>NC_091082.1:73630000-78630000 GCF_032405125.1 Capricornis sumatraensis
AGTGAACTCCGGGAGTTGGTGATGGACAGGGAGGCCTGGCGTGCTGCAATTCATGGGGTCACAAAGAGTCGGACACGACTGAGCGACTGAACTGAACTGAACTGGACTAGTGCAGCATCTACAGCATACATATCAGTGAAGCCAGAGGAACGTTCTGATAGACTTTGTGTTTGCTCTGGTCTCATCTTATTTTCTTCTGCGTTCTCATCATATTGTTTTTTGCAGCTGAAATAACCACTTCCTTCCCTTTTCTCTGAAGTTCACTTTAGTAAGCTCAGTGCTGCTACAAACTGACTAAATCGAGTTTAAAAAATCTAGCTGAGTCCACAAGCATTCCTTCCTATTATAATGGCCTTAATATTTTTTATTATTTTAGCTGAACAATATATATATATATATTTTGCTTGTTAATACTAGTTTATAGGAAATAGTCAATTACCCAGAATACAGGATTGGAACTAAAATTTGTTTTCAAAATGTGAACTTTTGACACTTGGAGGATTGCATTCCAGACTCTCAATTATCTAATTATAAAGAAATCCATGTTTCAGGAAAACATACTGAATCTTAACATAAAATTCATGTCACTTATCACAGAGTTAGATAGTCAAGAAAGGACAACCAACCAGTGTTCAAGCTATTTAGTCAGTTAGTTCCCTATGAGTACAAAATATCCAGAAATCACTGAAGGGGACACAAAACAGTAGCAGTATTTACAAATTTAAACTACATAAGACATTGAGAAGAATCTTTTGTTAGTAAACAACGCAATAGATACTTTTACAAACCGCCCCTCAAAAATGATGCATCTGTGAACAATATGATAAGGTCATAGTGTTGAAGACTTAAATTCAAGGTTGGTAGAGCTGAAGACCAGATTCAAGGTCAAGTACTGATAGACTTTAAAGCAAGGTTGTTGTGATGAAAACTCTAAATTCAAGGACAAATTGTCTAAGAAAGAACAAACAACCAGGTATTTCTGCTTCATTTTAAATCCTTATTCAAAACAATTTCCTCCCACTTATATGTTTTTATAAGTATAAAATTTTTAAACAAAGAAATGTCTGTTTCTTAGTAGAGAACTATTCTCCCATTGACTTCAAGAAGAGGAAAAAAAAATTCCCATTTCCTCCTCTACCTCAAAAACACAAATCCAATTCCTAAAGTAGTGTTGCTTAGAACCCAAGGCCTGGCACAACATTTCATGCTAGTTTTTATTGCTATAAGCTGAGAACAGTTTATTTACATTATTGAGAATTCACCCCAGGTCTTCCATCAGCAGTGGAAGTATTAGCATTAGTTGCTCAGTCATGTCTGACTCTTTGCGACCCCATGGACTGTAGCCCACCAGGCTCCTCTGTCCATGGAATTCTCCAGGCAAGAATACTGAAGTGGGTAGCCCTTCCCTTCTCTAGAAGATCTTCCCAATCCAGGGATCAAACCCAGGTCACCTGCACTGCAGGCAGACTTTTTACCATCTGAGCCACCAGTGAAGTCAATTTGCTTAAAAAAAAAAAAAAGTGAGAACAATGATGTCTTCAAATGATAACATCAAAGACTTTTCTCTGTCTCTCCTCCTGGTCATCTTCATAAGATTCATCCTTATCTGCTGATTCTTATCATCATCTTCCTTCTCCCCCTCTTCTTCCTCTTCCATCTCTTTATATTCATCAGAACCCATTTCCAATTGAGTTATACATACCCAGAATGTCAGACATGCCATATGTAATCGGGAATGACAACATTAAAGATCTTGTTCTTCAAGTAAAGAAAATGGAAGGTATAATATCCCTTCATATAGCCTGATGTTGTAGAGAAATGTGGTACAGCTTGTGAATTCATATACCTGGCCTGGACTGATGATTGGAAATTCACCAACTACTCCAGGTCCTTGAACTTCTTCCACATCACCTTCAGCATTTGTTATCCTCCAGTAGCAATGATCTAACTGACAAGTCTTCTCAGGAAGTGCGTCTTTTGACATTTCAATTCTGATTTGGTATATGAAGAAATAGTGGGGTGGATGTAAAGAACTAAATTCTGGCAGAGACAATGTGGAAACTGAAACTGTAATATCCACAGTCATTGCTACACATGCTAGGTCATGAACATAGCTGAAAATTTGGTCTCTGATGATAGGGAAGCCCTCTTCGCAGTACAACATTGTTGACATAAGAAGTAAACCAGTCAGTAAAAGTTGCACTGAAATATGTCAATAGCAGCTGGATTCTGAGCCATTTGGTCTGGATATTAGCAGAAGATTTCATTTTTGTTTTGGCCCTCTGCAGTTTCCGTTGCTATATATACTGACTGAAACCAGTATATATGCAAAAAGTTAAAGGGAGATAATATTTCAGTCCCTATCTCTGCTAGAAGCCTCCAGAAGTTGTATCAAAGTATAAAAATCCTCAGAATAATAGTGATTAGATAGCACCATGCTTCCCAACAAACCAGGAACTACTGACTTTTGCCCATTGTGGATGATAATCAGGAAGCTTGCAGCTCATCTGAGCTTCCACAGCATCTATTGCTTGCTAAGTTGCTTAATCGTGTTTGACTCTTTGCGACCCATGGACTATGGCCTGCCAGGTTCCTCTGTCCATAGAGATTCTCCAGGCAAGAATACTGGAGTGGGTTGCCATGCCCTCCAGAGGATCTTCCCAACCCAGGGATTGAACCAGAGAATATATCTTCCTTTTTGATTACCCACCTTCTTTTAGAGAATAAACCATCTGAGGACATGTGGGTTCAAATATTTCTTGAGACCATCCCAGGCCTTTTAAATAGCATCATTATGGTCATTATACCTTCCTACATTAAAACAAATATCAGTGAAGAGGAATTGCCAACACTGACTCTTCTGTGTTTTGTCTTCCTCAGAAATCAGCCACTATTTTTTGCAGTGTCTTTTCCACAGCAGATCATGACTTGATAGCTAACTAAGACTTTGACTGACATTGGAACAATTGATTAGGTCCCTGTAGTCCAAGAAGGATGGAGAAGGCAGTGGTACCCCACTCCAGTACTCTTGCCTGGAAAATCCCATGGATGGAGGAGCCTGGAAGGCTGCAGTCCATGGGGTTGCTGAGGGTCAGACACTACTGAGAGACTTCACTTTCACTTTTCACTTTCAAGCATTGAAGAAGGAAGTGGCAACCCACTCCAGTGTTCTTGCCTGGAGAATCCCAGGGACAGGGGAGCCTGGTGGGCTACCGTCATGGGGTCGCACAGAGTTAGACACAACTGAAGCAACTTAGCAGCAGCAGCAGCAGTCCAAGAAGGATAAAATGAAGAACCGATGGGTGGGCAGCAATACCGGGATCAGGGACACCAACTCGGTCTCCACACCTGCCATCTTGCCTAGCCTCTGCCCAGCCCTGGCCCATTCCCACTGCTCCCACTGCCTCAACAGCATTTGTAAGCTGTGCATTCTATCCATTAAATGGATATAAGATGGAGGTTCTTATCATTAGCTCCAAAGTCCTAGAAATCTTTTTGTCTCTAAAGAGGCAGCACATAAATGAATACTCTTGTTGAGTACCCATGTGAATCAGTAAGCAGTTGTGATATGATAGAATCTGCCACTGATTCCTGATTTAAATTTATGTAAGGGAAAGGAACTAACATTTATTGGGAACCAGATACATACATGTATTTACATAATTAAGTCCAGACTACAGTTTTGTTTAGGTTACTTATCAGCACTCTGATTTTCAGAAGAAGAAATTGAAGCTAAGGGATTAATCAATTTGTCTGAAGTCACATAGCTGGTATAAGGTGGCACTGACATCTTAAAACATTTAGGCCACTCAGGATCATGACTGCCTTTATTATATTAACAGTCCACTAATTAATTCCAAAGAAAGGCAAAGCCAAAGAATGCTCAAACTACTGCATAATTGCACTCATCTCACACGCTAGTAAAGTAATGCTCAAAATTCTCCAAGCCAGGCCTCAGCAATACGTGAACTGTGAACTTCCTGATGTTCAAGCTGGTTTTAGAAAAGGCAGAGGAACCAGAGATCAAATTGCCAACATCTGCTGGATCATGGAAAAAGCAAGAGAGTTCCAGAAAAACATCTATTTCTGCTTTATTGACTATGCCAAAGCCTTTGACTGTGTGGATCACAATAAACTGTGGAAAATTCTGAAAGAGATGGGAATCCCAGACCACCTGACCTGCCTCTTGAGAAACCTATATGCAGGTCAGGAAGCAGCAGTTAGAACTGGACATGGAACAACAGACTGGTTCCAAATAGGAAAAGGAGTACGTCAAGGCTGTATATTGTCACCCTGCTTATTGAACTTCTATGCAGAGTACATCATGAGAAACGCTGGACTGGAAGAAGCACAAGCTGGAATCAAGATTGCCGGGAGAAATATCAATAACCTCAGATATGCAGATGACACCACCCTTATGGCAGAAAGTGAAGAGGAACTAAAAAGCCTCTTGATGAAAGTGAAAGAGGAGAGTGAAAAAGTTGGCCTAAAGCTCAACATTCAGAAAACGAAGATCATGGCATCTGGTCCCATCACTTCATTGGAAATAGATGGGGAAACAGTGGAAACAGTGTCAGACTTTATTTTTTTGGGCTCCAAAATCACTGCAGATGGTGATTTCAGTCATGAAATTAAAAGATGCTTACTCCGTGGAAGAAAAGTTATGACCAACCTAGATAGTATATTCAAAAGCAGAGACATTACTTTGCTGACTAGGGTCCGTCTAGTCAAGGCTATGGTTTTTCCAGTGGTCATGTATGGATGTGAGAGTTGGACTGTGAAGAAGGCTGAGCACTGAAGAATTGATGCTTTTGAAGTGTGGTGTTGGAGAAGACTCTTGAGAGTCCCTTGGACTGCAAGGAGATCGATCCAACCAATCCATTCTGAAGGAGATCAGCCCTGGGATTTCTTTGGAAGGAATGATGCTAAAGCTGAAGCTCCAGTACTTTGGCCACCTCATGTGAAGAGTTGACTCATTGGAAAAGACTCTGATGCTAGGAGGGACTGGGGGCAGGAGGAGAAGGGGACAACAGAGGATGAGATGGCTGGATGGCATCACCGACTCGATGGACGTGAGTCTGAGTGAACTCCGGGAGTTGGTGATGGACAGGGAGGCCTGGCCTGCTGTGATTCATGGAGTCGCAAAGAGTTGGACACGACTGAGTGACTGAACTGAACTGAATTAACTGAACTCATGGCTTAAGAATATACGGTAAATGCCAAGTACAAGTAGCAAATCAATGTGGTACTCTGGACAAGGCTGTGTAATCTGTATCTGTAGCCTGTGTAATCTGTATCTGTAGCCTGTGTAATCTGGACCCAAAGTGGGAACATAGTTTCTGTGGTACCTTGCTCTGTGCCTAGTTCAGTGATGGTCAGTTAGGCTCAGGAATCTGACTGCTCCAGTACTTCTTTCTATTGTAGTCTCAGAATTTCTGATAAAAAGGAATTAATACTTACTAGCCACAGATCTGATGGACATGAATTTGAGCAAACTCTGGGAGATAGTGAAGGACAGGGAAGCCTGGCGTGCTGCAGTCTGTGGAGTCGCAAAGAGATGGACATGACTTAGTGCCTGAACACACACATGGCCACAGATTTATAGTCCTAGAACCACTGACTTCAATAGATTGTTGAAATAATCTAATTTTTAATTTTTAACACCCATCCTAGCCTAACGGGAAAAAAGTTTACCATACCAAAATTCATTGCAAGACATATTTCTTGAATAAGATGGTAATGAGGCAATTTCTGGTTCCTGTTAAAAATCATAAATGAATCATAACCCAAACAAAACTATAGACTTCATAATAAACGTAATCGCTACCCAAGACATTGTCAGTAGAACATGCTTTGAGAAACATGAAAGGAGGCCTTTCTTTATGCCTTATTTTAGTTTAGTTGCCACTTGAACCCTTCCTGTGGAGAAGGCAATGGCACCCCACTCCAGTACTCTTGCCTGGAAAATCCCATGGACAGAGGAGCCTGGTAGACTGCAGTCCATGGGGTCGCTACTAGTCGGACACGACTGAGCGACTTCACTTTCACGCATTGGAGAAGGAAATGGCAACCCACTCCACTGTTCTTGCCTGGAGAATCCCAGGGACGGGGGAGCCTGGTGGGCCGCCGTCTATGGGGTTGCACAGAGTCAGACATGACTGAAGCGACTTAGCAGCAGCAGTAGCAGCAGAACCCTTCCTGACAGTTTAGAATCTGACCTTTTTAAAGTGGCTAGAGAAGGAGAGATACATTACTCACAATTTGAAAGAGCTGCCAAATGTACCCAAAGTTCACACCAGGAAGGGACCAATGTGTTGTTTATTTTGTTCATAGTTACATAGTTTTGTTTCCATAGAAGTTTGAATTTCATGCTCAGGATTAAAAGTGGTAAAGTGCCAATAACCGTCACTGTTTCTGGGAAAGCTATGTAAAATTTCAAATCTAAACCTCGTTTCCCTTGACCTGTTTTCCCTTCCTGTGGAAACCAGCTTTTGTTTTGAAATCTGACATAGTAATAGATTGTTGTGAAGGAAAACAGGAGAAAACAAATCTTGTGTTAAAATATTGCTGATATGCATGAGTATAACATGTTTATTATTTTTAAGACAAGCTTTTTGTTTTACTTGTTTAGAAAAACAAACTCTATGCCACAATGCATAAGAGTGTTATGGAGCCATGCATGAGTGGTCAGTTATTTTGGTGGAGAAGGGAGGGTGGTGGGTGGAGGATAAGAATTTCATGCAAAAGACCTACATAGAGTAACATAAAATGAAACTTATCAGTAAGAGTCTGAGAGGCAGCCTGACATACTAGAAAAAAAATCCTGGATGCAGAGTCAGGAGATCTGTGTAAATTTGAAGTGGCTGTGTTGGGTTTAACTTTGAAACATTCTGCGAGAGGAAGTGGACTTGGGAGAGGAAGGAAGAGGTACTTCCGGAGCTTTAGAGTGGAACCATGAACACTAAACAGAAAGGACAGGTCTGAACAAGCCTGTGTAATGTCCTAACTAAGGAAAGAGTATTACTCGGGGAGAAGTGGGCATGTGAATGAACCTGGGAACTCTGTCTGGTTTTGGTGGGGAGTATGCTTGATTAACTGCAACTTAATTTCTGCCTGGAATCATCCTTGCTTGTCTCTTTAAAGACTATGAAGCCAGTCAGGGATCTATACTCTGCTGGTAAAAGCGACTAGAATGAGAGACTCAGGTGAAATCACCTGGGAAATAAATGTAGGTAAAGAAAAGGGAAAAAATCCAAGATCATTCCAAAGTTCAGAGATTGAGTAGAAACAAAGGGGTTTAAGAGTGGAATAAAAAAATCCAGTGAGGTATGAAGAAAATTAGGAAAGTAGGTGACACTAAGGACAAGAGAGGAAAGTGTTTCAGGAAGTAACTGTTGATCAATAAAGCTAAGTGTTGCTAAAAGTCCCAGTAGGATGGAGGCACAGATGTGTCCATTGGATGTGGCAGCATCAGATTGATGACCTCTATGAGAAAATGGAAAAGTTAGAAGCTTGAGTGAAGTGGTCAAGATGAGATTGGGAGGTAAGAAAGTGGAGACTGGAGATTACTTAATAGTTATTCTTTTGAAGTTTTTGCTGTAAAGGGAAGGAAAAAAATGTGATGAATATTAAAGGGTATTTTGGATCAGGAGGGTGAGTTTTAAGATCAGATGAACTGGACATGGAACAACAGACTGGTTCCAAATAGGAAAAGGAGTACATCAAGGCTGTATATTGTCACCCTGCTTGTTTAACTTATATGCAGAGTACATCAGAGTACATCATGAGAAGAAGCACAAGCTGGAATCAAAATTGCTGGGAGAAATATCAATAACCTCAGATATGCAGATGACACCACCCTTATGGCAGAAAGTGAAGAGGAACTAAAAAGCCTCTTGATGAAAGAGGAGAGTGGAAAAGTTGGCTTAAAGCTCAACATTCAGAAAACGAAGATCATGGCATCTGGTCCCATCACTTCATGGCAGATATAAGATGGGGAAACAGTGGAAATAGTGTCAGACTTTATTTTGGGGGGCTCCAAAATCACTGCAGATGGTGATTGTGGCCATGAAGTTAAAAGACGCTTACTGCTTGGAAGAAAAGTTAAGACCAACCTAGATAGCATATTGAAAAGCAGAGACATTACTTTGCCAACAAAGGTCCATCTAGTCAAGGCTATGGTTTTTCCTGTAGTCAAGTATGGATGTGAGAGTTGGACTGTGAAGAAGGCTGAGCGCCAAAGAATTGGTGCTTTTGAACTGTGGTGTTGGAGAAGACTCTTGAGAGTCCCTTGGACTGCAAGGAGATCCAACCAGTCCATTCTGAAGGAGATCAGCCCTGGGTGTCCTTTGGAAAGACTGATGCTGAAGCTGAAGCTCCAATACTTTGGCCACCTCATGAGAAGAGTTGACTTATTGGAAAAGACTCTGATGCTGGGAGGGATTGGGGGCAGGAGGAGAAGGGGACGACAGAGGATGAGATGGCTGGATGGTATCACTGACTCGACAGATGTGAGTCTGAGTGAACTCCGGGAGTTGGTGATGGACAGGGAGGCCTGGTGTGCTGCGATTCATGGGGTCGCAAAGAGTCAGACACGACTGAGTGACTGAACTGACTGACTGACTGAAAGTAGATCAGATGAGACTCAGAAGAATGGGAGAAATGGATGATGTAGCAGAAAGAATGCATAATTGCAAGATAATGATACGACATGGTTCAGAAGATCCCAGTGGAGCAGGCAGTCTTGTTTAGAACAGACACATCGACCTTGGTAATGGCAGGAAAAAATGTAGAAGACTAGGTACAGAAGGAAACAGACTAACAGAAAGACAAAGGAACTCCATTTAAGTTGCCGCTAATTTCTCAGGAAAATATGAGGTTGGGTCAAGGGTTAAGGTGATGTTTGAAGAGAGAGAAAGAAGTACAAAATAATTGCCTATGTGAGTTGGAAAGCAAACATACTGGGGAAGTGTAAATAGGGTTAGGAAGTGTCAGGTATCCATATGTGACCGAGTCTTGAATTTATTGTGGGACTAATTAGGGATATCATATGGTTTTCTTTCTTTTCTTAATATTTATTTATTTGACTAAATGGGGTCTTTGTTGTGGCACGTGGGATCTTTCATTGCAGCGCAAAAAGTCTACTTGTGGCCCTTGGGCTCAGTAGTTGTGGTGTGTGGGCTCCAGAGCGCATGGGCTGAGTTGCTCTGAGGCAGGTGTGATCTTCATTCCCCGACCAGGGATCAAATCCATGTCTCCTGCACTGCAAGGCAGATTCTTAACCATTGAACCACCAGGGAAGTCCCGAAATGGCTTTCTTTATCAAACTTTAGTTACTAGAATATGGCCAGAGTTGAGTTTAAGGAGATTTGGTGATATTCCAGGCAAGTAGGAAGGAGGAAGAGAAGGGGAGAATACAAGAAGGAATTTGCATGTGAGTGACTTTTCTGGGCATGGAGGATAGTGAGGACGTCATGAGTGATGGACTGAGAATAAAGTCATTGGTAAAGGCGGGAGTGATCAGGACACTGATATATGTGCTCTCTCTGGAGGTGGAAGTGAGTGAACTGTAGTCCAATGGTATGGACTTCAAAGGAGCTGGATGTTTTGAAGAAGGAGAGGCCAATGAAAGCTTTGAAAGTGGCACTGGGAGCTAAGAGGACATCAGCCAGGATCTGAAATCCACAGGCTATAAAGGAAAAAGCAAATGTTGCTTGTGTCCTTAGGAAGAATAACATTTCAGTTAGAGAAAGAAGGTGAAGGAACCATTCAGAGAAAGGGAAGACAGACTGGGGGTTCCATATCATCCTGTGAAGAGGAGGGTAGAGAAGGATGGAAGGGGTGGATGTAGGAGTCTGGGATCTGGACTGGAGGGCAAGGGGTGGATGAATGATAGGGTGGGAGAGTTCTGAGAGTAGCTGAGCAGAATGGGATATAGAGTGTGAGAGGTCAGGCCTGATGTCCTCTTAAAGGAAGGGCCAGCTGTCCACATTTCAGTCTTATAACTAGAAGGAACAAGGAACTGCAGTCAAAAGATTCTGTACAGGCTTCCTTGGGTTTCTGGACTCTCTTGGTGTTCTTGTTACTACTAACTAGCTGCATACCTTAGTTCTGCATGGGCAAGTTCTTGTCTGGCTCTCACTCTTTTCATATATAAAGTGAGTCACTTCCCAGGCTCATGTGATGTTTTCATTTTCTGAAATGACCCCTACTTCCTTGCCAGGCTGTTGAAATCCTTCCCATTCTTTAAGAATCCTCTTAGAAGCCATCTATACTGTTAGATTTTTCTCAGTTTAATTATCCATTTCAACCAGATGTGACCTTTCTGTTCTCAGAATCACTTTAACACTGTCTGAACCATCCTAATGGCAGATATCAATCTTTCAAATAATACAGTTATTTATGTTTATGTCATCCTTGTCAAAAACTCCATGAGAATAGGACATGGGATGCATTCTTTTTGCCCAAATATGTGCTCAGTAACTAACTTTTGAATGAACTAGTAAAGCATACTTCTGGAGGATGAAACAGTATTGAAGTAACAGAGACTATTAGATAAAGAAAAAGTGAGAAATACCTTGTATGGGCATCCCTGGTGGCTCAGATGGTCAGGAATCTGCCTTCAATGCAGGAGAAGCGAAGCGAAGTCGCTCAGTCATACCTGACTCTTTGCGACCCCATGGACAGTAGCCTGCACCAAGCTCCTCCATCCATGGGATTTTCTAAGCAAGAGTACTGGAGTGGGTTGCCGTTTCCTTCTCCAGGGAATCTTCCCAACCCAGGGATCGAACCCAGGTCTCCCTCATTGTAGACAGACGCTTTACCGTCTGAGCCACCAGAGACCTGGATTCTATCCCTGGATCAGAGAGATCCCTGGGTCAGGAGGAACCCCAGGAGAAGGGAATGGAGACCCACTCCAGTATTCTTGCTTGGAGAATTCCATGGATAGAGGAGGCTGGTGGGCTAGAGTACATAGCGTCGCAGAGTCGGACATGACTGAGTGACACACACACACACAGGATACTTCAAATTTCTTGGGACATTTAGGAAAGTAGACAGTGTGACTTTATTAGATCTAAGAGTAGTCTGTGTGCCTCTTACTTCAAACTTAAAGCAGTTACAGATACAGTAAAGCTATCCTTAGAAGACTAAGGAACCTGCTCATGTTAAATGGAAAATAACAGAGGAAAAAAGGAAGAGGTGAAAAGTAATAGATTTAAAAACTATTGAAAATACAAGGCAAGTTAACTGAAAGAAATAATATGATTCCTAGACTTTAAAAAATGCAAATGTAAAATTTGTACTAATATGAATTAGTGAGGAGTTTCTCTGGACTAATGGTTGCCTAAAAAATATCTTTATTGGGAAGCATATTAGGTATTAAGGAAGTGTATTAGTTATTAAGGAAGCCTGACGTGCTGCAGTCCATGGGGTTGCAAAGAGTCAGGCCTGACTTAGTGACCGAACAACAACAAATTAGTTATTGGTCTATGAAACTGCATGACATGATTTGAAATGTGATGTTGCTTTGTCTGTTAAGTAGAATAACTTTTAAAAATATCTGTTAACAGGCTACATTTTAAAAATGGAAATATATATAATTGACAGTATGTTTCTGGTATATGATTTGATGATATAATATACATGTACATTGTTAGATAATCATTATAATCAAGCTAATAACATGTCCACTGATACAGGCTACCCTTGCTGCTGCTGCTGCTGCTAAGTTGCTTCACTCCTGTCCGACTCTGTGTGACCCTACAGACAGCAGCCCACCAGGCTCCCCCATCCCTGGGATTCTCCAGGCAAGAACACTGGAGTGGGTTGTCATTTCCTACTCCAATGCATGAAAGTGAAAAGTGAAAGTGAAGTCGCTCAGTCATGTCCGACCCTCAGCGACCCCATGGACTGCAGCCTTCCAGGCTCCTCCATCCCTGGGATTTTCCAGGCAGGAGTACTGGAGTGGGGTGCCATTGCCTTCTCTGAGGCTACCCTTGAGCCAAGGCCAAATCTATCCTTTTTGGAGGAGGGTTCAGTTTGGGCTTCCCTGGTGGCTCAGACAGTAAAGAATCTACCTGCAATGCGGGTTTGTTCCCTGGGTCGGGAAGATCCCCTGGAAAAGGGAATGGCAATCCACTACAGTGTTCTTGCCTGGAGAGTCCTGTGGACAGAGAAGCCTGGCTGGCTACAGTCCATAGGATTGCAAAGAACTGCACATGACTGAGTGACTAACACTTCAGTAGGCTTAATATTGACAAAAATAGGGTTAGACTATGGAATTTTTAATACAATTTTTAAAGGTTACACTCCATTTACAGTTGTTATAAAATAATGTAAATGGAGCATTTTAGTAGTAGCTGCATTTTTTTTGAACCCAGCATTGAGTCACAGAATCTGACTAAAAAATAATGTACTTATTGGAGCCATTGAGACATCATATTGGAAACTGGAGGTGTTGGGAAATTCTAAAAGTTTGTTATGTAACAATTCTACTACCTTCACTACCACCATCACAAACAATAAAACGAGTAACAAAATCTTTCTGAGCCTTACTATGTGTCAGTCCCTATTCCATATTTTTATATGTTGTACCAGTTAGGGTTCAACCAGAGACACAGAACCTGTAGAGGGTATCTATCAAGAGATTTATCTTGAGGAATTGCCATATGCGATTGTGGGGATCCATAGGCTGGGTTGTTAGGAAGGACAAGCTACATCTTGGACATAAGCTGAAGCTGCATTCCACAGAGTTTCTTCCTCTCTGAGATGACTCAGCTCTGCTCTTAAAGCCTTTCAGCTGATTAAATCAGACTTATTCAAATTCTCGAGGCTAATCTCCTTTTCTTAAAATCACTTGGTTATGGACTTTCTTCAGGGCTTCCCTGGTGGCTCAGCAGTAAAGAATCTGCCTGCAATGCAGGAATTGCAGGAGATGCAGTTTGGATCCCTGGGATGGGAAGATCCCCTGGAGGAGGGCACAGCAACCCACTCCAGTATTCTTGCCTAGAGAATCCCATAGACAGAGGAGCTTGGTGGGCTATGGTCCATAGGGTTGCAAAAAAAGTTGGACGTGACCGAATCAACTGAGTATGCATGCACATATGGACTTTAATCACATGTACAAAATGACCTTTAGAGCACCAGGTAGATTGTTTGCTTGAATAACAGACACTGTAGCCCAGCTAAACTGATTGATAAAACCTATATTGTTTGATTTAACCCTCAAAAGAATCCCTCTGAAGCACTTCACATGAATGATAAATCTTGGAGCAAGAGTTTGAACCCAGGAATTAATGTAGGACCCAGGGATTGTGCACCATGCTGGAGTGCATTGTAGGAGAGAAACTAAAGCCATGCCCGGTTTCTCCTCCAAAGTGTCTCCTGTGACAGGTGCCTTGTATTTCCTAGAGAGCCATCAATCCCTTATAACTAGGATTGCTGGATGCGCTCAGGCTGTCACATGGAGGGTATGATCCCACACCCAAGTGACAGTGATAAAAAGAAATTAAATTCATTAGCTTCCTAGAAAATTGCTTGGTCCCATTTAGTTTCATTCAAAGGGTAAAAGGAAAAACAAAGCTGTTTGTCTTTGTCATTCTGTTTACCCCTTAATACATTTTATTAAGACAAGGAATGTAAAAAATGGTATTGAGACAAGTATTAAACTGAAGTCAAAACCTAGGTGATGACTATAGAGGGTTTATTTTAATCTAAATATTTCTCAGCAATGGTAAGAAAGAGCATGGGACTTCCCTGGTGGTCCAGTGGTTAAGACTGTGTCCTTCCAAAGTGAGGGATGTGGATTTGATCCCTGGTTGGGGAACTAGGATCTCACATGCCTTACATAAAGTGTTACTATCAAGTACTTCTATACACTCTTAGTTTGAATAAAACAAAAAGAAAGAGCAGATCATCTGGTATAAAGAATAGAGCGAGATGGAAATGCAACTGAACTGTGAACAGGAAGGGCTACTGTAACTGAGCTGTGAATGGGGATCGATGAATGTGTTGTCATGACTGTCTGTGTTTGAACCTCTGGTTCCATGTGAGTCCTGGGGCTCCTGGTGGACAGGCTAAGATCGCTGATGTCACGGCAGACATGATGAAACCCATAGGCAGATTTGGGGACGTACTATTGATTTCCAGCCCAGGATCCTGCTGAGCCTGGGATCTCTTGTCCCTGGGCTTTCCTGGGACCACACTCCTCTTTTCCAGATCCTCTGCTGATTGGATTTTACCTCTCAGTGCGTCCTCCAGGCTCTCAGTCAGAAACTCTGACAAACAAGAGCAACAAAAACAAAAACATTTTGTTCCTGTGTCCGTGACAAACTCTGCATGCCTACTTAAAAGAAAACAACTTTTTATTTTATATTGGGGTATATCCGATTAACAGTGTTGTGATAATTTCAAGTGAACAGGGAAGGGACTCAGCCATACGTATACAGGTATTTATTTTCCCCCAAACTCCCCTCCCATGCCTTACTTCAACTGCAAGCTTTCTTGAACACTAGCGTACATGCTAAGTAGCTTCATTCATGGCCCACTCTTTGCGACCCTATGGACTGTAGATCCCCAAGCTCCTCTGTCCATGGGATTCTCCAGGCAAGAATATTGGAGTGGGTTGCCATGCCCTCCTCCAGGGGATCTTTCTGACCCAGGTATCCAGTCGGCGTCTCTTATGTCTCCTGCATTGGCAGGCAGGTTCTTTACCACCTGGGAAGCTTTTTGAAGACTGCTCTCCCCCAAATGTTAGAATTACATGAGTAGACTGAATGGGGACCCCCAAAGAAAGAAGATCCTGATCTCCGGAACCTGCAAATGTTACTAGAGATGGAAAAAGGGTCTTTGAAGATGTGATGAAATGAAAGATCTTGAAATGTGAGTTTCTGGATTATCTAGGTGGGCCCTAAGTCTGATCAAAAGTGTCCTTATAAGAGAGAGAGAGATGCGAGCCAGACACGGAGAGGACAGGGTGAACACAGACAGACAGGAGGTATGCAACCACTGACCAAGGAATGCCAGCAGCCACAGGAGGCTGGACAGGCAAGGACAGATTCTCCTCTAGAGTCTCTGGAGGGCTCTAGGGGAGATTTTGCTTAAGTAATAATAATTTTGAACTTCTGGTCGTCAGAACTGTGAGCAAGTAAATTTCTGTTGTTTTAAACTACCTCGTTTGTGGTACTTTGTTACAGCAACCACAGGAAACCAATATAGCATCCTAACTTTTCCTTTCAGATGACTCCTAATATCTCATCATCTCTGTTAAGCCCTCTGTGAAAAATACAAAGAATCCCTAGTAGCAATTCTATATATCATCCAATGCTCTATTTACTTGATCTTCAGAAGAAAACTCAAATAATTATTGGTTTGTTGTATTTATTCTTGGTTTGTTATAAGCTAGACATAGGAAAGGAATTGCTCATTTGCTTTGTGAAATAGCCAGCATAATGCTCTATAGATGCTGTTTTAATGATAAGAATATATAGAAGACTTTAAAAGAGAAAGAATTATGAGAATAATGGTGTTTGACCTTCAAATCAATATCTGGTTCATTAGTGGGACTCAAAGGCCATCTGTCTCCTTCTTATTGTTGCTACTGATTCCTGGCTTTGTAATTTATACTGATGGAAAGGCTTCTATTGTTCATCAATAATTACAGCTCTTCTGGGTTAATGGCTTGTTTAGTGTTACAATTCTCTGTATTAAAGGCCTTTAATCAGTTTTTAGGCCAATGACCCAATGCTAAGAATAACCACCATCATACTAATAATGTGGAAGTGGGTTTTATATTGTTTTATGTAATTTATCAGGGACTTCCCTGGTGGTTCAGTGGTAAAGAATTTTCCTGACTCAGTTTCAATCCATGGGTTAGGAAGATCCCCTGGAGAAAGAAATGGCAATCCACTCCATCTTGCCTGGGAAACCCCATTGACCGAGGAGCCTGGCACTACAGTCCATTGGGTGGCAAAGAGTCGGACACAACTTAGTGACTAAACAACAACAGCAATAGTGTCATTTATCATCACAACAACCTATAAAGGAAGTGCTCCTATAGATGAGAAAACTGAGGTTCAAAGCATTTAAGTGACTTACCCAAGGTCAGAGCTATATGCTTAACAATGATACGATGCAGTTTTTAAATCTTAAATCATTCAATATCATTTAATAATGATCACAAGATCCCAGATACAGCTCAGGCACTTCAACTCTCTCCACTGGAAAAATGGTCCCCCAGTCTCTCTTTCCACCTCCACTTTCCAGAAAGGCTGGGGAGGCCTCTCTGAGACCTAAACCAGGTTCCAGGCCTGAGGTCTAGGGAGTCTTGGGAATATGATATAATTTGTAGTAACTGGTCCAGTCCTCCCCTCACCCTCCTTTTCTCACCTCTGCTTAAACTTCTTTTCCTGAGGATTTGCATGTATCAGTGTACATTACGATTTCACCTGAAGTGTTCTGCAGCTGAATTTAGAGCTAGAAAAGGCCTTAAAATATCTAATTCAACCACTTCCTTTGACAGATGAGAAAGACCATATTTGAAAAACACATAGAAGACTTTCAGAGGAAAAGAATTATGAGAACAAATAGTTAAAAGAAAAATCCTCCCCTCTTTAATTACCACAGATTTGGGATCAGAATGGCTTGCTTGTCTAGTTGCTAAAGTAAGTTAAAGTGGTAAATGCAAAGTAAGCAAGGTTATTCTATGACATTCAGGGTTTTCTGATTATCAGTACAATCTTTTTTTTTTTTCCGGTGCACTTTAGTATTTTATTACAACATTTGGAGTGTACGTAAATCCTTTTAATTATTGAGCTTATCTTAGGCTCTTAGGCTTTCAGGATACAGATCTTTAGAACACCTAATTTGTACACCAACGATTTGGTTAGAGTCTTAATTGAGAAGATAGGTTCATTGGAACTTCCGATTTACAATTTAAAGTGTCTTAATTGGTAAAATTCATGATACTTTGGCTTTTCTATTCTCCCAAGTTAAATAATTCAGAAGAGAAGGGAAAGTCAAACAGTATATGTTAAATACACAAGACAATATTAAAAATCAGTTCTGTTTAACAGTAACATTGAGAATTTACAGTATCAGCAAATAACATATGTTATTTTTCTCAAATCTGGATTTGATAACTATGTGTACAGCAAGTCTTACATAAAAGGATAACTGCAAATGCTAGGAAATTGCCTGAGTACTCATTAATAAGGAACTGGTCAAATATAAATCTATAAAATGAAGCAGTCCATTAAAATGCAGTAGCTATATATATGTATATATAATATGTATGTATACATGCATGGTGTAATCTTTAAGACATACTTTAAGTGAAGAGTGAAAGATGAAGAATAATATATACAGAACTCTACTATTTGTGTTTTTAATTAAAAATTTACTTTTCATTTTGAAGTGATTTTGTATTTACCAACATTTGTAAAAGTAGCTCTAGAATTCCTGTTTATTCTTCACCTCGTTTTCCCCAGAGTTAACACCTTATGTAACTTCAATGCAATGATCAAAACTAGGAAATGAACACTGATGTAATCCTGTTAAGTACACTGCAGACTTTTTGCAATTTTTTTGCAGTTGTTCCACTAATATCCTTTAGTGTACTTTGATCTGGGTTGGCACCTCTAGTTCATCAGTCTTTGCCTTTCATGACCTTGATCCTTTTGAAGAGGATTCATCAGACATTTTGTAGAGTGTTCCTCAACTGGGTCTTTCCAATGTTTTTCTATGATTTGACTCAGGTTTCAATTTTTTTGGCCAAAAAAATTGTAGAAGTGGTGTTGTGTAATTCATAGTGCATCTCAGGGACACCTCTCTTTGCTGGAGGTGTCAACTTGATTACTTGGTTAACGCAGTGTCTTGCAAAATTTTCCATGATCAAGTTATTATATTTTCCTCTTCTAATTAATAAGTATCTTATGGGAAGTTAATTTGAGACTATGTGAGTATCCTGTTACTTATATTTTCTTGTCTGCTAACTTGAGCATCTATTGATTTTTGCCTGAAACAATTGTTACTGTGATGTTTTCATTTGTGTTTTTAGAAATGACATGTAGAGCTATGCCTGTGTCTGTGTAAAGTGTCTTGGGAATGATATATCAGAAACTGCAAAAAGGATTAGCCTGGGGAAGAGGACTGGGGAAGACTGCAGCTAGACAGCCAAGTCAGGGAGATGTTTCTACATGTAAACTTCTGTGCGGAGTGAATTTACCAGGTTCATAGCTTATGATTTGGCGGGGAAGAGAGGTAGGATCTGGAGAAGGCAATGGCACCCCACTCCAGTACTCTTGCCTGGAAAATCCCATGGACGGAGGAACCTGGTAGGCTGCAGTCCATGAGGTCACTAAGAGTCGGACATGACTGAGCGACTTCACTTTCACTTTTCACTGTCATGCACTGGAGAAGGAAATGGCAACCCACTCCAGTGTTCTTGCCAGGAGAATCCCAGGGACAGAGGAGCCTGGTAGGAGGCAGTCTATGGGGTCGCACAGAGTCGGACACGACTGAAGCGACTTAGCAGCAGCAGCAGCAGCAGAGGTAGGAACAAGTTTGTTGATTTAAAAAGTAAAATTATCTTTCATGTGACACAAGAAAACCTTTTGCCATCAAACATTTGATAAAAATTGCTGGGAGAAAAGCAAAATTCTGCTCAACAAAAAGGATTTTGCTATTTTTCTTAAATCAAAGACTGTTTCTGATTGGGTATGTGTTCTAGAGCTGGATCTAACTGGTTAATTTTATCCTTAAATTATAAGTTTTAAAATTTTACTTGTTGCAGCTTGTGATACATTTTTAAACTAGGTTTGCATTATATAATCTGTCATTTGGCATAAATATTAATTCTAAAGAAACATCAATTCAGCAACAGAATATGGCACTCCTGCTACTGAGAGAATTATGCTGAGCAAGTGCATTAGAATTGTACTTGAAACGTTCTGATATATATTTTGTAGAACTAAGAGAAAAATTGCTTTAAAATTCCAGGTCTTAGAATTAACTATGATTTCTTATCACAATCACTATTCTAAGAGAAGTTTTGGAACTTCTCAGAAAGCTTTGGAAGCACTTTATCTTCTCAAACTCTTCTGGTCACATATGATGTCTGTGAACCGCTTCATGAGGGTGAAAGAGGAGAGTGAAAAAGCTGGCTCAAAACTCAGCATTCAAAAAATGAAGATCATGACATCTGGTCCCATCTTTTCATGGCAAATAGAAGGGAAAAAAGTAGAAGCAATGACAGATATTATTTTCTTGGGCTCCAAAATCACTGCAGACAGTGACAGCAGTCATGAAATTAAAAGACGCTTGCTCCTTGGAAGAAAGCTATGACAAACCTAGACAGCATATTAAAAAGCAGAGACATCACTTTACTAACAAAGGTCTGTATAGCCAAGCTATGGTTTTTCCAGTAGTCATGTACAGATGTGAAAGCTGGACCATAAAGAAGACAGGATGCCAAAGAATTGATGCTTTCACATTGTGGCGCTGGAGAAGACTCTTGAGAGTCCCTTGCATAACAAGGAGATCAAACCTGTCAATCCTAAAGGAAATCATCCCTGAATATTCATTGGAAAGACTGAAGCTGAAGCTGAAGCTCCAATATCTTGGCCACCTGAGGGAAAGAGCTGACTCATTGGAAAATACCCTGATGCTGGGAAAGATTGAATGCAGAAGGAGAAGAGGGTGGCAGAGGATGAAATGGTCAGATAGCATCACTGACTCAATGGACATGAGTTAGAGCAAACTCCGAGAGATGGTGAAGGACAGGGAAGCCTGGTGTGCTGCAATGCATGGAGTGAAAAATTGTTGGACAACGACTGAACAAGAACAACAAGAATGCTGCTTATATGGGCTTCCCAGGTAGCTCAGCAGTAGAAAATCTGCCTTCCAAGCAGGAGACTTGGCAGGAGCCATGGGTTTGATCTCTGCGTTGGGACGATCCCCTGGAGAAGGAAATGGCAACCTGCTCCAGTATTCTTGCCTGGGAAACCCCATGGACAGAGGAGCCTAGTGGGCTACAGTCCATGGCGTGGCAAAGAGTCAGAGATGACTGAGTGGCTAAACAACAACAATAACAACATGCTACTTGTATAGCTGATGGGATGCCAGTCTTAGCTTGTGAGCAAAATGTGTCACTTTTGTATTTGTGACTTGGATGTCCAGGCCTTTATTCATCAGGGGGTTTCCCCTTTAATGTATGAAAGTAAGGAGGAGGCTTGATCTTACAGAGTTCTTTAGTTATTCACACAGAAGTCTCTTCAATGCCTTAAGTTAGGAGTCCCCAGCCTCCGGGATCTCATGCCTGGTGATCTGAGGTGGAGCTGATGTAATAATAATAGAAATGAAGTGCACAACAAATGTAATGTGCTTGAATCATTCCCAAGCCATCCCCCTTCTCCGGTCTGTGGAAAAATCTTCCACGAAACCCAGCCCCTGGTGCTAGAAAGATTGGGAACTACTGTTATGTGATTTCCCACCATTCCAAGTTCCTCCATGATTCTCAGTGGTGATCATGTTGACTCTTGTTTTGTTCTTTTTCTCTCCTGTTATGCTTGGCTGAGATGATGCTCAGCTCAGTAAAACCACTAGAGAGCTATGAGGGGAAAATGTGTGTGTGTGTGTGTATTTTTAAGTTACTTTGTTTCTTTAACCTTCCTGAGACTTGTGTACTAGTTCCAATAGCACTGTCAAATAGATTTTTCTGCAGTGATGGAAATGTTCTGCATCTGGCACTCCCTGATCCAATAGTCGCTAGCCATATGTGACCAATGACACTTAAACTGTAGCTAGTGCAAATGGGGAAATAAAAATTTAACTTTATTTAATTTTAATTAAACTCTAAATGGTCACTTGGGACTAGTGGTTACTGTAGTGGACCTCACAAATTGAACGCCTGGTTTCTGGAATCTGATTGTTGCCAGCTGTGTGATCTTGGGTCAGCCTAATTTTTCTCATCTGTTGGATGGAGTTAATTATGTACCTCTTTCATAGGCTTGGTTTGAGGATTAAATGATATATGTGGAGCACCATGCTTGCTTTATGAAAAGGGATCAATAAAACTTAGCTGCTATTTATTATACAGTTACCATGGCTCCAATCCTTTTTATCTGCAGGAGTGTTTCATCTTTTTTTTTTGAAAATTACCTGCTCTAAGTATTTGTAAGGTTCCCTTTGATGCACACTGTGGTCAAGAATTAATGCTTTTAATACTTCTTTTCTACTACCTTGCTGGTGGGGGTAGGACAGGAAGTCAGTGAATGTTTCCTAGTGAACTGACCCACCTGCAGGTCCTGAAATCTCATTTGCTTCCATGCTTCCCTCTGACCCTAATGTAGACTTGCCCAGGTGTCCTTGGTGAGAAAAAGCTCATATTCCCCTTCAACACTAGACTTAGTCAGAAAAGTGAAAAGTGAAAGTCACTCAGGTATGTCCAGCTCTTTGCGACACCATGGACTATAGATATATAGAGTCCATGGAATTCTCCAGGCCAGAAAACTGGAGTGGGTAGTCTTTCCCTTCTCCAGGGGATCTTCCCAACCAAGGGGTCAAACCCAGGTCGACTGCCTTGCAGGTGGAGTCTTTTACCATCTGAGCCACAGGGGAAGCCCAAGAATACTGGAGTGGGTAGCTTATGCCTTCTCCAGCAGATCTTCCCAACCCAGGAATTGAACCAGGGTCTCCTGCATTGCAGGCAGATTCTTTACCAGGTGAGCAATCAGGAAAGCCCTAAGACTTAGTCAGAAGAATCCCCAAATGAGTATTGGGGCCACAAATGAACACTTTAATACAATAGCTCTTTCGGTTTCTATAGACACTTTCTCCAAGGCACTTATATAGAGGACAATTTTTGACAAGTTCTGGCAACTGCCACATCCTGTGTCCATGCCACTGTGCCCACAGACTATGAAACCCTTAACCCCTGGTGAATTTACATACGGAATTCCTCTTTTCCTGTCTTCATACTGATGTGCTGGTCTCCCTTGGTTTAAGCCTTGTTATTTTCAGTGGAGGGAATATGGGTTCTAGGCTTTTTACTCCCATGAGATTTCTCATCTCTAAATAATTGAGAACAAAGTGGATTAAGTAGGAAGAGAGACAGTACCTAACTACCTGGTAGCATTTGAAGCCCACATGTAAATAGCTCTCTTGGGGAAAGATGAAGGGCCTTAGAGTCTTTACATCCATTCGTGTTTGAACTTTTTCAGCTCAGTCCCTGAGAATTCTAGCCCCATTCTTTTGTGATTTCTTTGTGTGATGAACTTTCCTAAACAATCACCAAAATATGGAAGTATTCATCTCATAGTAAATTCTTAACTTAGGGGTTTGTAGACATCTGAGGAGATTTCAAGGCAGTCCTAGAGAGAATATTTTCTTTATAAGTCAACTATGGAATATTAAATGAACTCACTGTGTTAGTAATAAAATTCTGTTTTTCAAAAGAGAGAGGTATATATGTTTTAATTTTTTTAAAAAGTGTTTACCTACTGGTTTTGGGGGATTTTTCTCCAAACGCTTGTTTAAACAAAGAAATAATCAGTAGGTCTTATTTTGTATAGAAGGATAAAAAATTCAGTCCTTTGTGATGTGCAATAGGAAAAAGTGTTTTGAAAATGCACAGTTATAACACAATAAATATTAATGTATAATAACTGATTCACTGAATTTAAGCTTATGGGTTATGTATACATGCTTTAAATACTATTTCAACAGTAAATAAGAAATTCAACAAAATTCTACTTATAAAAGAACTTAATGGTATAAAAGTGAAGGCTACTGAAGGAAAAATAATACAAAACATCCTTCCACAACTCTTTTCCCTCATAATTATTAGTTAATGCTCCCATATGTTTTGGATTGACTTTCTTTTGAAATTTCCTTTATTTTTATGTTTTGATTTCATATGTAGTATTCATAATTCTTGGGTACACAAGGAAGAATATATTATGAATAAAAGTTAATATTACTGGTTCAAGTGAGACGTGCTATTACAATTTTACAATATTGTTTAATCAAAAAGTGGCTTTAATTATAGAGGAATATATAGGCAAAGCCAGAATATGGATGGCAGAATATTTCCTTTAACAAACCTACTGAAACCTGGAGGTTGTTATCTTTTTTTCTACTTTTATTCTAGAGCTCCAATTAATATATGTTTTATGTATCTTTATAGGTAACCTTTTTTCATAGGTTACTGGAGTTCTGTTCCTTCTTTTTTCTCTTTTAAAAACTATTTATTTATTAATTAGGAGAAAATCAAACAAAAGTTAAATAACATATATGCATGGGAGAGACCCAGGAAAACTGAGTAACTTGTGACATGACTCAGCCCCCATTTTTAATAATTCTTGCCTTAAATACCACTGTCAAAGAAAGACATAAGAGGATGTTGAGGGTGGGAGTCAGTTTTGGAAGGCTACAAAGAGAAGCACAAGTAATTATGGTTAGTTGACTTAACAT
This sequence comes from Capricornis sumatraensis, assembly GCF_032405125.1. Lineage (NCBI taxonomy): Eukaryota > Metazoa > Chordata > Mammalia > Artiodactyla > Bovidae > Capricornis > Capricornis sumatraensis. Next base: position 73,653,470 of record NC_091082.1, read on the forward strand.
TCAGAAAGTTGAAGACTCTCATGTATGACAACACTGTGTTTATTTCATTGCAAAGACACTGGTCTTCATTGCAACAGTTGTCAAGCTCAAAAGCAAAATTAGAAATATCAATTTTGTCTGTTATTTTAATGGACTATATGGTTCCATGTGACTGAATTTCATAGATAAGTGAAGCACTGATATTTTCTTTAATAAGATTATAAGCTCCTTGTGGACAGAAACCAAGAATTATTTATTTAAAGTGTATTTCCTAGTGTAAGAACTACAATATTAGACATAGGTGAGTAAAAATACACCTTTTGACATCTACATAGTTTATTTTTCACAGCCTCTTTAAAAGGAGCAGGGTGGATAGAAGGAATTCTACTTGCATGCTCTGGAACAATTATTTGTTCATGTGCTTTCATCCTCTCATAGACATTTTGCTTTCTGTTTAGTTCACCTCTGTATCCTTGGTAGGGTTCCCCTGATGGCTCAAGTGGTGAAGAATCCACGTTGCCAATGCAGGAGACTCAGGAGAGGAAGTTTATATCTCTGGATTGGGAAGATCTTCTAGAAGAGGAAATGGCCACCCACTGCAGTATTTTTGCCTGGGAAATACCATGGACAGAGGAGCCTGGCGGGCTACAGTCCACGGGGTTGCAGAGAGTTGGACACAACTGAGCATGCATGCACTTATCCTTGGTAACCATCTGGTGCCAGCTCAGTGACTTGCACTAAGTGTCAAATGGCTTGACCTGAGGGCTTTGGAGTTAGATTCTCAGAGTCTGTATTTTCACTTTGCCAATTGCTAGTTGACTGACTTTTTGCTGATTATTATTATTGAGTCTCAGTTTGTTTATCTGTAAAGCTGGGAAACTGATGCACCAGTTATTATGAGACTTGCATAGAGAGATTTACCTAATCCAGGGTCTGTCTAGCATGTAATCAGTTCAGTTCAGTTCAGTTCAGTTCAGTCTCTCAGTTGTGTTCGACTCTTTGCGACCTCATGAATCACAGCACGCCAGGCCTCCCTGTTCATCACCAACTCCCGGAGTTCACTCAAACTCATGTCCATCAGTCAGTGATGCCATCCAGCCATCTCATCCTCTGTCATCCCCTTCTCTTCCTGCCCCCAATCCTTCTGAGCATCAGGGTCTTTTCCAATGAGTCAACTCTTCACATGAGGTGGCCAAAGTTGGAGTTTCAGCTTCAGCATCAGTCCTTCCAATGAACACCCAGGACTGATCTCCTTTAGGATGGACTGGTTGGATCTCCTTGCAGTCCAAGGGACCGAACACCACAGTTCAAAAGCATCAATTCTTCGGTGCTCAGCTTTCTTCACAGTCCAACTCTCACATCCATACATGACCACTGGAAAAACTATAGCCTTGACTAGACGGACCTTTGTTGGCAAAGTAATGTCTCTGCTTTTCAATATACTATCTAGGTTGGTCATAGCTTTTCTTCCAAGGAGTAAGCGTCCTTTAATTTCATGGCTGCAATCACCATCTGCAGTGATTTTGGAGCCCCCCAAAATAAAGTCTGACATTGTTTCCACTGTTTCACCATCTATTTCCCACGAAGTGACAGGACCAGATGCCATGATCTTCGTTTTCTGAATGTTGAGCTTTAAGCCAACTTTTTCACTCTCCTCTTAGGCACCAATAAATGTCTCCTCCTTTCCCTTCCTTATTTCTTTGCTCGGTGGATATTCTTTTCCCTTGTTTTATGCATGAAGTAATTGAAGTATAAAAAAGATATGTGACTTATCAAACTTCCCCCCTTTTTTTTCCACACTGCTCAGCATTCAGAATCTTAGTTCCCTGATCAGGGATAGAAGCTGTGCTTCCCGCAGTGAAATTCCACTGGACTGGACTGCCAGGGAATTCTCATTTTTGAATTTAGGAAAAGCACCGGAATTAGACTCTGTCTCTTGACCTCCTACTCATGTTTCTGCTATTTGACCATGCCATCTTGTGTTTATCTAACAAAGTCCATACATAGTTATTGGATTTAGGGACTCAAGCCCAGATGAAGCAATAGATAACAAATTTCAAGCAAACGACAATGAGGATTTCATGAATTGATAACAATGTTTTTTCATTGTAGGCTCAGTAAAAGACCTCTAGTCTTAATTTTATGTAAAGTTTGAGTTGAATGTGGCACAGTTATTGCTTTAAAGAATCTACAGATATTAGAAATAAAAAGACATGAATCCAAAAGGTGATAATCTGGGACTTCCCTGATCGTCCAGTGGCTAAGACTCTACACGACCAATGCAAGGGGCCTGGGTTCAATTCCTGGTCAGGAACTAGATCCCACATGCCACAGCTAAGACCTAGCACAGCCAAATACATACATACATACATACATACATACATACATAGGATGATAATCCATTGCAGAGCCTCATGAGCACTGTAAAGCACAAAGGGAATTCAGGGAGCTGGGAGGGATCACTTCTTAACGGCAATATGCTTGGGCAGGTGTAAATATCCCCCTTCCATCATGGTGAGTAGGTTGAAGGGGACTCCAGTAACGCTCATTTTCAAGTTCTTCTGCCAGTGGGACTTCTTGTTTTACGTGCTGTCATCATAGGAAAATACCTGGATTTGAGTCCAGAGAAAAAACTCTTTACTAAATCAGTTGTGCAGTGATTTTTGCTGTCTTGTCTGTCTGAAACAGCTGTTCTGGAAAGTATTGCCTTTTTTCCCCACATTTAATTAGTCACTAATGACCAATATGGTCTATAAATGAGTTCTTTGCCTATTGTTGATGATTCAAGTCAAGAATGGCAGATGGTTCCTTATGCTGAATTCTCCAACAAGCATTTATTACAAGAAGATGGATGCCTCAAGTTCAACAGAACAGCCAAGAGCAAACAGTTTGCAGACTTCCGGGGTTCCTAATGTGGGGATATTTCACCACAGGATGCTTCACCACAGAGTTCAGCCTTCTTTTTGAAGCTGGCCTTCCTTTTTGCTTTCTTCATTCTCCTTTTTCCCTCACTGTCTCTTCTCTCCCTTTCTTTTTGCTTTTTTTGTTTGTTTTTTAAATTTCTTGTGTTCCTACCCAAGAGGAGTATACAAAAGAAATAGAAGCTAAGATTTTTCTCCCAGATGGAATTGACAATAAATTTAAAGAGATTAAAAACTTGAAACATAAAAAGATGTATGTGTGAGGCAGACCAACCTATGTACTTAAAAGTGGAGAGAATTCACAGTAAGTGATCAGTTTGAGGTGGGGTTTGCCAGGGAAGTTTCTTGAAGTTGATTTGCTTGCTTTCTTTCCTGCTTGCTCCAAAGCAAGTTATGTCAGGTTCTAGTCATTTGATTTCATATGCATTTTGCTGTTTATCTGCATCATCAGCTTATCTACATTTTGGGGAGTTTATCATCCAAGCTGAGTGATATGTAGCATTCTTATCTTGTTCCTCACTGTTTATATAGTGGTCAAACTTAAGGCCGATTTGTGATCAGTCTTTTTATTCTCTGTATATTCTTTTTTTTTTTTTTTTTTTTAAAAGTAAACTCTCATATTTATTCAAAGGTATAGATTACATGTATTCCAAACCAGTCAATACTAAGGGAAATCAACCCTGAATATTCATTGGAAGGACCGATGCTGAAGCTGAAGCTCCAGTACTTTGGACTCCTGATGCAATTCATTGGAAAAGGCCCTAATGCTAGGAAAGATTGAGGGCAGGAGAACAGGGCAGCAGAAAATGAGATGGTTAGAGAGCATCACTGACTCAATGGACTTGAGTTTGAGCAAACTCCAGGAGATGGTGAAGGACAGGGAAGCCTGCTGTGCTACAGTCCAGTCCGTGGGGTTGTGAAGAGGTCAAACACGACTGAGCGACTGGACAACAACAACAACAATGGATACCATAGACGAATCATCCAAGGTTTGACACTCAATTCATTCTTATTGGAGAGCCAAAAACAGACCAGTGTTGTCCTCTGAGTTATTTATTTTCTGACTGTCTTGAAGTGTGTGTGTGTGTGTGTGTGTGTGTGAGTGTGTGTGTGGGCTGAAGGGTTCAGTGGCCCCTCCAGTTAGTGATGTGAATGAGCTCACTGCAGATATGCCTACAGCTGTGCTATTCATCCTCCTTTTAAACCTTTTTAAAAGGTAATTTTAAGAGGCAGCCTTGTTAGATCAAGGTTTAAAAACCAGAACATTGTTTATGTAAAGTCCCTTGCTGTTATCAGTAAATCCTGTCGACGTAGCTAATTATAGTTATCAGTACCCTCCCACTGTTGGAAAAGAAACATGAGTTCATTTTACCAGTTATAGTTTTATCTTAGTTTTGTATGAAACACTGAGTTAAAATGGCTGGGGATAAATGAAAAATGTGGGTCCTTGGGCCCTGTCACCTGCTCTTGCAATTTTTTTTTTTTTTTTCAAATTTATTTGAAATATATTGCCTTAGAGTATGTCAGCTCAGCTCAGTATTTGCCTACCTGACAGTTCATTCTTTATTCAGCAAATGATTTTTTTTTTTTGCCTTTTTTTTTTTTTTGCTTTTTTTTAAAATTTTATTTATTTATTTATTTATTTATTTATTTTTTCACTTTTTTTTTTTAAATTTTAAAATCTTTAATTTTTACATGTGTTCCCAAACATGAACCCCCCTCCCACCTCCCTCCCCATAACATCTCAGTGAGTCATCCCCATGCACCAACCCCAAGCATGCTGTATCCTGCGTCAGACATAGACTGGCAATTCAATTCTTACATGATAGTATACATGATAGAATGCCATTCTCCAAAATCATCCCACCCTCTCCCTCTCCCTCTGAGTCCAAAAGTCCGTTATACACAGCTGTGTCTTTTTTCCTGTCTTGCATACAGGGTCGTCATTGCCATCTTTCTAAATTCCATATATATGTGTTAGTATACTGTATTGGTGTTTTTCTTTCTGGCTTACTTCACTCTGTATAATCGGCTCCAGTTTCATCCATCTCGACAGAACTGATTCAAATGTATTCTTTTTAATGGCTGAGTAATACTCCATTGTGTATATGTACCACAGCTTTCTTATCCATTCATCTGCTGATGGACATCTAGGTTGTTTCCATGTCCTGGCTATTATAAACAGTGCTGCGATGAACATTGGGGTACATGTGTCTCTTTCAATTCTGGTTTCCTCCGTGTGTATGCCCAGCAGTGGGATTGCTGGGTCATAAGGTAGTTCTATTTGCAATTTTTTAAGGAATCTCCACACTGTTCTCCAAAGTGGCTGTACTAGTTTGCACTCCCACCAACAGTGTAGGAGGGTTCCCTTTTCTCCACACCCTCTCCAGCATTTATTGCTTGCAGATTTTTGGATCGCAGCCATTCTGACTGGTGTGAAGTGGTACCTCATTGTGGTTTTGATTTGCATTTCTCTGATAATGAGTGATGTTGAGCATCTTTTCATGTGTTTGTTAGCCATCTGTATGTCTTCTTTGGAGAAATGTCTATTTAGTTCTTTGGCCCATTTTTTGATTGGGTCGTTTATTTTTCTGGTTATTCTCTGTATATTCTTATGTTGGTCTGCGGGCTTACAACAGTGATGTCCAGGTGATGGTGATAATAAGAAGGCTTGTTTTGAGTACCATTTAATTCCATACTCCAAATTAAAACTTCCCATTGGTCCAACATTGCCAGGGAAATCTTTGGGGGCACAAAGGCACAGAACTAATATTTACTGAGGACACGCCAGCTATATACTGTGCTATGTACTCTAGACAAATCCATTCAATGTTTGTTTATAATAACTTCAGCATACAGAGGAAAGAATTGAGGTATAAAGAGATATGTCAGCTTGCTGAAGATCATATGACTGGTATATGCTGGAGCTAGAATTCAAACCAAAGTCTGCCAAATCTGTACCGTTTCCACTGTGCTTAAAAGCTGCCTTACTGTAGGACTTCTAAAGAGTTTTGAGATACTGAGAATGCAGCGGAATCCCAGACATGCCCCTGCCACCAAAGCCACCACCACTGCCTCTGTGGGAAGAACTGGAGTCAAGGGCTCATGGTGGTTCCAGGAAATGCTGTGGAAACTGAGTGATGTGTGTGAGGAGGGGGCCAGGGAAGGGGGGATGGATAGTGTGTAAAAGAGGTTTCTCTATCATCAGTTTTATGTTCAGCTCTGAACACTCTGCAGTAAAGAACGTGGGTGTCCCTCAAGTTACAGCTCTGTAGTTACATTGGTCTCTCACCCTGCCTATTGTTCATAGTACCAGTATTGTCTCTGTGGAGTCTAGGTGGTGTCATTCACCTTATAGATCCAGAACCAGTATCCCCCTCTGATGGTCTTAGGGCAGGGACCAGGCCTCTGATTCAGTCTCAGTCAATTGTTATTGTGTCTCATTCCCTCAAGGGTCTCTTTGCCTTTTTTGGCATTCAGCCCTGGACAAAGCCAATTCAGGCCAATGCAGTTCATCCCATTAGCGTGTTTTAAAAAATATTTACTTATATGGCTGCATTGGGTCTTAGTTACGGCCCCTTTGATCTTTGCTGTGGCATGAGGAATCTTCAAGTTGTGGTATGTGGGATCTAGTTCTCCGACCAGGGTTTGAACCTGGGCCCCCTGCCTTGGGACCATGGAATCTTAGCCACTGGACCCACCAGGGAAGTCCCCATCTCATTAGCTTTTATAGCTTTAAAATCTCTGGGTAAATACATAGTAATCTTAGTTGCTTTTCCTTAGAAGGTCCTGGGTTCTTTATATAAATTGCACACCTCATTTCCAGAAATCTTCACATCCTCTTTTCAATGGTTTGAGAGAGGAGTGGCTTACCCTCATCTGTTAAATACAAGAGGTTGCTCTCTAATTTACTCAAAAAGTAATCTCTGTTTAATGTCAGAATGAGAGTAACCAAAAACATGCTCCTTTCTAAATGAGATGACAGTACTGTCTGTGGCCTGGGTATTTCCTGAGCTCAGCAGCAGCTTTGCATCCCCTCACTTGCTCATCCTGTTGCCATCCATGAACCAAAGGGGACTGGAGGTCAAAGAAAGGCAGTAGCAGGAAAGCCCATTTAGAACAAAACACAGACATACCAGAGCTGAAGGAGGGAAATACCTGAGTGATGGATGGGGAGGGAAGTGAGGGAATGAATTTTTAATACAGAAGGGTTTTGATTTTGAGGCAGCTTCTTCCTTGTAACGTAGAGAGATATACCATTTGGAACTAAGCTTAAGCTTAATGAGAAACACTGGGCTGGAAGAAGCACAAGCTGGAATCAAGATTGCTGGGAGAAATATCAATAACCTCAGATATGCAGATGACACCACCCTTATGGCAGAAAGTGAAGAGGAACTAAAAAGCCTCTTGATGAAAGTGAAAGAGGAGAGTGAAAAAGTTGGCTTAAAGCTCAACATTCAGAAAACGAAGATCATGGCATCTTGTCCCATCATTTCATGGGAAATAGATGGGGAAAGAGTGGAAACAGTGTCAGACTTTATTTTTTTGGGGCTCCAAAATCACTGCAGATGGTGATAGCAGCCATGAAATTAAAAGACACCTACTCCTTGGAAGGAAAGTTATGACCAACCTAGATAGTATATTCAAAAGCAGAGACATTACTTTGCCAACAAAGGTCCATCTAGTCAAGGCTATGGTTTTTCTAGTAGTCATGTATGGATGTGAGAGTTGGACTGTGAAGAAAGCTGAGCGCCGAAGAATTGACGCTTTTGAACTGTGGTGTTGGAGAAGACTCTTGAGAGTCCCTTGGACTGCAAGGAGGTCCAACCAGTCCATTCTGAAGGAGATCAACCCTGGGATTTCTTTGGAAGGAATGATGCTAAAGCTGAAACTCCAGTACTTTTTGGCCACCTCATGCGAAGAGTTGGCTCATTGGAAAAGACTCTGATGCTGGGAGGGATTGGGGGCAGGAGGAGAAGGGGACGACAGAGGATGAGATGGCTGGATGGCATCACCGACTCGATGGACATGAGTTTGAGTGAACTCCAGGAGTTGGTGATAGACAGGGAGGCCTGGCGTGCTGCGATTCATGGGGTCACAAAGAGTCGGACACGACTGAGTGAACTGAACTGACTGAACCTTAAGCTTCCAGCCTCTCACTCGCATGGGACTCTTCCAAGGTCTTGAGAGGGATTCTACAAATTATTGTCTATAATTTTATATTCTTTTACTCACAGAAGTTCCTCTTCTTTTTGGAGGGTTTATCATCCAATCCAATCTGATGGTTGCTTAGTGTTCTTATCTTGTTTGCCACTGTTTATATGGTGGTCAGACTTAAGGCCAATTTGTCACCTGATCTCAGGCCCCTAGCCTCCAGAGCAGTCAGAAATAAATTTGTGGTAAGTCACCCAGTCTCTGGTGCTTTGTTATGGTCGCCCTAGGAAGCTAGTGTGTGTGTGTGACATTCCTTCAGGATTTTGTTCTTTTCCGTATACTGTGAACTTTCACATATTTTCTGTTGTATTCAGATTGAAAAGCTCTCCCCTCATTTTTCCTTTTTTTTTTTTCTTTAACCACGAAAGCTCTGGGCAGAACACTTAACAGTGGTGATTTTTGCCACAAGCTAGACTGACTTGATGCTATTTCTGTTTAAACTGCCAGCAAGATTTATTGAGAAGCTGGTGAAAAAGGAGGACAATTCAAATTAATTTTGCTAAAATGTACCAGAGGATGTAAATAACCCATGGCTTGAAAATCTGGTTTAACAGAACTGTCAGTCCAGAAAAAATTGTTGCTGGAGAGGGAATAGCATAAAAGGTTATTAAAGTACAGACTTATCATGGAAAGAGTGGTTTTGATCTATGTTTTGAATAACATGGTTGAGGTTAGTAATATGTTTATTTCAGAACAAGATGATGAATTTCTGTAATTATTTGGTGTGTTCATAATCAACTGCAGAGTCAGAAAATGATGTGCTCTGTATCCCTCAAAGGCTGGAATCAGAGGGGAAAAAAACCCCACATCTTGATTAGTCGTAATTCATTAACCAGAGTTCATTTACAATCTTCTCTTAGGGGAAAAATGCATGATAACAAAAAACAAACACAAGGCATTTAAAAAACAAATAATCAAATTTCTAGAGTGTTATCCTAAGATTCAGTATAAATTCAGGCCAATCTCATGTGTCATGTACATCTATATCCAAGTATGAATTATTGGCAAAAATTAGGATACTGAGGTAATGCAAATCTTCAATCATCAGAAGCTGAGTTAAAAGTTTGTTTATTAAGCAGCATTTACTAAGGCAAGAAAGTAAGCTGGTTATATTAAGAAAGCATTTTCCATAGCAAGGGTAAAAACAAATGAGCTTTCCTCTTTGTTGTTTAAACAAGAGCTTCAAAGAGTAAACATCAGTCCTTAGAAATAGAGGTACTCTGTTTTCAGTTCCACTAGCAACAGCCTTTTCCTACTAGTCACTCCCATGTAAATGTTGACTTGGCCTTCAAAACTTCCTGATATTAAAGACAATAATTTTTTTAATTTAAAAAAGGCTTTTCTGAGAAAATATGATTGTCAGTCCCTGGCACCCATCTGCAAGAACTGCTGGGTGGCAACCATTTGCAAGGAGTCTTTCTCTGTGCATACTGCAAACCCCTGGCCTGAACCTCCATCCTCTCTTGCCTGGACCACTTCAATAGACTCATATAAAGCCTGTGTGCATGCTAAGTCGCTTCAATCATGTCCGACTCTTTGCAGCCCCATGGATAGTAGCCCACCAGGCTCCTTTTTCCATGGGATTTTCCAGGCAAGGATATTGGAGTGGGTATTCCTCCAGGGGATCTTCCCAACTCAGGGATCAAACCCACGTCTCTTATGTCTCCTGCATTGGCAGACAGGTTCTTTACCACATGCACTACCTGGGAAGCCTCCTATAAATCCTGCCTTGTTTTAATCCTCTGTAGTCTGTGCTCAATACAACAGCCAGTGTGATAATATAAAATATGTGTGTCATTTCATGGTTTTCCTTATTTCAAACCCCCTATGACTCAGAGTAAAAACCAAAGTTCTAACAGTGGCCTCCATGATCCACCCTGACCTTCTGTCCCTTCTGTCACTGGCTTGATTTGTCCTACTCACCCCCCTCTACTCTGGTGGTGGTGGCCTCTTTACTATTTCATAATCCTGTCAAGCCTGTTCCTTGTGTCTGGAATATTCTTTCTACAGGTATTTATTTACCTGACTTCTTCCTGCAGGCACCTTTGAACTTTTGCTCAAATGTCACTCTTTCTGAGAGTCTCTTCTCTCACTTTAAAGCAGCCAGCTGGACTTCCCTGGTAGTCCAGTGGTTAAGAATCCCCCTGCCAATGTAGGGGACACAGGTTCAATTCCTGGTCAGGAAGATCCCACATGGTGCGGGGAAGCTAAGCCCATGGACCACAACTACTGAAGCCCACTGGCCCCCTAGAGCCTGTGCTCCCCAACAAGAGATGCCGCTACAACGAGAAGCCCTGTAACAAAGAGTAGTCCCTTCTTGCCTCAACTAGAGAAACAGCCCGTGTGTAGCAACAAAGACCCAGTGTGGCCAAAAATAGATATTAAATAAATTACTAAAAATTTTAAAAAGAATAATAGCAAGTTAAAAAAAAACAAAAAAACAAAAAGCCTGCCAGCCCTCCACAGCAGCATTTCTCATTCCCTAGCCCTGATTTGTTTTTCTTTATCAGTCTTATCCCTCAGGACTTAGTCTCTACTTATATGTTTGATTGTCCTTCTTCCTGCTTAAACTCTGTGAAGGCAGGGATTTTAGTCTATTTTGTGCCCTGTCTAGAATCCTGTTTGGTCCATAGGAGAGCCAGTAAATATTAGTTTAAGGAATGAATGACTGGTGAGAACTTTCCCCAGTAACTTATTTACTTGTCAAAGGTGCCAGAAAGAGAACTCAGAAAGAAACTAAATGAAATTCTAGCAATGGATTACAGTTCTTAATGAAATGGAATGAAACAGAGGAAAATAATAAAGCATTTTGTTTAGTGCCATCTTGCATTCTGCAGAACTTGACAATAACATAAAAAAGCAAAAAGAGATAGAGTGATATTTCTGCAATACTATCTCCTTCTATATATTAAGACAACAAAAGAAACAGTAGGCTACATTCTCTTTCAAAATAATATTTCTTCCATTGTTTTTTATCTAATCACATTATTTATAAAAAAATGAAAGATGATGCTATAAAAGTGCTGCACTCAATGTGCCAGCAAATTTGGAAAACTCAGCAGTGGCCACAGGACTGGAAAAGGTCCGTTTTCATTCCAATCCCCAAAAAAGGCAATGCCAAAGAATGTGCAAACTACTGCACAATTGCACTCATCTCACATGCTAGTAAAGTAATGCTCAAAATTCTCCAAGCCAGGCCTCAGCAATACATGAACTGTGAACTTCCTAATATTCAAGCTGGTTTTAGAAAAGGCAGAGGAACCAGATATCAAATTGCCAACATCTGCTGGATCATGGAAAAAGCAAGAGAGTTCCAGAAAAACATCTATTTCTGCTTTATTGACTATGCCAAAGCCTTTGACTGTGTGGATCACAATAAACTGTGGAAAATTCTGAAAGAGATAGGAATCCCAGACCACCTGACCTGCCTCTTGAGAAACCTATATGCAGGTCAGGAAGCAGCAGTTAGAACTGGACATGGAACAACAGACTGGTTCCAAATAGGAAAAGGAGTATGTCAAGGCTGTATATTGTCACCCTGCTTATTTAACTAATATGCAGAGTACATCATGAGAAATGCTGGGCTGGAGGAAGCACCAGCTGGAATCAAGATTGCTGGGAGAAATATCAATAACCTCAGATATGCAGATGACACCACCCTTATGAAAGAAAGTGAAGAGGAACTAAAGCCTCTTGATGAAAGTGAAAGAGGAGAGTGAAAAAGTTGGCTTAAAGCTCAACATTCAGAAAACAAAGATCATGGCATCTGGTCCCATCACTTCATTGGAAATAGATGGGGAAACAGTGGAAACAGTGGTTGACTTTATTTTTCTGGCCTCCAAAATCACTGTAGATGGTGACTGCAGCCATGAAGTTAAAAGATGCTTACTCCTTGGAAGGAAAGTTATGACCAACTTAGATAGCGTATTCAAAAGCAGAGACATTACTTGGCCAACAAAGGTCCATCTAGTCAAGGCTATGGTTTTTCCTGTGGTCATGTATGGATGTGAGAGTTGGACTGTGAAGAAAGCTGAGCCCTGAAGAATTGATGCTTTTGAAGTGTGGTGTTGGAGAAGACTCTTGAGAGTCCCTGGACTGCAAGGAGATCCAACCAGTCCATTCTGAAGGAGATCAGTCCTGGGTGTCCATTGGAAGGAATGATGCTAAAGCTGAAACTCCAGTACTTCGGCCACCTCATGCGAAGAGTTGACTCATTGGAAAAGACTCTGATGCTGGGTGGGATTGAGGGCAGGAGGATAAGGGGACGACAGAGGATGAGATGGCTGGATGGCATCACTGACTTGATGGACATGAGTTTGAGTGAACTCCAGGAGTTGGTGGTGGACAGGGAGCCCTGGCGTGCTGCGATTCATGGGGTTGCAAAGAGTCAGACACGCCTGAGTGACTGGACTGAACTGAACTGAACTGAATGAGTCGTAACAATTTTCCAGAAGTTTGAAAAGTGAAAATCCATTGATGCCTTTTTTATTGTTGCTATTGAACAGATTTTTAAATGAAGCTTAATTTATTGAATTTTATCATTGCAGGTAGCTGCTGATTATGGCTGCTCTGAAGAAGTGGATTAGAATATATACTTTTTCTCCTTTCTTCTCAAATGAAAACCTAACATAAAATTAGCCATTGATGATTTGAAGATGATGATTTCAGTATTTCACCATTTTGGCTCCCAGTGATTCAATATTCAGAATCTTATAGACGAGTACTTGCTTGGCTGCTCATTGGCAAAAGTAAGTGAGGCACTTAACCAGTGTAAAATGAAGGATACGATTTACATATGCTCTCAAAGTCGTAACCTACTTCCTGGGCAAGAGAACATCTTTCATAATAGCAAAGTACCAAAATACATGATTTTCCCTTCAGATAGTGATATAGAAGACCTGAGTTTCCTCATGGTGTATATTCTTGTTTTCTCCACATCCCTTAACAACTCTAGCATCTATCAAAAGCTTGGCTTGGAGAAGTAATATTTTAATACATCAAGGGAAAAGAAAGTAGAAGGCAGTGAGTATTTGCATGTTAATAATATTTTCTCCGTAAGACCAACCACAATTTCTTACCAGTTGTGTTTTCTTTATGCTGTGGCTGCCAGGAAGTTCCAAGCCAGGTTTATTCATAATTTTAGTAACAAAATTAGCACTTAAAGCTAGCATATTTGCTTCTTCCAGGTACTCTTGGCTTTCAGATAATTGTGCATTTTCATTTCAATTGCATTACTGTGTATGTCTGTAGTGAGCATCTGAACATCATTTTATAAAATGTATAGATTATAAAAGAAACAGAATCTTGTTCTAGTCCTGAATGTCTTCTTTGTTCCTTTTCACCTTTCTTCCTACTCCAATTTCAGCAGCATGATACAAATTTCACAAAATGAAAAATAACAGAATTACTTTGTTTACATTGCATTATGTTCTAGGCCTATGTCACTAACAGTATTGACAGTATATATAGGCCATGTATTAATAATTGGATTGTTGTATTGGATTACTGTATTATAAAGACAAATGGAACAACCAAACTGAAGATTTTGCAGTCTGAAGGGAATCAAAACCAATACAATATTGTAAAAAATAATAATAAGAAGAAATAAATAAAACAAAATTAGCAAATTGCAGTGTGACTTTGATACTATGTTCTTATGTCTGTGAATTGGAAGGTCAAATGCTGCAGTGTGAGCTCAATGAGCTCGTTAAGGGGGCTCGTCTGTTTTAGTGAGCTTATCCCCAGTGTCTGAAATGAAGTCATTCAATGAATATTTATTGAATGACTATTGAATAAATACAGTACCATGTAGGATCTATGTATAAAGTATACATGAGTAGTGAAGCCTCATTCAGTTGTGTTTCTAAGTGAAACATGGACTGAGTGGTGATGGGAGGGAGGAAATGACAGAGATGTTTCTATCTAGAACCTGCATAGTTACAGATTTGATATTTTCCTTCCTTGGATAGATCTAGATTTCCATTTGCTGTTGTTTTCCTCTTCTCAAAGGACTCCCTGTAACATTTCTTATAGGGAAGGTTTGCTGTTGATAAATTCTTTCAGCTTTGTATGTCTCAATAAATCTTCATTTCACCTTCATTTTTTAAAGTTATTTTTACTGAGTATAGAATTCTGGGTTGACAGATTTTTATCTTTCAGTGCTTTAAAGATGTTGTCCCATTGTCTCTTGGTTTTGTTGTTTACAGCAAGAAGTCTGCTGTCATTTTTATCTTTGGCTCTCTGTACTTAATGTCTTTTCACTGGTTTCTTTTTAAGATTTCTCTTTATCAGTGGTTTCAAGAGATTTGGTAATGATGTGACTTGGTAATGATGTGACTCAGTATAGTTTTATTCATATTTCTTGTTTTGGGAATTTTTAAGATTCTTGGCTCTGTAGTCTTCATTTTCATCACATTTGGAAATTTTGGAAAAAATTATTTCTTTAAGTAATTTTTTTCTCTTTCACCTCTCCTTTGGCAGCTTATTTGCCCAGATATTAGGCTGCTTGAAGCTGTCCCACAGATCACTGATACTCTGCTCATTTTTCCCCAGTCTTTTTTCCTCTGAGTTCCACTTTTGATAATTTCTGTTGTGGTGTTTTCAAGTTCAGTAATTATTACTTCTGCTCTGTTTAACCTGCTATTAATTCCTTCCAGTGAATTTTTCATCTCACACATTATATTTTTACATCTCTATAAGTTTCAGTTGAGTCCTCTTATATCTTCCAAGTCTATGTAACAATCATACCACTTTCTTCTAACTTCTTGAACAAGCAGAACACAGTTTTTTAGTAATTCCTCTAATGGCTTTCTCAAATACTAATTCTATTGTCCCTATTGTTTCATTTCAACTGATTGACTTTTCCCAGTATGTGGTGTATATTTTATTGTTTATTTGAATGCTTGGTGTTATAGATTGAATTGTGTACACCCTCTCCCCTCCCCACCCTGGCTTATATGTTGAAGTTCTAACCCCCAGTACCTCAGAATGTGGTTTTATTTGGAGATAGGGTTAAAACAGAGTTGGTCAAGTTAGAAAGAAGTCATTAGGGTGGCCCTAACTGAACCCAGTATGACTGGTGTTCTTCCAAAAAGAGGAAATTTAGAGACACATACATAATTAGTCAAGTGAAGAAACACAGGGAGAAAGTGGCCATCTACAAATCAAGAAGGAAGACCTGAAACATCCTTTCATTCCTGAGAAGGAACCAACTCTGCCAACACCTTAATCTCAGATTTCTAGCCTCAGAACTGTGAGACAATAGATTTCTGTTACTTAAGCCAACCAGTTGGTGTTACTTTATTACCCAAACCCTAGCAAACTAATATACTTGGTAAGTTTTGATTGGATGCAGAAATGGTGAGTTTTACCTTTTTGGGAACTGGATATTTTTGTATTCTTAAGCTCAGAGTTACAGCTCCTTAACTCAGGCATATTGTGGTTCCCAGCTGGAAAGGCTTGGTTTTCCCCTGTATGTTTCTTATCTACTCATCAGGCTAACCTAAGTGTGTTCTCATGGTTAAGGCCAAGGAACATGATTGGGAAGAGAGCAAGGTAACTGGATAAATTACATGAGTGAACCCCAAATCAAAAGATATAATAATAAAGGACCATTCAGTTCAGTTCAGTTCAGTTCAATTGCTCAGTCGTGTCCGACTCTTTGTGACCCCATGAATTGCAGCTCGCCAGGCCTCCCTGTCCATCACCAACTCCCGGAGTTCACTCAGACTCATGTCCATCGAGTCAGTGATGCCATCCAGCCATCTCATCCTCTGTCGTCCCCTTCTCCTCCTGCCCCCAATCCCTCCCAGCATCAGAGTCTTTTCCAATGAGTCAACTCTTCGCATGAGGTGGCCAAAGTACTGGAGTTTCAGCTTCAGCATCTTTCCTTCCAAAGAAATCCCAGGGTTGATCTCCTTCAGAATGGACCGGTTGGATCTCCTTGCAGTCCAAGGGACTCTCAAGAGTCTTCTCCAACACCACACTTCAAAAGCATCAATTCTTCTGCGCTCAGCTTTCTTCACAGTCCAACTCTCACATCCATACATGACCACTGGAAAAACCATAGCCTTGACTAGACGGACCTTTGTTGGCAAAGTAATGTCTCTGCTTTTGAATATGCTATCTAGGTTGATCATAGCTTTCTTTCCAAGGAGTAAGTGTCTTTTAATTTCATGGCTGCAGTCATCATCTGCAGTGATTTTGGAGCCCCCCAAAATAAAGTCTGACACTGTTTCCACTGTTTCCCCATCTATTTCCCATGAAGTGATGGGACCGGATGCCATGATCTTCATTTTCTGAATGTTGAGCTTTAAGCCAACTTTTTCACTGTCCTCTTACTATAATAAATCTTCATAACCAATTTTATGGCCCTTGATATATGAGGTCAACTTACACTTTAGAAAGAGTATACAATGTTACCAGCAATGTATATGTATCAGTTCAGTTCAGTTGCTCAGTCGTGTCCGACTCTTTGCGACCCCATGAATCGCAGCACGCCAGGCCTCCCTGTCCATCACCAACTCCCAGAGTTCACTCAGACTCACGTCCATTGAGTCAGTGATACCATCCAGCCATCTCATCCTCTGTCGTCCCCTTCTCCTCCTGCCCCCAATCCCTCCCAGCATCAGAGTCTTTTCCAATGAGTCAACGCTTCACATGAGGTGGCCAAAGTACTGGAGTTTCAGCTTTAGCATCTTTCCTTCCAAAGAAATCCCGGGCTGATCTCCTTCAGAATGGACTGGTTGGATCTCCTTGCAGTCCAAGGGACTCTCAAGAGTCTTCTCCAACACCACACTTCAAAAGCATCAATTCTTCTGCGCTCAGCCTTCTTCACAGTCCAACTCTCACGTCCATACATGACCACAGGAAAAACCATAGCCTTGACTAGATGGACCTTTGTTGGCCAAGTAATGTCTTTGCTTTTGAATATGTTATCTAGGTTGGTCATAACTTTTCTTCCAAGGAGTAAGCGTCTTTTAACTTCATGGCTGCAATCACCATCTGCAGTGATTTTGGAGCCCAAAAAAATAAAGTCTAACACTGTTTCCACTGTTTCCCCATCTATTTCCCATGAAGTGATGGGACCGGATGCCATGATCTTCGTTTTCTGAATGTTGAGCTTTAGGCCAACTTTTTCACTCTCCTCTTTCACTTTCATCAAGAGGCTTTTTAGTTCCTCTTCAGTTTCTGCCATAAGGGTGGTTTCAGCTGCGTATCTGAGGTTATTGATATTTCTCCCGGCAATCTATACCTGTTTTTTATATTGTCTATTCATCTTTGTGGTTTACGTATTGATTTATATTTTCAGTACTTGGTTATATACCTGTTTTTTCTCTTGACAAACCTGGTTCTGAGCCATTTATATCATATTAATCTTCTTTTGTTTATGAATGTATATAGTATAATTTCCTTATTGATTATCCTCAAAAGTAATTATCTAAATTCCAGAAATATTAATTTTTTCTCTCTGAATCAATGGAATTATGCTAATGCATTTGGAGATATAGTCAGTACTGGCCTTTGTTTTAATAGAAATTTCCATATGATAAAGTCAGTTGACTTAGAGATGAGTGTGATTAAGTTAGAATATGGAAGTTAGAAATGGATTTAGAAGCAAAGACATTTAGAACTGCAAAGGACTAGAGAGCATCTGGTACAATGTCTTCTCTCTAAAGATATGTACAAGTAAGAAAACTGGAGCATAGATCAGTTTAGTTACTTGTCCAAAGTGGGGAAAAATAAAGTGATGCAGAGTCTGGTACTTAACAGATATGTAATAAGAATGTTTTGAATAAATAAAAAAATGCAAGACTTGAATTTAGGTTTCCTATGTTTGGTACTCTCTTAATTATTATCACCGTTGAGGTATAATGTTTCTAGGATTGAAAACTAGCCTAAGCTACAGGACAGAGAGAGGCAACTGGCTCCATTTAGGGAAGCACAACATTTCAGGGTATTAAACACTTTTTTTTTTTCCTTAGTAAGAGATGGTGATGGCTTTCTACCAACATCCAAGTAGAGGATGTCTTCCTGTTCTCCAGAGGTGTGTGGGCCAACGGGTGAAGAAGTGAATGAGGGAGAACGTCATGGCCTGGTGAAGGCAAAGGTGACACTAAAGAGGCAGCTCCTCAAAGCCTTTGGAATTCGGAGACAGACTAGGTTTATGACAAGTCCCATAAATTCATCTGTATGAATAATGAATGGATTGAATACAAAAAAAGTATATCCATTCCCAAAGTGAGGATGTAATTCTTGTGTGGAATTTGGTTTATTTTTAACTTTATGATGCTTTTAAAGCCTAGAATGTCAGCTCATCAGGAATGTTTGGTAAAGCTTCTCTTTTTGTAAATTAACTCTTTCTCAAATGAGGTACTAGAACTTTTACTAAATGACTAATCTTGTACCAGGCACAATCCTGAGGTCTTAGCAGTGTTTCAACACAACACAATGGAAAAGACAGTCCTAGGTTGTTAACTACTGGTTTCCCACAGATCAAGAAAGGTTATCACTCAGCACAGCTATTTAGGCTCCTGGGGACCAGGAGAGGGATTGAACAAGGTTGTTATGCAGGAATGGATGGCCCAGCTCCCAAAGAACTGAGCTTAATCTCTTGCAGTTTTGTTTAGTAAGTATTTTATGGCTGACTGGCTTGCAAAATCTGTTTTCCATGGTCTGTTGGTGTTAATTATCAACAAGTATTGCTGGGTTTTTGCAACTGGTCCTGATAGGAATGCTCTGGAGGAAATAAAGACACAACAGTCCTGGAAATTTGGCCATTGTGGTGATAAGCTGTTGCTGCTGCTAAGGGGAATAAGAAACTCATCTTATAGATGTGATTTGCATTTTTTAGTCCACAACAATTAAGATTGACAGGATTTATGTATAAATTTTATAAAGTCATGAAGACAGTGGTGAACTCTCCAAGGGCATGAATACCTTGGTCTTTTTTTCTACTTGAAGACTTTGCATTCACTATTTCCTGTGTCTGGAACATGCTTGCTTGCTTCTTGGTGTTCAGGTCTTAGCTGAATGCCATCTTCTCAGAGAGGTCTTCCTTGATAACTCAGTATAAACTCATTTCCCCTGTGCCCACTCACTTCGTTTTCTCACACATCATTTTGTATGGTTTTCCTCAGAGCACTTATTATCTGGAGTGAAATGCTATATGTTTATTGTATGTCCTATTCTGGTGTTAAAGCTCCCAGAGAGAAATAATATTATCTGTCTTGGTTGCTGTGATATCCCAGAACTCAATAAATGCTTGTTGAGGAATTGAATGCTTATTCAGTGAGTCATAGAATCATGTAAGAAGTTCAGTTCAGTTCAGTTCAGTTCAGTTCATTTCAGTTGCTCAGTCATGTCCGACTCTTTGCGACCCCACGGACTGTAGCCCACCAGGCTCCTCTGTCCATGGGATTCTCGAGGCAGGAATACTGGAGTGGGGTGCTGTTTCCTTCTTCAGGGGATCTTCCCAACCCAGGGATTGAACTTGGGTCTCCCGCATTGCAGGCAGATTCTTTACCGTCTGAGCCACCAGGGGAGCCCAGAAAACTAACAAAAGTTAGTTTTCATGCTCATTAGAGATATTATAGAACATCTATAAAAGTTTCTACCTTGATAGTATTAGTTAATTCCAAAAGGCATGAAATATTAGTGAGTGATATATCCATTAAGTTCATTAGAAGGCAATAAGAATTGTGGCATGCAGCTATAGATCTCTTTTTAAAAACATGTCTTTATTTACTATTATTAATTTTGGCATGCCACACAGCTTTCGGGATCTTAGTTCCCTGCCCAGGGATTGAACCCGTGCTCCTGCTGTGGAAACAGTTGTAACCACTGGGTCTCCAGGGAGCTCTCTGTAGGTGTCTTTTACAAAATGTCCTTTGTTTTTTTCCTGTCAGAATGTAGAACACTGTGCTGAGCAGCCTGAGGTCTGATTCAGAGTAATGGTTTTAAATGTTTCTGTATCACACCTTTATTGGAGACACCAAAGAGCGTGCACATTTCTCAGTTAGAGATGGGAAAAGGCAGAAGGAGACTTTGGGATATGACATGGAGAGATTTCTACCTGAGAAATTACCTAATTGTGGGGACACATGGGTGTGGTCAAGCAGCAAGTATTTGACATCAGAGAATGTAAAGAAGAGGAAGGAGAGAAGGACAAGAAAACAGGCTGTGATTTCACAAGAGTTTATTTCACCTGAAAACACACTCGATGCAGAACCAAAAATAGACCCTGAGGTGGCCTGAGGTTGAGCAAAGAATCAAGGAGATTTAGCAAGTGTTGGCCCCTACACTGCCCAAATTTGAATCCTGACTCTCTCTCTTATAAACATTCTGAGACTCGGTTTGCTTGCCTGTAAAATGGGGATAATAATAGTAGCTTTCTTCGGATTTTGTCATGAATGTTAAATGAGTAATAACTTTGAAGTAGTTTAGAATGGAATGGGGCCTGGCACATAAATGTTAGTTTTTTGCTTTTTTATATAGAAGGAGCCAAGTAGCCGGTTACATAGGAACTGATGATGGAGGAGTCAGGTATTTAATAGCATTAAAAAAGGTATTAGGAAAGAGAGTTGAGGGGAAAACAGAACAGGACTAGAATTGTTTAAGAAGCCTGAGGGAGTTAACAGAAGAGGCTGAAAAAGAGTTCCACTTTGGACTGTGGAACTGCAGTTATGGGTGGTCGGAGGCTAAAAAGCTTTGGAACATGAAGTTATCATGGACCCAGGAGAGCCACATGGACCCAAGTACTGGAAGTGGGATTGCCGAATGCCTACTTGGTGATACACACACAGTGGTTTATCAGGGAATATCTAGAGCTTTATCCTCTCAAGTATCTATGTGCTTCCTTGTTTTGGAGACCATGTTGAAATTTAAGAGTTGGAGTCAATAGCACTGAGCTATAGGATCAGATGGGCATCCAACACTTGGAGGCAAATAAAAACACACCATCTGGCAGAACCTGGATTATTTGCCTCAAAGCCAAAGGAATTTATAAGCAGGTTTATTAATTACAGGATGAGAAACTCTGGAAGTCTAATGAGCAGGGAGTGGTAATTGGAAAATAATACCACAGTAGTTGTAATGACTAATTATAAGGTCTAAATGTCATTGACATTGTTTTTATTTAGCAAGTTGGATTATAGTTTCATTTTACTGAATTTAAAACTGTTCAGGTTTAATGATGTCCTTAGTTCTCTAATCTTGTTTCCTCTATAATGTCTAAAGTTTCTCAACTGCAGATTGTCTTACCATCAAGGCACTCAGAGACTTTGGAAGTCCTGCCATGCTACAGCAGAGATGAATACTCGGCAGGTGAGCTGAGAGGCTTCTCAGAATAGCAGGGATTTAAGTTGGGTCTTAAGAAAGAAAAGAAACTGGCATTTATTGCATGCTAAGTGCCTAACACCTAAGCATACCAGGAACTTTCCACATATCTCAGTTTTCTCCCACCATGCATTAGCGGGACTATCCTCATTTTACAGAGGAGAAACTAGGTGTCATAGATACTAGGTGACTTAATAAGAGGATATTGTCAGAGTCTGAATCGGAGATGTCTAATTCCAGAATCCAGATTCTTCCTTCTATACCATCTTCCTTCCACTGTTGCTTTAACAGATGAATGTGATGAGGGGGTGGGCAGAGATTTGTGGTGGGACAGGAAGGGAAAGGAGATGTGGAAAGAGAAATTGACGTAGGATAATTTGATCCAATAAATAGAAGTAGAAAAACTCATTTCTTTACAAGTCTAAAGCAGTGCTTACATTGTATGCAAGACTGTATAAAAGTTAGCTGATTAGTGAGCTGAAGAACATCTGGGGAACTTTGGTTATATGGCTAGAGGACAAGCGATCAGAGGATGGGAGACCGTTTAGGTAACTGTGGCTTGGAAAGGCAGGTAAGAAGGAAATCTCGAGGGACTTGGGAGTACAAAGGGCTCTAGCTCTGTCCTAGGTTGCTTTTGGATTTGATTTGGCCTTCTCTTGCTTTTCTGGTTATAGGCAACCAGGAGTCACTTGAGATTCTCTGGATTATTTAGGGTGATCTTGAACCTTGTAAACTCAAAGTAGCATTGACTTTTGTTTTAAAGGTAAGTGGGTGGTTGAGTAGGTTACCTAGAGCTGGTGAAGTCTGTTATTCTTCCTCTTTTTAAAATCTTTTTCAGTCTTATGACCAGTTGAATTAAACACTAAGTTCCTGATAGAAAAATAAGTGGTTTTAAAATGTGTTTTTCAGGAAAGCACTTGAAGAATGGTAGTAACCTCTCTTACTTTGCTGTTAGCACTGTTGGTATCCCTTTCAGCTGTGTAACCTTAGTTGGATGATTGCTATTCTTCTTTGCTTCTCTTGAAGCCATTGTGTTCTTCCTGCTTTTATTGTGGCAGCTATCACAGTTTATTAAAATTATTACCTGTTTGTCTTCACTATTAGGTTGTTAATTTATAAAGGCAAGGTAGGTCTTTCCAGGTGGCTCAGTGGTAAACAATCCTCTTGCCAAGCAGGAGAAGTGGGTTTGATCCCTGGGTCAGGAAGATCCCCTGGAAAAGAAAATGGCAACCAACTCCAGTATTTTTGCCTGGGAAATCCTATGGACAGCGGAGCCTGGTGAGCTACAGTCCACAGGGTCATGAAAGAGTGGGTGGCTCAACAACAGCAACAAAGGCAAGAATTGCCTTTAACTGCCCCTGTTCCAGTTCAGTGCTTGGAACCTAGTAGGTGCTTAATATGTGTTTGTTGAGTTAATTTTAAAAATTACAAACCTCTCAGACAATTTGGTAATAATATTGAGCAGTGCAGGAC
Organism: Capricornis sumatraensis; assembly: GCF_032405125.1. Lineage (NCBI taxonomy): Eukaryota > Metazoa > Chordata > Mammalia > Artiodactyla > Bovidae > Capricornis > Capricornis sumatraensis. Next base: position 73,676,392 of record NC_091082.1, read on the forward strand.
AGCCTAAGCTCCCACCATAAGTAAGTCTGCTTTAAGTCCTAAGTGGTGGACTTCCCTGGTCATCCACTGGTTAAGACTCCTTGCTGGGGAACTAAGATGCTGCCTGCCACCTGGAGTGGCCCCCTCCATAAAAGGGTAAATGTGTGAGTAAATCTAAATGAAATCTTGACTGTTTAAGTGCACCTTGTTGTATTGGGCAAGTGCAAATTATCACCTATGGTACCTTGATTGTACTAGGTAGTCCCCAAATGTGGAAAAGCGCATGAGACTTATCTTTAATCAGTACTAGTATGCTGGTAGTTATGTGTTAGTATCCTTTTTCATTTTCAGTGGCATTTCCCACTGAACAACACGACACCTCTGAGCCTCGAGCAGCTCACACAGGGAACGGGCCCTTGTTTTGAACTCTAAGGCATCCACAGCTTTGTAAACCACTGAACCGAATAAATGCAGAAAGTCCTCTGATGCTGCCTGAGGAAAATAATCTTTCTCAAAGTTCAAGTTGTTTCTGTTTTTGTCTGAAAAATCTTATCTGAGGGAGTGTGCTACATGTATCCTTTTATTTTGACTAGAAATTTTGCTTTTAACTTCTAGGCATCAGTCTTTTGGAAACTTACTGCTGCTTACCCCAAGTATGTCTTTCTTTTCAACTGGTCCTTGAAGAGAATCTTCCTTTCCTCTGTGGAAATTTAGGGATATTGGAGATATAGGTGTCAGCAGCATCCTAGGAAAGAAGAATAAATATTTGACCCCTGGTCAGAATTATTTTTGAAGTAAAAATGGTTTTAATGTCATGCCGACCCAACTATTTGAACTCGTAGCCCAAATTTATTGTGTTTATAGAACAAAAAACACTTAGATAATTTCTTATCACAGTGGCTTCCTACATAGATCCATTGGAAGTGACCGCCCCCAAATTTAGTCTTTTCCATCTCCCCTTTGAGAATAGTCAAGAATTTTGATGACTATGTAGCTTTAGGTGGTAATTTTGTTCTTTACTCACTTAAACCATGTTACTAAACAATTAGTAAACAGTAAGGATTGACTCTTGTCAAGTACTGTGCCAGGAAGAAAGACACAGAAAATCTGAGACTACTCTTAAGGAACTACCTGCAATCTAGTTGAAGAGAAGGGGCATTTGAAACAGTACATATATTATAAGCATCAACAAGACACATACAGGATGTTTGAAAAGAGCTATCTAAATGTAAGATTTTAAGGCAAAACACGATGCATTGCCAAGTTGTATTTTGAAGGAAGAGGAGGGCAAGGGACAGGGTAGGAAGGATATTTCCAGTGGCCTTTGGTGAGGAGACAGAAAAGCCCAGTGTGACAGCACTTAGAAAAGGGGTCAGTTTTCCTATTTCACATTAAGTGAAGGGCTTGGATAAAAACATGTTCTTGGAATATTGATCCAACAGCTCAGGGACTTCATCCGTGCAGTTACCTCTGTTTCAGAGTCATTCCCTTTCTTTTCCCACCTTTCCATCTGGCTAGGTTTTCTCACCTTTAGATTTCGTCTTAGACCTCACTTTCTCTCACCAGCAATCCTCTGACCACATCTGTTAAGTGGCTCTCTCTCTGTTTTTGGCTACCCTGCACACTTGCGGGACTTTGATTCCCCAGCCAGAGCTGGGACCCCGGCCTCCTGCAGCGGGAGTGTAGAGTCCTAACCACCCAACCACCAGGGAAGTGGTTTTCTTGAACTGCAAACCAACACTACTTGCGTGCTAAGTTGCTTCAGTCGTGTCTGACTCTTTGTGATCCTATGGACTATAGCCCACCAGGCTCCTTTGTCCATGGGATTCTTCAGGCAAGAATACAGGAGTGGTTGCCGTGCCCTCCTCCAGGGGATCTTCCCTACCCAGGGATTGAACCTGCGTCTCTTTTGTCTCCTGCACTGGCAGGTGGGTTCTTTACCACTAGCACCACCTGGGGAGCCCAAGCCAGTACTACCTTCCTTTAAATTTCAAGTATCTTTTCTCCTCAACTAGGTTGTAAGTTCCAATGTTAGGCCATGTATCCCCCTGAGCTCCAAATATGTCTCTTTGCATTATAATTGACTGTTTATTCATTCCTATCCCCACAAAGATTCTAAACAGATTGAGGGTAAGACCAAACGTGTCTTCCTGACTGTTAATCGCCCTAGACTAAGCAAAGTGTCTCACACCTACTAGGGGCACATAACTTGCTGTCAAGTACACATTACTATGTTTAAAATAAACAACAAACACGGACCTACCATGTATGCCAGAGAACTCTGATCAATATTATACAGTAGTCTGGATGGGAAAGGAATTTGGGGAGAAATGATACATGTATTTGTATGATTGAGACACTGCTGTGCACCAGAAACTATCACAACATTGTTAATTGGCTATACTCCAATATAAAATAGTTTTTTAAAAAGAAAATAAAGTATTCCATTTACAAAATCTATCTTAAAATGTACAAATCTGAATACATTTTTTATTTTTCCTTTCTACAAAGAAAAATATGTTAAAGTATTATCTTTTGTTTCTTTATAAACTTTCTTTAAAGTTTTTTAAACACCTCTTCTAAATGAAATTCCACTTATTAATCCTTATTTTCAGTTTCTTCTACAAATCTAAGTGGTTGTTTAAATCTGAATAATTTTCTTGACTATTTCAATTGTAATCTAAAAACTAATGGATATGAAAGATGCTTGCCTTGATGAATGTAAAAGTAAATATATCAAGAAATATTTTATATGCAGAACAGAAACATAATTTTTGATAAAACATGCCACATTGGATTAAAATGATACAGAATCACATGAGTCAGACTGTACAAGAGAAATGCATCAGTTAGATATTTATTTAAAATTAAAATTTAGATATATTTACTTTAATATTTGCATTCTTATATTTTGTTCTGTTTTAAAGAAGTTGAATAAAACATACTCTGCCGGTTAAAAAAATAATAATTCAGTGACGAACAAAGAATTGAACAGACACAGTCCACTGAAGGTGTCAGTGTTACTAGTATAAAAAGAATGAAGTGCCATTCCTTCTTTGAAAGCTCTGAGAAAAAATTTTTCAAAGAACTAGTGGTTAGGGAAATGGGATGGGAGAAGAGGGAAGAGAGGTGATTAGCAGATAAAGGGTGTGGGGGTAAGGAAGGAGAAAGAATATTGCGTTATAGCCTGATTTCTAGTCAGTTACCTTCTTAACAGTTTCACTGAGATGATAGCTCATTGTATATCAGTCATCTCCCAATCATCAGTTATCTTGATTTAAATTATATTTAATGTCTATACTCAAAGCGTATTTAAATGTTTTTAATTCTTGCTATTGAATTTCATTTCCCCTCTCCCTTTCATCCTTTAACTGTCCTTCACTGGTTAACTCATCTAACGAATGTTTGAGAACCTACTTTATGCTAAGCTCATAAAAACTTTGGTAACTGGATATATCTTGTGAAACACAGTAGTCCAAGTTTACGTGCTTTAATTTTTTTCTCTTTGCAATTTAAGCCCAAGCAATTGTTTTCACCCATTTGGGTTTTCTTAGCAGGATACAAGGATTTAGATGGAAAGTCCTGGCTGCCATAACTATATTAATAATGGTAATCTGAGTCAGGCCCTTTGAAGTTTTCTACACAAGGTCACAGGGTAACTTTTTTTCATCTTGGCCAAATTCTCATCTTCTTCAGCTGTTACCAGGGAGTAAATGGCTGAGAAATTAAAGTACAAAAAGATGGATTTCACATTACACTAATCCATAGCGATTTCCAAACAGGAAGAATAAAGGCAAAGGGAAAAAAGGAGCTTTTTCCTTGTCATTTTCCATTTCTGATTAGATAGAGAGAAGCAAAGATTTTTACTCTTAAATCTCAGCTATTTCAGAGGCTGCCCTTAGCACTAAATGATATACAGCGAGTACTTGGGTCTGCCACAAAACCCCACCGTGGTCTGATTTGGTGTTATGTGTGACGCTGAACATCCCTTCTCAAATCAATGACTGGGATGGTATTGGAGTTTGCCCTTCCTTGTGTCCACTGATACCTCAATAAATGATACTAAAAGTTATAATAGTGATGGACTTTGTTCTAGAACTGTGGTATAATCTGAGACCTGGGAAGCCACTGCAAAATCCACTTAGTGACTACTGGATGGTGGTCAGTATTTCAAATTATCAGACAAATCAAGTTGGCACAATTCAAAATAGTAGATTATCTGTTAAATACAAGCACACCGATGGACAAAAACCTTGAGAGAGATGTTTATGGTGATTAAAACATGCTTAATATACTTCCCATGATCCTTTCTGATCTAGTCCTGGAACTCTCTCTCATTTTGTTAGGGCTAATTCCACCATCCTTAGGTCTCAGTTTATAAACAACTTCTCCTGAGTCTTCCCTGACTCTCTTGTGTATAGGTTGACTGCTAGTTATGCTCACTTCTATTATAATACTAAATGCATTCCCCTTCTCTTGCCTCCCTTTCTCCCCCTGTCTCCTTTCCTTCCTCCTTCCCTTCTTTCCTTCCTTTTCCTTTTCTACCTCCTTCTTTCATAGAATCTTCCACCCTGTTGAGAAGAACCTATTAGACTGGTTCTGGTTAGGATGATACCGCTGTGAGCAGTCATGCCAGTTAATTTTTCCTACTCCTTCTAGAGGTTAACTCAGGCTCTACTGAAATTCTTTGCCATCCTCTCTGAAATATGTTAATACATGATTCTCTTGGCCGATTAAGAAACATTGTACAAACAAGTGTTTTGAATATATGGGTGATTTCATAAGTCAATGAAGTATAAATATACTATCACTCTAAATATAATATGAATGCAATTAATCTAATTTTATTCTGTTCACTCCTGCTGAAGAAAACCTTCTAAGACACAAGTAAAATGACCGTTTTTAAGGTTTCATCCTATTTGACTACGTTGTGGTGGTCTTTTGGTCTCAAGTTGGCTTTCCTATCTAATCTGCTTTTCTGGTTCCCTAACAACAGCTGTTTGTTTCCTTCATTGCCCCTCTTCTTCCATTTGCCTTTTGAATGCTGTCTCAGCTAGGATTGCGTTTGTTTGTACATACTGAAAAACCTTACAGCAGTAAGGTTAAATATTAATAGATTGGACTTTGTTAACAAGTGACAATAGGTGAGAATTTATTTGCTGTTAATATATCCCAGGGCAGTTCTTTTCCACCTAGCAAGGATACGCTTTAATTTTTTAAAAACTGTTCCAAATATAACATATATAGGGAAAAGTGCATAAAATATAAATATTCCAGTTATCAAAGTCTACAGTAAACATCTGTGTTACCATCATCCAAGTCAAGAAATAAAACACTGTCAGTATCCCCCAGAGACACCCTATGGATTCCATTCCAATTCTTGCTGCCTTTCTCCACCCCAAAGATCAACTGTCTCCTAACTAGTTGCTTCCTTACATTTTCTTACAGTTCTATCACTTCTGTATTATTCCTGAGAATATGAACTATAGTTGAGTTTTTCCCATTGCTGGCTCTTTTATATAAAAACCATATAAAATGTGTTTTGTGAGTTTGGTTTCTTTTGTTCAACGTTTACTTGTAATTCATTCATATTGTTTTGTGTGTTATTTGTTGATAAATGAATTCTATTCCATAAGTATGCCAAAATTGATTAATCTAGTTTGCTTTTGTTGGATATTTGAGTTGTTTCTAATTGTTGAGTATTATGAATAGAACTGATATGAACATTCTTGTTTGTCTCCCGAGGTGCGTTTCTTTAGATGTACAGGTAGGAGTTAAATTGTTGTGCTTCCTTTTTTGTGCTTTTGGACAGGGAAGTTCTCTTCAGTGGTGTGACAGAACTGGCTAATGCTCATTCAGCATGACCCACAGAGTCACCTCTCAGACAGATTCCATCTCAGAGCAGGAGAATAAAGCAAGGCCGACTCCTGCATGGGTGGGGTTGCAGTTGTCTAGCTCTTTTGGTTGTTGAGAAAAGCAGCTGCTGAGAATGCGAGGGAGGGGAGTCAGTTAAATGCTAGGGAAAGGAATCCTTCTACCTCTTGGTGTTGCTGGGGATGGAAAGAGAGGCTCAGGATTGGCTCTATTTGGAGACCTCTTAGGTTCACTCAGGACTAAGTGAGCATCAGTGATAACATTAGAATCAGAAATTTGGGCAGGTGGTCATGGAAAACTTTTCTCAGAAGGTGACATTTGAAGAGAAATCTGGATCATTTGAGGGGGAGAACATTCTAGTGAGGGAAGAGCATGTACAAGGCCCTGGAGGGAGGACATATTTGGAGATGTTAAGGAAACACAGATGGTCAGTGAGGCTGGAGCATAGTGAGCAGGAGGGAAGAAGGACACAGAGCTGGATGGGGGAGGCAAACCAGAGCAGGTTTATAGCACTGTGGCCCCATGGCAGGGAGTTAGTGGAGCTCAGTGTAAGGAAAGGAGTCTTGGACGGTGAACCTATCTGGTTCATGTTTGAAATAGATTACTCTGGCTGGATTGCAGTGTTGGCAGGAGTGGAAGCTGGGAGACCCGTGGAAGGCTGTGCCTCAGGGAGAGACAAAGGTGGCTTGGACTAGAGAGTGGTGGTGAAGGGATGGGTTAGAGCTGCAAGGACTGAAGCCAGAAGAGAAGTTGACTATGTTTTTGTGGCTTGAACATTGAATGGATGACAGTATATGAACTGAGACAGGGAGAGCAAAGCTTGGGAATCATTTGGGACAAGAGAGGAAGGGAAGGAAGCTGTACCAAAAAAAGAAAAGTTTTGTATTGGCCATGTCAAGTTTGAGAGGCCTAGTAGATATTTCAAGGAGGCATTCAGATACATGAGTCTGGAGCTGAGAGGAGTGTTCTTTATAAATTTTGAGCAAATCTTTATACCTCTGGGCGCTATCACATGGCATGGTATGTGGTGGGCACTCAATACATATTCATTGTGTAAATTTATTTAAAAAATATGCACGGAGCACTTACCCTGTGCTAGGTACTGTTCTAGGAGCTGAGAATACAGCAGTGAGCAAAAATCCCTGCGGCCTCCTTAGAACTTAAAATGGTTAAATGCATGTTTGTGTACATGAATGAATAAATGCATGAATCTTGAAGTGTATATCCAGGTATTAAAGTGTCTCAATTTATTTTTTCTCTATGTCTTAAAAAAAATCTTTGAAAATACTGTTAAAAACAGAATTCTCCAGCAGGATTGATGACAAGAGTCATGTGTAGAGAGACTTTATGGTAATAACCCATTTTGCTTTCTCTTTCTCTTCTCAACTTGGTTTTCTTTACCTTTATATGCCTGAGACCTTTGTATCAGTTGGTGGTACAGTGATTGTGGTAGATGGGTGTTATTTACCATTGCTTCAGAGTCGATTTCTAATTTTCCCTTGAAAAATGTTATTTACAGGCACACTATTTTTTGCTCACAGGTGTGAAATGGCTCTGTGACACATGAAGAAGCAAAATGTCACTTCTGAGGTTTGTGATAAAATTTCTTGATAGATTCTTCAGGTAACATGAGACACCTTTCTCACTGCTGAGATACTGTGTTGCCAAGGCTGAGAGGCTGAAGGGAAAATGTGTGCTTTAGTGGGGAATGCCTGTGGTCACACCACTGTGCTAAATAGACTTCCAAGAAGTTTGGTGTTGGTTTATATTTTGTAAATGGAATTAACATCTTCTGAGCTTTCAGGGAATTTGTAACTTATAAAAGCTGCAGTTATTTTTTTTCCCCAGTGAGGTTTCCATTAAGTAATACAAAATTTTTTTTCAGTGACTCGTCCTTATGTATTTGGATTCTTATATAATAAATATCCATGTTAATTCCCAGAACAGATTATTCAGTTTTCTATACTAAGCCCTACTCGACATGATGTTTAAAAAAAAAAGTGTGTGTGTGTTTTTTTCTTTTTTTTTGACCCTTTGTTTCATTGATAACAAAGAGGAAGCCCAGTAGCAGCGTATTCATCTTTCGCCTCATCAACAAGGTGGATATTTCTTAGAAAGTTTATTTTCAACCTGGATTTCCCTTTTTGATTGCCTTAATTGGGGAAAAGATAACCTCTCTAAATGAAATACCCCAGTCTCATCAGAATTAGGAAAGACAAATACTTAAAATTATGTTTCAAAAGGCCTGAACTTGAAAAGGAGTTAGTTAAAATGTTTACACATTAAGGGATATGTTCCTTAATCCACAGTACGTGCTTGCCAGAGAGTTGATAGATGCTGATTTGGGAGAGCTTGGAAAGGACTTTTCCAAATGTGTGTTTTGTGATTTAATGTATGCTCTCTGCTTTTCTTCTTCCTGTCCAATGTATTCCCATTTGAATCCTTGGACTCGCTTAGAAAGCTGGTTCAGAGATATCAGAGTCTGCAAAGAGGACTCTGCTGGTGCAGTGAGCATCCTTCCCTTTTCTGTATACCACACAGCTGATGGGAAAATATGAACTTTCAAAGGTGGGTAGGTTATGAAGGGCGTGGAGTCCATGCTAAAGATTTTGATTCACTAACTGTAGGTGATGGCAAATAGTTGGAGGATTTTAGGGAAGAAGAAGAGCCTCATATTTATCTCTTAGAATGTGACTGGTGATGATTGGGTGGTGGGATGTTGTGATATAGCATGAATCTGGGAGCTGGAGACCCACCCTTTAGGGAGCCGTGGCAGGAGGTGGTCATTTTCCATTCCCACCCTAGCTTTGTGTTGAGTGTTCTCTGTATGTAGGCTTCAGTCTCTGCTTCTAGCAAACAGTTTGCAGCGTAAAGAGGTTGGAGCTGTTGATGCAAACAAAGCTTATTCATCTTCCCAAGAGGGAAGCCTGCAGCCCTGGTCCCATTTCCCTTCCTGGTTTGTAGAAGAACAGCCTTCACTGGTGTTGCCTTTCTTTCCAAGATCAGTTATCTTCTACCATGACAAAGTTTAGTGCCTTAAAAAAAAAAATCAGCAGAATTGGGAAATCTCACCTTGGAGATGTCCTGGTCCTACTTTATAACCTGTTCCTCCTAGCAAACTTGATTTACTTGTTAAAATAAACATGAAGTAGGGAACAGACATGTGGACACAGGGGAGAAAGAGGGGACAAACTAGGAGAGTTGCATTAACATAAAGACACTACCATGTGTAAAATAGATAGCTAGTGGGAAGCTGCTGTAAAACAGGGAGCTCAGCTTGGTGCTCTGTGGTCACCTAGAGGAGTGGGATGGGGAGTGGGAGGGAGGGAGGCTCCAGAGGAAGAAAATATATGTACACACACAACTGATTGACAGTGTTGTGCAGCAGAAACTAACACAGCATTGTAAAGCAATTATCCTCCAATAGAAAATATTCTCAGGCAAAATAAAAAACAAACAAAAAAACCACAAAAAACTTACTTTCAAGCCTAAATATAAAAGGGAAAACTTTTTCAGCTTTATTGAGATATACTTTGCATATAATGTTGTGTACAAGTGGTTGTGGAGAATAATAAATGAATCCTCTCTTTTTGTGAATAATTGCTGATACTCAGCCACCAGAACATTTCTGTTATATCTCTCTTTCACCACTGTAAGAATTAAATGATGACTTCCACACAAAAATAAATAAATTTGAAGAAACTCTTCTATGAAGCTTCCTTTTGAGTCTGACATGTACTAAAGGCTGTGTAGAGATACCAAGGGAACATTTCATGCAAAGATGGGCTCAATAAAGGACAGAAATGGTAGGGACCTAACAGAAGCAGAAGATATTCAGAAGAGGTGGCAAGAATACACAGAAGAACTGTATAAAAAAGATCTTCATGACCAAGATAATCATGATGGTGTGATCACTCATCTAGAGCCAGACATCCTGGAATGTGAAGTCAAGTGGGCCTTAGAAAACATCACTATGAACAAAGCTAGTGGAGGTGATGGAATTCCAGTTGAGCTATTTCAAATCCTGAAAGAGGACGCTGAAAAAGTACTGCACTCAATACGCCAGCAAATTTGGAAAACTCAGCAGTGGCCAGAGGACTGGAAAAGGTCAATTTTCATTCCAATTCCAAAGAAAGGCAATGCCAAAGAATGCTCAAACTACTGCGCAGTTGCACTCATCTCACATGCTAAAGTAATGCTCAAAATTCACGAAGCCAGACTTAAGCAATACGTGAACTGTGAACTTCCAGATGTTCAAGCTGGTTTTAGAAAAGGCAGAGGAACCAGAGATCAAACTGCCAACATCTGCTGGAGCATTGAAAAAGCAAGAGAGTTCCAGAAAAACATCTGTTTCTGTTTTATTGACTATGTCAAAGCCTTTGACTGTGTGGATCACAATAAAATGTGGAAAATCTGAAAGAGATGGGCATACCAAACCACCTGACCTGCCTCTTGAGAAACCTATATGCAGGTCAGGAAGCAACAGTTGGAACTGGACATGGAACAACAGACTGGTTCCAAATAGGAAAAGGAGTACGTCAAGACTGTATATTGTCACCCTGCTTATTGAACTTCTATGCAGAGTACATCATGAGAAACGCTGGGCTGGAGGAAGCACCAGCTGAAATCAAGATTGCTGGGAGAAATAGCAATAACCTCAGATATGCAGATGACACCACCCTTATGGCAGAAAGTGAAGAAGAACTAAAGAGCCTCTTGATGAAAGTGAAAGAGGAGAGTGAAAAAGTTGGCTTAAAGCTCAACATTCAGAAAACAAATATCACAGCATCCAGTCCCATCATTTCATGGGAAATAGATGGGGAAATAGTGGAAACAGTGTCAGACTTTATTTTTTTTGGGCTCCAAAATCACAGCAGATGGTGACTGCAGCCATGAAATTAAAAGACGCTTACTCCTTGGAAGGAAAGTTATGACCAACCTAGATAGCATATGCAAAAGCAGAGACATTACTTTGCCAACAAAGGTCCGTCTAGTCAAGGTTATGGTTTTTCCAGTGGTCATGTATGGATGCGAGAGTTGGAGTGTGAAGAAAGCTGAGCGCCAAAGAATTGATGCTTTTGAAGTGTGGTGTTGGAGAAGACTCTTGAGAGTCCCTTGGACTGCAAGGAGATCCAACCAGTCCATCCTAAAGGAGATCAGTCCTGGGTGTTCATTGGAAGGACTGCTGTTGAAGCTGAAACTCCAATACTTTGGCTACCTGATGCAAAGAGCTGACTCATTTGAACAGACTCTGATGCTGGGAAAGATTGACGGCAGGAGGACAAGGGGATGACAGAGGATGAGATGGTTAGATGGCATAATTGACTCAATGGACTTGGGTTTGGGTGGACTCTGGGACTTGGTGATGGACAGGGAGGCCTGGTGTGCTGTGGTTCATGGGGTTGCAAAGAGTGGGACATGACTGAGCGACTGAACTGGAAGGCTGTGTGTTCCAAGAACTTGCGTGATCTAAGAGCTTTGATCCTCCAACAGGTACACCTCAGCCTTCTGTCCCCAACTCCCGCCTGGCACCAGCTCTTGGTGCCATCAGAGCTTCCTGGGGGAGGGGCTCTTGAAGGGCATGACCTGACACCTAGGGTGTTGAGTCTTCCTTGAGGGTGAGCTGGTTCTTTTCTTGGGGTGGAAAAGAAATGAAACTCTTGGTTAATGCATTTCTTTTTTTTTTTTAAATTCTATTTATTTAATTTTGGCTGTGCTGGGTCTTCATTGCTGTGCAGGCTGTATCTCTAACTGTGGCAAGTGAAGGCCACTCTGTAGCTGGGCTGAGTGCATGGGCTTCTCATTGTGGTGGCTTCTCTCATTGCAGAGCATGGGCTCTAGGGCGTATGGGCTTCAGTAGTTGTGGCTCGTGGAGTGTAGAGCACAGGCTCAATAATTGTGGTGCATGGCCTTACTTGCTCAGTGACATGTGCGATTCTCCCGGACCAGGGATCGAACCTGTGTCTCCTGCTTTGGCAGGAGGATTCTTTACCACTGAGCCACCGAGAAAGCCTGGGTTTATGCATTTCTTAAGCATGTCTGTATCACTGGAGATTTGTCTTCCTATTCCAGAATGGAGTCTTATGTCAATGTAAGTATGAGGCAGGATATGATATTTCACGCCAGATTTCCTCCCGAATTGGTGTTTCAAGTAGAAAGAAAATTGGGCTGGGAGTCTACAGAGCTAAATTTTAAATGTGCTCCTTTACTAATTAAAATAAAAATTCAATAGTATTTTATAGTACATAATTTTTTATACAAATTCTTGCAGCTGACTTCATTTATTTAATTTCTCCTTTGATTTTAACATAGATACATACCTCAGAAAATCTTCCCATTAACGTATCCATATCTGTCTTTCTTTCCACACAATATCCTCAAGCTTTCTTTGACTAATGAAAAAAAAATGACTTGAAGGACTTCCCCAGTGGTCCAGTGGCTAAGACTCCATGCTCCCAAAGCAGGGGGCCCAGTTTAAATCTCTGGCTGGGAAACTAGATCCCACATGCTGCACCTAAGGCTTGGCACAGCCAAATAAATAAATAAAAATAATTTTTAAAATGGCTTGAGATCTCATCTCATACACTGAAAGAGCTCCAGAATTGTTCCACTTTTCTGAGGGGATAGAAGTAGTGAGTCTGTCTTATAGCTGATAGTCTACATAAACAAGGTGATAGAGAGCACTCCCTAATTTGGATCCAAATTGCCTGGGATTAAATCCTGATTCTGCTGCTTCCTTTGTGACCTTGGTCAAGTTACTTAACTTCTGTGTTCCTCAGTTTCCTCATCTTAAAAATAAAATAGCTGTTGTGTCTCCCCCGTGGCTTGTTTTGAGGGTTAAGTGAGTCAATAACTTGCAGGGTTATTAGTAAGATTGAATAAATTAATATATATAAAATACTTGGCACAGTGCCTGGCTATAGTGAACATTATTTAGCTGTTTATCATCCTTTCATGGCTCATTTTTCCATTGCTCACTGGCTCCTACCCCCTACTGTCTAACCTGCTATTGCCGCCATGCCTTTATCTGCACCGTCTTGCCTCATGCAAGACACCAGCCTTCTTCCTTCATTCTCCTGAAGGCATTGCACAGCTTAGGCTGCTGTGAATAACAGCAACAATTAATAATAACTTACACTTACTGAAAGCTATCCTTATGCCAGAACTGTTCTTTGTACTTAATGTCTATTCACTCATTTAATTCTCATATCAGCTCTTTGAGATAAATATGATCATTTACAGATGATGAGTCTAAGGAAATATCTGGAGTATAGTAAGAACCAAGGGTGTGCAGCCTTGTGTGAGGCATTCTGCAGCATTCTCTTAGGGAAATGTCACAGCCACACTCCACTTTCTTTCTTTCTATTTGGAAGATTTTTTTTTTTTAATTTGGACCTTTTTTTTTTTTTGGTTCTACCAGTTTATTGCTACCAACCCGTCTCCCTCTACCCGCCTCATGCCTGTGTGCTCAGTCATGTAACTCCATGGACTACAGCCCACCAGGCTCCTCTGTCCATGGACTTTTCCAGGCAAGATTACTGCAATGGGTTGCCATTTCTTTCTCCTAATTTAGACCATTTTTAATGTCTTTATTGAATGTTTTTTAGCAATATTGCTTCTTCTGTTGTTTATGTTCTGGTTTTTTGGTTATGAGGCACGTGGGATCTTTGTTCCCCAACCGGGGATCGAACCTGCAAACCCTGAATTAGAAGGTAAGTCTTAACTACTAGACTGCTAGGCAAGTCCCCACATGCACTTTCTATTATTGTCATTCACATAGTTTTAGGAAGGTAAGGACTTGCCTTCAGGTTGCACATTGTTCATGTGTTGTTAAGACAAATTTGAACCTGGGTCTCTCTGGCCCCAGAACATCATAGAGCATCTTTTCACCGTACCATCCTTCCTTCATCAGAGTCCACTGGAGCCTTTATGCCTTCAAGCACTCCATGCTGTGTGACTTTTCTTTTGGCAATCCTCTTCTCCCCTTTTTTAAAAAAACCTCTCCAATTTAGCTTTTCTTTTCAACAGTTTAATCATATGAACAAATATTTGAGTGTCTACACTGTTAACATTAGGTAGAAGTACTTAAGTGGATTAAGGATGCTTATTGAAATAATTAACCTTATCATCCCAAGGGGCTATAAATGTGATATCAGTAAATGTCATTAAGATTTGTTCATCTCAATGGCAGCTGTTATTATAGTATTATAAGATGTTAAAGCAAAGTTTCTGCCCTTGAAATGGTCACCTTGGGTGGGAGGTGTGTGTGTATATGTGTGTGTTGCATACAGGCACCATTTCTCATGACGTATGACAATCAAGACCCTTACTAGGTTAATTCAAAGCAGGCACCCTCTTGAGCTGCTTTGCCTGCTGTCCGAAATTATTCTGGGATTTTTTTTTTTTAGTAGTAATTATTTATTTAGCTATGCTGAGTCTTAGTTGCAGCATGTGAGACCTAGTTCCCTGACCAGGGATCAAACCCAGTCCCCCTGCATTGGGAGCACCGAGTCTTAGCCACTGGACCACCAGGGAAGTTTCTGGGAATGTGTTTTAAGGGTTTGGGTCAGATGATTAAGGCAGTCTATAGGCTTGAATGTTTTGTCTTTTTTTTTTCTTTTTGCATGGCTTGTCAACTTAATTGAAAGGCAGTTATTGGATGAATGCTTATATCATTGGTGGGGGGATGTTTCTGGAGAACTCTGGATTGCCTACCATTAAGCCACGTACACTCAGCTGTTGGGTTTCTAGAACTTGCTTATTGGCCATGGTCAGCTTCCAGAAGCTGATGGATTATAGTCATTACTGTCATGTTAATGTGCTCTGAACATGACTTAACTTTAACCATTTTGACTGATATATGAAGAAAGACATGTCCAGACAAAGTGCTGTATAACAAATGACCACAAATTTTGTGGTTTAAAAGAAACACCCTTTCATTTTCTCTCAGAGCTGCAGTTCAGAAGTCTGAGCAGGCTTGAGTAGGTTCTGTGCTCAAGGTGTCACAAGGTTGAAATCGAGGTTTCATGAGAGATTATATATAAGAAACATTTTTGCCCCTCTGAACTGTAGATTATATGACCATTTTAAGGACAGTCTCTTAGGACTCGATACATCAGACAGTTTAGCTATAGAGATTTGAGAGGATGAACATTTTGGTATTCCATTTAATTTGATATAACTGGGCTTATACAAGCAACATAATTTCTTCTCTCAATCAACCAGTGACCATCTTTTCCCTGACTAAAGCACTGTATTGACTGCCAGAATACCCAAATTGAGCTTTTAGTTCTGCCACTTGAACAAATCATTTTTCTTTCTCCCTATTATTTTTGCTCCTTAAGAGTATTTCATTTAGGAAAACACATGCTCAGCAGAGGTCCAGCAGGTGGTATAGAGCTTCACTTTCTTCTGTAGCCAGTGTTCCTCTCAGACTTTCATGCTGGGAGAAGAAACTTCTTTGTGAGGTGGCTGTGCGTGCCTTGTCCCTCCCGTCTATTGGTCTCTTGGTTACCTGGTGCAAGAACATGTAGCGTTTGTATTGTCCTTTACAGTTCCCGAGGGGGACATGACCTGTTCATACTACAATGTGCTGAATGTTTATGTCCCCCCTAAATGTATGTGTTGAAATCCTGATCCCCAAGGCGATGGCATTAGGTGGAGGGGGTCTTTCAGAGGTGATTAGATCATGAGAGAGAGCCCTCATGAATGAGATAGTGCCCTTATAAAAGAGACCTCAGAGAGATCTCTAGCCCCTTCGACTATCTGAGGTTACAGTAAGAAGGCAGCTGTCTGTGGGGAGGTGGGCTATCACCAGACACAAATCTGCCCAGGCCATGATCTTGGACTTCCCAGTCTCTAGAACTGTAAGGAACACATTTCTGTTCATAAGCCGCCCAGTCTGTGGTATTCTGTTATGGAGGCCCAAATGGAATACGAGTGTCTTTCCAAAATTCTATGAGATAGATACTGTCACCACTTCTGTTTTATGGGTAAGATGAATAAGATTCAGGAAGTTAAATGATTTGTTAAAGTTCACATAAGAAGCAGAGCCAGGACTGGCACTTAAGTTTCTGGTTTCAAATCCAGTGCTCATTCTACCTCACCTCAGCTAAGCAATGAGAGAACGCAGAATATAAAGACCCAGTTGCATGTGAAAAAGGTTCAGACTTCAACTTTTGGTCATTCTTTTTGCTTGTGCCATTTCAACTCTAATTTTTGGCTCTTTTGGGTTTTTTTCTCAGATGTATTTTCCCAGAACCCAAATCTGCATATTGATATTGTCCTGCACGGTCATCAGTGTACAGCCTGGGGGACAGCTGTGCTTGGTATGAAAGACTGGGAACAAAGGATTATCTATAATGTTGCTTCAAGGTCAAAAGGAGCTCTACCATTCCCATATTGGGCTCAAATGTTTACAATTCAATATATTTTAAGTCTGAAAAGGGAGAAAAATTTAATTGTAGGAGATTCTCAGATATATGGTGATCTCTAGGATTTATATCTTTGAGACTCTGAATCCTCTTCATGGAACAATTAGCATAAGAACTTATATACAAAACTTTCTATACAAATTAAGGAATTTATTCATCTTTAGCATTGTCTCTTAGCTATGACAAACCTAAACAGTGTACTAAAAAGCAGAGACATCACTTTGTTGACAAAGGTCCATGTAGTCAAAGCTATCGTTTTTCCAGTAGTCAGGTATGGATGTGAGAGTCCATAAAGAAGGCTGAGTGCTGAAGAATTGATGCTTTCAAATTGTGGTGCTGGGGAAGACTACTGAGGGTCCCATGGACTACAAACAGATCAAACCAGTCAATCCTAAAGGAAATCAACCCTGAATATTCATTGGAAGGACTGATGCTGAAACTGAAGCTCCAATACTTTGGCCACCTGATACGAAGAGCCGGCTCATTGGCAAAGACTATGATGCTGGGAAAGATTGAAGGCCAAATGGGAAGGAAGTGGCAGAGGATGAGATGGTTAGATAGCATCACTGAGTCAGTGGACATGCATTTGAGCAAAGTCTGGGAGATAGTGGAGGGCAGAGGAGCCTGGTGTGCCACAGACCATGGGGTCACAAAGAATCGGACACTGCTTAGCGACGGAACAACAGCAACATGCATTATTTCTTAGTCCCATTCCTAACACAATTATTCATGTGTTCCTTAATTCCAGAAATAGTAAATTGAATAACAGTGTAGAATAGTGGATAGGAGGTAGGATTCTGAAGCCAGGCTACCTGCACTGAAATCCAAGTCCTGCCATTTACTAGCTAGATAACCTTGGCTAATAACTCTCTATGCCTCAGCTATAGAATGGGCTCTATAATAGACCCTACCTATTAACAGTTGCTATGAAGATTAATGGATTATTGAATGTAAAACACCTGGAACCATGACTGCCTATACAGATAAGACTTCTCAAATGGTGTTCAAAGATGTCCTGCCCTAATCCCCAGGATCTGAGTCCATGATGAAGCATCACTGTCAGGATCATGTTATGTAGGCACCGCTGACATTGGGTAGGAAGAGAATCTGGTGCAGGGGTCCCCAAACTCTGGGACCTAAATGCCTAATGATCTGAGCTGGAGCTGATATAACAATAATACAGGTAAATGTAATGCACTTGAATCATCCTGAAACCATCCCCCTCAACCCCGATTCACGGAAAAATTGTCTTCCAACAAAACTGGCCCCTGGTGCCAAAAAAAGGTTGGGGACCACTTATCTGGTGGACCTAACCTAATCACACAGGCCCCTTCTAAAGCAGAGAGCTTTCTCCAGCTGATGACAGAAGAGGAAGTCAGAGAGATCCCAAGTGTGAGAAGGACTTCATGTGCTATTGGCGGTGTTGACCTTGGAGCACCCCAAGTCAGAAGGAATGTGGGCATCCTTAAAGAGTTAATGGGGACCCTGGACTGATATATGATAGCCAGCAAGGAAATGGGGAGCTCAGTTCTGTAGCTGCAGGGAACTAAATTCAGCCAACACAAATGAGCTTAGAAGTGAATTCTTCCCAGAACCTCCCAATAAGAGCCCAGCTGTGTGTTATTCTGACATCAGTCTGAGGTGCTCTACAGAGAACTCAGTCATGCATGCCTGGACTTCTGAGCTGTGAGATAATGAACTGGTGTTTTTAGCCACTAGGCTTGTGGTAAATGGTTTTGTAGCAACAGAGAACTAAAGAATCCGCCTGCAATGCAGGAGACATGGGTTCGATCTCTGGGGTTGGAAAGATCCCCTGGAGGAGGGCATGGCAACCCAATCCAGTACTCTTGCCTGGAGAATCCCGTGGACAGAGGAGCCTGGCAGGCTACAGTCCATGGGGTAACAAAGAGTCGGACACACCTGAAGCAACTAAACTCGCGCACTATTGCATTTCTTATTATCTGTCTTCAGTGTGTGACATACTGCATGCAGCCCTGGGAAACAGTGTTGAACAAGATGTGGTGCCGGCCCTCAAGGAGTTTACAGTCAGGGGGATGAATCATTTCATTTTTTCTGACACCCAAGCTCTTTGAAGATCGATCGCTTCTGAATCTTGTACACATTTCCTTTTACTTTCCTTGCTTTGGTTCACTTTTATCATAAATTTTTATGCTTTAGTTTCTCACATTTTAAGCCAGTGGCTAGGCTCTGTTTAGCCACCAGCAGCAACTGTTCACCACGAGGTAAATGGGACTAGGAATTATTGATTGTCTTCTGTGCGATACCATTAGGGGGTCTGCGAAGCTCCAGCGCTTGTGCTCAAATATGGGAAGTCATACAATGAGGATGGCTGTTTTCTAACAGAGGAGCGATATAACCCTTTATCTCTAGAATCTACCACCTGGTGTTCTCAACAGCCCAGAGCACAGAGCAATTCCCAGTTTAATCAAACTGGAATATAAAAGGAGCTGTGGGGGCCGCAGAGTGTGATCCCCTTGAAGTTGTTCCAAGGGAAAGGGATCTTTTGTTACAGAGACAGCTCATTTTAGAGTTCAGTGACCTGTGACACCTCCCCAGCTGGCAGCTCAGCAGGGACCTGCTGATACCTTCCTGCACTGAAAACCATTTCTGGTGGGCAGAACAGAGAAAGGACCATTAAGGGCTGCTTGGTGGGAGGGTGGTGGGGAAAGAATGAGAACAATGATGAAACAGTGGTATTAATGAATATGCCTGCAGTGATTTTATGACTTTTATTCAACTATGAACTGTCTTCATTTTCTGAGTCTTTGCTATATGATAAGTTTGGTGAGGGTTTGTGTGTATTTACTATAGGTAATAGGGATAATATCACTGGACTTTTTTTTTTTAAAGATTCATTTTAAAGGTCTTTGCATTGGAGCTGGAGTGAAAGAGGGGAGCCCATGTGTTGCCTATATTAATTGTGAAGTACCCAAACCCCTTCCTGAACTGGAATCTTGTTCCTTCCTACTGAGGTTTTTCAGAAAAAAAGACATGAACCATTCCCATTGGAGTCATTGCAATATCAAAATAAATTTTATAGAAACCTCGAGCTGTAAAGCTGGGAAGCATCTGAGTCATTTGGTCTCACTCAGCCAAACTGCCCTCGTGGGCAGGAGTCCTCATGACCACATCCCTGGGGGAGATCATGCAAGAATTTGAACAGCAAGGCACTCTGAAGAACAGGAGCTTGGGGGCAGGCAGACTAATTTTCAAATCATCATTTTGTTATTTCAGGACTATGTGATCTTGGGCCAATTATTTGGCTTCCCTAAGCCTCAGTTTCCTTATTTGATAAGGGGGATAGTAGTATTTAACCTTCAGCTAATTGTGATGATTATAATAACAAATGTAATCAACTCCTAGTAATTTCCATCCAGCAATGGTTTTAAAATTTCCATGGTTTAAGTTACAGGAAATGATCTTGGGCAAAGCTCTGTCTAGACTGGAGAGGCTGGAGGTGAGGGAAGAGGAAGGGGTGTTAGATGAAATCCTTGAACTTCAGAACCTTCTGTCCAAACTACTGGGTTGGCCAAAATTTTCATCTGAATTTTTCTGTAACATCTTATGGAAAAACATAAGCAAAATTTTGCCAGCCCAATACCTATCTTCAAATAGGGGGTCAAATAGGTTTCTCAGACTTAATATATTAAAAATCAAGATCCTATTCTTTTTTCCCCTCAGTTTCCCCCTGGTCTTTACGTCTCAATGAATGGCATTCCGTCTCTCCTAGTTGTAATAGTCAAAAACTTTGTTGGGATCCTTCATTTCCTCTCTTTCTCCTACTTGTTCAGTCTGTTAGGAAATTCTATTGACTCTGCCTCCAAAATACATGTAAAATCACCACCTCCACTGTTTCTCAATTTGGTTCAAGTCATCAGCATTTTTCAACACAGGAGTCAGAGTGATTCTGCAAATATGTGTCAGACTAAATCACTCTTTGGCTCAAAACTCTCCAACAGGCTTCCTACGTCATTAACTACAAGTCAAAGACATACTGACCCACAGCACCT
This sequence comes from Capricornis sumatraensis, assembly GCF_032405125.1. Taxonomy (NCBI): domain Eukaryota; kingdom Metazoa; phylum Chordata; class Mammalia; order Artiodactyla; family Bovidae; genus Capricornis; species Capricornis sumatraensis. The sequence goes on from NC_091082.1 coordinate 73,696,709, forward strand.
GTGTGTGTCTGTAAACTGTCACTAGTCCATGAGGAGATTAGGAGCTTGGGCCAGAATATGAATCAACCATGTTATGTTCAATTTGTTTTGTGATTCTCTCTTGAGAGAGTCTTGGAAGACGCCCATCTTGTTCTGTTCATAGTTATGCTGGCCTACTTGTTCTTCAGACACACCAGCCATGCCCCTGTCTCTGCACAGGCTACATAGCCCAGAATACTTTCCTCTCGGATGTCCAAGGCTTATTTCCTCACCACTTTCAAGTCTTCACTCAAATATCACTTCTTCAGTGAAGTCTTCCCTGATGACCCTGACAGTCCTTACATCCCAACTTCCTGCTTTATTTTTCTCTCTCATCCTATCACCTTTCAAAATGCTTATATAATTTACTCATTCATTTTAAAATCATCATTCTCGCAACACTGGAATGTAGACTCCATGAAATGAGAGGCTTTTTAATACATTTTGTTTTTTGTTTTACCCTTGGCATCCAGAAAAATGCTGTTAAGTCGTAAACACTTGAAAACACTCTAAACAAGAGAATAAATGAGTGCATTTGAAATTAAATGGCTTGATGAAAGCTATGTATTTTTAAATATTTATTCATAATTTGTCTGCACTGGGTCTTAGTATGGCACACTGGATCTTTGATCTTTGCTGTGGCATGTGGGTTCCTTAGTTGCTGTGGCATACAGGTTCTTTAGTTGCAGCATGTGGGGTCTAGCTCCCTGACCAGGGATCAAACCCAGGCCCCGAGCACCAGGAACATAGAGTCTTAGCCACTAGAACACCAGGGAAGTCACTAGTTATTGTTTTATGAGATCACATTTTGAAGGCTTTTAAGAAATTATACAGAGGCAATAAGGTTTGAACTAAAGGTATGGCTTAAGTCAGGCATGGATGGAACTTGGGATGGCTAGGAAAGCAGTGAAAAGACTTAGTAAATCAAAGGCTTTGTCAAACAAGCAGTACTGATGCTGAAATTTATAAGTATCAGTTCTTTTCTGGGTGCTCATCATTATTTGCTATTACTGTTACTGCCTCTTTTGCCCATTGTTAGGTAAAAATGGTATCATCTTACTGTTTTAATTTGCTTTTCTTTAATTGCAAATAAGGATGAATATTAGATCCATATTTTGCTCCTTTTAAAAATGTTATCTTGTGAAGTATCACTGTTTATTTTTCTTTTATTTAATGACTGGTCTTCTAATATTTTAACAATTTTTATCTATTTGTATAAAAATTTTTCTCCCTATATAAAGATATGAAACAACCCTAGGCTTTTGTATTTGCTGTACATATTCTTCTGTCAGATATTTATATTTTTTATCTTTAAGATTTACATATTCAAAGTTTTGAGATTTTATTTAGTTGAATACATCGGTCTTCTAAATTTTTAATATCTTCTGTCACTTTTAGATTTAGAATTCAACCCTCCTTCAGACTTCTAATTGATAGTTTTTGACTTTTAATTTTGAAATGATTTCTGATTAAAAGTTGTAAACATAGTATAGAGTTCCTATGTATTCTTCAGTTTTCGTGTCTCCTTGGTCCTCTCTGCTGTTAACAGTTTTGCAACAGCGCTTCTGTAAGAGTTCCTCAGTCTCTCCCGTGTTTTCGCAATACTGACACTTTGGAGAACTGGTTCATTATCTGGTACAATGTCCCTCCATTTGTCTGATGATTTCTCATGAGCAGATTGAGGTTGTGTGTGTTTGGTAAGAATACAGAACTAATGTCACTGCCCTTCTCATAACCTGAGCTCTACGATGTCATATGTCATTACTGGCAATAATAACCCAGATCACTTGGCTAAGGTGGTATCTGCTGGGTTTCTCTTCTGTGAAGTTACTATTTTCCCCTTTGTAACTAATAAATATCTTTAGGGAGATATTTTGAGATCTTGTAAATATCCTGTTTCTCCTCAAATTTTGTCCACTAATTTTAGCTTCTGTCTGTATATCCTGCTTGCAGTAATTATTGCTGTGGTGTTCTAATGGTGAATTTCTTACTGCCTGTGTTTATTCTACTTTTATTAATTAGAATTCTTCTGTAAGAAAGAACAGTTTTTTGCCCCCTCTTTTAAAAATTCATTTCATTGTGTGCTCATGGATATTTACTTTATTCAGGGGGTTATCATTCAGCAGTACTATTATTTCTTCTGTTGCTCAAACTATTTTGGCTCAGTACTATTGACTAATTCCTATGCACCTCCATCCTTTCTAAGCAAAATTTATTTGAGTTCTTTTCCTTCCTCTAATTTTACTATGAAAGTGTGTCTGTTTCAATTTGGGTAGGTGGAAAGAGATAGACATAGGGTTGGTAAGGTCTCATGGAAGCTAAACTGTCTTATTGGGTCTTGAGGCCTTCCAAGACTTCTTTAGGGTGGGAGAATCCTTGGACCTAGAGAAGCTGAGTACCCTGAATGTTATGGTTGTTGCTGTTTAATTCATTTGCTGTGAGCTGAGTCTTGAGTGATGCGTTGGTTCCAGCCATGGCCTAATGTATGTCATCTCAATGATTCTGAAATTATACTTGATAGAAGAGCTAGGTGTCCTAACTTCTCATTCCTAGTCCAGTGCTATTTCTGTGTTCTGAGAAAGCTTAGGGTTGACTGTGGCACTTCTGAGGATATAAGATTTTGAGACACAAGGAAGGGTGGAAAGAGTGGTAGTCAGTTCAGTTCAGTCACTCAGTCCTGTCTGACTCCTTGCAACCCCATGAATCACAGCACTCCAGGCCTCCCTGTCCATCACCAACTCCCGGAGTTCACTCAGACTCATGTCCATCAAGTCAGTGATGCCATCCAGCCATCTCATCCTCTGTCATCCCCTTCTCTTCCTGCCCCCAATCCCTCCCAGCATCAGAGTCTTTTCCAATGAGTCAACTCTTCGCATGCGGTAGCATCCTAGGGGTGTGCAAACTTTATTAAAGTGATAATTTTCATTGGAGGAGGGAGTGATACTGCCAATTAGGGAGTACGTGACCCTTCAGTTAAATGAGTGTTTGTGTTGAGTCGTGGTGTTGGGTCTCCTTCTCAGCATCCCAGCTCTCAGCTGCCCTCTTCTAGTTGTCACCTGATACACCGACTGGACAACTCTAATCCCTGGGTTCCTGTCCGTGACTAACCAGCACATCTCTTGCTGCATTAGTCCTCAGGGATCACAGAACAGCTTGGCCTCTTCCTTCCCCAAGCAATGTACTGCTAACGCCAAGTACGGGGAACTTGGTGTAATGCAATACAGATACTTGGAATCGCTGACTCACTTCACAGTGATATTGGTGCCCATGAATGTGAGTGGGCAGCACGGAAGTAAAACAGTCTTTAAGGACATTACTAGACTTTTTAGACTCTCCAGTCTTTCCTACACTTGTGTTAAATGTTTTGCTAAATAATGAATTCCAGTTAAGTCGAGAAGGATTTTCTGATGCTGACTGAGAAAAGTAAATGAGATATGACTCATGAGAACTTCTTGATGGAAGTGGCTTAGACCAAATGAACATAGCACCTTAATCCTTTCTTGCTATGTATGTAGATTCTTTTCTTTATTTTCTGTTTTGGCAGCCTATCCATAATTTGAAAGATAAATTTTGGGGGAGGGGGCTATGGAAGGGATGGGACAGTCGTTTGCAGTTAGCAGATGCAAACCAGTATGTATAGAGTGGGCAAACAACAAGGCTCTGCTGTGTAGTGTATATATTCAGTAATATATTGAATACTGAACCATATTCAATATCCTGTGATAAACCATGATGGAAAAAATATACAAAAAAAAATATATGTATGCATGTACAACTGAATCACCTTGCTGTACAGCTGAAATTAACACAATATTGTAAGCCAACTATATTTCAATAAAAAGGAAATAAATCTAATTGTTCATAGTTTTAGATAGATATGTGACTTCCCTGGTGGCTCAGACAGTAAAGCGTCTGCCTACCATGCGGGAGACCCGGGTTTGATCCCTGGGTCGGGAAGATCCTCTGGAGAAGGAAATGGCAACCCACTCCAGTACTCTTGCCTGGAAAAGCCCATGGACAGATGAGTGTGGTGGGCCACAGTCCATGGGGTTGCAAAGAGTCAGACATGACTGAATGACTTCACTTTAAATAGATATACTATCAGTTTGAGCCAGTGACAAACTGTCCCAAACTGACAGCTTGTTTTTTAAGATGTAATTATTAATGTATTGATTTTGGACTGTGCTTGCTGCCTTTCTCTAGTTGCGGTGGGTGGGAGCTTCTCTAGTTGCGGTGTGTGCACTTTCTTATTGCAGTGGCTTCTCTTGTTTCAGAGCACAGGCTCTATCTAGGGTGCAAGGGCTTCAGTAGTTGCAGCTCGTGGGCTTTAGAGCATTGGCTCAGTAATTGTGGCACAGGGACTTAGTTGCCCTGCAGCATGTGAAATCTTCCCAGACCAGGGATTGAACCCATGTCCCCTGCATTGTCAAGCAAATTCTTAGTCACTAGACCACCAGGGAAATCTCCAATCTAACAGTTTGGACTCTAACTTGTAACTAAATGTGCAAGGCTAATAGAAGATCTGATGCCCATGGCAGGTGGAGAGCATGCAGTACTGGAGGGGTGAGCAGCTAAATTCCCTTGTTTCTAGTGGTTTATCTTCGATTTCTCTTTTTTTGTAAAGCATAGTGGGCTTCTCTGGTGGTGCTAGTGGTAAAGAACCTGCTTGCAAATGCAAGAGGCATAAGAGACATGGGTTCTATCCATGAGTCAGGAAGATCCCCTGGAGGAGGAAATGACAACCCATTCGAGTATTCCTGCCTGGAGAATCCCATGAACAGAGGAACCTGGTGGGCTATAATCCACAGGGTTGCAAAGATTTGGACATGACTGAGGCAACTTAACATGCACACATAAAGAACACTGTTTTCCCAATTGTCTAAAAAAATTGTATTCTTTCAAAATAAATTTACTAATCTTGTTACCGTGTGCCAGGCACTGTGCTAATATATAACAAGATGGCCTTGACCTCTTGGAGCTTAAGGTCTGCAGCGGCACAGCCCAATAGGATTATAATGTGTGCACATGTTGTGACTTAAAATTTTCTAGTAGCTACATTTAAAAAGGTAAAAAAAAAACAGGTAAAATAAATTTTGAAAATATATTTTACTTAATTCAGTGTATCTAAAATATCATCATGCCAACACATAACCAACATAAAAATTGTTAGTGTGATAGTTTACAATTTTTTATTGTACTAAGTCTTCAAAACTTGCTATATATTTTATGCTGACAGCACATCTCACTTTAGACTCACCATGTGTTAAATGCGCAAATGCCTCACATGGCTGGTGATTACTGAACTGGGCAATACAGGTTTACAGAAACCTGATACATAGTCACACAAGTAAATATTTGGATGACAGTGGTAATAAGCGCTTGGGAAGAACTTGAGAGTGCTAAAGGTGAGACTTGAGGGATGAACTGCTATTAACCAGGTATGAAGGAAGAGTAAGAGTACTCCAGGCAAAGCAAACAGTCTGTGTAACAACTTTGAGTTGAAAAAAGGAGTGAAAAGGAGGCCAGTGAGCTGAAATTTGTGAGTAAGTGGGGAAATGAAGACATTAAGAACAGAAAGATAGAAAACATCCAAAAGAAATGTAGTTTTAGAGAAAAGGTAAATGTGACTTTGAGACATTGACTTTTTTAATGGATATCTTTCCACATCACTATTTTGTTTTGTTTATTTTTTATTTTTTGCTGCACCAGATCTTTGTTGCTGTGTACAGGCTTTCTCTAGTGTGGCGAGCAGGGAGTGCTCTTCATTGCGCTCCCCGGGTTTCTCATTGAGGTGGCTTCTTTCATTGTGAAGCACAGGCTCTCGGCCGCCGGCTTCAGTAGTTACGGTGCACAGACATAGTTATCCTGCAGCATGTGGGATCTTCCTGGACCAGGGATTGAACCTGTGTCCCCTGAATTCACAGGTGGATTCTTAACCACTAGATCACCAGGGAAGCCTAAGACATTGACTTTTGGTTGAAAAAAATAGAGATGTGGGATAGGAAGATGGGAGAAAGGAAAGACCAGAGATTTAGCCTTTGGAGTTGGTGGAGCTGGCAAGTTACCTCTTTTGTCAAAGTCCTAAGGTCTGGACTTCTTTTTCTGGGGCCACTCCCAGGTGGGCTGGAGACCACAGCTGGGAGGGAGTGGATTAAACTGATGAAATAGATCAGGAGCGGGCAGAGACAGAGTGAACATAAAGTGCATCCTGGAAAGGGCCAAAGGTCATGAAGGGGAGATTAAACCCAGCAATGAAGTCTTGGGGGCCAACAGGAAAAGGGATAAAAGTTTAAATCAAAGAGATGGAAGCCTGAGAGTGGTGGAATGAAGTGAGGGAGCAGAATCAAGAAGTAGGGGGTCAAAGTCAGCAGATCAAAAGTGATTGGTGGACAGTTGTATACCTCAGGCCAGCATCTTCGTGGGTGGTGGGTAGACCAGGTTTAAAATTGAGGTGAAGAGTCCAGTAGATACTCTCAACAGCTACCATGTTTCCAGTACTTCTATACAATGTCAGCTTCAGACGAAGTGACCCAGAGTCTGGTCCTGGAACATGAATTGTTCCCTCTCAGGGCTATGGTACGTTTCTGTGCCTGGAGAGAAAGCTTACTTGTTGGGAGCTGTGGAAGCCTGCCCTGACTGTTACCTCCCTGGCTTACAGTCTGGCACATGAGGTATCTGCTGCTGTCAGCAAATCTGAAGGAGATGGCGGTGATGAAAACTGGTATTTATTTTTCACATGGTGAGGTCTCTCTTCCACCCATCACCAGGAGAAGGCAGGGCATTTCTGCATCACTCACTAGACCTTGGGTCAAAACCCTGCTACTCCTAATTCCATCATTATTTGCTTAAAGCTTGCTGTGTCCCTGCTGAGATCGTATGAAGAAGCCTGATTCGTAGGTTCCCGGAGTTTATATTTTCCTCTCACCTGGAAATGCTGAAACAGCAAAGTGTTCTCTTGGCTGAGTGAGAGAATACAGCAGTTGGTAAGATGGGCAGTGAGCCTGTTTGAAGACCCAGTCCTGAGCTGGGCACAGATTGCAAATACTGCAGTTCAAAAGCAAACCAAACCACCCTACAGACCAAAGTCTTTTAGCAGGAAAAAAGCTGTTTCCTTCAAATAATGTGATAATGCTCTACCTTGGAGATAATAATTGGCTTTCAAGGACAAATGGTTTGCTCAGTGATGTTTGTGGAAATGTTGCCATCTACTCTCTAGGTCTTAGTTCTGAAGGTATTCTCCTCTCATAATCTCTGAAAGTTAAAGATGATAGGTGCTTGAATAAGAAGGGTAACAATGTATGGGATAGGGATCATTTCCAAGACCAAAGGAGTCGTTTTTAATCTAGCTTGTCAAAATTACTGTCTACATTTATTGATCATGTTGATTAAATAATGATTAAGAGCCGTGTTAAATCATTCTGGAACCATGCAGACTTAAACAATTTTGAGTAAACTTTGATTGTAAGCCATGCTCTTGGATGACAGTGCATTCAGATCTTTTGTGAATGACAAAAGGGAAAGAAAGGAGAGGTGGTCAAGGAGGTGGGAAGCTACATAGGATCACTCAGGGCTTGGAGGTCATGACTAGGTGTTTGGGTTTTATTCTAAGAGTAATAAGAAGCTAGGGGGGATATTCACAGGGGGAGTATTCACAAGATCTGATTTGTGTTTTTAGAAGTGCACACTGGCTACCTTGGGGTGTAGCCATATTCAATCTAGAGGGAGGGTGAAGTTCCCATTCTAGTTCTGGTCATGTTGCTGCTGAAAGGCATGGATTCCCAGGTGATGTGGCAACAAATAGAAAAAACTCAGAGGTGAGAAAAGAACAGGCCAACCTTGTAGCAAGAGGTTTCCTCCACCCAGATGTCCTACTGGCTTCCAGATATAGCCAGAATCAAAGGGTGTATAACATCATCAAGGCTTTAGGGGGAGTTTTGTCATGCTTGGGAACAGGTTTGGAAAACTTGAAAATATGATGATAAAAGTCAGGCCTGCCATTCTTCGGGGTTGGTACATGTCCTGAACAGACTTGCCAGGGCAGGCCCCACACAGAATGTTCCGCTGCAGGCTTCTCAGTACTGCTTATCTAGGGGGACTCCCACCCTGAAGAGGAGTCGAAGGGGATTTGGCTCCAGAAGGACCATCTGGGATTGGAAGTCCACCCATTTCACTCCTGATAGAGATATTTTCTCTGTCTCTCTGTGTCACCCTCCCTTCATCCAGTTGCATAGCATCTCTTCTCCCCTTTGCCAGGTCTCTGTGAGTCATAGGGGCACCCTGCCCATAGGCAATTGACCCTGCAGAGAGGAGCACACAGCACATCTTTTTCAGCGATTTTAGTGAAAGTTTCCTTTATTACTGAGAGGAAATTTCAGGGTACAGGTTACATACAGTCCTTCTCATTCTCCTTTGAGTGGAGTCAGTTAAGAATTAAGAAGCCCCTTATTTTGCCCCTCTGCTTTGGCTAAAGGAAACCAGCGTTTAGTGTAGCCTGGCGTGCATGGTCAGTCATGTCCGACCTTTGCGACCCCATGGACTATATTCTGCCAGGCTCTTCTGTCCATGGGATTTCCCAGGCAAGAATACTGGAGTAGATTGCCATCTCCTCTTCCAGGGGATCTTCTCCACCCAGGGATTGAACCCATCTCCCCAGGGTCTCCTGCATTGCAGGTAGATATATATATATATATTTTTTTTAACCACTGAGCCACAAGGGAAGCCCTTAACTCCTCTGCATAAGTCTGTGTGATCGAATTCTTCTGTTTCATCCTGACTCTCACCCTCCAGAGCTGGACTGGACTGGTTCAGCTAATGTCTTTCTCTATCTACTTCTGAGGTTTCTGAGAAAAAAAGTCCCTTTAGGTCTGGGTGCAGACTTATCTCTTTAGTTTCAGGCTGAAGTGGTTTTTCTTGAAGCTGCATAAGCCCCCTTGCAGTTAGCAATCTCTGGATTTTGTTCTTGGACCTTGCCAGACTCCCTCACACCTCTGTGTATGTGTGTGTCCCAGGCTCCTTCTCCCTGGCTCACTCTGCTCAGCTGAGACTTCTGTCTCTATCCACAAAATCTCTCCTGTAGCAAAGCCTTGGCTGACCCAATCTGCCTCCCTCTGTTGAACCTCATCTCTCTCTACAAAACGTCACCACCTAACCTTTCAGACATAGATTAGCAGGCCCCTCCCCATCATTTTTCTCATCTTGAGCCCTGGGACGTGATAAATGTAGAATAACCTGTTCTCATGCCATATCCTAGGCCTGTATGCCATAAATTTTACAATGTTAAGATTTTGAAAATTCAGCTTGGTTATTTTAGAGGTCATCTCTATGGAGTTTTATTAAATTCCTTTTAAAGTTTTTTGTTATATTTTTATTTGAAAAATTTACCCTCTATATACGATTTTCTAAGTATCTGGACCTCCCAAATTTATTAATATATTTCTCTAAATATTTACTGTTTATCTTACAGAATACTGTGCCATACACACACACACACACACACACATATATATGTGTATATATATATGAAAAGTGGAATGGAAGTGTTAGTTGCTCAGTCATGTCCGACTCTTGCGAACCCATGGACTGTAGCCCCCTAGGCTCTTCTGTTTATGGAATTCTCCAGGCAAGAATACTGGAGTGGGTAGTCATTCCCTTCTACAGGAGATCTTCCTGACCCAGGGATTGACCCCGGGTCTTCTGCATTGCAGGTGGATTCTTTACTGTCTGCGCCACCAGGGAATTGAGAGAGCTCTATGATTAGATGACTTTTTATAAAAAGCATTCAGAATAATTTTAAGTGTATGTTTTGAACTTTAAATTGAGATGTGTCGGATACTTTTACTTCAGTAATTACAGTTAAAAGTAATTTTAGCTCTAATATTTAAAGGAGACCCTAATAATTATATCCCTTTGTACATTAGCGAAAGCTGGTATTTCTATTATCAGAACAAAGGTTCATTGGAATTGCCCCTTTGCCCAGCACTCTGGCTGAGTTGCATGTACGTGAGGAAGGGTTAAGGTAGTGAGATGGAGTCTGTACCTGAAGTGTTTAACAAACACAAGTTTAATGGGCTGGTAGGGGAAGAAACAGCATTTGTCTTGGATATTGTTTGGGTCAAGCTTCGGGAACTGTAATGACTTCTCAGAACTTAGGTTGGGTAACCCACTGATCATTCTTGGATCTTTTGTTTTTCCAGTTGTAGATTCTCTTGTGGCTTAATTATATATGAAAATGTAAACAGAGAAGGGTCATTAGGCAGCCTATAATGAGGTCAAAGTGCCTGTGGATTCTCTACCTGCCTTTTGCTGGATTACATATTAATATTTCCTGGTAATGGACAATCAACTGGGTGTTCATAAACTTTCAGGACTCAAGACAAAAAAGTATTTACATAAAACCCGATATTCACTGGCTTCAAAATGGGGTCATACGAACATCTCCCTCCTGTCTTCTCTACTCCTGACTTTGAAAAGCAGGTGCCTTAACAGTGGTCCAACCCAGAGTCTTTGTGGAATTCCATGTCTGTACTCTTTGCTTCACCTTGACCTATGGCTTTTAACAATTTATGTCAATAGAGCTTATTATGGGAGACTTTTCTTTTTTTAAAAAAAAAGAGCAAAGAGGGATACAATTTAGAGATATCCTTTTTTCTCTCTATTCATATTCCTCCCACTTGTCACTGTTTCCATCAAGATGATTTTTTAAAAAATTATATGAGCACTCCATGTTCACTGTGAAAAATTAGAAAATACAGAAGAGCAAAAAGAGAAAAGTTACATCAAATTTTACCATACAGAGGTGTCCAATTTGGTTTATAACAAAGTTCTCATTGGAGTGCACAACAGTTTCTATGCATTCTTCATGGGGGTGTTATCTACTGTGGATCTATGTCTAAAAGTTACTATTACTGGAACCAGGAGAGACAAACTGTTCTTGAGACCAAGTATAGTAGGACAAGAACATGCTAAGACTACAGTGTCTTGTGCAGCCAAGGAAAGATGGCATCGACTCACCCTTGCCATCCTGTGGGACCACTTGGCTGTGTGTGAGGACAGAAGAGGTTTCTGTCAGGGCTGTGAACAGCTTGGTTCAGACTTTGGACTGGCTGCAGAATGACAAACAATAGCATGGGAATGCTCTGGGATGGCTTACTGCTTTTTTTCTTTAAAAAGTCTTTGAATTCTTTTAACTGTCTGGCTTCGCTTATAATTAAAGAAATGCTAATTGGAACATCCCTGAGCTCTGCTACTACTTATTAAATTAGCAAAAAATTAGTAACTGGCAAAATCCAATGCTAGTGGAAGGGCTGATGCACAGATAACATTTGTATGTTGCAAGTGACATTTCAGTTGCTCCAGTGATTCTGGAAAACATTTTATAATAAGGACAGTGACACTGATTTTGTGCTCTTTTACTCAGCTATCACCCATGTTATGGGATATTGCTTGAGGAAATAATAAAAAATAAAATCATTTATATGAAAAAGTTAAAATTTAGATTATCAAGAAAAGCATTGTCAAGAGACACTCCTTCTATTTTATCATTTTCAAAATGTGTTTTATCCACTTAAGAGAGCTTTTCTAAGTATTGTAGTATTTGAGCGGTGACTAAGCCCAAGGCTGTAGGAGAGAAACTTCTCTTATTTAAGTGGAAGGGCACAACTGGTGACTTTCTGCTCAGGAAAAGCTGCCTGTGGATTTTCCTCATTCCTGCCAAATTTTCCCAATATGTACACTAATGTTGAGTGACAGTGTAACAGAATACAGAATGAATGGGGGTCTTAGAGGACATCTTGTTTAACTCACTAACTGAGACAAGTACCTCCTCTAAGCTTGTGGGCAGATGTCTGGTCACTGGTTCAACTCATAACCTCTTGGAACCATTTGTTGGAAGTTCCATTATTCAGAAAGTTCTTCCTTAGGTTAAAACAAAATCAGAGACTTCTTGGTGGTCCAGGGGTTAAGACTCTTGAACTCCCAATGCAGGGGGCATGGGTTTGATCCTTGGTTCTGCTCAGTACAGCGAAAAAACCAAACAAAACAAAATCAGCCTACTTGCAATTTCACCCATTAATTCCACTTCAGTCTTCTAAGGACATGTAGAAGAAATCTGGTTTCCCTTTAAGTCTTTTTCCCCCCAGGCTGAAAATAGCTCTTTTAGACTTTGCTCAGATGTTCAACATATGGTTATTTTTCTCTGGAAGCATACCAATTTGTTGATATTCTCCTTAAAGCATTGCAGAAGAAAATGACCACAATCCCCTGTATGTAGTTTAAACATTTCAGAGAAAGCCTAGGAGGATTGCTCATTCTTGACACCACATTTTTATGAAAATTAAGACCTTATTAACTCATTCCTGCCATTTACCCATGCTGTATGTGTGTACAACTAAAAGTTATTAATATCTTCATTTATGTGGTTGTTTGTTTTCTCTATTCTGTAGAAGTACTTCATTATATATAAATATATAAATACTTTGATGAGGAATCATTCAGAGATAGTAACAAGCACTAATCTGAATTTTTGCATATGTAAATGTCCATCTAACCTAGAACAACATGTAGAAATTTTCCAGCACCTCAGTTAACAGCTCCCCAAATGTAACTTTTATTCTGACCTCTGTAACTGTGGGTTGATTTTGCCTGTTTGAACTTCATGTAAATGAAATTGTGATATTCCAGTTCTTACTTTGGTGTCTATGAACTTTATTCATATTTTTGAATGAAGCTGAAACTTACTTTTTTCAATGCTCTTTTGCATTCTATAGTATGAATTATACCACAGTTTATTTATCTATCAGTTGTTAGCCTTTCTTGAATAAAACTCCCATGACAGTTCTAATATATGTCTTTTGGAAGATATAATTACTCACATCTGTTATATACTCAGCTATATAACTGATGATGAGTTTGCATGGTTGCTCAGCAGTAAAGAATCCATCCTCAATGCAGGAGACAGGGGTTTGATCCGTGGGTTGGGAAGATCCCCTGGAGAAGGAAATGGCAACCCACTCCAGTATTCTTGCCTGGGAAATCCCATGGACAGAGGAACCTAGCAGGTTACAGTCCAGTGTTTGTCACTCAGTTGTGTCTGACTCTTTGCGACCCCACAAACTGTAGCCCGCCAGGCTCCTCTATCCATGGGATTCTCCACGCAAGAATACTGGAGTGGATTGCCATTCCCTTCCCCAGAGGTTACATACAGTCCATGAGGTCACAAAAGAGTTGGACATGACTTAGCAACTAAATAACAAAATAATTGATAAGTTTCACTTAGTATATACTGTTTTGTTTGGTATCCACCGCCAAACAATTTCCAAAGTGTTTATACTACTTTATATTCTCACTAGTAATGTATGGAGTTTCAATTCACCATATCTTTTCCAGCACTAATTATTGAAAGTCCTTTTCATTTTAGCCAGTTTAAAGAGATGTGTGGTATTATCCAATTGTTTTACTTCACATTTTCCTGATGACTGGTTAGCAGTATAATATTCAAGTAAAATTAATTGCATGATTCAGCTCTCTTGAATTCATTTTGGATTGCTACTTTATTATCCTATAAATTTGCCATTCCACTAGCTTCTTATTATCCCCTCATTTTAATTATACCATTTATCCTCAAAGTCCCCATAATATGTGGATGGGTACGGAATAAGGCATCAAGCCTCTTGAAGTTGATATCATGTTTTGATTGGCATCCGTGGGTAAGCCTTTCAACCAGCTATGAAATAAGCCTAACTGTGTGATTATCAGCCTATATATATTTCACCATGCTTTCCATGAAGTTGTCTAGAAATATTGAAATTCAGATCTTCTTATACCTATAATATTCTTCTTACCTATCAGTCTAGTTGGTATTCCTACCAAAAAATGAAGTAAGTTTAAGTTGGTATTCTCTGTGAATCCAGAATGGCTCCTGTTAACCATGTATTCCCTTTCTAGAGCTTACAGATTATCCTTTAGATTTCCTAATGATATATCTTCCACTTTAGAAATGTAAGACAGCATTTTCAACTTCTTACTTAAAACAAAAGTGGGGTTTATGATGGTCTCGTTGCTTCATTCAATTGATGTGTTTAAGCTGATTTTCTTTTTTATAAATTGAGCTCTTCCTTAAGGATTTTAAGATAGCTCATTAGTTGACAACTACATAATCAGTACTTTTTTCATAGAGGATAGGAATTAAGCATTTCACAGTGTAAGTAATCATTTTTAATTTATTTCTAAACTTAAATTTCTAATTATCTGATTTTCCTAATCCCATATATACTAAAATAATGCTTTACTTTTGCAAATGGGCAGAATTATAGAAAAGATGGATAGTGGGAAATATTTTTTAAAAAGAAGATACTTTAAGACTTAAAATACTGTGGATCATTTAATAAAATTATCTTGGTCTATTAAATAGCATCTCAATGAGATTAAAGAGGTAGTCAACTTTTAAAGTGGAATCTGGTCTAGCTTTGAGAAATACAGAATCAGTAACAGATATAGCCAAATTATATCTTAGGGCTATTGTTGTTGTTACATTTCTTTGTGAATTAAGCAAGAAAAGTAAAGATTTCATGGAATATATTCAGTTAGCTATAGCAGCTGCATTAAGATTAAAAATTTGGGGGCTGCTACAACCCCCCAGTTAACCTTGTTTTCTATTTCTTTATTATATTGCAGCAAAATATTTGAATCAAAAAAAAAAAAAACCAAGAATTTACCTAGTTCAATGTTTAAAATTTACCAGTGAGGAAACAAAAACACAGTGAAACAAAATGATTTGCTTAAATTTTACCACCCAAGTGGTGGTTGAAGAAGCAGATGGACAATATTTCTGTTTTCAGGGAGATCACATTTCAGTTGGAAAGGGACCTGGAAGAAGAAAACACAAACACTAGAACAGAATAGATGGCGGTAAGTTTTAGACAGAGACCGGGATACATTACAGTGAGTGGTCAGATTTTGTGGAATTTAGTTCTCTTTCTGCTTTACCAAAATGTTTCTTGAATGACTGTTTCAGAGTGGGAGGGGTGGATGGGATGAATTGAGAGAGTAGCATTGAAATATATACATTACAATGTGTAAAACAGATAGCTAGGGGGAGGTTGCTTTATAACATGGGGAGCTCAGCCTGGTGCTCTGTGACACCTAGAGGGGTGAGAGGGGGGATGTGGGAGGGAGGCTCAAGAGGGAGGGGATATACGTACACTTAAAGCTGACACATGCTGTTGTACTGCAGAAATCAACACAGCATTGTAAAGCAATTATCTTCCAATTAAGATTAAAAAAAATAGAGGAGATGATAGACAGTACTTTCCATGTATATTGAAAGTCAAAATACAAATTTATTTTCTTTTGATTAACATATCCCCATTTGTGTGGTTTATCTGGGGGGGGGTCTTATTATTGTTATTGAAGTACAGTTTTTTTACAATATTGTATTAGTTTCAGATGTATAGCACAGTGATTCTGTTGGTTTTATTTTTTGAGAGATTATGTTCCATTATAGGTTATCACAAGATAATGAGTGTAATTCCTCATGCTACACAGTAAGTCCTTCTTGCTCTCATTTGTTTTTTAAGAAATACAAACTCAGAATCTATTTACAGAATGAAGATATGTGTAAATGAAAAATATGCTCGAGGAACTCAGAATGTCCAGCAGTGTTGCTTAGGGCAAATGAATCATATCTTTTCACCTTTGAAATTGTTTTTCCAGATGTATTGATTAAAATCTTCTCAGAGGAGTTTGATGAAATGGTATGACTAATGACTAATCTAGAAAATATTTCCATAGCTTTTCAAAGGAAGATTGGAAAGATACTCTTGAGGCTCCTCAAATCCTAGTTTTGACATTGAAGCTCTACCAGTGTACACTTCGTCTACTTTGGTGGTCCTTCAGCTTTCCTGCCACCGAATAGGAAAAACATTTAACATCAAGAACTATGTTAGACTTCAAGGAATAAAAATGTCTGAGATAGGATCCTGGCCCTCAGGGGTGCCATACTCTAATTAAGGAGATAAGTCCCAGGTTAGTATGTTGAGCAAGTAGACAGAAAAGAGGCTTGATGGCTATCCAGAGGGGAAAATGCCTTTCTGTAGGAGGAAGGCTTCCTGGAAGAAGTTATGAGGTGGACTGGACTCTGGAGGATACATGCTTTGAAAAGGAGAGTGCTGTAACTATAGCAGTACTGGTGGAAGGTTTCTCAAATAAAGCTTCTACGGGGACTAGGGGAAAGGTTATTGTTGTTCCCCAGTGACATAAGTCAAAAAAGTCCATTTGTGATGAACAAGCCTGGGTGACCGAAAGAGGTAAAATGGGGTAGGGTCGAGCAAAGAGGGAGGTGAAAGATGACTTTGTAGTCCGTGTCTGGGTGACAGATGGTTTCATTCATACGACTGAGAAATTCTGAAGGGAAAGCAGGTTTGAGGGTAAGGTCATATCTGATGTTAGTAGCAAATCTGATTCAAAATGTCCATCAGATAATAGGAGTGAAGGACTGGGCCAAGAGTGAGGTGATGGTAGTATTGAGGAATCACAGATGTGAGCACTGGTCACTGAGATGGGGAATGTGGGAACTCTAAGTGAAGCACTGACTAAGAGCCACTGCTGATTTCCACTGGGCCTTTCTAATTGATCTCCTAGAGTTAAATGATTCCTTGGAAGCTCAAGAGAGCTGACAGTTATTGACCCAATACTCACCTCATTCAATACTTGATGTTAATGACAGTAAATGGGATAATCTATATTAGTACCTACATAGTCCTACTCTTGTTTATTAATAGGATGAAAGGTATATGTTATACACCATGTATCTATCTCATATACTTTGTGATCTAGACCAAGGCATACTTGAGGGTAGAAGGAAGCACAATTCAATCATTCCAGGACACCATGTGTATGCTAAGACTTCCCCGGGCAAAGCAGTAAGTATGGCAGACTACCTATTGAGGAATTACAGTTGTAAAAACCGTGTAAGGTAAAAAAGAACAATTTTTATTGTTTTATTAGCTAAGTGACCCTGTATAAACCGCTCAATCTCTCTAAGCCTTGGTTTTCTCACCTGTAGAATTTAAAGAGGAACTGTCCGTCTACAGTTCTTTTCACATCAGAGTGACCCTTCCAATATGTATGCTAGTTCTGAGTACGTTGTTGTTGTTGTTCAGTTGCCCAGTTGTGTCTGACTCTTTGCAACCCTGTGGACTGCAAGTACATAGGTGAAAGCAGAGAAATAGTTAGAACCACTAGAAAACTATTGCAATAATCTAGATCAGAGATGATTTTAGTTTGAACTGGAATGGTAGCAATGAAAGTTATGAGAAGAGATTATTCTGGATATAATTTGAAGGAAGAGTCTACAAGAATTTTTGATGAGAGAATGAGAGATGTTAAGGAAGAATATAACTATTTTGATATAAGTAACTGGAGGAATAAACTTTCTATTCACGAGGCTGGGAAAACTATGAATGGATCTTCGGAGGAAGATCAACTTTGGAAATGTGAAGTTTTAGATGTCAAGTAAGCATCCAGGTAGAGGCATTGAGTAAGATATTGAAGTCTGTAGTGTGGGAGAGTTTAAGCTGCAGATATATATATTTGGAAGTCCCCAGATGACATCAGTAAGTATGTGATGGTCCAAGAGAAGAGAAGAGATCCAAGGTTTGAGCCCTGTGCATTCTGACCAAACGCGAATGTGAAAGAGATGGAAGGACAGGAAATTGAAAAGGAGCAGCCAGAGTTCTAGGTGGAAAACCAAACAAACGTATCTTGGGAGAAGCAGGAGGAATATTTATTAATGAGAAGGGAATTATCAACCCATATGAGCAGTTGTCTGCTGCTAGTACATCAAGTCAGATGAGGACTTAAAATTGACCATTGGATTTAGCGACATAAAGGTCATTGAGGAAGTTCAATTCAGTTCAGCCTCTCAGTCGTGTCCAACTCTTTGCGACCCCATGAATCACAGCATGCCAGGTCTCCCTGTCCATCAACAACTCCCAGAGTTCACTCAGACTCATGTCCATCGAGTCAGTGATGCCATCCAGCCATCTCATCCTCTGGCGTCCCCTTCTCCTCCTGCCCCCAATCCCTCCCAGCATCATGGTCTTTTCCAGTGACTCAACTCTTCTCATGAGGTGGCCAAAGTATTGGAGTTTCAGCTTTAGCATCAGTCCTTCCAATGAACACCCAGGACTGATCTCCTTTAGGATGGACTGGTTGGACCTCCTTGCAGAGTCTTCTCCAACACCACAGTTCAAAAGCATCAATTCTTCGGCACTCAGCTTTCTTCACAGTCCAACTCTCACATTCATACATGACCACAGGAAAAACCATAGCCTTGACTAGACGGACCTTTGTTGGCAAAGTAATGTCTCTGCTTTTGCATATGCTATCTAGGTTGGTCATAACTTTTCTTCCAAGGAGTAAGCGTCTTTTAATTACATGGCTGCAATCACCATCTGCAGTGATTTTGGAGCACCCCCCAAAATAAAGTCTGACACTATTTCCACTGTTTCCCCATCTACTTCCCATGAAGTGATGGGACCAGATGCCATGATCTTAGTTTTCTGAATGTTGAGCTTTAAGCCAAATTTTTCACTCTCCTCTTTCACTTTCATCAAGAGGGTCTTTAGTTCTTCTTCACTTTCTGCCATAAGGGTGGTGTCATCTGCATATCTGAGGTTATAGCTATTTCTCCTGGCAATCTTGATTCCAGATTGTGCTTCCTCCAGCCCAATGTTTCTCATGATGTACTCTGCATATAAGCAGGGTGACAGTATACAGCCTCGACGTACTCCTTGTCCTATTTGGAACCAGTCTGTCATTCCATGTCCAGTTCTAACTATTGCTTCCTGACCTGCATATACGTTTCTCAAGAGGCAAGGTCAGGTGGTCTGGTATTCCCATCTCTTTCAGAATTTTCCACAGTTTATTGTGATCCACACAGTCAAAGGCTTTGGTGTAGTCAATAAAGCAGAAATAGATGTTTTTTTCTGGAGCTCTTTTGCTTTTTCCATGATCCAGCAGATGTTGGCAATTTGATCTTTGGTACCTCTGGCTTTTCTAAAACCAGCTTGAACATCAGGAAGTTCACAGTTCACGTATTGCTGAGGCCTGGCTTGGAGAATTTTGAGCGTTACTTTACCAGCATGTGAGATGAGTGCAATTGTGTGGTAGTTTGAGCATTCTTTGGCATTGCCTTTCTTTGGGATTGGAATGAAAACTGACCTTTTCCAGTCCTGTGGCCACTGCTGAGTTTTCCAAATGTGCTGGCATATTGAGTGCAGCACTTTCACAGCATCATTTTTCAGGATTTGAAATAGCTCAACTGGAATCCCATCACCTCCACTAGCTTTGTTCGTAGTGATGTTTTCTAAGGCCACTTGACTTCACATTCCAGGATGTCTGGCTCTTGGTGAGTGATCACACCATCTGGGTCATCATCTCATCATTGAGGAATGATGGGGACAAAAGCCTGAGGTAGAAGGGTTTAAGAGAGGAAAGGGGAAAAATTGGAGACAGCACTTAGACAACTTTTTAAGATTTTCTCTAACAGGGAGAAGAGAAGTGAAGTGACAGCTGGAAGGGAAAGTGAAGTTGAGTTTTTTTTTTTTTTTTTCTGCAAGATGGATAATGATCAAGTAGAAAAGAAGAAATGGAAAATACAGCAATGAGGAATAAAATTTGTAGAGTGATGTCAAGAAGGAACAGAGCTAGTATGAAGAGTTAAAGGGGGATGGGCTCTGCTTGTCTAGTAATAGCACATGGCAGCAGATAGAAGCGGGGCTGACGTGAAAAGAGGTCAAGTCCCTGGTTTGCTCTGAGTGTGAGCCTGGTCATTCCATGGTGGCTTTCCATTGTGGAAGAGAGCTGTGTGCCCACTGTGGACCTTTGAATAAAGCTCACTGAAGCCTAGTGTATTAATATAAAGTTGGTGCTTTCAGTGCATGAGACACAGGAAGTCTAGGGTCTTAATCTCAGTTCCACATCAATTTCCCAAAGTGAGGTTATTTCACTGCCCTTCAGTTTCTGGGGGTTGGAGGGGAAGGAGAGGCAGGGAGGGAGTTAGGGAGAGATGGGGCGAGAGAGCACTTTTCTTTTTCTCTTTGGTCCAGAGCATTTATTACTTCTTAATTGTATGTTTTCCTCATTCCGTTTCACTAAATTCTCCTATCCTCTCTCTTTAAATTCCCTTGTTTAGAAGGCAAAGTTAAACCACTGTTATAAAATTTCCTTTTTGTTCAGAGTCAGTCTACTTTTGTTACTGTTTGATGACATGTATTGGAGGAGCATTTTTATGGCTCACAAGTACTTTCTTATAATTTATATCATGTTTGTGAGCAAGGAAGTATCTATTTAACATTTAACATATTGGGATTTTGGGAAGCAGAGAGTTTAGGTGACTAGCCCAAGGACACACAGCTACTACGTGGTAGACCTGGGCCAGAAATTAAGGTATTTTTCTAATAGTACCTCTCTCTAATAATACCTTTCACAGTATTAAATTACAGTATTAGAATGGAGGCTTATATTTGAATGTAAAATACAAAGAAACTAAATAAAGTATTCAAAATATATTCTGCCATTTTGTTCTTGTTAAAAATAAATTATATAAGAATATATTCTTTTTTTTTAAAGAATTCTGACAGTTCAGACAAAGCAAGTCCCCATTTACTCACTCAAGTCTCACTGCCCTTCATAGAGGTGACTACTGTTATCAATCAGCTGTATGTATCTCTCTCTTTTAAAAAGTGGTCTCTGGTGTTGCTTTATCTGATTTGAAAAGTAGTATATTGTCATTATAAGAAAAAAAAAGAGAGAAAAAATCACTCACTCATTATCTCCCTAAACAGAGATAAATATTTTAGTGTCTTTCCTACTAGTTTTTTTAAAATTAATTTTTATGGAGTATAGTTGATTTATAATATTGTGTTAGTTTCTGCTGTATAGCAAAGTCCATCAGTTATATACACATATCCACTCTTAGATTCTGTTCCCATATAGGTCATCACATAGTTGAGCTCCCTGGGCTATGCAATAGGTTCTTATTAAATGTTATCTATTTCATAATAGTGTGTATATATCAATTCTAATCTCCCAATTTATCCCTCGTCCCCCCAGCCCCTCGATAACCTTAAGTTTTTTTTCTATACCTGTGACTCTGTGTTTTGTAAATATCCTACTAGTTTTTATCTATGAGATATTTGTAATCATGCATATTTTATATATTTGTATTTTTAGTGCATGTACAGTTGCCTGACTTTTTAAAAGTTTTAACACTGTTGAGTAGCTGCCTGTTCTCCAGCCCAGTCACCCACCTAGCAGCTAGTACCACATCACAACCAGCTGTCTGCATGGCATCATACCTCCAAATGCCAGATATCTATCCCTTGAGAAAGAAATTCTGCTCCTAAGAACATTTCCTACCTCACTAAGGATAAGTGAGGCATTGTGTGCTAACAAAAAACAACAAAGGGCCCTAACCTCAACAAATGGGAGAAAGGTGAAATAAATCATGTTACATCTATAAGATGAATGCTGCGATCAAAAACCTTGATTTCCCCTTGAAGAAAAATGACATCTTTTCTTCTCAAGCTAGGACGGAAAACAACAAACAAAAGGTCAAAAGGGATTTTTGCATGTGAACACACAGGTTTTGGTTGATCCTGTATCTATTGAATACAAAAAATATGCTATACCCCAAACATTGTGGTCTATTGTTACTTAATAAGCAAACCTATCTAAAAAAATCATGATTTTCTAATTACATGGGAAAATGCTATAATAAAATAATAGGTATATATATCATACTGCTGCTGCTGCTGCTGCTAAGTCGCTTCAGTTGTGTCCAACTCTGTGTGACCCCATAGACGGCAGCCCACCAGGCACCCTCGTCCCTGGGATTCTCCAGGCAAGAACACTGGAGTGGGTTGCCATTTCCTTCTCCAATGCATGAAAGTGAAAAGTGAAAGTGAAGTCGCTCAGTCGTGTCCGACTCTTAGCGACTGCATGGATTGCAGCCCACCAGGCTCCTCCATCCATGGGATTTTCTAGGCAGGAGTACTGAAGTGGGCTGCCATTGCCTTCTCAAATATATCATACTACTAATATATATATGAGTATGTATAAGCTGTGTGTATATAAAATACATATAATATTATGTTTAAAATATATCTTTATGTATTTCATGCCTTTACATTAGATTGTGTTTTTTAAAGTATATTAATTTGTGCTAAATAATTTCATAACAAGTGCATTAAAATATTAACTGCAGTTATCTCTCAGAAGTTGATTGATTATTTCCTTCAACATATTTTTCTGTGCTTTTCTACTTCTTCCAGTAAAGATATATTACTTTTATGAAGAAAACAAATTTTTTAACATTGTATTAGGGGCATTTTCCCATATTGCTAATTTTTTTGGAACCCTTGTTTTTAATGACAGCATATTTCTTTAGTTAGGTGTGGTCCCCTAATTTAACTATTTACTATAATATTGGAAGTTTCCAATATTTTTGAAATTATAAATAATGTTGAGATAAATTATCTCCTTTATCCGGTGGGAATGTTCTTTTCATGTCTAATAGGATGCATCTTCATTTATGAACCTCACTGAGTGTTTTTCAGGAAGAGAGAACAGATTCCATGTTAATAATTGAATCTCATTGTCTAGGTGAGTGCCTCACATCTACTGAGCCACTTATATCAAAAGAATAATGACAGGGACAACAATAATGAACATGCATCTTTGGTTACCCATTAATGCCATCTGCTCAGTAAACCATTAATGAGCTTATACTTTTGACCCGTGAAAAGTGCTTTTAATTACACTTTTTTTCCCTCTTTTCGCTGTGTGATTCTACCAGACTGCTGGATCCTTTGAACATGCTGTCACTTGTTTGGAGTGGCAAATAAGCTCTCTGGTTTTATGCTGACTTAAACAATGATTAAAAACATATATCCCTCTAGGCTTTGGGTGTTACACTAAGTATAGGATGAATATTTTGGGGTTAAGAGTTCCCACAGTCTATTTGATTAATAAACAAATCATGTAACTTTTCAGTAATAGATAATTGCTCAATGATTACAAATAAAAACATAAAAATTATGAAACTAAATAGTAATCAAATAAATTAAAACAACTATTAAAATTAAATAACTTTTTAAACCTATGAAATTAGCAAAGATTTTTAAACTGAAACATCCAGTTTTGTCAGATATAGAGAAAGGCATTCATGAAAAGCTTATTGGCCAGTGAGATTGTAAACTGATTCCCTTTGGTCAATTTGGACATAAATATTAATGCCTGAAATCTACTTTCTCTTTGAGCCAGTGTTTATACTTAGAGAAATGTATCCTAAATAAATAATTATTACTGTGGAATTCTGGTAAAGATTAATGACAAAAAATGTTCAGCAATATTTATACTAAGAAATAAAGAGAACAATCTCAACCTGAGTATATTCAGTCAATATGTATTTATTGAGTCCTATATTTAGATGCCAAAGTTATATGCCAAATTCCATCATTCCTCAGAATCTTTGGATACAATGATGATAGAATAGGTGATCAAATACCTGTAGCCCAGTAGGTACATCCATTCAATGAAATTCTAGGTACCCATTTTAAAATTATGCTGCAGAAGTTTGCTTCAGTTAAGATAGAGTAACAGAGTTTAGATTTACCTTACTGTGTTAAGCAACAAAATACAAGAGAAATTCTTTTTACAAAGTAATGATATTCAAGCATTGAACAATGGGCAGTATAGGACTGTAATCTCTGAAAGAAAGGAAATTTTTTTAAAAAACTAAGATTTGGGGGAAGTCAAGGCTGCTAACATTGTTAGAGTGGAATGCTTGGGAGGAAGAACTCCATCAAGAGAGAGCTTCATATATCTCTAGAGGAATCGATCCCCTTGAGTCTTTGACTGAGTCCTGATCTGTACATATGTGAAAAGAAACTTTCTGAACCTAAGGAAATAACTGCTAGAAGGAATGGGTAGGAAATAGCAGCATCACACAAAGTTGGGGAGTATTAATGTTTCCTTTAGCCAGAGTACAAAGATTTTATAGAGCAGAATTCTTAGAAGGTAGTCACTTTAATAATAGGGATTAATTGGCCTTAGACTAAAGGCTGCTTTGGACCTATCATAACAAAGCTTAAAAGCAAGATACACAAAGATGCAGCTAATTGCTAATAATTTCATTGCACACCAGAACAAAATCCAATGCTGTTTAAAGTAATTTAACAAATATCAACTACCAATGATGTAAAATTAACTCTCTGTAGCAATCAATCACTTCATGGGAAATAGATGGGGAAACAGTGGAAACAGTGTCAGACTTTATTTTGGGGGGCTCCAAAATCACTGCAGATGGTGACTGCAGCCATGAAATTAAAAGACGCTTACTCCTTGGAAGAAAAGTTATGACCAACCTAGATAGCATATTCAAAAGGAGAGACATTACTTTGCCGACTATGGTCCGTCTAGTCAAGGCTATGATTTTTATAGTGGTCATGTATGGATGTGAGAGTTGGACTGTGAAGAAGGCTGAGCGCTAAAGAATTGATGCTTTTGAACTGTGGTGTTGGAGAAGACTCTTGAGAGTCCCTTGGACTTCAAGGAGATCCAACCAGTCCATTCTGAAGGAGATCAGCCCTGGGATTTCTTTGGAGGGAATGATGCTAAAGCTGAAACTCCAATACTTTGGCCACCTCATACGAAGAGTTGACTCATTGGAAAAGACTCTGATGCTGGGAGGGATTGGGGGCAGAAGAAGGGGACGACAGAGGATGAGATGGCTGGATGGCATCACTGACTCGATGGACATGAGTCTGAGTGAACTCCGGGAGTTGGTGATGGACAGGGAGGCCTGGCGTGCTGCAATTCATGGGGTCGCAAAGAGTCGGACACGACTGAGTGACTGAACTGAACTGAGCAATCAATCAAAAATTACCAGGTATGCAAAGAGGTAGGAACATCTGACCCATAGAAGAAAAATCAGTCAATAGAAAAAGAATGACACAGGTATAGAAACTAGCAGAAAAAGAACATCAAAGCAGCTATTATATATATACACACACATATGTATGTTCACAAAGGTAGAGGAAAACCTGATGATGATAGAAATTGAAGATACTGAAAAAGGACCTAAGTGGGACTTTTAGAAATGAAAAATAAAATATCAGAAACAAAATATACATTGGATGAGATTAACAGCAGATTAGATACTGCCAAAGAAGAGATCAGTTTAAAGATATAGCAATAGAAGTGTTCCAAAATGAGGCAAAGATATAATTTTTTTTTTTTAAGGAACAGAATATCAGTGATGTGTGAACCAATATAACACATTCTATCACATGTGTTACTAGAGGCAGAAAATTTTTTTTCTTGAAATAATGGGCAAAGTTGGGGAGCTGATTGCTTGCAAAGGGCAAGAAGATAATTTTTTTGATGATGGAAATATTTTATATCAATTAAATATATATATTAATTGTGGTGGTTATACAATTTTATTCATATGTCAAAACTCATTAGACTTAAAATTGGTAAATTTTATTGCAGATTTATCTCTATAAAAATTATGGTCCCCTTCACAAAAATGATGTGGAGTATCATGAAATGATGATGAAAAATGTAGTAAGGTAAAAAAGAAAAGCTTGTAATACATGTTTACATTACATTTTATTTTTTGAAAAATGTAGAAAAGACTCTTGAGAGTCCCTTTGAAAGCAAGGAGATCAAACCAGTCAGTCTTAAAGGAAATCAACCTTGAAGACTC
Organism: Capricornis sumatraensis; assembly: GCF_032405125.1. NCBI lineage: Eukaryota > Metazoa > Chordata > Mammalia > Artiodactyla > Bovidae > Capricornis > Capricornis sumatraensis. The sequence goes on from NC_091082.1 coordinate 73,722,498, forward strand.
ACTGGAAGGACTGATGCTAAAGCCGAAGCTCCAATACTTTGTCTGCCTGCTGCAAACAGCTGACTCATTGGGAAAGACCCTGAAGCTGGGAAAGATTGAGGACAGAAAGAGAAGGGGATGACAGAGGATGAGATGGTTTGATGGCATCATGGGTTCAATGACATGAACTTGGGCAAATTGCGGGATGTGGTAAAGGACAGGTAAGCCTGGTGTGCTGCAGTCCAAGGGGTCACAAAGAGTTGGACATGACTTAGTGACTGAACGACAACAAAGAAAAAGCCTGAAGAGATACATAACAAAATATTGACCCTACTGATTGCTTTGTAATGGGAAAATTTTTTTTAAGTAAATTAATTTTTCTTCTTTTTACTTAATGTTTAGTTTTAGTTTTAAATTTTTTCCCAAAGACTAGTTCCATTGTCCAGACTTGAAAGATGTGATAGGAATCACCAGCCCTGCACCTTTCAAGTCTTTGATGATGGATCTAGTCTTTCTGATGGTGGGCGGTGGGGGTGTTTCATAATACTCCACAGTGCAAGAGACTAATGTGTAGACTTTGCCCAAGTCTGAGTATACATATTCAGACTATATACTCTGAACTGGGGATACAAGCACCTAATAGGTTTATGGTCACCCAGGACCTACGAATAGGGGGGCTGATCTGTACGATAATCTCTTAACTATAAGTGGTGTACCTCAGGATGGGTCTCCAAGAATTAGCACATTTTGGAGCTGGAGTCAGTAAAGATTCAGAGGACTGGTTATTTCCCTCAGTGCACAGTTTTCTTGCCAAATGGTCATACTTCCCACAGTTTTCATAGGATAAGTTAGAAGAGAGGTGTAACCTGCTTTCGTGTGCTTGCAAGTTTCTTCCTCTGTAGTACCTTGCTTTCCTTCTATGAACTGATTCTGATCAGAGAAGTGGCTATTACAATAGTTCTCATCAGTCCTTTGTTTGCCAGACTTAAAGTTGTTAGTTATATAAATCAAGTAGGACCTTAGTGGGCTCCCCACTATTTCAACCCAAAGGGACCCACAATAAACCAACAAAAAGAATCATTCACTGAATGTCAGACAGCTCTGCCCATTAGATTATTTTGCATTTGTGTACCTTGCATTTAGTCATTGAAAATTAATACTCAGCTTCTGTGACCCCAGAATCCTGGGTTTTTCAGTAAAATCAGAGGAGCCCGTTTCCAACGCAGTCAGTGCCTCCAGCTTGTAGGGAATAACTGCGTGCGTGGGTGCTCAGTTGCTCAGTTGTGACTGACTCTTTTTGACCCCATCGACTGTAGCCCGCCAGGCTCCTCTGTCCATGGGATTTCCCGGGCAAGATACTGGAATGGGTTGCCATTTCCTCCTGCGGGGGATCTTCCCGAACCAAGGATCGAACTCATGTCTCCTGCATTGCCGGTGGATTCTTTACTGCTGAGTCACCTGGGAAGCTCATCGGCTATTACTAGCTGAGGTCTTATGAGACCTTCAAGCAAGGCAAGGACAGTTTTAGTAAAAGGAGGATTTGAGACATTTTCCTCTCTCAGTAGTCAGCTTAGCTCCATGTAGTTAGTCATCTGAATCTTCCCACTTGTCCTCATTTTACATCTTGGGGCCCTAGTCTTTCATTACTGCTGCCCTTGGTTTCACCTAACATATTTGCCTAGGTTGTGAATCACATTTAATGGACATAGTTAAAAGTTAAAAAATGGGTAACATCTAAAATCAATCTTTGAGTTTGTTTTGGGGTTGTTACAAGCCTTCAGGAACAAGAGATTGGAGACTTGTATAGGACCATTATAGAAATCCCCTGATCATTGGTCTGTATTTTTAGCCAGTAATTTTTAACTTTCAAAATACCCTTCTGTTTCCTTAAGCTATCAAATTTCCTTGTGCTTTTTCATTCCTTTTATATAGTAGTTATTGATAGAGGAGCTGTCCCCAACCTTTTTTGCACCAGGGACCAGTTTTGTGGAAGACAGGCTTTCCACGGACCCAGGGTGAGGGGATGGTCTTGGGATGATTCAAGCACATAACATTTATTATGCACTTTATTTCTGTTATTATTACATCAGCTTCACCTCAGATCATCAGGCACTAGATCCTGGAGGTTGGGAACCCCTGTTATGTATGGGGGTCTCGCCAAACCTGCCTTCAGGGAGGTCTTCATTCCAGCTGATCACCATTTGCCCTTGGCTGCCATGAGCTGCTAGAGTTTCATCCGTTACTACCAGTCAGGCTTATTGTTCCATTTAGTTGCAATCAGGTCAGATGATAGATTTATTCATAACACCTCTGTTTCATTAGGAATCTGTTGCTTGTCCCTGATACCTGATACAGATATCTGTTTATTTAGGTTTCGTGATAGGCAGAACAATGCCTCTGAAGATGCCCCTCTCCTAATCCCTGGAACCTGTGAGTATGTTAAATTTACATGGCAAAGAAGAATCAAGGGTGCAGATGGAATTAATGTTGACAATCAACTGGCTTTACAATTGGGAGACTGGCCTGGATTATCCAGATGGAACCAGTGTAATCACCAGAGTTCTTAAAAATGGAGGAGGGAGTTAGAAAAAGGGAAGTCAAAGGGAGACGTGTCAAGGGAAGAACGGTCAGAGAGATGCAATGTTGCTGGCTTTGAAAATGGAAGAAAGATGCCTCTGAAAATTGGGGAAACCAAGAAATGGATTCTTCTCTGGAGTCCCCAGAAAGGAATGCAGACTTGTTGATACCTTGATTTTAGGACTCCTGACTTCTAGAACTGTAAGTGAATGATTTTGTGTTGTCTTAAACTACAAAGTTTGTAGTAACATTTCAGTAGCAATAGAAAACTAAGCAGATTCTTAGTTTCAAGCACAAGAAACTACATGGTTTTAAAAATGTTTTTTTTTAATTTTTATTTGACTGTACCAGTCTTAGTTGTGGCATGCAAACTGTTATTTGCTTAATGTGGGGTCTAGTTCCCTGACCAGGGATTGAACCTGGGCCCCCTGCTTTGGGAGTACAGAGTCTTAGCCACTGGACCACCAGGCAAGTCCCCTCAGTTCAGTTCAGTTCAGTTCAGTTCATTTCAGTCGCTCAGTCGTGTCCGACTCTTTGCGACCCCATGAATTGCAGCACGCCAGGGCTCCCTGTCCATCACCAACTCCCGGAGTTCACTCAGACTCAGGTCCATCAAGTCAGTGATGCCATCCAGCCATCTCATCCTCTGTCGTCCCCTTCTCCTCCTGCCCCCAATCCCTCCCAGCATCAGAGTCTTTTCCAGTGAGTCAACTCATTGGAATGAGGTGGCCAAAGTACTGGAGCTTCAGCTTTAGCATCATTCCTTCCAAAGAAATCCCAGGGTTGATCTCCTTCAGAATGGACTGGTTGGATCTCCTTGCAGTCCAAGGGAATCTCAAGAGTCTTCTCCAACACCACAGTTCAAAAGCATCAATTCTTCGGTGCTCAGCAAGTCCCCTAAAAGTCTATTATTGAGAAAGTTTTGTGAGATAGCACGTAGACTACCTGGGAGAACCAGAACACAAGCCCTGGAGGCTCTCTGTCCGAAGTCATACCATAATCTTCTCAAGAACGTGGTTCACTGAACTGTCTCAGTCCCCTTGGGGGCATAGCGACTGAGCTTGCACTGTTGCTACCATCGCTGGACACTAGGTCTCAAACACTGTGGCTGGAACTTCAGCCTCTCTCTGGAAGCTAAATGTAGGTGCTATTCTGTGTCACCCTCTCCAGACATAGATTTGTGCAGTCTCCACTTCTTCGGCTCATTAACATCTAATCAGAACCTAGAATCTAGATGTATGATTATCTTGGCTTGGCTTGTATGCTTGCACCGTGTAGCCGCAAGGGATTTTGAGAAATATCTATCATAGCTTACTTTTCTGCTCTGCTTCCAGGGTGGTGCATTCCTCACTTAAGAAGGCGATTCAGCTGCTAGTTACCAAAAAGAATGACTAATGTCTACCACAGCATTTATAATCCCAGAAGAGGAGAGATTTTTGTCTCCCAGGGTCTGCTCCAATCTCTGAGAAAGATTCTGACTGGCTTTAGGTCTTTTGCTGATCCCCTGTAATGAATTATTGTTTAATATGAGTAGAGTGTCACTGATAAGCAGGTTTTGGTGGGGGTCCTTGATTTCCCTTTATGAAAAGATATAGGTACCCAAAGGAAAAGTGATTGAGTTAGCAGACAAAGAGGGAAAGGGAAAAGCCATATTATGATAAAAAGAGCTTATGGCTATAGCTAGACCCATTTAAGTTAAATCACTGCCTGCTGGTTTGCAAACTCCAATTTATTCAAATGTACCTGCATTTTACCAGAGGAGTTAGACAGTCCTAATTCTGGTGCTGAGTTGCCTGTACATGTCCAGGTTCTGTCACTACTAACTGGGTGATTTTTGTGTTTCAATGTTCTCATTTTTAGAATGGATGTAAGAATAGTACTTCGTAGAATAGTTGTGATTAATACATGAATTAATGAACTTAGAATAGTGCTTGGTACATAGTAATTGCTATCATTAGTTATTATTATTTTAATGCAACTCAGACATACAAAGACAGGAACTTAATTATTTTTATATAACCTAGTTTTCAAACTGTTATTTCTGCTAATAGTGGTAGAGTGGGGGTGTGGGAGGGGAACTGAAAATGGCCAATAAGGGTTAATTCAAATAGCATATTTTAGAGACAAAAGCAGTAAGTTTAAAACTCAAACTCCTAAAGAAACTGTCTCCCCTCTCTCATGGGGTCTCACCCTCCTCTCCTAATGTGAACTGGGGTGCAGGAAGAAAATGTAGATGATTGTGGCAGCAGGATGGTATCCAAGCTGTCTCCTGTATCTTCTCAGATGTCCATCTGACTGGTGTGTCTGGTCAGATCTTGTCCCTTTAATCTTGAGCCGGTGGCCACTGAAGTATGGCTGGTTTGGGACATCCCCGAAGAATTTGGGTCCTGCCACAGCCTCCAGAAACAAAGTCCAGGCTCATTGTGACCCTTCCTCCTGACTCCAGGCTACTTCGCTTTAATTTTCCTGGAATGCCCAGAATTTCCACTTGTTTTATCTCTGAATTTTATGATATGCATTACCACCCTCTGGGCTTCCCAGGTGGTACAGTTGTAAAGAATCTGCCTGCCAATGCAGGAGACACGAGTTCGATCCCTAGGTCAGGAAGATCCCCTGGAGGAAGAAATGGCTACCCACTCCAGTATTTTTGCCTGGAGAATCCCATGGACAGAGGAGCCTGGCATTTTACAGTCTGTGGGGTCGCAAAGAGGCAGACACGACTGAACACTCACACATACGTGCTCCACCCTCTACCATTCCTACCCTGTTGACCCTGTGCCACATTGAAAAGAGCATGTAAAATGCTAGTCTTTTTCAAGGAGTTTGCATTTTCTAAACACTATTCTTTTGAGAAATGAGGAGAAAGTCTCTGTACTTGGATTCCTCTAGCTTCCTGAACTTCTTCCTTTTCTTTTTTTTCTCTTTCCTGTAATCTCCAGTTCCCCTAGTGACAAAAATTTCTTTTTTTTCCTTTCCCTGAGGTAAGAGGTGTACCGTATCCTGAATTCTTTCTGCCTTTGTTTCCCTGCTTTGCCTTTTAGGCTCTGGTTCTTAGTATTTCAAGAAAAGACTTTTGAGTTGCAAAATTTCATTCCTTCTCAATAGAACTTGGTGATCAAAACTTAAAAATGGCACTAAAATATATAATTTGAAAATTAAAGCTGGACAATAACTTTATCTTTCCTTTGAAAATGTTAAATGCTCTTGATTTTACTGGGTAGGGAGAAGCAAGGCAAGTACACCAGTTTAATATTTAAAAAATAGTATCCCTGTTCCACCAGCTAAGCAGCAGATACTTGATAACAAGCTATTCTTCTTTTATGTGAATATACTTGTTCAAAAGATGTCAGTAAATAATGCTTAACTCTATGCATAAATGTTGGAGTTGCTCAGCAATATACTGGAGCTCTATGACATTGATTCATCCACTCAACAAATATAAACAGATAGCCTGTTATATGCTAGGACTTGCTTTAAGTGTTCTGTAATTTCCTTTCTAGAGTTTAGGATAAATAGGTAACATTGCTTTTAACAGTGAAATTTTCTAGAAAATAGCTCCAGATTCTTCAGTAAGTTGGTTATGGTCCTAGGTGAACCATGTATATACCAAACCCACCCATTAACAAATAGTAATTTTTCAATGTAGTGTCCCAGTTCAGTGAGGTTAACTTGCTTGTCTTGTCCCCCCCTCAGTATTAGCTAAGTATGGGATGAAAGTTCAAGTTATTGGGAGGGCTCCTGCTGATCTTTCTGTCTGGCCAACCCAGCCCAGCATAATTGGCAGGTTCCTAGATCTCCTGTTGGTTTCCTTCTTTTGCTCAAGGCTGGCCATGAGCTCTGACATTGGCCTTCGCAGCAGAGGAGGGTTAGTGATGAGTTATACTGAATCTAAGGAGAAGTCCCCTTGCTGTTCATTGGCAATTAGTCACTAAGTTGTGTTCAACTCTGTGCGACCCCATGATCAGTAGCCCACCAGGCTCCTCTGTCCATGAGGCTTCCCAGGCAAGAATACTGGTGTGGGTTGCCATTTCCTTCTCCAGGGGATCTTCCTGACCCAGAGATGGAGCCCACATCTTTTGCATTGGCAGGGAGATTCTTAACCACTGAGCCACTAGGAAAGCCCAAACTGCTTTTAGCGTACTGATTTTTGGAATGGGAAGCCATTGGTAAAATTGATGTCTCTTACTGAGGAGAAAAGATACTGTTCCAAATAGCAGAGTTCTGAGTGTGTCTTTTTGACCCTCTGTTTCCTAATTTTATGTAAACATGGTATAATTAGATTTCAAATTGTGAGAAGCTCATGGAGAAAGCAGGTAATTGGAAACATCTTGGCTATACTATACATGTCATGTATATATCATATTTACCATTCCTAGTTAGTTAATAAGATAATAGGTAAAACTATAGGTTAAGTTTACTATAAAAATAAACTTCTACAACTTAATTTTACCAGTTCTCTATAATGATAAAAATATAACCAATTTTCCAGAGATCACATGAATTTTTTTGGTATGTGTCAAGGATATTCTAAAGTGTTTTGCTATATATGAAATGGCAATTTTTCATGTGCAAAAGCAGATTTTAGAAAGATAGCAATAGATATGTCAAGATAAAACTGAAGATGCTTACCCATGCAAGAAAATGTCATATGTAGCCAGATTGGCTTGTAAATGCAAAAGCTTCTTATAACTTTTGAATCCTCTGAAATGTGTGCTTTTTTTTCCCCTCTTGTGCTAAGAAATCTCACAAAGGTAGCTCATCAGTTGTGACATGCCTACTATGAGGACTATTTCCTTGGAAAATGATCTCACATTACCTATACTTCCGTGTGCGCGTGCTAAGTCATGTCAGTCATGTCTGACTCTTCATGACCCTACAGACTGTAGTGCACCAGGCTCCTCTGTCCATGGGATTCTCCAGGCCAAGATACTGGAGCGAGTTGCCATGTCCTCCTCCAGAGGACTGTCCTGACCCAGGGGACCAAATCCATATCTCCTATGTCTCCTGCATTGGCTGGTGGGTTCTTCACCACTAGTGCCACCTGGGAAGCCCACCTATATGACTTCAGTGACTAAGTCAAATGCCTGAGAAATTCTTTGGAACCAAGACTGAGACATTTTCCAATTTTTGAGCTGATTCTATGTAACATGCTGCTGCTGCTGCTAAGTCACCTCAGTCTTGTCCGACTCTGTGCGACTCCATAGACGGCAGCCCTTCAGGCTCCCCCATCCCTGGAATTCTCCAGGCAAGAACACTGGAGTGGGTTGTCATTTCCTTCTCCAATGCATGAAAGTGAAAAGTGAAAGTGAAGTCACTCAGTCACGTTTGACTCTTAGCGACCCCATGGACTGCAGCCCACCAGGGTCCTCTGTCCATGGGATTTGCCAGGCAAGAGTACTGGAGTAGGGTGCCATTGCCTTCTCCATCTATGTAACATATGTGTTCCTAAACAGCTGTTTTAAACTATGTATTTTTCAACTTAATAATTTTAGTGCACTAAGGAGAAGAACTCCCAAGCAAGTATCCAAAGCAAAAATCGTCTTGTACTCTAATCACAGTCTGATTTAGCGATTTTATAATTTTTTAAAAAGCAGGACATACCTGGTTTATATTTCACATAAAAGAAGGTTTTGAAAATACTAGATTTGTATTTATTAATGTGTAAAGTACACAGATACTAACAGTACATTTTGATGGATTTTGACAGATGCATGCCTACGTGACCAACATCTCAGCAAAGATGTAGAACATTTCCACAACTTGTAAATTTTCCTGAAGTGCCTTTGCAGTCAATTCCTTTTCTCCCTCCCAGCCATTGTTCTAATCTTTATTACCATAGCCTCTTCTTGAACTTTTTATAAAGGGAATCCTCTCTTGCATCTGGATTCTTCTGTTCAAAATGTTTTTGAGATTCATGTTGTTATGGGTGTCAGTAGTTGATTCTTTTTTATTGTTATGAAACATTCCACTTAATGATTATGCCACAATTTGTTTAACCATACTTCTATTGATAAATGTTTTAGTGTCCGATTTTTGGCTATTATAAGTAAAACTGCTGTGAATATTCTTAAAACGTCTCTGTGTGGAAATGTTTTCATTTGTCCTAGGTAAATTATTAGGAGTGAAATTAGGTTCATGGAGTAGGGATGTGTATAATTTACAAAAAAACAATAAATAATTTCCTGAGGTAGTTTCTACATTTTTGTCTCACACCAGTAATGTGGGAGTTCCAGTTGTTTCATATCCCTGCAAATATTTACATTGTCTGTTTTTAGCCATCTGAGCGACAATTCTCATTGTGGTGCTAGTTTGAATTTCCGTGATGACTAATGATGAGCACTTTTTATGTGATTCTTGGCCATTTATGTCTTGTGTTTCTTCTTTTCTTAAAAAGTATATTTTCCAGTTTTGCATATATAAAAAACTGGGTCATTATTATTAATTTGTGGTAGTTCTTTATGTATTTTGGATATAAGTTCTTAATCAGGTACATGTGTCACAAATATTTCCTTCAGTTTCTGGATTTTTTTATTCATCAAAAGATGAGCAAAAGATTTTAATTCTGATGAAATCCAATTGATTATCTTTATTCATGATTAGAACCTTAAAAAACATTATCTGCAAAATCTGTCCATCCAAGATCATAAAGATAGCCTCTTAAATTTTCTTCCAGAAGCTTTATAGTTTTAAGTTTTATGATCAATCTCTAATTTTTTTTATGACACGAAATAGAAGTTCAGAAGTTGCAAATGGATATATATATTTTCCTAGCACTATTGGTTGAAAAGACATTCCTTCTGCATTCAGTTGTATTGACTCCTTTGTCAACAGTTTTTTATTTAACATGGATCTATCTATCTTTGAACTCTCTATTATACTCCACTGATCTATTTGAATATCTGTACATTTTTATTACACCATCTTTGATACTGTCAGTCAGTCAGTCAGTTCAGTCACTCAGTCGTGTCCAACTCTTTGCGACCCCATGAATTACAGCACGCCAGGCCTCCCTGTCCATCACCAATTCCCGGAGTTCACCCCGACTAACATCCATCGAGTCAGTGATGCCATCCAGCCATCTCATCCTTTGTCGTCCCTTTCTCCTCCTGCCCCCAATCCCTCCCAGCATCAGGGTCTTTTCTAATGAATCAACTCTTTGCATGAGGTGGCCAAAGTATTGGAGTTTCAGCTTCAACACCAGTCCTTCCAATGAACACCCAGGACTGATCTCCTTTAGGATGGACTGGTTGGACCTCCTTGCAGTCCAAGGGACTCTCAAGAGTCTTCTCCAACACCACAGTTCAAAAGCATCAATTCTTCGGCGCTCAGCTTTCTTCACAGTCCAACTCTCACATCCATACATGACCACTGGAAAAACCATAGCCTTGACTAGACGCACCTTTGTTGGTGAAGTAATACCTCTGCTTTTGAATATGCTATCTAGGTTGGTCATAACTTTTCTTCTAAGGAGTAAGCGTCTTTTAATTTCATGGCTGCAGTCACCATCTGCAGTGATTTTGGAGCCCAAAAAAATAAAGTCTGACACTGTTTCCAGTCGCTCAACTGAGTGACTGAACTGAACTGAACTGAATGATGTCCTTATTCCATTCCTAATATGGCATTTTTTGGATTTTATTTCTTCCTTTTTATTTCCTGGTCCAATCTTTTTTTTCTCTCTCTCTCTTTTTTTTTTTTAAATTTTAAAATCTTTAATTCTTACATGTGTTCCCAAACATGAACCCCCCTCCCACCTCCCTCCCCATAACATCTCTGTGGGTCATGCTGGTCCAATCTTGACAGGATTTATCACTTAAAAAAGTCTTTTCAAAAATCTAGCTTTTGACTTTTAAATTTTATCTGTTCTTGTTTATCCTTTCATTGTTTTACATTCATTAGTATTTTCATTTTTGCTACTTTGAGGTTAATTATCTTATTTTTTCTAGCTTCTGTAAGTAGAAGCTTAGATCATTATTTCTTAAGTGTTTCTTCTTTTCTGATATAAGCATTCAAAGCTAGAAATTTCCCTCTAAGCTCGTATAGCTACATCCCACAAATTTTGACTTCTTTAGCGTTTTGCTCGAGATACTTTCTAATTTGCATTTAAATTGCATCTTTGACTTATGGATTATTTAGAAGTAGGTTTGGTAATTTCCAGATTCTGTGGTTTTCCTATTGATAACTGACTTCTAATTTAAATCTGTTGCACTTGGAGGAATTCTCTCAGTTCTTTGACTTTGAGATTTGACTTATGCCCCCATCATATAGGCCTTCTAGATATTTGTTCTATGTGTATTTGGAAAAAGTATTTCGTGCAGTTGTTGTACTTTATAAAAGTCAAGTAGATCTAGTTGGTTGATTGTGTTGGTGAAATTTCAGTATCCTTATTGATCTTCTCTGTTTGATATATTAACATAATGACTTGAAAGAAGAATGTATGCTTCACCTCTATTAGATTTCTTTTTCTCCCTTCAGTTCTGTATTTGTTTCATGTATTTTGCGGTCATGCTGTTCATGAATGGACACTGTTATCATTATGGAGTATCCTTCTTTACCTCTGGTAATATCTCTCACCTTGAAGTCTACTTCATCTCGTATTAATATGACCAGTGAGAAAATGATAGACTTTACGATGCTTTCTATTCATCTCTCTCATCTGCCAACCTGTCCCTCCTGTTGTCCTTTTCCCATCAACGTTAGTTCATTGGTGGGGAGTCAGAGACAGTTTGGGGTTCTGACACTTCAGTTTTCTTAAAATTGGGCAGCACTGAGACAAGTGCAGGGCAAGAGTGCAGGTGCTTTGTTGGTCTCAGCCTATATGAATAGGATGACAGGCTTAATCTACCTTGGGAAACATTTTTAATTTTTGCTTCCACCAAGCTAGATAGAGGTATTATTTTGCTGAGTGAGATTAAAACTGAAAAAGTATTTTCAGGTGGTAAGAATTGTAAGAATTGCTAAGAATTGTAGAGGTTATTTTTCTTCAATTGTCTTTATTTTCAATATTTTACACAGTAGAGGAAACCTATGGCATTTTGATTGAAAAGCTTAAGATTCACTGGTCTGGAATTCCAGCCTGAGAGTCAGAAGAATGGTATTTTTTTTGTGTGTTTGAAATTCCAAATGTCTGACTTAAGGCAAGTCTTTAAAAAGCTATCTGCTGCTGCCATCCACCGCCCCCCACCCCCAACAAATACTGAAACAAAGGCTGTGATGCTTATCGTAACCTATAACTCATGGACTTTTGTTCTTGAATGTGAGCTTTGAGATTATCCACTCCTACTAGGTAATTTTATATGTAAGAAGACTGGGGCTTCGAGAGGCTTAGTTATATGCCTAAACAACATTCAGCATGCTCACAGCAGAGTGGAATTTGAACCCTAGACTATGATTTTTACTAAAATGTGATGAATTTAGAGAGCACTTAGAAACACTCCAAGATTCCAAAATAATGAGTCTATACAAAATTTGACTAATAAGATGTCAAATAATTTAAAACGTTTTAAAAGTGCTGTTACCTGAGTTTGAAAAAGCAGAGCAGTGTTTATTTTCCGTAGCTGAATTTAAATTTAAGCAGTCATGTCAGAAGAGCCCCATAAATCCTTGTCAAGTACCAAATAATCTGATTTAAAGAAGACTTCATTTTCTTCTTTATTTTTGACATAACAGTATCAATTTGTGTAGCTTTTAACAATTACAAATGTTTCATTTGATCCTCACAAATAGCATATAAAAATAATAGCTGAAAATACCGAGTGCTTGCTCTGTGCCAGGAACTCTTCTAAGAGCTTTATATCTATCAACTTTTTACTGAAAACAACCCTAGTTACTCTTGTTGCCCTCATTTTATTGATGAGGAAACCAAAACACAGAGTTAAAGTAACTTTCTCAAGGTCACAGAGCCTTGAAGGAGAGCTGGGACTGGCCCTACAATGGATACCTTTAGTCATGTTCCTAGAGAGCTGCTTAGGTAAGCAGGGTCAAGGTATAGATAGTTCTTTATCTTTTTCCCATGAAGTTTTCCCCTCCCAGGGCTGCTATATTTACCTGGAACACCTTATCCAGGTACCTTTTTCCAAGGCCATGTGCTGCATTATATAACTTGGCACTGGCCATGTCTAAGTCATTAGGGAGAGGTTTTCTCAAGACATTAAGAAAAATCATGATAAATTTTCTTGTAATTAAAATGAAATCTTTATTTGGCTTTGCTATATTGGGGGCTTCAAATCACAGAGATTTTCCTCTGTTATACCATTCAGTTTGCCAGAATTTATTTTGGGAAAAAAAATTGTAATTCTGTATAATTCTCTTTCTATATGCTAAAGAAATTTTTAAAAATGTAGAGACTGAGAAGACAAGCCACAGACTAGGAGAAAATATTTGCAAAAGCACTTCTGTTAAAAAGCTGTTATCTAAAACATACAAAGAAATCTTAAAGCTCAACAATAAGAAACAACTCTATAAAAATGAGTCAAAGACCGCATATGAAGAGATGTTCCATATCATGTGTAATCAGGGAAATGCAAATTAAGTCAATAATAAGATGCCACCTCCCACCTATCAGAATGGCCAAAATCTGGAACTCTGATAGCACCCAATCCTGAGAAGTATTGGAGCAATAGGAACTCTTATTCATTACTGGTGAGACTGCAAAATGGTACAGGCACTTTGAAAGAAAATTTGACACTTTGTTACAGAACTAAACATTCTCTTACCATAGAGTACACAAGTTGCATTTCTTGGTATTTACCCAAAGGAGTTGAAAACATGTCCACACAAAAACCTGCACATGGCCATTTATAGCACCTTTATTCATAACTGCTACAACTTGGAAGTAACCAGATGTTCTTCAGTGGGTAAATGGAGAGATAAACTGAGGCACATCTAGACCATAGAATATTATTCAGTGCTAAAAAGAACTGTTATTAAGCCATGAAAAGGCAAGGAGGAAACTTAAATGCATGTTACTAAATGAAAGAAGTTGATTTGTAAAGGCTATACACTGTTCAACTTCAACCATATGACATTCTGGAAAAGACAGAATTATGGACACAGTAAAAATATCTGTGGTTCCTAGGAAAAGGGATGAATAGGTGAAGCACAGAGGATTTTTAGGGCAGTGAAAATGTTTTGTATGATACTATAATTATAGATACATGTCATATGTTTTTCCAGTCACTTAGAATGCATAGCAATGAAGAGAGATATGAAGTAAACTATGTACTTTGGGTGATTATGATGTGTCAATATCAACTCAATTGAATAAATGTACCTCTCTGGTGGTGGATATTGATGATGGGGGAGAGGCTGCATGTGTTGGGAGAGGGACATAGTATATGGGAAATCTCTGTACCTTCCTCTCAGTTTTGCTGAAAATCTAAAATGGCTCTGCAGAGTCTTTAAAAAAAAAAACAGATATGAACAGAACGACATGACACATTGGATATAATATAGATGCAAAAAAAATGTGTATAGGAGAATGGGACTAGGTGAAAGGTACAGACTTGCAGGTAGAGATAGTTCAGTTTTGTGTTGTACAATATTTATTTATTGAGTACTTACCCTGAGCCATGTACTGATTTTTCCCATCCTATAGATGTAAGACTGAAGCTTGGAGAAGAATCAGCAACTGAAGTCTTAAACAGAGCAACTGAAGCCAGAAACAGAGCTGGGACTTCAGTCCAGATCAGTCTGGCTCTAAGGAGTGTATTCCTTATCATCTGCCATACTGCCTGTGAGATGCCTGTGGGACCATCTTGGAGAGATGTCCAATAGGCAGCAGAAAATAAGTCTGGAATCCAGGATTAGGTATGAATGTGGCCACTGAGTTGAATTGAAGACAAAGGGAATGACTTGTCACTTTGGATGAATTTAAGTGGCAGATACCTCACGACAGAAAAGACAAGGAAGTATGCTACCATAATTGATGAGGTCCAGGAACATATTAGTCATCTGTTATGGCTGAGTTGTTACTGTCTCCAGTCAGGTGACCCACTCTGAGACAAGTGTGACTGATAAGAATGTTTTATTTACAGTTTTCCATACATTGTAGCTGCCTTCTACATGTTGAACCTTTTAATCATCCTCCAAACCACTTTCTCTCTTTTGGGGATAATACTGTGTGAAAATACTTGAATCTGGACTAGCACTCACTGTATACCAGTGCTATATAGAAAAAAAAAAAAAATCAACATCAGAGTCCTGGTTTGCTGAAAGCTCAGACCCTATCCCCAACTGGGATCAGGGCTCTGTACCCTTGATCTTAAGATGAATAAAGTAAAGTGTCAAAATAAAGAATGTATCTTTTATCTGGTTATGTTCTGTTACTTTAAAATAGTTGAGTCTTGAATGTCAGTGAAGTCCTGTGACTTTTGCAGCCTCCCACCTCCCGTTAAACTAACCCAAAGATAGTTTTCTTTATTTCTCTGGGCTGCTGTCATCTTATACAGTTTCAAGACAGCCAAAAGCAGCACCCAGATCATATTTTTCCATCTATCCTATTTTTAAAGAAAATTTTTATACTCAAAAGCCTGTGAATTTTTTTCCCCAGAAACAACCTGAAATGATAACTGGAGCCTTTTTCCTTTCTGCTTTTCTTCTTGAGAAGAGCTGTCTTGGATCAGAGAGTCCTAGGTTTCATTGTAATTCTGTCAAGTATTAGCAGTGTAACAATGGGCAAGATCCTCAAATACACTGATCTTCAATTTCCTTGCCTGTGAAGTGGAGAGAATACCAATGCTTTACATAGTGAAGATGCAGTGAGAAGTATTTTCCATTTAGGTACATTCCATGGTTCCTGGTATACAGTAGTCATCTAATACATGCTTATCTCTCTTGTCTTCTCTCCTGTTTATAACTTATACCTCTCTTTCTTTTCCTCCTGCTGGAAGGGAGAGAACTGAAGACAGTCATTTTGGCCTTCTGTAAGGGCACAGGGAAATTTTCCTTTGATTCTTCCTCTTACGTGTTTTCTTTGTTCTCCTTTGCAACCTGCCCTGGCCTCAGGCCTCCTTGTTTAAGGTGCGCCATTTGCTTATTTCTCCTAAATCCTCCTTTCTATTGCTTCCTCTATTTCTTTATTTTTTAAAGCAAGCTCAAGGATTGGTACATCTAACAAAACAAAGACAATAAATAAGGACAATTAAAGGGATGGGATAAAATTGTCCTTTGAATCCCTCTGCTGCAATTCTGTATATGTCTAGGAGGAACACGGGTGTATCACAGTCTTTGCCTGGCAAAATAGTTCTATAGGATGGAGGTCTTCAACCTTTTCTGCACTGAGTTAAACTCTGAATGACATTCTTGTTCTTGACATACTTTCTTGGAGACAGAGGTGAGATGGGTTGTAGGTTATAGACAACTCTAAGAGCCTCTTGCTCTATCTTCTCTGTATTCACCCCAGTTTCTCTCCTAGAGAAGAAGTGCAAGTGAATTTAAGATGATTATGGGCACAGACTTGAATTGATTCATGTGTATAAAAAAGGTGAATCATCCTAACTCCTGAGCACTTTGTGTTTATTAAAGTTTACTGCCTTCTTATTCACAACAGATTGTATCCTACGTCTCAAAACTGCATTTGGTTGGTTGCAAATTGTTGCTTTTGAGAGATCTGTTAATCATCCATAAAACCAGAAGGTCTGGTTTGGGCTTCCCTGGTGGCTCAGATGGTAAAGAATCTGCCTGCAATGCAAGAGCTGGGGTTTAATCCCTGGGTTGGGAAGATCTCCTGAAGAAAGGAATAGCTACTCATTCCAGTATTCTTCCTTGGAGAATCCCATGGACAGAGGAGCCTAGGGTTGCAAAGAGTTGGGCATGACTTGATGACTAGCACTGGTTTGGTGATTTCTAAGGTAGCTTTGAGTTTTAACATTCTATGTTTTCCTCACATTGTGCCTCAAAGTCCCAGATCATATTGGTCATGAAAGACGTGGTGTTGTGGGTGGAGTTGGGTACCCAAATACATGTTCAAGTCCCCCAGTTCCTGTGAATGTATTCTTACTTAGAAATAGCGTTTATTCAGATGTAGTCAAGTTAAGATGATGTCATCCCGGGTTGGGGTGGAAGCTAATTCAATGACTGGTGTCCTTGTAAGAAAAGGGAGACTTGGGCTCCGACACAGCCAAGGGAGAAAACACCATGAGGTGGTTGAGACAGGGATCAGAGTGAAACATCCACAGTCCAAGCCGCACCAAGGATCACTGGTGACATCCAGAGGCCTTGAACAGATTCCCTCAGGCCCTCCAGAAGGAGCCGACCCTCCCGCTACCTTAGTTCCAGACTCCTGGGCCCCAGAACTATGAGGCAATACGTTTCTGCTGGTTTCAGCCATCCAGTTGGTGGTCATTTGTTAAGGCAGCTCGAGGAAACGGATACACCTGACAAACGTGAGCTTTAGTTGGTCCTGACCGATGTTTAGAGTTTGGTGTTCTGCCATCCCTTTCATGTGCTCTGAGACAGGATGGGTCTCCAGCGGGCATGTGTACTTGGCCGGTGGGGCTGATTCTCCTGATCTCTTCCCATGGGAAGCTGGTAGTCTGTTTGGCCTTTCTAAAGGACATTAAGTCCCCTACGTATGAACCTTCAAGTTATGAACTTTCAAAGATGCGAACCTGCATTCACACGTCCAGTCATGTAGGTTAGTTCACATGTCTTGCACACATTGTCACGTGCGTGGTGCCTCTGTGATGGCTGTGGTTTTGTGTACTTTCCTGTACAGTACTATGTAGAGTACAGTAGTATGATACCTTTTATTCCAAGCCCAGGATGGCTGGAAGCAAGTGTAAAAGCAGCAGTGATGTAGTTAGTACTGTACTGTAAGATTAAAAATGTTTTATTTTTGTGTTTGTTATGTATTTGTATGAAAAGTATTATAAACTTGTTTCAATATCGTACCATATAGCCCACTTTGTTAGTTAGGTACCTAGGCTAACTTTGTTGGACTTGTGAACAAATTGGATTTACAAACGTACTCTCAGAATGGAGCTTGTTTGTATGCAGAAGACTTGCTGTACTTGTTTTTTGGTTTTCTTGGCAGTTGGTTCCCATGGATTCTCTTGACCAGCTCTTGCTGAGGTTTCTCTGCATAGTGACTTCAAACCTAGACTAGAACTGAGAAGAGATTTTAGAAATCACTTCTTGGCTTCCTTTAGCTAATATAATTTTAATTTATAATTTTCATGTCAGGGTGATTACCAGGAAATTTTTTTTAAAAGACATTATCCAACAATTTCATGACAGTGTCATTTTATGCTGATGGGGTAATTTGTCCCTTTAGAGAGAGCTATTTCTTGAGTAATTATTTTGGGCGCTAAGTGACAGGCTCAGACTATTTTCGGCCTCTGTGGCCTTGTCTCATGACATGCGTTTACCTTAAGGATAACGCGGGTGGCAGGTCTTGCCCGTGACTCATTCCTCTTCCAGCAGCTTACTGCACCGTTCGTGTCTTTAGAAGACAGAAGCATGTGACAGGGCAGGCTTGGAAGATTTGCTACCAATGTGATTTTTATGTAAGACTGGCATAAACGATTATCCTTGTTCCTTACTAAGCATCTTTTCCCTCAGACCAGACTTCTTGGTGACAGCCCAGGAAATTCACTAGATGTGAAGAAATACGTAATAGCCAAGTATTTCATTTGATAGTTTTATAAAAGTTTTCCAATTTGAGACTGCCTCACAAACTAATATAGGTTTATATAAGGTCATCTTCATTTATGTTTCCTAAAATGTAGACTTAACCAACTATATATTAATTTGTACCAAAAAGAGTACTTTGAATATGGACTATTTAAACTTATTTAAAAATATTTAGAGAAACCCTTCAAATGCTTATAACACATTTTCAGGGTAATGGCATATGCATTGAAATACTGTTCAAATCTTCCAGCTCCTACCTTGTCCCTACCTTTACCTCAAGTGACAAACATTAATGACTCTGTTGTGTATCCCATTTCACCTTTCCATGGTCTGGGTTGTTATTGCAGATTTCCCACAGATTCTCTGTTTCAAATCCGCAGCTAAAGTACCTAGGTTTTCCAGTGCTTAAGAGATGGAAATGCTATTTTAGCAATACTGCTTTTTGAATATACAAAGCTCTATGAAGATGAGGGTAAAGTGTCCACTGCCTGTTGTGCCCAAGAAGAGTGTCAACGTTCAGATTTATGAGATGACTCCTACTATCTATGTTTTATATATGAATAAATTGAAATTCAGCTAAGTTCACTTACTTGCTCCCAAGTATTTAAACCAGCAGCAAAATAGGATGATTGCCCTGTTCTGAAATCACTGATTTCAGATCAAGAATTTGAGAATCTGCTCTTACAAAAATGTGGGGGCAAAATCATAGAGGGTGATGCAGTCCTTCTAATTAATGGACTTAAATGGTTTTGGCCTATCCACAGTATAATTACTTTACTGGCTCCTCAGTGGTTTTTAAAATGTGAAGAAAACCTCAAGCCAAAAAGCTCAAAGCAAAACACACTGTTTTTTCCTGATAATGACATTTTCCAGACATGATTTTTCCTGCTGTCAGAGTGTGACCTAAGCCTTACCTTGGTCTTGCCCAGCAGAAATATGTTTCACTAAGTGAGCAACAGATCCTAATGCAGAAAGGGAAAGTCAAGTGAATCCCCAAAGTCAGTATTTTGTTCTCATAGTCTGCAGGTGTTTAAGAACCACAAAAATCAGTTTAACACAATTTCCCCATTTTCCTCTGTTCAGCTTCTGAGATGGCAACTGCTGGTTTCAAACTGTTCAGAGAGTTCGTCTTTCAGGGCTGTTGAGAATTTTAGAGAGAATAGAGAGAAGCCTGAAGATAGAGCCTATTGATTCATTACTGCATTCATATAAAACACGAATGGAATTTTGAGTAGTAGGAAATATAAGAATAATGTTTCTCACACTTAAAAACTGAGAATTTGTGTATGATGAAAGGAATATCTAATATTAATATGGTACTTTTCAGTTCAAACAGTGCTTTATTTCCTTCCTACAATAATCCTATAAGATAGTTGAGCTGTTCAGCTACAATGCCACCCAACACACACACACATACATAAACGTACATGTTCAGTTTTCTCTCACATATAAATGCCCCAACACTACCATCTCCTCAAACTGTTACCTCTTATCTCACACCTTATTAATTTCTGCTTTTAAGTAATTTTAAAAAAATGTATTTTTGGCTGTGCTAGGTCTTTGTTGATGCATGCTGGCTTTCTCAGCTTGTGGTGAGCAGGGGCTACTCTAGTTGTGGGGTGTGGGCTTCTCATTGGGGTGGCTTCTCTTGTGAAGCACAGGGTCTAGAGCGTGCACTCAGTAGTTGTGGCTCACAGGCTTCGTTGCCCCGAGGCATGTGGGGCCTCCTGGACCAGGGGTCGAACCGGTGTCCCTGCATTGCAAGATGGATTCCTGACCAGTAGACCACCAGGTGGAGAAGGCAATGGCACCCTGCTCCAGTACTCTTGCCTGGAAAATCCCATGGACGGAGGAGCCTGGTAGGCTTTAGTCCATGGGGTCGTTAAGAGTCGGGCACAACTGAGCGACTTCCTTTTCACTTTTCACTTTCATGCTTTGGAGAAGGAAATGGCAACCCACTCCAGTGTTCTTGCCTGGAGAATCCCAGGGATGAGGGAGCCTGGTGGGCTTCCGTCTATGGGGTCACCCAGAGTCGGACACGACTGAAGCAACTTAGCAGCAGCAGCAGCAAACCACCAGGAGAGCCCTTTATTAATTTCCAAAATTCTTAAAAAGGTAACAGAAATGTTCCATGACAGCCTCAACTCCTTACTACCACTCCATGAAATCTGTTTAATCTTTATCATTATAGAAAAGCTCTTAGTTACGAATGACTTTCTTAGTGCCAAATCCAGTATATTTTTCTTGTACTTAGCATCCAAAGCTCTTTGTAGTTTTAGATTCTGTGGATCAACTCCACCTTTTCTCTGCCTTGTCTTTTAAACGTTCCTCACCATGGCTTCTGTGGCAATATTATTTTCTTCCCACTTCTGTGGCAAAGCCTTCTCTATGTCTTTGCTGGTTCCTCCTTCCTTTCTCCTGGAAAATGTGTGCATTCCCTAAGGCTGTGCCAGCGACCCAGTTTTTCAGCTTCTTCCCTCACAGCCTCAGGCCCTGCTGAGCAATGATTTTACCCATCTCCTTTCATCATCCTCCAACATTTTCTACAACAGCCATCATGTTGCACCCTGACCCCTCCCTTCTCAGCAGATGATTGTGACTCTCCTGTAAGGAGAAAGCAGGGCTGGGAAAGCAGGGTGTGAAGCCTTTTGGCTTTCTGTCCACATTTTGCTGACCTCCACATGCACTCACTCTCACCTCCTCTCCTTTGGTTCATGAGGAAGAGAATGCCTCTTCCTGCCCAAAACCAGTCCTCAATCATGATCCTACCCACGCTGTCCTTTTTAGGAATAGAACCTAGTTGTATTGATTATTTCCTCTCTCTCTGACATTTTCAACCGCTTCTTCTTTATGGTTTGGAGCCCATGCACATGTTCATGTGTGTGTGCTGAGTCACTTCAGTCATGTCCAACTCTTTGCAACCCCATGGACTATAGCCTGCCAGGCTCCTCTGTGTGTAGGATTTTTTTTAGGCAAGAAAACTGGAGTGGATTGCCATGCCCTCCTCCAGGGGATCTTCCTGACCCAGTTTGATGCCAGGGATCAAACTGGCATCTCCTGCACTGCTGGCAGATTCTTTACTGCTGAGCCACAAGGGAAGCCCACACACAAGTTAAGGTCTCTCCAATCCTTAGAAGTGTTGGGCTCTACCCAGGGCCCTACCAACCTATCTTTCTCTTTCCCAGCAGGGCCAAACATCAATAAGTAGCATCTAAATATTCTTCTATTTCCTCTCTTTTTCTTCTGTTCTGGCTTTAATGTCAGTTTTCTGCTCTTACTGAGGTTTTCAGGGACATTTCATTGCCTCACCATCACCAGTAATTTAATTTATCAGCAATTGACACTGCCCACCACACCCCCTTTTTTGAGACTTTGCCCTCTTTGTTTCCATGAGGCCGTTCTCCTGTTCTCTGATTATTCTTTGTTTCTTTTGAACTCTGCTCCTTCTTTCTTATTCCTCAAATTATTTCTCTTCTCCTTTCCCACTTCCTTTGGTCGTCCTCCTCCTTCTCCCTCTTTTCTTTTTCCCCATTGATTCTCTCTTTTCGACTACAAGTTTAAGTCACATTTTTACACCATGGTATAAATGACTGACACTGTTCATAAGCCAGACACCTCTGATGGGAATGCCCATGTCACTGGCCTCAATGTCTTCTTTCTTGCTCATATAGTAACATGTATTAGAAGCAGGTGAGTGAGAGTGGTTGTTACTGAGATCACCTTGCATCAGTTTTAATTTCTGAAAAAGTGAATAATTTGCAAACTTCAGTACTTTAACATTTCAGTGATAGACTGCTGGAAACACACCTCACAGTTCATTGGAACATGTTAGTGTATCATGACAACTTGATTGGAAAAGGCTACTATGTTAGGGATTCAAATGATTTTGAATTAATTTAGATTTAATACTAGTGATCTTAAGAGCTACTGCCTAGAAAATTTTGAACCAAAAAAATTATTTTACCCTCAAAGACTTCTGAATTTACCTACCTATTTTTCTTGCCAGTAAGTAAAATTCTTGTTCTATAAGCATACTGGATTAGAGGAGCCCTATTCTCAAATTCTTAGAATTGAGCTGTGAGAAAAATCATTTGTGGGGCTTTTAATGGTTTTAGGTATTAAAGAGTCCTATATTACCGAGAACAGCTTCTAAGGGAACTAAGATATCGTTCAAGTATTAAAGAGATCCCTTCAAGGATAAGGTCCCTGAGAAAGTTTCTGGAACCTGGAAAGAATGAACTGAATGGAATGGCACACATTACCTTGGGGTGCTCTGATAAGTTACAGTATCTTGAAATTTTGATAGGAAAAGATTAGAGATTTATGTGAATCAGGGCAGCTTACATTCTGAAACATCATTTATCTTCTCACACTGTCTTTTAAGATAACTTTGAATTTCATGACTTTAGTGAACTTATTTGCAGGGCAGAAATAGAGACACTGACATAGAGAATAAACTTAAGGACACAGTGGGGGAAGAAGAGGGTGGGATGAATTGACAAGAGTAGCGCTGATATATACACACTATCAACTGTAAAATAGCTAGCTAGTGGGAAGCTGCTGTGTAGCACAGTGAGTTCAGCTTCATGCTCTGTGATGACCTAGAGGGTTGGGATTGGGGGTGGGCGTGGGAGGGAGGCTTTGGAGGGAGGGGATATATGTATACCTATAGCTGATTCATACTGTTGTACAGCAGAAACCAACACAACACTGTAAAGTAATTTAGTTCAGTTCAGTCACTTAGTTGTGTCCAACTCTTTGCAACTGCATGGACTGCAGCACGCCAGGCCTCCCTGTCCATCACCAACTCCCGGAGCCTACTCAAACTGATGTCTATCGAGTTAGTGATACCATCAAACCATCTCATTCTCTGTCATCCCCTTCTCCTCCTGCTTTCAATCTTTCCCAGCGTCAGGGTCTTTTTCAATTAGTGAGTCCTTCGCATCAAGGTGGCCAAAGTATTGGAGCCTCAGCTTCAGCATCAGTCCTTCCAATGAATATTCAGAACTGATTCACTTTAGGGTGGACTGATTGGATCTCCTTTTAGTCCAAGGCACTCTCAAGAGTATTCTCCAAAACCACAGTTCAAAAGCATCAATTCTTTGGCGCTCAGCTTTCTTTCTGGAAAATTCCATGGATGGATGAGCCTGGTAGGCTGCAGTCCATGGGGTCGCGAAGTCGGACACGACTGAGCGACTTCACTTTCACTTTTCACTTTCATGCATTGGAGAAGGAAATGGCAACCCACTCCAGTGTTCTTGCCTGGAGAATCCCAGAGACAGGGGAGCCTGGTGGGCTGCCGTCTATGGGGTCACACAGAGTTGGACACAACTGAAGTGACTTAATAGCAGTAGCAGTAGCAGCTTTCTTTATGGTCCAACATGGTCTCTCACATCCATACATGACTACTGGAAAAACCATAGCTTTGGCTATATGGAGCTATGTTGGCAAAGTAGTGTCTCTGCTTTTTAATAGCTGTCTAGGTTAGCCATAACATTTCTTCCAAGGAACAAGCATCTTTTAATTTCACGCAGTCACCATTTGCAGTGATTCTGGAGCCTGAGAAAATAAAGTCTCTCATTGTTTCCATTGTTTCCCCATCTATTTCCCATGAAGTGATGGGACCAGATACCATGATCTTTGTTTTTTGAATAAGCCAACTTTTTCACTCTCCTCTTTCACTTTCATCAGGAGGCTCTTTGGTTCCTCCGCTTTCAGCCATAAGGGTGGTGTCATCTGCATATCTGAGGTTATTGACATTTCTCCTGGCAATCTTGATTCCAACTTGTGCTTCATCCAGCCCAGCATTTCTCATGATATACTCTGCATTTAAGTTAAATAAGCAGGGTGACAATATACAGCCTTGACATACTCCTTTTCCTATTTGGAACCAGTCCCTTGTTCCATGTTTGTTTCTGAGTTGCTTCTTGACCTGTATGCAGATTTCTCAGGAGGCAGGTAAGGTGGTCTGGTATTCCCATCTCTTTCAGAATTTTCCACAGTTTATTGCGATCCATAGTCAAAACTTTAGAATGAATGAAGCAGAAGTAGATGTTTTTCTGGAATTCTCTTCCTTTTTCTATGATCCCACATATGTTGGCAATTTGAGCTGTGGTTCCACTACCTTTTCTAAATCCAGCTTGAACATCTTCAAGTTCTTGGTTCACGTACTGTTGAGGCCTAGCTTAGAGAATTATGAGTATTATTTTGCTAGCATGTGAGATGAGTGCAGTTGTGTGGTAGTTTGAACATTCTTTGGCATTGCCTTTCTTTGGGATTGGAATGAAAACTGACCTTTTCCAGTCCTGTGGCCACTGCTGAGTTTTCCAAATTTGCTGGCATATTGAGTGCAGCACTTTCACAGCATCATCTTTTAGGATTTGAAATAGCTCACCTGGAATTCCATCACCTCCACTAGCTTTATTTGCAGTGATGCTTCCTAAGGCCCACTTGACTTCGCATTTCAGGATGTCTGGCTCTAGGTGACTGATCGCATCATTCTGGTTACCTGGGTCATGAAGATCTTTTTTGTAAAGTTCCTTTGTGTATTGTTGCCACCTCTTCTTAAAATCTTCTGCTTCTGTTAGGTCCATACCATCTCTGTCCTTTATTGTGCCCATCTTTGCATGAAATGTTCTCTTGGTATCTTACCTTCCAATTTAAAATACAATCGGTGGAGGGATGATGTTCTCTAGAGATTTATAGCAAGCATGTACTTTTATTTTTATAATGATTTGAAGTAAATACCCCGGTCACAGTGAACTATTAAATCTGCTTTGCCTTTAATAATTAAGGCTCTGAAGGTCAAAATCTAACTTAAAAATTTACAATGACCCAATTCATATTTATTAATATTACCTTTTCCCCCTGTAGCTATCCCTATCTACTTCTATTTTTAGCTTATTTCAGTAGAAAACCCATCAGTTTATCTCAGCAACATTAGATTAACAGCTTTTTAAAAATTGAAGTGTAGTTGATTTACAGTGTTGTGCTAATCTGCTGTACAGCAAAGGGACTGTTTTACCGACATATGCATTCTTTTTAAAAATATTCTCTTCCATTATAGTTTATCCCAGGAGGTTGGTTATAGTTCCCTGTGTAATAGGTAGGACCTTGTTGTTTCTCCAGTATATTAGAAGCTTTTTCAAAGGTGAGAACCACGCCTTCTACTTTTATTTGAGTACTTTGTACACAATTGATAGGTAGTAAATTTTTAAAAGTTTTATTCCATCAGTAAGTAAAACATTTATAGGAAATATAGATTTCTTTGAAAGAAAACTCTTATTATCCTGTTAAGCAGAGATAATTACTATCAGCAGTTTAGTGTGACCCAAAGGGCAGCAAACATTTTCTGTAAACAGACAAATAGTAAATATTTAAGGAGTCTTGGGCCTTGTAATCTCTGTTTCAAGTGCTCAACTCTGCTGTTGTGGGTGTGAAAGCAGATATAGGCAATAGAAGATAAGACTATCATAGTAAATGTGTGTGGCTCCGTTCCAGTCAAACTTTATTTACAGAAACAGGCTGGCTGGATTTGGCCTGCAGGCTATAGTTTGCTGACTTCTGTATACAGTCCTTTAAGTCCATATGTAATATGTAAGGTAATATATGTGTAATATATAACATATATATGTGCTTAATCATTCAGTCGTGTCTGACTCTCTACTCCCATGAACTGTAGCCCGCTAGGCTCCTCTGTCCATGAAATTTTCCAGGCAAGAATACTAGAGTGGGTTGCCATTCCCTTCTCTGGGAACCTTTCTTACCCAGGGATGGACCCTGCCTCGCCTGTATCTCCTACATTGGCAGGTGGATTCTTTACCACTAGGGCCAACTGGGAAGCCCATAACATATATACACTGGTTTTTAAAAATGACATCCTAAGGTGGGAGGGGAATTTGGGGGAGAATGGATACGTATATATGTTTCGCTGAATCTCTTTGCTGTTCCCCTGAAACTATCTTAACACTGTTAATCAGATATACCCCAATACAAAAGAAAAAGTGAAAAAGAAATGACATACTAAGGATATTACTTGGAGAAGGCAATGGCAACCCACTCCAGTACTCTTGCCTGGAAAATCCCATGGGCGGAGGAGCCTGGTAGGCTTCAGTCCATGGGGTCACTAACAGTTAGACACGACTGAGTGACTTCACTTTCACTTTTCACTTTCATGCATTGGAGAAGGAAATGGCAACCCACTCCAGTGTTCTTGCCTGGAGAATCCCAGGGACAAGGGAGCCTGGTGGGCTGCCATCTTTGGGGTTGCACAGAGTCGGACACGACTGAAGCGACTTAGCAGCAGCAGCAGCAGCAAGGATATTACTAAATATCCTTTCAAATCTTGAAGCCTCTGGGGATTGTCTGTCCCAGAGCATGATATTTAATTGCCCCAAAGGGGGCAAATACTGATTCTTTAGGGTGGTAAAAGCAAAAACAGAGCCTCTCAGCTTTTACAATGGTTTGTGAGCCTCCAAATATCAGCTCTACCAACAAAATCTTATTCTTTAGCATTTAATTTGGGGGAGATGAGGGTTAGGTATAAAATGTCTTAAGTGTCTTCTTAGGAAAATAATAATGAAAAATATTGAGAAACACTGCTATATGAACCTTTGTCTTTGATTAGGATATTTTTAACCCTATAGTTGGCAAATAACTGACAAATTGTTGCAGACACAGCTAATTTTTCTCTGTAGACTCACAAATGACTTCTGTACAATAGAGAAGACCACTCTCGCCCCCACTACCCATCATTTTGGAAAAAGCCAGTTTTGTGTCTATTTATAAATTTATTTCCGTGTTCATTCACCACATGTAAATGTGTGGTTCTCTAATTTCTCCACTGCATTGGTTGAAACACTTGGCTAGTGTCCTTATTCAATAATAATAAGTTAAATAAAGTGAAAGTGAAGTCGCTCAGTCATGTCTGACTCTGCGACCCCATGGACTGTAGCCTACCAGGCTGCTCCGTCCATGGCATTTTCCAGGCAAGAGTGCTGGAGTGGGTTGCCATTTCCTTCTCCAGGGGATCTTCCCGACCCAGGAATCGAACCCAGGTCTCCTGCATTGCAGGCAGATGCTTTACCATCTGAGCCACCAGGGAAGCCCCCAAACCTTTGACAAATGTATATTTTATCTTATGAGAGTCATAGTGTCTCCTTTTCAAAAAAATACAATTAACAATTTCCATTGGTTTGTCACAATTCTTTCTCACTTAACAATATATCAAATATCTTTCCATGTCATTACATGTATTAAAGATTATAAATATTCCATTAAACGAACATATTTTTAAAATGATCTTGTATTGTTGGAAAACAATGAATAGTCATTTTGTGAACAAGGATAGATTGCTCTCTTGAAAACCCTCGGAATATGGAAAGTCATGAAGTGTGTCAAAAGTCTGTTACTTAATTTTTTTGGCATACAGCTTGTTTGCTTTCAGTTCCACATTGACTTTTTCGAGGACGTGGGCCAGTGGACATAAAGGCCAAGCTATTTTCACAGCTCTGTTTGTTGACAGAAGGTTGCATGGGTCACTCCTATGAGTCTAAGATCATTTGGGGGAAAGTGCTGTGCCCTGGCCTTGTTAGAGGTCCACACGGGTTGCAGGACTCCAAGTACACTGCCATGCTTTACTTGGCTTAAAGTACCTGGTCAAGAATCCGGTTTGGCTTGCAATTTATTTCAGGAACATGGAAAGGCCACTGTTTTTCTGGACTTTACCTTACATTGCCAACTCCTAAACTCTTTGCCCTCTTACTGCACAGACCCTAATTTCTAGCTCCTACAAAAATGTTCTGTATTCTTTTAAAACTTCAGTATTTAAGTCAAAATTGTAGAAATGGACCTCTTCCAATTATTTATCCTGTTTAACTCTTATTTAAGCTTGCCTCCCTCCAACCCTCCCTCTCACTCTCTCCTTCAGCCTTTCTCCCTCTTTACAATTGCCAAGTGAATGGGCAGCAATTCTCAGAATAACAGTTTTAGCTTTCTTTCAGGAAACCAAATAAATGTTCCATACACAGAGGGGAAGGCAAAAGATAAAGTCATTTTTATGAAGTAGGTACTAGTTATAGGACCCGCGTCATGAGATAGAAGTCACCTTACCCAATATCCTATAAAACAAGCCACTCTTACACATCTGCATTGGTGGAATAATTAATCTATTAATATTGTTTTCTCATTGTTAGGGAAAAAAATGTAGCACTTTCAAGATCGACTAGCACTTTATAAAATGATGCCAAATTACAACCAGAGGCAAGAAGATAATCTCTGATTTTTAAACTGAAGATGTATGATTTTAAAACTCCTAAAATTTGACTTTTGGTAAAATCTACTTCACATTTTGGGATGCAATCCTTTGGTAAATGTCTGCAATTTTTTTCAGTAATCTCTCCGCCTACAATAGTATCTAAATTAAGCACTTACTTTTAAAATATGATAATGACTTTCTCTTTATTATATAATTGCTTCTCAAAAATTAATAACAAAATGGCAATTCCAATTTAAAAATAAGCAAAAATCTAACCATCCTAAAGTCAAAATGCACAAACCTCACTAACAAAACAATTGCCAGTAAAAATGTGTGTGTGTTTTAACATCTTAATCATTTTTAGGTGTACAGTTCAGTGGCATAAAATGCCTTCACATTGTTGTGCAGCCACTGACGTGTCCATCTCCAGAAATTTTCATCCTCTCTTCAGCCCCTGGTAATCACCACTCTACCTCCTGTCTCTATCAGTTTGACTGTTCTAAGTAATTCATATGAATTGAATCATATAATATTTGTCCTTTTGTGATTGGCATGTTTTAATTAGCATCATGTTCTTAAGATTCATCTATGTGGTAGCATGTGTCAGAATTTCTTTCCTTTTAAAGACTGAATACTATTCCTTTGTATGTATATATGTTCCACATTTTGGTTATTTATTCATCTGTTGATGAACACAAGTTACTTCCACATTCTGGCTATTGTGAATAATGCTGCTATGAGCATGAGTATACAAAAACCTAGTCAAGTTGCTGGTTTCAATTATTTTGAATATATACCTCAAACTAGAATTGCTGGATCATATCACTTCTACTTCTGTTTATTTTTGATGAATTGCTCTGCTATTATCTATACTGGCTGCACCATTTTACTTAATTCTCACTAAGATCACAGTGGGTTCCAATTTCTATACTCCTTTGCCAACACTTGTTATTTTCTTTATTTTTGGACAGTAGCCTCTTAGTGGAGGTAAGATGGTATCTCAATGTGGTTTTAATTTGCTTTTCCTTAATAACTAATGATGTTGAGCATCTTTCCGTGAACTTATTGGGCATTTGTATGCCTTCTTTCTGGTCAAGTCATTGGCCATACTTAAAGCAGATTGCTTGTCTTTTTGTTGTTGAGTTTAAACACTTGTATTTGTATGTACATGTGGAAGACTAAGTTCAAAAACTGAATTTTTTCCACCCAATATCCAAATAAATCCTTGGGATAGTTTAGAGAACTACCCAGCTGATGATTGGGAAAATTCCCTTGAAAATACAAAAATAATACATGTTGTTTGCTTGAAGATAAGATTCATTTATTTCCAGTGAGATCACCCCTCTATAAAATTCATCTGTCATCAACCAAAAGATCATCCACTTAAAAATATGTAGGCTAATTTATAACTAACTTTTATGAACATGACTACGTAATAGTTGACTGTAATAATTCTGTAACACATCAGGGAAGCATTACCAGGTTTCAAAATGAAAGGTTATTCCTTGAATGGTAAAGAGATGAGATCAGATCTCTGTTTCAGTTTAAATGTCAGCAAAGAGTCTTTCTGAGGATGGTTTGTTGGTGTCCCAGCAAAGAATGCTGAAAGTGCCAGCTTCTTCAGTTCAGTTCAGTTGCTCAGTCGTGTCCGACTCTTTGTGACCCCACGAATCGCAGCACGCCAGGCCTCTCTGTCCATCACCAGCTCCCAGAGTTCACTCAGACTCGCGTCCATCGAGTCAGTGATGCCATCCAGCCGTCTCATCCTCTGTCGTCCCCTTCTCCTCCTGCCCTCAATCCCTCCCAGCATCAGAGTCTTTTCCAATGAGTCAACTCTTCTCATTAGGTGGCCAAAGTACTGGAGTTTCAGCTTCAGCATCATTCCTTCCAAAGAAATCCCAGGGCTGCTCTCCTTCAGAATGGACTGGTTGGATCTCCTTGCAGTCCAAGGGACTCTCAAGAGTCTTCTCCAACACCACAGTTCAAAAGCATAAATTCTTCAGCACTCAGCTTTCTTCACAGTCCAACTCTCACATCCATACATGACCACTGGAAAAACCAGAGCCTTGACTAGATGGACCTTAGTCGGCAAAGTAATGTCTCTGCTTTTGAATATGCTGCCTAGGTTTGTCATAACTTTTCTTCCAAGGAGTAAGCTTCTTTTAATTTCATGGCTGCAGTCACCATCTGCAGTGATTCTGGAGCTCAAAAAAATAAAGTCTGACACTGTTTCCACTGTTTTCCCATCTATTTCCCATGAAGTGATGGGACCGGATGCCATGATCTTCGTTTTCTGAATGTTGAGCTTTAAGCCAACTTTTTCACTCTCCACTTTCACTTTCATCAAGAGGCTTTTAGTTCCTCTTCACTTTCTGCCATAAGGGTGGTGTCATCTGCATATCTGAGGCTATTGATATTTCTCCTGGCAAACTTGATTCCAGCTTGTGCTTCCTCCAGCCCAGCGTTTCTCATGATGTACTCTGCATAGAAGTTAAATAAGCAGGGTGACAATATACAGCCTTGACGTACTCCTTTTCTTATTTGGAACCAGTCTGTTGTTCCATGTCCAGTTCTAACTGTTGCTTCCTGACCTGCATACAGATTTCTCAAGAGGCAGGTCAGGTGGTCTGGTATTCCCATCTCTTTCAGAATTTTCTACAGTGTATTTGATCCACACAGTCAAAGGCTTTGGCATAGACAATAAAGCAGAAATGGATGTTTTTCTGGAACTAAGTTGTAGGAAAGAAGGCTGAGGATGGGGCCCTAGAAGTCTGAGCAGGCTTCAAGGTGACCCTAGAGGCCAAACAGTTTGGCTTCAAGCACAGGAGCTTAACTCACTGCTTTAAATCAAAGCTCCTTTCCATCATTCAAAGTCCACTGCATTCTGGTCTCACCTTGCTCACCCAACCTAATTTCTCATTTTCTTTCCAACACATTCTCCCCATGTAGGCTAGCCTGCTCTTCATTCCAAGCACGCATTGTATTCCTTTGGCAGGTATTTATCTTGGAACATGAGGTATGCAAATAATATGACTTTTCTAACAACTTAACTTCCATTTCAAGCCTTTTATTCTGGTGAGTTATCAAATTCTTTTTCCATAAAATCAAAGTTTTCTTATATAGAAAGGGATTTAAGGTGGACCAAGGTATCAAATAGATAGTCCATATTTCCTTGAAGTCCTCTGTCCAGTATTTCCTCACCTCTCTCCTTCCTCAGCCTGGAGAATAATAATCTAGCATTCTAATTCTTTCCTCCATGGCTTGAGTCCTTTGTCCTCTCTTAAGAGCCCGAACTTTTTAAAAAATTTATTTATCTGACTGTGCCAGGTCTTAGTTGCAGCATGCAATATCTTTAATCTTCATTGCGGCATGCAGGACTCTCGGCTGAGGCATGTAGGACCTACATCCCTGACCAGGGATTGAACCTGGGCCTTTGGCACTGGGAGCGCAGTCTTAGCTACTGGACCCAGGGAAGAATCTGAATTTTTAAAAGTCAAAACACCACAAGGAAGCTCCTTTCTCTTTGTCACTGCCTACTTTTCCCAAGGCAAGACACACAGAGCAGCCGTGCTCTCTGAATGAGGGAAAAGGGGAAGTGGGTAGAGGAGAATGAAACACTAGGGGAAAAATAATCAGTTCATACACAATAATTTATCTCACCAACTTCAACACTTTTACTTTGTTCAGGTTGTTCTGGTCTTAGAACATTCTTCCTCCTCTTTCCTTTATGACTCCTCTTGTAATTTGTCCCGTAAGTTAACCATGAATGTCTTATACTTGCTGTAGAATTGAAAGAAAATTCACTTAATTCAAGCCGTCATATCAGGTTAGAGTTATAAGGTATCCAAGTGTTTATTTAACTCAGTAGTTCTCAGTATGAGTCTCCCAATCAGCAGTATCACATAGGAAGTTGTTAAAAATGCTAATTCTCAGGTCTCTTTCTAGATCTCCTGAATCAAACTCTGAGGTCAGGTCCTGAATCTCCATTTTAAGTCATCCAGGGGATTTGGTTACTCTGGTTTGAGAAGCACTGGTTTAACCAGTGTTAGTCAGTGGAAAGATATGCTAGCTAATAGAAGTGATTTCAATATTTGAATGCCTATTGAATGTATTTGAATACCTGTAAGTAATGAGGCACTCATAACTTGCAGAGCATGTTTGGAAAACTGATTTATATTGGTCTGAAATCTAAATCTGACAACTTCTACTCATCACTCATATTTACCTTCCTGGATTATGGGAAGAAATCAGATTTCCCTTCCACGTGATAATCTTTAAAATATCTCAGTATTACTACCATTTGCCTCTCTCTGCTCCTTATCCAGCCTAAAGTGGCTTGACTTTTGAGTCCCTTTACTGTCTTGTTTGGGTTTCCCTGGTGGCTCACATTTTTAAAGAATCTGCCTGCAATGCAGGGGACCCGAGATCAATCCCACTATTCTTGCCTGGAGAATTCCAGGACAGAAGAGCCTGGCAGGCTACAGTCCATGGGGTCACAAAGAGTCAGGCACAACTAAGTGACTAACACTACTACTGCTACTGTCTTGCTTGCACACGGCTGAACACAAATCTGTTTATTTGTAGTTCTCCTTAATGAGCTCTGCTGTGGTTCAAGGTCAATCAAACTAAAGTACAATTTCTTGCTTCTAGGTACTATATATACTCCCATTAATGTTGGCTAATCTGGCCTTAGCTGCTGTTTTGGTGGCTACATTGCTAATTCATACAAAGCATATTATTAACTGAAATTCTTTGTTGTTTTTCAACCCTATCTTGGCTTTTTCTTTTCAACAGATGCTAGTGGAGAAGGCGATGGCACCCCACTCCAGTACTCTCGCCTGGAAAATCCCATGGAAAGAGGAGCCTGGTGGGCCGCAGTCCATGGGTTCGCTAAGAGTCAGACACGACTGAGCGACTTCACTTTCACTTTTCACTTTCATGCATTGGAGAAGGCAATGGCAATCCACTCCAGTGTTCTTGCCTGGAGAATCCCAGGGATGGGGGAGCCTGGTGGGCTGCCATCTATGGGGTTGCACAGAGTCGGACACGACTGAAGTGACTTAGCAGCAGCAGCAGCAGCAGTAGTATATCTCTTTTTTATACCTTTAGGCTCAGTTCCTTGGATGCATGTGTGTAACTATGTCTATTATTGTTTCCTGATTAGTTCTTCGACTATCTGATTAATGACATAACTCACTGTCTTGGCAATGCATACCTCTTGTCCCTTGAAGTGGGTCCCAGATGACATAATGAGTACTCAATAAATAATTTAGAAAAATTTTATTGACGTATTGACAGATGTTTTCAGTGCAAAAATTTTCAATGCAGGATCTACAAGTTGTTACTTAATATAAAGTAAAAACACCACTGTCTTTAGTTGCAAACATCCAGAACTATATATGCTGCTTTTCAAAGTTTTCCCATTGGTTGGTTATATCCTCCAGTGTATACTTTGAAAGTCTATATTCTTTAAAATTATATCCAAGGATCAATTATAACCTCACTCTATATTCTTTCAAAATAATTTTGTGGTTTCTTCTCTTAGAATTGCTTCCAGAAACTACTTTATGAATCACAGAAAAGTAACTCTTTCATCTTATAATGGTGGCAACTATTTATATTTAAAATCAAAGTTGGTATTCTTCATGTTGATACCCCTCTGAACCCCTAGGAATATATATATATATTAATGGCTTTTGGTTGTGTATACATATGCCCTCACGGAAGGACCAAAGGTAGTTCTTGGCAGAAATTTTAATAAAGACTTTTTGAAAAGGTTTCCAACAATGGCAATGTCCTTGGGAGCTGCAGATAACACATAATTGGACATATATGTTTGTGTGCTTGCTTCTTATGGTGACTTTGCCTCACATATTTGTTGTGTCAAATATCCCCACCCTAATAGAAGGAACCACAAAAAGAGATTTGGCCTCATAAAACACAGCCCAAACATTTGTAGATCAAAGTAGTGACACTCCTTAAAATATTAGTAGGAAGAATTGATGCTTTTGAACTGTGGTGTTGGGGAAGACTCTTGAGAGTCCCTTGGACTGCAAGGAGATCAACCCTGGGATTTCTTTGGAAGGAATGATGCTAAAGCTGGAACTCCAGTACTTTGGCCACCTCATGCGAAGAGTTGACTCATTGGAAAAGACTCTGATGCTGGGAGGGATTGGGGGCAGGAGGAGAAGGGGATGACAGAGGATGAGATGGCTGGATGGCATCACTGGCTCGATGGACGTGAGTCTGAGTGAACTCTGGGAGTTGGTGATGGACAGGGAGGCCTGGCGTGCTGTGATTCATGGGGTCGCAAAGAGTCGGACACAACTGAGCGACTGAACTGAACTGAAACTATATGCAGTAAATAGTATAAAATGTACTCAAATAGACAAGATTAACAATTGAACCATTAAATGAGAAAAGCATGAGTTTATTTATTCATCAAAATGTATAGAACTCCTTATATATGTTTGTGGGAAGAACGAATATATATTAGACTCTTGGAATAAGCCAGTCATTTTATGTGGACTCCCCATGAAGTAGAAAACTGATTATCCCATTTTACAGTCAAAAACACTGACCTGAGAGGAGAAGTTGTCCTAGGTCACAGTGACAGTCAAGTAAGTAAAAAAATAGATACCTGAACCCAGGCCTTTCAGGGTCCAAACCTTGTTCTCTTTCTATCTACTATATTATACAAGGAATATTACAAATCAAAAGATCCAGTTTCTGTACCCAAGGAGCTCAGGGTACTTCATAGAAAAATAAGTAAATATGGATTTTAAAAATTCTCTGTACAAATCAAAGAAAGCTGAGTTAAAATAAAAATTGAGTTAACTGAATAAAAAAATAATTTTAAAATGGCAATGTTTCATTTTGACAAGAATTGAATAAAATCAAGCCTTTTCCTGCCAGTTGGTTAAGTTTTATTTTGAAATTAGCAATACAGATCAAGAACCATAAAAATATTTATATCCTCTTTTATTACCCTTTATCATAAATCCATTTCTGGAACTTTAGTCTAAGACAGTATTATAAATGTTGAAAAGTGGCATAAAGGTATTACTAGCTGAGTTGGAAAAAAACACCCCTGTATACATGTCAGCCCTGCTGCTTAGCATGGAATATATAACTGGTGAGAGCCCACTGTGTGGCACAGGGAACTCAGCTCAGTGCCTGTGGTGGCCTAGATGGAAGGGAAATCCAGAGGGAGGGGATACGCGTGTACACGTGGCTGATTCGCTTCACTGTACAGCAGCAACTAACACAACATTGTGAAGCAACTATATTCCAATAAATTAAAAAAAATCCTACTTCCCCTTTACTCTCACACCACTGCCATACTGCCATACTTCTGACAGCTGGTGTATGGGTTTTCCACACAGCAGTTCCCCATGACACCAACCGGGCGCCCCACAATTCCATTTAATTCTGATACCGTCTACTCAGAGTTAACATCAGATCCCACAAGTTAAAGGCTCAGTCCCACAAGACTGCCCCAACTTCAGATGCCCATCGCAAGTTCCAGGTTGTCACTTGGACTCTTCACCAATTATCTATAAATCAGGGTTCCCATGACCCTCTTCTCTTGGGTTTGATCAGTTGCTAGTATGGCTCACAGAACTCAGGGAAACACATTTATTGATTTATTTATTGAATTATTTTATAATTCAGGCTCTGAGTGAAAGGCCAGATGAAGAGCTCGATAGGAAAGAACATGGAATGCTGCTGAGGTCAGGAGCCTCTGTCCCCATAGAGCTGAGATGTGCTACCCTTCCAGCACGTAGATATATTCACTAGTCCAGAAGCTCTCTGAATGTCACACTTTGGAGCTTTTCATGGAGGCTTCATCACCTCAGTGTGAAAGATCATGAAGTCTATCTCCAGCCTCTCTCCATTGTCTGGAGAAGAGGGAGCTGGTGCTGAAAGTTCCAACCTTCTGATCATGACTTGATCTTTTTAGTGATCAGCCTCCATTCTGTAGCTACCCAGGAACCCACCAAATGTTGTCTCATTAGAACAAAAGACACTCCTGTCACCCAGGAAATTCCAGGCAATTTATGAGCTTTGTGTCAGGAATCAGGGACAAAGGCCAAATATTAGAGTACCAAGATTCTTTTAGTGCTCATATCACTTAGGACATTACAAGAGTCTGCAGAGTTCTGTGCCAAAAATTGGGGTCAGGGACCATTATAATTATTTTTTTCTGTTTTACATTACCAGCAGTAATTTAAAAAACAGGACAAAATTGCAACTACTTTATATACCTAATTTATTGCCTAAATGGTTGGGTTAAAATAAACAATTTGGTCTGTTTGTGGAATATTTTGGAACCATTAAAATAATGGTTATAAAGACTATGTAGCATTATAAAAACAGGTTGTATTAATAAATAACCGTATGTGGGTCTATAATATATCAAATACTTATGATTCATGTTATACAAAAGATATAGGATAAAAATGAAGAAAATATATGAAATACTATGTATTGCAGTAGAACAGTTTAGTTTTTTTTATAAATCTTTTATTAATTTTGTGATGAAGGCAAAAGAAATCTCCACATTCTCCTGGTATTGTTTGCTGTTACTAGACATATCACATTCCTTTTTTTTTTTTTTTTAACTTATGCTATCGTTCCAATAGAACTAAGTTTTCGGAAATCTGCTTTGTTTATTAAATTGCAATCAAATAATTCTAGCTCAGTCTCCTATAGTACTAGTAAGGCAAATATGACACATTTGACACATTAGTGTAACTTAAGTGTCACAACTCCATTCATTGTGAATCTGCACAGTTAAAATTTTGAAGACATTATGGCTCCTAGGATTAGTGGTTGAGACTGGGGATGCAAGCTCAGCTTCTTGGCTTCCCAGGAAAGTACTTCCTTTCATTGTGCCCTGAATGTGTCTACACTGTGAGATGGAGAACAGGATTAGAGAGTTGCTATTAAGATGTGAATTCTCTTTGGCTCTGGCAAGGCTGTTGGGACTTATATATTTTTGAGAGAAATATTTAGAAAGACAAATGGTTCCTTAGCTCTGCTGGGGCCTCAGCTTGGAACTTGGTGACTCTGGCTATCACAGCAAGAGGGAATCTGAGCCAGGACAGATAGCTGGACAAGAGTTGGAGCCCACATCAGTTGTGGGCCAGCGAGAGTCCAAGCCCTAGGGAAGGAATAAATGGGTTGAGGGGTTAGTGGGGGATTGGGTACTTGGGATAGTATAGGGAGGAACTGGGAACAAAGGCAAGCCAGGGTGGAGTTTCACGTAGAGATGGAGCTGGCTCAAAGCAAGAGTCAATGCTAATGGGAACAAAGGGCAGACACAGGCTTGACTATTAAACCTTATCAGAGAAAGCAAAGGCAAGAGACAGGAGCCGGGGATGAAGCTGGGCTGAAGCCCAAAGGAAGTCTGGTGTTGTGAACAGGAGCAAGGAAAGGCTGGAATTCTGGGGGAGACTTGGGGTTTCCCTTGTGGCTAAAGAACCCGCCTGCAATGTGGGAGACCTGTGTTCGACCCCTGGGTTGGGAAGATCCCCTGGAGAAGGGAACAGCTACCCAGCATTCTGGCCTGGAGAATTCCATGGACCATATAGTCCATGGGGTTGCAGAGTCAGACACGAGTGAGCGACTTTCACCTTGACCTCTTTCTGACTCCAGCTGCCTGTTATAATGGCTCACATATTCCAAGTGCAGAGAATTCAGTGCTCAGAGTGCCCCAAAGGAAACTCAACAGCTTATGACAAATGCCATACAGATTTCTGGATGAGGTTTCTCAACCAGCATCTTCCTTAAGACACCACCACTGCTCCGGTGTCTATAGTCTAGACTGAAAAGAACATTTGACTGCAGAGAAGCCCTTTCTCTTGAGAACTGTGGCTTACTGAGGAAACCAGATCTCCATCGTAAGTGCCCAGATGAGCAATACAGAGTTCAAGTATTTCTAATGCTATTGGTAAGCATTTGTCATTTCAAACTATCAGGGATAGATTCTCTGATTTTTACAGATGATTTTTAACTTTGGAGGATGTGTGTGCACAGACGCACATCTCATTCCTCATTTAGATATTTACAACATGTATACTGTTGACCTTTGAACAATGTGTTGGTTAGGAATGCCAACCCTCCACGCAACTGAAAATTCACGTACAACTTTAATGTCAGCCATCTGTATCTGCGGTCAGAAGCTGCATATTCAACCAACCAGCAATCATGTAGTTCTGTAGTACGTATTATTGAAAAACCTCTGCATGTAAGTGGACCATGTCATTCAAACCTATGTTGCTCGAGGGTAAATTGTCTGTGTATACATTTGTATAAATACATATATATTTACATATCTGTATCTACATATACGTATATACACACTTACATGTATATTACCTTTTTTCAATTTGAAAGCATATTTTCATTGAAATATATTTGACAGATAATGTACAAATTTAAGGTATACTGCATGTTGATATGGCATTTGGTATATTCTCACATGATTGCCATTGTAGAGTTAGTTAGTTTCTTGATTATGTTACATAATTATCATTTCTTGTTTGTTGTAGGAATAATTTTAGTTTCTTAGTGAGTTTGATTATAATCCAATAATGTCTATATTCACTATGCTCTGCATTAGATCTCTGTGACTTGTTTATCTACTAGTTGCAAGTTTATACCCTTGAACAACATCTCTCCTTTTCCCTCCACCCCCCCAGCCCCTGGCAACAACCATTCTATTCTCTTTTTCTGTAAGTTTGGCTTTTCTACATTCCACATATAAGTGATATCACACAATTTTCGTCTTTCTGTAACTTTTCTTGCTTAGCATAAAGTTCTTAAGTTCTATCTGTGTTGTTGCAAAAAGTAGGATTTCCTTCTTCCTCATGACAAGAGTCTACCTATCTATCTCAAATCTTCTTTAACCATTTTTCTATTTTTCTTAAATTTTTCTTATAAAATATGGTGGCTTTGAATTGAAGTCACCTTGATAATTTTTTGTATTCCATACATGTCTTTCAACTTTTCACTAGATTTAATATAGACTAGAACATGGCGTATCTTGTGGAAAGTTTTCATGGACTCTGCCCTTCCGTGGTCTCACCAATACAGGACTGAATTGTTTGTGGGAGCACAAAGCAAAGTGTCTTAATAATGCAGGCAGCAAACAGCCCAGTTT
Organism: Capricornis sumatraensis; assembly: GCF_032405125.1. Taxonomy (NCBI): domain Eukaryota; kingdom Metazoa; phylum Chordata; class Mammalia; order Artiodactyla; family Bovidae; genus Capricornis; species Capricornis sumatraensis. The sequence continues at coordinate 73,762,106 of NC_091082.1, forward strand.
CTCCTGTAGCCTATAGACGCTGGCCCATTACATGTGACTTTCTTGACCTTCTGTTCTAAGTCCTCTCTGCCACTAAGCAGTCACTGAGTCTTGATAAAGACTTTCTTTGACCAAACCCTGGTTAGGCTCTTAAGTCCTTGAGACCTTGACCTTGTGGTTTCTGTCTGTTTGGGGCCAGCATCACCCAGCTATAGCAAGAATCTTTCTAAATTGGTTTAAAGAGAACCTTCCACCCTTGATATCTGAGAAAATTCCACATCTTCCAGCATTTCTCAAGTAATATCTGATCACCCTGGTCTGCCATCAGCAAGAATTCTGTCAAGTCACTTTACACAGAAATCCTCCCTTGGGACTTTCCTATTGGTCCAGTGGCTAAGACTTTGTGCTCCCAAGGCAGGGGGCCTGGGTTCAATCCCTGGTCAGGGAACTATAGCCCACATACCACAACCTGATACAGCCAAATAAGTAAATAAAAATAAATAGTAAAAAGAAATCCCCCCCTTTCCCCTGTTAATAATATAAGTAATCCCCTCGTAATTTTCCATCCACTGACCTCCACCCTTGACTATAAATCCCCACTTGTGCATGCTGCTTTTGAAACTGAGCCCAGTTCCACACTGAGATCTCTTTTCCTCGGTTGTAACTTTCTGATTAAAACATATTTTTATCATCTAGCTCTGACTTCAACAGTTTCAGCTTTAAAACTTTCTGCCACAGTTGCCTTTTGAGCCATTTGCCTTACATTTCATTGGTGCAGAGTTCTGTAAATTAAGATGATTTAGGCATGAGTTGCAGAATCATAGACCTGTTTTGAATCCCAGCCCTTTCATCTGCTAGCTGAGTGGCATTTTTGAGAATACTTTATCCATTGTACCTCAATTTTCTTATTTTAAAAATGGGCGTAAAACAGAAACAGACATAGAGAATAGACTTATGGGGAGAGGGGAGGAGAGGGTGAGATGCATGGAGAGTAACAGGGAAACTTACATTACCATATGTAAAATAGATAGCCAACGGGAATTTGGGAGGGAAGTTCAAATGGAGGGAATCTATATATACCTATGGCTGACTCATGTTAAGGTTTGACAGAAAACAACAGAATTTTGTAAGCAACTAACCTTCAATTAAAAAATGAATTTAAAAAAATGGGCATAACCATACAGATATACTAAGATTATGAGGAATAAATGAAGTAACACTTGCATAAGTGCTTAGGGCAGAATAGCAACATAATAAATGATATTATTATCATTTTGGTGGGGTTGCACAATGGGAAGAAATGTGGGAATATTTTATAGTGAGAAAACTGGTATTTAAAATTTTATTTCTTTTTTTATGTATTCTTTTTCATTATGGTTTGTTATAGGACATTGAATATAGTTCCCTGTGCTGAACAATGGGGACTTATTTTTCTTTATCTAATCTATATATAGTAGTTTGCATGTTATAGTCCCCCCAAAAGTATGTTTTGGTGTTGGAGATATCCAATCGTCTTGGACCAGACCTTTTTCTAGAAAGAACTAGTTAATGGCTTTTCTCAGAATCATGGATGTGTAGTAACAAGCTTACTTGTTTATGAAGCAATACGAAAAATACTTAAATCATAATCAAGAAAAATATTATGGCATAAAGTATACAATATGATCAAATACTTATAATTCATATTATAAGAAAGGTATAGTATAAAGTTGAAGCAAATACATGAAATTCAGATGTGTGGTGGTGGTAGAATAGTATTTTATCTGGCTAGACCATTATCTGGCCAACCCCTCTCTATGTTCTTGGTAGATAGGGATTGCTGGTTGGTGTATGTTGGGCGGGAAGAGGGAAGATATATTTACATGAGGTGCCAAGGAACTTTTAAAAATCAAAGGGATTGAGATCCTTAACTCTTCTCTTTTGAGGTTCAATATTGTTAGAATTTCTCTGACCTCATAGACTAAGGTGTTTCTAGTTGAAGGCCCTGACCAGGAAAGGAGACCAGGTTTCTCCCACCCAGGAAGGAAGTCACTAAGAAGAAGGGAGGGTTTAGACTTGTGACGCAAGTCCCAAATAAGGTCCTAGATGGTAATGGGGAAGACTGGGTCGGGGTTGCTCATCCAACTCTGAAAGAAACTCTACAAAGCAGGACCTGGTTTTATCCCTGTTTTTCACTACATTGCCTAGGCACAGAGAAGTGAAGAAATTTGCCCAAGGTATGAGTGCCAGGAGGTCATTCAAGCCGAGACTTGAACTTGTTTGTCTTCAGGATCCTTGGATCTCACCACTACACTCATTGTCTTATCTAGATCCTTATGTGGCTCTTCTCCTCCTCAGTTCAGTTCAGTTCAGTCGCTCAGTCGTGTCTGACTCTTTGTGACCCTGTGAATCACAGCACGCCAGGCCTCCCTGTCCATCACCAACTCCCAGAGTTCACTCAGACTCACGTCCATCGAGTCAGTGATGCCATCCAGCCATCTCATCCTCTGTTGTCCCCTTCTCCTCCTGCCCCCAATCCCTCCCAGCATCAGAGTCTTTTCCAATGAGTCAACTCTTCTCATTAGGTGGCCAAAGTACTGGAGTTTCAGCTTTAGCATCATTCCTTCCAAAGAAATCCCAGGGCTGATCTCCTTCAGAATGGACTGGTTGGATCTTCTTGCAGTCCAAGGGACTCTCAAGAGTCTTCTCCAACACCACAGTTCAAAAGCATCAATTCTTTGGTGCTCAGCCTTCTTCACAGTCCAACTCTAACATCCATACATGACCACAGGAAAAACCATAGCCTTGACTAGATGGACCTTAGTCGGCAAAGTAATGTCTCTGCTTTTGAATATGCTATCTAGGTTGGTCATAACTTTTCTTCCAAGGAGTAAGTGTCTTTTAATTTCATGGCTGCAGTCACCATCTGCAGTGATTTTGGAGCCCCCCAAAATAAAGTCCAACACTGTTTCTGCAGTTTCCCCATCTATTTCCCATGAAGTGATGGGACTGGATTTGTTTTCTGAATGTTGAGCTTTAAGCCAACTTTTTCACTCTCCACTTTCACTTTCATCAAGAGGCTTTTTAGCTCCTCTTCACTTTCTGCCATAAGGGTGGTGTCATCTGCATATCTGAGGTTATTGATATTTCTCCCGGCAAACTTGATTCCAGCTTGTGTTTCTTCCAGTCCAGCGTTTCTCATGATGTACTCTGCATATAAGTTAAATAAGCAGGGTGACAATATACAGCCTTGACGTACTCCTTTTCCTACTTGAAACCAGTCTGTTGTTCCATGTCCAGTTCTAACTGTTGCTTCCTGACCTGCATACAGATTTCTCAAGAGGCAGGTCAGGTGGTCTGGTATTCCCATCTCTTTCAGAATTTTCCACAGTTTATTGTGATCTACACAGTCAAAGGCTTTGGCATAGTCAATAAAGCAGAAACAGATGTTTTTCTGGAACTCTCTTGCTTTTTCCATGATCCAGCGGATGTTGGCAATTTGATCTCTGATTCCTCTGCCTTTTCTAAAACCAGCTTGAACATCAGGAAGTTCACGGTTCATGTATTGCTGAAGCCTGGCTTGGAGAATTTTGAGCATTACTTTACTAGCATGTGAGATGAGTGCAATTGTGCAGTAGTTTGAGCATTCTTTGGCATTGCCTTTCTTTGGGATTAAAATGAAAACTGACCTTTTTCCAGTCCTGTGGCCACTGCTGAGTTTTTTAAATGTGCTGGCATATTGAGTGCAGCACTTTCACAGCATCATCTTTCAGGATTTGGAATAGCTCAATAGGAATCCATCACCTCCACTAGCTTTGTTCATAGTGATGCTTTCTAAGTCCCACTTGACTTCACATTCCAGGATGTCTGGCTCTAGATGAGTGATCATACCATCATGATTATCTGGGTCGTGAAGAGGAGGAATGAAGCAGGGCAAAGACTAATAGAGTTTTGCCAAGAAAATGCACTGGTCATAGCAAACACCCTCTTCCAACAACACAAGAGAAGACTACACATGGACATCACCAGATGGTCAACACCTAGGTCAGACTGATTATATTCTTTGCAGCCAAAGATGGAGAAGCTCTATACAGTCAACAAAAAGAAGACCAGGAGCTGACTGTGGCTCAGATCGTGAACTCCATATTACCAAATTCAGACTTAAATTGAAGAAAGTAGGGAAAACCGCTAGACCATTTGGGTATGACCTAAATCAAATCCCTTATGATTATATAGTGGAAGTGAGAAATAGATTTAAGGGCCTAGATCTGATAGAGTGCCTGATGAACTATGGACTGAGGTTCGTGACATTGCACAGGAGACAGGGATCAAGACCATCCCCATGGAAAAGAAATGCAAAAAAGCAAAATGGCTGTCTGGGGAGGCTTTACAAATAGCTGTGAAAAGAAGAGAGGTGAAAAACAAAGGAGAAAAGGAAAGATATAAACATCTGAACGCAGAGTTCCAAAGAATAGCAAGAAGAGATAAGAAAGCCTTCTTCAGGGATCAATGCAAAGAAATAGAGGAAAAGAACAGAATGGGAAAGTCTAGAGATCTCTTCAAGAAAATTAGAGATACAAAGGGAACATTTCATGCAAAGATGGGCTCAATAAAGGACAGAAATGGTATGGACCTAACAGAAGCAGAAGATATTAAGAAGAGGTGGCAAGAATACATGGAAGAACTGTACCGAAAAGATCTTCATGACCCAGATAATCACGATGGTGTGATCACTCATCTAGAGCCAGACATCCTGGAATGTGAAGTCAAGTGGGCCTTAGAAAGCATCACTACGAACAAAGCTAGTGGAGGTGATGGAATTCCTCCTCAGTTGATAGAATAAAGAAATGCAAGTTGGAGTTGAGGATTAAGACATATACTTCTGTGAGAAAGGTACTGGCAATTAAAAAGAACCCCAAAAGGCGTTGAGGTTTCCTGGCCTCCTGCAGGAGGGTAATAATTATGTGATGTAATCCACATTCCTGCCTGACTTTTGGAAATGAAAGAAAACAAGAATTTTCAAGATGATTACCTAAGATTAAAGATCATTCTATGGCCTTGTTTAGTTGGTTGTTTTTCCTGTGAAAACTTGATCTCTCTGGACCTCAATGATCTCATCTGTAAAATAAAATTGTTGTACTAAGTCATTGTTTAAGGTTCTTTTCGTGCCTTAAAGTTTGTGAGTGCAGGAATTTACAAGCTTTTTTTTTCTGGTATTTAACCTTTGGCCTTGGCCTCTTTAGCTCTTATGATTGAAACTGATGGACTGAACTGAAAGTTGATGTGACAGGTGAGGAAGCCAGGACAAAGGACTTGAGGGAAGTTATAAAGCAGGGACAGGTTCCACAGCTAGCTATTAAATGGAGTTGAAAGGAAAGAATTCAGGATTTCAGAAACCAGTGGATAAAGCAGAAAATGTTGAAGCTCAGAAAAGGCTTTCAGAGGGATTACAAAGAGAATGGTTGTGCCTTAGACTTTAGCAGGCTGTGAATTGATTGGCCAGTGTGAATCAGAAGAAAGGGTTAGCCATCACAGGGCTCTGGGTGATGGATGGCTGTCTGGTGTCTTGGCCTTACCATCCCAGCCCCAGTCTCTCAGAAGCTGGTATAGCATTGACACTATTACCAATAATTCTGCTCCCAACTACACAAAGCTTTCTTAATCTTAGTTCAGGTAAAAGAATAGATAGTAATTAAGTAAAGGAAAGGTAAAAAAAAATCACAAAAACATAGATGGGAGCAGATTTTACTCTGAATTGTTTGAAAGAGTAACTACTTTTTGTTTCCTCTTCCTTCCTTCTTTTTTCTCATCTTCCTCCTTTTTGCTCATTACCCACTTCTTTCTCCTTCCTTTCTCTCTGGTTCCCTTTCCTCACCCCTTCATTCTTTCATCCCCTACTCCCAGCACTTACAGCACTGTGTTTAAAAGCTCTTGCTAGGGACTTATCTGGTGGTTCAGTGGTTAAGGCTCCATGCTTCCAATGCAGGGGTGCAGGTTTGATCCCTTGTTGGGGAACTTATATCCCATATGCTACAATCGAGAAAAGAAAAAAAAAACAACACCACCAAATAGTTAAAAAAAAATCCAATTAAACCAAAAAAAAGTCCATTCTGAGCACTCTGGCCAACACAAAATAAAGGAGACATGTTTCTGATTTCTCACACTGTTCTCAAGCAACAAATTCAGTTCAGTTCAATTCAGTCTCTCAGCTGTTTCTGACTCTTTGCGACCCCATGAACCGCAGCACACCAGGCCTCCCTGTCCATCACCAACTGCTGGAGTCTACCCAAACCCATGTCCATTGAGTCGGTCATCCCATCCAACCGTCTCATCCTGTATCATCCCCTTCTCCTCCTGCCCTCAATCTTTCCCAGCTTCAGGGTCTGTTCAAATGAGTCAGCTCTCCACATCAGGTGGCCAAAGTATTGGAGTTTCAGCTTCAACATCAGTTCTTCCAATGAACACCCAGGACTGATTTCCTTGAGGATGGACTGGTTGGATCTCCTTGCAGTCCAAGGGACTCTCAAGAGTCTTCTCCAACACCACAGTTCAAAAGCATCAATTCTTCAGCGCTCAGCTTTTAGTCCAACTCTCACATCCATACATGACTACTGGAAAAACCATAGCTTTGAGACAGACAAAGAATGTGATAAAACATTGTAAGGGCTTCCCTGGTGGCTCAGTGGTGAAGAAACCACCCGCCAATGCAAGGGACCAGGGTTCAAACCCTGGATTGGGAAGAACCCCTGAGAAGGAAATGGCGACCCACTCCAGTGTTCTTGCCTGGGAAATCCCATGGGCAGAGAAGCCAAACAGTAAAAATCCTCCCTCATATTTCTTTTCCTCACTTCCATCCTGTCTGTGCAGCCCTATCCCAAATCTGCTAACATTCTTTCCTCTTCCTCCTCTATTCCCCTTCTCCCTTCTAAAGCTTGCTCTGAGGCTTGGATGATGTAATGGCTAAAGATTTTCCCTATGTTGGGAGAAAAAAAGTCTCCTAAGGTTCACTGTGTCATATGAACCAAGTTTCAGACATAAGATCACTCACTAGTTGGGGTTTCCTTCTCTCTCTCTCTTTTTTTTAAATATTGAAACAGATATACTGAGGGTTTAAAAAAAATAAGCTTCATCTTTTTTTTGTTGAGTAATGATGGTATTTCTAGGACTTTACTGAGTGCTTACCATGTGCTAAGTGCTTAATATGTGATTTCTAAGCCTTGTTTTATCACTCCACTGCTACTCTCAATTCATAGATGAGAAAACTCAGAGCAGTTAAGTGTTAGTTGCTCAGTGGTGTCTGACTCTGTGACCTCATCGACTGTAGCCTGTCAGGCTCCTCTGTCATTGGGATTCTCCAGGCAAGAATTCTGGAGTAGGTAGACATTCCCTTCTCCAGGGGATCTTCTTGACCCAGGGGTTGAATCAAGGTCTCCTGCATTACAGGCAGATTCTTTCCTGTCTGAGCCACCAGAAAAGGCCCAGTCTGAGGTAAAACAGCCAGAAGTGGAATTAGAACATAAATCTGTCTAACTCAAATACTCAAACTCTTTTCACTACCTCTATGCTTTAATGACAAAGGGAATTCCATACAATCTTTTTATTCCTCCTCAGAATACTTCTACTTTCAAGTTCTCTGTTTTTGGTTTTTGTTTTATTTTTTAAACTTATGAGGTAAGGCACATGTTTAAGCTAGGCTACTAGCTTTGAGAAACAGTTGGATTCCTTCTAGGTTATATAATGAGTATCTGCTCTGTTTTTGTTATCAATTGTAAACTCTACTATGATAGTCGATTAAATTTTTCAATAATTAGAAAAAAGTCTCAGTGGTATAATTTTTTAAAGTTAAGACTTTTTCCTCTTAAAAACTGATTAATGCTTATTTATAAAAACACATGTAGTTTCATACATTAATATTCATGGTGCAAAACACAGATGGACTTATAGGCATTAACAAAAGCAAAAGGAAATTGTAAGTGTTCTTACTGCTTGGTATCACATATAGATTTAATAGAAGTTCCCAGAAAAAAAAAATCTCACTTCTCACTTTGATGTTGTACACCTTTAAAATAACATTTTGAATTTTTTAATCAATTTAGTTCAAAAGATTGTAACAGAAACCTAATGGATTGTTAGTTTTTTTATTTTGACATTGATTATATCATTCTTGGTGCATTAATATCAATTTGCAATGAGACTATTATGCCAGTATTCTTCTGTTACAATATAATAATCAATAAGGGAATATTTAGCATTGAATTGAGATGAGTGTGACATTAATTTGTGCTCTTCCTATCATGAATTTGTATCAAATTGTTGAACTGATGCAGGTCATATCCATATTACAACAGAATTTCATGCTATATTTATGTGGTGCCTGTATTTTAGAGGCAGAATTTAAACAGTTCCTTTAACCCATCTGGGTGTCAACACTTTCATCTGTAGGTACAGATTATATTGCATCAAAAGAGTGTCTGACACATTGCTAGCATTTGGTGTGAGTTTACTATTAGAATTTATGACCCCTATTTTAAGAGCAGGAAAACTGTTAGGGTGCCTGTAACAACTGTGCTTGAAGCTAAAACTGCCAGTGGTCAGAGATATTAAATCTGTTCAAATGTGGACCTAATACAGTTTACAGTCCATGAGAGAGGTTTGGAGAGAAGGACTTGGACCACATATGAGGGGTGGGATCTTTAATAGGCAAGAGCAGGGAACAACATTCTGATGTCAGCCATCAGTTAAACTCTTAATTTTCTGAGTTTCCCAAAATGTGAGTCCAGGGCATGCTCAGGAACAAATTTCAGTGCTCCGTCCAAATAAGCTTTAAAAACATTGTGTAACCTACTCTCTTCTTGGAGACTCACAGTATTTATTTACATAGCAAAGGCTTAGAGATATATGAAAAAGAATGCTGCTTTAACTTAATTCCACTTCACTTTTCTCAAACTTATTTGATAATGGAATTCTTTAAAAATATGCCACCTTTAAATAGCCTGTATAATTAGTCCTCCTTGGAACACATCTAGAGAAATGCTGATTCATAGAAAACTCAAAATTCAGCTACTTTTCCCTTTTTAAAATTCATGAGTTCAAGGCAAATTGTACTGACAAATAGCCTCTCCAGTTTACCTTTCCATCCATATTTAGGTGTAAATAACTTATCACCCACGTGGTAGGTAGTGAATTCATAAAACCCAGGTAAGGAGATCAGATCCCATGTACACGCCAGATATGTCTCCGTTTGATTTTTTTTTCTTTTTTTTTTTTGGTGACTTCCTCCCTCCCTGCCTCCCTCTCTCCCTTTCTTTCTTCCTCCTTTCTTTCTTTCTTTCTCTCCCTGTCTGTCTTTCTTTCTCTCCTTCCCTCTTTCTTTCTTTTCTTTCAGTTTCATTGAGCTATTAATTGACATACAGCACTGTATAAGTTTAGAGTGTACAGTATAATGATTTGACTTACATGCATCATAAAATGATTTATCACAATATGTTTAATGAACATCCATCATCTCACACAGATATAAAATTAAAGAAATAGAAGTAAAATTTTTCCTTGTGATGAGAACTCTTTTTAGGATTTACTCTCTTGAACAGCTTTCAAACATAACATACAGTAGTTTTAATTATATTTGTCATGTTGTACATTATATCCCTAGTACTGATTTATCTTGTAACTGGGAGTTTGTACCTTTCGTGCAGTTCCCCGTATCCTGACTCCCTGCCTCTGCTCACCACAAATCTGATCTCTTTTTCTCTGAGTTTGTTTGTTTGATTTTGAAGTATAATTGACCTCCCACACTGTGTTAGTTCTTATTATGCAACATAGTGATTCACTATTTCTATACATTACAAAATGATCGCTATGATAATTATAGCTACCATCTGGCACCATACAACATTATTTCATTGTTGACTATATTCTCCATGTGGTACATTTCATACCTGTGGCTTATTTATTTTAAAACTGGAAGTTTGTACCTCTTAATCTCCATCACCTATTTCTTCCCTTCCCGACTCCCTTCTCTGTTGCGTGCATGCTCAGTCGCTCAGTAGTGTCTGACTCTTTGTGACCCCATGGAGTGCAGCCCACCAGGCTCCTCTATCCAAGGTGTTTTCCAGGCAAGAATACTAGGGAGGGTTGCCATTTCCTGCTCCAGGGATCTTCCTGACCCAGGGATTGAACCCGCCTCTCCTGCATTGGCAGGTGGATTCTTTACCATTGAGCTACTGGGGAAGCCCCTCTCCTCTGATAACCACCTGTTTTGTTTTGTTTTTTGTCTATTTCTATAACTCTGTCTTGCTGTTTATTCACTTGTATTTTTTAGACTCCACATATAAATGAAATCATACAGTATTTGTCTTTCTTTGTCTGACATATTTCATTTAACATCATACCTTCTAGGACTAGCCATGTTGTTGCAAATGGCAAGATTTCATTATTTTTTAAGACTGACTAATATTCATTGTACACACATATCGCATATGAATATATTCATATATATCCCAGGAGTGCACTCTTCTTTGGCCATCAGAGCTATATGCTCTAGGGATGCTCCGCATGTGGGCTGTGTGGGTCTTTCTCTTGTGGTAGGCTGAGTACTGTGTGTGGTCTGGTAAGCATTGGGCCCTGGTCTTGTTGGTTTCCAGGCCCTGTATTGTGCAGAGGCTGTTGGCCACTTGTGGGTAGGACCAGCTCACTAGACTGATGGCTGCAGAGATGTGGGGGCGCTAAGGATAGTGCTGGCCCACTGGTGGGTAGAGCCAGGTTTCATGGTGGGTAGCTTCAGGCCTGGGATTCCTGGAAATCATGTCAGCTTACATGGCGGTGGAGCCAGCTCCTGACATGACTGGCTGTTATGTGGTCCAAGGTGTCCACCCACTGGTGATTGCGGCCAGATCCCGAGGCAGCTGATTGGGAAGTCAAGGTGTTTCAGAGCTGGTGCCAGCCTGCTGGTGGGTGGGCTGGGGTCCTAACATGGCAGGCGACAAGGCCCAGGGATTCTGGGGCTGTTGCTTGCCCCTGGTAGCTGAGGCTGCTCTTGGAGCTCATGGCCACCCCACTGGGGGCTGAGCTGGATCTTTGGGTTTCTGGATGCGGGGCTTTGGGGTTCCCATGGCTAATGCCAGTGCCCTGTTGTATAGGGGCTGATATTGGGCCCTCTGGTGAACAGAGCCGTATTCTGGAGTGGCTGTGGGCTCAGGGGGTCTAAGTCAGCTAGCCTGCTGGTATGCGTGGCCATGTTCCTGACTGGCTAGTTGCTTGGCCTGAAGCACACAAGTCTTGGTGTCAACAAACTGGTGGATGGAACTGGATTCAGTGCTAATAAACTAGAGAGGGAATTCCAGAACTGTGTTTGTCAGCACCAAGGTCCTCTTGGTAAAACAAGCTCCCCAAAATGGCTACCACCAGTGTCCCTGTCCCCAGAGTGAGTTCCAGGTGCCTCCTGCCTCTCTGGGAGGCTCTCTAAGATTAGAAGATGGTTCTGACCCTGGCTTCTTTTAAATTACTGCTTCTGCTCTGGGTCCTGGAGTATGTGAGATTTTATGTGGACCCCTTAAGAGTGTAGGCTCTATTTCCCACATCTCTCTGGTTATCCCAAAAGTAAGCCCTCCTGGCCAAGCAAAGCCAAGCATTCTAGGCACTCATCTTCCTCCTGCAGGGTCTCTGGACTGGGGAGCCCCATGTGGAGATCAGATTCCTCACTTCTTGTGAGGAATCATCATCCCGTTTGTTGGTTGCCCACCCAGTGACATGGGTCTTGGCTACATCTCCTCTCTGCCCTTATGCCTATTTTGTTGTGGTTTCTTCTTTATACCTTTAGTTGGAGGAGATCTTTTCTGCTAATCTTCTTGTCTTTCTCATCAATAGTTGCTCTATAAAGAGTTGTAATTTTGGTGTATCTGTTGGAAGAGGTGCTCTCAGGGTCTTTCTACCCTGCCATCTTGGCCACTCCTCACTATTTGATTTTTCAGAAAAGCACATTAAGACCCTACAACCATGTTTATAGTCTCATTTCAGTCTCTTGAGGACAACAAAGATGAATCTGGAAAACTACCAAAGGGAAAAAACACATGTTATACCTGGGTAAATTTGCATCCAACCATCTAGGCTTTGGCATTACTAAGTCTTGTTCAATAATTATTTAGCACTTTGTGCCAACAGTGCTAGGTATACTCTAGAAACACTTAACTGTCATGTACTTTATGATTTATATCTTAAAGCTCTTCTTTCCCCATATTTTATTAGTTATCTATTGCTGCAGAACAAATTACCCCCAAATTTAACAGCTTAAATAACAACCATTTATTATCCTTACATCTTGAGGGGCCAGACTGCAGCCGAGAGGCTGAAGTTGTCTTGAGGTATGACAAGGGGAGAACGTGCTTTCAGGTTCACCCATGTGGTTATTAGAAGGATTTAGCTCTTTGTGAGCTGTTAGACTGATTGCTGTGTAGCAATCAGCTCTGTTACTTTCGGTTGTTATCTCAAGGTCTCCCTCTACCCCTTGGCACATACACCTTGGCACAGGGCAGTTCACAGTATGGCAGCTGGCCTTCATCAGATGAGCAAGTGAGAGAACAGGAGAGGATAAGCAAGATAGAAGCCAGAGTCTTTCTGCAACTTCACCTCAGAAGTGACATCCTATCACTTTCGTGACATTTTATGGAGAGGGAATTATACCAGGGCATGAATACCAGGAAGTGGGGATCATTAACAGCCATTTTAGAAGCTGTCTATCACACACAATGAAAATTTGTGGCATGGGAGTGTTATTCCACTAAATCAGTCTGGTACTTTAGGATATGTTGATATTAGTCTGGTTCAGAGTTTATAAGTTCATGCATTAAACTTTAATAAAATATTGAATGACAAAATAGAGAAATTTGTATTTACCTCAATTCCTTTCCAAATAAATATAGGACACTGTATTTATTTGGAAAGAATGTCTTAGTAATCTCTGGTTAGATGGAAGAAGAGGTCTAGAAAGCAAGGATCAGTACTGTGTCCAGAATGATGCCACAGAGGGGAGTTCAGAGTCCACAGCTATGGAACTCACAGGGTTCTGAGCAGAGTCAATCAGATCTAGATATCTGAACAGCAGATGCCAATACTGACTTCTGAGTTACACTTGTTTGTGATATGGAGAGTTAAAAATAGCCTTGGACTTTAGGTTTTTATTTAGACCTGATGATCAGAGTACAGACTTGCATGACTTATCTACTGATGAGAAATAAATTGCCTCCTAACATAGCGGTTTAAAACAACAAACATTTTTAGTCCACAGTATCTATGGGTCTGAATTTGAAAGTCGCTTAGCTAGATGGTTCTGGCTCAGTGTCTCGTGAGGTTTGACTCAAGATGTCAGCAGGAGCTGCAGTCATCTGAAGGTGTGACTGGGACTGGAGGGTCTTTTTCTAAGATGACTTGCTCACGCAACTGCTGGCAGGAGTATTCCTCACCAGGTAGATCTCTCCATCGACCTGCTCGAGTATCATCACACGTCATCTGGCTTCCCCCAGAATGATTGACTTGAGACAAATAAACAATAAGGAAGCCACAACGTCCTTAATGATCTAGTTGAGGAAGATATACACTTTTGCCATATGCTATGCACTAGATGTGAGTCATTAAGTCCAGTCCACACTCAAGGGGATGGGAATTAAGCTTCACTTCTTGAAGAGAGGAGCATCAGAGAATTTGTGGGAAGCATTTTGAAACCACTGCAGTACTCTACATGTTTTACTTAGCAAAACAAACCTTCAAAAGCAAAGCAAAACCAAATGAACTTCCTAAATATAAATGGCCCTTGTTATTCATTAGAAGAATGCATTTAAGAACAAATTTACCTATATGTCTCCTTTCATTAACAAATAAATTAATTTACAAATGTTCAAAATGAATATATGCCTGAGAATCTGAATTTCAGGATATTGTATTTGAAGGTCACTTATCAAAAGAGCAAACATTAGCTTATTAACTCTAAAACTTTGAGGAATGGACACATAAAACTTCTAATTCAGCAGTGTTTATAATAAATAGCTTTTAAGAATTAAATGAATCAAAGTGGTTTACAATATGCTGTTTTAGAGATCTAGTTGCTTAAACTTTTTCTTCTATTCCAAAGCATCATTCTTTTGCTTCAAAGCATGTTAGAATTGCTACAAATGAACAGATTATACCCGAAAAAGCAAATACAAATCCTGAACAGAATTTATACTTATCTATTATTTTTCAGGAGTTCCTAGACTGGAGGTTGGTCTTTTTGCCCTTCCTTTTAATTCCTGAGATGGAGCACAAGGGCAGAATGAGTAAGAAATGCTAGGAAATTAAATAACTTTGGCAGTAAAACATTTCCTTTCTTTTAGGATCAACCTCTATTAGGATTGCTTCTGAGTTCCTAGGTTGTCTTGAACTTAAAGCTTCTTTTCTTCATCCAAGCACTTTTGAAGTCATCTCTTCCCCCTAGAAAGATTTGGAAATGTGGAGCGATGTTTTTAGTTATCACCATTGACTAGAAGCTGTTCTTGGCTTTTAGTAGTGTGTGTGCGCATGCTCACTCAGTCCTATCCCACTCTGCAGCCCCATGGACTGAAGTCTGCCAAGCTCCTCTATCCATGGGTTTTTTCAGGCAGCTTTTAGTGATAATGTGCTCCTTGCCACTAAAGGATAACGTTACAGCACAAATAATAGTCTGGCCTCAAATGCCAGTAGTGCCTCCAGTTCAAAAACATTTCCTTGTCCTCTCTTCAGCCTTACTTCTTGTTTAGATTGTAAACTCTGGGACAGAAGGGATGTGGTGGACACTGTTGATTGCCCTAACCTCAGTGCCTAAAAGAGCACCTTATATGTAGTGAGTGTGCAGTAAATATTTGTTAAGTGAAGTGTCACCCATGAATGATTGGTGAACAATAAGATAGGTATAACAAAAACCTACTAACCAAACTTCAATTTCCTTAGGCCTTGAATGATCTGGTGTTGGGATCCTAGATTAACCTGCTTTTAGAATAAAGTTTCTACTAGAGCTTTGAGTCTGTCATTTTAGGAGATGGTTATCCTATGTGCCATTGTTTACTGTGATTCTGGGATGGGAATATACTCCTAGAAGTTTGTAAGAAATCATAGATTTAATTTTATTTTGTGAATCTGTATTTAGGGAAAGTCAAAATATGATGTATACTTTTCAGTAACATTTTAACACCAAATTTATAAAGATATTAACTTGAAATTAGCATCCCCTGGATTTTCAGGAAAGATTTAGAAATCTTATAACTAAGCTGTTTTGTGACAGAGTCTGTTTTCAGTCAGTAAAGTGTGATATTAGGGTTAAAAGGGGTAACAGGTTGTGAGGCTCTGGGTGGGTATAACACTTCCTCCCAATAAGACTTTCCAGAAGGCAAATGGACTATGAATGTTGGGCCGTGTTTCCTAAAAGTAAATAAAAATATATTAATTATCATAAATATTTTTACATGTAATTTGTATTGTGTAGAAATTACAGGAAAGGATTTTCATCTCAATATTTCAAAGAAAAAATTTCCTACTTACTACATTTGTCCTTTCTCTTTTTTCTCAGTGTTAACTTTCATATTCTATAAAAACTGCTTGCTTGTTCAGCATTTAAAAATCTCTTCTCTGGGAATGTCTTTGTTTTGCATATCTAGTTATTTATACCACCAAAGAACAACTTTTTTTTTTTAAAAAAGAAGCATTAACTTTATCGCAAAGAAATATTTGCAAATTACTTTTCTGGTGGCGCTTAGTGTTTGTTTCACCTTCTTGCCTCCTTCTGCATTTATAGTCTATTCACACATTGAGCTTTTAGCATTCCTTCAAGATTCTACAACAGAACTTCTTTCTCCCCAGACAGCTAATTAGTGCTTTTTTTAAAAAAATCATAATAGCATATATATATATAGTGGCTAAAAACTGCATCCTTTTTTTCTACTGAGAGGGATGTTTTAACTGGAGGGGCGGGGGAGTTGACTAACTCTGTGGACCTGTCTTCAAGGCTGGATTCAGAGCAGCTATTACCATAATGGTCCCTGTTCAATTCTAGCTTCTGGTTTCTTTTTAAACGTAATAACAAGACCTTTGGAAAGTAATGATAGCCAAATAAAGAAAACCAGTCCACTACAGAAAGTGGTGACACTGGCTTGGGAATAACTGCCATTATTTATAGGCTGGTGTTTGTGTGGTTAGGTTGCTTTTGCCAGTGCACACAGCAGTGAATCTCATCACAATCTGTTCTCCAGCATTTCTTCTCCCTCTTGATATTGTTTCCTTTCAGTACATATTGGGATGTTCTGGAATGAGCTCAATCAACAGTGCTTTATTTCTGAGCTGAGGATAGTTGAGGAGTGTTAATGCTTGTGTGTGTTTGGTTGGGTTGTTCTGTCCTTTCCTTCCCTCTGAAACCATTATTTTTTAAAAAAATAAACCTTACATAGGGAGAGGATTTGGAGGAGAAAGATGTATTCATACTATCTTTTCTGTTTGAACCAGAAAAAAATTTTCAAGGCAGAAATTCTGGTGGGATAACAAAGAATTATCCCAAGAAATGCCCAAGGGAGAGCCCTGAGTTGGAAGGTGTTCTAGCTGAGATGGCCATTGGCATATGTGTACAAGTATGTACAGATTGAAGTATAGTTGATTTGGGGCATCCTTGGTGGCTTAGACAGTAAGGAATCTACCTGCAATGCAGGAGACCTGAGTTCGATTCCTTGGTCAAGAAGATCCTCTAGAGAAGGGAATGGCTACCCACTCCAATGTTCTTGCCTAGAGAATTCCATGGACAGAGGAGCCTGGTAGGCTATAGTCCATGAGGTTGCAAAGAGTCAGACAAGATTGAGCGACTAACACACACACATACACACACACATAGTTGATTTACAATATTGTGTTAGTTTCTGGTATACAGGAAAATCATTCTATTATATATATTTTGTATTCTTTTCCATCATGGTTTATTATAAGATACTAAATATAGTTTTCTGTGCTATACAGTAGAACCTTGTTATTTATTTTATATATAGTAGATTGTATCTACTAATCCCAAATTCCTAATTTATTCCCCCCACCCCTTTTTCATAATAATAAGTTTGTTTTCTATGTCTGTCTGTTTCTACTTTGTAAATAAGTTCATTTGTATCATATTTTAGTTTCCACATATAAGTGATATCTTATGGTATTAGTCTTTCTCTTTCTGGTTTATTTCACTTAGCATGACAATCTCTAGATCTATCCATGTTGCTGAAAATGGCATTATTTCATTCTTTATGGTTAAATACTATTCCATTGTGTAAATATATCATATCTTGTTTATACATTCATCTTTGATGGACATTTAGGTTGCTTTCATGTCCTGGCTATTGTAAACAGTGCTGCTATGAATACTGGGGTGTATATATCTTCGAATTACAGTTTTCTCTGGATATATGCCCAGAGGTGGGGTTGCTGGAACATATGACAATTCTATTTTTAATTTGAGGAGCCTCCATCCTATTCTGCATAGTGCCTGTACCAAATTAATTTCCCACCAAGAGTGTAAGAGGGTTCCCTTTTCTCCACACCCTTTCCAGCATTTATTTGTAGACATTTTAATGATGGTCATCCTGACAGGTGTGAGGTAATACCTTATTACAGCTTTATTTACATTAATAATTAACAATGTCAAACATCATTTCATGTACCTACTGGCCATGCTGTGTATCTTCTTTGGATAAATGTCTGTTTAGGTCTTTCCCGCATTTTTTAATTGGGTTGTTTGTTTTTCATTATTGAATTTTAACAGCTGTTTTTATATTTTGGAAATTAAGCCCTTGTTGGTCACATTGTTTGCAAATATTTTCTCCCAGTCTGTAGGTTGTCTTTTCATTTTATTCATAGTTTCCTTTGTATGCAAAAGCTTATAAGTTTGATTAGGTCCCAATTATTTATTTTTGCTTTTACTTCTATTACCTTGGGAGACTGAACTAAGAAAACATTGCTATGATTTATGACAGAGAATCTTTTGCCTGTGTTCTCTTCTAGAAGTTTTATGGTGTCATGTCTTATATTTAAGTTGTTAAGCCATTTTGAGTTTATTTTTGTGTCAGGTATGAGGGTGCATTCTAACATCATTGATTTGCATGAGGCTGTTCAGCTTTTCCAACACCACTTGCTGATGAGATGGTCTTTTCTCCACTGTATATTTTTGCCTCCGTTTCTGAAGATTAATTCTCTGTAGATGTGTGGGTTTGTTTCTGGGCTCTCTATTCTGTTCCATTGACCCACATGTTTGTTTTTGTGCCCAAACCATGCTGTTCTGATTATTGTTGCTTTGTAGTATTGTCTGGAATCTGGGAGGGTTATGCCTCCAGCATTGTTCTTTTTCCCCAGGATTGCTTTTGCAATTCTGGGTCTTTTATAGTTCCATATAAATGGTATGAAATTTGCTCTACTGTGAAAAGTGTCATGGGTAATTTGATAGAGATCACGTTAAATCTGTAGATTGCTTTGGATAGTATGGCCATTTTAAACATATTAATTCTTTCAATCCAAGAGCATGGGATATCACTCCATTTATTTAAACTATTTTCTATTTCCTTTATCAATGTCTTATAGTTCTCAGTGTTTAAATCTTTCAGCTCCTTGGTCAGGTTTATTTTGAAGTATTTTATTAATGAGATTTTAAAGGGAATTGTTTCTTTACTTTCCCTTTCTGATATTTCATTGTTAGTATAAAGACATATAATAGATTTCTTGTATCCTGCTACCTTTGTACAATTCTTGGTAAAGGCTTTTTCTGATTTTGTAGGGAAAAAATAGCACTAAGCAAAGTTAAACATCTAGATTCCTGTCCCTTCATATCACTGAGGATTGGAAAATGGGGAGTATGGGAGTTGTTCTAATTTTTTTCTCAGCTAGAGTTATTTCAGAAACAAAAATTAGAGTGAACTCTTCTCTTCCTCACTCTCTAACTAAGGTGCTTTGGGTACAAAGTTCAAGTTATGCAAGATGAATAAGTCCTGGAGATCTATTGTATGGCACAGTGTCTATAGTTAACAATACTGTATTGTACATATAAATATTTGCTCATAGGGAAGATTTTTATATTAATTGTTCTTATCCATATATATTGGAGAAGGAAATGGCAACCCACTCCAGTATTCTTGCCTGGAGAATCCCATGGACAGAGGAACCTGGCAGGCTATGGTCCATGGGGTTGCAAAAGAGTCAGACACGTCTGAACAACTAAACAAAACAACAGTCCATACATATGAAACATAATGAATAAGATGTTGGGAGGAAACTTTTAGAGGTCATGGATATGTTTCTGGCATAGACTGTAGTGATTCTTTTCATGGTTTTATATTTATTTCTAAACTCAACCACATGTATACATTAAATACATACCGCTTTTTGTGCACCAGGAAGATCTCCTAGTGGAGGGCACGGCAACCCACTACAGTATTCTTGCCAGGAAAATCCCATGGACAGAGGGGCCTGGCAGGCTACAGTCCATAGGGTCACCAGGAGTCGGACACAACTGAAGTGACTTACCAGGCAGGCAGGTCGTGCCTCAATAAGATGATTTAAAGAAGTCGGTGTGGAATTTGAAGTTTAATCTTCTCTAAGTTTGCTGGTCTTTTGCTATCTCCAGCTTCCCGTCTTATTGTGACTAATTCACTGAGAGTAGTACGGCAGAGAAGGTGTCCCTCTGGTATAGGAATCTTTCAGAAGAAAGAAGTCCTGCTCTACCTTATGCCCCCAAGTATGGCAGGTATAGAAGATGAGTCCTCTGAGATTTATGAAGGTGTGCCAGGATGATAATGGTTTAGGCTGAGAGGGAATGGAGCCTCAAGTCTCCCACAGTACTGCACAAAAAGGGAAGCTATCTTGATCGTATTAGTGTCCTCACCAGTTACTAAAAGCCCTCGTGATGTTTTGGCAGCTTTGAATAAGGGTTGTTTTTGTCCTGTGCCACAGGAAACATACCTTTCTACAGAAATTTGGATCAAAGTTCTAGTTCTCAAACCATGGCTTCTATATAGGTCCTTCAGCAGTCCTGTGAATATATGATTCAAATATTATTTTCATATTTACATTAACCATTATATTTTAAGAGTAAATAATGCTGGCTGTCATAACAGATTCTAAACCTTACTTGCCTGACACAGTTAAAGTTTAGAAACTGTTCCTGGTCTGCAAGTAGCCTTCTACATGGTCCTTGGAGAGCCCAGGCTTCCTCTGTCTTGTGGCCTCATCCTCCTCACTGGATCCTTGGAGTCCTTTCCAGCCAGCAGGCTGTTGAGGAAAGGGTTGGAGGGTTGCTTGAGACAAGTCTGCAGGTGCAGCGTCTGGGAGTGGTGTGTATCAGCTCTGCTCACATTTCGCTAGGTAAATCTCAGACAGATAACTACAAAGAAGGCTGGAAAACATGGCTGAACTGTGTACCCAGGAAGGAAAGGAAAGAGAGATGATTTTTGTTTAAAGTCCAGCTAGCTATCTTTATCACAGTCATTTTAAAAAGATATTTTAACTCTTTGGAGACTACAGCTTCTTAAAACATTGCCAATGTTAACTTGCTTCAGTGAAGACTTTGGAATGAAATTTCATTTGCTTTATTCAATAAAATGCCCTGTGGTTGCAGAAAAAAAATGCTGTTACAAAAACATCCTTACCACCAGCAGCAATTTATCTGTGAGAATCGCTGCCATCACCTTCAAAAGCAGTTGCAAAGAAAATACAAAAAAAAAAAAAAAAAAACAACCCTTTCAATTCTAAGATTGATACAAGTCTTCAAGTCATCTCTCAAAATCCTGATCACATTCATCTGAATTACCTCTTTATTCATAGTGACTGAACTTGCAGCATTGGACAGAAATGTGAACTTATACATTTATGTCAATAAAACATTTCTCATCTGTTCTAGGTATGTTCAGCTTGTATGCAACATTTATCTCTTTAAAAAGGGGTTGCTTTGCTTAACAAAGTAAAAATAGTGCTATCTAGAGTCTCTTCCAGCTCTGACATTTATGCTTTCTATTTTTATATGCCATTGAAGAGAAGACTAACTCTTGATTGCATATAAATGGTTCAATGCAAATTACTAAAGTTGTTTTCCTTAATAGGAAAGTTAAGTTGCACTAGGGAAACTCTTATACAATGTGCTTCCCCAGCTTCTCTTAAATCAACTATTACTAGAAAATCCTAGTGGCTTGAAATCTCTAGACCTATCTATCAGCTAACACTCCATTCTGATAATTTCCACAGTTTATTTGAAGTTTTGCAATTCAGACATGCTTTTGCTTGTTCAGAACCACCCTCACTTCTCTAGCATTGATTGTAGTGTCAGGTCAGGGGTCTGTTTAGTTAAAGAGCCACAGGCCTGCCAAAACTAGCATTGATTGTGTCTGCCCTTAGATTTCTACTTGATTAGGTTTGGACATCTGCTTTAGACGTCCTGGCTCTCCCACCACCCTTTTAATGGACTAGCCCCTACCTACCTCACTGAAGGGCTGCCTTGGATCTGAAATCTACAGCCAGGCAACTCAGACATAAATTAGACGTTGCCAAGGCTGGAGGGGCTGTGGCTTTTGTTTTCAGGCTTGCAGTTTGAGGCAAAGGTCATAACTCCTGTTCCCATGACTGCTGCCAGCAGCCACTGGGTTGCTAAGGGAGCAGCCACAGACCAGGCTGTGATGGGAGAAACGAACTCAGGTGACCCTGCCTGCCTCACACAGATGAAGCCATGTGGAGCTGCACCTCCACTGGGGAATCCTTGCAGGGGACCAGGCTCCTAGATTGTTCATTGCCCTTTACTGAATCGGCACAGGCGTCTGGATGCACAGTGGAGAGTTTTGAAAAACAGTGTTAGCTTACAGAACTGAGCTCTGAGGAAGTGGAGACCCCACAACTTATTCCTGACTTCATCTGCTTGCCATTAGCCAGTGATGATGATTTGCTGATATATCTGCTTTGACATCTGCTGATACTGAAACTGGCCCCATCCGTAAGATATGCTAGGTTTGGATTGCACTTGATCTGCTCCACTTGCAAAATGACGGTTTGGGGTTTGAAAGCAGATGTGTTTAGATCAAAGACAGGAGAAGACAAAATGGTTTCAGAATGCTGAAAAAGGACCATGGCAGCTGTGAAACAGTGTTTTCATTCAGGGCTGACTGTGTATGTCAAAGCAGATGCAGGAAGATCTCTTAAATGTTCTCTTAGAAATTGCTATTACTCTAATAAAATTTTTTAAAATAAATGCAAAAAATTTACTATTACTTCTATGACTATTAGTCCTGAAAGAGCATAAGATGTGTGGAACTGGTGCAGGAACACTCAGACATCCATTTTCTTTAACCACCAAGTGTGTCTTTTTATTTCCCTGTATCACTCCTCATGTTAGCTTTCTGTAATTTTTTATTTTCCCTCTTATTTATTTTCAATCTTTCTTGCCCCACACCCTTGTTTTATTTTTATTTTTTTATCCAAACCATTGCAAAGAATGACAAACTTGTAATGCTACAGGTGCAAAAAAAAAAAAAAGTAAAGCTATGCAATACACATTTTACATACTCATTGGAGAAAACATAGAAAATTAAAATTTTAGAAAAAAGAATTAAATCATTCTGTTTCTCTAGACCCATCCTTCTCCATGCTACTGAGTGCTTAGAAGCCTGACCGCATTGCCTTCTGACTCCCCTTGGGTTTTGCCAGTGTGAATGAAGCTGGGTTATTTATTTCCTCCCTGCAGGGTTGCCGCCAGCTGGCTGTGCACCTTGATTGAAGGGCACAGCTCCTACCAAGCAGCCTTCTTTATAGAATTCTCTCTATATGTTCAGGAAACCACTTCCTCCTCCAGCCCCTACCATATAGGCTGGGAATGGGGTCTGCTCTGGAAGCCTGTACCATTCTGCCCCATATCTTGCTAATAGTCCCTTAATACATGCTCCACTCTCCTTAAATTATTTAATTTAAGAGTTTCATCTCTTTTCTGCTGAAACCCTGGGTAGTACAATTATAATTATTAACCAAAGATAAGCACTGATAAACATTTTGGTATATTTCTTTAGCTGCCTTTATTTATGACCCCATGTATATTGTCACCCTGCTTATTTAACTTATATGCAGAGTACATCATGAGAAACGCTGGGCTGGATGAAGCACAAGCTGGAATCAAGATTGCCGGGAGAAATATCAATAGCCTCAGATATGCAGATGACACCACCCTTACGGCAGAAAGTGAAGAGGAACTGAAAAGCCTATTGATGAAAGTGAAAGAGGAGAGTGAAAAAATTGACTTAAAGCTCAACATTCAGAAAACGAAGATCATGGCATCTGATCCCATCACTTCATGGGAAATAGATGGGGAAACAGTGGAAACAGTGTCAGAGTTTATTTTTTGGGGCTCCAGAATCACTGCAGATGGTGACTGCAGCCATGAAATTAAAAGATGCTTACTCCTTGGAAGAAAAGTTATGACCAACCTGATAGCATATTTAAAAACAGAGACATTACTTTGCCAACAAAGGTCCATCTAGTCAAGGCTGTGGTTTTTCCAGTAGTCATGTATGGATGTGAAAGTTGGACTGTGAAGAAAGCTGAGCCCTGAAGAATTTATGCTTTTGAAGTGTGGTGTTGGAGAAGACTCTTGAGAGTCCCTTGGACTGCAAGGAGATCCAACCAATCCATTCTAAAGGAAATCAGTCCTGGGTGTTCTTTGGAAGGAATGATGCTGAAGCTGAAACTCCAGTACTTTGGCCACCTCATGTGAAGAGTTGACTCATTGGAAAAGACTCTGATGCTGGGAGGGATTGGGGGCAGGAGGAGAAGGGGTCGACAGAGGATGAGATGGCTGGATGGCATCATCGACTTGATGGACGTGATTTTGGGTGAACTTTGGGAGTTGGTGATGGACAGGGAGACCTGGCGTGCTGCAGTACATAGGGTCACAAAGAGTCAGACACAACTGAGCGACTGAACTGATGGGCAACAGATTTAGTATAATTCTGGGTATGCATCTTTATATCTCTGTTCCCCCTGGAATTATTTATGAGAGTTATCCCCCATTAGTAAAATGTCCCATACCCTAAATCATGATTTTCATTGGCTATGGTTTGTTCCACTGTATGGGGGTAACTGGAATTTGTTTTAGAATTCAACAGCAGTTTTATGATCTTTATTTATGATTTTGATTTCCTCAAACTTAGTAACTCCCTGTTTCTTATGTGTGTTCATTTTACAGCTGGGTCAGTGGGTCGTCACTCATTCAGGGACACCCCTTTCAGGCACAACCTTAAGCCAAGTTTCCTCATAGACAATTAAACCTATTTATGTCCAGTCTTCACTCTCCTCAGTGGTTAAGGGACTTCTCCAAGTCCTCATTCTAGTAAATTGCAGAGCTAAACAAATTGAACCCATGACTGCTATCTCTAAGTCCAGGGCTTACCTACTCCAATATGTTATGTTTACCAATTTGTAAAATGGACTCTTCCTCCAACTATGGAAACCACAGTTCTAAGTTATGGAAGAAAGTCAAATAAAAATACGTGTGGTTCCAAAGAAATGGACTATCAAGCCATGAAACGACGTGGAGGAAACTTAAATGCATATTACCAAGTGAAAGAAACCAATCTGAAAAGGCTACATACGGAGGATGATATTTTGGAGAAAAGCAACACTGTAGAATCAGTAAAAGGATCAGTGGTTGCCAGTGATTGAGAGAGATGAATGGTTGAAGCACAGAGGAATTTAGGACAGTGACACTATTCGATATGATACTACAATATTGCATACATGTTATACATTTGTCCAAACCTGTATGTAGTATGTATTATGTAGTCTATTTATATAGTATGTATGTATGTAGTCTATGGACCTGTAAGTATTCTATGGACCTGGGTGATGAGGATGTGTTAGTTCAGGTACATCAGTGGCAACATGCATTATCATTCTATTGTGCAGTACTTGTAGGGAAATTGCATATGTGTAGGGGGAAGGGACCTATGGGCACTCTCTCTCTCCCCTCTAAAAACCTAAAAATACTCTAAAAAGTAACATCTGTTTTAAAAATGTGTAGTTCTTTTTAAATAGGCAAAGTTTTAGGTTTTAATGCCAATAGATTTGCCATGTCTGACTCTAGTTTTCCTTTAAGACAAATAACTTTCCTCTTTCATCAAAATGTCTGTAGTATATTGGTGCCCCATCTCTGGGGCTTTCCCACTGACCACCAGTTTTCCTATTGTTATTTTCAAGCAGCTTCAGCATTGGTCTCCTATATTCAGGTAATGCGGACACATAATTGATTATAAAATATACCTGGCTCTAAGGATGTTTTCCTACTGGAGAGTTTCATACTCAAGTCTTGGAGTGAAGATATGAGAGATCATTTTTTACAAAGCCTTGGAGATTTAGTGGAATAAACTAGAAGCTTAACTTGAGACTTTCAAAATCCGAAAATCTGTTCAAGCATCCATCAGACATGACAGAATGGTTTTATTACCTCCAGAATTGGATGCAGAACTGTATGTACGCTTCATCAAGTTAATCTGGCTCTCTATTCTGATGTCCACTAAGTATGTCTTTTCTCCAGTATATCAACAAGCATGGAAACTTAAAAGTCAGAGCTTTGAAATGATTGTGCATTAATTTCTTTTTGTTGAAACAGTTAAGGAAATATTCTTCATGGGCTTCCCTGATAGCTCAGTCAGTAAAGAATCTGCCTGCAATGCAAGAGACCCGGGTTCAATTTCTGGGTCAGGAAGATCCTCTGGAGTAGGAAATGGCAACCCAATCCAGTATTCTCCCATGGAGAATCCCACAGACAGAGGAGCCTGGTGTGGGCTACAGTCCATGGGGTTGCAAGAGTCAGACCCGACTTAGCTACTAAACCAGAAGAACATATGTGGATAGGTTGCCCTGTGGGTTGCTCCAAAATGAACAACTGAGACCATAACATAAACAAGTCTTTATGTGCACATTTTCTGAGACTGAGTGAATTAAGAAATGCATAAAGGATCAGTGACTAATTTGTAATGGGCAAGACCTATTGCGTATATTGACTATTTGTACTTCTAGTGTCCCCTTCCTGTTGGTGTGTGGTTATGACAATGATGTTTTGGAAATTTGGTCACCTCCTGGTTTGTAAAATCAGGTCTTCCTGGGCACAGAGTTTTGTTTTTCCCTTTGTCTTCTGACATAGATTCATAGGTTGTTCTTGTTACTTCCACAAAAGGGGGAGGAGAGAGATGTAGATGTGATAAAACTAGATTATCTGAAAATCATTTCTGTTTGGATTTAGAATTCATTGTTTATTTTTAGATAGAAGATATACTGTCCTACATCATTTTCCTTGGGCCAATTTACAAGTTATATTACTTGAGCAAAGAGTGGTAAGAGGCAGCTGCGGCATTTCTGAAGGACGCAGGGTGAAGGCGAGGAGAATGAGATTTAAATTTATGGATATCACTTCTCTTGCTCACATATACTCAGATAACTTAGTTCTGTGATATTTGCTCACAGTGCTGTCTTTTTACAAGTTGTATAATAGATAAGAAATAAAATAAACAAGTTTCCCTTTCTGCCGTCAGTTTGCTGTGTGCTCACTGCAGACTGGGAATAACCAACTATCCTGTTTCCCTAGGACTGAGAGGTTTCCAGGATGTGAGGTTTTATGTTGTAACACCAGGAAGAGTCGTTCACCTTAGCTCAAGGGAGTGGCTGTGAAGGCATGGATTCTCCTGGTGGCCTTAGGCAAGTTGTAGAACCTTGGAGACAATGAGCGAAACTAGTGGGGTTAACCAAAGAATCAGAGCAGAGTTAAGGAGAGAGGCTGAAGTTAACGACCAAGTCAGCGCTTGAAAGAGTGAGGAGTGTCCTGGTGTAGAGTCAAATGAAATTAGAACAAGCTACCCCCATTCTAGGTGGATAGTGAGGATTATTCCCCACTGCCCCAAACCAACCCCTGCCCCATGAATTCCAGAGGAGCTGGCTTCTGTCATAGTCTTCTCATTTGATTCCTTCTGCTGCAGGGATGGGCCGGCAGAGGAAGCCAGCACTGTCCTTCAGAGCAGTAGGCTGTCTCCATCCTACCCCAGGAATGAAGGAAACACTTCATCCTAATAATGAACTCTAGTTTCTTGTTTTCACGTTTTAAAAGTGCTGAGTATTTTATTTTATGATTATACAAGGGGATTGAGTGGTATTACAAGACACTCCAAAATGCATTCGTAGAAAGGTACCCTCCCTGGATGAGGTGGCTTGGCAGGTGATGGCGGCTTGTGATTTTCTTGTACTCTTTCTCTATGGGAAGAAGAGAGGCTCAAACTCCTTCCTGGGTCTTCATGGGTAGGATTCCTGTCCAATCCCCATGTGGAATGTTTGCCTCTCTCCATATGTGGGCAGGAGTTGTGCTACCCTAGCCCGTGGTATGTTTACTCAGCGTCCTATATTGAGTAACGCAAAAATGTAAAAGAGTGGAAATATTTGAATGCAGACAAAATATGTAAAGAATGATGACTCTAGCAGTGAATCCACAAAATGTATGCTGTGAGGTTCTGTATGATGGACAAAAGCCACAAGTCACCTCTGTGCCAAGCGAGAAACATCATGTATTCTGAGTTAGTGTCCATGAGAAAAGAAGTACAACTTGTCTTTGTATCAAAGCAAGAGGTCATTTTTCCCCAGTGGGTCTTCTTTTTCTTAACTTTAGTCTTTATTTATTTGTGTCTTAGGACAGGCTGTGCACAACATGCAGCTCTAGTTCCCTGGCCAGGGATTGAACCTGTGCCCCCTGCATTGGGAGGGAAGAGTCTTAACCACTGGACCACCAGGGAAGTTCTCCCAGTGGGTCTTCCTAAGGAGGACACTTTGAAATATAATGAATATCATTCTCAACAGTGCCTTGATAGACGTTTCATAGTTTCATATGGGCGTTTCCCATAATGTTCCTCAGATAAAAAATGGTATTGGTCTACAGTTCAACAAAATTCATATCTTAAAATTTTTATAGAACAAAGTGAACTATAGATATATACATTTTAAAACCAAAATAAATAAAATTCATCAAAAGGTAGAAATGAATGAGACTGTCTAGATATGAAGATCTCTGGCTCGGATCACTTCAAAGATAGATTCTAGAGTATGCGGAGGAATGGCTGAATTTTCTATCTGTCAGGCAATTCTCCATAATGATGTTTCTCAAGCAAGCTTTGAGGTATTGAAAGCGATGATTTTGATGAGATTCTGCCTGACAGATACCTCCTGGAATGCACATTGCTCTGTGGTCAATTGTGTCTAGAAGAATTCCTCAGGTGAATGTAAAGAATTCAAATATGGATACCACCTGAGTAGAGGTCTTTTATTGGGGTTGGGCCAAGGAGTGGTTGTGGTACTACCAAAGCTCTCCTCACAGTTCTGGTTCTGTTCCAACACATGGCTGAATGGAAGCCCTGTAACATTCTGTGTCTGTAGAGCAGTGTGGTAAGAGTGTAAATATAATATGTAAAAGAGATGAAGCTCTCAGTCATGGAGAACTGAGGTCCTTTTATGACTAGGCCTTAGATAAATCTCTTTGGCTTCATTTTGACACTGTTCTCAAAATTGCCTCAGAATGGAATCTCTGCTTAACTTGCTCGCTGACTTTTCCTTTGATTTTCAGAGCACTGTGGAATGTTCAAAACACTGAGTAGCTTGACCTATTTTTTTTTCCCCCAGAACTCTTTCTTTTCTTTTTTTTCTCCTTCTATCCCTCCCTTTTCCTCTTTATCCATTCTTCCTTCCTCTTCCCTCCACCTTCCTATGTCCCTGCCTGCCTCCCCAACCCCTGCTCCTTAATTCGTATCTAAATTCACAGACATTCTAGAGCTTGAAAGTAAATTTCTATTTGTCTTCTCCACCTGCTGTTCAACCTATCTGGGGACCATAGCTCCAATTTCTTAAAGGGTTTCCAATGCTTTTCTTAATTAAATTTTGACCCATATTTCACACAATTGTTTCTTAATATACACATATGAACACAAACATAACTGTTTATATAATTTATTTCAGGCCAATTACTCTGATTCTAGACAGTCTGAAGACATCCCCAAATTAATAATGGTGTGGGGCTGAAGGAAACTGTGTGATTATATTCTATCTTTGACAGGCTTCAGAAGGAGCATTAAGACAGTATGGGAGTTATAAACTTTTGTTAGTAATTTTATCCTGAGATGCTAATCACATTGATTTATGTAATGTTTTTATAATCCTTACAAACTATATGTTTCCATTTTATGTGAAAAACTGATATATAGGAAGATATTTTTAGTTTGAGAGTTTCCCAGAGATAGAGATTTTTTTTTAATCTTATGAACAATGAGACATTTTCTTTACATTTGCAATATTTCACTAAGTGTTTAACTGATACTCCTTGTTTTGTGTGTAATTTTGTCAAGAGATATACTCTTAGAAGCACTTTTGACCAGATTTCTGGTGTTCCATTGATAACCTTGAAGTGGACCTCTTTCCTATTACAGAATTAGCATTTGGCACCTGTTTATGAATTAATAAAGCTGAAATGCCATTTTCCATGTTAAATGATACCTCATTTTTTTGGCATTTCTAGCTACTATTTTTTTTTAATTGTGTCCTTGGGATATTCATATATTTTAAATCTTAAATATCAAGCTTTCCACATTTGGCCTTTTTAGAGACTGTGTCACAAGGTTGAACTCTAATACCTGTAAATGTTTTGAGTTAAATACTTTGCAACTGTTTGGATTATTTATCACCTGTTCTACTTCCAGCTTGTTCTATAAATTTAGACATTTAGTACCTGACTCTGAATCAAAATATTTTGAAATATTTCAGTAACTAAACAAACAATGCAATGATCAAGAGTTTCAAACAACATGCTTATGGTTATGGTTATCAAGGAAACCATTGCCTTATATAATGTTTGACAACAGCCCTGTTTTTTTGTTTTTTTTTTAATACTATAGAAACAAAACTTATCTAGTAGTGTGTAGAAGTAAGTGTACAATGAAATGAGCCACAAGCTAACTGGAAGTAATGAGAATGTACTAGGTGAAAAATGCTTGATATTAATTGATATGTTGTTTGATAATATAAACATGAAACTCAAGAGGGATAATAGATTGAAAAGTGTGATAGAATAGGAATAGGAGTAAAATTTCCTTGTTGAAACAAATTTGAAGTCCCCCTATGTTCTTAAAATATACTGTGTGCATGTTTAGGGGAATTGTTTCATTTAGCAAACTGACAGTCCCATCTTTGCCAAAGGCAAATTCAAAAAATGGGATTTTAAACAGAATTGTTAACAGAATTGGTTGGAGGTTTAAATGCATTGCCCAGTGATAGACTAGACTGCTAGAAGCTACAGGGCTGCAGGACATGATGAGCTTATTTTGAAAGTTTCTCCAGTTTATGCTGGGTTTTGCTTTAAAGGGAAGTAGCAAGTTGTGAGGACTTCCCTGGTGGCTCAGACGGTAAAGCATCTGTCTACAATGCAGGAGACCCGGGTTCTATCCCTGGGTCAGGAAGATCCCCTGGAGAAGGAAATGGCAATCCACTCCAGTACTATTGCCTGGAAAACCTCATGGACAGAGGAGCTTGGTAGGCTACAGTCCATGGGGTTACCAAGAGTTGCACACAACTGAGTGACTTCACTAGCAAGTTGTGGAGCACAGATATGCTAAAACTCCTTATAGGAAAAAGATCCTAGAGTGTTGATAATGGATGAAATATATTTCTTAAGCCCTTTCTCAAGGTCTATACATGTTGAACAAGACCCTAAAGAGAAAAAGATGATGTTGGTTTGGACACTGATTCTGAAAGTTTGTGTTCCCATATATAAATCGGGAACGTAAAGTGTGACAAGATGATAAGAAAGGTGAGTTGTAAAGTGAATGACTTTACAGGAAAAAAAAAAAGAGGGTAAATTGAGCCTGATTTGAAGCCATTCAACCTGTGAAAAGAAGTATTTTTATTTAAGAGATACTTGATTTGAAGTGTTAGAAGCCAGGTGTCAGTCCAATTGGAAGACAATTTTCAAATAGATTCTGATGTCTGGAAGAAATTATAGTATCTCTTTCTTGGTTGAGCAATGTCTTTCCTTATTTTAAAAGCTATTACACTATGTATGTAAACAAGAAAAGCTGAGTTTACACCTCTCTACTTTCACCTTTGATGTGTAAAGGCACGTGCAGCACAGAAATAGTAAAATGCTCAATTTTTTCCCCCTTAAACTTGCTACAAAGGACGTTTGGATGACTTAAGATGCCCAAAGATAGAGCTAGCTCATCATTGCTTGTGGCCTCGCATTTAAATATATTTTATTTCTAAAAGACTATGAAATATTGATACTTATCCTACTGCCCAACACATTATTTTCATAAGGAGTTTAGTACAGAAGAATGGGAAGAGAAAAACAGAATTAATATAGTTTAAGGGCATGAGAAACTTGTATGCAGGTCAAGAAGCAACAGTTAGAACCAGACATGGAACAACAGACTGGTTCCAAATTGGGAAAGGAGTACGTCAAGGCTGTATATTGTCACCCTGCTTATTTAACTTATATGCAGAGTACATCATGCAAAATTGTAAGGTTGCGGTTGCCAGCCATGTGCTACACTGGGATTCATGACCTACAGAGGACAGGATTTCGATCTGGGGCCAGAGACGAGGCTTGCCTACTCAGAACTTTTGGTGTAGCGAAGTTTTATTAAAGTATAATAGGGATAGGAAAAGCTTCTGACATAGACATCAGAAGGGGACAGAAAGAGTGCCTGCTTGCTAGTTTTTAGCAAGGTGTTTTATGTCTGATAGCCAGCTGCTAATCAGATAAGAGAGACACCTCAAGGCTGAGGGAATTTCACCAAGCCCCTCTCCCGTAATATGCATTTTTGAGATAGAATGGCACAAGATGTGTCATCTCTGGCCATAAAACAATGCACATGAATACTGGTTTCTTGAGCCATTATCAGCCCAAGGTTGAAGAGAAGAGAAAAAAATTTAGTCTTCAGTGGAACCAATTTGAAGAAAGGCAGAATCCAAAGCAAATACATAGTTTCCTTAACATAGCTTAAGAAAAAGATTTCCATAAGAAAGGCACATATGTTAGCTTAAAGTCTTCTGAGAAAAGTTAAGTTCAGGTGAACCAGGTGCCCTCAACAGAGAAGGGAAAAACTTCTGCCACTTGCAGTTTGCTTTCTCCTGCCGCTTGAGGACTTCTGGCCTCCATCTAGTCAAAGCTATGGTTTTTCCAGTAGTCATGTATGGATGTGAGAGCTGGACTATAAAGAAAGCTGAGCACCAAAGAATTAATGCTTTTGAATTGTGGTGTTGGAGAAGACTCTTGAGGGACTGCAAGGAGAGCAAACCAGTCCATCCTAAAGGAAATCAGTCCCGAATATTCATTGGAAGGACTGATTCTAAAGCTGAAACTCCAGTACTTTGGCCACCTGATGTGTAGAATGGACTCATTTGAAAAGACGCTGATGCTGGGAAAGATTGAAGGCAGGAGAAGGGGATGACAGAGGATGAGATGGTTGGATAGCATCACCGACTCAATGGACATGAGTTTGAGCAAGCTCCAGGAGATGGTGAAGGACAGGGAAGCCTGGCGTGCTGCAGTCCATGGGGTCTCAAAGAATTGGATATGATTGAGTGACTGAACAATAACAAGGGCATGATAAGTGACCTAGTAAAAGAAAGTAAATGGGAATGAACTGAAGGAGGAGAATAAGGCATCATGGAATTAGCTTCAGATCCTTACAACATTTCAGTTTGTATAAAAAGGTCCTAACCTAGTGTTTACTGGTAGGTAATTTTTTCCTCTTCTATTACCACACCTCCTGGCACTGTCAGTCATAACATTTCTTTTCTTTCATATTCTCTTAGTGTTTCCATCTTCCAATTAGTCAATCTGGAAGCATGAGTATGAGGGAAAATGATGAAAACCATAATTAAACTTCAGACAAAAGAAAAGGGGGGCATGCATTTAAAGGGTTATCACATAGAAGAATTTAACCTATTCTTCTAGGTATAACTAGGATCAGTGAGCAGAAGATATATCAAAGTAGACATTAAGTTCTCAGAGTTGCTAAAAATGGACTAGGAGCTTTATCATGGAAAGAACTCCCCATTACTGGAGGGATACTTAGCTTATGACCTGCCCTGTCTTTAGGTGTCATTTGGATGAGGGAGGAGGCTTTAGGGTTTTCACTACATCAACTATCTCCTTTCTCTCAAATGGTTTGTCCCCTTAGACTAGAGTCTCTCATGTCTCGCCATGTAATCCAAACTCTTCTAATTTCCTTACCATCCATTCATTCCATCCAAGTGAGAAACTGGTATCCAGTGCTGTTGGTTTGGTGTCCCCACTGTCTCTTGAGTCTGCCCTCTTCTTTTTTTTCCACTGCCCCTCCATCATAGGTCTTGCCTCCTGCTTGAGATGTAAGCTCCTTGAGGGCATGTATATTGCCTTTTGTTTCTTTTTTATCCCTAGTTAGCATAAGATCTGGGTGCTCAGTAAAAATCTACTGAATGAATGTGTAACTTCCAACATTTTACTCTGAAGCCTCTTTTACTTTGAGTGGCATGTTAGTCCATTCATTCAGTAAATATTTTTGAGCATCAACTATGTGCACTGGGGATATGGGAATGAATATGATAATAATTTTTCCTGTAAAGATCAAGGTCTCGTTGAGAGAAAAGTACGTACACAAAACTTGGATTTGCTCAGGCAATGTTATAACAAGAAGTATCTACCCGATCAACTTAACTGGATCTCCAGAATATCAAATTCCCATCACTTTGCAGGAACCCCACAACTAGCTTAGGCAGATGTTCTTAGAGAAGTCAAGGTCAGGGTCTGGATTTCATGGGGCTGAAAGTAGCTCCTCCCAGAGGTAACAGAAGACATCAATATTTGAGTAGGTGAACTAAGCAAGTTTAGGCGGACAAGCCATAGTTCCATAGTTTTGATTCTACCAGTCTCTCCTTGCTAGGGACTATCTTCTCCTAAGCTAATGAGGCTCATATTTTTAGTTTTCTTCCTGGGCCTCATCTGTTTCCACATCAAACTCTGTACCACACTGGTTCACCACCAAACTGGTCACTTCTTAGAATTAGAGTGAAAATATAGTTACAGAGCTTTTGATTTTTCAGTTCTGCAGTTGTTTAAAGTTCAGACTTTCTTCTTGGCTTCATACGTGTGGCTAGTTGTTTTATGATCCCCTAGTTATTTATTTTCCTCCTCTTCAGTACAAGTCCAAGCAAATGTACAACATGTTAGACATGGGAGGCTCCTCCAATGTTATGTACTCTGTTAACCAGTTCACTGGAGTTGCTTGTAAATGCCTATTCCGTCCCTCTACCAAAAATGCTTGTCAAAGTTTTTTCTGAAGCTTTAATGAGAGTGGTTTTATAGACTACCCCGAATTTAGGAAGAAAAAGAAAACATGTTCTTGGCTGGGTAAAGGCTGGAAGACTTTCCCTCTTTACTATGATCCCCTTCTGTCTCCATTTATTTCTGGTCTCCAACTTCTAAATGTCCTGAGGCTATGGCTCTTGCAATAAAATGTGATTTGGTTATTTTCTCTGTTTCATGCTTCTCCCACATAAACAAGATGGGTATCATTATTTTACTAGCAGAAGAGGAGACACATAAGAACTACATATATGTGTGTTTTATGTAGATAATTATGAATACATATGTGTGTATATGTTCATGTGAAACAGAAAGTTCAAGGGATAAAGATCAGAATTGCAAATAAGACAAATAAGGAAAGAAACAAAACTTGGTCATTTGTGACTTCAAGTTTTCCCTTCCTTTCTTTAGGTCCATGTAATTTCCTCCTGTTTAATCTCTAATCATCCTGACATTTGGAATGGCAGATATCTGAAATGAGCTTTGTCTCATTCCACTTGTTTCTCAGCTCTGCAGTCTGTGACCGACACTGTGTGTGCCGCTGGTGACCTGTGACACACCTAAGCCACGTGAGGCCATCACACCACAGTCAACTGACAAACAGGTGAAGTTAGAAGCCTGTGAGTAGAACCATGAAAGATGCCCTCGGGTTACTTTCCAACAACATTTGACATTTAAAGAAATGTCTATGTTCTGATTTTATGATCTAGCCAGTTACTCATTCACCAAAAATGTGATATGTCAGTGATGCAAAACTTATTTTATCAAGTTATTCCACTGCTGCCTTGTAATGACTGAGGGTAGAGTGGGGTGGTATGAGAAACCACAGAACAGCATGTGTTCAATGTTTTCCAGCTCATTTAAAAGTTCCAATTAGTCTAACAGGCGTTTGTTTGGGTACTTTTCAGCCTTAAAATCTTCTCTCCAAGTACCTTTACTAATTTGATGTTTCTTTCCCATCTTTCCCTTTCAATCAGAATTAAACAATTAAATTCTGCTATTATTTGTTCATCTTCTACATATTAACCTCAGCATCTCTAGTGTTTTCTGGATTCACAGGGATGGATATGCCCTTGAGGAAATACCACCTTCAAACCCAGTGTTCATGGAAGGCTTAAATCCAAGACTGACTTAGACCTCTTGGGCTTAAGATCACATAGATTTTTTCCTTAATAGGTAATCCCAGAGCTGGATAGTAAAGAATTACGTGTTTTATACAATACAATATGGCCAACTTCAGACTATTAAGAAAAAAGATTTTGTCATAGATAATCTCAAACTTAAAATATATCAGCTTGTATGGAAGTTAGGCATTTCATTCTGCCTAATGAAAATTAGGCAGAACATTTAAGTCAGGCACAAACTAATCTTTCTAAGCATATCCAGTGTTCTCTGCCAACTCTTGATTATGTGGGAGTTGCCGATCTGTTTCTCAGATTCTCTGGGGGTCTCCTAAGGTCATGTTCTGTTTTAAGATTCAGATTTCTATGCTTCAACACAAGGCCCAATTCCAGTCTGCTGCTTCTACAGAGGGTAAGGAAAGAATTCCCCCAGTCCCCTGAATCATGAGAACCTGGTGTCGGCTAGTTCTACCTTGGGTCAGATTGAGTGGCAGCTAAAATACCTGTCTTTGGCAAACCTCCCGGAAAGCACTACCTTGCCTCTGTTTGAAAATCTCCAGTGTTTTCTATGCAAAGTCTATTGTCTCCTGAAGACCTTGGTTAAGACAGGGGAGGAAAGGCCAGGACTCCACACTGATGGATAATATAGACTGAGTTCCTGGCTCAGGGCTTCTATGTGTTTGTCCAATGGATCTATATTCCTTGTGAGAGGAAAAAAACATCGTGATGAAGTTTATCTGATTAGCTAGTTAACGTGAATAGACGGTGTTTGTGACCAGAGAGAGAAAGACTGGAGGCAGACATTCGCGATACAGAAGCATGCGGTAATGACACGGAGGGACTGTGTCACACATCTGGACACAGATGTTGAGAACCCCATCGAAACACTGGAGGGTAGGGCCCAGGAATATGCAGTCCCCATCCCCTGCCCCCAAACTCCGCAGGATATTTAGCCGCAACTATGGTTGGGAATTATTCCAACAAAAGTAAGTTTCCTAGAACAGGCTTGAGTTTAGTGCTTTCTGGCTATGTGGAGAGACAATGAATGCCGACTGACTGATGGACGGAATGAATGAATTCATCAGAGACCAGGTAGAACTTGAGTATTTAATTATAATTATAGCCTTGTGGCCCCACCCACCCCATTGCATTCAAGCCTAAACTTCTTTACTAGTACCGCTAGATCCTTAGCTGCAGCCCGGAGCAGAAGGAGAGGAAAGGAAGAGCGAGGAGGAGACAAGCAGAAGATGACAATTGAAGCATCTAGAGATGGTTGAGGGTCAATCTAGCTGCCTCCTTTTCCCCAAAAGAGGCAGATCAACATCCCATCTCCTCCAACCGACTGATGGCATGTGCATGATCGAAAGTAATTTATGGCTCCTCCCCAGGATCGGCCTCAGTGCAGGAAAGCGGAGAATAAAATGGTGCCTGTGACAGAAATGTGGCCCTGCCGGACCCCCAGAGGAGCTCCAAATCCGATCAGCTGTCCTTCATTAATCAAAAGTTGGCTGTAGCTCACTCCTCTACTTGGAATGAGTCTAGCTTTCCATCATTACAGCAGAACAGCAGGTTCATGAATAAGGTTTTAGCACGAATATGGGTACACGCTTGCTATTGTAATCTCAGCCTGCGAAATGAAACGTCTCAAAGGCCAAATCAAGCTCATGGTTGGCAGTCCCACGCTGAGTGTGTGTTGGCTCTTTCTCCTTTATTCTCCAAGTGGTCTCCTCTTTCTTCCAATGTAAACTGTGGCTGGTGTTAAGTGCGTGTGTCCTTATACATTCAGCTGGAATCTCCATTGATAAGTCAGGACTGACTGGGAGTTGTCTTCAAGGAAGAAGCAGTGGTGGAGGGGAGAACTTGAGATCTGTGCCATTTTAATTGAGCACTGGGCATGCACTCTGCAGCACAGAAATTCACTGAGACATAACATTAATCCCATTTCACCGATGAAGAAACTAAGACTCCAAGATGCTGAGACATTCCCCTGAACTGACATAGGCAATGATGTGGCAGGGTAGTCAGTGGAGGGTGACGAGTAGAGAAGTGGAGGGGAAGGCACAAAGAGGATGTGAGAAGATCAGTCACAAAGCAAGAGAAACAGACATGTTGAAAAAGAATGAGGAGAAGAAGGGTTAAATGAGTGCAGGTTTTTTTTTTTTTTAATACCCTGTTCACCTGGATTTCAGTTATAAATCATTTGACATTTTGATCAGTCATCTCTGTACTCATTGCCAGTTTAGAGTCTTGTCTCTAAATAGCACAGCACGGAAGGCCAGTAGGGGAAATACTTTGGGCAGAGCTGGCTAAAGTCTGGTGCCAGATCAAACACATGGGGAATTAGATCTGACCAGGGGACCAGACCTTCTCTACAGCTGGTATCAAGTCAACGTGGCCCAGTTTGGCTAGAGCTTTTCCCTGACCCAGCACTTCCTCCTCCTATGGTCACCAAGCAAGGGACATGCACGTTCCAGGGACCATGTGTCTGTGACCTCCTCAACCTGTCACTGTTCTCTGTCCCTTGTTTCTCACTCCAGCAAGTTGGACCCTGAATCAAATCACATCACATGATGCAGTCAGAAAAAAAAGAAAAAAGTTCTGTTCAACAAACGTTCCTGCCACACTTTGCATGCTCAGCTATAGATAAAATAAAGGTGGCAAGAAAGTACTTAAAATAGTAACGATCTATTTCTTCTTGCATTTTCTTGTACATGTTGAACTGTAAAAGTAACTTAAAATTAGCCACATTTCTTATACGAGTGGTCTGAAATTCACTATTTATTTAATAATCTTCAGCCATTGAGAACTTGGTGCTATACCTGTGAAATTTTAAAACTGAAAAGGACTGATATTTGCAGAAGGTTGATAGTTATGCAAACATTAGAGGGGATTAGAGTTTGTTTATGGTATCTTTACAGTTTCCTGGAAAGTAAATATTAAAACTGTGTTTTCAGTTAGGGACCTTGTTTTCATTAACCAGGTCCTTGAAGAGAGTGTCAGGAGGTTGACTGAACATTTAGTGAAAGTCTGAGAACTGCCATAGCTTGTACTTGCACAGAAATTTTGTCACTGGGACGCCAATCATGACAAGAGACTAATATATGT
Organism: Capricornis sumatraensis; assembly: GCF_032405125.1. Lineage (NCBI taxonomy): Eukaryota > Metazoa > Chordata > Mammalia > Artiodactyla > Bovidae > Capricornis > Capricornis sumatraensis. The sequence continues at coordinate 73,800,704 of NC_091082.1, forward strand.
CATAAGGTCCCAACTCTCAAATTTATAATGACTCCATTATGATTATATTTTTTCTTTGGCAGTAGGGAAGAAAAACTTAGAAATAGCTCTTCCAAGGAGGAGAGTTTGTACTGTGCTTTTTTTTTTTTTAAAAGATGCTTGTATTGTTGATCATAACATGCTCTCTGCCTGTCTTCTCAAGGCTGCCATCAATCCTGGAAACTACCTGCTTTGATGAGCAGCAGTTAGGAGGCAAACTAGGTCAGAATTCTGAGTGGGGATTGTGAAAAGTACAGCAAAAGCTGTGTAACTCAAGACACCCTACATAAAATTAGTCCCCTATAAATAATGGCAGGCAAATATACCTGATTCTGAATTACTAGGGGCTTCCCAGGTGGTGCAAAGTATCCATCTGCCAATGCAGGAGATGCAAGAGACATGGGTTCGATCCTGGGTCAGGAAGATGTCCTGGAGGAGGAAATGCCAACCTGCTCCAGTATTCTTTCCTGGAGAATCCCAAGGACAGAGGAACCTGGCAGGCTGCAGTCCATGGGTTTGCAAAGAGTCAGACATGACTGAGTGACTGAGCGTGTGCGCACACACACACACACACACACACACACTGAATTTCTACTGTTGCTATGTGAGAGTCTTTGAAATTGATTTTTTAAAAATGTTCCTGGTCTCTTGCCCTTTATCCTTCTGAATTATTAGTTGAAACTTGAAACCTTAGTAGAATGTCTGTCTGTTCTTTGTAGCAATTGGTTCTCCAAAATAACCATGTAAACTCTCTCAATTAGAAGAAACTGGCTAGCTATTATATGGATTGGACATTGCAACCAAAATGGGGCAGCTCCCCTCTGTCCACCAATGTCTGCCACCAGTCAGCCTCTGCCTTCTGACTATGATTTCCTATCCATAAGTGGAGCAATCCAGCTGGAGTTTGTATGATTATTTTGGAGACATTTCCAAGTACTGTGACCTGTCTTTCTGTCCAGCCAGCCAGCCAGCTAACCAGTAAATATTCACTAACCATTTAGTATGTACAAGTCATTGGGCATATAATAGGAAGACAGGATAGGCTAGATAGGATTTCTGGCTTCAGGAAGCTTATTATAGAACAGTAAAGGAAGTCAATTTAAAAAGAAAATATAAATAATATAAGAAGTGTTATGGTAGAGGAAGAAAACAAGAGCGTGGGAACCTGCAGTGTAAACACATGAGCTGTGGTGGAGAGGTGGGGGAGGGTGTGAGAGAAGCCCTCACAGAGGAAGCGATGCCTGAGCTGAAACCTGAGGCTGAGCGGGAGGAAGTCAATCAAAAAGCAGGTAGCGCCATGCTCTGGACAAGAGAATTAGTCAACAGGGAGAGAGAGTCATGGGCGTTCAAAGAACTGAAATGTTAAAGTTCAGGGAGAGAAGTAACAAGAAACGGACTTGCACAGGTTGAGAGGTGTCTACCTACCTCTTCTGAGGAGTCTTGAAAGAGAGGCTACTGAGACTGGATTTCATCCAAGACAGCTGTAGGTTTGGAGTAGGGAAAGAGCACAATTAGATTTCTGTTTCACGAGGATACCTTGGCTGCAGTGCAGATAACAAGGGAGGCTACTTGATTTTCCTAGTCTTTTTTTAAAATTCGCCATGCAGGATCTAGTTCCTTGACCACGGCTCGAACCTAGGCCCCCTGCATTGGGAGCAGAGAGTCTTAGCCACAGGGCCACCAAGGAAGTCCCTCATTGTCATAGTCTTGACAAAGGACATAGGTGGTTAGAATGGTGTAGCAATAGTAGGGAATAGAGAGATATAGGGAGCGAAATAGCGTAAATCATTCCATGTCAAGGACATGATAAATCCTTATGATGCTGAGCCTGGATTCTCAAAGGAAAATATGGAAAAATTCTCAAAGGAGAAGCATGAAGTGTGGGGAGTTTTCTGAAGCTTGGAACTAATTGTCACTTGGATTCTGTGTTTGATCTTTTCTAGACTTAGCAGCAGCAGCAGCAGCAGCAGACTTGACACTCTAGGTAAATTCCAAGAGTTAGGAGGATAGAAATCATGCAGTGTAGTATCTCCCTATCCAATTGGTATCATGAGAGAAACCACGTGACAACTGGGTTTGAGTCATAGCTTTGCAGTTCAGTAAATTTGAGCTATCAGGCAAAATACGTAATGTCTAATCAGAGCCTACATCAGGCCCCAGGAAGACAGCAAGGAACACGAATGAAGTCTTTCACTTTTATGAGCTCTAGCTGAGAAGATAGATGACACACAAATAAATAGAAATCTAGGTAATGACAAATTGTGACAAGTGCTATGAAGGAAATAAAAATGATCATGAGATGGAGCTAAAGAGTGAAAATTGGTCAGTCACTAAAGGGCTGGGGGAAAGTCATTACAGGCAGAAGGGACAGCACGCACAAAGCCTGCCAATGGGAAAGAGCCTGGTGGTCAAATAACAGGCACTCCATGGAGGCAGGCCTTGTAGGCTAACAGGAGGTTACATTTTATTCTAAGAGCAAGAGAAACCATTAACGTATTTTAAACAACAGAATCTACATGTCCAGATTTACATATTTATAGTGTCATTCTGGCTGCTAAATGAAGAATGAATTGAGAGGGAGAAAGTGAAGAGATCAGCTAGGAGACTATTGCAATGGTCCAGAAAAGGTAAAAGTAGCTCAAATAATAAATAATGTGTCTACAGCGCTTACGTTCTTTAAACAGATGTTTATTTGGCCATGTCAGGTCTTAGCTGTGGCAGGCAGGATCTTCACGGCATCATGGCAGGGTCTTTCCTTGCAGTGCACAGACTCTCTAGTTGGGGCACATGGGCTCTGTAGTTGTGGCTCACGGGCTTAGTTGCTCTGAGGCACATGGGATCTTAGTTGCTGACCAGGGATCCAACCTGTGTCCCCTGCATTACAAGGCAGATTCTTAACCACAGGACCATGAAGAAAGTCCCTAGAAATTTTTTTATAATTATTTTCGGTAAGATTTGGATAAAAAAGAAACTGAGAATATTTTGCTTACTGTTTGCATTTCCATCACTTTCATATAAAAATGCAGAAAACTTAGAAAAAATTATAGTGTTGCACTATATACCTACCTCAAAGATTCTAAAATTAACCTTTTACTATTCTTGCTTTGTCACATATGTGTTCCCCTAATCTTTGCTCTATCAGGCCATCTTATTTTTTTGATGCATTTCAAAGGAAGTGCATACACAACTCATAAGCACAGAAGCATGAATAAACTTAACTCAGAAGCCATATTTTTTTATGATTCCTTTTTTCCTTTGTGATAAAACATACATATTTGTAATGCATAAATTTAAATATACTCTTTGATTCATTTGTCAAATAAGTATAACTGTGTATGCCCTTTTCTTTGGGGATCCCAGTCATACTTTATGAGACTTTTAATATTATTTCATAGGTCGCCAAGGCTTCGTAAACATCTTTCAATCTTTTTTCCCTCTGTTTTATTCAGAATGGATAATCTACTGAACTATCTTCAAGTTCACTTAGGTTTGTCATCTTCAATCTGCTATTAATTTCATTCAGTGATTTTAAAACTTCATAGTTGTTTATTTTTCAGTTTGAAAACTTCTTTCGGGATTCTGTTAGTTTATGTTTCTCTGCCAGATTTTCCTGTGTTGTTCTTTTTTTATTCATTTGTTGTTAAGTCACTCAGTCATGTCCAACTCTTTGCAACCCCATGGACTGCAGCATGCCAGGCTTCCCTGTCCTTCACTCTCTCCCAGAACTTGCTCAAACTCATGTCCATTGAGTCAGTGATACCATCCAATCATCTCATCCTCTGTCGTCCCCTTCTCCTCCTGCCCTCAATCTTTCCCAGCATCAGGGTCTTTTCCAATGAGTCAGCTCTTCGCATTAGGTGGCCAAAGTATTGGAACTTCAGCATCAGTCCTTCCAATGAATATTCAGGACTGATTTCCTTTAGGACTGACTGGTTTGATCTCCTTGCTGTCCAAGCAACTCCCAAGAGTCTTCTCCAAGACCACTGTTCAAAAGCATCAATTCTTCAGTGTTCAGCCTTCTTTATGGTCCAATTCTCACATCCATACATGACTCCTGGAAAAACCATAGCTCTGACTATGTCGACAAAGTAATGTCTCTGCTTTGTAATACACTCTCTAGGTTTGTCATAGCTTTTCTTCCAAGGAGTAAGCATCTTTTAATCTCATGGCTGCAGTCATCATCCACAGTGATTTTGGAGCCCAAGAAAATAGTCTCTCACTGTTTCCATTGTTTCCCCATCTATTTGCCATGAAATGATGGGACTGGATGCCATGACCTTCGTTTTTTGAATGTTGAGTTTTAAGCCAACTTTTTCACTCTCCTCTTTCACTTTCATCAAGAGGCTCTTTAGTTTCTCTTTGCTATCTGCATATCTGAGGTTATTGATATTTCTCCCGGTAACCTTGATTCCAGCTTGTACTTCATCCAGCCTTGCATTTCTCATGATGTACTCTGCTGCTGCTAAGTCACTTCAGTCGTGTCCAACTCTGTGCGACCCCATAGATGTCAGCCCACCAGGCTCCCCCGTCCCTGGGATTCTCCAGGGAAGAACACTGGAGTGGGTTGCCATTTCCTTCTCCAATGCATGAAAGTGAAAAGTGAAAGTGAAGTCGCTCAGTCGTGTCTGACTCTTAGCAACCCCATGGACCACAGCCTACCAGGCTCCTCCATCCATGGGATTTTCTAGGCAAGAGTACTGGAGTGGGGCGCCATTGCCTTCTCCATGATGTACTCTGAATATAAGTTAAATGAACAGAATGACAATATGCAGCCTTGATGCCATCCTTTCCCAATTTTGAACCAGTATGTTGTTCCATGTTTGGTTTTAACTATTGCTTCTTGACCTGCATACAGATTTCTCAGGAGGCAGATAAGGTGGTCTGGTATTCCTATCTCTTTAAGAATTTTCCACAGTTTGTTGTGATCCACACATAATGTTCATTATGTAGATATTTTTCATTGTAATATTATGTGAATTGTAATAGCTACTTTAAAATCAGTCTATTAATTTGAGTATCTGGTTCATTTCAGGATCGGTCTCCATTGATTGCCTTCCCTTTTGAATTTTGTTTGTATTTTTCTGTTTCTTTGTGTATAAAGTAATTTTGGATTGTATCCTGGACATATGGATAATATTTTGTGTAGACTCTGGATTCTGTTAAGATCTTCAGAATAATGTTAATTTTTTCAGTTTAAGCAAAATAAAAACAAGAGCTACCTGGTCCTAATATAAATCTTACATTTTTTTGTAAGTAGTGTATGTATATTGACTGATTAATTTTCACAACCCTATAAATCCTATAAGATAGACCATTTTATAGATGAGGAAACTAGGCACAGAGAAGTTAAATGACTTGCCCATACAGCTAGTAAGGGGAGGAGCTCCAGAGTCTGACCTTCAAATATTTCTTAAAGTGGGGTACCAGGAGTGGATATAGAAATAGGTGCACAGATCTGAAAATATTAAGAAGTTAGAGTTTTTATAAGACTTGGAGAGATTAGGTATGAGAAAGTGATGAAAAGAGAAGAATCTAAGAGTGCTCTGAACTTTTGTCGTGAGCAATGGATAATTGGTAATAAAACCTATTGATGTAGTGAAAACTGGAAGACTACCTAGATTCTGTTGTTGTTGTTGGGAGAGAAGTAGTATTTTAGATTTTTTGAGTTTGAAATTTTATTAAACATTCAGAGTTGTCTAGTAGGCAGTTGGGAATATGAGTCTGGAGTTTGGGGGTAGGGTGGTTAGGGCTGTAGATACAAGTTTGGGTATCTACACATGGGTATCCTTTAAACTCATTGGACTGAATGAGATAACTAAGGTAAAAGTATCGCTAGAGAAGAGCAAATGGCTGGGAAAAAATTCCCAAGATTTTTACACTCCAAGGAACTGGGAAGTATTTGGCAAAAGAAACTAAAAGCAGCAAGTAATTCTGAATAAATTCTAGGAATTCATAGTGTCATGGAAGCCAGGAGAAGAGACAGTTTTCAGAAGAAAGAGGTGGTAATATGCATGAAATGCCACTGGAATGTTTAGAAAGATGAAGACAAAAAAGTATCTATTGGAATTAGTAAAATGGAGGTCAGTAGAGTAATAAGGCTGGACATATTGAAGTAGGTTGAAGAATCAATATTTGAGTGAGAAAGTGGAGACAGGAATTTCTGAATCATAAGTTAATAGGGTCATAGTGAGTCGGGATCAAAGGAAAGAGCAGAAATTTTTATCTGAGTGGGAGTCATACGATATAAAGTGATACATTCATCAACATTAATCATTAACCAAACAGCTGATTTAGCCAATTCATTGGATTGTTTTGAAAATCAAATGATTTCTGCAGAACATGAACTATTTTAGGAATATGGTTTTTTTTCCCCCTACGCTTTGTAATTTCTGTGGATTATCCTTTTACATAGTAAGTACCTGTTGATCACAGCCCACATTGACTTATCTTTTTTGTTGTTACATTAAAAATTGATGCTTAATGAATACTTTTTCAAAATCATTTCTTTTGAAACATTGACTAATTGTTTTATTCCTCTGGATTTCAGTTTTCCCATTTTGGAAAATAGATGATAAATTATAAAGAAATATATTTCTTGTCAGAGATGTCTGAACATGGAATAGAGGTTTTAAAAAATAACATATAGTATCTGATTCCATTATTGAAAAGCAACATATATACATCAATGTATTTACCTATTCAATTAATTTATTTTATATATCAATGTCTGAAAATATTTTTAATAGAATAGCAAATAGAATTGTGTTTATCAAAATATAACAATACAAAATAGTAAAATGAAGAGAATAAAGAAACAGAACTGTGTAAAATTAGGTAACACTATTTTTTTTCATAAGGTAGAACAGATTTTGTCATTTGCAAAAAGATAAGTGTCAAAATCAAGATGTCTTATATGTAGTGAAATCCAGTTCAGTTTATTTGAGCCTGCGCGCATCAAGGACAATGTTAATTCTGAACTTTCTACTGTCCCTCTAGGAAGGGAAAAGGCTAGCCTGAATCCCAGGTGTCTTCTGATCCTTCCTTAAACTCTCCTATTTTCTGTATGCCCGTTCTTCAGAAGGACCAGCTCCACTTCCTGACCCATTTCTTTAAGTCACTTCTTCTGGTTCTGGCTTTGAGCATTTTGTCAGCTGACTCCTACAGGCTTCCTTTTATTCTGTGCTTTATCCAGAGAATGCTGAGTCCCGGCTCAGTATCAGGTTTGGAACACAGATTTCCTGCCTGGCTCTATAGGACCAAAGCTACTCTGCTAAGTGTGTGTGTGTGTGTGTGTGTGTGTTTCTTCTACTGTGTCTGCAGTGGGCAGTGGTGGCCATCATGTTCTGATGCTCTCAGTGGAGTCTGCCACTTGCTCAGCTGCATCTTGGCTTGCATCCCTTTGTTCCAATGTTCTTTCCCATTGTCCTTTTTGGATTAGAAGTGCTTTATAGGAAACTGGTAACACTGCTTATTTTTGGCTACTGAGAAAAGAGTCAAAAAATTCTCAATCAACAAAAAAGGACACCTTCTAATTTTCTAGTGGTTTTCTTTGTTTTTAAAGGTTATCTGAAGGTGAAGGAGTTGAAGAACATTTTGGGGGGCTGTTTACTCTGCCTTAGGGGCCCTTTCTTCGCCCTTCTCCTTATCTAGTGCACTTCTACCTTCAAAATTCAGTTGAAATCTCAGCTACTCTGTGAAGACTCACCACTCCTGCCTTAGGAATCTACCTTTTCTCTGTGCTCTGGTGACACACAATGTCTACACTGGTTTTCCAACTTAACATGTACCGCCTCTCTATTAAGTATAAGTTTTGTCTTCCTGGTTAGACTATTGACTTAAAAATATTCACAACCTAAAAGTTGAGAGTTATGTTTTATTTGGTGGGAAATTTTAGGATTTCAAGCTCAGAAGACAGCATCTCAAGTAACCAACCCTGAGAGAACTGCTCCGAAGAAGCAAAGGGAGGAGCCAGGTTACATAGAAATTTTGCAACAACGGGCAGGTAGTCTGAACATCAAAAGATTACTGCTAATTTAAGAAAACCAGATATGCCAAGTTAAGGAATTTAGTGCTTTTCTTAGCATAGAAAGATGCAAGAGTCAGGGCTTACTGACATCATTCCTTTCGTTAGTCATCTCAGCTATCTGGGGCCAGTATCCTGTGTTTTTCACAGCCTGAGCTCTCTGGGGACTCATCGTAGGGAGTGGCTATAGTCTAATGGCTGCTAGATGGGAGCTATTCTTCTCCTTCCTGAGTGCCCTTAGGACTCACCAGCTCATACTGAAGGCCTGGAATTGCTGCTTACAGTGACATCCTTGTTTACTGGTATGCAGGGAATATTTCATTTCTTAAGCCTATCAGCTTTGCCTGTCTCTCACTGATTCTAAGTACAGGCTCTGGAGTGAGTATCTGGAATCCTGGCTGTATCACTGGTTACTTGTATGACCTTGTTCAAGCCTCTAACCATCCCTATGCCTTAGACTCCTTCATTGTTCAATGTGACAATAGTATCTATCTTTTAAGGTTGTTGGGTGAGTTAATTGAACTTGTGTACATTACATGTTTATATATGTTGGTACATAGCTTGGCACGTAGCTTGTTGTTCAGTCACTAAGTCTTGTCTGACTCTTTGTGACCCCATGGACTGCAGCATGCCAGGCTTCCCTGTCCTTCACTATCTCCTGGAGTTTGCTCAAACTCATGTCCACTGAGTCCATGATGCCATCCAACCATCTCATCCTCTGTTGTCCCCTTCTCTTTGATATATAGCTAGATTTCAATAATTATGTTTATATGGTTATCGTTATTTAACTTTTGAGATTAAAAGAACTGGAGAAAGTTATGAAATATTCTACAAAAATGGGTTCTGCCATAGTGGAATTTAAATTCTAAATGTTAATAACTACTCAATTATTTGTTTAAATACTACTCTTTTAATAAGTACAGGGTAATCTGAGCACCCTGGAAGGTTTGGAAAAGTTCCCCTGAGGAAGTGATAAATGAATTTAGATCTTGAAAAGGAATAGGCATGAACCAGTTGAACGTCAGGAAGAATATTCCAGACAAAAGGAATGGCATGTGTGGCAACTCTGATTTGGAGGAAAGCATAGGGTATCTGAGGAACTAAAAGGCCAGCGTGACTAGAACACAGTGATGGAGTGAGGAACTGGGTTTTACATGTTGTCATTTTGCTGATATCTTATGTTTATATATTGAAGAGCTCAATTATTAATAATACTTGCTGGTACTGGAGTCTTCTTGGGTAAAGCTGGCTCACCTGATTCTTTTAGATACCAAAAATAAAGCAACTTTCTGGCTAAGTGGTGCATCAGTAAGGGTCCAATCAGGAAAACAGAAACCACATTGAACATATCAGCAGTGAGAAATTGAAGGATGAGTTAGTTCCACAGGGCACTGGAGAAAGGAACAACTGGGGAGGGAACCCCAGAGGGAGTAACTATGAGGAGCCACTACATCTCCAGACCAGAATCTTATTGCCTCTTTCTCACACACACACACATCTATTCTCTCACAAAGTCCTGTCTTTATATAGCCCAGAGGAGCTAGAACTCAGAACCACGTGTGTGAGGGCCTGGAGTTGGTGGAAGAGGGGCTCTCTGGGTGCTGCCAGTAGGCGCTAGTACCTCAGGAGCTTGGAAAAGCTAGGAAGACTTCTCAGTTGGTGCTGGTACCTATACCATTAAGAATGAACCATTCACGTTAATTTCAAGGTTACTGAAATAAAGTAGGAGACTGAGGCCAACTGCCTGTCCCAGGGTGGGACGTCATTGCTAAGACAACAGCGATAGGAACCGGAAGAAAGCAGAAAGGAACTTGCCTTCTGGGCTCCCTCTAGCGGCCACCATTGGTAGAAAATGATAGGGGGTCAGAAGGCAAAGCGGAAATGTGATTTACAGAATCCTAGTGTGGGAACTTCAAAGGACTGATGTTGAAGCTGAAGCTCCAATACTTTGGCCACCTGATGTGAAGAGCTGACTATTTTGAAAAGACCCTGATTCTGGGAAAGATTGAGGGCAGGAGAAGGGGACGATAGAGGATGAGATGGTTGGATGGTATCACCCACTTGATGGACATGAGTTTGAGTAAACTCAGGGCATTGGTGATGGACAGGGAGGCCTGGCATGCTGAAGTCCATGCGGTCACAAAGAGTCAGACACGACTGAGCGACTGAACTGAACTGAGTGTGGGAACTGGCGTGCTGCCCGTTCAAGGGGTCACAAAGAGTCGGACACGACTGAGTGACTGTACAACAACAAGGCTGGTGAAGCTGAGCAGGTGCCACCAGACACCATTTTATTACCTACCACTCCCCGCCCCCACCCTCGAGCCCATGGTGTGGAAGATTTTGTCACCTAAACCACAAACTATAGGTTATAAGTAATTTATCAATATTTATGAATAGCAATATTCTTAAAAGTTAACCACTGTTTGATACTAAGTTGACTGAACTCCAACCACAAGCAAATGGATTTTTAGTCATCTCAAAAAATTCTAGCAAACACTAAATGTAAGGCTGGACCCCTTATAAGCCACCTCCAACACGGTCAGGGCGCTGACTTCCTCGATGTGCCTCGTTCCGGTCTGGGAACCCCGCCCAGGAGCACTTCCCCATTAAAAGCCTGTTAGACACTCTTCGGTGTCCTGGTTGTCTTTACCTAACACTAAAATGTGGTGTTCATTAGATACTTTGGAATATTAAAAATAATGGCTGGGCTACCCAACACTACTTTTAAGTACCTTAAAATAAACAAGTTCAGGTATAGCTAGTTTTTTTCTCACGTGTCCTATATTGAAAGATGTGTTTGTGTGGAAGATCTATTTAGTGAAAAGTGACTTTCAATTAATTTCTTTTTGTCAGTGACAATACTTGATTACTTTAGTTCCATTATTTCAACTCATATTCCTCCAGAGAATTACTGAATTAAGGACTTTGGTTTGAAAGGAATGAACGTTTTACTTAAAAAGAGCATTGAGATGTTAGTTATCATTCAGATTTGATTCATCTGTCTCAAACACTCATTTCCTGAAAATAATCCATTGGTGTTATTTGTATGATAATTGAAACCTTATTGTTTTATTTCACATACTTTTCCTGTTCTGATGTTCAGCATTAGAAAGCAATAATAACCTTGGTGAAAGAAAATTCCTGTGTGTCATTATTCCATGGCCAGTCCTAGCTGACCGTTAATCCCTCAGTAATGCCACATACTTTGATTCTGTTGCTTAAATCTACAGGAAGTAGAATAACTGGCAGTCACAAACAGAGGTCTGATAATTCAATGTTCAACTGTAAAACAAAATTCAGCTTTTATCAGAAATACAAGATACAATAAATGGATGAATATATTTCTTTCTCAAAAATATAGGCATGTTATAGATTACTGAAAAATTACCCAGATGCCAATTTTTTAAAATAAGTTATGCATTATTTATGTGTTTGTTTCTCAACTGGTAATAATATTTATGTGAGAAACAGGAAAAAAAACCATGATGCAAACATAACATAAATCTTTAATGGATTTGGACTTCTTTCTACCTTTAATATGCATGCCATTGCTGCTTCTTTATGGGGTCAACTATGGGTTTGACAGACGGGTCTTCAAACGTTACTTCATTTACTCTGGATGCTTCACTTTCTGTTAGAATATATTGCCATAAAGTGCTAGCTAGTATCTTGATTATGTTGTATAGTTGCATACTTTAATATTAATGCATAAAATGTAACTTATTAGCATAGTAAAGCATAAATGTTAACCTGAACTATGAAACATCATTATTATTTTTTAAGTAAATACCACGTTGAAAACAAGATTAAACTATGTTTTAAAAAAAATAAGTAGGTATAATTCTGTACCTTTGTTGATGATCTTAGCTCTTGTCAATCAAACCTCAGCTCAGTCTAGTTTTAGTCTGGGAAGAAGTTGCTAATACTTAACTTGACCAAAGACCTTTTTTGGCACTTCCCCAGTTTACTCAGAGTTTTAGTAGCTTCTCTAGCCTCACTTGTATCCATGCTACAAGATTTACCTTCCTTACAGCTGCAGTCTTCTATTTGTCTTTTGCTTCCTCACTTAATACTACTTAGTTTTTTCGTTCTCTAAGATCCATGTACCCAGTCTTTTACTTTCTCTTTAATGGGGTAGCAGATTGTCCTCCTGATTCACAAGGCCAATGTTGATGGAGAGAAATTACAGACATGATATGCCTCTCCCAGGCAGCAGCACACCTAAGTTTACAATCACATTTTTCCCCCTCAACTGCATGAAGACGTATTAGTTTCATTTGCCCCTTCTTAAAGAAAACTACTCTGAGCTTCTTTTCTTTTTTTTCTCGACAAATTGCTTAGTTGAATGTCTGCAGAATGAAATGTACATTAAATCAATTCTATAGGACCGTCATACCCAAGGTCTAATGTGTTTTCTTTCCGGTCTTGCTGAGACCATATAGTCTAAGTTAACTATCTAAGCAATATCAGAGCGTAACTTTTAAAAAACATTTTCTTTCTTTGTTTATTTTTGGCTACACTGGGTCTTCGTTGCTGCGTGTGAGCTTTCTTTAGTTTCAGTGAGAGGAGGCTACTCTCTAGATGCTGTGCACAGGCTTCTCGTTGCAGTGGCTTCTCTTATTTTGGAGCACAGGCTGATGTGTGCACAAGCTTAAGTAGTTGGGGCATGCAGTCTCAGTAGTTGTGACACACGGGGCTAGTTGCTCTGAGGCATGTGGAATCGAACCTGTGTCCTCTGCATTGGCAGGTGAATTCTTAACCACTGGCCCACCAGAGAAGCCCCAAAGTGTAGCTTTTAAAACCACACCAAAGCTCTTCCAGAAAGCAACCAACAGGTACAAAGTGGTTTTAAGACAAGCTCGGGAGTTGGACTATAAAGAAAGCTGAGCACAGAAGAATTAATGCTTTTGAACTGTGGTATTGGAGAAGACTCTTGAGAGTCCCTGGGTCTGTGAGGAGATCCAACCAGTCCATCCTAAAGGAGATCAGTCCTGGGTGTTCATTGGAAGGACTGATGTTGAGGCTGAAACTCCAATACTTTGGCCACCCAATGCAAAGAACTGACTTATTGGAAAAGACCCTGATGCTGGGAAAGATTGAGGGCATGAGGAGAAGGGGATGACAGAGGATGAGATGGCTGGATGGCATCACCAATTCAATGGACATGGGTTTGGGTGGACTCCAGGAGCTGGTGATGGACAGGGAGGCCTGGCGTGCTGCGGTTCATGGGGTTGCAAAGAGTTAGACATGACTGAATGACTGAACTGAACTGAACTGAACAAACACATTAGGGAAAATAATAACTATGTGTAATGCTAGTTTTGGTGGCTAGATTAAGGCAACTGCTTACAATAGTCCTTCCATAGGCAGAGTTCATCTTTGGGGAGGAGATAGGAAAATTTGCATAGGAGCCAAGGAATTTTCTGGGACTAAAAAATCAAGAACCTGGCCCCATCTCTTTTTTTTTTTTTTTACTAACACATATATATGGAATTTATTTATTTATTTATTTTTTAAATTTTAAAATCTTTAATTCTTACATGTGTTCCCAAACATGAACCCCCCTCCCCTCCCTCCCCATAACATCTCAGTGGGTCATCCCCATGCACCAACCCCAAGCAAGCTGTATCCTGCGTCAGACATGGACTGGCAATTCAATTCTTACATGATAGTATACATGATAGAATGCCATTCTCCGAAATCATCCCACCCTCTCCCTCTCCCTCTGAGTCCAAAAGTCCGTTATACACAGCTGTGTCTATTTTCCTGTCTTGCATACAGGGTCGTCATTGCCATCTTTCTAAATTCCATATATATGTGTTAGTATACTGTATTGGTGTTTTTCTTTCTGGCTTACTTCACTCTGTATAATCGGCTCCAGTTTCATCCATCTCATCAGAACTGATTCAAATGAATTCTTTTTAATGGCTGAGTAATACTCCATTGTGTATATGTACCACAGCTTTCTTATCCATTCATCTGCTGATGGACATCTAGGTTGTTTCCATGTCCTGGCTATTATAAACAGTGCTGCGATGAACATTGGGGTACATGTGTCTCTTTCAATTCTGGTTTCCTCGGTGTGTATGCCCAGCAGTGGGATTGCTGGGTCATAAGGTAGTTCTATTTGCAATTTTTTAAGGAATCTCCACACTGTTCTCCATAGTGGCTGTACTAGTTTGCATTCCCACCAACAGTGTAGGAGGGTTCCCTTTTCTCCACACCCTCTCCAGCATTTATTGCTTGCAGATTTTTGGATCGCAGCCATTCTGACTGGTGTGAAGTGGTACCTCATTGTGGTTTTGATTTGCATTTCTCTGATAATGAGTGATGTTGAGCATCTTTTCATGTGTTTGTTAGCCATCTGTACGTCTTCTTTGGAGAAATGTCTATTTAGTTCTTTGGCCCATTTTTTGATTGGGTCATTTATTTTTCTGGAATTGAGCTGCATAAGTTGCTTGTATATTTTTGAGATTAGTTGTTTGTCAGTTGCTTCATTTGCTATTATTTTCTCCCATTCAGAAGGCTGTCTTTTCACCTTGCTTATAGTTTCCTTTGTTGTGCAGAAGCTTTTAATTTTAATTAGATCCCATTTGTTTATTTTTGCTTTTATTTCCAGAATTCTGGGAGGTGGATCATAGAGGATCCTGCTGTGATTTATGTCTGAGAGTGTTTTGCCTATGTTCTCCTCTAGGAGTTTTATAGTTTCTGGTCTTACATTTAGATCTTTAATCCATTTTGAGTTTATTTTTGTGTGCGGTGTTAGAAAGTGATGTAGTTTCATTCTTTTACAAGTGGTTGACCAGTTTTCCCAGCACCACTTGTTAAAGAGATTGTCTTTACTCCATTGAATATTCAAACTATAAAACACTGATGAAAGAAATCAAAGAGGACACTAATAGATGGAGAAACATACCATGTTCATGGATTGGAAGAATCAATATAGTGAAAATGAGAATACTACCCAAAGCAATCTACAAATTCAATGCAATCCCTACCAAGCTACCAGCCATATTTTTCACAGAACTAGAACAAATAATTTCAAGATTTGTATGGAAATACAAAAAACCTCGAATTGCCAAAGCAATCTTGAGAAAGAAGAATGGAACTGGAGGAATCAACTTGCCTGACTTCAGGCTCTACTACAAAGCCACAGTCATCAAAACAGTATGGTACTGGCACAAAGACAGACATATAGATCAATGGAACAAAATAGAAAGCCCAGAGATAAATCCACACACATATGGACACCTTATCTTTGACAAAGGTGGCCCCATCTCTTTTGAGTTTCAATGTTATTAGAACATCTTCAGTCAGTTGATGCTAACTGAAGTCTGCCATCAGGAAGGACTCCAAGCGTTCTAAGAAATGCGCAAAATATTATGGTGTCCTAATTTTAACACCAAGGTTGCGTGTTGGTGGCAGATATCCACAGAATGTACAAAATGTAAATATGGTAGAAGCTATTCTTGGCCAACCCAGAAACGTTCTGGGAGCCATATTTTAGATGCAATGACTGCATATTTGATTATGACCTAAAAGAGCTATAGCAAGGGTCAGTGAAGAAATCATTACAAGTGGACAAGCGTTCTATGGGCATTCATAACTCAGTAGTTATGTGATGGGGTTGCTAGTGAATAATCATGCTGGTAGTTTTGTTATACTTCTTGGCTCTCATCATGTGATATTTGAAAACAGGACCAGCAACTTTGGGGTGAATAAGTAAACTGAGTAAGTAAACTTGGATAGTTCAGAGCAAGTAGTGGTTCCTAGACTTCCCTGGTGGTAAAGATTCCTAGGCTTCCCTGGTGTAGGCTCAGGTGGTAAAGAATCCCCCTGCCAGTGCAGGAGACACAGGTTCAATCCCTGGATTGAGAAGGTCTTCTGGAGAAGGAAATCGCAACCTATTCCAGTATTCTTGCCTGGGAAATCTCATGGACAAAGGAACCTGGAGGGCTACAGTCCAGGTTCCTCTTTCCAGGTGTTAGAAAGAGTCAGACATGACTTAGTGACTAAACCACAACCATCACCCATCAGTGTTCCCTAAAGGAAAATACTAGACTTCTTGCTAATGAAATAATTAATTGCTATTATAAAGGAAATATAATTATCTTTGTATTCCAAGCTTGGTAAAGTGAAAGTGAAGTCGCTCAGTCATGTCTGACTCTTTGCGACCCCATAGACTGTAACCTACCAGGCTCCTCTGTCCATGGGATTTTTGCAGGCAAGAATACTGGAGTGGGTTGCCATTTCCTTCTCCAGAGGATCTTCCTGACCCAGGGATTGAACCCAGGTCTCCTGCTTTGCAGGCTGACTCTTTACTGTCTGAGCCACCAGGGAAACCTAATTTATTCTGAACTTCAAAAGAATTTGTCGTACATTATGACAGTTATCTGGGTTTCCCAGGTGACATTAGTGGTAAAGAATCCACCTACAATGCAGGAGCCACAGGAGATGTGAGTTCAGTCCCTGGGTGGGGAAGATCCCCTAGAGGAGGGCGTGGCAACATCCACTCCGGTATTCATGCCTGGAGAATCCCATGGACAGAAGAGCCTGGTGGGCTACAGGCCATGGGGTCACAGAGAGCCAGACACAACTAAAGCGATTTTGCATACATGCAGCACACATGACATTTGTCATATTTGTAATATTAAACCTATTTGTTGCAAAGATATGGCCTCTGCCTTCAAAATTTGTTTATTAAGGGCCATGATTTATCTTTATCTCAACTCTTGCTTCACTTCCCATGGAGTACAGCAAAGCACCTTATGCAAAATAAGTAGTAAATTAGCCAACTCAATATTAAATTATAGAATGAAAGAAAACATTTGGAACACCCAGAATATTTTAAAATGCTCACACATCTTTATGAGCAGCATTTGTTTCATTTAAGAAAATTAATTTGTTACAATTAAAGTTTAAAATAATGATTTTAATGTTCCAATATACAGAAAAATGATGTGATTTGAGGAGTTAAGTCTAAGTGAAAAGAAGACTTAGCTCTCAGCTATGAGCCAGAAATTCTGATTGATGTTTGGAATTTGCTGTTGTATGTTTTGGGAAAGTCTTTTGATCTCAGTTCTTTACTTTCCTTGTCAGTTTTATCTGTCTTTATATTTTTATATGTGTAGTAAGTGTTTCAAGTGGGTTTATTCTCAATATTTGATTTTTAAAAGTTTACATGCCACTCTTAAAAAGTCCATATCCTGTTTGTAATGACTAATTTGATGTGGCAACTTGGCTAGGCCACAGTACCCAGCTATGTAGTCAAATATTATTTTGGATGGTTCTGTGAGGCTGTTTTCGGATGAGATTTCTATCTAAATTGCTGGGATTTGACTGAAGTAGATGGTCTTCCATGATGGCCATCCAGACATTGGAACTTTACAGATCTTCTCTGTATTTCGCTTGTTCATGAAGCAGGAATAGCCATTCTGGGAAGCAGGGAGGGAGCTGGAAATATGGGGAAGGATGGTTATTTCGTCACAAGCCTACATTTGCCTTTAAGGGAAGAGTCGTAGCTTTCATTAAATGAGGGAACAATGAAAGATTTTTAGGTTTGGAAGTGAGCTGATCAGGTCCTAAAAACATAATTTTGGTGGCCGTATGGAGGTTGAAATCAAGGAGACAGTATTTCAGAATATTAATGCTTAGGTGGTGATTACAACAGACTGGATGAGAGACAATAATGGTCTAAATTTATACACTAAGCAACGATGATGGAGAGAAAAGAAATCTAAAGAACTATTAGGGGCATATGGATCAAAAGCCATAGAGATCATATATATTGTGAAGGGAAGACAAAAAAAACCTAGAATGACCCCCCCCCCCACTTTGTGGTTTGAGAAACCACTGTGTGATGGTCCAATCCCTGAAATGGCAGAAAAGATGAACAAGAGTATAGTTTAGAAGAAGACAATAAATTTATCTTGGGATATGCTAGTTTGAGAGCCTCTGAGCCATCTAGATGGAAATGTCTGGCAGGCATTTGAAAATACAAACGAGGAGGTCAAGACCAAAATACCGATGGTAGAAACGGAATGGAAACCCCCAGGCACTGAAGCCAAAAAAATGGATAAGATCATCAAAGGAGAACATAGGCCCAGAAGAGATGAATTCTTGATCAAAGAATCACAGAAAACACCAAGTCATGAGGAAAGAGAGGAGAGTCCTGAAAGAAAATGTGGGTAAGAGTGGTGAGAAAGGATGGAATCATCAGGAAGGAAAAAAGAGCATTCTGTTTTAATTTACTATCATTTCAGGAAATTAGGTTAAGCAGCTGTGGCAGACACTCTGCTCTGTGTTCAAAAATCTGTTTCCCACTCACTGCTCTGGGTTCCAGGAACACTATATTTTCCAGGCCCTCACTGCATCCGTGTGGGACCAAAAGATTGAAGATTATCCAATCGGAAGAAGGTAGAAGTGGAAGTAGGGTAGTCTACTTCCGAGCCAGGTCCCTAAGACATTGCAGGTGGTTTTTGGGCATCTCTCTCTTTCCCATCCACGTGACCAGATACGACAGAGCTCCCTCTTCAGAAATGTTTATATCAGACTTTGCCTAAGTGGGAAATAGGCGTTTATTGCGTTAACCTAAGATATTGAGGTTATTTATTATAGCAGTCAATATCCTTTTGTCTATACAACAATTTGAAAAGTTTTTTTTAAAGTTATCCTTTTGGTATTGCTGACACACTTTAAAAACATAGCCATCCTAACAATATTTATCTTTCAAGACTAATTTACTGTCATTTCAGGATGTAAGTTTCAGGGTCATTGGAATGGGATCAAATCTTAAATTTATGTTTAAAAAGACTAATAACAGATGGAGGAACAAGAGGTTAGTACATGCATGCACTTCATGATCTTGTCCTGATTATGTTGTAGCCTGTCAAGAACACACGCCTTCTCTCAACCACCCTCTTGGGGCCATCCAAATCCTTAAAAGGTAGGACCTAAGATCTCTAGTGTCAAGGGTTCGTAATATTGCATGTGATTTCTCTTGAATGGAATGTCTAAACAGTGATTTACTACCATAACAGAAGCCTCCTGGTCCTAGGATTATGAGCAAAATATAATATAAGTGGAGAGTGTTACAAGAGCACACAAGGAACCTCTTCCAAGTTAGTCTTCTGGACTGATAGCAAAGACCTCAAAGGCAGCCTGACCGATTATGAGCTCCTCAGGGGGTGTGGTCAAGAAAAGTAATTCAACCACAAAAAAATGTAAAAATCAAAATTAATAACTTTTGGATTACTTATCCAAAGTATGAAATGCATCCATACTCAAATAAATAATAAATAATAGAATAATAAAAATAAATAATTAAAAAATAAGTGAGGAGGAAGAGACAAATCGCCCATAACAAAAATTCTGAATAACTCATGTCGATACTGGCCTTCAAGGAGGTGGAATAGAACTCTCTACCCCTTAAGGGTGGACTACGCTTAATGGCTTGCTCCCAAAGAGTACAGGACAGGAAAGGGGAAAATAACTCAACAGTGGAGAAACCTGGCAACCAAATGCCTCCTCCAGGTAATCAACACCATCGGCAGTGAGTCATGTCGACAGCATGTACCCTTGATATGATGTCGTAAGAATTGCATTTCACCTCTGTGGTCTTCCTTCCAAATCGGTAACCCCAGTGAGATCAAGAGAAACACATAGACAAAACCAAAGTGAGAGATATTCTACAAAATAGCTGAGCAATGCTCAAAACTGTCAAGGTCATCAAAAGCAAGGAGAGTCTGGGAAACTGTCTCAGCCAAGAGGAACCACAACAACTGAATGCAGTGTGTCTCGTGTGGGATCCTGGAAGAGGTGAAGGTCATTGGAGAAAAACTAGTGATATTTTGATAAAGCGTGGTTTGGTTAATAATAGCATATACATATTGGCTCGTCAGGCTTCCCAGGTGTGGTGCTAGCGGTAAAGAACCCACCTGCCAATGCAGGAGATGTAAGAGATGTGGGTTCAATCCTTGGGTTGGGAAGATCCCCCGGAGGCGGGCATGGCAATCCACTCCAATGTTCTTGCCTGGAGAATCCCCATGAAGACAGGAGCCCGGTGGGCTACAGTCCACAGGGTCGCACAGAGTCAGACATGACTGAAGTGACCGAGCACGCACACAGTGGCTCACGAGCGGTGAGGAATGGATCTCAGAGATCTAAAATCTTAATGGAAAACCGGTGTGGGACATATGCACGCTCTCTGTACTATTTTTGTGGTTATTCTAAGAAATCTAGAATTATTCTAATGGAAAACTTTGTGTGTTTTATTTTTAAAAAGCAATTTAGAAAAAAATAATTTATTTCTTGAAGAAATATAAGCATGTAATTCACAGCAAAACTGACCATAATCTTCTCTAATTCTCAGCTTTCTGGAGAATTTGGGGACCATCTCCCCAAATCTATATTCATTCTTCATTTCCATCTGTCTCCCTGGTTACTTTTCTGCCTATATTCCTTCTTTAAGCTCCATCTTCCTTAGTCTAAAATGTTCCCCATCAGACATAGCCCAGTGGGAATTTAGTTTTCCCTCTGTTACTACTATTTTTCTTGGAGAAATTAGGTGAGCCAGTTCTTGACCTCTGCACCCCTTCTCATCTTTGCTTCAGTTCTGGTAGAGGGCTGGGGTGAGCTGTGGGTGTGTTGATCATTCTCAGCCCCATTATATGGACAGATGACTTTATTAAATTAGCAAATTAAGGGGGAAAAGGCAAATTTCTTTTAGAAAAGCTACTGCAAAGTTAGTGAAGGAGGAAGTAAAGGTAGACCCTTAACTACCAGGCTTTTTATATTTACTGCCCAATATCATGTATTTAATAAGAATCAGCAACTATTAAATATGAAGTGAAAGTCACTGTCGTGTCCAACTCTTTGTGACCCCAAGGAATCTTCCAGGCCAGAATACTGGAGTGGGTAGCCTTTCCTTTCTCCAGGGGCTCTTCCCAACCCAGGGATCAAACCCAGGTCTCCCACATTGCAGTAGATTCTTTACCAGCTGAGCCACAAGGGAAGCCCAAGAATACTGGAGTGCGTAGCCTATCCCTTCTCCAGTGGATCTTCCCAACCCAGGAATCAGACTGGGGTCTCTTGCATTTCGGGCAGATTCTTTACCAACTGAGCTATCAGGGAAGCCCATTAAATTATAGGAAGCCCATTAAATTAAATATGAAGGAAATTTGATAAATATCTAATTCTCAAGTTGCACGTTAGAAAAACAAGGGCCAGATGGCCTCAGTGGCCAGCTCACCACAACACAGTCAATGACCAGAGGATCCATGACTATTCATCTTTTCCTTCTTGCTTCTTTTATGTTCTTCAAACAGCAAGGTCAAATTTTTGTCATGATGCAGGAGAGATACAGGCTTTGATATGGTAATTCTTTCTTGTCTAGTAAGAAACATGGAAAGAGATAAAACAGCAAATGAATACACTAAATGGGTCAGACTAACCAAATACTGTTATATTCTCTTTGATTTAAAGACATATCTAGAGATATGTACCCAATAAGAGTCTGAATGAGCAGCATGTCAACCTTCCTGAGCAGCCAGCAGCCACTACCTTCTAGCTCTTGGTGTTCAGACGTGTGGGGTTTCTAAGCCCCATCTCTGAGGTTTCATCCTTCATTGAATACACAGCAACCACTGGTCTCCTTCAACCTTGGAGAGATCCAGAAAGCTAGCATCTTGTTTGATAACCCCCGTCTTTATCATTTCCTTCAGTAGTCACTCACTCATTTGCTCAGGCATATGTTTGTTCAATTTGCCAAACACTACGGCAAGGTGCTGAAAATACCAACAGAAAATGCATCATCCCTAAAGTACAGATTCATACTGTCTACTAATTTAAGTGTTATGAGAAGAGTCTGTATCATTCTTCCAGTTATAAAAATCAAAAGTGTCTTACAGTTCAGTTCAGTTGAGTCGCTCAGTCATGTCTGACTCTTTGCCGCCCCATGAATCGCAGCACGCCAGGCCTCCCTGTTCATCACCAACTCCCGCAGTTCACTCAGACTCACGTCCATCGAGTCCGTGATGCCATCCAGCCATCTCATCCTCTGTCGTCCCCTTCTCCTCCTGCCCCCAATCCCTCCCAGCATCAAAGTCTTTTCCAATGAGTCAACTTTTCGCATGAGGTGGGCAAAGTACTGGAGCTTCAGCTTTAGCATCATTCCTTCCAAAGAAATCCCAGGGTTGATCTCCTTCAGAATGGATTGGTTGGATCTCCTTGCAGTCCAAGGGACCCTCAAGAGTCTTCTCCAACACCACAGTTCAAAAGCATCAATTCTTCAGCACTCAGCTTTCTTCACAGTCCAACTCTCACATCCATACATGATCACTGGAAAAACCAGAGCCTTGACTAGATGGACCTTGGTCGGCAAAGTAATGTCTCTGCTTTTGAATATGCTATCTATGTTGGTCATAACTTTTCTTCCAAGGAGTAAACGTCTTTTAATTTCATGGCTGCAGTCACCATCTGCAGTGATTTTGGAGCCCCCAAAAATAAAGTCTGACACTGTTTCCACTGTTTTCCCATCTATTTCCCATGAAGTGATGGGACCAGATGCCATGATCTTCATTTTCTGAACACTGAGCTTTAAGTCAACTTTGTCACTCCCCACTTTTACTTTCATCAAGAGGCTTTTTAGCTCCTCTTCACTTTCTGCCATAAGGGTGGTGTTATCTGCATATCTGAGGTTACTGATATTTCTCCCAGCAATCTTGATTCCAGCTTGTGTTTCTTCCAGTCCAGCGTTTCTCATGATGTACTCTGCATAGAAGTTAAATAAGCAGGGTGACAATATACAGCCTTGACATACTCCTTTTCCTATTTGAAACCAATCTGTTGTTCCATGTCCAGTTCTAACTGTTGCTTCCTGACCTGCATAAAGATTTCTCAAGAGGCAGGTCAGGTTGTCTGGTATTCCCATCTCTTTCAGAATTTTCCACAGTGTATTGTGATCCACACAGTCAAAGCCTTTGGCATAGTCAAGAAAGCAGAAATAGATGTTTTTCTGGAACTCTCTTGCTTTTTCCATGATCCAGCGGATGTTGGCAATTTGATCTCTGATTCCTCTGCCTTTTCTAAAATCAGCCTGAACACCAGGAAGTTCATGGTTCACGTATTGCTGAAGCCTGGCTTGGAGAATTTTGAGCATTACTTTACTAGCATGAGAGATGAGTGCAGTTGTGTCTCTAGACATTGACAAATTTCCTGTGGGAGGAAAAATTGCCCTCTGTTGAGAACCACTGCTGTAGTGTATTCATAAATCATTCCTTAGTCAAATATTCTCTGCAATTAACCAGAGTTCTTGTTCTATGTAACTCCCTCCTTTCTCATAATCTGTCCTACAAATTTTATCTACTTTTATCTCCCCAGATTCAGATCTCTAACTCCTCAACTCCGAAAACTCTGAGTCTAATTGACTTCTCTCTCTCTGGAAAGCCCCTGAAAGGCAAAATGAAGTTTTTTTGCAGTCCTGTGGAACAAAAATTAGAGTTTGTAAACAAAAGGAGTATACCAGGTACCCAGGTAAAAAAACTAGAGGCTGTGGATAATAGTAGAATGAGCATAAATACAGCTTTAATTTGGCATAATTTCCATAATTTCTCTTGGATTAAGGTCAGTGCCATCCTGTTAGCCTAGTAGAAAGAAAGTGAAATATTTCTGGAGGAAGGCAGTAGCATCTGTAACAGTCATAATTTTTACATTTGAAAGTTCAGTATTCAATCTAAAAATACTAGACACATTGAAAGACAAAACCACATGACTAAAATTTAAAAGAAAAAAAAATCTAAACAGATCTATATGTGATTCAGATGTTAAATTAACTGACTTATACTTTAAATGACTATAATAATATGTAAAAATAGAGATTTAATATTAGAGACTTTCCCAAAGTGATTGAAATCTATAAAAAGTAGAAATTATGAAATTGAAAAGTATAGTTTCTGAAATTATTAACTAATTTTATGAGTTTTAAAGGAAGCTAGATCAGCAGATGAATGGATAGTAAATATTCAAATTAATGACCACAGACAGAATGAAAAACACAGCTCTCCAGCTGCAGTGGGCCTCAATGAAAATGTTTGAAAAGTTATAATCTATGTGTAATTAGAGTCCCAGGGGAAGAGGAGAAAGAGCAAAAACAGTATTTAAGGAAATCATGAATGAGAATGATCTCAAATTGTTAAAAGAAATTATGGCATAGATTAAAATAATTCAAAATAGGCTTTAAAGAAAGAAACCATTAAGGATAAAAGGGATACTTACATAAAGACAAAAGGCTTAAGTTAGCACTTGTGAAAATTGTATACACCTAATAAAATGGCCTCAAAATACATAAAGTGAAAACTGTCAGAATTTAGAAATCAACAAAATAAATCATTGAGTGAAAGATTTTGACATATCTCTTAGGAAGATCTTCAAGAGAAGATTTTAAGTTCTTTTAGGAATTCATGAACTGAGAAGACCAAATGATCAGAAATACATGCATGTGTAAAATTTGAACAACACAAATAAGTGCAATCAAATAACAGAAAAGTATACCCCAAATTTACAGAATGTATACTTTCCTCAAGCATACAAAAATATTTAGGAAAATTAACCACATAGTAGATTATAAAGCAATTCTTTATTTCCTCTTTGCTTCTTTATTGAAGTATAACTGATGTATAACACCATTAGTTCCTGGGATTCAATATTTCTGTACATTACAAATGATCATAATGGTAAGTCTAGTTATCATCTGTCACTATACAAAATTATTACAATATTGTTGACTGTATTCCCCATGCTGTGCATTTTATTCCCATGATTTATTTATTTTGTAACTGGAAGTTTGTACCAACTAGTTCCTGTCACCTATTTCACTCATCCTTTTAATCCCTTCTAATCCAGAAACCATCTGTTTGTTCTCTGTGTCTATGATGCTATTTCTGTTTTGTTATGTTTGTTCATTGGTTTTGTTTTTTATTTTTCCCATACAAGTGAAGTCATACATGATATTTATGTTTCTCTAACTTATTTCACTTAGTGTAATACTCTGTAGGTCCACTCATGTAACAAATAGCACAATCTTATTCTTTTTTATGACTGCATAATATGTCACTGTGTATATAAGACGAAGAATGGACAAGATCTTTATGGAGAATATTTTAAAACTCTATTAAAAGATATAACAAAATGTTACTAAATAGAATAGATATGTTCATTTATGGAGAGATACAAGATTTTGAAGATGCCAGCTGCATCAAGTTAGGTTTGTACTTAAGGAACTTTTCATAAATTTTCTGATAGGATTATTTTTGGAGCTTTTGACAAATTGATTTAAAATTATATGGAAAAATAAATTTACATGAAAAGATAAATTTGTAGAGAAAAGAGGGAAATACTTTATCAGATAGAACAATCAATAATAAAAGGAGAGGTCTGTCACAGAAACATTATGCCAATGAAAGAGAAAGGGACCTTAGAACATCTTATTTATGACTGAGAAATTGGCATATGCTAGTGGTGGTCTCTCTGAAACATGGAGAAGGGGATTATTAGATGGTATTGGGGAAAATCATCTCACTGGGTAGAGAAAAATAAATGTGGATCCCTAATTCATACTATATATAAAAATAAAATTAGAATGGGCTGAGTGAGAGCTGATTCTATGAAGTTTGTTAAAAAAAAAATAAAGAAGGTATCTTTGTGACTTAAGCTTTAAATATCTTAGCAAGATAAAAAGGGGAAAACATGAATTTGCCTATAGCGCAATTAGGATTTCTGTTCCACAAAATTGAGAACAGACTGGGGACAATTATGATGTCTAAAAATGAAAACGGGTTATTATCTAGTATTTATACAGAGTAACTGTGAACCAAAGAGGGAGAGACAACACACAATAGAAAAGGGGAAAAGAATATGAATTAGCAACTTTGAGAAGAGTAAACTCCAGTGGTTAACAAGTTTAAGAGATGTCCATGTCAGTAATAATTAGAGAATAAATAAATGAGAATTACAATGAAAAATTCCCAATTTATATACATCAAATTGGCAAAAAAGTATTTATGTACATCAAATTGAGGGTTGGATGATGCCAAATGTTGGTGAGAATACAAACTCTTAACTCCCCCAAGGAAATGCAGGCTGGTGTGGCCATTGGAAAAGCAATCTGGCAGCATGGAGGGAAATTTGATCCATATATACTGTTGGAGCCAAAATTTGTGTACTTCTATGTATTTACTCCATAGAAACCTATTAGGAGTTATATATTTGAATATTCACCTCATCCCTGATTGTGGTAGCATGCTACCAGGGGTCTGTTACTAGAACATAGATAAAGGATCCTTTGGAAACATACAGTGGAGCACTCCGCTACACTCAGTATTAGTGGCTCCAATATACATACAGCCACATGGGTACATCTAGAAACTCAATGTGAAGTGACAAAAAGGAAGAAACAATTTATGCTCTAGCATATTACCATTTATATAAATTAAAATGCATAGGGACAAAAAATTAAATTATGATGATATTAGCCAACTCTGACTGTCATAAAATACCACCGAACAGGTAGCTTAAACAGTAGAGAGATGGTTTCTCACAGTTTTAGAGGCTGCATGTCTAAGATCAGTGTAGCAGCATGGTTGAGTTCTGGTGAGAGCTCTCTTCTTGGCTTGGAGATAGCTGCTATCTCATGTAGGGAGGAGGGAGGGTGGGTGAGAGGGAAGGAAAGAGAGAGAGAGAGAGAATATCTTCCTTTTATAAGTCTACAGTCCTATTGGGTTAGGGCTTCACCTCCCTTGTAGCTCAGTTGGTAAAGAAACTGCCTGCAGTGCAGGAGACCCGTGTTCGATCCCTGGGTTGGGAAGGTCCTTTGGAGAAGGAAATGGTAACCCACTCCAGTATCCTTGCCTGGAAAATCTCATGGACAAAGGAGCCTGGTGGGCTACAGTCCATGGGGTCGCAAAGAGTCGGGCATGACTGAGCAACTAACACTTACACTTACTTTATAACTTCATGTATCCTTAATTACTTCCTAAAGACCCTAGCTCCAGATACAGTCACACTGGGAATTAGGCCTTTGACACATGAATTGTGGAGGGACATAATTCAGTCCACAGCATTCCACCCTAAGCCCCCACCCCACATTCGTGTCCTTATCCCACACAAAATACAGTTATTTCATTCCAGTTGCTCCCAAAGTCTTAACTCATTCCAGCGTCAACTCTAAACTCGAAAGTTTTATCTAAATATCATTGAAGTCAGGTATGTTTGAGACTTAAAGTATGATTCATCCTGAGGCAAAATTCTTCTCCAGATGTGAACTGTAGAACCGGACATGTTAACATGTTTCCAAAATACAGTGGTAGGCAGATATGTGTGATTAGTCACTCAGTTATGTCCAAATCTTTGCAACCCCAGGAAATGTAACCCACCAGGCTCTTCTCCCCATGGGACTCTCTAGGCAAGAATACTGGAATGGGTAGCCATTCCCTTCTCCAGGGGAATCTTCCCAACCCAGGGATCCAACCAGAGTCTCCTGCATTGCAGGTAGATTCTTTACCCTCTGAGCCAGCCCTTCAGAAGGAAGGGATGAAGGATCTCAAGCAAGTCCAAAACCTAGTAAGGCAAATAATATTTGATCTTAATTCTCAAATATAATCCTCTTTCCTTAGTACTTTGCAAGGTCCCCACCTCTGAGGCATGGGTGGGGGTCATGTTGACCCCCTGAAACTTGGGAGATCGTCCCATTTTTTGAGATGGAGGAAAAAGTCTTGCCCATGAACTTGTGGTAGGATGACAGTGACACAATTTGATACATAGCAAACATTTTTAAATTTGCTCCTTGGAAGAAAAGCTATAACAAACCTAGGTAGCATATTAACAAACAGAGACATTGTTTTGCTGACAAAGGTCCATCTAGTCAAAACTATGGTTTTTCTAGTAGTCATGTATGGATGTGAGAGTTGGACCATAAAGAAAGCTGAAGGCCGAAGAAGTGATGCTTTTGAACTATGATGCTGGAGAAGACTCTTGAGAGTCCTCTTGAACCACAAGGAGATCAAACTAGTCCACCCTAAAGAAAATCAGTCCTGAATATTCATTGGAAGAAGTAATGCTGAAGCTGAAGCTCCAATACTTTGGCCACCTTATGTGAAGAACTGACTCATTGGAAGAGACCCTGATGCTGGGAAAGATTGAAGGCGGGAGAAGAAGGGGAAGACAGAGGATGAGATGGTTGGATGGCATAAGTTTGAACAAGCTCTGGGAGTTGGTGATGGACAGGGAAGCCTGGTGTGCTGCAGTCCATGGGGTCTCAAAGAGTCGGACATGACTGGGTGACTGAACTGAACTGAATCATTTTTTAGAGATACATACATAACTGACACATCAAACAAAGTAGAGTGGGTCTCTGTAGAGGAGGGAGGAAAATGGAAATATGAATAGGGGAGGAAGAGAAAAAAATATATTAAACAAGGATGAGAGTTTGCATGAAGCTGGGATCATAGCATACAATGAACAGAGAGGTAGGATTACCCCATCTTTGTGCACTTGAGATCCAAATAGGAAAAATGAATCTAGCTTCCTCCCTTTTCACCTTGTGCCTGCATAATTAGTTACAGTTCATAAGAATTCTCCTTGCGTGACCTTCTGCCATGGAAAATGAGAAAACAACTCCTGTGAAATGTTGATGACTTGGCTGGATTTTGACTTTTCCAGATGAGCTTCAGAAACAAGTAAATTTATTTATGGTAAGAGAGAACATCTAAATGTTAATTATTCCAAAAGGAAAAAGAGGCAAAGGGGAGAGTGTATCAACAACTCATTTCATTATTTGGCAGGAAGTGGGAAAAGCAGTGGGGAAGGGAGAGTAAGGTTTCCATTTGTTGACATTAGGGTTCTTCTTGCTCTGCATTAAGTTTTGTCAGTGGCGTGTTTAGGTTCTAGTCTTCCTCCTGGCCAGGCATGTCTTATCCTGCCTTACAGCCCCGAGCCTTGGACTGTCTCAGTATTGCATTAGGTGCTCGGCAAATGGCTTGCCTGGTGGCTCAGACAGTAAAGAACCTACTTGCAATGGAGGAGACTGGGGTTCAATCCCTGGGTCTTGAAGATCCCCTGGAGAAGGGAATGGCAACCCAGTCCAGTATTCTTGCCTGATGAATTCCATGGACAGAGAAGCCTGGCGGGCTGCAGTCTATGGGGTCACAAAGAGTCAGACACAACTGAGTGACTCAACAATAGCAACAACTGACTAGATAGCCCTGCCTGGAAATACTGCAGCAGCAGCATTTGAGCCAGTGTGGTTGGCCTCTAGGGTGCCAGAAGACAAGTTTGAATACTCTATTTTCAAAATAAAGGACATCTTGGTTGAATTCTAGCCTGGCATCCAGAGCATATAAGTTCTTCTAAAAGTAATGAAAAATATCTGTGCCTCCGTTGGCTGGATGAAGTTGTATGTGAAAGGGTCTCAGTACAAATAAAAATTTTTCATGTTCTTTCCTTCAAATCTTTGTTCGGTCTGAGGAGTAAGTTTTATCTTTGTTTCTTATTCTGAGATCTTGATTTATTTCTGTGGCTCACAGGGGATTTAGTGTTTATTTCTTTTTTTAATTGCCACTAAGAGACTAAGCATAAACTATTCGTTAACTTCTAGCAAGAACCATAATGAAGAAGCATTAAACAAGAAGTTTAATAGCATGATATTACTTAGCAGCCATACTTGCTTGTGTTTGGGGGTATATAAATGAATGTAAACAGTACTTGCTAAGAAATAAACAATGATACAGAAAAAGATAATGAACTTTCTGGAGCAGGTTCAGGGCAAGGCATTTTTTTCCCTGAACACTCAGTTGTAAATTTTCCATGCAATTTTCTTTCCAGACTGAGAATTATGCACCAGGGTTTTGGATTTGTGATCTAACTATTTAATCTCCTTGCTTCAGAAGTTAGAAAACTAAGATTGGGGATACAACTAGCACTTCTGATTTTTGCTTGGATTTAAGAATTATAGCAAATTTAGAAAATGGAAACAATAGAACCTGTTTTCAGAAAGAATATGATATGTTTGATTTGGGGCATGTGAAGCCTAAGATGCCCATAGACTCTTTAACCCTAACCCTAGCCCTAAAACCCTAACCCTAACCTTAATTTCATTATTACTGAGCCAGAGCAATTGGCTGAACAAGACAGAAGTGTGGGATAGAATTTCTATTTTGGGAGTCACTGATATTGAGCTATTATTATATGTCAATATTGAGCTATTAATATATGTCAAACAGTGTTAATTCATTTTACAGGTGAGGAAACCAACATCAGAAGGGTTGAATAAACATCCTGAGGTCCCAGAGCTAAGTAAAAGGCAAGCTGGGATTCAAACCCAACATTTATTGAGATGTTGCATGATTATCAATGATCTTGCTGGAAAAAAGAAATCCTAGAGGAACATGACATGTGGAAAGGAATGAATGTCTTTTAGAGTCTACTAACCTACACTTTCTATCAGTATTTTGAGTGAGTATTTATAAAGGAAGCAGTTAATAAGTTTGGACTCATGGTATGACACTGTTTTAGTAAGAGCAGTACTTTATTGAGCTACTAAAAGAACAAATCTGATTTAGTTAATAAGTATAAGACCTCCAAGATAAATTCCATACAATGAGTAATCTTGAAATGCAATATTGTAGAAATTTCCTAAATCAGATTGTTGCTATGCAGAAGGTAATTCTGCAACATGTATAATGATGCTTTCTCTGTGCTGTTGACAAGGTTTGTGAGAAATGGACTTTCAGGGCTTCCCTGGTGGTCCGCTGGTTAAGAATCCTCCTGCCAGTGCAGAGGACACAGGTCAATCCCTGGTCCAGGAAGACACCCCATGCCAAGGAGCCATTCAGCCTGAGCACCACAGCTACTGAGCCTGCGCTCTAGAGCCCATGCTCGGTAACAAGAGAAGCCACTGCAAGGAGAGATCCATGCGCTGCAACAAGAATAGCCCCGGCTTGCCACAACTAGAGAAAGCCCACATGTAGCAATGCAGACCCAGCACAGTCATAAATAAAGAAATGCACCTTCAGCAATCTTACAAATTCATCAGATTTCTGGATTTAGGTGAATCAGTGTTGGAGCCATATCAGCCCTTTAAGTCCACCTTGGATAAATGGATCCTTCTGTGACAGGTCAACACATGTCACTTTTCCCATTGCCACACTTTAGTAGAAATATTTTAAATGCCTTGGAGTTTAATATCTCACTTCTACCTCTAAGTCTTGAAAGCCTCCTTCTGTCCACACTGGGGACAAGATACAAACCTCTTTGTTCCTCAGACTTTCATTGTTATTTTAGTTTCCCCTTCCTTGGCATCCATGCCAGTGCATTTTATGAGAACTGGCTGTACAATGTCAGTGAAAAATTGATGACGACCTCTATTTGAGCCAAAAAATTTTCAAGAGTACTGAAGTTCAGAACTCTCCATTTTGCTTGTTTTCAGATGGAATACAGACCGATCACAATCTGAATCCTAGGCAGCTGCCTGGGCAATACTGGGCATTTATTTCAGCGCCAGGCTAAATAGACAAAAGATCTACTTAGATATTAAATCTGTTCCAGTTTTGGGAGGAGTTGTTACCAATTGCTTACAATGGTTCTTTACATTTCTATTACTGTTAATTATTACTTATAGAAACCTTAATCCATTCTGCCAAAGATTTGGGAATGAATAGATCACCTTAATAATATTTCTTAATTAAATGACACTTACAAGTAAAAGCCCAGCTTAAATCACTAACATGTACAGTAATAGAAACTAAAACTATCAAGATAATAACAGAAATCAAAAGACACAAAAGCCTCTGACCTATGAACTGAAAAACTCCAGTCTAGTAGTTTCTAATGGATTCACATTCTTCAGCTTTATGATTTTTTTACCTCATGTCTAATATTTCTACTTCAGCTTTTAATTAAAGCAAAAGAATGCATGCAAAATAAGAAACATATTTTAAAAGTGAAATAGGGAGGGGTGATTTCTGAAATGAAATCAATATTTATCAATAGCTTTGTGGGAAATTCAAGAGTTGGGAATTTAATAGAGGAATGCATTGTATTCTTGTCAAAATTATGACATAGTGATATTGTCTCACTTGCATTCCCTCTAGTCCCTTAAGACAGATAATCATCCACCCATCATTTCCTAAGACACAGTTATTGTGAGCCTAGTATATCCCAGGTACTATTTGAGTGCTGAAAACACAAAGACACACCTTCTTCCTTGGAGAGGAAAGGCAACTGCATCAAAAATTACAGAACAATATTCCTTAGCTACTCAGAGTCCCTTGTTTCAAGGTGAGATCCAGGTCTGACTCCTCAGGATAGTAAACCAGGGACCTGGAGCTTTCCCTTTTGTTCCTATTAGCTCCAGCAATAAAAGATAAATGATTCTTTTCTCTTATATGGAATATAGAACTCATTATCTCAAGCGGTATCACAAAAACAAAAGGATCAAGATAAATTCATGTCTGATGCTCACAGTTCAGTTCAGTCGCTCAGTCGTGTCCGACTCTGCGGACACGACTAACTTTTGAAAGTGATGACAAGAACAACTATGTTCTTCCATGTCCCTTCAGAACCACTGTCACCAGGAGAATATGGGGTAGTACAGAGAGGAACAAGAGAAAGAAATAAATGAAAAGTTCTAAATACTGTTCAACCTGTTGGGCTTCCATACTGGGAAACTTAACTGATTTTTTTTTTTCCCAGTTGTGATGCGGGGAAACTTAGAAATTATCATGGCCTTTTTTTTTGGAGAGAAAATTATACCGGAAAGAAAATAATGCTTTTGAGAAAAACTGGAAAATGACCTAGTTGTTATCTGAATGACACACAGACATGAGTAATCTCTTTATTAGCGTCTCTATTGCTTCAGAGAAGGGAAACAAAATCTGAACCAAAGGATGAAAAAATACATGTATTTTCACTGATAAATCTAAATGCAAGATGATGACAACATCATGACCTTTAAAAGATTGCTTCTTTTTAAGGCCTTGAGCTTTAATACGACTGGTTGAATATGTGTCCTCTGTTGGTATATTGCTTTGCTCGTCTTTCCCAGACACGCAGACCTCCCAGCACCAGTGTGTACATTCCATCTGACTAGATGGAATAAACATGGAAAAACACCTCCAAGGTCTTCCAAAATATGAGATGTGGTAGATGCATTCAGTTTTCCACTACGTTGCAACCACACTATAATATGACTAACCATGACATCGGAGATCAGTTTAACACCAGCCCATCCTCTAGCCAATGATATTTTAAAAAATACGTTTTGTGTCCAAACAATTGTAAAACTCACAATATGGGACTTAGGGATATGATAGTGAGGTCCCAGTGAACCAGGAGTCACTTTGTAATTCTTAAGATTTAAAAAGTAAACTTCCTCTGTGGAGTATAAGAGCACACTCTTTGTGGATATGGGCAAACTAATGATTTTGGCAGTCCTCTTTTTTTCCTCCTTGTTCAAAAATCACTCAAGTTTTGAGTGCATATAAGAGGCCTCGGCAGTCTCGAGTCCTTGGAATGCTGTGCGTGGCCACTTTATAACCAGCACAATATCATAGGCATAGCACAGTAGCATAATGAGCGATCCTTGTTTTCAAACTGTAGGAGGGATGCTTAGAATTTGACCCCAAATGTTGTTCTTTCTGGACCAGATAATGTCAAGGTGAACAGGAGAATCAGAATGAAACAAAGTTGCATTTCTGCCAAATACTGAATCACTAATCTGGGAAGAAAGTTTTGAAGCCTATTGATTGTAAGAGCCAACGGGGGAACACTGATGTACCACTCATTATGCAAATATAGTATTTTACCAGACTCTTAAGAGGGGCTTCTCAACCCAGATTTTCCTCCTTTCAGGCAAGGCCACCATTTGGGCTTCATTGCACAGCGTTTAATCTCTGTCCTTGAAGTTCACAGATTAACTTGCTCTGTGATTTCCTCCCTGTGACAGCCTCTGGCTGTGTTTTTACTGCCTTAACAGCTACTGGCAGGCAGCTGTCTCCCACATTCACTACAGAGTAAACAGGAATTTGGTCCCAGGGTAACTGGCTGCTCTCCAGCCGAAGAATGCAAGTTATTCGTGAGCCCAGTGGGCTTGCTTCTGCTTCATGTAGACCATTTTCACTCCGGAGCACAAGGAGAAAAAGCTGTGAAGGTTTGGGATCTTGAGGATTATTCTTTGCAAACATGGAATAACCCGTGTTTCTTCTCCCCAGCTATTTGCTAACCTTCCCCCACCTCTTCTACCATCTTACATTTCATGGTGATTACCAGAAATTTACCAAAGAAACATCCATGAAATGGCATATTTCTTTCAAAAATATAACCGACTCAATAAACACATCTGGGTGCATTATTATCTTGGAGAAAGAACTGGTTTACAAAACTTTTAAAATTAAATCTTCATGAGAATGTGGGGGTAAGTGCCAAATGAGTTTGTGATCATGTAGATTAATGATAATTGAAAAAAATTAAGAAAACAATGGAGGGGGAAAAATCAGCTTCAAGGGTAGGTGTATATATACTTTGAAATTTGAGTTGGTGAATACTAGATTTAAAGTCTACCCAAAATTAAGAGATTTAAACAAAATTTAAAAAGACAAAAAGAGTTATTAATTTATGACCACTAGGAGAAGGTTAAGATTTCCTGCCCCTCTAAGATAAGGCACTTAAAAGACTGTTACCTGAAAGGTGCATGCTTTTACCCTGGATACCATACTTTCTGAATTCCTTCATGAACCACACTACAAACAAGACTCTAGTATTTGACACTATAGCCCTAAAATCTGCTTAGCAGAGACATTAACAATTGTTTGAGATTTAGGAAAAAGAGAAAATGTTTCATTCCTTCAGGTTACTCAGAGTCATCCAATGAATGTACAACACACAGCGTATTAAATACATTACACACCCTGATTTACTTAGATATTTATTAGTATTTGCTGAAAACCCGAATGGAGGTATTTTATGTTTTTGGAATGTAATCACGGTATCAATTCCTTCATATTTCAGTTCCCAATCAGGGTGTGGGCTTCCCCTGTGGCTCAGCTGGTAAAGAATCCACTTGCAATAAGGGAGACCTGGGTTCAATCCCTGGGGTGGGAAGATCCCCTGGAGAAGGGAAAGGCTACCCACTCCAGTATTCTGGCCTGGAGAATTCTGTGGACTGTATAGTCCATGGGGTTGCAAAGAGTCGGACACGACTGAGCGACTTTCACACTGTCACTTTCAATCAGCGTGTGGCAGTCTGTCTCTCTTTCTTGATGATGAGTCTGCCTTTTGATCAGCACTTGCCAATTGTGTGGAATCTTCCAAAACAGACCCTTGGAGACTGGCAGAGATCTATTTTTATTAGTGGGTAAATAGAATATTAGCTAACTTTAACATGTCACCTATAGCTTTTAAGACCAGTATATTTCACAGTTCAAACGTTTGTGTTCCAGGCACTGGAAGCTATAAAACTGAATGATGTATGATTTTTGCCCTTAAGGAGATTTCAGTCCACTGGAGAATATAGAAGTACAAACAAACATTAGTGATAAAGTGTAAGTGCAACAAAGAGGAATGTAATAAACTGCCATGGAAGTACTGATGAAATAGACATTCAGCCTGAAAGGGAGATTGGTGAAGGCGACTCTAGCAGACGCGGTGCTATCTGAGCGTGTATTGCAGAAGGGGGAGGGAGGGGATGGGGAAGGCGCTTCAGGCAGAGGGGCAGTGTGGACAGAAGTGTGAGGCGGGAGCTTCTGGGCAGTGGTGAGAGGAGAGGTGCTGGAGCAAGAGCTCTCCTGTGCTAAGGGCATCTGTGTACACACGATGTGGTTTCAAGGTCCTATAGATGGTCAGGAGTCTTCAGAGCAAGTAGCATAATCAGGTCCAGGTGCCATTTGGGGTTTTTCATGAGAAGAATCTAAGCATTTGTTAAATGTTCACAAAGCATATATCCATCTGATTCATACATTTGGATGTGGATTATTATCCCATTATTACCCATCTTGTTCCTTAAAGATTTAGAAAATTCTTTGTAACTAAAACCCTCTGCCTGGGGATATGTGAAGAGAAAACAGGCTTATAATGTTCTGCACTAATACCAGCTTGAGCGAGATTGCACTCTTCATACTTTCTTACAGGCTCAGACTTTCTCCCTTCAGACCAGCTGCAGGGGCATCAGAAGAGCCAGATATGAGTTCCAGGGTTTTATTGCAGCTGCCAAGCCAGCTGTGCTCTCTTTGCCAAACCGCTTGACTTCTTTAAGTCTCAGTTGCTTTGTCTGTAAAATGGTGGGTTGAAAGAATGGTGGAAGATAATTATACCAACTTTTTCCAGAGCCTTATGAAATTAATCTAGTGATCTAATAGACACAATTTTTTGAAACCGTGAAGTATCACAAAAGATACAGGGTTATGGTTATATTTGTCAAAGACCTGTAATGACAACAATTATTTATTAAGGATTTGTTTTTGTGCTAGCACTGTTCTATGTTCTTTACCTATGTGATCTCATTTAATCCTCATAACAATCCTATAAAGGAGGTTTTTTGAAAAAGGAAGCTGGGCTTGATAAGGTTAAAAATTCATGAGCAACAGAGCCAGAAGTTAGATCCATGCTTTCCTGACTACAAGCCTAGGCTCTTAACCACAACTTCCCCATCAATCTTGGCAAAATTTTTACTTCTTCCTTTAAAGTCCAAACAACTGACAAGAGATCAGCCACAAATGATAATTTCAAAGTTACTAAGCTAAAGTTGATCAGTGTTTCTTTTTACTAATACTATCTGAATTAGGAATCTAGAGATGGAAATTAAAAATGTAATTCCTTGCCCTTTATTCCAGATTGGAACACTAGCTATGGACTGACCAAAACATACATTCAGGTTTTTCTGTACCATCTTATGGAAAAATCTGAGTGAAATTTTTGGCCAGCCCATTATTGTTGACTACAAATAGAATATGCTATGAATTTTTGTTGTGAAAATACAACTCAAGGAAAAATATAAAATAGGAGTCAGTTTTTCAGGGAGGCAAAACTACACAAATTTAAAAGTTCTTCTTTTTTTTTAATCTGTAAAGACTACGTTGCTAATAGTGGAACACAGAGAAAACCTGGAATGCTTGTACCCAGTCCCCTACTGCAATATCTGAAGATCCATCTTCCTTTAAACAGTGAGTAAAGATTGTGTTACTTTCAGGTCTGTGAGAAAACTGAAAAAAGGTACAGCTGTCTTTCCACAATGTAGCTGAGTGGTGAAGCTTCAAAAAGCAGTGGAATGCATTGTTATATATTTGATATAGATACATTAGAAACCCTGGCTTGGTTTAATTATCCACAGTGTTGAATTGATCCTCGTATCTGTTATTTGTTGATGCAAGCCTTGTTGCATATCCTGGGCAGTATCTCAATGGCTTCTCTCCATCCTTGTCTAAGTGGGTGTTGCTGTTCCAGCAAAGATCCTGGAGACTCAGGTCCCAACCTTCCATGGTCTCTGCTCCAGGCAGTAGATGGCAAAACTGAGCTTGGCTTTTGTGATTCTTTGTTCTCACATGTCTTCATTGGTGAAGTTTAAATAGTCTCAAGCTACTCCTTAAAATAACTTTAGTTTTTAATCAAAAGAACTTCAGTATGTCTCTCTTATTCTATTGAATCTCATATATTGCGTATTGTATAATGCCTTTAAAAAAAGCTTATAATAACTGGTGCATCTCTACCTCATTTGGAGGTTATCTACTCTAAAAAGGATACCACCCTCATTTCTATACTTTTTCTTCTGTCCAAGCTCATCAAAATTTTCTATATACTTCCCATTCATTTAGTAAATCTTAAAAATCAATGCTAGATTATTTTCTTCATGTCCTTCAAGTCACTCAAAGAGATCTACCAGTCTTAAGACTATGATGAGAACTCTTGCTTCAGTAGTATGTGAGAACTAAAGTATACTCTGTCAATGGAGGCAGAATCCTCTTTTGATATAAATGTGTATTTTGAGAAAGCCAAAATGTTATCAGTTCAGTTTAGTTCAGTCATTCAGTCGTGTCCAACTTTTTGAGACCCTTGCAGCACTCCAGGCTTCCCTGTCCATCACCAACTCCCAGAGCTTACTCAAACTCATGTCCATAGTGTCAGACATTAGTGTCCAACCACCTCATCTACTGTTGTCCCCTTCTCCCCCTACCTTCAATCTCTCCCAACATCAGAGTCTTTTCCAATGAGTTATTTGTATCAGGTGGCCAAAAGTATTGGAGCTTCAGCTTCACAGCATCAGTCCTTCAAATGAATATTCAGGACTGATTTCCTTTAAGATTGACTGGTTGGATCTCCTTGCAGTCCAAGGGACTCTCAAGAGTCTTCTCCAACACCACAGTTCAAAAGCATCAATTCTTTGACATTCAGCTTTCTTTGTAGTCCAACTCTCACATCCATACATGACCACTGGAAAAACCATAGCTTTGACTAGATGGACCTTTGTTGGTAAAGTAATGTCTCTGCTTTTTAATATGCTGTCTAGGTTGGTCATAGCTCTTCTTCCAAGGAGCAAGCATCTTTTAATTTCATGGCTGCAGTCACCATCCGCAGTGATTTTGGAGCCCCCCCAAAATTAAGCCTGTCACTATTTCCATTGTTCCCCATCTATTTGTCATGAAGAGATGGGACCGGATGCCATGATCTTAGTTTTCTGAATGTTGAGTTTTAAGCCAACTTTTTCACTCTCCTTTTTCACTTTCATCAAGAGGCTCTTTAGTTCTTCTTTGCTTTCTGCCATAAGGGTGGTGTAATCTGCGTATTTGAGGTCATTGATACTTCTCCCGGCAATCTTGATTCCAGCTTTTGTTTCATCCAGTCCGGCATTTCACATGATGTACTCTGCATGTAAGTTAAGTAAATAGGGTGACAATACACAGCCTTGATGTACTCCTTTCCCGATTTGGAACCAGTCCGTTGTTCCATGTTCGGTTTTAACTGCTGCTTCCAGACCTGCATTCAGATTTCTCAGGAGGCCGGTAAAGTGGTCTGGTATTCCCATTTCTTCAAGAATTTTCCAGTTTGTTGTGATCCACAGAGTCAAAGGATTTAGTGTAGTCAATGAAGCAGAAGTAGGTGTGTTTCTGGAGTTCTCCTGAAATTCTCTATGATCCAGCGGATGTTGGCAATTTGATCTGTGGTTCCTCTGCCTTTTCTAAATCCAGCTTGAACATCTACACGTTCTTGGTTCAAGTATTGCTGAAGCCTGGCTTGGAGAATTTTGAGCATTACTTTGCTAGCATGTGAGATGAATGCAATTGTGTGGTCGTTTGAACATTCTTTGGCATTGCCTTTCTTTGGGATTGGAATGAAAACTGACCTTTTCCAGTCCTACAGCCACTGCTGAGTTTTCCAAATTTGCTGCCATATTGAGGGCAGTACTTTAACAGCCACCCATCTAGGTCATCACAGAGCACCAAACTGAGCTCCTTGTGCTATTCTACAGGTTCCCACATGAACACTATTTTAAATGCCATTTCTTAGTATCAGTTTCCCATGTTAATTGGCT
Source organism: Capricornis sumatraensis (assembly GCF_032405125.1). Taxonomy (NCBI): domain Eukaryota; kingdom Metazoa; phylum Chordata; class Mammalia; order Artiodactyla; family Bovidae; genus Capricornis; species Capricornis sumatraensis. Next base: position 73,840,315 of record NC_091082.1, read on the forward strand.
AGCCAGACTTTGGCAAGAGAATAATAGTCATTTTTCTCAACCTAAATTTAAACAATACCTGATAACTCTGTACTTGCTGACTGGAACCAAAGTAAACAAGAGATGCCATAGCTCTGTTGTTATTTCTACCCTACTGAATTCATTACAATATGGAGAAAGAATGTGATGTGATTGGAAAAGAATTTTTTCCTGAATGAGAGATTAATCTATGTTCTGTGATTTTTAAGTCCTCTAGATAAAGCCTTTAAAAATAATTTGGAACTAATAAATGTTACAGAAGTAATAACTTAACCCAAGTTAAGCTGTACCCCACCATTTCTTTTAGAGAGAGAGCAGTCAGTACAAACAATTTCTAGGAGCCTCCAAATGGAGATTTCAAAAACAATTAGATCTGGTTCTCAGTCTTTGCTACATATTGTAATTGCCTGGAAAGCTTTAAAAAGATAATGATGCAGATTTAATCAGTCCAGGGGAAGGCCCAGGCAGTACATTTTTTAAGAGGTTCAGAGGTGATTCCAAGTTGGGAATCGTTCATGGCTTGAGTGAAGGATACTTGGTAAAAATGGCATAAAATGAGATGTGAGAGAAATTTGTACATCTGGTTACGAAATCTGTATTTATCCTACAGATAATGTACAGTGATTGAGAGTACTCTAGGCAGAGAAGAGCCATAATTTTGATAGTTTTGAAGATTATCACCTTTTTGTTGGTGTGGATAATGAATGAATTGGCATTGGGAGCCCTTGGGAGCAGGCTTCAAGGGTTGCCTTCATATTTCATGATCTTGAGATTACATGTTTGCCCTCATTCAGTTGAAATTAATAAAAATTTAAAAATTGAATTAAAAATTAGAGTATAGTTGGTTCACAATGTTAGTTTCTGCTGTACAGCAAAGTGTATCAGTTATACATATACATATATCCACTTTTTTAAGATTCTTTCCCCATATAGGTCATTACAGAGTATTGAGAAGAGTTCCCTGTGCCATACAGTAGGTCCTTATTATTTATTTTATATATAATAGTGTATATAGTGTATATGTCAATCCTATCAGGAGAAAAGGATTTTCCTCCTTCCACCCTCCCCATTTTCCTCCCAGTAATTATAAGTTTGTTTTCTACATCTGTGACTCTATTTCTGTTTTATAAATGAGTTCATTTGTACCATTATTTTTTAGAATCTACATATAAGTGATATCATATTTGTCTTCACATGTCTGACCTACTTCACTCAGTATGGTCATCTCTAGGTCCATCCATGTTACTGCAAATGGTATTATTTCGTTCTTTTTTATGGCTGAGTAATACTCCATGATATATATACACATACACACACACCCCACGTGTTTTTTAAAATTTGTTTTCTTTTTTTTTTTTAATTCAAACAGTCTTATGTCCTCATGTGGTAGCTCCTTTGATGATGATTTTGTTCTAGTCAAGACTTTCTCCAGATTAAGCCTTTAAAGTTGTTTCCTACAAATCAACAGTTGTTAGATAATAAACTTACATGTTTAAGTCCCATTAATCTCTAAGCCTTTTTAGTTTGGAACATATAGACTTAGTTTACTTCTTTGGAAACGTGTTTCCCTTTCAAACAACCTGGAATTGTGAATTCCTTTTAGAGGAAAAAAAAAGACAATGAACAAATTATGGAAGTTTATGGTTCATAAATTGGAGAATCAAATGACATTGATTTGAAAAAGTACAGTTAAAATAAGAATCACCTTTAAAAAATAATTATTTTCTATTTTCTTCTTTTAAGCCTCTAGAGACACTTCATTGTCTGGACCAGGAACTTCCTTAAGGATTACTGTCTTGGAAGTGGTATAATGAATATGCCAAAAAATTATAAAAGGCTTTGAAATGGGCAAAAATATTATGAAGTATTTTTTTCAATTGAATGCTGTGCTTTTCTAAGTATATGCTCTAGAGTTATCTGATTCTATAAGAGTCTGTGCCTTTCAATGTCTTTGACTTGTTTTACGACTCAGTAAACTAAAGAAAACTGATAGTAAAGCAAATTACGATGCAAGCCGTTTCCATCTGCCCTGTGAAAGAGTCCTGTTTGAAATCCATAGTGTATTTCAGCAGTCCTAATCATCTGTCGTGTCTGAAAACCTCCAACCACTCTCAGGCGTGATGATTCACTTGAAGGACTCACAGGACTCAGGAAAAAAACCCCTTATATTAGTGGATATAGTTTGTTAAAGTGAATGGCTACAGATTAGAATCAGCAAAAGGAAAAGGTGGGTAGGACAGAGTCCAGAACACACTAGGCACAAGCTTCGAGTGCTGCCAACCTGGGAGGCTCATCCAAGCCTTGGAGTCCAGGATTTTTACTGGGGATCAGTTGTGTAGGCCTGTAGTACGTGAGTGACTGACATTAGCTACTCAGTTACTACGTCCCAGAGGTCAGACTGATACAGTGTGACCCAAAGCCTCAGACATGAAATAAATGACTCTTGGCAAGCAGGATATTCCAAGAACTCAGAGATCTTCTCCCAGGTGTCAGCAGAGGACCAGTCCTTTCTTGGAATGTGCAGGGTTGAATAACCAAGCCTGCTGAGTCAATCCTTTCCGGGACACACTCATTCGTATATACTAAAGAAACCGGTGTGTGTATGTGTGTGTGTGTGTGTCTGTGTGTGTGTGTGTGTGTGTGTGTGTGTTCTTTAGAGTGCGCAATGAACTGGCTGTTGTTGATTGTACCTTACTTGTTCCCTCACTGGTGGGCTAAATAAAATCTGTGACACATTTGTGTGTACATTCATTGTCATAGTTTAGTTTTACCCTTTAAACATTAATCCTTTAACAAATACATGAGCATAAAAATCAGGAATTTTGTTTTGTTTCTGTTTGTAGGTTTGTCTTCCTCCTTTCCTTCCTTCCTTCCTTCCTTCTTTCATTCCTCCCATTCCCCTTCCGTCCTTTCTTCCTGTTTTTTTATTTTTCCCCCTTCCTCTTTCTCCATCTTCGCCAACAGGGACATATGGAAACACAGAAACTTACTCTCTGCCCTATTTCACCTTTTCCTTACCAGCGCAAGGAGTTAGGTGTCACTAACCGAGCACGCTGCACATCTGCGCTGAATTATGGTTTAGAGGGGCCCTTTGCAGACGCTGCTTCATCTGTCTTCCCTCCATCCTCTTGTGGCAGGCAGGTATTGGGTCTCACTTTTCAAATAATGAGGCTGAGGCTCAGGGTTTACAAGGTGACTTGTCTGAAGTTTTGTGACTGATAGATGGCTTGACGTGCTTACAGATCTAGACGCACGCACATAACAGCCCACTGGTGTTTCTCCTTGAACGTGTTGCAGACAGCGTGGACTTCACATGCAGAATTGAAACTCTCGTCTTACTCTGTCCCCTTCTCCAGTTTCTTCTGCTCCAGTTTTTTGCCATTCAGCAAATCCACACTGGTGGCATTCCTGACTCCCCCTTTCTTTTCTCTCACCTCTCATATCTAACCTATCACTAAATCCTCTGGATTATAACTGTAAAACATATCTCCAACCTATCCTTTTCTTTCCACTTGTACTGTGTGCGTGATGGTTTAACACCAGGTCCTCTTGCCTTTGAAACTATTTCCTACTTACCTTTAACCCTATTTCCATATGCCCTCCAGAGTGATCGTTCATTAAAAATAAATTTCATTATTGTACTTAAAATCCATTCAATGCCACAGTAACTTACTTTCTAATGTTCCCGCAGAGTCTCTGTACAAGTTGGGCCTGTTTGCTTTCCTGGCCACCATGCTGCTTCTTGCCAACATGTTCTAGCCCTGTGAACCTCTCTGTGGCTCACACATGCCAAACTTGCTCTGCTTTAGCACCTCTCTATGCTATTTTCTCTGATAACACCCTCCCCAACCCGCTCCCCCAAACTTTTCATTAATCAGTTCCGTGTCTAATTCATACACATCCTTTAAATGTCACATCCTCAAGAAAAACTTTCCCCAAACCCTCCAACTCAGTGTAAGTCCTCCTGCATTTTCTAATGACACCCTTTCTTTTTCTTCTGGTTTTTATTATAACTTGAATAAATATGTTTTTTTTCATGTTCCCATAACTCACAAAGACAATGATTATGTCTGTTTTGCAATATTCCAGCAACTATAGAGTCAGAAAAGGGTTGCACATACAGTAGGCACTTAATACATGTCTTGTGACAGAAGGAAAACATAGTAAACCTCAGAACCAAAGCTTCTAATTCTGGTGATGATTTACTTGCTAGGTCATGTCCAACTCTTGAGACCCCACGGACCATAGCCCGCCAGGCTCCTCTGTGATTCTCCAGGCAAGAGTACTGGAGTGAGTTGCCACTTCATTCTCCAAGGGATCTTCCTGACCCAGGAATCAAACCTGGGTCTCCTGCATTGCAGGCAGATTCTTTACCAACTAAGCTATGAATCAAGGACTTTTTCTTGATGCTACATTGACGCTCTAGGGAGCCCTCTTCCCATTTTTACAATTTCAGTTTCAGTTTTACTCTTACAGATTTAAGTTTCTATTACCCAAGTAAAACATGATTAAATCTTTTATCATTAATTTTTTTTTCAAGTGTTGCATTAAAGTTTTGAAAATGAATGTGCCCTGAGTGGGTGGTTAAGTCAGTGAAAGGAATTTAAGGCTCTTATTCTTAAGGCATTAAATCCTAGACCATACTGGACATTTCTATTCTCCATATCATCCCCTTAGCTTATTTCATTTTCTTCTTTTATTGCCTCGATCAAGTCTATAGTTTTCGTTTTTTAATTTAATGTTTTTTTCCTTGTGGTAAAAGTCGTGTGATATAAAACATGCTATTTTAACCATATTTAACTGTACAGTTCAGTGGCACTAAGCACACTCACATTGATGTACAACTCACTATTGCCCATCTCCCAAATTTTTCACCTTCCCAAACAGAAACTCTGTCCCCATTAAACACTAACTCCTGATTCCCCCTCCCTGCTAAGTCTATACTTTTCAAAGACCTGCAAGTAGGCCTTTCCACCGGCACCCACACAGCTCAACTCTCTTCTTTTCAAATTACTTTTGAGGTTGAAGAGAACTACTTTTCCCTCTAATCCATGTTGTGTTACATATTCTAGATATGCAAATGAGGCAGAAGGTAGCGCACCCTGTAGGGGAGCTGCTAACTAGCAGTCAGAGCTACCCTTCCTGAGGAGAGGCTGTGTACCAAACGAGGTACAGCCATTCCTAACCCTCACGACAGCCTTGGAATGGAGGTATTATTATTCCATTTGTATTAACTGTGTAACAACTGCCCCTCCCAAAAAAAAAAAAATGCTTAGAAGCTTAAAATGATGCATGTTTATCTAACCCATAGTTTCTGTGGGTCAGAAAAGCAGGCTTGATCCTAAATGGCTTAGCTTGGCCCTCTGCTTTAGGGACGCTCAGAAAGCTGCACTCAAAGAGGTGGCTGATGCTATAATCATTCAAGGATCAATTAGAAGACGGTGTACTCCCACACTTCCAGGAAATTGAACTTCCACCGCACATGATTGCTGTTAGGCCTCAGATCTTCACTGCCTCTTGGTCCTAGCAGAGGGAGAGAGGAGAGAGAGAAAGAGAATATGAACATGGGAGGACCTAATCTGGCAAGTGCTATCACATCACTTTTGCTCTATGCTGTTTTCTAGTCATTAGAAGCAATGGACTGGGTTCAACCAAGCCACAAAGGAAAGGGAATTCACAAGGGTGTGAATACCAGGAAGCCATCATTGGGAGCTGACTTAGAGACTGCCTACCATGCCAGTGAACAGAAAAAGAAGAAAAGAGAGACATTAATTGTGAGACTAGGATTCACACCCAAGTCTGTCTGATTAAGAACTCATATTCTTTCCATCTCATTTTGTAGCCTTATGATGTTCAACAAATGATGGTTGCTGAAATGACTCTGACATCACAAATTGGTGCACTAAAATAACCAGGTATTCTCCACATCCATAGACTAAACTGCTCATCTTGGCCAGCCGTTTAACAATGGCCTACGGTTGTGCTGAAGAAATGTCTGGTTAGATCAGCAGTGTAGAAGGAAATCAAGCACAAGAATGCAGAGAGAGCAACCTAAAAGCAGTCGGCTGTGACATGTCTGAAAGACATACCTAATTGTTCCTGTAGAATCATAAGAATGCTGGTGTAGCTTCTGTCTAGATAAATGGGAATTTAGTCAAAGAGTTATTGACCCAAGTATTCAAGTAGCAAATGATTCCACAAGTTCCTGCTTGGTGGAAAATAAGTCTACTAGAGACTAAGTCTCCTAGAATATAATTTCTTTTGTTTCTAATTTCTTCTGTTCAATTAAAAAAAAAAATTCTTGGCCACACCACAGTGCATATGGGATCTTAGTTCCTGACCAGAGGTTGGACCCAAGCCCCTGCACTGACAGCACAGAGCCCTAACCACTGGACCACCAGGGAAGTGCCTCTTCTATTCAGTTTTTTAGCACTATCCATTGTACCTTTTCTGTACCCCAAATTTTGAGATCACTAATAAAGAAAAGTCACTCGCATAATTCCTGCTTACTTAAAAAAAAAATCATTATTAGAGTCACTCAGGTAGACCTGAGTGAACTGAACTTTTGAAAGGTTTCAGGTGCCAATCACCAGAGGAAACAGGGAAGAGCTGGATCTAATCTTCACCCCTTCTCTGTCTCTAAGCTTTGTTTCTCTTACCTTCTGTTTCTACCTGCCCAGAAGCTCTGGAGGGGGTGAGCTGCAAGAGTTGCCAGCGTCTTCTTCCCAAAATTACATTAGAAGGCTTTAAATCCTAACTGTAAAGGTTATTCTTCATGTCATAAAGCTAGTTCATAGCTGCAGATTTATGTCTGGCTGTAAGAAGGACTTGCAGAAACGGACACAGCATTGTTTGATGTCAACTACATGGTCACTGGTCTTCCAGATGGCACTAGTGGTAAAGAACCCCCATGCCAATGCAGGAGACATAGGCAACGTGAGTTTGATCCCTGAGTCGGGAAGATCCCCTGGAGGAGGGCACAGCAACCTATTCCAGTATTTTTGCCTGGAGAATCCCATGGACAGAGGAGCCTGGCAGGCTGCAGTCCACAGGGTCACACAGAGTCGGACACGACTGAAGTGACTTAGCACGCACATGCACACAGCCACTACTTGTAAATTTGGGCATTTGTAATTTTTTAGGATATAGGCATGAGAATTTTAATGGATGTTTTGTATTTCACATACTTTCTCCTAACTCTTTTAGAACAAAAATGCAGCTGGGTCCTCCTAATAACCCTTCAAAGTTATCTTCTCAGTGTCAAACTACAAAGCAGCAGCTCTTATAAGTTCCACTGAATGATTTTTAGATTATAGGAATGGAGGAAAGGGCAAGGATTCCATGCTAAGCTCCTAGTCAAATCTCTTCTGGAATAGATACCTTATGTGTAAGTGAAAGAAGATTAGTGCCTTGTTCTGATAAGTGTCAAAGTACATGAGCTCTTTGTTAGCAACGAAGATCAGGGAAACAAGATAACCATCACCCATGTGATGGCAGGTGACCCCCCCCCTCCCCCCGTGTAATATGGCTTTATTTGAATTTTCTTTTCACATAACTGCTTTTAAAAAGCACTCCGGCAGTTGTGCAACAGAATTGCCAGGGCCTTTCCTTCTCGGATAAGAATGACTTCGTCTGATTCATGTGACTGTCAGGAATAATAAAGAAACACACTCAGCATACTTAACTCCCATGAGGGCATTTTACCAAATAGCTCTACAGATCATAATTGAGACCAGAGAACATTTTTTCTTTCTCTGCTCAGTGATACTGTCAGCAGTATATGAGATACAGCTGTGGGTTGGGCAATGGGGCATGTAGAATTCTCAGGATTGGCCCTAATATAATTTAATCACCCAAGGTCCAGAACTCCCCTACTTACTATAGTTTTTAGAAGACCCAAGCAATTCTGGAAAAACTGATGTCTGGTCTATCCATCTAGAAGACACACACGCATGTTGATGAATGAATAAGAAGCACGGGTCTGGGGTTAACATAATGTTTACATCCTTCACTGAAACTGCCCTAATTGGCATCAAAGAATTTTAGAACAGGAAGGGTGGTTAGACATATAGTCAGAAATGGTCATGTTTACAAGTAGATCATTTTATTAATCCCAGAGTTTTTAGGTGAGCCTGTCAGTTTGCTGATCAGTGGTAGAGTCCAGTTGAATTCAGTAGGAGTCTTCATTATGGGTACTGAAGTGAACTTTGAATGGTTCAAGAAAAGAGATTTATCTAGAAGATATCGGGTGGTTCACAGCATCCCCAGAAAGGCTTGAGAACCAGGATCAGAAGGGGTTGGGAGCAGGGGACGCTGCACTCTGTATGGTATACGATGCTGCTGGCACTGCCCGTCTTGGGAACTGGATTTCAGTTGGCTCTTCATCTGCCATCAACATGGTAGAACCTCCAGCGTCTCTACGTCTTCCCTGGTGGCTCAGAGGGTAAAGGATCTGCCTGCAATGCGGGAGACCTGGCTTTGATCCCTGGGTTGGGAAGATCCCCTGGAGAAGAAAATGGCAACCCACTCCAGTACTCTTGCCTGGAAAATTCCATGAACAGAGGAGCCTGGTAGGCTACAGTCCACGGGATCACAAGAAGTCGGACACGACAGCGATTTCTCTAGCATCTCTGCTTGTCAGTGTCATGAAGTTCCAGTTTGAAATGTGAATGGGGGATTGGAGTAACCAGGAACTTGGGGAAGTGAGTATCTACCTTTATACAAAAGGAGTTGTATAAAGCTTTAAATATTGGTTTGGCCAAAAAGTTGGTCTGGGTTTTCTATACCATCTTACAGAAAAACTTAAATGAACTTTTTGATGAACCTAATATATGAGGGAGGTTTAGATGGTTGGAGATCAAAAAAATGGACAGTGTTCACTGTCTCAGGTATCTCCTGGTACAGTTCATCAGAGAATATTAAGGTCCACTCCATAGTTTTATAATAGTTCATTCAATGTAATTTTTTGAGCAATTAGAGTGTCCTGAGCATATTACCATGAATTCAGCAATTTCTGTCTTTCAGAGTTTCACAGATAGTCAGGCCTGTACAAAGGTAAATTATAGTGAAATTGGAAGAATGTTCTAATGTCTGTTCCAGCTGCTATAATAAAATATCATAATCTGGGTGACTTTATGCAACAAATATTTATTCTTCACAATTCTTGAGGCTGGAAAATCCAAGATCAATATGTGGAGTCTGCTTCCAAATTCATAGACAGCAAAGTCTGTGTCCTCATAAGGTGGAAGTGGACTAGGGAACTCTGGAGTCTCTTTTATAAGGGCACTAATCTCATTCATGGATCTCCACTCAGTATCGCCCCAAAGCTCTAGCTCCTAAAATTGTCGTATTGGGAGATAGAATTTAACATATGAATTTGGGAGGGGATGCAAATATACAGATATTAGCAAATGTCTCAAGAAAAGAATTTCTCTCTAATCTACTAAATAGACAATATTCTTCCTTTAATTCTAATAATTCTGCAGGTTAAAGTAAATTATATAGTTATTTGGCTGCTTGGTGATAGTTCAGAAGTTCTTCTGACCAAAAAAGCTTGCAGAGAGACAGGTTATATTGTATCCTTATTGAAAATAAATTTTTTTTTATTTTAGTCTCTACACAGAATAAACTTCACTACTTTTTTCTTGTCCAATGAACATTTGAAAAATCACAATACTGGTTTGTACTGAATTTTAATTGGTTTCAGAATGTTATAAATTTGACTTAGTTTTTTCTCATTTTGAAGTTTAATAATAAAGGTCAAAAGTAAATTTTCTCTTTCTTCTGTACAAAAATGTACACATAATAAAGTTTTCATCAGTTTTGGTTTTTGCTCAGACATTCTTACTAGAAACAGTTTAGAAATAAGACCAGGCATGTTTCTAATACACAGAAGGGAAAACATTTTATTTACTCAAAATAGACACAGGGGAAAACTGTGAGGGCACGTTTGTTTCAGGGTCACTGCTTCTTTCCCCGCCGCCCCCTTTAAGGGCCTTTTCTTCCTGGGCACCTGTGTCCTTGACTTGACCACAGAGGCCAGCCCATAGTTCAGGTGTTTCTCTCCTACACAGAGTTTACTGCCTTGCTACTGTTGGATTTTAACCAATTCCATATTTTCTGTTCTCAGTTGGGCTTGAGGTATTTTGCTGAGCTGATTAAACATATTAATTTTGTAATAAATGAAAAGGGTTAGAGGAGAACTTCCTAAGTGACACTCTGTGCTCTTTCTTCAGTCTTCTGATAATAATATCTGCTACTTATGAATGGTTTGACAGACTGCTGAACCCTTAACAATTCTCACACCAACTTCTATGGGTGAATAGCATCATTGGTGTTCCCATTATATGTATTCATGAATGTTATATGACTTCTTTAAAATCCGCTGATGTGGCTAGGTTTTCAGTCTAGATCGGTATGACCACAAAGCAATGTATTTCCACTAAAGGATTATTTCATTTTTGAGAACTGTTTTTCTTTTCCTCCAATTTAAGATTAGTTATAGTGAACTTTATAAGTGTATGTTCTTTTTTCTTTCCTTCAGTTTTAAGTATCCCCTTTTCTTTCATTTTTTCCCTTTCAGTAGAACTCTATTCACTTGCTTCTTGTTTATAATTCCTTCCCTCGTTATATGTAATAGTAAGTAATGAGCCACATTTGAAGTTGCCATAGGCAAATCAATCTAGTTTTTGTAAATAGGCAGGATGGAAAAAAAAAAATGGCAGAACAACAAAACATCCTGGCCTTTGCAATAAGTACTTGGAAGACAGGCTGTGCACCAGTTGCTTAGGGCTGCCATAACAGATTACTACAAGCTGGTGGCTTAGAACAAAAGATGTTAGTTCTCTGAGTTCTCAAGGGAAGAGGTTTAAAATCAAGATGTGGCCAGGGCTGTGCTTCCTCTGAGGGTTCTAGGGAAGAATGCTTGCTTGCCTTTTCCTAGCCTCCGGTAGGTGTGGGCAGTCCTGGATGTTCCGTGGCTTGCAGATACATCACGGCAATCCCTGTCTCCACTGTGACATGACCCAGTGTGGATCTGTCACTGTGTCTCTTCTCCTCTTATAAGAACACAAGTCGTATTGGATTGGGCTTCCCAGGTGATGTAGTGGTAAACAGGCAGTGCAGCGGTACTGCCGATGCAGGAGACGCAGGAGATGTGGGTTCCAGGGAAGATCCTGGGAGGAGGAAACGGCAGTCTGCTCTAGTAGTCTTGCCTGGAAAATCCCATGGACAGAGGAGCCTGGCAGGCTATAGTTCATGGCTGCAAAGGGTTGGACACGACTGAGCAGCAAAGTGCGCACGTGCACACACACACACACACACACACACACACATTGGATTAAGGGCCCATAGTGGGCTCTTAAGGATTCTACCCTAGTAGGATCTCATTTTAACTTAACTAATTAAACTTGCAATGACATCTGTTTCCAAATCAGTTCTGAGGTTGTAGAGATAAGGATTTCCCTGTGTCATTTTGGGGAGAAACATGTCAACCCATAGCAGGCCATAATATTTAAGCTAACATTAATTTCCTCTTATTTCTTAGGGCTTTCAGTTTGTGCTGCCATTGCTTTAAAAATACATGTGAAAATAGCCGTAAAATGCAATTATCCTTTTACTGGGAAAAAAAATGAGTCCTTGAAAAATTATTTCTTTAGCATCTGCTTGTGCCTGGAGCTAGGTATTATGGAGGAAGATACAAGAGGGGAAAAAATTGTTGCAATATCACCCAGCAACTGGTTAAAAATGCAGATTGTCAGGATCCACCCCAGACCTCAAGAATCAGAATCTGCATTTTAGCATGTGTCCACAAGCTGCAACAGACTAAAACCACCAGAGCTGTGACTCAGGGCAGTGTGTCGGAAACTAGGCGACACATTAGAATCACCTGAGAATCTTCAGAAACATTCCCATGCCCAGGATGTACTCCATCTCTAGAAAGAGATCAGGCAAGAGTAGTGTGAAAGTGTTAGTCACTCAGTCATGTCTGACTCTGTGACCCCATGGACTGTAGCCTGCCAGATTCCTCTGTCCATGGGATTCTCCAGGCATGAATACTGGAGTGGGTTGTCATGCCCTCCTCCAGGGGATCTTCCCATCCCAGGGATCGAATCTGGGTCTCCTGCATTGCAGGAAGATTCTTTACAGTCTCAGCCACCAAGAACAGTAAAAAAAAACAAAAGCAAGCCCACGTGATTCCAACTCACAGCCGTAACTTTGCTTCTCAAATTCTCAAGCACATACAAATCACTTGGGGCTCTTGCTAAAATGCAGATCCTGATTGATTAAGACTGTGGTGGAGTGCTCGCTTCGGCAGCACATATACTAAAATTGGAACAATACAGAGAAGATTAGCATGGCCCCTGCACAAGGATGACACGCAAATTCGTGAAGTGTTCCATATTTTTAAAACTCCTAGAGGAGAACATAGGCAAAACTCTCTCCGACATAAATCACAGCAGGATCCTCTATGATCCACCTTCCAGAATTCTGGAAATAAAAGCAAAAATAAACAAATGGGATCTAATTAAAATTAAAAGCTTCTGCACAACAAAGGAAACTATAAGCAAGGTGAAAAGACAGCCTTCTGAATGGGAGAAAATAATAGCAAATGAAGCAACTGACAACTAATCTCAAAAATATACAAGCAACTTATGCAGCTCAATTCCAGAAAAATAAACAACCCAATCAAAAAATGGACCAAAGAACTAAATAGACATTTCTCCAAAGAAGATATACAGATGGCTAACAAACACATGAAAAGATGCTCAACATCACTCATTATCAGAGAAATGCAAATCAAAACCACAATGAGGTACCACTTCACACCAGTCAGAATGTCTGAGATCCAAAAGTCTGCAAGCAATAAATGCTGGAGAGGGTGTAGAGAAAAGGGAACCCTCCTACACTGTTGGTGGGAATGCAAACTAGTACAGCCACTTTGGAGAACAGTGTGGAGATTCCTTAAAAAACTGGAAATAGAACTGCCTTATGACCCAGCAATCCCACTGCTGGGCATACACACTGAGGAAACCAGAACTGAAAGAGACACATGTACCCCAATGTTCATCGCAGCACTGTTTATAATAGCCAGGACATGGAAACAACCTAGATGCCCATCAGCAGATGAATGGATAAGAAAGCTGTGGTACATATACACAATGGAGTATTACTCAGCCATTAAAAAGAATACATTTGAATCAGTTCTAATGAGGTGGATGAAACTGGAGCCTATTATACAGAGTGAAGTAAGCCAGAAAGAAAAACACCAATACAGTATACTAATACATATATATGGAATTTAGAAAGATGGCAATGATGACCCTGTATGCAAGACAGCAAGAAAGATACAGATGTGTATAGCAGACTTTTGGACTCAGAGGGAGAGGGAGAGGGTGGGATGATTTGGGAGAATGGCATTGAAACATGTATACTATCACGTAAGAATCGAATCGCCAGTCTATGTCTGATGCAGGATACAGCATGCTTGGGGCTGGTGCACGGGGATGACCCAGAGAGATGTTATGGGGAGGGAGGTGGGAGGGGGATTCATGTTTGGGAACGCATGTACACCCGTGGTGGATTCATGTCAATGTATGGCAAAACCAATACAGTATTGTAAAGTAAAATAAAGTAAAAAAAAAAAAAAAAAAAAAAGACTGAGGTGGAGCCTGAGAACCTGTATTTCCAACCAGTTCCCAAGTGATGTTGATGCAATTTTATGTCTCTTGTATTTTCTGCAATGTGTTGAGCTCCAGGCACAAGCAGATGCTAAAACTAAATTTTTAAAAGGCAAAATGGTCCAATTATAGAATTAGTTATTTCAGATATGAAGGAAGAAATACTCTTCACAATGTTTAATTTGTAAGTACTTCAAACGGACTTTTTCTCCCCCTCAAACTTGAAGAAGGCAGAAACACTTCAAACAAGATGGCTTTTGTTTTCTCAGGATTCTCTACAAAAAAATAGACTCAATAAGAGATAACAGCTAGGGTTGTTTTCCTGTTTCTTTTACACAGTTGCTTCAAGTTTCATTTTAGGTTCCCTGGGTACAACACACAGAGATCTTTCCCAGAGTGTATTGAGTTCTTGTGGACTGATTATTTCATCACAGCCCGTGTACACAGACCAGTGATTTGATAAACAATAGGTCACCCAGAACTCTTTATTAACCTTCATGCCACTAACGCATTGTTTTCTGTTTCAAAGGAAATACATCCTAGTTTTGTCAGAGAGATGCTTTTGGGGATAAAAGTTATATGATTTCTTAGTTCCTGATCAAAGTTTAAAGCATTTGACTTGATTAAAAACAATGGGCTTCCCTTGTGACTTAGCTGCTAAAGAATCCGTCTGCACTGTGAGAGACCTGGGTTCAATCCCTGGGTTGGGAAGACCCCCTGGAGAAGGGAAAGCCTACCCACTCCAGTGTTCTGGCCTGGAGAATTCCATGGACTGTAGAGTCCATGGGGTCGCAAAGAGTTGGACACGACTGAGTGACTTTTTGGAGAAGGAAATGGCAACCCACTCCAGTACCCTTGCCTGGAAAATCCCATGGATGGAGGAGCGTAGTAGGCTACAGTTCATGGGGTCACAAAGAGTCGGACACGACTGAGCGACTTTCACTATACTTCTTTTACACAGAATCCATTGCAAGATAATCTGACTTTGGTATGATAAAACTGTTTTTAGGCATTCTAGAATTCAGAATATTAAAAAAAAACATAAAGCTCTGTATCTTTCATTCATTTCTTGCTTCCCTCACTCTCACTGTTTCAAACCTCTAGTCTCTTCTTGTGTTTTTTTTTTTTTTCTAACCTCTTTTTAAAGGTTCTTGTTTACCTCTGCCTTGAGTCAAGGATTGTGTGATTCATATAATTTCACAGGAGAGTCAAGCTACATGCAGTAATAATCTACTCAGCCCTGTGTGTTCAGATTCAGTTCCTGCTTAGCACTCGGTTCAATGCTTCCTCCCGCCCCCGTCCCTCTATGCCCCTCTTCATCCCTCAGGCGTTCCTCCAAATTATTCTGTTTGTCTAGGTACTGACATCTGGTATTCTATCTGTTCTAGGTGCTGAGCGCAAGGCTAAGTATACTGTGATGAATGAAATACAGCAGCCCCCGAAACCTTTCTGAGTTTTTCCTTTCGCTGAATTCTCATGTACTTCTATTGAATACAATGTCATTTCGGATTAAATGGCTCTGTAATTTTTTTTCCTGTGAGTTATTTTTCAGTTATTAAGCAGATCAAAGACTCATTGAAGATGTTGAGTTGGTAGTATTCAAAGTTATTAGTACACAAAGAGAATGCATACCTGGAGGGCTGAAGAGGCTTTGGAAAATGGTACGGGAGACACCTGCTCTAACTTTTAGGGTCATGGAAAGCTCATTGG
Organism: Capricornis sumatraensis; assembly: GCF_032405125.1. Classification (NCBI taxonomy): domain Eukaryota; kingdom Metazoa; phylum Chordata; class Mammalia; order Artiodactyla; family Bovidae; genus Capricornis; species Capricornis sumatraensis. The sequence goes on from NC_091082.1 coordinate 73,855,722, forward strand.
AGAAGATGGCATTTAAAGCTGAGTAGGATAAGCAGGAGGTAGCTCAACCTGTGTCCTTGACGTGCAGCAGACAATGCACAGTTAGTATGATGAAGCGTCAGATTCTGCTCTAGATGCAAAACTCTCTAAAGTAAGATTTTGCTCATCTTCCCAGGAACTTTACAGGGCTAACAGAATGCTATGAGAAAGATGAGAGATGGATGAGAGTTGGAACAGTATCCATAGCAGAGACGGCCTCAAACTGTGGGCTGACTTGGAGAGACAGAGAGGAGGGCAATAACACTTCAGGCTGGGAATACAGTCTGGACAAAGGCCCAGTGGTTGGTAGTCATGTTTTACAGGCCTGCTGAGAACAGAGATTTCTGCTCAAATTTGCCCAATGATACATTTGGTGGGCTGGAGCAGGACCATAAAACCAACTATCTGTTTCCTAGATCACAGAATTATTTATTATGCCCCAATGTCAATTTTCTCAAATCCTTGAATATGCTTTCTTCACCTTTTCATTATTTCTCACTGATAATCATACAGCACTGACATCCTCTATGTCCAAGTTTGCAGCTCAATAGTCCAGGTAAGTTATACACAGAACAATGAGTTCTATACTGAAATAACAGTGATCTTTATCTTCATCACCTCAGAAATATTATTGTTATTTTCTTGTTCACTATCATTCTCCTCTCTTTTAGCTACATTTCTTTAAGTTCTTTATGCTTTAAGCACAATGGTAAGTTATTTACAAATTGTAAGATATAACGGATTTCTTAATTTTTAGCATCCCATCTCTCTTCTTCCAGAAATAATTTTTTTTCCTGTTTGGAGACCAACCCTTCCCCATTCTAGGTTACTGCATCCATACCACTGCCCATAAGCTTTGCAGTTGTGGTGGTCATGGCCTGGCTGAGTCCACAGGTGGGCACATATCCTGAGATATATTCCAGGCTTTTGCTGGAGTTTTTAGAGATGAACTGCTCACCTTATGGTGGGGTCATTAAGTATAAGAGCCATTTAAACCTGAGACTGCCCAGAAGCACTTGCTCTGATAAGGAGAGTCTCTACCTGACTGAGGTCAACACACAGGAAAGCAGTTCAAGAGGTGGATAGGGAGCAGCAGCATCCTCAAGACATGAAATTCTGAAGCCAGCCATTCCTGAAGGGAGCATGCTGCTGGGCCTTTCTGTTAGGTGACCCAAGGAATTCCTCTCTGCCTTCACTAAGCTAGTTTGAGTTGGGCTTTTGTTCTCGGTCAGTGGAATAGGCACAGACCTTGCTTTTTTTTCTTTTTACTAAAAAGCTCCTGTTTTTAAACACCAGTATCTTGAAGGATGTATACTGGTGAAATAATGTGAGTAGTCATGTATGGGTGTGAGCCTTGGATCATAAAGAAAGCTGAGCGCCAAAGAATTGATGCTTTCAAACTGTGGTGTCAGAGAAGACTCTTGAGAGTCCCTTGAATGGCAAGGAGATCAACCCAGTCAATCCCAAAGGAAATCAGCCCTGAGTAATCATTGGAAGGACTGATGCTGAAGCTGAAGCTCTGAGAGTTTGGCCACCTGATGTGAAAAACTGATTCACTGGAAAAGACTCTGATGGTGGGAAAGATCGAAGGCAGGAGGAGAAGGGGACAACAGAGGACGAGATGGTTGGATGGCATCACTGACTCAATGGACATGAGTTTGAGTATGCTCTGGGAGTTGGTGATGGACAGGGAGGCCTGGCGTGCTGCAGTCCATGGGGTCAGAAAGAATCAGACACGACTGACCAACTGGACTAAACTTAGTGTGGCTAAACTCAGAATCGCAGTCCACCTGCCCCCAAATTTTGAGAGCTTCCCTTTAAAGAACAACATATTTAGTATGGCAGCTTAGCAAAGTGTTAGATTGTCCACAGAAAAGCAAGCCCATGAGAGTGCTTATTTTCTCTTGGATGAGACCTGTAATGGGACGGGAACAGCTGTGTGAGTTTTGGGGAGCTGTTCAGGGTGCCTGCATTGCACCCAGTATTCTCCCAGTCCTCACAGAAGGGATCGCAGGCTTGAGGCACTCTCCCAACCCAGCCTGCAACTGACAAAGGGTCCTGACTCTTCTCTTTTGCAACTGGTAAACAAACTCCTCACCATCTGTTGAAAAGCCTGCTGTCACAAGAAAAGCTTTGCTTCAGTATAGTCAGGCTTGAAACTGATGAAATGGCCCCCTCCGGTGGTTAGAGCAGCTGCTGTATTCTCCATTTTCAAGAAGCTGCCTGCAGATAGGAGACCTAAAACGAACCTTAGAGACTCTCTTGGAGATTCTGCTGTCCCCTCATACTTACTGTGTTGGAAAAACTGTACAAACCAGCCTGCAGTGACCACAGTACTACTCAGATGGCATCGTTCAAGAAGTCTCAGTTTGAATGACTTCTAAATACTAGAATCGAGTTCCTCATATTCCGGAAGCGTTAATTCACCTTTATATGAGGAGGCTCATGAAATAAGCTTTTCAGGAATGTATACTAAATAAAACAAAGCAACCCTAACATACTGGATTAATTTATCTATGTTTTGTCTGTAGAAGGGCAAGATTAAAATGGAAGTACTGTATCAGAAAATTTTTTTTAAAAGTTACAGGCTTCTTGATGTCCCTGAACATTTGGCCTAAATACTTCCTGGCTTGTTTTTAAATCAGCTGATGTGAATGACAAGTTATAAATAATCAGAGAACCAGAGTGCCCTGCACCAGAGAGAGATGACCTTTGTGTTCCCTGAACATCTGTTCTAGTATTCTCTAGTGAGTCCACCTGAAATTAGAATAAGTAGAGCTTATGATGATGTTAAGAATAATTCTCCTTCTTTTCTTCTTTAAATTGCATGAGACTTAAAGTGATTCTACAGTTATTAAGATGGACCTTTTAAGTATTTTCAGAAATATTTTAATTTTTCATTTTGCAGTTAGATTGGTAGGCCCAACTCCTGTAAAACTACTCATTTAATTGGAAAAATAACTTTGTAGATGTCACTGCAATGTTGAAGTCTTAATCTTTAAATACCTTTCTGATTCTAAAATTTTGATAGATATAATCTTAATGAGAGAGACAACTTACACCAGTTGGATATTGTGATTCCTTCTCCTTTTGAAATGTTCCTCTGGCTTTGAGATGTCTGATTTCCTTGTATTTCTGTCCTCCCTCTTTCTGCTGGCTCTTCATCTTTAACAAGTGCCCTAAACATTGTTCACCCCAGTGCCCTGCCTGTCCTTGGTTCTCTTCTTAATATACACCTTATCCTTGGGCAATTTCATCCAACCTCATGGCTCTACTTAGCTACCCATATATTATGGCTTCCTAAATTAGTGTTGTTATCAAAACTCCAGAACTCAGTCCCAACCTCCAGACCTAGACATAACACTGACTGCCAAACATCTACCTAAATGTCCCTTAGGACTCAAATTTAATATACCTAGTAATTTAATATGGTAAAAATAAACTTACTCTATTTCCTCCCAGAACTCAGTATGAGTTCATTTCATGGCACCAAAACCCAGGAAACACACCAGAATTTCCTTTCCCTCTCTGCCTTCAACCAGTCACTTACCTTCTGCTAAATCATCTACTTCTTCGATGTCTCTGGTATTTGTCTTCTCCTTACTGTTCCCACTGATGTTACATCATTGAGGCATTTGCCGAGTGGAGATTCCACTCTCAACTCAGCCTGCACATTGTAGCTAGAGTGACTTTTCCAAAATGCAAACTAAGTCATGTTTCTCTCCTTTGAATACCCTGCAGGTTTTCCATTTCATAAGCTCAAATTCCTCAGAGTAACAGACAAGATCCTCCATACCTGACTAACAGCTATCTTTCTGTATCAGTTGTGTATTGCCAGGACAATGCTGTGTAACAAACAACCGCAAAGTCTCAGAAACATACTTAGGAAACATTAATGCTCTCTTGTCTGGGCTGGTATGCTGCTTTGGCTCTCTTGATCTTGGCTGAAATTGCTTTTGTTTCTGGTGGTTGGCTGGCCTTGACTGGTCTAGGACAGGCTTAGCTGAAAAACTGGGACAGCTTGACTCAGCCTATGTGTCCCTCATCTTCTAGCAGGGTAGCCTGGGCGTGGTTTATGGGAATGATAGAGGTACAAAAGAAACCAGAATCAGAAACATACAAGATTTTTTGAGGCCTAGGCTCAGAAGCAACACACTGTCATATCTGCTAAATTTTTTGGACCAATGGAGGTCATAAGACTGCTCCAAATCAGGGTTCAGGAAACAGATTCCTGTCTGCTTAACGAAAGGAATTGCAAACTCATGTGGCAATGGGCTTGAAACAGGTTTGGGGGAGGGTGAAGAGGGGGAGAATTGGAGGCTTTATTGTACTCTCCATGTTTATCTTCACTAGCCTATACTCTGGCTTTTCTGAACAGAACGGATGACAGTCTCCTAAGAATGTTCAGCTCTTCATCACTTCTGTTTTGTTTAGCTCTTACATACATTAAAAAAAGAACAGGGCACGATGGAAAAAGAAAAATTAAAAGCAATACAATTTTTAAAAGGATGGCAAAATAAATCAGTGAAAAGGCTGGAAGATAAAACTGAGGTATATCCTAGAAAGGAGAGTAAAAAGACAGCAAAGTGGAAAGAGGCAATAGGAAAGACATTATAAGGAGATCAGACTCAATCCGGCTTCCCCAGTGGCCGAGAATCTGCTTGCAGTACAGGGAACACAGGAGACGTGGGTTCAGTTCCTGGGTTAGGAAGATCACCTGGAGGAGGATATGGCAACCCACTCGAGTATTCTTGCCTGGAGTATTCCATAGATAGAGGAGCCTGGTGTGTTACAGTCCATAGGGTCACAAAGCGTCAGACACAACTGAGTGACTACACGTATACACACACAGAATCAGCCTAGACTATTCAATACCTAATGAACAAGGGATCCAAATAAGAGAAGGAAATTATCAAAAGTATAGGGAAAAAATGCAGATGCCTAGGGTTTATGGCTGGAGACCTCTCAATTCAGAAGGTCAGTAGGTTGGATTAATGAATTAATTTTATCCCTTTCATCCAGCTTTGTTGAAGCATTCAGTATGAAACATGGAGCAGAATTCTAGAATTGATGATGCATTATTAAAAGTTGTTTGATTTGAAAATGCGGAGACTGAATGTGGGAAAACGTCATAAGGATGGGGTAACTATGATTAAAACTTATTTTGAAAGTAGAAAATAGCTACACAATGTTCAGTGATTACAGGAAGTACAGACAATGCAGTTGCTAAATGAGTCCCTTAAATATTGACATGATTGATTCTGGTGTGACTTGTTTAGTAGGAAGTGGGAGAGGAAGCAAAAATAGACCAAAGCAAACATTTGCTCAAACAAATGAAGAGAAACACATCCTCTCTGTGCTCCTCCACCCCTGTGAAAACATGGCCATACGCTTATGACAGGTTTTTTCCCTTATGTTTCTATTGGTATATTTATAACAATATAGTAACTTTACTACACTAATTATATTATTTATAAGTAATGATTGTGATGTAGCACATTCTAATGACTTATTTGTGCTTATTTGTCTGATCACATGCTAGACAAATATTTTGTGTTTACATTGTCACAACTCTTCAGCGATGATGGTTACTGCTTTCCTTCATCAGAGACTGGAAAGAAATATTCAGCGTTAACATCTTTTCTAAGATTATTTGAAAATGAAGTTTCAGGGGAATCTCATTTCTTTAATCTCATCTGCTTAAAAAATTATTGAAGTATTAGTTGATTTATGTGTTTAATTTGTGGTATACAGCAAAGTGACTCAGTTATAAATATATATATATATTCTTTTCCATTATGGTTTCCATTATTTCCATTATTGTTTCCATTATTCCAATATTATCACAGAATATTGAATATAGTTCCCTATGCTGTATAGGATCTTGTTGTTTATCCATCCTATGTATAATAGTTTGCACCTGCTATTACCAAGCTCCCAGTCCTTCCCTCCCTAGTCCATCTCCCCCTTGGCAACCACGTCTGTTCTCTATATTTGTGAGTCTGTTTTTATTTTGTAGATATGTTCATTTTTGTCATATTTTAGGTTCCACATAAATGATATCATATTGTATCTGTCTTTCTCGTTTTGACTTACTTCACTTAGTATGGTAATCTCTAGATGCACCCATGATGTTGCAAATGGCAGTGAGAGACTTTATTTTCTTGGGCTCCAAAATCACTGCAGATGGTGACTGCAGTCATGAAATTAAAAGATGCTTGCTCCTTGAAAGAAAAGCTATGACAAACCCAGATAGCATACTAAAAAGCAAAGACATTGATGGAAAACCATCAAAGCTATGGTTTTTCCAGTAGTCATGTATGGATGTGCGAGTTAGACTACAAAGAAAGCTGAGCACCAAAGAATTGATGCTTTTGAACTTTGGTGTTGGAGAAGACTCTTGAGAGTCTCCTGGACTGCGAGGAGATCCACTCAGTCAATCCTAAATGAAATTAGTCCTGAATATTCATTGGAAGGACTGATGCCGAAGCTGAAACTCCAATACTTTGGCCATCTGATGAGAAGAACTGACTCATTGGAAAAGACCCTGATGCTGGGAAAGATTGAAGGCAGGAGGAGAAGGGGATGACAGAGGATGAGATAGTTGGATGGCATCACCAACTTGATGGACATGAGTTTGAGTAGGCCCTGGGAGTCGGTGATGGACAGGGAAGCCTGGCATGCTGCAGTCCATGGGGTCACTAAGAATCAGACACGACTGAGCAACTGAACTGAACTGATGAACATAGGGTTGCATGTGTCTTTTTGAATTATACTTTTGTCTGGGTGTATGCCCAGGAGTGGGATTGCTGGATCGAATGACAACTCTATTTTTAGTTTTTTAAAGAGCCTCTATACTGTTTTCCATAGTGGCTGCACTAATTTACATTCCCACTGACAGTGCAAGACAATTCAAGTGATCCCATTTTAAAGGTTATGGAACTATGTATAGACAAAGTTAGTGGAAGAAATTGAGGCAACAGTTAAGTAATTCTGAACAGATACTATTTTACTGAAGTTTCAGTTATAATTGAGGCAAATTCAGTAAAATATGAACACAGTTGGATAATTGCTTCGTTCTCCACTGTGCCTTTTATGTGTAATGTGAGCACTAGAGAGTTTAAATCCCCTGCAGAGAAATCTCAAAACAAAGGAATGGAGGGCACACAAGTCTCTTTTGCCTTTTCTTTTAATGGATGAGGAATACGTACTACAACAATGAACTCACTCAGGCTATATCGAGTGTTAAGCAAAAGATTTTTTTATGTAAAGTAAATTAATTCATTATTCCTATCTCTACTGTTTGAGAAAGTATTACTAGAGACATGTTAGGTGGAATTAGCCTAAGTGCCTTGAGAAATGTCTGTTCTTATTGTATTTGTCTATACTTTCTGTGCTGAATAGATGCATTTACAGTTACACTGATTTTTTTAAAAAATTAAAGTCATAAAAATCATAGACATTTATTGAATAAAATGATAAAAATTCTTATTCTCTGAATTTCTCTTCTACTCTTTATTTATGACTGAGCTTTTCATTTTAAACTATGTACCTAAAAATAAACTGTGTATTGGTGGTGGTGGTGTTAATACTTCTAATACTTCAAAGTTTACAGTGGTAAGCAATTATATTCTATAATAAATGTGTCATTGTTGTTCAGTCGCTCAGTCATGTCTGATGGTTTGCCACCCCATGGACTGCAGCATGCCAGGTTGCCCTGTCCTTCACTATTTCCCGGAGTTTGCCCAAACTCATGTCCACTGAGTTGGTGATGCCATCCAACTATCTCGACCATAACACTGACTAGATGAAAATTTGTAGGCAAAGTAATGTCTCTGCTTTGTAATAAAATGTAAATCCAATTGTCTGGGTTTGTCATAGCTCTTCTTCCAAGAAGCAAGCGTTTTTTAATTTCGTGGCTGCAGTCACCATCTGCAATGATTTTGCAGCCCAAGAAAATAAAGTCTTTCACTGTTTCCATTGTTTCCTCATCTATCTGCTATGAAGTAATGGGACTGGATGCCATGATCTTTTTTTTCTGAATGTTGAGTTTTAAGCCAACTTTTTCACTCTCCTCTTTCACCTTCATCAAGAGGCTCTTTAGTTCCTCCTTGCTTTTTTTCTGCAATAGTAAATTTTGAGAATATATTGCAAGTGCTGTCCTAATATGAAATCGTGAAACTTAAGCACAATTTTTAGCAAAGAATTGCTGTAGTAAAGCAAAATATTAATTGCCTATGTCATAAAGTCATACTCTAGGTCATCTGAGAACTTCCGGTAGATTTAGCAACATCCTACCATAGCTATTTAAATGTGAATGATTACTATGCTTTTCCAAAGATTCTCCTCATGTTTATCAACAATAACAGTTGTATGAACTAAGCCTGGATCAATAATAAGCCAATTATAAAAAGAGGCCACCAGTAGAACCCAGCAAGAACCCTACTACTCAAATGTACTTGAACACTTATTTTTTAAGGTCTATTTAAATACTGTTTTTAAAGTATTATGAATTCTGATTAACTTTGACAAGTCATAGCCCCCATATCTTTCTAAATAGATTTAGTACAATACTACTGGGGAATGAACTGAAGCAAAGAAATAAGAAATAATAGTTCTTTGAGATGATAGAGACCAATGTGTGTATATATATATATATATATATATATATATATATTCACAGGATAATTTCAGAAATCATCAAAGGCAGGTTGATGCTTCTTCCTAATCCTTAACTTCTTTCCCTAGAAGATGTCAAGAAAGTAAGATGAATGATTTTTTATTTTGCATAAATTTTAATAATTATGCATTTTAAGGATCTATTTTTTCTACCATTGCCACACTTTCTTACCTTTTCCTTCTGCTTTACTGTAGTCCAAAACTACAGTGAAAAACCTATCTCAATGAAAAATACTGATTCCAAAAATACCAGAATTCCAGTACATGGTATTGGAAGCCCTGTGGTAGAAACAGAAAGGGAGTGAAGTTTACTATCATATTAACAAATACATTATCCACATACGGTTAGGAACTTTAAAAACATTGTCTGATTTCCTCTTTGCAACCAACCTGGGAAGAAATAATGAATTCCTCCATTTTATAGACAAGAAAACTGAGACTCAAAGAGTTTGTATGAATTTCCCAACATTACACTGCAAGTAAGCAACAGAATTGTCATTGGTAATCCAGACTGCATGATTCCAAAGTCCATACTCCTTTTACTCTACCACCTAGACCTTAGGATCAAAAGAAAATAATGCCAAACCAAGTCAGTTAGCGCAACGTTTCTCATAGCCTGCCTGTATCCATCCGAAGTGAGGTAGGAGTTTGTGCGCTTCCCTGGTAGCTCGGCTGGTAAAGAATACACCTGCAATGCAGGAGACCCCAGTTTGATTCCTGGGTCGGGAAGATCCCCTGGAGAAGGGATAGGCTCAGTTCAGTTCAGTCACTCAGTCGTGTCCGACTTTTTGTGATGCCATGGACTGCAGCATGCCAGGCTTCCCTGTCCATCACCAACTCCCGGGGCCTACTCAAACTCATGTCCATTGAGTTGGTGATGTCATCCAACCATCTCATCCTCTGTTGTCCCCTTCTCCTCCCACCTTCAATCTTTCCCAGCATCAGGGTCTTTTCCAATGAGTCAGTTCTTTGCATCAGGTGGTCAATGTATTGGAGTTTCAGCTTCAGCATCAGTCCTTTCAGTGACTATTCAGGACTGATTTCCTTTAGGATGGATTGGTTGGCTCTCCTTGTTGTCCAAGGGACTCTCAAGAGTCTTCTCCAAAACAGGGATAGGCTACCCACTCCAGTATTTATGGATTTCCCTGGTGGCTCAGATGATAAGGAATCTGCCTACAACTTAGGAGACCTGGATTTGATCCCTGGATTGGGAAGATCCCTTGGAGGAGGGCATGGTGACCCATTCCAGTTTGCTTACCTGGAGAATCCCATGGGCAGAGGAGCCTAGAGGGCTACAGTCCATGGGGTCGCAAAGATTCAGATACCACTGAGCAACTAAGCTCAGCACAGCACAGCACAGGAGTTTGTACCAGAGCACAGAACTACACACTGCTTCCTGCCCTTTGCCTTGAAAGCAAATGTCAGTTGAACTAAATCATGTGCTTAATGAGGTAGCTGATTTGTTTTCTGGAATAAGCCCTTTATCATAGATCCATAACAAAGAGTTTGGAAGTGGCAGGACTACCCTTTGAGTAGCACTCAACTCAGAAAAGAAACCATATCTACTGTGAACTAACCAGGGTCACCACCAAGCCCCCTTTGAAGATGGGATCAATACAATTGCATGCCTTGCTGCTGCTGCTGCTAAGTCGCTTCAGTCATGTCCGACTCTGTGCAATCCCATAGACGGCAGCCCACCAGGCTCCCCCGTCCCTGGGATTCTCCAGGCAAGAACACTGGAGTGGGTTGCCATTTCCTTCTCCAATGCATGAAAGTAAAAAGTGAGAGTGAAGTCGCTCTGTCGTGTCCGACTCTTAGCGACCCCATGGACTGCAGCCCACCAGGCTCCTCCGTCCATGGGATTTTCCAGGCAAGAGTCCTGGAGTGGGGTGCCATTGCAGCTGTCTAATTTATTACATTGTTATCCATGTGTGTGTACATGTTCATTTGTGTCTGACTCTTTGCAACCCCGTGGACTGTAGCCCACCAGACTCCTCTGTTCACGTAATTTTCCAGGCGAGAACACTGGAGTGGGTTGTCATTTCCTTCTTCAGGTCGTCTTCCTGATTCACAGATTGAAACCGAGTCTCCTGCATTGGCCAGCGAATTCTTAACCACTGAGCCACCAGGGAAGTCCATTGTTATTCACAGAGGAAATCAGAGTGTTTACTGTAAAGAAGTTCAACATTTCCTATACAAGGAGAGGGAAATGATTCTGAAATATGGACAGAATCCTGGCTTAAATCCTGACACTTTCTGGAGCTGTGGTATGAAGGAAAAGGCAGAGTTCATGTTTGAATTACTGGAACTTTGGTAATTGGATGGACTGGTGAAAGTGTGTCATAGTGAGGTTAATAGCATAGGCCTGGGAACTAGACCAGTTTGAATTATAAAAGGGTCTTCTTTAAAGGGCTGTTGTGAATAATGCAAAATGCTTAGCACAGCCCGGCATGCAGTGCTCAATAAACGGCACCTCTATCAGATTAGGATCAACTTTACAGGGAAGATACAATAAGTGAAGTAATTTGAGCATCTTATTCACAGTACATGAAATACCATCTTAAATTGTAATTTCTTCACATCTTAAATCCTTTTAATCTTCCAAAAGCCAATTTTAAAATGCAAATACTCTAGACTCTTCCTTTCTTTGGCTAGTATGAATAAGGGGTCAGTTTAATTTTCTACTATGTGTTTGACAGATTCCAAAATGATCATTCAGAATTGTAAAAAAGTATCTTTCTGGAAAGGAGCCATCTTAGATAAACTCATTAGGAATTAGCTCATGTAACAGTGTTTCCCAAATTGTGTTTTAATTTATTATAGTGCCTGTGACATATACTTTGTTTTAAAACAACAAAAAATGTACTAAATAAAGTTGGAATATGAATATCTGAAGATATTAAAGACCAAGAAAAAGCATACAGAAAAGAAAAGAAACCTTTGTTTAACCTAGAATTTCCAAACCTCATTTTATCAGAGACCCCTTTTGTTAGGCAGCATCTAATCATATGCCATGGAGCACATTTTGGTTTAAGACCATATAATGGCTTAAGAGAGTATTTTCCAAACAATGCTGCTGCTGCTGCTGCTAAGTACTAGAAAACCAGAGTTTTTAGGAACAGGACATAGCCTAAGCACTTGGAACAAAGGAACATCGTGGGGTTGAGGGGAGTCCTAAAAGGGGATATAGGAGGATGAGAGTTACGTCTGTCCTACATACAAAGAGCAGAGAAGAGAGATTCATGTGACCTTTTGTCTGTTTCTTGTTTATTCACTAATGGCCACTGACCTGTACTTACCTCTAAGTCAGTAAACTTATCTGATTTTTAGATTTTTTTCCTCTGTCAAGTGAGTGGTTCAAGGCAAGATACTTTGTATTCAGTCAGTTCAGTTCAGTTCAGTCGCTCAGTCGTGTCCGACTCTTTGCGACCCCATGAATCGCAGCACGCCAGGCCTCCCTGTCCATCACCAACTCCCGGAGTTCACTCAGACTCACGTCCATCGAGTCCGTGATGCCATCCAGCCATCTCATCCTCTGTCATCCCCTTCTCCTCCTGCCCCCAATCCCTCCCAGCATCAGAGTCTTTTCCAATGAGTCAACTCTTTACTTCAGCTGGCCAAAGTTTCAGCTTTAGCATCAGTCCTTCCAAAGAACACCCAGGGTTGATCTCCTTCAGAGTGGACTGGTTGGATCTCCTTGCAGTCGAAAGGATTCTCAAGAGTCTTCTCCAACACTACAGTTCAAAAGCATCAATTCTTCGGTGCTCAGCTTTCTTCACAGTCCAACTCTCATATCCATACATGACCACTGGAAAAACCATAGCCTTGACTAGATGGACCTTTGTTGGCAAAGTAATGTCTCTGCTTTTGAATATGCTATCTAGGTCGGTCATAACTTTCCTTCCAAGGAGTAAGCGTCTTTTAATTTCATGGCTGCAGTCACCATCTGCAGTGATTTTTGCAGCCCCCAAAAATAAAGTCAGCCACTGTTTCCCCATCTTACATCTGCCATGAAGTGATGGGACCAGATGCCATGATCTTCGTTTTCTGAATGTTGAGCTTTAAGCCAACTTTTTCACTCTCCTCTTTCACTTTCATCAAGAGGCTCTTTAGTTCCTCTTCACTTTCTGCCATAGGGTGATGTCATCTGCATATCTGAGCTTATTGATATTTCTCCCAGCAGTCTTGATTCCAGCCTGTGCTTCTTCCAGTCCAGCGTTTCTCATGATGTACTCTGCATATAAGTTAAATAAGCAGGGTGGCAATATACAGCCTTGACATACTGCTTTTCCTATTTGGAACCAGTCTTTGTAGAGTTTCATCTATTAATAGGTCAGCTGTCCTAATCTTTGCTTATTTTGTTTTCAAAAAAAAAAAAACCCATATTTTTTACTTTTCTGTAAGTGGTATAAATTTGTTTTACACTTTTAGAAGTGTTTCATTTTCTTTCAAGATCGCTATAGACTATCCCAAAGGTCAATAAAAATATTGTGTTGGCCAAAAAATTTTGTTCTGGTTTTCCATAAGATGTTATGGAAGACCTCGAATGAACTTTTTGGCCAACTCAATATTTGACATAAAGCATTTTAGTAACTTTCTTTAATTCAAATATTGTTACTTGTTATAGTTCAAAGTCTCTGTCTAGATATGGATTATTAATTCAAAAACTGAATTAATATTAAATGTTTTTTTAAATAATGGTAGACATTTTAGATGGACAGATCAGCTCATGATTTCATTGCCTCCTCTATTATGTCCACTCAGCTTACTGACAAATTGAATGAATCTCTAGACAATGGGAGAAGTAGAAGATGCCTCATGTTCAGTGGCTAACTGGAATTACTCCATTAAACCAGCAATTGTATTTCACTAATGTGCTCACTGTTGACTCAGGTTATCATGGTCTTAGGGAGGGATTAACATATTTTCACAAAATACGGATGGACTGTCAGGTAGGGACTGGATGTCAGGTGGTCAACTTTTGTTATGAGATGACCTGTAGAGGATTCAGAAGCTTTATGGACTTAATAGCCATAAAGTGAGTTGGCTGACAAAGGAGGAGGATAAAAAGAGAGCTCTAGAGGGCATTACTAACCTCTGAATAATAGGTATGCATATGACTGGATTTTCAGAAGTAGCAGGTGGTCATGAGTCACTGTGTTTAAATTTGCCCACTTTTCTGTTACCTAAGGGAAGTGTTTTGGTAAAATACATAGTTTTATTGTAAAATAGTTATTTATCCATTATAGCAATTCTAATGATACCTCTTTGCATATAAAGTATATCAAATTTTTTTGTAGCCACATTTAACATTCTTACTACAGTGATTATATTTTCACATAACAACTTGGTTTTTTTCCACTCCTTTTAATTCCTGGGAAAGAAAAGCACTTTCTGTTAAAGTCTTTTCTCTTCTTCAGACAGCATGATTATACAGAACATGAGGTCTCTTTTATACCGAGTAGGAAGTGCTTTGAACTTGTTGGATGATGAGATGTCAGCAATTATTTTTGATGAACTTCTCAAGAATATTAAATAGATCTGAATTAAAATTCCTAATAATTCTCATCTAATATTTATTCTTTGAAACTGTAGTCAGCCTGGAGAAAGAAAATCTTCACTATAATAATCTTTATTTTTTCTAATTTAATTAATACATAATTGCTATCTTCAGATCTCCAAAAGAATGACCATACCTTTCCTTGGTAAAATGCCATTACAATTAGATATCTAAATAGTAGAGTTTAGAGAAGGTGGTAGTTATTATTCAGTTCTAACAAGTATGTAGGGGCTTCCCTGGTGTTTCAGTGGTAAAGAATCTGCCTGTGATACAGGGCAGGTTTGATCCCTGGGTTGGGAAGATCCCCTGGAAAAGGAAATGGCAACCCACTCCAGTATTCTTGCCTGGGAAATCCCATGGAGAGAAGAGCCTGGTGGGTTTACAGTGCATGGGGTCACAAAAAGAGTTGGATGTGACTTAGCGACTAAACACCACCAACACGTTTTTAGTTCATAATCAGAGAATTCATATTCCTGATGATTTTCTAAGAAGTGCTGCTCAATTTGGGCTTCCCCCGTGGCAGAGTGGTAAAGAGTCCCTCTGTAATGCAGGAAACACAGGTTTGATCCCTGGGTCAAGAAGATCCCCTGGAGGAGGGCACAGCAACCCACTCCAATATTCTTGCCTGGAGAATATGGACAGAGGAGCCTGGTGGGCTACAGTCCATGGGGCTGCAAAGAGTTAAACACGACTGAAGCGACTGAGAATGCTCCCACTGCTCAATTTAGCAAAACTGTCATAGTTTTTCAATTATACTTATTTTCTTGTTAGGTATTAAATTGTATTTAGACTTTTATGGCTGAACAAGACTAGAATTTCAAGTGCAAAGAGATAAGTGATAAACACATTTAGTTAAATGAAAATAGAGATATTTAAAAATGAAAAATCCAACTAGCTAAGACAAAATAAGATCTAAGGAAGCACTAAGGTCTCAGAAGCAAAGGAAATCTCCATCTTTTAAAATATTCCAAAGGCTTGCTTTTAAAGCTAAACTTTTAAGTTGAGAATAAAGACCAAATGCAAGGTTGAAACAAAAACATGTTTGGAAATGTTTAAGAAAATATGTGAATAAAGTAAAAATAAAAATTAAAAAAAAAGAAAATATGTGGCAAAATATCCTTTAATCCACATACTGACTTGGAATTTTAATATGAAGCATATATTTCTAAATGTGCAACTTGGGAATGGAGGATGTGCAATGGACATTTTCTGGAGCATAGCCTTAGATTTTGAGAAATGGAAGACCTATATTCTTATCCTGGTTTTCTATCTGTGAATTTTTTCACTATGAATACATCATGTCATCTGCATGGCCTTGGCTCCCTCATCTGTAAAGTGACAGGGATGTGTTGACTATTTCATTCATTTCTAACAGCATTTCATCCTATAATTTTAAAATTCTATGGAAAAATTTTTTGACTAGTTTTTCTCTAGATACTATTTTTTTGATCTTAGCTCCTTGGAGATCTAATATTTTGGCACGTAATATATGGTATCCTTTCAATTGTCTGAAGAAACAGATAAAGGTTTCTTGCAACTTTAGGATGCCTCATTTTATATAATCCTGGAAACTGGAGGAACTGAATATCAAGTCACAGGCTAGGCTGGAACTTTCTAATATTTTGCTCTTTGGAAAGGTCTATCACAAAAGCATTTGTTTGATGACATTTCAGGCAACATGGTTAAAATCCTTAGAGAATAGCAGAATTGAAAAGGAATAAAGTAACTTCAAATCCCCACCATCTATCCTAATAAACACCTTATACTTCCAGAGGTTCTCACAAATTCTTTCCTAGATACAGGCCTTGATCTCATCATCATTCCAGGAAAAAACAAACGAAATGTACGTGAAATAACTTTGCGACTTACTCATGACTCCTGAGTTAGTGTCTGCGTTAGGGAAACTCAAGTGTGAAAAGACAATGAGGATTTCCTTCTGTTTACAGAACAGATCAGTTTATAGAGTCAATCCATTGACGAGGAAGAGAAAACAAGCCTCCTTGACCCTGATTGAACTTCCTCAGACGACTCCCCCTGAGGGGTGAGGAGCATCTAGCAGAGAAATTCCCAGCCACACAGCCAAGGACGGGGGCGGCAGGTCCAGGAGCCCAGTGGAACAGCTCCGGGAAGGACTGTGTGCACACAGCCACGTTGGCAAGGCGCTGAGTGGGAAGATTATACGTGCTGCTGAGCATCCAGTGGCCTTGCCATCCCTCTAGGCTTCTTCCTCTGTTATATAACATCCTAACAAGCCTTCGACAAGAACCAAACAGCATTTATTTAGCTGTGCACCGGAAAACCACTGGAGTGCTTTCTCCTCTGGCAAAAGGACATGATGGTTAGTCAATTTTTACTATGCCTGTGGAACAGAGAGAATTATTACACAGCCAGATGAAAATCACAATTGATTGTTTCTGAATCGAGCCTTTAAAAAAGTTTTTTTTTTTTTTTCTGGAGTACAGTTGATTTACAATGCTGTGTTAGTTTCTGGTGTACAGCAAAATGAATCAGTTATACATATATCCACTCTTCTCTTTTCCATTTTTTTAGATTCTTTTCCTGCGTAGGCCATGACAGAGCATTGAGTAGAGTTCTCTGTGCTATACAGTAGGTTCTTATTAGTTATCATATATATGTATATGTGTCAATCCCAATCTTCCAATTTATTTCCTCCCCCCTTATCTGTTTCTGGGTACTGTTTCTGGGTCCCAAGCTATAGATTAAATTACCCTCTGCTCACAACAAACAGTTTACTTTCTCCACATCCTCTTAGCTCTGAAATTCTAGCTTAACCAAGGCCTTAGTTTCCTCTTAAGAGAGGTGGTCAGACCTCTGCCCTCCCAATAGTATAAACAGAACTTTTCTGACTCATTGCTTTCACTTAGCTCTGTTAAATAGCTTTTACTGAATTCTATCCAGTAAAATGTGAGCCTCTGACCACCAGTGTTTGTGGCAATCATTCTGGATCCTCTTTCTTTTGCTAACCTACACCCATTTCTGTCCTTTCCTCCATTTTACACAAATCAGCTTCATCTTCAGGTACCATTTTAATCTGACCCCTTGATTCTAGAGCATGTTTCTGATCTCTGATTCCTGATTTAAGGTTCCCTCTTGTGAATGTTGGCTTGGGTTTAACCTCATCAGTTTTATCTTGCCAGAACTGGTTCTGATTTATCCCATTCCTGAGAGGAGGAATTCAAATAATGGTAATATTATAACACATAAATATGCTGTAATAGAAATATGACTAAAATATATTAGATATTAGGAAGGTCTAAGTCAGTCTGGGAGAGTCAAGTTAGACTACACAGAATTGTGAAGGAAAAGTAGGAGCTCTCCAAGCAGACAAGAAGAAAATATGGTTAGATCATAGGCACAATACACCTTGATAACCAGGTAGATGGGCTTAGGAAAGAGGAGTGTCCAAGATATAGTACAAGCCAGGTTTCTGGCATCAGCATCTGGTTGGTCCTCCATATTGGAGAATCGGTGGGTGTTTCTCTTGGTTTAATAAACTACATCTTCGTATTAATAGATAATGGAAACTGATACTGAAATTACCGTACTGAAATATCATGCTAGAATATTTAAAGGTATCATATGTATTTGGATATGCTATGCACAGGCCAGTACTATAATTAACAGAGTAGGACTGGCATTACATCAGAGTGTACAGACTGTGCGCTTTGTGCAAGAATGGGATTAAGATTCTGATGTTCTTTGGTCCACCCAAAGACAAATGGATGGAAAATTAGCTACACAAATGGTTGATTTGCAACAGGTTGTTATACTACTAGGTGATCAAGTAAATAGTCTGCAAAAACAGATTCGTCTTCAGTGTGATTGGAACATTACTTCTTTTTGGGTCACTCCTCACAAATATAGTGAATCTTCATTTCCTTGGGACAAAGTTAAATCGAGGTAATCTATCTCTGGATATTAATAACTTACAACAAGAGATTATGGACACTTTCTCTCAGAAAATACACCTTTTCCCCAGCAGATCTAATCTGCTAGAAGCAGCAGCAGATGGTATTTCTCAATTAAATCCCATTCCTCACTTGAAAACCATCGGAGAATCAATGACTGGTTTTATGTTAATCTTTATATATCTTTTTTTTCTGATTCTACGTAGTCTGGTGGCGAATCACCAAGAAAGTCGACAGACAACAATAGCAATTAGTGACTATCGCTTTGACTTCTATGATCAACAATAATCACCAAAAATAAGGTTCAAAAAATTAAAAAAGGGGATATGTAGGGAATATGCTGCACACAGGCCTGTACTATAATTAATAGGGCTTCTTTGAAAAATAAGAATGACCTTCTCATCACCCCCAGGAGAAGGACTGGGAGCAGTAAAAAGTACATTGTGGAGAAACTTCTTGAAAACAAGATGTTGAAGTACTGACGTGACTGATGGAAAACCATTAATGACTGTTCTCGTAACCAGAGCCTTAAGGGAGTTGCTGAGAAAGATCGTTACTAGCTGAAAGGCTAAACAGAGTCATGAAAGGCCTGAAGGTTTGACATTGAGGACTGTGCATTGTATATCTTTATCCTCAATCTAAGATTGTAAAAAACATATATTTCTAGAGCAGGTACAAGGAAGTAGATGTTAGCAATAAAAAGCATGAAGGACTAAGATCTGGGCTTTTGCCTGCAAGCGTCATCAGCCCCCTGATCCCTACCTTATTTCTGAGTCTTATTTTTCCTTATTCTTCTGCGGCACCACTCCCTCAGGTCGGTTTGTTGTTGGGCTGGTCCCAACAATTTTGGCTCTCATTATCAAAGGAGGTTCTCTAAGGTCTTTTGTCAAGATACAATTTTGGTACGTTCTTAGAATAATAACCCTATGTATGTATATTCTTCTATAACACAGGCTTTTAATAATTGACTCTGCATCATTAGTCCAAACTGATGGTATTGATTCACTTACTCATTCGATAAGAATGCATTCAGCTTCTCCTGGGTGCACGGTTTATGTGATCCTATGATAGTGAAAATCATAATCAGTTGGCTCTACTTAGTACAGGTTATTGGAAAATTTACAACAGTAATCCTGGCTTCTGTTTTGTTATATTCCATGGCTCATTAATAGCTTTTGCAAATATATTTTATTTTGGAATTGACAGAATCAGATGTGTGGAAAAATATCTCTAGCTCTCAGACAGAGAAACCGTCACCGAAGATTTTCATAAGTTCAGCGATATTGACACACTTCACGCACTTACAGTAAAATCATAAATGAAGTTAAGTATGTATTTCTTGAGAAATATGCTTTATGTGATGTGAAATTTTCTTGGCAGATGATGTGATTTTACTCAAATAGAAGCAAGTAATCTCCCAAGAAGAGAGGAATATCTCAAAATTAGAGTGAATTATCCATCTTACCTTATAAAGTGGATTTTATTATTTTATTTGTTTTTAATATAGGATTGGAAGAGATTGAATAGAGACTCATATCACCTGTTGTTTAGTCACTAAGTTGTGACCACATGGACTGCAACCCACCAGTCTCCTCTGTCCATGGGATTTTCCAGGCAAGAATACTGGCGTGGGTTGCCATTTCCTCCTCCAGGGGATCTTCCTGACCCAGCAATTCAACCCAAGACTCCTGCTTGGTAGGTGGACTCTTTATCACTGAGCCGCCAGGGAAGCCACTCATATCATCTACCACTTGTTGAAAACTGTTAGGACTTAGCAAGTGTCATGTTATTAGTAGAATAAATAACATAGAAATGCAATCACGACTGAGTGACTAACTATATATATATATGCTGCTGCTAAGTCGCATCAGTCGTGTCTGACTCTGTCCAACCCCATAAACAGCAGCCCAGCAGGCTCCCCTGTCCCTGGGATTCTCCAGGCAAGAACGCTGGAGTGGGTTGCCATTTCCTTCTCCAATGCATGAAAGTGAAAATGCTCAGTTGTGTCCGACTCTTAGTGATCCCATGGACTGCAGCCTACCAGGATCCTCCATCCATGGGATTTTCCAGGCAAGAGTACTAGAGTGGGGTGCCATTGCCTTCTCCTATATATATATATAGTTTTTTAATTATTTTAGAAAGGAAATGAACTCTGAGGGGCAACCTAAGTTGTTTTTATCCTTAGCAAACTTAATCTTTATTAAAGAGGACTAGAAACTCTTCTCTATAACAAACAATCCTATATTATTTATCAATGTGATACCTAAAATGAGCAAACAGAAATGTTAGATATTGCTATAGGAATACTAACCTTTTTTGTTTGTTTGTTTCAACTAAAGCCTGAAAGGACCAACAATGAGCAAATAACTATATCTCTATGTGGGAGTGTATGTGTGTGCACCTGTGTGCAAATACATGGGCACCTCTGCATCTTTCCCGTCTCTCTTGGAGACCCCAAAGGAAAATAATCAATAATAGGGAGTATATCGTCTCCAGAACCATGTCTCTCATACAATGTGGGGTTCAATAAACATATGTTGAGTCAATGGAATCATATCTGCCAATTAGGACAAAGACAGCTATCAAGTTGCTGTTTCCTTGAAACCAATGCCATGTGCATTGAAATCTGATTTCTGTAGACTTTGGGTTTTCATTTGCATAGGTGTCTAGCATCTGTTTTTCTGTCAGGTACTGTACTTGAAGCTGATGAAAGAATGATTAGAAAGACATAGACAATCCTTGCCCTTAAGTGGCTGACTGTCTCATGGGGTGGGACAGACAGTCAGACAGTCATAAAATGGTGTAATGATGAGATGAGCTAAGGGTCTAGGAGAGCAAAAGGGGTCCTCAGGTTTCAGAAGTGTAGCTGGAATTGGGAGTCCAGGAAAGGCTTGTTGGAAGGCAGGGAGCCCAGTATACTTTTACTTTTTGTCTTTCTTTTAAAAACTATTTGTATTATGAAAATTTTCAAACATACACAAATGTAGGGAGATAATTTAACCATTATCTACAAATGCTCCAGGAGATGGTGAAGGACAGGGAAGCCTGGCGTGCTAGAGTCCATGGGGTCGCAAAGAGTTGGACATGACTGAGTGAACAACAACACAAATGGTCAATTTTGTTCCATCCATATTCTCATCACACCCTCCAATCCATTACTGGACTAGTTTGAATCCAATTTCAGACCTCATATTATTTTATTTTTAATTGTTTTATGATATATCTTTAAAAGATAAGGATACTTGTTTTATTAAAAGAACACAATACTATTCAGTTTAGTTCAGTTCAGTCACTCAGTCGTGTCTGACTCTTTGCGACCCCATGGACTGCAGCACACCAGGCCTCCCTGTCCATCACCAATTCCCGGAGCTTACTCAAACTCATGTCCATTGAGTTGGTGATGCCATCCCACCATCTCATCCTCTGTCGTCCCCTTCTCTGCCCGCCTTCAATCTTTCCCAGGTCTTTTCCAATGAGTCAGTTCTTCACAGCAGGTGGCTAAAGTATTGGAGTTTCAGCTTTGGCATCAGTCCTTCCAATGAATACTCAGGACTGATCTCATTTAGAATGGACTGGTTGGATCTCCTTGCAGTCCAAGGGACTCTCAAGAGTCTTCTCCAACACCACAGTTCAAAAGCATCAGTTCTTCGGTGCTCAGCCTTCTTTATAGTCCAACTCTCACATCCATACTTGACTATTGGAAAAACCATAGCTTTGACTAGACGGACCTTTTTTGGCAAAGTAATGTCTCTGCTTTTTAATATGCTGTCTAGGTTGGTCATAACTTTTCTTCCAAGGGGCAAGCATCTTTTAATTTCATGGCTGCAGTCACCATCTGCAGTGATTTTGGAGCCTCCAAAAATAAAGTCTATCACTGTTTCCATTGTTTCCCCATCTACTTGTCATGAAGTAATGGGATCAGATGCCATGATTTTAGTTTTCTGAAGGTTGAGAAACAATACTATTATCTCACCTAAAGTTAATAATAATTATATTTTCAAATACCCAATCAGTTTCAGATTTCCTCAGTTGTCTCATGATTTTTTTAAGATGACATACTTGATGAAACTAAGAACTGGTTCTTTGAAAAGATAAACCAAATTTATAAACACATTTAGCTAGAATCACCAAAAAAAAAAATAAAGAGAGAGAGAGAGGATTCAAATAAAGTAAAAACAAAAAAGGTGTTATGACAATACCACAGATATACAAAGGAACATAAGAGATTACTATTGACAATTAAATGTCAATAAATTTTACAGTGTATAAGAAATGGATGAATTTTTGGAAGCATGCAAACTACCAAGACTGAATCATAATGAAATAGAAAATCTTGAGGTTGATTACTAGCAAGGCAATTGAATAAGTAATTTTAAAAAAAGTTTCAACAAATAAAAGTACAGGACCAGATGACTTCAGTGGTGACTTATACTGGACTTTTGAATAAGAATCAATGCCAATCATTTTCAAACTCAAAATATGGAAGGTGGAGGGGAGGATTCTTCTAAACACATTTTAGGAGGTCAGCATTACCCTGATATAAATCCAGAAAAGGACACCACAAAAAAATTTACAGATCAATATCCTTCATGAACATAGATGCAAAAATTCTCAGGAAAACATTAACAAGCTGAATTCAACAACACATTACATGGATCATACATTGTGATCAAGTGATATTTATTCCAGGGATGCAAGGATGGTTCAACATCCATAAATCAGTCTATGTGATATATCACAATAACAAAATGAGGAATAAAAATCAAAACCATCTCAATAGATGCAGAAAAACCTTTGGATGAAATTCAACATCCACTTAATGTAAAAATTCCAAACAAAACACGTAGAGAGGCGATGTACTACAGCATAATAAAGATGATAATGACAAGCCCACAGCTAACATCATGCTCAGTGATGGGTCTGACCTCAAAAGCATAGGCAACTAAAGCAAAAATTAAACGGGTGGGACTAAGAAGCTTCTGCACAGCAAAGGAATCAACAAAATTGAAAGGAAATTTACTGAATGGGAGAAAATATTTGTAAACCATATATCTGATAAGGGGCAAATATTCAAAATACAGAAAGAATTCATATAACGCAATAGCTGCAAAACAAGCAATCTGATTACAAATGATCTGAATAGACATTTTTTTCCAAAGAAGACATACAAATAGCAGGCTCTAAGTACAGAAGAACATGCTCAACTTCATTAATAACCAGGGAAGTGAAAGTCAAACCCATTGTGGGATATCACTTCACTCATGTCAGAAAGACTATTATCAACAAGACAAACAATACCAAGAGCTGATGAGAATGTGGAAAGAAGGAAACCCTTGTGCGTGCTCAGTGAGAATGTAAATTGGTGCATCCATCCACCGTGAAAAACAGAGGCTCCTCAAAAAATTAAAAATAGAATTACCATATGATCCAGCAATTTCTCTACTCTGCACTTACCTGAAGAAAACCTGTACGCGAGACAGCAAAAGAGACACAGGTGTATAGAACAGACTTTTGGACTCTGTGGGAGAGGGAGAGGGTGGGGTGATTTGGGAGAATGGCATTGAAACATGTATAATATCACGTAAGAAACAAATCGCCAGTCTAGGTTCGATGCAGGATACAGGATATTTGGGGCTGGTGCACTGGGATGACCCAGAGAGATGGTATGGGGAAGGAGGTGGGAGGGGGGGTTCAGGATTGGGAACTCATGTACACCCGTGGAGGATTCATGTTGATGTAAGGCCAAACCAATACAGTATTGTAAAGTAAAATAAAAAATAAATCAATTAATTTAAAAAGAAAACAAAAACACTCACTTGAAAAAAATATATGCACCCCATGTTCACTGCAACATTGTTTACAATAGCCAAAATATGGAATCAGTCTAAGTGTCCATCAATAAATGAATCAATATAGAAAACATGATACACACACACATATACACACAATGGAATATTATTCAGCTGTAAAAAATGAAATCTTGCCATTTCCGACAATATGAATGGAACTTAAGGGCATTAAGCTAAATGAAATAAGTCAGAAACAGAAGAAGACAAATACCATATAATCTCTCTTCCATGTGGCACCTAAAAACAATAACGACAGTAGGAATAACAAATTAATACCAAACTCATACACAAAGAATGGATTAGTGGCTACCAGGGAGGAGGGGGTAGAAGAAGGGGATGAACTATTTTTTTAATACATTAGAAGCAAAACAAAGCAAAGATGGCATTCAAATGAGATCCACACATAATGTTGTGCTGAGTTTAGAGTGTGTTTAAATGGCATAAAGAATTAGCCAAAATAATATGTGACATATGTAGGGCTTTTTGTATGTGTTTTGTTCACTATTTTGTAATTGTTCTTATAATTATTATTCACTATTTTGATCACCCCAGTGCTTACACATAATAGGTGCTCAGGAAATATTTATTATATAAGTGAACGAATGCAAGAATGGGGTAGGGAAGCATTTTAAGCCAAGGGAGCAGCCGCAAGTGTGAGATTACAGTGCATGTGGGGAACTATTCATTTTATTTATGGCTGGAGTACAGCATTGTGGTAAGGATAGGAAATGTGGCTGAACCAAAGTCAGGGCCAGACCATGCTAAGCAAGCAGAGTGGGAATAAACTTTTGGAGGACTTTCAGGAGTGGAGGGACACGATCCAATCTGCATTGTAGAAAGGTTGTGATTTCCATTTACCCCCGAAGGACCAGTAGATCCCTTGCAGATCACGTCACACCAATCAAGCTATGAAACTTAGTTAAAGAGAAGTGAGTGAGTGTTGAACATTAATCACTCAGTCGTGTCTGACTCTTTGCGACCCTACGGACTGTAGCCCTCCAGGTTCCTCAGTCCATGGAATTCTTCAGGCAAGAATACTGGAGTGGGCTATCGTTCCCTTCTCCAGGGGATCTTCCTGACACAGGGATCAAACCTGGGTCTCCTGCATTGCAGGCAGATTCTTCACTGTCTGAGCCACCAGGGAAGTCCCAGTTAAAGGGAAATTAAATGTTTATTGCAATATCCCAAGGAAAATTTCCTGGGAAGGTTCATCATAGAGAATCTCTTCAAATGTTCTCTCCCAAGTCTGTCTCCTGGTAAAATCTCTCTCATGTCCTCAGTGCACACAGGCTGTCTTGGATCTTTCATCTCTGATCCTTTACTCATCTATTTTGCTTCCCTGTCCTCTAATATAAATCCAGGTGGACTTCAGGCCTCTCCTGTTGTCCCCATGCCCAGTAGGTCAGATGAACATATCCTCAGCCCAATGGGAGCAGAGAGGTCATTTTTAAAAATTAAATTTATTTATTTTTAATTGAAGGATAATTGTTTTACAATACTGTATTGGTTTCTGTCAAACATCAACATGAATCAACCATAGATATACTTATGTCCCCTCCCTCTTGAAAGAAGTGGTTTAACCATATGGTCTGTTCTCTGTTACTTTTACGTGATGCAAACTTCTCTCAGGTTCTGTAGCACCTGTTTGGATGATGATGATGAGACTCTGACTGATGCTCTTTTCCCAAAAGGCTACAAATCCAATTAGTACACTTGAAATTGGCCTCTCTCCTTTCACCAGAACACAGAGCTGCTACATAACAGAAAATTGCATCATCAGTGCCTTAATGGTGTGTACAGTTAACTGGAATGTCACTGTTCCGGTCTTAGAATTTTGGATGCCTCCTGGATGCCCCCACAAGGGATGAGTAGCACCCTGAGGCCCTTGTGAGAACGGCAGTGTTGGAGGTTGATGGACAGGGAAGGAGGCAGGGTGGGGAGGCTTCAGTCAGGAGGCCATGAGCCGACTCCCAAGAAGCTGTTTTCTGGAAGGATTCAGATGCTGAAGCTGAAGCTCCAATACTTTGGCCACCTGATGTGAAGAGCTGACTCAGAAAAGACCCTGATGTTGGGAAAGATTAAAGGCAGGAGGAGAAGGGGACGACAAAGGATGAGATGGTTGGATAGCATCACCAACTCTAGAGACATGAGTTTGAGCTAGCTCCAGGAGATGGTGAAGGACAGGAGAGCCTGGCATGCTGCAGTCTATGGGGTTGCAAAGAGTTGGACACAACTAAGCACCTGAACAACAACAACAACAACAAAAGCACATCCTTTTTGGGTCCAACTTATTTCTGGGGACTGGCTTGTTTTGAGTAAAATTTAGAGTCCATATGTGCCTGCCAAGTCGCTTCAGTCCTGTCTGACTCTGCGACCTTATGGACTGTAGCCCACCAGGCTCCTCTGTCCATGGGATTCTGCAGGCAAGAAGACTGGAGTGGGTTGCCATTCCCTCCTCCAGGGGATCTTCCCAACCCAGGGATCGAACCCACATCACTTCTGTCTCCTGCATTTTCAGGCAGGTTCTTTACCACTAGCACCGCCTGGGAAGCCCCTTGAGTAATTAGTGACAAAATAGTGATTATTCTGGGCCGTTCACTTTATATTTGTGTAAGTATTTTATAGTCTACTAATGTATATAGTAGGAAAGAAACCTGATATATTAGAATTTTATTTACGTGGCATGGGCTTCCTAAAATAGATCAATCATGAGGGGGTTTTTTTCCCCTTTTTGGAGTAGCTGCTGCCATCTTTGCTTTTATTGAATTTTTTTTAACAGCCTGTTTGGAAGCATGCTTATTTTGAAAAAGCCTTTAGGAGCACTCATGTATTAAAAAAAAATCTTAATATCACTGTGAAAGATACCAAAAATATCCTCTGATGAACTGCTATAAGAAAGGTTTCCTTACATTTTGAATCAGCACAAACTGCAATTGCTTCAGTGGGATGTATTATCAAAACAACCTCTTTGTAACCCAATTGAAAGGATTTCTCTCAAATGAATGTTCAAAGAAACAGAAGGGTAAAGTACCAAACTTAGAGTTTTAAAAACTTTTGAAAAGTGAAAGTGTTAGTCACTCAGTCATTTCCTTGCGACCCCATGGACTGTAGCCCACCAGTCTCCTCTGTCTATGGAATTCTTCAGACAAGAATACTTGAATGGACAGCCATTCCTTTATCCAGGAGATTTTCCCAACCCAAGGATCAAACCCAGGTCTCCTGTACTGCAGGCAGATTCTTTACCATCTGAGCCACCAGGATAGAGTTTTAAAAGCTTTTACGTTCCAATAAAATAAAAGAGATTGTTCATTTTAATGCTTGCTTTCCACTACCAAAAAGTCCTTTTTCCCCTTTAAAAGGATACCAATGTTCAAACTATTCTTAGAGACTGCTTCGTAAATTTATGTTAATCCAGGACACAATTCATAAGGAAAGAATAAGATATGAAACAGACAAATCATAAGCCCTGTTGACATGCTTAGCAGTTCTGACAATGAAGTAGAAATTCAAGTGCATTAATAAACTGTTAACCTCATTATAGATTTCAGCTAATGTGTAGTTTTTCTCACAATTTCACAGATAACAAAAGTAACCTGTACAAAATCAGTGGCAAAATCGACTCTTCCTTCTCGCAGATCAGTGCTTTCTCTTTTTTATTTTCCATATACTCTTCTTTGCTTTTGAAATGAGTATTTAAAATATATATTGGTTTGTTAGTTTTGAAAAGTTCAGATCATGAAGAGACTTGCAAGACGTGTTAAAGGAATTTGTGTCCCAATGGTAATCACATTTGAATTTTAGAAAGTTTTATATTCCAAACCTCACTATTCTTTGCATGTGTTATTTATGCCATCTCTCAGTCTCTACATATCCTTATTTTTATATTACCTGGTAATAAATTATAGGCTTGCTAATTCATGTGGAAGTTGGTTCAGAGGTTCCTACACTTGAATTTTAGACATGCTTGTAGCATATATGTATACTTAAGGCTTTGAAGTCCTTCCTTCCACCAAAAACGAAATAAATTGCAGAATGGTATATAGCTTCTGGCAAGAATGCCATTCCAACTGCATTCTTTTTTTATATGTGTGCAAGAATCTTTTTTCCTAATCTGGTAAAAATTATGATTCTTAGTACTGGGATTTATTTTTACAGAAAACTCAATTTATCTTGGAAACTACCGTTAATAGCAATAAAAGCTAAAGCCAAATATTTCTTCCCTGATAGCTCAGTTGGTAAAGAATCTGCCTGCAACGTAGGAGACCCTGGTTTGATTCCTGGGTCAGGAAGATCCACTGGAGAATGAAAAGGCTACCCACTCCAGCATTCTGGCCTGGAGAATTCCATAGACTGTATAGACCATGGGGTCGCAAAGAGTCAGACACGACTGATTGACTTTCACTTCACTTCACTTCAAATATTGATGCACAGTGTTTAAATGGCAAGCACTCTCTCTTCCCAACCTTTGGCAAAATTCTACATAATCCATTGAATACTTCAATGTTATTACTAAAGATGATGGGAAGATGATAGAGAATTGTGGTCAAACAGATGCTGGACTTGCCTGAGTAATTTCAGAGGTTTTACACAGACCTTATTAGTTAACAATAGGTTATATCAACCTTTTTCCATCTCTTCCACTCTGGATTGCGTTACAGTTGGAAAGCCCTAGGGAAGAATCTTATTAATTAATCCTCAATCACTCATTTGCATTTATCAAAGTAAATCTGAAACTCCTAGAGTTACCTAGAATAAAACACAAGCACTGTGCTGAGAACTTTATGTACACTCTCTTCAGCAACATAGAAACCCTATATTATATTCAATGCATAGGACAAAGAGAAGATTCTATAATAAATTTAAACATTGTATCCATGTGCATTATAGAGGCATCAAAACTGAAGGATTCTTCACCTGTAATATTATTGGTGTTTGAGCAGCACAATTCTTGGTTATGTGGGAGGCCCCCAAAGTCGAGAGATTTTGCATCTCTGACCTCAGACCACAAAATACCCGTAGCATCCATAGGTCAACAGTGTGACCTTGCCGCCTATATTCCCAAATGTCCATTAGAGGGATGGTTCCATCCCATACAGGCTTCCCTAGTAGCTTAGCTGGTAAAGAATCCACCTGCAATGCAGGACACCCCAGTTCGATCCCTGGGTTGGGAAGATCCCCTGGAGAAGGGAATGGCTACCCACTCCAGTTTTCTGTCCTGGAGAATCCCATGCACTGTGTAGTCCATAGAGTCACAAAGAGTGGGACATGACTGAGTGACTTTCACTTTCCATCCCATATGAAGACGAGATGATATCATCTTGCCTGTACTCAAACTTCACTCTAAAAAGAATTTCAGAGGAAAGATCGCAACCTTTTTGTCAGAGGTGAAATTCCTGATCAACCTACTTGATTGACCTCATGAATGGAGCTCTTTAGGATGCTGCATGGGTGAGGAAGGCTGAAAGTTATGTACAATCTACTCCTTCCCCTCCTATGAACTAGAGACTCAGTGAGCATCCATACAGGGTGGTAGCACAGTTGCCATATAGCAGTGGTTCCTAAACCTCAGTGTGCTTAGAAATCACTTGGAGTGTCTATTACAGTGTAGATTTTGATCTAGGGTGTTTGAGCCAGGGTTCAGGATGTGCATTTTACAAAATCACTCTAGATAAATGTGATTCAAGTTGCCACCTCTCCACGCTTTCTTTTATTTTGTTTCTTTTTTCTATTGAAATATATTTTATGTGCAATCAATGTTGTGTTAGTTTCTAGTGTACAACAAAGTGATTCAGATATATATATATATTGTTGTTGTTGTTCAGTTGCCAAGTCATGTTCAACTCTTTGTGACCCCATGGACTGCAGCACTCCAGGCTTCCCTGTTCCTCACCATCTCCCAGAATTTGCTCAAGTTCATGTCCATTGAACCTGTGATACCATCCAACAAATCATCCTGTCGCCCTCTTCTCCTTTTGCCTTCAATCTTTTCTAGGATCAGAAGCTTTTCCAATGTGTCAACTCTTTGCATCAGGTGGCCAGAGTATTAGAGCTTCAGCTTCAGCATCACTCCTTCCAATGAATATTCAGGATTGATTCCCTTTAGGATAAACTAGCTTGATCTTGTTTGTATCTGCTAATCCCAAACTCATAGGTTATCACTCCCCAACTGTGTTTCCCCTTTGTTCATCATAAATATGTTTTCTAAGTCTGTGAGTCTGTTTCTGCTTTGTAAATAAGTTCATTTGTATCATATTTTAGACTCCACATATAAATGATACCATATATTTGTCTTTCTCTTTCTGGCTATCTTCACTTAATATGATAAATTTCTATGCTCATCCATATTGCTGCAAATGACATTATTTCATTATTTTTTACAGTTGAGTAGTAGGTGATGGACAGGGAGGCCTGGTGTTCTGCGATTCATGGGGTTGCAAAGAGTCAGACACTACTGAGCGACTGAACTGAACTGAGTAGTCTATTGTATATATATATATATATATATATATATACACACACACCACATAAATGTATACCACATGGTGTATACCATGTCTTCTTTATCCATTCTCTCTGCCCTTTCTATAGATACTTCCTTAGAAGAATTCACCTCCGGGAAGAATCTTACAGAGCAACTGGCAATAAAACCCCCTATGTACACATGTATAGGGGATGGAAAAGGTTCTTAGGATAGGTAGATGGCTATATTAGAGGGAGAGAAAGCAGCAGTCTTCTGTATGTAAGTCTAGTGAGTCAGGATTCAGACTTATTTGAAGGGAGAGGAAATAAACATCTGGTCCCATGGGAGTAGTCAGTTTATGAACCCTCTGTGGCACTCTCACCAGAGAGGAAGGATGTAGAAATTGATGGGAATGTCTTCAGCATACAAATGGGTGGAAATGGAGAACAGAAGTTGTGGCTTCCTGAGCTGTGGCGGACAGGGAGGCTATGTTCATGGACATACCCCTCCACCTTTGCTGGGATCATTTCCATTAATGAAGGCTCTGATTAGAAATGTATTACTGGGGTTCATCTTCACTGTTGGCTGAAACTCTACAAAGGGAGCATATTATGGGAAACCAGTTTAAGATGGCGGCCTACTACCTGTGGCAACCTCCTGCAGCTCCTCCTTTACGAGGCTGGTCCCAGACAAACCTGAGGAAAGAGGCAAAGTTTGTCCTGAGAGCCCCATCCCCTCTTTCTCAACCTTCTTCAGCACCCTTCTTCTTCCACCACCTCAAGGCTACTAAAGCAGACCCTCAGTCCTATTTTTCCAGAGGCTTGTACTCAGCTAGTTGGTGGCTTAACCAGGAAACGAATTAAAATTGTCCTCCAGGAGCTGTGTATTCAAGTAGTTCCTGAAAAGTGATAAGCCTTTACCACACAAGTGATAAAAGGCAAATGCTGAGATCAGGCACCAAGGTGATGGGCCTTATGGGCAATCTATTCATTAGTCTTGAAATAAAATGAACTATCATTCATAAGTCTGGTTATGTAACTATGAATTAGAAGTTCATCTAAATCATGTTAGAGTATTAGAAGGGATATTGAATGGTCATGTGGCTTTTAGACACATCAATACTTGGACCCCCTGGAGAAATGACATTTTTTTCTTCTTTGCTCAAATTTCCACTAAAGAAGATTATAGTGAATACTTTACTACCATAAAGTCCAATCTACCGCTGGACTCTAATAGTAGTGCCCTAATCATCACTGACTCTTGCCACAACTACCCCTTTGACCTCTGTTCTCCCTTCTAAGTCCCATCCCCTCATACCTGGTAATCTGTTTGGCACACTGAAGCCCAAGTGATCTTTTAAATATGCTAATTCGAGCATGCTAATTCCCTGCTTAAAATAATTTTGTGGCTTCCTGCTGTTCCCAGGATAAAGACCTTCTTGTCCTACAACAACCTTCGTGATCCTTACTTAGCCTGTCTCTCTCCCTCGCACCTCCAGCATCTCTCTTTCATGCCCTCACCTCCTGTAAGAAAAAATTCATTTGACCTTACAAGCATTGTAATAGCTCCTGCAGGCTTTCCTCTGTGCTGCCCCAACCCCACTGTCACTGTGGTGTTTTAACTCATTTTTTGGTCCATTGCAGCTGTCAGTTTCTCTTTGTTAATGTATTGTGTACTTATTTGCTAAATGCTTGTTTTCTCATCTAGACCATAAGCTCCATGGGATAAGGACTTGGGTCTCTTTTACTCATAGCCAGTGTATTCCCACAGAGAGAGACTATAGTAAGTTCACAATTGATATTTTGCCCAAAAGATGAGTGAGATATTCCTTTTATCTAACAACCATCTCTCATGCTTTAGATTGAGCCCATTTTTAATCGTTGGAAGAGGTGGAGAACTGGTCATTTTCCTCAAGTTCTCCTTTGTTTGGGGATGTAATATACTAATATTTTGGTGGAAATGCACAGATGCATCATAAACATGGAAACTAGGTGGTATAAATTAATTTTAATGTCACTAGAGTGAGTTTATTCACACATGTTGTTAGTTTTCTTCATTTTCTTCAATTTGTTAAAACTCTGACTTTGTAACTGGAGAGGGTTAACTCCACTATTCAAGAGTTTAAGGCTCCTAGACTTTTTCCATGTTAAAAAAAAAAGTCTTTTTGGGTGGTGCAAAGAGGTGTAAACAGCAGGGGAAAGAAATACAGCAGCAATAGACGAATAAAAAAAGTAAATGTTAGAATGAGCTTTAAAATGGCAATAAAGAAATGGGAATTAAGGATGGGTTTCAAGAAAGAACCAGGGATCCTATCAGAGATTTTATTTTAAAGGAGAAAGATTGCTCTTTAGATTATATACAGTCACTTTTTATTTAATCTGAATCCAAAACAAATATGGGATCCTAACCAAAGTTTCTCCTGTGCTTAGATCTCAGAGATTATTGCCTACAAGTGAACTGTTTGGTTGGTTTGTTCTTACTAATAGTGTCTGTAATTTTTAAAATAAAAACAACCATTTACAGAATTTTATGTGCCAGACACCTTACATACAGTATCTTGTTTGGTACTCAGAAACAGATGCAATTATTAACCTTCATTTTACAGATAAGGAAAGTGTGGGTCGGGAAGATTAAGCAATTTGCCTAGACTTACAGTTTTGGACCGATTCCTAATTCAAATCCCAACTGTAACTGGTTCTAAACTCGGTGCTCCTGTTTTGCCTTGGTTCCTCTTTCAAATGAGATCTCAACATTTGCGAAGGTTTGTTTTCTCCATTTTCACAAGTAAATTCACTCAGGACTGTGGTTCTCCAAGTGGGATTCTCAAGTCAGATGAATCAGGTTCACATGGTGACTTGTTAGAAGTGCAAATTGTCTGACCCCTTCCAAGAACTGGAGTGAAAACGGGATGAACACAATAGTTTGCATTTTAACTAGCCCTCCATGCGATTCTGTTGCACACAAAGCTTGAGAACCACTGCCTGGAGGAATTAAGAACTGAGCAGCCCATATAGCCCACTATGCTTGTAACTGATCACGTTATAGCCCCACACATCGCACTCCCTCTCCAGACGCCACTCCTGAAGAATACGTCTCACTCGTTTAGGTTCTCCAGGGATGAAGCCAAAGCCAAAAGTCTTCTACAGATTTTGTTTGGGTGAAACGATGTCATATAAGTTTACACTGGGTTAAGTAAAGAGACAACATTTGAACAACATTTTCCTCGGATGTTGTGGTGGATCGCAAAAGGTCAAGTGTTTTTTTGGTTAATGTTTTCACGTTTCCCCACTTCTGCTTTCCTCCAGAACAGGAAGCGGAAGTTCTAAATACTACTATGAAGCCTGCTCTTGGTATTTCCGGACTGGCTGAGACCAGAAAGTAGCGGAAGAGACAAATATTTCTTGTTAAGAGTTCCAATTTGATTTCCAAATCAAGGTGAACAGGATCAAACGTCTTTTAAGTACAGATCAGCATCCCAAACTTTGATGCTTATCTAAATAAACAACTCTGGACTCTGTGCTACTAGTCGTAGCATAGGCAGGTGACTGAGATAAAGAGATAAATCAGCCTTAAGGAATGAGGGGGAAATTCTCACCAGATAGCTGAAAACAACAATCCTTGAGATTGTGGTTGCCTTTCTTATTTTCTAAGTATTGATGATGAAAACCTATAATAAATTGAAGAATGAACATCTTAAAACCTGAGTAAACTAGGAAGAAAAACAATTTCCACAAATGGATTCTTTCATTATGATAAAAAGTTGCAGAAGACCTTGAAGAAATTATCATTGCGAGAATTTTAGCTGCTTTTGAGACTCATTCATTTACTTCTGTTGCATTCTCTCGCTAAGTTTTCCTCGGTTGTGTCCAACTTTTTCCAACCCTATGGACAGTAGACCACCAGGCTCCTCTGTCCATGGAATTTTCCAGGCAAGAATACTGGAATGAGTTGCCATTTCCTCCTCCAGGGAATCTTCCCAGTCCAGGGATCAAACCCACATTTCTTACGTCTCCTGCATTGGCAGGTGGATTCTTTACCACTGCGCCACCTGGGAAATCTGTTCTGTAGATAATCACTAAGTTAAGGCATATAAAAGTAGAAGAAACAGAGAGGGATAAAAGATTGTACCACATTTTCTATTTATTATCTAGCTTAGATTTTTGCTTTCAGTTTGTTTTCGTTTGTTTTCATAGGGAAGAATAAAAGTTCACACTACAAAAAACCAAAGGAAATTCAGATTGTTTTTAAAATAATGAAACTTCTAGATGAGTAAACTGGGAAGATAATTTGTGAATCAAGCAAATACATTTCAGTTCAGTTCAGTTCAGTCGCTCAGTTGTGTCCGACTCTTTGTGATCCCATGAATCGCAGCACACCAGGCCTCCCTGTCCATCACCATCTCCCGGAGTTCACTCAGACTCACATTCATCGAGTCCATGATGCCATCCAGCCATCTCATCCTCAGTTGTCCCCTTCTCCTGCCCCCAATCCCTCCCAGCATCAGTCTTTTCCAATGAGTCAACTCTTCGCATGAGGTGGCCAAAGTACTGGAGCTTCAGCTTTAGCATCATTCCTTCCAAAGAAATCCCAGGACTAATCTCCTTCAGAATGGACTGGTTGGATCTCCTTGCAGTCCAAGGGACTCTCAAGAGTCTTCTCCAACACCACAGTTCAAAAGCATCAATTCTTTGGCGCTCAGCCTTCTTCACAGTCCAACTCTCACATCCATACATGACCATGGGAAAAACCATAGCCTTGACTAGACGGACCTTAGTCGGCAAAGTAATGTCTCTGCTTTTGAATATGCTATCTAGGTTGGTCATAATTTTTCTTCCAAGGAGTAAGTGTCTTTTAATTTCGTGGCTGCAATCACCATCGGCTGTGATTTTGGAGCACAAAAAAATAAAGTCTGACATTGTTTCCACTGTTTCCCCATCTATTTCCCATGAAGTGATGGGACCGGATGCCATGATCTTCGTTTTCTGAATGTTGAGCTTTAAGCCAACTTTTTCGCTCTCCTCTTTCACTTTCATCAAGAGGCTTTTTAGCTCCTCTTCACTTTCTGCCATAAGGGTGGTGTCATCTGCATATCTGAGGTTATTGATATTTCTCCCGGCAATCCTGATTCCAGCTTGTGATTCTTCCAGTCCAGCGTTTCTCATGATGTACTCTGCATATAAGTTAAATAAGCAGGGTGACAATATACAGCCTTGACGTACTCCTTTTCCTATTTGGAACCAGTCTGTTGTTCCATGTTCAGTTCTAACTGTTGCTTCCTGACCTGCATACAGATTTCTCAAGAGGCAGGTTGTGTGTAATTTTGGAAACTGACAAAACCCACTTAAAAAGGAGATGAGGGTTTTCTGCTTTCACTAGTGCTTCGCTTGGTGAGCTGGTCCCACTACCATATGCAAATGAACAAAACTAGAGGGATCTTTCATTCATACTCTTGGTTTAGAATCTTCAGAATTATTAGTCTAGGACTGCTATCTGTCAAGGTAAAGGGATTTAATTATTCATTATCAGCCATAACATACCTATACTGATATAGTCACATTAGCCCTTTATTAAAATGTGCTCATGATCAACTGATAAAACAATCGTGTTCTCTCTTCTTTAGACCTAAACTTGACATTTCTAAACAGTATCTCCACTTTGCCACCTAATATTGTATCGCTGAGAATTTCCTGAAATACTTTGCATGTCAGGTGTATTTCCAATCTATACAAAAGAATCCTGATACATAAGCACTGTTTTCCTCTAGCTTAAAATAATAAATCAGTTTCTGGCAGAATCTGAGAACATGCACCACTCGAATCTTAAAAGAGGAATTCTGGATTGTAAACTGGAGCCTGCTGTGAAAACTAATCATTGCTTTAGATCTCCACCTTGTGGCTGTGCTTAGCTGCTCAGTCATGTCAGACTGCGACCCTATGGACTGCTGCCCGCCAGGCTCTGTCCAAGGGGATTCTCCAGGCAAGAATACTGGAGTGGGTTGCCATGCCCTCTTCCAGGGGATCTTCCCAACCCAGGGTTAGAGGTTTAAAATGTAAATTCCTTTTGATTTTGTGATCCTCGTTTATAGATTTTTTTTAGAAGGAAGTCAGGACGAACATTGTCTGAAAATAACTTAGAATAGATGGCATGTCTGAAAATAACCGAGACTGATGATGTCGTATTTAGAAATTTATAACTTGGATTTAGCTTACTCTGGAGTGAATTTTTCCTCTGAAGCACATTTTCATCATTTTTTGTTCAACTATCTTGAGAAATTAATTTTAGATTTCTCAAGAGACATTCAGAGATCACCGTTTGTGATTTCTCATATAGAAGGATCCCATGAGAGAAATCTCATTATTAGTATCTTCCTTTGCCTTCAGTAAACTCCTATGGGTGGATTATAAGGGGTCCAGAGCTTACAACCTCAGAACACTGGGGAAAGATGTGCAAACTACTCAAACATGTGGTTTAACTTGGTCCAAGAAAGCAGATGACAACTAGGTGACTACTAGGAATTCTGTGATTTCACTTTCTAAATTTCTTAGTTAGCAATATGGAAAAGCTGTATGGCATTCCCTGCTCAGCTCTGCGCAGCTTTATGCAGGTAGGTCAAACATGAAGACCTGCTAAGGGTGGGCCTGATGTGCTGAGATCAAGATTAGAGCTCTTTGGACTTACATGAGAGTTGATTTACAGGATGTGATTAACAAAACACAGTATTTTATTATTTGTATTTGTTATATCCTTGACTTCTATCTCTTTTGTCTGAATCTAATGGCAAATTGTAACTTTACCCAAAAATCATATCCAGAATCTGATAACCTTTCATCACTTCCATTGTTCATTGCAGCCTGACATCCTATTAGAACAGAAGTCGAATTCCCATCACGCTGCTGCTCAGAATGCTTCTGTGACTCCAGAGGAGAAGCCTGAGTCCTCACGGCGGCCCTCAGGACCCATGCTACCCAGCTGGTGTTACCGCTGCAAACTCACGTCCTCTGACTGTCACCAGCTGTCCTGCTGCAGCCCTGTCAAGGTGGCCTCCCCCGGGGGTCTCAGCACAGGAAAAGCTTTTCATTATTGCCCTGTCCACCTGGAGTGCTCTCCCTCCAGACACCCATGAGGTGGGCTCCCTCACTCTTCAGGATTGCTCACAATTCATGTTTCTTTCCTGAATGCATGCTGTGTGCATGCTAAGTTGCTTCAGCGTGTCCGACTCTGTGTGACCTCATGGACTATCCCGCCAGGGCCCTCTGTCCATGGAATTCTCCAGGCAAGCATACTGGAGTGGGTTGCCATGCCTTTCTCCAGGGGATCCTCCCGACTCAGGGATAGAACCACATCCCTTATATCTCCTACATTGGCAGTTGGGTCCTTTACCACTAGTGCCACCTGGGAAGCCTTCTTTCCTGGCCACCCTGTTTAAAATTGCAGCGCTCTCCCTACACCCCCATTCCCACTTCCCTGCTTTATACCATTAGTTCTGCTATGGTGCGTGCATGCTCAGTCAGGTCCAACTCTTTGTGACTCCATGGATTGTAGCCTGCCAGGCTCCTCTGTGCATGTAATTTCCCAGGCAATACTGGAATGGGATGCTCTGCCCTCCTCCAGGGGATCTTCCCAACCCAGGGATCGAACCTCTGTCTCTTGCATCTCCTGCATTGGCATGTGGATTCTTTACCATTCTGCCACCTGGGAAGTCCTTAGTCCTGCTTTACATTTTACTTATTAATCTCATGTATTATCCATCTCCACTAGAATGTAAGTGCCATGAGTAGGGATTCTGTTTGTTTTGTCTGCTTTTGCATGCTTGGTGCTCACGACAGTGCCTGGATCCAGGGGATAACAGTAACTATTTTCTGAAAGAGTGACTTTGTCACATAATAGTCTTTAAGTTCCTTGGGTCCACATCTTATTTGCTTGCGCTCAGCACAGCGCCCAGCAATTTGATTTTTAACCCACATTTGGTGGATAAATGAATGACTGTTGATGTACCTTTCTGAGGGCTCTCAACTTACTGAACATAGAAACATGTAATAATTGTAATTTTTTCTTATTACTGATTTTAAATGATCTCTGCTGCACTGCCCTTAAAAACATCTTGGCAAATTTCATTTTGATCTTGTCAGTGTGATCATTGGGTCTGTCTTATTTGAGCACCTACAATGATTCATTTGTAAACTTCATTCTTAAACTTTATCTAAAGCTTTTCTCCTCCCCTTTCTCTGACACTGTCTATCTGCTGATCTGATAACTGAGCATATGTGGGCTGTCTTACATATTCTTTCTTCTTTTCTCTTTCCTTTGGAACTTTCTTCTTGAGTCTCATCAGGCCCTGGACTCCCGCAGGTTTGCAGTGCCTGTTGCAGAAACTCAGCAGGAAGGGCGCGGAGGCTCCACTCCCCCGAAGGGTGACAGATTTGTGACTGACAGCGCTGTCACTCAGGCTTTCATGTGTAGGTTCATCTCCTTCTGGCCTTGATAAAAAAAAAGCAGATTCTGATTCAGGAAGTTAAGGGTGGGGCCTGAGACTCTGCATTGCTAGGAACTCCCTGGTGATGCTCATACTGCCCATCAGAAGGTCACGTGTAATAGAAAGGCATAGCGCAGTCTTCAGCTTCTCCTGACCTAGCCTGTTTCTGTCTAATGTTGGAAGCC
Source organism: Capricornis sumatraensis (assembly GCF_032405125.1). NCBI lineage: Eukaryota > Metazoa > Chordata > Mammalia > Artiodactyla > Bovidae > Capricornis > Capricornis sumatraensis. The sequence goes on from NC_091082.1 coordinate 73,894,875, forward strand.
GCTGTTGGTGTGGTGGTCTCTGCATAGGGGCAATTGGTGGCTTTTAGGGGTGACAGCTCAGCTTCTTTTTGGCCCCTTCATTGCTGCCAGGAGCAACAGTGCTGAACTCTCCTCCAGGTTGGGCTGCCCGGGCAGCTCCCAGGGCTCCTGCCCCACTGCTAATCTATGGGCACTTTCTTTTGGGGGCAAGGAATGAAAGGGGGTGATTGTGCATATCCTCTAAGGGCCCTCGGGAGGTGGGATTGGGTAGGGCTCCCCCCATCCTCCTCTTCAGCATGTTAGAACTGTCCCAGCAGACCTTACCGATGTAGCCTTCTGGGATCTCTTAACATGAGAACTGATGTTAAGTGACCCTTCCTTCATCCCTGGACTGCGGAGGAGACTGTGGAGGCTAACGTGCTACAGGCCACTCCTCTGAATGCACCATCTCCACCCTGAGGATGGTCTCACCAAGCCTGGCTCCTGTGCTGAGATGAATGTGGACCCGTGGGCTCTGCAGCCCAGTGTGGATCCAGCTAGGACATGATGTCCCTTTCTGCAGCCACCCTGCTGTCCTTCAGGACTTTCCTCAGGGCTTCCCTCCCTTGCCTTCAGGAAGGAAAACTTCCCCACTGGACAGTGGAGGCATAGCCCCTCTTCTGGCAGACACATGACCTAAAAACCAAGGGTGATGACCTCGTCTTTCTTTCTTCTTACAGGACTTGGCAAGACCCCATTCTGTGAACTTTGCCTCCTTTGGGGGCCCTTCCTTCTCTCCTTGTTTTTCTGTGACTTCAGCCTAGACTCAAAATTCAGGAGGCCAGGAGCCAGGGATGAGTAGGAGTGATGGTCCATCCTCCTTGGTCCCTGCCCCAGGGATGAGGCAAAAACTGAGCACCACTCCCCACTCCACCCCTTCACATGTTGATTTTTCCTCTTGTCTCTCCACACCAGAGATGTGAGTCCTACCCTTCTTTCTCCAACTCAGTCTCAACTGACAAGGACCACTCCTTGTTCTGGCCCATATTCAGATCTAAACCACCACCTCCACCATCCCGTATTCATCATCTCGGTATCACCTCCAGTCAGGCTCCCCATCTGCAGTCTCACTCCCAAGATCTTGCACAGGTCAAGGCCAGTTATATCCTGTTCTCCAACCTCAGTGAAAGTGAAAGTCACTCAGTCATGTCCAACTCTGCAACGCCATGGACTCTAGCCCACCAGGCTCCTCTGTTCGTGGGATTCTCCGGGTAAGAATACTGGAGTGGGTTGTCATTTCCTTCTCCAGGGGATCTTCCCAACTCAGGGATCAAACTCAGGTCTCCCACGTTGTAGGCAGATCGTTTACCATTTGAGCCACTTACACTTTACCCCAATCTAAAATCAAACCTAGACCTGCTTGTAGGGCTATGCACGTCCTAATCCACCTTCTCTCCCTTTGAGGCCTCCATGATACTCCATTGACGGAAGGCTCTGCACACACACAAAATAGAATAAGTAGATGAATTTTTAAAATTATGATGGGTTTTGGTGGTGGTAGGGCTGACCCTAAATGCTCGAAGTTCTACGAACTTGAAATAAGGAAATATGAAGTGCCATTTACCCTCATCTGGATTTAAGACTTAAATGCAGGTTTGGGATGATGGGAAAAACCACATTTCATATCCTGGTACAGTTGAATGAATGAACTGCAGCAACCCAAGTCTCACTCTTGTTTCTCCTCCTTTCCTGGGAGTGAGTCAGTAGATAGAGGTTTTATAGGGAGGAAGGCAGGGTAAAAATGAAGATGAGAGGCTGGAGAGTTTAGGGTAATCTGTTAATAAGATATGTAATGTGGTAGAGAAAGCACAGATTTTAGGTCAGAAATACTTGCAGTCCTGTCACTTGAAAGCTCTGTAACTGTGGGCAGTTAATAAACTTCCTTGACCTTGGTTCCTTAGCTGATAAATGGGGAAAATAATGCTTATTTCTGTGGTGGTTAAATTATATAAATATTAAATTAAGTGCTCATGTACTTAATAATCTCAGACCTATACTGAATGTTTAGTAAAAGGTAGATATTTGGCTTCCCTGGTGGTCCATTGGTTAAGATTCCATGGGGGAATCTTATTTCTCTTGCAGGAGGTGTGGGTTCAACCCCTGATCAGGAAAGTTCTACATGCAGTGCGGCCAAAAAAGAAAAGAGGTAGATATTCAATGAACTGTGGTATTACTATCTTCACCTTTCTTTTTATGACTTTAAAGATTTATTTTATCCTCAAAATCTAAGTGTCCTTTGGACACAATGCATTGAAGAGGGTTTTTTCCCCTGAAAACAGTAATAAGTTCTATAATAGATGGCAAGTGATAAATTGGAGAGTGGAATGTTATTAAATGAAAATCACTATTTAGTTAAGTAAAACTGAAATGTTACTAGTGTTAAGCTTAGCATTATTTATTACTTTAGATGATGCTAACAACAAACTCTTATAAATGAACCTGTAGAATTTGTTAAATTAGATGAATTTCATATTTTTTGAGATTTTAGGCATTATGCTTAAATTTTGAAAATTGAAACCAAATTGACTTCTAAAAGTTCATACTATTCATATTTTTTAGGGCCAATGAACAGTATCATACCATTTGAATTAATAGTAACATTATAAAAACATTCTAGAGGCTATTTCAGATGAAGAGACTTGGCAGTTTGCTAAGGAAACTTCCTTCAACAGCCATAGCTTAATCATAATCCTAATTGTTACCCTGTTTTATTGTTGATGCAATATTTTGACTTTTTTTAATACAGTAAAAAGTCTTGGACAGATATGTAGTATTTTCCATTTGCAGGGTAATAAAAGATTACAAATATTACATTGTTAATCTTTTATACACTCATGAGAGAATTACTGTAAAATCCAAAATTTAATTTCAATTCTTGACAAGATATCTTGATGTTACAAGTGAGTTGCACTTGTAACTTGTAACCAAAATAAGCATACACAGCTGTGAAGATAAATTTTTTAAAATAATTATGCAAAAATGTTCCTTCAGCTGAGAACTCTTACCATATCATGGCTGCAATGGTAAAAATAATTGTTATTCATTGAGTAAAACTATATAGTAGTTACTGTATCAGGCATTTTAAATATACTTAGCCATTTAACCAACAAAGGTCCATCTAGTCAAAGCTATGGTTTCTTTATGGACTATAAAGAAAGCTGAGCATCAAGGAATTGATGCTTTTGAACTGTGGTGTTGGAGAAGACTCTTGAGAGTCCTTTGGACTGCAAGGAGATTCACCTAGTTCATCCTAAAGGAGATCAGTCCTGAATATTCATTGGAAGGACTGATGTTGAAGCTGAAACTCTAATACTTTGGCCAACTGATATGAAGAAGTGACTCAGTGGAAGAGACCCTGGTGCTTGGAAAGATTGAAGGCAGGAGGAGAAGGGGACGACAGAGGATGAGATGGTTGGATGGCATCACTGACTCAATGGACATGAGTTTGAGTAAACTCTGGGAGTTGGCGATGGACAGGGAGGCCTGGCGTGCTGCAGTCCATGGGGTTGCAAAGAGTCGGACATGACTGAGCAACTGAACTGAATTGAGCCATTTAACCTTCAAAATATATGGAGTAAGTAGCATCTCTTTTCCCATTTTACAGATAAGGAAATTGAGGCTTTACAAGTTTAAGTGACTTGACCAAATTCACACAGCTTGTAAGCATCAAACCCAGGATTCATGCCCCTAAAGGCTACTTCCATGAAAAATGTAGGTTCTATCTCCTACCCTAGCAACTAAACATTTGTTGCTAAACATCTGTTGCTAAACCCTTGTAACTAAACATCTGTAAATTGGGTAGAGAATGAAAAGCAGTGCTAGAAGAAAGATCCAATCTGCATCCTCAGTTTACAGCGGCAGAGTGACTCAACCCAACCCAGACAACTGCTTGTTGGTAAAGCTCTGATTGGAACCCCTAAACCCTGCTTTGTTTGGTGTTCTTTTCCACTCTATTTCTTTAGACAAAACAAGTTAGCAGCGTGAGTAGATCTGTTACAGGACATAGTCCTCTCTCTTTAAGTGAGCTGAGGCTATGAGAGTTCTCTGGCGATTACTTCCCTCATATTACTTTAGGAATGTCTTATGTAATGCGTCCTCTTGAAAGTTGTCTGTAAGTCACGAAATGAAGTTGGATGGAGTCTTAAAATTCCATTAGACCCACTAATTCATTCTTGGATAAGGAAATCCTATCCCAGTGAGATGAATAGGTTCCTCTAAGGTCACACACCACCAGTAGTACCAAAATCTCCCTCACTCTACCACATTGCTTTAAGCATTTGTATTGAGATACAGAGAAATAATAAAAGAAGAAAAGAGAATTTTAGAGTCCTGGGGAATTTTGCTCCTAAAAGCTTTTATTATGAATGGTTTTGTACAGTGGAAAATCCTTCTATGAAGAGAATAATTCTCTCCATTTATATCGACTGTATCTTTTCTATTTTTCATATTTTAAGTTTATTGAATTCTTTGTATCCTTCAACTTTTGTCCACAGAAATGTGGATCATTAGACTCAATTATTCATACAAATTTAAATTTAAATCTAGATTGTCCGTATCTTTCTTTCTTCTAAATCTTGGGTATGTGAACCTATGATAATTCCCATGGCTTACAGGAGTCATGAATTGAGTGGAAATTTGGCTCCAAGTTTTGCCAGACGGTTTCTATGTTGATGAGCATTACATATTACCAACGTGAAAAAGAGCTTAAACCAACGAGCCCACTCCTTCAGAGTCTAACTCTGTTTGTTCTCCTCTGTTGGCAGGAAACTAGAAAGAAACTGTATTTTGTATGTGCAAAGCTAGCCAGACATTGTGAGCATGTGGTAACATGAGCCTTATCTCTTAGACCATTACCAAAGATTTAAATAAGCAAGAAAGGGACGCCGATCACAGTCATTACAGTGATTTTGAATTCATTGCAAATACAGTTGTATGAGAACTTAGAACTTCTGCCAGCTTAGCTGTTGCAGCAAGTGGCAGCTCTTCTTGATCATGTCTGAACACAGCAATGCCCAGCTACAGGAAAATATGGAGAAAAACTCTGAATTGATTTAATAGAAGAACTAGAAAGTGATCATTCACATTGCCAAATCATCTTTCATTTTGTTAAAATTATGGTAATTACTTTCCTAATAAGCTCTTCAGGGCTGCTGATGTATAATTTTTAGAAAATGAAAACCATGACTCACATGCAAATATAAAATGAATGCATGTCAAAGATTTAATTCACTCATTTATTAATGAAGGAATTGGGAAGATGTCAAGACTCTTTCAAAGAGCATTTGAGGACTTAAATTCTTACAGGCAATTTCATAAAAGAATAGTAGGATAAGATTGCTGGAATAGATACTCCCCAAATATTCTATAGGGCAATAATCATAATCTTTGGGATGATCTATTCCACAAGAAAAAAAAAAAACATTGTTTGTATCTCTACTGGATGAAAATCTCTGTGTTTCCTGGTAACATCACTAAGCCTAAGACCTTTAATTATTTTAGTAAATAGTAAATGAAACATGACATCCTCTAGATATCCCAAAATGATATCAACCAAAATGATCCTGACAAGATTTACCATCTACTCTTCCCCCTTTTTCCAGTGTTTGCTACTTTTCCTTACAAAGATATCTAATTTTTAAAATTAATTACATATTTTTAGTAATATTGACATGGGGAAGACTAGAGATCTCTTCAAGAAAGTTATAGATATCAAGGGAACATTTCATGTAAGGATGGGCACAGTAAAGGATAAATGGTAAGGACCTAACTGAAGCAGAAGACACTAAGAGGTGGCAATAATATATAGAAAAATGATACAAGAAATGATCTAGAACTATTCCTTAATGACCCAGATAACCACAGTGGTGTGTTCACTGACTTAAAGCCAGAAATCTTAGAGTGTGAAGTCAAGTGGGCCTTAGGAAGCATTACTATGAACAAAGCTAATGAATGTGATAGAATTCCAGCTGAGCTATTTAGTATCCTAAGAGATGATGCTGTGAAAGTGCTGCACTCAATATGCCAACAAATTTGGAAAACTCAGCAGTGGCCTCAGGACTGGAAAAGGTCAGTTTTCATTCCAAGTCCAAAGAAGGGCAATGCCAAAGAATGTTCAAACTACTGTACAATTACATTCATTTTACATACTAGCAAGGTTATTCTCAAAATCCTTCAAGCTAGGCTTTAGCAGTGCATGAACCAAGAACTTCCACATGTACAGGCTGGTTTCAAAGAAGTAGAGGAACCAGAGATCAAATTGCCAACATTTGTTGGATCATGGAGAAAGCAAGGGAGTTCCAGAAAAACATCTACTTCTGTTTCTTTGATTACACCAAAGCCTTTGTCTGTGTGGATCACAATAAACTGTGGAAAATTCTTAAGGAGATGGGAGTACCAGAGCACCTTACCTGACTCCTGAGAAACCTGTATGTGGGTAAAGAATCAACAGTTATAATTGGACATGGAACAATGGACTGGTTCCAAATTGGAAAAGGAGTACGACAAGCCTGTATTTTTCCCCCTGCTTATTTAACTTATATGCAGAGTACATCATGAGAATGATGAATCACAAACTGGAATCAAGATTGTTGGGAGAAATACCAGCAACCTCAGATATTCAGATAAGGTACCATTCTAAAAAGAGCCTCTTGATGAGAGTGAAAGAGGAGAATGAAAAGGCTCTGAAACTCAACATTCAAAAAATTAAGATCATGGTATCTGGTCCCATCATTTCATGGCAAATAGACGGGGAAAAATTGGAAACCATGACAGACTTTATTTTCTTGGGCTCCCAAATCACTGTGGGCAGTGACTGCAGCCATGAAATTTAAAAGATGCTTGATCCTTGAAAGAAAAGGAATGACAAAACTAGAGAGGATATTAAAAAGCCAAGACATCACTTTGCCAACAAAGGTCTGTATAGTCAAAGCTATACAGTAGTCATGTACAGATGTAAGAGTTGGATCATAAGCAAGGCTAAGCATTGAAGAATTGATGGTTTTGAATTGTGGTGCTGGAAGAGACTCTTGAGAGTCCCCTGGACAACAAGGAGATCAAGCCACTCAGTCCTAAAGGAAATCAACTGAATATTCATTGGAAGGAAAAGGAATTCAAATTATTACAAAAAATAAAAGTTGTGTGTAGAAGAATGGAAAGTACTGAGAGGAAGCTTCGAGATGGGGCACCATAGACTGCAAGCCCCCTTTGATCGACTGCTGGGCTGTGCTATAGTCGTGCTTAGTTGCTCAGTTGTGCCTGACTCTTTGCAACCCCATGGACTGTAGCCCGCTAGGCTCCTCTGTCCAGGGGATTCTCCAGGCAAGAATACTGGAGTGGGTTGCCGTGCCCTCCTCGAGGGAATCTACTGCTGCTGCTGCTGCTGCTGCTGCTACTGCTGCTACTGCTGCTGCTGCTAAGTCACTTCAGTCATGTCCAACTCTGTGACCCCATAGACGGCAGCCCACCAGGATCCGCTGCCCCTGGGATTCTCCAGGCAAGAACACTGGAGTGGGTTGCCGTGCCCTCCTCCAGGGAATCTACTACTGCTATTTGTCGAATACCTGCTATGTGTCAGGTGTGTCACATTAGGTATTTTATTAGCATGGTATTTTATTAGCATGGTGTCTAATTCTCAGGTAATGATCCTAAAAATAACTCTGTTATGATACTAGATGACTTACTTGGGATCACACAGCTACTGAGTATGAATCAGGGTCTAAATTCTCAAGTAGTGGGCTCCAAAGCTTGTGCTCTATGGAGGTTACTCTATACTCTCCCACTTCTCACCATGTTACTATGAAAGTAAGGATCTTAAAATTTTACACATTTAATTTTAACCACAAATATGGACACTCAATCCTTGCCTCTGTATGAAACCTACCACTGATATTTAATGGAGATTGACTGATTGCTAGTCAGCGTTCAAGTGCTTTGCCCTGGTTGTCTTATTCAATTACCCCAACAGCCCCATGAGGGTGATTATAAAGCACCCTTACTTTACAGTTTAAGACTAAACACAGCGATATTTAATTAAATCCTCATTTGCTCTAATTTTCAAACCTCCAGGTGTCTTGTGGCATGGTGTAGCTGTAAAATAGACTTTCTTTCCCTCTCTGAGTGTATAATCTGGAGATACTGTGTAAATGTAAGACAGTATTGACATTTGTAAAATGAGGCGAATACTGAGCAGAAACATAGATTAAACAGAGAGGTAAATCATGTCCATTAGTAGCTTTCCTAAAGCATTGTGAACATTTAGAGAAAAATATATCAGCGGTAACTTTTAACTTTTGGAAAATCATGAGCTTGCTTTATTATGATGGTACAAACACCAATTCGGTAATTTGGACTTTCTTCCTCCTGGCCCTTGATTTAGGAAGTGGAGTTATATACCCTGATATTCTTTCTTTATTTTTCTTTATTTCAAAAAATCTCTAGGTAGGAGATTTCTTGGTAGGACTCAAGACTTGAGAAGAACAAATTTGTCATTATCTGTGCTTTGTTTTATTTTTAAATTTTTATTGTAGATAATAGTCCCAAATGACTTTCATAGGATTAATTTATTAGAATTTCCTTTTTACATCTTGTCAGAAGAAAATGTTGGAACTGATGGGTAGAGATGTATGGACACATGGTATTTTCGAAAGCTGAGTACATCTAATTTTAAATGTATAGGGCTTGAATGAATGCACATGTTAGTTTGTTTGACCTTTCTAACTCATTAACTGCAATTTACATATTTATTGGCATGAGAATTTTACTGGATGGGTATGTGTAGAATCCCAGAGTCACGAGGGATCTTTTGAGATCATCATGTCCAAATTCTCATTCAGTGAAGATATCTGTTTCACAACATCCTTGCTGTATCACTGTCTCATCATAGGAAATTGATTACACCTCTTTGGGCTTTTAATGATTCATTGTCTATTAGTTTCCTAGGCTGCCATAACAAATTGCCACAAACTTGGTGGCTTAAAACAACAGAAATTTATTGTCTCACAATTCTGGAGGTTACAAGTCTGGAATCAAGGTATTGGCAAAGCTATACTCCCTCCAAAACCTTTAGGGGAGGATCCCTCTTTGTTTCTCCCAACTTCCCATAGCCCCAGATGTTTCTTAGTTTGTGGCAGCATAACTCCAATCTCTGCCTGTTTGTATCTCTCTCTTCACACAACTGTCTTCCCCTCTTATTATTATTCCCCCTCCAGCCATATTGGATCAAGGTCCCACCCTAATGATCTCATCTTAATTTTGTTACATGTGAAAAGACCTTACTTCCAAATAGGTTTAGGATTTCAATGTATTTTTGGTGGGGTACTTGGGGGAGAAGTCATAATTCCATTCACAACACACAGTATACCCGAAAGAGCTAACTGAGTACTCTGGCTATGTCCCATTATTGTGTTTCTGTTCTTGGCTTTTTGGCCACAAATCCTTCATAGCTTTTCAATCCTAAAGTCTCACCTGTCATTGTTTCCTTGTGACCCCTTACCTGCTGACCGAGTACCACAGGGAGATTCCAGACTCAGATCAGACTTACCCCAAACCAGTCTTAAATCAGTCATTCCAAGAAGCTTATTCTACCTTTGGATAGATAAAGCTGTTTAGAGTTCTTTTTTATATTTGGTATAAAACTCCCACCTTTGGTCCTAATTCTTTTTTTTTTTTTTTCTGTAGTAATGAAAGGTTGATGCTGAGCCATGAAAGACACCAGGATTCTTGGCCTCCAGAGGAGAGGAATTCAATCTGGGTCCAGTGACAAGGCTTGATTACTCAGAACTTTTGTGTAATAAAGTTTTATTAAAGTATAAAAGAGATAGAGAAAGCTTCAGACATAGACATCAGAAGGAGGCAGAAAGAATTCCCCTCTGCTAGTCTTTAACAGAAAGTTATATACCTACTAGCAGGCAGCTAATTAGAGAAAGGAAATGTCAACCTCTGTTGGATCATTGAAAAAGCAAGAGAGTTCCAGAAAAATATCTACTTCTACTTTACTGACTATGCCAAAGCCTTTGACTGTGTGGATCACAACACACTATGGAAAATTCTGAAAGAGATGGGAATACCAGACCACCTGACCTGCCTCCTGAGAAATCTGAAAGCAGATCAAGAAGCAGCAGTAGAACTGGACATGGAACAACAGACTGGTTCCAAATTGGGAAAGGAGTATGTCAAGGCTGTATATTGTCACTCTGCTTATTTAAATTATATGCAGAGTACATCATGCAAAATGCTGGACTGGATGAAGCACAAGCTGGAATCAAGATTGCCGGGAGAAATATCAATAACCTCATATATGCAAATGACACCATTATGGCAGAAAGTGGAGAAGAACTAAAGAGCCTCTTGATGAAAGTGAAAGAGGAGAGTGAAAAAGTTGGCTTAAAGCTCAACATTCAGAAAAGTAAGATCATGGCATCCGGTCCCATCACTTCGTGGCAAATAGATGGGAAACAGTGGAAACAGTGGCTGACTTTACTTTTCTGGGCTCCAAAATCACTGCAGATGGTGATTGCAGCCATGAAATTAAAAGACGCTGGCTCCTTGGAAGAAAAGCTATGACCAACCTAGACAGCATATTAAAAAGCAGAGACATTACTTTGCCAACACGGTCTGTCTAGTCAAAGCTATGGTTTTTCCAGTGGTCATGTATGGATGCTAGAGCTGAACTATAAAGAAAGCTGAGCACCAAAGAATAGATGCTTTTGAACTGTGGTGTTAGAGAAGACTCTTGAGAGTTCCTTGGACTGCAAGGAGATGCAGCCAGTCAATCCTGAAGGAAATCAGTCCTGAATATTCATTGGAAAGATTGATGCTGATGTTGAAATGCCAATACTTTGGCCACCTGATGCGAGGAGCTGACTCATTGGAAAAGACCCTGATGCTGGGAAAGATTGAAGGCAGGAGGAGAAGGGGACAACAGAGGATGAGATGGTTGGATGGCATCACTGACTCAATGGATATGAGTTTGAGTAAGCTCTGAGAGTTGGTGATGGACAGGGAAGCCTGGTGTGCTGCAGTCCATGGGGTCTCAAACAGTCAGACATGACTGAGCAACTGAACTGAATGTCTCAAAACTCAGAGAATGGCACCAGGCCCCTCACCCACAACATGCATTTTGAAATAACATTGACATAAGGTGAGTCATCCCAGGCCATAAAACGATTGACATGAATCTTGAAGAAAGGCAGGTTTCCAAGCAAATACATAGTCTCATTAACCTAGCTTAAGAGGACATTTGCATAAGTAAAACATACTGGTTTGTTGGTTCTGAGTCTTAGGCAAACCAACTTGAAGAAAGAGTCTAAGGTAAATACATAGTTCATTAAAATAGCATAAGAAATACATTTCTGTAAGAAAAATACATTGGTTAGCTCAAGGTTTGAGAAAAGTTAAGTTCAGGTGGAACCAGGTGTCATCATGGCAACACAGACTTTTAAGAGAAACCTCCTTTTAATTTTGTATAGAGAAGGGAAAAAAAAATCTGACACTTATAGTTTCCTCCTGCCGCTTAAGAGAACGATAAAAAACGTCTTGACACTTGCAGCCTATTTCCTCCTTTGGAGACCCCTAGGCTTCCTGCCTGTTACCTTCTCAGTAACACACAAAACAATACATCTATTTGTAAAAAACAGTGCCATATTTTACGATGAGAAGTCTGCTTCCTGGAAGAGGGCCCTCACATGATGATGCTGGCACCCTGATCTCAGACTTTGAGCCTCTGAAACTGTGAATGGTAGATTTCTGTTGTCTATTTTTAAAAATCATATTTCTATATAAATCTCAACAAGAATTTCTTAGAAATTAACAAATTGAATTGTCCATGGTCACACAACCTTTGAACGGCAAAACTTGAATTCCCTTGAAAGTCATCTGACTCCAGGGCTGAGTTCAGTTGCTTGGTAGTGTCCAACTCTTTGTGACCCCATGGACTGCAGCACACCAGGCTTCCTTGTCCATCACCAACTCATGGAGCTTGCTCAAACTCATGTATCAAGTCGGGGATGCCATCCAACCATCTCATCCTCTGTTGTCCCCTTCTCCTCCTGCCTTCAATCTTTCCCAGCATTAGGGTCTTTTCCAATGAGTCAGTTCTTCACATCAGTTGGCCAAAGTATTGGGGCTTTGGCTTCAGCATAAGCATCAATCTTTCCAATAAATATTCAGGACTGATTTCCTTTAGGATGGACTGGTTGGATCTCCTTGCAGTCCAAGAGACTCTCAAGAGTCTTCTCCAACACCACAGTTCAAAAGCATCAATTCTTTGATGCTCAGCTTTCTTTATGGTCCAACACTCACATCCATACATGACTACTGGAAAAGCCATAGCTTAGACTATACGGACCTTTGTTGGCAAAGTAATGTCTTTGTTTTTTAATATGCTGTCTAGATTGATTATAGCTTTTCTTCAAAGGAGCAAACATCTTTTAATTTCATGGCTGCAGTCACCATCTGCAGTGATTTTGGAGCCCAAGAAAATAAAGTCTCTCATTGTTTCCATTGTTTTCCCATGTATTTGCCATGGAGTGATGGGACCACATGCCATGTTCTTAGTTTTTTTAATGCTGAGTGTTAAGCCAGCTTTGGCACTCTCCTCTTTCACCTTCATCAAGAGGCTCTTCGCTTTCTGCCATAAGGAAGGTGTCATCTGCATATCTGATATTTCTCTTGGCAATCTTTATTCCAGCTTGTGTTTCATCCAGCCTGGCTTTCCTTATATTTTTCTTTAATTATTGTAGTCCTCTTCCTTATGATGTTCCTTTAAATATTTGACCAAACATTTACATATCCTACTTTCTAGTAATCCCATTCTTATATTCCTAAAATCAACCTTTGTAAAAATATTCCAGGAGATGTATAAGAATGTTCTTGGCAAAACTAATCACAATAGCAAAAACCTGAAATAACCTTACAGCCCCATTGACAGTAGAATGGCTGATCAGCTTCGTATATTCATTCAATGTAATATTATTTAGCCACAGGACTGGAAAAGGTCAGTTTTCATTCCAATCCCAAAGAAAAACAATGCCAAAGAATGCTCAAACTACCGCACAATTGCACTCATCTCACATGCTAGTGAAGTAATGCTCAAAATTCTCCAAGCCAGGCTTCAGCAATACGTGAACTGTAAACTTCCAGATGTTCAAGCTGGTTTTAGAAAAGGCAGAGGAACCAGAGATCGAATTGACAACATCCACTGGATCATCAAAAAAATGAGAGAGTTCCAGAAAAACATCTATTTCTGCTTTATTGACTATGCCAAAGCCTTTGACTGTGTGGATCACAAGAAACTGTGGAAAATTCTGAGAGAGATGGGAATACCAGACCACCTGACCTGCCTCTTGAGAAACCTGTATGCAGGTCAGGAAGCAACAGTTAGAACTGGACATGGAACAACAGATTGGTTCCAAATAGGAAAAGGAGTACGTCAAGGCTGTATATTGTCACCCTGCTTATTTAACTTCTATGCAGAGTACATCATGAGAAATGCTGGGCTGAAAGAAGCACAGCCTGGAATCAAGATTGCCGGGAGAAATATCAATAACCTCAGATATGCAGATGACACCACCCTTATGGCAGAAAGTGAAGAGGAACTAAAAAGCCTCTTGATGAAAGTGAAAGAGGAGAATGAAAAAGTTGGCTTAAAGCTCAACATTCAGAAAACATTCATGGCATCTGGTCCCATCACTTCATGGGAAATAGATGGGGAAACAGTGGAAACAGTGTCAGACTTTATTTTTGGGGGCTCCAAGATCACTGCAGATGGTGATTGCAGCCATGAAATTAAAAGACGCTTACTCCTTGGAAGGAAAGTTATGACCAACCTAGATAGCATATTCAAAAGCAGAGATATTACTTTGCCAACAAAGGTCCATCTAGTCAAGGGTATGGTTTTTCCCATGGTCATGTATGGATATGAGAGTTGGACTGTGAAGAAAGCTGAGCACCGAAGAATTGATGCTTTGGAACTGTAGTGTTGGAGAAGACTCTTGAGAGTCCATTTGACTGCAAGGAGATCCAACCAGTCCATTCTGAAGGAGATCAGTCCTGGGTGTTCTTTGGAAGGACTGATGCTAAAGCTGAAACTCCAGTACTTTGGCCACCCCATGTGAATAATTGACTCATTGGAAAAGACCCTGATGCTGGGAGGGACTAGGGGCAGGAGGAGAAGGGGACAACAGAGGATGAGATGGCTGGATGGCATCACTGACTGGATGGACATGAGTTTGAGTGAACTCTGGGAGTTGGTGATTGACAGGGAGGCCTGGCATGCTGCGATTCATGGGTCGGACAGTCAGACACGACTGAGCGACTGAACTGAACTGAACTGAATATTATTTAGCAGTATAAATTATTTAACAAAAACAAAGAAGATGGATAGTACAAATGTGAATCATTAAGTGAAACAATAAGTTCTAAAAGAGTACATTAAACATAATATTTTATGGAGTAAAAATCAATTAAAATTAAAACTATACTTTTAAGATGAGATGAGATCTGATTATGAAAGGAAGGGAAGCATAAACACAAGGTACAAGATGGTGGTTACTTTAAGTTGAGGAGAAGGGGATGACAGAGGATGAGATGGCTGGATGGCATCACCAACTCAATGGACATGAGTTTGAGTAAACTCCGGGAGTTGGTGATGGACAGGGAGCCCTGGTATGCTGCAGTCCATGGGGTCGCAAAGAGTCGGACACAACTGAGCAACTGAACTCAACTGAAACAAGTGAAAACAGACCTGAAAGCCACTGTTTATATCCATCAACTTGAATGCCCCACATTTCTTAGTTTCTCATCTGATGTGGCTTTAGAGCGCCTCACCGTCTTGGTCATGCCCTTGTCAATGCTCCTCACTTAGTCAGCATTTTCTCTTCAAGTGTCACACCAGAGGGCAAATGTGTGTTCTGTCTAATGCAGGCCCAGTGGACCATTTACTCACATGATCTGTAAGAGTCCTGTTAATACTAAACTTTACATTAACTTTTTAGTAGTCTTTTGACATCATTGGCTCATCCTGATCTGTGGTCATTTGAGAAGTTTGTATTATTTTTTCGTGCCATAACTCCCATGCCACATTTTTCATCCCACTGAATCCAGATTCTCTCATCTTATATTCCATTTTAAAATTGTTTTCGTGAATCTAAAAAGTCATGAAGGGCTTCCCTGATGGTCCAGTGGTTAAGAATCTGCCTGCTAACATAGGGAACACGGGTTCCATCCCTGGTCCAGGAAGATTCCATATGCCAGGGCTGCAGGGGCAACTAGGCCCTTGCGCCACAACTAATGAAGGCTGTACACACTCTAGCGCCTTCAAGCTAAGCAGATGAAGCCCAGGCACTCTAGAGCCCATGTTCTGCAACAAGAAAAGCCGCTGCAATGAGACGCAGCTAGAGAGTAGCCTCTGCTCGCTGCAGCTAGAGAAAGCCTACATGCAGCAATGAAGACCCAGCACAGTCAATAGTAAAACAACTAATTAGTAAAATTAAAAACATCATACACATACTTACAAGTTTTACAAAATCATTTGCATTTCTCTTTGTTAAAATTCCAAATAGCCATTTTTAGATCTTTCAGATAAAGTAGAATCTCCATTCTGTTATTGAGTATATTAACTTTCCTCACCAATTTTGTAACGTTCACAGATTTAATTAGTGTGCTCATTATGTTTTGATCCAAATTGATCAGGACATGGCAAAGAATAAAATCCTCTTGGATTTAGCCTGGCATGATTTGTTTTTAATGAGTCTGGGCTCTTTCTGAAGGGTCACAATTCATCTACATATTTCTCACTTCAAGAGAAGATAGATGTTATATTTGCCAGTTTATCTGAGTTTCGGAATCTGAGTTTCTGTCATTCATTCATGTATGTTACAGATGCTTACTAAGTGCTGCCAGTAAAAAAGTATATAAAATATAGCCTTAATTTCAAAGAGCATGTACTTTGTTTCTCCTGATCCCCATTCCTTTGAAAATCAGGGTTTTGCCTATCTTTGGTCTTCTGGGACATCTAGTAAATATCCCAGAAAATGACATCCATCATTTCTTTAAAAGTGCTGCCCGTGGGATCAGAGTTATGAACGTTTTATTAAGACAAGGATAGGATAAGAGAGCACGAAATTGCTACTGAGGCAAGTCTTTGTGGAGGAGGTAGAATTTCAGGAAGTCTTAAAATAGCTGATGCATTTTGTTTGAATATTGACATAATTTTATTAGATTGACATAATACAGAAATACGATCAAACTGAGGACTAATTATTAACTTGTCCTGAACCAGATAGTAAATATGAACATTTTTACTGCTGTTGGAATAAATCTTAGAGTGTGAGGACTAGCTTGCATCTCACAGGAAAAATGGTTTTCTTTAAAAAAAAAAATCAACCTTATTAAGTTCTCCACTTAAAGTTTTATTTTGATATTCTGTATGCGCACATAACAGTAGGCCATAAACCTCTGGAAACAGTACCTCAGGCACTGCAGAAACAAAGTTTACAAATTTAATGTAGAATCAACTCTTTTTTTTTCTTCAAAATAGTAACTTTTTACTGCCTGGTCGTGTTCCATTACTGTGCTAACAATTCTACGGGGATAAGAAATTGAGATTTTACTAGAAGTAAGCTGAGTAACTTTCCCCTAAAACTACGTGGTAGAATTGTCACTTCATTACTAACATGGACTTCATTTTACCATTCAGTTATTCTTTTCAACCAAAATTTTGCCCATTATGCTGTGTGTGTGTGTGCATTTTGCTTCTTGTACTTGTCCATTTCTTACATCTGTTTCCTTACTTGTCCATTTCTTTTCTGGTACCTAAGTCCCTTTCTTCTTTCAGAGAGAGAGAGAGGGGGAAAAGCAATATATTGTCTCAGTTCCCTTTCTTTAGTGTTATTGTTTCTCTTCTCAAAGTGTCTACTTTTGGCCAAATTGAAGGTGGTGAGAATCAGATTGGCCAAATTGAAGGCGGATTAGGCATGGTTTTGTGACAGAGTGGTTTCTCCTTAGGGCTTTTAAAAAGCACTCAACCACTGAGAGATTCTTCAGAGAAAGGCTACAGAAGTGATTGAAAGAAGGTAGAAATGGCGGGGCAGTAGAAATTGTCGCATATGCAAGGCTATTTCTTCAGTTATTATGTAAGTCAGTCCTGAGCTGACTCCTCTGACACCAGAGAAAGTCTAATCTTAACGGCTTTTTTCTCTTCTGTTTTGTGGGGGAAGAGGGTGAAGCGCGCCGCAGAAGCAGGGCCAGAGAAGAATGACACACAGAGAGAGGGAAAGGACGGCAGTGTGGGTGGGATGCCTTATGTGTCGGTAGGAACTTGAGAATTCTTACTGAATTCTGAGCTTAAACGCAATTTGGGGGAATACAAATTGTGATTTTGCGGGAATACAAAAAAGTGATGGGTCTGGCCAATACCATAATATATTTTGGTGTTGGGTATAAAGAGGCAAAATCAGAATTTCTGTGAACTTTGATACATGATGAGAAAGAAGCAAGATGGAGGATGGCTTTGAACCAGCTGTTTCACTTGATTAATGGGAAGGCGAGCAAAGAAAAACAGTGACTATCAGCAAATTGTAATCTGTCAATTTATAAATTATTATTTATTAAAATTGATTATGTGCTTTCTTATCAGATGCATCATGAGCTTATGAACTTGAAATATGACCTTTGCCTCCAAGAAATCCTCTTCCAGAAGTTTTTACAAATACTCATTGTTAATATGTTGACTAAAAAAGGTAAAATTATGGTAGAAAAGTTTCTACTTTATAACCTACTCTTTACAAGTGATTCATCATCTATTGCCTGTTAACAGATATACTATTTGAACTTAAATTTCCTTTCCCATGTTTCATTCCTATATTACTTAGTCTTTAACCTACCCCCTGAAGTCTATTGTTGACTGAAGTTTTAAGATGAGAAATAAGTATTATTTTATTTGCACTGAAAATGAATATAATGGGGTACCTGTCTACAGCCATTTTTTCTTTATCCCTGTTCTGAATAAATAGATCCACCTGAAAATCTATTAAAAACAGGAGCCTTCTGTTCATCAAAATGTACAAATCTAAATTTGAGTTGGGAGATCAAGTTCCCTTAAAGGTACAGGGATCCTGGCTGAATAAACTGTATCTGGGCTGTAGGACTGCAAGGGTAAGGATAGATTATATTGTTAAAGCCTAAGCACGGTGATAGATCTGATACAGGAACAGTGGCAGGAAGCTGTTACACATCTTTTACACAGAATATTTCTTGATAGTGTGGAAACTTTAATTAAAATATGATGAGAACAGCTGGCTACCAACTAGCACTGGCAACACAACAAAATGTCAATAAATGCGTCGCAGGAGAAAACTGAAGGCACAGCTCTTTCAAATGGAGACTCTGAGTCTCTAGCCCTACAGACAAGAGCTTCAACTTTTCCATTCGATTCACATTTGCTTTAGCATCTTTAATGTTGAAAATAAACTGAGAACCTCCCTAGAATTAAAAAAAAAAAAAAAAACACGCCAGCAAGGGCATTTAGTTTTTGTAAAATGATGAACGAGTGGTTAATTCTAAACAACTCATCACAAGCCTGATTGTGGGTTACCGAGGACTCAAAAAAAAAAGGAAAAAAAGAGCTCCAGGACTTATGACTTGGGCGTCCTTTTTAACTGTGCCTGCGTACTCAGTCGCATGTGCCTCTTAGCGACTTCATGGACTGTAGCCTGTCAGTCTCCTCTGTCCATGGGATTTTTCCAGGCAAGAATACTAGAGTGGGTTGCCATTGCCTCCTGCAGGGGATCTTCCCGACCCAAGGATCAAACCTGAGACTCCTGTGGCTCCTACATTGGCAGGGAGATTCTTTACCACTGAGCCATAGTGGGAAGCCCCACGATGCCATCGACAGCAGAAAACACCGGGTTTGGGGTGCAGTGCCCAAATCAGGCGGCAGGGAGCGCTAGCGAGCAGGTAATGGTGGCCCCGTGGGAGAACGCATGAAGCAAAGCATCTCAGGTGGGTTAGGAATGATCCCTGGACAAGACACAGGGTTTCTGATTCTACTCCCCATATTTGGCAGCTCCCCCACCCCTTATTTCCCCTGCTCTCAGTTTCCTTAGCTTTAAAATGGCGGCTAATATGAAACTGAAGTGAGAGAGTACAAAGTGTTTTGAAATCTGCAAATCATTAATGTAATGGAAGGTGTTATAATTTTCTCCACTTTTAGTTAATTGGAAAATGACGGTTGGTAAAATAAATTTCCTTAGTGCCTTTCCCAGTGTATTTAATCTCTTTTGAAGTTGGTAGAAACCCTCAAGCAAGCAAAATATGGGAGCTTATATATACATCTTATTCCTGGTGGGGGAAAGAAAGGTTTGTAAATTAAGTAAATAATGTAACTACAACGCGTTTTCTTTTTTCTTTTGTCAAAATGTATCTGAGCTAAATTTGTTCTGTAATACTGACTAGAAAGAATCAAGTTGTCAATTTAACTAAAAAGAAAGGGAACTAATTTTTGAATGCTTGTTACGTGCCAGATACTTTGCAAGTTTATCTTATCTAATCTCTACAGCAGCATAAGAAGAGAGTGTTGATATTATATTTCTCATTTACAGATGAGAAACCTATCGCTCACCGAGGTTAGGTGAATTTCCTACCACACAGCTGGCTATCAAAGCTAGGATTTAAATCCAAGTCTGTTCAACTCCAAAGCATGTGTTCTTCCTATACACCATACCCCATTCTACCAGGAGCATTTTATCGAGAAATAAGGCTTAATCTATTCAAGAAGACTTCCTTAAATATGTATTAATTATAGGACACTGCTAAGTCCTAGAAATACAGAGAGGAAATAAGAGAGCACTTGCTCACAACCAAAGCTTCTTGTATCTATATGAAAAAAAGGGAAATTCATTGAAGAATGTTGGAATCAACTTTCAAGTGTGATTCAAATCTTTTCAACAAACAAGGAGCTCTTATGTTATAATGCCTCTCAATCTATTAACACAGGATCATCTAAGACTGAGAGTTCCTACAAATATCTTGAGACATTCATGTCCCCAGATCTTGTGCTGCAACTGAAGTTTTAACTGGAGTGAATTCATACATCTCAGTGATACAAAGAGAAGCATCATTGTTTATCACATGGACTGAAAAGCCTACTCAAATGTCAGAGCTATCTAGTTCACAGGAGCCTAGAGAGTCTTGGATGATTAAATTCAGGTTCCGTGAGATGAAATTAAGATATCCCTGAACTGCTGTGCTAGGAGACAATACCTTCACATGATGTGGATAGAACTGTATTTTTAAAAGTATTTATTTTAGTTGGTGCTGACTATGCTTGCCATCATTGCCTAGACATTTTGGACTTTGTTTCCAAAGCAATTGCAAGCCTTATTTATAAGAAGCAAACTCTAATCTCTTAACCTCAAAAATGTATCCCCAAAGATGAGGAATAAGGTAAATGGCAAAACAGACACAATGCTTTTTACTTGAGGGATCTGCCAGTAGAGGGCAATGTTAGTTTTCACACTTTCCTAATACCTCTAGAGATCCTTAACCTTTAAAATAGCTATTTATCACAGAGTGTCAGGCTCGGCTCCCTGTGTTAGATAGCAACTTCTCACCAGCTATCTATTTTACACATGATTTTGTATATATGTCAATGCTCTTTTCTCTGATCGTCCCGCTGTCTCCTTTCCCCACTGTGCCTGCAAGTCCGTTCTCTATGTCTGTGATGACTTGGGTGGAACAGGGTTGGGGCAAGGGAGGCTGTACAGCAGAAACCAACACAACGTTGTAAAGCAATTTTCCTCCAATTAAAAAATAAGAAAGGAAGTTTAATTAGGGGGGGAAATAGCTATTTAACAGAAATCTTGGGTGAATAAGACCAGTAACATGTCAGAAGCAAAGATAAAGTGTTAGTTGCTCAGTCATATCTGACTCTATTCGAGTCCATGCTGTAGCCTGCCAGGCTCCTCTGTCCATAGAATTCTCAAGGCAAGAATATTGGAGTGGGTTGCCATTACCTTCTCGAGTGGATCTTACCAATCCAGGGATCAAACCCAAGGCTCTTACACTGGCAGGCAGACTCTTTACCATCTGAGCTACCAGGGAAGCCCCGGTAATATCAGGAGTGGGAAGAAGCAAAGATAAGGCAAATGTTAATTATCAAAGACAATTCTACAGTTCTATACACATTATGTGAAGGTATTCTCACAAGACCTTCTAGAATTAACACCCAAAAAGATGCCCTTTTCATTATAGGGGACTGAAATACAAAAGTAGGAGTACAAAATGAAGCAGGGCAAAGGCTAACAGAGTTTTGCCGAGAGAACACACTGGTCATAGCAAACACCTTCTTCCAACAACACAACAGACAAGTCCACACATGGACATCACCAGATGGTCAAAATTGGAATCACACTGATCATATTCTTTGCAGCCAAAAATGAGAAGATCTATACAGTCAGCAAAACCAACACCGGGAGCTGACTGTGCCTCAGATCATGAACTTTTTGTTGCAAAATTCAGACTTATATTGATTAAAGTTGGGGAAACCACTAGACCATTCAGGTATGACAAATTGATTCACTTACAATTATACAACAGAAGTGACAAATAGATTCAAGGGATTACGTCTGATAGACAGATTGCCTGAAGAACTATGGATGGAGGTTCATGACATTGTGCAGGAGGCAGTGATCAAGACCATCCCCAAGAAAAAGAAATGCAACAAGGCAAAATGGTTGTCTGAGGAGGCCTTACAAATAGCTGAGAAAAGAAGAGAAACTAAAGGCAAAGGAGGAAAGGAAAGATACACCCATCTGAATGCAGAGTTCCAAACAGTAGCAAGGAGAGATAAGAAAGCCTTCCTCAGTGATCAGTGCAAAGAAATAGAGGAAAAAAATAGAATGGGAAAGACTGGAGATCACTTCAAGAAAATTAGAGATACCAAAGGAACATTTCATGCAAAGACAGGCACAATAAAGGACAGAAATGGTATGGACCTAACAGAAGCAGAAGATATTAAGAAGAGGTGGCAAGAATACACAGAAGAATTATACAAAAAAGATCTTTATGACCCAGATAACCACAATGGTGTGATCACTCACACTCACCTAGAGCCAGACATCCTGGAATGCGAAGTCAAGTGGGCCTTAGGAAGCATCACAACGAACAAAGCTAGTGGAGGTGATGGAATTCCAGTTGAGCTATTTCAAATCCTAAAAGATGATGCTGTGAATGTGCTGCACTCAATATGCCAGCAAATTTGGAAAACTCAGCAGTGGTCCCAGGACTGGAAAAGGTCAGTTTTCATTCCAATCCCCAAGAAAGGCAATGCCAAAGAATGCTCAAACTACCGCACAATTGCACTCATCTCACATGCTAGTAAAGTAATGCTCAAAATTCTCCAAGCCAGGCTTCAGCAGTACGTGAATCATGAACTTCCAGATGTTCAAGCTGGACTTAGAAACGCCAGAGGAACCACAGATCAAATTGCTGACATCCGCTGGATCATGGAAAAAGCAAGGGAGTTCCAGAAAAACATCTTCTTTATTGACTAAGTCAAAGCCTTTGACTGTGTGGATCACAATAAACTGTGGAAAATTCTGAGAGAGAAGGGAATACCAGACCACCTGACCTGCCTCTTGAGAAACCTATATGCAGGTCAAGAAGCAGCAGTTAGAACCAGACATGAAACAACAGACTGGTTCCAAATTGGGAAAGGAGTACATCAAGGCTGTATATTGTCACCCTGCTTATTGAACTTACGTGCAGACTACATCATGAGAAATGCTGAGCTGGAAGAAGCCCAAGCTGGAATCAAGATTTCTGGGAGAAATATCAATAACCTCAGATATGCAGATGACACCACCCTCATGGCAGAAAGTGAAGAAGAACTAAAGAGCCTCTTGATGAAAGTGAAAGAGGAGAGTGAAAAAGTAGACTTAAAATTCAACATTCAGAAAAACTAAGATCATGGCATCTGGTCCCATCACTTTGTGATGGGGAAATAGATGGGAAAACAATGGAAACAGTGAGACTTTATTTTAGGGGGCTCCAAAATCACTGCAGATGGTGACTGCAGCCATGAAATTAAAAGACAGTTACTCCTTGAAAGAAAAGCTATGACCAACCTAGACAGCATATTAAAAAGCAGAGACATTACTCTGCCAACAAAAGTCTGTTTAGTCAAAGCTATGGTTTTCCCAGTAGTAATGTATGGATGTGAGAGTTGGACTATAAAGAAAGCTGAGCACAGAAGAATTGATGCTTTTGAACTGTGGTGTTGGAGAAGACTCTTGAGAGTCCCTTGGACTGCAAGGAGAGCCAACCAGTCCATCCTAAAGGAGATCAGTCCTGGGTGTTCATTGGAAGGACTGATGTTGAAGCTGAAACTCCAATACTTTGGCCATGTGATGCGAAGAACCGACTCATTGGAAAAGACCCTGATGCTGGGAAAGATTGAAGGCGGGAGGAGAAGGGGATGACAGAGGATGAGATGATTGGATGGCATCATCGACTCGATGGACATGAGTTTGAGTCAGCTCCAAAGTTGGTGATGGACTTGGAAGCCTGGGGTGATACAGTCCATGAGGTTGCAAAAAGTTGGAGATGACTGATGGACTGAACTGAACTATCAAAACATTAATGTCTCTAATAAGAGTTGTTTATTTATCTTATCATTATAATTCTAGATATTGGCTGATTATAATGTGGCCGCAGGGTTGCTATCTCTTTGTGGTATTTCCCCAGTGTCTAGCATATAAAAGGTTCTCAATGACTGCGCACTGCATGACCTATGAATAAATGAGTGCTGATCAGATATATCCATGTGTAGAGACTGAGGGTAGGACAAAGACTCCCCACACTTCCTTCTCATTTAGAATGTAGTCATTTTGTGCATAGTTTCTCTAAACGCTTCCAATAGCACCTTCAAAAGTAGTCTCTGGCTATTCTGAAAATTTTAGTGTAACCTTAAATCAGTGAGCTAATCATCATAGCTTTTTGTTGGTAGAAGACAAAAAAAAAACCTGCTGAATTTTCCTTAGAAGAGTTCCAAGTTTTACTTAGTATTGGTAAAGATATTTGGCTAGACTGATTTTATGAAGAGAAAGCTTTGGGATATTAACATACTGTGGATCAATTGCTGGTTGAATTAACAGAGCCACTTGTTAACTAGAGTCAGAGAGAGTGAAACTGTAACCTTTTTAAAGGATGAATATAGTTGGAAGATATAATACAAATGCATTTGCTGAATATGTCTATACCTCATTTTGTCAATTTTGGTGTTCAGTTATTATTATTTTGTCCTTTATATAATTTGATAGTAGTAATATTGGTGGTTTGAGTTAGTTGGCATAACCCCAATTTTTTTTCCAACATCTGTTAAATATGGTTCTAATTTTATACAAAATTTCAGCATATAGCTAAATATTTAGCATTAAAGATTGCTCTTTGGGGATGATTGAATGAGCTTTCATGCTTCTAATAATTCATTGTACATTTGTATTTAGAAAATTCAACCCTACACCATGAACTACAAGTCCAGTGGGAGGAAACCCTTTTCTCTGCAATCTTGATGTTCAGTTCCTTGGCCAGTCTATAAGCCACAGCAAAAGAAATTTGTGGAGATGTTTGAAATGTGGTACAGAAAATCCTCTATCAAGAGATTTTGGATTAGCTGCAGTGTGAGTGGAAGGATTTTGCTGAAATTTGCCCACCAAATTCAGCAAAGTTCTCCCACTAGAGTCATTTACAGTAGAATTTGCTTTGGATCTGCTCAAGTTCTTTCCCAGGTCGATGCAGGTCCAGTTCCTTAAGAAAGTAAAGCACGTGATCTATCATCAATATGACATTTTGCTTAAGCATTTTTAAGGGTTTGGGCTTATGCTAATCTAGGCATACTGTTGTCTTACACCGACTAATGACTGTGAGGCAACAAACTGGTATGAGGCTATAGTTTGTCATCAACTGTATTAACAGTCCGTCTAAATAATTTCCATGCTAATGACTTTGGTTTCATTAGCAAGCTGTTCTGATTGGAATAGTAGTTGCAGTTTATTGTAGATAGGTTTTGTTTTTGAGAAAATAATCATGAATTTCTTCTACTCTCGATGTTTCAGTAACTAACACTAGCTTGAGCAGCAATGATCTGCCATATGGCAATCAGTATTTTTGCTTTAGGGTACATTTTCTTAATGCTTATTTATGCTATAGAATGCATTTAGTCTGATTTCAATAGGCCCAGTAGAATTTCTTTCAGATGTTCTGTATTTTAAGCTTAAGACATTATTCTGCTGATAAAATGCACTCATGAATTACCATGAATTATTTAATTTACTTCATTGTATGGATGACAAATGACTAATACAAATCATTCGTATTTTTTTACTCTATCATATTCCTGCCCTGTAAAAAATGACTTCAGGGCTCCTTTTGCTATTTATTTTATAAATAACAATTTTAAATTTTACAACAGTTTTAGATTTGTAGAAAATTTGTAAAGATAGAACAGAAAGTTTCCATATACCCCATATCCAGTTTCCCACATTGTTAATATCCTTCATTGATACGGTACATTTGTTGCAGCTAGTGAACTAACATTGCTGTTGTTGTTGTTCATTGTTCAGCTGCCAACCAAGCTGTGTCCGAATCTTTGCGACCCCATGGACTGCAGCACACCATATTTCCCTGCCCTTCACTATCTCCGAGGGCTTGCTCAAACTCATGCCCATTCAGTCGGTGATGCCATCCAACCATCTCATCCTCTGTCGTTTCTTTCTCCTCCTGCCCTCAGTATTTCCCAGCATCAAGATCTCTTCCAATGAGTTGGCTCTTCACATTAGGTGACCAAAGTATTGGAGTTTAAGCTTCAACATCAGTCCCTCCAATTAATATTCAGGGTTGATTTATCTTTAGGATTGGTTGGTTTGATCTCCTTGTACTCCAAGGGACTCTCAAGAGTCTTTCTTAGGCACCACAATTCAAAAGCATCAATTCTTTGGTGCTCAGCCTTCTTTATGGGCCAACTCTCACATCTGTACATGACTACTGGAAAAACCACAGCTTTGACTATACGGACCTCAGTCAGCCAAGTGATGTCTCTGCTTTTTAATGTGCTATCTATGTTTGCTATAGCTTTTTTCCCTAGGAGTAAGCATCTTTTAATTTTGTGGCCGTGGTCACCATCTGCAGTGACCAGTATTAACTAAATATTCATTAAACTCTACCATACTTCACTCATATTTGCTAGGTTTTTACTGAATGCTTCTTGTTTACTTCAGGATCTCATCCAGATACCAAATTGCACATTAGACTTCTCTAGTCTATGACAAGAATTCTTGGGGGATTCTTGGAACGAAGATGACAAATGCTAATCTCATCTCATTAAGAATACATGCTACCAACATGACTTATCATTGTTGATGTTAATTAACCTTGACCACCTGGTGGACTTAATGTTGACCAGGTTTCTACTCTGTATTTCCCCCCTTTCTTTACTGTATTTTTGAGGGGCAAGTTACTTTGTTTAAGGGGTGAGTATTTATCTTCCATCTCCTTGAGGGTGGTGTTTCTACATATATTATGTGGAATTCTTCTGCATAGTAGAAGAACCCCTTATTTTTTTTTTATCCAGTTATTTATTTGTATCCTTATGGACTCAAGAATAATTTTATACTTTGGGTTGTAATTTGGTATTATGTTTTGCTGTTCAAATTGTTTCAGTTTAGACACTAGGAGTTCTTTCAGTTGGCTTCTGTATCCCTTTGACATAAACTATTATTGTGTGTGTGTACCTTTTTTGTTTTGTTTTGCATTTCCTTCATGTATGACCCAACAAGATACTCTAAGCTCATCTTGTATATTTTCTGTTCCAGCCTTATAATCAGCCATTTCTCTGAGGAGCCCTGGTTCCTTTTATTGGAAATGTCCATGATAAACCAAGATTTGGGGGACTTCCTTGGTGGTGCAGTGGTTAAAAAACTCCCTGCTTCCAAAGCAGGGGACGTGGGTTCAATCCCTGGTTGGGGAACTAAGATCCCACATGCATGCTCTGTGGCCAAAAAAAAAGAAAGGAACCAAGATTTGGGCACTAAGTTTGCCCGTTGCTATTGGAGTATCATTGCCTGTAGGCCCTCTCAGCTGACTGAGCAAGGAAATACATATGTGTATATTAGCCTGCCTATAAAAATGTGTGCAGAATTGCTTCAGTAGTATCTGACTCTTAGGAACCCCATAGACCTGCCAGATTCCTCTGTCCATGGGATTCTCCGGGCAAGAATACTGGAGTGGGTTGCCATGCCCTCCTCCAGGGGATCTTCCCCACCCAGGGATCAAATCCACATCCCTTATGTCTCCTGCATTGACAGGTGGGTCCTTTATCACTAGTGCCACCTGGAAAGCCTGCCTGCATATATACACATCTCTATAAATATTTTCATAGGTATTTATTTGTATCTGTATCAAGTTAAACTGATTCATTTTCTAGTCTCTCACCACAGTTATCCCCATAACCTTCTTTTTAATGAAAAAGAAAAACATTTAATTTTAAACTGATTGTAGGGTGAAAATTAAAAGGAAAGAAAGAAGATTGATTTTTATCATATATTCCCTTATTTCTTCAAAGGAACCTGGAATTATTTATCATCTTTTGATTAATGTGATTTGAATAGTGCTAAAGTGTAATTGATGCTTTTGAACTGTGGTGTTGGAGAAGACTCTTGAGAGTCCCTTGGACTGCAAGATCTAACCAGTCCATTCTGAAGGAGATCAGCCCTAGGATTTCTTTGGAAGGAATGATGCTAAAGCTGAAACTCCAGTACTTTGGCCACCTCATGCGAAGAGTTGACTCATTGGAAAAGACTCTGATGCTTGGGGGGACTGGGGGCAGGAGGAGAGGGGACGACAGAGGATGAGATGGCTGGATGGCATTACTGACTCGATGGACGTGAGTTTGAGTGAACTCCAGGAGTTAGTGATGGACAGGGAGGCCTGGCGTGCTGCGATTCATGGGGTTACAAAGAGTCGGACACGACTGAGCAACTGAACTGAACTGAAAGTGTTGTGTTTTTTTTTAAACAAAGGCAGAAAGCCTAGATCCAAGTGCTTATTATTGAAGCCAATACCTTTCCCTTTTCATGAATTGATAGAGAAAAAAAATATTTGGAGGGATGTGACCAGCTGTAGTTCTTCTGAAAACAGAACAAGAAGAAAAAGGCTTAACTTATGTTAGAAGAAATGTAAGGGAAACATTCTGATCAAGAGAGTTACTGAATGTTGGAATGTAAGATAGGAAGTTAGAATGTCTTCCTCTGAAGTTAGGACAGATTCCCAGCTGTCTAAAATAGTAGGTGTTTTCTGATTTTCAAAGCTCTCTTCCCTCCCTAAATTCTGGGACTCTTTATATATATAATCAGAACCTTAGCCTAGGGAAAATCCCTATTTGAAAACATGGAAGGGAGGTCTGCAAAAAGAGAAAAAAAGTTTCATCCCTAAAAATAAATTGTAGTTAGACTAGTAGTGAAAACAGAAAATGAGTTATGTCTACCATCTGAGCTATACTCTAACACCTTTTCTTATTCTTCAGAATCAAATAAATTGATGTTAGAATCTTGGTCTTTCTCTTGTTGTTAATAGAAACTGGTCACAGGCATTGATAGATGTTTCTAATAAACAGATGAGTAGCTTAATAACATATTCACAGCTTCACACTATTCCCTTTTCTTAGAGTTGCTTTTTTTTTTTCCCCAAAAAAACTACATCCTGCTAAATTGTCCTCACTTTAACAACTCTTTGACTGTCTATCTGGAGTTGAATAAAGATAGCTTCATGTAAGCAAGGTGATTTAAATACATCATTTGGCCTTAGATACATAATTTTTTTTTGCAGAATATTTATTTTTCCTAGAAATGTCAGGTTCAGGTTAATAATGAAATTATTTTGCATGATGGTGGTGACGTATACTGGAAAGAGTCCTAAAAGACTTGGGTTTAACTCCTAGATGTACCATGTTCTCCCAATGTGATCTTGGGCAAATTGCTTTCCATTCTTAGTTTAGTTTGTTCATCTTTGAAATGATTATAGAAATATTTATCTTATAAGATCATTGTGAATATTGAATGTTTTTATTTCACTTATGTGACAAGAACATGTTTAAAATATCCCGTAGATGGCAATTGTTACTACTGTTGTCATTATTATTAACCATTATGAATTCAGCAGTTCATTAAAGAAACATGATTGAATTCCTACTGCATGTCGAGCACAATGTGTTTATGAAGATGACCCCAATATAGCCCTTCAGTTCAGTTCAGTCGCTCAGTCATGTCTGACCCTCTGCGACCCCATGGACTGCAGCATGCCAGGCCTCCCTATCACCAACTCAGAGTTTACTCAAACTCATGTCCATTGAGTCGGTGATGCCATCCAACCATCTCATCCTCTGTTGTCCCCTTCTCCTCCCGCCTTCAAGCCCTTATTCTCAAGGAATTCATGGAATCATGGGAAAAATATAAAATTAGTTTGAATCGATACATAATGAGGGAGAAAGCTCAGAACTAGGCTTAGGAGCAGGAAAAGCTCATTATATACATATAATAATAAGCATCCAAACACTGCTTCATGGATAATGGACAAAGCAAAAGAAATTAAGATTGTAGTATTTTTTATTTTCTCTGAAAAGGCCAATAAAGTATTTTTTAAATTATATTACTAATGAAACTTTGAAAACTTACACTATAACGTAATTACTTCAAAGTGTGATTATTAAAATTTTCCATTTTACTGTAAAATAATAGGAAAAATGTGGACTGAAGGCAAAAGGAGTAGAATAAAAGTGAAGAGAAGAATGAGAACTAGATAGAGAACCAGGCCAGATGATCTAACCCCTTTGTGTGAATTTCATCTTTAATTTCCTTTTCCGTGAAATGGGGGTCATTATGTTAAACATCTCATAGTTTTGGAATGAGAACTGAAGGCGGTTAACTGTATTCATACATAAAAAGTACTTAAATACTCAATAAATATTAGCTAATACAGCTAGTGAGGTAGAAAAGTGATAATTATGGGTCCAAAATATACTTCCAAGCCCTACTTCAAAATTTTATGAAACCCTGGACAAGTCACGCTCTGGGACTGTTTTCTCTCTGTAAAATGAAGACCCTGGAGTAGAAAGATACTCTCTAAAATCTTTTCTGGCATTTGAATTGAGATAAAGGAGCAGAGAAGACTGAGTGTGTGACTATTGCCCTGGCCCTCTGGGGACAGCAGCTTTCTGTGAGAGGGGATGGAGGTTTGAAAGGACATCTGGAGAGAGGTCACTGAGAATAAATTTTAATTTCTTCCATTTTTTTTTTCCCCAGAAAGGGAAGCTGAGACATTCTTGGTTCAAGCCTCTCTCCTCCATTAAGCGTTCAGTTAAGCTTTCAAAAGTTCTCCACAAGTAGTCTGATGACAGCTTGTAGGTCTCTTGATGTATTTTAGGGGCGGGGGGTGGATAGCTGAGGTCCTTATAAAGAGCTCACCATTGAAATGCAAACCAGAATCCTGAGTCCTAGAGAACTAGGACAGAGGCTGGGCCAAAAGGGAGGCTCCCTTTGGACAAACCACCAGACACATGTTCCCTCTTCCTTAGGCAGTGTACTTCCCATTCCGTAACAGACAACAAGGGTTTTGGCTTACAAACGGCAGAAGACTCAGTCCCAGTGCTTTTCCCTCTTCTGGCTGTCCCCCTGGCTGGCCACAAGCTTTGTGGCTTCATTAAAAATGTAAAAGTAGAATGTTCTATTCCGCAAAGCACACCATGAAAGAGTTATGCTGTTCTTTCTCCTCGACATTTGTACCAAAGGAGAATAAGTGTAAACATCTGTTTTATATAAGCCAATTCCAGGCTTATAACTTGATTAGTATGAGAATATTTGATGTGATTAATTTTCCAGTTACAACACGATGGCTTTCCATCCTTTTATTGCCTTCTTAAGGGAGACAAGAAAAAAATAATCTAACTTTATTATTTTTTTTTAAGTTTCATGGCGGTGCCAAGTACAACCACTATGGTCAAAGTACAAATGTACTTATGGTGCAAAAGTACTCTACTTTTAATTCATTGTATTGCAAAGAATAGCCCATTACTTACCCTGTAGAAATGTGCTAAAGTAAACATCAAATAATCCTGGGGCTTGTTACTTGGAGAACTAGACGTTTGGGGGAAGATCATTGAGGATAATGTCAAACCATCTAGTGAGTTGCAGGAGGCAGTTTACAATAAGTGGTGTATAGACACATTACTTTATAGCAGTTGTCTTGAGAACTCAGTCATTTAAGGCAATGTTTTCCTGAGCTAGGCTTTATTAGGCCTAGTGTGATAAATGCTTCCAATTAGGAGATCTCTTAAAATTCTTAGCCAGTGAGCAGAGTCTGATCTTCTCCAGAATAGGTAAAAGAATTCCAAGGGTGAAAACTGAATTGGAGAGAAGATTTTAGTGTTGACTTTGCTATAAATATGCTAGACAACTTTTAAAAACATTACCTGTTCATATTTCCATCCTAAAATATAGCAAAGATAAGAATCTTCGTAAAGAGGACTTCTGAGAGCGAATTTGGTGATTGTTAGCATGAAACAGGAGACGGCAATGGCAACCCACTCCAGTACTCTTGCCTGGAAAATCCCATGGGCAGAGGAGCCTGGTGGGCTGCAATCCATGGGGTTGCGAAGAGTCTGACATGACTGAGCGACTTCACTTTCACGCACTGGAGAAGGAAATGGCAACCCACTCCAGTGTTCTTTCCTGGAGAACCCCAGGGGTGGGGGAGCCTGGTGAGCTGCACAGAGTTGGACATGACTGAAGCGACTTAGCAGCAGCAGCAGCAGCAGCATGAAACAGGAGATGTTCTGCAATCTACTCCACCTCACTGCAAAATCTGCATTGTGTCTTCATTCCAGGAGGAGCTACTCCCTTCTGAACTCCCATCCTTTACCTCCAAGGATCTTCTAGGACATCTTGGAAGTAATCTAGGATAGTATTTAGGGTTGACCAAGAAAGGATAGGTATCAGTTATCGTGGAACTTGCTTTTTCCTCTCATCCTGGTCTCTGTCTGTGGAAACTTTAAAGAATGTTTATGGCTTGTGCTTGTTTGGAATTACCTATGCAGATCTTTCATAAAAGGCAATGGGAAATTGCCAAATATTTTTGTTACTTTTAAAAAAAGTAAAACTGTCCTTATTTGCAAATAATGTAATCACATATGTAGAAAGTCCTAAGAATCTGTATGAAAAACCACATCCTATTAAATAGATAACAAATTAACAAATTCAGCAAGGTTGTGGTATACAGAGTCAATATATTAAAAAGCAGTGGCATTTTTAAAACTTTTATTTTATATTAGAGTCTAGTTGATTTACAATGTTATGTTAGTTTTAAGTACACAGCAAAGTGATTCAGTTATACATACATTATATATATATATGTATATATATTCCTGGGGACTTTTTGCAGAATTTTTTCCCCATTTTGGTCATTATAGAATATTGAGTAGGGTTCTCTGTGCTATGCAGTAGGTCCTTATTGATTATCTATTTTATATATTGTTATTGTTGTTCAGTCACTAAGTCGTGTCTGACTCTTTGTGACCTGTGGACTGTAGCATACCATGCTCCTGTCTTCGACTAATTCCCAGAGTTTGCTCAGATTCATGTTCATTGAGTAGGTGATGCTGTCTAACCACCTCATCATCTGCCACCCCCTTCTTCTTTTGCTTTCAATCTTTCCCAGCATCACAGTCTTTTCCAGTGGGTCAGCTCTTTGCATCAGGTGGCCAAAGTATTAGAACTTCATATCAGTCCTTCCAATGAATAAACAGGGTTGATTTCCTTTAGAATTGACTGGTTTGAAGTTCTTGCAGTCCAAGAGACTCTCAAGAGTCTTCTCCAATACCACAGTTCAAAAGCATCAATTCTTTGACACTCAGCCTTCTTTATGGTCCAGCTCTCACATCTGTACATGACTACTGGAAAAACCATAGTTTTGACAATACTGACCTTTGTCAGCAAAGTGATGTGTCTTCTTTTCAATATGCTGTCCTAGCTTCAAAATTTCAAAATTTTGTCATAGCTTCCAAGGAGCAAAAGTCTTTTACTTTCATGGCTGCAATCATTGTCCATAGTGATTTTGGAGCTCAAGAATATGAAATCTGTCACTTCTTCCACTTTTTCCCTTTCCATTTGCCAGGAAGTGGTGGGACTGGGTGCCATAATCTTCGTTTTTTGAATGTTGAGTTTCAAGCCAGCTTTTTCTCTCTCTTTCATCCTCATCAAGAGGCTCCTTAGTTCCTCTTCACTTTCTGCCATTAGAGTGGTATTATCTGCATATCTGAGGTTGCAGATATTTCTTCCAGCAATCTTGATTCCAGCTTGTGGTTCATCCAGCCTGGCATTTACATGGTGCACTCTGCATAGAATTTAAATAAGCAGGATGACAATATGTAGTCTTGTAGTTCCCAATTTGGAACCAGTTTGTTGTCCTGGTTCTATTGCTTCTTGACTTGCATACAGGTTTCTCAGAAGATGGGTAAGGTGGTCTTGTACTCTTTTTAAGAATTTCCCACAGTTTGTTATGATCTATACAGTCAAAATCTTTAGTGTAATCAATGAAGCAGATTTTTTTGGAATTCCCTTGCCTTCTCCATGATCCAGTGAATGTTGTCAATTTGACATCTGGTTCCTCTACCTCTTTGGAACCCAGTTTGTACATCTGGGAATTTCTAGGTTCATGTACTGCTGAATTCTAGCTTGAAGGATTTTGAGCATAATCTTGCTAGCATGTGAAATGATTGCAATTATTTGGTAGTTTGAAAATTCTTTGGCATTGCCTATCTTTGGGATTTGGATGAAAACTGACCTTTTCCAGTCCTGTGGCCACTGCTGGGTTTTCCAAATTTGCTGACATATTGAGTGCAGCACTTTAACGGCATCATTTTTAAGAATTTGAAATAGCTCAGCTGGAATTCCGTTACTTCCACTAGCTATTTTTGTAGTAATTCTTCCTGAAACCCACTTGACTTCACATTCCAGGATATCCAGCTCTAGATGAGTGACCACACCGTTGTGGTTATCTGGGTCATTTAGACTTTCTTGTAAAAGTCTTCTGTGTATTCTTGCCACCTCTTCTTAATCTCTTCTGCTTCAATTAGGTCCTTACCATTTCTGTCCTTTATTATGTCCATCCTTACATGAAATGCTTCCTTCATATCTCCAGTTTTCTTGAAGAAACCTCTAGTATTTCCCATTCTGTTGCTTTCTTCTATTTCTTTGCATTGTTCATTTAAGAAGGCCTTCTTAACTCTCCTTGCTGTTCTCTGGAACTCTATATTCAGTTGGGTGTATCTTTCCTTTTGTTCTTTGTCCTTTGCTTCTCTTCTTTCTTCTGCTATTTGTAAAGCCTCCTCAGGCAACCACTTTGCCTTCTTGGATTTCTTCTTCCTTAGGGTGATTTTGGTTGCTGCCGCCTGTACAATGTTATGAACCTCTGTCCATAGTTTTTCAGGCACTGTGTCTACCAGATCTAGTCCCTTGAGTTTATTCATCATCTCCACTGTATAATCATAAGGGATTTGATTTAGGTCATACCTTAATGGTCTAGTGGTTTTTCCTACTTTATTCAATTTAAGCCTGAATTTTGCAATAAGGAGTTCATGAACTGAGCCACAGTCAGCTCTCAGTCTTGTTTTTGCTGACTGTATAGAGCTTATCCCTCTTTGTCTGCAAAGAAAATATTCAATCTGATTTCAGTATTGACCATTCGGTGATGTCTATGTGTAGAGTTGTCCTTTGAGTTGTTGGAAGAAGGGGTTTGCTACGACCAGCATGTTCTCTTAACAAAACCCCTGTAGCTTTTGCCCTGCTTTATTTTGTACTCCAAGGCCAAACTTATCTGTTACTACAGGTATCTCTTGACTTCCTAGTTTTGCATTTCAATCCCCTATGAAGAAAAGGATATCTTTTTTTTCTTTTTCTTTTTTGATGTCAGTTCTAGGTGTTGTAGGTCTTCATAAAACCAGTCAACTTCATCTTTTATGGCATCAGTGATTGGGGCATAGACTTGGATTACTGTGATGTTGAGTGGCTTGCCTTGGAAATGAACTGAGATCATTCTCTCATTTTTGAGGCTGCACCTAAGTACTGCATTTCAGATTCTTTAGTTGACTATGAGGACTACTTTATTTCTTCTAAGGGAATCTTTCCCACAATACTAGATATATTTTATACATAGCAGTGTGTGTATGTTAATCTCAGACTCCTAATGTATTAAGTTTCCCCTCGTCTTATCCATTGCTGTTATACCAGTTCATAATTTGGAGCCTGAGGGCAGCAGTGCAAAGCAGTGAAGGGCAGGAGCCTGGGAATCAGCTTGCCTGTGTCCAAATCCTGGTTCCCTCCTCACCAACCATGACATTAAGGCAAATTGCAGAAACTGGCCAAGTCTCAGTTTTGTTGGATGAAGGATGTTGTTAATATTATTACTGCAGCCTAAGTTTATTTCCCTTATTCCATTTCTCACTCATTGTCTGATTTTGCTGAAGTATAACCAATATTTTACTTTTTGGCTCTTTAGTTTGAATTCCTTCAGTGTCTTTTCATGCTTTCAGGATATAACACAAGCTCCAGCCAACTTTGCAGGTGTGACCTGACAGCATCTTGCCTCTGGCGTCTCCTGTGCCTCTCTTGTCTCTGTCCTGGGCTTTCCTACTGATGCCTTGGAGCAGGATGTCAAGGAAATCAGATCAGCACGCATATTTGTAGGACCCCAAATTGTGGGGTTTTTGGCCTGATGGGATCAGTCTTTGACCAGTGAGGAAGGTTGCTGATGGCTAGCTAATTTCCTCTGTTACTTCCTTCACTTCCTTGCTCCTTCACAACATTGAAGGGCTAACATAAGGGTTTTCAGTCTGTCCTATCGGACCCAGTAGCCAGTAGCTGAAAGCAGAGGGCAACTTGAGAGTGTACTTCTCTGATGCATCATTCCCTCTACCCCTCATGCCTGCACCTGGCATCACACCCCAGACCTTCATTTCAGGCTCTGCTTTCCGGGAACTTCAGCTAAGACCAACAGAGAATGTTACAGCTCAAACAAATTTTAGAAATTGTTTAGTATGACCTGCTTGTGAGTGACAAAACTGAAAACAATTAGTGGTTGAAGGCACTCGATTCATAGACTAGTGTTCCTTCAGCCTCAGAGTGTTTTTAATAACACAAGTGTGAAAAAAGGCTATATATTACCATTTATTATTATTGTTATTTCTGAGAAATACTCTGTTATTTCCCAGAAATATATATTGTTATTTCTGGGCGATACTCTGACTTAAGCATCACTGTCTTTTTTGCCCCACCCTTCCTTCTTCTGTCCTGGGCCAGGTCCTTTTCCTAACCCAATCACTTTCTCCCATTATATATTCTTGGTGTTCTTAGCTGACTGCCTGCCAACATCTACTTTCAGGGAGTCATTTATTTTAAAGTGTAAATAACATTTCTGTACAGGGCTACTTGGTCCCTAGAGATCTGCATTTGAAAAAAGAGTTCAAATTTTATTGAAAAGCAGTGGGAGAACCATGCATGTCTCCCCCATGTTGCAAATCATAGTCATCAGTTATATGAGACTGGAGTGGAGAGATGCACTGGGATTATGGAAGTTAATGTGTATTTACACTAAATATCCCTTTTCTTTATCACCTGTTTTCCCCATCATGGTAAACCTTCAACGTGTTCTTAAGTGTTACCACCCACTTCGATTTCAGGATGCTAGTGAAGCTACAAAAGATCGTCTATAAACAAATAAAAATGCCTCCTTAGTTATCTGTCTCTTCCAAAGCATTGTGTCCCCAGTGCATATACACATAGCTTCAAACTTGCAATGCTGTAACTTCAAATAAATATAATGGTAATAATACTACTAAACTTGATTGAGTACTTGCTGCATTGCCAGGCATTGGGCTAAGTGCATCATACGCATACTTTTCATTTTGCTCTCAGGCAAAGGAGGACAATGATCCCAGAGAGATGGGAAACAAATCCTATAACTGTCCCAGTTCACCATCTTCAGAGAATTTCCAGGCCATTGTGTGCGGAGGTGGAATCAAGACGGAGCGGGGAGGAGAGTCCTCCTTGTATATCCAGGTGAGTGCTGACCAGCAACGTGCACGTGAGGAAAAAAGCACTTCAAAGAGTAAAGTTGACAGTGCCCACGCTCACACAGGGAGGCGGATCGCTCTGTCCCTACCTGCCAGACTAAAAAACTTCATGCTGCAGAGTGCACTGGGTGGAGCATTCAGGAGAGTCTTTCCTCAGCAATGCGGAATAATTCGTTCTCCACTGAATCGTGCTTTGGTCTGACATGACAAATTTTAAAAATGAGTCGCAAAAGGATCAAACCCTTTCCAAATAACTTTAGTCTGTCCCAGAATAGAGTTCAAGAATATTTATAAAAATACACAGATATCTAGTATAAATTCATAGTATAAAGGTAAAATTCATATGTCTGACATTCAATCAGAAAATGTGAGACCTGAAAGGAAGCAAGAAAATACAACCTATACTAAGGAGAAACACTGATTAATTGAAACTGATGTAGAGCTGATAAAGATATTAGAATTACCAGTCAAGGACATAAAAAGTTATTAAAACTGTATTCCAAATATTCACACACTTAAAATGAGACATGGAAGACATATATATATAATTCTGACTGAGCAACTGAACTGAACTGATATATAGGATTCAAAGGGAACTTCCAGAAATAAAAACTGCAGCGTCTGAGACGTAAGGTACACTGGATGAGACAACTGGCAGAATAAACAGTAAAGAGAAATAGATTAGAGAACTTTAAGAAACAGCCTGAAAACTAGCAAAAATTGAAACATAACAAGAGAAGAAAATAGTAATTAAGAAAACTGAAGAGACCATCAGTGAACCAGATAACAATTTCATGGCCTCATATATGTTAATTGTTTCATATAAAAGGACAAAATATATATGATAGAAATTTCTCACTGGAAATAGTGCAAGAAAGACGACAGTGGAGTAACACCTTTAAGGAACCAAAAGGAAGACGAAAACCTGCCAACCTAGAATCCTCTATCCAGCTAAATAAATAAAAACAACCCACAGACATAAATGAAACAAAACTCCCAAACTGTCAAAAACAAAGGTGAAACAAAGAATTTCTTGAACACACAAAAGTGAAATAATTCATCACCAGCAGAACGGCACTACGGGAACCAGTAAAGCAAACGCTTCATGGGGAAGGAAAATGATACCAGATGAAAACCTGGATTTACACAAAGATGAACAGCGCCAGAAATGGCGACTACATGAGTAAATATGTTCATTTGTAAATTATTTAAATATTTTAAAAAGATAATCGACTACTTTAAAAGTTACATTAATATAGTGTTGGGTTTAAAATATTGTAAAATAAAATGGATGAAAATAGTAAAAAAGATTGGGAGGAAATTAATGGGAGTATATTATTCTGAGGTTCTTTTACTGTATGTGACGTGGTATGTAACTGTATGGAACTTCCCTGATGGCGCAGATGGTAAAACGTCTGCCTACAATGCGGGAGACCTGGGTTCGATCCCTGGGTCAGGAAGATTCCCTGCAGAAGGAAATGGCAACCCACTCTATTCTCTTGCCTGGAAAATCCCATGGATGGAGGAGTCTCGTAGGCTACAGTCCATGGGGTCGCTGAGAGTCAGACACGACTGAGCGACTTCACTTTCACCTTCTTTACTGCATGTGACATGGTACAGCATTACTTGAGGGAAGATGGTGACGTATATTTAAACACTGTTGTTATTTAGTTTCTCAGTCCTGCCCGACTCTTTTGCGATTCCTCGGACTGTAGCCCCTCCACTCCTCTGTCCGTGGGATTTCCCACCACCAGGCTCCTTTGTCCGTGGGAATTTCCAGGCAAGAATACTGGAGTGGGTTGCTAACCCAGGAATTGAACCCATGTCTCCTGTTTGCAGGCAGATTCTTTACTACTGAGTCACCGGGGAAGCCCAGTTATAAACACTATGTTCTTAGTTACTCAATCCTGTCTGACTTTTTGCGGCCCCATGGACTGTAGCCCTCCAGGCTCCTCTGTCCACGGGGTTCTCCAGGCAAGAATACTGGAATGGATTGCCAAATCCTCCTCCAGGATAAATACTATAGCAACCACTAAAATAAAATAGTTATAGCTAATAAGCTAGGAATAGAGATAAAATGGAACCATAAAAAACATTCAATCAACCCAAAAGAAGGCAGAAAAATGGAAAAAAGAAACAAAGAACAGAAAAAAACCAAATAGCAAGATGACAGATTTCAACCCAACCATATCCATAATCATACTGAATGGAAAGAGTATGAGCTCTACAGAGTTCAATAAAAGGCTGAGATTGTTTGCATAAAAAAAGCAAGACCCAATGTTAAGGTGACTACTGGAAACACATTTTAATATACACAAATAAGTTAAAAGTGATAGGATGGGAAGTTATACATCATGCTAAAACACTAATCAAAACCGGAGTGCTATATTAATATTAGACAAAGCATATTCCACAGTAAATAATATTACCAGGGATAATGAATGTAACTTCACAATGATAAACATATCAATTAATCAAGCTGACATAATAATCCTAAGTATTTATGCATATAATTACAGGCTTCAAAATGCATGAAGCAAACAAAACCTCATAAAAGGACCAGAAGAAATTGACAAATCCACAATTAAGTCAGATTTTGATTCCGCTTGTTCTGTTAGGAAGGCAGAAATCAGTAAGAATACAGAAGATTCAAACAACACTATCAAACTAATTGACATTTATGGAGAATTCCCACCAAACAACATTTTTTTCAAGTGTACATGAAACAATTTCCAAGATAGATCACTGAATCCTTATTAGGTCTCTTCTATCATTATTTCCATTTACAACTGAATCAACAAAGGCATGAAGAGGTAGGTAACTTCTGAAGATACACCGTAATTAAGGGTCACAGCTGGGCATTGCACCCAGATTATCTGACCCAGAAGTCTTAATCAGCAAGCTCTACCACCTCCCCTGAACACCTGGAACAGCTCAGGTCTCAGTGAAGTCTCTAAGACTTAGAATGCAATCCCTTTAAGATAAACAAAGGAGTAGGTTACTCAAATAGCATTTTCTAAATACTACTTAGAGAGGAAATACTTTCCTCCTTTCTTCTCATATTCTCACTCAGCCCAAATGGCTGGGCTGCTTCCTTTAAATGACATGACTTATAGGTATCATAAACTCAGGTTCCAGAGTCGCTGGGTCTGAAAGGGAAGACAGTTGCAGATTAAAGTCTAAGAGGCTCAGGGGAGCAGGCTCTTCCTGAGGCTGCCTCCGTGTTGGATGGGTGGTCTAACACACATTCCAACTGGATCAAGATGCCTGCTGGCCCCTCTTTAAATGCCAGGATCCGGATAGCAGCTCCTTTGGCAGGATGTGAATACATTTTTATTAAAAAGAGGCAAAGAACCTTCAGCTTATGGTTGACTTTCTTTGTCCACCTTCTTTTCTGTTACTGGTACCAAAATGTATGTAATAATGACAAGAGGGAAAAACGCTGTACTGTTTTTCAGGGCGAGGTTTCCTCACTTATCAGCAAGAAAATGCCACAGAGGGGAACACCTTTGTAATGGGTCTTTGGCTGAGGCTGGGCACACGGGTGTTCTATGGGAGGAAATATGAAATGATATTATTCCGCCTCACTATGCTGAGGGGAGGATTTATGTTGCTCGGCAAGCATGAATCTTGATAGTGAAATTTAACAAAAAATCAATTTTCTCCTTCAGACGGTGTTTCTCCCCCTTCCTCTTCCTTTGCCTCTCGCCCTCCCATCCGGTGCGCTGAGCCTCCATCCGGTACTCATCACACCCAACTGCTTTGACTCCCATCACCTTTTCCATCTACACTCAGTGACTACCCAGGCCCCGCTGTCTCTATCTCGTTTCCCTCCACAACCCTTTTCCCTGTCCTCCTGTTTCTGACCGGTCCAGCTCTCTCCTCCCTCCCTCCCCACCAAAGCCCCACAGTACCCGAGATCAGAGTGATAATGTGGCTGCAGCCCAGCCGGGAGGACCGTTCCAGCTCCCCCTCCCGGCTGGGTTGAGGGCTGAGGACGCGAAGCTGGGCTGCGCAAGGGGGGTGGTCTTGGCTTCTTGGGGGCGGGCGGGGGCTATTATGAAAGAGGTGTCTGAAGTAGCGTTTTGCATCGTAGGAAAAAAAAAGGCAAATCCCCTTTGTGCACCAGGGTAGCGCAGTGTCCCTCGGTTCGGGACCTCGCCACACATTCTTGCAAGCCATTGTTTACCCCGGGGTTTTGGAGGGGAGGCGCCGCGCGGGTGGGCGCGGAGGGGACCCCGGGAGCGCTTCCCCGGTACTCAGTTGACCCGGGACTCGGTGGGGAGAAGTTGCCCTCCAGGAGGCGGGGCCCCAGAGCCAGGCGGAGGTGGGGGGCGTCCCCTCAACCAATCAGGAGGCGAGGCCGAGCCCATTTTCCCCTCCCCGGCCCGCTCGCGGGCGGGCGGCGCGCAGTGGAAAGTTGGGAGCCGCGGCGGCTGGTCCGGGCGGAGAGCGGCGGCGGCGACGAGGGCAGCGGACTCTGCGCAGCGCCGCTGGCTCGGAGCAGTCCCCGGGGCATGGGCCGGGCGCGCCGCCCGCACTCAGCCACACGCCGCCCGGGCCGCGGGCACTCGGCCGTCCCGAAGGAGTCTGCGTCCGGACGAAGGCTGCCGCATCTTTGCCTGCCCGGCCCCGTGCAGGGATTTCGGGTTCGGTGCTAGTCGCCATCTGATTCTCAGCCCCCAACTTTTGGCAAGTTCAAAGAGGTTTCTGGAGTCGAATAAATTGCCCCGAGAGGAAACCCGCTGCCTGTTGAGGAGGGCTCAGCAGAGTGCTTGGGCGCTCCAGGAAAAAAAAAAAAAAAAAGACAATGATTTCCTGGGACATGATCCACACCATATTCCTGCTCGCTCTTCTTTATCCTTCCCGAGCGCAGGATGCAATCCCCCAGTCGGAGGTCGAGGCAGAAGAAATTCCCGAGGGGGCCTCCACCTTGGCTTTTGTGTTTGATGTGACTGGTTCCATGTATGATGATCTAGTTCAGGTGATCGAGGGGGCTTCCAAAATTTTGGAGACGTCTTTGAAAAGACCTAAGAGACCTCTCTTCAACTTTGCTTTGGTGCCTTTCCACGACCCAGGTAAGGGGAATACTTGTTCTTTGTTATTCCTTATGATTACGTTGTTTCTTATGCCTCGAAATTGTGTGTCAGTAAGTTTCAGAACCATTTTAAATGTGTAGCTGAATACAGTTGTAACAAAGAATTGCTCGCCTGCATCTGGATTTGCTCCCTGATACCTGCTCATGTCTCAGCCATGGAGATGGCTTGTTTGGGGTGCTTGCACAGTGGTACCCAAACCTGGAAAGCGTGGAATTATGAAAACCAGAGCAATGATATCAAAGTTAATTAACTTAAAAAATTTGAAACTGAAGAATGTTTAAGGCCAAGTGGTACATTGGGTATTCAGCAGCAGTACTTTAACAGCCAACACCAAACTTGAGAGCATTCTCAAGATAACCCTCAAGTTAGGGGGAGAAAAACCTGTTGTGTGAGACACAGGGAAGCTTGTAAGCAATAATTACTAATGAACTGAAGAGATGAAAATAAGCCATTCATTTGTTAATTGAATCTACTGATCGTCGCACCAGATCATCATTAGTTCGGCTCACAGATGGTAATAAACGTGTCCTCCTCTCTTCCAGTAGAAA
This sequence comes from Capricornis sumatraensis, assembly GCF_032405125.1. Classification (NCBI taxonomy): domain Eukaryota; kingdom Metazoa; phylum Chordata; class Mammalia; order Artiodactyla; family Bovidae; genus Capricornis; species Capricornis sumatraensis. The sequence goes on from NC_091082.1 coordinate 73,937,708, forward strand.
TGCATGTAATTTGGTTTGGCGGTGCTCTTTAAAGGTAGTTGAAGTACAGTCACTTTATTTTTTTGCCCTAAAGCCATGGGTTTCAGCTGCTGCGCGGTAATTTGATCCTCTTTACTTTTTTCAGTTTCTCTTTAAAGTGGCACCTTTCTGTGAGGCTCATAGGAGCCCTCATTGTCAACGTGAGGATAGCATTGCCTGGGGAGCCCTGGGGCTGGCTGTCTAGCGCCACCTGAGTTTTATTAGCACGACTCACTGCCCAGTCGAAGAAATAAAGCAGTGGTTTCTTGAAGTTCTCCCCCACTGTTCTCTCACATTTTTATTGAAATATTTTTTTCACTTTGAAGACTTTGACACAGCCACTTCACAATGAAAACTTGATATTGAGAATCTCAAATTCTTTCCTTGTGCTTTTGACAAGCATGTGAGAGTTCAAATTATTACTTGGTTTTAAATGTGGCAGGTTTCAGCTATTAAAGAATTGGCAGGGGGAGGAGTTTAGAGGGAAAAAAAACTCTGGGATTTTTGTTTGTTCTTCAAATGATGAAAACAATAACCTGTCCTCCTCTGTGCTATACATATAACCTTAGTAAATTCAATGTTGATTAAAAATAAAAATTTTAATATTTGAATAAAGAATGATCATTTACTGTGTTAGCTGTCTCAGTGAGACACCTCATGTGTTACAACGTTTTAATTTGTTAAATGTTAAGAGTTGACTCACTGGAAAAGACCCTGATGCTGGGAGGGACTGGGGGTAGGAGGAGAAGGGGACGACAGAGGATGAGATGGCTAGATGGCATCACTGACTCGATGGACATGAATTTGAGTGAATTCCGGGAGTTGGTGATGGACAGGGAGGCCTGGCATGCCGTGATTCATGGGGTCGCAAAGAGTCGGACACGATTGAGCAACTGAACTGAACTGAAGATGCCAATTGTGATGCAGACCAAGACTTTGTAAGCTTGGAATAGGCTAAATATGTTTCTTCTATAGCAATGAATCTGACGTTGGCAAAACATAAAGTAAAAATTCTTTTCTGTGACACCACAGTTTGCTTTCCTCCAAAAAGCTTTTATGAAATGATGTTGCTGTAAAGAGAACTCAAAAAACTGCCTCAAGGCATAAATGGAAACTAGATCATCATGATATTTATTTTGATATGATATGAAAAAAATTATTGGAATAAATTTTATTGTGGTGTGCTCCCTTCCAGTTGTTACCAAATAGGAAAATTTGTTGTAGTTGACTTTCCTTTATTTTGGCAATCACGATTCAAACTAGGGGAAACAGTATGCTAATAAAAAATGACTAATAAATTATTTTGAATTAAGTAATAAGAGAAAATGATTAAATTGGCTCCATAAAATTAATTGTATGTATAATTCAGCAAAAGCTATTCTAGTTTCATTGTGATTCAAAGTGTTTTTGAACTTAAAGATGAGAATAGAAATTAAAACATACTAATAACCTTTACTAACTCACAATAATGGATTGTAATATTATCTTTGTATGTCATTTTCTGTTTGTGTGTGTGTACAATAATTAAGACTTTTTGATTCCCTTCTACTTCTGGTTGATTATCAACTTGGAATCACCAGTGGACAGAAAGGCCTTGAATGGAGATTTACTGGCTTACTGAGTGACATTGGAAAAGTCTGTTTACATTTTTGTATCCATTATCTCAATTATAAAATGGCAGAATTAGATTTGAACATCTTTAAGGTCACTCCCAACGGTAACGTTTTATGACTATTTCACACATGGTAGTTTTTCACAGTCCCTGATACAATGACAAGCAAATAAATGATGTGGTAATTTAATATAATTATATTAATAACTTTGCTTATAGCTATTCAAAGTGCTTTGGCATCTGCGGTTGAATTTAGCTAGATGAAGTAATGAATAAGATTTGGGATATAGTCTCAGGCATTTGACAGAGGCCTTAAGGCCTTCACATGATTGCTTTGGGCCTCTGCATAATAGTGGGGGGCAAGCTGTATGTTTTAAGGTGGGGGTAAAAATGAAAATACATGGAAGTGTAGGTGGCTCAGACATTAAAGAATCTGCCTGCAATGCAGGAGACCCAGGTTCGGTCCCTGGGTTGGGACAGTCCTCTGGAGAAGGGAATGGCAGCCCACTCTAGTATTCTTGCCTGGGAAATCCCATGAACTGAGAGGAGCCTGGCAGGCTACAGTCCATGCGGTTGCCAAGAGGCGGAATGACTGAGCAACTAACACTTTCACATAGACATACAAGAGGAATAAGTCAACCAGTTGACAAGGTGGTAATAAAATCACTCAGAAAAATGCAGGAAGCTAGTGTTAGAGGAGTAACAGCGTAACCCATGGTGGGAGGAAGTTCCACAGAGCACCGGGGTCATCGCAAGTCAAGACAACTGTTTGATGCTACCTCTGCTTAAGATGGGTTTTCCACTTTCATGATTGCATTTAATGTATTAATTTTTAATAGCTTTATTGACCTTACTATATAATCACTCATTTAAAACATACCATTCTGTGATTTATAGTATATTCAGAGATTGTTACTGTTGTTCAGTCACTAGGTTATGTCCAACTCTTTGCGACCTCATGAACTTAAGCACGCCAGGCTTTCCTGTCCTTCACTATCTCCCAGAGTTTGCTCAAACTCACGTCCATTGATTTAGTGATGCTATCTAACCATCTTATCCTCTAGCACCCCTTTCTCCTTTGCCTTCAATCTTTCCCAGCATCAGGGTGTTTTCCAGTGAGTCGGCTCTCACATCAAGTGGCTAACACGAAGTTTGAGCTTTCCTTTAGGATTGACTGGTTTGAAGTTCTTGTAGTACAAGTGAATCTCAAGAGTCTTCTCTAGCACCACAATTCTAAAGCATCATTTCTTTTGTTTTCAGCCTTCTTTCTGGTCCCAACTCTTAATCCATGACTACTGGAAAAACTGTAGTTTTGACTGTATGGACCTTTGTCAGCAAAGTGATGTCTCTGCTTTTTAATATGCTGTCTAGGTTTGTCATAGCTTTCCTTCCAAGGACCAAGCGTCTTTTAATTTCATGACTGCAGTCACTGTCAGCAGTGATATAGATATATGCAACCAATCCTCAGTCAAGTTTGGAACATCTTCCTCACTTTAAAGAGACACCCTGTGCCTTTTTATTTATCTGTCCTCTCACCCCCACCCCCTTCCCGTATTATCCTCCTCCCAGGCCTAAGCAGCTCCTAATTTACTTTTTGTCTCTGTGGCTTTTCCTATTCTAGAATTTCACATGAATGGAATCATATATTATCTTTTTTTGACTGACTTCTTTCACTTTAGCATAATGTTTTTAAGATTTATACACATCATAGCATATATCAGTAATTCATTTTTATGCCCAAATAATAATCCATTTTATAGATATGGTTTATTTATAGTTTATTTATCTTTTAATCAATAATGGATATTTGAGTTGTTTCCACTTTTTGACTAGTATGAATAATACTTCTGTAACTATTTGTGGGCAATTTCCTGTGTGGACATATGTGAAACTGTGATTTGTAATATGAAATAAATATTTGATCTTTGTCACCTTTTCTGGTATGCAACTCTTAAAACTCTTGAAATTTCCTAATTGATGAGAACCAAAAGATATCTTCTGTCGTGTTAATGAGGTGACTTTGGGACTCCACTGAAGAATGAGGGCTCACTGCCAGGAGACTCATCCCTGCGATTAGAGGGTTGGAACTTTCAGTCCCACCCCTAACCTCTGGAGAATGTTCCATGTGTACTTGAAAAGAATGTGTATTTTGCTGTTTGGGGATGGAATGTTCTATAATAGTCTGTTATGTCCATCTGGTCTACTGTGTCATTTAAGGCCGACTTTTTCTTATTGATTTTCTGTTTGGATGAGCTAGTCATTGATGCAAATAGTATGTTCCAGTCCTCTATTATTATTGTATTACTCTCAATTTGTCCCTTTATGTCTGTTAATGTTTTATATTTAGGTTTGTCTCTGTTGGGTGCATATTACAAGTATTATGCTTTTATTGGATTGTTCCCTTTATAATTATGTAACATTCTTCTTTGTTTTAAAGCCTGTTTTGTCTGATATTCTTATTGCTACTCCAACAATTCATTTTGTTTGTTTGTGTGGAATATCTTTGTTTCATTCCTTCACTTTTAATCTATGTTTTTACAACTGAAGTGAGTCTTTTGCGGGCAGTGTAGATACCGGCTATTAAAAAATCCATTCAGCCACCTTATGTCTTTTGACTGGAGCACTTAGTTTGCATTTAGAGTAATTAGTCATAGGTTGTACTTACTGCCATTTTGTTAGTTGTTTTCTGGTTATTTTTCTTAGTTGTCCTCTGTTTCTTCTTTCCTTCTCTTGTTCTCTTCCCTTGTGATTTGATGACCTTTTTTTTTTGTCTGTGTGTGTTTGTATTTCTTTCTCTTTATTTTTTGTGTTTCGAGTATCAATTTTGTGTTTGTGGTTACCATGAGGTTTGTATGTAACAACCTATGTAAATATAACAAGCAATTAGTCACTTACGTTCAAGTACATTCTGAAAGCACTAAATTTTTATTTCTCCGTTCTCAACATTTTATACTTTTGAGGTCATATTCATATCTTTTTATTCTGTATATTGCTTGACTGATTATTTCAAATATCAATGATTTTTGTTTTGTCTTTTGACCTTCATGCTAGTTTTATAGATAGTTGCTGCTGCTGCTGCTAAGTCGCTTCAGTTGTGTCTGACTCTGTGTGACCCCATAGATGGCAGCCCACCAGGCTCCCCCGTCCCTGGGATTCTCCAGGCAAGAACCCTGGAGTGGGTTGCCATTTCCTTCTCCAGTGCATGAAAGTGAAAAGTGAAAGTGAAGTCACTCAGTCGTGTCTGACTCTTAGCCACCCCATGGACTGCAGCCTTCCAGGCTCCTCCATCCATGGGATTTTCCAGGCAAGAGTACTGGAGTGGGTGCCATTGCCTTCCCCATAGATGGTTGAACCTTTGCTATATGTTTGCTTTTATCAGTGATTTTTTTCCTTTAATAATTTGTTTTATTTGGCTTGGTTTGGTTTTTGTCTTTTCTAGTGAAAGTGAAAGTGAAGTTGCTCAGTCCTGTCTGACTCTTAGCGACCCCATGGACACCAGTGTCCTCCATCCATGGGATTTTCTAGGCAAGAGTACTGGAGTTGGTTGCCAAAGAAGTCCCTTTAATACTTTTTTGTAAGGCCAGTTTAGTGGGAATGAACTCCTTTTAGCTTGTGCTTTTCTGGGAAACTCTTTATCTTTTCTTCAATTATGAATGATAACCTTGCCAGGTACAGTATTCTTGATTGTAAGCTGTTTTTCTTCAGTGTGTGTGTGTATATATATATAGTGCCAGTTTCTTCTGGCTTGTACAGTTTCTGCTGAAAATTAACTGATGGTCTTACAGGGTTCCCTTGTATGTAGCTAGGTGTTTATCTCTTGCTGCTTTTAAGATTCTTTTTTTTTAACATTAGGCATTTTAAGTGTAATATATCTTTATATGGGTCTCTCTGGGTTCATCTTGTTGGGACTCTTGGTGCTTCCTGGACTTAGGTGTCTGTTTCCTTTGCCAAGTTAGATAAGTTTTCAGTTGTTATTTCTTCAGATTGGTTTCATATCCTTTCTTTCTCTTCCTCCTCCTGGAGCTCCTGTAGTGTGAATGTTAACTATGCTTGATGTTATCTTAGAGGTATCCTAAACTGTATCTTTTTCTTATTCTCTTTCTTTCTGCTGTTGGAGTTGGGAGATTTCCACTACTCTGTCTTCCAGATCACTGATCTGTTCTCTGTATCCTCCATTCTACTGTTGATTTCTTTTAGTGTATTTTTTATTTCATTGTTTCTTCAGGTTTGACTGATTCTTTTTAATATTTTCTCTTTGTTGAAGCTCACTGAGTTCATCCATTCTTCTTCCAAGATCGTTAACCTTATTTATGACTTTTAGCTATTTACCTGGTAAATTGCTGTTAGTGTTTTGGGGAATTCTTTTCTGGGGTTTTTATCTTATGTTTGGAAGGTATTCATTTGTCTCCTGCTTTTGCCTAACTCTTTGTGTTTGTTTCTATATGTAAAGTATATCAGCTATGTCTCCTGGTCTTGAAAGAGTGGCCTTAATATAGAAGGCGTCTTGTGGGCCGCAGTGACACAGCTCCCCCAGTCATCAGAGCCAGGTGCAGAAGAGCGTGGTATATCTTGGGTGAAGTTGGTAGCTGTGAAAAGTTTGAGAAATAGTTGGATTTTATATATATCTTGGAGATGAGACCAAAAGGATTTAGTGATGAATTAGATGTGAGAGAAACATGATAGTAGGCAAGACAGATTCTGAGGATTTGGCCTGAGTGAGTGGAAGCATAGTGTAGGGATTTACTGAGATGCAGAAGAGGAACCATGAGCAGGTTTGAGGAACAGCGGGAGACTGAGGTCTTTATTTTTGGCTATACGGTTAAGTTTGAGATGACTTTGTTACCCAAGTGGAGATGGTACAAAGGCAGTTGGATATATAAGATTAGAGTTCAGGGGACAGGTCTGGGTCAGAAACATACATTTGAGATCAGAAGGTGTGTATACGATGATAATCAGGGTGAGGCTAGGTGGGACCACTGAAGGACCTATTAGATGAAGAATCAGTGAAGGTCTGAGGACCCAGTTCTGGCATCCTCCAACGTTGAGCAGTTAGAGACAAGAATAAAAGAACAAAGCAGCCTAAGAAACTGAAGAGAGAGAGAGAAGAGTGTAACTGGAAGTCAAGAGAGGAAAACTTTCAAGGAAGAATCACTAATTGGTTAGTTAATAAGAGGCCTGAGGATTGGCTAATCTATTTAGCAATGTGGATATTATTGATACATTGGAAATGTCTCATTTCATTGGAAATGAAAGCCTGTTTGGAGAGAATTTAAAAGAGAATGGCAGTAGAGGAATTGGAAATGTTTGGAATTATATTGCTTTTTCCAACTACTGGAAAGATTGTTTTGTTCTTGAAGCTAAAATTGAAACTAGTTTTGATAATAATAATTCACCCAACATCTTACAAAATGGAAACAATGTAGTAGAGTCTCCAATTTGGAAGTGAAGATTTGTGTTCTCTTCCTTATTCTTGTCATTTAAACAAATCATTTAACCTTGCCAGACTTCTGTTTCTTTACCTATAAAAACCAGTGCATTGCTAGATTATTACCTAAGTTGATGGTTTTAGTGATCATAATTTACTGAATGATAATGGACTGCAAAGAGACTCCAAGTGGCAAGGACTTGATTCATTGGGAGAATTAGCAGCATTACATATCTCTTCACTTGCGTTTCATAGTAATAAAAATTTTGAACTGTCAATGACTTTGTATGGTTCTGCAGGACCTACACAGTGTTAAAAAAAGAACACTCTAAGACTTTTGTAATGAAAATATTCTTTTAGAATTTTTTTCTGAACAGAAGAATAGAAAGATTTTTACAAGGAAAATATTGCACATTGAGACCTTGAAAACCTATACAAATTTACATGAACTAAACTTCAAATTGAATGTTTTCAGTTTCAACATATTAAAAAAAAAAAAAAAAAAAAGGAGCCAAGAAACTATGAGTGTCCCTTTGCCTTTGGCAGATCCTGCAGGAAGAAGGGTTTTCATGAGGAAAAGGATTTAAGCCCAACAGAAATCTAAAGGAAATGAGCTAAAATTTAAGAGTGAGATTTTGGTTAGACAATGATAACTTTGTTTCCTAGGATGATAGACTGTTTTAACTGGAGTGTCTAGATCCCATATCACTGGTTATTTTCTGAGGATACAGAGATAGTTTGCCCAGTGAAAACTTTGTCTTGAAGTATAGGGACTGAATCTTGATATATCAAATGTGTTAAATGTGTTGGAGATGTTTCTATTTTAAAACATCATCTTTGACTCCTGAAGGATGAAAGGTGTTTTTTTTTTTCATATTAAGTTGAGAAACAGCCCTTTAATTGATTGATAGTAAATCAGAATTTGGTTTTATGTATAGTTTGTTTTTGGTCAAACAATAACCATTCTTACTTAGTGAGCTTTATGACTCTGCTTGCCTATAATTAGAGGTAATAAAGTTACCATTTGTCAAGGACCATGCTAGGTGCCTTTGATTCAAAGATGAGGCATAACTTACAAGACATTAATAGTCTTTAGGGAGAAGGGCTAGAGAAATAACAATATTATAAACTGTGAAACATTTTATAGTGGAAAAATAAGCATAGGGGATTGTGTGAGCTGAGAGCAGTGTCCCTGATACTGCATTAAAGAGGGTGGTGGTTAGCAAAGGTTTTCTAGAAGTGTTACCTGGAGAATAGTGCATGAGTAAAAGCGGTTTGACAAAAATATTAAGGAGTTTGGATTTCCTCCTGAAAGCTTTCAGGAACCTGGAAGTGACATGTTTGGGTTTTCATTTTAAATCCTTATCTTTTGGACAGATTGGAACAAGGCAATCCTGAGAGCTCAGAGAGAAAACCTGAGGCCATCATAGCAATTCAGGGAGGAAAATTGAGGTGACTTGGGCATAGGAAAAAGGCTATGGATTTCAGAGTTATTAATAGAGTTCAAAAGAGTGGACTCGGCCTTTAAAACATGGAGAAAAGGGAAATATTGCCTTTTGTAGATTAAAATATGAAATTGGCATATGATTAAAGAGAAAAGATATGTAAAGTTAGCTTTAAGAGACACTGTTACTCTCAGGATGGGAGTCTTGCTTATCAGTTCCTTATACATTAACTTGTCCAAAATAAAGTCTCAACCAAAAGTGTCGAGGTCAACAATGAAAAAGTCACAGAAGCAGACTTAGACATTGTACAACCAAGTTATTTTTGTTAAAAATTGTGTAATTGACATGATATTGGTTTCAATTGCACAGTATGGTGGTTTGATATCTGTCTGTCTTCATATGATCACCGTGATAAGTCAGTATCTGTGACCATACATGTTACAAAATGCTTTTTCCTGTGATGAGAGCTTTTAAGAGTTACTCTCTTAGAAACTTTCACATATACAATACAGTCTTGACTGTAGTCACCATGTTGTACATTACAGCCCCATGACTGACTTATTTTATAACTGCGTTTGTACCTTTGACGCCCTTCTCTCATTTTGCCTACTCTCTGCCCCTGACAACCACCAATCTGTTCTCTGTATCAGTGTTTAAAAAAATTTTTTTAGCGTCCACATATCAGTGAGAACATACAGTATTTGCCTTTGTCTGATTTCACTTAGCATAAACCTATCAAGGTCCATCCATTTGGTTGCAAATGGCAAGGTTTCCTTTTTTACGACTGAATAATAGTCCTTTCTTTCTCTCTCTCTCTTTTTGTGTATGCACGTCACATTTTCTTTTTCCATTCATCCATAAATGGACACTTCGGTTGCTTCCATATCTTGGCTGCTGTAAATAATGCTGCCTTGAATTTGGCAGTTCATGTATCTTTCCGTGTTAGTGTTTTTGTTTTCTTTCAATAAATACCCAGCCATGGCGCTGCTGGATCTTATGGTAGACCTGTTTTTAATTTTTTGAGGGACCTCCACATTGTTTTCCATAGTGATTGCACCAATTTATATTCTCACTAATAGTGCAGAAAGATTCCCTTTTCTCCATAGCCTCACCAACACTGTATTTCTTTGTCTTTTTGATCATAGCTGTTCTGACAGGTGTGAAGTGATAAACCACTGTGGGTGTGATTTGCGTTTCCCTGATGATTAATGATGTTGCGTAGTTTTCATTCACCTGTTGACCATCTGTATCCATCTGTATGTCTTTGGAAAAATGTCTGTTCAGATCCACTGCCCATTTTTAAACCAGACTTTTTTTTTTTTTGCCAAATTTTATCTAAGGTTCAGAGAGTTCATTCTATGCTTAGATAGCTAGTCCATCGTGAGCAGCGTTCCAGCTGTGCTGGTAGACTGTTTATCTTTATAAAAACGTAATGATGTCATTACATATTTGGATCATACTATTAGCGCTCCTTGTTTTAGTCCCTCACTAAACAGCCTCCCAGGAATTTTTAACCTCATGAATTTTACTTATGGGAAGAGAATGTTCTGATCACACTGGCATATACATCAGATTCACCAGACAGTTATACTCCTCATTGGTAACTCACAATTCGGCACACCAGCTTTATACATCTGTCTCTATTGTTTAAAATAGTCTGACAGTGTCAAGTTAAAAGTTTCTGAGTTTGCAAGTCTGTGAGCCAGACATTGGTTGATGGTGAATTTATGAAAGTAAATGTCTCCCTGTGTGGATCTGTTTGGGTGGCCTGTCAATCTCCAGGTATTACCCCTCAGCATTTCCAGCTGTCAGTGTTAGTGTGAATAGTGCCAAGTAATGGTTCTGTCCCCTTGAAACTTATGCAGATGACAGCTAAAGCCATTGGAATGAATGAGATCATCTAAAGAGAGCATGTAGATTGAGTAGAGAAGGGAGACAGGCAAGAACTATGGCAAACACAGCATTTAAAAGACAAAAGGGGGGAACTTCCCTGGTGGTCCAGCAGCTAATACTCCTGTGTTTCCAATGCAGGGGGCTTAGATTTGATCCCTGGTCAGGGAACTAGATCCCATATGCTACTCTCCCTCCCCCTGTCCCCCACTCCCCGCCCAGCCAAATAAATATTTAAAAGACAGAAGGGAAATTTATAAAAGATTCTGGAAAGGAGAGTCCAGGTAAATAGGAAGAGAAATAAGAATGAGCAATGTTTGGAAATATGAAAAGTTGTTAGTTTTAAGCAGAAGTTGTTGTCTGTCAGCTCTATCCGTTTATAAGGTTACTGAAAGTAAAGGCTAAACCAAAAGGCTACATTAAAATAGACTGTTTTTTAGGAGTTGTGGAGCCAGGAGGCTGAAATGATGGGTAAGAAAATGGAGCTAACGAATGCAGTATGTTTCTGTCAAGAAACATAACATCGTGGTTTATAGCATAGGTTCTGGCATCTGATGCCTGGCTTGGAAAATGGGCTCCACCAAGTACTTTTTGTGTGCTCTTAACTTCTCTGTGCTTCACTATCAGTAACTGGGGATAGTATTATCTGCTTTGTAAGGCTGATGTGAGGATTGAAATACTAGATGTCCAAAACTTAGCACAATCCCTTTCACACAATAAATTCTCAATAATCATTAGTTATTGGACTTGAGAAAGAACATGTTCTTTTAAGGTGGGAGACAGGAAAGATATTTAAATGCTGCTAGAAGAGAGTCAGTAGAATAGAAGAGATAAAATATGCCAGAGAGAACAGGTGATTTATAAAACCAGTACTTTGAGAAAACAAGAGGAGATAGGATGCAAAGTAGAAGGATTGGTTGTTCTCCTCCAAAGGAGAAGACCTTGGGCTCAGTGTGATAGGAGCCAAGTGGACCACCGATAGGTACGGTCATGGTCAAGGTGGTAGGTGAAGATGCAGGATGTTGGATGACTTCTTGTCTGATGGACTCTTTCTTTTCTCAAAGGAAAAGGAGGGTCATTTGATGAGAGGAGGGAACTGGCAGAAGGGTAAGTAAGATTTTAGAAAACTGGTGGAGTTTGAGAGGTACAGGGTATCAATGGACACAGAGACAGTTTCAAACCAGGATGAGCTGTGGTTCAAAATATGAATTTGTAGTGCTTGTATGCTGCCTACCTGGGTGATTTTCTCCAGCAACTCTCAGCAACCTGGGTATAATTGCTGAGTTTTATCTTTTGTTTCATCTAGGACTTGGATTTCATTGAGCAGGTGTGGCTAAAGAAATAGGGTATGTTTGAGAAGAATCAGTTCAGTTCAGTCACTCAGTCATGTCGGACTCTTTGCAACCCAATAGATAGCAGCACACCATGCTTCCCTGTCCATCACCAACTCCCGGAACTTGCTCAAACTCACGTCTGTCAAGTTGGTGATGCCATCCAACCACCTCATTCTCTGTCAACCTCTTCTCTTCCTGCCTTCAATCTTTTCCAGCATCAGGGTCTTTTCTAATGAGTCAGTTCTTTGCATCAGGTAGCCAAAGTATTGGAGCTTTAGCATCGATCTTTCCAATGAATATTTAGGACTGATTTCCTTTAGGATGGGCTGGTTGGATCTCCTTGCAGTCCAAGGGACTCTCAAGAGTCTTCTCCAACACCACAGTTCAAAAGCATCGATTCTCCAGCACTCAGCTTTCTTTATGGTCCAACTTACATCCATACATGACTACTGGGAAAACCATAGCTTTGACTAGACAGATCTTTGTCAGCCAAGAAATGTCTCTACTTTTTAATATGCTGTTTAGGTTCATCATAGCTTTTATTCCAAGGAGCAAGCATCTTTTAATTTCATGGCTGCACCATCTGCAGTGATTTTGGAGACGAAGAAAATAAAGTCTGTCACTGTTTCCATTGTTTTCCCATCTTTTTGCTATGAAGTGATGGGACCAGATGCCATGATCTTAGTTTTTGAATGTTGAGCTTTAAGCCAACTTTTTCACTCTCCTCTTTCACTTTCATCAAGAGGCCCTTTAGTTTCTCTTTGCTTTCTGCCATGAGGGTGGTGTCATCTGCATATCTGAGGTTATTGACATTTCTCCCTGCAATCTTGATTCCAGCTTGTGCTTCATCCAGTCCAGCATTTCGCATAATGTACTCTGCATATAAGTTAAACAAGAGGGAGTGGACATATGTATTCCTCTGGCTGATTCATGTTGATATGTGGCAGAAACCAATCCAATATTGTACAATAATTATCCTCCAATTAAAAATGAATAATTAAGAGAGACTGAAGAGATGAATCATAGAGTCAAATCTGGATGTATTGACTGACAAGAGTTGAGATTTTGCTTGTGAAGCACAATATATAACAAGGAATTTGGGATTAATTGGTGAGAATAGCCAGAGTGATTGATCATACAATTCAGCTTGAGTAGAAATGAAGATTATGGAGTTGATATCAAGGAACTTGAGTCTATGGAATATTATGGATGTTACCATAATCTGGATAATAACAGAGCTTAAAGTAAGGAAGACAGTGAGTCAGGCATCAAGTTTGTATTTAATAACAATTATTCAGAAGTCTTCATGTGGCTGCCAACAATGATGAAGAAGGTTAGAGGGTGTCAGGTGGCATACACCTCAGAATGGAAGATGTTTTTTGTGAAGGTAGAGGAATGACATATTGGGTGTGGATTAAATGATGACCCTCCTCTTCTGACCTCGGGTGCTGGAGAATGAGCGGACTCTACTCAGGAAGTCTGTGAGGGAGGGGGCATCAATGATGAAAAACCTTATTTCAGCTAAAGTGGGAATTAGATTGGGGGGTTATTGTGGGGAGGGCTTCCCTGGTGGTTCAGAACACAAAGAATCCACCTGCAAAGTGGGAGACCTGGGTTGGGAAGATCCCCGGGAGAAGGTAACGGCTACCCACTCCAGTATTCTGGCCTGGAGAATCCTATGGACAGAGGAGCCTGGCAGGTTACAGTCCATGGGGTCGCAAAGAATTGGACATGACTGAGTGAGTTTCACTATGTGAAGATGGTTTGGAAGCCATAGGATATGTGAGGAAATAGGATGTGAATGAATGGGTCAGGAGAGAGGAAACAGGGAATGAGAGGAAGAGGGAAGGAAAATGGTTTGCTTTGGGGGCAGTGACCACAGTTGATGGTGATATAAAGCAACATGGGATACTTTGATTGCAACGTCTGACTTGTTTAATCCCTAAATCATGTCCGACTCTTTGCAATCCTATGGATCGTAGCCTGCCAGGCTCCTCTGTCCATGGGATTTCCCAGGCAAGAATACTGGAGTGGGTTGCCAATTCCTTCTCCAGGGGATCTTTCCAACCCAGGGATTAAACCTGTGTCTCCTGCGTTGGCAGGCGGATTCTTTACTTCTGAGCCACCAGAGAAGCCTGCATTGTCTGAGACTTGGATATAAATTTAAGGTACCTACTCAGACTGGTGAGAGTTGGAGCCTGGTGAAGTCATCTGTTGCAGACAACCTGGGTGGCAGGGACTTCTGAGGAAACACTTCAGCTCACATGTCTTAGTGGCACCATTTTTACTTCTAATAGTCACAGCTACCATCTTAGTTTTGAGTCATTACCGTGGACTAGGAACTAGATACATCGTTCTCAAAATTGATGTTAACTTTATTTTACGTATGAGGCAACTGAGGCTTGTATGGACTTTGCGTTATGTTTCTACAAGTTATTTTTTGCCACTTTCGTCTGTTTTGAGAAATGTGTAAAATTAAGGAGATGTGCCCAGGAAGGTATGGCAAAGGGGGCCCCGTGTGGCTTCGTGAGGGCTGCCATAATAAAGTGCCACACTGGGTGGTTTGAGCAACAGAAATCTGCTGTCTCACAGTTGTGGAGCCTAGACACCTGCAGTTAAGATGTTGGCAGGGCTGTTTCGTGCTGAGGGCTGTGGAGAAGAATCTGCCTCATCTGTCTCTCGTGGCTCCGGGTGCTTCGCTGGTGATCATTGGGGTTCTCTGGCTTGTAGATGGACAGATCTCTGTCTTCACGTTCACAGGGTGGCCTCTCTGTGTGCTGCGTTAATTTTCCCTTTTTGATAAGGACATCTGCCATTTTGGATTATTGGCCCACTCTTTCAAATCCTAAAAGATGATGCTGTGAAAGTGCTGTACTCAATATGCCAGCAAATTTGGAAAACTCAGCAGTGGCCACAGGACTGGAAAAGGTCAGTTTTCATTCCAGTCCCAAAGAAAGGCAATGCCAACGAATTCTCAAACTATCACACAGTTGCACTCATCTCACACGCTAGCAAAGTAATGCTCAAAATTCTCCAGGCCAGGCTTCAACTGTACGTGAACTGTGCACTTCCAGATGTTCAAGCTGGATTTAGAAAAGGCAGAGGAATCAGAGATCAAATTGCCAACGTCCGTTGGATCACTGAGAAAGCATGAGAGTTCCAGAAAAACATCTACTTCTGCTTTATTGACTATGCCAAAGCCTTTGACTGTGTGGATCACGACAAACTGTAGAAAATTCTGAAAGAGATGGGAATACCAGTCCACCTGACCTGCCTCTTGAGAAACCTGTGTGCAGGTCAAGAAGCAACAGTTAGAACTGGACATGGAACAACAGACTGGTTTCAAATAGGAAAAGGAGTATGTCAAGGCTGTATATTGTCACCCTGCTTTTTTAACTTATATGCAGAGTACATCATGAGAAATGCTGGGCTGGATGAAGCACAGGCGGGAATCAAGATTGCCAGGAGAAATATCAGTAACCTCAGATATGCAGATGATACTTCCCTTATGGAAGAAAGCAAGGAACTAAAGAGCCTCTTGATGAAAGTGAAAAGAGGAGAGTGAAAAAGTTGGCTTAAAACTCAACATTCAGAAAACTAAGATCGTGACATCTGGTTCCATCACTTCATGGCAAGTAGATTGGGAAACAGTGGAAACAGTGACAAACTTTATTTTTCTGGGCTCCAAAATCACTGCAGATGGTGATTGCAGCCATGAAATTAAAAGATGCTTGCTCTTTGGAAGAAAAATTATGACCAACCTTGACAGCATATTAAAAAGCAGAGACATTACTTTACCAACAAGGGCTGTCTAGTCAAAGTTATGGTTTTTCCAGTGGTCATGTATGGATGTGACAGTTGGACTATAAAGAAAGCTGAGCACCAAAGAATTGATGCTTTTGAACTGGGGTGTTGGAGAAGACTCTTGAGAGTCCCTTAGACTGCAAGGAGATCCAACCAGTTCATCTTAAAGGAAACCAGTCCTGAATATTCATTGGAAGGACTGATGCTGAAGCTGAAACTCCAATACTTTGGCCACCTGATGCAAAGAACTGACTGATCAGAAAAGACCCTGATGCTGGGAAAGATTGAAGGTGGGAGGACAAGGCGATGACAGAGGATGAGATGGTTGGATGGCATCACCAACTCAATGGATATGAGTTTGAGTAAACTCTAGGAGTTGGTGATGGACGGGGAGGCCTGACGTGCCGCAGCCCATGGTGTCTCAAAGAGTCAGACACAACTGGGTGACTGAACTGAACTCCAGTATGAACCTCATCTTAACTAACTGTATCTGAAGCATCCTTATTATTTTTTAATAAGTCACATTGTGGAGTGCTAGGGGATGGAACGTTACTATATGAATGTTGGTGGGAACACAATTTAACCCGTACTGAGACTATTCAATAATTATCAACACTGAATAAAACAAAACACTTTCACTCTTTTACTAAAGACAGTTCAGTCTTTAGTAAAATTTATAAAATTTATAAAATTTATAAATTTCTAATAAAAGATGTTTGTATCAGGGAGTATCATGGACTCTAAATTCTGAGCTCTTTCTGGATCGAAACTGGGTTCTCAGTGGGAGTTATGGAGAGAGATATTAGTATGTTTGGAATGCTATGTAAGTCCTTTAAATAACTTGAATTAAAAAAAAAATCTGTGACTTTTACTCTTAAAGCTTAATTTAATGCTTTAGAGCATTTACTCTTAAAATATTTTATAAAGCTTTATTTGATTTTTTTTTTCTTTTGGAGACATTGATACATTTACTTTAATTTTGAAATAGGGGAAATTATATAGAAGCTAGGAATGCTGGGAATTATGTGTGTATTCCAAAGTATTTGGGGTTTTTATGCCTGTAGATTTCTTTTCTTGGAAACTTCAAACACTAATTGGAGCAATTTTTCCATTAACACTAAATCTCTGAGAGCTTACCTTTAAGCATTGTTTTATTCTCAGGTAGGAGGAATTCCTTGAAGTTCCCAGACTGGAAGTCACTCTGATTGCCATCGAAAATGCTTCAGGGCAACTCAGCTGTTTTCGCCAAGATCTGACTGGGAGAGGCTGGTTAAATAAGAATGATGGGTGATGGGGAAGAGATAAATCCATGAGATAGAACTTGTTCTTTCTTTTTTTTTCTTTTTTTAAAATTTTACTTTATTTTACTTTACTATACTGTATTGGTTTTGCCATACATCAACATGAATCCTCCACGGGTGTACACATGTTCCCAATCCTGAATCCCCCCTCCCACTTCCCTCCTCATACCACCTCTCTGGGTCATCCCAGTGCACCAGCCCCAAACATCCTGTATCCTGCATTGAACCTAGACTGGCGATTCATTTCTTATATGATATTATACATGTTTCAATGCCATTCTCCCAACTCATCCCACCCTCTCCCTCTCCCACAGAGTGCAAAAGACTGTTCTATACATCTGTGTCTCTTTTGCTGTCTCACATACAGGGTTATCGTTACCATCTTTCTAAATTCCATATATATGCGTTAGTATACTGTATTGGTGTTTTTCTTTCTGGCTTACTTCACTCTGTATAATCGGCTCTAATTTCATCCACCTCATTAGAACTGATTCAAATGTATTCTTTTTAATGGCTGAGTAATACTCCATTGTGTGTAGGTACCACAGCTTTCTTATCCATTCATCTGCTGATGGACATCTAGGTTGTTTCCATGTCCTGGCTATTATAAACAGTGCTGTGATGAACATTGGGGTACACGTGTCTCTTTCAATTCTGGTATCCTCGGTGTGTATGCCCAGCAGTGGGATTGCTGGGTCATAAGGCAGTTCTATTTCCAGTATTTTAAGGAATCTCCACACTGTTCTCCATAGTGGCTGTACTAGTTCGCATTCCCACCAACAGTGTAAGAGGGTTCCCTTTTCTCCACACCCTCTCCAGCATTTATTGCTTGTAGACTTTTGGATCGCAGCCATTCTGACTGGTGTGAAATGGTACCTCATTGTGGTTTTGATTTGCATTTCTCTGATAATGAGTGATGTTGAGCATCTTTTCATGTGTTTGTTAGCCGTCTGTATGTCTTCTTTGGAGAAATGTCTATTTAGTTCTTTGGCCCATTTTTTGATTGGGTCATTTATTTTTCTGGAATTGAGCTGCAGGAGTTGCTTGTATATTTTTGAGATTAGTTGTTTGTCTGTTGCTTCATTTGCTATTATTTTCTCCCATTCAGAAGGCTGTCTTTTCACTTTGCTTATATTTTCCTTTGTTGTGCAGAAGCTTTTAATTTTAATTAGATCCCATTTGTTTATTTTTGCTTTTATTTCCAGAATTCTGGGAGGTGGGTCATAGAGGATCCTGCTGTGATTTATGTTGGAGAGTGTTTTGCCTATGTTCTCCTCTTAGGAGTTTTATAGTTTCTGGTCTTACATTTAGATCTTTAATCCATTTTGAGTTTATTTTTGTGTATGGTGTTAGAAAGTGTTCTAGTTTCATTCTTTTACAAGTGGTTGACCAGTTTTCCCAGCACCACTTGTTAAAGAGATTGTCTTTTCTCCATTGTATGTTCTTGCCTTGTTTGTTGAAGATAAAGTGTCCATAGGTGTGTGGATTTATCTCTGGGCTTTCTGTTTTGTTCCATTGATCTATATTTCTGTCCTGGTGCCAGTACCATACTGTCTTGATGACTGTGGCTTTGTAGTAGAGCCTGAAGTCAGGCGGGTTGATTCCTCTAGTTCCATTGTTCTTTCTCAAGATTGCTTTGGCTATTCGAGGTTTTTTGTATTTCCATACAAATTGTGAAATTATTTGTTCTAGCTCTGTGAAGAATACCGCTGGTAGCTTGATAGGGATTGCATTGAATCTGTAGATTGCTTTGGGTAGTATACTCATTTTCACTATACTGATTCTTTCAATCCATGAACATGGTATATTTCTCCATCTATTAGTGTTCTCTTTGATTTCTTTCACCAGTGTTTTATAGTTTCCTATATATAGGTCTTTAGTTTCTTTAGGTAGATATATTCCTAAGTATTTTATTCCTTTCATTGCAGTGGTGAATGGAATTGTTTCCTTAATTTCTTTTTCTACTTTCTCATTATTAGTGTATAGGAATGCAAGGGATTTCTGTGTGTTGATTTTATATCCTGCAACTTTACTATATTCATTGATTAGCTCTAGTAATTTTCTGGTGTAGTCTTTAGGGTTTTCTATGCAGAGGATCATGTCATCTGCAAACAGTGAGAGGTTTACTTCTTCTTTTCCAATTTGGATTCCTTTTATTTCTTTTTCTGCTCTGATTGCGGCGGCCAAAACTTCCAAAACTGTGTTGAATAATAGTGGTGAAAGTGGGCACCCTTGTCTTGTTCCTGACTTCAGGGGAAATGCTTTCAATTTTTCACCATTGAGGATAATGTTTGCTGTGAGTTTGTCATATATAGCTTTTATTATGTTGAGGTATGTTCCTTCTATTCCTGCTTTCTGGAGAGTTTTTATCATAAATGGATGTTGAATTTTGTCAAAGGCTTTCTCTGCATCTGTTGAGATAATCATATGGTTTTTATTTTTCAATTTGTTAATGTGGTGAATTACATTGATTGATTTGCGGATATTGAGGAATCCTTGCATCCCTGGGATAAAGCCCACTTGGTCATGGTGTATGATCTTTTTAATGTGTTGTTGGATTCTGTTTGCTAGAATTTTGTTAAGGATTTTTGCATCTATGTTCATCAGTGATATTGGCCTGTAGTTTTCTCTTTTTGTGGCATCTTTGTCAGGCTTTGGTATTAGGGTGATGGTGGCCTGATAGAATGAGTTTGGAAGTTTACCTTCCTCTGCAATTTTCTGGAAGAGTTTGAGTAAGATAGGTGTTAGCTCTTCTCTAAATTTTTGGTAGAATTCAGCTCTGAAGCCATCTGGACCTGGGCTTTTGTTTGCTGGAAGATTTCTGATTACAGTTTCAATTTCCATGCTTGTGATGGGTCTGTTAAGATTTTCTATTTCTTCCTGGTTCAGTTTTCGAAAGTTGTACTTTTCTAAGAATTTTTCCGTTCCTTCCACGTTGTCCTTTTTATTGGCATATAATTGCTGATAGTAGTCTCTTATGATCCTTTGTATTTCTGTGTTGTCTGTTGTGATCTCTCCATTTTCATTTCTAATTTTATTGATTTGATTTTTCTCCCTTTGTTTCTTGATGAGTCTGGCTAATGGTTTGTCAATTTTATTTATCCTTTCAAAGAACCAGCTTTCAGCTTTGTTGATTTTTGCTATAGTCTCTTTTGTTTCTTTTGATTTATTTCTGCCCTAATTTTTAAGACTTCTTTCCTTCTACTAAGATCTTGTTCTTTCATATTCCTTTTTCTTTTTAAATCAAGTAGAAGGTCCAGAGAATATATTATTTCATTAAGCAGTAGAGAGCAGAATTTGAAGAAGATATTGTACTACCTAGAATATTAATTTTTGAGATTCACGATGATAACTGTTTTGCTTTTCAGTTCATTATTTGTACTTCAGAGTCCTTTGTGGAAGTCACAGTGAAGCTCAGTTCTGTTGTTTCATATTCCCCAGAGGGTCTTTGCTCTTTTTAGGTGAACATGTTCTCTAGCACCTGGATCAGGTGGTCATACTTGTGCCTTGAAATTTTCTCTGAAGTCACACTCTATGTTGGAATATCTCTCTGTGTGCCAGAGATTTTCTCTCCTGTCATGAAAAGATTTTTCCTCTTTCAAGGAATTTTTCTGCAGTATTGGAAAAGTGTCATTCAACATTCCATCTGTCTTAAATGGACTTAATTTGTGCCTTAGATAACTTCACTCCTTTTTTCCCCCTTCTACCTTGTAACAGATATTAAGGTACTCTTTAATCATTCTTCTTTAAATTATTCACACCCTTTAGTAGTACCCACCCCCTCTCCCGACCTTGGGAATTGTGTATAAAAGTAGGTGTTGATTCACAACCACAGGTGAAATTTGTGGTTTCACAAATTTCCCAGGTGAAATTTGAATCCCTTCTCTCAGAGGGTAAGGAGAGACCAAAGAAAGAGGCAGACTATTCTGGATTCTTAAGTGGCAGTTTTAATAAGAAAAGAAACTTACACACTAGTCTTGTCTTGGGTAGCTGCAAGGTGAATTGATCTTTGCATCCACCAACCAGAATCTTAAAAGAGTTTATGTGGAGGCCTTAATGGGATTCAGTACAGATGGTCTTAAAAATACATTCCTCTCTCAAGGCTTTGTCCCTGAAATAGCTCCCAGTGTGGAAACAATGGTCTGAACAAACTTACAGTGTAAGGAGAGAGGAGGAGGTGAGGAGCCTCCAGCTCAAGGTCCTCTTCTCTTGGTGGCCTCCTCCAATGATAGGAAATCCTTTTGGTCTTTTTTTAAAGAGTGTATGTATAGAACCTTAATTTTTGTTAGTAGTTTAGTTAGGTATAAAATTCTGTACCTATCTTAGTTCATTGAAGATACTATTTTATTTTCAGTTTTGTCATTCCTTTTTACGCAAGCTGTCTTTCTTTTTCGGTTATTTTAAGATTTATCTGTTTTGTCTTCCTGTTTCTGCAGGTCTTTATTTTCAAGCTTGGATTTGATTTTGGTTTTCCTGCTTGGAACCTGGTTTGCTTCCCCAACCTGAGAACTTCAGTTTCTATTCAATGCTGGACAATTCTTATCTTTCAGATATTTCTCCCTTATTCTGTAGTATCCTCTTCATAAAATCTTAAGTGTATTTTGGGTCTTTTCATTCTATTCTCCAAACCTCTTTATCTTGCTTTCATAGTTTTCTTTATGTCTTTCTCCTTGCTGCATTCTGGATGATTTTCTCAAATCTTCTATACAGTTCTCTTCAACTCTTATCGACTCTTTTAAGTCATCCATTAAGTTTTCAATTTCAATCACCATAGTTTGAAAAAAAATGCTAGAGGTTTCACTTGATTCTTTTTCAGATCTGCCTGTTTTATGTTGTATGCTCTTCAATATTACAGTCTCTTTAATATTGTTGTATTATTTCTACCTCTTACAGTGGTGCAAATTCTTTCAACTATTTGGTCTGCTGACATTTTCTCATTGTATCTGTTTCCTTGTGTGGTTGTTGTTGACTGTGAATTCATATAATAGCAGGGAGCCTATTATACCCTGGACTCTGCATGTTTCTACAGAGAGGTTTTGCATTTGATTTTTGTTGAGTTCCTAAAATTAGCCTTTAGGCTAATTTTCTCTGTCTTTAGGATCTTGCACCTTGCAGTTAGTATAGCTCCTTATCTGTTGCTTGCTTAGGGTTTCAGTTTATCCTCAGGAGATTTATTCCCCCCAGTTAGAGACCTGGATATATGGTAAACCTTCTTGCCAATTTTCTAGATTAGCGTGAGGAATTTTTCCTGATCCTCGTTTCACTGATCGGACTTGACTTTTAATAGGGTACTCTATTTTAGTTCTTTGATCCAAAAAGACTGATACCATGAAAACTATACTCATATGGGCATTAAAATTTTAGCAGCCAAGCCATGTATCAGTATCTGACACCCTCTTTTGTTGCCACTGTGACAACTGAAGGTTACTTCTGGTTTGAGTTCTTTTTATTTTAAGTACTTGGGAGATTTCCCCTTTTTATTATTTAAAAAAGAATTGCATTTTTTATCTAGCATTTCTGTTTTGTACGGGGAGGGTCTTCCTGTCAGCTTAGCCTCCCATGGTGTTGAAAGGTCTCTGCGCATATCTTTGTACTTTTCCTTCTATATGATTTCCCTGAGTCCAAATTTCTCCCATTAAGAAAGTTTTACTCATAGTAAAATGTCTGCATGCTCAGTTGCTAAGTTGTGTCTGACTCTTTGCGACCCCATGGGCTGTAGCCCACTAGGCCTCTCTCTCCTTGGGATTTTTCAGGCGGGAATACTGGAATGGGTTGCCGTTTCTTCCTCCAAGGGATCTTCCTGACCCAGGGATCGATCCCATGTCTCCTGCATTGGCAGGTGGATTCTTTACCACTGAGCCAGCAATGAAGCCCCAGTAAAATTTCTGCAAGTAAAACTCTAGGTCCAGATGCTTGCTCAGGAAGGCTTTACCAAGTATTTAAGGAAAAATGATCGCAATTCTGCAAGACTACTTCTTGCCAAAAAAAAAAAGGCAACATTTTCCATGAGGCTCACATAACTCTTGTGCCTATATCTGATAAGGCTAATACAAGAAAGAAAATTTATAGGTCAACTTCCTTCAGAAATCTAGTTGCGAAAATTCCAAATTAATTTTAGTAAATCCATTGAGAAATTTATTGACTATAAAGAGGGATATATGTAATGATCAGGTTCTTTTTATCCCATAGCTAAGAAGATTAGTTTAACACTAGCAAATAGTAATTTATCATATTAGTAGTAAAAAGAGAAAATATTGTCATCTCAATAGATGTATTGAGATGTATCAGTAGATACATTTGATATAACTATATAATTATATTCATTATCAAATAAGGAAACAGTCAATGCTCATAAAACTAGAAATTACAATAACTCCTTTAATCAAAAAGAAAAAAAAACCTATTAAAAACCTCTTCAAAAATCACTAAAGTGATCATCATGTTTGATGGTTAAATGAAAACTTTTCCCATTGTAATTGCAATCAAGATTGCATAAAGGAAGTTTAACTCTAGTGTATCCATACCAATAACTCAGTTTTTATTTCCAGCATTATTTCACTGTGCCTTCTCTTTCTTTATGATCAGTTTACATCAGTTTGTCTATTTCAAGGAAATGGCCTCTGTTTTTTTGGTCATCTCAGTTTTTTTGTTTTCTACTTTATTAATTTGTGGCCCTATTTTTGTTGTTTCTTAGCTTCCACTTTCCTTAGTTCTGTTCTCTTGTTCCTTTTTATCTTGTAAATTTATATATTTATTTTTACCATTCTTACTCATAATGCAGAGATTTAAGGCTTTTAACTCTAATTCATACTTTTTCTTCTATTAAAAAATTAATACTACTTTTATGAAGAAACCAGTTTTGTCAGTTATTATTTTTTAAATATTCTGAGTGTGTTTGAAAAATATCAATATTTTCTGCTTATTGAATGTGATTCTTCACATATAGTTAGATAATCTTACTGATTATATTAATTAGAGAAGCCGTGTAACAGTGGTTTAGAACATAGGTTCTGGGGTAGACTGTCTAGGTTTCAAGCTTGGCTCTCTGCTTACGATTTCTGTGAATTTGGGCATAATCTCTATGTCTTCAATTTCTTCATTTGTAAAATATAATAATAGTACCCTTCCACAGAGTTATTTTCAGGGTTAAATTAAAGTGTTTTTTAATAGTGCCTGGTGCATATTAAGTGCTGCAGAATATCTAAAATGCTGTTGTTCAAATCTGTACTTGTGATTATTTTTGCTTGCCCTATACATTTATAATAGAGATGTGTGGAAATCTCCTGTCGTCATCTGTGTTTTTACTCTTTTACTTTGGTTGGTCTCTTTACTCTCTTTGTTGTAAACCTGTGCTATTATATGCATATAAATTATCATTTTTCTCTGGGATTGGTGAGTTTCCAGGGAGATGGGAATGGGAATGAAGGGGCTCCCCATGAGTGGAACAGAGGAGAATCAAATTTCTTATCTCCTGTGAGGCTTCCTCAGAAAGCATGAATTCTTCTAGAAAATCAAATCCGTAAGCTGGACAGACAACGTTCACAAATGAAGGTTTGGCAGTGGAAGTCAGTAAGACAGTGTGAATGGCTGGGGAGGTGGAGCTGGAGAGAGAATTTAAGCCTAGAGATTTACTGGACATCGATGATGAAATTCTGGAGGAAGAGAGAGTTGTTAAAGGCTGTAGCCAGTTCAGTTGGTTATTCTTCTCCTTTGAATGTTTTCCAGAAAATGGAAGTTTCCTGTGCATACTTTCCCTTGCTTTATGTCTTTACTCCCACCTTTTCATAACCCCAGAGAGACACTACGTCAAAAAGGACACAGGTTTGAGTCAGAGGGACCTGGATTTGAAACTTTTCTCCTAGTCGTGAGGCCTCGGACAACTTACCTAACATATTTCTCTCTTAATTTTACCTTAGAAGAAAAAACAGGGGGTGACAATGATAGCCTCTGCAGTTGTTGTGAGAATTAAGTGAAATAATTGATGTAAAGCACTTAGACATAGCAGGTGATCAATAGACATGAAATCCTTCCCACTTTTCTTTCTCTGCCTTTTTCTCTACCAATATTCTAAATCATGAAGTCAGTCAGTTTTAAACACACATGCACGTTTGTTCCGCTTGTTTTGCTCTAACTTCAAAATACAGCCTGGACCTGCCCATTTGTCTCAGTCGCCACTACTATCAACCATCACCATCATCTCTCTTAACTGTATAATAGCTTTCAACTTGGTCTCCATGCTGTTGGTCTTGCTTTCATCCATACAAGAGCCATGGTAATCTTTAAGAAATGGAAATAAATCATATTAGAAACCTTTCAACAGCTTCCTTCAGATTTTAAACTTTGGGGTGGTGGAAAAGTTCTTGGGAGGTTTCCATAAGATGATACAAAAAAACCCAAACTAA
Organism: Capricornis sumatraensis; assembly: GCF_032405125.1. NCBI lineage: Eukaryota > Metazoa > Chordata > Mammalia > Artiodactyla > Bovidae > Capricornis > Capricornis sumatraensis. The sequence continues at coordinate 73,962,939 of NC_091082.1, forward strand.
CTTTTTGGCCAACCCAATAATAAATTCCTTCTGGTTGCTTATGTTTGCGACCTCATGGACTGTAGCCTGCCAGGCTCCTCTCTCCATGGAATTCTCCAGGCAAGGATACTGGAGTGGGTTGCCATTCCCTTCTCCAGGGGATCTTCTGGACCCAAGGATTGATCCCGAGTCTCCTGCATTGCAGGCAGATTCTTTACCGTCTGAGCCACCAGGGAAGCCCAGTTACCTATAAAGCTATATGTGATCCGAGTACCTCTCTGTGTACTTCCCCTCCACCTTTTAAAAAATATTTGTTTATTTATTTATATCACTGCAACCAGTCTTATCCAAGGCAGGCATGACTTGGTAGTTGCCAGGAGCATGTGGGATCTTAGTTCCCCAGCCAGGGATTGAACCTGCATAGCCCCCATTGCAAGGCAGGTTCTTAACCACTGGACCATCAGGGAAGTACTCCCTCCCTTTTCAGTTTCTTTCTTGAAAATGCTCTTCCATGCTCAGCCTGTTCTCATTTCAAGATCTTTACACTTCCTATTCTTTCTGCCAAGAATATTTTCAGTTCTCAAATGCTAAAACTTCAGAGAGGTTGTTACTGATGACATAATCTGAAGTTTGGGGCATCCCTGGTGGCTCAGTTGGTAAAGAACCTGCCTACAGTGCAGAAGACCTGGGTTCAGTCCCTGGTTTGGGAATGTTCCCTAAAGACGGAAAGGGCAACCCACTCCAGTATTCTTGCTGCCTGGGGAATCCCATGGACAGAGGACAGAGTAGCCTGGCGGGCTACAGTCCACAGGGTCACATGAATTGGACACAACTTAGCAACTAAACCACTACCATCTGCAGGTGCTTCCTCTCATCTGAAATTGCTCTCCATCAGATTACCCTATTTCAATTTATTAAAAACTAATAGTCATTGTCTAAACTTGTTTATGGTTTACTGGGTGGCATAGTGGTAAAGAATCTGCCTGTCAAGCAGGAGATGTGGGTTTGATCCCTGGGTTGGGAAGATCCCCTGGAGGAGAGTGTGGCAACCCACTCCAGTATTCTTGCCTGAAAAATCCCATAGACAGAGAAGCCTGGCAGGTTATAGTCCATAGGGTTGCAAAAGAATCAGACATGACTTAGTGACTAAATAACAGCAACAACAAACTTACTTTATATATATATATATATATTTATCATTTTCTTCTTTGAAAGTTTGAATTTCATCTGTCTTGATTATGGTTGTGTTTCTTGACTCTTTAAATATTTTCAGGTATGTGGTAAAATGCCAGAATAAATTCAGTTAATGAATAAATGAATGAATAATATTGTTTTCTTCAGGAAGCCTTTTCAGAGTATTCCCACAGAAGGTAATTTTTTTTGTTGGAGTCTTTATTATATTTCATTTGCACTTCTCACTATCTTTATCACAAAACATGTATTTTGGCTATTTATGGATATTATCCTGTATATTCTGCTAGACCATAGGATGCTAGAGGGCAAACTTGGAGGGCAATATTGGTTGAATTGATGAATCAATTACAACAAGAAAATCATCCTTATTTTAAATGCTGATAGAAGAGTCAGTGCTGAAAGTGGCTGTAGCCTAGCTCACTATCCAGAGAAGGCAATGACAACCCACTCCAGTACTCTTGCCTGGAAAATCCCATGGATGGAGGAGCCTGGTGGGCTGCAGTCCATGGGGTCGCTAAGAGTCGGGCACGACTGACCGACTTCACTTTCACTTTTCACTTTCATGCATTGGAGAAGGAAATGGCCACCCACTCCAGTGTTCTTGCCTGGAGAATCCCAGGGAAGGGGGAGCCTGGTGGGCTGCCATCTATGGGGTCGCACAGAGTCGGACACGACTGAAGTGACTTAGCAGCAGCAACAGCTAGCTCACTATCACTTCTCAATATTCCTTGACAGTTGTGATATTTGGACTGTAACCAGGATTGTTGGAACATAGTTCACCCTTGAACAAGTGTGTGGGTTATTATATGGGTTAATCCATATATAATTTACAGTTAACCTTGCCGCCCCACATTTGTATTTGCTCTTCATCCCTGGATTCAGCCAACCATGGGCAGTGTAGTACTGCAGTATTTAGTATTGAAAAATATCAATGTACAAGTTTAGTTCAGTTCAGTCTCAGTCGTGTCCAACTCTTTGCGACCCTATGAATCACAGCACACCAGGCCTCCCTGTCCATCACCAACTCCCGGAGTTTACTCAAACTCATGTCCATCGAGTCGGTGATGCCTTCCAATCATCTCATCCTCTGTTGTCCCCTTCTCCTCCTGCCCCCAATCCCTCCCAGCATCAGAGTCTTTTCCAATGAGTCAACTCTTCGCATGAGGTGGCCAAAGTATTGGAGTTTCAGGTTTACCATCAGTCCTTCCAGTAAACACCCAGGACTGATCTCTTTTAGAATGGACTGGTTGGATCTCCTTGAAGTCCAAGGGACTCTCAAGAGTCTTCTCCAACACCACAGTTCAAAAGCATCAATTCTTCGGTGCTCAGCTTTCTTCACAGTCCAACTCTAACATCCATATATGACCACAGGAAAAACCATAGCCTTGACTAGATGGACCTTTGTTGGCAAAGTAATGTCTCCGCTTTTGAATATGCCCTCTAGGTTGGTCGTAACTTTTCTTCCAAGGAGTAAGCGTCTTTTAATTTCATGGCTGCAGTCATCATCTGCAGTGATTTTTGGAGCCCCCCAAAATAAAGTCTGACACTGTTTCTACTCTTTCCCCATCTATTTCCCATGAAGTGATGGGACCAGATGCCATGATCTTTGTTTTCTGAATGTGGAGCTTTAAGCCAACTTTTTCACTCTCCTCTTTCACTTTCCTCAAGAGGCTTTTTAGTTCCTTTTCACTTTCTGCCATAAGGGTGGTATTATCTGCATATCTAAGGTTACTGATATTTCTCCCAGCAATCTTGATTCCAGCTTGTGTTTCTTCCAGTCCAGCGTTTCTCATGATGTACTCTGCATAGAAGTTAAATAAGCAGGGTGACAATATACAGCCTTGACATAGTCCTTTTCCTATTTGGAACCAGTCTGTTGTTCCATGTCCAGTTCTAACTGTTGCTTCCTGACCTGCATACAGGTTTCTCAAGAGGCAGGTCAGGTGGTCTGGTATTCCCATCTCTTGAAGAATTTTCCACAGTTTATTGTGATCCACACAGTCAAAGGCTTTGGCATAGTCTATAAAGCGGAAATATATGTTTTTCTGGAACTCTCTTGCTTTTTTGATGATCCAGTAGATGCTGACAATTTGATCTCTGGTTCCTCTGCCTTTTCTAAAACCAGCTTGAACATCAGGAAGTTCACGGTTCATATATTGCTGTAGCCTGGCTTGGAGAATTTTGAGCATTACTTTACTAGTGTGTGAGATGAGTGCAATTGTGCGGTAGTTTGAGCATTCTTTGGCGTTGCCTTTCTTTGGGATTGGAATGAAAACTGACCTTTTCCAGTCCTGTGGCCCCTGCTGAGTTTTAATGTACAAGTGGACCTGTGCAATTCAAACCAGCATTGTTCAAGGATCAACTATATACATTGTCTGAAGGGTGAAGTGTTAAGTTGCTCAATTGTGTCTGACTCTTTGTGACCCCATGGACTGTAGGCCACCAAGCTCCTCTGTCATGGGATTCTCCAGGCAAGAATACTGGAGTGAGTTGCCATTGACTTCTCCAGGGGATCTTTCTGACCCAGGGATCAAATCTGGGTCTCCCACGTAGCAGGCAGATTCTTTACTGTATGAGCCACCAGGGAAGCTCTGATTGTGCCCCTGTCTTTTCTCAGCCCCATTAGATTTGTACAGTTCATTCATTCTTTATTCATTTATACACAGCATTTCAAGCAAACAGTCAGTTGATGGCTTTATTTCCTTTTATGTTTTTAATTTTATAGCTGTTTTGCTTTTGAAGTCAATGGGTTTCCATACTTGATGACATAATTTAAAAAAACAAAACTTTTCCATTGTCTTCCTTCTCTCCCCCCATTTTCTTTTTCTCCTCTTCCTGTTACTTCCCCTTCACTTATTCTTTTTCTTCCTCCTGCCTTTGTCCTCTTACTCCTCCTTTCTTAAAAATTAATTTTTGATACAATAGTTGGAGAAAAAACAATTGTTAGGCATCCTCATATTTTTTTAAAGATTTTTAAAAATGTGGACCATTTTTAAAGTCTTTAATTTATTGCAATATTTTTATGTTTTTTGGCCATGGGGCTTGTGGGATCTTGGCTCCCCAACCAAGGATTGAACCCATACCCCTGCACTGGAAGGCAGAGTCAACCCCTGGACCCCTAGGGAAGTCCCTTCTCATGTCCTGTATTTTAAAAAGTAGTTGTTATATCTACCATTGTGTGGATGAAGATCAGTGAGGTTAATGAGCTTGATCAAGACCTCCTCAGGTGGTGGAGGGGGAATTCAAATCCAGATGGGCCTACTTCCAAAATCATAACTGTAGACTAACCCAGCAATGCTCCTTGAAACTGTGTTAATAGAAGAAGACAGAAACATGCCTGAACCTAAATTACATTAGAAGAAAAATGCGTACATTTAAGCAAAACTTGACTGGGGTCTGTTTTTTGTACTGTCTGTGATTATAAACACTTGAGAGTATTGTCCTTTACCCTTATTTCCTTCTTGCCATATGAACACATTCTCACTGTTTTAACATGGCAGTAGTGTGAGTTCACGGTACAGATGAGAATTGTGGAGGGAGAGGGTCTTTGGCTGTTGAACTTTGATTCCCTTTTTACCTTTCTGGGGATGTCCCTTGAATATTAACACTAGAACATTATAATGAGTTGGTTATTCTGTTAGACTCTATCCTGACCTAAACATTAGGGCTATACAGAGAGAAAGTCCTTTGGGATCTGTATTTAGAAAGATTTAATAGAAATGAAATACTGCAAAAAAGATGATTTTAGCAGCTATTCAAGATCATGATGGCTCCTTGTCCTTTGGTGAAGAGCAAAGTTGGAAGCTGCTTTAATTTCAAACACTTAAGTATTATTTTAACCTAAATTGAAAGCCACTAATTTATGAACTTCTTAAGGCATAGAACATGATTCATCTTTACAGCTCTATTCTTTAATACATCGCAGTGTAATAGAAATTCAATACATATTTTTGAATGAACAGATGAAATAACATTGTTTTAGTACCCTTGATGTGGACTTCTATATAACCTTGTATTATCATCCCATGATTTTGTTAGTATGAAATGTTTTCTGTTACATGTCTTGGACAATGGGATGGTGTTATGGATATGGAATATTCTTAAACATTACAACTAATGAAATACAGAAGAGTAAACTGATACTGAAATGTATTGAGTCATTATTAATACCAATTGTCATTGTTCTGTAATAATAAGAAAATAACATATAATTCTAATTGACATTCAGAACAGATAATTCCTTTCTTTACAGCCACCTAATTAATGAACATAGTTATAGTCTGAGGTGTTATAGTGTCAATTTCCTCAATTACTAGTTGGGGATAAGATATAAGTTAAATGGGAGGAAATGCTTATCCAGGTGGTGACCCAGAGCAGGGTATTTCTTATGCGCAGCTAGGGTACCATGTCCTGTAAATAGTTTAAGAAACAAGCCAAGTCCAAACACTCAGCAAGTAGTTTAGTCCAGATTCTAAAATATCAGGTTTAGAGTATTCCAACAGCTGACTCAAGTCCAAAAGCCTCAAAGTAACACACAGTGGAACTGGTGTGAGAGCAGCTGAACGCCTGTTGTTGTGAGTCGGGGACGTGGACTTGTAGGGGCACAGTGATAGCTTCCTAAAAGCAAGTTTGAACTCACGTCTTGGAGGCAGAGTCATTGATAGTAATTTACTTCTTCATTGATTCATTAAATGCTTACTGAGTGCAATTCTATGCCTTATGTCGCCAAGGCATATGCCTTGGTGCTTGGAATGCGATGGTTAATGAGTCAGATAAGGTCTTTTATCTTAGCAGAGCTTATAATGTTTGGAAGATCATGTTATAAGAATAAGAATTGTGATAATAATACACATCATGTAATAGGATATGGGAAATCCAGATTTTGTGGCAATAAGTAAGTAAGTAAGTAAGGTCGCTCAGTTGTGTCTGACTCTTTGCGACCCCATGGACTGTAGCCTACCAGACTCCTCCCTCCGTGGGATTCTCCAGGCAAGAGTACTGGAGTGGATTGCCATTTCCTTCTCCAGGGGATCTTCCCAACCCAGGGATCAAACCTGGGTCTCCTGCATTCCAGGCAGACACTTTAACCTCTGAGCCACCAGGGAAGCCTCTTTGTGACCCCATTGTGGCAATGATAGTATCTAATTCTTATTGAATAGGTACTGCATATCTGATACTGTTATTGCTTTACATGCTTTAACAGATTTAATCCTCATGAAAATGACAAAATAACAATATTGTTTATATTTTGTGTTTGTCAAAGTAGAGGCCCAGCAAGGTGACATTTTCCTACCCTGGGCCTCATAACTAGTAAATGGTAGATCTGAGATTTGAAATCCAAGATTCATCTCCAGAATCCAAGTACCTAGTCAATATATTCTCCCACCTCCCTGTGGCCTATTGGTTTCTCCAGTTCTTAGTAGAAGGTGATGGGACTGGGACAAAGAACCAGGAAACATTCCCCCAAGCAGGGGAATGGCAGTTATCTGGGTGAAGAGTTGGAGGTGGAGTTGGGGCAAAAGGCGGATGGCACAGGGCAGAGGGGAGGAAGGAGAAAGAAAGCATGTTTAAGACTCAAAGGCAAAAAGGAAATGGTGACATTGGAGAGCAGTCAGTCAAGTTGGCAATAGACTTGTTTTTGTTGGCTGATGTGTAAGCTTCAACGTGAAGGGAGAGTCTTTTGACTGTAGACATGTAAAGACTAAAGAAGAGCATGGCCAGGAGAATAAGATGGGCAAGTGGAGTCTTAGGAGAGAGATACTTGACCATTAACAAGATCGTAAGTCTTAACATAATTAATCTCAAAAATGTTGTATTTAAGTCTTAGCATGAGAGAATTGTGGTAAATGTGAAGACATGTCTTAAAACAATATTCACCTTTAAAATTGACTGTATACAGAATAATTTCCTGGCCTGCTAACCTATTTTAATAGGCTCACAGCAGCCACTTCAGTTTAACCAGTTGTAAGGAACCAGAGGGTCTAGTGGTAAAGAAATGGCCTGCCAATGCAGGAGGCATAACAGATGTGGGTTTGATCCCTGGGTTGGGAAGATCCCCTGGAGGAGGAAATGTCAACCTACTCCAATGTTCTTGCCTGGAGAATCTCATGGACAGAGGAGCCTGGCCTGCTACAGTCCATGGGGTCACAAAGAGTCAGACACAACTGAAGCAACAACTGGGAACCAGAAGGACTTCCATATAGAACATTCTGTGTGGCTTGTACTCTAGGGAAAAAAGAGGGGAAGAGTATTTTAGAAAAATGATTTCTTTTGGCCAGGGAAAGACTTAATTCTCTACTGTGCATTTCAGTTCTGTCTGGGAAGGAATAACTGGCATTATTTTTTTTGAAGGAGTTTTCCTTGAAAAGTTTTATGTGTCTCTGCCCTTTAAAAAAGTGCAATAATTTGTTTTAATAAAATTCTGATTTCATCAGGAAAAGATCTGCAGATGTTACATAGGTCATTCATTTATAGATGCTTGAGATACATGATTTTTTGAGTGTACATATTTTGGATACTTGTATTAAGTGGATCGTATTTTGCTTGGACACTGAGGTTATTAAAATGATTGATGCCTGTGCTTATTTTTTTTTTTTTAGTTCCTATAGTCATGGTTCCTAGTAAATATTAAATAAGAAAACTGGAGAAACTAGAAATTGTATCAGTCTGTTAATAGCTAATCAGAGGAGAAGCAAATTTTACTATTCCTGGTGATGAAGTCAGGCAGAGAGGCTAACAGGACAGGACCGATCGAGTTAAGCAGAATCAACCGGAGCATTTAACACTAGTCCATTTTAACACTAGTTCTGATAACAAGTATCAAAGTAACTTAAAGGAAAAAACTCCGAGAACCTGAATTGAAAGCTTTTAGGGTAGAAGAGATTTAGGTGTTGGTTCAGACCACAAGATCCCCCTTGTTTTAACTAGGAATGTTTATGCAAAACTTTTAAAAAGACTTTTATAGAGGTTTTTATTTTTCCTCTAATGTTATTGGCGTCCTCCTTCTTGTCTTCCTCGAATGATGGGAGTTTCTTCCTTGGTTAACTTATGTAGCCCTTTATTTATGCTTAAACCATTATGGCCCAAGGAGTAAGGAATAGGACTGGGGGCATGAGAAGACGTGAAGGTGCTCTCGGGAAGTTATGTAGAAGAGGGTAGCATTGAGTCCAGAGGTACCGAGGCGCATAAACCCACCAATGCTGGTAAATTGATCATGTCTGGAACGATTCCATTTTCTGCAACAAAATGTGAGAGAGAGCCCATACCAGAAGTGGTATCAGAAACCTGAGAACTAGTCCCAAGCCCCTTAGAGACAGGCCGACTACCACAGAAAAGAATTTAGGCCTGAGGGAAAATTCCAGGGGTGAAGTGTGGGGTCAAGAGTTGGCTGGAATTACGGAGATACAAAGGCACATTCCCGAAATGAGGCTTAGTTGCTGAAAGGGTTTACTTGATGGAAGATGAGAAAGATCTAGCTGAAGGTAGAGATGCTGAAAAGATTTTGTCTAAAGTGATATCCTTTGCTGGTGCTCTCTCCTCCCCTGGCTGAAATCTGCCTCTGTGTTAACTAGCTTTTGGAACAAGCTGATGGTGGCTCTTTGAGAAACTTTGTAGTTTGTTTTCCTAAATGCATAGTGATAATAAAGAGCAATATCTCATTTTAAGGCAGACTCTGTCTTACATTTTTTATTTTGTAGAAGAAAAGGAAAGGAACTTATATTTCATGAAAGTACTCTGCCAAATGCTCACATGCATTATCTCATGTGATTCTCATAATTTTGGCTTGATGTAAGTTCTTCGTATCCCCATTCTACAGATGAGAGAGGTAAGGCCCTGAGAGATTACATAATTCACCTTGTCGGCCACACCATGCATGTTCTTTGCTGTCCAGTTACTCATGCTCTGAGTTTTATGTGTTATAATATTTGTAACCTTCCTATGTTATACTTAAATGTTCAAATGATATGGCAGTTTCACACAGCAGAGGCATACCCAAACAAAAATGTTTATGCAGCTTGTTTATTCAGGTCAGGAAGAGAAAATGTATTCTAGAACCCAGGAACTAGATGTTACCCCTATGGGGAGGGGCGTCCATGAAGAAAGGGGCAGCGAGTTTCCTGAATGGAGAGCAAATGTATGTCAAGAATAGCTTGCAACTCTCAACTTCTTAAATCAGCTGGTGGAATTCAAGAAAATGAATTCAAGAAAGAGAAGTATATGCCAGCATATATACTGTACTTATGTACAAATAATGTATTAGTGGACATTATGAGATGGGAAACCTACATTTTCTGCTTTGCATGGTAAATTGGAGAATGAGGGAGAAAAAAGTATACGTGTTTATCTTCAGTTCAGTTCAGTTGCTCAGTCATGTCTGACTCTTTGCGACCTCATGGACTGTAGCACGCCAGGCCTCCCTGTCCATCACCAACTCCCGGAGTTTACCCAAACTCATGTCCATTGAGCTGGTGATGCCATCCAACCATCTCATCCTCTGTTGTCCCCTTCTTCTGCCCTCAATCTTTCCCAGCATCGGGGTCTTTTCCAGTGAGTCAGCTCTTTGCATCATGTGGCCAAAGTATTGGAGTTTCAGCTTCAGCATCAGTCCTTCCAATGAACACCTAGGACTGATCTCCTTTAGGATGGACTGGTTGGATCTTCTTGCAGTCCAAGGGACCCTTAAGCGTCTTTGCCAACACCACAGTTCAAAAGCATCAATTCTTCTGCACTTAGCTTTCTTTACAGTCCAACTCTCACATCCATACATGACTACTGGAAAAACCATAGCCATGACTAGACAGACCTTTGTTGACAAAGTAATGTCTCTTATTTTGAATATGCTGTCTAGGTTGGTCATAACTTTCCTTCCAAGGTGTAAGTGTCTTTTAATTTCATGGATGGATGTGAGTCTGAGTGAACTCCGGGAGTTGGTGATGGACAGGGAGGCCTGGCGTGCTGCGAGTCATGGGGTCGCAAAGAGTCGGACATGACTGAGTGACTGGACTGAACTCAACTGAACTGAGTCACCATTTGCAGTGATTTTGGAGCCCAAATGTGTAATAAACTCAAAGATGGCGGATCCATAACTGGCATTTCTGTAAGAAGTTAGGGGTCTGTGGTTGATATTTCAAGATGGTGTGTTTAAAGCAACTATCACACTTCGCATAGAATTCTTGTCTGATGCCATTTCCAGAAAGAGTTGGGAACATTGTTTTCATCCTTATTTATAGTGCTTTTCATGTTAGTATTATGGATTTTCTTTTGAACATCACTTTCTTAGGCAGTCTCTATAAATTACCCCTTTTCCTGTGCTTCCTGACTGATGGATTCAATAGGAATATCAAAGCAAGTGATGTACATATATACATTGTAGAACCTTTCCCCTGGGACAGGATCAGTTTCTTCCTGTTCCCACTCAGGAAGGTCCTGCTATACTTAGTGCTGACAACCTCCAGTGATCTTAACATGTGTGAAACACATGACATGAGCACTCAGATATATTTGAATAGGTTCTGTATAAAAAGAGAAGTCCTGGGATGTAAGGGAATTTAATCGGAGCATTTCGTTTTAATGAGAACACATTGAGCAACAACACTGAATGTCTTTAAGCCTGTAATTACGTTTAGACATGTCAGTCATGGTGTCTGCCTCATTTCCAGCCCTTTCTTTGGCGTCTTCCCTGTTGGGAGTCACTGTTAAGAGCCACCCGGTGCAGCCTCATTTTGTTCTACCCACCCTGTCACCCTACTGCACCATGGCTAACAGGACCAGGGAGGGTGACCTGGTCCCAGGGCACTGAATTCACGGATTGTGACGTGACGTGGCAGCAAATGAGAATTTGACTAGTCAGGTTCCCTCTTGGGAATTTAAACTGGGAAAAATGGACGGCATTAAGTATATAATTAAGTACATAGAGTGTGTTAGTCTCTCAGTTGTGTTCAACTCTTTGTGACCCCAGGGACTGGAACCAGCCAGGCTTCTCTGTCCATGGGATTCTCCAGGGAAGAATACTGGAGTGGGTTGCCACTCCCTTTTCCAGGGGATCTTCTCAACCCAGGGATTGAACCAGGGTTATGAGCATTGCATTGAAAAAGTTGGCTTAAAACTCAACATTCAGAAAATTAGGATCATGGCATCTGGTCCTATCACTTCATGGCAAATAGTAGGGGAAATAATGGAAACAGTGATAGACTTTATTTTGGGGGGCTCCAAAATCACTGCAGATGGTGACTACAGTCATGAAATGAAAACACGCTTATTCCTTGGAAGAAAAGTGATGACCAACCTAGACAGCATATTAAAAAGCAGAGACATTACTTTGCCAACAAAGGTCTGTTTAGTCAAAGCTTTGGTTTTTCCAGTAGTCATGTATGGATGTGAGAGTTGGACTACAAAGAAAGCTGAGCACTGAAGAGTTGATGCTTTTGAAGAAGGTGTTGGAGAAGACTCTTAAGAGTCCCTTGGACTGCAAGGAGATCCAACCAGTCCATCCTAAAGGAAATCAGTCCTGAATATTGATTGGAAGGACTGATGTTGAAGCTGAAACTCCAATACTTTGGCCACCTGATGCAAAGAACTGACTCATTGGACAAGACCTTGATTCTGGGAAAGATTGAAGGTGGGAGGAGAAGGGGATGACAGAGGATGAGATGGTTAGATGGCATCACTGACTCGATGAACATGAGTTTGAGTAAGCTCCAGGAGTTGGTGATGGACAGGGGAGCCTGGCGTCCTGCAGTTCATGGGGTCACAAAGAGTTGGACACAACTGAGCGACTCAAGTGAACTGAACTCCAGCATTGCAGGCAGATAACTTTACTGTCTAAGCCACAAGAGAAGCCCTGAGTATACCATAGTCATTAATAAACTCAAAAGATTGGAAATAGAGAAGCTGCTGCTGCTAAGTCGCTTCACTCGTGTCCGACTCTATGCGACCCCATAGACAGCAGCCCACCATCCCTGGGAGTCTCCAGGCAAGAACACTGGAGTGGGTTGCCATTTCCTTTTCCAGTGCATGAAAGTGAAAAGTGAAAGTGAAGTCGCTCAATTGTACCTGACTCTTAGCGACCCCATGGACTGCAGCCTACCAGGCTCCTCCGTCCATGGATTTTCCAGGCAAGAGTACTGGAGTGGGGTGCCATTGCCTTCTCCCAATAGAGAAGCTATAGACAGTCATATAGGGCATCACGTCCCTCCTGATACAATGTGTTAAGAAAGATGCAATATCGTTTCAGTGGTATTCTTGCCAGAAGTGTGTAACTGCAATCTAATCATGAGAAAATACTAGATAAATCCAAATGGAGGGACATTGTATAAAACAGCTGACCAAGACTCTTCAAAAATGTGAAAGTCATGAAAGATTAGGAAACACTGAGGAGTGGTTATTGTCATTATATAAGATGTTACGAAGGCAAGCAGTGTAGGGGGTGTGCAGGAACTCTGTGCCATTCTTGCAACATTGATGCAAGCCTAAAATAATTGCACAATAAAAAGCTTTAAAATTGTTTTATAATTAAAAAGTCATGAAGGGGGATAGTGACTAGTCTGCAACTGTCATGGTGAGCCAAAATCACGAGAAAGCTATGCTTGAATACTTTTAACGGGATTTGTGAGAGGGAGGGAGTTGGGGGCAGAAAAAGCCAGTTAACACGGTAGAAAGTAAAATTGCACACGGGCAAAAGGAGAATAAATTCTGATATATGATTTAGTTAAAATAGATGAGTGATAATGTTATTACCAGTAACTGATGTTACCGATTGCTTGTCATTATAAGATACTGGCACTGTTCTATGCATTTTACATCTTTTGTTTCATTTGATCTTCACAACACATGCTTCAAGGTAAGTGCTTCCAGTTTCTCTGTTTTATAGACAAGGAATCTGAGTCACTCAGACAGGAAGCAGGCCCAGAGAGGTGGGAAAATCCAGTGTGTCTCAGTTCACACATGCAGTAGAGGGGCAACTAGGATTGGGATCTCAGCAGCGAAACTCCAGTCTTCATGTTGGAACGTGGATGCAGTAGGGTGGTGGTTCTCAAAGGCTGATCTCTGAGATCATGGGCAGCATGAGTATCACCTGCGAATCTAGCTGTTGTTCAGTCACTTAGCCGTGTCCGACTCTTTGTGACCCCATGGACTGTAGCACACCAGGCTTCCCTGTCCTTCACCATTTCCGAGTTTGCTCAAACTTATGTCCATTGAGTCGGTGATGTCATCCAACCATCTCATCCTGTCATCCCCTTTTCCTCCCGCCTTCAATCTTTCCCAGCATCAGGATCTTTTCTAATGAGTTGGCCCTTCACATCAAGTGGCCAAATATTGGAACTTCAGCTTCAGCATCAGCCCTTCCAATGAATATTCAGGGTTGATTTCCTTTAGAATTGACTGATCTCCTTGCAGTCCAGACAGGCAAATTCTGAGGCCCTGTTTCAGAAACCCTGCAGGTGGGGCCCAGCAGTCTGTGTTTTCACAGCCCTCCAGGCTATTCTGAGTCTTGCTAAAAAAGGTTTAAGGAACTCTGAGATGGAGTGAAGGCCCACAATCTACTCTTTCCAGTTCTCCTCATCTTTCTTGGCACACTGTGAAAGGCTCCTTCTCTTCCCGGTTACTCCTGGGATCCTGTGCACCTGCATTCTTGTAACTTGTTGCTTAGTCACTAAGTCGTGTCCAGCTCTTTTGCAACCCCACGGACTGTAACCCACCAGGCTCCTCTGTCCATGGGATTTCCCAGGCATGAGTACTGGAGTGGGTTGCCATATGCTTCTCCAGATCTGCCTGACCTAGGAGTCAAAACTGCGTCCCCTGCATTGGCAGGAGAATTCTTTACTACTGAGCCACCTGGGAAGCCAATCCTTGTAACTACCCTCAGTTATTTGAAGTAACTTGGATTCATGGGGTCGCAAAGAGTCGGACACGACTGAGCAACTGAACTGAACTGAGCCATGTTTGTTACTTGCAATTAAGAGAGAGAGTTAAAACAAACACTTCAGACACGTGGGATATGTTTGTTTGAATGGGGCTTATTAACCCTGGGGAAACAATCTGTTTCTGGAAGCATTGTGGACTAAAAGACACTCAGAACCAATCCTGCCACTGAAAACAGCTAACAAGTCTGGGATGGATACATACAATTTTAAAAGTATCAGAATGCTAAAAAATAGTAAAGGAATTACCTGGCTAAAAGTTTAGAGGAAAATGAGACCCAGAATAGTCAGTGGAACAGTGAAGCCACTTCTGCTTGAGGACATAGGTCAGTTGCAATGCAGGAGACCCAAGTTTGATCCCTGGGCTGGGAAGACCTCCTGGAGAAAGGAATGGCAACCCACTCCAGGATTGATGCCTGATGAATTCCATGGACAGAGGAGCCTGGTGGGCTGTAATTTATGGATCACAGAGTTGGACACAACTGAGTTATTAACACTTATAAAGAAATAAGCAGATAATTAAGTGAGATGATAAATTCGTCAAGTCCTAAACTTGAGATTTTCTACATAAAATGGGGGTGTATCAGTTTGTTTACAAATTGAGTAAGTCATTCTTATTTTCTTTCTCTTAATGGGATTATAAATACTTATGTGTGTGCTAAGTTGCTTTAGTTGTGTCCGACTCTTTGCAACCCCATGGACTGTAGCTCCCAGGCTCCCCTATCCATAGAATTCTTCAGGCAAGAGTACTGGAGTGGGTTGCCATTTCCTTCTCTAGGGGATCTTCCCGACCCAGGGATTGAACCCAGGTCTCTTGCATTGCAGGTGGATTCTTTTACCACTGAGCCACCAGGGAAGCTTGAGGACATGGGCAGGGATTATTCTTGGTTGCAAAACCTAGTCATATTGAACCCAGGACCTACCCATGGTAGGGAGTCTAAGAGGAAATCTCTGTAAAACTGCGATCCCCAGGCTACCCTCTGAGTGTAAGGATAAGGGTGAACCAGAAGTCAACACTCCTTGCCCTCCCACCTTTAGTGCTGAGGAGCAGAGGGCACAAAACCCAAATCCTAATGAAATAAATCATTGAGACGTTACAGTCAAACCCTGATGTTCTCAAGGATGTGGTAAACACTTCACCTAGGCAGTTCAGAGAATGCTGGGTGTGGATTTGGTTTAAGGTGGTCCTGAACTGGTCGTGTCCCTGTATGTACCTAGTAAAAGCAAATGAAGATCCTAGGCTTCCAGGAATTCCCAGAAATAGTTCTATGAGTGTAATGGGAAAATCATAGTAAAATTTAACCAAGCGTTTGTGGAAGCCAGGCACCAAGGATAAGTACAAGCAGAAACAACCAGCTGCTGGAGCAGATGCACAGAAATGTAAGGTTTCAGAATTGTTCGAGTATAAGATGCAATTCTATCTTCAAAGAAATAAGATAAGCTTGAAAATATTTTTAAGGACACAAGAAACGAAAATCCTAGGAAATCTGATGGAAAAAAAAAAATTTCAAGAAGGGAAAAAGTAAGAATATATTAAACCAGGATTGATAATGGTTAAAGTACACTGTTTTATACTCTGAATAACTTTCTATATTTTTGATGAGTGTATTTTGTGAGATCTTATATTTTATATGGTTAACTTTCGATTTAAATTTATTTGAAATTAATAAATGACTTGTTTAAATTGTAACTTGATACATAAAGACAATTGAAAGTGGTTTAAGCTTACATTAAATCTGTATTTCAGTTTTGGCATCTGACTGTAATATAGATAATGATATGGATGTATGAGTGACTTCTCCAATAAATTAAACAGTGGCCTAAGTTGGTCTTAATTATCTGAATGTATCATGAACACTTGTGGATTTTGAAGCTAAATATTTCAGTTAAATATCCCGTCTCATCGCTTCATGGTAAATAGATGGGGAAACAATGAAAAAAGTGACTCCCTTTTCTTGGGCTCCAAAATCACTGCAGATGGTGACTGCAGCCATGAAATTAAAAGATGCTTGCTCCTTGGAAGAAAAGCTATGACAAACCTAGACCGCATATTAAAAAGCAGAGACATTAGTTTGCTGATAAAGGTCCATCTAGTCAAAGCAATGGTTTTTCCAGGGGTCATATATGGATGTGAGAGTTGGACCAAAAAGAAAGCTGAGCACCAAAGAATTGATGCTTTTGAACTGTGGTGTTGGATAAGACTCCCTTGGACTGCAAGGAGATCGAACCAGTCCATCCTAAAGGAAATCAGCCCTGAATATTCACTGGAAGGACTGATTCTGAAGCTGAAACTCCAATACTTTGGCCATCTGATGTGAAGAACTGACTCATTGTAAAAGTCCCTGATGCAGGAGGATAAGGGGACGACAGAGGATGAGATGGTTGGATGGCATCATTGACTCTATGGGCATGAGTTTGAACAAGCTCTGGGAGTTGGTTATGGACAGGGAAGCCTGGTGTGTCCATGGGGTTGCAAAGAGTCGGACACGACTGAGCAACTGACCTAAACTGAGTGCAATTAAATGGAGTCAGTCCCCATTTTTATTTATCAAATTTAATTAAAGAGTTTAAAGAGTATAAATAACTTCGGAGGAAATGCAAAAATATGACAATAGGTTCAGTATCTAAGCATGTGAGTGGAAAGTTTCTAGACTCAACTGGCATGCCAGTGATTGAACAGTAAAACAATCTATGTTCCCCAGAGGAAAATGTCAACTTTCAGGACTGGTAAAACTTATGACTGAGGCTTAGTGTATGGAAAGGTTAGAACCACCATTTTCTCACTGTGAGTAAACGTATCTGCAAATGTTGAATGTGTAATATTTGACTCATCCCCAGAGATGCTAATTATTCTTTAAGAATGTGGTAATGAGGTGTAACATACTGTGTGCCAGTGGGCATAATAGATCATGTTTCATATCATTCGTTTAAATCGGGGCATTAATTTTCACTATAAGATAGAGTCAGTGATAGAGGCATACTATAGAGGCATAGATAGAGGCAAACTATGGGAAAAATTTTTAGCAAGTATAGACAATCAGCCGCACAATTATTGGCTCTTAAAATGCTGATCTCATTTGCTTGCAGCAGACTTGTTGAAAGATGGCTATCAGAAGCAAAACAAAAGTCCCCTCTGTGGTGCCCTATTAATGTTAATAGCCCTTAGTAAGGAAAAAAACATAAAGTTCAAGTTAAATGCCATAAAAGATAATTCTTTTGAATGCAACATGAAGCCACTTGGGGCCATAGTTTCCACTTTTGTAAATATTATTATTCCTCAACATTGATTTACTGAACATATGCCATGTCAAGATACAGAGGAAGAAGTAGACTTTGTCCAGAAAGTTTACAGTATGTATAACCAAGAGCCTGGGATGCATCTCATAGGTGAGAGTAAGTTGGCATCTTATTATATGTTTAATGAATGTTTTCATGTTTTGATTTGTATTCTGTCTTTCTCCCCCACTGTCTACCTCAGTCATAGATTAGAAGACAGGCTGGAAAAAGTCAGACCTTTTGGAGTAGACGGCTGATTGATTTTTAGCGACAGGAAAACACAGGTAGAAATAAGTTAGGTGAAAGTAGCTTAGTCCATTGTCATGACCTCCGAGAAGAGAAGAAGCAGGGAAATAGGTAGGTCAGTGCTGAGGATTATAGGTTCAAGAGTGCACAGACTTAGGCAACATCTGTCACTTGGTTGGATGAGTAAGCAAAGTGAAGGACTTTGGTTTGAGTTCTATAAGTTGATGCAAAATTTAGTATATCTAAGTCTTGTAAGAAATTAGAGCATTAGTCACATACTCTCAAAGTGAAAATAACCAGTATGGTTTAATGAGAAAAGCATAGACTTTGGAATCAGAAGGACTTGAAGACATGGATTAGCCTATTTTCTCATAGAGAAAATGAAAGGGGATGCAATTTGTAAAATAGATGGCACATGGCAGGTTATATATAATCCTAAAAGGATTTGTTTCTGTATTATATGACAATTGTAGGAATTTGTATAATCTTAAATATTTGATTGAGGGAAATTTTACATAATACTTCCTGTGATGTTATTGTGGCTAAGAACACCCTGTCCCCATACTTTGGGGATAAGGAGAATTTTTGCATTGAATTATAAGAACTTATGTGCTAGGTGAAAGGGTAGTCTAATGGATGAGAAAATTTTAGCCTATGATATAAAAAGAAAAGTAGGAAAGCAGAGGCTTGGTTGTTAAGGAATATGTATTGGTGGCTGTATTAGTTAGCTTTTGCTGTGTGACAGGTTATCCCCAAACTTAATGGTTTTAAACAATAATCATTTACTAAAGTTCAGAGAATGAACTTACAGTTGTCAAGGAGAAGGATAGGGGGAAGGGATAGATAGGGAGTTTGGGACACTGCTGTATTTAAAATGGATAACCAACAAGGTCCTACTGTATAGTACAGGGAATTCTGCTCAAAGTTGTGTGGCAACCTGGATGGGAGTGGAGTTTGGCGGGTCGGGGAATGGATATGGATGGCTGAGTTCCTTTTCTGTCCACTTGAAAATGGGACAGAAAATTTCCCTCAGTCAAATATTTAAGATTATATGAATTCCTACAATTGTCATATAATATAGAAACAAATCCTTTTAGGATTTTATATAACCTGCTAAGTGCCACATATTTATAAATTACATCTCCTTTTATCTTTTCTATGAGAAAATAGGCTAATTCATGTCTTCAAGTCCTTCTGATTCCAGAGTGTCTGCTTTTTTAATTAAAACATATTGACTGCTTTCAGTTTGAGAGTATGTGATTAAAACACTTCTTAAAGTGTTTCTTAAAACACTTAGGTGTACTAAATTTTGCACCTGAAACTATCACAACATTGTTAATCAGCTATACTCCAATGTACAGTGTTTAAAAAATAAAGTTCACCGTCTTAGGGGCCAACAGTTTTGGCTGAACTCAGTTCTCCCGGTAGTTCTTCTGGTCTTGGCTGGCTTCACTGATGTGTCTTTGATAAACTGCTTCATCAGCTAGGGCCTGGACACTCTCAGATGATTTCAGCTGGGATGCCTCGCTCTGCTCCTCGTGGTCTTCCATCATCCAGGATGCTAGCTTAGGGTTCATCCAAGAGATGTGAGGGATCCCAGGAGACTGAGGGGAAGTGTACAGATGCTCTCAAAGTCTTCTCTTGGAACTGGCACACCCTTTCTTTTACCGTATTCTATTGGCCAAGGCAAGAATCAAGGCCAGTCTAGATTGGGGATGGGGGAAATAGATGCTGCCTCCTGTCAGGAGGCCATGTCACATTGCAGAGGGCAGGCATGTATGTATATAGTTGAGGCCATTTTTGCAAACTACTATAGCTGGGAAGTGAGTTCTGGTAGATTTTATGAGGAGAACAAAAGATCTTGAGAAGAGACTGATTCCAGCAAATGCAACAGTGTCTCAGCAGAGGTGGTTAGAAAGGCCTGGATGACTGAGGTAGAACTTGATGGGAACTCTTTTTGGGAAGAATACTGAAGAGAGGTACAAAGGTGATTTAAATTTTTTCAGAGAAAATATATATTTAATAGATAAAAGGAATTAACTTTGGAGAGAACATTACTAGTGAGTGTTAAACTTTAAGTTGGATAAATGTTGAAGCCAGCAGTTGGGTAATGGACTGTAGCCTTCAGCCTCCTCTGTCCATGGGCTTCTCCTGGCAAGAATACTGGAGTGGGTTGCCATGTTGTCTGTCAGGGAATCTTCCCGACCTGGGGATTGAACCCAAGTCTCTTATGTCTCCTGCATCGGTAGATGGATTCTTTACCACTAGCGTCACCTGGGAAGCCCAGAGAAAATCAAGTGGAGTGTATACATGTTAAAAAAGAAGAGAAAGGGAAATCCCTACGAGAAAAATTCAGATCCTATCCAAAAATATAAATATGACATACAGCTATCTGTGATTTTTTTTTCCTATAGAAATGTGGTACTTTTGTTTTATGAGGCAGTAAGTTCCATTTTAGGGTACCCAGATGCAAACAGGAATTTCTGAGAAATCTGATCTTCCCCTTGTAAATAGAAGGAGGGCAGAGGGGAAGAGAAGTAATGTCCCTTCAGCCTGCAAACTGCCTTTAGTTCTGGCAGTGGGGGAATGTGCCTTACCTTTTTTCAGAATTTATATACTCTATGCGCCTGTCACTAATATTCAGTTGCTTCTACCACGGAGCAATCATTTAGCAGTGATTCTCACTCTATCCCAGCCAATTAAGCAGGAAGTGAAAACACAAGGGACATTTAAGGGCAGTGCCTTATTAAAGAAGTGTTTGTGATCACCAGACTGTTAGTTAAAAGCAATAGGATCACACCATAGCTCAGGCCATCTTATTAGCTCTTGTTTCTGTCTTGGTGTCTGTGGCAGTTTTATGTTATTACGGATGAGAGCAGGATCTTTGGCTATTCCTGACAAACAGGGTTAAATAGAAATCTAAGGCACAGAAAGAATAGGTCTACAATATAGCATTTTTATACAAATCTCACTTTGGATATAAGATTTAGGAGTGTGTTACTGGGGCACTATTTATATCTCTTTAAATAGATTTAAGAACAAAAATAGATTTCTATGTATGCACAAAAAGAAGCCCTTAGAACTACAGTAATTGAGAATTCTGGTCTTCTGGCACCGTGACCCACAGGCGAATGTGGTTAAGGTTCTCTGTAAAGAAGAGAAGTGAGCAGGGTTTGGCAAATAATTCCAGGTGCATCTTCACCCTGTCCAGGCAAGGTAAGTGTCCAGGCTGGGACGTCCATCACACTGCCAGAACAGCTAAGTTTAGATTTTTTTGAGTGAAACCTCATAAACGTTTGTCAGCTAATTCATATTCTTTGGGACACTGCTGATGAATCTTATGACTGTGGTTTGGAGTTGAATTCCAAGCTCCTGGGACTCTCCAAGAAGTGAGATCAAACTGGGCCCGGGACTCCAACAGGATGTGTTCATCTTTCTCAATGGCATTCCACCGAAACGCTGGCCTTTCTGAAGACAGGTGCTTTCTGCTGCCTGTGCTTAAAGGCGTACATAAATGGATGCGATTTATCTGTGGTTCTCTTGCCGACTTGAAATTAAACTTTTGAAAGTAACATAACCACAGTATGGAAAGTTTAGAAGATAATGAAAATCCCAAATGTAGAAATTATTAATGCTTTGGTATAGCCATTATCTTTTTTGGATATATTTAGGTAGAACTTTTCCACATATGATTTTTTTAGCTAATGTAATCGAGACTGAAATGTAAGTATCAGGTATCATAAGTGCCTCATGTTTTCACATAGATGCTGCATAGTTTCCAGAGCCAATCTCATTGAATGAATGTAAAAAGATGTAATTAGTCTTTTATGGTGGATTTGTAGATCAATTCTATTTTTTCTTGTTTATAAAGAGGGCTATAGAGACACAAAGGTGCTTACAGACTTTCTTCTGGGTTTTTGATTATTTGCCCAGCAAAGATTCCCAAAGCAGAACCTCTGACAAAGAGAACTCACATCTTTATGACTCAACACATATTGCCATATTGCTTTTCCCATGTATAGGCCTTTATAAATTCTACTGTTATTTATCTTCTAATCAGGCATCTCGTGTACTAAGAAATATAACAGACCAATAGCATGATGCCTCTGTTAGTCTCCCCAGATGGTCTCTGTTTACCATGATTCCTTTCCTTTGTACTCAGTTTCTACTTTGGTTTGAATTGAAACCAACAACAGCAACCAAAACAATCCCTTTCTTCTTATCCCTTTGGAGATGTGACTCTTGCTTGATTTCTCTAGTTCAGCATCTCTTGGGGTCCAAGGACACTTGTACTCAAGCTCCTGTTCTCGAGAGCCCACCCAAACCCTGTTCCTCATTGAGGGTGAAGTGTGAGAAGGGATTATGGATAGTCTGTGGGAATACACATGTGCAAATAATTGGAAATTATCATTCCTCTTAATACAAAATGATTTCATAGCTGATATTGATGAAATTTTATTTGGCACATACTGATTTTCGCTTTTTGAATTGTTATTTAATTATTAGACAGGCATTTTGTATGTGTTCAGATAATTTGACTTATTATTCCCTGGTGGCTCAGAGGTTAAAGTGTCTGCCTGCAATGCGGGAGACCTGGGTTCGATCCCCAGGTCGGGAAGATCCCCTGGAGAAGGAAATGGCAACCCACTCCAGTATTCTTGCCTGGAGAATCCCATGGACGGAGGAGCCTGGTGGGCTACAGTCTACGGGGTCACAAAGAGTAGGACACGACTGAGCGACTTCACTTTCACTTTCATTAGAGATGAAATACTTTAAAAAATAATCTATTATTTTTTTGGCTACGCTGAGTCTCCATCGCTGTGCGTGGGCTCTTTCTAGTTGCTCCTCGTTGGGGCGGCTTCTCTAGTTGCGAAGCAGACACTCTAGGGCCCGTGGGCTTCAGTAGTTGTGGTGCGTGGGCTCAGCTGTCCTGAAGCATGTGGAATTCTCCAGACCAGGGATCAAACCCGTATCCTCTGCATTGGCAGGCATATTCTTAACCACTGGATCACCAGGGAAGTCCAGAGATTAAATACTTTTAACTGACTGGTTAGACTTCGTCCCTGAGACTTATGATAGTTTTGGGCATTGAAATATATTGAAATCAGTTCAATTCTGTTCTTTTGTTTCAGAAGCTCTGCATTTAGGGCTGTTTTGTTATGTTCTAAGCACTGGACCAGAAATTGTTGTTATAAATAGAGATAATACCTTATCTTTAGTAGCCCTGATCTAACTGCCAGATGAATAAAGCTGTAACATGTTGCATTAAGTGCTCAATCACAATTATATGTTTAATAAATACTGTGTGGATGCAGCTGCTAGAGTAATTAATTTCCCATGGGGAGAATGTAAGTCACCAAAAAAAGAAATAGTGCATAAGAAGTATGCAGGACTTGAAGCAGGATTAGGAAGTGAGAGTGAAGAGGTCATTCCAGGCAGAAAAAGTGATGCAGACACATCACTGATATATCAGATGTCTGGTTGGAAAAATAGTAATCTTGAGTGGTAAAGAAAAAGGTAAGTGGAGGGGCTGGAGTTCAGCCAGCAGTAATAAGCAAAGGGTATATCATTGCAGTCTTTGTATATAATAGGCTAAAAATGTTTAATTTGCTTTTTTGGGTAACGAGGAGGTATCATCAAATATTTTTAAGTTGTGAGGTGATTTGGCCAGACTTATCCTTAGATGATAACTGTTAAAACTGTAGGAAAGCCTAGGAGGCAGGAAGCATAGTAAGGAGGCAACCACTGAGATACTTAGGTGACAGTGGAAGTGGAGAGAAGAGACGGAAGAGTGGAGAGAAGAGAAGGAGCTTCGGCATCAGTGTTGACAGGAACTGTGGACCACTGGACATGGGAAATAAGGAAGGTATAAAGATGACACCGGGGTTCTTAAGTTTGGATCACTGAGTATCTAGACAGCGATACTAATCAATATCAGAAATTCAGGAGGAGAAATATATTTTGAACATGGGAAGTAGAAAACAAGTTTGGTTTTGGACATTGCAGTGGCCACTGTTGGTTGTCTAGCTAACTTTAATTTCTTACCTCCTTTCTTAAGATGACCTTTACTTGTGTTCTAAGGCTATATTATAGCTAGTCTAAGCCACTGGTGATTGTGCCTCCCCGGGGACATTTGGCAATGTCTGGAGACATTTTTGGTTGTCATAGGTGGCAAATACTATTGGCATGTAGTGGGTAGAGGCCACGATGCTGCTGGACATTAATAATGCATAGAGTAGCTCCCTATAAGAAAGAGTGATCTGGCCCTAAATGTCAGTAGTTCCAAGGCTGAGAAGCCTTGGTCTAAACAAAGTCTGATAGTCTCATTCCATTTGCCAATTGGTTTAGAAATAAGCATGGATCTCTTTCAATGGGACTTCTATAATGTTTTTCCTCTTACCCCTAAGACAAACACTTCATTTATGGATAATATTGTGTTTGAATATTACATTGTTGCATCCATCTTACCATCATCATTACCACGGAAGATAAAGCCAGTGTGCAGAGGAGGGCAGAGCCAAGAAAAATGCAGAGAAGAGATTCAGAACCTTGATGTACATCTGAACAGTGTCTGTAGACTCTTTTACCTCTCGTTACATGGGGCTGTAAATTTATTTATGGTCTAAGATTGAATGAGTAGAAATTTCCTATTACTTGTAAGCAGAAGCATCTTGATACTGCCATGTTGACTTGCTAGTGGATAATTCAGAATGGTAGTGTTAAATGGAGTGTTGAAATGTGCTATTAGAGCTTAGGGAGAAGTTTACGCCTGGAGTTAGAGCTGTGGAAGATTTCATATAGAGATGACAGGCATAGTCATAGAGCTGATGATCTAATTCAAGCTGGATTTGGAGAGTGAGAAGAAAAGGCAATAAAGACAGAATCTTACATTGTGAGTCTGAGAAGAGAAAGATTTAATAAAACACTTGCTGAATGGAGTCAGGAAAACTCAGTGCCAAACCTAATGAGAGACACAGTATGTAGGAGACAACTTGCCATCTTCTGATAAGTTGTGTTCTTGGTTCCGTGCTGTGGAAAAATCACTGGGATGCAGTGGAAAAATCTCTGGGATGTTCAGCCGGAAATTATCTTTCCCAGACCCCTCTAACTTCAAGATAGTCCAATAGGAGAAAATTTGTTTATTTAAAGTTTGGGAGAGTTTTGAGCATATATCCCAAGCAGGTGGGGAAGAAAGGCTCTGAAGTGAAAGAGAATCATTGATTAAAGAAATGAAAGTTGTGATTGATAGACAGCTTTGGAAAAGTGAAGAGCTGCATGTGAATTCACTTGAAGTGTGAAAGTCACTCAGTCACGTCCAACTCTTTTGCAACCCCCTGGACTATGTAGCCCATGGAATTCTCCAGGCCAGAATACTGGGTAGCTGTTCCCTTCTCCAGGGGATCTTCCCAACCCAGGGATCAAACTGAGGTCTCCCGCATTGCAGGCAGATTCTTTATCAGCTGAGCCACCGGGAAAGCCCAATTCACTTTAAGGAGGGGGGGGTGTACCTTTGGCAAATAAGCACTCATAGTAGTTTGTTTATTCCAGGAAGGAAAGTAGGAAGAATGGATATACTATAAATCAAGAGGGCAGTTTTGGGGGTTCTTGGCTAAACTCATTTATTCTTTTCTGACAGTTGTTTACTGAGAGTGAGGAGGGCAGCAGCAAGGAGTCTAGTGCTAGAAGTGAGTGATAAACACTTGGAATAACTACTTGTAGACAGTGGAAAAGGGAGCAGAGGAAAAAGAAATTAATGGATTGCTGAACAGCTGAGGTTGAATCTAATAAATTTGTGATGGATCCCGTTAACATTTTTATGTGATTTCCCTGGCAATGCACAGTAACTCTTGAAAGGAAATACAGTTGTATTAATCCAAACTTGGAGATTGGAAGGAGGGGTAGAATGGGGGTAGAATGGACAGTAAACTGGCAAAGTAATAATTCTAAAAGCTGGTAAGAAAGTTGCTGGTATATTTGAGCATCAATCACATTGTCAACAGAAACACATTTAGGTAAATTCTGAAGGGTATTGAAGACCACAGTAGGAATTACGAATGGCTAGAATGGATCATTAGTCATCAGTTAATCTTTCAGGGGTAAGGCTT
Organism: Capricornis sumatraensis; assembly: GCF_032405125.1. Lineage (NCBI taxonomy): Eukaryota > Metazoa > Chordata > Mammalia > Artiodactyla > Bovidae > Capricornis > Capricornis sumatraensis. Next base: position 73,988,659 of record NC_091082.1, read on the forward strand.
ATGGGGTAGTGATAGGGCTTGAACCCTTCCTTAAAATGAGAGCAGGATAGAATGTAATCGAAGGTAAGAGATCACAGATGGATGTCCTGTTTCACAAATCAACTTTTTTTGTTTTGTTTTTAAAGCTATTTAAACATTTTTTATTTACTTATTTGGCTGTGTTGGATCTTAGTTGCCACACATGGCAAAGATCTTCAATCTTTTTTAGTTGGGGCGTGTGGACTCCTAGTTGAGCAACGTGGGATCTAGTTTCCTGACCAGGGATCGAATCCATACCCTGTGCAGTGGGAGCATGGAGTCTTAGCCACTGGAACATCAGGGAAATCCCAGATTATTAACATTTTGAAAGAGAAATGGAGTTAACCAAAATTCACCCAGTTTGTAGATTAGGAATTTGAGCTTCAGAGATGCCAAGGTCAGGTAGCTTTTAGTGACTAAACTGAGATTATAACCTGGACAGCTTTGTTTCCAGCTGAATATTCTTATCCCAGAACAGTTCTGGGATAGAACTGCTGGGATAGATCTGGTGTAGATGAAAGAAAGATCCTTAACAGAGATGTCAAGCAAAGAACAAGGAAGCTTCTTCAGTTGAACAAACACGTGCCTCAGTTTCCCCTGAGCAACTGTCTCTAACACATCTCTCTACCACACTGTTAGAAGTTCTAGAAGGCTAGTCACGTCTGTAGAGGCTGACTCCCATGGTCTGGGAAGGGCATGCTTTGCAGGGATTCTGGATGCGAGCCAGGTGAGGCATTTGCTTAGGAGTCAAGTAACAGGGTGGCAAAAAGTCACTGGAGGGAAACAAAAGGGGATTTGATGTAACTAATTGATTGTGAATGTAGCCTGAAGCCTACCAATTGGGGGGGACCTTCACAGTCCACTGGCTAAGTATGTGCTTTCTAATCAAGAGGTTAGTGTTGCTGTGAGTCCTGTTTCTCTTTTGAAAGGGGCTTATTCATTGGGGAAGTTATTGGGAACATGTGTTTATTAGGCTGGGCTGGTGAAAGCCTTAACATTGTTGAAAGAGGTCAGCTCTGTTCCTCAACCTCTGCTGTGCCCTACTGTAATTAACAAAGCCGCTCATAGGAGTAGGATGGAGAGAGAAGGTGTGGTTTTCTCTGCAGGTTTTATTGACTGTTCCATACGTTGAAATACAATACTGCCAAGGCTGGGTTTGTTTTTTTAAAGTGATCCAAATTGTGGCTCAGAGCGTATGGCTTACTAAGTGATAAGTCATTGGTATTTCCTGTTTATATTTATTATTAGATCTAGTTTATTGTTTTCATATTTAAATTCTTTGTAAACTCGCTCTGGATTTCTTTTTAGAGTTGTTTATGGACCTTTAGGTGGCCTCTTTTGTGTGTTTAGTAATTGGAGAGCTGAGCTGTCTTTCTGCATTTTAATTAGTTTGTTTTAAGGGGGTCACAGCTTTCTTCACTCTTTATGATGGAATTCTCCCCTACTTGGGTGAGTGAGGAGCATGCCCTGGAGGAGGTGGTTAACTTTCAGTATCAACAATAATTTTATAGGTCTCTCAATTTCCTCCCTTCCTAGCTTCCTCCCTCATTACTTCAGCTTCTTCCTTCCTCACTCACTCAAAGAACATAGCCATACTATAATGTGGAATAAATACAAGTAAATGCAAATCTTTTTGAACAATTTCATTCGCATGACTTCCTTTTTCTATGATTAAAAAAAAAAATCTCACTAAGGATGAAACTCACTTCATTAGGTCTCTGCTGGAGGTAAATTGTGAAAAACTTAGTAAAATAAATAGGATTATTTTAAGACTGGGAAAAACACATCAGCTTTTAGCATCCACAGATGCTTCACTTGTTCCAGGAGAACAGAAATCATGATTACTTCAAAATGTTAACATGAATGGCGTGTCTTCTGGTTGACTATGTAGGATGCTTTTCTTTTAGCTTGTTCCTGGTGGGATACTCACTCTTTGTAAGACTTTGCAGATTTCATTTCAGTAATTGCTGTTTTCAGTTGGTGAATTCCACTTTTCTGTGTTATTAATGATTGTTAAGAATAGAGTCTGCACTACCTTTGAGTGTGGATTGATCGTATGAGAGAATGCACTCGTGCTTTACTCTTTCAACTTAGCATTCAAGTATAAAGCTAAAATCAGTAGGTCAATATAGGAGAGTACTTATTACTATAGTCTTATTTTGCATAATTTTCAGTACTCAGGAGTTTAGGTTCTGGTGCCTTTTCCTATTCTTCATTTCTGCCTTTCCCCCTTGGCCAGCTGTCTGATAAATAAGGACCTGAAGAGGTGGGGATGAAGAGAAGAGTATACATATAGGTTTCTTGCAGTCTCCTCTCCTTCTGCCTCCGTTCTGTGACATCCACTCAGAGCATGTCATGTTCCGATATCTCTTAGGTAGGCATTTATTGGTTGTGTTCACGTACTCTCTGTCATCTTATAGTTGTATTATAACAGGTTCTGCAAATTCAGATGTGTGACACAGTGTGAGATTGGGATTCCCGTGTACACAGTTCTGGTGCATCGTGCCGTTCCTTTACGAATTTTTCGTGTCAGATGTGGGCAGCTCCATAAGCCTCTAATTGATGGTGATAAGGCCTCGATGAGTTCTCTTTTGTTCTCTTCACCCTACTTGAGGCTTACTCGTCATGCCCTTAACTGCTCTTCTGGGACTGGATGTACTGAGTCTTCAAAATGCTGTTCTTTGACAGCGTGAGGAGGGAAGATAGTGGGACTTGGAAAGAAATGTGATTGACTGTGGTGATGGGTGGACCTTCTCTGCCTAAAGGCTGATAAAAATACAGAGACTGGGGTTTCCTCTACCTGTTTGGGGAGGGGTTTCAGACCTTTCTCTAGTTTGTGAAGGGACAACTCTGGGTTTTGGCCACAGCCTCTTAGTTCAAAGAAGTGCTGGGACTTCTATAGGGATCTCTGTGTGTTTCTCCCTGAAGGACCTCCCATCCCCTCAGAAAAGCATCTTATTTTCCCTTTTCTTTTTCTTCCTACCATGTCCCTCTTTATTGCTAGAAAGTTAGTGGGTTGGTTTTGATAGTTCTATTTTCTCATCCTAGCTTTCTTTCTAGGTAGGAAAAAAGAGCTGGACCATTCATTGGATGTTTCTAAACCTGTAAGATGCTGTGGTGATAAGAAGCCTTTCCTCATGTGAGGAGTTTCCGTATCTTTTGCCTGGGCTCTCCACCTATCCCCTTAACAGCTGCTTTTATTCTTTTTGTGTGTTTGTTTGTTTAAAAAATGACCTACAGTAAAATGTATAGATTTTGAGATTGTGGTTCGAGAGTTTGACAGATGTCTACACTGTGTAACCTATAGGCCAGTCAAGGCAGTGAACCTTTCCATTTCCACAAAATGTTCCCTTATGCCCTTTCTCTCCTACCATAGAGATCACCATTTTTCTAATAACTGTCATCACGGCTTAGTTTTGCACATGAGTGTTCTCAAAAGACTACATATTCACTTGTGACTGCCTTCTTTCCCTCAGTGCATTGGTTCTGCATGTGTTAATTCCTTTTTCATGACTAAGTAATATTCAGTTATATGCTTATACCACAGTTTGTTTATTCAGTCTTGCGTTGATAGAGATTGGGTTGCTTCTAAGGTTTTGACTATTATGAATATTTTTGTATAAGTCCTTTTGTGGACATTATACAAAATGTTTTCATCTCTCTTGAATGAGTATCTGTAAATACATTGTTTGGTCTTGGATTGCTTAGGCTGCTTCTTTAAAGGAATAATTAGAGATACAGTGGAAAACTTGGATATTTGTCACTGCTTACAGCTCTAGTAGAACGTGGTTTGAGATGATTGAGCTACTTTCTAGAATCTCTTTCTCCTCTAGCACCATTTCCTTAAAAAAATTATTGAAGTACAGATGAGTTACAATTTTGTGTTAATTTCTGCTGCGCAGCAAAGTGTAGTCATATATTCTTTTTCATATTCTTTTCCATTATGGTTTAATCACAGGATATTGAAATAGTTCCCTGTGCTACAGAGCAGGACCTTGTTGTTTATCCATCCTAGATATAGTAGTTTGTATCTGCTGCTCCCAAACTCTTGATCCTTTCCCCCCCCATCTTCTGCCCCCTTGGCAACTGTAAAGGGGCAGTTCTCTATGGCTGGAAGTCTGCTTCTGTTTCATAGATACATTCATTTGTGTTGTCTTTCAGATTCCACGTGTAAGGTATTTGTCTTTCTCTTTCTTACTTTGCTTAGTATGATAATTTCTAGGTCCATCCATGTAGCTGCAAATGGCTTCGTTTCATTGTTTTCCATGGCTTAGTATTATTCCATTTGTGTGTGTGTGTGTGCGTGCGCACGTGTGCATAAGTGCACACGTGCAAACCACATCTTCTTTATCCATTCATCTGTCAGTGGACATTACATAGGGGTGTATGTATCTTTCTGAATTATAGTTTTTTCCCAGAGAGATGCCCAAGAGTTGGATTGCAGGGTCATATGGCAACTCTATTTTTAGTTTTTTGAGGAACCTCCAGACTGTTTTCCATAGTGGCTGCACCAGTTTACATTCCCACCAGCACAACAACGTTGTAGAAGGATTCCCTTTTCTTCATCCCCTCTCTAACATTTGTTATTTGTAGGCTTTTTAATGATGGCCACTGGTACCTCACTGTAGTTTTGGTTTGCATTTCTTACTAATTAGTGGTGATGAGCATCTTTTCATGTGCTTTTTGATCATCTGTATGTCTTCTTTAGAAAAGTGTCTATTTAGTCTTCTGCCCATTTTTGTACTGGGTTTTTATTTTTCAGTTGTATGAGCTGTTTTTATATTTTGGAAGTTAAGCCCTTGCCAGTAACATCCTTTTCAAATATTTTCTCACAGTCCATAGGTTGTCATTTCATTTTGAGAATAGGTGTCATCTGTTTTTTTGCTTTTATTTCTATTGCCTTGGGAGACTGACTTAAGAAAATATTGGTTGGCAGTGTTTCTTTAAAAAAAAAGTTGCATTAAGGTTTTGCCTCTTGCTTTATTTGATTGCTATGATACATTTTTAATTAGTTTTAGCATATATATGTTTTTTTCATTTGTTAGTTTGTACTAAGGATGGTTCTGTGATCTGGCTTCAAACAGCTAATATTCATTAGAAGTCCAATGCACAGCAGGCAAAATATTGAATATTGCTCAACTGATTCAGAGTTCTCCTTGCCATGTATTGTATATATTTCTCAGAGCAGATAGATATTTTAAAACCAAATTTGACTTTATTCTGCCATCTTCCCTCAGAAGTCCAACAAATCTGCTTTTATGGTCAGATAGGGACAATATTTTTGCAGTGCGACAAATGTTACATGATTCTGTTTGTAGCTGACAGGAGACTGTCTTGTCCTTAAAAATCAAACACTTCATTAAATGAGCAAATCCAAGGACAATTCTGAGATAGAGTCATCTTCCTCTGTGGGATGTTTTAAAACACATGGATCATTCTCTTCACTTGCTGGACTTTAAGTCATTCTCTTGTGAGGACACTTGACTAGTCAACAGCATTGCCTGCTGAATAGAAGTCTGTTCCATACACTGGATGATCCTGTGTTTAATCCTGTCTCCACCTGTTAGCTATTGTTGGCAAGTGCCATTTATTTCTGTGACTGAAATCCTCAATCAGTAGTGTTTTGTGTGTATCTTAGGAGTCCCATGCCAATAAACACAGAGATATCTGTAAGACATTTTGAGATATTTTAGAAGAAAAAATGCATTTGTGATGATTTTGTTATTTATCTGGCTCCAAGGAGGCCCCTTTGAGTTTCCAGATTGAAGGCCCAGAAATGGTTTTCCCTAACATGAAGTTTTCCATGGGAATTCAGAAAATGATATTTGGAAATTGCATTTATGGAATTTGTATTCTTCCATGTTCTCTCTGCATGCCCGTTGCTTTATATTTAGTCTTCTTTTTTTTCTCTATTAACAGTGATGATCCTTTTCTTCCCTGTCATTTATTTCTTTGTAGGGGGCTCACTATTTGGCCAATAAGAAATAATCCTAATTTTGTTTTAAGATGAAAATGCACATAGGCAAAGGGAGGCTGGGCTTTGTATTAAAGATGGCGTCTTGGCTCTTTTTACCTCATCTGGGATTCTCTTGCATCTTGGCTTTCTTTGACTTCCTTGGAAATCTGTTCTATGGCTCAGTCTGATTCCAGCAGTTGCGATGTAGCATTGTGCAAATCTTTGCTAGCTGCAGATACCCCCTGAAAGATGTATGTAACTGCAGATTTCAATCTGCAAATTATTAATGCTAAAACTATTTGAAGACGGACACATTTCCAGATACCAAGCCAACGTGAAGCTTTTACATAAATTAAATATGGCAGAACTAAATTAAAATGATAGAATTTTTCCCAGTCTCCAGGTTTGGGCCATTGTGACGGCCTAATTTCCCATTTGTGGTTAGCATCATTCTATCCTGTACCGTGTGTCACGCCAACGCTGCATCTGCCGGCATGGCTCAGGGAGCGCTTTTTCTCTCCAGGCTATTGCAAGTTAAATGTGAGATGAAGGTTCATGCTTTTTGGACTTGCCTCTAGCAACGTGAGATGACTTTGCTGGTTTTCAGTGTTTTCTCTTTCTCTTTGAAAATGTAATTTCACAAGTTAAAATACGCTTTTTAAAATTTGAACTAAGGAGGTGAATGTGTGCATGTGTGTGTGTGTAGATGTTGTACATAAGTTTTCTTGATGAAAATTTTGCGTAAAAGGCAGATGGAAATGAGAGACCTGCTGGGGTACTTCCTCTACCAATCAGCTATACGAGGATTTAGTTAAGACCAGGCTCAAAGGTGGCGAGAGGATGCCTTCTCAGAAGCTGTTTTAAACTCCAGCTTGGCTTGGTTTCTCACTCTTGGGGTGGGAAGGTGGGAATTGACAGGCAGGTTCATGGCTCACTGAATTAAAGTCCGAGAGACCGACAGAAACACATTCAGGGCTCAGGGATGCCGCTTGACCAAATACATGGTATGCTAATATTATAAAATGTTTTCTGAGTGCTCACAGGAAATTGTGTTGGAGAGGGAATGAGCAACGTAAGAACATGGAAGACAGAAAGCCTTCAAAGTCCTGAATACTTCTGTTGCCATTTTTCAGCTCTCCTTGGCAAGTCCTTTTTCTCTCTGTGGCTGAAATCCTCAGCAAAATGGAATGTATTTTATCTGCATATTTCAGGGTGCTGTTCTTACTTGCTCAGTCGTGTCTGACTTTTTGCAACCCCATGGACTGTAGCCCACCAGGCTCCTCCATCCATGAGGATTCTCCAGGCAAGAATACTGGAGTGAGTTGCCATGTCCTCCTCCAGGGGATTTTCCCAACTCAGGGATTGAACCCAGGTCTCCCACATTGCAGGTAGATTCTTTACCGTCTGAGCCATCAGAGAAGCCTAAGAATACTGGAATGGGTAGCCTATCCCTTCTTCAGGGGAACTTCCCAACCCAGGAATCAAACTGGGATCTCCTGCATTGCAGGCAGATTCTTTGCCAGCTGAGCTATCTATTTCAGGGTAGAAGAACAAATGCTGGAGATAACATTCATTATGCTTATGTGGATTTTCTCTTTTAATCCTGTGAGATTGTTTATACCAAATTACAGGTAATAAGGCAAAGCTCTGAGGGGTCAGGTGACTTAGCGAAGGCCAAACAGCAAGTAAATTGTAGCTGGAATTCAGACCCTGTTATTTGGATTCTGAATTTATGTTTGGACTAATAGATACTAAACCTTTCTCCCACTTGCTTACCCGCAAGTACTGATACGCAAAGTAGCAAGTCTGTCCATAATTAAAAATCAGCTTAGCTTGCTCTCTTCTAAAGGCTATAACCCAGTGAATTAGATTAATTTTAAGCTGAGAGTTTGATGTGTTTGAAATGTATGATATTTCATTTTATCTTAAATTTTGTTCTTGAGAGTTTTTATGGACTGTTGCAGAGTTTTGGCATTTCTCTAATGCCAACAAATAGAAATAGGACATAGCTTTATCTCTGCATTTATTAAAATGCCATTACAAGATACCCAATTCAGTACATCTGTACACACATGTGTAAGGCACTGTGCCCAGACTTCCCCTCCCTTTACCTTACAGCTTCTCCAAAAAAAGAGAGAGGGAGAGAAAGACAGAGGCAGAGTAAATTAATATTGCATTAGAATACATGACAGTTTTTTATTTTCACGGAACATGTAAAATGTGAAAGATTTAGTACTGACAGATAAATGCACAAATCAACTTTTAAGTAATAGATGTTTTTAACCTATGCTAGCCGTCTATGGGATCGCACAGAGTCGGACACGACTGAAGTGACTTAGCTGTAGCTGTAGTGGTTTGGTTGGAATTTTGCCATATTGTTTAAATTAGTCCCATAGCCTGGAGGGGGCTTCTGCAGGAAGCCATTGTAATTTTCATCCCTTAGACGCTGGTATTTTCATGAGCTGAAGTTAAGTGTCTCAAGGGGTAATGGAATATCACTAAAACATTTCCTGAGCTCTCCTGAATTGGACATTGGTATGCCCAAGTCTCTTCTCAGAAGAACAGAGCTTTTGTTTCATTTTGTGAAAAAAAATGTTGCTACCCCCAAATGCAAGTTTTTAATGGATTTAAAAAAATACATTCAGAAAAAACTAGTTCAAGTAATGTGAAACAGTGAAAATGTTCTGTACTTAGTTTGAAGAAATCATTTTTTTTCTTGGCATTTTCATACCTATGTAATAAAGTGTTTGGTTTAAAACAAATTCAAAGTGTTTGGTTAATCTGAGGTTTTCTGAAAAATTATGAAATAAAGCTTCTTAGGCCATTTTGAGATAGAGAAAGAAAACATTTTAACGACACTTGTTTTTATTATAAATTCCTAAAGACTTGTAAGTTATTTTAATAAAAATTAAAATTTACATATAGTATTTGACAAAACTTATCCATCACTGATAAGGTATAAAGCAGTAAATAGCCATCATAAATAATGGTACCTCACTGGATATTGATGTGATTTAACTGACATTTGTGTTCTCCGCTTTAGCAGCTAGGTGGATATGTTTTCTCTTAAGATATAGGAAAAGGATATATGAGAAAAGAGTTGGCTGTTTGGGTAGTTTGAGGTAGTTTATGGGACCCTCACAAGTAATCACAAAGCCACTGGCACATAGTTCCAGGGTTAGTATGATGTGGTATTCAGGCTTCATTATGGCTCAGATTGCATGAAATCACCAGATTCTCACTCTGACACGATAGAGAATGCTTGATAACATCAATTAGAAAGCAGGTCATGTACCTTGATTCTTCGTGATTTTGTGCAACAGGAATGTCGTAAATGTTACAGAACAGAACTGTTGTAGATTTTAACTAAATCGTACCATCGATTGTGGTAGCAATCCAGAGAATGACATGTGACACGGCTGTTTCCCCACCACTTTTCTGTCTTGATTATGGTCTTGTGATTATACGCGATGTACCTTGTGATGATCCTTCAGTAATTCAAGTGACTCAATCAGCCCTGGCTACTGGCAGAGGCAATTTTATTTTTATATGCTGTTAGCTCCTGTGAAATCAGGGAGCGTCTGTTCCAGGGTCAAAGATTTACTGTTTACTGGTGTAGTCATTAATTCTGTGCTTTTTTTTTTTTTGGTCCTATCTCTGGGCTATACCTGCCCAGAACTATAGCATCTGCCTGCGTTTTATGTTTGAAAAATCTTCCATACTTGAGTGTTTGTCATATCCATATTTTCTACAAAAATATCTGTTCTAGTTCTGTTCCTCTGGTACTCTGTTCTTCGGTCAGTTTCGATGGGCTCTTGCAAACAGCTTCTCATATCATTTGTGAAACACACATACCCTACACTTTATTTTTTTGATATTTATAAGTGATATATTTGATAAAGGGTTGATATTAAAATATACGAATTACCTAACTCAATAACACCACCACCAACAGCAATAAATTAACAGCAAGATTTTAAAATTGGCAGAGGACCTGAATAGATTTTTTTTTTTCTTTAAAAGACATAGACACTGGAAAAGACACAGAAAAACAGATGCAGGAAAAGAAAGTCAAGAAATAAGTGTTACTGAGAATGTGGAGAAAGGGGAATCTTTTTTATTGAAAAGACTCTCCTTTCTCCACTGTGTGTTCTTCATATCTTTGTTGTAAATTAATTGTCTCTATATGTGCATACTGTTGGAAATATAAATTGGTACAGTTGCTATGGAAGACAGAATAGAGATCTGTCAAATATTAAGAATTGTTACTCTATGCTTTATATCCTAGTGTCCTGATCAAAACAGCAACAGAACAAAAATGTCCTCTACAGCCCAACAGCTCTTTCAGACTGCGGCTTCAGTACCATGCATTCCTTCATTGTCACATTTATTGAAAGCACATTTTAAACCTACTTGAAATTTCCACTTCCTAGTCACCCCTTCCTGAAGTCCTTGTAAAAAAAAAGAAAAGAAAAGAAAAGTGACTGCTCTTCAGTGGTCACCAGCAACAAACTTGTTGCCAAAGCAGTGTTTGGTCAGTCTCCTCCTCCTTCCCTTTTCTGTAGACTGGGATGCCTCAGTCCTTTCTGACTCACTGTCTTTGTGCTTGACTTTCATATCACAGCTGTATCCTGACTGGTGGAAGGAGCAGGGCTTTGCAATTGGATAGACTTGGTGGGAACCTGTGACTTGGTGTCATCCCCATTGTGCTAGCCAAAAAGATGCCCCCCACATTCCCAGGTATCCTCTGCAGAGATGATTCTCCCCTGGGTTGAGGGGAAATGGGAGGTTTTGATTATGTTTTTTCCTCAGAGAGTCCTTGACCTTGCGTATAAACCCTTACTCTTTGATTTTGTTTGAGAGGCTAGTGTGGTATGTAAGTCCAGCATCGTTTATCTCTACTACCTCTGTCACATAGGATACCTTTTATCCTATTTATACTAATCCAGACTTGTTTCTTCTTCACTTCTAAGCCTCTGTCTTAACTGATGCAAAACTGTTATGCTTGAGAAACTTCTGTGCACACTTGAAATCCATCAAGACCTAACCTCCTTGACACTGAGATATAGGGCCTGCCTCCTGTGAGCACCCTTACCAGCTGCAGGGCACTTGGGTACTGAAATCCGGCGTCTGTTTCCATGTCCATCTCTCTCAGTATACTCAAAGACAGAGATTTCATCTTGTTCATGTCTAGGGTCTGGATACGGTAGGCCCTCAGTAAACATTTACTGTTACGTGAATAAAGGAAAAAGTATAAGATTCAGAAACATTTTAGGTGGAAAGAGCTTATATTAATGGGTTATGAACGTTGTAGAGTGAGATGGGCTAGTTTAGAAACTTGGCATGTGGAGGGAAATTTTACTGCTCTTATCCTGACAATGAGAATGAGTTAACAAAGAATAAATAGACTTTGAAGTAGCACCTGCTCCCATCTGAGCTTAGAAAGAATGTCTTTGTAGTTAACTTAATTTTTATTCAAGTAATTTTCAAAAACCCCAGGGCAAGACTGAAAAAACTATAAAACTGTAAAGTTGAAATCAGAAACATGAAGGATTGTGATTATTCAGAAAGATTTCCAAAGGTCAGAATTGGGAAAGAAGGAGGAGCTGGAGTCCCACATAACAAGAGTAAGTTAAAAAAAACAACAGGCTTTTTAATGAACTGTATCTGTTTAGTACAGAGATTTAAATACATTTTGAGAATTTTATTTTTCATAGTTTCTGAACCCCTATATCACTGAGGATATTAAAAAAAATTTTTTTTACTTAACTTTTTCTCAGCACTGTTTACAGTTGTCAAGACATGGAGGCAGCTTAAATGTCCATCAATAGACGACTGTATAAAGGGGCCATCACTATGGTATGTACATACCATGGAATATTATTCAACCATAAAAAAGAATGGAATAATTCCATTTGCAGCTACATGGATGGACCTAGAGATTATCATACTAAGCGAAGTAAGACAAAGACAAATATGATATGATATATGTGGAATCTAACATATGATACAAATAAATTTGTTTACAAAACAGAATCAGACTCATAGACATAGAAAGCAAATTTATGGTTAACAAAGGGAAAGGGCAGGGAGGAATAAATCAGGAGTTTGGGATTAACAGATACAAACTGTTATATGTAAAATAAACAACAAGGTCCTACTGTATAGAACAGGGAAATATAGTCAATATCATGTGCCTGGTAGGCTGTAGTCCATGGGGTCGTGAAGAGTCGGACACAACTGAGCGACTTCACTTTGACTTTTCACTTTCATGCATTGGAGAAGGAAATGGCAACCCACTCCAGTGTTCTTGCCTGGAGAATCCCAGGGACGGGAGAGCCTGGTGGGCTGCTGTCTATGGGGTCGCACAGAGTCGGACACGACTGAAGCGACTTAGCAGCAGCAACTATAATGAAGAATATGTGGCTTAGTCTTCATTTTTTTGGTGCTATTTAAGATTTTATGTGGTTCAAGAGATAGGATACTGATTTGGTTTCCTAGTAGTGTTCTAACTGTGTTAATAAAACTGTGCTGTAGCTAATAAACCAAATCATTGGCCAAGGACCCTATGGAATTTGTCGTTTTCTTATTCTGGTAGTCAGGAAAGCTAGAAAAAGATCTTTGCCTTAGGGCATTACAGTTGACTGTTAATATAACCACTTGTTTGGAAGCAAAAAGTTAATGCTTAAAACCAGATGAATGAATTTTTTCTGAATACTTTTTTGCTGATTTTATTCAGTGATTTTTGATCTACTAGCTGCCTAGTAGTATATTTGCCTTTGTACAAGAAAAAAGGAGAACTCAGAAGAATTAAATTAGCCGGTTGGTTTATATATTCCAATTGAATGATGTCATTTTTAACATGTCATGAATGTTCAGAGCAATCCTAAACAACTTAAGTGAACCCATGTAAATCCTGAGCTTGTACAGGTGATTTTGCTGTCTTTTGCTGTGGGAGATGCTTCACTCAGGTATGCTGCTGCTGCTGCTAAGTCGCTTCAGTCGTGTCTGACTCTGTGCGACCCCATAGACGGCCTCCTACCAGGCTCCTCTGTCCCTGGGATTCTCCAGGCAAGAACACTGGAGTGGGTTGCCATTTCCTTCTCCAGTGCATGAAAGTGAAAAGTGAAAATGAAGTCGCTCAGTTGTGTCCAACTCTTAGCAACCTCATGGACTGCAGCCTTCCAGGCTTCTCCGTCCATGGGATCTTCCAGGCAGGAGTACTGGAGTGGGGTGCCATTGCCTTCTCTGTCACCCAGGTATAGGCCAAAATGAGAATGAGGGTACTGATGGGTAGGTGGAATGGTTAATTGAATAAACATTGATAATATGCCTACCATGATACAAGCAGTGACAGTATAGAGATGAGTAATAGATATGAAAAAATAGCTATAATAAAAACCCCACAGCCATGCAGTGAAAGTATAGAAGTCATTTTAGAAGGACAACTCAAGGTGCTATGGTGATTAAAAAAAAATTGCTTGGCTCTTTTGCTAAGGTGCCATCACTGTGCTAATAAGAGCAATTGTTTTTACTTGCCTGGGCCATTTAGCATTCATCTGTCCTATAACCACAAACCATATTCCCAATCGCAGTCTTGTGGTAAGTGAGATGTAGAGAGAAAACTTTGAGACTGACATAAATCCTTCATTACGGTAAGAAAACCATTCAGAAGTGTCCAGTTAGCTATTGTTACTGGTGCTAAGTGCTGTCATCTTTTTGAGTAGAAGATAATTTCTCCAGTGTGTGCATGTTTAGGAGCTATTTGAATTGATGATGTATTTAGTCTTTAAACGTCTTGATGTCAGCATAAAAATTTGACCTATTCATTTCCAGCATTTTCTTTGTGCATTTTCTTGGTTTTTATTTTTATTATTATGGTTTAAGTAATGATACTGTATCATTAAATCTCTTAAAGTGGTTTTTACCTGCTAAAACATAGACATGATGGAGAATGGCTTCCACTGGGAATTTTCAGACGAATCCTCTCTTTGAGTGACTGCACCTCATTAATAGTTCATGGTGGGGGGTGCAGTGACATCTCCTATCAAGCACTGGTCGTCACGATTACCCCCTCACACTACAGCAGAATGTTTATAATTATTAACATGAAGGGATTTAAAAATTGGGTGATCACTAGTATATTACTTTAAAATAATATAATTATTAGTACATTTTTGTAACAATATTTTCAATGTCTGGACTTAGGAATAGACAGTCTGGTATCTAAAACGAGCCAGCATTTCTTTCAAAAAATAACATACTGATGGCTGTGATTTAAATAAATACCTTTAAAAATGATTTTGTCTAGACATGTTCAGGTTATCACAGATTTGCAATTTATAATTTTTAGCCAGTCAATTCTAGCATGGTTCTGGTAGATTTTGCAATTCTTGACATAGTAGTACTGAATTAATTTCCTATTGTCACTGTAACAAATTACCACAAACTTAGTGGCATTAAAAAAACACTATCTTACAGTCCTGGACTTCAGAAATTAAAATATCAAAGTGACAGCAGGGCTGTATTCCTTCTAGAGGTTCTATGGGAGAATCCATTTCCTTGCCTTTTCTATCTTCTAAAGCCACTTGGATTCCTTGTCTTATAGCTGCTTGCATTGCTCCAATTTTTCTTTCGTAGTCATGGTTCCTTCTTGGACTCAGATCTGCTTGCCTCCCACTTATAAGCACTTTTGGGATTTCATGGGACCTACCTGAATAATCTAGGAAAATCTCTTTTATCTCTAGATCCTTAATCACAGCTGCAAAGTCTCTTTGCCATGTAAGGTAACTTATTCTCAGGTACTAAGGGTTTGGGATATGGACATCTTGAGGGGACCATTATTCTATCACAGATGCTTTAAAAGTATCTACATCATTAAGAATTATTTTAACTCATTTAAAATGCTGATTAATATAAAAATTGAGTAATATCAAATATTAAAATTATAAATTTTTAAAATGGGGGATGGGGAAGTGTTTTAAGAATCATTTAGATTTTTAGGAGGACGTTTTTCAAATAATATATGACTCTAAGAAGATTCTTACACTCCACATGGGAGTTAAATGTTGCATTCCCCTACCCTCCCTTCTGTTGAGAATCACTGTATGTAATGAGAGAGAATAATTGGAGTGTCCTTGTGCAGATGAGCTGTATGCTGACTTAAAAAATAGTTCAGAACTAGTGAATTCAATTTTTAGAAAATATCAAAAGATTGAGCCATTAACTGTATTTAGATAAATAATCATTCATTCTAAATCAGAATAATTTCTGACTTTAATGGCATTAATTTACAACCAATGTTGTTACTTGATTTCTATAAAACTTCTTGATAAGGAGACAGGCCTCGGAAATGTTATGATTGCCTTAATTATGCAGAATTTTGTCTTTATTTGAAGGTCCTCTCTTAGCAGCAGCAGCAGCAGCTTGAAAATTTTGTTTTCTCCTCAAAGAAGAAAACTTAAAAAAATCTTGTTGAAAATAGTAGGGATGTTTTAACAAGTCTGTAATGTAGCTGCAACCTCAAGCCCAAATTATGTATTTAGCTATGTCTTATTAATGTATGCAGGGCATTCATTTAAAAATGGGTTATAATAACATTGCCAAAATATGACTTTTGTAAGTAACATGAAAGTAATGTAACTATATTTAGAGTAGGAATTCTTAGATTAGAACCTTAGCTTCTGGAATAGTAATGTTCAGACATTGTTTCCATTCTTCATTAAGATCCACTGTGTATTTTAGGAAGCAACTACAAATCTTTGCCTACTATTGAAGAAACAATGTGTATGCATGTTGTATTAGAAAGAAGTGAGTGTACTTTTCTCCACACCTGCCTTTACAGGAAGTCCCATAACTGAGCATCCAGTAGTCTAGTTTAGTGTTAGTTGCTCGATTGTGTCCTACTCTTGGTGACCCCAGGGACCATAGCCCATCAGGCTTCTCTGTCCGTGGGATTCTCCAAGCTTGAATACTGGAGTATGTTGCCATTTCCTTCTCCAGGGGAACCTTCCCAACTCAGGGATTGAACCCAGGTCTCCTGCATTGCAGGTAGATTCTTTACTGTCTGAGACACCAGGGAAGCCCCTGAGTGTTGAATAGTAGTGTTTTAAAGATAGGAGCAGTCATAGTCAAACTTGTGAAATTTCTTTCCCATAGTAATTTGGCCACTAGCTGACAGAAGCTATAGTGCCTTTGACTCACTTAGAACATTCAGTTGCCAACCCAAATATTTTAGTTTCTTAGCTGTCCAAGAAGTGTACATTTTAATCTTGTTACTTCATAAAATCACTGAATTTGAAAACAATAAGTTAAAGAATCATTTCAAAATATTATCCCAGGAGAAACGCCTTCCCCCCACCCCAAGGAGTTCCATGTTGAATTGGTTGTGTTACAAATGATCAGTTTCTGGCTGTTGAAATAACCTCATAGTAACATACTAAATTGGGTGCCCTCATGCCAAAGATGTAGCTCAAGAGAATCATGATGAGAGTTTGGGTGCCAGATTCTACTTTATACTTCTTCACAGGAACGTGTTGAATGTGAGGATCTTGCCTCATTGCTTAAAGTTCTCAGAAATGAATGTGATCTCGGTTTACATTGGTAAGGTCATGAAGAGGAGCGTGTCCGGCATATGAGAAGAAATTTTTTACCTCTTTAGTCCTAGAAAACAGCTCCTTGAAGACCAAGGTCTTGGAGTATCCTTTTTAAATTGCAACACTCATTTCTTCTTCTTCAGGTTTTAAAAGTTACACTTACTAGCTTCAGTGAGGGTAAGGACACTACTGGCCGTCTTGTTCCCAGCTTCAGTGAGGGTAAAGGACACTGGCCGTCTTGTTCCCTGTCGTATCCTGAAGTCTTGACCCAATAGGTACTCACTGAATATCTGTTGATTGACCAAGAGAATAACATTAGGGATGCTTCCATAGTTATGTCTCCTTCTTTTTAACTCCATGTTAGAAATCATCTCATCATCTGTTTGATCTTTAACATCTTCAAACTTTAATTTCCTTCTCTGTAAGTGTGACATTGTTATATTAATTTTACACACTGTTTTGAAGATTAGTGATGAGCACTTGATACATAATAGATACTTATTTGATGGTAGGAAATAGTATTATAAATAATTATAAATGGAATAAATGCAGCTTTATTTCATGATTATATTGTGTTGCAAATGAATAAGATCTTCAGTAAAAATTTCCATGCATCAAAATAATCGGATTAACCACATATAATTTATGAATTGTTTTTACTAATTATAATTGTTTGTTAAAGAGAAAATTCCTGCTATTGAAAATGTTAGGCTGTGTATGAGATGTGAATATCTGATAATATCTCTTCTATTTTTGTGGAGAATAAAACATTTTTTAAAAAAATACAGATTTATATGACAAGAAAATAAATTGCGTTACACAAAGTGAAAGATGAACTGGTTTCAGCATGTGTAAAAATGAAACACAACAACTACATCATAACAAGCATAGTAGCATAGCGCATGTGTGAGACCAGTTACACAGGAAACACTTATTGTTTTCAGTTGCACTGAGTGAAACAGCTCCTTCCTGAGCAAAAATCGTATACTGCGACAGTGAACATCTTGCCTGGTTAGAGTTTGGTCAGTGATTTAGAATGATTCATGTTAGTGATGAGTGCTGAAATAGAAAAAAATCAGTTGGCGAAGATATATCCACTTGTGTGCTAAGAAAAAGAAATACTCTGGAAAAATAACAGCTAAAATGACTGGATATGTTCTTTTCCGTTTCTTGCAGAGCTCCAACAACTGCAGGTTATTCTGGTGTTTCAGAAGTCCGAGGCTCTAGTTTGGTCATTAGTTCTTTTTGTTTTTAATTAACTTTTATCTGCGCTGGGGCTTCCTTGCTGCTTGCAGGCTTTCTCCAGTTGCTGCAGGCAGGGGCTGCGCTCTAGTTGGAATACACGGGCTTATCGCTTCGGTGGCCCCTCTTGCTGTAGGGCGCAGGTTCTCAGTGCTTGCGACTGCTGGTGGGCTTAGTTAAGCTCAGTGTCATGTGGGATCTTCTCAGACCAGGGAAGATGGGCAGGCAGATTCTTAACCAGTGGACCACCAGGGAGGTCCTGGTCATTTGTTCTGTTATTCAGCAAATATTGTTTCCATAATGTCTTAGGGACTCAAGTGGCACTGGGATGATTGAGAAACCAAAAAACCAGATGCAACCCCTTCCTCCATTGGCTGACAGTCTTGGGGAATGATAGAAATTGATGAAACAGTCAAAGAGCTGAAAAGGCAATTTAGTGAGTATGAGGCAGTTGGGGGCTTTAGGCAAGGCTTCCTCATGGTAATGAAGACAGAAATAAATGCCAAGGAGGGGCAGGAGATAATCAGAGGAAAGGATAGAGGGAAGAATACTTTAGGGTAGGGACACAAAGGGAAGGTCCTATGGATTAAGAGTGAGCAGGTAAGTAAGCAGAAAAAGGGGTGGAGGGGATTAGGGATTGCTGGAGGAATGGGTAGAAGCCGGACCTTACAGGAAAAGAGAGCATGTTTAGGGGTTTCAACTTTCTTCCAAGAGCCTTAGAAGTCATTGTTGTTGTTCAGTCGCTCAGTCATGTGTGACTCTTTAGAAGTCGCTGGGAAGGTTTAATTGGTAGGTGATGTAATTAGATTTATGTCTCAGAAAAATCACTGTGGCTCCCTGTGGGGAGTGGATTAGAGAGAAGTAGTGAATGATGGGAGGACCTTCAGGCCTCCTTCTATAGTTTAGGTCCTCTAAGAGATAAGAGATGGTAGAGCTAGGACTAAGGTTGTGGTTGATGACATTCGGAGAAGGAGAAAGATTCAAGAGCTATTTAGTAGGTGGTTAGGGTTTGGTTTGGTGATGGTTTAGGTAATGGAGGAATGAGCCTGGGAAGATGAGTGATGATAAATCCAAAGGTTTTGTATTGTGTAACTGTTTGAATGGAAGTACTTTTCAGAGATGGGAGACAGTGTAAGAGGACCAGATGGGAGGGTGGAGATAAAATAAGTTTTTCTTTTATATAATGAATTATATGTAACTTAAAGACATTTTAATTCAATATACATTCTTGGGTCACTGTTGCCTAGGTTTTAACTGACGTCACTGGCATGTATGATATCAGTTAGGGAAAAGTATTAATGAGATGGCTTAAAGAAAACAACAAAATTCTGTAAAGGAATTATCCTTCAATTAAAAAATAAATATATGTGAAAAAAAAAGAATGAGCCTTTAGGAACTGCAAAGTCATTATTGGCCAGGCGAGGCAGAATGAACATGCAGCTAAGAAAGCTAGAATCCATGATAAAAGAGCAGGGAGAGTGACTTTCCTGGTGGTCCAGTGGCTAAGACGCTGCACTCCCAATGCGAGGAGTCTGAGTTCAGTCCCTGGTCAGGGATTGAGATCCTACATGCCATGACTGAAAGATCCCGCATGCTGCAGTGAAAATCGAAGGTCTCAGATGCCAAAACTAAGCCCTGGCACTGCGACTTAAATAAATAATTAATACAATAAATATATAAAGAAAGAGGAGGGAGAAAATCAGGACAGTGTGATATCAGGGACACCAAGGAAAGAGGATTTCAAGAAAGAGGGAGTGTTGCCAGACGCCCTTGAGAGATCTTAGGAGATGTGCACTGTGTGCTTATTTGATTGAGTGGAAGCAAAGCCACCGGTAACTTCATGCAGAGCTGTTTTGGTGAAGTGTTGGAGGAGGAAGCAGGATTTGGTAAAGTTGAGGCTTCAGAAAGAGATGAGGAAATGGTGAGCATAGGCAAATATTTTGAAAAATTTGCCTCCAGAAGGGAAGCGAAATAGAGGATGGCAGTGGAGGAGAACAAGAGGAGCTGGAGCTGCCTTTTTTTTTTTTTTTTCAGTTTTAATTAGAAAATCTGTAAAGTTCAAAAGCTAATGGGAAATCAGTGTGGTGTAGATGTGTATAGTAGAAAAATCAAATAATCTAAAAACTGAGGTTCCTACTGCATATTTAGAATTAGTTTTTTTTTCTCTTTGCTTATTAATCACAGAATCTGATTAATTTGCACCAACCTATAAGAGGAGGAAGGTCAGAATTTTCTGTGAACTACTCAGCTCCCCACGAAGTAACCGTTATACAAGAAATGGTTTGATTTTATTAAACACCTCCACTAAAGTTAGCAGAATCAAGAAAACAAGACTTTGAGAAGTAAAAATGATGAAACAAGAAAGCAAATGAAACATAAATTCCTCTAAACGAGTTGTGTAAACTTATGTAAGTTCACTCTTCAATTTTATCATCTCTAAAACCGAAGGGTTGGAAGAGATGACCTCTGAGTTTCCTTCCTGATCTAAGATTCCAGAATTCAGTAAACTTTAGTCATCGCTCTTGGCTGTCCTTTTTTCTCCTCAAAATAAGTCTTTCTGGATCCTTTAGCTATCTGTCAACAAAAATAAGTTTTTTATTTCTGAAATATCCCTCCTAGAGCCCCAGATGTGAGAATTGGTACAGAAAAGGGAAGAGATTTTTATCCATCTCTCACCACACTCCCTAGATGAGCTGGTTTGCAGAACACTTACAGGTCACTGATTTTTATGTTCATTTGAGAATTGAGAGAAATGGCTAAAGAGGGCATACTGTGTACTGTCCGCTTTCAAGGTAAATTTTTGGTAATCAAAGAATGATTGTGATAATTGCAAAATTGAGTAACAATAATTATACACTGAGCATCACAAAAATAGCACTAACAAATCCTGATTTGGTATAATGTCTGCTTACTGAGATACTGACTTCTTTGTATATTTTAGCAGTAGTCTTCATGATTTTGGTGTCTATTGAGTTGTTTTCAGTTTGTTTGTTTGAGACTCTTCTGGAGTGCTTATTACCTAACCTTCAAATGTCTAAATCATTCTCCTCTAAATATTTCAAGAATGATTCACTGAGTAATTAAAGAAAAAGAAAACCTGATTTTCCTCAAACTCATAGCTTCACCTCCTGCAAGATCTCAGGAGTGACTGTGGAACTCCAAACACCCAGAGCCCTGTGGAATTTTGTTGTACTTTGCATTTAAAAATCCACTTTTACAGTTTCCAACGCAAAACTTTTATGTGCTTAAAGATACCTGCATTTATCGCCAGAAAGGTCTCCTACACCTACTTCCACTCATTACATCATTATTTATCTGTTAGTTTCACCTTTAAGACATGTCTTAAACGTGTCCTTACTTTAACCTGATTCTGAGGAAATTCTTATTTATGTCTTAATTGCTTCCTGTCCTGACTATAGCAGTTCCTCTTTTATAGTCTTCCTAAATCCTGTGCCGTAAACTTCAGAGGGGTCTTAGGATGATGTTAGACGAGATTACAAATTCCTGCTTTTGGAAAGAATGTGCATTGTGTTAAAGTGATGTCTGTTGCCCTAGTGTTTTTTCTTTTTTAAACTGTACTATTTTCCTATTGACCTTTTATGTTTGTTCGGTTAGGAAATGGACAAGACTAACATTTGAAAGGGAGAGTACATTTGACAGTTTCTATTGGAAACTGTATCCTGAATTATTTCAGTTAGATTTTTTTGTGGAGAAAAATGATTATAATGGTAGATTATTCCTTAAATTTATGGTAGACTTTTATTCACATTTTACTTATCTAGCCTTAGCTGGGAAGATGAGAAAACTACGCGAAACATACATTTCTCTTATTCTAAAGACATTAAATTTATAGACACAAAAGTTATAGTAAAGTTTTAGTATTTTGTCTTATATTTTCAAACTAGTTTTAAAATTAGTAATCCAATTTCCCACATATGCTTATAAAGTGGCCAACTAAGACTTTTGTACTCCTCCATTCCACAGTGATCAAGTGGAGGGGCTAAACTTCAAATATTTTACCTCTGGAAATAGTAAATTGTCATTGTTATCTAATAACATTTAGGTAGAAATGTAAATTTTTGTGTATGTGAAATGAAAGTGACTATCAAGTTTGACTTACATTTGCTAACTTTCGCAGGAATTATTGTTAAGTTTTTGACACTCCTCATTATTAATAAAGAACAAAAAAGGAATATGTGTATTTTATCTCTCTCAAAAAAAATCTTTAGTGCACTTCTTATTTTTGTAAAAAATACACTGTTTCATCTTTTTGTGAATTTATTCTGGGAAAGCAGGATTTTCTTTTGTGGCGTATGTGTTATTTCTTTCTCTGTCTCTTTGTTTCAATCTCTGTCTGTTTATCTCTCATGTCTAACTCTCATCCATGGATGAGAGATGCTTGGTAAATATTGCTGAATGAAATCTGGAGTGCAAAAGTACTTCTGAAGATTCTGTGGGCAGCACAGTTATTTGCCTTCTTGCTAAAACGCTCCAGTGTTGGTCCAGCCAGGATTTATAGTTGATCCTGGTGCAGGCAAAATATACATTTTACTCACTACCACTTGATACTGTTATGCACCGAGACCGTATCTCCGAACCGACCGAGAGAGCAAGTCCACCACAGTAATGCAAAGGCAAGAAGGGAGTTTATTTCTAGCACGCTAGGGCCCAAGTCTCATCCAGCACAGTGGAATCCGACTAGAGCCCCGAACAAAGGAGTATGGTGGCTCATGTACAGGCAGTTCTTTGTCTCAGTTACAGGAGTAGCTGGCGTTGCATGATTGGCCAGGCAGGATGAGCGCATGTCCTGTCTCTTTCTGGTAAACATGACTCAGGTCCTAGAGCCCGTCGTTTGGTCCCTAACAGATACCACATTCATGATTGTGTCATGGCTCATTTTCCATTAAAAAAATTATGGCTGAAGAAATGGAGAGCCTCTTGTGAGTGAATCTAAGCATAAGCAAACTTAACATAATGATAATAATAATAGGTAAATTTATTGGGGCTTCCCTGATGTCTCAACAGTAAAGAACCTGCCTACCAATGCAGGAGACATGAGTTCGATCCCTGGGTCAAGAAGATCTCGTGGAGAAGAAAATGGCAACCTACTCCAGTATTCTTGCTTGGGAAATCTCATAGACGGAGAAGCTTGGCAAGCTATAGTCCATGGGCTCGCAAAAGAGTCATGCACGGCTGCGTAACTAAACAACAACTTTTATTGAGAGTTTGGCTGTCAATAATGATACCTTACTAAAAATAACTGTCCTAAGTGGTTTTATTTATTAAGTCATTTACATGTACAGTGACTCAACAAAGTAGTTTTATTATTTGATAGATGAGGAAACTGATACTAAGAGGTTCAATGCTCGGATAGTTAAAAAGACACAGAAATGGGATTTGAACACAGTCTAACTTTGGAGTCCACATTCTTAACTGTCTAGCTTTTCCACCTCCACCTCTGATAACTTGGGAGTACTTTTCTCAGATTATAATTCTGTTTTTGAGGTCTAACAGAAGTTTCATTCAGCAATGTTTATACCAAGCATCTCTCATGTATATTGGCATTGCTTCTTTCATTAACCTGTACAAACTGTCTTACTTCTTAGAGCTTTTTTTTTTTTTGTCCCCAGAGTTTGAAAATTAAATGCAATCACAGGGAGGTTTGTATTGCTGTAATATTATGTGTAGGTATATAAAATGATCACTGTGTTTTGGTTGTGTTTACTTTGACATGGCTTAATGAAGGCAACATGTAGAGAGGGTTGAGTTAATTAGTCTTGTTATGAGAGGACTTCCCTTCTCATTTCCTGTCTTGTAAATTTTTTTCGTAACATTTCATTTATGAAACAGTTGGGGTTTTTCCTCACTAATTGAGAATACTTAAGATCATGCATCGGAGAAGGCAATGGCACCCCACTCCAGTACTCTTGCCTGGGAAATCCCATGGACGGGGGAGCCTGGTGGGCTGCAGTCCATGGGGTCGCGAAGAGTCGGACACAACTTCACTTTCACTTTTCACTTTAATGCATTAGAGAATGGAAATGGCAACCCACTCCAGTGTTCCTGTTTGGAGAATCCCAGGGATGGGGGAGCCTGGTGGGCTGCCGTCTTTGGGGTTGCACAGAGTCGGACACGACTGAAGCGACTTAGCAGCAGCAGCAAGATCATGCTTTGAAATAGCTTTGACTTTGAAATAGTTTAATTTCACTAGACTTTATAATTATGATAGTAATTATAAGAGGATGTTTAAGGTTTGAGTTTTTTGTATGTTAAAGTTTGTAAAATCAGTAAAACAGGTTTTCTGTTAAAAAAAAAAAGCCCTTGTCCCAGCTACCTAAGAGTGTTCAAAAACCTTGAATAATATGAAAAATTTCAGCACTTTAGTGTGATTGTTTCCTGTGGAAGATTACATAATCCTTGTGAAATAAACAGTGATGTTTTGGTTCCAAAGAGTTAATGTTCAGACTGTTTTCCACCTTGCCAATATTCTATTCCATAGTTGCATGTAATACTAGGGTACTTACACCTTCTGCATGGTTCACAAACAAAACAGATTGCTTCTTAAAATATGAAGAATAAATATGATTGAGAAAAGCAAATTAACATATTGGTGGTGGTTTAGTCCCTAAGTTGTGTCTGAGTCTTGCGACCCCATGGACTGTAGCCCACCAGGCTCCTCTGTCCATGGGATTCTCCGGGCAAGAAGACTGGAGTGGCTTGCCAGTTCCTTCTCCAGGGGATCTTCCTGGCCCGGGGATTGAATCCAGGTCTCCTGCATTGTAGGCAGATTCTTTACCCACTGAGCTACGAGGGATCTAAAAGATACACAGACACGTTCGTACGTATGCACACATGCTCATGTACCCTCACATATTCAAACATAGATTCAAACACGTGCACACGCACATATATACATATACACACTAACTGACAAATACGTATGTATGCATACACACATGCCTGTGCGTGCTCAAGTATATACTCAAATATACCCATGTGCACATAGATACTCACATACACACATATGTACTCATGCTTATACAAAAACATATCTGAAAAACTAGTTTTGGCCAAAAGGCTATTCTTGGATGACTGTGTTTGATGTAAATATTTAAAAACTCCTTTAAAATAAGCTTTCCAACATTATTTAGAATTTGTGAAACTGAACCTTGCATTCCTATCTTTTGTATCACTTCCTTCATGTTTATGAATTTTATATCTTTACACTGGATTCTTTCTGCAGAAATTCTTTTATGACAAGAGTACTTTTTTTTTTCTTTTAGCTGAAAGATGAGATAACAAACTAGGTGGTATAACTTCACTAGTTTTCTAAAAAGTAAACATCTTAAAACATTATGTTTGGAAGCACAAGTGACAGAAAATTTCTCCTGTAAAAATATTTAAGGCTTGGAATTTTCTGATCTAATTTTTGGACATAGACAGTTCTGGTTTGTACTGAAATTTCCAAATAATTATAAAAGAATGATGAATTGAAACTGAGTAAACTATCTTTGATATGCCTCTGTTATTGTTTATGGAATGGACTACATATTACGCTTTTGAATGGGTTGTGGTGCTTCCTGCGAGGTTTTCCTTTTTTGTGGGAATAAGCCTAACAGCTGTGTTTTGTGTTATATTTCAATCTTTGCAACTTGATAAACTTTGTGGAATAAGGGAATCCTTCAAATTACATTCTACTTTCTCTGCTCCACAGGCATCTGAATGACACAAGAGGTTAACTGTTCCATTTTTCTTGGCAGATCAATATTTCCTTATTTGACTGCTAATGATGTGATGGCATCCAGCAGGGATCTTTGGGCAACTCTTATAACAGTCCAAAGTATTCAGAAGGGAAATAGCAACAGGCAGTACGTAATGGATTAGCTCTTTGGAATGGATAGCTATTAATTTATTCCAGACCACTTGTTCAAGGTTACTTTACCCACCCTCCTCTTCTGTGATCCAGAGCCAAAGGATTCAAATGGGTAATTACCTTTTGTCAAATTACATTTTGACTTACCTTATGAGAGCACTTGGTATAGAATTTTTCTCCCAAAGGACATATAAGCACTTTATTAACATCTCTTTCATTCCTAACATATGTCTAAGAAAAAGATTGAGGCCAAGTTATTTTTCCTTCACAGTAGTAAAAACCCCATTTTACAGACAGGGCTGGACCATAAGGCCATTTTCTGGAACACAAACTTTGGCAGTTTTCTCCAAGAATTTTAATTTTGAAATACTTTCTTTTAATAAGCTTTATTAATAGGAATCTTTGAGATGCTCCTGATTAATAAAATATGTTCTCTTCTTCATTAACCATTGAGATATTCATGATTAATAAAATGTGTTCTCTTCTTTACTTCATTGACAATTGTATATACAAACAATCATATGTATGCACACACGTGTGATTAGATATATCACTAGAAATTCCTAGTGTATACACACACACACACACACACACACAGCTTCTTGAAAATAGTAGGCATTCCTGAAATACCTACTATGCATCTTATACTCAGTTGATGAAGATAGGAAGATAATATTGATGAAAAGGGAATCCTTGCCCTTGTACAGTTAGCATTTCTGAAACTATTAACTAGTAACTTGACATACTTCCTGATATGTGGATGTTGGGATCAGCCAGGTATGAAGTACTCCAATTGTATTTAGATATTGTCTATACTTATCAGATTTAGTAAATTACTTTCCGCCATTAATCAGTCATCACTTTGAGAGGCGTAAGATGCTTCCCAAAGCAATTCAAACTCCTACTGCTGTCTACCAGAAACTTCAAAATGTCCGTTGCTTAATGTAGGCCATCGTTATAGTATTATTTTTTGCTTTGGGATCAGTTTTTATTCTGTATTCTGGATTTCCTTTGGTGCTCCTTACTGTCAGTCAGTCAGTTCAGTCGTTCAGTCGGGTCCACCTCTTTGTGACCCCATGAACCACAGCACGCCAGGCCTCCCTGTCCATCACCAACTCCCGGGTTTACCCAAACTCATGTCCATCGAGTCCGTGATGCCATCCAACCATCTCATCCTCTCTCGTCCCCTTCTCCTCCTGCCCTCAACCTTTCCCAGCATCAGGGTCTTCTCAAATGAGTCAGCTCTTCGCATCAGGTGGCCAAAGTATTGGAGTTTCAGCTTCAACATCAGTCCTTCAATGAACACCCAGGACTGATCTACTTCAGGATAGACTGGTTGGATCTGCTTGCAGTCCAAGGGACTCCAAAGAGTCTTCTCCAACACCGCAGTTCAAAAGCATCAATTCTTTGGTGCTCAGCTTTCTTTATAGTCCAACTCACATCCATACATGACTACTGGAAAGACCATAGCCTTGACTAGATGGACCTTTGTTGACAAAGTAATATCTCTGCTTTTTAATATGCTGTCTAGGTTGGTTACAACTTTCCTTCCAAGGAGTAAAGTCTTACCTAGTGAGGAGATTAAAGGTGAGGAAATAAATTCTTGGAGAGGCAACGCAAACTCATCTTTGATAGACTGTTAGGGATTCTTGGTAATTGCAAAGTAATCTTTTCATGCTATGATTGTAGCACTGCAAAGCATAAGAAACTCAGACTCATTTGAGTTTTCATCACACCGTTAAGTGGAATGAGGGGGAAGACATTTTTCAGTTGATTAATTCAACCTCATTTACTTTCAGGTGTCATTTTTTCCCATTGGTGAAAAAGTCTTTAATGTCTCAATAGGGCAACTGCATCATAACTGAATTTAGAAAGTTTTCCGTAATAATTGGGATACTTTTGCATATTGGACAGAGTTTGGAAACAGATAGAAGTGAAACTTATCCAATATGTTGTTCAGTTGATAAGTCATGTCCAACTCTTTGTGACTTCATGGACCGCAGCATGCCAAGCTTTTCTGTCCTTCACTATCTCCCCAAGTTTGCTCAAACTCATGTCCAATGAGTTGGTGGTGTTATCTAACCATCTCATCCTCTGCTGTCACCTCCTCCTTTTGCCTTCAGTCTTTCCCAGCATCAGGATCTTTTCCAGTTGGTGGTATCCAATTTAATCAGAAGGAGATCAGCCCTGGGATTTCTTTGGAAGGAATGATGCTAAAGCTCAAACTCCAGTACTTTGGCCACCTCATGCGAAGAGTTGACTCATTGGAAAAGACTCTGATGCTGGGAGGGATTGGGGGCAGGAGGAGAAGGGGACGACCGAGGATGAGATGGCTGGATGGCATCACCGACTCGATGGACGTGAGTCTGAGTGAACTCCGGGAGTTGGTGATGGACAGGGAGGCCTGGCGTGCTGCGATTCATGGGGTCACAAAGAGTCGGACACAACTGAGCAACTGAACTGAATTTAATCAGTGACAGTTTTAAGTTTAAAAGGAAAAAAACTATTTGACCAAATAAAAAGATTCAGGGGCATCACAATAATGACTGAAAGTAAAACTCAGGTGTAAGAAAACCTGCATCACTGTTTTACTTGTTGGGTATTGTTTTGATTTGACAGTGAACACTTAAATAAAGGTAGTTTTCCATGTTATATAAAAGTGAACCCAAACCTCTGTGTGTAGTAAAATGAAATATTTCATCCCATGATCTGTTATGGACAACTTTAAATATGTTCCTGGAGAGTAACACTTGAATAAATACTGACTCAATGTGTGTATGTGTATGTATGTGTGTGTATACAACATAAGAAGACCATGAATTCTTCTCACAATTAATCAAAATTTATAAAGGACATGGAAAATAAAGTTGAGCAAAGAAATATTCAGAAATGATCAAATGTATAATCTCAATGGTAAATTGATAAATTCCATTTTTCAACGTTTAGCTGGATGGTGGTTTAAGAAAAAAATATTCAGACATTTCAACATTGTTTGCTTATGGAAAACATTTGAAATTTTGTTAGCAAAGAACAGTATAAAAAATCTAAGCATTTTTCCCTCAACATCTGCATTTGCTTATTAAAAAACACCCCACACCCCCAGTCTCTCAAACAAGTTAAGTTTGTCACAAAATGTTTTCAAATGTCATGAAATTTAGTCTTAATTTGTTTGTGCTTCTCCAAGTTTTAGTTTATTTGCTTATTTCATTTGAGTTCTTGTTGATTTATTTATTTCATTTCCACATATCCTTATATTTAAGACTTAAGATGGAAGTAGTCTCACAGAAATTTGGGGGAAAAATGCTTAAAATCGTTTGGGGTCTCAATTTGAGACATAGTAGATTCTGTTATCCTGGCTCCACAAAGAAAGAAATATGTATGTCCCCCTCCAAGGTGCTATCAGGCCATTTCAAACAGGGAAATAAAATTTTGATAGACATGTGTGAGTGTCTGTTGGTGTAACCCATCTTTCTTATGGTTCTGATTTTTAAGTTAGGAGACTAAAAGGAGAGAAAGCAATGTGGTCTCTTGCTTTACTTGCTCCGAGAAAAAATAAATGTATATTTGAAGACATAGGCAGATACCGTCAATGAGTCATGTTAATGAAAAGATTAAAAGAAAATGCTGAATTTACTGAAGTTAACCGAGCTAGGAGACTTTTCATCTTGATGTTTTTTCAAATTTTTCTTTTTAATACTTGCTCAGTAATTTAAGATTGCCTCAGTTAATGAGATGACGTAGTTTCTAGGGCATTTCCCTAAGAACTGTGATCTTATAGAAAACTAGAGACGCATTTAATAACATTTATGAAGGTCATTTATTTTTAGTTTAAAGCAGATCCTGTCAGAGCTCTAGAAAAATCAGTTTTTGATCACCTATCAACTAATCTCTTGGTAGTATATAGTTATTTCAGATGGCCAGCTTTAAACACTTGGCATCTGCTTAATAGTATGTTGGTATTTTTAGAGCAAGATATAAGTGATGATGATAAGAAAACACAGCATATGAGTGACTGGCGAATAAGCTGATTGTTGCTGTGTCCTCTCTGAATTATTTGGCTGATTTCTTCTCAAGCAGTATCTTTTTGCTGAAACATTAATTTTAGTATTATATTTGACTGAAAAACAATATAAAAAACAGTATTATATTTGAAAAACAGGACAAAAACTCTGCTGAAATATTAATTTTAGTATTCTATTCGACTGGAAAACAAAATACACATGATAACATCAAACCAATGAAAAACAGAAGCAACTGGATCTTTGTAAGAGTTAATTGACATGGACAAGTGAACCTAATTTTTGACTTACTGCAAATATTCCTTAAAAAAAAAAAAATTGTGTGTTGCCATATTCAGCTCCAAGAAAAATTAAAGTGCTTGCTTATTTGAAATGACTTTGGTTTTTTCACATTCTCTGGTTATCTGTTGGTGTTAACTATATGTAATATTCAAGATCTAAGAAATAAAAGTTATGCTTATGATCTGCTTCCCAGTACAGAGCCCACTTTGTAAATTTTTAAAGATAAATATTTAATGCAGATACTAGGCATTTGAAACAGTTTCTGTATTGGTACATAATGTTAGAATAATTGAGTAATTGAAAGAAAATATTGAAAATATTTTTGGCAGTTTTGTTATTCATCAAAATTGCTTCCTAGCCCTTACTTATCCCAGTATAATACTTTCATGTACATGCACACACACACACATGCCCTCATTGTATATCATGCTCAGTGAGATGGGAATGAGTTCTAACTTTTTTAATCTAAGAGGAAAAATATACAGCATGAAATTTATAAAATTTTCAAATTGTCAGTGCTGCACTTCCAGAGATGATGACTATTACGAGTTTTCCCTGCAAAGTGCCTGGGCACACTTTTGATACGCTCTCCTTGATATGGGAGCATTTCCTGATGGTTTCCTCGTTGCTTCTCACTGAAACGATAGCAACAGCCTGAATAAGGATTTGTTCAGTTTTTGATCGTCAATTTCCCTGTAAAGTTGATGTCTGCCTTGCTCAACTCTGCTTCCCACAGCCTAGCATGGAGCCTAGCCCATTATACATAGATGTTCAATTAATATTTGTGAATGAGTGAATGAACAGATACTTAATTATGTAACTTTCGTTCACTTATTAAGATTGAAACATGGGTATTTGGAAGCAAGGTGAACTGACTTTAATGACTGAGGTTTTGACTACCAAGTTAAAATGTGAAGATACAAGAAGCTTTGTATAATAGCAGAGTAATTTCCATTTAAGTGTACTTTTGGACACGTTTCAAGCAAATAAAATTCTAATTGTTCTTTTGAGAAATACTGCTATAGGAGGATTTAGGTCAGTTTTTTATTTTTTTATTTTTTTTATTTTTTATTTTTTATTTTTTTTTTCTTTTCTTTTTTTTTTTATTAAATTTTAAAATCTTTAATTCTTACATGTGTTCCCAAACATGAAACCCCCTCCCACCTCCCTCCCCATAACATCTCTGTGGGTGATCCCCATGCACCAGCCCCAAGCATGCTGTATCCTGCGTCAGACATAGACTGGCGATTCAATTCTTACATGATAGTATACATGATAGAATGCCATTCTCCCAAATCATCCCGCCCTCTCCCTCTCTCTCTGAGTCCAAAAGTCCGTTATACACAGCTGTGTCTTTTTTCCTGTCTTGCATACAGGGTCGTCATTGCCATCTTTCTAAACAAATTTAGGTAGACAAGTTTTTAACTTGGATCTAGAGATACCAGTAGGTGGCTCTGTATTCCAGTGCTGAATAACAAGTAATCCTAGAGGGTTGACTCATGGGGTAGGACCAAAATCTTGGTCAGTACTTCCATAAGGAATTTTGTATATCATAGTATGAAGTACTTATCTTAAGTTCTATATACCCTATAACCATAATTTGGAGTTTATATATATATATATATATATATATATATTTATTTTTTTCTCCTTGGCATTATTTTTGGGTTTGAACCACAAGTTTACTATCATGAAGCAGTCATAATTTCACTGTATTACATTTGATCTACCTTGACCAGGAACTGAAACAGAAGTAACTGCAAAGCCAAGTATAGAACCATCATGAAGAAAGAGTGACAGGGAAGCTCTAGTGAAGTTTTAGATGTTATTAGTTCATGTAAGCATGTTTGCGGCCATGAAATTAAAAGACGCTTACTCCTTGGAAGAAAAGTTATGACCAACCTAGATAGCATATTCAAAAGCAGGGACATTACTTTGCCGACTAAGGTCCGTCTAGTCAAGGCTATGGTTTTTCCTGTGGTCATGTATGGATGTGAGAGTTGGACTGTGAAGAAGGCTGAGCGCCAAAGAATTGATGCTTTTGAACTGTGGTGTTGGAGAAGACTCTTGAGAGTCCCTGGGAGTGCAAGGAGATCCAACCAGTCCATTCTGAAGGAGATCAGCCCTGGGATTTCTTTGGAAGGAATGATGCTAAAGCTGAAACTCCAGTACTTTGGCCACCTCACATGAAGAGTTGACTCATTGGAAAAGACTCTGATGCTGGGAGGGATTGGGGGCAGGAGGAGAAGGGGACGACAGAGGATGAGATGGCTAGATGGCATCATGGACTCGATGGACATGAGTCTGAGTGAACTCCGGGAGATGGTGATGGACAGGGATGCCTGGCGTGCTGCGATTCATGGGGTCCCAAAGAGTCGGACGTGACTGAGCGACTAAACTGAACTGAAGCATGTTTGGCTTACATATCACTTCTACATTTATGGCATTTTATTATTCACTGCTGAAGACACTGCATGTTTTTTCCTGAATGATACATTGGAATTCTAAAAAGTTAAAACAGGAACAGTGAAGTGTAATGTTTAATTGGGAGAGAAATAGATGGAAGCTGACAACTTGAGAATGGAAATAGCCTTCCTTCAAATTTGAATGTTGTTTTCTTCTCTTAAACCAATAGTTGTATAAGCTGTTCTTTTGAAGCAGTTCTTAACTCTTTGACTTATATGTTTATCCTTCTGCCTTTTAAATAGATGATGCTTTTCTGGAACATTTATATACAATAAAATTGAAAATTAGTGCTGCAAACAGGATGAGGAACTACTTCCCAGTATGTACTCATTTTCACCATACAATAAATTTTAAACTCCTCCCAGTTCTTCCTGGGTGTAGTTGAAGATAAACATCTGCTTTCCTGTTTCTTTTTTTATTTAAACAATAATTTAACCTACCCAATAGAAGGCAAATTTGGTGCTTGGTGATATTTAATCTGTTAGCCACTGGGGACTCAGCAACGAAAGAATCTATTTACTCTTTTCTACTGATTGTTTCTCAAGAGGTTGTCTTTTAATTATATTATTAGCATTTTTTGAATATTATTGTATAGTTATAATTTAGATGTTGTGAAGAGTACAAAAGAATCTTTTGGAAAAGATCTTTGTTAAAAAGAGCAAAGGGAACAATCTTGTTGGTTTGACAGGAAAAACAGCATTGAAAACAATAGCAAAGAGAAAGAGCTTTACAGCTGAGAAATTTTACATTTATAACGGTAGATGTATCACTCAGAAATGCTGACTAGATGCTGTTGAAGCGCAATATCCGAAGGATGATCTAATTAACCTTCAAAACATATTGTTTGACATGGACAATAAGGAAGTAGGGGGCTCCCCTGGTGGCTCAGAGGGTAAAGAATCTGCCTGCAATGCAAGAGCCTGGAGTTTGATGCTTGGTTGGAAAGATCTCCTGGAGAAGCGAATGGCAACCCACTCCAATATTGATGCCTGGAGAATTCCATGGACAGAGGAGCCCGATGGGCTACAGTTCTTGGGTCTCAGAGTTGGACACAACTGAGCAACTAACACTTATAAGGAAATGAGCAGATAATTAAGTGGGATGATAAATTTGTCAAGTCCTAAGCTTGAGGTATTCTACATAAAATATGTGTGTATCGGTTGTTTACAACTTGAGTAAGTTATTATTTTCTTTTTCTTAATGGGATTATACATATCTATGTGCGTGCTAAGTTGCTTCAGTTGTGTCTGGCTCTTTGCAACCCCTGGGACTATAGCCTGCCAGGCTCCTTTGTCCATGGAATTCCCCAGACAAGAATACTGAAATGAGTTGCCATGCCCTCCTCCAGGGGCTCTTCCTGACCCAGGGATTGAACCTGGGTCTTCTGCATTGCAGTTGGATTCTTTACCACTGAGCCACTGGTGAAGCCCATAAGACCCGCAGTCATCCAGTATTCTTTTGAAGGGATTTCATGTTTTATTGGAGAAGGCAATGGCAACCCACTCTAGTACTCTTGCTTGGGAAAGCCCATGGATGGAGGAGCCTGATAGGCTGTAGTCCATGGGGTTGCCAAGAGTCAGACATGACTGACGTGACTTGGCAGCAGCAGCAGCGTGTTTTATCATCTATCCTGCTAAGAACTGTGCTTACACATGGAGGGTACTCCAGGAAGACAAATAAATGAAAGAATGTGTTTATTCTGAAAAGGAATTTTCAGATCTTTACTTTCATTATTTAGCTTATTTGCTGCAGAGGTAATTTTGATGTAGTGTTAAAAGCATCAAGCCAAATAGTTGGGTATGCAGCCTGGGAAGAAAACGACCTATAGTTAGTGTGCTCAGTAACAAGTTTGTGACAGTGTTATGCAATTATTTGTTTCTTCTGACTTTGAAAATGTGTGTACACTAACCCATGAATGCAAGTGTAACTGACAGTAGTCTCATTAGAATTTATCAACCTGGTTGTCTGTGAGAACAACTCTTCAGTTTTGAGATTATTGCTATTTTCACAGGTTGTCATTTCTTACAGCTTAGCCACATAAGACTTGTGGATGAATGGAACTCCTTGCTGAAATTTTTGTACTGCTGAACACCATTTTGATGCATTTATTTATTATAATGCCAAATGGTGCTGTATTCCATATCTTGGTGATAATGCTATTTTATTTTTTTTAGCAGTATTGTACCCATGAGACTGTACAATGAATGTCCTCAGGAGTCAGAGTTCAGGCAAGAATTCATGGACTAAGTTTGGCATAAGGAAAAATTGGGAGCTGTAGAGTGGAAAGTCTTTTGCCTTAACCAGAAAAATTCCATTTTGTTTCCCCTTTAAGGAAGGGCATTCAGCATGGTTACCATGGGACATGTCACCATCTGGTCAGACTGGAAGATTAAGGGACCCCAAAGAAGAACAAATTACAGGCAGTTACTAATGCAGATTCATCAATTCGTATGCTAAGGTGACTTTGTAACGTGGTCAGTGATAATCTTCTTTTACCGCTTTAATGTTTAAAAAGCAGACTTGTATATTGATGGATGCTTATTGTATGGTAAAAGGAGAGGAGGTTCCCAGAATTTTACCACCATAGCTTGATCACAGTTTTTAAGTATCTTAAAACAGTGCTCATCCGCTTTTGACTTCCCAATATACATTCACTTTATTGGTTACAGGGAAAGAGATGAAAACAGTTTATCTCCACTATGCCTGTGACAGAGTAAGCTTTAGATAATGAGAGATGATGTTTGTATGATAATGTCAGCTGTATCTGATTAGCAATAAAGGCAAATTGGAACATAACATGGAAAACTCTGTGGTCAGTATTGGGTAACATCCTAGCAGCGAGAGTGACTCAGTACTAATGCCCCAACGAGGGGGCCGAGGCATTTCAGTACATCTTGTCTTAAGACTTCAGGAATGTCAAATGTTGTTAGGGTTAGTGCCTGGAACTGGGTACATCCGTGGGTCACCAGGAGACAGAAGTAGAAAGTGGCAAGGGCTTCACCTTTGATTATCATATGGTTTGATGGCTGACTGCAAGATGCTCCTGATGCTATGGCCTGAACCTCTTTCCAGTCTTCTGCTTAGACCTCCCTCTCCTCACCAGTGGATGCCCCACGAGGGCAGCGGTTGCTGGGGGGTTTATCCCCCTCCCACCCCTGCCCAAACAACGTATCTTTGGTGTCTCGAAGACTACTCTGTGCACAGTGATTTCATAGGTGCGACAGGAGAAATAAAGATGAATGACAACCTCTCCTTTTCTCAGCCAGCCCAGAGCCCAGCAGGGAAGACATGTCATGTATGTAAGGCAACACAGAATATCCCTGAGGGTCCGTAGTGGTGAATGAAGTCTCTAAAACTACAGGAGCAGCACTACAGCGCACCCCCCCCCACCCCACCCCCAGCCAGAGTAGGGGACGTTCAGCTTGGTCCTCAAAGATGGGTTGGAAGCCAGAAGCAGCAGGGGAAGGGGTGCACCCGGGCGATGGCACAGAGACAGGAGCAAAAGACAATGGTGGAAGCATCAGAGCACGATTGCAGAGCAGTAAACAGAGAGGGTGGGCCCAGGGTGGGATATGTAAGAGGGCAAGGTAGGAGAGGAAGTCAAGGCGAAGGCTGGGGCCCGATGCTGGAGGGCTAGCAAAGCGCTGATAAAGCTGCTCACACTTCAGGCAGGGGAGACTTTTGCTTAGAATGAGAGATTGGTACATGCCTCAGGGTCAGTTCTCAAATCCTGAAGGTCACTAGCCACAGTTTATACCTCAGCATATTACACAGTTTCGAAAAGTGGTTCATTAAATTGTTTCAGATTTAAATTCACCGAAGCCTATGCACTGTATCTAATATATCTATTGTCAAGTGGCTCAAGAAGTAAGTCTGCATTCAGATTTTGACACATAGAAAAGGAAGATTGAGAAAAGCCTTCCTTTTGAGAAAAATCATAAGCTGCTGCGTTGGCTCCTAGAAGCTCAGGAGTTAGAAGGCAATGGAACCACGCTTAGATGCTTGGTCCCTTGCAGCTACTATTTTTTCTCTAATATTAGTGGTTTTTACCTGTGTTGTCTTCTTTGGTTTTCCCTCCATCAACTGTCTATCTCTTGATTTTGGCTAAACCCAACTCTTTCATCCAAACTTAGATCATTTGTTATTTTTTTTTCTGTGCTTCTCTCAAAACCTTCCTTCAACTTACCCACATTTATGAGGCAAATAGACCCCCATGTGCACCTAAATATATCGTCTCTTCATATTTCTTCAGTGTCTTCGGTGTCAAGAATAGATCCATTAATCATTCATTCATTCCAAGCCTTAAAGTTGATTATCTAACTGTCCTTAAACATTTCAGGTGACTGAGTGTATGTCATCTTAAACCAGTTTTAGTTGTAAGCATATCGAGATGATTTTGTGGGTTCAGGTCCAGACCACCACAATAAAGCAAGTAATTGCGCTAAAATGTGTCCTGTAAATTTTTGGATTTCCCAGTGTATTTGAAAGTTCTGTTTACACTCTCTTATAGTCTATTAAGTGTGCAATAGCATTATGTCTAACAATGTATATATCTTAACTTAAAAATATTTTATTGCTAAAAAGTGCTGTTCATCATTTGAGCCTTCAATGAGTAAATCTTTTTGCTGATGGAGGGTGTTAATTAGGGTGATAGTTGCTAAACGTTGGTGTGGTTGTGGCACGTTTTAAAAATGACAACAGTAACATTAGCATCAGTTGACTCCTCCTCTTACTTGAACTCTTGAAGGCTGTTGTAGAGTCATTCAGTTCAGTTCAGTCGCTCAGTTGTATCCGACTCTTTGCGACCCCATGAATTGCAGCACACCAGGCCTCCCTGTCCATCACTAACTCCTGGAGTTCACTCAGACTCATGTCCATCGAGTCAGTTAACTGGCTTAATTTCATTATTTTTGTGGGAATAGGGAAGCCTAGAAAGAGGGAATGGAGAAGGCGATGGCATCCCCCTCCAGTACTCTTGCCTGGAAAATCCCATGGATGGAGGAGCCTGGTGGGCTGCCGTCCATGGGGTCACTAAGAGTCGGACACGACTGAGTGCCTCCACTTTCACTTTTCACTTTCATGCATTGGAGAAGGAAATGGCAACCCACTCCAGTGTTCTTGCCTGGAGAACCCCAGGGACGGGGGAGCCTGGTGGGCTGCTGTCTATGGGGTCGCACAGAGTCGGACACGACTGAAGTGACTTAGCAGCAGCAGCAGCAGCAGGAGCAGGAAGAGGGAGAGAGACTGGGGAATGGCCAGTCAGTGGAGCAGTCAGAACACACGCAACATTTATGGAGTAAGCTCGCTGGGTGTGGTTCGTGGCACCCCCAAAAACAATTACAGTAGTAATGTCAGAGGTCACTGACCACAGATCACCATGACAAATATAATAATAATGGAAAAGTTTGAAATATTGTGAGAATTACCAAAATGTGACACAGAGACACAAAATGAGCAAATGCTGTTAGATAAATGTCATCAATAGACTTGCTTGACTCAAGGTTGCTACAGACCTTCAATTTGTAAAAAAGAAAATGGTATGCATCTGTGAAGTACAATAAAGTGAAGGACAATAAGCCAAGGTATGCTTGTACTAGAAATTTCCTTACTATATTGAGCTAAATGTATTTATCTGTTTATTATTTTTATTGCTGTTGATTTAAGTTCTTTTCCTTATAAATGACATGGCTACCAGTGTTCGAAGATGATTATCCTGTTATTAAATGTTCATATGAAATGATTTCCAGATGAATATGCCTTGTAACCTTATAGCCCTTCTCTGGATATACTTTAATGGGTCACTTTCCTCTCTTAAAGCATGTACTTGCATACTATTCTCCAGATATGAGTTGAGTAGAACTGAATGTACTGAATTCTTACCTTCCTTCATGTTAAACAACATCTTTATTAGCCCTAAGAGTTTTAGCTTTTTTGTTAGTGATTTTGCATTATTGGATGACATAAAGCTTGCAGTTTACTGAGTTCTGAATATATTTTTCATAAGAATTGAAATACTCTGTGCCCAATAGCCACAGTTATTTTCTCAGATTGAAAATTTAGCTTACCAGTCCATATATGCTTTCTAAAATTTGTCACTCTTTCTTCTTTTTTGAGAAAAGAATTTCCTGTTTGTCATTTTCTGTTACATTTTCTTATTGTCCATGAATTCTAAGATACTACATACATCTATTTCCTTGTGTATAGTCTTTCAGAAAATAAAATATAGTTTAGTCAGAAATTAGAGAAAAATGTCTTCTTTGAAATGATTATTCTCTCCTTGCCTTTTCAATGATTTTACATGTGTTTCTCTGATTACTATGGCTTTTAAAAAATACCTCTATGTAATCACTTTTCTTAAATGTTTTATTTAAAAAACATTATTTTGTTTGGAAAGAATTGAAGGAAGAAGTCTTACAAGAAATTGTCCCAAATATTTAAAAACAAGAGAAATCCAAAATAGAATAAGGCAGTATATTGAACCAGTGATGTTTTCTTAATGAAAATAGTCAGTAAAACAGTCAATATTATGAACTCTGACCAAGATTCTGAAATGTAGTTTTATTTTCCTGTATTAACAATGCATCATGCTGTCTACCTGTGAGACATAATCTCTTGAAGGTGTAGTAAGGCAGGAGAGAAGAAAATAAAAACTCAGAGAAGGAGCAGGGGGTAGAGAAAAGAAATAGCAGGAAGGAAAAATCCCCAGTGAAGTGTGGTAAGGGTACAGAAGTGTGAGAACCACCGTCAGTGGGCTGACAAACGTGTGCCTGCTGATGCCTTTGATTGGAAACTGTCGGCAAGGGGAGATGTTGATGTAATCTGTAAGGATACTTTGTTCTTATCCTCCAAGAGACAAAATTCACTGGGGACATGGATCCTAAATGAGATTAGCCTCCTGTTTCATTTCACCTGAACCACCTCACCCAGACAGTGGTTCCTTTCCTGTCACACAGGGATGAATAAAATTATGAAGTCATAAAAGTAAGTATTGGGGGTTGAATTTTGCTGTAGTCATTTTATAAGCCAAGGCTTTCTTTATTCATATCCTTTAAATTGAAATTAAAAATTATGATACTGAGACAGCCCCAAATAATATTAGTTGGTGGAATGTGTGTGTACTAAGCCGCTTGAGTTGTGTCTGACTCTTTGTGACCCCATGGACTGTAGCCCACCAGGCTCCTCCATGATGATTCTCCAGGTAAGAATACTGGAGCGGGTTGCAATGCCTTCCAGGGGATCTTCCCGACCCAGGGATTGAACCCATATCTGTTAAGTTTCCTGCACTGATGGTCGGGTTCTTTACTACTAGCGTCACCGGGGAAGCCCATTTGAATCATTAATAAATCTAGATCAGATTTGTCAGAAGAGAAAGACTTGGTTCCACATGACTTTTTGTAATGTCTTTCTCTCTGTGAAATTAAAGATTGTTTTCTTTGATTCAAAGACTACAAATAATAAAATTTAAAATATAATCTGAAAAATATATTTAAGCTTGTGGTACATGTTCTTAGTCAGGGAAGCCTTTCTTCTTGGGCTTCTTCGGTGGCTAAGATGGTAAAGAATCTGCCTGCAGTGCAAGAGGCCTGGGTTTGATCACTGGGTCAGGAAGATCCCCTGGAGAAGGGAATGGCTACCCACTTCAGTATTCTTGCCTGGAGAATTCCATGGACAGAGGAGCCTGGTGGGTTACAGTTCATGAGGTTCCTGAGTTGGACATGACTGAGTGACTAACACATGTTCTTTGCATCTTTGAGATTTAGTGAATTTGTATGATTAAGATCAAGTTGAGGACCATTAACCAAATGTATTTGAGTTATCAAATAATACTTTGTGGGAAATATTGATAGAATATATAATATTTCAATGCCTTACAGCATTATTTTTTGGCTGTGCAGTGCTTGTGATAAACTGTTAGTGAAATGGATTGTCTATTGCCTTGAGCTGGGTCAAGATTCTTGCTCAGGTAGAGATTAGCACACTGATTTTTATATAGAGAGAGTTTTGTATAGAAATTTTCCTTTGCTAGTTCTGATGATCAAACTTCAAACTTCTAAAATCAGTCATGCTTACTGATAAAAATCTCGAGTATATAACTGTAGTCATATACATATTAATTGAAAATCACATGCATGTATTGTCGTTCTTATAAAGTATGTTAACTGAAAAACACACCAGAAATACATTGGTTGAGATAATTAAATATAACCAGAAATTCCTTGCATACTGATATCCTTATGTACCCTTTTGAGATATGTATACCTCACTGTAGAGACCACCAGTATAAAGGATTGCATTTTCTGGCGTAACTTAACTAAAAGTACATACATTGAGAGGAATTCTGAAGCTAGTGTCAAGTTTTGTTTTCTATCTCTTTAAATTTATACTAACTGGATGCCATTAGGTATTTGACATACATTTGATCTAAGAGAAATGAATTTTTTCTGGGTAGAAAGGTGTAGGAAACTCATATTCTGTCGTGTATTGGTAAAAAGCTAATGTAATAACCAAGTTTAAGGGTAGCATACTGTAATCCTTACTGAGTTGCAGACAGCTGTAGACAACTGGTTTCCTCAGACTCGACATATGTAATTTATGCAACCAAGGGAACATTTTAGAATGTATTAATAGTTCATTTATCAGTTTTGTGAAAGTCTGGTGACAGTTACATCGTGTGTGTGTATGTGAGCGACAAGTATGTTTCAGTCCTGGTGTGGCTCAGTATTTTCAGCTTTTCTGAGAGCTATGGAGCTAGTCTGATTGTGTCTTATTTTTGAACTGAGGAAGATGGTTAGCAGCAGGGCCTGCCCGTGGGCCCCATCTACTTGGCCAAATTGGGAAGGGCTCATGAAGGCCACGGAGAAGGCTAGGCAGCTGGAGAGTAGTTGAGCAAGCAGGCAGAGTTGATTCTCTGGGGGTGGGAGAGAGAATGTCTTGACCTGGGATATGAAACCTGTTGATTGCTTTA
This sequence comes from Capricornis sumatraensis, assembly GCF_032405125.1. Classification (NCBI taxonomy): domain Eukaryota; kingdom Metazoa; phylum Chordata; class Mammalia; order Artiodactyla; family Bovidae; genus Capricornis; species Capricornis sumatraensis. The sequence continues at coordinate 74,030,075 of NC_091082.1, forward strand.
CTGTATATTAAGTTTTAAATATTTTTTTCCCTCCATGTACCAGAACAGTAGAGCTTTAGCTATATCAAAACTAGTGTTCTACTTTCTGCTTGCCTGGTCAGTGTTTCCTTATTAAACTGAAGAACTTGATTGTGTTTGGTATAAATTACATCAACCCTTCCCTATACAACTTTCATGTGCTGAAGTCCATTAGAATATCTAGGAGTGTTTTTTTGCAGCTGATAAAGGTTTTAAATGAAAGAGTGAGGTTGAAAAAATCTTAAATTAGCACTAGAAATTAGTCTCTTGTTGAGTCTGTTAGTCTGTTGAGTCTGTGGCAAAAATTCAGTGGCATATTGGTTGCTTACTGTTGTTCAGTCGCTAAGTCCTGTCCAGCACTTTGCCATCCCATGGACTGCAGTACACCAGGCTACTCTCTTCTCTGCTGTTTCCCAGACTTTGCTCCAATTCATGTCCATTGAGTTGGTGATGCTATCTAACCATTGCATCCTCTTCCATCCCCTTCTCCTTTTGCCTTCAATCTTTGCTAGAGCATCAGGGGTTTTTCCAGTGAGTCAGTTCTTCACATCAGGTGGTCAACATAATTGGAGCTTCAGCTTTAGCATCAGACCTTCCAATGAATATTCAAGGTTGAATTCCTTTAGGATTGACTGGTTTGACCTTGCAGTTCAAGGGACACTCAAGAGTCTTCTCCAGCGCCAAAATTTGAAAGTATCCATTCTTTGGCGCTCAGCTTTATTTATGGTCCAGTTCTCACATCCATACTTGACTACTGGGAAAACCACAGCTTTGACAATATGAACCTTTGTCAGAAAAGTGATGTTTCTGCTTTTTTAGTGTAGTGACTAGGATTGTAATGGCTTTCCTGCCAGGAAGCAGGCATCTTTTAATTTCATGGCTGCAGTCACCATCACAGTGATTTTGGAGCCTAGGAAAATAACGTTTGTCACTGCTTCTACTTTTTCCCCTTCTGTTTTCCTGAAGATGGGACCAGATGCCATGATCTTATCGGTTTTTTGTATGTTGACTTTTACGCCAACTTTTTCAGTCTCCTCTTTCAAGAGGCTCTTTAGTTTCTCTTCACTTTCTGCTGTAATCCATGAAGGGAATATCGGTTATGCGGTAGGAGTTAATACGCCAAAATAAATAATATTTTAGCAAAAACATGGGCTTCCTTACTTATCATTTCTTAATTTTAAAAATTGGTAGTGTTTTTCCTGATGTAAACATCCATATTACCCCATTTGACAGATAATACTTCAGATACAAGATTTTTCATTTATTTGCTTGTGAAACCAACTTTGCTCCATGTAGAAAACGTGGAGATAGTGTGAAAGTATAGAGAAAAACAATGCCAGCAAAGTTCTAACAAACTCACTGTTAAAATTTGGCGTATTTCATTTGTCTCTTGACTCTCTCTCCCCTCCCTTCACTCTATTTTTTTTTTAATGGATAGTACATGAGATAGTTGTTTTATATTGTACTATTTTTCCCTCTGCATACATTATGAGTAATTCCAGAATTAACATTATATCAAAACATTATTTAAAATATTACGTGTGGATCGTCACTTCATTTCATTATTTTCTAATTGAGCATTAAAATATTTTTCTACCCTTAAAAAAGAATATCTGATTATGATAATTTTTTGGAAACAATATAGTCTCATGTTGAGACATTTTATGGGAAAAGGTAGTTCATTTTCTTTTATTACATAGTCAATAGCAGAATTAAAAATCTTTGTATTGACATTTTCACAAGCTCCTTGTCATATCTAAGGCAAACATGGAGAGTGTGAAAGAGTGGGTAGCATATAAAAATGCTCTTAGAAATTTAAGTTCAAGTGTTAATGATGTTTAATGCTAATTGTGTAACTCTAAATATTGATAGGTATTTTTGTTGTTCTCATTGCCCCAGTTCACTACAACTTTGATGTTGCCTCATTTTACTACAGATTCCTGGCATAGATGCTTATTTTTAAGTTTAAAATTAGTCATGAGCTTCCTAGGCGCCATCACTCGACTTTGTGGTTTTGGCGAAATTCAACCCAGGTCTGTCTAGCAGTTCACAGGACTGAATGCCAGAAGATAGAAGCGAAGTAAAATATCCTGCCCTAGAAAAATAAACTACCCGAAAGACCTGCATATGTTTCCTTGCGTCTTTTTATTTCTAAATTAAGAACTAAAATTTAAACAGGAAGCAACATTTTCAATTTAGAATTAAAATAATCCTGACTCCTAGAAGCAAGTAATTAGATCACCTAGTTCATAGTGCAGTCAAGTGTGTTATTATATTTTTATTGCTTTACTAATATCTTACAACTTCTGTTTTTTCTTCCAAACATATCTGAGCTAGAGTTACAGGCAAGTGAGACCTGCGTTTGATCCCAGGGTAGGGAAGATCCCCTTGTAGGAGGGCATGGCAACCCACTTCTGTATTCTTTGCCTGGAGAATCCCCGTGGACAGAGGGGTCTGGTGGGCTACAGTCCATGGGGTTGCAAAGAGTTGGACAGGACTGAGTGACTAACCACTAAGAACAAAAACACGTAATTAGATTACCTAGTTCATAGTGCAGTCAAGTGTGTTATTATATTTTTATTGCTTTACTAATACCTTACTACTTATTTTTCTCCAAACATATCTGAGCTAGGGCTAAACTCAAGTAAGTTTTTGTTTGCTTGTTTAAATCACCATAAACAACATTTAAGGGGGAACTGACAGTATGTCTTTCCTAGAAATGAGAGTCCATGTAAAAGTATTCTGTCCTTAACTGTGTGACTTAGATCCTGATAGTAATATTATTCTTAACTCCTGGTCCTGAGTGCTGAGCCTTATAGTGTGTTAAATCCTCTCTACAACCCTGGGAAGGTCTGTTCTACAGATGAGTAATCTGAGGATAAAGGAGTTTAAGTAAATTGCCCAAGGTCATTCAACAAGTGGTTGAGCAGTATTAGAGCACAGGCTGTCTCTCCTTCAAAATCATCAAAAGCCTAACTGCTAGGCTTTTGTCCCAGGTGAATGAGGAACTCTTTCTAAACTCTAGGGGCTTTGTTTGCAGTGAATTTACCTCACATAATCTTATTTGCACTTTTTTCCCTTCCTACTAAATTGTAGACTTTTTACAATCAGGGGTTGAAAAAGCTGAGAATACTCAAATAGGGTAATCCAATAAAATATACCCTCTCTGCAGGGTACACAGTGCTTTCTGATAAAATGGCTATTTGATAAGCTGTTTCAATAGGTTTGAGGTGATATCTTGGGTTTCGATACGCATTTCCCTGATGATTAATGATGTTGGGTATCTTTTCCTGTGTCTGTTGGCTATCTGTATGTCTTCTTTGGAAAATGTCTGTTTAGATATTCTTTCCAGTTTTTAATCAGTTGTTTGTTTGTTTCACTACTGAGTTGTATTGAGTTAGCTTCCTATCAGATAGATGGTGTGCTGTCACTTCCTCCCATTCAGCAGGTTGTTTTTTTTTTTATTTTGTTGTTGGATTATCTGTGTTGTGCAGAGGCTTTTTAGTTTGATAGAGTTCTACTCATTTATTTTTATTTTTGTTGCCTTTGCTTTGTGACTTCCCTGGTGGCTCAGATACATCTACCTACAATGCAGGAGACCTGGGTTCGATCCCTGGGTTGGGAAGATCCCCTGGAGAAGGAAATGGCACCCCACTCCAGTACTCTTGCCTGGAAAATTCCATGGACAGAGGAGCCTGGTAGGCTACAGTCCATGGGGTCACAAAGAGTCCGACACGACTGAGCAACTTCACTTCACTTTTGCCTTTGCTTTGCCATAAGATCAAAGAAAATCATTGCCAAGAATTATGTCAAGGAGCTTATCATCTTCGCTTTCTTCTAGGTATTTTGGTTTCAGGCCTTATGTTTAAGTCTTCAGTCTATTTTGAATTAGCTTTTGCATATAGTATAAGATAGTGGTCCAGTTTCTTCCCCCCCCAACCAAGGTCATTATTGAAGAGATTCTCCCTTTTCCACTGTATTTTCTTGGCTCCTTTGTCATAAATTAGTGTAGGTTTATTTCTGGTTCTCTATTCTGTTCTGTTGTTCCATGTGTCTGCTTTTATACCAATACCATACTGTTTAAGTTATTATACCTTTGTAATATAGCTTGAAGTCAAGGAGTGTGATGTCTCCAGCTTTGTTGTTCTTCAAAATTGCTTTGGCTGTTTGTGATCTTTTTTGTTTCTATACAAATTATAGGACTGTTTGTTCCATTTCAATGAATGCCATTGGAATTTTGGGAGGGATTGTATTGAATCTGTATATTACTTTGGGTAGTATGGACATTTTAACAGTATCAATATTTCTAATCCATGAGTACAAATATCTTTCTGTTTATTTTTGTCATCTTCAGTTTCTTTCTTTAATATCTTGTAGTTTTCAATGTACAAGTTTTTTATCCCCTTGGTTTAATTTATGCTTAAGTATTTCATCTCTGATGCAACTGTAAAGGAGATGTTAAAAAATTCTCTTTCTGAGTTTGTTATTAGTATAAGTAAGAAACAACAGATTTTTGCAAATTGAGTTTGTATCCTGCAACTCCACTGAATTTGTTTATGAATTTTAACAAGTTTTAGATGGCATCTTTAAGGTCTTCTGTGTATAATATTGACATCTTCTTCAGATAATGACAGCTGTACTTCTTCATTTCCAATTCAAATGCCTTTTATGTCTTTTACTTACCTAATTGCTCTGACTGGTCCTTTCATTTCTGTGTTGAATAAAAGTGGTGGGAGTGGGCATCCTTGTCTTGTTCCTGATTTTAGAGGAAAAGTTTTCAGCTTTTCACCATTAAGTATGATGTTAGTTGTGCCCATGGTGTATGATACTTTTAATGTATTGTTTAATTTGGTTTGCTGATATTTTGTTGAGACTTTTGCATCTGTGTTCAGCAGAAATACTGGGCTATGACTTTCCTTTTTGTGTCATTCTTGTTGGTTTGGGTATCAGGGTGATGCTGGTCTTGCATAGAATGTGTTTGGAAGAGATCCCCTCCTCTTAAACCTTTTGGAAGAATTAGAGAAGGACTGTTATTATTTTTGAATGTTTTGTGTATTTCACCAGTGAAGCTCTCTGGCCCTGGGCTTTTGTTTATTGGGAGGTTTATGATTACTGATTCAGTCTCCTTGCTGGTAATCAGTCTGTTAAGATTTTCTTTTTCATCGTGATTCAGTCTCTGTAGATTGTATGTTTCCAGAAATGTATCCATTTCTTCTAGGTTATCCAGTGTTTCCAGTAACTGTTTGTAATTGTCTTTTATCATCCTTTGTATTTCCATGGTACCAGTAGTGAGCCTCCTCTTTCATCTCTGATTTTAATTATTTGAGTCCTCTCACGTTTTTCTTAGTCCATCCAAACATTTATCAACTTATTTTTCTGTTGAAAGAACCAACTCTTAGTTTAATTGATCTTTTCTATGTTCTTTTAAGTCTTTATTTCATTTATTTCTGCTGTAATCTCTGTTATTTCCTTCCTTCTACTAACTTTGGCCTTTGCTCCTTCTGAAGTTCCTTGAGGTGTAAACTTAAGTTGTATATTTGAGGTTTTTCTTGTTTCTTAAAGGAGCCATTTATTACTGTGAATGTCCCTTTTAGAACTGCATTTGCTGTAATCGATAAATTTTTGATATGTTACATTTTATTCTCATTCTTCTGAAGATATTTTAAAAATTATTCTTTTTATTACTATTTCTTCTTTGACCCATGGGTTGTTCATTAGCATGTTGTTTTATCTTCATCCTTGTCAGCCTTGATAGAGGCCTTTCAGGGTCTGTAACTACCTCCTCCTTGATGGAGGAGGCCAATAAAGATAAGAGGCTAATAAAGAAAATGCGGCTCTTGGCTGTTCTGATTCACTCACCACCTCAAGGGGACCTTGAAGGACTGAGAAGGCTGGACAGACCCCCAAGAAGATGCCTGGGGCTGAACCAATGTGCTTTTGTCAGAAAGGGGGGCATTGGAAGAGGGAATGTCCTGAGCACCCTCCTGAGGGATACCCAGGGGGCAACCCTGACCAGTCCCAGTTCTTTGTGAGTAAGTTGGATGAGAGAGCCCACACACTGACTGGTGGGGCCCGGTGCCTGCCTGCCTATAGATCCCACTTGATCCATTCTCATCATCCCAGTGGAGCCTTGGGTCACCATTGATGTAGCAGGTAAAACTGAATTTCTTGTGGACACTGGAGCTGCCTGCTGTGCTCTGACTTGGCCAGCCAGCCCGCTCTCCACCTGTGGACTATACTGTGACAGGAGTCAGTGGACAGCCGTAGGGAGGGCAATTTATCTCTCTCTCCTTAGCTTCCCAGGTGGCACAGTGGTAAAGAATCTGCCTGCAATGCTGGAGACACAGGAGACTCAGGTTCAGTCTTTGGGTCAGGAAGATTTCCCTGGAGAAGGAAATGGCAACCCACTCCAGTAATCCTTGCCTGGAAAATTCCATGGACAAAGGAACCTACAATCCATGGGGTCGCAAAGAGTCAGCTGTGACTGAGCACGTCAGCACATTCATGAATTTTCCAGTCTTCTTCATGTAATTAATTTCTAGTTTCTGATATGAAATTGATCTTATTTCATTACTCTTAAAGCTACTAAGACTCGCTTTGTGACGTAACATGGGGTCTATTTTGGAAAGTGTTCCGTGTGCCGTTGAGAAGAATGTGTATTCTGTTGCTTTTGGATGGTGTATTTTGTAGATATCTGTTAATTTTATGTGGTCTCACATGTCATTTCAGGCTGATGTTTTCTTATGTATTTTTCGGTCTCAGTGATGTACCCACTGATGTAAGAGGGGTATTAAAGTTCTCTACAGTTATTGTGTTTACGAATGTAACAGATTCTTTTTGGATTGTCCCCTTTATCATTATGTAACACCCCTTTTTGTCTGTTAAAACTACAGTCTTTGTTTTAAGGTCTGTTTCGTCTTATAAAAGTATAGATGTTTGAGCTTTCTTTTGGTTTCCATTTGCATGAAATATCTTTTTTATTTCTTTACTTTTTATCTGTGTAGGTCCTTACATGTAAAGTGTCTCTTTTATAGGCAGCAAATAGGTGAGTCATTTGTTTTAATTCATTCAGCCATGGTATATCTCTTGATTGAAGTACTTAATCCATTTACATTTAAGGTAATTATTAATAGGTATGCTCTTTTAGTCTTTTGGTTGTTTCAAAACTATTTTTATAATTCCTTTCTTGCTTTCTTCCTTTGTGATTGATGACTTTATTTAGTGGTATGCTTATATTCTCTTTATCTTTTATGTATTTATGATAGATGTTTGCTTATGGTCACCATGAAGCTTACATATAGCTAACTTGTGTCTGTAGCAGTCTATTTTAAATTGATAGCAAGTTGTTTGTTATCACTCATCATAATATCATGATGTTATGATATATAGATAAACCATGATTTTCGTATTAACTCCGTGAAGCAGAAAGGAGAAATAAGAAATTATTTGTAATGTTTTTCAGATTCAGTAAATACTTGTGTTAGAAACTACACTAGCCTGTTTACAAAGGTGTTAGCCACACAGGAACACTGAGGCAAGGTATTTTCAAGTCTAGTTTATACACAAAGGCAGTGAAGTTTCGAGGTTAAGTAACTTGCCCAGATTCACACCGTGACTAACATAGAACCGGTATGAAAACTCAAGTCTTTATTTGAAATACAGTGCTCTTCTATCGTGTCGTCTTTTAGTGCTGTCTTTAGAGGATATCTATTAAAATTTTAAAATAAAACTTTATTATGAAAGAAGGGAAAATTTGTGCATTGCTTTCTTCATTTGAATGGCAAGATGAGTATGGTAGCAATCACTAATTTCTGTCTGTCACTGAAATAGTGATTGTGTCTGAAGTTTTCATACATGTCACAAGTTTAAAACATTCATGAAGTAATTATGTCAGTTCTTCCCAAAATGAAACATTTGTAATTTACCCTCAGAAAAAAAATTTTTTTTATTTGAATGCTCGCCTATTTATTATTTATGTTTATTAAAAGTTTATTTTTTTAGGTAAGGGTGTACCAACATTCTTAATCTTTGTCAAATCCATTGGCAGACACGTTCATAGTAGTGTTTGGTCAGTTGCTTAGGGGATGAAACCAAACAGCATATTGGTTGTGTTATGTTGGACTTTGTGGTTTTACAGTTTAGGAAGTCCTGTCCTCGTGCAATAGCATGCAACCATTTCTGCTCTAGAATTTTTCCTTCTATAAGTAAGCAGTGCTTAAAAAAATATTTGGAGGAGACTAAAGAAATTTAGATTCCAGAACAAGGAAATAATGCCACCATCTAATCAATCAGGAATTCCTTTGTTTCCACTACAATTAAACATTTAAAAATTATATTTGGAGGAGAGGGACTTATTTGTGTGTGGTTTGAAGTAAAGAATGTGGACCTTAGAGTCAGATAGAGCGAGTTTGAATTCTGGGCTCTGCTGTTCATTTGTAAAACGAAGATAATAATACCTAATTAGCAGGGCTGTTTTAAGGACTACAGAATAAAATAAATATATTTGTATGCAGAGTTCCAGATACAAAGCAGATGGCTATTATTTCTTAGTACTTCCAACTCAATTCCTAAACTGTAAAACATGTGGATTTTGAGAATGTTCATTGTTAAGACTAAAAATGAAAGAATTTAGGATCAGACCTCTGATTTCAGTGTGGTAGTTTATAGTCAGATTATTCCATCCTCTTCCCAGAAATTATCCAAAATAACAAGGTGAAAGAGAAACCAAAATATGAGCAACCATTTTGGGTATAACTAGGGCAGTGATAAAACCCCAGATAAACCCCAAAACGAATTTCTATCCAAAGCTATGATACTGTACAGTGGGATGTAGAATTAGAACAGAATGGAGTGAGAGTGTAGTCAGTACACTAAAAGAGTATTATTTTTGGAGAAGGGGGATACATACTTTGGTGCAGTGTCTGACCTCCATTTTTATAACAGGTTGAATGGGGTGAACCAGCAGAGTGCAGGCTCTTTCTCAGACCTAGCTTGGCTCTCAGCAGTAAAAATAAGTGAATCATAATAAATTATAAGCCATAGTTAAGAAATGTACCACAGCTACCATATCCATTGGCTAAGGAAATGTGAAGTGCAAATAAATACATAAACAAAATCCTTTATCATGACAAAAAGTGCTGTTATCCTGGAACATGCCCCTGGATCCTTCCCCACATGAATTTCCAGCAAACAGCTAGTACAGAAAAAAAAAAAAAGTACCAGGGCTACTACTATGATACAAAAAAAAAAACAAAACAAACAGCCCAGGATCTTTGTAAAGAAAATCACAAGGAAAATAATGAGGAAATGAAGAAGAATACCAAAAGCTAGGTAAGAAAAAAAAAAAAAAAGTGAAAGTGTTAATCATGTCTGACTCTTCACTACAGTCCACCAGGCTCCTCTGCCCATGGAATTCTCCAGGCAAGAATACTGGAGTGGGTAGCCATTGGTTTTCCAGGGGATCTTCCCAACCCAGGGACTGACCCTGGGTCTCCTGCATTGCCGGTGGGTTCTTTCCTGTCTGAGCCCCCATGTAAGGCAAACTCATGAAAGACAAAACAAAACAATGGAACCAAGAAAGAGAAATTATCGGGTAAACCTGGTGAACTTGTTGGAAAAAGAAGAAATAACAATGCTGAAAGGTAGAGAAGATCTAGAGGAGGAATATGAGAAAAGTGAGCAAAATGAAACAAATATAAAGAGTTCAATAAGATTACAGATAAGATTATAACTACAGAATACAGGCAGATGAAGTCAACCATGCATATTACTGGAGTTGCTAATAAGGGAAACAGAAACTATGTGACAAAATGCGTTATGTGAACTTCCAGAAACCAAAGACATGCTTTTACCAAGCCCAGTGAAAGTTGCCATAAGTGCCATCAACGTGAAAACATCCATGTTAAATGCTGAACATTGGAGATAGTGAAAGAATCCTTTGGGTGGCCAAGAAAAACGTCACTTGTAAACGAAAATGATTACTGTGACCTTAAACTGCTCTGTAACTGTTCAGGACTAGAAGGTAGTGGAGCAACCTGTACAAAATCTTCAGAGAAAGAGTGTGACTCAAGACTTTTAGAGCCAGCAAAAATGGTGTTCAAGTTCAAAAGTCATAGTAAATGATTTTGAACATGCTCAACAATGGGAATATTGTGCCTGTGAGATATCTTAAGGAATTTTTAAGAAGGTGAACTATGGACATCTAAGAGCTGTCTGAAAAAACTGCAGTGAAAATACTAACCAGGAGCAGTAGATCCATGTAACTCTTTTAGGAGAAGAGCAAATATAAGGATTCAGTTCAGTTCAGTTCGGTCGCTCAGTCATGTCCCAACTCTTTGCGACCCCATGAATCGCAGCACGCCAGGCCTCCCTGTCCATCACCATCTCCCGGAGTTCACTCAGACTCACGTCCATCGAGTCTGTGATGCCATCCAGCCATCTCATCCTCTGTCGTCCCCTTCTCGTCCTGCCCCCAATCCCTCCCAGCATCAGAGTCTTTTCCAATGAGTCAACTCTTCTCATGAGGTGGCCAAAGTACTGGAGCTTTAGGGTATCAAAATAGACTATATTGATAGTTGTACTGACAGTAGAAACAATAAGTGTTACAAAAGGGAGACAGCAGGGGGAAAGAGAATGGCAGATAAAAGAAGTACATTTATTTCAATATGCAAAATTCTTAAAGAGATGGGAATACCAGACCACCTTACCTGCCTCTTGAGAAACCTGTATTCAGTTCAAGAAGCAACAGTTAGAACTACACATGGAACAACAGACTGGTTCCAAATTGGCACAGGAGTACATCAAGGCTGTATATTGTCACCCTTCTTATTTAACTTACATACAGAGTATATCATGTGAAATGCCGGGCTGGCTGAAGTACAAACTGGAATCCAGATTGCCAGGAGAAATATCAACTTCAGATGTGAAGATTATATCCCTCTAAGGGCAGAAAGCAAAGAGGAACTATAGAGCCTCTTGATGAAATTGAAAGAGGAGAGTGAAAAAGTTGGCTTAAAACTTAACATTTAGAAAACGAAGGTCATGACATCCGGTTCCATCACTTCATGGCAAATAGATGGGGAAACAGTGGAAACTGTAACAGACTTTATTTTCTTGGGCTCCAGAATCACTGCAAATGGTGACTGCAGCCCCATAATTAAAAGACACTTGTTCTTTGAAAGAAAAGCTATGACCAACTTAGATAGCATATTACAAAGCAGAGGCATCACTTTGTTGACAAAGGTCTGTATAGTCAAAGCTGTGGTTTTTCCTGTAGTCACGTATGGATGTGAGAATTGGACCATAAAGAAGGCTGAGTGCCAAAGAATTGGTACTTGAAAATTATGGTGCTTGAGCATACTCTTGAGAGTCCCTTGAACAGCAAGGAGATCAAACCAGTCAATCTTAAAGGAAATCAACCCTGAATATTTATTGGAAAGGCTGTTGCTGAAACTGAAACTTCAACACTTTGGCCACCTGATGTGAAGAGTCAGTTCATTGGAAAAGACCCTGATGTTGGGAAAGACTGAGGGCAGGAGGAGAAGGGTGTGACAGAGGATAAAATGGTTAGATGGCGTCACAGACTCAAAGGATATGGCTTGGAGTAAACTCCAGGAGATAGTGAAATACAGGGACGTCTGCAGTTTATGGGGTTGCAAAGAGTTGGACACAACTTAGCGACTAAACAATAATTTAAATGCAAATGAAAAGCAAGCTACAATCATGATCCAGATGATATAAAGCATTTGACTTTAAGTCAGATTAACCTTATATGAAACAAAAAGAGCAGTTTATAATGTTAAACAAGATAAAATAACACTTTAAAAGGATTGAAGCATTCATAGCAAAGGTATAACAATGAAATATATCTATGTACTATTCGTAAAACAAGAGAAAAAATCAGCAATTTAAAATTAGGAACTTTAATTTTCTTCTATAGTGCATAACAGACTAAATGGCCAAAAATATGTAAATCTCTAAGATCTAGTTAATATTATTAAAAAGATTAATCTAATTGATGTATAAAACTGTTTCCTTAAAACAGAGAGTACATCATCTCTAGTGACCATGGAATGTTAATAGAAATGAAACATTTGCAGTAAGACACGGAAAATTGCACTAATCATAATACTGTAAAAATACAAATTAATAAGAGAATAAAGTTGAAAACAACAAATTAAAACATCTTTCAAAGTCACGTCAAAAAGGAAATCCAAACTAAGATTAATATAGAAAATAAATATAATAATAAAAATACAGCCTGTCAGTACCTATGATAATGGATAAATAATTTCCAGAAGAAAAATTATGCATTTACTACTTGGAGTAGTAAGTTAGGAAGCTAGAAGAAAACAACAAAATCAATGTATGCCAAGCAAAATGATAATTAAGAAGCATAACGGCAGAAAGAAATGAAATAAATAAGAGGGGAACAGTAAACCTTAGGAGAACTAAAATAAGATGAGAAATGTAGAGAGGAGCAGAAAGAAATACAGAATGTAAGAAAGGATAATAGGAAAAATACCTCAAAATGCTGGAAGTTTACCTTGTAAGAGAGTGTGCGTTCTAAACTCCAGATGAATAATTTGACAAATTGAATAAAATGGTTAAATTTCTAGAGAGAGATAATTTACTAAAAGGTTCTCTATATTTTATATACAGAAAATAAAGACAGACAAATTAAGATGGGGTTGGCTAGGAGGGCAGAGAAATATATACTCCCATTGCCAAAAACACTAGGTCCTAATGATTTCACAAGAAAATTCTACTAAACCCTTTAAAACCTAATGTCAATGGTATTTAAACTATTTCAGGGAATATAAAAAGGAAGTATATCAAGTTTTGAAATGGTGTAAACATGATGTTAATGTTAAAACTTAATAATGATTACAATTAGAAAGAAACTTTAGATCATTCATAGTCATATTCATGCAAATAAGTACACAAAGTCCTAAATTAAATGTGAACAGAATTTAGCACACATTAAAAGAATAAAACATCCTGATTAAGGGAGTTTATTTCAGGGGCATAGTAATGATTCAGTAAAAGGAAATCTAATAACATTACATTTAAGGAGAAAAGCACATGATTGGCAACAAAATTTAATTTAAAGTTCATACTTTAAAACAGAAAAATCTCTAATTGTGACTAGGTAGTTATTTTAATATGACAAAATATATGTATTTTAATCCAAAATCCAGTGTCATACTTAATGTGTAAACACTAGAAACATTGTTGCTCATTTTAGAAATTGATAGTGATGTCCATTTGCTGACTTTATTTTTGGGGCTCCAAAATCACTGCAGATGGTAATTACAGCCATGAAATTAAAAGATGCTTACTCCTTGGAAAGAAAGTTATGACTAACCTAGACAGTATATTAAAAAGCAGAGACATTATTTTGTCAACAAAGGTCTGTCTAGTCAAGCTACGGTTTTTCCAGTGGTCATGTATGGATGTGAGAGTTGGACTGTGAAGAAGGCTGAGCGCCGAAGAATTGATGCTTTTGAACTGTGGTGTTGGAGAAGACTCTTGAGAGTCCCTTGGACTGCAAGGAGATCCAACCAGTCCATCCTAAAGGAGATCAGCCCTGGGTGTTCTTTGGAGGGAATGATGCAAAAGCTGAAACTCCAATACTTTGGCCACCTGATATGAAGAGCTGACTCATTTGAGAAGACCCTCATGCTGGGGAAGACTGAGGGCAGGAGGAGAAGGCGACGACAGAGGATGAGATGGTTGGATGGTATCACTGACTCAGTGGACATGGCTTTGGGGAGACTCCAGCAGTTGGTGATGGATAAGGAGGCCTGGCATTCTGCAGTTCGTGGGATCACAAAGAATTGGACACGACTGAGCAACTGAACTGAACTGAATCACAACTATTGCTTAACGTTGTTCTTGGAATGTTAACCAATTCCATTAGATATGAGAGAGGAATCAGAGATACAAAACAAAATGATTTGCAGTTTTCATGATTGTATACCTGGAAAACCAAAAGAATCAGCTGAAAATTCTTAAAAAGAGTAAAAAAAATTCCAAATGGTGGTAAAGATAAATTACTATACAAAATCAATAACTTCTGTATACTACAAAGTTGCAACCACTTAGAAGATATAATTAGAAGGATGATCCCTGATTTTCAACATCAAAAAGTATATCTAAAATAGCTATAAACTTAGTAAGAAATACGCACACTTCTGTTTGGGGGAAAATAAACTATAAAAAACTTCTAATGATCCCCAAAGAATACTTCAATAATTGGAATAATGCATGAAAAATCTATGCATTTTGTTTGTCCTGATTTATTCTATGAATTTGTGTGACATAGAAAAAAATATCTACAGGATTTTTATTGAACTAGATAGACTGATCTTATATTGTTATAGGAAATAAGCACCAATAGCCAGGAAAATTCAGCCAAAGGAGAGTGATGATATGGAAATGAGCCCCACCCGAGATTAAAACATATTTTGCCTCAGTTATTAAGACAGTTTGGTTCTAGGCATGAAGGAAAAGATTAACGGAAAAGAATATAGAATACACATGTGAATTGTAGTGGCATGTAATATCCGTAGGGAAAAATAGATTTTTCTGTAAATAATTATGAGCCAGCAGGGTACTCATCTGGAAAAAAAGTGGATCCATACCTCACAGTTTACACCAGCAGAAACTTCAAACAAACCATTAGTGTCAATCTAAAACACAAATCTTAAAAGTACTAGAAGACATCAGGGGAGAATTTTACATGACTTCAGGATGAAGAAAGTTTTCCTAACTATGATAAAAACCAGGAACCATGGGGAAAAGAGTAATAAATTTTACTTACTACATAAAAGAAAACTATTTTTACATGACCAAAATTGCCACAAGAGACACTGAGCTAGAGAAAACTTCTTGCAACTCATATCACAGACAAAACCTAATTTACTTAGTGGAAACAGCTTTCACAGATTGACACACAGAGAGTAGCAACCCAGTATAAAATTGGACAAAGATTATGGGCATTTGTTATTTTACACAAAGGAAATTCAAGAGGTCTTCCTTGAATACTGTACTATTATGCCCTCCCCCTGTCCATTATTTGTGTCAGTAGCCTGCTTATTTCCATCACAGCACTGATTCCAACATGTTGCTATTTTCTCTTTGCTCATTTACTTGTTTTATTGTCCTTTTAATCTGCCATACTGTGAAATCCTTGGGGAAGTGATACATCTGTCTCCTCCTGCTGTAGGATATGAGGCATTCACAATTCTGCTCTAAGTCTGTTCTATTCCATCTTAGAAATATGCCTTCTAAACTTTCTTCCTTAAGACCTGTGCCAAACATATTCAGCTTTTTTATAGTAAACTCAACAGATGAGTTGAGATTTGCAAAATTAAAACATCAGAAATTCACATAGTAATGGTTGCAATGTGAATTATTTTATCAGGCTTCCAATGGTCAGCTTTAAGCATGGGGTATAAATACCTAATAGGGATTGAAAGATGATTTGTTGGATTAAAAAGTCTTAAAGCGTAAATGTTTGTCAGTTTATTCTTTGGCACAGTGTGTGCTTTATCAATAACTTCTTTAGAGTCTTGAATTAAATTTCAGTTTCTTTTAATTTTCTTAATTCATTCACCTGATTAACTTTATTGATTTAATTATCATGATGAAATTAATAGTTATGGAGAATGAATGGGCTTCCCTGGTGGCTCAGATGGTAAAGAATCTGCCTGCAATGTAGGAGACCTGCATTCTATGCTGGGTTGGGAAGATCCTCTGGAGTAGGAAATGGCCACTTACTCCAGTATTCTTGTATGGAGAATCCCATAGACAGAGGAGCCTGGTGGGCTACAGTCCATGGGGTTGCAAAGAGTGGTACACAACTGAGCAATTAACACTTTCACACTATAGAGACTGAATATGTAGTGAAATGAACCTGTTGCATGAAAAATTATTCTGAGCCTTAGTGTTGAAACATGACAGACGTTTATTAAATCACACTTTTTTGTGAGTCAGGAATTCCAGTACAACTAAGCTGGGTCCTCTGACTCTCTCACAAGTCTACAATTGAGGTACTGACTGGGTCTGTGGTCGTGACATGGCTTGACTGAAGAAGGTCCACTTTCTTACTCACCGGGTTGTTGTCAAGATTGAGTTTTTTGTTGGCTGTTGGCAAAAGACTGCCCTCAGCTCCTTGCCATGGGCTCCTCCCTGTAGGATAACAGGGTAACTCACATGGGTAATTTCCATCAGAGGGAGAGAGGGCATGCAAGACAGAAGGTAAAATTTTTTTCAACCTAATCTCAGTGGTGACATTTCATTAGTTTTGTTCTGTTCTGTTCATTAGAGGCAGGTCATTAAGTTCATCCCATTCTTAAGGAGAGGGGATTACAGAAGGGTGTGAATATCAGATGGTGGGTCCTTGGAGGCCATTTTAGAGGACATTCAGCACATTGGGTTATTTACCAAACAGTTAAGATATGTCATTAAAAGAATTCAGAGGAGTGACCTCTGAGGATTGAGACACTCAGGAATTTGTTCCAACAAAGTTGACACCTGAATTAGATCTTGAGTAAAAGTTTGCTAAGGGAGAAAGCAGTCTCTTATATAGAAAAAATATAAACAAAGGAACAGAGGTGGATATTTTTCTTTATTTTGGGCAGAGTGAAGAGATAATATAGCTTTAGTAGTATTTTCATATACTGAATTAATTAGCAACCCAGAATATATACCTTTTTTTTAAATTTATAAATGCTGTTTTTATCTCAGTCTTGTTTGGGTATTAATATTTTTAAGTATCATTGAAGTGGAAAGTAAAGATCAAACATATCTTTTAAATACTTGATTATGTAACTTCAAATTCTGAGATTTGATTTAATGGCAAGTATGAGAAATGTTGTTCTATTATCTCCAAAGGCAAGAAAGAGTTTCAGTCATCTGAAAGTCTGACATTTTTTATCTGATGCAAGGTAAAAAATTAAGGCATGGCTTGATAAGAATGTGTGTGTCTGTTAATCGCTCATTCCTGTCCGACTCTTTGTGACCCCGTGGACTGTAGCCTGCCAGGCTCCTCTATCCATGGAATTCTCCAAGCAGGAATACTGGAGTGGGTAGGATCTTTCCAACCCAGGAACTGAACCTGGGTCTCTTGCATTCTTTATTGTCTGACCATCAGGGAAGCCCTGATAAGAATGTACCTTACTTAAAAAAAAAAAAAAAAATTTGCGAGACAGCAAAAGAGACACAGATGCATAGAACGGACTTTTGGACTGTGAGGGAGAGGGAGAGGGTGGGATGATTTGGGAGAATGGCATTGAAACATGTATACTATCATGTAAGAAATGAAGCGCCAGTCTATGTTCGATACAGGGTGCTTGGGGCTGGTAAAAGAAAAAAAAAAAAAAAGAGAGAGTGCACTTAACTAATGCCTTTTTGAGTTTGAAATTCAAATTCATTAAATCATCTTAAACAGTGAGAAGCACAAGAAAAGTATTATGTTTTACTAAACTCCCAGAGTGAATTCGTTGCTTATAGTAGATTTTTTAAGAAACCAATCACTGTTGTGCGTGTGCTCTTGTGTCTGACTCTTTGCGACCCTATGGACTATAACCTGCCAGGTTCCTCTGTCTGTGGAATTTTCCAGGCAAGAATACTGGAGTGGGTTGCCATTTCCTACTCCATGGGATCTTTCTGACCCAAGGATGGAACCCATCTGCATTGGCAGGCAGATGCTTTACCACTCTCCCTCCTGGGTAACATTGCCATCAAAGTCACCGACAGTAGCAGCAGTAGCAATAGCAGAGTTAGCCTGGTCAGTCCATTCCAAGCATTACATTTGCTTGCTATCCTTATTCAGTTCAATTCAGTTCAGTTCAGCCGCTCAGTCATGTCCGACTCTTTGCAACCCCATGATTTGTAGCACGCCAGGCCTCCCTGTCCATCACCATTTCCCAGAGTTCACTCAAACTCATGTCCATCAAGTTGGTGATGCCATCCATCCATCTCATCCTCTGTCGTCCCCTTTTCCTCCTGCCCCCAATCCCTCATTAAACAACCTCATTAAACACTTTTCACAACAAACCCAGTGTTTTAGAAATGGTTCAGTTTTCCCATACTAAAATGGGGGAAATAAAGTCATGGAGATTTAGGAACTGGATAAAAGTTAAAAACAAAACAAAAAAATATTATGGCAGAACCTTGATTGTAATCCAAGTAGCTTTGATTCCAGTGCCTGAGCTCTTAAGCAAAATAACAGACTGCCTCTTAGGTCAAACATTTAGTAAATGAAGGCCATGTGAGTGGACAATTCCCAATTCAGTGTCACTTTTCATCTAGGTTGTATAGATTTTCTGATGGCATTTGAGTCATTTAAGCTCTATAAACTAGTTTGGTTGGGAACTGCACTTGGTCAAATTGCCTTCTCAGTGTCCCTTCTAATTGTTATTAGTGGATGCTTATAAAATATGTTAATTATTGCATTTTAGTTTGAGTAATGTTGTACAGAAAGTAACAACCCTCACCTTGTGGAGTTCAGATTTTAAACAGAGGCATGTGCTTAGTCGCTTAGTTATGTCCGACTCTTTGAGGCCCCATGGACTGTAACCCTCCAGGCTCTTCTGTCCATGGAATTCTCCAGGCAAGAATACTGGAGTGAGTTGCCATGCCCTCCTCTAGGGGATCTTCCCAACCCAGGGATCAAAGCTGGGTCTCCTGCATTGCAGGCAGATTCTTTACCAATGGAACCACCAGGGAAGGCTTGATATAATTGGTTAACA
The DNA here is from genome assembly GCF_032405125.1 of Capricornis sumatraensis. NCBI lineage: Eukaryota > Metazoa > Chordata > Mammalia > Artiodactyla > Bovidae > Capricornis > Capricornis sumatraensis. The sequence goes on from NC_091082.1 coordinate 74,048,851, forward strand.
GGAAGGCCCTTCAGAGGGAAGAAGAGAAGCATGGGAACTTGGAGCAGGGGTATTGAAACCCTGAGATGGAAGACTTCCCTGATGGTCCAGTGGTTAGTATTCCACATTTCCAAATTAGGGGGTGCAGGTTCGATCACTGGATAGGGAACTAAGATGCCCCGTGCCATGCAGTGTGGTTAATCAATCCATCAGTCAGCCACACCCTGAGAGGTAAGAAAGGACTGATTACTGTGACACAGGAGAAATGCCACAGTGTCTCTTGTTTTTTATTTGGATGTGTACCACAGCCTTTTGGTGCCTGTGGGGACATGCGAGTCTTTGCTTATGCAGTAGTGCGTCGATGAGTTGGGAGGAGAGGAAGTGATATGGCTCTTATGTGGAAGCTTTCCTCTTACCAAGTTTGGGCACAAGGCACAGACTTGTCTTGGGTTGAAAACACCTTGGGACCTAGTCACAATGGCATAAAGTAATTAACTTCAGTGACCTTAGACTATGGTAACTTCCCAGCTCTGGGATGCTTTTAGATACCAACTAAGGTGAATACTCTGAACTTCCCTGTAGGAGAGATATTTAAATTTAAAATGGAAACTTGCATTGGTGGGGCTTCCCTGGTAGCTCAGCTTGTAAAGAATCCACCTGCAATGCAGGAGACCCGGTTCGATTCCTGGGTTGGGAAGATCGGCTGGAGAAGGGACAGGCTACCCACTCCAGTGTTCTTGGACTTCCCTGATGGCTCATTCGGTAAAGAATCCACCTGCAATGCGGGAGACTTGAGTTCGATATCTGAGTTGGGAAGATCCCCTAGAGCAGGGCATGGCAACCCACTGCAGTATTCTTGCCTGGAGAATCCCCATGGATAGAGGAGCTTGGCAGGCTACAGTCCATGGGGTCACAAAGAATTGGACCTGACTGAGCAAATAAGCACACTCACACTGATGATGTGGTTTCATGTTCAGTTATATTGGATACTTCATATTTCCCATATTTCTTCTGTGAAGAGATAAAAGCAAGACAGAAGACACATACATATTCATGAGTAAACCCATCATTGCAAGAGTGTGTAGAGAAAAAAAAAAAATCAGTATTACCCAGAAGAGAACCAAAATGTGACTGTGATTGAGTTTCCATGTTACAAGTGTGGAGAATGTTTCATTTCATCCAGTCAAAAGGGATTCTTTGTATATTCAGTAAAGACTAACAGGAAGATGACTTTGACAATAATTAGGCATTTGGAAGGAAGATGGAGAATCCAATGGAAGAGGAGCCTGGTGGGCTGCTGTCCACAGGGTTGCCAAGAGTCAGACACAACTGAAGCAACTACCTTACACAAAGCATACTAAGGCAGAATGCATGGGCACAACCTCAAGCCTGTTGTGATCCAGTGAAATTCCTCTCTTTTGCCTTAAATTACAAATACAAATAATATGAGAAATTTAAAGATAAAATAATCATTTCTCCACCTTTTCCAAACATCAGTTTTTGATCTGGTGTGACCTTTCAGAATTTGTCCTTAGGCGTATCTACCTTTGTTCATAGTTGCAGTCAAAGTACCTGCAGGACTTTTTTTTTTTTTTCATGTGGGCCATGTTTCATGTCTTTATTGAATGTGTTACAATATTGTTTCTGTTGTCTGTGTTCTGATTTTTTGGCCATGAGACTTATGAAATCTTAGCTCCCAACCAGGGATCAAACCTGCACCCTTGGATTGGGAAGCAAAGTCTTAACTACTGGACTGCAGGGGAAGTGCCTTTGCCTATAGTTCTGTGTTTTGCTTTTTTTGTTTAATGGTATATGATAAACATTTACTTGTTTTTCGACATGAAACAATAGTTTAATTGCCACCTAATATTATTTAGAGACTCATGTTTTTTAATCATTTCTCTAGTTTGATACTATTTGTTGCTGTCCTAGCAGTGTCAGTATCTATTTTCAGTGGATTATAACAAAGTGGGAAATAACTTTATCACAATATAACTTTAAGTTTTATCATACCTATAATCATATCATACATATAACTACAGTGAATTTCATAAAAGTGGCAACTACTTATAATCTTAAAGAGTACAAATATGCCAGGTTTAGTATGACACTGGTTGCAGTGATACTATTAAGCAAAATAATTTTCTTTCTTACAAGGTACTTCAACTTCGCTGGAGTTTGTCTCTGTATAACAAAATATGAGTATTCGTTTCTAGTCTTGTGTTTTTGTTATCCTGTTAATGAATTTTCCTTTCTTTTAGTGATGATACTTTAGTTTTTTTGGTACAAATTTGAATGATTTCTTAAGATAACATGGATTTTAATTTAAATCGATGACATAAAAATGTTCCCAAATCTGGCTTTATAGCTTTTTTAGGTTTTAATTTTTACTTGATTTTTATATATTTATATCTGTCAGTATTGCCCCTTGTGATTTCTTCTATTACTTTGAAAAGGAGAATGTTATTTTTAAATATATCTATATATATATTCTCATTTAGATTCAGTTGAAGTAATTATAATGGTTACACTGAACCTTTAACCCTTTGGAGCTTATTTTTACTAGATACTGTAAAATTTGAATTAGAGTTACATATTTTTTTAACATAAATAACCTTATTTTATATATCTTACCTTCAGATGCTTGTTTATAATTATTAATTATTTTCCAGTTTTTACATATTTATTTGTGTATCACTACTTCTGTCCTTTTAGTTAGTTATGCTTAAGTTGTCCTATTTATACTTTTTTTGGTCAGTTTTCATTGATATAATCACCCATGTCCTATTCAGAATACATTTAAGAATATTGTTGCTAAGTATTCTAAAACACAAGTTAAAAAATTGTTTTTGAGATATTTAATGTATTAAATCCACAAATTAACTTGGCAGAACACATATATTTCAATATTTAGCTTTTCTTTATATAACCATGGCCTTTTAATTTTAAAAATCTTTTATGTTTTTCAATAAAAAGTACTACTTAGTTCGATGTCATGATAAACCTAGAGTGTTCATACTGTTGCTGGGATTGTGACAGAATCTTTAATCTCCTTTAATCTTGCTGAATCTGATTTGTGTGTTTCTTCTGGACAGCTGGAGGCACCATCTGTAACCAGCAATGAAATACAAATTGTATATTTTGCATTAATCTGCATACTAGTCAAATATTCTGATATTTGCGTTTAAAATGGGCATTTCACAAAATAAAGATAGATGGTAAAATTCATGCTAATAGTTTAATCTAGACTTCAGTGGTTTGCAAGGAGGAAAAGAAGATCCTCCCAGCATCCTCCCTGCAAAAGGAGCACCCCTGGGTACCAGGATACCTGAAGGTCAAATGCAGACCCATGCTGGCCCCTGAGGTCCCTAGGGATACAGGCTGTCAAAGTTCCCCCTTGAGCCAGTGGGACCCAAGCACTGTGCTCAGGCTGGAAACAGGTGAAGTTGAGACAGACATCTCCTCTGTCCCTGGCCCCACTGCCTCAACCCTTGGCAGACAGGCGGCCCCCAGAGATTTATAAACTTTGGTGCTAGGTGCTGGGAAATGCTTGGTGCATGAATTGGGAATGTATGAAAAGGCTTGTCCTGGTTGAGAGGCCAAGACTTGGCCTCTAGCCTTGACCAACTGTCACGTGCCCTCATCCTAACCCTCCCCATCCTCATATCAAGGTCCTCGCTGGGTAGCTGGCGGATGGTGACAGCCAGCAGAAGCAGGGATGGGGCTGCTGGGTAGGGCCTGGGCTTTATGGGAGTAGAAGAACAGGTGCCCTGTCCCCTGAAGGTGGTGGGGGGCAGGACTGTGGAAATGAGGCTCCAGGTTTGCAGTGCCTGTTACATCTACCCATTGAACTTTGCTTTACAAAACACAAATTAAGAGATAAAATTACTTCAGGACAGTGAGTACAAGCATTAAACCCCAATGCAGGGATCCTTTTGAGATTAGGGCTTTATACAACATAGTGGTCACAAGTCCATTCAACCACCTCTTAGTTTGTAAGATACACTCAGATATTTCCGACTTTCTTATACTTAAGACCTCCACTCTTTAAATGTAAATATTTGCTTTCTCCTGACAATTTGAACCAACCTTAAGGATAGAATGCCTGTTTGTTGAATGAATGAATGAATGCAAGTGTTCAGTGAATACCACATGCATAATATATACACAGATACATGAAAGCATCTATATTTTTGTCATGTCTCAGATTCTCATTGTTTGCAGATAAAGTGTTTACTTCATGAATATAGTTTAGGACCACTGAATTACATTTTCCCTGAAAACATGATCAAAGGATTGCATGCATTTGTTTAGTTGTAGAAACAATCAGGACTGAGAATGTCTAGTCTCCTAACATGTTGAAATTTCAGCAGTTTTAATGATTCTTTTCTAAGGATTTACAAGCATATTTTTTTCTTTTTCAAAAATACTTTACTGCTCTTTTTATAATTTTTCTTTTCTTTATCCCTCCCTGCTGCCTAAATTTATTTGGAAGACCGGTAATGCTAAGGAATTGTCTAAGAGAACAATGAAAACTTTGAAATGAATTGTCATATTTTTTTTATCTTAAAGTTTAAAACACAGTTTTCTGTAAGAATATCATTATTTAAATTTTAAAATATTCTTGAACATAGTATCTATTTTCTTCTTATTTGTTTTCAGAATACCTTAATCACAATGGAAAGCTTCTTCATTAAATTTGTTAAAATAGCATGACTTAAAATATTATGTTTTCTTATATTTCTGAGTGTAACTTACCAATGCTTGGGTATGTTTTGATGTTTAAATATTTAGGAGTACAGGCAAAACTGAGAATCTGGATTTTGTTGGGCCATTAAAAATCTCACGGCTGTTTTTGCAAGAGTGCTTGCTGGAGCTCTGGCCAAAGTCCAGTCTAAGCAATAACATCCTACTCAGTATACCTCATGATCCTGTGTCAGTTATTAAGGCATTCTTCTTTGCTTCCTGCTCTAAACAGCTATGAAACATTGCTGAATTCATGTTCATGATTTTTTCTATATCTTGTTCAGTTTAAGTGAAATGACCCTTGCAATATACATACATTATCTACAGTTGGGCTAAGTGCATGTGTTTAAGATTATGCAACTCATTGTTAATGAATAACCTCTTTGGAAAGCAAAACAGAATGCTATGTATGTAATCAATATTACATAGTGTGCATGAATTCATCCTTAACTCAGATTTTATAAAACACACCACCTTACATCACTTCATGTCAAAACAGTCATTAAGGGTCTTTAAGTGGTCTTGAAAATTACCTGTTTTAATGTGAGTAGGCATGTACGCAGTTAAATGAATCCTGAAATATCTTTGACATTAGCTCAGCTCAAAGTCTGGAAACAGTTCTTTTTTGTGACTTAGGTGCAAATCATTCAAAAATGGTGCTGGACAGCAACATTATAATCAAATGAGGAGAGAGAAATCTGGAAAGAGTATCTTGTTAAATTGAAAACAATGAAAGTATACTTATTAATCTGATTTTCTATAGCATTCCAAAGCGAGAAACGTGATTATTGATTTTTGCTTAAATAATTTTAATGCTTTAAATATGTATATATTTATATTACAGTTTTGCACAGAAGACATTATAATTGATTTGTGTAAAATTAATTGAGAGTAGAATTTTTAGAAAGTGAATGTGTTGAGAGTCAGCTCATAGAAGGCATTTTGAACAAGCCATGTCCCAGTGCCTAGAATTTCTTTGCTCTGATACCACCCTCTGTGAATGCAGTGTTCTCTTCAAGTCCCAACTCATACCACATCTTCTCCCTGATGTCTTCACTGTGTTTCTCCCAAGAGCTCAGGGGTGTTTCTCTAGACACTGAAAATATTTGCCCTTCCCTGAGGCTAGATTAATTTTTCATAGCTTGCTGTTTTAAAAAATTTTCAACTATATTTAAATTTCCTCTATGGCAAGCACTGTGATTTATATATTTATTTTGACCTTTTGTAATGCTTTGCAAATATTGATTAATTTATAGTGCAGCTTAGGGGTTTTTAACTCTTCACATATTTATATACAATTATAAATATAAAACTACATATTTTTAAAAGCCAAGGAAATTGTAAGCATTGTTACCAAACCATTCACAAAAAGTGTTTGAGACTCCAGCAAGCAGCAGTAAATATACCTCTTGTTATCAAGGAACCACTGTGAGTAAAGAAAAACTGTAAGGAGCAGAAATCTGTTAGTGAAAAGGAAAAAGGAAGTGAGGAACTGGATATTGATCTTGCCAAGTGAAGCAGTGAAAGAAAATACTACATTGTGAACTTCTTTCCATTATTTGCTCAAATTCAATCTAGCAACTCAGATTAGGAGAACAATGGCTGAGATGTTGGAAATAAATCCAACCCATTCGAACCCCGATAAATCCCTAGGAAACGGGAAATAACACAATTAATGAGAAGAGGAAAGACTTGTTTAGAGTTTCAGACATTTTTTTTTAAATAAAAAACGATCTTCTGAAATGTGACTTGCTCCTTGTACTTATAATTCATATTCCTTACCTTAATGTTTCTTTTGCTTTTTTAAGATCAGCAATATGTGGGAAATTGTTTGTGTTGATTATCAGCATCAATAACTTGATGAAAGAATAAGTACTTTTGTGTAAAGAGGAAGTCAACCGTTCAGCATCATCATGCTGATTATATAGCATGATCTTTAGCTGTAGTCTGGAGGTTCCACAGTAAAATGAAAGGCACACAAAATGAAGGATCTGGAGACCTGGGCTTAATCTTTATTCTTTTGTTTCCCGTCTTCTCATCTTCAAATGTTTATTTAGAATCTATTTATAGGTACATCTCCTTAGGCTGATAATCAAGTGAGGGAGACAAAAAGCAATGCCAATCACATATCATGTGATAGATGCTCTCAGATTACAGGCAGACAGTATGGTGGGACCCCTTAGGCTTTGGCTTATCATAGAACCTTCAATTATTTGTATAGTAATATGATCTTCCCTGGTGGCTCAGATAGTAAAAGAATCTGCCTGCAATGCGGGAGACCAGGTTCGATCCCTGGGTTGGGAAAATCCCCTGGAGAAGGGAATGGCTACAAACTCCAGTATTCTTACCTAGAGAATTCCATGGACAGAGGAGCCTGGCGGGCTATAATCCATGAGTTAGCAAAGAGTCAGACACGACTGAAAACCACCACCATACCAAACCGTAGGTAATAACAGTAATTTGATGAAATACAGAGCTGTTGTGAAAACTTGATATATAGAATTTTTTAAAAATTAGCATTAGTAAAGTACTTTTCCATTTTTTCTGATTTGAAATCCTAAATTTTCATTTCCTTTTTGAAATTTCCTTGATTCATTCTGAAAAGTGCTTTTTCTATGTTAGTACTCCCACACTATTTTTCCATACTTTTCTTTCTGCATTTATTGTGAAAGAGTGAAACTTCCAGTTGCTCCTTGCCATGTGTTGGTCACTCAGTTATGTCCGACTCTCTGCGACCCCGTGGACTGTAGCCTGCCAGGCTCCTCTGTACATGGGATTTTCTAGGCAAGAATCCTGGAGTGGGTTGCCATGTGCTTCTCTAGGGAATTTTCCCAGCCCAGGAACTGAACCTGGGTCTCCTGAAATGCAGGTAGATTCTTTACCCTGAGTCACCAGGGTAGGCCCTATGTAGTGTTATATGTCATAATAATTATACCTCAGTAAAACTGAAAGAAAAAAAATTGCTTCTTTTAATCTATTTTCAAATATCCAGGCACATGACAATAAAAAATTCTAGATATTGTGTGCATCAGTTTAGGTACTCAAAATATGGCCTGTTTTGCCCATGATCCAGAGGAAAGGAGAAAGTTCACAGTGATATAATCATTGATTGAATGAAGATCTTGGAAAAGAGGAAATGTTAGTGAGCTGTGGAGGTTGCTCAGTATAGAGAATGTTTTTAGACGTCGTAACCTCTTTCTTCACTACCAGTTTTTCAATTTCATCATCTGTGAACCTCAGGTTTTCTTGTCCATAGATAAGAAAATTGAAGCAAATGATTTTTAATGCCCCATCAAGCTTGAGGATTCTCTTTGGAGACTGATTGTTGTTTTATATTGGATTGGCCAAAAAATTCATTTGGATTTTTCTGTACCATGGAAAAACCCTTATGAACTTTTTGGCCAATACAGTATTTTTTTTTTTTTTTTTTGGTGTTATTTTGATAAGCAACCAGATAAAGTCATTGAATAAAATGGGATATGATCACTTATTCTGTTAAACGTTATGCCCCTTCATTCTTCCCATGTCTTTATTATACAAACATCAACCAACACTAATGTTTACTGAAGAAATGGCAGAACATCCAAGGAGATGGGACTTGATTCAGACTTGCTAGAATGAGAGGTGTCTGGGCAGATGAAAGACGTGGGAATGGCCCTGAAAGATGGGAAGGAAGAGCAGTGTCCTCATGCTAAGCAGTGTGACGAAGTTTGAAGATTAGATAAATAGAAGAGAGGACCTGCAGTGCTTGGAGAGTTCTCATTCAATTCTGTAAGCAATAGAGGACCATGCTCAGTCAGGAAAAGAAGACAAAGTTATACCTGTTCAGTGTCGTTGAAGGCTTGGCAGGGGCTAAGCAATCAACACAAGAGAATAAGGAAGAGAAGAGGAAATTGCTTATAACACAGCTGGTGCAGGGCTTTATTAAATGAAGAGAAAGACAAATGGACACAAGTCCTGAAAGGAAGGTTGATTTTGCCAAATAGTTATATCATTCCATTCCAAAGAGTTGGAAAAGATGCTTATAGCTGGAGGGATATGGCAGCCTGGCAAGGCTTTCTCTCTCCTGAGTATTTTTTTTTTTTTTTTTTGGTCTGAGTATTTCTTATAACTGATAAAAGATTTATCTCAAGTGTCCAGTGTGATTTGCAAAAATGTATATAAATGAGCCACAGGAAATATTTCCTGTCTTTGTTGAAAACAGGTGGGTATTTGAATCTCTCAATAATTAAATGAAGGCTAATCAGTTCTCCTATTTTCATAGCATCCCCTAATCTCTACTATTGAAGATAGACATGTATCAGGGCTAATTAAAAAATTATTATTATAGGAATGTTCTTGCATGTCTGTACTATTTATTTTCATATAATTGATTTTTCTAGTATTCTTTTATTCCTTTCTGGTTCTTGAGTTTTGAATTCTAGAATTATTTTAGTATTATGCCATGTAGAAGCACAGAAGTGTGGCTTGATGGTGCTGCTGACAATTTATATGTCAAGGTGTAACTGCCTGGTATATTCTTTGCTATTTTGCATTCCTTTGCAAAGTATGCCTTTGTTTAGTTTTGAGGGAGTAGTCTTCTCCGATTTTCCATATACTCAGGACATGGCGTTTACATAGCTAATGACTGTTCTTCTCTGTATGGAATTCAGATGTTTGCATTTTCACACAGTTTCTTCAATCACCTCGTCATTCCTTTTGCATGCTGCAAGATGTCTAATCTGTGGTGAAGAATAGAGACATATTTTCGTGTAATTTCTAAGAAAAATTACATGGGCTATGACTAAGCATATCATCATGCTTCCTATCCAGTTTACCTCATTTATTTCTAAAATTCTGCAATCTGTTTTTGTATCACATTTAATATATTATAGAAGGCCTGGCTCATTAATTATTATCCTTTGAAGTCATAAGTCCTATTCTAACAGTATGTGTTTGAAGCTAATGTCTTATAAAAACTAAATGTTAAGTATCTTTATAATTTTGTATTGTTATTTTCATTACATAAAATAGAAGAACTTTCATCTACCCTAGGAATTTAAGATGGTATGTCTGTACACATGATACTTGGATGAATTTTAAACTATTACTTAAATATATGGAGGTTTCCGGGCTTCCCTGGTGGCTCAGACTGTAAAGAATCTGCCTGCAATGCAGGGGACCTGGGTTTGATCCCTGGGTCCCTGGGTAAGAAAGATCCCCTGGAGAAGGGAATGGCTACCCACTCCAGTCTTCTTGCCTGCAGAATTCCATGGACAGAGGAGCCTTGTGGGCTATAGTCCGTGGGGTCACAAAGAGTCGGACACAACTGAGCGACTAACATATGGGTGTTTCCAGGCTTCCCTAGTGGCTCAGCTGGTAAAGAATCTGCCTGCAATGTGGGAGACCTGGGTTTGATCCCTGGATTGGGAAGATCCCCTGGAGAACAGCATAGCAACCCCCTCCAGTATTCTTGCCTGGAGAATCCTCATGGACAGAGGAGACTGGTGGGCTGCAGTCCATAGGTCACAAAGATTTGGACATGACTGAGCAACTAAACACACACACGTGGATGTTTTCTAGGGGAAGTAATTGATACCTGTAAAGGCCGGTTTTAGCTTGTCTATTTTAAAGGTTAACTTTTTTTTTAAGAAAATGATTTTTGCAGATTAAAATGTTTACTATTAAATAAACATGTTCCGTGTGTGTATGTATATTTATATTTCTATCAATTTAACCCTACTGGTATCTGGACTTCTCCTCTTCACCTGACTTAGGTCTGTTGGTTTTCACCAGGAAACAGTCCCCTACTTGTTTCCGCTTGAAACAATGGTTTGTGCATTATACTAGGACAATCATGAGGGTGGCAGTGACCCCAGAGGTAATTATTTTCGTCAAGGGCAGTTTAGGAGAATGGTGATAATGAGGGACAGCAACCCCAGCTATGGCAGATGAAGTGGTAGCGACTGTGTTTGAACTTTCAGTATCCTGATATCTGTGCTTCTGATCTTCCTATCTGTGCTCCTGCAAGTTCTTAAAAACCCTGTGGACAAAGAAGGGTCATTTGGCTCCTTTTTTTCTTTTTTGCTTTAGTAGTAAATGTTTTATTTGCAAACAAATTTACAGCTTGTAGTTGACAAATCAAAATTAAAAGATGGACAGTGATTAATTTAGAATCCAACAACAAAATAGTTGCTCCATAAATACTCACTGCCTGGTGAGAGTAAAAAGAGACTGATGTCTCCCGATTCTTTGCCCTGTGACATTTTAACTCCCTCTTTGCATTTTCCTGGTGGCTCAGCTGGTAAAGAATCCACCTGCAATGCTGGAGACCTGGGCTTGATTCCTGGATCGGGAAGATCTCCTGGAGAACGGAAAGGCTACCCATACCAGCATTCTGGCCTGGAGAATTCCATGGACTGTTTCGTCCATGGGGTTGCAATGTCGGACACGACTGGGTGACTTTCACTTTCACTGTTTTGCATTTCCTAAGTCTAAAAATTCACTGTTTTAAGTATGCATCATTTATGACAAATCTTAAAGTAGTCTTTGGTAGCTCTAAATGGAGAAATGATCTTTGTTGTTTTGTTGACTATTTCTAATTGTTCAATTAACTGTACAGTGCATAGTGAAAGGACATTTGCAACCACAGTATGCTAAAGACTTTAATGCTATTGAGCACTATTCTTGACTTACGTCATTTTTATCTCCACAGAAATTGGCCCAGTAACAGTTACCACAGATCCCAAGAAATTTCAATATGAGCTTAGAGAACTCTATGTTCAGGTGAGTGCTTTCTTTTAATTTTATTTCTTTCAGGGGAAAGGAAAATCATGAACTTTTGACTGATCATCTTCAGTTTTAAGTCTGAAAGTAATAATTCTTAGTTTTTAAATTCTAATACCACTTTTTCTGACTTGAATGATACACATGGAATTGGGACAGATTGGGTTCAAAACACCACCTTCATTTATGCGTTGTCTGTAGCTGCTGCCATGTAACACAGGCAGAGTTCTGTAGCTGTGACCGACTGGCCCACAAAGCCTAAGTGGTTACTGTGTGATGCATCAGAGAAAAGTTTATTGACTTCTGCTCTAGATGACTTCAGTGGTAAAGAATCCACTTACCAATGTAGGAGACACAGGAGATGTGGGTTCAATCCCTGGGTCAGGAAGATACCCTGGAGTAGGAAGTGGCGACCCACTCCAGTATCCTTGCTTGGAAAATTCCATGGACAGAAGAGCCTGGTGTGCTACAGTCCATGGGGGCTGCAAAAAGTCAGATACAAGTGAGCACTAGATGACTCCTTTCACTGACTCCTTTCACTGTTTCATAAGGAACAGTTAATTCTTTTCCTATAATCGTTGTGCTATAATTAGGATAATTTAAAAATTCTTGAAGTCACCTATATAAATTTTTGTAAGTATAGTTTTGTTAGTAGAGAAGATGAATAGTTGGTTGAAATGTTATTCTGAAAACAGGACTTGGAGATAAGGTTAACATGTACCTTCTCCTCATTCCTTGTTGAGGACATTTTTCTCATATCTATTGTTTTTTTTTTTTTTTTAGTAAGTTGCTCCTTTGAGGCTGTTTTATTATCCTATCCTCCATGGATGGTCTCTGCTGCAATCACCTATAGGTCTTTTGGGCACTGCTCATTGACGCTGTTGGTGACTGGATCATTGGCTGCCTGTCCCCTTTAGGGCTGCCGTCATTCCAGGGCACCTCCCCAGCGACTGGAATGACCTGTCGGAACCTTCTCCTCTCAGTTCTTTGACCTGGTCTTCAGTGACCTTTCCTTTCCTCCATCTCAGTCTTGTATTCCCACATACCCTCTGGACGTTGTGTGTGTGCTTAGCTGCTCAATCATGTCCAAGTCTTTGTGACCCCCTGGACGGTAGCCTGCCAGGCTCCTCTGTCCATGGGGATTCCCCAGGCAAGAATGCCCAATTCATTCTGTCTCTCAGGTCACTCATTCAAGCTTTTAATCTCCAGCCTCAACCATCTGTCCACCAAGCTTGTTACAGCTTCTTACTACAACTGCTGCTTCACCCTCACCAAACATTCCAGTCCAGTGATCCCTATCCTGTCTCCCAGGCCTTCGGAGTCTCCTTTTTCACTTTCTTCCAATCTAGCTCAGAGTCTTGTCATTTCAAAAACACTGCTTTCTTCCTTGTCCATTGCTTTTTTGTTCAAAAGGCAGAAATTCATTCCTGAAGGACCAAAATTATTATGCCAGGTGCCATTGGAGTCTCACGATATGGCAGGTTGATTTCACTATAAATACATAGCCACCTGCTTCCACTGGACTCTCAATACTCCCTTGATCCTATTCTATTTCTTTGATCAAGTATATCTCCCATGCCTCCCAATGACAGTTGCAAACTTGAGCTATTCTTCTTAAACCTGTATTCCATTACCCTTTTACTACGGACCATTTTTGGCTAATGATCCACTCTGAGCAAGCTGTCTCACTTACTGTTTCACACAGAGGCACATTTAAATGGAAGCTCTTGGCTTCCTCATACCTTGCATGTAATCCACATGCGTTTGATAACCATCCTATTCTCATTCTCTACTTAATCACAACTCCTTGGCTTTCTCAGGATCTTAATGATATCAAGCTGTTTTTTTTTTTTTTTTCTTTTTTAACTGCTTTAGGTTTCCCATTTAGTTTTTAAAAAAATTGGAGTGTAGTTGCTTTACAGTGCTGTGTTTCTACTGTACAACAACATGAATTGGCTGTACATATACATATATCATCTCCTTTTTTGTTTTTACTTCCTCTTTAGGTTACCCCAGAGTATTGAGTAGGGTTCATGTGCTATACAGGAGATTCTCTTTAGTTCATTTATACTATTTTATACATAGTATTAATAGTATATCTATATCAATCCCAATCTCCCAATTCCTCCCACCCCCTCCTCTATTTCCTATAAATATGTTCAAGTCTACCTCCAAAACAAACCCCTCTCCCAGTAAACCAAACTGTTGGGAACAAACCAAACTAACCAACAAATCACTGTTGTTCTCAAAATTCTCTTACAAATAGCAACTTTCATTTCTCAGTTCCTTCAATACCTGGAAAGTTGTCAGTATTCCCTGCCATCTTTTCCTCACGTGCCTTCTTAGTCTCTTTCAATCTAGTCCCCACACTCATGGTCTATGTAGCTCTAGCTGGTGACACATAATCTCTGGCTTTGCTAAATGCAGTGGAAACATTTCATTTGTCAGTATGTTAGTTAAACTTTGTAGTTCTTGGCAATACTGGCCTCTCCGTTCATCTTGAGGCATTCTCTTCCTTTACATATTCTTTCACTTTACGTCCCACTTTTCTTAAGCTTCCTAGGCAGCTCATTTCCCCCCAGTTGGCCATTAAATGTTTAGGATCCTAGTAGGTTTGCAAACTGGCCCCATTTATTTGTCTCATTTTTACTTTTTCTCTTTAGGAAAAATCATCCATACACACATAAATACATTTCTAGCCTAGAACTCTCCTCTGAGAATTAGACCCTTCAGTCAGTCTCCGGGATGTCACAATGGCACTCCAAAGTGAAACTCACAGATGTTCTCTTTCCACTCCTTCTACTGCTACTGCTAAGTCACTTCAGTCGTGTCCGACTCTGTGCGACCCCATAGATGGCAGGCCACCAGGCTCCCCTGTCGCTGGGATTCTCCAGGCAAGAACACTGGAGTGGGTTGCCATTTCCTTCTCCAGTGCATGAAAGTGAAAACTGAAAGTGAAGTCACTCAGTCGTGTCCGACTCTTAGCGACCCCATGGACTGCAGCCCACCAGGCTCCTCCATCCATGGGATTTTCCAGGCAAGAGTCCTGGAGTGGGGTGTCACTGCCTTCTCCACCACTCCTTCTAATATGGTTCTAAATCTTGTTCTTTGTCTTCTGTTTGTTATCTTTGTGAATTATGCCTGTAGTATCCTGGTTATTCACCAAAACTCTGAATCATCCTTACTATACATGTCTTTTCTCCTCCAAACCATCAATCAAATATTGGTTTTTAACTTTCTTAATAATTTTTATGTCAGTTGACTTTCATTCATTAATATTAGCTTGTCAGAGTCCCAGTTATTGTATCTTTCAGTTCAGTTCAATCTCTGAGTCATGTCCAACTCTTTGCGACCCCATGAATCGCAGCACGCCAGGCCTCCCTGTCCATCACCAACTCCTGGAGTTCACTCAAACTCATGTCCATGGAGTTGGTGATGCCATCCAACCATCTCATCTTCTGTCATCCCCATCTCCTCCTGCCCCCAATCCCTCCCGGCATCAGGGTCTTTTCCAATGAGTCAACTCTTTGCATGAGGTGGCCAAAGTACTGGAGTTTCAGCTTTAGCATCATTCCTTGCAAAGAACACCCAGGACTGATCTCCTTTAGAATGGACTGGTTGGATCTTCCTGCAGTCCAACAGACTCTTGGGAGTCTTCTCCAATGCCACAGTTCAAAATCATCAATTCTTCAGTGCTCAGCTATCTTCATAGTCCAACTCTCACATCCATATGTGACCACTGGAAAAACCATAGCCTTGACTAGACGGACCTTTGTTGGCAAAGTAATGTCTCTGCTTTATAATATGCTATCTAGGTTGGTCATAATTGTATCTTTAGGCTCAATTAATGCAAAAAAGCTTCTAAGTGATTTCCCTGCTTTTATTCTTGATTTGATTTTCCAGGCCTTTCTCTACTCTGACCAGCAGACCAAAGATCTAAAAGAAAAATGTCCCTCAACATTCCCCTCTAATACCCTGTCCACTCACCTCCTACCCTCACTTCACCCAAGTCTTCCCAAATTCCTGAGTGACCTGAGGCCTGTCAACCTGTCAGCCCTTCCTGGAGCCACTCTCTACCTTGGGCCCTGAGATCTGCTGTAGGGGTCTTGCACAGAGTCTGCTGTGTCTGGATCCGCCCTGTCTCCCTGTGGGGCCCTTGCGTGTGCTGTTCTCCTTGCATGTGTGTGTGTTAGTCACTCAGTCATGTCCGACTTTTTGTGACCCCATGGACGGTAGCACACCAGGCTCCTCTGTCCATGGAATTCTCTAGGCAGGAATACTGGAGTGTGTTGCCATTTCCTTCTCCTCTGCTTGCATAAGAAGCTCTTCATCTTGCCCTCATGTCCATGCTCCTTTAATCGAGTTTAAAATCCTGTTTTCAAAATCTCATCTGGAATACCACTTTGTCAGAGAATCTGTCCTGTCCTCCAGGATTGGTCATATCTCATGGCCTCTTTCTGTCACAAAGCAGTTGGGATTTCATAGTGAAGAGTTATGTCTGATTTAGTTAATCACTGAATCCCTTAGTAAAATGCCTGGCGTGTAGAGTGTGCTCATAGAGAATGAATGGAAGAATGAAGGAACAAACCACCACTGTGTACAAATTAACAGTTCAGATTAGAGTTTGAAGTTTAATACTTCAATTGGTTTCACTGTCGAGTGCATGACTTTATTTGGAACTATATGTGGTATGAGCATAATTGGGGCATAGGGTGAAAAAACTCAGGAATTTGGCATTCCAAATATGTATTCCATCGTGATTCTTTCATTGTGCCTGTCTCTATTTTTAAATTGCATGCTAAATTGGATTATGTTTCATAAATGTCTAAATAGGTTTTTATAGTTATCCCTTGTCTGTTTTTCTCTTTTATTAAATTTCTTCTGATTATGTCTCTCATTAATCCTCTATTTCCTTTCTCATATCATTCTTTTTCAGTCATTATCTCAATACTTATTTACAATTTACTTTTCTGTCCCCTGATATAGCAAATTATTTTCCATTTTGGATGTCCACATTCTTTGAAAGAAAATTTACATAAAAATTTCTATCCTGTATGTGGAACCCAGGAATTAAAAATTGTATTACCCTAATTGTTTATATTTTTATATTCTGGTGTTTTATCATGAACTCCTGAGTACAAGAGCCTTACAGCTCTCATTGAGCCTCTGGTCTACCATGGGATGAATCAGTGTCTGCAGGAGAGTGGACTTAAATAGCTGTTGAATAAATGAATGTCATACGAGCATAGCTTCTTTTAAAAATGTACATGTAACAGTGAAACTATATCAAATACAATACAAACTTTACCTGATGGTACAAAAGATACTTAAAAATCTAATCATCACTTTTTGTAATAGAAAGATTCAGTACGGCCATGTAATGAAGGTTTCTAGCTGAAAGAATGTTTGGAAGAGATTTACTGCATTCATTTCTTTTCCCCTCTGCAAAAATTCAGCTGGGATATATTCTTAGAAAGCTGGCCAGAATGCAAATGCCTACATTCTCATTGAGACCTGGCACTTCCTCATTTCCTGCCTCTCCCCTTCTTTTGTTCTAAGGGATCTTCAGATCCTCCTTGCTCCATTTGTCTCCAGGGAGGAGGGTCATGATCCTTAATCATACTTCATTGATTCCCTTCCCAGAGCCCTCCTCAGCCAACCTCTGAAACTGAACTTGATACAGATACTCTGTAGAGTCATAATGTCTCTGTTCAAGAAAATAATCTTTCTTCCTTCCCTGGAATGAAAACTGGTGTCCATTTCTCTGGAGATTTCCTCTGTACTGGCCGCATCTTAAGGATTTATTTTTACACTGTCTTGAGATATAAGAGGATGCTTAATTAGAACAACTAGCCAAGGACGGAATCAAATATTTACTTTTCTCTTCATGCAAAATTGGACACTGTTATAAGCATTGGGGATACCATGGAAGTATTTTTATTTTCAAAGTTTCTGGTGAATTATTCCTTTTTTAATCAGTGGCAAAAATTTTCATCAAGTAAGGTTCGAATATGAAGACACTAGGCTCCGTCATTACTTAACCCTGACCTAAAGAATGTATTTTTTCTTCAGTGTTTGCTTAGAGAATATTTTATTCTATAACCCACTCTGAGAAACTAAAATTCACAAATTTCATAAAATTTTAGTATAATACTAAAATGTGTGTGTGTGTGTGTGTGTAATTTCCAGACCCTTTTTTGGTTCCTCTTCTAATGTTTTTAGTAACTCCCCCCAAATCACTGATATGAAGAGCAATAAGGTTGGCTGTTGTATTAAAATTAACTTGGATTTTTTTTTAAAAAAAGAAACCTTTGAAAATATTCCTTTCATAATTTGTTTTGAAAACAAGAAAAGGAAATTCAGTTTGAAGTAAATTAAATAATTGCCCATTAACTTTTGACCAGACTCAGCTATTTATCTTGTAGAGGTAATTAAAATTTTACAAGAAAAATGTAAGAGAAATCACTAAACTTAAACCATTAAATGTATAACATTAATTTCATTTTCCTGTATCTTCTTTCATTTGGGATACAGAAAAGTAGCTTGTACAGAAAGCTTCTGAGGTTTCTCTCTGGGGAAAAGAAGGGACGATAAATGACAACAATGGTATTCAAATCACACACCACTTTGAGAATTAATATCCTTGTGAATATGCATTGCAAATTCTTGTCTCAGGTCACATTCTTTATAAGAAGCTATAAAGCTTGTTAATTTTTAGAAAATGATGTTGATGATGATATGCTTTTTTTTTTGCATTACTAAGTTTATTCTTTCCTGTATAATTTCTTTTTTCTTTTATTTATGTATTTATTTTAATTGGAGGCTAATTACTTTACAATATTGTAGTGGTTTTGCCATACATTGACATGAATCAGCCATGCGTGTACATGTGTCCCCCATCCTGAACCCCCTTCCCACCTCCCTCCCCATCCCATCCCTCAGGGTCATCCCAGTGCACCAGCCCTGAGCACCCTTTTTCATGAATCGAACCTGGACTGACGATCTGTTCCACATATTGTAATATACATGTTTCAATGCTGTTCTCTCAAATCATCCCACCCTCGCCTTCTCCCACAGAGTCCAAAAGTCTGTTCTTTACATCTGTGTCTCTTTTGCTGTCTCGCATACAGGGTCATTGTTACCATCTTTCTAAATTCCATATATATATGCGTTAATATACTGTATTGGTGTTTTTCTTTCTGACTTACTTCACTCTGTATAATAGGCTCCAGTTTCATCCACCTCATTAGAACTGATTCAAATGCATTCTTTTAATAGCTGAGTAATATTCCATTGTGTATACGTACTATAGCTTTCTTATCCATTTGTCTGCCGATGGACATCTAGGTTGCTTCCATGTCCTGGCTATTGTAAACAGTACTGCGATGAACATTGGGGTACATGTGTCTCCTTCACTTCTGGTTTCCTTGGTGTGTATGGCCAGCAGTGGGGTTGCTGGGTTGTATGGCAGTTCTATTTTCAGTTTTTTAAGGAATCTCCACACTGTTCTCCATAGTGACTGTACTAGTTTGCATTCCCACCAACAGTGTAAGAGGGTTCCCTTTTCTCTGCACTCTTTGCAGCATTTGTTTGTAGACTTTTTGATAGCAGCCATTCTGACCGATGTGAGATGGTACCTCTTTGTGGTTTTGATTTGCATTTCTCTGATAATGAGTGATGTTGAGCATCTTTTCATGTGTTTGTTAGCCATCTGTATGTCTTCTTTGGAGAAATGTCTGTTTAGTTCTTTGGCTTATTTTTGGATTGTGTCATTTATTTTTCTGGAATTGAGCTTCATGAGGTGCTTGTATATTTTTGAGATGAATTCTTTGTCAGTTGCTTCATTTGCTATTATTTTCTCCCATTCTGAAGGCTGTCTTTTCACCTTGCTTATAGTTTCCTTCATTGTGCAAAGCTTTGAAGTTTAATTAGGTCCCATTTGTTTATTTTTGCTTTTATTTCCAATATTCTGGGAGGTGGGTCATAGAGGATCCTGCTGTGATTTATGTCTGAGAGTGTTTTGCCTATGTTCTCCTCTAGGAGTTTTATAGTTTCTGGTCTTGCATTTAGATCTTTAATCCATTTTGGGTTTATTTTTGTGTATGGTGTCAGAAAGTGTTCTAGTTTCATTCTTTTACAAGTGGTTGACCAGTTTTCCCAGCACCACTTGTTAAAGAGATTGTCTTTTCTCCATTGTATAGTCTTGCCTCCTTTGTCAAAGATAAGATGTCCACAGGTGTATGGACTTATCTGGGCTTTCTGTTTTGTTTCATTGATCTATATTTCTGTCTTTGTGTCAGTACCATACTGTCTTGATGACTGTGGCTTTGTAGTATAGTCCAAAGTCAGGCAGGTTGATTCCTCCAGTTCCATTCTTCTTTCTCAAGATTGCTTTGGCTATTTGAGGTTTTTTGTATTTCCATACAAATTGTGAAATTATTTGTTCTAGCTCTATGAAGAATACAGTTGGTAGCTTGATAGGGATTGCATTGAATCTATAGATTGCTTTGGGCAGTATACCCATTTTCACTATATTGATTCTTCCAATCCATGAACATGGTATATTTCTCCATCTATTTGTGTCATCTTTGATTTCTTTCATCAGTGTTTTATAGTTTTCCATATATAGGTCTTTTGTTTTTTTAGGTAGATTTATTCCTGTGTATATTCTTTTTGTTGCAGTGGTGAATGGAATTTTTACCTTAATTTCTCTTTCTGTTTTCTCATTGTTAGTGCAAGGGATTTCTGTGTGTTAATTTTGTATCCTGAAACTTTACTGTATTCATTGATTAGCTCTAGTAGTTTCCTGGTGGTGTCTTTAGGGTTTTCTATGTAGAGGATCATATCATCTGCAAATAGAGTTTTACTTCTTTCCCAATCTGGATTCCTTTAATTTCTTTTTCTTCTCTGATTGCTGTGGCTAAAACTTCCAAAACTATGTTGAATAGTAGTGGTGAGAGTGGGCACTCTTGTCTTGTTCCTAACTTTAGGGGAAACGCTTTCAATTTTTCACCATTGAGGATAATGTTTGCTGTGGGTTTATCATATATGGCTTTTATTATGTTGAGATATGCTCCTTCTGTGCCTGCTTTCTGGAGGGTCTTTATCATAAATGGATGTTGCAAAAAATGAAAAATAAAATAAATGGATGTTGAATTTTGTCAAAGGTTTTCTCTGCATCTGTTGAGATGGTTTTTATCTTTCAATTTGTTAATGTGGTGTATCACATTGGATAATGATATACTTTCAATGATATTCTTTCATTCAAATATTTTATACAGAAAAAAGCATATTAGTCAAACATTTGAAATGTAAAAAAGTAAGATATTTCTACTATTGATCCCCAGAATTGAAATGCTTCACATAAACTTTAATTTTTTGAGAAGTCTTTTAATAAAATTGCCCATCAAATTTTTTTGATGTGAAACAAATTTCAGCTTGTTATATTTTTTTTAATAACTTGGGAAGCCCACTAATGTTTACCTTTACTATGCCAACATTTTTAGTGTTAAATATGAAGACTCTTGGACTTCCCAGGTGGTACTAGTGGTTAAGAATCCTCTGTCAGTACAGGAGATGCAAGAGATGAGTGTGCCCTGTGGGTTGGGAAGATTATCTTGAGTAGAAAGTAGCACTCCACTCTATAGTGTTCTTGCCTGGAAAATCCCATGGGCAGAGGAGCCTGGTGGGGTCCACCTGGGAAATTCCATGGGCCCACAAAGAGTTGGACATGACTGAGTGACTGAGCATAGCACCATGGAGGCCCTTGTGTTTTTATATTTTTCTCCTTAAGAGAAAAGCAGATTGAATCCACTTGCACAATTTATTTGTGCTAAATACCCATTATAAATGTACTGTATGAATTGTATTAAATGCTCCTACCTCTCAGTTTCTTTCTGAAAAAACAAAATTGACCTTAATATAAGCAAGAATAAGTAAAAATATGTTGACTAGCATTGTCACAAAGTAACAAGATAGTTATGAATTAGAGTTCGGTACAATTATTGGCATTCTTTAACTGGAACAGAAGAGTAAATAGACAAACTGAAATTAAGGGAAAAAATATTTTACTGTAGTATGGGAACAGTTGATGTTAAAAATAACTGCCAACAGAGATTATGAAAAACCATGGCCAGACAGGCAAAAACTGTTAAAACTGAGGATGAGATAATGCTGATTTATGATGCCAATTCAGTATACAATTATTTAATCTCAAGTATTCAAAATCATGCTACTATGTTTAAGTGTCCTTTTCATTTCTAAATTTATAGAAGTCTTCTATATGAATTAAAAAGCAAAACTGATATATAACCAAAATTTAAGAAAGTGAAAAGAAATTGACTAGAACCAGAAGAGGGAAAGGATCATATGTTAGCATAGATATAATGTGAGCTTCCTGATGGCTCACTGGGTAAAGAATCCTCTTGTAATGCAAGAGCCTCAGGGGACACAGGATCAATCCCTGGTCAGAAAGATCCCCTGGGGAAGGGAATGGCAACCAACTCCAGTATGCTTGCCTGCAAAATCCCATGGACAGGGGAGCCTGGCACACTACAGTCCATGGGGTATCACAAAGAATCAGACATAACTGAGTGCATACACACACACACACACACACACACACACACACACACACACACGGATATAATGTAGAGTTATAAAAGGTGTGATTTTTATGTTTGGTGTTGGATGTGATTCGACTGAAGAAAGCAGTTTTTATTTCCATTTAAGTTTTCTTAATATGCATTTATAAGAAATGCATATTAAGAAAACTTAAATGGAAATATCAGTGTATATGTACACACTTTTACAGGAGGAATGACGTGTTTAATTTAGGGAAGAAAGTGACAGGAGTCAAATGCATGCAACTCATGATATGTGTAAAAGCTACAAGAATAGTAGAACAGCATCTGATTGAAAGTAAGAGCTGGTAAAGGTTAGTTATTGTTGCTATTCTTACTACTACTGTCTCTGGTACTCCAGTAGTCTTTCAGAAAAGATAGTCACCAAGTAATTCTACTATAAATGGACAGCAGTTATCCAAGTAATTCTACCATAAAGGGATAACAGTTATCTAAGTAATTCCACCACGAAGGGACAACAGTTATGGAACGTGTGCCTTGTGAAAGATTTTATATGTGTTTTATTAAAGTCACCTTCTCAATTCAAACCCACACAACTATTAATCTTCCTTTTTACAAATTCAGAGACTGAGGCTTTGAGGTATTAGATAATATGTTTTCCTCAGGTCGTCAGACTGGCAAGTAGCAATAGCAGTCTCAAAAGTGGAAGTGTTTAATGTCCGAGCCAGTGTCCTTTTTCACTTTGCTACTTTTTTTTTAAAATGTCGGTTTAAGTAACCTTATTAAGCTAATCAAATTAACATTTATTTCATTTCTCTTTGTATTTTACTTCAAAGTAGGAAAGTAGAGAATTAAAGACAGATGTAGATGCAAGACTGCCTCATTCTCAATGAAACAATTTTACCTAAAGAAAATAAAATTCCTCTTCTACATCAGTCACTTTGAGTAATTGGCTCACCTACAGTTACTGAGCAGCAAATGACACAGTTAACCGTAAATTGAAAATCACTTCCTTTGCTCAGCATGTTTTCTTGCTACTTAATGTGGTAAGCTTATTTAAGTGGAACCTCACAGTCACCTTGGAGAGACACAAGAGCAGAGTGCATTTTAAGAGATTGAAAGGTAATGTTTATACTGCAGTTGTGTTCATAGCTGGTTATGATTATTTTTATTGTTAGAGTTAGGCTTTTTTGGGCCTGATTGAAGCATCTATTAAAACTTTAGTTTGCTGCTGGAGTTTTCTGTCAGAGAACTAAATTTTCTGAGGGACAAACAATCCTATATCTCTAGGAAGTAGGATGGGTACTAAAGATGGGCACTGAGTGAGAATAATTGGCTCTTTCTAGCCTTCCATCTTAGTACCCTGTCCAGAAGCAAATAGCTGGCTGATTTCTTAATGATCTTTTGCATGAACTTCAAAGGATAAGAGAGTATAGAAGGGTGTTCTGACTGTTGGATTGCTTTTTTCAAAGCAGAATATGCAGATACTTAACATGGGTTGGGGGTGGATTGCAATGGGGCACTTCTTGATGTTCTTTTGAGAGTGCACATGTAGGGATACATTCTTAAGTGTAAATGCATGAGTCATTGTGGAGTAAAATATTATAAATACATGTGAAAAAATAACATTTTTAAGAAGAGTCTACTGACTTGTGATGCCTGGATTTATTCCATTCATGCTATTAAGCCAACCAAAGGATTGTTCTATTCCCCACAATAAGTACTATACCTGATTTTGTCTGTTTTGGGGTGTTGGTAAGGATGGAGGAAAAAATGTTTTTCTTGGGAGAATTTTTTTTTTATCTAAAGCCTAGACTCTTAGAGAAAAAAAAACTATAAACCTCACTTTCAACAAAATGGAAAATTGAAGATTTTTAAAGTAAAAATTAATTTCTTTAATCAAATTAAAGTTAATAGTCTCAATCCAAGTTGATCAGAAGCAGTTCTCAAGAAGCCATCTTTTTTCTTCTTAGGTCTTGAGAAAGTCTCAAGAATTGTGGAATCTTGGTTTTGGTATTGACTTTGAGTATTATTTGCTCAGTTAACCTGTCAGCTGTTTGGAGCCCTTCCAGAAACTTTTCAGTACCCCAGGCATCTCTAACATCAGTTAGAGATTTGATAGCACTGGCCTTTCTCACCAAACAATACATGGGGCTCCTGTGTGCAGTGTCTGGGACCCTCTGTTGGTGTTCGAGGCTGATATGGACTTTCTTGGGCAGGCCTATCCCACTGTCAATTACTGGTCCAGTGACCAGCTAAGTCCCTCAGGTTTCCATATATCAACTTTAAACTAAGTCTCCATTCTCCTATATTCATGTTGATTTAAAGAAAAACAAGCTCCCCAGGTAGCTACTGTCTATGTGTATTCGTCTCTTCCTTTGAGATGATCCAGATCTTAGTTTACCAGTCTTGCTTAGTGACTACTTACTAGTTCTAAGAATAATGACTTGTCTATCTCAACTGCCATATAAATGCAATATTGATACATTATAATGATTTTATTAATAAAAGTATGTTCTATTGATAATTTTTTGTCAAGACCTAATATACAGAGTATAAATATATTTTTATCACCTTAAGCAAAAAGAATCACAACAGTACAACTTCCTCTGTTACTCAGAAACAAAGGTAATGTCAGTTATGCTGGAAACATAAAATCCATATGTGAGTATTGGAACAGAAAGGAAGAGAAAGATTTTAGTGGGCAAGGAGAGCCTGAGGAATTCAGAGGAATGGTAGAGAAAAGTGAAAGTGAAGGGGCTCAGTCGTGTCTGACTCTTTACGCCCCCGTGGACTGTAGCATCCGTCCATGGCTCCTCCGTCCATGGGATTTTCAAGGCAAGAGTACTCGAGTGGGTTGCCGTTTCCTCCTCCAGGGGGTCTTGCCAACCCAGGGATCAAACCCAGGTCTCCCGCATTGTAGGCAGACGCTCTTAGCATCTGAGCCACCAGGGAAGTCCAAAGGTAGAAAAGGGTCATAGCAGAGAGAAGACAGGGAGAAAGAAAGCCTTCCTGAGCAAGTGCAAGCAAGGTGAAAGCTTAGTCCTTAGATAAGCAAAGACGATTAGCTTTAGTGGCCTCTGACGGTGCCCCTGTCTCCCTCTGGCTCCTTCTCACTGAGCAAACAGGAGACCCATCTGCTAGGAGACGAGTGCGTGGATGCTTAGCTACTCAGTCTTGTCTGTCTCTGTCACATCATGGACTATAGGCTGCCAGGCTCCTCAGTTCTTGGGATTTTCCAGGCAAAAATACTGGAAAGGGTAGCTTTTCCCTTCTCCAGGGGATCTTCCTGACCCAGGAATGGAACCGATATCTCCTGCAACGACAGGCGGATTCTTTACTACTGAAGCTGCCTGGGATGTCCTGTTCCAACCAGGAACCAGGGCAGTGTCTTAATCTGATGGGAAAGAGCTCCTAATAGAAAGGTACAGAATGCTTGACAAAGGAGGGAATTCTCTAAGTATCAGGGAAGAGGAGAATTACTGAAGTGTATTCTGAGAATTCCAAGGTACCGTTTTTGTAGTTTTCCATTTTCACCTAGAGTTAACCCTGAGCACGTCTATATGTCTCCTGATCACGGGAAGCTCTATGGTGGTATTTTTGTTGTGCTTGGTTGCTTACATGCTGTTTCCCTCTTGAAACGACCATGTGTGTCACGCTGAGTCACTTCAGTCACGTCTGACTCTTTGCAACCCCATGGATTATAGTCCACTAGGCTCCTCTGTCAGTGGACTCTCCAGGCAAGAATACTGGAGTGGGTTGCCATGTTCTCCTCCAGGGGACCTTCCTGATCCAGGGATTGAACTCAGGCCTCTTATGTCTCCTGGATTGGCAGGCAGGTTTTTTTCCATTAGCGCCACCTGGGAAGACATGAAAGGACCATGGCCTATTATAATTCATGTACATTATGAAGCTTTTGAAACATTTTAAAGTATGAAGGCACAGTATTCTCTGATTTATTAATTAAGAGCCTGGTATATACATTCTTTAAAAAAATTGTTGTTTATTTTTAATTGGAGGAGCTAAGTGCTTTACAATGTTGTATTGATTTC
Source organism: Capricornis sumatraensis (assembly GCF_032405125.1). Lineage (NCBI taxonomy): Eukaryota > Metazoa > Chordata > Mammalia > Artiodactyla > Bovidae > Capricornis > Capricornis sumatraensis. The sequence goes on from NC_091082.1 coordinate 74,074,976, forward strand.
TGCCATACCACAACACGAATCAGCCATTAGTACACATATATTTCCTCCTTCTTGAGCCTCTCCCACCCCACTCCCCTATCCCACCCCTCTAGGTCATCACAGAGTGCCAGGCTGCGCTCCCCGTGTTATAGGCAACTTCATACTAGTTACCTGTTGACCCATGCTGGCGTAGCTATTTCAATGCTACTCTCTCGATTCATCCCACCCTCTCCTTCCCCCTCTTGTCCACAAGCCTGTTCTCTACGTCTGTGTCTCAATTCCTGCCCTGCAAATAGGTTCGTCAGTACCATTTTTTAGATTCCATATATATGCATTAATATTGTTTCAATGCAAGTGAACTGAATATCCTCTTAAGGCTCAACATGAAATAAGTTCCAATAATTGGAAAGGTCAGTTTCAGAAGAGTTAGACCCTTACTACTGATGAGTGATAACCTGAAAGCCTGGAAACGGTTGTTGTTGTTAAGCTTCGGCATTCCTGGAACTGAGGTCAGCAGTTCTTTGATGCCTTGGTTTGGATTCCATCTTCTTCAGCCTAGTAAAGGGAGCATGGTGGACTGTCTGGAATGTGGTATCTTCTTTTTTTGATTATGGGGATTTGAAGTCTGGACTCTGAAATATTCTGTCTCTTAGTACATCCCTGCCATATTTTCTATAAGTGATGAAGACCAAATGTCACTGATGCATTAGGATTCTACAGTCATTCTGATTTATTTCATACTTGGTTAGAAGCAACTTTAAATTAAATTCGATGTAATTTAATGGTTTCCACATGTACATTCTGTTTTCTTGGTTATAGAATCGTACAACTGTATTTTTAGAAAGTGAACTGAGGGTTGTAAACTTTTGTACAGTTTATAATGGAGTTTCATTCCAAAATTTTATACATAAAGGGAAAATTGTACAAATAAGACATTCAAAACCACGGGTGTTCCATATGAGAGGAATACAATTGCACTGTGAAACTAGGCTTAGTAAATGGTAGTAGAATAAGGGTAAATGTTGTAATGCCAATGGGCAGTCTTTTGGACTCAGAAATGAACCTGCCAAAAATGTTTCATTTTTTTGGTTGCTTAGAGTTAGGCATAACTGGAAAACAATTGGTACAAACACTAATCCATTGAAAATAGATGATGAGAATAGAATTGAAATGGTCTGGAAGAGAAATAATAAGGCATGGGCAAAGGCCCACTTTGAGATTAATCTTCCTTCTCTGATCCTTTGTTTGATGAGCATTTTCCCATTAGGTTTTGGGCAGAGACTTGATTTTTCTTTAACTCCTGTCAGGGTTTAAAGGTTCAGTTTATTCCAGGACTACTTCCATACTGTTTTGTATTTAGAAAAGACTGCATGGTAATCTGTTTTATTACTCCCTTTACTGATAGGATTTCCATTCATTTTTACTTAATCTTTTTTGACAAGAATTTATTTTCTGAACATAATTATCACTGTATTTCTGAAGTTACAGTTTTCTTTTCCCCTTTAATCTCACAAGCAGTTTCCTGTGAAAGGCCGCATGCTTCTGATTTTTTCTCTGTCTTCGTGTCTTTGGCAACGTGATCAATTGTAGCTATCAGTAGAATTATAAAGACAAAATGATGAATGAACCTACTAATACAAATTAGTTATGTGTCAGAGTTTAAATAAAAACACAACCTTAACAGAGTCAGGCCCTTCTTACATATATTTAGGGAATTATGCAATTCAACACATTATGCAACTTTATATCCATCACAACTTGCATTTTCATGTATGTATGCAGGTTTATATGTGATGCATACACATTGCTGAGTTTGTTTTTATATATAAATATAAAATTTGACCTTATGATGTTGGGAAGTGGTGGAGGATGGCAGAGGGGAGGGGGAGAGAGAGAAAATGGGGTGAAGGTAGATTTAGGGTAGTTAGTTTTACAAACTACAGTGCATATTCATATATGTATTGCTTTGTTAAAGAGCAACTTTTGGCACTTGCATTCTTAGGAGACTTAGCTCTGGAATTTTATTACTTGAATTGAGATGGTCCACGCTTGGATAAGCTCAGACTTGAATATAGCGAGTATGTATGTATAGGTTGTGTCAAGATTGCTTTATACAGTCTCATTCACCCATTTACCCACTACTCATTTGTTTATCCACTCATTCATCAAGCAACAATGGAATACTGAGTTCCCCATGAAACAATGATCTAGTGGGAGGAAGCAGATAAATTATAAATACAAGTCAGCGAATGTTGTAATAGAAGAAAGTGCAATATTCTGTGGGCATCAGGAGAACACGAATCTTTCTTCTGCTGCTTTTTCAGTTGCTCTGATAAGATACTTGAAGTCACAGAAGTTGATGAAGGAAATTAAATGTTTTAGTGGAGTCTGCGTAGACTCTCAGGCCAGGCAAAATTGAATTCAAATCCCTGCTCTTTTAGTTACTGGTTGTGTGATTCTGGGAAAGGGGTTTTTAAGAATTAGTGCTCTGTCAATGAATGTGCTAGAAATGATCTCTACTTCATAAATTGATGTAGGAAGTAAATAGCGTAGTGTGTGAGACACTGCTGTCTCAGTGCTTGGTGCAGAGTTGATATCCACTGGTTAAATTAATGAGACTTTTCATAGGTTTAGGTTCATCAGTTCTAAATTTCTCCATTGTAAATGTTTTGTAGAATATTATTTTAGATTTTTACTTGTTATACAGGTAAAAACAGAAAACATTAAGACTTTTAAAGGACTACCTTTCAAGTTTGGAACTAGAAACTTAAAACAGTTTGTTTTTATAGTTCAGTCACAATCCCATTACCCTAATTTTAAAATTTGTACATGAGTTTGACACAAATTAACCAAAGTATATGACTTGTGCAGCATATTTATAAGCATGGACCTTGGACATTTTGACAATGGTTCTCTCTAGTCCTGGTCTGACAAATCTGCCTTTTAGCTAAATTTAATGATCAAAAGATCAGTTACTTATTTGGGAAATAGGCAGAGGAGCCTGGTAGGCGGCAGTCTATGGGGTCGCACAGAGTCAGACACGACTGAAGCGACTTAGCAGCAGCAGCAGCATTAGCAATCCTGTGAGTTAAGTTCCTGAGATATTTTATACATTTATATAAATATATACAAATTTTAGTTATAAACCTTGTGTATATAAAACACATATATTTTAAATGAAGCAAATGATTTACAGATTTCTGGAGTAGATTTTACCTTGATTCCTAACCCTTAGTAAATTAAAGCAGCTTGAATTTTGTTTCTGGTAATCAACAGGGAGGCCTGGCGTGCTGCGATTCATGGGGTCGCAAAGAGCCGGACACGACTGAGCAACTGAACTGAACTTTTTCTTAAAGGCAAAGCTCATGGAAGACTTTCAGATCAAAGCAACAACCTTACAAATAATAGTCTAGAATGCAGCCTACATAACTAAACCAAACATATTACTCTGAAACAGTACTGTCCAACAAAAATAGAATGTGAGCCACATAGGTAATTTAAAAAAAAGTTGAAAATAATTTTAATCGTCTATGTTATCTATTATATTTAAAACGTTATCATTTTACCATCTCATCAGGATAAAGAATTAATGCTTCTTCAGTTTATAAATTAATTGAAACATTCAGTTCCTTAGTTTCATTAACTGTATTTTCAGTGCTCAGTTACATATGGCTGGTTAGTGGTTATGATAATAAAAAGAAAGTGAAAGTGAAGTTGCTCAGTCATGTCCAACTCTTGCGACCCCATGGACTGTAGCCTGCCAGGTTCCTCGGTCCATGGGATTTTCCAGGCAAGAATACTGCAGTGGGTTGCCATTTCCATCTCCGGGAGATCTTCCCGACCCAGAGATTGAACCCTGGTTTCCTGCAATGTAGGCAGATGTTTTACCATCTGAGTCACCAGGGAAGTTATGATAATAGATAGCTCAGAACCAAAGTCTTCCATTTATAGCTGATATTAGTGGTTATTTATGATTTAAAATGATTAGAAAATTAGACTCAAGTATTAGAGGCTTTTCTAAAGCTGTAACATTTTAACTTCTTTTGGAAAAAAGAAACTTATTTTTCTTTTCAGGAACCTGCTTGTACAATGAGATAGGCAAACTTCCAAGGATTCTAGTAGTCTCTAGAGTCTACTCCTGGATGATGCTGAGGGATGAACATCCTGAGGTCCTCTTAGCATAAATTTGAATGCAAGTCAGGTGGCTCAGAGATTGTTCTTCACTCAATAACTGGACAGCATTTTCATCATTCTTGCCATTCCTAGTATGTGTCTCTGGAGATGACTTAGCTATTCTGATTTTTGGCCCGCTGACAGATGACTTCTACAAGGCCACTGATACTAGATAACAGCAAAAAAAAAAAAAAAAATATATGTATATATATAATAATCTCTCCTAGAGTTATTTACCACACAGCATTATTGTGTACTTGGCCACTTAACAAATGCTGTGAAATGGATAATTTATATAGTGATTTATACTCAGGTGCACAATATCAAGTACAACTGAGAAATTTCTTTCTTTCTTTTCTTTTTTTTTTTGCTTAAGCTTGTGAAAATACAGTGAAAGTCGTTCAGTCACGTCTGACTCTTTGTGACCCCATGGACTACACAGTCCATGGAATTCTCCAGACCAGATTACTGGAGTGGGTATACTGGAGTGGGTAGCCGTTCCCTTCCCCAGGGGATCTTCCCAACCCAGGGATCGAACCCAGGTCTCCTGCATTGCAGATGGATTCTTTACCAGTTGAGCCACAGGGGACACCCTAGAATACAGGAGTGGGTAGCCTATCCCTTTTCCAGCGGATCTTTCTGACCCAGGTATTAAACCGGGGTCTCCTGCATTGCAGGCAGATTCTTTACCAACTGAGCTATCAGGGAAGCCTGAAAATACAATAGGAATCTAATAAATTTTTGAGCGGTCCAGGATATTCATTACCTATATGCAAAGCCTGGAGAATCTCAAGGATGGGGGAGCCTGGTGGGCTGCCATCTGTGGGGTCGCACAGAGTCGGACATGACTGAAGTGACTTAGCAGCATATGCAAAGTTGGCTACAAGTATAAATTATTCCTAGCCAACATACTAAAGTTACCAATCTGCCCAGTAGCTATTTCCCACTTTCCTAGTACACAAATGCTCATTCAAGGGCATTTGCTATATGCGATAATCCCCCCCCCCCCCAATAACTGTTCTGCTATGGAAAATGTGGTACATTATTAAAGAAAACAAATTAGAGTCCATCTGAAGAGTAAGTGAGGAAGTACATCTGAATGGGAGAAAAGAGAACATTTTCAAGAGAGGAAGGTATACTATCTCGAACTTGGAAGGCAAATAGTTCAATCTGACAAATATTTACTCAGCCATTACTGTATGTCAGCAAATTCTATGATCTGAGGACTCAAGATTTAGCACACCATTACTACCATCAAAGAGCTTATGGAAAATGGGAGATTTTAGATATGCATACATCAGTGAGGAATGTTTGATGGTTGAGATGGAACAGTAGAAAGAGTATTTAAGTGAAAATACTTAAGGAATTAAGGTGTGAAGCAAGGGGCATAATTAAAGAATAGAAAATAGATTAAAAGAAGCAATTTTTTTCCTCCACTTTTATTGAGGTATAATTATTATGACATACAGCACTGTATAGGGGCTCCCCTGGTGACTCATTGGTAAAGAATCTGCCTGCAATGCAGGAGACCTGGGTTCAATCCCTGGAGAAGGGAATGGCAATTCACTCCAGTATTCTCGCCTGGAGAATTCTATAGACAGAAGAGCCTGGCAGGCTGCCCTCCATGGGGTTGCAAAGAGTTACAAACAGATAGAAAACCAGAGAAATATCTCTAGTTTTATATTTCTTTGTACAAAGGTCACAAAGCGATATAAACCCAGAGAAATAAAAAACTGTTTTCCCCTGTTATGAGAACTAAGTTTACTCTCAACAACCTTCATATATAACATACAGCACTGTTGATTATATTTGCCATGTTGTACCTACATTCCTAGTACTTATTTTAGTTATAACTTCAAGGTGGTACCTTTTGACTACCTTCATTATGTTCCCCTTCCCCCTGCCTCTAGTAACCACAATCTGATTTCTTTTTCTATGAGTTTGTTTGTTTCTGAAATGTAATTGATCTATGACACAATTCCTGTTACAAAATATAGTGATTTAATATTTCTCTACATTTCACGATGATGATTGTGGTAAGTCTAGTTACCAAGGAAGCAGGTTTTGAAGAGGGAGCACTAGGAGATAGAAAGCTAGAGAGAGAATTTGATCCCACACAGTAGTTAATGAAAGATTTTAGTAGGAATGTGATCTAGGCAGCTCTTTACTTCAGGAAATATAAAATTTGGTGGTCGGAAGAGCAGAAGATTAGATAGGAGGCTATACTTGTAAAACAATTAATGATAAGAAGAGTGAATTGTAGGAAGTAAAGGGGAAGGGAGGGGACAAATTCATAATGGATGTAGAAGGAAAATGGTTTGGCCACTGATTAGGTGAAGGAAGGCGGGGGAGGGGTCAGAGGTGACTCAGGATTTGAACTAAACCTCTAGGCAGGCAATACCCAAAATAGGGACGATATGGTTGAAGAAAATATAAAGAGTTCCATAGTAGATGCACTGAATTGTAGATACCTGTAAAACATCTAGAAGTAGATATCTAAAAAGCAATTGTAAATAGAAAATTCAAATTTGGGACGTAGGTACAGTCTGAAGATACATGTATACAAGTTTTTGAGAACAGTATCACTTGTTAAACTCGATGTTGTGAAAATGCATTATCGGTAACAGAGGATAGGAAACATTTACTGCAGAAATAGAAGGACCTGCTAACTCAATAAAATTTCTGGGAGTTGATAGTTGTTATCTTCTCAAAAGTCACTACAGCGTCCAGCCCCCTACTATTTAATGATGTGATTTTTGATGTGTGACATTTTAAAGTGTGTCTCAGTTTCAGAAGTAATTTGTAACAGTTGGTGCTTGGTTCCAACTCATTCCATTGATGATGTTTAAAAGCGAAAAGCATTGAGTGGGATCTAGTGCAAGAAAAGATTCTTCAGGTGGTCCAGACTAAAGGGTGAACAATTCTATGCTTGGTTTTGTATGACCCTGTTGAGACCTCTGGTGCTCAGTGTATCTGTATCAAAATTGGAGACTGGACTCTAGGGAAAGCCACAGTAGGAGAATCAAATAGAATTTCCAGAGTTTAGAATAAAACCTTATCAAGTAATTCTTTTCATTTTAAGGAAGAGCTCACTTCTACTAGGTTCTGGTGGACTGTGGAATCACAAGCCCTCCCACCCCAAAATGTTCCCAAGCTGCCCTGCTGTTTATTTGATTGCCTTTTGTAGGCATGAGCTGCTTAAGTACAAGATGCTTTGGCTTCTTCATGTTTGTGTGCCTGAGTCCTAGCAGGGTGTTTAAGCACTTACTCATTGCTCAAAACATACTGGTTAAAAGTTCATTTCCTTGAGTTTTGGATATCTGCTAAGGAAACATGAGGAAAAAAAAAAATAAAATTACTATAATATATAATATATATTATAGATATAATCAAACTGTGATAGATTTGTATTTATATCTTTAAAATAGAGGAAGATTTGAAAAAACATTAATGTTCAACAGTAGAGACATGCCTGACTAAATTATGGGATGTAGACAGAATATTTCACAATCATTAAAAGCTGTGATTTTGAAAAAAACATTGATGACATGATAATATAAGTAGGCTATAGTCCTAAATTTAAAATATAATGTGTAACACTGTAAACACAGCATGCTGAGTTCTATCTTTAAATTCATATGTCCTTGAAGGGAATATATGTGGCAGAATTCCTCTTAGGGCGAGGGCTGTTTTTGTTTAGCACGATATATTGAGCCTAGTAGTAGCGTGTGTTCAGTTGAGTCTGACTATTTGCAACCCCAGGGACAATAGCCCATCAGTCTTCCCCTTCTATGGAATTTTCCAGGCAAGAATACTGGAATAGGTTGCCATGCCCTCCTCGTGGGATCTTACCAACCCTGAGTTTGAAACTGCATCTCCTGCATCTTCAATATTGACAGGTGGATTCTTTACTGCCAGCACCATCTGAGAAGCCTATTTTGAGCCTAATACAGTAGCAGATAAAACACAGAGATTATGTGTTAGTAGTAAAAATGAAGCAGAGTGAAAAGAGTTACAAAGGGGCTGTACTTTACGTAAGGTGGTCATGGAGGTTTTCTCTAATTGGTCACATCAGAGCAGAAACTTGGGGTATAGGAGATACACCAGTCTGTTTGTTTGCTGGTGAAAATGATCCAGTAAAAAGAAAAATTTTGACAATGGAATGGAGAGAAGGGATGGTCACAGGAACTGTGTCCTTGATTAGGCACAGGTGAGAAGTTAGCCTTAGCTGTGAGTGAAATGATTCTTTCACCGTGAAGGCAGGGCATGCGGCTACTATTACTGTAGGTTAATAGGTGTTGGAGTGGGAGTTTATGACAGTTCTCTATTGATTGCGTCTATCTTCCCAGTACAACAGAGGGAAGTTCATCAAATAAGAGTCAGAATAAGAGAAGAGGAGATGTATGAAATAGTCATGTATGAGAATGGGAGTTGATCAATATTTAATTACAAAGTATGTAACAATTTCTATTTTGTGTATCTGGGGTGAATTTTTTATTTATCCAAAAGTACAGTTTTTTTCTTTTTTGTCTCCACATCACTTTATGTCTTTTCCATCTCCTTGTAACCGAAGTGGTTAATCTAGTGGCAAACGGACAGAAAATAGAAATGAAGAGACCTTTCTTGTTTCTTGAGCTTCTAAGGCAGTTTGTCATAACTATCTCTTTTATGCCAGTGAAATAATAGGATTTTTCTCACTGTTTCTTAACAGGGTGGTGGTGACTGTCCAGAAATGAGTATCGGAGCTATAAAAATTGCCTTGGAAATTTCCCTTCCTGGGTCTTTCATCTATGTTTTCACTGATGCGCGATCCAAGGATTATCGACTCACTCATGAGGTGCTGCAGCTTATCCAACAGAAACAGTCACAGGTGAGTAGGAGTCAACCCCCCAACCCCCCAATTTTCCATCTGAACGCAGCTGTAAGAAATACAGCATGTAAGAGATTGCCTCCCCTCTCACTATCCCATGTGTGGCAAATATCAACAACTACAATTATGGATCCATATATAAGGGCTCCAATATGTATGTATGTGTGATTTAATGTAAATAGATATGTGATATTTGTACATAGAATATAAATGCATTTTTTCACAATATGGAAAAGAAATGATTAGGGTTTAATTAAGATATTTGTTATTGTCTTATCCACATAACTGACAAAAAGCACAGCCCTAACAGAAAAGCCTGTATTTCTAATGTGACCTTCTATGTGAAATCTTGTATGAGTCAATTTACTCATTGTATCAGTTAGCTATTGCTGAGTAACAAGCTATTCTAACTCTCAGTGACTTAAAACAATAGTCATGTATTTCTCACATGTTTGTCGGGCTCACTTGCCCTAGCCTCTGCTTGCTCACTTGTGTATCTAGGCATGGTTTGGTTTTGGCTTATCTCAGCTGAGCTCTGGGTGACTTGGCTCTTCCTTGCAAGTTTCTCCACCTATTTCTGAGACCAGTAATCTAGTTTAGGTATGATCTTGTCATGACAAAGGCAGAAACGCTCAGAGATCAAGTGGAAATACACAAGGCAATGGCACCCCACTCCAGTACTCTTGCCAAGAAAATCCCATGGATGGAGGAGCCTGGTGGGCTGCAGTCCATGGGGTCGCTACGAGTCGGACACGACTGAGTGACTTCACTTTCACTTTTCATTTTCATGCATTGAAGGACTAAATGGCAACCCACTCCATTGTTCTTGCCTGGAGAATCCCAGGGATGGGGGAGCCTGGTGGGCTTCCGTCTATGGAGCTGCACAGAGTCGGACACAACTGAAGTGACTTAGCAGCAGCAGCAGCTTGAGTGTCAGTTTGGAACCAGTAGAATGTGCATTTTGCCTTGTTCTTATGGCCAAAACTGCGAGGAGATCCAACCAGTCCATCCTAAAGGAGACCAGTCCTGGGTGTTCATTGGAAGTACTGATGCTGAGGCTGAAACTCCAATACTTTGGCCACCTCATGCGAAGAGTTGACTCATTGGAAAAGACCCTGATGCTGGGAGGGTTTGGGGGCAGGAGGAGAAGGGAACGACAGAGGATGAGATGGCTGGATGGGATCACTGACTCGATGCACATGAGTTTGGGTGAACTCCGGGAGTTGGTGTTGGACAGGGAGGCCTGGCGTGCTGTGATTCATAGGGTTGCAAAGAGTCGGACACGACTGAGCTACTGAACTGAACTGAACTGTGGCCAAAACAAGTCAGATTTCCAAGGTTTGATTCAAAGATGACAAAGTAAACTTTACCTCTTTTGTAAGGTTAACTTCAAGATCGCCTGTAAATTGTGTGAATCAGGAAGATACACACACACACACCCACACCCACCCCCCTCCACCTCCCACTTGCCTGGCAGTATGTTAATATACAGTAAGTGCTCGATAACCATATGGTGATTTCCCCAAATCCTTTAAATTATCTTCTTTTTTTTTTTTTTTTTAAACTGTAGGTGGTATTTGTGCTTACTGGAGATTGTGATGACAGAAGCCATATTGGATACAGAGTCTATGAAGAAATTGCCTCTACAAGTTCTGGTCAAGTGTTCCATCTCGACAAAAAACAAGTGAATGAGGTCAGTTTAATAAAGTGGGTCTACTTTATTATTCACTACCTTATCAACATCAGTTGGGCAAACCTAATTGTATCAGTTTTGATTTCAAGAACAATTCAAGCAAAAAGGTTTTTCCCCCTGGGCCACAAGTTAATAAAGGCATTAAACTGATGTGTAGAAGCATAGGTTTATCTGGTATTAATTTCTAGATGGTATTATGCTATACTGATAAATTATTTAGATTTGAGTATACATTTATTTAAAATTCATTTAGTGGAACTTGAAAATTTTTGTAGTTTTTATTGTTTAGTAAGGTTAGCTTGTATTTTTCATGTAAAGCTTTTGGATAACTGGTAAAGAGCCTTGATTTGACTCTTTATTGACTCATTTTACATTTGTTCACTAAACTAGAATATAAGAAGTTAGTTATTCTGATGGAGTTTGATCTCTAAAATAAAAAATAGAAACTATTGCCCAATAACTATATACTTATCTAAACATTTTTATGATAGTCTATAATGTATATATTAAGAAAAATTTGTAGTTTCTAAAATTATGTTTGAGATATGTATACTTGTCATGAGTCTCTTTTTCTGTTACCTTGCTTTGACTCTACCTGTGATGATAAAATTTTGTTTACTTATTTGGCTCCCAGGTAAGTGTCTAGGAACATGCCAGAAAAAAGATAAGATATTACATTTGCATAATTCATGTTTGATTTGATGTGGCCAGGGTATCTATACAAATTTTATTTTTTTGTTTGTCATTACTGCAATTAGTACTAAAACTTTTCTTAATGAACAGTTTTCAACTATGGAAGAATAACAGCATGATTAACTGTATTGTATGTGTTTATATAAACACACATACATAAATATATCCACAGATATATAAATAAATGTATCCACAGATATATACACACATACTCATATATATGTATACATACACACATACATGTGGATATGTGTGTGTTATTTTCCTCTTTTTTTGTGATCTAATATGTGGTAAACACTTAAGTTTCTGATATGAGCTAAAAAGATGGGTTTTTTTCTTTGTAACACAGGATTTTACATATATATATAATATATATTATATATAAATTTATATGTTTATAAAAATTTGGCTATTGATATGCTCTATATCTATATATAATATATATATAAAATATCTGGAGCATATTATGCTTAGTCAAATAAGACAGAGAAAGACAAATACCATATATTTTTACATATATGTGGACTCTAAAGATAATAATATAAATGGACAGATGTAACAAAACAGAAATGGACCCACAGAGAACAAATTTGTGATTACCGGAGGGGAATGGATGGGGAGAGGGCAAAGTAGGTGAAGGGATTTAAAAGGTACAAACTAATAAGCATAAAATAAATAAGTTTTAAGGATATAATGGACAGCACAGGGAATATAGTCAATAAACAAGTTCTGTTCATTTCTTGAGACTTCCTTGTCTTGAAAGAAATGGTTCACTATGTTCTCTTATAACTAAAGAGTTCCTATTAGATCATGCAGGAACTAATGGCACATTGCAAGTTTCTAGAATAAATAATTTAGTTAAAATATTTTTTATTAATATATGATATACAAACACAGAATATTACTTTAGTGTAAACAAATTTTCTTGTAAGAAACAGCCTTTGGAGGAAACTATGACTTGAGTCTGTATTGTGTCCATTGTAGTGGTTTACTAAGTCATGTCTGACTCTGCAACCCCGTGGACTGTAGCCTGCTAGGCTCTTCTGTCATGGGATTGTCCAGGCAAGAATACTGGAGCGGGTTGCCATTTCCTTCTCCAGGGGATCTTCCCGACCCAGGAGATGAACCCAGGTTTCCTTTACTGACTGAGCTATGAGGAAAGCGTCCCTGAGCTTTGAGGGACGCTATGAGGGAAGTGTCCCTCCGTGTCCACTGTAGCAATTCAGAAGTGCCTGGGCAGGTCTGACAACTACAGGGGGAAACCTTAACAGTTATTTGAATAAACATCTGCATGAGAGTTTGGGAGCCTGAAGTTGGAGAAGAGTGCAAGGTGTCTCTCTCTGGAACTAGGTGTCTTGTCCCTTGACCTTGTGCTTGCCCTTAATGATGGGAATGGCAACATTTGGAGTTGTTTCTAACCTGGGATTATGTGAGACTCTGAGGTACAGTCAGTAGCATTAGCATGAAGTAGGTCATAGTGGAGAAGAGCGTCACTCTCTCTTTTATCAGTGAGGATACCACCCACTTAGGGGGTTATGCGGCTTTTGGGGGAGTGGTAGTGGCATTCAGCGCAGACAGCTGGGGCATTGATGGCAACAGAGTATACCATGCCCAGAGGACAGGGTGGTTCCCAGCAGAAGGTACTGCAGAAGAGAAGAGGTGAGAAGAGTCATGGCCACGGTCAGCGGGCACCTAGTGCGTTTGAAAGAGCAGCTGACTGAACCTGCAGGCGTAACTTGGAGATTCTCAAAACAAATTGGATAAACTTCTAGACCTTTGCCAACAAAGGTCTGTCTAGTCAAGGCTATGATTTTTCCAGTAGTCGTGTATGGATATGAGTTGGAGTATAAAGAAAGCTCAGCACCGAAGAATTGATGCTTTTGAAATGTGGTGTTTAGAAGACTCTTGAGAGTCCCTTGGACTGCAAGGAGATCCAACCAGTCCATCCTAAAGGAGATCAGTCCTGAATATTGATTGGAAGGACTGATGTTGAAGTTGAAACTCCAATACTTTGGCCATCTGATGCAAAGAACTGACTCATTGGAAAAGACCCTGATGCTGGGAAAGTTTGAAGGAAGGAGAAGGGGATGACAGAGGATGAGATGGTTGGATGGCATCACCAACTCAATGGACATGAGTTTGAGTAAACTCCAGGAGTTGGTGATGGACAGGGAGACCTGGCGGGTCTGCAGTCCATGAGATCACAAAGAGTCGGACACAAATGAGCGACTGAACTGAAACTTCTAGGGAGAACCTTAGAACTTTATTGTTGGGTTTCCCTTGTGGCTCAGTGGTAAAACATCCACCTGCCAGTATAGGAGACACAGGTTTGACCCCTGGGTCCGGAAGATCCTTTGGAAGGAAATGGCAACCCACTCCAGAATCTTCTTGGGAAATCCCATGGACAGAGGAGCCTGGCGAGCTACAAAATACAAAAGATGGGGTCATAAAGAGTCAGACATGATTTAGTGATTAAATGATGACAAACATAGGACATTATTGGGATTGGGTCCCAGAGCTAGACTATAACCTTGCCTGTCCCATTAGTGTGATAATTTATATTCATACACTCAGAGAAAATTGATTTATGAAAAATTGAAAAAACTGTTGTCTTAAATGAAGATTATAAGCCCTACAGAGGTACAGACTTTCTTATTAAACAAATGGGGTGATGCGTAGTCCTAAGAAAGAATTCTGTTGTTCAGTCACTCAGTTGTGTCCAACTCTTTGTGACCCCATGGACTGCAGCACACCAGTCTTCCCTGTCCTTCACTGTCTCCTGGAGTTTGCTCAAACTCATGTCCATTGAGTTGGTGACGCCATCCAACCATCTCATCCTCTGTTGCCCTTTTCCCCTTGTGCTTTCAATCTTTCCCAGCATCAGGGTCCTTTCCAGTGAGTCAGTTCTTCACATCAGGGGGCTAAAGTATTGGAGCTTCAGCTTCAGCATCAGTCCTTCCAATGAATATTCACGACTGATTTCCTTTAGGATTTGATCTTGCAATCCAAAGGACTCTCAGGTGTCTTCTCCAGCTCCACAGTTCAAAAGCATCAATACTTCTGCACTCAGCCTTCTTTATGGTCCAAATTACCAAATAATTTATAGGAATAACAGTTTAAAAATTCTGGTATAAATTACAGAAAATTGTCTGGATGTAGATATATCACAGAAATTTAACCCACTGCTATGTTAATAGTCTTTTTCTCCTAGAGCATCAGTTGATACTCTGATCTTTAAGTTCAGCTAGGCAGAAGAGGACTAGATAAAAGCATTACTAAAACTGCCCATTTTTATAAGCTAGAGTTTGATGCCAACAGGAATGGACTTTAATGTTTATGTCAACCATAGCAATTCCAATCCCCCTTTCAGGTGGTTCATGAAAGGTCACTAAATCTCAAAAGAGACTTAGCTAAGGGTCTCTTGGAAAAGATATTTTCTGGATATTATCCTGCATGGATGTAAATCCCAAGTTTGGTGCAGGCATCTTCATACAAGTCCGAGGTTGAAATAAATATGAGGGGGATTAAAGAGCTAAGGAAGTCCAGAGCCTTTGGATTAAGTCAACATTCAGACCATCCTACCTCTAAGCCCAAGAATTAGGGAAGTAATCTTTCTGTTTAAGACAATTAGAGTTGAACATTACGGTACCTTACTAATAAACGCATCCTAACTTATAAAAGTGTAAAGTGAAAGTGAGTCATTCAGTCATGTCCAACTCTTTGTGACTCCATGGACTATACAGTCCATGGAATTCTCCAGGCCAGAATGCTGGAGTGGGTAGCCTATTCCTTCTCCTGCGGATCTTCCTGACCCAGGAATTGAACTGGAGTCTCCTGCATTGCAGGCAGATTCTTTACCAACTGAGCTATCAAGGAAGTCTTCCTAACTGATAAGAATTCTGTATTTTTTGGTGACATGGTCTCTGTAAGTCCCAGTTTCTTTGTAAAAGAAAGGATAAATGGGGATATGTAAATGTAAAATGGGGATAGTAGAATTACACATTTCAGGAAGTTGTTATCATATTAAATGAGATAATGCATATGAAATGTTCCTCCCAAGTTCCAATGTAGGGTAAGTGCCCAGTAAATGTTAACTAGTATTGCTTTAATCCTTATAGTGTTGTTATTTTGCTTTCAAAGTAGGGAAATTGTGCCACTGTGTTTGTTAGAAACCAGATGGTTCATTGTTGTTGCTGGGAAATAAGTTTGACTGGGACAGTCTGGGAAGAGGCTGGAGAGATGGTTCTTTTTTTGATGTGTGTAAAAGAGATATTCTGAAGGGGTTTCTGGAGCCCCATAAGCCAATATATTCCTTAAAGCCACCAAAGTAAATTATTTTTTTTAAACAAAAAGCAGAATGACAATGTTAAAATTGGATTTGCGAAAATTTTAGCATGTAGTTTAACCATTTCCCTTTTCTAATTGTTCCAGATTCTCCTATTATGTAAATATTCTAAACTCTAAGGAACTTAGATGCTATAACGATGTCTACACACTTAATAGGTATAAGAACTGTGGTGAAGCATACACATACTGAGTCCTTTCATTTTAATAGAGTGATTTTTTTCATGTTTTGTTTCCAAAGGAATCTGTTGAGTATTATGCTTTATCCTCCTAACCCATTTCATCAATTTCCTAAATGAGCAGGTTATATTTTGTGTCAACTCTCTCGAGATTACTTGAAGTTTTTTTCTCTCTTCCTGTTCATTTTTTTGGAGAAGATCTAGGTGTCTTTCATCTTTATTTAACATAAAAGAGAAACCAAAGAAAAGGAAGTGTTTGGCTGAGCATCAGGGGTATATAAATCATTGTGTGGTATTACTCTTTGGCAATACAAGTTAAGACACATCTCAAAGATGTACTTAAATCACCTTTGAAGACAGTGAAGGAACTGAACAGTCTGAGTTTTTCACTTCTTTGTAAACTGGGTGATTGTCAGTGATCCAATTAATGCTTCCTAGGTTTAAGTCCAAGTTTGAAATCTCAGAGTTACCCACAGATGTTATATTCTTGTGTCCAAGAACCTAACCCAAAAGATCCATCATCCAGTGGGTAATTCACTTGTTCTGTTTCCCAGTCCTTTCCCTCCGCCTCTTCCAGCTGATGTCTTCAAATATCTCCGTTTCCAACCCCCCACCCCAAACCCTCTCCCTCATCATCCCACACTTGTAGACTGCTTTTATTCCCCACTCCTAAGTAATGCTGGCTAGCTGACAATGTTATAGCAGAAATAAATTTTATTAAATAAATAATTGTCAGGAACTTTACATTTTTGAAAAAGGTCAATAATGATATTTAGAAGTCCCATGAGAATATATCTTAATGACTATCCTATCATATAACTTGCAGGTTGTCAGTGTAGGATGTTTTAATTCCAACATTCCTTTTTAATACCCAGGGCTTTCTTCTGGAGTGGTGCCCTGTGCTACTCTGTTTGGCATAGACATATTCCTCTTGATTTTCTTTCAGACGTGAAAGACTCCTGTAACTCCTTTCTTTGGTCTATGCGTAAGAAAATATGCTGTGTGATTAAGAAAATGATACCAGATCAGAATGATTGGGTGCTTGCTATGGCCTCTAAGCAAGAGCTGAATTTTATTTTACTTCGTTTCATTTCACTTAATCCTTACTACTGCCTATAAGAAAGACACCATGAAACAGAGCCTCTGTATCAACCTAGAGGGGTGGGATGGGGCAGGAGATGGGAGGGAGGTTCAAAAGGGAGGGAATATATGTATAGCTATGGCTGACTGAGATTGAGGTTTGACAGAAAACAGCAAAATTCTGTAAAGCAATTATCCTTCAATAAAAAGTAAGTCTGAAAAAAAGAGACCATGAACATCACCTCTATTTCACAGATGAGGGGAAGAGGCATAGGGAGGCAGACCATTTTGTTCAGGGTTAAACTACTGCTGACTGTAAATGTCAGAACGTAGGGGACACATACATTCTTTATCATGTAACTGCACCCATAACCGTGGTGAATCTTGGTTCTGATTTCCTCTTTTGTTTTTATCAGATGATGCAGTTTCAACAGTAAAGTGACGCATCAGATATTCCATCCTGATTCATTTGTTCAGCACATGTTGAGCTACCTGATGCTAGTCAGCCCACTGAACACTGGAAAAGGAAGATCTTTGAAGTTTCTTCATTGAAGATAGGATAGAGCCACATGAGATTAAGCAAATAGGGAAATTTCAATAGTTGTTGTCGTTCAGTCACTCAGTTGTGTCCAACTCTTTGTGACCCCATGGACTGCAGCATGCCAGGCTTCCCTGTCTATCACCAACTCCTAGCGTTTGCTCAAACTCATGTCCATTGAGTCGGTGATGCCATCCAACCATCTCGTCCTTTGTCATCCCCTTCTCCTGTCTTCAATCTTCCCCAGCATCAGGATCTTTTTCCAATAGTAGGCTCTTTGCATCAGGTGGCCAAAGTATTGGAACTTCAGCATCAGTCCTTTCAATGAATATTCAGGACTGATTTTCTTTAGAATTGACTGGTTTGATCTCCTTGCAGTTCAAGGGACTCTCAAGAGTCTTGTCCAAAAGCCAGTTCAAAAGATTCAATTCTTCAGTGCACAGCCTTCTTTACGGTCCAGCTTTCACATCCTTACATGACAATTGGAAAAATCATAGCTTTGACTATATAGAAGTTTGTTGGTAAAGTAATGTCTCTGCTTTTTAATATGCTGCCTAGGTTGGTCATTGCTTTTCTTCCAAGGAGCAAGTGTCTTTTACTTTCATGGCTGCAGTCACCATCCACAGTGATTTTGGAGCCCAAGAAAATAAAGTCTGTCACTGTTCCCATTGTTTCCCCATGTATTTGCCATGAAGTGATGGGACCAGATGCCATGATCTTTGTTTTTTGAATGTTGAGTTTTAAGCCAGATTTTTCACACTCATCAAATAGTACCCAGCATAATAGACTTGGGCATCTGATCTAAACTGACTACCCTCTACTTTAGAAGGGATTGGAAAGGCACTGAAAATGCTGTCTACTTTTCTTTGAATAAGTGGCAGGGTGGTAAAAGTCCAAGGTCTTTGGAATCTCAGTTCTAAGTTCTCCTGCCTTGTAGGCAAGACTGTCCCAGCCACTGCTGAAGCCAACGTGCTCTGGGAATTTACCATCAACTTTATTACAGCAGCAAGGAGAGAGGGAAGTCATCCCAGAATTTTTACTCTAAGAGTGATTAAAGAAGCAGGATATCAGTAATTATCTGAGCAGAAAAGAGATGGCTCACTCAGCAGGGACAAAAGAAAGTTTAGTGAATAACAGACTACCAAGGTGTGGGCAGGGCTAATCGCAGCCAACAGGCAATGGTGAAGCATTGAGAGTCCAGCAACAATAAAGGAGAGAGCTTGGACCAGCGCCCAGGGAGATCAAAGTTGAGATCCTCTGACAGGCAAACTGCAGCCGTGGAGGATAAAGCCTGGAGAATCCTTCTTCACGCTTTTCATTTCACCCAGTCTAACTGGAAGCTGGGAGACCATGGAGCCCCTAGTGAAGCAGTTCTTGAAGGTCAGCATCCCTGGATGCAGAGCCTAATGGAGAAGGGCAGAGAATTGATCTGGAGGGGCAAAATCAAAGTATCCAGCACAAGCAGAACTGTGCAGTAAAGACTCCAGGCCCTGGGACCATGACCCATATCCCAGCCAGGGGATGTTACCTAAGTTACAAAGTCTTTCTCTTTCAGTTTCCTCATTTGAAAAAGAGGAGAATGATAGTACCTGTCTCAAAGTTATTGTGTTTGCTGCTGCTGCTAAGTAGAATATACCAATAAATACTAACTTATTATTTTTATTTAGTGATGAATTTAGTCAAAATATTCCAGCAACATTTTAAAATTTTTTCCTAAAACAAGTATGTATTTAGCGTCCATCTGTGTTGAGATAACCAAAGGCAGCATGCTATGATGGGGCTTTAGGATCCAGGAGATCTGGATTTAAATGAGTACTCTGCCTTTAGCTAGTTGGAAACTTTCTGTAACTTCTCTGAGACTTTCTTCATGTGATAACAGGCATAGTAATTAACTCACAGGACTGCCGTGAAGCTTAAATAAAATAAGGGACACATATAATAAGCCAAATAGTCCCAGGAAAATGGAAATCAGTGAGCCTGGAGGTCCTCCTACGCCAGAGAGAACCTCTGATTTTGCTTTTATTATAGGTCCTTGGGATGTCCTTCTTCTGTGGGGTATTTTGGTGAACCCCACCTTTACAAATAAATACATAAGGGAGAATGAACTCAGGCTAGTAAATAAAGGCTTTGTGAGATTCTCAAATATTTACAATTGCCCTGTATTTGTCATATTTTCTTATTTTCACATCGCAGTAAAACCATTTAAAGGTAAAGGGTTTAACTGCTTATTGTGGGAATAATAATATCAATTATAGTCATAATAATATAGGTCACCCCTAGAGAGTGCTTATTATATTCCAGGCACTATGCTGAGTGCATTCCTTTAATCATCACAGATCTATGGGCATTAGAAAAATGTTTAAACAGTAAGTTATGTTATTTTTTGCCACCCCCCCCCCCCCAAATGAACCCATGGCCTCATTTAACCATATTTGTAACCTATAAAACACTAGCGATAATAATAACATGATAAGCACTGTCAGGAAGCTCCGAAGAGAATAAATCCCACTTGCTCGAGAGTCTGCCTGGAGTCAGCCTGTGTAGTTGCAGCTGCAGAGAAGAGAGGAACATAGGAAGAGTCCCTGGATGCCCTGCATGGAAGGAAGCAGGGGTAGGTGATTAGGTGGAGAAGTGTCCTGGAGCTGAGGAGCAGACAGGTTCATGGAGTTCTGGAGGAAGACAGAACAGATGATCATCTTTCTGTATGTAACATGTGTTGAGACGCTAAAGAAAACATCTTTAGGTGTTTCCACTGGGAAGGGAAGAGTTGCATTTACTAGATATTTCAGAGGCAGTAACTGAAACTCAAGAAAATGACGTGGCAGTTGGCAACTAATCAGGTGAAAAATATGAACAACCTGGCAACCAAGAGCCTCACTGATTAGAAATTACTGGATATATTTCTCTTGTGAATTTTATACTCCTTTTCATTGAGGTCAGTGTTGATATTAGAAAAGCTGTAAGCTTTTGCTGGAGGATAAATTCAGCACAGACCCTTCCTGCAATATTGCTAAAGGCTACTTGTGATTAGAATTCAGAATGAGAGCTTTCCGTGTATGGACTTAATGATGAGACTCTGAAACCCAGGGTTTTGAACAGTTAGTGCTCCAAAATGAGATCTGCCATTTTCTTTTCCTCTGTTTCAAGTTTCACTCCAGTCATTATTTCAAAAACATAACCTTGCTGACCTTAAAAATAAGTAGGTACAGATTACTGTGTTTCCTCTGAAATTTGAAAATGTATGAGACAGTTATAACATCTAGAAAGCTTCTGGAAATGTGTGAAAAGAATACATAAGTGTTTCCACTTATCCCTTCTTTGAATTCACCTAATTAAGTGTTGAAAATGAAGTGGAGAGCTCAGAGCTCATATTTTAAAATAATATGGATATCTCTACATCCACAAAAATACCAAAAAAGGAATACATACCTTAGTTCCAATGGAATGCTTTCTTCCTTTATTATTATGCCGATTGACATGTTGTCATGAGTGTGTGCTGGATACACACACTCCTGTCACTGTCTTATCTCTCCAGGGCACCTGGGAGTGCTTTACAGGTCACCAAGATGGTTAAATGAAGCCATGTGTACTTTGTGGTTTCAGTTGTTTATAAAAAAAACCCAGAATATAACATAATTTATTGTTTAAAAAACTATTTATTGCTCACAGGCCTCTGAGAATGGGAACAGTTTTTCAAGATGGCATTTAAAGTATGCATAGTACATATTTCTTGCATGTGGGAGGAAAAAGATGACTGTTCTCAATAGAATCTTATTTAGGCAAAATATACCAAAAGTCAGAAAGAGCCCTCTCCAATGTGAAATACTGGGGAATAGGGAGTATTTAAAAGATATGCTCTGTATGGAAAATGAGAATTCCACCTTGCATTTCATGGTTTCATTTTCCATGTTGGCTCTGGGAACTGTTGGAAGCACTAGTTACAAACTGTGGCGGTACTTTCTATAAGGGCCACGGGAGTCATACCCATGAAACAAAAATCTCTGGCTATGAAATGTAAAGACGGTCATGATATGTCATCTCTGGCATTACTTGTCTACAAAACTCAGAAAACGAATGGATACCACTCACTGAATTTTCTTTCTAAAATACCAAAAAAGCAAAGAGAAAGGAGAAAAGAAGCTGTTATAAATGCCTGAAAGAACATTCCTCAAAGAAAAAAAAAATTAAGGGCAAATGTTAGCTAATAGATTATATGTATTTAACAAGATGAAAATAAGGAGAAAAAGAAATAAACTTGTTTACTTAACTGATTCTTTTTTTTTAATGTGCATTGCAAATTTTTAAAATGCTTTTTGTTTTTTATTGGGGTATTGCCAGTTAACAGTGTTTTGATAGTTTCAGGTGAACAATGTAACGGATTCTATTTTGATGTTTGTTCAGTTGCTCAGTTGTGTCTGACTTTTTGTATCCCCATGGACAATATCTCACCAGGCTCCTCTGTCCATGGGATTTTCCAGGTAAGAATATTGGAGTGGGTTGCCATTTTCTTCTCCATTTTGATCAGAAGCTGAAGTAAAATATCGATCTTAACTGAGATGTCTTTAATTTAGTCAGTTACTTGCATATCTAATTCTAGGTTTGTAGGAGTCTTACCTGTCAAAAAGTTATAGTGTCAATCTCAGTCTTTGAAAAATTTATTCAAATCTGCACTGACTTGAAAGAAACGATCTGTTTTCTCCATTTAGAAAACTTGATGGGAGTTAAAGATTTAAGTTGGGAGAAAAAAATGTCCCAAATGCTTGATATTTAAAACTGAAACAACTAATTAGCCTCTGAAATCACTGATCTTGATCTCTTGAAGAGTTTCAACTGGGCACCACAAAGGAACACAAGAAAATATGAAGAAAATAATTGAAGCAGATAAAATTCTACTGAGCCATATTCATAGAACCTCAACAATTTGGATATTTCCTTTCATATTTTATCTATTTAAAAGTTAAATGTTCCTTTTAGAGTTTTCTGTTTATAGAGAAAGCATATGTCTATGTTAACATAGTAGGTACACTTTCTCCATCATTATCTATGTACACCATAAAATATATATGTCAGAGTATATCTGATCTTATTTCAGAAAGAACAAGAGAACTAACACATTTAAGAGGTTATATGCCTATTGTTTCAAAAAATACTATATTTTATAAAGATTTATATTATTGTTAAGGAAGCAGTTATAAAGCAATAAGGATTTACTCTGTAGCACAGGGAACTATAATATCTTGTAATAACCTATAATGGAAAAGAATCTGAAAAAGTAAATATATATATATAAGTATACACACACATTTATGTATATATACATGTACATACACACATATATGGGACTTCCCTGATGGGTCACTTGGTAAATAATCTGCATGTAATGTAGGACACCTGACTTTGATCCCTGGGTTGGGAAGATCCCCTGGAGAAGAGAATGGCAACCCACTCTAGTATTCTTGCCAGGAGAATGCCATGGACAGAGGAGCCTGGTAGGCTGCAGTCCTGGGGTCATAAAGTGTCAGACACGACTGTGCGGCTAACACTTTCTTTCACTTTCTTTTCATATACATGTGTGTGTATATACATACAAACACACACACATATATCCCTGGTGAAGGGCCCACTTCAGTATTCTTGACTGGAGAATCCCATGGAGAGAGGAGCCTGGAGCGCTACAGTCCCTGGGGTCACAAGGAGTTTGGACATGACTGAAGTGACTTAGTAGGCACACATATACATATACATGTACATACCAAGTTTTATACCTTAAACTAACCCAACATTGTAAATCAACTATAGTTTAGTGAAAACAAATGGGAAAAAAGAAAGCCAATTACATTTAATTGTCCAATCTAGGAATCATTAAAGACAGTAAGACTTTTTTTGGTGAAAATTTAGTGAGGTCATGTGTCTTAATTATTTTGCAAAGGACCTAATTTTGCATCTTGGAAGAATTTTGGAATCTTAGTCCCTTCTTACCTAAAAAGCTTCTGAATGTCTAGGCCAGTTGCTCCATCTGACCAAGACATCTGTATGCCCAGGATACCAAACCTCAGTCTTTTGTTTATCATAGAAGTGGGGGATAAAAACATCTGGTTACTACATACTGCCTCCAGATCAAGAGGTACTGTTAGTAGTTATCTTTAATAATTGTAATTAAATAGTTTGGCCCGAGGTAATTGGACATCATTAATCTCTAAACATAGAAGAGTTTATATAATTTTCTAATTTTCTTTTGTTAATTGCCTATCCAGAAGTCCTTTCGTATAATTACTATTTATTTGAAAAAAAATCATAACTTTTATATGAAACACATGTTTAGATACATGTTGCAAGGAAAGAGTTGGTGAGTACTTTTGGCAGAAATAATTGTATCACTTAAAAGTGGTTTAATACCTCTGGAGAAAGCATATGATTTTGTTTCTTTAAAAGGCAGTTTAAGGGATGTTCAACTGGTTTTAGAAAAGGCAGAGGAACCAGAGATCAAATTGCCAACATCCGCTGGATCATGGAAAAAGCAAGAGAGTTCCAGAAAAACATCTACTTCTGCTTTATTGACTATGCTAAAGCCTTTGACTGTGTGGATCACAATAAACTGTGGAAAATTCTGAAAGTGATGGGAATACCAGACCACCTCACCTGCCTCTTGAGAAACCTGTGTGCAGGTCAGGAAGCAACAGTTAGAACTGGACATGGAATAACAGACTGGTTCCAAATAGGAAAAGGAGTACATCAAGGCTGTATATTGTCACCCTACTTATTTAACTTATATGCAGAGTACATCAAGAGAAAAGTTGGACTGGAAGAAACACAAGCTGGAATCAAGATTGCCGGGAGAAATATCAATAACCTCAGATAAGCAGATGACACCACCCTTATGGCATAAAGTGAAGAGGAACTAAAAAGCCTCTTGATGAAAGTGAAAGAGGAGAGTGAAAAAGTTGGCTTCAAGCTCAACATTCAGAAAACGAAGATCATGGCATCCAATCCCATCACTTCATGGGAAATAGATGGGGAAACAGTGGAAACAGTGTCAGACTTTATTTTTTTGGGCTCCAAAATCACTGCAGATGGTGATTGCAGCCATGAAATTAAAAGACGCTTACTCCTTGGAAGAAAAGTTATGACCAACCTAAAGGGCATATTCAAAAGCAGAGACATTACTTTGCCGACTAAGGTCCATCTAGTCAATGCTATGGTTTTTCCAGTGGTCATGTATGGATGTGAGAGTTGGACTGTGAAGAAGGCTGAGCGCCGAAGAATTGATGCTTTTGACCTGTGGTGTTGGAGAAGACTCTTGAGAATCCCTTAGAGTGCAAGGAGATACAACCAGTCCATTCTGAAGGAGATCAACCCTGGGATTTGTTTGTAAGAAATGATGCTGAAACTGAAACTCCAGTACTTTGGCCACCTCATGCGAAGAGTTGACTCATTGGAAAAGACTTTAATGCTGGGAGGGATTGGGGGCAGGAGGAGAAGGGGACGACAGAGGATGAGATGGCTGGATGGCATCACGGACTCGATGGACATAGTCTGAGTGAACTCCGGGAGTTGGTGATGGACAGGGAGGCCTGGCGTGCTGCGATTCATGGGTTCGCAAAGAGTCGGACACGACTGAGCAACTGAACTGAACTGAGTGGAAGGGATTTCATGAATTGAATACATGTACAGAATACAAAGAGTGAAGAGAACCCATGATTTTATTTCTAATATTTCTGTATAATGAACCAACAGACAGCATTGAAAACAGTAGGATTATTTAGGGAAGTGATAGGCAATTCCATGAAGATACTAGGTTGCAAATGTAGGTAAATGCCAAATACATATCATGATTTATCCTTATTTGCATTTGTTTCAGCAGAAATTAGAAACATTCATCAGGGACAGTCTTAATTTTTTGCTTCTATTTCTGCAGTGACAAAGGGGGGATGAAAGAGTTAAGAGTCAAAGTAAGGGTAGTTTTACATAAGAAATTTCCTTGTGATTTAGAGTAAATAAATGGAAACAGAGTCTATGCTTCATATATTTTCCAGGTTTCCTTATGCATTCCTGGAATGAACCAGCTGTAATAGGGTTATAAAAGCAAAGTATTTTGAGAGATGGTATGAGCTACTTTTGATAGCTCCCCTGTAACATTTTGTACATGTTTTGGCTTTATGACAAAAATTACAAATGGCTCTTTTCTTTTTTGCCAAAGACCCCAAAAGAAAAATGTACTTTAAGGTCTTTTACCATATAATTTAAACAACTTTGGTGTGAATGAATGAAGAGAAAGAAAAAGATTTTCAGAATTCTTAATTATAATTTTCAATAGACACAGATCATTTACTTTAAAAATACCATTTTTTGAATATTGTATTAAATTTTAAAATTATGAACTTATGAAAAAACACATGGTCTTGTTAAAACCATTTAAAATTTCAATATTTCTTCTGGGAATAGGAAGAAAGTCATCATAATTAGTAACCCATTTGTGAAAATTTGCCCATTATCCATTCAAATAATATTTATTAAATTAATATATTGTCTCAATAATTTGACAATGAATTTTTAAATTTAACAAATTAGTAAAAGTAATAATTAAAATTAGTGTTCCTTCAAAGGGTTTTTATTGAAATTCTATATCTAGTAAGACTTCAGTTTTAAAAAAACATTAATCATTTACATATATATGCATATTTCTAAAAAAATTGGAAAGATCGTACCCAAATATGCTGATACAATTACTGTACAGATAATTTTAATAATTTTTATTTTATGTACTTTTATAAAATTTTTAAAATAATCAATGTGCATGCATGCTAAGTTGCTTCAGTTGTGTCCAACTCTTCGCAACCCTATGGACAGTAGCCTGCCAGGCTCCTAAGTCTCCTGCATTGGTTAGTGGGTTCTTCACCTCTAGCACCACCTGGGAAGCCTCACAATAATGAATATATTACTTTTAAAATAAAATAAAAACAGTGAAAGCATTTTCAGTTAAAAAATGAAATACACTGCATATACTTAGAGACCAGGTTTATAGCAAGGCTCTACACTGCAGTGAAAGGATGAAGCACACACAGACCCAGTGTCTCAATATACCAGATTCTGGAATCTGGGAGGACATAAGTCAGGTCTCACTCATCCAAAACCAAAGTCAAAAACCAAACTCCACCTTCCAAATTTTGCTTCTTTCTTCTTCACCAGATTCGTTGAATGGTAATTACTTCGTCCCCTCATACATATTTATTCTGGCATTTTAATTTTCACTCTCTCCACCCAGTTAGACCTATTCATGTAATCAAAGACTAACCTCAGTCTTGATTTTTCTTAGTAAAAGGTGACACTGAAGACCATTTAGCTTTTTTTTTTGGAAACCCCCTTGCCCTGAAAATCCCTAATATGGTTGATGTTCTTTTGCAGTAGATCTCCATTGCTTCTCTGCCTCCTTTGCTGGTACGTCTTCCTCTCTTATTCTAAATGTATCTTTCAACCTTGGCTAGCTTCTGAGTGTACCCTTTCTCTTGATGTTATAACTTAGGCTTTTTTTCCTTTCTCTGTTGTTTCTCTTCTTTCCTCAGTTCATTTAGATCCTTACTTACATGTCTCTTTTTCCTGGAAGTATTATTTAAAATGGCACTTTTCATTTTCTGTTCTAGTTCCCCTTATCCTACTTAATTTCTTATGGCGTTTCTCTCTGTCTAGATTTATATTATAAATCCATTGCTGCTGCTGCTGCTGCTCATGTCCGGCTTTTCACAACCTTTGGACTGTACCCTCCAGGCTCCTCTGTGCATTTGACATGCTCATTTTTAGAGCTCCCCTTTGCTCTTGATATTACCACCCTTCTTGTATTCATCCCAGCCCAAATGGCGTGAGTCGTCTTTGCCACCTTCCCTTCCTGACTTGCAGTCAGTTATTAAAATGCTTTCCATTCTGTTTTCACACTAGCTTTCCCAGTCAGCACATCGTTTCTTCACCTGATGTCTCATGTAGTCTGTGGCCATAGGGTAGTTTTACTTGTCTCTCTGTCAGTCTCTTAGTTCAGTTCAGTTCAGTCCAGTCCCTCAGTCGTGCCCGACTCTTTGCGACCCCATGAACCGCAGCACGCCTGGCCTCCCTGTCCATCACCAGCTACCAGAGTCCACCCAAACCCATGTCCGTCGAGTCAGTGATGCCATCCAACCATCACATCCTGTGTCGTCCCCTTCTCCTCCGGCCCTTAATCTTTCCCAGCATCAGGGCTTTTTCAGATAAGTCAGCTCTCTGCATCAGGTGGCCAAAGTATTGGAGTTTCAGCTTCAACATCAGTCCCTCCAATGAACACCCAGGACTGATCTCCTTTAGAATGGACTGGTTGGATCTCCTTGCAGTCCAAGGGACTCTCAAGAGTCTTCTCCAACACCACAGTTCAAAACTATCAATTCTTCGGTGCTCAATTCTCTTATTTATTTATACCTTAATTTCTTGCTGTATTATCTTCACTCGTTTATTCATTCAACAGTGCTGAGGCCATCTCCTATATGTTAGTCTTTAAGGATTCAATTTTAAAATAGGTGGTGTACACATTCTCATGGTGTAAAATGCTTTCAGAGAGAGCAGCTATGTATAAAGTCTGGAGGATTTGGAGACTAAGGTGAGAAAGTGAGATGTATGGGGCTACCTTTGTTGATAGCCAGTCCCTTGATGTGGCTGTGGGAGTCTGCGGCTGTAATGAAGTGGTGATGTTACAAGAGGCGAGAAGGTCAAGGTATTTGAGAAGCAGGTAACAGATCATCTGTGTGAATGTGGAACTGACTGTGTTGACAGGCTTGGAATAGAAAGGCAACTGGCCAGGTACCAAAGTCTTCAGTAAATAAGGAATGGAGCAATAGGACAATAAGATGGATTGAGACAGTTTTCAAAGTAGCTGGGCTTTATTCGAGGTGGGGCAAGAAGTAGTGAGGAAAAAGAAAGCCACCCCAGGTCTCTATATGGGGTACAGAAGAATGAACATCCTTCATTAAAAGAAAGTTAGAAGAAACTTGCCTAAGTGACATATTTCCTTTGAGGTTAGGAAGTATTTTGAAGTTTTGGTGAAGACTGGGAGTAAGGGAGTCCACCAGTGGAATGGGGTTTTTAGAAATAACAGTGAAAGTTTTGGGGCCTAAGGATCAGGGAAAAGTTAAGTTACTGGGAAGAAGGCACAGAACAGAATGAGGGTGGTAGTACAAAGAAGATTGATAATTGAAGGGATTTCAGTCCTAGAAGGTGTCCATGTTTAAGGTGGAGTGAGCCATGTGAGTTCAGTTACAATGTACTTCTTCCGATTTTTAGTTGAAGTATAGTTAATGTACAGTATTATATAGGTGTACAGTATAGTGATTCACAATTTTTAAAGGTTACACTACATTTATAGTTATTTTAAAACATTGACTATATTCTCCATGTTGTAAATGTATTCTTGTAGTTTATTTTTTGCATAATAGTTTGTACCCCTTAATCCCTTCCTACTATCTTGCCCATCCCCCATGCCCTCTCCCCACTGGTAACCCCTCATTTGTTCTTGACATCTGTGATTCTGCTTTTTTTCTGTTATAGTCACTAGATGATTGTCTTTTCAGATTCCATTTATAAGTAATATCATACAGTTTTTATCTTCCTCTCCTACTTATTTTATTTAGTCCATCCATGTTGCTGCAAATGGCAAGGTTTCATTCTTTTTTATGGCCGAGTAGTATTCCATTGTGTGATATGTGTACACACACACACACACACACACACACACACACACACACACACACACACACACACACACACACACACACACACACACACACACACACACACACACCCAGCCCCGAATCCTCCTTATCCATTCCTCTGTTTTTGGACACTTAACTTGCTTTCATTTCTTAGTAATTGTAAATAATGCAGCTGTGAACATTGGAGAGCATGTATCTTTTTGAATTAGTATTTTTGCCTTTTTCAGATAAATACCCAGAAGTAGAATTGCTGGGTCATATGGTAGTTTTACTTTTAATTTTTTGAGAAACCTCCATACTCTTTTTCTACAGTGGCTGCACCAATTTACATTCCCATCAACAGGGTAAGAGGGTTCCTTTTTCTCCACATCCTTGCCAACATTTTTTTTTGTGTGTTCTTTTTGATGATTTTTATCCTGAAAAGTATGAGGTGATGTATCATTGTGGTTTTGATTTGCATTTCTCTGGTGATTAGTAATGTTGAGCATCTTTTCATGTGCCATCAATGTTTCATCGTTGGAAAAATGTCTATTCAGATCTGCTCATTTTATTGGGCTGTTTATTTATTTATTTCTGATGTTGAGTGTGTGAGCAGTTCATATATGTTGGATATTAGTCCCTTTCAGTCATGTCATTTGCTCCTATTCAGTAGGTTGTCTTTTTGTTTTGACGGTTTCCTTTGCTGTGTAAGAGCTTTTAAGTTTAATTAAGTCCCATCTGTTTATTTTTGCTTTTATTTCCTATACTTTAGGAGATAGATCCTAAAGAATATTGTTAGGATTTATGTCAAAGAGTGTTCTGCTTATGTTTTCCTCTTGGAGTTTTTGTTTCTGGTCTTACATTTAATCCATTTTAATTTTATTTTTGAACGTGGTGTTAAGAGAATGTTCTAATTTCATTCTTTTACACTTAGCTGTTTGATTTTCCCAGCACCGCTTACTGAAGAGACTCTCTTTTCTCCGTTGTATATTCTTGTCTCTTTTGTTGAGATTAAGTGACCATAAGAGTGTGGGTTTATTTCTGGGCTCTGATCTGTTCCATTGATCTATATATCTGTTTTTGTGCCAGTACCATACTGTTTTGATTACAAGATATACTTCTTTTAGTTTCTCTGATGCACTTTGTTTTATCATCTTAGACTTTGGATGGGCTGTTCCTTTCTTCCAGAAAACTTTCCAGACTCTGTACCAGTAACCATCAATCCCTCAATTTCCCTTAACCTGGCTAATTCTCATTAATCCTTTAGTCTCTTGTTAGAAGTGATTTCCCTTTTTGGCCCTCCTTGATTCCCCAAATTTGGGCTAGGTGCCTGTCCTTTGTCCGTCTCTTATTGTATCATCCTGTTATATAATATAGTGTATCTACTGTTATAGCCTATAAACTTCACATGAGCCAGAACTACTTTTGTTTTTATATTTCTGCTTCCTACCAGAGTGCCAAGCATATAGTAGACTAGTAGAAACTTGCTGTCTGTTGAATGAACAAATGCAGAATTAAAATACTGGAATTAAGTTGAGATTTCGACTGGAAGAAATCCCCAGCAATTTCCACATTTACATAAAATCTCAGATCTTTTGTTCGGTGTCATCGAAAACTGAAAAAGAAAGGAATTGTCTCGCTAATAGTTTCACCATGCAGAGGGAGACCCTGTATCTAAATTTAGCCATGTTCCATGTAAGCAGGGATGCTGAGTCTAAGTAAGAGCCTGGTGTTGTCAACCACAAACTGGTACTTGCCATGGGCACTTGCGATCTAGCTCTGCAAGGATTAAATCCTGTGCTGGTGCTGAGCTCCAGTACATGCTGAAGGAGTTCAGGGTGCGAAGCAGAAATGAGGGTCTCTATGCTCCAGGAAAACTGGCAGGATAGGTTTGCAGATGGTTAGCTATTCTTAGGAGCTGATTTTCTGAGCCCAATTCTTCTATCTCCTCATATCTAGAAAAGCACTAAAATCCTTTATGAACTTCTCAGGGAGCACTAGTGGTAACAAGCTGGCCCGCCAGTACAGGAGATGCAAGAGACAGGGGTTTGACTCCTGAGTCAGGAAGATCCCCTGGAGTAGGAACTGGCAACTTCCTCTGGTATTCTTATCTAGAAAGTCTGTGGACAGAGGAGACTTGCGGGGCTACAGTTGGTGGGGCCACAAAGAGTCAGACACGAATGAGCGAGTGAATAGCAAAACCAAAATCCTTAATGGTGACGATTGTTTCTCGTGCCTAGCAGAAACTTCACGAGACCGTAGAAATGTACTCCCCCTTTCAGTTCAGTTGCTCAGTCCTGTCCAGTCTTTGCGACCCCATGGACTGCAGCATGCCAGGCCCCCCTGTTCATCACCAACGCCCGGAGTTTACTCAAACTCATGTCCATTGAGTCGGCGATGCCATCCAACCATCTCATCCTCTGTCATCCCCTTCTCCTCCTGCATTTAATCTTTCCCAGCATCAGGGTCTTTTCTAATGAGTCAGCTCTTCACATCAGGTGGCCAAAAGTATTGGAGTTTCAGCTTCAGCATCAGTCTTTGTAATGAATATTCAGGATTTATTTCCTTTAGGATGGACTGGTTGGATTTCCTGCAGTCCAAGGGACTCTCGAGAGTATTCTCCAACACCACAGTTCAAAAGCATCAGTTCTTCGGCACTCAGCTTTCTTTGTAGTCCAACTCTCACATCCATACATGACCACTGGAAAAACCATAACTTTGAGTATATGGACCTTTGTTGGTAAAGTAATGTCTCTGCTTTTTAATATGCTGTCTAGGTTGGTCATAACTTTTCTTCAAAGGAGCAAGTGTCTTTAATTTCATGGCTGCAGTCACCATCTACAGTGATTTTGGAGCCCCCCAAAAATAAAGTCTGTCACTGTTTTCATTGTTTCCCCATCTATATCCCATGAAGTGATGGGACCAGATGCCATGATCTTAGTTTTTTGAGTGTTGAGTTTTAAGCCAACTTTTTCACTCTCCTCTCTCACTTTCATTAAGAGGCTCCCCAGTTCTTTTCTTTCTGCCATAAGTGTGGCATCATCTGCATATCTGAGGTTATTAATATTTCTCCCAGCAATCTTGATTCCAGCTTGTGCTTCATTCAGTCTAGCATTTCTCATGATGTACTCTGCATATAAGTTAAATAAGCAGAGTGACAATATACAGCCTTGATGTACTCCTTTCCCAATTTGGAACCAGACTGTTTGTTCTATGTCCAGTTCCATGTCCCTCTTTACTAAAATCATATATACAGTGACCTTCCCCCTTGCCTCTTTGGAGCAGTTTCTCAGAGCTAAATGAAGTGCTATCTCCTGGGCTGTAGTCCTCATTTTGTCCCCAATAAAACTTGACTCCCATCTCTCATGTTGTGCTTTCTTTTTTTAAGTCAACAATGTTGAACCCAAGTACTCTGACTCGGTGTCCCGGGCTCTCTCTTCTTTCTTTCTGCCAAGAGACTGGAACTTACTTCAATGGAGTCTTGGAGATGAGGAAAGGAAAAAGATAAATTTTCCTCTATCCTTCTGTGCCTCAGCTGGGAATCTTGTAACAAAAGACAGTTTAAGAAAAGAAAAAAAAAAAAGGAAGTTTATTAATTTGTATACCTTATGTATACATGGGAAATACCCAGGGGAAAAATTAGTCGCTTTCCAAGATGACTTAGAAACAGGCTCAAATATCACTTCCAGAAATCAAAAGAAGGAAAGGTTAGGGGAGGCAGTTTTGGGGAAGTGTCCAAGAAAAGCAAGGTTATCAAAGATAAGGTTTGTTATGCAGATTTAAGTCAGGCCCTCTCTATTGAAAAGATTCTTTTGTGATTTCCAGTTATTCTTATCTTCCTGGTATGGAGAGGGAGACACCATTACAAATGGAGATTTCCTTTATTCAAAGGTAACTTCTACTCTGTTTTCAGAACCTCTCTTGTGTCTGCTGCTTCTCAAAATAGTTCAGTCGCTCAGTCTTGTGCAACTCTTTGTGACCCCATGAGGTGCAGCAACTGGACTTCCCTGTCCATCGCTCAAAATAATTCTTGTGCCAAAGAAGTATTTGTGGGGATAGCATTCTGTCACTCTTCTGAAGCCCTCAGGAGCCTTCCTTAATTCCTGTGATTCAGCCTGTCCATCAGCTAATGCTGTTTTGTTTATACATCCCCAGATTCAGTTGTTCAGATTGTTCTTGTCACTTTTCCTGCTGCTTTGGGATTCCTTATTTTCCTAATGGGGCTTCCCTGGTGGCTAGGCAGTAAAGACTCTGCCTGCAGTGCAGGAGACCCAGGTTCAGTCACAACACTAAATATTATAGTGTTAACAAACTCAACATTCAGAAAACTAAGATCATGGCTTCCAGTCCCATCACTTCATGGCAAATAGATGGGGAAACAGTGGAAACAGTGACAGACTTTATTTTGGGGGGCTCCAGAATCACTGCAGATGGTGACTGCACCCATGGAATTAAAAGATACGTGCTCCTTGGAAGAAAAGTTATGACCAACCTAGACAGTATATTAAAAAGCAGAGACATTACTTTACCAATAAAGGTCCGTCTAGTCAAAGTTATGGTTTTCCCACTAGTTATGTATGGATGTGAGAGGTAGACTATAAAGAAAGCTGAATGCCAAAGAATTGATGCTTTTGAACTGTGGTATTGGAGAAGACTCTCGAGAGTCCCTTGGACCACAAGGAGATCCACCCAGTCCATCCTAAAGGAAGTGCTGAATATTCATTGGAAGGACTGATGCTGAAGCTCCAACTCCAATACTTAGGCCACCTGATGTGAAGAACTGACTCATTGAAAAAGACCCTGATGCTGGGAAAGATTGAGGGCAGGAGGAGAAGGGGACACCAGAGGATGAGATAGTTGGATGGCATCACTGACTCAAGTTAATGAATTTCATTGTTGTTGTTCAGTCGCTAAGTTGTATTCAACTCTTTGTAACGCCATGTACTGTAGCATACCAGGCTTCCCAGTCCATCCCCAACTCCTGGAGCTTCCTCAAACTCATGTCCATTTAGTCAGTGGTGCCATCCAGCCATCTTATCCTCTATCGTCCTCTTCTCCTGCTTTCAGTCTTTCGCAGCATCAGTGTCCAATGAGTCAACTGTTCGCAGTAGGTGGCCAAAGTATTGGAGCTTCAGCATCAGTCTGCCAATGTATATTTAGGGTAGATTTCCTTTATGATGGAATGGTTTGATCTCCTTGCTCTCCAAGGGACTCTCAAGAGTCTTCTCCAGCACCACAGTTCCAAAATATCAGTTCTTTGGCACTCAGCCTTTTTTATGACCCAACTCTCACATCTATACATGACTACTGGAACAACCATAACTTTGACTATATGGACCTTTGTTGGCAAAGTAATGTCTCTGCTTTTTAATTCACTGTCTAGTTTTGTCGTTGCTATTCTTCCAAGGAGCAAGTATCTTTTAATTTCATGGCTGCAGTCACCATCTGCAGTGATTTTGGAGCTCCCCGAAAATAAAGTCTGACACTGTTTCCATTGTTTCCCTATCAATTTGCCATGAAGTGATGGGACCAGATGCCATGATCTTTGTTTTTTGAATGTTGAGTTTTAAGCCAGTTTTTTCACTCTCCTCTTTCACTTTCATCAAGAGGCTTTTTAATTCCTCTTGGCTTTCTGCCATAAGAGTGGTGTCATCTGCATATCTGAGGTTATTGATATTTCTCCAGGCAGTCTTGATTTGAACTTGTAGTTAAACCAGCCAGCATCTTGTATGATGTTCTCTGGCTATAAGTTAAATAAGCAAGGTGACAATATACTACCTTAAAATAGTCCTTTCCATTTTTTAACCAGTCCATCGTTCCATGTCTGGTTCTAATTGTTGCTTCTTGACAGGTTGCAGGAGACAGGTAAGGTGCCTGGTATTCCCATCTCTTTAAGAATTTTTCACAGTTCGTTGTGATCCACACAGTCAAAAGCTTTAGCATAGTCAGTGAAGCAGAAGTAGATGTTTTTCTGGAATCCCTTGCTGTCTCTGTGATCCAGTGGATGTTGGCAGATTGTTCCATGGTTCCTCTGCCTTTTCTAAATCCAACTTGTACATCTGGAAGTTCTTAGTTTGTATACTGTTGAAGTCTAGCTTGAAGGCTTTTGAGCATTAGTTTGCTAGCATGTAAAATCAGTGCAATTATGTGTTAGTTTGAACATTCTTTTGCATTGCCATTCTCTGGGATTGGAATAAAAGTTATCTTTTTCAGTCTTGTGACCACTGTTGAATTTTCCAAATTTGCTGGTATGTTATTGAGTGCAGCACTTTCACAGCATCATCTTCTTGGATTTGAAATAGCTCAGCTGGAATTCCATCACCTCCACTAGTTTTGTTCATAGTGATGCTTCCTAATGTCCATTGGACTTCACACTCCAGGCTGTCTGGCTCTAGATGAGTGATTACACCACCGTGGTTATCTGGGTCATTAAGATCTTTTAATGTAGTTCTTCTGTGTTTTCTTGCCACATCTTCCTAATCTCTGCTGCTTCTGTTCGGTCCATACTGTTTCTGTCCTTTATTGTGCCTATCTTTGCAAGAATATTCCCTTTGTTGTTAAGTCGCTCAGTCATGTCAACTCTTTGTGATCCCATGGACTGCAACACTCCAGGCTTCTCTGTCCTTCACTGTCTCCTGGAGTTTGCTCAAACTCATGTCCATTGAGTTGGTGATGCTGTCTAACCATCTGGTCCTCTGTCATCCCCTTCTCCCCCTGCCTTTAATCTTTCCCAGCATCAGGGTCTTGTCTAATGAGTCAGCTCTTCACATCAGGTGGCCAGAATGTTGGAGTTTCAGCTTCAGCATCAGTCTTTTCAATGAATATTCAAGACTTATTTCCTTTAGGATGGACTGGGTGGATCTCCTTGCAGTCCAAGGGACTCTCAAGAGCCTTCTCCAACACCACAGTTCAAAAGCATCAGTTCTTTGACGCTCAGCTTTCTTTGTGGTCCAGCTCTCACATCTATAAATGACTACTGGGAAAACCATAGCTTTGAGTAGACAGACCTTTGTTTGCAAAGTATGTGTCTGCTTTTTATTATGCTGTCTAGGTTTGTCAAGCTTTACTTCCTAGAGCAAGTGTGTTTTCGTTTCATGACTGCAGTCACCATCTGCAGTGATTTTGGAACCCAAGAAAATAAAGTCTGTCACTGTTTCCATTGTTTCTCATCTATTTGCCATGAAGTGATGGGACCTGATGTCATGATCTTAGTATTTTGAATGTTCAATTTTAAGCCAGCTTTTTCACTCTCCTCTTTCACCATCCTCAAGAGACTCTTTCGTTCCTCTTTGCTTTCTGTTCCCTTGGTATCTCTAATTTTCTTGAAGAGATCTCTAGTCTTTCCCACTGTGTTGTTTTCCTCTTTTTCTTCACATTATTCCTTTTAAAGGCTTTCTTGTCTCTCCTTGCTAGTCTTTGGAACTGTGCATTCCAATGGGTATATCATTCCTTTTTTCCTTTGCCTTTTACCTCTCTTCTCAGTTATTTGTAAGGGTTCCTGAGACAATCATTTTGCCTTTTTTATTTCTTCTTTATGATGGTTTTGGTCGCTGCCTCATGTACAGTGTTACGAATCTCAGTCCATAGTCTTTCAGGCACCCTGTCTATTAGATCTAATCCCTGAATCTATTTGTCACTTCCAGTGTATAATCATAAGGGATTTGATTTAGGTCATACCTGAATGGCCCAGTGGTTTTCCCTTTGTTCTTCAATTTAGTGCTCTTCTGTACATAGGAAGATACAAGCTTCTGGGTTCAATGAAATATCTCCTTTTATTTGTATTTCAGCGGTCTAGAGCCAGCATCATGCCTCTCGATTTTTCATATCCTTAATTCCTCCTTCACCTTAGGGAGTGGTGGATATGGTGAATGGCTGCCTCTTTGACTTTCTCGTAATTTCCCCTCCTCGCAGCTCTTCAGTGCTTACCTTTCAGAGTGGCTGATGGGTGCTGGGTAGCTGGCATTGTTTTTCCTGGCTCAGAAATTCAGAAATTTACTTTTGGAAGGCTGGAATCCCTGATGGCTTTGACATCTTTATCTACAGATCTGGCAGGAAGTGTTCCATTTCACATATTTAAGAAAACTACAAATAGGGAAAAATCAGACAAAAAGACCAATTTGATTGTTACTGAATTTAATTCACTTTTGTATCTTTTTTAGGAAATAAATAATTTGTCTTAAAGTTTATTTTTTTCTAGCAGTATAATTGTCACAGAATATGAATTCTGATCTTGGCTTCCTGAATTTTTGTTTTTTGCTTTTTTCCCTACAGTATTCTTCATTTTTATTAGAAATGTAGAATGAGACAATACTCAGTACACGGATTTAGAAAAATGTTTCTGAATTCAGGGTGCAACATCAAACAGAATAAAGTTCGTTTTCAAGTGAAATTTCCAAAGTAAACACAATAGGATTAGCCGGTTTTTATAAAATGAAAACCAATTTATACTTTTTCCAAACTTACCCTGAATACTTTTGCAGCTTAAAAAATATTTGGATAAGTCTTTTAGTATTTGTTCATTTCACTCACTGCCTATACTTCCTCTTTTAGATGGGGCCTGGAAATTGAAGTTCAGGATTGCACAAAAGAACTGTTCTTTCGGAAATGTCTAACCCACACAGATGTAGAAAAGACTAGGACCCTCATGGAAAACCATTCATTACCTATTTAAAGGCTTGTCAGATTGAATAACTTTGAGAGGTTTAAACTTGTTTTTGGTTTAGAATAGAAGTATTTAAGTGCTATTTTTAAAGGCACATAAACGTGCTTGGCTAGCTGTATTGACCATAGAAAATTTTCCAAATATACGTTGATTTATGCAGTCATAGAATGAAACAAAGCTTATTCCCTGATGAGATCCTGTGAGCCTGGCTTCATCGAACAAACTCTCAGGGAACATCTACAGCTTATTATTTCCTACCTGAAGGAATAATAAGTAAATTAATGTATTGTTTTTGTGCCTGTATCAAAGAAATTAATCAGTTGTTTTTTAAGTAGAATTTTATTCTTTGATTATGCAGCAAAGTGGTTTTAAAGTGTACTTCATGGAGCTTGTTTGTAGTAGGTCTTGGGGGCTCTGCAGTGGCCTGTGTTCCCGTTTCTACTGGAACAGTTGTGGCTCTGCCTATTTTCCATGTTTGTTTCTTTCTGCTTAAAGTGTAAATTGACAAATTGTACTGTTTAAAAGAAGAAAAAAAAGTTTGAGGAGCACTGATACTGGTTGTCATTGCAGTTGAAAACTGAAATTGTTTCAAATTCATTCATGTAAAACCAAAGTCTGGGAACTTAACTCTTCCCACTGCAGAAATTATATATAAAGAATGGTAAAAATATTTAGCTTTGCAAGCTGAAGTATCAAATGGAATTTTGTTCCCCTTTGTTGAAATATCAAATGGAGTTATGCATTTTTCCCTCTGATGTTAATATTAACATCAGCTTGAGTCTTTCAGCCATAAGAAATAGTTATTTATAGTGTCAGCAGGAGACCCAGGTTTGATCCCTGGGTCGGGAAGATCTCCTGGAGAAGGAGATCCAGTACTCTTGCTCCAGTACTCTTGCCTAGAAAATTCCTTGGATGGAGGAGCCTGGTGGGCTACAGTTCATGGGGTCACAAAAAGTTGGACTCGAGCGACTTCACTTTCACTCTTCAGTGGCTTTCAAGAAAGAAATTTGTGCTCTTATTCGGCAAGAATCAAGAGCTTAAAGGTGTGTATTTTATAGCTGGTAAATGAGACCATTTATAAAGATGGCCTGAAACTGAGTTCTCTTTCTCCATAGCTGCCTCTTGAATCCTAGGACCCACTTGAATTGTTTTTTTTTCTTTCTCCATACTCTCCTGTTCCTCTCCTTTCTATTATGATGTCAGATTGTGAGTCCTTGAGGGCAAATATTTTGTCTTAAACACTTAAAGCATCTAAGCATCATCCAAGGGTGAACTTCATCCTACTGTGAAGTTCAGTTACATGCTTTCTGGACAAATAATCAAATGAATCATAGAATATACATACATATTTTATTTTATTATTGTAGTATAATTGCTTCACAATGTTATGTTAGCTTCTGTTGTACAATAGAGTGAATCAACTGTAAGTATACATATATCCCCTCCCTCTTTAGCCTGCCTCCCAGCCCCTCTTCCCACCCCTCTAGGTCGTCAAAGGCTGAGCTCCCCGTGCCACACATCAGCTTCCCACTAGCTCTTTGTTTTACACATGGTAGTGTATATATGTCTTGATACTTTATATACATAAATATTTACTACTTTATCCAGTATGAATGCAAAGCATGCTTATAGCATATATCTGTATATTATTATGGCATTAACTGTATTTCTATACATGCTATATATTCACATAATACTTTTCAGCAAATACTACTGAGGTGGAGTTTGCATAAACTAAGTGAAAGTGAAAGTGAAGTCGCTCAGTCGTGTCTGACTCTTTGCAATCCCATGGGCTGTGGCCTACCAGGTTCCTCCGTCCATGGGATTTTCCAGGCAAGAGTACTAGAGTGGGTTGCCATTTCCTTCTCCAGGAGATCATCCCAACCCAGGGACTGAACCCAGGTCTCCCACATTGTGGCCAGACACTTTACTGTCTGAGCCATTCTGATGAATTTTGACAAATTTATATACTTGTGTAACCACTTCCACAACTGTGTTATAGAACATTTTCATTACCCTTAAAATTTCCCTTCTGCCCCATTCCATTCAGCTTTTTGCTTTTCCTTTCAGCCTGTCAGTCACCGATTTGCTTTCCATCACCTGACTGGCATAGTCTTTTCTAAAATTTTGTGTAAATAAGAATGTTTATATCAAGTTTTTTGACTTAATGGTTTTCAATTCATCCATGCTTTTGTGTATGTCATCAGTTCATCCCTTCGTATTTACTGTATTCTGTTTCATGAGTATACCACAACTTATCCATTTCCCTGTTATCAGACAGTCGGGTGGTTCCAGTGTTTATTTTGCTTAAAGCAGCTTTTGTCTGATCAGTCTGGCTAAAGGGCTATCAAATTTTAAAATTTGTTTTTAGGAAATAGCTTTAAGTTTTATTGATATCTTTCTCCCTTTGTCTTTCACCTGTTCTGTTATTTTCTGTTCTTTTTTTTTTTTTTCTTCTTAATTTCGGATTTAATTTACTCTTCAAATTTCTGAAGGGCAGACCGCCTTAAAAACTTTTTTAATGTATACATTTAATGCTATAATTTTTCTGAAAGCAGTGTTTTAGCAACTCCTCAGGAATTAGAATCTATTGTTTTCATTTTTACTGTTTAAATTTTCAAATTTCCTTTGTGCTGCCTTCTTCGATCCATGAGTTCCTGAGTAGTATGTTGTTTAATTTTCAAATATCCACACATTGGCCTTTGTTTTTGAGAATATTGTGTATTTTTCTGTTGCTGGGTCATAATCGTCAGTCAGGTTCCATTGTTTGGTAGTGTTTTTCATATGTATATAGTTACTGATTGTGTGTCCATTTGTTCTATCATTTATCAAAAGAGAGATGCTAAAATCTAATTGTATATTTGTCTCTAGTTATGTTAGGTCTTACTTCATGTATTTTGAGGCTGTTATTGGGTGCATATGTATATAGAATTGTTGTGTGTTCTTGATTAATTGACCTTGTATCATTTTGAACTCTCTCTTTTATTTTTGGAAATGTTTCTTGTTCCAAAATCTAGTTCTTTTCATTTTTAATAAAGCACTTCCAGTTTTCTTATGTTTAATGTTTATATAATAGATCTTTTCTTTCAGTCATTCTTTTGCATTTTGTTGACCAGTGTGTTCATATTTAAAGTGTGTTTCTTATAGACAGCAAATCTTTGGGTCTTGCTTTTTGTATGAATAATACTCTCTTTTTAAAAACTGGAGTGTTTAGACCATACATATTTGGTATAATTACCAGTAGGCATGAGCTTAAATATGCCACTCTTCTAGGGATAGTTTTGTCCTACATATAAGGAATGGCCATTCTATAGTGTCTACTAATTTCACCAAGGCCTCTCTGCTCTGGCTGAAAAGAACTGATATAATACTGGTCCTGTGTGATCTCTAGGAATTTTTATCTTGCTTATCCCAAGAAAGTTTTCTTTTGCAAGTTGTTTCATCTTGTCCTCATGAGGTTTGCCCAGGCATGCACAGATTGTTACTCAGACAAGACTCACGAGGCCTCCTATGCAAATATCTGATTGTTTTTTTTTTTTTTTGGTCTTCAAAACTCAAAATTTCTCTAGAATTCCTTCCTTAAAATTCTGGTTGCCTCAGCCTCTCCAAACTTAGATCTCTGTGTGCTCAATTCAGTTTCATTTCTCAGGTAGAAATTGCCTCCAGCTAGAAACCATCGACTTTTCTCTTTGTCATCTTTTAAGAATCACAACCCTTGGTTACTGTTGGATTTTGTTTGAAAAAAAAGTTATTTTCTCTGTTGTCTCATGGTTTGAATTGTTTTGGGGAGCACAATTTCTAACTTGTTATTCCCTCATGAAGCAAAATTGATTTTAAAGTATCTGAAACAGGTTACTAAGCACATCAGTCCAACAGTGTATCAGTTTTGGAAAGCACACAGTACTTTGCAGGGAATGTTTATAGAGGACTCATGGGCACAAATGGAGGAAACTGCAAAGACATTAGAACTCAGGGTCAGATAGAACTGTTTTACTTTATCAGGTCATATAATAGACTTTTGCAAAAAAAATAAAAAGGCTTAAAGGGTAGTATTTGTTGTTTTAAAGATTCAACAATACTGATTTTGCTGAGACATGGGCAAACTATTACGTATTGAGTGGTAAAATAGCCTTGTTATAAATGATAAAAAATCAAAAATCTTGAAATATCATAAATTTCAACAGTAATGGTTAAGTAATATTACACTAAGAAATCTTTAGGAATGGTTTATAATAATCAATAGAAGCATGACATCCTTGGTTAAGCCTTCATTTTGTCTTTTGTCTGGTAGTAGTACTTCGTTGTAAGAACTGTTCAAACTTGAGGAATTCAAGAGAAGTAAAAGTTAGTGAAGGAATTATGAATTCAGTGTATTAGAAAATATTGTTCATTATTAAGAATGTAATTATATTTCTTAGTGACATTATTAATATTCAGAAAAGGATAGATAACACATAACAAACTCAAACAGAGAGGAATGAGAACCTTATTTTACTTATAAAAAGGCATGCAGACATAAAGACCATGATTATACAGTTTTTAAAAATCATTAAGTAACATTTACCACCATCTCTCTTGATAGTTTGAGACATAATTGATGCAGACAACTGAATAATGTGATTCCATCCTTTTCTGAAATTATTATGTTCCATAGGTAAATGGTAAGTCTTTCTTTATTAGCTATGTTAAAAACTACCTTTTTACTTTTAGTGTGACCAAAGTATTTTTTTTTCTAAATTGCCAGCATAATTATACTACATGTCACTACAGTAAAGTGTTCCTATATTCAGTCATTTCAATTAGGTCTCTTAAGGTATAGGCTTAGCTCCTGTTCCTCTGTTATTAAGGTTTATAAACACACATACATGCCTATAACAGGATGAGTCAGATTTTGAATGAATAGATATGACATTCTACTTTCCCATTCCAGACACATTATCCCCTTTAATTATATCTACTCTGAGTAATGTAGGGACACCAGCCACTCTTCTGCCCTTCAATCCATAAAACTTCTAAGAGAAAAACTGATTCCAGTTGTCTCTTTTGCTGTGTTGGTAATACTGTGCTGTGACTCAAGTGAATGATTACACTGCATTTGTGACTCAGGTGGTAAAGAAGCTGCCTGCAATGCAGGAGACCTGGGTTCGATCCCTGAGTCCGGAAGGTACCCTGGAAAAAGGGAATGGCTAACCACTCTAGTATTATTGCCTGGAGGATTTCAAGGAAAGAAGAGCCTGGTGGGCTACAGTCCATGGGGTCACAAAGAGTCAGACATGACTGAGTGACTTACACTTTCACTTCACTTTCAATCTAAAAGTAGTCACGCATCAGCTTTGTAGTCATTCTATAATGAATGATTTACCAGTTGGAAATTTAACTTTTTAGGTTAAATAAGTGCCCAAATGCTTATTGTTACCTAAGATTCTATCTAGAGACAAATATTTGCATAACTCATTGAGGAAGTCTACACAGATTTTGCCTTGTTTCATTGAGCAAAGCACTTTACTAAATATTCTAAGCCTTAATATAAAGACTGTAAACACTTTTAAGACCATGTGCTCTGCATGTTGTATTGGAAGGATAAAAGGAAAAACAGGGATAGAAATACAGACACACACACACAAATCCAGTTATGGACATATTAGTTTTTAATCATTCATGATTTAAATTAAGTAAACCTGTTAGCTCAGCTGGTAAAGAATTGCTTGCAATGCAGGAGACCCTGGTTCAATCCCTGGGTCAGGAAGATCCGCTGGAGAAGGGAAAGGCTACCTACTCCCGAATTCTGGCCTGGAGAATTCTATGGACTGTATAGTCCATGGGGTCACAAAGAGTTGGGCACAACTGAGTGACTTTCACTTTCAAACATCCAACATACATAACTAAGTAGGTAAATACCCAAGAAATTTTTTAGTTAGGTGTTTAGAAACTTTAGGTCTTAAAAAGTTGAATGAATCTCCTTTGAAAAGGTTGGAAATATTTATTTCTCATCATTCTCTTTTATTCGTCTCCCTTACACAAAATATGTATAGATCAAACTCATGTTCAAGTTTCTAATAATAAGTCAAATATTTTATGAAAAAGAAAAACATGTAGTTTGCTTTTAGGATGTTGAACTTACTTCTGCAACATCACATTTCATTTTACATATGGAATGCACCATA
This sequence comes from Capricornis sumatraensis, assembly GCF_032405125.1. Taxonomy (NCBI): domain Eukaryota; kingdom Metazoa; phylum Chordata; class Mammalia; order Artiodactyla; family Bovidae; genus Capricornis; species Capricornis sumatraensis. The sequence continues at coordinate 74,119,053 of NC_091082.1, forward strand.
AAGGTATATTGTGGAAATTTTATTTAATGCATTTTCTAATGTAGCACTCTAGTCCCAGTGTTCATCACTTCACACCTATATTACAGCAATCATTTCTTCTTTTCTGCTTCTCGTTTCCCACATCCAACCCAGTAAGATAAGCCTCCTCAAATATCATTTTAATAACGGCTGGTCCCCGTTATAAACACCCGCCATTACTGCCAATTGAATGGAGTCCAAATTGTTTTTGTTGGAATTCCAACCCTTCTATTATCTGGCCTCACCTTGCCATCCAAATATATCTCCAGATGTTTCCTAACACTGCATTCCTTACTCTAATTAGTCTTGACTGTTCTCTAATTAGGCCATCTCTTCTCTACGTCCACACAGTGATGCGTACTTTGCTGCCTCTGCCCTCCTTCTTCTTCTAAAGCTTCCTTAACCTGGAATGACCTCATCTTCCAGCCCTTAACTTCTTTCTTTTCTACCCTTCAAAGGTTATTTTCTGGTCCGCTTAATAGATAACTGCTTCCTAGAGGATACCTGCCATGTGGACCCTTAGTCTGAGCACCCACAGTTCCTACTGTTTATTTATGGCACATTTCTCATCCACTCTAAGAGACACTTACAGAATAATGTATTTTTCATTAAATTTATTTTATACTCAGTGGCATTCATAGATTGTTTCACCTATTTCATAGATTGAAACATAGAAGTGTTTCACCTTTCTAATTGGCACATAAAATGATGGTGCATCTAATCAATTTATGGTATCTTAAAAGTTGAAAAATCAGTGTATATATTTATTATTTTCTTATGTTTTCCTATGTATCTGATGTGTTATCCTGCATTATTGTACATTTGTACCATGGGAATTTTTTTTTTTAATCTTCTCTTGAATACTGTATAGTTTTACATGTATGATTGAATTTCTTGGAATTAATTAGCAAAACTTTATTTTGGTTAAATTAAGCTTAATAAATAAAGGCATAGGTTTGGTAGAAAAGTACTTTTGGAATCATTGTAAACATTTCTTTATTTTAACCTTTTCATTGAAAGTGAAAGTGAAGTCACTCAGTTGTGTCTGACTCTTTGTGACCCCACGGACTGTAGCCTGCAGGCTTCTTGTCCATGGGATTTTCTAGGCATGAGTACTGGAGTGGGTTGCCATTTCCTTCTCCAATTCATTGAAGTATTATACATATGCAGAAAAATGCACATAAACCTACAGCTTAATCCATTTTCAGAAACTCAACATATCTTAGGTAACCATTGAGAAGCAATACATTATCAGGATGCCAGAAACCCTCTTTAAACCACCTTTCACTTACATGGGCTATCCCTATATCCTGGTCTGGAAAAATATAGATTGGTTTGCCACATTCTGCCCTGTATGTAAATGCAGTCACACAGTTCAGTTCAGTTCAGTTGCTTAGTCGTGTCTGACTCTTTGCGACCCCATGAATCACAGCACGCCAGGCCTCCCTGTCCATCACCATCTCCCGGAGTTCACTCAGACTCACATCCATCGACTCAGTGATGCCATCCAGCCATCTCATCCTCGGTCGTCCCCTTCTCCTCCTGCCCCCAATCCCTCCCAGCATCAGAGTCTTTTCCAATGAGTCAACTCTTCGCATGAGGTGGCCAAAGTACTGGAGTTTCAGCTTTAGCATCATTCCTTCCAAAGAAATCCCAGGGTTGATCTTCAGAATGGATTGGTTGGATCTCCCTGCAGTCCAAGGGACTCTCAAGAGTCTTCTCCAACACCACAGTTCAAATGCATCAATTCTTCGGCGCTCAGCCTTCTTCACAGTCCAACTCTCACATCCGTATATGACCACAGGAAAAACCATAGCCTTGACTAGACGGACCTTAGTCGGCAAATAATGTCTCTGCTTTTGAATATGCTATCTAGGTTGGTCATAACTTTCCTTCCAAGGAGTAAGTGTCTTTTAATTTCCTGGCTTCAGTCACCATCTGCAGTGATCTTGGAGCCCCCAAAAATAAAGTCTGACACTGTTTCCTCTGTTTCCCCATCTATTTTCCATGAAGTGATGGGACCAGATGCCATGATCTTCATTTTCTGAGTGGTGAGCTTTAAGCCAACTTTTTCACTCTCCTCTTTCACTTTCATCAAGAGTCTTTTTAGTTCCTCTTCACTTTCTGCCACAAAGGCTTTAATGTCTGAGTTTTTTTGTTCAACCTTGTTATTTGTGAGACTCAGCCACATTGTTACCTATAGTTGTAAATCATCCATCCTCATTCATGTACTGACTTCTGTTTTATGAATATATCACAATCTATCCACTCTATGGTTGATGTATTTTGGGTAATTTCCAACTTTAATCTTATACTGATCGTACTGCCCTGAATATTCTAGGATGTTCATTTGTTGTGTATATGGATTGATTTCTCTTGGTTAAATATCTAAGAGCAAGAATGTTGGGTCACAGAGAATAAAATCACCTTCAGCAGATGCCACTTAACTGTGTTCTAAAGTTGGTTCAATTTATATTCTCATGAGTAGTATGCAAGAATCCTGGCTGTTCTACATTTTCACTAACACTTGGTGTTTCTGCCTTTTTCAGTTTACCATTATGGTGGATATATGTAGTATCATCATTGTTATTTTTTTGTGCATGTAAAGAATAAAGCGCTTCCAGCAAAATTTTTGGATTTTCCTTTAGCAATGTTACAGTTACTGAAAATAATTACTTTAGGTTGAATTTAAGGTTTACATGAAAACTGCTAAAGCTATTATTTGGATATTTGCTTGACTATGGTTTAGTGCCTTTGAGACTAATAACCATTGTATTGGGGGCTGTTGCTAGTGATAACTTTCTGGTGTAATGATTAACTGTAATCATTTTTGTCTTTATGAAAATTTACTGACCATTTCATATATCTCCAGACTTATCTATTTGGCTCTTCTAATTCTCAAGTTCATAATTGGGGCTTCCCTGGTGGCTCAGAAGGTCTAGAATCTGCCTGCAATTCAGCAGACCTGAGTTCAGTCCGTGGATTGGGAAGATCCCCTGGAGAAGGGAATGGCTACCCCCTTCAGTATTTTTGCCTGGAGAATCCCATGGACAGAGGATTTGGCTCTTCTTCTAATTCTTGAGTTTATAATTAGTATACTAGTTCCCTGCAGTTGAGGGCAACTTGATTAACATCTTGCTCATAACCTCATTGGATTAATGTCATTTATTTTTTGTTTATAAATATCTCTGATTAATACCAGCATTGTTTACTGTATAGATAAAGGTAGAATAAAACGTTGCTCCCCGGTGACACTTATCATCTACTGTGAATCTATTTTGCGTGTAAAAGCTGTGGTTTCAAATCTGAACATTAAATCTCTAATGAACTAGTATTTCTCATTGATTTTTCATGTGCTTCAAAACATTTTATGTGCTTGAAGTACCAGATAATTAGCCTGTAATTCCATTTCTCTACCCTGTGACTGCTGAAAGAAACACTGTGGTCATTTTTCTTGCCAATGTTCTTTCCTACTCATGTTTAGGCCAAGACATTTGATTTCTTACTGAATCATAAAGCTATATTTTAAAAATTATTTTGAAATCAAAGATGCTGACTTCAGTATATTTAACTCCAGAAGTTAGTACAGATTGTGTGACTAATTACCATAAAAATTATGGCTGAGAAATGGAAAGGTGTAGTCACTCACAGTTTTCCATTTACAAAACAAGGCTTTAGAAAATAACCAAAGATGAATGCGGTAGTTTTATGAAACCATGGTCTATTTCCAACTATTTCTTTAGTGGTCTGGAAATTCACAATGCTAGGTTCAATCAGGCACATCCCTACATAACTACTGGAAAAACCATAGCTTTGACTATATGGGCCTTTGTCAGCAAAGTGATGCTATGAACTCTGTCTAATTTATTTTATATTCCCAAATATTTACCTGATGGGTGAGTACAGAGCAAGTGTTTATAAATGATTTGAATAAGAAAACTAAATGTGTAGTATAATCCTAATTATGTAAATAAGTGTTTTTAAGCACATAATGCACAAATGCACAGATATAGAAAGAAATATAAAAATATTGAAGAGTGATTATTTGCAGGTAGTACAGTTATGGGTATTATTTTCTCCTTAGATGACTGTTTCTTTTCCTTTTTATTTTTTAACATAGATGTATTACTGTTATAAAAACAGTTTTAATATATAATTTGAAAATAAAAATATAATATTAAAAAGTTTATCTATTCATATGTTTACCTAAAACAAGTAGACTCCTAGATACTTCTCCAGCAAAGATGAGCTTGGATCAGCAGAGAATTGCAATTCGGAGATTGCAACCAATGCAAGGCCATAGGCAAGTCCCCCAAAGGAGAACACTTTTATAGAGATAAAAAGGAAGTAGGGAGGGCTATAATAAATGAAGAATCTGTGGCTTTTCATTGGCTGAGTTCTTAAAGATGCAGTCTTTCTCCTTCCATTGGGCTCTGCAGTCTTTACAGAGTGTGAGATCACCTCCTTCTTGTCTCTGTTTAATTGAGTTTTCTGTTTATTAACTTGCTTCCTATGTTAGATACAGACACAGCGGGATCGTTAGGACTGATTCCTCAAAACTATGGGTCAAACAATTTTGTTGTTATTTAATTGATAGAGAAACCAGGATTCTTCTAATTGTTCCAGTATGTAAATCAGTTTGATAGTCTTGAACAGAACAGTTTTATAGTTATTTTGCTGTAGTGTAGGAATCTAAAACTAATGAGTTTACCTACCCATCAAATTTGTTTATTGACTTTAAGTATCAGTCTCTCAGTTGTGTTCGACTCTTTGCGACCCCATGGACTGTAGCCCACCAGGCTCCTCTCTCCATGGAATTATCCAGGCAGGAATACTAGAGTGGGTAGTCATTCCCTTCCTTAGGGGATCTTCCCAACCCAGGGATTGAACCGAAGTCTCCTGCACTGCAGGTGGATTTTTACTGTCTGAGTCACCAGGGATAGGTACACATTAATTTGAGTTTTTCCTCCTTTTATAATTGGTATAAAATCGTATCTTTGTAGGAGATTTGAAATGTATGTTCATGTTGTTTTCGTTTTCTCTCTTTTTCTTAGTGGTTTTTGTCTTCCATGTAATGACTCTTGAGTGGCTTCCCAGGTAGCTCAGTGGTAAAGAACCTGCCTGCCAATGCAGGGGACATGGGTTAGATCTCTGGGTCAGAAAAATCCCCTGGAGGAGGAAATGGCAACCCACTCCAGTATTCTTGCCTGGAAAATCACGTGGACGGAGGAGCCCAGTGGGTTACAGTCCATGGGGTTGCAAAGAGTGGGCTGTGGTGACTCTTGAACCTTACTTTCCTTTGGTGTTTCTGGTCATAGTTTAAAAAGATTATCATTCTTCTTATTTCTCAAGCCAGAAGTCTGAGAGTCATTCCAGACTTTCCTTCTTTTTCGTGTCCACATTAAATTGCCACCAAGGTAGCACTGAAGCTAATGTATCTTTGGCTTTTGTTTCTCATCTTCTTTCCCTCTGTCATTGGTGTTTCATTATTTTCATCCTGGTTTATTTTAACTGCCACACTGCTGATCCCATTGAAGAGTGCTGCATGTCTACCTTGTGGACATGTAGCATTAGTTCATTGTAGAGGTTTTGTAGAACCTAATGGCAGTTGCTTAAAATGGTCCCTGTCATTTACTTAATAATCAGTCCATGACTGTGATGTATTTGCCACGTATACCCTTTACCAAGCAAAGGCAATAGAGAAACTCACTATTGACTGGTCTTCAAGCAGCTTAAAAAAAAAATCTGGCATTGATGGTTGCCATTTGCGTGGTGTCGTAAGTGGGCAAGGAAGTTGTAATTACTGTATCTTCCAGAAAAATGGGAATGGAGACAGAGTGAAAGTTTTGAAAACTTTTGTTACAGTGAAAGTAACAAAATTTAAGTTTGCCTGTGTTCTTTTGTGTGAATCCCTTCCAAGGTACTGGAAAGTGAAAGTGTTCACAGAGTTAAAAATTGAGGCTTGGGGGCATTTGCAAAAGTAAGGTAGTTAAACCGTGATTGGTTAAGATCATTGTCCTCTTCAGCTTCAGCTGCCCCCCTGACACATGTGTCCTGTGTCTCATGACATTGGGGTGATCTTGGCTATTTTTTCTGTTTGTTTGTTTGAGCTATAGCTCTAGCAATACTTCAAGTATGTCATGTATGAAGTTGAAAGTTTTAAAGTATCTCAGATAATAAAATTTTTTTTGGATAACTGATATTCGAGAAAAGACTGTCTTTCTAGTCTCTCTGCATAAAATATTACATTTTTTGGTCATGGGAACAGACATTCAAAGAGTATGCAGACAAAGATGCAAGGGGGGAAATATCATAGCCTCTTGACAGTTAACAATAGCAGATTTTATATTAATATATTTATTTGGGGGATTTACAGTATTTGTCAGCTTTTAATAATTTGAAATATATGCGAACTATTTTTTTTTTAATTGCACATGCATTTTTCTTAGAGAGGGCCCTCAAGTTGTGTAAGCTCACAGAACCTATGTCTTTTACTAAATAGGAGGTCTCTGGGGAAACATTTATGATCAATTATCTTTTGCTGAGGCATCTCTCACTGCCCTGTAGTCAGAGACCCAGCACTGTTCCCCTGCTCTAAAAGCATGATTTTACTAGGAGTGGAACAGAGAGGCTATATTATCCTAGTTTATGATAGCAAATGTCAAATGCCTGTACTCCAGTGGAACAGAGAGTCTATTTTGTCCTAGTTTATGATAGCAAATGGCAAATGCCTGTACTCTGGTTATTTGAATCTGGTTTTATAAACTATTATAGGCAGGGCATATACCTTTTTACCCTATGGATTTAATACAGAACGTAGTATTTGATACGATGACTATTTTTTTTTAGTGTTCATCAACTTAATATAAAATCTCATTTCAGGTCATTAATCCCCTTTCATTTTTTCCTTCAGTGTAATAAACTGTGATAATTAGATTTAAAGTAAATATAAATATTATTTACTCTAAAGACCTTAATAGGTTACTCCTTGGATGCTTTTTCTTTTTTTCTCCTCCTCCTTTACTACCCCGCCCAATATTCAAAATATCCTCCTGCCTCTGTATCACCTTTATTTTATTTCTTTTTTTTTTCATGTTAAGTTACTTTAAAAAAAAAAGTTTTACTTTGTATTGGAGTATAGTCAATTAACAAATGTGATAGATTCAGGTGAACAGCGAAGGGACATATACATGAATCCATCCTCCCCCAAACTCCTCTCCCATCCAGGCTGCCACATGACATTGAGCAGAGTTCCGTGTACTATACAGTAGATCCTTGTTGGTTATCTATTTTAAATATTGCGGTGTGTACATGTCCATCCCAAACTCCCTAAGTATCCCTTCCCACCCCTCCCTTTCCCCTTCACTTTCCAATCTCTTCTTTTTTAGATATGAAGATTACCTTTTGATATGAGGATGGGCCAGACTTTCTCTGACTTAATCCATTGCTTTCATTTACTTCCCAGATTTTGATTCTTGATTTACTTTGCTCTTTCCTCCTTGGGAGCTGCTAAGATTTGTACAGTTGATTTCAACTACCATCTCTAGTGATGATTTAGTTGCGGGCGCTAATAAAATGTTTTACTGTAATTTAAAAGGGAGACTGAAAATAACTTGGCAAGTACTGAATATTCACCTATATTATTTCAAACAGTACCAGTAAAACCCAGGCTGTTATATAAATTTAAGTGTTCTTGCTATAGATTACAGGGAATCTGGAAAGAGTTAGTATTGCTGAGGTTTTTGTGCATGGTGCCAGATGTTAAAAGCTGCATAGTATTGAAGTTTTACCACTCCTATAAAGCATTTCCCAATAGTTTTAGTCCACACTCCTCTTCTTGACTGCCTGAGGCACACATTGTTACTAACATTTATTCCTTGTGGGGCCTCTGAAATAGCTGGACCTTTAAAATCTTCCAGTTTATCTCCTCATCAAAGGCACTAAAAGTTATATTATGTGACATTTGAATATATGCTTTTTCTTAAAGCTTCTTGTTTTTGAGTACGTTATTAGTTCTTAGGACACTAATTGGAAATACGGAAAGTATGATGAGATTTAGATAACTTCACTTTAAAATCTATCTATAATCAGAACAGAAATACACAAAAGGTTCCTTTTAGTGGCTGAAAGACCCAGGGGGTCAGAGAAACTTGCCTGCAACTGTGTTAAAATCTCTAGATAATATGTCAATCAGAATGGATGGGTACAGATCAACGTAGAAACAGGGAGACAGCTAAGTCATTATGGGAAGTGTTTGCAGTGCCCATCCAAGTTCTGTCTAAAAGTGAGGGAGCCTCTGCTATCTGAGTTCGGGTTCTCTTGGTCCTATATGGTTCTGATTAGTGATGAAAGAGCTGTGGTCTCTAGACTCTGAGATTTTCCTATCTCATTGGTAAGAACACATCGATTGTGAGATTAACTTAATCAACCAAATGCTATTCCTGTTTAATGCATCTGAATTACTTTCTCTATCTTATTCCCGAACTCAGCAAACACAGGGCAGTACAGTGGATTTACATATTAAGTATGTGTAGGTGTACATCTTAGACAGGGACATAATTTGAAATTTGCATAGAATCAAAATTATGCTTGAAATCTTTTGAATTAATTTTGAATTAGTAGGATTTAGGTTTAGAAGCTCCAAATTAAGTTCTTTCTTTTTCTGCCTCCTGTAACTCCCTTTCTTCTTCCTTTCCCTTCTTTCTTCTCTCCCTCTCTTTTTCTCTCTTTCTCCTTCCCCTCTCCTGCTTCCTCCCTTTTTTCTCTCCTTTTCCTTCACTCCCCTTCTATTTCTTTCTCTCTCTTTCTTTTTCCCCTTGGGCCAGTTGGAATCTGAGGTTTCTTTCAATGGTGGGAATGAGGAGCAATGGACACCCAAAGAACTTCACCCTATGTTTCATTACAGTGGTTAAGAGCATGTGATTTGGACTTGTATGCTTTTTTTTGGAATTATACTTACTAGCAATGTGTTATATACTATACCATTTAAATAAAGAATATAGAAAAATTGAATGAGGTAAAATTTATAAAGTTCTTAGCATGGGGCTTAAATGAAAGTGCTATTTAAGTGGCAGCCATTAAAATAAAACCATTCAGTTATGATTGGATTCTGGAATCATAAAGTGTATATTGGGATGTGTGCACCTATTGATATACTTGTGTATTGGGAAAGGATTCTCCCCATCTAGTTAATTATCATGTCTCCCGCCTCCCATGTTTCTCTTTCTCTCTCTCTTTTTTGTTTTTTTGGTTAAAACATTTAAGCTCTATTCTCCTAGTAAATTTCAGTTATGCTATACAATGTTATCAGCACAATAGTTACGTGGAATCTACCAAAAAATTTCCAGCTCATAGAAACACAGAATAGAAAAGTAGTTGCCAGGGGCTCAATGGTTAGGAAAAGAAAGATTGGTAAAAGGGTCCCAGCTTTCAGCTGTAAGATGAATAAGGTCTGAGGAGCTAGTGTATAATAGTCAATGCTTTATGTTTTCATTATTTTAAATGCATATTTCTGGCAAGAGAAATTTCCTCAGTCATTTATAGCATGTTGAGTTTCTGACACATAGGAATTTTATGAAGATAAATTAATGAAATATACTTTGACACTTTAGAACAGCAGGAATGATTTCACCCTTCAAAAATGTATGAAGTGTGCTTTTATTTTTTCAGCTGTTACACATTAGAGAACTTCCATCATGTTGAAGGTGTGGTAGTTTTATGCAAGTTTTACGTGTTCATAGAGTTGAAGTTGAGGGTCATTTTTGTTATCAGTCCTCTGTAGTTCCCCCATTGAACCCAAATTTTCTAATGCAATTCCAATTTCTAAGCCTTTTCCCTATCCCCTCCCTGTTGAGCCTCCCCAACCTGGCTCACCCCTCTAGGTCATCACAGAGCACCAGGCTGAGCTCCCTGTGTTACATAGCAACTTCATACTAGCTATCTATTTTACATATGCTGGTATGTATATGTCAGCACTGCTCTCTCAATTCGTCCCATACTCTTCATCCCCTGCTGTGTTTACAAGTCTTTTCTCTATGTCTGTGTCTCTGTGTGTATCTTGCAAATAGTTTCATCAGTACCATTTTTCTAGATTCCATATATGTGTGTTAGTATATGATATTTGTCTCTTTCTTTCTGACTTATTTCAGTCTGTATAACAGGCTCTAGGTTCGTCTACCTCAGTTCAACTGATTCAAATTTGTTCCTTTTGATGGCTGAGTAATATTCCATTGTACGTAATATACCACACCTTTCCTTAACTGTTCATTTGTTGATGGACATCTAGGTTGCTGAGCCATTGTGTACTGATGGACATCTAGTTTTCTGGGCCGTTGTGTATTAACATCTAAGTTTATTATGGCAGAATGATGTATTTCCTTGGTTGTGTAAGTCCATGGTGGGGGAGGGGCTCTGAGGGGAGCTTCATGACTTTAAATTCCATTATATCGCCAATCTGGTGCTTCCCTGGTGGCTCAGAGGTAAAGAATCTGCCTGCAGTGTAGAAGATGTGGGTTTGATCCCTGGATTGAGAAGATCCCCTGGAGGACAGCACAGCAACCCACTGTAGTGTTCTTGCCTGGAGAATACCATGGACAAAGGAGTCTGGCAGGCTATAGTCCATAGGGTTGCAAAGAATCAGACCCAACAAACGAAAAGGCAACCTATTGAATGGGAGAAGTTAGAATAGTTGCATATCATATGTTTGATGAGGGATTACTATTCAAAACATAAAGAACTAAATAGCAAAACCCCCCAATCAATCAACTAAAAGTGAGCAAAAGTTATGAATAACTATTTTTTTCAAATAGGACATTCACATGGCCAACAAGTACATTCAAAGGTGCTCAATATCACTAATCATCAGGGAAATGCAAATCAAAATCACAATGAGATATCATATCACCTCACACTGGTTAGAATGGCCATTACCAAGAAGACAGGAAATGACAGGTTGTTGGCAAGGACAAAAAGCAAAAGGAACGCTTGTGTACTGTTGGGGAGTGTAAATTGGTACAATCACTATGGAAAAGAGTAAGACGCTTCCCCTCCAAATTAAAAAAGACCTTGAAAAATGAAAGTGTTAATCGCTCAGTTGTATCCGACCTTTTGTGACCCTGTGGACTGTAGCCCACCAGACTTATGCATCCATGGAATTTTCCAGGCAAGGATACTAGAATGGATTGCCATTTCCTTCTTCACAGAATCTTCCTGACCCAGAAATCGAACCCAGTCTCCTGTGTATCCTGCATTGCAGGCAGATTCTTTATCGTCTGAGCTACCAGGGAAAACCCCCAGATGATCTTATGATCAAGCAGTTCCACTTCTGGGTATTTATCTGAATAAAACAAAAGTATTAACTCAAAAAACATATTTACTTCATGTTCATTGCAGCACTGTTTACAATCACCAAAATATGGAAGCAGCCTAAGTGCCCATCTATAAATGAATGATGAAAATGTGGTATATTTACATATATATATTGGGATATTATTCAGCCATAAAAAGAAGGTAATCTTGTCATGTTTGACAACAGGGATGGACCTTGAGGGCATTATGCTAAGTGAAATAAATCAGACAGAAAAAGACGAATACAGTGTATAGAATCTAAAATAAAAACAAAATTAAATTAAACCAGTAATATATAAAGAACAGAAGCTGGGGATTTGGTGGGGTAGGTGTAGGTTAAAAGGGTTCAAAAGGTACAGACTTCTAGTTATAAAATCAATAAGTCCTGGGGATGTAACGTAGAGCCTATTAGCTATAGTTAATGTATTGTATATTTGGAAGTTCCTAAGAGAGCAAGTCCTAAAAGTTCTCATCACAAGAGAAAAAAATGGCAACTATGTGTGGTGATATATGTTAGTTAGACCTATTGTGAGACTCATTTTGCAGTATATACACGTATTGAATCATTATACTATACACCTGAAATGAATTTAATGTTATATGTCAATAATATCCTGGTTAAAAAAAGAAAGATTCTTCCAAAGTTTTTGTCAAATTCTGTCCTTGAAGATGTATGCAAAATTGATTGTACTTCATTTCTGCTTAATGCTATGTATCATGTTTCATAATACATAATAATGTAGGCTAGTGTTCTGTTTTGCAATGATACTTGCATTTCCTTCCTGAATAAAATAGAAATAGGAACTATTTTTAAGTATCAATTATTATGTAGGATGCAAAATATTTATACTAGGAGAGTGTCTTCAAGGACTCAGGGGCTTTATAAAAAATAACTACTGCACCAGAATCAGTATGGTTAGGTGTTTGAAAGGTATAAGAACTCACTTATCAGTTTCCCTCATTTATAAAATAAAGGATCTGGGTTAGATGTTCTCAAAGGCCTTTTGAGATTTAAACTGCTAAAAATCATTAGAGACTATTTTTACATTAAAACTTAATGCACAGTTAATGGTGCCTTAGTGGTTTGAAAGACTAAACCAATGGTTTAGTAAAAATGTAAGCATTCAAGGGATCTCACATTATTCTAGTTCACTTCTTTTTGTTGTTACAATTTAAGGTCCTTTCCAATCTCATAAGAACATTTCTCATGGTTAGACAAAGTTTTTTTTTTTTTTTCTTTTTCCTTATATGTGGCAACATTAGAGGTCAGAAACCTCACTTTCAGTGATTGTGTGGCTTGTAGGAATCTGCTTTTATTCACATGTTGGTGATATCTGTATTTTCTAATAAAGTGGGTTGCATCTGTCTTCAATTTGATTTTTTCCTATAATTGTATAAAAAAGTGATTTGAGACTTGTGACAGAAGTCTGCACTGTATCTTTCCCAACCAGTAATATCATGATCCATCGTAATCTCTGTGAAAGCCTCATAAATGTTGATGAAGTAGAAACAGTATTAAGAATAAACCAAAAGCCCACTTATATTTCCTACCATTTAAACACAGTTTCTGTATGAGAAGGCAACTAAATCAGAAAGCTTTCCATTTTCACAGGAATGCCTAGAAGTTCAGTTCAGTCGCTCAGTCGTGTCCAACTCTTTGTGACCCCATGAATTGCAGCACGCCAGGCCTCCCTGTCCATCACCATCTCCCGGAGTTCACTCAGACTCACGTCCATCGACTCAGTGATGCCATCCAGCCATCTCATCCTCTGTCGTCCCCTTCTCTTCCTGCCCACAATCCCTCCCAACGTCAGAGTCTTTTCCAATGAGTCAACTCTTCGCATGAGGTGGCCAAAGTACTGGAGTTTCAGCTTCAGCATCATTCCTTCCAAAGAAATCCCAGGGCTGATCTCCTTCAGAATGGACTGGTTGGATCTCCTTGCAGTCCAAGGGACTCTCAAGAGTCTTCTCCAACACCACAGTTCAAAAGCATCAATTTTTCAGTGCTCAGCCTTCTTCACAGTCCAACTCTCACGTCCATACATGACTACTGGAAAAACCATAGCCTTGACTAGACGGACCTTAGTCGGCAAAGTAATGTCTCTGCTTTTGAATATGCTATCTAGGCTGGTCATAACTTTTCTTCCAAGGAGTAAGCGTCTTTTAATTTCATGGCTGCAGTCACCATCTGCAGTGATTTTTGGAGCCCCAAAAAATAAAGTCTGACACTGTTTCCACTGTTTCGCCGTCTATTTCCCATGAAGTGATGGGACCGGATGCCATGATCTTCGTTTTCTGAATGTTGAGCTTGAAGCCAACTTTTTCACTCTCCTCTTTCACTTTCAAGAGGCTTTTTAGTTCCTCTTCACTTTCTGCCATAAGGGTGGTGTCATTTTCCAGTTATATATCATAACCTTTTTACATTTGTTTCAAAGGACAGATGTATTTGAGGAGTCATGCAGAATACACTACACATTTAAAGAAAGGTGTATTAAAAATTGATTTCACTTTTATTTCCGCTCAACACTATTGCATTTCATTGTTGAACCTGAGATACTATAATATCCTTGTTTTCTAATTCTTTTCTTTCTTGCATTGAGAATTATTTATGACCACATTTTGTGTCTTGTCCTTAAAACAAATGTTCTTTCCATTTATCTGATTTCTCTTGTCTTTGCCTTCTTTAGTCTCTAAATCAGACATTATTCTCAAAGTTATTTATCACCAGTAAAATTTATCAAGTGCCTTCTCAGAGAGTAAGTCAGTTCTTTGCATTCCTTTGAGTTAGGTAGCCATGTTCCATGTTGAAGACATTAAAATGTCAACACTCTGATTTTTAAAATATGTGTTCTATTTATGGTCAGATATTAGCAAGAATCAGTCTCTGGTTTCTATAGCCATATGGACCGATTTGATTGGCAGAATGATTCATATCTTTCTGTTCATGCATGATAGATCACTCAGAACCCATTTTTCAAAATATGGCATTTGCTTCTTTAGGTAATGATATCGATACCTACCTATCTCATATGTAAAATCCCAGGTGCTTTATACAGTTAAAATCTGAGGAAATATATCATTGGATTTATGCAGTAATTTTTGTGCTCAGTTAGTTGATGATACCACTACAAGCTTTTCTTTGTAAAATACTTCTGTCAAAGTATTACTTCTCTGCTTAAAGCAGAAATTCCTTCAGAAACTTTTCACTCATGTCTTTAGGATAGAATCCGGTTGTCATAGCTTGACTTTGTGAGCATACACACACTGCCCCTGACATAAGCTTCCAACCTCATATTCTGCTTCTCCCTTTTCTGAAAACTTAACTGTAGCCAGTTAGATGCACTCATGTTCCCAACATATGAGTACTTCTGTCTCTGTATGTTTTTAAGCACCTCTCTTCTACCTGGAGTGACTTTGTGTCTGTTTTTCATTTAAGAAATCTTGTCTTTCAGGGGTACGTTTTTTCTCACTTTGCCCATGAAGTCATTATTGAAATTTTCAATTAGGGGAAGGGAAGGGAATTCAGTTGGAGATGGAGGAAAACATTTGAAAATCCACTATGTGGCAAGTACTATGATGGGCAGTTTACATACATTATTTCAACAAAGGCTTCCTGTTTTATGAATTCCTTTCTTTTATTTAAGAAGTCCAATTCAGTTGCTCAGTTGTGTCCAACTCTTTTAGACACCATGGACTGCAGCATGCCAGGCCTCCCTGTCCATCACCAACTCCTGGAGCTTGCTCAAACTCATGTCCATCAAGTTGATGATGATATCCAACCATCTCATCCTCTGGCGTCCCCTTCTCCCCCTGCCTTCAACCTTTCTCAGCATCAGGGTCTTTTCTAGTGAGTCCGTTCTTCACATCAGGTGGGCAAAGTATTAGAGCTTTAGCATCAGTCCTTCCAGTGAATATTCAGGACTGACTTTCTTTAGGATTGACTGGTTTGATCTTGCAATCCAAGGGACTCTCAAGAGTCTTTTCCACCACAGTTCAAAAGCATCAATTCTTTGGTGCTCAGCTTTCTTTATGGTCTGGCTCTCTCATCCATACATGACTACTGGAAAAACCATAGCTTTGACTATGCGGACCTTTGTTGGCCAAGTAATGTCTCTGCTTTTTAAAATACTGTCTAAGTTGGTCGTAGCTTTTCTTCCAGAGAGCAGGCATCTTTTAATTTTGTGGCTGCAGTCACCATCTGCATTGATTTTGGTGCCCAAGAAAATAAAGTCTCTCACTGTTTCCATTGTTTCCCCATCTATTTGCCACGAAGTGATGGGACCAGATGCCATGATCTTCGTTTTTTGAATGTTGAGTTTTAAGCCAGCTTTTTCACTCTCCTCTTTCACTTTCATCAAGAAGCTCTTAGTTCCTCTTCTTTTTCTGCCCCGAGAGTGGTGTCATCTGCATATCTGTGGTTATTGATATTTCTCCTGGAAATCTTGATTCCAGCTTGTGCTTCCTCTAGTCCAGCATTTCCTTCCTTTGTGGTTCAGATGGTAAAGAGTCTGCCTGCAATGCAGGAGACCTGGGTTCGATCCCTGGGTTGGGATGATCCCCTGGAGAAGGAAATGGCAACTCACTCCAGTATTCTTGTCTGGAAAATTCCATGGATGGAAGAGCCTGGTGGGCTCCAGTCCTTGGGGTCGCAAAGAGTTGAATATGACTGAGCAACTTCACTTTCATCAATTTCATTCATGTTCATCAATTTCATTCACTTTCATCAATTTCATTCACTTTCATCAGTACTCAGTACTTAGAAGAGTTCTTTGAACAGTGAACATTTATTTGATTAATAAACATAATTGCCTCACATTGTTAATTTTATGATAATGTCTTAGCCACTTTTCTCATCCTTGAGGACCAAAAAAAAGGGGGGAATCCATTTTACAGAGATTGAAATTATTACACAATACTTGTTGTTTGATTCATTGGTTTGTGACTACCATTATTGAAATTTAAAAAATACTGTTGTTTGAGTAGCTTGGCTGTAGCTTAATACCCAGTGCTCTTCAGTGTTTAATGAGTAATTATGAGGGAAATTGTTCATGATGGAATACCGTCTTGAAGGATAAATGAACCAGAGGAAGATCTTAGGTGGATTAAAGCTTAGTATGATCTAGGAGTAATGTGGTAAGTTCAGCTAAGCAGTACCTGTCCAGACATGCCCTGTAAAATGAGGAATTGTATTTGCTGTTGCTGAGCATTTCTGTGGACTAGAAGGTTTCCTTCAAGAGCATGCCACTAAAATTGGTTCTAACCTGAAGTATTTTTCCACTTTAAGAAACACAATGGTTATTTTCCCCATTATATTCTTGTATTTTTTATTTTATCATAAAAATGAAAGTTTTGCTGGCATTGCAATTATTTTTTAATAATTAATATACTACAGTATATATTATTATAATATGTAGTTTTATAGTGTGCTCTATTACAGTAATTCAGTACTCAATATATTGAAATTGGATTTGATAATTTGCTAATTGTCTTTTATTAATTGAACTTTGAGAAAAACTGAGAAAGAAAAAATAGAGGGAAAAAGAATCTCAGTATTGCCATTACCTTGTTTTCTGTAGATTCTTTTCATTTCCGTTGAGAAATGGAACTGTCTGTAGTACCTATGCATGTCATATCTTACACAACTAGTGTTTGGACACTGTAATCTCATTTTGAATATATTACTCCAAGATATAAAAATTGAAATTTGAGCATGGGTTAAACTAATATTTTATTCTGAACCTGCTATAATAAGTGGATGTAGGGAGAGTTAGGCTTTTTTAAAAAATACAGCAGTGTGTACATGTCAATCCCAAACTCTCAGTCTGTTCCTTGCCCTTTTCCCCCTGCCCCCAGGTAACCATACATTCATTCTCTAAGTATGTAAATATGTTTCTGTTTTATAAATAAGTCCATTTGTATCATTTTTTAGAGATTCCACATAGAAGCCATATCGTATGACATTTGTCTTTCTCTGACTTATGTCTGAGATGTTATGAGATTGTATGATAATCTCCATGTCTATCCATGTTGGCGCAAATGGTATTATTTTATTCTTTTTTATGGCTGTGTTTTTACCACATCTTCTGTTGATTGACATTTTCATTGCTTCCACGTCTTGGCTATCGTAAATAATGGTGCGTTTAACATTGGGGTATGTCTAGCCTTTCAAACCATGTTTTTCTCTGGATATATACCCAGGAGTGGGATTGTTTTTAAGAAACCTCCATACTGTTCTCCATAGTGGCTGTACCAATTTACATTCCCACCAACAGTGTAGGAGGGTTCCCTTTTCTCCACATCCACCCCAGCATTAATTGTTTATAGATTGTTTTTGATGATGGCCATTTTGACTGGTGTGAGGTGATATCTCATTGTAGTTTTGATTTGTGTTTCTCAAATAATTAGCATTGTTGAGCACGTGCCTCTTTTCATGTGCCTCTCGGCCATCTGTATGTCTTCTTTGCAGAAATGTTTATTCAGGTATTCTGTGCATTTTCCAATTGGGTTATTAGGCCTTTTGTTTGTTTGTTTGTTTGTTTTTTTAATATTGAGTTACATGAGCTGTTTGAAACTTTTGGAGACTAATCCCCTGGGGAGTGCATTTTTCCTGTTCTGTGGGTTGAGAAAGTTTATGTTGATTGTGATGGAAATAAGCCTCACACAGTATAGAAAGCGACCTGGTCATTTCATTATGCAAACAGGCTACTGTTTCAGCAATTCGAGGTGATATAAAGCTGTAAATATTTTGATATCACTCATATTTCTCTTTTTCTTACAGGTTTTAAAATGGGTGGAAGAAGCAGTGCAGGCTTCCAAAGTTCACCTCTTATCAACAGATCATTTGGAACAGGCTGTAAATACTTGGAAAATTCCCTTTGATCCAAGTCTAAAAGAGGTTACTGTGTCTCTGAGTGGCCCTTCTCCAATGATTGAAATTCGCAATCCTTTAGGTAAGCTATATGGAACATTCATATTAAAAATATTTAAAAATATAGAATATGAAAAAAATAGAAAGACTTACTTGTTCAAATTAATGCTGACTTTATGAATAAATTTAACCAACTCAAAAATGACTGGAGAAGATGTTTAAAAATTAAAACAGGATTTTTAGTCATAAGTATCATTGAGTTAACATGAGATTCAAAAAACTGAAACTCCTAATAATTTAAACAGATGGCATTTACTAACTTAATTGTAACTGAAGGATCCAAAAAATATTTTAGATGAACCTGAAATATTTTCTTCACCTTTATATGAGGAAATACTTCACAGTAACTTATTCTGTAAAATTCAGTGTTTTGTCATTTTTAAGTGAATCATTTTTAAGTGAAAAAAGTCCTTTATTACTAAAAAAACTGTCTAATTTTTTACCATATCATTTTCTTGATAGATTTTAATTTTACAGGTTGTTCTTGTTCAGTCGCTAAGTTGTGTCCGACTCTTTGCAACCCTATGGACTGCAGTATACCACCAGGCTTTCCTATTCTTTACTATCTACCAGGGTTTGTTCAAACTCGTGTTCATTGCCTCAGTGATACTATCCCAGTGATATTATCCAATCATCTCATTCTCTGTCACCCTCTTCTCCTGCTCTCAATCTTTCCCGCAATCAGGCTCTTTTCCAATGAGTCCGCTCTTCACATCGGGTGGTCAAAGGATAGGTGCTTCAGCGTCAGTCCTTCCAGTGAATATTCAGGGTTGATTTCCTTTAGGATTGACTTACTTGCCCACCTTGCATTCCAGTGGACTCTCAAGAATCTTCTCCAGCACCACAATTTGAAAGCATGAGTTCTTTGGTGCTCAGCCTTCTCTATGGTCCAACTCTCACATCTGTATGTATTTACTGGAAAAACCATAGCTTTGACTGTACGTACCTTTGTCATCAATGTGAGGTCTCTGTTTTTCAATATGCTGTATGGGTTTGTCATAGCTTTCCTTCCAAGGAACAAGTGTCTTTTAATTTAATGGTTATAGTCACTGTCCACGGTGATTTTGGAGCCCAAGAATATAAAATCTGTCACTACTTCCACTTTTTTCCCCTCTATTTGCCATGAAGTGGTGGGACTGGATGCCATGATTTTAGTTTTTTGAATGTGAGTTTAAGCCAGCTTTTTTCATTCTTTCCTTCCATCCTCATCAAGAGACTCTTTAGCTCCTCTTCAGGAGACAAGTTAACTCTGGTAGTCACATCTCTTGAAGAATTTTCCACAGTTTGTTATGATCCACACTGTCAAAGGCTTTAGTGTAGTCAATGAAGCAGAAGTAGATGTTTTTCTGGAATTCCCTTGCTTTCTCTATGATCCAGTGAATGTTGGCAATTTGATCTGTTTCCACTGCCTGTTCTAAATCCAGCTTGTATATATGAAAGTTCTTGGTTCACGTACTATGGAAGCCTAACTTGAAAGATTTTGAGCATTACCTTGCTAGCATGTGAAATAAGCACAATTGTGCAGCAGTTAAGTAAGCATTCTTTGGCATTGTCCTTCTTTGGGATTGCAACGAAAAGTGACCTTTTCCAGTCCTGTGGCCACTGCTGAGTTTTCCAAATTTGCTGGCATATTGAGTGCAACACTTTTACAGCAGTATCTTTTAGGATTTGAAATAGCTCAGCTGGAATTCCGTCATTTTCACTAGCTTAGTTCGTGGTAATGCTTCCTGAGGCCCATTTGACTTCACACTCCAGGATGTCTGGCTCTGAGTGAGTGATCACACCATCGTGTTTATCCAGGTCATTAAAACCTTTTTTGTATAATTCTTCTGTGTATTCTTGCCACCTCTTCTTAATCTCTGCTGCTTCTGTTAGGTCCTACTGTTTCTGTCTTTTATCATGCCCATCTTGCATCAAATGTTCCCTTGTTATCTTCAGAAGCATACTGCACACCTCTTAACCTGGGAGGCTTGTCTTCTGGTGTCTTTTTGTCTTTTCATACTCTGTTCAGTTCTCGAGGGAAAAATACCGAAGTGGTTTATGATTCCTTCCTCCAGTGGACCATATTTTGTGAGACCTTTCCACTATGACCCTTCATGGATCACAGCCTTGTCGTGGCAAAGGGGCTTGTGTAATTTTACAGGAGATAGTTGTTAAAAAAACAAATTTATATTCTCATTAGAATAATGTTTTAATTTTTTCCTTTGATAATTGGTATGATTCTCAGTTTTGGCTTAATTCCATCTCTGGTTGAATTTACAAGACTTAAGGTTGAATTGAATAGTAATCTTAAAAAAAAAAAAAGAAACCTAATTTTTCTTAATATACGTGTTTAGGAAATTTTTTAACCAATGATGTTTGCACAGTATTTTTATTCTTATTGTAGCTGAAGTATATGTTACATATTTTTAACCTGTGTGAACATTTATAAATTGGAAAGGAGTAACTACCTTTTTTCTTTATTTGAATCTTAGAAAATGACATACCTTAGAGAAAATAGTGTATGAAATTGACCTCAAAGGCTTCAACCACATTTAACAATCAAATTGAAATTTATGAGCAAGCAAAACCAATTTTTTTGAGACTGTTTGGTCTTGAAAACAGATTTATCTGCAGAAATGGATTTGCCTTTATAAGTAGCATTCTTCTAGTACCATCTATCCTATCTACCCAGGAAGGATTTGTGTTGTTCATTATCTGTATCGAAAGTACCTGTAACCATTGCCTTAAGTTCTACTACTTTAAAAATTCACTGACAGTGATATTTTAAAAGTCATTTGCAGCGATTATAAAACTTCTGATGCAAACATGGGATTCTTTTAATTGATTTGTTTACATAGCTGCAGAAATAGTCCACACGAGAGCCAAGACTGAAATGAATATGTAAAGTATGGCTTAATTCCAAATTTGTTTTCCTTCCTAAGTTCCAACTGTCAGATCCTGTATGTTGATCTCAGTTGGAGAAGGTACCGTGTTACTTCATTATACTGCTCCTCTAATTGTTCCTTTGACAAGTAAAAGCCTTCTCCTGCACTTCACGGAAGACTGAGGTTTTACACTTTATGCAAAGTTATGCCCAGGGCTCTTAATGTTAGCAATATCTTGAGTCATCTCCAAAAAGACTTTTATTCTAGTTTACTCTTTTGCCATCTGTTAAGTCTAAATGTCTCTAGTGACTGTATATCACTTCTTTGTAGCCATAATAATCATTACCTAGATTAACTTTGGAAATATGATTATCATCTTCCTTACTCTGTTTTTAAGATCACATCAACAGAGCAAATAGGAATCTGTTACTTCAATTACAGTGTTCGGAAATGGTAAAGTTATGTATATTTTAGATACAAAATGATGTTTAGAGCTAGAGGTGTAAATGTCCAGCAGGTAATTTGTACTGGAAATGTACACAGCTGATATACACAGCTGAAATAAAGATTATGCTTGTAACCTCTACATCTGTCTTTCAGGAAAGCTGATAAAAAAGGGATTTGGCCTGAATGAGCTATTAAATATTCATAACTCTGCCAAGGTGGTGAATGTTAAAGAGCCAGAGGCTGGAATATGGACAGTGAAGGTACTGTTATGTTACAGAGTCTATTTGTTGTTTTATTTTGATGTTGGCATGTTTTATAAAATATATATATGATAGTTTATTTATATCTTCTCTAATGATCATGGAGAAAGCTTTTGCTAAAAATCAGTAGACGTGTTGCATTCTTCGGAGTTGTCTTGATCATATGAATTGATAGTGTTTGGTTTTGATGACCGTGAAAGGGATCAGTACCACCATAAATAGACTTAAAATGCTCAGGTAATTCTCCTGTCATCGAATCTGTAGATTGATTATATTAGCCACTGTCTGCCTCCAAAACAATCAGAGATGGAGCCAGTAGAGAATGATGTTTAGGGACACAGGCCCCAGTGTGGAACTACCCTGGGTTTGAATCTCAACACCACCACTTACAAGCTGCTAATCCCTTAGAACTATAGCTTCTCTTGATTTTCTTTCCACCTCTTTAATATAGGATGGCAATAACAGTCCTTTCCTTCATAGAAGTGTTCTGAGAATTAAATGAAGATTATACAAATGGAGTATTTAACAAGTTCCTGTTACAAAATAAGCCCTCAAACATTGCTGGTTATTGGTGTGTAGTAGACCTACATTCATTGTGTGCTTGAACACAAAATGGTATTTGTATCTTCGAGTCACATTAAGTAGTATATGTTCATACTAAGAAAGCATTGTATTTTGGCAATATGGAGGAAAGAACGTGTTTGCCTTCGAAATTCAGGATACCATAAATCTGAGATCTGGTCCTGCTGCAAATCATATGTGGGACCCTCCCTAGTAGATGCTGTGCGTGGCTTGCCCATATTTCTCAGAAATTTCAGTGTGCTCTGGCCTACTTCCAAACCCAGGATCTGTTTTTCTGTGTCTGAGAAGCTCTTTTTTTTTTAAGGTAGAACAGGAGAAGGCTGTTCAGCTAGAGAATTAAACCCTTCTAGAGCAGCTTTCAGCCCCTGCAGGAATAAGCTCTGGTTGTCTATAGGGAGAGCAGGCTTAAAGGCACACCCGTTATGTGCTGCGTGTATTGCTCTTCCTCTTCCGTTAGAATCCCTTGTAACTCCCAAATAAACAGTTTACTCTGGAATACTGGGACACCTCAAAGAAGATTCCCCTTTCATCATTTGCTCTTTCACTGTCTCAGCTTCCCGACATGATAAAAAGAAAAGAAAATGATATCAACTGGGTCATTTCAAATTATATAGCTGCTGTGAAGGTACATGGAGGTGTTATACCATAGAAATTTTGCATGCCGATTTTTTAAAAGAAATACTTAACTTTTATTCTTTAATTTTATAAAGTTAATTTTTCATTGTAACTCCATTTAAGTCCTAGAATATCAGTGTTTCTTTCCCTCACAACTCTCAGTCTTATAAGGAAAATAAAACAGATGGATATTTTAACATGAATAATATGGAATAAAGGTTTAAGTAAAAAGGCTATGTGAAATAAAATTAGTAACTTTTATTGAGTGGATCACAAACAGTCCCATCTGCCTGTGTTATCCCCCAGTTCCGTGCACAGAGTAGTTGCTCAGTCCTTCCTGAGTGCATCAGATAGTCAATAATGAAGTGTTTTGCTGTTACATTTTAAGTAAATGTGGCCAAATTTGATATTACAGTTATTTTGACGGACTCGCCCCAAATATAACTAGATTGAGTCTGACTTTCTGTGACCACAGTGGGGAGGAATATATGAAGTTCTGAGTCTCTGTATCATCCAAACATTTTAATTTAAGCATGCTCTAAGTCAGCAGTCTTGAGCTAGCTGTTCACTAAGGTAATCCGTTCTTGCTCTCTGACCAGTGATGTTAAGTTGTCTGTTATTGACTTTGAGATGTGTACAAGTGATACCATTCTTCTGTATGATTAGCAACTGATTGTGAAGTATTTGAACCCATTTTCTAGGTGATTTGGATTGCTACCAGTGATATTTCCTCTAATAAAACTCTTGCCTAGAAGGGGGATATTTTACATGTCTGATGTTTTTCCTTGTGCCTAACACACCTATTCATCCAGTTATCCATTCAATAAACCTTTACTGAGTGTCTGATTCGGGCCATGTTCCATGATACTTAATGGTCACTAAGTACATCTTAATGATCATTAGAACAGTCACTGAGGATTAATCTGTGAGTGAGGAAGGAGATAAGATAGTAGGAACACTGTTTAGACAAGTCTCTAAACCTGATCTCCTGTAATTAAGAAAACAATAAAAAGACACAATATCTGTTATCACAGTATTTTAAATTCATATCTAATCATCATCAAAGAAGCTTCTGGTCCTGATGTTACACAGTATCTGGTGTACAATTAGTGATATCTAAACAAAGGATGAGAATTACAATGCAAGTAAAGATAATGGACTTATTTTGCTCCTGAATGAAATACCAAAATAATGTGTCAGGTTGGCGTAAAGGCCAACTGAGCTGAATCCACTGACATAAATATTGCTGCTGACTTTGGATCTCCCTTTTGGATGGCTAATGAAGGATAGCATTTTACATGTGTATTTTCTTAAGGGGAGAAATGTCTGAGATTAGACAGTACATCCCTGGTGCCATCTCTCATGCACTCTGCTATCTGGAAAATGTCTGCTCTGTCAGTGGAATTACTAACAGCTTTTTTGAATGTTTTGCATAACAGTTTTAATCTCATGTGTAATACACAGCCCATCTCTTAGTTGACATTAGCATGGTATTCAAGGAGCACCGAATGGAGCCTCAACCAGTCTTTTTGGTTATCTTCCACCATGTGCCTTTCTATTCTAATCAAATACACTTGTGCAATGTCTCCCGTCTTCTCTTTCCACATTCTCTTGGTCTGTGCTTTCTCTCAAGCTATTGCTTCTTTCTAGCATATTCTTCTTTTCTTATTTTATGTCTGATTCATAGCTCCAATAATGCTCAGCTCAAATGGTAACACTTGTATCAAGACTTTTCTCATCCAGAATATACTCTTTTCCCTCTGGCTTTCTATTGCAATTTTTTGCCACCTCCCTTTTGCATAATTTTCCCCCATTATGTCATATTTATTTCTGTACAGGTTTTGGCTTCCAGTTTTGCTGTAGACTAGACTTTGTCACAAGTATATGCCATAGTGCCTGGGAAAGAACTATATAAATATTCCTGAATAAAAATGAATTCACTTATTCTGATGATATCCAGGGAAGCAGGCAGAAGCTTTGGTTTAGTCTGGATCACAGTTGATGTTCTGGCACAGAACACTTTATTATGCCCATGATTTGACTATTACAGTGGCGACTGCTTTTCTTCTGTGGTTTACCAAGGAAACCCTAGTGATTACTTTACCGTGATTTATTTGAACACTTTCATTGAATGGAGACAATGAGTCAACTTATCAGTATAATTCATATAACTAACCTGGATGTTTTAGGTTGCCTCTGATGCAGGTGAAAACTTGCCAAAAAGAAAGTAACTGAAATGAATCCCAAGTTATTATTACAAACAAAAGAGACAGTTGTTTGAGGCCCCTAAATTTGTATCTGTAGGGAAGCTAGAAATCCTGGGTCTTCTTTCTGAGAAGAAGTGTAAACTTTCCATTCAGACAGCTTAATTATACCTAGGCTATTTGAACATAACCACATAAACTCTCAGGCCAGATTGTGTGCGAGGCTCTTTAAGGGAAACTTTGTTGCAAAGACATTAAATAGTTGTCAGTACCCATGATGTTTAGTGGGTAGAGACTGCTGCTATTAGTCTAGGATTATCAGTGTGATCATGGGATGTAGCACATCCCCTGAGGTGTTTCCATTAAGTAAATTTGGATAAACTGTCCTTAGATCATCTCCCAAGTAGAGAAGGGAATGTACCCAACCACATGATTATATTGAGATTCTGAGACTCCAGAAATATTTCTGGTTGTAGATAGTTACTTTGGTTGCCAGAACCTACTAATGCATTTTCTCCAGGATAAGGATAGTTTTAGAAATGCTCAAATGGCATAAACTTGTTAAGGAATTACAATAAACCTCAAGTCTAACAAAGGACCACACAAGTAGCATATTACGCTGGCCTCGAGTTATTACCACCTGGTACCTCTTTTGAATAAGCAGTCAGACTACACCAGGTGTATTGTTTAAATGGATTAGCTATGGCATTAATTCAGTGTTTAGGGTCAATGGAATGCTCTGTAGTAGATTTTTTTCCTGGAATATTCCCCAGTTATATTTGTCTGCCAATATCAGATTGACAATCAAATGGAATATTTCCTTTAAAAAATATATGTACATTTTATTTATATTTAAATGGGTATGTGTGTGTATGTATATGTGAATATATACAGAATTTACATTTTTTTCCTTGTATTACATTTTTTAAAACAAACAATGACTAGTAAAATATTAGTATTTAAATCTAGCTGGCTTCATTATATCTTTTTGACTGGCACAAATCCTACCCCATGTTAACTTCTCAATAAATATTTGATTAAAAGTATAGTATTCTTTACATTGTAAATGATGGTATGTTATATAAGAGCAACTGATTTGAAAGTAGATGGACATCTATTTTAATTTAAGGTATACTACTTAATACATTTTTGACCTTGAAGAAATTACCTAAACCTACCCAAGTCTGTGAAAAATAGGGGAAAATAATACCTACTTAATATTGTCATGATTAATTAGATGTTGGTAAATGTTTAAACAGTTTCTGACACATGAGTGGTAAAACTAAATTAGTTCTTCTCCAGAGTGTGTATAAATAGTGAACTGTATCTATATTTTCCATCAATTCTAGATAGACATAAAGGCTTTATTTACTTTGGCTTATTTAACATTGAAGCTCCTTAGGAGAGAGAAATTAAAGCCAACTCTAGCAATCATATTTTAATTCATCTATAACATGGCAGACTTCACATTTCGTACCAGGATGTGTTCTCCTTGGCTTAATGCAAGTTCATTCCTCACTAGTGTCACCTGTTCTGTGAGGGTTGATGGGCTGCTCTACTTCGTATGCTCAGGAACCCAAGCTGATGGAGGCACCAACGTATTTAGAACATTGTTACTGTTCAGTCGCCGAGTCGTGTCTGACTCTTTGCGACCCCATGGACTGCAGCACGCCAGGCCTCTGTGCCCCTCACCATCTGCCGAAGTTTGCCCAAGTTCATATCCATTGAATTGGTGATGCCATCCAACCATCTCATCCTCTGTCACCCTCTTCTCCTTTTGCCTTTAATCTTTCCCAACATGTGACCTCTTTTTAGTGGAGGAAAAGACTGGAGAATGTGCATAGAAAAAGGAAGAGATTGTGTCACTTCTAGGATGATACAGACATTTTTGTGAGTGACAGACACACTACACTTCCTTTCTAAGGCATTTGCCAGAACTGTTATCATGGCCTAATGGTTTTCTGGAGCTGGTTTATAAATGGATCATGGAGAGTCAGTTATGTGCTTTCTCTTCCAAACTCAGTGTCATCCTGTTGGGAGCTTGAAATCAGCCACTTGGTAGTATTTACATCACAGAATTTGGCAAATGTCCCAAATTAGGGCTTTTTTTTTTCCCCACAGAGAAGTTTACCAACGCTCTACTAACCTGACTCCTCCTAAGTTGAGAGTGCATTTAGAAATTTAGAATGGCAAATGAATAGATGGGGATATTATTGTTTTCTATGCAATAGGGTCCAAATCAACCCAGAGATTATGTCATCCTAGAATGTTTGCATCAACTTAGAGTATTGAACTTGGAGTAATTGCCGTTTAACTTGCTGTATAAACCTAGGCAAGTAATTATTTCTTTAGGCCCCAATTTCTTTTTGGTGCTTAATGAGATATCGTGTGAACTTACTTAGCATAATGTATCTAGAAAAATTCAATGAATTCTTGATGACTCTGGTATCAGTTGGTCCTAGGGAAATCTAAGGGAAACTGCCAATGTTAAATGTTTGTTGGCCTTATTATTAATGATATTAATAAATTAATTTCATGTATTAAGTACCTATTGAATAGTATTTTATAGGTGATATATTTGATATAATTCTTGCCTTCAAGGGCTTTCTATGTAGAGAAGACTTTCAATATTTAATAGATGTCTAGCTGTAAAAATAGGTTCATCTGCAATATAGTTGACCAGGAAGATATCGGAAGAGCAACTGATTTTCCCTGGAGCTCTCCATGGTGCTTGCCCCATGGTCCTTCAGCCTGCCCTGCTCCTTCATTTCTTAAAGACTCACTCTCAGTTCAGAAGCCCACACTCTGGTCCACTCTGCTGCTGCTTCTCTCTCACTCTTTTGTGTGGCTGCCTGTTTATAACTAGAGAATGCCAGGAGGTATCTAGTCTAACCTCATCTTTGCCTCAACTCAGCTTACACTACAGCAGCCTCTGTATTCCTGACTCAGACCCTTCTGCAACTTGACCAACTTGACATTCTAACTCAGGGCAGTAATGTAACACATTATAAACCTTAATAAATAACATGAAGAAGTAGACTGTTTAAAATGCACCTTTTAGAATTTTAGGCTTATACAAACCCAGTCCAGTGTCTGTCTAGATATTTCCTGTTATGCTTGGAACCACTGTGAGTCACAGGACCCAGGAGGTGAGGATGCCTCTGTGTGGAAGTGATACTGCTAGATACTCTGTGGTGGAGAGATGCTTTTTGGAGCCAAATTCTCACTTTATTACAGCATATAGTTTAAATCTACATGATATAAAGATCAAATAGAAAAAACATCAAAGCAATGGGTTTTGTCATACTAATTTAATTATGTATGTAGAAAAATGGGCCTAAAATTATTCAGAAAGGCAGAGAGGAGTAAGAAATACGCAGCTGCACTTCCCCTCTATTTAACTTAGTCATAGATTAGCTAAATTAGCTAAATTTTCTTTGCCCCTCCAAGGCTTTCTTATCTTTTAATTCTCCTCCAACCCCACTCTGTCCATAACACATTAGAACCCAAAGCCTTTCCTCAGTGCTTCTGGGGTTTCCTGAAGGTTTACTTTGTTTTGGTCTCCTTGCCTCTGATTACTTGTGTGTTGATTCTAATCTTTTATGCCTCCATGTTGGGTGAACCCCAGTCCTTCAAAAATTTCCGGGAAATCCAGTAACAAGACCGTTTTGTAAATTTAGTAAATTTGACTATCGATTTGGGGTTTATCTTGAAGTAACTTGTGTCCTTTTGCTCTCTCCTTGCCCTCCATTCTTCTTTTCTCTATTTTGTTTCTGCTTCTCTCCTGTGAATAGTGTCAGGAATTCCATATATATATTCACTTAGCTTTGTCTGACTCTTTGCAACCCCATGGACACTAGGTTATTCTGTCCATGGAATTTCCCAGGCCTGAATACTGGAATGGGTTGCTGCTCCCTTCTCCAGGGGATCTTCCCAACCCAGGGAATCAAACCCAGGTCTCCTGCATTGCAGGTGGATTCTTTACTGGACGAGCCACCAGGGAAGCGAAATTCCATATTACTCTTCTGTTGTGTAGGGCAGTTGGGTATATTTCAGCCTTTACCCCCAAACCAGCGTAATTCAATTCATTGAAATGATCATGAGAAGCACATGGTGTACCTGTGGAGGTCAGTTTCTGGATCCTCACTGAATTCACATCCCAGCTCTGCTGCTGCTGCCAAGTTGCATCAGTTGTGTCTGACTCTATGTGACCCCATAGATGGCAGCCCACCAGGCTCCCCATCCCTGGGATTCTCCAGGCAGGAATACTGGAGTGGGGTGCCAGTTCCTTCTCCAATGCATGAAAGTGAAATGTGAAAGTGAAGTCGCTCAGTCGTGTCTGACTTTTCGCAGCCCCATGGACTGCAGTCCACCAGGCTCCTCCGTCCATGGGATTCTCCAGGCAAGAGCGCTGGAGTGGGCTGCCATTGCCTTCTCCGCCCAGCTCTGCTGCCTGCTCTTTATCTGTGACTCTGAGCAAGTGACTCTACCTTTCTGATCTGTGAAATGAAGGTGATAATACTATTATCTTAGATGGGCTTTTGTGGGGATTAAAGATGGTAATTTACATAAAAGATTTAGCCTCCTGTACAGAATGCATTTTGTGTATGTTGGACCTTTCTCCTTTTTCCAGTTACTGATACATTTTACCATCATTATTCCTAAAATCTTTTTGTTCCTATGACAGTAGTACTTGAAAGAGGGAGGTCAGCTAAGAAACAGACTAAAATAATAGCTTACTTTAAGACAACAGATTAAAATAATAAATTGTTAGCACTTTCTCATGAAGATATTGAATGTGATATTTTCTGTTCCTAAAATATTGTCCAAGTATTATTGTAATTCTTTCAAGAGAATGATTCAAGAATAATAAGTGAGTATCAGAGGTCATTTTTAACTAACTTAGTTTAAAATATTTCCTGGCATTATATTTTTAAATGAATAATTGTGGTTTATTTGTGATATCTTTTGCTCCTATTCCCCTGATTAACCCAGAGTTGGATGTCATTGTCCATAAAAACTAACTCAGTTGGAAATACCTTTTACTTACAAACTCTTTCAAATCCTATGCAGGGATTCCTACTGTTTACAGTATAATATATAAATAAGAAATTACAATCTTCTTTAATTATGTGTCATATTTTTAGCTTTTCTCAGAGTTTACCTACGTCCTATCCCCACCCACTTTTTTGGTATGTTATTTGGATCAAGATTAATTTATAATAATTTTGTAGAGATTGTAAGAGACTCCGTGTTCATCAGCTCAGCTTTATTTTTAATGTATTATTTGCCAGCTGCTGCTGTTGCTATGTTGCATCAGTCATGTGTGACCCCATAGATGGCAGCCCACCAGGCTCCCCCGTCCCTGGAATTCTCCAGGCAAGAACACTGGAGTGGATTGCCATTTCCTTCTCCAATGCATGAAAGTGAAAAGTGAAAGTGAAGTCGCTCAGTCATGTCCAACTCTTTGCAACCTCATGGACTGCAGCCTGCCAGGCTCCTCCGTCCATGGGATTTTCTAGGCTAGAGTACTGGAGTGGGTTGCCATTGCCTTCTCTGATTATTTACCAGCAGGATACCATATTTTCAAACACGTGGGTAATTTCTAATTTTTCTCAGATAGTAAACATCACTTTAAAAAAACCTTTTTATTTTGTACTGAAGTATAGCTGATCATCAGTGTTGTGATAGTTTCAGGTGGATAGCTAAGGGACTCAGCCATGCACAATACGTGTATCCATTCTCCCCAAACTCCCCTCCCATCCAGGCTGCCACATAACATTGAGCAGAGTTCCCTGTAAGCACCACTTTGGAAATGGACTTATTATCAGTTGGTTTGTGCACAAAACACTTGGTAGATGGGTAGTACTTGATAGCAGGCATTAGGCGAAGTATGTATCACATTTGCCCTTGATAACCTCTCAGTAGCTGTTTTATCATAGGGGACTTTCTGAGCCACAAGGCAACTAACAGCAATAGATAATGTCAGTGAAAAAAATCTAAATCAACTCATAATATTGACTACTTTGTTTCTCCTTGACAAGAAACTAGTAGACAATAGTATTTTCAGTAAAGCTCTCATTATTAAGGCAGTTGAATGTAGACTTCTCAAGGTTTTAAATAGCCCTGTAGGAGATACTCAATTTAAAATTGGATTATGATATATAGTTTCCTTTTATATGTTAATTCATAACACGTTTTCCTTTAGAAATAATGGAATAAGTGTACTGAGACTTCTGCACTTACAGTATTTTGTAAGCCCTATAAAATGAGCCATGGTAATTAGGAACATCATTTATGCTAAGAATGCAACACATTTTTTGAGAAGATGTAATGTTTTTTTTCTTTCCCTTCACCTTCATTTTCCTTTGCTTTGAGTTTCTGCAGGTTCTTCTCAGTGGGGAATGTGATTGGTAGCAACAGGGACATACATATCTCCTGATCTTTTCTGTACTCATTGCCACATGAGTCACAGGGATTTAGGGAAAGCTGTGTGGTTTGCAGAGCCTTGTAGCCATATATAGCCATATATTACCATATATTATATGCATAGTCCTAGACGCCACTGACCAGTAAATTTTGGCTGGAGCTCGGAGTCTGTATTTTTACAAACAATCCAGGTGATTTTGTGTAGGTATAGACATAGTTCGTCCTCAAATCATAATTAGAGAGATACTGAGGTAGGGGTTCACTCTGACTTACCTTGCCCTTGGGAGACAATCTTGCACAGTGGAAAAGAGCCCAGAGTCTGACCTTTGGGTTAAAACCCGACTTCTGCAATGTTAGGAAAGTTGGGAAACCTTGTGAACTTGGGCAAGGTATTTAATGCTTTGGTGCCTCAGTCTGTTTATCTGTGCCATGGGGCTAATGATGGTATCTACCTTACACAGTTGTCATGAAAAACAAATAAGCCAATGTATGCAAAAAGTCTGGACACAAAGAAAGTGCCCAATAAATGTTAGTGTTTTATCCTGTGGTCCTAATCCAAATTATTTATTATTTTTGCACATAGAGGTGACTTCAGCTCTCAGCTATTCAATATCTTGTTCATCTCCTTTAGGAGGCTTTAACTGAACTACAGCCTAGTCTGTGCTCCTTTAATATACACATTTCTTTTCTCTCTACCTTTTCTGTAATTCTGTCACTGCATTTACTGTATTGCATTGGAGATTTCTCTTCCTCCATCTGACTTCCTCACTGGCCATAAGTTCTCAGAGGGTGAGGACCTTATTTTTTCACTCATACTTGTATCTCACTAACTGAGTGCCTTGACTGGGCACTGGTGAGCTGAAGATGCTGGTAAGTTAAAAGCTAGTTGATAATTGACTCTTGTGCTTGTCCTGGCTGTATCTTCCCTAAGCAAAGAGAAAGGAAATATTTTCCATAATAGAACCTGGATGATGTTTAGGGGAGAAGGTTTAGTCATTCATTTATTTCGTGAATATTCATTTCTTTTCCTTTTTTTTGTGGTAATGCTGTTTAATTTTTGAGGAACTGCAAAGATATTTTTCAAATCAGCTGTACCATTTTATATTTTCACCAGCAATGCATGTGGTTTACAATTTCTTCACACTCTTCCCACATATTTTTGTCTTCTTTAAAAAGATTTTATTGGGTTATAATTGATTCACAGTGGTGTCGGTTTCAGGTATACAGCAAAGCAAATTAGTTATACATAAACATTTTCCCTCTTTTAGATTCTTTTATAGGCTATTACAGAGTGTTGAGTAGAGTTTTCTGTGTTATACAGTAAGTCCTTATTAATAATCTATTTTATATATAGTAATGTGTATATGTCAATCCGAATCTCCCAATTTATCCCTCCTCACTTGCCTGCCTTTTATTTTTTTTAAAGACTGCAGCCATCCTAATAGTTTAAAGTGGGATTTCACTGTGGTTTTGATCTGCAGTTCCTTAATGGATAATGATATCAAGCATCTTTTCATGTGCTTATTGGCCATTTTATATCTTCTTTGGAAAAATGTTTATTCAAATACTTTGCCTCATTTTAATTGCTGCTGTTATTGCTTTTTAAATTGTTGAGTTGTAAAAGCTCTTTATATATTGTGGATAATTCTGGATAATGATTGTTTATTAGATATGTGATTTGCAAATATTCCCTCCATTCTATTCAGTGTCTTGATTCTTGAACATCCACCTTGTGAATCAAGTCCATTCACTATGACTGTGCCCCTCTATCTTTTACCACTGAGCGTGCAATATAATACTCAATTGTATAAGCTTCAGGTCCCCTGGATATGTATTACAAAACTTGCATTGAAGTTATGGAATCACGGTTAAGTTCAAAACACCCAGATAAAGGTCACAGTGAGCGGACATCACGTCTAACAGAATGCTCTGCAGTTTCTTTGGCTTTTCAGTGTTTAGTGTGACCAGCACCCTGGATTACCTGCTGATGGAATTTGTCATTAAACATTTTTCAGACGTCTAGCACTGGAAGGCACTCTGTTCGCATTACTGGCCTCAGTACTATTGACTTTCGAGCTGGTTTTTCACGAAAGCCCACCCTGGACTTCAAAAAAACAGTCAGCAGACCGGTGCAAGGTTTGTATTTGTGTATTAGCTCAATTGGCATAGTAGATATTGAAGTGCACAGTACTTCTCAGACTGTGGTTTTGTAATTTTGTAGTTCTTCAGTAAAATTGGGAAACATGACATCTTTATTTGAAATATGATTACACTCCTGTCATAGTCATTGTTTCTTGAAGTATGGTCCAAAGACCAGTGATACTGAACTCACTTGAGGAGCTTATCAAAAGTTAAGGTTCCTGGGGCCTACCTCAGATTTCCTGAATGAAAATTATAGACAGTAGGTCCCAGTTTTGTTGTTTAGTCACTAAGGCACATCCAACTCTTTTGCAACTCCATGAATGGTAGCCTGTCAGTCTCCTCTATCCATAAGATCTCCCAGGCAAGAATACTGGAGTGGGTTGCCATTTCCTTCTCCAGGTCCCAGGAATGTACACTTTAACAAGCACCTCATTGATTCCTATACTTACTAAACTTTGAAAACTGCTGACCTAGATCTTGGGCCTTTTTCTTACTAGCATCTTACTTACCTGTTGTCAAGGTGAAAATATAGAGTGTGTTGTGTATAGTTAAAACACTGAAGATATCACATAGCGTTATATGTTCCAAGATGAAATTATTATTGATTTGAAAGGTGCTTTTTCATCTTATTTTTATTCATGCAAGAAGATTTATTGTTCTGTAGCTGAAAAGAAGGCTTAGTCCTACTGTGACTTTAAATTTCTTTTTTTCTGATTGTTCTTTTATTTTTATTGCTTCAGTTACTAGGAGGATACAAAATAATGAATCTTTAAAACTATTCATATAATACAAATATACAATATTCATAATTCTAATTTTCTACATATAAACATGATTAGATAACTTAAAAGTCATTATCTATGGTTTCCTGTATTTCTCTGGTCATAAACTTTTTTTATTTGTGTAGAAAAGATTCCACAACTGAGACACAGCTTTTGGCACAGCCTGTAGTACTCATATATATGATCCTGGTTACCTGCTGTTATAATATAAAACTTACTTGATAGATAACCTAGGGTGCATATTACTTATAAATGATAAATTCTTTCTCTTGTAGGAATACCTACCTATGTGCTGCTGAATACGTCTGGAATTTCCATCCCAGCTAGAGTAGATCGTCTTGAACTTCTGAGTATCTCAGGCAGTTCTCTTAAGACTATTCCTGTTAAATATTATCCTGATAGAAAACCTTATGGCATATGGAATATTTCTGATTTTATACCACCAAATGAAGCTTTCTTTCTCAAAGTAACAGGCTACGATAAGGATGATTTTCTCTTCCAGAGAGTGTCAAGTGTTTCCTTCTCTAGTATTGTCCCAGGTAAGATGTCACTTTATTCATCACTGGAGTATTGATAGTTTAAGGGGTTTATGTGGTCTTATAAGTAAAAAATGGACTCTAAAGTCAAAAATAATGTCCTCACATTATTACTGAGTCACTGTGTGGAAAAGCATTTACACATAGGTAACAACTTTTCTTAACCGTAAAAAAAGAAATTTCAAAATTTCATGTTAAATCTCACCGATTTGTAGATCTGAGAATCTTAGTAGATTCAAAATCTGTAGATCTTAGAATCTTACGTCAATCAGTGTAAGAACTTGAACTGGGAAATTCTGATGCTCTTCAGTTCAGTTCAGTCAATCCGTCGTGTCTGACTCTTTGAGACCTCATGAACTGCAGCACGCCAGGCTTCCCTGTCCATCACCAACTCCCGGAGTTTACTCAGACTCATGTCCATCGAGTTGGTGATGCTATCCAACCACCTCATCCTCTGTCATCCCCTTCTCTCCCGCCTTCAATCTTTCCCAGCATCAGGGTCTTTTCAGATGAGTCAGTTCTTTGCATCAGGTGGCTAAAGTATTGGAGCTTCAGCTTCAGCATCAGTCTTTCCAGTGAATATTCAGGACTGATTTCCTTTAGGATTGACCGGTTTGATCTCCTTGCAGTCCAGGGGACTCTGAAGAGTCTTCTCTGACACCACAGTTCAAAGCATCAATTCTTCGGCACTCAGGTTTCTTTACGGTCCAACTCCCACATCCATACATGACTACTGGAAAAGCCATAGCTTTGACCAGACGGACCTTTGTTGGCAAAGTAATGTCTCTGCTTTTTAATTTGCTGTCTAGGTTTGTCATAGCTTTTCTTCCAGGGACCAAGCGTCTTTTGATTTCATGGCTGCAGTCACCATCTGCAGTGATTTTGGAGCCCAAGAAAATAAACTTTCTCACTGTTTCCCCATCTATTTGCCATGAAGTGATGCTCTTACTCCCCATAAAAAGCCTGGGACTTGTGTTTAATGTTTGATTAAGCTGTCTAATTTGGCTAAAGTTTATATATGATTATCAGAAACCTTCTATATAGTAATCAATAGTTCATTGTAAATAACATGATGAGTTTGCCTTTATTTGGTTAGTTGGTTGGTTAGTTAGTTAGTAGGCTAGTTACTTATATATTTGCTATTATTTCCAAATGCTGATGACTGAATTTGACCAAAACTTTAAAACTGTGTGTAGCTTGAACCATGGACTGACACAGATATCAGTTAGTTCAGTCGCTCAGTTGTGTCCAGTTCTTCGTGACCCCATGGACTGCAGCACGCCAGGCTTCCCTGTCCCATCACCAAGTCCCGGAGCTTGCTCTTGTCCATCAAGTTGATGATGCCATCCAACCATATATATTCAACAGATATAGAAAGATTGATTCTAATGTTGCCCTACTGGATGGAGCAGTAACAATTTATCATTAATATAGAAGGTTTATATTTATATTCAGGAACAACTCTATTGTTTAATGCTGAGAAAAGATCATAGTAGAACCAATCTCAGTATTTCCTCAGAGACCATATACAGAGTTAGTTGCTTTAGCCCCTGAACTGAATGCTTAAAAAAACTATTGGATTCTTAAGAAATCAATTTTTTCATTCTTTTTCTGGAAATAGTTACACTATGAATTCAATTCTAAGCTATGTGGGTTATACATACCTTTACATTTTCAGAATTAAACTCTCTTCTACAATTGATGATACTTTGTAACTTATTTGGTAATTTTGCTTTCTATCTTCCTGGTAAAAAAAAAAAAAATTAGGCCTTAAAATCAGTGGAGTCATAGATTCAATGAGTACTTTCTGGAGATAATCCAGAAATTAATAAACTTGGAACAAAGAAGGATAATTAAAGTGATTTTTAGTGGTTTAGATTAACTGAAATGCAGAGAATTTACTGGAATAGTTTAAGCATAAAGTTTTGGATGGGTTAACAGGAAGTACCAAATATCACTGTGACCTTCTTGCCCTTCTTTTTTCCCCAGATGCTCCGAAAGTTACAATGCCTGAGAAAACCCCGGGCTACTACCTGCAGCCGGGCCAGATTCCCTGCACTATTGACAGTCTTTTGCCTTTTACCTTGAGTTTTGTCAGAAATGGAGTTACGCTTGGAGTCGACCAGTATTTAAAGTGTGTAAATGCTTCTGTTAGTAATATTTAATAGCATGAAACATCAGAAATACAGATAGATATTTATGTTAGTCTGCATATTCATTATAGATTCTTATTTGCTTCATGGTCCTGGGGTATAACACTGAGCAAAACAGACACGATTCTGTACCTTTGTGGAGCTTATATTGTAAAGAAGGAAGACAGAAATAGATGATAAGTATTTATGGTAATATAATAAATGCTGGAATACATTTAAGAGTTGATTGCAAGTTTTATAGGATCTCAATTTTATAGTTTGAAGGTCCCTTGAGAAGACAAAGAATACAAAATTATGAATATAAAGTTAGGTACTGAACCTTGCAAGAGACCTTGCAAGTGAAAAGACCCTGAAGTTTAAACTTCAGTGGCTTGAGGGTAAATATGTCTCTGAATCTGATTTAAAGTGTTATGATAAGTGAATCTGATGTGTTACAATGAAAAGTAGAGCAGGTTATTTCAGGCACATAATTACTGGTTGGTGAAGGGCATATGATTTTGGCCAAGTTGCAATTTAAAAATTCATAGTAGAGACATTTGAGTAAGGACCTGAACATGGTGAACGAGATGGTCCTGCAGATATCCAGGGAGGAGTGTTCACATACCAGCAACAATCAGTGCAAGTACACTAAAGCCAGAGTCCGCCAGGCATGTGGGGAAGAAAGACAGGAAGGAAGCCAGAGTAGCTGGAGCCCAGGGAGCCAGGAGGAAAGGGTGAACTATCTGCTGGGATGCTGTCAGAAGACTGGGGTTCCATCTTTGGGTGGATAAGATCCCCTTGAGGAGGGCACATGGCAACCCATTCCAGTATTCTTGCCTGGAGAATCCCATAGACAGAGTAGCCTGGAGGGTCACAAAGAGTCAGACACTGCTAAATCCACTTAGCACACACACACACACTGCAGCCACAAATCAATGGGAGTGGGCTAGAGGACACCAACTTTCCTTGAGAAGACCGGTGAATTTTCTGGACAAATTTAAGTCATCTAATGATAAACATTAAGTAGACCTTGAAAACTAGAGGATGATTTCTGGAAAACTTTCTTGTTGTTGTTAATTTACTATAAAACAAACTACATTCAAGGAGAAAAACTCTAAGTATTATTTTATAAAACTTTCACACGGGTAACTCAATATTCACATAAATAGCTTCTGTAATATGTTAAGTTTTGACAAATCTTAGCTTATACAATCTCCTCATGGGGTCATTTAAAGCAAAAGCTGTGGCAAGAATGTTTATCATAACTTGAATTTTCCATTAGGTAAAGATTGGACTTATTTCCTGCTACTTTCTTAACATACATCTTGATGATTTCCTTAGCTGCATAGTTAATAACCAGCAACATTAGCAGACCAAGACATCAGATGACAAAGTCACATACCTAACTGATGAAATCAAACAATTCTGCTTTGGATTTAAATAGTAACATTTCTGAAAGACAGTTGAGATTCTTTATAAACATTAATTTATTAATTCACCCAGTTCCTCTGAGGTAAACCACAAGGATTCTTTCTTGCATTTTTCCAACTCTGTGGCCCAGAGATGTGACATGCCTTGCTGACATTTGTTAAGTTCTCTAGATGTAAGAGTCTAGAGACAAAAGTGGGCATGGGTGATGATGGATTTGATGCTCTAATCCCCGTTCACTCGCACATCTCTGCCCTGGATTTCCTGACAACTCCAGATGCATGACTGGATCTTTTGCTGTGTGAGTCACGATGATTTCTAGGGGACGTGGGGGAGAATTCATTTCCATGAGCACAAGACTCATTTCTAACTGACGTGTGCCTTCCCCTGTTCCAAAGGCCGTTCCTTCCAAACTTTTTATTGTGGCCATGCAATCTTAGTGAACTTTCCTGGTGGCTTTTATGGTAAAGAATCTGCCTGCAATGCAGGAGACCTGGGTTCGATCCCTGGGTTGGGAAGATCCCCTGGAGAAGGGAATGGCCCTCCACTCTAGTATTCTTGCCTGGAGAATTCCATGGACAGAGGATAATGCCTTAGTGATAAGGCTACCTGAAAAGGAGAATTGTTTTCATGTAATGATTTCATAAATGAGATAGGAATAAATATAATACTAAAGAATATTCTCTTAAGCAACCCATACACTGGTTACATGCCTTTGAATAAATTACTTGTACTTCTCCCTACTTTCTTGTGTTTATTTTTTTTTATTTTTTAATTTAAATTTATTTATTTTAATTGGAGGCTAATTACTTTACAATATTGTACTGGTTTGCCATACATCAACGTGAATCCGCCACGGCTGTACACGTGTTCCCCATCCTGAACCCCCCCTCCCACCTTACTTTCTTGTTTTTAAAGAAAGGACCCTAAGACTAGAGGAATTGCTGCTTTCTATTCTAAAATTTCCATGTGTCTTAAGTTTTTAATGAATCCTAACATATACTTGGCCCTGAAGTAAGCACTGCAGAAGGCACAAAAAAATGTGTATAATTCAAACTTCTACCTTCCTGGAACTTACCAGTACCTTCTAGATAATGGCAGTTGTAAACTTGAGTTTAGCATACTGCTCTAAAGCATTCAAGATGCATCTTAGGTGATCAGTGCAGCAAAGAGT
This sequence comes from Capricornis sumatraensis, assembly GCF_032405125.1. Lineage (NCBI taxonomy): Eukaryota > Metazoa > Chordata > Mammalia > Artiodactyla > Bovidae > Capricornis > Capricornis sumatraensis. The sequence continues at coordinate 74,158,943 of NC_091082.1, forward strand.
AAGTCATACTCCGTTTTCTTCTCAATGGGGCAGTAAGGACCACTGACACCTAATGCAGAGACACATGTGAAAGGAAACAGTATTAACTGAGGGACATATTCCCAGTTACTAAAATATATGGAATGGTCACCTTGCTTACTTTCTCACTTTCCTGATGGCAGGAACCTGTGTTTTGACTTTCTTTTAAATATAGGTTAGTGGTAAATGTACCTTAAGAGCTCAAAGAATTCTTTATAGTGAGTCCCATTCATTTGAATTGGGAGGGCTCTGGAGTTATTACTGTGAGGAATATATCTTGTACATTTTCAGCTTCAGTGAAAGGTATCTTGACTCTGCACTGGGTCATTTTATCCATATCTTTAATGTTTAAAAAATGTTATAAATAAGAAAAAATATGAAAGTATGACAATCATATTTTAGAATAATATAATGCTTATTTTATAGGTTATCAGAATCTTTTAAATAAGAATTAAATGGCTATTACTAAGACACTGCCAGAAGATGAGTAACAAATTGAAATGTTAGAGGACATGTGTGCTAAGTTGCTTCAGTCGTGTCTGACTCTTTGTAACCCCATGTTACAAAGCCCACTTTACTGTAGCTCACCAGGCTTCTCTGTCCATGGGATTCTCCAGGCAAGAATACTGGAATGGGTTGCCAGGTCCTTCTCCAGGAGATCTTCCCAACCCAGGGACTGAACCTGGGTCTCCCACGTTGCAGGCAGATTCTTTGCCATCTGAGCTACCAGGGAAGCCCTGCTAGAGGGCAGAGTATATATTTTTATTAAATGAGTGAATATATAATATAGGAAAAAGATTTGTTTTACTTAAATGACAACTTTGATTATAAAACTGATCTTTTTTTTTTTTTTACTCATTGTATACACGTATTGAACCAGATATGGTATATAGTCTTATGTGGAGCTTATACATAAAAAAGTTAAAGAGAATTTATCTTTTTGAGAACCAAAAAATTCTGTTTTCTACCTTCATATTTGTTAATTACCTGGTTCAGTTGCTTTGGCTAAATCCCACTGAAAATGACCAAAAACTTGAAAAGAGAGGGGAAGGAGAGAAGATTTAAGGAGTGTTTTTCTGCCAATTTTTGAAAATCTTATTTATTTAGTTATTTTGACCTAGTCAGAGAATATTTTCTTAAAGAAATTTATAGTCTCCATAACTGGACAGACACAGACTGTATTTCTAAACAGCAAAGGAGAGGCCTGATCAAAAAATAATAGTCAAAAGAAAGTAGACATATGGATGCGAAAAAAGTGAAAATCAAAAGTGGTAAAACTATCGGCAGTGTTTTTGAAATGACTTTTGAGAAAAATTAAAGATGTCTCCATGATATTTTCTCAGCAAAAAAGGTTCATTCTTCTATCCACAGCCTCTTTAAAATTATTCTCACATTTGGAAATGATTTCTCCTGTTAGAACCTAGGAAGATCAATAGAAAAAAACAAAACCAAAGTTACTGTCTTTGTTTTTTTGCTCAGATTAGAGAAGCTTCACTTTCTATTTAAAATGTAAGAGGTGTATAGTTTTAAGCTACAGAGAAATCTGCAGTTTAATCAATTTACTTTCTTTGAACTGTTCTCTTTGTTCATTTGAATGACTAAAACAAATAGTGGAATCACTGCTCAGCCTGGTCTTGTGTTTGTAGTAACTAAGCATGGCTCTATGTTCTTGCCGCAGAGAATCTGCCCGCGTGACATGGGATATTGAAGAGGTCGCTCTGTCTGACGAAGGCCCCTACGAGTGCATCGCTGTCAGTAGTGCAGGGACTGGGCGAGCACAGACGTTCTTCGACGTGTCAGGTAATTATCACTAAGTCCTTGGCAGTTGCCTCAGTATCAATGCAGGTATGGAAATGGGATGTTTGTTAACCAGGCTTCGCTCCGTATTAACTTGTGAGATCTGCCTTGGACCAGTTACCTAAGAACTCAGTGCCTTGGTTTTCCCACTCTAAAATGATGATAATAGCAGTAATAGTCTCTTTTTTCATGGAGAAATTATGAGGATTAAGTGAGAGAGTATATGTTAAGCACAGGATAGAATCAGGCACATAGAAACAACTAATAAACATGTTTTTAAAATTATTGTTGATGTTATTATTATTGTAGGGGTTTAATATTTTGAAATCCTCATATGGCATTCTCCTTTGAGAAAACAAGGGAGAGATCCATCTTTAGAATAGCAAGGTTCAACTTTCCCTTTCTCTTCCCATGTTTATAATATGCAAAGTGCTTTTGTGGATGGATTCTGACATCTGAGTTGAAGACCCTAAGTGTCACATTCAAAAACACAGGACCTCAGTAATTACAGTATTGGTATTGAGAGGGACAGGAGTCATGCTAATTAATTCACATTTAAATAGTAAGTTTCCTATAAATAGACAAGGCTCTCATTATATTATCATTTTTTCCTCCTATCTCCAGAATTCTTTAGAAACCAGAACAACTACCATATATTATCAGTGATCAAGATTAAGCTACCTACTCAACACATATCTAGAATTTATTAGAAATTTTGTTTTAACTCAGTCATTTTCTGCCTGCCTCATAGCCTAGGGTTAATGTATGTTTAATAGTAACCCTATTCCGACCTAAACGTGCCTGTGGAGCTTTCTTATAACAATGTCTGAACTGTCAGTTTGTGCATCTGAAATGTCAGAGGTGCATTTTCTTGGAAAAATGTAAGACAAAAGAAGCTTTATAACTGTAGGACTGTTTTGAAGCCCAGAGTTTACGTTTATTATCAATAAGTTCAAGCTGAACTTTTAAACTGAGGCATGCAAGCCTGTTCTTCTTGCAGTAAATTATTTGTATTCTCTTATTCTTAGAAAAATAAAGTTTGTCTTCTGAAACAATTTAGCAAGTTGACATACATCATAAACTATTCATTTTTTCATCTCCAGTAATTACGAAAAGCACTGGAATCATGTCAACATTCCTCAGCTTCTGGGAAAACAAACACTTGAGCACTTGAGTTTTTTCCCAGCAATATTAATTAAGAGAAGGACAACAGAGAAAAGAGATTTCAGTGAGTGGACTCAGGCATCTCGCATAAATAACTGGGAAGTGCCGGAAAGGACTTGTGAACTGACTTCTAAGAATTTGGCCCTATGGTATCAGTAACTTCTGAATATACACTCTACCCATGCCCTTGTAGTGTTAATCTGTGCCAGCCAAGCCGTGGTATCACTGGGAAGTTGTACTATGCCAAAGCCAGTTTTCAGGAATTGTGTCCCCTTTGCTTAATCATCAAAGAGGAGGCAGAAGTGTGATACGGCAATGACTGTAAAAATAGAAGTAGCAAGGAAGTACCCCTTTGGACTTGAAAGAATGGACATTTCTTTCTGAACTTTTTTTTTCTTTTAACCTACCAGCCTTAAACTTCCACCCAGGCCCTGGCTCAGCCATCCTACTGTCGCTACTGACTAGCACAAGAGAATCAGCTGTTTATTCATAGGATAATTAGATGTTACATTTAGACAGGAGTGCTGGGAAGCACAGCATGATGGGATGGTGATGTTTTACTGGTATCACTGTGGACATTATTTTATAAAGTCACATAGCACCTGAGAAATGTTTCAAGGAAAACTAAAGTTCTACCAATATGTTACTTGAATATTTTCAGCATTCTTCTAGCCAACAATTTTTAGGATTTTTGGTTCATTGGAAATATTGATATTGATCATTTTAAATGGAAAATGGGTGTAAAAAGAATTATACTTCTCTTTTATTGCGTGTAAACATATAGAAACGAATGAACAGAACTGCAGAAGTAGCAAAAACCCTTTACACATGGCACTTGGTACTTTAGTACTAGTACAGTCATATTAGTTTTCTCTACTGAATTGATTTATTAGCATAATTCCCTTCCCATCACACACACACACACACACACACACACACACACCTGAAATTTTGGCCTTAAGTAAATTGCTAGGCTGGAAGAAGCACAAGCTGGAATCAAGATTGCCAGGAGAAATATCAATAACCTCAGATATGCAGATAACACCACCCTTATGGCAGAAAGTGAAGAGGAACAAAAAGCCTCTTGATGAAAGTGAAAGAGGAGAGTGAAAAAGTTGGCTTAAACCTCAACATTCAGAAAATAAAGATCATGGCATCTGGTCCCATCACTTCATGGGAAATAGATGGAGAAACAGTGGAAACAGTGTCAGACTTTATTTTTTTGGGCTCCAAAATCACTGCAGATGGTGATTGCAGCCATGAAATTAAAAGACACTTACTCCTTGGAAGAAAAGTCATGACCAACCTAGATAGCATATTCAAAAGCAGAGACATTACTTTGCCAACTAAGGTCTGTCTAGTCAAGGCTATGGTTTTTCCAGTAGTCATGTATGGATGTGAGAGTTGGACTGTGAAGAAAGCTGAGCGCCGAAGAACTGATGCTTTTGAACTGTGGTGTTGGAGAAGACTCTTGAGAGTCCCTTGGACTGCAAGGAGATCCAACCAGTCCATTCTGAAGGAGATCAGTCCTGGGTGTTCTTTGGAAGGACTGATGCTAAAGCTGAAACTCCAGTACTTTGGCCACCTCATGCGAAGAGTTGACTCATTGGAAAAGACTCTGATGCTGGGAGGGATTGGGGGCAGGAGGAAAAGGGGACGGCCGAGGATGAGATGGCTGGATGGCATCACTGACTCGACAGACGTGAGTTTGAGTGAACTCTGGGAGTTGGTGATGGACAGGGAGGCCTGACGTGCTGCGATTCATGGGGTCGCAAAGAGTCAGACACGACTAAGCGACTGAACTGAAAATTGATTACAGAATACTTGTCAGGCAATCTTAAATTGTAATTATAGGATACTCTTTCAGAGCAGGGTAAGACATGGAAATAATATTGTACCACCTCATCACTTTGTAGCTAAAGAAAGTGAAACCCAGAACAGGCAGGTGCCCCATTTCTGATGACATAGGTTGGTGGTGAGAAGTAGATTCCTGGCCTCCTGACTTTCAGTCCAGTGAGCCTTACTTAATGTCACAAGGCCTATACTTATCATTCTTTCTCAGTTTTGAGATTCCATCTCTGGTCCCTAATCTTAGCCTCAGACATTCTTTCACTTAGGAATGACTACCCCTCATCCTCTCGGGACCAGGCTATTTCCAGTAATTTGTTATCTTAGACTCTTCTGTAAACTGCTGTCATTCTCCTTCATCATCTCTCCCATCACCACCCAAGTTATTGATGTAAATATTTCAGTGTGCATAATGTTTATCCTCTCCAGATATTTATGCAGCAGTGGTATTGGATGTCATGTTAAAAGCTCTTCTGCCCCTGGATGTTAGTAGGTTGCTGGTGTTTGACGTACTTAAATATATATTTGAAGAGGAAATAGACTCTAACACAGATTATGCGAGCGAGAGAGTTATCAGGGAGTTTTCTAGGGAAGAGCACCCGTGAAGGAGTGGAAGAAATTACATCATGATGCAATCACAACAGAGGCCTCAGCGGATCCTACAGGGGCTTTGACGCTGGGATGACCTTGAACTGAGGCAAGAGAGCTGTGTGTTTTTCCTTCATAAAGTGGTCACCAGAAGTGGGCTGCAGTGGAAAGGGAGCCTGACCAGGCACGTCAGCTCCCTTGGCTCTGAGCTCAGTCATAGTCAACAAGCAGAGCAGTTAGGGAAATGAGTGCCTCGGTTCTTGAGAAGGACCTAGGTAAGCACCTGGCATCCCCTGTATGCTGATAATGTGGGATTTACAGTTTCTAAACATCCCTAGTCTAACTGAAGAAGGTTGTTTAAAAAGAACGACAACAACAAAGGAAATTATACAACACATTTTGTGGTCTTCAGGAAGATGTTGGTAGAGTGTTAACACGTATTCACAAATGCTCACTTCTGGGTCTTTGGTCCATACTATCTTGTATGTTACAATCATAGAGCCTTGGTGCTAGAAGGGTCTTCTGGATTACCCAATTTAATCATCTCATTTTTCAGGTAGGGAAACATTGTGAATATATTGCCTTTTCTAGGATCGTCCAGGTAAATTTGGATAAAATTAGGCAGCCTGTGTTTATCAGATTCAGCAGCTCAAAATACAGGATGCCCACTTACATGTGACTTTCATATAAATATGTCTCAAAATATTTCATGAGAGATACAAAAATAGTATATAATTATATAATAGTATATAAAATATCTTATATATTTTAAAGTAATATTCAATGTTAATCTTAAATTCAAATTTAGCAGAGCATCCTGCATTTTATTTGTCAAATCTAAGTAGAATTCAGTCAGACCTTTCTCACTTTCTCATATACTCTCTCCAACTGATTCATTAACTTTTCAAAAGAGGTTTTAAAGACATAGCAGAATGGTAAAAATTACAAATATTTTTATAATTTAAAGTAGCATATATTCCTCTAAAAATGTTTGGAAAACAAAGATAAATATAAAGGAAAATAGGAAAAAATGTACATATTTCCTTCTCTCAGAGATAACCACTATGGTTTTGGCATATTACTTCCAGGTTTTATTTTAGGCTTAAGATATTCATCTGTACTTATATACAGTTTTGAGTAGAGTTGGATCTTGAATATCTGATCTTCTTTCACATTTCAACTGAGACAGATACTTGGCTTTCCAGCTAGTTTTTTATTGCTGTTATTGCTAAATAATGTCTTGATATGGCAGGTTATTTTAAAGCTTTCGGGCAGAGTGAGCTTTACAGGGGCATTTAGGTTTATCCTCAAACCTAACTAGAGCAGTATGTGATTTCCTCTAGAAATGCTGGTTGAATATTTAATTGGTAAATGGCTTTTGACCACATCTGAAATGAGCATGCATCACTCAGTGCCTTTTGTGTATTTGGTCCTATGTGTATAATTTTATTAAAAGTCTATCCCTGCTGTTAACTTGAATTTCTTAAACATTCTGCTGCTTCTCTGAGGGAGTATTCATTTTACTCTACGGTTCCACTGTGTCTTAATGAGGTGATAATCTCCTTAAAGCTGATGCCATTGTATCTTTGCCATATCTCCCATCCTTCATGTCCTGTTTTCTTTAAAACACTAAATAAATGATCTTAAGTTTAAAAATCCATGAATGCTACTTTCTTCAAAATTTGACAGATTCTGTAATACTTAATCAGCGTAGTCATATCTTTTTGCCATGCCTCTTTGATGCTTACAGCTGTAATTTATAGATTTGAGTTTTAGTGTGCTATGGTATGTAAACATGCATTTAAAGCATTTTTCAACTAGATGATAATGGAATTCTCCAGGCCAGAACACTGGAGTGGGAAGCATTTCCCTTCTCCAGGGGATCTTCCCAACCCAGGGATCGAATCCAGGTCTCCCGCATTGCAGGCAGATTCTTTACCAGCTGAGCCACAAGGGAAACCCTCGTGATCACCCCATTTGTATTATAGAATAAGTTCTGTTGTACTGCATCTTTCCTACCAGTCTTTCCTACCAGATATTCAATACATTCTCATTAAAATTTTAGGCCACCTCTATAAGTGAGTAAAATGACTTCTGGATCTTTCAACTGGAATCTTCTCATTTCCCACAGAACCCCCACCAGTCATCCAAGTGCCTAATAATGTTACAGTCACTCCTGGAGAAACAGCAGTTTTGACGTGCCTTGTCGTCAGTGCAGTGGGTTACAATCTAACCTGGCAGAGGAATGGCCGAGATGTCAGACTGACAGCTCCAGCAGGAATGAGGATCTTGGCTAACCTTTCCCTGGAGCTCAGGAGTGTGAAATTCAGCGATGCAGGAGAGTATCGCTGTGTTGTTTCCAATGAAGGAGGATCATCGACTGAGGCCGTTTTCCTTACAGTGCAAGGTACTGTCCTGACAGTGACTTCTGAGTCATGGTATCTTTCTGTTTTCCTTCTTTGATCTCTATTCCCTTAAATTGTCCATCTGAGGGTATCTATCCAAACAATTACAGTGTTGAAGAATAGAATGCTTGTGGACCTTGAGGGTCGGAAGGGGACTAAGCTGGAAACTAAAACATCTCTGGCAAATAGTTGACCTTAAACGCAGTTAATCGTAGTAATTGAAGACCTTTATTTTAAGGGAATAGAAATAGTCTCTGGATGATTTAATAGTTTTAAAATTTCTTATCTATTTTGTGAACTTGAAAAAATACTTTTAATTCGTAAAAAATAAAAAGCAAAGTTCCCAATCTGAGTGCATTATTTGCATATTTAATTTACTTTTATGGTTTTAATTAAGTTTTAAGATGTTTCCTATCAAGGTGAAATTTTATTGAAACTTTAACAGAGCTGTTATTACCTTATTTATCTTAGATACATACACAGACACACACATACAAATAAGCTAATGATAAATCAATCTTAATTGTCTGTATAGACTAAGATGTTCAAATAGCTAAAAGCACCAGGGATTGAACCCACACTCCCAGCCATGGAAGGTGAAGTCTTAACCCCTGGACCAGCAGGGAAGTAAGTGTGGTCTGCTGCTGCTGCTGCTAAGTCACTCAGTTGTGTCCGACCCTGTGCGACCCCACAGATGGCAGCCTACCAGGCTCCCTCGTCCTTGGGATTCTCCAGGCAAGAACACTGGAGTGGGTTGCCATCTCCTTCTCCAGTGCATAAAAGTGAAAGTGAAGTCGCTCAGTTGTGTCCGACTCTTAGCGACCCCCTGGACTGCAGCCTACCAGGCTCCTCCACCCATGGGATTTTCCAGGCAAGAGTACTAGAGTGGGTTGCCATTGCCTTCTAATTGCTACTAAATATGTATGTTATTCCAGACTAACAGATGAAGATCAGAAGCTATTCCCAAGTATCTCTTTCAGTAGAATCCTATTTGGCTTCTAAATGTCTCTAGAGTCTTAATGTAATGAGCAACTTACTATTGGCAGTTTTACACTGTTTAGCTGAAAGGTTTGGTTGCTGCCTTAGGAGAGTATTTTATTTCAAATCCTTGATGTGGGAGACTGATTGCCTCAGAATCAGGTCTGGCTATTTGGTTATGGTACTAGAAACAACTTTATAACATGCCTCACTTGGTTATAATGTTGTTGTTTAAGACAGTTACCACTGAGTTTCGAGGTTAGCTCTTGGAATGCTATTAATGGCAAAAAAACAAAGTGAAACTACCATGAGACTTAATAAAATGGTTGACATCTGATTCTGGTTTTCTCATTGGTATTTGAGATATGTACTGCAATCTGACTATATGACTGTGCGTCTTTCATTAGTTAGATGATCTGCTGAAACCTCTGGGGGAATGTTGCTTTTGTAAATGCGTTTCCATGTAGTAAACAGCCTAGATATTTGAGTCAATCCAAGTAGTAACTTTAGTTACTAGAGTTTTGGAAGTATATTTTACCAAACTGATTATTTCAAATAGGATACATGGTAATGGACTTCTGAAATATGATCCTGGTTCTTTCCCTGAAGTCTGTTACAATGGGATTTTAAAAGAATCAGAGCCGTCCTTGTTTCTCCAGGTCAGCTGTTTAGTCCTTTAGTATCGCTCATTCAATTTGAACAGTGTTTCTCAAACATTTATGGATGAAGACTTTTCCAAGGAACTTTTTAAAAAGCAGATTTCTTACTTCATGCCCAGAGATTCTGATTTCACAGGCCTGGGTTAGGGCCTGGAGATCTGCATTTATAACTGACCTCTCAGGTGGTTTCATGGACAACATTTTCCAAAACTGTATTTGAATCTATTCTTGAGTATGAACCTATGACATAGAAATGCATATTTTTAAAGGAAACACTAAAACTTTTATCTTCTTTCTGGTAAATAGACCTATTATAACCTGACAATTTAAGTTCTTAGGTTAGATGTCATTAAGTATACAAAATATAAATACAAAACCATATGTCACTATATGATTACTGGTTAGCTTGCATAATCTCTGCCTGCATGCATGCTAAGTCACTTCAGTCATGTCCGACTCTTTACGATGCCATGGATTGTGGCCCACAAGGCTGCTGTGTCCATGGGATTCTCTAGGCAAGAATACTGGAATGGATTGCCAGGCCCTTCTCCAGGAGATCTTCCTGTCCGAGGGATCGAACCTGGGTCTTCCACGTTGCAGGCAGATTCTTTACTGTCTGAACCACCAGGGAAGCCCCTCTGTATAATCTCTAGTGGTGTAAATCTGTTTAAAGGCATTATTTTATGGCCTGTCTAGTTGATCTTGAGTTTGAGTCAACAATTTTGATGAAAAATTAGTTTTTAAAAATCTAACAAAACTATATTCTAGAATTTGCTAGCACTGTTTATTAAAAATAAGACTCTAGCTATTATTATGCCCTCTGATTATTTTATGCTTGAATACATTATTGAAAAGCAGTGGATAGTTGATGAAATAAAGTGCTGTACCTAGGATTATAATTCATGAGAATATAAGATGCTTGCCAACCATTGACATTGAAACATAAATTGTAAATTAAGTCCACTTTTATGCAGTTACATGTTTTAAAAAGAATAAATCAAAAATAGTTCAAGAAAGCTTAAAAGATATAACAGCTACTTGGATTGAATACACAGTTTAGGAATATTTTTCTTGCTTACAGGAGAATCAATAGCTTAATTTATAACCTCATTTATTTTGCCCTGCCTCCACAGATCTGTTTGGAAACTTCTTCTATCTGTAATACTTTTAAAAGTTAAACATCCAGACTTTACAAGTTTTGGTAGTAGTTTTATGAAATGTAATTAGCAAGAATTTTCTGGTTAAAAATAGCATATGTCTAGCTACTGCAGCCTTTTCTCATTAACAATAAAATATAAAGACCTAAAAAGACAAAACTGAAGAATACCAAAATTCAGTTTCAATCTACAGTGGCAAAAATTGGGGGAGGAATTTCATATATTACATATAAGATTGGTGTTTGTGTAAATGAATTCAGTGAAATGAAAATTTCAATCAGCGGTCCATCTTTTTTATGTCCACATGAAAGCAGAGAGGATGTATCTTTGTTTCTTCATTTCTTAGTTTGTTTCAAAAACAAAATGTTACCCTTTAGGAAGCCAGCATGCTATCTACTTAAACCTATCAATAGCAATAACCAGCTAGGTAAGAAACCAGTAGGACAGAAAGTGGATAGGAAGCCTGGCGGCTGCTGCTGCTAAGTCGCTTCAGTCGTGTCCGACTCTGCGACCCCACACTCATCACAGAGCAATGAACCGTGCTCCCTGTGTGATACTGCGGTTCCCACCAGCTGTCGATTCTGCACATAGCAGTGTATGTATGTAAAACCTAGTCTTCCCATTCATCTCACCCTTCCCTTCCCCCCAGCCCCAGGTCTGCACCTTCATTCTCTACATCTGTGTCTCTATTCCTGCCCTGAAACTAGTTCCATCTGTACATTTTCTAGATTCCTCATTCATGTGTTAATTTACAATATTTGTTTTTCTCTTTCCGACTGACTTCACTCTGTGTGACAGACGCTAGTTTCATCCATGTCTCACCAAATGACCTAATTTCGGTTTTTTTCATGGCTCAGTAATATTCCATTTATACCAGATCTTCTCTATCCATTCATCTATTGATGGACACTTAGTTTGTTTCCATGTCCTGGCTACTGTACATAGTGCAGCAATGAACATTGGGGTATATGTATCTTTTTGAACTATGGTTTTCTCAGGGTATATATCCAGTAGTGGAATTGCTGGAAAACAAATTTATAGCTATCAGGGAATAAGGGAGAGGGAGAGATAAATTGAAAGATTGGAATTGACATATACATGCTACTATACATAGAAAAGATGACTTGTAAAGACCTACTGTATAGCACAGGGAATTTTATTCAATACTCTGTAATAACCTACATGTGGAGAAGGCTATAGCACCCCACTCCAGTACTCTTGCCTGGAAAATCCCATGGGTGGAGAAGCCTGGTAGGCTGCAGTCCATGGGGTCGCTAAGAGTTGGATATGACTGAGCGATTCACTTTCACTTTTCACTTTCATGCATTGGAGAAGGAAATGGCAACCCACTCCAGTGTTCTTGCCTGGAGAATCCCAGGGATGGGGGAGCCTAGTGGGCTGCCGTCTCTGGGGTCGCACAGAGTCAGACACGACTGAAGTGTTTTAGCAGCAGCAGCAACCTACATGAGAAATGATCTAAAAATCTAAAAAAAGATAAATATATATATGTATAACTGATTTACTTTGGTATACACCTGAAACTAATACAACATTGTAAATCAACTATATCCCAATAAAAATTTTTCTTTAAAAAAGGAAAGTGGAAAACGAAATCGGATAATTACCTTTCCCTAAACCCTTGCAGGTCACATTACCTAGAGTCAGCCACTCGGATGCTCCCTGTGGGAATTTTAATTTTTACTGAGACCACGGACATTTATAAGACTTCAGTTTTGGCAGCATCATAGGATTTTGAGTCCAACAGCAGCAGAAGTAAATGATCCAGTGGCCTTTTTCCATCACTTTAATTTCCCTCACTGACTGTTAGGTTCATTATCAATTTATCAAAAGAGCCTTGAAAGGAAATGCTGATCTCAGAAACTGGCTGTCGAATCAGTTTCACTAATGAGCATGAGAGAATGTGAATGGGTTGATATGCTTATTTCATTGTGCGAATTCCTCACTCTGGAGATAATAATGTAACTAGACACAGGAAATTTTCCCGAAAACCCTGTTTACCTCAAGCATGGTTTATCACAAGATTCAGAACTACAGCTGTGCAAGCAAAATAACAAACAAATAGAAGACATTCATAATTATGTTAGCAGAACAAGAATCTGGATTGATAGATACATAAATGTGATTGTTGGTGTCAGTGGGACTATAAGCGACTTTTCTACTTTGCTTTTCTGTACTTGAAAAAGAAGTATTTATTTATTTTATTTGTTTTATTTTTTGAAATTTATTCAATTTAATTTATTTCTTTTTTAAATTTTTATTTTTACTTTATTTTACTTTACAATACTGTATTGGTTTTGCCATACATTGACATGAATCCACCATGGGTGTACATGCGTTCCCAAACATGAACCCCCCTCCCACCTCCCTCCCCATAGCATCTCTCTGGGTCATCACCGTGCACCAGCCCCAAGCATGCTGTATCCTGCGTCGGACATAGACTGGCGATTTGATTCTTACATGATAGTATTCATGTTACAATGCCATTCTCCCAAATCATCCCACCCGCTCCCTCTCCCTCTGAGTCCAAAAGTCCATTATACACATCTGTGTCTTTTTTGCTGTCTCGCGTACAGGGTCGTCATTGCCATCTTTCTAAATTCCATATATATGTGTTAGTATACTGTATTGGTGTTTTTCTTTCTGGCTTACTTCACTCTGTATAATCGGCTCCAGTTTCATCCATCTCATCAGAACTGATTCAAATGAATTCTTTTTAACGGCTGAGTAATACTCCATTGTGTATATGTACCACAGCTTTCTTATCCATTCATCTGCTGATGGGCATCTAGGTTGTTTCCATGTCCTGGCTATTATAAACAGTGCTGCGATGAACATTGGGGTACATGTGTCTCTTTCAATTCTGGTTTCCAAGAAGTATTTAATAGAGAGGAATTGTTTTAAAACTTTGTGTAAATAGGATTTTAAAAGTTTGGAAAATTCTGACATTAATTATATTAGGGAGATCAAATTATGTGTGAGTGATATATTTTCTTTGTTTCTTTGCTATATATTCTGTAACTGTGCTTTATAACTTTTATATTTAAAATAATTAAGATAAAATTTAGAAAGTCAATAGGAGATAATGTAAAAATATGGAATAATTAATAAATTAAATTAGGAAATAATAATGCTTCTCAAAAAAGTGTTGTTAGAAGTTTTGACAGTATAAAAAGTCATATTTAAAAGCTTATGGGTTTGGAATTTTATAGGATTATATCACAGAGTCATCTATTTTAAATCATTTCTGAACCAAAATGAGGAAAAGGAAAAGGAGAAATGCAGAGTATCAATTGATAATTAAATTAGGTTTTCTTACAATGAATAGCCCAGTAAGGGAGTCTTGAAAATCCCTTTATATTTTCCCTTTGCATGATTTTCACAGCAGTACATTTTGATTTATAGAAGTCTGAATTCATGTTTGAATAATAACAATTGAATTTAATTAGTTCCTCTGTTTTCCTAGACATTTTAATACTTTGAAGTCTTCCTAGTTAAGCTTTTATTTTTGGAGGTTGACCTGAGAAACATATATGTCTCCTTTAAATACTAGTGCCATAAATCATTCTCTTAAAACTTCCAAATCATCACTGGTTGTCAAAAGTTAATTTTATTCAGTTCCTTCGTTCTTTGATGTCTTAGTGTGAATCAGCACACATGAGTAAGATGCTCTCTTACAATACTAGGTTTTGCTGATTTCTGTACTAGGGCTCTGATAAGAAGGATGTTTCAGGCTTTAAGATTTGAAGGAATATATTCTAGGGGTATTTTACATCACGTATTTCCTGCAGTGATATCCAAGGAATATGTAGTTTTCCTATAGAAATATTTGCTTTCCTAATTCTTTCTATGCTGACTGTAAACTTTATGAAGAGAAAAGTTTAATATTAACTTCACCTGATGAATGTATTCTGCTGACTCCATGGTTAGGGGCAAGCTTCTGTTATAATATGATTCAATTCCATACAGTTAAAATGTAAAAAAAAAAAAAGTAATATTACGCATTTCATTGTTTTTGTCTTTCATGCAAGGTATCTATATCTTGCATAGATCTTACACCACTTTTTAAAATTTATTATTTTTAAAACTTTTTAATTTGTACTAAGGTGTGGCCAATTAACAATGTTGTGATAGTTTCAGGTGAACAACAAAGGGACTCAACCATACAGATACGTGTATCCATTCTTCCCCAAGCTCCCATCCCTTCCAGACTGCCATGTAATACTGAACAGAGTTCCATGTGCTATATATGGTCCTTGTTGGTTATCCATTTTATATATAGCAGTATGTATATGTCCATCCCCAATTCCCTAAATATCCCTTTCCCCATCCTTACCTGCTGGCAACTGTAAGTTCATTCTCTAACTCTATGACTTTTAAAAATAAGTTCCTTTTTATCATTTGTTTTTATATTCCACATATAAGGGATGTCATATATTTCTCCTTCTCTGTATCTCAGATCACTTTAATTGCAGATAGAAAGAACCCTGTTTCTCTAAAACTTAGAAGACAGAAACTCTATTAAAATGTTTTAAAATGGAAATTATAAGGAAGTTTAAAGAATTATTTACATTATAAAAGAAAAAGAGATATGATGACCTAACAAATACTTCAAATATATGAGAAATTATTATAAAGAAGTTTTACACCAAGGACATTATAATGTTGAGTAAAACTAGGCCATGAAAAAAAAATGTATATTAAGCCAGACCTGATGGATATAAGTGAGCTAGAAAGATGTCCAGATGTCAGATGAATCAGCAAGCACTTCAATCCACTTAATTATCCAGATGAAACTACAGACATTTAAAAATGTTTGAGAATTTGTGACATACATGATATCATCTAACTCTTACATGTTGTATATATTTGTATTATCTGTATTTTACCCATAAAGACGAAGAGCCTCTGCGGAGTTAGTGGCTTGCCCTAGGTTATAAAGCCAGCAGGTAGCAGAGCCTAGATCTGAACTAGGTCTTTCCATTGTTCTGCATATTATATAGAAATGCCTGTGTGTGCAGTTAACAGGCCTAGGTAGAAGAAGGTTTAAAAAGAGAAAGGATTCTTAAGTCTCTGTAGGAAATTGAGTACTGAAGTAAATTTTTTTAAATAGTAAAGATACAAAGTGTCTGTAAATTCCTGGCACATGAGTCACCAAGAGCTGGAAGTCTAAATCTACCTTAGAAAATGAAACAGTTTAGTGACCCTTTTGACCTAAGCTCTGGTAGAGTGGCTGGTAGGGAACAGCCTAGTGGAGAGAGAACTGTGAGTATGCACGCAGAGAACCAGTAAGATGGCTAGACTGTAAGCTACATTAGAGCATGACCCAGTTTTCTTCAGTTTTGTGTCTTTGATGCCTGACATAATGTTAATTTTTTCATAGACGTATAGCTGCCTTACAGTGTTCGTTTCTGCTGTTCAGCAAAATGTTCTGGGTTCATCCACATGTATACGTGTATCTCCTCTTCCTTGGATTTCCTTCCCATTTAGGTCACCACAGAGCATTCGGTGGACTTCTCCATGCCAGGCAGTCTCTTCTCATTAGTTATCTAGAGCACGTAGTATTGCACACGTCTGTGAGAAGACTGAATGAGAAGCAGAGTACTTAGTTAGGCAAAGCAACTATTGCCAAGTCTGAGAAATCCTTTTGTCAGAACATGTACTAACATTTTATTTGATTCAGATTCCCTTGAAACATTGACTAATGTTTCTTTGAATTATTTTATAAATTAAGAATCCAACTAAAAGGAAAATTCTGTTTCTAATTCCCTTGAAACATTGATTAATGTTTGAGTTATTTTATAAATTAAGAATTCAACTAGGAAAATTCTGTTTGTAAAGTTTAGATATTTATAATATGGGGAAAACATAATGACTTGCTATTTTTATACATGAGGAAGGAGCTTTGGTATTTGCCTATTATAAATAAAAATGGAATTAGAAATAATGCATAAAGTGGGAGCAGTTACGGTGCATCTGCAGAAGGGTGTGATATGTTAGGGGCAGGTGGTTATTGTGACTACAAAGCTGATCACTGTTATATTAATGGGATCCTTGTGTATGCTATTAATTTTCCCATAGCACTATCTAAATCATGCTATGCCAGGTATATTTTTTCCCATAATAATGAAATCATTACTGAAACATGCAAAGTGCCTTGACTAAAAATACCTTTATAAAAAGGTATCTCATTTGTCCATTCATTCATTCTTGTATTCACCGAAAATTTGTGCTAGGCATTCCACTCCCTGCCAAGAATAAAAATGAGAAGAAAACGACATCCTTCCCTTTAGTAAGTTCAAAGCTGAAGAAAGGATAGAAGTAAATTTTAAAAATATTTATTACCCAAGTGGGTAGGAACTTCAGGATCTTTGTATACTATCTCAGTAATGAGTGGAATTTGAGAAGGGCTTCATTCAGGAGATGGTGTCTGAAGTATCTACTGGGATATGAGTCAATATTTGTCAGATAGAAGTCATGAAAGCCTTTCTAGATGGAGTACATTACATGCACAATTCCATGGAAGAATGAGGACACAGAAATATGGGCTTGCTGAGAGTAAAGGCAAGGCTGAATAGGTAATTGTTTTCCATGATGGTGTGATTTTCCTTTTTCTTGCCATCTTCAATCATCTTTTCAGTATACACATAGAAGAGTCATTTAGGTTTGGGGTTTTGTGATTTGGTTCAGCAAAAGATAAAGTAATTGAAAAAAATGTTTGTAGTGTGTAGTGATGCTCTGTGGAGTTTAGACCAGATCAAGAAAGAAGAGAGAGTTAAAGGCATGGTCTGATAGATTGAAATAAAAAAAAGAAGGTTCAAAGGAGTTGAGGCCATGATGAACTTGGTGAAGGGAAATGTGGGAGTCAGGAAGTGACAGCTGGAAGGATGGGAGGTTGTGACTCAAATTGGACTCTGGAGACCAAATGTTCTTCCAATCCCATTGTGAGTTGCTTCCCTGATAAGATAAGTAAGGTAGCAAATGAATTTGTCTAGCAAAATAAATGAATTGCCAGATTTTAAATTTTTTCCCTTCAAGAAAAAGGCTATGTTGCTCCACTTTTGTATGCTTTTGATTCTGTGATGGTTGCATGATAATTTGTAAAATAATCCCTTTTTTGTAAAATGTGTAACCACATTTTTTAAAAGAGTATTTTTTCTTCAGAGCAGTTTTAGCTTCACAGCAAAGTTAGAAGGAAGGTACAGAAATTTCCCAGATGCTCCTTGCCCCCACACATGCATAACCTCCCCCTTTATGAATATCCCCCACCAGAGTGGAACATTTGTTACAGATGATGAACCTGCATTAACACACTATAGTCATCCAAAGTCCGTAGTTTACGTTAGTGATCACTTTTGGTGGTGTACACTCTGTGGGTTTGGCAAATGTCTAGTAATATGTATTCATCATTACAGTAACCACACAGAGTATTTTAACTGCCTAAATATCCTCTCTGCTCTGCCTGTTCATTTGTTTCTCCCACCTCCCCAACCCGTTGAAACTACTCATCTTTTTACGATCTCTATACTTTTGCCTTTTCAAAATGTCATATATTTGGAATCATTCAGGAAGTACCCATTAGTGATTGGTTCCTTTCACTAAAATTCCTCCATGTCTTTTCATAGCTTGATTGCTCATTTCTTTTTAACACTGAATAATATTCTGTTGTCTGAATGTACTTAATACACTTTTTGTAGTCAAGGTATTCTTGCCGTACTTTATTCTGAATTAGGAGTTCTAAGTACAATAAGTATTTAGAAAGCTTTAATAGTATCCTTCTAGATGCCAAAAAGTAATAATGGTAATTATGATTTGCCTCTACCCCCTGAAGGTAAATGAGACTATATTGATAAGTCTAAATTTGGCCTTCCTCTTTACTTTGGAAATTCTGTGATTGGGGGAAATTGTTATAAAGACCCACGCAACAGGCAATGCAAGTTATCATTTAGTTGAAGATTTTCTAAGAAAAATCTAAATTAAAAATTCTTACTTTCTTATGAATCATATTTATTGTCTTAATCTGTTTTGGCTAATCATCCAAAAAAGCTCCCGAATTCATGACTTCTTGTGGTTGTTGTTAAGGAAAGAAAAAAATATAGTATTAAATGGAAATAAGGATAATGTGTAATAATTTTACATTAGGAATTATCTAAAATGGGTATCAAGTCAGCAAACATTTGGTACATTTACATATCCCTGTATTTTATATTGGAAAAATAAAAGTTGTAAATTTTAAAGAAGTCTTGATGCATGTATGTATACCATTAAGATTTTGTCATTAAAAGAGAATGTGACTTAAATTTATCATTGCTTATCTCTGAAATTATCGCCTTTCTATTTTAAAATTTTTATTTTATTTTTTTTACCTTCGACTGTGCTGAGTCTTTGTTGCTGTGTGGAGGCTTTCTCTAGTGTGGCGAGTGTGTGGGCTCCTCATTGTGGTAGCTTCCTCTGTTGTGGCTCAAGGACTTCAGCAGTTGTGCGTGGACTTAGTTGCTCCATGGAAGGTAGGATCTTCACAAACCAGGGATCAACCCTGGCTCAGTGGTTACTGGACCACCAGGGAAGTCCCTGCCTTTGTCTTACTAACTGAATTGCATAACCACACTGGGACATGGGTGCAGAATAGTTTGCAAATCTAGCATATAACTGTCAATATTTAGTTGTCACCTGTTTAAATTGAATTAAGCTAAATCAATGTGTTTTACTGCTGTTGTACCCACCTACTGATAAGTCATTGAGTTAGTGACCTCTTGAGATTTAATATTTTTTCTCTAGTCCAACACTGTCCACAAAAATGTTTTAGAATGATGGGAATGTTGTGTATCTGTGCTGTCCCACGTAATAGCTACCAGCTGTATGTGTCATAGAGTACTTCAACTATGGCTAGTGCACCGAAGGAGCCTGTTTGTGAAATTTGATTGAGCTTTAGGATTTTTAAATTTGAATTTAAATAGGCATGTAGGTAGTGGAGAAGGAAATGGCAACCCACTCCAGTGTTCTTGCCTGGAGAATCCCAGGGACGGGGGAGCCTGGTGGGCTGCCATCTATGGGGTTGCACAGAGTCGGACACAACTGAAGCGATTTAGCAGCAGCAGCAGCAGTAGGTAGTGGATACAACTCTAGTTTTCCTGGAGAAAAAGGCAGATAGAGGAAGAGTAGAAATTTAGGAAACTTGTTGCTACTGCCATGTAGAATAACCACTATCATAATTCGTTTGAGTTACTGCCATTCATCAATAATTCTACCATTTTGGAAAAGTTGTAGCCAGGTCTTCATATTTCCACTGATGAGATTTCATTTGAAACTGGTGCATTTGACTCCATATCTTTGGAATTTCAGTACTCTTGACTCATTGCCTAGGTCTGTTTTGTTTGTTTGGCTGACTGGTTAGTTTTAAATTTTCACCCTTTGCTTTTTGAAAAGAATCCCTGGCGACTTATGCAAGCTGACTAGTAGTCCTGAAAAAACTTAAAAATCTTAATATAGTCCATTGCAGTTTCTACTCATTGGAGAGCGAGGAAAAGTTGAGTAACAAGCATATCTATCTACATCATTCTTAGAGACATTGTGTTAGTTTCATTATGCAAACTTCACATTTTAAAATTAGTTACCACTAAATCTAGCTAGAGTTATCTTCCTACTCAGAAACTGAAGTAATAATACATTTTCAAACAATATCAATATGTTTTAAATAAATGAGCTGTATAGGTAGATAAGCATCTTTCAGAGTAGGACACAGGTATTAACTACAGTTCTCAGCAATCTCAATGATAGTCATTATGTAACCTTTTGAAACTAGGTTTTTCTGTAGTGAATACCGATTTTTAGAAGGGTCATAGATTCTGTAAAATACATTTCAGGCTGAAGGACTCCGTGGAAATGAAGTTCAGTAATTAAATACTAATTATTTTCCAACTTCTCATGTAGCACGGCTTGATGTTAAGTCATGCCGATATTTTAAGGGAATATATTATTCACAAAGAAAAATATATTGGGGAATAGTTACAAAACGGTTTTATTATGTGTTCAGAAATGCTAGTCAATTAAATGGTTGGACTGAATGTAGGTTTTAATTGTCTCTAAAATGAGGATCTTTACTTAGCTTTTCTTGTGAGACCTCAAGTAAGAAAAGAAACTATACTAAAAACGAGTTATTGGAGTATCTTTCTTCTCATCAGAGTCTTAATTCCTCATGACGTAAAGTTATCGTTAGGAACTTAGAAGTTTGGTAATCTTACATCCCAGAGATCAATTTACAGCCTTGAAATACTTTTTTTTTTTAAGAATGTATTTTTTATGCCTATGTAAACAATTGATAATCCGTTGTTCTGTTAGGTTCATTGAGGGCATAAATCCTTTTGGAGGAGGGAAATAAAAGCTTCTAAAACTTTACAATCCTGTTTCTTTTGAACATGAAAAGTTATTGAGGTAAAAATCCTTTCATGGTTGATTCTGTTAATCTAATTTGCTTTGGGGGGAAGGAAAACTCTAGACCAGGAAGTAGGGTGCTTGAGATCTATTTTCAGGAGTCATGCCTCCCTCCCTCCCTCCCTCCCTCCCTCCCTCCCTCCCTCCCTCCCTCCCTCCCTCTCTCTCTCTCTCTCTCTCTGTCTCTCTCTCTCTCCCCCTCTCCCCACTGCTCTCTCTCTTCACCCCCTCCTCACCTGCTTTTTCCCCAGGCCACACAAACACAATGCATCAGTTTTTAACATTGAATTTCCCATGCCTTTTTTATTTATGGACATCTATATAGGACATATTTTCTACAGTCTGATGATGGAATCAGTGAGTGATTGGCAGTGCTAATAGGGATCTGTGTGAATGATCTCATGCGAAATTTCAGGTTCAAATGGAATTATCCCAGATGTAATGATGTTTTTCTGCCAAGATGCCTCTCACTTACCCTGTGCATGGTTAGTTCAGTTCTTCACTGCCCCTCATATCACTACCTGTTTTGTTATTTCCACTGGCATTATCCTTATCCTCCTTGTGATGCACATGCCTAAACTAAATCCATAAAAATTCTCTTGTTATGGACTTCCTTTCTTCTGATTTTGTTGCCCCACTCTACTCCATAGTACCATCAGGTGAATTTCCCCTAAATATTAATTTAAATGTCCATCTATTCAAACACTTTTTGTGGTTTTCTGATTACCTTGGAATAAAAGTTACACTCCGGAGTCTTCCACAAGCTAACTTTCTTTTAATAATACTTTCCATATTTTATCTTCACACTTTATTCACATAAAACCATATATGGCGAATAAAAAAATAAAAATGTTTCCTTTCAATATATGAAAACTATTTACCCTAAAAGAATTAGATATTCATATGCCTTTTCTTTTATTCACATTTCCTTAATCTGGGTAGCTGAATACTTGAACTTGCTTTTTGAGGGTTCACCTCTAATTATTGATGACGAGTAGATAATCTATTAGGTTAATTCTTTTATCCATAGAATATTACTGATGCTGCTATATTTCATGTCAGATTAGTATCAGGCAGATAGTTTTTGGTGGTTATATATGAGATTTGAATTTTGCGTTGTATAGAATTTCTCAAAGATAGGTACTACTCTTATCCTGTCTTCAGGTTTCCAGAACTGAGGTTTTGTTTTTTTCAATTTTTTAAGTCTGTTGAATTTGTTACAATATTGCCTTCTGTAGTTTTTATGTTCTGGAATTTTGGCTGCAAGACATGGGATTTTAGCTCCCCGACCAGGGATCGAACCCTCACCCCCTGCATCGGGAAGTGAAGTCTTGGCCACTGAACCACCAGGGAAGGTCCTGGAACTGAGTTTTTCTGGTCACTGAATGTTTTCTGTCACGTTCCATGTTCATTGTACCTGCAGTGAATTCCTGTTTCCTAGTGCATCTGGTGGCCTGCAGTCCGTGGGGGTGTCACAGAGAGTTGGACATAGCTGTGCACACGTGTACACACATACACACACAGCTGAGTGCACACAGACACGCACATACACATTTCAGCTCTAGCCCCTGCCCTGTTCCTTTCCACCACTGTGTGATTTCCCTCAATTCCACTTCTCATACTTGCATCACAGGCATGTCCTGACTGCCTCCAAGTTACATCGTTTTCATTCTAGCTGCATGGCTTAGCTCACAGAGTGGTTTGACTTTCATGCTTCCTACCTATATCCTGTGGTTGTTCAGTCACCAAGCCATGTCTAACTCTTCGCGACCCCATGCTCTGCAGCATGCCAGGCTTCCCTGTCCCTTACCATCTCCTGGAGTCCACTTTTGTCCTGCCTATAATGAAATGCTAAGCCCTCCTTTCTGAATATTGTTAATCTCTTTTTAACTGGTATTCTGTAGAACTTTAATTTTTTTGCTATACAATTCTGCACTTAAAGTCATGATAAATTTCATGTATCATGAAATTTTGTTTTCCCCTAATCATATTATATGCACTATGAAATACTTACTGCCTTTTAAAAAAAAAATCATAATGCCTTGTACAGAGAGAAAAACACAGTTGTACCCAATAGACGTATACTCCTCAATTGCTGAATGGACTTCAGAATAACAATAACAGACTCTTAGGAACATTGGGGTCACCAACCTTATCTTTGATGTTTCCATATTAATTTCAATGAATTATTTGAATTACATCAACAATCTTAGATTTCATTATATAGGTGCTTTCTTTTCCTGTTACAGCACATGCCAGCATATGATTGCTTACAAAACCAAAATCTGATAGTTATCTGGTAAAAAAATTTACAGAGATGTTATCATTAAGGTATTGTTTACTCTAGGTCACCCTAACTTAAGAATTCTATCATGTGAGTTTTGCAAAATTTTATGATAGGCTGAAACATTTGATCACTTCTAAAGTGTCACAGTGGCCACTGTATTTCCAAATGCTTTTTATTTGTCAGGGTTAGGAATAAAATTTAGAAAAAGTGGAGTGGTATTTATTTATATGTAATGGGTTTTAAATTTTGTTTGAAACAGACTAGGGACATCCCTGGTGGTCCAGTGGTTAAGACTCCACACTTCCAATGCAAGGGGTGTGGGTTCGATCCCTGGTTGAGAAAAGAAGATCCCACATGCTGCACAGAGTGGCCTAAAGATTAAGTAAAACAAAACAAAACAAAAAAACAAAACGAGACTCTCTCCCTGTTTTTCTGGGAAAAGAAAAAAATCTTCTGTTGACTCCATTGACTGCTCCTTTATGAGGAAGATTTTTGAAGCTGAGCACAGGCATCCTGGTGAAATTTGAGCACAGTCACTGTAGAGCTGACGTTTCCTCCACAATCACGTGCTGCCACATGGAATTCAAAGGGCAGACAAAGCCTCCTTTCCTCCTCCTATGTCTGTATGAACACGAGAAGTATTTGTCTTCTGTGGTGTCAGGAAAGGGCAGATATCTGTCACTAATTAGACCATGGCACTGGAGAGAATTTTGCAATAAAAAAGGAAAGAAATATTTCTCTAGCTGATTGATAAAGTAAGTCCCTAATGACCAGAATTACTTCACTAAGACTGAAATTGATATTATCAGAACCATATGCTCATTACATCATCATAACTCTTTTTTAACATGTGCCAGGTGGCATAGGTATTAGTCTTTTTTCATCAGTAAAACTAAATTTGTCTATTTTTATTGAAATTTCTAATATATGTTGAATATCTAGAAGCATCTCAAATTTCAGAGGAATCAGTAACATATGATAAGTATTATCTGTTACTGGGATGTATGACTGAATACTATCTGGGAACCTAAGATTTGTGATCAAGTTTCATGTGTAAATGTCTGGATAATAATTTGTACATACATATTATAAATATTGTGGTACTTATTCTATCATTCTTTGTCATACTTTGCCATATAATGAAATATAAATAATAGCAAAAATTACAGACAGCCTATTATTTGTCAGGAATTTTTAAAGTTCTGTGTATTCAATGGACTTCCCCTGTGGCTCAGATTGTAAAGAATCTGCCTGCAGTGCAGGAGACCTGGGTTCGATTCCTAGGTTTGGAAGATCCCCTGGAGAAGAGAATGGCTACCCACATCAGTATCCTTGCCTGAAGAATTCCATGGACAGAGGAGTCTGGCAGGCTTCATTCAGTCCATGGGGTTTCCAAGAGTTGGACATGACTGAGAAACTAACACTTTCACTTTTCATGTTTTCAGTATATTAGTTCCACAATAACCCTATGAGTTAAGATAGCTTTATTATCTCCATTAAAGTATACATCAGATGCCATGGCTTCAGTTCAGTTCGTTTCATTCACTCGGTTGTGTCTGACTCTTTGAGACCCCATGAACTGCTTCCCTGTCTATCACCAACTTCCAGAGCTTGCTCAAACTCAAGTCCATCGAGTTGGTGATGCCATCCAACCATCTCATCCTCTGTCGTCCCCTTCTCCTCCTGCCTTCAATCTTTCCCAGCTTCAGGGTCTTTTCCAATGAGTCAGTTCTTTGCATCAGGTGGCCTAAGTATTGGAGTTTCAGCTTCAGCATCAGTCCTTCGAATGAATATTCAGGACTGATTTCCTTTAGGATGGATTGGTTTGATCTCCTTGCAGTCCAAGGGACTCTCAAGAGTCTTCTCCAACACCACAGTTCAAAAGCATCAATTCTTCAGTGCTCAGCTTTCTTTATAGTCCAACTCTCACATCCATACATGACTACTGCAAAAACCATAGCTTTGACTAGACACCATGTTTTGACTTTGACACCATGGATTATTTAACCATTTTGAGTCTTAATTATGTTTTTTTTTAATATGTAAAGTGACAGTAGCACTTCACAGGGTTATTGAGGAAAACAAATGGTGGGTTTTGGAGTTACATACTTGGCACATAGGTACTCAGTAACTTCTGCCCTCCTTCCTATTTCAATGAACTGACTTCTAGAAAGAGATTTAGTCCCTAATTGTATATAATACACTTTTGTGTACAATATTCTGTGAGATCTTTGAGGTCACCGAGTGTCAGAAACATAGTAGGTACTCAGTAAATATTTGTTTTGTGAAAGGATGAAAGCAGATTTTCCCAAGTACTTTCAATATACCAGTGGTGAAAAATATGTTAAATTATTGTTTAAGTAATTCAAATCATTACTGATGTCTGATTAAACCACCTTGAAGAGAAAGGCCTTAAGTGTTGTCTTTGATAATGTCCTACCAACAAATCAGACCCAATTACCAATAACAGTAAATTTGTCTCTTGTGTATGAAGATGATGTTGGAGATTTTTAAGACTTTGTTGAGATTTTATCTTCCTTGGTCTTTGCAGTTGGAGCCGTGGCTGTTTTCATGCTCTTCTTATATAAGATGCATTTTGCCAGTTTGAGCAGTAACGACACCTAAGTCTTAGAGTAGTATTTTTCATTCCTAGTATCCTAATCTACGTTTAACGTTTTAAAATCATTGGTGGAGAATTACGGAAACTTTTGTATTTCTCTTTTGTTGTGGTTAAAATATAAAGAATGAATTAATGCCTTGTTACCTAACAGTGCCACATTCCCATCACTTTGGCTCATGAGCAGTAAGTTGTTATTTAGGATGATGGTGCTGATGGTTGGTGGTAGTGGTGGTGATGATAATGGCAGTGACTGTGGTATTGAAATGAGGTTGAAAACCAACTAAGAATGGATTACTTCTCCTCAAAGCCTAAAAGTGGACTCTGGATTTTGATGGAATTGAACTTCTTCTTACTTCATGAGAACTATCTTATTAAAACAAGATGAGCTTTATTCCCCTAGGAATTAAAAAAAAAATCTAACAGTTGAAATAATTATGTTGAGAGATGCCAGTCTCTCCTAGAAAGAATCCCACTGGTAGGCTCTGTAGTTCGGATATCAGAGTGAAAATAAATGTCAGTTACCCAAACCAAGATGTAAAGAGCTAAGAGGTCATTTCTCCAATAAAACCTGGATATAGAGTATATCCTTATTTAACCTGATCAAATAAAAGTTGAATCATTCTGATCATTTTTATTCAACAGTTATTTGGTCAAAATGCAATTATGAATGCCTATGTTTGTTCATATTCTTTCTGATTTTCTTATTGTCAGCAGAAATATTCTTTCCAGGGCAGTGGTAAATTTCTCACCTTCTGTGGGATGATGTCATCCCATCTGTATGTTGCACACAGACTTACTTCATGACCCTGAACAGCACCCTATATCCAGGCTTTATTGGAGAAATGACCTCTTAGCTCACTACATCCTGGTTTGGGTAACTGACATTTATTTTCACTTTGATATCTGAACTACAGAGCCTACCAGTGGGATTCTTGCTGGGACTGACGCCAAGCCAGTTCTGGCAGAGGCCACTGGAAGGCATCGTGTTTAGCCAAAAATCCCAGGAGCTGCTGAATCTTTGTAGCAATGCTATGTCAAAATGAGGTAGATATGAGAAACCTTTTATTTTGGGAAGGTGGGAGTAAATGTGGGTATTCAAAAAATTCCAAAGAGAAACAAGTGTTCGTTTTTCCCACTTCTTCCCCTGAAGATTGTCCACAGCTCTCCCAAAACATGTGTAGTGCTCCCGCATTTCAGAATTGATGGACTCCAGATGGAATCACAGTTTGGACTTACTGGCTATGGCTAGTCTGCCCTTGACCTCACATGTTTCTCCAGCCCTCTGTTCACTAAGAGGAAACCATAGAATAGTATTAGCTATCAACCAAGTCTGCTCGCCAGAAAAACCCTTAAGCATTAACTTCAAAGACAAAATTATTTGAGAAACACAATATAAACAGGAAAAAAAGGGGAGTGAGTGATTAGAAGCTGCTCGCAATTAGGCACTAATTAGGTTTGTTCCATGGTATAGCTGCCCAGTGGCACCATTTGTATCTCTTTCAAATGTATAGGGATTCCTCAGGCTAGTGTTGCTTGGTGAAGCTAAACCACAATTTGCAGACTAACTTATTATGAAGATACACCACAAACATATCCAGATCTAACTGATTAACTGAATTCTCAAATTCATTTGTAGTAAAAACCTGGTTAAGTGGAAAGCTGACATCCTGTTTGGCTCATCAGTGTATCCCTGTAAGTTAGCACAGAGCCTGGAACATAATAATTGTGCAAAAAGCATATTATTGAATTAACTTATTTTTGTTAATACTCATGACATCTATTTCAGACATCATGCAAATGAATTTATTTTTATCTTATTGAGTGGGGCATGTTTACACAAAGTAAATTATTTAAACTACCAGTTATAAAATAAATAAGTCACAGGGATATAATGTACAGCAAAGCGAATTTAGTTAGTAATATAACAAATTTGTGTGGTGCTTAACTTTAAAAATAATCATGTTATACACCACCTGAAATTAATATTTTAAGTCCATTATACTTCAATAAAATGTAAAAAAAAATAAGTGGGCTTTAAAGAGAAAGGCAATCATTAAATATTTCTTTGATGATACCTTTGTTGATGATTAATTCTTACTCTGAAGTAGTATAGATGTAAAACATGTAATTGATTAGACCAGCCTTACCAGCATCCCAGTTATCCCAGAGAATTCTTGTGTCCTTTTAGATAATAAATTTCTGATTTAACTTTTCATTTTTGAAGGTTGTTTTTTTCTGCCACAGAAGTAAAATGTAATATGCACTTTGAATAATGGATATTTTCTGTTAAGTTGAGCTGTTGTGAATCCATGGGCATGAGGCAGATGATCAGTATAGCTGGATCTTGAGAGGTTGGCAGGCGTAACAATTCTCAGAACCAAGTTAGAGTTTAGGAATGACCTGTGTTCCCTCAATGGTTTTAGGTCTCTGTTATTTACAAGTCACTGGACAATGTGAAAGGGATGTTAAATATTATGGAGTATACTGGAATATGGAATAATATGAAAGACATGGCCTCAACCTCAGCAATATTTATAAAAATTTTATTAAAAAGGGAAAGAACAATTCAAACAAAGCAGGCTGCTGTGACAACAAGTTTGGTTCTCAACCTGTGTTCACTATATAGAAAGAGGCAAAAGGCTCTGTCTGGAGACCTTACCTGAAAACAAGTTTATATTGAAGTTCCAGACAAACAGGTGGAAGCCAGTGGTCAGGTAGTTGGAGCAGAGTAGCAAGCGTCCCCGTGGTAACCAGTGGAGACACTGAAACATTTGGATCAGATTCATTTTACTCTCAAAAGCAATTTACCTATCATGCTTTCATTGCTTTTCGTGTCTCTCCTACACTGATGGGGCCAGATCCCTGATGGAGAGTACCCTAAGAGCTCCTTCCCAGCCAGAGCCCAGGGGGGAAGCCTAAGGCCAGTGTCATCGAGGCTTCAAGGGCACCAGCACACGTGTGTGGTCCCAGTTCCACCTTGGCCTTGGAGCTCTTGCTGTGGCTGACTGCACGCTGCTGCTGCTGTTGCTGCTTGTGCAGCCGAGCTGCATGGGCCAAGTTCTAAGCCAGGATCACCTTTATACTGCCTGCTCTGCTTCATGATCATCAGGGTGGCTATGCTCACCTGCCTGCCTGCTAGGTCAACATGGTGAGGTGGTAGAGAACGTGAGTATCGTCAGGTGGTTCATCCAGTCCTTCATGTATATATATTCAAGTCTATATTCCCGTTCACTTTGAGATAAAGGGCCACCAGAAGCTGGAGGTGGACCACTTCTGTGTCATTGTTTCTAACCACTAGAGCATCCTGGGCATTGTGGGTCTCAAGGAGGACCTTCCCAAGTGTTGCCAAGCAGGAGCTGCTCTTCACAGGGCTCATGGGCCTGGGGCATCTTCATTGCTGATGCAGATAATCAGTAAACAGTCTATAATAGGAAAAGAAGCGTTTTATTCAAGTCAAACTGAGGACAGTGGCCTTGGAGACACAGATTCAGGAAACACTTGAATTGTGTTCTGCCTGACTACAAAATGAGGGAGGCTTATATAGGCAAAAACCACAGTATTGCATCAGTTGTTTGTCAGGATTAGGATTGGAACTGGCAAGAAGTAGGGATGCTTATTAAGCAAGGGTTGTTTGGGGAGCGAGTTGGTTGCATAGTTACAAAGGGAGTCCTTGAGACCATAAGGTTGCAGCTGGGAACCGCTAGTAGATGTTTTGAGAACAGCTGTTGGTGTCCGTGAGTCTGATGCAGTTCAGAAGATTCAGGTTCTTGGTGATGCAGGAGCTTGTCTGAAACCACATTGACAGCAGCCACCTGTCTCCATTTTGAATGCTTGAACCACAGTTACTCCATTTTGATTTTTTCAACACATTCTTTAATGGTTAAAGCAGAGGTACAATGCATGTTTGATAATCCATCGACAGGCTGTTCTCACTAGCATAAAGTTCAAGCCAGATCGTGTATAAGCCAGAATGACTGCCATCCCTCAATATGTGAACATTTCTTCCATCATCATCCGGCAGTGCTCCAGGACCTGATGGCCCACATGGTCTAGTGCGTGGTCAGGGAGAACCTCAAAGTGTGGTGCTGGTCCACGTGCACTCGGAGTGACAATAGGGACCTGCTGCCTTTCGAGGAAGGAGGCTTCTCCCTGGTGGTCTAAGTCCGTTTGCCCCTTCCCTCCATGTTGAGCTCCACCTTCTCCTGCACCGCAAGAGGAAAGTCTTGGCCTTGGGAACCATTAAGCTGGAGGTGCTGAACGCCACCCCTACCAGCAGCCTCCCTGTGGCTGAAGTCACCAAGGTCATCGACACCTGCTGCCAGGCCATGAGGACCACCTGGCTAGAGAATGGATGGAGGAATCCCTGCCCCAGGACCTCATATCACTGTCATAATCCTGCTACTCTCCTCCTTGCATTCAGGGGGCAGGAAAGTGGAGGCCTCTTCCTGTCATTGATGTCAGATCCAGACTCCTGATGTGCCCTCAAAGGAGAGTGTGCCAGGCCCTTGCCAAGCTCTGAAGGCAAGGCCTTGCCCACCCTCATGCTTCACGATCTGGGAGTAGGAGCAAGCCTGCTGCTCCAGTGGGCTGACAGGGCTTGGCTGAGCTACACGACCTTGGGCCGAATGACCAGAGGTGAAGCCCTCTGCGGTCCTCCCCAGGCCTGTGGGGTACAGAGTCAAGCTTTGGGGTCCCAGCCCCAGCCTGCATCAGTCTTTCATGGAGAGGAGAGGCTCTGGAGAAGCGAGGAGAGCAGACCCTGGTCTCATACAACTTGGGCTGCCGAAAGCTGGAAAACAGGATCTGCGTTCCTTGCCCGCCTTGGGGAGCATGTCTGCTGAGTAACTGCAGCTTTTTTGTTATTGTTCATAAACAAACTCCTGGAAGTGCAAAATAAATAAATGTTTATAAAGTAAAGGTGTGGTGGTGATAAGTCTGCAAATCTGCTAATAGAGGAAGCTCCTGACATCACTGGCATTTCATGCTGTGTGTTTTCTTTTTATCTGCAGAACCACCCAAAGTCACTGTGATGCCCAAGAATCAGTCCTTCACAGGTGGATCAGAGGTCTCCATCATGTGTTCTGTAACAGGTTATCCCAAACCAAAGATCTCCTGGACCATGAATGATATGTTTATCATGGGTTCACACAGGTACTGGGTTTGTATCATGTTCTTTGTTTTTACTGAGTAAGAGGAGTTGATGAAATTTCTGGTCAGAACTAATCTGACTAAATCTCTGGGATTAAGGGAAGTTTGACCCAAATCCGCAGCTCTAGATTTTCTCAATAGGCCAGGAAATGTCCATAAAGTAATAAATGATGAATGTCTAGAGTTTGAGGTTCTTGAGTGTTGAATTCAACAGCTAGAACTGAGTGTTTCCTCACTTTGCTTTGTAAACAGAACACTGTAACAGTTGATTTACCATGAATAACTGTGTGCTAAGTCACTTCAGTTGCGTCTGACTCTCTGTGACCCTATGGATTGTTGCCCGCCAGGATCCTCTACCCATGGGATTATTTAGCCAGGAATACTGGAGTGGTTTGCCATGCCCTTCCTCCAGGGGTTTTCCTGACCCAGGAATTGAACTGGCATCTGTCTCCTGTATTGGCAGGCACATTCTTTACCACTAGCACCACCTGGGAAGCCCATGAATAATTGAAATGGGGATAATAAACTTTCTGTGGGTAAATTGATGTGCATTTAACCCATTCACTAAAGGCTTGGTCCTGGGATTTGACAGAAGAGAGAGGCACAAGCAAAGGATGGAACAGTAGCTCTAATTAAAGTGTGTGCAGACTTTCTTCATAACTCATGTTCACCATTGCCTCTCATACTACATTTCTCATTGTAGTATTCTATTCTGCTGGATGCTTTTAAAAGAAAATGAATCCTCTCATGCTCAGAGAAAGTACCGAACACTTGGGACATAAACAGTGAAGTTTCCAGCCATCAGGCTCCCATTACTCTGGGTTTGTCATGAGGAGACGATCTTAGCTGTGAGCCAAATTCTATTCCCGGCCTCTTCAGGGACTCACTTGAGACGTGAGGCATTGCATCTCTCAGGTTTTCATTTTGAGGAACTGTTTAGCTTAGAAGTTCACACAGAGCAAGATTGCCTGGGTGCAAACTTCGCTTCTTCCCTTTACTGACGCTGACTTGGGGCAAGTTGTATAACCTCTTTTCTCATCTGTATAACAGACAGAATAGTAGTATCTAACTCATTGGATTGTTGTTGCTGCTGCTGCTAAGTCACTTCAGTCGTGTCCGACTCTGTGTGACCCCATGGATGGCAGCCCACCAGGCTCCCCTGTCCCCGGGATTCTCCAGGCAGGAACACTGGAGTGGGTTGCCATTTCCTTCTCCAGTGCATGAAAGTGAAAAGTGAAAGTGAAGTCACTCAGTTCTGTCCAACCCTCACTGACCCCATGGACTGCAGCCTTCCAGGCTCCTCCATCCATGGGATTTTCCAGGCAAGAGTACTGGAGTGGGTTGCCATTGCCTTCTCCACATTGGATTGTTAGGAACATTTAAAACATGAATAAATATAAAGCTGCTAGATCAGCCTTGGCACATGGCAAGTATTAGATATGTGGAACCTATTGTTATTATTCTGGAGAAGGAAATGGCAACCACTCCAGTATTCTTGCCTGGAGAATCCCATGGAGAGAGGAGCCTGGCCAGGCTACAGTCCATGGGGTCTCAAAGAGTCGGACATGACTGAAGCGACTTAACACACACACACATATTGTTATTATTACAGTGTTTCTTCTTACATAGTGATGCTATTAATCATTTTTGCAACCAGCACCAAAAGCATAACTCTAAAGTATTTGAAGATATTTGAAGGAAGTTGCTATAGTTCCCTGATCCTATTACTATTTTCAATTTCATTTTCTTTTTGTCTATAGGTATAGGATGACCTCAGAAGGTAACTTGTTTATCAAAAATGCAGTTCCCAAAGATGCAGGGATCTATGGTTGCCTGGCAAGTAATTCAGCTGGAATGGATAAACAGACTTCTACCCTCAGATACATTGGCAAGTATAATCAGTTTAAAAGCCAGTTCAAATAGGGTGAATATCATATCAAGCAATGTAAAAGTGCTTTTTAAAAAAATTAATATTGGAATGAGTCATATCCAGTTGTATAATTTTTTATTTGTCTCACACACTGATTAAAGCAAATATTTTAACTAATTTAAGTTAAAAGTTCAGAAAATGAATCGGTTCATTATTCAACAGAAATCAAGGAAGATTCCAGATTATGGAAGTGTTTCTGATTGTCCATAGAGTTCTGTCCTTCCATGGTTGATCTGTTCTTTGTTTTACTTACAAATCAACAAATTCTGTATTTTTCTTAGCTTACCTCAACTTTTGTTTTACATTTTCCACTTATGTCCATATATGTTTGAATTTATATATTCATACATAAATGCATATATATGAAATTGTTTATAACATTTATATTATAATTAAATATTTATAACACTTCTGTCACTATCTAGATGTTATTTTTGCTTTTCATCTTCAGTTTTTCCCCTCCAAACTCAAATATTTATTGAAGATAAATATTTTATTTTTCTTATAATAATAATAAATAATATCATGACAACTTTTCTATAATATCACATATTCTAACATGTATAATGTAATCTAATCTATTATACATAATCATATATTCTAATAATATATAATAGAATATTTCTTTTAATTTGACGTTTCTTAGACAAAGGACATGGGCATTACATACTCAATCTCAGTTTGTAAAATGTAAATAATTAGTGACTAGCAATTCACTCTTTCTCTCATTTTTATTTACCATAATTCATAGTAAGGCTTGTGGAGAGGAAGGAGTATAAAAGGGCCATAATAAAGGCTGAGAATTATAGAGGGTATGTATAGATGAGGGAGTTAACAAAAGTGTCACAAATACTCAACCTAAAAGCCTGGGAAGATTGGTTTCATTTGTAGACATTAGAAAGGCAAGTGGTGAGTAAGTTTTTGAAGGGAAAATGGGCTTAGACTTAGAGATGACTGAAAATCAATCACAGAACACCCATGTGGAGAGAGACCAGACAGTTGGGAATGGGATATGCGTTACAGAAATGAATTTTGGTTAATTCACAAAGAAACCAAAATGTTCCACCCATTTATTTAACTTATTAATCACTCAAAGTATGTAAAATGCTATGCTAGAGATTCTGGAGTGTAAAAATTAAAGAAAAAAGGACATTATGAGGCCCTTATTTTTCAAGAGTGTGAATAATGAAAGTAGATATACATAAAGAAATATAATAAGGAAGACACATAAGCATTAACGTGGGAGGCTGGCAGAGGGAAGATTAATAATTCCAGATGGGGAATTTGCAAGCATTTCTCAAAGGAGACAGGACTTAAGCTCAGTCTGGAATAATGAGTGGGATGTAAAGAGTTGTGACAACGGGTGTCAGGCAGAGGAAACAACTTTCGCAAAAGTAGGAAGATGGAGAGAATAGGGCCTGTTTTGAAACAAGTGTAGCTCCATACTTGTGGCAAGTCAGGAAGTGTAAAGGGGGTGAAATTCAAGAAAAAGCCATGCACCAATGTGAGTTTCGAAAGTCAGATTAGGAAATTATGAAATGCAATCACGGAAGTTTTCTAGCCAGGTAGAAACATGATCTTTGCGAAGTTAACTCTTGGGTTTGTTTAAAGCTACCTCAGTTGAAGTTGGAAAGACCTAAAATGTTCAGTTCATTTAAAAAAATGGGTGCATAAACTGAAGTATTAGGCAAAAGGGTGAATCAAACAGAGCTAAGGAAAGAAACTTAGAGAATGTCTGTGTTTAACATCAAAGAGGAAAATAGAGTCAAAAGTGGGAAACTGCTTCTTATAGGTGCAGAGTTTAGCCTTAAGTAAGCGTTAGTTGCTCAGTCATGTCCTATTTTCTTCAATCCCATAGACTGTAGCTCCCCAAGC
Source organism: Capricornis sumatraensis (assembly GCF_032405125.1). Taxonomy (NCBI): domain Eukaryota; kingdom Metazoa; phylum Chordata; class Mammalia; order Artiodactyla; family Bovidae; genus Capricornis; species Capricornis sumatraensis. The sequence continues at coordinate 74,193,866 of NC_091082.1, forward strand.
TCTTCTGTCCGTGGAATTCTCTAGGCAAGAATATTGGAGTGGGTTGTCATTTTCTTTTCCAGGGGACCTTCCCAACCCAGGGATTGAACCTGGGTCTCCCCCATTGTGGGCAGATTCTTTACCATCTGAGCTACAAAGAGGAACCCCCAAAAATTTAACCTTAAAGAACAACTGTCTCTGTACATAGACATGAATATCCTTAAAGTCACATAGAAAATGTGCATCAGTTAATTGAAATCTGCATCAGTTGTGCACATTTCAAAATGTATATCTCAGAGAAAATGTGCATCAATTAATATCCTAAATTTTTAGACTCTGTTTTAGCAGAATTATTTTCGTCTGATATTCTTTTGGTTTTTATAGATGATCTTTTATCACATACATCATTGTGCATATACATTAGAAGAGTTTATTTCTATTTATTATAAATATTAAGATGGCGACAAGCACATAAATAATGATCATTTTTAAATTGCTTCATTTAGTAAACATAAACAGGTTGCACGTGGCATTGTGCTAGGCTTTAACTGTTTGCTTGTTTGTTGTTTTCAGAAGCTCCGAAGTTGATTGTAGTTCAGAGTGAGCTCTTGGTTGCCCTGGGGGATACAACAGTTATGGAATGTAAAACCTCTGGTGTTCCTCCACCTCAAGTTAAATGGTTCAAAGGTATATTTCTTAAGTATGTTCATGTCTGATTCACTTAGTATTGCTTTCTCTTTTAGATAAAAATAATTTGTTAAAAATTTGTTTTGGTGTGTGACTTAGCAGCCCCATAAAATGTGTTTATGGTCTCACTAGAGACGGCAATTCAACATGCTGCACTCTGAATTTCAGCATTTGACATCTGGTGTGGATTATAGAACCGTTAAAATCAAAGCAGGAAAACTTCTCCTCTGCTAATCCAGCTGAACATTCTCTTTGTTAGTTTAGGATTGTTTCCTGTAGAAAACTGTCCAGGAATACTCAGTTCATGTTTAAAATAGCTTCTCTGATTTCAGTTCACTTTGCTTAGGCTCTCACAATTAGGAAGTTTCCTAGATTCTGCAGGATACTTTTCTATAAAGTGGTCAAATAAAGACCCGTGTTAAAGCTTACAATTGAATAACATTTGTGATTTAAAGGCAAATGTATTTTGTGGTCAGCTTTATCATGCATGGTAGATGTTTATGTCAAGTATAGAAATTATCTGCCCCTATTTGTGACATAAAGGTTCTGCCTCTGTGATTCTGTAATAAAATAATAATAATGTGCTGCTTGTCCTTGGTGAAAATGCCCTTGGGCCCTGGTCCAGGCTCAGATGCTGACAGTGGCTATCTCTGCAGAATGTCCCGCTCCTGTTTCTCTCAGTTTTTCCAGTCTATGAGAAAGAAAAATCCCTACAAACACCCTGAGAGGGGAGGTTGCTAGGATTATTGAGATGCTGTTTGCAAAATACTCTTTAATCTTCAGATGAAAAATGCTAAATAGTACAAAGCACTATTGTTATGATTCTGTTTGTTAAATCACAGACATTCCCATAGCAACAGGTTGATGTCATAATCACAAAATTGTGAATTCACCTCGGGTTCAAACTCTTGGGGAACATGAGGTGAAGAAGAACATGAAGCTTTATGCAGAAAGCAAATACTTTCAATAACATAAATCAGAAACAGGGAGGGAAACAAGGAGATAATGTCATTTTTCATAGTTTTCCTTGTAAAATGATTTTTAAGTCTTTGTGTTTTCTCTGATAAGAAAGCATTTGTGGATTTGCTTCTTAATTAGTTTTCAGTTCTATTTCAGTCAACAAAAATGAATTTCCCTTATTTGAAATGCTTAAATCTTTAACTTTCAAATGAAATACATAATAGTTTCAAACTCGCATCTTAAAGAAATCCAGAAAAAATGTGTTATAGAGGTAGTTCTCTTTTTTAATTTTCACCAGTAGTTTATATGAAAAATAAAAATGTTTTAAAAACTAATAGAACCTGCTGATTTCTCTGCCTGTGTAGAGCTGAGTCACAGAAAGAGTGTTTTATGCTCTCAAATTGGGGCTACTCTCCTGAATAACTTTGTATGTCAGTTTTGGTCCCACAGATACCTTGGGATCTAAATGAGGAGTTAGGGAACGAGGCAGCCACCACATGGAAGATTCTAGAATTAACTATGCATTTGTTTCTCCTTTCGACTAGAGACATTGGAGTTCAATGGGCCAAGTAAATCCTATCTCATTTCTCTGTTCAAATTATGCACCAGCAGAGTTAGCATGTGGGCATTAAGCACTGAGAGATGATTATGGAGGACCTGCGTTTTGTTCAGCAGCAACACACACAACTGCCCTGAGCCCCAGGATCACTGGCTCTCTCAGTCACAGGCAGGCAATTTATTCCTTAGGCAGAGTCTGGATCATAAAGAGAAAAGCCAGAAGACAAACTATTTTACTTGCAAACTGGCTTGAAAAAAAGAAAGGGGTGGGGGGCAGCTGGACCTTCCTTGTCCACCTCTGCTGGGATGAGACACCAGCAAAATTAGGGAAATCCCTCATTGGGGAAACCACAGGTGATTAGTTCTTTCCCTAACCATAAGAATAACCTTTTGGTCATGCCTTTTTTTTTTCCCCAGGCAGTTCTGATTTAAACAGACGGTACAGCATTATTAACTCTATGCACTGTTGTACAGCAAATCTCTAGAACTCATTCATCTTGTGGGACTGAAACTTTAAGCCTGTTGAACAATGACTTCCCATTTCCCCTGCCCTGCAGCCTTTGGCAGCCACCATTCTTTAATAAGTGGTATTTCATTCAGACCATTCGAGAAAAGGAATCTCACACATACAAATGCGCACCAAAATTTTAGATATTAGAAACGAGCAACATAAGGTGGGTTCAAAGAAAGAATCAAGAATACTATTAAAATATTGTATGAAGAGTATTTGTGGCAAAATAGTAAAGAAATTGGGTTTCTTTAGATTGGTGTTTATTAAAGTATAGTTGGGAATCCCTGGAGGTTCCCACCAACTCTTTTCAGGTCCATAAGATCAAAATTATTGTCCTGATTATACTAAATTGTTATTTGACTTTTTCACATGCATTGTCTTATGAGTGATTCGTGAAGTTTTAGGAACTATGTAACATATGATATCCAGTAGAGTGAATGCAGAAGCAAAAAAGAACACTCAACAGTCTATTTTTAAGAAGCTAGACAGTCTAGAGATTTGCAAAAATGTGAAACAATGCAACTTTTCTCACAAAATTTCTCTAGTTCGGGGAAACATTATTTTTTATAAGATAGATTTATGTTAAAATGTCCTGAGTTACTAGAAAATAAGTGCATATGCTTTTAAACTTTTCACTTTCTTTTCTAAAATGCTGCTTCTGCTACTGCTAAGTCACTTCAGTCATGTCCATCTCTGTGCGACCCCATAGACTGCAGCCCACCATACTCCTCTGTCCCTGGGATTCTCCAGGCAAGAATACTGGAGTGGGTTGCCATTTCCTTCTCCACTGCATGCATGCATGCTAAGTCGCTTCAGTCGTGTCCGACTCTGTGCGACCCCATGGACAGCAGCCCACCAGGCTCCTCTGTCCACGGGTTTCTCCAGGCAAGAATACTGGAGTGGGTTGCCAGTTCCTTAGTACAAATAAATATAATCTACATAAACAAAAACTCATTAAAGTCCCTGAAAAATTTTAAGAGTGTAAAAAGAGTCTTGAGACAAACATTTTTGAGAACCAATAAAGAACTTTCAACAGTTTAAAGGACCTTATGTCATGGATAAATTATCTATTAGTCTTTATGTCCATAGATGCCAAAATCTAATTTAAACTAAAGCAGAAAGTATCCTCCTTAGTGGATAACGATTGTTTTAAATCCTAGAATGTCAGCAAAATTTATATAATATAATGTATGTAAATATTCTTCTAATGTTATCTAGTATTAAAATTAAAGATTTACTCCCCCAATCATCTTCATCTCAAAGTTCTGTATTTCTTTATGGCATTATAGCAATACTTTGATTGCTAATTGTTCAGTAGAAATCAAGAGAGATTATCAAAATATGATCAGTATGTAAACTTGATATAACTGGTGTTTTCCAATTTATATTTTGTTTCATTACTGCTATTTTTAAAATACTTTTATTTAAAAAAAATGCTAGCAAAAAGGTCTTTATTTCATCCTGTTATGTCCTGTGACATATACAAAAAAAACTAAGGGAGAAATAAAATGCAAAACTCTAAATGCGTTTTAGTCCAAACATTTTAATGCTTGATGAACAGCTTGGTCACATTGCATCCTCCCCTAGTGGGAGGAAGGTTTATGTCAACATCATCTGCTTTTGCTTATGAAAATTTCCCAGAGGCACATGGACAAGGCTTTAGCTGCTTCTCTCATTCTCGCATGGTATGCAGTAGCCAGCTTAAAAGGATGATTGAGGTTTTAAATGTTGGAATGCTGAAAAATACTTTATTTTTGGCACTCACGGTTGCTAATGTAATTTTTTTGTTTTGAAATTTATGGCTTTGACCTCATCTCCTCCTCAAATTATAAAAGCAAAATGAGAATTTGTTTGTCACCCTAAGTCTGTTGGTTGTTGCTTTGTATAGTGTTCTAGAGAATTACTAGCTCTAGGGTTTTAGCCTGTTAAAAGCTAAGGGACACAGATGTAGAATACAAGCTTATGGTTACCAAGGGGGAAACAGAGGGATGGCATAAATTGGGAGATTAGAACTGACATATATGTACTATTATCAGTATATGTATATATTAATAAAATAGATAACTAATAACCTACTGTATAGCACAGAGGGCCTTTCTCAATACTCTGTAGTGACTTTCATGGGAAAAGAATTTGACAAAGAGTGGCCAGTGTATATGTGTAACTGATTCACTTTGCTGTACAGCAAAAGCTAACACAACATCGTAAATCAGTTGTACTCCAATAAAAATTAGTTTAAGAAGCTAAGGGAGTTATTTCTGTAGTCCTCAGTCCCAAGACACATGGCTAAGCCAGTAAATGGCATTTGGAGAATACTTCTTCAGACTTGACATCTGGCATGCTGTGAAACCCTAAGAGCAATGGCCTTTAAACCTCCTGGAATTTTTTTAGGATCCCCACAAAAAGTTTGACATTGCCTTTTACAAAAAAGAAGCAAAAGAGATGGCAACACTAAGCTGTCACTTAAACATCAGTAAGTAAGTGTTTGTCACTTAGTTGTGCCCAGCTCTTTGCGATCCCATGGATTGTAGCCTGTCAGGCTCCTCTGTCCCCAGAATTCTCCAAGCAAGAATACTGGGGTGGGTTGCTGTTCCCTTCTCCAGAAGATCTTCCCGACTCGGGGATTGAACCCAGGTCTCCAGTGCTAGTATTTTTTTTTTTTTTTTTTATGATACTTGTCATCCTGGTTAATTTCATTCTTAGGTAAGGAAAAACCCTGGAGGAAAGGAAGCCCAAGGATAGGCTAACTCAGCTAACAGATTTGTTGAGGCATTGCCTGCCGTCAAACAGAAATGGTTCTCAGAGGATCTGAGGTGTTACAGGGATAGGCAACCCAGACCTAAGTCATCTTTCTTGGGTTATTCTGCCCTCACACTGAGGTCAAACTCATTATCTGATTGCATCCTCCACTCATTTATTCCCTACCTGCTTCTTCCCCAAACCCTATAACTCTGACTTAAAAAACTTTGATGTATAATACAGATTTAGTAGAGGTATCCTGGGAGATTAATATAACAACAGTCCTCTCCGGCTATTTCCAAGAGTTCTTCATCCATTCTTTTTCTTTCAACAAGCTTCTTCCTATGCTCTCTAGCCAGCTGTGGTTCCTTAGCCATTCTTAGAATCCCCTCAGGCAGCTTAAACCTCTCACAGGACAAAATCTGACTGAGAACATTAAGCAAACCAGAAACCTGGGCATTTAGCCAAACTAAGAACACCCATAGTCTCCAAAGTATTTCCTGGGTAATTGAAATTCATCCTGTTACAAAGATGGTAGAAATTTTGTTTCGATCTTCATCTTCCTTTTCCGTTTTCACAGCCGCAGTGATAGCTTCCACTCTTTCTTAATCTCCCAACATAGCTTCAGAGAGTTTGTTCTCATTTAGGCACACATACAGTAGGAAATATTTGCACATAATTCATTTAGAGCCTGATTTTTTGGTTATAGGTTAGCCTGTGGAATTATATAGGCCTAAATCAGCTCATTACCAAGAAACATTTTCTTTCATTGCATAAGCATTGTTTAAGTGTCTGCATTGTGCCAGACACTTGGATTTAAAAAACTTTACCATCAGTTTTCTTCAGAAGTTTTGCAGTCAGATCAGTAGCAAACTATTGAAACCCTTAACCGTGTATTGTTCTCCGTGTCATTCTTACTTAGGGGATCTTGAGCTGAAGCCCTCAACATTCCTCATTATTGACCCTCTCTTGGGACTTTTGAAGATTCAAGAAACTCAAGATTTGGATGCTGGTGATTATACGTGTGTTGCTGTCAATGATGCTGGAAGAGCAACTGGCAGGATAACTCTGGATGTTGGCTGTAAGTAAGCATCCTGGCTCTGATAGACAAGTTTGTTTTGAAATTGACCTGGAATTTTGTCATGCTCACAGCTTTGAAACAGTTAGTGGAAATATTTGTCAGAATGGCAAAATTAGAGTTAGCATTTCATATTATTAATATAATGTAGTTAAGATTTACCAAGTTGTTTTTTCTATTTACCAAGCACTGTACTAAGAACAGTGTGTATATATGTGTGTGTGTGTATATATATATATACACACACATTATATCATTAAACCCTACTAAGTTTTTTTCTATTTATCATGCACTATGCTAAGAACATGGTAAATTAATGATATAATGCATACATACATATATATATATATAGATATAGATATAGATATATAGATATATACACACACACACATATACACACAGGGACGGGGGCACCTGGTGGGCTGCTGTCTATGGGATCGCACAGAATCAGACACAACTGAAGTGACTTAGCAACAGCAGCAGTAGCATGCTAAGAACAGTGAATATATATATATGTGTGTGTGTGTGTGTTTATGCATTATATCATTAAACCCTTCTAACAATCTTAAGAGGAATATACTATAATTTTCCCCACTACATAGGTAAGGAAATGAAAACTTAAAAAGTCTAAGCAAATTGACCAGTTCAAGAGCTATGGAGGGACGGCCTGGTTGTTTGAACCCAGGTTGTTTGATTTCAGAGACTATAGGCTTCAGTGTCTCTCATCTGTTTGCCAAACATTTTCCTATCAGGAGTCATCCATTTGGACAGCACATTCCTAAGTATTAACATCTGAAGGCTGAAAATTAGACTTTGGCCCTCGATCATAATTTGGAAATGCTGATGACAGAAAAGGTAGCAGATTGTCCTCTTCCTTTTTTTTTTTTTTTTAAATTCACTAGCAGTGACTCCTTTGTGTATAAGAACAAAGCATGAACTGCAAATAAACATCAATCACAGTGGGAATGATACAGCCTGTGCATGACAACTTCAGTCGAATTACTCAAGGAGTTTGGTCCTCCCTTCTTTGTCTCTCCATCTCATGCTTCTTGAAAAATAAAATTGCACAGTTATGGTTAACACATGAAATAAAGCAGAGCTTGTTTCATATGAGAAAGAACCCAACAGCTTAATTTTAACAGATAAGTCATATGGTTGCATCACTTAAATTTATAAAATATGACATTTCATTAAATTGCATTTTCATTTATGCATGATGATTTTCAAGCCAAAACTGTTTTTTTTTTTTTTAAGGTTAAGAACTATAAAGAAAGTGCATTTTTTATTTTGAATAAAGTAACAGAACATTTGAGTTCTACAGTCTTAGTTCTTTAAATGAAAATCATGTCCCTCTAAGCTTAGTATTTTGTTTTGTATAAACTAAGTGTTTTTCCTCTTGAGATCTTTTATGATCCCCATGCCCCGGGGAACACTCTGCATTCTTGGTGATTATGCCCTTTGGGTAGAATCAACAAAGCTGGATATGGTCACAAAGATCACTGTAGAATCTGGGGCGCAGCAAGATGTGTTTGAACCATGACTAAACCCTGTGGTTACTGAGAGAAGTGCTTTGGAAATAAGATTGGAATCTCTGGGTGGAAGGTCTCTAAATTTATCAGCAGAGTATAAGATACAAGAAATGCTTTTAGAAATACCGGGTTTGCCAACCCATCTACCAGTGTTCAGAAAAACTCAAACGAACTTTTTGGCCAACCCGATGTAAGGCCCAAGTGAAGGGGGTGATCAGATACAGAATTCTTGTTTTTAAGAAAGATACAGAGTTTCACTTCTCAACATTTTCTAGTTTTGCTTCTCCCTCTTCCCTGCATGGATATTTTTTGTTAACCCAACATTCTTTTAGAATCGTTTAGCTCTAGAGGAGTGAAACAGCTTGGGCGACAAGGGAACGATCTCCTCAACCCCTCCAAGACTGTAGAAAATCTCCAGAGAAAAGGGAATGACACCCTCAATCTTCCAAGATTGTAGAAAATCTAAACACCTTAACATGCTTACTTGGTGCCTTCTTGATAATTTTTTTAGCTTCTGGACTTTCCAAGTTTCTCTTCTGATGAGCGAAAAGCCATATAAAAGTTAGAGCTGTCTGTGCTGGAGTGACTTGGAGTAGATTAGGAAACATCCTAATAAAAGTTTGATATTTTATAACCGAGACATCAGTCTGCCTCTTTGTCTTCAGTACATCTCGAATTAGTGCCCTCAGGTGTCTTGCCCTCTTGTATTTACACCCCCTCAGACAGGCTATAACCTGGAGTCATCTTCACATCCTTTCCTATAATCGTGATGCTGACACACCAATGGGAGGGATCACCTAAACCTCGGACTGTGATAAATTAACAAAATCCTTCCTCACCTCTTGACTCAGAGCTCAGTCCTCCTGTGTGTCTGTGTGTAACTTTCTCTCCCATTCCCTATGGACACCACCACCTTTTCTCTCAGCTGCGGCTTTCCCTTCCACCTCAGAGACGAAAGTGAGACATTATGGCAGTCAGTCCCTTCGCCTCCTACCTCTGTGTCTGTAGACTAATCCTTACCTCCTTCCCTCTCCTCTCCAAGGTTGTGAAAGAAATGAAGACGGGGAAAAGTTGATAAGATGGTAGTATATGGATCAAAGAACTGAAGGTCGTTACCAGCAAACAGTAAGATTCTGAAAGACTTACCTCAATAAGTCTTTAATTGGTACTTAATAAGTACCAACCATTGTGTGAAGCATTTCACATACATTATTTCGTTTCATAATAACTGTGAAGTCTGCACTATGAGTATCTCTATTATGAGCTCAAAGAGGTTAGGTAAATTATCCAACATCATACTGCTAATAAATGATAGACCTAAGAGGACTCAGCCCTCTCATCTTGTTATATTACGAGACCATAGGCAAATTGTTGTTCAGTCACCCAGTCAATGTCTGACTCTCTGTGACCCCACAAATTGCAGCATGCCGGGCCTCCCTGTCCATCACCAACTCATGGAGTTTACTCAAACTCATGTCCTTTGAGTCAGTGATGCTATTCAAGCATCTCATCCTCTGTCATCCCCTTCTCCTTCTGCCTTCAATCTTTCCCAGCATTGGGGTCTTTTCAGATGAGTCAGTTCTTCACATCAGATGGCCAAAGTGTTGGAGTTTCAGCTTCAGCATCAGTGCTTCCAATGAATATTCAGGACTGATTTCTTTTAGGATGGACTGGTTGGATCTCCTTGCAGGCCAAGGGACTCTCAAGAGTCTTTTCCAACACCACAGGTCAAAAGTGTCAATTCTTCTGTGCTCAGCTTTCTTTATAGTCCAACCCTCACATCCATACATGACTACTGGAAAAACCATAGCCTTGACTAGACAGACCTTTGTTGGCAAAGTGATGTCTCTGCTTTTTAATATGCTGTCTATGTTGGTCATAACTTTTCTTCCACAGAGTAAGCGTCTTTTAATTTTATGGTTGCAGTCACCATCTGCTGTGATTTTGGAGCCCAGAAAAATAAATTCTGCTGCTGTTTCCACTGTTTCCCCTTCTATTTGCCATGAAATGATGGAATCAGATGCTATTCCTTAGTTTTCTAAAGGAAAAAAAGATGGCTGTCCCTCACTGTCTTCCAAAGTTTGCCCAAGTTCATGTCCATTGCATTGGTGATGTCATCCAGCCATCTCATCCTCTGAAGCCCTCTTCTCCTTCTGTCCTCAATCTTTCCCAGCATCAGGGTCTCTTCCAATGAATCGTCTGTTCTCATCAATGACCAAAATACAGGAGATTCACTTCAGCATCAGTCATTCCAGTGAATATTCAGGGTTGATTTCCCTTAAGATTGACTGGCTTAGCAAATCGTTATAGTGAAATTAAAAAACTGTTTTGAGTTTAGAAAACTGTGGTCTGGGCATGAAATTTGATGAAAAAGAGGAATTGCTGGAGGGCTGAAGGTCTCAAAGTTAGTAGCTGGTTGACATGGGCCTCAGAGGAACATGACTACTAATTTGGAGCAGAGAGGTAGAAATTTGAAATGGCCTTAAAATAAAAGGATGTAAGAAAAAAGTTATATATAGTTATATATTTATCCCTTGTTCCTTGATCTGGATTTTTTTTTCTCTTCACTCGTATTCAAAATCTTCACTCTCAATGACCTTTTCTAAAACAATGGCTTCCTTAATTTTATTCCAGTAATTTTCCTGATGGAGCTACTTACATAAACTCTATTGTTTGCTTACTGTAACCTTGATCATTGTTAGCAGTTGCCAAATAACTTAATATTACATCACCATTCATGATTTTGGCATGCCTTAACTATTTCCCTATTCACCATTAGTATTCTGATCATTGTATTAATAGACCACAGAGTTTGATTAGACCTTTTCTGGCCACCTAAAAGTATTGTTGCATATCCTAGCAAATAGGTGATGTAACTGCCACACACTATGCATGTCACAGTTGTGATAGTTCTGATTACTACAAGTAGGTTTAAAAGCAGACCGCCCCCCTAAAAAAAAAAAAGCCACGTTTTACCCAGAATTTATATAGTGGTTAAGAGAATGGGCTGTAAAAAATGACTGGGTTTTCTGCCTAGCTTTTACTAGTTGGACTCCCCACATGACTCCATGGTAAAGAATTTACCTGAGAAGCAGGAGATGTGTGTTCAGTCCCTGGGTCAGGAAGATCCCCTGGAGATGGAAATGGTAACCCACTCTAGTTTTTGTGCCTGGGAAATCTCATGAACAGAGGAGCCTGCTGGGCTATAGTCCATGGGGTTGCAAAAGGAGTCAGACATGACTGAGCAACCAACCAGCCTACCAATGAACAACTTGATAGGTTGGCTGTAAAGATGAAATGAAGTATTGTAGTCCATGCATTGGGTTGGCCAAGAAGTTCGTTTGGATTTAAACTTCTTGGCCAAACCAATACATTCAGTATGTGAGCAGTTACTGCTTTTCCTTCAAAGCTGCTTAATGGGACATGAATCAAATAGGTGAATATTTACTTTACAACCTGAGTGGTCATTTTGATTCTCCAAGTCTTGAAAAATAATACAAAAAAAGCATTAAAAATAGTGGTATAGCATTTAAGATTAAGCATTGTGCTTTTAATATGATAGTGTTTGAACTTGATTTTTGAAAAGAGGGCTTGAGATAATTTAAGTGTTACTTTTAGTAGTGCATAAAATTATTCATTTGAGTTCCAGAACTGTTGGGCATAAATTTAAGTAGATTATGACTTTAGAAGAAAAACTTGCTTTTATCCATATCATGTAACTAGTTGGACTTTCAGATTGTTTTTGTGGGTCTGTTACTTCACGTAAACAATACTAGATCAAAAAATAATCATAAAAAGTCTGTTTCATGTTATTTTTGAGTTCTAGCTTCTTGTTGTGTGTCTCCATTTTCCTATTTCTCATTATCATGACTTTAAGTTGTGGACATTTCAGGTCAGTGCTCAGGGATCCTTACCAGTGCTTTTCATCCTTTTTCAAAAGGATGTCATTTGGAAGAGAAAAGGATTGGCTCCATCAAACAAAAAGCTGGCCTGGCAGTGACTCTATTTGCAGGATTCCACACCACAGAGGGTGATGTTTTAGACTTAGACTGTGGTTCCGTGTTTTGTGGTTTGGTAGAACCAAAACAGGGTGTTCAGCCATTTTAGAAAAAAAATTCTCAGCTGGACTCACGTAATGCAAAAGTTGCCATAGTCGGGAGAGATTTAATTATCACTGAGGGAACTAGAATAACTTTATAGAATAGGTTTTAGATCATGATGGTAAATCTGTTTGTAAGTTTTATATTTTAAAAATAATGCGTTCATACAACCACATCCACCTGTAAGCGACACCAAAGCTCTACTGAGCATTAACCCTGTGCGATCAAGGTGCTTGCACGTAAATATTTAGGGGATCATAGGGGACCCAGCATAATAAATCTATGAAACTATATGCAGAAGCCAGGGACTTCCCTGGCAGTTCAGTGGCTAAGACTTCACTTCCATTGCAGAAAGTGAGGGTTCGACCCCTGACTGGGAGTTAAGATCCCACATGCCTCGGGGCCAAATATCCAAAACATAAAACAGAAACAGTATATACAGAAACCAAATTTAAAACTAATATTAGATACATTAAACTCCAGAACTATAATTTAACTAACTATACAGCATTTGTGATCACTGATAGTCAGTACTTGGGTAATTCATTCATTCATTCGCTCAGTCGTGTCCGACTCTTTGCAGCCCCACGGACTGTGGCTCACTAGGCTCCTCTGTCCATGGGATTCTCCAGGCAAGAATACTGGAGTGGATTGCCATTCCCTTCTCCGAAAGAGCCTAACAAATTCCAATGAAGGCTGAACTTGGGTAATTACTACGTGCTAAATGACTGATAGTGATTCTTTCTTTTATGAACATGAGATAGGATATGTTATTATCCCTCTTTTGGGAAATTTAGATGAGGGGAGGTAAAATAATTTTTTAAGTTTATGTACTAAGAAATAGTGAAGCTGCGATTTGATACCACCTGAAAGTGAAAGGAAAAGTGAAGTCGCTCAGTCGTGTCCGACTCTTTGCGACGCCATGGACTATAGTCTACCAGGTTTCTCTGTCCATGGAATTCTCCAGGCAAGAGTACTGAAGTGGGTTGCCATTTCCTTCTTCAGGGGATATTCCCAACCCAGGGATCGAACCCAGGTCTCCTGCATTGCGGGCAGACACTTTAGCCTCTGAGCCACCAGGGAAGCCCCCTGGTGGGCTGTCATTTCCCAAGCTGCTTCTCTAACTACTAGCTCCTCTGTGTTTGTCGCTCAGTCGTGTCCCACTCTCTGCGACCCCATGGGCTGGGGCCCGCCAGACTCCTCCGTCCATGGGATCCATCCATGGGATTCTCAAGGCAAGAATACTGGAGTGGGTTGCCATTTCCTTCTATTTTTTGTTTGTTTGTTTTTAACTAAATTAAATTCTGCTTCCTTTCCCTCTGGTTTTGCTAACCTATTTACCATCCATCCAACGTAATTCACTTGGAGTCTGAGTTGGCCACACTCAGGGGCAGGAAGTTCTTAAAAGGCCTCTTGAGCGGCTTCATACTGAGGTTTGCTTGTCATCCATGCTGTCTTGGCTGCTCATCTAGTGCCTGGTATTCTCATTTTCCTTGTTTTCTGGCAGTAGGACGTTTATTTCCTGACCTTGTGCTTGTCTCGTGCCTCACACTGTTCCCAAAGCTTCTTCCCCACAGGTGACTTCTCTCATCTCAATTGAGTTTTATGGGGCACAACTTGAGCGTCACGTATCCTTTTTAAATCTGGTTTGTTCTTTCTTATGTCTGAAAAGTCTCATTCATCTCCATTTTCACTGATGACTGTGTTCTATTATGTCACTAATCTTGGTTTCCTCCCAAAGAGTTGATTAGTTCTAGGCTTCTGCATATCTTTTGCTTTTCTGGAGCTTATTTTCGGTCCCATTTCTAGATTCACCTGTTCACTCTGAACCTAGCATATTTTGTAACATTTATACATCTCTTTTTCAGAAAAGCAACTAGCTCTAGAATAAATGACTAATCTCACTCCAGATAGAAGTAAGGCGTTACTTACATAACTATGATAAGCAGTGAGCTGCTTTCTAAACAATTTTTTAAGAGCATTTATTTTGCCTACTGTTTTTTATTAGTCAAATTCCCATATAGAGGTAAGAAAAATTTGAATAGATACACAACTTCTTTTTAGAAACACATTATTCAATAGTAGTGTTAAATTTTATTTTATGTAGTTTCAATAAACAAATGATGGGACTTATGACATTGCCGTGTTTTTTCAAAATTCAAATGTACTCCCAATGTTGTTTTCAGCTTGTACACTTAATGCACACACACACATGCTAGGTTATTGTTGTTTTAATATTGATTCAGTCATTCACAGATATCTAGCAGTCATCTATAATTCACAGAGTGCCATGTTAGTTGCTATAGAAGATAAAAACATGGTTGCAAATATAAATTCTCTGCAGAAAGTCAAATGTGTTGTCTAGTAAGAGACTGAATGGAGCCGTTGCTATGAGAATGGTGTAGAGTGAGTTCTCTGAAACCTCAGGGGGGAAAAAATCATATCCGTGTAGGATGGTAAGAGAGGTGATTGAGGAAGGGCCTTTTGAACTGCATTCAAGACCTGTTAGTATTTCAATAGCCAGAGATCAACTTCAGACATCGCATTTGAAAGGAGTGATGTTGGCACAGGTGCTGATTTGAGAAAGGTCAGTCCTTGCTTGGAGTAACTTCTGATGGTCCAAAGAATAAGATTTGTATAGAGAACTAATGGAAAACAGGACTACAAAGTTAAAGGAGGTCCTTTAGCCCAGGTTAATAAAGCACTAATGCTACTTGGGAGACAGGTATACACCCAAGTCCCGGAATTACCATTTAGAAGGAGAGAAGTGATCTCTACACCTATTTTTACCAGGTGGATAACCAGCTTGAATCTGGGCAGTTATAAGAACCCATAGAAAAGAGAGGCTGATAAAATGATAAAGAACTGTGACTTTGGAGTCAGATCAGTCTGATTTTCGATACTAGTTCCATTGTTCAGCTCCATGTGACACTTAGCAAATTAACCATCTCTGTTTCAGCTTCTATAAAATTGGGATAATAACAGTATCTACCTCATAGGGATATTATGAAGATCAAATGAGATAGTTAATGAAGAGGACTTAACCAAGTCTCTGGCTCTGTATGCTATAGTTGTTGCAATTCATAACCAATGTTTAATCCTGACATTATCAGGCAGACCTTCCTAGGGTGCTTCCTCTATACTGAACAGGCTTCATCTATTACCTCTAATAGTTTCTTATGTTTCTCCTTGCCTGATGCCTCATACCTCATTACTCATAAGTTCTGTGGGATATACTGAGAGCCTCATCTATTTAGGCTTGCTGACAGCATCCTCCCTATCTTGCATTCCTGTGTTTTCCAAGGTAGGCCTGTTAACCTCTCATTTTTCCTTCTGGCTTCTGTGGTTAAGTAAATTATGTAGATAACTGTAGCCTTCTTATCTATAATTTTTTAATTTCTGAGTCATTTCTTAACTCTAAGATTAATCACTCCCTGCTGCTACTGCTACTGCTAAGTCGCTTCAGTCGTATCCGACTCTGTGCGATCCCATACATGGCAGCCCACCAGGCTCCTCTGTCCCTGGGATTCTCCAGGCAAGAACACTGGAGTGGGTTGCCATTTCCTTCTCCAATGCATGAAAGTGAAAAGTGAAAGTGAAGTCGCTCAGTTGTGTCCGACTCTTCGCGACCCCATGGACTGCAGCCCACCAGGCTCCTCCATCCATGGGATTTTCCAGGCAAGAGTATTGGAGTGGGGTGCCATCACCTTCTCCAATCACTCCCTAGGCTTCATTTATCAAAAGCTACCCTGTAAATTTAAATTATTGAATTTTAAGCTTCAATTTCTTCAACTGAAAAATACAAAAAAAAAAAATATATATATATATAAAATGTATTGAGAAGCAAGAATGTGATATACACCAATAATATAATTTAAGATTAAATACTGTCTGCTTGTGACTTCCCTGGTGGCTCAGAGTTAAAGTGTCTGCCTGGAATGCAGGAGACCAGGGTTCGATCCCTGGGTCAGGAAGATCCCCTGGAGAAGGAAATGGCAACCCACTCCAGTACTCTTGCCTGGAGAAGGAAATGGTAACTCACTCCAGTGGACAGGGAAGCCTGGTAGGCTACAGTCCATGGGGTCGCAAAGAGTCGGACACGACTGAGCGACTTCACTTCACTTTGTTATATAGTGATCTATTGAAGAATAAGCCCTGATATGAATTAATTTATTTAAAAATTCCACCAAAAAAGTAAGTTTTGGAAATTGTCTGAAGTATTTCATTACAAAGCAGACTTATTTATTAGAAAAGTTAAAGTTTTGAGGAGTGTGGCATAAACTAAAAGACGAATTCCAAAAATGAAAGATTCTCTTTAGTTAAGGAAATCCTGATTTAAATTGTCATTGCTTCTATCTTAATCACGTTAAGGGAATAGTTGAACTTCCTTGTGCCTCTATTCATTTATTAAGAAAATGTGTTTTTAATAGCAGACAAGAGTATTTAAAACAGATATTTCTAATAGTATATGAACAATAAGTTGATTCAAATTCAATCTGTTGTTTGTCTATTAAATTCAGTTCAGTTTAGTCATTCAGTTGTATCCAGCTCTTTGCGACCCCATGGACTGCAGCACGCCAGGCTTCCCTGTCCATCACTAACTCCCGGAGCTTCCTCAAACTCATGTCCATTGAGTTAGGGATGCCATCCAACCATCTCATCCTCTGTTGTCTCTGTCTCCTCCCTCCTTCAGTCTTTCCCAGCACTGGGATCTTTTCCAGTGAGTCAGTTCTTCGCATCAGGTGGCCAAAGTATTGGTGTTTCAGGTTCGGCGTCAGTCCTTTCAATGAATATTCAGGACTGATTTCCTTTAGGATGGACTGGGTAGATCTCCTTGCAGTCCAAGGGACTCTGGAGAGTCTTCTCCAACACCACAGTTCAAAAGCATCGATTCTTCGGCACTCAACTTCCTTTACAGTCCAACTCTCACATCCATACATGACTACTGGAAAAACCATAGCCTTGACTAGATGGACCTTTGCTGGCAAAGTAATGTCTCTGCTTTTCAATATGCCATCTAAATTTGTCATCACTTTTCTTCCAAGGAGCAAGCATCTTTTAATTTCGTGGCTGGAGTTTATTCATGCTGTTTATTAAATTAGCTATAAATTAATTTCTATTTCGTGTGCCTGTATACAATACCAATAACCGGTTTTTTTTTTTTTCATTTTAAATATCTTCCAGCACCTCCAGTTTTTATACAAGAACCTACTGATGTATCTGTGGAGATTGGCTCAAATGTGACATTACCTTGCTATGTCCAGGGTTATCCAGAACCAAAGATTAAATGGCGAAGACTAGACAACATGCCCATCTTCTCAAGACCTTTTTCAGTGAGTTCCATCAGCCAACTAAGAACAGGAGATCTCTTTATTTCAAGTAGGTTAAAGGAAATATATTTTATACGAATATGTACCTTGAAAGTATACATAGGCGTTGATATGTTCAAAATAGTAAATTAATCTTGCCAACACATTTTTTGTTTGTTGAATTTCATTTTAAAATAATACTGAACTCATGCCTGGGATTTATCATAAATGAATAGCATTTTATTCAATTTTATATTGTTACTATATCATAAAGACTTATGAAGCAGTATGTCTTCTTTATAGCTCATTTTCTTATTACAAATAGAATCAACCTGGGCCTGTAGGTGGATAAGTAATCATGTCTATTTACTCTTGTACCAACTGTTGTCTAGAGAGGTAAAATATTACTAGTAGTTAGTTAATGTTAATTGTTTGGGGCCAAAAATTCATAATCACATTCATAGAGACCCTCTTCACTATCAATGTTGAGTAAAAACTATCTGGAGCAAAACATTTTTTAAATAGTCAAATATTCCATCATCTCAAACTTTTACCAATACTCTCTTAAGCATTCAGATATTTGTAAACTCTTAGTACTTTTTCAAATATTGTTAAGACTATTTGGATAATGGAATAAGAGGAGTAAAACCAATTCAATGATTAATTGACTTTTTAAAAAAAATTATGTTTTAGGATATTTTGTAGAAGGCTCCCCATAAGTAATTTTCATGTTTATTAACAATGTCAAATGTACATTAACCTCTCTTAAAGTTTCAGTGCAAATTAAACTAATTACAAGCACTTACATGTTCAGCTTTGTGCTAGGCTCTATGGTGAAGACTGAAGTCAAAATGGGGTTCCTTCCTTAGATATTTTATAATCTACTATCTGAGCAGGTGGCCATATTAGTACATACGAGAATTACTTAATAGATGGGTCAGATTGTGCAGAACCTGAAATGTGCAGGTGAAGAAATGCAGTTGGTAAGGTAGCAAATAGCCCCCCAAGCTTCCTAGGCAGGAAAGGCATGTGAAAGTACTGTTTCAGAACAGCTCCTCTGCAGGATAGAGGAGACATGAGCTAGAAGGAAGAATAGAGAAGCTCACACAGATAGATTGGCACAGTGGTGATGAGAAACAGCTCAGAGGGAAACAAAAAGAATTGAAAACAAATCAGTTGGTGGAAATGAAAGAAAAGAAAAAATAAACAAGGGCAGTGTATTCATCAGTGGTTGCCAGTTGCTCAAAGTAAATTATCTAAAAGGAAGCTAACAATTAGAAATTTAGTTCTCAGTGGTATTTTGTATTTCTCTACAAAATAGTCTGAGTTGATAATATGAAAAATATCTTGGTTAGAAATAATCTCCAACTTATTAACCAGGTGGTTTGCCAGAGTTGCCTTGGCAAATGAATGTTTGCTAATTTTGAGAGTACATGCCATCAGCATTTACCAGATGCAAATTCTATAGTCAAATGCATGTGGTTAACAGAGTAGAAACTTGGTCAGCACTCTTTGAAATAGGAGGGAAGTATTTATAATGGAAAACTATTATTTTTTCTCTGTCAGTGTCTTATCAATAGATTAAAATGTGCTTTTTTAGTTAAGATATTTGCAAAGATGACAGTCAGTTCCCTATTTAAAACCTTTTGACTTTCCAGTTGCTTGTAAGGTAAAACAATGCTTTTTAAAAGGTAGCAGTCTACCTCTTCGTCTTCAGGCTCCTGATTATGTCCACACAACCTGTAACCCAGTAATCCTTCCCCTATCCCCAACACAATCTTTAATTTAAAATATTTCATAAATATGCTTTTTATTACTCTGAAAAATTTATATATTTGACTGACCTACATAATAAAAAAATTTAACATGCAAATTTTGTACAAAAGAAAACAAAGTAATTTTTCTTAAAATACTGCGTATTTCAGTAGATAAGTGGGCTTCCCTGGGGTGGCTCAGTGGTAAAGAATCTGCCTGAAATGCAGGAGACCCAGGTTTGATCCCTGTGTTGGGAAGATCCCCTGGAGGAAGGGCATGGCAACCCACTGTAGTACCCTTGCCTAGAGCATCCCATGGATAGAGGAGCCTGGTGGGCTGCAGTCCATAGGGTCACACAGAGTTGGACACAACTGAAGTGACTCAGTAGCAGCAGCAGTAATAGATAAATATCCAGGCAGTGCTCACAGAGTATGTATACATGTTTATTTACATCATCATGAACTTGACAGCTGAAATGTAGAGTGATAAAGGAATATGAATTGATGACCCAGAAACTCTAGGCTGGTTCTAAAATGGTATACAATTTTAGAAAAGTTCTTTCTTTCTTCCACTTAAACAAGGTTAGGTTGTAGGCTCAAATAATTATAAACAAAGTCATCAAATCCAAAAATTTCTAGTGGGGCATTCGAAAGTCTTGCTGAACTTGGGATATTATGAATATTGTGAATCCATCCCCATGCATTGTCTGCCTGGTTATCGCCAGTAGACACTCCTTATCATTTGCTGTTGTTATTTTAAATCATATCTGACTCTTTGTGACCCCATGGACTGTAGCCTGTCAGGCTCCTCTGTCCATGGGATTTTCTGGGCAAGATTACTGGAGTGCATTGTCATTTTCTCCTCCAGGGGCTCTTCCCGACCCAGGGGTCAAATCCACATCTCCAGGTTTCCTGCATTGCAGATGGATTCTCTACTGCTGAGTCACCAGTGAAGCTTCTCCTAATCATTGTACCAATGAAAACAGTTTCTCCTGCCAGCCTCCAAAATGTCCCTAGGGAGGTGATACATATTTCCGTTCTTTGAACAGAGCATGATTTTTTCAAGTCATGTTCTTGCCTTTGAGCCGATTGAGTTTGGACTGCCCTTCCTCTGTTCTACCTATTGTTTAAGGTATTTAAGGTATAGCTCAGGCTTCCCTAGTGGCTCAGAAGTAAAGAACCAGCCTGCAATGCAGGAGAGGCTGGAGATATGGGTTCAATTCCTGGGTTGGAAAAATCCCTTGGAAGAGGAAATGGCAACCCATTCCAGTATTCTTGCTTGGGAAATCCCAAGGACAGGGGAGCCTAGCGGGCTGCAGTCCCTGGGGTCGCAAAGAATCTGACACTGCTAAGCTTACATGCACAAGCAGATGTTAACTCCTATGTGACTCCTTCCCTAACTCCCGTCAGGCACTTCTGTCTCTCTGCTCCCACAGCTCAGGGTCTGAAGCTCAAATGAGAGCATTTTCACACTGCAGTAGGATTGTTGTTTTCCATCTATGTCTCTTTTCCTAGAATGGGAACTACCAGGCGGCAGTGTCATATTTTCCACTCGCAGATCTCAGCACTGTGACTCACATGTGGTTAATGGTTGGTGCTGAGTGAGTGAATCGTCTCTTCTTTTTAGACTTATGGGCAAGTGACAAAGGAACATATATTTGTGAAGCGGAAAACCAGTTTGGAAAGATCCAGTCCCAGACAACAGTAACAGTGACTGGACTTGGTAAGATCAATGGAGTACTTAGCACACTTTTTGCAAACATCAGGCTTCTCTTACTACCTCATCTCTTCCTTGTACCATTAAAAAAAAAAAAGGTAAATATATGATTGCAACATTAGCCGTCCTTCCCTTCTACCCTATTTTATATTTCCTTTATGTTAGAAGTGGAAATAACCTTAGAGATGTCCGCTTTAAGCTCCTTACCTTCCACCTGAAGAAATGAAGCTCAACTGAATAAATTAAGTCTGAGTACACACACAGACACACACACGCTGGTGGTATTCTTTTCTAGTTCTTTTCTTTACACTTATCATTTTAGTCCACATGGAATTATTTCTGTGTGTGATATGAAGTAGGAATACCAAATCCTTTCTTTCCAAGTGGTCAGACTTTGGTACAGTATCTTTTATTGAATATTCTCTTCCCACTGATTAAAATACCTATTTGGCCACACGCTTAAGCTTATATTCTATGCCTGTTCGTTGGAACAGCATGTACATAAGCTTAAGATTTCCAAGCAGAATCTCTTAGGGCTTTCACTTTGTTTTTTACTTTACTAGGGCTTTTACTTTGATTCGTGTTGAATTTATTCATTGATGTCTAGAAAGGGATACGTTTACAAAGCCTCTGTGCCTTCTATCATTCTGTTTTCCCGAGCTGTTATGACAGCCTCATCACTCATCTCATCCCTTCTAATTGTCCCTTGTCCAGTAAGTTCCCAGATGAATAGTTGCTGATGATTCTACTTTTCTATTTATCAGTGCTTTCGCTCACTCTCCATCTGTCTGTTGAATATTTTGCAAATTTCTTGGCTTGACTTTTCAGGCCTTTAAGCCGCAGACCTACTCTATGTAACTGTCTTGACTTCTGTGCTATTACCTGTCCTCTTGCCAGTCTCTCTTGCTTAGAAGGGTCCTGTATCTCTATCTTCTAATTTGTGCATTTAAATATCTTGTTCTTGAAAACTCAGTTTTCTAATAGCTTCATTAGTAGTCATCTTGGTCTATAAAAGAGTTGGCCTTCCTTTTGAGTGAAATAGTGCTGATGGTGGCTGTGTGCTCGCTCTGATTTAGCCGCCCCACTCATTGGAATCAGCCCCCCGGTTACCAGTGTAATTGAAGGACAGCAGCTTACTTTGCCTTGTGCTCTCCTGGCTGGAAATCCCATTCCAGAACGTCGGTGGATTAAGAATTCAGCCATGGTAAGAGCATTTGAAATCCGTGCTTTCATATTGCTAATTTTCTTGAGGAAGAGGCAATGTGTTTCAGCCACTGAAATTTCAATAAAATAAATATGCAAACATTTTAAAAATAAATGTTTTTTCAGTATTAATATGTTTATGCAGTTTATATGATTTTGGAATTAGTATGATAGAGAAATAGTCAATGGTGTAGTTTTTATGGTTTTGCATTAAATTCAGTGTTACTAGAAAATTCCAGAATATGTAAAAAATGAAGCAAGGATGAAGTTTGTTTTCATAGCATTTAAATATCTTATGTCCTTTTTTGCAGGAAGTAATAAAATGTTAATATTCTCATAAAATTGTTTCATGTTATATTTTAATCTTTATTATTATCTTCAAACATTCTTTGACAGTGAACTATTTTACAATGTAGATCAATTTTTTTCTCATTGTTTTTCAAGGCATAGCTTGTGATTATGAAGAAATTTGAAAATTTTTCACAGGTCTAAGGAATTATTCTGTAAACATCTATCTATGGCAATAAATTTTCATCTAGTTCAGAGCATTTTTCCTTCTATTTTCCAGAGTCTTTAGACTTACTGTCCTCTTGAAGTGCCAATTAAAAGTGAATTGAGTCCATGAAATAAGATGTAAAAATGTTCATATTTGCATAAAAACCCGAGAAAAACTAGTGCACCTCACTCAATAATAAATGCCCTTATGACATAGGATGATTCTGTTTGAGCACTAAAGTACCCTGTGATTGAACAAAATACATAAATGGTAGAGTTAGAGGTAATGATTATTAACAAACTCTTGTCACCCTTCTCTCATGTAGTTCCTATATCATGCATTGACTTCTAATATTTGTATCTGAATAGGGTGGGTGTTGAGATCATTCTCTCCATTTGAGTGATGCTTGATTGCCAAAATAAAAATGTCAAATGGCTTGCAAGTGGTAATCAAGTCTTCTTGAAAAAGAACAAATTAAGGCAATAGTAAGAGTCAAATTTGGGTTCTGCATGATAACCAAAATTACAGAAACAGGGAATAAATGTTGTTTCTGTTTCTTTCCCTTTCCAACCTATGCATAATTCCAACAGATGTTAGTAGATAGAATTTTTGGTGGTATATCACAATGACATACAAATGTTATGATGCTTGGTAACATTTTATGCTCATCATTTTTCACTTAAGGATGTTAAAATATTTCATTATTTTATAAGACATTTAATAATCCAGTTGGAAAAGAAAGCAGATCTGCTTTTGGCTTAGACACTGTTGCCTTTTTAATTAAAAATAACTTTTTTTCCCTTCAAGTTGGTCCAAAACCCTTACATCACTGTACGCAGTGATGGGAGTCTCCATATTGAAAGAGTCCGCTTGCAGGATGGAGGCGAGTATACTTGTGTGGCCAGTAACGTTGCTGGAACCACTAACAAAACTACCACTGTGGACGTGCATGGTAAGAGGCGCACCCATCATAATTTTTTTTCCCAGTTCAGAACTGGGTCCATGTCATTAAATCAAATCACTCTGTTCCTCTAATTATAAGAAGTAGATGTCTTTCCTAATTGTTATTCTTAACAAAAAGCCTTATTTCTTGAACAGTATTTAACATTGTTAAGGCTGTTTCCAGATTCCCCTTTCCTGTGTACACGAAAAGATATTATTGGGAGTCACTAGCTGAGTCTGTCCAAGGGCTTTTGTAAGTGGGTTCTTAATTGATAAAAGTGAACTTAGCTCTCAAAGAGTTATGTTTAAAAATACATTTTAATTTCAGGCAAGCAGGACTTATTATACCATCCAAACTGCCTCTTCTTTTCAGATTGTGTAACAGCCATGTCCTTTCTAATAACCCCTTTGTGTGTTACTAGAAATGACCTAAACTTTTCTAAAGGCCATCTCATGTGCTCCAAACAATCTTTTTGCATGTTATAAAGGTCACAAATAAAAAAATCCAGAAGCTATCTTTTTTTCCATTCGTGAGTAACCATTCTCAACTTTTTACATCTCAATAGATAACAGCTACATAGTTCAAGAAATTGTCATAATTTTTAAAAATATTTCCTTTAAAGACTTTGCAACATTGCTTTTCTAAAGTGTAGTATTAAAAACTAGCTCTGTGTACAGGGATGAAAGTAGAATAGAACATCTATTTTTAGTAGTTGATTCAGTCTTTTTTAGGGCCTGAATTGGACAATCCAGTATTTTCCAAATTTTGCTGGTTCTGTTGAAGTTTCCAGTGAATGCAGGCCATCTTCTTTTTAAATATCTGCTTTTCCTGTAAATAGCCTCTTCCACCTCTTTCAGTCTCTTGTGGCAATCTCCACCAACCTTATATGAAATATTCTTGAAGAAATAATAAGGTAATACTAAAATAGTTGTGGTCCAAAAGAGTTAATACATAATGCCAGGTTGTCTGCAGTTGTGTTTCATGTATCAGTTCAGTTCAGTCGCTCAGTCGTGTCCGACTCTTGTGACCACATGAATTGCAGCACTTCAGGCCTCCCTGTCCATCACCAACTCCCGGAGTTCACTCAAACTCATGTCCATCGAGTCGGTGATGCCATCCAGCTATCTCATCCTCTGTCATCCCCTTTTCCTCCTGCCCCCAGTCCCTCCCAGTGTCTGAATCTTTTCCAATGAGTCAACTCTTCGCATGAGGTGGCCAAAGTACTGGAGTTTCAGCTTCAGCATCAGTCCTTCCAATGACCACCCAGAACTGATTTCCTTTAGGATGGACTGGTTGGATCTCTTTGCAGTCCAAGGGACTCTCAAGAGTCTTCTCCAACACCACAGTTCAAAAGCATCAATTCTTCGGCACTCAGCTTTCTTCAGAGTCCAACTCTCACATCCATACATGACCACTGAAAAACCATACCCTTGACTAGACGGACCTTTGTTGGCAAAGTAATGTCTCTGCTTTTGCATATGCTGTCTAGGTTGGTCATAACTTTCCTTCCAAGGAGTAAGCGTCTTTTAATTTCATGGCTGCAGTCACCATCTGCAGTGATTTTGGAGCCCCCAAAAATAAAGTCTGACACTGTTTCCACTGTTTCCCCATCTATTTCCCATGAAGTGATGGGACCAGATGCCATGATCTTTGTTTTCTGAATGTTGAGCTTTAAGCCAACTTTTTCACTCTCCTCTTTCACTTTCCTCAAGAGGCTTTTTAGTTCCTCTTCACTTTCTGCCATAAGGGTGGTGTCATCTGTATATCTGAGGTTATTGATATTTCTCCCAGCAATCTTGATTCCAGCTTGTGCTTCTTCCAGTCCAGCGTTTCTCATGATGTACTCTGCATATAACTTAAATAAGGAGGGTGACAATATACAGCCTTGATGTAAAGGACAGAAATGGTATCGACCTAACAGAAGCAGAAGATATTAAGAAGAGGTGGCAAGAATACACAGGAGAACCATACAAAAAAGAGCTTCACGACCCAGATAATCATGATGGTGTGATCATTCACCTAGAGCCAGACATCCTGGAATGTGAAGTCAAATGGGCCTTAGAAAGCATCACTACGAACAAAGCTAGTGGAGGTGATGGAATTCCAGTGGAGCTATTTCAATCCTGGAAGATGATGCTATGAAAGTGCTGCACTCAATATGCCAGCAAATTTGGAAACTCTGCAGTGGCCACAGGACTGGAAAATGTCAGTTTTCATTCCAATCCCAAAGAAAGGCAATGCCAAAGAATGCTCAAACTATTGCACAGTTGCACTCATCTCACATGCTATTAAAGTAATGCTCAAAATTCTCCAAGTCAGGCTTCAGCAATACGTGAACCATGAGCTTCCAGATGTTCAGGCTGGTTTTAGAAAAGGCAGAGGAACCGGAGATCAAATTGCCAACATCTGCTGGATCATGGAAAAAGCAAGAGAGTTCCAGAAAAACATCTATTTATGCTTTATTGACTATGTCAAAGCCTTTGACTGTGTGGATCTCAATAAACTGTGGAAAATTCTGAAGGATATGGGAATACCAGACCACCTGACCTGTCTCTTGAGAAACTTATATGCAGGTCAGGAAGCAACAGTTAGAAGTGGACATGGAACAACAGACTGGTTTCATGTATGGCTAGAGCCCGTACATTTCCCAGAGGGTGCTTATGGACTGGTTTGACAACCGACAGTAGAAATGTACTCATGTCATCTTCCTTTTACTTCTAACAATTGCTAGAATCTTGTCTCGAGATGGATTCTGATATAAATTTTCACCTGGGTCAAAGAGTGACATGATTAGTTGTGATGTTGGCCAGACCCAAGGAGTTGGAGAAGACTGATAAAGGAAATTTAACAGTGAAAAGTTAAAGAGGTCATTTGAGAACACTGTTCATCCATTGTAGTCCAAAATGAGTAAATGATTTAGTTAATAAGGGCTATCCAGAGGAAAGATTTGTCTTTGAGTTGGATGTGATGCAGTATTATAGTTTTTCTATACCTCTGTATTTATGTAAATTTCATCACTGCCTCTCCACTTTTAAGAATATTTATTATACCCTGAGACAAGCCATAATGGAAAAGAATAAAAGAAGGTATATGTATGTATAAATGAGTCACTTTGCTCTTTATGAGAGATTAACACAACATTGTAAATCAACTATACTTTGGTTTAATCAATTAAAAAATATAGTAAAGGCTCTCAATGAATTCTTAAAATGTATTAATGAATGCACATACAAATGCAAATTAAAATGACAAACCATTTCATTGTTATGTTGATTTACATAGATTGACAATCTGGAACGAAAAAGCTCTTCCATACTCAAGTGTCATCAGATTTGAAAACTGTTGCCTGCATGTATAGCTGACATTTGCCTTTATACCTGTCAAACATAATATGCATTTAGGAAAATGGCTTATTCCACATTGCCACAAAATGACAGCAAAGTTGAACGTTGACTATTCCGTGATAATTCTGGGAATTAAATTTCTCGCTTTAAAGAGTAGCCTGACATTCTTGTTTAGGGCTGGGAATTTGCTGCCAATTCTTTAAGAAGATATTATCTAAGGAGTAAGACTAGTCTTAGAAAAATGCAAGTATGTAACAAAGCTAATCTAAGCTTTTCCCAGAGGAAGTTTTTGCGCTGAGGTCTCTGGTATCTCTTGTCTGCTTAACTTCAACTCCAGGCTAGCTGGGATTATTCCAGGGATATTTGACTTAAAGACAAGAGACACAGGGAATGCTTGAGCCCTAGAGAGCAGCTCCATCTTTCAGGGAAAGGAAAGGAAATGCATGGTGTATATATATACACATATATGTGCATGCACTTTTATGATGTTCATTTGCTGTGTTAGGAACTTTCACATATGAGAGCTTCTGTAATCAAATTCATTATTTGGAGAACATCAAATAATGGTAATGTTTTGTATTTGGAGAGGTTATGATTGGGCTTCCCTGGTGGCTCAGATGGTGCAGGAGACCCAGGTTCAGTCTCTGGGTCAGGAAGGTCCCCTGGAGAAGGGAAAGGCAGCTCACTCCAGTATTCTTGCCTGGAGAATCCCATGGACAGAGGAGCCTGGTGGGCTGCAGTTCATAGGGTCACAAAGAGTCAGACATGACTGAGAGACTAACACTGGTTATGATTAGCAGATTTACACAGAATGAAATGATAAAATCTCTTTCCTATTGTTTCACTCATTAGTGTCAATTCTTTAGTTGCTTTCTAAAATCAAAAGTTATGCCATTTTTCCCCTTAGAATTTTGTATTTTAGACTTTTAAATGTAAACTCCTAAGACCTTTCAAGTATAACTTTTGAATTCCTTTTGAGAAAACAGATTCTATTTTCAAGGTTAAATTTAGTAGCTTGCTAAGTGATTCTTGTGTATAGACAGATATTTAATGTGTAGTGGTTAAATAGTCCATTTCTCTAGAGGTGAGTTTAAGTCAGCTCACTGCAGCTTAATGTGTAATGTACAATGGTGAAAGATATATGTTAAATGTGTAACTCTTAGGGTATAGTGCTATCTTGAATTTCTGGAAAATACAGATTTCCTTCAGTCCTCTCATAGTTTTGTTAGGAAAATCAACCATATTACACATAATTTGCTACTTCATTTTAAGGTTTTATTTAAATTGTTCAGATTGTAACTGTTGTATTTAATTTATTACACTCCCTTCCAAATGACCCTACATTTTAACAGAAAAGATTCTTTGCTAGTTTTTCTAAATATTCTGTTTATCATGAAAAAGTTCAGCTTTAAACTTGTAAGGCAAAATGGAAGGGTAGGTGCTCAGATTCTGCATATTGCTTCCTTTTCCAGTTCTGCCAACCATTCAGCATGGACAGCAGATCCTCAGTACCATTGAAGGCATTCCAGTAACTTTACCGTGCAAAGCAAGTGGAATTCCCAAACCGTCTATTGCCTGGTCCAAGGTAAGGGATGCATTTAGTGGTGTTTGTTGTGACATATGCTGTAACAACAGCATTTGAATATTTTTAGTCATATGTGGAACTTGCCACTCTCGTATAGGACCTGACAGAAAGGAAAAACCACGCAGTCTTACCTCTTGGAAGGGACCTTAAAATGTCCTTAGTGCATTCACTTGTTTGATCCTTAAGTAGTAAAGATCTGTTTCTGTTTTGTAAATAAGTTCATTTCTATCATTTCTTTTTCATATTCTTCATATAAGGGATATCACACAATAATTCTCTTAGACTTACTTCGTTCACTATGACAGTTTCTAGGTTGACCCATGTTGATGTAAATGGCATCACTTCATTCTTTTTAATGGCTGAGTATTATTCCATTGAGAGAAGGCAATGGCACCCCACTCCAGTACTCTTGCCTGGAAAATTCCACAGATGGAGGAGCCTTGTGGGCTGCAGTCCATGGGGTCGCGAAGAGTCGGACACAGCTGAGCGACTTCACTTTCACTTTTCACTTTCATGTATTGGAGAAGGAAATGGCACCCCACTCCAGTGTTCTTGTCTGGAGAATCCCAGGGATGGGAGCCTGGTGGGCTGCCGTCTATGGGGTCACACAGAGTCGGACACGACTGAAGCGACTTAGCAGCAGCAGCAGCAATATTCCATTGTATATATTCATCACATCATCTTTGTCAATCCAAGACATTCAGGTTGCTTTCATGTCTTGGCTATTGTAAACAGTGCTGCAGTGAATGTTGGGGGTGTGCGTATCCTTTTGGACCGTGTTTTCCTCCAGATAGCCGTAACGTCTAATTTTATACTTCTAAAAGTCTCTGAAATATAAAAGAAGTTGGTTTTGATATCTGTAAATTAAATTGGAAGGCTCAGATTCCTGCACAAAAGTATGGTGGTGAAGCTGACTCCACAAACTAAACAGTGTCTGGAACAGAGTAGAAGTTTTAATTCGTTTTAGGGAAATATAAAAATAAAAGCTTTCCTGAATGGCCTTTGTTCTGTGATAATACAATGGAGGTGAAGAGTTTGGCCTCCTGAGTGTGCCTCCCCAGGTTCTATTTCTAGTTCTACCAATGACTGACTCTTTCACTTTGGGCAAGTTATCCCACCAAGCTCCCAGACTTAATACTTTCATCTGTAAAATAGGGATTGTCGTAATTACTACTCAGAAGATTGTTGTAAGCGTTGCCATAGTTAATTCATGTAAAGTGCTCAAAACGGTGCCTGTCTTAGCACATGCACCCGTCCCATTTGCTACTTCCTCATCCTCTCCAGTTTTGTTAGTTCTAGAATGAAGGGAACCCGGTTTAGTAGGAAGAAATATCACCTTGGCATTATTTGTTTTTCTTACAGGGAACTTTCTTTAAATTAGCCTCCTTTCAGTCTAGTATCTTCTCCTTCAGAGATCTTTTTTCTCCCGCTCTTCCTCTTCCAGACATTACTTTATTACTCCTTTATTATCTTAAAAAACACTTCACTGTGTCATTTTGCAGAAGGGCGAGCTGATTTCCACCAGCAGTGCTAAGTTTTCCGCAGGGGCTGATGGAAGTCTGTACGTGGTGTCCCCCGGGGGTGAGGAGAGTGGGGAGTATGTGTGCACCGCCACCAATGCAGCTGGCTACGCCAAAAGGAAAGTGCAGCTGACTGTCTATGGTGAGAGCCCCCGTGGACGACTGTTCTCCACTGATGCTGTGTGTCTGTGCCAAAACTCACATTTCTCTCCCAAATAACGTTACCGGAGGCCTGAACCCCTAAAGTGAACGACTCCCCCAAGTTTATAGTTTTTTTTTACAAAAAAATGTAATTTTCCTACCAACCTACATCTCCTCTCTTTAGATTCTGATTTAAAGGGAGAAAAACGGTATAGCCTTTTGGAAAAAATTTAATGGTGTTTTTCCAAGGAGTATGCTTATGGCACCCAACCCTCTTTAGAAACACCACATAGTTAAGGCTCCTAGCAAAGCCAAACCTCAGCTATGTCTTGGTTAGCGCTCTGCCTTGAGGGGTTACTTGACATATGGCAGATTCTGAAAGGGCATTTGGTGGACCTTTTCATTGTGTTCTGAAAGGAAGAGGTGAAAAGGAAAATGTTCTAGTCATTTTCCATTAAGCTCTCACAGTAAATGTTTATGGAAAGCTTTAGATATGTCCCCAAACTTTGAAATTAACAGAATGTTTTTGAGAATTATTTAAGAATGTTAGTGGTCCTGTTTTTAACTTCAAGTGTGCTTTGTTTCAATGTATTCTTTCCCTTCCCAAACTTGTGTTTGTTTTAGTAAGGCCTAGAGTGTTCGGAGACCAAAGGGGACCATCCCAGGATAAACCCGTTGAGATCTCAGTCCTTGCGGGAGAAGAGGTGACCCTTCCATGTGAAGTGAAGAGTTTACCCCCACCCATCATTACCTGGGCCAAAGAAACCCAGCTCATCTCTCCATTCTCTCCAAGGTAGGAGACCTGGGATGAATTGCGACACATGAAACAATCTCTTGGGACAGACGGCTGTTCAGGTTTTCAAATGTCTCAAAAAAAAAAAAAAACCAACCTTTTATTTTTATTTTCTATTAATTTTTATTGGAGTATAGTTACTTTACATTTTTTGTTAGTTTCTACTGTACAGCAAAGTGAATCGATTTTAAGTATACATCTATCCCCTTTTTTTAGATTTCCTTCCCATTTAGATCATCACAGAACACGGAGTAGAATTCTCTGTGCTATACAGTAGGTTCTCTTTAGTTATCTGTTTTATGCACAGCAGCAGTAGTGTACGTGTGTCAATAGTAATCTCCTGGTTCATCCCATCCCCACTTTTCCCGTTGGTGTCCATAAGTTCGCTACATCTGTGTCTCTATTTCTGCTTTGCAACTATGTTCATCTGTACCTTTCTTCTAGATTCCACATATAAGCAGTATTATATGATATTTGATGCTACTGTTTTTCTTTCTTTCTTCACTCCATATGATAATCTCTGGGTCTGTCCACATCTCTGCAGATGGCACTATTTTGTTAACATTTCATTGTACACACATCTTTATCCATTTCTCTGTTGGTATTTAGGTTGGTTCCATGTCCTGACTATTGTAAATAGTGCTATAGTGAACAGTGGGGTGCATGTATCTTTTTGAACTATGGTTTTCTCTGAGTGTCTGCCCAGGAGTGGGATTGCTGGCTCATATGGTAATTCCATTTTTAGTTTTTTGAGGAACCTCCATACTGTTCTGCATAGTGGCTGTACCAGTTTACATTCCCAGCAACAGTGTAGGAGGGTTCACTTTTCTCCAGACTTTCTCCACCATTTATTGTTTCTAGATTTTTTTCATGATGGCCATTCTGACCAGAGTGACGTGATACCTCATTGTAATTTTGATGTGCATTTCTCTAATAATTGGTGATGGTAAGCATCTTTTCATGAGTTTGTTGGCCATCTTTGTGTCATCTTTGGAGAAGTATCCATTAGATCTTCCCCTCAGAATGGGAGAAAATATTTTCAAACAAAACAACTGACAAGGATTAATCTCCAAAATATACAAGCAGCTCGTGCAGCTCAATATCAAAAAAAACAACCCAATCAAGAAGCCCAGTTTTAAAATTTGAGATAATTTATATTACACTGAGCCTACAGGAAACATGTAAACCATCTAAATCATTCTTTAAGAGCAGAAATGCTAAAACTGAGCTTTGACATAACTTCCCACTGGACATTCTACAAGGTAGTTATGGAAATGGTTTGGATGTAGATTAGTATGTAGATTCTTGTTAGTACAAAGTGTGTATTGTCTATAAAATTGCATTATTCCCAGAGAAGCAATAAAACACAATAGGTTCTCTAATATCAAGGTTTTGACTTTCATTAGGTAGTTTTGTACAAATCTTCTTGATTAAAGCCCTTAAACAAACAAAGGTCCACTGAAAAAACATTTGATAGGCTAAGAGTAATGGAAAGCAGAACGCCAGAAACTTTCAGAGCACAACTTTTGTTGCCATGCAAGTGTGAGTTTAAATTTACCTCCACTATGTAAAGCTTCTCTGAAACTTTGGCAGTTTTTTCAGTGGGTCTCTTTGAACCTCGACTTTTTGTTTATAGAATGAGGATAATTCCTGAAAGGATGATATAATGTACATTCCGTATTTCTCCTCTTGTTCTCAAAGAATGGTATCAATTACTGTTTTAACTTGATATCATGCCAGAAGTTACCGGAAGAATAAAAACTATA
Source organism: Capricornis sumatraensis (assembly GCF_032405125.1). Classification (NCBI taxonomy): domain Eukaryota; kingdom Metazoa; phylum Chordata; class Mammalia; order Artiodactyla; family Bovidae; genus Capricornis; species Capricornis sumatraensis. The sequence continues at coordinate 74,226,578 of NC_091082.1, forward strand.
ATCTCTAGCTATCTTCTCTTAGCCTTGTTGATGTGTATAGTTTTGAAGCTATAAATTCATGCCATTCTAGTTTCCCTACCACACTTGAGGGAAAAAAATAAACAGTGCAGAACTACATTATTATGTCTTTGAAGAAAATAAGTGCCTTGACATTTCAGATGATGCTGAAGTTTCATTGTTCCCCTTCTCAGTCTCCGTCTCTATCTCTCTTCCCAGAGGCAAACTGCCACAGACTTGGTGTGTATCCTACACATACATCCTTAGATAGTACAGAATATTTTCCCTCCTTTTAATTTTGTTTCATGTACTTGTTTTCAGTTTACTATTGTAGCATGTTACTTATTACTCTACTGCTTGCTTTATTGAGTCAACTTTTATCCATTTTTATGCATGTAGATTCAGTTTATTCATTTTCATTACCGTAAACATATTCTACATTTTATTTAGACAGATTTCTCTCTTTATGCTCTGGTTGGTGTTTCTACATTTTATTCTTCTTTTTTTTCCCTTGGCTTTAGAAACAAAACTTTTCAAGGAATATCTTTTTATGTCTCTCCTTGTATGCAGCTACATGAGTTTCTTTGAGACTTGTACCTAGAACCACAATTCCTAATTAGAATGAGTAACTATTTTGAGTTTTGTAGACATTGCTTAATTGCCTACTGAAGGGGCAGTCCTAATTTACCTGCCACCAGCAGAATATATATGTACCTGTTGCCACATTATCAACAGTGCATGGTGTTGACTGACTTAAAAGTTTTTGCCATTCATATAGGTGTGAAATGGTATCTTGCAACTATCTTACTTTTCACATGACTGAATTCCAGTGGGGCTAGAATGCTTTCTCTTGTTTGTTGGCCATTTTGTTGTCTGTGAATTGCATCTTTAAACCTGCTCCAGTGTTCTGGTGACTTGTTTTTTTTTAATTATTGAATGTAGAAATTTGGGTTTTGTTCTTAATAGCAATCCTTTGTCTCTCATATGTGTTGAAAATATCTCAGAATACTCCTAGCCTTTCAAATTAATTTATATATGGTGTCTAGTTCCATCCCTGGATTGGGAAGATCCCCTGGAGGAGGAAATGGCAACTCACCTCCAGTATTCTTGCCTGGAGAATCCCATGGACTCAGGAGCCTGGTGGGCTAAAGTCCATGGCGTTGCTAAGAGTTGGACTGAGCACGCTAGCACTCACATACTGGTTGTACAGAATTTTAAAATTTGCATGTAGCTCAAGATGTTTGTTTAAATTAGTAGATCATAAATAAAACTGCAACGTTTTATTGCAGTATTTTAAGTTTGTTTTCACTTTTTGGATTTTAATACTTCTAAATTTTTATTTTGTGTATAGTACTAGTTTGTTCTCTAATTTTATTTATTTTCCCATGTGGAGAGCCGCTTGCCCAACACTATTTTTGAATAGTCAGTCCTTTCCTAACTTTCTGTAACATCACCTCTGATATTACGTATTACATGTTGAGTTCTCGTATATGCTTAAGTCTTCTGGTTGGGATGAGGGGATCTCATCTTTAACTCTTTATCCATTTGTCAGTCTCTGGGCCAATAGCACACTTTATCTGTCTTAACTTATAGAAATCCTGATCGTGGGTAGGTCTATTTGGCCCCCTCCCTCTTAAAGCTGTTTTGGTAAAGTGAACATAATAACATTTTATGTGTAGATCTGGTTTACCTAACTACATAAGAGGAGTGTGTGTGTGTTCTCAATATATATTTGAGAACTTCATATGTACCTTCTTTTGTCTTTATTTTAGCACATAAAAATGTTAATGAAGCATTGGAGAAAAACTATAATGTGTTTGAAGTATCTTCAAAGTTTATTAAAACATATTTGCTTTGTAAAGCTATACTTAGTAAAGCAAAGAGATGTACAATTACTCGACAGTGTCACACCCTTAGATTAAATTTAAATGTGAAAGCAAATTAATTTGGTGTTTGTGAGAATATCATACAGAATACATAGGATACTTACGAAAATTCCTGACTTTTAAGGTGCATAGAAATGACATTATAGATTAGAGAATGGTTTCAGAAACTGTTTGCAAAGTAATAATTTCATAGTGAATTGCAGTTGCTTAGGGGATATTTATATTCTCCTATTTGATGGTCTGCCCTGTGGTTTCCTTCTCTTAGACACACGTTCCTCCCCTCTGGTTCAATGAAGATCACTGAGACCCGTGTTTCAGATAGTGGGATGTATCTTTGCGTCGCTACAAATATTGCAGGGAATGTGACTCAGTCTGTTAAATTAAACGTCCATGGTGAGTTTCGAAATGAAAGTATATGCTATCTGGGGACTAGCCACCAGCAAACCTGTTGTCCCACTTTTTCTGATAGTTATCCTCAAATTATATACGGAGTAATTATACAAAAATTTTCTAAAATCTGAGACTCACAACTTTCTTTCATTTACTTTGAAAATGTTATCTCCTATCCATAAACAACTTTCCCCTTTTTCCTCAGGTGAACAGTATTAAAATTTTGGATCTCAGTTTTACCACAGGTCATTTATAAGTATTGTTGATACACTGTAAAAAAAAGAAATATGTTTAGGAACTTCCCTGGTGGTCCAGTGGTTAAGAAACCACCTCCTAATGTACAGGACATGGGTTCAGTCCCTTTTTGGGGGACTAAGATTCCACCTGCTGCAGGGCAACTGAGACCCCCCCACTTTAGAGCCCATGCTCTGTGACTAGAGAAAGCCCACATGATTTGACAAAGACCCAGTACAGCCAAAATAAAAAATAAATAAGTAAAAATAAGTATATTCATTCTAATGCTAAAGCATACTTTAAGAAAAAGAAAGAAATGCATTTAGACTGGTAGCCTTTTGTGGAAGCAAATGTTCAAGGAAGGATTTGATAGCATTTAAATGGTCATTTTCAATGTTTATGGAGCTCAGTCACTGAAAACATTCTGCTCCTGGGGTTCTTTAACTCCTTTACAAAATTTTCTTCATAGTCTGCTTTCTTCCCCCAATTTGCCTTAGTCTAATTACTCATTCATTCAACATATGCTTAGTGAGCACATATTCTAAGCCATGCATTCAAATAAGAGAAGAAATTTGCTCACATGGTCTTGACCTGATTTCACTCTCAGATCAGTCATTACACTACTGTCCTCTTGACTGTGGGATATAAAATCCACTGAGAGTTCTGATGTTCACTAGTTCTAGGGCGTTAGGTAAAACCTACCCTCTTTTATCTTTAATGTTTTTTTCATAAAATGATGATAATAATACAGGCATATCTTAGAGATATTATGGGTTTGTTTCCAGAGCATCTCAGTAAAATGAATATAGCAATCAAGTGAGTCACATGAGTTTTTTTGGTTTCCCAGTGCCAATAAAAATTATGTTTACACTATATTATAGTCTACAAAGTGTGCAGTAGCATTATGGCTTTAAAAACAATGTACCTGCATTGAGCATAATGCATACAGTGTTAATTTTTAAAATATCTTATTGCTAAAAGTGCTAAACATCATTTGACAATGTAGGGTTGCCATAAAACTTCCATTTGTAAAAATTGCATTATCTGTTAAGTGTAATAAAGCAAAGCACGGTAAAAGTAAAATGAAGTACGCCTGTACTATCAACTTAAAAGATTGTTGCAAATGAAACCTTTAGAATATCTTGGTTAAATATTAAGTTTTAACAAAAGGACAGAGGAGTCGGGTATTTCAGGGATGTAAAGTACATAAATTCTAATCATATCTTTAGGAATCAATTTGATTTTATAGTACACAATGGGTGTATGTGGGAGCTAACACTACTTTTATAAATTATCTCATTTACATTTCTGAAGGAAGGTAGATAAAGGGAAATAATAGAAGTTCTGTCTTGATTTTCTTCTCTGAAATAAGTGAAAGCTATGATGGGAAATAGTTCTTACTGTCTAGTTAAATCTTCCACAAAGAGAACAGAAGTTAAGAATCCATGGAGAGAAACACTTTTGTTTTACTCTGTTACAGAAATCAACTGGATTGCCATTTTAGAGGCTTTTTAAACCTTACGTTATTTATGTAAGAAATCTGACATCCTTAAATGCTTAGTATTCCTCGAGTTTGGAATGAGAAGTTTAAATTCATTCCTTCCCATAATCTTTGCAGTGCGTTGGTACTAAAGAGTTTATTTTGCCTGGATTAGCAAGGAAACAGGCCTCACACAGTATACTGAATCGCCCTTGATCACACAGCTACTAAGTGGCGTGAGCCTGGGTCCCCATCCTGAGATGATTCTACTTTCCCATGCTGTGTCTTGGTGAGGAGGTCTCATTTAAAGTGAAAAAAGGAAGGAAGTTTTTAAAACTTGGTTTGTTAATACTCAGTCATTGTTTCCAGTGCCTCCAAAGATACAGCGTGGCCCTAAAGTTATGAAAGTCCAAGTTGGCCAAAGAGTGGACATTCCTTGCGGTGCTCAAGGGACACCTCTTCCTGTTATCACCTGGTTCAAAGGTGGAAGCGCCGTGCTGGTTGATGGACTGCAGCATATTAGCCATCCAGATGGGACATTAAGCATCAAACAAGCGATGCTCTCAGATGCTGGCATATATACATGTGTCGCTACTAACATAGCAGGCAGTGATGAGACGGAGATAACACTACACGTTCAAGGTGATTTGGGTCCTAGGAAAATATATGTATGGTGGGGTGGGGAGTGGGGGGAAAACCCTGGAGTCTGTGCAGAAGATATAGTCTTGCTTAGTCTTGGATCACTTTCAGAAGACTTCTGTATAGATTTATGACTCTCTAGTTATCTTTGAAAGGAAAATGATTCCAGAAATGAAATGAAGCTGTATGTTAGTAAACTGTTTACCTTTGAAAATGGAGTTGCCCAGGATGATGTAGATGGTGCAAACAATCCTAGATAAGTACCCCACCCACTATTTTTGGTCTGGAAGAAATTGTGGGCACAGTTGATTGGAGTAGGATTTACCTTAGAGTAGTAAGGTGCACTCAACATTAATCCCTAGAACGTCGAGGTCCACTGTTCCCTCTAATGATGGCCTGTGTTGAGGGTTTAAAGATTAATCTTTGAGGAATTCCCTGGTGATCCAGTAGTTGGTCTCCGCGTTTCCACTGTAGAGGGCATGAGTTCGATCCCTAGTTGGGAAACTAAGATCCCACATGCCACATGGTGCACGCCCCCCAAATTGATTAATCTTTATTCCTTTAAGCAACAAGTGTTTATCAAGTTCCTGCCAGGGGTCTGTCGTGATCTAGGCAGTGAGGAGAAGACGGTGACAGAGGTAAAACCCCTGCTCTCATGACCAGTTCTGTAAGTAGGCAGAAAGCAAGCAGGCAAGTAAATAAGAAATAACAGATTGTGAGATGCACTTTGTAGAAATTTAAAATAGTTTTTTTTAGACAACTCCCAGCAGTTGGCTACCGTAGACTGAATTGTCATGAGGACTTCTCTGAGGTGATGATATGTGTAGTGAAATCTTGTTGACTAGAAGGAGCCAGGCATGTCCAATCAGGAGGAAAAACATTCCAGTCAGGGAGAGTACCAGTGCAAAGGCAGGAAAAGAGAAGCAGGTATCAAATGTAGCCTCAGAAGAATTCAGTATTGCCCAAGGAAAGCCTGTGATAATGCATTTATTTTTCTAATAGAACCACCTATTCTGGAAGACCTAGAGCCTCCATATAACACTCCATTCCAAGAAAGAGTGGCCAACCAACGCATTGCATTTCCATGTCCTGCAAAAGGTGTGTACGACTTGGTCACATGGGCATTGGCATAATGTTGTATTGTTCTAGAATTCTGTATTGAACCCCAGGCATCATTAAATTCTACTCGTCAGTCCTTGTTATAACATTTGTGCAAAATGGAAACTAACACTTCTTTCAAATAAGAACTCTTTAATCTAGGTATTCTTCCCTCCAGGTGTTTTATTTCCTTCACTGGAAACGCCTTCTGTTCTTTCAGACTTGCCTAAGCCGGTATGTTTTCCAGTTCGTTCATGCTCCTTCCTGTGACTTAGTTCATTTTATTTCTGACAAGATTTCTCTTTATAATGTGACAGAGCTATTCAAAATATTGCATATTTGTCTCAGTCAGGGGTATATATTAGGACCATCTCCTTGTTACTCTTCTTTTCTAAAAACTCCTTTCTAGATTTATCCTCTACTGGTAATTCTGGAGCCAGGTAGTAACTTGGCTCTCTGATGCTTGTCCAAACTCCTCCTTTCCCTGAATTTCTGGGCTTTCTATCTCATCATATTTCCTGGCAGGATGATGGTTATTCTTTCTGCTCCAAAGCCTATAAAAAGGGTCACTATCGCCTTACCCTGGATGCCCAATAGGTGGCCCAAAATATTCTCTTTCACATAATGTTCATCTGCAGTGACTCAAATGAGTCTGTACTAATTCTGGCAAAAACCGAGCAGTACCCTTTCCATCGTCTCCTGGAGGAATCCATGCTCCTACACGGGCCTCTTCGTCGTTGTTCCTGGAGACAGTGGAAGTTGAAGGACCCTACAGCTCCCTCTGTTTCTACAGCAAGATTTTGCATCTCTTAACAATATCTCTCTCATCAATGATTATTTTCTACCAGCATTCAAAAAAAGGTAACTCTAATAAGCTCTTCAGATATGTAAAGAGTTGTCAGTAACTGTTCCTGGGGTCCGTGATGGTTTCCCTGATGGCTTCCAGTGGTAAAGAATCTGCCTGCAATGCAGGAGACATGGATTCAGTCGCTGGGTTGGGAAGATCCCCTGGAGAAGGAAATGGCAAACCTTTCCAGTATTCTTACCTGGAGAATCCCCATGGACAGAGAGCCTGCCAGACTATAGTCCATGGGGTCTCAAGAGTCAGACACAACTTAGCAGCTACACCACCAACACCATTCCTAGGGTCAGTGGGCGGTGGTGGTAGGCAAGGCTGGAGAAGAATCCTTGAGAAAGGTATGTTCAAGTAAGTGCTATGGGCACTCACTCCCAAGGGAGCCCTACTAGTGGTGCTATCGCTGAGTACTCTCCGCTGAATCCCTGACTTACAAGCTGACTTGAATGTCCCTTTTCCAGTTTGATATACTACCTCTTCCTAGTTTCCTAGTTCACCTGGGATAGAATTCTTGTGTTAATTTAAAATTGCTGTTTTCAGTCGCTCAGTCATGTCTGACTTTTTGAGACCCCACAGACTGCAGCATGCCCAGGCTGCCCTATCCTTCTCCATTTCCCAGAGTTTGTTCAAACTCATGTCCATTGACTCAATGATGCCATCCAGCCATCTCGTCCTCTGTCGTCCCCTTCTAGCTTAGTGCCTTTCATTATCTTTGCCATGAATTTCACCTTGACCTGGTTGTTCTACCATTGAGAAAGTAAAGATAATGCAATTTACTTCTTTAGTTCAGTTCAATTCAGTTCCTCAGTCATGTCCAACTCTTTGCGACCCCATGAATCACAGCACACCAGGCCTCCTTGTCCATCACCATCTCCCAGAGTTCACTCAAACTCACATCCATCGAGTCAGTGATGCCATCCAGCCATCTCATCCTCGGTCATCCCCTTCTCCTCCTGCCCCCAATCTCTCCCAGTCTTTTCCAGTGAGTCAGCTCTTCACATGAGGTGGCCAAAGTACTGGAGTTTCAGCTTCAGCATCATTCCTTCCAAAGAAATCCAAGGGCTGATCTCCTTCAGAATGGACTGGTTGGATCTCCTTGCAGTCCAAGGGACTCTCAAGAGTCTTCTCCAACACCACAGTTCAACAGCATCAATTCTTCAGCGCTCAGCTTTCTTCACAGTCCAACTCTCACATCCATACATGACTACTGGAAAAACCATAGCCTTGACTAGATGGACCTTTGTTGGCAATGTAGTGTCTCTGCTCTTGAATATGCTGTCTAGGTTGGTCATAACTTTCCTTCCAAGGAGTAAGCGTCTCTTAATTTCATGGCTGCAGTCACCATCTGCAGTGATTTTGGAGCCCCGCCCAGAATAAAGTCTGACACTGTTTCCACTGTTTCCCCATCTATTTCCCATGAAGTGATGGGACCAGATGCCAAGATCTTCGTTTTCTGAATGTTGAGCTTTAAGCCAACTTTTTCACTTTCATCAAGAGGCTTTTTAGTTCCTCTTCACTTTATGCCATAAGGGTGGTGTCATCTGCATATCTGAGGTTATTGATATTTCTCCCTGCAGTCTTGATTCCAGCTTGTGCTTCTGCCAGCCCAGCATTTCTTAATTTGCTTTTTCATTTATTAGCTTAACAAATATTAGTTGAGAAGTTTGCGAAGTCCATTAAGGAATAAGTAGGATATAAGGAAATGATTATAACCCACTTTTATCCTTGGCAACATGTGCAGTTGTAGTCCATCAGTTTTATATTCTCTTCATCAGTCAGCATCTTACAGTGAAATATGCCACTATTTTTGTTTTATTTTTTCCCACAAATATAGTCATTTTTATAATTCAGTCATTAATAGTCAAAGTCAGTTTTATAACACTTTGACTCAATTTGAGTTTAATCTTAATACATTCTGTGTATTCCTGCCTTTTGTGTACTTGTCTTTGATATATGACCATTCTCCATTCTTTGATATTTTTATTATGCTTTAAGATTATTAGCCATGTCTCATACAATATATTGATTTTATTTAATGTGCTTTATTTTTTATATAAATTAAGTAAAATGTGAAAGTGCTTAGAATAGTGCCTGGCACATTCTTTGCTGTATAAATAGATCCATATTATAGAGTTAATCTTTGTCTGTTTCCAGTATGTCCTTTTGGCTCCATTATGCATTTTAAGATTTTTTTTTATCACTTGTATTCGTATAACGTCCACTCACTCTGTTGGTCATAAATAAATCCAGGAAAGCAGTTCTGCTCACTGCTTTCTCAACTTTATTTTCAGTATAAAAACTCAAGAATCAATCTATGCCCTCTCTTTAACAGAGTGGGATCCCCACAAGATGTGTGAGTAGCAGATGCTCCTCATCTCTGCTCTATCAGGACTGTTTAAAATGTGAATGATGAAGCATCATTTCTGTACATCATTCCTTTCCTCTTAGTGTTTGCATAATCTTCATGTCTGTTCCTCTGAGAGTATCTTATTTTTGTTCTTCCTTTATTATCACCCCAAAGCTCTGCCTATTTCTAGTCTATTTAACTAAAATACCTTTTTCTCTCGTTAATACCATGAACTCACTCAAGAAAATGTTTTGCTTATTATCATCTGAATGTCTTGATAAAAATGACTTTGATCAAATTCTACACTAGAGACCTTAGATCTTTTAAAACCAGTCAGGAAATAGAGAGATGACATACCATAATCTCTGCAAAATTCCATATTTTGAAAGTACCTAAGGATACATAGTATAATGATGAGAAATTTTATTTCTCCTCAAGATAGTTGATATTTAATAGTGATTTCTAATTTTGTTGTAAAATATCACAAAGCTTTAATTTCTTTTTTAGGTACCCCCAAACCAACCATCAAATGGTTGCGGAATGGTAGAGAGCTGACAGGCCAAGAGCTTGGTATTTCTGTATTAGAAGATGGCACATTGTTGGTTATTGCTTCTGTTACACCATATGACAACGGGGAGTATATTTGTGTGGCAGTCAATGAAGCTGGAACCACAGAAAGAAGATATAACCTCAAAGTCCATGGTAAATACAGATAAAATCATATAACTGAATATGTAATATGTTCAAATTCCTTTATATGTTTTCCTTTCAGTGTAGTATCATTTAATATTTACATAAAAAGACATGTTATCAATTTAAAAACTAGTAGTCTAACTTCATGTATTCATTTGACTTAAAATTTCATATAATTTTTTTTGTGATTTTACATCATTGAAAATTCAAATGGTAGAAAAAGATACAAAGTCAAAAGTCTTCTGGCACTGAGCTAAGCAATCTACTTTATCCTCCCTCTGGGCAAGGAAAGTTGTTGGGGGTATGTATGTGTTTGTGTGTATCTTCCCAGAGATATTTTCTGCAAAAATGAAGAAATACGAATATATATTTCATTCTTTGTTACATATAAAAAGAATTTATAGTAGACTGTTTTATCCATTACTGTATACCTTGCCTGTATCATTAAGTACTCTATCTTAGAGTATTCCTAACTCTTATTTATGCCTAACTAGGATCCCACTGTACCATAACTTAGCTTTCTATGATAAGCTCATAATGAACATAAATGTTCATATTAATGATGAACATTTAATTAGGTAACACTTGTATACTATTTTAAGTAATGCTTCAGTGAAAATCATGTACATATGGCACTTTGCATGAGTCAAAGGATGTATACACTTAAAAATTAATGGATATTGTCTTCCATAAATACTGGGCAATATTCATTCTTATCAGCAAAGTAGTCCCACATAACTTGAGACGAGCAGTTTGCATTTTGAGTGGTATGTGAAATAAATAGTTTCTCCCTTAAATTTATCCTTAATACATAACTGAATTTTTTTCATTTTTCATTTTTCATTTTCAGTTTTAATTCATACCTGAATAATTAAAGTAAGATTTAGTGAGTTACTTATAAATATATTGTCAAGACTCTTCATTTCATAATAAAAGCTTTGCTTAAGTATGACCAACCTTTTCTAGCTCTCAAATACCTCAGATTTGCTTTCCAAAGTCCTGGTAAAGAAACTATATATAATATTTATTTTAAACTAACCCCAGTTCCTCACGTTTTGCAGTTCCTCCAGTAATTAAAGATAAAGAACAAGTAACAAATGTGTCCGTGTTGGTCAACCAGCCAACCAGTCTCTTTTGTGAAGTTGAAGGTACTCCATCTCCCATCGTTATGTGGTATAAAGATGATGTTCAGGTAAATGGAGATGTCCAGATACGCGTACATCTTTGCCTATGCCTCTGAAATTAATCATTCAGATGTGACGGTCTTATTAATAGCAATATAAACATTTTGCTTCAAATTTTAATTAGGCCTTTTTATTAGGATTGGAAATAACATTGACCCTTTTGGCCTTAAAAGGTGACTGAGAGCAGCAGTATTCAGATTGTAAACAATGGGAAGATATTAAAGCTCTTCAGAGCCTCTCCAGAGGACGCAGGAAGATATTCCTGTAAAGCAGTGAATGTTGCAGGCGCTTCTCAAAAGCATTTTAACATTGATGTGCTAGGTAAGGAAAATATTCTTTTAAAAAAACTACGATTCAAGTGTGTTTTATATAGCATAGCACTGACTGTATTAAAGAGTTAAAGAGATGAAAGTTTGATAGATTCCTTTTACTCATATTATTTTTGTCCTTAATATTGGTTAATCAGAACTATATGATATAGAAAGTTTGTAGATATTTGTTATTTATCATATAGTGATGTCTTTGGGTACATGCTACTGTCTTATACATAAAATTACTAAATTACTGTTCTTGTCAGTTTCTCTATTGAGGTGGTCAGGAAATTCTTTGGGAGGTAACTATAGAGGATAATGCAGGTAAAATTCATTCATTTGCTGACCTCCAATGGCACCCACTCCAGTACTCTTGCCTGGGAAAATCCCATGGACGGAGGAGCCTGGTGGGCTACATCCATGGGGTGGCTAAGAGTCAGACACAACTGAGCAACGTCACTTTCACTTTTCACTTTCATGCACTGGAGAAGGAAATGGCAACCCACTCCGGTGTCCTTGCCTGGAGAATCCCAGGGACGGGGGAGCTGGGTGGGCTGCCGTCTATGGGGTCGCACAGAGTCGGACACAACTGAAGCGACTTAGCAGCAGCAGCAGCAGCCTGAAGCTCCTGGGTTGTACTTGAACTGATAAATGTAACAAATTCACCCTCCTCTGCATTCTGAATGATTTCTGTAACTAAATTACCTCAGCCCTAATTCTAATTAAGTGGGGAGAATTCTGAGAACAGGTTGAAACTGAAATAAATTGGTGTTTAAAATATTTAAAATGTTTGAATCCTAATCATAAATTAAAATTTTCATAAGTTTAGCTTGTGAATTATTTTTGCTGATTAAAGTTCACTTTGTGATAAAATGACTCCCTTCATGTTCAATATTTTTCTCCTCAAAGGACATATGATTTGTAAGTCTGGAGTGGAAATGAGATCTGGGGATGATCCTGCGTTAGAGTGATCATTCATCAACTGCTATAATATAAAAACTCTGTCTCATAAGTGTTGTCAAAGCCTGAAGTACTTTGCATTCCTCTACCAAAATTACCATTTTATCTATAAGTATCAGCTATAGAAACCAAGTAATCTTTCTGTTATCAGTCTCATTGGCATTATTTATCTTGGTACTCATTTCCTCTCCTGACTTTTACTGCTCTCTGTGTGCTGATGACTGCCACATTTTTATCTCCAACTCAGACTTCTTTTCTGAGCTCTCAGGCTATATGTCTAATCTCCTCCACAGTATCTTAGCTTTTTTAGCTCAATATCTTTGGCTCAATATCTTAGTTACATAGAGAACAGAAAGAAAGAAAATAAAGTTGCTCAGTCATGTCTGACTCTCTGCGACTGTCCATGGGATTTTCCAGGCAAGAGTACTGGAGTGTATTGCCATTTCCTTTTCCAGGGGATCTTCCTGAGCCAGGGATTGAAGCTAGGTCTCCCACATCATAGGCAGACGCTTTAACTGTCTGTGCCACCAGGGAAGTCATTCAGAAAGGTCTCAGTAAATGTCTGTTCTGGGCACCTTCAGCGGTCACATCATAGTGACCATCACCTCCATACTACCACTTGCTTTTGACACAACCTGGCACCGATTCTTCCTAATTCCCTCTTCCCAACTCTGTGAATTTGTCTGCATCCTGTTAAGTCTGCTTCTTAATCCCATGTCAGTTATAAACTGAATTAATGTAATAGCCTCCTAACAAGTCCACTTTGTCCACTCTTTGCCACTGGAATATGATCTTCATTTGGAAGCCAGCATGGTCTTAAAACAAATCTGATTACTACCCGCCCCTCCTGGCATTGATCCTTTTAGTGGCTGATCATTCCTTGGAGCCTCAGATGGTAAAAAAAATCCTCCTGCAGTGCGAGAGACCTGGGTTTAATCCCTGGGTTGGGAAGATCCCCTGGAAGAGGACATGGTTACCTACTCCAGTATTCTTGCCTGGAGAATCCCCATAGACAGAGGAGCCTGGCGAGCTACAGTTCCTGGGGTCCCAAAGAGTCAGACATGACTGAGCAGCTAAGCACAGCACAACACGTGGCTCTGCAGATGAAGGTTAATCACCATAACATGATGTGAAGGGAGAGGATTTGAAGTTCAGGGAAGTTTATGGGAGCTCTTTAATACGCTTGATAATTCTAAGAATAAAAACTAGCACCTTTTCACATGAGATATAATGTGAATCTTTTCACATTTTATCTGACATGCAATTTTAGCATAGGAGGCCTTTAAAAGAGACAAGGGTAGTATATTTCAAACAACACTATGGTATAATATGTAGAATTTGAACATTATCAGATTGTCGTTGACTATGTCATTCATTATTTAAAATGGATAGCCATAGTAAATTTCATTATATGAGCTTCACTGCTCATTTATATTCTAAACTCCTTTTGTGTGTTGATTTAATGTTGCTGAAAATGAATTCTTTATTACCACAATTCTTCCAAGTAATTTTCTGCTGTCAGATCGTTCATGAATGTGTTCCTGTATTTAAATTTGATATTTGGGTCTACAGATGTGATATGAAAACAGGATTATTGCATAATATTTTCTTTTTGACAAAAACTTGTTGAAATATTATAGAAATCATTATCTTCTCTCCCCTCTCTACTCTTTTTGCTAAGTCGTAGATTTTCATGATAAAATATCTTTGTTTAAGTCCCGCCCACCATAATAGGTGCTGGTTCCCCTGGTGAAGTCTCAGTTCTCCTGAACCAGGCTACCACACTTGAATGCCAGGTGAAAGGCACCCCCTTTCCCGTTATTCACTGGTTCAAAGATGGCAAGTGAGTACTTTTTCTATATTTGTTGCAAGGGTCCAACTGTTTGTAAATAGATGTGGATTTTCTCCCTCTTAACTATCTTACCAGCTAGAGTGTTATTAAGTGAACATGAAGGAAAAGCAGTATTCAAAAATGGTCTCAAATTTATGAATTATAAGATGCTTTATAAATGCTAGGAATTTATTTTAGAGACATGGAGAAATTCAATTTGTTATACACTGAATATATGCAAGGGCTTTCCTGGTAGCTCAACTGGTAAAGATTCTGCCTGTAAGGCAGGAGCACCCGGTTCGATTCCTGGGTCAGGAAGATCCCCTGGAAGAGGGCATGGTAACCCACTCCAGTATTCTTGCCTGGAGAATCCCAATGGACAAAGGAGCCTGGCAGGCTACAGTCCATAGAGTTGCATAGAGTTGAACACAACTGAAGCAACTAAGCACAAATATATATTAAGAGCAACAAAGGAAAAAATGCAAGATCCAAATAAAGAACTAATCTTGTGTTTACATGGAATTTTGTGCATTATTAAAAAATGAAATTTGCTTATGACATCAAGATAAATACTTAAGCTAGTTTACAATATGGGCAAAAAGAACACCCCCTAAAGAGCAATTAAATGTTTCCTAGACTTCAAGTTCAAGGGCTGCTGAGGTTTGCCCACATTGATAATAGGTGCAATGATGTGTATTGCTCATGAGAGCTTATCTGTTACAGCATGGTCACAGTTTGTGTATTTTTATAATTTCTGAAAGTAGGTATCTAAGACTTAAGTAGCAAAAAGTAAAGGTTTGCAGTGTATGAAACAAAGGATTGTATGAAAAGTTTTTATATGTTAAGAAAGACAACATAGGAAGATGTGTGGAGGGTATAAACAGGCAATTAGAAAGTTACATAGTTAAGCAATAAATGTTTTAAAAGATGCTCACCTTCAATAATTTGGAGAGGGCAAGCAAAAATAACATGACTTTGTTTTTCATAGGTCAGTTTGGCAAAAAAATAGTAGAAGTTTGAAAAATATCAGTTGTTGTCTTAGAGTTTGGTAGGTTAGGATATAATTCTCTGATGGAACAAGGTATTAATAAATTAGTACTCTGAAAGCCAATTTGTTGATATCTATTAAAATTTAAATGTTCATATGCTCTAATACAGCAGTTATACTTCCAGTGTCTAGGAAAGGGAAGTCAATTGTCTGTTCCATAGGAAGGCTTGTATGTTAATTCTCTCTGAAACAATGATGGCAGAAAGGTGAAAACTGCTTAAAGCTTGACCTTGGGAGAATGGATAGGTGACATACAGCGTTGTCATATTGTGAAACACTAAACAGCAATTAAAAAGAAAATCAAGCTGTAGGCACCAAAATTATCTCCATAGCTATTGTCAAGTTAAAAATAGAACAATAATACAAGGCCATTTATGTATAACAACTTGAGATTCCTCTAGCAATATGTTCCTGAGTGGAAATGTTTAGAAAAATGTGTGCAAGAACACAGACTGAGAATGGTAAGAGGAAAGAATCACGTTGTGGCAATAAACCAAGAAGACCTTTTCTTATTATAATGCTTTTTTTGTTTCAGTTTTTATGAAACTTGCATAGTGAGCAATCAGTGAAAGTTTTAAAGTTGCTTAAATTTGAGGAGCATTATCAAGTATTCCACTTCTTTAAACAGAATACATTTACGTAAGGAACTTTATTCTGTCAGTTTTAGGGAACTTCAAACAAAGTGTCATACCAAGGAATAGTAAGGGATGCTGTCGCAGAAAATTAAATGTGTTTTCTTTAATCTTGTAGTCTTAGTACTGACTTTTAATATAGAACTGCATTGATTTATCATGTGGCAAATTCCCTACAGCTTTTTAAAAACAAGATATAGGTCTTCCTGAAAGAATATCAATGGGATTTTAAAGGTATGACTCTTAAGATACCATAGACTTTAATAAACATGATGTTTTAAGTATTAAATAAAGCTGCTACCAAACATAAAGCAGTCACATAATAGTAGTTGGTAAATGACTGAATAGTGGAAAAAGACTCCTTGACAAATATATATGACCTACCTTTGGGATAAATATCTTTCAGTATTTCAGTATTATGAAAGCATTCATATTTATTATAATACCTACTTATTAGGAAAGTTGATATCGTCTTTAGTAATAACTATGTGTTGTGAATATTTTTCCATGTATTATAATATTAGTTTACAAATAATATTGCTTGGCTTGAAGCTCCTGTACACTTAAATTTTCTACCATCATTCAGAAAAGAAAAACTATCTATATAAATTTAAAAAAGGGGGGTGGTGAATGAATGAAATAAAATGTTTTATTATTACTGTTCAACAATTTAAGTTAAAAGGAAGAATAATCTTTCATCTCAAAGTGATAATTAACTTTCATTAATAAAGTGATTTAATAATCCCACTCTTCTGAACAGGAGTACTTAGTCATATCATTGCATTTTTTAGATTCCAACTAAAAAATTCAACTTTGATCCATATTTTTAAACTCATACAACTTAATGATTTCTGTTATGATTAATAAAACAGAAAATGTTTAGGAAAATGAAAATGGAGCCATAGA
Source organism: Capricornis sumatraensis (assembly GCF_032405125.1). NCBI lineage: Eukaryota > Metazoa > Chordata > Mammalia > Artiodactyla > Bovidae > Capricornis > Capricornis sumatraensis. Next base: position 74,243,070 of record NC_091082.1, read on the forward strand.
ATAAAATTGTATTTTTTCTAGGCCTTTATTTTTGGGAGACCCTAATATTGAAATTCTAGACAGAGGACAAGTTTTACATTTAAAGAATGCACGAAGAAGTGACAAGGGACGCTACCAGTGTACTGTGTCTAATGCAGCTGGCAAACAAGCCAAGGATATAAAACTGACAATCTATAGTAAGTGTGACTTTCTTATGCTTTTTACTGTTATTATCAGTTCTCATTATACATTGAAAATCAGGGTTGCTCTTTTATTCAATGCAAAATAATTTTAAATGGTACTTACTTCAAGGGCAAAAGCCTATCTTCTTCTGTTTTAAGCTAGAACGTTGTATCCAATTTTAATGCATTTTATCATTGAGTATGTATTTCTTCAGGGTCTAGTGATTTTCATATGATCTCACTTAAGAGGTCAGGTATTCCCTTATTTGTTAGTGGAACATAAGTTAAATGTCTGTATACCTCGAGAGGTTCTTAAAGAGCTCTAAAAAGAGTAGAGATGCATGAAATAAAATGAAGTTGATAGTATGCAACCAAGTCAGTTATTCTATTTTCATTCTATCTTGGTCTTTCTTCAGACCACATGATAATAATTTAAATATTTTAAGCAGTGCTGTTCTTTTCTTTCAGTTAAGTCCCCATCAGAGGTATGTAGCCCTTGTTTCGCTAAAACTTTCAATATCCTCTGAGGAAGATGACCACTCAAGTCATTTTATTTTTATGCCAGGAGCCATGGAAGGTATTTGATTATTCTGTTGTAGGCACAAAGAATTACACCATAGAAAGGGGTAGAACTCATCAGGTCAGTCAGGCTTATTGGTGGCTCTGCTCCCTGCACTGTCTTCTTTCTGTAGCATATGACACTCAGGAGAAGTTCAGAAACCTCAGAAACTTCTGCAGGATCTTCCCAATCCAGAGCAATCACATAATGACTCTGCTCCATTGTCCTAGTTTCCCTTACAGCACGGATCACTGTCTGATAGTTTAATTGCTTAATTATGGGTTTATTTACTTATTTGCTCTTTCTCTCCAAGGAAAGTAACTTTGGAAGGACCTTGCTTTGCATATTCACTAATGTCTGATAGCATGCACACAGGCATTCAGTAGCTCTCAAGAAATATTTGCTCAGTGGATAAATTATCTAGTGACAGACTTTTCAGTATGGTAACCATCAGCTATAGTTGACTGCTGAGCACTGGAAGTGTGGCTAGTTCAAATTGAGACAGGCTGTAAATATAGAATGTTGTGGAGTCACAAAGTTGTGTCTGACTCTTTTGCAACCCCAGGGACTGTAGCCTGCCAGGCTCCTCTGTCCATGGGATTTCCCAGGCAGCAATACTGGAGTGGGTTCACATTCCCTTCTCCAGGGGATCTTCCTAACACAGAGATCAAACCCACATGTCCTCCAGTGCAGGCAGATTCTTTACTGCTAAACTACCGGGAAAGATCTCAAAGACAAACCGAATATTAAAATAAAATGGGTAATAATTTTATCATCTGAAATGATGATATTTTAGATATATTGAACTAAGTAAAATGTGTCATTTTCATGTTTTTAATGTGACTGTTGGAAATTTTTAAATTATATATATGGTCATTATATTTCTGTTGGACAGTGATTGTTTGGTCATCAATAAGAACTTGGGCTTCTGAGTTAAGCCAACTTGGGTTCAGATCCAACTTACGCCACTTACTAGCTTTGCAACTTTGGACAAATTGCCTAACCCCTCTGAGCTTCAGTTCCTCATTTCTAAAATGGGGATAATAATAGCACCTGGGCAGGAAGAGAAGGGGACGACAGAGGATGAGATGGCTGGATGGCATCACCGACTCGATGGACGTGAGTCTGAGTGAACTCCGGGAGTTGGTGATGGACAGGGAGGCCTGGCGTGCTGCAATTCGTGGGATCGCAAAGAGTCAGACACGACTGAGCGACTGAACTGAACTGAACTGAAACACGACTGCAGACAACCTGGCATTATGTATTAACTCTTTTGAATCAAAGATTTTGCTTAATACAGGCTTTTAAATCATTTCTGTCTATAAATAGAAGCATGTGGAAGAAATTAGTCTTGAATAGACATGTCCTCCAAAGCACAGTAATGTTACTGAAAAATTAGCTATGTAGGCATCCAAGTTAAACAAAAGTACTATTGCTACCATTGGCCTCCTACCAGAACCAGGCTTTTAAACAATAGGTGCAATATTTCCCTTAAGCTGTTAAGTAGTCTTCTCTACATTGTTGCATTGTTGCCAAAGTCTGTGATGAATACTTGTGGTGATTCAATGAGACTCCTACTTCCATAGGACTTGGGTTCTTTCATTTCAGATCCTCTTGTTCATTCAGTATCATGCCCTCAGGCACGCAGAAGAGAAGACTGTAATGAATGATTAAACCTCCTGAGATTGTCAGAGATGAAAGGCATTGTAACACTGAAATTTTAAGTATTATAATTCAGGAAATAATACCATTTCTTCTCAGGCAAGCTCGTCTACACCTCTGAGTGTGTAATCTTAAGCTTATTTTATTTCACTTGCAAAAACGCTTTTATTTATAAGAATAAATGAAACATATAGCATGCTTGGATGAACTAGGAGAAATACTAATAGAGATCTCAGGTTAAGAATATGTTTCTCACTGCAGCTGATTCACTCATTTTCTTTCTTTATGTGAGGATAAAGCAGGTGGATCTGATGCACCTGAAAGGCAGAAATGCACAGTTTGCCTGAATAAGGAAAGAAATGGAGAGAAAATATGAGTGAAAAATAAAAGATATGGAGAGAAATGGGGGGAAAAGGAAAAGGAAATAAATGAGCATTTAATAACCTGTGGGGAGATCATGCAAATTTATAGCTAGTAGTCTGAGGTAAAGATTTTTTACTTAATCGTGGATAAGTTTCAGATCTGAAAATTTCCCCAAATGGTATAAAAGTTTTTGAGTGTATATAAAAGTTTTGGTATAAAAGTTTTGAGTGGTACATTTTAATGTACAATGAATTCATAGCATTTACCAGTAATACCTTTCCTCAAACAGAAGTACAGGACTCAGAAAAGTATATGTGAATTAAATTGAAGCAGGAAGAAATGTGTATCTGGGAAATTTAAACAGTAGATGGTGTATTGTTCTGCTGTCAGCTAGAAATGTTTTTTGAGTAATTTTTCTCAAGTCATAAATACAAACTTTTTAAATAAACCCTTTTCAGTACAAGTGATATTCCTTTGTAAGAGGGTAAGGGGCTGTTTGAACCTATGTTCTTGACTTCATTAATGTATCATCCAACTAATTAAGCTAGCCAGTTTATTTAGACACTTTGAGCCATAAAGTTGATAAACATTTCCAGATTAATGTCAATAGGCTGAAATCAAAATTAAAATTTAAAGTTTGAGTAAATATCCTTTCTTAAGATTTAAAAATGGTGGCTTGAATTTATATTAACCAATTATTTATAGCAGAACTTGACAAACCTTTTTTTATAAGGGGAAAGATGGTAAATAGATAGGTTTGGGCTGCCGTCTCTGGGGTCGCACAGAGTCGGACACGACTGAAGCGACTTAGCAGGAGCAGCAGCAGCAGGTAGGTTTACTTACTGATGATTAGATTCAAAGAATTAAATCTGATAGACAGAATGCCTGAAGAAGTATGGACAGAGTTTTGTAACATTGTACAAGAGGCAGTGACCAAAACCATCCCAGGAAAAAGAAATGTAAGAAGGCAAAGTGGTTGCATGAGGAGGCTTTACAAATAGCTGAGGAAATAAGAGAAGCTAAAAAGCAAGGGAGAAATGGAACTATATATACAACTCAATGAATGCAGAGTTCCAAAGAATTTCAAGAAGAGATAAGAAGGCCTTCTTCAATAAACAGTGCAAAGGAATAGAGGAAAACAACAGAATGGCAAAGACTAGAGGTCTCTTCAAGAAAATTTCATGTAAGAATGTGCACAATAAATGATAGAAACAGTAGGACCTAACAGAGGCAGAAGAGATTAAGAAGAGCTGGCAAGAATGCACAGAAGAACTATACATTAAAAAGGTCTTAATGACTGGGATAACCATGATGGTATGGTCACTCACCTAGAGCCAGATATCCTGGAGTGTGAAGTCAAGTGGGCCTTAGGAAACATCACTATGAACAAAGCTCATGGGGGGTGATGGAATTCCAGCTGAGCTGTTTCAAATCCTAAAAGATGATGCTGTTAAACTTCTGCATTCCATATGCCAGCAAATTTGGAAACTCAGCAATGGCCACAGGACTGGAAAAGGTCAGTTTTCATCCCAATAGCAAAGAAGAGCAATGCTAAAGAATGTTCATACTACCATACAATTGCATTCATTTTCCATGCTAGTAGGATTATGCTCAAAATCCTTCAAGCTGGGTCTAAGCGTTACTTGAATTGAGAACATCTAGATGTACAAGCTGGGTTTAGAAAAGGCAGAGAAACTCGAGATCAAATTGCCAATATTTGTTGGATCATAGAGAAAGCAAGGGAATTCCAGAGAAATATCTACATCTGCTTCATCAACTATGCCAAAGCCTTTGACTGTGTGGATCACAGGAAACTGTGGAAAATTCTGAAAGAGATGGGAATACCAGACCACCTTACCTGCCTCATGAGAAATCTATATGCAGGTCAAGAAGCAACAGTTAGAACCTTATGTGGAACAACTAACTGGTTCAAAATTGGGAAAGGAGTATGTCAAGGCTATAAATTGTCACCCTGTTTATTTAACTTATATGCAAAGTACATCATGCAAAATGCCAAACCGAATGAGTTACAAGCAAAGACATTACTTTGCCAACAATGGTCCATATAGTCAAAGCTATAGTCTTTCCAGTAGTCATGTATGGTTGTGAGAGTTGGACCATAAAGAAGGCTGAGCACTGAAGAATTGATGCTTTTGAATTGTGGTGCTAGAGAAGACTCTTAAGAGTCCCTTGAACTGCAGGGAGTTTCAACCAGTCAATCCTAAAGGAAATTGATCAACCCTGGATACTCATTGGAAAGACTGAGCTCCAATACTTTGGCCACCTGATATGAACAGCTGACTCATTGAAAAAGACCCTGATGCTGGGAAAGATAGAAGGCAAAAGGAGAAGAGGGCAGCAGAGGATGAGATCATTAGATAGCATCAGTGACTCAATGGACATGAACATGGGCAAACTCCAGGAGATAGTGAGGGACAAGGAGGCCTGGCGTGCTGCAGTCCATGGGGTTGCAAAGAATCAGACACAACTGAGCAACTGAACAACAACAAAGTTGGAAAATATTTTAGGTTTTTCAGACTGTGAGAAAATCAATGATATTATGTAGGTATTTACATAAAAAATAGAAATAAATGTCTACCAATTGTTTGGTATTCTATCTTTCTGATAATTATAAAAATTGTAAAATATGTGATAATACAAGTCTACTAATGAGAATGGAGTTCCTTTGGAAGGATAACATTTTACTAAGAGTTCAAAGTTAATGATTACTATCACCAAAGTTGAATTCAGATGTTCCTCTGTTAATACTGATCTGTAATGAGATTTTATGTATTTCGTCTTTGAAAATGTCTTTTCACGAAAATAGATATTCAAATACTAATGTCATTTCACAAACATGATTTTAATTGATTATATTTATTACTTGAAAGGCATTTGTAGAATTCTCTTATATTCTCTTGATGTTTGACTTTCACCCTGCCATTCTGCTAACCAGCTAATCAATTACAATTGAGGGTTAGATGGAAGGACCTCATTTTCAGAGATATATGGACTTTAAATGTGGAAGGTTATTCTGCATTTGCATCAAAGTCTGACAAATGTTATTGAAACTGAATGTTGAGTTCAGAAAATATATTCACTGCAAATCTGTAGGGAAATCAAGATCTAAGTTTTGTTTGACAGTGGAAAATGCGTAGAGCAACTTGTGATTCAAACAACAGAATGACTATCAGCAATATAGATTTTGTATTTAAGAGCTGATTTTGTCTGCTAATTTTAAGTTGAATTAATTAAGAAACCTTGTCAAGTTTGTAGTAAAACTAAGTTCCACAGCCATTCAGTAGGCAATCATGGTGTTTGAGAACAATTCTCATTCAAAGAAAATTCAGTCTTAGTACTAAGCTCAGAAAATTAAAATGTAACTTTTCCACCATTAAGACATTAAACTAAGTTAGGATAATTCAGTATATTCACCTTTTAATTCTGACAAAAATTCATGGAACTAATCGTATTTAAGTCTATAAGAGCAAGTGAAAAAAAAAAAGAGCAAGTGAGATACACTATGGACAGTACTGCCTCAGTAACTCATGAATGTTTTACACAAGTGCTTGCTGATTAATACTACAAAGAATAAAGATAGACTTTTAAAACCTTACATTTTAATAAGCCTTGTCAATTTCTCTGATAACCTTAGTAAATTTCTCTAAACTAATGGTATTTTTTATCACCATCAGTTATAGCACATCTTAACAGATTCCACTTCAGACTGTAATTAATTAATGTTTTTTCAACTTCTTTGAAAATATTTTCATCTGCAGTTGTTCCATGCAGGCTATTCTTAGGGGCCAATTCTTCAGTATATTCAAACATGGCATTGACTCATCAAATAAAAGACAACTAACCAGTATCAGCAACATCTGTCACTGTGTTAAGAGCCAAGAATATTGTTCAGAAAAGCCCCTTTAAATAAAACTATTAATGTTGTCAATGTTCTCAACTTTTCAAGCAATTATTCTTATGGAAAAGCTAATAGTCTTAAACAAACTGATTAGACACAATTCTTTGCTAATGCAATCATTCTTGATTTATTATACTTAAATCACTCTTAAAGGCTTTCCTTCGTTGGCTAACAAATGAGCCACTAAGAAACTTAAATTGTAGGCTCATTTTGACTTTTTATCTTTGTGAAGAAATTCTGCTTAAGGAAGCATTCCATTTTTTATTAATTTATCTGTTGTCTTTCTTTGAGTGGGAAATAGTGTGACGAGTGCTTAGTTTTGTAAAGTTAGTATACACTGATTTTAATAACACTATATTTTTTCAAGACAGCTATACTGTTATTAAAAAATAAACTGAGTGCTTTGCCATTGAACTTAATAACAGAATAATCCACAATGTGCTGCGCTTCAAAAATGTTACATTTTAAAGCCCATTTTTCTCCCTTTTATTTTCAATGTTTTGATATGAGACGTATACACTGGTAATAAAGGTAAAATAAAATATCATGGCATGGTGATATTTATGGCACTTCAAATGCTATTGCGTTATAACTGTGTCACTGAAATTTATGGTGAGCTGAACAACAGTGAGAAGCAATGAGAACACCGTATTTGGTATTTATTGCAACAGTTAAACTTGGTCGTTGTAGAAGTAGTCATAGACAGTACCCAAACAAAGGAACGTGACTGTGTTCCAATAAAACTTACTGGGTGTTGAAGTTGGAATTTCATATAATTTTTACATGTCACAAAATATTATTATTTTGCTTTTTTTCCAATTGTTTAAAAATGTAAAAACTACACTTGATTCAGCATCTCCATGCTTGGCCTGTGAGCTGCTGCCCTGATCTATATAGTAAATTACCTAATAGAAAAGATATTCTACCATCAAATTCACCTCACAATGCAGGTATACATCTGAGATATTGCATGTTTAGTTCCAGACCACCACAATAAATATTGCAATAAAGTGAGTCACACACATTTTTATTTTAGTTTCCCTGTCTATTAGATATACAAAAATATTATGTCTTAAAACTTAATTAAAAAAATACTTTATTGCTAAAAAATACTATCATCTGAGTCTTTAGCAAGTCATAGTAGTAACATTAAAATCACTGATCAAAGCTCTCCACAACAAACATAATAATAAAGGCTTGAAACATTGATAGAACTACCAAAATGTTATGGAGATGGCAAGTAAGTGAATGCTTTTGGAAAAATAGTGCCAATACACTTATTCAATGCAGGGTTGCCACAGACCTTCAGTTTGTGAAAAATACAATGTCTGCAAAGCACAGTAAGTCAAAGTGCAGTAAAATGAGGTGTGCTGTATAGTAGATCTTGCCTTCATTTATGTGTGAGAAAAAAAATGTGTATATGAATGTTTGTCACTATGAACTGGTTCTAAGAACAATTATCAGAAAACATTATGGAATTTCACTTAGATTCAGATATTGTTTTCTAATATTCTTTTCCACTAAAAAGAACCAGAGCTTCTAGGAGAAATAGTTACTTCTAGAGCTGGGGCAGATGAGCCTGGAGCCTGTAATAGGAGCAGAAAACAAGAAAGTACTGAAATAATGTGATGTGTGTCAAAGGGGCATTCTTACCTGGAGAATCCCATGGAAAGGGGAGCCTGGTGGGCTGCAGTCCACAGTGTCGCAGAGTCGGACATGACTGAGCGACTTCACTTTCACTTTCACTTTCATGTCAAAGGGGCTTCAGTTCAGTTCAGTTCAGTCGCTCAGTTGTGTCCGACTCTTTGCGACCCCATGAATTGCAGCATGCCAGGCCTCCCTGTCCATCACTAACTCCCAGAGTTCACTCAGACTCCGTCCATCGAGTCAGTGATGCCATCCAGCCATCTCATCCTCTGTCGTCCCCTTCTCCTCCTGCCTCCAGTCCCTCCCAGCATCAGAGTCTTTTCCAGTGAGTCAACTCTTCGCATGAGGTGGCCAAAGTACTGAAGTCTCAGCTTCAGCATCATTCCCTCCAAAGAAATCCCAGGGTTGATCTCCTTCAGAATGGACTGGTTGGATCTCCTTGCAGTCCAAGGGACTCTCAAGAGTCTTCTCCAACACCACAGTTCAAAAGCATCAATTCTTCGGTACTCAGCTTTCTTCACAGTCCAACTCTCACATCCATACATGACCACAGGAAAAACCATAGCCTTGACTAGATGGACCTTAGTCAGCAAAGTAATGTCTCTGCTTTTGCATATGCTCTCTAGGTTGATCATAACTTTTCTTCCAAGGAGTAAGCATCTTTTAATTTCATGGCTGCAGTCACCATCTGCAGTGATTTTGGAGCCCCCAAAAATAAAGTCTTCCACTGTTTCCCCATCTATTTCCCATGAAGTGATGGGACCAGATGCCATGATCTTCGTTTTCTGAATGTTTAGCTTTAGGTAGGGTCAATTGGAATTGTTCTCAGTGGCCATAACTGGAAAAATTTGAACAATAAAATAATGTAGTGTTGGATTATATTCAAAGCATAAAAAGTCTCCATGAGTCTATATTGATAGAAACAGATAAAGTGGGGATGAGAGACAAATCTCCCATACAGAGAATTCCCCGCAAAATTATGTAGTCTCCCCCTCTCAAGGAAGTAGAACATAGCTCCCCACCCAATACCTGTGGGATAGGAAGAGTAATTCTTTTCGAAAGGGCAAAAGAGACTAACTTTCCAGTGGAGACACATAGCAAAATCTACCTCAACCAGGTGATGAAGGTCAGTATCATCAGTGATATGCCACGTTGATAGTGTACCCTTGATACAGTTGATGAGAATGGCACTCTACCTCTGTGATTGTGCTTCCAAAACTCATAACTCTCGTCCCATAAGAAAAATATTCTAACATAAAAGTTTATGTAAAAAAAAAAAAAACTCACATTCAGGCACATGCCATTTGATTTTTTTAAACTATTGGAATGATAGCAGAATCTTGGGATGACTGTGTTCAGAGTATATAGCAGGGCTTGAGCCAGTGGCATTGTTTTTCCAGCAGCATAGTCCTCATATGGTGTGAGAGGCCAGGCATGTGGTTGCTGAATTATGGAAGATACACATGCTACCAATTAGATGAGTATAGTTCAGTGAATGAACTCTCTGTGCTTCCAAAAAAAAAAAAAAAGTAGGCAAAAGTTAGACTCTACAGTTCTTACCAGTAGCTGGGTTCTAAAAGCTCTTAGACCTTTTGTATTTCCTGGGGAAAGGCCATGCATTTGTACCTCATCTGACACTTTTGCTCTCTTGGCCTGATTTCAAACTTACTGTATTTACTTTGGATTTATTTTTGTTTTGCTTTGTTTGTTAAACATGACTTTCTTAGTTACAGTAACATGATCTATTGGACTTAAATGAACCCCTGAAATGAAAACTGAGTTTCTACTTTTACTGAAATCTGACTCCCAAAAGGAGGGTGATGAAGATTGTTTTGACAAGACAGGCAACTGATTGTTGTTATTATCATTTAGTTGCTAAGTTGTATCTGACTCTGCAACCTCATGGACTGTAGCCCGCCAGGCTGCTCTGTCCATGGGATTCTCCAGGCAAGACTACTGGAATGAGTTGCCATTTCCTACTCCAGGGGATCTTCCAGACTCAGGGATCGATCCCACATCTCCTGCATCTGCAGGCAGGTTCTTTACCACTGAGCCACCAGGGAATCCCCAGGCAACTAATTATCGGTAGATAAATCACAGAATTCCTAGTTGTCTCTAATTCATATTTCCTTTACTGCATTATTTAAACATATGGAGCATTCATTTGAGACTTTTATGCAAATGCTAAAACTTAGAAGGCATGTTTGTGTTCTGAAATCCTTTGTAGTTCCGCCTAGTATTAAAGGAGGGAATGTCACCACAGAAGTGTCAGCTTTGATCAACAGCGTAATTAAACTGGAATGTGAAACACGAGGACTTCCAATGCCTGCTATTACTTGGTATAAGGATGGCCAGCCAGTCATATCCAGCTCACAAGCACTTTATGTTGAAAAGGGACAATTTCTTCATATTCCTCGAGCACAGGTCTCTGATTCAGCGGCATATAAGTGTCTAGTAACCAATGTTGCTGGAAGTGCTGAAAAATCATTCCATGTGGACATCTATGGTAAGGAAAACTCGTATGTTTTTATTATGTGTTTTCTGCCTATGCTTCCTAATACACTGACATCCAGTTTGTTCAGTGATAAATCCCTGCTGGGTTGTGTTGTCTTCTATATTCATGGATTGAAATTGGAAGAATTTGTCCCATGATTTGGAAAAAAGTTTTAAGAAACTAAGGTTGGTAAGAAGTGATCATTCATTCAGTCAATCATTTGCCTTTGGCTCCTTGGAATCTAGACCATTTGATTTTTATGGAGAAAGTAAAGTAGTTCTTAGGACTAAGATCATTCTCTCTAGTTTGTCCTTTGTAAACCAGACATGGTATAGAGTAACCCACAATATTTAGAACAGTAGATAAGCAGAACCAAGAAGTTCTTTCCTCAATAGCTTAGTGGGGGAGGGACACGGCTATAGTCTGACTATAGTTCCTATAGTCAACCTGTATGAGTGAAAAGAAAAATCCTCTTTATTTCATTAGGGTTCCAAAGAATTGCCTGAAATATTCCTTTTTTCTGCCTCTAGTTCCTCCAATAATTGAAGGTGACCTGGCTGCACCTCTGAATAAGCAAGTGATAGTTGCTCATTCACTGACCCTGGAGTGTAAAGCTGCCGGCAACCCTCCTCCAGTTCTAACCTGGTTGAAAGACGGTGTACCTGTGAAAGTCAGTGACAACATCCGCATAGAAGCTGGTGGGAAGAAACTAGAAATCACAAGTGCCCTGGAAGTCGATAGGGGACAGTATATATGTGTGGCTACGAGTGTGGCAGGAGAAAAGGAAATCAAATACGAAGTTGATGTCTTAGGTAAATGAGAAGGCCACCCCCTGTATTCTCATATTCATAGCACTACCTGCTTTGTTTGTGAACTGCTTTTGTGTTCGTGAAATAATCAAACAGTCTTAGAGAAGGTTTAGTTATCTGTTCAGCTCTGGGCTACATATTACTGAATGGTGGATTGACCACCAGAGTCCCAAGATCTAAAAACCTACCTAAATCTTCCATTTATTCTGATAGGTACACTTTTTAAATATATAGATGCATTTTTACATCTGTGACAATATCTGATTGCAGTGAGTGACAGCATGGTCTCTCACTGTGACCGTGAGTAACATTTTTACATCTGTGATAGTATCTGTGCATTGAGTGACAACGTGTCACGAACACTGTGCTAAACAACAAGAAACAGTCTGTGGACCTTGGGAAGTCATCTTGTAGCTTTGAGTCTCTCTTGTAGCTTTCTTTATGAATTGAAACTTTCAATGCAGGCCCAATTTTTGAGGTTCCCTTATCTTATTCTTATGACAATAAACAGCATAAGGTATGAATCAGCTATGTTCTCGTAGCATTTGCAGTGCCATAGTGCTAGATTAGCTGAGAAAAATTCACAGTGTGTCAAATGTATATTTATTGACCCTGGCAAATGCATATTATAAAATGTATATTAGAGTCCATTTCAAGTATCCTTCATGTACCAGATGACTGTGATACTTACCAGCCTTCTACAGAACAACTTAGTATTGCTTAATGTGATACTGTATTTTCTCTGGTATACATTTCTTTGTATGTTTCATCCCTCTCTTTTTCTAGTGCCACCAGCTATAGAAGGAGGAGATGAAACGTCTTACTTCATTGTAATGGTCAATAACTTGCTGGAACTAGATTGTCAAGTGACAGGTTCTCCTCCACCAACTATCATGTAAGGGCTTTGGTATGTCTTCTAAATACCTCCCACTTTTTTATTTGAGAGTTGCAGAGCTATTTTGAGAGAGGTTCTGTGTCACTAAAAAGTGATTGTATAAAGTTATACTGGTTATATACCTCTTTTATTAAAAGATGTATTCTCTAATTGAGTTTGCCAAAAATTTCATTTGGCAGAAGAAAGCTGAATAAGCTTTTTGGCTAACTCAATGCAAGGCAACTTTTATCTGATATTCACAGGGCCCATAAATCTGCTCCATTAGAGGAATTCATTCTATGCTCTTAAAAATTACATTTTCAGTTCATAGAAACAGAATATTAAGCATTATCTGTCAGATCTTCTTGAAGCACTGAGATGTTTAATGAACAACTAAATTTAAAACAGGGTACCAGAAATATTAGGGAAATAGAGGAACTTAACATGAATATATGATTACCAATTCTTTTTTTCTTATTCCTTCATTCACAAAGTATTCCTTGAATACTTGCCTTTCATTTCCGAGGTTCTGTGTGATATGCAAACGAACAGATGCTCAACTAGTTGTTGGAATAAAATAGCTCCACACATGATTATGGGTTTCTCTAGTGCCTCAAACAGTAAAGAATCTGCTTGCAATGAGGGAGACCTGGGTTCGATTCCTGGGTTGGGAAGATCCCCTGGAGGAGGTCTTGGCAACCCACTCCAGTATTCTTACCTGGAGAATCCCGTGGACAGAGAAGCCTGGTGGACTACAGCCCATGGGGTCACAAAGAGTCGGACATGACCGAGCGACTAAGCGCACACACGTGACTATAGACTAAATGGAAAGTGATAACTCATGATCAACTGAAACTTATAAAATACCATATGATTCTAGACTTTTGTTTTGCAAATGTTTTAGGATTGTGTGTGTTTTGCTGGTTAATGTTATCTAAACATTGGAAGTGAGAAACATGTAGGAGCATTTGCTTCTTTCTGTAGCCCTGCATTAATAGAAAAATGAAGACCTGTACACATAGTTCTTTGGTTTCCCTACAATACGCCAACTTCTTTTTAAATTTTTTCTTTTCCTGATTTCCAGTTTATTTCATAGAATGAGCAAATGGGAAATTAGGCAGGTACATAATTGAGAATATGTATATATCATGCTCTTCTGTGTTGTGCTGAGTCACTTCAGTTGTATCTGACTCTTTGCAACCCTGTGTACTGTAGCCCACCAGGCTCCTCTGTCCATGGGATTCTCCAGGCATGAATACTGGAGTGGGTTGCCATGCCCTTCTCCAGGGAGTCTTCCCAACTCAGGGATTGAACCCATGTCTCTTATATCTACTACATTAGGCAGGCAGATTCTTTACCACTAGTGCCACCTGGGAAGCCCAAATATATGTGTGCTGCTGCTAAGCTGCTGAGTCGCTTCAGTCGTGTCCAACTCTGTGCGACCCCATAGACGGCAGCCTACCAGGCTCCTCCGCCCATGGGATTCTCCAGGCAAGAGTACTGGAGTGGGGTGCTATTGCCTTCTCCAAAATATACGTGTACACATATATAAATATATAAGTCCAATATATATTAGTTAATGTTTCTCCAAGATAAGGTGGTTGATTGATGACTTAGGAATGCAGTTATTTAAAATATATCTCCAGACTTCTTTTTGCTTTATATCTATAGGTGGCTGAAGGACGGCCAGCTCATTGATGAAAGAGATGGATTCAAGATCTTACTAAATGGACGCAAACTGGTTATTGCCCAGGCTCAAGTATCAGACACAGGCCTTTATCGGTGTGTAGCAACAAACACTGCTGGAGACCACAAGAAGGAATTTGAAGTAACTGTTCATGGTATGCTGAAGAAGGAACAGGAACATTTCACGGAAAATTCATTTACACATCGTTTCAGTATCTAATTCAGATTGTGACTCATTAATCTGGATAAATCTTGAATTGTGGAAAGTAGTACAAATTTGAATGTGAATTTGGATGAAAATTTGAGTTAAATAATGGAAAATTTTAAGGCACTTTACTAACATGGAAGATTTAACCACGTGATAACCATGTGAATGAATTGAGATGGAATTTAAATGGTAGGAGGTATATTCTACATAGCATGCAAGGGTCTGAGCAATGAGATCAAAGAAGATAGAAGAGATAGGTAGCAAATGTCAAATAAAGGGGGGTTATAAGCATTCAATGGGGCTTCGCTGGTGGCTCAGAGGTTAAAGCGTTTGCCTGCAATGCAGGAGACCTGGGTTCGATCCCTGGGTCGGGAAGATCCCCTGGAGAAGGAAATGGCAACCCACTCCAGTATTCTTGCCTGGAGAATCCCATGGATTGAGAAGCCTGGTCGGCTACAGTCCACAGGGTCGCAAAGAGTCGGACAGGACTGAGCGACTTCACTTTCACTTTCACTTTATAAGCATTCAAGCTTTCAGCCAAAACAGAAGGGAGTGTGAATAAAGTCATTTCCAGAAATGGAGCGTGAGGGTACGATGCGGGAACCAGGGCACATAAGTGCATTCTTGGAACTGGCATAATAGGGTTAGAATCATTACTCTAATGACAGCAGCAAACCTCTGCCAGGGTATTATGTATCTCATTTGCTAGTCGTCCTTGGGAAGGGAAGGACTGGAATAAGAAACTGGAGAGCCTTTGGAAGCTACAAGCAGAGGTTTCTATGAACATCAGTTTCATTCTTCCCAAGCAGACTGGTTTTTTTTTTCCCCCACTTTTTCAATCCCATGATAGAATATAGCCAATCCCATTTCTTACTGTCAATTCCAGTTCTTGAGGGAGGAAATCTGGCAAGCCCAGTTTAAATCAGATTACCATCCTGGATTTAATCAGCCCTGCTGGGGACAGATTCATGTGGTATAAATATGGGTACTGGAAATGCACCCTGATTTAATGAGGCAGTTCTGGAGAAGTGGAAAGTCATAATACATTAGGAAAACAGACCAAAAGGTTGTAAGCCAAACATACACGCGGATTGCAGTTGCTGTAAACATGTTTTACTTATTCTTTGGCGAATTAGAGATCCTACTTCAGAAATAAGTAACTCTAAAATTGCTAAAAATGATAAATGAAGTGAATGGGTGAATTTATTTTGTAGTTTGTTATTTTGTCATCTTTTCCTTTCTAAATTTTAAACTTTCAAGTTCTGGATCTTTAAGTGTTGAGCCTACTGATTATGGTTTTTGTTCCCTCTCTCCCTCTGTCCCCTTCTCAACTTTCTTTTTTCTTCCTTCCTTCCTACTTTTCTCTTTTCCTTAAATCTAGTGCCTCCAACAATCAAATCCTCAGGTCTTTCTGAGAGAGCTGTGTTGAAGTACAAGCCCATCACCTTGCAGTGCATAGCTAATGGCATTCCAAATCCATCCATCACATGGTTGAAAGATGGACAGCCTGTCAACACTGCCCAAGGAAACCTCAAAGTAAGTATGAATATTATTATGTTGAAGATGAGAAAGCTATATAAGGAGCTGTCATATTCTCTTTTCTTAGTTATAGGCTCTCCTGTTGGACAGATTTTGCAGGAAATGCACGAATATATTATGTGTTGTCCTTAGGCTTGTTTAGAATTTAGCTTAATGTTTTGACCCAAAAAATGGAATTAAAGACTAATAACTTTAACAATGATGTTGATTTTAACATAGTGGTTGTTATTTGTATTATCTCAATGTATGCCTGTTTTACTTGTTAAAAAAAACCAGTGTCCCATAGATGAAAAGTTCATCAGTACTAAGTCAGAGTATCCCAAATATGTTCACCTTTGACTAGGATTAAGGTGGAATTATAACTGCATAAGCCTAGGTGAAATATGTCTTGGAAAATATAGTTTAGCTTATAATCTTCAAGATGGCAGAGACCAGTCTCTATGAGTAAGTTCATTTCTGTATCTTCATACTGAGTATAGTCCCTGGCATATAACCATAGTCAGTACATATTTGTTCAGTTAGGAGATGGGTAGATTGTAAACCTGAGTGATTTAAATGATGCATTTAAAATAATAGATTTTGCTTCTAAGATCAGGTTAATTGACTAAAATGGGCTTGTGCTTTGCTTGAGGTAAGTTTCAGGAATGAGGGATATGCAAAGTTCTTTTCCTGGCAGAAGCGATGATATCTGTTCATTTATTATTCCTATTCCAAATCTAGTGGAATTAATCTCACACATTTTGTGCTATAAAAGATTTAATATATATCCTTCTAACATAGTGCAGGTAAACAACTGCTTACCTGTGAGGCAGATATATATCATATAATCATACAAAAATATAATTGGAAACAGGGATGAGTAATTTTAAGAGAGAGTTTAGAGAGGTTTAAGAACAGATAATAAGAAATGCTGCCTTTGATCATGTGTGGTTTGCAACCCCTGGAGCTTCCCGGGTGTAATCTGAAACCACCCGCTATTCAGAGGGGAGAGAGAGAGCTCAGAAAGAGTCACAGCATTCCAGATTGGTAGCGGCAGATTTAATAAGCAAGGGAACTTACTTTCCAGGCTTGTCTTGAATGTCTGTAAGATGAGTACATCTCCTCATCTGCCTACCAAATCTTAAAAGTTTATATAGAGGCCCTATCTAGGTTTAGTCGCATATCCGTTCAGATGATCTCAATAGCACACTACTGTCTCAAGGCTATATCCTTGGGCAGAGTCTAGCACTGGGGAGGCGGATGGAATGCACATTCCAAACATGAGAAGTTCAGGAGCCTCCAAGTGCTGGAGTCCAGCTCACAGGTCATGCAGGCGGTCACATCCTCTCAACGACCTCTTCCCAAAGCATGAGGGTGATTTATGAAGAAAGTCTGTAAGCAGAGATCTGAAGAACATATGGAGTTAAATGGAAAAATTAATAGAAGAGAGCTGAGTAGAATCTTTCAGAGAAGTTATTCGTGGGCAAACAAAGGGCAGTATGACACCTCTTGAGAACCTGAAAGCAAGCCCTTGGCTTAGGGAAGTAAGAGCAAGGGAGAAATGATATTAGAGAAGATCAGAGGATGGGTGGAAAGTATTTGAGTAACATTAATGTCTTTATTTTCACTTTAAAGCAATGGGAGATTTTTGAACAGTTTTAAGAGAAAAATGTTTCTTTGAGCCCCGCTTTTGGGTGGAGGGGGTTGGGGAGACAAGAATACTGGAGTGGGTTGCCATTCCCTTCTCCAAGAGATCTTCCTGACCCAGGGATTGAACCTGGGTCTCCCACATTGTAGGCAGACACTTTACCGTCTGAGCTACCAGGGAAATATTGGTAGCTCTTACCAGGGAAAGAGCAATATTGCATAGGAGCCTGGAATGTTAGGTCCATGAATCAAGGCAAACTGGAAGTGGTCAAACAGGAGATGGCAAGAGTGAATGTCGACATTCTAGGAATCAGCGAACTAAAATGGACTGGAATGGGTGAATTTAACTCAGATGACCATTATATCTACTACTGCAGGCAGGAATCCCTTAGAAGAAATGGAGTAGCCATCATGGTCAACAAAAGAGTCCAAATTATAGTACTTGAATGCAATCTCAAAAACGACAGAATGGTCTCTCTTCGTTTCCAAAGCAAACCGTTCAGTATCACAGTAATCCAAGTCTATGCCCCAACCAGTAATGCTGAAGAAGCTGAAGTTGAATGGTTCTGTGAAGACCTACAAGACCTTTTAGAACTAACACCCAAAAAAGATGTCCTTTTCATTATAGGGGACTGGAATGCAAAAGTAGAAAGTCAAGAAACACCTGGAGTAACAGGCAAATTTGGCCTTGGAATACGGAATGAAGCAGGGCAAAGACTAATAGAGTTTTGCCAAGAGAATGCACTGGTCACACCAAACACCTTCTTCCAACAACACAAGAGAAGACTCTACGTGTGGACATCACCACATGGTCAACGCCGAAATCAGATTGGTTATATTCTTTGCAGCCAAAGATGGAGAAGCTATATACAGTCAGCAAAAACAAGACCAGAAGCTGACTGTGGCTCAGATCATGAACTCCTTATTGCCAAAATCAGACTTAAATTGAAGAAAGTAGGGAAAACCACTTGGAGAAGGAGATGGCAACCCACTCCAGTATTCTTGCCTGGAGAATCCCAGGGATTGTGGAGCCTGGTGGGCTGCCATCTATGGGGTCGCACAGAGTCAGACACGAATGAAGTGACTTAGCAGCAGCAGCAGGGAAAACCACTATACCATTCAGGTATGACCTAAATCAAACCCCTTATGATTATACAGTGCAAGTGAGAAATAGATTTAAGGGACTAGATCTGATAGACAGAATGCCTGATAAATTATGGATGGAGGTTCGTGACATTGTGCAGGAGACAGGGATCAAGACGATCCCCATGGAAAAGAAATGCAAAAAAGCAAAATGGCTGTCTGAGGAGGCCTTACAAATAGCTGTGAAAAGAAGAGAAGCGAAAAGCAAAGAAGAAAAGGAAAGCTATAAGCGTCTGAATACAGAGTTCCAAAGAATAGCAAGAAGAGATAAGAAAGCGTTCTTCAGCGATCAATGCAAAGAAATAGAGGAAAAGAACAGAATGGGAAAGACTAGAGATCTCTTCAAGAAAATTAGAGATACCAAGGGAACATTTCATGCAAAGATGGGCTCGATAAAGGACAGAAATGGTATGGACCTAACAGAAGCAGAAGATATTAAGAAGAGGTGGCAAGAATACACAGAACTGTACAAAAAAGATTTTAATGACCAAGATAATCACGATGGTGTGATCATTCACCTAGAGCCAGCTATCCTGGAATGTGAAGTCAAGTGGCCTTTGGAAGCATCACTACAAACAAAGCTAGTGGAGGTGATGGAATTCCAGTTGAGCTATTTCAAATCCTGAAAGATGATGCTATGAAAGTGCTGCATTCAGTATGCCAGCAATTTGGAAAACTCAGCTGTGGCCACAGGACTGGAAAAGGTCAGTTTTCATTCCAATCCCAAAGAAAGGCAATGCCAAAGAATGCTCAAACTACCGCACAGTTGCACTCATCTCACATGCTAGTAAAGTAATGCTCAAAAATTCTCCAAGCCAGGCTTCAGCAATACGTGAACCGTGAACTTCCTGATGTTCAAACTGGTTTTAGAAAAGGCAGAGGAACCAGAGATCAAATTGCCAACATCCTCTGGATCATGGAAAAAGCAAGAGAATTTCAGAAAAACATCTATTTCTGCTTTATTGACTATGCAAAGCGTTTGACTGTGTGGATCACAATAAACTGTGGAAAATTCTGAAAGAGATGGGAATACCAGACCACCTGACCTGCCTCTTGAGAAACCTGTATGCAGGTCAGGAAGCAACAGTTAGAACTGGACATGAAACAACAGACTGGTTCCAAATAGGAAAAGGAGTACATCAAGGCTGTAAATTGTCACCCTGCTTATTTAACTTATATGCAGAGTACATCATGAGAAATGCTGGGCTAAAACAAGCACAATCTTCAGGATTGCCGGGAGAAATACCAGTCACCTCAGATATGCAGATGACACCACCCTTATGGCAGAAAGTGAAGAGGTACTAAAAAGCCTCTTGAGGAAAGTGAAAGAGGAGAGTGAAAAAGTTGGCTTAAAGTTCAGCATTTAGAAAATGAAGATCATGGCATCTGGTCCCATCACTTCATGGGAAATAGATGGGGAAACAGTGGAAACAGTGGCTGCCTTTATTTTCTGGGCTCCAAAATCACTGCAGATGATGATTGCAGCCATGAAATTAAAAGACACTTACTCCTTGGAAGGAAAGTTATGACCAACCTAGATAGCATATTGAAGAGCAGAGACATTACTTTGCCAACACAGGTCTGTCTAGTCAAGGCTATGGTTTTTCCAGTAGTCAGGTATGGACGTGAGAGTTGGATTGTGAAGAAAGCTGAGCCCCGTAGAATTGATGCTTTTGAACTGTGGTATTGGAGAAGACTCTTGAGAGTACCTTGGACTGCAGGGAGATCCAACCAGTCCATTCTAAAGGAGATCAGTCCTGGCTGTTCTTTGGAAGGAATGATGCTAAAGCTGAAACTCCAGTACTTTGGCTACCTCATATGAAGAGTTGACTCATTGGAAAAGCCTCTGATGCTGGGAAGGATTGGGGGCAGGAGGAGAAGGCGATGGCAGAGGATGAGATAGCTGGAAGGCATCACTGACTCGATGGATATGAGTTTGAGTGAACGCCGGGAGTTGGTGATGGACAGGGAGGCCTGGCTTGCTGCAATTCATGAAGTCACAAAGAGTCGGACACAGTTGAGCGACTGAACTGAACTGAACTGCAGAGAAAAATGACATGAGCAGGCTTACATTTTCAGGAGTTACCTAGGCCTCTTTGATGAAAGAATTTAAGGAGTCAAGAGTAGATATGTGGAAATCAGTTGAACTTATTTGTTTTTGTCTAGGAGAGAAAAGATAGAAATTTGGACTCATATACTGGCCACAGAGGTGAAGATACATGGATATATTTGACAGTTGTTTACTGGTTAAATCATTAGGGCTTGATTATGCATTGTTGATAAAAGGTGAGGGAGTGGGGAATATCAAGAAAAACTAGTAGGAATGTAGTATACAGAAGTGCATAGATAGTGATGCCATCCAGTGAGAAAGATTTTGGAGGCAGAGAAGTTTGAGGGGGAAAAACTATGAGTTTTAGACTTTTCAGGGTTAAGAAGATCTTGAAATAAATAAGTTGAGATGCTAGGGAAACCATTGAATATATGGTCTTGAAGCTCAAAGTATAGCTGGAGATATTGATGCTTTATGACTTTTGAAACTCATGGACAGGGATGACTTAATTCAAGGGCAGCATAAAGTGAGAAGAAACAGGAGAGAAAACTGATGTAACACAGAGTCGTAAGAAATTATGGCACTTTTTAAACGCCACATGTGAAAGTCCAGAAGTGAATATAAGTATGTGAATGTGCAGCTTGCCATGTTTAGTACAGTATGGCTGGAGAAGAAGTTAAGTGGGAGTGTCCATCGCAGTGTATGGAGAGGTCATCTGGGGTCAGAATGTGGTGAGCCTGGAAGACTTTGCTGAGCTCCAGTTTCGTTCTGGGCAAAGTGGTGAGCCATGCATGAGCTTTGAAGGGGGACTGGTAAAAGGATCAAATTTTCATTTTAGACAAATTATTCTGGCAACAGTATGCAAGGCAGATTAACAGTTTGGGAGGCTGGAGACACTGGAATATAAATTAAGGAGCTATTATAATCCCACAGTGGCTGTGAGAATGGAGACAAGGGATCTGAGAAACATAGCATTGCCTAATTACTAGGAGAGTCAAAGCAGCCTCTGAAACCCAGAGGACCTGTGCCATTTAACAAGACTGGAAACATGACCTGAGAATTAGGTTCAGAAATAAGGGGAAAACAGTTGTAAGCTTTGTTTTGGATGTGTTACATTTCATATGCTAACTTGTCCAGCAGACAGTTGGAAGCTCAGGAGAGAAGTTGAGGCCAGTGCTGTAAATTTAGGAGCCTGCACAGGATTCTTCATCAAAGACATGGGTTTGGATGGAAACTCTCAGAAAGCCAAGTTCCCTGTTTATGGGACAGGAGGAGGAAACAGGTTCTGTAATCTACTAAGAAAGTCAGAGTGAGAACTGAGGGAGTACTGTCTCTTCAGCTACCAGAGAGCAGAGTGATTGAGGAGTAGGAAGCCCACAATGCCAAATGCTATAGTATGAGCTCACTGCCTAGGCTGCTGGGTGCTATGATTAGAAGTTACTAATGGGACTTCCCTGGTGGTCCAGTGCTTGGGACTTTGCTTTCCAATGCAGGGGGTTCAGTCTCTAGTTAGGGAGCTATGATCCCGCATGCCTCGCGGCTGAAAAAACCAAAACATAAAGCAGAGGCAGTCTTGTAACAAATTTAATAAAGACTTTAAAAATGGTCCATGTCAAAAGAAATCTTTAAAAAGGAAGTTACTGCTAACCCCTGAATAATCAGTTTCAAAGTATAACCACAGAATCACTAGTTCTAAAATGGTAAAGGCCGGTTGTTATGTGCTTAAGAGGGAAATAAGGAAAACCAGACAGGAGGAAATTTATCTGCATTTCTATTACTCATATTTTATAACTTTTATTGTTTTTCTGGCCCCTGTGACCATTTAATCAAAAAAGATTGTTGTTTTAAAACTATTCATGAAGTGTTGTATAAATATAACCATGTTTTTTTTTCAAATAGCTACATTTTCATCACATACCTCATAGTTGCAGTGCGAATGCCTTTTTATTCAGTGGACTTTTATGACTATACCAGCAGGCTGGCCTTAGGTAACTTTGTGTTTTCCAAGGCGTAAGAAAAGTTTTTTAATCAAAATAGTCTGTTTTCTTGTGCATGATGCGGTGATCTGGCTCTAATTTGTCAAAAGGTAATTAAGATAGCAGCATTAAAATATAATTAGATATTATAAACTTAAATGAGTTTGTCTCTTTAGCAAATATTTTCACGTCCACATATAAAGTACAGAATGCTGCCATACTTTCTGATCCCAATTAGATACAGTCTTCTGGTCGACTTCTACAAATTGCCAAAGCCCTGATGGAAGATGCTGGCAGATACACGTGTGTGGCCACCAATGCAGCTGGAGAAACACAGCAGCTCATTCAACTGCATGTACATGGTAATGGCACCTCCATGTCTTAACAGAAGAGTATTTCTAGGGTCTTTTTAAAAAAACATATTGGGCCCATTTTTATTGAATTGTAATGTAAAAGAAATGAGTGTTTATTTTAGTCTGTATGAGAAAAGTATATAGTTTACATTATGGCCATTACTCATATTGAACATCTTCAGTTTTCATGTTCTCAAATAGACATGCTAGAGCTCATAAACAAACACACTACCTTGTGTTTTAATTGTTTGAATTCTGTCAGCTGATAGCTTTGTATGGATAACTTTGGTTGAAAAACCAGAAGTTGCAGGTTTTTTCCTTTGCATTGTCTATGATTATCTTGCCTGCCTAAAAGATTAATTTTTTGAAGCTAGAAGTGAGTAGAAGCTTTCTTTGACTGAGGATCTTCCCTCGTGTACTTTAACAAAAAGTCTGAGTGGCCATGGAATGCCTCATGAATAGTGCAGCTTCGCAGTAAACTTGAAAGACTCCCTGACTGTCATTGTGAGACTTTAGATCTGTAGAGGTTCATCAGAAAGGACCAAGAATTGAACGTTTGCACTTTCGTAATTCAGCCAAGGATATTTACAGAGAGCTAGCGAAGATCTCCTTGTACACTTCATTTATTTTCTCTAATTCATGTGATTGCTTGTTAAGCCTTTTATTCATTCATTCCATCCATTCATTCATATATTCACCCCATATTTACTGAGTGGTCTTAACCTGAAATAACACCCCAGCATTTAGCTTAACTCCAGGTCTATAGTAGAAAGTCAATAAATGTTTGACAAATGAAAGAGTAAATAATAAGTGAATGAAAAAATTTTGTGTGAACATTGAATTCTTCTAATCTGTTTCTTTACATGTTTTCTTTTAATTAAATCACCCAGTTAAAAAATTGAAATGATCAATTCTCAAAATGTTTCCAATAAACCCACTTTATTCTTTCCCCCATTTTTCAGATATGAACATCTGCCTTATGTCATATACACAAACCATATTTCTTAGAGGACCTTTAGTTTTTCATTGAATAATTAGCTGAATGATCAATATCTGACTGTAACCATCTTGGAATTGTCTCACCACACTTGGGGGTTAGGGGACAGATTGACTGTGCTCTTCCTTAAGTTGCCTTGAATTTACCTCATTCCTTGTGAGGCCTTCTGTATGTTTCCAGTGCTCTTTGCCAGCTGTCTCCAGCATTTACTCAGACCTCAGCTTCCATCTAAGAGTGTGCTGGCGGTGGGCCTGGTCTCCTTCCCCATTTTCCTGCCCTGAGTCTCCTTGTCTCCTTTTTGTACAGATTATTTATCTTCTCCTTTCCAATAGCTTCAATCCTAATCTGGTCTCCCATTGCTGGCTAAGAGGCAGCAGTTGAGTAGGATAGCATGATATGTTGCCATCATCTCAGGCACTGGACTGATGCCAACTTTGGTTTAAATTCTTTGTTAACCATGATTTGTATAACTTTGAGCAAGCCACTTATTTAATCTCTCTAAGTATCTGACTTGAAGAGTGCTTTTGAGGTTTAAAGGTTTTAGATATAATAATCTCCCACTTCTACTCTTTTAGAAGCTGTCCAGAAAAGAGAAGTTATTTGTTCTCTAGACTTCTTTAAAGTACTTAAATGAAGACTCTGTAGTGAAGAAGAGAACATGTCCCCAGAACTGGGAAGAACCAGACCTCAGTATTTGGGGCTCCCAGACTTGTATTCATAAAAATCATATGTATTGCTTTTTAGAAATTCATCTTTGTGGACACTTTCCCACATCTCATGAAACAGCATCTCTCATGCAAGTAATCTGAGCTTTTACATGGAGAAACAATGGCCCAGACTGTAAAGACTTGCTAGTGTAGTCAAGACTGACTGAAGACTAGAGTCCGTGAAAGAACTCGAGTATCCCATCAAACACAGGGCAACAACAGAAAAGAAAACAGCAGATCCAATATCTGAGAAAACACAAGTCTATCAACATACTGTCTAACTATGGTAACAAAATATATGTTAGCAGGTGACTGCAGCCATGAAATTAAAAGACGCTTACTCCTTGGAAGAAAAGTTATGACCAACCTAGATAGCATATTCAAAAGCAGGGACATTACTTTGCCGACTAAGGTCCGTCTAGTCAAGGCTATGGTTTTTCCTGTGGTCATGTATGGATGTGAGAGTTGGACTGTGAAGAAGGCTGAGCGCCGAAGAATTGATGCTTTTGAACTGTGATTTTGGAGAAGACTCTTGAGAGTCCCTTGGACTGCAAGGAGATCCAACCAGTCCATTCTGAAGGAGATCAACCCTGGGATTTCTTTGGAGGAAATGATGCTAAAGCTGAAACTCCAGTACTTTGGCCACCTCATGCGAAGAGTTGACTTGCTGGCGATGGAATGAAACACCAACACTGCAGAGTGGTTTGAATCTTTATATTTTAACACTTGCTTCTTACAGCTGCTTTATTTTATATCCCTTGCACAACAACCTACAGGGCAAGTTGCCAAGCACTATGATTCAGAGACTATACAGTGTGCAGGCGCAGGGCAAGATAACCTTTACCTTGACTTATTTACTGCAGCTAAGACTTTGTTTTGGGGAACTTCCTTATCAACTTAGAATCCGTTTTGTCCCTGGGTCTGTTCCTTTTGAGGAATCAGAGAAACATCCTTGTGTGCAAGAAATGTTCTTTTCCCACGGGAACAAACAGGATTCTTAGCTGAACATCTCATTTGCAAGAATGTTCAGCCCTGGTTGAGAGTCTCATTTGTAAGCACTTCTCAACCTTCCTTAAACCTAGTTCCCTACACTGGGCAGAACATCTCGTTTGCAAGAATGTTCAGTCCTGGTTGAGAGTCTCATTTGCAAGCACTTCTCAACCTTCTTTATACCTTGTTCCCTACATTGACTCATTGGAAAAGACTCTGATGCTGGGAGGGATTGGGGGCAGGAGGAGAAGGGGACGACCGAGGATGAGATGGTTGGATGGCATCACTGACTCGATGGACGGAGTCTGAGTGAACTCCAGGAGTTAGTGATGGACAGGGAGGCCTGGCGTGCCACAATTCATGGGGTCACAAAGAATCAGACACAACTGAGCAACTGAACTGAACTGAACTGAACTGAAGAGATTCAATTAGAGTACACAAGTGGAAAATCATCGGAGACAAGGAGGAGGCTGGAGGATATCTGGGTTAGTGTGAAAAAAGAGAGAAACACAAGGTTGGTGATTGTAAGGATTTTTTAAAAACTACCAGACTAGTCAGAAAATATAAAAGTCTTCTTGATATGAATTACCATAGAATAGAAGTAAGATATATTACTAGCTGAAAATGTTTCCCCTAGTAGGATCTTGACTTGTCTGGATAACATTTCATCAGCCTGAAGGAAGAATAAATGATGAAGTGAACTTCTAATCTAATACTGATCGTGATCAACCTGGAGGAAGTAGTTAACATGACATGTGACAGGAATATGAACAGAAAGTGATGTATCATCTCGGCCTTCATGATGGCTATGTCACATTGGAGGGACATGGTTCCAGACTTGATCCTGTCCTCTTTCATATTTATATTCATAATTTCAGGGAGAATTGGGGATGTTCAAAAAGATGTAGGAATTTCTAAGGGATTAGTTGATGGATTTCACAAAGACCTCAGAGGTTAAAAATGACAGATTAATCTGAGGCAAAAAAATTCCATAAGAATAGGGAGAAAGTGGCTTAAAGATACCACACATTGAATTACTTGAGATATTAATGATGCTGTCTAATTATTAATTTGATAATTCAATTTTGTAATAAAGCTAAGAAGTCAGTAATAGAAGTTTGCAGTAGCCTTTTTATACTCTTGCTTTCTCAGTGCTTCCAAAGTATTATATCTAAGTCTGGTGCTATGTATTAAGAGGGACATTGAAAAATCTATAGTCAAGCAACTGTCATTTAATTATTTCTTTTATTGTTTAACCAATCCTATAGCTGTTTTTAAAATTAGGATTTGTTTTAATCCCAGGAGTAACACACTCAGCAAGCGAGTCTTTTCTATCCATACAATTGTCATCCAAAAGTATTCAATCCTAAGAAACTCAGCTTTCAAATTGCTTATTATTTTGCTTTTATATAAAAAAGGAGTGTAGATGCATCCATTTTTCTCAAACATGGGAAAAAGTGTTTCCAAAAGGTGGAGTAAGGGTGCGTGGTCTCCTGGACTGGAAATGAAGTCATGATCACGAGAAGGGGAGCATTCTTATGATCCCCTGGGTTTTCCAGGGGAAGTTCTATTATAGACGGCAGAGGCTCTCAGTAGGTGGTCCTTTTTGATGATCAAAGTTTCATAATTCTGGAAGTTCTAATTCTCTAGACCAAACTATGAAATTATATTTAAACCTCAGATACTTGCCAAGCGAGACAGGTGTTTCCACAAACAAACGATTCTTTGGGGTCTAATGGCTCAAGCATTCATCTGCACGTAATTATTTTCTTAGCCAAAATCAACCAAGGTGAAGCACCCAGAAGTAGACTATTGTGGTGAAAAACTTTGAACTGGGGCTTCTACACTCCAAGTATTATCTGGAGGACAGTGGGCTTAGATGCGAACTTTTTAAAAGCTTGGTTTTCTCATCTGTAAAATGGAAAGGATGAAGATAATACGACAATCAGGGAAGTTGTTCTGAGGAATCAATGCAAGACTAGACATGAAAAATATAGCCTGGTGTCTGGTTCCTGGTCATCATCTGTAAATAGCAGCTTGATGACTGTTTTGGCCAAACACGTATTTGGCCTCTGGCCCTGCTCATTACACCAACATTTTAACAAATATATCTAATGTCCTGCTGTCTTTCCTGCTGGCCAGGAACTATTTTGTGTCTGTATTACTTGTCTGGCTAAAACATTAGTAGAGCACCCTTAATTTTATTATTTGGATCTATTTGCTTGGCTAAAATATGCTAACACCCACTTAAATTTTTTTTTTCTATATCGTTTTTGTATTTTGTGTAATAGCTCACTTGTGGCCTAGAGGAGACTTGAGAATATTGTAGAGAACTTTTCTCTTTTAAAGGATAACTTTAGTTCAGGGCTCTACTATGCTATTTTCTTGGTATTGGTGAATTTATTATTCATTGTATGATAATTTTCGTCGTTAGGGAGTCTCCAAGGCACTTTTGATCAGTTATGTATTAAT
Organism: Capricornis sumatraensis; assembly: GCF_032405125.1. Taxonomy (NCBI): domain Eukaryota; kingdom Metazoa; phylum Chordata; class Mammalia; order Artiodactyla; family Bovidae; genus Capricornis; species Capricornis sumatraensis. The sequence continues at coordinate 74,271,305 of NC_091082.1, forward strand.
TCAAATTTTGCCATGATTTGAAAAAAAATGCATTAATGTCTCTGAATGATTAAAGTAATAGGCAAAATTTAGACCCACAATACGTTCAGATGAAGGTATTTTGATTTTGGCACGATACATGCCTGGAGCTTTTAGAAGAAAGAAAACCAGTAAGTCGAATAGAGTTCAGTCTTCTACTTAGAGTACACAGTATGCAGACATCTTATTGTTATCACAAAATATTATTACCTTACTAATTCTTCTTCTACAACAGTGTTCACCTAAATTCAAAATTCCAAGACCATCTCTTTGTGCTAGAAGGGAATAATAGTATTTATATTTTTATTTAGTTTTTATGTTAAGTGAACGAGCACCATTTATTGAAAAGGTTAATCTCTCCCCCCCCCCCCCACCCCCGAACTTCCCTGGTGGCTCAGATGGTAAAGCGTCTGTCTACAATGCGGGAGACCTGGGTTCAATCCCTGGGTTGGGAAGATCCGCTGGAGAAGGAAATGGCAATCCACTCCAGTACTATTGCCTGGAAAATCCCATGGACAGAGGAGCCTGGTAGGCTACAGTCCGTGGGGTCGCAAAGAGTCGGACATGACTGAGTGACGTCACTTACTTACTTCACTTAATCTTTCCCCTACCGAATGGCTTGGCATGCTTTCTGAAGTCATTTGATTATACATATAAGGGTTAAATTTCTCTAAAATCAATTCTGTTCCATTGCCTAATTGTGATTCTTATGACAGTACCACTCTGTCTTTTATTCTTTTTTCCCCAGCTTTATCAAGATATAATTGATGAATAAAATTCATTACATTTTAAGTGTACCATGGGAAGATTCAATGTATGTATACTTTGTGAAATATTATTACAATCAAATTAACATATCCACCATTTTACACAGTTACTATTTTTGTGTGTGTAGTGAGAACATTTCAGATCTACTGTGTTACCAGTACATTATTGAGTAGTACAATAGGCACCATGATGTACATTAGACTCCCAGAACTTGATAAATGAAGGGTTGTACCTTTTGACCAGTATCTCCCCATTTCCCCCACCCCCCACCCCCCAGCCCCTGGTACCACCATTCTATTCTCAGGTTCTATGAGTCAACTCTTTTTAAATTCCACATAAAATTGAGATCATATAGTATTTATCTTTCTCTGTCTGGCTTATTTCACTCAGCATAAGGTCCTATAGTTTCATTCAGGTTGTTTCAATGACAGAATTTCCTGCTTTCTTGTGACTGACAAGTATTCCGTCTGTCTGTCTGTCTGTCTGTCTGTCTCTCTCTCTCTATATATATATATATATATATATATAATGTATGACAGTGCATATAATAAACACAAATTAGAGGGAATGAGAGAGAAAGACAGCATTTTTATTATCCATTCATCTATGGACACTTAGATTGTTTCTCTGTCTTGGCTTTTGTAAATAATGCTGCAATGAACATGGGAGTTATAGATATCTTTGAGGTACTGATTTTGGTTGCTTCAGATATATAACCAAATATGGAATTGCTGGACCATATGGTAGTTCTATTTTTAACGTCTTTGAGGAAAGTTCATGCTGTTTTCTAGTGGTCATTACCATTTACATTCCTACGGAGAGTGTACGAATTTCTTTTTTTCCACATTCTCACTAACACTTGTTATTGCTTGTATTTTTTATAACCATCCTAACGGGTGTGAGGTGATAATTCACTGTGATTTTGATTTACATTTCCCTGATGAGTAGTGATGGTGAGCTCCTTTTCATGTACCTGTTGGCAATTTGTATATCTTCTTTGAAAAACTGTCTATTCAGGTCCTTTGCCCATTATATATTTGTATTATTTATTATTTGTTGGTGGTGGGTTTTTTTTTTTTGCTATTGAGTTGTCTAAGTTTCTTGTATGTTTTTATTATTCACCCTTTATTATATATATGGATATGACACCAAAAGAACAAACAATAAAAGCAAAATAAACAAGTGGAATTACATCAAACTGAAAAGCTTCTGCAAAGTAAAGGAGCCCATCAGAAAAATGAAAAGCAACTTACAAAATGGAAGAAAATATTTGCAAACCATGTATATATGTATATATATATATATATTTGCATTTATTGTTCATGCTTTTGGTGTCATATCCAAGAAATCATTGCCAAGAACACTGTCAGGGAACTTTATTCTTACGTTTTCTTCTAGGAGTTTGTGGTTCAGGTCTTACATTTAAGTCTTTAATACATTTTGAGTTAATTCTTTAGTATAATACTGAATTGAATACAGTTCTTGATTTTCATATGTTGAGCCAACCCTGCCCTTCTGGAATAAATTCCTGTTAGTCATGGTGCATGATATGTTTTATGTGTTGCTGGATTCACCTTACTAGTATTTTTTTGATGATTTTTATGTCTCTTTTCATAAGAAATATTGATCATAATGTCCTTTTATTGACTCTCTCTGTCTGGTTCTGTTATCATGTTACACTGACCTCTTAGAATGATTTAAGAAGTGTTTCACTCATTCTCTGCTTTATTTTGAAAGAGTTTGTGAAGGATTCAGTTTAATCCTTAAATGTCTGGCAGAATTCACTATTAAAGCCATTCTCCAGTTTTGTGAGTATGTATGTGAAGGATTTTTTTTTTAATTATTATTAATGCAATTTGTTTTTACGTGTCTATTCAGAGTTTCAGTTTCTTTTTGAGTCTGTGTCAGTAGTTTGTATTTTTCTAAGAAATTATCTATTACATCTAGGTTATAACCTAATTGTTGGCACAAAACTGTTTATAATATTACTGTATAATTGTAATTCTGTAAAGTTGGTAGCAATGACCCTTGTTTCTTTCCTGATCGGAGTAATTTGGTCTCCTCTTTTGTGTTGTCTTGGTCAGTGGGCTAAAATTTTGTCTCTTTCATTGATCTTTCAAAAAACCAGATTTTAGTTTCATTGGTTTTCTCTTTCTTTCTATTGTCTATTTTTGCTCTATTCTTTATTATTTCCTTTATTCTGCCTGCTTTGGGTTTACTCTTTATTATTCTGATTTCTTTAGGTGGAATGTTAGGTTACTGATTTGAGTTTTTAATATAGTTGTTTACAGCTATGAATTTCACATTTAAGTGTTGCTTTATGTGTATCCCGTAAGTTTTGGTGTGTTGTATTTTTATTTTAATTTATCTCAGGGAATTATGTAACATCTTATATGATTTCTTCTTTGAGAATCATGTTATTTAGGAGTGTGTTATTTCATTTCTACATATTTGTGAATTTCCCAACTCTTCTGTTATGATTGATTCATAATTTCATTCTGTTGTGGTTTAAAAACATACTTTGTATGATTTAATCCTTTTAAATGTCCTGAGACTTCTCTTATAGCCTAATATATGGTTTATTCTTAAAAATATTCCATGTGCACTTGAGAACGATGTTGATTTTGCTCTTCTTGTGTGGACTATACTATGTATATCTATCTCTTGATTTATAGTGTTGTTCAAGTCTTCTATTGCTGATTTTTGTCTAATTGTTATATCCATTATTGAAAGTGGAATATTGATGTCTCTGACTATTATTGTTGAATTGTCTTTCTTCCTTAGATTCTGCAAATTTTTTCTTCCATGTATCTAGAGACTCCATTGTTTTGTGAATGTGTACATTAGTTACTCAGTTGTTTCTGACTCCTTGCGACCCCATGAACTGTAGCCCATCAGGCTCCTCTGCCCATGGTATTCTCCAGGCAATAATACTGGAGTAGGTAGCCATTCATTCCCTTCTCCAGGGGATCTTCCCGACCCCGGGATTGAACCCTGATCTCCTGCACTGCAGGCAGATTCTTGCCTGGAAAATTCCATGGACAGAGGAGCCTGGCAGGCTACAGTCCATGGGATCACAAAGGGTCAGACATGGCTTAGTGCCTAATACTTTCACTTATGGGCTGCCCTGGTGGCCCAAATGGTAAAAAAAAAAAGAACCTGCCTGTTCTGCAGGAGACCTGGATTCAATCCATGGGTCAGGAAGATCCCCTAGAGAAGGAATGGCTATCCACTCCAGTACTCTTTCTTTGAGAATTCCAAGGATAAAGGAACCTGGTGGGCTACAGTTCATGGGATTGCCAAGAGTCAGATACCACTGAATAACTGTTTTGTGAATATGTGGTTATAATTGTCATGTATTTGGGATAAATTGATACTTTGTGTCTTTTAAAAATATCTTACTTGGTTGCTACTAATAATTTTTCTTTCAAAATCTGTTTTTTTTAATATTGATAAAGCCTCTCCATTTTTATTTGTTTACTGTTTGCATGATATCTTGCCCATCCTTTTACTTTCAACCTATTTGTGTCTTTGAATCTAAAGTGGATCAGTTGTAGACAACATATAATTAGGTCTTTTTTTTTTTTTTTTTTTTTGCTTTTTAAATCCATTCTGCTGGTCTCCTCTGCCTTTGGCTTAGAGTGTTTAATACATTTGCATTTATTGTAATTACTGAGATGCTAGGATTTATGTCTACCATTTATATGTATGTATGTATGTGTTGTTTTTGTGTTCTTCCATTACTCCCTTTTTGTGTGAAATAGATATTTTCTTGTGTATCATTTTGTTTATTTTATTCCTCCTTTTTCCATATTTTTGAGTTTTTAGTGGGTGCCCTAAGGATTACAATTAGCATCTTAATTAATAATGTTAATACTTTGGATTAATACTAATTTAGTTTCAGTATTATAAAAACTTTGCTCCTATATAGATCCTTTCCCTTTCCCCTCCTTTGTGCTATTATAGTCATACAAATTACATCTTTATTCATCATGTGCCTATCAATATATATTTATAATTATTGATTTATGTTATCTTTTAAATGAGGAAGGAGAAAATAGTGTTATCTGTAAAATATACAGTTTTACTGGCTTTACTATTAGTTACCTCTACCAGTGCTCTTTACTTCTTTATATGTATTAAAGTCACTCTTTTTATGCAGCCTGAAGGACTTCCTTTAGTATTTTTTTAAAAATTAATTTAATGTTGTCAATCAATGGACATTAAAGTAGGAAGATTATTGTGGATTATCTAGATGGACCCAGACATGTCATGAAAAGTAGAAAATTAAGGCAGAATTTAGAATGATGAGATGTGAGGTCTTATGACCTTCCCTATTACTAGCTTTGTAGATGGAGGAAGGTGTCCACAACTCAAGGAATATGTGTCCTCTCTAAGTTGGAAAGAAAGTGAAGTGAAGTTGCTCAGTTGTGTCTGACTCTGCAACCCCATGGACTGTAGCCTGCCAGGCTCCTCTGTCCATGGGATTCTCCAGGCAAGATTATTGAGATGGGTTGCCATTTCCTTCTCCAGGGGATCTTCCTAAACCAGAGATCGAACCCGGGTCCCCCACATTGCAGGCAGACGCTTTATCCTCTGAATAGGCAAGGAAATAGGTTTTCCTTTGAACCAGCAGAAAGGAAATGAGTCCTTCTGAAACTTTGATTTTAACCCAGTGAAGCCATGTTGATTTCTGACCCACAAAACTGTAAAATAATACACTTGTGTTGTTTAAATTACCAGGTTTGAAATAATTTGTTATGGAAGGGAAAGGAAACTAATATGGTAACTTTCCTGGACAATCTCTGTGAAGTCTGTTTTGATAGACTTTAAAATGCCTCTGGGAAAGGGATGGATTTCACTGAACAAATTTTGGGTGTGGATAGTTAAAGACAAGTCCTAGGAGTGGAAATTTCCAGAGAAAGGCCAGACAGGTCAAATAGTGAGTTTTCTAGGAATGGGGCTTTTAGGTAGCTCTTCAGTTCAGTTCAGTCTCTCAGTCATGTCCAACTCTTTGCGACCCCATGAATCGCAGCACGCCAGGCCTCCCTGTCCATCACCAACTCCCGGAGTTCACTCAGACTCACATCCATTGAGTCCGTGATGCCATCCAGCCATCTCATCCTCTGTCGTCCCCTTCTCCTCCTGCCCCCAATCCCTCCCAGCATCAGAGTCTTTTCCAATGAGTCAACTCTTTGCATGAGGTGGCCCTCCAATATTTACTGTGCTTTTTTTCACTGTGGCTGCAGAGCTGTTTGTTTTCAAAATTACTCCTGAGGTAAGGAAAGAGTGATGGGAAGAGAGTGAGATAAAATGTTGTAAAACTCACTCTTCTTAATTGGATTTAGCTCTTTTTCTTGAATAAACACTTCTTGAATTATTGTAAGCATTTGGTTAATTCCCCGAGTAGTAAGAAAGTTGGTTTTGATAATTTTCCAATGTTCTTTTTTTTTTATGGTGGAGTGGATTTTGTGAGTCCTTATTCTGCCATTCTCGCTGACATCTAATCTTTTCTCTTTAAGTTCTCTGGTGGAATGAAAAATAGCCAAACTGCCTCATGGCTGTTATATTTCTTACTCCCACCATATTGTTTTATTGCAGCAGTTACATAGCCTGTCAAACCCGTCAATGATCACTTTAGTCCAGCAGGCTTCAAGTTAATATTTAAATAACTATTTTGGAGCAATGTGCCATGGACTAATTATTTTTCCTTTCCAGTTGTAAAAGTCAGATAGTCATATTTAGAGGTCTTTTTTCTTTTTTTTCTTTTGCTTAAATGCCATATCATAAGTCAGAATTCAGCAGAAAACAGAAACAATCTAAGTATTTCGAACAGGAAGATTTAATACATTGATTAGATAAATACAAATGAACTACAGGTTTGAGGGCCAAGTAGCCTCTAAACTTTGTCTTCAGGAACAACTTCCCAGAAACTAGAAATCTGATCTATAAGGTCATCTGTTTTTGAGGACAGGCTTTATTTTAAACTTGTCAAAAACCAGCTTTGTTGGTTATTCCTTTTGCTTGTTTGTTTGCTTTGGTATAGTTTTCTACTTCTATTATTTCTTTATTCCTGATTTCTTTTTTTTTTTTTTGATGTATAACATAATCACATTTATTAAACAATGTATGCCAATATAAAGGGCAAAGTTCAACAATGCAAAAGTACAAATATTTTTGCACCAACCTAATATTACAATTACAAATAATAACCTATTTCTCTTTCATATTACTGAGCCTACCCTGTGTTATAACCAGAATAATAATACAGAACAGGCATTTGACAGAACTAGTTTTCTTCCTATAAAGAAACTACAAATGAGTTTCTGCTGGAACCTTCTCAACAGAGATTTCAATAAGGTATAAACAAAGTTTCTTAACTAGAAGGGGCTATATAACAAAGTACATTTCACATGCAAAGTTTCATATCGTTCTTCAGAGATTCCAGCATAGAAAGACAGAAGATATTTCCTTCAGCAACCCAGGGGATAAACAAGATCATCTCAAAATCCTTCCTAGCTCTAAGGTGTACGGTGTCGTCACTCAGTCGTGTCCGACTCTTTGTGACCCCATGGACGGTAGTCTACCAGGCTCCTCCGTCCATGGCATTTTCCAGGCAAGAGTACTGGAATGGGTTGCCATTTCCTTCTCCAGGTTTATTCCTGATTTCTTTGGGTTTATTTTATTGGTCTTTTTCTAGAATCTGAGTTGAATGGTTAGAACATTTATTTTTAGCATGTCTTCATTTTTAATATATTAATTAGAACTTTAAGATTGCCTTTGTGTAATGCACTGCTTATTGATGGCCCACAGATTTTAGTTTTAATCAATCTCATTCTAATTAATTTTTTCTACCCATAGACATTTGTCTTGATTTCCTCTTTAATAAGCTTTTTCCCCATGTAGAGAACTTTGTAATATTACTACTGAGTTCTGTGATTTTCTTACTATGATTTTTTAAATTGTGGTATAAATACCTTATTGAGAGTTTTTGTGACCTAATATATAATCTGTCTTGAAAATATTCTGTTGCCATTTGAAAATAATATGTATTCTTTGTTAACAATAAATACACAAATAACATGTGTGTGTGTATAAACATATATTAGTTCAGTTCAGTCACTCAGTCGCGTCCGACTCTTTGTGACCCCGTGAACCACAGCACGCCAGGCCTCCCGGTCCATCACCAACTCCCGGAGTCCACCCAAACCCATGTCCATTGAGTCAGTAATGCCATCCCACCATCTCATCCTCTGTCTTCCCCTTCTCCTCCTGCCCTCAATCTTTCCCAGCATCAGGGTCTTTTCCAATAAGTCAGCTCTTCACATCAAGTGGCCAAAGTATTGGAGTTTCAGCTTCAGCATCAGTCCTTCCAATGAACACCCAGGACTGATCTCCTTTAGGATGGACTGGTTGGATCTCCTTGCAGTCCAAGGGACTCTCAAGAATCTTCTCCAACACCACAGTTCAAAAGCATCTATTCTTTGGCACTCAGCTTTCTTTATAGTCCAACTCTCACATCCATACATGACCACTGGAAAAACTGTAGCCTTGACTAGACAGACCTTTGTTGGCAAAGTAATGTCTCTGCTTTTTAATATGCTGTCTAGGTTGGTCATAACTTTCCTTCCAAGGAGTAAGCGTCTTTTAATTTCATGGCTGCATTCACCATCTGCAGTGATTTTGGAGCCCAAAAAAATAAAGTCTGACACTGTTTGCACTGTTTCCTCATCTAGTTGCCATAGAGTGATGGGACCAGATGCTATGATTTTAGTTTTCTGAATGTTGAGCTTTAAACATATATATGTTTGGGTAATTTTAGCTTTCTAATTCTCTAGAACTTCATTTTGTGTTTCACTATGTAGTTAATTTCTAAGAAATACTATAATATACTACTTTTAGATTTTTCAAATTTTCTCTCCTTTTTTATTTATAATTTTGCTTTTTTATTCAATGCATAAAGCATTATCATTATAGTGGATTCTTTCTGAATTACAACAGTTGAGTCAGTAGAAAGCATTATTTTTGCCTTGTATACCAGTTTTTCAGAAATTGATATCTCCCTTATTTTTCTGGTATATCTCTGTCTAGCTCTTTACTGTCAACATTTTTACAGTTGTTTTGCTTGTGCTTTTTAATTTAAAAAAAAACACATGTTAACCCTCAGATAGTCTTAACTCTTTCTGTATTGACCAAGAAAATTAACTCATTCACATTTATGTTCTTGAGTTACATATTTGATTTTATTTCTACCATCTTATTTAGTTCTGATCATTTTTCTTATTCCCTTGCCTTCTTTCCCCTTTCTGTTTTTGCTAGGTTAATGGATCAATTATTTAAATGGATATGGGGTAGAGGTGAGGGGCTCTGGTGCACTGGATAAGTTAAATTTATCAAATCTTTAAAATGTTTTTTATATAAACCCCGAAGTTAACATATACCTAGCATCTTTTCCAAATAAGAGAAAACCTCCAGTTTACTTGCAATTTTGTTTTTCCTCACATCCCTCCTGCATTCCTTAAGATAGGAGATGTAGGGCTTTGCTATTCCAAGTTGTCTTTACTTTTACCCTAAGCCTCTTAAACTTTTTGTGTTCCTACTTTATAAATACATGGTCTAGTCACTAAATCATGTCCAACTCTTGCAACCCCATGGACTGTAGCCTGCCAGGCTCCTCTATCCATGGGATTTCTCAGGCAAGAATACTGAAGTAGGTTGCCGTTTCTTCAGAGGATCATCCCAACCCAGGGATCGAACCGATTTCTCTTGCATTGCAGATGGTCTCCTGCACTGCAGGCGGATTTTTTACCTCTGAGCCACCAGGGATGCCTCACATTAAAACTAAAGCAGCATTATCTGTGATTATTTAAAGTTGAAAATGTAGCTTTCTGTTTTATTTTACTGACTGTTGTAACTTTTCTATCAAAAAAGATTCTAATAAACAAATAAGTGATTCTAATTTCTCTGAAATGATTTAAGATAGTACTGTTCTCAGGTAGAGTCAGGCTTCCCTGGTGGCTCAGAGAGTAAAGAATCTGCCTGCAACACACGAGACTTGGGTTCATTCCCTGGGTTGGGAAGATCCCCTGGAGAAGGGCATGGCAACCCACTCCAGTATTCTTTCCTGGAGAATCCCCTTGGACCAAGGAGCCTGGTGGGGTACAGTCCATGGGGTTGCAAACAGTTGGACACGACTGAGCGACTAAGCACAAGGTAAAGTCAGATATTTTGAGAAATACTGATGTTCTTCACTGGAAGAGTTCAAATACATTAGATTACTTCTTGGTAAAGGCAGTTCATCATCAGACTAATCAGATTTATTGAAATTAAAAATACTCCCTTAACTTTGTTTTACTACTCTGCTAATGTATGTATCCAAGGCTTTTCAATTATGGGCCTAGATTAATAGATGATCCAAAAACCTTTTAAGATCTTTTACATCCTATTTTCAATGCTGCTTAATAGCATCCCTCTGCCCATGGGGATTCTCCAGGCAAGAATACTGGAGTGGGTTGCCATGCCCTCCTCCAGGGGATCTTCCCAATGCAGGGATTGAACCCAGGTCTCTGGCTTGCAGTCAGATTCTTTACCATCTGAGCCACCAGGGAAGCCCCACTCAATAGTGTACCTTAGATTTATTCCAAATATATCATTGTATATAAGTGAAAGAAAGAAAGGGAAAAAGAAAGAAATGACAAGTCCCAGTCAGGAAACTATTTCAGTTTAATACCCTATTTCTGTGTGCTAGCTACCTCTTTGGGCTTCTTGCAGAACCACCCAGCCTGGAGGATGCAGGGAAGATGCTGAATGAGACCGTGGTGGTGAACAGCCCCGTACAGCTGGAGTGTAAAGCAGCTGGAACTCCCACGCCTGGTATGCTTGTTTTCAGACTCTGTAACTTACCAACGTTTTAAGATTTCTGTGAATTGCTAAATCGGTTTATAAGGATACTATAGTAATTGCTAATGAAGAAAATATTATAGAATACATTTCAAATGTAAAACACTGATTAGGAAATCATTTTTGGTGGATGATATTTTTGAATTTTCATTGCTTTTAGCTCCATGAAATAATTTACCCATTTAAATAATGTACAGATATGTGAATAATTGCCTTACTGTCCTTACTGTGGTAACAAAACCCACAATGTCATTTTATTTACATTTATGCTGAAAATATACTTTTAATCTAGTCTAAGTTGATCATGAACCATTCATTTGATGAGACTGTTATTGTATCGATTCTCATCACTGGTAAGTTATTCATATGAATCGATAATAATATAAAATTTTTGAGGCTAATAGTGTGTTTGGTTTTGATTAGAAGTGTAAACAAAATTTTTGTAGATGAGAGGCATATATTGTATACGAGAAGAAATATAGTTGATTAAAAGTTTGCTCTCAGACAAATAGTGATACATTAGAGAAAATGTAAAGAATATAATTTTTTTACAAATTCACTTCAAGACACTTATATTGGCCTGACTGTTCATAATTTTTTAATGTTTACCTCCTTCCTCCTAAAAATCAACCTTAAATATTTAAACAGATTAGAGTGATAAGCATAAGAATAAAGCAGTTGTTACTATTGTAGTTAACCTCTAATTCAGTGTGTATATTGAGTTTTTTAAATTTATTTTTTATTGAAGGATAATTTTTTAAAGAAACATTTAAATAGATGGGCTTCTCTTCTCTTCTCCTTGCAGCTATTACATGGTACAAAGATAATCGTCCACTATCAGATTCCAGTAGTGTGACTTTCCTGAACAGAGGACAGATCATCAATATTGAAAGTGCGCAGATCACAGATGCTGGCATATATAAATGTGTGGCCATCAACTCAGCTGGAGCAACCGAGTTATTTTACAGTCTGCAGGTCCACGGTTAGTGCCCCTACTAGACTGATCCAGGGTGAAGAAGCATTCAAGACGATCAAGTGCATCTATAAAATTCTAGTGTTGATATTTAACAGAATGTGTTATTGTCATCTTTATTTAAGGATGCAGTGTTCTAATTTGATTCCTGTTAAATGCTCTGTTTTCACATGCTGCTGAACTTTTTTGCTTTAGTTGAACTGTTCAGAACAGTCATCAACTATCTTATCAGCTAATGACAGTAGCCCTGTTGGTCAGTATTGTCTATCAGAATCTTAGGTTCAGGAAATGTTTTCAAGTTTTTTCCTCTAATAGTGCTTTTAAGAGGAGTTCATAGTTAACATACTAGAGTGGATACAGTGGAGGGAAACAGGTATACACACACAAACCTGGAAGTCAAGAAATAAAAATGGAAAACACATTACTATGGACAGAGCACATAGTTGTTATTATTCTGAGATGAAATATTCTGTGATGTTAGCATGCTTTACTTTTGTTTACTTTTTTATTCCTTTTCAGTGCCCCCATCAATTTTTGGCAGCAGTGACATGGTGGCAGTGGTGGTTAATAACCTGGTGAGGTTAGAGTGTGAAGCCAGAGGCATCCCGGCCCCAAGTCTGACCTGGCTGAAAGATGGGAGCCCTGTCACTAGTTTTGTTAATGGGATACAGGTACTCCATGTCATTTCTTAAGGCAAATCTACCATCTCACTATTCAGTCCATGAAGTCTGAACCATAAAAGGAACTTTCAGAACAAGGATTCACAAATGTTATCCAAAAATGTACACATATACATCTATAAATATGGACACACAACTGGGATTTCTAGACAGTTCATTAAAAGCTCAGTATGTCTAAGAGTTCCCTTGTCTCATATATAGTTCTGTATTTTGACTGTTGTTTTAGGTACATCTGCTTCCCTATTCCCACTGTCTGGTATGACCGTAAGAGATACCCTATACAAAGAAATGTTCATCAATGACAGAAGCAAGAATTTCCTGGTAGACGTTATATTTAAATTTCTGAAAATAATAATAAATCAGAGAACCATCTAAAGTGTAGTCACTTCTACTAAAACATCATATCAAGAAAAATGGAAAAAGACAACATCATGAGAAATGAAATTTGAGTCTGAGAACAAAATTTAAGTACTTCGCACTGACTCAAAATTTGAGATACAAAAAGACATATATCCCATTTAAAGTGTACTTTAATCTTGTTTTGCCTTGAAGAAGGCATAGTTATTCCACCCTTCTGTTTCTTGAGCTTTTCTTGAAAATCCTTTGCTTGCGGAATTTGGGATCATAGACTATCCAGAGTTAATGTCAGTATTTTTGAGGTACAGCTATGTCAATGGAATAAAAGGGCTATGAGTGTGACTAATTAATTTGACTGCTATTACAGTGTTAATTTTAACTTCTTAACTGTTCTCCCAAGGAAAAATTAGGAGGAGGATTAACTCCTCTTATTCCCACTTCTCATCGTTCTCCCCTGGTGGCTTTCTCTCTTTCTGTAGTAAGCACAGATAAAGTTGAATCTTCACTTGATCATGTATGTGGAGAAGTTGTTTTCAAGTGATTATTGCCAGCTTTGGTTCTATTTTCTGTCCTCCTCCATGGAGAAAATGAGGAGATTGAATGATGCTTGCTCTCTTTAAAATATCCAGGAAGAAATCCTTCTAGAGGCAAATGTTTGATTGATTAAACTCAGAAAATAATTGAAAAAGTATGTTTATGCCTACCCTTCTCAGGAGCCATGTTGGCTATTTAGTGTTCTGTTCTTTGATAGGTTCTGTCTGGGGGCCGCATCCTAGCATTGACCAGTGCACAGATCAGTGATACCGGGCGATATACCTGTGTGGCAATAAATGCTGCTGGGGAGAAACAAAGGGACATTGACCTCAGAGTATATGGTGAGACATTTTAATGATTATTTCTGCTCTGAAATAGCTGTGTTTAAGTCCTGAGATCATTGACATAGTTGAGTGTTTTTGACAATGGAGAGCTATGAACAATGGAAGTGAAGTTATAAGGTTAACAGAATCAGTTTCACCCTTTCTGCCTCATATTTGACTTTGACTCATTTTCCCTTTTTGAACTTCTGAGAATGAAAATGCATACAAAGATATGATCTTCTCACTAAAGGAAGTTCCTCTTTAAGTAGCTCTCTTGATCAATTCTATTTGAAGCCTAGATTTCCTTACCTTTTAATTATGTGTACAATCAGCATATTTTATAGTTAATACTATGTCTATGAATTAAAGGATTATTTGGGAAGCAAAAGTTGAGTATAAATTAGGCAAAATTCAAGTTTTTTTCCTACCTGTGATGCAGCTGTAATATACAAAAGGAAAGGTCTGATTCTGTCACACCAAAAAGTCCCCAAGATGAAATTGCGGTCTCATTGGCCTCCATTCATAGATTACACTTGTCATTTCACATTTTAGTATACCTTTGCATTTAGGACTTTTTCAGGTTTGTTTTTTTCTTCTTAGTGTCTCATTTGCAATTATATTTTTGCTTCCTGGAATAATGGATTCTTCTGCGTCCCTCAAAGAGTATCTGTTTAATGCAGGCCTTTTCTTCTAGATCCTACCTCAGTTCTAAAGAATTCATTCCTTTTAAAATAAATATTTTAAAATGTATTATTTTTTTAACCTCCAGGCCATGTGAATTGATGTGCCTTTTTGAATTCGCCAAAAACAGAGTCATCACAAATAACTTTGACTTTGACTTAATAAGTCTTAATTTTTTTTAATTAAAAGGCCCCTCGTGACAACATAGATACCATACATATCTAATTAAGCTAAAAAACCCCAGTTGGCATCAGTAAACTATCCGTAATTTGTATGCATCCCCCATTTTTGTTGCTTCTGCAGTTGACATGTGTGGGTATTCAGCCTCCAGGTTTGTTGGTGCTCTTTGTCTGAGATAACAGAGATTCTAAAATGCCCAATCGCAAGAAACTCCTTCCCTTAATGGATCACTTTTATGCTTTATGAAGAATTGGAATGTTTCCAGTCTAAACTGTTTTTAGAGGATGATTCATCAGTTTAAGTTTGTGACACAATAGCTCCTTCAGTCATGAGCAAGCCAAGCCCAGGATTGCCATTGGTATTCACTGGGTTTTAGTTAACACTGAAAATCTGGCCTTGGCTTTTTCCATTTCTGCATTGATTAATGTCAAAAGTGGACTTGAGAGGTGATAGAGAGTTGATATTTTCCAGGAGTTGTGAAGATGTGCATGACTATTCTTTAAGATTTTGTTAAGATACTCTCATACAAGTCTTTTAGTCCAGAAACCAGACTCCCTCTGTAGTAAGTCAAGAGGCTAGCTGACATGAACGTGTGTTTGAAAATGTGTGTGTTTAGTAGCTTGCTACGCTTATATATTTCACATGTTAATGAAGTATCAAATTAAAACATTTAAATTTGAAATTAGCCTCCAATCTACCCTCTACTATTTATATTATGCCCCTGCATTAGATTCCTAAATTTGTGGTATTAACTTTGGCAACCTTGGGTTGGTTTGTTGCTCATGGCCAAAGATAAGTTCAGATTCACATTATAGAGTGTAGGGGTGTAAAAGGAGCACATACTGGATAAAATAGCTATCCCTACAGTTACAAGAATAGTAACCGTTTCTCCTTGGTATAAATTTGGAGGATGCTTTACTGTATTCTGAAGTGCTGAAACAAGAGAATTGAGGTTTTATTTTTTTTCTTTATTATTATTTTTTAATATAAATTTATTTTAATTGGAGGTTAATTACTTTACAATATTGTATTGGTTTTGCCATACGTCAACATGAATCCGCCACAGCTATACGCGTGTTCCCCATCCTGAAACCCCTCCCTCCTCCCTCCCCGTACCATCCTTCTGGGTCGTCCCAGTGCACCCAGCCCCAAGCATCCAGTATGATGAGAATTGAGTTTTTAAATGATTTCGATTCCTGTAGTTTCCTTTAACCTGAATCTCAGAGAGCTTTCTTAGCAATCACACATTCCCCAGCATCTCCACAAGCATAACCCCATGGCAATTCTGACTTGATTACTTATGTGTCAGAGGCATAATGCACAGGATGAGAAACAGGCCCAATATACCCGTTCCTAAGCAGTATGACTGCAAAGCAGAATAGAGATATCATCTAAGAAACCCAGGAATCTAAAGGGTGGAAGCTTTTCTCTTCTCAGACTAAACAAGAAGTTGGAAATGAAAGACAGGGCAGAAAAAAATAGATGGGCTTTGGTAATATGTATCCTCAACTATAATTAGATTTGCTTTAATTTATGTTAAGGAACAAATACTCTTTTGTTTTTATATTTTTCCTGTCAGTGTTAAAAACTTGATTTCCTTTGGAGCTTGACTCACTCACTTAGCTGTGAGAAAAGTAATTAAAGGAAAACTATTTGGAAATTAACATTCCGCTCTCTTGAATTATTTCTGACATTTACGTCTACAAGCAGTCCTGAAGAATCCATGCTCTTTTATAAAGTCTACAAGTAATCTAAGATAAACATGTTTTACATAGTCATGGAGCTTCCCTTGTGGCTCAGCTGGTAAAGAATCCACCTGCAACGCCGGAGACCTGTGTTCAAACCCTGAGTTGGGAAGATCCCCTGGAGAAAGAAAAGGCTACCCACTACAGTATTCTGGCCTGGAGAATTGTATGGGGTTTGCAAAGAGTCAGACACGACTGAGTGACTTTCACTCACACAGTCATGGTACATTTTTATCCAGAGACCAGACTTTTCCTGAAATTATTTCCAAGCTATGAAATATGCTGTTCTATTTAGGACTCTTTATGCAAAGTCTGGTGAAGATATATATTTTTTCATAATAGAAGATGGCACTCGTGCTCATTTTGCTGAGATTATAGAAGTTTTCATCTCAGACTAGTTGCGTATCTTTTTCTGTTGTCTCACATGTTAAAAATAATCCCACTCTTTTCTGTCACCGCAGACAAATTTAAGCTGATGGAGAGCCAGTATCTGTGTGTGCTATTAAATTTAGCAGAATGGACATCACAGATCTCTGCCCAAATGCTCCACTGGTCTGTTCCAGCCATTGTGCATGAAATTTCTTTTGTTAGCATCAATTCCTTTGGGTTTAGCACAAGTCCTGCATCCAGAAAAAGCATAAGAAAGTACCCTCTAGTTTGTATGCCTTTTCCTGTGTAGCAGAGAAATCTCCTGGTTACAGAAAAACATGTTACTAGCTAAAGTCCATTGTCATTTTGCCACATGCAGCGGTGTCAAGTCAGAAGCAATGGCTAACGGGCTGTTAAAATGTTCTTTACCACAAGCACCTTATTCCTCCCAATGCATTTGGAAGAATCCTTTAGGATTCATTTCAGTGAAACTTTGCCTTTCTTGTAAAAACAAAAACAAAAAACTACAAATATGGCATGTTTCTTACAATCCTAAATAGTTATAGAATTTAGTGAGAAATGGCCGGGCAAATTCCCCTTTGTGCTTTTTTGGAGTCGCCCTTTAATAACAGACCTGATTTCAGTATTAGTTCATGTCTTTGAATTATTATAAATACAGGCCTGAAAGAGGCCTTGAGAGCTTATGAAGCCCACCCTCTCATTCTTGGCAGGGCTGTACCTAGACCATCTAAGACAAATGATTGTTTACTCTATTTTTTAATATACCCAAGGGAAGGCGATTCCTTAAACTCCTCCAAGAACATATTTCAGCATCTGACAAGCCTTATAGCCAGGGAATTCTCATTTTAATCTCATTAAAATTTCAACTCATTTCTTCTTTTTATGTAGCTGTGTGTTGTGCAGCTGGTCACTGATTTAGTTATCCCACATGGCCTTTATTCCATAGAATCATGTTATTTCACATAAGGTCTTACCTGTCACCCATCTTATATTTTGCACGCTGAGAGGTGGGACAGGATGATCCCTTTCAACTCGATTTTTATTTTGCCTCTATGTGTATGAAATTTATTTTATTTTGCAAAAAAATATATAAAAATAAGCATCAAAAATATATTTGCTTTTAATTCATTGTTATTTCCAAAATATTTCATGAGTGATTTAATACTTTGAAAATCTTAAGGGGTGACTTCGAGTTCAAGAAGTTTCTTAAATGGGCACTTGGTGAGAACTTCCAGTTCTAAAACTTTTTTCCACGAAAAGTTAGTGAAAAACTATTTTTGTTCAACAGGAACACTTTAATCAGTGACTTATGAACACTTGATTCTGAACCAAGTGATGCAAAGAGGGTATGCTAGAATTACTGTGATCCTACATCTTAAAAGCACTAATAAAGTTATTCAGTGTATGTCCTGATGATTAATAAAGATAAGCAGTGTGCTGGCCTCTTTTATCCTGAGGGAAAACCCATCTTTCACTTAGTTGCACCAAATATTATGGGAGAAGAACAGAACGTCTCTGTCCTCATTAGCCAAGCTGTGGAGCTGCTATGTCGAAGTGATGCTATTCCCCCACCGACTCTGACCTGGTTAAAAGATGGCCGCCCCTTGTTGAAGAAGCCAGGTCTCAGTGTTACTGAAAATGGGAGTGTGCTAAAGGTAAGGCTACAGACTCGTTTACTTCTTTTATTTCTAAGATCATCGCTTTAATATTACTCCTATCAAAATAGTACAGTGTTAAACTTTACAAGTATCCTACTAAATTTATCCTCTAAAATTCTAGGAACCCTTTTGAGGTTTGTGATATTTTTTCTAATTTATGCCTAGTAAGATTTAAATATTTGAATGTCAATTCATATTTGAAGGCAGAAGCCATTCAAACAATGCTTCTAGCAAAATATGATAGAAACATTCTAAGGAATGCATCATTTCAGTCATCCAACCAATCAGCGAATACCCATTCTAGGTGCTCTGCAGAGGGATGCAATAAAGAATGACACATTTATGCAAAATTTTCCAATTCTATATAAATATGTATATCCTATATATATACATATAAAATTATTTCCAATTTTATATAATATATGAAAATCTAGCAGCCTAATTGAAAAATGCAGCTAAGTGTTATAAGGCTCTAAGTTACTTATCCAGTGGATGATACAGACAGTACATTTGGGAAAGATAGCAAAAAGTAAGGTTATGGTTGCCTAGAATAGTCTTGGATGGCTATTTGGCTTTTTATGGGGAGATGGGACAAAAGACCTGATTGTGACCAGCAAGTAAACTCATGATACTGAAACAATTTAACAAAGTAAATTTTGGAAATAATGTTGACAGGGCTGATTTGAGTGAAATAAGAACTAAAATGGAAGGTCAGCCTAAGGAATTAGGATTCAGGAAGCTAACAGGCCACTGGAATGTTTATAAAATCCTCATAATAACCCTATGTGGAATTGAGAGAATGGCTAAGTAATCTGCCCACAGTTACTAAGTGGCAGAAATGGGATTTGAATATAAAAGTATAACTTCAGAATCCATGCTGCTAACCACTACACCACATGGCTTCTTGATAAAAGAAAGTTTTCACTGTCAAACAGAGTCTTGAGAAGTGAATGAAAATTGTCAGCATGAAGGGAAGCTAAGAAACTTCCACAAGCAGAAGTATAAGAGAGAGTGGGAGGGAGCGTGAATGTGTGTATCAGAGGCAAGAGAATGGACTCTTTCAAAATTACAGTCCTGTAATGATGGAGTCACTGATGGAGGAAGTAAGATAAGTCAGTTGAGTTATAGAGGGAAAATAAAGGCCAAAAGTGCTGCCTTTTCTCAGAAGCAGAGCCTAGAGTTCTAGAAAGCAGCTAGAATTCTCAAACCTCAGCACTGACTGAATGATGGAGGGAGATGATTATATTAACATAAGTCCCAGCACTGCTCAGGGAGAGCTGTACTTGATTAGAACTGTCTTAGCAATTTCAGTGAGTGGAGGAGTTCATTTCTTCAGAGCACAGATCCCAGTGGAGTTGGGAAGCCAGGAGAGAGGGAATGAAGAAATCCTGGGATCCACTGACTCTCCACCAACAAGGCCACCCAGGCACCCTGGAATGTATGGGTCCAGAGGAAGGGATGTAGGGAGAAGACTTCTTGGAAATGAGAACTAGTGAAGACTAAATACTTTCAGTGATAACTGCAACACCAGTGATTCACCCTCGTTTGAATATTCTAGCAATTGATTTCAAAGTTAGCTGTCAATTACATATTATTTGTTATACCTCTTATAGTATCTTATATTATTTACACCTTGTTTATCATTAAACTTTTTTATATTCACATGCTTTATATTATCAGCTAGATTGCAAACTCAAGGCAGAAACCATATATTACGCTATATTTCTTAGTATCTTCTATCAGTAGTACCTAGTACAAGATTCTCAATAACTGCTGAAAGGTCTATGAATAAATGATGGATAAGTATTCATGTATGTTGCAGATAAATCTATGGAAAATATTTACTGATATTCAATTATCTACCAAGCACCAAACTTGGTACTAGGAGTTTAAGACTAATTGAGTATAATGGTTGACTTGAAGGAGCTTTTAAACGTCATATAGAAAGCAATAGAGTAAGGGTGTTATTTTACTGAAGAGTGTCCTGGACATAAAAAAATTGTATATTTAAAGCCATAAATAACTCATTCAAAGGTTAATTGTGGGGGGTTTTTTGGTGCTATTTTATCTTAATCATATTTAAAAGACCTTTCTACACCTTCAACCACTAAAGTTAATGAGATTAAAACAAGGTATGATGTAAGTGATAATTGTTGAATCTTGATAAGTATTGAATGTGGATAATGAGCATATAGCTATCAATTTTATTGGATTTGCCAAAAAGTTCATTTGAGTTTTTCATAACATCTTAAGTAAAAAACAGACCAAACTTTTTGGCTAACCCAATACTATTTTCTCAACTTTTTATGTTTGAAAACCTTCAGAACAAATGAAAAATCAGGGATCACAAGCAACATTAATATAAAATCCCAATTAATTACAAAATATAAACTGTGGTTTCAAAGCATGATTTTGGTTTTAGATTGAAGATGCTCAGGTTCAAGATAGTGGTCGCTACACTTGTGAAGCCACAAATGTTGCAGGAAAAACTGAGAAGAACTATAATGTCAACATTTGGGGTAAGTGAGATCAACCCTTAAATGATTCAGCTTGTGGTCTGACCTTTCATTGTTTGTATCAGTTCTTAAACTGACAACCACATAAATAATACATAGATGATATTAATTAATATGTTTAAATGATGCTGAGCTGTCCTGAATATCAGCTTACATACTTAATTCAAGGGCAACTAAATAGATTTCCTGAACCTAAGTATGTAGATCACTGTAACTTTGATGTTCTCCTCTCCTGACTGATTAACATGCCCTCTAGCTTAGAGCCAGGATATGCTAATGATTGAGCATTCTTCGTGAGCAGAGAGCATGTTGGTTAATTGAAAATGTCAGAAGGTCAGATTATGTATGTGAATTTAGCCTCTGAGAAAGACAGAGAGCATGTGCAGTTGGGGAGGGAGATGAGGTTACTCTGCTGACGAATGTGAAATGCTATACTCACTTGAAGTTTTAAAAAGTTAGTAAGATAATTTGTTTGTTACTAAGATAGTTTTTAGGAATAATTGCAACTTTTATGTTAGCTGTGGTTGTCTGCCAGTTGTTAAAAAGTGTTCCCGTTTCCCAAATAATCAACTTTTAAGTACTTGTTTACATTCATTTATAACATATTAAGCACTATTAATTTTGATTATATTTGTTTAAACATTTTAATTATTGAGGTAATGACACGAAATATAACTTTGGTTATAAAAGTTAATTAAAAACCACATTTTAAAATAAAAATAAGTAGAGAAAGTAATCTGATTCCAATGGAGAACAACTATTGTTTAAACCTACGCATTTACTTAGAGAATAGCTTAATTATAAATTGTTACTATCATTTTAAAAAAATCTTGAAAATTATGAGAAGTGTAATCATTTATCCTATAAAGGAATTCATTTACTTTTAAATACTAAAATTTATTATGTACTAAATTTATATTTATTACATATTAGTTGCATATTGAGCTTCCTAGGTAGCTCAGTGGTAAATAATCCACCTGCCAAACAGGAGACGCAGGATCAATCCCAGTGTCAGGAAGATCCTGTGGAGGGGAAATGGCAACCCATTCCAGTATTCTTGAATGGGAAATTCCATGGACAGAGAAGCCTGGAGGACTATAATTCATGGGGTTGCAAAAGAGTCAGACACAACTTAGTGACTAAACAACAAGTTACATATTATTAATTTCTCTTCCTACTTCTTTCCATCCTTTTTCTCCCTCTATGTTTCCTTTACTTCCCTTCTCTTATTTCTCTCAAGTGGGAAAAATATTCATATACGTCCCAACATGGACAAGACATTGCTAAGTGTTATCAAGTAAAGTTTGAAAAAAGAAGTGAAAAGGAAAAATTTGGAGTGATGATCAATTAGAAAGTGAGGTGAAGAATTCACTTTTAAAAAATTGTACAAGAAAATATAATTTTATTTTTAGTTCTTCATATTTCTAAAGTTTACTTTATTGAAATACAGTTGATTTATCAGTCAGTCCAGTTCAGTCACTCAGTTGTGTCCGACTCTTGGCGACCCCATGGACTGCAGCATGCCAGGCCTCCCTGTCCATCACCAACTCCTGGAGTTTACTCAAACTCATGTCCATTGAGTCGGTGCTGCCATCCAACCATCTCATCCTCTGTCGTCCCCTTCACCCCCTGCCCCCAATCCCTCCCAGCATCAGAGTCTTTTCCAATGAGTCACTTCTTCGCATCAGGTGGCCAAAGTATTGGAGCTTCAGCATCAGTCTTTGCCATGAATAGTCAGGACTGATTTCCTTTAGGATAGACTGGTTGGATCTCCTTTCAGTCCAGGGGACTCTCAAGAGTGTTCTCCAATGCCACAGTTCAAAAGCATCAATTCTTTAGTGCTCAGCTTTCTTTATGGTCCACCTCTCACGTCCGTACCTGACTACTGGAAAAACCATAGCCTTGACTAGATGGGCCTTTGTCAGCAAAGTAACATCTCTGCTTTTTAATGTGCTGTCTAGGTTGGTCATAGCTTTTCTTCCAAGGAGCAAGCATCTTTTAATTTCATGGCTTATTGCTTAGAGAGAGTAAAAAGAATATGTATAGAAGAGTACTGTGCAGAATGACTCTCACGTACCATGTAAGAAAGGAGACAGAAAAAGAAATCCCAGATGGGAAACAGTTGGAACATTTGTCAAAGAGGTAGGAATAAAACTGGGTATAACTTCTATTGTGGAAACCCAGGACAGTGTTGTTCCCAGAAGAAGAATGCAAACAGGAAATAGGTTGGACATATATATATGAATGGGTAAATGAATGCATAATGGCACACACTGAAGAGAAGTCCAATGAGACATAAACTACAAAGTGTACTTAAGAGATGAGTAGACCTGTGCCTCTTAAAGAGGAAAGCAGTAGACGTAAGAATGAATGATAAAGGAAAGTTGAGACTTTAAGACTGGATTCACTCAAAAATTACTTATGGTGTGACTCTGTGATCTGGGCACTGTGCCATGTGTAAGCATAGGTAGGTTCATAAGAAGGACAGTGACACTGGTCACACAGAACTTAGGGTCTGCTGGTGTAGAAACAGCTTTCAGAAGATTGTTAAAATTGTCTCCTAAGAGTTATCACAGGAGATTTTTTGGGAAGACATAGCAGGGGGCTGGTGACATCTAACTGAGGTTTTAAGGATGAGTAGGTGTTAGCTCTCTGAAGATGAACATTGTCTGTATTCAACGAATGAAACAGCATTCACTGTGGAGCTTAGTGTGGCTCAGAGGAGAATAAGAAGATATAATATTAGGTAGGAAAGATTAAAAGGGGCATATAGAAGAGGAACTCTAAAATCAATTTTAAAAGTATGGATTTGATTCTCAAGGTGATACATCACCACTAATGGAATTCAAAGGAGGACTGGGGCATTCAGATTTGTATTTTAAGAAGAAAGCCAGTAAACTAGTTTTTTAGTATTAAATTAATGAAGTTTTTTAAGAAATTGAATTAATAGAATTGGTTGATTACATTGAGAGGTATGGAAACTGGAAAGGGTAAAAGATGGATGTTGGTTTGGGCTGATCAGCTGGCCTGTGTGGACAGTAACGTCCTCCCCTTGGAAAGGGAACAAAGGTTCAGTTTAGGACAAGTTGAGTTTGAGAATCCCTCTAAGGCACCCATGTTGAGATATTAAGTAGACAGATATAAAGATGGTCAGCATCATTGATTATTAGACAAATGCATATTAAAACTATTAAGGAGATATCACCTCACACCAGTCAGAATGGCCATCATCAGAAAATCTACAAATTAATGCTGGAGAGGGTGTGGGGAAAAGGCAACCCTCCTACATTGTTGGTGGGAATGTAAACTGGTGCAGCCTCTATGGAAAACAGTACAGAGGTTCCTTAAAAAACTAAAAATAGAGCTCCCATCTGATCCAGCAATCCTCCATCTGGGCATATAACTGGAGAAAAATGTGGCTCAAAAGGATACATGCTTACAAGTGTTCATAGCAGCTCTATTTACAATAACCAAGACACGGAAGCAACTTAAATGTCCATTGACAGATGAGTGGATAAAGAAGAAGTAGTACATGTATACAATGGAGTGTTGCTCAGCCATTTAAAAGAATGAAATAATGCCATTTGCAGCAACATGGAGGGACCTGGTGAACTTATTTACAAAACAGAAACAGACTTAGAGAATGAATTTATGGTTACCAGGGGGAAGTGAGGGTGCAAAGGGTAGATTTGGAGTTTGGGATTGACATGTACACACTGCTGTATTTAAAACAGAACAAATTTGGAAAACTCAGCAGTGGCTACAGGACTGGAAAAGGTCAGTTTTCATTCCAGTCCCAAAGAAAAGCAATGCCAAAGAATGCTCAAACTACCACACAATTGCACTCATCTCACACGATAATAAAGGAATGCTTAAAATTCTCAAAGCCAGGCTTCAGCAATATGTGAACCGTGAATTTCCTGACATTCAAGCTGGTTTTCGAAAAGGCAGAGGAACCAGAGATCAAATTGCCAACATCCGCTGGATCATGGAAAAAGCAAGAGAGTTCCAGAAAAACATCTATTTCTGCTTTATTGACTATGCCAAAGCCTTTGACTGTGTGGATCACAAGAAACTGTGGAAAATTCTGAGAGAGATGGGAATACCAGACCACCTGATTTGCCTCTTGAGAAACCTATATGCAGATCAGGAAGCAACAGTTAGAACTGGACATGGAATAACAGACTGGTTCCAAATAGGACAAGGAGTGCGTCAAGGCTGTATATTGTCACCCTGCTTATTTAACTTCTATGCAGAGTACATCAGGAGAAATGCTGGGCTGGAGAAGCACAAGCTAGAATCAAGATTGCCGGGAGAAATATCAATAATCTCAGATATGCAGATGACACCACCCTTATGGCAGAATATGAAGAAGAAAAAGAGCCTGTTGATGAAAGTGAAAGAGACAGTGAAAAAGTTGGCTTAAAGCTCAACATTCAGAAAACGAAGATCATGGCATCTGGTCCCATCACTTCATGGGAAATAGATGGGGAAACAGTGGAAACAGTGTCACACTTAATTTTTCTGGGCTCCAAAATTGCTGCAGATGGTGATTGCAGCCATGAAATTAAAAGATGCTTCCTCCTTGGAAGGAAAGTTATGACCAACCTAGACAACACATTAAAAAGCAGAGACGTTACTTTGCCAACAAAAGTCCTTCTAGTCAAGGCTATGGTTTTTCCAGTGGTCACGTATGGATGTAAGAGTTGGACTATAAAGAAAGCTGAGTGGTGAAGAATTGATGCTTTTGAACTGTGCTGTTGGAGAAGACTCTTGAGAGTCCCTTGGACTGCAAGGAGATCCAACCAGTCCATCCTAAAGGAGATCAGTCCTGAGTATTCATTGGAAGGACTGATGCTGAAGCTGAAACTCCAATCCTTTGGCCACCTGATGTGAAGAGATGACTCATTTGAAAAGACCCTGGTGCTGGGAAAGATTGAGTGCAGGAGGAGAAGAGGATGACAGAGGATGAAATGGTTGGATGGCATCCCTGACTCAATGGACATGGGTTTGGGTAGACTCCGGGAGTTGGTGATGGACAGGGAGGCCTGGTGTGCTGCGGTTTATGGGGTCGCAAAGAGTCAGACACGACTGAATGACTGAACTGAACTGAACTGGATTTACCTGGAGATTATCATACTAAGTAAAGTAAGTCAGACAGAGAAAGTCAAGTATCACGTGATATTCTTTGTATATGGAATCTAAAAAATGATACAAATGAATTATTTACAAAACAGAAACAGACTTAGAGAATGAATTTGTGGTTACCAGGGGGAAGTGGGGGTGCAAAGGGTAGATTTGGAGTTTGGGATTGACATGTACACACTGCTGTATTTAAAATAGGTAACCAATAAGGATCTACTGATAAATTAATTTTTAAAATCTAGTCAGATATAGGAGTCCAGATCTCAGACACTATCTGCATTACAGATACATGTTTGCAAATATTTGTATTAATGTAAGTGATACTCACTCATGGGAATGAGGGGAATTTGATTTGGAGGTCATGGATTTATAGTTGGTGGCAATCTGTGTTGCTGTCATTTTCTTCTGTAGATATTTCATGTGTGGTATAGGTTATGACAGAGTATAGGATTTATCTCAAGAAATGGTATTGCCAAGTAGGAAACACAATAGTGTGGGACAGTTGCGAATATTGGCAGAAAACTAGTTGAAATTATTGAACATAAAATCAAAGCTGGATAGTGAAGTCAGTAATAAAAGAGTAGATAGTAGATTGGGCGGCTTCTGAAAGGTTTAAAGACTTGCCATTCAACTAGGTCATTGAATTGAGAGTTGGGAATACTTGAAGTGAAGGAGCTGTAAGGATAGGATGTGACCTACATTTATAAATTAATAGGAGAAATGTTCTAGATGGTGAAAAGTGTATGGCTTTTGATGGAGAAAGTGATGAGCAGATCAAGAAACTGAGTAGTCAGATGTTTAGACGTGGCAGTTGAGTTTATACAGAATGATGACAGGTCTTCAGTGTGAAGAGAAGGGATGGAAACAAGTACCAAACTGTTCAGTGAAGGAAAAAGAATGACAGGTTCACAGAGAGTGAAGAGAAAGAGAAAGGGAAGTAGATGGATGATATGAGCCTCAAAGGAATAGAGAGTTTCGTGGAGGTGGTTTAACAATGGCTGGAAGCTGCATTTGATGGTGAGGAGGATTCTCCCACTCCTCAACTCCCAGGAGCTTAGGAGAACAAGCATCTATCATGTGATAACACTGCAGCCAGAACAGTGTCCAAGGGGAGAATTTGGCCAGCACATGCAGACTCAGCCTCTTAGAGAAAAGTTTGGGTAGTCGATTCACTTTGAAGGTTCCAAGAAGAGGCTGGAGGCCAGTGGGGAGACAGATTGTGAAACCTAGGATTGGTAACATATCTGTTTCTTAGATCAAATTCCTCACCTCTGTTTTTCATTGTTTAGTTGCTAAGCCATGTCTAACTCTTGCAACCCTATGGACTGTAGCCCGCCAGCCTCCTCTGTCCATGGGATTTCCCAGGCAAGAATACTGTTGTGTGTTGCCATTTCCTTTTCCAGGGAGTCTTTTCTACCCGGAGATCGAACCCATATCTCCTGCTCGGCAAGCAGATTCTTTACCACTGAGCCACCTGGGAAGCTTGGCCTCTGTTCTTTACTTTATGTTGTGTGCCTGATGCTTTTTGATTCTGTTCAGCATCTGAGATATCAAAGCTCACAGGTGCAATTGGCTGGGTTAAGTTTAAACTTAATAGATGTCTTCATTTTTCAAATGTAACGTGTCTAAATATTCATAATATACTATATCATCTTTTTATGTTGCTCTGAGTATTTTGATAATTAAATGTCTGTGAAAATGGGAAATCTGCTATTATATATTCATTCTGTATCTTACAATTGGCTTTTAATGTGGTGTTGATATGTCAGCTTCAAGTGCTAGATTATTTCTTCATTCCTTTTGAGAGAGAACCTTTTTTTTTTTTATCATGCAAAGCATTAGGGAAATTTTATAATTGTTCTTAAAATAGTGTTTTTCCTTTTTAAAAAAAATCTTTCAGTACCACCAAATATTTCTGGTTCTGATGAAGTTGCTCAACTTACAGTCATTGAAGGACACCTCATTAGTCTATTGTGTGAATCAAGTGGTATTCCTCCCCCAAATCTCCTTTGGAAGAAGAAAGGTTAGTTTTCATCTTTTGACATTTATTTAAGTATAAATATTAAATAAATTCATGTTTAATTTGAAAAATATGCCAATTTATTAATAAACTCATTTGAAGTTTGCATACTAAAATATTACACAGCATACTTGTTTTATGCTAAATGTGCCAGATGGGATAATTCTGTACTGTCAAGGTGAAAATCTTCAGATTTGAGACTACTCACAAGAAGAAATTAATTTAAAGGGCAGCTATACTGATAACAAATCCAGCATTCAATTAACTATTTTTTTCTTCTTTAAAATCGGTTTAAAAATAATCTTCTAAAGTAAGCATTTTTTGGTCTATGTGACAGTTTTGTAATGTATGTTAAATTGAATTCTGAAGTTCAACAGATTTTCAGTTATTCATCAACAAATGTGTCTCCTTTAAGTACCAAATCTTCTAAATTTTTAGCTGATTTGAGAAATAATTTTTGTTTTACTTAGAGATTTTTTTAACATTTATTTTACCAAGTATGTTTTCTTTAAACACAATATTGATTGAAAGAAAAGTTTGCAGAAGATAGCCTTCTCTTCCTCCTCCTCTTCTTTCTCTTCCTCTTCTTCCTTTTTGCATAGATTATTATACAGTACCCTCTGCCTTTTGAGTATGTGAACAGGAAGTAAATAAATATGTATTTGTACTCATTAGAAATATATACACAAATACCTTATATGTTTGTTTCACATTCTGCCACTTGGTTTTTCTTGCAGGCTCCCCAGTGCTGGCTGATTCTGCAGGGCGAGTCAGAATTTTATCTGGAGGCAGGCAGTTGCAGATTTCAATTGCAGAAAAATCTGATGCAGGGCTCTATTCATGTATGGCATCGAATGTTGCTGGGACTGCAAAGAAAGACTACAGTCTGCAAGTTTATAGTAAGTTATTGATTAGCCAGGCTTTGGCACAATTTAAAAAAAAACAACAACTTTTCCATCCTTCTCTTTTATTTTTTCTTTATATCTTTAAGATTCAAAGTAGTATAGTTATATAGCTGGCCCTCCTTGGCCCTCCTTATCCATAAATTCCACATCCGTGGATTCAACCAACTGCATATCAAAAGTATTTTTTGCAATGTCCAAAAAATTTTTTAAAAAAAGCAAAACTTGAATTTTTCTGGGCATCAGGCAACTATTTGCATACCATTTACATTGTATTTACAACTATTTACATATCATTATAAGGTATTATAATCTCGTGATGATTTAAAGTGTAACAGAGGATGTTCAAAGGTTATATGTAAATGCTGTGCCATTTTCTATATAATGGACTTGAGCGTCCTCAGATTTTGGTGTCTGAGTCAGATCCTGGAACCAGTCCCCTCTGGATATGCGGGGATAGCTATCCCTCTCATGAGACCCACAAGTTTAAATTGTGTTGACATAACGAGAGAGCAGTTGTTTATTTCTAGCTAGTACTTATTCAGTTATACAGCTGTCAATTCTGCATCAACTTCCTGATGGCAGACTCACAGTGTGGCTGCAATTTGTTGGGGCAGTATGGTAGACGTGAAATGGGGAGAATGGCATTTTATCATCGGGCATAGTTACAGTATGTAAAAATGTCCCTTTTTTGTTTGTTTGTTTAACTTAAACTTTTATTTTGTATTGGGGTATAGCTGATTAACAAAGTTGTGACAGTTTTAGGTGAACAGTGAAGGGACTCAGCCCTACATATACATGTGTCCATTCTCCCCCAAATTCCCCCAAATATCCCATTTTAAAGATTCTTTAATTTATGTAAAATTTTAAAGTATTTAAAATATTTACATTAACCTCATTTAATCTCTACATGAACTGTGATATGAGACAAAAATATGGCCTCCCTTTTATATCAGTGAAAACTTAAGCCCAGAGAAGTTTTCATGACTAGCTGAGGTCATATGACTTGTGTATGACAGGATTGGCACTCGAACACAGGATTACTAACGTGGGTCCATTTTCCTTCCCACACACATATGTCTTTGAGTTCGTTTAATCGTCTTTCTTGGAATCAGGTTCCATTAGGTGAATTTAGCTGTAAGGTTACAGAATCTCTGGCCATCAGTGGCTTGAACAAATAGAGATTTGTTTTCTGACATAATGAGAAGCTGAGGTTGGCAGTCACTGGAGCTGGTCAGCATCTTACTTTTAGCAGGACAGGACAGGAGATCTAGGATTCTCCTGGTCCTTCTTTTGTGATCTCAAGATTCTTGTTTCTGTATTTGTAGTGACAAGTCCACATTGAGGGCAAAAAGAAGGGGAAGGGATGTTATCTTTCTCTTTTAGCAGGAGAGCAAAAAATTTCACAAATCTGCCCCCTCACTTTACCCCTGCCAGCAGACCTCTATTCAGATTTTTTAGGTCTACAGTGATTCGTTCAGTCACCACAATTTCTAACGATGGAGAAACAGTCTCAGTTTTTCTAACCCCGCTAGTGGGAGGAAGAAAGGAATTGGTAATGGACTTTGGGTCATGAGCTAGATTATCATACACATTTTAAATTAGTATTAGGAAGATGTACATAGGTTAGAGCTACAGGTGATGATAGTTCAAATATTTGTATAATGTCTCCAAAGCAGGAAAAGTAGCTAATGCAGCTTGCTTTCCTTACTCTACTGAGTTTAGGTATGAACCCATTTACAAACATTGGAGAAGAATGCCACCTCTCAATATGGCGATGCCATGACTATTAGTCCTAGGTCTTTGCTTTGCAGTTAATTTTTTGACATCAAAAATGAATTTAACTTTGCCTGATGAAAATTCTTATATAAGACTTGGACTTTCCAGGTGGTACAGGATAAAGAGTCTGCCTGCCAATGCAGGAGATGCAAGAGATGTGGGTTCGATCCCTGGATCGGGAAGATCCCCTGGAGAAGGAAATGGCAACCCACTCCAGTATTCTTGCCTGGAAAATTCCATGGACAGAGGAGTCTGGCGGGCTACAGTCCATGAGGTCAAAAAGAGTCGGACACGACTGAGCACAGCCCATACATCTGTACTATGCCTCATCTGAGGCAGATATTTCCTATTTCTTTTCTTTTTTTCCTTCCCCAGCTCGACCAACTATATCCAACAGTGGTAGCCACCCTACTGAAATCATTGTAACTCGAGGAAGGACCGTTTCCTTGGAGTGTGAGGTGGAAGGTATTCCTCAGCCAGCAGTGACCTGGATGAAAGATGGCCACCCTTTGACAAAGGGAAGAGGAATGGAAATAATGGCTGAAGGTCGTGTTGTGCAGCTGAAGAACGTTCATGTGTCGGACACAGGCCGTTATGTGTGTGTTGCTATGAATATAGCAGGAATGACTGACAGAAAATATGACTTAAGTGTACACAGTAAGTATAAAGAGGCTCCTTAAGTCTATTAACTGGCTGATATAATCTACAGCCTCCTGGATGGGAGATAGAGACCTCGGGTGTTGAGTGTTCTATTTATAGTCTATTATTTTTCTACTATTTGGAAAAGACCCTGATGCTGGGAATGATTGAGGGCAGGAGGAGAAAGGGGCAACAGAGGATGAGATGGCTGGATGACACGATCAACTCAGTGGGCATGAGTTTGAGCAAATTCCGGAAGATAGGGAAGGGACAAGGAAGCCTGGCATACTGTGTTCCTTGGGATTGCAAAGAGTTGGACACAACTTAGTGACTGAACAGCAACAATTTTCTACACACATACCACTTCTTTAGATCAGTCTCATCACTTATCATGCTATGCCTGACCTCCCTTTTCTTATTTTGCTGAAATAAGCATATATTGGATATTCTTTTAGAAAAGCACACTGTGAAGTCGATAATTATCTTCTTCAAATACTTTTGATCCAGTGCCATCCCAAGTAATATTCCTTGATTCTGTGTTTTCCACATTAGCTGACTTGATAAGTGTAACCCTAGATTCCTTACAGCTTACTGACTCAGCATTAGTTGTATTGAAATCAGGTTTAAACTTCTAAATAATGAGCATAAATGTCAGTAGGAATGGATCAGACACACATATACTTCTGTTTGTGTGTGACACCTATTTGTATGCATATAATTTGAGTTGGAGTTTTTAAATCTATAGAATCAATGGTAAATCTAATAGACTTAGTTTTGTGACTCAGTTCCAGTTAGAACATCCACAAAGTCCAGTATAGTTTGAGAGCAATGTGTGAGTCGAAGCTAATGATTGAAAAGAAATCAGTCTTATGTATCTTTTAGTTAGACTGTGGGGTTTTTTTTTCATTCTTTTTAACAGATGCTTATTACATTACTTGAATGTTTCATACTTTATTTGATCAATCCTCTAGGAAAGAACATTTAGGTCAGATGTATTAACAAGAGTGGCTGTCATAAAATTTCCTAGGCAAGACTGCTGTTGAGAAATCAAGATCTCAGATTATGATAAATTCCAGTTGACTCAGTGCTCTGCTTGCTTCAGTTCTGTGAGACCTTGAAAGCAGAGTACCACTGGCCCTGCTCTGCACAGAAGGAAAACATGATGGAGGGGTAACTTTCCCTGGACTACTGAGGGCCATATAGAGGCACTCAAGGCCTGTGTGTAGCCTTGTTCCCTCTCTCTTCTGGTGCTGGCTTAATTGGATTTTCATGCCAGTTCTCCTCTAACACAGCCCTTGCACTTGTCCAAGCCTGTATGGTCAGTGTGACCTGCCACCCCCTCCTCAGACTATCCTGACTGTACTCTGCTCTTGGCCCAAACGTGTCTTCTCAGCCTGCTTTGTGTGTTTCACATGTTTTCATCCACAAGGCACACTTGCCTTCTAGGAGCTGGTCACTCCAGTCTTCTCTAGGCTCCTGGGTCCCCCCTCTCTGCCCCTCTTAGTTGATCTCTGACTCTCAGGCAACTCCTTCACATTTTCACTTCCAGGACTGTCATAGTCATCGTCATCATCATCTCATTGTTGTCACTGTTTATTTTGCTAGTGTTGACCAGAAAATCATTTTTAAGAATAAACTATTTAGAATTTGGTACTTTGTCTTACAGCCCCTCCAAGCATCATTGGAAACCACAGGACACCTGAAAATATAAGTGTGGTGGAAAAAAGCTCAGTGTCCCTAAATTGTGAAGCTTCAGGAATTCCCCTGCCTTCAATTACGTGGCTTAAAGATGGGTGGCCTGTCAACCTTAGCAGTTCCCTGCGAATCCTCTCAGGTATTAAAAATTCTTGTAACTTGGTGATTGATCTGGTTAGCTTCCTGTGGCCACAGCTTCTCCTTAATTTCTCATATCTCCATGTTTTATTTTTTTCCTTTTTTGAGCTAACTGCTTACTATAATACCCACTGATCATATTAGAAAAAACTTTGGAATGACATCAGAAGCTATAGGACAATGGGGAAAATCTCTAAATATCTCTGATCCTTTTGAAAGAGTAGTCTTGGCACTTGATTATTACTTAATTCATGGGGATATCAGAGCATTCATGCTAGAATGAGTACAAACTAATTTGAAAAGTGAAAAATGAAGTACTGGAATTGAATCCAGAGCCTAGAGGGTATAATGTTATATAACGTATCTCCATATTCAAACAAAGTGTGTGAATTTATTCATGGCTATTCTAAGTGAGATTTGTATTTCCAAGATGGAATAGTTTCTTTTGAGCTAAGACTTTATCATTATTATAGAAGATACTCTGCTGATTCCTCATCTAATTATGTAGGAAAATCTATTATCTTATTCTTTATAGATCAGTGTAAGTGTGGCAAGAGATGTCTTGGGCCATGCCCCTGGAATTTACACTTGGCTCCTTTCACTAATGACTTGGATACAGACTAAGAAAATAATCTCTCCAAGTCTGTGGGTAATAAAAAGCAGGGGTACTTAGAAGAATACCTAATGTGTTGAATGAAGACATCTGAATTCAAACACATCTTACTCTGGAACTTCTGAATTAAACCTAACAAAATGAAAGTTAAGCAGACTCCTGTACTTGCTTTCAAAAACCAGTGATGAAAATTAGGGTGAGATACTGCTTCAGAATTCTTCATATGAAAAGATCTCTGAATTGTGTTAGTGATTAAGTATGCATTAACAGTGTAAGGTGTTTTATTATAAAAAGAAAATACAATGTTTTGCCACCTGAATATGTTTTTACCAGTAAGATAAGACTGGTTGTACTCTGGACTTATCTTACTCATTAGGAAGATGTAAGAAGTATTTATTGACAGTATTTTCATGGAGGATAACCGTGATGGCCAATGATTGCAAAATAAGCTATATGCCTGATTCTATTTAATCTGAAAAAATAAGCTTTGTGTAACCTTATGATCTCATAGTGAAAATTACATTTAAATACTTGAAGAGCCATGGGTAGAACAGATTATGTTGGTTCTATGTAGTTCCAGAGGTTAAAAGTAATGCTAATGTATGGAAAATGCTAGGGACAGATTTGGGTCTGAATACAAACAACTTTAAAACAATATTTGTGTTGTTGAAAGTCAAGATGAACTATTTTAAGAGGTAATGAGTTCCCTGCCCCTAAGTGTATTCAAAGTTTAAATTCCCACTTTTGAAGGATTTTTCAGAAAAGATATTTTCCTAGTATTTGAATTAGATCTGAATATCCTATTATTAATTTCTTCAAGATCTTGGTCTATAAATGATAGGGACTAAATGAGAAATGTACATTGCTGTAGTCATTATATTTATTGCCTATAATTAAATATATAAATAGAAATAATTATTAGCAATGATTATTGCCTATAATGGGCTTCCCAGTGGTAAAGAATCTTCCTACTGATGCAGGAGATACAGGTTTGATCCCTGGCTCAGGAAGATCCCCTGGAGAGCAGAATGGCAATCTACTCCAGTATTCTTGCCAGGATAATCCCATAGACAGAGGAGCCTGGCAGGCCCCAGTCTTGGAGTCACAGAGTGAGACACAACTGAGCATGCGTGCACACATTACCTACAATACTAGATCTGTGCCCTCAGGCAAGTTACTCCACTTTGCTAACCTCAGTTCTTCACTTGTAAGTGAAGATATTAGTAGTATTTAGGGGTTTTTATAAAGATGAGTTAATATGTGTAAAGCAGCTAACACAGTGCCTGCTTATATCCTAAGCATCCAATAACATGTTTGCCTTTATTGTCATAGACAACCTGCTAAAAAGTTTGGGTCTCCCTATCCTGGGAAGCTTTCCCATGTCCTATAGTGCATTCATTTTCTTGAGATTTCCATCCTCTGTTGATCTTAGAGAATGCATACTGATGGCAAAGATTTTATTATAATTTGGTTACAAAAACATGAACACTTCATCTTCTTCTCTTACAAATATCCTTGTATTGTTTTTGTTTTTGCATTCTCAGTTGCTGAAAAAGTAGGAAACTTTTCAAATATAACTACATTAGAGCTCCCAGAAATGAAAAAGTCAAGACAGAGTGATGTACTCTGGCTTACAGTAGATTCACAGGACTAGTGTTTTGGTTTTATCGTATAGTTTTGTTTTGCTTGACTAGCAAATGGAGATCCCTGCGCGAACACATTAAAAGTACTTCACCTTGTGACACTGCCAGAGGAGTCATTCAGTTTTACAGTCTGAACATGTGTGTTGTGCAGTTGATGACTGAGAATCAGATGAATGGCGTATGACTCTCGTTCCTTGATCAGTTGCACGTTCCTGTTTCATTAAGATTAGTTCTCCTGAGACGTTGTCAAGTTTTTCATTGTTGAAGCCTCTATCATTGTTATGAAGTTACCTGCCAAAAACAGATAGCTGACTGTAAAAATTTAATAGGTACAAGAAATGTCTCCATCTAACTTACTGTCAAATCTTTTTTTTTTTTTCTTTTACTGGAATGAGGGAGAGGACCAGGAAACAAAGAGAAAAGAAAGATCATGAGATTTATGAGGTTGAGGTTTGCTGAGCCAGTAATGACTCATAAAAGTTGTATTGTTTTAATAATATCTCCCAACTGGCATCATATTATGGTCTCACAGTCTCACTAATCTGAAGTAGCAGTGAGTGCTTGAATCTTTTCTTAATTAATATAAGTTTTTTGACATGTTTAGAGAATTTTTGTATTCAACTTTGCTTACCTAAATTCAACTGAGAGAAAAGACTCAATTTGGTAATCCATTCTATCTAAGTAAGATGCTAGACACATTTCATCTTTCAATGGGTTGAGGATATGTACGTTGCTTAAAGGAAAAAAAAAAGATCAATGAGGACTTGCTGTGTTTATAAAAACAGGAAGCAGATGGAAATTCCTGATGACTTCAGATCCAGGTGAATATTTACATGAAAATTTTGTTTAACCATTTCAATTGTTTTAGTTCGAATTCAGGGTACTAAGCTAAAATATACCAAATGAAAAATTATTACAAAATCTAAGAAATGATTTACATTTTGTTCTTAGAAATTACTTCTCAAATGATTTCAAGGACTCTGCTCTTTCAGTATATATCTTTGTTCTCTGCTGGCTTCGTTTCAGTCTCATTTGCTGATTCCTCTTTCCTTGATCGTTACGAGGAATTTTCCTCTAGATCACACCCTTCAGCATATCAGTTTCATTCCCAGTCTACCAGAGTCTTTCTTCATTATGTAGAATTCAGAATATAAGGAGGAAAAAAAATCAGAGTCATGCTTATAAGGGAGGTGCCCCTCATAAACTTTGAAATAAATAGCTCTAGAATTCCATGAAACTCAAATTGAAAACTGGTTGTCAGTCTTCATAGTTTCATCCATCCCTTGTATAATTGATGTCATTCCAATCTGGGTTGTTGGTATAGTGTTCTTTCTAATGTTTCCATTTCATATGTTCCATGGAAAACTGGGAATCTTTTCCTAAACATTGTCACAGTTGTTTTTCTGAAGTATGAATCATAGCATGACTTTGTTTGTTTACATGCTTCCATAGCCTTTAGTGAACATAATAAACCCTAAATTCCTTAACATTGCATTTGAAGACCCACAGAGTCCTCAAAAGTGGTCATACTCCATCTAGTTTCATCTCTCACTATCTTCTGCCCCTGTTCTGTTTTAGGTGCCACACCTACTTTCTACCTCTATACCCGCATACTCTACCTACAGTGGTATCTTTTGACTCCTTTCTGTGTTAAAGTATACTTACCTTTCAAGATTATGCTCAAACACCACGTCTGTGAAACTCCATTTCTTGCTTGGTGTCACCTGGGTTTGTATTAACTGTCTTTGTCCATTAAACTGGAAAATTATTCTGAATTATCCGTTCTGTTATATACAGCCTTAAAACATGATATTTATTAAAAACTTGTCATAAATACATTTTCATGGACTTTGAAGTGAATTGATTCAATTTTACCAAAATTCAGCACTGCATGGCAAACTTGTAAAGTTACAGATTTCTTTTCGAGTCATCTGGTGGTTTGCTTCTCCAGGAGGTAGGATTCTGCGATTGATACGGACCAGAACAGAAGATGCTGGCCAGTATACATGTGTTGTAAGAAACGCAGCTGGAGAAGAAAGAAAAATCTTTCGGCTTTCAGTATTAGGTATTTATACAGTTTACAATATTGACTCATTGGACATGAGTTTGAGCAAACTCCGGTAGATGGTGAAGGACAGGGAAGCCTGGCGTGCTGCAGTCTGCAGTCCATGGGGTCACAAAGAGTCAGACACGACTGAGTGACTGAACAACAACAGAAAAAAGTTAAATTGTCTTAAACACGTTCTGGAAGCAGATTTAACATTTATCTGCAGCTTGATCTTATATTTGTGTATTCTTTGGCCCCTGGATTGTCACTCTTGGCAAGAATTCAACGTTAGAATGGTTTGTATGTAATCAGTTGGATTAAAATGGCTGAAATGCCGTGTCTTGTCAGTTCACAGTTGTTCACCAGTGTTCTAAGACTGTGATCACTTTTTGAATGTGAGTGTGTATCTGAATTGTAGAGAGAGAAATAAGTGTCTCATAGATTTTATTACTCATTGACTTGTTGACATATTTATCTGGATTTTATGATTTATATATAATAAAATTCATTATAATTGAATTTATGACATGTAGCTTTATAGTTTATCTTAGAATTGATCAAGCAATATGATAACATTATTCTAGTAAACAAATAATAATGAGAATTTGGATTGTTTTAAAGGGTACTGCTTAATAAAAATATATAAAATAGATACCTATAAATAACCAAATTGCTGTTATAATTGCTCCTTTTTCTGTCTTTTTTTTCTTAAGTACCACCTCGCATCATGGGTGAAAATACATTTGAAGATGTGAAAGTGAAAGAGAAACAGAGTGTTACACTGACTTGTGAAGTGACAGGTAAGGGGCTCAGCTCTTGGATTTTTCCTCAGCTCACTGGCTATTCCTTGCCTTCACTTACATCACAATTAGTTGAGAATAATCAAGCATTTGAAATTGAATTCTAGACCAGTACAGGTGGTAGAAATATAGGAGGAAATCTTTCAGATTCTATGGAGATAAAAAGGAAATTCTTAACAGTGAAAAAAGGAAGGGAGAGAAGCATGGAACAGAGACAGAAAAAGAAATACATACTGGTCTTTTCTTTCAATTAGGTAAATTGTTTTTTCTTTTTTAATTCTTCTATTTGCAGGTAGGATTTTTCTGTCCCACCTCCTATTATTTTTTCTTTCCTTCCCTAAGTTTGCACCTTCCTTTCCTTTTTACTGCTTTCTCCAAAGAAATAATTTTGGTGAAAGGATAGCATCATTAGGAAATGGCAACCCACTCCAGTGTTCTTGCCTGGAGAATCCCAGGGATGGTGGAGCCTGGTGGGCTGCCATCTATGGGGTCACACAGAGTCAGACACGACTGAAGTGACTTAGCAATAGCAATACCATCAATTATGATCAAAAATGTCACCTTTAGTTAACATGTTTGTATATAATAAAGAGAATGGAGATGAATAAAAAGGAAAATTCTAAAGCTTTCACTGGCTTTCTCCATGAATCATTGTGTTGCATGTAATACAAATAAATCTATGAGAGAACATTTCCAAGACCATCTCTTTAGTGAAGGCATGACCTTGCAGTTTTAATGGAACAACTGGAGCAGCCCATACATTTTATAGAATGTAAGAGTTTTAAGGAAGATTCAATTGATTTATTGCTTTGTTGTTTAGATGCCCTATAATACATTTATGAAAGCAAGGAAGTATTTTCATTTCAGAAAGGCAGATATAAAAACTGTCACATATACATTATGTAACCTGTTTTCTTTCTCTAAAATGATGTGGTAACAACTCTTGCATAGAGACCATCTGCTTAAATTTTATAACATCTTATCTTGAGCCTTCTAGCTTCTTCTTAATGTTTCACTTGGTTTTTAGAAATTTCTTTTTTATTTTTGTTTCATCAAGATATAATTGATATATAATATTGTATAACTGTAAGGTGAACAACATACTGATTATATACACACACACAGACTACCACACTGTTAACATCCATCACCTCACATGGCTGCACACTTCTTTTGTGATTAGAACTTTCAAGATCTACTTTCTTGCAGCTTTCAAATATACAAGAAGTATTGTTAACTGTAATCATGATTATTAACTTGTTATTAGAAGTTTGTGCTTTCTGGCCACCTTCACTTATTTATCCCACCTCCAACCCCCTCCCTATACAATCACTAATGGGTTCTCAGTTTCTATGAGTTTGATTTTATTAGATTCCATGTATAAGAGAGATCAGACCATATTTGTCTTTGTCTGTCTGACTTATTTCACTTAGCATAATGTCCTCAAGGTTTATCCATGTTGTCACAAATGTTAGGATTTCCTTCTTTTTCATGACTGGATAATACTAAAAAAAAATATATATATATATATATGTGTATATATACAGTATTTAATAGTAGTATTATATATTGTAGAATAATAGTATGTAATAATAACATTAAATTATATGTATAGTTTTGCATATGTCACATTATCTTTATCCAGTTATCTATCCATGGACACTTAGTTTGTTTCCTTGTCTTGGCTATTGTGAACATTGAAATGCAGATATCTCTTTTGAGATAGTGATTTCATTTTCTTCAGATTGTTGGACACATAGTAATTCTATTTTCAGTTTTTTGAGGAACTGTGATACAGTTTTCCATAGGGGTTATACCAATTTACATTCCCTCCAAAGGTGTACAGGGATTCCTTTTTTTCACATCCTCATCAACACTTGTCATTGCCTGTATTTTTAAAAAAAAAAAATTTTATGAGACTAGTCAATTTACAATGTTGTGTTAGTCTTAGGAGTATAGCAAAGTGAATCTGATATACATATATCCACTCTTAGATTCTTTCCCCATATAGGTCATTAGAGTATTGAGTAGAGTTATTTTTGCCATCCAGTAGATCCTTTTTAGTTATCTGAGTTCTTTGTGCCATATAGTAGGTCCTTATTAGTTACCTATCTGATATATAGTAGTGTGTATATGTCAGTCCCAGCCTTCCAATTTATCCACCCCCTCTCTTATTCCCTAGTCACCATAAGTTTATGTTCTGCATCCATAACTCCTATGTTTTTGATAATAGCTATTCTAACAGGTGTAAAGTGTTACCTCATTGTGCTTTTGATTTGTCTTTCCTGGATGATTAGTGACATTGAACAGCTTTTCTTGTACCTGTCAGCCATTTGAATATCTTCTTTGCAAAAAATATCTATTCAGGCCCTTTGCCAAATTTTTAATTGGATTCTTTGTATGTTTGTGTGTGTGCGTGTTTTGCTGTTGAGTTATAAGAGTCCTTACATATTTTGAATATTAACCACTTTATCAGATAGTGGCTTGCAAATATTTTTCCTGTTTTATAGTTGCCGTTTCATTTTGTTGATGGTTTCTTTGCTGCATAGAGTTTTTTAGTTTGATAGAGATAGTCCTGTTTGTTCGTTTTTGCTTTTGATGCCTATTCTTCTGGTGTCATATCTTAGAAATCATTGCCAAGACCAGTGTCAAAGAGCTTTGTCCCTATGCTGTCTTTCAGGAGTTTAAGGGTTTCAGGTCATACATTTAAGTCGTTGATCCATTTCAAGTTAATTTTTATGAGTAGTGTAAGATATGGATCTAGTTTCATTCTTTTTGCATGTGAATATCCAGTTCTCCCACCACTATTTATTGAAGAGACTGTGTTTTTCCATCGAGTATTCTTAACCCTCCTGATTGTGTATGTATCAGTTTATCTTTCCATTTATAATTCTGTTCCACTGGTCTATGTGTCTTTTTTTATGGCATACCTTACTGGTTTGATGACTAGAGCTTTGTAATATAGTTTTAAATGAGGATATGTGATGCTTCTCATTTTGTTCTTCCTTCTCAGGATTGCTTTGGCTATTGAGGGTCTTTTGTAATTCCAAACAAATTTTAAGATTTTTTTTTTCTATCTGTTAAAAAAAAATGCCATGGGAATCTTCATAGGGATTGTATTGGACCTATAAATAACTTTGAGTAATATGGACATTTTAATTAAGAATATTAATTCTTCCAGCCCATGAATACA
This sequence comes from Capricornis sumatraensis, assembly GCF_032405125.1. NCBI lineage: Eukaryota > Metazoa > Chordata > Mammalia > Artiodactyla > Bovidae > Capricornis > Capricornis sumatraensis. The sequence goes on from NC_091082.1 coordinate 74,312,642, forward strand.
AGATATCTGTCCATTTATTTGTGTCTTCTTTTATTTATTTCATCAATGTCTTATAGTTTTCAATGTAGGGATTTTTCACTTCCTTGATTATATTTATTCCTAGGTAGTTTTTTTTTGTTTGTTTTGATGCTATTGTAAATTAGATTTTTTAAAATTTCTTTTGCAGATAATTTGTTGTTAGTGTATAAAATGCTACTGATTTTTATCTTGATTTTGTATCTGAAGCTTTACTGAATTTGTTAATTAAAGTTAACAGGTTTTTTTTGGTAGAATCTTTAGGATTTTCTCTATAATCATGCCATCTACAAACAGACAACTTCTTCCTTTCCAATACTGATGCCTTTTCTTTTTTGTGTGTGATAATCTGGCTTGGATTTCTAATACTGTGTTGAATAGGAATGGTGAGAATGGGCACTCCCATCTTATTCTTGGTCTTAAAGAAAAACTTTTACTCTTTCACCATTCAGTATGATGTTAGCTATAGAGTTGTTTTATGGCCTATTTTATATTGAAGAATGTTCCTGCTATATACAATTTGTTGAGATTTTTTTTTTTAATCATGAACAGATGTTGAATTTTGTCAAAAGCTTCTGTGCATCTACTGATATGGGTATATGATTTTTATCTTTCATTCTGTTGATGTGATGTATTATATTTTCTGTGTGTCTTGAACCATCCTTGAATCCCAGGGATGAATCCCATTTGATCATGGTGCATGATCCTTTTAATTTAATGTTGAATTCCATTTTCTAGTTTGTTTTCTTTTTTTGAGAATTTTTGTTTTGTATTCATCAGGGATATTGGCCTGTAGTTTTCTTTCTTACCTGACTCTGGTATCAGGGTAATGCTGGCCTTCTCAAATGAGTTTGGGGATGTTCCCTTGTCAATTTTTTAAAGAGTCTGGGACGAATTGATATTGACTCTTTTTTAAACATTTGGTAAAATTTATCACTGAAACCATCTGGTCTTAGCTTTTTCCTGTTGGGAGGTTTTAGATTTCTGGTTTAATATCCTTGCTAGTAACTGGTCTGTTTAAAATTTTCTGTGTTCTCATGGTTTAGTCTTGGCAGGTTTTATATTTCTAAGAACTTACCCATTTTTCCCTAGATTGTTAAGCTTGTTGGCTATAGTTTTAGAGAGTAGTCTCTTATGATTCTTGTATTTCTGTGTTATCAGTTGTAATGTCTCCTCTTTCATTTGTAATCTTATTTATTTTGATCCTCTTTCGTCTCTTTTTTTCTTAGTCTAGCTAAAGGTTTATAAATATTTTTTCAAAGAACCAATTCTTAGTTTTATATCTTTTCTGTTGTTTTCTTGTACTCTATTTAATTTATTTCTGCTCTAATATCTAATTTATTTCCATTTAAGAATACCATTTTTAATTTCTTAGAAGACTGGTCTGGTGGTGGTTTTTGTTTTTGTTTGTTACTCTCAGCTTTTGTTTGCTTGGGAAAACCTCTTATTCATATTTTTTCAGCTTTAGTATTCTTGGTTGACAGGCTTTTTTTTTTTTTTTTTAAGAGTATCTTAGGCCATTCTCTCTTAGCCTTCTAAGTTTCTTATGAGAAATCTGCCTATACTCTTAGGGGAGTTCCCTTGTATGTGATCTGTTGCTTTCCTCTTACTGCATTCAAATTTTAGTTATACTGTATTTAAATGTAGCCCTTTTTAGTTCAACCTATTTGGGATCTTTTGGGACTCATGAATATGAATGTCTATTTGGGGAAGTTTTCAGACATTATCACTTTAAATATACTTTCTCTTCCTTTCTCATTCTCTTTTCCTTCTGGGATTCCCATAATGTGTATATTGTTTTGATGATAGTACTTCGTAACTCCTGTAGGCTTTCTTCACGTTTCTTCATTCTTCTTTTCATTTTGATCCTCTGATTAGATAATTTCAAGTCTTCTAGTTCTTTTGCTTGGTCAAGTCTGAAGTTGAGGCTTTCTTTTGAATTCTTTAGTTCAGTCATTGTATTCTTTAGCCCTAGAATTTGTTTGGTTGTGGGGGTTTTGTTTTTTCATTATGGTTTCTATTTCTTTGTTGAACTTCTCATTTTGTTCATGCATTATTTTCTTAATTTTGTTTACTAGTCTTCTTTAAGAGGATTATTCATAGATCTCCACATTTTTAGGGTCAATTGTTTTGTTATTGGAGCTTTATTAGTTTCTTATGAAGTGTCATGTTTAACCAATCCCTTGCAGTGGTATCTGCACACTTGAGGGTCTCCAATTCCAGACTTTGAAGGTTTGCTTCAGCAGAGATAGTTCTTCACCATGCAACTCAACTTGGGATTCTGTCTGGGTCAGCTGGTAGCATGCTTGCACAGATGGGCCTTTCTGACAGGGCCTCTATTTGGGTGAGGCCCACTGTCTCTTCCTGAAATGTGAGGTCAGGACATGGAGTGCCATGTGTGCTATACTCAGCAGTTAGGCGAACCTGTGAGTTTGCTTTCTTGCCCTGTTAGGGCTATAGAACAGACTTCATTGCCAGTACAGTTGAGCCTTAATATATCATCCTAGTCCACTTTCCTAACAGAACTTGTTTTTATAGTTTTACATTTTCAAAAATAAAAAATCTGAACAATTTAAAACAGTATTTTTAAAAGTCCCGCTAAAAATATGAAAGGTATTTTTTCTAAAGGCTATAAATATTAAAGGAATAGTACTGTACATTTCTATCTTTCTACCTATCTATATATCTATGCTAGAATCCTGGTATAAACACAAAATACCTGCTTGTTGAATTGTTTAATTAAAGGCTTTCCTTATTTGCAGCTTTCCCTCAAAAATATAAAATCTTCTTAAGAAATTTAATATGCATATAAAGGTATTCATGAGTAACAATTTTAGTAAAAATGCATACTCCATTCTTTTTAAATGTATTTTATTATGAAAATATTTAATTGTAATAACCTAAGGTATGGTGTGTGTGTGTGTGTGTGTGTGTGTGTGTGTGTGTTAGTCATTCAGATGTGTCTGACTCTGCAGTCCCATGGACTGTAGCCCACCAGGCTCCTCTGTCCATGGACTTCTCCAGGCAAAAGTACTGGAATGGGTAGCCATAGGGATCTTCCCAACCCAGGAATCAAACTCCGGTCTCCTGCATTGCAGGCAGATTTTTTACCATCTGAGCCACCAGGGAAGCCCAAAGTATGGTATAAATTTAGTTAAACACAGAGACTAATATAACTATTTCACTTGTAGATTTTAAAAATATAAGCATGATTATTATTGTAAATTCGCTTATGTTTGTTAATTTATTTTAAAATGAATAGCTTTCCATTCTTTTAGAAGTGGAATAATTAAAAAGGGAAATGAATGAAAAATGCATCCTTTTCTTTATTTTTAAATTTTGTATTGGAGTATAATCTAGAGAAAACCATGATTTGAAAAGATACATGTACCCCAATGTTCATTGCAGCACTGTTTAAAATGTATCCTTTTAGTTACCAATTGTAGATGTGATAATTAGCCAACTCTCAGAAATGTCTTTTTGTTACAGGGAATCCAGTACCAGAAATAACATGGTATAAAGATGGTCAGCTCCTGAAAGAAGATGACACTCATCATCTTATGTCTGGTGGCCGTTTTCTTCAGATTGCGAATGCCCAAGTGTCACAGACTGGAAGATACACATGTTTGGCATCTAATACAGCTGGTGACAAGAGCAAAAGTTTCAGTCTTAATGTGTTGGGTAGGTGTAAGCATTGCTTCAGGTCTCGACAAATCAGCCATGGCAACAAGTTCAATTCTCTTCTTTTATTTAGTTAATATTTCTACCTGGACCAGAGCTTGTGTACATTTGCTTATTTTCTTTCATTAATTAATTTATACATTCATTCATTCCATTTGGCATACCTATCGTTTCCAGGTACTGTGTTTTGTACTAAGCACAACTATGAATAAGATATACATTAAATAAACAGTAATAAAGGAAAAACAAATACTGGTGAAAGAAAAGCAATGAAAGGGGCTCAACGTGGGATATTTTATCATTTCTTCGGGGAATTCTGCCATTATTGGTAATTGTCTATACTGGAATCTCTATTGGTAACTAAGATGAAGAATAGATGTGGACAAGCTCATGAAAATTTTATGCTTGCTCATGAGTGATAATGAATTAACACAATCCCTTGTGAGGCCGAAGGGTTAAAACAGCATTAAAATGCTTTTATTTTAGAAATGTGTTTCCTCTGTCTTAAAACACATCATCTCTTCTTCCCTTTGTGAACTTACGTAGCAGTACTGGGGACTGCTCCCACTGCGGTGAGGGACTGCTGTAGATTTTCTTTTCCTTCACATAACATGCTGCTCCTCTGTTGTTATGTGTGTTTCTGTCATTTGCTAACTCATTAATACCTAAAAAATCTTAGAGGGTACTATTGTGCAGTAAATTACCTGGAAATTGCAAATTTTGTGTGTTTTTTTAAACCATTTGATTAACAATTCTTTTTCCTAGATAAATTCTCTCCCCTTGAGATTAATGTGCAATGTGTAAATTCTATATTGAGTCAGTGATGAGCTGTGAAGATTCCTAGGTTAAAATGTATACTGAGACCACAAGTGTAGGTTTTAAATCTCAAATGGCTTCCTTCTCATTTAACACAGATCAGTACATTTGAATATCAAGCCCTTTGAACGCAAGAAAAACTATACCATGAAAACAAATGGCCTAAGAATGGTGAAATAACTGTACGTTCAGTTTCTGTAGCATTAAAGTTATACTTATGTCTCAAAAATAACATTAAAATAGAGTCCAGATTTCTGCTCACATTAGAAATTTAAAGTGCACCACCTAAATATATTGTATTTGATTACTGATATCAAATACATGTTTCATTCTACTAAAACTGACTATAATTGAGGATGCAAATTTTTGCTATTTTTTTATTTCTTTACTTGTATGTTATGATAGTTACTGGCTAGACTAGTGGAATAGCTAGTCTCATACAGGATACAGTCCTCAGGCAGCTTACAGTCTAGTTGAGTAAAGAGACATGTCGGCCAGAAAAGCTAAGGCAGAATACTGGATAGTATAAGTAAGTGTTAAATGAATACTATATATAAGTACTAATTATATAAAATATAAATTCCCTAAGGCAAAACTGTTTTTATCTTGAAAAAATATAGCCCCAGCACCTGTTACCTGAATCAATAATAATGAGAGTTCATGAGCCAGTTGTCCTGTAACAAACTCATCTTCCCTGCATGCCCATCAGTGTTTGAAAGTCAAATACCCAGCCCGGGATTTCCTCCCCTCTGCTGTAGCCTGTTGCTTCTCTTAGAGCTCTAAATTCCTCATGACCCCTTCCTCCCACCACTGACTGACCTCTCAGTACTGGCTCATGTCCAGATCCTACCCCTGTCCTCTGGAAACTAGATTTCAAACTCTTTCCAGCTCCTTGCAGTAATTGAACTCTGACTCTTCCCAGGAGACATCAGCTCCCTGGCGATTCTCTTCAGTGGAGATCACATATTCTTTATCACAGGCATCTCAAGTTCTATTATCTGACTATATTCCTTCCTCCACTTCCTACTCGCTTTCTGGTTATTTATTTCTTGCCATTCTCATTCATTCATTGAAGACGAGGGATCTGAATCAGTTTTCTTTTCACCAACTTCATAAAAAGTTAAGGCTGTTTAAGTGTGTATATCTGCAAGTTCCAGTCTACCCAGCCATAATTCAATGTTTTTACCCTTTCTTTCCCCAGAGGGTAAATTATCCTTTTTGTTCACAGTTATTGCTTCTACCCTTCATCCTGTATCTTGTCCCCCTTCTTTGGTCTGTCAGTCTTACCCACTGTCTGCCTTACCTCCAGCTTCATCTTCTGTTGCCTCCATCACTTCAGATAGTCAACATTCTGTCTATACATCTTATCCCACTAAAAACAAGCTTCTGCCCACACCATTTTTGATACTACTGTTGTAAGCCTGCCCATTGTTAAATCAAACATTGTTCAATTCTTATCTTAATGGTTGGATCCCTTAATGATGTATCCCTTTCTCCTGGACACTGTCCCTCCCTAGTTATCCTTGCACACCTTTGGTTGCTCTCTTTCTCTCTCCTTTATGAACTCTTACTTAATCCATCTCTTAGACATTAGGTCCCCTTATGTTTCATCCTTATTTCACTGCTCATTTTACTCTAGTCTCATCAGGTAACAAATTTAATTCCCAGAGGTTTCATTATCATTTCCTATCAACTGGAGACTTTTTAAAATCCATACCTGCAACCCAGATCTTTCTCCCAAGGTTCAGATTTCTATATACAATTGCTTGTTGGACGTTTCTACCTGCAATTCTCACAAGCACTTAAAATTTAAGATAATCAGACTGAACAAACCATCTTCCCCTCCTGAATGTGCAGGTCTTTCCATATTTTTCCTTTGTTTTGCCTCAGTGCAATTTACCTAGGTTCATTCCCAAGCAAGAAAATTGGAAGTTACATTTGACTTTGGTTTCTTAGCCCCTTAAATTCTATCAAGTCCTGACAGTTGGTTTTCTAAATCCTTCTTTAATTGTCCCCTCCTCTCTGTTCCTTTCTCCACTGCTCTAGCTCAGGCCCTCATTATTTTTTTTTTTTTACAAAATAATATTTCTGTATATTCTCAGAATTGGATTAGAAGTTTCAAACCTCATTCAAACTGTTTTTAATCACCAAGATAATAAATTTTTTAGACTTTTAGCAGTAATACTAGATGCCAGAATACATGGAACTATATCAAAATTTTGAGTGACTATAAATTAGAAATCTAGCATTCTAGTCACACTAATTCAAACAAATAGAATCAAAATGTCATAAATTTTTTAGCTAGGCAAAATTTCATGATTTTTTAAAAAACATTATATTATACATACTGTATATATATAGTATATATATGTGTATATATGTATATATAGTATATATATACACATATACATGTATACACATATATAGTATATATATACTATATATACACACACATATATACTATATACTATACATACTATATATACTATATACATATATATAGGTGTATATATATATATACATTTCATATTCAGTGCTCCTATTTCATTTAGTTTGTTTCCCAATTTCTCTCCTTTTTTTTCTTTTGATGTTCTTTCTCATGCCTTTACCAAGCGTAGTAGAAAAGCTTTCATTATCTTTTATGGAACAAGTGTACCTATCGTTCTCTTGCTTCCAAACTGACCCTTTTGAGTCCAAACTCTGTATATTTCCTATATTCTCTGTATATTTCCTATATTCTCTGTATATTTCCTGCTTGCTCCTCACTGTTTACTCTGCTATATATACATATATAATATATATATATGTGTGTATATATATATATACATATATACTATATATATATGTACACACACACACACACACACACACACACACACACATATATATATATATATATGGGCTTCCCAAGTGGCTCAGCAGTGAAAAGTCTGCCTGCTAATGCAGGAGATGTAAGAGACATGAGTTTAGTTCCTAGGTTAGGAAGATCTGTTGGAGAAGGAAATGGCAACCCACTCCAGCATTCTTGCCTGGAAAATCTCATTGACAGGGGAATCTGGCAGGCTATAGTTCATGAGGTCACAAACAGTCAGACATGACTGTGTGTGTGTGCACATGAATGAACACACACACACACATATGTATATGAAAGCTTTTTTGAAAAATACAAATGCCCAGGTATTGCTTTTTTTCCTCCAAAGCTCCAAATGTGTTTCTAATGAGCAACCATGTTTAAAAACAGCAGGACTATATGGTGATCTTCTACTTTTATCTAGTGTGTTTCACTTTTTCTATTTCATATTCGGTGCTCCTATTTCATTTAGTTTGTTTCCCAATTTCTCTTTTTTTTTCTTTTGATGTTCTTTCTCATGCCTTTACCAAGCGTAGTAGAAAAGCTTTCATTATCTTTTATGGAACAAGCGTTCCTATCGTTCTCTTGCTTCCAAACTGAGCCTTTTGAGTCCAAACTCTGTATGTTTTCTATATTCTCTGTATATTTCCTGCTTGCTCCTCTCTGTTTACGCTACTCTGCTCCCAACATGCTCCCGCCTCCCACTACTCTCCTTTCTTTCATCTTGTAACCAGTACCAGTTCTTTGAGGCTCACTTTGAAATCTGCCCCTTTAGGTGATCCCTGATGAGAGTCCTCTGACAATCCCGCACCTTACCTTGGATTGGATGCTCTGCTCCCTCCGTGTATCCTGTACCGCTATTTCCATGATTGTCCATACTGCAGTGTGTTAGGATTCCCTTTTATATGTCCTCCTCTCCATTACTCTGTGAGCTTTTGAAGGTTCTCACTGCTTTTGTGTAAAATGAGAACAGTAACCAATTGTTTCTATAGTTGTTAGGGAATGGAATTATGCAAATAAGTACTTACGGAAACTTAGAAATGCACAAATAAAGAAGTTTCTGAGTCTATTTCTTGGATTAAATTTTAAATCTTTTTCAGTATCTCCTATAATTGCTGGTGTTGATGGCGATGGCAACCCTGAAGACGTCACTGTTATCCTTAACAGCCCCACGTCTTTAGTCTGCGAAGCTTATTCATATCCCCCAGCCACCATCACCTGGTTTAAGAATGGAACTCCTTTAGAATCCAACCGAAATATCCGTATTCTTCCAGGTAACTAGCTTACTTCAGATACCCAAGATGTGTTTGTACCACCTACTTTTATAAAAAACAGAATCATTGCTATTTTCATATAAACACTTGCATTGTTCGTGGTGGTGTACTATTGCTATCTAATTTTTAAATTTTATCTCTAAATCTTGTAATCTAGGGTAGTAAAATTTCTTTTTGAAAGACCAATAAAGTAAATAAAAGGCAAATAAATAAATACTACAGTGTGATTAATTGCTTAAATATAATGTTGAATACCAAAAAGGGTAGAAATTCACTTCTTGTTGAATTGAACCTTGAAGGTTAGTATTTAGATTGACAGAGTTTGTTATTCCTCATTAATACTTGGAAATATGTATGTACTGTGGCCCACCAAGCTCCTCTGTCCACGGGACTTCCTAAGTAAGAATACTGGAGTGGGCTTCCATTTCCTTCTCCAGGGAATCTTCCCGTCCCAGGGATTGAACCTACGTCTCTTGCATTGGCAGGCATTTACAGGATGATTTTTTTTATCAGTAGTCATAGAGCATAATAAATGAAGTAGTGACAAGTTTTATAATAATGAAAAAAGGAATGGCCACCATAGGCTGAAGTGGCCATGAAATGGTTTGTTATAGCCAGAACTTGAAACAAACCTTTGAGAAAGTTATAGAACTTTGTTGGTTGGAAATGAGTTAGGGGAGATTTCAGATCCATCAGAATGACGAGTGTGGGAAAATACAAGGTAAGAATGCCCTGTCTACATGCAGGCAATAATAAACATACTCCTTACCTCCCTCTTGAGTAGACGGTGTTCACAGGTATATATGTCAGGGAGGAGGGCAGGCAGGACATAGATCAGAAAGGAACGTTGGAGTCTTGTTTTGAATGCCTAGATTGAAGAGTTTTGACTTTATACTTTAGTCAATTGAAAATCATTGAACATTTTTAGGAAGAAAAATTATAATAAAAAACTGTGTTTAGGAACTTTCCTGGTGGCCCAGTTCCTGACTCGACAATCGCAATGCAGGAGGCCCAGGTTCGATTCCTCCTTAAGGAATTAGATCCCACGTGCTGCTACTAAGAGTTCACATGCAGCAAGTAAGAGCCAGCACAGCAAATAAATTAAAAAAATTTTTTTAAATAAGCTGTTTTAGCAAAATCAGTCTTTACTGATAGGCCAGGTAGATGAGAGGAAGAAGATAATTAAGGCAGAAGACCTGTTGGTAAAGACACATGTACACCCATGGCTGATTCATGTCGATGTATGGCAAAAAACCACCACAATATTATAAAGTAGTTAGCCTCCAATTAAAATAATTAATTTTTAAAATGCTAAAAAAATAAAACCCTTAGTTACAGTGTGTACAAAGAGGTAGGGGAAGGTCCGAATGAGCATGAAGAGTCATTACCACAGCAGACCGCTGAGGACTTACCCAATCTATATTGTATTTTGTCCATCTATAGTGTAGTTTGTTTTGTCTGTTGTAGAATCAGCATAGAGAAGAATAAATAGGTTAATAGTAAGAACTAAAACTTGTGGTTTGTGCAAACCCCACTGCCAGTGTGACTTCAGAAGTTCTTTGGTGTTCTGTTGCTTTTCAGGAGGCAGGACTCTGCAGATCCTAAATGCACAGGAGGACGATGCTGGGAGATACGCTTGTGTGGCCACTAATGAGGCAGGGGAGACGATAAAGCATTATGAAGTGAAGGTCTACAGTAAGTTCTGAAAGAACACTATGTTCCAAGGTTTCCCCAGGTTTTTACCTGTTTCAATTCTGTTTTCCATTCTGGGTTCATAATTATTTATATTCATCATTAAAGTTGATCGTTTATGCAACTCTCTTCATTCAGATGGAAGTTGAATTAAACATTGTGCCCATGACCTCAACTGCTTCAAGATGTGAAAAGCCCACTGAATCTGGTCACTGACATTTTGGAGAACTTGTCAGTAGCACTTTCTTAAGTTCCTCTTTTTTTTTTTTCTTGTGAATTGCCCTCTTCTGAATTTTGCTGTGTAGAAGTATTTTCATGTTCAAAACTGTTCCTTAAATATGCATGCTTTATTCAGCAGCCGCAGATGAGTTTGTCAGTGACTTTGGGCTGATCCACTGTACACTGATTTATTTTTTAAAAAAAAGAATAGTACTGTTAATAAGGAGTACAATTGAAGATTTTTTTAAAAAAAAAAAAGGAAAAGCATCTTTTAAATTATCTTTTGTTCGTTGAATAATTCCCCTTAGGAACTAATAAAATGCATTTTATGGGTTATACTCAGGCTGTGTTTGGGGACCCAGAACAAACTAAACTAACTGTTCTGTGAAGCATGTTAACCTCATTGGCAGTATTATAGTGATAAGGGAAGAACGAAAACTTTCTCCACATTCTGTGTCCGAACACTGCCATTTCATAAAATGCTCAGTTGGGTCCTTGATGAAAGGAGAGCATAGCAAGTGCCTAAGTTATTTCCTTGTTTTCTTAAGTGGTTCTCATTGTGATTTACATGACATTCCAATTTAAGAACTAATGTTTGGGACCTCCGTGTCAGTCCAGTGGTTAAGACTCCAGGCTTCCACTGCAGGGGTCATGGGTTCAACCCCTGGCCAGGGAACTAAGATCCCACAGGCTATGTGGCATGACCAAAATAAAAGATTAGATTGTGCTAATGATTGCACAACATTATAAAAAAAATTAAAGTAGAAAAAATTTTTTAAAAGTAAAAGAACTAATGTTTAATATTTTGATATTTGTGTGTGTGCAGTTCCACCCATAATCAATAAAGGAGACCTCTTGGGGCCAGGTCTTTCCCCTAGAGAAGTGAAGATCAAGGTAAACAACACGCTGACCTTGGAGTGTGAAGCCTATGCGATTCCTTCTGCATCCCTCAGCTGGTACAAGGATGGACAGGCCAGTCAAGTTTTTTTCTTTTGTTGATGTTTTTTAATAGACTGAAATAGTCAATTAAATTAAAAAAACAAAATACCCAGACACAGGTAACTCAGAGAATCAATGTGACCTTAAAATGAGAACAATCCCATGCTCCTAGAGTATAAACTTGCAAACACACACACACAAATGGAACCATATTCCACAATTTTAATATTATTTCATCACTAAAAAGTTTGAAGGACTGTTTTACTATACACTGGCAACTGTCTTTGAAAATCCAGCCACCTTCCCACTGGTGAATGGTTTTTGTGCTCTGTGGTTTTTTCAAACTTTGTGGAGAAGAAACACAAAAAGTGTTGAGTCAGATTAGAATGATCGGTATAACACAGGTACTAAGTTTATTCAGAAATTTCTCTAAACATTTTTAACTCTTTTTCAAAAGGGTAATATTCCTAACATTTCAAGATGAGGGAAAAAAGCTAACTGTGATGATAAAGTGCCCAGTACAGGTAACTGGGGCCATGGAAAGACACATCCTTCAATTATGTAATCTGACTTTCAGACCACACACTATATCTCATTCAACTTACTTACTTCTATGCATGTTTTACAAACATGTGCTAGTGTTTTAAGATCAAAGTAGATTTTTTTTAAGCTGCTATTAACACTCTGCTTAATACAGATATGACATAACTAACTTGATGTTTGTCCTGTTTTACACATAATCAACCAAATAGTCAAATTCCAATTGTAGATGTTCAGGTCAGAGTCATAATTTAAGATGCAGAAAGACAGAGATTTATTTTTTCATATCACAGATGGATTTTGCAATCTTGGCGGCCAGAAAAAAATCATCTCTTATAAAATAAGCAAATTTCATCTGGAAGCCATTGCAAAAGGAAAAATATGGAACTCCCACCATGTTCTGTTTACAGGTTCATTTCTGACTACAAACACACTTTATGAACAATATCAATTCTATATGAGTTTGCTTGGAATCAAATAATTCCTTTCTCTTTTGAAATATTATTATTTTATTTTTAATGTTACCTCAAACCTTTTGTTCCTTGCATTTTATACACATGCACACGTATACATATATACACATAAAAATTTGACAAAATCTTGCATTTTACTAGGAATAGGGCAGTTTTTCTTAAGTTTCATAATGAACAGTTAAACTAGTTTCACATCCAGATGGAAACCGATCCTATTATGATGCTTTAGTTAAATTGCTAAATTTTTTAGGATTTGCAATTGGTCCCCTAAAATGTGTACAAAAAATACTGGTTTGGGTTTATCTTCCATATCATTCCTTCTGCTAGTTCATTTCTCAGATAAGCAACACTGCTTGAATAAAACAGTGTTTTTGAGAAAAGCCACCAAAAATATCAGCAGCATTAACCACAATGAGTTTTGATAGAATCTATGTGTTTGTTTATTCGTGCTCTGGAATTTTTCTTTGACATGGAAAGTTTAAGTTATACTATTTTTATATGTGATGTTAATAATGGTTCATTGCATCCCAAATTATTTATTGAGCATATAGTATTTGCCAAACACTATTTTAGATCCAGGCGATACCACTATGAAGGAAAGAGACCAAAAAAAAAAAGCAAAACCTTTGCTTTTGTGGAGTTTACGGGGTAGGGAGGAAACTCAACAAAAAAGTAAAACACAGTGCTTAAGGGTGAATGTTATAGAGAAAACTGAGTCAGAAAGAATAGGAAGTATGAGGAGTATGATCTCCTATTTATCTAGGGAAGACCTCACTGAGAAGGTGATAATTTAAGCTGAACTCAAAGAAATTGAAGGAAGCAGACATAAGATATCTATCTGAGAGGAAAGTATTCTAGAGAGACGGGCAAGGGACAGAGGGCCTGAGGCATTTGGCTGCAGTGCAGCGATTAATGGAAACACAAAGGAAGGTGAGAGCAAAAGATTAACGGAGGGTCGGATCGTACTTAGAGCTAAGGTGGCACACTGGTAAAGAATCTGCCTGTCAATGCAGGAGATGCAGGTTCAGTCCCTGGGTTGGGAAGATCCCTTGGAGAAGGAAATTGCAACCCAACTCCAGTATTCTTGCCTGGAGAATCCCATGGGCAGAGGAGCCTGGCAGGCTACAGTCCGTGGGGTCGCAAAGAGGCAGACAGGGCTGAGTGACAGCACACACACAGATCTATTGGCCTCATACTGATGGAAAGCTGCTGGAAAATTTTGAACACAGGAGTAAAATGATCTGACTTAAAAGATTTTTAAAAGATTGCATTGGCTTCTTTACTGGTTGAAGAAAGAGGAAGTCCAGAAATGAATTTATTGCCATTGTCCAAGAGATAGAAGTTGGTTGCTTGGATGAAGGTGATAGCAGGATGTGAGGGAAAGAGAGAAGTCAAAAGTTTTGCATGAGATCTCTGGGAGAGTGAGATTAGGTGGAAAGAGAAGAGGTCCAAGGATTAAGCCCTGGGGAGCTCCTCCATTTAGAGGTTGTGGGGCAGGGAGTGAAATGTCCCGAAAGAAAAGGAAATACAGTTGTCAAAATTAAGACAGGTTAAACTGTGTTAAATACCACTGATCAAGTAAAATAAAGACTGAGAAACTGACCATTAAATTGAGAAACATGGATGTCACTGATGACCTTGACAATATCATTTCAGTCAAGTAGAAATGATAAAAGTCTTATTGCAGGATTCAAGAAAAGATGGAGAGAAATGGAGACAGAAAATGTAGAAAACGTTTTAAAGGCACTGGCTATAAAAGAGAACAGAAAAATATGGAGTTAGGCTGCAGTCTAATGAAGTGTTTTTCATGCAGAAATTATACTGTTGTATGCTGACTGAAATCATCCAGTGGGCACAAAGCAACTGATGATGACCCACAAGAGAGAGGACACTTTCTGGAGTAGACCCAGGGATGTAGAGAATGGGCAGAGACTGGTATCAATCAAGGTTAGGGTTTTGCTAGGCAAATAAAGAGAGAAGGTGAAAGGAGTTGATTCTTTTTTTAATGCAAGTTTAGGCAAGGAGTGATTGTCATAATAGACTCTCTGAATCACGAGGAGAGTGAGTGATCATGAAAAGATTGCAAGTTCAGTGAACTTCGGGTCCTCCTGTGGCAACAAAAAATTATGGGAGTTGGTATGCTAGAGAAAATGAGTTAGAAAGTTAAGAGGTGATGGTCAGAAGGTGAGAACTTGAAACTGAGATTATGAAGAGGTGTGATTATTGATAATTATCAAGTTCTAGGTATAACTCTCCTATTGAGTGACCGAGAGAGGATTGGGACAAAAAAAAAAAAAGATTCAAGGAGCTGAGAGCACAAAGCATTGGCTGGCTGTCTATGTGGGTTTTGAAACCACCAAGAATTATGAGAAAAATCATTGGAAGGAGTAACAGTGAGCCAAGAACTAAAATTTTCAAGAAATAAGAGGGAATTTAGTATATACAGAATGTTTAAAAGATGAGAAATGTCCTATTAAATGTAGCTAATGTTATCAATAAAACCTCATAATATAAATATCTCAAGGTTAAATTTCTTCATTAATTAAGTAAAGATGTTTCTGAATGAGCAATAGTGATTTTTAAATCTAATCAGGCTATGCTAATGTCTTCAGTCTTTCTTTAAAAAACTCTAGCATTTGCTACAAAATAATAAGAGTTGCTTCACTACAATGTGGGATCAGCTGAAGTAAATTTTTTTCCAACATAGATATGATACATTAAGAACATTTTTCATCATAAATAGTTTATAAATGTACCACCCAGAAATACCTAGCACAGATATAAACTACATGAACTATAATTTTCTGTAAATAAAGACATGATTGCTCAAAAACAATCAGCTTATTCAAAGTAAATTAAGTTATTGTTGTCTTGAGTATTTCTATTTGACCTACATTTTAATTTTTATTAAAGAATCATAAAACCTCTCAACTGTATGGCCCCCTAGAGGATTTATTGGAGTACTTAATGATAACATTATTATAATTGAATTACAGCCCCTTAAATCAGATGATCATGTTACTATTGCTGCCAGTGGACACACACTTCAAATCAAGGAGACTCAAATATCAGACACTGGACGATACACGTGTGTAGCATCTAACATTGCAGGTGAAGATGAGCTGGATTTTGATGTGAATATACAAGGTAATACTAATATGCTTATTAAATATAATTTAATTTATATGATTTGGCAAAGCAATGACAAAGAGATTTGCCTTAGTTTGCTTTAATATTTTTTTTTCTGTTGACAATAATATAAAGTCATTATTGAAAACTTGGACTCAGAAAAATAACAAAGCAGAAAATAATCCTGTCATTCAGGGTTACTTCTGTTATTTTTGTGTATTTCCTTTTGATATATTTTTGTAAATGTGTATGTTATTTATACATTGGGATCACCCAATACATACTTCTCTGTTACATTAGCTTTCCCCTAACATTATATTGTAAAGTTTATCAGAAAGCCAGAGTAACATTATATCAGATTTTGAAGTAGTAAGACTTGGAATCTGATGACTTAGGCTCCTTCAAGCTTTGTGACTTGGTGAGTTACCTACATATTTTAAGCCCCTTTTTCTTTACTTTTAAAATTAACGCCTTGTAGAATTGTGCTGAATACTAAATAAGATAAATTATTTTCTTAGTTCATAGTTCTCACCCAGAAAACTTTGAGAATGTCCCTTTATTTTTGTTAATACACTTTTTAATCTTGGCTACATATCTTCTTTGGCTTTCTTAATAAGACAAACCACTGGGAAATGCTCTATTGAGCCAATATTTTCTAATGGTTTCTCAAAATTAGTTTTCCCTGCTATAATCATATTCTTTAGCCATGTTTATTATATTAAGAGTAGGTCCTTCCTAAGGACAGTCTATCTTCTAAGTGCTAGATCCTTTGAACAGGAATGGAGAGCAGAACATTAGCGCAACATTCTGAGCTCCATACTCTTGCTTTTCCGCTGGAGAACCAGCTCTGACTTCTGTCTGCTACTTTTTATTTTAGCTATGGGCTGAGTTGGTAGGTGTATAAGTACTTGAAAATATATTCATATTGTCTAATTTATTACATGTACAAATCACTCTTGTGAAAATACCAGCCAAGATCTTTCCTTAATGGATTGACACTGTCATTTACATGAATCCAAAATTTCATGTCTTTCCTCTGTAGTTCCTCCAAGTTTTCAGAAGCTCTGGGAAATAGGAAACATGGTGGACACTGGCAGGAGAGGTGAAGCCAAGGACGTGATCATCAACAATCCCATCTCTCTCTATTGTGAGACTAACGCTGCCCCCGCTCCTACACTGACATGGTATAAAGATGGCCACCCTCTGACCTCAAGTGAGAGAGTACTGATTTTGCCAGGTAAACACTGTAAGGAAGAGGGTGAAAATCTGAATCTGTGTCAGATGTGCTTTCCATTTACTGAAGTGAAGTGAAAGTCACTCACTCGTGTCCGACTCTTTGTGACCCCATGGACTATACAGTCCATAGAATTCTCCAGGCCAGAATACTGGAGTGGGTAGCCTTTCCCTTCTCCATAAGACCAGTCTAATTGATTGATTTTATGGCCACTGGTATCTATGTACCTTCAAGCTAGGAGAGTCTAGGCTGAAAATTTGACATAGGATAGAACACCTTTAATTTTCAAATCTACTATGGAATTATTCTATCAAGTTAAAGTCTTTTGGCTCCAAGTGCCTCCATTTTTCTATATAGTGAGATGAAATAATCAGCTCTGTTTCTGTACATTATTAATGATAAATTCTAAAGTATATTTGCAGATAGTTACTACTCAGTTATTAAATGCATTTCTCATAAATCAATCATAAAGATTATTAGTTTCAGATATTTCAGTTATTACATAGTTTATGATGGAAAAAGAGATGTTTAAATTGTGGAATAATAATATTTTCAAGGCTTCTGTTTACTTTTAGCAAACATTCAAATAGGTTTGTCAAAATTTATCAAACTATACATTTAAAGTCCAGTGCCTTCCACTGTATGTAAACTTCATCTCAATTAAATAAAAGAATCTTGGATTAAAAAAAGAGACTAAATAGAAATGATGACCAGATATAGTATGTGATCCTATATTGGATCTGAGCTTCGGAAAAAAATAGATATAAAAGACAATATAATAATAATGAAATTTGAATATGGACTCTGGTTCAATAGTAGTTTTTTTCTTGATTCTACATATTGATCATTATACTATCATTCAGTTCAGTTCAGTGACTCAGTTCATGTCTGACTCTTTGTGACCCCATGAACCGCAGCACACAAGGCCTCCCTGTCCATCACCAACTCCCAGAGTTCACCCAAACCCATGTCCATCGAGTCAGTGATGCTATCCAACCATCTCATCCTCTGTTGTCCCCTTCTCCTGCCCTCAATCTTTCCCAGCATCAGGGTCTTTTCAAATGAGTCAGCTCTTCACATCAGGTAGCCAAAGTATGGGAGTTTCAGCTTCAACAACAGTCCTTCCAATGAACACACAGGACTGTTCTCCTTTAGGATGGACTGGTTGGATCTCCTTGCAGTCCAAGGGACTCTCAAGAGTCTTCTCCAACAAAAGCATCAATTCTTTAGTGCTCAGCTTTCTTTATAGTCCAACTCTCACATCCATACATGACCACTGGAAAAACCATAGCCTTGGCTAGATGGACCTTTGTTTGCAAAGTAATATCTCTGCTTTTTAATATGCTGTCTAGGTTGGTCATAACTTTTCTTCCAAAGAGTAAGCGTCTTTTAATTTCATGGCTGCAGTCACCATCTGCAGTATTTTGGAGCCCAGAAAAATAAAGTCAGCCACTGTTTCCACATCTATTTGCCATAAAGTGATGGGACTGGATGCTATCATTATATAGGGATTATCCTTGTTTTATGAAATATAGATTTGTGAGTATTTAGGGGTAAAGGCGAAACATGTTAACAATTTATTCTCAAATTTTAATATATATATATATGTAATCTTTTTCTAAATCATTTGAGAGTATTATATATTTATATATATAAATAAGTTAATATGTACACATATATGACAGAGATCAAACTAATGGATTGAAATATAAATACTTGATAAATATAGATAAAATTTTATATAAATATTGTGACTTTTCCCTGTTTGAAATTACACCATCATGAAAAGTTTGAAAATATATTATTCTTTCAAAATCATATGTAAAATGGTATACTTTATACCTTTTATATCCTTGGCTATTATTTGCTCAAATCAGTACTTGTCTCCAACAGTGTAAACTTCTTTTGTTGTTGTTGTTTGTTATCATATAGTCAGTATGTCATGTCTGACTCTTTGTGACCTGCTGGGCTCCTCTCACATGTGTTTAGAATTCTATGTAAAAGCAAGGAGTCACCACATAACAGCATTCCACATGGAACATGAGCAGGGCATAGAGCAACATTGCTCCCTGTAGGAAAATCTACACAAGCTCTTTAGTTCTCAGGAGGTCTCATTTATATGCTGGGTCACTTTTCAGTAATGCACTGCGTGGTATAAATGTGCTATGTGGGGTTAACAGTGGAACCCTGGGTGGAGAGCCTTAAAAGAAAATGTAAGGAAGTCATTAGACCTGAAAAGTTATCTCTGTTTATGACCGCTTTCACTGTAAGATTTAGAGAAGTAAACATATGTATTGGGATCTGTTTTCAGGAGGGCGAGTGTTACAGATTCCTCGGGCTAAAGTAGAAGATGCTGGGAGATACGTGTGTGTGGCTGTGAATGAGGCTGGAGAAGATTCCCTTCAGTATGATGTTCGTGTACTCTGTGAGTTTGTTTTTTGCTTGTGATGCATTCTTTCACTCAAAAGTTTTTTGAGGGACTAATGTTTGCATGACGTTGCACTCAGCATTTTAGAGACATAAGCAGAAACTGATAATTCTCCCAGGGAGTTGTCGTAGACAAATTGAGAACACCTTAGTTAGTATGCCTGAACTATCAAATAAGAAACTGGCTTAAATTAAAAAAGAGAGAGAGAGAGAGAATCACTGATCCATGAACCTGAAAACTCCCAGGCTGCAATCATGTCTAACTTCTGTGATTCAGAAGATCCACTGAACTTTCTCCTGGCTTGCTTTTCTTTCCCAGTATTTACAGCTGAAATCCTAAAATTGGATTTCTGTGGCTTTAATTGGCCAAGCATGAGTCACATATCCATATCTGAACCAATTACAGAGGCCAAGAGGCCTCACTGATAAGGCATAATTTATGTGTCCACCCTTGGACCATAGACATGTTTTGAATGCATGGACTGAGAGTAGAAGTATTGTACCTTTAAGGGGAAAGAGAGGGGATGGTAGTAGAAGCAGGAAAAAAGTAGATGTTTTCATTAGAAGGAGCTAAGCTGGAGAAGTAGCCGTGGGAATGTATAGGAATCAGTTGGTATGATAGTTTTTATAGAGGAAGTGACTAGACTATATGAAGCGGTAGGCACTTATCTGAGAGTATAAGATGAAACAGATTTTTGTCCTGTGTGATTGAGAAAATTACAGAAACAGTAATAAAAATAGAAGATTTAGGAAAACAACATGACTTGAGAAGAATGAAATCAGCGTTGTTTTGCATATGTCGAATTTAGCATGGTACCAAGATACTCAGGAAGATGTTGAAAGAGACGTTGGAAATATGGAACTACAACACAGGAGGGAGAATTGAACTGAGAATATAGGTTTGAAAGTTGTACACCAACAGGTGATATTCAGAGGCATGAGATTTTTCAACAGAAAGTGTTATAGATAGAGTGGAAGATCGAGAAGATCATTGTAGCATCATTTACAAGTAGGAGACAGGACAAAGAAAGTAGATTAGAGGAGGAACAATCTGAGGAGTTTATGAAACCTACGAAGTCGTAGAATCCAAGGCATAGAAAAGGTTATCAAGAAGTGGGTTTAGTATGGAATGCTAAAGCAAATTTCAGTTCAGTTCGGTTGCTCAGTCATGTCCGACTCTGCGACCCCATGGACTGCAGCATACCAGGCTTCCCTGTCCATCACCCACTCCCGGAGCTTGTACAAACTCATGTCCATCAAGTCCGTGATGCCATTCAACCATCTCATCCTCTGTCGTCCCCTTCTCCTCCTGCCTTCAATCTTTCCCCGCATCAGGGTCTTTCCCAATGAGTCAGTTCTTTGCATCAGGTGACCAAAGTATTGGAGATTCAGCTTAAACATCAGTCCTTCCAATGAGTATTCAGGACTGATTTCCTTTAGGATGGACTGGTTGGATCTCCTTGCAGTCCAAGGGACTCTCAAGAGTCTTCTCCAGCACCACAGTTCCAAAGTATCAATTCTAAGGCACTCAGCTTTCTTTATAGTCCAACTCTCACATTCATACATGACTACTGGAAAAACCATAGTTTTGCCTAGACGGACCTTTGTCAGCAAAGTAATCTCTCTGATTTTTAATATGCTGTCTAGGTTAGTCATAGCTTTTCTTTCAAGGAGCAGGTGTCTTTTTATTTAATGGCTATAGTCACCATGTGGAGTGATTTTGGAGCCCAAGAAAAGAAAGTCTGTCACTGTTTCCCCATCTGTTTGCCATGAAGTGATGGGACCAAATGCCATGATCTTCACTTTTTGAATGTTGAGTTTTAAGCCAACTTTTTCACTCTCCTCTTTCACTTTCATCAAGAGGCTCTTTAGTCCTTCTTCACTTTCTGCCATAAGGGTGGTGTCACCTGTGTATCTGAGGTTAATGATATTTCTCTCAGCACTCTTGATTCCAGCTTGTGCTTCATCCAGCCCGGCATTTCACATGATCAACTCTGCATATAAGTTAAATAAACAGGGTGACAGTATACAGCCTTGACGTACTCCTTTCCCAATTTGGAAACAATTCATTGTTCTGTGTCGGGTTCTAACTGTTGCTTCTTGATCTGCATACAGATTTCTCAAGAGGCAGGTAAGGAGGTCTGGTATTCCCATCCGTTTAAGAATTTTCCATAGTTTGTTGTGATCCATACAGTCAAAGGCTTTGGTGTAGTCAATAAAGCAGAAATAGATGTTTTTTCTGGAACTCTCTTGTTTTTTCGATGATCCAATGGATGTTGGCAATTTGATCTCTGGCTCTTCTGCCTCTTCTAAATACAGCTTGAACAACTGGATGTTCTTGGTTCATATACTGTTGAATTCTAGCTTGGAGAATTTTGAGCATTACTTTGCTAGCATGTGAGTTGAGTTCAATTGTGAGGTAGTTTGAACTTTCTTTGGCATTGCATTTCTTTGTGATTGGAATGAAAACTGACCTTTTCCAGTCCTATGGCCATTGCTGAGTTTTCCAAATTTGCTGGCATATTGACTGTAGCACTTTCACAGCATCATTTTTTAAGGTTTAAAATAGCTCAGCTGGAATTCCCAGGAGCTCACTATGGCCCAGATCATGAACTCCTTATTGCAAAATTTGGACTTAAATTGAAGAAAGTAGGGAAAACCACTACACCCTTCATACAGTTCAGTCGCTCAGTCATGTCCGACTCTTTGTGACCCCATGAATCGCAGCATGCCAGGCCTCCCTGTCCATCACCAACTCCTGGAGTTCACTCAGACTCACGTCCATCGAGTCAGTGATGCCATCCAGCCATCTCATCCTCTGTTGTCCCCTTCTCCTCCTGCCCCCAATCCCTACCAGCATCAAAGTCTTTTCCAATGAGTCAGCTCTTCGCATGAGTTGGTCAAAGTACTGAAGTTTCAGCTTTAGCATCATTCCTTCCAAAGAAATCCCAGGGCTGATCTCCTTCAGAATGGGTTGGTTGGATCTCCTTGCAGTCCAAGGGACTCTCAAGAGTCTTCTCCAACACCACAGTTCAAAAGCATCAATTCTTTGGCAGACCTAAATCAAATCTCTTACAGTTATACAGTGGAAGTGACAATTAGATTAAAGGGATTAGATCTGATAGACAGAGTGCCTGAAGAACTATGGATGGAGGTTTGTGACATTGTACAGGAGGCAGGGATCAAGACCATCCCCAATAAGAAGACATAGAAAATGCAAAATGGTTGTCTGAGGAGGCCTTACAAATAGCTGAGAAAAGAGGAAAACCTGAAGGCAAAGGAAAAAAGGAAATATATACCCATTTGAATGCAGAGTTCCAAAGAATAGCAAGGAGAGATAAGAAAGCCTTCCTAAGTGATTAGTGCTAAGAGATAGAGGAAAACAATAGAATGGGAAAGACTAGAGATCTCTTCAAGAAAATTAGAGATACCAAGGGAATATTTCATGGAAAGATGGGCACAATTAAGCACAGAAATGGTATGGACCTAACAGAAGTAGAAAATATTAAGAAGAGGTGGCAGGAATACACAGAAAAACTGTACAAAAAAGATCTTCATGACCCAGATAACCAGGATGTTGTGATCACTCATCTAGAGCCAGACATCCTGGAGTGCAAAGTCAAGTGGGCCATAGGAAGCATCACCACGAACAAAGCAAATCTAAAGAAATGAAAACTAAAAAAGGTCATTTGGCTTTGAAACTAAAAAATCACTGGTGAAATTCAAAAGATCAATTTTTTTTTTTTTAGTATGGTGTGGTACTCAACCACAGAACAGAAGGATATATACTGAGCAAATAATCAGATGGAAAAGGAAAAAATATAGACTACTCTTAGGAGATTTTGAAGAGGCAGGAAGACATGAAATTGAGTTGTAGGAAAGCAGCTTGTCTGAAATAATATCTTTAAGAGAGTTTTGAACTTGCTTATAGATCAAGGAAAATGCTCCAACAGACAGGGACAGGTTAAAGTTTCAAGTGTGTGCAGATGGGAGGAAGGTACAAGATTGATGGAGCAAGTCATAGAATAGGTGAAGAATGCAGTCAAGAAACCAAGAGGGGTCAGCTAGGGCTCACTACCTTCCATGGTAGTGTAATGCCATCCCTTGAGATGGTAAGAAAGGATATGTGGGAACACATATCAAATGTATTTAGTCCTTTCCTTATGTATGAGAGTAAGAGAAACAGTGGTTGGGGTGGTGTTTTGGGCCCATGGAAAACAGAGAACATTAGACATTTCCACCATGGGGGAGGGGTGTATAGACAGTCAAACACTGAAGTTGGAGCTACTTGGCTTCATCATTGCTTTCTGCACCCACCCTCATCAACCTGGGATCAGAGATTTAAAAAAAAAAAAAATTATAATGTGACCTAAGGGTGGGGAGGGGAGCCTGTGAGGGTGGTGCAGAAAGGTAATAATCAGTATTAACCTAAATGGGAAGCAAACTTTGGGAGTCCAGCATAGGTGGGGAAGGAAAAAGTAAACCCAAATTTACATAGTTTTTATCACCACCGTGATTTATTAATGTAAAATGTTACTTCAGGATCATGGATTCTTCTTCAACTTTTGCTTCTCTCTTATCCCAAACTTTTAAAAATTGTCATAAAGCTAGAATAATTTAGAAAGGACTTTGCTTCCTGTCTTTTCTCTTTGTTTCAATCACTTATTAGTGCCGCCAGTTATCAAGGGAGCAAATGGTGATCTCCCTGAAGAGGTCACCGTGCTGGTGAACAAGAGTGTGCTGATGGAGTGTTTATCCAGTGGCAGTCCCACACCAAGGAGTTCCTGGCAAAAAGATGGGCAGCCCTTGCTAGAAGATGAGCGTCATAAATTTCTATCTAATGGGAGAATTCTACAGGTAACTGTAAACAATCTAATTTAAAAATAGCTATGAGTTTGTATTTTATAATCACTGTGTTTTTGCTTTTAAAAATAATTTGTACTGGTTTATAAATATTTGTGGACTTCCCTGGTAGCTCAGCTGGTAAAGAATCTGCCTGCAGTGCAGGAGACCCCGGTTCGATGCCTGGGTTAGGAAGATCCCCAGGAGAAGGGATAGGCTACCCACTCCAGTCCAAGGGAGAATTCCATGGACAGAGGAGCCTGGTGGGCTTCAGTCCCCATTTATGAAAAAAACACATCATAAAAAGGATATAAAATACAATTATTCTTCCTCATTCTTTTCTCATTATCACTGGTGACCACTGTTAACAGTTTTATGTGAATATTTCCAGAATTCATCTGTACATTCACACACATACACCTAAATTTACTGTAATTTGGCCTCTGTGTTAAACATCAAATTATAAGTGAATTATTATAATCTTTTCATTGCATATTTCTGATGGTGTAAGGTTCTATGTAGATTAAAATTTGTCCTCTGTTGGCAAAGAGTTGATAATAATGAAAACCATATAAATATCCTGAATTACTGTGTACTAATGGGCATGTCTTATTTTTTTCTTTTCAAGTGTCCTAAAAGAAAGATAGGCACTTGTAGAAACTACACCAACTCTTTAGTTAGGACACAACTTAAGAAATTATTTCTTGAACATATTAATGATGTTCTGTAGGTCCAAGAATTTAAGCATCAGGGAATCCAACCCAGAACATATCTCATGGAGTTCTTTAAAAAAAAAAAAAAGTATGGGATTCACTGCTTATAAATAATCTTGAATTCTCTAAGTATCTTCTAAACATCATGACTTTTTCTGTGTGATGCACGTACAACCTCTAGCTAAATGCTAAAATATTTCCGTTGGCTAGAGCTAAAAGATATGTAGATCAATAGAAATGTGTGCATAATTTAAAAACATAGCTACTATATTAACTCTTGCTGTGTAAAACAAATCACTTCAAACAGCTTAAAATAATAGGGATTTATTCAGCTCACAAGCCTTCTTTCTGGTTGACTGGGTGATTTTCTGGTCTTGGCAAGGCTTACTCAAGTGTCTACATACTGTGGGTTGAATTTAGTGGCTCTGCTGATCTTAGCTGGGCTCTTGCATGTTTCTGGGGCCTCAGTTGCAATAACTAGGATGACCCTTCCCATGTGATCTCTCACCTTCCAACGGGCTAATCCTGGTTTCCTTACAGAGTGGTGGCAGGCTTCCAGATGAGTGAGGGGAAGTGCACAAGGCTTAGGTTTGAAATGGAACACTGTCACATCCATCACACTCTGCTGGTCAAAGCTGATCACAAGGCCAACACAAATTCTACATCTTTATCCCACTTCCTGATGGGAGGAATTTCCAGTGATGTAGTCACATGGGCAGGGATGTAGATGGGGAAGTGGGAGAAAGACTTGGGACTTTTCTTAGTCAATATGCCAGTATGTACAAAATTGCCTTTTCTGATTAGAAATCTTTATAAATATTTATTTAATTGACCTCATAAAAACCAGCATCAGCCATGCTACATATAAAAATTCTTTATTATGTTTATCTGGTATTAACTGGAAAGAATATGGATTGTTTATTCTCAAAATTGACAAGCTGCTTTCTAAAAAGTTTTAGTTGAAATTGCTTCATTTTCCCCCTTAGGTTCTAAATAGTCAAATAACAGATATCGGCAGATATGTGTGCATTGCTGAGAACACAGCGGGAAGTGCCAAAAAATATTTTAACCTCAATGTTCATGGTAAGAGCTCAGTTCCAAAAACATCTGTTAGAGTATGCTTGAAAAAGCAGGAAAACTGTGTTTTAGATTATGTAGGCTTATTTCCTATTTTTTAACTTGAACAATGTGTGGAGCCAGCATTCATTCAATCTTTCCCCTTCTTTCTTTCTTACCACAGCTTATGGGATTTATAAAGTACAAATCTTTTAGGAAGACTGTTTTTATATTATTTCAGTCCCCTAAGACAAAGTAGTTACTCCTATGTATTTGAAAGTTAAAAAAAAAAAATCAAAATTTGAAATCCCAAAGAGTATAAGTTTATATGAAGTAAGAACCAAAAATAGCTCTTCTACTCATGAAAATTTACCCACTGGGCCTGATTGGAACCAGTTTCTGTCCTCAGTTATGGAATTCATGTTGAATTACACCCTCCAGAACTTAATACACTCCGCAAGGAAGAAAAAGTCACTTTGTGTAGTTTAATAATTCCTAAGAACCATCCATACATCTAATTCATTTATCAGATTTTAAGTTTTTGATAAATTCTAGACACTCCATAAATAGTAGTTTTTTTTTGCTTTTGCTAAAAATGCTGTTGGATGTCAACCATAAATAATTTTATTTTCATGGCACACAGCTGCTTCCAGAATATTAAATTGGAAATGGTGAACAATTATTATAACATTTTCTTTAACTGTTTGATTCACATGGCTCAGCTGGTAAAGAATCTGCCTACAATGCAAGAGACCTGGGTTCAATCCCTGGGTTGGGAAGATCCCCTGAAAAAGGGAAACGCTACCCACTCCAGTGTTCTGGCCTGGAGAATTCCATGGACTATATAGTCCATAGGGTCGCAAAGAGTCAGACTCAACTGAGCGACTTTCACTTACTCTCACTCTGTGTGATTCATATACCAGATTCTAGCTCATTTTGAAAATAGCAGAAATGTGACATTAGTGAAACATTTCTTCTTTCAAAAGACTTTTATTTATCGCAATGGATATTCTTTTGTGGTGCGATATGTAGGAAGTATTGATGTCTAGCAATGTCTGGTACTGATGCTGTGTAACGGATTTGAGGCAGTGCTATCTTTGTAGTCCCAGTGCTTAGAAACTTTTGTTGAGTAGATCTGACCAAAATGGTAATAATGTATTATGATTTCCCAGAAAAAATGAATTAAACAGTAATAATCACTGTGAAAGTTTACATTCTAATCGATAAAGTACAGTAGAATAAATGTTGAAAAATAAAAGTGTTGATTATTTTTCCTGATCCCCCAAGGCAGGATTCATTTTTCTTTCTTTACATGGTCAAAAGCATCTTGTAAAAAAAAAAAACCCAATTTTAGTAGTTACAGATGCTACTTTATTATCTTTCTATGTCTGTATCTTCACCTCTATCTTATAACTTTATTATAAATGCTGTAGACAAATGGTTATTTCTTATGGACCTTGGTCTTCCTAAACCTAAGGACATGGTAGTTGCTAAACACATATTTGTTGTTCCTTGATTATATTTCCTTTATATCCAGTTTCTCTTCTTAATGTATAGCAGAATCATCTGAGTTGGGAACCTTGCATGAATTGAGAGGCAGCTGCCATTAGTGTTTACTGTTAAGAATGGGACAGGAGGGCTCTCCTCTGTTGCCAGTTCATGGTGTCTTGATCTCCTGACTGCATTAGGAATCCATACTTCATATTGGATTAAATACTGGAAAATCCATGTAGGGGAGAAGCCATTTAAATTGCTTCCCTAAAACCATACTATTTGTTTTCCAGCAGTGCTTGTTCTTGTTGGGCTCTAACCTTCAGTCTGTTGACCTCCAATGTTTCCCAACCCTCGGTGTCTTTACTTTCCTTCACATCCAGCCTGGCCTTCATTGACCAGCATATTGATTGCTGCTCTTAGCCCACGTCTTCTCAGTGCTCTTGCTTAATAAAAGCTCAGGTCCACAAATAGCAACGCAACATACTGACTGCTTGATACCTACAAGATGATGTGCCAGGTGTTTTTATATATGTTATTTTACTTAATTATCTCAACCCCAGGGGGTTGGTCCTATTATATATCTCTTTTACGGATGAAAAAGATGAGCCTCTGTGAGATAAACATGGCCAAAGTTACACAGCTGGCAAATACAAAACCAGTATTTTAACTCAGGTAGGCTTCAGTCCATGGGGTCGCGAAGAGTCGGACAGACTGAGCGACTTCACTTTCCCTTTTCACTTTCCCTTTTCACTTTCATGCACTGGAGAAGGAAATGGCACCCACTCCAGTGCTCTTGCCTGGAGAATCCCAGGGACCGGGGAGGCTGGTAGGCTGAGTCCATGGGGTCACTAGGAGTCGGACACGACTGAGCGACTTCACTTTCACTTTTCACTTTCATGCATTGGAGAAGGAAATGGCAACCCACTCCAGTGTTCTTGCCTGGAGAATCCCAGGGACCGGGGAGGCTGGTGGGCTGCCGTCTATGGGGTCGCACAGAGTCGACACGATTGAAGTGACTTAGCAGCAGCAGCAACAGCAGCAGTCTGATTCCAAAGGCTTTAAGCTTAGCTGCTTTTCTGTATTACCTCTCAACTGAATTCTGTATGTATACCCAGGTAGGTAACCCTAGCTGGAGAAACTCTTGGCATCAGGAATATTGGAGTTATCAATTGACAGGTACTGCTTGAAATGAGCTCTTTATACTGGCTGGGGTGCATCCTTATGTCTCTACTTCAGAGTGACTCACACCTTCTCGAACGTCAGATGGCCCCTGTCTTAGCTCGGGCAGCCATTAACAAAATACCAGAGACTACGTGGTTAAACAACAAGAGTTTATTTTCTCACCAGTCTGGAGGCTGGAAAGTCCAAGATCAAGGTTCCAGCAGGATTCAGCTTTGGTGAAGGCTCTTTCTGGCTTGAAGATGACCAGTTTGTCTTCATGAGGCCCTTCCACGAGCACACATGGACAGAAAAAGCAAGGAAGCTTTCAGCTGTCTTATTTTTATAAAGACAGTAATCTGGTAGGATCAGGCTTATGACCTTTATGACTTCATTTATGTTTCACTTCTTCAAGTCCCCGTCTTCAAATACAACCACACTGAGAGTTAGTGTTTTATTTTATTTTATTTTTTTTGAGAGTTAGTGTTTTAGTATATGAATTTTGGGGGGACACAAACGTCAGTCCATCACAGCCCACCTCTTACTTTCAGTCAATACCCTTGCCTCCTGTTTTACAGGGAAAAGAGAAGGCGTATTGCAGAAACCACTTCTAATTCCTACCATCAATTTGACAATATCAGCTGTGTCTGATATTGCCATTTCTTCTCTTCTTCTGTTACAACACAGAATGGAAGAGTTCCTCTGCCTTCCAAAGGCTGACTTGGCTCTAGATCCCTGCCGCTACCCCCTCAGAAATCCCACAGTCTCCTCTCTTCCTCTCCAGTACTGAAATTCACACTTTTACTGGCTGTTTCCCAAGAGCACTTAAATTTACTTCTCTCTTCCCTCTTAAAAAATAAAAATAAGAAACACTCCCTTGGACCTAGTATTTCCCTTCAGCTGCCTCCCTCTCTTTGCCCCGATTTCAAACCAACCTTCTCTAATCGCTGTGTATATTTACCATCTCCATCTCCTCACTCCTGCTCATTCCTCCCACCGCTACTCACCAGATTTCACCCCCACATCTCCAATGAAGCTGCTCACTGAATTCAAGAAATGACATCAAAAATCCAGTAGGCATTTTCCAGGCTTTATCTTTCTTACTTTTGAGCATTTGACATTCTTGAGCATTTGACTATCTTTTTCAAAATTTCTCTTCCTTTGGCTTATGTGATACCTACGCCCCTTATTGATATCTTTCCTTTCCAATCTCTCATTGCCAGTTTCCTTTGTTAGTTCCTCCCTTCCTACTTGACTGTTACTCGTTATTTTTCTAAGCCCTCAACCTCATTTCTTCAAGCTCTTCCTCACGCATCATGTGATCTCATGAATTCCCAAATTTCAGATACCATTTATGTGCGGATAGTTGGCAAAGTTTTATCTCCAGCCAGGTCCCCCTCAGGAACTCTAGACTCTTCTATTCAGATATTTACTTCTTATCAGTACAAATGTGAGATAGTCATTCGTAAGACCACGTGTATGTAACTGAGCTTATTCCCTTTTCCCCAAAATGTGTTCCTCCTCTAGGGATCTATGTCTCAGTAAAGGGAATCACCATCTTCCCACTGTTCAAGCCAGGAAAAGGAATGCCATCCTTGATTCCTCCTCCTCCTTAAACCTCACACCCAAAGCATTGAGTCCTGGATATCCTACCACAAAACATCCTGGATCCACTCACTCTTCTGTTCATTCCGACACCATCCTGAGCATAGCACTGTAATCTTTTGCACTTATCACAGCAATAGTCACCTAACTGGTCTTTCTGAGTCCCTTTTAGCCTTCTCACCAATTCCCTCCACTGTGGCCAGATTGGTATCTTTTAAGTGAATTTTTGAGTAAACCATTCTTCTGCTTTCCTTTCCTTGGGCTGTATTTCAGTGTTCTTAATGATGCCCAGAAGACCCTATAGGACTTGATCCTACTTAGTCCTTATATCTTGTCTACTCTCCAGCCTAACTCCCCAACAACCTTGCTCTTCAAACTCTGGTCAGGTCAGCCTTCTGGTGCCATATTCTTTTCCCCATTTGGACCATTGTATATGCCACGCTGTCTTTCTGGAAGGTATCCCCGTTTTCTGTCTTCTTGGAGAACCCCATGGACAGAGGAACCTGACAGGCTACAGTCCACAGAGTCACAAAGAGTCGGACACGGCTGAGCAACTAGGCATGCACACTTGTAATTACAAGGCAGTATCAGATGGTGGTAAAGAATAGGGCTCTAAACCAGACACCAGTCTCTCCCAGTGACTGTGAAACCTTAGGCAAGATGCTAGTCTCTCTCTGTCTCAGCTTCCTCATCTATAATAAGAGGATAACACTGTATCTAACACATAAGTTTTATGAGCTTTCAATGAAATGGCATTATAAAGTGTTTAGTGCCCAGCACAGCATAATCACTCAAAAAAATGTTATCTGTCACTTTTTTGCTCAGTGTCACTACCACCAAATTATTCTTTATAATCTATTATATTTTTGTACTGCATCAGCACTTAGCACAGCATCTGAAATAAGTATCAATGAATCGTCCTGAAAATTAGTAATTAAAAGTTTGATAGTAATATTTAAAAAGCAATTTTGTCTTTTTGATCTTTTTTTTTGGCTGCTGTTTTAAAACCTCAATCTGAATATAATACATAGAGAGAATAATATAGAGAGTATAATATAATAATAGAATGTTACATTACATTCTTTATCTCACGTCTTACTATCTTCGCTAGCCTGAGCGAGACCTATCTCTGCCTTTAAATCTATTCATTCATTCATATATTCATTCATTTTTAATGCCCATTCCTCACTCCTGTTCCCACCCCATCCCCACTTTGGAAGTCATTTGAATCCATAATATTATTCCTTCAATATGCATGTGTTCTTATAAAAACATCTATTGTTCCATAAATGTGTGTTTTAATACGCATAATTGTCATTTGCATTGTTAATCTTATTTGTACTCTTCTTTTTTCTGTACTGCTTTTGCTTTTGGAATTCTTTTTTGGTGTTGAACAATAAGACGTTATATTGTTTATTTCTTAAGTTTTTTGCTCATCTTGAAAGTCATTTATTTACATTGTGGAAATTATCTGTATAATTTACAGATAGATACCCTAAAATAAAGTGTCTAGTATTACTATAAACAAGAAAATAAAAACTTTAAGGGTGTAATATTAAAAGCCAGAATATTCAAATATATTTAATAAAAAGCAGTATTAGATCTTTGTACATTGACAAAACCATCTTAAGAACTTCCAATTACATTAAAATGTACAATAATTCTGCCTTTAAAAATTCTAGTATTTTCTTTCAATTGGAAAAAACAAAACTGATGTACATGAATTTGATGAAGGCATTAGGGAATTCTAAGAAGAAAGGTAAATAATTAGTATCATTAACTCAGTGCTTTAGCAGAGTACAGTGGTTGGGCTTATATTAATAAATTGGAGTATGTATTATTGATAATCTCATTTTTCACTTTTAATATGTTTAATATTAACACATTTCACTTTTAATATATTTACTATTATAGTTCCTCCAAGTATCATTGGTCCTAACCCTGAAAATCTCACTGTTGTGGTGAACAATTTCATCTCTTTGACCTGTGAGGTCTCTGGTTTTCCACCTCCTGATCTCAGCTGGCTCAAGAATGAACAGCCTATCAAACTAAACACAAATGCTCTCATTGTGCCTGGTAAGGAACTTAGTACTCTTTTAAAGTAGGTGACACTTTCTCATTTTTCTTTATTTTTAATACAAATGGAATTTCAACTTAGTCTCTTTCCAGACTTTTGTCTTGCTACATCCATTTGTTCACGTTAAATGCCTCTCTCTAGCCGTTTGGGGCTGTTCGGATGAAACCATGTAGACTTTTATGATTTGAGTGGGAATGTACAGTAACAAGGTCTGCTTCAAAAAATTATGAAATTTAGGAACAGAGCTGCTTACTAATCCCTTGGGGATGATAAGTTTACGAAATAGTGCTTTCATTGGATAGATTCACTGGTTGTTTTTAATCAGTACTAAAGCTCCTGAAGGGTAGATAAATTGACTAACAGAGGATAGCCACTTCCGTACTGTGGGAGATTTAAACCAGAAATACTTAACGTATACTGACTGTAGTACAATTATTGTTTACTCAGAAGAATCTGTATGAAACAGTTCTGTTATCCACATTTGGTTACTGGAGATAAATTTTTAATAATTTCTTCTTTTAGAAGGAAGCAGAGTAAGTAATGGGCTTACCTGGTTGCTTAGATGATAAAGAGTCTGCCTGCAGTGTGAGAGACCTGAGTTCAATCCCTGGGTGGGGAAGATCCCCTGGAGAAGGGAAAGGCAACCCACTCTAGTATTCTTGCTGGAAAATTCCATGGACAGAGGAGCCTGGTGGGTTATAGTCCATGGGGTCACAAAAAAGAGTCGGGCATGACTGAGTGCCTAACACTTTAACTTTCAGAGTAAGTAATAATGAAAGGATCCAAGGAAACTGATTAAATTCTTTCATTTTGTATATGAAATGCTTCTATTAATATGTATAGATTTCTCTCCAAGGGAAAGGATATATTTTGTCATTTATCTTGTTGATAAACTAGTTATTACAACAATTTCTATACCGCTCTTCAATTTGCACTATATTTGCCCACAGGTGGTCGAACTTTGCAAATTATCCGGGCCAAGGTATCTGATGGTGGTGAATACACTTGTATAGCTATCAACCAAGCTGGGGAAAGCAAGAAAAAAGTTTCCCTGACTGTTTATGGTTTGTTTATACTATTCTCATAAGAGTCTTTCATTTTTAAACTGGTATTAGGTATTTTCTATCTGCGCACCTTAATGGAAAAAAACAAAACCTCTGTTTTCTTCCTTCAGTGCCCCCAAGCATTAAAGATCATGGAAGCGAATCTCTTTCTGTAGTTAATGTAAGAGAGGGGACCTCAGTATCACTGGAGTGTGAATCGAATGCTGTCCCGCCTCCAGTCATCACCTGGTATAAGAATGGACGGATGCTAACAGAGTCTGCTCCCCTGGCGATTTTGGCCGATGGACAAATGCTGCACATCGCAAAAGCTGAGGTGCATCTTTTATTTTTGTTTGTATGTCATGCGTGACTCCTTGGTGGGATTATGGAAGAGAGAACTGGAAGTTGTATCTTTCCTTTACTACACTAAAAAATTATTTTCATTAAAAAAAATAACATCGTCAATGCCATCATCTTCATTTTTTCATTTAAAAGAAAAAGCAGGATTGTTGAAGGCAATTAGGACTGGGGCATTTGAGCATAAAGATGACTGATGATTTAATCTACACTTGAACAGTGTGATTGGTCATCTGTAACTTAATGGAGCACATACAATAGTATCTTTTTCTTTTAGGTGTCTGACACAGGCCAGTATGTATGTAGAGCTATAAATGTAGCAGGACGGGATGATAAAAATTTCCACCTCAATGTATATGGTGAGCATCTGCCTCTAATACAAGTCTTTTTTTCCCCCAGATATGCAAATGAAAGAAAGTATCCTGAATTAACTTAATGAGGACACATGATTTTCTTCTGTCTTTTTACAGTGCCACCCAGTATTGAAGGGCCTGAAAACGAAGTCACTGTGGAGACAGTCAGCAATCCTGTTACTTTAACATGTGATGCTACTGGAATCCCACCTCCCTCCATAGCATGGTTGAAGAACCACAAACCCATAGGTAATGTAGCTGTGCATTTCTTATGATTGTTTTCTTTTGCTCCTCATTCATTAGGTTAATAAACTAGCACATGTTCAGTACTGTGCACATAGCTATGTTTAGTTCAGAAAGCCTAATGTACTAGAATATAAACTTACAAAAGAGTCTTCATTTTACAGAGATTTTTCTCCTTGTCTTTTGCAAAAAATAAGGCGGTCCTTTAAAATCAAAGTACAAAAGGAGGACCTTTAAGAAATACATTTATCACATAAAGTCAGACATTTTTATGGTGAACTGTAGAGACCTTAAAATAGAAGCTTTTTTATGATTTGCTTTGTTTCTACCACTAGAAAATTCTGGCTCACTGGAAGTTCATATTTTGTCTGGGGGAAGCAAACTCCAAATTGCCAGGTCCCAACATTCAGACAGTGGAAACTATACATGCATTGCCTCAAATATGGAGGGAAAAGCACAGAAAAATTACATTCTTTCAATTCAAGGTATGTGGGGTACACTCTGATCTGTCTTCAGTTTCCTTATTCCATTCTATTTATAGTACAAAATAAGTGTATATCTAAACAGATCATTTATAATTGATTCAAAATATCTCTTGTGTGTGTTTTGGATATTGTAGTCTTTTCAGTTTATTGAGATTTAAGTGATGTAAAGAACCATATAATTTTAGAGTACACAGCATAATGGTTTGACTTAACAAAACATCTTTTTTTTTAAGATTTCGTTTTATGTGGACCATTTTTTAAAAGTCTTTATTGAATTTATTACGCTATTGCTTCTATCGTTTTATGTTCTGGCTTTTTGGGCATGAGGCACAAGACACTTAGATCTTAGCTTCCCAGGCAGGGTTCAAACCTGTACTTCCTGCATTGTAAGGTGAAGTCTTAACTACTGGGGCATCAGGAAAGTCCCCAAAATATCTTTAGATAAACAAAAAATACTGTGAATTTTCTGTCCTGCATTTACCAGTAGGTAGAGTTTTCATGAAAATGTACATAAATGTGAAGAAAAGAGTAGTAGAAATTTCAAAATCTGTTTTTTCATGTGTCCTGAAATGTGTACCTCCCTATAGTATATTTACTTCTTCACTTAAAGCTGGAATAATTTATTTTGATACTAAGCCTATAGAGTCTCTACTTATATAGATATGTAAGATTTATCTCATGAAGAGATTAAATATGTCCTAATTACTGGTCAAGGAATGGGTAAATGTAAATAATCGTGAATCTAATTGGAGGTGAGAATACAGAGCATTGATTTATCCAAAAAATACTTAATTAACATCTATTATGTTCCAGCATAGAACTGAGCACTGCAGGGAGAACTTGCATCTTTTTGATGTTCAGCAAACCTTCGGGTATTATAAATTGAAATGGAAGTCTAACTTGAAACCAAGTTGAAATGCTTGCTTTTTCCAATTTCATTATAGTTATTGTGAAAAGAATTTGTCCTAAGTTTGTCCAGTGCAATTGTGAATATGTATTATCTACTTGCTGTGTGCTCTGCTGAAACTAACCACAGAAAAATTGAAATTTTTTTCCAGTTTTGTTGAAATATAATTGACATGTAACATTGTATAGGGCTTCCCATTCTTTACTCAGAGGTAAAGAATCCACCTGCCAATGCAGGAGACACGGGTTCAGTCCTGGGATGGATGCTTATAATCTTTATAGCTAAAATTTCCCAAAATAAATCACCTTCTATAATCTTTGTATTATCACAAGGAAGAGGAAATGGCAACCCACTCCAGTATGCTTGCCTTGGAAATCCCATGGACAAAGGGGCCTTCTGGGCTACAGTCCATGGGGTCGTAAAGAGTTGGACACCATGTGATGACTGAGCATGCACCAACATTATACAAGTTTAATGTGTACAACATAATGATTTTATATATGTATATGGTGCAAAGTGATCACCACAGTAAGATTAAAATCCATCACCGAAAAATTGAAATTAAAGAAAAATCAAAATTAGTTTATGAGTATCAGTGGTTTTTCCTATTAGTGATGCTGAAGATTTTAGAAGCACAAAAGGAAATATAGCTGTTCAGAGATTCAGTGTCAGAAATTACATGCCTAATTTATGTTTAATGCATTAATAATAATAGATGCCACTTATGGAGTATGTGGTATGATCAAAGATTTACCAGACATTTTGTATGTATCTTAAGACTATATAGATGCTATATATGTACACGAGGCCTAGTCCATGCTATGCCTTTGTTGTTGCTTTAGCTGCTAAGTTGTGTCCGACTCTTTTGTGACCCCGTGGACTGTAGCCCACATGGCTCCTCCGTCCATGGGATTTCCCAGGCAAGAATACTGGAGTGGGTTATTATTTTCCTTCTTCAGGAAATCTTCCCAACACAGGGATTGAACCCACATCTCCTGCATTGGCAAGTGGGTTCTTTACCACTGAGCTACCCAAAAGCCTGCTTTCCTGTATTTGACACTTATTATGGGATGTCTCATTAGCATTCTTATTGATTCAACTTCTTTGGTAAATATAAATTTAGTATAATTATTCTTATCTTCTGGACAACTGAAATGAGATTTGGAGAGATTATGCAGTGGTGTCTTGGTAAATATCTAACAGTTGACTCTGCAAATAAAATGGTCTTGGCTTGGAACCAGTCATCTGTCAGTTTCTGTGGTGTGAGTATTTCCACGGTGGCCCATTTCAAGCTACCACTTGAAATGATGGCACTGAACATGGAGTTGTAAAGGTATGCAAATCTGGCTCTTGCAACTTGGTGTGAACTGCCTCCACTATATGAACCACCCCACTGTAATTATGAAGAAGAGTAATTCAAATGTGTTTCTAATAGAATTGTCAATATTTTCATTATCCACTATTTCTTAATTGAATCATTAAAGTGAGGAAGAAAGATGCTAGTAAAAGAAATAGAGATGATTGAATCTTGAATAATAAGCTATTTGTTGTTCAGAATAAAGAGTATTTAAACTGTATCATAGAGAAAGAAATACTCAATTCAGATACCTTTCTCAGACTTATGCTAAACTTTTATAAAAACAGATTCTCCTGAACTGTATTAATTCTGAGCTATCTATTGAGGCTTTAATCAGGAGTGATTCTCTTTGGCCAAGAAGGGTGCCCATGAGGTAGATGTGTCAACAACCCCTATGACTAAATAATTATATCAACTTACAGAATAACAAGAATATTGAAGTGATTCTTATACTTAGTTTTCAAGTAATTTCTGACAATGGCAAGAGTTTGATCTTGAACCGGAATCTAGGAAGAATATGACATAAAAATAGCATATTGTTCTATGATTCTGTTGTATTCATAGCATTTGCACTCTTATGCCTTGATAATGAAAGTCTTAATTATTTCTCCAAAGTTCCTCCAAATGTTGCTGATGCTGAGATTCCAAGTGAAGTCAGTGTCCTTCTTGGGGAAAATGTTGAGCTGGTCTGCAATGCAAATGGCATTCCCACCCCACTTATTCAGTGGCTTAAAGATGGAAAGCCCATAGTTAACAGTGAAACAGAAAGAATTCGGTATGTGTGAAAAGAATCTTTGTGTCATTAATTGTAATGTCTTCTACAATGCTTTATGCTTCAAATTTCACATGAATAATAGTAAATTCAGTCTCTTTGGAACTTGGCTATCATTATATTCAGAAAGAAAAAGGATACAATTTTAGAGAGTTGGACACAGATACTCTCTTGGGAGAATCATTCAAAAGTATCTGCGTATGCATGTGCTCTTTATCTTTCAACTCTGTGTTATAAAATCTCCCTACATGTTCATTTCGGCAAGTGTTAGTTAGCTGTTGTAGATTTTATTCCTCTAATTCCAGAACATTTATACCAAAGTCTACATCATAAAAATAATTAGTTTTTCTTTCTTGCTAACATCAAATCAATTTCATTCTACAAACGATTCATCAGTCATCTCGTAGATGTGATTTTGTGTCCTGAAATCACCAAGCCGCCAGACATGCCATAGTGCTTGGCTCATTTTGAAAGAAAGATACTATCATCATAACCTGGTTCATTCCTTGTAATATGTCCAGATGCCGTTTTTAGTTGACTCTTCATGCCACAAACCTCATAGAGATGGAATGATAAATGTTACAGGTTTCCTGATACTTTCAACAAATGTATTTTGAAGGACAATACATTATTCTATACTCTGCTGGATTATTTCTTCACAAAGTCTCATAATATATACACACCAGAGTAATTGTAATTACTTGAAGAATTATATATACCTTGCATGCACGCTTACTCACTCAGTCATGTCCGACTCTTTGTGACCCCACGGACTGAGGCCTGCCAGGCTCTTCTGTCTGTTGGATTTTTCAGGCAAAAATCCTGGAGTGGGTTGCCATTTCTTTCTCTAGGGGATTTTCCTGACTCAAGTATCAAACCCATGTCTCCTACATTGGCAGGTGGATTATTTGCCACTGAACCACCTGGGAATCCCTTATATATACCTCAGCAGGCATTAATTAAATGTATTACAAACTTTATTACTTTGAACCAATATTTTAAATTTAGGGGTTTGCAGTATATTTTCTACTCAATAAATTGAATGTACACAATTTATGGAAAAATAAATGTTTTTTTTTTCCTGAAGTTTTATGTTAAAATTTAAATATTAGTCCCCTTTACAAAATTACGTGAATTGCCAAATAATGTTTTAGCTTAGAGGTACATTTTGCATTTCACTTCTCTGGTTGGACATCCCTCAAAAGTTAACCAATATTTCATTATTTTTATTAAATCAGCTGTGATATCAACCTAGTTCCAAACCGAGTACTAGATAGTTGGTGGGACTTTAAGTTATTCTAAAAGGTAATATTTATACCGAGGAATTTAGGATCTATTACTTCTCCTCTTACATTAAGATCTCAAATATATTTATTCTTATTTTCAATTTTTTGATTATTTGTTCCCAGCTCCACAATATATGTAGGTTTGTGAGGGGGCCAGTTTATCCGCCAAATGAAGTAATTTTTCCAAAGTCAGCTTAGTGTTTTCCTTTAGTTGTGGCAGCTTGCTTTTTGTTTATTCACATGGTTAAACTCATGGAATTTAAAAGTTTATGTTTTCAAAAAGAAAAAATAAAATAGACCCAGATAATAAAATTGTACTTCTCAATAATTATATTTAATAATATGATATAGTAGAAATGGAGTATTTACTCTTGACACTGGGAGAATGTAATAAAATGACTATTGTAAGAATAACCGTAGATAGTAATTTAACCTCTTTATAAAACATAGGAAGTTTTATTTGATAATAAATGGTGTGTGAATAGAATCAGTAATGTAATCATCTTAATTTAGATATTATTGATACTGTAATCATATTGTTCACTATTATGTAATTCAAAGAGAAAGCTATAGCAATTTGTGGGAAAAAATTTGCAAATAACACCTGTACATAAATACTAAGCTGTTGTCACTGTTTAAATAAGTTATTCCATCTTGCCCCTTCAGTTCAGTTCAGTCGCTCAGTCATGTCCGACTCTGCGACCCCATGAACCGTAGCACGCCGGGCCTCCCTGTCCATCACCAACTCCCGGAGTTCACTCAGACTCATGTCCACTC
Organism: Capricornis sumatraensis; assembly: GCF_032405125.1. Classification (NCBI taxonomy): domain Eukaryota; kingdom Metazoa; phylum Chordata; class Mammalia; order Artiodactyla; family Bovidae; genus Capricornis; species Capricornis sumatraensis. Next base: position 74,352,457 of record NC_091082.1, read on the forward strand.
GAGTCAGTGATGCCATCCAACCATCTCATCCTCTGTCATCCCCTTCTCCTCTTGCCCTCAATCTTTCCCAGCATCGGGTTCTTTTCAAATGAGTCAGCTCTTTCTCATTAAGACTAATACTAAGTTGTTTATAGCTAGATTTTTCACTTTAATTTCTTATTAAAACATTATAAACATTCTTCAGTTTTTATACCAAAATTTTATATTTTTCATTTAATTCAAACCTTATATTGATAAGTAATGACAAAACATTCTATTTCTGAGTAAAGCATGCCTTTGCCCATGATTTGGATAGAAAAATTCCTGATGTTGTTCATTTCCTTTTCCTCAGAAGGAGGCAGCGGGTGTATGACACCCATTACTGCAGAAGTTTAGCTGGTTACCTGAAATCACCTTCAGTTTCACTAGCTCTGATTTCATGAACTTAATGAAAAAGATTTGAACCATTATATCCAAGACGAAGATGCATTTTAGCATGACTCTTTTTTTCTTTTGAAGAATATAATAGTCCAAGTGAGTTTTCCAGAAATAGCTAGCTCCATACAAATCATCTCAGTGCATCTGTTATGCTCTCTCCTACAGGGTGACTGCAGACGGCGGCACATTAAACATTTACGGAGCACTCCCATCCGACACGGGGAAGTACACGTGTGTTGCTACTAATCCTGCTGGAGAGGAAGACCGGATTTTTAATTTAAATGTCTATGGTAAATATGAAATTTCATCCTCTTTTGGTTAAGCTGCCTTAGAATCTATCAGACGAAATAAAGCCATAGGTGTCTGAAGCATTTAGTTCTAAAATCTGATGTCCTTGTTATTTCCTTTTAGGATATAAAGCAGAAATATGAGTAAATGTAGTTGAATGATTTGAACTAGTAATAGACCCATTCCCTCCTCTCTCATTTTCTGCATGACATAGTTCCACCTGCAATTAGGGGTAATAAAGAAGAAGCAGAGAAATTAATGGCTTTGGTGGATACCTCAATAAATATTGAATGCAGAGCCACAGGAATGCCTCCACCACAGATAAACTGGCTAAAGAATGGACTTCCTCTACCTCTCTCCTCCCATATCCGGTTGCTCTCTGGAGGACAAGTTATCAGGTCAGCTTTTATTGTGTGTGATTTGCTACACAGAGTTACTGTAATTGTAAACCTTAACTTTGGTAAACTTGTTAAGTCGGTAAAGTTGGCTCCCTGATAAAGAATCCGCCTCCAAGAGATGCAAGAGACCTGGGCTGGGAAGATCCCCTGGAGGAAGAAATGGCAACCCACTCCAGTATTCTTGCCTTGGAAATCCCATGGACCGAGGAGTCTGGTGGGCTACAGTCCATGGGGTCGCAAGAAAGTTGAACACAACTTAGCTAGTTAGCAACAACAGCTTCATCTAAATAATGTTTTAGAAATGTCTTTTCCTACATTTCTACATTTTTAACTTTTGTTTCCTTTCAGTTTTTTGTGTTTTAGAAGAGGGAGAATGGCAGATATAAATTTGAAATGTTTTATTATTATTTAAATGTTCATGTTTTAGTAAATTTGTATACCATAGGTCATTCATAGACTTACATCTATCATATATATATTTTTCAAGAGCTGCTATTTTAGCTAAAACTTTGTATGGCAAAATGATGGGAAGATGCTTACTATAATCATGTGATTTTCATCATTCTCTGTTAATATGTATTTGAAAAATATTCACCTCACATTGTGTTACATTTTCAGTGGCTTACTCTTAGTGCCTAATCAGCTTTGTCAAATAAATTTCACTGGAGGCATCTATGTTTTGCGATAGATGGTTATAATCTTTATAACTAAAATTTACCCAAATAAATCACCTTCTATAATCTTTGTATTATCACAAGTATTTTTATTTGTATATGTTGATCAAATGTCAGATTATGAAGTGGGATGAAATTATGAAGTGTTGGGTCAAATTGTTTTCCAGGATTGTGAGAGCTCAGGCATCCGATGTTGCTGTGTATACTTGTGTGGCATCCAACAGAGCTGGGGTGGATAATAAACATTACAGTCTTCAAGTTTTGGGTATGTTACCAGAAACGTCCCTATTACTTTACTGTGTGTCCAATATTAAGCAACAGGCTTAATTTAAATATTGACATATCAGGAAAGATTGGTAAAATAGGATCTTACTAACTAGGTCAGAATGCCTTTCTTCCCAGGGGATTCGTATATATTGAAGCATAAGGGAGAGGGAGAGGGTGGGATGCTTTGGGAGAATGGCATTGAAACATGTATACTATCAGGTAAGAATCGAATCACCAGTCTGTGTCCGATGTAGGATACAGCATGCTTGGGGCTGGTGCACGGGGATGACCCAGAGGGATGTTGTGGGGAGGGAGGTGGGAGAGGGGTTCATGTTTGGGATCGCATGTACACCCGTGGTGGATTCATGTCAATGTATGGCAAAACCAATACAGTATTGTAAAGTAAAATAAAGTAAAAATAAAAAGTTAAAAAAATTAAAAGGAACCAATCCCTTAAAAAAAATACTTTTGTAACCTGGAATTTAGCATTAAATGAAATGTCAATTTTTTAAAATAGCATTTCAATCCAGACACAAGACCAGTCTTTTCGTACAAAAAGACAGTTAAGACTGTTTTCTAATGTGTTGTCGTCTGAGAGTCTTTAAAATATGGATGGGTATTTGTGTGTATACTAAATGTCTATCTGTTATGTTAGACAGAGAGAGAACTTAAAACATTCCACTTCTCAAGATTTGCTAGACCAGAGAGTTCACAGTCCCCAAGAACATCTCAGAAGAGTTAAGTAACTATTTACCATAGGCTAAAAATGATTTATGTTGGATTATATAAAATTGACTCTGGAACTTATTATTTTGTTTATTCCACACAAGGTAGTTGAAAGTATACTTCCAGAATAATATCAGTTCAGTTCAGTCACTCAGTCATGTCTGAATCTTTGCAACTCCATGGATTGCAGAATGCCCAGTCTCCCTGTCCATCACCAACTCCCGGTGTTTACTCAAACTCATGTCCATTGAGTTGGTGATGTCATCCAACCATCTCATCCTCTATCGTCCCCTTCTTCTCCCGCTTTCAATATTTCCCAGCATCAGGGTCTTTTCTAATGAGTCAGTTCGTCGCATCAGGTGGCCAAAGTATTGGAGTTTCAGCTTCAGCATCAGAACGTCCAATGAATATTCAGGACTAATTTCCTTTAGGATGCACTGGTTTGATCTCTTTGCAGTCCAAGGGACTCTCAAGAGTCTTCTCCAACACCGCAGTTCGAAAGCATCAATTCTTCAGCGCTCAGCTTTCTTCATAGTCCAACTCTCATATCCATACATGACTACTGGAAAAACCATAGCTTTGACTAGATGGACCTTTGTTGGCAAAATAATGTCTCTGCTTTTGCATATGCTGTCTAGGTTGGTCATAACTTTTCATCCGAGGAGCAAGGATCTTTTAATTTCATGGCCAGTCACCATCTGCAGTGATTTTGGAGCCCCAAAAAATAAGGCCTGACACTGTTTCCACTGTTTCCCCATCTATTCGCCATGAAGTGATGGGATCAAATGCCATAATCTTAATTTTCTGAATGTTGAGTTTTAAGCCAACTTTTTCACTCTCCTCTTTCACTTTCATCAAGAGGCTTTTTAGTTCTTCTTCACTTTCTGCCATAAGGGTGGTGTCACCTGCGTATCTGCGATTATTGATATTTCTCCTGGCAATCTTGATTCCAGATTGTGCTTCATCCAGCCCAGTGTTTCTCATGATGTACTCTGCATATAAGTTAAATAAACAGGGTGACAATATACAGCCTTGACATACTCCTTTCCCAATTTGGAAACAATTCATTGTTCCGTGTCGGGTTCTAACTGTTGCTTCTTGATCTGCATACAGATTTCTCAAGAGGCAGGTCAGATGGTCTGGTATTCCCATCTCTTTCAGAATTTTACAGTTTGTGGTGATGCACACAGTCAAAGGCTTTTAGCATAGTCAATAAAGCAGAAGTAGATGTTTTTCTGGAACTTTCTTGCTTTTTCAATGATCCAGCAGATGTTGACAATTTGATCTCTGGTTCCTCTGTCTTTTCTAAAACCAGCTTAAACATCTTGAAGTTCATGGTTCATGTACAGTAGAAGCCTGCCTTGGAGTATTTTGAGCATTACTTTACTAAAGTGTGACATGAGTCGAGTTGTTTGGTAGTTTGAGCATTCTTTGGCATTGCCTTTCTTTGGGATTGGAATGAAAATTGTCCTTTTCCAGTGCTATGGCCACTGCTGAGTTTTCCAAATTTGCTGGCATATTGAGTGCAGCACTCTCACAACATCATCTTTCAGGATTTGAAATAGCTCAACTGGAATTCCATCACCTCCACTAGCTTTGTTCATAGTGATGCTTTCTAAGGCCCACTTGACTTCACATTCCAGGATGTCTAGCGCTAGGTAAGTGATCACACCTTCCTGGTTATCTGGGTCATGAAGATCTTTTTTGTACAGTTTTTCTGTGTATTCTTGCCACCTCTTCTTAACATCTTCTGTTTCTGTTAGTTCCGTACCATTTCTGTCCTTTATCAAGCCCATCTTTGCATGAAATGTTCCCTTGGTATCTCTAATTTTCTTGAAGAGATCTCTAGTGTTTCCTATTTTATTGTTTTCCTCTATTTCTTTGCATTGATCACTTAGGAAGGCTTTCTTACTTCTCCTTGCTCTTCTTTGGAACTCTGCTTTCAGATCGATTTATCTTTCCTTTTCTCCTTTGCATTTCACTTCTCTTCTTTTCTCAGCTATATGTAAGGCCTCCTCAGACAACTATTTTGCCTTTTTGCATTTCTTTATCTTGGGGATGGACTTGATCCCTGTCTCCTGTACAGTGTCACCAACCTCCATCCATAGTTCTTCAGGCACTCAGTCTATCAGACCTAATCCCTTGAATCTGATTGTCACTTCTACTGTATAATTGTAAGGGATTTGATTTAGGTCATACCTGAATGGTCTAGTGGTTTTCCCTACTTTCTTCAATTTAAGTCTGAATTTGGCAATAAGGAGTTCATGATCTGAGCCACAGTCAGTTCCCGGTCTTGTGTTTGCTGACTGTATAGAGCTTCTGTATCTTTGGCTGCAAAGAATATAGTCAGTCTGCATTCAGTATTGACCATGTGGTGATGTCCATGTGTAGAGTGTTCTCTTGTGTTTCTGGAAGAGGATTTAATATCTGGAATATTATATAATAAATTAAAGGTGAAAGTCTAAAATGTTAAAAAATGACCAAATTTAAACCACATTTAGTTTTGTATGTTCAACAAGGAAAACAGTCCTGAGAGCTTATTATTAATATTTTGCAAAGTTAGTAATTAGCCTATAACATGTTTTTTTAGTAAAGTCATTCATTAATTATATGCTATTTTAAATTCTATAATTTAATAGATCACAGAAACACTATAGAACTAAGTAAACCATTTAAATTCTTAATCTAAATTGATATCAAATAATAATAGATATATAATTTTGTTTTCTATATAGTACCACCAAGTCTGCACAATGGGATGGGGACAGAGGAAATCACAATTGTCAAGGGTAGTTCCACCTCCATGACATGTTTTACTGATGGAACCCCAGCTCCCAGGATGTCCTGGCTTAGAGATGGTCACCCTCTGGGGCTAGATGCCCATCTGTCAATCAGCTCTCAAGGAATGGTCCTTCAGCTCATCAAAGCAGAAACTGAAGATTCGGGACGGTACACCTGCATTGCCTCGAACGAAGCAGGAGAAGTCAGCAAACACTTTATCCTGAAGGTCTTGCGTGAGTAAAATAATTGGGAAATATGTCATAATAAAGACAATAAGTAAATGTAATCTTTGGAATCACTGGCTATGGGACAAAATTTTAAAAAATTTCATCGTACTCTATATTTATGTTCTATAATTCACCTATGTTTACTTTTATCTGAAGCATATTAAATTACTCTTTCTTCTCTGTATAAAAGGATGGGCCCTACTACTTATAAAACATCATTCACTGACCAAATCGTACAACTAGTAGATAAGAAGTTTTTTAACTTTTTCCAAGAATTAAAATCCCCCTTCCTGGGTAGCAGCCTTGTCACAGTGAAGGGGCTTGCATAACTCCATGAAGCTATGAGCCATGCCTTGCAGGGCCACCCAAGGTGGATGGGTCAGAGCAAAGAGTTTTGACAAAACATGGTCCACTGGAGGTAGAAATGACAACCCACTCCATTATTCTTGCCATTAGAACACAACAAATAGTATGAAAAGCAAAAAGATATGACACTGAAAGATGAGCCGCCCCCAAGTAGAAGGTGCCCAGTATGTTAGGCAAAGAGCGGAGGGCAGTTACTAATAGCTCCAGAAAGAATGAAGTGGCTGGGCTAAAGCAGAAACAGTGCTCAGATGTGTACATGTCTGGTGGTAAAAGTAACGTCTGATACTGTAAAGAACAATATTGCATAGGAACCTGGAATGTTAGGTCCATGAATCAATGTAAATTGGATGTGGTCAAGCAGGAGATAGCAAGATTAAACATCAACATCTTAGGAATCAGTGAACTAGATGGACTGGAATGGGTGAATTTAATTCAGATGACCGATATATCTACTACTGTGGGCAAAAATCCCTTTGAAGAAATGGAATAGCTCTCATAGTCAACAAAAGAGTCCAAAATGCAGTACTTGAACTGTGGCTCACATCATGAGCTCCTTATTGCCAAATTCGGGCTTAAATTGAAGAACGTAGAGAAAAACCACTAGGCCACTCAGGTATGATCTAAATCAAATCCCTTAGGATTATACAGTGGAGATGACACATAGATTCAATGGATTGATCTGGTAGATAGAGTGCCTGAAGAACTATGGGCAGAAGTTCATAACATTGTACAGGAAGCAGTGACCAAAACCAGCCCAAAGGAAAAAAATACAAGAATGCAGAGTGGTTGTCTGAGGAGGCTTTACAAATAGTTGAGGAAAAGAAGAAAGGTGAAAGGCAAGGGAGAAAAGATGTATACCCAACTGAATGCAGAGTTCCAGAGAATAGCAAGGAAAGATAAGTCCTTCTTAAATAACAGTGCAGAGAACTCTTCAAGAAAATTGGAGATATCAAGGGAACATTTCATGCAAGGATGGGCTCAATAAAGGACAGAAATGGTAAGGACCTAACAGAAGCAGACGAGATTAAGAAGTGGTAGGAATATACAGAAGACCCATACAACAAAGGTCTTAATAACCCTGATAACTGTGATGGTGTGGTCAGTTACCTAGAGCCAGACATCCTGGAGTATGAAGTCAAGTGACCCTTAGGAAGCATTACTACAAACAAAGCTACTGGAGGTGACGAAATTCCAGGTGAGCTACTCAAAATCCTAAAATCCTAAAGATCATTTTAAAGATGATGCTATTAAAGTGCTACACTCAATATGTAAGCAGATTTGGAAAACTCAGCAGTGGCTACAGGACTGGAAAAGGTTTGTTTTCATTCCAATCCCAAAAAAGGGCATTGCCAAAGAATGTTAAAAATACCATACAATTGCACTCATTTCACAAGATAGCAGAGTTTATGCTCAAAATCCTTCAAGCTAGGCTTTAGCAGTACGTGAACCAAGAGCTTCCAGATGTTTAAGCAGGATTTAGAAAAGATAGAAAAATCAGAGATAAATTGTTAACATTTGTTGGGTCATGGAGAAAGCAAGGGAGTTCCGGAAAAAGATTTGCTTCTGCTTCATTGACCACATGAAAGCCTTTGACTGTGTGGATCACAACAAACTGTGGAAAATTCAAGAGATGGGAATACCAGACCACCGTACCTGTCTCCTAAGAAACCCAAATGCAGGCCAAGAAGCACCAGTTAGAACCTCACATGGAACAACTGACTGGTCAAAATTGGTAAAGGAGTATGACAAGGCTGTTCATTGGCACCCTGTTAATTTAACTTCTATGCAGAGTACATCATGCCAAATGCCAGGCTGGTGAATCACAGGCTGGAATCAACATTGCTGGGAGGAGTATCAACAACCTCAGATATGCAGATGATACCACTCTAATGGCTGAAAATGAAGAGGAACTAAAAAGCCTCTTGATAAGGGTGAAACAAGAGAGTGAAAAACCTGGCTTGAAACTCAGCATTAAAAAAAACTAAGATCAAGGCATCGTGTCCCATCACTTCGTGGCAAACAGAAGAGGAAAAAGTGGAAGCAGTGACAGATTGTTTTTCCCCTCAGGCTCCAGAATCACTGTGGATGGTGACTGCAGCCATGAAATTAAAAGAAACTTGCTCCTTGGAAGGGAAGCTATGACAAACCTAGCATGCTGAGTCACTCAGTCGTGTACAACTCTTTGCAACCCAATGGACAGTAGTCCACCTGGCTCCTCTCTCCCTGGGAGTCTCTAGGCAAGAATACAGGAGTTGATTGCCATGTCATCCTCCAGGGGATTTTCCCAACCCAAGGGTTGAACCCACATCTCTTACATCTCCTGTAAGGCAGGTGGTTCTTTACCAATGGTGCCACCTGGGAAGCCCTAGACAGAATATTAAAATGCAGAGACATCACTTTGCCAACAGAGTTCTGTATAGTCAAATTTATGGTTTTTCCAGTATTCATGTACGGATGTTAGAGCTGAACCACAAAGAAGACTGAGCACCAGAGAATTGGTGCTTTCAACTCAGGGTGCTGGAGAAGACTCTTGAGAGTCCCTTGGGCTGCAAGGAAATCGAACCAGTCAATCCTAAAGGAAATCAACTCTGAATATTTATTGGAAGAACTGATGCTGAAGCTCCAGTACTTTGGCTGCCTGATACAAAGAGCCAGCTCATTGGAAAAGACTCTGATGCTGGGAAAGATTAAATGCGAAAGCAGAAGGGGGAGGCAGAGGATGAGATGTTTAGATTGCATCATCAATTCAAAGGACATGAATGTGAGCAAGTGCCAAGAGATAGTGGAGGACGTAGGAGCCTGGCACACTGCAGTCCATGGGTTCACAAAAAGTTGGACACTACTTAGTGACTAAACAACAACAGAACGAAAGTCTCTTCTGATGATAGTAATTTAATGGAAGAGCATAATGTTTATGCTGTTGTGTTATTCCACAGTCTTTAAATGATCCAGTGTGTAGATTATAGTTTAATGGTCATTTCAAATGATCTAGTTCTATTTCTTCTTTTGTACATTTATATACATATATATATATATATGGAAAAAAATGTTACTGTGGAGATATATACACTTGTATATGGTTTCAAAAAGCCAACCTGGCAAGTTGAATAATTCTTGCTTAGATTTGATTAGGGATTTTTTTTTTTCACTTAAAATTTGTTTTTTTATTGAGGGCTAGGTGATTAACAACGTTGTGTTAGTTTTTGCTGTATAGCCAAGTGAATCAGTTATACATGTATCCACTCTTTTGGGGGATCTTTTTCCATGTAAGTCATTCCAGAGCATTGAGTAGAGTTCCCTGTGCTATGCAGTAGTTTCTTGTTACCTACTTATATGTAGTAGTGTGTATATATCAATTCCAATCTCCCAATTCATCTCTCCTCCACCTTTCCTCCCTGGTAACCACAAGTTTGTTTTCTGCATATGTGACTCTATTTCTGTTTTGTAAGTTTATTTGCACCACTCTTTTGGATTTCACATATAAGTTGTATATGATATTTGTCTTTCTCCGTCCGACTTACTTCACTTAGTGTGATAATCTCTAGGGTCACCCATGCTGCTGCAGATGGCATTATTTCACACACAAAAAATATTTTAAATGTGTATTCCAATGTTCAACATGCAAACAAATAGTACAAAGAGAAAACATGTTTTCCGAGAAATAAAACATTTTTATTGGGAGACGAAATGAACATGAAAGAAATGAACTATTTCAACGATCAATAATTTTTTGGAATTTTGTTTGTTTTTTCATAATGTTTAAAATAAAATCTCAGGCTCATTAATTTTTTTTTCAACAAAATGTGCCCCACAAGGAAAAATTAAGAATATTGGTGGCCAAATGTTTTCAGGATGTGCTATAAACTTTCTCATAGTACCTATTATTATTTATGTAACCTTAAACGTCTGTCTCATCCTTAGTTAAACTCTGTGATGAGCAGTGCCCTTTTTACATACTGCTGTATTCCCTGGGCTTAGCATGGCATTTGACACATAATATTTATCTGTTGGCTTGAACTGAATAGATTAGGTATTTATCAGCTTGACTAAAGTGAGTTTTAACTGTAGCAGGAAACAGAACAATATCAAATAAACAAACAGAAATATGGTGGTGTAGATGAGTGTTGCACAGAATGAAAGTGATAAGAGGCAGTACTCCACAATATTTAGAGACAGAAGGCAGAAGAAAGTGTGTGTTAGTGAAGAAGGGTGGAATAACATATTCCTATATAGCAATTCACAGAATATGAGGAGTACCAGGAAATGACATAAATATGACCTTGTACATTAATTATTCACATAGTATTAATTATTGACTGTTTATTATGTGCCCAGCATGTTTCTAGTATCATGTAGCACATTATCATTGAACACCTACTATGTGCCATATGGTATGAAATAATACTTGAATGCATCATTGAATAAACAGGATGTGGTCTCAGCCCTCAACTTCCTGCATCAGCGGAAAACACAGATATAGAACAAGTGATGACTTTTGAGTGTGATAGGAATGATACGGTGGAAATTCTGTGGGATGGGAAGGTTCAGAGAAGATCCCCTCAAGGAGACATCTAAGCCTTAAAAAGTCAAACTGTCCTGATGAGTGAGGAGAGGCATCCATTTTTCACCTAGGAGTGATAAAGCTTGAGTTTTCTGTTGGTGCTCACTGAAGTTGAGCACGACAGGAAATATACCTGGACAGAAGCCATACTGTGAAGGGCCTCTGAAAATCTGGACCTCATTAGGAAGGCAGAAGCAGGAATATGTTACAATCAGATTTCATTTCCAAAAAAATCCCTCTGATGACATAGTGAAAAATGACTTGAAGAGTCTGTTATACAGGCCTGGAGATACAGGGGCTTGGTGCAGCATGTGGCAGCTGAGACAGAGAGAAGGAATACTTCTCCAGGAATTCAAGGACCCAGGAACAGAATCGCAGCCCGGTGCTTTTATGGTTGTAGAAAACAAAAAGGAAAGTAACAATAATGCTGTTAGAGTCATATGTCAATACAAAGAACAACCTGCCCTCCTGCAAGATGTATAAGGATATTAAAACAGGTTTGAAAACTGCTCAACAGAAAGATGAGCAGCTGTAGCATTTCAGCATCTGTTGAAGGCTAGTTCCATTAAAACCTGCAAAACTTCAATCTGTACTCCACTAGGAATGTGAATGTAAATATCCTAATTTGGGGAACTGCTAGTCCCAACTTAACTCCATCCATCTGGTGGGAGGTCTCACGGTGTGTTAGCAGTTCTGAAAAGTCTGCTGTGGCTAAAATACTAAAAACAAGGGAGAAGATCATGCAGAATAAAGCTGGGGTTGAGGGTGGAGGGAATTGACAGGGTTCAAACCCTGAAGGGATTGTTGACCACATTAAGATTCTGGGGTTTTGTCCTAGAACGACGGGAAAGCTTTAAAAGTTCTAATAAGGGGAATGCCATGAGTAGAGTTGCAGCTTGAGAATATCACTGACTGCAAAGTGGAGAGCGGGCTGGAGCAGGACAAACGTGGACTCCGAGAGACTGTATTATTAGGAATGGTGTTTAACTGTGATTAACAGAGTCTAAACATGCTGACTTAAAGAAAGAACTTTTGTTTTTCTCACTGAACGAGATGTCTGGAGCTGGGCACTCCTTGCATTCACTCAGCAGTTCAAATCTTTACAGTTCTCTTGGCCCCTGGCCTCAACATCTGGTCAGTCTGTGATCGTGCATCATCAGCTCACCCCCAGCATCACTAGTTGCAACACTAGAGCAAGAAAAATAGGGAAGGCAAAAAATTGTCCCTTTCAGGATTTTCTTAGAATTCCCACAAAACTACTTCCATTTACATCTCCTTGGTTAGATTCTTCACATGCCACTCCATCTACTACCAACTAAAGACTAGAAAATGTAATTTTTAACACAATGACAGCCCTCACAAGATTGAGTTCTGTTAACATAAAAGAAACAGGTAAATGATATTCGGTAAGCACCTATAGCCAAGATATATTAGTCCAAATAAATGGCATTGTAACTCAGATTAGTGATGGAGGTGAGAAGGAAAGATGTACTCAAAAGATAACTTCAGGTAGAAGTATTAAGACTTGCATATGGGTTTGGATGTAGGGAAGTGATGAAGATGAAGATATTAAGGATGACACCCAGTTTCTGGCTTAGGTGACTGAACAATTGGCAGTTTCATCACATAAATGCAGGGAATGCTGGAAATGGACCAGGTTTTGAGGAATAAGGTCACAGGTTCAATCTCAGTATATGCTGAGTTGGAAATTGTTTTCAAAGAACCCACTGAAGATTCTTATCTCGTAACTGGGTATATGGATCTGGAGCCCAGAAAAGAGATCTAGGCTAGAAATGTAAGCTTTGGAGTCACCAGAGTATGGACAACTCCTGTCCTGCCCAAAGTGTAAGACAGATGGACTTCTTTTGTGGCTCAGCTGGTAAAGAATCTGCCTGCAATGTGGGAGACCCGGGTTTGATCCCTGGGTTGGGAAGATCCCCTGGAGAAGGGAAAGGCTACCTACTCCAGTATTCTGGCCTGGGACAATAGTTAAGAAACTCTGAGTTCTTAATTATAATATATTACCTTTTTCCAGAAAGGAAAACAAGGACCATAGGTACAAATTTTAGGAGGCAGTATTTTTAAATTTATTTTTAATTGGAGTATAGTTGCTTTACAATGTTGTGTTGGTTTCTGCCATATATCAACATGAATCAGCCATAAGTACACAAATGTCCCCTCCCCTTGAAGGTCCTTCCCACCTCCCACCCCATCCCTCCCCTCTAGGTTGTCACAGACCACCAGGTTGAGCTCCCTCTGTTATATAGCAGCCTCTCATTAGCTATCTATTTTATATGTGGTAATGTATATATTTCAGTGCTACTTTCTCAGTTTGTCCCAGCCTCTCCAACCCCTGCTGTGTTCATAAGTCTGTTCTCTATGTCTGAATCTCTATTCCTGCCCTTCAAACAGGTTCATCAATACCGTTTTTCTAGATTCCATATATATGTGTTAATATGATATTTGGTTTTCTCTTTCTTGTTTACTTAACTCTGTATAACAGACTCTAGGTTCATCCACCTCACTAGAACTGACTCAAATCCATTACGTTTTATTGCTAAGTAACATTCTATCGTGTATATACGTCTGCATCTATATCGATATATCAGTTCAGTTCATCCACTCAGTCATGTTCAACTCTTTGCGACCCCATGGACTGCAGCATGCCAGGCTTCCCTGTCCATCACCAACTCCCAGAGCTTGCACAAACTCATGTCCATAGAGTCGGTGATGTCATCCAACCATCTCATCTTCTGTCATCCCCTTCTCCTCCTGCCTTCAATCTTTCCCGTCATCAGTCTTTTTTAGTGAGTCAGTTCTTTGCATTACATGGCCAAAGTATTGGAGTTTCAATTTCAGCATCAGTCCTTCCAATGAATATTCGGGACTGATTTCCTTTAGGATAGACTCGTTGGATCTCCTTGCAGTCCAAGGGACTCTCAAGAGTCTTCTCCCAATACCACAGTTCAAAAGCATCATTTCTTCACCACTCAGCTTTCTTCATAGTCCACCTCTCACATCCATACATGACTGCTGGAAAAACCATAGCTTTTACTAGACAGACCTTTATCAGCAAAGTAGTGTCTCTGCTTTTCAATATGCTGTATAGGTTGGTCAGTTTTCTTCCAAGGAGCAAGTGTCTTTTAACTTCATGGCTGCAGTTCATATCTGCAGTGATTTTGGAGCCCAAGAAAAGAAAGTCTGTCACTGTTTCCATTGTTTCCCCATCTATTTGCCATGAGTGATGGGACCAGATGCCATGATCTTCGTTTTCTGAATGTTGAGTTTTAAGCCAGCTTTTTCACTCTTCTCTTTCACTTTCATCAACAGACTCTTTAGTTCCTCTTCACTTTCTGCTGTAAGGGTGGTGTCATCTGCATATCTGAGGTTATTAATATTTCTCCCGGCAATCTTCATTCCAGCTTGTGCTTCATCTGGCCTGGCATTTCTCATGATGTACTCTGCATATAAGTTAAATAAGCAGGGTGACAATATACAGCCTTGACGTACTCCTTTCCCAATTTGGAACCAATCTGTTGTTCCATGCCTGGTTCTAACTGGTGCTTCCTAACCTACATATAGATTTCTCAGGAGGTAGGTCAGGTAGTCTGGTATTCCCATCTCTTGAAGAATTTTCCACAGCTTGTTGTGATCTACATAGTCAAAGGCTTTGGCATAATCAATAATGCAGAAGTAGATGTTTTTCTAGAACTCTCTTGCTTTTTCGGTGATCCAACACATGTTGGCAATTTGATCTCTGGTTCCTCTGTCTTTTCTAAATCCAGCTTGAACATCTGGAATTTCACGGTTCACGCACTATTAAAGCCTGGCTTGGAGAATTTTGAGCATTACTCTGCTAGCATGTGAGATGAGAGCAATCGTGCAGTAGTTTGAGCAGTCTTTGGGATTGCCTTCCTTGGGATTGGAATGAAAGCTGACCTTTTCCAGTCCTGTGGCCACTGCTGAGTTTTCCAAATTTGCTGGCATATTGAGTGCAGCACTTTAACAGCATCATCTTTTAGGATTTGAAATAGTTCAAATGGAATTCCATCATATATACCACAACTTCTTTATCCATTTATCTGTCAACAGACATCTAGGTTGCTTCCTTATCCTGGCTATTATAAATAGTGTTGTAATGAACATTGGGGTACATGTCTTTTTCAATTATATATGCCCAGTAGTAGGATTGCTTTTTCAATTATGTGTCTTTTTCAATTATGATTTTTCTCAGGGTATATGCCCAGTAGTGGGATTGCTGAGTCATATGGTAGTTTTATTCCTAGTTTTTTAAGAAATCTAGGAGGCAGTTTTTAATAATAACACCAACAGATATAGTATACTTAGTAGTAGTTATAACTTTCTTAAGAAAGTTTTTATTATGTTAATAAACCTTTAATTATAAAACAGTTCAGAAACACAAAAGAAATATACTTTTAGATTATCATTAAATCTTGAATCTTCACAATTCTCTTAGTTAAATAATAGTGTTTTTTTTTTTTAAAGATTTGTTCAAATTCACTAACCTAATAATTGTTGGAGCCAGAAATCAAAATCAGGCTGTTTTGATTCCAGATTCTCTGTCTCCTACTGTGAACCTCTGTTCTAAACTATGTGCCTGATTTAAAACACACACACATGTGCACACACGCACACAGCTAATCCTTGGAGCTGTCCAACAGCTATTTTTGCTGCCTTGTGAAATAGTAAGCTGGAAAGTTTCATAGAAAATTTGAATGATTAGTGTAAGGGAAATCTGTTTTAAAGTGATTCTTAAACTTAGGAATAGTTGGACTAAGAAACTTTAATGTTTCCTCCAAGTGTTTAGATTCTTTAACATCCTCTTGAGAAAGGTAATTTAGAAGTATAAATAACAAAAGAGGAAATTATTTCTGCCCAGACATAACAAATGTGTTTTATGCAGAAATAGTCTCCGAATGTAACTGTTTTTCTTTTGCTTAGTCATTGTTTCCTCTTAAAGTTCTGCATGGAAAAGATAATTGCAGAATTTCATAGCATTGGCTTATTGCTTTTGCAGAAACAATAGATATTTTAAAGGTGCAAAAACACACTACTTTATTTAAGTAACTCTTTAAAAAATAGTACAAGATGGGTTTAGTTTTTATCATTTTCAAATCTTCACAGTTAAGTAAGACTGCTCTAATTATCTGAATCTCAATTGCTGAGCTTTAATTACCTTTGGTGGCTTGCCGTTTACTTCATGATCTATTATAAGAATGATCTGTCTCTTTTAAAATAGTGCCAGTGAAAAGATAATGCACAAAGACTTTACATAGTGCTGACACTTAATAAATTGTTCCTCGATAAACTACAATAATGGAGAAGGAAATGGCATCCCACTCCAATATTCCTGCCTGGAAAATCCCATGGACAGAGGAGCCTGGTGGGTTCCAGTCCATGGGGTCACGAAGAGTCAGACCCGACTGAGCAACTAACACTACACTACAATAAAATAAAATAGTGCCAATGACGAATAACATCTCATTAATAATACTGAAATGATAATAAGGAATTGTCCTTTTGGTATTCTTGTCCAAATCAATGTGTATTGTACAAAGATAAATTTGAGTTGAATTTTTAAAGTTTTTCTAAATTGCAGTATCTTTTCAAACAGCAAGTTTATTTTGTTGTTGTCTTTAATTCCTTTTAAATAGAACCACCTCATATCAATGGATCTGAAGAACCCATAGAGATGTCAGTAATTGTTAATAATCCTCTTGAACTTACCTGCATGGCTTCTGGAATCCCAGCTCCTAAGATTACCTGGATGAAAGATGGTCGACCCCTTCCACAGATGAATCAGATGCAGACTCTTGGAGGAGGAGAGGTTCTTCGAATATCTAGTACTCAGGTTAGTGCAAGATTCACATGATTATTCTGTCCTAGGTTAAACGTCTCACTTGCTCATCTCTGGGGAGTGTTGGAGAAATTGTCTTAGAGTCTGAATATATCTCAGATCTCTGTGACTTTAGCAAGGGTAGATTTGTTCTATGACATGCGTGATTGAATAGACACTTACAAGGTAACATGACTAAAACGAAGAAGTGAAATTATCAGATTAAGTATAGAAGAAAGCAAGATACCTTCATATATATTTTTTTTCAAGTTTTCACAATGCCATAAGTGATAGTGTATTTCCTGAAGCTCTTGGTTTGTGCCATATAGCCCTTTATAGCGGAGAAGGCAATGGCACCCCACTCCAGTACTCTTGCCTGAAAAATCCCATGGACAGAGGAGCCCGGTAGGCTGCAGTCCATGAGGTCACTAAGAGTCAGACACAACTGAGCGACTTCACTTTCACTTTTCACTTTCATGCACTGGAGAAGGAAATGGCAACCCACTCCAGTGTTCTTGCCTGGAGAATCCCAGGGACAGGGGAGCCTGGTGGGCTGCCGTCTGTGGGGTCGCACAGAGTCGGACATGACTGAAGCAGCTTAGCAGCAGCAGCCCTTTATAGAATGGCAAAAAGCAGTCAAACATATGTGTATAAGAGGCTTCAAAGGGCACTTTTGATCTTCAGAATGAACTCACAAACTTGAAAATCTGAAGAGATGGAATTTTTCCAAAAATGGTCAATTCAATAAAATTGACTGTTCTTTTAGTTTATGTTTAAGGAAATTAATCTAAAATGTAAATATATTAAAGAGAAGTATGTCTTGGGTGTCTTTTAACAATATACTCTTTTGAAAACAGAGGCAAACCTTATGTTACAAATATTATCCGTATGTTCCCTAATGCCTTCCTCTGTTAACTGAGGATCAAAATAGGAACAATACTGAACTTATGTTCTTGGGGCCTTAGAGATAATGTAAAGTGATGTGCTTAGACTGATGCCATAGGTATGCAGAGATGCTAAAATTGAGTTTGAATGATTATTGTTACTGCTGCTTTTATTGTTATTATAATCATCATTCCATTAAAGGTAGAATAATACATTACTTAATCATATTTCATGTACATTTTCACTGAGGAAACGGAAAAGAAAGGGAGCTAGAAAAGAGAGCTGAGGGTTATGAATTGCATCAGTCTTATGTTACGCTATCAGCTCTATCACACCCATGACCACCATGACAACTGGGTAAGGCAATGTCTTTATCCCCTTTCTACAAATCCAGAAAAAGACGAAGTATTCACTTGTCCAGTACTTATCACTGGCTCAGTGATGGAATCGGTCTCAATCCTGGGTCTGGTTCAACAGCGTAGCCAGTGGAAGTCGGCCCAGTTTCTTGTTTCTAACATTAAAGAGAACATACTTTGCATTTCCCTCTTCTCTCCATCAAGCATTTTAGTAACCCAGAAAAAACTCAGGTCACACTATCAAACCACTTGCTAAATCAGAATACTTGAATGCTATAATTTCAGCTGACCAAAAGGGAAGCCAAAGAATTTTGTAACTTAAGGAATAGCATGGAGACAGTGAAGTGTACACTAAAACCGTAACTATAAAGGAATCATGGTAACTAAAGCTCTAAAAGGAAATAAGGCCACATTACATTAGGTCTTAAATGTGAAAATGAAGAGTTATGTTAAGACAGAGTTTCCATCAAGAGTTAAATGGTGACCCACATAGTCTAGCTATTGTGAAGAACACAAATATAATACATAAGACATTTCTCAGCCTTCAAAAAGTTTTCAGTTGTCTAAGAAAAATAAAACTGCACGCATGATGAAATTAGGAAAAGAAACAATAGCAAACCATTAAAACATTATAGAATTCAAACATTAAATATCATCAAGTCGCGAGACTGCTCATGGTTCCTCTGCTCCTCTGTGTTTTCTTTTATCTCTGTCAGAGCCCTTATTACTAAATTATATCTTAGTTACCTGAACTTTGTCTTTTTGTGTATGTATCTATTGCACATAATTATGCCTGGTACATAATGGATATTTTGCAAATTCCAAATTGTGTGGTGAAAGATGAGTTTGCTAAGACATTTTCCATCAAACTCTCCTTCTGTGACAAAACAGGTTGGAAAAACTGTACCTTTCTCTCCTTTGTGAGCCATAATGCATGTCTGCAAAGTCTTTCTCTAAAAAGCCTGATTAATTATAATTTTTCAAACACTCTATTAAGAGAACACACATTAGGAAATGTAGCTACTGATAGTAATTATCAATATTCAGAAGGGTGTAAGTTGTCAGGAAATGGTTCTGGGAGGAGGTAAGATCTAAGAACAGTCATGAGTGATGGTGCAGGCTTGGCTGAGTCAGGACAAGTGGAGAGGACAATATAACTGGGGAATAGACTGTATTGGTGGAGGAGAGCTGACTTTTAGAGGTTTTCAAGATATGATGAGCAACTTTGAAATTATTCTCCAGGCAGTAGTACATCCCTTTCAATTCTTAACTGAAGGACGATGTGACTGTCACTCTTCTAAAGTTAGAGTTAGTAATTTTCCAGACATACTAGTCTTAACATCCTAATCTAAAATTTTTTCAGTGGAGTCTATGCACTCCACTGAAAAAAAAAAGTTTTTCAATAACCCATAAAGTCAGTTTTGAAGTAAGAATTTTAAAATTCTCAGTATTCTAGGAATATTCAAGTAATAAATGAAAACAGGATTTTCTACTTTTTCAAAATACATTTTTCACAGTAGTAAGATCATCTGTTTTTCAGTGTATACTTTTCACTTATTTAAGCATGGGCTGTGTTTACACAGTGTCAAATATGAATAAAGTCTAACACTTCAGTGGAAACTCTGCATGGGCATTTTTAAAGAAATGTTTCTGGTTTTAGTCAGAAAATAGATTTTTCTGTCAGCCTGACTTATTTACAGCCAAATTACATAACATGGCTATATTGTTTCTCTGTGTATATCAAGGAATATTAAAAATATGGTATTAATGTTCTTTATTAAAATAACCTGATTTTTATTTACTACTTTGGTTGGTTGGTTAGTTGATTAATGTGTTTTACTTGCTTCAGGAAGTCTCCAATAGAATTTTGCAATCTGCAATTTAAATTCATAAATACTTCCTTCTTCAAAAAATACTGAGTAGTATTTGTGTCATATGTGGTGCTGTGTCCTGTATGTATCTGCCTTCTCTGACATCATTAACATACATAACGTGCAAACATTCTGAGATCAAACACTGAAACTCTCTTTTTGTTTCCTTTTTTATTTTTTACCAAAAAAAAAGAGATTTTATTGGGAACAGGTGCCCTGAAACCCCCTTAAATCTATGTCAAATACATAGATTTACATGTAGCAGAGATGCTGAGCTCAGTATCAGAGTGCTAAATACAAATGTTAGTACATTTATTAAATGTTAATTATTATGCTGTATTAATGATATCTTGCTTTGTGTGAGTCCTTTACATTTGTTATAATAGATATTTATTCTCATCATCAAAACCAGTATGTTAACCTTGTGCAATTCACTTATTTGAATTTTATAGGTGGAAGATACAGGAAGATACACATGTCTGGCATCCAGTCCTGCAGGAGATGATGACAAAGAGTATTTAGTGAGAGTGCATGGTAACGCTGGCAAAATGTCCTGCAGTCCATCATACACTTATACCTAATTAAAAGGCATAATTTATGGAACATAGGGCAGCTATCCAACACATCATAAAACTATGTTTATATATTAGGAAATATGTATTTTGAAATTTTGATTTTTATATTTGACTGATCATGTGCTCATGGGAGTAGTTTAGTAGATTTTTGAGTTATATGTTCTGTTCCTGCACAAATAATTCATATTCACTGATTTTAAATCATAGAATATAAATTAGAGTAAAAATGAAAATAAAAAGTATTCATAATCTCATCACACAAGAATAAGACCTTTCTACATATAAATATTGTCACAGAAATGTGATCATGTGGCATATAGTATTTAACTCTTTATTTCAGTGGCATGTTGAACATGTTTTCATGTCAAAAAATATATATTTTTATAACATTACTTTTTAGCGATTGCATGATTTCCAATTTTATGAACATGCCATTACTTATTTAATACATTCCTTATTTTTGGCTGTTTCTGTATTTTTACCAACATAAGCAGCACTATTATAGACATTCTTGTATAAGTGTGTTGACCTATTTTTAATTATTTTGTTTTAATAAATTTCTATAAGTCCACTTTCTTGATTATATGCAACTATACGCATATGCACGTACATACACACACACACATTCAAGACCAAATTACCTTCTAGAAAGTAGGGCCAATTAGACTATGGCTGGTCCTACTTTGACACAGAGCTGGAAATTACTGTTCAAAGAGAGGAACATTTAAAGAACTTAACAGATCTTTATCTCCTCATAGCCTAAATCACTAAGCAATCCAAAATGTAGGCCTGGTGTAATGTAGGAGTGTTCTCCTGCCCCCACCAGCCCTATACACAAATTAGACCAACTGACGTGTAAGTTGTGTATACAGCAGTCACATAAAAAATATACACTTTTAAAATTGTGGTATAGTTGATTTACAATTTTATATTAGTTTCAGGTATATACCATAGTGATTGAAAATTTTTAGAAATTATACTCCACTTAAAGTCATTATGAAATATTGACTGTATTCCCTTTACTTTATATCCTTGTAGCTTATTTATTTTATATATAGTAGTATATACCTCTTAATTCCTTACCCCTTTTTTGCCCCCCTTTCTGCATATTAAGAAAAATCTATATATTTCTGTTTGTTATGATGAACAGAACCTAATTTAAAAGTTTTAAAATATGTTCAGAGAAAATTATTACCAGGTGTAGACCTGGACACACACAAAAAAAGTCCCTTCTTTGGGCCTTAGTTTCTTTACCTATTAAATGGTGATAAAATGTGGTTATATTACTTATCCTATCATTCATGGGGCTATCAGAAGAATTTCATTACTTAAGGTACTTAAGTACTGAGTACGATTTAAAAAGTTCACTCTTTGTTATCAGGGTACTATAAATTGAATGAGTAGCGTTTTAAATCTTTGCTGCTTCTTTCATACAGCAGAAACAACACTGTTGAACACCTAAGATAATCCAGAGCATTTTGTATCTCATTTATTAAAAGCCTTTGGTGTATTTGTTTTCCCATCCAGTACCCCCTAATATTGCTGGAACTGGTGAGCCCCAGGATTTCACTGTGTTACGGAACAGACAAGTGACATTGGAATGCAAATCAGATGCAGTGCCTCCACCTGTAATCACTTGGCTTAAAAATGGAGAACGGTTACAGGTAAGTTTTGCCAAGTTCCACAGATTCATTTTGAGAAAAAAAAAAAAAATCAGCTATAGAGTCCTTCAACATCAGGTTACTAGTTCTTCAGCATTGCAGGGCTGGGCACAGAGTCCTTTTGTCAGCCTTCTTTACTCAGCCTTTGCTGGTGTAGGTAGTAGCTAGTTATGAGTCAAAAGACAGGTATTTTGATTCGCATACTTTGTAAATTGGCCTAAGTATGTATCCCCTGGAGCTGGTGAAATAAACTTGGATTGAAACACTCATGTCTTTTCTTGAAAGAAAAGAAGCCATCAAAGTCTCAAAAGAACTGACTTTTCTTGCCAAGTCCCTGGGCAAACCTGTTACTGACTTTCCTTAATCTAAACTTGGACCTCAGGAGTGACCCCAAGGATCTGTGAATCAGTTCAGTTCAGTCACTCAGTCGTGTCCGACTCTTTGTGACCCATAGACTACAGCACGATAGGCCTCCCTGTCCATCACAAACTCCAGGAGCTTACTCAAACTCATGTCCATCAAGTCAGTGATGCCATCCAACCATCTCATCCTTTGTCATCCCCTTCTCCTCCCGCCTTCAATCTTTCCCATACCAGGAGTCTAGACTGAAATCTTTGGAAATACAGTTACTGGCTCTGTGAGATGCCCATGCTCTGGTGATACCTGTCTGCTCTCATAGAGTATCAGAGCCTAGAATCCTAAGTAGCCTTTTAGGATTGGCTCTAAGCCTTGACTTTGAATGTCAGATTGTCTTTATCCTAGTAGTTACTTATCCTTCTTTTTCCTCATCCTCTTAGTATAACCAATTGTGATACACTGAGTCTAAATAAAAGGAAATCATGTCCCTAATACCTAAGACAGAGAGACTTTAGCCATCATCAAATCGCACAAACACTAACCACAGAGAGACTGGATTCTGAGAGTTACTAATGTGTTTAATTATCATGCGTATCACTTAACAGCCCCATGCCTCAGTTTCTCTGTTTATTGTGTGCCTGCTATAATGCTATGCATTGTGATTGCTCCTGACAATAATCCTGATCCATAAGGAGCTCATAGACTATCTGAAAATATACAGAAGTACATCACAGATATAGAAAATTGATACTGCTGATAAATTTTATCTTAGAGGGATATACAGAGGAGAAACAGTGAAAAGAAGCAAGTAACCCAGACTTAAGGGTAAAGAATAGCCCAGGGGAGCCTCTTGGAATGGGTGAGTTCAGTTTAAATGTTGGGTGAGAAAGAAGGGGACTCCAAACATAGGTGACAGTATGCACAAAGGCATTATAGGAAGAGGAATGCTGTTGTCTCAGGAACTGCAGGTAGCTTGGTATGGTTGAAGTAGACCTTGATTAAAATCCTTTGATGATTCTCCATAGATTTCAGGATTCAGGTTCAGTTGCCCAGCTTTGCTCACAAAGCTCTTCATGCTCTGACTTTTCCTCCATAGTCTTATCTCCCATGTGTGCATTTCACTCTAGACCACTAGATGTTCAGACAGAGACTGAGTAAATGTTAATGATGGAGAAATCAGGCTAATTTCAGATACGACCAAGTGACGTCAGTACTGGGACAGACTGAATTCAACAGTAGATGGTTAAAAAAAAAAAGAGATGAGTTCAGTTTTAGATAATTTGAATTTGAATTACCTATATATTATCCAAATGGAAATTCCACAAAGTTCTAAGAAATATGGGTCCATATTTACTCAAAAATATCTTTGATTTGGTGGTCCTCAATAGTATAGCCTGTTGTCGAAGCTATAGGTTTGTATGAGGTCAACCAGAAAGCACGTGGTATGAGAAGCCCTGTAAATGAGAATAACGCCTAAGACAACATTGAGAATTAAAAGGTGAGCCAAGGAAGAAGAGGAGAAAAGTGGGACTGAGAAGGAACGCTCGGAGAAGTTGGTGTACTGAAAGCCAAGAAATAGAGAGGGAGCAGTTAACGGAGTTCACGTCAAGATACAAAGTAAAGTGTATTTATTGGCTTTGGTAATACACAGATGTGCTTCAAGATGTAAGCAGCCTTCAGTAGATTGATCAAAGGAGAAGACACGTTACAGTTGTTGGGGGAGTGAAAGAGGAGGAAGTGGGAATGACTGTGGACTGTTATTTAAATGCAAAAGAGATTTGTATGTTCTTATTAACTAGAAGAGTTTGAAGATCGAGAACTAAGTGTGTTGAGTAGGGAAAGGATGGGACCCTTGGTGACAGATGAAGAGATTAGCCTTGGACTGAAGGGACGACCTTTTCCACAGAGATGGAAATGTAGGAAGGAAGGTTGCATTCATATGCAAGAGGGAGAAATTGCAGGCACTTGGCTTTGATTTTCTCAGTGGAGTAGGAAACAGGGTCATTGCTCAGAATAAGGTTCTAAGGAAAGAAATGAAATTTGGAAGAATCACTGGCAGTAAATGGGAAGAGAACCAGAGAAAGTTGAAGTGAGACTGAGTAAATAAGCAGAACTTACTGATATTCATGGAAGAAAGACACAAAAATCAACTCAGAACTTTTTATTAGCATAAAGTCCTGCTATACCCATATTGAACTTAAAAATTAAAATATGTTTTGTGGAACTTCCATGTATATTGAAAAAAATCACCTGTTCTCATTAGAAATAATAAAAATTTACTACTAATGGCCCCTGTAGCAATTAAAGGCCTACAGAAAATGTGTGGACTTTAAAGATAAATTGACCTGAACTGTACATCTTAGTGTGAACAACTTTTTTCACTAGGAATATATGTTTATCTGGGACAGAACCCATATGGTAGAAAAATCTCATTTGGACTCTTCCTGAAGCAGATCCACTTTGGCACAACCGGAAAATATCAGCCTTTGTTGCTACCTGGCATATTTTTTAAAAGTTTATGAACAGTCCTTAGTTCAGTTCAGTTCAGTTCAGTCGCTCAGTCGTGTTCGACTCTTTGCGACCCCATGAATCGCAGCACGCCAGGCCTCCCTGTTCATCACCATCTCCCGGAGTTCACTCAGACTCATTTCCATCGAGTCCGTGATGCCATCCAGCCATCTCATCCTCGGTCGTCCCTTTCTCCTACTGCCCCCAAACCCTCCCAGCATCAGTCTTTTCCAATGAGTCAACTCTTCACATGAGGTGGCCAAAGTACTGGAGTCTCAGCTTCAGCATCATTCCTTCCAAAGAAATCCCAGGGCTGATCTCCTGCAGAATGGACTGGTTGGATCTCCTTGCAGTCCAGGGGACTCTCAAGAGTCTTCTCCAACACCACAGTTCAAAAGCATCAATTCTTCGGCGCTCAGCCTTCTTCACAGTCCAACTCTCACATCCATACATGACCACAGGAAAAACCATAGCCTTGACTAGACAGACCTTAGTCGGCAAAGTAATGTCCCTGCTTTTGAATATGCTGTCTAGATTGGTCATAACTTTTCTTCCAAGGAGTAAGCGTCTTTTAATTTCATGGCTGCAGTCACCATCTGTGGTGATTTTGGAGCCCCCAAAAATAAAGTCTGACACCGTTTCCACTGTTTCCCTGTTTATTTCCCATGAAGTGATGGGACCAGATGCCATGATCTTTGTTTTCTGAATGTTGAGCTTTAAGCCAACTTTTTCACTCTCCTCTTTCACTTTCATCAAGAGGCTTTTTAGCTCCTCTTCACTTTCTGCCATAACGGTGGTGTTATCTGCATATCTGAGGTTATTGATATTTCTCCCGGCAATCTTGATTCCAGCTTGTGTTTCTTCCAGCCCAGCGTTTCTCATGATGTACTCTGCATATAAGTTAAATAAGCAGGGTGACAATATACAGCCTGATGTACACCTTTTCCTATTTGGAACCAGTCTGTTGTTCCATGTCCAGTTCTAACTGTTGCTTCCTGACCTGCATACAGATTTCTCAAGAGGCAGGTTAGGTGGTCTGGTATTCCCATCTCTTTCAGAATTTTCCACAGTTTCTTGTGATCCACACAGTCAGAGGCTTTGGCATAGTCAATAAAGCAGAAATAGATGTTTCTCTGGAACTCTCTTGCTTTTTCCATGATCCAGCGGATGTTGTCAATTTGATCTCTGGTTCCTCTGCCTTTTCTAAAACCAGCTTGAACATCAGGAAGTTCACGGTTCACGTATTGAACAGTTCTCAACTGGACATAATAGAGTAGATATCATTATATTTCAGTATTTCATCTCAATATAGATCTCTGTAGTTTCATAATTTTTGGTCCCATGCCTGGATACAAAATAAATGCTTGACAAATATTTGTAAACTAAAATCATTTATTTACTTATTTTAAAAATGTTGAAGGATAATTGTTTCCTTTAAGTTAACCAAAGGTAATTTATTATCAGGAAACTTTCAGCTTTAAGTAACAGGCTTCAGACTGTTAACTTAATTGGGATCAGGAGGAACATATTTATTAGCAATAATAATTGGTGAACTTAAGCTTTAGGCATTATCCAGAGGCTCTAATTATGTAGTCAAACATCTGTTTTCCTTCTTTATCTCAGTGCTGCTTATGTCTTAGATTCACAGCAAGTTGTCCCCACATGGTGGTACAACTGCCACCAGCCTATGTCACCCTCACTATCAGATTCCAGTAAAAATATACCTTATCCCAACACTTCCAGAAATGTCCTGCAAGGAGTGCTCATGAGCCCAGCTTGAAACCCTTTTCCATCCTTGAGTGGATCACTGTAGCCGTCACTGTGAAGAACAAGACACTGATTGTGCTCTTGCCTTAACTACACTCATAGAGATAGCTCCCAAGAGTTTTTAATCCAGGGTAGTGGTAGGGGGAGCAGACGAAGATAGTGGGAGACAGGTATGCTACAGTTCACTATTTGGTTACTTTTGATGATTCGTATTTCATTTTCCTGACATTTTAATGCTAAATTTTCCTTGTTGAATCCAGGCAACACCTCGAATAAGAATCCTATCTGGAGGGAGATACTTGCAAATTAATAATGCAGATCTAGGTGATACCGCCAATTATACCTGTGTTGCCAGCAACATTGTGGGAAAGACTACAAGAGAGTTTATTCTCACTGTCAATGGTAAGAAAGCTTAACCGCTGTTTTACAATTTAAAAATTTAGACAGGACATTCAAAGAGATAACATTTTTGTTTTTTATGAGCACACTAAACAAATTCTTGTGCTTATCTTATTTCTTTTGACATAGACAACATGTGACATTTGTGCTATAGCTATATTCAAACTAACTCAGCTTCAAAAATATAATTAAAGATACATTTCTCTTAGAGGACAATACATGTCCAATTGTTATCAGAATATTCTGATGTTTTATATCATTCAGATCAGAGCCACTGGAGAAGTTAATACACTAAATCTCTGGGTGACAAGTAGCCAATTATTTAGTCACGTTTATTGATGTTGGGGTTTGATTATATATGTGCTAGACAGAAACTGCCATGGGATTGTAATTTTCTCAAATATAAAATCTAAACACTAAAATTTGCCAAATTTCAGGAATATGACACTGACTTTTAAAAACCACTCCTCTGATGTTTTAATAGATGAAATTTTACAAGTTGGATGACCCAGGCAGTTAATATCTCTAACACTAAAATTAAAATTCAAGTTTTGTATTCCCATGTGAACTCAGTGATTAGTAAAATACATGCTCTGAGACTTGCATGATTAATCACAGATGTGTTTTTTTTAAACAGCCGACTTTCTAAGCTTTATTTAAAGTGAAGTTGTTCCAGTGTTAACATTCTCTGACCATTATTTGGCCAAAGAGAAATAAGAAATATCATCTTTAATTTGTATCATACCAGAGCTGGTTTTTTTTTTTTTTACTCTTTTCAAGCCTCTTCCATAGAAAGATTTCACACACCATGAGTGAGTGAGTGAAAGTCACTCAGTCATGTCCAACTCTTTGCAACCCCATGGACTATACAGCCTGTGGGATTTTTCAGGCCAGAATATTGGAGTGGGTAGCCTTTCCCTTCTCCAGGGGATCTTCCCAATCCAGAGCTCGAACCCAGGTCTACCACATTGCAGGCAGATTCTTTACCACCTGAGCCACAAGGGAAGCCCTTCACACACCATATCAGGGATTTAAAGCCTCTTCCCCACTTCATTTTTGAGTAGATTTTTAAATAAAATCTTATCTTGAATAAGGTTTTAGGAATTCAACCCCAATTCTATTTATACTAACCTGAATTAGCCATAGCCAAAGCCATATATTAGACTCAAATCTCAGCTTGTATTATTACCTAGTCAGAGTCTTAGTTCAGGCTGTGTTACTGATATAAAAGAAAATTTCCACATGCATCTCTTTTATAGTTCCTCCAAGCATAAAGAGTGGCCCCCAGAGTCTTGTCATTCACTTAAATAAGTCAACTCTATTGGAATGCTTTGCGGAAGGTGTGCCAGCCCCAAAGATAACATGGAGAAAGGATGGAGCTGTTCTATCTGGGAGTCATGCAAGGTAACAGTTCTAGAAAAGGATGAAAATACTGTAGGGACTGAAATGTAAGTTTTTAAATATTTGATCCAATGCATTATTTGAGTCTTTTCATCTTAATATGAGAATGAAACTGCAGTATTTTAAAACCCTAACTCTAATTCCTAAAAGCTTGCATCCAAAATATAACAGTTATAATGTATCCAAGATCATAAGTCCATCTGCTATACCCCTTTTCAGAATATCCCTTTTTTCTACCAAGGGTATTACAAATTTCTGAAGCAGGAAAAGGACTAACAATGGATAACTGAGTCTTTTAAAATGCTCTCAGTTAAAATGTGCATGATCAGAAAGACTCACATTCAGAGACCTTCACGTGTGATCTTTCTTCTAGATACTCCATCTTGGAAAATGGATTCCTTCATATCCAGTCGGCACAAGTGACTGATAGTGGGCGATATTTGTGTATGGCTACCAATGCTGCTGGAACAGATCGCAGGCGAATAGATTTACAGGTCCATGGTAAATATATGTTTAGGAACAACATCCAGTCTTAGAGTCAGATGTTCTTTGGTTGCCTAAACCAGTGAGGTCATAGCACAAAGACCTTCAGGTCCAGTGCTCTATTATGAACAATCAAGACTCATGGTGAATGGCATTATCACAGCACTATGTAAGTGCAGAGAACCTTATTGTGTTCATAAATGTAAACAAGTTACCAGTGATTAATTTCAGTTTGGCAGAGATACTTCAAACGGCATCCTGTTTGCTGAATGTGTTTTCTCTTACTTGGTAACTGTTTTAGTTCCTCCATCCATTGCTCCGGGTCCTACCAACATAACTGTAACAGTAAATGTTCAAACCACTCTGGCTTGTGAGGCTACTGGTATACCAAAACCGTCAGTCAGCTGGAGAAAAAACGGGCATCTTCTGAATGTGGATCAAAATCAGAATTCATACAGGTAAGGAGCAATTTACCTGCAAAATTCCACCAGCTATTTAGAAACATATTTTTCAAAGATTTAACATTTTTACTTTATCAGTGGGGACAGAAAATGTATAAAGTGTGAAAAACTAGCTAGTCTGTAGAGAGCGTATTATATTTTTCTTAGTATTGAATTAGTTTTTCAATCTAAAGTATTTTTTTCTGAATTATAGGTATAACTTCTCTTTCCATAAGCCCTGTGGATAACTGTCAGTGAGCTCTATAGCATTAAATTTCCATTCTGCTGCTGTTTTTAGCACCTTTTGTAATTTTATAATGACAAAGGATAAAAACATCATTTGGTATAAAAGAAAAAGTACTCTTTAAAAATAATATGAGTTTTAGTTGCAGAAGAGAAATCAAATTTTATACCTTCAAATACAGTGTTGGCAGCATGTGTAAGGTGGAAGAATAGCAGTTTCACCAATTTTCTGTACTCTTCCAGCTTTACTACCATTTTTCTTACTATCATATCATATTTTTAAAGACTAACCTTAAAAATACTACAGATTTCTGATCCCTTAGATGAGCATTTCTTGTGTTAATAGATATCTTGTCAAAAGATTTGCTATATCACTAAAAACAAGTTTTCATAGACCTACCCTGATAAAAATCAATTCTGTTACATCTGGAAACATAAATCAGGAGGGTTTCACTTGAAAATCTGTTGCGTCTCTCTCTTTCTCATCCTTTTAATCCTTTGGCATTGGGGGTTTAATGACTTGAAAGCATACTCTATGTGGAAAATGCCAATGCCCTTGAATTAAGAAGCAGGTCAAATATGTTCCCATTGAATCAAATTATTCCCATTTATTGGTGCACAGTTTGAGGTAAGAAAACAGATATTCTTATTTAGATTACTTTAAATAATGTATGTGTGTTTACTCAGCCTTTTGTATATTTTAAGTGATTCAGACAACTTTGGTTTTGAGTTTATTTCAAGTTAGACTCTGATTTATGTACTGTGCATCTCCAAGGTATCCACCACATGTAAGGAGACATGTGAAGTAGGGAAAGCTGCAAGACAGACTTGTAGTTACCTATCGGTCAGTGGAAATAACCAAATTCCAAGCTGCAAAATTACTGTGAAATTTAGAGATCATCTATGTGAAGCATCTGAGATGGTACCAGGAATGTATTTGGTGGTCAGTAAAGAGCGGCTATCATCAGTGTGCCCATTTCACTGTATTTCACCTAGGAGAGCATGGTTGGTCACGCTGTCAGCATTCAGAAACTGCAGGGTTCCCTCTTAAGGCAATCATTCTATACCACTGCTTCCTGAAAATGTTGAGGTTGAGGCCCTGTTAACCCACTGCCATATAGACTTAAAGTTTGATGCATAAAATAATGCTCACTTTAACATTTGAAGAAAGAGTTCCATTTCCCTCAGCTCCCAACATGGTAGAAACATTTATGAAAACAACTAGAAACATTTATGAAAACTGATATATAGCACCTCATTGCTTTGAAATCTCTTCTAGGCTTCTTTCTTCAGGTTCGCTGGTAATTATTTCCCCTTCTGTGGATGACACTGCGACCTATGAGTGCACGGTGACCAGTGATGCCGGAGAGGACGAGAGAACTGTGGATCTCACTGTCCAAGGTAGAGCTGGCTTAGTATGTGGACTGAAAGTTATTATAATGATGTCATTTCTTCTTTTCACCACTTCACAAAGGGGCTTCCTTTTCCACTTACCAAACATTCACTTTCAATGTAGAAAGAGAAGGATTTATGAGTAGGCTTTGGAAATCTGTCAGGGTTGGAAACATGTATTTTTCTTTCTTTTTGTTGTTGTTTTTCAGTTCCACCTTCCATTGCTGATGAGCCTACAGACTTCCTAGTAACCAAACACACCCCCGCAGTGATCACCTGCACCGCTTCAGGAGTTCCGTTTCCCTCAATCCACTGGATGAAGAATGGTATAAGACTGCTTCCCAGAGGAGAGGGCTATAGAATTCTGTCCTCAGGTAAGACCCAGCTCAGTGATGACACAGATATTGATTGGGTTAGTTCTAATGGATGGCCTTACTTGAACTTTTGTTGCACCAAAATAAAAGAAAAAAATATATCGATATTCCTAGGCTTAGACATTTGGGAAAAAATTCAGTTAGCGTTGAGAGGAGAATGAGGGAAAGGGATAGGAAAAAACCTGAAAACAAAATAATAAATAGTAACTAAAACTGATCTGCATGTATTCAGCATGACCACTTAGATTTTATGTGCATATTTTCTCAACCTAAGGTTTGGAAAGGTTTCCCTGGTAGCTCAGTGGTAAAGAATCCACCTGTTAATGCAGGAGCTACAGGAGTCACATGTTCAGTCCTTGGGTCAGGAAGATCCCCTGGAGGAGGAAATGGCAGCCCACTCCAATATTCTTGCCTGGGAAACCCCATGGACATAGGAGCCTAGCGGGCTGCAGTACATGTATGTGGTAGTCATGTCCAGTTCTTTGCAGTCCATGGACTGCAGCCCACCAGGCTCCTCTCTCCATGGAATTCTTCAGGCAAGAATACTGGAGTGGGTTATTTCCTTCTCCAGGGGAATCTTCCCAACCCAGGGATCAAACTCAGGTCTCCTGCACTGCAGACAGACACTTTACTGTCTGAGCCACCTGGGAAGCTCAGTCCATAGGGTCGCAAAAGAATTGGACACAACTTTGCGACTAAACAACAACAAGGTTTAAAAATTTTACTGGTTGCCTTTGAGTGAACCATACTTCTTTGGCCAAATAGAATGTCCATTCATTTAATAAACATTTAGTACCTAAAATGGACTATGTACTCCACTAAATTTCTGAGGATCTAAAACTAAGACAGGGTTCTTGCTTTCAAGTTTTCTATAATTTAACAAGTACGATTGGGTGCTAAGTGTTATGATGTGGCTGTTTTTTGAGGGTGGTTGTAAACACCATTTATAAAATTTAAGCTCTGAAAATTTTCTGTATTAAAGAGAAAAAATAATTCACCTAAATGAAAGTACAGGTGATTCACATTCGTGTTTCTGAAAATTCATCCTGCATTGAGGAGGATGATAAAAAGTAGCAACTAACATCCTGAACATCCTGGGGCTTTATGAGTGTGTGCATCTTATGCTAAGAGAATTCATTTCTTCAAAAGAAGGAAAATAATGAAAGATGAACTTGGCTTTCATAGCAAAGTATGTTGGCTATCTCAGAAATCTGCATAGATGGGTAGCAAGTAAAATCATAAAATATAAATTAACTATTCTTCACCACAAAGTACTGTGCTAAGAGAACAGTTCAGAACTTTCTCAGAAAGAAAGAGTTACCCTATGACCCAGCAACTCCACTCCTAGGTATCTACCCAGAGAAATAAAAACATATGTCCATGCAAAGATTTGTATGCAAATATTCATGTAGCAATCTTCTGAATAACCAAAAATTGGAAGCAGTGTAAATTTCCATTAACTGGTTAATGGATAAACAGTGGGGCTCACTTTACACAATGGAATTCTATTTAACAATAAAATGGAACAAAAATATTGACACATACTACAACAGATGCAACTCAAAAACTATGCTCACAGTAGAAGTCAGACACAAAAGATTTCGGTATGATCCCATCTAGGTAAAATGTCCAGAAGAGATCAATATTTAGAGACAGAAAGTAAATTAGTGATCAGTGGGGTTGAGAGTGAGGCAGGACTATAAACGGGGGTAAGATTTCTTTTTGGTGTAATGAAAATGTTCTAAAATTAAACTGTGATAATTGCATGAGTCTGTAATATGCCAGGAGTTACTGAATTGTACATTTAAATGGCTGAATTTTATAGTCTGAAAATTCACCTAAATAAAGTTGTTAATGGTGTTTTTTTTTTTTAAGTTCTGTGCTAGGTAGGCACAGGGAATACAAGTAGGACTACAAGCCAAGGACCCCCATGCCAGGGGGACAGAAAAACAAAAATCAGAGAGACATGGTTTATCAAACCAGAAAACGAGGGATGCCCTATGCATGAAATTCTTCTTTCCTTTTTAGGAGCAATTGAAATACTTGCCACTCAACTAAGCCATGCTGGAAGATATACTTGTGTTGCCAGGAATTCAGCTGGTTCTGCACATCGACATGTGAGCCTTCATGTCCAAGGTATGAAAGGGTGCTTATTCATTAAAATCTTGCTGTTATCTCTTTAAGTCATGTTTTTTCTTCAAAGATGGTCCTGTCTAGGGTCATAAACCACAGTAATATTTTGGGGCTAGGAAAGCTGATAGATATTCTTCAGCAGACTAAAGAAAGCATACAGATGACAAACCACAATGAACAACCTCTAAATTATTTTCGTTGAATTTTTACAATCTGTTTCTGATTTTAGTCTTTTCTCTGGAGTTCTTCTAATGGAAACTGGCTATAGTAACAAGACTCAAAAAGCAACGTGATATGACTGATATGTACTTTTCCCTGGGGCAATGAAATCACTAATATTTTGGAAGTATGAATTCAGACAGGTTTAACCTCACGGCTACTGTAGATATTTATGCCACTAACTAGCATTCTTGCAATATTTCTGTTGATTGGTTCTTACAGAGGCTCCAGTCATTCAGCCTCAGCCAAGTGAGCTGGACGTCATTCTAAACAATCCCATTTTATTACCCTGTGAAGCAACAGGGACACCCAGTCCTTTCATCACTTGGCAAAAAGAAGGCATCAATGTCATCAGTTCAGGTACTGTTTCTCTCAAGACAGTCATGGCAACTCAGTTTTATAATTCAGAAGTCAGTATAATTTTTTTAACAAAAGTAAAAATTCTTCTCACCCTGTTCTAACTGTGATGTAGGTAGAAGCCATGCAGTTCTTCCCCATGGCGGCTTGCAGATTTCCAGAGCTGTCAGAGAGGATGCTGGTACTTACATGTGTGTGGCTCAGAATCCAGCTGGTACAGCCTTGGGCAAAATCAAGTTGAATGTCCAAGGTAAGTAAATATGCTTATAGCAGTGCCTATCAAAATTCATATTATGTCAAATAATGATGCTGCCATAGTCCTTCATATTCTTAGTTTACATTATTCTATTTGTTGTCTATTCTATTTCTATTCTGTTACTTTTTTGAAGAAAAAAATTTAGTGCTTGGGTGGTTTGGGGGCATTATTTGTATAAGAAAACCGAGACATCTCATATTTTAAATTTCTGTGAACCTCCATTTGGTACTTCTATTGTAGCACATATTTAAGGTGATTTTTAAAACCATTTTCTCCATAATGCTACTCTGTATACATTACGAAACACTGGATTGTAATATCCACTTAAAAATCATAATTGTTTTTAATTTTACAAAATGACAGAAGTTCTGAAACCAAAAAGTAAGTCATATTGCAAGTAAACCAACTTGATGAGAAAAAATATATAAGAAGAGAGTGGGGTTTTTTTTCATAGTTACCTTACATTTTCTTGATATAATGTTCATATCTTGCATGCATTGCTTTTGTGGATAACAACCTGACCTAGAAGTGGGTTCTGAACTACTCAGTTCACATTGGCGGTTTGAATTTCCTTGTAGTGTGATTTTCCTAGGGTGAATGAATAACTGTAGTTAAGCTCACTTACTTATCTGCAGGTTATAAATCTGATTTCCTTGTATTTTTCAACAATTTTAATAAACATTTATTATGTTAAGTAGAAACACATTGAACATTCAGTTCAGTTCAGTCACTCAGTCGTGTCCGACTCTGTGACCCCATGAATCGCAGCACATCAGGCCTTCCTGTCCATCACCAACTCCTGGAGTTCACTCAAACTCAGGTCCATCGAGTCAGTGATGCCATCCAGCTATGTCATCCTCTGTCGTCCCCTTCTCCTCCTGCCCCCAATCCCTCCCAGCATCAGAGTCTCCCAATGAGTCAACTCTTCGCATGAGGTGGCCAAAGTACTGGAGTTTCAGCTTTAGCATCAGTCCTTCCAAAGAACACCCAGGGCTGATGTCCTTTAGAATGGACTGGTTGGATCTCCTTGCAATCCAAGGGACTCTCAAGAGAGTCTTCTCCAACACCATAGTGAACATTACAGACGTAATATTTTTATGGTGTAAGGAAGGAAAAAACAAAACCAATCTTCTCTGGAGGCACCATTAGAGCTGAGATCTGAATGACGAGTGAGGATGAGCCATGTAAAGGTAGCAGAGTGCCCACGGAAGAGAAGGCAGTGTGTGTAATGGTCCCAAAGCAGGAAAGGGTAAGAAAAGAATCGTGGCAGATAAGGTGGGGCCAGTGCATGGAACACCTGGAAGACCAGAGGAGAGGAAAGATTTTCTTTTCTGTGCAATATTGAAGGCTTTCCATGATTTAACACAGACTTTTGTTTGGTTTTAAGAAGCTCTCTTGCTGGTATGTAGGTAATGATTTAGAGAAAGCTCAAGACTAGATCTGGAAGAACTAGTAAAGTGCTTAGGCCAGGCGTCCCCAACCAACAGAATCTAAGACCTGATGTTTGGAGGTGAAACTGATGTAATAATAATAGAAATATAGTGCACAATAAATGTAATGTATTGAATCATCCCAAAATCAGTCCCCCTCCTCAGTCCATGGAAAAATTGTCTTCCATGAAACTAGTTCCTGGTGCCAAAAATGTTGAGGACCACGGCTCTAGGCATCATGTGATATGGTCTGGCTGGGGGTGGCAGTATTTATGAGAGTCACAGGGGTAAATGAAAAACGAAGTGGTGGATTCAAGAATTTTTTTGGAGATATAATAGCCAGGATTGCTGATTATTCAAACTGGGATGTTTCCTGGGCTTTGGGCTTGAGTGGAGATATTGCTATGGGGGGGGGGGGGGCGGAGTTCAAGGAGAAGAACTAGTTTTGGAGGAAGGAAAACATGATTTCTAATCATGTTCAGTTCAGTTCAGTCAGTCGTGTCTGACTCTGTGACCCCATGAATCGCAGCACGCCAGGTCTCCCTGTCCATCACCAACTCCCGGAGTTCACTCAGACTCACATCCATCGAGTCAGTGATGCCATCCACCCATCTCATCCTCTGTCATCCCCTTCTCCTCCTGCCCCCAGTCCCTCCCAGCATCAGTGTCTTTTCCAATGAGTCAACTCTTCGCATGAGGTGGCCTGAGTACTGGTTTCAGCTCTAGCATCAGTCCTTCCAATGAACATCCAGGGCTGATCTCCTTCAGAATGGACTGGTTGGATCTCCTTGCAGTCCAAGGGACTCTCAAGAGTCTTCTCCAACACCACAGTTCAAGAGCATCAATTCTTCGGTGCTCAGCTTTCTTCACAGTCCAACTCTCACATCCATACATGACCACAGGAAAAACCATAGCCTTGACTAAATGGACCTTTGTGGGCTGATCATGTCAGATGTGGGAAACTGTTAGAAATCCTAGCAGAGATGTCAAAAAGCATTGATTATTTATGAATTCAGGACTCAAAGGAGAAGTACAGCCTAAGATACAAATTTGGAAGTAATTAGGGTTTTTCAGTCCACAAGACTGGATGAGTATTTGGATAGAAAAGAGCCCAAGACTCTGCGTTGTTAAGAGGTCTGAAAAACAGAATGCTAAAAAGAATAACAAAGGAGAGGGGAAAGATGACAGAGGAAAACTAGATGGAGTCAAGGAGACGACAGAGTTTCAAGAAGGAATAGACAGATTTTTTGTTTTTTAACTCAAGGGAGAGTCAATTAAGATGATGACCAAGAAATAGTCATTGGTTTTGGCAACATTGTTGTTCAGTTGCTCAGCTGTGTCCAACTCTTTGTGACCCAATGGACTGCAGCATGCTAGGGTCTCTTGTTATTCACAATCTCCCAGAGTTTGTTCAAACTCATGTCCTTTGAGTTGGTGATGCTATTCAACCATCTCATCCTCTGCCGTCCCCTTCTCCTCCTACCTTCAATCTTTCCCAGCATTAGGGTCTTTTTCAGTGAGTCAGCTCTTTTCCATCAGGTGGCCAAAGTGTTGGAGCTTCAGCCTCAGTCCTTCCAGTGAATATTCAGGGTTGATTTCCTTTAGGATTGACTGGTTGGATCTCCTTGCTATCCAAGGGACTCTCAAGAGTCTTCTCCAACACCACAGTTCAAAAGCATTAATTCTTCGGTGCTCAGCCTTCTTATGGTCCAACTCTCATATCCATACATGACTACTGGAAAAACCATAGCTTTGACTAGACAGGCCTTTGTAGGCAGGGCCTTTGTAGGCAAAGGAATGTCTCTGCTTTTTAAGATGCTATCTAGGTTTGTCATAGCTTTTCGTTCAAGGAGCAAGCATCTTTTCATGGCTGTAGTCACCACCTGCAGTGATTTTGGAGCCCAAGAAAATAAAGTCTGTCACTGTTTCCACTGTTTCCCCACCTATTTGCTATGAAGTGATGGGACCAGATGCCATGATCTTCGTTTTTTGAATGTTGAGTTTTAAGCCAGCTTTTTCACTCTCTTCTTTCACCTTCTTCAAGAGGTTCTTTAATTCCTCTTCAGTGTCATCTGCATATTTGAGGTTATTGATATTTCCCCCCACAATCTTGATTCCAGCTTGTGCTTCATCCATTGGGATCATATAAAAGAATTAGGATTTTTTCTTTCACTAATTGATTAAAATTACAGGAGCAATTATGGGACAAAGAAACACATTAAAACAACTAATAGGATTTCAGTATTCCAAAAGCAATCAGAGATAATTGCATACTCTAGAGGCATGAAAAACTCTGAATAGACTCTCTCTTTTCAGATACAGCATGTAGGGACTTCCCTGGTGGTCCAGTGGTTAAGATTCCCTGCCTACAATGCAGGAGGCATGGGTTTGATCCATGATTGGGGAACTAAGATCCCATATGCCATGCAATGGGAACAACAACAAAAAAAAAACCTCTTAACAGATAACAGTATGTAATAGCAAGCAGAAAATCAACCAGATAACTTTGGTTGATATACATAATTTTAAGTTATTCATATTTTTCACAACTTGTTGATTTACTCAGTACCATTATGTGTGTGTGTGTGCATGGGTATGCATACGCACTCAGTCATGTCTGACTCTGCAACCCCACGGACTGTAGCCCACCAGGCTCCTCTGTCCATGAAATTTTCTAGGCAAGAAAACTGGAGTGGTTGCCATTTTCTCCTCCAGGGGATCTTCCCAACCCAGGGATCAAACTCACATCTCTTTTGTCTTCTGCATTGCAGGCAGATTCTTTACCATGGAGCCATTGGGAAGCCCACTCATTACTGTTAGTGTACCCTAAAATTTGGTCTCCCTTGGTTGACCATTTCTGCCCAGCCTCCTCTAGAGACACAGCAGATATTTCCCGGTCTCTGGGACTTGCTATCCACAGGGCATAACTTGGATCAGTAGAGTTCTCAGAGGCCCCTTGTTTCTTAAAGCATGTGGTAACAATATTTTGAATAGGTGGTAGACATTTCAAACAATTTTATTCTTTTGGCCTGCACAGTAAAGTAAATTTACTGAAAAGTACAGTAAATTTACCATCGTTTTTTCTGCACCTTGTCAGTGTCTCTGGGCTTGGATTGACTGACACTGGGAGGGGGTATCATCTTTACCTTCCTTTCTCCTGTGCTTGTGGTTGGTTGTTCCTCACTTGTGTTTGATTGTTCTCTCATAATTATGTGATGTGTCTTTAAAGCTAAGTAAAATAGCATGAGTGGTAATCACTATTGTAAACACCAGGATGAGAAACTGCCATCATAAGCCTGTCCACTCTTTTCTGACAAAGTAGGAAGAGTTCCGTCTGTACAAATTCAATCCTTAACCAATATGATTCAAACCATGCAGGTCCACTCATTCAGTAGTAAATACTACATTACTGCACGAGCCGAAGTTGGTTAAATCTGAAGACATAAAACTACAGATGCAGAGGGGTTAAGGATACTGAAGGCCAATTATCAGTTAAATTTGGATTTTCTGTAGTGCCGAGAGTCATCATCCCTACCCCCTGTGCTGTTCAAAGATTAATTGTAATTCTTTTCAATATCCTACTTCTTTATTCATTAAAATAATACATTGTTAAATATGGTCCCAGCATATGAGATCATAAGCACAGCAGGAAAAGCATGGATAAAGGGGTCTGAGCAGGTGAATAATTTCCAGACCTGGAAGAGATCTACTTTTAAAGTTCAAGGAGCTGATGAATGAATCACGTAATACATGTGTGTTAAAGAAAATACCTCTATCAACAGTTGGTTTTCTGGACATGCAATCCCTCATGAGTACATGTTTAAATCTCAAGATTGATTGTCCTTTCTATTTGTTAACTATGTAGAGAATGATTTTCTGCAGTGGATTCAATGAATCTTCTTTTCCAGCAAAAATAAACTGTAGCCACCCTTTGATGATACGGTAAAATCAGGGCTTTGTTTCATAACCACGTGACTTCATTTTGCTAGAATAAGACCACATTGCATAAAGAGTACATTCACGCTTTTAAGATGATGATTAAACTTTGTAACTTTTTTAGTTCCTCCAGTCATTAGCCCTCATCCGAAGGAATACGTCACTGTTGTGGATAAGCCCATCATGCTACCCTGTGAGGCAGATGGCCTCCCACCACCTGACATCATGTGGCATAAAGATGGGCATGTAATTATGGAGTCAGTCCGCCAGCGCATCCTCAGCTCCGGTGCTCTGCAGATAGCGTTTGCTCAGCCTGGTGATGCTGGCCAGTACACGTGCATGGCAGCTAACGTGGCAGGATCAAGCAGCACGAGCACCAAGCTCACCGTGCATGGTAGGTTGTTTAGCATAAGTTATTTCAGTTTACTTCTTTACCACGGCAGAGAGAAGAGACCACCAGGGGAAAATATGATGGAAATAAAAACAATGAAAAACAGCAAACCAGAGCGGAGTGTGGTGTGTGCATGTGGTGTGTAGGTACGCATGTCCTTCAAATATGTTTTTGGTCGGCTCTGTTTATTTGTGCACACACCTTGTGAGAGTGATTTTATTCATAAAGCCAGGATAATTAATCTGTTGCCAGCACCCTCATATGGTGACTACTGGGATCTGTAAGTTGACTTGTGAGGAGTTCATTAGTTTTATTGCTCTTCTGCTTTACTTTTCGAATCGCAAGTCCTCCTGGCCCAAAACTAACCAGCATGTGACCTACCTTATAACTGTAATGTGAACCTAGTGAGCATTGGAGATCTGATTCATTATTTTAAAGTAGCAAAACATTTAAAATAAAGTAGCAAAACATTTACAGGTATATTTTTGTAATAGAAAAAAAAATACCTGTTTTTCCTTTGTATTCAGACAACTAATAAAATATCTAAAAATCAGCATTGAAATATTTTAATTAATATATATTTGAAGACTAAAGATAGAATAACTGTTAATATCAGTGGTAAGAAACAATAAATAAATTAAACTGTGTTCAACTACTATTTTCAGAAGTATCTCTCATTTTAATAACGAGTTTCTGTTTTTTCTTTTTAAAAAAATTTGTGAAAGTGGTTTTTTTGTCTTTCAGGTGTATTTGAATTTTCTAAAATTTTATTCTTGCTTTCAGCTAATATAATTGAACTAATTAATACACATTAGTCCTTTGGTTTTAAATAAATAATATTCCTTTTTTCACATGTTTATAGAAAATTTATCAAAAGTAAGTGTATACTAAACAACAAAGAGGGACTTCCCAGGCAGCTAAGTGATA
Source organism: Capricornis sumatraensis (assembly GCF_032405125.1). Classification (NCBI taxonomy): domain Eukaryota; kingdom Metazoa; phylum Chordata; class Mammalia; order Artiodactyla; family Bovidae; genus Capricornis; species Capricornis sumatraensis. Next base: position 74,393,380 of record NC_091082.1, read on the forward strand.
AAGAGTCTGCCTGCAATTCAGAGCCACAGGAGACACGGGTTCAATCCCTGGGTCAGGAAGATCCCCTGGAGGAGGAAATGGCAACCCACTCCAGTATTCTTGCCTGGAAAATTCCGTAGACAGAGGAGCCTGGAGCCAAAGAGTCAGATACAACTGAGTGTGCGTGCACGCAAACAACAAAGAAATCATTAATAATAACTTAAAAGTATAGGCCACAGTTCCCACCCATAATGCAATAAAGCTTGAAATGTGTAATGAATTTTTAATGCCAAAACCCCAACCCCAAGCAAATTAAAAATTATCATTCTGATTAGCAAGTAGGTCAAAGAATACGATTTTATTTTCAAATTTAGAAAATCATAAAAATAAGGACACCACATCAAAATGTATTGTATGTACCCATAACTAAAATCAAGTATAGTGGTCACAGCCTTAAAATTTTCATTTTAACAAAGAGTAAGTAAATGCACTAGTGTTGCAACTTTAGCAAAGTTGAACTGCCTTTGGTTAGCTAACTAACTGTTAGCAAAGTTGAAATACCAACTCCAGGGAAACCAGGATAAAGGAGATAATGAAAATATAACAAATTAATGAAAATGAACTAGATATTTATGATATACCATTCAACAAAATAGGTTTTAGGCTTTTCAATGTTATCTATCATTTATGTACGTGTGTGCACATATGTGCATGTTAAAGTGGCTTCAGTCATGTCCGACTCTGTGCAACCCCATGGACTGCAGCCTGCCAGGCTCCTCTGTTCATGGGATTCTCCAGGAAGAATACTGGAGTGGGTTGCCATGCCTTCCTCCAGGGGATCTTCCCAACCCAGGGATTGAACCCAGGACTCCTGCATTGCAGATGGATTCTTTACCAGCTGAGCCACCAGGGAAGCCCAAAAATTCTGAAGTGGGTAGCCTATCCCTTCTCTAGGGGAGCTTCCTGACCCAGAAATTGAACCAGGGTCTCTTACATTGCAGGCAGATTCTTACCAGCTGAGCTACCAGGGAAGCCTGTTTATGCATATAATTATTCATATAAGGTTTGCATATCCATATAATCTTTTTTTTTTGCTGAAACCTATTGTGTTCTGTAACTTTAAAAAATTTGTGAAAAAGTTGATCCATTTCTCACTGATGTATTTGAATAATTCTGAAATTTACTGTTTGGGGAGGAGAGTATATTTTTCCTTTTTTAGTCAAGAATTCTTAACATATTTAAACTTTTCTGTTAGAAGTAAATATCTTCGTACTGAATCCTCTAAGGTATTTCTTTGTACCCTGAAATATTCAGTTGATCTTTCCATGTTGCCTAAATTCCATTTCAAAAAATTTGAAGCATAAGCAGTATTTGCATGGAATTATGAAATCACTATAAAACATTTCCTCTGTGATAGTATAAAAACTAAATTAAATGTTTTCACCAGTTTTACTTACATTTGTTGTAACGTGAAGTACTGCAATAAATTTTTTTCTTTAGCTTTAATATGAGGTATTTTATAGTGTTTTAAACTAGTGAGTTTTATTAGTTTGTCCTCATAGTATCTCTGTGATACAAATCCAGCAATTATACAACTGTAGAAGTGGTTTTGGCTTTAGTTGCTCTTGTTTGTTTTATTTCACTGCAATAAGCAAAAGAAACCCAAGGGAAAGTCAGTAAGTCAAATAAAATTTAAATATTTCTCACCAGTTCAATGTTGTTTTTTCCAAGGCTCATTGTAAGTACATCCAACATGTACAAATGCCTTAGAATTCTTGCTAGTGTCAAAAATATTGATTGCTTTCAGAGTAACAAACAAATGACTTGATATATTTTGTTAGTATTTCTACCAAGTTACTCTCAAGAGAATCTATTGTGTGTTCATTTTCAGTGTGAATAATGATTGAACTCAACATCCTGAATGACTTTCTTTTTAAAAACTCTTTATAGTACCACCTAGAATCCAAAGTACAGAAGTACATTACACGGTCAATGAGAATTCACGAGCCGTTCTTCCATGTGTGGCTGATGGAATCCCCACACCAGCAATTAACTGGAAAAAAGACAATGTTCTTTTGGCTAACTTGTTAGGAAAATATACTGTCGAACCCTATGGAGAGCTTATCCTGGAAAATGTTGTGGTAAGTTTAATAAATATGAAGAGATACATTGAGACAGATCATTAATTCACCGTTTTAGTGATTTAGCTTGAAAATGTATTTTTTGTTTTGTTTGTTTCTGTCTGTGCCACACAGCTTGCAGGATCTTAGTTCCCTAATCAGGGGTCAAACTTCCACAGCAGCGAAAGAGCCAAGTCCTAACCACTGAAGCACCAGGGAATAATGAAAGAAAAGTACCCTTATAAATGCAGGTCAAAAAATTAATTTTATATATATTTCATTTTATGTCCCCAAGGATAGTATTTAGCACATCATGGGAACTTATAAATGACTTTTTTCTAAACTTATTTTATTTTTGTGGAAATCTTTATCAGAAAAATTCTAAGCCTCTATTATATTCCTTGCTTGTAACAATGCATGAGACATTGTTCAAAGAATAGAGGTGTAAGAATGTGTGATGTATTATTAAGCAAATACAAAAAGCAGGCTTTTTTGTCTTTTCAGGTTTTTAAATAACTTTCAGTCTTAGGGATCTGTGCAAGCTGGGAATTTTGAATATTCTTAGGTGGTATTTGTCCAGTCTGCAGAATAGTAGCTATGGGAAGCATCTGTTTTTCAATATTAGCCATTTTGAAGAAGAATCTATATCTATACATACCACATGACTTTTTAAAAATTATCATATGGTTTCAGTGTATCAACACTTGGGACCAACTATTAAACATGATCAAAATGTGAATCACTTTCAAAGCTTTTGTGCCTATCTTTGGACTTCCCTGGTGGCACAAACAGTAAAGAATCTGCCTACAGTGCAGGAGACCCAGGTTCTATCCCTGGGTCAGGAAGATGCCATGGAGAAGGGAATGGCTACCCACTCCAGTATTCTTGCCCGGAGAATTCCTTGGACAGAGGAGCCTGGTAGGCTACTGCCCATGGGACCGCAAAGAGTCAGACATGACTGAGTGACTAATACTTTCATTATTCCTTTTCATTACCCTTCGAAGTACCTAAATTTCATTATAAAATCTTCATAGAATTAAATTCAAACAGATTAAATTGATAAAATTGGTCACATTCACTTCATAGTATAATTTCCGCTGTTAGGTAGACTCCTTGATTACCAGATAAATAGCCCTAGGGCTAGGCTAACTTGATCTTATGTACAAGCAGAAATTGTATTTATTCAAATCTAGGTTTCTATCAATTGTAAGATGCACCTTTATTTTATGTACCACTAAGAAAGAAAGGAAAAAAAAAAAATCCAGTCAAGTAAACTAGAGAAGACCATCAATTTTTAAGTTGTATGTGAGTCGGACACAACTGAGCGACTGAACTGAACTGAACTGATCCCAATTTCAGACCTATGAAAAGTTAAAAATGTGAGCTTAAGAGTGATAAAATAATGTTAAATTTGTTTGTTTAAACTGGTATACAGTCTCTGGTAGGAACTACTGTCAGATTCAAGAATGTTGAATTTGACCTCTCAATCACTCTTATAGACATGAAGGAATTAAATGAGAAAAGTTTAAACTTTTAGTGGGACAACTGAGATAAATTTTTTTAATAGCAACAATAAGGTACCTTATAAATAACAGATGAAAGACACAAATGATATGTCTATCTGTGAATAATATGTATAATCTGGATTTTCCAAAGCTTCACTTCCATAAAATCTTTGGCTTTTAAATTTAAGATGTTAAGATCTGGGAATTTAAGAGCAGCTAAGTGGTGTCAGGGTGAGGAGACCTTTACATGGAATATGATTTATTTCTGTTTGCCCTTAAAAATCATTATGAAACCCTAGCAGTGTTAGATTGTATCTATAGTAAGTGATTATATTTTTATGCTGCATTGCCAATCAATTACTTGATGCTTCAATGCAAAGAAAATCTATTCTTAAACTTCTTTTTAAAAAATAAGGAAAAGTCTGTGCTGTGGACCTTAATACAGTCAGAAGCATTCAGTCATTAATTTAACAAATATTTATTGAGTATTGAGTACCTTCTCTATGATCAGCACAGATTTAGACACTGGGAATAAATACATTGAACAAAGCAATGAAAGATCGTTGCCTTCATGGAGTTTATTCCTAAAGGAGTGAGAGAGTCAATAACAAAAATAAACGATGCATACATTTCAAAAGAATGATAACAAAATAGTAAAAAATAAAAATAAAGAATGTATACAATTCAAAAGAAAACAACTGGTATGAAAAATAAAATAAGAACAGGTAAAAGGTATCTGAATTTGGAAGAGTACAAGTTATATTTTTAAATAGCATGGTCAGAATAAATGTCCTCTGGGAAGCAAATACTTTGAGCAAAATTTGAAGGAAGTGAATTAGCTAAGCAGATATCTGGGAGAGGAGCATTCCAGTTTTCTCTGCCTGGGAGAGAGGCAGAAAACTGGGATCCCCTACCCCAGATTTGGGGGGTAAAGAAATGAAGGTGGGTGCAAAAAATAAAAAAAAAAAAAATGTAAGGTAGGAACATGCCTGATGTATTTGAGAAACAGGAGACCAGTGAAAAAAAGAAGGAAGAGAGAGAAGTCAGAGAAAAAGTGAAGACCAGATACACGTAATACCTCATTGCTGTTCAGTTGCTCAGTCGTGTCTGATTCTTTGCAATCCCATGTAACAATGTGCATTTTACTCTGAGTAAAATCAGAATCCATTACAGGTTTTGAGCAGGGGAGCAATGTTGTCTGCCTTATGTTTTTGCCATATTGCATTGACTATTGTGATGAGAATATATGGTAGGGAGGCAAGGAAAGAAGCCGAAAGACCAGTTGGGAAGATGGTCTGGAGGCAGATGAGAGATGATAGGACTCAAAGCAGAACATTAGCTGAGAAGGGGTGAGTGAGAAGTGGTTGGATTTTGTGTATACTTTGAAGCTAGGATTTCCTAGCTAGACTGAAAATAGTGTGAAAAAGAATAAACAAACACTCCAGTGTCTGAGGGCAAAGTCACGAACAGCTGGAAGAACAGAATAGCCATCAACTGAGATGGAGTGAAGGCTGCAGATAGACCGGAAAGGCGAAGAGGGGAGTTTGGTTTTGGACCTGCGCTTGAGATGTCTTCTAGGCAACCGAGCAGAGCGTTGGAATAAGTTCAGTACAATTGGAGTTTGGAAGAAACATCTGGGCTGGACATACTGGTACTCGTTTCAGCATGTAGATGGTTTTTAAAGCCACTAAAACCGAGTTGAGTGTGGACAGAAGAAAAGAGGAACAGAGACTGAGCCCTCTTATACACCTACGTTGGCAAATTAATGTGGAGGGGAAGCCAGCAAAAGGAGATGGAAGAAAAGCAATCAGTGAGGCAGAAAGGAAACTAGGGGAATGGGGTGTCCTGGAAGCCAAGTGAAGACATGGTTTTAAAAAAGAAGGAAGCCAGAATTTTGTCGAATGCTGCTACAACTTCGAGTAAAATGATTGCCAAGAGCTGGCTATTGGATTTAGCAAGTGAAATCTTGGAATTGCAGCTAATTGCCCTGACTGTTGCCATTTCCTTTGATCATTTTCATGGTCTTTGGTGCGCCACATTACCCAGAGAACCAGCTATGCCATCAAGATTCTAACAGCCTTTGGGAGTACATTTGCTCTTTAGTTGTACATTGTAGTACGGCAGTTGATGTTTACTAAAACTGCATAATCTAAAGTTTTCTAAGATCTTCTTACTATAAAATGCTATAGTTCTGTAAGGTATGGACTTTTAATTTCTTAAACATTGTAAATTATGCTTTGTAAAAACTAGCCAGATGGTTCAGACTAAAAGATGGAAATTTAAATCATTTTTAGAGTGCTCCTTTGGGGACCAAGCTATGCAGTTTTATGAATTATATGTAATATGATGTAAGATCGTGTAACTTTATGCACAATGACTTTTCTTTCTTTAAGCCGGAGGATTCTGGCACCTATACCTGCATTGCTAACAATGCCGCAGGTGAAGACACACACACCATCAGCCTGACTGTTCAAGTTCTTCCGACTTTTACTGAACTCCCTGGAGATGTGTCATTAAATAAGGGAGAACAGCTCCGATTAAACTGTAAAGCAACTGGTATTCCATTGCCCAAGTTAACATGGACCTTCAATAACAATATCATCCCAGGTTGGTAATTTAATTCTTAAGAAGTGAATAAGTACACTGATAGAGAACTTGAAACCCATCTCCATTTTCTTTAACTGTGGGAATTGATTGAAAAGTTGCATGAATTGATTGCTTTAAATTCTGTAAAATGTGTACTTTTGCCTGGATTTTAGCCTATGCCCAGGATATGTGTTCTTTTCATTCTTTAGAAAGGACACGTTGATTACAGGACCATATATTGAAGGATATAGGTAGGTTTTTTAACCTAAAACTAATTCCCCTCCCCGAGAAGTCATATACACAGATGCCCAAATGTATCCCCCTGGACCTCTTCGCTGTTCTCACTCAGTCGTGTCTGAATCTTTGTGACCCCACCGACTGCAGCCTGCCAGGCTTCTCTGTCCATAGGATTTCCCAGGCAAGAATACTGGAATGGGTTGCCATTTCCCCCTCCAGGGATATTCCTGACCTAGGGATCAAACTCGTGTCTCCTGCAGCTCCTGCATTGGCAGGAGAATTCTTTACCACTGAGCTACCTGAGACCTCCTTCCTTATTGATTAAGACAACTGTGAGAGTCCTGAAGATTCACCTAATTTTACAGAGAACTCTCTTTTTCATTGTATGAATTAACCTCTCTAATCCACTATCAGAGTGTAGATCAATTAAGTAAACAATTTCCAATCTGTGTGTGCACTACGTGTTCAGGTAGTGCCACGCATCACGGGGAAGATGTGTTGCTATCTGTTAGACTTTTAGCACCAGCACGAAGATACTGTTTGTAAAAAGAAATTGTTGCTTCCTAAAATTGAGTTCTGAAGTACTACACTATTAGCACTTAAGAAATGCCTCGCTAGAAAGTTAGTAATAAGCTTGAGTTTTCTGTTATAAAGATTTATGATAACTAGAATTCATCAGCTGTGTCACCTCAACAGTAATAGTATAATATACTTCACTAAAGAACAATAAACTCTAAAAAACCTAATCAGCACTGTTTTCTGAAGATAGAATACTAACTTAGATATTTAAGTTTTTAAAGCTTAATTTTCCACTTACTATTCAGCAGTATGAAAACTTTAAAAGATAATTTGAACCAGCTATATAGCACAGGGAACTCAACCCCATGCTCTGTGATGAACTAGATGGGTGGGATTGGGGGTTGGGGGAGTGGGGGTGGTCCAAGAGGGAGAAAATATATGTTCACATATACCTGATTCACTTTGTTGTACAAAAAATACTTAACATTGTAAAGCAATTATATGCAAAAAAAAAAAAGATAATTTGAATGGGAGAGAATCTGCAAAGTAAACATACTTAATGTAATTAGATATTGGTTGGTCTAATCGGAATCTTATTTAGTATCGATTGTTTTAGGATTCACATATTTATCTTATACTCTATTCCAAGTATTGAAACTACCTTTGGTAATTTATATCATTACCACTTATGGGCAAGTTCAAATTATTACAAATTTAATCTTGTCATTATTACCTAACTAGCGTAGGTGTTCATGACTTTCCTTCTGAGTTGCCAGGTCAGTTGAATTATAACTGAAAAGATTTCCATGTTCTTGATGTAAATTGTTTGGGAGGAAAAGTGGTGGTGAGAGAAATGAAATGGAAAATGTCATATTTCTGAAGGAAAGATTTTTGAAACCTAGAGAGAGTGCGAGCCAGCGTTAGGCAACTCTTTGAGATGAAAGGTGTAATCGAAAATAATTTTAGAAGATGTTTGTTATCATTCTCTTTTTCATTCTTCAAACAAGTGTCTAGAGACATTGCAAATAGCTCAGAGGAAGAAATCTCTGGAAAGGGCTCTCTCCTCCAGTGTCATAATGAGATCTCTTTGGTTGAATTGCTGACCAACTCATAAATCTAACTTGCAAAATACTGAGCTGTTGTGATTATTTTCTGAGGTTACTGAGAGACATTTGTGTACTCTACTTTGTTTCCTTCAGCCCACTTTGACAGCGTCAGTGGACACAGTGAACTTGTTATTGAAAGGATATCAAAAGAGGATTCAGGCACTTACGTGTGCACTGCCGAAAACAGCGTTGGTTTTGTGAAGGCAATTGGATTTGTTTATGTGAAAGGTGGGTGAAAGTGTTCTGTTTTCAGTATTTATGATGAATGGTTTGTATTTTGGATCCCTATTGTATAGTAATATGATGTAACTTCATGTTTATTAGTTTAGTCTTATTTCACAGATGTGCAAACTCATGAGATAAAAACAAATTATGAATGTTCATCTCAAAAGTAGGTAAGCAGTATGTGAAGAGATCATTTGGCACAAATGGCATCATTCACTTAGATTACTGAAATGGACAAAATTCTCTCGCCGATTAGCATGAGCAGCTGATTCTGCAAGATTCATGGGGCTCAAAAGTGGCTTTTCCCCTCTTCACTAAATTGTCTTTTAAATAGGTTAGAATCACAAAGACTAATATACACTCGTCTTTTGTTATTTTCCAGAACCTCCAGTCTTCAAAGGTGATTACCCTTCTAACTGGATTGAACCACTTGGTGGTAATGCAATCCTGAATTGTGAGGTGAAAGGAGATCCCGCCCCAACCATCCAGTGGAGCAGAAGGGGGATTGACATTGAAATTAGCCACAGAATCCGGCAACTTGGCAATGGCTCCTTGGCCATTTATGGCACTGTGGTAAGTCACACTGAGTTGTCAGTACACACTTTAAATGTCACAATCAACACCTCTCTATAGGTGCCATGGGAAGTTTCTCTGCATTCCTATTTTAATCATAAAATCTGAATCAATGGGTTCTTTTAAAAAACTGAAAAGATAGTTCAAATTGATGATTTTTAGCCCTTCAAAGGAGTACGAGCAATAAAAAAATTAGCTGCTTTGTTCTCCATCATTGACCTGTTATTCAGCATCAGTAGATAACTTCCTTAAATCTATTTTAGAATGAGGAATTTGAAGAATTACGAACACTATTTTAAATATAAGATAGATTTCATCACTAAGTCAACAACTTTATCAGGCTTTCCAAAAGCTTCAGTAATTCAGGCAATATTAGTACTTTAAGTTATTCTAATTTGAGGGTCAAGGGAATGAGATATTTTATCTAAAAAATTCTTAACTAAAGATGAGTTATTTGTTAACCCACTGTTGAATTCATTGAAATCGCAATTAGACTATACTGCCCAGTGGACCTGTTTCAATGGACCACTTTCGGTCTTTTATTCAGCTTGGTTTTATTTCAGCATTAGATGCTGTTGACTGTTCCTTCAATTTTGAGATGATTTCTACCTCTGGCTACACTAATCAGTCTGCTTCTTCACCGCTGCTTTCCCCGCTCTACCGCTACACAAACATAACTACTTTTGAAGTCCTTGGTACTTCTTCTTATATTAATACTGATTTTCCACCACACAATTTCAGATTCCTAACCCTATGCCTTCAACCCTGAAACTCTTTCAAGTTCCACCTACAGTTTCCTATGAGAAATTTCTATCTGGATCATGCATTGATAGTTTGACTAAATTATCTAAACCAACATCCATCTCTCTTCTCCTACCCTCTTCCACTTCCTGCAATTCAGTTCCCCCTAAATGACTTATTCTTTTTATTAACAAGACCAGAATTCCTCTGTTCATAAGACCTTACCAAAATCTCTAATTAGATATCAAATCTAAATTCATGTGGTACTTCTTTTCTATATCATGTATGTATAAATTTATCACTTATGTTCTGTGATTTGCATCACTAGTAAATTAGTTTTTCACTTTCCTATATTTCAAGCTTCTAAAGTAGAGGCTAACATTAATGTTTTTAATAACCTCTGTAACAAAGAACTAGATATTTATTCATTTATTCTGAATATTTAATGCTTTTTAAAATATCTATTGGAGAAGGCAATGGCACCCCACTCCAGTACTCTTGCCTGGAAAATCCCATGGATGGAGGAGCCTGGTGGGCTACAGTCCATCGGGTCACTAAGAGTCATATTGGCATTTTTCTTTACTAAGATAATTTTGGATAAATCATTATAAAAAATGGTATTTCTGCTTTGGTTTCTACCAGTTATTGTTCCCTGAGAGTTCCCTAGGTTGTATAGAAAAAAAAAATTTAGCTAAGAATTTCTTTTTTTTTTAATCTATTTGTATGGTTAAATATATGTAAGTTTTCCTATTTCTATTAAAATACCTTTTCATAAACACAATTGCATAAACAAGCTCATGGTGAAAAAAAATATGATTTTCACTGCTCGGTAGGCTGTTTTTATAAAACACTGCTTATTTCCGTAGAATGAAGATGCTGGTGATTATACATGTGTAGCTACCAATGAAGCTGGGGTGGTGGAACGCAGCATGAGTCTGACTTTGCAAAGTAAGCTGCTTAAATTTGATGAAGAAATATCCATATAATTGTTCATTTAACTTTCTAGCAAATACATTAATGGTAGCTTTCAGAGTCTAATTTAGTTTGCTGCTGCTGATAGAGCAATTGTTATCAACCAGAAGACTGACACAACGTTGCACAGGTATTTTTGTCTATTTTACCTAACATATACAGTTCAAATTTGCAGTGGTTTGATATCAGAGCTTTTGTTGCTGTTTGCAATATATTCAGTCAAATACCCTTTTTCTAGCTCCCTACCATTCTTGTAAGGAGCTTACAAAGATGTCATTTTATGGCACTGTAAAACTAGGTGTTAAAAATAAAGACTAATGTAAATGAACTCAAGAGTTCTCTGGATCAACTGCTGTCAATCTGTTGTGAAGTATCTGTGTGTTCTTGGCAGGATGAGCATGCTTGTGATAAAGGTCCTCAGTGTCAACAATCAGAAGATAGGTTTCTGTAATTTGAAAAGCATGAAAGACTCCAGTGACTCAGTGGACAGACCCCAGAACCACTTCAGGGGCTGACCTGAGAACAGTGTCATTAAGTTAAGGAAATCAGTTTATTTTGTGAATAGGCTCGGTATTTAATGGAATGAATTTACATTTTTTATTCACGATTAAGAGATGCTGTAGACCATTTACTAACAGCTGTTTACCAAACTACTATTCTCTAAAACTTAAATAGATATTTCTCTATTTCTATATATTCTCTGAAATGCTGAACAGATATTTAATAGATATTGAAGACGGTGGTACCCCCTGCAGCCTTAGTGAGGTATAATTGACAAATAAAACTATGTATATTTAAAGCATACAGTATAGAACTTGCCTGGTGGTCCAGTGGTTAAGACTTCTACTGCAGGGGGTGCAGGTTCAATACCAAGTCAGGAAACTAAGATCCTACATGCCACGTGGCATGGTGAAAGAAACTAAAGTGTACAGTGTGATGATTTGATTTACATATATTGAATACACTGTAAAATGATTACCACAATCAAGTTAATTAACATTTTCATCACCTCACACTTTTTTGTTTGTTTTTTTGTGGGATTTTTGGTGAGAATGTTTAAGATCTACTCAGCAAATTTCAAGTATAGAGTATGGGGTGACTAACTGGAGTCATCATACTATACATTAGATTCTCAAAAGTCACTCATTTTTATGATGAAAAGTCTGTATGTTTTGACCAGTATCTGCCCACCTCCCCACCCTTCAGCCCCTGGCCACCCCCAGTCTATTCTCTGTTCCTGACTTTTTAAGATTCTACATGTAAGTGGCAGCATGCAACTATTTGCCTCTTGTCTGGCGTATTTCACTTAACACAATGCCTTCCATGTTGTCACAAATGGCAGGATCCCCTCCTTTTCGTGGCTGAATAATATTCAGTAGAATAATATTCTATTGCTGAATTTTATTCTAATAGAATAAAATTCTAATCTATACAATAGAATATTATATACATTATATACAATAGAATATTATACAATAGAATATATTATTCATAAGCTTGTTTCTGTGTCTAAGATAGTGTTTTATTAAAATACAAATGTACCAAATAATAACTTTATGGATATCATTAGGAGAAAAGTAGAGTGCCATGATTGAATAATTCTGAGAAAAATAGATTAAACAAAGTTTTCATTTATTAAATATATATATATATATATATATATATAAGAGCACCTACTATATGCCAAGCTCTGCTTAGGTGCACCAGTTTTCTTTACTCCAGATATTTCCAGAAATGTTAGCATGCAGATGTGAATTTAACTCAATTAGAGGAGGATATAATAATCTAAATTTCCCCCCCAAAAATGTTATTCTCATGAAATCCCCCCAACCCAGGGTTTCATAGCTTTCTTGGGTGAATGTATGTAGGGCATCTCACAATTAATCTCCCCAGGAAGAGTGATTCACTGGCCAAGTTTAAGAAATACTGCATTAGATTAGCTCATTTACATATACTGACAATAAATTCATTGTAATAAATGAGGGATATAAAAAAGTAAAAAATACAATGTTTAAGATTAAAGTACCATAAGAAATGTCTTCATTTAGATAAAATGCTCATATTTAACAAATTATTATATGACTGATAGAATTAATTAAACTTTGAAAGATGTGCATATGGAATTTTTTATTTTCCTTTTTAAATTTTTTTACATATGGGACTTATTGTTAAATTAATTTATAGACTACGTGCCATTGGAAATGTTCAAATATGGAATCTAAATGAAGAGTCTTAGTTTTATTTAACACTTTTTTGACCATAATAATATGAACAGGCTTATTTAGTCAATGTTCTTATTTAGTGTGTTGCATGACTAGTTGAGCCATTTACTTTAGTCAACAACAGTTTATGGAATACATAATGTAATCTGAAACGGGAGGGGTGTTCTTAGAGCCCGGAAAGTTCTTAAAGTGATTTTAATATAAACGTCAAGTAAGAATGCAATTTGAGGATGATGCGGACATATATATGAATAATACATTAATAACACTGAAAGATTCAAACCTCACGTGAAAGAATTCCTTTTGTAAAAGACAACATGTCAGTGATACTTTTACATAAAATACTATCATAGTAGTATTACCATAAAACACATTTTACTTCTGTTTTTGTTCTGTGTTCTATCATTCCAGATACAGCTCCTGGTCTGTAATATGCAGCCACCACCCTGAATTATCTCATATGCATCACTTTCTGTTGAGCCAATCCTTCCACCAGTTCAGTTCAGTCTGAAACACTGCTGTCATCCTATCAGACTCTATCAAGAAAAAACACACTCCCCTATTCTCACCTATTCAAATGTAAACCCTTTAGATTTTCTTTTAAGATTTTAACCAAATGTTTAAAACCTGCATGCTGCTGCTGTCCAGGCTGAATCACGTTTCAGAGCTAACTATCTCTATACTGTTTGCTTCTCTCCATGGCAGTTCCTTTCTTCTATATGTAATCTTACTCATTTTTTTTTAAAATCCAGTTTAAGCTTCTTCTCCATGAAGTCCTTTATATTCTCTTTCTTGACATTGTAGACCAGTATAAATATTATGCCACCAACTTTTTATATTTTATAGTTCCTTTTATCTTTCCAATACCTTCATTTGAACAGCTGTCATCCACTATAGATACTGTTGACCTCTCGCTCCTCCTTGAAACACACTTTGGTTACTAGGATACCATTTTCTTCTGAATTTCTTCCTTCCTCAGTGATCAGCTCTGAGTATCATTTACAGGCTCATTTTCTGTTCATTTCTTACCTAATAATGTTGCAATAGTTTCTGTCTTTGGATCTCTCCCTCTCATTTTAGACTCACTCCTGAAGCAATCTTACCTCTATCTCTATTCTAAGCTTGAGATATGAATAGACATCTCCACTTGACTGTCCTACAGATATCTCAAGCTCAGCATTTCTAAATGGATGCAAATCATCATTCCTTATTCCTTCCTAATAAATCTGTTCTTTCTTGCGTATTCTACTGAATTTACCCAAAGATAAACTGTATTCCCCAAATCAAAACCCTGTAGTCTTCAATTCATCCCTTTATGCTATACTATTGAATGGCTAACTCCTACTTTAATAATTCTTGAATGTCTTCCTTTACCTCTTCATTTCCAGAGACATAACTTTTGTTTGGTGTATTGAGTCACTATTGTTTAGGCTCTCATGTTACCACACATTTATCTATTCTGTACTAAATTCTATTCTACCTATTGTGTTACTAAATTTTATATGTATCTTATAGCTCAATAACTGGTTACTTGTCTGTCTTATAAATAGACTCTGAATCCCTTGAAACTAGATACTGTATCTGTGCACAATGCCTGGCAAGAAATAAATTCTCAATATATGTATATATTGAGGGAGAACACAATGGCACCCCACTCTAGTACTCTTGCCTGGAAAATCCTACGGACGGAGGAGCCTGGTAGGCTGCAGTCCATGGGGTCGCTAAGAGTCGGATACGACTGAGCGACTTCACTTTCACGCATTGGAGACAGAAATGGCAACCCACTCCAGTGTTCTTGCCTGGAGAATCCCAGGGACGGGGGAGCCTGGTGGGCTGCCGTCTATGGGGTCGTGCAGAGTCGGACACGACTGAAGTGACTTAGCAGCAGCAGCAGTATATTTTGAGAATGATGATCAGTGATGAAAGAATAACTTAATAACAACTCTTAACCTCAAAAAATGATGTAAGGGAAAGAATTAAATGTTCACCATGTAAAACACAGACAAAAGCAATAACAAAAATAATAAGAACAGTAGTACTAAGGATATTTTCTTCTTGTCTTTTGTTGAAGATCTGTGCTTGCATCATCTTAGTTGAGTCAAACAAGATCCTCTGAACTAGGCACCATTTTTAAGGACACAGTGATTCAAAAAGGTAGTAAAGAGCAGAGGCAGAATGTGAATCCAGAAAAGCACAACTGCAGAGCCCATGCTCTAGGCTAGATTGCTTAGGCATTTAAAATTTTTACCGTTTACTAAATAAAACATTCTGTCAATGGCAATTACAACCTTAACAGTTGAGAAGCTACATTTTATTAAAAAAAAATCAGTTTAATTTTTTTCTAAATAATGTTATATAATATGACTCACAATGTAAATATAATTCCACAAAAACTAAAAAACATGTGCTTTTCTCCATAGGTCCTCCTATTATCACTCTTGAACCAGTAGAAACTATTATTAATGCTGGCAGCAAAGTCATCTTGAATTGTCAAGCAACTGGAGAGCCTCGTCCAGCCATTACATGGTCCCGTCAAGGGCACTCTATCCTCTGGGATGAGCGAATTAATGTGTTGTCCAACAACTCATTACATATCGCAGCTGCTCAGAAAGAAGATACATCTGAGTATGAATGCGTTGCTCGAAACTTGATGGGTTCTGTCCTTGTGAGAGTGCCTGTCATAGTCCAGGGTGAGTGTGATATTCGTTTACCCTGATATGTTCTTATTAAACAGTACCTGGGGCAATCTAAACAATAAAAACCATTCAGCATCTTAGCCCACATCTCTTGTACCCTTAAGATACTTCTAGATTATAGGGATAGGACAAAAATCACATTACAAACTGAAGAGATTAAAAACAGTACAGATGAGAGCTGCAGAATACCATGTTAATAATTCAAAATCCCAAATGGAGTTTTCTTTTTAAAACTAGGTTAAAATTATTCTCAAAAATCAGTGCATAGTTTTGCTTCAAAGAATGACATATTTCCAAAAGGTAAACAGCATATAAATCTCTTCGTCGCTCACTCTTTCAACAGCCATGTCCAAATGAATCAGGACTGGAACCAGGAAGAAACTCTAGTTAACTGCTCAGTGCTTCTCGGATGCTTCGGTTTTCATTTTACACTAAAGAAGAGCTTCCATAAACAATTTCTCAGCCTTTCTATGTTCAGTGCTAGACCGAGTGCATGTCTTCCATGAAATCTGACTTATAATTTTTGTATTTACAATAACAGAGACCAAGTACAGTGTTTTATTTGCAGTCCCCGGTGGCTTTTCCCAGTGGTCGGCCTGGAGACCCTGCAGTGTCACTTGTGGAAAAGGGATCCAGAAGAGGAGTCGTCTGTGCAACAACCCCTCTCCAGCCAACGGGGGGAAGCCTTGCCAGGGATCGGATTCAGAAATGCAAAACTGTCACCAGAAGCCGTGTCCAGGTACACCTCTTTATTCAACAGACAGGCACGTGGTTCAATAGATACCCACTTCTGTCCCCTAACTATGGCTTGTCTCAGTATAAGTTCTTTCCATTGAAACGTCCCTGATGGTGTTAACGTGTCACCTTTGGATAGTGGATGGGAACTGGTCAGAATGGAGTCCCTGGGAAGAATGCACAAGGAGCTGTGGACACGGCAACCGAACCAGGAGCAGAACTTGCAATAATCCATCAGCTCAACACGGTGGGCGGCCGTGTGAAGGGACTGCCGTGGAAACCATCATGTGCAACATTCGGCCTTGCCCAGGTGAGAACCCAGAGATGGGCAAAACTTGTGTCTTTTTGACCCATACAAAGGAGCTATAATTACCTTTTCTTCTTTATTGAGAAGAGATGTTATAGCCTCAACCTTTGAACACATTCTCTATGTTTCACTTCTGTCTCATGTATATGAGGGTGTGGCATTAAATTAGTGTTAATTCAAGTACCTGATTTAACTGAACATGAGAAAGATTTCCAAACTGTGGTATATTTTTAATCATTTAAATGCAATCAAATTAACAGAATTTTAGAGATGTTGAAGACCTTAGATAACAGCTAATCCAGTCATTCATTTTCAGATGAGAAAAATGAAGCCTAGAGAGGTTAAAGACCTGCCCAGAAATACACGGCTGGCAAGGAGAAAATAGCATTAGCTACATTCACTCAATAAATGTCATGTGCTAGGAACCATGCTTAGGACTTTATCTACATGTCATTTTTGACTTTGTGAAACAACATAGGTATTTTAGGGTTCTAGGTGTCTTCACTATAAGAATCTTTGCTGCCAAGCAAGCAGTATTGCCACACAACTAAGTAGACCATAAGACAATTTTGCTGTAAAAGATAAATTAATGAAAATAAAGGTACACCTAAAAGGATATAATTAAGATGAAAAATTGAAAACAAAGTTTTTAAACAATTTGTTGTGAAAAATTAAAAATGAAAATATTTTGGAAAATACTTGAATACATTCCAAATGTGTGTAAATTCATGTTATAGTTGTATTGCTTCCCCAGTGGGTCAAGTGGTAAAGAATCTACATGCAATGCAGGAGATGCAGGAAACTTGAGTTTGATCCCTGGATCAGGAGGATCCTCTGGAGAAGGAAATGGCAACCCACTCCAGTGTCCTTGCCAGGGAAATCCCATGGACAGAAGAGCCTGGTGGGCTACTGTTCATAGGATGCCAAAGCCGGACATGACTGAGTTTGCATGCACGTAGTTGTATTGGGGTATATCTTGGAAAACAAAGGTACTTCCTTTCTCAAAGTTTATCATCAATGATTCAGGATCTTAGTGTGTTAGCCACTCAGTCATGTCCAACTCTTTGTGACTCCATGGACTGTAGCCCACCAGGCTCCTCTATCCATGGGATTTCCCAGGCAAGAATACCATTTCCTTCTCCAGAGGATCTTCCCAACCCAAGGATTGAACCCGGGTCTCCCACATTGCAGGCAGATTCTTTACTGTTTGAGCCACTAGGGAAACCCTCAGAATCTTATGTTGGATATAAGTTCTTTCTGATGTAAAAAAAATCTGCTGTAAGTCTTTTCAGCTGTCCCCTGAGAGTAAAATGAACAGAGGAGGGATACTGCTATTTTTTATCAATATATGTAACATATATAACTGATCATAGACACCTGGACCACAGTTAAATAAATGTTCCATCCCATTCTCAGTCCTTATATTTCACCAAATTCTCTAAGTCAGATTCTGTCTCAAATACCACAATTCTGGCTACATTATGTTACCATTTTCTAGAAACATATTCATCAAGAAACACATAACCTTTTCCTTTTGCAGGGATATAAGAAGAGCTTGATGGGTTTGCCTGCAACTTTTAATATTGTGTGATAAATTTGATAAAGACAGCATTAGAAACCAATCTTTAGTACCTAAATTAGCTAAAAATGATACTGGAATAATTAATACTCCTAAAGGCTGTTATGAATTACAGTTAGTCACTCAGTCATGCCTGACTCTTTGCAACCCCATGGACTGTAGCCCGTCAGGCTGCTCTGTCCATGGAATTGTCCAGGCAAGAATATTGGAGTGTGTACCCATTCCCTTCTCCAGGGGATCTTCCTGACCCAGGGATTGAATACAGGGTCTTCTGTATTGCAGGCAGATTCTTTACTGTCTGAGGTACCAGGGAAGCCCCTATCCTATGAATTAGTCATTACCCTTTTATATTCACCATAGCTTGGTAAATCTTTGCTTTTGACAGGTGGGAGGGATGATTGTGCTCACCGAAGGATTTACAAACTGATATGATATCACTTTAGTATGGTATGCAATCCAACTTTATACTCTTATTTCACACTTCAGTAAGTTTTCTTATCACTGTATTTTCTATCAAGTCATTATACATAAGTTATTGACTTTGCTAAGACCATCACATCTGCTCATCACTCTATAGATCTTAATGAGACCTAAGATGTATATAATATAAAAATGGGAACACTGAGTCAGTAGGGAAATGAAACCACTGCCAACTTGTTGAAACCTGTCAACCAGTTATTTTATCTTTCACAGCAAAATTGCCCCATAGCCAATTAGTTGGAGGAAAACCTCTTTGGGGCAAAGATTCTTAGAGTGACTATACTAGGTGTGGTATATTAGGGCTTTTTCAGATTAAAGTGACAGAAATTAAATTAAAATAAATAGACCATCTATTTAGACCATGTAAATAGACCAAGCTTAAATACTAAGCATCCATAGAAAATTCTATTTTCAGGTATGATTGAATCCAAGAATTTGGCTAATGTTCGTACCAGAGTGTTTTCCATCTCTCATCTCTGCTTTCCTTTCTATGGCTTTATTCTTCATTAGACACTGTGTGTGTGGAAAAAATGACTGGTGGTACCTGGCCTACAAGGGCCTTAGAATCTAAGGCCTCAGAACAAAAGAGTTCCTCTCTCTCAGAATTTGTATCAGCCTCTGGGAAGGAACTGCTTGATTTTGTGGGTCCCAGGCTCACCTCTGAACTCAGGGAGTCCAGGAGAAGGATACTGCTCTGAGAGCCAGCTTGGGCTACTTACCCACAGTGGATCAAGAGAGGCAGGCAGGGCTCCTTGTTTGACAGCCTGAAAGAAATCCTGTGGAATAGAAATCACTCATTAATCCAACAGATATTTATTGAGCACTCGGTCTGTGTTCAAGGCACTGTTCTAACTGCTAGGATTAGAATGGTAAATGGAGAATGTCACTTGCATACTGATAAGCGTATAGAACAAACTCAAGAGTTGAAGTGAAAGAGCATACCTGGAAGAAATACTTTACCTGAGATGGTCTAAAAAAGGGATGTTGACAAAAAAGAGATAGTTACCCTCTGCATTGGATATTGCATTCTATTGTACAATTCAGGAAACTATATGATAAAATATTTGATATGAGGAAATACATGATAATTTACTGAGGTTATATAACTACTAAAAAGTGAATTAAGGATTTGTACCCAAGTTGATCTGATTCCTAAGCCTCTTCACTTAGATCTTGGGTATCTTAATTTGCAGCTGAGAATTTCTATTATGTTATAAAAATTAAATGTTCTTATGAAATCTAAAAAAGATTAAAAAGCCAAGATTATTTTAATCTTGAAAAATTAGAAAGTTAATAACATATCAAACCAGAAATACCTGATTAATCTTTGTACAGTTTATCAGCTATGATATCATTTAGCTTTTCATTATATAGATATTTGTACATGTCCTAAAATAAAACTCAAAGGTGTCTTTTTTTCTTTCTGTTTTTATTGAGTAACTATTGGCTTACTGCAGTCTTGCTCGCTGTTCTGTTGGCTTACTGATTTTTAGACTTTCTTTGGTTATCTCTCAGCCCCTAAACCGATTGAATTTAGCTGTTATTATGGCATATTGTCAGTGGTGTTCTGGATCCAGCCTCTGAGAGCGTGTGTCTTTTCCCACTGGGAGTTTCATGACATCACATTAATACGTAGATATTGACCATGGTGGGAGTGTTTTGTATCATAAAAACTATAGATGCTATAAATCAGTGTTTCCTCCCTATTCCCAGAGAGCTGGCTGTTAAACATTTATCAGTGTACTGCTACTGCTGCTGCTAAGTCGCTTCAGTCGTGTCCAACTCTGTGTGACCCCATAGACAGCAGCCCACTTGGCTCCTCTGTCTCTGGGATTCTCCAGGCAAGAACACTGGAGTGGGTTGCCATTGCCTTCTCCAATGCATGAAAGTGAAAAGCGAAAGTGAAGTCGCTCAGTCCTGCCGACTCTTAGCGACCCCATGGACTGCAGCCTACCAGGCTCCTCCATCCATGGGACTCTTTATCAGTGTATACCACTGCAAAATGGGCATAGCCTAAGATGGTCTTCTTCATCCAGGGGGTATGTCAGCATCTTAGGGACAGAAGAGGTTTTCTTTTAATACATTGTTGGATTCAACTTGATAATATTTGTTGAGACTTTTTACATCTATGTTCATGAGAGATATTGGCCTGTAGTTTCCTTGTTTTGTAATGTTTTTGTCTGGTTTTAGTATGAGTGATGCTAGCCTCATAGAAAGAGTTAGGCAGTAGTCTCTCTGCTCTGTCCTTTGAAAGAAAAGGTAGAGAATTGGTATATGGTCCATTTTTTCCCACATATGTTTGGTAAAATTCAACAGTAAACCCATCTGGTACTGTGTTTTCTGTTATGGAAGTTTATTAATTAGTGATTAGATATAGAACTATTCAAACTGTTTTCTCATGTGATTTTTGGCAAATTGTGTCTTTCAGGGAGTTGGTCTATTCCATCTAGGTTGTCAAACTGGCAGACATAGAGTTGTTCAAACTCTATTAATATTCCTTTTAATATTTTTAATACCCATAGGATCTATAGAGATGCCTCCTCTTTTATTTCTGATATTAATAATTTGTATTCTTGTTCTTTTGATTAGCCTGGCTAGAATCTTACTGATTTTATTGATCTTTTCAAAGAATCGGCTTTGGGTTTCATTGATTATTATCTATTGATTTCCTATGTTCAGTTTCACTGATCTCTGCTCTATTTCTTTTCTTCTTTAGATTTCATTTTCTCTTCTTTTTTAGTTTCCTGAGGTGGAAATGTAGATGATTTATTTTAGATCTTCTCTAATATATGCATTCAGTACTATGAATTTCCCCCCAAGCACTACTTTTGCTATATCCCACAAATTTTGATAAGTTGTATTTTCATTTGCATTTAATTCAAAATATCTTCAATATCTCAAGATTTCTTCATGAAATTGTATTATTTAGTAGTGTGTTGTTTAATGTCCACATATTTGGGGATTTTGCATCTATTGATTTCTAGCTTGATTCCATTGTGGTCTGAGAACAGACATCATATAATTTCTATTTTTTAAAATTTGTTAAAGTATATTTTATGGCTCAGAATGTGGTCCACCTTGATGAATGTTCCATGTGAGCCTGAGAACAATGTAAATTCTGCTGTTCTCAGATGAACTAGTCTATAGACGTCAACTACATCTAGTTGATTGCTGTTCTTGAGTTCAGTCATTTCCTTATTGTTTTTCTGCCTGCTGGATTTGTTATTTCTGATTTTTCCCAGTCATATATGCTTCATAAACTCTTTTTCCCATTCCACGATCTCTTCCAAGATCACACTTGCATTTATGTGTCATGTCTCTTTCAGTGCAGTTGCTCAGTCATGTCTGACTCTTTACGACCCCATGAATCGCAGCACGCCAGGCCTCCCTGATGTCTCTTTAGTCCCTTTCAATTGGAACAATTTCTTAGCTACTTTTTACATTGTATGGCCTTGCTATTTTTTAAGTCTATAGGCTAATCATTTTGTAAGAATCTTCCATTTAGGTGTGATATTTTTTCATGATTAGATTCAGATTTTGCATTTTAGCAGACATATCATAGAAAGGATTTTGTGTTCTCAGTACATCATATCACATGACATCTCAAACTGGTGATGTTAGCTTTGTTCACTTTAACAGTGAACAGTGTTTTTCCAGTGTGTAGTTACTATATTTACCTTTGTAATTACTAAGCATTTTGTAGGGAAACTTTAAGACTTCGTAAACATCTTGTTTCTTATCAGTCTTTTACCTACCATTTTTAGCCTCTATTTATGATTTATTTTTGCTTTAAATCGGTTGTTACTATGATCTTACAAGACATTTTATTTCTAACTCAATCATATCTCCTACATCTATTATTGGCTTTCCATTGTAGGAAAAATCTTCTCTCTCTCTTTCTCCCTTTTTTTTTTTTTTTTGAGTTATATCAGTAAGAACTCAAATACCCTTTCCTTCAGTGATTTATAATGCACAACTGTCATTTATTATGATGCACAAATTGTCCTAGACTTGGTTAGTAGAGATCCCTTGAGGCTATCATCTTCAGTGTCCTCTTGACCTGTCCCCATGATTCTATGAACACTTCTACTTTCTGGTACAAATTGCTATTTTAGGCCTACTCATTGGAAAAGACTCTGATGCTGGGAGGGATTGTGGGCAGGAGGAGAAGGGGACAACAGAGGATGAGATGGCTGGATGGCATCACGGACAACAGAGGATGAGATGGCTGGATGGCATCACGAACTCAATGGACATCAGTTTGAGTGATCTCCAGGAGTTGGTGATGGACAGGGAGGCCTGGCGTGCTGGAATTCATGGGGTCGCAAAGAGTCGGACATGACTGAGTGACTGAACTGAACTGTCTTCCCTCAGTTAGAGATATTTCTAAACTGACAGTCTTCCCTTTAAAAAAGATTGATATCTTCTGGGGTAGGCCATCCTGTTGCCATATGAGTCAGTTATTAAAGATATATTGTTGGATTGCTGAAAGACTGAGCTTTTTTTGAAGTATCATTCTGAAAGCATTGAGAACTTTGAGTGAAGAATAGCAGTACTAGCTTAGGGCTCACACTTAGGTGATATTGTGTGTCTTATACTTTTCTAACACTTTTCATCTATCAACTCATTATTTTTCATGCCCATCCTAGTAAGGTAGGTTCTTTTCTTATCCACATACTGCAGATGAAGAAACTAGATACTCAGAAGCTAAGTAATTCATCTAGGATCACACAGCTAATAAGGGCAGAGTGGTTATTCAGGCACAGGGTATCTGCTCTAGAGTCTCTGCTCTCTTGTCTTTCCAAAATCAGAACCGCAATGCAGTGTAATAACAAATTCATCTGTTTTACTTTTCATAATGTTCTAATTCCTCCATAGCTGTTGTCTTTTGTATTCTTTAGATACTATGAAATTTTACACCTTCTCTGGTTTATATTGTCATTTTTGCTATCCTTCCATTCACAGAAAAGAAACATTTCAATTCTACCACGTTTCATGCCATGAAATTCAATTTTGGTTAGGGTTTTCTCAGTTCAGTCGCTCAGTTGTGTCCGACTCTTTGCAACCCCATGAATCGCAGCACGCCAGGCCTCCCTGTCCATCACCAACTCCCGGAGTTCACTCAGACTCACATCCATCGAGTCAGTGATGCCATCCAGCCATCTCATCCTCTGTCGTCCCCTTCTTCTCCTCCTGCCCCCAATCCCTCCCAGCATCAGAGTCTTTTCCAGTGAGTCAACTCTTCGCATGAGGTGGCCAAAGTACTGGAGTTCCAGCTTTAGCATCATTCCTTCCAAAGAAATCCCAAGGCTGATCTCCTTGCAGTCCAAGGGACTCTCAAGAGTCTTCTCCAACACCACAGTTCAAAAGCATCAGTTCTTCGGTGCTCAGCCTTCTTCACAGTCCAACTCTCACATCCATACATGACCGCAGGAAAAACCATAGCCTTGACTAGACGGGCCTTAGTCAGCAAAATAATGTCTCTGCTTTTGAATATGCTATCTAGGTTGGTCATAACTTTTCTTCCAAGGAGTAAGTGTCTTTTAATTTCATGGCCATATTGACTTAAAAAATTAAAAGGATCTTCAGCTAAAACCTCTATCCATATGTCATAGAAACTGTAGCCCACTAGGCTCCTCTACCCATGGAATTCTCCAGGCAAGAACACTGAAGTGGGTAGCCATTCCCTTCTCCAGGGGATCTTCCCCACATAGGGATCAAACCCAGGTCTCTTGCATTGCAGGCAGATTCTTTACCATCTGAGTCACCAGGGAAGCTCCATAATAGAATCTACAGAGATAAGAAATTAATAAATGTCACCCAGTTGTAATCCCCCCAAAAAATGCATGTATCATAAGGCTTTTTATAGGAAATAAAGTCTTTCATTAACCAACACCCTTGAAAACAGGACATATTAAAACAGTTGGAATAGCAGAATTTTGAAATGCCATAGTCCATATATAATAACTATGAACATCAGTGATCTTAATTAATAAAGTAGTAGTCTTGAATAGTACTTGCCATTTAGTGAAAGGCTTTCTTTCCCTTTTATGTTTAGTCAAATAATTTTTAGTAAAGATTCTTGTCAGCTGAAATAAATTTGTGACTGTGTTTCTTGTGTCTACAAAGTACAAGAATATGTAGTCAATTCAATTAGACAACAGTTAATTAGAAGAAAATTCAAGATGTGTTTTGAAATATTTTCTAAACAAAGAAACCAAATGATAATTCCATTCCTTGTTTTTCAACTTACAGGTTGTGTTAGTAAGAGAATATTTAGACAGGACCTTAAAGCCCTATGGTTCCTATCTTGGTTAAACCTGGTGACCACGGCAACAAGCTTTTTGAGTCCCACATCTAGAATATACCTTTTGACAAAAATATGACCTGATTCTGACTTATACATAAGAGAAACCAAAATGTTTATTCTCAGCCCCTACACCTGGAAGGAAACATAAGGTTGTTCCAGTCCTGTGGTCAGATGGTGTAATATGTTAGTTACTAAAAGGAAGGCCTTAATCTTATTTCTTGGAAACTACAGGTCAATTTTTTCTGTTGTTTAGGAAGCAGGTGAGTGTGTTATTTAGAACTTTTAATCCATGAACATTATGTAATGGGGAAAAATTTTCAAAGAGAACTGTGCAAATCATCATGCTCTTGAAAGGTCCAAGTACATTTTTAAATGTGAAGCTGAATCAGGTTTGAAGATGTGGCCTTGCAGTGTGGGGTCCAAGTTATCATTATGGAGACAATTGTGTTCTCCATAACTGCATCAAGATTTGTTATACAGCTTAGCTTCTGGTTCCTTCCACTTTCCCCCAAAAATAGTTAGGGCTTATAAGCTCAAACTTTATTTACATGTAATAGTTTGATTACATTTAATTTTAATAAAATACCCCTTTGGATAATTTTAAGCATTTATTTTGGCATCAGGTAGCCTTCTCAATTTCCCTATAGACACTAATTCTCATGAAAATCTAACCAAAGGGGGAAGGGAAGAACATCATTTGTTATGTTTGCTTTGGTTCAATTTCAGTTGTTTTCGATCCTGGGCTAATTTAACTCATTACGAGTTATTTATTTGTATAATTTTTTTTTCTAACAAACGTGGTTCTGTGACTTGAAACTCTGTTTTGGGATGTTTGTAGTTCATGGAGCATGGAGTACCTGGCAGCCTTGGGGGACATGCAGCGTAAGTTGTGGAAAAGGTACCCAAACAAGAACAAGACTGTGCAATAACCCACCACCGTCATTTGCTGGATCCTACTGTGATGGAGCAGAAACACAGATGCAAGTTTGCAATGAAAGACACTGCCCAAGTAAGACAAATACAATGTTTGTACTCTCAATAATTTAACCTCTATGTCTTATCTAGGGAGTATGTCATTAAGAATCAATGTCAAATGTACACACTGCTATATTTAAAGTGGATAACCAACACGGTCCTACTGTATAGCACAGGGAACTCTGCTCAATGTTATGTGGCAGCCTGAATGGCTGGGGAGTCTGGGGGAGAATGGATGCATGTATATGTATGGCTGAGTCCCTTTGCTGTCCACCTGAAACTGTCACAACATTGTTGATCAGCTATCCTCCAAAACAAAATAGAAACTTAAAAAAAAAATCAGTATCAATAAGATCATCACTCAACCTATCAATGTGCAGGGTTTAACTTGATCGTTTCTAAGTAGTAACAGAGCACATATGTTTTTCTTTAACCCAGTCGATGGCAAGTGGGCCACTTGGACCAGTTGGAGTGCCTGTTCTGTATCCTGTGGAGGTGGCGCCAGGCAGAGAACAAGGGACTGCTCTGATCCTGCTCCCCAGTATGGAGGCAACAAATGTGAAGGGAGTGATGTACAGAGCGATTTTTGTAATAGTGACTCTTGTCCAAGTGAGTGTTGGAAATAGTGAGTCAACATTATACTTTCTTAAAGTTTCATTATGGCCTTAAGTCCTTAAAATTACAGCAGTCTGTTACTTGATTTGTCTGCCATTGGTTTAAAATATCAAAATGTTGTGTGGTTGCTGTTGTGTCTATATAATACCATAGACCCCACTGATTTATATGGGCAGAGGTTACATCCTATTTCATGTTCTTTATAGGACCAGCTGCAGAGTGCAAGGACTAGGGCATCCTTCCCCAGTAACTGGTGATGCTTCCTGAACAGAAGCAAGGAGGTGCCTCTCTGCCTTAATTTAGTCACCCAAGCTAGAAGTGTGGACCCTAGCAACATTTCAGTTCATTGTATCCTGAATGTTATAGCTTGACTCCTCAGAAACCTTTTCTCATTCCTATCCTGCAGCTCCTGGAAAACTCTCTTTGTTGTGGTTCAGTCACTAAGTTGTGTCGGATTCTTTGCAACCGCTTGGACTGCAGCACGCCAGCCTCCTCTGTCCTCTGCTGTATCCTGGAGTTTGTTCAAATTCATGTCATTGAGTCAATGATGCTATCTAACCATCTTAGTCTCTGCCTCCCCTTTCTCCTTTTGCCTTCACTCTTTTGCAGCATCAGGGTCTTTTTCAGGGGGTCAGCTCTTCGCATCAGGTGACCAAAGTATTGGAGCTCCAGCAGCAGTCCTTTTAGTGAATATTCAGGGTTGATTTCCTTTAGGATTGACCGGTTTGATCTTGCAATCCAAGGGACTCTCCTAAGTCTTCTCCAGCACCACAATTCAAAAGCATCAGTGCTTTGGCACTCAGCCTTGTTTATGCAGGTTAAATGGAATTGCACAGTCACTGGAATGTATACCCAGTTTCCAGTCAAACCAACAGCTAAACCTCCTGTCTTTGGAAGATGCCTATTTATAGATCTGGGTGTTTCTTTTCACTTCCTGGATAGAGTCTTTCTGTACTCTTTGGATGAATGTCATTGTTTACCACTTCTCCAATGGTTCTGTGTCGTAGCTCATGGTAACTGGAGTCCTTGGAGTGGCTGGGGAATATGCAGCCGGACATGTGATGGGGGGCAGATGCGGCGGTACCGCACATGTGATAACCCTCGTCCCTCCAATGGAGGAAGAGCTTGTGGGGGCCCAGACTCCCAGATCCAGAGATGCAACACGGACATGTGTCCTGGTGAGCTTCCCAACCCCTGGCAGCAGAACAAGTAAAGCCTTTCATTCAGTGCTCCTTGTAGCAGCCCCATCGTTTCAGGTCTTGAAAGCTGTATAGGTAGAGTCACCCTGGGGGTAGATTTTATAACCCATTTGTTAATATTGACCATCTCGTTCTTGTTCACAGTGGATGGAAGTTGGGGAAACTGGCATAGTTGGAGCTGGTGTTCCACCTCTTGTGGAGGAGGTGAAAAGACACGAAAACGGCTGTGCAACAATCCAATACCATCTAAAAGTGGTCGCCCCTGCCCAGGCGATGCTACTCAGGTATCCAGATGTAATATACAAGTATGTCCAGGTAAGCAACTGCATTAGACTTTAGCAGGACCACATTTATATCCATTCTGAGCCCTCAAATTACAAAATAGTGCCAACTCTGGGTGAAAGAGGGGCTTCCCAGGTGGCTCAGTGGTAAAGAATTCACCTGTCAAGCAGGAACATAGGTTTGATCCATGGGTTGGGAAGACTCCCTGGAGAAGGAAATGGCAACCCACTCTAGTATTCTTGCCTGGGAAATCCCATGGAGAGAGGAGCCTCATGGGCTACAGTCCATGGTGTTGCAAAGAGCTGGACACAACATAGAGACTAAACAATGACAACAACTGGATGGAAGAATTGCTGCAGCTCTGCGCCAAAGCTCATGCTGTGTATTAGTCTCTACTTGCCCCCTTCTAGGCTCCTTTTATAAAAGGATATAGTCTTCCCCCAGCTGTAAATAGAGTCCTGGGCTTGAGGACTAAAAAGGGCAAGGAAGAGTGGGCAAACCAGGCTGAGATTCCAGGCAGAAAAATGAGGGTGGGGGAGAAACTGAATAGCTAATAGAAATACACGATTGGAGGCTGTTCTTTCACAGACTGAAATACAGATAACGTGAGTATAGACAGTAAAATAGGGAAAATTCAGTTTAAGGGAAAAGATTAGGGGGAGTTCAACTACTGTCCTTCAAGTCATACAATATGGCTAGATATTGAGATACAACAATTCAGAAGGAACAGAGTTGGCTTTTTAGAACTCATGGACCTCAGAGTTTACTGGAGTCCCAAGAAATGGTGGAAAATATTAAGGGTATTCATCTCAAAGAACCAGACCAAAAAGAACATTTTCACACTGTTGAAATATGGATATAACATTGGACATTCCAAAGCTTTAAGGTTGCTTTGGGAATTAAATATCCCTGAAAATCAACAAGCCCCATTTGACAGAGGGACAGAAAGGAGTTACATGAACAGATGTATAGGATGTAAGCAGGCTGAAAGAGCAAGCATCCTTGCTCAGTTGCTTAATGCGTCTCTTCAACATGGCGCTGATCACCGACGATGTTGAGACTCTTAACATGTAGGCACAGTGACAGGTCTCATTTCAGTTGAGACATTTGGAGCTCAGTCTCTTGTGGTACCAGGGACCCAGTGACAGAAGAGGTCCAAATAGGCAAATAATTTGGATTACAGGGTCTGAGAGAGAGTTTGAAGGATCCCAACTGGGTAGACAGAACAAGGAGACATCTGTTGAACACTGGGATTCAAGTCTCTAGTGAGACTAGAGAATCAAGGTCAAAATGGGAGGCTACTCATTAGTGCTGACCTTGAGAACTAAGGAAATTAGTGATCCTACTATCCTTCTCTCGCCCTGCTTAGGACTCAGGATAAGAACAAAAGTAGCCAACCAGGCCCTACTATGTACCTGCCTGCGTCATCTTGCTGCATGGTTCCCATCACTCTCTAAACTCTCTACTCTTAGCTTCTCAGATGTGACAAGCCACCATCTCCTAAAAGGGCGACATCTGCTGTATCTTCTACCCAGAAAGCCTTTCTCTGCCTTCCTTGACTTGTATATATGCTCAGTCTTAAGCAACTAATCTTCCCATCTTTAGTCTATTTTTACCTCTTTCTCAGACTTCCCTGAGTAATAGATATCTTACACATTAGTGCATTTCACATCTATTTGCAGAATTCTAATTTAATTATCTCCCCTGTTTAGATATAAGTGCTATGAAAGCAAGCTTCATGTCTTTTTTATCTTTCTTACCATTGTATCTTCAATACTTGACTAACAGATGAATATAATCAAGAACATGAAGGGTGAATCAGTGTGAAAAAACTGTTTCTCTATTAAAATAATGCAAAATAAAATGATGAAACACTTACTGACTTTTCTCAGATTGAATACAACTGTATTTCTCCCCAGTATATAATTTGTTGTTTAGTTGCTAAGTCATGCCCGACTCTTTCGCAACCTTATGGACTGTAGCCTGCCAGGCGCCTCTGTGTGTGGGATTCTGCAGGCAAGAATACTGGAGTGGGTTGCCATGTCCTTCAGGGGAGCTTCCCAACCTGGGATGGAACCCACATCTCCTGCATTGGCAGGCAGATTCTTTACCACTGAGCCATCAGGGAAGCCCCAGTGTATAATACATGACAACAATATCTGAAACACCTTATGATTGCTTCAAACTATATTCAAGAGTGTGTGTGTTAGCGCTCAGTAATGTCCAACTCTCTGCGACCCCATGGCTCCCCAAGGAACCACCAGGCTCCTTTGTCCATGGGATTCTCCAGGCAAGAATACTGGAGTGGGTTGCCATTTCCTTCTCAGTAAAAAAGAATCAAATAATTAATATTTTTAACTATTAGCTGCTCTGAACCCAGATACCAAGAATATAATTTGCATTTCTTTGGGATTATTCTGATTTTTTTTTAATCTTATCCATTCAGCTGTCATCTATGAAATCCTTTCCTTATATTTCAAGAAAAAAAAAAGCTATTTAAAACCTGGAAATACTCACTTTGCTAAATATTTCTGAATGTATGCAGAAGCATATAACATTGTAAATCAACTATACTTTGATAAAATTAATTTGATGTTTGACAGAAAACAACAAAATTCTGTAAAACTATTAGTTTCTTACATGACAGTGTATTTCCCTCTCTTGTCAAAGCATGGACTCCTTAGCCACTGATTCTGTGTTAGTAACCAATATTTTTGTTGAACAATGGAAAGAAAGCATAAAACTACTGTAGTTACTTTTAAAAGTTTGTATGATTCTTGCTCAGCATAATTGTCTTGGTATAAATTATGCAGCAATGTTAAAAGTACAATAATTCTTCTCAAATTTTTCTCAAGGTAAACATATCCCAGTATATATATAATATGAAATGCTTGGTAAGCCATTGATCTGAAACCCAAGACTGAACAATAGCCCTTAAACACTTCACATTTATGTTGATAGTGACCAGTCACAAGGCTTTGGAGCTGTTTCGTTGGTGATACCTCCTTCCTTCTGTGTTCTCATGAAGGAGGCAATGGATAAAAGAATATGGGTTTTCTGAATCATTTTTCTAGATCCCACATTTACGCATTAATAGATGGTAACTTGTTTTTCTCTTTCTGACATACAGGGAGCTCAGCTCAGTGCTCTGTGACGACTTAGAAGGGTGGGGTGGGAGGGAGGCTCAAGATGGAGGAGCTATATGTATACATATAACTGATTCCCTTTGTTGTACAGCAGAAACCAACACATTGTAAAGCAACTGTACTTCAATAAATAAATTTAAAAATAAAGAATATGGGTTTTGATGACAAGCAGATCTCTGTTTATATCCTCACTCTACTGCTTCCTAATTAAGTAATCATGGGACAATCACTTGAATGCTCTGAACTTTATTTTCCTAGTCTACAAACTCGGGCTATTTATTTAAACTGTGGCTATTTAAACTTACCTTATAGAATTTTGGCTAGAATGAGTTAAAACATATTAGGTGCTTCCTATAGAACATGACAGGCTCAATAAACCCTCATTATTATTAACATTTCATCACCATCACCAAACACGTACTTTATTTTGGCTTTGGGACTGGGCGCTGAGTGTATTCTTTGGATTGTGAAATAATACTGTGATGTACATAGATTGGAAGGATCCTAGATTTATGCAGGATGATGAGTGTTACATGGGAGTAGAATGTTTTGAAAGCTTATTTATTTCACTCTGAAATTCAGATGTCATATGATATTTTAAATGTTTGGGAGAAGATTTGGAGCATCTTTGAATACTGGCTTTCTTTTCTCCGATGTAATGTTGATGAAATTGTTTCCTTTCCAAGAATGTTTTCTCTTCCCGCAATAGGTGGGCCCCAGCGAGCCAGAGGAAGTGTTATTGGAAGCATTAATGATGTTGAATTTGGAATTGCTTTCCTTAACGCCACGGTCACAGATAGCCCAAACTCTGATACTAGAATAATACATGCCAAAATTACCAATGTACCTCGCAGTCTTGGTAAGTCTCTTTGCTGATAAAAGTTGTCAATAAGCCTCTTTTTTTAAACATACATTATTCTTCTTCATCTATTATTTCCACTTAAAATTTCTAGGGATGCTACTACTAAATGAGCAGTGTAATAGTCCTTAGTTTTATCCCAATGGTAAACTCTTTTTAAAAACTGACATTTTTAGATGCTATTTTTGTTGTTATTCAAGTATATTTAGAATTCATCCCTTTGAATAACTTGCTGTGAATAACAACAATGGGCTGTAAATATTTTTCTGTGACATCTTATTTACCCCTTTTTTCTCTAGGTCCAGCAATGAGAAAGATAGTTTCTATTCTAAATCCCATTTATTGGACAACAGCAAAAGAAATAGGAGAAGCAGTCAATGGCTTTACCCTCACCAATGCAGTTTTCAAGAGAGAAACCCAAGTGGAATTTGCAACTGGTTCGTATCAACCGAACTTAATATCCTATTGCTATTTAAAAATATGATTGCTGTAAAAGTTGGCAGTTTAGAAAAATACATGTTCCCACAGAGGATACTTTCAAAGTTTTGTTGCCATCTTATCATAAGTGACATAAAAGCAAGTTTATATTTTCCTATAAACTTTTACTGACATGGCTCTATAAGAGGCCATATGTTTTCAGATAGTATAGTGATTTTTATAACCTAAAAGTTTTTTTCCTTCATCTTTCCTGTATCTGTTCTCTTTTAATTCCTTAGAGAGGGTTTGAAGGCCAAGCAGAGCAGGAAGCTGAGTCATAGCTATTAATTAAAGGTTTTTGTCTTTGAACCAGAGATTCAGTTATGATATCTGATAGGGGATTCTTCAATCAAAAAATTGGAAATATAAACAAGCAAATCTAAAGACTTTTCACTTTATCCTTAGCCTTAATCCATATGGATTAGCAATTCAGGGTCTTTTCCAAGGGCACACGACTTTTTAAAGACCTTTGTATGAAGTATCTTCGAAGGTGGTCTGCCTTTGCAGCAGTGATCTTTAAGGTAGCAGAGCTGAGGAAAACCAAAGCTTTAATCAGCCCACAAGACATGTGGGTCTTTGTGTGGCAATCCACTTCCTAAGATGCCCCTTTGCTGTTTCTAAAAGCACCAGAAAGAACAAAGCGCTGGAGCCAGACTTGTGGCTACTGCCAGTCTTCCTGGTCACGCTGTCTGTCCCCTTCTCACAGACAATCAGTCCATTTCTGTAGAACTGCCTTGCTGTTGCTTGTCAGTTGAAAGTGTGGATTCCTTCACCTAATTCTAAGTGTAATCGGGTGAAATTTTTGTAAAATATGTAAAAAAAAAAAAATTTCAAAATCAATCTAATTGAGTAAATCTAAGTTTAATTTGGGGGCTAAGTGCTATTTTCTCTTATTATACTTCAAACTTGATTAAACACAAATCATAACATAGCTGAACTGGTATAAAAATAAGTCTGTAGTGTGCTTACACAAACCATATTTTAAAAATACACAGATACAGCATGTGTGCATGCTCAGTCGTATCTGGCTTTGTGACCCCATGGACTGAAGCCCGCCAGGCTCCTCTGTCCATGGAGTTTTCCAGGAAAGAATACTGGAGTGGGTTGTCGTTTCCTTCTCCAGGGGATCTTCCTGACCCAGGAATCGAACCTGCACCTCCTACATTGGCAGGTGGATTTTTTACTACTGGGAAGTGGATCTGTATATATACATACACACACACACACACATATATATATATTTGCTGTTGAAATGAATAAATTTTAATTCCTAGGAGAAATCTTGCGGATGACTCACGTTGCCCGGGGCTTGGATTCTGATGGTGCTCTACTGGTAGATATCATTGTGAGTGGCTACGTCCTGCAGCTACAGTCACCTGCCGAAGTCACTGTGAAGGTAAAACGTTAGGGTAACTTGCCTTCACTGTTTATTGGAGCAATGGTAAGAGTAAGAGGCAAAGAACATTAAAGAAGCACAGAAAACTTGTATAGTTTCCCTTGTTCACTTTGCAGAGTAAATCTCTAAACCACTAAGGGTAGAAATGGCTATGTGGTCTTTGTCTAAAAATCTTTAAGGAGGAGTCTTTATAAGCTTTTAGTAGTTTCATGACCATGCTTATCAGGACTAAGATCAGAGCTATGTTGATTTAAGCCATTTAACTTTCTACAGACAAAGAGAATAGTAAGTCTTACCTAAAAGATTTTATAGACCATCCACAAAAGTATTCCAGAAATTAAAGAATGATAGCCATCGCCTTTTCACATTTTTACTTTACTCTTGACCGACAACTCTGAGTCCCTTATTAAACTCTCATTTATGACACTAAAATTATGAAACTAAAGTAGTTACAATGGTAGGTAGTTTAAGTTTGAACACTGCTATACAATTATAATTTTTATTTAGAACTGTATATTTTTAGACCCTAAGCCATTTTTATTTTTATCTCATTCGACATATCATAGTACCCTCAAGAAGAAAAAAAAAAAAAAAGCCATGCTGATCCTCAAATCCATATTGTCCTTCTTAGGATTACACTGAGGACTACGTTCAAACAGGTGCTGGGCAGCTGTATGCCTACTCAACCCGGCTGTTCACCATTGATGGCATCAGCGTCCCTTACACATGGAACCACACTGTCTTCTATGATGAGGCACAGGGAAGAATGCCTTTTTTGGTAGAAACACTTCATGCATCCTCTGTGGAATCTGACTACAACCAGCTAGAAGAGACACTGGGTTTTAAAATCCATGCTTCAATTTCCAAAGGTAATTTGGTTAAGGGAAAGTCCAGCTCTTTATGCTATGTAGTCCTTTCTAAATGGGTAAAAGAATTGCATTGATGCCATTCAAAATAAGGATGTCAAGGTACAGACTGAACGTAATGTGTTTTTCATGTGTGTTGTCTATGTTTTATGAGTAAAGTCCTATGGTAAGTCCAATCCAGTTAGCATTCTAGTACATTTGGTTTGCTAAGATGCATCTTCATATATTAATAGCATATTGGAGTTGTTACTGTTCTAGCCTATATACACAGAGCAATGTAAAAAGATATTCTCTTGTCAATGATTTTTCTTTGGGTAATAAAGTCCATTTGTTCTTGTTTTGAATCTTACAAGATTTTTTTTAAATTCCTCAAGCAGGATGTAAAGGTGTATTTTAACCTAATCCAGAAAACAAAGTTTCTCTTTAAAAGAAAAACGGGGGAGTAATCACCAGAATTCCAGCTGGCATTTGCTGTTCTTGGAAAGTACAGCTTTTGAACTGCCGCCTCTTGATCTTAGTAGTCCCCCTATGCTGGTGGGTTCTGACGTATCTACATTCTGAGATATCCTTTTCCATTTTTGTTTTATTTAAATATTCATTTTTTAGGAGTATAATTGCTTTAGCTTGTTGCGTTGATTTCTGCTGTACAACAGTGTGAATCGGCTGCAGGGGTACATATGTCCCCTCCCTCTGGAGCCTCCCAGCCCCTCCCGCCCCTCTGGTTGCAGAGAGCACTGGGCTGAGCTCCTGCGCTCTGCGGCAGCTTCCCGTTAGCTGTCTCTTCTACATTTGGTAATGGGTATGTTTCAGTGCTGCTCTCTCCGTTTGTCCCACCGTCACCTTCCCCCGTTGTGTTCACAAGTCTATTTTCTACATCTGCCTCTCCATTCCTGCCCTGCATATAGGTTCATAAGTACCGTTTTCCAGTGGTAAGAGGCACCATGACAATTAGCATTCCATATCCCATGGGGTTTTGACGCTTGGAGATACTTGCATGAGGTTGTTATAGACACTAACTGGATGATTTTAACACTGACCTTTAGGCTCCCATGAGTATATTTTAAATGATTTGGAGTAGTCTGGCGAGTGTGTGTTTGCTTTGTGCTGGCTTTCCTAAAATAAATGATCATGTTTAGCACATACACTAAAAATTCATTTTCACTGTTTACCCTTGTTCTCATCAGTTGTGCACATAACTGTTTTCTTCTTCAGCATCAGAACTGCTTCATCAAATTTGAGGTCATAGGAATGTAAGAATATATTCACATTTTTTAAACTAATCTCAGATTCATGAAGCCTCATAGCCCCACACCTTCTCCATCCACGTCCGTCACCACCACCTTATTTTACTATTGTTACGCATGTTACTTTAACTTGGACAAGAGAAAAGAGCCACTGAAACAAAGTTATATTTTCTTTTCCCCAGTAATACCTACTTTTCAAATTTATTCTCCACTTCTACTTTTTCCAATACTCCATAGAATTTTTTTTTAAAACTTTAGCACAATATTTTGGTTAAAATGAATTTATATTATCTGGGACTAGAGGAATTAAGATGATTTTTGAAAAGTCATGTACTTTCTACCCAATTGTGTCAAGTCCTCTAAACTTGAAACTGCTTGATGGTCTTTATGGTTTCTATCTATTGCGGGATTTGAGTCCCACAGTAGAAGGAAACACTGAGACATTTAAAACCTCTTACTATTCTTGGATACTATGATTCTGTGAATCACAGCTGATATAGTTGCCCATTGGTTGTTACTGTTCCTGTTTGTTGTAAGAATTGTGCACCTGCAGTTTCTTTTTAAATGACCACCAGGGGGCAAGCCTGCATTCTGAGTTGCTTAACCAGCACATTCTTTCTCTTTGTTGGGTCTAAACTAGAACTATGGTTACAATGCAGTTAGACTTGTACAGAGCTTGATGATAGTTCAGATTTTTAGACACAAAGATTTTGGTTTACCTAGTCTAAGGTAGGACCTTGGAGTCTGTATATTTAACACAGCCTCTGAATGATTCTGTTGTATCTAGTCTTTACTATACGATCCAAACCTAGGTTGCCCACATTATAGTGACTCAAAGGAAACCTTCATACTGGTTGAAAACAGAAATTTCCCAGGCTTCTTCCTTTGCCATTCTGACTGGGGCAGAACCAAGGGATCTATATTTTTAATAACTTCTCCAATAGATTATAGTATCAGTAAAATTTGGCAGTTATTAGTCTATAAAGATCCTAACTTAATTTTTTGAAGCATATTCTGATAGTATACTAACATGATAGTATACTGGTAGAAGTGACTGCAAGGAAGAGCATAAAAATCTGGGCAGTAGTTTGTCTCAAGTGAAAGGGTACAGAGAATTTTATACGTATCAATGTTTGTTTTTACAATTATATATTACCATAACACAGAAACAAACATTTTGTATTACCTTCCTTCTATGTCAAAAAAGAAAATCACGATATAATTCAGTCACGTTCTTTAACTACAAGAGAAAGAATAAAAGGAAAATATGTATTTTATGTACTTGGATATGAAAATCTTTGGACATTATAGGTAGAAGTATTTATATAGCTGAACCAATATTTAGAGCCCAAGTATGATGTTTAAAAACAAAGGAAACTGAGTAATTCTTGGTAACATTCCGACAAAAACAATGCACAATGAACCATCCATTTACATGACAGTTGCATTCCTAGAAAGTTTATTATATATTTTAATCACACACACAAAAATGTTGAATAATTGGAAGAAGAGTTCTAGCCATAGATAATTACAAACAGCTTTCTGGATTCCACAAAAATCTTTTGGGGAAAGGGACACATCTTCATCTTGCATCCTTATCCCACACATTGCAATATTTAAAACCTGCCCTGGGGTCCACCCCACTCACGAAATAGGCTTCCTATTAAATCCTGTCATCATCAGGACAACCAAAGTCTCTCCCAGGAAACTTCCCAGATGCCGCCTTATGGAAGCCATCTCCCTGTTTAGAACCAAAAATCTAAAGCTTCTATCAGATAATAACTTATATTTATGTGACACATTTTTCTACAACTGTGGCCCCAACACAGTGCTGTACACAACATACTGGCTACAGTAAGGCATATGTAAATAAGTGAATACCAATGAAGCATGAATTATAACTACCTGAATTGTATTCCTTTTAAACCTTTATGTTGGGGTATAGTTGCTTTACAGTATTGTGTCAGTTTCTGCTGCAGAGTGAAGTGGACCAGCTGTATGTGTACAGCTGCCCCTCCCACACCTCTAGGTCATCACACAGCTCAGAGCTGAACTCCTCGCACTGTACCGCAGGCTCCCCGCATCTGTTTTACACATGGCAGCACACATATGTCAATGCCAGCTCCCAATTCAGCCCACCTGCCTCTCCCCCTGGCGTGTCCACACATCCGTTCCCTACACCTGTGCCTCTTATTCCTGCCCTGCAAATAGGTTCATCTGGACCATCTTTCTAGATTCCATATACATGTATTAATATTTTTTTTCTTACTTCACTCTGTGTGACAGACATCTCTAAAGAAGACACACAGATGACCAAGAGACACGTGAAAAGATGATCATAATTACTAATTATTAGAGACATACAGATCAAAACTACAATGAAGTATTACCATTTCACACAGGTCAGAATGGCCATCACCAGAAAATCTATATATAAAAAATGCTGGAGAGGATGTGGAGAAAAAGAGAACTCTCTTGCACTGTTTGTGGGAATGTAGATCAGAGATACAGTCATTATGGAGAACAGTATGAAGGTTCCTTAAAAAACTAAAAATAGAACTACCATATGACCCAGCATTCCACTACTGAGCATTTGCCCTGAGAAAACCATAATTGAAAAAGACATCTGCATCCAGTAATAATCATAGCACTGTTTACAATAGCCAGGACATTGGAAGCAACCTAAATGTCCATTCACAGATGAATAGATAAAGAAGATGTAGTGCATATACATAATGGAACATTCAGTTCAGTTCAGTCGCTCAGTCGTGTCCGACTCTTTGCGACCCCATGAATCGCAGCACGCCAGGCCTCCCTGTCCATCACCATCTCACGGAGTTCACTCAGACTCACGTCAATCGAGTCTGTGATGCCATCCAGCCATCCCATCCTGGGTCGTCCCCTTCTCCTCCTGCCCCCAATCTCTCCCAGCATCAGAGTCTTTTCCAATGAGTCAACTCTTTGCATGAGGTGGCAAAAGTACTGGAGCTTAAGCTTTAGCATCATTCCTTCCAAAGAAATCCCAGGGTTGATCTCCTTCAGAATGGACTGGTTGGCTCTCCTTGCAGTCCAAGGGACCCTCAAGAGTCTTCTCCAACACCACAGTTCAAAAGCATCAATTCTTCGGCGCTCAGCCTTCTTCACAGTCCAACTCTCACATCCATACATGACCACAGAAAAACCATAGCCTTGACTAGATGGACCTTAGTTGGCAAAGTAATGTCTTTGCTTTTGAATATGCTATCTAGGTTATAACTTTTCTTCCAAGGAGTAAGTGTCTTTTAATTTCATGGTTGCCGTCACCATCTGCAGTGATCTTGGAGCCCCCCAAAATAAGGCCTGACACTGTTTCCACTGTTTCCCCATCTATTTGCCATGAAGTGATGGGACCAGATGCCATGAGCTTTGTTTTCTGAATGTTGAGCTTTAAGCCAACTTTTTCACTCTCCTCTTTCACTTTCATCAAGAGGCTTTTTAGCTCCTCTTCACTTTCTGCCATAAGGGTGGTGTCATCTGCATATCTGAGGTTATTGATATTTCTCCCAGCAATCTTGATTCCAGCTTGTGTTTCTTCCAGTCCAGCATTTCTCATGATGTACTCTGCATACAAGTTAAATAAGCAGGGGGACAATATACAGCCTTGATGTACTCCTTTTCCTATTTAGAACGAGTCTGTTGTTCCATGTCCAGTTCTAACTGTTGCTTCCTGACCTGCATACAGATTTCTCAAGAGGCAGGTTAGGTGGTCTGGTATTCCCATCTCTTTCAGAATTTTCCAGTTTATTGTGATCCACACAGTCAAAGGCTTTGGCGTAGTCAATAAAGCAGAAATAGATGTTTTTCTGGAACTCTCTTGCTTTTTTGATGATCCAGCAGATGTTGGCAATTTGATCTCTGGTTCCTCTGCCTTTTCAAAAACCAGCTTGAACGTCAGGGAGTTCATGGTTCACGTATTGCTGAAGTCTGCCTTGGAGAATTTTGAGCATTACTTTACTAGCATGTGAGATGAGTACAATTGTGCGGTAGTTTGAGCATTCTTTGGCATTGCCTTTCTTTGGAATTGGAATGAAAACTGACCTTTTCCAGTCCTGTGGCCACTGCTGAGTTTTCCAAACTTGCTGGTATATTGAGTGCAGCACTTTCACAGCATCGTCTTCCAGGATTTGAAACAGCTCAACTGGAATTCCATCACCTCCACTAGCTTTGTTCGTAGTGATGCTTTCTAAGGCCCACTTGACTTCACATTCCAGGATGTCTGGCTCTAGATGAGTGATCACATCATCATGATTATCTGGGTCGTGCAGATCTTTTTTGTACAGTTCTTCCATGTATTCTTGCCACCTCTTCTTAATATCTTCTGCTTCTGTTAGGTCCATACCATTTCTGTCCTTTATCGAGCCCATCTTTGCATGAAATGTTCCCTTGGTATCTCTAATTTTCTTGAAGAGATCTCTAGTCTTTCCCATTCTGTTCTTTTCCTCTATTTCTTTGCATTGATCGCTGAAGAACGCTTTCTTATCTCTTCTTGCTATACTTTGGAACTCTGCATTCAGATGCTTATATATTTCCTTTTCTCCTTTGCTTTTCGCCTCTCTTCTTTTCACAGCTACTTGTAAGGCCTCCCCAGACAGCCATTTTTCTTTTTTGCATTTCTTTTCCATGGGGATGGTCTTGATCCCTGTCTCCTGTACAATGTCACGAACCTCATTCCATAGTTCATCAGGTACTCTATCTATCAGATCTACGCCCTTAAATCTATTTCTCACTTCCACTGTATAATTACTCTGCCACAAAAAGCAATGAGATTGGGTCATCTGAATTGTATTCTTGAATTCAGTGGTTGAAGGTCGCAAGGACTTGCATCTAAATCCTTGTTCCAGATTATCTTTATAATTTTATTACTTTTGACTTTAGGTTAATTACATGACCTCAGTCTCAAATTCTTCATCTGAAAATTGGTTATGACGGGAGTCGGGGAATTCTGAGATTTAAATGTAATATAGCACACGAAGCTCATAGTACTCTATGACAGTCAACAATCATTTAGCAAACATTTCTATCCCATCCATCCTGCCCCATTGCCTTGAAGGTGCAGGAAGGCTTGAATACTCTCAGGGTCATTTTTACACTTGGAGAGGAAATGGATCATGAACCTCTGCTTTCTCTTCAAGGTTTTAAGCAGTTTGATTGCCTAGAAATAGCAAGTATGGCTTTAGCTTTCTAGTCAAGGAACTATATTCACTGGAGTAGTATTTCTTCCTCCCTCCACAAATATGAGACTTTTGAAAAGTGTCATGGTCTCAGCAGGGCTTAAATAATTTTGCAATCAGAGACTCTCCAAAGTAGAATGAATATGAAAAATAAATACCCAGACTCACTCTATGAAGAACACCTAAAGCAATAAAAGTAAACCATCTCATGTATTTGGAATTGAAGGAAAATCTAAGATAATATCTAAGAGATTGAATATAAACTCGGTGTATTATATGACTTAAATAAAATTCCCCTTAAAGAGAAATCTATTATGTCAATGATTGTCTTTTAGGGTGTGTGTGTGTGTTTATATTACTTTGGTAACTTGAAAATGAGTTTAAGTTTTTGCATCTCATTAATGTTTATATTTGTAAAATAACTTACATCCATCAAAACAGAGTTACTTCCTAAGAAAAGAGATTCCCTAAGCTACCTATTCTTGTTTGTATGTTTTCTTCTAACACTAATCTGACATCTATTCCATAACGATATGCCTGTTTCTTGCTTTGACTACATGGAAAGAATACTTGGTTACACACAAAGAAACTTTGACCCAGATGCTTCACTGTGCCAGTGGAAATTGACAAAAGGAGAGGTTTTCTTCATTAGAGTTTGTTTTTCACTGGCATAAATTATTTTAAAGGTTTTCAAAATACCACTCCTACTTCTAAAACAGAAAAAGTAAATGGCTGGAAGAATAGGATTTTGCCTGTGGTTATGTCTGGCAGTCACATTGATTTGTATCCTTTTTTGTTATCAAAGAATAATTAATTTTCTTTTGATTCATGTAAACTACTTAGGCAGAAAATCTGCTTCCACTGGCTGCTTGCCAACAATCTCTGCACTATGATTCATTTAGTTCTCGGTTGGGAAACAGGAAAATGTTTCCATTCTGCTTGTTTTCACCTATTGCATTTGCTGCGTCATGTGTTCCACTTTGGGCACATCTTCCCAGGGAGGATGGTTCTGGAAAGAAAGAAGGTGCTAAAGTTCTAACAAGTCAATTAATTTTGCTTTTGTCTCTATGGTAGGAGAACGCAGTAATCAGTGTCCCTCTGGGTTTGCCTTAGACTCGGTCGGACCCTTTTGTGCTGGTAAGTATAACAATAAATGATGCATTTTTGTTTTTCATAATCTGTTCATGTTATCCTTAATGGACATTTACTGTCATTTTGCTAGATATTTATTAATCACAATATCCTCTAAGTGTCTCATTTTATAGGTGAGGAAATTGAGATGTGAAGAAGTTGAGTGCCTAAGTTCACTCAGCTATCAGATGGCAGAGCTAGATTTGAATTTCAGATAGATACAAAGCCCGTGCTGTGTCAGTTAGTTCCACAATCAAGTGTGTAAGGGATCATGATCAAGTACAGGGGTAGACTGAACACAGGAACCAAACACTGGACTATGTTTGGCCACCTGATTGCACGAATGTGAAACAGCAGTAATTCAACTCTAAGTCACTTAACCCTAGAATTGCCCAGTTGTAGCACAGGGCTGGAGATGGCAATGGCAGCCCACTCCAGTACTCTTGCCTGGAGAATCCCATGGACGGAGGAGCCTGGTAGGCTGCAGTCCATGGGGTCACTAAGAGTCGGGCACAACTGAGCGACTTCACTTTCAACTTTTCACTTTCATGCATTGGAGAAGGAAATGGCAACCCACTCCAGTGTTCTTGCCTGGAGAATCCCAAGGACGGCCGGGCCTGGTGGGCTGCCATCTATGGAGTCGCACAGATCGGACACGACTGAAGTGATTTAGCAGCAGCAGCACAGGGCTGGATTGTGGGTGGAGGACTGATGACTAAACCTGCCTTGTGCTATCCGTGTGCCAGTGCAGGAGAGTCACAGTTCAGTAAACAGCTAAATAAATGGCTAGAGGAGCTCAAACTGGCATACACAGTGCTTTTCTTTTTGCTGGTGTGCAGTGAAACATCACACAGCGATAAAAAGGTCGTCTTTAGAAACTGTACTGCCCAGGTTCAAATCCCAGCTCTGCCGATAATGACCTATGTGGCCTTCAGCAATTTAGTTAACCTCTTTGTTCCTCAGTTTTAGCATGCAAATGAGAATAGGAATAAAAATACTTACCTCCTAGGAATGTTGAGATGAGTTAACATAGGAATAATAAAAAGCATTGCAATCACAGTAAATGGTCATTATGTCTTAGCTTTCACCATTGTTGTTTTAAAATTAATGCAGCCACTGTCAGAGATAATGTGAGGACCCAAAAGTAATTTCATTTTGTGTTTCTGTTCTGTGGCATATGGAGCATTTTCTGTTACATTGGATCCGTTCATTGGCCTCTACAGACAGCTCTTTTCACCCACTTTAATAACTCCTTGAATGTAAGGCTTCTCCATACTAATTGGGTCTTGTTTCTTCTTCCAGATGAAGATGAATGTGCCGCAGGGAATCCCTGCTCTCATCTCTGTCACAATGCCATGGGAACCTATTATTGCTCCTGCCCCAAAGGCCTCACCATAGCTGCCGATGGAAGAACTTGTCAAGGTAGTTACACGGCTAAATTTAATCAACACATTTAAGCAACGGACATGGCAATCTCCGACCTAGAGAAAGCATGGAAGACCAGGGCTCTTCTTTACTACTCTTTCTGCCTCTGCCTTCATTAAGTTGAAAAAGTAAGGCAGAGAGAAGACTGCTCACACACTGCCTTCATATGGGGCACTCTGTGGGCAGGGATGCCTCTAATGATTCACTCAATAACCAAAAGACAATGAGAGGCAGCCAGGCCTATTACCATATGCATTTTACAGGGATAACACCAAGGAAAAATAAGGTTATAAAGAATTTAAGTGAACTGCACAATCCTGGTAGGACTTTAGGAACGTTACAAAAAGAAATCACACATTTCTATCAAATTCTAGGTATGCTTCAAAGTTAGAAATTATATAGGAGCCTAATTTATAAATTAAAAATGAAAAAAAGGATTTCTCCCTCTATGCCCAAGTAGGCCTCCATCTAAATACAAAAGAGAGAGGGAGTAAGGACATAACAGGGCATAGGAATAACTTCTGTGGGAATGGCCAGTATGGATTGGGCACTTTGTATACATTATTTCCTTTAATTTTTAAAGCAGTACTGAGAGATAGATATTATCCTCATTTTACAAATGAGAACTCAGATGTTAAAAAGAAGTACCTTTTTTCAGTCATCTAATTTATAAGTGGTCTGATGGATGGCTTGGTCTTTGAAGACACACACTGTCTGCTGTGAGCTTGTCAGCTCTTCAACTCATCTGAAGGGACCTACCCCCAAATTCAACATTCTTGCTCTTGTGTATTTCAAGTGTCACTCATTGCTTTCCTTATTCTTATTTCACAGCAGGTTCTTAAGTGGGTTTTTTTTTTCCCACTCCCCTTAGTTAAATGAATCACTTTGTTGCAGATATTGATGAGTGTGCTTTGGGTGGATACACCTGCCATGCTGGTCAGGACTGTGATAATACCATCGGATCCTATCGCTGTGTAGTCCGCTGTGGAATTGGCTTTCGAAGAACCAGTGATGGGCTGAGTTGTCAAGGTACATAAATGGAAGCCCTTGCTTTATCTTCATTATACTAAGAGTTAAAAACCCTGCCTGTTGGACCATTTAGGTTGAACTCCATTTAATAGATTGAGCTTCGTAGTAAA
The DNA here is from genome assembly GCF_032405125.1 of Capricornis sumatraensis. Taxonomy (NCBI): domain Eukaryota; kingdom Metazoa; phylum Chordata; class Mammalia; order Artiodactyla; family Bovidae; genus Capricornis; species Capricornis sumatraensis. The sequence goes on from NC_091082.1 coordinate 74,438,236, forward strand.
ATATTTAAACGTAATATTCTATGGCTATTTTAAGTATTTGTAACAGTGATTTTGAATAAAACTTGCCTATAATACTTGAGAGTGGAGATCATACAGCATGATCTTAATAGAATCTGTTTCATACTTGAGATTCAACCGATGTACAAGAAAGCCTTCTTAGAGGTCCCCTCACCTGAGTAAAAGCAGAAACTTCTGAGAAATGACCATGACTATCAATTACCTCTTCAGGGTAGAGTCTAGTCCCAGGAGAGAGACATAGAGTAACCCTACCATAAATCTCTCCTGCACGGTATTTTATGATCCTGAAGAAGATGCAAAAATCACTCATCCTTGTACAGACAAACATTATCATATAGTCTCTTATCTCATTGTTTTCTGAAGAACCCTGTCTGTTCTTCTCATAGAAGCCAATTATCCCCTCTTCATTTCTGCTGTTAAGTCTGGTTTAAAAGCCTTTAACTTTCACCATGAAACATGTTACTTTTTTGGTTGGCACCTATGTGCATAGAAATAAACCTTTTCTCTTATTAAAAAAAAAATCTCCATAAGATTACTATTTATTGCAGGACTTTGGATATAAAACTTATTTTCTAGAAGAATTTTAGATTCACAGCAAATTTGAGTAGAACAGAAAGAGATTTTCCAAATTCTCCCTGCCCCAACTCCTTCACAGCCTCCCCTACTATCAAATTCCTTCTAGAGTGGTACATTTTTTACCAAGGATAAACCTACATTGACACATCATTACAACCGAAAGTCTGTTGTTTACATTAGCATTTACTCTTGATGTTCTATATTCCAATGTCATGTATCCTCCATTGTAGTATCATGCAGGATCACTTCCCTACCCAAAAAATCTATGCTTCACCTCGTCATCCTTCCCTCCCCCAAACTCTGGGAACACTGATATTTTTATTGTCTCTCTCGCTTTACCTTTTCCATAATGTCATATAGTTGGAATTATGTAGCATTTAACCTTTTCAGATTAGCTTCTTTCACTTAGTAATATACATGTATGTTTCCTCCATGTCTTTTCATTGGTTGATAGCGCCTTTCTTTTTAGTGCTGAAAAATAATCCATTGGATGACTCTACCACAATTTATCTATTCATTCACCTACGAAAGGGCATCTTGGCACTTCCACGTTTTAGCAATTAGAAATAAAGCTGCTGGCAGGATTTTCCAAACAAAGATACAGTGGATACAAAGCTAAATTCTTATCAATAGTAAAAAGAATGAATGAATTATGGCATATCTATACCATAAACCATTATATCTGTCATTATAAAGAATGGAATGAAGCTCTGCTGTTTGGCTTAGAGGAATTTCCATGAGACATCCTTTAGTGAGAACACTTAAGATATAGGAAAGCATATGTACCTTATGTAGAAAAGATTGTGACTGGAAAACAAACAGCAACAAAAGAAAAAAGGAAGTGTATTTATATATTTAGGGAGAGCTATGGGTGTACATAAAAGAATATGTTATTACCATTTCTATATTAACTATAGATGTTATTTATATTAGATTGTTAATGTAGGTTGGCTTTGGAGAACAAGAAGGGTAAAAAGGATAAGAGGCCAAGCAAAAGAAGAAAAACTGCACAAAGAAAATCTTCTAAAGGTATATGATCACAGAGCAGGGAGCAGACAAAATGGGGGAGTAGAAGGACTTGAACTCACCTCCTGTCATGAAATCACCAAACTTAAAACTAACTGCCAAATGAAAAAGACTGACAGATACCAGAAAAGATATTCTGTACATCCATAGATGAAGAAGAAGCCACAATGAGATGATAGAAGGGGCACATGTGTGATGTAATCAAATTTCATTCCTACCTGGTGGACAACCCACAAAGTGAAAAATATTTGTATCACAGAGGTTCTCCCATGGAGTGAGAGTTCTGAGCTCCACATGGCAGGCACCCTAGCCTGTGAGTCTGACCCTGGGTGGACAAGCCCCCAGAGCATTTGACTTTGAAGGCCAGGAGCTCCACAGGACTGGGAGAAAACTCTTGGCGGGCACACACAAGGTTTACATGCCCTGGAACATAGTAAAGCAGTGACTACAGAAGAGCCTGGGCCATACCTACCTGTGGGTCTTTTGGAGGGAGGGGTCAGCTCATGGAGGGGAGGGGTCAGCTCACGCTCACTCTGTGGGCGAGGACTCGAGAGGCAGAGGCTCCAGGGAATATTCACTGGCATGAGCTTTCTCAGAGGTCTCAATAGCAAGACCTGGGCCCACCCAACAGACTGTGGGCTCGTCTGCTTGGACACCTCAGGTCAAACAACCAACAGGGTGAAAACACACACAGACTGCCTAAAGCCTGAGCTCACAGCTATGGCCCTGACATGGCCCTGCCTACCAGAGAGACAAGACCCAGCTGCACCAGTGGGCAGGCACCAATCCCTCCCACTAGGAAGCCTGTACAAGCCTCTGGACCACCATCATGCAGCAGAGGCGGATTCCAGAAGCAAGCATAATTACGCACCTGCAGCCTGAGAAAAGGAGGCCACAGACACAGAAAGTTAGACACAATGAGTCAGCAGAGAAGTATGTTCCAACTGAAGGAAGAAGATAAAAGCCCAGAAGAACAATGAAGTGAAGTGCAGTAAGGCAATCAGACTGAAAAAGAATTCAGATATGACAGTAAAAATGATCCAAGATCTCAGAAAGACAATGGAGGAAGAGACTGAAGAGACACCTGAAATGTGTCACAAAGACCTAGAAAACCAGAAAAAAAAAAAGTTGAGCAATACAGTAAGTGAAATGAAAACTACACTAGAAGAATAAAAAGATACACTTGACAGAATCAGTACCAGAATAAATGAGGCAGAAGAGCAAGTTAAGTGAACTTGAAGAGAGATTGGTATTGGTGGAAATCACTGCCACAGAACAGAATAAGGAAAAAAGAATGAAAAGAAATGAGAACAGTTTAACAGACCTCTCAGACATTAAAGCACCAAAATTCACATTAAAGGGGTCCCAGAAGGAGAAGAGAAAGGTCCTGAGAAAATATTTGAAGAAATAGCCAAAAGCTTCCCTAACTTGGGAAAGTAGACATTCAAGTCCTAGAAGCACAGAGTCCCATACAGGATAAACCCAAGGAGGAAGACACCAAGACACATATTTATCAAACTGACAAAAATTAAAGACCAAAAAAAAAAATATGGAAAGCAACAAGTAACATACAAGGGAATCCCCATATGGTTATCATCTGACTTTTCAGCAGAAACTGTGCAGCTTGAAAGAACTGGCATGATATATTTAAAGCGATGAAAGGGGAAAACCTATAAACAAGAATACTCTACCCAGCAAGACTCTCATTCCGATTCAACAGAGAAATCAAAGGTTTTATAGACAAGCAAAAGCTAAGAGAATTTAGCACCACCAAACCAGCTTTACAACAAATGCTGAAGAAACTTCTCTAGGTGGAAAAGAAAAGGCCACAACTGAAAAAAAAGAAAATTACAAATGGGAAAGTTCATCAGTAAAGTCAAACAAACTGTAAAGATAGAAAATAATTTACAGACAAAAAAGGTATCAAACCAGAAATCATGAGGAGAGTACAAATGCAGGATATTGGAAATGCATTTGAAATTAAGAGACCAGCAACTTAAAACAATCTTGTATGTTATAGACTGCTATATAAAAACTTCATGGTATTAATAGCTGCAAACCAAAAATCTATGATAGATATATACACAAAAAAGAAAGATCAATCCAAGCACAACACCAAAGATAGTTATAAAATCACAACAGAATAGAACAAAAGAGGAAGGTACCTACAAAAGCAAATCCTAAAGAATTAACAAAATGGCAATAAGAACATACATACTAATAAATACTTTCATCTATATTGTCTAAGAGACCCACTTCATATCTAGAGACTATACAGACAAAGTGAGGGAGTCGAAATAGGTATTCCATGCAAATGGAAATTAAAAGAAAGCTAGAGTAGTGACAGTCATATCAGACAAAATAGACTTTAAAATAAAGACTGTTACAAAAGACAAGGAAGAATACTACATGATCAAAGGATCGATCCCAAAAGATAATAGTTGCAAATACACATGTACCCAACATAGGAGCACCTCAATATATAAGACAAATGCTAATAGCCATTAAAGTACAAGTCAACAGAAACACAAGAATAGTGGGGACTTCAATGCCCCACTTACCTCAATGAATGGATCAGAGAAAAAAGTCAATAAGGAAACATAGGCCTTAAAGGACACATTAGACTTGATGGACTCAATCCATATGTATAGAGCATGTCATCCAAAGGTAGCAGAATATACATTCTTCTCAAGTGCACATGGAACATTTTCCATGATCAATCACATACTGAGCCACAAAGAAAACTCTGGTATATAAAACTGAAATTTCTTTTGCAACCACAGCACTATGAAATTAGACATCAACTATAAAAAAAAAAAAAAAAAAACTGCCCAAAATGCAAACACATGGAGACTAAATGACAAAAAGAAAAAAAAAGGATCATTGAAGAAATCGAAGAGGAAATAAAAAAAGACTCAGACAAATGAAAACACAACGATCCAAAAACGTTGAGATGCAGCAAAAGCAGTTTAAGAGAGAAGTTTATAGCAATACAATCTTACCTCAGGAAACAAGAAAAATTTCAAATAAACAACCTACCTTACACCTAGAGCAACGAAAGAAAGAAGAACAAGCAAACCCAAAGTTAGTAGAAAGGAATAAATCATAAAGATCAGAGCAAAAATAATTGAAATACAGACCAAAAAAAATTAGAAAAGATGAGTTAAACTAAAAGATGGTTCTTTGAAAAAATAAAATCGATAAAGCTTTAGCCAGAGTCATCAAAAAAAGAGAGAGGTCTCAAATCAATAAAATTAGAAATAAAAAGGAGAAATTACAAATGATACCACAGAAATACAGAGGATTTTAAGAGACTACTACAAACAGCTATATGCCAATAAAATGGACAACCTAGAAGAAATGAACAAATTCCTTGGAAGGTACAGTCTCCTAAAACTGAATCAGGAATAAATAGAACAGACCGTAGCTCAGTTGGTAAAGAATATGCAGGCAATGGAGGAGACTCCATTCAGTTCCAGGAAAAACCACTGGAGAATGGATAGACTACCCACTCCAATACTCCTGGGCTTCCCTTGTGGCTCAGCTGGTAAAGAATCTGCCTGCAATGCAGGAGACCTTGGTTCAGTCCCTGGTTGGGAAGATCCCCTGGAGAAGAGAAAGGCTACCCACTCCAGAATTCTGACCTGGAGAATTCCAGGGACTACAGAGTCACAAAGAGTTGGACATGACTGAGTGACTTTCATGAACAAACCAATCACAAGTACTGAAATTGAAACTCATTCAATGGGGACACCATCACTTTGATATGAAAACCAGACAGACACCCCAAAAAGGAAAACTTACAGGTGAATATCACTGAGGAACACAGATTCAAAAACCCACAACAAAATATTAGCAAACCAAATCCAACAATACATTAAGAGAATCATATACCATGACCAAATGGGATTTATCCCAGGGATGCAAGAATTTTTTAATATCTGCAAATCAATTAGTGTGATATACCACAGTAGCAGACTGAAGAATAAACCCATATGATCATCTCAATATATGCAGAAAAAGCTTTTGACAAAAATCAACATCTCTTTATGAAAAAACTCTCCAGAAAGTGGGGATAAAGGGAACTTAACTCAGCATAATAAAAGCCATATGACATACCCACAGCAAACATCATGCTCAATGGAGAAAAGCTGAAAGCTTTTCTTCTAAGATCAGGAACAAGACAAGGATGTCCACTCTCACCACTTTTACTCAATATAATTTTGCAAGCCTTAGTCATGGAAGCCAGAGAAGAAAGAAATAAAAGGAATCCAAATTGGAAAAGAAGCTGTAAAGATGTCACTCTTTGCAGGTTACATTATACTATACATATAAAATACTAAAGATGCTACCAGAAAGCTGCTAGAGCTCAAAATTTTATTGGGGAAATTTTCAGGATACAAAGCTAATACCCAGAAGTCTGTTTCACTTCTATATACTAACAGCAAAAGATTAGAAAAAATTACAAGTAACAAGAATAAATTAAGGAGACAATCCCATTTACCATCACAGCAAAAAGATTAAAATGCCTCAGAATAAACCTACCTAAGTGAGAAATAGATTTAAGGGTCTAGATCTGACAGATAGAGTGCCTGATGAACTATGGAATGAGGTTCGTGACATTGTACAGGAGACAGGGATCAAGACCATCCCCATGGAAAAGAAATGCAAAAAAGCAAAATGGCTGTCTGGGGGAGGCCTTACAAATAGCTGTGAAAAGAAGAAAGGCGAAAAACAAAGGAGAAAAGGAAAGATATAAGCGTCTGAATGCAGAGTTCCAGAGAATAGCAAGAAGAGATAAGAAAGCCTTCTTCAGCGATCAATGCAAAGAAATAGAGGAAAAGAACAGAATGGGAAAGACTAGAGATCTCTTCAAGAAAATTAGAGATACCAAGGGAACATTTCATGCAAAGATGGGCTCCATAAAGGACAGAAATGGTATGGACCTAACAGAAGCAGAAGATATTAAGAAGAGGTGGCAAGAATACACAGAAGAACTGTACAAAAAAGATCTTCATGACCCGGATAATTACAATGGTGTGATCACTCATCTAGAGCCAGACATCCTGGAATGTGAAGTCAAGTGGGCCTTAGAAAGCATCACTACGAACAAAGCTAGTGGAGGTGATGGAATTCCAGCTGAGCTGTTTCAAATCCTGGAAGATGATGCTGTGAAAGTGCTGCACTCAATATGCCAGCAAGTTTGGAAAACTCAGCAGTGGCCACAGGACTGGAAAAGGTCAGTTTTCATTCCAATTCCAAAGAAGGCAATGCCAAAGAATGCTCAAACTACCTCACAATTGCACTCATCTCACATGCTAGTAAAGTAATGCTCAAAATTCTCCAAGGCAGACTTCAGCAATACGTGAACCATGAACTCCCTGACGTTCAAGCTGGTTTTCGAAAAGGCAGAGGAACCAGAGATCAAATTGACAACATCTGCTGGATCATGGAAAAAGCCAGAGAGTTCCAGAAAAACATCTATTTCTGCTTTATCGACTATGCCAAAGCCTTTGATTGTGTGGATCACAATAAACTGTGGAAAATTCTGAAAGAGATGGGAATATCAGACCACCTAACCTGCCTCTTGAGAAACTTGTATGCAGGTCAGGAAGCAACAGTCAGAACTGGACATGGAACAACAGACTGGTTCCAAATAGGAAAAGGAGTACGTCAAGGTTGTATATTGTCACCCTGCTTATTTAACTTATATGCAGAGTACATCATGAGAAACGCTGGACTGGAAGAAACACAAGCTGGAATCAAGATTGCCGGGACAAATATCAATAACCTCAGATATGCAGATGACACCACCCTTATGGCAGAAAGTGAAGAGGAACTATAAAGCCTCTTGATAAAAGTGAAAGAGGAGAGTGAAAAAGTTGGCTTAAAGCTCAACATTCAGAAAATGAAGATCATGGCATCCGGTCCCATCACTTCATGAGAAATAGATGGGGAAACAGTAGAAACAGTGTCAGACTTTATTTTGGGGGGCTCCAAAAAACTGCAGATGGTGACTGCAGCCATGAAATTAAAAGACGCTTACTCCTTGGAAGGAAAGTTATGACCAACCTAGATAGCATATTCAAAAGCAAAGACATTACTTTGCCAACAAAGGTCCATCTAGTCAAGGCTATGGTTTTTCCTGTGGTCATGTATGGATGTGAGAGTTGGACTGTGAAGAAAGCTGAGAGCCGAAGAATTGATGCTTTTGAACTGTGGTGCTGGAGAAGACTCTTGAGAGTCCCTTGGACTGCAAGGAGATCCAACCAGTTCATTCTAAAGGAGATCAGCCCTGGGATTTCTTTGGAAGGAATGATGCTAAAGCTGAAAGTCCAGTACTTTGGCCACCTCATGTGAAGAGTTGACTCATTGGAAAAGACTCTGATGCTGGGAGGGATTGGGGGCTGGAGGAAAAGGGGATGACGGAGGATGAGATGGCTAGATGGCATCACCGACTCAATGGACGCGGGTCTGAGTGAACTCCAGGAGTTGGTGATGGACAGGGAGGCCTGGTGTGCTGCAATTCATGGAGTCGCAAAGAGTCAGACACGACTGAGTGACTGAACTGAACAGGGTTATAGGAAAGATGGCAGTAAGGACGAAGAGCTTTAAGAACATATGTGAGGAGGAAATGCTTGGTGGACCACAGTTCTTATCTTAGTGGGGAAGGAGAAGACAGACACAGAGATCAAAAGCTCAAGTAGAGGAACTTTTCTTAAATGCAAGTAGTCGTCTCCCTTTCTCTGGGAACAGAAGAAATGAAAAAAGAGAAGGTACAAAATACAAGCACGTATGCATCAGTTGGGGGAATTCACACCTGCACTTTTTTTCCATTACACTGTGACCCAGATGATGTTCACAAAGATTAACTTGGCAATGACTACAGATGAGGATAAAAGCTAAAGTTGCTGCAGTCATCTGAGCACAGGGTGATAAAGACCTGCGTCAGGCCAATAACAGCCAAAATCCAGAAGAAAGTTCAAATTTCAAAAGATGTTGCAGAAGACCCTAACTTTATTATTATTTATTTTCAGTACTCTCTGTCAGCTATATTCCAGGACTCAGAGTTCCTAAAAACAAGAGTGGGAGCCATATAGTAAACAAAATAGCTAAACTACAGAAGTATTGCATCAACATAGCTCTGAAGCAATAGCAAATGTTAATCTTGGGATAGTGTTGAAGAGAGAAACCCTCACTAGCAGTTTATTCTATCAGTTATCTAGCAGATCCCTTGAGAGCAATTAGATTGGACTCTTTTTTTAGGGAAGATCTTAAACATAAGATTGATCAAAGATCACTGAAATGTTAAACATTTGGGATAAACTAACCTGTTTTCTAACAGCATGTAATGAAAGTTCTGTTTTGCTTAACAGATATTAATGAATGTCAAGAATCCAGCCCCTGTCACCACCGCTGTTTCAATGCCATAGGAAGTTTTCACTGTGGATGTGAACCTGGGTATCAGCTCAAAGGCAGAAAATGTGTGGGTAAGGAAAGGATTATGAATTCAAAGCAGTGGCATCTTTGTAATGTCTTAATGCTGTCTGACCTGATCTATGTGTTGTGTCTGATATAGGGCACCTACCATGCATTGTTTATGTGATCCATGCAAAAACAAAAGGAAACGAATGCTATACTTGACAGGTTTCATTTTCCAATTTTACAACCATTTTTAACATGTTCTCTATTATATTACCATTTTTCACAAAATCATAATATACGTGTGAATATGGTTATATATGGGCTTCCCTGGTGGCTCAGACAATAAAGAATCTGCCTGCAATGCAGGAAACCCAGGTTTGATCCCTAGGTCCGGAAGATCCCCTGGAGAAGGGAATAGCTACCCACTCCAGTATTCTGCCTGGAGAATTCCATGGACAGAGGAGCCTGGCGGGCTATAGTTCATGGGGTCACGAAGAGCTGGACACAACTCAGCAGTTAAATAGACATATAATTTTTATTTTTCTAGGAGGGGGAGATGTTTTGGCATGGCTTCCATCTATGTGATGTAATATTTTTTATTTTTATCATTATGTTCTAAAATAAAGTGTGTTACATACCTTGATGGATTTAAAATACTTCAACCTTATACCATGATTATATAATCATCTATATTATTTATCCTTAAAATCCAAAGGCATGTTATTATGAAAAAGTGGAAGAAATCACTTTCTCAATCTGCATTATCTTTGTTCTTTTATCAAGATATAAATGAGTGTAGACAGAATGTATGCAGACCAGATCAGCATTGCAAGAACACTCGCGGTGGCTATAAATGCATTGATCTCTGTCCAAATGGAATGACCAAGGCAGAAAACGGAACCTGCATTGGTGAGTGTCTGGCTATTTCAGTGACTGAGATCCGTTTACTATCAACAAGCCAAATAAGGCATCCTTGCTTAAAACTAATGATTAGAATAAATTTCATCCAACAAAGAAATATCTTTTTCTATAGGTTTTTTTACCACCAACTTCTCATATGGTTGAGCTCTGAAGTCCCAGCATCATGACTCTACCAGGAAATGAAAGCTCACCCAAGAAACTTAGACCATTTTGAGCTCCCATGAATTACACTATTGGTTTATATAGTTTAACATCCACATACATTAATATTATCTCACATAATTTTTAATATGAAATTTAGCATATATGTTAAGAATTTCATTGGAGGGGTTAAGAAAAACTTATGTTTGTAGAGACTTATTGAAAGTTCAAAATATAATTATTTTAAAACTAAATATTCATTAAATGTTAAATCAATGACCAGACAATGAAGTAAATTATATTTCTCCCTAAGTTTGTTCTTTGTGTGCCTATTCTGTGCTAGTGTGCCATAGTTGACAGAACTGTAGCATAGTTTTAACTGTAAACTGTAACATAGTTTACAGAACAGTTCTGTAAACTTCACAATTTACAGAACTGAAGCAGATAGCCTTCCTGCTCTCATGTACTTAAAATCACCTGGGATAGATCAGCCAACTCTACTTGCCTCACCAAAAGATAAAAAAAAAACAGTAATAGAAGATGAAATGCCATAAAAAGTATAAGCAGGACTTCCCTGATGGTCTAGTGGATAAGAATCCATATTCCAAAGCAGGAGACCCAAGTTCAATCCCTGGTCCAGGAAGATTCCACATGCCTCGGGGCAGCTAAGTCCATGTACTGAGCCCCCGCACTGCAAGTACTGAAGATAGTGTGCCCTAAAGCCTGTGCTCCACAATGAAAGAAGCCATTGCAATGAGAAGCCCACACAGCACAACTAGAGAGTAGCTTCCATTTGCCGCAGTTAGAGAAAGCCCGTGCATAGCAACGAAGACCCGGCACAGCCAAAAATTATAGAAAGTTTGTTAAAAAAAAAAAAGGTACAGATAAAATTGTGTAAGAGTACTCAAAAGAGTGCTCATATCTAATAGGAGTGACTAACAGCCAAGTCATGGAAGTGATCATATTTAAATTATCCTCGAATGGGATGTCGATATGTGAAGGTGGTAGTAAAAGGCAAGAAAAATAGCCCTAGATGAGGGGGAAAGAGCTGGAGTCAGGGAGAACATGTTAAAATTCGTCCTCCTTAACAGCTCTCTGACCTTGAACAAGTCTTGAAATGACACAGAAATTTGAGTTTCTATTGAGAAACACAGAAGTTTCTCATTTTAAAAATGGGGAAAAAAGAATTTCGAAATGAAACATTTATTAATAAAGTTAAAATATGCCTTAGATTTGTTTCAAAATAATGTGAGAGAGAGGGGAGATTGTAGATATAAATGAAGGAGTAGTGACCACTTGTTGGTCTTTGTTGAGATACAAGGAGATTTAGTGTAATTTTTTTAAAATGGGAGGGTGGACTATCAGATTGCAAAGACTGTTTTCAGCAATATGGATATAGGTAAACGTTTTTCTAAATTCCTACGAATAGTAGACAATTTGTAGCATCATATACAGTTACGTGTAACTGTATTTTTAAGAATATTGACTCTAGTTATGTATAAGATTAATTAGAAATAAGCTGAAAGATCAGAAGACTGTTAAGAAGCTATAGCAAAAATATAGCTACATGAAAATGGAAAACGGGGATATGTGGCTTTGTTCGAAGGAAGTAGAATTACTCAGTCTTGGAAGTTTAGGGAATAAATTAAAGATAACTCTGATGTTTACAGTTTGGGGAAAACAGAATGCTGTTGTCATAGATGAGAGTAATGATAAGAGTAAGGATACTCTGAACATGCTGAGTTTGAAGTTCTAGTAAAATATGGCGATGGAGATGGCCAGCTGGCAGCTAGAAATCTGAGTCTGTAGGTAAGAAGCAGTGTGGTACTACTGCTCTTGATCTACATCAGGAAGCTCATTAGAGTCACTGGTATAAATTCGATGGCTACAGGAGGAGGGGTATAGAGAAGGGAAGAGAAAGCCGAGAACAAAACTCTATCCATAGTAGGGAGCAGAACGAGGAAACGAAGCCAATTAACAAGTGACCTGGAGGAGGGCATGGCAACCCACTCCAGTATTCTTACCTGGAGCATCCCCATGGACAGAGGAGCCTGCCTGGCTACAGACCGTGGGGTCACAAAGAGTCGGACACAACTGAGCAACTAAGCTTTCTAATAAGTGACAGCTGGGACTTGAACCCAGCTTTTCTGACTGCAGGGTTCAATCACATGGTAAGAAGTGCAACATTCTAAACAATTAAAATGTTCATTTTAAATATAGTGACCTCAGGTTTTGAAAGAGGAAATGTTATTGCTTTTTATTGCCTCCGTGTTCATAGATGTTGATGAGTGTAAAGATGGGACCCATCAGTGCAGATATAACCAGATATGTGAGAATACAAGAGGCAGCTATCGTTGTGTGTGTCCAAGAGGGTACCGGTCTCAAGGACTTGGAAGACCCTGTTTGGGTAAGTTAACAGAAACTCTTATTGAGTTAATAAAACTGTTAATATAATTACCCACCCCTACCAACTTGATTAGGACCACTGTATTCTCAAATGCTTTCTTGCTACATTTAGAAGAGTAAGTTGGTTTAAGTAATCCATTACACAGTTTGAATTACTTCTTAGAGACTTCATATTGAATTCAACTGACACTGACTTTCAAGTGGTAATAATAACTACTTACAGAATGCTTACTATGAACTACACATATCAAAGTGAGGTGTGGTATAATTACCATGACAACTTAATTATGAAGATTATCTCATTGATTGTCTCGCTATGCATATATCATGTTTATATAGATACATTTTATTTGAATGTGAAGTATATTTGTATGTACTATGAAGGTTTAGTTATGAGGGATTAAAATGTGAACACATTTTAAGTGAATTGGTAATTAGCACTTTATCTACCATATATTTAGCACATACTATATACCATTCCCAGTGCTAAGAATCTCATTTAATTCTTCCAATTGCCTGTTTGTTTCCATCTTAGTTATAATTGAGTGTAAAGTAAGGCAGGTAGATAGAAAATATCTTTAAGAAGGTAACCATATGCTTTTTTAAAATTAACACATTTATAATCAAGAAACTGACCTATAAAATATTCTACCTCAGAATATTTACATTTACATGCAGCAAAAAAAATTGTGTTGAGCTTTTAAATACTGGCTTCTGGTTTGCATGCTATTATACTTTTTAAATTAGATGCCTTGGTTATCTATTTAAGAGACAGCCTGTCTTTATAGCCACAAAGAGACAAGCCTGCCCTGTCTTTATAGTGAATTCTTCCATAAAAATTTAGTACTGTCTTTATGTAGTTCCTAGCATAGTACTTTGTGCATTGCAAATGTTTATAGTAGTATCATTATTATGAACTCTTTTAAAATAAATACTGTTTAATAGAAATGCATGTCATTTTAGTCTTCTATTTAGGTATTATAATTTATATATAATTTAACATTTTGATCAGTTATTACAGTGACCTAGCAGAATGAAATATGTTCCGTTGTTCACTTGTTTGACTTGAAGCTGAATGTCAGCAATTGGGCTGGGGGATAAATTTGTAAAGAAGGTAGGGCCATTGCCTTAAAGAGATTAAAAATGTTAATTTTAACTTTTGCCTACTGAAATAATTATTAAAGCAAAATTTACTACTTTATTCTAGTTATTTATGTTGTTTTCTTTCATGGCACTTTGGTAATGAATTAAAGAATTTGGTTTTGATCTCTGGTATTTATTCACTTTATAAGAAGTGTTGTGAGTACATATTCTGTGTGTTGATCTAGGAAAGAAGGATAGCTTTCATTTTTGGACTTTGTGAGTTTCTTAGGAAGAATGACTTTGTGTCATTTCTTTTTAATTTTTGTTAAGAAAATGTGCTTAGCGTGATTATTCATGAGTAATTATTGATTCGAAGGAAAAAGGGAAAATAAAACTGACTGTAGTTGTACCAATATTCCTGCATCTGAAACTTGTAATTATATGAAAGATTAGAAGCCCTAAGTGATCAAAATTATAGTTAAACTCTAACTAGAGATATGATTGCATTCTTCACCAGCAAAAGTAAGATTTATATTAGCTTTGAACTCTAGTTTTTCTGGGTTAAAGACCACATTTTCCATTGTAATCCTATTTGTTTCTACTGTAAAGCAGTGTTTAGGGAGAATCATAGAATCTTTCTATATAGTTATATCTTAATGATGAAAGCTTTTTCAAAAGTTTACAGCAGTCGAAAAATTACTGTATTCCCAGCTTTGGAAGGTAACATAATGTTTTCAGTTTGTTTCACAGACTGATTCTTTATTCCTGTGTTTTCTGTGTGTATATGTGTGTATGTTGTTTTTTTTTTTTCTCTTTTTTATGTATCATGGCACACGAGCAGATATTAATGAATGTGAACAAGTGTCTAAGCCTTGTGCATATCAGTGCTTCAACACCCCTGGCAGCTTCAAGTGTATCTGTCCACCAGGACAACATTTGTTAGGGGATGGGAAATCTTGCGCTGGACTGGAGAGGCTGCCAAATTATGGCACTCAATACAATAGCTATAACCTTGCACGCTTCTCCCCCATGAGAAACAACTATCAACCTCAACAGCATTACAGACAGTACTCACATCTCTACAGCTCCTACTCAGAGTATAGGAACAGCAGAACATCTCTCTCCAGGACTAGAAGGACTATTAGGAAAACTTGCCCCGAAGGCTCTGAGGCGAGCCTTGACACATGTGTAGGTAAATGTCAGCCGTATTCCATTTCCTTTCTGTGGGTTCTCTTATGGACCAAAGTCTGAGCGTATGTACAGCGCCCATGAGTCTGGGTGCAGTGACCTATACCTGATTTCAGTGTGGGATGACTCAAAGCTTCAAGACATTTACTCTGGCACCTACACCAATTGCCAGTTTTCTCGAATGAGTGATGTATTTATATGTGTACATTCTGATAATTTATTGTTTTATGCTGGCAATTTCTCTTTTTTTGATTGACCTGAAAGTGTTACTAAATTTAATGCTATATAGAAGCAAAGTGCAGTGGCATTCAGAATATGGGTTTTTTAAAAAAAGAGAATATGAATATTACCACCGTAATAAAGTACTAGCAGATGATGGTTTTGTCCGATGGATGCCAAAGCAGTGGGTTTAAAGGGAAACTGTCTGCTACTGTGTCAACTGCTTGCTCTGTATGAACATAGAACACTGCCCTGACTGTAGTCCCACACTCCCTGTGGAGCTTCTCTGTTTGATTTATTTTGTGTATATGTGAGTCACTGAAAAGATAATATGTCAGGACAAAACTTTTTTCCATTGTTCTAAATTGTATGCTTTCAGTACCTTTAAATTTACAAGTCTGTAACTTAATTTGTGTACAAAAGTGAAGTGTAATTTCCAACTCCAGAATGAAGACCCTGTCTTCAGTTAAACTGCAAACAATTCCATCTATCGTTCATATAATTCAATTTTCTGTGAGTATCCACCGTTTGCATGTCATAGGACTATATACACTGAGAGGAATTAGCAAGCACAAATGAGCCCTACAGTTTGGTCGAAGAAATGATAAAACAAGAAAGAAAGGGAGTGGGGAGACAAGAGGAGAAAGAATGAAATTCTGTTTAAATTTGAAGACCCCTATGCCAACCTCATGTTGTTCTATGCTTTGTTTATTCTCTCCCAAATGTGCTCTCTGTTAAACATTTCTTTTAAGTATTTAAAAAATGCCATCTGACTTCAATTTTTGTCATTTCTTTTTCTGCACTTCTCCAAGTCCTGTTCCTGCATCATAGTCTTTGACATGTGTCCTTTGTCACTGTTAGATGGACGCAGCTTCTCACATCACCTCCACTCTGTGGACCTTCAAACCCTCTAGATCATTACTCTTTCAAACCTTTATTCTTTAGCCCCAGATGTTCCCAGAACTTTTCTATCTGGCTGTTTTGAAGTACCTAAAGCTTAATATGATGTATATGGGATCTTCTACCTGTGGTCAGCTTCCCTGAACTGTGGACAGTGCTCGTTTCTTTTACTTCTTGAATGTGAAACATTCATACGTTCATTAACAACTCTCAACATTTTTCCACATATGGTCAAATACTACTTAATTATTAATACTAAGCCTGTGGACTCGACTGTTCTTGACACTATATCAAACATTGCTCTCAGCCTGCTTCAAACTGTTCTTATTAGATTTTTTTTTCCCCATTGGTAATTTTTTATGCCCACAATTTTGACCTATTTACTAGTGAAACTTTTTACTTTTCCATAGAATTAACATCTAACATTTCATTTTTCAAAGTTTCTTCCAAATCATCATTCCCACTGACAAGTTTTCATATCTTATTAACATCCCACTCTCTGCCTTTGTTTCAGACAACTCTTTTCTTCTACACCAAAAATCTTTGCTTGTGCTTTCGTAAGTGAGGGAAACACTATTCCCCATACCATACACCATCTAGTTGATTTCTAAATCATCTGAAGGTCCAAGTCATTTTAAGAAAGCGTCTTGATTGGTAACCATGTCTCCTTTTCTCAATCACAATCTATGCCCTGTAATTTCATCAGTAAAGTCTTATGAATGTTTTCTTTGTCTCTGTGTTTATATTACACTAACATATTTATGTGAGTTACATTCCCCAAACAATCTACTGTGTAAAGCAGTTACTACTTCAGAGTGAGGACCAGTCTTGGAGAATCTAAAGTTAACTTCTATAACTAGTTTGTTACTGGATATTTAAGTTTTATTGGGGACCACTGAATAGACTTAAAACAGTATGGTAAAGTAAAATAAAGTAAAATTTAAAAAAAGAAATATTCCTTAAAATACAGTGAATATTTTATGGTGTTTGTACTAATAAAGAAATTCACACTATGATTGCAGACAGCTTTGGAATTATGTAACAAGCAACTTGCAGTAAACACCACATGTCTGTCTTTAATTAACCATCTGGGATAGACAGATTACAAAAGATTCAGATTAACACCATGGCATTTTGTTTAGACTTGGGCTAAAATTTAGCTTTTTAAGGAATTTATTCCAAAGCTTACTTATTAGGGAAAATGAATGATACATTGCTTCTGAACACAGAAATCACACTTAGGGCCACTTTAAACTACTTGGAGTTCAATATGATTTACATTTCTGTTGTTATTTTTGTTAAAGCAGATTATAAAGGGAAAATGTTAAAATAACTCAAGTGCTTCTGTGAATGCTTTGGTTAACTAAAATGGGGCAAAAACGATGACAAATATTTTATGAGTATTTGTCATTAACAGATTGGGTCATTGCAATTATAATCGGAGCATCTGCAGAGTGAACAGGTTCTTTTGCTCTGAGTCATCTCCAAGTTTTCACTTTCTCTTTCCTTTACTTCCAGCCCACAGCCTTACTGCCCCCATTTCACACCATCTTCTCCTCTTTCTTCTAACACTGGGTGGCGAACTTTACTATTAGGCAAAACAGTTGAGACAGTAAATCTAGGCCTCTCAAATCCCATCCCTGATTCTGAAAGCAAATAGCAGTTAATTTTAAACTATCTTTCTAACTGTCCTTTTTATTACTGTTTTCTTAATTTTGTTTAGTGATAGCAGGTAGATTAGCTCTTTATAGTTTATAAAATGTTTTTCATATCTTATTATATCTGCACCTTCTAACAAACCTGTGTGAAGTAAGGAGATTGTGTCTATGACTCCTCTTGGCAGAAGAATCAACTGAGATCTTGAGAAGTTAAGCGGGTGGGCGAAAGTAACATAGCAACTATGTATAT
The DNA here is from genome assembly GCF_032405125.1 of Capricornis sumatraensis. Classification (NCBI taxonomy): domain Eukaryota; kingdom Metazoa; phylum Chordata; class Mammalia; order Artiodactyla; family Bovidae; genus Capricornis; species Capricornis sumatraensis. The sequence continues at coordinate 74,456,047 of NC_091082.1, forward strand.
GTAGTTGTCATTAGTGAAATACTTTATAATCATATAAGCTGGATAAATATTCCTATTGCAAAGATAAAACCACCTCCACTAAATGATATCTGCATATGGGAAAGTTACACATGGCTGTTGGAGAGAGAGAGAGGCAACTGAAGTTTAAATAAAATAGAAAAGAATATTTCTTTTTCCAGTTAATCTCAATAGAAACTTTATCTTTTAGGTAAATTCTACTGTTCTGTCAAGAGTTTAGCACTTTAGTAGTTTGGGATCTTGCACCATTCTGTTTCATCTGTTGTTCTAATCTTAATTAAGTAACATTGAAATTGGCTAGGTTGGGGTTTCAGCTCAAATACATTTATACACAAAAGAGATGTTCATATTTTATAATATAGGACAGTTTTATATTGGACCATTAAAAACAGATCCTGATATGAAACCACTTTGAGCATTTTTAAACACATGAGTATAAAATCACTAAGTTGTCTACTGTATGTCAAAAGCTTATTTATTGTTGATTCTGTCACAGTTTCTGCCTTTGTTTTGTGTACTTACATATTCTGCTTTCTTTCTGCACAGATATTAATGAATGTGAAAATACAGACACCTGCCAGCATGAGTGTAAAAATACCTTTGGGAGCTATCGGTGTATCTGTCCACCTGGCTATCAGCTCATGCTCAATGGAAAGACATGTCAAGGTGAGAAAACTTTGGACATTTACTGCTGCAACTTAACTTAAAACCAATATAGCATAGTATGAGAAATGTCTTCTTTTTTTAATAACTATTCTTCTAGTTGATTCCTTTCCCTTCACTTTCCCATGGGTCAGACTTATCTTTAATCATCGCTTTTACAAGCAGGAAAAGCAGAAGGGAATTAAGCAAAGGAAAATTTGAGAAACATTTTTGGTATGGTCTTAGAAAAAGGCACTGCTACTGCTAAGTTGCTTCAGTCGTGTCCGACTCTGTGCAACCCCATAGACGGCAGCCCACCAGGCACCCCCATCCCTGGGATTCTCCAGGCAAGAACACTGGAGTGGGTTGCCATTTCCTTCTCCAGTGCATGAAAGTGAAAACTGAAGTCGCTCAGTTGTGTCCGACTCCCAGTGACCCCATGGAGTGCAGCCCACCAGGCTTCTCCGTCCATGGGATTTTCCAAGCAAGAGTACTGGAGTGGGGTGCCATTGCCTTCTCCGAGAAGGCGGCACAGGAATGCCTAAACCAGTTCATATCATATGTATTTAAAACTAAAAGGAACCAATCCAGCTAAGAAGAAAGGAGAAATGGGATGAATGCTCAGTAAATGTACTTCAGTGTTAGGCATTATTTTATACTTTGTTTTGGTGATCAGTGGGCAATTGATTAACTCCTTCATTCTTTGAATCAAATGATGAATGCCAATCATTTTCTAGAAATTCAGGACGCAGTAGGTTAAAACAGGTGAATAATGTACACTATTTCCTTATGAGAGTCTAGTGGATACAGACATGCAAATAAGTGCTTAATCAACATACAAAGTTCTATTACTAGGTGTTACAGTGGAGTTTTAGACAATGTAATGATGGCAATGGCACCCCACTCCAGTACTCTTGCCTGGAAAATCCCATGGACGGAGGAGCCTAGTGGGCTGCAGTCCATGGGGTCACTAAGAGTCGGACATGACTGAGCGACTTCACTTTTCACTTTCATGCATTGGAGAAGGAAATGGCAACCCACTCCAGTGTTCTTGCCTGGAGAATCCCAGGGATGGGGGTGCCTGGTGGGCGGCCATCTATGGGGTCAGCAGCAGCAGTGATGATAGAAAGAAAAAAAAAAAAATCAATCTCAATTGTACCCTCTTCACACAAAAATGTGAAAGGAAGTATTTTGATGAACTGTAGTATGTTGCAATGTGTACTTAGAGAAAAAATGTATGAATTTACATAAATCGTCAAAATCTAAGAAACTAATTCTATGGACAAAAAAACCCCAAAGAATATGATATAGGTCTTTAAAAGCTCTGAATTTTATTCATCTCTGTCCTGTATGAAAGACTTCCCTTTACAAAACACTTGCTAGGATGCAGCTCATGGAAATGTGTTCTGGAAGGCAAGAACAGGATGGACAGTTGCTTCACCTGGGTTACTATGAGCCTCCCCACTCTTACTTACTCCATTCACCCAATATGCTCCCTGAGAGCCCCCACTGATCATGTGAACGCAATAATAAACTCTGCTCCAGTTATCCTTCACCAAACATTTATGAAAAGCTTGCCCTAGGAAGAACATTTTACTAAGTTTTGAAATACTGGAATAACGTATCTACATTATAGTTTTACATTTTTCTGAAACAACTGTTAGCTCGTTTTAATCAGCAGTATAGCTTTGTCAAGAACAATAAATCGGACCCATTCTAGAGATGATAAAACCAATTCTTAGAGTGATTATGTGAGTTTCAGTGTCCTATAACCATCAAGAACAAAGATAGGACTTGATCACAGATTTCACTGTTTAGAATGGTCCTTTGTTTCTCCTGTGATGCTGTGAACAACAGTGTCATTGTAGTGTGGCAGCAGAGATGTAAGAGTGCTTACATTGTCCATGTCTTACAACTTTCTCCAGCTTGTCACCCCAAGAATCCTTCTGAAGGGGGGGCAGTGTACAACACTACCATTATTCTCTCTACAGGCGCACCAGGTACCAAGGAAGGAAGGGGACAGATACTGAAGCATTTGGAATAACCTAGTGGACTGCAAACTCCTTAGCCAGGTTTTTAAGGGTTATATTATGTCATATTCATATTCTCAGGAGAGGATTTTTTCTCCATTAAATTATGCCAGTATGTTTTTTTAGTTGTCCTTGTCACTCATTCAGTTCAAAACATTTTTCCACTTTCACTTGTGCTCTAGAGAGTGGAAAATAATGTGCACAAATCAGAAACAGGCATCATCTAAAATGTTTACAATTTAAGCAAGTTACATATTTTTGTGATTTTGTAAAAGGACATGAGAGAAAACAATTACAACCTTTAAAGAAGTCTCCACTCTAAAGAATAACTTGGAGTCTTTTATGGCTTTAGAAAGTGTTTGAGGTATTTATGAGGAACAAAAGACTACGTTTCATCCCCAGATGAATTTTTGAAGCTTTATACATTAGTGTTAGAGATATCAATAATAAAAGGGATATTAAAGTGAACTTGACATTGAACATTGACAGAAACTAGTCAAAAGTAGAAGTCATCAGATTGCAAAATGAAAAGCAAAAACATGACCAAGCATAGTTTTTCCCAAAAGCAGAGAGGAGAAACTGAAAATTTTGTATGCTAATCTTAAACCCCACTAATCTAATTCCAGTCCCAAAGAAGGGCACTGCCAAAAATGTTCAAACTACTGCACAATTGCACTCATTTCAAAAGCTAGCAAGGTAATGCTAAAAATCATTCAAGCTAGGCTTCAATAGTACATGAACTGAGAACTTCCAGATATACAAACTGGATTTAGAAAAGGCAGAGCAACCAGAGATCAAACTGCCAATATCTGTTGGATCATAGAAAAAGCAAGAGAGTTGCAGAAAAACATCTGCTTTATTGACTATGCCAAAGCCTTTGACTATGTGGACCACAACAAACTCTGGAAAATTCTTAAAGAGATGGGAATACCAGACCACCTTACTTGCCTCCTGAGAAACCTGTATGCAGGTCAAGAAGCAACAGTTAGAACTGGACATGGAACAATGGACTGGCTACAAATTGGAAAATGATTATGTTAAGGCTGAATATTATCACCCTGCTTATTGAACTTATATGCAGAGTACATCATGTGAAATGCCAGTCTGGGTGAATCACAGGCTGGAATCAAGATTGTCAGGAGAAATATTAATAAGCTTAGATATGCAGATGATGCCACCCTTATGGCAGAAAGTGAAGAGAAGCTAAAGAGCCTCTTGAGGAAGATGAAAAAGGAGAGTGAAAGTGGGCTTAAAACTCCAACAATCAAAATCTTTTTTTAAATTTAAATTTATTTTTTAATTGGAGGCTAATTACTTTACAATATTGTATTGGTTCTGTCACACATCAACATGAATCCTCCACGGGCATACACATGTTCCCCATCCTAAACACCCCTCCCACCTCCCTCTCCGTACCATCCCTCTGGGTCGTCCCAGTGCACCAGCCCCAAGCATCCTGTATCAATCAAAATCTTAAGATCATGGCATCTGGTCCCATCACTTCATGGCAAATAGATGGGGAAACAAAGGAAACAGTGATAGATTTTATTTTCTCGGGCTCCAAAATCTCTGTGGACAATGACTGCAGCCATGAAATTAAAAGACACTTGCTCCTTGGAAAAAAAGCTATGACAAACCTAGACATAGTGTTAAAAATCAGATATCACTTTGTCAACAAAGGCCCACATAGTCAAAGCTATGGTTTTTCCAGTAGTCATGTATGGATGTGAGAGTTGGACCATAAGAAGGCTGAGTGCTAAAGAACTGATGTTTTTGAACTGTGGTGTTGGAGAAGACTCTTGAGAGTCCCTTGGACTGCAAGGAAATGCAACAAGTCAATCCTAAAGGAAATCAGTCCTGAATATTCTTTGGAAAGACTGAGGCTGAAGCCCCAATACTTTGGCCACCTGATGCAAAGAGCCAACTCATTGGAAAAGACCCTGATGGTGGGAAAGACTGAAGGCAGGAGGAGAAGGCAACGACAGATGATGAGATGGTTGGATGGCATCACCAAGTCAATAAACATAAATTTGAGCAAGCTCCAGGAGATGGTGAAGGACGGGGAAACCATGGGGTTGCAAAGAGTCGAACACAACTGAGTGACTGAACAACAATCTAATTCTAAAAGTGTAAAAATACTTATGTTGGCATTGCCTTCAAAATGAATTATCTATCCAAGTTTTTAAGAAGCAGTTCATGTCTATTGAGAATCTGAATTACTTTATATTCTCTATAAGTCAAATGTTTATTCTGAACTACTTTTTTTAATGTAGCCAGAAGCATTTGGTTAAATGCATTCATATATTCTAAAGCTGTTCCTGTGAAAGTTTTTCAACTCATCTTGGTATACTTTTCTTACAGCAATAATATTTGTTGTGAAAAGCCTATACTTTAATTTTTGATCATAATAATTTTTAAATAATATTTTGTAATTTTATATATTATATACTATTTAAATTAATCTTATGATATGTTATATAATTATATAGTATCTTACAAAAACCAGATATTACCATACTGTCAGGTAACAAAAGATAACCTGATTGCTCCACCTTTTCTGGCTACTTTTTTTTATGACTAGTGACTAAAGTGAGTGAACAAAGTGAGCAGATTGAACGCCTTAAAGATACTTACTCCTGAAGAGATAGTGATAGAAGACAAAGAAGGGTTACCTTCTTAGAAGCTCAAATACTTTTTGAAAGCTCTTCTATGGGAAGTGTATGTTATTGTGGAGCTAAGGACAAACACTTTGTATATTGGATTCTGACATTTGATATATTCAGCCAATGGACATATGTGAGGAGGTAGCTGTTCTTACTGTGTATAAATGTGTATCCAGATCCCGGCCTCCAAGCCACCATTTTCATAGACCCTAACAGTCCACTGGCCCCATGTTTCTGTGTGAGTTCACTATAAAAATTAAAGTGAAAAGGAAACTTGGAATATGGATGGGAGGGGAATGGGATTTTTTTTATGATAGCAAAGGTAAATTTCTTTCACATTTTCCTAAAGGGCTTTTCACTTCATTCTGAGACAATTTCATTTTGTCAAGGAGATGGAACACTTCCAACAGATAAAAATCATAATTGAAAGTTGGTTTGCAGAGTCAAAAGGCAAGATTTAAGATTTAACTGAAATAAAACATGTTTCTGTTTCATTCCTGGAGGAAAACTAATCCTATTGTAAAAGGAGTAATAGTAAGCACATTATGTCATTATCAAGTCCCAGCTCTACCCACCAGGGGGCAGATACCAGAAGCAAAAATACTACAATCCAGCAGCCTACAGAACCAAGTCCAGAAATGCAGATCAGAACCTACCCTAGAATCACCTGGTCCCTGGCCCTTTGGTGACAAAAGGGGAGTGTACTGCTGGGACACAGAGGACATCCCCCATACAGGCCACTTCTCAGAGGCCAAGAAACATAAATAACCTTCCACATACCTAAAAATACAAATAGAAATCTAGACAAAGACTTCCCTGGCGGTACTGTGGATAGGAATCCACCTACCAATGCAGGGAACGCGGGTTTGGTCCCTGGTGCAGAAAGATTCTGCATGCCATGGGCAACTGAGCCCATGTGCCACAACTGCTGAACCCTGCAGATTCTAGGGCCCATGAGCCACAACTGCTGAGCTCACATGCGGCAACTCCTGAAGCCCACGAGCGTAGAGAAGCCACCACGATGAGAAGCCCTGTGCACCACAGCTAGAGAGTAGGCCCCACTCTCCACAGCCTGAGAAAGCCTGCACACACCAATGAAGACCCAGGGCAACCACAGATTTTTTAAAAAATAAAAAAGAAAGAAAAACCCAGGTGAAAGGAGATAACAGAGGATTATGTTCCAGACAGAGAACAAGATAAACCCCCAGAACAACTAAGTGACGTGGAGATAGGCAATCTACCTGAGAAAGAGTTCAGAGTAATGATTGTAAAGATGATCCAGAAATGCACGGTGCAAAAACCTATAAGAAATTTTTAGCAAAGAGTTAAAAAATATAAAGAACAGCCAAAAAGTTGAAGGATACAATAACTGAAGTGAAAAACACCCTAGAAGGAATCAATAGCTGAATAAATGAGCCAGAAGAATGGACAGGTGAGCTGGAAGACAGAATGGTAGAAGTCAGCACTGCATAACAGAATAAAGAAAAAATTGAGAAGAAATGAGGGCAGTTTGAGAGACTTCTGAGACAATGTCAAATGCACCAACATTTGCATTATAGAGGTCCCAGAAGGAGAAAAGGCAGAGAAAGGGCCTGAGAAGATATTTGAAGAGATAATAACTGAAAACTTTCCTAATGTGCAAAAGGAGACAGTTACCCAAGCCCAGGAAGTGCAAAACCTATCGTAGACGATCGACTCTAGAAGGAACATGCCCACACACATGGCAATCAAACTGACAGAAAATATTAAAAGCAACAAATAATGTATAAGGGACCCCCATAAGGTTATTGTCTGATTTTTTAGCTGAAACTCTGGCTAGAGGAGAGTGACACATTATATTTAAAGTTATGAAAGTGAAAAACCTACAAACAAGATTACTTTACCCAGCAAGACTCATTCAAATTTTGACAGAGAAATCTAAGGCTTTACAGACAAGCAAAAGCCGAAAGAACTCAATACCACCAAACCAGCTTTACAAAAAAATGCTAAAGGAATTGCTCTAGACAGAAAAGTCTACAACTAGAAATAAGCAAATTAGGAAATGGGAAAGCTCATTGGTAAAGGCAAACCTACCCAAAAGGTAGGAAATCATCCACATTCAAATATGATATTGAAACTAGTAATCATGAGAGGAGGAGAGTAAAACTTCAGGATACTTGAAGTGCATTTGAAATTAAGAAATCAGCACCTTAACACAATTGTGTGTATACCTAGACTGCTATATCAAAAATCTCATATTCAAGGAAGTTAATAGACATAAAAGGAGAAATTAACAGTAACACAGTACGAGGGGAGGACTTTTAACACTCACCCCACTTGCCTCAATGGACAGATGATCCAGGCAGAAAATCAATAAGAAAACATAGGCCATAAAAGACCCATTAGTCCAGATGAACTTAATTAGTATATATAGAGCATTCCATCCAAAAGCAGCGGAATACAGATTCTTTTCAAGCGCACATGGAACATTCTCCAGGATTGACATGCACTTATACAAGTACAATCAAAGTATGTGCTTGGCCACAAAGCAAGCCTCAATAAATTTAAGAAAACTGAAATCTTATCAAGCATCTTTTCTGACCACAGCACTATGAAATCAGACATCATCTACAAGAAAAAACTGCAAAAAACAGGAACACATGGAGGCTTAACATTGTGCTGCTGCTGCTAAGTTGCTTCAGTCGTGTCCGACTCTGCGCGACCCCATAGACGGCACAGCCCACCAGGCTCCCCCGTCCCTGGGATTCTCCAAGAACACTGGAGTTGGTTGCCATTTCCTTCTCCAATGCATGAAGAGTGAAAAGTGAAAGAGAAGTCGCTTAGTCGTGTCCAACTCTCAGCGACCCCATGGACTGCAGCCCTCCAGGCTCCTCCATCCATGGGATTTTCCAGGCAAGAGTACTGGAGTGAGGTGCCATTGCCTTCTCCGAAGTAACAAATGAATCACTGAAGAAATCAAAGAGGAAATCGAAAAAATACCTAGAGATAAATGAAAACAGAAACATGATGATCCAAAACATGGAACACAGCAAAAGCAGTTCTAAGAAAAAAGTTAATAGCTATACAAGCTTACGTCAGGAAACAAGAAAGATCTGCAACTACCTAACTTCACACCTAAAGCAACTAAAGAAAGAACAAAACAAAACCCAAAGTTAATTAAAAGGAAAGAAAGCATAAAGATCAAATCAGAAATAAATGAAATACAGAGGAAGAAAACAATAGTAAAGATCAGCGAAACTAAAAGGTGGTTCTTCAGAAAAGCATGTATGTATGTATGTGTATAACTGAATCACTTTGCTATACACCTGAACTAACAGAACATTGCAAGTCAACTATACAATAAAATTTTTAAAAATAAAAATGTCAAAATATTAAAAGCAATAAAAATAAAAGCTGATTCATTGTAAAGATAAACAAAATCAATAAACCTTTAGCCAGACTCATCAAGAAAAACAGGGAGAGAGCCCAAATCAATAAAATCATAAATGAGAAAGAAGTTACAGTCAACACCACAGAAATACAAAGGCTCATACTAAAAGCAACTATTTATCAATAAACCTACAAGAAATATGCAAATTCTTAGAAAGGTACAATCTCCCAAGAGTGAAAAATGAAGAAAAAGAGAACATGAACAGACCAATTTTAAATACTAAAATTGAATCTGTGATTTTAAAAACTCCCCCAAAAGATACGCTATCAGATGACTTAACAGGCAAATTCTATAAAACTTTAATAGAAGAGTTAACACCTAAATCTTCTGAAACTATTCCAAAAACTTCCAGAGGAAGGAATACTTCCAAACTCATTCAGTGAGGCCACCGTCACTCTGATAACCAAAACCAAAGATACCACAAAAGAGAAAAATTACATACAAATGTCACTGATTAATATATTGCAAAAATATTAAACAAATTACTAGCAAACTGAATCCAACATTACATTAAAAGGATCATACACCATGATTAAAATTCCAGGGATGCAAGATTTTTCAGTGTCCACAAATCAGTGTGATACACCACAGTGACAAATTGAATTAAAACTATATGATCATTGCAATAGATGCAGAAAAAAACTTTTGATAAAATTCAGTTCAGGTTAGTTCAATCGCTCAGTCATGTCCGACTCTTTGCGATCCCATGAACCGCAGCACAGCAGGCCTCCCTGTCCATCACCAACTCCCGAAGTCCACCCAAACTCATGTCCATTGAGTCAGTAATGCCATCTAATCATCTCATCCTCCGTCATCCCCTTCTCCTCCTGCCTTCAATCTTTCCCAACATCAGGGGCTTTTCAAATGAGTCTGCTCTTCGCATCAGATGGCCAAAATATTGGAGCTTCAGCTTCAGCATCAGTCCTTCCAATGAACACCCAGGACTGATCTCCTTTAGGATGGACTGGTTGGATCTCCTTGCACTCCAAGGGACTCTCAAGAGTCTTCTCCAACACCACAGTTCAAAAGCATCAATTCTTCAGCACTCAGCTTTCTTTATAGTCCAACTCTCACATCCATACATGACCACTGGAAAAACCATAGCCTTGACTAGACGGACTTTTGTTGACAAAGTAATGTCTCTGCTTTTCAATATGCTATCTAGGTTGGTCATAACTTTCCTTCCAAGGAGTAAGCGTCTTTTAATTTCATGGCTGCAATCACCATCTGCAGTGATTTTGGAACCCCAAAAAATAAAGTCAGCCACTGTTTCCACTGTTTCTCCATCTATTTGCTGTGAAGTGATGGGACTGGATGCCATGATCTTCATTTTCTGAATGTTGAGCTTTAAGCCAACTTTTTCACTCTCCTCTTTCACTTTCATCAAGGGTCTCTTTAGTTCTTCACTTTCTGCCTAAGGGTGGTATCATCTGCATATCTGAGGTTATTGATATTTGTCCCGGCAATCTTGATTCCAGCATGTGATTCTTCCAGCCCAGCGTTTCTCTGGGCTGAATAACCTATATGCAGATGTACTCTGCATATAGGTTAAATAAGCAGGGTGACAATATACAGCCTTGACGTACTCCTTTTCCTATTTGGACCCAGTCTGTTGTTCCATGTCCAGTTCTAACTGTTGCTTCCTGGCCTGCATACAGGTTTCTCAAGAGGCAGGTCAGGTGGTCTGGTATTCCCATCTCTTTCAGAATTTTCCAGTTTATTGTGATAAAATTCAATACCCATTTATGATATAAAGTTCCCCATAAAGTGGGCATAGGGGGAACTTACCTCAACATCATAAAGCCATATATGATAAACCCTACTCACAGATAACATCCTACTCAATGGTAAAAAGTTGAAAGTATTTTCCTCTAAGTTCAGAAACAAGGCCAAGGATGAAGGATATCCACTTGGCACTTTATTCAACAGAATTATGGAAGTCCTAGACATGTTAAAGAAGAAAGAGAAATGAAAGGAATCCAAATTGGAAAAGGAGTAATAAAACTACCACGGTTTGCAGATAACAATACTATACATAGAAAATCCTAAAGACGCTACCAGAAGATTACTAGAGCTCAATAATTTCAGTACAATTGCTGGACACAGTTAATACACTGAAATACTTTCTTTTTCTATACACTTAACAGTTACCATTGTATCAAAAAGAATAAAATACCTTGAAATAAACCTACCTAAAGAGGCAAAAGACCTGTATTCTAAAAACTATGAGATGCTGATGAAAGAAATCAAAGATAACACAAACAGAAGGAAGGATATACAATATTCTTGGACTGTAACAATCAATATTGTCAAAATGAGTATACTACCCAAGACAGTCTACATGTTCAGTGCAATTGCTGTCAAATTACCAATGGCATTTTTCACAGAATAAGAAATTTTAAAATTTATATGGAAGCACAAAAGACCTCAAGTAGCCAAAGAAATCTTGAGAAAGTAAAACAGAGCTGGAGGAAACAGGCTCCCTGACTTCAGAATATACTCAAAGCTATAGTTATCAAAATAATGTGGTAGTGGCACAAAAACAGAAATATTGATAAATGGAACAGGAGAGAAAGCTCAGAAACAAACCAACACACCTATGGTCAATTAATCCACAACAAAGGAGGCAAAAATGTACAATAGCAAAAATACAGTTTCTTCAATAAGTGGTGCTGGGAAAACTGAACCAACGCATGTAAAAGAGTGAAATTAGAACATTCTCTAACACCATAAACAAAATGGATTATAACTTAAATGTAAAACCAGATATCATAAAACTTTTGGGGGGAAACATAGGCAGGATACATAAATAGCAGCAATATCTTTTTGGCTCCATCTCCTGAGTAATGAAAATAAAAATTTAAGTTAAAAAGAAAACTTTAAAAAATGAGATCTAAATAAACTTAAAATCTTTTCCACAGCATAGGAAACCATAAACAAAATGTAAAAGGCCACCTACAGAATGGAAGAAAATATTTTCAAATGATGTGACTGACAAGGGATTAATCTCCAAAATATTCTGCAAAGAAGATCCACAGGTGGCCAACAGGCACATGAAAAGATGCTCAATATCATTAATTATTACAAAAATGCAAATCAAAATTACAATGAGGTATCATTTCACACCACTCAGAATGGCCATTATCCAAAAGTCTACAAATAATAAATGCTGGAGAGGGTGTGGAGAATAAGAAGCCCTCCTGCCTTGTTGGTGGAAATGTAAACTGTTATAGCCACTATGGAGAACAACATGGAGGGTCCTTGAAAAGCTAAAAGTAGAGCTATCCTGCTTTTTTTGCTCCTGCAGCTTTACTTCTGGGCATATATCTAGAGAAAACCATAATTTGAAAATACACATTCACCCCAATGTTCACTGCAGTACTGTTTACAACAGCCGAGACATGGAAGCAACCTACATGTCTATTGACAGATGAACGGATAAAGATGTGGCATATATACACAATGAAAGATGAGTCATAAAAAGGATAAAATAATGTCATTCGCAACATGGATGGATCTAGAGATTACCATGCTAAGAGAAGTCGGAGAAAAATGAAGTAACATGTGATATCACTTATATGTGGAATCTAAAGAAAGACACAAATGAACTTTCCTACAAAACAATAATAGACCCACAGACATAGAAAAGCAACTTATGCTTACCAAAGGGAAAAGGGAGTTGGAGGGAGGGATAAATTGAGAAATTAGGACTGACATGTACACACTACTATATAGCACAGGGAACTATACATAATATTTTGTAATAAACTAAAAGAAAATAATCTGAAAAAGTATATATGTATGTATAATTGAATCACTTTGCTGTACACCGGATTAACACAGCATTATAAATCAACTATACCGCACAATTGCACTCATCTCACATGCTAGTAAAGTAATGCTCAAAATTCTCCAAGCCAGGCTTCAGCAATACGTGAACCGTGAACTCCCTGATGTTCAAGCTGGTGTTAGAAAAGGCAGAAGAACCAGAGATCAAATTGCCAACATCCACTGGATCATGGAAAAAGCAAGAGAGTTCCAGAAAAACATATATTTCTGCTTTATTGACTATGCCAAAGCCTTTGACTGTGTGGATCACAAGAAACTGTGGAAAATTCTGAAAGAGATGGGAATACCAGGGCACCTGACCTGCCTCTTGAGAAATCTGTATGCAGGTCAGGAAGCAACAGTTAGAACTGGACATGAAACAACAGACTGGTTCCAAATAGGAAAAGGAGTACGTCAAGGCTGTATATTGTCACCCTGCTTATTGAACTTATATGCAGAGTACGTTATGAGAATCGCTGGGCTGCAAGAAACACAAGCTGGAATCAAGATTGCCGGGACAACTATCAATAACCTCAGATATGCAGATGACACCACCCTTATGGCAGAAAGTGAAGAGGAACTAAAAAGCCTCTTGATGAAAGTGAAAGAGGAGAGTGAAAAAGTTGGCTTAAAGCTCAGAAAACGAAGATCATGGCATCCAGTCCCATCACTTCATGGGAAATAGATGGGGAAACAGTAGAAACAGTGTCAGACTTTATTTTTGGGGGCTCCAAAATCACTGCAGATGGTGACTTCAGCCATGAAATTAAAAGACGCTTACTCCTTGGAAGAAAAGTTATGGCCAACCTAGATAGCATATTCAAAAGCAGAGACATTACTTTGCCGACTAAGGTCCGTCTAGTCCAGGCTGTGGTTTTTCCTGTGGTCATGTATGGATGTGAGAGTTGGACTGTGAAGAAGGCTGAGTGCCGAAGAATTGATGCTTTTGAACTGTGGTGTTGGAGAAGACTCTTGAGAGTCCCTTGGACTGCAAGGAGATCCAACCAGTCCATTCTGAAGGAGATCAACCCTGGGATTTCTTTGGAAGGAATGATGCTAAAGCTTAAGCTCCAGTACTTTGGCCACCTCATGTGAAGAGTTGACTCATTGGAAAAGACTCGGATGCTGGGAGGGATTGGGGGCAGGAGGAGAAGGGGACCACCGAGGATGAGATGGTTGGATGGCATCACGGACTCAATGGATGTGAGTCTGAGTGAACTCCATGAGATGGTGATGGACAGGGAGGCCTGGTGTGCTGCGATTCATGGGGTCACAAAGAGTCGGACACAACTGAGCAACTGAACTGAACTGACTGATACTTCAATAAGAAAAAAGTTTTTTAATTTGAATGGAAATTAATTCCCTGAAATAGTTGCCTGCTGTCATAACTGCTGGGAGTTTTCATGTACTACCAGGGGAATACAGATACCACAGTTTGAAACTATTGCTGTAAAATATGATTCTTAACTTCGGGGTCTCAACATCCCTTAAATTATGTTGAACTCTATAGGCCCTCTTATCCAGAAAAGTCAATCAATCTGAGTCTTGCTTCATCTCTCTTGCTAACTTGCATACACATACCTACATACTCAACGTACAGAAATGGTTTCATTCACAGATCCCCTAATGCTTAAATATAGACCTCAAGTTTAAAATCATGGCTTAGAAACACTCATTTTCAGGGAACTCATAAAACGTTTCTTTTGGCTTTATCTTGATGCTTTTTAATTTTAATGATTTAAATGTGTTTTTTCTAAACAACTTTGTGTAGAAAACAAAATAAAGAGCATTTCATTTGCATGTTTCCCCAATATCCTAGGGACAGTACCCTACCTATTACAACTGAGGATGGATTCTACATAGTTCAGTTCAGTTCAGTCTCTCAGTTGTGTCCGACTCCTTGCGACCCCATGAATCTCAGCACGCCAGGCCTCCCTGTCCATCACCAACTCCCAGAGTTCACTCAAACTCATGTCCATCGAGTCGGTGATGCCATCCAGCCATCTCATCCTCTGTCGTCCCCTTCTCCTTCTGCCCCCAATCCCTCCCAGCATCCGAGTCTTTTCCAATGAGTCAACTCTTCGCATGAGGTGGCCAAAGTACTGGAGTTTCAGCTTCAGCATCATTCCCTTCAGATTCAATCAAACTTGAATTATGGTTCTTGGGTCATCTATTTGATCCGGTTTCTTTTTTTTCCCCCCCTTTATTCTGTATGTTTCCACAAGTCTTCCTTGAATGTATAACTTCTTTAAAATTCTACTACCCAACCTCCCACCCAGTAATTTGACCTTACAAAATATTAGGGAAAGATCAAGGATCATTCATGTTTTAAAGAGATTTTTGACTCCAAGAAAGGTTCACATGTGTCTTTTAAATTTTTAGCTTGTTTTTCGTGAATTTAAAGAATTACTGGCTTTACAAAACTCAAATGCATTCTATTTCCCAAGTGTAAAAAAAAATTTTTTTCTTTGTAGCTTCCCTTCTACTTTAATAGCCCTTATTTTTCAATGTCTTTTCACATGATTTTTAAAAAACTTAACCTCAGAACAATCAGTCTGGGAAACAGCACACCAAGAATCAAGATCCCCACTTGGTGGGTGAAAAAGCTTAGGTGCAGCTACCAACCAAGTTCTTTCTTGGGGAGGAGAAAGCTAACCCTCAATATTCCAGGCAAATAGCCACAATGCCTGCCCTGAAGGCCTCTTCTGACCTAACTTGCTAATGCTTTTTCTTTCTTGTGCTGTTGTAGATATTGATGAGTGCCTGGAACAGAATGTGCGCTGTGGGCCAAATCGCATGTGCTTCAACATGAGAGGAAGCTACCGTTGCATTGAGACACCCTGTCCACCTGACTACCAACGGGATCCTGTGTCAGGGTATGTCTTGCCTTCTTTTCCCAGGCATGCTTTTGAAAATCCTCCTTCCTCTCTCTCCTTGACCAGCAAGCCCTGTCTGCGGTCATGTTTCTCACTCACAGCAAGTCAGTAATCCCTCAGGGGGCTAGGGGTTTACAGTGTGTTCCTTCTTCAGAGAGTGGGCAAAAAAATGAATTCATCCTGCGGCAGCGATCGCCAGCTTTGAGCTACCTGGGTTTCCTGGCACAAGTCTGCTCAGCGTGTAATGCACCAGGCAACATCTAGAATCCTTCCTCGGCAGGGAGCATTTTATAGGGTGACAGAGCCTACCTATCTTTGAAATTACCTGTTTTCTCGTGGTGTTGGCTCAGGGTTTTCAGGGCTCTCTGCTTTTAGAGCACTCGCTCTAAGAAGTACCATGATTGTACAGTGATGAGTCATCATGACTCCGTGGGAGTGTGGAGGAGACCGAGGATGAGTCAGTCGTCTGCCCGCTCACTCACGTCTCATCTTGTTTACATATTCTGCTGTCGGAAACACTGTCTTTTCTGGGTTTTGAATAAACTGCTTTGTTTTCTCCCTCCCCTTACAGAAATGTTGCACTCTGTTTAGGTACCAAGTTGGTGGGGTGCTTGGAAAATGAGATAATGGCCATCATGAATAGGCTCCACTAATAGGGAGGTAGTTCTGAAACCAGACTCTGGTTGGATCTCACTTTGTTTTCCTCTCAGTGGTGATTCCCATGTTACTGTAACACGGTCAAGTGTGCGCTGCCCGGGATTCATCCAAAACCTATTTGTAATCCGTCTGAGGGGAATAGGGAAGGGGGAAGATTAAAATTACAGACTTATCCATTCATCTGCTGATGGACATCTAGGTTGTTTCCATGTCCTGGCTATTATAAACAGTGCTGCGATGAACACTGGGGTACATGTGTCTCTTTCAATTCTGGTTTCCTCGGTGTGTATGCCCAGTAAAAATAAAAATTAAAAAAAAAAAGAAAAATTTTTAAAAAAAATTACAGACTTATCAGACTTTGAAAAATACTATGACTGAAGAATCTGTATCTTCAGAACATGGTCCTTTGTGCATTTTTTTGTTTTACTCTTTATTACCAGTGATTTCTGGCACACAATTTCAAAGTCATGACGACTCATAAACAACTACTGTGGGCTCTGGAAAAAGAAAATATACTATTTTTAATCTAAAATGATGTGGAAAGCAAATACCGAAAAGAAAGTTGTTTCTTTTTTTTTTATAGTCGTAATTGACCTTTTATTATTTTTAGAAAAACCAATATCAATATATTCTATTTCTGCTTTCAAATAGTCTTAGGGTAGATGTTAAAATTTTAAAGTCATTTGTAGTCCTCTCTTTAAGAAGTCCTTGTTTCCAATATATATGCAGATGTTTCTCTTTCCAAAACCTACTTTTCACTTTAAAGATGTTCTGTGGTACTTTTTTCAGTGGTTCCAAAGCTTCTGATTTTAATGGAGCTGAGAGAGAAATATATGACTCTAGACCAGCACACACTCGTCAGCGTCTGGCATCTGGTTTCAGTTAATAACACAGACCATGGGGTGGTGAACCTTAGTATTTTGAAGTCATACTCTCTCCTGCCTTTAATGCCCCCAAATTGTCATGGATCATGACCACCTGCATCGTGCCTTTTCCTGCTTCCAAGCCACGATAACGATCTATTTCATGTGATTGTTGTCCTTAGGTTCTGTCTCAAGAACTGTCCACCCAATGATTTGGAATGTGCCTTGAGTCCATATGCCCTGGAATACAAACTCGTCTCCCTCCCATTTGGAATAGCTGCCAATCAAGATTTGATCAGGCTGGTTGCATACACGCAAGATGGAGTGATGCATCCCAGGACAACTTTCCTCATGGTAGATGAGGAACAGACCGTTCCCTTTGCCTTAAGGGATGAAAACCTGAAAGGAGTGGTGTACACAATACGACCACTGCAAGAACCAGAGACCTACCGCATGAGGGTTCGAGCCTTATCCTACAGTGCCAACGGGACCGTTGAGTATCAGACCACATTCATCGTTTATATAGCTGTGTCTGCCTATCCATACTAAGCAGTTCTCCAAAGCGTAAATCCACATAGTTAACCCACATTTACCACGGGAATCAAGTTCCCTGAACAGCTGCTATCGTGGCAGCTTGAAATGGTGCTGTGCTCAGTTTTGTGTGCCTTCCTTGGTACTGTTGCGGTATTTTCATGATCCCACCATGGTCATATCTTTTGGTAAGATCTAGAAAAGTCTTGTAGTATTTTCTTTATTTATTACACTGGAGCAGTTCCTTTGCAAGGATTTTTCTAAACATTTAACGGGACCCATCAGTGATGTTTTATAGTAACATAGTAGCTAAGATAACTTTGTAAAAAAGAAAAAAATTCAAAGCCAAGTGAATTTCAGCATTTAACCATTTTGATAATAATAAAGCTAGTTGCTGTGTGTTTTGATCAAAGCTTACTAAGTAACTTATGAAGATACTTTTTTAAGTATTAATACTTTATATTAATAATAGGACTTACATACTTATTTTTACTTTAAAAACGAAAGAAATACCACTCATTATAGAAGTATAGTACAGCTTCTAGAAAGCTTTCTAATACCAAATGATGTTTACCTTGATTGAGCATCCAAAATAAGGATATTATTTTCAGTAACTTTGTGGAACCAGCTGAAACCAGCTATAATAATAAATATATTTGTCCTCAGTGATTATGGCATGGATCTTTGCTCTAACATTTTTGACATAGTTTTCCATTCAGTTAGCGCCATAAATTTTACATTTTAGCATTTTTTAAATTTTCCTGTCAATTGGAAACAATTTTTG
Organism: Capricornis sumatraensis; assembly: GCF_032405125.1. Classification (NCBI taxonomy): domain Eukaryota; kingdom Metazoa; phylum Chordata; class Mammalia; order Artiodactyla; family Bovidae; genus Capricornis; species Capricornis sumatraensis. The sequence goes on from NC_091082.1 coordinate 74,474,369, forward strand.
AAACACCAATGGGACAGTTTTGTTTTTCTTGAAAATCTTGTATGTTCAAATTAGCGTAATGTTAAACGTCAATACACTGTACATGGTGGTAACAGACTCTGGAAGCAATTGCCGAGATGTATTGTATATTTATGAAGTGTACATATATTGCCTTAGTGTGTATTTTCTTTACAATATCTTGATGGACTGTTTCATAAAGTTATTTTATAAAAAAAATTGTTCCAGTAAAACCTGCCTAAATAAAATTTTCACATCCTTTTTCTTAACTTTTTTAAAAACCTAAATTTGATTTCTTGAACTCATAACAAGCATTAAAATTTATAGACACACACACATGTATGTGTCATACATATCATGATTTAATCATCACAACTCTTGAAATAGTATTACTCACATTTTGTATATCCACATCCTGGGATTCAGATAACCTATGTAATTTCCTTAAGATAACACAGCTAATCAATAGCGAGAACGGCACACCTTCTACATCTCACGATCAGTTCAGTTGCTCAGTCATGTCCGACTCTTTGCGACCCCATGAATTGTAGCACGCCAGGCCTCCCTGTCCATCACCAACTCCCGAAGTCCACCCAAACTCATGTCCGTCGAGTCGGTGATGCCATCCAACCATCTCATCCTCTGTCGTCCCCTTCTCCTCCTGCCCTCAATCTTTCCCAGCATCAGGGTCTTTCCAAATGAGTCAGCTCTTCACATCAGGTGGCCAAAGTTTTGGAGTTTCAGCTTCAGCATCAGCCCTTCCAAGGAACACCCAGGACTGATCTCCTTTAGGATGGACTGGTTGGATCTCCTTGCACTCCAAGGGACTCTCAAGAGTCTTCTCCAGCACCACAGTTCAAAAGCATCAATTCTTTGGCACTCAGCTTTCTTTATAGTCCAACTCTCACATCCATACATGACTACTGGAAAAACCATACCCTTGACTAGACGGACCTTTGTTGACAAAGTAATGTCTCTGCTTTTTAATATGCTGTCTAGGTTGGTCATAACTTTCCTTCCAAGGAGTAAGCGTCTTTTAATTTCATGGCTGCAATCACCATCTGCAGTGATTTTGAGCCCAGAAAAATAAAGTCTGACACTGTTTCCACTGTTTCCCTATCTATTTGCCATAAAGTCATGGGACCAGATGCCATGGTCTTAGTTTTCTGAATGTTGAGCTTTAAGCCAACTTTTTCACTCTTCTCTTTCACTTTCATCAAGATCTGCCATCTCATAACTCCAAGTTAAATGATGTCCCCATTTCATGACAGTTTTCTTAAACAGTTATATTGCATTCAAGTGATTTCATCTACCTATGATAGGTAATAAACTAGCAAAGGCCTAATCATGGCCTGTGATTGAAGAATTTTTACCTAGATCACATTATTCAAAGAAAACTGGAAAAATCATCTAGTCCACAGCCAGGCAGTCAGACAGATGGTTATCTAAATCAGTGTTTGCCAAAGAAAATTCTATAGAATAGCCCAGTTAAGGTATTTTGAGTCAACTGAGTTCTAGCATCAAACAAGTTTGTGAAACACTATATAACATGTCCTCCTACTAAGTATTTATTATATATTAAGCAAATACTTAACTCAGCAGTGGCCACAGGACTAGGTCAGTTTTTATTCCAACCTCAAAGAAGATCAATGCCAAAGAATGCTCAAACTACTACTGCACAATTGTACTCATCTCACATGCTAGCAAAGTAATGCTCAAACTTCTCCAAGCTAGGCTTCAACAGTACATGAACTGACAACTTCCAGATGTTCAAGCTGGATTTAGAAAAGGCAGAGGAACCAGAGATCAAATTGCCAACATCCACTGGATCACAGAAAAAGCAAGACAATTCCAGAAAAACATCTGTTTCATTGACTATGCTAAAGCCTTTGACTGTGTGGATCACAACAAACTATGGAAAATTCTTGAGAGATGGGAACATCAGATCACCTTATCTGACTCCTGAGAAACCTGTATGCAGGTCAAGAAGCAACATTTAGAACTGGACATGGAACAATGGACTGGTTCCACATATTGGGAAAGGGGTACATCAAGGCTGTAAAATGTCACCCTGTTAATGGAACCTTATATGAAGACTACATCCTGCAAAATGCAAGGCTGGATGAAGCACAAGTTGGAATCAAGATTGCCAGGAGAAATATAAATAACCTCAGATACACAGATGACACCACCCTAATCGGAGAAAGTGAAGAGGAACTGAAGAGCCTCTTGATGAAAGTGAAAGAGGAGAGTGAAAAAGTTGGCTTAAAACTCAACATTCAAAAAACTGAGATCATGGCATCCAGTCCCATCACTTCATAGCAAATAAATGGGGAAACAATGGAAACAGTGACAGACTTTATTTTCTTGGGTTCCAAAGTCACTGCAGATGGTGACTGCAGCCATGAAATTTAAAGATTCTTGCTTCTTGGGAAAAAAAGCTATGAAAAACCTGGACAGCATATTAAAAAGCAGAGACATTACTTTGTCAACAAATGTCCATATAGCCAAAGCTACATTTCCAATAGTCATGTATGGATGTGAGAGTTGGAACATAAAGAAGGCTGAGTGCCTTCAAAGAATTGATGCTTTTGAACTGTGGTGTTGGATTAGACTCTTGCGATTCCTTGGGTTGCAAGGAAATCAAACCAGTCAATCCTAAAGGAAATCAATCCTGAATATTCATTGGAAGGACTGATGCTGAAGCTCCACTACTTTGGCCACCTGATGCAAACAGCCAACTCATTGGAAAGATCTTGATGCTGGGAAGGGTTGAAGGCAGGAGCAGAAGAGGATGACAGAGGATGAGATGGTTGGATGGCTTCCCCAACTCAATGGATATGAGTTTGAGCAAGCTCTGGGAGATGGTGAAAGACAGGGAAACCTGGCGTGCTACAGTTCATGGGGTTCAAAGAGTTGGACTCAACTGAGCGACTGAACAACAATGACATTAAGTTCAAATATCAAACAAGTTTGTGAAACACTACATAACATGTCCTTCCATTAAGTATTTACTATGATTCAGTTCAGTTCATTTGCTCAGTCATGTCCGACTCTTTGTGACCCCATGAATCGCAGCACACCAGGCCTCCCTGTCCATCACCAACTCCCGGAGTTCACTCAGACTCACGTCCGTCGAGTCAGTGATGCCATCCAGCCATCTCATCCTCTGTCGTCCCCTTCTCCTCCTGCCCCCAATCCCTCCCAGCATCAGAGTCTTTTCCAATGAGTCAACTCTTCGCATGAGGTGGCCAAAGTACTGGAGTTTGAGCTTTAGCATCATTCCTTCCAAAGAAATCCCAGGGCTGATCTCCTTTAGGATGGACTGGTTGGATCTCCTTGCAGTCGAAGGGACTCTCAAGAGTCTTCTCCAACACCACAGTTCAAAAGCATCAATTCTTCAGCACTCAGCCTTCTTCACAGTCCAACTTTCACATCCATACATGATCATGCTGATCTTACTGATACTTAAATGATCTACTTAAATAATCTCAGAAATTCAGTAGTAAACAAAATTTGCTCAAGTTTTAAGTGTTACCAAGATATTTAATCATAAACATTTTCCCCCAATGTATTGTAACATATATATTGCAGTCTTCCCTGGTGGCTCAGAGAGTAAAGAATGGACCTGCAATGAAGAAGACCCAGGTTCAACCCCTGGATCAGGAAGATCCCCTGGAGAAAGCAATGGCAACCCACTCCAGTATTGTTGCCTGGAGAATTCCATGGACAGAGGAGCCTAGTGGTCTACAGTTCATAGCATTGCAAAGACTCAAACACAACTGAGGAGTGAACACTTAATACAAGATATTTAATCACAAACATTTTCCTCCAATATATTGCAATATATCACTTGACTTTTGGAGAATACTGGTTTAATACAGTCAAGATATCTGCTTGATTCCTCAGTCCTTAGAAAGGACACTTTCTAGCCTACTTTAGTAAACAATTCTAGCACACGATCCTGACCATCGAGCTTTTTCTTAAATTAAACATTGACTTCAACACCCTACTCACATCACTGGACAGATCATCCAGACAGAAAATCAAGAAGGAACCACAGGCCTTACATTATCAGATGGGCTTAATTGACATTTGTAGGACATTCCATCCAAAAGCAGCAGAATACATATTCTTTTCAAGCGCTCATGTAACATTCTCCAGGATTGATCACATGCTGAACAACAAAGCAAGCCTGAGCACATTTAAAATCTTATCAGGGCTTCCCTGGTGGCTCAGACAGTAAAGAGTCTGCCTACAATGCGAGAGACCCGTGTTCGATCTGACCCCAATACTATGAGATTAGACATCTACCATAAAAAAAAAAAAATTACAAAAAACATAAACACATGGAGGTTCACTTCTCTGGTGGCTCAGACAGTAAAGCATCTGTCTACAATGCGGGAGACCTAGGTTCAATCCCTGGGTCGGGAAGATCCCCAGGAGAAGGAGATGGCAATCCACTCCAGTACTATTGCCTGGAAAATCCCATGGACAGAGGAGCCTGGTAGGCTATGGTCCATGGGGTCGCAAAGAGTCGGACACAACTGAGTGACTTCACTTCACTTCACTGAAAAAATAGATCACTGAAGAAATCAAAGAGAAAATACAGTTACTATGTTTGGGTACAAACTTTTCAAATACCTTTATGATAAACAGACCATTATGATTATCACATACTTAAGGACCATTGTATGCATTGGAGAAGGAAATGGCAACCCACTCCAGTGTTCTTGCCTGGAGAATCCCAGGGACAGGGGAGCCTGGTGGGCTGCCGTCTATGGGGACACACAGAGTCAGACACGACTGAAGTGACTTAGCAGCAGCAGCAGAGACAAATTAAAAAAAAAAAAAAATGATCCAAAACCTGTGGCACAGGTAAAAGCCGTTTAAGAGGGAAGTTTATAGCAATACCAGCTTACCTGAAGAAACAAGAAAAAATCTCAAACAATCTAACCTTACACCAAAAGCAACTAGAAAAAGATCAAACAAAATGCAAAGTTGGAAAGAAATCATAAAGATCAGAGCAGAAATAAATAGAAACTAAGACAACAGTAGAAAAGATCAGTGAAACTAAAAATATTCTTTGAAAAGATAAAATTGATAAACCTTTAGCCATTCTCATCAAGAAAAAAGGGTCCAAATCAATAAAATCAGAAATGAAAACAGAACGGACATCACAGAAATACAAAGGATAAGAGGCTACTCCAGGTAACTATATGCCAATACAATGGACAACCTAGAAGAAATAGACAAATTCTTAGAAAAGTACAACCTCCCAAGACTGAACCAGAAAGAAATAGAAAATTTGAACAGATCAGTTACAAGTACTGAAACTGAATCTGTGATTTAAAATTCCCAACAAACAGAAGTCCGGAACCAAAAGGCTTCGCTGATGAATTCTATCAAACATTTAGAGAAGAGTTAACACCTATCCTTGTGAAGGTAGTCCCAAGAAATGCAGAGGAAAGAACACTTCCAAACTCTTTCTAGGGGGCATGATCACCCTGATACCACAGCCAGACAAAGGTACAGCAAGAAAAGAAAAATTACAGGTCAACATCAAGATGAACATAGACGCAAAAATCTTCAACATAATACCACCAAACTGAATCCAATGCAAAGAATCATACACCATGAACAAGTGGAATTTATCCCAGGGATGCAAGGATTTTAATATCCACAAATCAGTGTGGTATACCTCATTAATACATTGAATAAAAGCCATATGATCATCTCAATAGATGCAGAAAAAGTTCACAGAATTCAACATCCATTTATGATTTAAAAAAAAACTTTCCACAACGTGGGCATATAGGGAACCTACTTCAACATGAAGGCCTCATATGACAAACCCACAGATAACATCATATTCAATGCTGAAAAACTGAAAACATTTTATCTTAAAATTAGGAAGAAGACAGAATGTTTATTCTCACCACTTTTATTCAACACCATGTACTTTTGGAAGTCAAAGAAATGAATTCAAACTGGAAAATAAAAGCTGTCACTGTTTGCAGGTGACATGATACTGTACATAGAATATCATAAAGACACCACCAGAAAACTATAATAAAAGAACTCGATGAATTTGGTAAAGTTGTAAGATACAAAATTAATACATAAATTTGTTGCATTTTGGTACACTAACAGCAAAAGTTCAAAAGCAAAATTAAGGAAACATTCTTATGTACCATTACATCAAAGAGAATAAAACATCTAGAAATAAACCTACCTAAGGAGGCAAAAGACCTATACTCTGAAAACTGTAAGATGCTGATGAAACAAAAGATAACACAAAGAAATAGAAAGATACAGTGTGTTCTTGGATTTAAACAATCTTATTGTCAAAAGGACAAGGCCATCTGTTCAAGGCAGTCTACAAATTCACTGCAATCTTTATCAAACTACCGATTGCATTTTTCACAGAACTAGAAAAAAAGATTCTAGAATTTGCATTCAAACACAAAAGAGCCCAAATAGCCAAATCAATCCTGAGAAAGAAAACTGGAGCTGGAGGAATCAGGTACTCTGGCTTCAGACAATACTACAAGGATACAGTCATCAACTGTATCAACAGTACGGTATTAGCATACACACACACAAAAAAAAAATACAGAGTAATGGAACAGGATAGAAAACTCAGAAATAAATCCATACACCTATAGTTAACCTATGACAAAGAAGGCAAGATTATATAATGGAGAAGAGATGGTCTCTTCAATAAGTGACACTGGGAATACTGCACAGTCACATGTTAAAGAATGAAAGTAGAATATTTTCTAACATCATATGCAAAAGTAAACTCAAAATGGATTAAAAACCTAAATGTGAAACTAGATACTATAAAACTCCTAGAGGAAAATATAGAACACAGAATATTCTTTGACATAAATCACAGCAGTATCTTTCCGGATTCATCTCCTAGAGGAATGGAAATTAAAAAAATAAACTAATAAACTTAAAAACTTTTGCACACCAAAGGAAACCATAAACAAAATGAAAGTCCACAGAATGGGAGAAAATATTTGCAAACAATGTAACCGACAGGGGCTTAATCTTCAAAATATACAAATAACTCATGCAGCTCAATATGAAAAATAACAACCCAATCAAAAAATTAAATATGCATATGATACCATTCTAGTGGCAGAAAGCAAAGAGGAAAATAAAGAATCTCTTAATGAGGGTGAAAGAGGAGAGTGAGAAAAGCTGGCTTAAAACTCAATTCAAAAACCAAAGATCATGGCATCTGTCCCATCACTTCATGGCAAATAGAAGGGGGAAAAGTGAAAACAGTGGCAGTTTTTACTTTCTTGGGCTCCAAAATCACTGCAGACCCTGACTGCAGCCATAGAATTATAAGATGCTTGCTCCTTGGAAGGAAAGTTATGACCAACCTAGACAGCATATTAAAAAGCAGAGACATTACTTTGCCAACAAAGGTCTGTCTAGTCAAAGCTATGGTTATTCCAGTGGTCATGTATGGATGTGAGAGGTGGACCATATGGAAGATTGAGCACTGAAGAATTGATGCCTTCAAACTGTGGTGCTGGAGAAGACTCTTGGACTGCTAGGAGATCAAATCAGCCAATCCTAAAGGAAATCAACCCTGAATATTCATGGGAAGCACTGATGCTGAAGTTGAAGCTCCAGTACTTTGGCCACCTGACGTGAAGAGCCAACCCACTGAAAAAGACTGTGATGCTGGGAGAAACTGAGGGCAAGAGGAGAAGGGGGAAACAGAGGACAAGATGGTTGGACAATATTATGGACACAGTGGACATGAGTTTAAGCAAACTCTGGGAGATGGTGAAGGACAGGGAAGCCTGGCACGCTGCAATCCATGGGGTCACAAAGAGTTGGAAACAACTTAGCAACTGAACAACGAATCAAAAAATGGGTAGGAAGATGACACACAGATGTCCAATAAACACATGAAAAGATTCTCAACATCACTAATTATTAGAGAAATACAGATCAATACCACAATGAGGTATCACCTCACACCAAGCAGAATGGTCATCGTCAAAAAAATCTACAATATATGCTGGAGAGGGTGTGGAGAAAGGACATCTTCTTGTACCATTGATGGGAATGTAAATTGATGCAGCCACTATGGAGAATAATATGGAGGTTCCTTAAAAAACTAAAACTAAAGTTACCATAGGCAACAACCCCAATGCTGGGCATATACACCCAGAGAGAAACATAACTGAAAAAGACACATGCATCCCAGTATTCATCACAGTACTATTTACAATAGCCAGGACATGGAAGCAACCTAAATGTCCATCACCAGAAGCATAGATAAAGAAGATGTGGTATGTATATACAATGGAATATTACTCAGCCACAAAAAGGAATGAAAATGGGTCATTTGTAGAGATGTGGATGGACCTAGAGACTGTGATACACAGTGAAGTCAGAAAGAGAATAAATATAAATATTGCATATTAATGCATATATGTGGACACTAGAAAAATGGTATAGATGATCTTATTTGTAAAGCAGAAAGAGAGACAGGCATAGAGGAAAAACCTATGAATACCAAGGGGGAAGTGGGAGAGTGGGAGGAATTGGGATCCACACATACACTATTGATACTATGTATAAAATGGATAACTAATGAGAACCTGCTGTCCTGCACAGGGAGCTCTGCTCTGTGGTGACCTAAACTGGAAGGAGATCCAAAGAAGAGGGAATAAATGTACATGTATAGCTGATTCACTCTGCTGTGCAGCAGAAACTAACATCGTAAGGCAACTATTGTTCAGTCATTCAGTCATTATTGACATGTTTGATCTTTGTGACCCTATGGACCGTAGCTTGCCAGGCTCCTCTGTCCATGGGATTTCCCAGGCAAGAATATGGGAGTGGGTAGCCATTTCCTCCTCCTGGGGATCTTCCCGACCCACAGACTGAACCCAAGTCTCCTTCATTAGGTGAATTCTTTAGCACTGAACCACCAGGGAAGCCCCCAAAGCAACTTTACCCCAATAAAAATTTAAATAAACTGACATTTCTCCAAAGACATACACATGGTTAAAAAGCACGCAAAAAGGTGCTAAGCATTGCTAATTAGAGAAATGCAAATCAAAACTACAATGAGGAATCAACTCACACCAGGCAGAATGGCCATCATTAAGTGAAACTCCTCAGTCATGTCTGACTCTTTGCGACCCCATTGACTGTGGCTTACCAGGCTCCTCCATCCATGGAATTTTCTAGGCAAGAGTACTGGAGTGAGTTGCCATTTCTTTCTCCAGGGGATCTCCCCGACCCAGGGATCGAACCTGGGTCTCCTGCATTGCAGGTTGACGCTTTACCATCTGAGCCACCAGGGAATCCCATTAGAAAGTCTACAAATAATAAATGCTAGAGAGGATGCAGAGAAAAAGGACCCTCCTACATTGTTGGTGGAAATGTAAATTGGTGCAGCCACTATGGAGAACAGTATGTAAATTCTTTTAAAAACTAAAAATAGAGCTACCATATGATTAGAAATCCTACTCCTGGGCTTACCTCCAGAGAAAACCACAATCTGAAAAAGTACATGCACCCTAATGTTCATTACAGCACTATTTACAATAGTTAAGACAGAGCCAACCTAAACATCCATGGACAGATGAACAGATAAAGAAGATCTGGTATATATGTCCAATAGGATATTACTCAGCCATAAAAGAATGAATAATGCCATTTGCAGTAACATGGATGGACCTAGAGATAATCATACTAAGTAAACCAGAAAGACAGATTATGATATTGCTTACTTATGGCATCTTCAAAAATGACACAAATGGACATATAAAAATACACCCACAGACATAAAAACAAACTTATGGTTACCAAAAAGGGAGGGGATAATTTAGAAGTTTAGGATTAACATATACACACTACCATATACCAGTAATAAGGACCTACTGTATAGCACAGGGAACTCCACTCAATATTCTGTAATTATGAGAAAAGAATCTGTAAAAGAACTGATGTACATACATGTGTAACTGAACCACTCTGCTGTACACCTGAAATGATGCACTGAACATCAGCTATGCTTCAATTAATAAATAGTGTAGCAAGTCCCCCAAAATAAAACAATACAAAAAAAGAGCAGTGAAGTGACTGTGTGTGGCTACGATAACGAGTTTGCCTCATATTTGTGTTTCTCACTACTGTGCTCTTATTCTGCTCTTTTTCAGAACTTCCATCCACTAGTAAACACTTCCCTCTACTGAAAAAAAAATACAGTAATATGATGTTTAAAGCCACTGATACTCCTAGTAGGACTTTTGATGAGAGTCAAGGCTTGGAATGGTGATTGCAGCCATGAAATTAAAAGACACTTACTCCTTGGAAGGAAAGTTATGACCAAGCTAGAGAGCATATTGAAAAGCAGAGACATTACTTTGCCAACAAAGGTCCATCTAGTCAAGGCTATGGTTTTTCCAGTGCTCATGTATGGATGTGAGAGTTGGGACTATAAAGAAAGCTGAGTGCCAAAGAATTGATGCTTTTGAACTGTGGTGTTGGAGAAGACTCTCAAGAGTCCATGGACTGCAAGGAGATTCAACCAGTTCATCCTAAAGGAGATCAGTCCTGGGTGTTCATTGGAAGGACTGATGCTGAAGCTGAAACTCCAGTACTTTGGCCACCTGATGCGAAGAGCTGACTCATTAGAAAAGGCCCTGATGCTGGGAGGGATTGGGGGCAGGAGGAGAAGGGGACAATAGAGGATGAGATGGTTGGATGGCATCACCAACTCGATGGACATGGGTTTGGGTGGACTCCGGGAGTTGGTGACGGACAGGGAGACCTGGCTTGCTGCAATTCATGGGGTTGCAAAGAGTCGGACACGACTGAGTGACTGAACTGAACTGAAGGCTTGGACAGAGCGGGAAACTAAACAACTAAAATGGGCTTTGCAGGTGGCACTAGTGGTAAAAAAAAAAAAAACAAAAAAACACCTATTAATGCAGGAAACATAAGAAATGCAGGTTCGATTCCTGGGTCAGGAAGATCCCTCGGAGAAGGATGTGGCAACCCACTCCAGTATTCTTTCCTCGAGAATCCCATGGACAGAGGAGCCTGGCAGGCTACAGTCCAGGGGGGGTCACAAAGAGTTGGACATGACTAAAGTGACTTAGCATGTGTACAAACATCAAAAATAGTGCCCTGGGAAGAAAAATTAGTTAATTGTTGGATCTGCCATAAAAATCCTGGCTTACAACAATCATTACAAGTATAAATAGGTACATACTAAGTGAGTATTATTGATTCAAACACAGAGAAAATCCCCCCTCCACCAATTTGAGCACAATAGCCAATGCCCCTTCCCTGTCAGGCCCATTATCTTGCCTACATGTGATTCCTTTTAAAAGGGTAACTTACACCTTATCCATTAATCATGGCTACTTTCATTATTGAAAAAAACCACTCATGCTTTCCATACCACTACATCCATAATGGTTCTTGGGGCTATGATGAGACTCTTTGGGGCCATCTCTGGCCACTGGATGCTACAGATATCACCAGTGTTTTAGAACCCAGACCCAAACTGCACTCCCATGAATGCTTCTATTCTATGTGCATATAATGAGGACCAGACAGGTGCCCATAGGATAGCAATGGAAAGGACTAAAAGTTGGCCTAGAAATTGTCAGGCTCTATGGAAGTGGTGGCTAAAGCCCTCTTACTACATCATCTCATCTCATCTTAGCCAAGGGCATGGAATACTCCCAAACTTAACGATTCTGAATAGATGATTTTGAGTGGGCCCTTATCTCTGTATTGTGTGCATAACTTGTCCCTTCCATGGATTCGGATGGCTGCTTTCTTGTTAAATTCTTCTGTTCCAAGATCTCTTGTTGCACCTTCAGGATATGTCTGGATATGAGGCACCCACCATTATGAGGGCCCAAAGACAAGGGCTCCACAGTGAAAATTTGGCCCCTGTGTAAATGCTTCTTTTTTAATAGATGATGTGTGACACAGGGAGCTTAGACATTAGGAAGTTAGCTCCCATTCAACACCAAACATAGTAATACTCAACATCATCCCAGGAGGGCCATCAGATTAACATTGGCAGGAATAGGATTGGCAGGGGGGTTGGTAGCTCCATGAGGAAGCGTTGCCTACTATGAGGTAACCCTAGAAAATCTAACTAACACTTTAGAGAGCCTTACTCTAATCACTAAATCTAACATTCTAGGAATCAGTAAACTAAAATGGACTGGAATGGGTGAATTTAACTCAGATGACCATTATATCTACTACTGCGGGCAAGAATCCCTTAGAAGAAATGGAGTAACCATCATGGTCAACAGAAGAGTCCAAAATGTAGTACTTGGATGCAATCTCAAAAACGACAGAATGATCTCTCTTCGTTTCCAAGGCAAACCATTCAATATCACAGTAATCTAAGTCTATGCCCCAACCAGTAACATTGAAGAAGCTGAAGTTGAATGGTTCTATGAAGACCTAGAAGACCTTTTAGAACTAACACCCAAAAAAGATGTCCTTTTTCATTATAGGGGACTGGAATGCAAAAGTAGGAAGTCAAGAAACACCTGGAGTAACAGGCAAATTTGGCCTTGGAATGCAGAATGAAGCAGGGCAAAGACTAATAGAGTTTTGCCAAGAAAATGCACTGGTCATAGCAAACACCCTCTTCCAACAACACAAGAGAAGACTCTACACATGGACATCACCAGATGGTCAACACCGAAATCAGATTGATTATATTCTCTGCAGCAAAAGATAGAGAAGCTCTATACAGTCAACAAAAAGAAGACCAGGAGCTGACTGTGGCTCAGATCATGAACTCCTTATTGCCAAATTCAGACTTAAATTGAAGAAAGTAGGGGAAACCACTAGACCATTCAGGTATGACCTAAATCAAATCCTTTATGATTATACTGTGGAAGTGAGAAATAGATTTAAGGGCCTAGATCTGATAGAGTGCCTGATGAACTATGGAATGAGGTTCGTGACACTGTACAGGAGACAGGGATCAAGACCATCCCCATGGAAAAGAAATGCAAAAAAGCAAAATGGCTGTCTGGGGAGGCCTTACAAATAGCTGTGAAAAGAAGAGAAGCAAAAAGCCAAGGAGAAAAGGAAAGATATAAGCATCTGAATGCAGAGTTTCAAAGAATAGCAAGAAGAGATAAGAAAGCCTTCTTCAGCGATCAGTGCAAAGAAATAGATGAAAAGAACAGAATGGGAAAGACTAGAGATCTCTTCAAGAAAATTAGATACCAAGGGAACATTTCATGCAAAGATGAGCTCAATAAAGGACAGAAATGGTATGGACCTAACAGAAGCAGAAGATATTAAGAAGAGATGGCAAGAATACACAGAAGAACTGTACAAAAACGATCTTCACAACCTGGATAATCATGATGGTGTGATCACTCATCTAGAGCCAGAGATCCTGGAATATGAAGTCAAGTGGGCCTTAGAAAGCATCACTATGAACAAAGCTAGTGGAGGTGATGGAGTTCCAGTAGAGCTATTTCAAATCATGAAAGAGGATGCTGTGAAAGTGCTGCACTCAATATGCCAGCACATTTAGCAAACTCAGCAGTGGCCACAGGACTGGAAAAGGTCAGTTTTCATTCCAATCCCAAAGAAAGGCAATGCCAAAGAATGTCCAAACTACCGCACAATTGCACTCATCTCACATGCTAATAAAGTAATGCTCAAAATTCTCCAAGCCAGGCTTCAGCAATACGTGAACCGTGAACTCCCTGATGTTCAAGCTGGTTTTAGAAAAGGCAGAGAAACCAGAGATCATTTGCCAACATCCGCTGGATCATGGAAAAAGCAAGAGAGTTCCAGAAAAACATCTATTTCTGCTTTATTGACTATGCCAAAGCCTTTGACTGTGTGGATCACAAGAAACTATGGAAAATTCTGAAAGAGATGGGAATACCAGACCACCTGACCTGCCTCTTGAGAAACCTGTATGCAGGTCAGGAAGCAACAGTTAGAACTGGACATGGAACAACAGACTGGTTCCAAATAGGAAAAGGAGTACGTCAAGGCTGTATATTGTCACCCTGCTTATTTAACTTCTATGCAGAGTACATTATGAGAAACACTGGGCTGCAAGAAACACAAGCTGGAATCAAGATTGCCGGGACAAATATCAATAACCTCAGATATGCAGATGACACCACCCTTATGGCAGAAAGTGAAGAGGAACTAAAAAGCCTCTTGATGAAAGTGAAAGAGGAGAGTGAAAAAGTTGGCTTAAAGCTCAACATTCAGAAAACGAAGATCATGGCATCTGGTCCCATCACTTCATGGGAAATAGATGGGGAAACAGTGGAAACAGTGTCAGACTTTATTTTTGGGGGGCTCCAAAATCACTGCAGATTGTGAGTGCAGCCATGAAATTAAAAGACGCTTACTCCTTGGAAGAAAAGTTACCAACCTAGATAGCATATTCAAAACTAGAGACATTACTTTGCCGACTAAGGTCCGTCTAGTCCAGGCTATGGTTTTTCCTGTGGTCATGTATGGATGTGAGAGTTGGACTGTGAAGAAGGCTGAGTGCCGAAGAATTGATGCTTTTGAACTGTGGTGTTGGAGAAGACTCTTGAGAGTCCCTTCGACTGCAAGGAGATCCAATCAGTTCATTCTAAAGGAGATCAGCCCTGGGTGTTCTTTGGAAGGAATGATGCTAAAGCTGAAACTCCAGTACTTTGGCCACCTCATGTGAAGAGTTGACTCATTGGAGAAGACTTTGATGCTGGGAGGGATTGGGGGCAGGAGGAGAAGGGGACGACAGAGGATGAAATGGCTGGATGGCATCACTGACTCAACGGACGCAACTCTGAGTGAACTCCGGGAGTTGGTGATGGACAGGGAGGCCTGGCGTGCTGCGATTCATGGGGTTGCAAAGAGTCGGACACGACTGAGCGACTGAACTGAACTGATCACTAAATAGTATTTCAGCTTTTGTAAACTCACCAGCCAATGTGGTTAGGACAGTAGATTGGCCTTGGATTACTTGGTGGCCAAGCAGGGTGATGTTTATGTGGTCATAAACAAAACCTGCCGTAACCATGTTAATAATTTGGGCCAGATGAAGCTGGACTTCCCAGGTGGCGCTAGTGGTAAAGAATCTGCCTGCCGATGCAGGAGAGCTAGGTTCAATCCCTGCATATAAGATCCCCTGGAGTAGGAAATAGCAACTTGTTCCAGGATTCTTGCCCAGGAAATTCCATGGACAGAGGAGCCTGGCAGGCTATAGCCCATGTGGCTACAAAGAGTCAGACACAACTGAGCACACACAAGATGAGCAGCAAAAAAGATTTATGAACAAGCATCATGGTTACACCAATACCACCAGGGGTCTGACCCTAATGCCATCAGGTCCACCATTAAGGGTGCCCTTCCTAGGCTTACTTGGTTCCTGCTCTTTCTGGACCTAATAATACTCATATTCCTCCTCCTCCTCTCTGGACCCTTCATGTTTAACCCCTGGGTAACATTTGTGTTTTTCAGGTTACGACAGTTTCGTATTAAAATGATGGCTATGCGAGGAGTCCAGCACCTACCACCCTGACTTAAGATGCTGTCCTGGCCCTGGGGACCCTAATCAGGCATCCAGAGATTTTTTAGTCCCCAACAGGCAGGGTTGGTGCTTCTGCCCAGGCATGAGGCAGTCCCAGAAGACAGACCATCACTCCTCTGCACCCCATAAAAATACGGGAGGAAACTCTGAGGAGGGAAATGAGACAGGAGAGAAAGGGGCAGGACACAGATGCTCGATAATGAAGAAAGGTCATAGCTCTTGGGATGCAGTAAAGACCAGCTGAAACCAAGGTGGCTTTGAGAATATTCTAGTAGTTCATTCTACCTTCATTGTCATACAAAAAATCACCACTCCTTACAGCAGGACAGTTCCAAGGAAGGCCAAAAAGTGGGCAGTGGCCCAAATCCTGGGTAATCCACACCTATTCTGAAACAGCAAGACTATTCCTCCCATTCATTAGCCTATGAAATGATTTAGCCCATAAAAACATATCACCCCCAAGCCCTGGAGCACTCTCACTTTGAAATGCTCTGCATTCTGACTATGGACTATGTATCTCTCTAAATAAACTTGCTTTTCCTTCATTCTGGTTCCCTCTTGAGTTCTTTTCCTGTGTGAAGCCAAGAACTCTCACTCGGCAGTCCGTCCTAAGGACTTCTGCAGGTACCAGGACCTGATGTGTGTCTCTCCTGCAACAGCACCTCCCCCGTAATGGGTGCTGTTATGACTGTGCTGCAGAGCAGTGTCTGAGAGCATCTCGGGAATCAGAACAATTGTGCACGACATCTCCAGCCTGACCAGGTGTGATCCAAGTCAAACCCACCCTGTGGCCCCCTCTCTGGCCTTTTCTGAATACACTGGCTGGTATTTTGACAGGTCAATCTGTGGGAGAAATGATCTTCTTGCCTCAGAGGATATAGTTTTCAATTAGGTGTCCAGCATCCCTTTTTGATAGGACTTGTATTGGCCATGTATTTTTGGCCTTCCCTGGGAGGCCCTAGCACAGACTTCTGGTCTTACCTCCTCCTAGACCTCTGGGGGAAGGAGCTCCTTCCTGGGGTTTCCGTGAGTGCCCTCTGTAGGCTTAACATGAGTTCTGGTGGGACTCTGACGTCAAGCTGTTCTGGTGAAAAATTTCAGCATGAGGTGTATCAGACTGTTCACCAGCTCATCCCTCACTGTCAATTTCACCCAGGGCTCCTGTGGGTGATTAGGTGCCTCAAGCCCAGGCCCTCGTCTTTCATCAGAGCGTTCCTCTCTTTCTACCATATGAGAGACTCTTCTGTCTAATTGTTTTTCTTCCTGTGTTATCAGTCTAGGGTGATCTGTTTCCAGGGTTCTTCCTCCTTACAATAGCACATTGTATCTTCCCCAATAGCAGCTTCCCTCTCTGCCCACCGCCCCCCCCCCCATGTCTTCCCCTCTCTCAAGGGTCACTTGCCTTCTGAGAATTCAGTGCCACTGACAAAAAAGTGGTGTTTCATTTTGCATTTTCCTTCTTGCATAGTTCTCGGTTCAACATTTTAAAAGCAACTGTACCAATTGAGAAGAGTGTATTCCAAATGTACCATCTAATCTTCACAACTGTCTCCTGAAATCTGAGGCATTTTGCTCCTCAAAAAAGTTCAAGTTTACCATTCTAATATTTCCAGGGCCCTCAGAATCTGCATTAGTACAATGTTTGTAGGTCTGATCAATCTTTTCCAAAAATCTTTTCTAAAAATTCAGAGGAGTCTACATTTGGTGCTTTTTGTTTGTTTGGGTTTTTTTTTTTTTTTTTTGGCTGGATTTCTTGAGTTTTGTTCAATCTCTCTTGCTTTGGTTCCCCTTACAAAGCCCTGCCAAGATGCACGAAGTAATGCCCTATTAAGGGTGTTCCTCCCTTATTAGGTCCCAATTTGGCTCTGCTGTGGGTGCTGCCAAGTGGGCTTCAAGTGTAGAAGATCCTTCTATAAGGATCTTCCCAAGTAAACATGTCTGCGAAACCCAGGTGGCTTGTCATTTGCAGTTAGCCCTTCTATAAGATAAGGGCATAAAAGAGGTTGCCCTGCCCTTGGCGTGACTCCTGGCCCAAACTGGGTGCCCTGTCAGGTGTTAGAAAGCAATACCAGACCAAGTCCCTGTTTCCACGGAACTAACACAGGATTTTCTAACTTGTCCCGATAAGGAGGGGCTGTTCTGAGCCCCTGTGTCAGGAACTGGGGCTGAATAGAAACACAAGGTAGGGTAGGAAAAGGAGCGGCTGAGGCAGGTGTTAAGATTCAAAGCAACCTTTCCTCACTCTCCTTCCCTTTCTTTTCTTAATTTCGCCAACACACTAGCACAAATGCTTGCACATAAACAGTTCTATCATTCTTCCCCTATTCTTCACAGAATAGCCACCATAAAACCATAGATAACAACTGATTATCTCCAACCATTAAAAGGATGCCTTTTTGCCTTGGCATCAACCAACCAGGCTGAACTCTGGCCTGGGGCTTTTTGTGATTTTAGGAACCAAATGAAACCTTTTCCCCCTGTAAATATGCCACAGACATTTCTTTTCTTTCTTTTTTTTTATTTCTATTCCTATTTGACACCAGTAAAAGTTTTAAATATTTATTTGACACCAGTAAAAGTTTTAAATATCACAAAATTCATTTGGCTGTAAATGGAGAAATAGTACCAAACAAAAGGAAACAAAAACTCCAAAGGACAAACAGAAAATCCTAAATAAACCTTCGAGTTTGGTCTTGGGGCTTTATATATACCAATGACACAGGAGTCCACAAGTGATGTAATTAACACAGCAAGGGTAGGCATATGTGGTACAAAGGGTCCCAAGATAACCCTGCCTAAACCCCCTGTGGAGATCCTAAAGGTACTATAACCACACATTGTTAAAATAGCATCTTCCTCTCACTGATAGGTTCATTACTATAATCAAATCACGTATCCAAAAGAACATCAAATGACTTTCTTTAGAACTTGTGGAAACAGTCCCCATTTTTATAGACTGAAATTCAAGACAAAACACAAAAGCCACACACGAACGCTAGCATACGAAGAAAAAAATGAACTGTTTCGTAAATCAGGTAAAAGTCCAACAGCTCTTTCCTCTCTCCATCAGGGTACCCAACTCAAATACAAAGCGAACTGGCTTATTTCAGGAAAAAAAAATAAGCCTCAAACGGAGAGGAAATAAAGTTTCCAGTTGTACACACCAGAGCGACTTACCTTCTGTATGGAGACTGTGGGTCCCAAAGGTTGATTCCTTGATCCCGCTGCCAAGTGCTGGGGCAGGCGTTGCCACTTTGGGGAATTTTGAAGGACAAATCGTCAAGAGACGTGGTCCCGGCAGCTGCTGGAGCTTGACCCAAAAATTCTCCAACCAGGTCGGCTGTCCTGAAGCAGCAAGGCTCCTGGCTGACTCTTCACAATTTGGGGCAACGAATAGCGAACAGACGAAAAGGTAGACACCTCATGGAACCATCTTGGCTGACTTAGACTTCAGGATTCTTTTATACTTAAAGTGGCAGGAGTAAAGCCAAACACATCCTGTTTCCGGTCAACCTCCGGAAGGGGGTGTGTTTTCGCCCTTCCTGCAGTCATTCACAGGTGGGCCTACTCAGGATGTTTTCTGTGTGTTAAAGAAAGATATTTTAGCTTAATGCTTATTACCTGGGAGACAAGGTTGCTACAGATGGGCCATTATGTGTAATTTAAGCTGACAGGCAGCATCTCTTTAGTGATTAGCTTGCAATAAAGTATAAAGTTTCTTCCCTATTACAACTCTAGTGGTTGAGCAGAGTTCAGTAATGATATCAATTATCAAGCTTGAACGTTCTCTTAGGACAACAGGACAGGGTGTTGAACCTTCCATGGCATCTAGCAAAACTGTAAAAAGCAAGCCCAAGTTTTGTATGTTGCTAGTGTAGTTATAATAGCATAAAAGGGAAGGTCTCCAAAGGCAGGTAACCAAGGGGGCAAAGGAGAAATCTTTTAGACAATAGTAGACTCGCATATTTACAATTCCTTATGTGTCATATAAAGTCTACCTAGACTATAATTAAGTAATCTGATGTAAACATAGCAAGAAGTATGATCTACACCAGTGGTCAGCAACCTTTTTCTGCAAAGACAGAAATAGTAAAAATGTTAGGCTCTATGGGCCACATGGGTTCTTTGACTACTAGTCATCTCTGCTGTTTTATCAGAAAAACAGCCACAGATAGTATGTATATGTGTGTTCCAATATTACTTTATTTACAAAATCAGGCTCCTCTGATCTACACCATGAGTATAATTCTTATAATCCTTCAGCTTAATCTAAACTCAAATACAGACACTAGACAATGGCTCTGATCAAGTTTTGTAATCGGAGTGTGCCTCTGTTTATGCAATCCTGCCACATCTAAGCCATTCTATTTTTTCTTAAAATCTATTTTATACTCTGATCCCTGATATTTAGGTATCTTATTTTTATTGGAGTATAGCTGCTTTACAATGTTGCATAGTTTCTACTATACAGCAAAATCTAAACCATTCTTATTCTTTACATTAACCCAGCTTACAGACTTAGTTGTTAGCCTTGCACTCCCTTCATTAATACAACCTTGCACACAGGAACATGCTTTGCAGAACTGGATAACAGCACATTGAGAAATGGAGTATTTCCTGCCGTATCAGTAAACACAAGGATGTCACAGTCATCACGGATTGCAGCCCTCCAAAGTGAGCTGGTTAAGCCTTGAGGGAACTCAGGAAGAAGATTACCTGCCATCTAGCAGCCATCAGATTGCAGTCACTCCCTTTGGTGAGCACGGAGAAAATTCAGATGTGAAGACAGGGTACTGCCCCCAGATAACCGAGGTGTATATCAAAGGAAGGATTACATTGAGCCCAGACTCTTGTCATACATTTTAAAAAATGCTAAATTCCTTAACCTGGGATATCTTGTTTTCTTCAATTAATAATAATCTTTTGACATTCAGGTTGCCTGTCCTTTGTTGCAAAATCTCTATGTAACCTGGCTCCTCCCCTCACCCCCTCTGAGCAGTTCTTTCAGATTACTGAAATGCTGTTTCCGGGCTTGAAGTCCTAAAAATTCCCACCAAATAAAACATAACTCTCAACATTTATGATATGAATGTTCTTCAAGTCGACCACACTCACTAGAACTTATTTGACATTTTAGTCCCTCTGTGTGAGCAACGTAGGGTGGAGATATGACACTCCCTTCCATGCTTAGAGCATGAACAGAGATATTCCAGTCAATTTGGAACAATGAGGCAGCAACTCTGAGGATGTTGGTCTACATACTAAGGATGGAGAAAGAAGGAGAGAACTGAGACCTTATATGATACTGTTGAACTACGCTATGAGCACTGGAATAAATTCTGGTTGTATGAAGGTGATAAACCCCTTGCTTATTCAGACTCCTTACTTATTCAATACCTGTTTCAGCCTCCAATTAAAATAAATAAATTTAAAAAAAAATAATGTTGATAAAAAAAATAGAAGGAGCAGGTGGATTGTTTAGAATCTCTGAAAACTTAGTAGGAGGCATTTATAATTTTATTGCTTTCAGCAGAGTAGAAGAAAGATATTTTTGTATTGGAATATAATTGCTTTACAAAGTTGTATTAGTGATAATGTTAATCTATTATTGAAAAATTATTGAGTGAAATACACTGTTTAAGGTTTCTTAACAGAACTATCTATTTTACATAAATAATATTTCATACAGTACTTTTAGAAAATACCTGTTCCATTGCCTCTATTAACAACTAAATACTTCCATGCCTGGGGCATGACCCTCCAAACCTTTTCCTTTCCTACACTTTCCCAATTAACCTAGACAACTTATTATAAAGTTGAGATGTTACTTTGCCAACAAGTCTGTATAGTCAAAGCTATGGTTTTTCCAGTTGTCATGTGTGGATGTGAGAGTTGTACCATAAAGAAGGCTGAGCACTGAAGAATTGATGCTTTTGAACTGTGATGTTTTAGAAGACTCTTGAGAGTCTGCAAGATCGAAGCAGTCAGTCCTAAAGGGAATCAATCCTTAATATTCATTAGAAGGACTGATGCTGAAACTGAAGCTCCAATACTTTGGCCACCTGATGTGAAAAGCCAACTCAGTAGAAAAGACCCTGATGCTGGGAAAGATTGAGGGCAGGAGGAGAAGGGGACAACAGAGGAAAAGATGGTTGGATGGCATCACTGACTCAATGGACATGAGTTTGAGCAAGTTCCAGGAGATGGTGAAGGACAGGGGAGCCTGGCATGATGCAGTCCATAGGGTCACAATGAGTTGGACACAACTGAGCGAGTAAACAACAACAAGTACCATTAAATGAGTTACTTCAGCTGAAACCCTGGGATTCACTCATAATGTCTCACTCATTCATACTCCCCAAATTCAGTTCATCAAATGATAACTCTCAGTCTCTACTGCTATCACTTTAGGTGCTATGGTTGTATGTCTCTCTCAAATTCATATGTTGAAACCTAGTCCCCAGTGTGATGGTATTTGGAGGCGGGGCCTTTGGGAGATGATTAGGTTGTAAGGACTGCAACTCATAAATAGGACTTATGGCCTTATAAAAGCCCATGTGGGCTTCCCACATGGCTAAGTGGTAAAAAAAATCCACCTGTCAATGCAGGAAATACAGGGAGATGCAAGTTTGATCCTGGGTCAGGAAGATCCCCTGGAAGGGGAAATGGCAACCCACTCGGGTATTCTTGCCTGAAGAATCCTATGGACAGAGGAGCCTGGAGGGCTACAGTCCATAGGGTCACAAAGAGTCAGATATGACTCTGTGAGTGTACATGCATGCATGCACACACAAGAGACCCCAGGGAGCTCCCTAGCCCTTCTACCATGTGAGGACATAGAACGATAGCCATCTCTAAACCAGAAAGCAGACCACCAGCAGGCACCCAATCCGCCAGTGTCTTGATCTTGGACTTCCCAGAATCCAGACCTGTGAAAATAAAATTCTATTGTTTATAAGCCACTTGGGCTATGATCATCTGTTAAAGCAGCCAGAACTGACTAAGACATTAAGCAAGACCACCGTCTTTTCACACAAGACATTCCTTACTGGGTCCTTCCCCACCTCTCTACTACACTCCATTTTTTACCAGACTGATCTTTCAAAAATATCAGATCATGTCATTCCATCAATGACATCCCATTCTTCTTTTCTTCCATAGCCTAAAAGTCTTATACGATCTTGTGTCTGCCTACTGCATCAGCTTAGGTAAATTGGAACTACATACTGCTTATCTGCATAGTTCAAAGTGTGTCCACAAGAGACATTTCTTACAAAACTTGAAAGGCAAAAGTGAAGCTGCAGCCAGAGTGCTTTTACCCTTTGCAGGCTGGTGCAGGGGTCCCAGGTACTGTGGCAACTTATGCACCTTGTCACCATAATCTGGCTCCCTGTGCCAGTGTGAGATGGTCGTTGGTGTGGGTCAGCTATTCCACCTCCCAGTGGATCTTCTACATCCCCTGAGTCAGCTAAGTGTTTATCCCTGTGTCTAAGAGCCAGCTCTTTCCAGAAGAGACCCACACCATCAAAGCTGGAGGACTGAAGATGAGAAACTAACACAGGTTCTAGTCTGTCCTCATGGGTTCCAACTCATATTCCTGGATTTCAGTTTGGCCTCACTCTTCCCTGTACAGCTATGTTCCCAATTCCCTACTCTGCTGAAATCAAACTCCTACCTGAGAGGCAATGTTTTTATAGAGACTTTATAGTGATATTAATTCATTACTCCATATTGCAAAAGCTCAAACACACGCACACAATTTCCTAGTGATTAAGTCTCTGTAACAGAACCTGATGGATACAGACTTCTCTGAATTGGTTCTGAATTAATTTTAATTGGTTGTGTGATCTAGATAGATATAGCAGCATTAATAAGCTGCCTCAAGTGGTAAGACATAGCAGCAGTAGCAGCAGCAAGTGGTAAAGAGGACACTGATAGTTCCTGGGAGGTAGTGCCAAAATAGTACTTAAATTGTCACCAATAGACATTTCTTTTTTAAAAAATGTAATCATTGGCGTATTTTCTTGGGTTCCAAATTCACTGCAGATGGTGACTCCGGTCATGAAATTAAAAGAAGCTTGCTCCTTGGAAGAAAAGCTATGACAAACCTGAAAAGTATATTAAAAAGCAGAGACATTACTTTGCCAACAAAGGTCCATATAGTCAAAGCTATGGTTTTTCCAGTAGTCATGCATGGATGTGAGTTGGACCATAAGGAAGGCTGAATACGAAAGAATTGATGCTTTTCAACTGTGGTAAGGGAGAAGACTCTTGAGACTCCCTTGGACTCCAGGGAGATCAAACCAGTCAATCCTAAAGGAAAACAATCCTAAAGGAAATCAGTCCTGAATATTCATTGGAAGGACTGATGCTGAAGCTGAAGCTCCAATACTTTGACCGCCTGATGCGAAGAACCAACTCATTAGAAAAAATCCTGATGCTGGGAAAGATTGAAGGCAGGAGGAGAAGGGGATGACAAAGGACAAGACAGTTGGATAGCATCACTGACTCAATGGACATGAGTTTGAGCAAGCTCTGGGAGTTGGTGAGGGACAGGGAGGCCTGGCATGCTGCAGTCCATGGGGTCGCAGAGTTGGACATGACTGAGTGACTGAACAACAACAACAAATAATTGCTTTATAATATTGAGCTAATTTCTGCTGTGCAGCTAAGCAAATCAGCTGCATGTATGTTGTGTGTATATACATATATCCTCTCCTTCTTGAGCCTCCCTCCATCCTGGTGTTTAAGGAATCAAGGCTTTGAAGATCATTTTGGTGAAAAAGGAGAATCTGTTGATTGCTAGCTTATAAGTGCCCTGGAGAATGTGGAGACTGAAAATAATGAGTTCAGGGCTTTAAATTCCCAACTAAAGTACTGTACTAAGGATATAAAATTGAGTGAAACCCTTATCTCCTATAACTGCAGAGTCAATTTCTGCAAAAATCAAAACAAAGATTTTATTCTTAGAGTGGCTAGGTGATAATGCAGATTTAACTTTCAATCTCTTATGCTAAAGTTAGGACACTAAAAGAAATGTGCTCCTAAAACCTGGGATAGAGGCATATGAGCAGATTTTGATGAAGCTAGAAAACTGGAACCCAAAATCAGATGTGTCTTCTCTGCCAATAGAGCCAGCACTTCCTCTGTCTGAGGAAATTATTCCTCTTTGTCTAAAGTGCTCATAATAGCCTCTCCCAAAACCCTTGTGAGAGACTCAGCCTCGTCAGATATTTTGATGGAGAGTTAGGGGGTTATAGGATTTGAGGAGAGGAGGAGCACTGTCAAATTCAACGAATGCTGGGACGTGTGGAGTGACAATTATCATTACAAATGGATATATCATTATCATTAATAATGATAAGAAGTTAAGACTTCATACAAGACAGCCTCTGCTTTTTCTGTTAAAATAGATGCTAAAACAGAGGGATTGGAAGTTTGAGAAGAAGAGCCAAGCTCTGGAGTAGCAGCCAAGAAGAATCAGAATCACAAGAGGCCTGCACTAAGATTGGCAAATATTAAGAGCATAATGGAGATCATCAGAAAGCTTGAATATTTATGAACAACTGTACAGATAATCCTGTGTCAGCAGCTGAAATGGTGAAGAGAAGGTAAATGGTTCAATTCGTCCATAATCCAAGCTTTACTGAGCGGGTAGAGTGTGGGAAAGTTGAGGCAATGGAGTTGATGGGCTACTGATAGCGATGTCTAAACAAAGGGATGATGGATTGTAAGCCAGAGAGCAAAAAGAAGTGGAACCAAGAAGGGCATAATCGACCAAACAAGTAAGAAAAGTGAAAGGCATGACGAGTTATTAATTTGCTCATTTGAAAAACTATTTCTTTTTTCTTTTTAACAGCTTTATTAAGAGTATAATTTATAAACCATAAATTTTATCCATTGTAACTATAAAATTTAATTATGTTTAATAAATTTACAGAGTTGTGCAACTGTCATGACATTCTAAATTTAGAATGTTTATGTTACTCCCAAAATCGTACCCATTTGCAGATATTCTTTAATTTTACTTCTGCTGCTGCTGCTAAGTCGCTTCAGTCGTGTCCGACTCTGTGCGACCCCATGGACGGCAGCCCACCAGGCTCCCCCATCCCTGGGATTCTCCAGGAAAGAACACTGGAGTGGGTTGCCATTTCCAATTTTACCTCTAGCACTAAATAAACATTAATCAATTTTCTGTCTCTCTAGATTTGCCTCTTCTAGACATTTTATAATGGAATTGTACAATAATATGTTGTCTTTTGTATCTAGCTTATTCTACTTAGCAAAAAATTCCTGAGGTTCATCCATGCTATCAGTATTTCATTCCTTTTATTGCTGAACAGTATTGCATTGTGTGATTGTGCCACTTTTATTTATCTATGACTCAGGATCCTATTTTTGGTTATTATAAATAATACTGTTATGAAAATTCACACCTAAGTCTTTGTGTAAACATATGTTTTCATTTCTCTTGTATAGATGCCTTAGATACCCAAGAACCTAATAATTTTACTCCTGGCTGGGAATCTCTGCAAGAGATGTGCACACAAAGACTTACACATAAATTTATGTTTACATTTGCAAGAAATTGTCAACTTGTTTTTCAAAGTGACTGCCCTGTTTATATTCTGAATAGCAATATATGAGAATTCTAATTTATCCACATTCTCACCAACACTAATTATTACCCACTATAGTGGATATAGAGTGGTATCATCAATGAAGTGAAGTGAAAGTCACTCAGACATGTCCAACTTTTTGTGACCTCATTCATGGACTATACAGTCCATGGAATTCTCCAGGCCAGAATACTGGAGTGGATAGACTTTTCCTTCTCCAGGGGATTTCTCAATCCAGGGCCTGAACACAGGTCTCCCACATTGCAGATGGATTCTTTACCTGCTGAGTCACGAGGGAAGCCTGACATCTCCAAACAGCCGAAGGTATCATCAATACTGTGATTTATAAGAAATATATATTTAATCATTTGCTCTTGTGCACAGTTCCTGGCTCAAAACTTTCCAAATCCTTGGAATTTCCTAGGTGCTGAGAGTCATAAAAGTGTCTTTTGTTATGTGAGTGAGGTGACTTTGGAAAGCACCTAAAGATGGGGGCTGGTTGCCAAGAGAATTAACCCTGTGACTTCTTGTTTAGTTGCTGAGTCATGTCCCACTCTTTCGTGACCCCTTGGATCGTAGCCCTCTAGGCTCCTCTGTCCATGGGATTTCTCAGGCAAGAATACTGGAGTGAGTTGCTATTTCCTTCTCTAGGAGATCTTTCAGACCCAGGGATCAAACCCATGTCTCCTGCTTGGCAAATGGATTCTTTACCACTGAGTCAGGGTTGGAACTTTCAATCCCACCTCTTCATTTCTTCAGAGAGGAGAGAAGCTTGAGGTTGAGTTAATCACCACTGGCCAATGATTTAGTCAACCAAGACTAAATGAAACCTCCATAAAACCCTCCAAAAGACAGCTCTTTGGCCTCTTTTGGAGAGTTTTCACATTGTTGTTTTTGTTGTGCTAACTTGTGTCTGACTCTTTGCTACCCCATGGACTGCAACACACCAAGCTTCCCTCTCATGCTGGGGAACCAGAAAGCTTCTGCACGCCTCCACACCCTAGAAGGATGGAAGCTTCTTTGTTTATGACTTGCTCTATGCATCTCTTCGTCTGGCTGTTGGCTTGTATTCTTTATTATTGTTTTATAACAAATTGATAGTTCTGCTTCATTGACTATGCTAAAGCCTTAAACTGTGCAGATCACAACAAACTGTGGAAAATTCTTAAAGAGATGGGAATACCGGACCACCTTACTTGCCTCCTGAGAAACGTGTATGCAGGTCAAGAAGCAACAGTTAGAACTGGACGTGGAACAACAGACTGGTTCCAAATTGAGAAAGGAGTACACAAGGATGAATATTGTCACCCCGTTTATGAAGAGTACATCATGTGAAATGCTGGGCTGGATGAAGCTCAAGCTGGAATCAAGATTGCTGAGAAAAATGCCAATAACCTCAGATATGCAGACGATACCACCCTCAAAGCAGAAAGCAAAGAGGAACTAAAAGAGCCTCTTGATGAAGGTGAAAGAGTGAAAAACCTGTCTTAAAACTCAATTCAAAAAGCAAAGATCATGGCATCTAATCTCATCACTTCATGGCTAGTAGATGGGGAAACAGTGGAAACAGTGACAGACTATATTTTCTTGGGCTCCAAAATCACGACAGATGGTGACTGCAGTCATGAAATTAGAAGATGCTTACTTTTTGGAAGGAAAGCTCTCACAAACCTGGACAGTGTATTAAAAAGCATAGACATCACTTCTGACAAAGGTCCATCTAGTCAAATCTATGGTTTTTCCAGTAGTCATGTATGGATGTGAGAGTTGGACCATAAAGAAGGCTGAGCACTGAAGAATTGATGCTTTTGGAGTCTGGTGTTGGAGAAAACTCTTGAGAGTCCCTTGGACTGCAAGCAGATCAAATTAGTCAATCCTGCTACTGCTGCTACTGCTGAGTCACTTCAGTCGTGTCCGACTCTGTGCGACCCCATAGATGGCAGCCCACCAGGCTCCCCCGTCCCTGGGTTTCTCCAGGCAAGAACACTGGAGTGGGTTGCCATTTCCTTCTCCAATGCATGAAAGTGAAAAGTGAAAGTGAAGTCTCTCAGTAGTGTCCGACTTCACGACCCCACGGACTGCAGCCTACCAGGCTCCTCCATCCATGGGATTTTCCAGGCAAGAGTACTGGAGTGGGTTGCCGTTGCCTTCTCCATTAGTCAATCCTAAAGGAAATCAATCCTGAATATTCATTGGAAGGACTGATGCTGAATCTCCAATACTTGGGCCACCTGATGTGAAGAGCCCACTCTTTAGAAAAGACCCTGATGCTGGGAAAGATTGAAGGCAAGAGAAGAAGGAGATGACAAAGGACGAGATGGTTGGATGGCATCACTGATTCAAAGGACGTGAGTTTGAGCAAGCTCTGGGAGATGGGGGACCGGGAAGCCTGGCGTGCTGCAGTCCGTGGGGTCTCAAAGAGTGACTGAGTGACTGAACAATAACAACAACAAATAGATAATCTAGTGAATAAATGAGTTTTTCTGAGTTCTGTGAGCCATTCTAAGAAATAATCAAACCCAAGAATGGAGTCTGATATCCAGTTGGTCAGAAATACAGGTAACAACTTGGGCCAACAGCTGACATCTGAAGTGGAGGTTGGTCTTGTAAGACTGAGCCCTTGAACTGTGGAATCTGGTTTTATCTCTAAGCATACAGAATTTAATTCAATGCTCAGACACCCTGCTGGAGCCCAAGAACTGCTTATTGGTATAGGGAAACTTCCATGCACATATCTTGGAATTGGGTCCAAAAAACCTTTGCTAATATCTCATTTTAATTTGCTCTTCCCTACTAATTATGAGTATTTCTTTCATGTGATCATTAATTATTTGGACATCTTCTTTGTTAAGATGTCTATTCAAATATTTCACCCATTTAAATTGAGTTACGTCTCATTATAGCTATAGTTACGTCTCTTATATATCCTAGATTTCTGATTTGGAAATATTTTTGCCAGTCTGTGGCTTATCTTGTCATTTTTTTAATAATGTCTTTTGAAGAGCACAATTTTATTTTTAAGTCAAACATCAATTTTTTCTTAATGGATTACACATTTGGAGTTGTAGCTAAGACATTTTTATTTTTTCTTGGCCATGCAGCTTGCCGGATCTCAGTTCCTTGATCAGGGATTGACCCTCAGCATGACAGTGAAGGCCCAGAATCCTAACCAATAGAACTCGGGGGGCTCCCAAGAAATTTTTATCTGAACTAAGGTCTCAACTATTTCCTCCTTTGTTTTCTTTTAAAACTTTAGAGTTCTAGCTCTTACAGTTAGGTTTATGATACAGTGATTTGATTTTTGTGTATAATTTAATATAAAGATCTAAATTCACCTTGTTGCCTAAGGATATCCAGGTGTCCCAGAACCAGTTTTGAATATGCTAACTTTTCTCATTGAATTGAGTATCATTGTCAAAAGTCAATTGACCAAAAATTGATTACTGTACTTTAAATGTTTATAAGTTTTATAAACAGGAAATGAAAGTCCTCTACTTTTTTCTTTTCAAGAATATTTTGGCTATATTGAATCCCTTGTATTTCCACATAAATTTTAGGTTCAGCTCATTGATTTCTATAAAACAGCCTGTGATATTTTGATAGAGATCATACTGAAGCTATAAGTCAATTTGGGAGACTAAAACTATTCTAAAATTATAGAAAAATGGCTACAAAATAGATCCTGGAGTCAGATGATCTGAATTCACATTTAGTTCCATTTTCCACAGAATCAGGGCTTCTCTGGTGGCTCAGACAGTAAAGAGTCTGCCTACAATGTAGGCGACCCAGACTGGATTCCTGGGTCAGGAAGATCCCCTGGAGAAAGGAATGGCTACCCACTCCAGTATTGTTGCCTGGAGAATTTCATGGACAAAAGAGCCTGGTGGGCTACAGTCCATGGGATCACAAAGAGTCAGATGCAGCTAACACTTTCACTTCTCACTTCCCACAGCATAATCTTGGGCAAGATTGAAGTTTATCAGTTTCCTCATCTTTAAAATGAGGATATTAATAATACCTGCTTCTGCTTCCCTGGTGACTCAGAGAATAAAGAATCTGCCTGTGATGCAGGAGACCTGGGTTCGACTCCTGGATCAGGAAGATCCCTTAACAAAGGAAATAGCATCCCACTCCAGTATTCTTGCCTGGAAAGTTCCATGGACAGAAGAGTCCACGGGGTCACAAAGAATCGGACACAACTGAGTGACTAACTCTTCTCTTCTGCTTATTCAGAATCAAAAGTAACATCTCCTATTATGCCTATAGCCCAGTGCTTTGTGTTAGCCATTATTAGCATATTCGCATTTATTAGTACCAGAAGCTGCGTAGGCAACTAAAGATAAAAAAAGTGACAGGTTGAAGTAGTCTTTATGAAAAGAAGAAATGGGATTGCCCCAGATACTCTGTGTTCCTTGCTTTTAGTGGGTGGAGGATAAGAACGTAACAGGAAAGATGAAGCCTAGTAGGAAGACATGTGAAAGGGAAAAATGACTGACTCCCCCAGCTACCTATAAGAAGGAAAAAAATTCTCATGATTTTACATTCATTCAACCAGCACACAATCACCCTACTCACTATTCTCAAAGAAAAATAGGTCAAGGAGTTTATTCTTTTATCTCCCTCTCCTGTTGAGATTTGTTTTCTCTTCAAGATTTATGACCATTCTTATTTGATTTCACAGAGTAATAATGTGTCCATAGATGGATGTGCATGTGTTAGGGGGAGGGAGGGTTATTTGACTCAAGCCCATGGAGAAGCCCAGTGTTTTCACCACTCTAAGAAAGTCCCTGGGCTTCCTGTGGCTCAGTGGTCAAGAATCTGCAGGTTTGATCTCTGGGTTGAGAAGATTCCCCTGGAGAAGGAAATGGCAACCCACTCTAGTATTCTTAACTGGGAGATCTCACAGACTGGGGAGTCTGGTGGGCCACAGTCCATGGCGGGGTTGCAGAAGAGTTGGACATGACTTAGACACTAACAACAACAAAGAATCCTAATCATAATAAGGGACTTGGATCCAATGAGACAAAATCTACATGATTTTCTGGTGCTAGAGGACGCTACCCTGCACCCTGACCCACTTTGTCCTATTGGTTTTCAGTTTCCAGAGCGCCTGATTTTCAGGCCTGTAATCCACACTGTCCCAACATTTCCAGTTTCCTCCAGCTCTGAGTCAGACAGCAGGATGGAGCTCGCTATGCTCTGACCCAGGCTCCCCGGCAGAGCGGATCCATGTGCAGAAACAACGCTTGACGTGTCCCACCGGCTGAGGTTGTTCCAACTCTGTAGGGACACTGAAAGAATGTATCAACAGACTTGCCCAGGTATTTAAAACACATTTTCAAAATGTCAAGTGACCCTTGATGACCAGACTGCTGATTAACTGCAGCGTCCCAGGGGTCCTTGGAGGGGAGAAGCTGAAGCCAAGTTTTCAGTGTGTAATCACCTCTCACTGAGTCAGAAAGCTCACTGCCAAGCTGGAGCAGCAGTAGAACGTGGTCGGAATGATTGTAGTTTCCCAGCCACCGTCCTCAGCCAAGATTCTGCTTCAAATTCTCTATTCTCAGAGGAGCAGCCTGGGAATTTGGAAGTTCTTCATAGAAGTTCCTGGACGAGCTCCACCCTCCTCATTTCTACCACCTCAACCCTCATGCCAGCTATGAGACCCTGAAGTTGCATCAGCTGACTTCCATCTTTGTCAGTGCTCCCCTCTATCACATCAGCCTGCACTCGGTAGCAGCATCATCTTTTCCTAGGCTTTGTCTCTCACCTGGGAACCTACAGCAATACTTG
This sequence comes from Capricornis sumatraensis, assembly GCF_032405125.1. Lineage (NCBI taxonomy): Eukaryota > Metazoa > Chordata > Mammalia > Artiodactyla > Bovidae > Capricornis > Capricornis sumatraensis. The sequence continues at coordinate 74,506,364 of NC_091082.1, forward strand.
TTACTGATGTAGAGTTGATATTAAGCCAACAACCATGATCCTCAATGATCTGCCACCCAATCACAATCAGTTTACATGGAGAAATATTCAAGGTTCAAGTGACACCGTAGGCTTTTCTTGAACCGGAACACTTGCTTACCCTATGAGTAGATCCAAGGACCTTACCAAAATAGACTAAGGAACATTTTGGGCTTCTTTTTCCTGGGCACTTCCAGGAAATGAGTATTTCCCATAGTTGCACAGGCTATAGAATTCAACACAGAATTGTGTTGAAGGAAGTGAATTGTGAAGCAAGGGAATTGTGTTATAGAATTGTGACTCACAAGGGAGAAAGCTCAAAGAAAGAGACCAACCAAAGAGAATCTAACCCTTCTATTCCTGCCATTAAGTGTGCCACTCCTTAGCTCCAACTTGGAGGTCCAGAATAATCACTAACAACATGGCTGTTTTTTTGTCATCTGACAAAAGGATTGTCTTTGCAATAATTTCCAAAGTGATATACAAAATTGTACAAATGAAATAAATTTAGCAGATATTCTGTAAAAAAAAAAAAAAAGAAATATTAAAAATGTGAATGGACGCTGGTATCTCTTAACTCATAAATCTTGGTCAGCTTCTTCCCAAGCTTACCTGTTTACATACTTTATACTGTGGCTCAGATGGTAAAGAATCTGCCTGTAATGCAGGAGACCTGAGTTTCATTCCTAGGTTAGGAAAAGTCCCTAGAAAAGGGAATGGAAATCAATTCTGGTACTCTTGCCTGGAGAATTCCATAAACAGAGAAGCCTGACCGGCTACAGCCCATGGAGTCCAAAGAGTCGGACATGACTGAGTGACTAACACTTTCACTTCCTTAAAATATACATTTTTAATGTAAAAAAATCATTGATATCCTGACTTCTTTATGTGGTTATTCTGCACACACATGTCCCTGTTGTTTCTGTGTCCAAACTGCATCTTACAAGGTTTTAAGGACATCAGTCAGATTGGTCTAAGGTCTGCTCTATTGGCCTCATTTTAACTCTATCACCTTTTTAAAAATGCTCTTTCCAAATACAGTCACACTCTGAGATATTGGGGGTTCAGTTCAGCTCAGTCACTCAGTCGTGTCTGACTCTTTGTGACCCCATGAATTGCAGCACGCCAGGCTTCCCTGTCCATCACCAACTCCCGGAGTTCACTCAGACTCACGTCCATCGAGTCGGTGATGCCATCCAGCCATCTCATCCTCTGTCGTCCCCTTCTCCTCCTGCCCCCAATCCCTCCCAGCATCAGAGTCTTTTCCAATGAGTCAACTCTTCGCATGAGGTGGCCAAAGTACTGGAGTTTCAGCTTCAGCATCATTCCTTCCAAAGAACACCCAGGGGTTCTTTGGGGGTTAGGACTTCAATAAATGAATTATGAGGTGAGATGATTCCGTCCATAGTAATAGTATATGGTAATTATCTGTTTATGCAAATACGAATGCATTTGTAAATACAAATACATACCAATGCATTTGTAAATAAATTTATCTCCTGCATTTAGCATAGCACAGCATATAGCTTGGTATGTATGTAAGGGTGTACAGGTGAATATATAAGTGCCTAACAGCATTGTGGTCACTAAGGAAAGTTTATTGATTTGCCTGGTTTTAGGTGGAAGGAAAGTGTTAGTTAGTGTTAGTTGCTCAGTCGTGCCCGACTCTTTGCGACCCCACAGACTGCAGCCCTCCAGGCCCCTCTGTCCATGAGATTTTCCAGGCAAGATACTGGAGTGAGTTGCCATTTCCTTCTCCAGGGAATCTTCCCCACCCAGGGATCGAACCTGGGTCTCCTGCACTGCAGGCAGATTCTTTACCAACTGAGCTACAAGGGAAGATGCCCCCTCCATTAAATATTAATTAAAGATATTTGAATGCTGCTCAAAAACCCTTTAGGATGGCATCTTTGTCTCCAAAATCAAAGATCCCTGAAGTTATGGCTGCTGCCCAGTCATGCCCAACTCTTAGCGACCCCATGGACTGCAGCCTACCAGGCTCCTCTGTCCATGGGATTTTCCAGGCAAGAGTACTGGAGTGGGTTGCCATTGCCTTCTCCGGAAGTTATGACTAATGGGATTAAAACTGCCACTTTTCTGCCATGCCGTATCCTATTCACTTCATGCTTATTTACATGTGGATTACAGTACCAGAGCTGTTTAAAGAGTTAACAGTTAACGGGAACGGGCAGGAGCTTGGGAGTACAGGGTAAGACCAAATGAAATATTTAGTGAGAGTGGAGAAGAGTGATTACTAAATGGATCAGCTGTCCTGATGTCAAGGAGACCAAATGAGATGAAGGAAATTAGAGCAGAACATAGAAACATCTGGATAGCAAATGAAAATTTCAGTCTTTTTCCCAGATATTTGGTTGACACAAAACCTCACTCCACAGCATCGGACAGTCTTCAGAAGAGTAGCTGAATGCTTTGCCTCTCTCCTGGGTTCCTCTTGTGTGTTGAGACACAGTCAGGCCTCCAACTCTGAACTCCCAGGGAAAAGCAGTGATTTTCTAGTGCCAAATGATCACAGCTGCCAACGGGGCAAGACTGTATGTGTATCCTACAGCATTTCCAGGATATGGACAATAGCCTTAGAAGCAGCAGTAAAAGATGTGTGATGAGACATACCTGCCTGTCTGTGTACTGCAAACCTCTGAACAGGTATCACCAAGTGTAAGGGAGGACCCGTGACAGAGGATGAACTCCACGACGCAGCCTATCCTTCGGGGATAGAGAAACTTGATAAAAAGAGTGTGTCACATTCCAGGGAAATGAAACAGCTTCCTGGAGTCACTGTAGAGCAGAAGCTTGTGAAAGAAGTTCTGTGGGCCCAGTAGGAAAGGAACAGGATGTTTCACAGATATGGCTTTCATTTTGTCCTCCTTTGAAAGCAAAACTTTTTATGTGGTGTCTCTGAGGGTGGGTGGGTTAGGAATTCTTTTAAGTGACTTGACTATTGAATACGGGAAAGAACAAGAAGAGATGAAGTATAACTACTCTGTGGTAGCAGCATTAAACATTCACATAGGACTGTGCTACCTCATCTCAGTATCTTTCCCAAAATATAATACTGTTTGGTAAGTCGTATGGAAAGGATAAGTACAGGGAACTATGAGAGTACATGCAGGGTCACTGAACCAGGATGAAGGGGTCCCTGTGGAATGTAATAGCTAGGCAAAAATCTGGATCACAACAATGTTAGCTGACCCTTATGAAGCCAGACAGAGTTCTACAAAAGTGACATATATTATCAAAATTTGTTAATGAATACTTTAACAATCCCTTGAGGTAAGGACTGTAATTTATTCCTACACTGTGGTGAGTCAGTGGATAAAGGTCATTCTCGAAAGAGATCAGTGGTTTTGTAGAGGCTCAGTGGTGAGTGAGTAGTCCAGTGTGGCTACAAGGCTGGAGAATTAAGCAGATGCCAAGATGTGAAAGGTCCCATAAATCCTTTTAAGAAGTTTTGACTTTATTTGCAGAGTAACATGACACAAAATTTGTTTTGAGAGACCCAGGAGGGCTAGACTCAATGAGACCAACCCTGGCAAGTTGGTCCTTGTCCCAAACTGAGGCATGTGAGAGGAAATTTAGGAACGGATTTTTTTCATACTTGGCTGAAGTTCATTTATTTTCCATAAAGCAAAATGAGTGAATGCCCTTATTCTAGGTGGTGAAGTTGAATGAATTTTAATCTCATCTCTCTAAAATGAGATCTACCAGATGCTCAACAAGGCCAGGAGGCCAGAGGTGGAATCACTGGCGCCAGAAAACCAGGACTCTGTCTCAGAAATGGAGTTCCCCCCAAAACTTGATGTTGTCAACCACTGCTTTCCTGGAAAAGCCTGAGTCTGGCCATTAAAAGGCAATCAGTGTCCTTGCTGCCACTGATACATACATGGGGTGTTTGTCTTCATGATCATTCTCATCCCTGATGTGAGATCAAAGGTACCAACAATTGTAGGAAATTATAGAAGGAAATAGAGCACGTTAGCTGCATTTGGAAAGCCATTGCAAAAGGCAGGAAAAATTCTTCAGTACTTGTTATCAAGTAAGATTAAAAGCAAGGATAAAATTTACTAAATTCGCATTATCAAGGGAAGTGGTGTTCCATCCTTTTTGTGGTTTTTAATTGCACTTTGAAACAAACTACAACTCAAAATATCTGATTGTAGTCTAGGAAAATGATTACCCAAAAAGTAGAAACTGTATGTGTGTGTGTGTGTGTGTGTAGAGAGAGAGAGAGAGAGATAGAGAAAGAGAGAGAGAGAGAGATAGAGAAAGAGAGAGAGAGAGAGATAGAGAGAGAGAGAGAGAGAGAGAGAGAGAGAGAGAGAGAGCTTTATTCCCCAGTAGCACAAAAGCTAGCTTTTATTCAAAGCAGATGAGAATGAACAAGAAGTGATGCTTCTATGCATCCACTCAGCTTCCTGCCTTCAGCGTATTATTCCACAGACAAAAGGTGGAAAATGGAGACACCTTAATCTTTCTCAACCCTCAGGAGTTTCGTTTCTATACACTGACTTTTGAATACCAATGGCTACATCTGGTTTCTGAACAAAGGAAGCTGAGCTTCCTTAGCTTCCAGTTAGAACAGGCACAGTCATCTGTCCTTAATTGACACACCCAGCTCAAATCTTGCTGCACTGGCTGGCCTTCTGCCATTGCTCTCTTGACAGCAAAATCACTATCATCTGGCTCAGTTGGATCAAAGAAGGACACGCATTTGATGTAGGGCTGTTCCTTACAGCCTCACACTTCGTTATTATTACCTCTTTGGCAACATGGTAGAGAGATGAAAAATAGGCATCCTTTGATATGCACCAGAAACAGCTACCAGACCTACAGGCTGAACTTGACTGTCTGCCTGGCAGGCTCTTGGGAACCGCTGTTTCTGCAGTTCCTCTGTTCTGTTGGCGGTTGCTTCAGATGTTGGGCTTGAAGAAACCTTGAAGTGCAAGCCAAAAACAACAAGAGAGAGATTGTTGATATGAGAAATGAGGATGTTCCAAATGAGGAGGCAGTTTATCTGTCAATCCCAGTACGCCAAACAGTAGGGCTTGTTTTAGTCTGTCCCAGTCACTGCCCCTAATCAAAGACCTCTGTTTCAGAAATGTTGGCTACCCCAGTTTGTTCACACATACTGTTACTCTTCAAGCTTGCAAGTTGTGAAGTCATTTTACACTTGGGGAAGCTGAGGGCAGAAAGGATGACTGCTATGGGTAAGGTCAAGCTGTTTAGGCCCTACTTTAAGCTGGATACCACTCGACAGAGCATTTCCCAACCTTTTCATTTTTGGTTACACTTACAAATCTCAAAATTTACTATAGTCACTGGAGTATGGAAAATGGAAACAAACCTAATGAAAATAAATATGAGAAAGAGTTTGGAAGTGGTAGGAATTGTGAATAAGAGAATACACAGACTATAGAATATGGAACAGAACAAAGTAACAAAATGATAAAGAAAGAATATGGTGTTATGATTGAATTTTATTCCTCAAAAAGATAATGTTGAAGTCTTAACCACTCATACCTGTGAAAGGGACCTTACTTGGAAATAGGGGTGTTGCAGATGCAATCAAGTTATAATGTGGTCATTAGGGTGGGCTCTAATCTGACTGATGTTTTTACAAGAAGAGGAAAATGTCATGTGAAGAGGCAGACACACAGGGAAAATGCCAAATGATGATAGAGGCAGAGAACATCAAGAATTGACAGTTACCACCAGCTTCCCTGGTGGCTCAGCTGGTAAAGAATCTGCCTGTAATGCAGGAGACCTGGGTTCAATCCCTGGGTTGGGAAGATCCTCTGGAGAAGGAAATGGCAACCCATTCCGGTATACTTGCCTGGAAAATCTCATGGGTGGAGCCTGGTAGGCTACAGTCCAAGGGGTCACAAAGAGTCAGACATGACTGAGCAACTTCACCAGCTTCCCTGGTGGCTCAGATGATAAAGAATCTGCCTGTAATGCAGGAGACCTGGATTTGATCCCTGGGTTGGGATGATACCCTGAAGAAGGGAATAGCTACCCACTCTAGTATTCTTGCCTGGAGAATCCCATGGACAGAGGGGCCTGGCAGGCTACAGTCCATGGGGTTGCAAAGGGCTGGACACAACTGAGCAATTATCACTTTCACTGATAGCCAGGAAGAGGCAAGAAAGTGTTTTTCCCTACAGGTTTTAGAGGAAGTGTGCCTTGTCAAGACTTGGATTTTGGACTGTAAGCCTTCAGAACTATAAAAGAATTAACTTCTGTTGCTTTGAGCCACCCTGGTTTTGGTTCTTTGCTAAAGAGGCCAGAGAGACTGAAACAGGGCACACGAGGAGAAACCTGCCCCTGATGTCATTCAGCTCCACCCTGATGTGAAGTGGAATTAAGCAGCTACAGCATCATCTCGAAAGCCTAACATGGGCAGTATCTTCTTTACTTTTAGGAAAGTGAAAACAGTCTTTGCTTATGCTCAGCTTTCCAGCGCCTCTCTACTTCTTCACAGTGGGACAGAGCTCTCCGAAGCCAATTAGATTATTTCATTTGCCAGTTGTGTTGGTAACCCAGGATTCAATCTCCTAGTTCTAGAGACTTGAACTCATTGAAGGCAGCCAGATGAATCTCAACCCATCTTTAGACAGTTGTGCCACCTTGACGATGTTCTATCTTCTTCAACCTGAAGTTCAGTCTTATCAATAGGCGGAACACTTTCACTTTTCACTTTCATGCATTGGAGAAGGAAATGGCAACCCACTCCAGTATCCTTGCCTGGAGAATCCCAGGGACAGAGGAGCCGAGTGGGCTGCCATCTATGGGGTCGCACAGAGTCAGACACGACGGAAGCGACTTAGCAGTAGCAGCAGCAGAAACTGGGTAGATCTGGAGAAGTTCGATTTACCCATGTTAACCATAATGGACTTGTATCAGATTTTTGTTTTTGTTTTGCCTAAAACTTAACTTTGCCTCTCTGGTGGGCTGCATTGCATTGTGTCTATTACTGCTGGTAACACAGGGCATTATCCAGTCTCTCCCCCAAGAGTCAAAGTAAAAAGGACTCACATCTTGCCAGTCTTCTGTCTGGGACTTTACATAGGTCAGAAGTGAAACAAACCTATCCAAAGAGGAAGGGATGTTTGGATTTTTTTTTAAGGCAACTTTGTATTTAGGCTTTGTCAACAGCTACATCACGTTGGCTTTGTTCTGCTAACGCATGATTACTATACCTCTTTCCTGCTTCTGATTTTTCTCCCACATAAGTATATCTTTGTCACATAAGAATGATTTTTATAAGTAGAATTGCTGAGTCAAAGATTCTGATGACTCCTGAGATTTCTGAGAAAATGTCCAAATTGTTCTGATAACAAATTATACCAAGTTACATTCCCAGATGTGGAAAATTTTTTATCTTGTCAACTTCACAATACATTTTTACTCTTAGAAAATTAAAACTATATATTTTATGGTACACTTTGTTGCTGTTATTGTTCAGTTCCTAAGTTGCGTCTAACACTTTGTGACTCCATGGACTGCAGCAAGCCAGGCTTCCCTGTCCTTCACCATCTCCCAGAGTTGCTCAAATTCACATCCATTGAGTCAGTGATATCATCCAACTATCTTATCCTCTGCTGCCCTCTTCTCCTTTTGCCTTCAATCTTTCCCAGCATCAGGGTCTTTTCCAGTGAGTTGGTTCTTCCCCTCAGGTGACCAAAGTATTGGAACTTCAGCTTCAGCATCAGTCCTTCCAATGAATATTCAGGGTGGATTTCCTTTAGGATTGACTGGTGTGAGTTCCTTAAAGTCCAAGGGACTCTGAAGAGTCTTCTCCAGCACCACAATGTGAAAGTATCAATTTATTAGTTTCAGCCTTCTTTATGTTCCAACTCTAACACCCATACATAACTACTGGAAAATCATAGCTTTGACTGTATAGACCTTTGTTGGCAAAGTGATGTCTTTGCTTTTTAATACACTGTCTAGGTTTGTCACAGCTTTCCTTCCAAGGAGCAAGCATCTTTTAATAATTCATAAGTGAACCAGATAAGCATAGTTTTACAGTCAATGTGTTTCTTCAACTCTAATTCTTATCAGAGCTCTTTTAAAAACTTGTGTTTTTCCATTTTCCAGTGTACCCCAGCACCTGACCAACAAGTAACATGTAGTTAAGTGCATAATAAAAATGTAAATAAATGAAAATGAATTAATGCCTGAATGAGAGACCAGTTTGAAGAAAAGAAATCAGTAACATTGCAGAGAACACTATCAGTGTTTTTTTTCCATAACAGAAATGTCCTTAAGAAAGTAATAGGACAAATATTCAAAGAAAAAAGAGGATACTATGAAGATTTTGCCAAATATTATTATTCTTTAATCTTTACTTTTGAATGATGTATTAACATTATTAACAAAGTACAAACAAAACTACAAACAACAGATACAGAAGTGAAAAGTGAATTTTCTCCCCATGTTTATGCCTGAATCTCCTACTTTCCTTCCAACAGGCAACTATGATTACAGCCAAACCACATTTTTAAATGCTATTAACTCACTCAGAGGCATTCTCCAAATTCCATCCATCAATGGACACCATTCCTATAGATAAAAGCATGTTTGCAAAGCATTCCACAATTTTTCTTTCTACCCTTGGATGAAGATACAGTGCAGAGGACTCTATAATGATGGGTGACATCTGGACACCAACATTACTTCCCATGACCCTGGTGGAAGAAGCAAACATCTGTGGAGTGTCTGCCTTGCCTTACCAAAGAGGGTCTGAGAGCACATTTGTGTGTTCTGAGAGTGACATCCACTGGTGTATAGTCATCACTGCACATTCCAGGCCTTCAGAGATCTGCACACAGGAAATCCTTAATTAAACATTTTACCAGGCATGGTGATTCTCAGATGTCCATCCATGCAGTTCTCTTAAGTTTCCAAGCATAGTGATCATATCTACACTGAATCTCAGAAGAGAAGATATAACAACCACCAGGGCTCGATGTGCTGCATCAAAAATAAAGATGTTCTGCTGGACATCATTGCAAATGAAGCAACTGACAAAGGATTAATCTCCTCAATATAGAAGTAGCTCATACAACTAAATATCAGAAAAACAAATAACTCAATCAAAAAATGGGCAGAAGACATTTTCCAAAGAAGACTCACAGATAGCTAATAAACACATGGAAAAATGCTCAGCATCACTTATTATTAGAGGAATGCAAATCAAAACTATGATGAGGTATCACCTCACAGGGGTCAGAATGGCCATCAGCAAAAAATCTACAGACAATAGATTTGTAGAGAGGATGTGGAGAAAAGGGACCCCTTCTGCACAGTGGGTGGAAAAGTAACTTGACACAGCCTCTATGGAGAAAAGTATGAATATTTCTTTAAAAACTAGGAATAAAGCTACCATATGACCTAGCCCACTACTGGGCGTATACTGAGAAAACCACAATCTAAAAGACATTTGGTACATACCCCAAAGTTCATTAAAGCTCTATTTACAATAGTCAGGACACGGAAGCAACCTAGATGTCCATCGAGAGATGAATGGACAAAGAAGATGTGGTACACATATACAAAGAAATATTACTCAACCATAAAAAGGAATGAATTTGAGTCTGTTCTAGTGAGGTAGATGAACCTAGAGTCTGTTATATAGAATGAAGTAAGTCAAAAAGAGAAAAATACCATATATTAATGCATACATATGGAATCTAGAAAATGGTACTGATTAACCTATTTGAAGGGTAGCAATAGAGACACAGAAATAAGGAACAGACTTATGGGCACAGTGGGGAAAGGAGAGGGTGAGATGAATTGAGAGAGTAGCATTGAAGCATATACATTATCATATGTAAAATAGGTAAGGAGAATTTGCTATATGATGCAGGGAACTTAACCTGGTTCTCTGTGACAACCTAGAGGGTTGGATGGGTCATGGAGTAGGGAGAGGAGGGGACATATGTATACCTATGGTTGATTCATGTTAATGTATGGCAGAAACCAACACAACATTGTTAAGCTATTATCCTCCAATTAAAAATAAACAAATGCTTTTAAAAAATAAAAAAAGAAAGAATATACTTTTTAAAATATCCTGTGATAAGCCATAATGGAAAAGGACATTAAAAAATATATATATATACATATATATATATGTATAACTGAATGACTTTGCTATACAGCAGAAATTGACACATTAGAAATCAACTATACTTCAATAGGGACTTCCCTGGTGGCTCAGATGGTAAAGAATCTGCCTAAAATGTGGGAGACCCAGCTTCGACCCCTGGGTCGGGAATATCTCCTGGAGAGGGAAATGGCAACTCACTCCAGTATTCTTGCCTGGAAAATCCCATGAACAGAGGAACCTGGTAGGCTACAGTCCATGGGGTCGCAGAGTTAGACATGGCTGAACAACTTCACTTTCTTTTCTTCTTTCTTTTATACATCAATAAAATGTTAAAAATCCATACATATTCTGAGAAAAAACAACATCCTTAATCTCAGCATCCACTTGAATTCCTTCTATGTCATCATCCCCAGGAAGCAAGTATCATTTCGGTGAAAGCAGCAGGAGTCCATGTCAGAGACCGAGGCTTTTTTAGCACAACCATTGATGACATGAGATTCAGTCTGCTCATGACTTTATGTAGCTGGAATCTGAGACTACACCCTCCGATTATACATAGTGTGATTCTGTATACTCAGCGGCTGCCCACAGAGCTTCCCACCCACCCCCAACTTTGGTGTTACTGAAATAACAACCAAAGCTTATGATCCTGGAGGCTTCAGAAGTTCTTCAGGGAGACGCTTCTCAACAAGGTTGCATTTAGGACTGGTTCTAACAGCAGTGGAATGTGTCTCTGGTCCTTACAATGCAGTCTTTCACATTCAACCAATTCCAAAATCTCTTTGGACTTGATGGATCAAATAGCAACTCTTAATCAAAAGCAGCTTAATTCTTATAAAGGTAAAGCTAATCCACACACAATGGATTAATGCAGTTGTAGCATGGAATAAATGCTAGCTACAGTCTTCTGCTCTCCCAACAGGCTTAATTAAAAATCTGAGTTTATTTAATTATTCTTATTAGATTCAATTTATAACATCAGCTTTCAGAATAAAGCACATGACAGATCAGGAAATACTGTCTCCACTTGCAAACGTGTGACTATTTAAGGTAACTAGATATCAAGCTTTTTTAAAATTGAAGTATAGTTGATTTACAAGCTCATGCCAATCTCTGCTCTGTAGCAAAGTGACTGAGTTGTACATGTGTATATATATATATATATATATATATATATATACACACACACACACGTATATATATATATATATATATATATATATATATACACATTCTTTTTCGTATTCTTTTCCAGTATGGGTTTATCACAGGATATTGAATATAGTTCCCTGTGCTATATATTAGGACCTTGTTGTTTATCCATTCCAAATGTAACGGTTTGCATCTACCATCTGTTGCTGCTGCTGCGTCGCTTCAGTCGTGTCCAACTCTGTGCGAACCCATAGACAGCAGCCCACCAGGCTCCCCGTCCCTGGGATTCTCCAGGCAAGAATACTGGAGTGGGTTGCCATTTCCTTCTCCAATGCATGCATGCATGCTAAGTTGCTTCAGTCGTGTCTGACTGTGTGACCTATGGACAGCAGTCTACCCACCAGGCTATCTACTGTCTACGAACCCCAAACTTCCAGTCTTCTCTTTCCCTCCACTTCCACTTGGCAACCACAAGTCTGTTCTTTATGTCTATGACTCCCTTTCGGTTTTGTAGATAGGTTCACTCGTGCCATATTTTAGATTCCACATATAAATGATCCAGATATCATACTTTTTAAGTACTCTACTTAAATGAGTGGGAGATTAAAAATAGCAAAGGAAAATCTCTGCTGAATCTCATCAGATGCATTGAAACCTGCCATATCATGACTTATCATGACTTATTTAGGCTGATGGCATAATTGTCTTTTGAATACTCCAAATTGAGATACTCTGGATATTTGACCCTATGAGCTAATTATAATTGCTTTGGAATCTGATCAAAGTACTGAGTTTAAATTATTTTTAGAATAGAAGTATGGAGTATGGGCACAATATTTGACACTAAATAAAAGCAGTATTTTTCTTTCCATATTGAAAACCATTACAAGGGAAAATAAATTCTTAAAAATAAAACTATTATATAGCATAAGAATTTTGGTATCAAGGGATTATTAAATGCCAGAGTGCTGATCATGAAAATACAAGGCGTTGCTGTATTTAGTCTATAAGGCGTTGCAAGAGAAATTTCTCTGTAGCAAGTCTATGCTTGCATGACAAACAAAAACAGCAGTCTTCCAGCTGAAATTATAATAAAAAGAAATCATATTGCATGAATAATGCTGCAGCATTGATCAAAACTCATGCCTGCATATCTAAAAGGCATTAAAAATGTGGGGACTCAGAATAATAAAGCCAGAAAATAAATGAACACCTAATCCAAAACATTTGAAAATCTAAGAGAGGAGCCCAAAAGAGTGATATTATGGGAGATTCCATATCAAGAAGAATCAATGCATATATGTTGTAGGTGTCCTTGGAGATTCATTTAATGGAGGGTGGCTTAGTGTCCCCTTGGGAGATGAATATAAAATTGTTCACAAATAGCACAGATCTAAGTAGGGCCTAACTTACCTTTGCTGAGAAAGATCTGTACAAACAAGACTTTCTTCTGACCTGCTCAATGGGACAAAGTCATATTCACATTTATTTAAACCACACTTCATGGTGTTTTTTCTTTTTTTTTTGAAAGCAGAAAAATAATTTATTCCAAAAGGTAGTAGAAATGAGAAATTCATCCTGATAATATACTCTGGTATAATTCTGGTGGGACAAATTTTCCCTCTGAACAAGTTTTCCTACTGACGGCCCCCCTGGAGTCTTATTGTCATGTAACATTTTTAAACACTCACTGATTTTCATGTTGTGAGCAGGTAGGAGCCATCTTCAAAATCACTGGTTCCAAGGAGAGAGTAACGTTATCTTTCAGAAGAACAGCACTTTTGATCTCAGAAGAGTACCTAATCATTTCATTGAGGCAGCATAGTTTAGATTAAGTGGGCACATCACTCATCAAAGTATAAAAGTGGTGACAGGAAAAAATCACTGCACTGTAGAATAAAATGTTCAGATGTGGTGTGAACGTTTCAGGCAGCTGATTCCAAAGGGGGTGAATCGAGGAAGGTGGTCTGGGGATGGAAGTGATTTTGCATCTAGAGGAGTTCTCTTTGTGACCTCAATGACTGAGTACTGGCAGGCAAGCCTTCTTCCTCAAGGTCAATGATACTCGAGGTACCAGACAGTTTCATTTTTCAAGCGTGTTCTAAAGAGAAGACTGATGTGAGCCAGAATTGCAATCAGCCAAAAGATGAACAAACGGAACAGGTCATCAGCATAGTGATGATAACTCCTTGGTTGGGATCCTTAGGGATGAACCAGGGCACCAGGAAACCAATGAAGCCCCAGAACATGCTCATCACAGGAAGAGGCTCAGTGAGGCCAGTATAGGCCATGGTTGCTCACACTTTGTGCTTGTGAGAGAAGAAATGAAACTCATATTTATTAAGTGTCTTGTCTATGCCAGCACCAAGTTATGTATCTCTCTCATAGCTTTCTTATAGCAAAGTTATTTTCTTTTTTAAAAAATATCATTATCTTTATTTATTTGTAAAGAAATGGAAGCTCAAAGAGGTGAACTAACAGCAAGTTAAGTGTCAATTAACAGATGAATGGATAAAGAAGTTGTACCTACATATGCATATATATATATATCTACATATAAGCATACATATATATACATATACATATCTACATGCATGCAAAAGGATATCACTCAGCCATAAAAAAGAACTAAACTTTGCCATTTGCAACAACATGGATGGACTTGGAAGGCATTATGCTAAGTGAAATAAGTCATACAGAGAAATACCAAATGACACCATTTATATATGGACTCTCAAAAATACACCAGGTGAGTGAGTAAAGCAAACAAGAAGCAGACTCATAGAGGACAAACACATGATGTGGAATAGAAGGGTGGGAGTGGCAGGTACAAACTACTGAGTGTAAGGTAAGCTCAAGGATGTATGGTATAACATGGGGAATATAGCCACTATTCTGTAATAACTGTAAATGGAAAGTAAAGATGCTACCAGGAAACTACTAGAATTCATCCATTAATTGTAAAGTTGTAGGATACAAAATTAAAACACAGAAATCTCTTGCATATCTATATACAAGCAGTGAAAGATCAAAAAGAAAAATTAAGGAAACAAGCTCATGTGTCATCACACCAAAAAGAATAAAGCGCCTAAGAATAAAATCTACCTAAGAAGACAAAGGACCTGTACTCTGAAAACTATAAGATACTGATGAAAGAAATCAAAGATGACACAAACAGATGGAAAGATATACCATGTTATTGGATTGGAAGATCCAGTATTGTCAAGATGACTATACTACCCAAGACAAATTCAATGTAATCCCTATGAAATTAACAATGGCACTTTTCACAGAACTAAAGCAAAAAAAAGTTTTAAATCTGTATAGAAACACAAAAGATGCTGACTAGCCAAAGCAATCCTGAGAAAGAAAAATGGAGCTGAAGAAATCAGGCTCTCTGACTTCAGGTTATGCTATGTACATGCTGCGTGCTCACTCTTGTCTGACTCTTTGTGACCCCATGAGCTGTAGCTCCTCTGTTCATGGGATTCTCCTGGCCAGAATACCGGAGTGGGTTGTCATTTTCTTCTCCTCAATCTCCTTAATCTCCTCTCTTTAATCAAGACAGTATGATACTGGCACAAAAAACAAATATAGACCAATGGAACAGGATAAAAAGCCCAGAAATAAGCCATGCACCTATGGTCAATTAATCTACAACAAAGGATGCAAGAATATATAACAGAGAAAAGACAGTTTATTCAATAAATGGTGTTGGGAAAACTACATGTAAAAAATAAAATTAGAACATCCTCTAACACCTTACACAAAAACTCAAATTGGGTTAAAGACCTCAATGGAAGACCAGATACCATGAAACTCTTGGGAGAAAAACATAGGCAGAACACACTTTGACATAAATCGCAACAGTATCTTTTTGGATCCACCTCCTAGAGCAGTGGAAATAAAAACCAAAATGAACGAGTAGGATCTAATTAAAGTTAAAAGCTAGAAATCAAAACAATACTGTAAAGCAATTACCCTTCAATTAAAAATAAAGAAAAAAAGAACCGACTCATAGTAAAGGCTGCTTATAAAAAAAAGTCAAAAGCTTTTGCATAGCAAAGGAAACCATAAACAAAAAGACAACCCACAGAATGGGAGAAAATATTTGTGAATGATGTAATCAACAAGGGATTAATCTTTAAAATATACAAACAGTTCATGCAGCTCATTATCATAAAAAATAAAAAATCCAATCAAGAAATGGGCAGAATATCTAAATAGACTTTTCTCCAAAAAAGACATACAGATGGCAAAAAAAAATACATGAAAAGATGTTCAACATTACTCATTCTTAGAGAAATTCAATTCAAAACTACAGTGAGGTATCACCTCACATCAATCAGAATGGCCATTATTAAAAAGTCTATAAATAATAAATGCTAGAGAGGGAGTGGAGAAAAAGGAACCCTCCTATGCTGTTGATGGGAATGTAAATTGGTACACCCATTATGGAAGTCCCTTAAAAAACTAAAAACAGAGCTACCATATGATCCATTCCTGGTTATATATCCAAAGAAAACCATTATTCAAAAAGATACATGCACTCCAATGTTCATAGCAGCACTATTGACAATAGCCAAGACATGGAAACAACCTCAAAGTCCATCAACAGAAGAATAAAGAAAACATAGTGTATATACACAATGGAATGTTACTCAGCCAAAAAAAGAATGAAAAAAAGGCTATTTGCAGCAACATGAACAAACCTAGAGATTACCATACCAAGTGAAGTAAAAGAGAAAGACAAATAACATATGATATCACTTACATGTGGAATCTAAAAAATGATGCAAATTAACTTATTTTACAAAACAGAAACAGACTCATGGACTTTAAAAACAAATTTATGGTTTCCAAAGGGGAAAGGCTCGGGAAGGAGGGATAAATTAGGAGTCTAGGATTAAGATACACCCACTACTGTATTTAAAACAGATAATCAACAAGGATCTACTGTATAGCACAGGGACTCTGCTAAATACTCTGTAATAATTGATATGAGAAAAGAATATGAAAAAGAATGGGTATATGTATATGTGTAACTGGAGGCTTCCCCGTTGACTCAGTGGGAAAGAATCTGCCTGCAATGCAGGAGACTCAGGTTTGATCCCTGGGCTGGGAAGATTCCCTGGAGGAGGGCATGGCATCCGACCCCAGTATTCTTGCCTGGAGAATCCCATAGACAGAGGAGCCTGGTAGGCTACAGTCTATAGGGGAATGAAGAGTCAGACACAACTGAGGCAATTAAGCATATGTGTAACTGAATCACTTTGCTGTACACCAAAAATTGTAGCTCAATTATATTCTAATAGAAAATAAAAACTAAATTTAGAAAACCATGGGATATAGTCAATATCTGTAATAACTAAAAATGGAAGGTAACATTTTAAATCATACAAAAATTTAAACATTAAAAAATTCTAACAAAGTAAATCAATCCACAGATATATTAAAAAAGAGGTGAAATAACTTTGCAAGTTGGTTCATGGAAGAGAAGAATGTGAATCCAAGTTGTTCTGTCTCCAGTCCCACATGCAGGGGTCCCTGTCTTTCCCTCCAGGAAGTCTGCTGTAGGCCCTGAACCAGCCTTACCCACCCAGCCTTACCCATCTGGGTAAACACCAGATGCAAGAGAATGATCCAAAACCTACAGGTTGCAGCACAGCACTTCTCAGAGGGAAGTTTATAGCAATGAAAGCTTACCTCAGAAAACCAGAAAAAATCGCTAGCAATCTAACCTTGCTGCTGCTGCTGCTAAGTCGCTTGTCGTGTCCGACTCTGTGCGACCCCATAGACGGCAGCCTACCAGGCTCCCCCATCCCTGGGATTCTCCAGGCAAGAATCTAACCTTACACCTAAAGAAATTACAGGAAGAACACAAGAAACCTGAAGATAGAAGGGAAGAAATCATAATTCAGTTCAGTTGCTTAGTCGTGTCCGACTCTTTGCAACCCCATGGACTGTAGCACGCCAAGCCTACCTGTCCATTACTCAAACTCATGTCCACTGAGTCAGTGATGCCATCCAACCATCTCATCCTCTGTCGTCCCTTCTCCTCCTGCCTTCAATCTTTCCTAGCATCAGGGTCTTTCCAATGAGTCAGTTCTTCACATCATGTGGCCAAAGTATTGGAGTTTCAACTTCAGCATCAGTCTTTCCAATTAATATTCAGGACTGATTTCCTTCAGGATGGACTGGTTTGATCTCCTTGCAGTCCAAGGGACTCTCAAGAGTCTTCTCCAACACCACAGTTCCAAAGCATTATTTCTTTGGTGCTCAGTTTTCTTTATACTTTGTTATATTTTATACTTTCTTATACTTTGTTAAATACCAAATTCAAACTTATCAAGGAGACTTTTTTTAATGAAAGAGATTATTACAAGGTGGGAGTGGAAGGAAGTGAGAGTACTGTGACTCTAAGATCTGCAAAAGTCTCAAGAGTTAGGCAAAGTAATAGAAAGTCCTAAACAAGGTTGGGAAGAACTGAGTATGGGGAGGCAGGAGGAAAGGGTGACATGATCAGATAGTAAAGAACGTTTCACCCTGAGCCTGGTGCATTCTCAGTAGGGTCTGGGTGCTGACCTGAGTGAGGGGCAAGGTTCAGGCACTTGGGGGAAGGAGAGAAGTACAAAATCAGAAGTATTTTGTATCCATTGATCAATGGGGACAAGTAGTTCAGCTAACTACTTATGAGACAAAGAATGGAAATTTGAAGGGACTGTGTCTGACCTTGTCACCGGTAAACAAGTGGGGAATCCATGAGTCTTATCTATGTTATATGAAGAAGGGTGATATTTCGCAGTAAACCATTTTCCAGAACACAAAGGCAGACAGGATTTCTCAACCTTCTTCATTTTCTAGTTAAAATCTAGCATTGTCATCCCTTATGACTCTTTAGTGTTGACACAGCTTAGCAGTTAGGTGACATGTTAAGGGTTAATACCTCTGCTCAAAAATATCAGTTAGAAAAGTTTACATTGTGCCTTATCAGGGAGTCTTACAGTTTTCTTTGTATACATTGTCTACATTTCTAGTTAAGTTTTCTGAAGAAATGTTATGTCTTTTGCTATTAAAGAAGCTTCAATATTTTAAAATATCTTCTATCTGGTTGTTGTCTCTCCCTATATGTATATATACACACACACATATATAAAAACCATAAAAATAAAAGTAGATAGAAAAATTTAATTCCCATTAAAGACATCCTTTTATATTAAAAATACCACTTAGGCACAGGCTCTGAATGCCTGCATTCTACTAGCTTGTGGTTTGGTATTGCTTTCTAGACACTTCCTTTTAAATGTACACACTGTTTGAAAACTACTGAACTTAAAACTCTTGACTGTCTTTAATGCGATGCCAGAGGGAAAGAAGCAAAGATTTTCACAAGACCTCCTTGAAGCTGGGCACATTCATTTTATTCCGTTATTTGTTCATTCATGCAGCAGTATTTAATGACCCTCTACCACGTTCCAGGTACTTTCCTACAGTGCAGGGATTTGGCCATGAAAAACAAAGCAACAACAAAAACATCCCACCCTCTTGGAGCCTTCAGTTAGTGGGAGAGCTAGTCAAGGAAATATGAATATATGAAGGATATAATTTTTTTATGATGAGAATTATGAAGATAATAAAATAGCACTAAATAAATAGACGACCATGGGCAAGTGATCCTATTTTGTGTAGAAAAGACCAAGAAGCTCCCTCAGAAGAGAAATTCTACCAGCAATCTGATGACCTGAATAGTAGAGAAGAGGAAGGGATGCAAAGACATGCAGAAGGATACCCGAACAAAGTGATGCTGAGTCTAAGCTCACATGCTCCCACACTAGAAACCAATAAATTGAGAAACAAGTTGTTGGGGCAAGGAATAGCAACTTAATTCAGAAAGCCAACAGACCAATAAGATGGTGGACTCATGTTCCAAAGAACCATCTTGCCTGAGTTAGAATTCAAGCTTCTTTTATACTAATAGGGGAGGAAGTAAAGCCAGACATTTCCTGGTTCCAGTCAGCCTCCTGAGGAGATGTGTTCATTTCATTCTGAAGGCAGCCATTCACAGGGAGGCCTGGTCAGGGTGCTTCCTGTGTGCTAAAGGCAGGTACTTTAGCTTAATGCTCATTACCTGGGAGTCAGGGTTCCCAGAGATGGGCCATTATGTATTAATATAATTTAAGCTTATAGACAACACCCCTTTAGTGATCAACTTGTGACAGAATACAAATGGGTTAGTACCAAAATTACATACCAGTGAAATACCAAGATATCTGCATTGACTGATAAAGATAATTCTACTAAAATCACTATTTAGTTTTTACTTACATAATTTTACAAGGGAAAAAAAACATATTTTTCCTAACTTCAAAAGAATATGATAGCCTTTTATAAGGTTAAGTTTAAGAAAATCAGTTTCTATTATGATTCATAAGTAAATGCAATCTTCTCTAACAAACAATGAATATAATTTAATGAAAACAAGTATCATAGCCTCAAAGTTAAGGTTTGTTGTAATTAGGGTAGGTGATTCCCATAGGGAACTTCTTATAAACAAACCACAGAATTTTGTAATGACAAGATACAGTGTAAGTATGGAAATGGTAAGAAAGTTTCTTCATCTCTTCAGGCCCTGTGTTTATATATTCAAACTACCTAACTGGTGAATAGTCTCATTTTCTTTCTTAGAGTTATTATAAAAAGGAAATTAAAACGACTTAGTACTCTGTATCCTGAAAGCACTGTGTTGATAGCTCAGCTGTTCTGTTTTAACCTTCCTTCTACTGGAGCCTGTGCCCTCTGGGCACATATTAATTTAAATCAAGTCAGAAATAATTTATATTTATATTATATATATAATTTATATTTATATTATATATCATATATATTTATAAAATATATAATATTTATAAATAATTTGGGCTTCCCTGGTGGCTCAGACGGTAAAGCGTCTGCCTGCAAGGCGGGAAACCCAGGTTCGATTCCTGGGTCAGGAAGATCCCCTGGAGAAGGAAATGGCAATCCACTCCAGCACTCTTGCCTGGAAAATCCCATGGACGAAGGAGCCTGATAGGGTACAGTCCATGGGGTCGCAAAGAGTCGGACACAACTGAGCGACTTCACTTTCACTTTCATAAATAATTTATAAATGAAATATATTTATTTTTTATATTTAAATATAATAATTCATATTCATATTTTCTTCTCATAATTAAATGAAATAATACATGTAAAGCATTTGGAATAGTGCCTGACACACAGTAGGTATTTGGTTTCTTACAGTTACTATGATATATTTTATTACCCTTCTTATGCAGCATCCATTGGCTTTTGCTGGTTCCTTTCCTGGATGTCATTTGGCTCTTTTTCTTCAAGTCCAAATCCTGCTTAGTGAAAGTGAAAGCGAAGTTGCTCAGTCGTGTCCGACTCTTTGCGACCCGTGGACTGTAGCCCACCAAGCTCCTCCATCCATGGGATTCTCCAGGCAAGAATACTGGAGTGGGTTGCCATTTCCTCCTCCAAATCCTGCTTAAGTCCAACACAAATGCTGCATCTTATGGGAACCTCTTCCTCATTTTTATCCCAAAGCACATTAGTAGACTTATATTACACATTTTTCTGCTTCTTTATATTACAAGTTTATCACTTATACTTTCTGTTGAACAGTAAGCAGTAGTGCTTTGAAGGGAGGATCTTCGTCTTATTTTTGTTTTCTTCTTGATACCTAAGTGACTGTTGCATAGAGGAAGCTCAAGGAATATTGATTCATTATAATCGAGAAATGTTAGTGGAGGGCAAGAGAAAACAGGATTAGCATGAGCAATGCAAGAAAGACCAAGAGACAAGTTCAGTGATTGCTTGGGAAAGGGAAATGGCACTTAGAAAAAGAGAAGCTTCTGTGACTTTAGGCATCATCCTCTTTTCTTCCTTTTCTCCAAAACTGATTAAAGTTCAGCTATGTTCCAGGTGCAGAGGAAGAATAGTAGCTATGGCTGATTGAGTGATAGCTTGTGTACCAAGCAATTTACAAAGATCCTCCTGTTAACATCCCCAAAAGAGAATTATTAAGTCACGATTGAGAGCTAAAGATGTGAGAAGTTTGAACATTTATCTAGGGTGATCCTGTCAGTAGGTAACAGAGCTGAGGCTGAAGCCCAGGTCTGCCTCACTTGCCCATGTTGTTCTGTGTTAATAGATGCTTAAGTTCCAACTTGTCCCTCCCTGCCAGCAAATTATGCAGCTACTTATAAAAGAAAATTGAAAGTCAGTACATGGAGCTCAGCTTGGTGCTCTGTGATGACCTAGATAGGTGGGATCAGGGGTGGGAGGGGTGGGGGTGAAGGAAGGTCAAGAGGGTAGGGGGGTATATGTATGCATAAAGCTGTTTCACTTCATGGTACAGCAGAAACTAACAACATTGTAAAGGAGCCATACCCTAATAAATTTTTTTTTTAATTAAAAGAAAGAATGGAAAAGAAATCACTGAGTTTATTTCAAAGCATTCCATGTATTTCTGTTAAGTCATTTACTGCTCAAAGATCCTCACTTTGCCAAATTCAGACAGCTTTGCACCTGGTTCCCTTTCTCTGGATTCCTCAACTGAAACAAATGATTTTGAAACTCTTTTGACCCATAAAATGTTCAAAAACGATTCTGAAACCCCTTGCTTCTTGCTATTCTGTTATAAGGAAGAGTAGTGTCCCTAAGTAGGAGTCTATTGGGAATCTAGACTGCGTTTGTTTCTCTGTAACAGTCTGGGATTTGACAAAGCGGATGTCGGGGAGCCGAGAGAAGATGAACATCTTTGGGATTTGGGTGTGTTCAGAAAAACATATTTGCAGCAGACTGAGATTGTCTCCGTTGATGTCATTGGGTTGGGTCTGACCGTGGTCCAACGCCTCTCACTGGCTCACTAGTCTGTTGGGTTTCCAACCTCTGAATGCTTTAGGACAGTGAAATCCTGGTGGAAAAAAAAAGAGAAAGCTCCCTGGAGTTTCACTGTACAAAGAACAAAAGAGGAACGTGAAGGACAGCCAGAAATCCATGTCTCCCCCAGAGAAGCCCAAAATGTGCTTCAACATTCAGAATGTATTACCTCAGTGTAATCTCCTCATGAAGAAAATGTTGAGCCAGGGGAAGAAAGGAAGGGATGGGCTGCAAAGGGAATGGGCAGCTCTTCTAGAAAGGGCCATGGTTATCCTTGTGAAGTAAATGCTACGTGGCTGTTCTCACACAGCTGAAGGATATTTACATGTGACTAATAGGCCTTTCCCCCATGAAGGACAAAGAACGATTAATATGTCCCTAATCACAGTCTCATTGCTCCTTTTCATAGCTGTTAAAACAGTATATGCCAACATCCCAGAGACATAACACAATGAATGAAGATGACTTGGGGTAAACACAAACCTGCAAATGGATCTGGCTCTGACATTAAGCCCATGGTACCCTGGACAGGCAAGCTCATCTCCCTGATCCTCAAAGTCTGCTAGTGTGAAATGGTGAATATGATATCTAGTTTGAAGGTGGATTTGAAAGGTGGTTAAGTTATAAGAGTGGAGACCTCATTAATGGGATCAGTGCTCTTATAAAAGAGACTCACAGAGCTGACTTGACCCTTCTGCCACATGCGGATACAATGGGAGGTCTGAGACCAGGCAGATGGTTCTCATCCAGTCATGCTGGCACCCTGATCTCAGACTTCCAGCCTCCAGAACTGTGAGAAATCAATTTCTGATGTCTATCAACCATCTATACCTAGCACTTCGCTATGCAGCCCAAATGAATTAAGACACTGGCCTTTTAGTTACGTTGTCTGCATTCTCTCTCAATGCTTTTTTTTTTTTTTTTTTTTTTAAGAAAAGCTTAGGTTAAAAAAAAAAAAGGGCTTCCCTTGTGGCTCAGCCAGTAAAGAATCTGCCTGCAATGTAAGAGACTTGGTTTTGATCCCTGGGTTGGGAAGATCCCCTGGAGAAGGGAAAGGCTTACCCACTCCAGTATTCTGGCCTGGAGAATTCCATGGAGTAGCAAAGACTCGGACGTGATTGTAGTCTGGACACGAAAGTAACTGATCACACGACTTATACTTAGGTAAAAATAAAAGAAATACTGTGTAGAACTCCTTCCAGTCATGTCCCCCTGCCTTCTAATATCCATAAACATTGTCAGCATCCAGAAAGGAGCTTCAGGGCATCTTTAAGATATGTGCTCTTTATCAACCTCGTCCGCCAGGCCATCCCCTCATAGTTATAACTCCACCACCTAGGATATAAGACTGTCTTACATCCTGGTATAGCTGAGCCCAAGAGGATTTGAAGTATGTTGCTGCCTTGCTAGTAGACCAACTACATCACAGAATTCCGTCCTGACTGGCAGACAAAACGGATGAAAAACGTCAGAAAACTGGAGGTGATGTATCACACAGGATACAGAAACTTTGTCCAGTATAGACTTCACATGCATGAGTCTAATGTCTTTGGAGAGCTGCTGTGCTAGGTGGAAAAATAACCCCCAAAGTGCCCAGGTCCTAATCCCCTAGAGTTTGTGAATATTTTATCTGATATGTGAATATACCTTATGTGAAAACATTGCAGATGTGATTAAGAGACATCATGAGACAGGGAGATTATCCTGTATTATCCAGGTGGGTTCACTGTAAACACACAATCTTTAAAAGAGGGAGGCAGAAGGGTCAGAAACAGAGATTGAAATATACAATAATGATGACTTTGAAGATGAAAAGCAGAGGCCAAGAGCCAAGCAGAGTAGGAAGCTTCTAGAAACTGGAAAAGGCAAGGGAATGACTTTTCCCTTACAGCCTCCAGAATAAATACAGGCCAGAGAATGCCTGGATTCTAGCCCAGTGAGACCCATTTCAGAATTTCGACCTCCAAAGCTGCAAGATAATAAATTGGTATAGTTTTAAGTCACTCACTTTATGATAATTTGTCTTAGAACCATTATGAAACAAATACAGCTATTAGGTTTTATTTTTTCAGCATAAAATGGATGCCTATATAGGCTATTAGAAATTCATTCATTACAAAATGAATGCCTATATAAGAGTGTTGAATTTAGCACATAAAAAAGAGTACACAATTAAATTTAAATTTCAGATAAACAATGTGTAATTTTTTTAGTATAAGTGCATTCAATAGTTGAGACATACTGAAAACATTCATTTTTATCTGAAATTTATTTACCTGAGCATCTTGTATTTTACTTTTTACCTAAGTCTGTAAGTTAACTACCCTCTAGAGAAGGAAGATTTTACTCTTTTCATCTTAACCCTACTTTTTCCAAGTTTTGAGATCTCAATTCACCTAGATTTGATTAAGCCAAAATTCATCTCATCTAGTTTCATCAAAATATTATAGGCTGGGGCTGTGTGTTTTTTCCATAGTTTTATAAGAAATTCCAATTATATTCTCATGGAAAATTCTTGCTGGCTAACACCTGGAATCTAGACCTCAGTAGAAAAACACTCTTGTTTTGGTGTGAGGTGTCTGTTAAAGAGAGCCACTAGAATTAAAGTATGCTAGTGTGAAAGTAATGCTCAAAATTCTCCAAGCCAGGCTTCAACAGTACGTGAACTGTGAACTTCCAGATGGTCAAGCTGGATTTAGAAAAGATAGAGGAACCAGGGATCAAATTGCCAACATCCACTGGATCACAGAACAAGCAAGAGAGTTCCAGAAAAACATTTATTTCTGCTTTATTGACTATGCCAAAGCCTTTGACTGTGTGGATCACAACAAACTGTGGAAAATTCTTCAAGAGACAGGAATACCAGACCACCTTACCTGCCTCTTGAGCAATCTGTATGAGGTCAAGAAGCAACAGTTAGAACTGGACATGGAACAACAGACTGGTTCCAAATCGGGAAAGGAGTACATCAAGGCAGTATATTGTCACCCTGCTTATTTACTTATATGCAGAGTGAAAGTGAAGTGAAGTCACTCAGTTGCATCCAACTCTTTGCGACCCCATGGACTGTAGCCTACCAGGCTTCTCTGTCCATGGGATTTTCCAGGCAAGAATACTGGAGTGGGTTGCCATGCAGAGTACATCATGTGAAATGCCAGGCTGGATGAAACACTAGCTGGAATCAAGATTGCCGGGAGAAATATCAATAACCACAGATATGCAGATGACATCACCCTTATGGCAGCAAGTGAAGAGGAACTGAAGAGCCTCTTGATGAAAGTGAAAGAGGAGAGTGAAAAAGTTGGCTTAAAACTCACCATTCAGAAAACTAAGATCATGGCATCTGGTCCCATCACTTCATTGCAAATAGATGGGGAAAAAATAGAAAGAGTAACAGACTTTATTTTCTTGGGCTCGAAAAATCACTGCAGATGGTGATTCCAGCCGTGAAATGAAAAGACACTTGCTCCTTGGAAAAAAAGCTATGACCAACGTGACAGCATATTGAAAAGCAGAGATATTACTTTGCCTACAAAGGCCCATCTAGTCAAAGCCATGGTTTTTCCAATAGTTATGTATGGATCAAAGAGTTGGACTATAAAAAAAGCTGAGCTGAAGAATTGATGCTTTTGAACTGTGGTGTTGGAGAAGACTCTTTAGAGTCCCTTGGACTGCAAGGAGATCAAACAAGTCAATCCTAAAGGAACTCACTCCCAAATATTCATTGGAAGGAATGATGCTAAAGCTGAAGCTCCAGTACTTTGATTCGAAGAACTGACTCATTGGAAAAGACCCTGGTGCTGGGAAAGATTAAAGGCAGGAGGAGAAGGGGATGACAAAGGATGAGATGGCAGGATGGCATCACCAACTCAATGGGCATGAATTTGAGTAAGTGCCGGGAATTGGTGATGGACGGGGATGCCTGGCATGCTGCATTCCATGGGGTCACAAAGAGTCGGACACGACTGAGCAACTGAACTGAACTGATCGAAGTGTGAATTGTGACAGACAAGAGTAATGCCCTCTCTTATGTTGTTATTCCATGTGATGTCTCCTCTTAGATGTCTCATGGACACCTTAAACAGGTCCACAGTCAAGGTCATCATCTCTGCTTCCCATCCCTCCCAGGTCTACCGCCTTTCCTTTCTCTTTTGAGGGAATGACATCACCATCCATGCATTTACCCAAGGTATTCTGGAGCCTTCCCCATCTTACTCTCTCATCAGCACATCTTTGTCATGCTAAGTATTTTTTAATTTTTATTTTTAGCTATGCTGGGTCATCATGACTGCATGCAGGCTTTCTAGTTGCATGAACTGGGGCTACCGTCTAGTTTGCTGGTTGTAGGCCTCTCATTGTAGTGGCTTCTCTTGTCATGGAGCATGGGCTCTAGGGCACACAGGCTGCAGGAGTGGCAGCACGTGGGCTTAGTTGCTCCACAGCATGTGGGGATCTTCCCGGCCCAGGGATTAAACTGCTGTCTGCTGCATTGCAAGGGGGATTCTTAACCACTGGACTACCGGGCAAGCCCTATGTTCTTAATATTTCTCAAATACATACCTTCCATTCCACTCCCACCACCACTGCCCTAGGTTAGGCTCTTGCTTATCATTTCCTAAGTGGGGTTTTTGCCTCCAATCTCCCTCTGGGGAGAGGCTGGCGCATTATCCACACTTTTCTGAGTTGTCTTTCTGAAACAGATCTGATCATTTCACTCTGGTGATGTAAAGCTTGAAGTGGCTCCCTGGTGTCTTCATTATAAATTCCAGACCCTAAACATGGGACAAAGATATTTCTTATCCAAACTCTTGTCATTTTTCTATCTTTCTGCACCATTGCATTCACATCACAGATTTTGGGTAAACAGAACTGCTTCACTGCACACACCGCCTTCATCGCATCTCCATTCTTTTGCACTTTCTATTACTGCTGCAGATAATTTCCTTGCTTCACTTATTTATTTGGGTAACTGAAAATCCCATGGACAGAGGAGCCTGGGAGGCTACAGTCCATGGGGTCGCAAAGAGTCAGACAGGACTGAGCGACTTTGCTGTCACTTTCATTCATACTCAAAGTACAATTCAGGTTTTATCCCTTTCCTAGTAGCCTTCCTTGATTCCCCTCTGAAATCTGAGTTTAAATCTTCTTCACTCAAGAATCTAAGAGTTCTTCTCTTTTATAAAAAAAGTAATAATTTATTGGCTGTGCCAGGTCTTAGTTGCAGCATGCAGGGTCTTCGATTTTGGTTGCTACAAGCAGAGTCTTTAGTTGCATCATATGAACATGAGTATGTGGGATCTTGTTTCCTGATCAGGGATCTATGCCAGCCATCCTGAATCGGGGGCACAGAGTCTTAGCTACTGGACCACCAGAGAAGTCCCTTAGATTTCTTCTAAATCACCTTTGGCAATCGGTAGTCAGGCATCTCATCACAGCATTACTACTTCCGTGGTTTGTGACCATGACCTCTCCTTCAATGGGATATTTAGAGGTGACATTATAAATTTGAAGTTTATCAAAGAACACAATTGCATCTGCATTTCCTACTGACTAAATTTCTAATTTTCTCTTTTTTAATGAATTAAATATCATGGGAATTTAAAAGCATCTATTGAAACTAAGCTTGAAGATTTTGACAAAGATGAGCACCTGAATGATAGTTTTTCACTGTACATCAGTCAATCACACCAAATCTTCCCAATGTTGCATATCTATGATCTATTCTAGAATATTTAGTAGTTCCCACTTTTAATAGTTAAATATTTTAGCCTGAGTGGGCAACGCTCTTGATATACAATATTTTCTCATGTTAATATTTCATCATAGTATATAGAAACCAGAGACTTTAATTTCATAAAATGAGAAACCCTGAATAGTAATATCTTAGGTATTATTGATGAAGTTGAATATATAGAATAATTTGAAATTTGTTAGAACATGCTGGATATAACAGTGGAGCTGTATTTTTAAATAATAGCATTTCTTAATATTAAATGGAAATGACACACATTTGAGTGTTTAACTTCACATTTTTCCTAAGTAGGAATGTTTCCTAGCAATTATTTAATATTAAAATCTCTGAATTAAAAAGAGATTTATTTTTGTGGCTGATCAGCATGTCCCTGGCTATCTCAAACTGTGAATCTCAAAGATATAAACCCACAAAATGGATTTCAGCAATTAGCCTGTTAAGTTCAGTTCAGTTCAGTTCAGTCGCTCAGTCATGTCCGACTCTTTGCGACCCCATGAATTGCAGCACGCCAGGCCTCCCTGTCCATCACCATCTCACGAAGTTCACTCAGACTCACGTCCATCAAGTCAGTGATGCCATCCAGCCATCTCATCCTCGGTCATCCCCTTCTCCTCCTGCCCTCCATCCCTCCCAGCATCAGAGTCTTTTCCAGTGAGTCAACTCTTCACATGAGGTGGCAAAAGTACTAGAGCTTCAGCTTTAGCATCATTCCTTCCAAAGAAATCCCAGGGTTGATCTCCTTCAGAATGGACTGGTTGGATCTCCTTGCAGTCCAAGGGACTCTCAAGACTCTTCTCCAACACCACAGTTCAAAAGCATCAATTCTTCGGCGCTCAGCCTTCTTCACAGTCTGCCATAAGGGTGGTGTCATCTGCATATCTGAGGTTATTGATATTTCTCCCGGCAATCTTGATTCCAGCTTGTGTTTCTTCCAGTCCAGCATTTCTCATGATGTACTCTGCATATAAGTTAAATAAGCAGGGTGACAATATACAGCCTTGATGTACTCCTTTTCCTATTTGGAACCAGTCTGTTGTTCCATGTCCAGTTCTCACTATTGCTTCCTGACCTGCATACAGATTTCTCAAGAGGCAGGTCAGGTGGTCTGGTATTCCCATCTCTCTCAGAATTTTCCATAGTTTATTGTGATCTACACAGTCAAAGGCTTTGGCATAGTCAATAAAGCAGAAATAGATGTTTTTCTGGAACTCTCTTGCTTTTTCCATGATCTAACGGATGTTGGCAATTTGATCTCTGGTTCCTTTGCCGTTTCTAAAACCAGCTTGAATAGTATTAGTATTAAATATTACATTAAAAAGAGTTAGATTACCATAAAAGTTTTGACACATTTTTTAAAAATTAATTTATTTCTTTCAATTGGAGTCTAATTACTGTGCAATAATTGTGGTGGTTTTTGCTATACGCTGACATTAATCAGCCACACGTGTACATGTGTCCGCCATCCCAAACCCCCTTCCACCCCTCTTCCCATTGCATCCCTCTGGGCTGTCCCAGTGCACTGGCTTTGACTGCCCTGCTGCCTGCATCAAATGTGGACTGGTCCTCTATTTCACTTGTGGCAATATACATGCTTCAATCCTATTCGCTCAATTCATCTCACACTTGCCTTCTCCCGGAGTCCAAAGGTCTGTTCCTTACATCTGTGTCTCTCTTGCTGTCTCCCATATAGGGTCATCATTACCGTCTTTCTAAATTCCATATATATGCGTTAATATACTGTAGTGGTGTTTTTTCTTTCTGACTTACTTCACTGTGTATAATAGGCTCCAGTTTCATCCACCTCCTTAGAACTGATTCAAATGTGTTCTTTTTAATAGCTGAGTAATATTCCATTGTATATATGTACCACAACTTTCTTATCCATTCTTCTGCCAATGGACATTAGTTTGCTTCCATGTCCTAGCTATTGTAAACAGTGCTGCAACGAACATTGGGGTACACGTGTCTCTTTCAATTCTGGTTTCCTTGGTGTGTATGCTCCGCAGTGGGATTGCTGGGTTGTATGGCAGTTCTATTTCCAGTTTTTGATATTGGACAGTTCAGTTCATTCATTCAGCCATGTCTGACTCTTTGCGACCCCATGGACTGTAACATGCCAGGCCTTCCTGTCCGTAACCAACTCTCAGAGTTTGCTTAAAATCATGTCCATCAAGTCAATGATGCCACCCAACCATCTTATCCTCTGCCGTCCCCTTCTCCTCCCACCTTCAATCTTTCCCAGCATCAGTGTCTTTTCCAATGAGTCAGTTCTTTGCATTAGGTGGCCAAAGTATAGGAGTTTCAGCTTCAGCCTCAGTCCTTCCAATAAATATTCAAGACTGATTTCCTTTAGGATGGACTTATTTGATCTCCTTACAGTGCAAGGGACTATCAAGAGTCTTCTCCAATACCGCAGTTCGAAAACAATTCTTTGGCACTCAGCCTTCTTTATGGTCCAACTCCCACATCCATACATGATTACTGGAGAAACCATAACTTTGACTAGATGGACCTTTGTTGACAAAGTAATGTTTCTGCTTTTTAAAATGCTGTCCAGGTTTGTCATAGCTTTTCTTCCATGGAGCAAGAGTCTTTTCATTTCATGGGTGCAGTCACCATCTGCAGTGATTTTGGACCCCCCCCAATATAAAGTATCTCACTGTTTCCACTGTTTCCCCATCTATTTGTCATGAAGTAATGAGACCAGATGACATGATATTAGTTTTCTGCATGTTGAATTTTAAGCCAACATTTTCCACTCTCCGCTTTCACTTTCATCAAGAGGCTCTTTAGTCCTTCTTTGCTTTCTGCCATAAGGGTGGTGTCATCTGCATATCTGAGGTGATTGATATTTCTCCCTGCAATCTTAATTCCAGCTTGTGCTTCACCCAGCCTGGCATTTTGCATGATGTACTCTACATATAAGTTAAATAAGCAGGGTGACAATATACAGCCTTGACGTACTCCTTTCCCGATTTGGAACCAGTCTGCTGTTCCGTACCTAGTTCTACTATTGCTTCTTGACCTGCATACACATTTCTCAGAAGGCAGGTGAGGTGGTCTGGTATTCCCATCTCTTGAAGCATATTCCACAGTTTTGGACAAAAACACATTGTTCAGAAAAATGCAATTATCATGATCAAAACTTTTACTTATTTTGCTCTTCTTTCTATACCTCAATAATACTTTTCCTCAGTTAGAGCTGCTAATTATTCAATAATTATGCATAATAAATTTAGAATCTTAAAATAATGCAGTTTATTCTTTAAAAATTATGCTCAAGCAGTTATAGAGATTAAAATAAAATTATATAGTCCAAAAATATTGCATCATAGGTTATTTTTTTCATTTCAAGTAAAAATAAGGATTAAAGTTAAAAGATTCAAACCAGATTAAACTACCAATATAAACAATTTAACCAAGAATGCAATAAATGATATTTGATATAAAGCTGTTTGTACATGCACAACTATATCACACATTATTCACTGCCTAATTCCTATAAAGTTGTTGTATTGATATCAATAATAAGATACTTTTATATTTTAGAAACATTAAAATTTTTTGAAAGATATGTGCTATAGACCTGAGGAGTATTATAGATTCAAGGAACACAGATTTATTTGTATTTTTCTCTCTCCCATAAAACTGTGTTTTCCCACAGCACAGGTTCTGTGTCTTTTTATTCATTACCTCAAGCATTTGATGAATATTTGATAAATGAGCAAGTGGATGAAGAAATGGCAAAGTTCAGGGAATTCATAACATCTTAATCTCTGCTATGCCCAGTACTTCCCATTGAGGCAATTTTCTATACAGACTGTCTTGTGACCTGCTAACTGGTAGAATTAGTGATAGGTGCTAATACCTAGAGAAGTTCAATAAGCCGTGAGACAACAGAAGAGGAGACACAGCCCAATACTCGGTGGCCAGAAGTACTGATGACTCAATGAGACCCTTTCTTTCAGTGTATTCAGAGAAAGCAGCAGGGATAATAGTAGCTCAGCTGGTAAATAATCCACCTGCAATGCAGGAGTGATTTGGACTTAGTCGCTCAGTCATGTATGACCCCATGGACTGTAGCCCACCAGGCTGTCCGTGGAGATTCTCCAGACAGAATACTGGAGTGGGCTGCTATGCCCTCCTCCATGGGAATCTTCCCAACCCAGGGATCGAACCCAGGTCTCCTACATCGCAGGTGGACTCTTTACCAGCTGAGCTACATGGGAAGCCACTCTGGTTCAAATTCCTGGGCTGGGAAGTTTCCCTGGAGAAGGGGCTAACCACTCGAGTATTCTTGGGCTTCCCTGGTGGCTCAGACAGGAAAGAATCCACCTGCAATGTAGGAGACCTGGGTTCAATCCCTGGGTTGGAAAGATACCCTGGAGGAGGGCAGGGCAACCCACTCCAGTATTCTTGCCTGGAGAATCCCCATAGACAGAGGAGCCTGACAGGCTACATACAGTCCATGGGGTCATAAAGAGCGGACATGACTGACTAAGCACAACATAGCAATCAGGGGAACAGAAGATGGCTGGGTCAGTACACAGGCCATTTTATCCTCAATAGTGATGGACTACTATTCCAGTCCTTTGTGAGTCCTTCTGTATATTCCTTCTTGTCACAGAGACACCAAAACTTTGGGCTATTTCTGAGACAGTTTTCAGTCTTCCTTACTTGAACTTCTATCTTTAAGAAGTAAACACAATTTCAACTTCAGGTCATATATACTCTTTACTTCATTTTTGTGTGGTAAATTATTAATAGGCGTATGTTCACTCTCTCTCCTCATCTCCACGAGAGGTGCATGCTCCTTTACTCCATGGATATTGGGATTGGCCATGGGACTTGCTTTGACCAATGAAATATGAGAGGAAGACAATGGACCAAGTTTGAACCCAAATGTTAAGAAGAAGGATATGTTTTTGCTCACTCCTTTTGTATTTCTGCCTTTGTCCATAAGAACATGCTGCTGATCCAAGAAGGATGAGCGACACATTCAACAGATCTTGTATCCAACCCACGGAATAGACCCAAGCCCTGTCTAGGTCAGATAAAGCCAGCCCACTCACCAATAGAGAAACGTAATAGAGAAGAGCTCATTGCGTTAAGCCACTGACATTTTGTGGTGGTTTATTGTGAAGCAATAGTTAAAAACATCGTCTGAATCAGATTTAACTGTCTTTTTTCTCCCTGAATGGAGAAAATGTCAAACTGAGTCATTACTGATGTCATCTTCACAAAAATCTCAGGGGTCTTACATACGGTACAGAGCATTAATTCACATAAGTCACTGATAATAATATTGTCTATGAAAGCATGGTCCCCAAAGGTGGGTGACTTCATTGCTCTAATGCCATCTTTATGCACTATGATCTTTATCAGGGTTGAAACCCTGATTCCCGGGGCCAGACTCCTTAGATAGGGTAGAGATTGACTAGCTATTCTCCTTTACCTCCCAGGAACACAAATAGGTTATTTTCCTCTAGACCTTGTTAAAATTCCATGTACCCAAATGACCAAATTCCAGCCAAGTGGAAGTGCTATACCAGGCAGACCTCACTGTACTTTGCTTTATTGCACCTCACAGATACTGCAGTTTTTATATGTGACGCCCATGGTAGCTTCCATATTCTTTGCCTTTTCTGGCTGGATGGGAATAAATATAGCCCTCAAGGCAATCTTGGAAATCAAATGGTAAAGATGTTGAAGTCACAAAGTGGAAGAAACCCAAGTACACTGATCACCCTTTCAAGAAGAGGTGTTTGACCAGTAGGGTAACCAACTTGTTCTAGTTTGCCCAGAACATTCCCAGTTTTAACAATGACAATCTCACATCTCTGGATCCCCCTCCATCCTAGGCAAATCAGAACATTGGTCACTTGACTGACAAGAGCCTCTCCTTCGGTGTGTCACATAAGCTAGGGATGTTACTGAGATCAACATTTCAACTTGTACGAGAGTGTTTCTTATTTAGCAGTTTGGAAGAAAGTCAGGACAGAGACATGTAAAATCCTTATAACTGCTTAGCAAGTCTGAAATTTTGCCCAACTTTTTAGTTGATTTTTATTAAATCATGGTTGTGATATTGTATCTACACTGGATGATTCTTAAGTTATAGTCATAACTAATAATTTGAATTTATTGGCAGAACTAACAGACATTCTATTTTTATAGAAAATGAATCAAATCTATACTTTTGAACCTCAGTCTGGTATCTACTCTGTTTTCCCAGTGATGATATGTTACTATTCAGTTAACTTCTCCTTCCCTTCTCCCTTTATATGCCTAAATATATACGCAGCCACATATATACATATGACCGTAAGCATACGATATCTGGAGTGTCTGTTCAAACTGGCTTCTCTCTATTTCCAAAACGCAAATGGTTAAGCCTACTGCCTGCAATGCAGGAGACCCTGGTTCAATTCCTGGGTCAGGAAGATCCCCTGGAGAAGGGATAAGCTACTCACTCCACTATTCTTCCAGTGTGCTTCCCTGGTGGCTCAGATGGTAAAGAATCCACTTTCAACGCAGGAGACCTGGGTTTGATACCTGGGTTGGGAAGATGCCCTGGAGGAGGATACAGTAATCCACTCCAGTATTCTTGCCTAGAGAATCCCCACGGACAGAGGAGCCTGGCAGGCTACAGTCCAGGGGGTTGCAAAGAGTCAGACACAACTGAGCGACTAAGCACACACCTCTGGCAACAGCAGATTATCTAGAAATCAAGACTGTCATCCCCCAGGCTCCCACTTCCAGAGATTCCCCTCATGCTTAAAAGAGTCTGGAGAAAGAGGGACCAGTTCACCTGAGACCTCTATTGATGTACACAATTATGTTAGAGAGTCACTGATTCTAATAAGTCAGCCTTGGTGAATCACACCTTGATGTTTATAATGTAATGCAAAGCCCCGACTCTGATAAAAGCCACAGCCATTGGGCAGCTACATAGTTCCACACAGAAGCCAATCTCTTTATGGTCGTCTATCCATCCCCCAGTGTTATGCTTAGTGGAAGAGCCCCCAGACAGGATGTCCAGGTTCCTAATGATGGAAGATCTTTTTTTGTTGTTGTTATATATATTTTTTTTTTGAAGTTTTTTTTTTTTTAATTTGGAAGATCTTTTAATTTGTGATTTCCCTACTGGTATGAAGTTGTAAAAATTTGGCCTGTGATAG
The DNA here is from genome assembly GCF_032405125.1 of Capricornis sumatraensis. NCBI lineage: Eukaryota > Metazoa > Chordata > Mammalia > Artiodactyla > Bovidae > Capricornis > Capricornis sumatraensis. The sequence goes on from NC_091082.1 coordinate 74,541,522, forward strand.
AACCAAGGTGCATGACAGTAGTGGAGTTACTTCGGCAGAAGACACCAGGCAATCCAGAATGAATCTTAGCATGGAAGATGCTGGTAAGAAAAGTATTCTCTCTACCAACAAGGCTATTCAAACATGTTGGATCTAAAGCCTAGGGTAAAAACAGAATCCTTGGCTAGAGCTGATGCTGCGGGCACCAGGATAGGACCCTTTCCCAACAATGCTTTGGGGAAAGACTATCTCTAGCTCCATGGACCCTGTCTCCATATTGTATCTGAATACTAACATTTGATGTAACCTCTGTCAATAAGTTCACTTAGACAGTTCACCTATACAACCTACTTCCCTGAATCTGAACAAGTCACCCCAAGAGAACTGGTCAGAATGTTTTCTATCTCTTAGAGTTGAACCCCAATTATTTTCCCTAGAACTAAGAAGATGATACTCGACTATTCCAAGGTGACTTCTCTCTGGCTCTAGTTTAGTGGTAAAGACCTCTCTGACACCTACTATGTGCCATTACTTGGTGGTGGTTTTAGTCGCTAAGTCATTCCAACTCCTGCAACACCATGGACTGTAGCCTGCCAGACTCCTCTGTCCTTGGGATTCTGCAGGCAAGAATACTGGAGTGGGTTGCCATTTTCTTCTCCAGGGGATCCTCCTGACTCAGGAATTGAACCCAGGTCTCCTGCATTGCAGGCAGATAGTTTATCAACAGTCACGAGAAAAGCCACTACACTTAGAGAAATAGAAACACGTATACAGGTCTGTGTGGGCTGGAAGTGTAAGTATATGGATAATCCACGGTGATTATTGGGAAGGGCATGGTGATTATTGTATGCAGTATCTCAGTATTTCATGCAAATGAATTAAAGAAAAGAAAATTCAAGAGTTAAACTGCTCCATTGGGTCAAGACAGCCACCCACTTTTGAGCAGGATTGAAAGGACAGCAGGGCTGAGTAACTCCAAGTAGAGAAGCAGAGTTGGTGATGTCCAAGGAGAAGCAGGACAAGATTTCAGGAGGAGAGGGGTGTGTGACTCACTGCGGAGGCATCACATATCTGATCCCTGACACCATCTCACGCTTGGGCTAAGGAAACCATTCCCAATGAGAGATACCCAAGCAACTCCCAGGGTAGCCTCAGTGAAATGACTTCCCAGGTCACAAGTACACACAGGTGCAGCATACAAGTGGCTATTGCCAACAGAAAGCAAGGCCCTCAACAAATGGACCCTGGTGATCTGTACGTGACCTTGAGATTTCCCAAGAAAGGCAGACAGAAGAAAAGATAGAAACAGACTATTTTCAACTAAGGTGCACAAAATAATCTGTAAATTTTGGTACAAATATTATTTAGTTATTTGAGTAACTATAGGTAAAAGTTGAGTAAAGATAATGAATTAAAAGCATGAGCACCAGAAACACACAGCCTGGGTTATCTCCAGTGTGGTGCTGGACAGGGTATTTGAGTTCCAAGTATCTCAATTGCTTCATCTGTAAAATGGGAATAATAATAGTTCCCAATCAGCTATCACTGTCATCATCATCTATGTGTAATGATGTCTATTTCCCAGGTTTCTAAGTCAGGAAATATGCATAGCTTAAGAGGAAACAATATGAACTGATTAACATCTGGAAGACAGCTCATACATTCAGACATCTTTAGAATGGGACAATACAATCACAGCCTAATGAAGACAAGGACACTTAGTTAGCAGCTACAGCATAATACTCATTCCTATTGAAAGGCAAGGGTGAGTAAATGTGTGTAATCGATCTGAAGAAAATGAGTTGCCACACATATAGAGAAGATAAAAAGGAAGTGGGCAAGAAGTAGAAAAGTAAAAAGAATACATTTGAATCAGTTCTAATGAGGTGGATGAAACTGGAGCCTATTATACAGAGTGAAGTAAGCCAGAAAGAAAAACACCAATACAGTATACTAACACATATATATGGAATTTAGAAAGATGGTAAGGATAACCCTGTATGCGAGACAGCAAAAGAGACACAGATGTATAGAACAGTCTTTTGGACTCTGGGAGAGGGAGAAGGTGGGTTGATTTGGGAGAATGGCATTGAAACTTTGATGCATGATACAGGATGCTTGGGGCTGGTGTACTGGGATGACCCAGAGGGATGGTATGGGGAGGGAGGTGGGAGGAAGGTTCAGGATGGGGAACATATGTATATCCATGGTGGATTCATGTTGATGTATGGCAAAACCAATACAATATTATAAAGCAATTAACCTCCAATTAAAATTAAAAAATTTTTAAAAAAGAAAATATACACACTTCCCCTGTGGCTCAGATGATAAAGAATCTGCCTGCAATGCAGGAGACCCAGGTCGGGAAGATCCCCTGGGGAAGGAAATGGCAACCCACTCCAGTATCCTTGCCTGAAGAATTCAATGGACAGAGGGGCCTGGCAAGCTATAGTCCATGGCATTGCAAAGAGTTGGACATGACTGAGTGACTAATGCTTTCATTTTCTTTCAAGAGATAAGATTATGACTCCTTTCTTGAGGCTTTCACACACTGTTTTTTCAGAAAATAAATTAGACAAGAAAGAAGGAAAATCAGGCTCTTGATTACCCTGTGATTTTCCTCTTATAATTTTGAAGCCTGCATACCTGATTTCTAATACTTGTTCTCTCTAGATCTCCTTCCAGGGTCCTATTTCCACAAGAACTACTTTGTTGTGGCCTGATTGCAAATGAAAGGCTAGTTAGTAACTCTATTCCTTCCTTGTGCAATGTATGTATTTAAACAGTGGATTCTTTTAAAGGAATAAAGCTCCATCACGACCCAGGCACTTTCCACAGAACCCCTCACTTACACCACAAAAATTCAACATTCAAAAAACTAAAATCATGGCATCTGGTCCCATCACTTCATGGCAAATAGATGGGGAGACAATGGAAACCATGACAGACTTTATTTTCTTGGGTTCCAAAATCATTGCAGATGACTGCAGTGATTTCATGGTGACTGCAACCATGAAATTAAAAGACTCTTGCTCCTTGGAAGAAAAGCTGTGACCAACCAAGACAGCATATTGACAAGAAGAGATATTGCTTTGCCGACAAAGGTCCGTCTAGTCAAAGCTATGCTTTTTCCAGTAGTCATGTATGCATGTGAGAGTTGGACCATAAAGAATGCTGAGCACTGAAAAATTGATGCTTTTGAACTGTGGTGTTAGAGAAGACTCTTGAGAATCCCTTGGACTGCAAGGAGATCAAACCAGTCAATCCTACAGGAAATCAGTCCTGAATATTCATTGGAAGGACTGATGCTGAAGCTGAAGGCCCAATACTTTGGCCACCTGATGTGAAGAACTGACTCACTGGAAAAGACCCTGATGCTGGGAAAGATTGGAGGCAGGAGGATAAGGGGACTCCAGAAGATGGGATGGTTGGGTGGCATCACCGACTCGATAGACATGAGTTTGAGCAAGCTCCGGGAGCTGGTGATGGACAGGGAGACCTGGCATGCTGCAGTCAATGGGGTCACAAAGAGTCGGGCACAACTGAGCGACTGAACTGAACCGTGGAAGTCTTAATGTTTGGCAAAAATTGTCACAGGGTACAAACTCATGGGTAATTTAAAAATTATCTTTCTCATCAGTCATCAAGTACAAAATGTTCCTCAGCATGCTGAAATCTGCTTGATGATGCTAGAAATTAGGGAGGGAAAGAAGCAGCTTGGATTTTCACAAAACAAGCCACTAAAATTCAAGTCTTTAAATGAAGAAACCATATATGAATAAAGGAACCTTTCTTAATCAAAATCCCTGTTTCAAATATTCAATACAATCTTGGCTTTATATGGACCCAGGGGATGGTCTTTCCCTTTACTTGCAGTTCATCTCCATGAATAGGTGGCTAAGTGTTTTTTTCATCATCCTTTAAAAAGCTAATTGTATCAATATATACTTCTGAGATGTTGCTCAAAAAGAAAATATCCTTTAAGTGTAAGGCCAAAGACACTAACAGTTTTCACCACTACCACCAACCCAGCCACTGATTCATTTAAAATGGTTAAGGCTTCAATTATCCTGTAAGAGCCAAAGAACATTTGCTTTCTCTGAGATGGCCTCTTCTGTGACCTCAAGAGATCCACTGGGCCCCCAAGGAACATGTTTTCTCTCCAGCTCAAATATTTTTAACACATGTTTTTGTTATGATTGGCTAAGTATGTGGTGACTACTATTTATTAGGGCAAGATTTAAACTCCTAAAAGATGTGGCTCATGGTTTTAAAATCAGACCATCCTGAGACTGTCCTCCAAAATAAAAACCAGTGACGCTAGAATTCTTCTCATGAAACCGATTTTCAGTCATATAAGGAGGGAACAATTGTAATATCCTCTAGTGATATATAGGCACAAATAAAAATTTCCAAACCTCAGAACATCTGTTTTTGAAAACAAAGAAAAATGCATCTTTCTCTATTAGTTGTCTATGTGGTTCCAGATGACAATATTTCATCATGGATATATTTAGCTGTGACTTCTAATTCAGGACATTTGATTAAAATATGTCAAATTAAATTATTCACCATAATTTTCAGCCTAATGTGAATTCCCTCCAGGAACATGTTCATAATTGTCTGCATTTGTTTGATTTCTCAGAATTTGTTGCTTTTCTTTGCACATTCTTTTTTTATTCTATTTTACTTTATAATTCTATTTTATACTGCTTCATAAGTAATGGAGGTATAGTTTATGCTCTCTTTTGAGTTATATGTGGCAGAATTGTGACAATCATATCTTTCCCAGGGGCAATGCTCTTCAAAATTGACACTAATCAAAGTATTTTTCAATGCCATAAATGAATAACAGAAATCATTATTATATACTATATAAAATTACAGTATTTATTCATATTACACAATGTTGTTATTCAGTCTCTTAAGTCATGTCCAGTTTTTGTGACTCCGTGGACTACAGCATGCCCAGTTCCTCAGTCCTCCACTGCCTCCCAGTTTGCTCAAAGTCATGTCCATTGAGTCAGAAGTCATCCAACCATTTCATCCTCTGTTGTCCCCTTCTTTTGCCTTCATCTTTCCCAGCATTAGGGTCTTTTCCAATGAGTTGGCCCTTGGCATCAGGTGGGAAAAATATTGGAACTTCAGCTTCAGCATCAGCCCTTCCAATGAATATTCAGGGTTGATTTACTTTAGAATTAACTGGTTTGATCTCCTTGCAGTCCAAGGGACTCTCAAGACTCTTTTCCAACACAACAGTTCAAAAGCATCAATTCTTCGGCACTCAGCTTTCTTTATAGTCCAACTCTCCAATCCATACATGACTATTGGAAATCCATAGCCTTGACCATATGAACCTTTATTGGTAAAATGATGTCTCTGCTTTTTAATATGTGTCTGTCTGGGTTTGTCCTAGCTCTCCTTCCAAGGAGCAAGCGTCTTTCCATTTCATGGCTGCAGTCACCATCTGCAGTGATTTTTTGAGCCCAAGAAAATAAAATCTGTCATTGCTTCCACATTTTCCCCTTTTATGTGCCATGAAGTGTTTACTCTGAGATAGGTACTAGTCTAAGTGCTTAACATTTATTAACTCATTCAATCCTCAAAACATCCCCATGAACAAAGGTCCGACAGCAATCTCTGACTTATGATGGTTTAGCTTACAATTTTTCAACTTTATGATGATGTGAAAGCAATACACATTTAGTGGATATCACATGAATAATGATCTCCACTTTACAGATGAGGGATTTGAAGCAAAGAGGTTAATAACCTGTCCTAACCCATCAGCTAATAACCAGCTAATAGACCCAGTTTTCGAGCACCAAAAAGCCTCACATTGAGGCTGGGTTGCCTCAGTGAACTGAGATAACTTTATACCATTGCCACAAGTGTATATCAAATATACAAAAATGCTCTTGTCATCCCCTGTTGACAAAGTTCTGATACTTCCCCACTGATCCAGCTGTCCATGTACTATACACTTCCACACTCAACTCATTGTATGGCACTTACGCTTGTGTAACTCTCCACACAGAACCATACATTCGAAACGATTTATTGCTGCCTGTTTGGTTTGAAATTTTTTTTGCCTCAGTCTTTAACACACTCCCTTAACTCAACAGAACTTGTTAAATGCATGTACAGTGAAAGAAAAGGACTGCGCAGCAGACCAGGCGGCTGTTACTAGCTGAGCCATACAGAAAGGTGAGCAGCTCCATGTAAACAGTCCTAAGAGTGTAGAAAAGCTCAGTTAAGTTCCATGGAAAAGCAAACATATTTATCCCCAAAGGCCAAAGGGATCATTTGGTTGGAAAAAAATAGTTAACAAAATGCAATAATGATATGACTGGACACTTCAATACACTCGAGATCATTTGCTCCCCTCCTGCACAACAAAAGCTGGAAAGAAAGTTTAGAAATTAAATAACTTAAACTCGTCTTTATCAGATGAAGAAACTTACCCATACAGGTAAAGGGACATGTCTAGTTTCACCAAACTGGCTAGAGGTAAAACTAGGTCAAGAATCAAACTCCCCCAACCCTCCTCCAGGGCTCTGTCTACATTCTATCATGCATCTACTTTTCAGTCTGCTCTGTCTTAACTGAAACTGCTCAGTTTCAGCTCCTGGTTTCCTGCTTAACTCAGACTAAATAAGATTTCACTGTGTCAAGGATCTACTGCCACCCCAGATCATCTACTTGAATTGGAATCTGGGGCAGAATCAAGGCATCGGTATTTTTTTTTTACAGTAAAAAAAATTTTCATGCATATACAAAAGTAAAGTCTAATAGCCAAGAATCATCCTGTTTCAGCAACTATCAACTCATCAATGATCAATTTTGCTTCATTATGGCTTCTTCCTCCAGGTGATTGTCAAGTGAATTCCATATTTCATGTTATTTCATCTAAAAGCGTTTTGAGGTGTGCGCATGCTCAGTTGCTTCAGTCAGGTCCAACTCTTTGCAACCTTACAGACTGTAGCCCGCCAGGCTCCTCTGTCCATGGGATTCTCCAGGCAAGGATACTGGAGTGGGCTGCTATGCCCTCCTCCAGGGGATATTCCCAACCCAGGGACTGAACCCTGGTTTCCCAGAGCTCCTGCGTTGCTGGCAGATTCTTCACCATCTGAGCCACCAGGGAAGCCCCAATACTTTGATATGTATATCTAAAACATAAGGACTCTTTAAAAACAACCACAATAGCATCATCATACCTTAAAAATTAATTCTAACTCCTTCTAATGATTATCATTTCACTAATATTTTCAAAAGGATCCAAAGATTTATACCTTGCATTCAGAGTATACTTTCTTAGACACTCCTAGCTTATGGGCTCTCCCTCCAGCCTCTCACCTTTTAATTCTTTTTTGAAGAAATCAGGTTGTTTTCTGTAAAGTATTCCATAGCCTGTATTTTGCTAATTATATACCTGTACTATAATACCCTTTAATGTGTTTCTCTGCTTCCTGTGTTTCCAGTTGATCAGGAATTAGGCAAATAAATTTATTTGACTTCAGTTTTGATTCTTTGCAAGAATACTTGATGGGTAGGGGTGTACATATAGTGTTTGGCTGTGCCTTTATGTGATGCTGGGTACAAACAATCATTGCCCAGATCCACTAATTTCACTTGGGTTGCAAAATGGGAAATGCTCATTTTACCATTCCTTCCATGATCATTAGCTTGAATACTCTTACAAAAAGGAATTTTCCCTCATTAACTTTGTAGTTACTTTGAGGAATGTTTCATATAGGAAAAGTAAGAAAATACTTCTGTCCCTTAATTTACTACTTTCACAATAAAGAGTTATTTTACTAACAAATTCCAAATGTGACCATTAAGAATTTTTGTTTTGTTTAATCTTTTGGTAGCATTATTAATTTGTGGATGGAAATATACTTGATATGCATTAATTGCTGCTAGTATCCTACCGGTAAGACCTTTAGGTTAGTTTACACTTCTTTTTGCTATGACCCCAGCAGTGTTTGACAGCAGTACTATCTTGCTTTCCAGAATGACAAGACATTCCAGTCTCACAGCTACATGTATATCAATGAAATTAGAACACACCCTGACACCATACACAAACATAAATCCAAAATGTATTAAAGAATTAAATATAATAAGACATGATACCATGAAATTCCTAGAAGAAAACACGGCAAAACATTCTCTGACATAAACTGTACTCATGTTTTCTTAGGTCGGTCTCCTAAGGCAATAGAAATAAAAGCAAAAGGAAACAAATGGGACCTTACCAAACTTACAAGCTTTTGCACAGCAAAGGAAACCATAAACAAAGTGAAAAGACAACCTATTGAATAGGAGAAAATATTTGTAAATCATGCAACTGATGAAGGCTTGATCTTCAAAATATACAAGCAATTCATACAAACTCAACAGTGAAAAAACAAACAACCCAAGAGAAGCAGGCAGAAGACATAAACAGACATTTCTCCAAAGCATACAGATGCTCAAAAGACACATGCAAAGATGCTCCACATCACTAATTATTAATATTAGAGAAATGCAAATCAAAACCACAATTAGGTACCACCTCATACCTGTCAGGATGGCCATCATTAAGAAGTCTATAAATAATAAATGCTAAAGAGGGTGTGGAGAAAAAGGAACCTTCCTATGTTGTTGGTGAGAATGTAAATTGGCGCAGCCACTGTGGAAGACAGTATGGAGTTTCCTCAGGAAACTACCCAACAATCCCACTCCTGGGCATATATCTGGACAAAAGTTTAATTCAACTAGATACATGCACTCCTATGTCCGTAGCAACACTATTCACAATAGGCAAGACATGCAAATGGCCTAAATATCGATGGACAGATGAATGGATGAAGGAGATGTAGAACATATGTACAATGGAATACTTCTCAACCATAAAAAAAGAATGAAATTGCGCTGTTTGCAGCAACATGGATGGACCTAGAGATTATCACACTAAGTGAAGTAAGTCAGAAAGAGAAAGAAAAATATTATATCATATCCCTTATATGTGGAATCTAAAATATGATGCAAATGAACTCACCTATGAAAGAGAAAAAGACTCACTGACATGGGTTGTCAAGGGGGAGGAATGGGGGAAGGATGGAATGGGAGCTTGGCGTTAGCTGATGCAAACTGTTCTATATGAGATAAATACATGACAAGGTTCTACTATATATAGCACAGAGAACTGTATTCAGCATCCTGTGATAAACCATAATGGAAAAGAATATAAAAATAATGTGTATATATATGTATATAGTAAGTATAATGTCTATATATATAATATATATGGATAACGGTACTATACAGCAAAAGGCAAAGGAGAAAAGGAAAGATACACTCATTTGAATGCAGAGTTCCAAAGAATAGCAAGGAGAGATAAGAAAGCCTTTCTAAGTGGACAATGCAAAGAAATAGAGGAAAAGTGATAGAATGGGGAAGACTAGAGATCTCTTCAAGAAAATTAGAGATACCAAGGGAATATTTCATGCAAAAATGGGCACGATAAAGGACAGAAATGGTATGGACCTAACAGAAGCAGAAAATATTAAGACGAGGTGGCAAGAATACACAGAAGAATTATACAAAAAAGATCTTCACGATCCAGATAATTGCAATGGTGTGATCACTCACCTAGAGCCAGACATCCTGGAATGTGAAGTCAGGTGGGCCTTAGGAAGCATAACTATGAACAAAGCTAGTGGAAGTGATGGAATTCCAGCTGAAATATTTCAAATCCTAAAAGATGATGTTGTGAAAGTGCTGCATTCAATATGCCAGCAAATTTGGAAAACTCATCAGTGCCCACAGTCAGTTGGAATAGGTCAGTTTTCATTCCCATCCCAAAGAAAGGCGATGCCAAAGAATGTTCAAACTACCACACAATTGCACTCATCTCACACACTAGCAAAGTAATGCTCAAAATTCTCCAAGCCAGGCTTCAACAGTATGTGAACCGTGAATTTCCAGATGTTCAAGCTGGATTTAGAAAAGGCAGAGGAACCAGAGATCAAATTCCCAACATCTGTTGAATCATTGGAAAAAGCACGAGAGTTCCAGAAAAATATCTACTTCTGCTTTATTGACTAGGAGAAGACTTGGACTGCAAGGAGTTCCTTGGATTGCAAGGAGATCCAACCATTCTATCCTAAAGAAATCAGTCCTGAATATTCATTGGAAGGACTGATGCTGAAGCTGAAACTCCAATACTTTTACCATGTGATGTGAAGAACTGACTCATTAGAAAAGACCTTAATGCTGGGAAAGATTGAAGGCAGGAAGAGAAGGGGACTCCAGAAGATGAGATTGTTTGATGGCATCACTGTCAATGGACATGAGTTTGAGTAAGCTCTGAGAGTTGGTGATGGACAGAGAAGCCTGGCATGCTGCAGTTCATGGGGTCGCAAATAGTCAGACATGACTGAGCGACCAAACTGAACTGAATTTTTGGATCATAGAAAAAGCAAGAGAGTTCCAGAAAAACATTTACTTCTGCTTCATTGACTACGCTAAGGCCTTAGACTGTGTGGATCACAGCAAACCATGGAAAGTTCTTGAAGAGATGGGAATACCAGTCCACTTTACTTGCCTCCTGAAAAATCTGTATGCAGGTCAAGAAGCAAAGTTAGAACTGGACATGAAACAAAAGACTGGTTCCAAATCTGGAAACGAGTACGCCAAGGCTGTATATTGTCACCTTGTCTATTTAACTGATATGCAGAGTACATCATGCAAAATGTCAGGCTGGAATTTGGAATCAAGATTGCCAGGAGAAATATCAATAACCTCAGAAATGCAGATGATTCCACCCTTATGGCAGAAAGTGAAGAAGAACTAAACAGCCTCTTGATGAAAGTGAAAGAGAAGAGTGGAAAATGTTGGCTTAAAACTCAACATTCAGAAAACTAAGATCATGTCATCTGGTCCCATCACTTCATGGCAAATAGTTGGGGAAACAATGGAATCAATAACAGACTTTATTTTGGGGGGCTCCAAAATCACTGCAGATGGTGACTGCAGCCATGAAATTAAAAGACACTTGCTCCTTGGAAGAAAAGTTATGACCAATCTAGACAGCATATTAAAAAGCAGACGTTAACGTTTTTAACAAAGGTCAGTCTCGTCAAAGCTATGGTTTTCCCAGTAGTCATGTATGGATGTGAGAGCTGGACTATAAAGTATGCTGAGTGTCAAAGAATTGATTCTTCTGAACTGTGGTGTTGGAGAAGACTCTTGAGAGTCCCTTGAACTGCCAGGAGATCAAACCAGTCAATCCTGAAGGAAATGAGTCCTGAATATTCACTGGAAGGACTGATGCTAAATCCTAAATACAACCTCCTATATTCATCCTAACTAAATACATATTCACTTTTTTTTCTGATAAGAGAAGATACATACACATTATAAGAGTAAAACTTCATTAATTAAAATAACTGAATAATGAGAATAATTCAATTTTCCACCTAAATTATAGTGAATAAATTATTGGTGAGTTATGGCTATAAATGTTATGTAGATCTGAAAAAAATAATAGCATCACAGATGACTCTCCAAAGAGACAATTAGATGATAAAAATATGTGACAAGAGTATACACCGAACATAATCTTGATATTAAATAGTCTTAAAGAAATAAGCCAGGACTTCACTATTGGTACAGTGGATAAGAATCTGCCTGCCAATGCAGGGGACGTGGGTCCAATCCCTTGTCCAGGAAGATTCCACACACTACAAAGCAACTAAGCCTGTGTACCACAACTACCGAGCCCACATGTTGCAACCACTGAAACCCATGCGTCTACAGCTTGTGCTCTGCAATAAGAGAAGTCACCACAGTGAGAAGCCCGCGCACTGCGGCTAGAGAGTAGCCCCTACTCGCCTCAACGAGAGAAAGCCTGTGCACACCAACCAAGACCCAGTACAACCAAAATTAATACAATTAAATAATTGCCTCTTGAGAAATCTGTATGCAGGTCAGGAAGCAACAGTTAGAACTGGACATGGAACAATAGACTGGTTCCAAATAGGAAAAGGAGTATGTCAAGGCTGTATATTGTCACCCTGCTTATTGAACTTATATGCAGAGTAAATCATGAGAAACGATGGACTGGAAGAAACACAAGCTAGAATCAAGATTGCCGGGAGAAATATCAGATATGCAGATGACACCACCCTTATGGCAGAAAGTAAAGAGGAGCTAAAAAGCCTCTGGATGAAAGTGAAAGAGGAAAGGAAAAAAGTTGGCTTCAAGCTCAACATTCAGAAAACGAAGATCATGGCATCCGGTCCCATCACTCATGGCACGTAGATGGGGAAACAGTGGAAACAGTGTCAGACTTTACTTTTTTGGGCTCCAAAATCACTGCAGATGGTGACTGCAGCCATGAAATTAAAAGACGCTTACTCCTTGGAAGAAAAGTTATGACCAACCTAGATAGCATATTCAAAAGCAGAGACATTACTTTGCCGACTAAGGTTCGTCTAGTCAAGGCTATGGTTTTTCCTGTGGTCATGTATGGATGCAAAAGTTGGACTGTGAAGAAGGCTGAGTGCCAAAGAATTGATGCTTTTGAACTATGGTGTTGGAGAAGACTCTTGAGAGTCCCTTCGACTGCAAGGAGATTCAACCAGTCCATTCTGAAGGAGATCAGCCCTGGGATTTCTTTGGAAGGAATGATGCTAAAGCTGAAACTCCAGTACTTTGGCCACCTCATGCGAAGAGTTGACTCAGTGGAAAAGACTCTGATGCTGGGAGGGATGGGGGGCAGGAGGAGAAGGGGATGACAGAGGATGAGATGGCTGGATGGCATCACTGACTTGATGGACATGAGTCTGAGTGAACTCCATGAGATGGTGATGGACAGGGAGGCCTGGCGTGCCGCGATTCATGGGGTCGCAAAGAGTTGGACACGACTGAGCAACTGAACTGAACTGAATTGAAAAAACTCTTTTAAATGGAAAATTAAGCAAAACACTTTTTGGGAAAAATCAATTAAGGGTAGTGGTTATCTCTGTAGGGAGGAAAGTAGATAGGTTGGGATGGGATATACAGGAGTCTTAAAAGTCTTGGGAGTTCTATTCCATAAACTGAATTATGGCTACACAGAGGTCTAATTTATTATTACTATCTCTGAGTATTCTTAACAGTGCATATTTAAATTATGTGTATATTTTTGTGTCATATGTTTAATAATATTTAGTTAGATGTACATGTCAGTGAGGAAAAACATTTGAACACTCAGCCACACTAATGATCAAATAGCTGAAGAGTAATGAAAAAAGTTTATTGAGTTCATAAGTAAAAAATTAAATATACATATTTTAAATATAATGGCTTCCCTGGTGGCTCAGCTGGTAAAGAATCTACCTGCAATGCAGGAGACCTGGGTTCAATCCCTGGGTTGCGAAGATCCCCTGGAGAAGGGAACAGCTACTGTTTCCAGTATTCTGGCCTGGAGAATTCCATGGACTGTATAGTCCATGGGGTCACAAAGACTTGGACACGGAGGAGCGACTTTCACTTTCACTTTCATTTTACATATAAAGTACAGGGACAATAAATCAGGCACCCATGTTCAACTTATCAGATATAAACCATTATATTTCTAAGAAATAATTTTGTTAATTATTTAGCAGAATGCATCAAGAGTCTTAAAAATGTTTTTATCATTTGGTGTAATTCATTTTTCAGTTTTCAAAGAAGCATCCAGAAAGATCATGTATTGATGTTCATCATGATGTTTCTTATAAATTCAAAAAATGTAAGCAACTTAATATTATAACTAACTATAAACAAATAGATTAAAGTATACTCATGAAATGAAATATGCAAACAGAATATATTTTCAAATTTTAATAATGTGAGTAAATGCTTATGTGAAGTTATGAGAGGGGAAAAATAAAAAATCTAAACAGTTAATATAATATCCAGGTATTCCTGAAAGCCTTAAACTTAATTTTCTTTGATGTTTGAATTCATTTTTTAGGCATCAGTTGCAAAGTACCTAGAAATATTCACTGTTAGATTTCTGGAGGGATATGTTAGAATATTAAAAGGGATTATTTCTGGAAACCAAAATTATAGGGGTTCCTGGGATTTTTTAAACTTTTTTTTTACATTTTTCTTATACTTTACACTTTCCTGCACCTTTCAAAAATCTCACAAGAAGGCAAAGCTTGTACAAAAAGACATCACTAATATTTTTATTAATTCATTCAATAATTATGCATTTAATATATTTTCTGTCTAGACACTGAGGATTTGTTTGTGAAAAGGAATAACACTAGGTCATCTTCCTCAGACCTTACATTCAAGGGGAGGAGACAGAAAATAAACAAGGGGGAAAAAAAAAAAAACCCTGCTGGTTTGGATGTGGGGTGAGACAGGAAGAAAGGACTCAAGATGGTCTGAACTACTGAGAGTATGATGACATTCACAGAGGGAGAGAAATAAAGTGTTTCAAGTATGTCAAATGCATAGAGAAGTTACTGATCAAATAATATACATGAAACACACATATAAAGGAGTTAGGATTGACCCTTGGCTGAATACACTGAAAAGCTAACTCCCCATTTGTCTCCAAATCATAAAAAAATAAACCTTTCTTTTTAATTATGAAAATTTCAATGTAATAAGTTAAGCACTTCTTATCGGAAGGAAAAAAAATTGAAAATTAAAGGATTTCCAGGTTCTATAGTTTTTTGCAGCTTCAGGTTTGAATTTCTTAACTTGCCTGAGAGGCTAAGAAAGTTAGGTGTGGAAGCTTTTGAGAGGCATTTTGTAGGGTCCCTTCATCAGATTCATTTCACTATTTTGGCAAAAATTTTACAAGTGTCCAAGCATCCTCTAACTATAACCACTATCTATAGTTTGACGATGCAAATTAATCAATCTCTTTTTTTTATTTGTTTCCATGAAAAAAGTTCCCTTCAATTTAAGAATTATGATGTTATCTCCAACTGTTTTAATGTCACACACACCTAATACTTTTCTTTGACCTTTGCTAGTAGATTCATATATTATTCAGTGGTTACCTAGGTTACTGTGGCTTACCAAGCATCAAATAGTCAAATAATTTTTACACACAAACATACCTGAGAAAATAACCTGCACTTCTTAAACTTAAAGAGAGAAAAATTTCAATATCATATTATGAGACAGCTAAAGTCATAGGAGGTCTTTACAATTTCATGCCTACCATCTTCTCCCTTCTATTTCAGGATGCCCTTGCCCTTCCCCATCCCCATCTGGTCTATAGTTATTATTCTTTCTACTGTTACTCCTCTTTCACAGTACACTTTAGGAGATCCCCTCATCTCACAGCCCTAAATGACACCCCCCTTCACCCCAACTGTGTTGAGTGCTGCCATAACCAGAGGAGATCTCCTCGCACTTATGTCTCATAGCTGCATTGAACTTGCTTACTCATTTGCATCAATGATTGATTGTCAAAGTCCAAGACACTGTGCTAGCGACTAGGGATACAGTGGTAAAGATAATAGTTCCTATCTGAAAACCCCTTGAGTAAATAGAGTTTTTATAGTTCATACTCAATGTTTTGTAATCACACGAATAAATAATCTGGAAACTAGATAGAATCACTATTATCACAGAGTTGTTGTGTGCATAGTTGCTCAGTCGTGTCTAACTCTTTGAGATCCTTTGGACTGTAGCCCATCAGGCTCCTCTGTCCATGGGATTTCCCAGGCAAGAACACTGGAGTGGGTTGCCATTCCCTTCTCCAGGGGATCTTCCCAACCCAGGGATTGAACCTGCATCTCCTGTGTCTCCTGCATTGCAGGAGGATTCTTTACCTGCTGAGTTATCAGGGAAGCACCATTACCACAGAGTTGGCCATAAAAAATTAACTCTGGTGGTTATATCTTCTGTGATTATATCAACAAAGCATAAAGTAGATTTTAAAAGTTGAGAACATTTCCTTGTGTCTACTAACCTAAAATCTTGAAGAAATTAAAACAGTACTGTTGAGAGAAATGAAAAGCAGTCAGAGTATACGGATATGAGCTTTCCATAAACGTTGAAAATGCTTTTGAAGCTCTAAAGCAGTCCTTTTTTTCAGGCCATAAATTATGCTTGGTTTTGTTTTGCTTAGTTTCCAGATTTTTGCATGTGTACAATGCCTTTAAAATCAATGTCATATTGTATAAAAAATTTGTAACTAATAAATCAGAAACAGTTTTTAGAACAATCACCGTAGTTTCATATCTATCAGGCAGGTTCTCAGTATTTCTTAGTTTAAGCTCCCATGTGTACAAATGGGTCAAAGATACTTGTCTTTTGTCTCAAAAGACTTATGAAAAAAAAAAAAGACTGTTCTGAGGTTCAATTGTGCGATCATAGATTGGAAGTCCATCAAAACTTAAAAATGATAAGAGAGATATACTTTGATGGGAGTGGAATAGTTCTGTCATTGCTGTCTACAGTAGGCAGGCTAATACCTCCCCACAAAAGCCTCAGAACCTATAAATATGTTACATTATATGGCAAAAGGAATTTTGCATGCAAATGGGATTAAGAAACTTGAGATGGAGAAATGATCTAGGTAGTAACAAAGATTCTCTTCTTGATCAAACTCTGATCAGTCTCCTCTGAGGCCTCTTCTCCACGAGGCCTCAATAATGGCCTATGAAGACTTGAGCAAACATTGATATAGTTTCTAACAGCTCCAGGGTGCATTCATAGGAAGACCCTAGCCCCTCCTTAAAGTTGCCTGCCAGAGAAAACAAGGTTGCCAACAGAATTTATTGTTTGTTCCAACCGACATCTGAAGATAGGGCCCCTGTCTCCTGGTCTCTGTGGGAGAAATGAGCCTAACCATGATAAACATCAGTTAGCAAATCCAGATGGATTTTAAATAGACCAATGCCCACTTCCTGCTTTTTGCGGTTTTTCATTTCCCTGATTCTGCTCAAGCCATTGCCACACCTTAATCCCTCATTCTCCCTTTAAAACACCCAAGCACCTCTGCACAAATTAGAACTAAACTCAGATTTTCCCCCTATTTCCAGTAGTCACTAAATAAAATCTGTTTGTATTACTTTAACTAATGCCTGACTTCATTTATCTTCAACAGTGAGCCAACATAAAATGACAAGGATCCTAATAAGAAGAAGGCTTGACCATCAGAGAGAGAGAGGAGATATGACAAAAGAAGTGGAGATAGGGATGTAGCCAAGAGTCAAGAAATGTGGGCGGCCTCTAAAAACTGGCGAAGGCAAGGCAAGGATTCTTCTTTAGAAACAAAGAAGCAATGCAATCCTGCTGACACCTTGACTTTAGCCCCCTTCAAAATGATAAGACCTCTGACCTTCAAAACTGTAATACATTTGTCTTATTTTAATCCACTGCTTGTGGCAATTTGTTAAAACAGAAATATGGAACTCATACATCATCTGTGTTACATGATCAGCCCAACGCAAGAATGTTAATATCATCTGACCATATGAGACAGTATAATATCAATCATCTGTATGGACTTTGTTTTCGCCATGGAAGATCAAGAACTTACACCAAACTGATAATCAACACAGTTTTAAAGAATATATCTTCAAATAGGTCCATGACTTTTTTTTTCAGTTCTTTTTTTTTTTTTTTAATTTATTTTTACTTTATTTTACTTTACAATACTGTATTGGTTTTGCCATACATTGACATGAATCTACCACGGGTGTATACGAGCTCCCAATCCTGAATCCCCCTCCCACCTCCCACCCCATATCATCCCTCTGGATCATCCCCATGCACCAGCCCCAAGCATCCTGTATCCTCTATCAAACATAGACTGGCACTTCGTTTCTCACATGATAGTATACATGTTTCAATGCCATTCTCCCAAATCATCCCACCCTCTCCCTCTCCCTCAGAGTCCAAAAGTCCGTTCTGTACATCTGTGTCTCTTTTGCTGTCTCGCATACAGGGTCATCATTACCATCTTTATAAATTCCATATATATGTGTCAGTATACTGTATTGGTGACCCAGCAATCCCACTGCTGGGTATATACACGGAGGAAACCATAATTGAAAGAGACACATGTACCCCAATGTTCATTGCAGCACTGTTTATAATAGGCAGGACATGGAAACAACCTAGATGTCCATCAGCAGATGAATGGATAAGAAAGCTGTGGTACATATACACAATGGAGTATTACTCAGCCATTAAAAAGAATAAATTTGAATCAGTTCTAATGAGATGGATGAAACTAGAGCCGATTATACAGAGGTCCATGATTTAAAATCAAGTATTTTGGGGAATTCCCTGGCCATCCAAAGGTTAAGACTCTGCACTTTGACTCCTAAGGACATGGGTTCAATCCCTGGTCAGGGAACTAAGATCCCACAAGCTATGTAGTGTGGCCCCAAACAGAAGAACAAATCAAATATCTTTCTTTGATAATATCAATACATGTTAAACACCAGAATTCTCACAAAAGACTGAGTAGAACTTCTTGCCCAACTTTTAAGTGTTAAATCATGATCATTTCCCTCAACACTTTTAACAAGGCTGACTCATCTTTATTGAAACGAATTCATTTCACAATTTCTAAGGGAAATTTTTGACTTATAATAATCTCAGATAGCTCTGCTCACAGGAGCAATATATTAAAATAATATATGGTTGAGTCAATATCAGTTTCTTACAAAACCTTTAAAGTGTTGCTTCTGTTTTCTTGGTATGCTTGCTTACAGAAGGGAAAGAATGGTGGACTGTATTCCCAGAAACAACATAGAAAGACCAAGCAGGCAACGATCAGCAACTACATGTAGCCTCTTTGCTGGAGATGAGATATGATTTTTTATTTGGTCATTTATGTTCCCTCTCTTGAGTTTAGAGTGATTAAAGATTTTTGTATTTCAAGGTGTTTTTGTTGTTATTTGTTTTCAATTCTGAGGCAAAAACCATCAGATGCCACCATCAGTTCCTTTCATGTTTTCTAACTTACTGATTTGATAAGTTTCCATTGTTGATGTCTTTCTTAGTTAATATTATTCACAATAAAGCATCTGGTACAAGTTTACCCAGTCATGAAGATGGCTATTAACATTCCCATTTATCTCAGATATCTCTTAGATGTACACTTTATAATCAAATACTTCTGGGCTCAATCAATTTCTTCAAGATACATGTAATACAAATAATTGTGCCCATTTCTATTCTGCCGCATTTTTGTTTGCCCTGTCTGGGGGAAAATAACTGGAAAATGACTTCTTTTCAGGACTCTTTCTGATGTTCATCTAGGTTCAGGGATATTAACAATTCAAACTGGATGAACACTTGCAGCAAGGAAAATAGAAACTATATTTTTCTGGGAACTCCTGTTTTGTCACCATTAAATCATTCTATGAAAAAGTTTCAGTTTGGAAAGATTCCTTCTCTGCTCCATCAATCCTGTGGTTCCAACTGGGCATCTTCCTTCAAACTATAAACTTCCTTCAGCTTAGTTTAAATTTAAATTAACTGCATCAGGAAAGTAGGTGAAGAAAAATATTATGTTTCAACTGTAACTTTGGAAGGGATTCTGTTGTTGTGCCCCTTTGCAAATTCTGTAATGGCAAAACTGCCTTGATGCAAACAACCCTTCTTTTAACACATGTGCATGATACACATGGTTTAGGAAAAGGAAACCAATTATACTCTGAGATCCATTTGTAATGAAGTAATCTCTAAAATTACCATTGACATTCTACCTTCTTTGGTGGCAAGTCTTGCAAAAGCAACAGCTAAATGAATAAACGTGTTACTGCAAATTGTGGAGGATTATAACTGGTACATCTACTCATGAGGACCTCAATGTTTCATAAATTGAGAGTTGCCTTCTAAATTAATTAAATAAGGCCCAGTAGGAGAAACACATATCTAGCTGACTTGATTGTAGAGCCTTGGGATGTAACAAGTCTCTAGAAGTTAAATGTCATAGAACTGACTCTTCTTTTAAAAAAATGCAAACTGATCTTCTAGAGAGTCAATTAATTTGGTTATCTATCATGGTTTAGGTGAGTGAGGCAATGAAAAACAGCTTATTCTTACTATGAAAGAGTTTTATAAATATGTCATGCTTAACTTGACAGTTAAGTATGAAATTAAAAGATGCTTACTCCTTGGAAGGAAAGTTATGACCAACCTAGATAGCATATTCAAAAGCAGAGACATTACTTTGCCAACAAAGGTCCGTCTAGTCTAGACTATTGTTTTTCCAGTAGTCATGTATGGATGTGAGAGTTGGACTGTGAAGAAAGCTGAGCACTGAAGAACTGATGCTTTTGAACTGTGGTGTTGGAGAAGACTCTTGAGAGTCCCTTGGAATGCAAGGAGATCCAACCAGTCCATTCTAAAGGAGATCAGTTCTGGGTGTTCTTTGGAAGGAATGATGCTAAAGCTGAAACTCCAGTAATTTGGCCACCTCATGCGAAGAGTTAACTCATTGGAAAAACTTTGATGCTGGGAGAGATTGGGGGCAGGAGGAGAAGGGGACGACAGAGGATGAGATGGCTGGATGGCATCACCGACGTGACAGACATGAGTTTGAGTGAACTCTGGAAGATGGTGATGGACAGGGAGGCCTGGAATGCTGCAATTCATGGGGTCACAAAGAGTTGGACACAACTGAGTGACTGAACTGAACTGAACTGAACTTGACAATTGTATGCAAGAACTTTTCGTATAATAAAATATAATTTATTTTTGGAAATTATATGATATGGATTTGTGCTTCTAGGAAAGGTAGATCAAGCCTTCCACTGAAGACAACTAGAAAATCTAGACCAAAAAATTATGAGACTCGTACATTACCATATGTAAAATAGATATCCAGTAGGAATTTGCTGTATGACTAGTGAGCTCAGATCTGGTGCTCTGTGACAACCTAGAGGGGTGGGATGCTGTGGGAGGTAGAAGGGAGATTCAAGAGGAAGGGGACATATGTATGCTTATGGTTGATTGACATTGTTGTATGGCTCAGAAACCAACACAACATTGTAAAGCAATTATATTCCAATTAAAAAGAAACAAATTAAAAAAATAAATATAAAAACATTTTAGTGACTTGATGGAATAGTAAAGCTAATAAAATAGGGAAGAATTACTAAGCCAAAAAACAGTGGAGGACAGAGGTTTGGAAAAAAATTCTGGAGTTTGGGGTCACTTTTCCCCTGGGGATGTCTGCCAGTCTTGGAGGGCTCCTTTACTAACCCCCAAGGAGAACACTGAAGTTGAATGGTGCTTCAACAGCCTCACAAGTCTTGTGAAACAGAGTGAGATCCAGAAACTACCAAAAGTGTGTTTGATGAAACTTCTTTTCTTAATTTCAGAAATAGAGAATTGTACTCTAGGAGCAGGAATGAACTAGAAGTTGATAGCCCAGAAAATGAAGAAAATGGATCTCAGCTTCAGTTATATCAATGCCTAAAACTGAAATAATATGAAGCACTCAGGCAGAAGCAAATGTAAATCCACACTGGAGGAAGATTACATCTTCCTAGGATTCCAATTCCAATCTGGCATAATCAAAAATAAGCAGGGCCATAAAGGAAACACGTAACATAAACTATAAACTAGAAAGAAAGACACAAAAAGACCTACAGGTGCTTCAGAGAGTGGCATTAATAGACACAGACTCATGATTGTTGAAAAAGAAGGAAAAAAAAAAAAAGTTTGCTGTCTGGGTTATCCTGAAATATCAAATCACTCTAGCATCTCTTTTCCAGACTAGCCAATCCAGAATGTGTCCCCTCTATCCTAATATCTCTTTAAAACTACTGAACACAAGCCCTCGCTATTCCCCCTTGTTGACACACCCTATGGTTTCTTCCAAGCACATTCTCCTTGCAGTAGCCAGTGGAATTTAAAAAAAAACACCTGACTTTAACTAAAAGTGTATTTCCTGCAGTCTTTGTCTGGTGGCTTTAATACAATTCAGCCAAAGAGTTAATATCATGTCCTTCCCTGAGGGATAAGAAAGCTCTGATATGACTTTCTACCAATTGTAGACATAATAACCTAAGAGTATGAAATATGAATTTTTTGAGTACTGTGAGTCATCTAAACTGCTGGGAGCCAGCGTGAGGAACTCTGCCCATGGCAAAGGTCATGAGGAAGGAGGCTCGATATTACGCAAAGGCAGGATCGAGCCTCAGGAGACCCCCTGTTCCTGAGCATCTAACCCCAAAACCAGAGTCTGCATACTTTACTGTTTTATGCTCTCACCTACACCTCTGACTTTACGGGGGTGCTGATCCCCACCATCTCTTTCGAAGAAGGAGTTAACTTACAGCTCCAAGTTAGTAAAAATTCCTGGGCGTGACAAGAGTGTTTCAACTTACAAACTCCTCTGAAGATTCTCTAGCCTGCCTGAACAGGTTTGTCCGGCCACATGTTATTGTTTACAGCCTCCCAACTGTGAGAGGCATGAGATGCTGTAAACTTTCTAAATACAGATTCTTTTGAGAAGTTAGAAAATTATTAGTATAGTATAGTGGGTTGATTAGAAATTATATTGGTGAAGGGTTTTTCATTTGTTGAGCCAATATTTGCTGCTAGATCTCCATATTCCCTGCCCTTATAATGAATATAACTAGCATACAGGAGAAATTAGTATTAACCTTTAAGATTAATCATGTTAAACCTTAGGCTAAGTAAATTCCTTTTCTTGATTGTAACCCACTACACCCTCACCCTATAGGAATGCAACTTTATCTGGTACCTTCAGAGGGTGGTGCCTAGTTTAAGAAAAAAATCACCCCTGGAAAAAAATAAGTTTTCTGGTTGACTGACCGTTATCAGAAAGTGCCATAAAATGTCAGCAGGCCTCATGGCCAGAAGATGATGTAAAACCCCTAAGACTTTTGTATACTTTTATATGAAGCACCTGATTTTGACAAGGGTCAGGTCTGCTGACCCCATGTGACTCTGTATTCATCCCTATGTATAACAAAAAGTATATCAGCAAACCTGAAAATAGATCAGTTTCTGGAAAGACTGATTCCCCCGTGTCGTTTTTTTCTTTCCCCTTCTGGCTGAATTCCCATCTGAACCGTGGATGCTCGCCATGTCTACTTACTTGCCCTGGCTTCTAGGATCCACGTGAGAGGGAGCCCAAGGCGGGGCACCCTCCACTATTCAAGTGGGCGCCGGTGGCCTACGTAGATGGTGCAAATTCCTTGTCTTGGAGTTTTATTGGTATTCCAAGTAAACCAAGTTATTCAGCCTCTTTTTCTCCACTAATTTTCCTACTACACTATTCTTTTCTAATCTCTCTTTATATTTCTAATTAAATAGCTTTTTCCTAGGACGCCGATTCCGTCTCCCCTTCGAATTACCCTGGATCCACTGGGCCTGGACCCCGGCACTAAACAATGGAAAAAAGTCTTAGACAATTAGTGTCTATTAGTCACATATCTGAAGAAGATAATGACAATGTAATTCCAAGATTCTTTAAGCTATGATAGGCTTCCCTGGTGACCCAGAGGTTAAAGCATCTGCCTGCAATGACGGAGAACTGGGTTCGATCCCTGGGTTGGGAAGATCCCCTGGAGAAGGAAATGGCAACCCTCTCCAGTATTCTTGCCTGGAGAATCCCACGGACAGAGGAGCCTGGTGGGCTACAGTCCACAGGGTCGCAAAGAGTTGGACACGACTGAGCAACTTCACTTTAAGATATGATACCAGTCAATTCCTTGAAGGAACAAAAAAAATATGACATAGACATCACAGTTTAGAGCACCTAACATCAGATGATAAAATCCTTCAAGTTTTAATTAATTAATTTCTTTGGCTGTGCCAGGTCTTAATTGTAGCATGCCGGATCTTTAGTTGTGGCATGAGGGATCTTGGTTTCTGAACAGGGATTGAACCTGGACCCTGGCAGTGGGAGTGCAGAGTCGTGGCCACTAGATCAGCAGGGAAGCCCAATCCTTCAAGTTGTATATAATTAATTTTTATTTCATCTTTTTAATATTGCAATTTAGCAACTTCTGTTTAAGATAAGCTTTGCTTTGGCCACAGGTTCATAATTTACGTATATGAATACTAAAAGGCAATATTATTTCACTTTCTTTTACTTTATTTTTGAGTGCTTGTCCAGTTGAGTGCCAGAGATAACACTTTCATCATTGCCTGGGCCAATGAAATCAGAGTCTCTGGGATGGGACCCAGATACTGGAATATTTCTAAGCTCCAGGTGATCTGAAGTTCATCCAGGATTGAGAATCACAAGTTTACACCTCTATGTCTTAATACAAATACGAAAAGAAAACCTTGTTTAGGATAATGGACTCATTTTCAGGTCACATTATTCTATTCTGCAAATTAATCATATAATTGAAGCAAAGTTTAAGTCACAATAATAATAAAAGTTCTTTTCATAACCAAGAGGAAGGTGTCATGTAGATCAGACTTTCCACTACATTTTTACATTCTACAAAGATTTATTGAGTGCCTACTGGAAGTCAGGCCTTGTGCCCTGGAAGCAAGAGTGAACCCAAGAGACATGATCCCTCAAGGACCTATGGTTTACAGGAGGAGCCAGACATTAACTAAAGAGTCACATAAACAAGTATTTTAGAATGTGACAAGGGCCATGCTATGAAGAAACAGTACAGAGTGCTCTGAGCGAACACATGGGAGACTCCTGTCTCAGTCTAAAATATTAGGGAAGTTTGAGCTGAAATGTTTGAGTCGGGAAATTAATAAGAAGGACAAAAATACCCTGGGGAAAAAAAAGGAAAAGCATGTGCAACATCCTTAAGTAGAGAAGTGATATAGGGTAATGCTTCTGAAAGTTGAATGTGAAAAAAAAAATTATTTGAAGGAGTCTTACTAAAGGGCAATAGACCTGAAGTAGAATCTGGCATTTTCATAGCTAATGAGGCCCCAGATGATAATTTTGATCCTTAGATTACAGTTTGATTATTAAGAGAAGAAGAGTCAAGAAACTGAATAACTTTTAATGTGTCTGGAGCACAGACAGGGAGAAATGAGGCAGAAGCCACATTGTATGGTAGGGTCACAAAGGTCATGGAGTGCTAACAAGTTGCCACTCAATTCACTTGGGTTTTCTAGATTGATGAGCATTATCTTCTATAATTAATAACTTTTCTTTTTTTTCAATCTGTATAACTCATTGCATTTCTGAAAATCTCCAATATAATGTTGAATAGCTGAAAAGAGAGTGCCAGTGTTTTTCTTCTCCCTGACTTTAATAGGGAGCATCAAAAGTTTCACCAAGGAGTATATTTGCTTTAGTGTTTCGTGTGTATCCTTTTTGCAGTCAAGGAAAATTTCTTTTATTCCTTGTCTGTTAGGTATGAGTGTGTGTCTTTACTTGTGCATAGGTGTTAGATTTTATCAAATGACTTTCAATATCTATTATAATATCAAGTAATCTTCTCCATTCAATGTATTTAATAAATTACAATAATTTTTTAATGTAAAACCATCCAAAAATTTCTGAGAAAAATCTAGCATAAAAAATCTAGGACTTAAAGTACTGTTCTTTTAACTTACTGCAGTATTCAATTTACTACTGTTTCACTTACATTTGTGTTCATAAGTCGGCTTCAAGTTTTCTTGTACAGCCTTCATCTAGTTTTGGTATCTTCATAAAATGAATTGAGTAGCTTCCTATCTTTACCCTGTTTCAGGGATATTTGTATAACTAAATATTGTTTCTTGAAGATGAGTAAAGCTTGCCCAAATACTGTAGGAATCTAGGGATTTTTAGAGATACAAAACTTCTTATATGAATCTTGGTCTAGTCAAAGTTTTTTTTTTTAATTATTTGATGAATTGATATTAGTAATTTATATTTTATAAACTGTTGGCATAATGTTGTATGTAGTATTCTCATAATTTTAAAGCATTGCTTCATTATCTGATGTCAGTCTCCTGTTTCTTCCTAGATGTTGCTTATTTGTGGATTCCTCTTTTTATTTGGTTATTTTCACACTCTTTTCTACCTTTTAAACATTAGACTTCATTTTGTTGAGGAACTTTTGTTATTTCTTTAGTTCTGGTTCCTGTTTCATCAGTTTCTTCTTTTTACTTTCTTTGTTTATGCTTTCTTTGGATTTATTCTGTTTTACTTTATCTGGTTCCCTGAAATGAAAGATCACTTAATTTCAAACTCTTTTTAAATAACAATTACTTTGGTTTCATTATGCTAAATATTTCCTCTAAGTTCTACTTTAGCTGGATTCCACAGGTCTTATTATATAGTCCGTTCTTTTTCACTTATTCACTCAATGAATACTTACTGAGCATGTACAATGCTCCAAACACTGTTCTAATTGCTAAGAATACAGCAGTGAATGAACTGGATAGCTCTTCCCCTCGTGAAAATTACATTCAACTCTTCATTTAGATGAACTGAACAGAAAATGCCTCTCTCAGGAGATAAAGTTGAACAAAAATGAGAAGAAAAATCCAAACTAGTATCCAAAAGGAAATCAAAATAGGCATAGAGAACAGTAAGTAAAAGCCCCTGGGGTAAAAAAAAAAAGGCAGGAGGAAGCAGATGTGGAAACAGCACAAAGAGTAAAGAGGGAAGCTGAAGGACAGGAATAGCAGATGGGGCCTGGAAGGCCCTGGTTAAAAAATATAGGTTATATTATAATTGAGAAATGAAGTCAATGCAAAGTTTTGAGCGGGAAAGTGACATGATCTGACTCAAGTTTTAAAGTATCTCCCTGGTAGAAAAGACAGTTTCTTCAGTAAGTGGTGCTGGGAGAAATTTCCCTCTTATCCAGTGGTTAAGAATCTGCCTTGCAATACAGGGGACACCAGTTTGATTCTTGATTCAGAAAGATCCCACATACTTCAAAGCAACTAAGCCTGTGTACCACTGCTGAGCCTGCGAGTCACAACAACTGAAGCCCGTGCCCCCTAGAGCCTGTGCTGTGCAACAGGAGAAGCCACCACCAGGAGAAGCCTGTGCACCACGACAACAAGTAGCCCCTGCTCCCAGCAGCTAGAGAAAGCCCACACACATCAGTGGAGGCCCAATGCAGCAATAAATGAATAAATAAATAAAATGTAATAAGTGGTACTGGAAAAACTGGACAGCACATGTAAAAGAATGAAATTAGAACAATCTCTAACATCATACACAAAAATAAACTCAAAATGGATTAAAGACCTAAACGTAAGCCCGGATACTATGACTCTCTAGAGGAACACATAGGTGGGACACTCTTCAACATAAACTGCAGCAATATCTTTTTGGATCCATCCTCTAGAGTAATGAAATCAAACAGAAATAAACAAATGGGACCTAGTTAAAATCTTCTACATAGCAAAGGAATCCATTAACAAAATAAAGACAACCCACAGAATGGGAGAAAATATTTGCAAACAATAGGACTGACAAGGGATTAATCTCCAACATATACAAACAGTTTATGTGCTCAATATTGAAACAAACAACCCAATCAAAAAATGGGCAGAGGATCTAAATAGATATTTCTCTGAAGAAGACATACAGATATGAAAATATGTTCCACATCACTAAATTATTAGAGAAATGCAAATCTAAACTACAACGAGGTACCGCTTCACACCAGTCAGAATGGCCATCATTAAAAAATCTACAAATAATGTTGGAGAGGGTATGGAGAAAACAGAACCTTTCTATACTGTTGGTGGGAATGCAAATTGGTGCATCCACTATGGAAAACAGCATGGAGGTTCCTCAGAAACCTAAAAATAGAATTACCATATGATCCATCAATCACACTCCTGGGGGTATATCTGGACAAAAGTTTAATTCAAAAAGATACATGAGGGAGAGGGTTGGATGATTTGGGAGAATGGCATTGAAACATGTATACTATCATGTAAGAAACGAATCGCCAGTCTATGTTCGGTACAGGATACAGGATGCTTGGGGCTGGTGCACGGGGATGATCCAGAGAGATGATATGGGGTGGGAGGTAGGAGGGAGGGTTCAGGATTGGGAACTCATGTACACCCAGGGTGGATTCATGTCAATGTATGGCAAAACCAATACAGTATTGTAAAGCAAAATAAAGTAAAAAAAAAAAAAAAAGATACATGCACTCCTGTGTTCAGAACAGCACTATTCACAATAGCCAAGACGTGGAAAAAACCTTAATGTCCATGGACAGATGAATGGATAAAGAAGGTGTGGTGCATTTGAATGGTGGAATACTACTCAGCCGTAAAAAGAATGAAATAATGCCATTTGCAATAGCATGAATGGACCTAGAGATTATCACACTAAGTGAAGTAAGTCAGAACGAAAAGACAGATACCATGTGATGTCACTTAGATGTGGAATCTAAACGACACAAATGAGTCTATCTATGAAACCAAAATAGCATCACAGACATAGAGAACAGACTGGTGGTGACCTAGGGAGAGGATTTAGGGGGAGGAAGTAAGTGGGATGCTGGGGTTAGCATATATAAGCTTTATGTATAGAATAGATAAGCAACAAGGTCATACCGTAAATTACAGAGAACTTATATTCAATATCCTATGATCAACAATCATGGGGAAAAATGTCACAAAAAGAATGTATATATAACGGAATCATTTGGCTGTACAGCATAAAAATCAACACAGCATTGTAAATCCACAATACTTCAAAAAAAATACTAAAACTGAAAACAAAACACTAAAAATAGAGCTATCGGATGATCCTGCAACCTCACTCCTGACATATATCCAGAGAAAACTATAATTCAAAAGGATGTGTGCACCCCAATATTCATTGTAGCACTATTTACAGTAGCCAAGACATGGAAATGACATAAATGTCCATCAACAGATGAATGGATAAAGACGATGTGGTATATTTTTACAATGAAATACTTCTCAGCCATAAAAAAAATAAAATAACACCATTTGCAACATAGATGGAGCTAGAGATTATCATGCTTAGTGAAGTCAGGCAAAGACAAATGTCATACAATATCACTTATATGTGGAATCTGAAAAATTATACAGATTAACTTATTTACAAAACAGAAACATACTCACAGACATAGACAATAAACTTATGTTTACCAAAGAGAAAAAGTGTGAGGACTGATAAACTAAGGTTTGGGATTAATATATATACACTACTATATATAAACTAGATAACAAGGATGTACTATATTGCACAGAGAACTATACTGAATATTTTGTAATTCCTATAAGGAAAACATTTCTGAAAAAGAATATATAAAATTGTATATATATAATAACTGAATCACTGTTGTTCACCTGAAATAACACATTGGAAATCAACTGTACCTCAATAAAATATATAAAAAATAAAAAGTATAAAACAGCAAAAATAAATACATATATAATAATTAATTTCCTTGGCTACTCTATAAATAATAAATTATACTGAACAGGAGTCTTTCTGTCCTGAGGTATTTTAAGCTTGCACTTTGGACTTTTTTTCAACTTTAAAGCCATTTAGCAGATAGTTTGCATTTTCTAAATGTATATTCTTTTGACAAATTTCATTATTACATTTAGAGAAGTGAGTATACCTCATGTATTAACAGGTTTCATTTATGTTGAGACTAAGACCCAATTCATGATCAAATGGTTTAATCAGACACCATAATCATTCCAATCATAGTATGTTTCATAGGGTTTATCTACTTGATTTGTAGATTTCTGTGAAGTGTATGAATTCTTCCTCTGTGACTTGATACATTGCTATATTTCCATTAGCTACTACTTAGCATATTTTGAGGTGATATGTCTATATAACAATTAATGGCCTTCTTGGTATCTTATTCTACTTCCCATTAAGATTCTTTCTCCTTGTTCCTTTTTTTTTTTGCATTAAATAATGTTTTGTTTATATTAACCTGTTATCTTGTGACTGTTGTTTGCCTGGTATCCTCTCCCTCATTCTTCCATTGCTCTCTCTCTCTCTCTTTCAGTCTATTAATGTTATTTTTCTTCAGGAGCCAGGCTACACATGGGACATTTATTTGTCCATTTCTAATTACCACATCTTAGCACATAATAATTTGAGGAATACCTAGGGAAGGACAATAAGGATTATGAAGAATCTGGAAACCATGATGATTGAATAAGCTCATAACAACAGTGTACCAAAAGAAAATCTACAGGGAAGATAATAGTTGCCTTGACATATCACAAGGTCCTGTGGATATGATATTGGAAGCTGGAATTTGAGAAATGGCAGATTTATCCTCCTCCTCCAAGCTCTCCATTCTGCAGACCAGAAGTTAGCTCAGGGACATGAAAACTCTAATTTAAAGTCACAGGACAGTTAGTCACCAAGTTCGGGATAGAATCCTGAGCTTTTGATTCAAGCTACAAATAACCTAGGAAGGCTGCTGTAGTGCCCGTGATACATTTATAATAGTTAGAGTGCTTTGAAACCGGAATGGACTGTTATGATTTGAATGGCGTCCCTCAAAAATGTATGTTAAAGTCTTAATCCTGAGTACCTGTAAATGTGACCTTATTTGGAAATAATCTTTGTAAATGTGATCAAGTTGTGTTCATACTGGATGAGAGAGTCCATGTAAGAGGGAAATCTGGACACAGATACACAGGGGAGATGGCATGTAAAGAGAGAAACAGAGATTGGAGTGATGTGCCTACAAGCCAAAGGACCCAAGGATTGCCAGCAACCACCCAGAAGCTGTATTTGTTAGTGAGGATATGAAGAGATCAGACCCTTCATACATTGCTGCCTGGAATGTAAAATGACTGAGCCTCTGGAAAACAGTCAGATCTTCAAAACCTGAAAATATAGTTACTACCTGACCCTGAAATTCTATTGCTAGCTTTATAGCTAAAAAGTATTCATCCCTGGTGGCTCAGTGGTAAAAAATCTGCCTGCAATGCAAGAGACGTGGGTTCGATCCCTGGGTTGGGAAGATCCTCTGGAGAAGCATCTTCCTTCAGGCAGTATGCAGGCAACCCACTGCAGTATTCTTGCCTGGGAAATCCCCAGGGCAGAAGAGCCTGGGGGCTACAGTCCATGGGGTTGCAAAGAGTCAGACACAACTTAGCAGCTGAGCACGCATGAACACTTGGAAAAGTACATACACACACATGTTCAGAGAAGCACTCTGCACAACAGCCAAAAAGCAGAAACCACCCAAAGGTCCAGCAACAGAAAATCAAATTGAGATATATACATGCAATGGGATATTATTCAGAAATGAAGTACTGACATGCGCTACAACATGGATGAACTTCAAAAACAATATGCTGTGTGAAAGAAGCCAGACACAAAAGATCACATGTTGTGTGATTTTATTTATATGAGATGCACAGGGTAGATAATGCCATAGAGACAGAATAAAGACTGGTAGTTTCCAAGAGCTGGGACAGTGGGGAGTAAGGAGGAACTGCTAAGTAGATAAAGGGTTTTATTTTAGACTAATGGAAATTCTTTGGAACTAGACAGAAGTGATGGTTGTACATTTTGAGTGCACTTGGAGAAGGCAATGGCACTCCACTCCAGTACTCTTGCCTGGAAAATCCCATGGATGGAGGAGCCTGGTAGGCTGCAGTCCATGGGGTCACTAAGAGTCGCACACGACTGAGCAACTTCACTTTCACTTTTCACTTTCATGCATTGAAGAAGGAAATGGCAACCCACTCCAGTGTTCTTGCCTGGAGAATCTCAGGGATGGGGGAGCCTGGTGGGCTGCCATCTATGGGGTCGCAAAGAGTCGGACATGCCTGAAGCGACTTAGCAGCAGCAGCAGTAGCAATGTCACTGAATTGTTCTCTTCAAAATGGTTAACTTTATATTGTGTTAACTCCAACTCAGTAAATTTTTTTTTAATGTGGGACCTGATTTCCACTTCCATTTCTGTACTAGATAGACACACTTTCTCCATTCCTCATATTAAATATAAATTCCTTCCCTGAATGTTATATACAAAACAAATCTGAAATGTAGAGATTAAAAAGTCAGACTGTCTAGAGATGTAGGGATCCAAGAAGCAACAAAGCGGTATGCTCCTTGTTTTTGTTTTTTTTTTTCCTCTTTTTGTTTGATATATCTGGGTAATGGAGAAGCCAGAAATGGAAATCCCAGTAGTACAGAACAACAACAAAACTCTGAAGGAAAGATTTCTTTCTCCATTCAAGGGACCAAAAAAGAGACAAGACAAAAACTTTTCAATAATAACTGCCCTAAGCCAGCCATACAGTCCAGGAAAAAAAAAAAAACCAAAACTGTTCCCCATTAACAAAGGGTGAGTGGGGAGCTTAGGTTCCCACTTCAAAAGAGTTAAGAGGGATCTCTCCCTTCCCTGTTAGGTGATATCAGAGAAGGCCTAATGGGGAGTCAAGGATTTCACTGCTATGTGGTAGTAACAAGGCCACCCCAGGAAGTGTCAGTGGAAGCCACGTGCGGAACCCAAATAAGACACACCTGCTGTTCTCAGCCAAGTTAGTATCAGTGAAAGCTTAGTGTGGCCAGAATGTTCTTTCTTATCCAGGTGTGAAGAGGAGCCCTTCCCCCATCCTGCATCTCAATGGAAACTGGACTTCAGCTCCACTTAGTAGTAATGAAATGGTGCCCCTCTTTCCCCACCAGAATGATGTCAAAGAAATCTGCTAAATAAACCAGTGGTTACCAGGGAGAGAGGAGGTTAAGAGGTTCAGACTATTATGGATAAAATAAGCTACAAGAATATACTGTACAGCATAGGGAACACAGCAAATATTTTATAATAACTATAAATGGAATATGACCTTTAAAATTCTGAATCACTGTATTATTCACCTGCAACTTATATAATATCATACATCAAGTATAACTCAGTTTAAAAAAAGAAGCCGGCTAAGCAGAACATTTGAGTATGATTCAGAGTCTCATGACAGAATATAAAAATTCCAGGTTCAAACATAAGTCTCTTTTTATACCAAGAGCTGGGAAAGTCTCAACTTGAAATAACAGACTCCAAAACCAAGATGATGTGGATAGATGTTATGATCATCTGACAAAGATTTTAAAGCAGCCAAATGAAGAACCAAATAGAAACTATAGAACTGAAAATACAATAACCTCAATAAAAAAACCAAATGAATAAGCTCAACAACAGAACCGAGTAGAGGAAAGAAGCAGAAAACTTGCCGACAGAAATTCCCTAATCCAAAGAACAGAGAAGACAGATTGACAATAAATGAACACAATCTTAGGGATCTGTGGGATTATAAACTATAACAAAAGATCTAATGTTTGTGTAGTAAGAATCCAGAAGAAGAGGAGAAAGAAGAGGGTTGAAAAGATATTTGAAAAAAATAATAACTGAAAATTTCTTAAATTTGGCAAAAGACATAAACATACAACTTTAAGAAACTAAGTGAACCTCAACTTAGATAAATTCCCCCCAGAAACCCAACATAGTATAATATTTTCAGGACATAGGGCTTGGTAAAGAGTTACTAGACATGACACCAAAAATATGATCCATAAAAGACATTATTGACAAATTGGATTTCGCCAAAAATTTAAATGTTTGCTCTGTGAAAGAATTCTGTTAAGGAGTTAAATAGTTAAGCTAAAGACTGGAGAAAAATACCTGCAAATCATTTATACTAGAAATTACTTATATTTAGAATATACAAAGAGCTCATCAACAACAAAAAGTATAGAAAATAGACCAAAGATATGTATAGATATTTCTTTAAAGAGAATATTCAAATGGCAAGTAAGCACATGAAAAGTGTCCAAAATCATTAGGTATTAAATAAATAAAAATTATATAGTGAGATATTGCTTTTTACACATAATTTTATTATGAAAGCAAAAATAATTGAAATAGTAACAATACTAAATGTTAATAAAAATGACTAAAACCTGGATCACTCATATATTGCTGGTAGGAATTTAAATGATACAACTCCTCTGGAAAATAGCTTGGGAGTTTTTTAAAAAACTAAACATACATCCATCATATGACCCATCAATCATGCTTCTGCTGCTGCTGCTAAGTCACTTCAGGCGTGTCCGACTCTGTGCGACCCCATAGACGGCCGCCCACCAGGCTCCGCCATCCCTGGGATTGTCCAGGCGAGAACACTGGAGTGGGTGGCCATTTCCTTCTCCAAAGCATCAAAGTGAAAAGTGAAAGTGAAGTCGCTCCGACTCTTAGCGACCCCCATAGACGGCAGCACACCAGGCTCCTCCGTCCATGGGGTTTTTCCAGGCAAGAGTCCTGGAGTGGGTTGTTGTTGCCTTCTCCACAATCCCCTTTCCAGTATTGGTCTAATCAGTCTATCCTCTACTATCTCCTGGAGTTTGTTCATATTCACGTCCATTGACTCGGTGATGCTAATGCTCACAAAAATCTTTCACACTATTGCTCATTGTATCTTTATTTGTAATAGCCCCAAACTGAAACAACCCAGTTGTACCACAGGAGGTAAGTAATTAAACTGCAGTACATTGTACATGGAATACTGCATGTTCCCTTTTTCAGCAATAAAAAGGAATGGCTATTGCAAGTAGGCCCTTCATTGATTGATTTCTTTCACTCAAATAATGGGTTTCAAATCTATGTGTACCTATTTGATTTTTATCCCTAAAACTTCAAATAAGCTGTTTTCTTCCATGCAATATTGTATACTTCCTTGTATATAGAAGAAGCTGGTGAGAGGGTCCTACTCAAGCAAGTGCACTGTTTTGCATGCAAAATTTTTTAAAAATTAAGTTGTACTGATTCTATTTTGTAAATGGAAAAAGACTAATGCTTGTGCATTTTGATATATTTAAGTTCATCTTTTTCCACAACATAATATATTTGACACAATTGGGTTTCTCATATTATCCTAATTCATGTATATCAGAATTCTAAATAATACTGTATTAAGTTTTGTGTTGTAAGAACAAATGAAATAAACTTGAATTGTATTACCAAAAAAAAAAAAAGGAATGGCTATTGATATTAAAAACTTCTATGAGTATCCACGGAATGATGCTGAGTGGGAAAGAAAGTCAATCTTAAAAAATCACATGCCATGTGATATTATTATATAAAATTATAGAGATAAAAAACAGATTAATGCCCACATGATTTTATTATATAAAATTATAGAGATGAAATATAGATTGATGCCCATGTGATTTTATGATATAAAATTATAGAGATGAAATATAGATTGATGCCCATATGATTTTATGGTATAAAATTATAGGGATGAAAAACAGATTGATACCCAAGTGATTTTATGATATAAAATTATAGAGATGAAAAACAGAGTAGTATTTTTCAGAGGTTAGAGATGGTGGGAAATGAGAGATGTGGCAATGGAAGTAAAGTACAAAGGAGACGTCTGGGGTGAAGGAATCATTCTGAATCTTGACTGCACTGGGGTTATACAAATCTACCCATGTGATAAAATGACATAGAACATCCATTGTATCAATATCAATTTCCTGGTTTGGGTATTGTTATATTTAATATTACTATAAATAAGCTTATTTTTATATAAATTATTTGTAAGTAATTTCGATTCCTGGGTTGGGAAGATCTGCTGGAGAAGGGACAGGTTACCCACTCCAGTATTCTTGGGCTTCCCTTGTGGCTCAGCTGGTAAAGAATCTACCTGCAATGCAGGAGACATGGGTTTGATTCCTGGGTTGGGAAGATCCCCTGGAGAAGGGAAAGGCAGCTCACTCCAGCATTTTGGCCTGGAGAATTCCATGGACTGTATAGTCCAAGGGGTCGCAAAGAGTTGGACACAACTGAGCAACTTTCACTTTCTTTTCACATTATAAATAAGTACTATTGTACTATAACTATATAAATTATAACCTAAAGGGAAAAGTGGATATAGGGTACACAATCCTCCCTGTATAATCTTTATAACTTCCTTTGATCTATAATTATTTTGAAAGAACTGGTGACTATAATTTGACAGCTATTTAATTTAGAGAACTTTGCTTTAGTCATATTTTTCTAATGATTTAGTATAACCCTCTGGGACATTTGGTTGAAATTTAAAGGAATTACCACTAGATGACACCATAGATTGCACAACCAAACCATCAGAGTATTCCCTAAGGGTTTGAAATTTACTTAAGCCTCCATTTTTTTTTAAACATGAGTATATATGATGGAATTTACAATCAGATAAAACTTTACTTTCTATTGATCTTAAAATCTCTCATATCTTAAAGCTCACTGATCATTTTTGTTTTTAAAATTTTGGTCCAACAACCAAAAATATGGTTTTATTAAAGAACAAACTTCTAGGTACTTCCTTGGAAGCTCTAAAGTTATTTTGTGGCCATGACTGAAGACCAGGAAGGTGGAAATATCACTAAAGAACCCTGAGAGATGTAAATCCTATGAGTTAAGTACCAAATCTGTGAGCCAAGCTACAAACCACCTTCAAATCAAATGTATATGAAGCCTCAGTTAGTCAGTTCAGCCGCTTAGTCATGTCTGACTCTTTGCAACCCCATGGACTGCAGCACGCCAGGCCTCCCTGTCCATCACCAACTCCCAGAGTTTACTCAAACTCATGTCCATTGAGTGGGTGATGCCATCCAACCATCTCATCCTCTGTCGTCCCCTTCTCCCCCTGCCTTCCATCTTTCCCAGCATCAGGGTCTTTTCCTCTGAGTCAGTTCTTTGCATCAGGTGGCCAAAGTATTGGAGTTTCAGCTTCAACATCAGTCCTTCTGGGTCCTCCCTATTTGTTCTAAGTGTCTAGGAGGACTTTCAGGCTGAGCAACCCCACGCCCATATTTTTTCTTGAAGGTGAACCTGTTTTCCCTGGTCTTGGAGTGCAAGAGGGGTCATACGAGGTGACAAATACATTTCAACTTCAGGACCTTTGTTCTCACTGTTATCTTTGCCTGGAATAATCCTTTGTCAGATGTCTGTCTCACTCCCTCCCTTTACACAAGTCTCTGTGTGTGTTTGCTCAGATATGTCCGACTATTTGTGATCTCATGGCTGTGGCCACCAGGCTCCTCTGTCCATGGAATTTTCAATGCAGGAATACTGGAGTGGGTTGCCATTTCCTACTGTAGGGGATCTTCCCAACCTGGGGCTTGGACCCTCATCTCTTGAGTCTCCTGCATTGGCAGGAGGATCCTTGACCACTAGTGCCATCTGTTCTCTAAAACAATTACCTACTAGAGATGTCTTCCCTGAAACACCCTGTCATGTATAGCAAACTGCCCCTGTCATGTACACTCCATTCTTTAGCTGCCACCCACTTTCGTTTATTCTTCTTAGTACCTATCTGACATCGTGACATAATTTTTCCCAAGGTAGGAACTTAAGTCCATTTTGTTCAGTGCTCCTATCTAATACAAACACATATTTATGAGATAAATAAACAATTAAGAGAGATATATAACAGAACTTCAGGACCATCCACAGTAAGAACTGGTTTCTAGGGCTTTTGAATATTCTGCTTGGATAGCCAACCTATTCCTGGTAGCCTCTCCTGACACCTAAAAACCTACAAGCAAAACATGACTGTTTGGGGCTTTTCACAGTTAAGTATTTAAAATCTGATGCCTTTCCAATGAATTTTCAAAACTAAGCCATATTTTCTAAAAGCCACATTTTTAAAGGGCAGAAAATTTCAAAAAACAGAGCAATTAGTTGTCAGCAATACTTGTAAATTTATTTAAAAGTTGCAACTTTAATTAAATTTTATACTGGTTTTACTTTCTGCAAGTAAAAACCAAAACATGTGGAGTTGGTTTGTTCTTATGAAAAACTAAGAAGTGTTTCTTAACATAAAATAAGTATAAGTCATCAGTAATATTTTTTCTTCTTATAAAGCTAGCAGTATAAAATGATACTCCATAATACCAACAAAAAAAAAATAGTACTCAAGTTTAACTACCATCTCCTCATTAGTACTTTCTTACTGTATGTTGAGAAAGTTGTATTTTTAGTCATATGATCTTTTCATCTCCTTTATTCAGGTCATATTTTCACTAAAAAGGTGAATTATCTTAAAAAAGAAAAAGAATGAGAACATGATTCATATTCAGACAAAACATATTCACAATTCTACAATTCAAAAATGTTATGAAAAATTGAAACTCATTTGGACTATAAAATATGACCTGAGAAGCACATTTTCTTCAGCAGAATAAGAAGCTCTGAAAATCAGCTCCTCCATAAAGGCAATGAGAATATTGGCAAAAGGGTCAAATCAATTTTTTCAGAATTCTGAGAAATAGCCAAAAGTTGCAGTAATACAAGGAGCATTTCTGAAGAACTATTCAGTTCAGTTCAGTCGCTCAGGCGTGTCCGACTCTTTGCGACCCCAGTGAATCGCAGCACGCCAGGCCTTCCTGTCCATCACCAACTCCCGCAGTTCACTCAGACTCACGCCCATCGAGTCAGTGATGCCATCCAGCCATCTCATCCTCTGTTGTCCCCTTCTCCTCCTGTCCCCAATCCCTCCCAGCATCAGAGTCTTTTGCAATGAGTCAACTCTTCGCATGAGGTGGCCAAAGTACTGGAGTTTCAGCTTTAGCATCATTCCTTCCAAAGAAATCCCAGGGCTGATCTCCTTCAGAATGGACTGGTTGGATCTCTTTCCAGTCCAAGGGACTCTCAAAAGTCTTCTCCAACACCACAGGTCAAAAGCATCAATTCTTCAGCTCTCAGCCTTCTTCACAGTCCAACTCTCACATCCATACATGACCACTGGAAAAACCATAGCCTTGATTAGATGGACCTTTGTTGGCAAAGTAATGTTCCTGCTTTTGAATGTGCTATCTAGGTTGGTCATAACTTTTCTTCCAAGGAGTAAGAGTCTTTTAATTTCATGGCTGCAATCACCATCTGCAGTGATTTTGGAGCCCCCAAAAATAAAGTCTGACACTGTTTCCACTGTTTGCCCATCTATTTCCCATGAAGTGATGGGGCCAGATGCCATGATCTTCATTTTCTGAATGTTGAGCTTTAAGCCAACTTTTTCACTCTCCACTTTCACTTTCATCAAGAGGCTTTTTAGTTCCTCTTCACTTTCTGCCATAAGGGTGGTGTCATCTGCATATCTGAGGTTATTGATATTTGTCCCGGCAATCTTGATTCCAGCTTGTGCTTCTTCCAGCCCAGCGTTTCTTATGATGTACTCTGCATATAAGTTAAATAAACAGAGTGACAATATACAGCCTTGATGTACTCCTTTTCCTATTTGGAACCACTTAATATTTTAAAGACAAATAACCCAACTTAAAAATGAGCAAAGATTTGACTAAATCTCTCTCCAAAGATACATAAATTACTAATAAGTTTATGAAAAAGTATCTGACATCATTAGCCATCAGGGAAATAAAAATCAAGATTAAAATGGAAACCACCTCACAGTCACTGGGATAGCAATCAAAAGTATGGATGATAACAAATACTGCAAAGTCAAGGGGAAATTGAAACCAACGTATAATGCAACCATTTTCGTAAAAAGTTCTTCTGTTTCTCAAAAATTTAAACAGTTATCATATGACCCAGCAATTCCACTCATAGGTAAATACCATAAGTACACAAAAAATTTGTGCCTGATTATTCTTAATAACATTATTCATTAAAACCAAAAAGTAAAGAACCCAA
Source organism: Capricornis sumatraensis (assembly GCF_032405125.1). Taxonomy (NCBI): domain Eukaryota; kingdom Metazoa; phylum Chordata; class Mammalia; order Artiodactyla; family Bovidae; genus Capricornis; species Capricornis sumatraensis. The sequence continues at coordinate 74,581,082 of NC_091082.1, forward strand.
ATATCCATCAAATGATGAATAAACAAAATATGATATATTTATACAATGGAATACTATTCAGCAATGAAAAGGCGTGAAGTACTGATATATGCTATAACATGGATAAACCTTAAAAACATTATACTTGGGACTTCCCTGGTGGTCTAGGGTTAAGACTCCATGCTTCCAATGCAGGGGGCATGGATTCGATCTCTGGGTGGGGAATTAAGATCCCACGTGCCACTTGACACAGCTGCCCACCCCTTGCCACAAAAGCATTATGTTAAGTTAAAGAAGGCAAACACAAAAGGCCACATATTGTATAATTCCAATTGCATGAAGTGTCCAAAATAGGCAAGTCCATAGGGACAGAATGTAGATTAGTGGTTGTCAGAGAAAGAGAAGGGAGAAACGGGAAGTGATGATATATTCTAGAATTAGAGGGTGGTGATGGTTGCACAGCCCTATGAATATACTGGAAACTTCTGAATTGTACACTTTAAAATGATGGATTTTATGGTATGTGAATTATATCTCAGTAAAATTGTTTTGGGGACTTTCCAGGTGACCTAGTATAGAATACACCTGCAAATGCAGGAAATGTGGGTTTGATCCCTGGGTCAGGAAGATCCCCTGGAGAAGGGAATGGCAACCCACTCCAGTGTTCTTGCCTGGGGAATCCCATAGACAGAGGAGCCTAGCAGGCTACAATCCATGGGGGTCGCAAAGAGTCAGACATGACTGAACACAGACAATATTGTTTTAGAAAGTAAAAGTATGACTTGAACACATCTAATAGCAAAATCTAACTACAATAAAATTGTTCATTGTCTTTCCTTATGCCACTTAATGTAACTATTCATATATTTTCCTTCAGAAATATTACTGCAATTCTTTATCAAGTACTGTCCTGAACCCTGCTGCATGTGTTGATATTATTAAATGTGTTTTCCCTTTACCATTCTAAAGTGCTATAAATTCTGAATACTTAACAACAGGTTCCAGGGATTTTTGAATAACAAATATGAACCTAGATTATTATTGATAAACACTTGCATTATGACTAATACTGAACTTCAATTTTGGTTTCCCTCTTGCAGCCCAAGATTAGAATGAATAGATCCATATTTAATAAAACAGCTACTATGGGGTTACTTGGTCTGAAAGCACTCTTAGACATTTAGACCAGAAAGGGACTATCTATGACCTCTGATCTAATGTTGGTTTGTAAGCTAGGTTTGGTCCTTTATTGACAGAACTCACAGCTCTCAGACGTTTTTGTTGATATATCTACCATTTCCCTCCCATCTTCAATCACAGCCATAAAGATGCTTTAGCACCTCCAAGAAGTGCTTAGAAGTTTTTTTTTTTCTTAACACTTTTTTTTTTTTTACAGGACCAAAAGTTTAAAAAGAAAACCAACAAAAATAAGCAACAAAACCAAATAAAACACACATGTGCAATGTATACTTTCTGATACAAAGATCTCCTCCATCATCTGTTAAGACTAATGTGTCTCTTGTGAATTGCCTATGGGATGAAACACAAATCAGTGTGATACCAAAAGTCAGTGTTTCTTTCATGTTAGAAGCACAGACCATGATTATTATATGCATCAATGCTGTAATAAAACAACCTGTGGGTTCTTGGAGAAGCTCAGGGAATTATACTTGGAAGCGCTTGGTTTATACTTTTGAAAATACTAGATTGTGTTTAGCTGACAACAAAACAGAATTTCCAAGGTAAGACCTAATTTTCAGTTTGCCTCTTGCTGGGAGTTGAAAGATACAAAGACCTCTAAAAATATATTTAAACACAAATGGTTTGAGTACCATATATCTAGGCCAGTGGTCCCCAAATACTGGATAAGCAGTATCAGCTTCAGCATCATCTGCATACATGTTAGATACACAATCCTTGGGCCCCACCACACACTGACTGAATCAAGAACTCCAGTCAAGATGGGCAGTATTGTGTACTCACAAGCTGAATATTCATGGGAAGGACTGATGCTGAAGCTCCAGTACTTTGGCCACCTGATGCAAATAGACAACTCATGGGAAAGACCCTGATGCTGGAAAAGATTGAAGGCGGGAGGAGAAGGGGGAGACAGAAGATGAGATGATTTGATGACATCACTGACTCAATAGACACGAATTTGAACAAGCTTCGGGAGATGGTGAAGGACAGGGAAGCCTGGCGTGCTGCAGTCCATGGGGTTGCAAAGAGACATGACACAGTGAGTGAACAAAAAGGCTTCTAGGTGATTCTGACGCATGCTGAAATTTGAAAACTACAAAATGTCCATGCGGAATATGAAATATCTCCACGTATTCCAAAATATTGGGGGAAATGCTTTATGTAGCATTCCCCTTTAAAATGGCATGCTGCACACTAACTGCATATTAAGGCTGAGTAGCCTACAGTAAAGTCTTCCCTGGTAGCTCAGTGGTAATCTACCTGCAATGCAGGAGACCCAGGTTCCATTCCTGGGTTGGGAAGATACCCTGGAGCAGAGTATGCAACCCACTCCAGTATTCTTGCCTGGAGAATCCCAAGGACAAAGGAGCCTGGGTGGCTACAGTCCATAGTGTTGCACAGAGTTGGACACGACTGAAGCGATTAAGCAGCAGCAGCAGCAGCCTACAGTAAAATAAACAAGAAAGCACAGGAACCCAGGGGACTAATGCAGGGCTTCACTGTGCCTTTGGGGGCAGTTTGTTGCTTTTCTGGAGGCACAACTTCAGTGTACAGAGATCAAATCTGTTTTTCCTTTAAGCACTGCAGTAAAAATTATTTTTAATGGTCATTTGTGCTCTCTTTTTGTCTTGCTTGCCTGCTATTGGTCTTTATGTAGGGCACATCTGCCTGCCTGTAATGGGCTATGGTAAATTGCTCTGGTTCCCAGAGGGACCCCACATGGCTTGGCAAACTCTCCCTGTAGGAGGGCTTGGTTTTAGACTGTTTTTTTCCATAAAAGAAAAGCAAGGATGCAACTCCAACCAGAGACAAGTTGCAAAGACTCAGAAGCTGGTACAGATGGGGTTCATTAGTAATATTCTAAAAAGGCCAAAGCAAGTCAAGAGTGGAGCATTCTCTCATTCTTTCTCACTGTTTGTATCGTATTCTTTTATTTATTTATTTTTGTCCAAATTCACCTCTTGCCCTTTAAACATCTGTTTAAAATTAAGAAAACAATTTATTATGGAAGAAACTGATAGCTATACTGCCTTTAAAAGAGAGAGAGAGAAAAAAAGCACATACTCTTTTACTTCTAGGCTTGACACCTCAGTCTCAAACTGATTTGGAAAAAATAAGCAGTTCTCATTTCTTTTTTTTTTTTTTGTTCTCATTTCATTATTGTCATTACAACTGCACTCTATTAAAAACTTCTACCTTCTTAGCAAAAGTATAGATCACGAAGATATACATTTGGTGCATTAGCCTTATTCTTCTCTACCTTAGTTTTTTTCTTTGCATTAGCCTTCTGTCTTTATTTACATTATGTTTTTATTTTTACCAGATTGCTTTACATTTTCTAGAAGTAATCTATGAATACAAGTGAATTTGTATTTTCTCTTTCATTCTTATATATAAAAAAATAACCAAGTTCAGTTTTATCCTTTAGCATTTTTTACACCTTAGCAAATATTTTTTGAGCAATCCACTGTGTCTGCTCTATGGCAGGAAACTATACCCTTTTTACCACCAAAGTACTAGTAAAAACAATTAGGCAGAAAAACCAGGCAATTTATGGAAAAATTCAAGTTACAGTCCCAGACAATGGTGAAGTGAAGAAAGGAATGTGATGAGCAACGTTATCAAAAATGACTTGTAACTGGATTGCACAGACAAATTTAGAAAGCTACCTACACTTTGCTTCTTCTCTATTTATGACACAAATTAGAAATAAGATGAAAGACTAAGAAATGCTTTGTTTCAATTTACTATTTTAGGGACTTCCCTGATGATCCAGAGGTTAAGAACTCACCTTGCAATGCAGGGTACAAAAGTTCCATCCCTGGAGAACTAAAATCCCACACGCCACAGGGCAACTAAGCCTGTGTGCCGCAGTAGAGTCTGTGCTCTGCAGCAAAATGTCCTGACTCAGCGAAAATCTTGCATGCCACAGCTAAGACCCAAGGCAGCCAGATGAATGTATTTTTTAAAAGTATAAATTCGTGCCAAATTTAGTGCCATCCAAACAAAGGCACAATATCTATAATATAACTCTATAAAAATTCAGGAGAAAATAAAAAATCCAAAGGATGGGTTTGTTTGACCCCACTTAAAATTGGGAGAAATGCAACCTAAAACTACACCTAAATGCTTGTCGTCTATGTAATGGCAAAACAAAAGGCTGACAATGCATGCTGGTGATAAACTGTGGGGAAATAGACACTCTCATTAATCACTGGTGGAATGTTTTAAGGGAAATTTGGCAAATTATAACAAAACAAAATATGCATTCAATTTTTGACTCTGGTAAGTGACCCTGAAGATGTACCTCCAATTATACAAACGTAATATGCACAAGGTTATTCATTGAAATATTGCACATAATTTCTCCATAAAATACTTAAAGCCCCCTAAATGCTTATATAGAGAAGAGTAGTTGAATGAAGTGTGGTACATCTATACAATGGAATATACACAATTATAAAAATGAAAAAATAGAGTAACTATAATCTCTATCAGTTAAGTTCAGTCACTCACTCGTGTCCGACTCTTTACGACCCCATGAATCGCAGCACGCCAGGCCTCCCTGTCCATCACCATCTCCCAGAGTTCACTCAGACTCGTGCCCATCGAGTCAGTGATGCCATCCAGCCATCTCATCCTCGGTCGTCCCCTTCTCCTCCTGCCCCCAATCCCTCCCAGCATCAGAGTCTTTTCTAATGAGTCAGCTGTTCGCATGAGGTGGCCAAAGTACTGGAGTTTCAGCTTTAGCATCATTCCTTCCAAAGAACACCCAGGACTGATCTCCTTCAGAATGGACTGGTTGGATCTCCTTGCAGTCCAAGGGACTCTCAACAGTCTTCTCCAACACCACAGTTCAAAAGCATCAATTCTTCGGTGCTCTGCTTTCTTCACAGTCCAACTCTCACATCCATACATGACCACTGGAAAAACCATAAGCCTTGAATAGACGGACCTTTGTTAGCAAAGTAATGTCCCTGCTTTTGAATATGCTATCTAGATTGGTCATAACTTTTCTTCCAAGGAGTAAGCATCTTTTAATTTCATGGCTGCAATCACCATCTGCAGTGATTTTAGAGCCCCCTAAAATAAAGTCTGACAGTTTCTCCATCTATTTGCCACGAAGTGATGGGACTGGATGCCATGATCTTCATTTTCTGAATGTTGAGGTTTACGCCAACTTTTTCACCTCTTTCACTTTCATCAAGAGGCTCTTAAGTTATTTTTTGCTTTCTGCCATAAGGGAGGTATCATCTGCATATCTGAGGTTATTGATATTTCTCCTGGCCATCTTGATTCCAGCTTGGGCTTCATCCAGCCCAGCATTTCTCATGATGTACATTGTGCAAAACAAACAACAAACGCAAGAGAAATAAACCAGAAAATCATAAGATTGGTTACCTAAGAGGAATGGGGGTAAACATGGTGAGGAAAATGGGGCAAAGGGAATAGGATGAAGGAAATCATAAAATAATAGAATCCCTATGAAGTTGGATGGGGAAAAAAATCAAACTAACCTTAGCAACTTTGGATAATATTCTATTTAAACTATATACTCCAAGGTTAAAGACAAGAACTGTGCACATGAACACTCCTCAGTTAGTAGATCTGTTTCTCATAGGGATATTGTTTAGCGTGTGAAAGTACTTGCTCTGCTGCTGCTGCTGCTGCCAAGTTGCTTCAGTCGTGTCTGACTGTGTGCGACCCCATAGACGGTAGCCCACCAGGCCCCGCCGTCCCTGAGATTCTCCAGGCAAGAACACTGGAGTGGGTTACTACTTGCTCTAGGATTAAGCAAATGAGTAAATATATTGCAGATAATGAAAACTAACTTTCTCACTGTTGGAGTAAGGTGCTACCAGTTAAAAAAAAAAAGAGTGAATACTGTGGTATTGGATTGAAATTGGAGGTATTACAGTATGGACTTATGATTTTACTAAGCATGCAGATAAATGTAGAGTGTATGAATGTGTATTTGCTTTTTTATGGCTCTGTCCTCTGAGAAGGCCTAGCAGCAAGGATACACCAGTGCCAAGGAACACATCTGGTGCTTGGATTTGATTTCTAAACAACATCTCCCTGTGACCCTGCTTGGGTGGGGAAGGGTCATGGAACTAAGGCTCCTCGAAGAAGTGGCTGATTCCAGCACTGCATGAGAAGTATAACGCTGAAATCTCTAAGAGTGCCAAAAAGTAGGAAGTGCTCTAAGAAATGATGGGGGTATGTCTAATGGACATGGGAACCAACTTGGTAAGACTCCCAATGGCCAAATCTAGGACACTTTAATAAATAGTGATGTCATAGATTATTACCCATTTAATAAAATAAGAATCCATAAGTTTATTCTGATTAAAAATAGGAAAACTATTCCTTTTAGTAGGATTTCAACTAATAAATGTAGAAGGAATGAAGAATTGAACATTATTATTTGTTAAAAATTCTCCAAGCAAGGCTTCAGCAATATGTGAACCATGAATTTCCAGATGTTCAAGCTGGTTTTAGAAAAGGCAGAGAAACCAGAGATCAAATTGCCAACATCCACTGGATCATGGAAAAAGCAAGAGAGTTCCAGAAAAACATCTATTTCTGCTTTATTGACTATGCCAAAGCCTTTGACTGTGTGGATCACAAGAAACTGTGGAGGATTCTGAAAGAGATGGGAATACCAGACCACCTGACCTCCTCTTGAGAAACCTATATGCAGGTCAGGAAGCAACAGTTAGAACTGGACATGGAACAACAGACTGGTTCCAAATAGGAAAAGGAGTATGTCAAGGCTGTATACTGTCACCCTGCTTATTTAACTTCTATGCAGAGTACATCATGAGAAACTCTGGGCTGGAGGAAGCACAGGCTGAAATCTAGATTGCTGGGAGAAATATCAATAAGCTCAGATATGCAGATGACACCACCCTTATGGCAGAAAGTGAAGAGGAACTAAAGAGCCTCTTGATGAAAGTGAAAGAGGAGTGAAAAAGTTGGCTTAAAGCTCAACATTCAGAAAACGAAGATCATGGCATCTGGTCCCATCACTTCATGGGAAATAGATGGGCAAACAGTGGAAACAGTGTCAGACTTTATTTTTGAGGGCTCCAAAATCACTGCAGATGGTGATTGCAGCCATGAAATTAAAAGATGCTTACTCCTTGGAAGAAAAGTTATGACCAAACTAGATAGCACATTCAAAAGCAGGGACATTATTTTGCCAACAAAGGTCCGTCTAGTCAAGGCTATGGTTTTTCCAGTAGTCATGTATGGATTCAAGAGTTGGACTGTGAAGAAGGCTGAGCACCAAAGAATTGATGCTTTTGAACTGTGGTGTTGGAGAAGACTCTTGAGAGTCCCTTGGACTGCAAGGAGATCCAACCAGTCCATTCTGAAGGAGATCAACCGTGGGTGTTCTTTGGAAGGAATGATGCTGAAGCTGAAACTCCAGTACTTTGGCCACCTCATGCGAAGAGTTGACTTATTAGAGAAGACTCTGATGCTGGGAGGGATTGGGGGCAGGAGGAGAAGGGGACGACCGAGGACGAGATGGCTGGATGGCATCACTGACTCGATGGACGTGAGTCTGAGTGAACTCCGGGAGTTGATGATGGACAGGGAGGCCTGACGTGCTGCGATTCATGGGGTCGCAAAGAGTCGGACATGACTGAGCGACTGAACTGAAGATATTTACAGAAATCTATGTGAATATATGAGAAATATTTGTCATTTTCCAACTGTGTCTGAAATTATTTAAAATGAAAAGTTCAAAATAGTAATTCTAAAGTGGTACTCTTCTTATTGATAGTTCTCTTTCAATAATGTTGCTTGAATTATGTAAATATACTTTTTTTTTAATAGAGCTTTTATTTTTAATTCAAAAATGCAAATTACAACTATTTTTTTTCTTAATTCCTTTCATGAAAAGAAAGCCAAAAAAAAAAAAAATTGCCATTGTCAAATGTCGATAAGTACAGTTGTGCATAAGCCAGAACAGAATTCTGCAGATAAAATACAGTATATATTTCTTTTCCTTATGAATTTTAATACAGCAGGTATGCATTTTAAATTAATATCAATGGCAGCCTGAAAAAGAGAAAATAAGTGAAAAATTAAACACCATGTAGCTTGAAGCAGAAGTAGAAAGGTTGGGCCATTTCAGCCTTTTATTTTGATGACAGTGGTAGATGCATTCATTTAGTCATTCAACGAACTTCTAGGCACTGAGGTATGAGAGAGAACAGAGGTGAACAAAACATGAGCATTGTTCTCTAGAAGCTCACAGTCGTGTGTGTGTTGGGGTGCTGGAGGAGAGGGTACAGTAAGGAGTAACGTGCAATCACCAGACATCACTGGAACACACAGGGCTATTACAGGGCTATTCCAAGGCATAGATGAAGAAACTGATCAAACGTCTTTAAGGGAATAAAATTTGCCACTCCAAGATGAATCTCTTTTGCAGGAGGATTAATTTAGGCTGATTATTTTGATTTAATGGAAGACTTGGGATGTAAGAGCCTGTTTCCGGAACAGAGCTATCATCAGAGAAATTTATAGAGAATATGGGCTACATGTGGTAGAGAAAACTCAACAGGACCTGGAGATCAGAGTCTGCTCTATGTCCCATTGTCTCTTCATTGCCCAACAAACATTTGTTTTCCAAACATTTGCTTTTCCATCTGTTAATTGCCTTCCTCTGCCCCTCCACCTTTGAAGTCCTAAACCACTAACCCTAACATTCTTTTTAGATGAAGATGGTGTTTAAGATGAGGCTTTCGGCCATTTTGGTGAGTTACTCAGCTCTCCTGGGTCTCTCCCAGGTATATATGTTATTAAACTTTTGTTTGACTTTCTCCTTTTAATTTGTCTCAAGTCAATTTAATTCTTAGACCGGCCCCAATGTCTTCCAGGTAGAAAAGATATCTAAGTGAGACAAGAAGGTCAAAATTACTAAGCTTATTTCTTTAAATCCCCTCAGATTGCCTTTTTTTTTTTTTCATTACTACAAATGGCCTCCTTGAATCTCTGTCCAACTTGTCAGTCATAGGGAAAGTAAAAAAGAACTTTACTAGCTCTGAGAAGAGAAACAAAGTTGGTACAAAGAAAAGTAAAACTGAGAAAGAACAAGAGCAAGAGATAAAACTATAAAACATTCAATATGGTTCATGTAGAATGACAGTGGGGATTAAAAAGAGATGGGGCTGCAAGGCAAACAAAAGCCAGCTTATGAAGGACTTGTATTCAACCTGAGTTTTCCAACATTATTCTGAGGGAAACGGGCATGACTCTTTACAGAGAATTTTTTATTTCAGTGTATAAATTCTTAGTAATTTTCAGTTTTGTTTTTGGACCTGCTGTCAGAGAAACTTCCTTCTGTCTCTTCCAGAAACAACAGAGATCATACTGACTTGCTAGGTCCAATAGATGAGAAGGCAATGGCACCCCACTCCAGTACTCTTGCCTGGAAAATCCCATGGACGGAGGAGCTTGATAGGTTGCAGTCCATGGGGTTGCTGAGAGTTGGACATGACTCAGTGACTTCACTTTCACTTTTCACTTTCATGCATTGGAGAAGGAAATGGCAACCCACTCCAGTGTTCTTGCCTGGAGAATCCCAGGGATGGGAGAGCATGGTGGGCTGCCGTCTATGGGGTCGCACAGAATCGGACACAACTGAAGCGACTTAGCAGCAGCAGGTCCAATAGAACTCTGTTGATTACATGATATATTTAAAGATGGAGACCAAAGGAGACTATCTTTGGGAAGATTCTTCTGTAGAATACTAGTGTCTGGACTTCTCTGGTGGTCCAATGGCTGAGAACCTGCCTGCCAACGCAGGGCATATGGACTCAACCCCTGGTTAGAGAAAATTCCATATGCCACACAGCACCTAGGCCCATGTGCCACGATTACTGAAGCCCGCACTCCGCAGTGAGAGAAGCCACCGCAATGAGAAGCCCATACCCGGCAAATAGAGAGTAGCCTCCTCTCGCCACAACTAGAGAGAGCCTGGGTGCAACAACGAAGACCCAGCACAGTCCAAATTAAATCCATCGAAAATTTTTAAACAAAAGGAAAAAGAACACTAATGTCTAACTCTGTCCCAAGCCCTTTTTCCCTTTCTGAAACTGGCTTTGCTTCTGAACCCAGGAATTTATGGCTAGTAAGTATCCTCCGTATCCTCTCAAGAATAATGGTAATTAATACTTTAAGGAAAAATAAAAGTAATGGCATTCCTGGTTTCCAGTTGTGTGTATGAGCAGCTTGGAGTTACCACTCCACTGTAAGAAGTGAAAAGGTCTTTTTTACAAGTAAAAAGACTGAAAAATCAACCACTCTTCTTAGGCCCATAAGAGAAGTGAGGCCACAGAGCAAAAAGCTATCCCTAAATTTGGAGAACACAGAGAATCACAATGTACCAAGCAGAAACCCAAAAATGGAATCCTCCATGGGAACCAATTCCCTAGTAGGAAATCCAGAGCTGTAACTGATAAATTGCTGGAGGCTCAGACTGGACAAGTATGAAAGTGAAAAACGCCAGGGGGACCCAAATATAGGGGCCTGCTGAAACCGAGCAGGGCCCTGTGGGGCTCCCAGGCATGGAGGCCGTTTTGTCCCCCATTTCTTATAGGCAAGGCTCCGGTCTACATGACCTTCCCTGAGTTCCAAAGAGCAGATTTGAATAGTTGCTAATCAAGGGAAGAGCAGTCAAGAAATCACCTAAAACAAGATTAAATGGACTAGAGAAGCTCATCAAGATTAGGAGACACCAGAGAAAAGGGCTTCCCTGCTGGCTCAGCGGTAAAGAATCTCCTGCCAGTGTAGGAGACAGGGAGGCATGGGTTCGGTGCCTGGGTAGGAAAGGTCCCCTGAAGAAGGAAATAGCAACCCACTCCAGTATTCTTGCCTGGGGAATCCCATGGATAGAAGAGCCTGGCGGACTACAGTCCAGGGGGTCAAGAAAGAGTCCGATACAACTGAGCGACTAAACAACACCTGAAATGGGCTTAGAAAATGCAGGTTCTACACACACCCTAGTTTTGCCAGAGACTCTACCTTTGAACCCTCATCAAACCCTCCTGGGTTGGGACACACAGTTTTTGAGGGCACAACTGTGTCCCCCTTTGCTTAGCAAAATAAAAAAGTTATCTTTTTCTACTTCACCCAGAACTCTGTCTCTAAGACTTGTTTCAGCACCGGTGTCAAGTTTTCAGTAACATCACCACCACACTTTTGAGACTCTTACCTCCAGGAGTTTGACCGGGGTCTCAGAGTGAATAATGCAGAAAAAGCTTGTGCCTCCCATAGGGAGAGGGAAAAAGGAGCCATTTTGAAACACACCAGTGCACTCTAGTTCTTTGTAACAAGGCCTGCCCTCAGGAGAAATTAATCGACCATATTTAACCTGCTAGGGTTAGCCTCTGACCCTGGGGAAGGGAGATACCGAACTTCAGCCCACTCTAGCCTTCCTGTTTAAGTATGGGGGAGGGGAAGGTGAAGAACAGTGCAGGAAAGATTAATTAGAAGCACTTGTGAAGTCCACACTCAAGAGGTGTAGGTTCACTGAAAGACTGAGAATTAGTCATAGGACTACAGGATGCTTCCCCTGCCCCCCTACCTCACCATCACATTAGTAAAGGCTTATTTACAGAAGTTTCTTTTACCAATGACATCATGTCTGGCTATAAGCAAAAACTGCAAGATACAGTAAAGGGCAAAAAAACACAGTTTGAAAATACAGAGCAAGCAGAATCAGATATGGTTGGAATACCAGACCAGGAATTAAAAAAAAAAACAAACTATGATTAATTTATTAAGGGCATAAAGTAGGCAGCAGACAAGAACAGATGTATAATTTAAGCAAAGAAAAGCAAACCCTAAGAAAGATCCAAAAGGAAATGTTAGAGATGAAAGATACTGTAACAAACATGAAGGATGCTGGTGATGGCTTTGATTGAGAAAAACAGAGCAGAATATCCAAGGGCTGTGGAAGAACTACAGAAGATGTAACACAAGTATGATGAGGATACCAGTGAGACAGGAGGGAAGCCGACAGGGCACAACCTTTCAAAGAATGGCAGTCATAGGACAGGACAAAAACTGTTAGAATCAACTAGATCCAAGATGGCAGAAGGTTCTGCTCCCAGACCATAAAAACTAACCACTGCATTTTCACGGCCTCACGCCTTCTGAGACCGCCCACACCCTAAAGAGTGCATTTTTCCCAAGGCCATTCTCACCTTTTGAGTTGGACCATACAGTGTCTATGGAATGTGTATCTCTTTAAATAAATCCACTTGTTACCTATCACTTTGTCCGTAGCTGAATTCTTTCTGCAATGAGATGTAAAGAACCTGAGCCTCATTAAGTCCTGAGATCAGGAGTGCAATCCCAGTTAAAAGACTGTGAATTCTATTTCCAGTTTGAATTCTGACTGGGTTTGAGTACTGACACATGGGTTTAAATCCCAGTCTGAGGTGCGCGGTATCACTAGGAGGAGAAGAAAGAGAGAAAGGAGAAGAAGACAAATTTGAAACAGTAATGACTGAGAATGTTGTTGATCCCAAGTTTGTGTGCCCTACAGGGAAGATAAGCAAACCAAAGCGTGGGAGTCTGGAGCCAAGAAAGGTTAATTGCAAGGGCCAAGCAAGGAGAACGAACATCTCAATGCTCAAAAAGCCCAAATTTCCCAGCGGCTTTGAGGGAAGAGTTTTTAATGGCAAATCTGGGGGTAGGGCTACAGGATATATGACTTTCTTCTGATTGGTTGCTGGTGAGGTAACAGGGTGGTCCAGAAATCTCAACCATCAGCCTTCTGGTTCCAACCAGTCTGGGATCCATGTGCTTCTGTTCCTGAAGTTTCCATCGTGCACCTGGGTGGAGGCCCCAGCACCTGTAGAAGAATTCAGAAATATGCATCAGAATGCTATGCCCTTGAGGAGGGGCCAGGGGGCTGCCCATCACTGCACTGCGGTTTCTGACTGACTGCCTTTCCTCTGGTTTTGCATTCCCTCACTTCCCCAGTTAGTAATTGTTTGAATCTGCTGTACTTAACTCAGAAAAGGTCTAGGAGAATGAAGCCTTTGTCCTACAAACAAGAAACAGGGACACAGAAAGGCTTTTGTATCTAGAAGGGCTCCACAGGGTCCAGATCAGTTTCAAGAATTTTCGCAAATTAATGTCAGACACCAAACCACAGATTCAGGAAGCTCAGAGAATGTCAGGCAAGATAAGTGCCGCCCCAACCACAAACTACCCCTAGGTGTAGTTTTATATATATAAACTACATCCTAAAAGAAGCCAGATGGGAAGGGCAGGGAGAACCCTTTATCTATAGATTAAAAAAAAAAAAGGATATGCATTATAGCTGACTCCTCCTCAGAAACCAACCAAAGAAGATAGTAGAGTGAAAGTGTTTCAAAGTATCAAGAGGAAAAAACGTAATTCATTGTGGACTAGTATAATTTAAATGGCTCACCACAATCTTTTGACGTTTCAGAATGGTGAAGTTCAGGACTGATTTCAAGTGGCCAAGCGGAAAAGGCTTGACACTACTCACAGTTTGATGCAAAGGATTTTCCATTCGGTCTCCTCTTTCCAGTTGCCAGAGGCACTTTGTAAAATTACTCACCAGAGATGGGAATGTTTTTCAATGCTATCTCAAGGTTGTGTTTGGCTTCATTGAAAGAAAAGTCAGTTTACATTTCACCAGTTTTGTAAGATTTCTGCATTAGTCAGACTGTGCTAACTGCTCGGCTGTGTGGTCGCTAAGTCATGTCCAAATCTTGTGACTCCATAGACTGTAGCTGCCAGGCTCCTCTGTCCATGGGGTTTCCCAGGCATGAATACTGGAATGGGTTGCCATTTCCTCCTCTGGGAGATCTTCCTGACCTAGGGATTGAACCTACATCTCCTGCATTGGCAGGTCGGATCTTTACCAGTGAGCCACCAGGGAAGCCTGCTATAAAAACAAAACAAAACCCCAACTTCTTGAATTTCTTTAAACAGAGTTTATTTATTGCTTCCTTATGGCACAATCTAATGCAGGGTATAGGAGAGAGGGGAGGCGGGGGCTGTCATCCACAGTCATTCAGGGAGTTAGGCTTTCTAGATGATGGTGACCAGCCATCATTTAGAACCTCAGAGTCCTCAGCTTTGGACCAAATGAAAGGGGTATACATCATTTCTGCCGATGAGCCATTACAGCCGGATATGAAAGTGAAGTCGCTCAGTCATGTACGACTCTTTGTGATCCCATGGACTGGAGCCTGCCAGGCTCCTCCGTCCATGGGATTTTCCAGGCAAGAGTACTGGAGTGGGCTGCCATTTCCTTACAGCAAGGTGGCTCCTCCTAATTGTAAAAGATGCAGATAAATGCAATCCAGTTCTGTGCTCAGTTTCTCTTAATTTCTATATGAAGACTTGAGTTAACTGGGTCCATATTTCTGATTTATTCTAGTAATTTTTTTTTTTTTTTTTGTGACAGCTGTTGCTATCTTCTTCCCTTCCCAGTTCTGGTTGGAGGCTATCATTTGGATATTGACTGGATATTGTCATGCCTTTTGGATTCATATCATCAATGGTTTAATATACTTGCTTTCTCACAAGTTATTTATTTGTCATATTAATTTAATATGGAAGACAAGAAAATGAGCTGTGTTTACAAAGCATATTTGAACTATCTCCAGTGTCTTTTTAAAAACTTTGTAGCAGAGAATTCACTGAAGCATTTGAAATACATGCTACTTTACAGAAACAATCATGTGACCCAAGAGACTCTTGTTATAGTTCAGCCATAAATTTAGCCTTAAATTTTCTAGCAATTAACATAAATAATTTTTATTTCTTCATATATGGATTCTAATTATTTATCATCTAATCATTTCATAAAATGTAATGCTGTAGGGACCTCCTGGGTTTGATCCCTGGGTCAGGAAGACCCCTCCCCAGAGAAGGGAATGGCCACCCACTCCAATATTCTTGCTTGGAGAATTCCAAGGACTGAGGGGCCTGGTAGGCTATAGTCCATGTGGTCGCAAAGAGTAGGACATGACTGAGCAACTAAACACTTTCACTTCACTTTCAGGGACCTCTCTGGAAAATCCAATGGTTAAGATTTCTCATGCCTCTTGGCCAAAAAACAAAACATAAAACAGAAGCAATATTGTAACAAATTCAATAAAGGCTTTAAAAAATAAAAACATAATGTTATATATACAGGTTATATTTTTTGTGAATAAAACATTGAAGACTTAGACATACAGCCTTTTATAGATATTTTTCAAGGGATTTTGTGATGTTTTTAAAATTCCAATTCAATGGAGAATTATGAACCTTCATATTAAGGTTTGACTCGGGTGGATGATGGGATGGGGGCTTGAATGGGGTTCAAGTATGGAGAGAATCTAGATGAGATTTCTGTGATAAAATTGTACAATATGACCATGAACTCTTCTGATTCCAACCTGTATTTTTCCTTCTCTACTATAAACCCACTTGCTGTTCGAAAATGCCATACTTTTTCATAGGATAATCTGTTAAATCTCAGAAGACAGTCCTTTGACCATAGATTGTGGTATCACATCAAGTAATTCTTAAAACTCATGAAATAAAAACAACAGTGATATTTAAAGGTAGGTTTCATTGAGTGTTCAACAGCTTCGGTTTGAGTTATATTTTTTATAAGAATTTTCATATACTATTCTTCATGTCAACAGGGGCAGTGTTCATCAGCTTCTCAAAAGTTTCTGATAGATCATCAATTAGATTATGTGTTCATAATACTTAATCATAATACATAATTGTCCCTGTTAGTTCACAGTATAGCAGAATACCTTTAAAAAATCTATTTGGAACAAAACCAACACCTTACCTAGGTGTTTGATTTTATAAGTTAACATCCCTAATAATAACAAACTGACTCAAGTGTGCTCCTAGTTCTCTGCTTAATAATCAGTTGGCTAGATGCTAACACGGTTCCTTTTCCAAAGTTTAAAATCAAGGTGTGGGGAATTCCCTGGTGGCTAAGTGGTTAGGACTCTACACTTTCACTGCTGAAGGCCAGGGTTCAATCTTTAGCCAGGGAACTAAGATCCCACAAGCTGTGGAGAAGTGGTAAAAAAAAAAAAAAAAAAAACAAGATGTGAAGATTTGTTTATTAAGTCTCTCAAAATAGCTTTGATAAAGGTTGACACTGTAATTGCAGTTATGAGCATTCATGCTTTACAAATATATATTTTAAAATTTTGTTTGTTTATTTATTTGGCTGCACCAGATCTTAGCTGCAGCCTGGGTAGTCTTAGTTGCAGCATGTGGGATCTAATTCCCTGACCAGGGTTCGAACCCAGACTCCCTGCATTTGGACTGAAGAGTCTTAGCCATTGGACCACCAAGGAAGTCCCTCCATGATTTTTTAAAAATAGTTTTCTTTAATTAAACGTTTGTTAATATCTATAAAAGCAAGTCAGGGAAATGTATGGGAAAAAAAATACCCAGGTTACATATAAGAGAGAAAATAGTCCCAGTCCTGAGCTGGAGCATACGTTTACATCTGATATAATTAGCTGTTCCTTCTGAGAAGAAATTAGAATTCTCCTTGATAGATTTTGATGAGTTAAAACCACTTCTGTGAACCCCACCTTTCATCTCTCAGCCCTGGGAGAAACTCTCTTAGAGAGTCAAATGATCTTAGACTCTAGTCCTTCATTTCCTTATCTAAGAGTCTAAGCTCTGGACTGTGAAGAAAACTGAGTGCCAAAGAATTGATGCTTTTGAACTGTGGTGTTGGATAAGACTCTTGAGAGTCCCTTGGACTGCAAGGAGATCCAACCAGTCCTTCCTAAAGGAGATCAGTCCTGGGTGTTCATTGGAAGGACTGATGCTAAAGCTGAAACTCCAATACTTTGGCCACCTGATGTGAAGAGTTGACTCATTGGAAAAGACTCTGATGCTGGGAGGGACTGGGGGCAGGAGGAGAAGGGGACGACAGAGGATGAGATGGCTGGATGGCATCACCAACTCGATGGACAAGAGTTTGGGTGAACTCCTGGAGATGGTGATGGACAGGGAGGCCTGGCGTGCTGCGATTCATGGGGTCGCAAAGAGTCAGACACGACTGGACGACTGGACTGAACTGAACTGAAGCTCTAGACTTTACTGTTAAATATCTCCTTTTTGTTGCTGTTGTTGTTTAGTCTCTATGTCATGTCCCACCCCAAGCACAAAGTCACCAGGCTCCTCTGTTCATGGGATTTTCCAGGCAAGAACACTGGATTGGGTTGCCATTTCCTCCTCCAAAGAATCTTCCCGACCCAAGGATGGAATCCTTGTCTCCTACACTGGCAGATGGATTCTTTACCACTGAGCCACCTAGGAATCCCTAAATGTTTCTATCAGGAGAAAAATCATGATTTTTGTGTGAGAAATGATTTTGTCTGAGAAATTTCTTTACAGATATTTTCTTTTTTTTGTTGTTTTATTTTATTTTATTTTATTTTTTTTAATTTTTATTTTTACTTTATTTTACTTTACAATACTGTATTGGTTTCGACATACATTGACCTGAATCCACCACGGGTGTACATGCAATCCCAACATGAACCCCCCCTCCCACCTCCCTCCCCACAACATCCCTCTGGGTCATCCCCATGCACCAGCCCCAAGCATGCTGTATCCTGCATCAGACATAGACTGGTGATTCGATTCTTACATGATAGTATACATGTTTCAATGCCATTCTCCCAAATCATCCCACCCTCTCCCTCTCCCTCTGAGTCCCAAAGTCTGCTATACATATCTGTGTCTTTTTTGCTGTCTTGCATACAGGGTCATCATTGCCATCTTTCTAAATTCCATATATATGTGTTAGTATACTGTATTGATGTTTTTCTTTCTGGCTTACTTCACTCTGTATAATCGGCTCCAGTTTCATCCATCTCAACAGAACTGATTCAAATGAATTCTTTTTAATGGCTGAGTAATACTCCATTGTGTATATGTACCACAGCTTTCTTATCCATTCATCTGCTGATGGACATCTAGGTTGTTTCCATGTCCTGGCTATTATAAACAGTGCTGCGATGAACATTGGGGTACATGTGTCTCTTTCAATTCTGGTTTCCTCAGTATGTATGCCCAGCAGTGGGATTGCTGGGTCATAAGGTAGTTCTATTTGCAATTTTTTAAGGAATCTCCACACTGTTTTCCATAGTGGTTGCACTATTTTGCATTCCCACCAATAGTGTAGGAGGGTTCTCTTTTCTCCACACCCTCTCCAGCATTTATTGCTTGCAGATTTTTGGATCGCAGCCATTCTGACTGGTATGAAGTGGTACCTCATTGTGGTTTTGATTTGCATTTCTCTAATAATGAGTGATGCTGAGCATCTTTTCATGTGTTTGTTAGCCATCCGTATGTCTTCTTTGGAGAAATGTCTATTTAGTTCTTTGGCCCATTTTTTGATTGGGTCGTTTATTTTTCTGGAATTGAGTTGCATAAGTTGCTTGTATATTTTTGAGATTAGTTGTTTGTCAGTTGTTTCATTTGCTATTATTTTCTCCCATTCAGAAGGCTGTCTTTTCACCTTGCTTATATTTTCCTTTGTTGTGCAGAAGCTTTTAATTTTAATTGGATCCCATTTGTTTATTTTTGCTTTTATTTCCAGAATTCTGGGAGGTGGATCATAGAGGATCCTGCTGTGATTTATGTCTGAGAGTGTTTTGCCTATGTTCTCCTCTAGGAGTTTTATAGTTTCTGGTCTTACATTTAGATCTTTAATCCATTTTGAGTTTATTTTCGTGTGCGGTGTTAGAAAGTGATCTAATTTCATTCTTTTACAAATGGTTGACCAGTTTTCCCAGCACCACTTGTTAAAGAGATTGTCTTTACTCCATTGTATATTCTTGCCTCCTTTGTCAAAGATAAGCTGTCCATAGGTGTGTGGATTTATCTCTGGGCTTTCTATTTTGTTCCATTGATCTATATTTCTGTCTTTGTGCCAGTACCATACTGTCTTGATGACTGTGGCTTTGTAGTAGAGCCTGAAGTCAGGCAAGTTGATTCCTCCAGTTCCGTTCTTCTTTCTCAAGATTGCTTTGGCTATTTGAGGTTTTTTGTATTTCCATACAAATCTTGAAATGATTTGTTCTAGTTCTGTGAAAAATATCACTGGTAGCTTGATAGGGATTGCATTGAATTTGTAAATTGCTTTGGGTAGTATACTCATTTTCACTATATTGATTCTTCCGATCCACGAACATGGTATATTTCTCCATCTATTAGTGTCCTCTTTGATTTCTTTCATCAGTGTTTTATAGTTTTCTATATATAGGTCTTTAGTTTCTTTAGGTAGATATATTCCTAAGTATTTTATTCTTTTCGTTGCAATGGTGAATGGAATTGTTTCCTTAATTTCTTTTTCTACTTTCTCATTATTAGTGTATAGGAATGCAAGGGATTTCTGCGTGTTGATTTTATATCCTGCAACTTTATTATATTCATTAATTAGCTCTAGTAATTTTCTGGTGGAGTCTTTAGGGTTTTCTATGTAGAGGATCATGTCATACAGATATTTTCAAAAGGTTTGTGAATTTTTAAAAATTAAAAGTGAACTAAAAAGTAACACAGCTTCATCAGCTTCATTGTTGAATTTATTTCCTTTATTGATGACTGAATATCCTTTATCCATTATTCAAAGAAAAAGAATTTTCTTTATTCATATCCTTTTCAAAGGCTTGATTTTTTCCCTTTAAACATTAATTTATTTATTTGGCTGTGCTGGGTCTTAGCTGTGGCATGTGGGATCTAGTTCCCTGATCAGGGATTGAACCCAGGTCCCTTGTATTAGGAGCATGGAGTCTTAGCCAGTGGACCACAAGGGAAGTTTCTCCAAAGGCTTGTTTTTGATAGCATGGCTTTGATGGGAGGACATAGCCTCAACACTGATGCCTGAGGGGAGAAAAGGGGAACATCTCTTTAGGGGAGAAAATATTAGATTCAAAAGTTAGCATAAATTATATTTAAAATGGATAACCAACAAAGACCTACTGTATAGCACAGGAAACTGTTCAATATCATGTCATAGACTGGATGGGAGGGGAGTTTGAGGGCGAATGGATGCAAGTATATGCACTGAATCCCTTCACTGTCCACTTGAAACTATCACAACATTGTCAGTAGACTACACTCCAATATAAATTTTAAAAGTTTTTTTTTTTAAGTTAACATAAGAAAGCCAAGACAGACTCATGACACACTCTGATGTATGGCAGAGAACAGTTGTTCTGACTTTAAACTCTCAAAGTCAGGGATGAGCTAGTGTATTGTCTCTACATTTTATAGAAGATTATTTAATGCAACTTAACTTTTGGAAAAAAAAAGTAAATTTCCCTGTGCATCAGTTATTTCAGGATATTATTTGCTTATTCCCTATGGACCATACAAGGACCAGTTAGGAAGAATGATTTAACTCTTAACATCTGCTCTCTAAATGACTGGAATAGACTTGTCTCAGCTATCTTGACTTGAACTATAAAATTTACATTTTTGAAAATACATAGATTTTTAAAAAATAGAAGATAATTCATTGATGTTATAAAATTTTCTTTCTTTATATATTTTTCATTAGGTGACCTTTATTGGTACCGCTTGTACTCCCATCATCAGACACTCAACTCCAGCACATCTGGATTTCTGGTGTTGCTGCATTCACCATGCCTGCAATAACTCTAACTGCCACTATTGCCATTGCCACTGAGAATAATGGAAAATGTGCTAATTAAAACATAATCTTTTGAGGCACTTGTCTCAAAAAGTACCAAGTGAGAAAAAGACACCACTCTTCCTAGTTCTCCAAACACAGCACGTTCTTTGCTGAGAAGGGCTGTAAGTGATACATAATCCAGGGGGTCTGGTTAGGCGCCCACCCGATGCACTCCACTTCATCAGGCCTCAGTGCATCCTCCCCCTTTTCTTTGATCAGTTCTGTCCCATGCCTATCCCCATGTTGCTACCAGATCTAAAATATCCACAGACTACTGTTGTTTCTGGACATTTGGAGGGGCTGGGTTGTCCTCTACCTCCAACCTGCCACCCTGGAGACCCATTAACTTCCCAGATCCATGTCTCAAGTAGTGACTCACTCTTTCCTTCATTACACCCCTTGCTGATCATCACTTTTTATTATGTTCTACAATTCCCTGTTGGTACTTCCTCACTAATGCTAACAGTTCTGAAACTGGCTGCTTTTAGGCAAAATATACTTTTCTACTGAGATTTAAGATTTTTTCCTATGTAACTTTTAGATTCCCCCTGCTTTTAGTTTTCATGAGATTCAGTCAATAACCCCACATATGCTGGTCAGTCTGTTGGACTACTAGGATGAACCCATTGGTTGTAACAGAAACCTCAGCAAAGGCTGCAAATAAATGGCATTAGCAGCTTCTAAAGAGAAATCTTCTGAAGGAGTGAATGGTTTTGTATGTTGCCAATGGCGGGAAGTCTGGACCAGTGATTAGGTCACTCCCATTGAGTCTTTGATTCATAGGTTTGCTTCCTGTAAAAGGCTTTTTAAAAAAAATGTGTTGAACCCAACTTTCCTTGATGGAATGAAACAAGTCAAGGATGTTCAGGTGAAACTCCAAAAGCAAAGGCAGAGGAATAGCAGCGGAAACCAGAAGGTATAAACTGACCCATTACCCAAAAGTTGCTATAGTTTGTTGATCCAGTATCCCGACAGTGAGTCACTCTGGCCGTCAGACTTCATTCCGGTTTATGACAGAGCATCACTTATAAGAAATGCCATCAAGGAAGAAGAAACTGGCCACAAGCCAGGAAGCACAAAGAGCCACTCTTACCTTTTCTGCTCTATATTTGAAAACGTTCACTTGCCTTTGAGTTGTTTTCTTTATATCATGATTCACTATTGTTTTGTTTAATGATAAAGTATAAACAAAAAAGCCACACTGGTGTCTCTCCCATCCTAGACACCTCAACCCAGGACTCTGGAATGGCCACGTGGAACAGAGTAAGATCTAGCCCTCCCAGGAATCTGTGTCCGACAGAGGCCGCAGGAACACGGCAGAGCTCTGCTCAGCTGCTCCGTATCAGTCTTCAGGTCAGAGAGGTTCTCTCAAAGCCTTCAATTAGCTCTCAGTTCAGTTTAGTTCAGTCGCTCAGTCATGTCCAACTCTTTGCAACCCCATGAATTGCTCAAACTCATCACCGAGTCGGTGATGCCATCCAGCCATCTCATCCTCTGTCGTCCCCTTCTCCTCCTGCTCCCAATCCCTCCCAGCATCGGAGTCTTTTCCAATTAGCTCTAGCTACTCCTTAATTCATCAGAGCTATTCATGCTGTCAGCCCATACCCCTCCTCGTGACTTTCAGCCTCTGAAGCCTCTGAAAGCAGCTCTGATGAGGTGGCACCTTTTCCTAATATTTTACATATTAGATGTCATCTCATTGTTCAGTTTTCTTAGAGGTCAAGTATGAGAGTGGTCTACATGTAGCTTCTGGCTTGACACAGTGCCTGCCATGACTATGGTCCACAAGTCCACTGTTATCAAACACTTTTGTGAACATGGTGGAATTTATTAAAGACTGTGTAAGGAGGGCTTCCCTGGTGGTTCAGTGGGTAAGACTCTGTCTTTCAATTTAGGGGACACGGGTTCGATCTCTGGTCTGGGAAGATCCTATGTGCCACGGGACAACTAAGTCCATGTGCCACCACTACCGAGCCTGTGCTCTAGAGCCTGGGAGCTACAACTACTGAGCCACATGCTGCAGCTACTGAAGCCCGTGCAAGAGAGGCTATCGCAAGTGGGAAGTCTAAGCGCTGTAACTAGAGAGGTGCTCCCGTTCACCACAACTCGAGAGAAGTCCACGCAGCCACAAAGACCCAACATAGCCAAAAATAAATAAATAAATAAATATTCTAAAAAGTTAAAATAAGATTGTGTAAGGAACATGGAAAGGAGTGACATTGCCCACCACACAGCACATGAGTTAATAACATCTTCATTAGTCGGTTGTTGTTTATTTCAATTTTCTTTGGAGATACATTTCTCTCTCTGTTTTCGCTCCAACCCAGGGCTCACTCCCTCTGCTTCCTTCTACCTTTCTTTACTATGCAAAATGCCTGAATGCTGGCCAGCTTTTACGTTGCTACAGGCTTATGAAATTCTTATTTCAACCAAGCGGTCTCTCTTGGGAAGGCAACATGGGAGTGCAAAATGAGTTGTCGCTTAAAAAAATAAATTTTTCCGGATCACTGCATTACACAATCTGTAGTTTCTTGACTTTCCTGTGGCAAACTAATTTTTTAGATTCAGAAACAGAGCCACGAGATGGTTCAACTGGTTTCTCAAAAGTTTTAAACAATCCCAACTTTAGTTTTACTGGCATTCGAATAACTTGCTCTGCCTTTTCCCTCCTCTGGTGTTCCTACCTGCCTTGTACTGAATAAAGATAGATGGTTCTGTGCAAGACTGTGTCAACTATTTACGTCTAGGTTTATCTTTTTTGGCTTTTTACTTCTTTTCTCCTTAAGTTCCCCACATTCCTTTTCTACAGGAAGAGTGGAAAAGATAAAGGTGCCGGGAAAGATATTAGCTTTTGGCTGCTGGCCTCAATGTTGCCCTTTAGTATTCATTAGCTAACGTTCTTAACTAGCAATATACTTTATTATTTTTTTTTAATTTTACTTTATTTTACTTTACAATACTATATTGGTTTTGCCATACATCAACATGAATCCGCCATGGGTGTACACATGTTCCCAATCCTGAACCCCCCTCTCACCTCCCTCCCCATACCATCTCTCTGGGTCATCCCAGTGCACCAGCCCCAAGCATCCAGTATCCTGCGTCGAACCTAGACTGGCGATTCATTTCTTATATGATATTATACATGTTTCAATGTCATTCTCCCAAATCATCCCACTCTCTTCCTCTCCCACAGAGTCCGAAAGACTGTTCTATACATCTGTGTCTCTTTTGCTGTCTCGCATACAGGGTTATCGTTACCATCTTTCTGAATTCCATATATATGCATTAGTATACTGTATTGGTGTTTTTCTTTCTGGCTTACTTCACTCTGTATAATTGGCTCCAGCTTCATCCACCTCATTAGAACTGACTTTAAGATGAGCCATAAAGGGAAAAAGCACCAAAGGAGAGAACAGTTTCTGTTTTCAACACTATGGAGGGCTGATTGTAAGTGTTCTGAGTTCTGGGGTCTTTCAGTGGAAGTTTCCTCCAAAAGTCACTTGTTTTCCCAGCACTCTTCCTTGCCCTACTGGGTTTTTACAACCTGTTTTCCAAGGCCAGAGGTCACATCCATTTGTTGTCTCATTTCTACAAATGCATGTGGTAAAATAGAAGGATAAACAGGAGTGTATCTAAGTATCAACTCATTTTGCTTGTTGGGATGGGAAAACAGAATTTTTTAAAAAGACCTGTCTTACTGATGATAACTCTACAGTTTCACTAAACTCAACTTGAGATTTCATGAAACACTTCCTATGTGCAAGTTTTTTGCTAGGTGTGTACACGTGTGCTAAGTCGCTTCAGTTGTGTCCAACTCTTTGTGACCCTATAGACCATAGCCCACCAGGCTCCTCTGTCCATGGGGTTTTTCTGACACAACTGGAGTGGGTTGCCATGCTCTCTTCCAGGGGATCTTCCCTGGATCCCACCCAGGGATCGAACCTGCCTCTCCTATGCTGCAGGCAGATTTTCTTTACCACTGAACAATTGCATATGGACAAAATTTTGAAGAGAATATGTAAGTATACAAATAATTGTATTACAAATGGTAAAATTATCCTTGAATGTTTTTATTAAGATATTTTTATAATTAAATAGAAATTAAAAGTTGAGACTTGCCGGGAGCCAGTGTGAGGAATCCCGCCCGTGACAAGGTCATGAGGAAGGAAGCTGACATACGCAAGCCATGCTCAGACTTCAGGGACCCCTCTGGAAATTCCTAAGCATGTACCCCAACAAAAATCTGCCGGTTTTTGTGCTCTGCTTTTCCACTCTTCTGACATTCTCTGGAAAAAGTCAATTCAGGGCTTTAGTCTTCTGCATTTGAAAGAGTGTTTCAATCCAAATACCCCTCTGATGGCTTTCTAGCCTGCCTGCAAGGCTCGTACAGCTGCGCATGTGATTGTTTGAGGTCTCCTGACCTCAGGAGGCACAGGAAGCTTAAAACATCATAGGAATGTAGGAGCTTCCGAGGAGTCAAAATCTTTGGAATAGGACTGATTAAAAGTTTCATTTGTTGAGTCAATGCTTGCTGCTGAATTTTCATATCCTTTATTTTTAGATATATAGAAAAACAAGTAGTAGACCTTGTATTAGCAACATTAGATCTTTGAGTTAAGTACCTTCTTTGTTATAACCCACTGCGCCTTTGTTCTCTAGAGATGTAACTTTAGCGCTTTAAGGAGATGTAGATTAAAGGAAAACACTTCAGGAGAAGCAAAATTAACATTCATTAAGGAAGAGAGCCAAAAAGTGTTAACAAGCCTCTTGGCCAGAAGATAATGTAAATCACCTGAGACCTTTTGTATACAAAATAATATACAGAAAGAGTCTGAGTTGCGAACGCTACATAATTTTGTGTTACTCATTGATCTCCATGTTTTATCAAAAGTATAAAAGGCCTTCTGAACAATAAAGGATGGGACCAGTTTCTCAGACCAGTTTCTCGGACTAGTCTCTCGGCCTGGTTTCTTGGGAATCTGGCTCCCCCCGTGTCTCTGTCTCTCTTCTTCTCTCCCTTTCCCTCCCTCCGCTCTTTACTTTAATTTCAGGCTGAATCTCCACCTGGGGCGCGGAGGCTCGCCAGGTCTACTTACTTGCCCTGGCTGTTAAGACCCGCGAGAAAGGGAGCTTAAGGCGAGGCACCCTTAGATATTCAAGCGGGCGCCGGTGGCCCAACGTAGATGGTGCAAATTCCTTGTCTGGAATTTTATTGGTCTTCCGCGTAAACCAAGCTATTCAGCCCTCTTCCTCCACTTAATCTTCTTACTACACTATAGTTTCTTAATCTAATCTTATATTAATAAATAAACAAGTCTTTCCACGCCAATGCCGTCCACCCTTCGAATTCCCTGGATCCACCAGGGCTGGACCCCGGCAGAGACTTACTTGTTTTATTCTACTGATTCATCACCTATGCTGTCATCTATGATGACAGCCATCTATGAAGGAGGAAGCCACATCTATCGTTTAAACTGGGTCAGTGTTTTAAAGAGCCAAAGCTTTTGGGGGTTCATACAGTACTTCAGTGTTAGAATTTGGAATGTAACATTAAAAGAAATCTACATCTATAATTTTTAGGCAAATGTAGGCTGGCATCCTCCTTTCAATCAGAGGAAAAGCTTCTGAAATGCTCGTGCTCAGTTTCCTTACTTGTAAAGGGAATAATAATAAAACCTACTTCATCACTTGTTTTGTTTAGGTTTGTTTTGCTTTAATAAGAATAAGTGCCTGGCACCTTTTAGGTTTCCCTGGTGGCTCAGACGGTAATGAATCTGCCTGCAACGTGGGACACCCAGATCTTCAATCCCTGGGTCAGGAAGATCTCCAAGAGAAGGGAAAGGCAACCTACTCCAGTATTCTTTCCTGGAGAATTCCGTGGACAGAGAGCCCGGTGGGCTACAGTCCATGGGGTTGCAAAGAGTCAGATGTGACTGAGCAACTAACACTTTCACACTTTCACCTACTTGGTATTCACTAAACATGGATGGGAGTTGGTGGGAGTGTTAGCTGAAGCCTGACCAGACTCTGGGGGACATTGCTGGGACCTTGAATTACCTCCATAAAGGGTACAGATCCTCATGATACTATACTTCAAGGAGGACTTGAGGGGACAAAAAGACCTGGCCTACATCAAGCCCCTGCCATGTTTCCTTTGCGGAAAGAGCAGAGTTCAAATAGAGGATAAATAAATAACCATTCTTTTCATCTCTCTCTCCAGTCCCTTCCCTCTTGTGGTTTAATTGTCACATACAAAGAAACAAGGGGCTTGTAAATACCAAGACTGTCCTTCCCTGTCTAAGGGAGAGGAAGGAGAGGGGCTAATACTAGCTGTAACACTGATTCATGAATTCATTCAACCAAGATCAATGGAGCACCCTGAGATGTAAAGACCCTCTGCTGTCTGGTTTTATAAGGCAAGAGCTTAAAGGGTCAAGAGGGGAAAAAGCATTGAGTTTTATTTTAAGCTTCTGACTGTTTTCTGTATCAAGCTGAATAAAAATTTCACTGGAGCAATTCATTATAAATGTTTTTCTTCTTAATTCTTTTGACAGAAACTAGCTACCATGGGCAGACAAAAGGATTTTACAAAGACTATTATGCAATGTTGTACAATCAGCCAAAACTGCATTATGCTCAGTGTCTTTGAAGAGCCTGGCTTCATTTCTGCTCTGGAATGACTTAATGAAATGTCCTAGATGGTGTCTCTTGGAAGACTTTCCTCTTGTCCCACCTATGTGTGGTCCTTCAACCACAGCCAAACTTCGCTCCCACTCTCTGAATTTCCCAGTCTCAAGTATTTGTCACACTGAGTTATTAAAACCTCCCAATTCACTCTCACTCACTTAAACAGTTCCGTGGAAATTACTCACGTTGTTGGCTTCTGGGAAATACATTTGTAATGATTTCGTCTGAGCTGTCATACATAATATGCTTCCTTGACATCTGGAATCCAAGTGACGTAGACTGGAGAGATCTCAATGCTGTACTGGTAATTGTAGTAGTCAAAGAAGCCCTTAGAAGACAGACAGCAAACTTGAGTTAAATTCAGCAAACATATAGAGTATCAATCAGGCACAGAAAGAATATACACTACAGAATGAGCCTAATGTAATTGCTCTGGATCCTTCAGAAGCTTATGACTTAGTGGGAAAAATGGATATCGATAAGTAAGAAATGCCCTTATAGAATACAAATAAAGTTATGTAGGAGCACAAAGTAAATAGTTATTAATCTTGGATATGACAGCATTGGGTCATAGAATTGGTTAAAATCATGGCTTTGTAGCCCAATAGGTGTGGGTTAACGTATTAACTTTACCATCTACTGCTTTCTAGTCTTAAGCACATTACTTAATCTTTCTGTGTCTTAACTAACTCAAAGGTAAAATGGGTTTAATTACAATAATTACCAGATCACTGGGAGGCACAATTAAGCCATGCGCATGCACCATATAGCTTTCTATGAGAAGCTGGGAAAGAGGGCGTCCAGGTCAAGTGATTTCCTGTCCGGGAGGCAGAGTGAAAGGTGTACATACTCCATCCACTCACATTTCACTGGAGAAAATGCAGTCACCTTGTCACGCACGACTGAGGGGGGGAGCTGGGCAGCAGAATCTCTAGCTGGGCAGCCGGAAGAGGGTAGAAAAGGCCCACGACCTCCACAAACAAATGCAATAATTCTTAGGTAATGGTCAGACTTTTAATCCACATTGAAAAAAAAAAAAGCCACAACTCTGTGACAGCGCCGTGAACAAAGCAGACAGACCGTGTGTCATGCCATACTGTCTCAGCCATGTCTGACTCCCTATGACACCAGGGACTGCAGCCTGCCAGGCTCCCCTGTCCATGGGATTCTGCAGGCAAGAATACTGGAGTGGGTTGCCATGCCCTCCTCCACTGAATCTTCCTGACCCAGGGACTGACTCAAGTCTCCTGCATCTCCTGCATTGGCAGGCGAATTCTTCACCGCTGAGCCACCTAGGTGGTCCCCAAATCCTCTGCTCTATTCCGTAGGAGAGGTCCCCAACCTTCTTGGCTAGAGACCAGTTTCATAGAAGACAATTTTCCTACAGAGGGTGGGAGGCAGGGATGGTTTTACTTTTGCCCACCACTCATCTCCAGCTGTGTGGCCAGGTTCCTAACAGACCGGTTGGGGACCCCTGTTCCAGAGTACATTAATTTGGCATTGTGAGCAACACTGGGGCAATAGAGAGCAAAACTGCATCTGTGGTTTTCCCCTCCCAGCCTTCAGTTTTTCCTAGGCTGCTGCTGGAAGAAACAGAAACACATCCAAGGTGCGGAAGGGTGGAAAGCAGCCGCTCGAGGCAGACGCACTGGCTACAGGGCAAAGCGGCAGCGAACAGCAGGGATGGAGAAACAGGGCACACCAAGTGGAAGGGCACATCGGTCTGGGATAACCTAATGCAGAGAAAACATCCCTAAACACACCTGAATGTTCTCTGAAGGCATCACTGTGTTGCTGCCAAGCACAGACACTGGTGTTCATGAGGGTGAATTCAGTGAAACACATCCCTAGAAGATGAGGGCAGGATCCAATATTATTAACATCCTCTCCCCCTTTCTTCACCCTCCTCCCCATGTCCCTCACACCAGAAACCAGCCCTTTTATCCCAATGAAGTGAGATTTAAGTGAACATTAAGAAAAAACATTTAAATGAGAAAAGAAATCTCAGAGGGGGAACCTATAATCTAATAGAAAAATTTCTGTTTGGTCAGCAAGGAAGTCTGAATGATCCAATACTCCCAGAATGTAGTGTTTAGTACAGTTCGTATATTTAGTAGATAAAATGAAAATGCTGCCGTGCTTTTGAGGCAAACTTTACTTACCCAGATAGCTCCATTACCCAATAGAATTATGCAAATCAGGTTAAACTCCATGAATGTGATATTTAATAAAGTTTCTCACTTTTTCCCTACTGTAATATGCAGAGACAACATGTTTGCTGTCTCAGTGGATATGTTTAAAGCTGTTATTGGTCACAATTATGTGTGTGTGTTGTCAGTTTCCCAAGCCTAGGAGGTGAATTTAGCCAGAATTACTAGAGAAGATTTTTCAGTCACTTTAAGAACACCATTTGTGAACTTCCCTGGCAGTCCAGTGGTTGGTTAAGACTGATGCTTCCACTGCAGGACGTATGGGTTTGATCCCTAGTTGGGGCACGAAGATCCCACGTGCCATGCGATGCAGCCAAATAAAGAATATATCTTGCCATCATTCTAACGATTTTCCATCTTTATCCAAAGAAGGAAAACATTTGTACAGATAACTCTAGAAGGCAATAATCAGAATGCAATCTGTTTAAGAATATGTCTGTGTGCATTTTTGATATTCTTGGTATTCCCAGCTTTTCAAACAACTAACAAGAAAATGATGTAAACATCTGACTTGAAAAAGTTACAAACCTTCTAGCTTCCCCTTCTTGACCTCAGGAAAGCTAAGAATTAATTTAGTTCAGTTCCATCTGCTATGTACTGATTAGTGATTTTAAGTAAGACAAATCATAATCTTTAGCCACTTTCATCCCCTAAGGGAGACTCTGCCATAAAGACCCAGGGCAAGAAGGCACCTGGGTCTCAGGAACAAGGAGTCACCAAGACTCAGAAAGCTCTTAGAACACTCTCTGCGTGACTGCTTCCTTCACTTGCATGTCTTTATTCTGAAGGACTTTCTCTACTTCCTTAGACAGTTGTTTGCACGTTACATGTCTACATAGACAAACTTGTCGTCTCTGGATTGCAATTCCAAATTTCCAGGACAGGGAAACATATTAACCCAGTTTATTTCAGGTTTCTATTCCCCATCTTGCCGGTTGAGGCTGATGTGGTAAGATCATGTATATGAAACTGGCTAAAA
This sequence comes from Capricornis sumatraensis, assembly GCF_032405125.1. NCBI lineage: Eukaryota > Metazoa > Chordata > Mammalia > Artiodactyla > Bovidae > Capricornis > Capricornis sumatraensis. The sequence continues at coordinate 74,611,884 of NC_091082.1, forward strand.
GGGAAATATCCCTAAAGTCAGGGAGGTAGTTCTCAGAGAAAGGAGACTGTGTGATCAGATAGTCTCTAAATTGTCCTCATACATATAGCCCAGAATAAGAATTGTGGAAACAAAAGAGATGCTTATATTACAATCTCTGGTTTTTACAAAGGTCACAATCTCATAAACCCACACGTACACATGGAGGAGTAACATTTAGTACCCTGATTAAGTACTGAAGGGGTGACTTTGATCAGAAGGGAGCCAGATAGAGTAGGAATACAGTAGACCGCAAAATAAATAGGTTCAAATTTTGGCTCTGGCTCCTACTCGTTTACGTATCCTTAGTAGGGTCACAGATTCTTCATCTGTAGATCTTCATCTTATTTGTAAAACATGGATGATTATATATAAGTTTAAAGGCATTTTAAAATGATAATTAAGCGTAGCACCTCCCAAACACATAGTATACAGCAGACTCCAGCTCACAATAGTTTGGTTCAATAAGCGTGTATTGAACACATCTTGGTGAAGCACTGGACTACATATGAAGACATAGAAGTTAGTTGTCCTGGGGAAATTCAGATTGTTTGAGGGGCCTGGGAGGTGGGAATAAGACAGATGAACAGTTAATTCAATAATCATTGCAGTTGTGCTTTATACTGATCTGACAAGATTTCAGGGAGGTGCTAGGACATAAACTAGGCCCTATGTAGGTAGAGAGGACTTGAACAGGAACATGCGTGCATGCTCAGTCATTTCAGTGGGGTCCGACTCTTTGTGACCCCATGGACTGCAGGCCGCCAGGCTCCTCTGTCCATGGGATTCTTCAGGCAAGAATACTGGTGTGCGTTGCCATTCTCTTCTCCAGGGGATCTTTCCAACCCAGGGATCGAACCCATATCTCTTGAGTCTCCTGCATTGGAAGGTGTATTCTTTTACCACTAGCGCCACCTGGGAAGCCCTTGAACAGGAACATTTCCTATCAAACCGGGTAAAACCTTGAGCTAGCTGACCCAACTCTGGGAAGCTGATGGTTCACATTTTCTCTGTGACAAGGAAGCTACATGAATAAGTAAAAAGACCTTTTCCAAATATTACTGGGCTTAAATAAAGGTGTTAAGGGAGACATCAATATAGTTTTTAAGCAGGTTTTTACATAGTAAAGGAAGATATAAAATCCACAGTGAAAATCATCCACCTAATAGGTAACTGATAGCATATTTTCTGTGCTCAGTGAAAATGAAAATACTCAAGAAAAGAATTAAACATTTGAATGTATAAGTTCAGAAAACTTATGCCACAAGCTGAAACTAGATAAAGTTTCAAAAACACTCTTTGCTGGGTTAACTGGAAAAAGGAAAAAAAAAGAAATGATACCAGCATTTGACTATTTTAAAGTTATTGCACTAGTCAAAGCCTGCCAAGCAATTTACCATCTCAGAACAATTTGTTCACTTCACTTCGAAATTAGAAGTGTGTTTGGGCCAATAAATCTAAATTTATTTGTAGTAGTCATTTTTATTAACGGAAGTGTTTTCCAGATGTTACTTAAGTCTGGTCGGGTGGGACCTGTTCCAAGAAATGAGGAAAGTTTGATTTCATAGGTTGTCACTGTTGATTTTGTCTAACCTTTGGACTAATTGGTTCATCCTAACATTTGCTCTGATATATAAGACTTATGGGACATGGGAGAAATTCATCTCTCCTTTTACGGGTAAGTGTCACAGTTAACTTGCTTCATGGAATTATATGTTTTCAGCTCAATAAGGATATACTTTATTAAAGGTGCTTGAAAAGATTTATAGGGATAGTAGTTGGAGAGTTTAGAAAAGAATCACATTTATGCAATACACCTGCTGGAAGCTTATGAGTTTATATTGAGAGTTAAGAGAATGTTGGAATGATAACTCTGTTAAATTAAATTTTACTTAAGCTGGTTACTTATTTTTTCCCTTCAATATAGGATTTAAATCTTGTACTTTAAGTACATGCTATAATTTGAATAGAGTTTTAAGATGTCTTTTTTTCTATTTGGGAGATTCTAAAGTATTAAAATGGTCAGTAACATGATTGAGATGGTGATTTGATGATATTTTTCTCTGTATAAGATTAAATCTAATGGTCAAGTATTTACAATGAATTAAGGCTGGTTACTTTTAAATGTCTTGCTTTAAGAATGGGAAAGTTTTTTATCATTAAATTGAATTTTGAAATTATTGAGATGCTCTAATACAAGCATAAATTAGTGGTGAGATCCAAGAGGAGTTTTCTAATACTTTTATTTTCTTTCCAGCGAGGGCTCAGTACCTGAAAACAGCCATGGAGTGGAAAATACTTCCCATTTACTTGCTGCTGCTTTCTGTTTTCTTGATTCAGCAAGCTTCTTCTCAAGGTACCTTAACTGTCAAAAATACTTTTATTTGACAGAGATTGCTAATTGCTCAGTTCTGACTTTTATGACAACAAAAGAAATAACTTTCTAAAAATGATACTTGTCTGACTCTAATGTATAGTAAAACCTTAAAAGTAAAGAATGTGTAGCATATTTATAAGCATTTTATATTATGAAATCTTTGTAGAGTTTTGCGCTTTTCAATAGAGTAGTTTTTGTACTTATTGTTTCTATGGTTCTCCCAAAGGTTTAAAAAACACAGACACACAATAAAACTATGTTGGAATGATATCTCATCAAACTAACCAAAATGAACAATATTTAAACAGCATATGATTCTTCCTACATGTTTACAAATTCAACTAATCTTTTATATCAAATAAATTATTGATAGCTTATGTTGGCATCATCTTGATATAAATATACTACAGTGAATATTTACGTTTCAAAGGGCATTTTAGTAATCTTGAAAGTGTGCCTTCTTCTTTCAAGGACTATTTATTCAGATAGGAATTTATACAGGTGTGAATGTCATTTTACAACACTGAACCATTCACAGCCCTCCAGAAACAGTCCTGTAAAAACAGTTCTTATTATTCATTTTTAGAAAATGTTAAGGTACGTGCAGTGTAATCACCTTAACAGAATTCTCTAGCATCATAAAATAGATTACTTAACAATAACACCAAGCTTTGGATTTTTGCTTCCCTTTTTTTCCTTTGATAAGCAAAATATGACAGAAGAAAAATCAAGGTACATAACTTTTATGACAAAATTACTTTTATAAGGTAGACACTTTCAGTAAAATGATTAAATCAACTGAGCATGTGAGATACCTGCCTGCATGGACATAGTTTCAGAATCACTTAGGTAAGGTGGAAAAATTCATGAGAGCAAATATAAATATTTAATCAGGAATGATGAGTACTCTGGTGTCTCCAAGTTCTTCTGCTCTCTCAGAATAATATTACAAGGTTCATAACACAGGTGCATTTCCTAAGTCACTTCCCCTTTATAATACTATTGGTGGGTCACAAAAAATTTTACTCCTTTAATTAAATGATTTTAAAACTAGTTGTTCAAATTAATAAAACTAGGACATTCATTAAATCTATGGAAATGAGTTTTTCCTATAAAAATAATTGACTTCCTATTTCAGAAATCTGCTGGTTGTAAAAGAATAACCTTTTGATGTTGCCTTGTCTGCTTTTCTTGCCTTCTCAATCTCTTCCCATTCTTTTTTCTGTATATATAATATATGTATTTATATACATACACTATATATGATAAGCATTTTTGTATGCACTGTACACATATGTATGTAAAAAGTTCTGAAAGTTGTCCTAATGTTCACTGTTTTACTTGCATAGTAAGACTTTAATTTTCCTGGATTCATTATTTCGAGATTTTTTCAGTGCTTCAACATCCCTCTGTGGATTCAGAACATTGCACCTGCCAGTCTCTATTCCATGGATGGATTCAGTTGTTACATTTCTGTGGTTATTTCTCAGGCAGGTTTTCACGGTGTTTCCAAATGATTTAAAAAATATATGTAAGGATAATTATGCTTTTATCTAAAATAATTCTGTTCATGACTTTTATATTTATGCTCAGATGCTTTTCAAGAATTACCTATTTTGTACTCTCTTTAGCAGTGGTTGAAGGCCTCTGACTTCTCCCCACATTTATAGACCCCAGTTATCCCCACCAGCGAAAGGAGCAGGAGTAGAGGAAAATTTACAGCAAGCATAGCCAGCTTGCTGTAAATGCATCATCAGGAATGAGAGGCGATGTGATCGGGTGGGGAAAGTTCGAGTTTTGGATTCAGATATATCAGGGTTCAAATTCTAGATGGGCTGTTTCCTTAGGATGACCATACAATTTAGTATACAAATCAGGATATTTCTAAGAGGGAAAGAGGTCGATATGAATGACTGATATGTGTTCACTGACTGTAATACATATGTGCTGAAACTATTAACTAACTGGGTGCCCTTAAACAAGTTCCTAAAATTTCTGAGTTTCAGCTTTCTTATTTCTAAAAAGGAGAGTACTGAAATTCTCCTGGCAGCGTTTCAGGAGCACTAGAGATAACGCGTGACTCAGTGACCAGCACAGAGATGCTCGGTAAATGGCAGCATTAGTAGAATTGTAGCTGCCCTCCCCCAGGAAGAGCACCCTCTTTGTGCAACGCCATTACTCAGCCTGGTTTTCAAAGGTGTATTTATGTTTTCAGTCTAGTAATGACTAAAAGGCATGGTCAAGGTCACCTAGGACGAAGCAAAGGTCACTGGGACCCATCACAAACCATCATTCCCAACCTTTTCCAATGGATAAAACTCTCCATCACCAAGAGGCTTAGTCCTTCTCCTTGGACCTCTTCTTTATATAAAGTCATTTGGCCATGTTTACGCTAGTATTGTATGATTTTAGATTTATCAAGCTGTGCGGGGAGATGTGGGGAAGGGTATTCTAGAGATGCCACCTGCAACTGTGATTATAACTGTCAACACTACATGGAGTGCTGCCCTGACTTCAAGAAAGAATGCACTGTGGGTAAGTCCTGAGAGCTGGTGTCTCTGTCAAGCTCATGTCCTGTGAGTCCCCTTGCACCACGTGCAATGCTGTTGTCAGACTGTTCCGCGTCTTTGTGCTGAAGTGCCTTTCTCCCTTCCCTTGCCTAAATGTGTGTGCTGTGCAGTGTGCTGCTGTGCCTGAAGATGACGTCAAAGCTGCGACCATAGCGGGAGGCTAAGGGGAACCTGGAAACCTGTCACTGGCACAAGGCTATTGACTAGTGCCAAGTATCATGTCTTGTTTTAAATAGAGACTTAATATTGTGACTCAGGAGTCATTAAGTAAACAGTAGTAATTCTTTGCTATTAACCAGAGAGGTAATTACTTAGTGATGGAGCCCTTCAATAGCTTCATCAAAGAAGTTCATGGAAATAAAATAATTTTGCTTACTGTTTAACTTTTTGATATTACTATGTTTCTAGGTTACCTGAAAAAAGGCACTTTACAGGGTTTAATAATGAATATTTAATGATGAATTTCAGTTAAAACCAAAGGGTGTAATTTAAATTATGATACTTCACTTAAAAGATATTTTTGACCATTTTGTTGTTAATGTGCAAAAACTTCATATTTATGAAAATTATTAAGGTGGCTCCAAGTTATGTCTGCTTTAGAATTTGCATGTGAAGTTGGTAAATATATTGTTGTACAACTTATTTGTTGTGTAAGGTAATTATTTCAAATATGTCTGTGTAAATCACTGTGGCTTTAACCAAGGCTTTTGGGGAAAACAAGCAGACTTCTCTTATATAGTCCAAACCAAAGGATTGGGCTGACATCTTTCAGCTCTATACCATGCCAGTTTGTCATAATAAAGGTCTGTGCATTCTGAATAATTTTTGAGCCTAACTAGTTACCTATTTAAGTCAACTCTTTAGGATATATCGTTATAAAATATGTATGAGCAATTTAAAAAATCCATTTGGAAAGTAATGGTGTGAGGAGAGGATGGGGGAATTCATACGAAGGATGCTTACCTCTTTAGACATTTCTCAGTTTTCCATTGTCCATGCATGAAATGACTCAGACAGCATTGGGATGTCTCTTGGAGCCATGAAGGGCAAGAAAAGTTTCCCTAAGTCTCCAGATTTCTTTCTTGACTTCAACTGTCTTCATTTGGGAAACCAACCATTTCCCAAATGCCAAAGAAGACTTAGCTATGCACTTTTAAAGCTCTAGTCAGCTATAAGGTGGAAAATGGTTAATCAATACATAGGCATGATGGACCGCACATCCAATAACCCATAATGTTTTGCTTTGCTCTGGGTAGAGCTTTCCTGTAAAGGCCGCTGCTTCGAATCCTTTGCAAGAGGGAGGGAGTGTGACTGCGACTCAGACTGTAAGAAGTATGGCAAGTGCTGTTCCGATTATGGCACTTTTTGTGAAGCAGGTAAGCATCCCATTACCGTCAGTGCTTCTCAGTACAGCCAGATCTGTGCACCTACCCTAGCGCCACAGATAATGTCTAACACATGGTCCATCTCAGGTCTTGGTTTTACTAACATGTAAGCTCTTTGTTTCACCGCGATGAATTAAAGAAAGAACACTTCTTCCTATCACTCCCTGGCTCAGCCAGGTTCCAGGAGCACAAGAGAGACAGAGATAGGGGCCGATTATCCATGCTTTTCTCTTCTAGGTGTGGTTCAACTGCAGGTTAAATCAACAGTATCCAGCTCATTTGATGATTTCCTGTCTAACCCCATTGTGCTGACCTCAAAAAGTCAACTGTCCTTTGAACTATCTGTGCTTTTGCTCTCAGTGTTCTTGAGTGTATATCTGAGGACAGAGTTTACTTCTCTGAACTAGTAAATTTAGGAGTCAGTTTAAAGCACTAAATTGATCAGCAGACCAAGAAGTTAAGTGTCTACTGTGTTCCTCTCTCCTCTCTTCAGTCTCAAGTCTCTATCTAAATGTCTGTATATGAAGGGGTCAATAAAAAAAGGTAGTTCCATTTTAAATCCTCTTCTCTGATTATAGGTCCTGAAGGAGTACTCTGAGAGCTTAATAAAACCCTCTAAATTTGCCAAAAGAAAAAATATTTATAAAAACGTATTTAAATAATTGATTCCTTTTTTTTAACCAAGTGTTTTCTCTTAAATCCTACTCTGTTAAAATATCTGTAGAGTAAAAGTGAAAATAAGTACTGCTTGCATAATCTTATCATTTTATTTAAACAAGGGTGCATCTTTTGCTTCTTTCAAACAGTGAAGAAATAGGGTGGAAAACTATTAATCAGCATAGTGGAGGAACATTTCTTAACTCTTCACTGTTTTCATTGGAAAGCATTCCAAAAATAACGGAGACAACACCCTTGTAACTAAAATCTCCAAGTGCAGAGTTCCTGCAGCTTTCAGATGGACCTGTGAGATGACCTTCTTATTCACTCATCACTCTGATAATTGTTTTGGCTGTGAGACAAAAAACTAAGAATTTATTTTGGGCAGAGGATGGATCGGGAGGGAAGATGATTAGAGAATGATCAATCATTGAGAGAACCATATTAATAAAGGCAATAGTTTACGCTACCAAGTGGTGGGTCAGATTACTTGATGTGTATGTAAAACTCAATGAAAAAAGATTGATGAAGGTAGTGCTTCATTCACAGAATTCACAGAGATGGTCAGGGTCCAAGTGAAAATAGAGGCATCCATTAGAGCTTCAGCATTTTCTTTAAAAAAAAAACAAAAACACCCAAACTATCTTGCAACTCACCATTTAGTCGTTTTAAGATTGCTAAAGATACTGCTTATAGGCATCTGTATGTCTAAAAGTCCTAACAGTTCAAGAATTGAAGCAGTCAAGCACCTCTGAATGTGGATGAGAAAACAGTCCAAGAGGTTAAATAGTTTGCTCAAGATCGTTAGAATGTGAAAAAAATTTTCTCAAGTTGTGGTACCTGACATTTTTGGGAGGGGAGAAGAAAGCGGGAACATTGTGGTCGTCAGTTCATGGAAATTACAAAAACAGTTTGGAGGAGAAGTTCGGTAAGAGTAGCAGGATTTATCACCACTCTCCCCCACCCATGGGGCCTCCTCTCTCCCTGTTCTCTGCTTTCTTATCTTTCAGAAGTCCCTCTTCTTTTCTCCTGGTTCCTAATGGTCAAAACATGTTCCATGTCTTCTCCTCTAGGCATAAGAAGGGGCAAAGAGTAGGGGCAATACAAGGTTAAAGATACATGCCAAACCATTAAGCTATTTTATCTTGGATAAGGGCAATGCATTTTGAGGAAAGCATAATATGAAAGTGTGAAATTCTTCCAGGGGTAAATATTCATGTAGAACTTTTGTAATTAAAAAAAAGAAAAAAGGTAAATTGGTATCATTCGATTTCAATGAATATGACAACAGGAAAATGTAATTTTTATATTTTTCTTCTTGAGAGCATATCTGTCAACCACATGCAGGGATTATTTTTGTATCACAGAAGGCTGGAATAAAGGATGCTGCGCACAGAGTTAAGCATTTTTTAGGCAGGCAAACACCTCTGGAAATTATCTAGGAGAAAACATGTCAGTTTGCAGGCAGGGTGATTCAAGAGGGCTTGCCCATTTGCCCAAGGTCAACAGCAGAGCTTTGCAGGTCTAGAATTGGAATTCAGGTCTTCTGACTCCTGAGCCTTTGCTCCAACTCATAATTTACAGTGATTTGAGAATCGGTTTTTTTTTTTTTTTATTTAATAGTAATGCATTCTCAGAATTCATTAATTTGGAGTAGTTAGTGCTGGGCTAAGAGCTTGCCTGCACTGGTTTTCACCAGCATCTACTCTTGAAGCCAGATGGCATCTGTGCCTTTCACAGTTAAGAATTGCTGATGAATGTGAACAAGATATTAACCGACCTGTCTTGCTTGGCCTCAGTGCATAACCCCACACCACCACCACCTCCAAAGACTGCACCTCCACCTCCAGGAGCATCTCAGACCATCAAATCAACAACCAAACGTTCACCCAAATCACCAAACAAGAAGAAGACTAAGAAAGTTATAGAATCAGAGGAAATAACAGAAGGTAGGAAGATGACAGATGTAACAAAAGGTTGTTTCTAAGATGAAACAACCTGTAGGTGGATTACTTCTATGAACTCTTCATAGAATAAGGTGATCTTCGGAGTCATTAAAGGCTCCTCACACTTTTTGTTTAAGTCAAAGTTCAAGCCAAAGTTATTTTTCTTATTTACCAAACTGTACAGGACTAGATTAAAATAATCAGAAGAAACAAGACTTATTGTTTTAAAAAGAGCCCATGATTTTCTTTGTATAACGATTTGATTCGGTGGGATATAAGAAAGCTGAGTGAAAGTTATATATTGAATAGTTACACTCTAGTATCTGTGACAAGATCAGGTGCCTTGCTTTTAACTGACATTTACAAGAGGAGTTGCTCATTTTACTGATAAAACAAAAGCAGAATATGGCATTTGTAGATCAATTAACAGCATTTTTTGTTGTATTTGGACTGGCAGTTCTTTTTTGCTTTAAATCACAGTTGGTGTGATCAACCTTTTTATTTGATTTATAGAACATTCTGTTTCTGAAAATCAAGAGTCTTCCTCCTCCTCTTCCTCTTCCTCTTCAACTATTCGGAAAATCAAGTCTTCCAAAAATTCAGCTGATAATAGAGAATTAAAGAAGAAACCCAAAGGTTTGAGCATTGATAAAGATCAATGACTATATCAATGCCATGTGAACAATAATTATCTAAAAGTAATGTGTGTGGGAGAATGATTTGAGGACATTTCAATATTGAGGGGGGGTGTAACTTCATAAATATTAAAAGATATTCATGAAAATTTCCTATAGGAAATTAGAGCCAAGCAGCTAAGACATCACTCTGTAAAGCCAAAGAAGACGAGAGCAGCAACTGGAGAACCATAGGATGGCATCAGAGATGATTGCTAATGGTTTTCTATTTCAGTTCCCCTCTACCTGATAGCATTTCTCTCTCTTCTATCTTGCGGTTTCATTTCTCCTTCCCTATAACGAACATTTATATTCTTCCTTAAGTAGTTTGAAACTTTAAACCATTAAATTCTCATATATTCCTGAAAGGCAATATTATTCTTATTCACATTTTATGGATCTTATTATTTTTCTAATTATGTCATATCTGATTTTTCTGTAGTAAAGGACATACTACAGAATTGGCGATTACCTCCGAAAGAGAAATTTCGTTTGTTCTGCTTTTTAAAAATATTTCCTAAATTTCTAAAAGATATTCTTATTCTCCAGGAAATGGCAGATTTTGGATACTGGAGTTTTGAAGAATTCTATTTCCTGGGTGGTTATTTCCCCCGAAGCCTTCTTTCTAGCTGAATAGCAAGATATTTAATCTCTGAGCATTAATAGAATTGTTTGAGAAACAGAACTCATCTAAGTGGTGTGCCTCTTGGGTTCTGTGGTTCACCCGTGGGGTGGCTGCTACGGGAAGTCCTGTTAAATAGGGTCCTTTTGCTGCCATGGTATCCTAATCTCCCTCTCTGTATCCCCTGAGACTGCTGAGTTTAGATGGACAGAGAAAAGAAGGAAGTTCAAAGCCATGTGCATGGAAGCAGGGCTAAGCTGGAAGCTTGGGGGTGACTGGAACAGATTTCTTGATGCAGTTATAGAGGTTTCTGAGGGAATTGGTTCAGTGGGTCTAAAGATGCTGGAACTAGGTTTCCAGTAAAGGAGCAATGAGCAATAAGGAATAAGAAGAGCTAAGAAAGTGAGGGCAAAGAACATTGATATGAGAGTTGACTTAGTGTTATCGATCATAATAACAATTTCCAAGTTGCCACTTGCTTCCATGTATTAATTGTATTGAATTTTATATTTTTCATCCCTTATCTCATTCATTCCCTAAAATAGTCCAGTAAAATAGTATTTACCATTTTACAGTAAATCAATAGACATGTTAGAGATTAGCAATTTGCCTAGATATACACAGCCAGTCAATGATAAGGATGGCATCTTTATGTCACAAAAATAAAAAAATATTTTTTTTTTCTCTAGTAAAAGATAAGAAGAAAAGAACTCCTAAAAATAAACCTACCCCAGAACCACCAGTTATAGATGAAGGTGGAAGTGGACTGGATAATGGTGATTTCAAGCTCACCCCAACTCCTAACATTCCCACCACTCAACGTAATAAAGTTACCACGACTCCCAAGATTACAACAGTAAAACCAACACTTCCTAAGCCCAGTCTTCCACCTAATTCTGACACAACTAAAGAGATACCTTCGACAGTCAGAGAGACAACAGTTGAAACTAAAGAGACTTCTACGACAAGCAAACAGACTTCCACTAGCGCAAAAGAGAAGACAACTTCAGCTAAAGAGACACGAACTGCAGAGAATACATCTACTAAAGGTCTTGCACCCACACCTGAAGCTCCTGCTACATCTACACCTAAAGCTAAAACTATAACCAGATCCCCTACACCCACCACCCCCAAGAAGCCTACTCCCACCACCAAGGAGCCTGCACCCACCACCCCCAAGGAGACTGCACCCACCACCCCCAAGGAGCCTGCTCCCACCACCACCACCAAGGAGCCTGCTCCCACCACCACCACCACCAAGGAGCCTGCTCCCACCACCACCACCAAGGAGCCTGCACCCACCACCCCCAAGGAGACTGCACCCACCACCCCCAAGGAGCCTGCTCCCACCACCACCACCAAGGAGCCTGCTCCCACCACCACCACCAAGGAGCCTGCTCCCACCACCACCACCACCAAGGAGCCTGCTCCCACCACCACCACCAAGGAGACTGCACCCACCACCCCCAAGGAGCCTGCTCCCACCACCACCAAGAAGCCTGCTCCCACCACCACCACCAAGGAGCCTGCTCCCACCACCACCACCAAGGAGCCTGCTCCCACCACCACCACCAAGGAGCCTGCTCCCACCACCACCACCAAGGAGCCTGCTCCCACCACCACCACCAAGGAGCCTGCTCCCACCACCACCACCAAGGAGCCTGCTCCCACCACCACCACCAAGGAGCCTGCTCCCACCACCACCACCAAGGAGCCTGCTCCCACCACCACCACCAAGGAGCCTGCTCCCACCACCACCCCCAAGGAGCCTGCTCCCACCACCACCACCAAGGAGCCTGCTCCCACCACCACCACCAAGGAGCCTGCTCCCACCACCACCACCAAGGAGCCTGCTCCCACCACCACCACCAAGGAGCCTGCTCCCACCACCACCACCACCAAGGAGCCTGCTCCCACCACCACCACCAAGGAGCCTGCTCCCACCACCACCACCAAGGAGCCTGCTCCCACCACCACCACCAAGGAGCCTGCTCCCACCACCACCACCAAGGAGCCTGCACCCACCACCCCCAAGGAGACTGCACCCACCACCCCCAAGGAGCCTGCTCTCACCACCACTCCCAAGGAGCCTGCTGCCACCACCACCACCAAGGAGCCTGCACCAACCACCCCCAAGGAGCCTGCTCCCAACACCGAGGAGCCTGCACCCACCACCAAGGAGCCTGCTCCCACTACCACCCCCAAGGAGCCTGCTCCCACCACCCCCAAGGAGCCTATACCAACTACCCCGAAGGAGCCTGCTCCCACCACCCCCAAGGAGCCTGCACCCACTACCACCCCCAAGGAGCCTGCACCAACTTCCCCCAAGGAGCCTGCTCCCACCACCCCCAAGGAGCCTGCACCAACTGCCCCCAAGAAGCCTGCACCAACTGCCCCCAAGGAGCCTGCTCCCACCACCACCCCCAAGGAGCCTGCTCCCACCACCCCCAAGAAGCCTGCTCCCACCATCCCCGAGGAGCCTGCACCCACCAGCCCCAAGGAGCCTGCACCCACTACCACCACCAAGGAGCCTGCTCCCACCACCTCCAAGGAGCCTGCACCCACCCCCAAGGAGCCTGCTCCCATCACCCCCAAGGAGCCTGCTCCCACCACCACTCCCAAGGAGCCTGCTCTCACCAGCCCCAAGGAGCCTGCTCCCATCACCCCCAAGGAGCCTGCTCCCACTACTGCCTCCAAGGAGCCTGCTCCTACCATCCCCAAGGAGCCTGCACCCACCAGCCCCAAGGAGCCAGCTCCTGCTAAACCCAAGGAGCCCACTCCAAATTCTCCTGAGACACCTGCTCCAAGTTCTCCTGATATACCTGCTCCAACCACCTCAAAGGCCTCTACTTCAACTACCACCATGCAGCCTGCCACTACTCCGAAGAGCCCTGCTGAATCAACTCCTCAGCCTCCTATAGAACCCACACCAAAGGCTCTCGAAAAGAGTCCCAAGGAACCTGCAGTACCCACAATCAAGGCTCCTAAAGTGAACAAACCTGAAATGAGTACAACAGTTAAAGACAAGTCCACAGAAAAAGACATACATTCTACACCTGAAATTACAACAGCTGTAGCTAAGACTGTAACAGAGGCAGCAACTAAAACAGAAAAGACTACTGAATCCAAAACACCAAGTACAACCACAGGTGTAACATCTACCACAACCAAACAGACCACGTCATCCAAAATTACTCCTAAAACAACTCTTGCACCTAAAGTAACGACTGCCACAAAGACGACGACCAAAAAGACTGCGAACAAACCTGAAAAAACCACAGCTGTACCGAAAGGCACAGCTACCAATTCTCAAGTGACAACTCCTAAACCGCAGAAACCAACCAAAGCACCCAAAAAGCCCACTTCGACCAAAAAGCCAACACCTAGAGTGAGAAAACCAAAGACTACGCCAACACCCCCGAAGATGACATCAGTAATGCCTGAACCGACTCCTACCTCTTTACCAAAAGCCATGCTCCAAACCACCACCAGCTCTACCCCAACCCCCAACTCAGAAATAATTGAGGTAAACCCCAAGAATGAGGATGGAGATGCTGCTGAAGGAGAAAAACCTCACGTGATTTTCAGGCCCCCTGTGCTAACTCCTATAGTTATTCCAGGCACTGAAATCATAGTGAGAGGACACGGTCAAGGCTTCGGCTTCAACCCCATGTTTTCAGGTAATATCAATCAGTTACTTTCATGTTTAAAATTGGCAATGTTAAATCTTTCTGAACCAGAATGCCCTGATTTGGTGTTATTCTACTGATACATATTTAGAACCCTGAACTTAACTTGTGAAGTTTTACATCTTCTCTACATGTAAGCTGAGAGGTAATCAAATAAGTTTATTTGGTATTTGGAAAATCAAATAATAACCTAGGGGTACAAGAATCTGCAATACTTTTTGCCAAACCAATTCCACAGGGCAATCAGAACTAAGAAACAGAATTTGACATTGACACTGAACATCTAATACCTATCAAGTTTACATGAAGATCAGGTACCCTGACCCATTTCAATTCATAATGTATGTTTATATACTTTTTTGAGTAATATCACCTTTAAGTAAAACTATGAATAGTATCACTCTTTTAACATGTAACACTTTTTCTGAAATGCATGTACCTCAAACATGTACTCTTCACGAGCTTAGGAAAGGGTGAACAGAGGAAAGAGAACCTAATGGGAACATTTGAAAAGAGCGGAACCCTCTTCTCATTTTTATGTTGGCTTAATTTGTGTTAATTTGTTTCAGATGAAACTAATTTATGCAATGGTAGGCCAGTAGATGGACTGACTACTTTGCGTAATGGGACATTAGTTGCATTTCGAGGTGAGTTTTGTACACATTTCTTTTTCTGCTCGTTTTGTTCTTGGAATTCATGAGAACGAATCATGGGAGTACAAATCTGAATTGAGCTTCCTGGAGGGAAACCTGACTGATAAACTTACCTCACATAAATTATAAGGACTTGAGGGTAAATACTCAAGTATTGGATTAAAAAAGTTAGACATAGTGAAAGTAATTTAGTTGCTCAGTTGTGTCTGACTCTTTGCAACCCCATGGACTGTAGCCCACCAGGCTCCTCTGTCCATGGGATTTTCCAGGCAAGAATACTGGAGTGGGTTGCCATTCCCTTCTCCAGGGGAACTTCCTGACCCAGGGATCAAACCTGGGTCTCTGACATTGCACAGATTGCTGACCATCTAAGCCACCTGGGAACAAAGTAACAAACACAACTAAGTTATTCAATTATAACTACTTAATTCTAAGAGATAAAGAAATTGAGAGATTAAGTGACTTTCTGTAAATCAAAGCTAGAAGGCCCTTTCTAGAAAACTGGGAAACTAAAAATTTTGTCAGGCTAAATTTCAGACTTGAGAAACATCCACTCTCAGAAATGTTCAAATACTGTCATCAGCATTTAGTACTCACAATTCTAACCATCATAGAATGCTTGTCAACACATTTCATCTGTTTATGATAACTATTTTTAAGACTTGATTTTGATTTCTTCTGGGGTAGGTTTCAGTCTTCATTCTGCTTGTAGGCTGATGATCACTTTCAATTTTAGGTCATTATTTCTGGATGTTGACTCCATTCAGTCCACCACCTCCACCTCGGAGAATTACTGAAGTTTGGGGCATTCCCTCCCCCATTGATACAGTTTTTACTAGATGCAACTGTGAGGGAAAAACGTTCTTCTTTAAGGTAAGAAAAATATCTTTGTGAGAGAAATCAGCAAACAGTTACTTTTTATTATGAAAACATAAATCAGTTTAACTTCCATTTCAGAAGGTCTCCATACTTAAACAAACTACCATTAAAATTTGATAAGTTAATTTGGTAACCTTGTCAAACTATTCAAATTATTAACTAAGGTAAAACTTTCTCTCAATACCTAAATCTAATAATGAGTTTCTAATCTTCCCCCCACTCACTTTATAACCTTTTAAAAAAGCTGTTCACATCATTTCCTCTTTTTAATGATCAGGGTTCTCAGTACTGGCGTTTCACCAACGACATAAAAGATGCAGGATATCCCAAACTAATCTCCAAAGGATTTGGAGGACTAAATGGGAAAATAGTGGCGGCTCTCTCAATAGCTCAATACAAGAACAGACCTGAATCTGTGTATTTTTTCAAGAGAGGTATGTGTTACATAATTAACAAAATTAAAAAAACTTTTAAGGAGAGATCTGACAGGAAAATTTCTTAAATATTTTCATTTCTTACTGGGATTACTGTCAACAAATAGCTTTAATGTCTAAAATCAAATATTTTCAATTAAAAAATAAATTAAGGGCAGTAAGAAGCGTTTTGCTTTCTTGACATTCAAATCACAATTTCATGAGTTTTTAGGATATTTACATAAAGAATGGTATTTATTTTCAAACAAAGCTAAACTATGCAGTGTGTTGGCCTTATGACTAATAACCATTATTAATGTCTGGACTATACTGTATAAAAAACATCCACTGTTTTCTCTACTTTGTAAAAAGCTCTTTCCACCTCTTTTGGGCATTAAAATTAATTTTCATGATATACGTGATTTTCTAATTCATCATAGGTGGCAGCGTTCAGCAGTACACTTACAAACAAGAACCCACCCAAAAGTGTACTGGAAGAAGGCCTGCTATAAACTATTCTGTGTATGGAGAAACAGCACAGGTTAGGAGACGTCGATCTGAACGTGCTATAGGACCTTCTCAAATACACACCATCAGGATTCACTACTCACCTGTCAGAGTCCCTTATCAAGACAAAGGTAATATTTTTTACTGTGTTAATTCTTATACATGAAGTAGATGTAATATAGCATTGATTATTAAATATAAATTCTGGCCAAATAACTCTAATACTTTAAACTTATTAATGTAAAACATCAATTTGCCTCAGTGAATGACCAAAGATCAATACTGTATTTTTCTTTGTGGATAAGAAAGACAATTTATTCAGGCTTATTAATTATAATAAATACCATTAACTAAGAACATTAAGCTCAAATCTATAACCCTCAAAATAGTCCTAAAAGGTAGATATTTGTATCCTATGAGAGACAGCAAAAGTTGAGGCACTGAAGTTAACTCACCCAAGGTAACAGAGCTACTCCCAAACTATGGTTAAAACCCACGTCTGTGTGACTCAACAACTGCTCTTTCCAATACAGTACACTGCCGTTCAATCTAACACATTGACAATGTCATCTACAGGCTTCCTCCACAACGAAGTTAAAGTGAGCACACTGTGGAGAGGACTTCCAAACGTGGTTACTTCAGCAATATCACTGCCCAACGTCAGAAAACCCGATGGCTATGATTACTATGCCTTTTCTAAAGGTAAGTTATTATCTCTGCAACATGAATAAAATCAAAGCAAAACCAAGTGTTCAATGGTGACCAAAGGTGAGAAGTTAAATTCTATCACTTACTCTAATTATTCTGAAGAGAAAGCTTAGATTATTGGTTTATTTTCAATTACACTGAATGGATTACAATTCATTTCTGCCCTATCCTTCATGAGATTAAAGCCTAGTATAATAAAACATCCACTAAACTGAGTTAAAACTGCTAATGAAAAATTATTTTACTTTTATTATCAGTGGCATTTAACAGAGGCCTTACTTACTATAAAGTTATATTGATTTATATAATTACACAGTCTGAAGATCAAAAGGAAGTTCCTGAGAAACGAATTTTATTAATTATATTACCTGGGGTATTTTTCTTTGAAAAAGTCATGAAAATATAAGCTATTCTGCCTATATAAATGACATCAGAATGTATTTTTTTAAAGAATAAAATTCAAGCAAATTATCATTTTTTAAACTAACTTGGTTTTCTCAAATTCCTACACTGAAAAAGCAGAATTAAATACAATTTTAATCAAAGATGGTGAAAGGTCAGTCTGCCTAGGCAGCTGGTTTTTTGTCAGAAAGTTGAAATTAATACATTTCTTATATTAAAATGATACTCTCTTTCAGCATAACACTAAATAGAAACTACTTTTAAGTGTTTTATTTTCTTTTTAATTGAAAAAGTGATCCTTCCTCTTTTTAGATCAATACTATAACATCGACGTGCCAAGTAGGAGAGCAAGAGCCATTACTACTCGTTCTGGGCAGACCTTATCCAATACTTGGTACAAGTGTCCTTAGACTGATGGGCGAAGGAAGAGCCAACTAATTAAAATGAAGAAACGAATGATCAATGTTGACACTGAAATACATTTTATTAATAAAGAATGTTGAGATAAGCACACCAACTTAAATACAAAAGTGTTTTTAAGCTTGACAGTCATTACACTGAAACAGATCTGGTAATCTTATTCACAGTTATTATAGTTTACAGAACATTTAATTAATATTTCCTCTATTTATTCCTCCTCTCCCTCCCATTGCATGGCTCACACCTGTAAGAGAAAAAAAGAAAAAAACGGAATGCATCCTTCAAAGTTAGCTCAAACTAGAGTATTTTAAGAAGTTAGCTTAAAACTAGAGTATTCACTTACCCTAATTCATTATAAAAATTTTCAAGATCAAGTGTCTAAGCATATAGACACAAAACCATGTTAGGTATTTTACATCTTCAGTGGAAATCATTACAATTAGATTAATGTTTTATAACATGAATGCAATCTCTAACAGTTAAACTAGAAAACAAAGATATTAAAATTTTACATTTTTCTTTTTTACTTTTCTTTTGTGACTAAACAGATCACAAATCCTTATTCTTCTGTATAAAAGGTTTAACAACAAAAGGCAGAGATGTAACAAGTGATTACACAGCACTATAACATTTTAGCTTTTCCAGATCTTACCCTGAATTCAAGGAAGAAATGAGTAAGAATAAAATATAAGCACATATTCATTATACACCTATGGTACACAAACCTGTCTACAAGCAGCTTATAGATTAGTAAACATAACAAGCTCAACGTATAATTATTTAATCAGCCCCTGGAGTATTTTAAAGAACAAACAAAAAAAGTCAAATAAATACACATTGGAAGCTTAAGGATTAGAAAACTCATTCCATTTAATACTACTGCACATCCTATCACGTGATCAGTATATTAGAAATTTACCTCTCTGTCTGTTAAACTGGCGACCACGGACACCTTGTCTCAATGTCGTCTGAAGTCTTACTCGTCTGAAAGGCTTCGGCTGACTACTGCTAGTATCTAAGAAAAGCATTAATATACAGGAAAGCAAGTTAATAAACAAGAAAGCAGTTAAAATGACAAAAACTAATTACTAAGTGAATGCATGGATAGAATGCAGAGGTGCCCATTGCTTTCTGTATTTAAATATTGTTGTTTTTTTAATAAGGGACATTTAACAAACAAAAAGGTAAAAAGTTAAAAAAATTTTTAAACATTGTTTTTGACTTTTTCATTCATTTCACCCAACTCTTATGATTTAATAATAAATATTTACTTGGCTCCTATCCACACAGCAGACACTGAGAAAGGGGCTGGGGAATATAAAGGGAAAAACAGTCCATTGCAATATACCACCAGTCATATCTGACTCCTCCCTTTTCCAGACATCCCCAATCCAAGCATTAGCAAATCCTGTAAGCTCTAATTTTAATCTATATCCTGAATCTGACTCCTCACAATCTTGATTCCACTGTCCTGTCTAAAACATCATTGTCTTTACCTTCAATTACTGCAATATTCTCCAAACTTTCTCTTTGTTGCTGCCGATTACTCACTTTCAGTCTCTTCTCTACACAGCAGCCAAAGTGATACCAAGTTCAGTCAGATCATGTCACCACACTGTCTGAAGCCCTCCAAAAGCCTGCTATATCCACGAGAGCCGAAGAAATGACAATGGGCTACAAGATCTATCCTCCCCCACGCCATTATCTCCTGCTATTCTCTCTCTGTCCAGATTATGTTTCAGCCACACAGGCCTCTTTGCTGATCCTAAACATAGCACACTGTTGCCTTATGGACTCTGCATCTACTCTTTTTCTCATCCTGGAACACCTTCCCCTGAAGAGCTGCACAGATTTGCTCCCTTACCTTCAGGTTTTTCCTTAAATATCACTTTCTTTAGTAACGCTTATGTAAAACTGCCTGGCACTTGGCAGACACTTAAATATTTGCTGACCACACGGATGACTGCTCAGAGGGGTAGGATTAGTGTTAACACCCTCATTTCATATTATACTGTAAAAGGGAACAAGAACCGTATTTTCTTATGCAAGCTCTGGTAAGATATAACTTGTGCCCTCCCGTGGAGGAAAGACAATTCTCATGGGACAGCAGAATATGACTGGGGGCATAGAACTTCAATTATTATATTATTCATAATGATATGAATTATCATATTGATAATAATTATGACAGCTACAATTTGAGCCTTACTGTGTGCAAAGCACTGAGTTATATAATTTACATACATTATTTCTAATCCTGATTGCAAGATGAGTTATGAATGTCCATATTTCACAATGAAGTGAGCAGAGATTTAAAGTTACTAGCTGTTAAAAGACAGATACAGAATCTGAATCTGGGCATATTAGGTAATGGGTTAATGTGTTACAGAAAAGCAGCAGCAACGGAGAAGAGGTCTTGAGACAGCCAAAAAAAGACTGAAAAAAGTAGTAACTGAGCAGGTCTTCCATAAAACCTGAAGGTTCCATGACAGACTTTGAAGATTACTGCTATAAACAATTTAAAATGAAATAATTAAGAGTGGGTGACTGAGGATATATTTCTTTAATAATAAAAGAAATTCCCTAGCTAAAAACTCTGAGATAAATAAGCTATCTCAGCGTACCACTTAAGAGTGGAGTCTCTAGTCAAACTTCTTGAGTTTGCATCCTGGCTTGGCCATTATTGTGTGACTTTGAAGGAAATTATTCAATCTTTTTGTGACTCAGTTCCCATTTCTATGAAATGGAGATATGTGCTTACCACGCTGGGTGGTATGAGAATTAAATGAATAAATACAGGTAAAAGGCTTAGAATACTGTCTGATACAAACTAAGTGCCCAATAAGTATTAATTATTTTTTAAAAGGAACTGCAGAAATAATCTGTATTGCAAGAAAGATCCATAGCCCTTTCCAAAGTTAACTTCAAAAATGTGAAAAACCAAAGTATAAAACTATTTACACCAGTCAATTTCAATTTCTTTTTAAGCAACAGGCCTCCCAACCCTCAACTCTATATACCAAATCTCATGCAGAACTTATCAGTTAGAAGAAATAAAAAAGGAACTGCTCTGGTTTAAATATAGGCAAGAGGCCTGGAGACTACTCTTTAGCGTCCCTCCCAATAATCCATCCCTCCAGCCCCTATGGCACTTTTGATACAACCAATTCCCTTTAATATAAATTAAAAGTTCTTTTTAATAAAGTAAAAATTTCCTTTCAAATGAAGCATTTTAAAAGTCAAGGAAAAAAGAATTATCAACTGTTACTAACAGAACAGTGTCTTCTGAAAATAAGACTGATGTGTAAAAGCTATGTTGCAGTCTGGAGCAGGGACTTACCTACAGAAGAACTGGAAGGAGGGTCCTGGCTGGTGGAAGGAAGATCTGACTCATCAGAGGCCTGAACAGGCTCTTCTTCCTGCTGGCTATCAATTTCGAGGCCTGCTTCTGAACTAATACTAAGAGAGGAAAACAAAAATTCATTAGAAAATACAAAACTGATCCTAGCATGTATCCTAAATTGTTCCCAAACTTTTCTTTGATTTAGTCTATCATTTAGATAACCCAGAGGTCCCCTCCAACTCAAAATTTCAGACTCTAACAACAGTAACCATATATTTAAAAGGCAGAGGAAAAGACAGCTCAAGTTCCTTTTCCCTCACTTCTTTTCTCACTAGGACATACTCCAATTTTATTTTTTCCTCTTTTTTGCTGTTTTTTTTTTTAAACAAAAGATGTTCACATTCTTGATGTTCATGGTAGATAATAGTATCTGGGTTTTGATAAACTGCAAAACAACTTTCAACAAAACTAGATACTAAAATAACCCACAACAGTTCCAACTATTAATAATATACCACTGTTTCACCATGGGCTCTAGCCCAGATGAGGCTGCTACTGCTGCTGCCATGTCACTTTAGTCGTGTCCGACTCTGTGCGACCCCATAGACGGCAGCCCACCAGGCTCCGCCGTTCCTGGGATTCTCCAGGCGAGAACACTGGAGTGGGTTGCCATTTCCTTCTCCAATGCATGAAAGTGAAAAGTGAAAGTGATATCGCTCAGTTGTATCCAACTCTCAGCGACCCCATGGACTGCAGCCCACCAGGCTCCTCCATCCATGGTATTTTCCAGGCAAGAGTACTGGAGTGGGGTGCCATTGCCTTCTCCGCCAGATGAGGCTAGGGTAGGTGAATTCCTGGCTCAAAGCTGTAAGTTCATCTCTCTCTTCCATTCAAGAAAGCACATCAAAAAACAAGTGAGGAAGATTAAGAGTATAAGAATAACTTATATGTGCTCCTGTTTTTATCACATGCAAACTTCAGTCCATATAACCATGTACCTGAAAGATCAAGGCTGTACACTGTCACCCTACTTATTTAACTTATATGCAGATTACATCATGCGAAATGCCCGGCTGGATGAAGCACAAGCTAGAATCAAGATTGCCAGGAGAAATATCAATAACCTCAGATATGCAGATGACACCACCCTTATGGCTGCAAGCAAAGAAGAACTAAAGAGCCTCCTGATGAAAGTGAAAGAGGAGAGTGAAAAAGTTGCCTTAAAACTCAACATTCAAAAAAGAAAGACCATGGCATCTGGTCCCATCACTTTACAGCAAACAGATGGGGAAACAAGGGAAACAGTGACAGACTTTATTTCCTTAGACTCCAAAATCACTGCAGATGGTGACTGCAGCCATAAAATTAAAAGACGCTTGCTCCTTGGAAGAAAAGCTATGATCAACCTATACAGCATATTAAAAAGCAGAAATATTACTTTGCCAACAAAGGTCTGTCTAGTCAAAGCTATGGTTTTTCCAGTAGTCGTGTATAGATTTCAAAGTTGGAAAGCTGAGCGCTGAAGAATAGATACTTTTGAACTGCGGTGTTGGAGAAGACTTTTGAGAGTACCCTGGTCAGTAAGGAGATCAAACCAATCCTAAAGGAAATCAGTCCTGAATATTCATTGGAAGGACTGATGGTGAAATAAAATCCAATACTTTGGCCACCTGATGTGAAGAACGACTCACTGGAAAGGACCCTGATGCTAGGAAGACTGAAGGCAGGAGGTGAAGAGGACCACAAAAGATAAGATGGTTGGATGGCATCACTGACTCGACGGACATGAATTTGAGCAAGCTCCGGGAGTTGGTGATGGACAGGGAAGCCTGGCGTGCTGTAGTCCACGGGGTCACAAAGAATTGGACACGACTGAGCAACTGAACTGAACTGAACTGAACCTCTTATAACTCTGCTACAGTTGAAAACTAGAGAAGTACAGTCTAAGCAAGTTATTTTAACATGTTCAAAATCATTTGTAAAATGGAGACAAAACTTTCTGATACTGTGTAGATTAAAAATGACACATATAAAGTGACTTGCATACATGGTATGGAATTAAAGGCAGCTAGTATTTTCAGCAGGGTGTGTAACTTTCTCAAATTAAGCAGCACCGAGTTAGAGGTGTATCAGTAGACTTTATTTTTTCTTATATATCTACTAGGGTTGGGCTGTTAATTACACTAACAAAATGTTGCTAAATAAAACAATACTTGAGCACTAGCTAGGAATCTG
The DNA here is from genome assembly GCF_032405125.1 of Capricornis sumatraensis. Classification (NCBI taxonomy): domain Eukaryota; kingdom Metazoa; phylum Chordata; class Mammalia; order Artiodactyla; family Bovidae; genus Capricornis; species Capricornis sumatraensis. Next base: position 74,635,382 of record NC_091082.1, read on the forward strand.
GGTTCTACTTCTAGCTATGCTTTTGACTACGAAGCAGTCTAACATTTTTATTTTATAAAGAATCAGGTTCCTCTTTGAAAGTTAAACTTCGCCAAAGCACTGTCTAGTGAGTTCTTTCTATTAAACTGTTCCACCTCCTTTGGTTTAAAAAAAATTCAGATGATTTGTTGTGAAATGCTTCTTTTTAAACTTTGTTTATAACTGATGTGTTAAGTCAGGTCTTGAAGATTTCTAATTTTTAAGAAGTCAGTGTTTCAGACCAAATTCTAAATGCACATAAATAAAAAATAGGTGAGGTTTGCTTGAGAGTCCACCACTAAATGGAAAAGTGAGTCATTTCCTAACATTTCCTAATTTTCACAGAAAGACTTCTTTCTTAGGGAAAAGTTCAAGCAGCTACATTAGTGGAAGAGGACCAGTGATTTTAGAGAATACTTTGTCCTAGAATGCATCATATGCAATTTTCAAGGATATAACCATTTAAAAAGTTATCTCTCTTCTGTAATAATAATATATAAAGTCTTAAAATATAATATTTTGTGCAAAAATTGGCTTTCCAAAATATATGGCTTGGTTTATTTTTATAAAAGGATGCCACTGAAAATATAGTTCAAGAGACCGTTTCTTTCTAGCTTAAGGAAAGAACAAAAAAATGTAAAAGTCTGACAAGTATAAGCATGCAAAAATTACAAGGTAAACATTTACCCTTCAGATTCTGCCTCCACAAATACTTCATCTCCATCATCACCTGTTGCTGTTTCGTTTGTTGTGGATAAAGTACCAGTGGATGTTGTCACCATTGGAACAGACTGAGAAGCATGCTCTGAGGCATCGGAGGTGGTGCTCTCAGTAAATACGGTCACTTGAAAATGAAAAGACCAGAAGAGCAATGAAAACTTTAGCTTTCTGGTTTCCTTAAATTTTTAATCACAGGTTTCCATTTCACCAATAAAACATAATCTACTGATCCGCCTTTGATACCTACCTGGGGCTGCTACTTGCAGAGGAGTAGTAGGAACACTTCGGCCACCCGACTCCTCTTCATGAGCTAGAAAAAGGGGTGTTTCATACATTCCCAAACCTAAAGACAATTTTGAACATTAATGATTGAAAAGACAAAATACTGTCCACATCCTAGATATCGAAAAGAAAGAAAACTAGTCAGTGGAAACACATAACTCTGCTGAAGCCCACAATTAGCCCATTAAGCAAAGGTCAATCCCCCAAAAATGTAAATACAATTTAAATGTATCCTTAAAGCTAACACTAACTTGTTGTTGTTTAGTTGCTCAGTTGTGTCTGACTCTTTGCAACCCTATGGACTGTAGCCCACGATTTCCCAGACAACAATGCTGGAGTGGGTTGCCATTTCCTCTCCAGGGGATCTTCCCAACCCAAGGATCAAACCTGTGTCTCCTTTATTGGCAGATGGATTCTTTACCAATGAGTCACCATGGAAACAACACTAACTTAAGTACCCTAAAAAAGACCAGCTGAAGTGCTCTCATAGTTTCATAAAAGCTAACTTTATTGAGTAGCCACCTAGGAACTACGTACTGTTTGAATATACTCTTCACCAAAACTGCAAGCTTATTATTAGTCTTTTTTGCTAAAGAAACTGAATTCCAAAGAAGTTAATTAATTTTCCCAAGTTACTAGTAAAGTGGTAGCATTCCAATCTAAGCTTAGATCTCACTTCCAAGTCTTAGAAGTACTATAATAAAGCCACATTTAAACTTTGAATTCCTCTGAAGTCAACTCACAATTTCATATTGATAGAGGCAAACAGTATTAGACCTAATATCCTAAACCACCCAGGGACTCAGATGAATTTCATGACTTACATCAGGGCTGCAGACTATTCTTCTGTTCTGGGCTTATTATTAGACCAGTATGCATTCCTATTCATTTACAAAATACCGTAACAGCTTCCCAGAAATAGTGTGTTCTATGAATGGCAACCAATGATTAAAAGGTAATTAATTCCAGAAATAGCCTAATTCATGTCCAAGTAACCAAATGCTATTACTTAATTTAGATATCATTTTATTCCACATATTTTTAAACATTTTTTATTTTTAATGTTAATGGAAAATATCAAACTAGTTTTATAAACTTAACTGGAATGTTAAACATCAAGCGAAAAAAATATGCTGCATTCCTTCCAACAACTTTAAAATGGATGGTAGTACCCAGGTATATTTACGGGCGCAACAAATATTCCCGATACTATACTAGGAGCCAAAAGAGATACAGATGTAAAAGTTAGTCATTATGCCCAAAGAACTGAAAATTTTGTTGGGAACACTTATATCTAAGACAGTGCTTAGTAAGTATTAAATATATTATACCTTTTTCCATAAATTATGATAAGAATTATTTAGATATGTTTTTTTTTATTAATACTTAAAAAAAATTATGTCAGAACAGTTTATTACCAAATACATGCAAATCCAAGAGAGCTAAGCTTTTATTTAGCTATTTACCTCCTTGAGAAGCAAGTTGCCCAAGATCAGAGTGACTAGAACTCGTTTGTGGCATATCTTCAGGTGGCCCAAACCGGAATCTAGGAACACCAGCAACCTGTGGGGAACTAAATAGACAAAAATTAATTTAAGATGACCTTTAAAGTTACCTTGCTTGAACTGCAATGATGGAAAGAAAACAGGAAGAAGGAAGAATAAACAAAAAGAAAGTAGGAAAACAGTTTGAAAATAAAACTGATAAAGAAATTCTCATATATGAAAATATTTTCAAAATATCAGTTGTCAAGAACTTAGCAATAATATAAATCATGGGATTCATATTATGTGATTTATATAAATATGATTTATAAATAATAGCTTCCAGCTCTCCTGACCTATGCCTCACATTTCTCAAATCTGCTAGAAATCACTATGTAGATACATAAAAAGCAACATAAACTGAACATGAGATATAACAAAAATCGAGTAAAATCATGACAAAAGTTTTGTTTCAGTTTTCAATGTTGGTCTAGAAAAGATTTAATTATTAGCTGGCTAGAAATTTGTTTTCTCCCTGCCCTAATAACACTACTATTCAACTTTCTGCCCATAATCCAGGGTATAAAATAGCATTATCTCAACTCTTTGCCCACTCCTTACCCTAATCTTCCTTGGCTAGCCAGCTATTGATGTGTATGGATTGTACCCTGGTTTATGGATTATGCTCTTGAATCTATTTCCTGTTTCCATCATTGTTTTAGTTAAGGACAATCTCTATCAGGTAAACTTTTAAATCTGTCTCCTTCTATTAGAAGGAACTTAAATTCCAAGCAGTTTTTTAGATGAGTGTTTCTGATTGGCTGACTTTTAGAAGGGTGGGGCTGACACTGATCAGTGAGTGGGCTTGTCAAACTGTGTTACTTGAGGTGAGTTGCGGTTAACTGAACAACTTTAAAACTTGTTCTACAGCCATGTATTATCACATACCTTAGAAAATTAATCAGCTCCCATTTCTGTAGAAACTTTTTTTCTATTTTTCAAGTACATATCATGCAACAGATATTTCAGCCACAATTAAACATACACACTTCCACGTGAAAAGCCTTCTTTTCCTTCAGAAGGAGTGGTACAGCACAAGAGTTAAAAATAGGTTCCAGAGCCAGACTGGTTTGAAATGAAAAACTGCCACTTCCTAGCTGTCTGAAATCTAGTCAATATGTTAGTATCTCTGTGTTTCCTTATCTGCAAATGAAATAACAGTATCTATTCTCACAGTTCAGTTCAGTCACTCAGTCGTGTCTGACTCTTTGCGACTCTACGAACTGTAGCACGCCAGGCTTCCCTGTCCACTACCAACTCCAGCAGCTTGCTCAAACTCATGTCCATTGAGTCTGTGATGCTATCCAACCATCTCATCCACTGTCATCACCTTCTCCTCCCAACTTCAATCTTGCCCGGCATCAGGATCTTTTTCAATGAGTCAGTTTTTCACATCAGGTGGCCAAAGTATTGGAGTACTGGTAGTATTGGACTATACTTCAATACCAAAGTATTCCAATGAAGATTCAGGACTGATTTCCTTTAGGATTGACTGCTTTGATCTTGCTGTCCAAGGGTCTCTTAAGAATCTTTTCTAACACCACAGTTCAAAAGCATCAATTTTTCAGTGCTCAGCTTTTTTTATGGTCCAACTCTCACATCCATACATGACTACTGGAAAAACCACAGCTTTGACTAGACGGACCTTTGTTGGCAAAGTAATGTGCTTTTTAATATGCTGTCTAGGCTGGTCATAGCTTTTCTTCCAAAGAGTAAGCATTTTTAAATTTCATGAATGTAGTCACTATCTGCAGTGATTTCGGAGCCCCAAAATATAGTCTGTCACTGTTTCCATTGTTTCCCCATCTATCTGCCATAAAGTCATGGGACTGGATGCCATGATCTTAGTTTTCTGAATGTTGAGTTTTGAGTCAGCTTTCTTACTCTCTTTACTTTAATCAAGAGAATCTTTAGTTCGTCTTCACTTTCTGCCATGAAGGTGGTGTCATCTGCATATCTGAGGTGATTGATATTTCTCCCTGCAATCTTCATTCCAGCTTGTGCTTCACCCAGCCTGGCATTTTGCATGATGTACTCTGCATATAAATTAAATAAGCAGGGTGACAATATACAGCCTTGATGTACTCCTTTCCCAATTCGGAACCAGTCTGCTGTTCCATGTCCAGTTCTAACTGTTGCTTCTTGACCTGTATACAGATTTCTCAGGAGGCAGGTCAGGTGGTCTGGTATTCCCATCTCTTGAAGAATTTTCCATAGTGTGTTGTGATCCACACAGTCAAAGGCTTTGGTGTAATCAATAAAGCAGAAATAGAGTTTTTCTGGAACTCTCTTTCTTTTTCTATGATCCAATAGATGTTGGCAATTTGATCTCTGGCTCCTCTGTCTTTTCTAAATCCAGCTTCAACATCTGGAAGTTCTCAGTTCACATACTGTTGAAGCCTGGCTTGGAGAATTTTGAGCATTACTTTGCAAACGTGTGCTGCTGCTGCTGCTGCTAAGTCGCTTCAGTCGTGTCCGACTGTGCGACCCCATAGACGGCAGCCCACCAGGCTCCCCCGTCCCTGGGATTCTCCAGGCAAGAACACTGGAGTGGGTTGCCATTTTCTTCTCCAATGCATGAGAAAGTGAAGTCGCTCAGTCGTGTCCGACTCTTCGTGACCCCATGGACTGCAGCCTACCAGGCTCCTCCGTCCATGGGATTTTCCAGGCAAGAGTACTGGAGTGGGGTGTCACTGCCTTTGCAAGCATGTGAGATGAGTGTAGTTGTGTGGTAGTCTGAGCATTCTTTGGCACTGCCTTTCTTTGGGATTGGAATGAAAACTGTACTTTTCCAGGCCTGTGGTGACTACTGAGATTTCTAAATTTGCTGGCATATTGAATGCAGCACTTTCACAGCATCATCTTTTAGGATTTGAAATAGTTCAACTGGAATTCCATCACCTCCGTTAGCTTTGTTCGCAGTGATGCTGCCTAAGGCCCTCTGGACTTCTTATCCTGGATGTCTGGCTCTAGGTGAGTGATCACAGAAGAATACACAGAACTATACAAAAAAAGATCTTAAAGACCCAATAACCTTGATGGTGTGATCGTGGTCTCACAGTGTCACAGTTATGAAGATTAAAATAGTGATTCATGGGAATGCTCAGTAAGCTTCAGGCATTTTTTTTTTCGAGACTCAATTTAATGCTGTCCCCATTAAGTCCTCTGATTCTTTTTCCTATGTGTTGATAAAAATCACTCCTTCATTTTTATAAACAAAGCTTCTTGCTCATTTCTCTATTCTAGAGTGTTAAGATTATCATTAGTTGTGCATAAGCTTAGCTTACACAACAGTATTATCCATTATGATGACTGTAATTATTAACACTTTCACCAACATCTGACATAAAGCATTTACTATGTGCAGGTGATATTATATAAATATGGTAACATAAATTCATTTAATTCTAACAATTTATGAGCTAAGAAATACTGTGTTATTCTCATTAATAAAATGAAGATACTCAGGTACAGAGAATACACGAAACTTGATATAGTAAGTAAGCAGTACAACTAGGTTTCAAAGCCAGGCATTCTAACTCTAAAGCCCATGCTCTTAACCACAGTTATACTGCCTTTAAATTTTAAATTTCTGATGGAAGCAACTGTATTTCATTCATTTCGATATGATTTTCTCAAACACTACATCCTCAACCCTTCTACTCTCAAGTGCTTAGTACCCAGCACAGAACTTAACAAATAATATATCCATCAAATGTAATCAAGTTAAGAGGGAAAGAGTTTGATTAGTCACAAAGTATGGTTCTATCTCATTAACTTACTGAATCGCTTCAGCAAATCCATCAGTACGATGTGGTACCACAAGAGTTGGGGTACTTGGAACTGTTCTATCTTCATCATCAAAAAAATGCTGCTGCTAAAAAAGACAGAAAACAAGTACTCAGCAGGCATGATAGGAGCATCCGTATGGACAAGACAAATAATTGCTGAACAAATAAATCACTTTTACATGAGAGGTAGGTACTTACCATGCCACCTATTCCTGGAGTCAACTGAAGCCCACGTCCTACAGACTGCCTTCGAGTCATCTGAATTCTCTGTGTCAAGAAAGGAATTTCATTTAAGGAATTAGGCAATCAAAGAAACACCAAACGCTAACAGATACAGCTTATCAGGCTGGTAATAAAATAACTGAAACGTTAGCAGATTAATGTAATCATTAGAACCTTTCTTAAACTGCTACTAATCTTGTACCAGTATTAAAGAAGTTTATTTTGTAAACAGTGACATTTGCAGGATTCATAAACAATCCTCTAAGACTTTATATTTTAAGAGAATGAGAAAATTTATCTCCACCAGTGGTATTTCGGCGAAATCTACCCTTGACAGTGTTCGGTACACTACCAAGTAAGACTCAAGCTACACGATTAATAGATCCTTTGTACTTTTCCCGCTGTTTCTTCAAGAGCTGCTGGTAGAGATGTCCCATCCTACTGCCAAGAGTGTCTCGTGTAAAGGGCTGTGCACACTATCATGAACTTGAACAGTGGGGATTGATATGTGTGATTCCCAAAGAGAAGAAGAAAAAAGATCTGTTAAGAACAGAAATTTCTTTTAAAAAAAACTCATGCACCTTGGAGAAAGAAACCTTCAAAACAAATGGGTCAGCTGCTGAAATATATTTAATTAAAATCCAAGAAAAATTTCTTTTTTAACCTGTAGAAACAGCAGACCCTTATTTTCTCTGAATATAATCATTTCAACTTATACACGACTTTAGCAAGCCTTGCTTTTCCAAAGTCCACGTCTGTCATATTTCAGGGAAAATAATTTAGAGATTAGTTTCAGCTCAAAAAATTTTATAAAAATGTACCAAAACATTAAAAAGTTCACTTAATTCCTGGGGAAAAACAAAGTAATAGCTAATGGAACGAAAGGGAGAAAAAACCCAACATTTTTCAAAATAAAATGTTCAGAATTACTAGTACTTTAAATACCTGAACTGGCGGTCCCAGCTCCTGAGGTGGAGCATGAATGGTCAGTCTTGGGGGAAGCGGGTGTGGTGGGCGTCTTGGTGACTGAGGGGCTCTGGGGGTCTGTCTTTCAGATGCTGATGATGGCTGCTGTTCTCTAGATATCTCCTGGGAAAAAGAGGACTCTGCAGTACCAGTATTTCCTTCGCCTATAGGAAAAGGAAAGTTTATTCTGAACTATTAAGTTTACAATAAGGTAACCTGGACAATCGCTAGAACTATTAATCTTACCACTATGAATGTTCACCTAATATTTTCATAAAAAAACAGTGAGGTGTGGCAGACCCAGAGATAACAGGTATGCAATTAACAGCTGTACTGCCTTAAGCAAGTTCCTTCTATTTCTTTGGCTAGTTCATGCAACAAAAATATAACCCACAAGAAACATTTTCCTGAAGATTTCAAATAATGGACAGAAAGCATTTAGCTTAACACAAGATAAACATTTTCACACTTAATACCTTTTAACACTTACCCTGGTTATATCACTTTGCCTCTGTTTTTCAGATTCTTCACTGGTACTTAAAACCTGGTAAGCTTAGTGTAAGAATTTCCCGACAAGTAATCAATGAGCATCTGTCATGTTTTGTATCGAGGAGAAAAGGCTATGAACACTCATGCTCACATGACTTAGCTTTCAGTGATAATATTAGGCAAAAACTTTCCCTCTATAACCCAATTATGTGACACAAAAAAGGTATTTCTTAAATCCATAAAATGCTTTAAAGATGTAAATTATTAATCTCCTTAGCTCCCTTAAAAAGCAATACTATTCTTCATTATATAGTTCAATATTCATTCTCTTAAAAAATTTAAAAGTTGAAAAGACTGCCTGCCTTTCCTTAATTCAAATGAGAATACAATTTACATTTTTATACACAGGCCTACACAAAAACTCAGATCTTCTGTTTTCCCACTAGTTACATATATAAGGTTTTTAATTATATTACTACTGATTTTGGCTCAGTATTATCTGTTAAAACCAGAATATCAAAACCAGATGATCACGGAGTCTTCAAAAAACATTTAAAAATGATTCTAAAAGAAAACTATTTTCTATGAATTCTATACTTTACTGCCTATAATATTTTAGCTGATTGCCAGGACTGATCTTTTCAAGAATTAACGAAAGGCACGCTCTATTGATGAAAAAGTCTCTTATTCATCGGAAAACTGGACAATATTTTAAAACTGATACCCACCAATCTTGAAACATGCAGCTTGATTAGACTGACCTCTCCTGGTTGTGAACTGCTATTACTATTATTAGAAGTCCTTGATTTAATTTTACACTTATGAGCAGAAGCAACACATGGCATTTATAATACTTTATAGATTTAAAAAGTCTGAATCTCACAGTATTCCAATGAGGTAGAAAAAAATAGTATAATGACTACATTTAGATATAAACACAACAGACTTTTATGAGAATAATATGACAAAGCAGGAACAAGAGCCAATCTTTTCCTTGCCAGTTTACTAAGTTTTACTACGTATGTGATAATTAAGCGTAATCTTAGTTTAGAAAATGTTAGCTAAAATATTGAATTAAGTAAAATATTAAAAGTGTTCAATTAAAAAGAGACAAAAACAACAAAAGGAAAACTAAACAGAATCTCACCACTGTTTTGAGAATCAGCTGCTCTCTGATTACTTTCACCTCCACCCATACTTTCTTCTGTTTCTGTACCTGGATCAGTCCCGTCACCGCCCTGAAAACAAAATATGAATGCTAAATGCAAATAAATCAAGTGATTTTATCTTCAATAATTAACCAAATGACAGTAGAATCTAACAGAAAACCCAAAGACATGAAAAGTTGTAGTGTTCTGAGAATACAGGACTTTTATACTCTTGGAAAGTACCAAGCAAGTTCCTGAAGAAAATGATGGTCCAAACTGTAGCCGTTACCTCAGCATCATCAGCCTCGTATCCGTCATTGCCGTCTGCACTACCAGTGCCTTCGTTACTGTCTTCACCCTCATCTCCCATCCCTGTGTCGTCTTCATCATCATCGTCATCGTCTTCATCTTCTTCATAATCCTTGCAAAAAATCCCAAGTATAAATAAAGACACAGGATGTGGTATACATGTTCTACAGTATCTTGATACCATGATTAGAAATTTAAGTGACACCACATTGATGAGGATACAGGAGCTGTCCTGAAAGTTATATGGAATTCAGTCTTCAGTGGCATCAAGAATCAAAACTGTGATGCTTACTGGAATTAGTATTGTTAATGGTCAACTCCGAGTTCTAACTGTCCGTATGAGATCAACTGAAAGATAAAAACTTCTAGGTGTCAAATGAATGTCAAGTGGTCCACTATGATTCTAAATTTAAAATGTGGCATTGAATGAGAAAATGGTGACATTGTACTATGAGCTTTTAAATACCTAGCTTGATTAATAAAAGAATCAAAAAAGGAGAAGGTGTCAATACTGAACTAACACCCAAAACAAAATGCAAAGTTTCACTTAAAAAAATAATTATCTTCACACTTCAATTTCTTCTGAAAAGAACTATGAGGGTTCCACAAAATAAAAAACAATCCTTTTATTTTCAGAACCATAGTGCTTTCAGTTAAATCTAGTCATTTATCAGTGACATTTAAGATTAATTAATCTAACAAATCCTAAAGGACTTAGTAATCATTAAAACAAATGAGATTTTCCATCACTTGCTCCATGCAAATTTCACTACCAAATGTTAAGCTGAGAACTAATCAGGATAAAAGAAAAGCAAAACAATTTACTTAAAGTGACAGGGAATCAGAATTTCAGTTGAAAACAATAAATGATTTCAAATCAAATTCACCTCATGTTCCCCATCATTTTCATCCTCCTCCTCCTCTTCATCATCACTGTCAATTACAATGACATCATCTCCTTTGCCCTGACCATCTTGGGATGAAGCTGTTTGTTGATCTGACTGAAGAGGCCCAAGGTCTATTTGTAGAGATTGAGAGGTTTCTTCACTGTCTTCCATTGGTGTATAATCTCCCTGGGTGACTCCCTTTAAAAGTAAAAAAAATAGATGAATAAATAATAGTCAATTATACTTAAAACTATCAGTGACATACTGTAGATATAAGTAAAGGCTAAAGAATACTAATGGGCTATGAGAATTTTATTTTAAAAAATGTTTTCAAAAGCAGAATTAATTCAAAATAAATGTTTTGGGTCTCTTTACTATCTTATTATAGAAAAATTATTCTAAATCCAAGTTGGTAATACTTCAATAAAAAAGATAGACCACACACACACACACACACACACACACACACAGAGACACGTGTATGTGTCAAAGGTACCAGGGTGGTACTGTAGATGAATGTTGTCCATCAGAAATTTAATGTGAGCCACAATACATTTCACATGTATAATTTACAACTTTTTAGCAGTCACATAAAAAAAAAGTGAAGTCAATTTTTAATAACAATCTTAATATAGCCAAAAATCATTTCAGCATGGAATCAATATAATTATTATTCACCTTATCTTTTAAAATTTGTAATTCATCTACAAAATCCAATGTATATTTCATATTTAAGAATATCTCACTTTGGGCTTGTTGCATTTCAAGTGCTCAAGAGCCAATATAGTGAGTTAACAGTGCAAACCAAAGTTAGAAAAAAGAATACCCATGGAACTGCAACATATAATAAAAAAAAGACAAAAAATGTTCCCCAAACCAGAAACCATCTGTAAAACACACTAAATAAGACAAACTATTACAACTATCTTTTTACAAACACTTCTCCCCCTTTCTAAACACCCTGTCTTAAGTCTTCAAACCACATTAAAGATATACCAGCATTTCCTTACTCTAAAAATTTCATATTTTTAGCTACTGAAATAAACCATAATTTATTTTTTATATTTCTTACAAAAAACTGTTTACTTTTTAGTTCAGTACTCAGCGAAATCTTTTTATGGCGGGGGGGAAGGGGGGCTGTGGCACGTGGCATGTGGAACCTTAGTTCCCTGACCAGGGATAGAATCCACACTCTCTACAGTAGAAGCACAGAGCATTAACCACTGAATCACCAGGGAGTTCCAAAATCTTCTGGTATACAAGGCAGAAACAATGCCTTATGAACTAAATCATTCATAAAGATTATGTTTACTGTAATGGAAAAAATGAGTAAGTCATGGTATAATTAAAAATGTAACTCAAACTGACATGCTTATTTCAAGAAAAACAACACTTACAAAGAACATCTGCTTCACTGTCAGAAAATTAGAAAAATGAACTGCCACATATTCACACAGAGTAGACAGTGCTAGAAGGCAGAATGCAGTCCAATTGCACTTCTGAGTCACAGACAATTTTGTCAATCTCAAAAGTAAATGCTTTGTACAAAATATTTTAGTATAATTTAACCAAGTCTGGCAATAACACCAAAATTCACATCTTATTTCAAAATTGTTATGCTCTTCAGGTACGACCCTCTCTGAGAGATACGTGAAACTGATGCCATTTATTCATCTTGGAGGTTTAATTTTCTGTTTGTAGTCAACGAAATCTGAAAAAATTACATTAGAAAATTAATGCATCTATGAAACTAGTGCACAATTGCACTCATCTCACACGCTAGTAAAGTGATGCTCAAAATTCTCCAAGCCAGGCTTCAACAATACGTGAACTGTGAACTTCCAGATGTTCAAGTTGGTTTTAGAAAAGGCAGAGGAACCAGTGATCAAATTGCCAACATCTGCTGGATCATGGAAAAAGCAAGAGAGTTCCAGAAAAACATCTATTTCTGCTTTATTGACTATGCCAAAGCCTTTGACTGTGTGGATCACAAGAAACTGTGGAAAATTCTGAAAGAGATGGGAATACTAGACCACCTGACCTGCCTCTTGAGAAATCTATATGCAGGTCAGGAAGCAACAGTTAGAACTGGATGTGGAACAATAGACTGGTTCCAAATAGGAAAAGGAGTACGTCAAGGCTGTATATTGTCACCCTGCTTATTTAACTTCTATGCAGAGTACATCATGAGAAACGCTGGACTGGAAGAAGCACAAGCTGGAATCAAGTTTGCCGGGAGAAATATCAATAACCTCAGATATGCAGATGACACCACCTTTATGGCAGAAAGTGAAGAGGAACTAAAAAGCCTCTTGATGAAAGTGAAAGAGGAGAGTGAAAAAGTTGGCTTAAAGCTCAACATTCAGAAAACGAAGATCATGGCATCTGGTCCCATCACTTCATGGGAAATAGATGGGCAAACAGTGGAAACAGTGTCAGACTTTATTTCTGGGGGCTCCAAAATCACTGCAGTTGGTGACTGCAGCCATGAAATTAAAAGATGCTTATTCCTTGGAAGAAAAGTTATGACCAACCTAGATAGCATATTCAAAAGCAGAGACATTACTTTGCCGACTAAGGTCCATCTAGTCAAGGCTATGGTTTCTCCAGTGGTCATGTGTGGATGTGAAAGTTGGACTGTGAAGAAGGCTGAGTGCCCAAGAATTGATGCTTTTGAACTGTGGTGTTGGAGAAGACTCTTGAGAGTCCCTTGGACTGCAAGGAGATCCAACCAGTCCATTCTGAAGGAGATCAGCCCTGGGATTTCTTTGGAAGGAATGATGCTAAAGCTGAAACTCCAGTACTTTGGCCACCTCATGTGAAGAGTTGACTCAGTGGAAAAGACCCTGATGCTGGGAGGGATTGGGGGCAGGAGGAGAAAGGGACGACAGAGGATGAGCTGGTTGGATGGCATCACGGACTCGATGGATGTGAGTCTGAGTGAACTCCGGGAGTTGGTGATGGACAGGGAGGCCTGGCGTGCTGCGATTCATGGGGTCACAAAGAGTCGGACGTGACTGAGCAACTGAACTGAACTGCACTGACTGAAACTAGTATTTACCTGCAATCTGTGGTTACTTGTGATTAGCCTGAAACAATTTCTTTATTTTATACAGATAAAATAATTTTAGAATAAAGTGATCCTAAAACTTTACCCAGAGAGAAAGTATTGTTTCAAGCTTAACAAGACAAATGAAAAACAGACAATCTGAGATTAAATTCTAGCTCCAACGCTATGAGAACTTGGGTACATGACTCAGCTAGGCATTGATTTCTTCACCTATAAAACAGGGTTGTGACCAGATCTATTATGAGAATTAAATTATTTAATAAATGCAAATATTTTAACTACACTTGGCATATAATAATGAATTATGTTAACTAATGTTATAATATTACAAATAAATTACTATAAATTGACTTCCCAGGTGGTACAGTGGTAAAGAATCTGCCTGTTGATGCAGGAGTTGCCAGAGTCAAAGGTGTGATCCCTAGGTTGGGAAGATCCCCTGCAGAGGGAAATGGTAACCCACTCCAGTATTCTTGCCTGGAAAATTCCATGGACAAAGGAGCCTTGGACGCTACAGTCCATGGGGTTGAAAAAGAGTCGAATACTACTGAGCAACTGAGTACATGCACATGCGTGCACACACGCTATAAACGATGAATTCTCAATTTGTAGGGCAGAGGAATGGGAGAAAAGTATTAATCTGAGTGCCTTATATATGGCAGGTACTATTTTAGGTACTCTACACGACTATTTTAGGTATTCCAACAGATGAGAAAATTGAAGCTTAAAGAGAATTAACATCTTGCTTATAGTCATACAGCTTCTAAGTGGTAAAGTAATGAACAAAAGCTAGAGTTTGTATCTTCAGAGTCTATGCATTTCCATTCGTCAGGCTGTTTCTGGAGAAGCCTCAATGAGAATTAAAAAGATCAAGATGTACACAAATGCATTTCCTTTCAGTTAATTTAGTAAGGGAAGCAATAGAGGGGAGCAACAGAGGACCAACGAATGAGCACTATGGATAAATGTAAGACTCAACCCAGCTCATCCTTTCAAATAAATAAGAGTGGATAATCTTTACTTGTGACAACTCTTAGCTTAGAAAGTTTGTGCCTTCTATAAAGAAACATATTTCTTTAATAAAATGTAGCAGGCAGGTATAACCAGAAGTAAAACAAAGTAGAAATTGTATTGGCAATTCTAATATTTTGTTAAATATAAAAGAAGCATATTGAAAACAGAAGTCCAAAGAATATTTCAATTTGTCAAAGCTCATTTCATTCAAGCAATCATTTGTTTACTTTACTTTCAGTATTTTTACTTACTTCTCCAATGGAATCTTGAGAATCCTGGGTGTATACTTGAGTCTCTACCTCTCCATCAGTACTTTCTTCTGCCATAACTTCTTCCTGAATCAGGACATATAAATGTGTGTGAATCGTATCAATTCACTAGATGAAGCAACACTTGTTCAGCTAGGTTTCCCGATAAAATAAAACTCAAATCTGTAATTTTATGAAACAATACATCAGAAATGTTCACTTATATTTACTTATGAAAATATAACCAATCACATTCTTCTTTGGTATATACAAAATAAGGTTAATGAACATTAAGTAACTACATGCCAGTGAAATGAATTTAGTAGTCTCAATGCTTGCAAGAGAACAATTTATTACAACTTATCCTAAACAAAAGAAAATGAAGGAAAACCATTTTGGTCAACTAGAGGGTAAAAATGGCAGATACCAGTTTAAAACACCCATGAGACTATAAACTTCCTTATTCTTTGAATTAAAAAAAAAAAACTGAAATGGAATTCATTCTATGTTTCTATAACTGTGATTTTAAAATGGAAATTGGAAATTCAATAAAACATATGAAAAGAATATAGAATACTACTGGCAATGTTACATAATACTACCAGGGCTGTCAGTGGAAACATTGTTACTAACAGCAGTATTTTCTGGATTTTGACCCCTAAAACCTCCATTCACTTAATAATGTTGTAACTGAAAGAGTATCTTGTTTCTATTGGTAGAAGTAAAAATAAACAGAAATACCTTTACATACCTCAGTTCCTACAGGTGTAACACTTTTCAGCTTCTTTGGAAGAGGCATTTCCACTGTATCATCAGAGATCTGGTCTGATGTTTCTATGGTGCTATCTTCTTCCTCTTCACGAGTACGCTTTGGCAAAGAAGAACTTGGGGTAGCTGAAACTGTGAAATTATGTAATTTAAATCTTGAATTACAGCATAACAGCTCAATTTAAAGTTAACCTGAAAACATCTTGATCATTTAACTAAAAAACAAAATCCACAGCAAACATTTATTTGGACAGAACAACAAAATCTGTTCCTGCCACTTTATGTGTAAACAAAGAGAAATTTTTTTGGTCTTTGTAAACAAAGACAAATTTATGTTCTGAATCAATGGTCTCATACTATCAACTAAACCTTTGGTTAATAAAGCCAATCAACATTTACAGTAATACATCTAACTCACTGTGACTGTATTACTATAGAATTGCTACTCACAAAGGTTATATAGGGCCTTCTTATAATTTATAAATCTCAAGACTCCTTGGACAAATAAAAACTTCCTTATATGTTTAAGATTTGACAATTCTTACATGATCTTTTTTTAGTTATCTTTTAGTTCTCAGGACTTGTACTGAGTTACAGCTGACCCTTGAACAACTTAGGGGAGAGGGGCACTGTCCTTCCAAATTTGCCATTCTTTGTATCTGCAGATCCAAGCAACTGAGGATGTGTAGTTGCTATGGTGTTCTGAAACACCACACTACTGAAAAAATCCACATATAAGTGGACCATGCAGTTCAAATCTGTGTTGTTCAAGGGTCAACTGTACATATAACATGTTATGGGTTGTACCACGTTTAAAATCAGTGATGAAATAATTGGAAAGGAAGAAAGATCTTAATGACAAAAATCGGTGACCTAAATTAGAAATCAGCAGTAAACATAAAATAAGATGTTAGGAATACAGTCATCTCCTTTAATACCCGACAGAAAACAAGTATGTACAAAGAATATTCAGGATATATAATATACTCAAGAAACTGTAAATGCACAAGTCTACTCTAACTTCATTTTAAAATTAGTCTTACCAGTGCCAAATACTGCTGTGGAAGTAGAAGGCCGCTCAACTGGCGAACTCTGCACCACCTCCACTATGTTTGGGGATAGTTCTTGATTTGTAGGCTCAATCTGAGGATGACTCTGTTGAGTAGGCTGCACAAAAGCCGTAGCCTGTGTTTGCTGCTGAACAGTTAAAATGGGCTGAGGGATAGAAGGCTGGACATTAGGACTGGTAGAACGGACAGATCCACTCGTGCTTCCGAAAACTGGAACATGCTCTACGGGCCCTTCTGACTGCATAGCTGAAAAACAATTATAGCATCCAATGCATTAAGGTTTCTGTTCTTACCAAAGTTGGGATTACCCTTCCCTATTCTGTTACAAGTGACACTGTGCACAGCTATTTGTGTACAGACCTCTCATCACTCATTAGATAAAAACACTGAGGGTAAAAGAAAAGTATTATGCATCTTTGTATTGCCTGTGTGAGAGATAAGGTAGTGTGCAGTAAATTGCTGGTTGAATTAAATAAATAAATACCTGAAACTGTTTTTCCATCCATTGTTCTTTTTAAATGAAGACCAAATAAAATGATACAAAGAGACTTAAGTATCATTTTGCTTTCAATTGATATAAAATAACCATTAAGTTTAACTGGTAATATATCTCATAATCATTTTACTGAATGTAGTTCAAATGAAATATTCTGTCCTTTCATAGCACATATAATTTTACATATTTTTAAACACAAATAATTTACTGAATTCTAAAATTTGTTAAGAACCTATGGGAATTGTATTTAGTAAAGTTTTACTGACACCTATCTTGAGATTAGGTAAAGGAATTAAAACAATGAAAAACAAAATTCCTATGCTTGAGAAGCTCAATCAAGTGGAATTAAAAAAAAAACATTCAACTGAATAAAATGTGGTTGTTTAAGTGCTGTAATGACTAAGAAAGTGACATGGGAACAAAGTGGAGAAAAAAATGAAAAGATCAGATAGCTTTAGTGAAGAAGTGATGTTTAGGATGAATCACTGATTTAATACAGTTTTCCAAAGTGGATTTCATATCATCTTTCTTAGCCAACAGAGGTGAAAAACATGGTCCTGAAAAAGATGACATATATTTATAAGGGTGTCATTTCCCTCTTTCTTTAGCTTGAAAATGAAACAAAGCAAAAATGATGGAGGGAGGAAATATGCTATGTTAACAAGTAACCCAGGAGGCACACACCTGAAAATACTAACTGCCCACTTTTACTATGGAGTCTGATGTTAGCTTTAGTGGGAAGTCTCGTTTATCCTTGGAATTACACTCATCTTCTCATAATAAATCTAAGAAAACTGTCGGTTCAATCAGATTTGCTATTATTTTACTTACCTTCCTGTGATTCCACTTGTGTAGTGGGCATCACTGTGGCTGTTGGGGTAGTAGTAGGATTTGTAACAGTTGCAGGTGTAACCATTGGGCGGATACTAGCTCGAGGTGTTGACTTATTCCCAGCCATAGCTGCAGCTGTCACTTTACTTGGCGTAGACACAACAGGGGTTGGCTTGATATTGGCTGTTGGTGGGTCTGACATGCTGGCACTTATGCAAAGAAAAACGTGAAAATAATAATTCACAAAAAGTAATACAAACATTCCTTATAAAGTACAAATACTCCATCAAAAGTAAAGCACATATGCTTACTGAAGTGAATGTCTAGTAATTATTACCTTAATACACTACTGTGGGCAGGAATCCCTTAAAAGAAATGGAGTAACCATCATGGTCAACACAAGAGTCCGAAATGCAGTACTTGGTTCGTATCCAAGGCAAACCATTCAATATCACAGTAATCCAAGTCTATGCCCCAACCAGTAACGCTGAAGAAGCTAAAGTTGAACGGTTCTAAGAAGACCTACAAGACCTTTTAGAACTAACACCCAAAAAAAATGTCCTTTTCATTACACGGGACTGGAATGCAAAGCAGGAAGTTAAGAAACACCTGGGGTAACAGGCAAAATTGGCCTTGGAATACGGAATGAAGCAGGGCAAAGACTAGAGTTTTGCCAAGAGAATGCATTGGTCATAGCAAACACCCTCTTCTGAAAACAAAGGAGAAGACTCTACACATGGACATCAGCAGATGGTCAACACTGAAATCAGATTGATTATATTCTTTGCAGCCAAAGATGGAGAAACTCTATACAGTCAGCAAAAACAAGACCAGGAGCTGACTGTGGCTCAGATCATGAACTCCTTATTGCCAAATTCAGACTTAAATTGAAGAAAGTAGGGAAAACCACTAGACGATTCAGACATGACCTAAATCAAATTCCTTATGATTATAAGGAAGTGAGAAATAGATTTAAGGGACAAGATCTGATACATAGAGTGCCTGATGAACTATGGACGAGGGTTCGTGACATTGTACATGAAACAGGGATCAAGACCATCACCATGGAAAAGAAATGCAAAAAGGCAAAATGGGTGTCTGGGGAGCCTTACAAGTAGCTGTGAAAAGAAGAGAAGTGAAAAGCGAAGGAGAAAAGGAAAGATATAAGCATCTGAAAGCAGAGTTCCAAAGAATAGCAAGGAGAGATAAGAAAGCCTTCTTCAGGGATCAATGCAAAGAAATAGAGGAAAACAACAGAATGGGAAAGACTAGAGATCTCATCAAAAAAATCAGAGGTACCAAGGGAACATTTCATGCAAAGATGGGCTCAATAAAGGACAGAAATGGTATGGACCTAACAGAAGCAGAAGATATTAAGAAGAGGTGGCAAGAATACACAGGAAAACCACAAAAAAGATCTTCACGACCAAGATAATCACGATGGTGTGGTCACTCACCTAGATCCAGACATCCTGGAATGTGAAGTCAAGTGGGCCTTAGAAAGCATCACTATGAACGAAGCTAGAGGAGGTGATGGAATTCCAGTTGAGCTATTTCAAATCCTGGAAGATGATGCTGTGAGAGCGCTGCACTCAATATGTCAGCAAATCTGGAAAACTCAGCAGTAGCCACAGGACTGGAAAAGGTCAGTTTTCATTCCAATCCCAAAGAAAGGCAATGCCAAAGAATGCTCAAACTACTGCACAATTGCACTCATCTCACACGCTAGTAAAGTAATGCTCAAAATTCTCCAAGCCAGGCTTCAGCAATACGTGAACCATGAACTCAAGCTGGTTTTAGAAAAGGCAGAGGAACCAGAGATCAAATTGCCAACATCCGCTGGATCATGGAAAAAGCAAGAGAGTTCCAGAAAAACATCTATTTCTGCTTTGTTGACTATGCCGAAGCCTTTGACTATGGGGATCACAATAAACTATGGAAAATTCTTCAAGAGATGGGAATACCAAACCACCTGACCTGCCTCTTGAGAAATCTATATGCAGGTCAGGAAGCAACAGTCAGAACTAGACATGGAACAACAGACTGGTTCCAAATAGGAAAAGGAGTACGTCAAGGCTGTATATTGTCACCCTGCTTATTTAACTTGTGTGCAGAGTACATCATGAGAAACACTGGGCTGGAAAAAGCGCAAGCTGGAATCAAGATTGCTGGGAGAAATATCAATAACCTCAGATATGCAGATGACACCACCCTTATGGCAGAAAGTGAAGAGGAACTAAAA
This sequence comes from Capricornis sumatraensis, assembly GCF_032405125.1. Classification (NCBI taxonomy): domain Eukaryota; kingdom Metazoa; phylum Chordata; class Mammalia; order Artiodactyla; family Bovidae; genus Capricornis; species Capricornis sumatraensis. The sequence goes on from NC_091082.1 coordinate 74,655,497, forward strand.
AGCCTCTTGATGAAAGTGAGAGGAGAGTGAAAAAGTTGGTTTCAAGCTCAACATTCAGAAAACGAAGATCATGGCATCCGGTCCCATCACTTCATGGGAAATAGATGGGCAAACAGTGGAAACAGTGTCAGACTTTATTTCTGGGGGCTCCAAAATCACTGCAGATGGTGACTGAAATTAAAAGACGCTTACTCCTTGGAAGAAAAGTTGTGACCAACCTAGATAGCATATTCAAAAGCAGAGACATTACTTTGCCAACAATGGTCTGTCTAGTCAAGGCTATTGTTTTGCCAGTGGTCATGTGTGGATGTGAAAGTTGGACTGTGAAGAAAGCTGAGAGCCGAAGAATTGATGCTGTTGAACTGTGGTGGTGGAGAAGACTCTTGAGAGTTCCTTGGACTGCAAGGAGATCCAACCAGTCCATCCTAAAGGAAATCAGTCCTGGGTATTCTTTGGAAGGACTGATGGTAAAGCTGAAATTCTAGTACTTTGGCCACCTCACATGAAGAGTTGACTCAGTGGAAAAGACCCTGATGCTGGGAGGGATTGGGGGCAGGAGGAGAAGGGGATGACAGAGGATTAGATGGCTGGATGGCATCACCAACTCGATGGACATGAGTTTGGGTGAACTCCCGGAGTTGGCGATAAGACAGCGAGGCCTGGCGTGCTGCAGTTCATGGGGTGCAGAGTAGGACATGACTGAGCAACTGAATGAACTGAATACGCACTGAAACCTTATTAACTGTTTTCCTAACATTGCTTTGAGTAGATTTTTGGTAGATTAGGAAAAAAATTAGGCAATAAGTACTACTGTTGTTCAGTCGCTCAGTCATGTCAGACTGTTTGCAACCCCATGGACTGTAGAACGCCAGGGTTACTTAAAGACAGTAAGTACAATTTTATATTTTTTGTTCACTAAATATTACGAAACTCTTATTGAAGCAGTTCTGAAGTTAAGCATTAGAAACTGTGCTAGAGATACTCTACAGTGGTGCATTCTGACAAGCAGAACATATTAAGTGTTGATTACTGAACCTGTCTCACCTCAGCCTCTTGCTCTTCAACTATATAATTTTATAACGCAAACTTTTTTTCTCCCCAAAGATGACTAGGTCCTCCCTGTATTTTAAAAGAAAAGCAGGAAACAGACTATAAACAGACTGTCAAAGAACAAAACTCACATTCCTCTTTCACCAGAAGCTGGAGTTGTTTTCAACGTGATCTGTCTCTGCTGTTCTGGGACCTAGAGAAAGAAAACTACGGATTATTGTGCCAGACCTACAAGAGTCCACCCAACAATGCCATCAAAATTTTTTATTGTCAATTCTCTCTGACAGAGGCTCCTAAATCACTAGACATCTTCAAGCAAAACGTACAGAGAAAAAATGATTTGCCATTTAAACAGAACTGGCTGATTACCTTATTGGTAGGTTCCTGAGGCTCGTCTCTTTGCTCAAGATGTCTCTCTTGATGCTCCCTGAGTTCTCTCTCCAAGCGACTAATTCGACCTTCATACTGGGACTTAAGAGCAGTCATACGAACATCCAGTTCATCTTTCTGCTGATCTAAGGCTCCATTCCTTTGTTTAAGCTCTTCATTTTCTTTAGTTAGCTGATCTTTTACACCTAAAGTAACCACATCGTTATATTAATATCATAATCAAACAGTGGAAACAAAAAATATTTATGTACTTGATAAGTACTCAAAGGCTGTATTGGATTCTATTCCTGAACTTTAGCATCTGCAATAATTCTGGTATACTCTACATTTCAATAAGGAAGGTTTTATACATTTATTTATTACTCCAATATAAAATATACTCCAAAAAAAAAAAACACCTCAGCTTTTCCTAACTAAGATCTCAAAAAAGATAAAGGATCTACCATAAACTAGTCAGCAGGAGCTCTTATACATGGACTTTAAATATTTTTAATATATTAGACTATAAAATTTTCATTTTATATAATTTACAGCAAAAGGTACTCTAGGATAATCAAGAAACTTGTTTTTTAAAAATGAAGTTGCCAGGGACACTATCTTAGAGATCCATTTAAAAAACTGCTCATAATAAAATTAAACCTACTTGGCATTTTATTTACCTACTACCAGACTGGTAAGCAAGGTGCAGTAAGGCCCTGAGTGTTGTAGCACTGGGATCCTCATACAGCTGACATGATGTTCTCCCTGAAGGGCTAATGGGGCCCTCCATGAGTGAGGTACGGAAAACTCATTGAGAATGCTGCCTAGAATTTACAGAAGGCCTCTGGACAGTATACTATGGACCCAAAGGGTTACCATCAGAAGGCAGTAATAGTTACACACTAAAGCAGAAGGACAACTGTACTCCCTATCTACTGTCAGTTAACAATTAAGAAAGACATCATAAATTAAGGATATCCGTATTACTTGAGAATTAAAACTGCTGTAATTTAAATCCAATTAAATAAACCTAATATCTAAAGTATGCAAACACATACACAGAAGTCACTTGGCAGTATTTACTTTTCTTTCCCATTTAATTGTAAGCCTGTATCAAATAACCAACTTTCACCATCAAATTCGAATCATAAAGCATATAGAAACTTACCAGCTAAATGTGCAATTTTTGACTTTGCTGCTACGATGGCCTTTCTTGTTTTTTCTTCCTTTTCAGTTATCTGCTGTCGGAGTTGCTCTTCCTGTGTGGTTCTATCTTGAAGGTCCTGACGAAGTCGTGCAAGTTCAGACTGAAGCTCCAGAGTCTGTTCCTGGAGACTTCTTGCTTCTATCTCTTTCTCAGATAAAGTCTTTTTTAAAGCAAGACAAAGTATTAACCATGTAATTTAGCCAAATCAATATAACTACATCCCCTATAGAGTTAAAGCATAAAACTTATTAATTTGTTTAGATTAAATGAAAGTATAAATATAAAACGGTAATCAAGTGAGTGGACACTTGCAAGATGATTAGGTATTATCTGCATACATAAGTCATTCAAAGAAAAATTACATGTTTCCGTAAAATAAGAGAAAGTATCAGTGTTTAACACATTTTTCTTTTTTCAAAATTCCTTTATGACTGAATTATATTCCATTGTATTTTTCCAGCTTTTCAACAAGGAAACAATTAGGAACATACACCTTTCACTTCTCTTCCGCTCATACCTTCTGCAGGTTCTCCACTTGATTCTCGAGTGACTTTGACTTGGTTTCAGCTTGGCTTAGCGTCTCTTTGAGCTCCTGCATTTCCTGGACTGAGACGTGCTGTTCCTGATGGTCTCCAGAAGACTGAGCTGAGGTCTCCATGACCTAAGATGACAAACAGTAATAATACACTTGCACATTTATATTCAGTAATTCTGCAAATTCATCTAAGAAAATAGTAAGTATATAAAGAAACTTACCTTTAAGGGTATTCATAAATAAATCTTCTATAAAACAACTTTAATGTCCAAGAGTAAGCTATTAGTTAAATAGGTTAGGGCTTTCCATACTACTGGGTATTAATCAGCTAATCAAAGTGATTAGGCACTGTTTAACACAGAATTATCCAGAAAAACAAATCACTCATATGTAAAGGAAAGCATATTAAAGTATTAATAGTGGTTAACCGAGGGCTAAGAATTTTGAAATTTTTTCTTCATATATTTTCTAGTCTAACAAGTGCTAAATACACAATCAAGTCAATATACAAGTTCTTTACCACTGGTAATCAAAAATAAAAATCAAGTCTAAAGTAAAACAAAGATTTAAAAATTCTTTTTGATAGATGGTTAACACAAAATACTTATTTAAAATAACACAACCTGATCAATTACAAGAAACTAGCACTTTTTGATAAATATCATTTTAATCAGCTAAATGAGTTCTTTAATGAGTTACAAGACAATAGTTTTGAAAAGAACAATATTTGAAATTGGGAAACTAAATAAAAATGCGTAGCATTTACTATTATTTCTTTATGAATTATGGTTCATTTTAGGACATACTAAAGACCTAATCTTAAACTAAATAAAATATCACATATAAGATTAAAAACCAATAACTAAATATTATGAATAAAGTTTTATAAGACTCATCCAAATATGCATATCCATATATCTAAATATACATAAAACTGTATAAATTATGTAGACCAAAACTGTATATATCAAAAAGTCATATATGTAAAGAATATATAAAAAGAAAACCACTTCAAAAATACCTTATCTTGTTGTGCTTTAAGTTCTTCATATTGAGTCTTGTACCTACGTCCAATTTTCTTGACTTGAGTAATAGTTTTAACCTTTTCTTGAATATCAATTATTTTGGCATCTAACTCCTTCTGGATGTTTTCCTTTTCTGTTCTTACTTTATTTAAATCTTCCTTTAGACTCTGGATTAAGTTCTGGTTGTTAGTCAAAGATGCATTTGATCTAAGCAAAACAGATGGGATAAAGCAAAAAGACTAAATATTTGAGACTTCAAATTTTAAAACCTTTTAAGTTATATTTTTCGGAGAAGGCAATGGCACCCCACTCCAGTACTCTTGCCTGGAAAATCCTATGGATGGAGGAGCCTGGTAGGCTGCAGTCCATGGGGTTGTTAAAGTTATATTTTTATTGTGTTGTTTTAGTGTGTGTTTTGTTTAGAAAATTCTAAGAAAAGCATACACACACACTTCAAAAGAGAATTCCTTAACTTATGAACCTGTGGTACTTTAGAAAAATGTGACTGACTTATTACATGCCATATATACCCATTTTAGAGATGAGAAAAACTGAGCTATAAGTAACATGCACACTTTTACTCTATATGGTACCCAGAGTTTAATCCACATCTGCCTGATAGCAAAATCTAGAGGTTTTGTAGGCCACATACAGTGTTTGCTGTGTTCTTCTTCTTTTTTATGACATTTAAAGAAAGTGTCGGAGAAGGCAATGGGACCCCACTCCAGTACTCTTGCCTGGAAAATCCCATGGACAGAGGAGCCTGGTGGGCTGCACTCCATGGGGTCGCTAAGAGTCACACACGACTGAGCGACTTCACTTTCACTTTTCACTTTCATGCATTGGAGAAGGAAATGGCAACCCACTCCAGTGTTCTTGTCTGGAGAATCCCAGGGATGGGAGAGCCTGGTGGGCTGCCGTCTCTGGGGTCGCACAGAGTTGGACACGACTGAAGCAAACTTCTTTAAGATTGTCCAAGTTTTGTATACAATTTGAGATTAGTCCATATACCTTGCAATTTCAGCTTTAAGTCTTCCAATTTCTTCAGTCAATTGCTGAATACGTTTAGTGTGAACTTCCTTTTCAGAAAGCAGCTTACGATATTCTTCTGTATCTGGATCTTTCTGTTGACTCACTAGATGCTAGAAGAGGAACAATGCATAACACAATTTTATGAAACTAATGTGCTATATTAAAATGTCAGAGTATCTAATTATGTTTACATTAGATGCTTGCATAGTGATCAATCATCAAATTATAAGAAAATAAAGCTTTAGTTCCTTTGTTTAGCTAAGAGGTTTAGCCAAAATGAAAGGGGAAAACAAAGTAAATATCATTCATTATTCATTTTCAGTTGCAAAGGAACATTTCAGAATAGTTACAACAGAGTCAAATAAAGGGATCCAAAGAATCTATAAGCTTTTAATATTACATACCCAATTTTATTAAAGTGACATATATAGGGAAAAAAAGTTCATCATGCATTACAAACAAAACAAGAAAATGAAAATAATCTTACATATAATTGATTCCATTAACCAGAAAAGAAGGCAGCATAATTTAACACGAATATATCTAGGCTTGGGCAGATTATCCTTTCTGGATTTTTCAGACTCTTTGTGTGAATAAAAAAGCATGAAGGGGCTCTAAATTTTAAAATCTTATTCAGATATGAGCAGTTCTTTAGAGCATTTTCTAGGTGCTGGGTGAACTGCTTTATTTAATTTTTATAAAATGAATAGGGTGATTATGTCATTTACAAAATCAAGAAAAATTATCTGAGAAAGATTAATGTCCTCATTTTCACAAAGCACATAGCTAGTATGAGGTAAGGCAGATTTCCAACTTCTTCTCTGAATACAGAGCTACAGCTTCTAATCATACTACGTGTGTGTATAGTATGTGAGGTTATATCAATAACCTCAGATATGCAGATGACACCACCCTCATGGCAGAAAGCGAAGAACTAAAAAGCCTCTTGATGAAAGTGAAAGAGGACAGTGAAAAAGTTGGCTTAAAACTCAACATTCAGAATACTAAGATCATGGCATCTGGTCCTATCATCTCATGGCTAATAGATGGGGAAACAATGGAAACAGTGACAGACTTTATTTTAGGGGCTCCAAAATCACTGAGGATGGTGACTGCAGCCATGAAATTAAAAGATGCTTGCTCCTTGGAAGAAAAGCTATGACCAACCTAGATAGCATATTAAAAAGCAGAGACATTACTTTGCCAACAAAGGTCTGTCTAGTCAAAGCTATGGTTTTTCCAGTAGTCATGTATGGATGTGAGAGTTGGACTATTAAAAAAGCTTAGCACCGAAGAATTGATGCTTTTGAACTGTGGTGTTGGAGAAGACTCTTGAGAGTTCCTTGGACAGTAGGGAGATCTAACCAGTCCATCCAAAAGGAAATCGGTCCTGAATATTCACTGGAAGGACTGATGCTGAAGCTGAAACTCTAATACTCTGGGAACCTGATGTGAAGAACTATCTCACTGAAAAAGACCCTGATGCTGGGAAAGACTGAAGGTGGGAGAAGGGGATGACAGAGGATGAGATGGTTGGATGGCATCACCAACGTGATGGACAGGAGTTTTGAGTAAACTCCAGGAGTTGGTGATGGACAGGGAGGCCTGGTGTGCTGCAGTCCATGGGATTGCAAAGAATCAGACACAACTGAGTGACTGAACTGAATTAATGTGTGGGTGCATTTTGTTGCTCAGTGGTGTCTGACTCATTGTGAACCCATGGACTGTAGCCTGCCAGGCTCCTCTGTCCAAGGGATTTTTCAGGTAAGAATACTGAAGTGGGTTGCCATTCCCTTCTCCAGGGGATCTTCCCAACCCAGGGATTGAACCCAGGTCTCCTGCACTGCAGGCAAATTCTTTATCGTCTGAGACACCAGGGAAGCCAAACATACTATGCTATATGGTTTTGTCTTCTTGCCCCCACCCCCCCAAAATACTGCAGTGAACAAGTCTTCTTAAAGTGCTTCAATGAATTATATAAATCCATTTCTCATGTACAAAAACATTTTAAAGACAAAGCAAAAGCCTAAATTCGGAATACAAATAGACAATTTAGCTTTTTAAAAAAATACACACAGTATAACCAAAACTTTAAAAATTTAGTTATAAGCTTAATGCCTGACACATAGGTATATGTAACAAACACGTCAGACTTTTACTGATCAATATAAAATACTTCCCACTAGCTCATCAAACATTTTTATCCTCTTAAACTTTACCCTATTATTTTAAATCAATATGTTTTTATGTTTTGGAATGGGTTTGACTAAATTTACCTGGTTACGTGCTTTCCAACGTTTGACATCTTCTTCTAATAACTTCTTCTCTGCTTGCAACATACCACTTTTCTCACTCAGCTCAGCATTTGCTTCTTGTAAGGGTAAAATATCTAACTCCAGTTTCCTGACCTGAAAATGGTTTCAGTATTTTTTTTTAATATCTGATGCAAAAATTTATTTACAACATTACTAAAAATATGTCTCTCTACTCTTCATTTGTAAATTACAAACCTTGGCTTGCATCTGCTGTAGATCCTGTTCCAGCCTCTCCTTCTCTTCTCTCAGCATCTTATTGGTCTCCATGACTACGTTCATTGTTTCGGTTTTCTTCATCAGTTCCTCATGCTGGGCCATTGTTTTTGCAGTTACCTAAAGATTTCAAACATATGTGTACGGCAACATTTAGCAATAGATTAAGGTCTATGTTTTCCTACCAGCTCTAATGTTGCCTATAAAAATAAAAAGGACTTAAACGTCAACTTTTAAAACAATTTTTAGGAGTCTTACATGTTTATTTTTCTGTGATTCATGCCAATTACAGAGTTCAAACACGCCAAGAAATTAAAAGATGAAAGTAAAAAGATACTACAAATCTCACCAACAAATATTTACATTAGGTAAAAACATTAATCCAGCCCTCTATCTTCCTGTTTCTATTCTTTTTCTTGCTAAACTGAATTCAGGAACAGTTCTAAAATGATGTTATTTTGGTCCTCAGTTTTCCCCCTCTTTTTCAGAAACTCTTTCATTTCACTCGATTATTTCATCACTTTGATTCTGAGCAGTTTTACTGAATACTTGTTCATGTGTGAAGAACATTTTTTCTGTTCTGAGTACAATTATCTAGTTTTTGCATGTATTACTTTATACCTTTACCATTTTTAAAAATATCGTTCATGGTTGCCAGGCTACACTGCTTGACTTGGGCAGACATTATTTTTGATATAACTTAGGTTACTTCTTGACTCTCTCCCTTTGTATGTTAGGCTTGGCTGAGCTGGGTATTTTGTAGTATTATTTGCCTTTATGTAGTAGGAACAGCAAAGAAAACACAGGAGACTGAAAGAATATACAATCTTCATTAGAAACCCTGATTCTGCTCTTTCCTGCAAGTGTTAGCTCCACTGAATCAGAGGGTCTGTTTATTATTTCCATAGTGAGATATTTGAATTTGAGTTGTTTTCTCAATAGGACGTAATTCTGTAACTTTTCATTTCTGTCTGAAAATGTAAATCCCGTAAGTCTACTTGTTCAATTAACCACTTTCTCCTATTTCATGGTTTCTCTCTAGTAGCCATTCCAACCATCTATCAGTTAAAAGAAGATAAATGATTCAAGGTCTTAATTTCCTTCTTTCTAGACGTGGAGTTATATTATTGCATCTCCTCAGAATGAGGTTACGCAGTAATAAGCTTTCAGCTGGTTGAGTGGACACAGTTGAGCTTGTGTTGTGGTCATACATTCACCGAACACCTTTTTTCCCCACTTTGGCTGACTCTTTTGACTACATTTTACACCTCTGCTGAGAAAAAGAAAATTCCATAGCAAATTCAACCATTTTTTGTAGATGACTAATTTCTATAATGACAATTAATGTAGTAAATAAAGATAACTGAAATTTATCAAGCACTCTGTGTGCACCAGACATAATTCAAAAGTTTCATGTGCACTAACTCAATTCTGTTTTCATCTCCCTCATATTACAGGCAAGGGCGTTAAATAAGACGCCCAGCAACACACCGAATAGCATGAACTAGAGCTTGCAGCCACGCAGTCTTGTTCACCATCGAGTCTCATCACTAAACTGCGCCGATGTTTACCATCTAATGAACGTACGAGTTTAAGAAGAATGCTTCAAACTAAATTTTATGCTACTAGAAACTGAAATGAGTACATCTCCTGATTTAACAAGTACCTTCTTAAAGCTTAGGGTACATACCTGAACTTTCTCCCTTTCAGCATTTAGGCTATCCTGAAGTTCCTGCAGCTCTCTTTCTAAAAGTTCAACCCTTTGTCGATATCGCAGGCTCTCAACTTGAGCCACTTCAAATCTAGTTTCAGCAATTTCTTTTTCTCGTCGTATAAATCTACAAAAATATGTAAGATGTTATTTGAATAGATTAATGCCAGTAACAGAACATTCAAAAACTTGGATAATTTTTAAGATAACAAAATTATTCACTTTAAAAACTATTTTCAGACAGTGGTTTCTACTTTAAAATAAATCTGAAAGGTGTTTACTTTCCAAGGAAGCCATTCAAGTTCTTACTGTCAGATTCAACTTGAATTCATATATTTAAATCGGCATATGTCTAAATGTCAACTGACCACCAATTGGGTGGTAGTTGGTTTGTTGACTCTATGTGACAAAACAAGCTTTATATTTATTTACCTAAATAACATAACTTCCACTGGCCTAATTTATACACTTACAGTGTAACTTCATAATTGTTGCTCATCACAGAAGTAAAGCACTAAGAATTTATCGGATTTACCTGAGAATTTCTAAAATTTGTTCTTGAGATTTTCCTTCTTCACTGAGAGATACATTCAATGGACCTTGTACACCTTCCTTCATCGAGGAAACGACTTTGTCACTTAATTTTTCAATCTGATCATGAAGTAACCTGTTTTGTTTTTCTAGATCTTCACAGCGAGATACACTCTTAGAAACTTCATCCTATAAGCCAAGAGTCTATCATATAATAACAGATTTTCCAATGTATGTTAAAAAACAATAAAAAAAAAAACCCCAAACCCTTCAATTTTCCAGAACATTCTATTATGAATAATACCTTTAACATTCTCTCTCTTTCTTCCCAAGATGCTTTACATTCCAACAACTGTGACTCTGCTTTTTGGGCTGTTTCTTCCAAGTGCTGACGCACTGAGGCCATTTTGGAAACCTGTTCCTTGGCAGCTTGGAGAGCTTCAACATCAGCAGCATGCAGCATCAATTCTCTCTCATACTTATTCTGAGCTTCCACAGCTATTTTAGCCTGAAAGGAATTATTGCCCCATTGACACAGGTTAAAATTCCATAAGGCCAATCTTTGAAAAGATGCACACTATTACTCACAGCAATAAATGTGAACACAATCTAAATGTTCCAAAATATCTAGGAGAATAATGAAAAATTATGCTGTACCTATTTGATGAAGTGTTAAACAACTGTTCAAAATGAAACTTAGATGAGGTAGTAACTTGGAACAGACTTTATGAAATAAAGACTAAATATAACTCAGTTACATAAAATATATGCATATATACACACAAGTGAAAAAGGGAAATGAAGCACTTTCCCTTATACTCCATTTCTAAAATAATCCTGTTACATATACATGTTATGCATGTAAGCAATATGCTATTAACATACCACCAATCAGAAAAATGAGAACGTTACCAATACCCTTACATGTATTCCTTTCCCATTCTACCATTTCAATAATCCTCATTTTCCTGAATTGTTTTATCATCTCTTATTCATAACAAACTATAAAAAGCAGTATCATGTATATGTGTGTGCATGTATGTATATATACTTAAATAATGTGCTTTTGTACTGTTAAAGCTTATAAACGGTGATGTATAGAAATCTGCATAAGCTCAGTAATGCATTAAAAATGTTTTCAAAATGTCCCTGTTTTGCTGAGGAAAAGTATCTCTATCTTGTCTATAGTACAGCTTTACAACTAGACTTAGTGTAGTACGGCAATAGTAAAAGAATGCTCGCAAGTGAGATCAAGTACCCGTTTAATCTTCTACTCCTATTTTAATATATTTTCTCCATTTACCAATGTTGTTTTGTTAATGGATATGGCTCTACAGACATCTCTTTTTTTCTTCAAAGTCTGCTTTATGCATCTTTGCTTTTATGGAAGACCTAGGTTAGTATCTATTTCTGCTAAACAAAAGAAATCCAAAGAGGACTACTGCTTTTACAGAAAAGTGAAAACAGTGTTCAGCATTTCAGTAGATGCCATTATTGAGGCAGTGAGCACCCTGAGTAGCAAGAGGGGTATCGCCAAGCTCCTTCCACAGGAACTACACTCAGCATCTCAGCATCAAGCCGTCATAGCTTTGGACTGTGAGCATCTATGTTTTATCTCTATTTAATCTGTGTTTCCATTAGGAAGATGTGACCTGAGATAACTGTTTCTTCACTTTATGCCATTTCAGCTTTCACAGGAATGTTCTACTTCTGGACAGCAGGGGAAACCTGGCCTTACTTTTAGCTTTCGTCTATACTTATCAGTTGATCTTATTCCAAGTGCCCTAAGAGTGGAAATAACCTGCATGTTTTATAAAATGCACCAATCCCCCAAATGCATTACTATACTCAAAGAACTGTGCCCTAAGATCAAAGCTCACTTTCCAATAACTGGCTCTGAATGACACTTACTTGTTCCTGACAGTCCCGTCTGGCTTGCTGTTCATTACTCAAAGCTGTGCTTGCTCTCTGAAGAGCTTCTTGTACTTCATTCTGAACACTATTGAGTGTTTTCTTTAACTCAGACAACTAAGTTGAAGAACAAGATTAAAACCAAGAGTTAATTGCAAATTTGCTTTAAAATTATCGAAGTCAGGTTTTTAAAAATACAAGTAGCCCAAGACTTATTAAGTTTAAATAGTTTATCACCTGATACATTATGCAAATTTTGCAGGCTTTTATTCATTCCATATTATTAAAAATGTGTACAAAAGTAAATTTTTAGGCAGAGGCTTCTGAAAAGCAGCACTGATATTTAGTACCATAAAGTAGTCTCAAGTATCCAAAGGGAAACATGTACAGATCAGAGTAAAATACAAAACTAAAATAGTTATACACGGTATGTGTTCAATCAGTATCTGCTGAGAATAACTGAATGGTAATTAATGAGCTAGATAAAAGGATCTAAATCCTTGTAACAGAAAAAGTGATCGGTATGGTAATAACCTAAGTTACCTGTTGCTCCATGCTCTCTATGGCTTTTCTCTTGTCATCCTGCAGTTCCTGTTTCTCCTTCTCTGCCTCCATCAGCTTCTTCTCCAGCTGTGTCTGGAACTCGGCTGACTCTTTTAAGCGAACTTCAATATTCTTACGAACTTCTTCTGTCACCTTTACCATCAACCAAACAGTAGGGTACAAAGAATACACACATTTAAAATTATACAATTCCTTTCCCCAAATCAAAGCTAAATTTATTTAGATAGGTAAGAAGGGGATTTATTTAGAAACTCTGTTCATAGACAGTGTGGGCCATCTCAGAAGGCAAGACTGGCCTAAGCTAAATTTAAAACGTACTAAAATTCACAAATGGAATACACTGGCCTTCCTATCTCAGCTGATAGTGCCTATTACAAGGAATAACTTCCTATCTTTACTATTCAAATGATGCTTTCCGTCAAGGCCAGGCAAAAATGCCATCTCCCCTGTGAAGTCATGCATACTCAAAAGACAAACAATCTCACCTACCACCCACTCACATCAGCATTTCATCTGTACTTTTTCTATAGGAATACACTTCCCATGTTCTACAAATTTTGTGTGATTATTTTGTTGTATCTGGCACTTTTAAGAGGTAAGTGCAATGCCAGTTGAACCCACACTTTTGCACAGTGCCTTACACATTCTAACTTAAAAAAAAAGTACATGCAAACTGATTTCAAAATTGCATATACCTGTTTCTCCTTGTTGAGGGACTCTTCCAAACTAGTAACCATTGCACGATACTGTTCCACATTACTAGTGCTTGTTTTGAGTCTTTCCTTCAAGTCATTCACCTGCTCTTCTGCCTGCCTTAGCTGGCTCAGAAGGTCATCTATATCTTCTTTGTTGCTAGGCTGACCTAATAGATTTAACAGCTTTCTTAAAATTAACATTTTAAATGATATTAAAGATGACTACTATTAAAGAATTTGTGAAAAAAGAATTTTTGAAATAAGAATTAAGGCTGAGATGTAGAAGTACTTAACTATCTAGAAAGTTTATTTCAACCTATGCTGAATACCAAAATAAAAACAGGTTACAGTCAGTAGGTTATTTAAAAACAAAAATGTTTAAGTATTTGAACTCTGCTGTTACAAATATTTTTTAAAAGGTATTTAAAAGAGAATATAAAATAATTCCACTAAACTGAAATAGCTACTTGTAGAAATTAACACTCTTAATTTAATTAAACCACTGTTTATGCCAAAACGCTACAGCTTGAAACATTTACAGTAATTCTCATTCTAAAATTCACAGAAAAGGAAGAAATTACAGATTAAAAAAAAGAATGTTTTCTTACTATATGGTAATAAGAAGAAAGGAGTCCTGGAGAATTATATATATATAATATCTATCACATACGTACACATGTATACTTATGTTTTAAATTTCTCTTCTATATTAAGAAAGAAGTAAGGCCATGTAGAAAGATTACTTGGACTCAATGGGTTTGCATTTGAAATAATGTATTGACAAAGAGTAGCAAAACCTAATGAGACAAACCTTTTCCCTGCAGCTGTCAATGAGCAAAGATAGGAATACTGCTCTAAAGAGATCAAACAAATCCATGATTTCTGTAAGTTAGCCTTATCATTACATATTTAGCAAGTAACTTCATCTCAAAAGGGAGTTAAAAATTCAAATTATTAACCCTCCACAAGAGAAACACTCTTAAAGCATCAATGAAATGGTTTCAATAACTGGAAAACTAAGAGCATATCTTGGTCAGCTGCCACATATACAACTATTCTGAATCTTTCAAGTCTATGCATTTATTAATTTAGGTGGAAAACTGGGCTTTACTGTATGAAGAGTAAAGTTTTTTGTTTAAATCTTTTGCTAGTATCTATGAAAACAATGGCTACTTATTTACAGGATATGTTATAAACCTGGCACTTTTGTCAGCCTACTTAATTATTTACCTTTACCAGTTCTCTGTGAAGACTGAGAAGCAAGTTGGACTTCCATATTACTGAGGTGTTGTTTCAATGAAGCAATTTCCTTTTGAGCATTTTTTAACAGTTCTTTTGTGTTAAGATGAAGATTTGTCTCAGTATCCAGCTGTCTCTTTGTATCTAAAAGTTGAACCTATAAGAAAAAAATACATTAACCCTACAAACACTATCTTTCAATTTTTAAGTAACTAGAGGTTCAAATTACCTTTTTACAGAACTTTAAGCTGGCTAAAACAGAGCAACAGAACTGACATTTACCTCCTGAACTGAAACAACCAAAATAAATCAACAACAAAAAACAGACAAAATGCTTTGAACCAACTGAGATAGGAAACAGAAGAGATGAACCCTACAATTTCTCACCTTATTGATTTAAGATTGTCCAGGCTAAGCAAAGGGAAAGGAAAATGAGGCCACAGACTTCATGAACTAGGAACATACAACTCAGAATAGAAGGCCAGAGCAGCTTGAATTCATTAAACAGAAAGACTATCAGAGAGAAGACAGCTTCCCAGACATACTATTGTGGAGACTTGCACAGGTTCCCTTCTTGAATAATGAGCAAAAGAGTGATCAGTGCATGCCTGTGAAAATACTCCAGATGGTAAAAAATCAAACAGAGACTGGAGTGGTCTGAAGACTGAAGACTCTCTGGTCCTCAGAGCAAGTCAGGAATAATGCCTGTTTCTAGCAGCCTGACTGAAAAAGCTCTTCACTCACTGGACTCTGGGACTACACCTCAGGAAGATTTGCCTTGGCTCAGTTCAGTTGCTCAGTCATGTCCGACTCTTTGTGACCCCATGGACTGCAGCATGCCAGGTTACCCTGCCTATCACCAACTCATGGAGCCAACTCAAACTCATGTCGAGTCGGTGATGTCATCCAACCATATCATCCACTGTCGTTCCCTTCTCCTCCTGCCTTCAATCTTTCCAAGCATCAGGGTCTTTTTCAATGAGACAGTTCTTCACATCAGGTGGCCAAAGTATTGGAGTTTCAGCTTCAGCATCAGTCTTTCCAATGAATATTCAGGACTGATTTCCTTTAGGATGGACTGGTTGGATCTCCTTGCAGTCCAAGGGACTCTCAAGAGTCTTCTCCAACACCACAGTTCAAAAGCATCAATTCTTTGGCACTCAGCTTTTTTAATAGTCCAACTCTCACATCCATACATGACCACTGGGAAAATCATAGCCTTGACTAGACGGACCTTTGTTGGCAAAGTAAAGTCTCTGCTTTTTAATATGCTGTGTAGGTTGGTCATAGCTTTTCTTCCAAGAAGCAAGCGTCTTTTAATTTCATGGCTGCAGTCACCATCTGCAGTGATTCTGGAGCTCCCCAAAATGAAGTCTCTATTTCCATGGTTTCCCCATCTATTAGCCATGAAATGATGGGACTAGATGCCATGCTCTTAGTATTCTGAATGTTGAGCTTTAAGCCAACTTTTCCACTCTCCTCTTTCATCAAGAGGCTGTTTATTTCTTTACTTTCTGCCATAAGGGTGGTGTCATCTGCATATCTAAGATTATTGATGTTTCTCCCAGCAATCTTGATTCCAGCTTGTCCTTCATCCAGTCCAGCATTTTGCATGATGTATACTGCATATAAGAGAAACAAGCAGGGTGACAAGATACAGACTTGATGTACTCCTTTCCCAATTCAGAACCAGTCTGCCATTCCATGTCCAGTTCTAACTGTTGCTTCTTGACCTGTATACAGATTTCTCAGCAGGTCAGGTGGTCTGTATTCCCATCTCTTTAAGAATTTTCCATAGTTTGTTGTGATCCACACAGTCAAAGGCTTTGGCATAGTCAATGAAACAAAAGTGGATGTTTTTCTGGAACTCTGCTTTTCTATGATCCAGCAAATGTTGGCAATTTGATCTCTAGTTCCTCTGCCTTTTCTAAATTCAGCTTGAACATCTGGAAGTTCAGGGTTCATGCTTGAAGCCTGGCTTGGAGAATTCTAACCATTGCTTTGCTAGCATGTGAGATGAATGCAACTGTGAGGTAGTTTGGACATTCTTTGGCATTGCCTTTCTTTGGGATTGGATGAAAACTGACCTCTTCCAGTCCTGGGGACCACTGCCGAGTTTTTCAAATTTGCTGGCATATTGAGTGCAGCACTTTCACAGCATCATCTTTCAGGATTTGAAATAGCTCAACTGGAATTCCATCACATCCACTAGCTTTGTTCACAGTAATGTTTCCTAAGGCCCACCAAACTTCCTCTAGGTGGGTGATCACACCATTGTGGTTATCTCGGTCATGAAGATCTTTTCTGTATAGTTCTTCTGGGTATTCTTTGCCACCTCTTCTTAATACCTTCTGCTTCTGTTAGGTCCATACCATTTCTGTTCTTTATTGTGCCCATCTTTGCATGAAATGTTCCCTTAGTATTTCTAATTTTCTTGAAGAGATCTCTAGTCTTTCCTATTTTATTGTTTTCCTCTATTTCTTTGCACTGATCCCTGAGGAAGGCTTTCTTATCTTTCTTTGCTATTCTTTGGAACTCTGCTTTCAAATGAGTATATCTTTCCTTTTCTCCTTTGCCTTTCACTTCTCTTCTTTTCTCAGTTATTCGTTAAGGCCTCCTCAGACAACCATTTTGCCATTTTGCATTTCTTTTTCTTGGGGACGGTCTTATCACTGCCTCTTGTACAATGTCATGAACCTCTGTCATAATTCTTCAGGCACTCTATCAGGTCTAATCTCTTGAATCTATTTGTCCCTATTTTTTACAACTTATTAGGCATGCTTTGAGTCTGCCTAATAAATTGTAAAAAATAGACTCAAGAGAAGCAAACTATTTTCAGTTAACTTAACTTCAGTCCAGGAGAAAACTCAAGATTTAAAGAAAAATATCCGGCACCCCTCAGGATAAAACTCATGTTATGGCACCCAACGAAAAATTACTAGGCATACAAAAAGGCAAGAAAAAATTAGAGTCTGTAAGAGATCTCTTCAAGACTGTGCTTCAACATGAGCTTGATTTTTAAACAGAAATATTCTACAGAAATTCAGAACACTGATAAGACTCACATCCAGATTTCTCGTAAGTGTATGCCTCTGTTCCACCTCATTCTCCAACTTCTTCTTTAGATGGGATATTTCATGTTCCAGTTTTTCTATCTGGCTACTAAGCCTTTGTTTGGTTTCTGTTTCAGATCGCTCTAATATTCCCTAAGGATAGAAAAAAAAAATTTGGTTATACTTAAAAAAAGTAAGAACAAATGAACAACAACAACAAAAACTCAAAGGCAACTGGAAATTACAGGAATAAAACTCATTTCTGCATGAAGATCGAAAACATTTACCAAGAAGATATTTTGACATTTTCCATAGTAAAACATCTATTTAATAGGGAAAATAAGAACCATATTACCACAGCCAGATTTCTTCATGTTTTGAAGAACAAACCAAAGATTTAATGTTGAAAACAATTCAACTGTATAGGACTCTGTAAACATAGACATGAGGATCAAAACTGCCAATTGCCTGGCTTCAGTCGGTTCTCCTTCAATGTTTTACTTGAAATACTGATGTCTTAAATAAACTTCAAAATTCAATGATCATCATAATGCATGACAGAACTGACGTAAACGTTCTTATTAAGAAAACTGAGATACAATGTTAAAATTATTCAAATTAAACTTAAAAATTTTTTTATACTTATCCCTTTTTTATTTGGTTACCTGAATTGTTTGCAGATTAGTAAGCAGTAAGTTTTGCCCTCTTTGTTCGGCCAACAAAGATTCTCTTTGCTGAGAAAGACGGACTTCTGACAATTTAAGCATTTCCTTTTCCTTTTTCAGATTTTCTGCTCTTACCTTGAGTCAAGTACACATTAAAAAAAAATGTTGAAAAACAATGTGTCAAATGTAATAACACAATTCTAAGTTTCATGTATTGAGTTATGAAACACATATTACTGGAAATACCAATAAATTCAAAGGAAAAATTCTTACAATTACCACAAATACATCTATTATCTTTGGTCCAGCAAATGAAGACTTAAAAAAAAACAAAAACAAACCCCAACAAAAATCTGAAATGCCACAGTATAAGATGCAAAATTATAAAACTATGCAATAGTCACACCTGCATACTATTCAACTATGCAAGTTTTAGAAACTAAATTTGGCTTCTAAGTATCTGTTTGAGTGCTGACTTATCTATTTGAACTTTTTTTCCCCATGAGGAGTATCTTCTGAGTTTCAGAGGATAGATATACAAGGGCTTGCTGAAAATCAATATCCTCAAAGTATTCATATTTACAGGATGAGTCAAAAACTATCAATTATAAAACTTACGCCACCAGTTTGAAATAGTGCTGCTGTCCATTCTCCACAAAGGAGTGAGGACAAGACAGAAATAACAGAGCCAACAGAATTAGAAAAGCTAAGTTTTAAGTCCCAACCAACCTGTATCTCATGATGGCCTGCAAAAGGGCAAATTACTTAGTTTCTGAGTCCTTTTCAATACGTAAAATGAGGGGATAACTATACTAAGATCATAGATAAAGATTAAAAAGTTATGAGAAAAAAGTTTATAAAAAGCAAAACACTCTTATGAGAATCTATCATCAAAGACTTTAGAATTTAAGTTGAAAGTACTGTGAATTTCTGATCGACACTTACATTTATGTTGCAATTCAGGAACAGAGTTCAATGCTAATGAAAATTGTATACTGTTTTTTACTAGAAATGAACAAGAATGGATAAAATATTCATCCTCAGCCTTTGTTGTAACCAAAGAAATCTTAGCCCAGAAAAACCACTTCTTTCCCTTTCCTCTTTTACTAGAAACAATCACCCAACTGCTCTGATGGACAGATGGATGCCAGGAAACTATTTGATAAGGATGTATAATCCACAAACCTCAAAAATCTACATTATACCCACCAGTAAAATCAAAGTAATAATTAAAAAACAAGTGTCAAATGCAATTTATAACATAAGAGATAATAGACATTGGCCTCACTTCTGCAACAGCCAGCTTTTCATTAGCGCCTCTCAAATCTTGCGTCATTGTGTTAATGATCTGTTCTTGCTTCTGAGTTGTTGCAGTGAGTTTCTGATTTCTTTCATGTAGGGATGTTATTTCTCGACGGTATCCTTCAACATTATCTTGTAGCATTTCATAACTGATATGAAAGAAAAATAATTCTGTTAGCAAATGAAATACTATATCCTAGCTCAATTTCTTGAGTTTCACAAGAGCTTAATTTTATATGATTGATAATATGAAACATGATTTGTGTAATAATGTAAAAATCTTCATTCTTTTTTCTAAACTCCAAGTTTAGCAGTTAAATTCAAATTCTAAATAAGCACTGTATTTCATGCTGAATTAACTTTTTAATCTTACATACAAGCATTTTAATCGTATTCAAAATAACGTCAATATAACGTTCATACAGGAAGACACCCATCACAAAGCAGTATGCAGTTTAAGGCATTTATGCATGGTTAGTGACGGATTTTTGCCAATCCTTTTTTTCCCATCTATAATTCTTCACCTTATTGCCTTATGTGCTTATGTCTTATGTGCTTAAAAGCTTAAAAGTGGCTGGCTAGAGATATCAGCATGGAGGAAAATGGTGCTTTTACTGGGATATCAAATTGTTGGAAAATACAGACTGCTGGTCATACTTGCAAACAGTCTGATCATGTAGTATACAAAGAAATAAGTTTTTCCTAACCTGATAAACTAACAACTATTCAATGGCTCTGTTAACAATGGAATGAAATTTACTGTTATTCCTCTGCAAGTAACCAAAAAAGTCAATTTTCCCAAAATTAACTCTAGCACTTGCTTCTCTTCTACCTAGATTAGAAAAGGCTGAATGAATTTCTCATACTTCTCTTATCCTCCTTAATTAAAATAATTAAGTCCTATGGAAACAGTATGTCCTTTAATCGCAGGAAGGAAAAATAGAAACATTCCTTATATGAACTTACCTGGACCCCTTAATAACATTCACAGGAATGTTATTAATCAAAAGTGAAAAATGAACCCCTGTAACTTCTCAACCTGGATCAGAACCCACCAAAAAAAGTAATACCACCACAAACGAACCCTTGAATTTGATTCCACTGAATATCAACTATTATGTTTAAACGTAACTTTGGAAAAGAAAATTTACCGTTTAGAAGCAAAATCTAGCTGGGTAGAGATTTTGGTATTTTGTGATCGCAAATCTGTGACTTGCTCCTGAAGTTTCTCAAGCTGCTCATTCTGCATTTTTTCATTATCTGCCTTTTCTTTTTTGTAGTTCTCAAAAATTTCCTGCAGCTAAATATTAGAGAAATTATTAGATGAAATTATTACATGTTCTCAAAAATGTGACTCAAGATAAAGATGTCAAGTTAGGGGTATTTTACCTGTTTAAGTGCAGCCTTAGCTTCTATAGCCTCTGCTGGCTCAATTACTGAAGCAGGAGTGGAAGCAGTCTGTGATGTACTTGAACGTTTTGGAGTTGACACAAGAGAAATATCATCTAAGCTTGAAGCTTCAGAAATGTAAAAAGAATGATGTAATGCCTCTTCACAAAATACATCATTATCAGAAGTCAACAGGCTGACTTATTTAAACCACAAGATTATAGAAATTATGAAACAAAGAATTATGAAACTAAATAACTTACTACAATTATTTATGACTTCTAGTTAAATAAAGGTAATTTTTGCAGGCTAAATGTTAAAACGTAACAAAAATAAGTAATATAATTCACTGACTCTCAGACGTGTACTTTGCAACAATGATCAGCATTTTTCTTACCTAAAATAATGGTGTATTTTAGAACTGATGATGTATTACAATCACTCATATATGGTAGCCATATTTGAAGTTATCATTATTAGAGCAGACATTGCTCATGTAGCAAAATCCATTCCCTAATATACATTTCAGAAATATTTCCCAGAAATACTTGGAAACTTTTAAGATAACATATAAAAACTCCTACCCTGTAAAGGAATGGCAACTCCCGTTGTCTGTGACAACAGAATTCGGTACATATCACGCTGACGAACTATAGAATCAACAAGCTGCATTTGATGTTGCCGTGATTCACGGAGTTGTTCCAATTCAGCAAGGGCATTCTCAAGTTTGACCTGAAGCTCAGAAATTCTGCAAGAAAATAAATCAAGTCTATTTAACAGGACTGAGATTGAGAGGCAGTTATAATTTCTACTACAAATTGACTAAGCATTTTATTGCCTGTCATTAAGCACAGTATTTTCATCTCTCTTATCCTTTCCTTCTTTTGTTGCTATTTTAAGAATAGCTTTTAAAATCCCCATTACATAGGACTCAGGTACTCAACAAGGTCATCTGAAAAATTTGTTTGCAAAAATCAAACCAATTCCACTGAGTCCAAATTCCATTCTTCTTGCTTTCATAGCCATTTCTCCTTCTCTAGCACCAAAATGATTATTTCAAAAGATTCTTTCCTTTGAGTTATTCTTAAGCATCTCCTTCATGAAGCCAGGTCTGTTCCCCCAAATCTAGGCTGGGTCTCACACTTCTATGCTCTCACAGAAAGGCTTTTCTCTATTACTGCACAAATCACACTGAACTAAAATAATCTATTTATTGATCTTATTATCTATCTCACTTACTAACCATCTCATCCAAAAACTGGGGTCCTTGAGAGTAGAATTTTTCAGCAATATGGTTGCTTGATTTTATTTTTTTTCTCCTAAATCACTATATTCCCAATATCCAGTACTATTTAAGGCACATAAAAAGTTTTCAATAAATGTTCGCTGAATAAACCAAAGTAAGTCTATTGCTTACTTGGATGAAGTTGTTTCTTGTTCTTCTCTTTCTCTGGTTTCCCCAAGTTCCCGAAGGGCCACTAAGAGACGTTGATTTTGCTGTTGAAGCTCTTCTATGTTTCTATAAGATACTAGATGCTGTGATATTACTTCAGATGAACTACTTATATCAGCAGAGCTTACTTCCTCATCACGGATTACATGGTTACCCCTCGCTTCTTCAAGTTCCATCAGAAGCACTCTAATCTAAAAGAAAGAGTTTTAATATATTATCAAATAGTATTGGTTTTGACTTTGGAAATGTTTAGAAGTGAAAATTTTCAAATGACAAGGTTACTTTATGAATACCTTCGATGGAGTATTAAATTATCTTGAAAAAATGAGTTTTTAAGATTATTTTAGATATTAAGAATGAAATAAAATCTTAATCAGAAAAATTATTTCTCATTTCTATGAAAAGTATGTAATGAATACTGTTATTTTTTAAAAAGAAGTCAAATTATAATTCCAGAGGCATGGTTCCATTTTTGTAAAACAATGACCATATAAAACACTCAGAAATATATACCCATTGTGTCTGTACGCTTGCACTTGCATGCTTAGATATGTATTACATAGTTGGGCAGAAGAGGAGCATGGGAAATAGATGCTAACTTCATTTATGCAAAATTTTTATCTATGTCTGTGTTTGCGTATTTGCTGTTGTTCAGTCATTTTACATACAAAAATTAAGGTTAAATATATGAACAAAACAGATCTACATCTCCAAACTTAATCAGTTTAAAAAAAAAGTGTTAGGGGAATGCACTTACAGATGCATATACAAAATAAGTGACTTTATTTCAGTAAAAACAAAGAGTGCTTACGTATGTTCACATATGCTCACATGTATCTGTACGTAAAAGAAGATGTGAAAGAATACACACCAGTCTGCTAACTCTGGGACTTGAACTGTGGGAAGATAACTCTTTTATCTTTGAATTACTTCATTAATTACAACCAGTTATCTTCAAACTGAAAATTTATCAAATACTTAAAGAAAAGAAAAAAGGGAGGGGCTAAAAGTAAACAATGACTAGACTGCAATTCATTTAGAGCAGTTTTCTCATTTGATGAGAATTTCGTATGTACTAGTTGTATCTTACATACTTGGAAACAAACATTACTAGGCAGTCAGTTCAGGAAAACAAAATAAAATAGGAAAAGAAACAAAAAACTAACCTGTTGTGAAAGATCTTTTATTTGTACTTCCATTCTTTGATTGTCTCTTTCAAGCACAGATGAATGTTTATTGGCTTTATCTGTGTCCTCCTGCAATCGCTGAATCTCCTTTAAAAATGAAGTCAAGTGAAAACTCTGTATTTTCTTCTAAGATGCATACAAACAGCAGTTATACAAATAACAAAAGTATACAGTGCTCAAATATCACAGTAATCAACTTATAATTTTAAAATATTCTATATAATATAGTTTCTAAAGAGAAATTTCTTAAAAATATGAATACATTTCTTAATATTTCAAATAAGCTCAACATTATAATGTTCATCACTGTATGCTAATGAAGGGGGAATCCCCCCAAGTTAACTGTGAATCAAAATGTTACGCCACACCAAATTCATAGTATATTATCAAATGACGTTGGAGATCAAACAAACACTCTCAAAAAACTTTGTTATTGAGATAAAAACAAAGGACTGCATTACAGTGATAATCATTATTATACCATCTAGAAATATTAAAAGCAAAAAATGTTGGGTAAGACTTGGACTTATTAAAAAAATGCACCGGGAACTAATTTTAAAGAATCAGCAACCAATGTCATAAGGCTGTTAAAAAAAAGAAAAATGGTAACATATTGAAGTAATGTTTTATATCACAGTATCATTAGAGATTTAGGGGCATAGTTTTAAGAAGCTTGATGTAAGCACATAGTATCTTTGAAATCTTATGTTTTATCTCCAATCCATGTAAATTTTGCTTTTTAATGCACTGTTCTCACATAGCATGTATTATTTCACAAAGCATGTATTGTTATAGATAGTATACAAGTGAAAGATGGCTTGTATTTATCCTGGTGTTTCAAGTGCCTCTGAGCACAATGCCATCAAGGTCCAAGAATAAACCGATTTCAGAAGGAATTAAGTATGAGACAAGATGGAGCAGGCAAACATTCATGAAAAATGGTAATAACACAAACCTACTGATTTCAAAATGGGATCAATTAAGATGCCAAGGAAGAAAGTAACTTAGTTATAAAATTCAAGAAATCTGAGAAATGAGCACCACAGAATCTAAACTGGACATGATATATGTTATGGACAGAAGATTTGGCTACAAAAAAAAGATACTGAAATTATTTTTAAAGCTTTTGGAAGTTATGAAAAAAGTCTGTATTTATTACTGTGTCTGCACATTAGTGATGAATTAATAGGTTTTCCCACAGTGAACAGCCGGTTTTACCTGATTCTTAAGCCCTCCACTTTACCACCTCCTCAGACAATAAGCTTCAGGTAAAATGTTCACTTTCAACAGTGAGAAAGTCAAGGAGATCCAAAGGACCTCTTTTTAAACCACACCAGATGGGCAGGGGTGTGTATTAAAGCCCCATATTCTCTCAAGGCAAGAATGCTAGACATGATTTGATTTAGGAGAAAGAGTTGTTAGACACAATACACCCTGATTTAAACTGACATCTAAATTGTAATAACAACAGTAATAAAAGTTTAAGTCAAATTAAGGACACATTTGAGCTTCCCTGGTAGTTCAGATGGTAAAGAATCTGCCTGCAACGCAGAAGACTTGGGTTTGATCCTTGGGTCAGGAAGACCCTCTGGAGAAGGTAATGACTACCCACGCAAGTATTCTTGCCTAGAGAATTCCACGAACAGAGAAGCCTGGTGGGCTACCGTCCATGGGGTCATAAAGAGTTGGACAGTTTGAGTGACTCATACACACACACACATACACACACACACAACACAGAGATGCATTTATACTATTTAGCACATAAATTAACTGATTTCCTTCAATAAGATTTGTTTAATAACTCTCAAAGATTTCTCAGTAATACTAACAGCTGTATCTTAATAAAAAACAACATTGTGCATGTGTGCATGCTAAGTTGCTTCAGTGGTGTCCAACTCTTTGCAACTCTATGGACTGTAGCCCACTAGGCTCCTCTGTCCATGGGATTCTCCAGGCAAGAATACTGGAGTGGGTTGCCATGCCCTTCTCTAGGGAATCTTCCCAACCCAGGGATTGAACCTGCGTCTCTTACATATCCCTGCATTGACAGGCAGGTTCTTTACCACTAGCACCACCTGGGAAGCAAACAAACAAATACTCTTCTTAAACCAGTATCTATTAAAAAGGAATCTAAAGAAATAAAGAATATTCTCAAACTTCCTTGGTACTTCTAATAAACAGAGGAATAGTAACAAAATAATGTATGTAAAGATTTGCCAAATTGTGAAATGATATTTTTATAAAGGAGTTCTTTTCAATGAACAGTATTATCATATCCAGACAGAATATCAGAACTGCCTGACAAAAAATGATCCCTGCTAAATTTAGAAAGGTTCTATTACAAAAAGAGATTGTGTCTATTTATCATCCTCTAGAGAACCCTACAGAAAACATCCCAAATATCTTAAAAAATGCTAAGGGTTTTCAATGTTTGCTGAATAAAAATAAAACATTTTGCAATTAAGAGATGTTTAATAATGTAATGACAAACTTTAAAATATATAATTACCCTACCACTGAAAAAGCAATTAGCTTTGGAGGTAAATTCTTTATTTCTAAGAAAGAACCATCCTACTTAGTAAATTATTTCTCCTCTGTATTTTTTCTACAGTTACAATTTAGGAATGGAACCAACCTTCATGGCTTGTTCAAGCTTAACAGATAAACTTGCCACAGCTTTCTGTGCACGCTCATACTCCTCACGTTGGCGTTTCAAAATTGGTGCTTTGGCTTCAACTTCTTTCACTATTTCATCTAGATACTTATTAATTCTTTTGTTTTCTAGTTTCTCCAAAAGCAGCTGATCCTGAGTTTCCACATAAGCATTATACAGCTGAAAGAAAAGATATCATTTCAAATCCAAGCATAATATAGCCTGTATAGCTTCTTTACAAACATTCATCCAGCAATTACACAAGATGGCAATGTTTACTATACGCTGCATAGAACCAGGAACCAGGAAAGCCTTCCCTAAAACGATCCATTAATCATTAAACAACAAGAATAAATTTTGGGGGGAGTAGGTGTCAGAGAGGTCTAAACACTTTTTGCTGATGGAAAACAAGATTTGAGATCCTTCTTACCTCAGTTAACTTCATGCCAGGTTTCACTATCTTGGCTACAGCTGCTGCAGTAGGAGACATGGCCGCAAGCTCTTCTTCAGATAAGATGGCCCCTGTGCCAACACAGAGAAATCTAGTACACTTTTGGAAAATTTCAAACTAAAGCCACTAATGCTTCTCACAAAACAAGCAAAAAGTGACACCTATTGTACATTATGCATACATTCATATGAAGACTTTAAAATATGACAACAAATAATCATTTAACACAATTCTAAAAACCATGCAGCATTAATAGTTAAAACTGTTCTGGAAACTAACACACAATCATTTGTCATCAAATGGTAGTTACATCTGAGAATGAGAAACACTATTAGTGAAGTTAAGTGAGGACTACGTAGGAAAGTTCCAGTATTTCCAGCCTTTAATAAGCTGTCTATGAACCCGTACCTTTACGTTTTGTGGCAGAAAGCAGGTCATTTGCATTCTCTAATTCCTTCTCTAATTTCCTTATTTTCTCAAGCATTTCTTTTTCCATTCGATCTTTAGATTCTTCCACCTCTATGATATGTTCTTGAAATCCTTTACTGGCTAACAACATGATAGAGACAGAATAACCAAAAATATAATTAAAATCTTTGAGTTTATAAAGTGTAATAGAATAGTCATTATTTTTCCCTTCAGCGGACAATATTAAATTCTACAGACACTGGTTGATAGTTATTACTCAATGGAAGCTCTTAATGAACTTGTAATTCCTGAGGTGTGTGGCCTAGTGAATCTATTTCTTCTTTTGCTATCTCTTTTGTAAAAGTGGGAAACTAGGGGAACTCAAACTGTAAAACAGGGGCTCTAAGTATTTCTTTGGCTTAATCTGATCTTAGATGTAGAGAACACAAGAAATAACTGGGGAAGGTCATACATAAATAACTTACATTTTAAAAAAAGCAAGTATAGAAGAAAACCAAAGACTTTAAAATACACTTTATAACTTAAAAAGTAATACTTATGGATTAAGACAGTCTCCAAACTATAAACCCATATGTATTAATATTTATCAAAGTAAATGTTTCAAAAATGGAAGAAAAACTTCCTATTAGAAATCAGAACACATATAAGGCTATTAGATGCAAAAAACTTAGAAAAACAATAGCTACCTGTTTTCAAATATACTATTTGCTGAAACAGAGTTTAAAATTTGATCTAAGCATCTTTTTTATGTATCAAATTTTGTCCCTAATAAAGTTAATCTGACCTCTAAATCTACACAAGGGCAAAGAAAACAGCACCTTCTATCTAAAAACAAAACAATCTTCTCATGATTGAAAAGTCTTACCTTCTCCAGTTGACTTCAAAAGTCTGTGTAGCTGGTCCACTGCTCGGGTCAGTTCATTGCTCTTTGCCTCTGAATCATCAGCAGCGCTCTAAAATTTAATCTTAAAAAAGTTATCCAACATCCATTAATGCAACATTATGGCATGAAAATGTATGGTAAAGTACTTACCTTGTAAAGGTTAGAGAGTTTTATGTGAGCATTTAATTCATTGTGGAATTTCTCTTCCATACTAGCCTGCTGTTCCTTGGCCTGAAAAACAAAAACAAAACACTAAAAAACCAATTACAAGAGTCTCATTTGAACTGAATTTAGAATGCTTACCAAATGCCAAGATGAAAAATTCAGTTTTGAAGTAGAGGTAAAGATTAAAACACCACTAAAATTAAAATCAGTTGTCATGATAGGGATGAATTACCTTAAGGATAAACTGATATTTTTATCTTAAAGCAGAATAGTTAAATGTCATTAAAATTAACCATACTTATTTTTAGATAGTACTTTAGGTGTGGTATACAACTGACTCTAGTGATTTTAGCCTAACTACAACATATAAAAGTGTTCTAGATATTTTATGGTGTTAGGAACAGTGCAAAACATGCAATTATTTTACAGATTAACAGGTTCTGGAGTGTTACAGTATTTTCGTAAAAGAGACATTTTTAAAGAGGTCAGGCTATGGTTTTTCCAGTAGTCATGTATGGATATGAGAGTTGGGCTGTGAAGAAAGCTGAGTGCCGAAGAACTGATGCTTTTGAACTGTGGTGTTGGAGAAGACTCTTGAGAGTCCCTTGGACTGCAAGGAGATCCAACCAGTCCATCCTAAAGGAGACCAGCCCTGGGTATTCTTTGGAAGGAATGATGCTAAAGCTGAAACTCCAATACTTTGGTCACCTCATGCGAAGAGATAACTCACTGGAAAAGACTCTGATGCTGGGAGGGATTGGGGGCAGGAGGAGAAGGGGACGACAGAGAATGAGATGGCTGGATGGCATCACTGCCTCAATGGACGTGAGTTTGAGTGAACTCCGGCAGTTGGTGATGGACAGGGAGGCCTGGCATGCAGTGATTCATGGGGTCGCAAAGAGTCGGACACGATTGAGCGACTGAACTGAACTGATACCTCTTTCAGTTTGGTCAACAGATCCTCTACATGCTTTTGAAGATTCTCATTTGATGCTTTCAGGCCATTCATCTGTTCTTCCATTCTAGAAACCTAGAAACAAAAATGCAGAGTTGGGTGGGGGGTGGGGGTGGTAGTGGATACTGTATTAACTGAAATTTGATACAAAGTTTCACTGCAAAGTAAAAGTAAAAACAATCCCCACCTACCAAAAAAGCATTTTATAGGACCTCCCTGGTGGCCCAGTGGTTAACAATCCACCTGCCAATGCAGGGGACACAGGTTTGATCCCTGGTGTAGAAGGACTCCACACGCCATGTGGCTGCTAAGCCTATAGGCCACAACTACTGAGCTGACATTCTACAGCCTGTGAGCTGCAGAGAGTGGTCCCCACAAGCTGCAACTAGGGAAAGCCTGCTTGCAACAATGAAAACCCAGCATCCCCCAAAATAAATAATTATTTTTTTAAAAAGCATTTAATATAAAATATGAATGCTTAAGAAAATAAGATGAATGCTTAAAATGAAAACTAACAGCTCACACAAGAACATGTTTTGGATCTAGCTCACAGAATCTAACCACCACTTCTCAAACATGCATCTTAGGAAAGATACACTGTAAGTCAGAAGATAGCATCAAAATTTTCATCAAATATCTTAAGTTCTTTATTTAAATGCAATTGGTTAACTTTTGAGGCCAATTTTTTATGTGTTATATCTTCCACATTTGAATCCCTAATCTTACAAAATATTTAATCTGGTATTCCACTAAATAAATATTTATAAGTTGGCACACAAACATAAGTTGTAACCAACAACTTACATTTTGGTAGTTTACTAACTTACCTCCTCTTTTTTGTTTTCAAGATTACATTTAAGCTCTAGAATTTCATTTCCTTTTTCTCTGCCGAGAGCCAGAAGTTCATCAGTTTTGGTTTTCAACTCTGTATTGAGCCAAGTATTCTGATTGTGTAACAACTCCTTTTCTTGCTCCAGGCGCTTTTCTCGATACTAAGGAAATCCGAGAAAAAAAGGTTTATGGTGAAAGATTAATATATGGTTATTCAAAAGATTTTGTATGTAGCTAAGGGACAAAAACAGAATTTTATTTTACAATAGAAATAAGTATTTGCATGTATTCTTAACAGAAAACAGAACCAAATAAACACTATATGAAATTTAAATATCCCATAAGCAAAACAGTTCAATCAAAATTGTCTTAAAACTTAATCCCCTGATATTAAAAAAATATAGCTTTTAATTATTTTATAGATAATTTGCCTATACTTAAAATATAATTTAGGTGCGTATAAAGCAAACATTGTATTTTGTACATTAGAAATTAACTTGTTTCTCACCTTAACAGAAACATCAGAAGCTTGAAGTTCATCCAGTTTTAACTGAAGCTCACCCTTTGTTGCATTGCTTTCCTTAAATTTTTCATTTAGACGTTTAAAATCCTCTAGAAAGGTCAGAAGAGAAAGGGAAAATGATTAATTAATGCTCAGAGGAACCAAATATCAAAGATGCATCTCTAGGACCATAAACATCTAAATAAGTAGTTCTCAATTCTACTATTTTAACTTGCTTTTGCCATGCTTAATCACAAATTTAATTTTAAATGAAACCAAATTCATGCATCCAACCAAATATGCAAATTATACTGGTTATTTTAAATGCAATATGTAAAGTTAAATATACAATATTAACATTAATTTCCTCATATTAACCAAAAGTTTATTAAAAATTCACAAATTAGCCATTTCTTAAGTTAAAAAGCAAGTATAGATATCAAAAATTTATACTCAAAACCAGCCAGGATATATGTGTAATTTTTCTTATATTCCTTACATGCAGGTTTTTATGAGAAAACTTAATTTTACCTACCCACTAGTTGATCAAAAGTAACTTTTTTTCTGAGACTAGTTACCAAATTGACTATTATTTTATAGTAAAATAAATATTTATTCTTTCTTTGGCAGAAATAAAATTTCTCAAAACTTTTAGAAAAAGGACCCAAAGGGAACTGGATACCATTAAACTGCTTAAGAGTCACATTTAATTAAATACAGCAACTCTATTACATATTATATTCTATATTCTTGCTTCCTAATTCCTTCAGTCTGCCCTTTCATATATGGGCTCTCCTTTTAGGTCCCTAAATTGAATGCTTGTGGACAGCTTTATCAGTAAGGATGCCTGTACAAAATGAAGGCGTTCAGCCTCTTCAACCAAACACCTAAACAAGTTCCCAACTTCGATACTATAAACCATATTGTGGTACATAAACCTTGGTCCAAATTCTTTGAGATGTTTTTCATTTGTGTACTTGTCTGTAGCATTCTTTAAGTACTTAGAATGATCTGATATATTACTCTGAAATCTACTCTGAGCTATGACAAACACCAGCCAATAGAAATGGACTGGGCATTAAATTTTAGCTCTACTAGAAGAGAAAGAGTGAAGTTAGAAGTTAAAGGTACTTCTTCATACCTGTTAAATATTCAAGTTCTTGAGACAGTCTCTCATTGGTTCTAATTAAGTCTCTTTTCTCAGCTTCCAATTCTTCCTTCGTCCTTGTAAACTGGCTCTGTCACATAAAGGAATAAGCATAATATATTTAAATAAGGAAATCAAATTGATCAATTATAAAGAAATGAACATGAAATTGGCATTTTAATTATCATTAGCTGTGGTTTAAGTTTGCTTGATTTTCTTTCTCATGGCTTATACATCAAAACGTTTAAAAATTACCCACAATCTCAACACTTCTGTTCATATTCTAGATTTTTTAAATTACTTTTCCTAGATTCACAAAAATAATTTCCAACCTGGATGGGAGAGGAGCTTGGGGAAGAATGGATACATGTGTATGTATGGCTGGATTCCTATGCTATTTACCTGAAAATATTACAATGTTGTTTGTTAACCGGCTATATTCCAAAACAAAATAAAAAGTTAAAAAAAAAAACTTCCCATGTCAGTTTCTAATCACTTGGAAGTGTCATATAGTTATATAATTACTTCAACAAGCCTTTATAGGAAACTTGATTTACTTCTAATTTTTCTGTCATAAAACCGACGACTATCACTATATCCTGGTTCAAATTATTTCTCAAGAAATAGGCCCAGAAATGGAATTACTTAAAACCCTTAATATATTTTGACAAATTACTTGGTACCAAGACAACGGCAGTTTATAGGCATTTAAGTCATAACTGCCTATCTCAAGCCACTGAAGATTATGCTTAAAAAAT
Organism: Capricornis sumatraensis; assembly: GCF_032405125.1. Lineage (NCBI taxonomy): Eukaryota > Metazoa > Chordata > Mammalia > Artiodactyla > Bovidae > Capricornis > Capricornis sumatraensis. Next base: position 74,687,720 of record NC_091082.1, read on the forward strand.
GAACAGAGAAAAAAAGAAAAACCAATGTTAACATGGGGAGGTGAAAAATAATTATATCCTGTTACATTATCTGCATTTTCCTGATTATGAGTGAAGCAGAATAACATATCATATTGTTATTGGCTATTTGTACAGCTTCCTATGTTTTTAAAAACTCCCTTGCCCATTTTCCCCCTTGAATGGTTTTCTTATAATTTGAAAGGAGTCATGTATTAAAGATATATATATATGTGTACATATATATAGTCATATTTTTAATGAGAAAATACTTTTTGGTGATTCTATTTGTTGTTTCTATTAGAAAATTTTACATTTCTATTGAATCAAGTCTATGACTCTTTCCCACTATAAATACTTTCTGTATGTATTTCTTAACCTCAAATCAAAAGCAAATTTTTTAAAAAGCAATGGCAAGAGTCTGAGGGTCTATCTGCTCAAAGAATCACTAGGTATGATCACTTTATTAAACAAACTGGCCTGCAATCCTTGTGATCACCACCAATCTGTTATTCTTAATCACTACTCTAAAGAAATGATTATCAGTGTAGATTCACCCATATCCCCAGCTGCACTGAAATACTTGAAATAATGCTTGGGCAACAGTAAGCGTTAAATAGGTAATTTCTAAAAGAATGGCAGGTAAGTAGGTGAGTGGGTGGATGGATATAGATGGATCTATGAATGGCTGGGCTTCCCTGGTGGCTCAGATGGTAAAGAATCTGCCTGCAATGTGGGAGACCTGGGTTTGATCCCTGGGTTGGGAAGATCCCCTGGGGGAGGACATGGCAACTCACTCCAGTATTTTTGCCTGGAGAATCCCATGGATAGAGGAGCCTGGTGGGTTACAGTCCATGTGGTCACAAAGAGTAGGAGGCAACAGAGCGACTAGGCACATACAGCCTGAATGTCTACCCTACTTACAAAATTATGGCATTTTAGTTACAATGCAAAAAAAAAAACCCCTTTTTAAAAATCATGACTTAAGAGCTACAGAGCTAATAGCAAATGTGTTTTTTTTTCATATCAAGTACTCATATTTTCCAATAAGTAAAAGGAATGTTCAATTAATCATTACAACATAAAATCCCACTAAGAAATTTATGTATACACATTTTTGTTAGTAGCTTCTCCTAATTAAACATATTTCATCTTCCCACTGACTAAACGAACAATAAGCACAATTAGAACAGAAAAATTCCTCAAGTATCACGTTCACAATTAGCTTTATTCACAGGAATAACTATTACCTGAATGGCAATATTGCGATCCTGAGCAACTTCAAGTTCCTTGTTTTTCTCGGTAAGTGCCTTCAATTGACTGTCTGGATAAAAGGAATTTTATGACTGTCACACACGTAAGCTTAAAATCTGCAATGACAGTTTTTATTCAACTGTCACCCATACACACCTTGAAATTAAGAAACTGAGTTTCAGAAAGGTTGAGCTGTACAGCACTGCATTTCAAATTCTTAAGTACAACCCAAATTTACTGCATTTCTAGTACAACTTTTACAATATGCTGTCCTGTTTCCAAAATCATATTTGCAATCATTCTAGCCAACATTCTTAGGAGAAAGTATTTGCAATTACTCATTTCCTTAATTTTCAATGACATCTTCTAAGTCAATCATAAAAAACTGAACTATATTTACAAATTTAAAAAATAAGTATAAAAAGGACAAAAATCAAGAGACCAAATAATATTTAAACTACATAAAGTGTGTACAGAATAGATCACAATAATGGATAACTGTAATTCAGCTGGTTTATGGCCTTAAGAAGAGCTATATGTAATTTTACGTATATATAATTCAGCTATACTGAAATCCAGCTATACTGAACTTTCAGTCCTAGGATCGCCACCCATAAAGTGTTACCTCCCCTTATAGTTTCTGTTTTAAATGTATGTTGATAATTAGGAAGAATACACGTTCTGAAATTTTCTTCCACTAAAAACACCTATTATGTACTAGTGATTTAATGAGCAGTTATTACTATTTCCAAGTTAAACTGGCTTATTAAAACAAAAAAAAATTCTGCTAATTTAGTCTAGATTTTCTATATAGTTTAATGCTATTACAGCTTTCTAAACTTACAAATTCAGAATAACCTACAAAAAAAAAAAAAAAAAAACTGTACACCCAGCAAGGTATGTCTATCTAGGTTTATCCCCATCTTCTCCTCCCTCTCCCCTTTCCAGATTTCATATAAGAAGCTGTGATCAGTCACTTTCTTGAAATTTTTTAGCACTACTGCTCTACAAACCTTTTATTTTCTATGCCAAGATAAAACAATGTATAGGTGATGAGTCACACGCAGCTACTCAATAACTATTTATACTCTCATTACAAATGTATATATACACCATCATATGTATACATCATGTTTTAAAAATGAGATGTGCCAAAATTAGCCAAAAAGAATTTCAACTCAAACATATAGCCAGTGGGCATGGACTCAGTTAAGAAGACTGATGCTTCAGTTTTTCTCTTATTAGCTTCTCGCATTCCCAATCAAATTAAAATCCAGCTGTATCTAGTAATAAATATTATGATGTCTCTACTCTATAAAGATCTTCCTACATTTGCTTTTTTTATACTGCAAACCAAGCACATAAAACACATCATCTTTGAGATCTTATGTATTTTTAGGACTTGCAGCAGTAGCAGCAGTGATGTAAGAAAACTTATGAAGAAAACTGGCTGCTCAGCTTTCAAGGAAATTACACCTTAAAGCAGAAATTGCATCCTTAGATTTATAAATATTTATAAAAATTATAATGAGAGTTAAAACACAAATATTATAATAGAACAGGCTTTTTCAACATAATTAAGTCACTCTCTACTTTTTCAGTTGCATAGCACTTTAGTCTTTTCAAAATGCTTTCATACACATCTCACTTGACATATACAGTTGTTGGAAGTAGACAGACAAATGGTCCTAGCAATTTTGTAAACAATAAACACTATCACGATTTATATGACAAAAGAGCTTTTAACAGCAGTCAGAACTAGAACCCATACCTCCTGACCAACAAGCCCTGTACTCTTTCAATGTCTTTACCGCTGAATGAAAAAAAAAAACCCTAATATTACCATAAATTAAAATAAGGATAATCAGTATTTTCATATATAGTAATTAAATATTCTCAAAGTGTCTAAAGGAGTAGCCGCCCTCAATATCCCAAGAATATTAGAAAGACATAATTAAATACTTACTGAGCTTCTCTAGCTCAAGCCGCAAGCTTTGACACTCCCGGGTTTCATTCACAAGTCTCTCCTGACTGTGGGACAATCTCTTCTCAATCTCAAAGTACTGTTGTTCTACAGATGATCAGAGGAAAAAAAGAAAAAATCAAACACACACATGTACACTGTCAACATTGCTACTTATTTTTAATAACCTTGATTTTAAGATTTAGGACATAATATTGGAACCCACACTTCATATAAGAGCGAATCTGAGTAAAGACAAATAGCCAGTACGGTAAAGGACTTCAATGCAACATTTCCAGCTGACTTATACGCATATAAGAAAGTAAAGCCTGAATAATTTTTATGTTTATTCCACAAGATTATGAAATTCCTCAAGGCTGGCAACATGTCTTATTTATCATGGTATGTCCCCCACACATCAATTGACTTCTTAGCATAAAGCAAACAATAACAACAAAAACATTAAATGGAAAAGAAAGTCATTTAGGTTAATAACTGCTTTGTTTTAAAAAGGCTTGTATTAAAATAGCCAAAATAACACCTGAACATACAAAATTACTAAATTTATATAAAAATATTTGTTAACTTTTCAAGGGAAGCAACTGATAACTTACTGCTTAGCAAAATCAGTCACGTAGAAGACATTCAATATTTATTGTGCAAATTAACAAATACAATGCAGTGTACTATATTCAGTGTTGGGATTCAGATAATTTTCAACATCAATTCTGCTTGACAATTACAACTGTTTTGTTTTTTTATACGAAAACTTACTTAAGGAATTTCAATACACTTAGCAAAAAAAACCCAGTTACAATCCCCACCCCAACCTACCCCCAAAAAACTGGTACACCAAGACACACAAACGGTTTAATTTTCAACATCAACTCTGTATCGACATTTTACCACGGGTAATTACTATGATCTTAATCTTTCCTAAACGTTGTTCAAGTCGCTATGTCAAGAACTTTCTTATTTGTGGGTATACTACAGGTATTTGTAAACAGACAATATATTTTCTATCAAATTTCAACTTTCGAGAGAAGTCAGATGTATTAAACATCTACACGTGTACTGTGCTTCCAGCGCTGTCTTAGGCACCTACTCGTTTTCTGTACACTTAGTTCATCACCGGACCAAAGCGACAGTCAGAACAAATTCAGGAAGTTATCAATTAGACACAGGCCTCTGAACATAGACTACTAGAAAACGGCAAAAACTACTGTCATTTAACGTGCAACATACAGATAGGCTTAGAAGAGTCAAGAGTCGCCCACTCTCAGAGACGAGTAAATAGACTCAAATCACCACAATGGGTTTGCTGGACATCGTTAGGTTTTCCTAAATGCGACCACTCTAATTACAAACAAAAGGAAACACCACGTAGAGTCAGATTTTAAAAACAAAAAAGCTCCTTCCTATCAAACCGGGAGGGCGGGTAGTTGAGAGAAGGCCTACGGTGCCCACCGAGCCGGAGAAGCGATGCTACCAGGGAAGTTGTGGGCAGAGCGAGCTTGCAAGGGGAGACCAGCCATCGCTGTGGGGTCGGGCCCAGAAACCAGCGCGGGAAGAGCGCCGCACTTACCGCTCTCCACCTTAAATTTCTCGTGCCGCCCCTTCAGGCCGTCGATCTCGGACTGCTGGTCAGCAAGAAACTTCTCAAGTTTGTTCTGGACGGACTTAGGCAGCTTGTTCAGCTCCGTGCGCTCCAGGACCTGCTGCAACACCGCCGCCATGTCGACTGGGCCGTGGACCGCGGCGGCAGCGGCCGACGCGGCAGAAACGGAAAAGAAAGGCGAAGACCCAGAGGACCCAGAAGTCTGGGCGGCCGCCTCGGCCTCCTCACTCGGTGGCTCGCGCGCGCCCGCCCGCCGGAGACTCCCGCGGCGGGACCCTGGGAAATAGAACTCTGTGTTAGCCGCGGCACTAGACGCGCCACAGCGCCCGCGCTCGCAGAGAGCGCGCAGCCGCCGGAAGCTGGGCACCCTGGGAATCCGAGTTCAGAGGCAGCCTCTGACCCTGTCTTGCAGGCCGCTATCCGGCTTGCTTTCACCCGTCTCTCCGCCCAGCTTCAAGCCGCGCGGGCTTCTGGGAAACGTAGTTTTTTCCAATCCCTTCCGTCAGTCCTATTCCGCACCACCCATTCCGCTTCCTTCTTTCACCCCCGGCCCCGACTGTCGCCTGCGCATGGACCACTCCTCCGCGAGGTGGCGCCCTCGTTAACCCACGCTCCTCCCCGAAGAGCAAGGCAACCTTACCGTCAAAGCTTCGGGATGCCATGGGTCGTCCTCTTTGGCGGTTTCTAGACACTGAGCCACTAGAGGGCATCGGTCTTGGCAGGGCCGGACAGCAGGAGCTGGGCCACTGCCACGCTCTCAATGGCGCCCAGAAGGGGGCGGGGTGGCGACCGCAGTAGCTTTGGCTGAGATGCTGCGGTAAAAGCCGGGGGCGTGGGGGGGGGGCAGCTTACGTCATCAATCCGCGCCACCTGACTCCGGAGACCCCGGGTTTCGGGAAGTCCGTCGCTTTCTGATGAATTCACTGACTGTGGAATTGGGACCGGACGGGCATCTGGTCCCTGGAGACTTATACTTACACGCTAACCCCCCCCTCAGATGGTCTGACAGTTCGTCAGATTTGTCTGCCACGTGTGCATAGTCTGAGTACAGGTGAGTCAACTTGAGGGTGGAATTCATGTGTGTGTGTGTGTGTAATGTGTGCTCTCGGACACAGAGCTGTCTTTTCAAGGAGGAAAAGAAAGGGACAGACTATAGGAAACATACGGACGGACTCTCGTACACAACACAGATCCAGTTTTGAGACTTGTCTTACTTAGGTGTTCTTGTTTATTTTCGGTGGCAGGGGTGGGTAACAGTGATTTAACGAATGTAAGGAGTTCCGTTGAATTTCCAGAAGAAACCAAGTGGAGTTTGAGTGTCGCTTTTATTTGTATGTTTTAAGGTAGCTTTGCAGAAAATGTTGCCTTGTGTTTATATTGTTAAATTGAAAAACTGTCGGAACAGAAATTTTTAAACACATTCTTAAAAACCATCCTGACACCGTAACAGAGTTTCCAGGTTGTAATTCGATGGCTTCTAACCTGAATCTGGGAATTGTTTCACGTTTGATTATTCTTGAAAAGAATTTGCTAAATTCTTTATTGAAAATGAAGCATTCATAATGTCGTCCTCCCACCTTTGAGAATACCAGAAAGGAGCTTCATTCGGATTTCTTTCCCCTCAAATATTCTTTGTGTGTTAGTCACTCAGTCTTGTCTGACTCTTTGTGACCAGTGAACTGTAGCCCACCAGGCTCCTCTGTCCATGAATTCTCCAGGCAATAATACTGGAATAGGTTGCCATTTCCTTTTTCAGGGGTTCTACCGGACCCAGGGATCGAACCCTGGTCTCCTGCATTGCCGGCAGATTCTTTGCTATCTGAGCCACCAAAGAAACCTTAAAATATTCTAAGCACTTTAAATAAGGTTACTGGTATGTGCAGTACTGTATTATGTCTTGCAAATGTGCTCAGTTGCTAAGTCATGTCAGACTCCTTGGCACTCCATGGACTGTAGCCCATTAGACTCCTCTGTCCATGGAATTCTCCAGGCAGTACTGGAGTGGGCTGCCGTTTCTTTCTGCAGGGAGTCTTTCTGACACAGGGATGGAACCCATGACTTCTGCTTGGCAGGCAGATTCTTCATCACTGAGTTGTCTGCGAAGCCCATATTGTGTCCTGGGCCAAAATATCATCATTATTGATATACTGTTTGGAAAACACAGATGTTCTATATTTGGACTTACAGGATTCTAAAATTAGGTTTTCAGATGTTCTATGATCCAAATTCTTTATATTGAAGACTAACAAACTAGACTCCAGGAAAGTTGAATGGTTTCAATCTGATTTTGAACAACTTCCAAAGCTTCTGCTGATATGCAGCATTTCAGGAAAAATTGAACTATGTAAGAGAAGATCTGCATTTTTAGTATTACCCTTTAGTCTAGTATGATTGGTTACATTTTAAATATTTGAGGGAGCACTAAAGGAAAAAAAAATCCAGCAGTCAACTAGATTTCAAGTCCCAAAGATTCTCATCTTCTTATTGCATTCAGTTTCTTATATATTAACATGGCTAGTGTATGGCACTAGAAAAAGTAAGATTAGAAAGTTACCTTGGAGTGACTACCATTGTTATTTCTTGTAAGAATTAAGAATTATTTAGGGCAGAAGGAAAGGAGTAGAATAGCATGAAAAGTAGAAGAGAGTTTAATACACAGAATTGCATAATCACAATGGTGTGATCACTCATCTAGAGCCAGACATCCTGGAATGTGAAGTCAAGTGGGCCTTAGAAAGCATCACTACGAACAAAGCTAGTGGAGGGGAGGGAATTCCAGTTGAGCTCTTTCAAATCCTGAAAGATGATGCTGTGAAAATGCTGCACTCAATATGCCAGCAAGTTTGGAAAACTCAGCAGTGGCCACAGGACTGGAAAAGGTCAGTTTTCATTCCAATCCCAAAGAAAGGCAATGCCAAAGAATGCTCAAACTACCACACAATTACACTCATCTCACATGCTAGTAAAGTAATGCTCAAAATTCTCCAAGCCAGGCTTCAGCAATACGTGAACCGTGCACTTCCAGATGTTCAAGCTGGTTTTAGAAAAGGCAGAGGAACCAGAGATCAAATTGCCAACATCCTCTGGATCATGGAAAAAGCAAGAGAGTTCCAGAAAAACATCTATTTCTGCTTTATTGACTATGCCAAAGCCTTTGACTATGTGGATCACAATAAACTGGAAAATTCTGAAAGAGATGGGAATACCAGAGCACCTGACCTGCCTCTTGAGAAATCTGTATGCAGGTCAGGAAGCAACAGTTAGAACTGGACATGAAACAACAGACTGGTTCCAAAGAGGAAAAGGAGTACGTCCTGCTTATTTAACTTATATGCAGAGTACATCATGAGGAATGCTGGACTGGAAGAAACACAAGCTGGAATCAAGATTGCCAGGAGAAATATCAATAACCTCAGATGTGCAGATGACACCACCCTTATGGCAGAAAGTGAAGAGGAACTAAAAAGCCTCTTGATGAAAGTGAAAGAGGAGAGTGAAAAAGTTGGCTTAAAGCTCTACATTCAGAAAATGAAGATCATGGCATCCGGTCCCATCACTTCATGGGAAATAGATGGGGAAACAGTTTCAGACTTTATTTTTGGGGGCTCCAAAATCACTGCAGTTGGTGACTGCAGCCATGAAATTAAAAGACGCTTACTCCTTCGAAGAAAAGTTATGACCAACCTAGATAGCATATTCAAAAGCAGAGACATTACTTTGCCGACTAAGGTCCATCTAAGTCAAGGCTATGGTTTTTCCTGTGGTCATGTATGGATGTGAGAGTTGGACTGTGAAGAAGGCTGAGCGCCGAAGAATTGATGCTTTTGAACTGTGGTGTTGGAGAAGACTCTTGAGAGTCCCTTGGACTGCAAGGAGATCCAACCAGTCCATTCTGAAGGAGATCAGCCCTGGGATTTCTTTGAAAGGAATGATGCTAAAGCTGAAACTCCAGTACTTTGGCCACCTCATGCGAAGAGATAACTCATTGGAAAAGACTCTGATGCTGGGAGGGATTGGGAGCAGGAGGAGAAGGGGACAACAGAGGATGAGATGGCTGGATGGCATCACTGACTTGATGGACGTGAGTCTGAGTTAACTCCGGCAGTTGGTGATGGACAGGGAGGCCTGGCGTGCTGCAGTTCATGGGGTCGCAAAGAGTCGGACATGACTGAGCAACTGAACTGAACTGAACTGAAGGAGTTAAAAGTGGAAAGCCCCTTAACTTTATAGAGGCGCTAATGGTGGATAGTTCTAAACTTAGCAAATATATGTGCAAATCTGAGAGCTATAAAGAAATTTAATGCATTTTGAGACAAAACAAAACAAAACAAAATAGATAATCTAATAGACCATTTCAAACCAGAACCAATTCTCTGGGCTTTAGTTTTAGAATAATGCAAAATCATTGTGATTGGCAGTTTATTTTACTGGTGTTAGATAAGACACCCCAGCACTTCTAGAATTGCCTGGGCTTTGTTGCCCTGAATAAGATTGGAATTTCTTTGCAGGTAATGACTATTACCTATGTTCAGAATGCTGCTACTGTGTTTCTTCAGAGTCTCTATGGCTCTTTTTAGGTTTTTGGACTCATGTCTTTTTTTTTTTTTTCTTGTGTACGTGTGTGTGTGTGTGTGTGTGTGAATATTAAACGTCACCATATGTTAAATATTTAGAACAATGCCTTACGTGAGTGAAAGCTCTGCATGTTTTTGTTATTATTACGTTGCTTTTGTTTACTTCTATCATTCTAGTTGTACTCTGAGTCACTCAAGGGCAGAGGCCAAGTATTATTCAACTTTGTGCCATCCCACTTTAGCACAGTTTTTAGCACATAGCATGTCTCCGTAGTGTGCTTCTTGAATGCATAAATTTGATTCTCCTTAGCTCCCATTGAGCACCTCAGAAATTATTATCTTTTCTGTTTTAGAAACGAACACAGAGAGGCTAAGCAGTAAATTACCAAAGATGATACAACCAAGGAGTGGTCGATTTCAATAAGAAATCTGGTGTGTGGCTTACTAGTTTTGTGTTCTCTTTATCTGAGATATGTAAGTGAGAGTCACTCAGTCATGTCCAACTCTTTGCGACTCCATGGACTATAGCCCACAAGGCTCTTCTGTCTGTGGAATTCTTCAGCCAAGAATACTGAAGTGGGTTGCCATATCCTTTTCCATATCTTCTGAGATATGGGACTAGGCTTATTGCTCATGTCAACTATAGTTGATTGGGAGTCATTTCCTGCAACTCTCTGTTGAGAATTAGTACAGTTTCAGGTTAGTACAGTTTCTCTATACTACCCCATAAGAAAAGCCATTGCAAAGTCTGGTTTTTGCCTAAACATGCTGTATATATTTTCTTGTAATTTAGGAAGTTGAATTAGTTCTTAATAATGGGAAGAACCTACATTGTAGAAGAGACTGTTGGCCAGTATCTTTCAAACATCAATCTCCAGGAAAAAGCTTTTGTCTCTGGTCTTTTAATAGGACAGGTATGTATCTTTTCTTGTGCATTTATTGATGAAACTAATTTGTTTACTTTAAAGTTAAAATATTCCCTTTAGTAGTAAACCCAACTTAGGTGATGAAGGGATGGAATGAAGAAGACTGTAACCCAGGTTTACCCAAGTCAGAACACATTCCCTTTTGATAATGTAAAAGTAACTTATAAGGTAAAAACTCCAAAATTAGAATTTTACTGACCAGATTATTCACATTTCATTGTCTTTTCAAAGTGATTTTTACTCCCCTCTAATCTTTAATTCCAGGTTGTCGAATTCTTTACAAGTAGCTTTTGACAGTTTTATTTTGGGTTTGTCTCATCTCAGACCTGTAACAAATACAGCTCATATATTTTATTACATACCATGGCACTCATTTACTGAATATTTTTTTTAATATTGATTGACTGGAGAGGGAAGGAAGGGACTGGGAGAAATTTGGAAATTAGATTTTATTTTCCTCTTAGAGTTAAGTCTTAAAAAGCAACACAAAATGGAACAACTGTTTGGAGAATTACTTTAAAAAGCGTAAGCACCCACTGACTTTTTATGATTGATGGGAGGATGTGTTAATCAGCAGGGAGGACTGTCAGCAGTACACAGCAGTGAACAGACAGAGAGAGTCACGCAGGCGCACCGGCTGCTTCCATCTTCACTCTATTTGGGGAGAGTGCACTATGTTCCAAGGATTGATTTTGAGGCCTAATAACAAATAAAAGTCTGTTGGGACAGGTTTCCTCCTGGATATTTTAGCATGATGTTTTGGAACATTCACGTTGCATAATTAACGTTCCTTGTTCTGATTCTGTGCACATTCCTAAGCTACTTTCTCTTATAATTGGATATCCTATGTTGTCTACTTAGAAAGAATGCACTCTGCAGAGAATCCGTGTGCTCATACCCCTTCATGGTATTCTCGTTTTCAACATCATTCTGAATGTGCTTAGTTAGTGTCAGTGTAGCCCTGAGAGACGGGTACATTCAAAGAGTTTTCACAAATCTGATTTCTCATAAGCCTCATGAGGCTTCTCACCAGACAGCCAGATAGCCTCTCTGGCTGAACTTCTTTTAGATTCAGGTTACTTAACATCTAATATGGGATTCTTTCTGTTAGAGACCTTTATTTAAGGATCTTTACTTCCCTTTATTTTAAAAACTGAAGAGAAGAAAAGTCAGAGATGTAATCAGTAAAGGTAAAAGGTCAGGGAGAAATACCTTTTTCCAGACTTGCCTTACTGCACGTAGCCCGTTTCTCAGCAAAACTGCCATCTCACATGTAAATCTCCCACAATTTAGGGAGAATTCCACTCTCTTCATGCTGCCTTTTCATTCCTGCCAGTATTCTACTTGCTTCTTTCTCTTTTTTTTCCAGGTTCATCCCTATTCTCTCCTTCCCCTCAAGCTTTCAGGCTTGCCTGTTTCCTATTCTCAGAGTCAGTTTCTTTTTCTTTTCAAAATCATAGATTTTACGAAAGCAAAGAGTTTTCTTAATCAGAGCCTACCTGTTCCCAGTGTTCATTTCAGTGTAACATTCTGGAAATAACTTTTATTGAAATAATTTCTCTTCCATTTTTTCTTTTCTGTTCCAGGGTAACACTAACGATTAGGATTTCAGGTCATGTGTGAGGATAACGTCATGCTACCTTGTACTTTTACTCTTTCTTTGTAGGAGATTTTCACTGTAATGAGTCTGAGCTAGTAAATTTTTCCCTATTTTATCTTCAGGATTCCCACTTTTGGTTAGCATTTAATTGCTATTAAAACTGAGGAACATCCATCTAATAACACTTTGGTTATCTGTCCTACACCCCCTTTGTTTTTCTGTGGACCACATGAGCAAGTTCCCCACTACCGTTGTTTCAGTGAAAGTAAGATGCACAAGGTCATTTCTTACTTTATTTTCCAGGGATTTTATATTTGTTGAATTATCTAATCTGTTGAGATTACTTAGAAAATAAATTAACTAGAAAATTGACCAAACATGTCATCTTTTAGTTTATGTACAGTTTAGGGGACTTTCTTGGTGGTCCAGTGGTTAAGAATCCGCCTGCCAATGCAAGGGCCAGGGGTTTGATCCCTGGTCCAGGAAGATCCCTCATGTCACAGAGCAACTAAGCTTGTGTGCTGTAACTGCAGAGCCTCTGCTCCAGAGCTCGTGCTACACAGTGAGAGAAGCCACTGCATTGAGAAGCCTGTGCGCTGCGACTAGAGAAAGCCCACGCACAGCAGAGAAGACCAACGCAGCCAAGAATAAATAAACACATTTTTAAAATGCAGTTCTTTCAGTCATCTAGTAAACCATTTTAAAGGACCACTACATGGTTTGTATTCATGATGCCAAATAAATAAGGAGCTAGTATTAAATATATTGAAAGAAAACACGTGAGGTAAATGCTGTAGAGCTGTCCATCAAAATTGGTTTCCCTGTAGATTCATTCCGTTATAACACAGGTGTTGACAATTTAAGCTGTTATGAATATTGCTCCGTTTTTGCATATCATGAAGGCTTTGCATGCCTCAGTGACATTTCCCTCTAGTAAGCTTTTCTAATTTGTTTTTAAGTGTTCCTCACAAAAGGATTATGTGATTCTTGCCACGAGAACACCACCCAAAGGAGAACAGAATGAGAGCCCCAAACATTCCAAAGCCAAATTGGATAACTTGGATGAAGAATGGGCCACAGAACATGCCCACCAGGTCATCATGTTTGTCTCTTATTTAGTTAAGTTTGTGTTTCCTAACAAAGTAAAAATACTTTATTCTCAGGTTACTAGACTAGGATTTCAGAGTACTCATTCTTAAGTTTTCAAAACTTGGATAGTATACCAAAAATTAGGAGAATTTTCTGCTGTGTTTCATTCACGATTATATTCTTTTGTTGTTGATTACTTGTATCTAGTTTTTAAAAAAGCATTTTCTTACTTGGAGTTAAGTAATTCACCCAAGATTAATATAACAGGTTGTGAAACTGGGATTTGAACCCAGGCAACATGACTTGAAAACCTTTGATCTTATTATGCTATGCTTTTCCATTGTTGACTTTTATCTGTTGTGTTTTTTAATTTAGCTTATTTCTAATTTTTCTATACTTTAAAATAATACTAGTTATTGATAATATTGTTGCTGGTCAGATTGTTTTAAAGACTTAAGCTAGGTACTGAGAAAGTAAAATGATGGTTAAAAATTTTTTTAATGTCCTTAGAATTTACATTTTAACCAGAGTGAAAAACATTATTACCAAATGAGATTCAATAGAACAGTATTATAGGAGTATAGAGTAGGGGATGAACAAATATCTATAAGTGGTTGGATTCAGACAGCTTCACAGAAGACTCTGAACTTTAAAGATGAATAGGACTTTGCTAGTAGAAGTCATGGAGGACATTGAATGCACAAAGGTGTGAATAAGTGACCCAAAGGCATGAAATTTCAAGGTGTGTTAGAATAGCAGGTAACTGGGTATAATTGAAGCATGGTGTATATTAAAGAATGTGTTTAGACTTAAGACTGTGTGGGGTCAGTTTATGGATAGTTTGAAGTGTCAGTCATCCTGGGAAGGGAGGAGTTCATTTGGGAGCCAGTAGCTCTGCGGTAGACTTTCAGAGCTCCCTATTTGGAGGATTGATGTGCCAATAACTGAGAAAGTAATTTCAGTGCCTTGGTACAGTGCAAATGGAGAGTAGGGAGATTGGAAAGAGCAGAAAACATAATTATAGTAATAGTTCAAGAAAAGATGACATTACCTAGTGACTAGACCCTTAAGCTTCATGAGGACAAGGGTCATGTCTCTTTTGCTTACGGCTGTATCCTTAGTGCCAAGCGTAGTATTCCCATGGTTTGTAATGAGACACCAGAATAAAGGATAAGTGAATGGATGAATAAACAAACTGAAGCAGAGGGCTAAACTTCATTGCCAAAACATTTCAGAGAAAGAGCTAGTATTAAGATGATTTAGTGACCAACTAGACTGGCAGTAAAGACTGTGAGAGTAGAAGAAGGTTACTGAGACTTTTTTCCAGGGTGTCCAGGAAAGTGGTGGTGCCATTACACAAAGAAGAAACAGATTTGGGGTGGGTGAAGGAAACAATAAGTAAATTCACTTAAAAGTGAATTGGATTATATCATCCAATGAACAGTGTTAAAGTAAGGTAAAAATAGAATTAGTTCCTTCTCCATTTAGCTTTAAATCTTCAAACACACATACTTGTTTATCTGCATTTATTTTGGGAGGTAGTGTTTAGGTTTTTTTTTTTTTAATCCATTAAATATTTAATATGATCTTCTAATGAAATATTAAATATTTAATGGATTAAAAAATCTATATGCATCTATAAACATAAAATTTATAGGGCAAAGTGTATAGCCTTTTTGCCTCTCGAAAGAAATGGTTAATTTTATTTATTTATGATTTTGAAAAGATATGCAGGTTCTCCCTGCTAAATATGAAAATTTCATTGCTTTTGTAGGTCAAGCTGTGTCTCTATAGTATTTAGAATTTATGAAATCAGAGGGAGCTATCAGCAAACATGTGCTGTGTGCTTCGTTGTCAGTCATGTCTGACTCTTTGCGACCCCATGGACTGTATAGCCCCCCAGGTTCCTCTCGCCATGGAATTCTCCAGGCAAGAATGCTGGAGTGCATTGCCATGCCCTCCTCCAGGGGATCTTCCCCACCCAGGGGTCAAACCCAGCTCGCCCACATCAGCAGACATAATACAAATATATTAGGAGTTAGATTATGGTATCTAATTTTCAGAAAACTTTGTGTATACATTAAGTACATAAAAGATAACCAGAGCACTCTGATCTCTTGAGTACAGCTGGTAGGAAGCAATACCTGTGGCATGAGGAACTAGCCACAATCAGATGGAAGGACAATTAGATATTATAAAGGACAAACTGGTAGTATGTGTCAAAATCCTGAAAAATAATGTATAACTTTTTAGCCTGGTTATCCACTTCAAGAGATTTATTATAAGCAGATAATCCTGTGGACACAGAAACTTGCTAGGATTTTTAACCATTTATTATTTAAGCGTATGGAAAAGCTGTAAATAATATAAATACCCAATATCAATAAGATTTTTTAAATTGAGATAAATCTAAACAATAGGAAACAATGGATTTTTAAATTGTACTCCCTCTCTTCAAATCCCAGACTCTGCTGGATATTCTAGGAATACGGAGGTAGTTGAGAGTTAAGTTCTTCTATTAAGGAGCTCCCAGATTAACAAATAAGGTACACACATAACCATAGCACAAGTTCATGAGATAAGCTCCATGGGAAAACTGTAGTGAAATCCTGTATGAGTTTGAAGATCAAAGGATCGAGGAAGACAGCTTCCTCAAGCTGACTTTGAGGTGTGCAGTAGAGTTCCGACATGTAGATGTACAAGAGAAAGTCCTTCCAGGCTGAGTGAAAGATATAGAGTTAGAAAACCTAGCCGTATGTGTGGAGAACAGTGAGAAGTTTGTGATTGATGCTTGGATATTTCATGGGAAGTAGTGTTAGATGAGGCTCTGCATATCAGATCTATCAGGTTTTAGAGAGTCTAGAATACCAGCCTAAGATAAAATCTGTTTATTTAGCTGATAGTGGAAGTCACTGAAAAATTCAGTAGAGATTTCAGTCTTTGATCTTTTGAGAAAGAAGTTCGTTTATTGCTGTAACTAAAGGGTGTCATTATTAAATGGTTTTATTTATAAGGTAGTTTTAAGGTAGAAAGTTTAGAATACTCTAGGAAGATTAACACCTCATTCATCTTGATTATCATCCATTTCTCAATATTTTAACCGTTTTTTCAAAGCCCTCATCTCAGTGCTGTGCATATAGTTGGTAGTAGGTAGGCATTTACTGATCTAATATTTAGCTTCTCAAACAGGTTGCATATAATGTCAAATGCTTTTGTTAGCTAATGCTGTATTTCTGTTTTTAGGTATCCAGGATGCTACCAGGGGGACTTTTAGTTCTTGGAGTATTTATTATTACAGCTTTAGAAATGGGAAGTGAATTTCAAAATACCCTGCGTAGAGTAAGTCTGAAATATCAAATATTCTTAAAGTTACATCTTAATTGTTGTATATGTTTACAGTGATCCTAGGCACGTTTAGCGGAGAAGGCAATGGCAGCCTACTCCAGTACTCTTGCCTGGAAAATCACATGGATGGAGGAGCCTGGTAGGCTGCAGTCCATGGGGTCACTAAGAGTTGGACACAACTGAGTGACTTCACTTTCACTTTTCACTTTCATGCATTGGAGAAGGAAATGGCAACTGACTCCAGTGTTCTTGCCTGGAGAATCCCAGGGACGGGGGAGCCTCTTGGGCTACTGTCTATAAGGTTGCACAGAGTCGGACATGACTGAAGTGACTTAGCAGCAGCAGCAGCAGACACATTTAGATTAATTCTCTATGATGAGATTATGTTAAAACAGCCTTTTCCACCCAATTGCTTAGTATCTTGTAATATATGTCAATATATATTTTCAATCAAAGCTATATATTTTAAAAATATTCCTTATTTTAAAGATAATTTTTTACTATTGTGAAACAAGTTATAGAGGATTAACAATTTTTATTGTGCAATAGCAGTATTTTGCTAGAACTCCCATTTAGCTCCAAGTGATTACCTTAATGTGAAGTTAATGTTTTGTAATTCTTCATCTCTTCAGTTCTCTCAGGATCCTGAGAATAAGACATAAAGTAACGGCAGTCAGACACTTATTCTTTATTTCTGGACAGAGTATCTATCACAAATCACTTACTTTTTGTTTAATTCCAGTGTCAGTCAATTGGGTAACGTAGTTTACCAGTAAATATAAGGGTCCACAAACTGTTTCCCGTTAAGCCCAAACCTGAAGCAAGCTCTGGACAGCCAGCTTGCATCTCTTTTAGTACTCAAGATCCAGATAAGGGGACTTCCCTGAGGTCCAGTGGTTAAGAGTCCGCCTTCCAATGCAGAGGATGCAAGTTCGATACCTGGTGGGGCAACTAAGATCCCACAGGCTGCAGGGCAACTAAGACCCAAAGCAACCAAATAAATATCTTTTAAAAATCCAGATAAGCCTTCACAAATTTATTTTCCACCCCAAGAAAGAAGGGGACCTCATTATCTTGAGACGTGCAAAACCCACCAGAATCCCCAAAACCCTTTCTCTAGTAAAAAGCGTACTGCTCAGAATCCAGATGCTACAGATTCTTCCAGTTTTGTGACTTTCTCTCCCATCAAAAATCCCACCTTCAAACCTTTGATATTTGTACCTATGGGAGTAAAGGAAGAAAGAGATGATAATCCCTCCCCCTGGCAAGTTATTCAACCTTGTACCATTTTTACCATTTTAAATAAGTATACCTCTTTCACAGTTGTTCACCCTATTTGGCATTTTGAAATGTAACCTATGTCCACTGCTGTGCATCATTTTGTGATTTGCATTGAATTGAATGGCTCAGTGCTAGAGAGAGACAGATCCTCCTTCTTGCTTTCTGTATCTCTTGTTTCTAAGAAGCATATAAAATTTTAGAAGTGCTCTGTTTCAGAAACTGTAGCATTTTAGTTTCTTTCTTTCCATTGGCCTGCATTGAGGATATGATATGAAGTAAGCTTGTAAAACTTGGCACAGTCTCCCATAAGGTCATTGCAGAGAGCTTCATTCATTGTATTACATAATACTGTCTTTGAAGAAATTTCTTTTGATATCATTATCAAGAAAGTTGTGCCTATTCTGATCAACTGTTTAGCTTATGGACCATGTGAATTAGGGAACAAATTAGGTTTCTTCATGCACAGTATTTTTAGAAAGCTTAGAGCTAAATTTATGAACCCTGTCCCCATATCAAGTATGCATTTTTATCATTCTTACCTGTGGCATAGATTTATGTCCTTATTTCTGATTTTCCCACTTACAATTTGTGTTAGTCTGTATTTTATGTACCCTTGTATATTGCCTTACATTTTTGATGACATTTAAATAAGAAAGGCCAAATGCGCGATATGCTCCATTTTTTTAGGCTAAAAATCACTTGTCATTTCTCATTCTAATTAAATAAAATCTTCATACATCACTTAAATGTTGCATGGGTGCTAAGTCATGCGTGCTAAGTCACTTTAATCGTGTCTGACTCTTTTTGACCCTATGGACTGTAACCCACCAGGCTCCTCTATCCAGGGGATTCTCCAGTCAAGAATACTGGAGTGGGTTGCCATGCCCTCCTCCAGGGATCTTCCTGACCCAGGGATCGAACCTGTGTCTCTTACGTCTCCTGCTTGGCAGGCAGGTTCTTTACCACCAACGCCACCTGGGAAGCTCAGTTGCCCCAAATTGGGTTCAGTGGATCATTAATGACAGTGAATTATGTTTTTTTATTTAATACCCAATTTTTATTTATCTCTAAAAATGGAATTCAAATGATTAATAATCAGTTGAAAGAAAGAAAATTTAATGATAGGATCATGAAATTTTAAAGCTAAATGTGACCTTAGGATTATTATAATTGTCTTTTTCTGCACTTTCCTTTCTTTTATTTTGCATTCAATTGTGTTTTCCTCTTTTTCAGCTAGTATTTGCTGTGGAAAAATCTGTGAATAAAAAGAGACTGTGGAATTTCACAGAAGAGGATGTCTCGGAACGAGTTATACTTCACTTTTGCTCTTCTACAAAAAAGTATCTTTTATTTAGGTGTTCATGTTTTAAAGTATATGATACCAATGTAATGTTCCTGCAACTTTTTTACCCAAAAGTTTATTTAAATCATTTGTAAGTTTTCTGTAAATAACATGTAAATAGGACTGCCAATAAGAATAGTGTTAATGATTGTTAATTGTGTCTCATGTTGTAAGGAGTTTGAGAGAGGAGGCGGGGACTAGGCCTTCTGGATGCTTCACCAGCTGTCTACCCCTGTACATTAAAGTGCACCAGGTCCCCTACAGAGAGGTATAGCTTAAGCAAAGTAGTGCTTTTATATTGCTTACCTCCAGTTCCTGTAGATAAAATGTTCAACTCAAAGCCCAGTTACACTGAGCTGGAAATTTTTGTTTCTTTGGCCAAGATCAGGTGACTCTAGAAGCCAGTTTTAGGGCCTTCTTAGCTTCTTTCCTAGAGAAGGCAATGGCACCCCACTCCAGTACTCTTGCCTGGAAAATCCCATGGGCGGAGGAGCCTGGTAGGCTGCAGTCCATGGGGTCACGAAGAGTTGGATACGACTGAGCGACTTCACTTTCACTTTTCACTTTCATGCATTGGAGAAGGAAATGGCAACCCACTCCAGTGTTCTTGCCTGGAGAATCCCAGGGACGGGGAGTCTGGTGGGCTACCGTCTATGGGTCGCACAGAGTCGGATACGACTGAAACGATTTAGCAGCAACAGCAGCAGTAGCTTCTTTCCTCTACATGTTAGCAGGGCAAGTACCTCCCAAGCATGAGGCAGTTTTGCCAAGGGAGTGAAGCAATGTAAGGGTCCAGTAAATTAGGACCTGCCAAAGACAAAATTCAAATAAGTGGTCATTCCTACCGAAGCTGAGCTCTTAACTCCTTTGATATTTAACTGGAATGTTTCCTGTACAGACCATTTGACCCAGTAAACATTCCAGGCTTGACTCCATTCAGAACAGCACTCCTGTTTGTTAAAAAGGGTGTGTATATGAGGACAATTTTGTAAGAGCTATCATTCTATTCATTGGGATGAGCAGGATTTATAAACAGTAGGAAATAAAGTATCCAAAGTATTATAGTCAAAGGAATTTATATATATAAAAGTATATATACTGACAAACAACTAATCTCAAAAATATACAAGCAACTTATGCAGCTC
The DNA here is from genome assembly GCF_032405125.1 of Capricornis sumatraensis. NCBI lineage: Eukaryota > Metazoa > Chordata > Mammalia > Artiodactyla > Bovidae > Capricornis > Capricornis sumatraensis. The sequence continues at coordinate 74,707,854 of NC_091082.1, forward strand.
AATTCCAGAAAAATAAACGACCCAATCAAAAAATGGGCCAAAGAACTAAATAGACATTTCTCCAAAGAAGACATACGGATGGCTAACAAACACATGAAAAGATGCTCAACATCACTCATTATCAGAGAAATGCAAATCAAAACCACAATGAGGTACCACTTCACACCAGTCAGAATGGCTGCGATCCAAAAATCTGCAAGCAATAAATGCTGGAGAGGGTGTGGAGAAAAGGGAACCCTCCTACACTGTTGGTGGGAATGCAAACTAGTACAGCCACTATGGAGAACAGTGTGGAGATTCCTTAAAAAATTGCAAATAGAACTACCTTATGACCCAGCAATCCCACTGCTGGGTATACACACCGAGGAAACCAGAATTGAAAGAGACACATGTACCCCAATGTTCATCGCAGCACTGTTTATAATAGCCAGGACATGGAAACAACCTAGATGTCCATCAGCAGATGAATGGATAAGAAAGCTTTGGTACATGTACACAATGGAGTATTACTCAGCCATTAAAAAGAATTCATTTGAATCAGTTCTGATGAGATGGATGAAACTGGAGCCGATTATACAGAGTGAAGTAAGCCAGAAAGAAAAACACCAATACAGTATACTAACACATATATATGGAATTTAGAAAGATGGCAATGATGACCCTGTATGCAAGACAGGAAAAAAGACACAGCTGTGTATAACGGACTTTTGGACTCAGAGAGAGAGGGAGAGGGCGGGATGATTTGGGAGAATGGCATTCTATCATGTATACTATCATGTAAGAATTGAATCGCCAGTCTATGTCTGACGCAGATTACAGCATGCTTGGGGCTGGTGCATGGGGATCACACACAGAGATGTTATGGGGAGGGAGGTGGGAGGGGGTTTCATGTTTGGGAACACATGTAAGAATTAAAGATTTTAAAATTTAATTAAAAAAAAATAAAAGAAAAAAAAGAAAGAAAAAAAAAAAGTATATATACTTGCACAAACACATGTATCCATATATATGTGTGTGTGTGTGTATACCTATCTTTAAGTGTCATACCATGAAGTGGTATGATTTTGTAAAAATTTAGATGCATATATTTTCATTTTATTTTTGGATGGGTCTTTTTTTGGATTATTAAGAATTGCTTTTTTTTTTTTTTTTTTTTACTTTTTTGGTTATTTCTATCCTTAATTAGTAAAGAATATTTTGTCGAACTTATGATATTCATGATCCAAAGGTAAGAAAAAGTTCTCTTTATAAAGACTTTTCTGTGTTGCAGACTATGTCTGATGCAGGATACAGCATGCTTTGGGCTGGTGCATGGGGATGACCCAGAGAGATGTTATGGGGAGGGAGGTGGGAGGGGGGTTCATGTTTGGGAATGCATGTACACCCGTGGTGGATTCATGTCAATGTATGGCAAAACCAATACAGTATTGTAAAGTAAAACAAAGTAAAAATAAAAATTAAAAAAAAAAGAAATTAGAAAGCCCTTAAAAAAAAATCAAATTTTTGTTTTAATAATTCTCAATGCTGTCTCTTATTGATGTCCACAAGCACCCATAGTTTTTTTATTTTGAAATATGCTTAATTTCTTTGCAGACCAGCAAAATTTTTGTTCTGTTTTATTGTTAGAATATTTTTGTTAAGCTCTCCTTATCTTGTTTATGGGTCCAGTATTATATTTGAGAGGCTTGTAGTAAGAGTCTCTAGGCTTGTGGGAGCCGCAGTGCCTAAACAAACTGTCTGTACTCAGAGGAATCCAAACTAATCCTTTGCTAAGGTGTTGAAAAAACAGAGTGGAAAAGTGGCTGCAGTATTTTGTTAGCAGGGATAGGACAGAAGGAAAACATCTGGCACCTCATATAGTTGCTCAGTGGTTATTGATGCCACATCAGAAGCTTTAGAATTGACTCTGGTGAAGCTGCAGATGAGAACTACAGGACCAGAGAACTTGCCAGAATTTTAAACCAGCCTTTCACTGGGGGAGGGAGTTGCCAGGATTGCCTGGGATGTGTTGAAGAACACCAGACTTTTAATGCATGCTTTATTTTTATTTAGTTCTAACCTGTTGCTCTTTGATGAAGGAATTTGGCCAAATATGTTGGATAACAACTTGTATGAATTCCTAGGCTGTACATTTTATGATGTTTTATTGCTCCGTGTGTTTTACATTAATCACGTATCTTACGTTTTCTTCTTTGCTAAAGAGTTCTGCAAAACCGGCAGATTGGAAGTATCAAAATGGACTATCAGCTTCATGGCTTTCCTTAGAGTGTACAGTTTATATTAATATTCACGTCCCGCTGTCTACTACTTCTGCCAGCTATACTCTGGAGAAAAATACAAAGGTATCAGAATAAAATGAATTTTCTTTAGTGATTGCTGAATAGATGATCTGCCTTTATTCTGGTTGTCTATGATGTTCATTTTAGAATTTTGAAATTGCATTCTAATTATAATATTGTTACAGGTAACTGATTTGTTAGTCCAGCCAGATTAGAAATTTAGACACGGGACAATGTCATCATACTACCATATTTAGCATAATAATAAGTGCTTCATAAATATATGTTAATTAACATGTAATATGTACATTGTCTTGGAGAATGAAATGGCAACCCACTCCAGTATTCTTGCCTAGGAAATCCCATGGACAAAGTCTGAGCCTGGTGGGCAACAGTCCATGGGGTCACAAAGTCGGACGTGACTTAGCAACTGAGCACATGTACATTGTAAAATATAACTATGTAAGAAAATACACTGTTTGGTCTTTTTGTGTTCATCTTTAGTTGTTTAAAAAATTTTTTTTTCATTGAAATATAGTTTATTTACAATGTGTTGATTTCTACTGTGGCATCACTGATGCACTGGACATGAATTTGGGGAAACTTTGGAAGATGGTATGGGACAGGGAAGCCTGGCATGCAGCAGTCCATGGGGTTGCAAAGAGTCAGACACGACTGTGTGACTGAACAACAATTTCTACTGTACATCAAAGTGATTCAGTTATACATGTATATATACTCTTTTTCACATTCTTTTCCATTATGATCTGTCATAGGATATTGCATATAGATTGAAAGATTGGGATTAGCAGATGCAAATTTTTATAAATAGAATGGACAAAAACAAGGCCCTACTGTATAGCACAGGGAACTATCTTCCTCTTAGTTTTGTTTTCCATCTTCCAGTTATGTTTTGTAATTCTGTACCATTCTTTTGTTCATAGCTTTTTTGTCTTTTTTCCTGTTGAGGAGGTAAATGGAGCTGGTTTATTGTTTCCTCTTTAATACTGTTGTATATATTTGTTTGAGGCGCTTTCTCTTTTCTTACTTTTTTTAACAGAAATTACTGAATTTTATTTGACTGGTTATTAAGCCACCTAAATCTGTGATATGTATGTTAGTTTGGGAAAAAGATTAGAAAATGATTATTTAATATGGGTTAGGTACTAAAAATTGGGGATATACTTTTTTGTTGTTCATGATACTGAATTTAAATGCCAGTTTATTGAAACTTAGGGATATTTATCATTAATATTTTAGTGTATTAGGTGGGAAAAAGTAGACTCAAGGGAGTTTAACTGAGATGGCATTATATCTGAAAGATGTTCATGTTGTGTTTCTTTTAAGAATGGACTTGCACGCTGGGCCAAGCAGATAGAAAATGGTATTTATTTGATTAATGGACAAGTTAAAGATGAAGATTGTGACCTATTAGAAGGACAGGTGAGTCACGAGAAAGTCATCTTATGAAATTATTTGTGCTTAAGGAAAAATAAAAGCTGACTTTTATCTTTAGGTATTTAGGCCTTACCTTCATGAAAACAATTTTTATCTACTTCTTATTTCTAAGGTCTTTGAAACTAAAGGACAAATGATTATCTCAGAAAATGATAGATTATTTCTGAAATCATAAGAATTTTGAAACCTGCAGGAGAGGGTGTCATCTAAATTTCATCTGATTTCTACTTTGCAATCTGCTTACTTAAAACTAAAGTCGTATGTTCTGCCCTGATAACAGTTTACATACTAAGTTTGGCCATTTTATAGGGAGTGTGTATGGGGGATCTTCTAAAATATCTTTGGTCTGAAGAGGAACTTTGGTGATTTCCCCCTTTGGAGCAGGGCTCAGTGAGCTTAATGTGAAAAACCAAGTAGTAAATATTTTAGACTTTGTAGGCCATGTGTTCTCTCTTACAGCTATTCGGCTTTTCTGCTGTAGTGTGAAAGTGGCCACAGACAATACATACATGAACAATCTTGGTTGTGTTCCAGTAAAACTTTATTTATAAAGACTAGAGGTAGTTTGGATTTGATCCATAGGCATAGTTTGTGAACCCTTGCTTTAGAGGAATAAAAGTAGGAGATGAATAATTTGTAGAATACAGAATACACAAAATAATGTACCTATAGAAAAGACTAACGTAAAACAAATAGTAAGACTTTTTTCTCCTCTCCGTGTATGTTGGATAGCTCCTAAATTATCTTTTATGTTTCACTCCAATCTCAACCGTCTAATTTTTTAATTTCTGTGTCATTTCAGAAAAAATCTTCTAGAGGAAATACTCAAGCAGCTAATCATTCATTTGATATTAGAGTGCTAACACAGTTGGTAAATATTTTAAAATACTCCTTATCTAAAATTAAAATGCAGTATTTCTTAGCATAAGCTTAATGAAATTTTTTTTTTTAAGTGTGTATTAATTTTTTGGCTGTGCTGGGTGTTTGTTGTTGCTGCATGGGCCTTTCTCTAGCTGCAGTGAGCCGGGGCTACTCTCTAGTTGCAGTGCCCGAGCTTCTCGTTGCGGTAGCTTTCCTTGCTGTGGAGCACAGGCTCTAGGGCACATGGGCTCAGTATTTGTGGCTTCTGGGCTCTAGAGCGCAGACTTAGTTGTGGTGCACGGGCTTAGTTGCCCCATGGCACATGGGATCTTCCAGGGTCAGGGATCGAACCTGTGTCTCCTGCACTGGCAGGTAGATTCTTTCCTGCTGAGCCACCAGGGAAGCTCTGTTTCTCTTTTTATGCTTGTGATTAGAGAGTCAAAAAATTTTTGAGATGTAAAAGAGACTATAAAAAATGTTCCGTTCAAAGAAAGTTATTTCCAAGAATTTATTCCCAAGTTGGTTGGTGTAATAAAATCTATTGGAGTGTATTGCCTCAAAACTATTAAAATTTTGACATCATGTAGCTAGCAGTTAGGGAAAAAATGTACATATATGTATGTATATATACATACATATGTGTGTGTGATATTTTGTATGGTAAGTTTTGTGAGCAGAGTTGTAATTTTCTTAACTTAAAAGATGTGTGCAGTGATGTGCGAAGAGTTGTTACGTACCTAATTTGAAGCAAATCTATATCTCTGTTTTGGTAAAAATCACACAATATTAGCAAGGTTTCTATTTTTATATTGTTGCTTTACTTTACACATGTCTTCTCAGAAATTTAAATTTGGATAATTATTCTTAAAAGTATGTATACATTTGATTTTAGTCCTGCTTGAAATTATGCTTGAAGCTTGATAGCGTGTAAAGTACATTCATGATTTTAGAAAACTTTTCATTTCAATATTATACTGAAAATGTTGAAACAGGGAAATGCTACCAGGACATGTATTTTTTTTTTTTTTTAACTTAATAAAACAGACTTAAAAGCCATTTGTCACAGGAGGGTGCTTTCATTGCTGCTTTTCCTTCTTTGTGTTTAGCAATAGAACATTACTAAATTGTCAGACTTATGCCACTAAGCATTTCTCAGTTTCTCTTCTCAGGACCTTAAAAGTATTTTTAGCCTTTAGTTTTCCTTCTTCTTTTTCGTTTTAGAAGTGTTTTTTTAAGTTTATTCCTCTACCGGTATGCTTTACTCGTTATACTTACATGACCTCTTTGTTTATTAAACAGTTCAATTAAAATTATTTCAGTTATAGAATTGCAGTTAAAAATGTCTGGAGAGTGGGAATATAGAGAGAAGAGTAGAAGGTAATATCATGAGATAATTTATTATATAATAAATAATAAGTAGTCAGTAAGTATATGAGGTCACTTTTTTCACCCTCTATCAATTTTTGTTGATTCTTTCTTTGCAGCATAGCTCATCTTTTATTTTATGGTCCCATTGCCATTAGCCTTACAATCTAATTGTTTTACCTAATTCATCACAAGGAACTTAGTCTCTCTCTTTCCATTTATTCTTATCCAAAGTGATTCATTCTCTGAATTCTGATACCTTTGTTTGTATATTTCCTGGGATATCTTTCATATTTCTGATCTGTCTTGTATATTACCTCAGATTATCCTTTCGGAATCACAATTTGCATTCATTCACTGTTCATTTACTTATTAGTTTTTTTTTTTCCAATTAGTATTAAGTGTATATAAGGGGCAGACACTAACTGTGTTATTCCCCTTGTGTAAAATTCCTCAATTGCTCTATATGTACTAGTTCGAATTCTGATTCAAGGCTTTTTGTGGCCTCAGCATGCCTTTTCATTATTTTCTAACTTAACTATTTTAGATGTATGCTTTCCATACCTTTAAAGTTCTGTGTATTTCCCAAGTCATCTGTCTTATCAGTGCCATTTTTCCCCTTATTATCCAGACTGTCAAAGTCCTACCTGTACATTAAGATAGAGCCGAAATGTTACCATTTTCGTGAGGTTTCACTTGGTTACCATAACCAGAGGAATCTTTTCTTTTCCAGAATATAATATCAGCATCACAGAAATTCCTCCACTTATGAATAGGTTTGATTTTCAAAGTCTGCTAGCTGGTTTGTTCCGAAGTCCAAAGAAACCAAGACGGGTTGACATTTATAGAACCCAAATACATTTCCACCAAAAAGGAGAGAATCAAGTCCTTTTATCTTTTAAAAAGTCTTCTCCTTGATATGTGTGTGTGTATAGACTTTTATATATACAGTCTAGTCAATTTTGGAAAATAATGTTCTAATTTACACATGTATAAATATATACATATATAATATATAATATATATGTTGCCACTGTGCTAATATGTACTGTAAATTAGATATTAAATATGTAAAATGGGGCGTTATTCTTATACAGTAGAGTTATGTTTAGTGGATGAAGGGAGCTCATTACTCCTCCTCCACTCCATTTATTGATTTATCAGTGATCTCTACAAGTATCATAGGAGGCTTATTCCAAAGAGTACCAGCATTGTTACCCTGTTACTTCATTTAATGACTGACAGTTTTGAGCAGACCTGGAACCTTCTGAACTGTTTGGCCTGTGACAGATTTTTTTACCCAGACCTTGATTTTTTTTAGGCTTACATTCTTTAAAAAAAAAATTAGCCTTTGCCTGAATTACATTAGAGTCACTGGCAGACGGTTAGTTAGCAGTGGTTAAGTTGCACGAATTGTCTTTTTTCTTCAGAGTTGACTGTATTGTGGTTTTTTAACAGTTATTTATTTATTTATTTTTGGCCGCTCTGGATCTTCATTGCTGTGCGCGGTCTTTCCCTGGTGGGCTGAGTGGGGGCTACTCCTGCAGTGCAGGGGCTTCTCACTGCGGTGGCTTCTCTTGTTGAAGAATAGACTCGAGGTGCAAGGTCTTCGGTAGTTACACCGTGTGGACCCAGTAGTTAATGGCAAATAGGCCCTAGAGCTTGGGCTCAGTCGTTGGGGTGGATGGGGTTAGTTGCTCTGTGATATGTCGGCCCTTCCCGGATCAGGGACTGAACCTGTGTCCCCTGCATTGGCAAGCGAATTCTTAACCACTGGACCACCAGGGAAGTCTGTTGTTGAATGGCTTATTTCACGTGCACTTAGAATATATATTTGTACCACGTCCTTTTTTTTTTTTTAAGAATCATGATTTTTGTTTCCGGTATGATTGTACAGATCTCTAGTAGTACTTTTGAAGTTTCACTGCTCTCCTTGTTTTAGTGCTTATTGAAATGATAAGGTTTAAAAATGTCTGTGAAAAAGCTCAAAGCCAAGCATGAACTAATACTACTTAGATTAGAAAAGAATGGGTCTATGAGATGAAAGTGATGATCACTGGTATCGTTCTCTGGTGACAGACATAGTTGACCTGCGGAGTCTGTAACATTACTTTTGATTTATGAAAGTTATGAGTTGAAAGTATAAATAAATGAATGTTTATATGTTGCTTGTAATTTTTCTGTATTTATCACATCCTGCTCTGTATTTCAGTTATTTTTGTTGCAGATCTTGCATTACATACCTTCTGTTACTAGGTCATGTTTTCTTTTTACATCTCTCCATCTTATTAGTACTTATCTGAGTTATCTGCAAATAATATATGTTTAATGAACATATTGAAAGAATATAGGTATTATAGATAGTTATGTTAGTAAGAAAAATTTAGATGTAGTGCATTTAATTTTAGAGTATGTTCAAAATACTCAGAAAATAACATATAATTTATAAGGAGAAATATAATGGCCTTCTAAAATTTATGAAGAATATTTTCAGACACCTGGGTCATTAAAAATTTCTTCTTGCTTCATGCAGTGACTTATATAATGTTTAAATATTTCATATAGTTGATAATCATTGTCTATTAGAACTTAAACAGATTTTGTCTTTCAGCTTCTGAATTCAGACCACAGATCCACAGCCATGGTCCAGATCTGCAGCGGCTCTGTAAACCTTAAGGGTGCTGTGAAATGCAGAGCTTATATTCATAGTAATAAGCCCAAGGTTAAAGATGCTGTGCAGGTACAAAAGGAAAACTGGTATATGAAAGAAGCATGTTAACATAATTATTAAAAAATCCTAAAATCTTAATCTTTTTTCAGTCTCAAGTTTCATAATTAATTTGATTTTAACTAATAAAAGTCCAATCTGTTGGGCAGTCCAGCTAAACCAGATGATTCATCCCAAGATTTTCATATGTAGAATGTCTTATTTTTGATATATAGAATATCCTTTATAAAGTGATGATTATACAGGTTTATTGTGTTCCACAATTAATTCTGTACATATCAGTGCATTTGAAATCATTTCTTATGAGGGAAATTGAGCTTTTTAATAGCAAGAAAAATGCTCCTAGGAAGAATTATTTGGTGGTGTTCTATAACCTATATAATTTAGAAGTTTAAAAAATGATGACTGGCACTTTTGTTGTGGTTATACATTTTCTAATTTGGAGTACTAGCATTATCGTTGAGACGCAAAATTTCATTCATTTTTATTTGGTTTAAATTTACTGTATAGATGAAGTTTGGGTAAATTTGCTGTTAAACATGATAAGCATGTTAAATAAATGGACCTTAAAAAATGAAATGATGTATTAGTTATTTTAGTGGACACGTTTATACATGCGTGCATGTTCAGGTGCTTCAGTCGTGTTCAGCTCTTTGTGACTCCATGGATGATAGCCCACCAGGCTCCTCTGTCCATAGGATTCTCTAGTCAATTATGTGGGAGAGGGGTTGATGATAAAATAATGTGAATTTAAAGTAATAGATCTTATTTCTCATTGCGCTTTTCTTTGTTTTTCCATAGGCCATGAAAAGAGATATATTGAATACAGTTGCTGATCGTTGTGAAATACTGTTTGAGGATCTGCTTTTGAATGAAATTCCAGAAAAAAAAGTTATGAGTATAAAATTAAGTACTGTTTTTCCCTGTGTTCAATCTATATACTAGGATGTCAAGATCACCTTTTTTACTGCATACATCTATTAAAATAATGTCATCATTTGCTTTTCTTATTTAATGAAGAATTTCAGTTGCCACCTGAAGAAAGTTTTGAACACCTTGTAATAGCAAATCTGTCAACATTTAATAATTTTAGGGAAGATTAAAAAAAATTCTGTGTGAATTTTTGTCAGAATGGATAAACTGTGTTACATTTTAAAACCATTATTTTTTATGAATACCTGTGAAGTTTTTTTAAGATCTTATTCATGAACAAAAAATTAATGCATTAGTGTTCAGCATTATATATAATAGAGTCTTTAATAGGTATATATGCAGTTGATCATATTCTTTTCAGTTTTTTTTTGGTGTGTGTACTGGTTTATATACTTTTCATCCATGTTACTCTACAGACTTCATTAGATTTAAAAAAGGCTGGTCCTGATGTCTTAACCGTATATAATTCCATCTTTTGAGAAACATGAACAATTTATACTTTTTCACTAACTTGTACTAGAAATCTTTTATTTTTACTCAAAAGGAAGGTTATCATATTAAGTATGCTTTTGAAGCTACACATTTATCTACCTTTCTGTATTCAGGTGTGAGTGGATTTGCAGTTCACAGTTAAATATGTACATAATTGAAACATACATACTAGTTTTTTAAGGGAATGTGTTTATTTTTATAGGAAAAAAAACATAGCTCCTGTGTATTAAATAACTTTTCTTAGTTTTAAAAGCCTGTGTATCAGATTTGGTAGACTGCTTATATTTTTTTTGTATTCCCAGTATGATAATATCTGGAATTTCCAGATTTAACATATATCCTTCATGTACTTCACAAATAACTGAAATTCCATTCACGAATAATATATCATTTTCCTGAGACATGATTTTGAATTTTACGTGGAGCTATTGGAATCAGAGTTTTATTTTGGGAAGTATGTAAAGCCTGATTACTTAGCCACCCAATTAGTCTACCATTTCTGTGGCTTTGTTTTTGCTGCTTGACTTCATGTGTGTGCTAATTCTCATGATATTAAGCATTACTTTACTTGCTGAGTAACACTATATGTTACAACTGAACTATGAATTTTAGCATTTTCAGGGACATGGGGATGTACCCACCATTAATGTCAAAGATCTACTGTATCACATATATTAGTTAAATATTCCCTTCCATTACAAATGCTTCATAAATAGGGTATCATAATACTGCTTTGGTATTATTTCATATTAAGTGAGTTAGTATTTTGAAATTTTTGCTGATGTCCAGTCAGTAAAGTTAACTCTTTCTAATAGCAATTGTTTATAGATTATATTTTAAAAAGAAATCAAGTGTAAATAAACATTTTTGAACTGTAGTAACAGGATAATTATTAACATGTCAGTATATCTTAGGATATCAAGGTAAAAAATATATTGCAAGTATAATAACACAACATGTAAATTTTATAGTTTAATATATATACGCTACATTTTAGATCTTAGGTTTAGTTCTCATTTTACTTAGCTTGTCTTTCTTATATACTGGTAAGATCTTGAAGATTTGTAATATGGTAAAATCTAGAATATATACTATGAAATTAACCTAAACTGGAATATTTTTTGCATGCAAAAGGAAATCTGCAAAGGGCATATTAACATTACATTTGTAATCTTTAACGTAAACATAGTTTTTAAGTTCTGGCTATCCAGATGAAAGAACTTAAAATTTAAATGACAGTTAAAAAAAAACAAAGGACTCCACTTGGTCCTTTTACTTATTGTGGTCTTCCTCTTCTCTTTCCCTTAAGAAGTATCCCAGACCTTCTTCATTCTCTGTCAGCCTACATTCAATCTTGCCTACTTACTCAGTAGATGACACATGAAAACTGAGGTCGTCGATAATGAAATCTCTTACCCTCTTCCATCCTTCCCTCCGCATCCATCTATACTACCTGTCCGCTCAGAACGTTTGTATTTCCTTTTTGCCTGTAGTCATGGTTACACTCTCTTACCTGTACTTCTCATTCCTTCATGCGTTAAGAGTCAGCTTAGATATCACCTGTTCTGTAAAATTTTCTGTAATACTCCAGTATGACTTAGGATTCTATACTTAATCAGCAAAAACTCAATTCTTATCATATTGACTTAACTGTAAATGTTTTTATCTGTTTTGAACTTATTTAAATAATTTTGAACTAAATACTCTGCTATGGGAATATGCCTAAAGGATTCTTTTTTTAAGTACTTTTTAAGATGTGCTGTTTTAAAAAAAATCTCCCCTCCCATTTTAAACCTCAGATGAGCTAGAAAACTTGGTCTCATTTGGGTAATAAATGGTTAATCTAACTTTAATTTTAAAATTATATTTTTCTTTTTATACTTAGTAAGTTATTTAAGTATTGCAACCAAATCTTTAACATTTGATTTCATAAGCAAACAAATTTGTCTGTTTTTCAGTCAAACCTAGAATTAATGCAGTTTTAAAATTTTGCATGCCAATTAAACATACACATTAGCACCACCTTTGAAAGTTTTGACCTTAACCTGTTTCAAGAAATTATGCTCCTCTCCCCCCAAAAAGAAACTATGGCCCAAAATAATAGTCGTGACATTAATGTGTGGGTGGGTGGTTTATATACTACAGTGCAAATTGCAGTAATGTAATTTTACAGCTAGGAGGCAGTCTGGTCACAGGGTAAAACTGGCCCAATTCTCATGTTAAAGCAATGTATTAAGCAGAATCTGGCAGGAACACCTAATTTACGCCATGGCATTTTCTATGACATTTAAGGCATTCTTCAGTGTCATCTCTTATAAAGCTAACACTTGTTTCTTAACAATGAAATGTGAGTTACTCTTAAAGTTAGCCCTGGTTTTCTACTTGATCCGAATATCAGAAGCTTTTTAAATCTCATATCCATTGCTGAAAGTCATTCTTTACACAAAATCTCTTATCTTTGTTGATACTTCCTCAGTCATGGTGTTGTGCCAAACAATAATTATGTGTTTATGTGGATCAGTGACTATTGAGGGAAATGTGATTATTGGAAGAATGAAATGCTCATTATTTGCTGACATCCATATTATTTTGTCTAAAAATGATTTAAAGCTGTTCACAAAAAGGCATTGCAAGTTAAAAAGACGAAGTAAGTGTTAATTATGAGAATGAGGCAAAGGGAAAATGAAAGCAAAATGGAGTTGGTGGTGAGATTAGTACAGAAAATGTGTATATCTTGATATCCTATACATGCTTGATTGGGGAGCTGTATCATGTAAGATGAAGTCAGTGGTGAGATTAGTATGGAAAGGAATGCTATCATGATCTATACATTTAATGTAAGTCAGCCACTAGTTTGTCTCTAAACTTGCATGAAGAAGGGAAAAATTGTTCAGAAATTTCAGTATTTATAAGGTTAAAACAAACGAGAAAAACAACTAGTTCTGAGACCAGGGACAAAATTGTTTCCTGAGTATTTTTTCATAGAATAGTGAATAACATAAACATGTATAATCAACAACATCCTCGGATTGAAGGCAGTGGTGAGTTGATATTTTATGGAAGTATCATTTAGGTCCCTTGCGGAGGTCTTAAATATTGAGTTAAAGAATTCAGTAAGAATTTTGTATAAGAACAGTTAGAAAATGAAAAGACCTTTTAGGTTTTATTTATTTTGACATATACTTACATATACTTATATTTATCACTGATACCAGTGACAAACCTATCTAAATATTGTTTCTTCTCCTTTTAGATTCTGAAAAAGAGTTCCACATTCTCCCTCACCGAGTTTTTGTCCCCATTCTGGGATCCACTGTAATGTTATGTGATTATAAATTTGGTGATGAGTCAGCTGAAGAAATAAGAGACCATTTTTTAGAGATGTTAGATCGTATGATTCAAATAGAAGATTTGGAAATTGCAGAGGAAATAAACACAGGTAATTATATGAAGTTATTTAAGAACCAGATTAGAGTTGGTGATAGACAGGGAGGCCTGGCGTGCTGCGATTCATGGGGTCGCAAAGAGTCAGATACGACTGAGCGACTGAACTGAACTGAACTGAACTAAAGGTTACTTATGGGACATCTAGGTTAAGCATCATGTCTGTAGATTTCTTTCAAGCTAGTCCTATTTGATATTTTTGAGTCATTTAAAAATGTGTCTGTTTAATTTCTACATAGTGTATAAGCATCAGGGTTTTTTTGGAAAATTGTTATCAGAATTTAAGATACATTAGATTTTTTTTCAAGCGTAGACTTAAATAGGTAGAAATGTTCAGTCTTAAATAAGTAGAAATGTATAGATTTAAGGGATTTCTTTTATTCTAAGTGAAGTTTTCTCAGAATCCATTATCTTTAATTATTTGGTTAAGCATCAGGTCACAGATTTTTTTTTTTTTTTTTAATGTCTTCAGACTATTTGCTCTTATTTTCCTGTCCCCTCCGTATAATTAGGATGCCAGGCTAAAATGGGCAGGTCCAAAATTTAGATCAAGATTATTTTTACAGAGCATAGATGTGCCATACTGAGTAATTGTGTAACACATTCTCTGTCTCTAACCATCACTTTCACATTTGATCTTGCATTTTAAAAGTCTTTGTTTTGTTTTGTTTTGCTCTGCTTGCTCTGTTTTTGTTTCTAGTGAGAGCAGAATATGAAAACATGTCTATAAATAAATGTATAGGTATATACAGTCTTCCCAAAACATTTAAAAAAATATGTGATAAAAATATTACTTGCAGATATCCATAAATGCGTAGTATGTAGCCATTTTTTAAATCAGTCTTGAAATCTCTGATATCGTAGTATAAATTTCATATCATTTTTCTGTTGCTTGACTAATTCCAACCCCCCACAAGAGTTGGGTGATTGAGTCTTGTTTCTATTGTGAATAAAGTAAGTGTTTAGTTGATGAATTTCTAATCTGTCAGTAAAGCCTCAGGCTAGTTGGAGATCACCAGACTTGTTTTTTCAACAGCTGCAGGCTCATATTAATCATGTGGAACAGTAAGTTTGTTTTAAAGCAAAACAAAAATAAAAACCTCTAAATTGCTAAGTACCAGATGTTAAAGCTGCAGGTGTGCTTCAGTCCCCTGAAAACTAATATTTTTAAAGGTATAGCTATAGCATATTCTCTGAATGATAGATTTTGAGGCAGATTGGTAGAAAAGTTTGCTACTTTGTGAAATATGTTTTTCTAGATGAGCGACTACTCTATTTCTGCCACCCGATCTTAGAATCATGAAGGCAGAGATTTTTGTTTGCCTTTGTTCTTGGTCACCTCTGATGTTGATTACTTGAGTAAGTTACTTCTGAGTTCACAGATTCAACCAACCGTGGATTGCCTTGTACTGTAGTGTGTATTTATTGAAAACAATCTGCATATAAGTGGGCCTGTGCATTTCAAACCCATGTTGTTCAAATGTCAGCTGTACTGCTTCTTTATTGAGGTCTTGCTTTAAGTTTAAACTGAGGGCAGTTGTCATGTAAAATATTTCAAAGCCAAATACTCCCAAATGTCTTTAACTGTTTTTATTATTTCTGTTTCTAGACCTAATTTTTCTTTACCACCTTTCACTGCTTTCATGTTTAGCACTTTACTGAGAATCTAGCCTTAACATAGCATAGGTCCACAGTAAATATTTGTTGACTGAACAGATTGTTGATTTTGTCAGTCCTGCAGTTTGGGATCCAAAAATCAATAAGATACTGATCCTGTCTTCAAGGAGCTAAACAGCATTTTTTTAACCTGTGTAGATACTTTTACGTGCTCACATACTAGCTCAGTCTGCCTGGATTCCTCCATTATGTCTAATTATAGTTTTTTGCAGCTTCTTTGCATTATTTTCCACTCATAATTATTGATGAGTATCAGTTGCATGTTTAACAATGTTAATCTTTCACGTAAGACTGTAGGATTCTTGAGAGTAAGTGTTGCTCTGAGTTCCATGCCTAAAGCATAATAGGTATTCATAAATATGTTACTAACTGAATGACATAGACTGAATATGTCATTTTGAACACTGTAGCACATCTTTTTTCATACTTACTGTATGCTTTAAAAATTGTAAGCATATGCCTAGCTAGATAGAAGGTTTTTAAAGTTTGTGTAGTGTGCTACACTGAACATGATGATTTTAAAAGGATATAATAGCATAGCTTTATGGCTTAATAGTTTAGAATGTTTTAAGAGATGCAGAACATTAAAATGTGACAGCATGTAACACTTAATTGTTGCCCCATAAATGTTAATTTTAGTTTATAGCATTTAGTATGTCTATTTATTAGATATTTATTAGGCATTTGCTCTGTTCAAGGCAGTGTTATAGGTGACAAATCAAAGGTCAGATTCCTGTCCTCAAGAAGCCTGTAATCTGACTTGGAAATAGAATTGTATGCTTTATTAATTATGCAGGCCATGTAGTAAGGTCCTAGGAGTAACAAAGTACTCAAGAATATCAAGATTACTGACAGGACTTTAGGGTCTCCAGTGATTTGGTTGTAATAATTCAGTCAGAAAAAATACTTTGATGACAGGTGAGCAGTAACCTGTAATCTTTGGTGACAAAGGTTTGACATGAGTGTTTTCAAGTTTTAGTAAATTCTTTTGTTTTTTTCATTCTTTATTATTACTACTTTTATGTTTTGCTTTAACTAGTGGTTAGTTCTATAATAGGAGAATGAACAGGGAATTATCAGAACATTTAGCACAGGAACTATCCCTATAAGTGATTCAGAGAAAGCTTCAGAGCAGGTGACTCTTGAGTTCATTTTGAAAGATGAATATAGTAAAAGTGACTCTAAGCTGTTTAGGAATTAAACACCTGGATCAGATGTATTGTGACCAAAAATAAGATTTGTGTATTATTTTTGCTTTATCAGGTATTTGTTGAATTTGAAGGAATTATTTAGTTTTTTAGAAGCAAAATATATTCCCAATTATGGAATAAGGTAAAAACATAAACATTTTAATAGAAAAATTAAGTGCTTTTACATAAACATTCTATTAGTTTAGAATTATCTTCACTTTTGCATTTACTTATTCATTCATTTATTTGTTCAAAAATATTGGATGCATAATTTTACCAGTTGCACATCTGAGTCCAGATCTGCCAGTTACAGCTTCAGTTCAGTTCGGTTCAGTTGCTCAGACATGTCTGACTCTCTGCAACCACATGGACTGCACCAAGCCAGGCTTCCCTGTCCATCACCAACTCCTGGAGTTTGCTCAAATTCATGTCCATCGAGTAGGTGATGCCATACAGCCATCTCATCCTCTTTTGTCCCCTTCTCCTCCTACCTTCAATCTTTCCCAGCATGAGGGTCTTTTCTAAGGAGTCAATTCTTAACATCAGATGGCCAAAGTATTGGAGTTTCAGCTTCAGCATCAGTCCTTCCAATGAATATTCAGAACTGATTTCCTTCAGGATTGACTAGTTGGATCTCCTTGCAGTCCAAGGGACTCTCAAGAGTCTTCTCCAACACCATCAGTTCTTTGGCGCTCAGCTTTCTTTATAGTCCAACTCTCATATCCATACTGGAAAAACCATAGCTTTCACTAGTTGGCAAAGTAATGTCTCTGCTTTTTAATATGCTGTTTAGGTTGGTCACAGCTTTTCTTCCAAGGAGCAAGCGTCTTTTAATTTCATGGCTACAGTCACCATCTTTGGTGATTTTGGAACCCAGCAAAATGAAGTCTCTCTCTGTTTCCATTGTTTCCCTATCTATTTGGCAAGAAGTGATGGGACCAGGTGCTGTGATCTTTTTTTTCTGAATGTTGAGTTTTAAGCCAACTTTTTCACCCTCCTCTTCCACTTTCATCAAGAGGCTCTTTAGTTCTTCACTTTCTCCCATAAGGTTGGTGTCTTCTGTGTATCTGAGGTTATTGATATTTTCCTGGCAGTCTTGATGAACACTTACAGCTGTGTAACCTTAAACAAGTCCCCTTTGAACCCCAGGTTCTCATGGGGTTGGTATTAGAATTTACTGAAAATGTTAGGGAGAATATATTCTGAACAGAAAGAGATATATAAATGTAAGGTGATCCTTACTAGAATTATTATAAAATGTTTAAAGAATGTACCTTCTGAATTATAATTAAGTCAATAATAATAAGTATGAGATTAATGCTATATAGCGTGAATATATTTTCCTAATTATTTGAAATTAGGGTTTCCATGGAAAATCATGAAAAGTGGAGCTCAAATGTTCAAATTTAGAGATTGAAATCAATGATTGTATGTTTATAATTGTTAAAGTTGTTATAAGTATCTAGCTTTAGTCTCTAAGTATTTGATGTTATTTGCTTATTTAATTATTTCTGTTCTATAATATAGTTGCCAAGTAGTTGCTATGTTTAAAACACATATTTTGCCAGTAGGTATTTTAAAATAACTTAAGGGATGAAGAACAATTTGTTTGTCAAAATGACTCACTTAAGGTGAAGAATAACTGGCTTTAAAATTTCTTAAATGTATTAGTCACCTCCTAGTAGATATTAACTTAATAATTCAGATGTACTTTATTTACAGTATCAGCTAAAAATTTAGAGACACACCTTTAAAATCTGGTGGAACCCATCTTTGGTAATTCTCTCTTGGTATCAGAGGTGAAATTAATTTTTGTTGTTTGGTTAAACATTGATAATAAAGGAAAACAAGTAATGCTGAAGATGTATTTTCATGGCTAAATCACTGGCTAATGAAACCTTATTAACTTAGGAGTTAGGGATCTGGAAGATGAAAGATGACAGCTAAGAGTTTAAGTTCTAACGTTTCATTTTAACTTTCTTCTAAATAGTCCTACTTGTCAGCAGCTCGGAATGAAATTGAATATATCTACAACTTAGCATGTATTCATCATGTCCTTATTTTCTCTTTTGTTGACAGTTGCTTAAGAAAGATTGCTTTCTCCCATGAATAATTTGAATTTGTCTGCAGTTAAAATTATCTGGTTTTAAGAAATGATTAAGATCTAATTTCCTTTTGAATAACATGTTGTTTGCATTTAAAGTTCAGATAACACTAAGGTGTTGGTAAAACTGCAGTGCATGAGATTTTAATTAAATTCTATATGCCCTCATAGCGACTTCCCTGGTGGTCCAGTGGTTAGGATAGACTTCACGCTTCCATTGCTGGGGACATGAGTTCAGTCACTGGTCAGGGAACTAAGATTCTGCATGCTGCACAGTACGTCCAAAAAATAAAATAAACGTGTATTAAAAAACAATTCTACATGCCCACACCCAAAACAGACACAAATTGTTATGATAAGGATTTATTCACTCTTGAAAAATGCTCTTCTTTAGTAAAACTGTCTCAAATTTGTATCAAATCAATATAATTTTGTATGACAGATTTTAAAATGAAAATAGAGCTTGGAATGTCTTTTTTAAAGAGATATAAATTGTTTATACAAAGGATTTGACTTCTTTGAGCATTATGTTCACATATAACTTCAGTTTTAAAGGTGTAATGTCATGAAAAATAAAGCCATTTTTGTGCTGTTTATAAATACTGAAGTAAAAAAGTAAAAAAAAGTCTCCAGCATATAAGTTAAATAAGTGCACTTCATACTTCATCCATTATTTGTGTTTGTATCTGAGGTAAAGATTTTAATGGCCCAAAGAAAAGCTTTAAGCAGTGATATTTGCTAATAGAAAAACCAAAGGTGTGTGTATGTTTTTAAAATAAATAAAATTATACTTGCATTCAACTTTTAGAACTATGGATGAAGTTAGGGAAGCTTTTAAGCTGGTGAGCTAATGTAGTCTAGAAGTAAAGTGTTACGGTGATAACTGGGAGCTGTAGAAATATAGAAGACAATAATTCTGGAGAAAGTTCATAAGAACAATTTGTTGGTCTTTGTGACTGATCTGATATGGGAGTAGAACAAAATAGAGAAATGTTTTGTGTTCATTTTTAAAGTACTTTAGTCATATGCTCAAAGAGGAAAAAAAACAGTGGTTGTGCCCTTGATTCTAATGAGGTGTGGCTACTGAGGACTATTTCTCAACATGACAAACTTTTCTTCATGAGAAATTGATGAGAAGCAAGCAATTTTAAAAATTCATTTTGGTATCATAGATAATTATTTCAATAATTTTATGTGTCATCCTTGTAAGAACATCCCCATAGATGTGCACACAGTATCAGTTCAGTTCAGTTGCTCAGTCATGTCCGACTTTTTGCGACCCTGTGAACCGCAGGATGCCAGGCCTCCCTGTCCATCACCAACTCCCAGAGTCCACCCAAACCCATGTCCATTGAGTTGGTGATGCCATCCCATCATCGCATCTTCTGTCATCCCCTCCTCCTCCTGCCCTCAGTCTTTCCCAGCATCAGGGTCTTTTGAAATGAGTCAGCTTTTCACAATCAGGTAGCCAGAGTATTGGAGTTTCAGCTTCAGCATCAGTCCTTCCAATGAACACCCAGGACTGATCTCCTTTGGGATGGATTGGTTGGATCTCCTTGCAGTCCAAGGGACTCTCAAGAGTCTTCTCCTACACCACAGTTCAAAAGCATCAGTTCTTCTGCACTCAGCTTTCTTTATAGTCCACCTCTCATATCCATACATGACCACTGGAAAAACCATAACCTTGACTAGATGGACCTTTGTTGGCAAAGTAATGTCTCTGCTTTTTAATATGCTGTCTAGGTTGGTCATAACTTTCCTTCCAAGGAGTAAGCGTCTTTTAATTTCATGGCTGCAGTCACCATCTGCAGTGATTTGGGAGCTCAGAAAAATAAAGTCAGCCACTGTTTCCACTGTTTCCCCATCTATTTGCCATGAAGTGATGGGACCAGATGCCATGATCTTAGTTTTCTGAATGATGAGCTTTAAGCCAACCTTTTCACTCTCCTCTTTTACTTTCATCAAGAGGCTCTTTAGCTCCTCTTCACTTTCTGCCATAAGGGTGGTATCATCTGCATATCTGAGGTTATTGATATTTCTCCCGGCAATCTTGATTCCAGCTTGTGCTTCTTCCAGTCCAGCGTTTCTCATGATGTACTCTGCATATAAGTGCACAGTATATTGGGATACAAAAATGTCTATGAAAGATATTTCAATCCCAAGCAATAAGATATTTTACTTTGAATTTAAACAGTATTTACTGTTTCTCACTCTGCTATTCTCTAATCTTTGTAAATATTAATAAAGAGATCAATATGAAGTACAGTTGATCCTTGAACCACATGGGGATTTAAGGGCACTGACCCTCCCACAGTCAAAAATCGCATATAGCTTCACAGTATGGGCAGTACCGTGGGCTTCCCAGGTGGCGCTAATGGTAAAGAACCCACTTGGCAGAGCAGGCAGACTTAAGAGACGTGGGTTTGATACCTAGGTTGGGAAGATCCCCTGGAGAAGGGCACAGCAACCCACTCCAGTGTTCTTACCTGGAAAATCCCATGGACAGAGGAACCTGGTGGGCTATGGTTCATGAGGTCACAAAGAGTCAGACATGTCTGAAGCGACTTAGCACACACGGGCAGTGCTGCATCCATGGATTCAACTGACCATGGATCATATAACATATATTTAGTGAAGAAAAAGTCACGTGTAATTAAATGGATCCATGCAGTTCAGACCCGTGTTGTTTAAGGATCAACTGCAATTGCTTTCTCTAGAACAGCTGCCTGCTATCCCCTCTTGAGGCAAAGTAGGGAGAATGGCTCCGGGATCCACCCATGCTTCAACCAGAGTAATTCTGTTTTCATCTGTTTCACATCCTGGGATTTCCTGTCTGATTTTTTAACACTAGTTTAAAAAAGAAAACCACTTGTCTGTGTGATCCCTAAGAATGTTTTCAATTCAAAAACTTTTTAGTTAGTTTTAAATAAATTCAGCTAGGCTAGCCCTCACAAATTATTGTCAGCATAATGAAGTAGCAAGAAAACTTATACTTGAATCCTCATTCTGTTGCTTATGATGCTCAAATATTCACTTAGTGTCCCAGATTTTATTTTTCAGCTGTAAATGAGATAATGTACGTACTTTGCTTAACATTGAGTTGTTTTAAGGTCAAATTTACGATCACATTTTGCTTATATATTACAAATTTCAGGTGATCTAACTGTTTCTGTAAATATTTTAGGTATGTAAGGTCTGTCCCATGGACTGTAGTTTGGCCCATGGGTTAGTTTGCCAGTCCTTGCTTTTGTATTAATATATGATTGCTTAGAATGATTAATCCAGAACCATCAATAAGTATATTATAAATTAATCCTAGTTAAGAGAGAAGGTTACCCTGTCTGTGTAGTTTGATTTTTAGTATCAGTTTATCTCTACTATCATATGGTAATCAGATTATAATTTGTGGACATCATTTAGAACTAGCTCTATGGCTTTTTGATATCAATCAGTTATGAAAGTATATAAAGTATTTTAAAAAGTGTATCAGTCTGACATATAGTCCATGAAATTTAGTTCACCTACACTTAATAAAGAGCAAATTGTTATTTTAAAGTCAAGTGAAAAAAATAAATTTTTTAAAAAAGTCAAGTTGAAGGAAAATGGAGCTCACTGTGTGTTTTTTATAGTGTTCTTTAAAGGTTATTTTTAAATGGTAATTATTCCCATCTTACTTAGTATGTATTATTATTATCTTCTTACAGCCTGTATAAGTTCCTCTATGGATACTGAAGCTTCATTGGACAACACAGATGATGAACAACCAAAACAGCCAATTAAAACTACAATAGTGTTGAAAATTCAGCAAAACATAGGTATTATATTTCTTCTATAAAATTGAAAAGATGATATTTTGGACTTGTATTTTTTTGTTACTTTAAAATTATTTTCATTTTGTTTTCTTAAAAGAGCTAGATTAAGCTAGTACTAAATACTGTGGAAAGTGGCAGAAAGATTTATAAAAAAAGCATTGTTCCAAGTGCTCTCAAAAATGACACTTCCTATTAAATGTTTTGGTGTTTTTAGAAGAAAATTATGTTGAGTTTTGGGGATCAACTATAGTAGTGCCAATGTTTTCCAAATTTGTGTTCCCAGGATTGCTATTATGAAAGATTTTGATAGATATTCTATGAAAAGAGTCAAATTCAAATCTGAAAATTCTAATGCACTTTAATTTTAAAGTTTCCAAGAAGTGTGGTGGTCACTTTACCATTTTTCAGACTTACTGATAAAAGAACATGTGACCTGTTGCTTAGTTAAGACTTTTGGCTGACTGAGAGTTAGAAGCCAGAAACTTCAGTGTTTTTCCATGTCACTTAACTCACTAGGTGAACTTCATTACCTAAATTTTTTGCACCTGTGTTTGTGTGTGTCTAGACTACTATGGTCAGTTTTGTGTTTGTTTTTTTAACTTAAAATGCTCAGGGAAAAAATTAAAAATAAAAGTTGCCAACATAAGCTTAATGATTTTTAGATTTTAGTTTCTGTGTTTTTTGATAGCTATATAAATGACTTTGCATTATGATGTCTCTTTGGTTTAAGCTAAGTTGCATGAGATGGCATGGCTGAAATGTCAATATAAATATTTATAGAAGCCTTTTAAAGTATACGTTAGTTTGTCTCTTAGATTGTCTCTTAGATGTGTATGAGTGCACTTGTGTATAAGAAAAGATACTTTTTTAAAAAAAGAAAAGACACTTTTATTTTAAGGGATCAGAAGTAGATTACCAGTCCAACCTTTGAAAAATATATTTTCAACTATTGCTATATTTTCCTCTAAGATTTTGCTGGCTTTCAGTGTCTGTATATGTGTATGCATATGTATTTGTGTTTGTGTATTGTTATTGTTGTTTAGTCCATCAGTTACCTGCATTTCAAAGCCTAGGAGCAGTTCAACCTTTCTTTTGCTCATTCCATTTCCATTTGTTTTGTGTTTGTTTCACTTTTAGGTGTGATTGCAGCATTTGCAGTTGCAGCCCTTGCTGCGGGTATCTCCTTTCACTACTTCAGTGATTAGGTTGAGGCACAGAGAGGTTCCTGATCATCCAGAGAACAGTGACCAACAATTATGAATCATAAAGATGCAAACAAGCCATCTGCATTTAAGACAACAGCAGCCAGATCTGCTGCCAGATTCCTGTTAGATCTGTTTCTGACTAAAATGAAATCACCAGCTGCCTTGTTTAGCCTTGCTTCTATAAATTATAGGTGGCTCAGGCTTCCAAGAATAAAGTTATGCATCTAGATGTAAGTTGCATATAACAAATTGTTATTGTCTGTTTTTTAAAATGTTCAAAATAATGGTTTGTTTTCATAGATTTTAGTTCTGTTGACCTGAACTACATATTGATCAGGACATTGAAAATTTGAACTGTCAGGGCTGTCTGAGTATCTTAGTAGTAGAATCATAAGAGAAATTTCTACAAGATGGGGCAACAGCTTATTGGGTAAGTTCATACTTTGTACACTCAGTTCCAAAATACTGATTGAGTTCCAATTGAGAGGTAGGAAACCTCTCCATACCTCTTTGAATGAGCAAGGATTGTCATAAGTCATGAGCTTTCTCAGGTTATCAAAGGTATATCAGGTTAGCATATCATATATTAAACAAGACTTTTGCTTCCAGTAGTACTTTAGGTACTGCAGAACAACTAGGTCTTGAATAAAATCTCCTTTGAATCCATTAATAGGCTCAAAGAAGGTAGGGGAAATCTCTAAGAACCATACCTCTAGTTTCTATTTCCTGACGAAATGAACACATTTTGATCTGTAAATTGTGACAACTCCGTTAAGCCTAAAGTTTGGCAATAGTTGCCTGGATGACAAATACCAGTTGCAGCATTGCCATATGCCGTTCTCCTCAGACCAGAAACAACGAGATAAATCTGAATCTGAGATGCCCCATCCAGGACAACTGAAGTAGGCCTCAGTTTGCAATACCCTATAGTTCCTGGTAGAAACAAAATGTAGGTCCAAGATTCCCATAGATTAAGATAAAACAGTATTATTTCATGACTGGAGATCACCAGCTACAAGTGGAAACTGGCTATTAATAGCATGAGGCAGAACCCATAGAAATAAACTTTGGATTCACTTTTCCAAGGTCTCGTCATCAGCACACATGAAGGATGGAACCACAGGCAGATCTGAAAAGAAATGAAACTGCTAGATAAGAAATATATTACTTGCAATTAAAAAAAACAGATACACATGTTGAATATGATATTAACTCAGCTGAATAGTCAATAAATAAACTGGAAGCTAGATACAAAGAAATTACCCAGTGTGCAGCAAGAAGAAAGAAGGTGCTAGAAAATTAAGGAGAAGGAATTAAGAAATTATTAAGAATTAAATTATTAATTTAATTTAATATTAAATTAGAGATGTGGAAGGAAAAATTATGAAGGCTAGAAGTACCAGCAGGAGAGAATAGAGAAGATGAAGTGGCAATATTTGAAGAAGTAACAGAATTTTCAGCATTGGTTGGAAAAACACAAATTTATAAATTCAGGAAGCACAATATATCCCAAGCGTATATAGATGAAATCTAAGCCTAAATTCAATGTATTATAACTGTGAGATACCAAACAAAAGATTACTAAAGCAGTCAAAGTGAGGAAAACATCATTGGTGAAGGCAAGACAGAACTTCAGAAGGCTTCTTGATAGCAACAGGGACTCCAAAGATGGTAGAATAGTGGCTGCAAAATTCTGAGGAAAAAATTATCAACTTGGAATTTGTATGAAGCAAAACTGAAATAAGGCTCCATTCAAATGAAAAACAGATTTTACCATCAGTGGAACTTCATTAAAGAAATTGCAAAAGGATGATCTTCAAGAAGGAAAATGATTTCAGAAGGAGTCTGAAATTGAAAAACTAGTAAGCGAATAAATGAAAAACATGTAAATCAAAAGTGTTTTTTGTATAAAACAATTGTAATGAAGTGTTTATAAGAAGCAAAATTGTAATTAAATAAAAATATTTTATGCAATATTGATTTGGACTTTTAATGTAGGATATAATTGAAAAACTGAATAATAACTTATAAGATGGGAGGGGAGTGATTAGAATTAAAGTGTTCTGAAGTGTTTTATTATTCAGAAAATGGGTTAAGATACCATTTAACTTTGAAATTATGTTAAACATGTATTGTAAAATTTATAAATGCTAAAATAATAGATATGAAATGAATAGTTCCAAAGAAAAATTTAAAAATATGAAATAGGAAGACAAGCTCAATACAAAAAGGAAAGAAATTAGGGGTGGGGGAGGGATAAAATTAGTAAGATAATAATAATAAGTCAAATAATAATGAAAATAACTATGAATAGGTTAAATCCAGTTAAAAACATTGATTCTGTTTTTTTGAAAATCTGGTATAGGCTGGATTTTTTAAACAATGTAAAAGATGGGCAAATAGCAAAAGAAAATGTAGATTTGCTATCAAAATTAGACTTTATGATAGTATTATTAAAGATGGAGAAGACCTCTAAATAATGGTAAGAGGATCAACTCATTAGAAATATATATATAATTTTAAATTTCTATATGTTTAATAAAATGGCCTCAAAATGTGTAATGCATGCGTGCTAAGTCACTTCAGTTGTGTCCAACTTTTTGCAACCTTGGGCAGTAGCCCACCAATCTCCTCTGTCCTTGGGATTCTCCAGGCAAGAATACTGGAATGTGTTGCCTCCTCCAGCGGATCTCCTGACCCAGAGATCAAACCCACATCTCTTATGTCTCCTGCATTGGCAGGCGGGTTCTTTACCACTAGTGCCACCTGGGAAGCCCAGGCTAAAGCAACAAATGGAGCAGCAATCAGAAATTTTAACAGCTTTCAGTTACTAACAAATCAGACCAAGAAAATGAAGACACAGATTTTAATAATGCAATTAACAATATTGATTCAGTGACCACATTTAGAATGATCAACAGAGAACATTCTTAAGCATTGTGTTTTAGCAAGAATTGACCATTATTAGGCATGAAGAAGTTACAATAAATTTCATAAAGTTGGTATTAAATGAATAGAGATAAATTAGAAGTTGGTTGTTTTAAAAACTAATAAAAGTTATTTTTTAATCATGGCTTTACAAGATTAAAAAAGCTTCATAGATGAAAGAAAAAAGCATACTTAGAACCTAATTATGTGTTACATTTGAAAAAATTGAATGATGCACCAGAAAGTGCACTTAGAGGACAATGATTTTAAATGCTTAAAGGCTAAGTGTATATCTTAGGAAAAGATTGACAGAATAAACACACTATAAAACAGGAAGACACAGGAAAAGGGAAGAAATCAGTGAGTTAGAAACCATAGAATCACAATGTCAATGTTGTTTTCATGACAAAACAAATTGGTGTATTTGAGTAAGAAGAAAACAAGTCTAAGCAACATAAAGATTGAAAATGGAGTCTTAACCCACAGCAGAGGAAAATGTAGACTACCAGGAGCATTTCTAATGTATTTGAAAACAGACAAAAGAGACAAGGTCTAGGAAAGTACCTTTCCCTTAAATTGGCTGAAGAAGAAATAGACAAGCTACATACTACTTACTCAATAGTATTGAAAAGAAAATACTTTTAAAATTTTTGATAACATCCAAATGTTTTACTTCCCTTTCAAAGACTGCTCTTTGAACATTTCATGCAAACTCAATAGATAATGTGGGTACTCTTCAGCTTAATTTACAAGGCCTATGTAGTTTTTATTGATACTAGAATCAGACATTTGGTAGGAGAAAAGGAAATGGCAGACTTACAGCACTTACTAACACAGATCCGAAAGTCAAAAGCATTATTGATAAACTGAATCCAACATTATATAAAAGGGATAATGTATCATGATGAAGTTGTATACATTAAAAATGAGGAACATGACAAGGATGCTTATTATTACACAATTTCTATTCATCATTGTCCTGTAAGAAAAAGAGCAAAAGAGAAATGACATTTTAAGAGGGTGTGACTAAATATATGAAAAGATGTTTAATTTCAAGTGATCAACTAATTAAAAGACCATGACGAATACTATCTTACATCCAGTAGATGGAAAAATTAAGAAATAACGACAGTACTAATGAAGATGCACATCAAGAAGATTTCTAAAGGTGGGGTTGTAAACTGGTGCACTCGGGAAAGCAATTGGGCATTATCTTGAATAATTAAGGATTCATGTATTCTAAAACCTAACCATTCTACTCCTGCATGTGTACCTTATAGTCGTGCATATGTGCGCAAGAGTACATGCGTGGGAATGTTAAGGCAGCTCTGTTCGTAGCCACCACTGACAAGAAAATAAAAAGTTGCAGGTTTTGTAATTTTATTTAGCAGTGAGAATGACCTGAGAATAAAGGGATGATTAAATAAAGCAAGACTTAGAAGCCTACATGCCATTTTTATAAAGCTTAGAAACAAATCTAAGCTATATTATTTTGGAATACATACATTTGTGTAAAAGCTTTTTTTTTTTTTTTTTTTTTTTAAGTAAAAGAGCTCAACATTCAGAAAATAAAGATCATGGCATCTGGTCCCATCACTTCAAGGCAAATAGATGGAGAAACAGTGGCAGACTTTACTTTTTGGGGCTCTAAAATCACTGCAGATGGTGATTGCAGCCATGAAATTAAAAGACGCATACTCCTTGGGAGAAAAGTTATGACCAACCTAGACAGCATATTAAAAAGCAGAGATGTTACTTTGCCAGCAAAGGTCTGTCTAGTCAAGGCTATAGTTTTTCTAGTAGTTATGTATGGATGTGAGAGTTGGATTATAAAGAAAGCTGAGCACTGAAGAATTGTTACTTTTGAACTATGGTGTTGGAGAAGACTCTTGAGAGTCCCTTGGACTGCAAGGAGATCCAACCAGTCCATCCTAAAGGAAATCAGTCCTGAATATTCATTGGAAGGACTGATGGTGAAGCTGAAACTCCAGTATTTTGGCCACCCAATACGAAGAGCTGACTCATTTGAAAAGACCCTGATGCTGGGAAAGATTGAAGGTGGGAGGAGAAGGGGATGACAGAGGATGAGGTGGTTGGATGGCATCACTGACTCAGTGGACATGAGTATGGGTAAACTCGGAGTTGGTGATGGACAGGGAGGCCTGGTGTGCTGCAGTCCATGGGATTGCAAAGAGTCAGACATGACTGAGCGAATGAACTGAACTAAACTGAACTGAAAGGAGCATGTAGTAAGAATTCATGGTTACCATTTCAGAGTGAGAGGGAAGCAAAATAGGTGAGAAGGAACAAATGAGCCAATTAGACAATATTGGTGATGTTTTAGTTCTTGGGTTGAAATGAGCTTTTTTAATTGAAGTATAGTTGATTGATTAGTATTGTGTTAAATTCTGCTGTAAAGCAAAGTGACTCAGTTATACACATGTATACATTCTTTTTTAATATTTTTTCCATTATGGCTTATCCCTGGGCTACACAGTAGGACCTTATTATCTATCCATTCTAAGTGTAATAGTTTGCATCTCCTAACCAAACTTCCAGTCCATCACTCACTCTCCCTTCCCCTCCTTGGCAAACACCTCTATTCTCTGTGAGTCTGTTTCCGTCCTGTGAGTCTTGTTTCTGTCTGTAGTCTGTGCCATATTTTAGATTTCACATGGAGGTGATATTATATGGTATTTGTCTTTCTGAATGACTTCACTCAGTATGATAATCTCTAGTTGCATCCATGTTGCTGCAAATGGCATTATCTTTTTATGGCTGAATAATACTGCATTGTATATATGCACCGTTTATCTGTTGATGGACATTTAGCTTGTTTCCATGTCTTGGCTATTGTGAATAGTGCTGCTATGAACATAGGGGTGAATGTATCTTTTTGAATTATTGTTTTGTCTGGGTATATGCCCAGGAGGGGATTGCTGGATCATATTGCAACTCTACTTTTAGTTTTTGAGGAACTTCCATACTGTTTTCCATAGTGGCTGAACCAACTTACATTCTCACCAACACTGTAGGAGGGTTCCGATTTCTCCACTCCCTCTCCAGCATTTGTTATTTGTAGACTTTTTAATGACAGGCATTCTGATTGGTGTGAGGTGGTACCTTATTGTAGTTTAGATTTGCATTTCTCTAATAGTGATGTTGAACATCTTTTCATGTGCCTATTGGCCACCTCTATGTCTTTGGAGAAATAACTGTTCAAGTCTTCTACCCATTTTTTTGATTGGGTTGTTTGTTTTGTTGAGTTTTGTGAGTTGTTTGCATATATTTGGAGATTAAACCTTTCTTAGTCATATCATTTGCAAATATTTTCTCCCCCTCCTTAAGTTGCCATTTCATTTTTTTCTTTTTATGGTGAAAAAGCAGTAGCATCCCAAGTGAGAGTTCCAAGAAAAGTAGAAGCTGGAGGTTCTCTTGAGGTCTTAGCTTGGAAGTCTCAGAACATCACTTTCTCTACATTGTATTTCTCTATATTGTATTGTTCAGAAAACTAATCTACAGGATAAGCCTGGATTAAAAGGGGAAAAGGAAGAAGAAATTTTACTTCTCAATGGTTATGTATATGCAAGAAGAAAAAGGCTTGATGGCAGCCATCTTTGGAAATTAGTTACCATAATATACCCCTGGCTATAGCAGTTCATAATTTTGTCTTCTAAATTAATTTCAGGTATACATGAACAATCATTGCTGCAGTTTCAACCTAAAGATTGGAGAAGGAAATGGCAACCCACTCCAGTATTTTTGCCTGGAGAATCCCAGGGACAGAGGAGCCTGGTGGGCTGTCGTCTATGGGGTTGCACAGAGTCGGACATGACTGACGTGACTTAGCAGCAGCAGTAGAAGCAGTAGCAATCTAAAGATGTATGAACTAAAGAACCAACTTTTCTGCCCCCACTCATCCAGCATACAGTGGCAAGACAGGCACTTGACAGTTTTGTTCAAAAAGAAGGGAAATTGGAGGTACAGTGCAGTGAATGCTCCATAGTAGTTCTGAACTTCAGTTGGGCATATGTATAATTCATCATGTTCTGTGAGCAGAGAATGTGTGTCAATTAGGAACTAATTCTTCTCCCTGGGAGTGATTTTCAAAATTGTGGCTCTATTCTGAGTCCTTTTCCATGAGACATAGCAAATGTTTGAAGCTGAGACGCTTTCTCAACTTGCTCCCTATTCTTGAAGGTTTAAGGCCCAGAAGCCTCTTTTTATTTTGAACTATCTCTCCCTTTAAGACTAAACTGATGTAATTCCTTTAAAAATATCTTTTATTTACTGTGAAGCAAATTATCCATTCCATTAGATAAAAGGCATGCCCACGAATCTGTTCAAGATGGACATCTCTCTCTCCTCTGAGCTGAGAGTCAGGGCACTGAAGGACAATACCCTGGAAAATCTTAGATACCCATTGTCTAGCTTAGAGGACTACAATCTGTGCTCATATGATTCTTAGAAGTCTTTTTGTTTGGCTAAGAGATCTGTGAGTTACTGGCTTAAGTATTTCCAAAGTCTTCAAGATTATTATAGCTGCACCCTTGATGCTAACTTACCTTGATGCCATGTTTCACTAGCAGTTCCTTGGCTTTGATCTTTGCCCACAGGGCATTTCCTTCTTGAGAAACTCTTGCTATGTGGACAAGGTGTTCTGGACCCTTTCTTTTTTTTATAAAATTTTCTCCGAAACTGAACAGTTTCTTATTTAGTTCATCTCTCTCTTCTCATATTTGATCATGGCCAGTTACAAGAAATCAGTTGGCATTTTCAGTATTCTGCTTGGGAATCTCAGCAAGATCTACAAGTTTATTAGGTTACTTCTCCTTAGCAATTTTCACAAGTTATTAGTTCTACATTTCACATTATTGCAAGTCAAAGTGCCGCCTTTCACAACAAGGGTTGCCATTTAATGACAATTTCCTCTAGCCACCCTTGTTTCCTGAAGGTTCTACAGCCTCCATTTCCTTCTCAGTTTCAAAGTTAAAGATACATGTTCAGTTTTTGGCCATAGAACCCTTGGCGACTTAGTGACTGAACAACAATAGTTGATTTCCAGTGTCGTTTTAGTTTTAAATGTACAGCGAAGTGATACAGTTATATTTCTGTGTGCATATATATATATATATATGCGCTGCTAAATCACTTCAGTCGTGTCCGACTCTGTGCGACCCCATAGACGGCAGCCCACCAGATTCCCCCGTCCCTGGGATTCTCTAGGCAAGAACACTGGAGCGGGTTGCCATTTCCTTCTCCAATGCATGAAAGTGAAAAGTGAAAGTGAAATCGCTCAGTTGTATCTGACTCTTAGCGACCCCATGGACTGCAGCCCACCAGGCTCCTCCATCCATGGGATTTTCCAGGCAAGAATACTGGAGTGGGGTGCCATTGCCTTCTCCAGTGTGTGTGTGTATATGTATATATATATATATAAATATATACATATTCTTGTTAGAAAAAGATTTTTTTCACTCAATTTGTTTAGTTTGTTAAGGGGATCTTATGTTTACAGAACTGTAAAGAGAAACTTGATAATGGGGATGAAGGTACTTTAATCAGCTCAGATTCTATTTTAGTTAAATCCAGTTTAGTTGTGGATACACCAGATGCCTGCCCATGATTAAAATTCTGAATGTCAATAAGCTAAGAGGCTGACTGCAATATCTACATCTACACAAAAACTGTGTCATTTAAAATATTTCTAAGAAAGATTTCTATGCTTTCAAGTTAGTACTACTGATAATAATTGTCTATATTTTAATTATAAATGAAATAATAGCTAATGATAATGGAGAGTAGAGTTGTATCCCTAGATCTTTCAGTTAGGAAACAACAAAACCACAGGAAGTCACTTAATTGTTTGGATCTTTAGATTGAAACAAATTCTAACATTAAACTCTCTCATTATACATTGGTTTACAGTTTACAACAGAGGAGGAAATGGCAACCCACTCCAGTATTCTTGCCTGGGAAATCCCATGGACAGGGGAGCCTGATGGGCTATAATGCATAGGGTTGCAGAAAGCTGGACATGACTTAGCAACTAAACCACCAACCACAGTTTACAGAGTATTTTCATTTTTACCATTTTCATTCCTTTATTATTTCATTTTAATCATACTTTAAAAATGTTTGTTTGGCTGCGTTGGGTCTTAGTTGCGGGCATGTGGGATTTTTCACAGTGGCTCATGGACTCTCTAGTTGTAGCACAGGGCTATGGTAGCTGCAGCGCTCATGGATTTCAGTAGTTGTGGCACACAGGCTTAGCAACTTCATGACATGTGGAATCTTACTTCCCAGACCAGGGATCAAACTCACTTCCCCTGAATTGCAAGGTGAATTCTGAACTACTTGACTACAAGGGAAGTTCCTATCCTAGTTTTTTTAAACAATTCAGAAATTGAGGTTCAGGAAAGTATTAATAACTTACTAAACATAGTAGTTGGTAGAGCATATATATGTTAAGGGGAAAGATGCTGATGAAAGAGAGTGATTGAATATGCAGAAGCAAGAGGGATAACTAAACAGAAGAAAACATGAAGGTAAGATTCCTGAGAAGGAGGGAGGGGATATTCTCTCAAGCATAGGCAGCTATTGGTCTTGAGAGAAGGAACATCTATTCTAATATAATAGGTCAGAGGGAGAAGAAAATTGGTGCAGGTGTATATGGGCTTGTAGATTCAGTAGTGGAAAGTTAATTTCATCTGATGCTTTCAGATCTTTATGAAGTTGGCAAGGTCATCTACTGTGAGTGAAGAAAGATGGGGATGAATAAGATTTCATAGGCTTGTTGCAAAGAATGGGAGATGAACTCAAACAAACATAGTAGGATTACCAGATACTGGTAAACCCCATTTGAGGTTAATAATAATAAGTAATTGAACTTCTATGATTCCCCCTCCAAGTAGTCTGACTTCTCAGATTTAAGAATAGAGAAAGTAAATGGCAGATTTAAGGGTCTTGGTTCAACAGATAAGCTGAAAGCAAAGGCCAAGAAATTTAAGATATTGCCAAAAGTGTTGTTCAAAGGATATTATTTAAATAAGGAACCATGAATCTAAACTGAATAAAAAATGAAGAGAGAGAAAGGGGGAAAACAATGCGATAGAGA
Source organism: Capricornis sumatraensis (assembly GCF_032405125.1). NCBI lineage: Eukaryota > Metazoa > Chordata > Mammalia > Artiodactyla > Bovidae > Capricornis > Capricornis sumatraensis. Next base: position 74,741,447 of record NC_091082.1, read on the forward strand.
GAGAATGTTCTGGTGAATTGTATCAGTGCACTGAAGATCGAGAAAAAAATAACTCAAAATTTTGGTAGTTGAAGAGTAAATACAGAGACATGATTGTGATCATAAGCAAGAATGCTTGGAATAGCGATTTGAGAAGAAACACATACATGATAGCAAATGAAGTGCGTGATTGTGGTAAACTAGGTTATTGGAGATAAAGAAATGAGGCAGTCAAGGAACTGAGTTCAGATTATGGAAGGATGATCTGCTAGAATAATGATAATACTCAACATGATAATAGAACTTGAAGCATAAGAGAAGGCTGTGTGAGTTGAGTATGATATTTTTGATAAATGAAGGAGAATAATTGGAATGTCACTAGTTGACAAGTGACAAGTTTCAAGAGTGGGAGGAAAAGTGATGCAAACAACGTGAGTGTTTTGAAAAGCACATAATATGTTTTACAGAAGAAAGTGGGAACAATGATCTAGAGTGAAGGAGAGTGTCAATGCTATTTGGATTTTGAAAGAATAGACAATTACCACTTAAAAGCAATAAAGAGAAAGAGGATTTTCTTTGAAGAATTAAGTTCCACTTAAGGCGAAGATGTGAAAGGAATGTTTGGAGAAAAGGTTGAAAATAAAGGGAAGCATACTGCTTTTAGAGAGGAAATGGAAGTGAATGGTAATAATGGTATAGTAGCATATTATGGCAAACAGCAGGTTGGGAGTGGGCAAACAGTAGTGAGTGTGAAGAGTCTGGGAGAGCTTTCACTTTGGATGTTGACTGTGATAATGCAAGGTTAAGAATCAGAGCAGATTTAATCTCAGTGTCCTAAAGTTTAATCTGTTTTACAGCGACATAGCTTATTAACTTTTGAAAATATTCTTTGTGTGCTAGATAGGGGGAAATTATTAGTTCACTACTTATTGGTTGCAATGTTTTATATGTCCCTTAGATCAAACTTGTTAATTATGTGGTTAATAGCTACATTGATAATGATATATTAAGGATCAAAGGAACTGAGCTGAAATATCTGGTGGTGAATTAATCACTTTCTTCCTGTATTTTATTTAAAAAAATTTTTATTTAAAACATTATTTAAAAAGTTTTTTTGGCTGCACCACACAGGATCTTAGTTCCCTAACAATGGATTGAACCTGTGTCCTCTGCAATGGAAGTGTGGAGTCTTAAAACCCTGGACTGCCAGGGACCTTCACCTGTATTTTATTGATTTGTACTGTGTATATTTTATAACATTTTATTAGGTATCTGTAAGCTTAAAATTGATAGATCTTCCTGTTAAAATGTACTCTATTATCATTATGTAATGACCGTTTATATATCTAATCATGCTTTTCTCTTTAAGCTTATTTTGTCTAATATTAATTTAGTGATTCATGCTTTAAAATTATTTTCTTGTTATATCTTTCCCATCATTTTACTTCCAACTTTTCTGTGTCCTCATATTTTAAATGTATTTCTTTAAAACAGAAAGTATCTTGATTTTTAAAGTCTAATTCCACTGACAGAAGAAACTGGTGGGCTGCAGTCCGTAGGGTCGCAGAGAGTCGGACACAACTGAAGCAACTTAGCATGCATGCCCTTTAACTAATGGGTTTAAATCATTTATTCTCTTGTTACTATAGTTATGTTTAAGTTCCTCTTCTTAAATACTCAAAGTAGGAAAAATGATGGGCAAAAATGTCATCTGTATTTTTAATAAAAAATAAATATAGTGCAAGGCCATGTTCTTATGCTTCTAAACTTCTTGGGACTTCTGTAATTTATTATCTAAGTCTCATAATTCAAGTTGCCTAGCAAGTTGAATTTCAAGTGTAATTATTGTTGCCTGTTGAAAGTACATTAATTTGTTAGAACAGGAACAGTGTATGGAAGTTAACTATGTGTTGTCAATGAATAAATGTCAACATTTAAAAACAAATTACTATTTTCGAGGTAACATATTTGAATTAAGGTAGTATGTGTTCAGGGACTGGGAGTGAGGATGGACACTCTGAGAAGTAAAATAGCTTAGGGTGAAATACCTAGTTTTATGGAAACTAATTTTTAGAAGCCCCAAAACTTTGGCCACCTGATGTGAAGAGTCGACTCATTGGAAAAGACCCTGATGCTGGAAAAGATCGAAGGCAGGAGGAGAGGGGGACAACAGAGGATGAGATGGTTGGATGGCATCCCTGACTCAATGGTCATGAGTTTGAGCAAGCTCCGGGTATTGGTGAAGGACGGGGAAGCCTGGCATGCTGCGGTCCATGGGGTCGCAGAGTCAGACACGACTGAGTGAGCAAGAAGCATCATTTTCTTACATACTATGGAAGAATAAAAGAGCCATGAAAGATAAAAGGACTTTGATACTTGTTATAACTGAGAACCTCAAGTAAAGATAAAATGCAATGTTTTCCTTAAATGCTATTGGCCACATAAAGAAAACCCATAATTGAAAACTGAGATTACTGTATACTTACCTTTGTTCTTTCTTCCCAGGGCCACGGCCACTGCATTTGTTGTTGGAGTTGTGAAATATACTGCAGCTTTGTCTGGATTCCAGGTAACTTTTGTTTTGTTTTCTGTAGAATTGAGACGTGGACTTGAAATGTATTAAAACGGATATTCTAATCCCCGAGAAACCCAAATTTGGTTGTTAATGTGTTCTTCGTGTTGGTGACTGCTAGATAAAGAGTATGATGCAATGTGAAAAGTGTAGGTGCTAGGCATTAAGTTCAAATTCTAACTCTTCATAGCTGTATAAAGCTGAGCAAGTCAACTGAGCATAAACACTTTGATATCTCCATCCTGTGTGTTGGTTAACCTGACTGGTGGTGGGGTGACCCTCTCACGATGTATGTGTGTATCAAATCATCATGTTGTATACTTTATATGTCTTATAGCTCTGTCAATTATACCCCAGTAAAGCTGGAAAAAAAAAAGTCTCCATCCTTGAACAAGACTTATTAAAGCCATTGCTCTGACTATCTTATAGAGGAATTGTGAGAGTCAAATAAGATAGTGTATGTGAAATCTTTTGATACTATAACACATTATAAAAATGTTAGCTATGTTATTTGGAGTCTCCAAAGCTGCTATTGGATAACATGGCTAGTATTGCCTTCACATGGATTCTCTAGTAATCATGACTTACGTGGTGTTTTTGCCTTTATATTTGTTTCAAGATGAGGATCATAGAGTCTAATGGGTGTAGTGGTTAGATGGTTGTGTTGTATATTCCCCCATTTACCTCTTAAGAACCACTTTCTGTCCTTCTCCAGTCTGTGCCCAGGGAAAGTTGACTTAACACATGTGGAAATTAGATTCTCCTGCCCTCTGGCCTCTGGTTAGGTTTGGACAATGGGAGGCATGAAGGAAAGATAGGAGAACAGAAGGAAGAGGGCTCCAGTTATTTATTTTGAGATATCTCTCCATCCTGGGTCATAGACTGGCAGGGGCAATGTTCTCTCCCAACAGCTAAAGCTCCCGTTGGGCGGCACTTTCCTATACTATTGATATGTCTCACTGGTTTCCTTAAGGCCTGGAGGGGGTAGTAGTCATTTTCATCTGTTGCTGGCCCTGTGGTGCTATACCATTTCTTGTTAATGTCCTGCCCACATCCTTGTATATATACATATAGCACATATGTATGTATATACACGTAGTCTCTTCATTAAACTTCCTTCAGTCATACCTTTCTGTTGTGTTGTTCTTTGCTAGAAACCTTCCTGACACAGAGGTCATTGTCAGAATCACTTTTAGTGGAGTGGTTGAGAAAGAGAGGCGGAGAAGTAAATGGAAAGAAGGAAAAGATTAATAAGGACATGGATTTGTTTTTCAAGAATATAGCAATGAAGAGAAGGAGAATGTTAGAGAGCATCACAGCTAGTGAGAATTCTGAAGTCCTAGAGAAAAAAATTGTAATCAGAGATATATACTTGACTTTAGGTTGTGAATAAGAAATTAATTAGAAGGAGAAGAAAAATTATATAAGCAAAAAAAGTTGTGAAATTTGAATGATATAATCTGATTAAAATCACAGATACCAGGATTAGCCTTGTAAAGAGAGACATCTTTGAGAACAATGAAATGGCAAATAGTAGGTTAATATATATGAGGTAAATAATTAGGGAAGTTCTTGCTAAGGAGGCTCAATTTCTTCTGCAATGTTGAAATCAAGGTCATTTGTTCAGAGGAGGAAGGATTTGTAAGGGGAGAACTGAGGGAGAATGAGAAAGGTTTGAAATGTTGGTTGTGAGAAATGGAAGAGGGAATTGTTTACTGGACAAGCTATGGACTCCGGTTGAAATGTTCAGAACTCTGGGGACTTAAAAGAGAAGTGCTTTGGAAGAATGAAAGGATGAAATATGGAATGGGCCAGCAGGAAGGTGGTTGATGTCATCTGCCGAGTGTCTAGGCCACATGAGAAGGATAGAAACCATGAACATGGAGACACTGTTAAAAAGGTAAGGTGGAGAAAGTGGAGGTCTTAAAGAATATGCATTGGGAGTAGAGGATTGAGAGCACTGAAGGGTAGATGACTATCATCAGAGAATGGTATATTGAAATTGAAGATTCAAAAAGGAGGTTAGTAGTGACACTAATGGAGGAGGCTATGGCACCCCACTCCAGGACTCTTGCCTGGAAAATCCCATGGACAGAGGAGCCTGGTGGGCTGCAGTCCATGTAGTCGCTAAAAGTCGGGCATGACTGAGCGACTTCTCTTTCACTTTTTACTTTCATGCATTGGAGAAGGAAACAGCAACCCACTCCAGTGTTCTTGCCTGGAGAATCCCAGGGACAGAGGAGCCTGGTGGGCTGCTGTCTCTGGGGTCTCACAGAGTCGGACACGACTGAAGTGACTTAGCAGCAGCAGCAGTGACACTAAGAGGAGTAACTAAGTAGATACAACAGTGTATTATGTAGTCAGAGGGGCCTGTTCAGTTCAGTTCAGTCGCTCAGTCATGTTCGCTTTGCGACCCCATGAATTGCAGCACGCCAGGCCTCCTTGTCCATCACCAACTCCTGGAGTTCACTCAAACTCACCTCCATCGAGTCGGTGATGCCATCCAGCCATCTCATCCTCTATCGTCCCCTTCTCCTCCTGCCCCCAATTCCTCCCAGCATCAGAGTCTTTTCCAATGAGTCAACTCTTCGCATGAGGTGGCCAAAGTACTGGAGTTTCAGCTTTAGCATCATTCCTTCCAAAGGACACCCAGGACTGATCTCCTTCAGAATGGACTGGTTGGATCTCCTTGCAGTCCAAGGGACTCTCAAGAGTCTTCTCCAACACCACAGTTCAAAAGCATCAATTCTTCAGCGCTCATCTTTCTTCACAGTCCAACTCTCACATCCATACGTGACTACTGGAAAAACCATAGCCTTGACTAGACAGACCTTTGTTGGCAAAGTAATGTCTCTCCTTTTGAATATGCTATCTAGGAGGGGCCTGAGTGAATGACAATTTCTTCACTGAAATTCAGTATCAGCTTGGGTTCCAGAAGAGAAGGCCTCAGTAATAAATAAAAATAAATACCCATCTTTTAAATTAAATTTCAGAAATGTGTGCTCCTAGTTCAAGTCTCTTGAGAAGAAGAAATGACTATATGTTTCCCATTTTAATCACCACTCCTCTGTTATCTAACATATTCCTTGTACATATTAGACACTCAAATATTTGTGGAATATTTGGAGAAAGAACAGATCAAATTTTTATCGTAAGATAATAGCTTACTAGATTTATTTGAGCAGCTAGATGTATGATCGTAATTATATTCTGCAATAAATTCAGTATGTGCCTGTGTGCTAAGTCACTTCAGTTGTGTCTGACTCTTTGCAACCCTATGGACTGTAGCCCACCAGGCTCCTCTGTCCATTAAATTCTCCAGGCAAGAATACTGGAGTGGGCTGCCATGCCCTCCTCCAGGGGATCTTCCCGACCCAGGGATTGAGCTCAGGGATTGAACCCATATCTCTTATGTCTCCTGCATTGGCAGGTGGGTACTTTAACACTAGCACCACCAATATTGTGTAGATTTCTTTCTTATTTGTGTGCTAATGTTTATTTGGTACTTCTATTTTCAAAACTAATTTTATTTGTGGTATCTGTAGTCAATTTGAAATGACAGTTTTTTATAATCTTTCTGTTTCAGTTCAAATATATAGATTTTAAAAATAAGGTCTTATATAGAGAAATGAGTGGTACGTTTGGGTAGATAATCACATTCCAACTCCTTCATAAGTGAGTGTCTATTTAAGTAAGCATATCTTGAGATCTTATATTTATGTACCATATTACCATTTTACTTCATAAATAATTATATATAACAATATATAGTTATCACAATAATAACTAACATTGGGTAATGCTTATTATGTGATAGGTGGCATCCTGAGTAGTTTACATAATTTACTTATTTTTTTTTTCCAAAATGTGCTGTTATTTTCCTTATTTTATAGATGAAGAAACAGGTGTAAAAAGGTTAACTAACTTGCCGAAGGTCACAGAATTAGTGAGTAGATTCAAACTTAGAAAGTCTGGCACCAGTGCTCAGAATACTAACTGCCACTGATAATATAGACATAGGTTTATATACAAATGTAGGTGCATTATTCATCTACTGTTTGTTTAAATATCTCTTTACCTTGAGCTCCCTACGATCAAGGACACTGCTTGGCACATTGCAGCTTATCAATAAATTTTGTAAACTAGTGAATAAGCTTCTCACTTTCCAAGATAATTCTGCTGTTTGCTACAGATTTTCCTACTATTTTCCAACTAATGCTTTTGGCTTTTTTTTCAAGTCTATTCCAGTTCTTATTTGGGTGGTTTGATTTGGGACGTGTTATGACATTTGAAATCTTTACATTAAAAAAATTCATTCTTTTGCTGAGACAAAAATTTTCTTTTTCTCTCCTCCTGCCAAATATCATAGCAGACTAAGTGTTTACATGAGGGGAGTTTGTAATCCAGGATTTCTGCAGCAGCGGGCTTCAAATATTCTAGTCAAATCCTGCCTTTTGTCTGACTCTTCCTGATGCACTCATCAAAGCTTCACTCTGGCATCTGTTAGTCACTGAGTGCTTCTGTTGAGAATGGTTGCTATCATCACTACTCCCTTTACATAGGTGCCACCTAGTTACTTTTGTTTTGGCAGTTATGGGTTAAATACATTCCAGGGTCTAGTCCTGCTTAAGCTTGCTAGCTCTCTATTTTAAATTAATGCACAGTGGGTTATTTCTTAAAAGAGTAAAGCTTTCATTGAACAGGAATTTTTTCAAAGCACTCATTTTTCTTCTTTCCCATAGATGAGTCTTCTTTTCCCATTAAGTGTTGCTTTTCTCCCTCTGCCCTCGGAAGCTACACTACACTGCAGTTAATAATGGCTGATGATTGAAAAGAACTTATACTTTAATCTTAAAATATTGTTTTCTTTTGAGATACATGGTTGACTATTCTGCCTCACTGCCTTGCAGTCATCTTTTTAAATATTTACTTCTAGTCCATGGAATTAATATCAATCTAAAAGAGCTGTTTTACTAAGGAGTTTTTAAATTATAAATACACACATAAAGATCCTATTTTTGCTATGGTTTTTAAGTCCAATAATTCCCTGACAGAGAACCCTGTAAGAGATTAATAAATTCATTAGCAGTTACTTGATAATAGAAAACATGTAGAACTATTTTTTAAAAGCTCCTCACTTTATATATAATTACCCTTCAGTCTCCCTCCCAGCACTTTTTATCTTTTTGTTATGTCTAGCATTCATCAAGTTAGGCCACAGAGTATTTAAAATGCCTTTCCCAATTTATAAAGAGGAATAAAAGATGGAATTTTGGATTCATAAGCAGAAACTACTTATTGTAGCAACTATATGCTAGAGACTGGTCATTGTAAGCTAGTCATAGTTAGGAATTGTCTCACCCACATTTGTATCACCATTATCTAAGGTAATTGCAGACCTTCTTTTTCTTTACCATTCTTCTTTTCCTTTTTTCCTCCTTTCCTCCAATTCAGAAATGAGATTTTGGAGTCCGGAAGAGAGGTAAAGCTGGAAATGGGATTTTGAAAGCAGTCTGAATATAAATAGTATTTAAGACTATAGGTGGGAGAGGGCTATCTAGGATGAATGTTTAGAGAAGTTAGAGAAGGAGATTTAGAAGGAATAGTCAGTAGGATATAAATAGACTGTAGTTTCAAAGAAGCTAGAAGAAGTAACTTAAGAGGGGAGGTGATCAGCGCTGACACATGCTTATAGGAGACAGAATAAAATAAGGAATAATGTTACTGAGTCTAAGCTCATACTGCTTTCTGCACAACAGGCCAAGAAATTAAGAGAGGAGTTGTTGGGGTGAGGAATTCATTATTCAGAAAGCCAGCATACTGAGAAGATGGTGGACTGTGTCCCAAAGAATCATCTTATCTGAGTTATGATTCAAGTGTCTTTTATACTAAAAGGAAAGGGATTGTGGTTGAGTTTTGCAAACTTTTTGGTGCTGGAATCCCTTGTTCTTGCAGCTGTCCATGTAATCCTGGTGACAGTGTTCCTATAAACCTCCAATAAGACAAATGTTATTCTCAGCTGTGCAACTTTTTAATCTCTATACAAATGGAAAGTATTTCGTATTTAATGGTCAGAGCATTGAGAATGGGCTATCCTGTATATTTCAGGTTGTAGGCAACATTCTTTTAGTGATCAGCTTACAGTAAAAGCACTATAATACAAAGGTTAACATAGAAGAAACAGATCCAATATGGAGTCAGATTTATTCTTCCCTATTGCAATACGACTTATAAGAAATAAGCTTGACAGGTTGACTACAACTGTAATTAGAGTGCTTGGGACAAAGACCTGATTGGAGTTGGATGAAAAAAATTGGAAATGAGGAATAAAGATAATGACTTTAGACCCTTCTTTCAGGAGACATGATTTTAAAGGGAAGCAGAGAAGCGAAGGATAGCTGGAAATTTTAAGGGGCGTATTTTAAATAGTGGACAGTTTAAAAACTAATTTACAACCAATATGAATAATACAGCATAGAGAAAGTGAGAAATAGATGATGCAAGTAGAAGGGAGATAATTTCAGGAGTAAAATTACTGTGCAGGTGAGCATCGGATCCATAGCATCGTTTTCTCCATTGACCTTAGATGGCTGCATAAACTTCTGTGTTCACATCAACGGAAGCAGTGTTTACACACAGGTGCACGTTTTAGATTGGTGATGGAAAGATGAGGCAGGGCTCATCTGATAATTTCTGTTTTCTCAATGAAATATGGACAAGGTGAAGTGTTTGGACTGGGTAAAAAAGGTTTAAGGAAAGCAGAGAAGCCATAAAGTAGTCATCTAGGAGAGTGGAGACTAGAACGTGTGACATATGTCTGGCTTCAACATTGTCTCATCAGGGGAAAATGTGCCAGCCTGTTTTAAACACACTTGTCACTGAGAGCACATTTTTGATTATTTACCAAACACCATGCCTTCAATAATAGGACATATTTTGGCTCTCACTCATGGTTATTTTTTGCTCTGATTCAGATACCTAGAAATTTCTTTTATCTTGCTCTTCATCTCATTCCTGCACTTAAAAACATTTTTTCAAATTATATTTTATTTTGCATTTCCATGTGTTTGTGTAGCAGGAGAGTTTTCCAAGTGTTTTCAAGGGACATGGAAATAGAACTTCTACTTCTCTGAATTTCAATTTCATCATTTATGAAATGGGAGTAATATTTACTTGCAGAATTGTGCTTAAGTATTAGAAATCACATGTATAAAATATTGGCCCTTAAAACACAATCAATAAATGATAGTTGTAATTATTATTACCACTAAATATTATTCTTTTGTCTAAAAAAAAAAAAGACCTTGCTTCTACTTGCTTTTTTTCTTTAAGTTAGTTATTTTCTGAAACTCTGAAACAGTATTTTTAAACAAATACTTTTAAAAAATAATTTTAATGTGCCACAGTGTTTCTAATGTATTAGTTTATTTGGAATATAAAATATCTTACCAAACGAAAATTTATTTGTATTTTGGGTTATATAATGTTTTAGGGCCTTGATAATATAATATTTGAGAGAGAACAAACTTCAAATAGAGAATGTATTTCCTTACGAGACTTTATTCTTATTACACAAGCAAATTTATAATTAACAATATAATTTGAAAAACCTAGTAATAACAATGAGGAAAAGCATGGAATAAAAAAGCCAACATATAACTGGAAAGGAATTTTTGAAAACTTTCACAGTATTTTTCATATCCTCTTTGTCTACTAACATGTTGCTGAAGACTACAATGTTTTGAGGTAAAGTGTTATATCAACTTGAGTAACTAATATTAAGACATGCTAATCATATAATTTTAGTGTCAGTCTGGAGTTTTTCTTCCTCAAATTAGAGAAGCCAGGGCTATGTTTGGTATTCCCTAAAAGAATGTGAATACTACCAAAATCACTATTCAATGCTTAAAGGAGGAATACGAAATATGAGACATTGACATAGTGAATCTTTATTCCATATCTTCTTCCATGTTGCTCTGCTCTAGGACATGCATCTCCTTTTCAGGTAATAACCCATATTCATTTAGGAAAGACTCCACATCCCCAGTAAAAAATTCTTCAGCAAGCTGTTCAGTAACACTGATGAAATTGCTTAGGAGTTCCCCACCTTTGTAGACAAGCAGCGTGGGGAGTACATCTGAGGAAAAGCGGTCTCCGGCGCCTGTATTAGAAGCCTTTATTTTACAAAACTTAACCATAGGGTATTCGGCTGCAAGGCATGTTAAGCTACTGTTTAGAGCATCACAGCCCTTAATACCATCTTCATAAATATGAACAACGATAGTGGTGATTTTCTGTTCCTTTTCAATGGTTTCCAGGAATTGCTCCCCAGATTCCAGCTCATACACAAACCCATATCTAGGCCCAAAACTCAGCTTCTGGTGCATATCCTGCATACACTGTCTGCGGTATTTACGAAGGCAGTTTTCATCTTCTTTATCTTTGTGGATTAGTTCATATTCTTGAACGCTCATCTGGGGATAGATAAAAGAAATGATAGAGATCAATCAGTCAGAAATTTGTATTCCTTATATGTAACAAACCCGTTCTCAACTTTAAGAGTTTGCATTTGCTATCTCCTCTACCTCCATGGGGTTGCAAAGAGTCAGACGCGACTGAGTGACTCACTTTCGCTACCTCCTGAGGTGGCCTTTTCTTCCACCTCATTTGTTCAAATGTCACCTTCTTTGATTATTCTACCTAAAAGTGTCCCTGCCCCACACTTAGTACCCCTTTTGCTTTATTATTTTTTTCATAGTAATAAATAATACTTGATATTATTATATATATTTATTAGTCTAATATTAGTTTTCCTAACTTTTGTGTTCTGTGGGGGCAGAAATTTTTTGTGTGTCATTTATCACTCTCTAATATGTTTTGTGTCTGGCTCATAATAGAGGTTCAGTAATTATTTCATGATTCAATGCATACATTCGTATTGCCGAATATAGTTGAGCTGTGAGATGGTCATGGAATGTTCCAGTTTGGGTGAAAAAAACCCAACAAGGTCTACTTTAGAGTAACTTTCATAAAACTGTAAATACACACATGTGCACACAAGTGCCTGCACACTCATTTAAATGTGTCCCCAACAAATGCCTTTGGACATTATTGCCTCCTCAACAAAAGTTGTTTAAAAGATTTTGTCAAATCACTTACTGATATTTTTGGAATCTGTAGGATGGCATTTAAGCAAGACAGCTTTTACTCATATTTGGAGTTCACCAGATTAGCCAGAAGACTAGTGGCATCACCGCCAGCTGAAAAGTTCTGGGAAACGCAAATTTGGGGACGCCACCCCAGACCTACTGAATCAGAATCTGGAAGGGTGAGGCTGAGTGAGCCATGTTTAAACAAGTCCTCCAGGTGATTTGTATGCACTGGTTTAGGCTAAAATGAGAAAAGACCTAACTTCCATGTGCAAGACAGCTACTTTTCACTGCAACTGGAATATAAAATTACCTGCAGAGCCTTTCTCAATGGCAATGTCATTATGATTTAGGCAATAGAATGTTAAACACCCTCCCCCTTCACACACACACACGTGCACACACACACGATATAAAGGAGTGTTGATGGGATATACTGTGATTAATTGATGTGGAACAGCCCAGAACCATGGAAGTTGGATGACCCCCAAATTTATGGAAAATTTACTATGTCTTAGATAATTTATATAGATTATTTTCTTAATCTTCACAATAAACCTATGAGGTGGGTTTTTTATAGAAGGTACCAGGATTAAGTAGAAATATCTGGTGCTTTTGTTGTTCTCTTGTTTCTTCCTCCTATATTTGTTTCTCTAATGTCCTCATTCTCTTTTTTTTATCTCATTCTTCTTATCATATTATTTTTTCTGCTTTAAGTTTATCTTTCAAAATTAATTTATTTTAACCCTAACCATTGTTAAATGTTTTGTATAATTTGTAAGTTGCTATCATGCTGCTGCTAAGTTGCTTCAGTCATGTCCGACTCTGCACAACCCCTTAGATGGCAGCCCACCAGGCTCCCCCGTCCCTGGGATTTTCCAGGCAAGAACACTGGAGTGGGTTGCCATTTCCTTCTCCAATGCATGAAATTGAAAAGTGAAAGTGAAGTCACTCAGTTGTGTCTGACTCTTAGTGACCCCATAGACTGCAGCCATAGGCTCCTCTGTCCATGGGATTTTCCAGGCAAGAGTACTGAAGTGGGTTGCATTGCCTTCTCTGAAGTCGCTATCATAGTTCTCTGTTAAACAGACTGAACCACAAATACTGATTTACATACACATTGTATAATAAGAGACAAATGAGAATTTTAAAAAATGCTCCTTTAAAAAAAAATCATGGATATATTGCAGCTTATTCTGCTTATCTTCTTCCTCCTCCTTAGAAGGAGGAAGCTGAGAACAGTCAATGAACCCCACCCTTCCACTTAACCAATATTGTCAGTTTGGTCAGTGTCTTTTTGTACTTTTTTACATATATGCTCATATAACCATTTCAGCATAAATACAAATATAGTGTTTGTTTTCTATTGCTCTAGAAAATGGTATCACATAACTTTCTGCATCTTGCTTTCTCATATTGTGGAACAACCTCTAAGTCAGATCATGTATTTGTACATCATTCTTTTAGCAGTTGCCTATGGTGACTTCATAGGCCAAGGGATTTACTGCATTTCCCCCCTCCTTTTTTTTTTGCTAATACAAACAATACTTTAATAAAAACATATTGTACATTATTAATAATAACTAATAGATTCTTTTCTTATCTTACCTTTCTGCTGAATCTTTCTTTTGAGTCTTTGTCATCTCTACTCTGAGGAGAAGACATTTGTCTGAGAATCTCCTTCTTGCTAGGTGCAACTGAATCACTATCTTCACTCTCCAATTTAAACTTTCTCCAATCATTTATTACTCCTTTGGGTCCTGGAATAAAATTTAAAGCAAATTGTCTCCCTTTCCGTGTTTCTTCCCTTTCTCTCTTCCTTCCTTCCTTTCCTCATTTATATAGCTAAATTTATCAATCTTCCTTAATGATTTCTTGGCTTTGTGTTATACTTAGAAGGTCACTGTCATTATGAAATTAGTTTTCATGGATTTTTGTTTAGTATTCATATAAACTCATTCAAACTCCTGACTAAATCTAAAAATTCTATATGATTATTAAACAGAGAAGGGAGTATTACTTAAATAAGATTCAATAGAGTTAAAAGAAACTTGAATTTAAAAGTTTAAACCATGCTATTTGACTTTTAAACTCTTGCTAGTGGTATATAGACAGCCACACATAATTTAACAGATCAACAAAACAGGCTTTGGATAAAATGAAGTCTTAGTTATTCTGGAAGAATACTGAAATCAATTTCATTTAAGATTTTACGGGGAGGGAGGTAGGCGGGGGGTTCAGGATGGGGAACACGTGTACACCCGTGGTGGATTCATGTTGATGTATGGCAAAACCAATACAATATTGTAAAGTAATTAGCCTCCAATTAGAACAAATACATTTATATTTTAAAATTATTGTATTTTTTAGATTCAAAAAATTAAAATTAAAAACTCTTTATTTTTCTTTTGGCTTTCTACTGTTTACAGTGGCAAAGAATTGCTCTAGAAAATGGTATCACATAACTTTCTGCATCTTGCTTTCTCATATTGTGGAACTACCTCTAAGTCAGATCTTGTATTTGTTACTCATTCTTTTAACAGTTGCCTATGATGACTTCATAGGCCAAGGGATTTCCTGCATTTCCACCCCCACCTTTTTTTTTTGCTAATACAAACATAATTGTAGTGTAGATACAGAGGTTTTATGACAGAAGAAATTCTCAATAATCAGTGTTTTTCTTTGATATCTAATTAAAATTCTTTCAAAAGTATTTGATTTCACATTAATTTATGCAGTCAAATATTTTTTAGATGATTCCATCAACCCATTCAAAGGTATTACTTAAGTTTCATACTGAGTAATGACAATAAGATCTCCAAATCTTGCCTGGAGAATCCCAGGGACGGTGGAACCTGATGGGCTGCTGTCTATGGGGTCGCACAGAGTCGGACACGACTGAAGCGACTTAGCAGCAGCAGCAGCAGCAGCAGCAAACTTAATTTTAATTTTACAATTGTTTTTTTCTTCTGACTTTCCTTACCTGTGTGTGAGGCCTGTCCTTCAAAGTCTTCCTCCAAACTTTGGCTTTTTGCTTCTTCCATTTTAGAGATTTAGTTTTGATATGATCTATGGGATGAACAAAGAAGTAATGATGACAGATGAATTCTAGGAGAAATAGATGTATATATATTCTGCTGCCAGGTTCCATGGAAGTTAAGGGTTGTCACTAAGTGATATAGTGCATAGCATTCTGCCTGCCTCGTAAAAGGACATTAATTTAAGATTTGGGTCATTAAAGAGATTTTGACCTAAGAAATTTACATAATTTATAGTTTGTCTTTACTTAAAAAGTCTTTAGTTTAGGTCTATGTACTTAGTGAGTATTATTTGTTACTGATTTATTTTATTACTATCTGTTATAAAATTTCATAAAATTATAATCATTTTTATAGTAATAATGTTTTAATTAATAATAATTACATACTTACTATGATCACTAGTATGTGCCTGGCATTGTATCAATCATTTTATGTGTCAAAAGTCACTCTTTCTCACAACCATATGTAGCAGGGACATTGTTAATGCCATTTTACAGGCAAGGAAGCTAAAGGACAGGGAGTTTAAGTTTTACTAGCTTAAGATCACATAGTAAGTGGTAGACCAAGGATTTGAACCTACTTCTGATTTTAGAGCTGAGTCTTAAAGCATTAACTTTTAAATGGAAGTTAATTTACTGTGTTATTTTTTCTCAGTATGGTTTGACAAATCCAGCTTCTAAATTGGCGTTAAAGATTTTTGATCTTAAGGAACAGTGTAATTTGAAGCCTAATACTGTAACTGCTCTCCATACCCTAAGGCATGTTTTGGTGGTATCACCCACCAAGCAAATGGAAGCAGCCAGTAACTATGCCTATAGAATTTTGAGAAGCTAAAATAGTCACAAAATCCACTGAAAGCATGTGGAATTTTATTCTTAGGAACCTCCTTGATGCCCTTGTGTAGAACTTATTTATTCTTAGCTCACATTCAAATCCAACTTATTTGCCTATTTATCTTTCCATTATCTGGAAAACTCTAATATACATACTAACACATACCCTAAGAAAGTCTCTATAGGTGTGATTTTCTTGAAATTTTCAAGTCAGGGGAGGGTAAACTAACAGGGGGATATACTCTCCTTTTTTTTCCCTCTTCTACTCTTTCCCCTTGTCTTTTTCTTTCACAGTCAGTTTTAAGCAGTGATATCATCCAGCTTATGTGTTGATTCCCTCTTAATTTTTTGTTGATAGACACTGAGCTTGGTCTGTTTGGTGCTTTCCCAAGGCACAGAATGGTAAACCAGAACTCTTTGTCTCAATTCCTTTTTTGCTGAGACTTCTGCCCCCAACATTTGGACTGGTATCTTAATTTTATTGTTTTCCTCATTACAGTTCCTACCCAGAATCACTGGAAGTCAAAGGTCTTTGCCAGTTTGATTGCCAATTTTAACAAGAAAAGACTTTTTAAAACAGTCAAGGGGATGTCAGTCTATTCCACAGTATATATGTGACTATAAATATACAACCGACAAAGAATTAATCTCCAGAATATACAAGCAGCTCATGCAGCTCAATACCAGAAAAATAAATGACCCAATGGCCCAAAAATGGGCCAAAGAACTAAACAGACATTTCTCCAAAGAAGACATACAGATGGCTAACAAACAGATGCTCAACATCACTTATTAGAGAAATGCAAATCAAAACCAAAATGAGGTACCATCTCACACCCATCAGAATGGCCACCATCAAAGTGGCTACAAAGAATAAATGCTGGAGAGGGTGTGGAGAAAAGGGAACCCTCTTACATTGTTGGTGGGAATGCAAACTAGTACAGCCACTATGGAGAACAGTGTGGAGATTCCTTAAAAAGCTGGAAATAGAACTGCCGTATGATCCAGCAATCCCACTGCAGAGCATAAACACTGAGGAAACCAGAATTGAAGGAGACATGTGTACCCCAGTGTTCATTGCAGCACTGTTTACAATAGCTAGGAAAGGAAGCAATCTAGGTGTTGCTTCCATGCAGATGAATGGATAAGAAAGTTGTGGTACATGTACACAATGGAATATTACTCAGCTATAACAAAGAACACATTTGAGTCAGTTCTAATGAGGTGGATGAAACTGGAGCCTATTATACAGAGTGAAGTAAGTCAGAAACAAAAGCAACAATACAGTATATTAGCGCATATATATGGAATTTAGAACGATGTAACGATGACCCTATATGCAAGACAGCAAAAGAGACACAGATATAAAAAACAGACTTTTGGACTCTGTGGGAGAAGGTGAGGGTGGGATGATTTGAGAGAATAGCATTGAAACATGTACATTACTATATGTGAAATGGATGACCAGTCCAAGTTCGATGCATGAAACAGGGCACTCAAAGCTGATGTACTGGGACAACCGAGAAGCATGAGATGGGGAGGGGGATGGAGGGGGGTTCGAGATGGGGAGACACATGTACACCCATGGCTGATTCATGTCAATGTATGGCAAAAACTACCACAATATTGTAAAGTAATTGGCCTCCAATTAAAATAAATTAATTAAAAATAAGTAAATAACTATAATAGATAATTTTAAATTTGAATAAATTTAATTGTGAAAAAGAATAAAAGAAAATGAAAATAAGAGAAAACAGAAGTAAGTAAATGTTGTTGGACAAAAGAATCCACTTAATTACCTACTGGAATTACTTAAAAATGATTTTTGCATCTAAGAAAAATTAATATAAATTTTCTTCAGAAGAACAAAGTAATGGAAACTGTTTGATAACTTAGTTATTTAGTCCTCAGAAAGTTGGTTTCAAGCTAGTTTCTCTCTTTTTTTAAATTGGTATTTCAAATGAATGACAATGAAAGGGCTAGTCTCTTTTATTTTGCAAAAGTAAATTGATAATTTGGGATAGCTACTATTTACAATAAACGTATATAAGTTTAAGAAAACCTATGTGAAATTTTACTTCACATGGTGAAGAGAGAGAAGCATTCTGCTTCTTAACCTGTTTCTTGCCAACCTAGTTGGCAATCTAGTGGAGAAAAAAGACATTTCAGTTTTCAAAAAGACTTTCACCAATTTCAAGGAATTCTTTTACTGAAAAGATAATCCAGTTACTTGGGGGAAAACCTGGTCCATTGATTGGATTAGTCTATGTTAAGAGTAGACTGTGGGGGTCTTCACTGGTGGTCCAGTAGTTAAGAATCCTCCTTGCAAAGTAGGAGACCTGGGTTTGATCCTGGGGAACTAAGATCCCACATGCTGCAGGACAGCTAAGCCCACACACCTGTGCACCTCAACTACTGAGCCTGGCTGCCACAAGTAAAGAGAAGCCTGTGAGCTGCAACTGAGACCCAGCGCTGCTAAAAAGAAAAGGAGAGACTATGGGCCAGCCTTTACTCTGGACTCTTGAGTTACATGAAGAACAAAACTCATCTAGTGTGGCATTCACAAATTCTAAAACTTAAGTAAGCCAAGTTGCCTGTGTAGTAAAAGATAGAGTCCATTCCTTACCTAATGCCTCCATTTGAGTTAGAGGGCTTCCCTGGTGGCTCAGAGGTTAAAGCAGTGTGGGAGACCAGGGTTCAGTCCCTGGGTCGGGAAGATCCCCTTGAGAAGGAAATGGCAACCCGCTCCAGTACTCTTGCCTGGAGAATCCCATGGACAGAGGAGTCTGGTAGGCTACAGTCCATGGGGTCACAAAGAGTCGGACATGACTGAGCGACTTCACTTTCACTTTCTCATAGATTGGTAAAATTTACAACAGAGACAGAAATTGGAAAAGAAATCGGAAGAGGTGTATTTGCTTGCACTGCTTGAAGACACTGTAGAGGAAGACACAAGCCTGTTAGTTATTGATAAGTTTGAGCTACACACCTGTTAATATCCCCTTCATCAACTTACTCTGAGGTTTTCTGATATCTCAAATAATTTATTCTCTTCAAAATTTGCTTTTGTATCCTAAAATTAATCCAATTAGTATTTGGAAGGTGCTTAGATGCTTGCACATAGTAAGTGCTATGTAAATCTATAAAATAAAATAATTTCTATAGATTTCTATATATAATAGTCATTTAAAAATATGATCAATATTTAATTTGCAGTAGCTAAAAAATTCCATGTCTACTTTAGGTTAAAAGGATTTCAAGTAATAATAGGATTTTACAAGACTTTGTGTTATTGTAAACACAATAATATTGTAAATACAATTATTGTAAATAATATAATATTACATGATGATTTATAGATGTTATTGGGAATAACAGATGTGATTGGAAATTGGTGATAAAGTTGAGCAAGAAGACAAAAAAACCTGCCACCTTCCCTAAGATTTACTGTGGTTCAAGAATTACTCTATTTTCCATATGATATATTATAAAAATCTGTGTTAGTGTTCTTTTTTATTTCAGACAGTTATAATACTGTTTCAATTAATAAAATCTGTGTTAAGTAAAAATTGTGTTTGGATGACCTTTGACAGACTACCATTCAAATGAGTACTACAAAACTCTTAAAAGTGAAACTAAATATTGGTGAGAAATAGAATTTAAAAGCATAGTTATACCAAGTTAGGTTTTATTTTTCTCTTAGTTTAGGATTTAATAGTATGTTAAAATAATGGCTTATATGGGATAAGATTTTTCAAACTATGTCTTCAAAACTCTAACACCCCCCAACCATGGTTTAGTAATTACTAAGGAATAAAATGTGACAATTTAAAATAATTTTTCTTTTAGTTCCTGTTTTGCACAAAATAGTGATCTGGAATAGAAAGGAAGTGAGTAAAATTCTTAAATATTTGCTTTTAAAATCTCTCTAAAAACCCCAAATCCACTCTTAGAATATTTCATTGTTATCATTACTCCTGTTCGCATGAAACTGTGATGACATTCATTAGTCATTTCATATATGTTGATTTAATCTAATCAAAATATCTAGTTTAGAACTGACTATAGAGTTTTAGTGTTCCTAAAGAAGAGCTTTGCTTTCAGTACTAACTGTTGTAATTTACTGGTGAGTTTTCAAATAGTGTGATCATCTCATCACTGAACCTTAAACTCATTTCTGTCCTAGCATCCACAGCAGTTTCTAGAACTTTTCTTACATGCTTCATTACTGTAAGTTCTTCCATGACAAAGACTAGTCTTTACTTGTCACTGTCTTACTTCTGATAATTGTTTCACATGTTGTAAAAAAAGTCCATAAATGACGACAGCAATTTAGAAAGAATCTAAGTGATATGTCCACTTGATATATACACTATTTTAAATGTTCACAAAACCTTTTCCGCATTTTTCAGATGTGAATTCTCAGGCTCTAAGAGATTCAGTGACTTGCCAGAGCTCACAGAGGTAGTATGAAGTAGATAGAACTCAATTTCAATTCCAGGTTTCTCTGACTTCCAAATTTCTAAAATCCTTGTTTTTTTTATACTATTCAATAACATGCTCAATGAGTGAATGAATTAATGAAACAAATCCACCTAATTTTTGTATAAGCATTAAAACCAAGATGAGAATATGAAAATAACAAATCAGTAGGTCCTTATTCTTTGAGATAATACTTATTCTAATGATATATTTCTTGAGATAGTATATATTTGAATTATATATTTCTTGAGATAGTATTTATATGAATTATATATTTATCTGCTTTGGATTAAACCTCATTCATTTATACTAAATGTAATAGAAGAGTCTGTTTATTTCAAGTTTTTTGAATAAATTCTAATGACTGATAATGACTCTGGAAAGTTAATGCAAAAGACAAAATGGCTTTGCCTGCTGTTGGTTCTTGACAGTCATACATGTTGCCTGAGAATTTATCATCAATCCTGTGTCTCTGGATCACTGATAGAAGCAAGGGTAATAGGCAATATGCATCAATTTCGTATCAAAATAAAACTGCAAAATGCTCTTTATAGAACTACTCCCGCTTGTGTAGCAAAATTATGGAAATGTTACACTGATCTTTGTGTTGAGATTTGTGTAGCAAAGTGAGATACTTCACTCAAAGACTCATCTCAACCATTTTAAGATAATTAATTCTACATTCCAAACAATGACATTTGAGTTTTTCAATGTGAAAGCGAAAGTGTTAGTTGCTCAGTCGTGTCCAACTCTTTGTAACCCCACGGACTGTAGCCCATCAAGCTCCTCTGTCCATGGAATTCTCCAGGCAAAAATCCTGGAGTGGGTTGTCATTCCCATCTCCAGGGGATCTTCCCAATCCAGGATTGAACTCAGGCCTCCTGCATTGCAGGCAGATTCTTTACCATCTGGACACCAGGGAAGCCCTTTTAAATGTAACTGAAGAAACAGTTCTATGGCTTCAGCAATCTTTAAGAGCAAATTCAAAAATTAAGCCTGTTTCTTAGTCCTGTTTTTATGTAGCTCAACTTTTATATAAAATCTTCTTAACATGTGGCATATGTTTACAAGCTAACACTTTAGTCTTTAAAACTTTATACCACTTTTCTACTTGTAAAAAATCACATATGAACCTTAGTGACTTAGTCTGCTAGGACTGCTATAACAAAATGTGACAGACTTCGAGGCTTAAACAACAGAAATTTATTTTCTTACATTTCTGTAGGCTGGAAGTCTCAGATTAAGATCTGGGAGGATTGATTTCCGGTGAAGCCTCTCTTACTGGTTTGCAGAAAGTCACCTCCCTGTGTTATTAAATGATACAGAGAGCTGGAGTTCTGACATCCCCTATTGTCAGGACAGTAGTCCTACAGATCAAGGCCCTACCCTCATAACCTCATTTAACCATTAATTATTTCCTTATTATTTATTTATCTCAAAATGCCATCACATTTGGGATTAAGTCATCAACATATGAATTTGGAGGGATACAGTTGAGTCCACAGCACCTGACTCTTAACTGTAAAGCATTATCTAAATTATATAGATTCTGGCCACTATTTCTGTACTTCTATATGGCCTGTCTTTTCCTTACTTTGTAAAGCTTTGGTTTGGAGCCTCAGCATTTCTCAGATTTCCCCAACTATCCTTTAAGAATGGCAGGTAGGGAAATGAGGCATAGTAGGATTATGTTGCCCATTTTTTGGATTGTTTGCTTTCTTTCTCTGCTCTGGGCCCACATACCTGGGATGCCACAGAAGGTCCTTTAAAAATATAGGCCAGGAAACTCCTACATATCAAATAATTCAAGTGCCAGTTATTTTCTTGGCCAGTGTTGGGGTTGTTCTGATGTCTGTGGAAAAATACTGATGTTCTATGCTAACTACCCATTGGGTTTAGCTGGTAAAGAATGGTACAGGTGGCTCAGTGGTAAAGAATCTCCTGCCAGTGCAGGAGATGCAGGAGATGCCAATTTGATCCCTGGGTTGGGAAGATCCTCTGGAGTAGGAAATAGCCATCTACTCCAGTATTGTTGCCTAGCAAATTCCACGGACAGAGGAGCCTGCAGGGCTGCAGTCCACATGCTAACTACAACACAAACTACAATACAATACAATACAATACAATCTACTGTGTTAAAAAAATAGATCAGAAGAGTGATACACAGACTTTGTTCAGAATGGATGGGTCGACCTTGGTCTAGGTCAGATTAAGTAACTATAGTGCATATAAGAATACACTGTTTATCAGTATTTTCCATACAGAGGGAAAAATTGTTTTAAGCATTTCAATAAGTATTATTTGTTTTTGAGAAATAAAATTAATGCCAGAGCAGGGAAAAGCCTCCATATAAATATTCCATTTTATTTACTAGGGCTGAGGTCCAGGTAAATGTGTTTTCATTCCTTTTCTTTTTTTCAATTGTAATTTAAAGTTTTAGATGCTGTATTCTGACACTGGTTTCTCCAAGTACAAAATAAAGAGATCCAACAACCAAAGATAAAAATGATCTTGTTGTGACATATATGGCATCTTTCCATGAACATCAAAAAAGTAAAAATCACAGAGTATTAAAGAATCTTCACTGTGAAATTTTTGAAATAATTTTTTTTTGTTATTATACAGTTAAAAATGAATACCCTTCCCCCTCTCTTATACATGAATGCATATGTTCCCTTTGGAAAACACATTGCATAAGAAGCTGTTTCAGAGAAGGTGCTGTACTAAAAATGGCATTATTATGTCTGAACATGATTAGCCATGAGATATAAATAAATGACTGGGAATAAAGTACTGAAGTGCTTGATTAAAATAATTCTTTAACTTACCTGAAGTGGGATATACCAATTATCTATCTTTAAGGCATACTTGGAACATACTGTGCCATTAGGTGGATAAAACCAAGCAAAACTTCTTGGTGAGGAAAGTCTACAGATATTCTCCTTCACCTTCACTTTTGATAGAATTCTAGATTCTGTGTCTTGGTCTGTAGTCCGTAAGGATGATACATCCATGCAGGGCTTCATGTTCTACAGTTTCTTACCTTTAACCATACATCTTCTTATATCTTTGTCTTCTTGTGTTTTCCAAGGTGACTGTGAGCTAATCTGATCAACTAAGCCAGGCTAATGTTCTCACCAGTGCTAGTATATTAATGTCAGATGTTTTAACCCCTGCCGCAACTGTCTTACCAATGTCATATGGGCTCCTGTAGAAAACAGTTCTGCTTTTTCTTTCTTTTCTTAAAAAAAGTGATTAGTGGTGGGAATTTCACATCAGATAGGTCTGATGGCACCATGTCAGATCATGGAAGCTATTACTGGACTTATGAAGACATCATTATCTTAGATCACAAAAGTAACTGATGATTTCACCCAAGCCACAATTTCCTCTTTCTCTACCCTACACCACTATTTTATGTACTGACTATGAATTAGAGACTTTTAGTAAGAATTACGGAGAAGGCAATGGCAACTCACTCCAGTACTCTTGCCTGGAAAATCCCATGGATGGAGGAGCCTGGAAGGCTGCAGTCCATGGGATCGTTGAGGGTCGGACACGACTGAGTGACTTCACTTTCACTTTTCGCTTTCATGCATTGGAGAAGGAAATGGCACCCCACTCCAGTGTTCTTGCCTGGAGAATCCCAGGGACGGGGGAGCCTGGTGGTCTGCCGTCTATGGGGTCACACAGAGTCGGACACGACTGAAGTGACTTAGCAGCAGCAGCAGAAAGAATTAAGTGGTGTTGGTTTAATATTAATATAGAAGGAATTTTATGCCTCACATCAGTTAATTTCTTGAGTTACTCTCTAACTGGTTTATTTATATATATCTTCTACCCAATGAAGAATTAGCTTCTTGTGGGCAAAACCATGCATTGCAGTGCTTCCAAGTGACAGTATAGCATAATGATTAACAACACATAGGTTCAAATCTAGTTCTGCCTGTTACTGGCTATGTGATGTTGATCAAATCACCAAATTCTCTCTGCTTTCATTTTCTCTATCTGTAAGATTGGAGTGATCAAATTGTGTCTACCTCAAATAACTGTATTAAGATTAAATGATATAAAATGTATAATATTTAGTAGTAGGAACTTTATAGGTATTGAGTGGGCTTTGCAGGTGGCTCAGATGGTAAAGAATTTGCCTGCAATGTAGGAGACTTGGCCTCGATCCCTGGGTCAGGTCTTGAAGAAGGGAATGGCTACCCACTCCAATATTCTTGCGTGGAGAATTCCATGGAGAGAGGAGCCTGGTAGGGCTACAGTCCATGGAGTCACAAAGAGTCAGACATGACTGAGCAACTAATGCTTTCTTTCCTTTTTCACTTTTCAAAATGATAATTAGCAAGTAATTAAAATTTTTAGGTACTAGAACCAAATATTTAAAATTCAGTTCAGTTCAGTTCAGTCGCTCAGTTGTGTCTGACTCTTTGTGACTCCATGGACTGCAGCATGCCAGACCTCCCTGTCCATCACCAACTCCTAGAATTTACTCAAACTCATGTCCACTGAGTCAGTGATGCCATCCAACCATTTCATCCTCTGTTGTCCCCTTTCTCCTCCCACCTTCAATCTTTCCCAGCATCAGGATCTTTTCAGATGAGTCAGTTCTTTGCATCAGGTGGCCAAAGTATTGGAGTTTCAGCTTCAGCATCAGTCCTTCCAATATAGTCATACTAATATAAATTTTATTTGTAATCAATATGTATATGCACTTTTAATGTCTAATTAGCTCCCTCACCCAAATACATGTGCATATGGATATGTGTTGTGTGTGTATGTACATAGCCACACACGTGTTATACATTTATCTCAAAGCTGTTTTATTCTATTATTTCATTACTAAGATCCTTTACCATATACTTTGACTTACTTCTAGCAATATCTGTTTGCCACACGGCATTTAAGAGTGTGAAACCTGAAAAGGAGATTGATTTAAAGTCATGAAGTATGGGCTAATAAAATGTACATGAAATTGCCTTGAAAACAATAGTAAAAATTTTCTAAAGATGTGTACATAAGTGGAAAATGGGAGGTGATTTTAATTTGAATGTGACACACTTGCTTTCCAGTGAATTACTTCTCTACTTCTAATTTTTTGAACTCATAAGTGATTTTCTCTTTAAATTTCAGCATTTATGTCACAGTGATTCATATATTTTCTGAATTTCAGTTGTCTGGTGGAGTAGGACTTTGCAGAGACAATAACAGCACTCAGGATTTCTGTTACCACTTCTAGCCTGTCTAGCTGTTAATTTGGGGGGAGGTCAACTTTTATATTTTTACATCATAAGGAGAGCTTTCTTTAAAAATAAATCCCCAGAAAGAAGAGTGGAATATGGGACACTTATATTTGAGGATATTTTACTCCTCAAAATGGCTGTAACAAATAATGCTGAACAAACGATTGGCTCTAAGCAAATACTATTTTCCTTTCCCTTACATATGAAACTCAAATATTGATGCTATTGAAAACATCCCTTACTTTATTACTTTTTTCCTCTGTTGTGTCTAAAGTTTATGATAACATTGATAGAAGAACTGTAATAGGAACTTTAATGTAAGACACTGCCGAACAGATAGAATGTTTTCTCAGCTTCTAACTTTCTCAAATAGTTTTGATTTTTCAACAAATGAGACAGGGCAAGTGAAAGATGTAGGGAAGCTTTGAACAGTTTGTATCTCAGGAAGGCATAACAAATAACAATCTATTTCTCAACTAGTGTCATCAGTAAAAAAATATTCTTAGAAAATAAGAGCTTTCAAATTATAACTGAATTATTGTTCCTAACAAATGAAGAAGATGTTAACTTATCCAGATTTGCTCTTATTGCATATAGATATTTTCTGACTTGTTCTGAAAAAAAAATAGAAATGTCAAAATCCTATGGGAAATTCAGAGCAGATATATCTTGTATCTTGTAAAAGCACTATACCAGGACATACTATTTGAATTCTGTTTTAGACATCACAGATGGTTTATATATACATATATATTTGACAGCAAAGAAGGAAATAGCAACCCACTCCAGTGTTCTTTCCTGCAGAATTCCACGACAAGGGAGGTTGCGAGGAGTCGGACATGACTGAGTGACTAACACACATATTTGACAACAGCTTATATAACATTAAAGCCAGTTTATAAACATAATATGTAGGCAAAAAATTACTGTGGTGAATCAGGTGATGTTTAAAATTTTTTTCTAGCTTTAACATTAGGTAATTCTAAGTAGCATGAATAATGGTCAAATATATATATATATTAAAAATATATAATAAATATATATAATGTATATTTAAATATATATTAAAGCTTGAATATATATATAGTATATTTTTGTATTTAATAAAAATATTTCATGGAAAATGTATGGGAAACCTCACTACATTCATTTTCATGATGAAAACTGTTAAGTTTTATTAGTAATAATACTCACCTCCACAGGAGTAAAATGCTAAAAAAAATAAAAATAAAAACCCAAAAAACATTTGAGAGGAAAATTTTACCTAATTTAATAAATCTCAATAAACCCCTTTATTTTTTTTAATTTCTCATTAAATTCTTGAAGTAACCTTCTGAAACAGACATTATTATCCTTAAAGATTAAAATAACAACAAAAAATATAATATCAATAAGAAAACCCAGGAACACAAAGTTGGTTAAGTATTTGGTTCAGAGATCTGAGAGTGCTTTAGTGCTGAATGCTAATACTCCCTTTCACAGCTTGGAAGTCAACTTCACAAATTGTAAGGAATCCTCACTTCTTTCCTTCAGTTCACTCTTCACTCAAAGGAAGGACCAGAGAATTGTAAATTTCAAAATTAAATCCTCTATTCATGGTTTTAACTTTCTAGAATATCATACTCAAAATTGTGTGTTTACCCTGAACTTAATGAAGATGACTTGTGCAAATCACTTTAAAAGGGAAAGATAATACAGTACTTAGGGTCTTTGCAGGTGGCTCAGTGGTAAAGAATTTGCCTACCAATGCTGGAGATGCAGGAGAAGTAGTTTAGATCCCTGGGCCTGGAAGGCGGCTTAGAGGAGAAAATGGCAACCCACTAGTACTCTTGCCTGGGAAATCCCATGGACAGAGGAACCTGGTGGGCTGTTACAGTGCATAGATCCGCAGAGTCAGACACGACTGAGCACACATTCACACACAGTATTTAATTATCTTCATAATGGATAAATATTACTTAATGTTACTTAGAAATATTTTTAAAGAACTCACAATAATATATAAACAGTAAAATCATTATTTCCCCCTGAAGGTAAAATTTTTTAAATTATATTATCAAGAAGACTCACAGTTTAGACAGTTTAGTTTTCTGTGCCTGGTATTCTTGATTGTGTTCAGTGGATAAGAATTACTGTCTGCTAAACTCCTCTTGAAGTGGAACAAGTTTAAGCTCAGATTTAAGATCCCTGGATATTGATGACCGTTACAGAAATAGCTCTGAACAAGTAATAGGATTGAGATAAGAGAATTAACAAAACCTGTTCGTTAACAGGGTGGCAAAAAAATAAACTGAAAAAAATAGAGCTTCGAGTCCTGTGACAAGCACCGTCTTTGGTCGCCAATATTGCATTATTTGAGAAGAAGATTATTTCTTTTTAGCATAGGCTGTTAATGATTCTCAGAAATTCACATGTCATTTTCTGAAAGAAAAAATCAGTTTTTCTGATCAAGAAAATTTTCTTTTGGATCCAACAGTAATAGCTATCCTTCTCAACAACTTCTTTTGGCATAGTCCATCTTTTCCTCTTAAATTGGTCAAACAACCATTTTTAGTGCCCTGAAATGTCTTATGTATTTAAAACATCTGCTAGTTCTTATTCTTTTGTTTTGGTGAAAAAATACTGTAGAAAAGTTTGAATACAGTTTTTAGTAATGTTTATGACTTTTGCCTTGTATCTCCCATCTGCTTTATCGTATCTTTCCTTGTTCTTATTTGTTTCTTTAAGGTAGTCACTTCACTTTTCTTCCATGTACCATTCAAAACAATGAACTTTAATTCATAAACAATTTACTGGCTGCCCCCTCTTTGCTAGGGGATGCTTTCAAAACGTTATTGCAGTCTTTGGATATTAGACTTTTACAGTGAGCCCGTTGGTTCAAGGCTACCCCATAGAATGGATATTCTATGATCTAAGAGTAGTCAGCTTATCTATAGCTTATAAGATACACCAAATGAGTGAGAGACAGCAAGTACATGAGTTTTTATTTATTACAATAAAGTGAATATAGATTCATTAGTACCATAAACATGTGTTGAGCAGCTATTTTATATCAAGCAAGCAGTACCTAGGTACTGAGGATACAAAGAAAATTAGGCCTGATTCCCTATGTCATGGGGCTTAGTCCAGCAAAGGAGATAAGCAAGTAAAAGCATAATACACAAAATCAGAAGTGTGTAAGAGATATTCTGTAGTATACACAGAATTCATTTTTATCTTTTTATCTTTTATCTTTTTCTTGTACAGGCTTTTAATAATATTTTTTAGGTTGGCAGAGTCACTTATGGGTGTATTTGATTTCTGAACTTTAGTTTTATTGTTTTCTCCTTTGTGTTTTTCCTCATTGTTGCTAGTTTTTACCGTTAAAAAATTCTTCCCCTGTTTTAAAAGATGTAGGGAAGGTAGATAGATGTGTTTAAATTGCCATCTTTTTTCTAACACCTTTCATCTTCATGGCCAAATTTCACACCTAACTTTGCCAAAGTAGGAAAATTAACTTACTCTATGCTTAAAACTGGAAATTTGTAATTTGGAAGAGGACAAATATTAATGTATAATATTAATGGCAATTCAAATGAAAAAATCTAAATTCATATGTTATAAGGTTTAGCTCAAACCATTTTGATTCTGGTCACTTCAGCCAATGGACTGGCATAATTTGGCAAAGGTCACACCCTTGGTTTAGTCAGCTTTAGCCAGAAGGCAAAGATATGTGATCTAAAAAGGATTACCTCTTCAAAAAGGGCTGGGGCACTTTTGGTTATAAAGGCCGTAGGTGAATGACATTATTTTTACTAAAATAAATCCTTCCTTATTTTGAGCTCAGAAACATCTCTTTCACTCTTGAAATAACAAAATAAAATTTACACCTGGGAGAAAATGTTGGAAGCTAGACTAAAATGCCAAAGTGACTTCACTTCAGTTCAGTAGCTCAGTTGTGTCTGACATTTGCCATCCCATGAATCACAGCACGCCAGGCCTCCCTGTCCATCACCAACTCCCTCAGTTTACCCAAACTCATGTCAATCGAGTCAGTGATGCCATCCAGCCATCTCTTCCTCTGTCATCCCATTCTTCTCCTGCCCCCAATCCCTCCCAACATCAGGGTCTTTTCAGATCAGTCAGCTCTTCACATCAGGTGGCCAAAGTATTGGAGTTTCAGCTTCAGCATCAGTCCTTCCAATGAACACCCAGGACTGATCTCCTTTAGGATGGACTGGTTGGATCTCCTTGCAGTCCAAGGGACTCTCAAGAGTCTTCTCCAAACCCACAGTTCAAAAGCATCAATTCTTCTGTGCTCAACTTTCTTCACAGTCCAACTCTCACATCCATACATGACCACTGGAAGAACCATAGCTTTGACTAGACAGACCTTAGTTGGCAAAGTAATGTCTCTGCTTTTGAATATACTATCTAGGTTGGTCATAACTTTCCTTCCAAGGAGTAAGCATCTTTTAATTTCATGGCTGCGGTCACCATCTGCAGTGATTTTGAAGCCGAGAAATATAAAGTCTAACACTGTTTCCACAGTTTCCCCATCTATTTGCCATGAAGTGATGGGACTGGATGCCATGATCTTTGTTTTCTGAATGTTGAGCTTTAAGCCAACCTTTTCATTCTCCTCTTTCACTTTCATCAAGAGGCTTTTTAGTTCCTCTTCACTTTCTGCCATAAGGGTGGTGTCACCTGCATATCTGAGGTTATTGATATTTCTCCCGGCAATCTTGATTCCAGCTTCTGCTTCCTCCAGCCCAACATTTCTCATGATGTACTCTGCATATAAGTTAAATAAGCAGGGTGACAATATGCAGCCTTGACGTACTCCTTTTCCTATTTTCCCCAGTTTCTTGTGATCCACACAGTCAAAGGCTTTGGCATAGTCATAAAGCAGAAATAGATGTTTTTCTGGAACTCTCTTGCTTTCTCCACGATCTAGCAGATGTTGGCAATTTGATCTCTGGTTCCTCTGCCTTTTCTGAAACCAGCTTGAATGTTTGAAAATTCACCGTTCATGTATTGCTGAAGCCTGGCTTGGAGAATTTTGAGCATTACTTTACTAGCATGTGAGATGAGTGCAATTGTGCCATAGTTTGAGCATTCTTTGGCATTGCTTTTCTTTGGGATTGGAATGAAAACTGACCTTTTCCAGTCCTGTGGCCACTGACAGAATGTGGTCCACTGGAGAAGGGAATGGCAAACCACTTCAGTATTCTTGCCTTGAGAACCCCATAAACAGTATGAAAAGGCAAAATGATAGGATACTGAAAGAGGAACTCCCCCAGGTTGATAAGTGCCCAATATGCTACTGGAGGTCAGTGGAGAAAGAACTAGAAAGAATGAAGGGATGAAGCCAAAGCAAAACAATACCCAGTTGTGGATGTGACTGGTGATAGAAGCAAGGTCTGATGCTGTAAAGAGCAATATTGCATTGGAAACTGGAATGTTAGGTCCATGAATCAAGACAAATTGGCAGTGGTCAAACAGGAGATAGCAAGAGTGAACTTCAACATTCTAGGAATCAGTGAACTAAGGTGGACTGGAATGGGTGAATTTAACTCAGATGACCATTATATCTACTACTCTGGGCAGGAATCCCTTAGAAGAAATGGAGTAGCCATCATGGTCAACAAAAGAGTTCGAACTGCAGTACTTGGATGCAGTCTCAAAAATGACAGAATGATCTTTGTTTGTTTCCAAGGCAAACCATTCAATATCATGGTAATCCAAGCCTATGCCCCAGCCAGTAACACTGAAGAAGCTGAAGTTGAATGGTTCTGTGAAGACCTACAAGGCCTTTTAGAACTAACACCCAAAAAAAGATGTCCTTTTCATTATAGGGGACTAGAATGCAAAAGTAGGAAGTCAAGAAACACCTGGAGTAACAGGCAAATTTGGCCTTGGAGTACGGAATGAAGCAGGACAATGGCTAATAGAGTTTTGCCAAGAAAATGCACTGGTCATAGCAAACACCCTCTACCAACAACACAAGAGAAGGCTGTACACATGGACATCACCAGATGGTCAACACTGAAATCAGATTGATTATATTCTTTGCAGCCAAAGATGGAGAAGCTCTATACAGTCAGCAAAAACAAGACTGGGAGCTGACTGTGGCTCAGATCATGAACTCCTTATTGCCAAATTCAGACTTAAATTGAAGAAAGTAGGGAAAACCACTAGACCATTCAGATATGACCTAAATCAAACCCCTTATGATTATACAGTGGAAGTGAGAAATAGATTTAAGGGCCTAGATCTGATAGATAGAGTGCCTGATGAACTATGGAATGAGGTTCGTGACCTTGTACAGGAGACAGGGATCAAGACCATCCCCATGGAAAAGAAATGCAAAAAAGCAAAATGGCTGTCTGGGGGAGGCCTTACAAATAGCTGTGGAAAGAAGAGAGGCGAAAAACAAAGGAGAAAAGGAAAGATTTAAGCATCTGAATGCAGAGTTCCAAAGAATAGCAAGGAGAGATAAGAAAGCCTTCTTCAGCAATCAGTGCAAAGAAATAGAGGAAAAGAACAGAATGGGAAAGACTAGAGATCTCTTCAAAAAAATTAGAGATACCAAGGGAACATTTCATGCAAAGATGGGCTCAATAAAGGACAGAAATGGTATGGACCTAACAGAAGCAGAAGATATTAAGAAGAGGTGGCAAGAATACACAGAAGAACTGTACAAAAAAGATCTTCATGACCCAGATAATCACGATGGTGTGGTCACTCATCTAGATCCAGACATCCTGGAATGTGAAGTCAAGTGGGCCTTAGAAAGCATCACTACGAACAAAGCTAATGGAGGTGATGGAATTCCAATTGAGCTATTTCAGATCCTGAAAGATGAAGTGACTTACTTGAATGAAATAGTGCTGTAATCTCTTCTGTTTAGTATTTTATTTCCCTTTCCAATATGTGTTCTCTTTCTTTTTTAAAATTTATTCTCCTTGATTGAGGACATGAAAGAAAAGTAAGAATTCCGTAGTTCTTTCTTGCAGTTTTCTGTTCTGCTGAAGAGAAGATCTACATCTTCCTTCACTGTCTTGCTCTGAATGTAATTCTAAGTCTCCTTTTGTTCTTAGCATTTTTTTTTAAATTGGAGTATAATTGCTTCTTGGGCTCTAAAATCACTTGCCTTTTCTTGGGCTCTAAAATCACTGCTGATGATAGCTGCAGCCATGAAATCAGGAAACAATTGCTTCTTGACAAGAAAGCTACGACAGACCTAGATGGTGTGTTGAAAAGCAGAAACGTTACTCTGCCAACAAAGGTCCATATAGTCAAGGCTGTGGTCTTTCCAGTGGTCTCACAACGTACAGCTGTGAGAGTTGGATTGTAAAGAAGGCAGAGCACCAAAGAATTGATGCCTTCGAACTGTGGTGCTGGAGAAGACTCCTGAAAGTTCCTTGCACTGCAAGGAGGTCAAACCAGTCAATCTTAAGGGAAATAAACCCTGAATACTTGTTGGAAGGACTGATGCTGAAGCTGAAGCTCCAGTATTTTGGTCGTCTGATGCAAACAGCTGACACATTGGAAAAGTCCTTGATGCTGGGAAAGACTGAGGACAGAAGGAGAAGAGGGCATTAGAAGATGTGATGGCTGGATGGCATCACTGATGCAATGGACATGAACTTGGGCTGACTTTGGGTTATGGTGAGGAACAGGGAGCCCTGGCATGCTGTAGTTCACGGGGTTGCAAAGAGTCGGACACGACCAAGCGACTGAACAACAACATAGTTGCTTTACAATATTGTGTTAGTTTCTGCTGTGCAGCAAAGTGAATCAGCTGCACATATAGATATATCCCCTCTTTTTCACATTTCCTTCTTGTTTAGGTCACTGCAGACCATTGAGTAGAGTTCCCTGTGCTATACCATCTGTTCTCAGTAGTCATCTGTTTTATACATAGTAGTGTTTATCTATCAGTCCCATTCTACCAATTCATCCCACCCACACCCACCTCTCCCGGCCCCCGGTATTCATATGTTTGTTGTCTATGTCTGTGTCATTATTTCTGCTTTGCAAATAGGTTCATCTATACCCTCAGCTACCAGGGGAGCCCTTGATGAAATATTGTTGTTGTTGTTTAGTCACTAAGTTGTGTCCAACTCTTTTGTGACCCCGTGAACTATAGCCTGCCAAGCTCCTCTGTCCATGGGATTTTCTAGGCAAGAATACTGGGCTGGGTTACCATTTCCTTCTCCTGGTGATCTTCCTGACACAGGGATTGAATTTGCATCTTCTGCACACATCTGCATTTCAGGCAGATTCTTTACCACTGATGCATCTGGGAAGCCCCTAAATGAAACAATACTCAGCCATAGAAAGGGAGAGAATAGTACCATTTAAAGAGATGTGGATAGACCTAGAGACTGTTCTCAGCATTTTTTGTGAAACTTAGTCTATTTTGGACTGTAGTATTTCTAAGATTAATTTATCATACTTGATTGCATGCTGTCTTTCCAAAGATACCCTTTAACAAATCTGAATTCATTTGAATACTCCCCATGATGCTGTACAATTACCCACTTTATCTTTCACTTTTCTTCGTAATAAGTGGAGAGGGTTATTGTCAGAATTTTACTTTGTCACCTCCAGATTATTTTCCCTGTTAGAGTCCTGGGCCATTGAGTGAGGTCTGACTCTTTTCTATAAACCTGCAGTATGTATTCTCTTGCACTCAGCCTTTCCTTTCTTTTCCTTGGTAAGTTCTGAAGTCCCTTAGTTATTTCCTTTTGAAGGTTCCCAACACTTCCTTGTTGCTTACTAGTTTTTCTTTACTAGATAGAATTAACTCTGGGGTAGCAATTCACTTAGTTTCATCCACTATCTTCTGAAAATATTGTCAACAAAAGTAGTCAAGACATTTTCGTTTGCACTGAAGGAAGCAACTAAGAAATAGATGCTCCATAACTAGACTGTGTTAGTTTTATTATCTCTATAGGGAGCATTCTAATCTCTCACCTTATCTGTGCTGTACATGTTCATATCACCATCACCTTATTTCTGTTGCTTTTTTTGCTTATGCCATAAGATAGTTCCCTTTTCAGGCATATGGATTTCCAAATGCTTCTTTTCTGGAGGGACGTGTAGAATGATCTCTGCACCTTCAAAATAACTTATGTTTTAAAACATGTTTTATTATTATTTCTTTCCTGAGTTCTGTTACACCAAATGTTGGTAGAAAATGCCAAGATATGTTTACTTGCTTCTATTGAAATTTTAAATTTAACTTATTACCTATATTCCATATAACAGTTTATAGAAACAGATTACATCTGCTATAGTGGAGGAGCAGTGGATTTCGAATTTAAGTTAGAATGCTGATTGTTGTTTCTTGGTTTTATGACCATTAATTAGCTGGTAAACCTCTCTAAAATAGCATTCTCAGTAAAAGGAATAGTTGCTTTCACATATTTTTGTGAGGATTAGATATAATTTAGTGTCACAACTTTTAAAGTCCTGTTTAAATATGCTATCATTATTTACATCTTATTCCCAATTATTTTGAATTTTCTTTGAATTCCCATGAATCTTTAACCCTGCTCCTCTTTCAACTGTATTCCTGAAAGCTTTCAAGAAATTATACTTTACAACTGATTGTATTTTTTTCTACTTTTTAAAACTGTTTACATTTTCATTGATTTGATTGTGAAATCTCCAGAAAAAATGCTTTTGCAATCCTGTGGCTATACTCTTGTCATAGGCCCAGAGTAACCAAACACACACAAGACACACAAGAGAAGACACACAAGAGAAAAAGAGAAAGGTATCAAAACTTATTAATAAAAAAGAATTATAAAACACAAACGAGCAAGAGAAGAAAGCGTAGATGAAAGACTTGTAAGGCAGCAGAAAGTAATTAACAAAATGGCAACACTAAGTCCTTCCTGATTAATAATTACTTTAAATGTAGATGGACTGAATTCCTCAATCAAAAGACATCGAGTAGGTGAATGGATAATAAAAGATACTCAACTATATTTTGTTTATAAGAGACTCACTCACTTCAGATTTATGGGCATACATAGGTGAAAGTGAAAGTATAAAAATAAGATATTCCCTGCAAATAGTAACCTAAAGATAACTGGGGTGACTACACTTATATAAAATAGACTTTAAGTAAAAAACTGTCACAAGAGATTAAGAAAGATGTTATATAATGATAAAAGAGTCACCTTGTTAGAAAGATAACAATTATAAATATATATGCACCCAACATTAAGGCACAGAAGTATATAAAGTAAACATTGACAGAAGAGAGAAATGCATAGCAATAAAATAACGGTTGTTGTTGTTCAGTCATTAGGTCATGTCCGACTCTGTGACCCCTTGGACTGCAGCACGCCAAGCTTCCCTGTCCTTCACTATTTCCCAAAGTTTGCTCAAATTCATATCCACTGAGTTGGTGATGCTATCTAACTGTCTCATCCTCTGCCTCCTCCTTCTCTTTTGGTTTTCAGAATAATGGTAGAAGACTTCAATACTCCACTTTTAATAATGGATAGAACATTTAGACAGAAGATCAATAAAGAAACAGCCAACTTGAACAACATGATAGATTAAATTGACCAATAATAGGCATATAAGAACATTCTCTCCAACAACAGCAAAATATGCATCCTTCTCAAACACACATGGAACATGTTAGATCTCAAGCCAAATCTTTAAAAAATTAGGAAGGTTGAAATCATACAAAGTATATTTTCTGACCATAGTGAAATGAAACTAGAAATCAAAAGCAGAAGAAAAGCTGAAAAATTCACTGAGATGTGGAAACTAAACAACACACTCTTGAATAACCAGTGGGTCAAAGAAGTAATCAAAAGATAAATTAGAAAATATCTCAAAACAAGTGAAAAAGAAAATATAATATGCCAAAAATTATGAGATGCAGTAAAAGAAACGTTAATTGGGATATTTATAGTGATAAATGCCTACATTTAAAAAGGAAGAAAAACCTCAAATGAAAAGCCTGACTATACCTCAAAAACTGGAAAAAGAACAAAGTTAGCAGAAGGGAGGAAATAGTAAAAACTAAAGCAGAAGTAAACAAAATTAAGAATAGAAGAATTTAACAAAACAGAGTTATTTTTTAAACATAAAATTATAACAAAAAACCTAGAGAAGACTGAGATAAAATCAGAAATGAAAACAGAGACATTACAACTGATATTATAAAAATAAAAATGATTATATGAGATTACTATGAACTATTATATACCAACAAATTGGATAGTCTGAATGAAATAGATAAATTACTAAAAACATACACTCTACAAAGACTAAATCATGAAGAAATAGAAAATATAAACTGTAACTCTTAGGAGAGTGAATCAGTAATCAACAATCTCCCAAAAAGTAAAGCCAGATGACTTTATTGGTGAATTCTGCCAAGCATTTAATGAAGAATTAACACCATCCTTCTCAATCTCTTCTGAAAAATTAAAGAGGAGGGAACACTTCCAAACTCTTTTAATGAGGCCAGCATTACCCTAATAATAGAGCCAAATAAAGAGACTACACGAAAATAAAACTACAGGCCAATATCCCTTGTGAACATAGATACGATAAACTGTTAACAAAATATTAACAAACTGAATTTAACCTTACATTCAAAGGATCATACCATAATCAATTGGAATTTACCCGTGGAATTCAAAGATAGTTCAACATATGAAAATGAATTATGTGAAACATCACATTGACATAGTAAAGAATAAAATCACATGATAATCTCAATAGACGCTGAAAGAGCATTTTACAAAATTCAACACCCTTTCATGATAAAAGCTCTCACTAAACTAGAAATAAAAGGCTAGCTCAACATAAGGCCATATATGAAAATCCACAGCTAACATCACACAAAATAGTGAAAAACTGAAAGCTATTCCTATCAGACCCAGAAGAAAGCAAGAATGTCCATTCTTCCCCTGTCTATTCCGAATAGTATTGGCAACTCTAGCCAGAGCAAATGGGCAATAAAGAGAATTAAAGGCATCTAAACTGAGAAGGAAGAAGTAAAATTACTTGTCTGCAGTTTACATGTTCTTATATGTAGATAATCCTATGGGTTTCACTGAACAGCTATTCAAGCTAATAAATTAATGTAAACTTGCATAAAGTTATTAGTAAAGTTTTAGGATGCAATATGAATATATGCAGCCTACTGGGTGTTTATGTCCCTCCAAAATTTTATATGTTGAATTTCTCACCTTCAAGATGATACTAAAAGGGAGCAGGGCTTTTAAGAGATGATTAGGCCAAGATGATGGAGTTGTCAAGAATGAGATTAATGCCTTTATATGGTATTTTGTTACACCAGCCCCAACGAACTAAGACAACATACAAAAAGCAGTTGCATCCTTATCCAACAACAAGACTATTTAAAAAGGAAAGTAAGAAAATAATACAATAACATCAAAAAGAATGAATACTGAGGAATAAATTTAACTAAGGAGGTAAAAGACTTATACTGTACACTGAAAACTTTAAAACATTGATGGAGGAAATTAAAGAAGACACAGATAAATAGACATCTTGTGTTCATGGATTAGAAGAATTAATATTATTAAAATGTCCATACTACCCAAAGTGATCTACAGATTCAAAATAATCTCTATCAAAGTCCCAATGACTTTTTAAAATAGAAATAGAACAATCCTAAAATTATGTATAGTGCTGGCAAAAGACAGACTTATAGACCAATGGAAAAGGAATGGAAAGCCAACAGATAAACTCATGCATATATGCTCAACTGAACTTCAACAAGGGTACCATGAATACAAAATAGAGAAAAGATAATCTCATCAACAAATCATGAATATCTCCATGCAAAAGAATGATATCAGATCCTTATACCATACACAACACTCAACACAAATTTGATTAAAGACTTAAATACCATACACAACACTCAACACAAATTTGATTAAAGACTTAAATACCATACACAACACTCAACACGAATTTGATTAAAGACTTAAATTTTAGACCTGACACTGTTAAACTCCTATAAGGAAACATAAGGGAAAAGTTTCATGACATTGATCTTGGCAGTGATTTCAGGGCTATAACATCAAAAGCATAGGCAGCAAAAGCAAAAATAGACGAGTAGGGCTATATCAAATTAAAACATTTCTGTATTACAAAGGAAACCACAGAACTACAATACAACCTATAGAATGGGGAAAAATAATTGTAATCCATGTATCTGATAAGGGATTGGTATCTAAAACATACAAGGAATTCCTTCAACTCAATAGGAAAAAGCAAATGACTGGATTTTAAAATGGGTAAATGACATCAGTAGACATTTCTCTAAAGAAGATGTACAAATGGCCGACAGGTATGTGCTAAGATGCTCATTATCACCAAGCATCAAGGAAATACAAATAAAAATCATGATGAGATATCAGACACACTTATTAGGTTGGCTATTATTAAAAAAAAAAAGATAAGTGTAATTGAATGTGTAGAGAAATTGGAATCCTTGTATCCTGTTGGTGGGAATGTTGAATGGTGCAGCCACTATGAAAGACAGTATGGAGGTTCCTTAAAATATTAAAAGCTGAAATATCCGATGATTCAGCAATCCAGAAGAACTATTTGTACTCCCATGTTCATTGCAGCATTATTCATAATAGCTGAGAAGTGGAAACAGCTTAAATGGCCATTGATGGATGAATAGATAAAGAAAATGTGGTATACATGTACAATAATATATTATTCAGCCTTACAAAAAGAAAGAAATCCTGTCATATATGACAACATAGAGGACATTATGCTAAGTGAAATTTTCTAGTCACAGAAGGACAAATACTTCATAATTCTACTTACACAAGACATCAAAATAGTCAAACACATAGAAGCAGAGAGTAGAACAGGGACTATCAGAGGGTGGGGGAAGGAGGAAATAGAGAATTGCAATTAAAAGGGTGTAAATTTTCAGATAAGTGAGTTCTATAGATCTGCTATACAACATTGTATCTATGGTTTAATGTATTGCACACTTAAAATTTTGTTAGGATAGATTTTATGTTAAATGCTCTTATAATAATAATAATTGCAGTGTAAGCAAATCAAATGATAAGATATGATCACTTGAGGAGCATTTTTTCTCCTAAAAGCTTTGTATTCCTTAGTCCTCCAAGGAATTAAAAACAGAAATTAGGAGCATAGAAGAGCAAAATTGATGAAAAACTTTCCTACTATCATTTCTCATCTGTTGTTCTGGCTTCATTTTGTTTTTTTGTTTGGGGAAAAAATCTTAAATTCTCTTAGCACCAGTAAAACCAATTTTTGAATTTTTTTAAAGAGCAACTTGGAATGGGCCATTTGTTTGTGGCCTTGTTCCTGAAATAGGTCGCACTACTTTTAATGGCCAGCTTACTTGCCTCCTGTAAAACCTGTATGCAGGTCGAGAACAGTTAGAACAGGACATGGAAAAATGGACTGGTTCCAAATTGGGAAAAGAGTACGGCAAGGCTGTATATTGTTACTCTGCTTATTTAACTTACATGCAGAATACATCATGTGAAATGTTGGGGTGGATGAAGCACAAGCTAGAATCAAGATTACCAGGAAAAATATCAATAACCTCAGATATGCAGATGACACCACCCTTATGCCAGAAAGCAAAGAGGAACTAAAGAGCCTCTTGATGAAAGTGAAAGAGGAGAGTGAAAAAGTTGGCTTAAAACTCAACATTCAGAAAACAAAGATCATGGCATCCAGTCCCATCACTTCATGGCAAGTAGATGGGGAAACAGGAAACAATGACGGACTTTATTTTCTTGGGCTCCCAAATCATGGCAGATGGTGACTGCAGCCATGAATTAAAAGATGCTTGCTCCTTGGAAGACAAGCTATGACCAACCCAGACAGCATATTAAAAAGCACAGACATTACTTTTCAGACAAAGGTCTGTTTAGTCAAAGCTAGGATTTTTCAAGTAGTCATGTATAGATGTGACAGTTGGACCATAAAGAAGGCAGAGCACCAAAAAATTGATGCTTTTGAACTGTGGTATTGGAGAATACTTTTTAGAGTCCCTTGGACTGCAAGTCAAATGAGTCAGTCCTAAAAGAAATCAATCCTGAATACTGGAATGACTGATGCTGACGTGGAAGCTCCAATACTTTGGCTACCTGATGCGAAGAGCTGACTTATTGGAAAAGCCAATAAGTTTATTGGCTACCCCGATGCTAGGAAAGATTGAAAGCAAGAGAAGAAGGAGACGACAGAGGACAAGATGGTTGGATGGCATCACTGACTCAATGGACATGAGTTTGAGCAAGCTCCCGAAGGTGGTGATGGATAAGGAAGCCTGGTGTGCTGCAGTCCGTGGGGTCACAAGGAAATGGACACTACTGAGTGACTGAACAACATTTTTAAAGGCAACTGGAAAATGTTTCTTTTATCTGATATTGTATAACTATTTGAAATGTTTCAGGTATGACCTAAATCAAATCCCTTATGATTATACAGTGGAAGTGAGAAATAGATTTAAGGGCCTAGATCTGATAGATAGAGTGCCTGATGAACTATGGAATGAGGTTCATGACATTGTACAGGAGACAGGGATCAAGACCATCCCCATGGAAAAGAAATGCAAAAAAGCAAAATGGGTGTCTGGGGAGGCCTTACAAATAGCTGTGGAAAGAAGAGAGGTGAAAAACAAAGGAGAAAGGGAAAGATATAAGCATCTGAATGCAGAGTTCCAAAGAATAGCAAGAAAAGATAAAGCCTTCCTCACCGATCAATGCAAAGAAATAGAGGAAAACAACAAAATGGGAAAGACTAGAGATCTCTTCAAGAAAATTAGAGATACCAAGGGAACATTTCATGCAAAGATGGGCTTGATAAAGGACAGAAATGGTATGGACCTAACAGAAGCAGAAGATATTAAGAAGAGGTGGCAAGAATACACAGAAGAACTGTACAAAAAAGATCGTCACAACCCAGATAATCACGATGGTGTGATCACTCATCTAGAGCCAGACATCCTGGAATATGAAGTCAAGTGGGCCTTAGAAAGCATCACTACGAACAAAGCTAGTGGAGGTGATGGAATTCCAGTTGAGCTATTTCAAATCCTGAAAGATGATGCTGTGAAAGTGCTGCATTCAATATGCCAACAAATTTGGAAAACTCAGCAGTGGCCACAGGACTGGAAAAGGTCAGTTTTCATTCTAACCCCAAAGAAAGGCAATGCCAAAGAATGCTCAAACTACTGCACAATTGCACTCATCTCACATGCTAGTAAAGTAATGCTCAAAATTCTCCAAGCCAGGCTTCAGCAATACGTGAACCATGAACTTCCTGATGTTCAAGCTGGATTTAGCAAAGGCAGAGGAACCAGAGATCAAATTGCCAACATCCGCTGGATCATGGAAAAAGCAAGAGAGTTCCAGAAAAACATCTATTTCTGCTTTATTGACTATACCAAAGCCTTTTGTAGATGACAATAAACTGTGGAAAATTCTGAAAGAGATGGGAATACCAGACCACCTGACCTGCCTCTTGAGAAATCTGTATGCAGGTCAGGAAGCAACAGTTAGAACTGGACATGGAACAACAGACAGAACTGGACATGGAACAACAGACTGGTTCCAAATAGGAAAAGGAGTACGTCAAGGCTTTGTATTGTCACCCTGTTTATTTAACTTATATGCAGAAAAGTACATCATGAGAAATGTTGGACTGGAAGAAACACAAGCTGGAATCAAGATTGCTGGGAGAAACATCAGTAACCTCAGATATGCAGATGACACCACCCTTATGGCAAAAAGTGAAGAGGAGCTAAAAAGCCTCTTGATGAAAGTGAAAGAGGAGAGTGAAAAAGTTGGCTTAAAGCTCAACATTCAGAAAACGAAGATCATGGCATCCAGTCCCATCACTTCATGGGAAATAGATGGGGAAACAGTGGAAACAGTGTCAGACTTTAATTTTTTGAGCTCCAAAATCACTGCAGATGGTGACTGCACCCATGAAATTAAAAGACACTTACTCCTTGGAAGAAAAGTTATGACCAACCTAGATAGCATATTCAAAAGCAGAGACATTACTTTGCTGACTAAGGTCCATC
Source organism: Capricornis sumatraensis (assembly GCF_032405125.1). Classification (NCBI taxonomy): domain Eukaryota; kingdom Metazoa; phylum Chordata; class Mammalia; order Artiodactyla; family Bovidae; genus Capricornis; species Capricornis sumatraensis. The sequence goes on from NC_091082.1 coordinate 74,783,841, forward strand.
TAGTCAAGGCTATGGTTTTTCCAGTGGTCTTGTATGTATGTGAGAGTTGGACTGTGAAGAAGGCTGAGCGCCGAAGAATTGATGCTTTTGAACTGTGGTGTTGGAGAAGACTCTTGAGAGTCCCTTGGACTGCAAGGAAGTCCAACCAATCCATTCTGAAGGAGATCAACCCTGGGATTTCTTTGGAAGGAATGATGCTAAAGCTGAAACTCCAGTACTTTGGCCACCTCATGCGAAGAGCTGACTCATTGGAAAAGATTCTGATGCTGGGAGGGATTGGGGGCAGGAGGAGAAGGGGACAACAGAGGATGAGATGGCTGGATGGCATCACTGCCTCAATGGACTTGAGTCTGAGTGAACTCCGGGAGTTGGTGATGGACAGGGAGGCCTGGTGTGCTGCTATTCATGGGGTCGGAAAGAGTCAGACACGACTGAGTGAACTGAACTGAACATTTGAAATAATATTTTGTAAAATTTTTCCAGCATGTCTTTTTTGGTGGTTCTGATCATGGTCATACATCAAAATTGTCCTTGGAGACTTTGGAAATACACATTCTGGCTCCTGGTGATAATAAGTCAGTGAGTTCTGGGTCAGTCCTACATTAAAAAAAAATTTCCCTGAAGTTTCTAATATCCTTCCAAATTTAAGAGTCCCTCTTCTAATATTTGGCAGAGGCAATTTTTATATCCCTTCATCCCAAGTATTAGTGAAATAGAAAGTTTGTTTAATTGGTCAACAGAGATGTTAAAGTAGAAACCCAATGACTGTCTCTTGCCTTGTGCCCACCCAGACTATATGGAATATATATATTCTGCATTATTTTAGCCAAATGTATCGAAATGAATTTTATTTCCAAAATCTCTTGCGAGAGGGGTTCTAATTTTTTTAAGTTTTTTTTCTTTATTTTATCAGGTTGATATAATATTAGGCTGTCATTCTAATCATCTGAATCTACACCTCAGTTCTTCTAATGATGTCCTCTGCTTAACCCCTTGGATCATATTGCAATTTTTACTGAGAGATTACAGCTTTATGGTATCAGTAAATCAATCATTTTAATATTCAAACATAGGGGACTTCTAAAAAGTTATCTCTTTTTGAAATGTTGCTTTTGGTCAGAGGATGTGGTTTATATGACAAAATTTGAAACGTATTGAGACCAAGACTTCATTTACGACCTAGTAAACTTTTTCCTATCTTTGAAAGAACTGTTTTCCATAAATGTTGCGTGCTACATTCTCTATATGACCATGAAATCAAGTTTTCTTGTTTGCTAGTTATTCATATTTCTCATATACTTATTACTTTTTTAGTTTGATCTGTTGTTTCACAGTTATGATTATGAATATAACATCTTGTCTTTACACTTTTGTCAATATTATTCTGAGGGTTTAGTTTTTAGGTGTAGATAGATTTTAAATTGTTAAAGCATCCCATCTAATTATTGTTAATCATATATATTTACCATCTATACATATAACAGTCCTTTTCTCTCTGGGGCTTTCCCAGTGGGTCAAATGATAAAAAGTCTGCCTGAGATGCAGGAGACCCGGGTTCAATCCTTGGGTCAGGAAGATCCCCTGGAGAAGGAAATGGCAACCCACTCTAATATTTCTCCTGGAAAAATCCCATGGATGGAGGAGCCTGGTGGGCTATAGTTCATGGGGTCACAAAGAGTCAGACACAACTGAGTGACTAACACTTTCACTTTCTGTCGTAATGCCTGTTGGTAGTTTTCATCTGTGACATCTTTTTTTATATTTTTACTTTTAATATCTTTGTTTCATGATTGACTCTTTTAGGTAGTATATAGGTATATACTGTCTTATATCCAGTTTACTAATGTCTCTTTTTTAGTTAGAGAATTTAGTCCATGTACAGCTGTTGTGATTATTGATATATTTAATGCTAATCTTATTTTGTGCTTTCCATGCATTCTGCTGTTTTAATAACATTTTCATGACTTTATTTTTACCCTTTTCACTTATTGCCAAATCTTTAAGTTGATTATACTTTCTTTAATCCCTTGTATTCCCAGGTAGTCCTAGTGGTAAAGAATCTGCCTGCCAATGCAGGAGATGCAGGAGACATGGGTTTCATCGCAGGATCGGGAAGATACCCTGCAGTAGGAAATGGCAACCCACTCCACTGTTCTTGCCTAGAAAACTCCATGGACAAGCGGAGCTGGCAGGCTACAGTCCATGGGGTTGCAGAGTCAGACATGACTGAGCATGTGTGCACATCTACTCCCTTGTAATTGTTTCCTCTAATTTGAAAGGCATATATAAGGTATTCACTCCAAAATACATCTTCTACTGAAATATATTCAAAAGGTGCACATACCAGAAGGTCAGTAAATTTTCACATTTACCTACCAGTCTCCCTCAACTTTTCCTTTTCCAATAGTAACCATTATCCTAATGCCGTAGATTTTATATTTATAACACATATATATATTTGCAAGAGTACTGGAGTGGGTTGCCATTTCCTTCTCCAGGGGATCTTCCCGATGTAGGGATTGAACCCGGGTCTCCCGCACTGCAGGCAGACGCTTTACCCTCTGAGCCACCAGGGAAGCCACCATGTATAAAATATATACATACATAAATGGCTCCTAAGCATAAGAAAGGGGATTCCCAGGTGACTAGTGGGTTACAAATCCATCTGCAATGCAGGAGACACAGGAGATGTGGGTTCAGTTCCTGGGTTGGGAAGATCCCTTGAAGGAGGGCATGGCAACCCACTCCAGTATTCTTGCCTGGAGAGTCCCATGGTCAGAGGAGCCTGGCGGAATACAGTCCATAGGGTTACAAAGAGTTGGACATGACTGAAGTGACTTAGCACATATGCACTCAAGCAAAAGAAAATATGTTCAACTTTATGCATAATATGAGAAATAATAAATATGAAAAATTAAAATTCCATAAGATACCATTTCTCACTTAACAGATAAGGAAAATTTTTAAAGCTCAGCAACATATTTTGTTAGCAAGATGTGAGTAACTGGTTCTTTTATACGTTGCGCTGTGCTTAGTCGCTCAGGCATGTCTGGCTCTTTGCAACACCGTGGACTGTAGCCCGGTAGGCTCCTTTGTCCATGGGGATTCTCTAGGCAAGAATATTGGAATGGGTTGCTACCCCTTTCTCCAGGGGATCTTCCCAACCCAGAGATCAAACCTAGGTCTCCTGCACTGCTGGTGGATTCTCTACCGTCTTAGCCACCAGGGAAGCCCCGGAATGTAAACTGGTACAAATATTGGAAACAAAATAAGTGTTCATCTATAGGAGATTGTTTAAATAAAAAGTAGTACATGAAGTATTTTGGAAGTTTAAAAGAGAAAGATCTCTAAGGTTTATATGGAGTGATTTTCAGGATATATTACTTAGTGAGAGAAGCAGAATAAAAATTGTAAGCAGTCCATAATATGTGATCTTTTGTGCAGGAAAGGAGATATAGGAAAATAGATGTGCATCTATTTATTTTTCCAAAATATTGGAAAAAAATTTTTTCCTTCTATACAAGAAGGAAAAGCCAAGAAGCAAATAAGGTTGGATATCTACCGGACTGATCAGGAATGAAGGACTGGGGATGAGAGAGTGACTCCTCTCCAAGTATAAATTTTCATGCAGTTTTGACTCTCATAATCACACTAATATCTTATATACTCAAATGGAAGCCACAAAGAAAAGTAAAACCAATAAGAATGAGGGGAATCTAAAATGGAATACAAATAGAAAAAAAAGTGAAACTAAGTTGTTTCAGATGAAAAATTGAACCACACTGAAGGTGAGGGACAACGAGGCCAAGTAACTTTTTGATACAGCATTTTGAAAGCTTAACCTTAGAATAAATGCCAAAAGAACTGTACACAAATATATTGAACTCTTATTCAGTAGGATTGTTATTTTGCAGTGTTGTTGGTTATCAGTTTGTTACTGTGTTCTGCTAACAGAATGAACGAAGTCTGGCTTCTCACAACTGTTGGCAGTAGTGTAGTCTGTAGTGGGGGAAGTGATTTTGGATTGGGATTTGAGGTATCAGTGTGAACCCATGGTTTGTTCTATATCTATTAAATTATCTATCATCTATCTATAATCTATCTGTCTATCATCTTTCTACCTACCTAGCAGTGTGCTTGTATAGATACAAACACACATATATACATTTTCTAGCTCTGTTCTATTAAATTATCTATCATCTATCTATAATCCGTCTCTCTTTCATCTTCTACCTACCTAGTAGTGTGCATGTGTATATACAAGTACACATATATATGTGTTCTAGCTCTGTGTACTGAGGGCATAGAATCAACACTCCTGTATCTGTGAGGACTACACAAATCCAGGTTTCTAAATAACATTGTGATTAAAAGGAACCAGGGCTCCTTGGGAAAGAAAGAAAAGCTGGATCAGAGAAACCCACAGAGTAAGCCTGGAATATCATCTTATGCCGATAATTAATGAAGGTTCAAAACTCAGGGAAAAAATGTACAACTTGAGAGTTGCAAGTTAAGTTTTATTTGGGGCAAAATGAGAACTGCAGCCCAGGAGATAGCACCTCAGACAGCTCTGAGAAACTTCTCCAAAGTGGCAGGTGGGAAGGTCAGTATATATGTGATTTTGGTGAAGGCAGAATATGTGCAATCAAGCACATAGTTTTCCAGAAGGTTTCTGCTATTCTGGTGAAGCTTTCTACTAGTCATGAGGAGCAGCTGTCACCATGGATTTTAGTGCTTTTCTAGATAGTAATACATACAAGAATTGGGCTCATTAAAACTGGCTCTTGAAAATATCTGAAAATCTATCCTGTCAGTTTTCCCCTGAGCACAGAGTGCCTAGTTTCTGCTCTCCACCCTGAACTCCTTTCAGGGGATTTTAAAGGTCAGCAGCTGCAATAGCACATGATTTAATCCTTGAAGAGATAGATAGCAAGTGCCCATGGCAAGTGCCAATTTCTAGTTGACAGAATTTGACTTCAGAAGATGCTAGAAATCAAAAATAATTTTTAAAGGGTTTCAAATAAAATGACTTTTATTTGGAAAAGTCATAACTTTGGATTAGAGGTGTTTAAAATAATAATTTTATCTTCTGTGAACCTAAATAATGATAGTTCTTTGAACTGGTACCTCAACAAATAGCCAACTTACAAGGCTGCTGCTGCTGCTGCTAAGTCGCTTCAGTCAGGTCCGACTCTGTGCAACCCCATAGATGGCAGCCCATCAGGCCCCTCTGTCCACGAGATTCTCTAGGCAAGAATACTGGAGTGGGTAGCCATTTCCTTCTCTTACAAGGCTAGAGTTGACATATCCTAGGAAGGAAAACAATGCAATTCCTTTTTAGAAGTCACTGAGGACAGCCTAGTGCTCAGGGGTGTAAACTGTAGCAAGGCTGCCTGGGTTCACCACTTGTGTGAAGTGAAGTGGCTCAGTTGTATCCGACTCTTTGTGACCCCATGGACTGTAGCCTACCAGGCTTCTCCCTCCTTGGGATTCTCCAGGCAAGAGTACTGGAGTGGGTTGCCATTTCCTTCTCCAGGGGATCTTCCCAACCCAGGGATTGAACCCGAGTCTCCTGCATTCCAGGCATATGCTTTAACCTCTGAGCCACCAGGGAAGCCCTTAGTCAAATGGCCATAGTTATGTTAATCCACTTAACCTGAGTAAATCCATGTAAACACATTTACATGTGCTAAGTGGGCAATACACCTTAGGCATTGCTATTTCCTCTTAGATTTATGCATTGTGTTATTTAAGGGAACTACCTTTTCTGTGAAGGTGTAGATCCTTTTCCACCATGAGCATCTCTTATTACCCTCTGAGTTGTAGTTGCAGTTGCCAGTTTAGCAGCTGTAGTTGCCATTTAAGCACAGGTGCTTAGAATTTTGTAACTTCTAATTCAAGAAATGGTCTTAAAGATTGAAATATAAATGGTTCATGATTCTTAGGAATTCTTTTCTCGTATTTTGTTTACATTTGATTTCATTCATATAGTTTTATTTACAAATATATTTCCCTTTATGCCTGTTGTAGAGTAGTTACTGTTTTAATTTTACTGAGTGTTTTGGCTTCGTTTCTTCTCTCAACAAGGTAGATACTTCACTCCACTTTCTTCTTGTTTGCATGGTCTTTGAGAAGTTGGATGTAAATCTTACCCTTGCTCCTCTATATGTAGATTTTCCCCCCTCTGGCTTCTTTCAGGATTTTTTCTTTAGCTTTGATTTCCTACAGTTTCTATACAATATGACCTGGGCTAGCTTTTGGGGGCACTTGTTCTGCATTTGTCCCAGTGTTTGGGGATAATCTGTTTTGTGTTTTTTGCTTTCTCTCCTAGTCTTTTTTCTCTTTGCTTTTCAGTTTTGAAAGTTTCTTTTGACACAGTCTCAATATCCTGAGGATATTGAATATCCTCAGATTCTTTCCTCAGCCATGTCCAGTCTACTACTGAGACTATCAAAGGCATTGTTCATTTCTGTTACAGTGTTTTTGATCTCTAGCATATCTTTTTGATTCTTTCTTAGGACTTCCCTCTCTCTACAGACACTATCCATTTGTTCTTTTTTCATATATATTTGATTTAATGTTTTATCTACTACATATATTTTTTCTGATATATATGAAAATAAATATATAACTATGAAAAAAGTCTCCACCCACATATTACCTGATAGCCACAGCACACTTTGGGAAACACTGATCTGACTTCATCCTTTTATAGCTGAAGAAACTGGATCCAGCCAGGCAAGAAATTTGCATAAGGGCAAATCAAAAGTGACAGAAATGGGATGGGAAGTCTGGTTCCAGCTTTTCACCTGCATTTTTAAATTCCCCAAAGCAACATGGTATAGTGGCAGTGTCCCCGACCAGCTGTGTATCCTTGGACAAGCTACTTAATATCGCTGTGCCTCTGTGTACCCATCTGTAAAATGGGGATAATGATTGTATTCATTCATAGAATTGTTTTGAATATTTAATGAATTAATCTTCATGAACCATTAGGGCACTGCCTGGTACATAGTAAGCATTATATATATTTGTTAATACACAAGATAGGACTTGTAGTCATCTATCCAGTCATTCTTGCAAATTATCTACTTTTTTATTAGAGGCTTTAGTGTAACAATCACAGTTGTTTTAAAATTTACATTTTGAATCTGGTTCTGACACTTGCGCTGTCTCTTTAAACTGTGTTAAATGCCCTTTAGTATTACTTATAATTTTTTGCTGAAAGCCAGACATGATGTACTGGGTGAAAGGAACTCCCAGAAATAGGCCTTTAATAATGTGCTGATAAGGTATAGGGAAGCATACCCTATGATAAGGCATTAGCCTTTCAGTGAGCCTGTGTCTGAACTGTGAACTTCACAAGTTCTTCTCAGTCCTCCCCTCCCACATTTTAGGTGGGGCAGATGATTGGAGGGGCTGGAATTGAATATTTTCCTTGTCTCTCATGGAAGGCTTATAAGGGGTCAGTTCAGTTCAGTTCAGTCGCTCACTTGTTTCTGACTCTTGGTGACACCATGGACTGTTGCACACCAGGCTTCCCTGTCCATCACCAACTCCTAGAGTTTGCTCAGACTCATGTCCATCAAATTGGTGATGCCATCAAACCATCTTATCCTCTGACGTCCTCTTCTCCTCCTGCCTTTAATCTTTCCCAGCATCAAGGTCTTTTCAAATGAGTCAGTTCCTCACATCAGGTGCCCAAAGTATTGAAGTTTCAGCTTACGCATCAGTCCTTCCAATGAATATTCAGGACTGATTTCCTTTAGGATTGACTGGTTTGATCTCCTTGCAGTTCCGGGGACTCTCAAGAGTCTTCTCCAATACCACAATTCAAAAGCATCAATTCTTTAGCACTCAGCTTTCTTTATAGTCCAACTCACATCCATACATAACTACTGGAAAAACCATAACTTTGACTAGACGGACCTTTGTCAGCAAAGTAATGGCTCTGCTTTTTAATATGCTGTCTAGGTTGGTCATAACTTTTCTTCCAAGGAGTAAGTGTCTTTTAATTTCATGGCTGCAGTCACATCTGAAGTGATTTGGGAGCCTAAGAAAATAAAGTCTGTCACTGTTTCCATTGTTTCCCCATCTGTGTGCCATGAAGTGATGGGACTGGATGCCATGATCTTAGTTTTTTGTATGTTGAGCTTTAAGCCACCTTTTTCACTCTCCTCTCTTACTTTCATCAAGAAAACTGAAAGGGGTCAGTTATGCTGTGATAAAACGCAAATGGGTTAGGTGCTGGTAAAATAATTTCTCTTGAGCACAGGCCTTGTCAAAAGAACAAAATGTTCTGCATATCCCCAAATAGTTTTTCTCTTTCCTTGTCAAAAGCCCAAGGAGATTTTCTTTGATATTTACTGTGAGAACTTGGTTGAGTTCCAGAGGTAAAACTCCCCAAAGTTTTTTTTCTTTTTTTTTTTTTCTTTTAGAATGGGTCTTTCAATGCAGTGATTCAAAATTCATGATATAATAATTGGGAATTTGTAGACAGAGAATGATGAGGGTTCTGAAGGTATCGTGATGAGTCACTGTTTGATAAGAGAATCATTTCCCTGGTTCGGTGATCCAGTGGCCTGAAGTTTCTAACTCTCAGACTTGTCTACATTGTTATTGTTGTTCAGTCTGCTGAGTCATGTCCGACTCTTTGCAACCCCTTGGACTGTAGCCCTCCAGACTCCTCTGTCCATGGGATTTCCCAGGCAAGAATACTGGAGTAGGCTGCCATTTTCTTCTTTACGTCTACATTGAGCCTTCAGCAGCTTATCTATTGCAGTTCAGATTTTTCTACCCTGCTACTAGTTCTGAAAGTTTCTGCTGCTGGGTTTCTGCTCTGATAGTTGTGATTCTTTCTGCCTGTTTCTCCAGGGTGGGAGAAAATGGTTTGTCTGAGACCTCACTTCTCTGACAGATCTCAGAAGAGTTGTTGATATTTCAGTTTGTTCAGATCTTTACTTGTTAGGACAGAGTAGCAACTTTCGAGCTTCTTACACACTGGACCAGAAACCACAAGTTCCCTTGGTTTATTTCTTATCTTTGGGAATATTAGTTTTGAAAGGTTAGTAAATTAACTTGAACATATTGAGCCATAATTTTTCTGTTTAGAAAATACTGTCATCTGTAGAATGTTGTTTTGTTTCCTATTGCTGCTGTAACAAATTACCTCAAACTTCCTGGCTTAAACCAATTGAAATTTATTCTCTTATGGATGTGGAGACCAGAAGTTTGAAATGAGTCTTATGGGGCTAAAATCAAGGTGTCAGTGCAGTTGGTTTCTTCAGAAGGCCAGGGAAGAATACATTCTTGGCGTCTTCCAGTTTCTAGAGGCTGCTGCTATTCATTCTGGCCACGCCGATGTCTGCTGCAATAATCACATGGCCTTCTTCCTTTCTGTAGTCAAGTCTTCCTCTGCTGCTGCTGCTAAGTCGCTTCAGTTGTGTCTGACTGTGTGACCCCAGAGACAGCAGCCCACTAGGCTCCCCCGTCCCTGGGATTCTCCAGGCAAGAACACTGCAGTGGGTTGCCATTTCCTTCTCCAATGCGTGAAAGTGAAAAGTGAAAGTGAAGTCGCTCAGTCGTGTCCGACTCTTCGAGACCCCATGGACTGCAGCCTACCAGGCTCCTCCGCCCATGGGATTCTCCAGGTAAGAGCGCTGGAGTGGGGTGCCATAGCCTCCTCCAAGTCATCCTCTACTTTTCTCTTAAAAGGATACTTGCAATTGTACATAGGGCCTGCCTGGATAATTTAGGAAAATCTCTCCATCTCAGAATTCTTAATCATATCTGCAAAATTCTTTTTGCCATGTAAGGTAACCTTCACAGGTTACAGGGTTTAGAACCTGGATATCTGAGCGTCATTATTCATTCTACCACCAATGTGTTTAGAAAAGTATCATTTCCTCTTCTGATTATTAAATGTACCTTGAACAATTTTTATGAATTGATGGCACTAGGTTTCATTGCAGGACAGAATAAATAATAATAAGTGCTGCCTAGGTAGCAGAAGGAAATGCTTTGTCATTGCTTGACTGACCAAGACAGTGATTTAAGATCTCAATTTTAATAACAAGAGAAAAATAAGTGGATATGCACAGATTTTTTTCCCACAGATTTTTGTAGATTTTGGTTAAGATAAATTTGTATTTCCCTAGCTGATTTTAAAAAAATGGTGGCGAGCTTCTATACATATGACCAGAATGTAACGTGTTGACTGAAAAAAGATGCATGACCTAAAAGTTAAGAGTTATGTTTCATTTGGAGGACATTCCTAGGACTTCAAGCCTGGGAAACAACTTCTCAGATAACACTGAGAAAACTGTTCTGAAGAGGAAGAGGGGAAGCCCTAACATATAGGAGTTTTTGCAAAGTTGGAGCAAAAGGTTACTGTTAACAAAGGAAAACTAGATATCTCAAGTTAAGGAATTTAGTGCTTTTCTCTGTAGGGGGAGATGCGAGATTCTGGGCTCACTGAAATCGTTCCTTTGATATTCATCTTCGCTGTCTGGGACCAGTATCCTGTGTTTTCTCATCCTTAGTTTCCTTGGACTGCGCCATTGTGGGTAACTACCCTCTGATGACTGCTAAATGTCAGGCATTCCTTCTTTCCATTCTGAGTTCCCTCAAGGTTCACCATCAGGGTGGCCAAAATCATCGATGGCTGCCACATCCTTTTTTTACTGATGTGGCAGGCATTATTTTATTTCCATGTGTGCTATTTTCAACAAGAGCGTTGCCCCTCTTCCCTTCCATATAGGCCCTGCAGGACTGTGTTGCCATTTAAATTTTGATTTAAATGTTTTGTCCAAATAACGTATTTTAGGACAGAATATGTGAAAAGGGCATGTAATGTAATTTTCCCAGGATCTTAATTCCCTTCAGAATAACTTTATAGCTTTAGATCTTAATGACTCTAGGTCTGGTCAAAGAATCAGAAATACAAAGCTGGAAATGATGAGAGGGTAGTGGCATAAAAGCATAACACTTTAAAGTATTTAAGGAAAAAATATCTTTTAGTGGGTATTTATGGAGTTTCAGGATAATCACTGAGAAGCAACATTTGAGATGTCTGACAAAACAATGAAAATAACTTCAAACTTTATGAATAGTTGAAAGTTAGGTTTAAATGAAAGCTTGTCTGAACTTCAAAATAGTGAATTTGGCGTGAGAAGTCTATAATTATTGTCATCAGATGCGAGGTTCCCCAGCCACCATTATGTTAAATTAAACCCTCTGAATGCTGTGTTTATCTTTCTGGTTCTTTATGTGGTGGAGAAAGGAGAGTTCAGAGATAGTTATGGTAAAGCCTGAGTGCTTCCCCTTCATCGTCCACATTTTTGTTTTAGTGAGCAGGGCCAATATAAACATTCAAAATGTAAATTCTCCTATAGCGGAAGGAATTTTCAAGTGAACCAGTATTTTCAAAGGGCATTTTTCAAAGTGAGAGCCCAGACCATAAAGAAAGCAGTGGTAGGTATCAAGTTGGAGGAAAAAAAAAAAATCACCATGAAAACAGCAATGCAAATATATAGATATAAAGACTGGACAACATTGCTGACCTGGGAAAAGCTGCAGTTTTAAAAATACCTTACATGATATATTACCCATATGACAATTTTAAAAAGCAAGATAAAAACATACCCAGAACACATCGCCATACAGTCATATGATACGAAGTTAGTCTACCCCAGTGATGTCACTGCTGGTTTCAGACCATTCTAGGAAAAGACTCTGTGGATAGATAGAGGTACATTGTGCCTTCTGGTTTTATGGTGTTGGAATTCAGACTACATAAATTTTAATTTGTTTATGTCTGCTCTTTGTGTTAAATTAAAAGAAGTTGGATTGCCTAGACAATGAGTATTTTGCTTGAATGAGTCTGCTAAAAGAAGCTAGTATTTATAATGTCATGAATCACACCAAAAACTTCCCTTTATGAAAGAAAAAATGCAAAGCAACGGTAGATTACAGATTGAGTGAAAATAGAATGATTAAGAGGTTGGGCTTCAGAGGCAGACAAGAGACATGCTTGTATTCTGGCTGTGTCGCTTACTGTCATGTAATTTTAGGCAAATTGCTTAGATTCTCCACACCCTGTATTTTCTCATTTGAGTAATAATAATAACAGCAACAGCAATAACAATATATAGCAGCACCAACTTCAACAGTGTTTTGTAGAAAGTAAAAGTACTGATGCATATGAACCCCATGATTGCTCAATGAATAGCCTTTGGTACGATTATTGTTGCTGAGTGAACTTCACGGTCCAGATTCCACAGACTCTAGTCAGTGCCCTATTCCCAGCAAAGGGGGAGAGGAATGTCAGAATGTGGAAGATGCCATCAGCCTCAAAAGCTTCGTAAATCTCTTTGTGATCTTATCTTTGAGAACATCTTTCACAACCTTTTCCAAATATAAGTTAATACCATTTGTATTTCCTGTATATTGGGAAATGCTTTATAAATTTATGTTTTAATTTGAAACATTTCCTTTTATCTGACATTCCGGCCGCTATAAATTTAAAGCATGTCTACTTGCCCTGGGATTTTATGATTTAGGAAGTATTAGTGTCATTTCCATTAACTATTCACAACTGAAAAAATACAAGCTTGTTTGAACTTTTACTGTGTTCCAGGTACTGTGATAAGCATTTTACGTACTTTTTGTCGTTTAGTCTTCAAAATAGTCTTATGAGGCAGGCAATATTATTCTTTAAAGAAAGTGTTTAAATATGTGGTGCGTCTAGGCCCCAGTGTTCTTGATATTTTTTAGTAAGTATTCCGATGGTAGCCTTTTATCTACTCTAGTTTTTTTATGGTTAAGCACTTAGAGCTATAATTAAAAGCTGTGTATTGAACTGGTTGTTGACGCAAGCTGTGAATTATGAAAGACCTTGGTTCCAGTCCTGACTCTAAACTAGTGTTCACCTTGGATAAACCGCTTAACCTTGTTGTTCAGTCGCTGAGCTGTGTCTGACTCTTCATGATGCCAGGCTCCTCTGTCTTCCACTCTGTCCTGGAGTTTGCTCAAATTCATGTCCATTGAGTCAGTGATGCTATCTAACCATCTCATCCTCTGCTGTGCCTTCTCCTATTGCCTTCAGTCTTTCCCAGCATCAGGGTCTTTTCCAGTGAGTTGGCTCTTCACATCAGGTGGCCAAAGTATTGGAGCTTCAGCTTCAGCAACAGTCCTTCCAATGAATATTCTTGGTTGATTTATCTTAGAATTGATGGCTTAACTTTATTCTCTTATTAAATGGGGCTAATGTTAACTACTTCAAAGATTTATTTCCAGGATTAAGTGACTCAATTAGTATAGTGAATATAAGAAGTTTGTGATAGAACCTGGTGCATAATAAGCACTCATCTAATGGTGGTCATTATTTTTGATAAACATGCAGCGAGTTACTGATCGATAAAACACACACACACAGTTAGAGGCAATAGGAAATGCTAAGCTAAAAATAATGTGCTTTACAGTATTTGGATTTATAATTTGATGAGAAAGCAACATCTATGTATTAAAGAAGTACTTAAAAAAATACAAGCAAGGGCTTTATAAGGTTGTAGGAGATAGTGATAAATTCTGAGTGTTGGGGTATAGCTCAAATGAGAGGAGGCAGAGAAAACAGCACTTGAACTGGGCTTTGAAAAATAAAATTATGTTACTATTTGGAGAAGGGAGAAAAGAGCTTTCCTGATGCAGGGACTAGCATGAGTAAAAGCCCTGAACTGAGTACAGTACTCAGGGAATAGTGGCTATTATGATGTGTGATGTGACTGGAGAATGGAGTTTGTGGAGACATCAGTTTAGAAATAAGACTGAAAGACAGATATAGCCCAGACTGTTAAATGCCTTGCTAAGAACCTTTAATCTTACTGTTTAGAAGACTCTGATTAGAAATGTGGAAAATACATTTGGAAAGGTATATAGGATATACCTCGAGGATATAATTTTTTGGATTAAGAATAGGGTGTGGGAGGGTCAGTGATTCTGGAATACACTTCTACAAGTGCTTTGACAGAACCTGTTTTGTTAACTCACATAAACCCCACCTGCTGGGGCTTTGCTTGATTGGCAGTCTGGTAATCCTCTTGTGAGAATTAACTGGCAGCTTTATCTATAAATAACATTCATTTTCAAGTGTGAGATACAAAGGTGTAGTTTTGGTGGTGAGAGATTGTCCAGCCCACCACCTTTTTAAATCCAGAGGTAGTCCCTCAATCCAGAGTGTTTTTTAAAGTCTAGTTTGTCAAGCTTTTGCATTCTTGTCACATTTCTAAGATCTTAAGACATAGTTCATGAAGAAAATGACTTTTCTTGGAGGAAATATGAACCTCTATTAGGATTCAGGGTATTACTTGTATTATTATTAGTCTAGTGCTTAATAGTAATTCAGTAGGTAACATTGAATCACTTTTTTCTTCCAGTTTTATTGAGATATAATTGACATACAGCACTGTATAAGTTTTAAGTTGTGTAGCCTAATGATCTGACTTACATACATCATGAAATTATTGCCACAGTAAGTTGGGTGAACATCCATCATCTCAGACAGATAAAAAATAAAGGAAAAGAAAAATAATTTTGTGATGTGAACTATTTAGGATTTACTCTTTTAACAGCTTTCATACACAGCATTCAGTAGTGTTAATTATAGTAATCATGTTGTGCATTACATTCCTAGTATTTATTTATCTTATAACTGGAAGTCTGTACCTTTTGATCACCTTCATCCAATCTACTCCACTCCCCACCTGTACTACAAATCTCTTTTTTCTTGAGTTTCTTTTTGAAGTATAATTAACCCAACTGTGTTACCAACATAGTTGAAGAAGGAAATGGTAACCCACTCCAGTATTCTTGCCTGGAAAATCCCACGGACAGAAGAGCCTGGTAGGCTGCAGTTCATGGGATCACAGAATCAGACATGACTGAGTGACTGTGCACTCATGTCACCAACATAGTGATCTGCTATTTCTATACATTTCAGAGCGATCACTGTAATACGTATAGTTATGTGGTCACGTATGGATGTGAGAGTTGGACTGTGAAGAAAGCTGAGCGCCGAAGAATTGATGCTTTTGAACTGTGGGGTTGGAGAAGACTCCTGAGAGTCCCTTGGACTGCAAGGAGATCCAACCAGTCCATTCTGAAGGAGATCAGCCCTGGGATTTCTTTGGAATGAATGATGCTGAAGCTGAAACTCCAGTACTTTGGCCACCTCATGCGAAGACTCTGGTGCTGGGAGGGATTGGGGGCAGGAGGAAAAGGGGATGACAGAGGATGAGATGGCTGGATGGCATCACGGACTCAATGGACGTGAGTCTGAGTGAACTCCGGGAGTTGATGATGGACAGGGAGGCCTGGCGTGCTGCGATTCATGGGGTCGCAAAGAGTCGGACACGACTGAGCGACTGAACTGAACTGAACTGAACTGATGGGTGTCACCATACTAAGATATTACATTATTATTACATTGAATAAATTTTAATAATTTATAAAATATTTTCACTGACATGGTTTCATTTGGATCTTCACAATTACTCAAGTGGAGGCAAAGTTGTTACATTTAATAGGTGAAGAAACAGACTGAGAGAGGTTGAGTAACTTGCTCAAGATCCCAGAACCAGTAAGAGTTGGAACCGGGGCTTGGACTTTAACTCGACTCCAGATGGGCCTTTTTATTCCAATTACACATCTCTACTTTCTCTAGTCATATTTCTACATCTGATACTTAGTATCCATCTGTGTATAGTCTCCAATAAGTAAACTATAAATATTCCAGTTTTTCACCTTAAAAATTCTTGATGTATCTTTCAGTACAGTAAATGTGCCATTAAAATGTGATCAACAC
The DNA here is from genome assembly GCF_032405125.1 of Capricornis sumatraensis. Lineage (NCBI taxonomy): Eukaryota > Metazoa > Chordata > Mammalia > Artiodactyla > Bovidae > Capricornis > Capricornis sumatraensis. The sequence continues at coordinate 74,799,700 of NC_091082.1, forward strand.
CTTAGGAAGAAATCTGTGTGTTAATTCATCATATTGATAGTGTTAAGGTTGTTGATTTAAAAAAAAAAAAATTTTTGTTTTGTATTGGGGTATAGCCGATTAACAAACAATGTTGTGATAGTTTCAGGTGAATAGTGAAGGGACTCAGCCATACATATACATGTATCCATTCTCCCCCAAACTCCCTTCCCATCCAGGCTGCCGCATAACACTGAGCAGGGATCCATGTGCTATACAGTAGGTCCTCGCTGGTTATCCATGACCTTCCCAAACTCCTTAACTATCCCTTCAGCCCATCCTTCCTCATGGTGAGGGTTGTTGATTCTTGTTTGATTTCTTTCATTCTTTTTTTCTTTCTGTCTTTTCATGTAGCTGCGTGACTGTGTTAAGCTTAACTGAGTTATGGTAGATTTTGGCTGTAATTTTAGACAACACCTATTTTGGCTTTATTTTCAAACCTGATGCATTTTTATCATGGCAGTTACATCTTATCAACACTGAAAACTAACACAAATGAAATATGGACCTGAGGTTGAGCAGGAACCAATAAGGCAGCCAAATACCTGTTTCCATCCAAGGTCTGGTCTGCCTTTCCTTTTTTAAAGACAAATATTTTGAATATCATCCTTCGGCACTGTAGATTAAAAAAATTGATTCTTTACCTAAAGTATATTGTCTTTTAAATGGGGAAAATGGCAGAGACTAAAAGAGAACCCTGCTTAGGACGTCGTGACTGCCCCTTTTGGAAGGAGCAGCACTGCCCGCTTGTGGCTGCCGTCTTTGTCCTAGACCGGCTGCTAGTTCAAGGAATCTGGCACCATTTCCCCGTGTTAAAGTTTATATTACTACTGCTTCTTGGGGTCTCTCCTGAAGGAGAGTCATGAAAAAGGGCCATGAAAGAGAAGAATTTAGGCAGAAAGGATCTCAGAATGTCTTTGTATGTTAAAGAGCTATCATACTCACTGAGAGAAACACACAGTTCACCCGGTAAGGAGTAGATTGGTATCAATATTGATTGGTATCAGTATATCCTTGGAAAGATCTAGTATGATGCAAATAAGCATATACCCTGAAAAAGGACGTCACCAGAAAAGGGCCAACTGATAACTGCTTTCTCAGATATACAGGGGGAAAAAATGACATTATCACTTAACTTGTCTCACTCTGTAGCACTCATTTTTCACCGTTTGGAAGGACTTGAGTTAGAGTTTAAAAGAGTTTAGATACTCCTTTTTTGGCAATGTTGCTTTAGTTAATAGTTCCTTTCTTCCTCCCCTCTGCCCCACCCCCCTTTTTTACATTTATTTAGTTTTTTAGAAACATTTCAAGATAGAAAGTGAATAAAATATTTAGCAACACAATAGGGCCTTTCCTAATTCTGGCTGAGAAGAGGTGAAACAACCAGTTCAATATTTACAAAAAAGAAGTTAGCATTTCAGTATCTTTAGGTGCAGAATGTTTTATCTCAAAAAAAAAAGAAAAAAAGGTGAGAATTTATTTGTAGTAAAGCTGTCAATCTTAAAATTCTTTAAAACAAAGTCAGTCATCACACTACCCTTTATTTGCTTCAATTAATTTGTAAACTCCGATGAAAATTCCCCTCCTTCTCGGATACTCTCTGTATCTTAGCTTTGGTCACCAAAGCCAAGTCCCACATAAAATTCCCAAGTTGCCCAGAGTTTTGTGTTCAGCCTCTGCTCCGTTTCCCTTTCCGTGTTTGGCTTCTTTGCTTTAACTGATCTTGCCTTGTTCCCACTTGTAGAGCGCACACTGGCCGTTCTTCTTGCCCTGCTCTCTGCTGTGTGTGCCATTCCTCCAGCCTGCTGGGCACTCAGCGCTCCCTGCAGCGTCTCCTCTTCCCTCGTTATTTACCGCTTCCCCTTTGACAGTAAGTATTCTGCTGGATTAATCTAGTCTAAAGAGTTTGTAATTTATAGTGTCATATTTCTCCAGATAATGTTGTATTTTGATGTTTCAAAATGAAGCTACCAGAGAAACTCCCAGAAACGTCATATTGTAAGTAGGAAAAAATGTATTAGTGGCAGGAATCCTCAGCTGAAGGCAGGCCACTTTGAGAGAGAATTTGGAGGCCTTTGGTTAGCCTCATATTCACATTTTCTAGCCTGCATCATCTAGGGTGGAATTTTGATGCTCTGTTTTTGGTTTTTAACTCCACATTCAATGAGACAATCATGTGAAATTATAACCAAAAGGATATTCTAGCCACTGCCTTTGCAAGCCAACAGACTGTTTATCAAGGAGTAAAGAGGATCTTTTTCAGATCTGCCTTGAGTTTTGTTGCAGGGCAAAGTCTCTGCTGTTTTATTTAATAACACAGGCTATTTCCATACTTATAAACATGGATAGAGGATTTAAGTTTAAGGTTTTAAATTCCATGTTTCCAAGATTAATATTGAAAAGATTTTAAAATGGCAAGTCTTTTCAGGATGTACAGTCAAATAAGTAAATTATACACACCACCCGGGAGAAACTTCAAAAATTTTCCAGTTTTTAAAAATATAATTTTCAATATTATATATATACCTTCTCTATTAGCATATTGCATTCCCAGGGAGAGTATGTCTGATATTTCCTATTACCGAATTGAAAATGCTTATGAAACCTGTAAGTACACAGTACTGTAAATATCTGCGTTAATTGAATAGTCTCCCACTGGTTTTCTTCTATAATGTAAGTTAACCACTCATGAAAATTACATTGGCTTTACGAAGTCACAGGTAAAAGTGGGTTTGAAAGTGGTCAGTCAACAGTTGAGGGGTAGCAACTCTCAGCTTCACAGTCTTAGCTAAAAAAAAAAAGAGAAATTCACCCTTCTTGCAGTTCACAATGTCTGTCACGTGAGGGCAGCATAATCACATATGTACAGGCGGCTGTCAGTTCAGTTCAGTTCAGTCGCTCAGTCACGTCTGACTCTTTGCCACCCCATGAATCGCAGCACGCCAGGCCTCCCTGTCCATCACCAACTCCTGGAGTTCACTCAGACTCATGTCCATCGAGTCAGTGATGCCAGCCAGCCATCTCATCCTCGGTCATCCCCTTCTCCTCCTGCCCCCAATCTCTCCCAGTATCAGAGTCTTTTCCAATGAGTCAACTCTTCGCATGAGGTGGCCAAAGTACTGGAGTTTCAGCTTTAGCATCATCCCTTCCAAGGAAATCCCAGGGTTGATCTCCTTCAGAATGAACTGGTTGGATCTCCTTGCAGTCCAAGGGACTCTCAAGAGTCTTCTCCAACACCACAGTTCAAAAGCATCAATTCTTCGGCGCTCAGTCTTCTTCACAGTCCAACTCTCACATCCATACATGACCACAGGAAAAACCATAGCCTTGACTAGACGGACCTTAGTTGGCAAAGTAATGGCTCTGCTTTTGAATATGCTATCTAGGTTGGTCATAACTTTTCTTCCAAGGAGTAAGCGTTTTTTAATTTCATGGCTGCAGTCACCATCTGCAGTGATTTTGGAGCCCCCCAAATATAAAGTCTGACACTGTTTCCACTGTTTCCCCGTCTATTTCCCATGAAGTGATGGGACCGGATGCCATGAACTTCGTTTTCTGAGTGTTGAGCTTTAAGCCAACCTTTTCACTCTCCTCTTTCACTTTCATCAGGAGGCTTTTTAGTTCCTCTTCACTTTCTGCCATAAGGGTGGTGTCATCTGCATATCTAAGGTTATTGATATTTCTCCTGGCAATCTTGATTCCAGCTTGTGCTTCTTCCAGTCCAGCGTCAGGTTTGCCCTTGAGGAACTGATTACAAAGCAAACCATACTGCCCAAGAACATGAAGATGAGGTCAATTATATATATACACACACACACACACACAGATACATACAGTATTTGGTTCAACTGGTAAAGAATCCGCCTACAATGTGGGAGACCTGGCTTGGATCCCTGGATTGGGAAGATCCCCTGGAGAAGGGAAAGGCTACCTGCTTTAGTATTCTGGCCTGGAGAATTCCACGGACTGTATAGTTATAGTTAGTCCGGGGGGCACAGAGTCAGACACGACTGAGCGACTTTCACTTTCATACACTATTCAACTGATTGAAACACAAAGTCTGATATTTTTTTAGAAAAAAAGTTATTTTTCTATAATTGAAAATCTTTATCTAAAGAATCTATGCTTTGCATTAGAAAATTATTTGTAACTATGAATTTTAAATTTAGGGTTAAAGAGGGGTTGGGATGTGGGAGAATGAATGATGTTTTTCCTGTTTGTGGATGGAATTTTACATAGTAGTTAAGCCATTTAGCACTTACTTTGGCTTAATCTACCAGGCTATTTTGGGCAAGTTTTTGATATTTAACATTTCTATGCCTAATTTCCTCAAGTACGAAATAGGGGGAATCATAGTATTCATTCATAGTTTTATAAAGGATTAAATGACCAGTTTTAATACACATTAGAGTACATGTAAATGAACTCTAAATGTTAGTTTGGATTATATTCTTAAGGTAAATGCTGATCTTTTTCAAGTTAAAAGATCTTAACTAAGTATCAGAGCACAAGAAAGAATTTGAGTGAGCTGCTTACACTGTGTTTTATGGTATTTGATGATAATGAGCCTGGAAAAATGTGTTTGAAGAAGCTGTTTAAGAGGAGAAGGAAAATGTTAAAAGGGAGTTTAAGGTTTAGTGTCAGTTAGGGAAGAGATCTCACATATGCTTATATGGAAGAAAAATTTTTCCTTTTCTTAGTCTCGAACCATTACTTTTTAATCAGTAACGGAGCAGAGACTCTTTCCTGCTTAGCAACTTATCTGTTACCATGAAAGCAACAGCGCAGTAAATAAGACCTTGAAAAGTCATGAGAAAAAAAAAAAAGAAGACAATTCAAACCGAGGAAACTCATTCTTCTTGAGTCCCAAATCCAAATTCAGTAAGTCTTACCAAGAACTTAGAGAGCTTAAATGAGCTGAAACTTTCTGGAGACAGAAGACAGGTACCCTAGAAGGTGAAGCTGTACAAGTCAGAGTGAATGAGCTCCGAGTAAAAAGAAAGTTGAGTAAGAATGAGTATGTGGTAAAGAACTGAAAGTGGGATTTGAATGTGGCCTTAAATATCGGTTTGGATTTGGAAAGGAGAAGGAGGAAGAAGCAAACTTAGGTGGCTGTTATGGACTGAACCGTGTCCCCCTTAAATTCATATGTTAAGATCTTAATCCCCAGAACCTCAGAGATGAGACTGTATTTGGAGATGGGAATTTTAAAGAGGTGAAGTTAAAGCAAGGCCATCAGGGTGGACCTTAATTCAACAAGACTGCTATCCTTATAAGAAGACTCTAACCTCCAGAATGATGAGAAAATACTTTTCTGTTCTTCAGTCACCCATTTCATGGTCCTTTGTTGTGGTGGTGCTAGTGAGCTAACACAGCGGGGGAAGTTGTGAACGAAGCATGGAAGCAGGAATATGTGTTTCCTTGGAAGAGAACTATTAATAATAAGAAAACAGTGATTTGGTATTAGAAAGTGTTTACTGGCTTCTTGGAAAAGCCAGCTGATAAGATGCTGTCCTGAAAAAGGTGGGACTTAACTCAGCAGGATCTGGTCAGAGGTTTAGAACAGGGTTGGACCTTGAATGCTCTAGCTTTCAAAGCTGAATCCAGCAGTGGTATGAGGGTTTCCATCAGACGAAGACTGAAAGCAGAAGCCACATATGTGGTGAAAGAGAGCCGGCCTTTGCGAATGAAGCCATCAGGTTATACATAAGCTATAATTTAAAGTGAGAAGGGGCAGTTTGTCTTTGTGAAAGGAACAGCTGAATGCACTAATATGCTTTTGAGCCAAACTAAAGAGTGTGATAATGGTACCAGTGTTAATACAAATGTGCTGAAACCAACCCTGTTCCATAACATAGGTTGAAATTCAAGGCTAAAAATGGCATGTGTTGATGCTGGAGCCAAAAGAAGAGGTGGAATCTATGGGAGAGTATTTAAAAGGACAGAGAATTAAACAGGAGGGTGAAAGGACTTTTAAGAACAAGAATGTCTTGTATTTAATTTTAGAGTTACTGCTAAAGTCAGAGGAGAAAGAGAGCATCCACAAAATGTTGTAATCAAGGAAGACTGAATACTCACCGAAAACACAAGCTCTGAGCCAGGGGTAACCAGGAAAAAGCAATTCCTCTCCCCACCTAAGAATCCCTGAAGACAGCTGTAGGTGGCACCCTCCAACACGTGGGGACCGGAGTTCAAGTAAATTGCATTTAAATCTCCAAAGACAGGCTGTAACTTCTTGGTTAGCTCAGGTGTCGGCACCATGGAGCACTGGCTCCCTGGATTTGTTCTGTCTTTCATTAGGACAGACACTTAGTAAACATGAGTTCAAAGAGAAGACTTGGGATGAATAGGGCAGCTGTCTTAAGTATCTGAAGGAACTTTCTGTGGAGGATAGATTGGACTTGGTTTGGGTTTCTTCAGGAGAGCAATATGGCAATAACAGGAAGGTAGGTTTCAGTTTAGTTTGAAAACTAAAATCTTCTAACTGGCTTCTGCTAGTGACATCATCATATCATCATCCCCTTCAGTCTTAGGCAAAATTGAGATCTTTCCATCCTGGCCTTTCTTTTCTTAGAAACATACAACCAAGTATCCTACCTATCTAGCTAGCTTAAAAAAAATGGGTAAGTCAATTGAGGATAATTATTATAAGTCTTACTATCACTTTGTATAATAATCTATATCCTTGATGAACTTTCACAGGTACTTATAGGTTCCGTGTTTATGCACAACCAACATATTAAAGGACCCTGAAGAATCAGGGGGAGAAAGGAGCAGTATGGCAGTGACTTATTAAAATAGCTTTCTTTTTCAAGAAAATCACATGTTTCTTAAGAGTATTGTTCATGAATTCTATTTAACTGATAACTTTAATTCAGAACTTTTTTTTTTTTTTCATGTCTCCCATTCCTACCTCTGCTGGCTCATGGGGGTATGAATTCCTGGTATTTGAAATAACACACCAAATCTTCAAGCTTTAAATTGGAAGAGAATTACACGATTGATCAGAAGCCAAAAATCATAGCCCTCTTCTTTGTTTTTATTCTTATTAGAATCACCAAACAATAGATGCTAACAATATGAGTTACTAGAAATATTACCCAAATATTTTAGCTGGGAAAACAATGGGATAATTAGTTATTCTTTCTCAATTTAAAACCTATTATCTCTGATACCAGTGTTACAGTAAAGATAGATAAACAAAACAGACAATTGGGAAAGAGAAAGTAACATGAAAGCGAGTCTTTTGGTTTATAAACCTCTCTAGTACTATTGTCATTGAACACAAGCAAATTACAAAAAAGGAGAGTAAGAAGTATCAGCAGTGAATGTGAACATTTGATTGCTCAAAAACTCTTTGAGGTGGGTTTATCATCAAATGAAACCTAAATGATGGAAAGCCTAACCTATGAAGGTGTCGTTGCGGGTTGATCTGAGAAAGCCTCATGATGGGACTGGTAGCTTAGCTGAGCCTCAAAAGATGGATAGGGTTCTCTGAAAGTTGTGTGTGATCTATTATTTAGCACAAGGTGTTTTAATCTTAGCACTGTTGTGACATTTTGGAATGGATAACTCTTTTTGGGGTGGGGCATCCTGTATACTGCAGGATGTTTAGAAAACATCCCTGGCCCTTATCAACTAGTCCTTTTCACCACCAGAAAGGGTTGATTATCACAAATGTGAAAAATGTCTCGAGACATTGCCAATGTCCCTGAGAGACAGGGGGGCAAAATTGCCCTGGTTGAGTACCACTGATGTAGCACATGAAGGGTAGTAGTGCATAATTAGAGAGATTGCCTAATACTTTATTGTGAAATACTTCATTTCAATATTTTTAGAAGCAAGCAAAAGAATAATGCTACAATTTTGGCATATTTGAAGAAAATTGTCATTTTTTTTTTTTTTTCCGAAGGAGGTGGCTTGGTTTACTCTTCAAATGTGTTCAGTCCTGGAAGAATAACACCATATAATGCTGACACCGGGGGTATTTTGGCTCTCGTGGAAAACGTATCATAAAATTTTATACCTGCTTTCCTGACAGCCCAGTGATTACTGTGCTTTTCCTGAGGTTCCCTGAATAGTACATACAGACACAATAATTTCTGATGATTCATTAAAATTACAGTTTAGGAAATATGAAGCACATTAAAAACACACTTTAAAGCCTACTCATGTTTTACTTTCCCACTTCAAATACCAACTGAATTTACACTTTTTCCACTCTCACCAATTTCAATAAACTTGTTAGCCATAGTTTTAGTCATGTCCAGCTTAACAGTAGAGGGTATGACTGTTGTAAATTGACTTGGCAGCTTTGGATGGCTTTTTAAAATGTATATTCAAAGAATGATGAAGTGATAAATAGAGACTTGAGAAAAAGAAAAATACCCCGAGAGAACTAAAAGTAACAAAATCGGAGGAAAGTCTGGACAGCTTAAATATTTGTGGATATGCATGACATGCATAATATATATACCCACCTTTATACCTGATCACACAGACATTATCAGAATTTCATAAAGGAAATTATTTCTTCAGGCTTAGTTTCTTCACATTTTAATATTCAAACGGGGTGAATTTTGTCAGTTTTAGCTGGAACAGCATGTATAGAAATAGGAAGTCTTTACGAATTCATTTAACAAGCATCTCTTAAGTACTTACCATGAGTCAGGCCCTGGATGGAAGCTAGAGACTAAGGGGACTAGAGGAGATTAGTCAAACTGGGTCCCTATGCTCAGAAACTTTATAAGCCAAATAGAGGGAGAGTTATACATGAAGAGTATGAAGTGCAGTTAAATGTTATCAGATGTGTACAGTGGGGCTGCAAAGGAAGGAAAGATCTGTTATGCCAGGCAGATAGGAAAAAGTGAGCGTTATGTCCTATTTCTACCAGCACTGTGTGCTCCCTCAGTGTATCATTGCCAGCATGGAGTGTTACTTTTTTAGAATATTTTGTTAATTGGCAAGCAAAACGGATAGCTTGTTTTTAGCTTGGATTTATTTATATTTGGAGAGGTCAGACTTTAAAATATTTGTTTTCATATTGTGAATAGTATGTTATGCCCTTTATCCTCGTTCATTTTTAAACTTAGTGCCCCCAGCCTCTATATTTCCACTCACACAGGTACACACATGCACACTCACAGATATGAACTGAAACTGCATTGGCCAATGTCATTCCAAAGAACTGCACGTCTAAGTCCTATGAATTAGTTGCATAGCTTCTCTGGTAACTCAGCTGGTAAAGAATCCAGCTGCAGTGCAGGAGACCCTGGTTTGATTCCTGGGTCAGAGAGATCCTCTGGAGAAGGGCATGGCAACCCACCCCGGTATTCTTGCCTGGAGAATTCCATGGACAGAGAAGCCTGGTGGGCTACAGTCCATGGTGTTGCAAAGAGTCGGACACGACTGAGCGACTAAGCATACACTTACCTTACTTACCGTTGACCCCCTTCCTTCTTTAAAAACGCCATTCCGGGCTTTCTCATCAGTTCTGTTTTGGTTTTTATTTTCCATCTCTGACCATTTTTTTCAGCCTTTATTTGGGCGCCCCTCTTGCTTTTTACCCTCAGTCATCATTTTGAGGGCCTAGTCCTTTGTCTGTCTGTGGATCATAGTCCTGCTTCTTTCTTCATCCTCACTTTTACCAACTTCGTGTGCTTTCATGGTTTCAGCCTGTGTGTTGGTGGCTCTCAAATTCTCATCTCTATTCCAGAACTTTTTCTTGATTTCTGCTCTCATGCATCCCATTGATAACTGGATAATTCCATAAGGATATATCACATGCATTCTGTTGTTTAGTTGCTAAGTTGTGTCTGACTTTTCTGCGATCCCATGGACTTGTAGCCCACCAGGCTCCTCATCCATAGGATTTCCCAGGCAAGAATACTGGAGTGGGTTGCCATTTCCTTCTCCAGGGAATCTTTCTTCCTGATCCAGGGATCGAACTCCCATATCCTGCATTGGCAGATGGATTCTATACTACTTCCCTGAGCCATCAGGGAAGCCCCAGTCTTAGCTTAGCAGGTATGAAATCAAAGCCATTCTTACTCATATGTCAAAACTCAGGCGATTCACCCCAAATCAAAGAAAAAAATTGATTGCTCTCTTCTGTGCCTCTACAGCAGGTTGCATACTCTTTATCAGAATATTCATCATACTTTTTCTTTTGTTCACCTTCCCTCCATCCTTTGCTAAAATAATACTGTATATCAGATATACTTTTATGTTTCTTTTTCTCTGTAAGTTTTTTAAGAAAGAATCTATATCTCATCTTTGTGTCCTCAGGGCTGGGCACTGAGTATGTACTTGATAAATGCACAATAAATGTGTGTATCGTTGTCTGTCTAAAGAGCGTGCAGATCACAGTAAGTGATCATCCTATTGTATTAAAGCACATGGGGAATATTATGATCAATTAGGGGCTTCAAAAGTCAATACTTTTAAAAGAACATGAAAGAATAAGAGTTTATCAGAAAGATAGTGACCATGATGATAGAATTCCAACCACGTGTAATGCTGTCTGTAATGCCCCAAATAGAGAGTACCACTATTGAGGAATTTCCTTCTAATATTTTTTCTATGCATATGTTTTTCACACAATCTATGGTTTTATATATTGCTTTTCAACTTAAAATTATAGCTTCACCATTTATCTATATGTTATTTATTATTTTTTGAAAATATAGTGTTTAATGACCTCATAATGTCCATAATGTTCCATTATATGGATTTATTTAGAATCCATTTTTTGTGTCTTAGAACTTAGTAACAATTTATGGTGTATACCTTTATATTTTTTTCTGGAGTTTTCACACCCAGGACTATATGTGCATATATAAATTATGTAGCTATACATACATAATTATTAATAGATATTAAAAGTTTCATATATAATAATTCTGGTCCTAAGTGTATTGCAGCCCAGCTATTATTTTAAAAACCCTAGAAAGCAGATATTGTTTATTTTGATTCACAAAGGAGAAAGCCAAGGCTCAGAGAGATTATGTAACTTGTCCAAAGTGATAAGCTGTCATGTGACTGAGTAGGGTTATGAACAAGGGCTTTCTGCCTCCATGGTTTGTGTGAATTTTGTCATTCATATTATACGGCACTTCTTAATAAGTCTCCACCCCATTTTGGTTCTGTAATTATCTGAGTGATTAAATCAAGTTATATAAACAAAGAAAACTAGTTATTTACTTAGGACCTATTTTAACACATTTGTAATAAAATATATGTATTTTTAAGAATATTTTACTTCACTGGTCCCTCTAAAATGAGGTTCTTTTTTGATCTTGTCTGACCTGGTGGCTTAGATGGTAAAGAATCTGCCTGCAATGCAGGAGGCCTGGGTTCTATCCCTGGGTTGAGAAGATCCCCTGGAGAAGAGAATGGCTACCCACTCCAGTATTCTTGCCTGGAGAGTTCCACGGACAGAGGTTTGACAGGTTTGACAGCCTCAAACCAAAAACTACTCATTTTCTAGAATACATGAAGTTTAGCTTTTAGCAGCCAGTTAAAATGCATAATTTGTAAATTATAAGATGTTTCTAACTTTCGTAAAATGTATCCTTGTAAATTGAAGTGATCTTTGCAAATATTTCCCATGGGAAAATTTTTTAAAACCTTAAATGTTAACATTATCTTTATGTTAATTTGTACCTAAGGGATATTACAGGAATTACTTTAAGAATAAAAATGTATTTTCTATCTAAAGACAATTTTTAACTCTTAGTCTAATAAAAAACCAATGTCCTTAGAAGATACATGGAAGAATGAAAGGAAACTAATCTAACAATAATTTGACTATTAATATCCAAAAAACGGATTCATAGTATACATTTAAAACCTTTTATTTGGAATTCATGATAATTTAGACCAGATTTGAACCTGGTCTATTTGTATAAAACTTTTACAAAAATTTAACTAATATTATTAATTATTTTTCTTTACTTTCATGTACTTAAAAAGGTTATGTATGCTCACTATTAGCATTTCATATTTGAAATTTGACATCCTATATATTATTGAAAATATTTTGTAAAAGCCTTAATGATCAATTTTTAAATTAATTTGACTAGCTTTCTCTCAATTAGCCCAACTTAGCCATATTTTTTACTACTAATTCCTTGTAAAAAATAGTTAAATCTTTGGCATACAGTTTTAAAAATAGTAATGGAAAAATAGTAGGTAACATTCTAGGAGCTTCAATTTTGCTAATGCCATTATAATCTATAGGACAGATGGTAAAGCAGTTATGGTTTGGTAATATAACCAAATAGCAAATTATGTTTACAGTAAAATGGAGACAAGTGAGATAATTCCCTTGGATTCCTTTAACTCATATTCTGTGGTTTCAGTTGCAAATGTAATCTGAATACTGTGTTCTTTTCCGATATCAAATAGAAAAGAAAAAGGCTAAAACAGATTCGAATCTTGACCAGGCCCTGCTGATAACTGAGGCCTTATTCACTCAGTGTTCTTTGGTGAGACAAAGAATTTGGAGAAAGATTACTGTCAGTAATTGTAATGTCCACAAAAATAGAAAATTGTGTCTTGTAAGGAAAAGGTCATGGAAGATTTTATATGCTGTAAGTTTAGTCTCCAAAGGTGGTTGAATGCTTAAATAGTATTTGAGATGTTTGAAAGCTTAACTCACTCCTTAAGGAACAGATGACTCTATAACTGCAGTCATAACTGCAAATAGTCTTCTCTGGTCTCCCCTCTCAGCAGGAATGTCAAGGATTAGAGCAGTGGTTCACAAATTATAGTGTTGAATAGTCACTTGGAAAGCTTGTTAAATATGTAGATTTCTGGGATTCACCCATAAACATTCTTCTTTTGTAGGTCTGAGGTGCCACCTAGAAATCTAAAAGTTTAGTAATCTTTCCAGCAATGGTGACATAGATGCTTCTAGAGCCAGATTTTGTGAAATGCTAGGAAACGCCATGGATCCCTGGTGATGGTCTTGGGAAGGGCATAGTTATGTAGCTCATTGCTAGAATAAAGTGAAAGTTTTACCTCTACTGAAGACTCTGCATGAATAAATTTGATTGCTCATATGGAAATCTCACAGCTAGAGCCATGAAATCATGGAATCAAAGTTAGAAATTTGTCTTAAAAGTTTGTCTGACTCTTCTAAATGTCTGGCTAGTTCATTTTGGAGCGTTTCCAGTCATGGAAATGCATTCAGTCCTGTGACTGTGCAACCTTATTTTGGGCTGTTCCAAGCATTACAGTGTTCATCCATATAATGAGATAAAATTCGTGCTCCTCATGTAACCACCCATTTTTTTCTAAAACATATAACACAAGTATTTGTGAGATTTTTAAAGTACTATTAATAAAGAAGGGAGAAGAGTAAAAGAATCCAAGAATTCTTCCCAAATTAAGGTTGTGCCAGTTGCTATAAGGTTAGTGACATTTATGAGTTTAGACTTAGAAAATGTTGATACTGATTTCATTTAAAATCTAGAATTCATAACCTACTACTCAAAATCAAAAATCTCTTCTATAGCTGTATTATTTCTGTTTTCCTTCCCCATAAAATCAAAGAGAATAAATAAACATCCTTCTCCAGAATTTGTTTTATTCTAGAACTGCTATATGCTTTTTAAAACAATAGAAATTATGATTGCGTAAACCTTAATAAAATATTTTCCCATGCTTTCTTGCCCATCCCATTTCCTTTATCTTGAATGCACTTCTCTTCCTTCAGGAAGCCTTCTCATATTTACTTCACATCATTGTCATCATTCTTTTACCCCCTTTTCCATGACACTTTTTATTCTATGCAGTGTTATTTCTTATTCTTCTAATTATCCTCGAGTTTTCTTTTATTTGTATATGATATAAAGCAATGCCTGTATATGTGTTTTTCTCCTCTATAGGTCAGTTCAAGGATGAAAATTAAACTTTAGTTTCTTTTGTTCTTTTTATTCAGGGACAGCTGTCTAGTTTTGTTGACAAGGCATCAGGCTATCTCTGTTTCTTTGCCTCCAGTGTCAAATTTCTAACAGTGCATGCTCATTCAAGTAGAATCAGATGCTGTGATGGGAATCTGTGAAATCAAAAGGGAGAGGAAACCTGTAGTAGCACAACCAAGTCCTGTTAGCCTATTATGCTGAAGAGGACTGATTTCCGGGGAGGCAGTGTGGGCTGAGTGATCTGGGATCCGGGATCATGATGACCACGGGAAGGAAAGTTGCAAGAGCAGGTTGGGGTTGGAACACCTACATGCTGGGACAGACTGGTTCAGAGAACACTCATTTCCGTCCTCCCTGAACTCAAGGTGGTTGTTTTTTCAATATTTGCAGTACCCATGCAGGGGTCCACAAGGTTTCTTTGATGGCTACTTTCCTTGTTTCTTTCATAGGTGTGTTCGTGTTCCTGGCATAGGTGTTTTTAAAGTAGTCTCAAAAGCCATGAGTTAAGTATGTTGGAATGTCTAGCTTTGTTGGAACTTCTTGAACCAAGCCTTCATAGGGATGCTACCAAATGTGGAATTTTCACTTCCCAGAGAACATTCTGAACTCCTGAAAGCTTTACTCTCTTATATTAATTTCATTTCTCCAGCATTAGTTGGCATATGTGTGTGCATACATACTCGCTCAGTCCTGTCCGACTCTTTGTGACCTTTGGGACTGTAGCCCGCCGGGCTCCTCGGTCCATGGGATTTTTCGGGCAAGAATACTGGAGTAGACTGCCATTTTCCTCCTCCAGGGGATCTTCCCCACCCAGGGGATTATCCCCACCCAGGGATCTCCTGTGTCTCCTGCATTGCAGGCAGATTCTTTACTGCCTGAGCCAGTGGGAAAGTCTCAGTTGGTGTATATTAGATGCTAAATACTTGTTAATTAAAAGGGAAGTTTGCTCTTTTGAATTTTTTTATACCTTGTATTAATTCAAATTCATTTTTGTAAAATATCCTCTAATAGTATGATTGAATGATGCTGAAGCTGAAACTCCAGTACTTTGACCACCTCATGCGAAGAGTTGACCCATTGGAAAAGACTCTGATGCTGGGAGGGATTGGGGGCAGGAGGAGAAAGGGACGACAGAGGATGAGATGGCTGGATGGCATCACGGACTCGATGGACGTGAGTCTGAGTGAACTCCGGGAGATGGTGATGAACAGGGAGGCCTGGCGTGCTGCGATTCATGGGGTCGCAAAGAGTCGGACACGACTGAGCGACTGAACTGAACTGAACTGAGTATGATTGAACATGAGGTGATTAAGGCAGTAATCAGGCTTATAATGTGGACATTGTAGTCCAATACTAATATTGTGCATTTTTCTTTGTACTGTTTCCAAAACATTATAGAGTTATCCTGATCAAGGATAGTTAATTGGACTTTGGCCATCCTCTACTTCCCAGAACCTAATCTTTCAGTTGCTGAATGATATTTGCAAAGCGGAAAAGATCTTTATAAAGTAATAAGCATGGATGATAAGTTCTTTGAGGAAACACATGATACAATCCTTAAGAATTCCTTAGATTCAAACCTTTAGGCTTTACAGAATTAATTATTCTTTTCCAGTTGATTAATGTAATAATTTACATATTATATTTTATTTAAAAGAAATATACACAACTAAAGAAAATCAGAAGCTGTGTGGCAAAACACACACACACAAGTCTGATAAAGCAGGTAAACTAGTAAATCTCATCAGGTTTCATATATCAGGAGGAACCAGGGCGTCAGCTTCCAGATGTCACCAGCCAAGGGAGCAGATGCAAAATCTGCAAATTAACTGGAACAGGAGCAGCTTCTCTTCTTGGGCAACCAGCATCTGCCCTATGAAAGGTTTTCCCTTCTCCCGTACTTCTGGAAAGGAGAGGAAGAAAAGAGAGAGTGAAGAAATGGCAAGGGGGAGGTGAAAGAGTGGAGATGGACTTATTTCAGATGTCAGTCTTCTTTCCATGTTTCTCAATTCTGCAACTGTCTTGAATGTCCAGAGGAGACCTTAGGATGGCACCTACATCTACAGAAATGAGGTGATGAGCCATAACCTTTGTCTTTGGAATCTCGTTTAGGTCCTGACTGGAAATGATTATCTCACATATACCTAGTCAGTACAGTACCTGTTGCTGTTCGTTGTTTAGTCACTAAGTCATGTCCAGCTCTTTTGCGACCCCATGGACTGTAGCTTGCCAGGCTCCCCTGTCCATGGGATTTCCTAAGCAAGAATACTAGAGTGGATTGCCATTTCCTCCTCCAGGGAATCTTCCCAACTCAGAGATCAAACCCCCATCTCCTGTATTGCAGGCAGATTCTTTACCACTGAGCCATCAGGGAAGCCTAGTACGGCACCTAGACTTAAAAGATGATTAGGCCTAGGTTTTCTCTTCTTTGTAATATTGCTAATATCATTACCAAAAATTTTTACTTCACTTATACCTATACCTACACTTATAGTTACACACACATATATAGCCACCCATATACATAAGTACTCACATACATAACACACTCACACACATAAAAACACACACTCCGGTACTGACACACAAACACCTGTACAGCTACATATATATGCATATATATTTTTCTCTCCCAAACCCCAAACCTTGCCCTCAAAGAATCTTGTCTTTGTTAGCCAAACCTTTTGTCCTATTTGCAAGAGAGAAGAAAGATTTTTCCACTGTATAATTATGTATGATACATATTATTCTTTGCACCAGCATCATCTTTAATAGCCGTTCTACTGTTCTCAAGGCCCTGATTTTATAATGGTGAATTGTCACTATTAAAATTTATAGGGAGTTCCCTGGTGGTCTGGTGATTAGGATTCCATGCTTCCATTGCAGGGGGCATGCGTTGGATCCCTGGTTTGGGAACTAAGATCCCACAAGCTGTGTGGCATGGCCAAAACAAAACAAATCACATTATTCTATCCTTTTCTCACTTCCTTATTTTGGTGGTGGTGTTGACTAGCATCCATTCTTCTCCCTGGTAGAGCGTGATTTCTTTGAGGATTTACCTCTCCCCTGCTGTGTATATGGAGAAGGAAATGGCAACCCACTCCAGTGCTCTTGCCTGGAGAACCCCATGGGCGGAGGAGCCTGGTGGGCTACAGTCCATGGGGTTGCAAAGAGTCGGACACGACTGAGCGACTTCACTTTCACTTTGCTGTGTATAATCATGTGGAAGGGAATTTCAAGCCCCTGCCTCTACCAACGAAACTTTGAAAGGTCAGACCATTCCTCTCCCACTCCCTAGAATTGCTAATGGATGAGATTGTGATCTAAGAGCTTCCAACTGGAAAGTTTTGAAATCCGAGTGGCTCATGGTCAGAAAGGACAGCCAGAGATCTCTTATGGCAGCAATGACTACTCTAACATGAGGGTAGTTATTTCCTCCTGATTCTTCATTCCTTCCTTTCTAGAGCTGCTTCAATTTCTTTCCCTTGCCAAGTCTGGTCCTCCAATTTCCTGTCTTCAAAACCCTAATATCCTTCCCATAATCTGCCCGTTTAAAAGTTAGACAGAGTCAATGTCTGCTACTTTCAACCAAAAGATGTAAGTGATGACTAGTGTCAGGATATAGATCCTCAGGGAAGAGTGAAATATCAAGTATTTCTTTGATGAAGCAGCTAAGAGAGTTATCACCTATGTCATCTGGAAAAAAAAATCTCAATAAAAGATAAAGTTTGGGGACTTAGAATAGTTTCCATCATGGAACAGTATAAAGAGTGTGCAGAATTCAAGGATGGCAGGGAAAGGAGGCCCTGATGGCATTGGGTGCATGATAACAAAGAAACTACAGACTTAAAATTAAGTATCAGTTTTTTAAAAAATGGGTATAAATGCAGGGACTTTAGATGAATATATTGAAAGAGTCTCCCATATCTTGTACATATTGAATTGAGATAGACAAGATTTAAATTCAGTGTTTAGCCACTAATTGAATTCAAAGTTGTATCAGTCAGAGTAGGCTGC
Source organism: Capricornis sumatraensis (assembly GCF_032405125.1). Classification (NCBI taxonomy): domain Eukaryota; kingdom Metazoa; phylum Chordata; class Mammalia; order Artiodactyla; family Bovidae; genus Capricornis; species Capricornis sumatraensis. The sequence goes on from NC_091082.1 coordinate 74,817,663, forward strand.
TTGGGTTATGCTGTGGTAACAAAACAAACCCTAAGGGTTTGTTTCTCACTTGTACTGCACAGTCACTGCAGGTTGGTTGGCAGTTTTGCTTTGCATAGCCGTCACTCCACAACTCAGGTTGATATAGCCTCTGCTGTCTGGACCATTGCTGGTGATTGTGGCGGAAGGGAAAAAAGAAAATGTAATGCATTGTGAACTAACTCTTAAAGTCTTTAAAGGGAAATGAAAAACCTCACTTCTCATGTATGTCTGACCAAAGCAAGTCGTATGGCGTTTCATAACTTCAAAGGGACAAGGAGGTACCATTTTGCCCAGCATGAGAACTGGAAATACTTAGTGGACAGCACCAATGACCACTATCAAAACTTTGCTAGAGTTTGTATGTGAAAGTTCAAATATTCATTTGGAAAATACGAACTGGAGGCATCAGAGTAATTTGAACCTCCAAGCCCCTCTAAATAGCACCTGAACCTCTCTTTGAGAGAAGAGCAATTCTTCTCTGTCTGAAAAGCTGTTTCCTTTCATGCTTGTAGATGCCTGTATACCTTCGTCTGAGGGAATTCACATGAAGAAAGTTGACAGTCTTCCTCATGTCTGTATCTTTTCATCCATAGACCATTAATCAGAATTATACCCTAGCATGCCTCAGATCAATCTTAGAAAGTTAAAATTTTGCATAACAAAAGAAGAGCAGGCTGGAACATGTCAATGTATATTAACCCTAAAGCAGGAAATATATGTGGGGAATTGATTTTGTGAACGCTTGACTAAACAGAATACAGCATGGTTTTAGTTTTACGAAATTTGTCAATGTGGTTCACATCAGAGATTCTATGTGAACTAGATAAGCTGGGTTGAAAAAACTAACCGTTGTTTTTTTTTTTTTTTTTTGGTTAGCACACATACAACAAACACACACTTAAAAATGCATTCAGCAGTCAAAGAAAGTTGGATACTAGAATTTTAGAAATATCTTATTTTAGAAAGCATTAGGATAGCCAAATCTAGGGGGTCTTAGATAACAGTCTCTCAACAAACACCTGCAGTATGTATTGAGGAATCACTAGTATCTTTATTTTTAAATATTCATTTATTTACTTGGCTGCATGAGGTCTTAGTTGCGGCACCCAGGATCTTTGCTGTGTCATGTGGGATCTTTTGCTGTGGTGCATGGGCCCTCTGCTTGCTCCAAGGCATGTGGGATCTTAGTTCCCATATCAGGGATTGAACCTGAGTCCCCTGCGTTGCAGGGTAGATTCTTAACCGCTGGACCACCAGGGAAGTTTTCCCAGTATCTTTGAAACACCTGTTTTGAAACATCTATGTAAAACATCTGTTCTCTCCAGACCAGAAATGCTGGTATGAAATACTGCACTGGGAATGAGAAGCAGCATGGGGGTGGCAGAGACGAGGCAAGACCATAATAGGCACTGAGCCTGGTACAGTCACACTGGCCTATCTGGAAGAGCTATGGGCTATGCCCACCTGACTATGAATGAGTTCCTTAGGAAAAAAAGTGTAGGAGTGGAGCAACCACCTAATACAAAGCAGAATAAAAACTCCAAGTCAAGTTTACAGGGTATGCCTTAAGCCATGAGAAGAAATCATGATCAAATCTTTTAGCCAGTTACTTAACCTAATTGTTTACAATGTCAGATCCCCTTGAATGAAGGGAAGACCAGACAACCTTGATGTCAGATCCTGAGGTAACACTCTCAGTGCCTTTGGGAGATGTCAGGATATCCATGCCAAAGGGAAAGACGACTTGCTGGGCTTTTTGGCCCTGCACCACCAAGAAGGAGGCCCAGTGTTTGGCACACCTCGGAAGGAACGTATACCTGCTTTAGGTATCCTGCTTTAGCCATTTACCAAGGTAACCTGAAAAGCTGCCAACTTTGATTGAGGCCCACAGCAAGAAAAAATGCCCTAGGCAAAACGTGTAAAATGCTGTTGAGCTATTACTAATGCTCATGGCTGGAAGAGAGCTGGGAGTGAAAGGGGGGAATGAATAGGTTGTAAACAGTGTGAGACGGTATAAGCAATTACGTGTGCATATAATTCTTCTGGGAACGTTGGCAGAGGTTCCTTATATTGGAAACACATGTTCTGTAATTTGGGAATTTATAGTGACTTTAATTTCTGAAATTTCCCTGATGAATGGAGAATAAGAACCATTTGTCTATTTTACAAAATACAAATATCCATTAAAAGCACAGGCTGAATATCCTGCTTTGAATTCTGGTAGGCCCACAGTTACATGTCACTTTCACATAGAGACTGAGAATACAGAATTGTTTTAGCTTGGCATCTAGTCTTTTTCTAGCTACAAAATTTTATTACTAAATGTGAAGTTTCAGGAACAGAAATTCCTTTGCCTTGGGGTGTCATAGTCCTTACATCAGGTTAGATCTTCAATATGGGTACATATAAATGCCTTTAGCTTAATGTTTCACTAATTTTGACTGTCAGTTTTAGTTATCCTTTTAGGTATATTTGATTTTTATTAGGTTTATTTGTATGTTTTCTGATATATCATTATTAATTCAGGATTTTTAAAAGTATTGTTGAGTTATAGAATATAGCTTTGGCTTATTAGGCATCTGCTTTCATACCTCTTGTTTACCTTAAATGCTTTTTAATTGAATTATTCTTTTTACATTTCAAAAAGTTATTTATGATATCCTATCACTGGGATAATTTGAAATAGTTTTCTTGCTAAATATTCACTATGCTTACATTAAAAGAGATAATAAAGTTTTTTTGTCTCAATGCATAATGATTTTTTTTACCATATTTTAATGAAAGAGAATATGGAATTTTATTAGGCTCTGTAGTAGAAATACTTCTGGGGAAAAATTAATAGGATTTCTAAGACATTACTTCAAGGGAAGTTAATCTGAGTTTTTTGTTTTGCTTTTGAGATAATTATTATATATATCTGAGGGAATAATTGTCCTTTGATGTGTGAGTGTTTTGTGAACATGCTTCACTTGGATTCTCTCCTTTGCTTCACTTCACTTCTTGGAGTTCTTTTGTTCACTTATGAGAAGAATGAATTTCTGAGGGCTATTTTGAGAAGAGCTATGAATGAGTGATATGCATGACATGCTTGGCATATAAGTTTATGAAGATAAAACTTTTCATTCTAGACACATGACCAGATTTGTTATGTGAAATGGACAGCAGGTAGTATACTGTTATTGGGCTTTCCAGGCGGTTCAGTGGTGAAGAATCTGCCTGCCAATTCAGGAGACACAGGAGACACAAGTTCAATTCTTAGATCAGGAGGATCCTCTGGAGGAGAAAATGGCAACCCTCTCCAGTATTCTTGCCTGGAGAATCCCATGAACAGAGGAGCCCGGAGGGTTACAGTCCACAGGATGTGACTGAGCAGGCATGGAGTATATTGTTATCAAATGTTTGTCTGCAATATATAAAATGCTGTGGGTGGCACAAGGAGGAAGGATTTATAGAATTAAGAATAGATATAGGTGGAAAATGAGAAAATTGCTATAAGGAGGGTATAGGGCTTTGAATTATGAAGGTAGGTGAGGGACAGACGTCTTCAGTATGAATTGGCCTTGGATCAAAACATCTAAGACAATTAGCTTTATGTGACTGACTTCTTGTCAGTATTTCTTAAGTGTCATTTTTTTTTTTTTTTTTTGCAGAGAGTGTATCTCCTCCAGTCTGAGTGACATTTTAAGTTCTTTACCTTTTTACCTTAGATTCAGTATTTGTAAGAGCTAGGAATGGAGAAGGGAGATTGAGTGGATGAAGGGCGAATCATTACATAACATGTATTTATTCATTCAATCAGTATTTATGGAGCATTGTTCTCATCAAAAGTGCTGTGCTCCTTGCTAAACAGACAGTAGTGAACAAGTCACACTCACCCCTGCCTTCCTGGAACTTAGAGTTTGGGAGGGAAGAGAGACAAATAGTGCTTTACAATAATTTAAGCAATGCCAAATTAATGTAGCAAAGAGTCACACATGACATAGTGACCTAACAACAATAAGTTAATGTTCTAAAATACAGATACTGAGTTGCTTCATAACAGTCAAATTTATTGTAGGGGTTCAGGGGCATTAAGAGAAAATGAAATATATATTAAGACCTGATGAGGCAATTAGAGTTATGTAGGTAGAAATTGAGGGGTAGTTCAAGGGAATGGAGAGATGAGAGCCAATGGGAATGTTTTAAGGAGAGGGAATAACACATGTAAGACAGGAGACTAGAAAGTGCAAAGGTTAAGCCAGAAAAGTCAGTATTACTGGCTCATAACATTTAAACGAACAAGTAGCAGAAGCTAAGGATGGATAGGAATGCAGGGCCCCTGTTAAGAAGAGCCTTGAAAGACAGTCCAAACGTTTACATCTTATTACTATTTAAAGGCTGTGGGAGACCACCAAAGGGTTCAAGTGGGATTATGGGTTAGAAGTAAGACCGGATTGAGGTCACAAAGAATGCTCTGGCTGAGATGTGTAGAGTAAGACTGAAGAAAATTAGACCAGCTCCCAATTCACTTAAAGATAGGACTCACTTGGGAAAGACTGAAATCCCATACAGAACCCCATGAATTTCCCTAAGTTTATGGTGGTGGAGTTGAGGGTAGGTTATGAGAAATTTGGAGGTAGCAAAACTTAATGACTCAAAGGGCTTCAGGAAGTACAGTGCTCGAGGCTCAGAGGAGCAGAAGATTCCAGTGCTTCCTCCTCAGGTACTTCTCAGTCTTGCACTCAGGTTTAGAATTCCCCAGGGACCTATATGAAAATACTGATGACTGTGTCCTATCCCAGGAACCAATGAATCATAATCTTGAAACTTGATGAAAGCTCTCCTTGAGATTCTAATTCAAGAAGGATTGAGAACTACCATACTACGCTAGTCGGAAGAGTGAGCAAGCAAAGTGGGAAGGGAGGAGATATAATCTGCAAAAGACAGAAACTTTTTGGCCCAGCATGAAGTTCCATTGCTACTCTGATTGTCCCTGATAGCATTTCTTGCATTACAGCCTACTTTATTTATTTTTTATTAATGTGGTTTTATCAGTTTTATTAGCATTTGCCTGGATGCATATGTGCTAAGTCGCTTCAGTCGTGTCTGACTCTTTGCGACCCTATGGACTGTAGCCCACCAGGCTTCTCTGTCCATGGATTCTCCAGGCAAGAATATTGGAGTGGATTGTCATTTCCTCCTTCAGGGGATCTTCCCAACTCAGGGATCGAACCCAGATTTCTTATGTCTCCTGCACTGGCAACTGGGTTCTTTACCACTAGCAACACCTGGGAAGCCCTAGTATTTGCCTACTATAACTTTTTCTATCCTTCTACTTTCACCTTCTTTCTTATATACAACATACAGCAACATTTGGTTTTTATTTTTCTTATTAGTCCATTCTTACTGTGTCTATCTTTTAACTGATGATTTCTGTATGAGCTCCTTTATGTTTATTTGATTTTTATATATGTGGACCTAATTCTAGCATCTTACTTACTTTTTAAAATTCTATGTGTCCTCTTTTCTCTATACTCATTTTCTTCAGCATTCTTATCTTTCTGTTTTTATCTGATAAATTTTTGTTTGTTTTTTTCTTAGGATTATTTTTTCCTCTCTCAACAGACTTGGTATTTTGGCATTTTATTCTATTCTGTTATTGATTGTATTCAAAATTTACTATCAACGCTTAACAAATTCTAAATTCTACAATATTTTCTTAAAATCAATTTTGAAGTTATGAAGTATAACACATGGGAAAGCATAAAACCATAGGTACAGTTTAATATATAGTTACAAAACAAATACCTGTGCACCACTGAGATTAAGAACCATAAGCAGCACCCCCTAGAAACCTCTTGTGTATTTTATTCCAATGATAATTTCTTTTCTTTTATTTAGAAGTAAACCGAAACTCCAATACTTTGTCCACCTCATGCAAAGAGTTGACTCATTGGAAAAGACCCTGATGCTGGGAGGGATTGGGGGCAGGAGGAGAAGGGGACGACAGAGGATGAGATGGCTGGATGGCATCACCGACTCAATGCACATAAGTTTGGGTGAACTCCGGGAGTTGGTGATGAACAGGGAGGCCTGGCATGCTGCGATTCATGGGGTCGCAAAGAGTCGGACACGACTGAGTGACTGAACTGAACTGACTGAAACCTATTCTTAACTTAGAATAATAGTTTCATTGTTTTATTAGTTGTATATCTATCAAAAACAAGTAAAGTTCAGTTTTAGTCTTTTTCAGTTTTATACAAGTGCAGCCATACTGCATGATTTTCTTAAATACCTTGCTTCTTTCCCTCAACTTTATTTCTAAAATCCACGCATGTTTTTGTATGTAGCTTTACTACATATGAAACTACATGGTTAGTTGGCTCATTTTGGCTCATTTTCATTCCTTTTATAGTACTCCATGTATGATTACATGACAGTTTATTCACTCAACTATTGATGGCCATTTGTGATAGTTCCAGTTTCTGATAACTCTGAATAATACAACTGAGATCATTATTGCACATCTATCTTCTAATACACCATACAATTGAATTTCTAAGACTGCAATACTTGTGTCTAAGGCAGTTAAAATGCCAACTGTAGCAGATGATGCCAACAGTTTCCAAACTGTAGAGTTGATCCAGTTTATACTCCTGTCCACTGTGTGTTAAGAGTTCCTGTGATTCCGTGTCTTCATCACGGTGTTGTTGGTGCTGTAAACTATTTGCCCATCTGGAGACCGGGTAGAGGTGTCTCACTGTGGTTTTAAAATGTCAATAAAGATTAGGCATATTTTCATTTGCTTGCTAGCCATTTAAATTTCCTCTTTAGATAAGTATTTATTCTATTCTTTTCTCTATTTTGCTGTTGAGTTGCCTACCTTGTTCTCATTGGTTTGTAGGAGCAGTTTTTATACATCCTGTTATTAAGGTTTCTGATATTTTAAAGTGTTTCAATTCATGGGAAATAGATGGGGAAACAGTGGAAACAGTGTCAGACTTTATTTTTGGGGGCTCCAAAATCACTGCAGATGGTGACTGCAGCCATGAAATTAAAAGACGCTTACTCCTTGGAAGAAAAGTTATGACCAACCTAGACAGCGTATTTAAAAGCAGAGACATTACTTTGCCAACAAAGGTCCGTCTAGTCAAGGCTATGGTTCTTCCAGTAGTCATGTATGGATGTGAGAGTTGGACTGTGAAGAAAGCTGAGCGCCAAAGAATTGATGCTTTTGAACTGTGGTGTTGGAGGCACAAGAAAAGGTGCTTAACATTGCTACTCCTCAGGGAAATGCAAATCAAACTCATCATGAAATATCACTTGATATCTGCCAGAATGACTGTTATCAAAAAAGACCAAATGGAGAAATGACGTGGAGAAAAAAGGAACCTTCATACACTATTGGTGGGAATATAAATTACTGCAGCCACTGTGAAAAACAATATTGAGGTTTCTCAAGAAACTAAAACAAGACTGACCATATGATTCAGCAGTTCCGTTTGGATATATATTTGAAAAAAACAAAAACACTAATTTAAAAAGATACATTCATTCAGTGTTCCTACCAGAATTATTTAGAATTGCCATGATTGTATGGAAGCAGCCTAAGTGTCTATCAACAAATGAATGAATAAAGAAGATGTGGTGTGTATATATATATAGACAATGGAATACCACTCAGCCATGCTCAAACTACCACACAACTGCATTCATCTCACATGCTAGCAAAGTAATGCTCAAAATTCTACAAGCCAGGCTTCAATAGTATGTGAACCGTGAACTTCCAGATGGTCAAGCTAGATTTAGAAAAGGCAGAGGAACCAGAGATCAAATTGCCAACACCTGCTGGATCATCGAAAAAGCATGAGAGCTCCAGAAAAATGTCTAATTTTGCTTTATTGACTACTCCAAAGCCTTTGACTGTGTGGATCACAACAAACTGTGGAAAATTCTGAAAGAGATGGGAATACCAGGCCACCTGACCTCCCTCCTGAGAAATCTATATGCAGATCAAGAAGCAACAGTTAGAACTGGACAAGGAACAACAGACTGGTTCCAAATCGGGAAAGGAATATGTCAAGGCTGCATATTGTCACCCTGCTGATTTAACTTATATACAGAGTACATCATGCAAAATGCCGGGCTGGATGAAACACAAGCTGGAATCAAGATTGCTGGGAGAAACATCAATAACCTCAGATATGCAGATGATACCACCGTTATGGCAGAAAGTGAAGAACTGAGGAGCCTCTTGATGAAAGTGAAAGAGGAGAGTGAAAAAGTTGGCTTAAAACTCAACATTCAGAAAATGAAGATTATGGCATCTGGTCCAATCACTTCAAGGTAAATAGATGGGGAAACAATGGAAACAGTGTTAGACTTTATTTTGGGGGGCTCCAAAACCACTGCAGATGGTGACTGCAGCCATGAAATTAAGAAATGCTTGCTCCTTGGAAGGAAAGCTATGACCAACCTAGACAGCATTTAAAAAACAGAGACATTACTAGGCCAACAAACGTCCGTCTAGTCAAAGCTATGGTTTTCTGGTAGTCATGTATGGATGTGAGAGATGGACTATAAAGAAAGCTGAGTCCTGAAGAATTGGTACTTTGGAACTGTGGTGTTGGAGAAGACTTTTGAGAGTCCTTTGGACTGCAAGGAGATCCAACCAGTCTATCCTAAAGGAAATCAGTCCTGAATATTCACTGGAAGGACTGATGCTTAAGTTGAAACTCCAATACTTTGGCCACCTAATGCAGAGAACTGACTCAGTAGAAAAGACCTCGATGCTGGGAAAGATTGAGGGCAGGAGGAGAAGGGGATGACAGAGGATGAGATGGTTGGATGGCATCACTGACTTGATGGACATGAATTTGAGAAAGCTCTGGGAATGGGTGATGGACAGGGAATCCTGGCATGCTGCAGTCCATGGGTCACAAAGAGTCGGACATGACTGAGTGACTGAACTGAACTGACTGACCACACAGCCATAAAAAAAAGAAAATTTACCATTTGCAGCAACATGGATGGACTTGGAGGGCTTTATGCTTTTTAATGAAATAAGTCAGACAGAGAAAGACAGATACTATATGATATCACTCATAGGTGGAATATAAAAATACAAACTAGTGAATATAGCAAAAAAAAAAGCAGGCTTACAGTTATAGAGAACAAATTAGTAGTTAACAGAGGGGAGAGTAGGAGGGGCAGTATAGGGGTTATGGAATGGGAGGTAAAAACTATTGGGTGTAAGATGGATATATTGTACAACACAGGGAATATAGCCAATATTTTGTAATAACTGTAAATGGAGTGTAATCTTTAAAAATTATATTAAAAATAAGAAATAATAAATTGGTAAAAGAAAAAAGGAAAAGAAGGTCAGAGGTATTTACTTAGGAAGAATCCTGTCTAAAGTTTTGTCAAGCTGAGGGGAACATTAAGGCCACTTTAGTTAGAGGTTAATGTACCATTGTATCTAAAATTGGACAGAAACAATATTAGAAAGGCAAGGAAGATTATGGACTAAATACACTCATATACATAGAGACAAGAATTCAGAACAAAAATTTTAACAAACCATATTCAGTGGTTTATAGAAGGAATCAAACATCACGGTCAATTGGTTATATTCCGGGAACGCAATATTGGAAAATGAGTTGCTATAATTCACCACATTAACAGATTACAGGCAAAATATCATGGACTTCACAATATCAGCAGATTAAAAGTTTGTTAAAATTCAACATCAAGTCATGATTAAAATTCAATTAAACTATAAAAGAGGGAAACTTTCTTAATTAAATAAAGAATATTTATGGAAACATATGGTAAATCTCATAGCTGATAGAGACATTTTTAAACACCTCCTGTTTTTGACCCAGGATCAGAAAAGGGTATTTGTTTTCACTCTTTCTATTAAACTTTCTACTAGATATTTTAGTTAGTGCAAATAGACATGAAAACAAACAAAAGGCATACAGATTTGGAAGAATAAATAAAAGTGGTATTATTCATAGAAGATGTATTTTGAGACCATAGCATTTAAGCATACAAAATTAGAATTGTTGCATCTTACTTATGAATTAAACCTTTTTTTATCATTTGGACTTTCCTTCTCTATACTAATATTTTGACTTAAAGTTATTTTATTTCATATTTATATAATAGCTAGACTAGCTTTCTTTTAGTTAGAATTTGTACAGTGTATCTTCTTCAATCCTACAACTTTCAATCTTTCTATGTGTGTTTGTCGCTCAGTCGTGTCCAACTCTGCAACCCTATGGACTATAGCCTGCCAGGCAACTCTGTCCATGGAATTCTCCAGCAAGTGGATAGCCATTTCCTTCTCCAGAGGATCTTCCTGACCCAGGGATCAGACCTGGGTCTCCCTCATCGCAGATGGATTCTTTACAGTCTGAGCCACCGGAGAAGCCCTCAATCTTTTTATAAAGGAAAATAATTGGATTTTTATTATCCAATTTTCAAACTTTATTTTAACTAAGGCATTTAGCTTATGTACATTGAATGTAATTATTGATATAATTTAATTTTTGCCATTATATGTTCTACTCTTTAATTTTTAAATTTGTCAAATTTATTTTTATACTTTTATTATTTTTCTTTCCACTAGTTTAGAAATGGTTAACATAGGAGTCAAGCTCCTCAATTAATGTTTTAATGCCATTTAGGACCCCTACTTTCCACTTACTACATTACTGTTTGATATTTTAATATTTTTTCAAAAGTTACAATATATTATTATCTTTTAAAATACAATAGATGTTCTTTCAAATTTGCTCATATATTTACCAATTTCTTTGTTCTCCATTACTTCCTGCATCTCAGACTTTCCATCTGGGATTACTTTCTTTCTGTCTGAATTTCATCTCTTAAAATTTCATGTGGTGAAAACCTGCTGGCAACAACTCTGTCACTTGTATTTTTCCTATGTAAGTCCTGGTTGATAATCTTTTCCTCATTACATTGGAGATAAATGATACTATCTTCTTCTTTTCATTACTGTTGGTGATACGTCAGATTCAGGGGCCCTGTGGCTCCTTGAAGTTAACTGTTTATTTTTTCCACTGGTTTATAAAACTTTTTATGGTTTTTGAGTTCTTATATTTTGTTATGATGCATTTAATTGATGGACATGAGTTTGAGCAAGCTCTGGGAGTTGGTGATGGACAGAGAAGTCTGTCATGTTGCATGCAGTCCATGGGGTCACAAAGAGTCAGACACAACTGAGCAAGTGAGCTGAACTGATTGATGATGCATTTAAGTGTGGGTCTTAAAATAATTACCTTCTGGGATTTATCGGGCTTCTTGAATTTGTGGTATGTTATCATTCTTTAGAACAATAAAGTTCTCATTCCTCATCTTTTCAAGCCCTTAATCTGCTGCATTTTTGCTTTCCTCTTCTAGTGATTTTCCAATCAAACATAGGATAGGCATCTTCATTGTCTCCTCACACCTACTACAATATCTTCACTTTTATTTTATTCCATATTTCTGCCTCTTCATCCTGTGTTCTTGATCTCTTCAAATTTCTCTTTTACTTCACTAGTTATTTCTTCTGTTGTATCCAATCATTGCCAGCTACGCTTTTTTTCTATATAAAGAAAAGTTTATTCTCTTTTCATCTCTCTCCTTTTCTCTAAACCCAGGCTCAGGTAACCAACATTAAGAATTTGGTGTGTATTTTTCATCTCTTTCTGTGCCAAGCAAATATATATATAGATGCATAGAGTCTGCTGTCACAGTCACCCAAAGTCTGTAGTTTATCTTGGGTTCACGTTTAGTGTTGTGCAACCTATGGGTTTGGACAAATGTGTAATGGCACATATTCATCATTATAATTTTATGCAGAATATTTTTACTACCCTAAAAATCCTTTGTGCTCTACTTATTCAGCTCTTCCTCCCCATCTCCTTGGTCACCATTGATCTTAATAATTTCCTGTAATTCCATTGTCCATAATTTTCCCCTTTCCAGGTCATATAGTTGGATTCATACAATATGTAATCAGATTGTCCTCTTTCACCTAGTGCTATGTATCTAAGTTTCCTCCATGTCTTTTCACAGTGTAATAGCTCATTTATTTTTTATGCTGAGTAACATTCCATTGTCTGAATGTAGCACAGTTTAGTTATCTGTTCATCTACTAAAAGACATCTTGATTGCTTCCAAGTTTTCAGTTCAGTTCAGTTCAGTCACTCAGTCGTGTCCGACTCTTTGCGACCCCATGAATAGCAGCACGCCAAGCCCCCCTGTCCATCACCAACTCCCGGAGTTCACTCAGACTCGCATCCATCGAGTCAGTGATGCCATATTTCAATGCTTAAAATATGTTGCTTTATTTATAATTTATTGAACTATCATCCCCTTCTCCTCCTGCCCCCAATCCCTCCCAGCATCAGAGTCTTTTCCAATGAGTCAATTCTTTGCATGAGGTGGAAAAAGTACTGGAGTTTCAGCTTCAGCATCATTCCTTCCAAAGAAATCCCCGGCTGATCTCCTTCAGAATGGACTGGTTGGATCTCCTTGCAGTCCAAGGGACTCTCAAGAGTCTTCTCCAACACCACAGTCCAAGTTTTAGCAATTATGAAAAAAGCTGCTATAAATACCCATGTGCAGGTTTTTGTGTGGGATGTCTTCAGTTCCTTTGGGTGAGTACCAAGGAATATGTTTTGCTGGCTCATATGGTTACAGTATGTTTAGTTTTATAAGAAACTGACAAACTGTCTTTGAAAGTGGCAGTGACATTTTGCATTCCCACTAGCATGAGAGTTCTTGCTGCTTCACAGCCTCACCAGCATTTGGTATTGTCAGTGTTTCAGATTTTGTCCATTCTCTTAGGTAGTACTATCTCATTGTTTTAATTTATGTTTCCCTGAAGGCATATAGTGTGGAAATCTTTTCATATGTTTATTAGCCATCTCCATTGCTTTTAAAAGTTTCTCTTATTTTTTACCCCTATACACCCTGTTTTGTTTTTTCTCACATCTGATTTATCACTTTTCATGATTTCCTGATTCCTATAGATAATTTGTAACTTTGTGAGTTATTTCCTTAAACATGTCAAATGTAATTATTTAAAAATCTGATTATTTCAACATTTGAAGGTTTTGCATGTGTTTTTGTTGTTGTTTTCTTATTTCTGCAGATCTAATTTTTTTTTAACTTATCTGATTAGAGTCTTTCTTCCAGAAATTAGTCACTGTCTTGAAGAAATTCAATGCCTAAAATATGTTGCTTTATTTATAATTTATTGAACAATTTCCATTATGTTTAGCAGGAATTTTATAGGAGTAACCTAACAAATCATTATCAGAAATCAGATTTAATCAATATCTTAACCCCTAAAATATAAAAACCCTAGAATACTTTAACTGTATTTCTTCCTGCACTTATATGCTAATTTTGTCCAGGATTTTAATCCTATCCTTTCTTTTGTGTTGTTGTTATTTAGACTCCAAACAGTGTCCAACTTTTTTGCAGCCCCATGGACATGAGCCCACCAGCCTTCTCTATCAGTGGGATTTCCCAGGTAAGAATATTGGAGCGGGTTGCCATTTTCTTCTCCAGGGGATCTTCCTGTCCCAGGATGTGTCTCCTGCATTAGGAGTTGGATTCTTTACCACTGAGTCACCAGGGAAGCACATTCTTTCTTTAGCCCTGTAATTTCAGCATTGCTATTTCTATTTTAACATTGCTATTTCTAAATTATATAGTCAATATTTGCTTTGTTTTACAAACACACACACACATACACACAAACACATTTACTACTTATTTGCTCATCATTTCTTTTTGCATTTTAGACCATGCTTCTGGGTTAATTTTTCCTACTTTTAAAAGTTTATATAATGTAGATTTCTTAATAATAAAGCTTCTCAGTTTGAGTTAATCTAAGCATGTCTTTATTTTAGACATTCTTGAGAGATAGTTCTGTTGGGTACATAATTCTAGGTTGGTAGTTTTGTCTCTCAACAATTTAAAGACATTATACTACTCTCCATTAATGCTGTTGCTGTCATTCCAACTGCATTTCTATGTTATCTCATATTTCCAGGATTTGAAAAACAATTTAGCCTACTTAGAACATATTGTTATTCTACTTAGAACATATTGTTATTCCTGAATCAGTAGAGATTTGTTCTTTTATTAAAATCTCAATAAGTATAGCCAAAATGTATCTAAAATTTGTCTTTCTTCTTTTCTATCTATTCTCTTTTTCTGGAATTCTGTCTAGATCTATGTTAACCTTTTATGTCCTTGATATCTCTCTCATATTTCTCATATCCTTGTCTGTAATGTATAATTTCTCAAGAAATACCATTATTAATTCTATCTTTAGATATATTTACTGCTTAGCCATTGATTGAATTTTTTTATTTCAACAGTTATATTTTCATTTTTAGATGTTTCACTCTCCCTTCAAATATATGGATTCATAACCTTTAACCAGTTATCTTTGTAATGAAATCTTTTATTTCTCTAAACATTTCATGCAGATTTGCCCAAAGTTCTTTATTTTATGAATCTACACAAAAATCTTGGGAGTGTAAATCTGTTGTTTATTGTTTTTACTGACTAATGTTAACTGATGTTTTCTTTGTAGTCTTTGATTGTGATTAATTGCCTAATCTTAACTATGTGACATTCAGTGAGTCTAAATTAGACAAGTATGTTAGTGGAGAGGATTTTCTTCTGCTTCTGCTGACACCCAAAGAGTTGCATAGCTAAGGGTCATTTTAATTCCCTTTAATAATCCTGTATCACTGAGAGTTTAGGCTCAACTTGATGTTTCAGTGCTGTCCTAAGGCCTAGTGTTCCAACAGCAGTGCTTCTACCAGCTTCTGCTCTCATATTCTCAGGGGAGCCCAATCCTTCTTGGCCGTTTACTACTCCTAGCTCCCAGCTCTGGCCACAGGTAACTCTATCCACAACCACTCCTCCTCCCAGAAAGAAATAAAATTCTTAAAAATCAATGCTTAGTCTTGATTTGTAGGCAGAGAGATATCTGCATTGCTGACTATCAGAATCTTTCTCTACCAGGAACATTTGAATAAAACTCTGAAAAGTTTCTTCATTCATTAAGAAAATCAACATATTTTTGTAGTGCCTACTAAGTGCCAGGCACTGTACTTGTCAGATACTCAATCAATACTTGTTAATTTGACATGACTTTATAAACAACATTTACTTTATTTTCCAATCTTTCTAGTTCCCTCATTGCCATTTCTAACTTCTCTCCCTCAGATCATGGCTTTACTCTGTACTCTTGTTTGATTGAATAACAAATATGGGGAATTTAGAAGCAGTCATCAGAGAGGAAGAGGAGAGATGATTGCGTAAAAACAAATGGACAAAATAGAGCTAAATCCCAAATTATTAACAAATTGTTCCAGAAGTTAATTTGAAAGCTTAACTTTCAAATTGACTGATGAGAACATGGGAACCTATTTAACTCATAATGTAGCAGATTACGCATATGCTCGTTTATTCAATAAATGATTACCAAGTACCTATTATTTCCCAGGCACTGTAAAAGGTTGTTGGGGACACAGTAATAATCAAAATAAAGTAGTTCCTGTTCTTACATAGCTTACTGTTTAGCCAGAGATGCAAACTATCCAAGCAGCAGCAATGAAAATTCAACCAGCCATGAAAACAATGAAGAAATGCAGGGAGATGTGGAAGGACGCAAAACGTGAAGAGGTTAGCCTAACGAAGGAGAAGGAACAGTGAGAGGTGTTGGAGAAAATGTGTGTAAACAACAGTAAGCAGGAAAATCTAGCACCTTATTGAGACACAGAGAAGTTATGACGGATGGAATTGAAGAGAATCCAGGGCCACTTTTGGGAAAGATAATGAAAGATGAATCTGGAATGGTACTAAGGCCTGGTAACCGAAAGCACTATTGAAACTTTAAAATTTATCCTAAGGGCAATTGGGGAGAGTGAAAAAGCTGGCTTGAAACTCAACATTCAAAAAACTAAGATCATGGCATCCAGTCCCATCACTTCATGGCAAATAGATGGGGGAAAAGTGGAAACAGTGGCAGATTTTATTTTCTTGGGGTCCAAAATCACTCTGGACAGTGACTACAGCCACAAAATTAAAGACACTTGCTCTATACAAGAAAAGTGATAACAAACCTAGAGAGCCTGTTAAAAAGCAGAGACATCACTTTGCCGACGATGTTCCGTCTAGTCAAAGCTATGGTTTTTCTACTCGTCATGTACAGATGTGAGAGTTGGACCGTAAAGAAGGCTGAGTGCTGAAGAACTGATGCTTTTGAATTGTGGTGCTGGAGAAGACTCCTGAGAGTCCCTTTTACAGCAAGGAGATCAAACCAGTCAATCCTAAAGGAAATCAACCCTGAATATTCATTGGAAGGACTGATGCTGAAGCTCCAATACTATGGCCACCTGATGCAAAGAGTCTACTATTGGAAAAGACCCTGATGGTGGGGAAAGACTGAGGGCAGTAAGTGAAGGGGGCGACAGAAGATGAGATGGTTGGATGGCATCACTGACTCAATGGACACAAATTTGAACAAACTCTGGGAGATACTAAAGGACAGGGAAGCCTGGTGTGTGGTAGTCCATGGGGTTGCAGAGTTGGACACAGCTTAGTGACTCAACAACAACAACAAAGAGCAATGGAGAGTCACTGAAGGACTTTATAATTTGACTATGAAAGTAATTTGACTATGTTTACAATTTGTGAAGATTCTTTGGCTAGAATGTGAAAAATGAAAGAGAATGGCAGAGAGAGGGGAGTCTGGGGAAACTAGGTAATGTATTTTCAGCAATTCAGGTGAGAGAGCATTGAGGAAAATGGATGAATTCAACAACTTAAAAGTGATTCTTATAAGAAAGTGAGAAGGCTTAGGAAAATAATGGATCAAGAGATGACTTTGGATTTAGCTTAGTCAGTTCTTTCTAGAGGGAAATAAATGCTGCGGAAATTTGATCTTAGGAACACTTGGTCCGAGCTGCCAACCAAACTTCCATAAGATACTCGAATGGATAATAGGATTTCCTTCTGTTTCTTCTTTGACTCAGGAAAGAAAGAGGATTTTTGCTTGCTCATCCCTAGTTGAAAAAGGAATGCTATCTCCAATATAGGCATTGTGCTGTGTGGGCAAAGTTGCTTCAGTCATGTCTGACTCTTTGTGATACTATGAACTGTAGCCCTCCAGGCTCCTCTGTCCATGGGATTCTTCAGGCAAGAATACTGGAGTGGGTTGCCATTGCCTTCTCCAGGGGACCTTCCCCACCCAGGGATGGAACCTGCGTCTGTTATGTATCCTATATTGGCAGGCAGGTTCTTTACCACTAGCACCACCTGGGAAGCCCAAAATGGGCATTAAGTAGAAGGGGAAAAATCAAGCTGTCAATCTACCTTGATGGAATGAAGAGATGACAAAGATAGATCTGTGGGTGGTCTTATTCAGGAGGTGGGGAGAGTAGGGATCCCAACTTAAGCATAGGTGGGGGCTACTGCTATCCAGCTATATCTGGTAGGACTTGTGGACTGATAAGATCTGTCTACCAGGAGACTAAAAGCCTCCTAGAAAACAGCACATTTAATATAGTATTAAATATTACAGAAAACAGGTTAATTTAAGTATAATAAAATGTTTATCATGTAGAGGTTAAAAATATGGATTCTGTGATGGAAATTCAGGCGAGCTATTTCAAATCCTAAAAGATGATGCTGTAAAAGTGCTGCACTCAGTATGCCAGCAAATTTGGAAAACTCAGCAGCAGTGGCCACAGGACTGGAAAAGGTCAGTTTTCATTCCAGTCCCAAAGAAGGCCAATACCAAAAAATGTTCAAACTACCACACAGTTGCACTCATTTCACATGCTAGCAAAGTAATGTTCAAAATTCTCCAAGCTAGGCTTCAACAGTACATGAATTGAGAACTCCCAGGTGTTCAAGCTGTATTTAAAAAAGGCAGAGGAACCAGAGATCGAGATCAAATTGCCAACATCCATTGGATCATAGAAAAAGCAAGAGAATTCAAGAAAAACATCTAGTACTGCTTTAATGACCACGTTAAAGCCTTTGACTGTGTGGATCACAACAAACTGTAAAAATTCTTAAAGCGATGGGAATACCAGACCACCTGACCTGCCTCCTGAGAAACCTGTGTGCAGGTCAAGAAGCAAGAGTTAGAACTGGATATGGAACAATGGACTGGTTCCAAATTGGGAAGGAGTACATCAAGACTGTATATTGTCACCCTGCTTATTTAATTTATATGCAGAGTACATCATGTGAAATGCTGTGCTGGATGAAGCACAAGCTTGACTCAAGACTGCTGGAAGAAATATCAATAATCTCAGGTATGCAGGTGACACCACCGTTAATGGCAGAAAGTGAAGAAGAACTAAAGAGCCTCTTGATGAAAGTGAAAGAGGAGAGTGAAAAAACTGGCTTAAAACTCAACATTCCAAAAACGAAGGTCATGGCATCCGGTCCCATCACTTCATGGCAAATAGATGAGGAAACAATAGAAATAGTGGCAGGCTTTATTTTCTTGGGCTCCAACATCACTGCAGATGGTGACTGTAGCCATGAAATTGATTCATGTCAATGTATGGCAAAAACCACTACAATATTGTAAAGTAATTAGCCTCCAATTAAAATAAATTAATTTTTTTTAAAAAAAGAAAAGACCCTGATGCTGATAAAGATGAAGATAGGAGGATAAGGGGATGACAAAGGATGAGATTGCTGGATGGCATCACTTACTCAATGGACATGAGTTTGAGCAAGCTCTGGAAAGTGGTGAAGGACAGGGAAGCCTGGCGTGCTACAGTCCATGGGGTCGCAAAGAGTCTGACACAATTTAGTAACTGAACAACAAAGTGTTATAGCATGACAGTTAATAACAAGAGTTCAAATTCCAGCTTCACCATTGTATGGGTCCAGTTTCCTTATTTGTAAAAAGAATAACTTTCTTCCTTGTCTGATTCGGTGGTGGTGAGGATAAAATGAAGTAGTCTGTACAAAGCACTTTAATCTCTGACACATGACTCAAGAAATATTAGCTAATATTGTTAGCTCAGCTCTTCATGGACTTCAGACTTGAGCTTTGAGGAGGAGATAGGGGTGGCAAGGAGTAGGTGAGAAAAAATAATGAAATAAAAGATTTTATTAGAATCTCATAAATATATTAGGGCAAGACCAAATGCAGGTCAAAGTCATTTCTAGAGAAATGTTCCTTTGGTGTTTTAAACAACTTGTTCTATTTGTCATATGATATGTAGTCTTAGAGAGGCATATTACCAATATGAAAAAAAAATCTGACACTTTTAAGAAGCAAATAAAGTAATCCTGGGCAAAACCTCTCAATTGTGTTTCTGCTAACGTACGTGAAGTACATGCTACTCGCTCAGTAGGAAAGACTATTGGCAGACTGACAAAATGAATCATTGCTGAAATGTATTCAAAGAGAATTAGAGAGCAGAACCAGGGACAGAATCTAACAGGAAATAAGCCCCATGGGTCATTCTGAGTTATAACTTTTTCAGTGTGTCTGTATGAGTTTGTGTTTATTTGTATAATACTAGGATGTACTGTATTGAGCAAGGGGAATACTTTTCTGTAACATACGGGAAAGTTTTCTTTTATCATTCAAGTTTTATCATCTGGTTTTTCACTTTTTATGCAAGTTTTTTCCCCCTTTCACATTAGAATAATTTTGGTCAATGTTTTTATTTTTATCTTTTTCAAAGTATGACTAACGTTTATTTTTTTGTCCTTAGAGAAAGTTAAAAGAGTCATAATGGCTTTCTTTTATCAGAATGGAACCTATTCTACACAAAACTTAAAATTCATTCTTGGTTTTCATCTGAAACTTGACAAGATAAGCCACATTGATACTTTCTAGTCTTCAGCTTTCAAAGTATTTTTTGCAGTCTCCTTTTCACTTTGCATCTAGAAAAATATTTCTGAAACTCAAGTATGAGATGTAATTTCCCTCTTTAAGACTTTTCAGTGATTCTTCCATTGATCTAAAAACCTACCAGACTTGCCCCAATTTGGCACATACTTACCACTGCAGCTGGGACTCCCAATCTGATTCCTTTTTATCTCTGTGTGCCAGCCACACAGGACTTACTTCTGTTCTTCAGTGTATTTCTTTCTAGGTCAGATATTTAAATCTCAAATACAGACTTAGGCAGAGTAATGTAAAGTGAAACAAGTCGTGTAGAGTGGTGGTATCTTGTGCAAATTGAATCACACATACACTGATAGAAGCAGCTGCTTCTTGGTTCAACTGAAAGTTGCCATGTGTTAGATCTAATTTTTCAAGAAATTGTTTTGTGTGTGTGTGTGTGTGTGTGTAATCTCCAAATTCTTAAATGATGGCAACTGTTTTTCTAAGCACTCCAAAAGTCAATAAATCATGCCCTGCTTGCTGTTATTATTCCTGTAGGGAGCCAGATTGCTTATTCTTCAAGACTCTAGTTCTTCTTTTCATTACCCCAACTCCCTCAGCCTTAGCCTCTCATCTCTTCAGGAGAGTCCCTATATAGTTAAATTCCATTGCTTTATAGCTCTTAGAGCAGCTCTCACTGTTCCTTTTGTAACATTCATCATACCTTTTTTGATTCATCATGCCCATCAGACTCCTATGAATTCCATGAGTTTAGAGACCTTGCACATCTTTTCCATTGTATCTAGAACAATGGTGGGGATATAAAAGACCACTCAAAAATATTTGTGAATCTAATTGAAGTGGATTAAAACAT
The DNA here is from genome assembly GCF_032405125.1 of Capricornis sumatraensis. Taxonomy (NCBI): domain Eukaryota; kingdom Metazoa; phylum Chordata; class Mammalia; order Artiodactyla; family Bovidae; genus Capricornis; species Capricornis sumatraensis. The sequence continues at coordinate 74,838,449 of NC_091082.1, forward strand.
TATCCTCATTACATTGTGCTCATTCACTCAGTCATGTCCAACTCTTTGCAGCCCCATGAATGGTAGCCTGCCAGTCTCCTCTGTACATGGAATTTTCCAGGCAGGAATACTAGAGTGGGGTACCATTTCCTTCTCCAAGGGATCTTCTCAATCAAGAGATTGAACCCACATCTCTTGTGTCTCCTGCATTATGTCTCCTCATTATATTAATGTCAGATACATGTTTATATATATATATATATACACACACATATATATGTACTATATTAACCTCGTTTTATAGAATGAACACTGTGGACTTAAAATGACCTTTCTGTGATCATATAGTTGTTAGTAATCCAGTGTTTGAGTCAGAGGTCATAGCTCTTGTAACTGGACCATGTTGCTTTTCTTAGTAATCTTAGATCTTCATAATATTGCAAATCCAATAGCTTTAACCACTATGAATTGTTTAAGACTAATTCTGAATATATGATTTAGTATTTCTTATATAGATGGAGAAAGTGAGATCAAAAGGAAATCTAGGAAAGCAAAACCAAATAATGTCATTAAAAGACATAGGTAATGGGTACTAAAGCTGAAACTCCAGTACTTTGGCCACCTCATGCGAAGAGTTGACTCATTGGAAAAGACTTTGATGCTGGGAAGGATTGGGGGCAGGAGGAAACGGGGATGACAGAGGATGAGATGGCTGGATGGCATCACTGACTCAATGGACGTGAGTTTGAGTGAACTCCGGGAGTTGGTGATGGAGAGGGAGGCCTGGCGTGCTGCAATTCATGGGGATGCAAAGAGTTGGACACAACTGAGCGACTGAACTGAACTGAACTGAATCCCATCATGAGGGCCTCACCTTCATGACCTCATTCAACCCAAGTTACCTGCCAAAATCTCCATCTCCAGATATCATAACATTGGGAATTAGGGCTTCAACATATGAAATTTAGGGAACGCAGCCCAGTCCATAGCAATTCAATTCAGTGGCTTTGTTTATTGGCAGCAATATTGCACAGGGTGAAACTGTTGTCCTTCACATTTTATCACACCAAGAAAATATGTCTGGGTTTGCATTTGGTGAGGCTAAGATCAGATAATGTCCACTTGATCTGTCCAGTTTCCCATGAGAAATTTTATCCATTGATAATGTTTGTTGTTTTATTAGGAGATATTTAATTTGAATAAGTTAAGGATGCAACAACAAAGGAATAAAACCAGGAAAGCATAATTTTCAAACCAACAGAGGGGAAAATGGAATAATACAAAACACACTCAGTAACTCCCCTGACTCACCAAGAACGGCAAGAAAGAGAATGAAAGAAAAATAGATCAGGTGGTACAAATGAAACTCACAAAATACTGAGGTAAATTTACACCTATTATTTATTAGTGGTAAAGAACCCGCCTGCCAGTGCAGGAGATGTAAGAGATGTGGGTTCGATCCCTGGGTTGGGAAGATCCCCTGGAGGAGGAAATGACAACCCACTCCAGTATTCTTGCCTGGAGAATCCCATGGACAGAGGAGCCTGGTGGGCTACGTGGGATTACAAACAGTTGGACACGACTGAAGTAACTTAGCACCCACAGTACACATAAATGAACTAAATGTGTCAGTTAACAGAATGATTATCAGACTGTTTAAAAATCCTACCTATAGGTTGTTGAAAAGAGACATTTATAAACATAAAATACACAATTTTAAAAGGGTGGGAAAATGAAGTAGCACATAAAAACCAACCAAAAGAAAGCTAATATATCATATAAAATGCTTATCATTGTTCAGTCACTAAGTCGAGTCCGATTCTTTTGCAACCCCCATGGACTGTAGCCCACCAGGTTCCTCTGTCCATGGGATTTCTCAGACAAATACAGTGGAGTGAGTTGTCATTTCCTTCTCCAGGGGCTTCCTGACCCAGAGATCGGACCTGCATCTTCTCCACATCTCCTGCATTGGCAGGTGGATTCTTCACCACTGAGCCACCAGAGAAGCCCAAGAGATAAAATAAGCATTAATAAATAAATATATATATATACAGCAATTACAATTGCTAGAATTATATACAACACCATGTATGGATCATATCAAAATGTTAAGCTGAAGGCGCAAAACACGAATGAATGCATATAGTGTGATCCCAACTTTGGCATGCTAAAAACACAGGCAGAAATACAGTTTTATGTTTTGACTTGGATGATGGTTACATGCTTTTTAACTTTTGATTATTTTTATTGTGCTGTGCTTATTTCTTAAGGATTCTTTAATAAATTATCAGAAATACAGTCACTTAAAGTAACACAAATTAATTTTTTTGTAGTTCTGTGAATTAGAAATCCAGCATAAGTCTCACTGAGCATAAATCAACGAATCAGCAGGGCTTTGTGACTTTTTGGAGACTCTTGGGAAGGATTTCCTTCCATTTTCTAGTTTCTATAGGTGACTGGCGTTCCTTGACTCCTGGTCACCTTACTCCATCTTCAGTGTTAGGAACAGCTTCTCACATAACACCATGTAAAAAAAAAGTTTATCTATGTATTTGGTTGTGCTGGTCTTAGTTGCAGCACCTGAACTCTTCAGTCTTCACTGTGGCATGTGAATGCTTTGTTGTGTCACGTGGGATCGAGTTCTCTGACCAGGGCCCCCTGCATTGGGAGTGTGGAGTCTTGGCCTTTGGACCAACAGCAAAGCCCGTCACATAACATCATTCTTACCGCCTCTTCTTCTCTTTTTCACTTTAATCACTCTTGTGATTATAATTGGGCCAATATTAGATAATCAAATATAACCTTTCCACATCTAAGTTTTTTTTTTCTTTTCTTTTTTTGGCTGTGTCATATAGCTTGCAGGATAATAGTTTCTCAACTGGGGACTGAACCCAGGCCCTTGGCAGTGAAAGCACAGAATCCTGAACACTGAACTTCCAGGAATTCCTCCCATATCAAGATTCTTAAATCACATCTACAAAGTCCGTTTTTGCATATAAAGTAACAACATATTCACAGTTCTTGGTGATTAGGATATGGATGTCTTGGGGTCTTTATCTTGCCTATCACAGATATATGTTTACTTAGGTGTGCATATTATATTTCACAACAAGATATTTTGGGGGGAGTGAAGAGAGAGAGTGGGAAAGAAGAAGCAGAAGAAGACGGTGGTGGAGGAGTGGAATATTTTAAAAGTTGAATTAATGAAATATGAGTGGTAGCTAGTTTAGTAGACCCAAAAAACCTGAATCGTAAACTAGCAGTGAGAAAATCCAAGAAGAATTAAAAAAAAACCTGTAGATCCCCAAAGGCTCAGAAATTATTGATATCAGGTACCTGTGAAAGTGGGGGTGAAGATGAAGAACCAAAAACAGTAGACTGGTTGACACTCTGTTTAAGAAGTATCAGACTTCAGACTGCCTTCCTTGCTTTTTGCATCTGAGCTTTGGAAGAAGGGCAGAGACACAGACAACATAGAATGAGGGCCTGTGGACTAGTGGACAACAGCTATAGCTGAAGGCATGAGGCCCTTACCAAAGTCAGGTGTACATGAATGTTACATACTCAGTGTTGTGACACTCAGCTTTCTCATACCTAAAATAGGGACAGTGAAACTCATTTCATAACTCTGCTTGGAGGATAATGAATTTAAATATTTGGCACTATGCCTGAAACATATATGAGGGCCCCATTCAGTTCAGTTCAGTTCAGTCGCTCAGTCGTGTCCGACTCTTTGCGACCCCATGAATCACAGCACGCCAGGCCTCCCTGTCCATCACCAACTCCCGGAGTTCACTCAGACTCATCGAGTCCATGATGCCATCCAGCCATCTCATCCTCTGTCGTCCCCTTCTCCTCCTGCCCCCAATCCCTCCCAACATCAAAGTCTTTTCCAATGAGTCAACTCTTCGCATGAGGTGGCCAAAGTACTGGAGTTTCAGTTTTAGCATCATTCCTTCCAAAGAAATCCCAGGGCTGATCTCCTTCAGAATGGACTGGTTGGCTCTCCTTGCAGTCCAAGGGACTCTCAAGAGTCTTCTCCAACACCACAGTTCAAAAGCATCAATTCTTCAGCGCTCAGCCTTCTTCACAGTCCAACTCTCACATACATACATGACTACTGGAAAAACCATAGCCTTGACTAGACAGACCTTAGTTGGCAAAGTAATGTCTCTGCTTTTGAATATGCTATCTAGGTTGGTCATAGCTTTTCTTCCAAGGAGTAAGCGTCTGTTAATTTCATGGCTGCAGTCACCATCTGCATTGATTTTGGAGCCCCTCAAAATAAAGTCTGACCCTGTTTCCACTGTTTCCCCATCTATTTCCCATGAAGTGATGGGACTGGATGCCATGATCTTTGTTTTCTGAATGTTGAGCTTTAAGCCAACCTTTCACTCTCCTCTTTCACTTTCATCAAGAGGCTTAAAAAAAAAATCAGTATAGCTCTGCATTGAGAGAAAATTATTTGTTTGTGTATTTATGTATTGGTTCATCGCTGTGCTTGGGCTTTCTCTAGTTGCTGCAAAGGGGGGCTGCTCTCTAGTTGCAGTGCACGGGTTTCCCGTTGCAGTGGTTTCTCTGCATGCAGGGCATGGACTTCAGGTGCTTGGACTTCAGTAGTTGTGGTGTGCAGGCTAAGTAGTTGTGTTGCATGGGCTGAATTGCTCTGCGGCATGTGACATCTTCCCAGACCAGGCATTGAACTTGTGTCCCCTCCGTTGGCGGGCTTCTGTAGTGGCTCAGATGGTTAAAGTGGTCCAGTGGTAAAGAATCTGCTGACAGTGCAGGAGACCCAGGTTCAATTTCTGCGTCTGGGAGATCCCTTGAAGGAGGGTATTGGCAACCCACTCCAGTATCCTCGCCTGGAGAATTCCATGGGCAGAGGAGCCTGGCGGGCTAGAGTCCATGGGGTTGAACAGAGTCGAACATGACTGAAGTGACTTAGCATGCACACACGCCCCTGCATTGGTAGGCAGATTCTTTTACCGCTGGACCACTAGGAAAGTCCAAGAGAGAATCTTGAGCTAGGCTGGATCCTCTCTGTTTGCCAGGCCTTGACCCACGCATGTCCACAGTGAGTGGAAGGTGAACCTAAGGAAATACACTGAAATTGGAGAAAAAGTAGAATAGGAAGTGTGAGAACAAGCAGAATAGACTTGGTGGTGGTGTACTCTTTTGCAAATAAAATAAGGACATGTGTGTGTTTACAGTATCTGTACTTAATAAATACTGTGTAGATAATATAATTTCATGTTAGCTTAAGCACTGAAAAGTAATAAAGTAATTGGTAAATTCAGGTTCCAATAAAATTTCTTGCTAAAATAGTTTGCTGATAATATAATATTTCAAATAGTATTATAAATATAAATTTTTAAAAATAACTAAACTATATAAGAGAGAGTTTGGGAAATAAGGGGAGAAAAATCATCTCCATCAAATCATAAACTGAAGGAACATTGCTGACATTTTGCAGTCCCTTCCTCAAAGTTCACCAACCATTCATTACAAATATTTAACTTTTTACCTATTTGTAATCATAATAAACATACAATTTTATATTTTCTGCTTTAAAATTTAGTTCACATGCATTTTACATTGCTACAGTCTTTTAAACTCGGTAACATTATATCCCGTCTAATATTTATAAAATGTACTTTATTTTTAGAAATTGAAGTTGTATTGACTTTGTAGCATAAACCATGATGTGATAAACAACTTTGTGTATTTTTTAATAATTTGGAATTGTTTCCTTAGGATAGATAGCAGTATTTATTTTTTAGATTTTAGATATATAATTATATAATCAGATACTTTGAATTACAAATAACTGTTTAAAATTGTTAGGTGTCAAGTTATTCTTTCAGTTCAGTTTACTTCAGTTACTCAGTCGTGTCTGACTCTTTGCCACCCCATGGATTGCAGCACACAAGGCTTCCCTGTCTATCACCGACTCCCGGAGTTTACTCAAACTCATGTCCAGTCAGTGATGCCATCCAACCGTCTCATCCTCTGTCGTCCCCTTTTCCTGCCTTCAATCTTTACCAGGATCAGGGTCTTTTCAAATCAGTCAGTTCTTTGCATTAGGTGGCCAAAATATTGGAGTTTCAGCTTCAACATCAGTCGTTCCAATGAATATTCAGGACTGATTTCCTTTAGGGTGGACTGGTTGGACCTTGCAGTCCAAGGGACTTGCAAGACTCTTCTCCAACACCACAGTTCAAAAGCATCAATTATTCGGCACTCAGGTTTCTTTACAGTCCAACTCTCACATCCATACGTGACTATTGGAAAAACCATAGCTTTGATTAGATGGATCTTTGTTGGCAAAGTAATGTCTCTGCTTTTGAATATGCTATCTAGGTTAGTCATAGCTTTTCTTCCAAGGAGCAAGCGTCTTTTAATTTCATGACTGCAGTCTCCATCTGCAATGATTTGGGAGCCCCAGAAAATAAAGTCTAACACTGTTTCCACAGTTTCCCCATCTATTTGCCATGAAGTGTTGGGACTGATCTTAGTTTTCTGAATGTTGAGTTTTAAGCTAACTTTTTCACTCTCCTCTTTCACTTTCATCAAGAGGCTCTTTAGTTCTTCTTCGCCCTCTGCCATAAGGGTGGTGTCTGCATATCTGAGGTTATTGATATTTCTCCCGGCAATCTTGAGTCCAGCTTGTGCTTCTTCCAGCCCAGCGTTTCTCATGATGTACTCTGCATATAAGTTAAATAAGCAAGGTGACAATATGCAGCCTTGATGTACTCCTTTCTCAATTGGTAACCAGTCTGTTGTTTCATGTCCAGTTCTAACTGTTGCTTCTGACCTGCATACAGATTTCTAAGGAGGCAGGTAAGGAGGTCTGGTATTACCATCTCTTGAAGAATTTTCCATAGTTTATTGTGATCCAACAGTCAGAGGCTTTGGCATAGTCTGTAAAGCAGAAGTAGATGTTTTTCTGGAACTCTCTTGCATTTTTTTATGATCCAGCAGATGTTGTTGGCAATTTGATCTCTGGTTCCTCTGCCTTTGCTAAATCGAGCTTGAACATCTGGAAGTTCATGGTTCATGTACTGTTGAAACCTGGCTTGGAGACTTTTGAGCATTACTTTACTAGCGTGTAAGATGAGTGCAATTGTGCGGTAGTTTGAGGATTCTTTGGCATTGCCTTTTTTTGGGATTGGAATGAAAACGGACCTTTTCCAGTCCTGTGGCCACTGCTGAGTTTTCCAAATTTGCTGACATGTTGAGTGCAGTACTTTCACAGCATTGTCTTTTAGGATTTGAAATAGCTCAACAGGAATTCTATCACCTCCACTAGCTTTGTTTATAGTGTTGCTTCCTAAGGCCCACTTGACTTCACATTCCAGGATGTCTGGATCTAGCTGAGTGATCATACCATTGTGATTATCTGAGTTGTGAAGATCTTTTTTGTATAGTTCTTATGTGTATTCTTGCCACCTCTTCTTTATATCTTCTGCTTCTGTTAGGTCCATACTATTTCTGTCCTTTATCGAGCCCATCTTTGCATGAAATGTTCCCTTGGTATCTCTAATTTTCTTGACAAAATCTCTAGTCTTTCCCATTCTGTTGTTTTCCTCTATTTCTTTGCATTTATCACTGTGGAAGGCTTTCTTATCTCTCCTTGCTATTCTTTGGAACTCTGCATTCTTTCCTTTTCTCCTTTTCCTTTTGCTTCTCTTCTGTTCACAGCTATTTGTAAGGCCTCCTCAGAGAACCATTTTGCCTTTTTGCATTTCTTTTTCTTGGAGATGGTGTTAATCACTGCCTCCTGTACAATGTCATGAATCTCAGTCCATAGTTATGAGCCAAAGTTATTCTTTAGCCAAAGTTAAGCAATCAAAAACTCTAAATTATTGAAAATAACATTTCTCATAGATTTGTATCAAAGCAGCTAAAAATGCTCAAGCCCCGTTGAGAGTCATTTTACTTCCAGTGATTATTTTTAAAAAAGATTAAAATCTATTAACTTTAGGTAAAGTTCGTAGGAGAATAGAATTTATCTGATTTTATATTGTTTAAGAACCAACTGAAAGCATACACAGAGTATTAGGATTTTATTCATGTTTTTAAAATTGGTATAAGTAATGGTGGGCTTCCCTGGTGGCTCAGATGGTAAAGAATCCACCTGCAATGTGGGAGACCCTGGTTCGATTCCTGGACTGGAAAGATCCACTGGAGGAGGGCATGGCAACCCACTCCAATATTCTTGCCTGAAGAATCCCCATGGACAAGAGGAGCCTGGCAGGCTACAGTCCATGAGGTCACAAAGAGTCAGACACAACTGAGCAGCTAACCACAGCACAGCATAAATAATGGTAACACTGGAAACTCTAAAATGGTGAGGTTTATTGGCTACTTTTATTACTTTATTCTTGATTATCATATCACTAATGAGATTAAAATAACTAATGATATTTCCACTGTACCTTTAAATGAGCCCTGGTGGCTTAGACAATAAAGCGTCTGCCTGCAATGTGGGATGCCCAGGTTCAATCCCTGGGTTGGGAAGATCTCCTGGAGAAGGAAATGGCAGCCCACTCCAGTACTCTTGCCTGGAGAATTCCATGGACAGAGGAGCCTGGTAGGCTACAGTCCATGGGGTCACAAAGAGTCAGACATGACTGAGTGACTTCACTTCACTTCGCCTTTAAATGAGTGAGTTCGATTTGTTGTGTCAACACTGTGCTACTCATCCACCACATGTATCATCTTTGTGGAAAAAATTCCCCCAATTATTAACATATTCAAATCACATTCCAAGTAGTGTGAGTAGTGACCACACAACAGATGATGCGAAATTTTGGTATTTTGGTATTTTTATATGGAAACGATAGAAAACGTAATTCAGGAAGTTAAGGTAGTTTATTATGATTACCATTTAATTCAGTATGAGTCTTTAGGATGCCTCATCTCTAGGACCTTACTGGCTTCCTATTGGGTAGAGTAATATTGCACACCTTCAGTTCAGTTCAGTTCATATGACTTCCAACATTAAAGCAATGGTTAAGATTAGTAATTAGCTCTTTTTTGAAGAAGACTATTTATTTAAGAAAAATATATTGAACACTCACTGTGAGTCAATATAAAAGTCCAACTGAATGGATAACGAATAAATCCAAGTTGCTGTCTTCAGTGAACTCATCATAGTTCATAGGACTTAGGATATCAGGCACTAAGTTTTCCTTTCTCTTTTCCACCCTGTATGATTTATCTGTCTCTCTCAGAATGCTTTTCTTATCATTTTGAAATTAATATTACACAAGTGCTATGAATAAAGTGCCATGGGCTAAGATGAGAGGATGGTTAATTTTTACTGAGGAAAAAAGTCAAATCATTATAGGAAGGGACATTTATGGTGAGATGGAAGAATCAGAAGATCTATCTAGAAAAGAGAAGAAGGAGAACAAATTTCTAGCTTGCATGAAATGAATAGTCACTGGTAGCTGACTGTGAAAGAGCATGGGGTGTTCAGGGGAGGGTGCATTCACAGCTCCTGAGAATGTGATCTGCTTCTTATCCAGGGCTAGGGGTGGAGTCATAGGAAGGTCAAGCTACTGATGGAAGCCAGTTATGAATTCCAACACCAGTTTATTTTGAAGGCAATAGAGATCCAATGGAGGCTTAAAATAAGCAAGTTATCAGATATGACAGTGTAGATGTGGGACAGCAGTGGGCGCATACTGTTAAGCAGGAGTCTAACTAAAGACCATTTCTATTATCCTGGTGAGAGATTTTGAGAGGGCTAACACAAGGCCGTGGGAAAGAAGTTCTGACAGAGGAAAATTCCACAATAAAAACAACAGGATAGTCTTTCTTGTTTCTTGCTTGTTGCAAGAATGGAGTGAGAAGGAGGTGTTGTTCTAATGTGAGATGTGGCTTGGGGCAGGATAAAACTTAGTAAATTAGAGTGGACACACAGGAAAAGAAGAAATACCACTGTTCTTTTTTTTTTTTTCTCCCCCTAAATACTGGCTTCAAATTTTATTTCAGATTTTATTCAACATTGACAGTATTTTTAAATGGCCAGCTATTCTCATGTTCATATGCTAAATATTAGCTAGTCTCAAATGATGTGTTAAATCAATGTTGCTCTAAAACAGATGTTTTAAAATAATCTTGTGACAAGATGGGAAAATTCTTCCTTAAAAGCATAAACAAAAACATTTGAACAAGATACATTTTAAGGGAAAATTTGTACTGACTAACTAATCACAAATGTTTTCTTAGGAAATGGCCTGTTTAACTTTCCTGACTATTAGCACCAGCATTTCTTGGCTGTGTCTGGGTTTTGGAAGTAAAAACATGCTTTGAGTGAGCTGACTATTTTGAAGAGGACTTTGAAACAGAATCTCTGCATTGAGGTACTCTAACTGCTACACTATTTTATATAAACAAGAAATAGTGTTTATGGGCAATGTTCATGAAATTGGATACCCAATGTCATGATTAAGATCCCACGTGGTGTGCAGCGAGGCAAAAATAAATAATTTTAATACCTTGGGGAAAAAAATAAAGTTAAAGTAATTTATAAAAATTCTTGACTTTTGTTTTTAATGTGATATCTTACCTGGAATTGATAAAAGAAACTCTCTGTGTTTAATAATGATGAGGGAAAAACTGGTTGAGAAATATATTAACATGTAATTTGAGAGAATATGTCTATGATAGTGGAGAACTGTGAAGAGATAATGAACAAAAATCTCTATTTCTTCTCTTTCTCTTCTCTGCCCGTCTCTCTCTCTCTCCCTATCTTTCCCCTCATCCCTTCCTTGCTCCTCCCCCTACCTCTTTCTTTATGTTCAGAGCAAGAAGAATAAGGCAGAGATAGGTCTACTATTTTGGGATGGGAACTAAATTTAACAGCTCACAGAAAGAAAACAGAACTACTCTATTACTATTTTGCATTCATCTTCTTCTAAGAAAATGATATTTAGACTGACATATGTTAACTAGTGCTTATAAAGAGAAAATTAAAATTTGATGAAGGGGACAAAGAGGGACAATGCCAGCATGTAGTAATGGCAAAATACAGGGTCTGGTGTTAAAGCAAAGTTTGAATTTATGCCTTACTAGGTACATGACTAGGCAAGCTAGTTGATCTGTTCAAGCTGAGCGGTATCTCAAATTTCAATTTCTTCATTTTTAACGTGAAAATAATACCTACTGGAAGATTAGTAAAGTAGGATCAAATGAAATAATACGTGAAACTTACTCGATGTTTAGATCTTCTCCATTTCCTAGCCTAGTAACTAATAACTAACTTTATACTGTGTTCCAAGTACAGGACCAAGTGAATAATATCCTGGTTTATGAAAGTGCTTGAGATGTGACCATAAAGCTCTCTATTGATTGTCTTCAAGAAAATTGTGTAGGAATATTCACATCAACCCTTGTTAAGAGTTTGTAGAATATATCATTAAATGGATAGCTTAGGAAAACTTAAGTAATATAGTTTCCAGTGAGAATCCAACATGAGTTCCGAAAGAACAAGTCTTGCTAAACAAATCAATTTTATTTCTGCTAGGGTTTCTAGGTTGATAGAAGAGGGAATTGATATAGACACCATGTGACCCCCGTGGTCTAAGGCACTTGATAAAGTGACGGTGGTAAGCTACCCATACATAACCAATGAGTGTTAAAAGATGAGGCATCACCCCAAATCAATTGCTTTTTCCTCACTGCTCAATGGATGTCTTCTAGAGGTAACTCTAAACCACTACATCCATCCTTATACTGCTTTCATCTTGCTGATTTTGGATCTGTTTTTTTAGCTTGATAAGTTCATTTTAAATTTTATTAGCTTTCACGTCCAGTTTTATGTCACCTGCAGATTGAGTTGGCCAAAATGTTCCCTTGGTTTTAAAGTAAAAATTAAAAGGTACATTTTTCATTTTCACCAAGAATTTTATTAAACAGCTTATTCACCGTTTTGTTCCAGTACCTTCTGCCATCTTTCAGGCAACTTCATTATTCTGTCTTCACAAAGCTTTGTATCTTTTTGAGCAAAGAACTGTTCCAGATGCTTTTTACAGTTTTCCAGAGAACTGAATTTTTTCCTCATTAAGAGAATTTTGTAAAGACCAAAATAAATGGAAATCTGAAGGTACAATGTCTGGTGAATATGGTAGATGAATCAGAACTTCTCAGCCAAGTTGTAACAGTTTTTGCCTGGTCATCAAAGAAACATGCGGTCTTGCGTTATCCTGAGGGAAGATGATGCACTTTCTGTTGACTAATTCCGGACACTTTTCCATCGCGTGCTGCTTTCAGTTGGCCTAAACTGGGAGCAAGCACTTGTTGAAATTAATTGTTTAGTTTTCCAGAAGGAGCTCGTAATAGAGGACTCCCTTCTAATCCCACTATATATACATCACTTTCTTCTAAGCCTGGCCTTTGCTGTGGTTGTTGGTGGTTCATTTTACTTGCCTCACGGTCTGTTCCATTCTGCATAATTGTACAGTATCCGCTTTTCATTACCTATCAACCCAGGCGGAGCAGCAGTAGGTCCAGGGGGGTGTGGCTTGGGGGAGGGACTGCTACGTCCTGTTCCTAGGCCTGAAGCTACAGGGGATAATGGAGTACAGAGCATCTATCAGCCTCAGCGGCCCCACTTGGCCCCAGCCCCAAGGGCAACCCTCTTACCTCTTCCCCTTGAGAACAATCTCAAGAAGATGGGGGAGGCAAGCTCAGATACTAAACAGTGTTTATATATTTATTCATATATGTATATTTACTTCAGCAAAGAACAGTTCAAGGTACAGGAAGCGAGCAGATCTCAGGCCTTGTCCTTTTGCCTGCTCCACAGAATATTTTGTTACATTTCAGTAGAACATCGCTTGCAGAAATACAAAGTTTTTTTCTGTTAACTTACGTGAAACCCAAACATCAGAGTGATGAACATAACCAAGCTGGTGCAAATGATTTTCGATGCTTGATTTGGATATTTTGAGTATGTTGGCTCTCTCCCATGTAGTATATCATCAATTTCTCTCAATTAAAGTCTCAATTTAATTGCTATCAACTTCAACTGGTCTACCCAATGGAGGAGCACCATCCAGCAAGAAATCTCTAGCACTAAACTTCACAAACCACTTTTGACACCATCAGTTACAGCACTTTCTCCATGTCCTGCACGAATAATTTTGCCTTTTAGTTGCATTGTTACCTTTTTTGAAATAATAAAGCATAATATGCCAAAATGTTGCTTTTTTTTCTTTCACCTTCAGTATTAAAATGGCTACACAAAAATACAATTTAGATAAGTTTTTTCTTAAATACGTGCTGTTACAACAGCTGTCACAATACAATATACCAAAATTGTTTCTAATGAAGTTAAAGATAACTAAGCACTACTAGGGGCTTCCCAGATGGCTCAGTGGGTAAAAAATTTGCCTGCAATGCAGGAGACCAACCACTAACTAGAGCCGTCTAATGGAAAAAATCAAATGAAGTTCTGAGCCAGCCCAATATTTGATAAGTAAGTCCTCTTTTAGTGGAACACAAGGACTCAGATGATCCCTTTTGTCTTATGACCTATCTGATGGACAAAATATTCATTGCCTTTCTTTTTTGTTTCTTGTAGGCTCTATGGCTTTGGGCAAGTTATGGACTTCAGCAAACTCAGTTTTTTCATCTGTAAAACAGAAGTAATAGTATAAGCTCAGAATTACTTTGGGAGAAAGTAATTGATTGACATAATATATATCAATCATTTGACATATATTATGCATTAATCATTTGACATGTATTATGCTTATCATAGTTCATCAGGCATTCTATCAGATCTAGTCCCTTAAATCTATTTCTCACTTCCACTGTATACTCCTAAGGGATTTGATTTAGGTCATACCTGAATGGTCTAGTGGTTTTCCCTACTTTCTTCAATTTAAGTCTCAATTTGGCAATAAGGAGCTCATGATCTAAGCCACAGTCAGCTCCCAGTCTTGTTTTTGCTGTCTGTATAGAGATTTTCCATCTTTGGCTGCGAAGAATATAATCAATCTGGGGACTAGATCTGATAGGCAGAATGCCTGATGAACTATGGATGGAGGTTCATGACATTGTACAGCAGACAGGGATCAAGACTATCCCCATGGAAAAGAAATGCAAAAAAGCAAAATGGCTGTCTGAGGAGGCCTTACAAATAGCTGTGAACAGAAGAGAAGTGAAAAGCAAAGAAGAAAAGGAAAGATATAAGCATCTGAATGTAGAGTTCCAAAGAATAGCAAGGAGAGATAAGAAAGCCTTCCTCAGTGATCAATGCAAAGAAATAGAGGAATACAAGAGAATGTGAAAGACTAGAGATCTCTTCAAGAAAATTAGAGATACCAAGGGAACATTTCATGCAAAGATGGACTCGATAAAGGACAGAAATGGTATGGACCTAAGCAGAAGATATTAAGAAGAGGTAGCAAGAATACACAGAAAAATTGTACAAAAAAGATCTTCACGACCCAGATAATCACGATGGTGTCATCACTCACCTAGAACCAGACATCTTGGAATGTGAAGTCAAGTGGGCCTTAGAAAGTATCACTATGAACAAAGCTAGTGGAGGTGATGGAATTCCAGTTGAGCTATTTCAAATCCTGAAGGATGATGCTGTGAAAGTGCTGCACTCAATGTGCCAGCAAAATTTGGAAAACTCAGCAGTGGCCACAGGACTGGAAAAGGTCAGTTTTCATTCCAATCCCAAAGAAAGGCAATGCCAAAGAATGCTCAAACTACGGCACAGTTGCACTCATCTCACACGCTAGCAAAGTAATGCTCAAAATTCTCCAAGCCAGGCTTCAGCAATACATGAACCATGAACTTCCAGATGTTCAAGCTGGATTTAGCAAAGGCAGAGGAACCAGAGATCAAATTGCCAACATCTGCTGGATCACGGGGAAAACAAGAGAGTTCCAGGAAACCATCTATTTCTGCTTTATTGACTATACCAAAGCCTTTGACTGTGTGGATCACAATAAACTGTGGAAAATTCTTCAAGAGATGGGAATACCAGACCACCTGACCTGCCTCTTGAGAAATCTATATACAGGTCAGGAAGCAACAGTTATAACTGGACATGGAACAACAGACTGGTTCCAAATAGGAAAAGGAGTACGTCAAGGATGAATATTGTCACCCTGCTTATTTAACTTCTATGCAGAGTACATCATGAGAAACGCTGGGCTGGAAGAAGCACAAGCTGGAATCAAGATTACCGGGAGAAATATCAATAACCTCAGATATGCAGATGACACCACCCTTATGGCAGAAAGTGAAGAGGAACTGAAAAGCCTCTTGATGAAAGTGAAAGAGGAGAGTGAAAGAGTTGGCTTAAAGCTCAACATTCAGAAAACTAAGATCATGGCATCCAGTCCCATCACTTCATGGGAAATAGATGGGGAAACAGTGGACACAGTGTCAGACTTTAATTCTTTGGGCTCCAAAATCACTGCAGATGGTGACTGCAGCCATGAAATTAAAGACGCTTACTCCTTGGAAGGAAAGTTATGACCAACCTAGATAGCATATTCAAAAGCAGAGATATTACTTTGCCAACAAAGGTCCATCTAGTCAAGGCTATGGTTTTCCCAGTGGTCATGTATGGATGTGAAAGTTGGACTGTAAAGAAAGCTGAGTGACGAAGAATTGATTCTTATGAACTGAGGTGTTGGAGAAGACTCTTGAGAGTCCCCTGGACTGCAAGGAGATCCAACCAGTCCATCCTAAAGGAGACCAATCCTGGGTGTTCGTTGGAAGGACTGACACTGAGGCTGAAGCTCTAATATTTTGGCTACCTCATGCGAAGAGTTGACTCATTGGAAAAGACTCATGCTGGGAGGGATTGGGGGCAGGAGGAGAAGGGGACGACAGAGGATGAGATGGCTGATGGCATCACCAACTTGATGGACATGAGTTTGGGTGAACTCCGGGAGTTGGTGATGGACAGGGAGGCCTGGCGTGCTGAGTTTCATGGGGTGGCAAGGAGTCAGACACGACTGAGCGACTGAACTGAACTGAACTGATGCTTATCATATGACATAATGTATGCTTGGTATATTATAGGTATTTAGTAGATGGTTATTTTTAGGCAGGGTATAAAGCTAGAGAACAGTAACTCCATATGAATCATGATACAGAAACATAATAAAATAGTGAGACGTTGTTATATTAGTTAATATTTTGGCTCTGTTAACTATTCACATATTGATATGTTTCTAGGGCAATATGAAAATCTAGATTATATATCTATCCCCAACTAATTCTAAAGAAGTTTGTCTTCTACAAAACAAATCATAAAAATACCACAGTCTTCCATTTCAGGTTCCAGGGAAATTACTTTATGGTTGTGACCTATTTTTTTCCAATGCAAATCTCTATTTTACAGAGAGAATATAGAAGCTCCATCCATGTCTAGATCAATTGCCAAAATTATATTGTTTTCTGGAGTATATAGGGAATGAAGCATACCATACATATATATCATTCTTAATTATATCAATGACCTTGTTATTATATATAATTTTTTGGTTTTCATTAGTTTCTTTGTGCTTGGAATCAAGACTTTCAATTGAATTCTTATAAACTTTTGAATAAACCTATGTATGAAAATCAATATTCTCTACATCTTCAAATCTACATCTAGGTTCAAAGGCAAACATTGTGTTTGCATCAACCTAAGGGGTAAGAGGAAAAAGAACTCAAAATGTACTTTTTATAAATTATACATTTCACCTGCAATATTTAATTTTCACATTTATCAAAATGATGTATTCAAGTAGAAAATAAATTTGGTAGAAATAAAACATGCTTTGGGTACATAAAGATAAGAAATACAGATTACTGTGTCAGGTCTGAGTGAGGTGCATTCACTCTGCCCCATCTCTGAATTCTTTATATATTAGAGAACACTTAATCACTCACACAAGGCTTTTGACTTGGTTCACTCAGTTCTACAGCTTCCGTTTCCCTCATCCTGTCCATTAGAGAAGGCATTTCAAAGCAGAAGTGTTTGCCCTGAGGCCGAGGAGGTTGCGTGGGCTCAGGTACCTGCATGTTCACTCTCAGTGAAAACACCTCAGCTCTGAAGGAGTTTATAATTAGTAACAGTTAGAAAGAGCTTACTGTATGTGGGGAGAAACCATTTAGGGATTAGGTTGGGTATGCGTAAGATACGAGGAGGTGATGACAGTAGTTTGGTGCCAAGTTCTGTTATAGGTCCCTAGTATAATATTTCTTATATGTAAGAAATTTCCTCCTCTTTTTGGTCCTTCCTTTTCCTATGATGAAAGTGACCCATCCTTTTGGAATGAGAAGTTTCTGGAAAGGGATTGGCTTATGAGAAAAGCAGGTTTGGTGTGTGAGATCACATCCTGGCCCAGTAAAGGTGGAGTTTGCCTTAGCACTCTTTTATTACATACCAAACCAATAGTTTCACGTGGACCCAATATACTTTGCCATGTGTGGACCCTTCATCCTTTCTGTCTATATTCACGGGTGGATTTAATATGATTCTTTAAGGATTAGCTTCTATAAATTGCCATTGACTTAAAAATCCAAAAGCGGACTTTCCCAGCAGTCCACTGGTTAAGACTCTACCTTCCAATGCAGGGGGCACAGGTTCAGTCCCTGGTCAGGGAACTAAGATCCTACATACTGTGTGGTACAGCAAAAATGAAAAAGAAAAAATAAGAAAAAAAATAGCAAAACAAACAAGTACAACCGAAAGAATGATTGTAATAATATCTAAACTGTTGGTCATTATGTTAGGCCAGTTGTTCCCAACTAGTCACAATTTTATCTCCCAGGGGATGACATTTTTTATTGTCACAAATTGAGGGCAGGGGTAATGTTACTGGCCTCTAATGAGTAGAGTCCAAGGACTAAACATTATATATTGCACAGGATAGCCCTTTACAACCAAGATATATCTGGCCCCAAATAACAATAGTGCTGAGGTTGATAACCTTGCATTAAAAAAGAGTGTTTGGGGGAGGAATGGTGGGCTGTTTCTGAGCACATTGTCTTATAATAAACTGATAGAGCAGCATATAGTATTAGTCACTCAGTCATGTCCAGCTCTATGACCCCATGGACTGTAGCCCACCAGACTCTTTTGTCCAAGGAATTCTCCAGGCAAGAAGACTAGAGTAGATAAGCCATTGCCTTCTCCAGGGGATCTTTCCGATCCAGGGATTGAACCTGGGTCTCCTGCATTGCAGGTAGATTTTTTACTGTGTCAGTCACCAAAGCAGCATATAACACAAACTCTTTTACTGAGGGTATTTCATATACTGGGGAAGCAGACTAATAATTAAAGCAATGTAGTATAGGCTTTGGTAGAGGTATGCAGAAGGAACTTTCACTGAGGGAAAAATATCTAACTTCACTGAGAAACTAAGGGTGGCCTATATGATAAAATGTGGTGTAACATTTAGCTGTTTTCAGTTGCAAGTAGCAGAAAAATCTGTCCATAAAATGATCCACATAACTGAAAAGTCAAGAGTCAAAAGGAGCTTCAGTGTTGGTTTTTTTCAGCAGCCCAGAGACATCAGTAAGGAAGGACCTGATGTAATCCTTCCACGCCTCTGCCTTCCGAAGTGTCAGGCTTCAACATAAGACTCATTCATCCTCAGGCTCATCAGATAGGCTCATCAGCTACACATCAATTTCAAGAGTAGGGGCTGGGGAATGGCAGTTCCAAGACCCCCCTCCAAGGAGTTGGGAAATATTTTTCACATAAGTCTCATTTTGTCTCTCTCTGTCTGTATCTGGTTCATCTGAATGAAGAACTGTAACCAGGATATAAAATCATGTTTGTTAGCTAGAGCTGAACCAAGTTTGAACCATATCACAAGGGAAGTGTGGCTATTTAAACAGAAATAGGAGTAGCTATAGAAAGAAACAAAACAGATGGTAGCCAGGCAACTGCAATGGCCATTATAGAACATTTAAGCAGAAGAAAGAGCTCAGATAAAGACATAAAGAAAGAGCACAGCATGTTCAAACTGGATCTCTAAAGTAGTTGATATGGCTGGCATCCAGGTGATGTGGTGAGAACTAGTATCAGATGGAATTCTAAAGAAAGCCAGGGGCCAGATCATAAAAGCACCAAATGTCCTGAGAAGGATATAACTCTGTAGCCAATTCTGAACCATTAAAGATGTTTGACAAATGTCTATGAGAATATTGAGAAGAATGGAAAGGAGGAAGTTGGAACTGGGAGCAGAGAACTCTAATTTTGGGCAAGTGATTTAATATCCTTGAATCTGATTTAAGAAAGGACAGCAATTCTATCTTCTTATTATATGCACTAAGAGACAAAACAGGGAAAATGCTTAACACACAGCAGGTAATCAAATGTTAGTTATCATTTGTTCACATACTTATAAACACTAGTTTCGTGTTTCATCTCTACCACTTACTGTGGAAACTTGGTCAAGTTAATTACCTTGAATCAGAGTCCATTTTCTCTATACATCACTTAGTTATTTTGAGGATCATGTTAAATTATATTTATCAAAATTACAGTGTAACTGAATGAGACTATAATACCATACATCACTACAGAAGAAATTAGGAGAGGTTGGGAGGGTGAATATACATCTTAGAGAAAGAATAGGTTGGATATAGAGAATATAGATAAGGGAGAAATCACTTATGACTCCTAGAGTTTTTGGTATAAGCAACTAGGTAGATTGCTATTTCTCAGTGGGGAAACTTAGGGCTGTAGGTGAGAACCAGGTTTCACTTCATATTCTGCACATTTTAAATTTGAAGGGTGGATAAGATATTCAAGTTTAAATGTCAAGGAGGAAACTGGATATGTAAGTCTGGAACGTAGTGGAGAAATCTTTCTGGAAACCCAGATATGAAAGCTGACAACATACTTAGAGAAGCTACACCATGGGAATTATGAGATAAACTAGAAAGAGGAGGGAAAGAGAGATATTAAGAAGAGTGCAAGATCTGTAGCAGTCTGTCCAGGGGTTTAGTAAGAGAGAAGGAATCAGGAAAGGAGATTGTGATAGAGAAGCCAACCATTTAAAGAAAAGAGTCAGGATCATGTAAATTCCAGAGAAGGAAGGAGTGATCAGCTGTGTCAAACTCCAATTAATACTCCATTGAAATTGATGTTATCCAGCCTGTAGTGTCCTCAAAAAAAGTAGTTCCAGTGAACATCTGGAAGTGGAATCCAGATAGAAAAGGGTCAATAAGTGAATGTAAATGAACAACTGTAGGCAAAATAGTTCTTTTTGTTTAATATACACTAATGAGGGAAGAAATTGTCTCTTACTTTTAAAAAAATACAGCAGCTTTTTTCATATTCAATCTTGAAAATTTCCAGATGTCCATAACAATGAGAACTATTAACAAACTGTGATTAAGTAACACAGTCCGTCAGTTCAGTCGCTTAGTTGTGTCTGACTCTTTGCGACCCCATGAACTGCAGCAGGCCAGGCTTCCCTGTCCATCACCAGCTCCTGAAGTTTACTCAAACTCATGTCTATTGAGTTGGTGACACCATCCAACCATCTCATCCTTTGTCATCCCCTTCTCCTCCTGCCTTCAAACTTTCCCAGCATCAGGATCTTTTCTAATGAGTCAGTTCTTCACATCAGGTGACCAAAGTATTAGAGCTTCAGCTTCAACATCAGTCCTTCCAGTGAATATTCAGGGCTGATTTCCTTTAGGATGGACTGGTTGGATCTCCTTACAGTCCAAGGGACTCTCAAGAGTCTTCTCCAACACCACAGTTCATAAGCATCAGTTCTTTGGCTCTCAGCTTTCTTTATAGTCCAACTCTCACATCCATACATACCACAGGAAAAACCATAGCTTTGACTAGATGCACCTTTGTCAGAAAGTAATGTCTCTGCTTTTTAATATGCTGTCTAGGTTGGTCATAGATTTTCTTCCAAGGAGCAAGCGTCTTTTAATTTCATGTCTGCAGTCACCATATGCAGTGATTTGGGAGCCCAAGAAAGTGAAGTCTGTCACTGTTTCCATTGTTTCCCCATCTACTTGCCATGAAGTGATGGGACCGGATGCCATGATCTTAGTTTTCTGAATGTTGAGTTTCAAGCCAACTTTTTCACTCACCTCTTTCACTTTCATCAAGAGGCTCTTTTGTTCTTCTTCGCTTTCTGCCATAATGCTAGTGTCATTTACACATCTGAGGTTATTTCTCCTGGCAATCTTGATTCTAGGTTATGCTTCATCCAGCCCGGCATTTTGCATGATGTGCTCTGTATATAAGTTAAATCAGCAGGGTGACAATATGCAGCCTTGACATACTCCTTTCCCGATTTGGAACCAGTCTGTTGTTCCATGTCCAGTTCTAACTGTTGCTCCTTGACCTGCATACTGGTTTCTCAGGACTAAGGTAAGGTGGTTTGGTATTCCCATCTCTTTCAGAATTTTCCACAGTTTGTTGTGATCCACACAGGGAAAGGCTTTTGCGTAATCAATAAAACAGATGTTTTTCTGGAACTCTCTTGCTCTTTTGATGATCCAATGGATGTTGTCAATTTGATCTCTGGTTCCTCTGCCTTTTCTAAATCCAGCTTGAATATCTGGAAGTTCATAGTTCATGTACTGTTGAAGCCTGGCTTGGAGAATTTTGAGCATTACTTTACTAGTGTGTAGAAGAGTGCAATTGTGTGGTAGTTTGAGCATTCTTTGGCATTTCCTTTCTTTGGGATTGGAATGAAAACTGACCTTTTCCAGTCCTATGGCCACTGCTGAGTTTTCCAAATTTGCTGGCATATTGAGTGCAGGACCTTAACAGCATCATCTTTTAGATTTGAAATAGCTCATCTGGAATTCCATCACCTCCCTCTTTGTTTGCACTGATGCTTTCTAAGACCCACTTGGCTTAGCATTCCAGAATGTCTGGTTCTAGGTGAGTGATCACACCATCAAGGTTATCTGGGTCTTTAAGGTATTTTTTGTGTAGTTCTTCTATGTATTCTTGCCACCTCTTCTTAATATCTTCTGCTTCTGTTAGGTCCATACCATTTCTGTCCTTTACTGTGCCCATCTTTGCAGGAAATGTTCCCTTGGTTATCTCTATTCTCTTGAAGAGATCTCTAGTCTTTCCATCCTGTTGTTTTCTTCTATTTCTTTGCATTGATCACTGAGGAAGACTTTCTTACCTCTCCTTGCCATTCTTTGGAACTCTGCATTCAGATGGATATATCTTTCCTATTCTCCTTTGCCTTTTGCTTCTCTTCTTTTCTCACACTGCTGCTGCTGCTGCTAAGTCACATCAGTCCTGTCCGACTCTGTGCGACCCCATAGACGGTAGCCCACCAGGCTCCGCCGTCCCTGGGATTCTCCAGGCAAGAACACTGGAGTGGGTTGCCATTTCATTCTCCAATGCATGAAAGTGAAAAGTGAAAGTGAAGTCGCTCAGTTGTCCAACTCTTAGCGACCCCATGGACTGCAGCCCACCAGGCTCCTCCGTCCATGGGATTCTCCAGGCAAGAGCACTGGAGTGGGTGCCATCGCCTTCTCCACTACAGCAATAAAACAGAATGAAGTTATACATGCAACAACATGGATAAACCTACAAAACGTGGTAAATGGGGACCAAAGTCAACTCTGGGAGTTGGTGATGGACAGGGAGGCCTGGCCTGCTGCAATTCATGGGGTCGCAAAGAGTCGGACATGACTGAGCAACTGAACTGAACTGAACTGAACTGAACTGAACTGGAAGCCTTTTACATTTCTACAGCAAAGGAAAGCTTTCAAGGAGAGCTGAAACATGAAGTAGGATATAAAACAATGAAATAAGGAGGATTTGGGGTTTTGCTTTATGATACGAATTCTAAAACAGATTTTCCTTTTGGCAGAAATAATGTTGCTGGAGGGAGAGGGGCTAAGTGAGGGGGTGAACCTTGAACAAGTGTGAATTCTCTGACCCAAGTGGAACAGGTTAGGTCTTGAGATGGGGCTGGGTGCATCCTCCTTTCTCACAGGAGGGAAGAAGAGAAAGATGGTGCAGAGGCAGGAGAGTTTTCACCATCAGAAGGGAGTACAGGTCTGATCACCTTAGTATGGCTTTTTCTTCATTCACCTTACTTGGTGCACTGGACCTTTTCAAACTGAATGGTTGTAGGTTTGTTTATTTGTTTGTTTCAGAGCAGTTTAGGTTTACAGTAGAATTGAGGAATGTACAGAGATTTCTCATATATTCATTGCCCACACGTATGTATAGCCTCCTCCATTATCAACACCATTCACCAGAATAGTATATATTTTTACCAAGAATGATCTACACTGACACATGATAATCACTCAATGTCTACAGTTTCCCTTAGGATTCCCTATTGGTGCTGTATATTCTGTGGGTTTGGACAAATGTGTATCTATCCATACATCCATCATTTAAAATATGTAGAATATTCCCACTACTCGAAAAATCCTCTGTTCTCTGCCTGTTCATCTCTCCCCTGACTGACTCCCCTACTGCTACCCCTAGCAACCACTGATATTTTTGCCGTGTCCACAGATTTACCTTTCCCACAATATCATATAGTGGGAATCAGGCTGTATGCAGCCTTTTCAGATTGGCTTCTTTCACTTAATATGATTTAAGGTTTCTCTATGTCCTTTCATGTCTTGATATATCATTTCTTTTCAGCACTGAATAAATTTCCATTGTCTGGATGTATCACAGTTTAGTTATCCATTCACCTACAGGAAGGACATACTGCTTGCTGGCAAGTTTTGGCAGCTATAAATAAAGCTTCTGTAAACATCCCTGTGTAGTATTTTTGTAGACCTAAGTTCTCAGCTCCTTTGGGTAAATACCAAGGAATATGATTGCTAAATCATGTGGTAAAAATATGGTTTAGTTTTCAAAGAATCTGCCGAACTGTCTTTGACACTGACTGTACCATTTTGCATTCCCAGCAGCAATGAATGAGTTCCTGTTGGTCATATCCTCACCAGCACTGGGTATAGATTTTGGACATTCTAATTCTCTAATTGCTCCTTTACTATAATATTATTTTTGTTTCATGAATGCAATATTCTCTAATTTCTCTGATTAAAATAGACATTCAACAGCTTCCTTCTATTGCTTGCGTGATCTTTTCCTTTTGATCCACTATTCTATTAGTTTATAGTGATCTTTCTCTTCACTTTGTTTTCTTCAAATGTCTGATGATCAAATTTATGAATAAAAGTCTATGTTGAGTAGAATTGCTGGATCACATGATGATGATCGCATTCTATTTTTAATTTTTTGAGGAACATTCATACTATTATATTTTCCTTAGTGTCTGTGCCAATTTACATTTCCAACAACAGTGTACAAGAGTTCCCTTTTCTCTGGACTTCCCTGGTAGTCCAGTGGTTAAGAATCCACTGTTCATTGCAGGGATTTGATCCCTGGTCCAGGAAGATCCCACATGCCTTGGAGCAAATAAGCCCATGTGCCATAGCTGCTGGCCTCAAGCACCTAGAGCCTGTATTCCACAGCAGGAAAAGCCACCGCAAAGATGAGCCCCTGCACTACAACAAAGAGTGGCTTCCACAGTCGACTAGAGAAAGCGTGAGCACAGGAATGAAGATCCAGTGCAAAGGAACAAGCAAAAAGAATTTCCTTTTCTTCACATCCTCGCCAGCACTTGTTATTTCTTGTCTTTTCGACAGTAGCCATTCTGACTATGTGAGGTGATAGCTCATTGTGGTTTCGATTTGCATTTCCTTGATGATTAGTACGTTGAGCATCTTTTCATGTGCCTATTGGTCAACTCTTTGTGTTCTTTGGAAAAGCACCTATTCAGTTACTCTACCCATTTTGTAACTGGGTTGTTTGCTTTTTTCATATTGAGTTGTATGAGTTCTTTAGATATTTTGGATATTAAACCCCTTGTTGGTCACGTCATTTGCAAATATTTTCTCCCATTCAGTAGATTGCCTTTTCATTACATTGATGGTTTCCTTTGCTCTGGAGACGCTTGTAAGTTTGATTAGATCCCACTTAGGGTTTGATTAAGTTTAATTAGTTTTAAGTTTGATTAGGTTCCACTGGACATGAAACAACAGACTGGTTCCAAACTGGGAAAGGAGTATGTCGAGGATATGTTGTCACTCTGCTTACTTAACTTATATGCAGAGTACATCACGTGAAATGCTGGGCTGAATGAAGCACAAGGTGGAATCAAGATTGCCGGGAGAAAAATCAATAACCTCAGATATGCAGATGACACTACCCTTATGGCAGAAAGCAAAAAAGAACTAAAGAGCCTCTTGATGAAAGTGAAAGAGGAGAGTGAAAAAGTTGGCTTAAAACTCAACATTCAGAAAACTAAGATCATGGTATCCAGTCCCATCACTTCATGGAAAATAGATGGGGAAACAGTGAGAGACTTTGTTTTCTTGGGCTCCCAAATCACTGTATATGGTGACTGCAGCCATGAAATTGAAAGATGCTTGCTCCTTGGAAGAAAAGCTATGACCAACCTAGACAGCATATCAAAAAGGAGAGACATTATTTTGCAGACAAAGGTCTGTCTAGTCAAAGCTATGGTTTTTCCAGTAGTCATATATGGATATGAGAGTTGGACCATAAAGAAAGCTGGGCACCGAAGAATTGATGCTTTTGAACTGTGATGTTGGAGAAGACTCTTGAGAGTCCCTTGGACTGCAAGGAGATCCAACCAGTCCATCCTAAAGGAAATCAATCCTGAATATTCATTGGGACAACTGATGGTGCAGCTGAAGTTCCAGTACTTTGGCTGGAAGTGTGAAGAACTGACTCATTAGAAAAGACCCTGATGCTGAGAAGGCAGGAGGAGAAGGGGACAACAGAGGATAAGATGATTGGATGGCATCACCAACTCGAAGACCATGATTTGGGGAACATGATCAAGCTCCAGGAATTGGTGATGGACAGGGTATCATGGTGTGCTGTAGTCCATGGGGTTGCAGAGTCAGACACAACTGAGTGACTGAACTGAACTGAACTGAACTGAGGTCCCAGTTGTTTATTTTTGGTTATGGTTTCCTTGCCTGAGGAGACAGATACAAAAAAATAAATGTTGCTAAGATCAATGTCCAAGATCATACTGCTTATGTTTTCCTCTAGGAGTTTTGTAGTTTAAGGTCTTATATTTAGGTCTTTAAGCTATTATGAGTTTATTTTTGTATGTGATATGAGGGAATGTTCTAGTTTTATTCTTTTTCATGTATTTTTCTGGTTTTGCCAAAACCACTTATTAAAGAAACTGTCTTCTCCCCACTGTGTATTCTTGACTCTTCCACTTATATGTGGAATCTGAAAAATAAAGTAAGTGAACAAATATAACACATCAGAAACAAACTCAGAGATACAGAGATCAAATTCATGGCTACCAGAGGAAAGGGAGAAGGAAATGGCAACCCACTCCAGTGTTCTTGCCTGGAGAATCCCAGGGACGGTGGAGCCTGGTGGGCTGCCATCTATGGGGTCGCACAGAGTCGGAGATGACTGAAGTGACTTAGCAGTAGCAGAGGAGAGGGAGAAGGAAGAGGGGCAAAATAGATGAAGGAGATTAAGAGTTACAAACAACTAGGTGTAAAATAACTTGTGAAGATGTAGTGCATAATAAATAAGTTATGAGAGGATATAGGCAATAATCTCTAATAAATTTGTACAGAGTATACGTTATAAAGATATCAAATTACTATACTGTACCTGAAAATAATACAATGTTATAAGTCAACTGTACTTCAAGACTTCCTTGGTATTTCAGTGGTTAAGAATCCACTTGCCAATGCAGTTCAATGCCAATGCCAATGCATTCAGTGTAGGTCAATGCAGTTCAATGCCGATGGGTTCAATCCCTGGTCCAAGAAGATTCCACACCCCTTGAAACAACTAGGCCCAGGCACCACAACTACTGAACCCGCCGCAGCCTGGAGCCTATACTCTGCAACAAGAGATAGCCCCCACTTGCCACAACTAGAGAAAACCCACATACGCAACAATGAAGACCTAGTGCAACAACAAAAATTAAATAAAGAAGGAAGTCATTTCAATTCTTAAAAAGGTCTATATTGATTGATACAAGTAACTCACTTGGCTGAGTTTCTTTTGCAGTTGTGTAGCACTGCTAGAATTTTAAAAATCTCTTTTCAAACATAAGTCAGACTGTGAATCTGATAAGTATTCATATCCTATGGATTGTAACTATCTTAACAGCCTAATCCTGACAAGTTCTTACTAGGATATACTCAGTCTAGTTTGCTCTTTCTCTCTCTCTATCTCACATAGACAAACACACACATGTGCGTGTGCATGCATGTATTCAGAAGAATGTGTATTCAGAAGTCTTTACTTCAGACTTAATTTGTTTATTTAAATCTATATGTGGTACACCTTGTATGGGAAACTGCAAGTGTCTCCTCTGTTCTGTTCATCTTGATCCATCTGTGCTTCCAGGGGAGGGGCAGCCTTTAATTCCTAAAGCTTGAGCACGCATATCTCATTTCCCTGCTTTTATGCACCCTTTGGAGTTCTCTTTCTTTATTCCTATCCTGCCACATGAGCCTTTCAGATTTTTCAGTCTTCTCCCCACACGCTAACCCTATCAAACTAGATTTAAATCTTCTGGGATGACCAATCATTCTGTTTCTTTAAAAAAAAAAAATTAAGTGCTGCCGTTTAGGGCTTTGATCCATGAAGCCTCTCTTTCCCTATCTCTCAATCTAATTATTACAGGCAGAACTGTTGCATAATATGAAGAAGAGGGAATTACCAGAGCAAACTCAGATTCTGGCCTGAGCAATGGTCTCATTTATTCAACAAAAAGTATGAAAGTGAGGCCAACTTCTTCCTTCACTGATCTTCAAGAAACGATGGTAAAACTTCTTAATATTGTCATTATGATTATAATTTTTTATAACTTTTTTGGTTTATATTCCATTTTACCTAGAGGAGAATAGAATTTTGTTAATGCTTATTTTTTCATCTTTCCTTAAATATAACTATATTTTCACCTATTGCCCTTACCCAGACTGAACCAGCAGACATTTTTAAGTTTGTATATGTGTGAGGGATTTGGTTCATCTATTTCCAATAAAATCTACACTTCATTTAGTCTAAAATCTACTACAGGCGTGGATCAGTTCAGCTCAGTTCAGTTGCTCAGTCATGTTTGACTCTTTGCAATCCCATGGACTGCAGCAGGCCAGGCTTCCCTGTCCATCACCAACTCCTGAAGCTTGCTCAAACTCATGTCCATCAAGTCGATGATGCCATCCAACCATCTCATCCTCTGTCATCCCCTTCTCCTCCTGCCTGCAATCTTTCCCAGCATCAGGGTATTTTCCAGTGAATCAGTTTTTTGCATCAGGTGGCCAAAGTTTTGGAGCTTCAGCTTCAGCATCAGTCCTTCCAATGAATATTCAGGACTGATTTCCCTTAGGATTAATTTCCCTCAGGATTGGATGAGAACAGCAAACCCAAATTAGACATGTGGATTTAATTATTGATTCTGCCACTACCCAGCTGAAAGTATGTAACATTATACCTTTTTTTATAGAAAATGTCTTTTGTTTTGAATTGAATATGACCTTTATTGCTAATAAATCTTGCTTTACATTTTAAGTTTGTGCTGCCTTCCATGTCTAATTCTCTCTGTTCTGACTGAATGACTTATCTCATTGACAATAAGAACTAATATCTCTTTTAACTGTTGTTCTGTTTAGAAAATGTTCCTCTTTATCTGGGGTTTATTGAAACTAGGTAAGATTTCAAAACTTAAGGAAATGATCATCAAAAGAATTTCTGTGCTGGTACTTCTTGCAAATATTGTTAGTTATATTTTATACAATAACACCTTTTGTAGAACATTTTGTCTTCCCAGAAACATCTATATATCTTTACTAAGAATTCTATTAATTAATAAACATGTTCTTGAGCATCAGTCTAGCCCCTTGGAAGAAATATTCTATAATTTTTAAGTGAATTTTCTGCTTTACTCTAACCTGAAATATATGGAATGTAAATGGAATATCACTGTTTTACAGCTATGAAAACACAGTTACCCTGAAAGAAAATGACATTATTAAAACAGAATCAGATAAGTCCTCCAAATGTAAGCAATATTCATCTGAACAGAGAGCCTGAGAGACCAGGACTGAGTCCTCCCTCCATTGCTTGCTGTGTGATCTTGCATAGTTCATTTAACCTCTATGAACCTAAACTATATTGTCTATAAAGCAAAAATCATAACACATGTCTTGGACAGTAATTTTAAGTATTTGCAATAAATTGGTAACTTGGTAAATTCATGATAAATTCAGAATAAATATTATAGTAATTACTACAATAAATATAGTAACTACTACTGTAACAAATATAGTAACTACTACAATAAATACTATAGTAACTATTACAACAGCATTATAGTAATTATTACTAATATTGCTACTACTATGATTACTGCCACCACCACCACCACTGTTATTACTACTACACTACTGCAGCTACTACTGCTACTGATACTACTAACAACTACTGTTACTATGACTACTACTAGTCCTAATACTGCTTCTATTTATTGGCAGTTTTGCATACCTTGATTAAAATGCATACCGAAGCACTTTTAATGTTTGTGATGATTATAAGCATATTTCTGGATGCATTTATTCATAACAAATAGTTGTAATTTGGCTTCTCTCTTTCTATTGAAGTACAGTTGATTTATAATGATGTGTTAATTTTCAGTGTACATCAAGTGCTTCCATTTTATATATATATATATAAATATTTATATATATATGTATGTGTATATATATATATGTGTGTGTATATATATATATATTCTTCTTTCAACTATAGTCAAAGATATGGTTTTTCCAGTAGTCATATATGGATGTGAGAGTTGGACCATAAAGTAGGCTGAGCGCCAAAGAGTTGATGCTTTTGAACTGTGGAATTGGAGAAGAATCTTGAGAGTCCCTTGGACTGCAAGGAGAACAAACTAATAAGTCCTAAGGGAAGTCAATCTTGAATATTCATTGGAAGGACTAATGTTGAAGCTGAAGCTCCAATACTTTGGCCACCTGAAGCGAAGAGCCGACTCATTAGAAAAGGCCCTGATGCTGGGAAAGATTGAAGACAGGAGGAGAAGGGATGACAAAGAATGAGAAGGCTAGATGGCATCACTGACTCAATGGACATGATTTTGAGCAAGCTCTGGGAGATGGTGAAGGACAGGGAAGCCATAGGGTTGCGAAGAGTTGGACACGACTGAGTGACTGAACAAGGACAACATCTTTGGGCTTCCCTGATGGCTGAATTGGTAAAGAATCCATCTGCAATGTAGGAGATGTGGGCACCATCCCTGGATGGGGAAGATCCCCTGGAGAAGGAAATGGCAGCCTACTCCAGTATTCTTGCCTGGAAAATCCCATGGATAGAAGAGCCTAGCAGGGTACGGTCCAGAGGGTCACAAAGAGTCAGACATGATGAGCATGCATTACACATCTTTACCTATTCATCTGTCAGTGAACATTTAGGTTGCTTCCGTGTCTTGGCTATTGTAAATATATCTGCCATGAACTTTGGGGTGCATGTATCTTTTCAAAGTAGAGTTCTCTCCAGATATGTGTCTAGGAGTGGGCTTGTTGAATCATATGGTAACTCTATTTTCATTTTTTTAAGGAACCTCCATAATGTTTTCTGTAGTGGCTGTGCCAGTTTACATTCCCATCAACAGTGGAGGAGAGTTTCCTTTTTTCTACATCCTCTTTTGCATTCATTCTTTGTAGGCTTTAATGTCGGCCATTCTGACCACTGTGAAATGTTACCTTATTGTAGTTTTGATATTTATTTCTCTGATAATTAGCAATGTCGAGCATATTTTCATATACCTATTGGCCATTTGTCTATCTTCTTTGGAGAAATGTCTATTTAGGTCCTCTCCTCACTTTTTGATTGGGTTGTTTGGTTTTTTGCTATTGAGTTGTATGAACTGTTTATATATTTTGGAAATTGAACCCCTTGTAGGTCACATCATTTGCAAATATTTTCTCCCAGTCTGTAGATTGCCTTTTTGTTTTGTTTATGGTTTCCTTTGCTGTGTAGAAGCTTATAAGTTTGATAGGTTTCATTTGTTTATTTTTGTTTGCATTTCTTTTATTGCCTTGGGAGACTGATCTAAGAACTCATTGCTATGATTTAGATCAGAGAATGTTTGCCTATATTCTCTTCAAGAAGTTTTATGGTTTCCTGTCTTAATATGTAAGTCTTTAAATAGTTGGCTTCTTTCTAGTTGATAAACTGTTGGAAAAAAGCTAAAATAACCTATTTTTGCACCTAAACCCATTTTTAAAGCAGTAGGTAAATTGTATTTGTACATCTTCATTCCCCACAATTGTTGCCTTATACCCTTAATGACATGTAATACAGTAAGAAGCATGGATCTTTATTCTTTTAAGTGAGGCTCTGGTTCAAATACTTAAAGTAAGAGACCACTGAAAAACCAGTGCTATTTCTTACTTTCTTTTAGTATTTATATGTCACTGTTTGGAGTCAGTACTGGTTGCCTAGTAAATGACATTGCCCTTTAATGTACATACACAAAACATGTCTAATAAGCTGACTAGACTCTGGTGAAATCTTAAGTAGTATTTTGAACCAGTTAAAAATTTTCCCTTCCCAAGGTTTGTAATAGTAATGAGTATTCATTTATTGTCTTTCCTATCTGGAAGGTTTTCCTCTGTACCTGGGTAGCCTCTATTTCTCTTTCAGATCTCAGCTCAGATATCACTTCTTTGGGGAAATCTTTCCTGATCCTCCCTAGGCTAGGACAGTTCCCTTGTTAGGCTTGTCATACAACTGCTAGTGCTGAGTGTCTTTGCTAAGACACTCTGTAACTGTTTATTTGTATGATAACTTGATTGATACCTGCCTCACCACTAGAATGAAGTCTCCATCAGAGCAGAGACTACTTTTCTTTGCAAATAGTGGATAGTGAATAATATTTATTAAATATATAAATGGCATTTGACCTTTAGACTAAAGCCAGACAACTGATAAAAACTCCAGCATTATTTTTTCCCTCCGGAAATATCTTTTTACTCGAGGCAGTTATTTATTTTCAAAATGTGTCCCATTTCATTAGGGTACATGGGATTTCCCCAGAAATATAGAACTTCTCTGGTGGCTGGGAATTACACTTTGAATTCAGAGTCAGTGACTATACAAAGCCCACTTCATTCCACACTAAACTTCTAAAACCACTCTAGGGATGAAATAAGGTGAGAGAACACCCCCAGAAAAATAGTCTTCTGATATAAACAAATGAAATGCATTCCAGAGTTTGAGCCATTAATATCTTTTTGTTGTCATTGTGAAATTAGGTTATTACTGTGACGCACAGCTGGTCGCTTAGTCGTGTCCAATTCTTGCAACCCCATGGACTGTAGCTCACCAGGCTTCACTGTTCATGGAATTTTCCAGGCAAGAATACTGGAGTGGGTTGCCATTTCCTTCTCCAGGGAATCTTCCTGACCCAGGGATTGAACCTGGGGCTCCTGCATTCCAGGCACATTCTTTTACTACTGAGCCACCAAGGAGGCCCATGAGATGCTTAGTAACATTAACTAAAACAAATGTATTCCACCACCAAAAATTCCTATATTTCTGCTTGCCAAGGACTTGGTCCTGTGTCTTCTAATGTAGTAGACAAATCTTAGAATAAAAAAGTGCCATGAGTAATAGTTTCTCAGAAACTCTTGCTAAGAGAATATAAGAAACCAAAACAGATAGATGAGTAAATTAATCATTTTATAGCCAAAAGAAGAATTGTTACGTAAATATTAAGATGGCATTGTCAAAGAATATACATTGACATGAAAGTTACCAAAAACATAATATTCAGTTCAGTTCAGTTCAGTCGCTCAGTCATGTCCAACTCTCTGCGACCCCGTGAATCGCAGCACGCCAGGCCTCTCTGTCCTTTACCAACTCCCAGAGTTCACTCAGACTCACATCCATCGAGTCAGTGATGCCATCCAGCCATCTCATCCTCTGTCGTCCCCTTCTCCTCCTGCCCCCAATCTCTCCCAGCATCAGGGTCTTTTCCAATGAGTCAACTCTTCACATGAGGTGGCCAAAGTACTGGAGTTTCAGCTTCAGCATCATTCCTTCCAATGAACACCCAGGGCTGATCTCCTTTAGAATGGACTGGTGGGATCTCCTTGCAGTCCAAGGGACTCTCAAGAGTCTTCTCCAACACCACAGTTCAAAAGCATCAATTCTTCAGCGCTCAGCTTTCTTCACAGTCCAACTCTCACATCCATACATGACCACTGGAAAAACCATAGCCTTGACTATATGGACCTTTGCTGACAAAGTGATGTCTCTGCTTTTGAATATGCTATCTAGGTTGGTCATAACTTTCCTTCCAAGGAGTAAGCGTCTTTTAATTTCATGGCTGCAGTCACCATCTGCAGTGATTTTGGAGCCCCCCAAAATAAATTCTGACACTGTTTTTATTGTTTCCCCATCTATATTTCCCATGAAGTGATGGGACCAGATGTCATGATCTTCATTTTCTGAATGTTGAGCTTTAAGCCAACTTTTTCACTCTCCTCTTTCCCTTTCATGAAGAGGCTTTTTAGTTCTTCACTTTCTGCCATAAAGGTGATGTCATCTGCATATCTGAGGTTATTGATATTTCTCCCGGCAATCTTGATTCCAGCTGTGCTTCTTCCAGCCCAGCATTTATATTAGGTGAAAGTAATTGGGTTGAAAAACTTTATATCCTATAAAATTTCAGTTTTGTCAAATATATGTCACAATGATTAAGAAAGACTAGAAAGTAATTCTATTATTGGTGATTATTATTTTCTTTTTTATACTTTTATGTAATAGCCAAATTCACTGAAAATAGCAACTGCTACATTTTTAATCATATATAAAATAATAAATATTATTACCCTCTATTTCAGAAAGACTTCCTTAGCTCATCTCAAAACAACAGAAATGAGTTAACTTCTTAAACCTTTTTACCTCTTTACTCCATGAACACTTCCTCCAGATAGACCGTTCTTTATTCATGATCTATAATATTAATCATTTGAAAATGTAAACCCTTAATTTTCCAAATGATATCTTTTAAAATAATTGCTATACTTAACTTCATGACTAAGGTCTACTCATATGTTCATCAATGAGGTAAAGTATAGAAGACAAGTGTTACGTTTCATGATGAAAATAAATCTTTCACAGAGTAATTCACTATCTCATAATTTAAGTGTAAATTTATGTCTTGAAGTATTAATACTTATGATTTTGTTTTATGGTGTTAACCACTGAGCCTAGCCAAGAAGCTCAGTGGTTTACCGCCGCATTTACTGTAAAATACAAACGCACAATAACCTGTGCTCTTCTTTCCTCATCAGGCTCATTTCACACCAGTCTCCATACCCTTGATGCTGAAGTTACCCTGAACTCTCTTCTTTTTCTTGAATAAACTTAAACTCTTGCTTCTTGAGATCTTAGCATTTGTTGTTTTCTGTAAATGAAACCCTTTCAAGTGGCTGAAATTTTATTTCAATACACACATCACCTCTCACAGGCATTGTATACTATTAAATTATCCTATTTGTCTCTTTTTTAGGTCTTATCACAGTTTAGTTCACTTGTCCACATTTGTTACTTATTTGTCTAACTGCCTGGACTCCCTAATAGAAAGGGAGCTCTATGAGAAAAATGGTCTTGCCCCGATTGTTCACTTCCATTTCCACAGTGCCAAGAATACTGGCTGATAGAGAGTGATTGACTGGTAGAGACCCAACAAGTATTGGTTTATTCGAATGTAAAAATAAACAGAAATTGCTTCCACATCCATTTTCCTACCCTCCAACACCCAGATTTTAAGGAATATGAATACAAAAGTTGCTAGATTCAGATGCAGATGAAGTTTAAATAATTTCTTAAGTTTAGCCAAATTTTTACTTTCAAAAAGAATGCAGCTGGGTTAAAGTTCTCATAAAATAAATACAGATGACGTCTAACCATGCCAGTGTATTTCCAAATGCATTAAGAAGGAAGTCATAGGATTCCATCGGAACCCTGATAACTTATTCCGAAAGACTTTTCGCAGTCAAATCTATGCTTTCTTATTCTAGAGTCACATGTATAGATTGCAGCAAAAGAAAAATGTCTTTTTTCTTTATTGATTGCAAATACCTTAGTATTTGGAAAGACTTACCTGCCTCCTACCCTTGGATTTCTCTGTCTTATAATGTTTACTTGGCCAAGATTTACACCTATGCTGATGATTTACTTGTGACTTCTGTTTGGATATATCCTTCATTTATTTGTTCATGGGATTTTTCCATCACCATGGAAGCTTTTGGGATTTTCCGATTTTTAATCTTCAAATATTTCCTTTAAAATTTCTCATAATTGCATAATTACATTGTGGGATGGCCCCCATGACCTTTTTTTAAATGACACATTAGAAAACACCTGGCAGGGAGTGTTTTCAGGGTCACTAAGATCCTCCTCTGTGCGTGGTGACTCACAAGTAACATTTTAGACCCAAACACCAATAAAGGAAAAACTACCCAACCTAACTGTGAAATTGTCTTGCAGCTGTAGCTGCCTTGGCAAAGTTCCATCTTCCTTTTTATGCAAAAATACATTAATTCTTAGTTTCCTATGACACTATAGGTTTTGCATCAACATGCTTTATAATATGATGACTTAATATATGTTGAAATACAATGTATCTCTGACTCTTTAACAGGTGTCACCTTCCAGGGTAACTAATTTTTTAAAAAGTTGTGTTTTTTTTAAAATCTATATCGAGAGGGTGAAAAGTTAGAAATTCCAATCAAAATAAGGAGTTTAATGAGAAATTCAAAACTTAGGGGATGATTCTGTTGCCTCTGACTTGACCTATAAAAATAATTTATGCCTTGGTTTTTTCTATATCTTAGAAGAAATACACATAACGATGATTTCATGAACTTTTAATCTTTGGATAATAAAGCCTTCCCAAAACTAAAGTAAACTTAACAGTCTTACAAACAAATCTACCTAGATAAATGTTTAACCCTTAAGCCTGAAAACTGACTTAAAATTTTTTTGCTTAATCTCACCAGATTTCTCCAAAATCCTAGTTGCTTCATAAATAAAACAAGAATGATAAAGTATCCAGAACTTTAAGTTAGGCAGAATTTGTTAAAGAGTTTGACAAACAGTTGATTAAAAGTGATGACAGTGACCTTGTCCCATACTCAACTTCTCTTAGCTTCCCCACCTTGCTCTAGACTCTTGGAAATTGTCTAAGGAAACCAAGCCCTTACCCATCCTAAACTTGGGTAATATTCAGGGATTTAAGAGCATAAAAGGACTTGTGGCTCAACTGAAGCATTCATAATAATAGCATAAAATGATAGCTAGAAAAACAGCAATTTCAAAAATCATTAAAAAGGAATAAGTTTAGAATGTGAACAATTTCCTTGTATTTATAGAGAATTATTTAAATCTTGGAACATAAATATGCTTTGTGACTGTCCAGGAGAGGGCTGTAGTACTCTGACTTTTCAAAGTGTAATTGATAATGGAACAGTTTCATCCTTGACATTTGATTGAATTAGTGTCTCAAAGGATGTCCTGAGTCGCTTCAGTCGTGTCCAGCTATTTACGACCCTATGGACTGTAGCCCCTCTGTCCATGGGATTCTTCAGGCAAAAATACTGGAGTGGGAGGGAATCTCCCTGGCCCAGTGATCAAACCTGTGTCTCTTGCGTCGACCAGGATTTTTACCACTAGCGCCACCTGGGAAGCCTGTCTCAAAGAATACCTTTAGTAAATTTTTACTTCTTCTCCTGTCAATGTTTACTCCTTCAGATATTGACTGACCAACTTTTAAGATATCCTATCTCTTTAATCACCATCTATTTTATAACTATGACAACAAGTCATATCAACTAAATCATAGGTAAAGAAATAAAATCTAAAGCAGTTTATTTGACTAATTATTTGTAGTTCTAGCTTTTGATTTGTTTGATTTTCTTTCAGACTTTGCCTGGTTGTTAAATTTTAGGTGGTCACCTGACCCAAGTTGGGTCAAAAAAGAATGTGGTATTACACTGTCAGGAAAAGAGAAAACAATTTCTCACTGAATGACTAAACTTCAGCCTTAGGCTTTGTTGGAAGTTTGGTTTTCTGTCACACGGGCTTGGACACAAGAAGAGTAAAGGGGGAAAACAGGGAGGAAAGGTGTGAGAGAGAGAAAGCAAGGCTGAAGTGGGGGAGAAGAGGGAAGGGACACAGCGGGGCGAGGAGGGGAGAAGAGGAGACCAGTTTCACAGACAAAGGCAAAGATGAAAGTTGAGAGAGACCCTGACTGAGTTAAATTCCCACTTCAGCTTTGCTTGAGGCGGCAAGGACAGGTAGCCTGTCCCTATGTCCAGTCAGAAAACTGATTCTTTATAATAAAATCCCCCTGTTGCCTAAAAGAGTCAGAGTCAGTTTCAGTTGTTATAACCAAAGTGAACTGGGCAAGAAGGGCTCTTCAGTATGGTCTGCAAGAGTGTGATCAGAAGCTAGACATCCTACACTAGCATTTGGGCATCCTGTAGAGAATTTTCCCTTTTGTGTGAAGCAAAAAAATATCTTTGTTTGTGGAGCATTTCTTCTGGGTTCCCCAGAGGTTTCAGATATATTTGGATTGTCTCTAAGACTGGGTTGGAAAAATTTACAAGGGTCTGTTTGCCTAAGAGACGGAAGGACCACCAGGAACAGAACTCATTTAAAGAGAAGTTGAGTCAGTCCCTGGTGACTCAGATGCTAAAGAATCTGCCTGCAATGCCGGAGACCCTGGTTCAATCCCTGTGTCAGGAAGATCCCCTAGAGAAGGGCATGGCAACCCACTCCAGTATTCTTGCCTGGATAATTCCATGGACAGAGGAGCCTGGTGGGCTACTGTCCATGGGGTCACAAAGAGTTTTGGACACGACTGAGCCGCTAAGACACTTTCTTTCTTGAGTCAGTCCCAAGGCAAAGGAGCAGTATCATAATGGAAGACTAATTCTGAGTTCAGCTGGAGATGTGCTGCTGAGCTTGCCCCTTTATTTGACTCTTGTCCCCAGACGCTTGTGCCAGAGCCCCACCAGAGGGGATGATGGAAAGAGCTGTATCCAATAACTTGTCGGGACAAAGAAACACTTACTTGTATCCTCTGCAACAGAATGTAGCAAAGCTGTTGAATAAAGGACACTTCTCAACTTGCGGTTGCTTTTGATGCCCATTGAGTTATGGACTAGAAACAATACCTGAAAAAGAAGCAGGAAAGCATGTCATCCTCTGAGATGACACTGCAGAAACCAAGGACTAGATGAGAGAAAAGTCTCGTTTCGTGTGTGTGCTATTTGTGAAGTGCAAATATGATGAACTCGGATGCTTCCAAGCACAAACTGGCAGAAAATAGAGCCCCTCCACTTGTGTCTGAGAGACAGAGGCAGAGAAGTGCTATTTCGTTACTATTTTTATGGCCTTTTATCTTCTCTGGTGGCTCAGATGGTAAAGAATCTCCCTGCAATGCAGGAGAGTCCAGTTCAATTCCTGGGTCAGGAAGATCCCCTGGAGAAGGAATTGGCAACCCACTACAGTACTCTTGTCTGTAGAATTCCATGGACAGAGGAGCCTGGCAGGCTACAGTCCATGGGGTCACAGAGTCAGACATGACTGAGTGACTCACACACACACACACACACACACACACACACACACAATTTTCCTTTAATCTGGAGAAATGCTTCATTTGCTCTGTTTTAAAAATCTAGATATATAATTATCTTCATAGAATCGAGTTAAATAAAAAAAATAAAGAGAACCATGCCACTTCCCCTGCATCCAAATCAAGACTTATAATAGTTGATGTATTCTCTAGAAGTTCTAAAGAAATTACACTCCAGTTTAAAAAAAATAAATAACTTTCTCATTGGTGTATTTATTTCAGTGTTTCATGGCTGGATGTTTTATCTTCTCATTTAGGAAGTTCTTCAGTTTTTAGTGTTAAATCATGTTGTCTATTGGGCATCTCTGTAGATAGTGTGGATTGTGGATTTGAAAACAACAATTCAGTTCACATTATTACAAAGTGCTTATGTGTCAGTAACATGTACTGTCTTACTAATTCCTTCAACAACTCTGAAGAGAGAGCATTTTTACCTCCATGTTAGACATTGAGGACTAAAAAGTGAAATCTTACCTGAGCCATGCAGTTAATAAATAGTAGAGAAAGAATTTAACCCAAGTTTGTATTGTTGTTTGGTCACTAAGTTGTGTCCAACTCTTTTGCAACCCCATGGATTGTAGCCCACCAGGATCTTCTGTCCAGATTTGTATAGCCATTGCTATATAGTCAGACAAAAAGGAGGTTACTCCTGAGTGTTCATCAGGACTGATGTTGAAGCCAATACTCCAATACTTTGGCCACTTAATGCGAAGAGCTGACTCATTTGAAAAGACTGTGATGCTGGGAAAGATTGAGGGCAGGAGGAGAAGGGGATGACAGAGGATGAGATGGTTGGATGGCATCACCCACTCAATGGACATGAGTTTGGGTAAACTCCGGGAGTCGGTGCTGCAGTCCATGGGGTCGCAGAGTCGGACACAACTGAGCAACTGAACTGAACTGAACTGATAGTCAGACAAGTCATTAATAATTTATCAGGTATATCAGAATGTCAATATTGCTACATTTTTCTTTTCCACCTGTGATAAGATAACTTGATCATTCTGATTCATTCAAAATATCGAATTCTCCACATTGTTCAAGGACACAACTTGGAAGGCACTTCCACCATTAAACTGTGTGTCTCTTTCCCTTAGCCCTTTCACTTTATCTCCTGAAAGTCAACGTGTAATATCTGCTTTTAAGAATTACTCACTAATGATTGGGAGCTTTTTTCCTGAAAAAGTACTGCACTAGACTATCATATGAGTTTTCTCACTTCATCTTACATTGCTTTTCAGCAAGTGAGAGATGACGTTATACTAATAAGTAATTGCAGGGTTTTGGATAAATCTTGTAGCTATCATACCAATACCACACAAATGATACATTAAAATAATACATTTTAATTTCTGTAAAAAGAGAAATTTACTCTTCATAATATTCTCTAACATCCCATTTAATGTGGGTCTAGCAATAGTTTCAAAATAGCAAATTGTTAAACTTGAAAGTGAAGAGGAGCTAAAAAGCCTCTTGATGAAAGTGAAAGAGGAGAGTGAAAAAGTTGGCTTAAAGCTCAACATTCAGAAAACGAACATCATGGCTTCCGGTCCCATCACTTCATGGGAAATAGATGGGGGAACAGTAGAAACAGTATCAGACTTTATTTTTTTGGGCTCCAAAATCACTGCAGATGGTGACCGCAGCCATGAAATTAAAAGACGCTTACTCCTTGGAAGAAAAGTTATGACCAATCTAGATAGTATATTCAAAAGCAGAGACATTACTTTGCCGACTAAGGTCCGTCTAGTCAAGGCTATGGTTTTTCCTGTGGTCATGTAGGGATGTGAGAGTTGGACTGTGAAGAAGGCTGAGCACCGAAGAATTGATGTTTTTGAACTGTGGTGTTGGGGAAGACTCTTGAGAGTCCCTTGGACTGCAAGGAGAGCCAACCAGTCCATTCTGAAGGAGATCAACCCTGGAATTTCTTTGGAAAGAATGATGCTAAAGCTGAAACTCAAGTACTTTGGCCACCTCATGCGAAGAGTTGACTCATTGGAAAAGACTCTGATGCTGGGAGGGATTGGGGACAGGAGGAGAAGGGGACGACAGAGGATGAGATGGCTGGATGGCATCACGGACTCGATGGACATGAGTCTGAGTGAACTCTGGGAGATGGTGATGGATAGGGAGGCCTGGCATGCTGTGATTCATGGGGTCGCAAAGAGTCGGACATGACTGAGTGGCTGAACTGAAACTTGATAGTAAAAACCACTCTTCTTTACGTGACTCAATTAAGGAAATGTTTAGTATTACACCATACCCTGAAGGTTAATAAACTGAGGCTGGGGAGGAGATAAATTCCAGAGTGAAGCAAGGAAATAGAGAAAGAAAGAATGACATGACAAATATTATCATCAGGTTACAAAATAATCCCTTCCCTTGCTTTCCAAGGAGGAAGGAGATGAATAGGGAATCAAAAGAGTGTATGAACAGCTGCAACTGGTAGCAACAAAGTTAGGCATGTAGGTAGGTAGTATCTCAGAAGCCATACTGCCTCAATTTTGTACCAAATAGAAAAGGAAATCAAGAAATAAGGAAATAGAGAAATCTAGGGGGATCATGTTTTTATATCTCTACTTTATTGATAAAGTTAATTTAATCTCACCAATTTCTTTTTTGTTTTTTTTTTAATACTCCTGGATTTCCTATCATTAGTTACAGGATTTCCTGACTACTCTGAATATAATGAAAACTATGTATTCTTAGCATTTTTTTTAGATATGGCAAATATCTTGTTCTACTTCTGACAAGAGATGTACTTTTAGTGAGTTAACCTTTTCACCCTTGGATGTAATCTGACTGGACAGTAATCAGCTTTGCCCTCCTTAACCAAAAGTTTAGCACTTTTTAAACATTGAACAGCTGCTTGTCGATACTTCACTCTGTCTGGGCTGTGTTCTAAGTGCTTAGATTTTTAGCTTATAGGAGTTTCACACAAATTGTGCCATTTAAATACTATTATGCTGTGATTTGAACAAGGTGACAAAGAGTTGATTTGAACTTTGATTATTCCATTAGTGATGCTTTAATGCTCTAACCCAGAAAATTTGTGGATTTCCTACATTTTAACCCTCAAAGATTTGCTTAGGTTCCTGAGTTTTCCTTAGGCTTTCTTTAGGTTTTGTTATCTCTCACTGGCCTTCCAGTATTTTCCTGTTGCTTAAAGACCTGCTAATCAAGCAAGAGATTTTACCTTCTTCCTTATAATTACCCCACACCCTTGCTTCCTCACTGTCCCTTCAGAGATGGTTTCTGTACTTAGCAATGAAGACCTTTAGGTGATACATACAGTATATTTTCCAAATGTGATCAAAGGGAAGCCATCTATTTATTTGTTCAACAAAAATGAAATGAGTACTTTCTGTGTACTACAGACTATTAGACATTTGGATGGTAAAACAAGCAAAACCTGGCTCTTTTCCTCAAAGAGCTTTCTTCCTGTATCATGGTAGCTAAACAACATGTTAACCTTCTGGGAAGAATTAGAAACCAGGAGTGTCAAAAAAGAGTGGTTGGGGACTGGCACAGTGGGATCAAGCCTCTGGGGGTATAATAAGAAAAGAGGATAAAGGTTGTATGGCTAATTAGCAGGGTTTTGTTTTTGTTTTTGTTTTTTTAAGTGAAAGGAACTCCAGTACTTTGGCCACCTCATGCAAAGAGTTGACTCATTGGAAAAGACTCTCATGCTGGGAGGGATTGGAGGCAGAAGGAAAAGGGGACGACTGAGGATGAGATGGCTGGATGGCAT
This sequence comes from Capricornis sumatraensis, assembly GCF_032405125.1. Classification (NCBI taxonomy): domain Eukaryota; kingdom Metazoa; phylum Chordata; class Mammalia; order Artiodactyla; family Bovidae; genus Capricornis; species Capricornis sumatraensis. Next base: position 74,880,941 of record NC_091082.1, read on the forward strand.
CATGGACTCGATGGATGCGAGTCTGAGTGAACTCCGGGAGTTGGTGATGGACAGGGAGGTCTGGCGTGCTGCGATTCATGGGGTGGCAAAGAGTCGGACACAACTGAGTGACTGAACTGAACTGAATAATCCGTGATGTTGAAAAACTTTTCATGTGTCTGTTGGTCATCTATGTGTCTTCCTCTGGAAAATGTCTATTCATGTTCTGACCATTTTTTGATATTGAGTTGTATGACATGTTTGTATATTTTGGAAAATTTGGAAGACTTACATTCTGAAACCTACAAGGCATTGATGGGAGAAATTGAAGATGATTCAAGAAATGGAAAAATATCTGATGCTATTGGTTTAGAAGAATTAATATTAATAAAATGGCCATACAATCCAAAGCAATGTACAGATTCAGTGCAATCATGATCAAAATACCCATGACATTTTTCAGAGAACTAGAAAAAAAATCATAAAATTTATATTGAATCACAAAAGACCTTGAATTGCCAGAGCAATCCTGTGAAAAAAGAATAAAGCTGGAAGTATCACCCTCCCTGACTTGACTATACTGCAAAACTACAGGAGTCCAAACAATATGGAATTGGCACAAAATAGATACATAGATCAATGGAACATAATAGAGAACCCAGAAATAAACCCATGTGCCTATGGTCAATTAATCTACAACAGAAGAAGCAAGAATACTCAGTGGAGAAAAGATAGTCTCTTCAACATGTAATATTGGGAAAAACTGGGCCACCACATGAAAAACAGTGGCATTAGAACATTCTCTCACACAATATACAAAAATAAACTCAAAATGGCTTAAAGACTTAAAAGTAAGACCTGAAATCATAAAATAAAAAGAAGAGAACATAAGTGGAATGCTCTTTGACATAACTATTAGCAACATATTCTTCTTAAGGCAAAAGAAGTACAAGTAAAAACAAATAAAGAGAACCCAATTAAACTTAAAAGCTTTTGCACAGTTCAGTTCAGTTCAGTCGCTTAGTTGTGTCCGACTCTCTGCGACCCCATGAACTGCAGCACGCCAGGCCTCCCTGTCCATCACTAACTCCCGGAGTTCACCCAAACTACTGTCCATCGAGTCGGTGATGCCATCCAGCCATCTCATCCTCTGTCGTCCCCTTCTCCTCCTGCCCCCAATCCCTTCCAGCATCAGAGTCTTTTCCAATGAGTCAACTCTTCACACAAGGTGGCCAAAGTGTTGGAGTTTCAGCTTCAGCATCAGTCCTTCCAAAGAACACCCAGGACTGATCTCCTTTAGAATGGATTGGTTGGATTTCCTTGCAGTCCAAGGGACTCTCAAGAGTCTTCTCCAACACCACAGTTCAAAAGCATCAATTCTTTGGCACTCAGCTTTCTTCACAGTCCAACGTTCACATCCATACATGACCACTGGAAAAACCATAGCCTTGACTAGACGGACCTTTGTTGGCAAAGTAATGTCTCTGCTTTTGAATAGTAAAGGGAAAACAAAAAACAACCTATAGAATGGGGGAAAATATTTACAAATGATATGACTGACAAGGGCAATCATCTTAAATGACACATTTTTGAAAAACATTGTAATCTTTCTCATTTTCAGATCATTTCCAATTTGACTGCATATAAACAAATTATCTCATTTAACCTAGCTGGGAATATAAATCAGAAATGTTCCAAACTGCATTTCTTTTTCTTACAGTAGGCCAATTTTATTTACTTATTCTTTTTTTTTTTTTTTTTTTTTGACCATTCTGATGGGCTTGTGAGATTTTAATTCCCTGACCAGGGATCAAACCCAGACCCTCAGCAGTAAGAGCATGGCGTCCTAACCACTGGAACCCCAGGGAATTCTCCAAAAGGTCCATTTTAAAAGGTCGCAGTTATCTTGTTCTGCTGAGCGGTCTCTTTCTGAACTGTGGCTTTCACTAGCTCGGTCGTAGTGGTCAGGGCTTGGGAGAAAAGTAGCCCTGGGACATGCACCAGCTTTCCTTTTCTTAGCCTTTTCTAACAAATTTGAGTGATTTAATATTTATAAATTCAGAATTTAATAAATGCTAAATGTTATGTTGGAAAGAAAACCAAGATTCTTTGTTGTGTTTTGAGGGTATTTCTGTCAGAAGCACTATGTATTTTTACTTATACCTTAATTGAGATAAAAAGAAAAACAGATAATTTTGCTAAACTCCAAAGAACATTGACAGATTTTATGCTTTTCAAGTTAATTATATAATAATAATTATAGTAAAATCAGAGAAATCATAGTTGGGAGGGTAAATATTAGAAAGCTCAATACCATGAGTAAATACAATTTTCTTTAAGAAATGAAACAAGTATTTATAGTCTCAGTATGAGTAACTAATACCATCAAAAGAATTTCATATGAATGAACTACTCATTTTTATGATAATAAAGATAAGTTTAATCTTGCAAGAAAGGACGTTGCTATACTAACTAAAATGTTTATATTCTTAGATTTTCAAAATATCAATAACATAAATATCCTCTAGCTTTTACTCCTATTTATACTGAAAATTGGAGGAAATGGCAACCCAGTCCAGTGTTCTTGCCTGGAAAATCTCATGGACAGAGGAGCCTGGAGGGCTCCACTCCATGCAGTTGCAAAGAGTCAGAAATGACTTAGTGACTAACCAATAACAGCAGCAATACAGAAGATAATCACAGTTAGTTCAGTGCATTATAATTTTTATTTTTAAGTTTCATAGTCCAGTTTCTCAATCTGACAAAATTCATATTATTAAAATTTATGTTCTCTCTTTTGTTTAGACCAAATGAAAAATTGTGGTCTTATCATAATTCTTCCCATTTTAAAGAATTTCTGTGAGAAGTCAATAATAATAATATGAGGTTTGGCACAAATGCTGATTCATGATATGTGTTCAATAAATATTAGTTAATATTATTTTAAGTATTCTTATTTTCTTCACTTTGCAGAGGATGGCCTTGGTATAAATTAAATGTTTTCTCCTCCCCTGTAAATATGCTTCTGGTTTAGACTAAAAGAGAAGGGAAATGTTACATTCATAATAGACATAATCTTAGATGCAGAGCTTTGTAACTTTGTGTGATCACTTGCACTGAGAATAACCCTTGGTGTCTGCTAGTTTTCTGTTTGTCCCATCCACCCATGGTGTCAGACACATGTCTTAATTCCCGAGACCTGCTGATGTGATCCAAAGGCTGATTTAAGGAAGCAAACAAATACAAGAACTAATAGTCTTTCCTTATCTTTGACAAGTTTGGCAACACAAAAAGTATTCTGTTCATGATGAAGTTATAGAACTCTGTCCTTCATATTCGCCATAGGGTTTAAGTGATGAATCAGCCTTGATGTGTTATACAACGAATACCCCTCTTAGCTAAATGCATTTGTTAAAATGGAGCCTTTCTCACATTTCAAAAATTTATATTCGTTTTGATTAACTATTTATACAGATTCATATCAGAATTGAATAAAATTTTCAGTAACAGGGTGGATTGTTATATGTGAAAATCTCCCTTTGCAGACATCAAGAAGCAAATGTGTTTTTGAACATCACTTCCTCGGAACCTTTAGAAAAAGGAACACATTCCTGTTTGCCCAGGGTTTCCTTTGTGTACTTAATTCTTGGGATTCACATAGACTAGGTATAGTCATGTGTGTGTTCAGCATTCATTTTTGTTTTAAGAGCAGCCCTATAAAAGTTGACTGTTGCCTCTCAGGTGCTACACAAACAGCTTAGGGAGATATCAGCTTACTGTTGACTACCTTGGGCCAAAGAGTTCATCTTTTTCCCAAGATAGATGTTTAGGAAATTGCGTCAACTATGTGTTTAGCCTTTAAAGAAGTTTTTAATTAGTGGTCAAATGGCTGTGTCTTCTTTTACTACTCGCTTCATTAGAGGGTATGATTCTTTCAAAGTAACATAAAGGATTTATATCTTCCTCTGAATGTTTAATGAGTTACTTATACCTTTCCTTACATTAATCTCAGTTTTCCATATCAGTGCTGTTAGAAACATTTCAGTCATTCTGAATCTCTATGTTCTATCTTCAACATCAGCACTTAAGCAAGGGCTTCTCAAATTGAAGACATCCATTACCTTCTTACATTTCTATATAATCCTCCTTTTACTCCTCTTTCATATACAGAGAAACTTCTTTCTTTTGTCATTGGTATGAAACATGAGGTTAACCTCTGTATTATAAACTCACATAAAAGTTAAAGCATCCTTAACTTTTTCAAAGTGATTATTAAAATTGTAATTCATACATTTCTTTCAACAAATATTCACTGAATGTCCATTGCCTGTCAAGTACTAATCTTGATGTACTCAACAGGGAATAAAACAGACCTTCTAGTGATGAAGGCAGACAATAAACTAGATAAATAGGCCAAGTACAATCAATATGCCAGCAAATCTGGAAAACTCAGCAGTGGCCACAGGACTGGAAAAGGTCACTTTTCATTCCAATCCCAAAGAAAGGCAATGCCAAAGAATGCTCAAACTACCGCACAGTTGCACTCATCTCACATGCTAGTAAAGTAATACTCAAAATTCTCCAAGCCAGACTTCAGTAATACGTGAACTGTGAACTTCCAGATGTTCAAGCTGGTTTTAGCAAAGGCAGAGGAACCAGAGATCAAATTGCCAACATCCGCTGGATCATGGAAAAAGCAAGAGAGTTCCAGAAAACCATCTATTTCTGCTTTATTGACTATGCCAAAGCCTTTGACTGTGTGGATCACAAGAAACTGTGGAAAATTCTGAAAGAGATGGGAATACCAGGCCACCTGACCTGCCTCTTGAGAAACCTATATGCAGATCAGGAAGCAACAGTTAGAACTGGACATGGACCAACAGACTGGTTCCAAATAGGAAAAGGAGTTCATCAAGGCTGTATATTGTCACCCTGCTTATTTAACTTGTATGCAGAGTACATCATGAGAAACGCTGGGCTGGAAGAAGCACAAGCTGGAATCAAGATTGCCAGGGGAAATATCAATAACCTCAGATATGCAGATGACACCACCCTTATGGCAGAAAGTGAGGAGGAACTAAAAAGCCTCTTGGTAAAAGTGAGAGTGGAGAGTGAAAAAGTTGCCTTAAAGCTCAACATTCAGAAAACGAAGATCATGGCATCCAGTCCCATCACTTCATGGGAAATAGATGGAGAAACAGTGGAAACAGTGTCAGACTTCATCTTTTTGGGGCTCCAAAATCACTGCAGATAGTGACTGCAGCCATGAAATTAAAAGACGCCTCCTCCTTGGAAGAAAAGTCATGACCAACCTAGATAGCATATTCAAAAGCAGAGACATTACTTTGCCAACAAAGGTCCGTCTAGTCAAGGCTATGGTTTTTCCTGTGGTCATGTATGGATGTGAACGTTGGACTGTGAAGAAAGCTGAGCACTGAAGAATTGATGCTTTTGAACTGTGGTGTTGGAGAAGACTCTTGATAGTCCCTTGGACTGCAAGGAGATTCAACCAGTCCATTCTAAAGGAGATCAGTCCTGGGTGTTCTTTGGAAGGACTGATGCTGAAGCTGAAACTCCAACACTTTGGCCACCTTGTGTGAAGAGTTGACTCATTGGAAAAGACTCTGATGCTGGAAGGGATTGGGGGCAGGAGGAGAAGGGGACGACAGAGGATGAGATGGCTGGATGGCATCACTGACTCGATGAACAGGAGTTTGGGTGAACTCCGGGAGTTGGTGATGGACAGGGAGGCCTGGCGTGCTGCAATTCATGGGGTCGCAAAGAGTTGGACACGACTGAGTGACTGAACTGAACTGAATATATGTTACTCAGTGAGAAGAAGTAAACAAAAAATACAAGAAATAGGGATAATTGTAATTAATTATTTGCATAGTTATTTGATGGATTCTTGTCTTCTCCATGAGGTTCAGAAGTTTTGTGGATATGTTCAGAGCCATCTCTTCAGAATCTGGTAGACCTGGCATGTAGTAGGTGCCCAAGAAATACATACTGGACAAAGAGATGGAGAAGGCAATGGCACCCCACTCCAGTACTCTTGCCTGGGAAATCCCATGGACGGAGGAGCCTCGTAGGCTATAGTCCATGGGGTCGCTAAGAGTCGGACACGACTGAGCGAGTTCACTTTCATTTTTCACTTTCATGCATTGGAGAAGGAAATGGCAACCCACTCCAGTGTTCTTGCCTGGAGAATCCCAGGGACGGGGGAGCCTGGTGGGCTGCCGTCTGTGGAGTCGCACAGAGTCGGACACAACTGATGTGACTTAGCAGCAGCAGCAGGACAAAGAGATGCTGCTACAAAACTCCTGCTTTTAAAAACATAGAGAAGAAATTTTTGAAAATGGTTAGATTCATTAATAACATGATTATGCTTAGTATTTTGTCCTAGTCAATCAAGAAGAGTGTATTTTGGACTTCCCTGGGAATCCAGTGGTTAAGACTCTCTGTTTCTACTGCAGGGGGCACAGTTTCAATCCTGCATGCCACACAGCATAGGGGGAAAAAAGTGTACTCCAAAGATCATCCTTATGGAGGAGGTTCATAAAGAAGGGAAAGAAAAGAATTAACATGAGTCAAGTCCTCAGAGGTGCCAGAACGGCACCGGGTGCTTTATATCCACTACCTCATTTAGTCCTTTAACAGCTAGAGCTGAAAGGTATTGCTTCCCTCATTTTAAAGAGGAGGAACTGAAATTATTTGTCAAAGGTTTACTAAGCATTATCCTTTAAGGAGACTAGCAATATCATATCATTTCTATCTTTAGCGTAGTTTCTTGCCAGATAAGTTTTTATCTCTGAACTTTTCAATTAAACCTCTGAAAGTGTTTCCTTGTATTTGGATTCCTCTCATCTTCAACTTGACAAATGTTCCTGTAGCATCCACTTTATTTAAAGTAGAAAAGGTAGTAGTTGCAAGTATGAAGACAAAGATAATCCTTGCTCTCCAGTATCAGGCAGTTTCTCTTCTGAATAGTAATATTTGATCCATATTTTTGCGACTAAATTTCAAGAATTATAGCCTGAAAACAACTTTTCCGTTTTTCTGATTAAGCTACCCATCTTCATAGCCAGATTAGGAAGCTGTACTCTAGTTGAGCATTATATCATACATTGACTAAGGTAAGAAAAAAAAAAAATTTGGCACTATTAAAGAAGTCATCAACCACAGAAAGAATATGGGATTTCCCCCAATCTCACATCATCTGGCTTCATTACTGTAAACAGAGTTCAAGGAGTTGATGTGTGAGGTCACTTTATGAAGTAATAATTTTTTGTGACTATGATTCTGGAAGAATTAACAATGTTCAAGGTGATACAGAAGATTCTGTAATTTTTTGAAAGCAAAATGTTAACATCTGACTTTAACGTGTGAAGAGATTAGAGTTAGTAATCTATACGGGTGGTTTATCACGATGGTGGAAGTGATAAAGCAATACAGGAAGTATGTGTATAAACATGTTTAACTACCTTTCATTTATCTGCATACCTGAGAAAGTGCCAGGGTTTTGGTTGGGGTGTTTTGTTTTTAATTTTTTTTTATTGAGTAAGTACTCCCTAAATGGTTTGGAGTTGAAACTTTTTGGCTTACAAAACACTCTTTGGGAAAGAAACTGTCCCCCCAAGTAGTACTGTCATAGATCCCTCAAAGGTAGTGTGCTCAGAATTATGTAACGAAGAAAGGGTCATGTTAAATCATTTCTTTGTATTGCTGGCTCACAGAACAAGGGCTGACCTATGGTAACAACTCAATATGTATTTTTTTGAATTAGTGAATAATGTTATGTGATCCAGTTATTCTCAAAATGTGTTCTGGGGATCTTTGGGCATTCATACAGTCAAACTCATATGTGGATAAAAGACTGATTCAAAGTACAAATAGACCAATAGATTTTAATAAAACAGTATGAGAAGTTCATTGAGATGGTTTCAGAGTCCTCACTGCAGATCATCTTTAAGAAATATTTCTGGAGTTTTAGTGTAATGTCAAAGAAGAATATATGCAGTTATCTGAAAAGGCTATTAAGACAACCCTTCCATTTCTAACTACATAATTATGTGAGGTGAGGTTTTCTTCATGTGGTGTAGCTAAAACAATGCATCACAACAGATTGAATGTGTGTGCGTGCACTCAGTCATGTCTAACTCTTTGCAACCTCATGACTGTGTGGCCTGTGAGGCTCCTCTGTCCTTGGAATTTTCCAGGCAAGAATATTGGAGTAAGGAAGCAGATTTAAGAATACTGTACACTTGTCCTTTATTAAGCCAGACATTAATGAGATTTGAAAAATATAAAACTATGCCTCTCTTCTCACGAAGCAGTTTTTGTTGCATAGAATAATTTTCATAGAATATGGTATTTTTCATAAAGAATGTCATTTATGTCCACATGCCATGGATTTATCATTTTTATTTTAAATGAATTAATAAATACATATTTAAATTTTCTGTTTTACTTTTAATATGATAAGTATATATATATATTCCATATAAATGAAAGCATTTTTAAAATTATGTATGCGCAGTTGTTCAATTTGTCTGACTCTTTGCGACCCTATGGACTGTGGCCTGACAGGCTCCTCTGTCCATAGGATTTTCTAGGCAAGATTACTGGAGTGGGTTGGCATTTCTTCCTCCAGGGAATCTTTCTGACCTGAGATTGAACCCCTGTCTCCTACATCTACTGCATTGGCAGGCAGATTCTTTACCACTGAGCTACCTGGGAAGCCCCATTTTTAAAATTACTCAATTTTTAAAAGTAAAGAAAGGATCCTTGGACTTCCCTGCTGGTCCAGTGATTAAGAATCTGCCTTCCCTGGGTTGGGAAGATCCCCTGGAGAAGGAAATGGCAGCCCACTCCAGTATTCTTGCCTGGAAAATCCCAAGGACAGTGGAGCCTAGTAGGCTACTGTCCATGGGGTCACAGAGAGTCGGACACAACTGAGCAACTTCACTTCACTTATTTCACTTCCAACTAGAGAGCCTGCATGCTGCAGCTACTGAAAACTGCACTCTCTGGTGTCCACACATCACAACTAGAGAGTCCATGGACTGCAATGAGAAATCCCACATGAAGCAACAAAGATCCCACGTGTTGCAACTAAGACCCAATGCAGCCGAATAAATAAGTATTTTTTTTTAATAAAAGGGTCCTGAGATCAAGATGTTTGGAAACTGTTGATGTAAAGCCCACTAACTCACATATGTTAACCATTTACTCAGGCCCCAATGTGGGAGTTATCTCTGATTCCTCACTTCTTCTCATTCTCCATTAATAATCAGTAACATCTGTGGGCTCTATGTTACATTTATTCCCCTCCATTGTTTACTGCTACCATTGCTACCATTTCAGTCCATGTCAACAATGTTTCTGTGGATAACTATTATTGCTTCCTAACTTGTATCAGTTCAGTTCAGTCGCTCACTTGTGTCTGACTCTTTGAGACCCCATCGACTGCAGCACACCAGGCTTCCCTGTCCATCCCCAACTTGCAGAGATTACTCAAACTTATGTGCATCGAGTCAGTGATGCCATCCAACCATCTCATCCTCTGTCATCCCCTTCTCCTCCTGCCTTCAATCTTTCCCAGCATCAGGGTCTTTTCAAATGAGTCAGTTCTTTGCATCACGTGGCCTAAGTATCGGAGTTTCAGCTTCAGGATCAGTCCTTCCAATAAACACCCAGGACTGATCTCCTTTAGGATGGACTGGTTGGATCTCCTTGCAGTCCAACGGACTCTGAAGAGTCTTCTCCAACACCAGAGTTCAAAAGCATCAGTTCTTTGGCACTCAGCTTTCTTTATGGTCCAACTCTCACATCCATACATGACCACTGGAAAAACCATAGCTTTGACTAGATACACCTTTGTCAGAAAAGTAATGTCTCTGCTTTTTAATGTGCTTTATAGGTTGGTCATAGCTTTTCTTCCAAGGAGTAATCGTCTTTTAATTTCATGGCTGCAGTCACCATCTGCAGTGATTTTGGAGCCCCCACAAATAAAGTCTCTCACTGTTTCCATTGTTTCCTCATCTATTTCCCATGAAGTGGTGGGACCAGATGCCACGATCTTAGTTTTCTGAATGTTGAGTTTTACACCAACTTTTTCATTCTCCTCTTTCATTTTCATCAAGAGGCTCTTTAGATCTTCTTCACTTTCTGCCATAAGGGTGGTGTCATCTGCATATCTGAGGTTATTAATATTTCTCTCAGCAATTTTGATTCCAGCTTGTTCTTCATCCAGCCCAGCATTTCTCATGATATACTCTGCATGTAAGTTAAATAAGCAAGATGACAATATATAGCCTTAATGTACTTCTTTCCCGATTTGGAACTAGTCTATTGTTCCATTTACAGTTCTAACTGTTGCCTCTGGCCTGCATACAGATTCCTCAGGAGGCAGATCAGGTGGTCTGGTATTCCCATCTCTTGAAGAATTTTCCACAGTTTGTTGTGATCCACACAGTCAAAGACTTTGGTGTAGTCAATAAAACAGAAGTAGATGTTTTCTGGAACTCTCTTACTTTTTCGATGATCCAGCAGATGTTGGCAATTTGATCTCTGGTTCCTCTGCCTTTTCTAAATTCAGCTTGAACATCTGAAAGTTCATGGTTCATGTACTGTTAAAGCCTGACTTGGAGAATCTTGAGCATTACTTTGCTAGCATGTGAGATGAGTGCAGTTGAGCGGTAGTTTGAGCATTCTTTGAGATTGAATTTCTTTGGGATTGGAATGAAAAGTGACCTTTTCCAGTCCTGTGGCCACTGCTGAGTTTTCCAAATTTGCTGACATATTGAGTGCAGCAGTTTCACAGCATCGTCTTTAAGGATTTGAAATAGCTCAGCTGGAATTCCATCACATCCACTAGCTTTGTTCCTAGTGGTGCTTCCTAAGGGCCACTTGAGTCCAAATTCCAGGATGTCTGGCTCTGGGTGAGTGATCACACCATCATGGTTATCTGGGTCATGAAGATCTGTTTTGTATAGTTCTTCTGTTGTGTACCTATCTCTATTCTTGACTCCACATGCTTTATACAACAGTGAAAGGGGTCTTTTAAAACATAGAGTAGATTGTTTTATTCCTGTTTAAAACATTCCAATGCCCTCCCATCATCTTTAGAATAACATCTAAACCTTTCATTGCCTACTTAGTTTTGCATTATCTGCTGACTACTGGCCTCACTTTCTACCAGTCTATTCTTTTTAGATCCTGCTCCAGCCACAATGGATGTTTGCTGTTCTGCAAACTGTCAACTCCTTCCCATGATTCAGATCTCTGCTGAAATGTCACCTCCTCAGAGAATTCCTTCTTGATTATGCTACCACCATTTGCCTGCAATGTGGGAGACCTGAGTTCGATCACTGGGTTGGGAAGATCTCCTGGAGTAGGGCATGGCAACCCACTCCAGTATTCTTGCCTGGAGAGTCCCCATGGACAGAGGAACCCGGTCCATGGGGTCACAAAGAGTCAGACATGACTGAGTTACTAAGCACAGGACTCAGCACATGGTCTCCTATCCTCTGATTTATTTTTACCATCTAGTCTCTTAAACATTCATATTTTCTTTATAGTACTGATGGCTATCTTGAGTTTTACGTTTATTTAATTTTATTACCTGAATCGCTGCTAGAATTGCTCCTAGAATCTCTGCTGAATCTCTGCTAGACTGTAAACTCCATGAATTAAGGACTTTGTACATTATTCCTAATATTTAAACTAATATGTTTAATAATAAACTAATATGCACATAGTACAACACTTTCTCAATAAATATTTATTTAAATTGAATTTTAAACTCAGACACTCAAGAGCCTTCCCTGGTGGTTCAGTGGTAAGACTCCACATTTTCAGTGTAAGGGGTGTGAGTTCAATCCCTGCTTGGGGAACTAAGATCCCACATGTTGCATGGAGCAGCCAAGAAAATAAAAAAAAAACACAAAACCTGACACTCAAAACCATAAATTTTGAAGGAACTGGGATGGAATCCAGTCAAAAGAAACCACAAAGGTAATATAAACAGAGACAATTTGATATGAAAAATTGTCAACCCGTAAAATGTGGTTAACTAGTTAAAGGGAGAAATAAAGGTCTAAGAAGTACAGAGGTAGTAAATACAGAAAGAATTTACTAATCCTTGGGCTGAAGAACTTGAAGAAGGAAGGAAGGAAGAATCTAGAAGAGCTCTCCTCCCTTTGCCCAAGACAGAGTCTGACCTCTGGAGAGGGTGTTGCTGCCATAGGAACATGCAGTCGGCTAGTGGAAAGAAACTTGCTGAGGCTGTAGCCACAGCCGAACCATGGGACCGACCTCCAGGGTGGGCCAGAAACACTTATCTGAGTGCCCATGAGCAGAGATGATAATGTGAGCCCATCAACCGGCTCCCTTGCCAAGAACACCTCTCTGGAAGCAGGAAGGGAAGACCCCCTTCCTCCTGCTCTGGCCTCGTGGTGTCCCTCTAGTACCCGGTGTTGACAAAGTCTAAAACTGAGCCAGGAGAAATCAAAGGAGAAGTGTTTTAAAAGGCAGCTCCAGAGTCACAAAACAGGGCAAAGAAGTGTGGAAATAAAAGAAGTTTGGAAACAAAAGGCAATAAATTGATAGCTGACACATTCTATCATGCAAATAATGTGCATCAATTTGAAAATGTAGAACGTATATAGCATGTTTCCATTTGGGGGAGCCAACTCACCAATATGCTTTCATTTTTGTAGGAGCAAATGAAAATAAGAAGCAGTTCCCCCAGCAGTTAACTGTGTGTATACTAAGGGATAAAATCAGGGCCAGTAGGGGGAAATAGTAATTTTACTATAGACACTATGGATGTATTGAATGCAACAGTGATTACGTATTTGGAAATGCCTACAAAATGCGGCTGATATCCCAAGCCCTTCCATATTGTCGGGGTCAACAATGTTAGAAAGCATGTGCTCCTTTTGAAAATGTCTTCCTTGATCTATGAAATCACTTTGATCTCACTCTGGCCTAATTCTGACCAAAGATTTGTAGTAGTAATTGGCTGGGGACAGGGACAATTCTGAGAAAACTCTTTGTTCTTAAAAAGAGAACCATGGAAAAAGGTATCCCTTTTTTCTGCCTTTAGGCCATATGGTAGGTGAGAACATACTGCTAGGAGCTTCAACCGTCTCTTGTGACCATGAAGGGAACTGACTTACCTTCTGAGCATGGCAAAACTGAAAGATGTAAGTACTCTGGATCTTGGATTATTTCTTTTAACCACTAATATAACTATCTCTTTACCACCATGTGGCTTCTAGACTCCTTGCTATGTGAGATAATAAATCTCTTAAGTTTAATTCACTTGTAGATGGTTCTTCCATCACTTAAAGGTGAAACTATTTTCTCTAATGATAGAAATGCATTGGCTCAGTCGTAAAGAATCTGTCTGCCAAGCAGGAGACCTGGATTCCATCTCTGGGTTAGGAAGATCCCCAGGAGAAGGAAATGGCAACCCTCTCCTGTAGTCTTGCCTGGGAAATCCCATGGACAGAGGAGCCTGGTGGGCTACAGTCCACGGGGTTGCAAGGAGTTGGACACAATTTAGCAACTAAACAACAACAACAAATCACGTGTATGATGGGAATTCCCTGACAGTTTAGTGGACTCCACACTTTTACTGCCATGGGCCCAGGTTCAATCCCTGGCTGAGGAACTAAGCACAGTCAAAAAGGAAAAAAAAAAAAATTGTGCATATGAGTTTTTTCAGTACTTTGGCTGTACAAATGAAGCTGATTTCATACTACCTTTTTCACTCTATATATGAAACATTAATACCAATAGTATAGTTAATGTTTATTATTATATATCTGACTATGATCAGTGCTTTATTTTTTGAGGTATAATTGAGAGACAACAATGTATATATTCAAGCATATGGAATAATTAGATATGCATATATACTGCAAAATGATCACCATGGTAAGTCTGGTCAACATTTGTCAGTATACATAGTTACAAATAATTTTTTTTCTTGTGGTGAGGTCTTAATAGTTTTTCTCTTAGCAACTTTCAAATACATAAAATATAGTATTATTGACTTTATTCACTGTGCTATACAGTACATCCCTGTGACTTATTTTACAGCTGGAAGCTTTGACCTTTTGACCCTTTCACCCATTTTTGTCCACCCCCCACCTCTGGCATCTGCCAGTTTGTTCTCTGTATGTGTCTATGAGCTTGGCTTTTATTTTGTTTTGTTTTATTACTTTCTGTTGTTTATTTTGTTTTCTTTTATAGATTCTACATATAAGGGAGATCTGTGGTATTTGTCTTACCTGTTTCACTTAGCATAATGCCCTAAAAGTCCATCCATGTTGTTGCAAATGGCAAGATTTCTTTTGTGTGTGTGTGTGTGTGTGTGGCTAAATGCTTGAAAGAGTTTAAATATATTATTTGATGAAGTTCTCACAAGAACACTAACATGTGGTATACTTTATGCTTGGGTTACATATGTGCAAATCTAATCTGTACCTCCCCCGAAAGAACTCACAACTCAGTGAGTAGGCAGACAAACACACTGTATGAAAACAGCGAGAAGGGTTGCAGCAGACATATGTGCCCCTCTCTGTCCGCCATGCTTTGGATGGAATCATTTCTCCCATTCTCAATTTAGGACCCTACCCACCACCCCAACACCTATGCTGGGCCTATGGCCTGGACCTGGCCAGGCAAGATATCTCTTTGTCCTAACCAAAGTGATTATTCAGTAAAACAGACATGTGGCCACAGTTAGGCCAATGAGAAACCATCCTAGGATTTTTTTTTTCTTTGTTTCTATTCATCCTAGAATTTTTGATGGAAGTTTCAAGAAAGCAGCTGACAACGTTCTTTGCCATCAAGCAGTGACAGCTTGTCTGAAAATAAGACCAACATAGAGAAAAACAAAGATAAAGATGGAGAAAAATACAGACTCCTGAGGAAATTGGTTAGGCCACTCTATTCAGCTATGCTTTAAAACTCACATCACAGGCTTTCCACTAGTTTTTACATACTGCATTCTGTTTGGTCCTCCTTTACCTATTTTTAAGTCTGATTTGGGTTTAATTTCAGAACTTGCAAATAAGAGACCTGGTATTATACATGTAATAAGAGAGACAGAGATATAAGGATTCCCAAAGGAAGGTCACTTATTTCAATTCTAAGCAATTTCATTAGAAGTTCAGATAAGTAAATCTTTTTTTTTTTTTTTTTTGGCCTCCGCTCTATGGCATGTGCAATCTCAGTTCCCCAAGCAGGCATCCAGCTCGCGCCGTGGAAGAGCAGAGTCTTAACCACTGGACTGCCAGGGAAGCCCCGATAAATCTTGATAAAAGTGAAACTAAATTTCCCAAGAAGTTATAATTAGCAACGCTGAGAAGAAAAGAGGAAGAGGGAAAACAATGGGAAGGTGTGGGAAGAGAGAGTATGATACGTTTATAAAATTCCAGATCTGGCATGTGGCCAGATCTTAGGATGCCTGTGGAGTTTAGAGAAGATAAAACTGGGAAGGCAGGCAGGGCCAGATTATGTAAAGTCTTAGGTTTAGGTTTTCACTGGAAATTGATGAGTTACTGATCTGTGTATTAGAACATTTCTTGCGATGATGTTCGGGAGGGTATACTGGAAGAGATAAAACTAGAATCAGAGGTGTAGTGAGACAATGACAGGAATCTAGATAAGAAGCTAGAAAAGCCCTAAATGAATACTTGAAGATGCATTTAATAGACAGAATTGGCAAGGGTCGAAGATCAATGGATATGGGAAATGAGGAAGAGAGACAAATCCTAGGAGGACTCTGTGTAATTTTGTGAAACTGGGTGGTGCCATTTGCCAAAAAGGGAGCAGGAAGGATAAGAGAGTTTGTGGGGCCACATGATGAGTTCCAAATGGCCCTCAGGGGACAAAGGCCAGCTTAGACTTGAAGGTTAGGATGCCAGCAGGAAGAAGTAGCATTTGAGGCCTTGAACAAAGAAGAGATAAGGCTAAGTGTATAGATGGAGAAGAGAGAGGGGCCCATGATGGAATTCTGGGGGGCATCAAGTTTTAGATGATGAATCTGCAAAATACACAAAAAAGGGAACAGGAGGCAGAACAGAAACAGTGTGATTTCACAGAAGCCAAACTAAACGTTTCAAGGAAGAAGTGGTGAAGAGTGTGAAATGTGCAACGCCAAGGAATTCAAGTAAGATGCCTGAAAATTATCCCTTGGGTTTAGACAATGGACGGTCATTAGTGACCACCTCTGATGCTTTTATTGGAGTGATTGAGGCATAACACTAACTGCTATGGCTTTAGAAGAATGTGAGAGTAATCTAAGAGAGCACTGACTTGTTTTAAAGAAGGAGTCCAGGGATGGTTCAGAAACTAGAAGGAGACCTAGGATCAAGGTTCTCTCTCTCTCCATGATTCTCTCTTTCTCTTTCTGCCCCTCTCTCTCAGGTCTCTGTGGGAGAGACCTGACTTGTTTAAAGAGCAAAAGCTGAGTCAAAAGAGGAGCTGATGATAAAGATGAATTGATCTATATGGTGGAGCAAGTCTCTGAGAGTGGGCTGAGCGATTAATCTCAGACAGAAGTTCTCCTCTTTTACTGAATAAAAGATACATAGACAAGCCACAGTACAGAGCTAGATACTTGTTGGAGGTGGGACAGGAAGTTGCTGTATTGAATTCAGCTTGAAGGAACAGCATTCTTAAGATAGGCTACTTGTGATGGTAGTAGTTGCAGGTAAAACTAAATTAAAAATTTTTTTTCATTTAAAAACAAGAATAAGTTGTATAGTATTAAGTGAAATGTGTGATATATAAAAGTTACCTATAGAGATAAAGTAATGGTGAGAGTGTTTTATAAAAAGAAGAGTAAAAATATTCAAACTGATAAATATGAAGCCCCTTCACCATCACAAGGCTGTGATCCATGGAGTACACACCTGATGGTCACCTGATGAAAAGAGCTGATTCATCGGAAAAGACTCTGATGCTGGTAAAGATTGAGGGCAGGAGGAAAAGGGAGTGGCAGAGAATGAAATGGTTGGATAGCATCACTGACTCAATGACCATGAATTTGAGTGAACTGGGGAGATGGTGAAGGACAGAGAACCTGGTGTGTGGCAGTCCATGGGGTCACAAAGAGTCAGACACAACGCAGTGACTGAACAGCAAAGCATGATAAATAAGGCATTTATTTAGCAGCTTCTAGGCCTGATAAAATTATTGAAAAGTTTTAGAGATTGGTTCCAATTGGCAGCTAACTAGAAGAATGGAATCTGAGCAGCACAATTTCAATAAGTGTGCAGGTTTCCTCCTGCAAAGCATAATTAAGCTTATTATTTTGAAATAGACATTGGAAACATTTTGGAAGCTCTATATCCTGTGAAAGGACTGAGCTGTTGCCCCTACAACATCTTTTAAAAATTGCAGGGCTTTGGGGACTTCCCTGGAGGTCCTGTGGTTAAGAACTTGCCTCCCAGTGCAGGGGATGTGGGTATGATCCTTGGTTGGGGAACTAAGATCCCACAGGCAGCTAAGCCCATGGGAGGCAACTACTAAGCCCTTGATATCCAGAGCCCAAGTTCCACAACTCGAGAGTCCAGGAGCCACAATGAAAGAGCTGTATGACACACCAGAGATCCTGCTTGCATAATTTTTTTAAATGTACATATCTTAATTTAAAACAATCTTTTAAAAATTAAAATTTAAAGGGCCTTGAATGAGAGAAGTCTGTGATAATTTTAATTAGAATCAGCATTGCTGCTAAGTCACTTCAGTCATGTCCGACTCTGTGCGACCCCATAGACAGAAGCCCACCAGGCTCCCCCGTCCCTGGGATTCTCCAGGCAGGAACACTGGAGTGGGTTGCCATTTCCTTCTCCAGCATTACCCACCTGATAAACAATTTCAGTCATGATGACAAATAATTGTTTCTGTTAAAAAATATCAATCATTCCCAAAGTAGAAGTCTATCTCACTGAGGATAATGAGAAACATGCAAGCCTGGTTTAGTTGGCAGTTCTTAAAGGTATATATCAAAATAGTTTTTAAATTGTGATTGGAATAGGGATAGTACATAGCAGTTTCTACTTTCATGAGTGGTAACAATTTACTCAAGCTGCAGGTTCTGGTATGTTTGTAAAATTATAATTTATTTTTAGTCAATTTATCTATTTATTTTGTTTTTAAAATGTTCATTGAAAAATTTAAACTATATAAATATATAAACATATCCTTTGTAAAAATTCAAACCATATGTGCATGTCTCTGTTAATATATTTTTAAAGAGTCAGAGAGAGACATACTTAATATTATATCAGTGACATAGCTTAATGTCATTATTCCTCATTATTTTTAATGGCTACATAATACTCTATGGTATGGATTTGCTAAAAAATTATTTAATCGTGCTTCTTCATTATTAAAAAATTAATTTATATTCACTCTTAGAGTTCCTGACACATAGGAAGCACTGTATATGCTAGGTCTTATTAAAACTATTGTTATATTTTATCATGATTATTACTAACACATTGCAGATGAGAAAACTGAGTACCAGAAAGATCAAGTAACTTGAACAATGTCACATAGTTAGTGAAGGAGGCAGAATTGGAATCTAGGGCTTTGATCTTTTACAAGAGGCCATAGTAGTACTTTGTGTCAATTAAAAATAAGAAATAAAAGAAGAACATGAAAGAAAGTGAAGTCTAAACCATTTTGTGGAAGTATTAAGGGAAAAATAATTAACTGCCTGGTGGCATCAGGAAAGGATTGCATTTGAGCTGCTCACTAGTACCTTGAAACTAAAATAAAGGCTGAAAAAGCACAGGAACATCGCAAATGTTTGAAACCGGATAGAGGACAGTGGTCTGGACTTGTCAGACGAGTTTGTCAGAAGGAGAGGCAGTTGATTCGATTTAGAGGAATTTAAAATGTGTGGGAGAGTTTTGTGGGGAATCAGCAGGGACTCAAAAGACTCAGGAGAGGAGATTCCTGGACTTGGCACCCGTGGCCAGCGGAATCCACTGCCGACCAGGAGACAGTCTAGGGCCGGGGCCAGCGGATGATCTGCAGGCAAGGCTTTTAATGAATCATTCTGGGGGAAATGCGCTTTATGTGGAGTATTTGTAGAGAGCTGTAGTTTCAGGATTTCCCACAAATTAGCTTTTCAGGATAGAGCCGCTGAACATCTGTGAGGAGTGGGCTAGGTTGGTGCCAAGTGTGGTTCTACAGCGTTTGGCAGGTAAGACACATTATAGCCAAAGTGCCTCTCCAGGGCATCAAGTGCCGTGAAGGAAATGCCCGCCATCCATGCAAGGGGGAAGTGGTTGAGTGATTGAAAGCAGTTGTGTAATACAAAGCCATTGTCACAGAAAATGCCAAATGCGTTCTAACCTTCAAATGCTGAATGACACACAGAATTGCGCAAAGCTTTCAGCCAGACAGCCATAATCATACTGACGTACCTTGATTCCCACTGCCTTTCCCTCCAAGAACATACATGGGACATTTTTTTGAAATCTGCCCCCAGGGACAAAGAGGCACCATTTTGCTGTGAAATTCTGGCATTTTGTGAATGGACAAGGAAAACTGCATGCACATTTAGTTCAAGCACTTAATATCATCTGGCAAAAGCATCTCTCATTTAGTAGGGATTGACAATTAAAAAAAAAATTTCTCCATGGCCTTAACTAATGCTTCATTCTTTTATACTTAATGTACTTGTTCATTCTTTTTTAAAATATGTATATATATATGCACGCATGTAGCTCTGCTGGGTCTTAGTTACGGCATGTGGGATCTAGTTCCCTGACCAGGGATCAAACGCAGGCCCCTTGCATTGGGAGGATGGAGTCTTAGCCATTGGACCACCTGGGAAGTCCCACGTGTTCACTGTTTAATGATGTTCTCAGAAGTGTTGGCTCCTCCTACATCCTCTTTATCAGAAATAGTTCAGCTGGTCCCCATATAAGCTAAGCTGTTCACTAGTTAAGAGCTGTACTGCTATTAATTATTTTCAGCCAAAAAATTGTACATGAAAAGAGAAATCTATAAAGCAGATTCATGCAAAATTTAAATCGTTCATTTAATCAGGTGAACAGTGTTATGCTGCTCCCAACGGGAAATCCCTGCTGACTGTGTGGCTCAGGTCCCTTTGCACTTGTCAGGCTGAGATTACGCTGTGTCCTCTTTTGACTCAGTTCTTCCAAAGCCTTCCTCACGTTGTCTCTCTGGATGTTGCAGAGAGGTAATGGCTAAGGGCAGAGGCGCTACAGCTAGACTGCCTGGGTGGTTTAAATCCTGCTGTTGCTAATACTTACTGGCTCTCTGGCCTTACACAAGCTACTTAACTTTTTTTTTTTTTACTTGATTATTTTTGATTCAGTTTCCACATCTGGAAAATGGGAACAAAAATAGTCCCTTCAGCGCTGAGTTATGATAATTTAATGACTTAATGCCCAAAGAATAGAACATAGAAAATATTTAATAGGTTGTATTATTATTTATACACCAGGCTGTGATGTCATTTGGCATGCACACATAATTCGCATAGGCTACTTACACACAAAATTTGCATAGACTTTGTATTGTGTCGAGTTGGCTAGCCTGAAATCTGTTTCTCAGAGTGAATTTTCTTGTATGTTTCTGTTTAGGGTAAGTCACAGGAGATATTCTTGTGCAAGATTTTGAGGGCAGAAGTGAGGCAGCACTTTGTAGCTCACACATTTTGTCATTTGTCTGCTGGCTGACCCAATTTGTGTAAACCAGTGGCCAGGCCTGCAAGTCCTCCAACTTTCCCTGGATCCAGGGGCTTAAATTCTACAAAGCAGCTCAAGAAAGTGCTTCAGGGTAATCTTAGCCAATGAGACAGAACTAGGAGTCTTTTACAAGTGGTTTATTGTCTTTGCTATTGTTACTTCTCTTGCCCAATAATGGTCCTTTGTTCCTGCATTCTTTTGTTCCCTTAATTAAGATCATTAATTACTGAGACCTGGTTCAAGGGCAAGCATTGTGGTCAGGCTGAGATCACAAAATGGCTTAGGCCAAAAATGGCTTCTCTTATGTTTTGATAGCCATCTCTGGTTCTTTTTCTCTGGGGCTCCCTCTACCCTATCTGCTTACAAAATTTTGAGGAAAAAAGTTCAAGGAATAGTCCAAGAGAATTCTATTATTGTTATTTTTTTCTTTTTCAGTATCACAACATTTAAGAGTCACAGATTTAGAAAGGTCTTTAGTTACCACTCTTGCTTGGAAGAGCCTGAAGCCCCAATCTCTCAAAGCCTGTTCCATCAAAACCCCAGCCTTCTTTCTTTCCTTTCCTCTGTTGTCATTCCAAGGATAAAACTCTAAGCAAACTTCTTTTAAGTCAGTGTCTGTTTCTCAACCAAGCTTCTACAATTCTCTTATTTGCTTGCCCCGTTTGCTTTTATGGTTCAGCAAAGCTTTGTTCCTTAGTTTGTCTGTTTTGTAGCAACATAGAGATATTAAAACTGAAGCACAAACTCTAGACATAGTCTAGGTCAGTGAACAATAGTCGTACCTACTACATCCCAGAGCTGTGATCCCAGGTCTCTGAACTTGGCTGCAGTTATTTTCAATAATTTTTCTGATTGTGAACTCATTGAAACAGGAGGAAAATGAGCACGGCACAACCTCTAAAATAATGACATAGCCGTTGAGGACACAGCAAAAACTGGTTAGAACCAACCAGGATAGCAGAAGTTTCAACTTCCAGTAGATCTTGACCCTCATTATACATTCACTGTGTAATAATGGGGAGAAACGGTATGGACCTGACAGAAGCATAAGAAGAGATGGCGAGAATACACAGAAGAACTATACGAAAAAGGTCTTAATGATCCAGATAACCACAATGGTGTGATCTAGACCAGACATCTTGGAATGTGAAGTCAAGTGGGCCTTAGAAAGCATCACTAAGAACAAAGCTAGAGGAGGTGATGGAATACCTGATGAAAGTGAAAGAGGAGAGTGAAAAAGTTGGCTTAAAACTCAACATTCAGAAAACGAAGATCATGGCATCTGGTCCCATCCCTTCATGGCAAATAGATGGGGAAACAGTGGAAACACTGAGAGATTTTATTTGTGGAGCTCCAAAACCACTGCAGATGGTGACTGCAGCCATGAAATTAAAAGATGCTTACTCCTTGGAAGGAAAGTTATGACCAACCCAGACAGCATATTAAAAACCAGAGACATTACTTTGTCAACAAAGGTCCGTCTAGTCAAGGCTATGGTTTTTCCAGTAGTCATGTATGGATGTGAGAGTTGGACCATAAAGAAAGCTGAGTGCCAAAGAATCAATGTTTTTGAACTGTTGGAGAAGACTGTTGAGAGTCCCTTGGACTGCAAGGAGATCCAACCAGTCCATCCTAAAGGAAATCAGTCCTGAATATTCATTGGAAGGACTGATGCTGAAGCTGAAACTCCAATACTTTGCTCACCTGATGCGAAGAGCTGACTCATTTAAAAAAACCCTGATGCTGGGAAAGATTGAAGGCAGGAGGAAAGGGGACGACAGAGGATGAGATAGTTGGATGGCATCACTGACTTGATGGACATGAGTTTGAGTAAACTTCAGGAGTTGGTGATGGACAGGGAAGCCTGGCATGCCACAGTCCATGGGGTTGCAAAGAGTTGGACATGACTGAGCAACTGAACTAAGCTGAACTGATATGCTCATTGTAATGTATTAGCATGCTAAATGCTAATGCCATCAATCATCAATGCCATCACTGTTCTGAGCTGGTGGCCCAGTTCCTGGAAATGTCTGCCTCCTCTCCACAATAGCTGAAGTAATCCTCTCTCATTCATTAGCCCATAAAAACTAACCATGCCATATTTCAAGGCCACTTGCCTTCTGAGATGGCCCACACTCTGTGGAGTGTTTTCCTCCCAGAGCTGTTCTCATCATTTGAGATGGATTGCATTCTGTCTCTGGAATGTGTTTCTCTCTAAATAAATCCATTTCTTACCTATCACTTTGTCTCTCACTGAATTCTTTCTATAATGAGACATTAAGAACCCCAGGTTTGTTAAGTCCTGAGACCAGGTATGATCTCAGTTAAAAGACAGTGGGTTCAAATCCCAGTCTGGGCTGCATGCTTTCAGTATTTTACTACCCTTCTGCCATTGTTTATAAAATCATTTTGGAATCACTTCATAGATGCCTAGTTTGAGTGGTGTGTGCTAAGTCCCTTTAGTTGTGTCCGATTCTGTGCGGCCTGCTAAACTCCTTTGTCCTTGGGATTCTCCAGGCAACAATACTGCAATGGGTTGTGGTGCCCTCCTCCAGGGGATCTTCCTAGCCCAGAGGCTGAAGCTGAGTCTTTTATATCTAACCTGCATTGGCAGGCAGGTTCTTTACCACTAGCGCCACCTGGGAAGTTTGAGTGCTACCTCTTGGAATAAAATGACTGTTTTCTAATTGTAGTACTATTTTTAGCACTCACTAATTAGGGGCATTTAATATCTGTCCTTTTTGGGATATTCAGTAAAACTGGTATGCTATTTCTATTTTAGGGCAACCTACTTTCTGTTGCTCGGCATGTTTATACAACATACTCTATTTGTGCCCTCATTAACAGAAGCCAGAGCTGCTCATATGTTCCCACAGCAGATGCCAGGGCCCTTCTAGCTCTGGTCCTAAATTTACACTCAAACAAACCTGGAATTTTAAGAGTAGACCCTAATGACTTTCAGATTTTAAATCCTTTCCTGAAATTCCTTGTCTACACGACACCAAAGCAAACACTGATATAGTGAATCAACTGGCTTACTCTGGAAAATCCACTTGATGGCAGTTTTTACTTTCAAAATAATAGAAACTTTTCAACATATGAAGGCTCATCTTTTATACTTTGAACAGTTTTGGATCAAAACTGTTGATCCAAAAATAGCTGAAAAAAAACTTCTGCCCAATTTGCATTTTATATACATTCACTGTAATTGTTTGTGGAAACAGAAAATTTTCACTTTGATGAAAATATGACTCTTAAAGAACATATTAACTTTTCTTTCAAACCATTTATTCAATTTTTTCTCCTAGAAAGACTTCAGTTTCTTTCTCTTCATTATGATTTTCTAGCCAGACTTTTCTTTCTACTATAAAAGTAGGGTATCTGTTTAAATGACTTTTTTTTGTAGAAGCCAGTAAGAAAATAGAGAGACTTTGAAGTAGTTTTCATTAGATTTAATGTAGTGATTGAACAGCCTAATTTCAGTGTGAAATCTAACTGAATAAAACTGAGAAACAGTTTTATTTTTTTCCCCATCAATCTAAGGGAAATATACAAATGTGTTCATAATGCAATTTAATAATTTAGTAGATCTCCATTTCTTCCGTCACATTTTTTAAATCATTATGTTATTCCTTTCTTAAAAAATAATTTCTTAATTTATCTTTGGCTCTGCCGGATCTTCACTGAGCGTGAGATTTTCTCTAGTTGGAGTAAGCAGGAGCTATTCTTTCTTTTGGTGCATGGGCTTCTCAGTGTAGTCACTTCTCTTGTGGTGGAGCAAAGGCTGTAGGGTTTGTGGGCTCAGTAGTTGCAGTACCCAGCCTGTAGAGTTCAAGAGTTGTGGTGTGCAAGCTTACTTTAAGACCCAAAAAAGATGTCCTTGTCATTATAGGGGACTAGAATGCAAAAGTAGGAAGTCAAGAAACACCTGGACTAACAGGTAGATTTAGCCTTGGAAGAACGAAGCAGGGCAGGCAAAGGCTAATAGAGTTTTGCCGAGAGAACGCACTGGTCATAGCAAACACCCTCTTCCAACAACACAAGAAAAAACTCTACACATGGACATCACCAGATGGTCAACAATGAAATCAGACTGATTATATTGTTTGCAGCCAAAGATGGAGAAGCTCTATACAGTCAGCAAAAACAAGACCGGGAGCTGACTGTGGCTCAGATCATGAACTCCTTATAGCCAAATTCAGACTTAAAGAAAGTAGGGAAAAACACTAGACCATTCAGGTATGACCTAAATAAAATCCCTTACTGAGGAGGCCTTACAAATAGTGTGAAAAGAAGAGAAGGGAAAAGAAAAGGAGAAACAGAAAGATACACCCATTGGAATGCAGAGTTCCAAAGAATAGCAAGGAGAGATAAGAAAGCCTTCCTCACTGATCAGTGCAAAAAAATAGAATTGGAAAGACTAGAGATCTCTTCAGGAAAATTAGAGATTCCAAGCGAACAATTCATGCAAAGATGGGCTCAATAAAGGACAGAAATGGTATGGACCTAACAGAAGCAGAAGATATTAAGAAGAGGTGGCAAGAATACACAGAAGAACTGTACAAAAACGATCTTGATGACCCAGATAATCATGATGGTGTGATCTCTCACCTAGAGCCAGCCATCCTGGAATGTGAAGTCAAGTGGGCCTTGGGAAGCATCACTAAGAACATAGCTAGTGGAGGTGATGGAATCACTGGTGAAATCCATGGTGAAATAGCTCACCAGGTGAGCTATTTCAAATCAAAAACATGATGCTGTGAAAGTGCTGAACTCAATATGCCAGCAAATTTGGAAAACTCAGCAGTGGCCACAGGTCTGGAACAGGTCAGTTTTCATTCCAATCCCAAAGAAAGGCAATGCCAAAGAATGCTCAAACCACCGCTGAGGAAGGCTTTCTTATCTCTCCTTGCTATACTTTGGAACTCTGCATTCAGATGCTTATATCTTTCCTTTTGTCCTTTGCTTTTCACTTCTCTTCTTTTCAGTTATTTGTAAGGTCTCCTCAGACAGCCATTTTGCTTTTTTGCATTTCTTTTCCGTGGGGATGGTCTTGATCCCTGTCTCCTGTACAATGTCACAAACCTCCATTCATAGTTCATCAAGCTTTCTGTCTGTCCCTTAAATCTATTTCTAGTCCCTTAAATCTATTTCTCACTTCCACTGTGTAATCATAAGGGATTTGATTTAGGTCATACCTGACTGTGGTGTTGGAGAAGACTCTTGAGAGTCCCTTGGACTGCAAGGAGAGCCAACCAGTCCATTCTGAAGGAGATCAACCCTGGGATTTCTTTGGAAGGAATGATGCTGAAGCTGAAACTCCAGTACTTTGGCCACCTCATGCGAAGAGTTGACTCATTGGAAAAGACTTTGATGCTGGGAGGGACTGGGGGCAGGAGGAGAAGGGGACGACAGAGGATGAGATGGCTGGATAGCATCACTGACTCGATGGACGTGAGTCTGAGTGAACTCTGGGAGTTGGTGATGGACAGGGAGGCCTGGTGTGCTGTGATTCATGGGGTCACAAAGAGTCGGACACGACTGAGCGACTGAACTGAACTGAACTGAACTGAAATGAATGGTCTAGTGGTTTTCCCTACTTTCTTCAATTTAAGTCTGAATTTGGCAATAAGGAGTTCATGATCTGAGCCACAGTTAGCTCCTGGTCTTGTTTTTGCTGACTGTATAGAGCTTCTCCATCTTTGGCTGCAAATATAATCAATCTGATTTTGGTGTTGACCATCTGGTGATGTCCATGTGTAGAGTCTTCTCTTGTGTTGTTGGAAGAGGGTGTTTGCTATGACCAGTGTGTTCTCTTAGCAAAACTCTATTAGCCTTTGCCCTGCTTCATTCCATACTCCAAGGCCAAATTTGCCTGTTACTCCAGGTGTTTCTTGACTTCCTACTTTTGCCTTCCAGTTCCCTATAATGAAAAGGACATCTTTTTTGGGTGTTAGTTCTAAAAGGTCATAGAACCATTAAACTTCAGCTTCTTCAGTATTCCGGGTTGGGGCATAGGCTTGGATTACCATTATATTGAATGGTTTGCCTTGGAAACGAACAGAGATCATTCTGTCATTTTTGAGATTGCATCCAAGTACTGCAGTTCGACCTCTTTTGTTGACCATGATGGCCGCTCCATTTCTTCTAAGGGATTCATGCCCACAGTAGTAGATATAATGGTCATCTGAGTTAAATTAACCCATTCCAGTGTAACATTAGGCTAAGGTAAAAGTGACCTTATTAGGTTCAATTCGTTCCCTGGAGGAAGAGAAACAGACATGGCTTTCTTGGCATAAGAGAAGCCATTTTTGACTTAAATCATTTTGTGATCCAAGATTGACCAGAATGCTTGCCTTTGAACCAGTCTCAGTAATTAATCATCTTCAAGGAACAAAAGAATTCAGGGGACTTCCCTGGTGGTCCAGTGGCTAGGACTCTGCTCCCAATGCAGGGGGACTGAGTTCAGCCCCTGGTAGGGGAACTAGATCCCACATGCTGCAACTACTACTCAGCGCAGCCAAATAAATGAAAATTTCTTTAAAAAACAAAAAAAGAATTCAGGAACAAAAGACTGTTATCAGGCAAGAGAAGTAAAAATGGCAAAGATAATGACCATTTGCAAAAACTCCAGTTCTGTACCAATGGCAAAGATTAGCCTGAAGCACTTTCTTGAGCCGTTTTGCAGAATTTAAGCCTCCCTTGAGTGCTCAACCATCAGATCAAGTGGAGCCTAAGGGGTGATGATGTTGACCCTTTTTGAATTTCATGACTTCAGTCAACTAAAGCATGGATTCTGTTGACCTTTGCTGAAACTCTACACTAAGTTTTCCTCTGCTCAAGCCCCTTCATGAAGATGCATGTACCCTTAGCTTAAAACTTCCCTGATTTTGCTGTTTGGGGTGACAGTCCTTTGGGAAAGATCCCCGCTGTTCTCCTTACTTGCTGCAGGTAATAAACACTTTCTTCTCCAATTCTTAGAGTAGGGGGGTCGCAAAGAGTCAGACACGACTGAGTGACTGAACTGAACTGAACTGAACTGTGTCTTTTGGCTCAACACCCACCAAGAGGGGAATCCAATTTTCAGGTAACAATTTCTCTCTCATCTAAAGTTATTTAATAGGTGGTTCATGGCAAATAGTGGAGCTTGCACATGAAATTCATCGAAGGACCCAGGTTCCTCTGGTGTGGCTGTTCCTAAATGATTGTTTCATATTTGACCAGCAGGAAATGGAGAAGAAAGTTGTTTATATTCTGTTTCTAAAACCACAAAGAACAGTGACACACATTAATTCTACTCACATCCCTTAGCCGGCACCTAGTTACATGGTGATGTCTAGCTTAAAAAGAGAATCTTAAACTCAGCAGTCTAATAAAAGTTTCCTACTGAAGCTTTTATTACTGGAGACAAAGTGGAAAACAGACATCAAGGGCACAGCTAGCAACCTCTGCCAAAACCACTTTGGTGACCCAAATATCTGAGCGTATTGCTTTTTCACAAGGGGAACACCTTTGCCCCTACGAAAGTGAGATGGTCCCCGAGTATTATCTGCTTGCTGCACTTGCTTACAGTCCAGGTTTGCTGGGTGTTATCCAGTATGTCTGAGTGATGTATGTTCTTTTAATTAGGACGGGATGTGGGCCTTATGATCCAACAACCTGTAAACTGAAAGAAACACTTTCTCCACAAACCTTAGCCCCAACCAGTATACAAAGAAGGGATGGGAACCAAGTAAGTGCAATACAAACTCCCATTCAGAAAGTGAAAAAATTGGAAATTCATAAAAAGCACTGATATCTAGCAATTTTAAAATCCTACTAACAGAAATTACCAAAACTCCCTACCCTGAGCAATATTAAATATTTCATTGTGTCTGTTTACCAAATTTTTATCCATTCATCTGTTGATGGCCATATAGGGTGCTTCCATGCCTTGGCTGTTGAAAATAATGCTTCTATGAACACTGGGTGCATATATCTTTTAAAATTGTGTTCTTTGGATAAGCACCCTAGAAGCAGAATTGCTGGATAATATGGTAATTCCATTTTTAGTGTTTTTAGGAAACTTCCCTTCAGTTTTCCATACTGGCTGCACCAATCTGCATTCCCACCAACAGTGCACAGTGTTTCCTTTTCTCCGCATCCTCACCAACACTTGTTATTTCCAGTCTTTTTGACAATAGCCATCCTGACTGCTATGAGGTGTTATCTTATTGTGTGTACTTTTAAAAATTGAATTTGTTACAGTGTTGCTTCTGTTTTATGTTTTGGATTTTGGCCATGAGGCATGTGGGATCTTAACTTCCCAGCCAGGGATCAAGCCTGCACCCCCTGCATTGGAAGGTGAAGTCTTAACCACTAGACTGCCGGGGAAGTCCCTATTTCATTGTGATTTTGATTTGAATTTCTCTGATGATTACTGTTGCTGAGCATCTTTCCATAAGTCTGTTGGTCATCTACGTTTCCTGGAAAAATAACTTTTCAGGTCTTTTGTCAATTTTTGAAATGAATTATGTGTTTTTGTTTGTTTTTCCTTTTGAATTGCATGAATTATTTGCATACCTTGGCTATTAATCCCTTTATTAGACATATCATTTGCAAATGTCTTCTCTTATTCAGTAGGGTGACTTTTCATTTTGTTGATGGTTTCCTTTGATGTATAAAAGCTTTTAAGTTTGGTTAGGTCCCATTTGTTTATTATTGCTTTCGTTTCCTTGCTGAGAAGATAGATCCACCCCCTGCAGGAAAAAAAATTATATATATATATATTGCTAAGATCTATGTCAGTGGGAGTATTGCCAATGTTTTTTTCTTGGAGTTTTATGGTTTCAAGACTTACGTATCTTTAATTCATTTTGAGTTTATAAAGTAGGGGGTTACTGTATCTTTTATCCCCTGATTCTGCTTTCTGGGAGATTTCTGTTTCCTGTGATTGTATCTAAAGTTGGGAGAAGGACTGTGCTCTCCTTAGGAGGCTAAACATCATTTACACCTGCTTCCTCTTGGTGATGATCTGGGAATCCAGAGGTTCCTATAGAGATCAAAAAATAACAGGCTTTTGTGAGCCAGCCTGTAAGTTCTTTTTAGCAGTAAAGTTTCCTTGATATGCTTCTTGTGTTTCCAGGTAACCACAGCAAAGCCTGTCATCTAGGCACACGGTGATTGAAATCTGTGGTCTTTAATTCCCTGCCCTTGGCACTCTAGCCACACCTGTCACTTATCCCCAAATTGAAGCTGTCTGGAAGAGAAGCCCTGAGTAAGAGGGTAGCATCCAGAATCTGATTCTTGCCAGTGGTAAGTTTCATCATGACCAAGTTCTCATTACCTAATGCAGATGCTTGAGAAAGGATGGGCTAGAAATAGATGGGGCAACAGTGGAAACAGTGTCAGACTTTATTTTCTTGGGCTCCAAAATCACTGCAGATGGTGATTGCAGCCATGAAATCAAAAGATCCTTACTCCTTGGAAGAAAAGTTATGACCAACCTAGATAGCATATTCGAAAGCAGAGACATTACTTTGCCGACTAAGGTCCATTTAGTCAAGGCTATGGTTTTTCCTGTGGTCATGTATGGATGTGAGAGTGGGACTGTGAGGAAGGCTGAGTGCCGAAGAATTGATGCTTTTGAACTGTGGTGTTGTAGAAGACTCTTGAGAGTCCCTTGGACTGCAAGGAGATTCACCCAGTCCATTCTGAAGGAGATCAGTCCTGGGATTTCTTTGGAAGGACTGATGCTAAAGCTCATGCGAAGAGTTGACTCATTGGAAAAGACTCTGATGCTGGGAGGGATTGGAAGCAGGAGGAGAAGGGGACGACCGAGGATGAGATGGCTGGATGGCATCACTGACTCGATGGACATGAGTCTGAGTGAACTCCGGGAGTTGGTGATGGACAGGGAGGCCTGGTGTGCTGCGAACATGGGGTCTCAAAGAGTCGGACACGACTGAGTGACTGAACTGAACTGAACAGCTTTCTTTCTTTCCTTCTTCTTCTTTTTTTTAATATACTATCTGTTTAGAATCAGAAGCACCTCTTATAGCTAGCCTGAATTCATGACTCTCTTACAACTTTGACAAGAGGCAAAAAGCAGCCGACTCACACTGATGCTATGAGTTTTCCCATTACTTCCACTTGAACTGTAGGCTCTTTAGCATATAGTTTGTGTGTAAGCTGTTACAAATGATGGTTCTATGAAAGCTTTTCCGTATAAAACAAGTATCCCTAGGGATTTCCCTGGCCCATGTTCAATCCCTGGTCAGGGAAGTAAGATCCTGCAAGCTGCATGGTGTAGCCAAACAACAACAAACACAGTTATCCCCAAATTTTTCACTCTGCACAATCTGTTCCTTTGTCACCAATTCCCCAGTCTTCACATGGCATTACCCCAATTTGTGTGTCTGTGTCCAAATTTCCTGCTTTTATAAGAGCATCTGTCAGGTGAGGGGCCTACCTACACTGGTATAACTTTATCTGTTCTAACTAATTACATCTGCAAAAACCTTATTTCCAAGTAAGCTTGCATTCTGAGGTTCTGGGGGTTAGAACTTCAACCTATGAGGTTAGAAGAAGGCCACAATGCATCCTAAATGTAAGAGATGGAAAGTTGCTAATAGCAAACTCCCAAACTGACGAAGGAAGTGAAAACCAATTAGATGCAATTGAAAACAGAGTGACTGAGACAGTGAATGGAGTCATCTCATAAGGATAATAATATCTATCTCTTAGAGTTATTATAGGATTGAAGAAGATAACCTCATGCCAATGCAGGAGACTCAGGGCACGTAGGCTCAGTCTCTGGGTTGGAAAGAATCCTCAGAGGAGGAAATGGCAACCCCTACTCCAGTATGCTTGCCTGGAGAATCCCATGGACAGAGGAGCCTGGCCGGCTATAGTCCCTGGGGCTGCAAAGAGCGGGACACGACTGAGTGACTGAGCATGCTCACACACACAAGATAACACATGTAAAACATTTAGCACAAAACCCAGAATGTATAAAAAGTACTCAATAAATTAGTTAAGGATCCTGACTTCCTTTCAATAAATAGTAGTTGCCACTATAAAAATAACACGACTGTTATTAACAATATTCTTCAATTTATTCATTAATTCAATTTTACAGGTAGTGCTAATGGTAAAGAATCCACCTGCCAATGCAGAAGATATAAGAAATGTGGGTTTGATCCCTGGGTCAGGAAGATTCCTTGGAGGAGGGCATGGCAACCCACTCCAGTATTCTTGCCTGGGAAATCCCATGGACAGAGGAGCCTGGAGGGCTACAATCCATAGGGCCACGAAGAGTTAGACAAGACTGAGCGCACACGTATCAGTTTTAATTTGTGAACTCCCATCTGTACTAGCCCCTATGCGAAGAGCAGAAATGTAAAGGAGATTAAAAATAAATATTTGTTTAACAAATGAATGAGTGAGCTTACAGTCAATGGGGCAGAAAGGCATGTAGACAATTATGGGCCAATTAAACAAGCGCAAAAAGACATACAGAGTCCCTGTGGGAAGAATTGGAGGGCCAGGAATGGCTTCAGCAAGAGATGGTAGTTGGATATTTACCTGTGCCTTCACACCATTGGAGTGATAGAAAAGCACCCCAACATTAATAAGTTTTATATCGACTCGATTACGTTATAGAAATTGACAGTGAACATGCCATCTCTACCCACACTATGGTGACATGTTTTTATGTTGCCAATTCCATAAAGCTAAGAGATTAATCTTCCCATTTTGGAAGGTTTGACTTGGAATATAGCCCAAAAGAAGAATTTAAAGAATACTTTAATAGAACCCATGCATAATTATAAATAATATTTGATGAGAATCCTTATAAAGAGTATCAAGTTTCAAAAGCTTAGCATCTTTGATTACAAAGAAATAGTATACATCATGTTCAAAGAAGTTCAGAAATAACAAATAACACATACAATCAACTCTTGAAACAAAGACCATAGAAACAGTCTTTATTTCTCACTCTTCTTTTCTTTACCTCTTAAAGCTATACATGTGGTATCTCTTATTTTGGCTGATGAAACTTGAGTAGAAAGATTACTTGTCATTTCCGCACAGGAACTCTGTTAGTCAGAGTGAGGTAAATTACACTGGCTTTTCCTATCTCAGTGATCAGAAAACACTGCCTAGACAGTGATGCTCCATCATTCTGTGTTTCTGAGTGACACTAATTACCAAAGACATGTACCAACCTACATTGCACAGGTGAGTAAGAAATATGACTTTTTTTGTGCTCAACCCCTGAGATTGGGGATTGTTTGTTAATGCAGCATAACCTAGCAGCATCCTATTGATATAATAGCTGAAACTTTAAATCAGCATTTGATGCATCAATATCTTTCGGGTGCAAGTAGAAGCTGTTTTCTTTCTCTTTTACCATGAAATCTTGTTCAGTTAATCAGCGGACTGTCCTCACTATAGAAAGGACTTCTTAATAACTTATGAAAGATTTCAAAGGGCTTGTCATCTCCTTAGACTATAAAAATTTTTTTGAGTATTTTTGGCCATGCAATTTGTGGGTGTGTGTGTGCAGAGAACCATCATAGCTTTTATCTAGTTCCCCAGAAAGCCCATAACCTACGTAATAATAAGAACCACTATGGAAGCCTGTATTTATATTCCTTCATCAGTAAAGAATTGTATCACAACTTGACATTGATCAGTAAACAGTATCTGTAGTCAGAATGTTAGTTGGAGAGAACACTATTTTGGAAAGTTTAATGAATTAACTATGTATGGATTCTAAATTAAATAATTTACTTATGTAAATTGTACATGAGAACATAGTGAGCTATCTTCAAGAGCTTGGAAATGAAGTTGACTTCTGAGAGTTCAACTATGAAATTCAAACTAAGCAATGATATAAGAACTAGGCAAAATTGTAATGTATTGAAGAAAGAGGATGGTTCTCAGGTCTGAATAATATATGACTCAGCCAAATCAGTAACATTTATGTTTCCAAAGAAATAACGTGCCCCTCACAAAAGATTGAAGAAAGGATAGAGTGATTAGTAACAGATCATGGAACAGGAAGACTTTAACAAATGGATCCATCAGATTACTTTGGGAGGGCCCTAAATTCTCTCTTCCTCTCCTAACATTTCTGCCTCAACCTAAAAGAAGGGATTTTTCTTCCCAAGGAAGAAGAAATTGATACTTAGCCATGTTTCATTGCTTCCCAAATTTAGCAATTGACCTAGGAATGCATCTTTGGGAGATCCCTAGCTCTGTTAACGTAGGAGACAATGGGGATTAAGCTCTGAGAGAGTAATTTAACTTGCTAGTGAGCCCTGGCTCACAAAGCTATTAAACTGAACCATGTGTGTATGTGCGTGCTAAGTCACTTCAGTCGTGTCTGACTCTTTGCAACCCTTTGGACTGTAGCCCGCCAGGCTCCTCTGTCCATGGGCTTCTCCAGGCAAGAATACTGGAGTGGGTTGCCATTTTCTCCTCCAGGGGATCTTCCCCACCCAGAGATGGAACCCATATCTCTTATGTTTCCTGCATTGGCAGGCAAGTTCTTTACTGCTAATGCAACCTTGGAAACCTGAATTGAACCATAGGAACTGCTGATATTCAACCATTTTTAACCTACAAAAATGAAGGTTATAGATGGTTCTACATGATTCTATCTAATGAACTGAGATTTGAGTTCAGATTGATCTAGTTCCAAAGCTTGGCTCTTTCCACTATGAAGCACTGCCTTTTTTTTGCAAAATGTGTGAAATGTATTTACTGGCCTATTTTAAGAGGTATGTGTATGGGAGGGGAGAGCATGATGATTGGAAGCGCTATTTATAAAGACCGACTGGAAACAGAGTGTAGGATGGATTGAAGAAGAGGCTTTATGTAGAAAGATTAGGTATGAGAGGGACCAGGACCAGTAGACCATGAAGAAGTATGAAATTAAAAGGGATAAAAAGGATGGGAAGAATTCAAAGGAAAAAAATTCCAGAAACATAACTTCTCCACTCTTGCCAGAGGGACACTAAAGAGATCATTCCTTGCTTTGGGGGACAGTCGAGCTCTGCCCACACATTATCAGTAGACAGACCTGATATCCCATCTGATGACTCACTTTTTATGTAACGAGAGTGATTCACTTCTCTTCCGTCTACATTTTCTCTCTGGGCTGTCTTTTCCAATCCCATAGCCTAGACTGCCAAGTGAATGTCAATGATTTACAAATCTCTATCTCTTGCCAAAACCTTTCTCTTGGTCACAGATTCCTTTACTCCATTGACAATGGAATAGCTTCATCTTATTGTCCCAGAAGCGTCTCAAACTCAGTGTATACCAAGTTGAATTCACAGATTTCTGCACTAATTTGATCTCCCCTGTATTTCTACCATTATTTAATTAAAATCATACTAGGGACTCATCTTATATTGATATCTTCTCCTCCATCCTCAACATCTAATCTGTTTTTCTAACCTTTTCTTTTATCTCCTAAGCATTTCCTTTACTCTGTTTCCATTGTCAGATTTCAGTTGCACACTGTTTATTTATAACAGGATCTTAATTCCCCAACCTGGGACCAGGGATCAAAACTGTGCCCCCTGTAACGGAAGCAGGGGGGTCCTAACCACCGGACCAGCTGGAGATACCCTGTAATGGCCTTTTTATTAGTCTTCTTTTTCTATTTTAGAAGATACTCTTTAAGTAAATTGCCAGTAATTCCCCCTTCAGAAAACTCCTTTCTATGCTTATTTTCACCACCTGTTTACTGATTAATTTTCTAGCTTTTTAATCTTCTACCATTCTTTCCCTTGCATTTTTTTTTTCATTTCTCCAGTGATTTCTAGACAAAAAGGATTGTCAGCTCCCCCTGCATACCATAGCTTGTCATGCCTTCATGCATGCATACAGATTTTTCCTCCACCTAAAAGGCCCTTTCCTCCACCTCTGCCACACCTCATATCCTGCCTTGTCCACCTAGTTGTCTTAGTCATACTTAAAAACAGCTTTCCATCTCTCCTTGAATCCCTCCCACACCTCCTTCTCCTCCCCCCAGGCAGAGTGAGTTGTTCCCTCTTTTCTACTCCCATAATGCCTTCTTTCTACATTTACATTGCACTAATTACCTCCTTATATAACAGCTCTCCGCCCCATAGACTGTATTCTTGAGGGTCATATCTTGAATGAGTGAATGAATGAGGTAGTCTAAGCCAATTTGATTTCCCTTTTATGATACATAAGTAGTTTAAAATGAACTATTGAAATGTAACTGATATTTCCAGAAGTCTATGAAACACAGACTGTTGTGATTCAACCCTAACAAGGACCAATCAAAAATGGACAGTAAGTTTCTCTTCTTCTTTTCTTATTCTCTGTGATTAAATAAGGAAAATCTTTGGTTAGCCTTTACAGACTTCTGGAAATATATTGCATGTTCAAAATAAAAACATTACAGCCATTAAAAAGAATACATTTGAATCAGTTCTAATGAGATGGATGAAACTGGAGCCGATTATATATGCAGAGTGAAGTAAGCCAGAAAGAAAAACACCAATACAGTATACTAACACATATATATGGAATTTAGAAAGATGGTAATGATGACTCTGTATGCGAGACAGCAAAAGAGACACAGATGTGTAGAATGGACTTTTGGACTCAGGGAGGGGGAGAGGGTTGGATGATTTGGGAGAATGGCATTGAAACATGTATACTATCATGTAAGAAACGAATCGCCAGTCTATGTTCGATACAGGATACAGGATGCTTGGGGCTGGTGCACGGGGATGATCCAGAGAGATGATATGGGGTGGGAGGTGGGAGAGGGGTTCATGTTTGGGAACTCATGTACACCCGTGGTGGATTCATGTCAATGTATGGCGAAACCAATACAGTATGGTAAAGTAAAATAAAGTAAAAATAAAAATTTAAAATAAATAAATAAATAAAAACATTAGATTAAAATTTCCAATTATAAATATGGTTAACAATCACTTATGTGTTATTCAGGTGGTTGTTTGGCCAGAAGATTTTAAGAGACCAAGTGCATTGGAAGATAGTCTTCCACTTGATTGTTTAATATCTTCATGGTCTTTTAGCTACTGCCAGGAATCGTATGCTGATTTCACCAAAAAAATCAACTTTTATTTTTTCTTTTGAATTTCAAGAAAATCTTTCATCTTTGTATATAAAAATGTTAACTGATGATTAACTACCATATTTCACTGATTAGTTGAGAACTAAGCCAATATACAAGGCCTTTAAAAATGTATTCATTTCTATTATTCAAAGCTCTGTGTCCAGGAAAAGATCATAGCTTTAGAAACATTAGGTCTTTCTCATTAGATATTTCTAATTAGTTCTTAAAAACATAGTTTTCTAGAGTACTTAAAAGTCAAGGAGTCAAAATTTATTTATTATTTTTCAAACATTTTTAAGTAATTATCACTTCTTGGTATGTTTTTGGTATGTTATAGACTCAAAGTGTTATTGAACCACTATTTGGGAAAGAGTTGAGGAGGATCTCTTATGCTTTCTTCCGAGGAAATATTAACCTTCCAAGGGAACATTAGTCTGATTGGAGCCAAGTCTTAGATGTTGTTGGACTGCATCTACCTGGGGGTGGGTTATAGTGTATTGAAAGGTCCTGTGCCTAATTGTGAATCTCTCTTCTTCCTTTTGCCCCATGAAGCAGGAGCCATAGAAACTTTCAAAGGATCTTCTCCTAAGGTAATCCTAGCCGTCCTACTCTCCTTCCTTGCCCTTCTTAGCATCTACACACACTCCCATTTCTTTAGTCTTCTGTACTAAGTGATCAACCTGAAGACAGAAAGACCCTGAGGTATGGACCCGGTTTTGTACTTAAACTGGTGAGAAAGGCACTTACAGTAATCCTTTTCACAGGTCACATTATTAATCTGGCTAACCAGAGATCTCTGCATTGAAATTTAAGTACAGGCCCACTTAATAATAAAATGGTAGCTTTTCTGCCATTTTCCTTGGATCCTGTGCATGCTTCTTCTTTGTGGAAATCATGTGGGAAGGAATAACTGGGCAAAGACTGTGTGGAAGAATTTTGGGGTTTGTTGGCAACAATACCATATGAACATTCTCCAAAAGTTCATGATCTATCAAAACAAACTTAAAAAGAAAATTATTTATTAATTTTTGGCTGCATTAGGTCTTCATTGTGGTCCCTAGACTGATCCTTGCAATGGCTTCTCTTGTTGCAGAGCACAGGCTTCAGGAATGCAGGCTTTAGTAGTTGAGTTGGCTCTAGAGCATAAGCATAGCTGCTCCGTGGCACGTGGGATCTTCCTGGACCAGGAATTCAACCCGTGTTCCCTGCATTGGCAGTTGGATTCTTAACCACCACCAGGAAAGTCCCATAACAAGCTTTTTGGGACTTCATTTTCATTATCCTCATTATTAAGGTTATTGTTGTTGTCATTATCATTATCATTTGGACATTAGTCAGAGTTTTCATGGCTGAAATTGTGGAAAAATTAAGAAAATATTGAAAGAAATTGAAAGATGAGATGGTTTTAAATGTAAGGCTATCAGGAAAAAATGTGACAGAATAATGACTTTAAAGATCATTCAGTCAGTTCAGTCGCTCAGTCGTGTCTGACTCTTTGCGACCCCATGAATCGCAGCATGCCAGGCCTCCCTGTCCATCACCAACTCCCGGAGTTCCCTCAGACTCAGGTCCATCGAGTCCATGGTGCCATCCAGCCATCTCATCCTCGGTCGTCCCCTTCTCCTCCTGTCCCCAATCCCTCCCAGCATCAGAGTCTTTTCCAATGAGTCAGTTCTTCACATGAGATGGCCAGAGTACTGGAGTTTCAGCTTCAGCATCATTCCTTCCAAAGAAATCCCAGGGTTGATCTCCTTCAGAATGGACTGGTTGGATCTCCTTGCAGTCCAAGGGACTCTCAAGAATCTTCTCCAACACCACAGTTCAAACGTATCAATTCTTCGGCACTCAGCCTTCTTCACAGTCCAACTCTCACATCCATACATGACCACAGGAAAAACCATAGCCTTGACTAGACGGACCTTTGTTGGCAAAGTAATATCTCTGCTTTTTAATATGCTATCTAGGTTGGTCATAACTTTTCTTCCAAGGAGTAAGTGTCTTTTAATTTCATGGCTGCAGTCACCATCTGCAGTGATTTTGGAACCCCCAAAAATAAAGTCTGACACTGTTTCTACTGTTTCCCCATCTATTTCCCATGAAGTGAATGGACCAGATGCCATGATCTTCGTTTTCTGAATGTTGAGCTTTAAGCCAACTTTTTCACTCTCCTCTTTCACTTTCATCAAGAGGCTTTTTAGCTCCTCTTCACTTTCTGCCATAAGGGTGGTGTCATCTGCACATCTGGGGTTATTGATATTTCTCCCAGCAATCTTGATTCCAGCTTGTGTTTCTTCCAGTCCAGCGTTTCTCATGATGTACTCTGCATATAAGTTAAATAAGCAGGGTGACAATATACAGCCTTGATGTACTCCTTTTCCTATTTGGAACCAGTCTGTTGTTCCATGTCCAGTTCTAACTGTAATAATAATCACAATAGTGATATTAACAGCTAACACTTATTGGACATTTAATCTGTGCCACACCCTTTGGCCATTGCCTCATATGTGAAATTTTACTAAATTTTTATAACAACCCTATGAAGTAGGTGAAAGTGAAGTCTCTCAGTCTTGTCCAACTCTTTGCAACCCCATGGACTGTAGCCTACCAGGTTCCTTCATCCATGGGACTTTCCAGGCAAGAGTAGGAGTGGGCTGCTATTTCCTTCTCCAGGAGATCTTCCCGACCCAGGGATCAAACTCGGGGCCGTCCGCATTGCAGGCAGATACTTTATAGTCTGAGCCACCAGGGGGAGGGTGTGTGAAGTAGGTACTATTAATCATTTTCATTATACATGTTAGAAAACCAAGGGCTAGAAAACTTATATAATTTTCCTGAAGTCCAAAACAACACTAGTGTTTGTTATAATGTTAATTTGGGAATTTGGAAGGAAAGTGATGACTGCAAATCTTATTTCTAGGTTTATGTTCTCATCACTAGTATAAGCAAAATTTGAAAAGAAAAAAAAGTCGAAAAGGAGCTTAATGCAAATTAAATTTTATGAATCTTTTTGGTTAAGATATATATTTATTGGGACTTCCTGGTGTCCTAGTGGCTAAGACTCTGCATTCCCAATTCAGGGGGCCCAGATTTGATCCCTGCTCAGGGAACTAGATCCCACAAACCTCAACTAAGGGTTTGCTTTCCGCAACTAAAGATCCTGCATGCCACAACAGAGATCGATCTCCCAACTGAGACCCGGCACAGCCAAATAAATACATTAATTCAAAAAATAAATATTAAAAAAGATGTATTTGTTAAAATATTGACTTAGGCACCTACCTTTACTTGGAGACTCAATATTCTTTTATTTAGATTTATGGCCTGATTAAAATGAAAAGTTGTTGAATTTTAACTTTGCCTGTAGCACTTCTATGAGTTTTCTCTTAATACACAGCATCGAATAACTGAACTCTAAGCATTCATTAATGAGTACAGACCTCATGCTCTTTGCTCTTCTGGACTTAACAGAAATTTGGCAGAAAGCTATGTATTTCTGGACTATTTTCTTAGGAATATGTAGTCTGTGAACTACAATTTCTTTGAATTAAATCATCCAGATTTACTGAGTTGATCTTTGGAATTGTACATTAGCTTATATTGAAAAACATTAGTGAATTATTCCTTTTTAAATGAACTACATAAAGTTCATTTATGTATTCAAAACCAATAGTTGAGACTCTCTTGATTAGAGGTTTAATTTCTATAAACAATGTATTACACTGCTGGTCATGTTTCTAGTTTAAATTTATTCTAATCTTCTTCATAGCAGTTAGGAAAATTTATAGTGTCCCAGTGTTACTGTGAACTAACAAGAGGTGAAATGCAGTCATGGGATATTTTAGTCTCTACACCTTGGCAGAACCATTTCTACCAATCATTTCTTTGATATCAAGACTTTGGTCAGTGATGCTATCTGTAATAAATTGTGGTAAAAAGAAAGATCCTTTGAAGGTAGAATATGGTAGAATAGAATTGAAGGAATTATTTGAAGAATCTTTCAGTTATGGATTTTGATTTTTCCATCTTAGAAGCTCCCACCCACTCCATCCTCTCTACCGCTGTAAATCATCACATGTTAACTGTGTTTTTCAATATTACACTGCACATATCGATCGAATATTGAGAGTCTTTAAATATATATTTCTGAACAACATAATGAGTGACATGTGGAAGAAACAGCTGAGAATAAATATAAAAACATGTGCTTAACTGCAGTCTGGTGCAGGATTTTCATCAAAGGTCACTTTTCTTCTTAGGGGGATCCTCACTTTTATTTGTAAAGCAGCCAGGGCAATGTCTGTATAGTTGTATTTTGTATTTCAACTCCTCTAGTGTCACTAACAGAAGATTTATCTTGTTTTTTTCCCATAAGGATTTTGTTTGCACAAAAGACATGCAAAATAGCATTAGTAGAATAGAAAATCAGAACAAAGGGAGAAAGAAAACAAAATATCCTAACTCTGTGATAATTTAGTAGTCAAGCTTCATACTTGTCTCAGAGCTTCCTGACTTACAAGGAAAAAACAGTGGAAAATGTGGTCACTTACATCAGGGCTTCTTACCTGTTATATAATAGTACAAACAGAACATTGTAATTATTTTATGGGATGTGATGGAAAACAAAGGCGCCTGCTCTATTAACTCTGGGATCCAACAAACGTGAGGCTGAGAGGATCAATATCTGGGCAAACCTATAAACACTACCGGATATGCTCAAGAGATATGACATCATGGCTGGAAAATCTGTTATGTGGATCACATCACCGGAGAAAACGGTGTCTCCTAGTTTCTCAGGGAGTTGGGGGAATGCTTTTCCTGGGTCTAAATTCTAAAATGCTACATGTATTGCGTTGAGAATACATACGGATAGATTTCTTAGATTTGCAGTTAGCGTCTGCATAGTCACTCACTTTTGATGTTAATTAATGTCATGATTTGCCATTAAAAAATTTTTGTTTACAGGTTTGTTTGGCTTTCACTGTTTCTAGGCATGGTCTCATCCTACATGGCAGGTTAGAGCATCATCCAGTTCTCCAAAGGAATTTCTTAGAGTAAGAGGTGGAGGGTTCCCTCCCTGCCTTCTAGTAGAAGACACATAATTTCCCTTGGGGAGCCTGAAGACCAGCCGGTTCTTCCGCCATGGTAATAATGCATGGGTATGTGTTCTGCCGTTGCCCTGCCCTCTCAAATACTATGAAGGGCTTGAAGGGCAGGGCACTGCAACTTGCTGCCTGCAGGAAAAGGGAGACAAATTTTCATGTAAATGTAGACTTTTGCATAATATACCTGCTTCCAAGTTATACAAGTTGTAACGGGCAGTATTTTGGAAACAAACACACAGGTATAATCAGCTACTAAGACACATAAGAAGCATATGTGGAAAATGTTTTCTCCTAAAGGGCCTTGTGAGGGGTGTGGAAAGGAGCTTTTCAAAATGAGGGAGACTCCAAATCCTGTTGCCAAGCAAGGCTGTGCAAAGTAAACAGTGTATACACTCCCGGGGCTCTTCTTTATAGGATCTGGATTGGAATGAGAACAGCAGATATCACACCCAACTGTTGCCATGAAAATTAGAGGAATTAACTCAGGACCTGAAGATTCAGGTAACTCGACTGGAAGGGAAAGGAGCACTGTAAGAAGCACTCAAATTTATTAGGTAGATGATATTTCCTTCTAGGCAATTTTCTTAATACTTAGGTGTGAAGTGATGTGAAAAAATAATTTTTTTTTTTCTGAATTAGAAAGCTATCCACACAGAACAATACTTAGTGCTTTTATGAATCATCCTAGGCTTCCTAGGTGGTGCCAGTGGTAAAGAACTCACCTGCCAGTGCAGGAGACATAAGAAACACAGGTTCAATCCCTGGGTTGGGAAGATCCCCTGGAGAAGGGCATGGCAACCCATGCTAATATTCTTGTCTGGAGAATCCCATGGACAGAGGAGCCTGGTGGGCTACAGTCCTTAGGGTCACAAAGAGTTGGACACAACTGAGCGACTTAGCATGCATGAATCATCCTGACTGTACAAATCACTGCATTATGTAGAATTGGTTTTCATGGTGTTATGGCCTGAATTGTATCCCAATAAATTTATATGTTGAAACCCTAACCCCCAGTACCTCACAAGAGCTAGGGCCTTTAAGGAGCTGGCTAAGGTAAAATGAGGTCATTAGGGTGGACTCTAATCTAGTATGCCTGATATCCCTATAAGAAGAAGAGATTAGAACACAGATGCACAGAGGGAAGGTCAGGTGAGGATGCTGGGAGAAGGCAGCCACCTGCAAGCCAAGGAGAGAGGCCTCAGGAGAAACCAGACCTGCTGACATTTTGATTTTAGATTTCTAGCCTCCAGAACTGTGATAAAATGCAATTTTTGGTGTTTAAGTCACCCAGTGTGTGGTATTATGTTATGGCAACCCTTGCAAAGTAATGCAGAGGGTGTGAAATTTAAAATGACCTCATGAGTGTTTTTTTTATCTTTTAAAAGAATGATTTCCAGGATTCTTCTGGTGGTCCAGTGGCTAAGACTCCACGATCGCAATGCAGGGGGCCCAGGTTCAGTCCCTGGTCAGGGAAGTAGATCCCATGTGCCACAACTAAGAGTTCGCATGCCTAAAGATCCCACATGCTGTATTGAAGATCAAAGATCCCATGTGCTGCAAATAAGACCTGGCACAACCAAATAAATATACAAATAACACAGTAATTCCCATAAGTCTGCTTTATAGAATAAAATTCGTGACTTTCCTCTGAAGTTGACTGAAGTTGCAGAGTTCCTCAATTTGAATAAGGGTCTCCCTGACTGGCCTGTAAATTCCTTCAGAAAAGAAACAGCCCTGTTCTTGTTTTTTGTGCATTCTCTGTCTAGGTGATAGCATCTATTAGGTACCTACTCTTTATTTTGCCTTTTTTTTTTTTTTTTGTCCATGCCATGTGGAATCACAGTTCTCCAACCAGGGGTGGAACCCATGTCCCCTGCAATGGAAGCAAGGAGTCTCAATCACTGGATCACCAGGGAAGTTCCATCACTCTTTAACTTAATTCTTTGATTTTTCATATAGGAGAAGTGAAATCTGCAAACTATAAATAAACCAAGAATATTGCCCTCAATTTGAATTGGAAATCCAGAAATAATTTATTCAA
Organism: Capricornis sumatraensis; assembly: GCF_032405125.1. NCBI lineage: Eukaryota > Metazoa > Chordata > Mammalia > Artiodactyla > Bovidae > Capricornis > Capricornis sumatraensis. The sequence goes on from NC_091082.1 coordinate 74,924,930, forward strand.
AGGGTTTATGGGTTGTTGGGACCCTTCAATGTTGAATCATTGATCACAAAATTTAGCAAGACCAATAGCTACAAGTTGGAGAAGGCAATGGCAACCCATCCCGGCACTCTTGCCTGGAAAATCCCATGGACTGAGGAGCCTGATAGGCTACAGTCCATGGAGTCGCAAAGAGTCAGACACGATTAAGTGATTTCACTTTCACAGCTACAAGTAATGTTAGCTTAATCAATCACCTGGTAATTCATTAGACATTCGACATTTTTGTCCAGCTCTTAAAACTCTGTCCTGTTTTGACTTCTAAGATGTTATTTTGACCTCTCTTGCCTTCCTGACAAGAGCTTCTCGGTCTTCTGGCCAGGTTTTTCCTCCTCCAGTCCCCTCTTCAAAGCTGTGGAGTAACTGTTATACTGAACAAGCATGCTTCTTGCCATGATCAAAACATAACATTTATTATTAAAAGAATATCTGAAATTTACTTACAGGGCAATCTTCTCCTACACATGGTAGGAAATCGATGGCGATCCATTCCTTTACTCTTACATCTTACAACTTCAGGGACTTAGAAGCTGGGCGGGGGAGTGCTGGAAATCACCTATTCCTGCTTGATGTATTCTGCCATTCTTTGCTCAGGCTTTCCTAGGCACAGCCTGCACTCTGAAATCAGTACTCACAGCCCTAGAAGCTGAGGAGAAAAAGAGGCTACTATTGATCTGGATTTCCAAGTCAAATCTAGCTGAGGTCACATGCTAGGTTTTTACCAACACTAACTTTTTATATTCTGCTTTGTGATGCTGGGTCTGGGACTACATTTCTTGGACTCCTTTGTCAGCTGGTTTCTTTTCTTTTAAAAAATTTATTTGGCCATGCTGGACCTTAGCGGGGTCTTTTTGTAGTTGCAGTATATGAACTCTTAGTTGCAGCATGTGGAATCTAGTTTCCTGACCAGGGATTGAACCTGGACCCCCTGTATTGGCAGCATAGAGTCTTAACCACTGGACTACCAGGGAAGCCCCAGCTGGTTTCTCACTAGGACCTATCAGTGAGAAGCAAGAGAAGAAAATTAGAAGACAAGAGAAGGAAAGCAAAGGAATTTCTTCCCTGTTTCTCCATCTGCATCTTGTCACTTCAGCAGCAGGGGAAGATGGCTCCAGATTCCAGCTTCTTTCTGAACTCTCAGCACCCCCTTCACTGTGTTCCTTAGAAGAACCAGAAAATCTTGATATCAGGATGTATCCCCTTGTAGTTGGGGTAACAGTTCTGCTTCACATCACCCACTGGGCTGTAGCTCCTAGGCCATCCAGGGATCTGCCCAGACAAATATCCTCCACAAAAGTCCACACCCTAGCCGTGGAGAATCTCCCCCTACAACTTGTAGCAACAGATCTCAGAGACCCCCTCCCATAAATTCCTGTGTCCCTACCCCTCATCCTTTTTTTTAAATTTTTTTGGTTTCTGCAGATCTAGCAGTTATTAAGCTCCTGTTTGCTTTTCCAACCTTTTCATACTTAAGAGTTCCCTGGATTAATTCTTCTCTCTTTGAAGTACCCAGTGTGGTTTCTGTTTACTTTCTTGAGCCCTTGGTTACTCAGGTCTCAGGGCCAATCACTGATTGCTGAGCACAGATAATGACCATAGTTGGTCGAGTCTGGGACATAAGCCCATTTCTGTAGCGAGGGCAGGGTCTTTTACTAGAAAAGGAATGGGTTGGGAAGATGGCACTAATGTGCAGCTTTGAGGCAAAAAACTATAGTCATCATGGTAAAAAAAAAAAAAAAAAGTTTCTGGGCCCCATGGGAAAGGAGGGAGGAAGATGGTAACTGGGAAAGAGGAAGTGAGATTAAGGGAGGTTTTTTCTGAGATGGATATGCGTGTTTACGTGCTGATCAGTTCAGTTCAGTTCAGTCACTCAGTCAATCGTGTCCGACTCTTTGTGACCCCATAGACTGCAGCATGCCAGGAGTTTCAGCTTCAGCATCAATCCTTCCAGTGAACACCCAGGACTGATTTCCTTTAGGATTGACTGGTTTGATCTCCTTGCTGTCCAAGGGACTCTCAACAGTCTTCTCCAACACTACAGTTCAAAAGCATCAATTCCTCAGTGTTCAGCTTTCTTTATGGTCCAACATTCACATCCATACATGACTACTGGAAAAACCACAGTTTTGACTAGATGGACCTTTGTTGGCAAAGTAATGTCTCTGCTTTTTAATATGCTGTCTAGGTTGGTCATAAGCTTTCCTTCCAAGGAACAAGCATCTTTTAATTTCATGGCTGCAGTCATTCTCTGCATTGATTTTGGAGCCCAAGAAAATAAAATCTATCACTGTTTCCATTGTTTCCCCATCTATTTGCCATGAAGTGAAGGGACCAGATGCCATGATGGAAAGGACTAATATACAGGAAGAGATAAAGAGATGAAAGGCAGACAGTGGATGGCTCTGGGCTAACAAGGGAGTGGGAACCCAGGATGAGGCTAGATCTTGAATGATGGAGATGGGGCACGTTTTGCTGAAAGAGGAGTGAAGGGGGCTATAGTAGACCCAGGCACAGGGGCATTTTCCAGCTGGGATAAGAGGAACTTGTGGGAGTTCACCGCTGCTGGCCTTTATTTTTTTCTGTTGAGGTGGAAGTAGGTTGTCTTCATGGAGCAAGGGGAAGAATTTGTCCAGGGCAGAAGTTTGAGGAGAGAGAAGGTGGGGAAAAGCCCTCTTGGATAGGAAGGAGAGTGTTGGTTAGAAAAGGCAATAGGATCACCAGGAATACTGAAAGCACATTTTAATTTAGGAATCATGAATTGGTAACAGTCCCACATTCTCTCCTGTGAGTATGGAACACGTGTAGAAAAATTATCAGTTAAGTATGAAGTCAGTGTGGAGAAAAGGTGGAAAAACTGAATATTTAGTTGCTTCCAGGGATTTTACCGTAATAAAAGGGAATGAAAATAGGGACAAGTGAGCTTAATGTTTTGGCAAGAGAATTATTGAGGTGATGGGCCATTTATTCTGGAAAAGGAGAGAACAAAAGGCAGAAGGGAGCTAAAGAAAAGAGATACAGCAGAGATGCTAAAGGACTGGAGAGCCCAAGGGGACCCAGGGGTGTCCCATAGTGGGGAGGGCATTATTCAAACAAAGAATCTGAAAGAATGGAAGGATATGGTCACAGAGCAAAATGCTTGACTTAATAGCATGATGACTTTATCTAGGTGATGATTATGAAAATGGACCACTAAGAAAGAGTGGAGGAAAATTCATTGAAGAAGAAAATGTCAAATAGCCATGATATATTTATTTGTAATTACTACAATAACTCCATGCTTTATACTTTTGACATTTATTTTCTCCACTGAGTTAAATTGGGAGCCCATTGAGAGAAGAATTGCATCTAAAATTTATTTTGTCCACCTGGAACCTCTTGGTTCCTTTTGAAAGAACAAAAGCTCTTTCCTGTCCATCTAGTCAGGGCTATGGTTTTTCCAGTGGTCATGTATGGATGCGAGAGTTGGACTGTGAAGAAAGCTGAGCACTGAAGAATTAATGCTTTTGAACTGTGGTGTTGGAGAAGACTCTTGAGAGTCCCTTGGACTGCAAGGAGATCATATTCACAGTCCATTCTGAAGGAGATCAGCCCTGGGATTTCTTTGGACGGAATGATGCTGAAGCAGAAACTCCAGTACTTTGGCCACCTCATGCAAAGAGTTGACTTATTGGAAAAGACTGGGAGGGATTAGGGGCAGGAGGAAAAGGGGATGACAGAGGATGAGATGGCTGGATGGCATCACTGACTCGATGGACATGAGTCTGCGTGAACTCTGGGAGTTGGTGTTGGACAGGGAGGCCTGGCGGGCTGCGATTCATGGGGTGGCAAAGAGTCAGACACGACTGAGCGACTGAACTGAACTGAACTGATAGAATATTTTTGATAGATACAGCACTATTTTAATGAAATAGTAAAAATAGAAATTCAAAGAATTTTTTTTTACATGTTCATTACTTTCAGGAAGATAAGATATGATTTTTCTACTTTGCAAGTATAGAAACAGAAGGTCTGAAGAGGGTATATTATTACCCCAAATGAGCTAAAACTAACTTCAAATGTATAGACACGTAATTGATTTAAAAGAGAATATGTTCTTCTGAATTTTTTGTAACAAAAATCATGGCCTTTGGGGTGGGTTTAGTTTCCATGTATGGTTGTGTAAAATTAATGATGAAATGGTTATTACTGGATGTAAGTGGAGGCTCAAAGGGGTGTTGTAGTGAGTGACAGTGACAGTCCAGCCGCTGGAACTCGAGGGAAATGGGAAGTGTAAATGATTCCCATGCTGTCATCTTTCCTGTTGCAAAACCACTCTTTCTCTTTTGCACACCACTTTCTCCGTCAGCTCTCCTCCTTACCACAGTAATATTTCAACCGGGCTGGCCCTCTTTGCCTCATGCTGACTATCTCTGGTCCCCTGCCCCTACGGTCTCCTGAGACTTGACACTGTTTAGGATTAAGCTATTAACTGACTAGGTCTTCCCTGGTGTCTCAGTGGCAATGAATCTGCCTGCCAATGCAGAAGATGCAGGTTCAATCCCTGAGTTGAGAAGATTCCCTGGAGAAGGAAATAGCAACCCACTCCAGTATTCTTGCCTGGGAAATCCCATGGGCAGTGGAACCTGGCTGCCTACAGTTCTCGGGGTCGCATGGGACACAACTGAGCAACTAAAGAATGATGATTAGTGATTAAAGAATTTTAAAAGTCACCCTCATAAAGTCATATTTATTCAAATAGACATCCCATGTGATGACTGCATTCCTCTTGTTCAGAAACACTTAATCAGTGAACTAATCCCACGAATGATATTGAAGCTGAAACTCCAGTACTTTGGCCACCTCATGTGAAGAGTTGACTCATTGGAGAAGACTTTGATGCTGGGAGGGATTGGGGGCAGGAGGAGAAGGGGACGACAGAGGATGAAATGGCTGGATGGCATCACTGACTCAACGGATGCAACTCTGAGTGAACTCCGGGAGTTGGTGATGGACAGGGAGGCCTGGCGTGCTGCGATTCATGGGGTCGCAAAGAGTCGGACACGACTGAGCGACTGAACAGAACTGAACTGAGGTAGATTTAAGGGCTTTCCCCGGTGGCTCAGACAGTATAGAATCCAATGGTAAAGAATTTCCCAGGAGACCTGGGTTCAATCCCTGGGTTGGCAAGATTTAAAGTTATTTAAATGTTTACTTCTTTAAAAGTAAATTTGAGAGGAAACAATTGAAATGCCTTTCAATAGGTGAATGATTAAGCAAATATTGGTCCAGTGAAATCTATACAATGGAATACTGGCCAGCAATAAAAATGAAGGAAATGAGGATGCATGCAGCAACTCGGATGTGTCTCAAGAGCCTCATGCTTAGTGAAAAAAGCTAGTTTCAAAGGTTACATAGCACATGGTTTCACTGAGATTGAATTCTCGAAATAACAAAACTATAAAGGTGGAGAATAGATGAGCAGACAAGGACAGATGAGGAGGGTATGACTATAAAGAAGAGCTTGTGGAGTTACTATATGCTGGTGGAACATTTCTGTATCTCTTTTTGTCCCACCACACATGGTTACAGTTTTTGTGTGTGTGATGAGAAATTTTAAGATCTACTCTCTTAGCAACTTTAAATTTATAATACAGTGTTATTACTATAGTCACCATGCCACACATTACATCCTCAGGACTTACTTATTTTATAACTGGAAGTTTGTACCTTTGGACCACTTTTACCCATTTCATACACCACCCCCTGCCTCTGGAAACGATCAGTCTGTTGCTTCTATGTATAAGGTCAGTGGTTTTTATTAGATTTTACTTATAAGTGAGCTCGTATATGATTTTTGTCTTTAACTTATTCACTTAGCATAATGCTTTCAAGGTTCATCCACATTGTTACAAGTGGTGGGATTTCCTTTTTAAATGATTGAATAGCATACATACATATATTTATTATATGTCTTTTCTTTATTCATTCATTCACTGATGGACCCTTAGGTTATTTGCATGCCTTGGCTATTGTAAATAATGCTTAATGAACATGGAGGTGCAGATATCTTTTTGAGTTAGTGTTTTAATTTTTTTCCAATAAGTACCCAGCAGTGGAATTTCTGGATTATATAGTATTTGTATGATATATATATATGTGTGTGTAATATACACACACATATATATATTTCTGGATATACAGTATTCTATATTCAGTTTTTTGAGGAATGTCCATATCGTTTTCCATAGTGGCTATGGAAATTTATAGAAATACATACACAGATTTATATTACCACCAACAATGTATTGAATATAAGCTTTCCTTTTTCTCTATATTCTTGCCAATATTTGTTATTCCATTTACATTTTCTTCATAATTAATGATGTTGGACACCTTTTCATGTCCTTATATATATATACTGGCCATCTGTATTTCTTCTTTGAGAATATGTCTGTTCAAATTGTTTGTCAGTTTTTAATCAAATTGTTTGCTTTTTTGCTATGGAGTTGTATGAGTAGTTCTGTATATAGATTTTGGTGGTGGTTAATGAATTTGTGTATGGTATTGAAATTGTATGAAAGTATATATATATACACACACACACACATGAAAATGAGGGTATAAAAATCCAGCGAAAACTGAATAAGGCATGGACTCTAATTAACAGCTGTATTAGCCAGGATTCTCTAAAGAAAAAGAACAGAATTATAGCTTGTTCTAAGATATTGGTTCAAGCAATTATAGAGGCTGTGAAGCCCCATGACATGTCATCTAGAAGGTGAAGAACCAGGAAAGCCAGTGATATAGTTTAAAGACCTGAGAAGCAGTCTCTTGCCCTGTATGAGACAGGAAATCTCTAATGGGTACTTTTTACCAACCCCTCAAAATTTCACACCTGTTCCCTGGGAGACCTATGCCAAGTGTTTTTCTGGTATCATGTCCTTTGGTTTCATTATTTACCATATTTAACAAATGAAGAGACTAAGGCTTAGAGAGGTTGCAAAAATTACCCAAAATAATATAATTTGTAAATTGCAAATTTCTTTTGCAAAGGTAGTTCTGCTAATCTCAAAGCTCACTCTCTGAACTGCTTTGCTATCCTTCAGGAGCATAATCTGACTTAAATAGTGGAAGGAAATAAGGCTGTCGAAGTAGGCAGTCTTCAAACTGTCAAAGATTTTGTAGGACATATAGAATTGTTGTTTAGTCGCTAAGTCGTGTCCAACTCTTTTGTGACCCCACGGACAGTAGGAGCCCACAGGCTCCTTTGTCCATGGGATTTTCCGGGCAAGAATATTGGAGTGGGTTGCCATTTCCTTCTCCAGGGGATTTTCCCAGACCAGGGATCAAACCCATGTCTCCTGCTTTTGCAAGCAGATTCTTTACTGTCTGAGACACCAGGGAAGCCCTTGATATGTAGAGTAGATGTTTCTCTATTTATTTGTCTGGTTTCCTCTCCCATTCCTGCTCATTCTCCCCATTATGGTACCTTCTCCCCAGGGCCAGGATGGGCACCTAATCTGTACCTGGCCTGTCAGAGTGAGTCAGTCATTCCTCTGGCTGTAGTGATGGAGCCAAGGATGAACATGTGATTCCAGCCAGGCCAACCAGAGGCTTTCATTTGAAAGTTTTTAATGAAACTAGGGGCTTCCCCGGTGGCTCAGTGGTAAAGAACCAACCTACCAATGCTGGAGACCTGAGTTCAGTCCCTGGGTTGGGAAGATCCCCTGGAGAAGGAAATGGCAACCCACTCCAGTATTCTTGCCAGGGAAATCCCATGGACAGAGGAGCCTGATGGGCTGCAGTCCATGTGGCCACAAAAAGCCGGACGTGACTGAGCGACTAACACTTTTTAAAATCGTAACTTCTTTTCATCCTTTTAGTTCTCTGCTTCATCATTAAGTGTTCCAAAATTTTATAACATTATGGTTCAGATCTGTTTTCATTTTCTAGGCTGGGACTCACTAACCTCTCTCCACCATAGGACATTTTATTTATAATTTAAACAGAATTCTCTATATTTTTATTGTTTTACGTTTCAAAACCTCCAGTTTATCTGATGCTCGCCCTCCTGGGTTTCTCTAATCTTTTTATCTTTTCTTTCCCATTTCCTTCACATACCTTTTATTCTACTTTCCAGAAGATTGTTTCTAGGTTTCTATACATATTGAATTTTTTACTGATAGCATCATATGTTTAGTTATGTGTAACTTCTTCTTTGTTTGATGATTGGTTCATTTTCATAGCATGTCTTTTGCTTTAAGAATGTCAAAGTTTCTCCTCTGAACATATTAAGATACGGGTTTTGCTAAGCAGGGGATAAGTGAGTAGAGCTTCCCTATGGACAGTGGGTGAGTGATAGCAAAGCTACCTAATCTCTGCTGCCTCTGTTACCAACCCCTCAGGACTCCTCACTTCTACTCTACTTTTACAAATGTGAGCTTCTCACACATTGAAGACCTACTTGTGAAACACAAAGCTATACAATTAGAAGAAAAGATTGTAGGTCTTAGGGTGAGGAAGCTTTCAACAAGATTTAAAATCACAGGCAATAAGGAGTTCATAGTTTTGGCTCCAATAAAAAGCGTAATTTCTGCAAATTAAGTTAATATTGGGACCCCCTTGGTGGTCCAGGGGCTAAGACTCCTCTCTCCCAGTGCAGGGAGCCTGGATTCAATTCCTGGTCGAGGAACCAGATCCCACGAGCCACAACTGCGAGGTTGCATGCCACAGCTGAAGATCCTGTATGGCTCAACAAACAAAGACAGAAGGTCCCACATGCTGCAGCTAAGACCTGGGACAGCCAAAGAAATAAATGAGAAGATAATACTGCCATGTTCTTATATACCAAAATATTAGGAATAGTTGTCTCTGGATGGTAAAAGTATATCATAGGTAAGAAAGAAAGCACCAAAGAACAGTGATTGACTGGAACAAAATAGAGGAATAAAGAATTAGGTCCGCAAGAGGTGTGAGTTGAGGTGGGAGATACCTGTTGGTACAGAAGTGAGTGGAAAGAAGTTAAATATTATGAGCTTCCCAGGGTGGTTCAGTGGTAAAGAATCTACCCACCAATGAAAGAGAAGCAGGAGACTCAGGTTTGATCACGGGGTCAAGAAGATCCCCTGGAGGAGGAAAAGGCAACCCATTCCAGTATTCTTGCCTGGGAAATCCCATAGACAGAGGAGCCTAGAAGGCTACAGTCAGTCCATAGGGTTGCAAAAAGTTGGACCCAACTCAGTGACTGAGCATGAGCACAAGTACTCTGCTAAAAGGTGATAAAGGTTGCCTTGGAAGGGGTGGACAACAGACTGGTTCCAAATAGGAAAAGGTGTACATCAAGGCTGTATATTGTCACCCTGCTTATTTAACTTATATGCAGAGTACATCATGATAAGCGCTGGACTGGAAGAAACACAAGCTGGAATCAAGATTGCCAGGAGAAATTTCAATAACCTCAGATATGCAGATCACACCACCCTTATGGCAGAAAGTGAAGAGGAGCTAAAAAGCCTCTTGATGAAAGTGAAAGTGGAGAGTGAAAAAGTTGGCTTAAAGCTCAACATTCAGAAAACGAAGATCATGGCATCCGGTCCCATTACTTCATGGGAAATAGATGGGGAAACAGTAGAAACAGTGTCAGACTTTATATTTTTGGGCTCCAAAATCACCGCAGATGATGACTGCAGCCATGAAATTAAAAGACGCTTACTCCTTGGAAGGAAAGTTATGACCAACCTAGATAGCATATTCAAAAGCAGAGACATTACTTTGCTGACTAAGGTCCATCTAGTCAAGGCTATGGTTTTTCCTGTGGTCATATATGGATGTGAGAGTTGGACTGTGAAGAAAGCTGAGTGCTGAAGAATTGATGCTTTTGAACTGTGGTGTTGGGGAAGACTCTTGAGAGTCCCTTGGACTGCAAGGAGATCCAACCAGTCCATTCTGAAGGAGATCAACCCTGGGATTTCTTTGGAGGGAATGATGCTGAAGCTGAAACTCCAGTACTTTGGCCACCTCATGCGAAGAGTTGACTCATTGGAAAAGAAAGACTCTGATGCTGGGAGGGATTGGGGGCAGTAGGAGAAAGGGACGACCGAGGATGAGATGGCTGGATGGCATCACGGACTCGATGGACATGAGTCTGAGTGAACTCCGGGAGATGGTGATGAACAGGGAGGCCTGGCGTGCTGCGATTCATGGGATCGCAAAGAGTCGGACACGACTGAGCGACTGAACTGAACTGAACTGAACTGAACTGGAAGGGGTGGATGGAATAGACAAGTACTGAAAATTATAGGCTGTTGAACAGATTAGCTACACGATCCTTATAATCATTTTAAAGGTAAGCGAGAGTTGTGGGGAAGTGCAAGACTCTGAGCCATTATCAAAACCTGCAATGTCTGATTAAGGATTGTACAAGGATATTATGGACTAGGGAACTGGTAGATTACATCTCTAAAATTTGCTATTTTATTCAAGGAACATCCCATCCTGCCCCCACCTGAATCTAGAACTGGTTATGCATAAATGGCAACTCTTAGAATCAACCTTGGAGGAGTCATATTTTTAACAATGGATCATCATGTTGTATTTAATCCAACTGTCTCTCTCCTCTGCTTCATGTGTGTTGTAGATATCTGGAAACCACCAGTCTACAGAAAAGATATGAACAATTCTTGGCCTGGAGGAATTAGTAGGACAAGAAAAGTTTATATATTTTGAAAAACAAAACTCTCATTCTCTTTCTGGATTATAACTTCATGTTTATATTTTGCAATGAAAGGATTAGGCTATCTAATTACTAAAAATCTTTATAAACTTCTGCAATCTGCTTATCTGCTACAAGTATTTAAGAGACTACTTTCTCAGATTCCAAAGTCCTTGCTTGATGAGTGGAAAGTAATTTGCAGTTGGAATATAGAGCAAGCTGTAGTACATGAACTTTTTAAAATTGAAGTATAGGAAACTGATTTACAATAAGAGATGAAGGTTCAGTCCCTGGGTCAGGAAGATCCCCTGGAGGAGGGCATGGCAACCCTTTCTGGTATTCTTGCCTGGAGAATCCCACGGACAGTGGAGGCTGGTGGGCTACAGTCCATAGGTCACAAAGAGTCAAACACGGCTGCATAGCATGCGTGTTGTAGACATTTTATGTAATGTTAAAATCTTTACTTTCCTACTATACTGACTGTTCTTTAATATTTCAACCTCTTAATTTGTGTGCATGCCTAATTGTATCAGTAAATTTAGGGTAAAGGAAGATGAGAAAGTGATGAGAGGCTCTGCCATATGACAAGCAACCTTTTAAGTCTAAGAAATCTTACCAGCCCCTTACTGATTTACAGAAGAAGTCTTTCAACTGCTTATGTATCAACGGATTGTCTTGTCTACCCTAGGTTTTCCTGATCCACTTCCTCATTTTGATAAAGATTACTTGAATGTCAAAAAAACACTGGCAAGAGGTTCATTTGGAGGAAGTTGCTTAAGATCTCATGGGAGTTCCCTAGCTGTTCCACGGTTAGGACTCAGCGCTTTCACTACCATAGCCCAGTCCCTGGTCAGGGAGCTAAGATTCTGCAAACCACACAGCATAGCCAAAAATAGCCTCATTTTATTCATGTTGCTTTTTATAAACATTTCCACTCCTACCCATTACCAAAACCACCCACCCTTACCCTCTCTGCCCCCTCCAACCCCCTAAAAAGCCTCACCAAAGTAATAATGAAGCAGATTTGTATTCTCGTTCTGCATGAGTATTCCAATGTTTGTAATCCAGTATCCATAATTGGTGCAGATTTTAAGGCTGTTTTTCTCCTCTTGAAACATGCAGTAATCTTGCTAATCTATGATACTGAGCAAGGCCCTGTGGGCCTCCTGGGTACAAAGACTTCCTGTGTCCCCCGTTTCTTTGATTATAGAAAATAGCCTTCATTCAGCCTCCATGACATTCCCTGTTTCAATGGGAAGATTCACGCAGCTGTTAGTTAGGAAAGAGAGGGAAGCAAGACAAGAAAGAAAGAAACAGTCAAGAGAAACAGTAATGCAGTCTTGGAGCAGGGTCCTGATTCCTCATCAATACACACGACAATATATTTGAGCTGTTTTGCAGATATGGAAACTCCCTCTAGATGGGATTCAAGCCCTGGGTATGCTGCCCGCAAGCATATAGATCTCAGACTGGTTGGAACCTGAAGGTTGATAACGCTGACTCCTTTTACCTTACCACCAACCAATCAGAAGTGTATCCACAAGCTGAGATGCTGTCTTTGAACCATAAAATTTCTCATTATTCTCTTAAAGATGGGATACACAGTTTTGAGAGCATTAGCCTGCTATATCCTCCTTTGCCTGGCAAAGTAATAAAGCTATCCTTTTCTACTTCAGCCAAAGCTCTGTCTCTGAATCTGGCACTGGTGTGTAAGAGAAGCTGAGCTTTTGATGACATATACACCTCCCTCCATTCAATCCTGAAGTTTGTTTCTTCTTCCGTCTCCACAGTCCTTTAATATTCACTCAGTATTTACTAGAATTCTATACAAGAGGATCTGGGAACCCATGTGGTTTAAGTAGACTGAATTAAACTGCTTTAAACTAAAGAAACATCCTGGGGAGACCATCTGATACATGAATTCTTTCAATTCCCCTTATTTCTAGTCTCTATCATGCAAATGCAGGCTGTTTTTTATATATAATATACACATAATCTTAAAAAATAATGTTTAGCTTCTATAAGTTACAGACTGGATATTCTGCTGGTATTACCTCCAAACTGTAACTGTATTTTGCTCCATGATACAATGTGAACTTGAGTTTCTTAATAGATTCACAGATTCAGGAGATTTACTTATACTAATCTGGTGCTATGGGAATATAATTACCCCATGGAACAGAGTTCTATTATAAAACTGTCAACAGTGCTGCAGGCACATTTTTGTTTGTTGGGTCACCTGTTTCAAAACTACAGAAAACACCCTTTTGGTTAACACATTCTCTTCAGTAATTTAGAAGCATCAATTAGGTAACAAGTTTCTTTCACCCTTTGTCATATTTTATGAGATTTCTAGGCCCTCATTCTCTTCTTCCTGAACTAATTTCTGCTGGTAGTGAATGTCAAATAATAAGTGTGAATTTCATAACAGTGTTTCATAGATTTTTGTTTAAACCTTTTTAGGAGGTATTTAGTTCCAGCAACCATTACATCTCTCCAGTAAGATATAATTTTTAGGAACTCTCAAGTTCCAAAAAAAATTAATAATTCACTTGCTACAATCAGAATAGAAAACTGTGACCAACAGAAGGTACAATATAAACTTTTGTCATGTTAACAAAGTAGTTGGTTTTACTACAAGCTGCTGACACTTCTATCAGTAGTAGCCTTAGGGAGGCTGTTGGTTGTAACCATAATGTCCATATGGATGGGCTAGTAAATTCTGGTCTGTGCTGCAGGCAATTGTTACCCCAGGATCATTCATGCCACTGATTGGGTCAATTGTCACTTGGGCACCCCTGTCTGCTATTCCTACCTCTAAACTATCTATTACCTTGCAACCGATTACCTCTATTTTTCTGGTTCCTACTGGATCTGCTATTCCATTTCTCAACGATTGGAGGGGACTCAGGAGGGTGTTTCAGTTATTCTTGGTACTCTTTGTCATCTTGGCACTCTTTGTGAAAAAGTTGGCTTAAAACTCAACATTCAGAAAACTAAGATCATGGCATCCAGCCCCATCACTTCATGGCAAATAGATGGGGAAACAGTGGAAACAGTGTCATACTTTATTTTGGGGGGCTCCAAAATCACTACAGATGGTGACTGCAGCCATGAAATTAAAAGATGCTTGCTCCTTGGAAGGAAAGTTATGACCAACCTAGACAGCATATTAAAAAGCAGAGACATTACTTTGCCAACAAAGGTCCATATGGTCAAGGCTGTGGTTTTTCCAGTGGTCATGTATGGATGTGAGAGTTGGACTATAAAGAAAGCTGAGCACCAAAGAATTGATGCTTTTGAGCTGTGGTGTTGAAGAAGACTCTTGAGAGTCTCTTGGACTGCAAGGAGATCAAACCAGTCCATCCTAAAGGAGATCAGTCCTGGGTGTTCATTGGAAGGACTGATGTTGAAGCTGAAACTCCATTCCTTTGGCCACCTGATGCAAAGAGCTGACTGGTTTGAAAAGACTCTGATGCTGGGAAAGATTGAAGGCAGAAGGAGAAGGGGACAGAGGATGAGATGGTTGGATGGCATCACCGACTCAATGGACGTGAGTTTGGGTAAACTCTGGGGGCTGGTTTTGGACAGGGAGGCCTGGCGTGCAAAACGTCAGACATGACTGAGTGACTGAACTGAACGAAATTTGTCATCTGCGAATCTACTGGCAAACATCGCTTCAAATCTGGCACAGCTTCAGAAGTATCAGTCATTCTGAAATTCCCAGATATTTGAGGAAGCTGTTCTGTTTAATGTTTAGATTATTTAGATTCCCAGTCCAGAGTGCCATCATAGGACCTCCCTTATATAGATTCTTAGATACATATTTCATGTTTGTACTTTATATATCAGAAATTAGTATTTTCTGATTGATAGCATATTAAGATTAACTGGCATTTTAGGAGATAAAGATAAATCTCCTGCTAGTTCTGTCTCTCTGGAGATGTCTGGCTAACACAGAGAAAATACAAATTTGACTCACAAAACTCTGTATTACTTAGTTGTTATGTTACTTGCTGCTTTATAAGAGTAAAGCTTTGGTATCTTGTTCCAAACATCATAGGAATATTTATTTCTTAAAGATTTGTGTGTTACAGAAAGTCCATTACAATTCAGAATCCCATTCTGGTTTGAGTCCTTTCCCATTTAGTTGAGAAAGACATTAACCTGCTCCTAATTTAGAAATGTTTATTCTTGAAGATCTGTGTATTTACCTGAGCCATACAACTCTAGTCTGGAGAGATCTGCTTTAACAGAAATACATTTTAATATTATGTAGATAATTTTCACTCAGAACTTCTAGGCAACCGTTATCTTTGGACAACCTCTTTGCCTTTTGTCAATTACTTGCTGGTCCATCACAAATTATGTTCCTCAAAGTCACAATAGCAAATCTACTAGGGCTTCCCTGATGGTCCAGTGGTTAAGAATCCACCTACTAAAGCAGGGGACATGGGTTTGATCCCTGGTCTGGGAAGATCCCACAGTTCACAGAGCAAGTAAACCTATGCGCCACAGTACTGAGCCAGTGCTGTGGAGCCTGTGCCCCACAACAAGAGAAGCCACCACAACGAGAAGTCTCACCACCCCAATGAAGAGTGGCTCCCACTCGCCTCAACTAGAGAACGCCCAGATGAAGCAACAAAGACCCAGCGCAGCCAAAAATAAATAAAATCAAATAAATAGTAAATTAATCATAATTCAGTAAAACATATAAATATACATATATAACAAATTAAAAATCCAACACTGACACCCAAACTCTCAAATGAATTAATAGAAAGCATCCTGAAAATTTCTTGTCAGAGAATGGTTACTGTTGTTCCGTTGCTAACTCATGTCCAAGACTCATGGACCTCATGGATAGCAGCACGCCAGCCTTCCCTGTTGATCACTATCTTTTGGAATTTGCTTAAACTCATGTCCACTGAGTCGGTGATGCCATCAAACCATCTCATCCTCTGGCATCCCCTTCTGCTCCCACCTTCAATCTTTCCCAGCATCAGGGTCTTTTTCAATGAGTCATTCTTCACATCAGGTGGCCAAAGTGTTGGAGTTTCAGCTTCAGCATCAGTCCTTCTAATGAATATTCAGGACTGATTTCCTTTAGGATGGACTGGTTGGATCTCCTTGCAGTCCAAGAGACTCTCATGAGTCTTCTCCAAGACCGCAGTTCAATAGCATCAATTCTTTGGTGCTCAGCTTTCTTTATGGTCCAACTCTCACATCCATACATGGCTACTGGAAAAACCATAGCTTTGACTAGACAGACGTTTGTTGGCAAAGTAACATCTCTGCTTTTTAATATGCTGTCTAGGTTGTTCATAACTTTCCTTCCAAGGAGCAAGTATCTTTTAATTTCATGGCTGCAGTCACCATCTGCAGTGATTTTGGAGCCCCCCAAAATAAAGTCTGTCAGTGTTTCTCCATCTATTTGCCATGAAGTGATGGGGCCGGATGCCATGATTTTAGTTTTCTGAATGTTGAGTTTTAAGCCAACTTTTTAACTCTCCTCTCACTTTCATCAAGAGGCTCTTTAGTTCTTTGCTTTCCACCATAAAGGTGGTATCATCTGTATATCTGAGCTTACTGATATTTCTCCCTGCAATCTTGATTCCAGCTTGTGCTTCATCTAGCCTGGCCTTTTCCATGATGCACTCTGCATATAAGTTAAACAAGAAGGGTGACAATATACAGCCTTGATGGACTCCTTTCCCAATCTGGAACCATTCGGTTGTTCTCACGTACAGTTCTCACTCTTACTTCTTGACCTGCATACAGATTTCTCAAGAGGCAGGTCAGGTGGTCTGGTATTCTCATCTCTTGAAGAATTTTCCACAGTTTGCTGTGATCCACACAGTCAAAGCCTTTGGCATAGTCAATAGAGCAGATGTTTTTCTGGAACTCTCTTGCTTTTTTGATGATCCAGTGGATGTTGGCATTTTGATCTCTGGTTCCTCTGCCTTTTCTAAATCCAGCTTGAATATCTGGAAGTTCATGGTTCATGTACTGTTGAAGCATGGCTTGGAGAATTTTGAGCATTACTTTGCTAGCACGTGAGATGAGTGAAATTGTGCAGTAGTTTGAACATTCTTTGGTATTGCCTTTCTTTGGGATTGGAATGAAAACTGATCATTTCCAGTCCTGTGGCCAGTGCTTTTCCAAATTTGCTGACATATTGAGTGCAGCATTTTCACAGCATCATCTTTCAGGATTTGAAATAGCTCAACTGGAATTCCAGTTGATGCTTCCTAAGGCCCACTTGATTCTGAATTCTAGAATGTCTGGCTCTAGGTGACTGATCACACTATCATGGTGTTCTGGGTCATGAATGAATAGTCAGGGTTGATTTCCTTTAGGATTGACTGGTTGGATCTCCTTGCTGTCCAAGGGACTCTCAAGGGTCTTCTCCACCACCACAGTTTGAAAGCATCAATTCTTTGGTGTTTAGCCTTTTTTATGATCCAACTCTCACATCCATACATGACTACTGAAAAAACCATAGCTTTGCCTAGATGGACCTTTGTTGGCAAAGTGACGTTTCTGCTTTTTAATGTGCTATGTTTGTCATAACTTTCCTTCCAAGGAGCAAGTATCTTTTAATTTCATGGCTGCAGTCACCGTCTGAACACATTTTCATAAAATCTGTCACTGTTTCCACTTCTATTTGCCATGAAATGATGGTACCAGATGCCATGATCTTAACCAAAGGGTAGAGTTAACTCAACTTTTGTTTTATTTTCTTTGTCTTTCTTTTTTTAAAAAAAAAATTTGTTTATTTATTTGGCTGCACTTGGTCTTACTTGGCCCACGTGGGCTCTTCCATCTTCATTATGGTATGTGGGATCTGATTCCCTGACCTGGGTCCCCTGCATTGGCAGGATGGAGTCTTAGCCACTGGATTACCAGGAAAGTCCCCTGTTTTTCTTTCCTTGGTTTCTTCTTTAGACTTGCTTTATTTAGTTTTCACTTGTTAACTATTTTGGGAAAAATTTCAATATTCCTAATTATTATAGTCAATAACAAGTTACCTTTGAGAATACGGTGAGTTTAAATTAATGACTATAAAAGTTCCATATGAAGGACATGTAGATCTATATGAGGCAATGTATATTAAAACGTCTATAATGGGACGAAAAAGTCACAATTTTTTTAAACAAAAATTAAATTGCATGAATATTTATGAATAAAATTGTATGTGTGGCCACAGTTAACAGTTGATTCCTCTGACAGACTTAAAGTTTCTTAAAACTGTGTGTCCTTTTTCACTTTTAGTAAAGTATTTTCTACTTTTACTTTTTTAACAAAGTATTTTTCTTTAATATTTATTTATTTATTTGACTGTGCTGGATCCTAGTTCCCTGACCAGGGATCAAACCTGAGTTCCCTGCATTGGGAGCGCAGAATCTTAGCAACTAGATCACATGGAAGTCCCCGACTTTTTCTTTCATCACTTTTGGACATGGTTATAGCACTTGGGTCAAGAACATTGGACATGATTTCTATATGTACATTTATTCTTATGAATATGATTTATAATTAGTGATTTTATCATTTTGTGTGTGAAGCTATAGTTTTCCTCATTTTCATTGGGACAATGGAACAATAATGTTTTATTTTGAGTGATACAGTGATTGTCTAAGGCATATGGATATCCTACAGACATTGATTTATTGTGGAAGTTGGATAATTTTTGTCTTTGGACTGGAAATTTTTAATAAAAGTTCTATACCTAAAATTAAAAAAAAAATAAAGAGAGTTGAAAACATAGTAATAGTTGAACACATTTTATAACAAAAAGTTGTTGGTATAGTTCAAGATTGTGTTTAAAAAAAAAACTTTTAATTCTGGTAGGTAATGTCTCTCTTGGGCTGCAATTGCCCCCTTCCAGCCCTTACGGCTCTGGCTGCCTGTCACCGGAGGGGGATGGTCTGCAGCCGGCTATTTCTGTTCCATCCTTTGTTCTGTGCGCGCTCCTGGCAGTGTCTTATGTTCAAGCTTTTCGGGTGGTAGCTATCCAGAGAGATGATACGGGGTGGGAGGTGGGAGGGGGGTTCAGGATTGGGAACTCATGTACACCCGTGGCAGATTCATGTCAATGTATGGCAAAACCAATACAGTATTGTAAAGTAAAATAAATTTAAAAAAAACACAAACTTTTGATTTTATATGTGTTATCTCATAATACAAATAAAATGTCATCTGTAGTTGTTTCTTATATTGGCCTCCCAAGTTGGACTAATTCGAGATTTATGACATTATGGAAATAGAAATGATACTAGAACCTTGGTGATTATTCAGCTGTGTATGTCTGCTTGGGCTGCCATAACAAAGTTCCACAGGGATTTCGCTCGCAGTCCAGAGGTTAAGACTCTGCCTTGCAATGCAGGGGATGGAGGTTGAATTGCTGGTCTTGGGACTAAGATCCTGCAAGCTGGGGGTGGGTGGGGAGGTGGAGACAACTAAGCTTGTGAGCTGCATGGAAAGATCCCACATGACCCAAGGAAAATCTGCACGCCATGACTAAGACCTGATGCAACCAAAAAGTAGCAATAAGAAAATTCCACAGTCTAGGTGGTTTAAACAATATAAATTTGTTTCTTACAGTTCTGAAGGTTGAGAAATCCAAGATCAAGGTGCTGGAAAATTTGATTGCTGATGAAAGGTCTCTTCCTGGCTTATAGAAGAGTCGTTTTTGCTTAGTAATATGCATTTAAGATTACTCCATGTCTTTTCATGCTTGATAACTCATTTCATTTTAGTGCTGCAAAATGTTCTATTGACTGTACCAAATGTAGTGTCTTTTCTTACAAGGATAGTCATACTATCAGATCAGGGCCATGACTTCTTTTTTTGTTGAAGTATAGTTGAGTTACGAAGTTGTGTTAATTTCTGCTGTACAACAGAGTGATTGTTATACATATATTTATATTCTCTTTTAAATATTCTTTTCCATGGTGGTTTATCATAGGATATTGAATATTGTTCCTTGATCTGTACAGTAGGACCTTGTTGTTATCCGGGACGCTCACTTTATAACCTCATTTAAACTGAATTACTTCCTGAGAAGTAAATTCATCCATACTTGGGTTAGAAGTTCAACATGTGAAATTTGGAGGGACACAAACATTTAACCCATATCACTAACACCTTAATTTTATAAAGTAGAAACAGATCAATAGAGTGTTAGAAACAAGATGAAAAGAGACCTACCAAGTGTTACGATTAACCCTTCTACTGATTTTTTAAAATTTAATTTAACTTAAAAATTTTTGGCCACATGGCACGTAGGATCTTAGTTCCCTGATCAGACATTGAACCCACACACCCTGCATTGGAAGCAGTCTTAACTCCCGGAATGCCAGGGAAGTCCTCTTTGATGTATTCTATCAAAATGTTTTAAATAATTTGATTAAATAAATTCTTGGTAAAACTGGATCTCTTAGTTACTTGATTCTCAACTGAAAGTTCTTTCTATGACATTACTACCCTCTTTTGTTATGTAATTCTCTTCAGTTTTTTCCAAGTTGTTACTAATTCCCTTTTATTTTACTGCAGGAGAATCCACTGCTGTAGTTTTTTAATTTGGATCATGTTCAAAAGCTTAAGAACTATCTGAAGTTTTACGATAATTATTGTGTTATTGTGTTATTTTTTGTTTTAGGTGTTTAGCTTTTATAAGATTCTCAAAATAATCTATGATAGCAAAAGTGTCCATCTACTAAGCAGTGGTTTTCTGTATCCTATCAGAGTGACAGTTTTCTCACTCAAAAGTTCCTTTCTGTGCTAAATTAGGTATATCCATTCAATCAAAAACCAATAAGGGTATTTCCCAGTAGTGAGCTTCATGCTAAGAATGAAAAAATGAATGTCACAATTCTGTAATAAAGACTTACTAAAAGAGAAAAAATGATAAGGAAGAACTGAAGAGGAACATAAATGTTGAACATACAAGTTTTGTTGACTCCAAAACTAGTATTTTTTTCTTTTCACCATTCCATGATAACTCCCAATTTATCCTTCTAGATCTTATTAAAGCTGTAGGATATTGGGCATGAAGTAGCTGACCAGTTTTATTTTTTCCTTATTCTGAACTGACATTGTGTTGGGTAAAAAAAGAATTCTGGCGATGTTCCACTTATCTTGCAAGTGGAGGCTTTCATTTTCTGTTTTAATTCCAGGAAGAAAATTACACATTCTCCTTTTAAATCTCCCTCTAATCCACACACAATATAGACTAGAGTGGGCCCAACAGAGATCGTGCACAGTGTGAGCACACAGGTAAGAAAGATAATGAATCACTCTATTGCTCGTATTTGCAGAGAAAATTCAAAAAAGGAAAATCTCTGAAGAAATACTGTGATGACTTTAGGGCTTAAAAGACTACACTTAAGGTAAATGCATAAGACAAGACCTAAGAGAAGTAAGTCACAAGGGAAAAAAGCAAAAGGGTTAGTCGCACAGCTCCTCTGCCCATGGAATTAATTCTCCAGGTAAGAACACTGGAGTGGGTAGCCATTCCCTTCTCCGGGGGATCTTCCCAACCCAGAGGTCAAACCTAGGTCTCCCACATTGCAGGCAGATTCTTTACCATCTGAGCCACCAGGGAAACCCAAGTCATAAGGGCATTGAAGCAAAAAGCATACACCTGCCAGTCTATTGGGAATGCTGTAAGCAGGTCTGAGAAGGACTGTAACATTATCATACAGTAGAAGGAAACAGAGCTCAAAAGACACCATATGATTTGTTTCTTGTACCTGTGTTGAGTGATTTACACATACTTGCCATTATAGGAGGTTGGTCTCATCACTCCCAATGTGTTCTCTTGCTCACATTAGCTACTGTATTAATCTCCTATTGCTGCTGTAACAGCTCACCCAAACTTAATACAAATTCATTATCGTTTAGTTCTGTAGTTCAGAAGTCCTATACTGGCCACATTGGCTAAAATCGAGGTGTACATTCCTTTGTGGGAGCTCTAGGGGAGAACACGTTTTCTTGCCCTTTTCCACCTCCTAGAGGCTGCTCACACTCTTGCTTCCCTGGCCGCTACCATCTTCAAAACTACTAATAGCCAGTCAAGTCTGTCTCACATTGCATCACCCTGTCAATGAGCCTTCTGTCTTCCTCTTTCATATTTAGGAACCCTTTTGAGTTACTCTTATGATTACATTGGGTAATCCAGGATGAACTCTTTAGTTTAAGGTCAGATGATTAGCAAAATAATTTTCTCTGCAGCTTTTATTCCATGTTGTTATATGACAAATTCCAAGAGTTAGAACCCAGACAGCTTTGGGTAGGGGACATGATTCTGCCTAACACAGCTAAAAAAAATTTTTAAATGCCCTAATTAATGCTTTGTATCATGGCATAACAGGGTAGACCTTTGCTGAGCTGTAAACCAATTGAGAAGCAAAGAACTATATTGAGTTACCACAGGATGTGTGGATATTAAGTTAATTTAGTAGTCATATATAAGAAGAGGAATTATGTAGCCCTCTCTAACTTCTTATAGTATAACAGAAGCAAAGGAAGTCCAGAGAGATTCCTAGTTCTTGATGTCACAGAAAGCCAATTTTAGAACATCAAGTTATTTTCACTTTCTCTGTTAGTTTTTTCAATGTGTTATTATTATCAACGTATTTATTATATGATTAGCTGAGTTGGTAAAGAAACCACCTGCAAGGCAGGAAATCCGCTTGATTCCTGGGTCGGGAAGATTCACTGGAGAAGGGATAGGCTACTTACTCCAGTATTCTTGGGCTTCCCTGGTGGCTCAGCTGGTAAAGAATCTGCCTGCAATGCGGGAGACCTGGGTTCAATCCCTGGGTTGCAAAGATCCCCTGGAGAAAGGAAAGGCTACCCACTTCATTATCCTGGCCTAGAGAATTCCATGGACTGTATAGTCCATGGAGTCCCAAAGAGTTGGACACGACTGAGTGACTTGCACTCACTCACTCACTCAGAGAAATGAACACCTACAAAGTAATTTGCCTTGAGTTATGGTTTGAAATAGAAAAATAAAACTTGCTTCCTTGAATTGTATGTCAATCCTGGGCTAGGAATACAGTGTGCGTGTTAGTCACTCAGTCGTGTCTGACCCTTTGCAACCCATGGACTATAGTCTTCTAGGCTCCTCTGTCTGTGGAATTCTCCAGGCAAGAATACTGGAGTGGGTTGCCATGTCCTTCTCCAGGGGATCTTCCCAGCCCAGGGATGGAACTCAGGTCTCCTGCATTGCAGGCAGACTCTTTACTGTCTGAGCCACCAGGGAAGCCCTAGGAATGCAGTAGGTATTACTATTCCCATTTTACCTTTGAATGATGAGGAATATAGGGCTCTTATTAACCACACTGCTAGAAAGGAACAGAACTCATATTTGTCCAGCTCCCAAGCCCATCCTGTCTGCAAGCATCTAGCCAGTCCACCACCATGCTAATATCCTCACAAACGTGAAAAGTCCTATTCTTGACTTGTAACACCCAAATTAAGTAGTTTAGCTTAAAAATTCACAATTGTTTTATAATTTCCAAGGACATAACTTTATTTCAAGTGATGCTATAGATTTCTAAACATAGAGTAGAAGTCATATTCTAAATGAGCCTATTTATATGACTCCACCTTATTAAGAATATTTATAATATATATCATTTTTTAGATGAATAAAGAGAATTAACATGAGAAAAGGGAGTATACATCAATCTATTTGGTGTTAGCCTCTTCGAAGTTGGAGCTTTTAATACAATTACATTGTTTTTAACATTCAAATGCTTTTCTCCCTTTTTCTCTCTGAAGGAGGCATCTTTCGACTTTAAAGAGCATTTCAGATAACTCAATATTTAAAATATTTCTCAATAGCGATGTTGAGTCTAAGATACACACACACACACACACACACACACACACACATACACACATATATACCATGATAATGTTACGAAAAAACATACATGGTAGATTTCAGGATGTGGGTGAAAGGAACATTCTTCACTTACATCATTTCTAAATATTGTTTTGTTTGAGGAAAGATTGTTTATCCATTGGCCATTCTTCTTTGCTTCTTTCAGATTATAATGTTTTCCACTTTTTCAAGAGCGTGTAAAACAGACCCCACCCTGCGTTTTGTGAATGTTGCCATCTTAAACAGATATTGAGTAATAACCAGGGGAAGTCACACTATGATGCTTCACATCATCTATTAGAAACAATCAGGAACATGAAACAGCAAGTGCCTGCTATCTGGACAGCGTCCACTTGAACGAAGCCACAGAAGAAAGAGAAGTTAAAACACTAGAGGCTGAGACACATGACCAACTCAAATCTCAAACTTCCGTTTGGTTTCAGTGATGAGTCTTTTAGGAAGGAAGTTGGAAAGTAAACAGAAGATAACCTTTTGTGTTATTTTCTCGAAAAATCGATCTATTTTCTGAATTTCCTTCATGGATTAACCTTTTTTCTGAGTAACATAATGTAGAATGCTGAAATAGTAATACATTCTACTTTATCTAAGGCCTTTAAATTAATTATTATAGTGAGAGTAATCTGATTACTTTTGAATGCCAACAGTATTTAGTGAGGATCCACAGAAGTAGTGCTTTTTGTCTGGATTAAAAATTTAAAAACAGAATGATTTTCCAAACTGTTTACTATTCATCTTAAACTGCTTCCCTCTACTTCAAACCCAGACTGTGGCTAAGCTCTGCAAAAACTTGAGTCCTTAGTAATACACTGAAATTGGAGGTCAAGTTGGGGGACAACTGTAATTTTTAAATCATTTTTCAATCTTCAACTATGGAAAAAAGCAGCCCTGAATATACTAAGTCTATGATATTAAGTTGTTACAATATAATTATTAGGCAAGTTATAATATTTGTCAATGCTGTCTATCTATCTATCTATCTATATTTTTTTGGTCACACCACACAGCTTGTGAGATCTTATTTCTCTGACCAGGGGATCAGACCTGGGCCCTCAGCAGTTAGAGCTTGGAGTCCTAACCACAGCATTGCCAGGGAATTCCCTATCTATATCCATATCTATGGAATGAAGGAAAGTAAAGGAACAAAAAGGGACCCATTTTTAAAATGATAAGTAGCAGTTTCTTGATTACTAAAGTGATCATTCACGTACTGTAAAATATGTAACAACCACATTTCACTTAGATTTCAATTTTGAGATGTGTGTTTATTTACTTTTCTATTTTCTTCATCTTCCTAATTACCAGGTTATCAGCAAGCACCCTCATCAAGAAGAAACTGCCTTTCAGGAATTCCCTGGTGATCCAGTGGTTAGGACTCTTTGCTTTCACTATTGAGGGCTCAGGTTTGATCCCTGGTCAGGGAACTAAAATCCCACAAGCTGTGCAGTGCAGTCAAAAAAAGAAAGAAGTTAAAGAAAAAAAAATTGCTTTTCACTGAGGTCTTCAAATGCTTTCTTGTGATTAAAGTATGCTAGCTTTAGCACATGAAGTTTATTACAATTATTTTCATTCCTCATTGATTTGCTTTTATTTTTCATTATTCTCTATTGTGATTATTAAATAAGCTACTTTCATGAAAGTGATATGTATTTGCTTCTATATGCAGTAATTGGTTATGAGATGCCAGGAACATTTCCATTTATAAGGAATTAGATGGCCCATTCCGAATCTTTCCTTTAGCTCTTACATAGTAAACTCTGTATCCAAACAGAGTGGCTAGGAGCTCTCATTCACATAGAAAAATAGTCTACATATGTGGAAAATCAACAAATTCAATCAAAATCACATAATCACAGTGTGTTGTACAGCTAAGAATATAAAGATTAGTCCACATGTTTTTAGCAGGAGGAATAGAAAAATTAGGTAGCATCCTACCTTGAGTGATGGAGCTGAGCCTTATAGAAGAAGGCAGATTCTGAGGACTTAATCATGTGTGAATGTGTGTTTAATTTGTTCTTTTGTTAAGCTGTGTGAGAGAAGTTAAATGGATCCAACACAGTTACATTTAAATAATGGAACCTAAAAAAAAGGAGAGAGGGAGAGAAAGGTATCAGTTTTCTCCTGATAAGAAGAAAACTGAAAGATATGAAGGTAACTGCATTCAAATATCTGAGATTTGCATTTCATTGACATTCCTTGTTAGCTATTTCTTCATATCTTTAAAGAAAAATAAAAGGCAGTTTGAACACTGGTAAGTCGACAAAGTTTTTTGTTTTGTTTTGAACAATTTCAATATTTAATAAAGGATTGACTGACTTAATTTCAATATACAGTCATTAAAAGAAGAGAAATAGAAAAAAGAAAGTACTGGCACATACATCATCAAATTTGACTGAGCGACATCCAGACTTAAACAGCAGTGAGAAGTCCCTAGTTAACAGCAATCTGGAGTCCCAATTGGGAAGAGGTCCCAGGCTGTGCATTCACCCCATGGATGAGACTTCAAATTTCAGTTTTGGGGCTCCCGATTATAATTCTAAACTGATATCATCAGTTTGCATGCAAAAATACAGCTCTGATTTTTCTTTAACATTTACAAAGCTATTTGTTTCATCTGGATTTTCTGGATGAAAGTCACCAGATTTTCAGGACCCCAGGGGGCTGGCCAGGCCTCTAAGGGCTCAAGAAATTCCAATACCCACTTGTTCTCTTATCTAAAGTGCCTCTTGACTTTCTGGTAACAATTGGTGTGTTTGCAGGCAGGTACGTAGTCCAGGCAGGGTCAGAAATCAGTCAAAGACCTACTCTCTTCATCATTTTAATTTCCCTATCAAAATCAAAACCATGGCCAAGCGTCCATCTGAAACTTACTCTTTGCCACTGCCATGCAGAAGAGCATATTCTGGTGCTTCCTGAAGACAATTCTTAGGAATCATTTCTTAACAAATTTCATATATATCATACAGCATGGCAACTATGGCCATCATGCTGTAAATTATCTTAAGTACTTCTTTATGTTATCTGTTCTATTTCTTTATTTAAAATTTGTTTAACTGGATGACAATTGCTTTACAATGTTGTGTTGGTTTCTGCTGTACAAAACCACAAATCAGTCATAACTGTATGTGTGTATATCAGTTCAGTTCAGTCGCTCAGTCATGTCCAAATCTTTGTGACCCCATGAATCACAGCATGCCAGGCCTCCCTGTCCATTACCAACTCCCGGAGTTCACTCAGACTCACGTCCATCAAGTCCGTGATGCCATCCAGCCATCTCATCCTCAGTCATCCCCTTCTCCTCCTGCCCCCAATCCCTCCCAACATCACAGTCTTTTCCAATGAGTCAACTCTTCACATGAAGTGGCCAAAGTACTGGAGTTTCAGCTTGAGCATCATTCCCTCCAAAGAAATCCCAGGGCTGATCTCCTTCAGAATGGACTGGTTGGATCTCCTTGCAGTCCAAGGGACTCTCAAGAGTCTTCTCCAACACCACAGTTCAAAAGCATCAATTCTTTGGCTCTCAGCTTTCTTCACAGTCCAACTCTCACATCCATACATGACCACAGGAAAAACCATAGCCTTGACTAGTCGGACCTTTGTTGGCAAAGTAATGTCTCTGCTTTTGAATGTGCTATCTAGGTTGGTCATAACTTTTCTTCGAAGGAGTAAGCGTCCTTTAATTTCATAGTTGCAGTCAGCATCTACAGTGATTTGGGAGCCCCCCAAAATAAAGTCTGACACTGTTTCCACTGTTTCCCCGTCTATTTCCCATGAAGTGATGGGACCAGATGCCATGATCTTCGTTTTCTGAATGTTGAGCTTTAAGCCAACTTTTTCGCTCTCCTCTTTCACTTTCATCAAGAGGCTTTTTAGTTCCTCTTCACTTTCTGCCATAAAGGTGGTGTCATCTGCATATCTGAGGTTATTGATATTTCTCCCGGCAATCTTGATTCTAGCTTGTGCTTCTTCCAGTCCAGCATTTCTCATGATGTACTCTGCATATAAGTTAAATAAGCAGGGTGACAATATACAGCCTTAACGTACTCCTTGCCCTCTTTGGAACCAGTCTGTTGTTCCATGTCCAGTTCTAACTGTGGCTTCCTGACCTGCATATAGGTTACTCAAGAGGCAGGTCAGGTGCTCTGGTATTCCCATCTCTTGAAGAATTTTCCACAGTTTATTGTGATCCACACAGTCAAAGGCTTTGGCATAGTCAATAAAGCAGAAATAGGTGTCTTTCTGGAACTCTCTTGCTTTTTCGATGATCCAGCGGATGTTGGCAATCTGATCTCTGGTTCCTCTGCCTTTTCTAAAACCAGCTTGAACATCTGGAAGTTCACAGTTCACATATTGCTGAAGCCTGGCTTGGAGAATTTTGAGCATTACTTTACTAGCGTGTGAGATGAGTGCAATTGTGCGGTAGTTTGAGCATTCTTTGGCATTGCCTTTCTGCCAGGGTCCAGCCTCGGTGGATCCAGGGTGATTCAAAGGGGAGATGGATAGGCGAGGAAAAAAACTTATTTATTAATATAAGATTAGATTAGGAAGAAATAGTATAGTAGGAAAATTAAGTGGAGAAAAGAGGCTGAATAACTTGGTTTATGTGGAAAGCCAATAAAGTTCCAGACAAGGAACTTGCACCGTCTACATTAGGCCACTGGCGTCCATTTGAATATCGGAGAGTGCCCCGCCTTGGGCTCTCTCTTTTACGGATCTTAGAAGCCGGGACAAGAAAGTAAACATGGTGAGCCTCCACGCCCCAGGTGGGAATTCAGCCGAAAAAGGGAGAAAAGAACGACATGGGGAAGCCCAACATCGGTGCAAGACTCCAAAAACTATTTTTCAAAATCAGCTTATATACCCCAAGTTGTGCATAATGGAATATGCAGAGTTATGCAGGGGCAGCAGTCCTGACCCTCATTGAGACAAGGCTTTCTTTTTGCATACCCTCCCGTATACAAAAGGTCTCAGGTGGTTTATATTATCTTCTGGCCAAGAGGCTTGTTAACATTTTTATGGCTCTCTTCCTGGATAATTGTCTATCAACCAGAAAACTCCTTTTCCCTAGAAGTGTTTTTTCTTTACTCTGCATCACCCTCAAAGTACTAAATAAAGTTACATTCCTGTAGAACAAAGGTGCAGTGGGTTATAACAAAGAAAGTACTTAACTCAAAGATCTAATGTTGCTAATACCAGGGCTACTACCTGTTTTTCTATATACCAACTATCTCCACAAATAAAAGATATGAAAATTTGGCAGCAAGTATTGACTCAACAAATGAAACCTTTAATCAGTCCTATTCTAATGATTTTGACTCCTCGGAAGCCCCTACATTCCTAGGATGTTTTAAGCTTCCTGTGCCTCCCTCAGTCCGGTCAGGAGGCCTCAAACAATCACATGCGCAGCTGTAGGAGTCCTAGAGGCAGGCTAGAAAGCCATCAGAGGGGTTTTTGGATTGAAACACCCTTTCAAGTCCAGAAGACTAAAGCCTTGAGATGACTTTCTCCAGAGTGTGTCAAGAGAGTGGAAAAGTACAATACAATAAGGCAGGCATATTCTTATTTTGGGGGGTACATGCTCAGGAAATACCAGGGGGAAAACCTGAGATCTGACTCAACCTTGCACATCAGATCTCTGCCGCATGACCTTGTCACGGGTGGGATTCTCACGCTGGCTCCCGGCACCTTTCTTTGGAGTTGGAATGAAAACTGACCTTTTCCAGTCCTGTGGCCACTGCTGAGTTTTCCAAATTTGCTGGCATATTGAGTGCAGCACTTTCACAGCATCATCCTTCATGATTTGAAATAGCTCAACTGGAATTCCATCACCTCCACTAGCTTTGTTCATAGTGATGCTTTCTAAGGCCTCCTTGACTTCACATTCCAGGATGTCTAGCTCTAGATGAGTGATCACACCATCATGATTATCTTGGTCATGAAGCTCTTTTTTGTATAGTTCTTCTGTGTATTCTTGCCACTTCTTCTTAATATCTTCTGCTTCTGTTAGGTCCATACCATTTCTGTCCTTTATTGAGCCCATCTTTGCATGAAATGTTCCCTTGGTGTCTCTAATTTTCTTGAAGAGATCTCTAATCTTTCCCATTCTATTGTTTTCCTCTATTTCTTTGCATTGATCGCTGAGAAAGGTTTTTTTTAATCTCTTCTTGCTATTCTTTGGAACTCTGCATTCAGATGCTTATATCTTTCCTTTTCTCCTTTGCTTTTCACTTCTCTTCTTTTCACAGCTATTTTTAAGGCCTCCCCAGACAGCCATTTTTCTTTTTTGCATTTCTTTTCCGCGGGGATGGTCTTGATCCCTGTCTCCTGAACAATGTCACGAACCTCATTCCGTAGTTCATCAGGCACTCTATCTATCAGATCTAGGCCCTTAAGTCTATTTCTCACTTCCACTGTATAAGCATAAGGGTTTTGATTTAGGTCATACCTAAATGGTCTAGTGGTTTTCCCTACTTTCTTCAATTTCAGTCTGAATTTGGCAATAGGGAGTTCATGATCTAAGCCATAGTCAGCTCCCGGTCTTGTTTTTGTTGACTGTATTGAGCTTCTCCATTTTTGGCTGCAAAGAACATAATCAATCTGATTTCGGTGTTGACCATCTGGTGATGTCCATGTGTAGAGTCTTCTCTTATGTTGTTGGAAGAGGGTGTTTGCTATGACCAGTGCATTCTCTTAGCAAAACTCTATTAGCCTTTGCCCTGCTTCATTCCGTACTCCAAGGCCAAATTTGCCTGTTACTCCAGGTGTTTCTTGACTTCCTACTTTTGCATTCCAGTTCCCTATAATGAAAAGGACATCTTTTTTGGGTGTTAGTTCTAAAAGGTCTTGTAGGTCTTCATAGAACCATTAAACTTCAGCTTCTTCAGTATTCCAGGTTGGGGCATAGGCTTGGATTACCATGATATTGAATGGTTTGCCTTGGAAATGAACAGAGATCATTCTATCGTTTTTGAGATTGCATCCAAGTACTGCATTTCAGACTCTTTTGTTGACCATGATGGCTACTCCATTTCTTCTGAGGGATTCCTGCCCACAGTAGTAGATATAATGGTCATCTGAGTTAAATTCACCCATTCCAGTCCATTTTAGTTCGCTGATTCCTAGAATGTCGACATTCACTGTTGCTATCTCTTGTTTGACCACTTCCAATTTGCCTTGATTCATGGACCTGACATTCCAGGTTCCTATGCAATATTACTCTTTACAGCATCAGATTTTACTTCCATCACCAGTCACATCCACAACTGGGTATTGTTTTTGCTTTGGCTCCATCCCTTCATTCTTTCTGGAGTTATTTCTCCACTGATCTCCAGTAGCATATTGGGCACCTACTGACCTGGCGAGTTCCTCTTTCAGTATCCTATCATTTTGCCTTTTCATACTGTTCATGGGGTTCTCAAATCAAGAATACTGAAGTGGTTTGCCATTCCCTTCTCCAGTGGACCACATTGTGTCAGACCTCTCCACCATGCCCTCCCGACTTGGGTGGCCCCACAGGGCATGGCTTGGTTTCATTGAGTTAGACAAGGCTGTGGTCCTAGTGTGATTAGATTGACTAGTTTTCTGTGATTATGGTTTCAGTGTGTCTGCCCTCTGATGCCCTCTTGCAATACCTACTGTCTTACTTGGGTTTCTCTTATCTTGGACATGGGGTATCTCTTCACAGCTGCTCCAGCAAAGCACAGCCACTGCTCCTTACCTTGGAGGAGGGGTATCGCCTCACCACTGCCCCTCCTGACCTTGAACGTGGAATACCTCCTCTAGGCCCTCCGGCGCCAGCGCAGCCATCACTCTTTGGACGTGGGGTTGCTCCTCCCTGCCGCCGCCCCTGGCCTCCAGCATGGGGCAACTCCTCCCGGCCGCCGCCCTTGGCCTCGGGCGGGGGTAGCTCCTCTAGGCTGCCGACCCTGACTTCAGACACGGGATAACTCCTTTCAGCTGCCGCCCCTGACCTCGGACGTGGGGTAGCTCCTCTTGGCCGCGCTCTACGTGTTGTTGCAGAAACCTGTGCTCATATGTGCATATATATATATATATATGAGCGTGTGTGTATATATATGTCTATCTCCTCCCTCTTGAGCCTTCCTGCCACCCCCCTCCCCATCCCACTCCTCTAGGTTGTCACAGAGCACCAGGCTGTGTTCCCTGTGTTATACAGCAGCTTCCCACTAGCTATCTATTTTACTCATGGCAGTGCACATATGTTTACCCTACTTTCTCAACTCATCCCACCCTCTCCTTTGCCCGCTGTGTCCACAAGTCCCTCCTCTATGTCTGCATCTCCAGCCCTTCCCTGTAGATTAATCAGTACCATTTTTCAAGGTTCCATGTATATATGAATTAATATACAATATTTGTCTATCTCTTTTGACATCTGTCACTCTGTATAACAGGCTTCAGGTTCATCCACCTCCATTCAACTTATTAGCAGTTATTCTTTTTCATGGCTGAGTAATGTTCATTCGTGTATATGTACCACAACTTCTTTATACATTCATCTGTTGATGGACATTTAGGCTGCTTCCATGTACTGGCTATTGTAAATGGTGCTGCAACAAATATTGGGGTACAGGTGTATTTTTGAATTGTGGTTTTCTCAGGGTGTAGTGGGATTGTTAGGTCATCTGGTAGATTTATTCCTTTTTTTTTTTTTTTAAGAATCTCCATACTCTTTTCCATAGTGGCTGTATCAACTTACATTTCCACCAACAGTGCGAGAGGGTTCCCTTTTCTCCACATCCTCTCCAGAATTTATTGCTTGTAGATTTTATGATGATGGACATTCTGACTGGTATGAGGTGATACCTCATCATAGCTTTGATTTGCATTTCTCTAATAATGAGAGATGTTGAGCATCTTTTCATGTGTATATTGGCCATCTATATGTCTTCTTTGTAGAAATGTCTGTTCAGGTCTTTTGCCCATTTTTTGATTGGGTTGTTTGTTTTTCTGATATTAAGCTGTATGGGCTGCTTATATATGTTGGAGATTAACCCTTTATCATTGCTTCATTCGCAATTATTTTCTCCCCTTCTAAGGGTTATCTTTTCATCTTGTCTATAGTTTCCTTTGCTATAAAAAACCTTTAGTTTTAATTAGGTCCCATTTGTTTATTTTTGTTTTTATTTTCATTATTCTAGGAAGTGAGTCGAAGAGAATCTCGCTGCAATTTATGTCAAAGAGTGTTCTGCCTCTTTTCTTCCAGTTTTTTAAGTTTCTGGCCTTACATTTGTCTTTAATCCATTTTGAGTTTATTTTTGTATATGGTGTTAGGAAGTATTCTAATTTCATTCTTCTATATGTAACTGTCCAGTTTTCCCACCACCAGTTATTGAAAAGGTTGTATATTCTTGCCTGCTTTGTCCAAGATAAGGTGCTCATAAGTGTGTGGGTTTATCTCGGGCTTTCTGTCTTGTTCCATTGGTCTATAGTTCTGTTTTTGTGCCAGACCGTACTGTCTTTAGGGCTTCCCTCATAGCTCAGTCAGTAAAGAATATGTCTGCAATGCAGGAGACCAGGGTTCAATGCCTGGGTTGGGAAGATCCCCTGGAGAAGGAAATGGGAACCCACTCCAGTATTCTTGCCTGGAGAATCCCATGGATAGAGGAGCCTGGCGGGCTACAGTCCGTGGGGTCACATAGAGTCTCACATGACTGGAGTGACTTAGCATGCATGCACACATAGTTTTCTGCATATAGGTCTTTTGTCTCTTTAGGTAGATTTATTCCTATGTACTTTATTCTTTTTGTTATAATGTTGAATGGAATTGTTTCCTTAATTTCTCTTTCTGATTTTTCATTGGTTGTGTATAGGAATGCAAGGGATTTCTGCATATTAATTTTGTATCCTGCAACTTTACTAATTCATTGATTAGTTCTAGTAATTTTCTGGTGGCATCTTAAGGGTTTTTATGAAGAGTATCATGTCATCTACAAACAGTGAGAGTTTTACTTCTTTTCCAATCTGGATTCTTTTTATTTCTTTTTCTTCTCTGACTGTCATGGCTAGGACTTCCAAAACTATATTGAATAATAGTGGTGAGAGTGGGCACCCTTGTCTTGTTCCTAACCTTAGAGTAACTGCTTTCAGTTTTTCACCATTGAGAATAATGTTTGCTGTGGGTTTGTCATATATGGGCTTTAATATGTTGAGGTAGGTTACTTATATGTCCATTTTCTCGAGAGTTTTTTTTTTTTTATCATAAATGGGTGTTGAATTTTGTCAAAAGCTTTCTCTGCATGTATGGAGATGATCATATGGTTTTTATCTTTCAGTTAGTTTATTTGGTGTATCACATTTATTGATTTGCATATATTGAAGAATTCTTGCATCCCCTGGGATAAACTCCACTTGATCCTAGTGTATGATTCTTTTAATGTGTTGTTGGATTCTGCTTGCTAGAATTTTGCTGAGGATTTTTGCATCTATGTTCAAGAGTGATATTGGTCTGTAATTTTTTTGTTTGTGTAGTATCTTTGTCTTATTTTGGTATCAGGATGATGGTGGCCTTGTAAAATGAGTTTGGGATCTTTCCACCCTCTGCAATTTTTTGGAAGAGTGGCCACGGACAGGCTTAAGTCTTCTATGTACACGTATATTCATTTTTCTTAGGTAAGTAGCTGGAAGTAGAATTGCTGGACATAGGGTATGTTTAAACTGCCAGAGTGGCTTCCAAAATGGCTATAATCTTTTATACTATCATCAGTAATTTATGAGAGTTTCATTTATCCCAGAACAAAGCTTTCATGCTACCCCTTTATAGCTATAGCTACCCATCCCACCATTCCTAATCTGGTAACAACTAATCAATTCTCCATCCTTAAACTTTTGTTAGTTAAAAAATGTTATATAATAGACTCTTACCGTAGGTAACTTTTAAAGATTGGTTTTTTTACACTCAGAATAATTCCCTTGCGTTCCATCAAAATTATTATGTGTATCAATAGTTTCATTTGTTTGTTTTGTGTAGTACTCCATGGTATAGATACACCACAGTTTGCCACACTTTATTTAACCATTAACCTATTAAAGGACACTTGGATAATTTCCATCTTTTAGCTATTTTTGTGTTGAACAGATTTTTGCATGAATATAGGTTTTATTTTTCTAATGTAAATACCCAAGAGATCATTGGCTAGATTATATGATATGGTAGGAAAAATAATGGCCCTCCAAAGATGTCCAGGCCCAATCCTTAGAATCTGTGAATATGTTGCGTTATGTGACAAAAGGGACTTTGTATATGCAAATATATTAAGGATTTTGAGGAGGGAAGAATTTCCTTGATTATCTTCATTGGCTCAAAACAATCAAAAGGGCCTTAATGAGAAAGAGGCAAAAAGGTCAGAGTCACAGATATTTGAAGATGCTACCCTGCTGGCTTTGAAGATAAAGAGACATGAGCCAAGGAATTGCAAGTGGCTTCTAGAAGCTGGGAAAGGTAAGGAATAGATTCTTCCCTAGAGCTTCCAGAAGAAACACAGTGCTGCTCACTGTTTGATTTTAACTCACAAGACCTAGTCTTACTTCTGACCTCCAAAACCATAGGCAATGAATTTGTGTTGTTTTCAGCTAGTAAGTTTGTGGTAATTTGTTAACAGCTTAAATATAAAGCTAATACATATTGTAAATGATTCTTTTTTTGTTTTAGAAGGGAATCCCAAACTATTTTCCAAAGTGGAAAAGTGGAACGAGGGTGGAAAATCGTAGTAGACATGACTGATATAGGCAGGGGTAGATCACTAAGTACACAGGATAAGTTTAGATTTATCCATTGTGGAATAGGAAATCATCAGATTTCCTTGGAAGAAAAGCTATGACCAACCTAGACAGAATATTATAAAGCAGAGACATTACTTTGCCAACAAAGGTCCATCTGATCAAAGCTATGGTTTTTCCAGTGGTCATGTATGGATGTGAGAGTTGGACTATAAAGCAAGCTGAGTGCTGAAGAATTGATGTTTTGAACTGTGGAGTTAGAGAAGACTCTTGAGAGTAGCTTGGGCAGCAAGGAGATCCAACCAATTAATCCTAGAGGAAATCAGTCCTGAATATTCATTGGAAGGACTGATGCTGAAGGTGAAACTCCAATACTTTGGTCACCTGATGTGAAGAACTGACTCATTGGAAAAGACCCTGATGCTGGGAAAGATTGAAGGTGGAAGGAGAAGGGGACAACAGAGGATGAGATGGTTGGATGGCATCACTGACTTGATGGACATGAGTTTGAGTAAACTCTGGGTGTTGGTGATGCACAGGGAAGCCTGGCATGCTGCAGTTCATGGGGTCACAGAGTCGGAACGACTGAGTGACTAAACTGAACTGAACTGAGAAGATTTCAAACAAGCAAAGGGGTATGATATGATTATGTCTGAAAATGATCACTCTCATTGCTATGACAGTGATTTAGAATGAGACAAGAACAGAGAACACCAATTAAGAGATTATTACATCGATTAGGTTGATTGCCATGGAGTTGGATGGAAAGTGACAGATTTAAGATTTGTGTGCGGGAATATAGACAACAGATTTGCTGCTGGACTGGCTATGAGTGTGAAGGAAAGAGATGCTTTTGCTTGAAAACTAGGTAATAGTGGTGTTTTTAATATTAAATGATTATTATTTGGAGTATGTGTTGCTGAAAGGGCAGAGATATAAAATAAGCCACTAAAATATGAATTTGAGTTGTTAATTGACAGAGATTGGTTCTAGAAACAAATCTGAGAGTGATTAAATTAGTGATTCAGTTTATAAACTTGGCCGGGATTAACCTGGAAGAGTACAGATAAAGAAGAGAAAGAGGAATCAGGACACTTTAATTTATAGTGATGATGAGGGTTTCCCAGGTGGATCAGAGGTAATGAATCCACCAGCCAATGCAGGAGATGCAGGTTCAACCCCTGGTCAGGAAGATCCCTTGGAGCAGGAAATGGCAACCCACTCCAATATTGTTGCCTGGGAAATCCCATGGACAGAGGAGCCTGGAGGGCTACAGTTCATGGGGTTGCAAAGAATCAGACACAACTGAGTGACTGAGCACACACACACACCACACAGAATGTATGAAGAGCTTTAAAAATAAACAACCCAATAGCAACTCTTTATGGAAGGGGGGAAAGATGAGGAGAGTATAAACCATGAAGCCAATAAAAAAAAAATCTTATGGTAAAGCTGCTATAGACATTTGTGTTGAATGCTACTGAGAAGTCAAATAATCCGTTTATGGCTGAAATTAAGTTGTGTCAGTTACGTACAATGGAGAGTAGACCAAGAAATGAGGGAATGAGTCTCAAGATGGACAATGGAATCTGAGTTAGATGCATAAGGAAAGAAATGAGGAGATAGGAGGTGATAAGGTTTGGTGAATCAATAGGTTCAGTGAAGCTGAAGTTAGATGTTAGAGCATGAGTACTAAAATACATGAGCTGCAAGTGTTGGTAGTAAAAGATGATTGAAATGAAGATTTTGGAAATGGTACAGTATTAATGATGAGATCAAAGTCTGTATGATCATAGGAAATATGGAAGAAGGGAACACTAGACTAGAAGACAAGAGACCCCAGGCAGGATGTGAAACATGCAGTCCATGTGGATATTGAAATTACCAAGATATCCAGAGTAGCTAATGACAGAGCCAATGAACCTGGTATCAGAGATTCACCCAAGAGAACTTAGTCTCTCCTTCTTTCAACTTTCTTTTAGATTCTGTGCCTCCTTAGCATCTTTGCCTTATTCTTTGCCTTTTGTGTACTTTTTTCCCTACTTCTAAGATTAGGCAATGAAAATAAGTTTGTTGCTATCTCTCTTCTATAGGACAAAGCACCCATTTTCAAATACAGTGTTTCCATGTATGAGAGATTATAACAGTGACCTTAAGACCTCTATATGATGGAGGGCAGAACCATTTCACTAAGGGCCAGTCCAGTTTGGGAGAGATGGAAGAATGATGCTTTACAGAAATCATCTCATGACAAAGATATACAGAAACAGTCAAAATTTATTTATTTTAGAAGAGGTTTTCAATTTTTAAATAATACAAAAATAAACAGCTATTCATTTCAACACTTACAGTTTACATAAATTAATTTAATCATACATAGTCTGAGGCACCAAAACACACATATTCCAAATTCCCAGATTCAGTCATTCAGATATTAACAAATCAGTTTTTTAAAAAATCAATGAAGGTAACAGTTTTTTTAATACAAACTCTTCTACTATTGACTCTTTCTTAACCATAAATCATTTAAACATAAAATCTTGAAAATTCCCCTGAGTTATTTCTCTTTAATGAAATTTCATTTTTCTCCCTCTGCCTAACAGGCATACTTTTTCAATTATTTACATAAATACTGATTTTCAGTGCATGATTTAAAAATATTAAGACCCACAGTGCTTTGTAAAGAATGTTTCTCCAGAAAGTTAGGGGTGAATGAATTAATGAAACATCCACAAGTCCTTCAAAAATGTGTACACTGTCAGTGTTATAGCACATCCAGGGTAATGAGACAATGTTCTCTGTGGGCTGGTGAATAGGTAAACCTTAAAGACGAATTCCAACTTTACAGCTCAGTATACCAGAGTTGGATTCCTAACATGTTTTCACAAATCTTAATCCAAACATTTATGTTATAGTAATAATCCGGAGAGGTAATCCTAAAAGATACATTGATTCTGACATAATGCCAAAAAAGAACACCATGCAGCCTTACACCCAGTTTATAACAGTCATCCTAAGAAGACATAATAGCTCTCAATAAATTAAATTAATACACAGTACCAGAAAATGTCAACTGACAATGAGATGTGGAAAAGAAGCATTGTCTCCCTGGGAACTATTCAGCAATTATTTGCTTTTAAATGAGGAAAGACATTAATTAGAATAGGAATACTTTCTTGGTGTCAAGAACCCCCTGTGGCTTTAATTATTGGGCTTTTTATTAGGTTATAGTTTATTTGTAAAGTTCTCTGCCTTTCACTTAAAATGAATGTATACCTTTTTGTAAAGGCCTTTTGTAGTAGTTCTGAGCTGAGGATTTCCTGAAAACTTGCATAAGTTCAGGTAAGAAAGTACAGGCAGAGTCCAAAAAACACACACTCAGACCTTAAAACCAGGAAAACAAAACAGACGAAGTAAACTGATCTGCAAAAGGCTAAAAGAAGACCATAAAAGGACCAGTGAGTAGACAGCTGTTTCTCAGGCATCGTAGGAGACACCCTGGAAATATTGACAGTGTCGAAATGTGCAGCATTTTGTCATCTTGCAACAGCACTTACATGTTCAAATTTAGCTTTTGTTCTTATTATAAGCTGAAATTCAAGTAAAAAGATGTCATACTCATTTCCCATTGGATTGTACAGAAGAATGAAAACTGCTTTCCCCTTTAACTTGAAGAAACTTCGACATCTTTAAAATCAACATGGAAATCTTCATAAGTATGACCCCCTTTTTCTCCTTAACAGAAGATGTTAAGTAACACAAGGAGTTTCATATAAATATTAAATAATTAAGTTAAAAGAAACAGTTCATATAAATAAATAAATATGACCACTAGGCTTCTACAGTTCGGTTGAACGTTCCTTTAGTAGGACTGTGGGGTTGATATCGTCTAGTCCCGAGTGGGAAGAGCTTGCGTTAATGGTGACTGTTTTGGTGAGGTGTGCATCTTGAACACTGAATGAGGTAAAGGGACAGCCTTTCACGTTACTGCAGATGAGAGACTGAATTGAGGCAGTGTTGATGATTTTAAAACCTACTTCTCCACCAAAAGTGCTAGGCTTCCAGTACTCAGGAGAACATATAGGATTACCCATAAGTCCTTTCAGGGAGAACGGTGCTCCGGCTTCTACCATGGTCTCCCCAAAGATGGCGTCGGGACGGGGCTTCTCTACCAGAAGGGCGGGATACAGCTCCATGGCATCTATGTCTCCGTAGAGCGCTTCTAACTCTGCAGCCATTTCCTTCTCTCCTGTGAGGGTGACAAGGACAAAGACACAACCAACGTCAAACTTTTGACAAAATGAAGAGTGTTACCCCTTCGCTCAATTTGCTTTCAACTTTCCTGTTGTTTCCATTTGCCCCTTGGCTCTTTGAAGAAGTTTAGAAACTGCTTCTCACCTGTAAGTTCCTCAAAAGATTCATAGGGCTTCAGCAGAAAACGTTTGCGATACTCATTAAAAGACTGGTATTTCATCTCTCTGCTCTGGTCAAGTGAAGCCTTTGATACTTTCTCTACTGCGACTGGAAGATTCCTACCGCCAGCGACCTGTGGAATATGAATTATATTGTAGAACATGTTAATTGAGTTTTAGGCATATGTAAGATTTTTTTTTTCATTTTTTGGCCATGCTAAGTGGCCTGTGGGATTTTTGTTCCCTGACCAGGGACTGAACCCAGCCCCTCAGCAGTGAGAGCAAGAAATTCTAACCACTGCACCACCAGGGAATTCCCAAGATTTCTATTTTAAAAACATCCCTTGAGTGCCAAGTAGGTAAACTGAAGCTACCAGTGGAGACCTAAACTATAAGTTTGGAATATTTATAGATTATTTCTATGATCTAGATTATAATGGTAAAATTATATTATAATCAAGATCATATAATAATAAATATATATATTACATATCCTTCTTATTTCAAGGAAAGATTACTAGCAATAATTAATCTTTCAGTAAGTTTAAGAAAAATCTTTTCTGCAGCAGACATTCTAGTTACCAGCTAGTCCTTTGTTTTATTTTATTTTTCACTAATAATGCTTACCCTGCCAGCAATTTGCCTGGTAAATGATTCAACAAACTGAGTGACACCATGTTCCAGTAAGACAGAGTTGTTATAGATAAACTGCTGATAGTTGTACTCCTGGCCATCAATCTGAAAGACGTCAGGCAGAAGGGGATGCCAGTGGTAGAGCGTGTTAAACTCAGCAGCAATACGGTTTTGGTACTGGAACTGTTGGTTGAAAAGCAGCTCTGGGTCAAACTTCAGTTTGAAGTGATAGCCACTCAAGTGCTGTACGTAGTCTTCAATCACAATCTTAATAGTTTCTCCTACAGGCACAAAATAAAAAATTGAAAACATGAATTCTTTCTGCTCACAAATGTTCAAGCAACTGAAATGCAACTGGTCATTTGGCATTCCTATCTAGATTTTCTTTTCCACCATTGAGGTAGGTGTCTGACCAATCCAGCTGAAGGACTGAATGAATATGGAGCAGGTGATTGTACATGCATGACACTCCAAGTATTATATTCCTCCCAAGCAAAGGAAACAAGTTAGTTTTCTTTGAGGAAGAGGGTTTTCTTTTTAAGTGATTTGCTCTTCTTGCTTACCTATCAGGATTAGCCTGCTTGTCTGGAACAACTGCTCATCGCCCCATTCTGGATGCTCTTGTTTAAGCACATCACACACTCTGTTGTGTTCCCGCAGCCAAATGGTGGCATACATCATCAGACCAGGCACCAGACCAAAGACCTCCTGGCCCACAGCAAACTTCAAGTGTTCAGGAATATGAGGCGGGTAGATCATTTCAACCTGAGTATCTTTGACAGTGGGAGGATACATCTCTCCATTAATCATCTAAAAAAGTATCAGTAAGAAGAGGTAAGAAACAAATTTTCATCATTAGAGATTTAGAACATAGGTGGGTGGTGAGTGGTAATGAATTCTTAATATTTAAATGGAACAAACCTGATATTTCATTTTTCCATCCTTGAAAAGGCGCAGCTTATGTTGTCTCTCTAAAGATTCACCATAAACATGACTTAAGTCCACCTAGAAGATTATGAAAAATTTTTGATTTGCTACTGAAGTTGTTCTTATGTAAAATGCCTAGGATGTATTTATTACTAAATAATGTGATGATGTAGTTTGCTTTAAAATTTTTCAGTAACATATTTTTTTCATAGCCACAAAATTAATAAATTCACTTGTTTATCCACTAAAAATAACCCCATAGCTTATAAATCTAAATTAGTGTCTCATATGGAGCCTGTATCAGAATTTTTCATTCTAATTATATGATATTTCTTTTAAAAAGCAGCAGAAAATGTTTAGATATAAAATACTTATTAATTGAAGCTATGTCACTGAAACCCAAGAGATAATAATGCTGCAAAAATCTCACCTTATAATATTTAAGGCAGCGTAATCAAGGTAACAAATTTTTTTAAAGACAACTTTTTTGCAGATCCAATATTTTAAACTAAAAATATGAGTCAAACTACAAATAATAATCTGTATATATGTATGTAAGTATGTTTTATGTATTTTTTCACTCAACCAGTGAGATAAAATGGAAACCCCATTAAGGTTTTTACACACAGAACTTGATTTGCTACAAATTCTCATTTAATTCCGTCTCACCCCATGGTTCTTTCCCTTAGTGAAAGCTGGTCCTCGTTCAAAATCTGTCTTGAAAAATTGATGGGTGAAGTGCTGGGCAAAGAATGCAAACATCAGATTTGTGCCCTGGGGATCAGGAATGAACTTTCTTCTTAGAAGTACTTTTTTCACAACTTCTTTCGAATCAGGAAGCTCTTTCCTCCCTGTAAAAAATGAGAAAGCCAAAATAAGAACCCATTTATATATTTAAGGAAGCAGAGAGTAAACTGTCAATTTACCAGGGTCTTCTTCACTTACAGGAAAAATACAACTTTGAACAAGATCATAATATTAATGGAAGTTCTAAGATATAGGGGAACAACCTCTTACTGAATAATCTACTTTAACTAGTATTAATTCAGTTTTAATGAAAGAATTTGAGAACCTATGACATTATACCAAAATATCTGGGCTTCCCTGGTGGCTCAGATGATAAAGAATCTGCCTGCAATGCAGAAGACCCAGATTCGATACCTAGGTTAGGAAGATACCCTGGAGAAAAGAATGGCAACCCACTCCAGTACTCTTGCTTGGAGAATTCCATGGACATAGAAGCCTGGCTAGCCACAGTCCATGGGGTTGCAAAGAGTTGGACACAGTCGAGTGACTAACATTTTCACTTTTTCATACCAAAAAGCCTATTTGCTTCCATGGAATAGTTTACTTGGACTCACAATTTCAAAAAATATCCAGAGATATCCATAAGAAGGGAAAAAATAGTTTTATTAACAAATAATCATAGTTTGGGGTCAAATTTTCTAGGTATCAATCCAATCCCAGTTACAGTTAATATAACTGTCTCCTCTCACTCACCTTTCACACCCATGGGTGTTGGGCAGTCATCAGGCACAGGAGGAAGAGCTCTGGTATAATAGGACAGGTTAGAAAAGGCTTCCCAGCTTTTATAGCTGTAGTGCACATTATAAGTTGGCGGACTCTCAATCAAATGTGATCTCGCTGAAATTTTAGAGGAAAAAAAATGTTATTTGTTGCCATCCACAAGGCAAATCAATGCTCATTTTTATTGTATAATGTACAAAGTGGCACTAGAATAAATTTAATTTAATTAATACAAAGATACTCTATTTTAAAGTAATCATACTTTAAAGCCTGCTACTGGTGCTCAAAAAAGAGGAAAGAATGATGCATTAAAAGGCATCTTTGATAAAGTATATATTCTTTACAGAATATGTTTTGGTCTAGCCATTTTGATTTTTTTCAAATAACCATCCACTTATTGTTCAAGAGGCCCATGAGCAAAATGTCTGGGCTTGACACTCACATTAGAAATAAAGGTTACTTTCTTGCCGACCCCAATCCAAATTATTCATTTATTTTAATGGGTGCAGTTCTGTGCCCCATGGCCATTCAGTAAACAACGGGACCACGCGTCCTTCACAAACTGTCAAGAACAGTGAAGGTCAGCAGAGGCGGGCAGTATTTTAAGCAGAATTCTGCCTGTGAGACAGAACTTTAGAAGCTTCAGGGGATTCGGATGTCAATATTTTTGGCCATTAAGATAGTAGGCAAACTAAAATGGTATATTTAAACATGTTTTGAATTAAGTTTTAAAATCTAAAATTTATAAAGTACATTTTTCTTTGAGGCAGCTGAGAACCCTAAAGTGATTTGTACTTACACGTCAACACATATCTCATAATCATATTTCGCAGGAAGGAGATCTTATTGACAATGTTCCAGACTCCCTTGAAGTGGGTAAGTATGTAGTGCACTGTGTCGGGAGTGGGTTTCAGGAGTAATTTTATTCTTGTCAGAAATTCAGCTGCAATGAGAGGAAAAAGAAATTAACGGGACACATTATAAGACACAATTCTGTAAAATGATAACTGTATATACCCCATTCCAAATGAGGGCACTCAACAACAAACTTACGTGTGGTACAGTTTTCACCATAGAATCCTGTTCGGGTACAGTCACATTTATACTGGTCAAATCCTACACTCATACATACACCTCGATTCTGGCATGGATGGGAACAGCAAGGATTTGCTACAAAAACAGTACAGACAGTGAATAAATAATTTTTCAGTGTCAATCTTGACTTAAGCATTT
This sequence comes from Capricornis sumatraensis, assembly GCF_032405125.1. Lineage (NCBI taxonomy): Eukaryota > Metazoa > Chordata > Mammalia > Artiodactyla > Bovidae > Capricornis > Capricornis sumatraensis. Next base: position 74,969,043 of record NC_091082.1, read on the forward strand.
AATTGCTTTACTTACTATGAGTCAACTTCACAATAAAAATTTCAAGAAATATATAGGTAGTCACGGGAAAACTTTTTTTTGACTTGCCTTACAGAATGGCTATAATGTAGAAATACCAACTTCCTTTTCTAAATAAAGGTAACAGAATATTCCACCAGGGAAATCATGTTGCTAAATTTTTCTTAGAAACTTTAGATGCTCAAATTAGCCTTTAGAAGAGGCTCAAAGTAGGACTTTCAAAACTAGAGGGAATAGACCAAGTATTTTAATCAAACAGTTTTTTTTTGTTTCTTTGTTTTTTTGTTTTCCTTCTTCTTTCTTCTCTGTCAAAAAGCTGGAGAAAGATCTGGAGGAAGAACATTCTAAGTTGAGAGGAAAACAAGTGCAAAGGCCCTGAGGCATGCCTGACAGAAGAGGAAGAAGTGGACGCTAAGTTCAGAAAAGGTGAAGGCAGATCCTGTGGGGTTTATGGGAATTTGGGTTTTATTTCACGTGTCAGGGGAGATCATTGAATGATTTACAGTATTAAGGTGGCATGACTTAATTTACATTAGAAAAAGACAACAACGACAAAAACAAACTATGGAGAAATCTGCAAAGTAAAAACAGCTTGCTTTTAAGCTATTCTGTTTATCTTAAAAAACAATCTGGTCTTCCCTGGGCCGGGAAAGCACTAACTAGGGAAGTTATATAACACAATTATTTTCATTCAATAGCAGTTAGGTGCTATACAAAATCATCTCACATATATTGATCAGATCTCCTTGTCTTATAATGACAACCTGCAAATTAGTATCCCCGTTCCTATTTAGTAGATGAGAAAAGATGGGTGCAATAACTGGCCCATGAAGAACAGAGCTGAGGGCAAAGCGGGGCTAGCCGTCCAGTTTATTTGGACTCGAGTGGTCCGGACTCGGCCTCTGAATTCTGGGAGTATTTAGAATACCTGGAGTTCCCGGGAGAAGTCTGAGCAGAAACTCAGCCCGGGTGGACGGAGCCGCAGAATCCCGGGCACGGGCGCCAGGAACTCACTCACCTGCACCGCAGAGCGCCACGGCGGCGCAGAGCAGCAGGGCCCGGGCGAGCATCTCGGCTGCGGGCGGGGCACGGGGCCGGCGGAGGCGTCGAGGTGCGCGGATCGGAGCTGCGGGGCCGGAGGAGGCGCTGTGCGGAGTTCCGGGGCGTCCTCTGACGCTGCGAGTCCTTTGACAACTGGAAGCTAACGGAGAGGACCTTCCTTTTATGCGTGAAATAGCCCACGTGACGGCATGAGTGTTTCTTTCCGCCTTTCCTTCCCCCCTTCCAAAACTTTTCCCCCTCTTTCTACTTAAGCAATTGCGTAAGACCCGGGTGGGGGTAGGGTTTCTTTCTTTCTTTCTTTCTTTTTAGCTGCGCAAACTAGAAAATCGGAAACTTGGGGAGTCGCGCTTGGCTTCCCTAAGGTGGGTGCAAAGCGGATCGCCCCCTCCCAGTGCCGACTTTCCAGCGCCCCTCGGCCGGTTTCTCCACCGCTGGCGCCGTGCTTCGCGCCAGACGCCTTTCCTTCTGTCGCGGTTGGGACCGAGGCATCCGAGAGGGGGTCCGAGGTAGATTTTCTGGGTGAGGGCGGGGGTGGGGAGGGCGGCCTCCCGGCTTCCTCTCCCGGAATCGATCAGGGGGCTGGGACGTTCCGGAGCTCAGGGAATCCCCTCGCGCGCCCGCGCTCCCCAGCCCCCACGTCTGGTCCCTCGGCTTTTGGGGGCCGAGGAAGTCACAGTCTGGAGAGACTGGGGAGAATCGGGCCAAGAAAGGCTGACATGTTTTACTCATGTATTTCAGATGTGTCCTGATTTCAGTGACTGCTCTTAACCTCGTGTAGATGTACGCACATACAAAACTTTCAATTTTTTTATTTTTTATTTTTTTACTTGACCGAATGAACTGTAATAGCTGTAGTCAGTGTATAGGTACCTGTAGGTTCTTTCTCTAGCTAAGTTGTTTTCAACATAAAAAATACTGTTCTTCATGCCACCACCCCGACGTTGCTTCTTGGAGAGAGGAAATAAAGGTAAATTCCTCCCCTCAAAACTGACCCTGAGCACTTATCCTGTAAATAGTCAATCTGAGATTGAGGGGTCACCGCTGTAACCTTTCCTCTCCTCCCATGAACAAGGGAAGCGGAGGTGACCGGGATGTTTAAGGATGCTCACCGTCCTAAAGATCTGCTTTAAGGCGTTTCTGTCTCTGCTGCAGTGATTTTCACTGTTTTGGTCACCAGCTCTTCACAGGAGATATCAATTGAAGGAAGTAGATTCTTAAAGCCTGCTTTGTGTGTGTGTGTTTTCTGCCTACCTCTCTGGGATGATGAGTTGTGACAAAGGAGTCAAGTACAACATTACGTTTACTTCTCAGTTGTCTGGGTTTATTAGGGCCAGTTTTCTAGGCTCATTTTGGAAGGTAATTTGATGAGGAATTCGGATGGAATGGATGTGAAGGAAGGGTGATTTTGACAATTTTCAATGTCATCATCTTTTGTTTTCGTTTGATTCTGTCTTGTGGTCTGGAGGGGTGTGTGAAGGTGAAATGCCACCCCCTCTCCGCCACCCCCCTCCCCTGCCCCCCAAAAAAGAGAAAAGAAAAAAGTAGCTGCATTGTAGAGCCCTTTAAAAAAAGACAATCAACTTTTTTTTCAGCATTTTGCTTAATGTGATTCTACATGAGACAAATGACTAAAATTCCATCTCACCCAGGAAGCCTGTCTCCTCTAGTCATATTTAATCATTCCATTTGTGACACTCCCATTTATTGTACTGAGTCTTACATGAAATTTCAGCTAAGAGCATAGATGTAAACAATCTTTTAATAATTCCAGTTTTCTGTTTCATTTTAAGTGGTAGCATGTGTCTACTCAAATTTTAAGTGGATATTTAGGACTACCAATTTGAGTTTGGTTAGATGCCAAGGAAGAATTCATACTCTGACTCTGCTGGCTTTATATTGTAATCCTGAATTCATTTTGAAGTCATCATCATCATTGTCCTCATCTGATCTTAATTGTATACCTGCTACGTATAAAAGTGTGTTCTATTGTTTGCAGGGAGACTAAATTCAAAGTGTGAACAAAACAGGGTGCTGAGAATAATCACATTTAGATTACTTGGAACTTAAAGAAATTGAACTCCATTTCATAGTGGAAATTCAATTAAAAAATACCTATTCGGTTAAACTACTTGGTTTAATCTGTAACTTATATAGCACAATAGAGTAGAGAGAGTTGCATGTACCTATGCTGTCAGAAAATAGGATGGGTGCAGTTTAGAAAGGAAGTCCGGTTATGGACTTGAGGAAAAACTGTTATGATTTATTAACTTTGGTAAGTCTGGGACAGTAAAATAGAATGGGTAGTGTATTTGGGGATGCTGGTCATGGGGAAATATTAAATGTCCCAAACCAACTCAAAATGGCTAAATCCTGTCCTGTGTGGAAAAGTACTATGATTATTATGCCATGATATGTCACAACATAAAAAATAAGATTATAATCATGTGAGACTTAATGTTTCTCACCTGTGTTTAGTGTTTCTGTGTTCATTTTAGACAAATACATGTATCTGTTATATAAAATGCATTAGTCTCTGAAATTTGTTGGAGAATTCTCTGTTAACTGAAAATAAGAAAGCATATTAAAAAAATCTTCCAGAGCATTCTGCTGCGTTTTACTGCCCCCTTCTGCTGCTTCAGTTTTTATCAACTTCTTTTTCTCTCTTGATTGTTGTAAAGATCACTAGGTAGATTTTGTGTCCGATGTTACAACATTCTTAAAAGTCTGCATATGTAGTTTTCATTTGAGATTTAACTTTCATGAATATACTAAAAAAGGAATGAAATATGTGTTAGTTGAAGTAATAAGCCATTCATATGAGCTAAAAGAAAATGAACAGTAAAGACAGTTAATACCCAAAATTCCAAAGGCACTGACATTTTCAAAGGAGATATTTCTTACTGCTTTGAGCAGGGTTCTACCATTCAGGGGCTACCCGGGTGGCGCTAGTGGTAAAGAACCCGCCTGCCAATGCAGGAGACATAAGAGATTTGGGTTCGATCCCTGGGTTGGGAAGATCCCCTGGAGGAGGGCACAGTAACCCATTCCAGTCTTCTTGCCTGGAGAATCCCATGGACAGAGGAACCTGGCAGACTACAGTCCATAGGACTGCAAAAAGTAGGATACAACTGAAGTGACTTTGCACGCACACACGCACTATTCAGACATGAAAGGATGGTCATATCTACTATCTTAGACACGGAACATTTTTCTATCTCCCTGTCTTCACCTTTATCCTATTCTGATTCACTCAAAGATAGTGGAGATTGCCCTTGTCTTTTTTATTCATGACAGGCTGACTAGAAAGAGAGCTTTACTATCTTGCATCTTGCCTGAAGAGAAATTTTTAACAAGGTTTTGCCACAGTGTACATCTGTTTCTTAAAGGGCAGAAACAGATGTACCCATAAAAATACCCATGAAGTGAAGTCTCTCAGTCGTATCCGACTCTTTGCGACCCCATAGACTGCAGCCTGCCAGGCTCCTCTGTCCATGGGATTTTCCAGGCAATAGTACTGGAGTGGATTGCCATTTCCTTCTCCAGGGAATCTTCCCAACCCAGGGCTCGAACCCGGATCTCCCACATTGTAGACAGAGGCTTTACCGTCTGAGCCACCAGGGAAGTCCAAAAATACCCATAGAAGACCTCTACTTTAGTCTTTTAGTGCATGCATGCTAAGTTGCTTCAGTCATGTCTGACTCTTTACAACCCTATGGTTTGTAGCCCCCCAGGCTCCTCTGCCAGTGGGATTCTCCAGTCAAGAAGACTGGAGTGGGTTGCCATGCCCTCCTCCAGAAGATCTCCCCAACTCAGGGGTCAAACCCACATCTCTTATGTCTCCTGCATTGGCAGGTGGGTTGTTTACCACTAGTGCCGCCTGGGAAGCCCAGGCTTTTAGTAAATCATGGTTATTTACCTATTCCTGACTACACAAGATAGGAGTTTCAGCTAGAAAAACAAGAGCGTGTGGACAAAGAATGTCACCTCTCATTTCAGTAAACAAAGGATGTAAAACCCTCAGCCACTGCCCCCTGCCCCCACCCCAGCCTGATGGTCAGGACAGTGGCTCCTGAGGGGAGGTAAACAGGCTGCCACTGCAGTGACTGTGCGCCCCGAGGGGACTCAGGGTGCAGAAAAATGGGATAGTGGCCCTATTGAAGAAAGCATTTCGATAATCCCAGGGTCTTGCATCTTCCCATGTGTGGACAGCACTAAATTCACTAGCTTCAGATGTCTGGTTTCTTTTGATTAGCAGGAATCTTTTGATCTTCCATTTCCTGGGTTTTGGGGGTTTTGCTTTGCAAAAACACTTGTATATCCTAACTCCTTCTTTACCTCTTCAGAAAAGTCTTTCAGAGCTACTGAGAGATGGTATTCCTGGGCTTAACACCAAAGAAAACATAATTCTCACCTTTTAGATTATGTAGGGTTTTATTTTTTCAGTTGACAAAGACAAACATTAAAAAAAAAAAAGTCCTTGTCAAATAAACCAATGAAGAAATACCAAACAATATCTAGTCCTAAGTTTTATTTTTAAAAAGCATCTCCTTTTTCTCAGCTTAGTTCCCAGACAGATTTTTCTTCTCCTTCATTTTTCATGGTTGTATATCATAACTGCTAAGGTGAGTCAAGGTAGATTGGACATGGTCTTTGTGTTAGAGCTAGGAATCCTAAAAGAGGATAAGGAAATACAAGAGTGTGAGCAGGGTGAGCTGGGGCCACATAATGAGACCACACTGACGCTGATGGATTAAACCCAGTTTAAATGAGTTTGGAAGTTGCCACTCTATCCTAACAAAAATCTGAACAAAATGAAAACTCAAAATACTATTCTTAGATCCTCCAAAGAAGTGAGGTGACAGGATAAAAAGCTGCCCTCAAAATTGGAGAGGGCATCCATGGTGGTTCAGCGGTAAGGAATTCACCTGCAGTGCAGGAAACATGGATTCAATCCCTGGGTCAGGAAGATCCCTTGCAGGAGGAAATGGAAGCCCACTCCAGTATTCTTTTCTGGGAAATCCCATGGACAGAGGAGCCTCGAGGGCTACAATCCATGAGGTTGCAAAAGCGTCCACACGACTTAGCAACTAAACAGCAACAGCAACAAAATTGGAGAGATTGGCCATAGAGAGAAGCACAATTTGCCAGAACAGAAACCTACAGGCAGACACCTCCTTGAAAACCAGTGCCTATGTAGGGAAACCCAATGAGTAATGGATTGTGCTTAGTCGCTCATTGTGTCTGACTCTGTGACCCCGTGGACTGTAAACTGCTAGGTTCCTCTGTCCGTGGGGATTCTCCATGGGGAGAACAATACTGGACTGGGTTGCCATGCCCTTCTCCAGGGGATTGTCCCAACCCCGGGATCGAACCTCGGTCTCCAACATTGCAGGCAGATTCTTCACCGTCTGAGGCACCAGGGAAGCCTGAAGAGTAAAGCGCACACACACGTATCTTGAATAAATCTTAAGGGTTAAAAATTCCAGGGGGCGGGGGGTGTCTGTTTACTTTCATGAGTTTTACTTCCTGGAACTCTAACAAGTTCCCACAATGAATTATCAGGAAAAGAAAAAAAATCCCCTTGGAGGACTGGCAGGGAAGCAGGGGAAAAATAGCCATTTTGAAATATGCCAGAGCCTTGTTCTTTTAGATTAGGCTCAAAAGAAATTTTATTAGCAGAGCTTAAACTCTGGGAATTTTATCAGAGCCTAAATGACCTGGGGAAAGGATGTACTCAAACTAGCACCCTCTAGCCATGTCCCGCTTAATCTGTGGCAGTGGGGAATGGAGGAACACTTGTAACACTCACAGCTCAGAGGCATAGGCTGAGTAAAACACCGAGACCTGATCACAGGACTCTAGAAGACTCCCCCATCCCACCCCTCCCACCGCATTGCTAAAGGCCTATTTATCAGAGTTCTTTTCACCCAGTACACCTTGCCCAGCTTTCAAAAAAACCCGACGAGTCACAATGAGAGACAAAAACAGTTGGAAGCGGCAGAGCAAACATTGAAACCAGACTCAGATATAGCACAGATGGTGGAAATATAAGATCGTGAGTGCTGATGGAATAGTAGTTAATGTGCAGGAACAGATGGGTAATATAAGCAGAGAGATGGAAATTCTAAGAAAGAATAAAGAAAATAATTCTAGAGGTCAATAACATTGTAATAGGAATGAAGAATGACTTTGATGAACTTCTTAGTAGGCTGGACGCATCTGAGGAAAGAATCTCTGAGCTTGAGGGTATGGAAGCAGACACTTCCAAAATCAAAAAAGAAAAATATGAAAAGAGAAAAAAATCGTGTTAAAAAAACAAACATAAAGAATAGCCAAGAATTGTTGGAGAATTGCAAAGGGTGTCAAATAGATATAATGGGAATAGAGTAGGAAAAGAAAGAGAGAAAGGAATAGAAGCAATATTTGAAGTAATATTAACTGAGAAATTCCCTAAATTAATCACAGATCCAGGAAGCTCAGAGAACATCAAGTAAGGATGTGCCAATGCAACCATACCTAGGTGTATTATATTAGAACTGCAGAAAAGAAAATATAAAGGAAAAAGAACTCAAAAGAATCTAGAGGGAAAAAAAAAAAACCTTACCATATATACAGAACAAAGATAAGAATTATATCATATTTCCCCTCAGAAGCCATACAAGCAGGAAGACAATGAAATAAAATGTTGAAAAAACAGCAACAACAAAACTCAGTGACATAGCATTCTGTATACTGGGAAACTAACCCTCAAAAGTGAAGGAACAAATTTTCTCAGACAAAATTTGAGGGAATTTGTGGCCACTAGATCTGCCTTACACAAGAAGTTCTTCAGAGAGAAGGAAAATGATGAAAGTTAGAATCTCAGATCTACAGAAAAATAAAGAGCATTAGTGAAGACTAAGTAAGGGTAAAATAAAAACTTATTCTTCTTATTTTTAATTGATCTAATAAGTAGCAGTTTGTTCAACATAATAATGGTAAAAGTGTATTGAAGGATTATAGCTTATGTATAGGAGGCAAATTACAGCTTATGTATAAGAGGTAAATTACAGCTTATGTATAAGAGGTAAATTACACCAAAGGAAGAGGGAGGAATAGGGAATATTTTGTTATGAAGCATGAAGTGGTGTAATGTTATTTGAAAATGGAGTTGGTTTAATTGCAAATGCATATGATGACCACTGTGATATTTTTAAGCATAATTGATATGTTAAAAAGGAAGAAAAAATAGAGTCATATAAAATCCCCAATTAAAAGCACAATTATCAGAAAGAAAAAGAATGGAAGATGAAAATAGGAACAGAATACAAGGAAAACAAGTAGAAAAAAGTTAATATGGTAGATATTAATCCAGCTCTATCAGTAATCACTTTAAGCAACAATGGTACAAACATATCAACTAAAAAACAGAGATTATCAGAACAAACCAAAGAAGAAGACCACCTATATGGTTTCTACAAGAAACCACCTTAAATATAAAGACAGATATAGAATAAAGTAAAAGGATGGAGAAAGATATACCATGCTGCTGCTGCTACTGCTGCTGCTGCTGCTGCTAAGTCACTTCAGTCGTGTCCGACTCGGCAACCCCATAGACGGCAGCTCACCCGGCTCCCCCGTCCCTGGGGGATTCTCCAGGCAAGAACACTGGAGTGGGTTGCCATTTCCTTCTCCAATGCATGAAAGTGAAAAGTGAAAGTGAAGTCGCTCAGTCATGTCTGACTCTTAGCAACCCCCTGGACTGCAGCCTACCAGGATCCTCCATCCATGGGATTTTCCAGGCAAGAGTACTGGAGTGGGGTGCCATTGCCTTTTCCAATACCATGCTAACTCCAATTAAAATAAAGCAGTAGTAGCTATATGAATTTCAGACAGAACAGGCTTCAGAGCAAGGAAACTTATCATGGACAAATATGTATATATGAAGTTGCTCAGTCGTGTCCAACTCTTTGCAACCCTATGGACTATAGCCGGCCAGGCTCCCCCATCCATGGGATTTTTCAGGCAAGAATACTGGAGTGGGTTGCCATTTTCTTCTCCAGGGGATCTTCCTGACCCAGGGATCTAACTCAGGTCTCCCGCGTTGTGGGCTGAATCTTTACCCCTGTGAGCCACACCATGGACAAAGATATACATTAAATAATACAAAGGGGTCAATTCTCCAAGAGGACATAGCAGTCTTTAAAGTGTATGTGTCTAACAAAACAACCTCAAAATACATGAGGCAAAAACTGGTAGAAATAGAACTGCAAGGAGAAATAGATGAAGTCACTCTAATTTCTCTATCAAAAACAGATCCAGCAGGCATAAAATCAAAGAACATAGTTGAATTCAATAGCACCATCAATCAACTGGATATAACTGACATCTGTAGACTACTTGACTCAAAAACACCAGAATATAGGTTCTTCTTGAGGTCACACAGAAAATACAGAAAAATAAACCACATTCTGGGCCATAAAAAAGAACATCTTAACAAACAGAATGATAAAAATCATATAATGTATCAGACCACAGTGGAATTAAACTAAAAATCAATAACCAGAAAGATAACCAGAAAATTCCCAAATATTTGGAGATTACCAGACACACTTCTAAATAACACATGGGTCAAATTAGAAATAACAAGAGACATTTAAAATTTTTAGTTCAGTTCAGTTGCTCAGTCATGTCTGACTCTGTGACCCCAAGGACCACACCAGGCTTCCCTGTCCATCACCAACTCCTGGAGATTACTCAAACTCATGTCCATTGAGTCGGTGATGCCATCCAACCATCTCATCCTCTGTTGTCCCCTTCTCCTGCCTTCAATCTTTCCCAGCATCAGGGTCTTTTCCAGTGAGTCAGTTCTTTGCATCAGGTGGCCAAAGCACTGGAGTTTCAGTTTCAGCATCAGTCCTTCCAATGAATGTTCAGGACTGATTTCCTTTAGGATAGACTGGTTGGATCTCCTTGCAGTCCAACGGACTCTGAAGAGTCTTCTCCAACACCACAGTTCAAAAGCATCAATTCTTCTGCGTTCATCTTTCTTTATAGTCCAACTCTCATATCTGTACATGACTATCGGAAAAACCATAGATTTGACCAGGTGGATTTTTGTTGGCGAAGCAAAGTCTCTGCTTTTAGTATGCTGTCTAGGTTGGTCATAGGTTTTCTTCCAAGGAGCAAGTGTCATTTTGGAGCCCAAGAAAATAAAGTCTGTCACTGCTTCCATTGTTTCCCCATCTATTTGCTATGAAGTGATGGGACCGGATGCCATGATCTTTGTTTTCTGAATGTTGAGTTTTAAGCCAACTTCTTCACTCTTCTCTTTCACTTTCATCAAGAGGCTCTTTAGTTCTTCTTTGCTTTCTGCCATAAAGGTGGTGTCATCTGCGTATCTGAGGTTACTGATATTTCTCCTGGCAATCTTGATTTCAGCTTGTGCTTCATCCAGCCTGGCACTTTGCATGATGTACAATGCATATAAGTTAAATAAGCAGGGTGACAATATACAGCGTTGACATACTCTTTTCCTGATTTGGAACCAGTCTATTGTTCCTTGTCCAGTTCTGATTGTTGCGTTTTGATCTGCATACAGATTTCTCAAGAGGCAAGTCAGGTGGTCTGGTATTCACATCTCTTTAAGAATTTTCCACAGTTTGTTGTGATACAAACAGTCAAAGGCTTAAAAATTTTAAACTAAGTTTAATTTTTAAATTTAATTAAAAAAATTTAAACTAAGTGAAAATAAAAATAGAACTTAAAATTCATGGGATTCAGCCAAAGCACTGCTTGAAGGGAAGCTGATAGCATTAAATGCATATATATTCGAAAAGAAGAAGGATCTAAAATCAGTAATCTTTCGGTTTGCCAACATTCATTCAGTCATAGAGAAATCAAGGGAATTCCAGGAAAACATCTACTTCTGATTCATTGACTATGTGAAAGCCTTTGATTGTGTGGGTAAAAATAAATTGTGGAAAATCCTTTAAGAGATGGAAATACCAGACCACCTGGTCTGGTTATCAGTCTCCTGAGAAATCTATATGCAGGTCAAGAAACAATAGTTATAACCTTACAGGGAATAACTGGTTCAAAATTGGGAAAGGAGTAAGACAAGGCTGTATATTGTCACCTTGTTTAACTTATATGCAGAGTATATCATGGGAAATGCCAAACTGGATGAATCACAGGCTGGAATCAAGATTGCCAGGAGAAATATCAACAATCTCAGATATGCAGATGGCACCACTTTAATGGCAGAAAGTGAAGAGAAACTAAAGAGCCTCTTGATGAGAATGAAAAAGGAGAGTGAAAAAGCTGGTTTAAAACTCAACATTCAAAAAACGAAGATCATGGCATCCAGTCCCATCATTTCATGGCAAATAGATGGGGAAAAAGTGGAAGCAATGGCAGATTTTATTTTCTTGGTGTCCAAAATCACTGTGGACAGTGACTGCAGCCATGAAATTAAAAGATGCTTGTTCCTTGGAAGGAAAGCTATGACAAACTTTGACAGCATATTAAAAAGCAGAGACATCACTTTGCTGACAATGGTCCAAATAGTCAAAGCTATGATTTTTCCAGTAGTCATATATGAATGTGAGAGTTGGACCATAAAGAAGGCTGAGTACTGAAGAATGGATGCTTTTGAACTGTGGTGTTCAAGAAGACTCTTAGGAGATGAAACCATTCAGTCCTAAAGGAAATCAGTCCTGATAATCATTGGAAGGATTTATGCTGAAGCTGAAGCTCCAATATTTTGGCCACCTGATGTGAAGAGCCAGATCATTTGAAAAGACCCCAGTGCTGGGAAAGATTGAAGGCAGGAAGAGAAGGGGGTGACAGAGGATGAGATGATTGGATGGCATAATCAACTCAATGGACATGAGTTTGAGCAAACTCTGAGGCACAGTGAAGGACAGGGAGACCTTGTGTGCTGCAGTCTATGGGATTGCAAGGAGTCAGACATGACTTAGTGACTAAACAACAGCAACAACAATAAATCCAACAATGTATAAAAATTATACACCATAATGAAGTGGAATTTATTCCAAGTATGCAAAGTAACAAGATATGTACAAAATCTCTATAAAGAAAACTACAAAACTCTGATGACAAAAAAAAAAAAAAACACATCAACTAAATAATTGGAGAAATTCCATGTTCATAAATAGACTTTGTCAAGCTGTCAGTTCTTCCCAACTTGATAGATTCAATGCACTTTCAATCAAAATCTCAGAAATTTATCTTGTGGATATAGGAAAACTGATTCTAAAGATTTGAAATGGAAAAGACCCAGGCTATTTAGTTAAATATTGAAGGAGAAGAACAAGATTATAAGACTGATACTAATGACTTCAAGACTTAGCATATAGCTACAGTCACTAAGACAGTGCAATATGGCAAAAGAACAAATGGATCAATAGAACAGAGAGCCCAGAATAGACCCCATAAATAGAATCAATTGATCGTTGGCAGAAGCAATATAATAGAGAAATATAGTCTTTTCGACAAAAGCTACTGGGGCAAGTGAACATCCATATGCAAGAAAAAAAAATCTAGATACAGTTTTCTTCACAAAAATTGACTCAAAATAGAGTTAAATGTGAAATGCAAAACTGAAAAAATAGAAAAGATGATGTAGGAGAAAATCTATGTGGCCTATGTTATCACAATGACTTTTTAGATAGAGCAGCCTTTCATGATCCATGAAATCAGAAATGATTGATGATATAGATGTCCCTAAAATCAAAAACTTCTGCTTTCTGAAAGACCCTGTAAAGAGGATGAGAAGAAAAGCCACTTTGGATGATGACGGTGTGTCCATTTAAGTTCATCATCTGCAACAAACAGGCCACTCTGGTGGGGACCCTGGCAACGGGGCAGATTATCCGTGTGAGGGAACATGGGTATATGGGAGCTCTGTACTTGCTGCTTAATTTTGCCATAACCTTAAACTGCTCTAAAAAATAAAGTTTTTTTTTTTTCTAATTGAAGAATAATTGCTTTACAGAATTTTGTGGTTTTCTATCACACATCAACAAGAATCAGCCTTAGGTACACCCATGTCCCCTCCCACCCAGATATCCCTCCCATCTCCCTCCCCAGCCCAGCCTTCAACCTGCCATAGAACCCCTGTTTGAGTTCCCTGATTCATACAGCAAATTGCCATTGGCTATCTGTTTTACATATGGTATTGTAAAGTTCTGTGTTGGAGAAGGAAATGGTAACCCACTCCAGTATTCTGGCTTAGGGAATTCCATGGACAGAGGAGCCTGGTGGGCTACAGCCCATGGGGTCACAAAGAGTTGGGCATGACTGGGCGACTAACACACACACACAAATTTCTATGTTACTCTCTCCACACATCTCCCCTTCTCCTTCCCCCCTCCCCGCATGTCCATAGGTCTGTTCTCTATGTCTGTTTCTCCATTGCTGCCCTGAAAATAAATTCATCAGTATCATCTTTTTAGAGTCTATATATATGTGTCAGTATACGATGTTTATATTTCTCTTTCTGACTTACTTCATTCTGTATAATAGGCTCTAGGTCCATCTACCTCATTAGAATAGATTCAAATGTGTTCCTTTTTATGGCTGAGTAATATTCCATTGTATATATGTACCACAGCTTCTTTATCAATTCATCTATCAATGGACATCTAGGTTGCTTCCATGTTCTAGCTACTGTAAATAGTGCTGCAATGAACAGTGAGGTACATGTGTCTTTTGCAAGTTTGGTTTCCTCAGGGTATATGACTAGGAGTGGGATTGCTGGGTCATATGGTGGTTTTATTCCTAGCTTTTTAGAGACTCTCCATACCGTCTTTCATAGTGGCTTTATCAGTTTACATTCCCACCAGCAATGCAAGGGTGTTCCCCTTTCTCCACACTCTCTCCAGCATTTGTTGTTTGTAGACTTTGATGATGGGCATTCTGATTGGTGTGAGATGGTATCTTATTGTAGTTTGATTTGTGTTTCTGTAATAAAGAGTGATGTTGAGCATCTTTTCATGTGCTTGTTAACCATCTGTATGTCTTCTTTGGAGAAATGTCTCTTCAGGTTCCTTTCCCACTTTTTGAATGGGGCAGATTGTCCATGTGTGGGGACATGAGTATATGGGAACTCTGTACTTGCTGCTTTATTTTTCCATGACCTTACACTGCTCTAAAAAATAAAGTTTATTAATTAAAAAAAAATTTAAAAGAACCTCAGCCCATAAAAGCGCTTTTGCTTTAGCTGTTTCTTTTTCACTTGTTCACATATTAATTCTACTCTCCTCACACATGCTTCATGTTAATTTTAGTGGTGGATGAAAACAACCTCCACCATATGAGCCACAAGTCTATTTTGCTAAAGGCAAAGCATTTTTTTTTTTTTACTATTCGTAATCATTGGTAAAAATCTTCAAGGCTGAATACTGCAGAATCTGAAAAATGACAGATGCTCTTTTCCTAACTAAAAATTCTCTGTACCCTAAGGAGAATAATTCCCTTGCTATTAATAACTTGTTATTCCCTTATTATTAATAAAATCTGAAGAATTTATTCCTTCTCTCATTCCTCTCATATCCAGACATTGTATTCATATAAGTCCTCGTTTCCCCTTGTTTGAAATGATGCCATACCCAAGTGCTTGTGCTCAATGCAAAGGGAGGCTAAACAAATGGAAACATTGGAGTTGGGAGCAGAGAAACGTTTACTGCAGGGACCAAGCAAGGAAAATAGGCAGCTCATGCTCAAACACCTTGAACTCTCCAATCATTTGGGGTAAGAGTTTTTAAAGGTGAAATTTGGGGTGATAGCTGCAGGGCATGTGGCTTTCTTCTGATTGGTTGGTGGTGAGGCAACAGCGTGGTGGTGCCCCAGGAATCTTGTGCTCAGCTTGAAGTTGCCATTCTCTATTGGGGTTGAGACCTTTGTTCCTGACAAAGATCTCAAAAACATGTATATCCCTTGAGGAGAAACCAAGACCTGCTTTATCACTATTGTTTCTTCCCTGCTCCTCCTTTGTTTCTGCATTTCCTCCCTTCCCTTCAGTTCAGTTCAGCCACTCAGTTGTGTCCAGCACTTTGCGACCCTATGGACTGCAGCACACCAGGCTTCCCTGTCCATCACCAACTCCCAGAGCCTGCTCAAACTCATATCCATCAAGTTGGTGATGCCATCCAACCATCCCATCCTCTGTTGTCTCCTTCTCCTCCCGCCTTTCATCTTTCCCAGCATCGGGGTCTTTTCAAATCAGTCAGTTCTTCACATCCCAGGTGGCCAAGGTATTGGAGCTTCAGCTTCAGCATCAGTCCTTCCAAAGAATATTAAGGACTTATTTCTTTTAGGATGGACTGATTGGATCTCCTTGCATTCCAAGGGACTCTCAAGAGTCTTCTCCAACACCACAGTTCAAAAATATCAATTCTTTGGCACTCAGCCTGCTTTATGGTCCAATTCTCAATCCATACATGACTACTGGAAAAACCATAGGTTTGACTATAGTTTTGACCTCCATTCCCATAGCTTTGACATCCTTCCCTAGTTAGGAACTATTTGAATCTGCTTTTTGTTAGTTGCTCAGTCATGTCTGATTCTTTGTGACCCCACAGACTGTAGCCTGCCAGGCTCCTCTGTCCATGGGATTCTCCAGGGAAGAATACTTGAGTGGGTTACCATTTCCTTCTCCAGGACATCTTCCTAACCCAGGATTTGAGCCCGGGTCTCCTGCATTGCAGGCTTCCCAGGTGGCCCTAGTGGTAAAGAACCTGCCTGCCAATACAGGAGACATAAGAGATGTGTGTTCGATTCCTGGGTCTGGAAGATCCCCTGCAGGAAGGCATGGCAACCCACTTTAGTAATCTTGCCTGGAGAATCCCATGGACAGAGGAGCCTGGTGGGCTACAGTCTAAAGGGTCGCAAAGAGTCGGACATGACTGAAGTGATTTAGCACACACACAGCACTCCTGCATTGCAAGCAGATTCTTTACCATCTGAGCCACCAAGGAAGCCCTCAGGCTTTAGAACTCAGGAAGCCCTCAGGCTTTAGAACTCAGGAAAGATCAAGTAGGCTGAAGCCTTTTTTCCTGTAAACAAGAAATAAGGAGCATGGAGAGTGTCGTGGTCTGGGCGTGGGTTGGTAAAGAATTTCCAGACATGAGAGGCAAATAAAGTTTATTAGAGCGGGAGACAGCGGGCCAGCTCAAGGGAGAGCCAGTGTTGAACAGGGGTCCTTAGTCCACTTTTATACCCAAGGTACAGGAGTGGGATAGGGCTCTTGTGGGTCATTCGCTGATTGGATGAGGCACATATATTGCAGGAGGGGAAGAGTAACACAAATATCTCCTCCCTATTGGGTAGGAGGAGAGACAGGTTATACTGCTCAGGAGAACCTGAAATCAGTTAATAGCTATAACAGGGGGGAGGGAAGGATGATAATGGTCCGGTTTTTCTGTTCCTGCATTCCAAAACCCTCCTTGGTTTTATCTGCTCTTTTGTCCCTGGGTCACCACAGAGAGGCTTTTATACCCAGGAGGGCCTTACAGGGTCCTGCTCAATTTCAGAAGCACTACTCATAAGATGTGTACATCTTTTCCAATTGCTTCTGCAAAAGCTTCAGGGTTTCTGGCCTCTAAAGCTGTATCTCTACTCTCTAATCTAATTTAAATTTCAAATACTTATACAACTGCCCCCCGGAACTTTTCATAAGACCATACTAGAAGCCAAACTCACCCTCAGCTTAAAATTCATTCTTCTGTGCGTGCTCAGTCATGTCCAACTCTTTGCAATCCCGGGGACTGCAGCCTGCCAAGTTCTTCTGTCCATGGAATTTTCCAGGCAAGAATACTGAAGTGGGTTGCCATTTCCTCCTCCAAGGGATCTTCCCAAGCCAGGGATCAAACCTGCCTCTCCTGTGTCTCCTGCATTGGCAGGCAGAATCTTCATCACTGTGTCATCTGGGAATAAAATTGAGTTGTTCAGTTGCTAAGTCATGTCCTGTTGTAGAGAAAAAGCCAATTCTGACTCCATGATGGAAACTGTTTCTTTAACTTACGTTTCATTGCTTTTGTTATTATAAGCATACATAGTGGCTTCCTTAAAAGGACCCTGCCCCTCTGCTTGTCTGTAAACTAAAGGGCTTTTGTTCCCTGCACACCTGGAAATAGAAGAGATTAATACACCCCTTCCAAAGGCTGACCATCCCTTTGGAGATGCTTTGAAAGACTGTAGACCCTTTCACTTTACCTCCCCACTGCCTCTCTCTCTCTGTTCTGCTTTTTGACTTTCAGTTCAGTTCAGTTCAGTCGCTGAACTGCAGTACTCCAGGCCTCCCTGTCCATCACCAGCTGCCGGAGTTCACCCAAACCCATATCCATTGACTCGGTGATGCCATCCAACCATCTCATCCTCTGTCGTCCCCTTCGCCTCCTGCCCTCAATCTTCCCCAGCATCAAAGTCTTTTCTAATGAGTCAACTCTTCACATGAGGTGGCCAAGTATTGGAGTTTCAGCTTCAACATCAGTCCTTCCAATGAACATCCAGGATTGATCTCCTTTAGGATGGACTGGTTGGATCACCTTGCAGTCCAAGGGACTCTCAAGAGTCTTCTCCAACACCACAGTTCAAAAGCATCAATTCTTTGGTGCTCAGCTTTCTTCACAGTCTAACTCTCACATCCATACATGACCGCTGGAAAAACCATAGCCTTGACTAGATGCACCTTTGTTGACAAAGTAATGTCTCTGCTTTTGAATATGCTGTCTAGGTTGATCATAACTTTCCTTTCAAGGAGTAAGTATCTTTTAATTTCATAGTTGCAATCACCATTTGCAGTGATTTTGGAGCCCAGAAAAATAAAGTCTGACACTGTTTCCTTTGTTTCCCCATCTATTTCCCATGAAGTGATGGAACCAGATGGAACCAGATCTTAGTTTTCTGAATGTTGAACTTTAAGCCAACTTTTTCACCCTCCTCTTTCACTTTCATCAAGAGGCTTTTCAGTTCCTCTTCACTTTCTGCCATAAGGGTGTGTCATCTGCATATCTGAGGTTATTGATATTTCTCCTGGCAATCTTGATTCCAGCTTGTGCTTCTTCCAGCACAGTGTTTCTCATGATGTACTCTGCATATAAGTTAAATAAGCAGGGTGACAATATACAGCCTTGACATACTCCTTTTTCTATTTGGAACCAGTCTTTTGTTCCATGTCCAGTTCTGACTGTTGCTTCCTGACCTGCATACAGGTTTCTTAAGTGGCAGGTCAGATGGTCTGGTATTCCCATCTCTTTCAGAATTTTCCACAGTTTATTGTGATCCATGCAGTCAAAGGCTTTGGCATATTCAATGAAGCAAAAATAGATGTTTTTCTGGAACTCTTGCTTTTTCAATGATCCAGCAATGTTGGCAATTTGATGTCTCGTTCCTCCGCCTTTTCTAAAACCAGTTAAAACATCTGGAAGTTCACAGTTCACATATTGCTGAAGCCTGGCTTGGAGAATTTTGAGCATTACTTTACTAGTGTGTGAAGTGAGTGCAGTTGTGGCTTTTGGCTTTAGTTCCTCATTACTTCTTTCCCTCTGACTCTACAAAAGAGTCGAGCCACAGGACTGGAAAGGGTCAGTTTTCATTCCTGTCCCAGAGAAAGGCAATGCCAAAGAATGCTCAAACTACCGCACAATTGCACTCATCTCACACGCTAGAGAAGTAATGTTCAAAATTCTCCAAGCCAGGGTTCACGGATTGTTGGCACTGGTTTTAGAAAAGGCACAGAGGAACTTGAGAATCAAATTGCCAACATCCACTGGATCATAAAAAGCAGGAGAACTCCATGAAAACATCTATTTCTGCTTTATTGACTATGCCAAAGCCTTTGACTGTGTGGATCACAGTAAACTGTGGAAAATTTTGAAAGAGATGGGAATACCAGACCACCTGACTGGCCTCTTGACAAACCTGTATGCAGGTCAGGATGCAACCATTAGAACTGGACATGGAACAACAGACTGGTTCCAAATAGAAAAAGGAGAACGTCAAGGCTGTATATTGTCACTCTAGTTGTCTAATTTATATGCAGAGTACATCATGAGAAATGCTGGGCTGGAAGAAGCACAAGCTGGAATCAAGATTGCCGGGAGAAATATCAATAACCTCAGATATGCAGATGACACCACCCTTATGGCAGAAGGTGAAGAAGAACTAAAGAGCCTCTTGATGAAAGTGAAAGAGGAGACTGAAAAAGTTGGCTTAAAGCCTGCTGCTGCTACTGCTGCTAAGTCGCTTCAGTCGTGTTCGACTCTGTGCAACCCCATAGACGGCAGCCCACCAGGTTCCCCCGTCCCTCGGATTCTCCAGGCAAGAACACTAGAGTGGGTTGCCATTTCCTTCTCCAATGCATGAAAGTGAAAAGTCAAAGTGAAGTTGCTCAGTCATGTCTGACTCTTAGTGACCCCATGGACTGCAGCCTACCAGGCTCCTCCATCCGTGGGATTTTTCAGGCAAAAGTACTGGAGTGGGGTGCCAAAGCCTAACATTCAGAAAACAAAGATCATAGCATCCGGTCTCATCACTTCATGGCAAATAGATGGAGAAACAGTGGAAATAGTGGCAGACTTTATATTTCTGGGCTCCAAAATCACTTCAGATGGTGACTGAAGCCATGCAATTAAAAAACGCTTAATCCTTGGGAGAAAAGCTGTGACCAACCTAGACAGCATATTAAGAAGCAGAGACATTACTTTGCCAATAAAGGTCCGTCTAGCCAATGCTCTGATTTGTCCAGTAGTCATGTATGGATATGAGAGTTGGACTATAAAAAAAAGCTGAGCACCAAAGAATTAATACTTTTGAACTGTGGTGTTGGAGAAGACTCTTGAGAGTCCCTTGGACTGCAAGGAGATCCAGCCAGTCCATCCTAAAGGACACCAGTCCTGGGTATTCACTGGAAGGACTGCTGTTGAAGCTGAAACTCTAATACTTTGGCCACCTGATGCGAAGAGCTGACTTATTTGAAAAGACCTTGATGCTAGAAAGATTGAGGGCAGGAGGAGAAGGGGACAACAGAAGATGAGATGGTTGGATGGCATCACTGACTCAATGGACATGAGTTTGAGTAAACTCCAGGAGTTGGTGATGTGCAGGGAAGCCTGACGTGCTGCAGTCCATGGGGTCGCAGAGTCAGACACGACTGAGGGACTTACTCAACTGAAAGTAATTAGAAGCTGGCATGTCCTATGTAATTAGAAACTGATTTTTCTGCAAATATTAATATTTTTCCATCTAGCCAAGTGAGCCTGACTTGTTTCATCTGTGAGAGCCCCACTTTTAATCCACCTCTTTTGTAAGCGGGTGGGTTTTACATTGTTGTACCTGACTCAGAACTGAAGTCTCGAAGTAAGAACTGGGGCCTTGCTGCTGTGTGTTTATGTATATCTCTTGTTTGGAAAATATTGCCCTGGTTGATTGTAAAAATAGCTCTATTTAATTGGCTTAAATAATAGTAATAACCACTTTTAAACCAAAAACATTCTAAATACAAGAGAAATCAAGTTAGACAAGTTTCCATTTCACATGAACTGGAAAACATGTAATATTATATTAGTACCTAATATTAATGTTTGATTGTTTACTAATAATAATATAGACATGTCTTGAATCAACATATTAAATATAATATTAAGTATAAAACTTTCATTGTGCCTAGGTTTAACATAAATAAGCTATTACATCTGTTACAAATGTCACCAAGTACCTCAATGTGGAAAAAAACTTTAAGGAAACTAAGATGTGTTTTCAATAGACAGTGTGATGAATAAAAAAAAAATACAGAAAAGAGTTATGCATGATCATGTAGGAAAGATATGGTCTTTTCTATCAAAGGAGAAGTTATAAGAAATAAAGAAGAAATTCATTTTCCAAACATTCGAACAGAAAGATATATAGCCGGCTTGTGAATAAGATTCCTACTATGGTGGCTTCCCCGATAGCTCAGCTGGTAAAGAATTTGCAATGCAGGAGACCCTGGTTCGATTCCTGGGTCGGGAAGATACCCTGGAGAAAGGATAGGCTACCTACTCCAGTATTCTTGGGCTTCCCTTGTGGCTCAGCTGGTAAAGAATCTGCCTGCAACATGGGAGACCTGGGTTCAATCCCTGGGTTGTGAAGATCCCATGGAGAAGGGAAAGGCTACCCACTCCAATATTCTGGCCTGGAGAATTCCATGAAATCCATGGGGCTGCAAAGAGTCAGACATGACTGAATGACTTTCACTTCACTTTCACACTTCATGGTGGCTGGTTGCCAGTCCTTTTTTCTTTTCACTTCTGATTCTCTTTCCTCATAAGAACAGTTTGACAGGCTAAGTTTGCAGGTTTTATCCTGGACATGTGCAAAGAACTAAGTGAAAGTCGTTCAGTTATGTCCAACTCTTTGAGACCCCCTTGGAATTCTCCAGGTCAGAATACTGGCATGGGTAGCCTTTCCCTTCTCCAGGGGATCTTCCTAACCCAGGGACTGAACCTAGGTCTCCCGCATTGCAGGCAGATTCTTTACCAGCTGAACCACAAGGGAAGCCCGAAGAACTCAATGGGTAGGGAAAATAGTTACCAATTGTCCAGTAAAAACTTAGGTGACATCTGGGAAAGATTCTAAGTCTGTGGTCCTTAACTTATGAAGAGCCAAGCGAGGGAACGAACCTGAGTATTAAAGATAAAAACCAAGCAGATTTCCCACTGGATGTGCTTGCTCCAAGACCCTTGTTTTGTTTTTTTTTTAATTCTCTTTATTTCTTTTATTTTTTTTTCTTCTTTTTTTAAAAATTTTTTTAAATATTTTAAAATCTTTAATTCTTACATGTGTTCCCAAACATGAACCCCCCTCCCACCTCCCTCCCCATAACATCTCAGTGGGTCATCCCCATGCACCAACCCCAAGCATGCTGTATCCTGCGTCAGACATAGACTGGCGATTCAATTCTTACATGACAGTATACATGATAGAATGCCATTCTCCAAAATCATCCCACCTTCTCCCTCTCCCTCTGAGTCCAAAAGTCCGTTATACACAGCTGTGTCTTTTTTCCTGTCTTGCATACAGGGTCGTCATTGCCATCTTTCTAAGACCCTTGTTTGTAGCAACCCCTTTGGCAGCAGTTAAGACCGCCTTGATGAGCCATTTTTGACTGTTTTATTCCTGCCACGCTGTTTGAGAGCATTTCCAACAATCAGAATTTCCAAAGACTTGGATTTGTTTTTTGTTGTTGTTGTTGTTGTTGTTCAGAGAAAAGTTTTCTTGGAATGCATTTTTGATAACAAACTACATGAATTTCTTTGTCTTTAAGTGACTTATATTTGCTTTTGAGATCTCTGGTTACTTTAAGGAATAAGTATTGTCCAAGTGTCTTTATCAATTAATCAGATGTCTAACCATGATTTTTAAGTCTTTTGTCATTTATAGATACTTTTGTCCTGTGATGCTATTATGAAAAGGGCTTCACTATCAAGGAGATTCACTGGAAGCTTATGGAAGCAGTTGTAAGAGCTTCACATGAGAATGATGCTATGTAGGCCAAGATGGTGGACTAATCAGCTGGCTTTCTGAATAAAGTTGTTTTCCTTGCCTCAACACCTAGTCTCTCAGGCTCATTGGCCTGTCATGTGGTGAGCAGAGCAAGCCTGGACTCAGTTAACAGTCCAGCTCTTTGTGACCCCATGAACTGTAGCACAGCAGTTTCCTCTGCCCTCCACTATCTCCCAGAATTTGCTTAAATTCATGTCCACTGAGTTAGTGATGCTAACATCTCATCTTCTGCCAACTCCTTTTCCTTTTGCCTTCAATTTTTCCCAGCATCAGGGTCTTTTCCAATGAGTTGGCTCTTTGCATCAGGTGGCCAAAGTATTGGAACTTCAGCATCAGCATAAAGCTATTTTCCTTTAATATTCACCATAGGAGTTAACAGGCTCACAATCCAACCAGATTTATCATTTATTAGCATTTGTCAGTATTTCAAGTGCTACACATTTCAATAACTATTTATTGAATGAATGAGTGGAACTGTCTTCTGTGGCTTCCACAGTGGCACAGTGGTAAAGAACCACTCCTGCCAATGCATGAGATGAGGGTTCGATCACTGGGTTGGGTAGATCCCCTGGAGAAGGAAATGGTAACCCACTCCAGTATTCTTGCCTGGAGAATTCCATGGACAGAAGAGGCTGGTGGGCTACAGTACATGGGGTTGCAAAGAGTCAGACATGACTTAGTGACTAAACAACAATGACATCTTCTGTGAAGTTCATGCTGAAAACTCAGCCTTTATGCACTTGATACCGAATCAAATCTTAGAGACAGAAGTTGGGGTGAAGCAGAAAAGAATAGATTTATTGCTTGGCTTAAGAAGGGAGGACACAGCGGATTCCTGTGTCACAAAATTGTGTGTCCTAAGCCAGGAAGATTTGGTGAGAAGTTTTACAGCAAGGGTTCAAGGAAGAGATTGCTGATAAGGATCAGGTATGTGTAACCTTTAACCTGGCCTCAAGTGATCTCCTGATGAGCTTCTCTAGTTCCTTTAATCTGGCCTCTGGTGGTCTTCTCTGGAATGAAGAATGGTAACATCTTCCATTTGTTTTAGTTCTGTAAATAGCTCAAAGATATTGTCATGTGTATCCCCATGAGGCTGACTCTGCCCCAAGGCTGCACTATTGCTTCTAGGCTGCTCTTCCCTTATCTGTGTATCCCCTCCCTTCCCTGACTAGCAACTGTTGGAACTCAGAGAAGAAGGTCATGGAGGCTACTTTGTGCAAAAAATAGGGGGGACACAGAAAGGCTTCTATGCCCAGGAGTCCCACAGGGTCTTGCTTGGTTTCAAAATCAGCTTTAATAATTAGATGATCTTCATTTCATCTTATAGTCCTTTCCTAAAGTTTGAATTTTCAAATCAATGATATCAACATTTTTAAAGCTTTTTTTTTTTTTTTGATGCAATAGTTATGGCTGACACTGCTGGAGGGCTCTCCTGCCAGGAACTGCTCTGACCCTTTGTACAGTTCTGCAGATTAATGATGCAGTTTCAATCCCTGGATCAGGAAGATCCCCTGGGGGAGGACCTGGCAACCCCCTCCAGTATTCTTGCCTGGAGAATCCCCATGGACAGAGGAGCCTAGTGGGCTAAAATCACATATCTTATAAACTTCAGGGGTCCATAGGCAAACAATGGAAAACAAGAACCTTCAACCTGAAAGCACACATTTTGAGTGATAAGGATTTGAGTAGCAAAGAAAGATAGGGCTAGGAGGGAATATCCTGCATCCAAATGTAACTTTTTTCTCATTGTGCTCTCATTATAATAAGATTTGCCTTACAGATAAGCTCTTCATCATGCATGAATGCCATGACCCTTCTGATCTAGGCTAAATGGGGACAGAAATTCCTCCTTCTCTTGGGAAAATGGAGCTGGGATGAAAATCAGGAAAGTCAACCCCCAAACTCCTCCTTTTCCGTTGAATGTTCCACCCCTTCATTTGTATATCCCTTATAAGCAGCTTGTCTGCCCACTCTCCGGGTATCGTTGCTTAAATAAACTTTCACTGTACTCTCTTGGGCTTCCCTGGTGGCTCAGATGGTAAAAAAAAATCTGTATGCCTATGCAGGAGACATGGATTCTTCAGGGGTCAAGAAGATCCCCTGGAGAAGGAAATGGCAACCCACTTCAGTATTCTTATCTGGAGAATTCCATGGGAAAAGGAGCCTGGCTGGCTATAGTCCATGGTGTCTCAAAGACTCAGACATGACTGAATAACTAACACCTTTCACAGTTTAATTTCTTAAATCTCTCTGCTTCATCTCTGAATTCTTTCATGACAAAGAAGGAACCTCAAAATCACTGGCAACAGTTGGACTTAACATATGCCCATTTTTATATTCCTGTTTTTTTTTTTATAAACTTCAGTTCAGTTGCTCAGTCATGTCTGACTCTTTGCGACCCCATAAACTGCAGCATGCCAGACCTCCCTGTCCATCACCAAATCCTGGAGTCCACCCAAACCCATGTCCATTGAGTTGGTGATGCCATCCAACCATTTCATCCTCTGTCATTCCCTTCTCCTCCCACCTTCAATCTTTCCCAGCATCAGGGTCTTTTCTTGAGTCAGCTCTTTGCATCAGGTAGCCAAAGTATTGGAGTTTCAGCTTCAACAGCAGTCTTTCCAGACTGATCTCCTTTAGGATGGACTGGTTGGATCTCCTTGCAGTCCAAGGGACTCTCAAGAGTCTTCTCCAACACCACAGTTCTTCGGCGCTCACCTTTCTCTATTGTCCAACTCTCACATTCATACATGACTACTGGAAAAACCATAGCCTCGACTAGATGGACTTTTGTTCACAAAGTAATGTCTCTACTTTTTAATATGCTGTCTAAGTTGGTCATAGCTTTTCTTCCAAAGAGTAAGTGTCTTTTAACTTCATAGCTTCAGTCACCATCTGCAGTGATTTTGGAGCTCCCCAAAATAAAATCTGTTACTGTTTCCACTGTTTCCCCATCTATTTCCCATGAAGTGATGGGACCGGATGCCATGATTTTAGTTTTCTGAATGTTAAGCTTTAAGCCAACTTTTTCACTCTCCTCTTTGACTTTCATCAAGAGGCTCTTTAGTTCTTCTTCACTTTCGGCCGTAAGGGTGGTATCATCTGCATATCTGAGGTTATTGATATTTCTCCCAGCAATCTTGATTCCAGCTTGTGCTTCTTCCAGTCCAGTGTTTCTCATGATGTACACTGCATATAAGTTAAATAAGTGGGGTGACAATATACAGCCTTGATGTCCTCCTTTTCCTATTTGGAACCAGTCCATTGTTCCATGTCCAGTTCTAACTGTTGCTTCCTGACCTGTATATAGGTTTCTAAGAGGCAGGTCAGGTGGTCTGGTATTCCCATCTCTCTCAGAATTTTCCACAGTTTATTGTGATCCATAGACTTAAATACTCTTAAAAGGGATGTTAAACATCATGTTTCATCTGTCAAGTCTAACAGCTTCTTGTTGCATTTGAAATAAAGTTTAAACTCTTTAAAATGGCCTGCAAGGCCCTACCCACCT
The DNA here is from genome assembly GCF_032405125.1 of Capricornis sumatraensis. Taxonomy (NCBI): domain Eukaryota; kingdom Metazoa; phylum Chordata; class Mammalia; order Artiodactyla; family Bovidae; genus Capricornis; species Capricornis sumatraensis. The sequence goes on from NC_091082.1 coordinate 74,995,177, forward strand.
CTCCAACTTTCTCAGACAACTCTTTCTTCCTCACTATGATCCGGTCACACAGGGTTATGTGTGTCATAATCACATCTAAGTTTCTGCTGCCCAAAGGCCTTTGTATTTGATGTTATGGCAATGGCAACCCACTCCAGTACTCTTGCCTGGAAAATCCCATGGATGGAGGAGCCTGGTAGGCTGCAGTCCATGGGGTCATTAAGAGTCGGGCACGACTGAGCAACTTCACTTTCACTTACCCAGGGTATAGTCAAGGCTATGGTTTTTCCTGTGGTCATGTATGGATGTGAGAGTTTGACTGTGAAGAAGGCTGAGAGCTGAAGAATTGATGCTTTTGAAGTATGGTGTTGGAGAAGACTCTTGAGAGTCCCTTGGACTGCAAGGCGATCCAACCAGTCATTCTGAAGGAGATCAGCCCTAGGATTTCTTTGGAAGGAATGATGCTGAAGCTGAAGCTCCAGTACTTTGGCCACCTCATGCGAAGAGTTGACTCATTGGAAAAGATTCTGATGCTGGGAGGGATTGGGGCAGGAGGAGAAAGGGACGACAGAGGATGAGATGGCTGGATGGCATCACTGACTCGATGGACGTGAGTTTGAGTTAACTCCAGGAGATGGTGATGGACAGGGAGGCCTGGCGTGCTGCGATTCATGAGGTTGCAAAGAGTCGGACACGACTGAGCGACTGAACTGAACTGAACTGGAACACTAAATAATATATATTTACAATGACTATCTCTTAGCTGTGGGACTAAAGGTAATCTTAATTTTCATCTTTTTGCTAGAAGTTTTAACAAATTGATTAATTAATTGGGCTGCACCAGGTCTTGTTGTGGCACACAGGATCTTTAGTTACAACATCTGAACTCTAGTTGAGTCATGTGGAATCTAGTTCTCTGACCTGGGATGGAACTTGGGCCCCTGTATTGGACATTCAGCGTCTTAGCTGCTGGACCACCAGGGAAGATGATGAAAGTGTTAGTTGCTGTCATGTCCCACTCTTTGCTACCCCATGCTATAGCCTCCCAGGTTCCTCTGTCCATGGAATTCTCCAGGCAAGAATAATGGAGTGGCAGCCATTCCCTTCTCAAGGGGATCTTCCTGACCCATGGATGGAACCCAGGTCTCCTGCATTATAGGCAGATTCTTGACCATCTGAGCCACCAGAGAAAGACCACCAAAGAAGTGCCGTGCTAATCTTTATTTCTATATATTCTAAACAAATGCTCATTTTTATAATAAGAGATATGTATTTTAATAAAAATAAATATATTTTAATTATGTATTTCTTAGCCTAATTACATAGCCTAATTTGATGTGGTCTAAAATATTTAAAACTTCTTTATATCAAATGCCATCATTATTTCCAATATAGTGTAATGAAAGGAGTGTTTAATTTGAGAGATTGATCTTAAAACCTTAGACAGGTCTTATCTTTGTTAGTTTCTTCATCAACTCATAAGTTGGTAATGAGGATCCTTTAAACTATGAGAAGACATCCAAATCCAGGACATTTAGACTTCCTGAAATCCTTTTCTTCAAATGAAATCTGATCATTGCTCTGCTCTGCCACTGAGATATTTCATGTCTTTGTATTTTCATTTTCATCTTTCTAATTTTATACTTTGAACTATTCTCAGATTGCTGGCTGTTGTTAAGATGTTCATCTGCCACAAAGGTGATCACAGTGCTGATATGACATTCAACTCCAAAACACATCTCCTTTTTGTGGTTTAAACTGACTCCATTTTGGTATTATTTGAATAGTTGCAAATACTGTTTTTAAATTTGCATTCTTCACTTGACATTTAAGTAAAATCTTACTCACTTGGCATTTAGGTAAATCTTACTCACTTACTTAAACTTAGCATTTAAGTAAATCAGCTGTTTTCACTTATAAGTGGTATGTGTAATTTATTTTAGAAGCAAATGGAAAAAAAAATCTATTTAAAGAAGGTACCTGCTCCCAACTTCCTTACCAATTTTTTATTACAAAAGAAATTAGAAAAACAAAACAAAAATTTGAAGTGGTTTAATGGATGGGTTATTCACTAGGCTGTTTGTTGTTTGTTTCCAAATGTTATCTTTGACCTGGAGGAGGGCATGGCAACCCACTTCTGTATTCTTGCTTGAGAATTCCATGGACAGGAGAGCTTGGCAGGCTACAGTCCATAGGGTCGCAACAAGTCAGACACGACTGAAGCAACTTAGCATGCAGCACGCGATCCTAAATACATTAAGATAAATCATCTATTTTACAGTCACCGAATGAAATATTTGTTATTTTTTTGTTGCTGAATGTATTTTCACAAAATACTAGGTGCCTTCTGTGGGTAGGAGATGCAAAACTTTATAATCAAACCAAATTCAGAGCTTGGTTTTGAAGCAAGCAAATCAATGGCCTGCTTTTATGAGTAAACATGACAATGAGGGTAATTGTAAATCTCTGGCTCAAGGTAATTATTCAATATGTATTTGGCAAATGACATACTGTGCATGACTGTCATTCTTCTGTTTCCTTGGAACCATGTCCACTCAGTCATCTGTTGGCATTATAGGTATTAACAGTAATCACTGATCATTGCTTGCTTATGGGCCTTGCTTATATTATTAAGGGGAAGGCAGAAGATAAACTAGTAAGGAAGAAATGAATGTATTTACAAATTGAATTAAGTTATATGAAGGCATTAAACAGGTTCAGTGATTGAAAAGTATATGTTGGTCAAAGAGGGTCTGTTAATGCAGAACATAACATACCTTTTTTCTGTGGTGGATTGTGTTATGAAAAGTGAGCCACTGAAACACACCATATGTGGTGGTTTTAATACAATATTTTTGAGCTTTACAATAAGATATGTAGCAAGAAGATGAAAAAAAGCTAAGATGGTCACTCATTCTTTAGTCCTGTTTAATAGAGAAATATAATACTTTAAACATTGCTAGCACGGAGTCATCACTCTTCTCTAGGCCAATAATTTTGTTTGTTTGTTTTCTGACTATGCTGCCTGACATGTGGGATCCTAATTCCCCGACCGGGGATTGAACCCGTGCCCCTTGCAGTGGAAACACAGTCTTAAACCACTGTACTACCAGGGAATTCCTGAAAATATTCAGTATCAAATGTTTGTGTTCCAACAATTTAAAACAAGTTGAAAAAAAAAAAAAAGTCAAGATTTCAGTGCTTTCACAATGCTTGGTTATTTATTCTTTCCATTATAGCATCTATTGAATATTTGAGGTGAGGCATAATATAGAGTGTAATTTAATCTTCACTAACAGTTGTTATATATATATATATTTAATATTTATTTAGCTTCATGGGGTCTTAGTTGTAGTGCATGGGCTTTTTTCATGCATGTGGGATCTTAGTTCCCAGACCTGGGATCAAACCTGCATCACCTGCATTGGAAGAAGGATTTTTAACCACCAGACTGCCAGGGAAATCCCCCAATGTATATTTTGAAGTCTGTTCTATGTATGATAACACTGGGCCTCAGAGAGGACCAAGGTAACACATCTTGTGAATTACTAATCTGAGATTTAATTATTTACATATCTGTTTTCCCAACTATACAGAATAAGCTACCTAGCAGTAGGACCCTGTATGTTTAAGAGTATGGATTCTGGATTTAGGTTCCTGATAATTTCTTGCTTTTCAATCTCTGAAAAAGCACTTAAGCTTTCTCTTAATTTTCTTATCTGTAAGTAGGGATAAAATATGATAATGCACATGAGACACCAAGCATAGTGCCTAGCAATGAGACAGGCTGGAACCTGCTTGTCTGACCTCTTATCAATTTTTATTAATTAAGGAGGCCAAGAACCCTGGTCAGTAATAGCAACAAAGTCAACACTGTAAATCTTAGATATTTTCATATATATGTGTATTTTAATGTTATTAATACTTATTGTAGACAAAACCTATTAATTCTTCCGTATACAAGTTCTGAGTGAGGCACTCTACACATGTGTTCTAACATTCTTAAATGTTCAGTATCTTTCTGCCTTCATGGGACTGGGTGGTGGCTTCAACTGCTCTAAAAAGTGGCTTCTTTACTTTGATTTAGGGTCTCCCAGGGCTTTGAGAAAATTCCTATCATATTGATTTGAAGATCACACCAAGCTTCCCAAAGGAAATCTCTCTATATATTAAACACCCAGTGTGTATAATGCTCACTATTGGTAATATAAAATATGGGTAAATATCAAGTTTCTTTTCTTAATTAAGTGGTAAGAATGTCATTTTCTCATGCAGACACTAATCTTAATTGATTTTTGAGTACACAACAACCAAGTTCTACAAGACTGGGACATCTAAGACCTCAGAAGAAGTTGGTGCCAGGAGCTTAAAAATGTTATCTTCACAGTAAATAAACTTTGGGGTGAGACCACGTGAAAAATAAACAAAACAATACACAATGTGTATGAATTTTTCTGATTTCTTTAACAATATTAATAGTTTAATTTCTGTGCTTTAGAAATTAGTTTGAGTAATGAGTTCAAAAGTGATTTAAGATTGGGGAGTGAGAAATGTAGTGGTCACCTTTTTGTTGTTTTTATTCCTTATTCAGGAACTAAGCATCCAATCCAAACATGCCGTTTCATAAAGCTACAAAAGTGGATGAGAAAAGAAATGAAGATGGTGCTGAGCAATTTTATCATGGGTGCTAGAAAAATTAATTCAGTCCATGACCTACTAAGGGCATTCAGTAGAAGTAACGAATACACATATGTTGGAAAACCGAGAGAGTAGCACTGACATATATACACGTGTGTGTGTGTGTGTGTGTGTGTGTGTGTGTGTTAGTCACTCTATATGTAAAGCAGATAGCTAGTGGGAAGCTGCTGCATAACACAGGGAGCTCAGCCCGGTGCTCTGTGATGACCTAGAGGGGTGGGATGGGGCAGCAATGGGAGAGAGGTCCAAGAGGGAGGGGATATATGTATACAGATAGCTGATTCACATTTACAGCAGAAACTAACTCAACATTGTAAAGCAATTATCTTCCAATTAAAAAAAAAAACAAATATGTTGAGATGAGGAAGACTACAAAATTTAGTTATCCGCACACAGAGACACATTTATTCCAAGTGTGGTAAGTTTATTGAACAAGTAGGTGCTCAGTACATCCTTATTTAACAAAGAAGGAAGATGGAAGGGGGAAAGATATCGACCACTAGAGATGTCTCCTATATTACTGCAGAATTTCAAGAGCCCAGCTACATCTCTGCATAACAACAGTTAACTTTTACGTAGGTTTTCAGTTTAACTTATTGGGCTTCCCAGGTGGCTCAGTGGTAATCCACCTCCTGATGGAGGAGACTCAGAAGACTCAATGGATTGGGAAGATCTCCTGGAGAAGGAAATGGAAACCCACTCCAGCATTCTTGCCTGGGAATTCCCATGGACAGAGGAGCCTTGAAGGCTATAGTCCATAGTGTCACAAAGAGTTGGACACCACTGAGTGACTGAGCACACACACAATCTGATTCTATTATAAGCTCCTTTATGTTGCTGTTGTTTAGTCGCTAAGTTGTGTCCAACTCTTCTTCAGCCTCATGAATTATAGCCCACCAGGCTCCTCTGTCTATGGGATTTTCCAGGCAAGAATATTGGAGTGGGTTGCCATTTCCTTCTCCAGGGGATTTTCCCAACCCAGGGATCAAACCCATGTCTCCTGCAATGGCAGGCAGATTCTCTACCACTTCGCCACCTGGGAAGCCCAAGCTTCTTCAGAGTAAAACTCATTTAAGTTCCAAGATGCAAAACAATTCATAGAGATTCGTGTTGTTGTCATGTATCTTTTATAGATGAGGGCACTGCGGTGCAGAGACAGTACAAGGTCACGCATAATATTAAGAGGCATAATATTAAACTGGGATTTGAACCAGGGCGATCTGATGCCAGTGCGTGTGCTCGTCTCCAGTGGGATCAAACTGTGATTCTTGTTGTTGACTATAAAATAGACCTTGAGTCCTGGCAGACTTTTTTAAAGAGAAGTCTTTAAAGGTATAATTTTCAAACATCCTATTTAAACAGAAATATAAATTCTTTTGAGAAAGGAAGGAAATTTAACTAAGGATTTATTTAATAAAGTCCTACTAGAAAGGTTTTCTTGGTTTCAGGAGTGTTATATTATGCAGGTCCACACTGGAAAAATCACCCTAGTTAGCCTATGTATAAACTACATGATAAATGATTACTTTGGTTGTACTATCTTTGAAAATAAACATACTAGATGGTTTATATTTGTCTTCTCACCAAGTCACAATTTATTCTTAGCTGTCTCACATGATCTGAAAATCATGACAGACAAAATCTAATAATAAAAGATTGTTTTTACTAAGAGAGAACACCTGGTCGCCAGCAGATGTGTGGAATTCTGCAGTCTCTGCTACTGAGTAGTGCTGAATCTTCCATAATGCTTTTAATCTCCTATAATGCTTTTAATCTCCTTGGACCCAAGTTTCCTCATATCTAAAATGCTATCTAAAGTTTTATTTCAGCTTTAAAAATGCCTATGATGCTCTCTCTATAGAAGTAAATAATCAAATTAAAAATAGTTTTTGAAATATTATTTGAAAATGTATGTAAATTAAGAAAAACCCTGAAGCTTATCTATAATGTGAAATACCGAGTTGTCTATTAATTAGTAAAGTTGAAATTGCATTTCACTGGTGGCTCAGTGGTAAAGAATCTGCCTGCTAAGCAGGAGACTAAGGTTCCATCCCTGGGCTGGGAAAATTCCCTGGAGAAGGAAATGGCAACCCACTCCAATATTCTTGCCTGGGAAATCCCATGGACAGAAGAGCCTGGTGGGCTACAGTCCCTGGGGTTCCAAAAGAGCTGAACACGACTTAGACCTAGACCGAGAAAGCTGAAATTTAGAAGAGAGCTAAATTTAAAGAATGCCTGAAACCAGTGACGATTATTACAAATGTGGACTTTAAGTAGGTATGATATAACTACTCTGATAGTAGGGAGGATCCAAGAAAGGGGGAAGTGAAACCAAGTTGGGGCACAGAAGAATATTTTCCCCCTTATTTCTTGTAGGCAAGACTCCAGCCTCAATGACCTTTCCTGAGTTCTTAAGGGCAGCCTTGAACAATGGCTAATCAATGGAGGAGCAGTCGAGAATCCACCTGAGGCAAAATTAAAGAGATCAGAGAAAGTCATCAAGATTAGGAGATCTGACCACCTGACACCCTGCACACTCCCTCTTCTTGTCAGCAACCCCACCCTTGGGAAATATTATTATAAAATTCCTCATCAAATCCTACTGGCAAAGGAATAAAGCTACTCCATTTTACACCTCAAAAAAAAAAAAAAAAAAAACGAAAAAGGAAAAGGGACTTCCTTGGTGGGCTGGTGGTTAAGATTTCATCTTCCTATATATGGGGTGTGGCTTGGATCCTTGGTTGAGGCACTGGGCATGGCCAAAATTTTTTTTAAAAAGAATGGTCCATGTTAAACAAAAATCTTTGAAAAACAAATAGGATTTGGAAGGAGGAACGTCAGAAGCCCTTTTAATCAGTTCAATTCAGTTCAGTTCAGGGCTCAGTTGGGTCCGACTCTTTGTGACCCATGGACTGCAGCACGACAGGCCTCCCTGTCCATCACCAACTCCTGGAGTTTATTCAAACTCAAACCCTTTTAATTGATGATGTTAAAAACATGACAAATAGAGCTTCTCTGCTGGTCCAGTGGTTATGAATATGCCTTGCAATGCAGGGGATGCTGGTCTGATCCCTAGTCCAGGAGGATTCCATGAGCCACAACTACTAAGCCCACCAGCTGCTACTACTGAAGCTGGCACGCCCTAGATCCTGTACTCTGCAAAAGGACAAGTCAGTGCAATGAGAAGCCTGCGCACAGCAACAGAGTAGTCCCTGCTTGCCGCAACTGGAGAAAGAACAGGTACAGCAACGAAGACCCAGCACAGTCAAAAATTAAGAAACAAATCTTTAAAAGAAAAAAGACATATATATATATTTTTATACTTAGCAGAGCCTTGACTTTTATTTTTATGTATGGATATTTTTCATTTTTATCAAACATGAGAACTTTATACCCACTGTTTACTATTTATTTTTTTGGCTTTGTCAGGCATTGCAGGCCGGCTCTCTAGTTGTGACACTCGGGCTCTGGACTATGGGGTCTGTAGTTGCAGAGCACAGACTTAGCTGTCCCATGGGACATGAGTCTTAGTTCCCCGACCTAAGGGTCAAACCCGCACCCCTGGCATTGCAAGGTGGATTCTTCAGCTCTGGCCCACAAGGGAGTTCCCATACCCAGTTTAGCAGCATACTTTTCTCACTACTAAATATGCCTTGGAGATAATTTCTTTTCAGTACATTCTATCACCTCCTTTTAAACAGCACGGTGTTCACTTGTATCTATCTGTCATTCATTCTTAGTCAGTTCCGTATTTATAGACTTTATATTGTTTGCAGTCTTTAAATGGGCTTCCCTGATGGCTCAGCAGGTAAAGAATCTGCCTGCAATGCAGGAGATACAGGAGACGTGGGTTCAATTCCTGGGTCAGGAAGATCCCCTGAAGAAGGAAATGGCAACCTGCTCCAGTATTCTTGCCTGGAAAACCCTATGGACAGAGGAGCCTGGTGGGCTACAGTCCAAAGGGTTGCAAAGAGTTGGAAAAAACTAAGCACGCAGGCATGGCAGTCTTCATAATTTAAATAATGGTGCAAGATACAATTTTCTATCACATGTATTTTATTCATCTATGTGACTATAACTGCAGAAAAAATTCTAGATATGCAATCATAAAGCCAAAGGACATATACATTAAAAATACTGATAGATGTTAGCCAATTGGTTGAAAGAATTATTTATATTTTAAGGAAATCAAATTTTATTGCCTTGTTTATTTGTTCACTGATTCAATACTATTATCTGGCCATCTGTTGAACTAAGGAATTGTTTTAGGTGTGTATCTAGGTATGCATGGGGATATAGCAGTGCATAAAATGCAAACCTGAGACCATTCAAAAGACTGGAATAACAAAATTTACATATTTGGAAAATAACTTCAGCATTTGTTCATCTCTGCCCTGAGCCAAGGGTGTTCAGAAACACTCCTGCTCTCTGTGGTGGATGACGTGGGCACTGCCTGGATCCCTCTGCAGGGCTGAGGGACTCATTTCCTCAGCTTCTGGGAGGTGTGATGGTGAGCCACACTACTGAGATCCCTGAAGTTCAGTGACTCTCTTCTGCCCAATACTACTTCCTTGGAACCACTCTAAGGATGTTGTTCCCAGAGCATATTTTGGTAAGCTTCCTTTGAAAATCTCTCACTCAGAGGCAGTTTCCTGAGGACCCTGAGCTATGACTGACTGTTCATTTGTACCCAGTATGGACCTCCTAACAGAAGCAGAAGATATTAAGAAGAAGTGGCAAGAATACACAGTAGAACTCTACAAAAAAGATCTTCATGACCCAGATAACCACAGTGGTGTGATCATTCATCTAGAGCCAGACATCCTGGAATGTGAAGTCAAGTGGGTCTTAGGAAGCATCACTACAAACAAATCTAGTGGAGGTGAGGGAATTCCAGTTGAGCTATTTCAAACTGTAAGAGAAGATGCTGTGAAAATGCTCCACTCAATATGCCAGCAAAATTGGAAAACTCAGCAGTGGCCACAGGACTGGAAAGGGCCAGTCTTCATTCCAATCCCAAAGAAAGGCAATGCCAAAGAATGCTCAAACTACCGCACAATTGTACTCATCTCACAGGTTAGCAAAGTAATGCTCAAAATTCACCAAGCAAGGCCTCAACTGTACTTGAACCAAGAACTTCCAACTGTTCAAGCTCGATTTAGCAAAGGCAGAGGAACCAGAGATCAAATTGCCAACATACATTTTATCATCAAAAAATCAAGAGAGTTCCAGAAAAACATCTGCTTCATTGACTACACCAAAGCCTTTGTGTAGATCACAACAAACTGTGGAAAATTCTTAAAGAGATGGAGATACTAGACCACTCTACCTGCCTCTTGAGAAATCTGTATGCAAGTCAGGAAGCAACAGTTAGAACTGGACAGAAAACAATGGACTGGTTCCAAATTGGGAAAGGAGTTCATCAAGGCTGTCTATTGTCACTCCGCTTATTTAACTTATGTGCAGAGTACATCATGCGAAATGCTGGGCTAGATGAAGCACAAGCTGGAATCAAGATTACCGGGAGAAATATCAATAACCTCAGATATGCAGATGACACCACCCTGATGGCAGAAAGTGAAGAGGAACTAAAGAGCCTCTTGATGAAAGCAAAAGAGGAGAATGAAAAAGCTGGCTTAAAGTTCAACATTCAAAAAACAAAGATCATGGCATCTGGTCCCGTCACTTCATGGCAAATAGATGGGGAAACAATGGAAACAGTGACAGACTTTATTTTCTTGGGTTCCAAAATCACTGCAGATGGTGATTGCAGCCATGAAATTAAAAGATGCTTGCTCCTTGAAAGAAAAGCTGTGACAAACCTAGGCAGCATATTAAAGAGCAAAGACATTACTTTGCCAACAAAGGTCCATCTAGTGAAAGCTATGGTTTTTCCAGTAGTCATGTATGGGTGTGAGAGTTGGACTATAAAGAAAGCTAAGAGCCAATGAATTGATGCTTTTGAACTGTGTTGTTGGAGAAGACTCTTGGAAGATCCTTGGAGTGTAAGGAGATGAAACCAGTCAATCCTAAAGGAAAACAATCCTAAAGGAAATCAGTCCTGAATATTCATTGGAAGGACTGATGCTGGAAGCTGAAACTCCAATACTTTGGCCACCTGATATGAAAAACTGAGTCATTGGAAAAGTCCATGATGCTGGGAAAGATTGAAGACAGGAGGAGAAGGGGACAATAGAGGATGAGATGGTTGGATGGCATCACCAACTGGATGGACATTATTTTGAGCAAGCTCCAGGAGTTGTTGATGGACAGGGAAGCCTGGCGTGCTGCAGTCCATGGGGTCGCAAAGAGTCAGACAGGACCGAGCAACTGAACTGAACCTGGAGCGGGTCAGACAGTCAGGACTGGAGGTTGAGGTTTCTAAATGGGCCTCTGCTGTCTTTGTGCTCTTACTAGTGAAACCAAGTGGGCCCTGAGGGGCTCCAAATCACAGAGGCCTTCTGTCCCCCATTTCTTGTAGGCAAGACTCTAGTATTATGACCTGCCCTGAGGTCCCAAGGGCAGTTGAACAGTTGCTAATCAAGTGAGGAACAGCTGAGAAATGACGTCAAGCAAGACTGAAAGAACCAGAGAAGCTTATCAAGATTAGGAGACACCTGAGAAGAACTTAAGAAAGTGCAAACACCCTAATCTTGTTAGAGACCCCACTTTGACCCACTGTTATAAAAACCTTCCTCAGGGTTTCTGGGTGGAGAGACAAAAAGTTTTTCTGGAAAAAGCCTGGTGTGTCTCCCTTTCCCTGGCAAATCAATAAAGCTTTTCTACTTCACCCAAAACTGTCTCCAGGATTTGATTCAGCACCCTGTGTACAGAAAGGCCAAGCTTTTGGTAATTTTCTTATGGGTAGTGTGATGGTTCTTGTTCCCCTGTGGGAGGATACTGGGAAGAGAATGATGGAGAATGATTATCCCTTTCTGCCTTACCCAGTGGTTAGCCACTTGAGTAGCTCAAGCTTTCGCAGATCCTGCCAGACTCACTCTCAAACTATGTTTTTATCTGGCATAGTTACTGGTATATACACGTACATACATGTACACACGTATATAATATATATATACACACATATTCATATTTGTGTATGTATTGTTGCCATTGTTTAGAAATGTTTCACTTTAATGCATTCATATTTGTCAAACTCTTTTATTGCTTCTATGGTTTGCCTATGAAGAAAGACCTCCCCACTAAGATTCTCTCATGTTCTTATATGAAATTTTTACTTTATTATAGTATTGACATCACATATTTGATATATTTGGAATTTATCATGATCTAAAGAACTAGGTAGGAATCCCGTTTTGTTTAGTTTTGTTTTCAAATAGCTAAACATTTGCCAAAACAGCCAAATTGTCCGTATGGTGAACAGCTTGCCCTTTTCCCTTATTGCAAAATGCTGTCCTAGTATATACAAATTATTCTATCTGTTTGGGTTTCTTTATGAATGCCTCTATTGTACTGAACTTTTTATTTGCTAATGTCATACTACTTTAATCACTGTAATTACAGATTTAAATGTATGGTAGAACTAGGGCTTCATTATTTCTTTACCTGCTATTCTATTTTTATTTTTCTACATGAATTTTGTGGTAGATTTTTCTTGTTCCCTCAAAAAACATTTGTATATCTATTGAGATTACATGGCATTCATACAATAACTTAAAGGAAAATAAATGCAACTATAACAGCGAAGCTTCTTAAAAATGGTTGCATCTCTATTCAACTTTATTGAAGGTATCTTTGGCTGAAGTTTTCATCACATAATTCTTACACATTTAAGCTTATTCCTAGTTTTTTGTTGTTGTCGTTGCTATTATAAATTATATCTTTTCTTTCTTTATTTTCCTAAGTAACTGTAAGGAAAGTCATTTTAGGAGAGCTGCTGACATTGATATTTGTATATTAATTTGTGTCTAGCTAGCTTAATTATTTTTGAATTTGCAATTGATAGGATTCACAGATATGCAGTCATACCATCTGAAATAAGTGACATTTTCTCTTTTGTTCTTCAGTTTTTAAGGACTCTGCCTTTTTCTAATTACTTTGTCCAGTTTTTCAAAAATTATGGCAAGAATTAATGTAGCAGGCATGGTTATCTTGTTCCTGATCTTAGTGAGAGTATGAATATACTTTCCCTATTAGGTATGATGTAATTTGAGTTTGAAAAAACTTGTATTTTGTTATGTTAAAAAAAAATCTATTCTTCCGGTTTTATGAAATTTCATTGTGAATCAGTAATGGATGCTTAATTTTATCACATGTCTTTTGGCATCATTAGTGATGATTAAATGGCTTATTTCCTTTGACCTTTTAATTACATTAATTATAGCAGTAGATTTCCTAATAATAAAAAAATCTCCTTTGGGAAAACCCCTCTGAGTCATGGTGAATTATTCTTTTAATAAGCTGTTGGATTCTATTAAATGATTTTTGCATTAGTATTGATGCTTACACGTGAGATGGATCTATACATTCAAAAGATTCTCTCTGTCAGCTTCTCTTGCCAAAGTTTCATTGTGTCTATTGTGTATAGTTGGGGTTCTCAACTGAAATGAAGGGAAATGTATTAACTAGTAGTAGTAAAATGAAATCGTGAAAGAATTTGGGAGGCTCATTAAATCTCTAAAATATTGAGAATTAGACTAGGAAGTTACATTGCCAGATAAACACCTCACAGGCATTCCCTGGGCTGATACGGAGAAGACAGTACTTCTGCTACTCTTGGGCACCGGACACTATAACTTGAGTGAAGTGTAAATCATTCAGTCGTGTCCAACTCTTTGCGATCCCATGGACTATACAGTCCTTGGAATTCTCTAGGCCAGAATACTGGAGTGGGTAGCCTTTCCCTTCTCCAGGGGATCTTCCCAGAGCAGGGATGAAACTCAGTTCCTCCACATTGCAGGCGGCTTCTTTACCAGCTGAGCCACAGGGGAAGCCACAAGGGAAAATATATACACCAAATAAAATTGGGCTGACTGCCAACTTCCTGTAGTTTTAACTTAACTATAGCTCTTTCAACTTCGTTTCTTGGTGAACTTTGTTAGATTTTTTCTTGTGACTTGAATGGTCCCGTATAATGAACACAGGCCTCCCAGTGGTATCACTGAATCTCCTGTCACTGTTATTTCTGGAAAGCAGAGATGGCTGAAACCATTCTGCTGCCTGTTGTTAGAATTTATTTGACAGAAGCTCTAGTTCTCGAGCAGCTGGCTGACTCACAGGCCCTGCCTGGTACATCCCAGGTTTTGGGCCCAGCTCTAGCTGCAAAGGAGGCTGGGAAAGTGAGTGTCTGCCTCCTGTGGCTTCTATTGTAAAAGTGACCTGTCTGATGAATAGGGGATTCTTAGTCACTGACTTGGACTCCAGTGTTGACTGACAAAACCAAAGGCCCCAGTCCTTGAGAAACAGGAAGTCAATCTTCTCTCTGTAGGGTCTGGAATAAGTAGATATTATTGAAATGATTTATTTGAGTAACTGATATAATTCATCTGTGAAATCATGTAGTTTTGGTATCATTTTAGGATGTTGGTATTTGACCTCTTAATTTTTTTCTATTAAAGTCAGTGCAGATTTCTGGTTTTTTTTTTTTTTTTAATTTCAAATATGGCATTTTTATTCCCTGAAAACAATTTTAAAATTATTTACTTAGCTGCACTGGATCTTAGTTGTGGCATGTGGAATCTAGTTCCCTGACCAGGAATCAAACCCAGTGGGAATGGCCCCCTGTATTGGGAAAGTGGAGCTTAAGTCACTGGACCACCAGGGAAGTCTCCTTGAATACAATTTTTAAAATTCAGATATTCAAATGTTTTTGAATAGAAAGGAGAAAATTATTTAATTTTTAGTATTACAGTTTCTAGTATATAGGTGTTGTTTTTTTCTTCCCGTTTACATTTTTGTTGTTCGGAGGATTTTGCCTTTGATTAGCTATGCTAACTAGTGGTTAATTAGTTTTTGTTTATTTATAAAAGTAGATAATGGGCTTATCTAGAATTTAATGGGTTTTTCCCTTACTCTTATCTGGTTATTATTTCCTGACTTTATCATGTTGATTATTTTTTTACCAAGAAACTACCATCTACATTCTACCATTTTATTATACTTACTTTTCCATATTTATCCATCTCCAAATCTGTCCACACATCCATCCATTTTATTTTTTCATGTTTCAATGTAAATTATAAATTGATTACATTTTCTTTAAATAATTCAGCATGCATATCATTAACTAGAATGTATTACTTGTTTAGAGCTTTTTTCCTTTTCAGTTAAAATTTACAAATGATGAAGTACAAAAATAGTAAGTGTATATTAGTGAAAATTTAACAAATTGGTACACTGGTGTAATGTAGGCCATGTTAAGATATAGAATATTACCATCATCTTAGAAAGTTCTTTCATATCCCTTCCTAATCAGTCTCCAACCTTCCACCCTTAGAAGTATCCATGGTTCTGATATTTTCCCACCATAGTTTTGTTTGTCTGTTATCTGAGTGGAATTAAACAATATGTGCTCTTCTGTATATGACTTTTTTTAATTGTGAGCTTTCTTTGAGATTAACTCATGTTATTTCATGTAACAACAATTCCTTCCTTTTATTATTATTGTTTTCCATTGTAGGAATATGCCAATTTCTTTATATATTCTTCTATTGATACACACATGGATATTTCCAGCTTCCAACTTATTATTAAGTTGACTATAAAACATTTTTATGCAAATCTAGTTATGAGCATATGTTTTTATTTCTCTTGGATGTGTGTCGATTTTTATAAAAACTCCATTACCACTTGAAAAAGTCATATTTTGTATTTATTTTTGCTATTTAATTGTATTGGATAGTATCTATATATTCTTAACCTATTGATTACAGATTGGATAACTGTTAGTTTCTTCAGTAGTCATGTATGGATGTGAGAGCTGGACCATAAAAAAGGCTTAGTACCAAAAACTTGATACTTTCAAATTGTGGTCTGGAGAAGACTCTCGAGAGCCTGCTGGATCACAAGGAAATCAAACCAGTCAATCCTAAAGGAAATTAATCCTGAATATTCATTGGAAGGGCCGATGCTGAAGGTGAAGCTCCAATACTTTGGTCCCCTAATGTGAAGAGCCGACTCATTGGAAAAGACCCTGATGCTGGGAAAGATAGAAGGCAGGAGAAGGGGATGACAGAGGATGAGATGGCTAGATGGCATAATCGACTCAATGGATATGAGTCTGAGCAAACTCTGGGAGATAGTGAAGGACAGGGAAGCCTGACATGCTGCAGTCCATGAGGTCACAAAGACTTAGCAACTGAACAACAGCAAAAGATTCAAGACAAATGGATCTTCATTTTCACTTGATCTCTACTATAACAAAATTTTTTCTTTTTCCCCCTTCATTTAATGCATTTTGTCCTCTATTCAATTTTGTTTGTTTTTAATATTTTGATCAGTACTCTCTTTTTCTTCACATTTGCCTGCCATGTTATTTCCTGTTCTTAGTCTTTGCTAGCTTTTTAAGATATGCATTTTGCATATTGTATAGATAGGTTTTGTTTTATGATCTAACTGGGGGTATACACCTCTTGTTTAACTTCTAGACAACAAATATACCTGGCTCTGAGAAACTTTGAAATTTCTTTCCAAGATGCTTTTCATTCCGCTTCACATTTTACAGTTCAGTGATTTTAAGATTATGTGTGTGTTATTAGCATTTGGGGCCAACAATTCATTATCTAATTTGAGAAGTATAACCTGGAAGCGCAGCTTTCTATTTCAGTTGTTAAATCTCAGGATCCAAAAAGTTCCTTGTTTACAAAAGTTTCACGTGTCTGGTTAGCCATAGAATATTTTGGAAATTAAATGCATGTATATACATAGTTAAAATAATAAAAGGGGAGAGGCATATATTATGGAAGATGGAATAAAATAATATGACAAGTTTGGACATTTTTCAGATTTCATGATACTAAATCCCTCCGCACAAGTTGCTATTGATTTTTTTCTCTTTTAAACTGTCCTATTCCTAACTTTTGGAAACACTTTCATGGTTTTCCTCCTCTGTCTTTGCTGATTTTTCATCACTCATCTTTATAGGCTTGTCCTCACCTGTCCTATTTTGTTCTTCCTCCAAGCTAGATCCTAGGCTCCTTTTCTCCTTTCCCCATCCCCTCGGCTCCATTACATGCAGATAGCTCAAATATTTATATCTCTGGCTCAGACTTCTCTGAATACCTAAAGGCCTACTGTTCTCACTTGAATGTTACAATGGTCCCTCAAACTTGGCAGGTCCAAAATGGCACTCATGTAGCCTCCTGCACACTCTTTTTACCTACCTCACTAAATCTGTCAATTTCCCCTTTTTAGTGAATCATAGCATGATCCATATAGTTATAAAAGCCTTCTTTCATGATTTTACTTCCTAAATATCTTTCATATTTGTGTAATTTTTTTTTTCATATCCACCCCCATTATCTTGGTCAAGCCATCAATTTGTGTCCCTTACATCTTCTTTCTTCTTGTATGTTTCCCCTGAGGCCAGAAAGATCTTTTTCAGACAAAAATTTGCCAGACTATCCCCTTATGTAAATCCTTTGATGTTTGTAGATGTTCTTGCGAAGTGAAAGTGAAGTCGCTCAGTCGTGTCCAACTCCTTGTGACCCCGTGGACGGAGTAGTCTGCACCAGGCTGCTCCGTCCATGGGATTTTCTAGGCAAGAGTACTGGAGCGAGTAGATGTTCTTAGGTTACAGGGAAAAAATTCACACAGCCTACGAGGCTCTGCATAACCCGGTGTCACCTACTTCCACTCCACCGTCCTCTCTCACCTTTTTCAGTTCTTAGAACAGAGCATTTATACACACCCTTCCTTTGCTTTGCATTTTATTTCTACTTCTCTTTACCTAGTAAATTTTACTCATCCTTCAGACAATGTTACTTTACAAGCCTTCCAATTATAACTCCTTATATTAGTCAGGGTTCTCCAGAGAAACAGAACCAATAGGCTATATAGAGAGATTTATTTTAAGGTAATATCTTGCTTGATTATGGAGACTAGAAATCCTGTGATCTGCTGGAGACCCAAGAATGCCGGTGGGTTGGGAACCAGCAGCAGTGAGAACAGAAGGTCAATTCCAGCTCCCTGAGGCAGAGGGGCTCTGAACCCAAGTGTCCTCCCCCTTTTGTTCTGCTCAGGCCCTCAGTGGACTGAATGATGCCCACCCACTTTGGAGAGGCACGTCTGCTTATTCCAGCGACCAATTCAAGTGTTACTGTCTTCCAGAAACAGCTGCATAGACATGCCTAGTATGTTTAACTGGACATCTGGGCATTCTGTGACCCAGTCAAGCTGATGCATAAAATTAACTATCACACTCCTCATGGCACTGTATACCTTTCCTTCATGGTACCATGACAGTTACATTTTTACACTTGCTTGTTTTATTGAGTGAGAACCATCTCTCCAACTGGACTGTCAGCTTCATAAGAAGGACCTCAGTGGTTTTATTCACCTTTGTATTCTTAACATAATTTGTATCATCCATCTAATGATTGAGTGAATAATTGAATAGATGATAAATGACTGAGTTCCATCTATCCATGTAGACATTAAACTATCATACTGAAGCTTAACATCACAAATGTCTCATTAAACTTTCTACAAAAATAGTGAATACTCGGCAACATGAATTGTATGTAAATGTACAGCTACATATTTTTGTGATTGTGCGAATGAGTTTTTTCTACAGAGAAGATAGGAAATTACGGAAAAAGGTGAAATTGTAGAATTTTCTACTTGAAAAGTACATCTATACTAAATATCATCAGAAGAAATGATTCACTTCAGTTAAATGGTCTATATTCAGAAGGTCAGTCTTGAGAAATAAGTAAACAACCATTGGTCTTAAAAAGAAAATCTAACAATTTACACAATGCTGTGTATTTCCACTCTACTCCCCTCATGTGGCATTAATCAGCATCAACAAGTTTATGGTTCAGAAGCACGTCATCACCATAATCACATTAACTTTGAGAGCAACTTCAGTGACAACATACGTCATAGTTGTAGCAAACATGAATATGTAGAAACATAATATGTAGAGTGAAAACATTTAGACAGACTTAACTTCATGGGAAATAGATGGGGAAACAGTGGAAACAGTGTCAGATTTTATTTTGGGGGCTCCAAAATCACTGCAGATGGTGATTGCAGCCATGAAATTAAAAGACGCATACTCCTTGGAAGGAAAGTTATGACCAACCTAGATAGCATATTCAAAAGCAGCGATATTACTTTGTCAACAAAGGTCCGTCTAGTCAAGGCTGTGGTTTTTCCAGTGGTCATGTATGGATGTGAGAGTTGGACTGTGAAGAAAGCTGAGTGCCGAAGAATTGATGCTTTTGAATTATGGTGTTGGAGAGACTCTTGAGAGTCCTTGGACTGCAAGAAGATCCAACCAGCCCATCCTAAAGGAGATCAGTCCTGGGTGTTCTCTGGAAGGACTGATGCTGAGGCTGAAACTCCAATACTTTGGCCACTTCATGGGAAGAGTTGACTCATTGGAAAAGACTCTGAAGCTGGGAGGGATTGGGGGCAGGAGAAGGGGATGACACGAGATGAGATGGTTGGATGGCATCACTGACTCGATGGACATGAGTTTGAATGAACTCTGGAAGTTGGTGATGGACAGAGAGGCCTGGTGTGCTGTGATTCATGGGGTCGCAAAGAGTCGGACACAACTGAACTGAGCTGAAGTTCTAATTCTGGCACCACCATTCATAAACTCTTCGAGTGTCAGTTTTCTTTAACCTGAAAAGAATTATTTCTTTTGTGTTGGTGTGATAAATTGCTATCAGATGGTTGGCCTGGTTTCTGTCTTATAGAGGACATTGAACACATTTCCCTTATATTCCAGTATCATTTAATGAATGCTAAATAAAAATAAATGTTTATATTTTATGAACTAATCAAAGTCTTCCAGATTCTCAGGGCTTCCTTGGTGGCTCAGTGGTGAAGAATCTGCTTGCCTTTGCAGGAAACATGGGTTCAATCCCTGGTCAGGGATGATTCCACATTCTGCAGAGCAACTAAGCCTGTGTGCCAAAAATTGGAAAAAAAGAGAGAGAGAGAAACAAATTCTCAAGCTCTATCTATGAAGATTCAGATTCTACAGGTTTGCACTGGGGTCCAAAGATGCATGTTTTCCCAAAGCTCTACATGTGATTCTGATGATGAGCCAAAATTTGGACCTTTACTGGGGCATTTCATTCTTTTTATAATCGGCATTTAGTAAGTGCCTGTGATGAGCCAGGTACTTTGTTTTTTATTATCCACAATAATCCTGTAAAGTTTCTATGATACAGAAAAGAGGAATGATTAGTCCAAGATCCCAGAGCTAGTAAGTTTAGGAGACAGGGTGCAAATCAAGTGTTAGGAGACTCTAAAGCTTGTTTTCTTTACTCTTCAATTCAACTTCTATCTCACTCATTTAAAAACATATTCTTGGTTATCTGCTCAAGTTCTGTATCACAGGTGGATTCTAGGATGGTATCTGAGAACTTATCAGAGGTAGGGAACATGAAACAGTCTTTATGAATTGACTAGTACCAACCTCTGGATGGAAGACCAGGAGTGAGTCCTACCTCTGATACTAGCTTTGTGGCTTTAGGCAAATTTATAAAGCTGTATGAGTCTTAGCTTCCTCAGTTGTAAAATGCAGATAATACATGAGATTAGAAGACTTTTCTCATGAGGCTTATTGTGATAATGAGAGAATAATGTGAAATGCCACATGAATATAAGGTGGTATCATTATATGGGTTTGTAAATCTTGATATATACATATATACATACATATTCACCACCTCTTTAGTTTGAGTATTAAGGACTCAAGCATTACCATTAAGATAAATTATTAAGATAAATGCAAATGAATATGACTCTACACTTAACTTATTCAGGCATTATTCTAGCACATAAAAAAAGTGAGTGAGTGTGTGTGTATGTGTTTTAATTAGCTGTTAGGTGATTTTACATTGTAAAATTCTCTCACCAGTAAGCATTTTGTAGGACTTTAGAAATAAGCTGGTTAAATCAGCATTTAGGAAGACTTTTACAAATCATCATGTCATTCATCTTCAGAGGGCTAAATGTCAACTGAGGTATGGATGTCCAGGGTCCTCCTTAAATATGAAAATGATAACAAAATTATTGTTATGCAGTAAAACAAATGCTCCCTAGTGGCTCAGAGGGTAAAGCCTCTGCCTACAATGCAGGAGACCCAGGTTCAAGCTCTGGGTCAGAAAGATCCCGTGGAGAAGGAAATGGCAACCCACTCCAGTACTCTTGCCTGGAAAATCCCATGGATGGAGGAGCCTGGTAGGCTACAGTCCATGGGGTCGCAAAGAGTTGGACACAACTGAGCGACTTCACCTTTACTTTCTTTCAAAATAAATGAAACATGGATGCCTATTTTCTGTGAACATTAGTTGCCCTGAGATAAACAGAAGTTAATCCTTCCTAGATAAAGAATGAGGAAGGAAGTTAGCTGGAGATAGGGTGGGTACTAGGCATTTCATATTAGCTAGTAACATAATTTCTTTTCCATGGGGATGGTCTTGATCCCTGTCTCCTGTACAATGTCACGAACCTCATTCCATAGCTCATCAGGCACTCTATCTATCAGATCTAGACCCTTAACTCTATTTCTCACTTCCACTGTATAATCATAAGGGATTTGATTTAGGTCAAACCTGAATGGTCTAGTGGTTTTCCCTACTTTCTTCAATTGAAGTCTGAATTTGGCAATAAGGAGTTCATGATCTGAGCCACAGTCAGCTCCCGGTCTTGTTTTTGTTGACTGTATAGAGTGTCTCTATCTTTGGCTGCAAAAAATATAATCAGTCTGATTTCGGTGTTGACCATCTGGTGATGTCCATGTGGAGTCTTCTCTTGTGTTGTTGGAAGAGGGTGTTTGCTATCACCAGTGCATTTTCTTGGCAAAACTCTATTAGCCTTTGCCCTGCTTCATTCCGTACTCCAAGGCCAAATTTGCCTGTTACTCCAGGTGTTTCTTGACTTCCTACTTTTGCATTCTAGTCCCCTATAATGAAAAGGACATCTTTTTTGGGTGTTAGTTCTAAAAGGTCTTGTAGGTCTTCATAAACCCGTTCAACTTCAGTTTCTTCAGCATTACTGGTTGGGGCATAGACTTGGATAACTGTGATATTGAATGGTTTGCCTTGGAGATGAACAGAGATCATTCTGTCGTTTTTGAGACTGCATCCAAGTACTGCATTTCGGACTTTTTTGTTGACATGATGGCTACTCCATTTCTTCTGAGGGATTCCTGCCCGCAGTAGTAGCTGTGAAAAGAAGAGAGGCGAAAAGCAAAGGAGAAAAGCAAAGATATAAGCATCTGAATGCAGAGTTCCAAACAATAGCAAGAAAAGATAAGAAAGCCTTCTTCAGCGATCAATGCAAAGAAATAGAAGAAAACAACAGAATGGCAAAGACTAGAGATCTCTTCAAGAAAATTAGAGATATCAAGGGAACATTTCATGCAAAGATGGGCTCGATAAAGGACAGAAATTGTCTGGACCTAACAGAAGCAGAAGATATTAAAAAGAGGTGGCAAGAATACACGGAAGAACTGTACAAAAAAGATCTTCATTACCCAGATAATCATGATGATGTGATCACTAAACTAGAGCCAGACATCTTGGAATGTGAAGTCAGGTGGGCCTTAGAAAGCATCACTATGAACAAAGCTAGTGGAGGTGATGGAATTCCAGTGGAGCTATTTCAAATCCTGAAAGATGATGCTGTGAAAGTGCTGCACTCAATATGCCAGCAAATTTGGAAACCTCAGCAGTGGCCACAGGACTGGAAAAGGTCAGTTTTCATTCCAATTCCAAAGAAAGGCAATGCCAAAGAATGCTCAAACTACCGCACAATTGCACTCTTCTCACATGCTAGTAAAGTAATGCTCAAAATTCTCCAAGCCAGGCTTCAGCAATACGTGAACCATGAACTCCCTGATGTTCAAGCTGGTTTTAGAAAAGGCAGAGGAACCAGAGATCAAATTGCCAACATCCATTGGATCATGGAAAAAGCAAGAGAGTTCCAGAAACACATCTATTTCTGCTTTATTGATTATGCCAAAGCCTTTGACTGTATGGATCACAATAAACTGTGGAAAATTCTGAAAGATACGAGAATACCAGACCACCTAACCTGCCTCTTGAGAAATCTGTGTGCAGGTCAGGAAGCAACAGTTAGAACCGGACATGGAACAACAGACTGGTTCCAAATAGGAAAACGAGTACGTCAAGGCTATATATTGTCACCCTGCTTATTTAACTTATATGCAGAGTACATCATGAGAAACGCTGAACTGGAAGAAACGCAAGCTGGAATCAAGATTGCTGGGAGAAATATCAATAACCTCAGACATGCAGATGATACCACCCTTATGGCAGAAAGTGAAGAGGAGCTAAAAAGCCTCTTGATGAAAGTGAAAGAGGAGAGTGAGAAAGTTGGCTTAAAGCTCAACATTCAGAAAACGAAGATCATGGCATCCGGTCCCATCACTTCATGGCAAATAGATGGGGAAACAGTAGAAACGGTGTCAGACTTTATTTTTTTGGGCTCCAAAATCACTGCAGATGGTGACTGCAGCCATGAAATTAAAAGACGCTTACTCCTTGGAAGAAAAGTTATGACCAACCTAGATAGCATATTCAAAAGCAGAGACATTACTTTGCCGACTAAGGTCCATCTAGTCAAGGCTATGGTTTTTCCTGTGGTCATGTATGGATGTGAGAGTTGGACTGTGAAGAAGGCTGAGCGCCAAAGAATTGATGTGTTTGAACTGTGGTGTTGGAGAAGACTGTTGAGAGTCCCTTGGACTGCAAGGAGATCCAACCAGTCCATTCTGAAGGAGATCAGCCCTGGGTGTTCTTTGGAAGGAATGATGCTAAAGTACTCCAGTACTTTGGCCACCTCATGCAAAGAGCTGACTCATTGGAAAAGACTCTGATGCTGGGAGAGATTGGGGGCAGGAGGAGAAGGGCACGACCCAGGATGAGATGGCTGGATGGCATCACCGACTCGATGGACGTGCGTCTGAGTGAATTCCGGGAGATGGTGATGGACAGGGAGGCCTGGCGTGCTGCGATTCATGGAGTCGCAAGGAGTCAGACACGACTGAGCGACTGAACTGAAGTAACATAATTTAATACAAAATTGATAAGGAATATGAGAGAAGCTTCTTGAAGGTTTGAGGAGAGACATCCCTCACCTGATAACCTTGAACTATATTACTACTTAGAGTGTTGGTTCTGGTCTCTATGGTAAATCAATATTGTAATTTTTAAAAAAAATCAATGATTATGAGCAACAGAGAATCAAAGTTTTGAGCCCTTTATGAAGAAAAGCTATTTTTCAGATCAGTTACTGCCATCTCCAAGAATCTAACAGCTTTTAATGAACATTTTGAATGATTGAAACTTTTGACAAGCTTCCTCTAAGTTCTCTCTTTATTTTCAAGCAAAGTCTAGAGGATAGAACCGTTGAGATTAGGCACAATTATAGAATTGTTTGGACAGATGATCTTTAAGATTTATCTGACTCAACTGATAAGCACCAAATTTCCTGTAACTTAGTCTATCCTTAAAAGAGGATTCAATGCAGTAAGCCAGTGGAATTTTCCCTCAATTGTGGTTGTTCTCAAGATAAAATTTATACAAAAATATAATTCAACAGAAATGATAAAGCAGAAAGGAAAAAGATGATAAAAGAAATCAAAGAAAATATCTTACATATTTGTTTCTTTAGTTGCTAAATGTATACTAAAATACTTAGTAGGTCATTACTGAGGAATAAATCATAATAACAAATAGTTAAGCTGAGTATGGATATTTTTCCAATTGGGCTTAATTTTACATTAAAAAGGATTATGATAGACTATAAAATAATTTAGTTTCTCAGCTTTATCACATAATATTTATCAAATGCTCACTAATCTAACTTCTTAGAGTTTTCAATGTCTAAGAAAATACTTTTATCTTCCTTAAATTTCTTAGGTGTTAGTAAGAAAGCTAATTTTTAAAATAGTATTTTTCATTGTGTGTGAACTTTGGAGTAAGTTTTATTGTGGGATATGTTAGCTATGGAGTAGGGAGACACTGGGCTTCTCCTAGAGACATTAATAAAAACTTCAATATTTAGGCAAGACTTGATGCCTAAAGTGTAGGGTATCAGGCATAGCTTTTCACAAAAACAACAGTACAGTTTCAAACCCCAGGTCCTAAGGGATGGGGAATGAATAATGAGCAGGAACTCTAAGGGATTCTGCGCTTGAAAATCTTGGTTGCCAGGCAATTCATTAGTGTGAGAAAATAAAAAAGCAAGAAGTAAAGCTTTGGGAATTCCCTGGCGGTTTAGTGGTTATGACTCTGGGTTCCACTGCAGGGGGCCCGGGTTCAATCCTCCCGCAGAGAACTAAGATCCCACAAGCCATGCTGTGGCCAGGAAAAAACACAAAAGTAAAGTGCTCAGAATCAAAACACTCTGAGAAGGGGACCTGATTATTCAGAAGGTAAGGTAGAGCTTCAGGTTTAAGGTGAGGAGGTACGGGGGTAATATTTCTTATTAGAAGGCAGATTCTGGTCCAAAAGAGAAGTTTAGTTATAAAACTGAGCACATGATCTAGGTAGATTGCCATTAAGAATGGATTGATGCAAAATCAACCTTGTTGTACTTGTTCAACATGATAAAACTTGGTTTTGCACAAGCAGAAAAGTAGCTTACCCTTCTTATTGTTCATTTGAATTCTTCACAGTATTCTTAACTAAATAGCTATAAATTTATCAGTCCTTGCTTTTTTGCAAAATGAAGATTATACTTTATGGGAATGTTTTGACCGTAGTTTTGTTTTGTTTGACCACGTCACCCAGCATGGGGGATCTTATTTCCCCAACCAGGGACTGATCCTCCACCCCCTGCCTGGACACAGAGTCCTAACCTTTGGACCACCAGGGAAGATCTCTTGAGTATTGTCATAATGTATCAAAAATGTCTGGTGCATAATAGGAAGTCAGTCATTAAAAATATTTGTGTTTTTTTCTCAATATGATTGACCTCATCAGTTTAGTCCTGAAGAGTGGAGAATGGGATGAATCATTCTAAAACCCTGGGTAGACCAATGCATGAAATAGAGACTTCAAAAGAAACCCTGAGGCAACAAAGTTGCCGCCCTGGTGACCTGTTAACAGGAACTCATGTATCATCTCCTTGACCTCAGATTTCCACACAGCACTGATCTTTGTCCTCACTTGCACTTACCTTTGATTTATTTTTCTACTGTCGGACATGGGCTTGTGTAGACTCTATCTCCCATCTGTAGAATTGGTTTTGGAACTTGATCTTTTTCAGCTTGAACCTAGCCATTCCTCTTTTTGGAATTCCTCCCACCCTTCCCCATCCCCTGGACAGAAGTTGACGGAGGGGGTCAGCTTCTCCCAGATTCTCCCAAATCCCCTGACTTGAACCTGTTATCTATGCGAGAAGGTCCTCCACACAACTCTTTGCTTCATAGGGAAAGGTTGTGTGGGGGACATTTTCTAGGACCCTTTTTATTGCTTCCAGTAACGACACGGGAAATTTATGTAGAGTTCAGTTCTAGGAAAAGATTGTCTAAAGCACTGTTACATTTTCTCCATTTTGATGATGAAAGATCTGAAATCTTTGCTATATCCCTTTCTTCTTTGTTTGCCAGTAACTTTAAAATCACATCTGAAGCAGCAAATGTGTATGATCTTATGACCTACATAATTGAGTTCCTGATTTTGACAAACTAGTTTAATTCATATTTACTGGATTCTGATTTATTAAATTCATATTTACATTGTATACATTATTTAAATATTTTTTCCCCTGAAAACCCCACTTGGGCTCTTTGCAGGAGGAAGTAGGAGATAAGCAAACATGATTCCATCTTTCTCTTATTCTTAAGACTCTAAGAATAATTTTTAATGTGTTATTTAAGGCTTTGAATCCATTTTAAAATTTCTTTCTAGTTTCTGAATTGCTTATTATAAGTAAATATTAAGCATATGTTCGTTGTATGAAAATATGATAAAGTAGCCCCAGTGTTAGAAAATGCAGATCCTGAACAGTTAGTGCCATTCTTTCATTCATTAATCTAAGGCATTAAATAACCACAGGGTGTCAGACACTAAGTGCTGCAGATTCAATAATGTCATAATCGCTTTGAACTATTATTAGGACTTCTAGAATATGATGAATACTCCTTAATGGTAGGTGGCAAATTCAGGACAAGAACTTTAGGGGAGAACATAAATATAATTTGAGTGTGCAAAGATGAGAACAGCTAGCAAGAGTGGACTCACTAAGCAATAATCAATATCAAGCCTTCCAGGCTTTTGTGTCACACACAAGAATATAAATGATAACAAAAGGTTAATATCCTTAATATATATAGAATTCTTAAAGCTCAAAAAAATGATCAGCAATTCAATAAACGTAGAGACAAACACATTTCACAGAAGAAATACAAATGACCAATAAATACATGCAGCTCTTTAGTTAACTAGTATGTGCAAATTACAAACCAAATGCTATATTATTTAGAGCCATCAGATTATCCAAAATTAAGGTCAGTATCTTGAGGGCAACGATATAGAGCAAATCTGTTTGTGATGTCAACTACAAATTGCTCTTGGCAGTTACCAAGAACATTGCCAAAAACAAAGGCATTTGCCATCTGCCTCTAGGAAGACTGAAGCCCATGCTGCTATAGCTGCCCAATTCAGCGACCCCTGAGGGAGTTCAAGGTGGAGTGAGGCACCATGTGCTCCAGGGAATCTGGGGGGACAGGTCTTTAGGTGAAAGTGAAGTCGCTCAGTCGTGTCTGGCTCTTTGTGACCCCATGGACTGTAGCCCACCAGGCTCCTCCGCCTATGGGATTTTCCAGGCAAGAATACTGGAGTGGGTTGCCATTTCCTTCTCCAGGAGATCTTCCCAACCCAGGGATTGAACCCGGGTCTCCTGCATTGTAGGCAGATGCTTTACCGTCTGAGCCACCAGGGAAGTCAGATCTTTAGGTAGCTGGGTGTTTTTAAGAACAGATTTTATGATCTCAATCCTTGCTTCTCCTCTGGAGAAGCACTAAATCCCTTCACGGTGACATCAGATCCTCATGTCTGATGAGTAAATTTTGTGCTTTTGTCAAATGAGTGCTTCATGATATTGAACTCCCCCTTAACCCAAATCTTATATATTGACTTTCCCCCACTGCCATTTGGAGCAGTCTCTCAGAGCTATTTGAGATGCTGCCTCCAAGGCTGCAGTCCTCATTTTGCCCCCAAATAAAACTTAACTCACAACTGTCAAGTTGTACATCTTTTTATAGTCGAACTTATTTCCTTAATTTCAAAGAAACTACGGAAACACTGAAAGCTTACATAGACTTACGTGGACTCCTTGTGACTCCACGGACTGTAGCCTGCTACGCTCCTCTGTGCATGGGATTTCCCAGGCAAGAATACTGAAGTGGGTTGCCATTTCCTTCTCCAGGGGACCTTCCCAGCCCAGGATTGAACCCAGGTCCCCCACAGTGAAGGCAGACTCTTTACCATCTAGACACCAGGGAATCCCTTACATAGACTTATACTTGAAATTAAAAGACGCTTACTCCTTGGAAGGAAAGTTATGACCAACCTAGACAGCATATTAAAAAGCAGAGACATTACTTTGCCAACAAAGGTCCATCTAGTCAAGGCTATGGTTTTTCCAGTTGTCATGTATGGATGTGAGAGTTGGATGGTAAAGAAAGCTGAGTGCTGAAGAATTGATGCTTTTGAACTGTGGTGCTGGAGAAGACTCTTGAGAGTCCCTTGGACTGCAAGGAGATCCAACCAGTCCATCCTAAAGGAGATCAGTCCTGGGTGTTCATTGGAAGGAATGATGTTGAAGCTGAAACTCCAATACTTTGGCCACCTGATGTGAAGAGCTGATTCATTTGAAAAGATCCTGATGCTAGGAGAGATTGAGGGCAGGAGGAGAAGAGGATGACAGAGGATGAGATGGTTGGATGGCATCACCGACTCAATGGACATGGGTTTGGGTAGACTCCAGAAGTTGGTGATGGACAGGGAGGCCTGGCGTGCTGCAGTCCACGGGATCACAAAGAGTCGGACATGGCTGAGAGACTGAACTGATTGATACTTGAAATAAATAGCTTTGTAATCATACTGTTTCTGAGATACATTAATCACAAGACTGTTTTTGCCACAAGAACAAGACGTAGGTCTATTTTATGTTTTTTTTTGTTTCTTTTTTTTTTTTTTTTTTTACTATTTTTTCCTTAGCCTTCGGTACAATCCCTACCCACAGTGAGTGCTTAATAAATCTTTGTTGAATTATAATGAACAAAAATTAACTTCACGTAAAGGAAGCCCAACTTCATATATTTTGAGTGAGAATGTATTATTTCTGTGAAGGCATTTTTAATGAATTTGTGTTTTTCCATTCTTTTCTGCACATGGTAAGAACTTAAAAAGTGGAAAATTCCAAGTCTTCAGAGACAGCATTAAAAAAAAACTACTTGCTTAATAAAATCGTACGCTTTTAACAGTCTCAAAGATTTATTGCTACTGGTGTGCTCTAGTAGTTCTTACATTATAAGTAATGAGGGAAAATTTAAAGCTCAGCATAACATAGTGATTGTGGAAAGAAAATTATATTAATGAAGCTCTACATAATCTTTCCTTCTTGCAATATTTTGATTTTTCCAGTCTGGCATGGTAGATCATATATATCATGGTAGATCATATCACTGAATCATATCTCTTTTGCCCCTGCCACCAACTCCGGTGTCACTGTTTACTTATTTCTGGGGTCTTTGTTTTATTTATTTATTTTTTTTACAAGCTTTCAAATCTCTGCAAATGCAAGGAGTAGTTTATCTACAAGGTTGTGTGGGTAGAAGAAAACTTGTTTATTATATGAACTGAATTGGATTGGGATTTTTCTTTTTGAGGCCCTTAAGATACCATCACTGATGCTGGGAGTGATTGGCCACAGGAGGAGAAGGGGATGACAGAGGATGAGATGGCTGGATGGCATCACTGACTCTGTGGACATGAGTTTGAGTGAACTCCGGGAGTTGGTGATGGACAGGAAGGCCTGGCATGCTGTGATTCATGGGGTCACAAAGAGTTGGACACAACTGAGCGACTGAACTGAACTGAACTGAACTGACGATCCCATTGCAATAATCAAAGATGTCCCAAATCATAATTTAAACAGGAAAAATTTATTATTAATTTTATCACTAATTTTATTGTTAGTGTATCTCATTCCTTCTCTTTATTCCTTCTCTGAGTTTCTATTTTGTTTCAGATCATCTAGGGCCATTGGAGAGGCATTTGAGAGATTTTTCTTTCCTAACTCTTGTTGGAGGTTAAAAAAAAAAAACTGTAATAAAAATCTTCTTAGGGACTTCCCTGGCTCTCCAGTGGGTAAGAAAGACTCTGTGCAGACAGGAGGCCTGAGTTAGATCCCTGGTCGGGGAATTAGGTCACATGCAATGTGACCAAAAATATTTTAAAAAGAAAAAACGTCTTACTAGAGTTATAGTGTAAATTTCCAGTTTATTTATTGGACTATGATGCTTCAATGATACATTTACCTGACATTATCCAGTAAACTTTCCCCCTCCTCCCAACTATTCCAAATCTCTTCATCCCTTAAAATTCAACTAAATGTCACCTTATCCTGAAACACTGTCCTCTTTGCTTTCTTGTTTCCACTCTGCTGTTCTTCCACATGGTGTCTTTCTTGTCATCCGAGTGTCAGCACTGGCTGGGTTGTTAATCTCATGCAGACAGATGCGGCAACTTGTTCACTATTCAATCCTCATATCAAATGACATTCGATACAAGCAATAAAAAATATTGACTGGATGAATACATTAATGAATTACAGAGTCTTTATTGTTTGAAGATGCTCTTCTTTCGTACCCCTGCCCCTCTTTCGAGATACTTACCCACTGTGCCCTTTATTCCTACTAGTCTCTATACCTACTGGGAAGATAATTCTGCTAAAACTGAAAGGCAATATTTATGCTCCAGCCCAAGGCATTTATTGAATAAATGAATGAGAGAATGATGAAACAATCAATCAAATCTTTCCCTAGATGTTTAGAAGACTTTTAAATTTCTTCTCTACTCTACTTGTATTTCTTCTATTCAGTTACATATACAAGCAAATGATGCTAAGATTAATATGGTCTGCTCTAAGTACAATGAGAGTTGTGAATTTGTAGTGTTAGTAAATGCTCTGAACTTAAGGGGGAGCTCAGGGAATCATGGGTCTCTAAGTCTGGAGTTTTGAGGGGTAGGTAGTAAGGGAATTACAAAGAGAAGTGAGTTGAGGGTCCTTTGTCCAAGTCTTTCTATTGCACTTCTGTCTCATGAAATTCTCACGGAACTGCAGGCAGTCAGAGGATAGGTTCCTATTAAAAGAGTCATGATTCCTGTTTTGAAAAAAACTAGGAAGGAAGAGAGTAGAGGCCAAGAGAAATACTGTGTAGACATGAGATAGTCTAGGTTAAATGGGACTAAACTACATTAGGGTAGCTTGAAATTGGGGCTTGGATCCAAGACTAGAGCTAAAAACAGAGTGGAGAACTTGCCTGGTGGTCCAGTGGTCAAGAATCCACCTGCCTGTGCAGGGGACATGGGTTTGATCCTTTCTCTGGGAAGATTCCAAATCCATGTGCCCCAAGTGCTGAGCCCACGTGCTGTAACTGCTGAAGCCTGCGTGCCCTAGAGCACGTGCTCTGCAACAAGAGAGGCCACCCCAATCAGAAGCCCCTGAGCTGCAACTAGAGAAAAAGCCCTCCATAGCAACACGGCCCCAGCACAACCATAAATAAATAGATAAATAGAGTGGAATACGTTTTGTCAGTCTGTATTATGTATTATGTATTTCTCAGGTCTTTAGCAAATGCCTAGTCCAGAATTCGGAGAAGGCAATGGCACCCCACTCCAGTACTCTTGCCTGGAAAATCCCATGGACGGAGGAGCCTTATAGGCTACAGTCCATGGGGTCGCTAAAAGTTGGACACGACTGAGCGACTTCACTTTCACTTTTCACTTTCATGCATTGGAGAAGGAAATGGCAACCCACTCCAGTGTTCTTGCCTGGAGAATCCCAGGGACAGAGGAGCCTGGTGGGCTTCCGTCTATGGGGTCGCGCAGAGTTGGACACGACTGATGTGACTTAGCAGCAGCAGTCCAGAATTAGTGGCTTTATTCTTAATTACCTCTCCCAGGAGATAAAACTAGTAATAGGATGCCTTAGGAATTCCCTAGTGGGCCAGTGGTTAGGACTCTGTGTCCTCAGTGCCAAGAGTCTGGTTCAATCCCTGGTCAGGAAACTAAAATCCCTGATCCATCCAAAAAAACCAAACAGGAGGCCTTGGTATTTGTTTTGGATTAAGGAATGATGTGATTAAAACAGTATGCTCTAAGGTTTAGTCTTGTAAGCAGTGTTCAGTTCATGGACAATTGAAAGAGGATAATACTAGAACTGGAAAATCAACCAAGAAGTTGTTTTGTTAATGCCGAATGTGCTCATGAGGAATCAAACCAGTGAGTTCACGGGAATAAAGATGAGAAAAATTTAAGAGGGCACTGTGATTGTGACAACACAGGGAAGACGAAGGTTACTTAATGTAATTTACTAGTTGTGCAACAAACTAGATTCCAGGCAAAAAATTCACTTTCAGCTTAAGAAAAAGTCTGAAGGAATTTCAAAATATATGCTATTTCTAAATCAACTGCACGACACACATTTGCTTAGTTTACTATGTTTCTTAATTTTAGTTCTTCTACATTTCTTTATTTCTTAATTCTCTTACCAAATTTTAAGATAAAAACACATGTCAATTTCATTAGAATTTTCAATCAGCCATCAGTGTAGCTTTGTAGTTGACAAATGTTATTTCACCTCCTGCTTCGTGCCTTTTTTTTTAAAGGGTTACAAACTTTTTTACATGTAAATCTTTTTTTTTTTTAAAGATCTCTCTATTTATTTCTATTTTTGGCTGTGCTGGATCTTTGTGGCTGCGCGTGGCTTTCTCTAGTTGGGGTGAGCTGGGCTGTGCTTTGTTGCAGGGCATGGGCTTGCTCACTGCAATGGCTTTCCTTGTTGCAGAGCATGGGCTCTCGGTGTGAGCGCCCAGTATTTATTACTCCAGGCAAGTGGGATCTTCCCAGAGCAGGGACTGAACCTGTGTGCCCTGCATTGGTAGACGGATTCTTAACCACTGCACCACAAGGGAGAAGGCAACGGCACCCCACTCCAGTCCTCTTGCCTGGAAAATTCCATGGATGGAGGAGCCTGGTGGGCTGTAGTCCATGGGGTCGCGAAGAGTCGAACACGACTGAGCGACTTCACTTTCACTTTTCACTTTCATGCATTGGAGAAGGAAATGGCAACCCACTCCAGTGTTCTTGCCTGGAGAATCCCAGGGACGGGGGAGCCTGGTGGGCTGCCGTCTCTGGGGTCGCACAGAGTCGGACACGACTGAAGCGACTTAGCAGCAGCAGGAGCAGCAGCAGCACCACCACCACCACCACCACCACCAGGGAAGCCCCTATAAAAATCTTTTTAAAAATTAATTAATTTTGGACTGCCCTGCTCTTCATCACTGTGTGAGGGCTTTCTCTCCAACTGTGGTGAATGGACCTCTCCATGCTGAAGGGTACAGGCTTCATTAGTTGTGGTACAGAGGTTCGTTTTCCCATGGCGTATGAAATCTTCCTTGCTCAGGGATCAAACACTTGTCTTTCGCATTGGCAGGCAGATTCTTAACCACTGAGCCATGCTTTGTGCCTTTTTAAGGCATTATTAAATTGGGACTTGTATGCCTCCATTTGGACTAAGAGTTCAAGCAATAGGGACCAGTTAATCCCTAATTTCTCCTTGAGGAATGTTTGAAAAATATTTCTAAAGTGACTCTTTGGGTGAAGAACAGCTGTGCATTGTTAGCTGAAGAGTGAAGTCTGAATCAAAGGCACGTGCAACATTATAAGTCCACTAGAGTGCTCAAGAGGAAGAAAGACCATTTGTAATTCTGGCATCAGACAGAAGGAACTAATAGTAGATTATACTGGTGTCAGTTGAGTAAGATTTTTCCTACCTCTTACTTTTGCTTTCCATCCATCCTTTCTTCAACTTTGGAGGAATCAGAGGCAGTCTACTGAATAGAAAAGGAACAACAAACATTTTGGGAGGAATTTTCACTTTTAGGAATAATGGAGTAGGAAATTGAACCAACTCATTCATCAAGAACAACAAGAAATCATGGCCAAAACACTTTTAAATGACAAATGGCATGAGAAACCTAACAAAGCATTAAAAATATGTAGGGTAAACATATGGGACAAGAAATCACAGAAAAATGATTCCAGCATTTGAGGCTTCTCTTAGGTCTGCCAAGAAGAGGTGGCTCAGAGGATGAGAAGATGAAAAATAAATCTGGACAATCTATCAGGAAGATCTAGACCTAGTCACAAATAATGTCATTAAGTGGAGAGTAGTTAAAAGGTTTGAATCTACAAGGGCAGACTGCCTGTGTTCTAAGCCCAGTTCTGCGATTTCCTCCCAGCGTGATCTTGGGCAAATTTCTTAACTTCACTGTGCTGTAGATTCCAAATTTAAAATGAGATAATAATAACAGGATTTGGTTGAAGATTTTAAATAAGATAATATACAGAAAATGCTGCTGTACGCTAAGCACTCAGCAATGAGTTATTATTAGTATTTGCTACCTATCTTACCTTGAGGAAATCCCTCTAAACCAATCTGTATAGCTCTCAATCATTATTTTCCGTGGCTACATAATAGACCATTGTATGGATGTACCATTTTGTGGAATACCTTCAACTGATGAAAATTTTCTATTATTTGCAATGAAAAACACACTGATCATGAGTTGCTGTGACTCATATACTGAATCACAGAGATGTGTTCTGTCATGTAGTTATTGCAATGATTTAGAATAATTTTGGTATGAATGTATTCCGTGCAAGAAATAGGAGACTTACGATAGCCCCTCCCAACCACACCTTTAGCAGCGTCCTTTGGGCAATTAGTGATGGCCACCATGTAGCTGTCTGCTGCTTTGTAGGATAAAAGGCAAGGGAGGGTGGGTGATGAGAGAAACTGGGTATCTTTAATGCCTATTTGCAAGGTGGAAAAATGAACAGTGTTTTTGGCATTGAACCCTTCTTGTTTTCTTTGATTAAATTTCGAGGGATTTTTGTTCTTCTTCCCTTGTAATTTATTTTCTATTGTCTAGACTCAAAATTCTATTACTTAGTATTCAGATATCGATTCTTTGGCTCATGCCTGTCTTCCAAATCTTCTATCATATATTATGCTCTTGTCATCCTGGAATATTTCATCTTTTCTCACCATGCTCTTTTCTCAGGTTGGGATATCCCTTCATCCACCTCCATTCAACATCAAGTTCATGGGCATCTTCTTCAAAGCCTTCTCTCTTTCTTGCTTCCTTTCAGTACAAATCTCCTCTCCTCTCAATTCGTATCATACACTAAATCTCTGTCATGACTTCTAGGATTTTCTATTGATTTTGTGGCAATGTGGTTGCATGACTTGTGGCCTCTGTTAAAATACAAGCTTGTTGAATATGAAGCATCTCTTAAATTTCCAATATTAGCATACTGCCTTGCATATATTTTATGCTTAGTAATACTTTTAAAACAAATGAATGAGGATTATAAGCTTAAAAAGTTGTAAGGTAGTTGTACTTTTAGGTAAATAATTAACAGGAATAGGAGAAACATTATCACCTTACTTAACTAATTGTTAATGCATAGCTAATTAGCTTTGGTTACCAGTAAGCACAGAAAATGTGAATGGCTATTTGAATTTCAGAAGCACAAAAAAACACTCATTAATGAGTTCACTTAGAATATAAGACATAAAACTAAATGTATTTTGTTTAGATGAACAAATTCATTGAAATACTCCTTTATATTTAACATATTTTAGAAAACATTTTCAGGAATAGACTAGAGTGTTAAGACCATGTGCAGTTGCTTTTTATCTTGAGGTCTGCCAAGACCAGTCATTTAATATTTTCTTTGCTTGCATATTTAAACTGTTTGTTAGGTATCTTATATATAAGAGATTTGCCTTGTATCTAAAATAATTCAAGTGTATCATCCCCAGTGTATTCCTTTTCAGAAATGGAATGCAAATGTCTTTCAATAACTGAAAGACATTGAAAGAGCAACACACCCTTTTTTTAAGACCTACATTCCACTTTAGCTTTTTCTTCTTTTATCTTCATTTTAGTAATGAAAAGAACAGAAGTTTCTGAGAATTTTGCTAATTAAACAAGTTCAGAGCAATGGATCATTTAAGAAGAAATTATTAATTTAATGTCCAGTTAAAATCATTCATAATTAAACTGTGAGGTGCTGGAATGACTTGTGAATTGCTTGAAGACAAAGTTCATGACCACATTTGTCTGAATTCCTGGTCCCTGATGAAAAATTGGTGTTCAATATATACCTGCTGAATCAAAACATGTCTGAATAAGTGAAGGAAGGAATGCTGTGCTGCTGCAGTTTTAGAGTTGAAAGTGGCATACTTGGGAGCAGAACAAACCCATAAGTGTCTTCTCCAATTGTTAGGCTAAAATTGAATTCGAAAATGAAAGGGCTGACATCAGTGAACTGCCCAATGACATTTAATGAGGTATTAGTTTTACACAGGGAGAAATTTTACTTGTGTGTTTCATCCATCCTTCACTCCCACTTATCTGACTTGTTTAAAGATTTTTGTTTATATTTGGTCATAATTTGACTTTTGGTCATTGATGATTCATATGGGCATCCTTAAGTGATTCAGAGATGTGCTGCACCCAGGTGACCTATCACTTTTGGAATACCTTTTCCAGTTCTGACACCGCACAATTTTATCTAGAACGCAAATCTCATTCAGTCACAGGAGATAACGGCTACTGGCCAGCAGGAAGTTATTTACTGTACATGTAAAATGGATTTGTAAAATACTAACCCTTTCTGTGGGCAATCCAGTGAAAGTAAAAGTCACTCAGTGAGTGTCAGACTCTTTTCGACCCCTTGCACTATACAGTCCATGGAATTCTCCAGGCCAGGAGTGGATAGCCATTCCCTTCTCCAGGGGATCTTCCCAACCCAGGGATCGAATCCAGGTCTCCCGCATTGCAGGCTGATGTTTTACCAGCTGAGGCACCAGGGCAATCCAGAATGGTTGTTAAAAAATATGAAGGTCAGGATATTTCTTGGCAGTCCCATGGTTAGGACTTGGTGCTTCCGCTGCAGAGGGCACAGGTTCGATCCCTGGTCAGGGAACTAAGATCTCACAAGCTATGCAGTAAGGCCAATATATATATATATGTATACATGCACATACACACACACACACATATGTATATATGTACTATATATATGAATAAATGTACATATGTGAATAATGCATTCATTCCTGCATTATAAAGAAAGGTTATAAAACTTGCCATATTTTTACTCTAAAACCATCACTCTTTACCGTCACTCATCAGTGATCCTTATTGGCCATTCACTAGTTTCACAGTCCAGTATTAGGAGATGAAAAAAAGAAATCCTACATTTGAGGGGATTGCCAACATCTGCTGGATCATTGAAAAAGCAAGATAGTTCCAGAAAAACATCTATTTCTGCTTTATTCACTATGCCAAAGCCTTCGACTGTGTGAATCATGATAAACTGTGGAAAATTCTGAAAGAGATGGGAATACCAGACCACCTGACCTGCCTCTTGAGAAACCTGTATGCAGGTCAGGAAGCAACAGTTAGAGCTGGACATGGAACAACAGACTGGTTCCAAATAGGAAAAGGAGTACGTCAAGGCTGTATATTGTCACCCTGCTTATTTAACTTATATGCAGAGTACATCATGAGAAAACCTGGGCTGGAAGAAGCAGAAGCTGGAATCAAGATTGCTGGGAGAAATATCAATAACCTCAAATATGCAGATGACACCACCCTTATGGCAGAAAGCAAAGAACTAAAGAGCCTCTTGATGAAAGTGAAAGAGGAGAGTGAAAAAGTTGGCTTAAAGCTCAACATTCAGAAAACGAACATCATGGCATCCGGTCCCATCACTTCATGGCAAATAGATGGGGAAACAGTGGAAACAGTGTCAGACTTTATTTTGGGGGGCTCCAAAATCACTGCAGATGGTGACTGCAGCCATGAAATTAAAAGACGCTTACTCCTTGGAAGGAAAGTTATGACCAACCTAGATAGCATATTGAAAAGCAGAGACATTACTTTGTCAACAAAGGTCCATCTAGTCAAGGCTATGGTTTTTCCTGTGGTCATGTATGGATGTGAGAGTTGGACTGTGAAGAAAGCTGAGTGCTGAAGAATTGATGCTTTTGAACTGTGGTGTTGGAGAAGACTCTTGAGAGTCCCTTGGACTGCAAGGAGATCTAACCAGTCCATCCTAAAGGAGACCAGTCCTGGGTGTTCATTAGAAGTACTGATGCTGAGGCTGAAACTCCAGTACCTTGGCCACCTCATGCGAAGAGTTGATTCATTAGAAAAGACCCTGAAGCTGGGAGGGATTGGGGTTAGGAGGACAACAGAGGATAAAATGGTTGGATGGCATCACCAACTCAATGCACGTGAGTTCGAGTGAACTCCGGGAGATGGTGATGGACAGGGAAGCCTGGCGTGCTGAGATACATGGGGTCACAAAGAGTTGGACATGACTGGATGACTGAACTGAACTGAACTGAACATTTGAGGGGATTAAAATCTAATCAGGAACATAAAACACAATACAAAAAAATGAAAATGACAAAGCATTTATGTTTAATGTTAATTTCTAAATGAACATGTCTAAAGACTTCCCTGTGATAAGGCAAGTGAAATCTGAGATGTTACATTCTACTGGAATCAGTCTTTTATCAGTGCTGTGGGCATTTTTGTTTTGTTTTGTTTTATTTTCTGGCTCAGTGGCTTTCTGGCTCTTAGTTCCTTGATTAGAGATGCAACCCGGAGCCTCCAGGAACAGAGTCCTAACTACTGGCCCACCGTGGAATTTGCCTGTGGGTGTTTTCTATGAGCAGTCTTAATAGGCTTCCACAGTATTTATTTACTTACTTCTGAACCAAGTCTAGGAAAACTCTTACTACCTTAAAAACTACCACTTGGATGCAAGCATAGTCATTAAATAGGAGCCACTCCAAAGTCCTAATGTTATATTTATGAATTTTCTTTGTTTTAAAAAAAGTATTTATTCACTTGGCTGTGCCGGATCTTAGTTTCAGGATCTCCGATCTTCATTGCAACATTTGGGACCTTTAGCTGTGGCATGTGGAATCTAGTTTCCTGACTATGGATTGAACCTGGGCCCCTGAATTAGGAGCTCCGTCTTAGCCACTGCACCACCAGGGAGTGGTGGTCCCTACAATTTTCTTAAGCCTGCATATTTATTCCTGTTTTCCTTCATGTCAATGGCAGAGTAACTACTTGACATTTAACTTCTGCTGTTTGTACTTTAGATCCCAGTCTCCCTTGCAAGAGGCTCATTTCTCCTGCTTCCTTCTGTCAGTTCCTTCCTATCACCTTTTAGGTATCAGTTCAGTTCAGTTCAGTCCCTCAGTCATGTCCGACTCTTTGCGACCCCATGAATTGCAGCACGCCAGGCCTCCCTGTCCATCACCAACTCCTGGAGTTCACTCAGACTCACGTCCATCGAGTCCGTCATGCCATCCAGCAATCTCATCCTCTGTCGTCCCCTTCTCCTCCTGCCCCCAATCCCTCCCAGCATCAGAGTCTTTTCCAATGAGTCAACTCTTCACATGAGGTGGCCAAAGTACTGGAGTTTCAGCTTTAGCATCATTCCTTCCAAAGAAATCCCAGGGTTGATCTCCTTCAGAATGGACTGGTTGGATCGCCTTGCAGTCCAAGGGACTCTCAACAGTCTTCTCCAACACCACAGTTCAAAAGCATCAATTCCTCAGCGCTCAGCCTTCTTCACAGTCCAACTCTCACATCCATACATGACCACAGGAAAAACCATAGCCTTGACTAGATGGACCTTAGTCAGCAAAGTAATGTCTCTGCTTTTGAATATGCTATCTAGGTTGGTCGTAACTTTTCTTCCAAGGAGTAAGCGTCTTTTAATTTCATGGCTGCAGTCACCATCTGCAGTGATTTTGGAGCCCCCCAAAATAAAGTCTGACACTGTTTCCACTGTTTCCCCATCTATTTGCCATGAAGTGATGGGACCGGATGCCATGATGTTCATATTCTGAATGTTGAGCTTTAAGCCAACTTTTTCACTCTCCTCTTTCACTTTCATCAAGAGGCTTTTTAGCTTCTCTTTGCTTTCTGCCATAAGGGTGGTGTGATCTGCTTATCTGAGGTTATTGATATTTCTCCCGGCAATCTTGATTCTAGCTGTGTTTCTTCCAGTCCAGCGTTTCTCATGATGTACTCTGCATAGAAGTTAAATAAGCAGGGTGACAATATACAGCCTTGACGTACTCCTTTTCCTATTTGGAACCAGTGCCATGTCCAGTTCTGACTGTTACTTCCTGACCTGCATACAGATTTCTCAAGAGGCAGGTTAGGTGGTCTGGTATTCCCATCTTTCTCAGAATTTTCCAGTTTATTGTGATCCACACAGTCAAAGGCTTTGGCATAGTCAATAAAGCAGAAATAGATGTGTTTCTGGAACTCTCTTGCTTTTTCCATGATCCAGCGGATGTTGGCCATTTGATCTCTGGTTCCTCTGCCTTTTCTGAAACCAGCTTGAACATCAGGGAGTTCATGGTTCATGTATTGCTGAAGCCTGGCTTGGAGAATTTTGAACATTACGTTGCTAGCATGTGAGATGAGTGCAATTGTGCGGTAGTTGAGCATTCTTTGGCTTTGCCTTTCTTTGGAATTGGAATGAAAACTGACCTTTTCCAGTCCTGTGGCCTCTGCTGAGTTTTCCAAATTTGCTGGCATATTGAGTGCAGCCCTTTCACAGCATCATCTTTCAGGTTGTGAAACACTCAAGTCAATTTCTCACTTCATCAAAATAAGAAAATTCCTCTGAACTTCTTAGCCCCAATATCTACTGCCCCTTTCCCTTTTAGGCTCCACTTCAAAGAATAGTTTTATCTTCTTTATAGTCCCATCATTCATAAACGCCTTCCAATCTGGTCTACCCCCAAATTCTTTTGCAAAGGTCACCAATGAGAGGTCCTTCACACTTAATCCAATTAACGCTTTTAAAGTCTTACCTAAACTCCTCATGGAGAAGGCAATGGCAACCCACTCCAGTGTTCTTGCCTGGAGAATCCCAGGGACGGGGGAGCCTGGTGGGCTGCCGTCTATGGGGTCGCACAGAGTCGGACACGACTGAAGTGACTTAGCAGCAGCAGGAGCAACCTCATCATAACATTTCATACAATTTTTGAATATTCCAGACTTCCCTGATGGTGTAGTGGATAAGACTCTGCCTGCTAATGCATGGGACACAGTTTCGATGCCTGATCCCAGCAGATTCCACGTGCCTTGGAGCAACTAAGCCTGGGCACCGCAACCACTGAGCCCAGGCTCTAGAGCCTGTGCTCTGAAACAAGAGATGACAGGACAATGAGAGGCCCACATACCACAACAAGGAGTAGTCCCTGGCTGTAGCAACTAGAGACAGTCCACAGCAATGCAGACCCAGGGCAACCAAAAAAGTAAAATCAAAAATTTTTGAATAGTCCCTTCTTTTTAAAGCACAGTCTTCCCTAGTTTTCCATAATGATAGTGTCTCTTCAACACCTACCTCTTGTTTTTCGACAGGACCTGAATTCTTTCTCAAATACCTGCTGATGCTGTATTCCAGCGGTTATCCCATTTGCTACTACCAGTGATTGATTTAGGAGAGTACAGAGGACTTAATTATAGCTTACAACGTATAAGAACTCTGGTAGAGGGTTATTGGTAAGCCCTCTCAGCCCTTGAAGGAGTTGAAGTGATAACTAAAGCTGTGATTTAGTCATCTTAGGTAAAAAGGAGAGGCAGTATAACATAGTAGTTGAGAGCATGAACTCTGGAGTCTGCTGTTCAAATTCCAGCTCCCCAAGATGCTATTTTATCACCTGGGTAAAATACTTGATTTCTCTGTGCTGATCCTTTCCCATCTGAAAACTGGGAATGGAACTGCCTAAGAGGACTAAAGTGAGGCATCAGTAAGTTATTTTTTATGAAACAATGGGACTGGTGCTGAAACTGTGTAACTCAGATTGGGACCTGAACATCAGCCTACACAAAGATTGGGACTTGACAGCCTTTTACCTGAGATCAGACATCTGATCTCAGGACTTAGTTAAGCTCAGGTTCTTGATGTCTCATCGGAGCAAAATTCAATGAGAGACAAGTTGATAGGTAAGAAGTGAATTTATTTAGAGAGAAACACACTCCATGGAGTGTGGGCCATCTCAGAAGGCAAGAGGCCTCAGGGTATGAGGGGTTGTCAGTTTTTATAGGGGTGGATAATTTCATAGGCTAACGAGTGAGAGGAGTATTCCAGCTATTTTGCGGAAGGGGTGGGGATTTCCAGAAACTGAACCACTCCCCACTTTTTGACCATTTATGGTCAATCTTGAAGCAGTGATGGCGCCTGTGGGTGTGTCATTTAGCTAATGCATTACAGTGAGCATATACTGAGGCTTGAGGTCTGCTAGAAGTGAATCTTCTGCCATCTTGGATCTAGTTGGGCCTAACCTGTTTATGTCATGGCCAATGGCTGTGTCATTCTTTTGAAGGTTGTGTCCTGTCTCCTTCCTTCCAGTTTCTGTATAGAGTATTTGTTTAAAGAATAATAAAAAATACCTGAGGACAAAAACCAATAGGGTGGAGAGTAGGCAGAGTGAATTTGGATTCTGGAGGCCTCATGAGCCACTGAATTGCCCCCTTCCAGATAATAAGTTGTCTTGGTAAATAATAAATCCCTACCTTTAAAGCTATGTTTGGTAGGGTATTCTGTATCCTAAATGACACCTCTCACTTTCCTAGTTTTCTTTAATTGTATACTTAGTTTCTCTTTGTTGTATTTGAAAGTACCTCAAGCATTGTCTATCCCTTGGCTTATAGTGGATTCATAGCCATTCCATTGCTAGGCCTGCTCCCCAGTCATCTCAGCAGATTTCATGGCCCCAATTACTATATAGTAATGACCTCAAAATAGAAATGTATGACACAGATCTCTCTTCTGAGCTCAACTCTTATGCAAAATTATTACTGTATCTCCATAGGTGTCTCAGAGGCAACTCAAATCCAGCATTTTCACAAAGAGCTCATTCTCTCTCTTCCCATCAACTCAAAAGCCAGCCTTCCATCCATGCTCCCTTCCTTACTGAATGCATCGCTATTTCCCTAGAGGCGCAACCCACAAATTCAAGTCTTATTCTTAATTTCTTCTCTCCTTCAACCATCCAGTATCCAAATCAACCATTAGGTCTTATCAAGAAATTCCATAGCTGCAGCAAAGTGAGCAAAAGGGAGGGCCTAGGTGGAAATAAATTCAGAGAGATAAGGACCTTATGGCAAAGGCCCCTTGATTAAATGGGAAACCACAGGAAGGGCAGCAGGTCTTAAACTAAGGCATGAAATGTGATCTGCTTTCTTTTAAA
Source organism: Capricornis sumatraensis (assembly GCF_032405125.1). Classification (NCBI taxonomy): domain Eukaryota; kingdom Metazoa; phylum Chordata; class Mammalia; order Artiodactyla; family Bovidae; genus Capricornis; species Capricornis sumatraensis. The sequence goes on from NC_091082.1 coordinate 75,038,635, forward strand.
ATAATATGAAGGGGGTCAAGGACAAAAGCAGGCAAATTAAGAAGTTATTAAAATAATTCTGATGACCAACGAAGTTAGCTTTGCCTAGGATTGCTGTTATGTTGGTAATAAATGATTCCATTGTGGATGTATGTTTAAGGAAGAATCCATTTGATTTGTTAACAGATTTAAGTGAGGTTGAAAGAGAAAGGGATACAATATTATTGTAAAGTAATTAGCATCCAATTAAAATAAATCCATGTATATATAAAAAAAGATTACGTTACGGTTTTGGTCCTGAGTAACTTAAGTAGCTTAACTTTTGACCCCTGGGTCAGAAAGATCCCCTGGAGAAGGAAATGACAAGCCACTCCACTATTCTTGCCTGGAAAATTGCAGAGACAGAGGAGCCTGCCAGGCTACAGTCAATGGGGTAGCGCGCACGCACACACACACACACACACACACACACACACACACACACAAGTGTAGTGTTACCATTAAGTGACACGGGAAGATTACATAAAGAACAGATTTGGGGAGTGCTAGTGAGATGTCTGTTATTACTATGTTAAGTTCAGGATGTCCTGTTGCTGTTTAGTTGTTAAGTCCTGCCTGACTCTTTGCTACCCCAAGGACTACAGCACGCCAGGCTCCCCTGTTCCTCTACTATCTCCCAGAGCTTGCTCAAATTTATCTCTCCTGAGTCAGTGATGCTGTCTAACCATCTCATCTTCCACCGCCCCTTTCTCCTATTGCCTTCAATTCTTCCCAGCAACAGGGTCTTTTTCAATGAGTCGTCTCTTCACATCAGGTGGCCAAAATACTGGAGGTTCAGCATCAGTCCTTCCAAAGAAGTATTCAGGGTTGATTTCCTTTAGGATTGCCTGCTTTGATTTCCTAGCTGTCCTAGGGACTCCCAAGAGTCTTCATGTAGTGTTTAAGTAGACTGTTCAGGATACAAGTCTGGATTCAGATGAAACTGGATATATAATCAAGAAATTTAGCAAAGATATAAAAGTCTGAGAACTGAGCCTTGGAGCACCAATATTCCTCAGAGCTTCTAAGGAACAAAGGAGATGACTCAGTAAGATAAGATAGCAGGAAAGCCAGGAGATCCGGATGTAAAAGTGAAGTGAAGAAAGCTTTACAAAGATAGGGGAGCAAGGTTACTGATAGGCCAAGGAAGATTAAGAATGAAAACTAGTTACCTTCAGTTTAGCACCATGGAGGACGATGGCAGTCAGTTCAGTCTCTCCGTTGTGTCCGACTCTTTGTGACTCTACGGACTGCAGCATGCCATCCAACCATCTCGTCCTCTGTCATCCCCTTCTCCTCCCACCTTCAATCTTTCCCAGCATCAGGGTCTTTTCAAATGAGTCAGTTCTTCACATCAGGTGGCCAAAGTATTGGAGTTTTAGCTTCAGCAAAGTATCAGAGTTTCAGGACAATGGTGATCCTGCCTAAATTCTACTTACTTTAAGGTTTCATTTTAGACTTTACCTGGGGGAGTCTTCCATGACTCTGCAAAACTGGATTAAGGATCCCTAATGTATGCTATATCACACCTGTAATTTTATACTTATTGTAAAGTTTTGAAGTTGCCCTTTTATTTATCAATCTTTGTCTCTAAACCACATGTGCCTCAAAGGCAAAAACTTGTGATCACTGCTGTGCCTTGCACAATAACTGGCAAGGAGCAGGGACAATACTTGCCAAATGAATTTTTTAAAAAATGTTGATTTGCTTATTTCTGGCTGCGCTGGAGTGTGTGGGCTTCCTCTAGTTGGGAGAAGTGTGGGCTACAGTTGGTTGCAGTACTGGGGCTTCTCATTTTAGTGGCTTCTCTTATTGGGGAGCAGGGGTCTAGGGCACTCCTGCTTCAGTAGGTGGAGTGCGTGGGCTTAGCTGCCCTGTGGCACGTGGAATCTTCCCAGCCTAGTGATTGAACCGATGTCTCCTGCGTTGGCAGGTGTATTCTTTACCACTGTGCCACGTGGGAATCCCAGACCACCAGGGAAGTCCTGCCCAGTGAAATTTAATTGAATTGCCAGAAGGCCAGGCGAGGAAAAAAAAAAAAAGGGGGAGGATATAATAGGGAGTAGCCAGATATAGCAAGCACGAGTGACACATCCCTGGATGACAAAGATCCTCAGTTAGTTTACTTCCGATTCAGAGAAGCTTGTTAGGACAACCCAAAATGAGCTTCTAGTAGAATATTTAGGTGTGTCGGTTCCCTGAAGGCAGAAGAACAGCCCAAAGCCAGCTAAGCAAATTAGTGAGTAGCTGTCATTCGTGAGTAGCTGTCATTAGTCAGCCATGCCCACTTCAACAATGCCTTATCAATGGATAGCTTGTAATTCTCCTAAAGTTTTCATGAAGAAGTTAACTAAGGCAATGAGATGGGTACAGTTCAATTCCACACATCTACAACTGAAAAGTTGGCCAAGGCTTCACTGAAACTAAATGCTGTTTTTGGAATCAAGAAGCATGAATCGGGTTCCTTATCCTTTTAAAAAATGTATACAATTTTTTCTCATATGTCCTTGTAGGGTAGTAATATTTCTAAAAATAAGCTGTAGGACTACAGTAACATGAATTAAATTAACAATTACATAGTGTGTGCGTGTGTATGTGTGTGCATGCACTCAGTTACTCAGTTGTGTCAGACTCTTTGTGACCCCACTGACTGCAGCCCACAAGGCTCCTCTGTCCATGGAATTTTCCAGGCAAGAATACTGGGGCAGGTTGCCATTTCCTAATCTAGGCAATCTTCCTGACCCAGGGATCAAAGCCACATCTCTTGGGTCTCCTGCCTTAGCAGGGGGATTCTTTACCATTGCACCACTTGGGAAACCAGTGACAAAGTAATATTATTCATAATCACAAGATTAAATGGTCATTATAGTAGGTCACTTCCATTTTAAGAGAATAAATGGCATATAGTAATAATGAAAATGATGCTAACCCTACATGTCTTGTTTATAGGATTTATGGAAAATTGGTTAAGTTAAATTTATTTCTACAGGCCAAAACAGACATTTAATTTTGAAATTTTATATACGACGTCAATTTTTAAAGGATTGCCTTTACTGAATTACCAAGTCATTCTCTTAAAAAGCATCTTCAACATATTAAAGTTTAATTACATATCTGTGCAACTACACCAATATCTCTCAGATTATATATCTATATATGTATATATGTCATCTGTATTTGACAAGACTTAACCTATATAATTCTCCTTGGAGTAGAAATGGCAACCCAATCCTATATTCTTGCCTGAAAAATTCCATGGACAGACAAGCCTGGTGGGCTACAGTCCATGGGGTCACAAAGAGTTGGACAGGACTGAGTGAGCATGCACACACATATGCACCCAGATAATCCTAGGAACAGCACTGAGACAATTATAGCTGGAGCAGAGTGGAGAGACTTCAGTAAAGAGAGAGACTAGCTAGAGATTGTGTGTATATATATAAATAGAAATCAAATTAAATAGAATAAATTTATTATACATAATAAATATGTATCTATATAAAATAAATTTATATATATAAATTAAAGTCATAAGAACTCTTCCTAGATTGAACAAAACCATTCAGTATAACATAAATAAAATATAAAAGCAAAGGTCTCCAATTTTTTTTTTTTTGGCCTCAGAATCTTAGTTCCCTGACCAGGGTTTAAATACTAGTCTCAGCACTGAAAGCATCAAAAGTCCTAACCACTGAGCAGCCAGGGAGTTCCCCCAAATTTCCTAGCAGTGATTATAGAAGAATATGAATAGTGACTGCAAAGTAAGATGACTCATTTTTAAATATCAAATGATCAGAAATCATTCATCTGAATGCATATCAGTCCCTGCAAAGAAGTGAATTTGGTAGTTATCAGCACTGAGCTCTGAACTGATTTATCCAATGCTTGTTCAAATTCTTCTGTCCTCTTTGGGAATTTTGAGTAGTACAGTATAATTTCAGTAAATGTTTTATATGCTGAGGGGATCAAAGTACCAGAAAATGTTCACTTGGATGCATTGGTACTAGTGTTAAAAATCCTTTTACCTCTATACAGGTATATAGACTTCTTTATGGAGAAGGCAGTGGCACCCCACTCCAGTGCTCTTGCCTGGAGAATTCCATGGACAGAGGATCCTGGTAGGCTGCAGTCCATGGGGTCGCTAAGAGTCGGACACGACTGAGCGACTTCACTTTCACTTTTCACTTTCATACACTGGAGAAGGCAATGGCACCCCACTCCAGTACTCTTGCGTGGAAAATCCCAGGGACAGGGAAGCCTGGTGGGCTGCCGACTGTGGGGTCGCACAGAGTCGGACATGACTGAAGCAACTTAGCAGCAGCAGCAGCAGACTTCTTTAAATATCTGTGTAGTGGTGTCCCGGTTTGAGAACATAATCTGATCATTTCATTTGAGAAACCTTATAACAGAAGTCATTTTCGGATCCATTCTGCTTGCATTGCTCTTTCCTACTGCTCTCCCCTTTTCTCTAGAGCTTGTGCCACAGCATAGTGGAGTGGAAGAGAAAAGACGGACCACATCTGAAAACTAAAACACCAGCACAAACAATACAGGCTGTGACCTTATTATCAGAATCTAAATCGCTCAACATAAAGTAGCCTCTCCCTGCACCATCTCTGCTTTATGATCTCTGGAGTTCTTTTTCAGACTTGTCTCCATCACATTAGCTCATTTGTTTGCTTGCTTGTTTATTGTCTCTCTCTGTGGTCCACCTATTTTTCTTTTTCCCAAGCACTGTTGCTTCCTGAAAGCAACAACTTTTGATAAAGATGTGGCTCCTTGTTTACTCTTGTATGCTCTGTGCCCAGAAGAATGCTTAATATACATTGAGTGTTCAGTAACTATGAGTTGAATGAATAAGGATATGAATGAATACTCAAGTATTACTTAAAATAAAATGCTGCATACATTATTGTTTCTTTCAAAATGCTATTGGCTTCCGAAATAATACTAGAGAGCAATAAAATTTTGTAGTTGTGTAGTAATCTGAAGAATTTTTTTTACTTTTCCCTATCTTCTTTCCCAAATGCATCTCCAATTCCATTTTAAACACACTCCCTAATAAAAGCATCTTCAGGATACTGAGGTTTGCATGGCATAGCTGTAAATTAGGCAATATTTCCATTTTCTTTCCCTCTTTTTCCTTTCTCCCTTCCTTCCATGTTTACCTCTTTTTGAATCAGTCCATCTCTCTTCAAAATCAGGTAGCAAATAAATGTTTTATCAGAATAGAGGAAGACAATTCAGACTTCTTAATTAGAGACAAAGATTAGTAACTTAGTTTCTATTGCCTGTGCTTGCTACAGGAAAATTAGACAAATATATCTGGATAAGTTTTTCAAAAAAGTGCTGAATCCACCCACCTCTACCTTTCTCCTTGAGTGTGAGCTGCACTTAGAGACTTATTTCCTAAGAATAGAATATGGGAATGGGGAAAAGTAACTTTACAGTGGAAAAAATTCACAGACACTATCTTTTGTACCACACTGCTTGCATGGGTTCCCTGACAGGGTTCAAACTTGGGTCCAGGTAGTGAAAGCACAGAATCCTAACCACTGGACCACTAAGGAATTCCCTATGAACTTGTATTCTTAAAGGAATATTTTCTAATGTTGATTTTTAAATTCATTAACTAATTAATTGACTGAGTCAAGTGTTAGTTGCAGCACCCGGGATCTTCTATCTTCCTTATGGCACGTGAGTCTTTAGTTATGGCATGCAAGATCTTTAGTTGTGGCACGTGGGATTGAATTCCCTGACCAGGGATTGAACTTGAGCCCCCTAGCTTGGAAGCGTGGCGTCTTAGCCACCGAACCACTAGGGAAGTCCACGAATATTTTTAATTCAGAAAAATAATAAATAAATAATAATAAATGATTATAGAAACATCAAGAACACCATCCTATTGATGGACATTTTACTATAGTCTATTTTTTAGGAAATCATATAAGAAATAAATATTGTAGGTGGAAAAGAACCATTTAAAAGTTGCATTTATAAAGCTCCATCTGTGAATTAATTGAAGAGCTTTATAGTGTCCTGGGATGGTTCAAGCTAGAAAGATTTAAAACTTTAGTTTTGACCTTAAGTTAATAAGTAATATTTTTGCCATGTTCTTTTTTATTTAAATTTTTTCCATTAGAAGGAGCTTTCAGAGTAACAATTATTTATGGTTTTGAAAATTGCTGGTTTGCTACTATCTGTATTCATTAACTATCAAACACTCAGGGAGTATGCGCCTCAGGGAACTGGGGTAATTGTCCATGCTAACCAAGTACAGTGATAAAATGTTTAACAAATAAAATTTTCCACTTCTACTTCCCTTGTAAGAAGTTTATTAGCATTTACAACCACTATGATATTAGGAACCAACACTTATTAAAAATCGCTTTGTATAGAAATACTGCCAACTTCATGCTAACTCTTGAAGCTGAAGGGACCCATTGTACTAAGCATGAATGGACTTTGCTCTCAGCAGCAGTTACCCAGACTTTAATTCAGGAGTGACTATAGCAATTGCTAGTTCATGAGAGAGCTAAGGGCAGCTAGTATCTTCTAAATGAGAATTGTGGTGAAAGGTTTTTCTTGCTGCAAGGTATTTCAGAAAGAAAGTGAGAGGTATTGACTATATAATAAAGTGGCCAGGCTTTGACCTGAAAGCAGATGGTATTGTGTTTCTTATAACAGAGAAATTAAAATATGGTGCCTTATCTGTTATAAAGCTGTTGTGTAATTATAAATATAAACAATTGCCATTGAGTTTGAAGATCATGAAAATTGGGAAAGTCATTGAAGCTTCCTGAATCTCATTTACTTACGTCTAATAAATGGGGGAAAATGCAAATAAACATTTGTTAAAATGCCTTTAAAAATGTAAAGCACAAGTTGGGTCTTCCTCCTTATTACCTGATACAGCAGGATGAAGTAATTGGCTTTTCATCTTTTTTTTTGACTATTGCCACCTAACCCATATGAGTACAATACCAAAAAGAAAGATTGTTGAATTGTATTAATTATGAATAAAACCATCCATGTTAATTTCTTTCAAGAAACCTGAAACAAATGACTGAGTAGAAATCTCTATATTTTCGATATTTGGTATTCAATTGCTTTGCTATTTAAAAACTGTAGGTTTGCAAAGACACAGGATTCTAAATATTAATCAGGCTTTTGAATTAGTATTTACATTCAAACACTTCTGTATATTTAGTGCCAAACTGAAATTTTTATTACACATTCACTTCTTCATTTGGATCTCAGAACATAAACCAAAACGTCTCTTTTGGATGTGTTTGTGCATGTCTGTGTGGGTTTGAGTGTTTTACAAATATTTGGTACTTAGCAGAATTTTTTCCAAGCAGATGTTCATCAACCCCTTCCAAGAATTTGTGCTTATCACGATTAAACTAACTTGAAGAACAACCTTTATTAATGGAAAACAGGTATCTTTACTGTAAAAAGAAATGTCTCACTGAATTAGTCTTGAAAAGACAAAAATTTCTTTGGTTTTGGTGAGAACTTACTGTAGAAGTTTATGAAAGTCACCATTTCTAGTGACTTTATTTAACAAGAGTTTCAGGTAAGTAAACTTTTTGAATGCAGAAATTAACTCAGATTTTGCCCCTGCATTATGCGTTTCTAAATGTGTGACTTTTTTCCTTCAAGAGTCAGATACTGTTCATTCATCACAGATAGACCAAATCCCCATATTAATTTTATCTGCTTTTTGCCTCTCCAATACAGATGAGGCACGTGCATTTTTGCTAGTTGAGAAACCACATATTTGTTATATGTTTATTTCTAAATTTAAAAATAGACAAATTTCAAATTTCAAAACAGGAGAGTCCTACCAAATATAGAGCTGAAGTATGTATATAAAATCCTGCACTGAAACGGTTCACAGCCATTAATAAATGTATATCCATTAACTGCTAAGTTACCAAATTCATACCACTCAGCCACACAGTAATGCTGACTAATAAAAAAATCAGCATTTTTAATAAGCGTTATGGTATTCTCTGATTTGGTCATGAAAATAATCAGGTGTTCACATGCCCAAGGTGAGTGCTAGAAGGTGCCTCCCAAATTCTTACACCACCTCTACTTCCCCTGGGAAAATATGAGTTAAGAGTTAGAAATACCAAGGATAGCAATGTAACTTGAATTTTGAATCTCTTTGCCTTGCTCCTTCATAAACTGAAATCAGTCTATTGATCTTTGTTTGATAACTTGAATGAGTGCCTTTCAAGGAGCTGTCCATCAGTGTGGGGTCAGATTCGTTATAGGTTAAATCAAAGCTGTTTATAAACCAGGGGCAAGTTGTGAAAATTAATTGGTAAGTACAACACATTGAAAATGTCAAGCAATTTATTGATTGCCTAAGATCTACTGAGTAGTATGTGGCAAGCTCGGCTCATGAAACACGCTGCTGCTAAGTCGCTTCAGTCGTGTCCGACTCTGTGCGACCCCATAGACGGCAGCCCACCAGGCTCCCCCGTCCCTGGGATTCTCCAGGCAAGAACACTGGAGTGGGTTGCCATTTCCTTCTCCAACGCATGAAAGTGAAAAATGAAAGTGAAGTTGCTCAGTCGTGTCCGACTCTTCACAACCCCGTGGACTGCAGCCTACCAGGCTCCTCCGCCCATGGGATTTTCCAGGCAAGAGTATTGGAGTGGGTTTGCCTATTCCTACATGAAATCCCCGTATACCTGTCTTTTGTCACCAAGTATTAGAATTCAGGCTTAGCACCTTTCTTATATCTCCCAGGAAAGCGACGCTATACAAAGTGTGAGTGGAGTGAAAGTGAAAGTCTCTCAGCCCTGTCTGACTCTTTGCGACCCCCTGGACTGTACAGCCCATGGAAATCTCCAGGCCAAAATACTGGAGTGTGTAGTCTTTCCCTACTCCAGGGGATCTTCCCAACCCAGGGATCAAACCCAGGTTTCCTGCATTGCAGGTGGATTCTTGATGAGCTGAGCCACAAGGGAAGCCCATAGAGAGGAATAGAATACCATTAGATGGGATCAAGAAAATAATGAAGACAGAAATGTATTTTTTTCTTAAGAACCAGAATTTAAGAGATTGAAAGATACATGTGACAGAGTATCAGATAAAGTTTCCTGAAAAAGTTAGATTGTAAAGAGGGTCCTAAAGAGTGAGTAAATCTTAGTCAGTGATTCTCAACCCTGGCTGTGCCTAAGGATTTTTGAAAAACTCCCTGTGCCCCACCCTCAGAAATCCTGAGTTAATTGGCCTGGGGTGGGGCCCAGGATAGTTTGACAAAGCTCTCAGGTGATTTTAATGTGCAGGTAGGGTTGAGAACAGTTGTAGTAAGACAATGAAGAAGAATAATGGAAGAGAGAAAGTAACAGTTTAAGAGCATGTGCCAATTCATTCACCCATTTACTCATTCCATAAAAACCTTTATTGAGTGTCTACTGGATGCTAGTCATTGAACTAGCTGGTGGGTCAAATTAAAATGATTGGGAAATCATGCTTGGAGTTTTCCACCTAAAGAGACTCGTGTAAGCAAGCTATGACAAAGCAATGTGATACATACATACATGTAGAGAGCACACTCAGGACAATGATTACCATTTTCTGTTACTCAGAACACTGGTTCACAAACCTGTATGCAAACTGGAATCACGGAGAAGCATTATAAATTATGGCTTTCTGGGTCCCACACCCAGAGATTCCAATATAATTCGTTTGGGAGCCAGAATTTAAAACAAAACAAAAACAAAATAATAATTAAAAAAAAAAAAAAGCCAAACACCTCTGGAGGTTACTTCACTTCACAATGTCAGACTAATGAGAGTGTGGTCTGATGAAGTAAGAGGTAAATTTAGAAGTCAGGTTGAATTGTCAACCAAAACAAGGCTCAGTGAAGCCATGAGTTCAAGGCAGAGGTTCTGGGATTGCAACATTGAAAGATTCTCTGTCATCCAATGAAAGGGAAAATTTTAGAAGTGTTTTTGGCAATGAAATGTAAAATGGAGTATGGGAGAGGATATCTGAAGGGATTTATCACTAGACACAGTGCTTAGGGTCCCAAGAAAATGTTTCAGTTTACTCTAAAATCAGAAGATAAAAATGAACTTTTAGAAAAAAATGTTTTAATGTGTAATATTAACGTCTGGATCGCTTTACCAGCACCATTGCAAAATATTATTGTTAGTACTTTTTTAATGGAGGAAGGAGTCCACAGAGGAAAGTGCTTAGGACCAACAGAAGTCATAATGCAGCCCTAGGTAAAAGGAGCACCCAGTCTCAACTGATGTTAATTTCTATTAGATAAATGATGTGTAACATGCAAGCATTTATTTGCTTTTCTACTCCCTAGAGTTATTTCCATCTTGGTCTTGCAGAACTGGAATGCGAGGGCCAAGTATTTTATCTTTTCAGAATACCTAGTTCCATACTGGGGAGAGCCTGTTGAGTGACTCAAGAAGTTTGATTCAAAACAATCCTCTGCTTTCGTAGGATGCACGGTTTCCCTCCATCTGAAATGTTCTTAGCCCTTTTATCCAACTGGAGAGCTCTGGGTTATCCTTCAAAACTTACCTAAAACAATTCAGTTTTATGTGCAACTTTCTCTAGCCTCCCCTGCCTCTGCCGAAAGTAATCACTGTGATATATCAATCCATTTTCTTCATCCCTTGATACTGCACACTCACCATGCATTGCTGTCTGCAGTTATAAATGTGGCTAGGTCTCTTCCAACATGACCTCTACATCCTGGATTATCCAATCCTGTGTTCTTAGGTTCTAGAATCATCCCGAGTCATAATAGGTGCCACCAAAGACATGGCCATTAATGTGCTAGATCAATATATTAATAAATTTAATCTTGCACAAATTTGCACTATGCTTTGGAAGAGTCTAGCAAAAGAGTTAAAGTTCAAGATAACAACACTGTTTTAACAAAATGAAGTTAAATTACTTCTCAAGAAATTCACACTTCGCCTGAGCTAAGACACAAATAGGTGAAGACTGTAATTAAAACCTTGTAGTTCTTGATGGAATTAAAAAAATTTTTCTTAACAGCCATCAATGTAGTTCCAAAATAGAAAGGCTTCACCAAGAAACCATCATTTTTTTAACTTTTATTTTGAACAAAATTTTGGATGTCACGGCATATGCTGCACTTATTTTTCTGCCAGAGTTAGAGTAACCAAGCATTGGCCACACATCTGAAGAAACTCAAAAAATGTAAGCTAATCATTCTAAAATCTTTGATAGCTTTCATTCATGAATATTTTCTTAACAGAGCCATCTGTTCACATTTAAATATGCTTCCTTTATCTCAAGTATGATCAGACCGAGGATATGTTCATTTGTATTTTCCAGGAAGCATCAAGTTCCAAAGCGCTGTTTCAGCTGGGGCTCTTGTGTAAAGACTGATTCTAATAAAGAAAGAGATGTATTTGAGTTATTTTAATCAATGAGTTAGTTATTTTTAGTCTCATCCCTAAAGAGCATTTGCGTTCATTGTAAAATAACCCGCCACCTTGAATCTTATGGTCAGTCATGCTAGTTTCGCCGCTCCAGAAATTATGCTATTGCTTTCTACAATGAATGTATGGATAGTTTGGGTCGAAGATGATTGCCTCAAAAAAAATCGGTTGCTCTACCAAGATTGAGAAGGCAGGAGAATTTGTCCACCTGAGTGGCGAATCTTACAGGTTACAGTAGAAAGGAGGAGGAAATAAGGGAAGAATGGAGCAGGTGGAAAGACGTTAGAAGAGGAAGAGATAAAGTAAACAGGAAAAATTTGGATATTCCCAAATGACTACATTTGGACACTGACTAAGTACACAGACATTTGTGTCATCATGAATGAGTAGACCTTTAAATTACAGTGGAAATTTGGTATCATGTCAGCTCTAGCTCTGAGAACGGTAAGGTTTTTAGGAAGAGTTGACCTAAGTGCCTAAGGACATTTCCACAGTGAGTTTCGGAGAAGATAGCTCATGACCACAGAAATTCACAATCTAGGACTTCCCTTGTAGCACAATGGTTAAGAATCTGCCTGCCAATGCAAGAGGACATAGGTTTGATTCCTGGTCTGAGAAGATTCCACATGCAGCAGGACAACTAAGCCTGTGTGAAACCCTACTAAGCCTGCACTCTAGAAACCACGAGCTGCACCTCCTAAAGCCAGCACCCTAGGGCCCATGCTCCACAACAAGAGAAGCGGCCTCAGTGAGAAGCCTGCACACCACAAGTAGAGAGTAGCGCCAGATCGCCACAACAAGAGAAAGCCTGTGTGCAACAATGAAGACCCAGCACAGCCAAAAGAATGAAAGAAGAAATAAAGAAACAAAGGGATTCGCAATCTAGTAGTAGTAAGTTCAAGTGCAAATGACCACAATGTAAAGGATGATCTCAACAGAGGTAGGGGAAGAGTAGGAGCCCAAAACACTCATTGGCACAGTGTTGTGAGTTGGTGATGTGAGAATTTAATGTTGATGTTAAAGAGAAATTATCAACCTTCTCTGCGGGGAATGAAACAGATTCAGAGGCACAGAAAATTCAAGCTAAAAGAGACTTTGGAAGATCAATACACCGATCATCACCCTGTCTAGGAGAAAAAAAAACAGCCTGGGGCAGTGGTTATGAACACAGACTCAAGTGTCAGATTCAGTTCAGTTCAGTCAGTTCAGTTGCTCAGCCATGTCCGACTCTGCGACACCATGAACCATGGCACGCCAGGCCTCCCTGTCCATCACCAACTCCCGGAGTCTACCCAAACCCATGTCCATTGAGTTGGTGATGCTATCCAACTATCTCATCCTCTGTCGTCTCCTTCTCCTCCTGCCCTCAATCTTTCCCAGCATCAGGATCTTTTCAAATGTGTCAGCTCTTTGCATCAGGTGGCGAAAGTATTGGAGTTTCAGCTTCAACAGCAGTCCTTCCAATGAACACCCAGGACTGATCTCCTTTAGGATGGACTGGTTGGATCTCCTTGCAATCAAGGGACTTACAAGGGTCTTTTCCAGCACCACAGTTCCAAAGAATCAATTCTTTGGCGCTCAGCTTTCTTTATAGTCCAACTCTCACATCCATACATGACCACTGGAAATATCATAGCCTTGACTAGACGGACCTTTGTTGGCAAAGTAATGTCTCTGCTTTTTGATATGCTGTCTAGGTGGTCATAACTCTCCTTCCAAGGAGTAAGCGTCTTTTAATTTCATGGCTGCAGTCACCATCTGCAGTGATTTTGGAAGTGTCTAAAAAATATTTTAAGTCTAGTTGGAACTTAGGTGGTCTCTTTCAAGTAGTCTAATAGTGGTGGGAAATTAAACACTTGTTATTTAGTCATGCCCCACCTAAAACACAGTTACGTAGAGCCAGGTTAGATCATGCAAGAGCTAAAGCAAAGCCAGAAAAATGTCACTTTCTCATGTTAAAGTCAGTGAGAGGAAAAATGAAAATGAAAGAGCTTACTGGAGGGATGATTTACAAACATGCTGGGCATGTAGTTTCCAAATTCAGAGTGAAATACTGTATCTTCAGGAAAGAGTGCAATTTAAATTATGCAAAAAAAAAAAAAAAAGCCCCTTAATTGGATTGCAGTACACTTTATGTGGATTTCCTTGGTGACTCAGCAGTAGAGAATCTGCCTGCCGATGCAGGTGATGCAGGAGAGGCAGGTTTGATCTCTGGGTCAGGAAGATCCCCTGGAGGAGAGCGTGGCAACCCACTCTAGTATTTTTCCTGGAGAATCCTATGGACAGAGCAGCCTGGTGGCAACAGTCCATGGGGTTGCAAAAGAGTCGGTCTCAACTTAGCAACTAAACAACAACACTTTATGTATTGTTTAAAATAAGGAGATTAAAGAGTAAAAATGTGTCAGTTCTTAAATAGTACTAAAAAAAGGCCAAAACATGTAGAGAAAAACCAAATATTTCTAGTGGACATAAATGTTCCAATCACTCAGAAGGTGGTTTTCTCTAGTTAAAAAAGGATGAGACTCTATACTGTATCATAATCTGAGTTCAGTATTCTTCAGGCCCATTTGCTGTAACTTTAGTCTTGCTAGAATTATTATTTTTAATAATACATTATTAGTTTCCTGTTTATTTAACTTACATGCAGAGTACATCAGGAGAAACACTGGGCTGGATGAGCACAAACTGGAATCAAGATTGCCGGGAGAAATATCAATAACCTCAGATATGCAGATGACACCACCCTTATGGCAGAAAGTGAAGAAGAACTAAAGAGCCTCTTGATAAAAGTGAAAGAGGAGAGTGAAAAAGTTGGCTTAAAGCTCAACATTCAGAAAACTAAGAACATGGCATCCAGTCCCATCATTTCATGGGAAATAGATGGGGGAACAGTGAAAACAGTGGCTGACTCTATTTTGGGGGGCTCCAAAAATCACTGCAGATGGTGACTGCAGCCATGAAATTAAAAGATGCTTACTCCTTGGAAGGAAAGTTATGACCAACCTAGATAGCATATTCAAAAGCAGAGACATCACTTTGTCCATGTAGTCAAGGCGGACCAGTGGTCGTGTATGGATGTGAGAGTTGGACTATAAAGAAAGCTGAGTGCCAAAGAATTGATGCTTTTGAACTGTGGTGTTGGAGAAGACTCTTGAGAATCCGTTGATTGCAAGGAGATCCAACCAGTCCATCCTAAAGGAGATCAGTCCTGGGTGTTCATTGGAAGGACTGCTGTTGAAGCTGAAACTCCAATACTTTTGCCACCTGATGCGAAGAGGTGACTCATTTGAAAAGATCCTGATGCTGGGAAAGATTGAGGGCAGGAGGGGAAGGGGATGACAGAGAATGAGATGGTTGGATGGCATCACCGACTCAATGGACATGGGTTTGAGTAGACTCCGGGAGTTGGTGATGGACGGGGAGGCCTGGCATGCTGCGGTTCATGGGGTCGCAAAGAGTCGGACATGACTGAGCAACTGAACTGACTGATTAGTTTCAATATGTATTTGGACCGTGTATTTGTACTATTTACCATAAGCCAACCACTATTCTATGCTCTTTGAGCAAGTTGATTTATTTTTCCAACAATTTTGAGTTTTTCCATTTCACTGAAGAAGAAACTGAGTCATAGTAATGCAATGACTTGTACAACAGGCAGCTGGAAATTCAGCTGGCAATTTACAGAGTTGGATTTGAGTGTAGATTTATCAGATGCCAAATCCCTTGATCTCATTCTCACTGGAAACTGACACTGCTACTGGAAAGGGGGGTGCTCTGGGATGATAGAAAGTCATATCTTCAGTGAAACAAATAGTTTTTACCTTCTGGTTTATATGTCTTGTGTGAGTCTCGATGGTTTGTGTAGGATACCCTTTGTCTTTTTATTTATTATTTATTTGATTGCACTGAGTCTTATTGTGGCATGCAGGGTGTCTAGCTGCAGCATGCAAACTCTTAGTTGTAGCATGTGGGATATAGTTCCCAGACCAGAGATCGAACCCTGGCCCTCCTCATTGGGAGCATGGACTCTTAGCTACTGGATCATCAGGGAAGTACCACCCCACCTTGTCTTTTCAGATGCAAAAAAAGAAAGAAAATTAGAAAAAAAAGTATTACACATATATTGTTGGCATGATTTATATAGCTATTAATGGGATGCTTAAATGAATTCCCATTAATTACTAGAAGTCACTTTTCATTTTGTATACTAAACATCCCACAAATGGTCTCAGTTTACTCTGTGCGCTCCCTGAATCTGATATTATGTCTCAGATCATACGCTGCCAGTATACTATGTGCACCTCTCACCATTATGAATAGTCACTGCCCTGGTCTTCAGGATCTTAAAGGAAAATATTTAATTTTACATATGTGTCCATTGAGAGATGACAGGATAGAAGATATGGTGTGTGTATGTACACACATATGCATATACATATAGACATGTGCATATACACATGTGCACGCTTACTCAGTCATGTCCGACTCTTTGTAACCCCATGGACGGGAGCCCACCAGGCTCCTCTGTCCATGTCCACTCCAGGAAAGAATACTGGAGTGGGTTGCCATTCCCTTTTCCAGGGGATCTTCCTAATCCAGGGATCAAACCTGGGTCTGCACTGCAGGTAGATTCTTTACCATCTGAGAAACCAGGGAAGCCCCCCCCCACCCCTGGCCAAGCAAAACACACACACACACAATGGAATATTGTGTGCACGTGTGCTAAGTTGCTCCAGTTGTGTCTGACTCTTTGCAACCCTATGGACGACAGCCCACCAGGCTCTTCTGTCCAAGGAATTCTGCAGGCAAGAAGACTGGAGTGTGTTGCCATGCACTCCTCCAGGAGAGCTTCCTAACCCAGGATCAAATCTGTGTTTCCTCCTTTACAGGTGGATTCTTCACTGCTGAGCCACCAGGAAAGCTCCAGTGGAATATTACTCAGCCATTAAAAATATGAAACTTTTGCCATTTACAACAACATGGACAATATTAAGCTAAGTGAAATAAACTCAGACAAAATCAAATATTGTATGATTTAATGTATTTGTGGAATTTAAAAAGAAGAATGAATGAATAATCATAACAAAGCAGAATCAGACTTGTAGGCACAGCAAGCAAACGGGTTGGTAGCCAGAGGCAAGAGGAGTGGGTGGATGGGTGAAATACGGGAAGGGGATTAGGAGGTACAAGCCTCCATTTATAGAATAAATAAGTCAGAGGGATGTAATATACAACATAAAGAATATAGTCACTAATAGTGTAATAACCTTGTATGGTGACAGTTGGTAATATGACTTATTTTGGCGATCACAATGTAGATAATATGTAAAATACAGAAGAATGTATGAAATATAGAATCACTGTGTTGTGTGCTTGAAACGAAAATAATTTTGTAAGCCAATTATATTGTAATCAAAAAATAATTGTATCAGGACCACAAAACACTTGGATTCATGGAAATGAAATATGCAACATATACTCAAATCTGTTCTTGCTCTGGTCTTAATCCTCTCATTTTACTCAAATATGAAAATTCATATAACCCTAATAACAAACCCTAATCACAAAATGCTCACTTGGTGTTATTCTTGCTGGGTCATGTATCATGTATCAAAATCAGTAGCCAATAATTCTGCATAAACAGATTTCACTACTCCAACATTCTCAAATTTAATGAGCCATTAATTTTAAAAAAATATGACTAATATTTATTCCTGTGCTGTTTTTACAGAACTCTAATGAGATCTTACTCCATTTGGACTTGACAATTTGATCAGAGTGATGTCTCCCTCTTGCCGTGAGATTCAAATATCTTGACCATTCTATGAATGTCTGAAAATAGACCCTATATACCAGAATTTACATTTTTCCTTGAAACATCCTGTAAAACTTTATGATGTACCAAAAAATAAAAGTGGAAGGATGAAGACTGAGAAATCAGTTATTTTGTAAAACAATGTGCAGTAGAAAAACTGCCAAGGACCTACTGTATAGGACAGGGAACTATACTCAATATTTTGTAATAACCTTTATGGGAAAAGCATCTGAAAAAGAATGCATATATTATTCTTATATACATATATGTATAGATATATATGTAAATGAATCACTTTGCTGTACACCTGAAACCCACACAACATCATAAAACAATTAAACTTAAAATATAATAAATTTTAAAAAGATGCAAAGACCATAATAAAAAAATAAAAATTACTGTACAGTATTTTTCATCCACATTTAATCATATTGAAAATCAATTTAGACTAGCTTGGATACCAAGGAAATTCATACATTTGTTGTTCTATAGCAACCCAATATTAGAGAAAATATTGAGCTGAGAAGCTTGGGCCCACGAATAACCTTGCCTCCTCAGTTGGGAATCCTACAAAATTCCAGAAACATGAGCTGATATTTTAGTAACTATAACAACGTTATCAAATACAAACATACAAGGCGTTCTTTTCCAAAGTGCGTCTACAAACATTGGGGTTTCCTCCTAAGGCTGTTTTCATTGGAGAGAACTTCAACAGGGTGAAAAGTTTAAACAGTAAGAAGCAACACAGAATAGGATTCTGAAGTCTTAGTATCACAGTCTCAATATCACAAAGTTGTTCTTACTTAACTTATTTATGTAGTAACTGACTTATTTTATGATGGAGTGACTCATTTGGCCTCTTCATGCCTCAGAAGGCAATACTTTTGTTGATTTTTGAGTGCTATCTTTGTTTATTTTTGAGGTTCACTACCAGAGGCAAAGTACTAAAAAAAGCCATACTGAATAAGACATGAATTTGTTGTTGTTGTTCTATTTATGGGAAACCTTTGAGTGAGTGAGTGAGTGAGAGTTGCTCAGTCGTGTCCAACTCTTTGTGACCCCATGGGCAGTAGCCTGCCAGGCTCCTCTGTCCACGGGATTCTCCAGGCAAGAATACCGGAGTAGGTTGTCATTTCCTTCTCCAGGGAATCTTTCCAAACCAGGGACTGAACCCGAGTCTCCTGCACTTTATAAGAAACCTTTAGAAAAGCAAAACTGTGGAGACAGAAAGCACTTTAGCAACCCCTGGGGTTGGGGGTGGACCAAGAGTTACTGAAAAAGGGAAGCAGGGACATTTCTTCAGGGATGGAAGTGTTCCCAGGAAGGTGATGAGTGCACTGCACAGCTGCATAACTGCACTGCAGTCCACTGAACCCTCTCCTAAGAATGTGATCTAAATTATGCCTTGATTGATGAAGAAAGAAGCAATCCTCTTGTGTTCCCCTTCCCTCATTGTCAAGGCAAAATCTTCACCATGGTCCCCAAGTCCTGGCATGATCTGGTCCCCTCCCTGCCTCCCTGAGCTCTCTCCTCTTTCCTCACTCACCCACTTAGGCACCTCCCTGCTCCAAGCCTTTGCACTGGTTGTTCCTTTCACCAGGAACACGCTTCCCTGTGTATCTGCTCCTTCACTCACATCCTTCAGGTCTTTGTGAAGATGTCACCCCCTCAGAGAAGCCCTTCCAGACCATTCTACATTGTTACTTTATTTTTTAAAAAATTATTTGGCCTTGCCATTCATATATAGGAGGGCTCCCCTGTTGGCTCCGAGGTTAAGGAAACTGTCTGCAATGTAGGAGACTCAGGTTTGATCCCTGGGTTGGTGTCGATTCCCTGGAGAAGGGAATGGCAACCCACTTCAGTATTCTTACCTGGGAAATCCCATGGACAGAGGAGCCTGGCAGGGTACAGTCCATTGGGGTTGCCAAGAGTCAGCCACGACTGAGTGGCTCACACTTTCACTTTCATTCACATATGGCTTCTTAGTTCCCTGACCAGGGATGGAACCTGTGCCCCCTGCAGTAGAATCACAGAGCCCTAAGCACTGGACTGCCAGGGAATTCCCTAGACTACCCTATTTAAACTACAACCTCATACCCAATCTCCCTCATTTATTGTCCCCTTACTGGAAAGTATTTCTTTCCATGGCCTTATTGCCATCTGACCTGCTATATATTTTTATTTACCTTGCTCCCTGTTTCTTTACTTTCACTGGTGGCTCAGATGGTAAAGAACCTGCCTGCAATGCGAGAGACCTGGGTTCTATCCCTTGGTTGGGAAGATCCCCTGAAGAGAACGGCTACCCACTCCAGTATTCTGGCCTGGAGAATCCCATGGACAGAGGAGCCTGGTGGGCTACCGTCCAGGGGGTCGCAAAGAGACGTGACTGTGTGACTAACACTTTCACGCTTGCACTTTGCTCACTGTGTGTGCTCGTCCCCCTCCGCCTGCCTCACCCCTGCCTTCAGCTAGAGCAGAACTCCAAGAGGGCAGGGCCTCTGTTTTGTAATGGCCGTATCCTCAGCATTAGCACAGGGCCTTGCCTGTGGCAGTGACTCCAGACGCTTTGGCTGAAGGAATGAACGGCAGGCCTCTGGGCCCTGTGTCTGGGCCTCTGGCTACAGGAGAGGTTGGTGCTGCTGCTGACTGTGGACAGAGTGGTGACTAAAACACCGTTCTTGCTTTTGGATCTGTATGTCCAATATCAAACCATCCCCAGGAACCTCTGCTCAGGGACCCACAAGGGCTAAGAAGCAGCTGAGAAAGCTGAGGGCTAGGCAGGTGGCCAGAAGGCGGCCTGACTTTCCCGCACGTCCTCACGGTGCCAGGCAGAGGCCAGGAGGCAGGCAGACTTTCCAGCAGGTCCCAGCTGGCTTCCAGCATCCACCCTCAATTAGCATCAGGGAGTTCCAGCTCAGCCCAGCCTCTTGCTCTCCAAAAACACTGAGCTCTTGCTTTGCACACAACCCTGAGCTAGGCAGCGCCGGGGACATGGTGCTGACAAAGACGGCCTTTCTGGGGCACCTAGTCCAGTGGGGAAGGCAAACTGGTGCCCGCCAGTGGTAATGCCAGGTGGGCTGGGCTGGGCTGGGTCAGGGGACCCGGGCAGGCTGTGGGAGCCCAGAGTTGGCACTTGACCCAGTCTGAAGGGCTCAGCTAGGGCTTCTGGGGGAGAGGACGTCTGACATCTGTAGTTAAGTTATCAGCCAGGTAGAGGGGAGATGCTGGGAAAGACTGAAGGCAGGAGGAGAAGGGGATGACAGAAGACAGGATGGTTGGATGGCATCACTGACTCAATGGACATGAGTTTGAGCAAGTGCTGGGAGACGGTGAAGGGCAGGGAGGCCTGGCGCGCTGCAGTCCATGGGGTTGCAAAGAGCCAGACATGACTGAGCGACTGAACAACAAGAGGGGATAAATGTGCAAGGGTATTATGAGGAAAGAGATAGTAAGCCACATTCCTGGAAATAAAAAAGATCCTCCCCTAGTCCAGGGGTTCTCAAACAGGAGTGACTTTGACCCACAGAGAACATTTGGCAATGTCTGGAGACATTTTCAGTTATCACAAGTGGGGAGAGGTTATGTGTGCTACTGACGTCTAGTAAGCAGAGGCCAGTGATGCCCCCCAGCATCCTGCAACTCATAGGACAGCCCCCCATTCCCTAAACAAAGAACCCAGGTCTCCCTCATTGCAGGCGGATTCTTTACCAGCTGAGCCACAAGGGAAGCCCAAACAAAGAACTATCCAACCCCAAATATCAATAGTACCAAGGTTCAGAAATCCTAGCCTAATCTCAGGAGGAGTCCAATTGTGCAAGGCACGTGCTGTTGTTGTGCTGAAGAATTTGTACTTTATCCTGAAGGCAGATAGGCTTGAGAGGTTTTAAGCAAAGATAGGGCAAGAAAAGGTCTAAGTGTGTGTGGACACTCAGAGCCATCAGGGCAGCCTGAACCCTAGGCTCTCTGACCCAACCAGTCCCCACCCCCCACCAAGCTCCTACAATAAACAGAAATTCAGAGAAAGAAAGACATTCTTTGCATGACCAGGAAGCCCCTGAAGACAGGGATAAGCACCAAGGCAATAAAACATTTCTTGGGTTGCTTTCAGGCCAGGCCCAGGGACCAGGTATGCTAGGCTCTTTCATACCAGTCTCATCCCAGGTGACACTGTTTTTCCTTCCTCTGGGCTTTCACAGGCTTCTGTCACCACCCTAGTCATCTAGGACTGTGAGTCTGTTTATACCCATCTCTTCTACTGCACTGAAGGTAGGGACAAGGCCAGAGCCATCTTTGTGGCCCATCATAGGGCTGGACTTCCTGTTCAACCCCTCCACTTACCACTAGAGATGCGAATTCCCAAAGAGGGAAGACGTGCCCAAAGTCACATACAGTTGGCTTCCTCATTATCCCCTGGGCTGCCTCCCCTGTGGCAATGACATCCTAGAGAACGGTCCTGTCATTCCACTGATTCTAGGTGCCTACCTGAACTGCCTCATGTGCTCTGCAGCCTCAGTTTTGTTGGGGAGGTGCTACTCAGAAGTCATCAACCCCTGGACTAATGTCCCCATAAGACTGCTGCTGCTGCTGCTAAGTTGCTTCAGTCATGACCAACTCTGTGCGACCCCATAGATGGCAACCCACCAGGCTCCTCCATCCCTGGGATTCTCCAGGCAAGAAAACTGAAGTGGGTTGCCATTTCCCTCTCTAATGCATGAAAGTGAAAGTGAAGTCGCTCAGTTGTGTCCGACTCTTAGTGACCCCATGGACTGCAGCCCACCAGGCTCTTCCATCCATGGGATTTTCCAGGCAAGAGTACTAGAGTGGGATGCCGTTTTCTTCTCCACCTCATAAGACTAGTTTATGCTAAAAGCATACACAGCCCTGAGCACTTTGGGTTGGGGATGTCTGGTAACTTGCACAAGGGATGGACCCCATACCTAACCTAGGTGGCTTTCTGTAAGCACCTCCCCTTGGTCTCACTGTTCCTTGGCTTCTCGTCTATAACACAGGGCTACTGGCCTTCACCACCCGTGTCCTTCCCCATGATAATTACCTGATGTCCCCAGAACTAGAAGACTGCTTAATCATTGTCCACACCTCTGGCCCTGCAAGCGAGATCCTGGATGCCAGAATGCTTGGAACTTGGAATCTCTGAGTCAAGACCCAGGATGCCTGGGTACAAGTCTGGTCCCCTCTGTGCCAGTCTCCTCACTCAACAAAGAGCAGAGTCACGGCCATGAGTGTGCAGGGAGCTCTGGAGCATGTAGGGCCCTACTCTCTGCCCTGCCAGCTTCCTAGGCCCAGAGCCCAGAGCCTGGGTTTGGTATGCAAATTCCCTCCGAACAAGATGACCCACTGCCCTGGTATTCTGTGCAAAGGGGCAGGACACACCTGTGGGAGGCCCCAGGTAGGGAAGAATCCCTCAGGCCCACCTCTGCCTTTGAACTGCCTTAACTTGCCCAGTTAGACAACTTTCCATATTATGTTGTTGTTTAGTCACTAAGTTGTGTTTGACTCTCAGTGACTGCAGCACGCCAGGCTTCCCTGTCCTTCACCATCTCCCAGATTTTGCTCCAATTGATGTCCATTGAGCTGGTGATGCTATCCAAACATCTCATCTTCTGCCACTGCCCCCTTCTCTGTATTATGTACACTGAATTAAAAAAAAAAAATCTACATTGAGAATAAAGCTATTGGATTGTTTGTTAAATTTCTGAGGTGCCATTCATTAAAAATAAGTCATCCTGTCTAAAATTTAAAATAAAGAGACTTTTCCTTGAGCAGCAGTTGATAACAGACAACTCTTCAGAAGGTCCTAGCCAGTAACCTATTCTAAATTTTAACTTTTTGTTATCTACTATTAATAAATAATTAAACCTAATAAATAATTCTCACTGGAACCTCACATGGTTCCACAAAATGTCAGGATGGACAATGTCATTTTTCTCACTTGAAAAACCAAGGATTTGAAGCTCATGAAATTTTGCAGGTTCAAACAACTCATAACGATGGAGTCATGACTACAATCTAGAATCCTAACCTTTAAGTGCTCATAAAATAATAAAGATCTTGAATTCTGCAGTCAGAGAAAATGAGTTAGAATACTGGCCGTGTTTTACTTGCTGGCAGACCCTGGACAAGGTATGTTACCTCTTCTCTAGTAATTTTTTTTTTTTTATCTTTAAAATAAGGATAATAGGGTCCACTTCATACCATGGACATAAGAATTAAATGAATGCTTACATAATGCTTGGCTTGTAACAAGTACTCAATAAATGCTTGTTAATGTAATAAGCCCTGTCCTAGCCTATGGAGGCAGCTTCAGTAAAGTGGTCAAAGCTTGGCTTTGGAATGAGCCAGATGATTTCTGTTTTATCACATGACCTTTATGTGAGTTCCTTCCTTGTAGACTCTTCTGGCCAGTTTTTTCTTATGTAAAACTGTAAGGGATACTCTGAAAATTAAAGTCTTGGTCTGTAGAAGAGAAGGCTTAAAAATTTATTTTATTCCACCTTAAACCTCTGCTAAAAAGTTTACTTACCAAGTATTTATTTCTTTACTCTGCATTTTGCCCCTTGTTTATACTCTTTATTGTTGTTCAGTTGCTCAGTTGCATCTGACTCTTTGCAAGCCCATGGAATCCAGCACACCAGGCTTCCCTGTCCCTCATCATCTCTTGGAGTTTGCTCAAACTCAGGTCCATTGAGTTGGTGATGCTATCCAACCATCTCAACTTCTTCCACCCCTTTCTCCTGCCCTCAATCTTTCCCAGCATCAGGGTCTTTTCCAATGAGTTGGCTCTTTGCATCAGATGGCTGGAGTATTGGAGCTTCAGCTTCAGTACTGGTCCTTCCAATGAATATGCAAGGTTGATTTCCTTTAGGATTGACTGGTTTGATCTCCTTGCAGTCCAAGGGTCTGCAAGACTCAAGAGTCTTCTCTAGCACCACAGTTGGAAAGTGTCATTGTTTAGATAAGCCGTATTATTCAACAAAACATTACCAGAACCTAGTACAGTGCCTGCATCTTATTAGGCATCCAATAAATTCATGTTCAGCTATGTAGCTCATGCTGCAGGAAAGAGAACTCTCTGCAGCTCATGATGGCCAGAGAAGACTTAAAGAGGAGATGACAGGATTTAAATGGATGGTGAGTAATGTTTCATGAGAAATGCTGGGCTGGCAGAAGCACAAGCTGGAATCAAGATTGCCGGGAGAAATATCAATAACCTCAGATATGCAGATGACACCACCCTTATGGCAGAAAGTGAAGAGGAACTAAAAAGCCCCTTGATGAAAGTGAAAATGGAGACCGAAACAGTTGGCTTAAAGCTCAACATTCAGAAAACTAAGATCATGGCATCCGGTCCCATCGCTTCATGGGAAATAGATGGGCAAACAGTGGAAACAGTGTCAGACTTTATTTTTGGGGGGCTCGAAAATCACTGCAGATGGTGACTGCAGCCATGAAATTAAAAGATGCTTACTCCTTGGAAGAAAAGTTATGACCAACCTAGAGAGCATATTCAAAAGCAGAGACATTACTTTGCCGACTAAGGTCCGTCTAGTCAAGGCTATGGTTTTTCCAGTAGTCATGTATGGATGTGAGAGTCGGGCTGTGAAGAAAGCTGAGTGCCAAAGAATTGATGCTTTTGAACTGTGGTGTTGGAGAAGACTCTTGAGAGTCCCTTGGACTGCAAGGAGATCCAACCAGTCCATTCTGAAGGAGATCAGCCCTGGGATTTCTTTGGAGGGAATGATGCTGAAGCTGAAACTCCAGTACTTTGGCCACCTCATGTGAAGAGTTGACTCATTGGAAAAGATTCTGATGCTGGGAGGGATTGGGGGCAGGAGGAGAAGGGGACGACCGAGGATGAGATGGCTGGATGGCATCACGGACTTGATGGATGTAAGTCTGAGTGAACTCTGGGAGTTGGTGATAGACAGGGAGGCCTGGAGTGCTGCGATTCATGGGGTCGCAAAGAGTCAGACACGACTGAGCAACTGAACTGAACTGAACTGAGTAATGTTTGGAAAAGATGGTCACCCCTGTGTGAATGGAGAATGATATTCAGGAGACCTGCTCATGACAACAAGCAGCCCATAGACCCTAACCTTCAAATATGGGCAAAAATGATGACTCTTGTAGAAGATCCAGAGGCAGTATTCTTCAAATCTGACCCAAGAGATACTGAGAGGTCCAAGACAGAAGTGATACATGGGGCTTCCCTGATGGTACGGCGGATAAGAATCCACCTGCCAATGCAGGGGACACGGGTTTGACCCTTGATTCATGAAGATTCCCCATCCTGCAGAGCAACTAAGCCCTCATACACAACTTCTGAAGACCTAGAGCTTATGCTCTGCAACAAGAGAAGCCACCACAGTGAGAAGCTGGACACGCTGCAACTAGTAGCTCCTGCTCTCTGCAACTAGAGAAAGCCCGTGCATAACAACAAAGACCCAGAGCAACCAAAATACTAGTAATAACAATAAAATAAATTTTAAAAATAAACGAAATGATCCATATCCTGGAAGGAACACAGGGAAAAGCGAGTTTCTAGTGGTGGTTTTAGAAATGGGAAAAAGCAAAAGTTATCTTTTTCATGTTTTGAAGGTGGTGGAAGAATGGTTTATTAGATTGCATTCATAATTCTGATTTCTGATTTAATAAAACTTGATCAAAGCCAGTTTTTCTTCCACACGTTTTCCTTACTTTGATTTTAACTTTTCTGTGTGCATTATATTATTCCACTGATGTCAACATTATTCTAACATTATTCCCACATTATTCTTTCAACATGTGTAAAAAGAACCCTTGGAAACATTGCCATCTTGTAACTATAGGCTGCAACACCATCAGGAGATAGCCTTTTTAACAACAGGAAAAAGTACAAAGGTGTTGGTATTCTAGATGGTTATGTTGTCACTGGAGGTGTCAAAGCTGGGGTGATAGACAAACAGCTTCAGATATTTCACTGAGCTTTCAGTCTGCCGGGCTCCTTGTCTACAGGTACAGTTACCTTATTGCTAAGCGAAGGCTATGTTTGGCAGGAGTAAAGTGCTAAAGACATGGAAAGCGTGGATGTGCCAGAGGTTTCTCAAGGGTGTGGGTCCATGTGTCCTGATTTTGAAATATCCTTCTGAGGCTCCCTCCTACAGTGTGCGAGGACAATGATTGCTTTCTCTGTTTGTTCTCATGCTTGAACTAGAAAGGGATGAGGTTGATCTGAGAGTTTCAGGTGCCATTTTGACTACTTGCTTAAAAAGACTCTCTCTGTTCATACGCTCTCTTCTTTATTTCTTTTATAAAAGCAACTCGTTTCCAAAGATCACCCTCTAGACCTTGTCACCATAAAGAACTTGAAATCTTCAACTCAGTCATCCTACTCTCTGGTGACAATATCTTTGTCATTTACACTTCCATTTTCTATTCTGGGATTTTCCGAGAACTTGGGATTCCAGGACACTTTTCCTTTATCTTCACCTATCAGTTTTTCTCCCAATAACTCAACCTTCCCCTCCATCTGATTACATGATTCACATTCTAACGTTTCTTTTACTGATAATCTACATCCCAATCTACTGTTACCCCTGCCTGTGAAATTCCAAGCATGGATGAATATCACGTTTCCAGCACTGCACCAGCAAAGTAAACTTCTACTCAACGCCTCCCCAACTTCCCCCTTATTCTTAGGACATTTTAATGCCTAATTCTGAAGGACATATATGCCATCAAATAAGAGACCTCTTACCATCGTGTTTAAGTCTAAATATTCATCTGCATCCATACTCAATTTTCTCTTTTTCTTCTCTTTTAAAGAAATGGTTTTCCTCTTTTTAAAGTTCATCTTTGTACCTGAGAGGCCTGTGCTTCTTCATCTGTTAATGAACCACCTCTCTCCTATCACATTTTCATTCTGTCCTTCCTATCAGTTTTAATATTGCTTCAAGCTCTCCTGTTTTAAGATCAACAAAAGCTTCTACCTATCTTTCTTTCCTAGTAAGTACATCTCTTTGAATGAGTGACCTACTCTCACCACTTCCAACAACCCCTTAGTCTTCTTACTTTTCTATATGGCTTCTGCCTCTACAAGTCTATTATAATAAATTCATTCTAAGAATTAGTGATTTCTTATAGTTAAATTCAATGGATAATTACTATTCCATATAATTTTCAGGAGCATTGAACATTGCTCCTTGTTCCTTTCTCTTGGAATCTTTCTTTCCTTGATGCTGTGATATTACATTCTCCTGTTTTCTCTTTTTTTCTCTATTCTTTTCCTTGCTGATTCTTCTTAAGCAGTCTGTTCCGCCAGCTTGCCATCTGTTGCCTATTTCTTAAATGTTGGTGTTTCCATGGGCTTTATCCTTAGCTTTCTTTATTACAGATACTCTTGCCAGTCAATCTCATTAAGGCCCATGGTTCAATTTTCCATCCGTATGCTGATGACTCCCAAATCCACAGGTCTATTCCGGCAGCTCTTCTGAGTAACAGATTCATGCACACAGCTCCCCTTGTATTTCCACAGGGACGTATTTGCCTTAGTCTGCTCAGGCTATCATAGCAAAATACCACTGAATAGCTGCTTTTAAACAATAGACATTTATTTTCTTATAATGGTAGAGGCTAGAAGTCTGAGATCAGGGTGCCTACATGATTGGGTTCCAGTGGGCTCATCTGCTGACATCTTTTCACTATGCCCTGGGTGGTCTATGATGGTGGTCTAGGGAATGCTTTTCTTCCTTTTCTTATAAAGCCACAGTCCTTCAGATTAGGGTCCTACCCTTATATTCTCATTTAATCTTAAACATCTCCACAAAGGAAAGGCCCTATCTCCAAATACAGCCACTCTGGAGGCTGAGCTTAACATATGAATTTGGGTGTGGGGGAGAGGGGGATAATCTAGCCCAAAACAATGTCCAAGACTGAACTCATCAGTTTCATACTAAAATCTGATCCATTTCCTATGTTCTCAATTTTACTGAACTGCACCAGAGATGGTATAATGCAGAAATAAAGAAGTGGGTGCTAGAGTCAGTCTTCTTGGGCTCAAATCCAGGTTCTTATCTTTTACTAACAAAATTGCCTTTGGGCCTCATTTTTTTTTCATCCATGAATGGGATTATTTTATAGTATCTGTCTTATAGGAGTATGATGAGCATTAAGTGAGTTATAACTGCTCACTTGTAGCATTAAGGGAGTTGATATAATCCTTGAAAGAGTGCCAGGCACCTGGATATAATCACAAAATAGCACTCAGGGCTTCCCAGGTTGCTCAGTGGTGAAGAATCTGCCAGCCAATGCAGGAGGTATGGGTTCAGCCTCTGGTGTGGGAGGATTCACGCGCAGCAGAGCAGTTAAGCCCGTGTGCCACGACTGTTGAGCCTGTCCTCTAGAGCCTGGGGGCTGCAACGACTGAGCTCACGTGCCGCAGCTGCTGAAGACTGCATGCCCTAGAACCCATGCCCTGCAACTAGAGAAGCACCACAATGAGAAGCCAGTGCCCAACTAGAGAGTAGCCATGCTCTCTGCAGCTAGAGAAAAAGCCCACGCGGCAACGGAGACCCAGCACCACCAAAAATGAATACATAAAATTAAAAGTGCTGGGTAAACACCCACCATTACTATTATCATCGACCTAATGGATTAAACCAAATGCCTGCATGTCATCCTTGACCTTTACCCCTCCTTTCTCTCTGTTGTTCAGTGGCTAAGTTGTGTCTAACTCTTGGCAACCCCATGGACTGCAGCACACCAGGCTTCCTTGTCCTTCACTATCTCCTGGGCTTTGCTCAAACTCATGTCCATTGAGTTGATGATGCTATCCAACTTTCTCATTCTCTGTCGCCCCCTTCCCCTCCTGCTCTCAATCTTTCCCTTCTCTAGTATTTATTTTCTCTCTAGCTTGTCCTTAATCTCTGGGTTCTATAGTTTCTATCTCCTTAACATCCTGGAACTGATTCACACTCTTCATCACCTTACCTTTTTCCCTGTCCAGGAACCACTACTCTTTCCTGAGTTGCTATGATAGCATATTGACCAGTCTTCCATGGCTGACCTTCCAATCTCACCTCTCAGAGCATACAGAGTGTTTTTTCAAAAATGCAAATCTCTTCATGTTAGTTATTTGCCTATGTCTATTAAATCATCCCTCCCAAATCTTTCTCATGGTTTACAGACCTTTCATGATGTTTCTGTGCTTTACCGTTGGTGTCCTCATTTCCCTCTCCTCCTTAATTTTTACTCCACATGCTAGCTACAACTTAAACTATTTCTTTTAAGGCAATACTTCCCAAGACATTTTATAATACGCAGATAATGATATTGTATGTATGGCACATTGTGGTGAACCGACACGTTTACTTGTGTCTTAGGACAACTGGGCTGAGATCTCATCTAGAACCCTCAAGGGCAAGGGAATCAGGATTTAAACGTATCTGTAACTCTTTCACAATGTAGCAACATAACTAGGGTACATCAGCTTGAAAGCTGGGTCTAATTACAGATTGCCACACCAGGGCCATGAATTCCATTGTCCCTTCCTAGAGTCTAATGTGTGCGTGTTTGTGTTTGTGTGCTTAGTTGCTCAGTCATATTTGACTCTTTCTGACCCCATGGACTGTAGCCTTCCAGGCTCCTCTGTCTATGGAATTTTCCAGGCAAGAATCCTGGAGTGGGCTGCCATTTCCTCCTCCAGGGGATTTCCTGACCCAGGGAATGAACCCGTGTCTCCTGGATTGGCAGGTGGATTCTTTACAACTGAGCCATTGGGGAAGCCCCTCCTAGAGCCTAGAGCCACTGCCCAAACTCCTCTTAAGTGCAAACTAATCTTCCCATCCCTCTTTAGAGGGCCCTTCCTCTTGGAGCCCTCACTTGCCCTTCTTTTTTTTTTGGTCTGTTTTTCTTCCTGCTCCAAATAGCAGCTATGTATTCTCTTCCATACTCTTGCTATTGTTCAGTCATTAAGCTGTGTCCGACTCTTTTGTAGCCCCATGGAGCCCACCAGGCTCCTCTGTCCATGGAATTCCCCAGGCAAGAATACTGAATTGAGTTGCCATTTCTTCCCCAAGGGATCTTCCCAATCTAAGGATCAAACCTGCATCTCTTATGTCTCCTGCATTGGCAAGAGGATTATTTATCACTGAGCCACCTGGGAAGCCCATCCCCTTTCGTAGCTTGTACAAAACCTTGTTCCTGAGGAACTTCCAACATATAGTAATAATTTAATAACAGATAAATGAGTAGGATCCAGTGGGAACATAGAAAAATCTGCAGAGTTTGTAAGAATCTGATAGTAGCATAAAATTAATTCTCAACAGTGCCTAAAAATTCTTACCAATGCTGTTACTTTCTGTACTTAATTAGGTAGATTCTTCACTGACATGATAAAACAAACACTTTTTACATAATAAAATAATTCCCATTTTAGCCAATGCAATTGCCTACAGTAGGTACCAGCATAAACAAGCAAGATAATTGATTTCCTGAAATAAGGCAGATGTAGCTCTGGCTAAGCCTGGTGTTTGGCAGCAGCACCAAAGTGAATCTAACAAAAAGGTAGATATTTACACTGTAGGTTCATTTTTTGGGGAAAATCTAAATGATTCAAAGCATCAGAATCTCTATATACAAATATAAATTCCATGATTATCTTCCAGAAATAAAGTTGTCTTAAATGCATGATTCTTTTATTGTTTTAGATTCTTGATTCAAGCCTATGTCAAACTCTGTGAATAACTAAGAATTAACTTGACATTTTAACATCTTTGTTCTTGGAAATAACAATGGTTCCACTAGTCCCAAAATGCTTTTCAGAGATAACTCAGTTTCTTTAAATTTCATATCTTGTTGCATCTTTGGGACTAATAATATAAATACACAAACATAAATGAATCCCTGTTCTTCCTTTAAGCTAATTTACCTGATTTTTGAATTACAACCTATTTTAAAATAAAACTTGAACTTAAGAGGAACATTTGTGGTAGGAGAAAAGGAACTTAAGATTATAAAGATAAATTCTTCAAAATGAGATAGGTTGGGCTTTCTACTAATATATATCAAAATAATTTCTTTAATGGACAAAAATTATACAAGTAACAGCACAGGAAATTTTTTTTTTAATTTTAAATTTATTTATTTTATTTGGAGGCTAATTACTTTACAATATTGTTTTGGTTTTGCCATGCATCAGCATGAATCCGCCATGGGTGTACATGTGTTCCCCATCCTGAACCCCTTTCCCACCTCCCTCCCTGTACCATCCCTCTGGGTCATCCCAGTGCACCAACCCCAAGCATCCTGTATCCTGCATCGAACCTAGACTGGCAATTCATTTCTTATATGATATTATACATGTTTCAATGCCATTCTCCCAAATCATCTCACCCTCTCCCTCTCCCACAGAGTCCAAAACACTATTCTATACATCTGTGTCTCTTTTGCTGTCTCGCATACAAGGTTATTGTCCCCATCTTTCTAAATTCCATACATATGTGTTAGTATACTGTATTGGTGTTTTTCTTTCTGGTTTACTTCACTCTGTATAATCGGCTCCAGTTTCATCCACCTCATTAGAACTGATTCAAATGAATTCTTTTTAATGGCTGAGTAATACTCCATTGTGTATATGTACCACAGCTTTCTTATCCATTCATCTGCTGATGGACATCTAGGTTGCTTCCATGTCCTGGCTATTATAAACAGTGCTGTGATGAACATTGGGGTACACGTGTCTCTTTCAATTCTGGTTTCCTTGGTGTGTATGCCCAGCAGTGGGATTGCTGGGTCATAAGGCAGTTCTATTTCCAGTTTTTTAAGGAATCTTCACACTGTTCTCCATAGTGGAAAATTTAAGAAAACTTATTAGGTAGAAAATTGAAGCCAACTAACTAGTTAACAAAGTAGATGTGAAACCTTCATTTCCCTTATTGGCTGCACCGCACAGCTTGTGGGATCTCAGTTCCCCAGGGAACTGAACCTGGGACTTGAACCTGGGCCATGACAGTGAAAGTTGAATCCCAACCACTAGGCCACCAGGGAATTCCCCAAACCTATTGCTGCTTAAAGAGTCTGATTTGGGAGTTTCCTGGTGGTCCAATGGTTGGGACTTGGAGCTTTCATTGCCATGGACCCTGTTTCAATCCCTGATCTGGGAACTAAGAGCATGTAAGCTGTGTGGCACAGCAAAAACAAACAAAAAAAATTGGTACTTCCCTAGTAGCTCAGTCAGTAAAGAATCTGCTTGCAATGCAGGAGACCTGGGTTTGATCCCTGGGTCGGGAAGATCCCCTGAGGAAGGAAATGGCAACCCACTCCAGTATTCCTGCCTGGAAAATTCCATGGATGGAGGGACCTGGCGGGCTACAGTCCATGGGGTCACAAAGAGTTGGACGCAACTGATCAACTAACACTGATCCTTGAAAAAGAATATTGACCAGATGACATTTTGAGTCTCTCCCAGAGTTGTTCTCTTGGTGTCCATCTCCCTTTAGGAAACTTTTCTCTTTACCTATCCTTCTTGACACCATATTTGCCTCTTTTCTGACTTTCCCCTTAGCTGCTAACATATACAAATGACCCAATCATCAAATAACAACAAACAAACATTCCTGGTCCCTACTTCCTGTCCTGGTCACCAACCTATTTCCCTTTTCTCCTGAGCCACACTTACTAAAATGGCAACATTTCTCGGTCTTCTTTATCTCCTCAAATTTTCTTTCATTTTCCACGTGCTACAGTTTGCCTTTCACCTATTTTTTTTTCTGCTGAAACTGTGGTCAGTAATTTAAATGGACGTATTGCTATTATTAGCTAGGAAATTTATCTGAATCCTCTTCTGCCCTCCGCAGCACTTGATACTATGAATAACATCCCTGCTTCTTGATTTTGGCCTTTAAAATGGTAAAGGGCAATGTATCTGGATTCAGGCCCATCAGAAATGGCAGGACAAACAGTTGCTGATAAAATACCTCAACTGGATGGAGGACTGCATTGCCATTGGTCCTGGGGTATCCAAGCCATCTCTCTCACTCTCCAATTGATCTCATGTTCCTGAAGGATAGAACATGGAAAAGAGAAAAGAGACCCTGGCAGAGGGAAAGGAATCGAGAAACTGTCTGTGTGTGATTTGTGAGATTATTTTCTCTTCTATTTATTTATGGGTTTCCCTGGTGGCTCAGATGGTAAAGAATCCACCTGCATGAAACTGGAGCCGATTATACAGAGTGAAGTAAGCCAGAAAGAAAAACACCAATACAGTATACTAACACATATATATGGAATTTAGAAAGATGGCAATGACGACCCTGTATGCAAGACAGGAAAAAAGACACAGCGGTGTATAACGGACTTTTGGACTCAGAGAGAGAGGGAGAGGGTGGGATGATTTGGGAGAATGGCATTCTATCATGTATACTATCATGTAAGAATTGAATCGCCAGTCCATGTCTGACGCAGGATACAGCATGCTTGGGGCTGGTGCATGGGGATAACCCACAGAGATGTTATGGGGAGGGAGGTGGGAGGGGGTTTCATGTTTGGGAACACATGTAAGAATTAAAGATTTTAAAATTAAAAAAAAATAAAATAAAAAAATAAAATAAAAAAAAAAAAAAAAAAAAGAATCCACCTGCAATGTAGGAGACTTGGTTTCAGTCCCTGGGTTGGGAAGACCCTCTGGAGAAGGGAATAGCTATCCACTCCGGTGTTCTTGCCTGGAGAATTCCATGGACAGCAAAGCCTGGTGGGCTACAGTCCATGGGGTCACAAAGAGTGGGACATGACTGAGAAATTAACACTTTCACTTTTCACTTTGTATTCTATTTGGTAGACTAGCCTGAGCCAAGGGTACACTCAGTTGCTGGTAGAATGCCCAGGGCCATGACAGATGCTTCTACGGCCCCCATCGCAAAATCATGGAAACTATGTAAAAGTATACTACCTATGACCAAAGACATTGGATTAATCTTCTTTAGTAAATTTACTGCCACTGCAAAAGACTGCCTTCTGTCCAAGAATCTCATATGATTTATTCAAGCCTGTGTCATTTTTGACACCTCACTTAAATATTTCTTGTAAATTGAAGGGCTTGACTTTACATTTGAAACTGACAATGATTGCAACCTATTTCTCCCAGTACTTTCACATACTCCTTTTTTTTTCAATTGGAGAAAAATTGCTTTAAGATGTGCTTATTTCTGCTGTACAACAACATGAATCAGTCATTATTATATATATATAAATATATATATAGACTCCCTCTTGAGCCTCCCTTCCCTTCCCTCATCCTACCACTATTCTTTCTAACTTTTCCTTAAAGTGTTAGTTGGTCACTCATATCTGACTCTTTGCACCGCCATGAACTATAGCCCAGCAGGCTCCTCTGTCCATGGAATTCTCCAGGCAAGAATACTGGAGTGGGCAGCCATTCCCTTCTCCAAGGGATCTTCCTGACCCTGAGGTTGAGCCTGGGTCTCCTGAATTGCCGGTGGATTTTTATCATCTGAGCTATCTGAGGGGAGCATAACTTTTCCTTAATCATCCTCTATTTTTCTACTCATTAAACATTAGTGTTTTTCTCAAAGTTCCTATTATTTTCATCTTCTCTTTTTCTTTCTTTGTATCATCAATCCAGGTAAACTCATTGTTTTTATTCTGATTTTATGGATCCATCCCAGATCTGTCTTTAAAACTTCAGACCCAGATAGCCTGTTAAATATTAAACATATCCACTGTATGTTCAATGGAGCCCTCAAGTAAACATAACCAAATAGACATCCTGTATTTTTGTCTCTGATAACACAGCAGTCTAAGTTAGTAGGAAACCCTTTTAATTAAAAAAAAAGTATGGTATAGAATATAAAAACTACATCATCATACTCTATACACGACTGCTCAAAACAAATAAAAAGAAAATCCAAGGAATGAAAAGAGCATTCACCGTCAGTAATAACAGGCTCACGCCTTTTCCACTATGTCCTTAGAAGATCTGGAATCTGAACATTTGCTTAATGTCTAACTAGCTGTGATTTTAATGTCTATGAAGAAAGCAGGGAATTCCTGGCAGTCCAACAGTTAGAACTCTGTGCTTCTACTGCAAGGGGCCTGGGATTGATCCCTGGTTTGGGCACTAAGATCCTGCATGCTCAATGGTATAGCCAAAAGAAAAAAGAAACGAAGAAAGAAAGAATGAAAGCAGATAAAGCCTTGAACCTGCATGAGGCAAGCAAACAGTTGAAAACGAGATGTCTGCCTAAAAGCAGGACACTGGAAAGAGTACCGCTTCGATGAGAAACGGGACAGAGCAGGAAAACACAGACACATGTGGGAACTGTAAACCTGCCACTTGGAACACAGATGGTGCGATAGTATCTCAGCTGAGCAGTAGTAAAAACTGGCTCCAGAGCAGCAAAATAAGGAAAATATCACAACATTTCAAAAACTAGGGGTACCTTGGATTCCATAGAAAACAATTGCTACTAAAGACAATTTCACTATAAAAGTAACAAATCACAAACTGGTGACTCAGGGATTCAAGATTCATCTATCTGGAAATACTACCATCGTAAGAGTCTTTTCTTTTGACTGGCTGGACAAAAATGAGAGTGGAGAAAGTATTTGTTGTGGTTGTTTAGTTGCTAAGTTATGTCCAACTCATTTGCAACCGCAGGGACTACAGCCTGCCAGGCTCCTCTTCTCATGAGAATTTCCCAGGCAAGAAAAATGGCGGGAGTTGCCATTTCCTTCTCCAGGGGATCTTCCCAACACAGAGATCAAACCCACAACTCCTGCATTGGCATGCGGATTTTTTTTTACCTCTGAGCCTTTTCTTAATTACCTTGGACTAGACTGACATGTAACTTTTACTTATATACCACGGTGAGAATTCATGGACCACCTCGATACTTGTACCAATATTTAGCAGTGTGCCCAGAAGAACATAATGGTTTTGTAAACATATAGCAATTATCTCAGCAGTGGCCACAGGACTGGAAAAGGTGAGTTTTCATTCCAATTCCAAAGAAAGGCAAGGCCAAAGAATGCTCAAATTACCACACAATTGCATTCATCTCACACGCTAGTAAAGTAATGCTCAAAATTCTCCAAGCCAGGCTTCAGCAATACGTGAACCGTGAACTCCCTGATGTTCAAGCTGGTGTTAGAAAAGGCAGAGGAACCAGAGATCAAATTGCCAACGTCCACTGGATCATAGAAAAAGCAAGAGAGTTCCAGAAAAACATCTATTTCTGCCTTATTGACTATGCCAAAGCCTTTGACTGTGTGGATCACAATCAACTGTGGAAAATTCTGAGAGAGATGGGAATACCAGACCACCTGACCTGCCTCTTGAGAAATCTGTATGCAGGTCAGGAAGCAACAGTTAGAACTGGACATGGAACAAAAGACTGGTTCCAAATAGGAAAAAAAGTACGTCAAGGCTGCATATTGTCACCTTGCTTATTTAACTTATATGCAGAGTACATCATGAGAAACACTGGGCTGGAAGAAGCACAAGCTGGAATCAAGATTGCCGGGAGAAATATCAATAACTTCAGATATGCAGATGACACCACCCTTATGGCAGAAAGTGAAGAGGAACTAAAAAGACTCTTGATCAAAGTGAAAGAGGAAAGTGAAAAAATTGGCTTAAAGCTCAACATTCAGAAAATGAAGATCATGGCATCTGGTCCTATCACTTCATGGGAAATAGATGGGGAAACAGTGGAAACTGTCAGACTTTATTTTTCTGGGCTCCAAAATCACTGCAGATGGTGATTGCAGTCATGAAATCAAAAGACGTTTACTCCTTGGAAGGAAAGTTATGACCAACCTAGATAGTATATTGAAAAGCAGAGACATTACTTTGCCAACAAAGGTCCATCTAGTCAAGGCTATGGTTTTTCCAGTAGTCATGCATGGATGTGAGAGTTGGACTGTGAAGAAAGCTGAGGGCCAAAGAGTTGATGCTTTTGAACTGTGGTGTTGGAGAAGACTCTTGAGAGTTCCTTGGACTGCAAGAAGACCCAACCAGTTCATCCTAAAGGAGACCAGTCCTGGGTGTTCATTGGAAAGACTGATGCTGAGGCTGAAACTCCAGTACTTTGGCCACCTCATGTGAAGAGTTGACTCATTGGAAAAGACCCTGATGCTGGGAGAGATTGGGGGCAGGAGAAGGGGATGACAGAGGATGAGATGGCTGGATGGCATCACTGACTCGATGGACATGAGTTTGGGTGAACTCCGGGAGTTGGTGATGGACAGGGAGGCCTGGCGTGCTGTGGATCATGGAGTCGCAAAGAGTTGAACACGACTGAGTGACTGAACTGAACTGAACTAAGCAATTATTTTTGCCACATTGTCCTGTCCAATAGATCAGTAAGAGTTGTTGTCTGCCTTGGATATCAGTAACTGATCCATTTTCTTTTCCTTCTCAGGGTTTTCAAGCTTGTTTAGGCTGTCGTCCTCTTTCAATTCGAATACTGCAATAACCTCCTGACTTGTTCTACGACCTGTTTTTCCCTATCACTGTTAGAATACTGTGGTTGTAAATAATACTAGCTTTAGGTAACTTTGGAAACATTGGGAACTTATTATACAGGGCTCTTTATTTAATCTTATAGACTCTGAAGGAATAATAAAGCTAGGTCCAGGAAAGTTCTGGGAAAAGAAATTGAAAGGGTGTCAGGATTGCAACCAATAGTCAGGTATCTCCTGTCAGCCTTTATTTTATTTGGCCTCTCTTTAAGAGAAATTTTTTCTCCCAGTTCACAGTGGAGTTTCCTATCTTTCTGGGGAGCCACACCGCAAGGTACGTGGGATCACTATTTCCCGACCAGGGATCAAATCCATACCCTCTGTTGGAAACACAGACCCTTAACCACTGGAATAGCAGGAAAGTCTGTCTTAACATTGCAAAAACATATTCAGTGTCTTTGCCATCCTCCCTTATGGCTCAGCTGGTAAAGAATTCGCCTGCAATGCTGGAGACCTGGGTTCCATCCCTGGGTTGGGAAGATCCCCTGGAGAAGGGAAAGACTCCCCATTCCAGTATTCTGGCCTGGAGAATTCCGTGGACTGTGTAGTCCATGGGGTCACAAAGAGTCAGACACAACTGAGCAACTTTCACTTTCGTTTTTCCTTCCATATGCTACCATTCATAGACAGCTTTGGAGTGAAAGTATTTTTTTTTTACGTCTGTCTTCTGTCTGCAAGGGCTAGGACCAATCAAAGTCATCTACTTCTTTTTATCGCCCATGGATCTGACCCTGGTGTTCTATACAATCCAGGCAGAGTGATTGTTCAATAAATATTCAACAAATCAGTGAATGACCAACAACACTATTTTATTTTATTCTACTCAACATATTGTTAGCCACCTGTAATCTAAGAATTCTTCTGATTCAGTCAAAGTTTTCATCCCTCAAGAAAAATTTGTCATGATGACTAAGCCTCAAAAGAAGGACAATTGCTCCTTTATTTTCTTGATTTTATGCTTCAGGACTTGTCTTATCTGGCTGTGGCATCATAAATCGTCTCCATCTTGTCCTGTGTTCAACAGACAGGTTCTGTGTTTTGTCTTTCTTGTAGATTTCTGCTAACTTGGAGCTTACTGAATACTTTTGCTCCACATGCACATATTAATTATTCTGATTTTCAAATTTTTCTTGTAAAAAAAAAGGTAAAATATGAATAAAATTCAGCTTATAGATGATTGTATAGTGTCTTAGGAACTATTTTATTTGCATCAAGAACATGCATTTGTTCTCTGTTTGTTTTGGTTTTACAAAACAGCCCCATAAATAACTAAGGATGGAACTTTTTCCCCAAAGCATTTTCTCATTAGTATTATCTCAAAGCCCAAATCTGATTTTGTTGCCAAATTCCACATGATTTTGTTATCAGATCCCCCAGGAGATGATTGTCTCAGGTAGCATTCAGTGAAACAGTTCTCTTGGAAGCAAAAACAAACATCGTCAAGAGACAAATGGTCTGCAGGCAGATTCCTGGTCATTGAAAAGTGGCAACTGCTGTGCAGCTGAGGCCATTTTAAAGGACACCCTGGGAAAAAGAAAGTGTCGCGGCGTTTAAGGGCGAGGATTTGAGCTGAACTTTTCAGTGCCCTTGCTGATAAAGGGGAACCCTGATCATCATTGTCTCATCAAAACCTTCTCATTAATGAGTCAATTCGGAAGTATTCGGAATTCAATATGAGTATATGAGTCTCTCTCAGGAGATTCTGGTCAATGGTTCAGTTGGACAGTTTCTCATGTGTGAACTAAGTGATTCTGAAGAATCAAAGGATAATACAATACCTCTTTTATATCAAATTTTAGCTCATTTCTTGTATGAAACTAAGGATAATATCTGAAATACACTTCTAAAAGGGTCGTCAGTTGCCAAATGCAAATCTTGGCAGACAATTTAGTGGAAGAAAGCAAATGGTCCCTCCACTAGGGACTGAACGCAAACCCTCACAGTGGAGGTGCAAAGTCCTCACCAGTGGACTGCCAGGGAATTCCCAGAAGGAATATAAACCTTGACTGTTGTAATAAGCTTTTAAGAAACATAAAAAACAACAATAAAAGAAAAATGGATTGTAAATAAATCGTATGCCAGTTTTTATAAAAAGAAAAAAAAATGGAGCATGGTTTACAGGCAACATCAGCTGGTGGTAACAATTCTGAGGCTAAAACCAGACTGGTTAATTAATTTATAAAAATGGCTATAATAATAGTACCTACTTCAGAGTTTCACAGTTTGTTAAGAGGATTAAATTAGGTAATGGATGAACAGTATTTGGTAATGTGTTTAAGTTCACAGTAAACGCACTGGAAAGGCTGAATGGGTACTGGTATAGAGCCCAGCTCTGCACAGTAAACACTTACGCCCACCGGAAAGGCTGAATGGTATAGAGCTCAGCTCTGGACCCATAACACTAGAGTTCAAATCCCAGCTCTGCCTTTTACCATCTATGCCACCTTCGGCAACTTCCTTAAATTCTCTGTGCTTGAGTTTTCTCATCTATTAGGGATCACAATAGTATCTACCTCATAGAAGTGTTGTATAGAATAAATGAATTAATGCCTGTAAAATGCTTGGTAAAGTTATTATAACTGAAAATTGCTTCTTGTTTGGGGAGATGCTCAAGATATTTTCCAGGGTTGAGTACTCATTACAGGTAAGCCTGACCAGTTTTATTGCTCTTTTCTTTGCAGTTGGCAAGTTGCTATGTGTGTATTTAAATAAACTCCAATGTTTTCAAATAAATTTATCATTTTTATTGTTGACATTTATTAAACTCCAATTAAAGTTATTATTGACCTTACTCTAAGCAAAAAGAAGCTACAGAAAGGAAGCATCAATGACTAAACTAGCATTCCATATAGAGCTACTCACCTACCTACTCAGTAGGAGTGGCTTTTGTTACTAGAAACCAACATTTTCCTATTCTTGAAACTAATATTTTGGTCTGGGGTATCAGACAGGTGCAGGTTGCTGCACCCCAGATTCACTCAAACCACTCCAGACCTGGTGTTTATCTCCTTTTATCACCTTTTATCAGTGTGCTAGGTAGGTGGACAGATGTTTGTTGCCCTGGGGGATTAAATATAAATAGATGGATGGACAGATTTTCAGCTCTGCTATTTTATTTTAATTTTTGCACATGCCGGTTCTTCTCTGCGGTGTGCAGTCTTTCTCTAGTTGCGGTGAGTGGGGCCTACTCCCTTGCTGTGGTGCGTGAGTTTTTCATTGCAACGGCTCCTCTTGCTGCAGAGCACCAGCCCTAGGTGAACAAGGCTGCAGTAGTTGCAGCTCAGGGGGTCTAGAGCCAGGCTCAGTAGTTGTGGCACATGGACTTACCAGCCATGCAGCACGTGCAGTCTTCCTGGACAAAGGATAGAACCTGTGTCTCCTGTATCGCCATGCAGATTCTTATCCACTGTACCACCAGAGAAGTCCTTCAGCTCTGTTACCGAACAAAGTTACTTATGCCAGTTAAATGCATGTCCTCCTTTCCCAAATAGTTTTCCAATCGAAAATATAAATGCAAAATTTTCATTTGAATCTATGTTACACATTTATCTGGAGTACTGAAATATTGTAGTACAGGTCCATTTACAAACAAGTGCTGCTTTGGGGGAAGTAATCCTTCCAGAGATTCAGGTTAATGTAAATTAAGTTTGCAGTTACATAAATCATTTTTGAGATAAGGTCTTCCCTTCTATTGTTCTTCCTCTCTTTCCCCCTTTCTTTTTCCCTGTTTCCTTCCTTCAATCTCCACTCAAGTCACAATAACCTCTTTCCTCTTCCTGGAGCACACTAGACATGCCCACTTAGTTATCTATTTGGTTAACTCCCTCACAACTAAGACCCGGCACATCCAAAGAAATAAACAAAATAAATAAATGTTTTTCAAAATGTATTCTTTTCTTTTCTATCTTTGCATAATCAAAAATAAGGCAGAGACTAGGCAATAAAATTCCCTTTAATGAAAAAGGAGTCCTTGCTAACACATGCAGTTCCTGACTTGGAAAGATAGTGGGAAGTTGGTTGTTTCTTGCTGCTTATGTAAGACTTAAAACTCAGCATTCAAAAAACTGAGATCGTGGCATCTGGTCTCATCACTTCATGGCAAGTAGATGGGGAAAAACTGGAAGCAGTGATAGATTTTATTTTCTTGGGCTCCAAAATCACTGTGGAATGTGACTACAGCCATGAAATTAAAAGACACTCTTTCTTAGAAGGAAAGCTATGACAAAGCTAGACAGCATATTAAAAGGCAGAGACATCACTTTGCTGACACAGGTCTGTATGGTTAAAGGTATGGTTAAAGATA
Source organism: Capricornis sumatraensis (assembly GCF_032405125.1). Lineage (NCBI taxonomy): Eukaryota > Metazoa > Chordata > Mammalia > Artiodactyla > Bovidae > Capricornis > Capricornis sumatraensis. Next base: position 75,080,765 of record NC_091082.1, read on the forward strand.
TGGTTTTTCCAGTTGTGATGTATGGATGTGAGGGTTGGACCATAAAAAAGGCTAAACACTGAAGAATTGATCCTTTTGAACTGTGGTGCTGGATAAAAGCCTCTTGAGAGTCCTTGGAGTGTAAGGAGATCAAACCAGTCAATCCCAAAGGAAATCAGTCTTGAATATTCATTGGAAGGACTGAAGCTGAAGCTGAAGTTCCAATACTGTGGCCACCTGATGTGAAGAGTCAACTCACTGCAAAAGACCCCAATGCTGGGAATAAGTGAAGGCAGGAGGAAGAGTTGGACATGACTTAGCAACTGAACAACAACAACAGTAGGCTGATCGCAGCCAGACTCTGAGCTGAAGGACTGTATCTTTTCCTATCTTGCTCTCTGGGCTCAGTAGGCAAGCCATCTATCCTGCGGGATCTTAAGAACCACATAAAATAATGAAAACCAGTCAGGACTTTCAGCACAGAGCAAGTACTGTGAGATCTTGCACTCTGAAGCTTGAAAGGAATCTTAGAGTAATTTAGTGAAAGTCTCCATTTTTCTGATAAGGAAACTGAGATCCAGAGAAGGTAATGAGTTGCCCTCGGCCACATGGAAAGTATGTGGGCTGACATGAGCCTAGAGGCCAGTTTTCTTCTCTGGAAGTTAGTCTTCTCCTTGTTTGCCATTTTCGTTTACTCATCTTCTGTAAGAATCTATTGGCTGGTTCCATAATTGTGGAAGACTGAGCTCTGAGATCAGCAATCATCCTTGTATCTATTGGAAATTCAGATCTTTAGCCAGGCTGGCAGAGTGGAAACTATGGATTCTAGAATGAAATTCTAGTGCTTCTGCTTGCTAGCAGTGTGAGTTAGGGTAAATAACTTTATCTCTTTAGGTGCAGTTTCATCATATGTAAAATATAAGCATCAGAGTTATCGTTTCCACCAATCCTGAATATTCAGTGTGATTTGCTTCCTTCCCTTGCTTTGTTCAGAAAAGGCAATGGCACCCCGCTCCAGTACTCTTGCCTGGAAAATCCCCTGGACAGAGGAACCTGGTGGGCTGCAGTCCATGGGGTCGCTGAGAGTTGGACATGACTGAGTGACTGACTTCTCTTTCACTTTTCACTCTCATGCATTGGAGAAGGAAATGGCAACCCACTCCAGTGTTCTTGCTTGGAGAATCCCAGGGATGGGGGAGCCTGGTGGGCTGCTGTCTATGGGGTCGCACAGAGTCGGACACGACTGAAGTGACTTAGCAGCAGCAGCAGCAGAAGCGACTTAGCAGCAGCAGCAGCAGAAGCGACTTAGCAGCAGCAGCAGCAGCTTGCTTTGTTTCCCTCCATGAAGTTCCATGTCTTTTGTCACAACTTCTTGAAACAAAACAAGTTAATGTTATGAATATACTACTTTAAATGGCTGCCCTTGGGTGTAAATCTAAGGGGAACTATACTTATAAATAATCATTTAATAATTAATGCACATTTTCCTTTTAGACAAGGCAGAAAGAAAACATCCTTGCTCTATTTTTCATTTGAGTCTGTAGTATTAGTGACCCCAAGTCTAGTTATAAAAGGCCACTGGAATGGTTTAATAACTCAGGTATAAATGCAAGACATTGTCTGCTGCTGCTGCTGCTAAGTTGCTTCAGTCGTGTCTGACTCTGTGCGACCCCAGAGATGGCAGCCCACCAGGCTCCCCTGTCCCTGGGGTTATCCAGGCAAGAACACTGGAGTGGGTTGCCATTTCCTTTTCCAATGCATGAAAGTGAAAAGTGAAAGTGAAGTCACTTAGTCATGTCCAACCCTTAGTGACCTCATGGACTGCAGCCCCACCAGGCTCCTCAGTCCACGGGATTTGCCAGGCAAGAGTACTGGAGTGGGGTGCCATTGCCTTCTCCAAGACGTAGTCTAGATTTTTCTAATTCCTTTAATAGGCTGCTATGTGTCAGGAATTTGTGTTATTTTTTTCAGAAAAAAATGCCAACATTAAGCAAGTTGAAACTTTAGGCATACCTTTTTTTTTATTACACTTCCCTTTATTGCATTAAAAAAAAAATAAATCAAAGGTTTCTAGCAACCCAGAGTTCAGGATGTCTATCACTACCATTTTTCCCACAGCATTTATTCATTTCATGTCTCTGTCATATTATCGTAATTTTCAAACTATTTCAAACTTTTAAATTATTGCTATATTTGTTATGGTGATTTATGGTTAGTGATATTTGATGTTAATATCATCAAAGGGACATCACATACTACACCCAATTAACTATTCCCCCATCTCTCTCCCTCTCCTCAGGCCTCCCTAGTCTCTGAGACACAACAATATTGAAATTAGGCCCGTTAATAACCCTATGATAGCGTCTAAGTGTTTAAGTGAAGGCAGAAGTCGTATGTCTTCCACTTTAAATCAAAAGCTAGAAATACGATTAAGCTTAGTGAAGAAGCTGTGTCAAAAGCCTAGCTGGCTGAAAGCCAGGCCTCTTGGGCCAAACAGGTAGCCAGGTTTTAAATGCAAAGGAAAAGTTCTTTAAAGGAGATTGAATATGCTGCTCTAGTGAACTCATGCATGATAAGAAAACGAAATCATCTTATTGCTGATATGGAGAAAGTTTCAGTGGTCTGGATGGAAGATCAAACCAGTCACAACATTCCCTTAAGACAAAGCTTAATTCCAAGCAAGGCCTTAAATTTCTTCAATTCTGCAAAGACAGAGAGAGGTGGGAAAGCTGCAGAAGGAAAGTTTGAAGGTGGCAGAGACTGGTTTATGAGGTTTCAAGGAAGAAGCCAATTTCATGACATAAAAGTATGAGGTGAAGCAGCAAGTCCTATTGCAGAAGCTGCAACAAATTATCCAGAAGAGCTGACAAAGATCCTTAATGAAGAGGGTACACTGAACGGATTTTTCCATGTAGATAGAACAGCTTTACTTGGAAGAACATGTTGTCTAGGACTTTCATAGCTAGAGAAGAGAAGTCAGTGCTTGGCTTCAAAAAGTTTCAAAAAATAGGCTGACTGTTGGTTGGGGTAAATCCACCTGGTGACTTGAAGTCAGTCCTCATTTACCATTCTGAAAACCCTAGGGCCCTTAAGAATTATGCTAAATCTACTCTCCTATGCTCTATAAATGTAACAACAAAGCCTGGATGACAGCATACATGTTTACAACATGACTTACTATTTGAAGCTCACTGTTGAGACCTACTACTCAGAAAAAAAGAGGTTCTTATCAAAATACTTCTCATTGACAAGGCACCTGATCACCCAAGAACTCTGACAGAGATGTACAATGAGATTAACATTGTTTTCATGTCTGCTGACACAAAGTCCATTCTGTAACCCAAGACCAAAGAGTTATTTCAATATTCAGGTCTTTTGATTAAAGAAATACACTTTACTAGGCTATCGCTGCCATAGATGGTGATTTCTCTGATGGATCTGGGCAAGTTCAGGGGAAAACCTTCTGGAAAGGATCCACCACTTTAGATGCCATGAAGATTATTTGTGATTCATGGGAAAAGGTCACAATATCAACACTGACAGACATTTATAAGAAGCTGATTCCAACCCTCTTGGATTGGGCTCAAGATTTGAAAGGTTTAAGTTTTCAGTGGAGGAAGTAACTGTAAATGCAGTAGAAATGACAGGAGATCTGGTGGGCTGCAGTCCATGGGGTCACTAAGAGTTGGACACAACTGAGCGACTTCCCTTTCACTTTTCACTTTCATGCGTTGGAGAAGGAAATGGCAACCCACTCCAGTGTTCTTGCCTGGAGAATCCCAGGGACGGGGGAGCCTGGTGGGCTGCCGTCTCTGGGGTCGCACAGAGTCGGACACGACTGAAGTGACTTAGCAGCAGCAGCAGACTTAGAAGTACAGCCTGAGGATGTGACTGAATTGCTGCAATCTCATGATAAAATTTGAATGGATGAGAAGCTCCTCCTTATGGATGAGCAAAGAAAGCAGTTTCTTGAGGTAGAATTTACTCCTGGCAAAGGTGCTATGAAGATTTTTGAAATGATAACAAAAGATTTAGAACATTACATACACTTAAAGCAGAAGCAGTAGTTTGAGAGGCTTGACTCCTATTTTGAAAGTTCTACTGCGGGTAAAATGATCTCAAACAGCCTTGCGTGCTAAAGAGGAATTGCTCATGAAAGAGTCAATCAATGTGGCAAACTTCATTGTTGTCTAATTTTAAGAAACTGTAACAGCCACCCCAACCTTTAGCAAACACCACCCTGATCAGTCAGCAGCTGCCAACATTAAGGCAACACCTTCTACTAGGCAAAAGATTATGACTTGCTAAAAGCTCAGATGATGGTTAGCTTTTTTTTTAATAAAATATGTTGTAATTAGGTATGTACACTGTTTTTTAGATGTAATGCTATTGCATACTTAATAGAATACAATGCAGTTAAACATAAACTTTTACGTGCACGGGAACACTGAAGAGTTCACGTGATTCGCTTCATTGCAGTAACCATTTTAGTGCTCTGACACTGAACCCACAATATCCCCAAGGGATGCCTGAAGGTCTTGCATGCCTCTTTGATTGTAAACATTGGGTACTGATTTATTGTTTCTTGATTTGAAAGGAATGTACAGAATGCAATCCTTGCAGGTTTCCACTCAGTTTCTGTTTCTTAAAAGATACTGTCACTTATGTCTTAAGGCTTTCCTCTGTCTGGCTCCATCAGCTGGCCTTTATGTTTTCATCTTCTTTCTTCCCCTTTGCCAAGGAACAGGTTAACGTTTCTTTTAATCTAAGCAAAAATAAAATTAAGCCTTCTTTTTTCTTTCAGACACCATTCATTCTTTTCATGTCCTTCCCTTGTTTTTCCTACTCTGAAGTCCATTAATACTCTAACCTCAGCCTCAGACCCTCCACTAAACTCTGCTTGTCAGGTATTGAAGACATTGTTATTGGCAATGAGTCTCTCCAGTCCAGTTACAGGTTGGTTTCTCCTTGTTCATTTGACACTCTTCCCTTTCTCTTAATTCTTTTTTTAGAAAGGTTTTCTTTACAACAAAACCCCAAATCTCATTTTAGAAAATATAAAGAAGCAAAAAGAAACAAAGATCACCAACATTCCATTACCTAGGACAAACTACCCAAAGCAGTTCACTATGAGCAAACACACACAGACACACACACCCCACCTCGTACATTCTCCTCCTCCGCCTGTGAGAATATGCTATTTATTATGTTTGGTATTGTTTTTTTCATTAAGGTATCGCAAACTTTGTTCCCTGTCAAAAGACCTAATTATAATGTTATCAAAGGCTTAGAAGTTATTTTAAACTTTTGTTTATTTGTTTAGTTTTGGCTGTGCTGAGTCTTCATTGCTGCTTGAAGGCTTTCTCTAGCTGCGGCAATCAATCAGGTGCTCGGGCTTTTAGTGAACTTTCTGTAAATACTTTATGTAGTTGCGGTATGTGGGCTCGGTTATTACAGCTCTGGGCTATGGAGCACAGGCTCAGTAGTTGTGACGCACACACAGGCTTAGTTGCCCTGTGGTATGTGGGATCCTCCCAGATTCGTGATTGAACCCATGTCTCCTGCATTGGCAGGTGGATTCTTTACCACTGAACCATCAGGGAAGCCTCTAGAAGTTATTTTAAAATGAACCAAATAAATCTAATGAGTAGTTTCTTACACATTTTTTAGCTGATTGCATACAACGATATGCAAACAACCACACAATAAAACAAATATAGCTATATTAATATTACATCAGATAAAATTCTGTGATAAAATAATACTAGAGATTAAAGTTCATTTTATGATTAGAATTAATTTCTTGATTTAATCCATCAGAAAAATGTATTAATATTTAATTTTCATGCTAAGCAAACTGTAACCTCAACAACAGAAAAAGCAAAGTCAAAACGACAAAGAGACAGAAAAATCCACAACCACAGTAAGACATTTTAACACATTTCTCATAGCATTTTGTAAAACAAACAGGCACATACAAAAAATCAGTATGGAGATATAAGATTTGAATAATAAAAGTTTAAAATTACCTACTGAACAAATATGGAACACTGCACACAAGTGCAGAATAATGTATGTTTTGTCAGTATACATAAAGTACAAAAAGTTCACTATATTCTAGGTCATAAAAGAATCTCAAAATTTCAAATACTAAAATATATCCTCTGACCTCATATTAAGCTATTGATATAGTTAATAATAACTATTTTGTAATCCCCACATGTTTGGAAATTAACTTATAAATCAAGCATGAGTCAAAGGCAACTGCAAAATAATCACAGTAAGCCTGCTGCTGCAGCTGCTGCAATGTCGCTTCAGTCCTGTCCGACTCTGTGCAACCCCATATATAGCAGCCCACCAGGCTCCCCCATCCCTGGGATTCTCCAGGCAAGAGTACTGGAGTGGGTTGCCATTTCCTTCTCCAATGCATGAAAGTGAAAAGTGAAAGTGAAGTCACTCAGTCGTGTCCGACTCTTAGCGACCCCATGGACTGCGGCCCACCAGCCTCCTCCTTTATCACTAGACTTCCCAGGTGGCGCTAGTGGTAATGCAGGGGCCCAAGAGATACGGGTTCCATCCCTGGGTCAGGAAGATCCCCTGGAGGAGATCATGGCAACAAGCTCCAGTATTCTTTCCTGGACAGAGGAACCTGGTGGGCTACAGTCCGTAGGGTCGGGTCGCAAAGAGTCGGAGAATTGAAGAAACTTGGCATGCGCAAACACTCATCATCAAGTGAGAGTGAGTGCTAGTCACTCAGTCGTGTCTGACTCTTTGAGACCCTGTGGACTATAGTCCTCCAGGTTCCTCTGTCCGTGGAATTCTCCAGGCAAGGATATGGTTACAATTTTTCTTTTCTCTTGTGATAAAGACTTTTAAGATTTATTCTTCTAGCAACTTTCAAATATGCTGAACAGTATTATTAACTCTGGCCACCATCCCCCTCACCATAAAAATGGGAAGAGGAAGAGGAGGAGGGGGGGCGGAAGAAGGGGTAGGGGAGGAGAAAAGCGGAACTGACAAGATGATTTGATTTCCTACAGTTTCCCAGGCTGGCTCTCCTATTGGACTTCTCAGCTCTATAACTCAGTAAATCCCCTTTTAAAATGAATCCAGTATTTCTTTTCTTTTCATTTTCATTCATTTCTATGCATATTTTGATTTCTTGTAAAGTAATTAGCCTCCAATTAAAATAAATAAATTTAAATTAAAAAAATAAAATGAAGCCAGTTGAGCCAGGTTTCTGTCACTTGCAAACAAAAAGAGCCTTGACCCACTCAAGCGTTAAAGGCACAAAGCAGGAAGTGAATAAGAACTCTCTGCTTTCCAGCCTCATGTTTTATGTCTCTCTTCTGTTTCCTGCATTGGCAGGTGGATTCCCACCACTAGAGCCACCTGGGAAGCTGTATTATTTTTATAGTGATTATTGCAAAAATAAACAAACCTTGGTATACATAGATATGGCAGTGTACTGCCACAAAAGATCCAGTGTCTCAAAGCAACAAAAAGAGCATAGATTCTCTCTTGTCTTTCCAGTCTGATAGAGGGAGGGAAAATGATTCCACACCCATGACATTTATTTTAGAATCACATGATAACTTAATCTTTTTGAAGAACTTATCTATCTTATGAAAAAAATTCCTGTTAATACCTTTTACCCATAGTTTTATTGAGTGCTTGTCTTTATTATTAAATGAATTCTTTATATATTCAGTATTAAAGATAACAATCTTTTATATTGCATGTTGTAAATATTTTAATTGTCATTGATACTTTTGATGTATAATGTTAATTACTCATTTGTTTGTGGGGATTTCTGCAGCGTGTGACAATGCAGCATTTTAGAAGTAGGTTAAAAATATTAAGCAAATATGCCAAAGTTTAGATTGAGATTGGGTATGAAAAGACAGAATATGTAATAGGTAAAGTGCTCTGCCAGTTGAGTGCTTTAGGCATTCCATCAATGATTCTAAAGGAGATACTGCGTGTGTAAGAGCATTGAATTTAGAGTCAGAACTGAGTCTCAGGTCTGCAATATGCTTGCTGTGTAACTTGGCTTGGTCAGTGCCTCTGCCCACTGCCTTGAAAATTGCTACTTACATACAGTTTAGGGGCGTCCCTGGGGCTCCAGTGGTTAAGACTTTGCCTTCCATCCTTGGTGGGGAATCTAACATCCCACATGCCTCCTGGCCTAAAACAGACAAAAAAATCAGAAGCAATATTGTTACAAATTGAATAAAAGACTTTAGAAACGGTCCACTTTTTTAAAAAAACCTTAAAAAAATATAGCTAAAGTCTCTAGTTTATGTGGTCTTTTACCTCTTTAGAAAATAATTTCACTTGAGATCCAATCTGTAGAAAACTTAGAAATGTCAATATTACCAGTTGCAATGCAATCTTAATTTCTCACCTGTGTAAACAATAACTGTCTGGAGCATTCCTTTCCCTAGATGGCAAATTTTTCCTGTATAACTTATCTTTTCCTCAGTATCTACACAACTTACTTTTCAAGAAGATAGCTAAAGCTAAAACAATAACTATTATACCAGCAGAAGTAAGGCATTTCAAAAATTATGGTCTTAATCTATTAATATCTGTCTGCATGTATGTGTGTTCTGGTGCACACACACGTGTGCATTGTTGCTTTTATTTTTTAGATAAAATTAACTTTGTTTCTTTCTTTACTTTTGGCAACTAGACAGGAACCTGAAGCCTGGGCCCTCAAATTAAAAGGCTGGTGCACTACCTGCTGGAGCTAGCCAGGCTATCCTACTCATTTTAGATGTGTGGAAGGATTTAGAATTTCACCTAAATTCGAAACACAGACACACACACACATCTGTCAAATAATAGAGGTTTAAAGAGTTTAAAGAGTCTTTTAAAAAAATGTATACATGCAAGACGTGTTTTCTCTTACAACTCAAAGACCTAACTGCCATAAACCAGAGCTAGAGCTAGAGTTCTTAGGTGCAAAGTTTGAGGGTTTTTTGTAAAGTACTAACTAAAAACAGGAAAGGAGAAAAATACAGAGAAAATAAGAAAAAATATTACTAATATTACACGAACTCTTTCAGATAATAAAAGATAATAGGGTAGTATTTCCTAGCTAATTTTGTGAACTCTGTGTAATTCTGATACCAAAAGTGTTGAAGACATTACAAGAAAAGAAAAATTATGAACATTTCTTATAAATATACAAACAATTCTTAACAGAATATAAGCAAATCAAATATAGCGACAGAGAAAATGCAAAATACATTGTTGGTTTAACATAAAATTTCAACAATGTTATTTTAAATATTAATTACAAAGAAAAGTTATATAATACAACAGATGAAGAAAAAACATTTGTCAAATTTCAGCTCTAAATTACGATAAAAACTCTCTGCAAAATAAGAATAGATAAAAAAATTCTCAGAAAGGCATATATAAAAATTTCTAACATCATTCTTACTGATTAGATACTGGATGCTCTTCCTCAAACATAGGGAAAAGGCATGGGTAGCCACATTTTTAAAAAATAAGGTAGTTTTAGGCTTACAGAAAAATTGAGGAAGATACAGAGACACATACCCCTGGTGCTGACTTATGCACAGCCTCCCCTATTATCAATACCTCCCTCCAGAAAGGTACATCTGTTACAATCCACAGACCTACAAGGACACTCGATATCACCCAAAGCCCATGCTGTACATCAGAGTTCACTCTTGGTGTTGCACATTCTATAGATTTTGATAAAAGTATAATCACATGTATCTGTCACTGTAGCATTGTACAGAATAGTTTCATTGCTAAATATCCTCTGTACTCTGTCTATGCATCCTTCCTCCTTTCCTAAACTCCTGGCAACCACTGGTCCTTTTAATGTTTTGATAGTCTTCCTCTTTCCAGAATGTAATATAGTCTGAAGCATATACTATGTAGCCCTTTCAGATTGTCTTCTTTCATTTACCAATATGCATTTTAGATTCCTCTATGTCTTTTCATAGCTTGAGCATATTTCTTTTTTGCACTGAATAATATTCAATTGCACAATAATATTCAACTGTGATTCAATGTATCACAGTTTATTTATACACTCATCTACTGAAGGACAAGGGCATCTTGGTTTCTTCCAAGTTTGGGCAATTATGAATTAAACTGCTATAAACATTCTTGTGCAGGTTTTCATGTGGACATAATTCTCAGCTCATTTTGGTGAATGCCTCGGAGTGCAATTACTGGATCATATTAGTTTTGTAAGAAACTGCCAAACTGTCTTCCAAAGTGACTGTACCACTTTGTATTCCCACCAGCAGTGAATGTGAGTTTCCATGGCTGCACATCCTCAGCAGTATTTGGATTGTCAGTATTTTGGGTTCTAGTAGGTATAATAGATTATAATAGCTATAATATATATAGGCATATTATTTTAATTTGCAATTCCCTAACGCCATTTGATGTTACATTCATATGCTTATTTTTCATCCATATATCTTCTTTGGTGAGGTGTCAGTTGAGGTTTTCTGTTTATTTTTAAGTGAGGTTTTCTTTTCTTTATTGTTGAGTTTCATGATTTCTTTGTATATTTTGAATAATAGTCCTTTATCATATACATCTTTTTCAAAATTTTCTCCCAGTCTGTAATCTCTCTTCTTAGTCTCTTGCAGGATGTCCACTTTTACGACTTTTATTTAAAGTTATAATAGAGGTCCTATCTAGTACAAGAAAAAGAGATAAAAGACATACAGATACAAAAGGAAACAATAAAGCTGTCTCTCTGGGTGACATGATTGAACTTGTAGAAATTCCTATGTAATCTATACAAAGTCTACTAGAACTTATAGGTAAATTTAGCAATATTTTAGTATCAAAGCCAATATGCAAAACTAAATTCTATTTTTATGTTTCTAACACTGGAGAGTAAAATTTAAGATAACATTTATAATAACTCAAAATTATAAATACTTAGGAATAATGAATTGTAAGACTCAACATGATTAAACATACCTCTGAGCCACCAGGGAAGGTGATTAAATGTACAGTTATCCTCAAATTGTTCTATCGATTTTTTTTTTGCTGTACCAATTTATTTTTAAATATAAATTTATTTAATTGGAGGCTAATTCCTTTATAATATTGTGTTGGTTTTGCCACACATCAGCATGAGTTTTTTTTTTGACAAGCACACACTGCGTTATTTCTCTGTGGTTGCACCGGGTCTTTGTTGCTGCAGTGGGGTTTCTCCAGCGGTGAGAAGGGGTTGCTCTCTAGTTGCAGTGCACGGGCCTCTCATTGTGGTGGCTCCTTTGGTTGTGGTGCATGGGCTCTAGAGCACGGGCTCTGAGGTTGTGGCACACAGGCTCAGCTGCTCTGCGGCATGCAGAATCTTCCAGACCAGAAATCGAACCCGTGTCCCCTGCATTGGCAGGCAGATTCTTATGCACTGTACCACTGGGAAAATCTGGTCTATTGATCTTTGTAATCACATTCTTAGCAGACTTTTTTAAAGTAGCAGTTGAGAAGATAATTGTAAAAATTTGTATAAGTAATTCAAAGAACCTAACAGAAGCAAAAATTATTTTTAAAATAAATGGTGCGAAAACCAGTGGATATCCATGTGGGGGGAAAAAAAAGAACTTGACCTTTACCTCAAGTCATATGCAAACATTAATTTGAAATGAATGATAGTCCTAAATGCAAAAGCCAAAACTATGACGCTCCAAGAAGAAAAAAGGGGAGTATATTTGCAAGTTTGTACTGAGTAAGTATTTTCAGAAATGACACAGAAATAAAGCTAAATTTAAAAGAAATAATGATAAATTGAATGTTAATATTCAAAATTTCTGTTCAGCAGGAGACATCACTAAGAAAATGAATACACACACCATAGACTTCCCTGGTGGTTCAGAGGTTAAAGCATCTGCCTCCAATGCGGGAGACCCGGGTTCGATCCCTGGGTTGGGAAGATCCCCTGGAGAAGGAAATGGCAACCCACTCCAGTATTCTTGCCTGGAGAATCCCATGGACGGAGAAGCCTAGTAGGTTGCAGTTCACGGGGTCGCAAAGAGTTGGACACGACTGAGTGACTTCACCTTAGGCAAGGAGAAAAATACTTGCAACATATATTTGAGAAAAGGACTGGTATTCAGAATATAGAAAGTTAGCTACATTTCAATAATACAAAAATAACCAGCTCAGTATAAAAATGACTAGCAGACTTGCAGATACTTCACAAAGAAGGTATACAAATGATTAATAGGCACATGAAAATATGTTCAGCATCTTTAATCATTAGAAAAATGCCAATTAAAACTATCATGTGAAATAATTACATGTAGCCACTAGAAAGGCTGGGCTTCCCTGGTGGTCCAGACAGTAAAGAATGTGCCTGCAATGCAGTAGACCCAGGTTCAATCCTTGGGTCGGGAAGGTCCCCTGGAGAAGGGAATGACCACCCATTCCAGTATTCTTGCCTGGAGAATTCCATGCACAGAGAAGCCTGGTGGGCTACAGTCCATGGGGTCGCAAAGAGTCAGACTAATACTCACTCACTCAGTCACTAGAAAAGCTAAAATGAAAAGACATAATCAAATGTTGGTGAATGTGTAAAGCAAATAATAGAATATTGTTGGTGGAAGTGTAAAATGAGGTATCTATTTTGGAAAACTGGTAGTTTTTGAAACACTTAAACAAACTTCTGCCCTATAATCCAGCAAGTCCAGTTTTATTCAAGAGAAAGAATAATACGTCTAAGAAAACTTGTACAACAATATTCACAGTAGTTTTATTTCTAATACGTCAAACCAGGAAACAGACTAGATTTCCATTAATGGAAGAATGGATAGACAAATATACAATGGGACACCACTCAGCTATAAAAAGGAATAAATTACAGAGGCACACAGCAGTATTATACAGAATGAAAGAATCCTGACATAAAGAAATATATATTTGCATAAACTGGTAGTACAAAAATATTTTTTGATGGTGATGAAAAATCTGACCAAAGCTATTCCTGCCAAGAAGCGATTGACTAGAAAGAGGCATAAGCAGAATTTTCCAGACCCATAAAAACGTTCTATATCTTGATAGGGTGTAGATTACATGAGCTTATCCATTTGTCAAAACTGTATCTTTGAAGTCTATCTACTTCGCTACAGTAAAATAAATCTCAATAAAAAATGTTTAATAGCACAAACTGAATACTAGTGGCAAACTAACATTCACAATACAAGATAAGTTTTTCTGTAGATATTCTACTAGGCAGGCAAGCTGTCATAAAGAACTTTCCTTGACCTTCCCTAGGTGGCTCAGTGGTAAAGAATCCGCCTGCCTATGCAGGAGATGCCAGTTCAATCCCTGGTTTGGGAATATCCCCTGGAGGAGGAAATGGCAGCCGACTCCAGTATTCTTGCCTGGAGAATCCCATGGACAGAAGAGCCTGGCAGGCTACAGTCCATGGGTTCGAAAAGAGTTGGATACGACTGAGCACCCTGCAAAAATGCTTGACTTTCCCCATTCCAAACTTTTCAGGATTTGTTTTCCTCTCTTCTTGTCCAGTATGAGACCTATGCAGAACAGAGTACAGCTGACATCCCCACTGGGTCAAGGTATAGTCAACTTTAGTGAGTCAGTGGAAATGTGAGGATTACATCATTTGTTCATATTGTTTTCTGATTCTACTAGTCTATCATTACAGGCTAACTTCAACTCTGACTCAGCACACTTCTATTCTATTACAAAGTATAGTTTCCCAATATGAGCCAGGGATTGGTCACTGACTCTGCTAAGACACATTTCTTCCTGGTCCATAGATTCCTATTCTTTCATGATCACAGTGGTCTTTTGACATGACATTTCTTTTGCCGGAAACTTTAAGGTCACAAAACATATAATTTGTGATGCAGGTTTTTGTTAATAGAACAACTTGTTCTTGTTACTTTGATTCAGCGGTATGCAAGGAGAAATGAATGGCAAGCTTTTCATTTCCTGGATTACAATAAAAATTCGACTTTAGTACACTTTCACATTTTTGTATTACATTTTTCATGTTATTATTTACTCATTGTGTGAGATTGATGGAACAGTACTAACAAGTAGCCAATAGCACCTAAAAACTGTGCCCTAGGTTAATGGTATATATGAACTCTGGCTTGGACAGTCTAAAAGGTTTTTGTTTTTTTTCCATTTTGCACAGATTTAGTCTATAGAGAGAAGATTAGGGATTTGATTGCTGTAATTTCTGAGCATATGCATTGATAAAAGAGACCACATTTCCTACTGGATAAGTTTGACTATGGTACCAAAATACTCAGTATTACAGCAGTTTCCAGGAGGCATTTCTTGTCTTTAGCGCGCTACTTAATATTGTTTACGTTTTCAGTATGTGAGCAAACATTTGGAGGCCTGAATTGTTTTGGTTACACAGTTAACAACCAGATAAATGAAGTGAGTTTTAAAGACTACTTGCTCAACTTCCTGTGGGAATGAAATGTTTGAGAGGTTCTTGTCTCCTAGAAATTCTTGTATTTATGAGTCTTTGAGGAGAGAGAGAGAGAGAAAAAAAAAAATCACTGAATAAACTCAGGTGTAGCTGACCTGCTGTGATGACCTCTATTAGAGATCTAGCTGGGGATATTAGATTTGCCCGAAGCTTAACCTCCTGGGAATTATATGCTTGAAAGTTCTGGAACATATTTTCCATTCGACACTAAACACTATGGTTATTATTTTTTTTTAATATATTTATGTGTCTGGGCAGCCAAAGCCTGATGAAACTGACTCCCAAGGTGTCAACAGATAAGGCTGGGTGAAAGACAAGTAATTCAAACTTCACATCATCTATCCCATGAACTCTGTTCCATGCCTTTCCTCAGTCCATGCACCCCTACATTTTGTACATATTATTAGATTTCCACTAGCTAATATGTTGTATTTATTTTTATAACAGTTTTTAGATATAATTCATATACCATAAAATTCACTCCTTTAATGTGCACGCATGGTGGTTTTTCATACATTCTGAGAGATGTGCAACAATTACTAGCACCTAACTTTCAAATGTTTTAAGCATCCCCCCAAGAAACCCCATTACCCATTAAGCAGTCACTCTCCATGTTCCTCTTCCCCTCCGGCCTCTAGAACTACTAATCTAATTTTCGTCTCTATGTATTTGTCTATTCTGGACATTTCATCTAAATGGAATCATATAGTATTTGGTCCTTTGTAATCGATTTCTTTCACTTCATATATTTCTAAGACACATCCATGTTGTAGCATGTATCACTTCATTCACGGTCACTGTTGAATAATATTTCATTGTATACCACATTCTGTTTATCCATTTATCAGGTTGATGGGCATTTGGGCTGTTTCCATGTTCTGACTGTAATGAATAAAACTAAATATGTATGAATTTTATGAATGAATACGTATGGATATTCATGTACAAGTCTTTTGTGAACATCTTAAAAAATTTCTGTTGGTATATAGCTATGAATGAAATTGCTAGGTAATATGAGAACTCCGTGTTTAACATTTTCAGAAACTACCAAATTGTTCTAAAAAGGGACTGCTTCATTTTACATTTTAGCCAGCATTATATGACAGTTCTGATTTCTCCACACCCTTGTCAACACATGCTGTCATATTCAGAATTGGAAAGAAGCCGTAAGTTTGAATGAGGACTGTGAGGAAGAAAATAGCAGTTAAGAAGGCTAGAGCTGAGATGATCTGGACTTAGGTCATTCAGAACTTCCTAGAACATGTCAAGGAGTCTTCTCTTTATTTGAAAAGAAATGTATTACTTTTGACGAGTTTGCCAGAGTGAGATAATGTGATGAGATTTAGATTTTAATGAGCCCCTACAGATGGCTGGATCGACGGGAAGAGACATCTTACCACTCCCCCTCTCCATCTTACCATCTCCCCGCAGATGAGGGGATCAATGGTAAGAAACAGAAACTATATGGAAAACCAGATTAGGCGGCTACTTTGGGAGACCTTGCTTGAGTTACAGGTGGTGACAACAGAAAGCAAGAGAGGTGTACATGGATTTAAGGGATATTTTTGAAGTTCTATCAACAGACCTGATGATGGAGGATCAATGGTGACAACTGTCAAGGATGACAATCGAATGCGTATGTCATTCACTGAGAAAGCCATCACTAATCAGGTATGAGACAAAAGTTGTGGTTTAAAGCGTTGTCACCCTGAGTTCGAGGTGCCTTTGAGAGATCTAAGAGATGTCAACTAAAGTAGGGTGCATAGGTCCAACTATGTATCTAAAATTCCAACTTGGACTTTTAGGTAGCTTGAAAGGTAACCTGGGGGAAAGAATTTTAGTCTATAAAATCTTTTAAAGAGGAAAAAAAAACACCCTGCTTATTACAAAGAGTATCTTATAAAAATTAAGTACAAGACTATAGTCATTGACAAAGTTATAACACGTTTTCTAGGCTTTCATGTGAGGATGTAAGAATAAAAGAAGACTATTACAAATTAATACCTAACTCCTTCAGAGAGCTTGGTCAAACTTTTTGACCAAGTTTGGCTCACTTTCTTTTTTTTTTAACTTTTAAATTTGTATTGGAGTATAGCTGATTAACTATGTTGTGATAGCTTCAGGTGGGCAACAAAGGGACTCAGCCTCATATATACGTGTATCTATTCTCCCCCAAACTCCCCTCTATCCAGGTTTTGGCTTCATCACTTTAATCACCCCTGTAGACAGTTCCTGCAACTTCTCTTCCCAACCTGCTAATCTTTTCCTTGTCTGATGGTCAAGGATTTTTGTGATGCATTCCAGAGCTGTGGGTATTTATGAGTTTGTCCCTGGGTCATGTGTGTTTCTGTTTGTGTTTTTCACACTTTTTCCTTCTATTATAAACTGGAGTTTAGAGTAGCAAAAGTTGTTATTTACTAAAGAAATTATGTAATCATAAATAAGCAAAAGACCCCTGAGCAAAAAAATTAGAATTTCTTGAAGTAAAAGAGGTAAACAGAAAATCCAACAGGTTGTGTATCTCAAGAATCTTTACAGTCATATTACTATTGTACTTAGACTATCTGCTCACCACTGAACTCAGTTACCTTTCTGGTTTCCAAAACATCAGTAAACCCTTACTTACCTTATTCTTTGTTAGGTTCTAAATTCCTTGGGAGGAACAATCCCTTTCAAAAGATTCCTTATCAGCTCAGAGCCTCTGTGGGAGTTTGAATAGGAAGTCATAACTCATTTTAAATTATGTCATTTGGATTTATGAATGGAACTCTTGACAGGGTTCAAGAGTAGGAAATTTCACAGGAAGCCAGCATTTTAATTCAGCCACGAGATGCGAATAGAGTGTTCTGTTAAACTTCAATATTTGCTAATATTGCTGCACACAATAACTCAATTTCTATACTTTAAAAATAAAACAGCTAAAAGGAAGTTGCTGTGGAAATGAAGTAACAAGTAAGTCCATCTGAATCATTCAGATAGGGTGAGAAAATCTAGAACTATATGTCAGATCTTCATTCTTGATCTAAAGCTCTTTCCATAATGCCAGACAGTTTCAATAATTAGTAAGACTGTGGTATAAAGACTAGGGGCTGTGTATAAATGTGTTAGATACATCCCTACACAGTGCATCAGAAGCTACCATTTTGTATTTTTGTCACTGCTTCTACCAGTCCCCAAGCCCTTTCACCCAAACTACGTTTGAAATGTCATTCTATTTCATTTCTTTATACTCAAGTTTGTATTTTTTAAAGGAACCTTCCTACACTGTTGATAAGAATGTCAGCTGACACAGCCACTATGGAGAACAGTGTGGAGGTTCCTTAAAAAACTAAAAATCGAACTATGATATGATCATAGTTCACCTGATTCCACTCCTGGGCATATATCCAGAAAATAATTATTATTTAAAAAGATATATGCACCCCAATGTTCACTGCAGCGCTATTTACAATAGCCAAGACATGGAAGCAACCTAAATGTCCATCAACAGATGAATGGATAAAAAAAAATATGATATATTTGTATGATGTAGTATTACACAGCCATGAAAAGAATGAAATAATGCAATTTACAACAACATGGATGGATCTAGAGGTTATTATACTAAGTGAAGGAAACCAGACAGAGAATCATACAATGTCACTCCTAGGTGGAATCTTATATATGTGTATATGTGTGTATATACATATATGCACACAAATGAACTCATTTACAAAAGAGAAATAGACCCACAGATGGTTACCAAAAGGAAAAGATAGTGGGGAGGAATAAATTAGGAGGTTAGAAGTGACATATATACAACATTACTATATATAAAATAGATAACCAGCAAGAACTTACTGTATCGCACAGGGAGCTATACTCAGTATTCTGTAATAACCTATAATGGAAAATAATCTGGAAAAAAATGAGCATATATCTATATCTATCTATCTATCTATCTATCTATCTATCTATCTATCTATCTATCTATCTATCTATATATATTGTGGAGGGGACTGCAATGGGTCTTCGTTTGTGCTCTAATTGATGTGTATGGGCTTTGTTGCCCTGGTGGATGTGGGATCTTAGTTCCCCAATCAGGGCTCAAACCCACAGTCCCTGCATTGCAAAGCAGATTCTTAACCACTAGTCAACAGGGAAGTCCCCAAAAGTATTTATTTCTTGATGCAAATACTTTCAGGAATGGTAATCATGGCTTGGTAGTCAAAAATCCACCTGCAGTGCAGGAGATACAGGAGACACGGGTACAGTCTCTGGGTTGGGAAGTTCCCTGAAGGAGAAAATGGCCTGAAAAATCCCATGGAAAGAGGAGCCTGGCGGCTACAATCCAAAGAGTCTCAAAGAGTCAGACACGACTGAGCGACTGAGCACACGCAATCCTCCAAATACTTTTATGTGACTCTATGCGCGCCGGAGAACTGATGCGTGTGAACTGTGGGGCTGGAGAAGGCTCCTGAGAGTCCCTTGGACTGCAAGGAGATCCAGCCAGTCCATTCTGAAGGAGATCAGCCTTGGGATTTCTTTGGAAGGAATGATGCTAAAGCTGAAACTCCAGTACTTTGGCCACCTCATGCGAAGAGTTGACTCATTGGAAAAGACTCTGATGCTGGGAGGGATTGGGGGCAGGAGGAGAAGGGGACGACAGAAGTTGTGATGGCTGGATGGCATCACTGACTTGATGGACATGAGTCTGAGTGAACTCCGGGAGTTGGTGATGGACAGGGAGGCCTGGCGTGCTGCGATCCATGAGGTCGCAAAGGATCGGACTCGACTGAGTGACTGAACTGAACCTGAACCTGAATAAATGAGATAATATCCTCATGGAGTTGTTTGGCCACTAGATGGTAAAAGAAAAAAGTGTCTACTGGGGTGGTGAGGAAGCTAGATCAGAGAAAGAGGCACCATGAATGAGGAAAAGTGTAGAGGGGATCAGGCGACTGGAGACAGGCTTCCTAGTAATCTTGCCTGAAACCAAGGCTTTACTTTTCTTATACAGCACATTCCTCACAAATCTTTTAATCTTTTATGGATTTCCATATTCCAGGACCTCCAGTTAAGAGCTGTCTCACAGACAACTCAATTCATAAAAAAAATACAGATAAGCTCTATGCAAATATCTCTCACTATGATCTCATATATCATGTCAGATGAAACATCCTTCCATTTAAGAAATATAGGACATTTTTAGCAGATATTATGAGAGGAAATTGCAGAGAACCAGAGGTCTTACCCTTTGTTTCTGTTCCCATAACAGATTTGGTAATGATGGAAATGTCTTTTAAGCAAATGAGATTTTATACATTCAGACTAATTCTCCAAGCCAGGCTTCAACAGTACATGAACCATGAACTTCCAGGCATTCAAGCTGGATTTAGCAAAGGCAGAGGAATCAGAGATGAAATTGCCAACATTCGTTGGATCACTGAAAAAACAAGAGAGTTCCAGAAAAACATCTACCTCTGCTTTATTGACTATGCCAAAGCCTTTGACCATGTTGACCACAACAAACTATGGAAAATTCTTCAAGAGATGGGAATACCAGACCACCTGACTTGCCTCTTGAGAAATTTGCATGCAGGTCAGGAAGCAACAGTTAGAACTGGACATGGAACAACAAACTGGTTCCAAATTGGGAAAGGAGTATGTCAAGGCTATATATTGTCACCCTGCTTGTTTAACTTATATGCAGAGTACATCATGAGAACTGCTGGGCTGGATGAAGCGTAAGCTGGAAACAAGATTGCCAGGAGAACTATCAATAACCTCAGATATGCAGATGATACCACTCTTATGCAGAAAGCAAAGGAGAACTAAAGGGCCTCTTGATGAAAGTGAAAGAGGAGAGTGAAAAAGTTGTCTTAAAACTCAATATTCAGAAAACTAAGATCATGGCATCTGGTCCCATCACTTCATGGCAAATAGACAACAGTGAGAGACTATTTTTGGGGCTCCAAAATCACTACAGATGGTGATTGCAGCCATGAAATTAAAAGACACTTGCTCCTTGGAAGAAAAGTCATGACCAACCTAGACAGCATATTAAAAAGTAGAGACATTACTTTGCCAACAAAGGTCTGTCTAGTCAAAGCTATGGTTTTTCCAGTAGTCACGTATGGACGTGAGAGTTGGATTATGAAGAAATCTGGGCACTGAAGAATTGATGCTTTTGAACTGTGGTGTTGGAGAAGACTGTTGAGAGTCCCTTGGACTGCAAGGAGATCCAACCAGTCCATCCTAAAGGAAATCAGTCCTGAATATTCATTGGAAGGACTGATACTAAAGCTGAAACTCCAATACTTTGGCCACCTGATATGAAGAACCGACTCATTTAAAAAGACCCTGATGCTGGGAAAGATTGAAGGCAAGAGGAGAAGGGGATGACAGAGGATAAGATGGTTACATGACATCACTGACTCAAGGGACATGAGTTTGAGTAAACTTCGGAAGTTGGTGATGGACAGGGAGGCCTGGCATGCTGCCGTCCATAGGGTCACAAAAAGTCAGACACGACTGAGCGACTGAACTGTGCTGAACTGATCTGATGATTTAACTCTGCATCACTGACGTGTGAAACATGTTCAACTATTAGAAGGATGAAATTAAAGAGAAAGCGGAGTAGATAAAAAATATTCATCTCTCTAAAAAGAAATAATACAAATTAACTTACAAAACAGAAACAGACTCACAGACTTAGAGAAGGAGCTTATGACTGCCAGGGGGAAGGATGGAGGGAAGGGATAGTTAGGGAGTTTGGGATGGACATGTACACACTGCAATATTTAAAATGGATAACCAACCAGGACCTATGGTATAGCACATGTAATTCTACTCAGCGTTATGTGGCAGTCTGGATGGGAGGGGAGTTTGGGAGAGAATGGATACATGCATATGTACGGCTGAGTCCCTTTGCTGTTCACCTAGAACTATCACAACATTGTTAATTTGCTATATCTCAACACAAAATAAAAAGAAAAAAATTTATTCATCTGGAGTCACTGATGGCATTATTGTTAAATAATTTTTTATTTGTTTATTTTTAAATTTTTATTGGAGTACAGTTGATTTACAATGTTGTGTTAATTTCATGGTACAGCAAGTGAATCAGTTATACCCATAGCATATCCTCTCTTTTTCAGATTTGTTTCCCATATAGGCCATTCCAGAGTACTGAGTAGAGTTCCCTGTGCTAAATGGTAAGTTCTAATTAGTTATCTATTTCATATATAGCAGTGTGTATGTGTCAGTCGCAATCTCCCAATTTATCCCTCTCCTCTTCTCCCCACAGTAACCACAAGTTTACTGTTAAATAATTTGAAAATAATTCCAAATGATCAGTAATTACTGAGCTGGAATATTCAGGAGTTGCCTAGTGTCTTTTCACATCTCAAAGTTGACCATAGCCATTGAGTAAATAATACATTAATAATACATTTTTACTTATTCATAGTATTATAAGGTCAATAATACCATATAGTGTTATGAAGTTTCTGCCTTATTTTTTAAAAAGATTCCTGTTGATTGTTTCTGAATTGTCTTATTGCTCTTTTCCTTCCTCCTCTTCCCTTTCTTCTCCTTCCAATTTACTCCCTCTCCATTTCTCCTCCTCTTTTATCTTGAACTGATTTACTCTTACCATCACACTACGTCAAGTTGTCTATTCATAGATACTTGTTTATTTTTTCCCCTTCTTGTGTGTAGAAAATATTCTATGTGAAAGATAGTAACATAAGAAAACATCTTTTATTTTTATTACAGCTTTATAAAAAATCATGAATATTCTTATTTCGTGAGTCTTCATGTTACAGTGCAAGCAAGGGTATTAGTGTCTAATGAGTTTGTAATACTTTAGCACAATCCATAGATATATATTCTATAAGTAGTACATGATAGATCGACAATTTTAATTGCAATGTTATATAATTATTGCATGATATTCAAAGCATAGAAATGTAGATCATAATGCTGGACTTTGGTCAAAGTGAAAGTGAAAGTGAAGTCGCTCAGTCGCTCAGTGACTCTTTGCGACCCGTGGACTGTAGCCCACCAAGCTCCGCCGTCCATGGGATTCTCCAGGCAAGAATACTGGAGTGGGTTGCCATTTCCTTCTCCAGAGGATCTTCCTGACCCAGGGATCGAACCCAGGTCTCCCACATTGCAGGCAGATGCTTTAACCTCTGCACCACCAGGGAAGCCCAACACACCTGCAAATATTGTTGAGTATCAAAGAGTGACAAAGACTAGTTCATTCCAGTCAATTTAACTTGTTACCAGGTTATTGTTTTAAGGACAGTTAGACTGAAGGAAATGTGTAGAGATTTATCATGCATATAAGATGTTATTGCTCTGCTCATTTTTATTCATATTCTCCAGCTCTTCTCCACATTATCTTTAGGACTGTAGATATCCATATCCCCAGATTCACACCAAAGACTCCAAGCTGGCCAGAGTAACTAACGATGCTATCACGTTTACTGAGTTCGATTAAAAAATATTTTAAGACAATATCTTTCATGCTGTTTCTGTGCTTGCCAGGTAAGATTTTATCTGCTTGATGACATTCAATTTGTACAATTTGAACTGATTATATTTTTGGGAAATCTCTAGACACAGCTATAATGTGATAAAATTCCAAGAATTCTCAACTTCCTCTGCATTTCAAATCCCTTTTCTCCTTAACCTTGGCTTATAGCAGACACCATTTCAAGAATATTAGAAACTCTTGAGTCTGTACTCCTAAGAGTCCTATTACGTTGAGTATTATCTTTTAGAGACTTAGAAGGATATTTGATTCTTGAATAGTTACCTAATACTCCAGACCTTGAAGATTATCAACTCAATGTTATTTAATTAGTCTTTTCAAGTATATTAGTTTTGTAAAATGTAGGTGATTTCACTAAACTATACAAAATTACAAATATTTAAATATTACAGTGTATAATAGCCTTTCAGCCTCCTCTGTCCATGGAATTCTCCAGGCAAGAATACTGGAGTGGGTGGCTACTCCATTCTCCAGGGAATCTTCCTGACTCAGGGATTGAACCCTGGTCTCCTGCATTGCAGGTAAATTTTTTACTGTCTGAGCCACCAGGGAAGGCCACATAAATATAAGCATATATATTATGTATGTATTTTACAAATGTATATAATAAATATATACATAATAAATGTATACATATTTCCAGTTTTATTGAGATATCCTCAAAGATGATGCTGTTAAAGTGCTGAACTCAATATGCCAGCAAATTTGGAAAACTCAGCAGTGGCCACAGGATTAGAAAAGGTCAGTTTTCATTCCAATCCCAAAGAAAGGCAATGCCAAAGAAAGTTCAAAGTACTGCACAATGGCACTTTTCTCACATGCTAGCAAAGTAATGCTCAAAATTCTCCCAAGCTAGGTTTCAATACTGTGTAAATCGAGAACTTCCAGATGTTCAAGCTGGATTTAGAAAAGGCAGAGGAACCAGAGATCAAATTGTCAATATTCGTTGGATCATAGAAAAAGCAAGAGAATTCCAGAAAAACATCTATTTCTGCTTCGTTGACTACACTAAAGCCTTTGACTGTGTGGATCACAACAAACTGTGGAAAATTGTTCAAGAGATAGAATACCAGACCACCTGACCCACCTCCTGAGAAATCTGTATGCAGGTCAAGAAACAAGAGTGAGAACTCTACATGGCACAACAGTCTGATTCCAAGTAGTGAAAGGAGTACGTCAAGGCTATATATTGTCACCCTACTTATTTAACTTATATGCAGAGTACTTCATGCAAAATGCCAGGCTGGATGAAGCACAGGCTGGAATCAGGAATGCAGGGAGAAATATCAATAACCTCAGATATGCAGATGACACCATCTTTATGACAGAAAGCAAACAAGAAACTAAAGAACCTCTTGATGAAAGTGAAAGAGGAGAGTGAAAAAGTTGGCTTAAAACTCAGCATTTAGAAAACTAAGATCATGGCATCTGGTCCCATCACTTCATGCCAAATAGATGGGGAAACAATGGAAACACTGAGAGACTTTATTTTTTGGGGGCTTCAAAATCACTACAGATGCTGACTGCAGCCATGAAATTAAAAGATGCTTGCTCCTTGGAAAAAAATCTATGACCAACCTAGAGAGCATATTAAAAAGCTGAGACATTACTTTGCCAACAAAGGTACGTCTAGTCAAAGCTATGGTTTTTCCAGTAGTCCTGTACAGATGTGAGAGTTGGACTATAAAGAATGCTGAGTGCCAAAGAATTGATGCTTTTGAACTGTGGTGTTGAAGACTCTTGAGAGTCCCTTGGACTGCAAGGAGATCCAACCAGTCCATCCTAAAGGAAATCAGTCCTGAATATTCATTGGAAGGACTGATGCTGAAACTGAAACTCCAATATTTTGGCCACTTGATGCGCAGCACTGACTCATTTGAAAAGACCCTGATGCTGGGAAAGATTGAAGGCAGGAGGAGAAGGGGACGACAGAGGATGAGATGGTTGGATGGCATCACCGACTCGATGGATGTGAGTTTGAGTAGGATCCGGGAGTTGATCGTGGACAGGGAAGCCTGGCATGATGCAGTCTATGGGGTCACAAATATTAGGACACGACTGAGCCACTGAAGTGAACTGCACTGAACTGAAATCACTACAGGTGGTGACTGCAGCCATGAAATTAAAAGATGCTTGCTTCTTGGAAGACACACAATGACAAACTTAGACAGCATATTAAAAAGCAGAGACATTACTTTGCTAATAAAGATCCAGATAGTCAAAGCTGTGTTTTTTCCCAGTACTTCTGTATGGATGTGAGAGTTGGACCATAAAGAAAGCTGAGTGTTGAAGAATTGCTGCTTTTGAACTGTATTTTTGGAGAAGATTCCTGGGAATCCCTTGGACTGCAAGGAGATCAAACCAGTCAATCCTAAAGGAAATCACTTCTCAATAGTCATTAGAAGGACTGATTCTGGAGCTAAATCTCCAATACTTTGGTGACCTGATGTGAAGAACTGACTCACTTGAAAAGACCCTGATGCTGGGTAAGATTGAAGGCAGGAGGAGAAGGGGATGGCAAAGGATGAAATGGTTGGATGGCATCACCCACTTGATGGACATGAGTTTGAGTAAGCTCTGGGAGTTGGTGATGGACAGGGAAACCTGGCGTACTTCAGTCCCTGGGGTCACAAAGAGTCGAACACGACTAAACGACTGAACTGAACTAATCGCTTTAAGCTGTACAACATGGTAATTTGGCTACATACATCATGAAATGATTACCACAGTAGGTTTAGTGAGCACTCATCATCTCACATAGAAACAACATCAAAGAAATAGGAAAAAAAATTTTCCCTATGATGAAAATTTTTAGGATTTATTATGTTTTAATATAAAATAAATGTACCATGCAACATTAAAATTATTTATTAAAAATTGTTCTTTGATCGCCTTCTGGAGTCTAAACAAGCCCACCCAGTTGAACAGTGGAATAAAATAAAAAGGAATATAAATAAATGAGAAGAAATTATGAAACATGGCTGGTACATCAAAAGAAGAAGAATTAAATTTAGTTAGTTAAAAACATATTGGAACTTCCCTGATGGTCTAGTGGTTCAGTTCAGTTCAGTTCAGTCGCTCAGTCGTGTCCAACTCTTTGCGACCCCATGAATCACAGCACGCCAGGCCTCCCTGTCCATCACCAACTCCTGGAGTTCACTCAAAATCACGTCCATCGAGTTGGTGATGCCATCCAGCCATCTCATCCTCTGTCATCCCCTTTTCCTCCTGCTCCCAATCCCTCCCAGCATCAGAGTCTTTTCCAATGAGTCAACTCTTCGCATAAGGTGGCCAAAGTACTGGAGTTTCAGCTTTAGCATCATTCCTTCCAATGAACACCCAGGGCTGATCTCCTTTAGGATGGACTGGTTGGATCTCCTTGCAGTCCAAGGGACTCTCAAGAGTCTTCTCCAACACCACAGTTCAAAAGCATCAATTCTTCTGCGCTCAGCTTTCTTCACAGTCCAACTCTCACATCCATACATGACCACAGGAAAAACCATAGCTTTGACTAGAAGGACCTTTGTTGGCAAAGTAATGTCTCTGCTTTTGATTATGCTATCTAGGTTGGTCATAACTTTTCTTCCAAGGAGTAAGCATATTTTGATTTCATGGCTGCAATCACCATCTGCAGTGATTTTGAGTCTAGTGGTTAAGATTCCAAATTTCCTCTGTACCTGGCATGGTTTTGATCCCTGGTCAGAGAACTGAGTTATCCCTCATGCCTCATGGCATGGCTTTAAGAAAAAAAAGAAAGAAAGAACAAAAATCAGTGATCACTGACTAATTAGGTTGGAGTCACCACATAGTCCATCAATTTGTTTCCTTCACTTTATTACACTATTAATATAACAACAAAACTTGAATGGAGAGGAAGTTATTACGGGCAAAACATAGAAACACATACACAAGAAATGCCCCAATAAAGTGCCTACCTGACCTAGATTGCAAAATGCTGGAAGATACTGATGATGTAGTCTCTTTATATTCCTCACTTGCCCTGCAGACCAAAAGAATACTTCACCTGGGATATATCCTTAATCTCCTTTTTGATGGCATATTTGAGGAATGTCAGGAGAGACTCTCTTATCTTTATTGAACTCAAAGGGAACACATTTTGCGTTTTTTTTAAGATATCAAAATATTAAGAATGCTAAGAAAAAGGTATCAGGCAAAAATAGTTTTTACCATTGTTTCTGGTATATTTTATTCAAGATAAAATTAAGAACAATTGTCAAACATCACTCCTACTTCTTCCTTAGCTCTCTGACTATGAGGTTGCTTTCCTTATTGGAAAGATTTTTTGTTTTTTTACCAACCAGTTATAACTTTTCTTTCTCATTTGGGATTCTGAGAGGCAGGCCTCTTCTTTTCTCCCATAGAAATATTAGATCAACCAGTGACATCTTGCTGCTCTCCTCTTCTTCCATGTGAAAGAAGAAACTTGTATAGAAAATGGCCAAGACCATTGCTATAGATGCACTCGATGGAATTTTCTAAGGGTCTTCTGGAATTTCTCCCAATGCAGAGATGTGGAGACCAGATATTCCTGAGTAGCAATGTTGTGAAATAACTTGTTCACTTCCAGCCACTGCTCACATTGCCTTGATCTGTCCTCCATGAGGGAAGTTTTATTCATTCATCCACTCATTTATTTATTTATTTTTAATTTTCACTGAAGCATAGTTGATTTACAATGTTGGGTTAGTTTCTGCTGTATAGCAAAGTGAATTTGTTATGTGTATACATATATCTACTCTTTTCAATGTTTTATATTTTTATTTTTATTCTTTTTCAAATTCTTTTTCCCATTTGGGTTGTTACACAATATTGAGCAGAGTTCCTTATGTTCTACAGTAGATCCTTGTGGGTTATCCATTTTAAATATAGCAGTATGTACGTGACAATCCCAAACTTCCATCCCCCATCCCTTCCCCCAATAACCATAAGTTTGTTCTCTAAATCTGTGTATCCACTCTTTTTTATTATTTTCCCATGTAGATCATTACAGAGTATTGAGAGTTCCCTGTGCTATACAGTAGATACTTATTCAGTGTCTGTTTTATGTATTATTATAGTGTGAATATGTCAGTCTTAATTGAAGTTTTGAAAGTAACATTTCTGTCCCTTTGTACTAACCCTTTGGGACAAGATGCTCTTCTGAGTGTCTGACATACATCAGTTGGGCACCTGCAACATTTTTTCAGTCTTGGGATCATACTGTTAAAGGCAGGTATCTAGTGTGGCTGTGTCTTTATTCCTACTGTTACCACCTGGTCCAGCCCCTTATTTCTCAGATGGAATACTTTAACATTCTATAAATGAAAAAGCATGAGTATTCAAGGACATATAGATCAGGGAGTGCTTTGAAATGAGAGCAGATTTTGGATTCCTTCAGCCTAAAGTCCTTAGGGCAGAAGAAATAGCAGGGTTGAATGGAGAAGAGGGAGGCACTGGCATAGATGAAACTTCAAAAATAAAATTACCTATTTGGCTGCGCCAGATCAAAATCTTTAGTCGTGGCTTTGGAATTCTTAGTTGCAGCATGTGGGATCTAGTCCTCTGACCAGGGATCAAATCTTGGCCCCTTGCAGTGGGAGCTCAGAGTCTTAGCTACTGGAAAACTAGGGAAGTTTCAGCCCAGGTGAAACTTGTGTGTAGTCATTAACATCTTGCATTCTAATTCCTTTGCATTCTACTTTTTATTGCCTACAATGACTTTTCAAAGAAGGGGCCATCTGTGGATTACATTGGTTACTCGTAAAAGTGAAGAGATTGATGAGAATGAATGCATGTTCTTCTTTACTTATCGTCAGGTTTACTCCTCTTTCCTTAATGAGAGATGAGATTAAACTGTGTGGTCCTAGTGGGTATCTGAAAGAATAAATGCTGCTTAAGTTGAAGGGGATAATAATGAATAGGAGTTTGGAGAGCCTTGAAAACAAACATCTAAGCTTTTCATTTGAAAATTTTGCTCATTGCTGTTTGTTGTTAACTTTTGGAGGTAAAAATAATTTTGTCTGGCTCTTCTGAGACAATATCGTTGAAACCATGGTGTGAACTACGAGTATCCGAACTCACTGATGTGAGTATCATAAAATGTGCTGGAAATGAATAAGCCACATTTTTTCCAAAATAGTCTATAAATTAAAGTATTTACGAAAGCGCTCTAGAGACCCCATTCAGAACAAGGGAGCCGCCTGCACAATTATTCTGAGTGAGGTTTTCCTACTCAGTATGTTGTCAGAGGCCTGGGTCCTCATAACAGGATTTTGCAATTTGGTAATTCCCTTGGGAAAAAGGAAATAATAATGTTGTTACTCTTTAACCATGGACAAGTTTTGAAATGACTGAATAGAGCATTCAGAAACATAATCAACTATGCTGTTTCAAGGCTGGACACGGTTATTACGCAGTATTTTTCTGAAGGGCATACAAGGTTATTCACACCATTGCCTCTTGATTACCTACTCTCCCTAGCCCCTGGTTGTTGTATTTTAACCAATATCCACATTGGACACAAATAAGAGTGGAAATTTTTAGTGCGATATCAGTGCTTTGAAATAACTAGTTTCCAGCAACGTGAACATAAATCAGCCAGGATGTGAACTTTCTTTCAAACATATAATGAATCAATTTGTCATTATAATATCACCAGGCTTAAAACAATTTTGTGCCATACTTATAGATTCCTTTTCTTTGGAAATATTCACCTTTGTTCTGTAGAGAAGCAAATTTGCCACCCCAAAATATCCTTTCAGTATGGATAACTTTTGACCTGAAAATAATCAAGGCCAAAAAACAGAAAGAAACTTTGATCTCCCCCCTAACTGCTTAGAAGAATTTAGAAAGAAGGCCTATGCCTCAAATAGAGCTACCACCAGATATATTTGCAAAGAGTTGGGTTAAATGGGTTTCCCTGGGGGCTCAGTGGTAAAGAATCTGTCTGCCAATGCAGGAGATGCAGGTTCCATCCCTGGGTCGGGAAGATCTCCTGCAGAAAGAAATAGCAACTCATTCCAGTATTCTTGCCAGGGAAATCCCATGGACAGAGGAGCATGGTGGGCTGGAGTCTATGGGGTTGCAAAAGAGTTGGATGTGACTTAGTGAACAAGCGCCACCACCACCCACACGGACTAAATACGATGGGGGGAACTTTAGGCAGGGCCTGGAGATCAGAGGCCACTCTGTGTCTCATTGTCTCCCATGGCTCAGCAAGCATTTGTTTACCAAACATTTGTTTGTCCACCTCCATGTAAATTGCCTTCCTCCTACTTGAGGTTCCAAACCACTACTCTCAACCTCCTTTTTTGTATTTAGCTGAAGGTAGTATTTAAGTGACTTGCTTAGCCGTTTTAGTAACTTGCAGTCTTGGGGTATCTTTCCCATAAATACATCTTATTAAACTTCTGTTAGTTAATCTGTCTCATGTCTTTAAAAAAAATTTTTATAGATTGATTGATTTTATTTTTGGCTGTGCTGGGTCTTCATTGCTTTGTGCCGGCTTTTTCTGGTTGTGGTGTGAGGGCTTCTCATTGTGGTGACTTCTCTTGTTGCAGAGCACGGGCCAAGTTGCTCCAAGGCATGTGGGATATGTCTTGGACCAGGGATCAAACCCATGTTCCCTGCATTGGTAGGCAGATTCTTACCCACTGTACCACCAGGGAAGTCCCTATTTCATGTCATTTTAATTTTTAGACCTGTCAAAAGAACCTAGAAAGAAGAATTTCTCCCTTCCTGATTATTTAAAAGTTCATGAATTATACCTATCCACCCCTGGATCCAGATTGCCTGGCCCACTTGAGGAAGAAAATAACCAAGCTGACGAAAACTGCTTCCACAAAGTACATCATGAGAGGGTCAGAGCTGTGTTTATCTACTAACACAAAAGACATTAAGTAATTAACTTACTTTCTACATTCTCTTAAACGCATGAGTTGCTAAAGTTGATTGAGTTGCAGTCATCTGGGGGAATCAGTAGTTAGTGAGGACAATTGTCCAGATCCTAGCTGTGACAACAGAGAAAGCACAGCCCAATGTCCTGGTTTCCATTGATGCACAAAGTGAATAGGAAGCTGCTGCTGCTGCTGCTAAGTCGCTTCAGTCATGTGGAACTCTGTGCGACCCCAGAGACGGCAGCCCACCAGGCTCCCCCGTCCCTGAGATTTTCCAGGCAAGAACGCTGGAGTGGGTCGCCATTTCCTTCTCCAAAGCGTGAAAGTGAAAAGTGAAAGTGAAGTCGCTCAGTCGTGTCCGACTCTTAGGACCCCATGGACTGCAGCCTACCAGGTTCCTCTGTCCATGGGATTTTCCAGGCAAGAGTACCGGAGTGGGATGCCATTGCCTTCTCCCGTGAATAGGAAGAGAGTACGCTTTTCCCTTACTAGCTCCTTCAAATAGCTTTTCCCCCCATGAATTTTTTTAAGACTTAAAAATATTGCAGGGTTTGGAAGAAAGCTGAGTGCTGAAGAATTGATGCTTTTGAACTGTGATGTTGGAGAAGACTCTTGAGTGTCCCTTGGACTATAAGGAGATCCAACCAGTCCATTCTAAAGGAGATCAACCCTGGGATTTCTTTGGAAGGAATGATGCTAAAGCTGAAGCTCCAGAACTTTGGCCACCTCATGCGAAGAGTTGACTCATTGGAAAAGACTCTGATGCTGGGAGGGATTGGGGGCAGGAGGAAAAGGGGAGGACAGAGGACGAGATGGCTGGATAGCATCACTGTCTCGATGGACATGAGTCTGAGTGAACTCCAGGAGTTGGTGATGGACAGGGAGGCCCGGAGTGTTGCAATGTGGATAACTGAATCACTTTGCTGTACAGCAGAAATGAATACCACACTATATATCAACTATACTTTAATAATATTTTAAAAATAAATTTTAAAATAAAGTTAAAAAGAAAAAAATTGTAAGCTGTTTTATATTTGCCTCTAAATAAGCATTTAAAATTTCTTCTTTTTTTAAACAATTAAAGATGGCAAAATCTCCTAAATCCATCTGTTCCTCACTCACTCCTTACCAGACATGATACCCTTGCCCTGACTGTGAATCTTTACCAGCTTCCCATATGATATGTTGTGCCAAGATGCAACTCTATAGCATGAATTGTGTCTCTTAATACTTGACTTAAATTTTATTGAGGAAAACTTTGCTTATTTGTCCAACAACCACTATTCTAAAGTTCTTCTATAGTTACAGTCTGTAATGCTCCATATCACTTGAGGAATTCTATAGTTTTTCCTGGGCTGACTCTGATTTTTTTCTGCTTTTCAAAAAATTTATTTTAAAGAATGAGAAATTTGCTTTAATTCTGTTTTAAAATGAGTTGATTTTTGTGACCGTGATTAAAAAATAAGGACATGTTTGTAAAATATAAGCTGAGAATTTTAAATAATTTTGTTGCAATATTGTGATTTATAAGAAATATTTATATTTGGTTATATATGTGTGTGACTGCTGTGTACTCAGTCACTTCAGTCATGTCTGACTCTGTGATCCCATGGACTGTAGCTTGCCAGGGTCCTCTGTCCATGGGATTCTCCAGGCAAGAATATTGGAATAGATTGCCATTCCCTTCTCCAGGGGCTCTTCCTGACACAGGGATCGAACTCTGGTCATATATATATATATATATTTGGTTAAATATATTTCTCATATATATTTTGTTTTCATCTATAGTTTCTGACTCATAGTTCTCAAAACCTTTGAAATTTCCTGAAAAATAAGAGTATCTTTGGGAGTATCTTTGTTATAATAATTGCTGTCTTATGCTCAGTTTCTGAAAATGCTTCTTTGATGCAAAGGTGAAATGGGTGACATGGGTGTCTGGCTATTCGCAACAGGCTCTAAAGAAGCATTTTAAATTTGTGGGGGTTTTTAACAATTAAAATTAAAAAAAATCTCTGAAAGCCATCTCTTCCTCACTCATTCCTTCTCCAGTCATAACAAGTTCTTATAAGGACACTTCCGTGTGCCACTGTGTCAGGGCCCATGCTCCGCAAGGACAATGCCTCCTTGTGAGGGACCCCCTCCCCACCTCCTTACCGCTCTATGTTTCCCTTTGTCTGGCTGGCTCATATCCTTTGTAATAAATCAGTGATTGAGTGAGTGAACGGACTTTCTTGAATCCTGTGAGCCATTCTAACAAGCTAATGAAACCCAAGGATGGGGTCATAGGAACCTTTGATTATTACCAACTGGTCAGAAGCACAGGTAACCAGTTGGACCTGAGACTGACATCTGAAGTGGAGTGGGGTACGGTGGAACTGAGCTCTTTTCCAGTGGAATCTGACTTAATCTCCAATTAGATAGGGCCAGAAATGAATTGAGTTCTTGGACACCTTGCTGGCATCTGAGAATTGCTCATTAGTTTGGGAGAGCCCCCCATACCCCACCCTGCCCACACACAGGAACTGAGTCCAGGAACAAAATTTATTTATGCAGCAATATAATTTTTGATTTATTTTATTTTAAATTTATTTATGCTGCAATATAATTTTTAATGCAGCAATATAATATATTAATTTTCTACAGAAGTCTAGAAAGATAGTTCTGAAAACCATAAGGAAACAAGAGATCAGTGCTGCTGCTTGCTGCTGCTGCTAAGTCGCTTCAGCCGTGTCCGACCCTGTGCGACCCCATAGATGGCAGCCCACCAGGCTTCTCTGTCCCTGAGAGTCTCCAGGCAAGAACACTGGAGTGGGTTGCCATGTCCTTCTCCTATGTATGCACGCATGCTAAGTCGCTTCAGTTGTGTTCGACTCTGTGCGACCCCATGGACCACAAAGCGTTCCAATGAAATTCATCCAGGACAGCTGTGACTCTTCTCAATTTATTCCCTTCTAAAATGACAACCCACTCCAGTATTCTTGCCTAGAGAATCCCGTGGACAGAGGCAAGAATCCCGTGCCAAGAATACTGGAGTGGGTTGTCATTTTAGAAGGGAATAAATTGAGAAGAGTCACAGCTGTCCTGGATGAATTTCATTGGAACGCTTTGTTCATTCAAAGATCTCTTCTCCAACTGCAGGAGCTTACAGGACGACAAGAAGGCTGGTGAAGTGACACCCCCTGCTGACCTGTGAGAGAATGCTATGTCATTTCCCTATGTTTCGTCTGACAGGCCTTTTTCCTGAATATGATGATGATGGAGGACACATTATGTTCCATCCTCCCAGGTGAGAATGAAACTCAGTAATTGCAGGAAAGTTTAGAGGTTGATTTGGGACTTTTGATCCTTTATTCTGATATTTAGAGTCTATGACACCAAAACTGTCCTATAATTTGACTCGTTATAGCCAGGAATGTGCTGTCTTGGAATTCTACTATACTGACAGCTCTCAGTTCAGTTCAGTTCAGTTCAGTTGCTCAGTCGTGTCCGACTCTTTGCGACCCCATGAATCGCAGCACGCCAGGCCTCCCTGTCCATCACCAACTCCCGGAGTTCACTCAAACTCACGTCCATTGACAGTGATGCCATTCAGCCATCTCATCCTGTGTCGTCCCCTTCTCCTCCTGCCCCCAACCCCTCCCAGCATCAGAATCCTTTCCAATGAGTCAACTCTTTGCACGAGGTGGCCAAAGTACTAGAGTTTCAGCTTTAGCATCATTCCTTCCAAAGAACATCCAGGGCTGATCTCCTTTAGGATGGACTGGTTGGATCTCCTTGCAGTCCAAGGGACTCTCAAGAGTCTTCTCCAACACCACAGTTCAAAAGCATCAATTCTTCTGCACTCAGCTTTCTTCACAGTCCAACTTTCACATCCATACATGACTACTGGAAAAACCATAGCCTTGGCTAGATGGACCTTTGTTGGCAAAGTAATGTCTCTGCTTTTGAATATGCTATCTAGGTTGGTCATAACTTTTCTTCCAAGGAGTAAGCGTCTTTTAATTTCATGGCTGCAGTCACCATCTGCAGTGATTCTGAAGCCCAAAACATAAAGGCAGCCACTGTTTCCACTGTTTGCCCATCTATTTCCCATGAAGTGATGGGACCAGATGCCATGATCTTCGTTTTCTGAATGTTGAGCTTTAAGCCAACTTTTTCACTCTCCTCTTTCACTTTCATCAAGAGGCTTTTTAGTTTCTCTTCACTTTCTGCCATAAGGGTGGTGTGATCTCCATATCTGAGGTTATTGAGATTTCTCCCGGCAATCTTGATTCCAGCTTGTGCTTCTTTCACCCCAGCGTTTCTCATGATGTACTCTGCATATAAGTTAAATAAGCAGGGTGACAATATACAGCCTTGACATACTCCTTTTCCTATTTGGAACCAGTCTGTTGTTCCATGTCCAGTTCTAACTGTTGCTTCCTGACCTGCATATAGGTTTCTTAAGAGGCAGGTCAGGTGGTCTGGTATTCCCATCTCTTTCAGAATTTTCCACAGTTTATTGTGATCCACACAGTCAAAGGCTTTGGCATAGTCAATAAAGCAGAAATAGATGTGTTTCTGGAACTCTCTTGCTTTTTCCATGATCCAGCGGATGTTGGCAATTTGATCTCTGGCTCCTCTGCCTTTGCTAAAACCAGCTTGAACATCAGGAGGTTCACGGTTCACGTATTGCTGAAGCCTGGCTTGGAGAATTTTGAGCATGACTTTACTAGCATGTGAGATGAGTGCAATTGTGTGGTAGTTTGAGCATTCTTTGGCATTGCCTTTCTTTAGGATTGGAATGAAAACTGACCTTTTCCAGTCCTGTGGCCACTGCTGAGTTGTCCAAATTTGCTGGCATATTGAATGCAGCACTTTCACAGTATCATCTTTCAGGATTTGATATAGCTCAACTGGAATTCCATCACTTCCACTAGCTTTGTTCATAGTGATGCTTTCTAAGGCCCACTTAACTTCACATTACAAGATGTCTGGTTCTAGGTGAGTGATCATACCATCGTGATTATCTTGGTCATGAAGATCTTTTTTTAACAGTTCTTCTGTGTATTCTTGCCACTTCTTAATATCTTCTGCTTCTGTTAGGTCCATACAATTTCTGTCCCTTATCGAGCCCATCTTTGCATGAAATGTTCCCTTGGTATCTCTAATTTTCTTGAAGAGATCTCTAGTCTTTCCCATTCTGTTGTTTTCCTCTATTTCTTTGCATTGATCACTGAGGATGGTTTTCTTATCTCTCCTTGCTATTTTTTGGAACTCTGCATTCAGGTGCTTATATCTTTCCTTTCCTCCTTTGCTTTTCACTTCTCTTCTTTTCACAGCTATTTGTAAGGCCTCCCCAGACAGCCATTTTGCTTTTTTGCATTTCTTTTCCGTGGGGATGGTCTTGATCCCTGTCTCCTGTACAATGTCACGAACCTCATTTCATAGTTCATCAGGCATTCTGTCTATCAGATCTAGTCCCTTAAATCTATTTCTCACTTCCACTGTATAATCATAAGGGATTTGATTTAGGTCATACCTGAATGGTCTAGTGGTTTTCCCTACTTTCTTCAATTTCAGTCTGAATTTGGCAATAGGGAGTTCATGATCTGAGCCACAGTCAGCTCCTGGTCTTGTTTTTGTTGACTGTATAGAGTTTCTCCATCTTTGGCTGCAAAGAATATAATCAATCTGATTTCGGTGTTGACCATCTGGTGATATCCATATGTAGAGCCTTCTCTTGTGTTGTTGGAAGAGGGTGTTTGCTATGACCAGTGCGTTCTCTTGGCAGAACTCTATTAGCCTTTGCCCTGCTTCATTCTGCATTCCAAGGCCAAATTTGCCTGTTACTCCAGGTGTTTCTTGACTTCCTACTTTTGCATTCCAGTCCCCTATAATGAAAAGGACATCTTTTTGGGGTGTTAGTTTAAAAGGTCTTGTAGTTCTTCATAGAACCATTCAACTTTAGCTTCTTCAGCATTACTCGTTGGGGCATAGACTTGGATTACCGTGATATCCAATAGTTTGCCTTGGAAACGAACAGAGATCATTCTGTTGTTTTTGAGATTGCATCCAAGTATGCATTGCAGACTTTTTTGTTGACCCATGATGGCTACTCCATTTCTTCTGAGGGATTCCTGCCTGTAGTAGTAGATATAATGGTCATCTGAGTTAAATTCACCCATTCCAGTCCATTTTAGTTCATTGATTCCTAGAATGTGGACGTTCACTCTTGCCATCTCCTGTTTGACCATTTCCAATTTGCCTTGATTCATGGCCCTGACATTCCAGGTTCCTATGCAATATTGCTCTTTACAGCAGCGGACCTTGCTTTTATCACCAGTCAAATCCACAACAGGGTATTGTTTTTGCTTTGGCTCCATCCCTTCATTCTTCCTGGAGTTATTTCTCCACTGATCTCCAGTAGCATACTGGGCACCTACTGACCTGGGGAGTTCCTCTTTTGGTATCCTATCATTTTGCCTTTTCATACTGTTCATGGGGTTCTCAAGGCAAGAATACTGAAGTGGCTTGCTGTTCCTTTCTCCAGTGGACCACATTCTGTCAGACCTCTCCACCATGACCTGCCCGTCTTGGGTGGCCCCATAGGGCATGGCTTGGTTTCATTGAGTTAGAAAAGACTGTGGTCTGTGTGATCAGATTGACTAGTTTTCTGTCATTATGGTTTCAGTGTGTCTGCCCTTTGATGCCCTCTTGCAACACCTACTGTCTTACTTGGGTTTCTCTTACCTTGGACGTGGGGTATCTCTTCACGGCTGCTCCAGCAAAGCACAGCTGCTGCTCCTTAACTTGGATGAGGGGTATCTCCTCACAGCCGCCCCTGCTGACCTTGAATGTGGAGTAGCTCCTCTAGGCCCTCCTGCGCCTGAGCAGCCACCGCTGCTTGGAAGTAGGGTTGCTCCTCTCGGCCACCTCCTAAATCATTTAGGCCAGTATTATTAGATCAGTTTTACAGAACAAGAAACTAACTTTTAGCAAACAAGATAGATAAAATGGTATAGTGCCAAGTCTAAAGAAATGAGTTTTCCATTTGTTGTTTTTTTCTTTGTTACTTAGACTATCTAGATTAGTGTGGTTGTTATTCACTGATGTCTCCATAAGACCTAAAAATCTTCTATTTTCCAATGGCTAAATGCCTATTTTCCAAATGCTCTCTTACTAGCCACTTCCATAGGAGAATGTCTGCTGAACAATCCTTCTTAATAACTCTTGCCTTAGAATTTGAGCAGGTTTGGGGTTTTCTTTTAATGGTTTTACATACTTTAAAATTTTTCCTTTAATACTCCAGCACCCCAAAAGTTAGTGATTTGTATTATGCACCACAAAATAGTACACCTTGGACTAGAGTCTAATTCTGAGCTTAAATAAATTTCTTAAGGATAGGAACTGGGTCTTCCTAAAATTGCTGTAACACCAAGTAGGCATAACTCTCTTTAAAATCCTCTGTTAATTGTTTTGCCAATGGGAGAAATTGGTGCTAAGAACTGGGGAAATTTCATTCTACTTACAGTCCCACAAAAATGTTGATTTATTACAGTTTACCAGTGTGTATCATTTAAAAGTATATACTTTAGATCTCAAGTTACTGAGAGCAATATGACAAAGCTATAGTAATCAAAATAGCATGGTACTGGCACAGAAACAGACATACAGATTAATGGAACAGAATGGAGAGGCAGAAATAAACCCACACAGACCAAGCCAGTTAATCCCCAAAAAAGGAAGCAAGAATATACAGTGGAGAAAAGAAAACCTCTTCAGCAATCAGTTTTGAGAAAATTGTAGAGCAAAATGCAAAAGAATCAAACAAGATCGCTTTCTTATTCCATGCATAAAAATAAACTCAAACTGGACCTAAATGTAAGATCTAAAACCATAAAGCTCCTGGAAGAAAACATAGGCAGCACATTATTTGGTGTTGATCTTAGCAATAGTATTTTGGATATATATTCTCAGGCAAGGGAGATAAAAGCAAAAATTTTAAAAAAACTAAAAAGCTTTCATATAGTGAAGGAAACTATCAACAAAACAAAAAGGCTGCTTATTGAATGAGAGATTTTTGCAAGTGATACATGCAATAAGGGGTTCATATCCAAAATATACAGGAAACTCATATAATTCAACATCAAAATAACAAATAACCTGATTAAATAATGGGTAAAAGGAATGAGTAGACATTTTTCCAAAGAAGACACACAGATGGCCAACAGGTACATGAAAAGATGGTCAGCATCACTAATCATCAAGGAAATGCAAATCAAAACCACAATGAGATATCACCTTACACCTGTCATAATGATTATTATCAAAAAGATAACAAATCACAAGTATTGACGAAGATGTGGAGAAAAGAAAACTCTGGTATGCTGTTGGTGGGAATATTGGTGCAGCCACTATGGAAAACAGTAGGAAAGTTCCTAAAAAAATTAGTTTGCTGTAGTCCCATTTGTTTATTTTTGCTTTTGTTTCCCTTGCCTGGGGAGATATATCCAAAAAAGTATTGCTAAGACTAATGCCAGAGAATCAGTCCAGCCAGTTGATTCCTGGATATTTATACAAAGGGGAAAAAGTTCATTCTAAATGATACATGCCCTGCTAGGTTCACTGCAGCTTTATTTACAGTAGCCAAGATATGGAAAGTAACTAAGTGGCCATCAATAGACAGATGGATGAAGAAGATACAGACTGTATAGTTTCAGCCAGGAAAAAGAGAGTCTTGCCATTTGTGAAAACATGATAGGTAGATCTAGAAGGTATTCTCCTAAGTGAAATAAGTTTAACAGAGAAAGACAAATACTGCATGATCTCACACGTGGAATCTAAAAAACAAGCTAAATGAACAAACATAACTAAACAGAAACAGAATCATAGGTACCAAGACCAAGCCAGTGGTTGCCAGATGGGAGAGGGTTGGGAGACGAGAGAAATAGGTAAGGGAGATTAAGAGGTACAAACTTCCAGTTACAAAATGAATGATGAGACAGCAGAAGAGACACAGATGTATAGAACAGACTTTTGGACTCTGAGAGAGAGGGAGAGGGTGGGATGATTTAGAAGAATGGCATTGAAACATGTATACTATCATGTAAGAAACGAAGTGCCAGTCTATGTTTGATACAGGATACAGGATGCTTGGGGCTGGTGCATGGGGATGATCCAGAGAGATGATATGGGGTGGGAGGTGGGAGGGGGATTCAGGATTGGGAGCTTGTATACACCCGTGGTGGATTCATGTCAATGTATGGCAAAACCAATACAGTATTGTAAAGTAAAATAAAGTAAAA
Source organism: Capricornis sumatraensis (assembly GCF_032405125.1). Classification (NCBI taxonomy): domain Eukaryota; kingdom Metazoa; phylum Chordata; class Mammalia; order Artiodactyla; family Bovidae; genus Capricornis; species Capricornis sumatraensis. Next base: position 75,120,950 of record NC_091082.1, read on the forward strand.
AAAAAAAAAAAACCAACAATGTACATTATGGGAAATATAGCCAATACTTATACAATATCTTTGTATAGTGACAGATGCTAACTAGACTTAACATGGTGACCATTTTGAAATGTACAGAAATATTGAATCACTATGTTGCATACTAGGATCAAATATAGTGTTGTAGGTCAATTGTAAGGCAAAAACAAACAAAACTCATAGATAAATAGATCAGATATATGCCTGTTGATGCAGCAGATACAGAAGGCATGGGCTTAATCCCTGGGTCAGGAAGAACCCTTGGAGGAGGAAATGGAAACCCACTCTAATATTCTTGTCTGGGAAATCCTGTGGATAGAGGAGCCTGGTGGGCTGCAGTCCATGGGGTTGCAAAGAGTTGGACACAACTAAAGATGGACACACATAGTTACCAAAGGTTGGGGGTAGGAGGTGGGAGAATTGGGTGAAGGTGGTCAAAATGTATAAACTTCCAGTTATAAGATAAACAAGTACTATGGGTGTAATGTACAACATGATAAATATTATTAACACTACTGTATGTTATATGATAATTAAGGGAGCAAATCCTAAGAATTCTCATCACAAGGGGAAAAAAATCTGTATTTTTTCTATTTCCTTAATTTTGTAACCACATGAGATGATGAATATTCTCTACGCTTTTCGTGATAATCATTTTAGGATGTGTGTGAGTCAAAACACTATGCCATACACTTCAAACTTACACAGGGCTGTATGTCCATTTTCTCAATGAAACTGTATGGGAAAAAGAGTTACTGAGAGCATTTACTGGATGTGTTTTGTTAAAAAGTATTATATTCTTCCACTTCGACACATTTACAATTCTCATTGAAGTAAAAAATGACGTCACATCCAGATTTAAAATAACTCAGTGCTTAGAATAGGTCCTGGCAAATAGGAAAAGTCCATAAACATCAGCTATTATCAGATGTTCTAAAGCAACAGTATTTAGGGGTCACCCAAATCCCATTAAGAAGTCTATAAGGAGAAACATTTTCATAACAATGCTAGGGGAGTAATTGCCCATTATTCATTTAACCGTTGTGTTTAGTCACTAAGTTGGGCCTGACTCTTTTGCAGCCCCCTGGACTGAAACCTGCCAGGCTCCTCTGTCCATGGGATTTCTCGGGCAAGAAGCCTGAAGTGGGTTGCCATTTCCGTCTCCAGGGGATCATCCTGACCTAGGGATCTAACCAGCATCTAGTGCATGGCTGGTGGATTCTTTACTGCTGAGCCACCAAGGAAGCCCTGTTTAACCATTTTTAGAAGTCACTGTACTCTTCACTGCTAGTACTGCTGCTGCTGCTGAGTCGCTTCAGTCGTGTCCGACTCTGTGCGACCCCATAGACGGCAGCCCACCAGGCTCCCCCGTCCCTGGGATTCTCCAGGCAAGAACACTGGAGTGGGTTGCCATTTCCTTCTCCAATGCATGAAAGTGAAAAGTGAAAGTGAAGTCGCTCAGTCGTGTCCGACTCTTCATGACCCCAATGGACTGCAGCCTACCAGGTTCCTCCGTCCATGGAATTTTCCAGGCAAGACTACTGGAGTGGGGTGCCATTTCCTTCTCCAATGCATGAAAAGGAAAAGTGAAAGTGAAGTCGCTCAGTCGTGTCTGACTCTTAGCGACCCCATGGACTGCAGCCTACCAGGCTCCTCCGTCCATGGGATTTTCCAGGCGAGAGTACTGGAGTGGGGCACCGCTGCTAGTACTAGTACTCATTACAGTCACAGAATCCTTGACTACCATACAATCTCAGTAAAAAAAAAAAGCCAGCATTACTTAAAAATGCCCTTTAAGAAGTAGTAAAATATAGTAATTTTGTTATTAATAAACCTCAACTTTTGAGTATATTCCTTTTTAATATTATGTGTGATACAAACAGAATACATAAAACCATTCTATTTCCTGAATATGATGGTGTCTCAAGGAAAAAGCTTGCATACAGTTGTCTGAGCTTTGAGCTAAAATAGTCACATTTTTAAGGAACTACCATTTTTAATTGAAAGGCCCACTGGTTGACAGATTATGGTTATTTCGGCTTTAATTTTTGGCATTCACTCTCTCAAAAATGAATGAAGTGAGGCTGTCACTTCAAGGAAAACAGCTCACAGTGTTTGTTGACAATAACATTTGAAGTTTCATATGAAAATCAGAATTTTGGAAAGCTTACATCCAGCACTGTGAGCTTGACAGTTTCCAAATACCTAAACACTTTTCTGATGAGATAGGTAGTAATATTAACAAATGTGACCTTTCGTTTTCTATAATGAAGTATGCCAATGTTTTAAAGAGTGTGTGACTCAATCAACCAACATTTTCCAAAGACAAACACATTTGCCACAAAATCATGCATGAGTAAAAAAATCTATTCAAGCCTAAGACAAGCCAATGAATTTGAACATAAAAAAAAGTACAAAAAGTTTATTGATATTTGGTTTCAGAGTCCGCATTTCAACTCACATTTAAGAATATTATAGTGGGGTGCGGTAGCAAAGGTAATTGTTTAATTTCATTGATTTACGTGGTTTTGGCTGTGCTGGGTCTTTGCTGCTGCACATGACATTTCTCTAGTTAAACTGAGCAGGGCTATTCTCTAGTCGCAGTGCGCGGGCTTCTCATTGTGGTGGATTCTCTTCTTGCAAGAGCATGTGCCCTCGAGAGTGGGTTCCGTAGTTGTAGCAGAAGGGCTTAGATTCCATGGCCTGTGGAATCTTTCCAGAGCAGGGATCGACCCATATCCCCTGCATTGGCAAGTGGATTCTTAATCACTGCACCACAAGTGAAAAGTGAAAGTGAAGTCGCTCAGTCGTGTCCAACCCTCAGCGACCCCATGGACTGCAGCCTTCCAGGCTCCTCCGTCCATGGGATTCTCCAGGCAGGAGTACTGGAGTGGGGTGCCATTGCCTTCCCCGATCTTAATCTTACTGCCACTTTATTCTTCAGTTTCACCTTAGAGACAGTTGACTACATCCTGAATTAATCCTTTCAGCACAGGATTTTTCAATAGTCTCAAATGTGTGAGGGATTTACAAATGTGATTAGTAGTAATAGTAGCCAGAATCATAGTGCCCATCACTAAACCATCGCTGTTTTAATAAAAGCCATATATATAAAATACGTCCTTGTCAAGAACACATATCTGTGATTTTATATTATTTGTAACACCCTGTAGGACAGGCTTTTTTTAGCACATAAGCAAAGAACTAGGTTTATACTGTTCTGTAACCTAAACCGGGTCTTCTTCTTGCCAACCCGGCCCAGAGATGGAGAGATTTGCTTCAGGAAAAGGAAACAAACAGCAACTAACATTCATGTGATTACTAACAAAACTAAAAGAAAGGTCTCTTCACAATGATGCACACAAGATATGCACAAGGAAAAGTGAAGTTCAGTGTCATTTAAGCTAATCTCTATTCAAACCTCAGAGATAAAACCATTTGAGCAGTAATTTAGGACTGAATTAACTTGTTTTTTCCCTCCCTATCTTTGAAGCTTTAAGTATTTCTGCAAGAAGCAAAGTCCTCTTCTATTCAGAAGCTGATGGTGTGTAGTAACCTCTGCACAGCTCAGCTTATCCCAAGCTGATAATCAACAAACAGCCAAATACATACCACATCTGACATACAAACTTTTCTCCCAAGACTGTCCCCAAATACTCCATGATAATCAAGTGTTCGTATCACTGAATTCTGTGCTACAAAGCCTTCCAGTAGCAAAAACTGAACTCTGCAGAGGCAGTATACCAGTCGAGGGAAAAAAAATAAGAGAAGAACCGTGGCAGATATTCATATCAGATAAAAGCTTTGCAAAGAATCCTTCAGATAACAAGTTTAGCAGTTAGACTGAGAAAGATTTCATTTTTTTTCTTAAGCCAGTAACAATTCAACCTGGATGTAATCAGTTAAAATGCGATCAGCCTTGATAGAGGGAGAAGCCTGTGTTTAGAAAGGCAGTGCTGCTCCCAAAGTCAACGCTAATGTTAGCTAATACAGACCTGGGCTTCCCTGGTAGCTCAGCTGGTAAAGAATCCGCCTGCAATGCAGGAGACCCCGGTTCAATTTCTGAGTTGGGAAGATCCCTTGGAGAAGGGGTAGGCTACCCACTCCAGTATTTTTGGGTTTCTCTGGTGACTCAGCTGGTAAAGAATTTGCCTGTAATGAGGGGCACCTGGGTTCAATCCCTGGCTTGGGAAGATCCCCTGGAGAAAGTAACTGCTACCCACTCCAGTATTGTGGCCTGGAGAATTCCATGGACTGTATAGTCCATGAGGCTGCAAAGACTTGGTTTTCAGTGCACTTCCTTCTGGCTCCCTGGGGTAGGAACTTCTTATTAATTGACACAGAACCAAAAGCATGAGCACCAGTTGCTCCTCTAAGGCTGCATCTTTTGGAATCTTCAGAGAGGCTGATCTCATGTGGGCCAAGTCAGCAGTTCCAGACGAAGCCCCCTGACTCTGACCCTTCCAAAGTCTTCAACTCCTCAAGGCTTAACATTTTGCCCAAAAACCTTAACTTAGCCAGCTTGTAATTTGTTAATTCAGTTATACTGTTTTCAAGCTATAGTAAATGTCCGTATTCCAACACGCACTGCCAAACAGGCATAATATGCTTTCAGCATTCTAAGGTTTAAATTTTTCATTAAAATATTGGTGATAATATCTACACACTGTGGCTTACTGAAACGAAATAGAGTCATGTCTACACCTGTAAAGCAGAAAAACAAACGTCTGTGTCGGCATACATTTTAGATAAGCACATATTAGTTAAACTGGAAGGTGCAAAGGAAAGAGATTTATTCTCAAGGTGGGCAAGGGGATTCAGCCGTCCTACAATTATAATCCAAAAGAGTTAAGAGAAAAACTGAACAGAGAGCAGATTTATACAAAGGCAACCAGCTGAAGGCTAATCAGTGGAACCACTTTCTTTCTCAGTTTCACTGGAGAATCACCAGTCTTCCAGTCTCATCAGGACTGGGCTGAAAAGTGATAAAAAAACAAGGGCAGTTAGAGAAGGAGTGAAAGAGCAATTGAGGAAGGAACAACCTAAAGACAAAACAGTGTGGATTCTGAATCTGGTGCGAGGAGCAAGAATGTGAGATTAGGCTTGCTGCTAGTGCAGTGTCATGATCCTGTCCAGGAAAAAATTACAGCTGCGGTTGCTGTTGTTTAGTCGCTAAGTCGTGTACAACTCTTTTGCAATCCTGTGGACTGTAGCCCGCCAGGCTCCTCTGTCCATGCGATTTCCCAGGCAAGAATCCTGGAGTAGATTGCCATTTCCTTCTCCAGGGATCTTCCCGACCCAGGGGTTGAAACCATGCCTCCTGATTCTTAACCACTGAGCCACCAGGGAACCCCACAGCTGCGGAAGGTGGACTTAAATTCTGACTCACAGAGGCTGGGAGTAGGGAAATCAGTAGGGAGCTTCTGCTAGTAAAACATGGTTTGGAGAGGACGTCGAGGCGTCCCGAAAATATGGTAGAGAAATAATCAGCCCCGTTTTATCCCATATTGTTTCTGTCCAAGGGTGAAAGCTAAGGAAGAGAAAAAGAAGACTCCAAATTTCAGGGACTTGGAGACCAGGATGACCAAAGGTAATTGTTAAAGAGCTAATAAATATTTCTCTTTTCCCAGTGGCATATCTGAGTGAAGCTGGATTTTCTTTGTACACTTTAACTGAAGCAATATGTTGCAGTGGACAGACCAGGGACAGTATATAGACATCCTCTCTTCAGCGAGACAGTACAAAAATTTGCAAAAATGTCCAATAATGCTACTCTTCCCACTAATTTTTTTTTTTTGCTGGAGAATCTTATTTATCCCTAAAATATATTTATGTTCTTATTAATGAAGCTATTATTCTTATTTTTAGATGAATATATAGATAATTGTCTTAAATGTTTCTGTTTTAGTGGCAAAGGCTTTGGTTTCCTCATATGTAAAATAGGCAGGGTAATATCCATTTCACAGGATTATTGTAGGATCAAATAAGAGAATGTTCCCTAACAATGGTAAATCTCCATAAGAATGTTATTGCTATTGTTATTATTATTCTCATAACTATTATTGTCATTACTTTTTTTAATGCATATATGTATTTTTATAGCCCCAATTAGATTACAAGCTTTTGGAAGGAAAGTATTGAGTCATTCTTTACTTCAATATTCCTCCTTGGTTACTGGTATGTAATAAAGGTTTGAATAAGGCGTATTGAATGCATGAATAAATTTTTACAAAAAGGGAATTAAGAGGGCTGTGGCAATCCCCAAATACATTTTTGTTTTGTTAAGAGAGAAAATACAGGGTGGCAGCCTAGCAAAGTGAAGATTACACTGCTTTCACTGAGAGATTGCCTCATAGTGATGAAAATAGTCTTACTACTGAAATCTTTTGAGCCACAAGAATTTTTAAAAGATTCCAGGATAAATAATTTATAGCTCCTCAAGGGAGACTGAGGTCAAAATTCTACAGGGAAAGAATGAACCCAAAAAGAAGAGATTTGAGCATGAATCAATATGAAAAATAGAAGTATAACAGAAAATGGTGGTTCTGGATTACTTGCTAAGTCATCTTTGACTCTTGCGATCCCATGGACTATAGCCTGCTAGTCTCTGCTGTCATGGGATCTCCAGGCAAGAATACTGGAGTCCTGGAGCCAGGAATCAAACCCGAGTCTCCTGCGTTGCAGGCAGATCCTTTACCGAGTGAACTATGAGATAAGCCCATGATACAAAATAAGTTTAGCTAAATTCCGGGCCAGTAGTTTACCTCTTACACAAAATAATGGAAAAGAGATGAAAGTCATCTATATCAGTGGTGCCCAGCCCTCTAGGCACCAGGGATTGGTTTCACAGAAGACAATTTTTCTACCGACTGGAGAAGGAGGGCAGTGCTCTTGGGATGATTTTCATGTGGAGCACGCATTCTAGATCCCTCACAGGCGCAGTTCACAGCAGGTTCAAGCTCCTGTGGGTAGTCTCTTCTGCACTGGCTGTTGGATTCTTTCCCACTAGTGCCACCTGGGAAGCCTGGTCTATATAGTTAAGCTCTTAATAGTCAATCAACTGAATGATTGGCAGGTTATATGAAGAAAATCTATGACCAACCTAGACAGCATATTAAACAGCAGAAACATTACTTTGCCAACAAAGGTCTGTCTAGTCAAAGCTATGGTTTTTCTGGTAGTCATGTATGGATGTGAGAGTTGGACCATAAAGAAAGCTGAGCGCTGAAGAACTGATGCTTTTGAAATAAGCTGTTGGAGAAGACTCCTGAGAGTCCCTTGGACTGCAAGGAGAGCAAACCAGTTCATCCTGGAGGAAATCATCTCTGAATATTTATTGGAAGGACTGTTGCTGAAGCTGAGGCTCCAATACTTTGGCCATCTGATGCAATGAACCAACTCATTAGAAAAGACCCTGATGCTGGGAAAGACTGAAGGCAGAAGGAGAAGGGGACGGCAGAGGATGAAATGGTTGGATGGCATGAGTTTGAGCAAGCTCTGGGAGATGGTGAAGGATAGGGAAGCCTGGCATGCTGCAGTCCATGGGGTTGCAGAGAGTTGGACACAACTGAGCAGCTGAACAACAGCAACAACAATGAAGGATTATGGTTCTATAAGGAAACCGATGTTAGATGAATAAACTTTCAGTGCTTTCAGAATTACAAGAAATTCTCTTAAATTCCTAATAAGAAAATACCATCTTGAGTTAATATAACTAAAATTAAATTCTGATCCAATGAGGATATTCAAGGTTAATATCAGGCTTATAAGAAAAAGAGTACAGCATCATACATGTGTATGTAAGTGGGAATAGAGAAGGGCAAATGGACCTCATAAACACAGGGATCAAATGAGTATGATCCAACCAGAGGATGCACCCAAGAGGATAATATCTTGCCTGTCTCCTTCTCATTTCCTTTTTCCAAACTTTATAGCTGGGCTTTTTTGACACCTTCGGGCACTTCTTGGCTCTGCTTCAGACTCTGGAACCAAATCAAGGAAAACATAATAAGCACTAAAATAATAGTTTGTTAGCGCAGCCTCCAGCAAAAAATGTTGCTAATCTCTCTCTAACTTTGAGACCTACCTAGTTCTCATCTTCTGCCTCTTACTATGGTTGAAGTGACCCCTCCTTTGTTTTCTCTATAGCTAAGCCCTGGCTGAGTTGGGGTCTTATACAGTAACATGTTACTCTTCACCACTTATCTGTCACAAACATAGCACTGATTCTTCTAAATCTGGGGTCTTTTTGCCTTCTACACAATATGGGAAAATAAATTACAGAACTGTAAACAAGATACATTGAAAAAGCACCTAAAATGTTACAAATTTGCTTTTCTGCCTGTTGAGGAAAGAATGGAGTTTCTGTAATAACAAGTAAGAGAAAGCTAAGAACAGTAGGCCTTTGATATTTTGGGGCTAAAGCAATGAGACCCACAAGCACAGCCATCTGGGTCAATTCCACTGAGCAAGCACAGTCCAACTCTGTGACAATTCCATGGACGCCAAAGCAGTGGATCCAGCACTCCAGTGTCACAGCCTAAGCTGTTGGTAGAGTGAAAGAGCTAAGCTGTGCTCCACAACAACCTTTGGAAACATGATTAATTTATTTTGGTCTTCAGTGACATTGAAAATAAATTCAAATTCTAAAGGTAAGATAGTGACTTGTGTTAAGGGACAAGGATAAACATTAGTAAGTTTGGCTGAATGATGACAACTAAATGTTGTTGGCTAAAGTAGAGGGGTCAACTTGCTGATTTAATAAAGTATGAGTTAAGGATTGAGATGGGTAAAATAATGGATGATCTTCATTATCCATTATGTGGATCTAGGGACTTGTATGGCAACCAGTGGCGTAGATCGTAAGAGAAAACCAGAAGTTAACTGAAAGCAAAGGAATCTTACCGGCCTTGAGAATCTGGAGAGCAGGAATTTATGGTCAGCTGATAGAGATATTCATTCATCCATTCATTAATCTTATATTTACTGATAATTTACTATGTTCCAAAAAATTGTCTGGGCAGTAAGGGTAGGAGGAGAAGGGGACGACAGAGGATGAAATAGCTGGATGGCATCACCAACTCAATGGACATGGGTTTGGGTAGACTCTGGCAGCTGGTGATGGACAGGGAGGCCTGGTGTGCTGTGGTTCATGGGGTCGCAAAGAGTCAGATGTGACTGAGTGACTGAACTGAACTGAACTGTGGATGCAACAGGGAGTAAAACAGACGTGGCTTTAAACCTCATGGAACCTACATCTTAGTGGAAGGAGTCAGAAACACATAGTAAACACATGGGAAAAAATACCAGATAACAATTGCAATGCAGAAATTAAAGTGAATACTATGAAAGAGACTGAGTTTGAGGTTTTCTTTTAAATCTGGAAATGGGGAAGGGAGGTGAATAGGGGAGGGCCCTTTGAAGATGTGATATTTAAGCAAAGACCTGATGTCAAGAAGGATCCACACACATACACTGAGGGATGTGTGGCTGAAATGAACTCAGTCTGGTGGAAAAATTTCAGCAGACAGACTAATTCCAAAACCCTGGGAGGCCAACGTGGCCAAGAAGGAACAGACAAGAAACAAATGGCTAGGCAAGCACGGTAAAGGACCCTGTGAGGAAGGATCTCAGGAACTTAAACCACGATTCTGAATTATACAGAAGCAGAGAAGCGGTTCAGAGAGAACGTGTCCAGAGTTGGGTACGGGGGTAGGTGTGGGATTCAGTCACAGACAAACAGGGCAAAGTTAGAATTCAGTACAGTTTGCTGTAAGTAAGGAGGCAGAAGTTAACTTGGATCTGAGGCAGTGCTTTCTGGTGGAGATCTTTATAATAATAATAACCACACTGACAACCACATTGTCACAGTAATTGACCCATATACCTCTGACAGCATTTTGTTCTCTCTTTGCCTTCATAACATTAACTCATTTTTGCCTATTGATTGAAATCAGGTGTCCCATTCTCTTGACCCAAATTTCAAAATTTTAAGCATGTATTTATTTATTCATTTGGCTGCATTGTGTCTTAGTCATGGCACACAGGATCTTTTGTTGCGATGCGCGGGCGCTAATTGTGTCTCATGGGCTTCAGAGCACACAGGCTCAGTAGTACTGGCATTTGGGCTTAGTTGCTCTGGGTATGTGTGATACGAGTGATCTTAGTTCCCTGACCTAAGGGATCAAGCCTGAGTCCCTGAATTGCAAGGTGAATTCTTAACCACTGCACCACCAGGAAAGACCCTCAACTTTCACATTTTAGCTGAGCTTAAGGTTCTACCCTCAGGGATCCACCAATGCACAGTGTACTGCTATCCTCACACAGGCGCATTGCTTTATATTTATATTTTTACATTTTGATACTATGTGAGTTTTTCCAGGGTGACGGATTACATTTTATTCTTTATATTACAAATAACTGACATAATGTCTGACACAAGGAACTGTTCAATATATTTGGTTAAATACATGAATTTCAAAATGAGTAGATGATGGCTTATCTAAATCCTTTGTGAAATCAGGCAGGGCAGATATATAAGACAGTAGCTATTAAAAGCGGAGAAGGCAATGGCACCCCACTCCAGTACTCTTGCCTGGAAAATCCCATGGACGGAGGAGCCTGGTAGGCTGCAGTCCATGGAGTCGCTAAGAGTCGGACACGACTGAGCGACTTCACTTTCACTTTTTACTTTCATGCGCTGGAGAAGGAAATGGCAACCCACTCCAGTGTTCTTGCCTGGAGAATCCCAGGGATGGGGGAGCCTGGTGGGCTGCCGTCTATGGGGTTGCACAGAGTCGGACACGACTGAAGCTATTTAGCAGCAGCAGCAGCAGCTTTTAAAAGTGTGAGTGTGTTTAATACATGCCACGTGCTATACCTGCGTTGTTGTTGTTCACATGCGACTCTTTGTGACCCCATGGGCTGCAGGTTTCCCCGTCCTTCACTATCTCCTAATGTTTGCTAGAACTAATGTCCATTGATTCAGTGATGCCATCCAAAAATCTCATACTTTCATTATGTCTGTTAATTCTCACAGCAAGTCAATGTGGTGGAGAGTGAAATCATTTACAAACTGCAGCTCAGAGCAAATAAAAAGCAGCAGCAAGGTCATACACCTGATGATGGGCAAGGCTGGGAAATGATGTCTGGGTTCTTTCCACTGCTGCGCTTATCTTATCCAGTTAGCCCAAGATCCCAGCAAGGATGGTGTTGAACTCACAGACATGTGTGCAAGAAGGGGAATTTTCTGTCCAGGTGCAGATAGTTCCTGATTGCTATGAATGTTTTCATTTTACTAGGCAGTGGAGAACTATTTAAGATTTTAAGTGATACAATAACATGTAATATGCTATGATGGAAATGATCTTTGAGATAATCATTTTCATTGCCCTGGCTACTTTGTACAGGCTGACTCAACAGAGAGATCAGTTGGTGCTTATCACAGATCTTCCACATGAGGAATTATGGAGAATTAGAATTGAAGCTGTAGAACTAGAAAAGAAAAGAATAATATAGGAGATATTGAGTAGGGAAAAAAAATGACAGAATCTCATTAAATGTAGGATAACATGGAGAGAGTTCTTACAAATTTAACTCTAGGAATATGAGTCTATGGCTCTTAAGAGCACTAGGGAATTTGGAATAGAATCCAATTTTAGGAATGTGCTAAGGGCTGCTTAAAATTCATTACATTTTTAAGGTATCCTAAGGGTTCACTTGGGCTTCCCCAGTGGCTCAGTGGTAAAGAATTTACCTGCAATGCAGGAGATGCAGGTTTGATCCCTGAGTCAGGAAGATTTCCTGGAGAAGGAAATGGCAACCAGCTCCAATATTCTTGCCTGGAAAATCCCATGGACAGAAGAGCCTGGGTGGGGGTGGGGAAGCTATAGTCCACAGGGTCACATAAGTGCTGGATATGACTTAATGACTAAACAACAAAATGATCTCTTTAAATATCATGGACTGGGTGAATGTAAATTAGAGCAATTCATATCTCAGTTCCTCATATTTGAATTGACGAGAATTTTCTTAGGTGGTTTTGAAGGTCATTGTCCCCTAAATTTGTAAGTTTCTTGTGAATTGAGGCAGTTTCCTTCTTTTACATTCCCCTCCCCTTCCTTCCCTCTTTTTATTTCAAAATGATGGTCCCGAAAGTGACCATTATCTGAATGAACAAATATGTTTAAAAACAAGTATATAATCCGAAATCTTTCCCAGGTTCTACATGCAATAGTGAATTTTTTCAGTTTGCAAGGCCTGGAAATGTTTACGATTGCTTCTTCTCTTCAGTGAGCATTGTTTCACACAACTGCCTACCATTTTTTCTTTTTTAAAATTTAAACAACATTTAAAATTTTTAAATTTATTAATATTTAAATTTAAATGACAACTTAACCATAGTTATGAGATGGTCTTCTATTGTTTCCTTTTCCTCCACAGTAATTATTTGACAAAATGCTTTTTCTGTTTACTTTCAACCATTTCACCATATCACACCCTCAGAAATGACAAAGAAGCCCTACTGCCGTCAATCATCCAGTTGAGGTATGTTGCAGAGTCTTAAGACTTCACTCTAGAACATTAATATGAGAAATAGAAGCATACTAGCTTGTGTTATTACTGGTTGTGTATTCATTGCAGCTTATCTTAAAAAAATTAAACCAGAATTTGGGAAGCATAACACAGAATTTGGTAACACAAAGAAGAAATGTTACAGGAAAACATGTTATTATCATATATTAAATGCAGAGCAAATGAAGATCATAGCATCTGGTCCCATCACTTCATGGGAAATAGATGGGGAAACAGTGGAAACAGTGGCTGTGTTTATTTTTTTTGGCTCCAGAATCACTGCAGATGGTGATGGCAGCCATGAAATTAAAAGACGCTTACTCCTTGGAAGAAAAGTTATGACCAACCTAGACAGCATATTGAAAAGCAGAGACATTACTTTGCCAACAAAGGTCCATCTAGCCAAGGCTATGGTTTTTCCAGTGGTCATGTATGGATGTGAGAGTTGGACTGTGAAGAAAGCTGAGCGCCAAAGAATTGATGCTTTTGAACTGTGGTGCTGGAGAAGACTCTTGAGAGTCCCTTGGATTGCAAGGGGATTCAACCAGTCCATTCTGAAGGAGATCAGCCCTGGGTGTTCTTTGGAAGGAATGATGCTAAAGCTGAAACTCTAGTACTTTGGCCAACTCGAAGAGTTGACTCATTGGAAAAGACTCTGATGCTGGGAGGGATTAGGGGCAGGAGGAGAAGGGGACGACAGAGGATGAGATGGCTGGATGGCATCACGGACTCGATGGACGTGAGTCTGAGTGAACTCCAGGAGTTGGTGATACCTACTAGAAAAACCATAGCCTTGACTAGACAGACATTTGTTGGCAAAGTAATGTCTCTGCTTTTTAATATTGCTATCTAGGTTGGTCATAACTTTTCTTCCAAGGAGTAAGTATCTTTTAATTTCATGGCTGCAGTCACCGTCTGCAGTGATTTTGGAGCCTCCCAAAATAAAGTCTGACACAACACTGTTTCCACTGTTTCCCCATCTATTTGCTGTGAGGTTATGGGACCAGACGCCATGATCTTAGTTTTCTGAATGTTGAGCTTTAAGCCAATTTTTTCACTCTGTTCTTTCACTTTCATCAAGAGGCTCTTTAGTTCTTCTTCACTTTCTGCAATAATGGTGGTGTCATCTGCAAAGCTGAGGTTATTGATATTTCTTCTGGCAATCTTGATTACAGCTTGTGCTTCATCCACCGAGCGCTTCTCATGATGTACTCTGCATAACATACTCCTTTCCCTGTTTGGAACCATTCTAACTGTTGCTTCCTGACCTGCATACAGATTTCTCAAGAGGCAGGTCAGGTGGTCTGGTATACCCATCTCTTGAAGAATTTTCCACAGTTTGTTGTGATCCACACAGTCAAAGACTTTGTCATAGTCAAGAAAGCAAAAGTAGATGTTTTTCTGAAACTCTTGCTTTTCGATGATCTAACAGATGATGTCAATTTGATCTCTGGTTCCTCTGCCTTTTCTAAATCCAGCTTGAATATCTGGAAGTTCACGGTTCACATACCGCTGAAGCCTGGCTTGGAGAATTTTGAGCATTACTTTACTAGTGTGTGAGATGAGTGCAATTGTGTGGTAGTTTGAACATTCTTTGGCGTTGCCTTTCTTTGGGATTGGAATGAAAGTTGACCTTTTCATTGGTTTTACAGCAGAGCACAAAATAGACAGTTCCTTTGCTCCACAAGAGTATAGTCCAGAGCATGAAACTATAGGGAATGTAGGCATTGTGCAATAACGTGACATTTTAAGATGGAGACACCCTGGGGAAATAGAAGGAAAAGGGGAGAAGCCTGGTTTGTCTGGGCAGAAGAAGGGAAGTGTTGACCTGGTTAAATCTTTTTGGAAAAAGTAATGTTTAAATTGAACATTGAAGTTAACTAGATGCCAGCATGGCAGAGATGATGAAAAAGACATGGAATACATGGGATGATAATTAGACAGTCAAGAGTATGAGATATTCTTTGAACTGAAAGAAGTCTACATAGCCATGGGACAAACAAACAAAAGAACCTACAAATAGAACTACCGTGATGACTCAGAAATCCCATTACTGGGCATACACCCTGAGAAAACCACAATTCAGAAAGGCACATGCACCCCAGTGTCCACAGTAGCACTACTTACGATACTCAGGACATAGGAGCAATCTAAGGGCCCGTTGACAGATGCATGGGTAAAGAAGAGGTGGTACATATATACAATGGAATACTACTCAGCCACAAAAAGGAATGAACTTGACTGATTTGTAGAGACAGGGTGAAGGCAGAAAGAGGAGAATAAATATCATATATTCATGCAAATATGAGAAACAGATGATGATTACTGGGTCAAGATATTCTGAGATGGTGTCAAAGAGAATGGGTAGCATCTCAAAGGAAGTGGGGAGCCATTGAAGGAAAGTGACCTTCAATGTTGTGTACCACAGTGATCATGATCTTATTGGATCCTATTGGAGAAAGCTTTGGAAGGAAAAGGAACGCAAGTGGGGAACATATGTGTGTATAGCTATATGTGCCTCCGGGAAAATACATCTACCAGATAATAAGGTAGATTGTGTTAACTGCACAAAAAGCAAGAAGAAGTTTGGTGTGATGATTTATCACATTTATGCAGCCTGGGAAGTCTTCTTTCTTGATGACAACACTCATCATGAGATTGTAAATGTTTGTACTGCTGGAAGCATTTTAAGAAAGCAAGATTTTCTAGTCTTTCTGGAAAGGGTTCAAAAGTTTGGTTCTCAGACCTTTGGATATCAGGGATCAAAAATTACTTCCTTCTCCCCTCCAAAAAAACAAAACAAAGCAATAGCTCCAATAAAAATTTGGATTGCTATTTTTAATGCTGAAATTTTTTAAAATGTATTTTATTAATCATTTTTATATTGAATTATTTTTTGCCACACCCCACAGCATGCAGGATTTCAGTTCCCTAACCAGGGACTGAACCCACACCCCATGCAGCGCAAGCGTGGAGTTCTACACACTGGGTGGCCAGGAAAGTCCTTAACACCAAAATTCAAAGAGCATATAATCCCACAGTAGATGGTAAGGCTTTTCATTCCTGTGAAAGGACAGTTAATAACATTTTTGTGTATATGATTTTTCTAGTTATATAGTTCACAAAGCTATAACATTATGTCTTATTCACAATGGCCCCAAAACTGAATTTGTGTATGCCTCAGCCCTGGGATTTCTTTGGAAGGAATGATGCTAAAGCTGAAACTCCAGTACTTTGGCCACCTCATGCGAAGAGCTGACTCATTGGAAAAGACTGATGCTGGGAGGGATTGGGGGCAGGAGGAGAAGGGGATGACAGAGGATGAGATGGCTGGATGGCATCACGGACTCGATGGACGTGAGTCTGAGTGAACTCTGGGAGCTGGTGATGGACAGGGAGGCCTGGCGTGCTGCGATTCATGGGATTGCAAAGAATCGGACACGACTGAGCGACTGAAATGAACTGAACTGCTCTACCTACCAGAGAGACAGGATAAAAACCAGTGTTGCCTTTAATTGTGAATCAAACATACCCTAAGTCACTTAAGGGTTTGACATATACCTTAGGTCCACAGCTGTGTCTTTGGCTTGGGGTTTCCCTGGTGGCTCAGTGATAGAAAAATCTGCCTGCCAATGCAGGGAATGCAGGTCCGGAAGATCCCCTGCAGAAGGAAAAGACAACGCACTCCAGTATTCTTGTCTGGGAAATCCTATGGACAGAGGGGCCTGGTGGACTACGGGGTCCCAGGCCATGGGGTTGCGAAGAATCAAATATGATTGAGCCACTAACAACATCAACCAGGGGATTAACCTCTCTTACCCAGAAAGCAACACTGGTTGCTTATTCATTGGAAGAGAACAGATGTTTCTGAGTTTTCCTTTGTTTGATAGCCACTAGATTTGTAAATATTCCCCTGGAAGACACAACACAATTCTGATGAGTCATCATGCTTTCATTCAAGAGTGCTGAAAAGTTACCCCAGAATAGGAACAGAAACTTAAAACCTCTTAAGACTTCCGTGACTTGTGGCATTTTTCTAAGGAACAGACACCTAAAATAGCTGCATATATATTAATTTATATTGAAAATATTTAGAAAATAAAGATCCAGTGAGTGAGCATCTCTAAAAATGTTTATCGACATTATATTTTCACTTTCCTTTTATTCTTAACTAAAATAGTTCATCTGGGGGAAAAGAGCTTTGGAAACATAAACATGTAATTTTCGTCTCTATATAAAGCAGGCTTAAAAAGGCCTGTGTGTTTAGTCTTCACCTGGAGAGGAACATGCAAGCATGCCTCTACTAGCCCACCAAGAAGAGTATCTGCAGAAATTTGAACTTCCTGCTTCCTTCATCATTTTTTACATATTTTAGAGCAGAATAAATGCTATTATTATTAGCTAAAATCTTGCCTATGTACAGTGTTGGTCAAACTTGTTTTAAAAGAAAGGGAAAAAAAGCAATTAAAAAAGCCATGGGCTTTGAAATCAGGAAGACTTGAATCTGGATCTCTGCTCTAACACTTACTAAGTTAACCTTGGGCAATTTAGGTAAACTGTGCCATAGTCTTTCATTTATATGGGAATATTATTAATTATTAATTAATGTGGATAATACCTTGTCACAGTGCAGCTGAACATGAATGAAAGAGCATCAGTATGTTTTCTGGACCCTCAATAAATGACTTCCCTGGTGGCTCAGACGCTAAAGCCTCTGTCTACAATGCGGGAGATCCGGGTTCGAGCCCTGGGTTGGGAAGATCCCCTGGGGAAGGAAACGGCAATCCACTCCAGTACTATTGCCTGGAAAATTCCATGGACAGAGGAACCTGGCAGGCTGCAGTCTATGGGGTTAGCAAAGAGTCGGACACGACTGAGAGACTTCACTTCACTTCATTCTCTTCTCAAGTTCATTCTTCCAGTTCTGGTGTACAGCGCTTCCTTTCCACTTAGATCCCTTTGAATATATAGGATGGTGGACATCCATCTGCCTGGTCTAGAGTGTTCTCCACAAGGGAACATGCAAATGTTGAATTTCCCATTGCTTCTTAAATCAAAGCTTGTCTCTTTGATTAATTCTTTATTTCAATTGAGTTTTAGTTACAAAAAATTTATCAAAGCATTGTTTATAACAGTGAAAATTTGGAAACAGCATATCCTAAAATACTTATCCTTTAAAAAAAATTCTAGTGTACCATATATTGTAATACTACACAACTGTTAAAAATTGGCATGTTAAATATTTCCAACACGCTATGAATAGGGAGAAATAGAAATAAAACAATGTATACAGTGTAATGTTATGGAAAATCACATGCATATGCATAGAATAAAAACCCAGAATGATAATACAACAAATGTTAACCATTGTTAACTCTGGGTGTTAGGGTGTATGATTTCTATTTTTTTTCTCCTATATAACTAGGCTATGACTTCTATAAGCCAGGATGTAAGAAATACCATGTTTCTTCTATTTTTCTAGTCAAAGTTAAGCTGTTCCCAGTTGCCATCTGGCTAGGACATTTAATTTCAGATACTGTTGAAACTTATTTCCTCTTAAAATTCTCCAAGTTTGTGCAAATGTCCTGTGGATACTGTAAAGTTCCAAACTTTTAAATAGAATCTTCAGCTTTTGGCATATTCTCATCATCCATGATAAGCCCAGCATGCCTTCAAATCTAAGAATTGTTCTCATGCCTCCGTGCCAAGCTTGAGTCCTGTGAACTCCTGCAGATATGGTCCAATGTTTACCCCGTCATTGTGCATTTTGTAATCCCAAATCTCTTCATGCTTCCTCAAATTGTTTTTCTCATTTCTGTTTTTGGTGGTGCCACATGGCATCTGACATCTTAGTTCCCAGACCAGGGATCGAACCCATGCCCCCTGCGACGGAAGCCCTGGGAGGGTGGAGTCTTAATTACTGGGCCGCCAGGGAAGTCCTGTTTTTCTCTTTTTCACATGGTAAAAGTGGTTCCCACTAAG
The DNA here is from genome assembly GCF_032405125.1 of Capricornis sumatraensis. Lineage (NCBI taxonomy): Eukaryota > Metazoa > Chordata > Mammalia > Artiodactyla > Bovidae > Capricornis > Capricornis sumatraensis. Next base: position 75,139,523 of record NC_091082.1, read on the forward strand.
AATAAACTGGCTTTTTTGTTTAAGAATTAATTCATGATGTGTGTAAATTTAAAGATGAAATCTAAAAATACATGATCAAATGCATGCTATTGTGTATCACTGTGTACTACTTATGTACTACCATGTAATAATATCTATTACTGTGTGTAAGGCGCTAAAGTCCTTAATTCTAAATGGAGTCTCTGAACCAGCAATCCTACACAAATTATCTTCTATCATGTGGCCAGTTAGCCATTCTGCAGAAGTCTTGTTCCCTGCTCCTTATCTGAGGCATGGGGTTACCAATTCTCTGTAAATACACAAATCACCTGGATCCCTTCTACCTTGTCTTCATGTTTGTTCCCTTTCATAATTCCCTACAAGAATTTGTGCATTTCATACATAATTGGGAAAAGACATGGAGGAAAGTGGGGAGTCCACAGTAGTAAAGTCTATGCTTTATGGTGGTTGCTTTTACTTCTTAAAAGATACTTTATTAAGGGAACACAAAATCATGACTTGGAATAAAAAGAAAAAAATACCCACAATCATGAGGGATAAACAAAAAAGGATGACACATACATTTTTCTAAATGTTCAACAGTGGAATTGTTACCTTTCTAATGTGAATTAAAAAAAAAAAGTTATCAGGGAACAAAGCAAGCAGCTGTAGACAAAAACTCAGAAACGTTCCCATTTCCTATTTATTTGGGAGCTTTTCCTTTGACTTCTAAGGCTCAATTAATTTATCTGGGAATTTCTTTTGGTCAGTCTCTAAGTTGTGTCTGACTCTTTTGTGACCCCATGGACTGCAGCATGCCAGGCTCCTCTGTCCTCCACCGTCTCCCAGAGTTTGCTCAACTTCATATCCACTGAGTCAGTGATGGGCTATTTAATCAAATGTGAACAAGCAATGGGAAATGGCTATAGATATGTAATTTGAGGTCAAAGGTTTGGTTAAACTTTGATGTTCAATTTTGGGTAAACTTTGATGTTCAATTTTGGGTAAATCTTCTACTTTACAAGGTTGGGGTAATGCTGCAAAGACCTCCCATAATCTCAGAGTTTACACTCCATCAGAAGACCTCAGGACACTGGGGTATTAAAGAAGAGTTTCTTCTTTAAGCAATCATGTCTGCCCCTCTGAGGACTTAAAAGCAGAGGATACATTTTATAATCCTAAATCTCCCTTTCCTCTAAATTGTTTTTCACAGCTTTCAGATGGCAAAACTGATCCCAACTAAGGATAAACTGACTTAACTTGTTCAGACATAAATATATGAAGTAAGAGGCAATTTGGAGATTATATCTTCAGTCGCTCAGTTGTGTCTGACTCATTGCTTAATTCTTAATAAAACACTATTAAATACATACCACATATAAGTCATTAAGTCTCTAGATTGAGTGTCTGAATCATGCATCTGATACAGATTATCTTCTCATATCAAATGGCCTGGTTTATTCCTGTAGCTGAGTTTTGTCAAATTGCTTCAACCTAGTCTTTCCCATTTTAATAATTCTCCCTTGGGAGTTGACCATTCCTTTTTGACACAGTAATAATTCTGGGTTTCCCTTCCCCACATTACAGTCTCCATTCTTCAATCTCTGCCAGGTTAATAATGTCATTCCCTTACTAGGCCAAGAAACCAACACCCATCTTGGACAATCAACTACCAAATTCAAAACAAAATAGTGTAACTAACTACTTCCATCATTTTTTCTTTTTTCTTTTTTTTGAATTTGCCACATTCATTTATTCTCTTTGTAAAAAATATTTTTTTTGTTGAAGTATAGTTGATTGACAGCTTCTTGGCTAGTTTCAAGGGTACAGGAAAGTGATTTGGTTATACATGTATATATACTCTTTTTCATATTCTTTTCCCTTATAGATTATTGCAAAATATTAAGGATAGTTCCCTGTGCTATATAGTAGGTGCTTGTTGGTTACCTATTTGTATGTGGTAGTATGTACATGTTAATCCCAAACTCCTAAATTATCCCCCTTCTTCCACTTCGGTGATACCAGGGAAGGTTTCTTTCTTACTCTTTTTTTTTTTAAATTAATTCATTTTTGACTGTGCTAGGTCTTCATTGCTTTCATGAGGGCTTTCTCTAGTTGTGGCAAGCAGTGGGGTTGGGGGGAGGCTATTCTTCCTTATGGTGCATGGGCTTCTTACTGAGGTGGCTTCTCTTTTGCCGAGCACAAGCTCTAGGGCGCTTGGACTCAGTGGTCATGGATCGCAGGCCCTCAAGTTGGGGCTTAGTTACTCCTCAGCATGTGGAATTTTCCTGGACCAAGGATCAAAACTTGGTCCCCTGTGTTCCCTGCATTGGCAGGTGGATTCTTATCCACTGCGCCACCTGAGAAGTCCAGGAAGTTTCTTCTTCATCACAGGAAATAGTCTAAATTCCTCCATCTGTTTTTCATGAATTTTTAAAGTCTGACCCTCAGTGTGCATTTCTGAACTGCTCTCTTCACAAGCTCTCCTCCTTTCTTAGAATTGCCTTTATACCTCCTCTCAATTGTTAATTCCTCCCTTTACCTTCGCTGCTTAAATTGATCACAGCTACCCACCAAAATCCAATCCTAGTTTTGGATTTCAGATTTGATTTGGTGCTTTCTTGTCTTTTCCTTACTGTCCTATTTCCTGTTCGAGACACTTGTAATTGCTTTGGTCATATATGTCTTTCATGGTTCATGTGATGATAACAGGTTTCTATGCTTGTACTTGTTGGTTCTGTCTGAAACTTTCCTCTCACACGGTTTCATGGTTGGTTGGCATATTCTCATCTTTCAAGTCAAAATGTACCCTCAGAACAGCCTTTTATGGACATGTTTTTATTTTTTGGTCATTATCATGTTTATCTTGCTCCTTGTCTCCTGCCTGTGGTAGGATGTAACCTCCATGAAAATATGGACATTGTTCGCTCTCTCCAGTGCCTAACCATATGCTAGGCACAGGGTAAGTAGGAAAGACCTCTGGGGACTGGCTGTATGGAGCCCTTGGTAAAGTTGGGTTATGTTTCCAGGAATTCTCAGGCCCAATCTTGGCATAGAGGTAGGGTAAACGAGTCTTATTTTCAAGGGATTAAGTGACTTGGCCACTTCAGTAATAATTCTGTGCTTACTGAGTTTAATTTTTGCTTCCCCAAGTATATTACAAAATTTGTAAAGGATTTCCTCGCACGGACATTTAAAAACTGTTGTGAATGAGGGACCAAATGAATGAATCATATTAATTGGGTGAACTGATGTTGTTTACTAAACACACATTAAATCCAAAGAGAATGATGTATGAGAGTTGGTGGAACATTCCAAAATAATGACGATATATAACGTAAGTCGTGGGTTTATTACAAATAGCAGAATGGCTGTTAAGGAAAGTAAATAGAACCATCTAGAGAGCCAAATGAAAAGAAGAATGTTTTTCTAGAACTATTATTTATAGCGAAATAGTGGTACCTTCTTCTTTCTTCCTATTTTAGTGATAAAGGAAAACATTATCTGATATTTCAATGCTTTCTTTAAATTTAGCAATGTGTAAGTGACAATGGACATACAACTGTTGAGGATATTAGCCTAAAATTTTATTTTTAATTCAATTACTGGACCACTGCTATTTTCAGGAAAGCAAAAATACTTCAGTAGGGTATTAATTAGGGAATTAAATTTAAATTAAGTTTAAATTTGTTGAATCAGCACTGTTTTCTTTAACAGTCCTGTCTATATGTAGAAAACAGTTGGATCATTTTGTTAATTTGGAATGAGTTAGATTAGCGGAAATTTTTTTTTATAACTTCTGGATTTTTGTTACTGTGGTTATAAATGATCAAATTTTACTCTATCTGAAAAAATAAACTTGGGACTAACTGGACTTTAAGGCTAAATCATAAATGTAATGAAATTAAAATTTGTTATGTGACTATTTTTGTTATTTGGGTGAAGATCAAGAGTTGTCTTTGTTGTATTTCCAATCAGAGAAAGACTATATATATATATATATATATTCATTCTTTATATATATGTAAAGAATGGATGAAAACATATTTTTCCAAAGAGAAAATGTTGGTCTTGACAATATATTTAAAAAGTCAAATAGCAAAAGTGCTTTTGAGATGCTTAGTCACTGGTTTTATAAACATAAATATAGAGATGCTATTACCATTCTCTAATGGAAACCCTCTACTGACATCATCAGAGCTCAGTTAATTGAGGAACTCTGGACATTTGCTTAGCAGTAATTCTTCCTAATCAAGATTCCCTTCAAAGCAAAAGACACGGATTCAGCCTCTTGCATGACTGCCAGTACATTTAAATTCCAAAGGCACAAGAATTTTTAAATCCCTATAAAGTGTCTGCGAGTCAGTTTCTGAGCTGTGTGACTGGGTTTGTGCCCATTCTGACAGAAAGGCTGAAATTAGACATAAGTTTACTTTACCAAATTTAGTGGGATCTTGAAGAGAAGAAAATAGTTTGTACATTATTGCCACAAGAAAGTCAAATGAATTAGGACGACTTGGTTTTGTCAAAAGTTCCTGAACATGTTCTACTGTGTATTAAGTCATATTAATCACTGAAAATATGACTCCATTTGTACAACATAAATTTGTAAGTCAGGGGTTTCGCTGACTTGGAATAGGCTGAAAGCATGGTCAAACAATACTTGCTCTAAGAGATGGCATGATACACTGAAATAATAGTCAGACAGACTTGGATTGAAATCCTGGCTTCACTACTGATTAAATAATGCCTAATTTAATACAGTGGTTAATGATACTGCAAGTGTAGTGATGAAACAAAGTACGTGGCCCAGCACCGGCTCTAGATAAGGAGCAACAAGGATATGACTGCTGCTTTATCTGGTGGTGCTGTCATTCAGTTGTTAAGTCGTGCCCGACTCTGCAACCACATGGACTGTAGCATGTCAAGCTTCCCTGTCCTCCCCCAGCTCCCAGAGTTTGCTCAAACTCATGTCTATTGTGTCGGTAATGCAATACTATTATCTGGTATAGTCCTCCGAATATATTTTAAAAAACCATTGAGGAGGACAAGTTTCATAAAGTAGTAATAATCTCCCTAACGTGTTCAATTAAAAAAATAGTAATTGAGAGAAAAATATCACTTCCATTTTTTAGGTCAAAATATTGATGCAAACATGGGTACAGTGAATGTCCATTGAAAATATAGATGATAACCTCTAGTAGGTATTTAGCTATTAAAATAGAGTTCTTATTGTTCATAAATATACTCTCCCTAGATCTGTGCTTTCATCATGACCTTTAATTTTTATGTATTTTTAAAAATACTGATTTATTTTGGCTGCACCATGCAAAGTCTCGGTTCCCTGACCAGGGACTGAACCCAGACCACGGTGGTGAAAGCTCAGAATTCTAACCGCTAGGCAACCAGAGAACTCCCATGATATCTAATTTTTAAATTAATTGTAAATATATTTTAAGTTGGGTTCATTTCATCCTTGTCTCTGATTATCTTCATATTTCCAGGAATTTTATTAGTGTGTGTGTGTGTGTGTGTGTGTGTGTGTGTGTGTGTGGTGGGTGGCGGGAGGGACATAGGGTTTCCCTGGTGGATCAGCAGTAAAGAATCTGCCTGCCAATATAGGAGACACAGGTTTGATCTCTGGATCAGGAAGATCCCCTGGAGAAGGAAATGGCAACCCACTCCAGTACTCTTGCCTGGAAAGTCCCATGGGCAGAGGAGCCTGGCCAGTTACAGTCTGTGGGGTCACAAAGAATCAGACATGGCTTAGCAACTAAACAACAACAACGTAGGGGCATTAAAAAAATTAACATTTTCTTCTTTCATAATGATGAAAATGGCAGTGACAAGTAGGGTGCTAACTGGGTGTTAGGTTTAAGACGTCTTTGAACCTAATACCATCAATAACAAATTCAACAAATATCCTTTGAGCTCCTAATATGTTATAGATTTTGTGTGGAAAAAGGGTTTACTAAAATAAAGGTCTATTTCTTACCATCATGGAGCATAAAATATTTTTTGTTAGACAGCCAAGTGTGATACAAATTTATAGTGCTTTAGTAAGTGTTCATATTGAAATTGAAAGAATAATTCTGCTGGAAAGGGGAGTGGGGAGAGAAACTTTTCAGACGAGGTATAATTGAGGTAAGCCTGGCAGAATAAGTAGGATTATTTTAGTAGAGAAAGTTGTGCTAGGAGATTAGTTTCTGTGGCAGTCTGAATGAAAGATGAGAGTTAATTAGCTGGATGCCAAAAAAATTCACAAGTGAGACTTACTTTCATTTTATTTGATTGGGGTGTCTTATTAACTTGATTTTGTTAATATATAAAGAGAGGAATGACTCATTAATTATATTCATGATCATTTTCATGTGCTTAGAATATAGGAAAGGTGAAGTAGAAGTCGTGAAAAAGAGAATAGAAAGCGACTGCACGTAAAGGAAGAAAAATCAGTCATGAAAACATCAGTCTTCTTTTTGCTTTTAAGCCATGGATTTTGACAAGTAACTACTTTCTTGTAGTTAATTCAGCAAGTTCTTAGGCTGTTCTTTTTGCTTACTTATCTAGTAAATAAATTACCTTATTATCTTCTGTCTAAATTTTTCAAAATTTTCATAACTAATGGTAAAGGATCTGAAACTTAATGACTAGTAATAATGCATAAGGTGGGATTGGACTTAAAGAGGCTGCTACATACAATATTGCTCAGTTTCAGATGGGCCCACCTATATTCCTTCTAACAAATCTTGATGGGCAGGCCCAGTGCATAGGATGAATAACAGTCTTCACACCTAATTCATCCTCTGTATCGAGACAGGCTATGAAAGCAGGGACTGTATTACCTAAGGTGGAGATTCTTGGAACTAGTAGGCTAGCGTTGGAAATATTTTTGGAGGAACTAGGACAAAGCGAGGATAGCCAATTTGAATAGGCATCATTCAGCAAAGAGTCTATGTAAACAATGAGATCATAGGTAGGGAGCCAAACTGAATAGAATGTGGGCAATGGGAAGTGACCTGACATCCATTCCAGAGAGGAAGAGACATACCTGCAGTAGATTGTTCACTATAAGGATGGAGTTAAGTCAGCCTGATTTAGCAAGGGTGGAAAGAGGCAAACATCTGCCCATACATTAAAAAAAATTAATTTGTGTATTTTAATTGGAGGCTAATTACTCTATAATATTGTAGTGGTTTTTGCCCGTTGACATGAATCAGCCATGGTTGTACATGTGTTCCCCATCCTGAAACCCCCTCCCATGTCCCTCCCCATCCCATCCCTCAGGGTCATCTCAGGGCACCAGCCCTGAGCACCCTGTCTCATGCATTGAACCTGGACTGGTGATCTATTTCACATATGGTAATATACATGTTTCAGTGCTATTCTCTCAAATCATCCCACCCTCGCCTTCTCCCACAGAGTCCAAAAGTCTGTTCTTTACATCTGTGTCTCTTTTGCTGTCTCACATATAGGGTCATCATTACCATCTTTCTAAATTCCATATATATGTGTTAATATACTGTATTGGTGTTTTTCTTTCTGACTTACTTCACTCTGTATAATAGGCTCCAGTTTCATCCACCTCATTAGAACTGATTCAAATGCATTCTTTTTAGTAGCTGAGTAATATTCCATTGTGTATATGTACCATAGCTTTCTTATCCATTCGTCTGCCACTGGACATCTAGGTTGCTTCCATGTTCTGGCTATTGTAAACAGTGCTGCAATGAACATTGGGGTACATGTGTCTCTTTCAATTCTGGTTCCTTGGTGTGTATGCCCAGCAGTGGGATTGCTGGGTCATATGGCAGTTCTATTTCCAGTTTTTTAAGGAATCTCCACACTGTTCTCCATAGTGACTGTACTAGTTTGCATTCCCACCAACAATGTAAGAGGGTTCCCTTTTCTCCACACCCTCTCCAGCATTTATTGTTTGTAGACTTTTCGATGGCAGCCATTCTGACTGGTGTGAAATGGTACCTCATTGTGGTTTTGATTTGCATTTCTCTGATAATGAGTGATGTTGAGCATCTTTTCATGTGTTTGTTAGCCATCTATATGTCTTTGGAGAAATGTCTGTTTAGCTCTTTGATTTTTTGATTGGGTTGTTTATTTTTCTGGAATTGAGCTGCATGAGTGCTTGTTTATTTTTGAGATTAATTCTTTGTCAGTTGCTTCACTTGCCATACATTTTGTTTGCTGTTTTGCCATACTGTGTAGTATGTGGAAGCTCCCCAAGAAGGGATCAAAACCATGCTCTCTGCAGTGGAAGCGCAGCATTTCGACCACTGGACCACCAAGGAAGCCCTCCCCATATGTTTTACCCCTAATCATAACATACCCTGAAATTCTCTTTAAAAGCATTTAATCAAAACTTTTTTTGATTAAATGTTTTTAAAGATGTATGGATGTGAGAACTGGACCAGAAAGAAGGCTGAGTGCCAAAGAATTGATGCTTTTGAACTGTGGTGTTGGAGAAGATTCTTGAGAGTCCCTTGGACTGCAAGGAGATCAAAACAGTCCATCCTAAAGGAAACCAGTCCTGAATATTCATTGGAAGGACTGATGCTGAAGCTGAAGCTCTAAAATTTCGGCCACTTGATGCGAAGAGCTGGCTCATTAGAAAAGACCCTGATGCTGGGAAAGATTGAAGGCAGGACGAGAAGGGGAAGACAGAAGACAGGATGGTTGGATGGCATCACCGACTCAGTGGACATGAGTTTGGGTGAACTCCGGGAGATGATGAAGGACAGGGAGGCCTGGCGCACTGGAGTCCGTGGGTCGCAAAGAGCCGGCCACGACTGAGCGACTGAACGACTGAACGACAGAATCAAAACTTTTATCTCTAACAGGTTACACACTGTTGGCTATCCCCTCCAAATACTGAGGTACAATTTTTTATTATCAAACTGATCTGAGCATGGTGAAGCTGTTTTTCAAAGGAGTCTTTCTTCACAAGAGTCTTAGGATGTATGCCATGAAAAACATAGTCTTTTTTTTTTTTTTACCTTGGGCAAAAGGTAAAAAAGAAAAAATAGTAGTGTGCTCTCTGTTCCTCTACTTAGCATACTTAACCTTCAGAAATTCAGAATCTTCTTTGGAAAGAAAAAGCTCTTGACTTTCTGAGACACCACGGACCTTTTTTTTTAGGAAGGATAGATTGATGATATAGCGGTTTGAATTTATGGGAGAAAATCAAGACAAAAAGAAGTTGGATCTTGGGCTACAGAAAGCAAATAATTTTCCAGAATATTTAATGATGGCATCTACAGAAGTTATATTCTTTGAAAATGTTTTAAAAGAGTGTGCTCAATATGAAAGATAAAACCTAGAGCTTGTTATACCGAGTGAAGTTAAGTCAGAGAGAAAAACAAAATTCATATACTAACGCATATATGGAATCTAGAGAAATGATACTGATGAACCTATCTGCGGGGAAGCAGTAGAGACGCAGACATAGAGAACAAGCTTATGGACACAGTGGGGAAGCACAACGTGCGATGAACTGAGAGAATAGCACTGAAACATATATACTACCATACGTAAAATAGATAGCTAATGGCAAATTGCTGTATAACAGAGGGAGCGGGAGAGCAACGTGGTATTCTGTGACAGCCTCCAGGGGTGGGATGCAATAGCCGGTGGGAGCAACTTTCAAGAGGGAGGGGACGTATGTATACTTATGGCTGATTCACACTATTGTACGGCAGAAACCAACACAACATTGTAAAGCAATTATCCTCCAATTAAAAATAAATTTAAAAAAGACCAAATTAGAAGATCCTGTGTTTGAAAAGCAAGATAGACTAAGTGAATAGGTCAGTCTTTAAAGACACTAATTGATTCTTATGGAATTTGGATAAATTTAATCTCTATACCTTCTTTGTGACAGTGACATCAGGTATTTGAATTTACTTTGCATATTTTTGATTTAACCTGATTTGATTTTTTTCCCCCTAAATCTCAACATATGTAGTACATTCTTTGGTATGTCTTTAATCTTAAAGTTACAAACACGTGGTTATAAACTGGCCTTTGGTGTTTGGGGAGGAAATATTTAAATTGATTTCATTTTTAAAGTGGTCTAATAGTTCATCTCCAAAATGTGTAGCCTATACTTTAGGTTCGTTATAAACTTTGCTGTTGTAAAGAGGAAAAAAAATGCTCTGGGTTATTCATCTTTTCAGTTGAGTTCTTGTTGAGAAAAAAAAAGGAGGAAGCAGTAGCTACTTAAGGACAAGAAGTATTTTCAAACACACACATGCATACACAGCATCCATGAAATTTAGAACTGGTTAACTTACATTATACTTGTGCATGTTGGCTGACTTCAGCCTCCTAGTTCTAAACAGTAAACGTTTACATTTAAGATGTTAACTCCTCCAAGAACAGCGCTTTCCCTCCCTTCCTTTTTAATTCCACCTTAACGCATCTGCAAAGACGAAAGGAAACCAGCCCACATTTTAGCCCCTCCTACCAAGGATAAGACTTGAACTTCTCTGTGGTCCCGGGCTAAGAAAGGATCCCGACTGAAAACTAGAGGCGTAAAGGAGCCCGAAGGATCTCACTGTAACTCTGGGAACTGTAAGCAATCTATTTACTCTCCCCGCACCCCCATCCCCGCTCGCTCCAGGTCTCTCTCCCACTCTCGCTAACTTTTAGTTTCTACCTTTCTTGGTAGGAAGAAGGGACGGAGGGAAGGCTAGGAGTCATCGCTCTCTCGAAAGTCTGCATGCCCTCTGTATTTTGCAATAAGACACAGATCAGGGGACCTTAATTTGCTTCTAACAAATGCCAGTTTGCTTTCCGGGGGCTAGAGGCACTGTGGAGTCCGAGATAAGGCGTTTCCTTCTTTTACAGCCCGGAAAGAAAGCTAACGTTCAGAACCGCAGCGAGGTGACTCTAGCTAGAGCTCCACGTGAGGTTGTGGCCAATGCCCATACTCGAGCAACCTGCTGTTTGACAGCCCTGAGGATCTTTAGGGAAGGAATTTATCCACTCATTTAAGGTTTAATTGAAAAATGGTCATTTCGGTTACTTATGCAAAGCATACCTGGGTATTTAATGTGTAGCAGTGTTACGCGAAAAGACGGACAACATTGAAAAACTAATTGTACAGTGACTGGCCTTCTGATTCGTCCTTCTAAGTTATTGGACATGCCAAGAGGGCAGAGCTTGAAACTAGGTGTGGAAAAGATTTGCTCAAATAAGAAAGTTAAGTTTTGAGTGGGAAACTATTTTAGTAATTTCGTATTGAAAGCATTCGTTAAAAAAAATAAAAAAGTCACTTGGATTTGAAATGATAGTGGTTTAATTTATTTAAGTCTGCTATATTGTACTCATAGAAATGACCTCAAAACGTGAAACAAGAAATGGTCTTCAGGTTGGTTGATGACGTAAGCACTTATTCATCTAAGGGAGATGGAGCATACAGGAGGCAGACCATTTGGATGTATGTCAATTTCAATCTATGATATTTGCATGTATAACCTTTTGGATTCAAGGGGAATTTCTGTTTTGTTTTATTTCTGTTTGCTGCACAAATTTGAAATTGTGGCCTAAGAGAGGTTTGCAGGGAAGAATAATGAAACAAATCTTGCTTAAGAGTTTTAAAATTATATTCCAGATATCTCTAAACCTTGCTGATCAAGTTGAATATTGGGATTAAACAACAGGTATTTGGTTCTTTCATTGTGCAAAGAAAGAGTTAAATTTTCATTTAAGCAATAACTGTGAAATGCACAGAGAAGTGTTTAATCTGCATTTGCTCAAAACTGCTTCACAAACTTCCTGTAGGGGAAGCACATTTCATGGGACAAGAAACTAAGAAATGTATTTAATAATTTTCCTTTTCTCAATTAAACATGAATGAAAAATATCTCAAAAGTGACTTGCAATGTTAATTTTTTCTTTTTTTTACATTTTACATTTATCAGCTTCTTGCTAACAGTACCTGATAAAGCTCATCCCACAGAGGTAATTTGCCTGTGGTTTTAACCTATCAGTATCATTCCTAGTGTCTGCTTAGAAAGCAAAGTCATAAAAACCAAATTGTTTACATATTAAAAAAATATGTTCCAGGAATAAAAAAGAGGAAGACAGAATTAGCTGTGGTTCCTTTTCCTCTCTTGTGCTTTTTATTTACCATTAGTTTTTTTCTTCCTCTTGCTTGTAGAGTTAAGCTTTAGTCATTCTCAACTTCTTTTTTATTTTCACAGACCCTTTTACAAATCTTATGAAAGCTGTAGACCCCTTCCCTGAATAATGACATACACTCCTCAAAAATGCACAAATTTTTAAACACCTTTAGGAATTTCAAATTCTCCAAATGATTCATGTCATGTGAAAACATAGTATTTCTTAGAATTTTGGAGTTTTCTGACAGTATAAAATAATTAGCAAATTATTTCCCTTATAAGTAAAGAACTGCCTTATAGTGAATATTGCATTTATTCAGTTAGTGTTTCAGAACTCTAAATAATTGGTGTAATGGAAAAACTACTTGCCTGGAAATCAAATGACCTACATTCTAGACTCCACCCCAATAGTAATTAGCTGTACAATCTTAAGCTTGCCATTTTTCTGTAACATCTGATATTTCTTATCGCCAAATGCAATCAGTAAAACGTAATAGGGAAGTAAGATACATATTATTCTTTTTATTAGATTGTAGGATGTCTATATTTGCTACTTTTGCTCCAAAATTCTTAATGACATTTCCCAGCATAAGTATGTTTTATCTTATTCTTATTTATTACAAAGATAATTCACGCTTATTGGTTAAATCTTGTCAAATATAGAAATTGCAAAGAAGAAAAGGAAAACTGTACATATAGTCCCCCTAAGGGGTAACTACTTTTAAAATGTCATTTATTCAATCAGAAATATTTATTGAGTAACTAGCATGCATCAGCATAGAGACAAGGAATTCAAGTATATACATCTCTTTATATTTTTAGACATTTTTCTATAATACATTTATCTATATGTAGATTTCACAAAATTGTAATTGCACTTGTTAAAAGATAAACTGAGGCATATTAAAAATATTTGAGTTTATTTGGCATGAGGCAGTGCCCAACCAGAAGTGGTTAGGAGTGCTTCACTGACATTATATGGGGAGAGAGATTTTATAGAGGAAAAGCAGAAGCAGAGTAAGGAATTTATTGACTGGCTACAGCTTAAAGCTTAGTTGGCTGTTTCTGAATGACTGTCCTTAGTTTTCGATTTTGTAACTTTGAGGCATTTACTGGCTTAAATTTTGGTTTGCTGATGCAGGTTGTGGTGGCATTAGGGTCACCTTAGTCTAATGACCTCCATGTTTAATTAATTTAATGCACTGTTCTTGCTGTTTTGTAACATGCTTCTCCTCAATCATGAAATTTTCTCACAAGACATTTTTATAGTCTTTAGTTTTTCTTTAATATTCATTCAGATAGTAAACAAATATTAGTGAGCCCTCCTATGGGTCAGGCACTATGCAAGTGATGGCAGTCTAGCCATGAGCCAGAGAGTATGGTTCTAAGATCTAATTTTTTGTCGGTGGAAATTCTGTATTAGCTGATTATAAATTGCTAGATCTTTACATGGATGAAATTTTCCTGCTGTTATTAATAGTGTTTCACTTAGGACCTCTTAAAACAAATGTTTGTTTGTTACATTTGGATAGATTTTTACAACTTTATTTATTTATTTATTTTCGGTTGTGCTGGGTCTTCATTGCTGTGCGCCAGCTTTCTCCAGTTGCAGCGAGCAGGGGCTACTCTTCGTTGCAGGGTTTGGGCTTCTCATTGGCGTGGCTGCTCTTGTGGAGCACAGGCTCTGCAGCACGAGGGCTCAGCAGTCGCTGCACTGGGGCTTCAGCAGTCATGGCGCACCGGCTTAGTTGCTCCGTGGCGTGTGGAATCTCCTGGACAGGGATCAAACCAGTCTCCCCTGCGTTGGTAGGTGGATTCTTATCTCCTGTGCCAACAGGGAAGTCCTGGATAGATTCTTAAAATGTATTTTTTCAAGTTCTATTAAAAGTTCTCCTAAGTATAGGTGAGATTGTTAAGTCAAATGCTTAATCAAAATGTTCTTTTGTCAACTGTAAAAGGTTAATAATAATATGTATTGAGTATCTAGAGGATTTAAAAAATATTCAGCAAAATATTGTGGAGTGCTAGTTATTATTTTTGCCATTTTTCTGTTGATAAATACTGTATCCATGTATAAATAGAATAAGAGTATAATTTCCCTAAGCCAACATGATGTTAATATTCAAACAGAACAAATAACAGCAAATCAAAAAACTGAGACAGTTGTCATATGAAAATGGTATCTTCTTTAAATTTGCATTTCTTTCAGAAATTAAGGTTGAACAGTTTTCATGACAGCCCCTTCTGTCTCTGTGTTTATGAATTGCCTCTTTTAATGTGATTTTTAAATCTTTTTTCAGTTTTAATTTTGAACATGGTAAATATCAGTGGATATAAATTGTATAGTCAAAAGCCCTTGCAGGTCCTTAATAATATTGACAAGTGTTAGGGGTCTTAACATTAAAGGCCAAATTTTGAAATAGAAATTGAAATTCTGTAAACATTGCTTTTTTTGAGTTTAGAGGATTTATTAATATTGTTTCCTGATAACTTTTCTTAAAAAGTGGGTGAGATGCATAGAAAAATGAAAGCAAGTTATTTTTATTCTCATAGACTGTCATTTTCTACAAAATCAGGGAAGTAGAAGAGGTTTCCGAGAAGAGGGCCAAAACTTTTGTAGAATCTCCCACAGCTTTAGAAACGTCCAGACTTGCTTAATGCAGAGAAGATGGAGACAGGACTAAGGGTTACAGATAATTCTTGCTAAAGGCTTTGTAAGAAAAATGGTGTCCATGTTTGTCAAGAACTAACTTAGAGACAATGAATTTAAGCTTTAGCTATTCATCTTCTGCTCCTTGGCCACTAGGGCAATGACAGTTGGGAGAACCAAAGAGTTGGTTCTGGAGTTCTTTCCAAAGAAACCAGTGCAACAGAGCTGACTTTGTTGCTGTCTTTTGATGCTGCTATACACCTGAGAAAAAGAGATGCACCCAATTCCTGGTCCACCCTTAGAACAGTCTTTGAAAATATAATTTATTTATATAATTTATTTCTCCATCATACAAATATAAAATAAGCTTAAATAATTCAGTGCCCTCCATAAGCTGCACCACCAGTTTGATTGCTTATTGAATGAGTTGAAATAGCTTTAGTGAAACTCAGCAATCGTCTATAAGTGATCCCTGTCAGAGTTTAATAACCACTGAGTCAAAGATGAAGGACTGGGACCATGTTGCACTCATTTCCCTTGCTTTCCCTTTTTATAGGGAGGAGAGTGCACTTGTAAATCAACTGCGCCTTTTTCCTTAATATTCCCCATTTGCTTGACTACTGAAGTCTGCAGGGAAGTTTATGCATTTTAGGTAATAGTCTGTTTTGAGTTAGAAAACAAATATCCATAATATGTGTGATTTCAGTCTTCCATAATATGAAAAACTCATTTTTGTAACACTGAGCTTTGTTTTTCATTTTATTTAATTTACAGTCTGTTTTCTGATTACCTAGTTTGAAACAAAATATCAGAGGGACAATAATACCTTTTGTTTACATAGCATTTTGTGGTTTATAAAGAGACTGCTTAAGAACTTTGTTCACATAATAACCATGTAAGTTAGCAGAGCAGATATTCACATTTTACACATGTGAAAGAGGTGTGGTTGGACAGTTAAATACCATAAGTCCCTTATATACAAACCTTCAAGTTGTAAACTTTCAAAGATGTGGACATATGTCGCAGCCCCTGTATGCCAGCGTTATACCATACTACTGTACATTTCAAAGTACTATACTGTAAGATTTAAAATGTTTTCTCTTTTTTGTGTGTTGGCTTTTTATGTGACAAATATTATTAATATAAACCCGTTACAGTACAGTACTATATAGTCGCTTGTGTTAATTGGGTACCTCGGCTAACTTTGTTGGACTTATGAATACGCTCTTGGAATAGAACTGGTTCATATGTTGGGGACTTGCTCTAGCTTATTTAGTGTCCAAGTCTTATGATTTTCATTTTGATGTATTTTGTATGCTTCAATTGACTCATTGATTGGTTTATATTTCCAGTTTTGATGCATGTTATTTAAGACTGTCCACCTCTTCCTGTTTGTGTTAACATCAGAAAAATTATAGGGGAAGAACTAGAAAGTACACATCCCAACAGTTCCCCTATTAACTATTCTGTTCTTATAATGGGATTACTGACTGACATATAGAGGAAGTTGCATAAACATTTAAGAATGATTGAAGAAGTAGTATATGATTTATTTATTTGTTGAATTAGCTCCTTTTTAATGAAAAAAATTTTTTTCTTTTTTTTCCCATTTAATTAATTAATTTGTTTTTGCCTGAGGCACCGCAGGGCGTGTGGAATCTTATTTTCCTTACTAGGGATTGGACTTGCACCACTGGAAGCACAGAGTCTTAACCACTGGGCTGCCAGGGAAGTCTCAAGAAGTATTCTATAGTTTAGAATTTCTTACTTTGTAACTATTCGGCATTGTATAGAGATATATGCTACTTTAAGAAAACAAGGTATATGAAGTTTAATCCAAAAATACAAAATAGACATATTATGAGTTGTACAAAAAACAATAATGCTACTGAAGATTTTACTTTTATTTAGTAGTAGAGCATTCTGTTAGGATATTCTGAGTATAACCTGCAGAGCCTATGGTTCCTTTGGCCTCATTAATATTGGTGGTTAGCTTAAAGCATTTGTATCGAAATAGTTACTCTGACTTTGGATTTATCAGTTGTATGAAATCCTCATCATTATTTAACCTTTCCAAGCAATTCAGTAGCTTACCTAAACTAGATATTGTTTTTTTCTGGAGTAAAATCAACTTTAGTTATAGAATGGCTTATTACACACACATATGTAAAACTCCATCATAAATAACACACAGTAGGTCATGTTTGACTGCTAGATGAAACTTTGCCCCTTGACACATTAGGTCAGCAGGTAGCTTCTGAATTTCGGTCAGTAAACTGACACACTTCCTATTTGCCCCATACTTTGATGTCCACAGCTTCGACAAGATGAGTGCCTTACCTCAGCAGTAAATTGAGATGTTAGACTCTTTATGTATTCTTGCGAGATTCTTGCATCTGTAATTGTAGAAGAGACAGTGTCTGCCTGGGATTGTTTAAGGGGAGATAACTGGTGTCTGTAAGTTTTCTTCAGCCTCTTCTTGGCATGCTGGATCCTAATTCCCCAATCAGGAATCGAACTGATGTCTCCAGCAGTAGAAGCATGGAGTCTTAACCACTGGAATGCCAGAATTGTCCCCAGGCTCTCATTTTTTATTTCTTGAAACAAAAAGGTCGTCCATTTTGTGATCTTTTTATATGTAGTTGATGCAATATGTGAGTAGTAAGAAAAGTGCATGTGTGTACACGTTTTCAGTTGTGTCCAACTCTGCAACCCCATGGACTGTAGCCTTCCAGGCTCCTCTATCCATGGCATTTTCCAGGCAAGAATACTGGAGGGAGTTGCCATTTCCTTCTCCAGGGGTTCTTCCCAACCCAGGGATCAAACTCATGTCTCTTGTGTCTCCTGCATTGGTGGGCAGATTCTTTACCACTAGCGCCATCTGTCCAGTAAGGAAAGTAATTTAGAGCAATTAAGTAAGAATTTCTAGAACAGCATCCTGGGAGAAAGTATCTAAAGATGCATATGGCTTTGAGGACATACTAGATTCCTGCATTTGTAATTAAGATTTCTTAGTATCCATCAATCCCTGTTATTATCTACCTCAAACAGGTATCAACTTCCTTTCCATGCAACTGTCATGAGGAAGTGGCAGACGAGTTTAAAGCTGGTTGAGGTTGTATGAACTTAGATCTCAAAGAGACGATGCTAGGGCATTTCTGTAGTTCATGGAATAGTTTTCAAAATCATTGCTTTCAGTGTGCAATGGGAATTCATGTTCAAATATGACTTCAGATTATCATTATATCATTGATAAGTGTGCCCTTAACATATTTTAGGATGATTTCTCACAGCAAAAATTCTCATTTATAAAGATTGCTTAATTAAAAATTTAGTTGCAAAATATTAAGATGTGTGGTATTTATTTTTTGAGGCAGTGGCAATCAGGGGTTTATATTTAAAATATATAAATGTTCACAATGTTTATATGAGATTTTTTTCTTATTTTTATCACTAATGACCCATCTGTTGTCCGTGAAAAGCAATAAAAGAACCAGTTTTTTGAGACTCATTCTGTGTTTGCAGAAAATTTTACTGTCTGCTTAAATTATGTGTTAAATGGATAAATTGGCTTGGTTGATTAATACCTTATGAGCTATTGTCATAATGAAAAGTGCACTCTTGTAGAAATTATAATTTTCTGTGAAGAAAAGAATTTCTAGATACTGTTCATGAGTATGATTTGATCCCTGGCTTGGGAAAATCCCCTGGGCATTGCAACCCACTCCAGTATTCTTCCCTGGAGAAAGCTGGAGCCTGGTGGGCTACAGCCCATGGGGTGGCAAAGAGTCGGACAGGACTGAAGTGACTTAGCACACACACACATTCATTAATATATGCAACATGCCTAAGAAAAGAGTAGGAAACATATACCTTTTTAAAATTCTTCAAAGAAGAAGAGGTATTAGAGAAAGCATATTAGATAGTCTGTACTCACTTTTTCACTTAAGAATTTTACCTGCTGGGTCAAGGAAATAAAAAGGCAGATGCTAGTATTATCCAGGAATGTTTGATCTCTGGGCTATGCACATTTTTTCCTTCACGAATTCAGTATGTTTTAATTAATACTAACTACATGCTAGGCACGGTGCTACATTTACGACTTACCTGAATAAAGAGTTAATTCCTTCTTGGAGGAGAGAGATAATAATTAAGCAAATAATAAACAAATAATAAGAGGAACAAATGGACTTTATTACTACAGGCTAACCTGGGGAGGTGAAGGAAAGGTTTCCTGGGGAGGTAAAATTTAAACTGGGATGTGAAGGTTGAGAAGCCAGGCATGAAAGGGGAAGGGATTGAGGGTGGTGAAGCTCAGATGGGAGCTTCAGACAGAGAACAGCATTTGCAAATAAGCCTGCAAAGGAACAACCAAGAAATCTGATGGAAAACCAGTAGTTAGGATGATGTCGTGGAACCAAAAAAGCAAAGTGGTTCCAGAGAAACAGGAAAGTTGACAACCACGTTTGAAAACTTGGAAGTCATTAGTGGTGTTAATAAGAGCAGTTCCAGTGGAGTGGTGGGGATTCGATAACATGGCGGAGGGGATGGGAGGTGGGGACTCTGAGGACATGAATAGATACACTGGGAGCAAATGGCCCTTTCAAGAAATGTGTCCAGGAAACACAACATAAAAATGGAGACATACTCTTGGCAGAACTTTGAGGAGTTCAGTTCAGTTCAGTTCAGTCGCTCAGTCGTGTCCGACTCTTTGCGACCCCATGAATCGCAGCACGCCAGGCCTCCCTGTCCATCACCAACTCCCGGGATTCACTCAAACTCATGTCCATCAAGTTGGTGATGCCATCCAGCCATCTCATCCTCTGTTGTCCCCTTCTCCTTCTGCCCCCAATCCCTCCCAGCATCAGGGTCTTTTCCAGTGAGTCAACTCTTCACATGAGGTGGCCGAAGTACTGGAGTTTCAGCTTTAGCATCATTCCTTCCAAAGAAATCCCAAGGCTGATCTCCTTCAGAATGGACCGGTTGGATCTCCTTGCAGTCCAAGGGACTCTCAAGAGTCTTCTCCAACACCACAGTTCAAAAGCATCAATTCTTCAGCACTCAGCTTTCTTTATAGTCCAACTTTCACATCCATACATGACCACAGGAAAAACCATAGCCTTGACTAGACGGACTTTGTTGGCAAAGTAATGTCTCTGCTTTTGAATATGCTCTCTAGGTTGGTCATAACTTTCCTTCCAAGGAGTAAGCGTCTTTTAATGCTGGGCATCTTTGGTACTGATGTGTGAGTGTAGAAGTGGGAGTTTGTCTTTTGAGAGACCCCAGACATGTTCATTGATGGAAGAAGGGGGTGGAAAAACACCCCGGGAGAAGGCAGTCTTCAACACCGGAAAACAGGTTGGAAGGGATTTTTTTTTCAGCTTTATTTGGTATTTACTGATATTTTAATAGTAACCATAATTGTTTTTCTAGTCGTTAAAGCAAGTGGTGTATTCCTACTATTTTTTAAAAAATGGAAACATGAAGGGAAAAGAAATGTGAAGTCAGGGGGAGACTAACACAGTTTGCCAATCAGATGATCTAGTAGAAAGTAAAGTTTGATAACTTAGAAAAGAAAGGCATGGCCGTTAGAGGGAAGTACCTGAGGAAGATAGAGGGATTTTGTGTCTAGAAGCCACCCATGGGTCGCAACAGGAGGGAGAACTCTGCTTCCTTCACGACAGGGAGAAGGAGAACCCGAGTGCCTGGGCAGAGGAGTTTACAGAGTCGCTGGTGGGAAGATGGGGAACTTCTGTCCACTGCCTTCTGTGTTTTCAGTGAAGGGAAATGAGGTCACAGCCAAGAGTGAGGGTGGGGTCAGGTGAGAGACTTGAAGGGGAGAAGAAAGTCTTTCTAGTGTTGGCATACAAGGGCACCAGAACAATTTAGCAAGATGCTGTGTAGTCGTGAGAGCCTCTCTGAGATTTGAGAAAGTGAACCTAAGATTAAAAACCAGTTTTCCAGGTTAGGTGGTTTTTCTCCAGCTATGTTTAAATGCTAGGAGCAAACCTAGAGAAGCCAGAATGGCTTAAGTTTTTCTGGATAGCTTTGTTTTGTTTTGTTTCAGCGGGAGTGAAAGAAATCTAGAGAGAGTGAAATCTTTAAAGAGTGAAAGAAAATCTAGAAATCCTTAAAATAAACCACCGAATACACAAAGCAAACAAAACAAAACAGCTAAAACAAAAATACATGGAAATTCATGAGCATGTAGAATACACATCCTTTTTTCTAGGGTAATTATTAACTAGTAGGGAGTAGTCACAAATTAGCTTGATTTCCAGCATCTGATTGGCAAGGATTGAGTCTTTGTTCTTTTACACTCTTGGCCTCTGGGCTTAGCCAACTGGTAGGCCTGGTTCTATACTTCAGTGGCCCTCAGTGCCTTTACCTATTTCCAGGAGCCATTCTGCTGGGCTCCTTTTCCTTCCTAGTTGATAGATTGTTAAGTTCTAAAAGTTTTAACTGTTGCCATGCCTACCTTTCTTGGCTGTCTAGCTGGGTTCTAGTGTATGGTTTATATCTTACTCCTCAACTCCTGCTAGCTCCTAAGGCCACCTCAGTGCTCCCTAGAAGACAGTGGTTATAGACTTGGAACCATTACAACTGTGCAATGTAAAGAGAGCTGAAACATTGAGTGATTGTAACCCACCACTGCAAAGAAGGGTCTTCTCATGTACACACTGCCATATTTAGAATGGATAACCAACAAGTATCCGCTGGACAGTACAGGGAACTCTGCTCAATGTTATGAGGCAGGGTGGGATGGGAGTTGGAGGGAGAATGGATACAGGTATATATATGGCTGAGTCCCTCCACTGTTCACTGTGAACTATCACAACGTTGTTCATCAGCTATACCCCAAGATGAAATAAAAAGTTTTATAAAGGTTATTTAAAAAAAGAAATACTGACTCTTGTATTTCCTCAAAGTTAAAAAAAATCTTGTTTTAATAAATTTTTGATTCAATAGCCGTTTTTCATAAATAC
The DNA here is from genome assembly GCF_032405125.1 of Capricornis sumatraensis. Classification (NCBI taxonomy): domain Eukaryota; kingdom Metazoa; phylum Chordata; class Mammalia; order Artiodactyla; family Bovidae; genus Capricornis; species Capricornis sumatraensis. The sequence goes on from NC_091082.1 coordinate 75,161,275, forward strand.
TTTTATTGAAGCACTCTGGTTTTATACTGTTGATGGCCAGGTGCTTCCGTGAATGGAAGCAGTGAATCTGTGTGTGTCAGGCTGGGCAGGGAGGTATGGAGAGGAAGCTCTTTGTGATCAGATGAATTTGAGTGTGCTTCTGGCTCGGATGTTTCTTAGATGCATGGCCTGGCACTCAGGAGATGCCTCTTTGTCCTCCTTTCCTCCCTGTTTCAACGACACATGTCTAACATGTGTTGGAAAGTCATCCTGGACTTTATTCCTGGTGCTGCCCAAATTTCCTTAGGCTGTGGTTTAGTTATCAAACTTCTTCCTGTCCAAAATGAAGAGAAGAGTATAACTTTGCTTTTGGTAATTTTGCATTTTCTCAAACCCATTGAGGCATAATATTTCATGGGTAGAAGCTCAACTGAAACATTCTTATAGGTTTTATTAATGTTCTTGTCTCTGTTCTCTGCTGTTGATCAAAGGTTGAGGAAATGTAAATTTCATAATTTGGAGCAAATGAGTATTTCTAGTTCATTCTAACCTGTGCTTATTATGTGTGTGTGTGTGTTAGTTGCTCAGTCATGTCTGACTCTTCGTGATCCCATGGACAGCAGCCCTCCAGTCTCCTCTGTCCATGGGCTTTTTCAAGCAATAATATTGGAGGGGGTTGCCATTTCTTTCTCCATATGCTTATTATATGTAACCCCTAAATATTCAGGTTGGGTTTACATGTTTATTACAGTGCTAGCAGAGGAAACAAAAGCCATTTAGTTTTCTATTGTTTCACCCCCTACAGTTCTGTAAGTTCTTCTGTCTTCAAAAATTTTACATTGAACTTTAGAATTATCTGGGTGTATTCCACAGAGGTAGCGAGAGAAAATGCAAGCCTTCAAAGCATACATAAATACCATTTAAGAGGTCTACTACACTGCATAGATTCCATGTATTTCAATATAATTGGTTTCCTTTGTAACCCAGTGTTCTCATTTTAAGAATTTTTCAGACCATATCATGGGGTCTGCAGGCTTCGCCAGACTGCCAAAGAGATCCAAGACACAAAACATATTAAGGGTTCCTGAGAATTCCTCCTCAGATGCACACTTCCTATGAACAGAGTTCTTAATCCTGCAAACGACTAAATTTCTGGATTATTTCAAAAGTGAATTGTCATTCACAGTGTCTAGAAGCCCCTTCTAAAACTTCTTATGACCTGAAAACAGAATGGTGAACTTGAACCCATATTAAATGTTACACAATCCAGGATTTGTAGAACGCTCATGTCATGCTTTGTGGTTTAGCTTCCCAGTAACCCATGAGATGGGTGAGTATACTGAGCCTCTGATCTTCCACAGCTCCTGCTATTTTTTCTTTCATTTTTTTTCCACTTCAAGATCATAGTCAGCATCCCACTTTTAATTATGAGATCAACCTCAGTGGCTGCTTTAAATAGTTACAGTGTGAGTTGAAAAGTAAAACTTCTCCAGAATGTTATAACTCATCCAGTAATAAAATGGCTTTCATGAAACACTGAAGCCATCATGACGGTTTTCCTGGGGGGTTTCCCTGGACTGTTTTCTTTAGAAAAAGATATGTCTTTCCCTGCTGTGGCAATCTTGAGTATGTCATAAAAACAGGCAGCAATTAAAGAGGGAGTGGAGCCCTCAACAAAACACAGATACACTCTAGGGGGACATATTTGCAAACCGTCTCGTCTGGAGAGAGAAAATTGTAGAAATAAATGCACTTTTCAAAACCCATTCCTTTTCCTGGCATTTTGTACCACGTTGTTAGGCATAGTTAAGAAGCGTTAATACTGATTCCTCTCCATGATCGGTTTCTTTTAAATAAAAGGTGGAACATTTTCTGAAAATGAGCGTAATATAGTTTGTTCAGTGTCAGTGAGACATCAGTGTCTGTGTGGGGAAGAAAATTTTTAAAAACTTTTTTTTTCATATTTTATTTTTGGAATATAACTGGCTTACAATATGATACTAGTTTCTGTTGTAGATCAAAGTGAATCAGCTGTAGGTACACAGGTGTTTCTTCCCTCTTAAGCTTCCTTCTCACCCTCCACCTCCCCTCATCCCATAACTTAAGATCATTACAGAGCACCGAGTTGAGCTCTCTGTGCTACACAGCAGGTTCCCATCAGCTGTCTGTTTTACCCGCGGTAGTGTATATATATGTCAGTGCTACCCTCAATTCATCCCATCCTCCCCTCCCCTCTCTGTGTCCACACATCCGCTGTCTACCGATCTCTAGGGTTTGCAAATATGTCCCCCTAGAGTGTATCTGTGTTTTGTTGAGGGCTCCACTGCCTCTTTAATTGCTGCCTCTTTTTATGATGTACTCAAGATTGCCACAGCAGGGAAATCTTGAGTCTCTATTCCTCGCCTGCAAATAGATTGATCTGTACAATTTTTCTAGATTCCATATATGTATATATTAATATATGATGTTTTTCTCTTTCTGACTTACTTCACTCTGTATGATAGACTCTAGGTCCATTGTGAGAAGAGGAATTTTTAAAAAACCATCCATGTAGGATTTGTAAGCCAGCGTCTAATAACTATGATTCAAATCTAAAAAAGTATAAAAGGTGAAAATGGCTCTTTTCCAGCTTTATTTAACCAATCACAGAGAGAAACTCAGTTATTCCTTTCCTTCAGATTCATATCTTAAGCCTGCTTCACACCACCAAAAAATAGCTTAGCAACTTAAAATAGTGGTCAAACTAAGTTGTATACAAATGCTCTTCTAATGTTGGCTCTATTATCTTTTTAGCCTGAGTGTTTCAGGGGAGTGGAGGGAAAGGAGAGGAAGGGATGCTGAAGGCGTGTAAAGAAAGGGCCCCAGCTTGAGAGTGCAAGATGAGTTCAGCTGTTTCTGAAACTGGGTGAACTCTAGGTTTGTTTATATCTTTAGACCTCAGCTTACAAATGTGCACAAGGTCTGTCTAGGTGGCGATTATGACTGCTTCTCTTTTGTGATCTTAAAATAGAGCCTGAGTGGCTCCTTATTTTTTGCCACCAAAGTGGTGAAACAATGGAAAAATAACAGCAGACTGTGAGGACACATTATTGCTTTTTTGTAATGCAGCGTGTGAAACTGGGCTAGCCAGTTTTCTGGTCCTTAAAATAGTTTCGTACTTCCCAATCATGAAGGGGTAAAATAAACGACATTATGCATTGTGTCTCACTTAAGTACACTGTGTGTGTGTGTGTGTGTGTGTGTGTGTGTGTGTGTGTGCGCGCACATATGCACATGTGCACGTATGGGGTGTGCTTTTAAAATAACCAGATGAGGGAGGCTGGTCTATCTAAACAGTTCTGTGCTCTCTCTTCTTTATCCCCTCCAGGTCCTAGTTGAGGTGCCCATTTTATGACTTTGGACCTCTCTGCTGGTTACTCCTCCCTTCTCAAATGCCACCCTTTTCCATTAACAGTTGTATGCTTATTTGTTTATCTGTTGCATTTATATTACTGAACTGTGATGTAGACTAATTTGTGCCCCTCCCTGTTCATATGTTAAAGTCCTAACCACCCCCACCCCCACCCAGGCCCTGAGAATGTGACTGCTTTTGGAGATTAGGTCTCTAAAGAGACGACAGAGTTAAACGAGGCCCTCAGGATGGGCCCTCATCAAACTGACTGGTGTTATTATGAGAAGGGTCTTCCCTGGTGGCTGAGACGGTAAAGAATCTGCATGCAATGCAAGAGAGCTGGATTTGACCCCTGCATCAGGAAGATCCCCTGGAGAAGGGTATGGCAACCCACTCCGGTATTCTTGCCTGGAGAATTCCATGGACAGAGGAGCCTGGTGGACTATGGTTCATGGGGTTGCAAAGATTTGGACGCTCAAAGAAACACCAGGGGAACATGGGTACAGAGGAAAGACCATGTGTGGATTCAGGGAGAAGACGGTATCTTCAAACCAAGAAGAAAGGCATCAGAAGAAGCCAAACCTGGGACCTCCCTGGTGGTCCAGTGGCTAAGAATTCACCTTCCATGCAGGGGTCATGGGTTCAATCCGTGGTTAGCGAGCTAAGACCCCACATGCTGTGGGGCAAGTAAATCTGTGTACTGCAAGTATTGATCCCCTGCGGTCTAGAGCCCCTGCGCCACAAGAGAAACCAGAGCTACAACTAGAAACTCTCAGGTACTGCAACTAAGACACAGCAAAGCCATAAAACCCCACACCTGCTGGGCATTTTGATCTCAGTCTTCTGGCCTCTAAAACTGTCAGAACATAAATTTCTGTTGTTTAAGCCATGTAGGTTGTGGTGTTTTATCCCAGTAGCCCTAGCAAGTGAATATAAAGTATCACTTCCACTGTGTCCGCTTTCTCTGCCTGTGCTGTGGGTTCTTCTGTAGAATGGCAGAATGACGTGGAAAGAGAATTTGGTATGAGTTAGAGGGTCAGGATTCTAGGACCAGCTCAACATTTGAAGCCAGACGAGCTGGGAAACATTTCTTAGTCTTTCTGGAAGTCAGTATTCTCTTGTAGAGTATATGAGGGCCCATCTGCCTCAGTTTGAGTTGTCAGTGATTTTTAAACTGATTTGAAACACTCACCCTTTATTTCTAAAATGGCAATAGCAATCCCTCTCTTATTATGAAGGCAAAACAGGATGATATATAAAAATCACTTAGCACAGCATCACTGGCATCTAGCAAATGTTTAATGTGAACTTTGAAGATTAAGTATTTAAATTAGTAATTGCTGAGATATTTTCCAGCTTGTCATTCCAGGTTCTATAATTAGGTTCTACTTCTCCTTAACTGTTACTCAATACAGAACCTCATCTGTGGTTTAATCAGTTTTCCCCTATACTCCGTACAAATCCCCAACTTTGTTCATTTATCCTTTAATAAATATTAGTTGAGTGATCACTTGAGGTCCAACAAGAATACAGGGAGAAGGAGACAGAATTTCCCTCTTGTTGCTCAATACCCTCTAAATCATGGCAGTAGTGTACGTAATGCTGTGGTAAGAGGTATCTAGGAGAAATACAGGGTCCTAACCACATAGATAAAAGAGCCGGTTTACTTCAGAGAGTGAGTTTATGCAGAATCCTGAAGGACAGGCAGAGACTCTGCTGTGCTGAAGGCATGTGGGGGAGGGAGTCCCTGGTAGTCCAGTGGTTAAAACTCTGTGCTTACACTGCCAAGGGCCCCAGGTTTGAGTCCTTGATCCAGGAACTAAGATCGCACAGACCATGCATGGCAAGGCCAAGAAGGTATGTGGGGGGTAGGGTAGGAAGATTTTGGGTGGCATTTTGGGGTGACTGGGTAGCACCGATGAGAGCCTGAGATGGTAAGGGCATCTCCACTGTGGCTGTAGCTTGCTATTCATGACCTTTTCCCACAGCACATGTTTTCATCCTCCCCTTTCTAGACATTTGGGCCCTTTCCTGGTTTCAAATATCAGCTCAGTTTTTTGCCTTCTCCAGCAAGCCTTGTCTGTTTTAAACCACAGAAATCTTTCTCTGTTCTGAAACTCTAGGAGATTTTCTGTATAAACTTGTCCGAATAAATAATGAACTCTCAATAATGAAATTTTGAGAGACAAAGAAGCAGAGTCAGTGGTCTAGGAATAAAAATAAAGAGTGGAAAAAGTCAATTCAAAAGGAATATTGTGGACGAACATCTGTGAGGGAGCAGGTATCTCACTGCAGGCCCCAACAGGCACAAACCATACTCTTGGTTTCCTGGCTTGAGAAATAGACCCAGTTCATTAATCTGTGCCTTTGTATCTGGTGGCATGCTTTTCCATTTCCTTGGAAATGGGAGAGTTATTTTAACAGATTTTGTGTGTGTGTGTGTGTGTGTGTGTGTGTTTATTTATGTAATTTTGGGCTGCATGGTGTCTTTGTTGCTGCACAGGCTTTCTCTTGTGGAGGGGTGCAAGGGACACTCTCTGCTTGTGGTGCGGGGGCTTCTTGCAGTGGCTTCTCTCATTGCAGAGCACAGGCTCTAGGCGTATGGACTTCAGTAGCTGTGGTGCATGGGCTTAGCTGTTCCAGCGCATGTGGAATCTCCCTGGACCAGGAATTGAACCAGTGTTCCCTGCATTGGCAGGCAGACCGTTATCCAACGTACCATCAGGGAAGTCCTTGTATTAAAATTAGGGTTCAGCCTAAGAGACAGGCTTCTCAGGTGGCTCAGTGGTGAGGAATCTGCCTGCCAGTGCAAGCAATATGGGAGACACAGGTTTGATCCCTGGATTGGGAAGACCACTGGAGAGGGAAATGGTAACCCTCTCCAGTATTCTTGTCTGGAAAATCCCACAGACAGAGAAGTCTGGTGGGCTACACTCCATAGGGTTGCAAAGAATTGGACATGACTTAGTGACTTAGCACACACACACAGCCTGAGAGACAGTTCTAATTTAAAGCAGCTCATTTACTTAATTCTTATTGTTTCTTCATTCTTCTGTGCTTGTTGGTGATGTCTAACTCTTTTCTTAGACTAGGTTTTAGGAAAGCAACAGCAAAATAATTTAAGGATTTAAAACTTTACTGATGTCTTAGTAACTGTGTGTGTGTGTGTGTATTTATATTTATGGATGATGATGGAAACAGTAATGAACTACCCTTAGTGCTTTTAGAACATGTTTCTATATCCAGAATAATGGAGAAAGCTTTGAATTTGGAAGCAGATAAATCAGAGTTTTATATATATATATATATATACACACACACACACGTATATGTATGCATACGTTGCTGCTGCTGCTGCTAAGCCGCTTCAGTCGTGTCCGACTCTGTGCGACCCCGCAGATGGCGGCCCACCAGGCTCCCCCGTCCCTGGGATTCTCCAGGCAAGAACACTGGAGTGGGTTGCCATTTCCTTCTCCAGTGAAAGTGCAGTCGCATACACATACATATAATTTGATGGATCAGAAATAGCAGTACTTTTTAATCTCCATAAAAACTCATTGTTGAGTATGACAAATACACAGTCTATAGAAGAGATGTTCATCAAACTTGCCTACTTGAATTTCTTAGAAATCTTCATAGAGCCAAATCAATCTCAGGAATTTGGGAGAAAGCATCAGTTTCATAACTAATAATAACAAATGATACGTTTGTATACTTATGAGCTCCTAGGTTCAGTTCAGTTCAGTTCAGTTCAGTCGCTCAGTCATGTCCGATTCTTTGCGACCCCATGAATCACAGCACGCCAGGCCTCCCTGTCCATCACCATCTCCCAGAGTTCACTCAGACTCACGTCCATCGAGTCAGTGATGCCATCCAGCCATCTCAACTTCTGTCATCCCCTTCTCTTTCTGCCCCCAATCCCTCCCAGCATCAGAGTCGTTTCCAATGAGTCAACTCTTTGCATGAGGTGGCCAAAGTACTGGAGTTTCAGCTTTAGCATCATTCCTTCCAAAGAAATCCCAGGGCTGATCTCCTTCAGAATGGACTGGTTGGATCACCTTGCAGTCCAAGGGACTCTCAAGAGTCTTCTCCAACACCACAGTTCAAACGCATCAATTCTTTGGTGCTTAGCCTTCTTCACAGTCCAACTCTCACATCCATACATGACCACTGGAAAAACCATAGCCTTGACTAGACAGACCTTAGTCAGCAAAGTAATGTCTCTGCTTTTGAATATACTATCTAGGTTGGTCATAACCTCCTAGGTACTGTGCATAATTGTTGACATACATACCTTCAATTCATCCTCCCATTGCCTCTGTGAGGTGTGGGAACCATTTCTCCCATGTTACAGATAAAGAAACTACTATAATTGTGTGGAGGTTCCACAAACTGCACCCATATAGGACAGTAAACTTAGTATTGTGTGTGTTCTGAAGACTCTATCCGCTGTCTGCTCCCCACCTCTGTCCCTCTCATCAGGTCTCTTTAGTCCCTAAGACACAACAATCTTGAAATCATACCAGTTAATAGGCCCTACTATGGTCTTTAAGCGTTCATATGAAAGCAAAAGTCACATGTCTCTCACTTTTAAATAAAACACTAGAAATAAGGTTAAGCTTAGTGAAAAAGGCATGTTGAAAGTTGAGATGGGCCGGAAGCTAGGCCTCTTGTGCCAGAGTTAGCTTAAGTTGTGAAATGCACAGGAAAAGTTCTTGAGGAAATTAAAAATGCTATTCTAGTGAGGACATGAATGTTAAGAAAGCAAAACAGCCAACAGCCTTCCTGCTGATATGGAGAAAGTTTCAGTGGTCTGTATGAAAGATCCAATTAACTACAAAATTTAATTCAGCCAAAGCCTAATGGTGAGCAGGGCTCTAACTCTCTTCTGTTTTATGAGGATTGAGAGAGGTGAGGATACTGCAGAAGAAACATTTGAATCTAACAGAGCTTGGTTCTTGAGGTTTCAGTAAAGAAGACACGTGCAAGGTGAGGCAGCAAGTACTCATGTAGAAGCTACAGTGAATTATCCAAAGGCTCTAGCTAAGGTAATCACTGAAGGTGGCTAAACAATGGATTTTCAATGGAGATGAAACGACCTTCTATTGGAAGAAGATGCTATTTAGGACTTCAATAGCTAGAGAGGAGAAGTCATTGACTGGCTTTAAAGTTTCAAAGGACAGGCTGATTTCACAGTTGCATCTTGTGATTTTAAGTTGAAGCCAGTGCTCATTTACCATTCCAAAAATCCTAGGGCCCTTCAGAATCTACTCTGCTGTGATCTATAAATGGAACAACAAACTTGGATGAAAGCATATCTGTTTACAACATGATTTATTGAATATTTTAAGCCTACAATTGAGACCTACTTCTCGAAACAAAGGCCTTTCAAAGTACTACTACTGTTCATTGACAATGCAATTATTACCCAAGAGGTCAGACAGAGATGAAATTAATGTTGCTTTCATGCCTCTTGACACAACATCCGTTTATTTGACTCAAGTCTTGTTCTTTAAGAAGTAAATTTTATATGGCAATTGCTGACTCGGATTGGTCTGGGCAAAGTCAACTGAAAACCTTATAAAGGATTCTCATTTCTGGGTGCCATGAAGAACATTTGTGATTCATGGAAAGAGGTCACAATATCAACATTCATAGAAGTTTATAAGAAGTTGATTCCAACCCTCAAGGATGACTTTGAGGGGTTCAAGATTTTGGTTGAGTAAATAACTGTGGTGGAAATGCTGAGAAAACTGGAATTAGAAGGGAGCCTGAAGATGTGACTGAATTGCTACAGTCTGATTGATGAAACTTGAAAGGATGAGGAGGTGCTTCTTATGGATGAGCAAACTGCTTCCTTAAGGTTGTATCTACTCCTGGTGAGGATGCTGGGAAGACTGTTGAAATGACAGTGAAACAATTAAGATATTACATAAACTTAGTTGGTAAAGCACTAGCAAGGTTTGAGAGGATTGACTCAAATTTTGAAAGAATTTTACTCTGGGTAAAATGCTCTCAAATAACATTGCATGCTACAGAGAAATTGTGCTTGTGAGGAAGAATTAATTGATGTGGCAACCTCCATTGTTGTCTCATTCTAAGTAATTGCTACACACACACAAAAGAAATTGCCATAGTCAGCCCAGCCTTCAGAAACCACCATCCTGGTCAGTCAGCAGCCATCAACATTGAGGCAGGACTCGCCACCAGCAAAAGATTATGACTCGCAAAGGCAAACTATTCAATATTACAGTAATCAAAATATGTGCCCCCCACTAGTGCTGAAGAAGCTGAAGTTGAATGATTCTGTGATGACCTACAAGACCTTCTAGAGCTAACACCAGAAAAAAATGTCCTTCTAGCTCAGTTGGTAAACATTCCACCTGCAATGCAGGAGACCCTGGTTTGATTCCTGGTTCAGGAGTATCCACTGGAGAAGGGATAGGCTACTCACTCCAGTATTCTTGGACTTCCCTTGTGGCTTAGCTGGGAAAGAATCCACCTGCAATGTGGGAGACCTGGGTTCGATCCCTGGATTGGGAAGATACCCTGGAGTAGGGAAAGACTACACACTCCAGTATTTTGGCCTGGAGAATTCCATGAACTGTATAGTCCACAGGGTCACAAAGAGTTGGACACGACTGAGTGACTTTCACTCTTATCATAGGGGACTGGAATGCAAAAGTAGGAAGTCAAGAGATACCTGGAGTAACAGGCAAGTTTGGCCTTGGAGTACAAAATGAAGCAGGGCAAAGGCTAACAGAGTTCTGCCAAGAGAATGCACTGGCCATAGCAAACACCCTTTTCCAACAATACAAGAGACAACTCTACACATGGACATCACCAGCTGGCCAATACCAAAATCACATTTATTATATTCTTTTCAGACAAAGATGGAGAAGCTCTATACCATCAGCAAAAAAAGACCGGGAGCTGACTGTGGCTCAGATTATGAACTCCTTATTGCCAAATTCAGACTTAAACTGAAGAAAGTAGGGAAAACCACTAGACCATTCAAGTATGATCTAAATCATATCCCTTATCAAAATTCTCCAAGCCAGGCTCCAGCAATATGTGAACCGTGAACTCCCTGATGTTCAAGCTGGTTTTAGAAAAGGCAGAGGAACCAGAGATCAAATTGCCAACATCTGCTGGATCGTGGAAAAAGCAAGAGAGTTCCAGAAACACATCTATTTCTGCTTTATTGACTATGCCAAAGCCTTTGACTGTGTGGATCACAATCAACTGTGGAAAATTCTGAAAGAGATGGGGATACCAGACCACCTGACCTGCCTCTTGAGAAATCTGTATGCAGGTCAGGAAGCAACAGTTAGAACTGGACATGGACCAACAGACTGGTTCCAAATAGGAAAAGGAGTACGTCAAGGCTGTATATTGTCATCCTGCTTATTTAACTTATATGCAAAGTACATCATGAGAAATGCTGGACTGGAAGAAACACAAGCTGGAATCAAGATTTCCGGGAGAAATATCAATAACCTCAGATATGCAGATGACACCACCCTTATGGCAGAAAGTGAAGAGGAGCTAAAAAGCCTCTTGATGAAAGTGAAAGAGGAGAGTGAAAAAGTTGGCTTAAAGATCATGGCATCCAGTCCCATCACTTCATGGGAAATAGATGGAGAAACAGTGGAAATAGTGTCAAACTTTATTTTTTTGGGCTCCAAAATCACTGCAGATGGTGACTGCAGCCATGAAATTAAAAGATGCTTACTCCTTGGGAGAAAAGTTATGACCAACCTAGAGAGCATATTCAAAAGCAGAGACATTACTTTGCCGACTAAGGTCCGTCTGGTCAAGGCTATGGTTTTTCCTGTGGTCATGTTTGGATATGAGAGTTGGACTGTGAAGAAGGTTGAGCACCAAAGAATTGATGCTTTTGAACTGTGGTGTTGGAGAAGACTCTTGAGAGTCCCTTGGATTGCAAGGAGATCCAACCAGTCCATTCTGAAGGAGATCAACCCTGGGATTTCTTTGGAAGGAATAATGCTGAAGCTGAAACTCCAGTACTTTGGCCACCTCATGCGAAGAGTTGACTCATTGGAAAAGACCCTGATGCTGGGAGGAATTGGGGGCAGGAGGAGAAGGGGACGACAGAGGATGAGATGGCTGGATGGCATCACGGACTTGATGGACGTGAGTCTGAGTGAACTCCAGGAGATGGTGATGAACAGGGAGGACTGGCGTGCTGTGATTCATGGGGTCGCAAAGAGTTGTAGACGACTGAGCGACTGAACTGAACTGATGATTATACAGTGGAAGTGACAAATAGATTCAAGGGATTATATCTGATAGAGTGCCTGAAGAACTATGGACAAAGGTTCGTGACATTGTACAGGTGGCAGGGATCAAGACCATCCCCAAGAAAAAGTAATGCAAAAAGGCAAAATGGTTGTCTAAGGAGGCCTTACAAACAGCTGAGAAAAGGAGAGAAGCTGAAGACAAAGGAGAAAAGGAAAGATATATCCATCTGAATGCAGAGTTTCAGAATAGCCAGGAGAGATAAGAAAGCCTTCCTCAGCGATCAATGTAAAGAAATAGAGGAAAACAACAGAATGGGAAAGACTGGAGATCTCTTAAAGAAAATTACAGATACCAAAGGAACATTTCGTGCAAAGACGGGAACAATAAAGGACAGAAATGTTATAGACCTAACAGAAGCAGAAGAAATTAAGAAGAGGTGACCAGAATACACAGAAGAAGTATACAAAAAAACCTTGATGACAAAGATAGCCATGATGGTGTGATCACTCACCTAGAAGCAGACATCCTGGAATGCAGAGTCAAGTGGGCCTTAGGAAGCATCACTACGAACAAAGCTAGTGGAGATGATGGAATTCCAGCTGAGCTATTTCAAATCCTCAGTGATGATGTTGTAAAAGTGCCACACTCAATATGCCAGCAAATTGGGAAAACTCAGCAATGGCCACAGGGCTGGGAAAGGTCAGTTTTTATTCCAATCCCAAAGAAAGGCAATGCCAAAGAATGTTCACCCTACTGCACATTGCACTCGTCTCACACGCTAGCAAAATAATTCTCAAAATTCTCCAAGCCGGGAATCAATAGTACATGAAGAGAGAACTTCCAGATGTTCAAGCTGATTTTAGAAAAGCTAGAGGAACCAAAGATCAAATTGCCAACATCAACTGGATCATAGAAAATGCAAGAGAATTCCAGAAAAAATTCTACCTCTGCTTCACTGACTATGCTAAAGCTTTTGAGTGTGTGGATCACAACAAACTGGAAAATTCTTCAAGAGATGGAAATACCAGGCCACTTTACCTGCCTCCTGAGAAACTTGTATGCAGGTCAAGAAGCAACTGTTAGAACCAGACACAGAACAACAGACTGGTTCCAAATTGGGAAAGGAGTATGTCAAGGCTGTATATTGTCACCCTGTTTATTTAACTTACATGCAGAGTACCTCATGTGAAATGCTGGGCTGGTTATCCAGCACTAGTTGGAATCTAGATTGCCAGGAGAAATATCAATAAACTCAAATATGCAGATGATAAGACCCTAATGGCAGAAATAGAAGAGAAACTGAAGAGCTTGTTGGTGAAGGGGAAACAGGAAAGTAAGAAAGCTGGCTTAAAACTCAACATTCAAAAAACTAAGATCTTGGCATCTGGTCCCATCACTTCATGGCAAACAGACGGGGAAACAATGGAAACAGTGAGACTTTATTTTTTGGGCTCTAAAATCACTGCAGATGGTGACTGAAGCCATGAAATTAAAAGATGTTAGTTCCTTGAAAGAAAAGCTATGACCAACCTAGACAGCATATTAAAAAGCAGATACATTACTTTGCCAACAAAAGTCCATCTAGTCAAAGCTATGGTTTTTCCAGTAGTCATGTATGGATGTGAGAGCTGGACCATAAAGAAGGCTGAGTGCCAAATAATTGATGCTTTTGAACTGTGGTGTTGGAGAAGACTCTTGAGAGTCCCTTGGACTGCAAGGAGATCAAACCGGTCAATCCTAAAGGAAATCAGTCCTGAATATTCACCGGAAGGGCTGATGCTGAAGGTGAACCTCCAATACTTTGGCCCCCTAATGCAAAGATCTGGCTTGTTAGAAAATACCCTGATGCTGGGACTGATTGAAGGCAGAAGGAGAAGGGGATGACACAGGATGAGATGGTTGGATGTCATCATCTACTCGGTAGACATGAATTTGAGCAATTTCCGGAGTTGGTGAAAGACAGGGAAGCCTTGTGTGCTGCAGTCCATGGTGTTGCAAAGAGTCTGACATGACTGAGCAACTGAACTGAATTGAAAGGCTGAGATGCTAGTTAGCAATAAAGTGTTTTAAATTAAGGTTTGTATATTGTTCTTTGGACACAATGCTACTGCACACATAATAGACTACATTACAGTTTAAATATAACTTTACTATGCACTCGGAAACCAAAGCATTTTTTGTGCTTAGTTTTATTGAAATACTGCCTTTGTTGCAGTGGTCTGGAACCAAACCTGCAATATCTCTGAAGTATGTCCATGATTGGGCTTCCCTGGTGCTAAGACAGTAAAGAATCCACCTGCAACGCAGGAGACATGGGTTTGATCCCTGGGTCAGGAAGTTTCCCTGGAGAAGTAAATGGCTACTCACTCCAGTATTCTTGCCTGAAGGATTCCATGGACAGGGGAGCCTGGAGGGCTACAGTCCGTGGGGTCCCAAAGAGTCGGACACGACTGAGTGACTAACACCTTCAGTTCACCTTCACATGTCCATGATAACCCCTTGTTTTCCTGTTTCCCATAATTCTAGGCAGGGAAAAGTGTTAGTCAGTCCTGTGTCTGACTCTTTGCGATCCCATGAACTGTGGCTGGCCGTACTTGTCTGTCCATGAAATCCTCAGGCAATAATACTGGAGTGGGTTGCCATTTCCTTCTCCAGGGGATCTTCCCCACCCAGGGATTGAACCTGGGTCTCCTGCATGGTGCAGATTCTTTTAACCACCAGAGAAGCAGAGAATGACAAAACCTTCTAGTCTGTGGGTTGGTTTTTTTTTTTTCTTTTTCACCTTCCCAAGAGAAGTCCATCTCTCCTGCAAACATGACTAACAGGGCTTTGGACAGACCACACACTATGAAGCATTTGCTGAAAGCCAACAGTTACATCGCACAGGCAAGTGTGTGTTGAAAAGTGTATCTGCATTTCCCCCTCATTAGTGTTCAGGAAGTATCTAATTATGGGGGGAAGGATGGTAAAGAATAAAAGAAACTATGAGCTTCATATTTGTTGCTTCAGACTTAAAAGACTGTACACTCACCAAGATTGGTTATTCAGCATAATTAGTAAAAACAACCCTCCCCTCCACCCTGCTCCCCCATCCCGCTCCAAACTGCTGTTTTATGAGCATTCATGATAGTGGTTATGCAAACTAGTTGCAATAATGTTTCCAGGCTATGCTAGTTGCAAGGGGTGCGGTGGGGGAGGGAATGGGGGGTGGCATTTTCTCAGTGTTTAATGTGGCTGGGTGGACAGAAATGTCATAATTCCACAGAAACTGAAGATATCTATTGCTACTATTAACAGTGTAGGGAAGTAAAATGATGACAGGGTGCCTATTTGTAACTGGAACGGAAAATGTCATCACTGTCTGGCAATAATAACCAATGTTTTTTTTTTCGGAAGAAAGTGAACCTTACCCAACAGTTTTCCCATATGACTGATGTTGCTTCTCTAAGTTTGGAATGAAAATTGTATGTATAAATTGCACCTATTCACATATAGTGGACTTTTAAGATATATTTTTTATTTTGAAATAATCTAAGTTAAGAAACAGCAAAAATTGCCATTGCCATACATTCATTACCCAGATTTCCCCAATATAATATCTTGTATTGTTCAGTTGCTAAGTCGTATCCGACTCTTTATGACCCTGTAGACTGTAGCACACCTGGCTTCTCTGTCCTTCACTGTCTCCCACAGTTTGCTCAAACTTATGTCCATTGAGTCAGTGATGCCATCCAACCATCTCATTCTCTGTCCTCTGTTGTCCCCTTCTCCTCCTGCTTTCAATCTTTCGCAGCATCAGGGTCTTTTCCAATGAGTCAGCTCTTCACATCAGGTGGCCAAAGTATTGAAGCTTCAGCTTCAGCATCGATCCTTCCAGTGAATATTCAGGGTTTATTTTCTTTAGGATTGACTGGTTTGATCTTCTTGCTGATCAATGGACTCTAAAGAGTCTTCTCCAGCACCATAGTTTGAAAGCATCAATTCTTCGGCACTGTCTTCTTTATGGTTGAATTCTACATCTGTACACGACTGCTGGAAAAACCATAGACCTGGCCAGTTAGCTATTGTATGCATGTTGCCTACTTTTGGCTTTCATGTGGAGAGAGCCTCTATCTAGGTCCTGATGCAGGATACAGTATTGACAGAAGTGGTAAAGAGTTAGGTGGTAAGCACAGGGGTTATGAATGGAGTTGCTAGAAATGGAAAGAGGAAATAAAGTTACTGAAACCAAACTTTGGGCACCAGCAACAAATTTCCTCTAAACATTTGGAGTCCTAGCCTCACTCCTTCTCGGATTTCACTGGTTCTGATTTTTTTTCTTTTAAAATTAGAGATGGATATTTAACATCCTTCTACATTAAGAATAGTTAGGAATGAAAAAGAGGGACATCAAAAGAGAGTAGCCAGTACTATTCTGTGAATTTCCTTCATACATAAACCTGAAATTATGTAATATTTATCCATCCATCCACCCATCTATCCAACAAATATTTATCCTCAACCTACTATATTTTAGGCACAGCACCAGGCAATAAAGATGGATAACTCTATGAACAAGATAAATATGGTCACTGACTTTATGCGTTGTTAGTTCTCTCAGGGAAGGCAGACATTGTATAAGTGGAATGAAAGACTTGAAAAAGAAGTACAAGGTACAAGTGAAACCGGGAACAGGCAAACCAAACATACTCTGAACATTGTGAAAGTCTTCTCAGAGGAGGTGACATTTACGCTGAGTCTTGGAGAGTGGCTGAGCTATATTTAGGTGAATAGTTGTTGCTTCCATAGCCTTGCATGATCTGCTCCTCCCCATATTTCCAAACTCATCATGGGCCACTTTTGCTCACCATTCACCAGCCAGTGTTTTCTCTCAGTTCCTCAAACGCCTGCCTGGAACTCTAAATTCTAAATTCACTCCTCCTCACTCTCTATACTTGCTCCTCTCCTGAGATCAAGTTCCCAGTTATTCCCTAGTTTCACTTGCTTGTTTCCATCATTTTGTACAGCACTATTTCTAATCACTTAAACTTTCATTTAATTGCTTTCAAATTAAGCTGGAACTTCAGAATGAACAAATCGTTTATTTTAAATAATCAGCATTAAAAGTTGAAATTTAACATGAATATGTTTTTAAAACTCTTAACGCATAGCTAAAATGAAAAACATTCCTTTTTTAAAATTGTGAATGTGTGTAGTACTGATCCAATTGAGAAAACAAACGGTAGCAGGTGGCGTTTTGATTATAAATAGTACAAAAATAATTTTAATTTTACATAATTGCAATAAATTTCTCATGAAGTACTTGGGAAATGCAAAAAAAAAAATCCTGGAATTTCCTAATAATTACTCACAGAATGAATTTGAACAAATATGGAAAGTAAGCAGTAATAGCAGAATATGTTTATCCTTTTCTAAGTGATGTGTGTATACCCACACGTATAAACAATTAGGGAGCTCAATCTGCACAAGTCCCCTTGGGTAGAATCTTACTTCCTAAGAGTCATATCCATCATCATTTAAATCTTGTAAATGCATCCAAGAAAAGGCTTAACAATAAGGACTGTTTATTTTGTAGGTTTTAAAGAAGCTAGAGTGCCAAAGAAGACTTTTGAAGTGTGAAGAGATTTCTCGTAATTGAAACCAACATGTCATTTATAGATCCTTATCAACACATTATAGTAAGTCATTTACTGCTTATATATTCTTCTGGGAGGGGGTCAGACATATTTTTGTGCGTGAGTATCGCTGATGTTTCTTGTTAAGTGTCAGTTACAAATTGGCACTTGACATCTACCTACCTCTACAAGTATTAAATCATGTGCTTCTGCTGAGACCTTCAACCACCCCCTGAAAGGAGTTCAGGGTAGAGAGTATAAATGAACCAGGTAATGGCACCCCACTCCAGTACTCTTGCCTGGGAAATCCCATGGGTGGAGGAGCCTGGTGGGCTGCAGTCCATGGGGTCGCGAAGAGTTGGACACAACTGAGCAACTTCCTTTTCAATTTTCACTTTCCACTTTCATGCATTGGAGAAGGAAATGGCAACCCACTCCAGTGTTCTTGCCTGGAGAATCCCAGGGACAGGGGAGCCTGGTGGGATACCGTCTATGGGGTCGCACAGAGTTGGACACGACTGAAGTGACTTAGCAGCAGAGAGTCTAAATGTGCTGGAGGTGGGGCGGGGGGAACTGGCAGAATAGGTCTTTAGATAGATATTTTCAGGAGCCCATTTTATGAGCCTGATTCTTATATCTTCCATGTCTAGAAAAGCATTAAAATCCTTCCTGGTGACAACTGCTCCTTGTGACTAACAACACCTTCACAAGACTAGTAGAAACCTTCTGGAAAATATGTGCTAGATTCCATGTATTCACCCTTCACCAAAATCGCATATACACTGACCTCTTTGGAGCAGATTCTTAGAGCTATCTGAGGTTCTGTTTCCTGGGTTGCAATCCTCATTTTGCCCCAAATAAAACTTAACTTGCAGCTTTCTTTTAAGTGGACAAAAATATAAAAATCTATGAAAAGTCTTATTTTTTTAATGAAAATTATGTGAACTTACTGTGGTTCAAATAAGGTAGAATCTGTAATAAAACTAACTCATCTCTTCTTTTTATCACTGTAAGTTTCTGAAAAGAGGGATGCGGAGGGGAAAATGCCAAAATATCTGAAATAGTATTGAATGTTTATGAAACAATAAAAAGTGTAGTTCAGTTCAGTTCAGTTCAGTCTCTCAGTTGTGTCTGACTCTTTGCAACCCCATGAACCACAGCACACCAGGCCTCCCTGTCCATCACCAACTCCCGGAGTCCACCCAAACCCATATCCATCGAGTTGGTGATGCCATCCAACCATCTCATCCTCTGTCATCCCCTTCTTCTCCTGCCCTCAATCCTTCCGAGCATCAGGGTCTTCTCCAATGAGTCAGCTCTTCGCATCAGGTGGCCAAAGTACTGGAGTTTCAGCTTTAGCATCAGTCCATCCAGTGAACACCCAGGACTGATCTCTTTTAGGATGGACTGGTTGGATCTCCTTGCAGTCCAAGGGACTCTCAAGAGTCTTCTCCAACACCACAGTTCAAACGCATCAATTCTTTGCTGCTCAGCTTTCTTTATAGTCCAACTCTCACATCCATACATGACCACTGGAAAAACCATAGCCTTGACTAGATAGACATTTGTTGGCAAAGTAATGTCTCTGCTTTTCAATATGCTGTCTAGGTTGGTCATAACTTTTTTTCCAAGGAGTAAGCGTCTTTTAATTTCATGGCTGCAGTCACCATATGGAGTGATTTTGGAGCCCCCAAAATAAAGTCTGATACTGTGTAGTTCTCACTTATCAATTGTCAACCTGCACTCTTCATATGAAATGACAGAGGGAGAAAGTAATTATTGCATTAAGGACTATACTTTGGTATGCATTTTCAAGGTAATTAATTTTGTAAACTATCCTTTAGTTAGATGATATATTTTGTGTGCTCAATCTCTCAGTCATGTCTGACTCTTTGTGACCTTATGCACTGTAGCCCACCAGGCTCCTCTGTCCATAGGATTTTCCAGGCAAGAGTAATGAAGTGAGTTGCCATTTCCTATTCCAGAAGATCTTCCCAACCCAGGGATTGAGCCTACACCTCCTGTATCTCCTACATTGGCAGGCAGATTTTTTACCACCAGCACCACCTGGGAAGCCCAAGATATATTTAAACAAACTCTTTTATGCTTGGGTAATTTTTAGTAAAATGTTGAGTATTTCAGATTTTAGTATGGAACTTTCCAAATTCCATTAGAATTGTACTTTCTCTTCTGATCATAGAAGCAGAGGAGAAAAAATTTCTTTGCTAAGTTTAACACTTGAGATCCAGTTAGATTTATATGGACTAGAAATAGTTTTTATGGATATTAAGGAATAATACAAAACCTCATTTCTATTTAAATTGAACCATTCTTCTCTTACCCACAGCCTCACAAGCTGCCATCCTCTCTCTCCTGCTTGGATAGCAAGGATTAATGTACTGTAACTTTTTATAGTTCTTTCTTCCATTCACAACTTGAATCATTGAAAACTGTATTCAGCTTTCCTGCTTCCCATAAAGGTCTCATCACCAAGGACCTCTTTGCTGCTGAATTAAATAGATTCTTCAGGTACCCCTCACCCCATCTCTGCTGGTCATTCTCTCTTCTTAAAACTCCTGAAAAAGTTGTTTTTTTTGCAAGCTTGTTTTAATGTTTGATTTTTTTTTAAAAGAACTAAAACATAAGATATATAAAGTGCACAAATTTTAATTGTTCAGCTTGATGGATTTTTGCACATGTATTTCACCCATGAAACCATCATCCAGATAAAGGTGTGCATTAAAAGTACCGTGAAAGAGTTGCTCATGTCCCTTCCAGTCTATAAGCTCCACAAAACTAACCAGCTATTTGTCTTTTATTACCAAAGATCAGTTTTCCTGTTCTTGACCTTCATTAGATGCCTGCATTCCACTCTTTGTCTGTGAGATTCATTCATGCTGTTGTGAGTAGCAGAATTCCACACTTTTACATTGCCGTGTAGTATCTCATTATTTGAATACTGTGCTCATGCGTGCCAAGTCTGACGCTTTCATATCTGACTCTTTGCCACCTTGTGAATGGTAACTCACTAGGCTCATCAGTCCATGGGGATTCTCCAGGCAAGAATACTGGAGTGGGTTGCCATGCCCTCCTCCAGGGGATCTTCCTGACCCAGGGATCGAACTTATGTCTCTTAAGTCTCCTGCGTTGGCAGATCGGTTCTTTACCACTAGCGCCACCTGGAAGCCCTGAATACAGCAAACTTATCTAGTCCACTGATAACCCTCATGCCCTCACTAAATGGCAGTGGTACCTTTGCTAATCAGGCAGTGTATGATTTGGCTTCTTTTCAGTTCTGTTGGTCTTTGTTTGCCCCAATACCAATCCACTTTAATGTCTATGGCTTTGAAATAGTAGTGTAAATCCTCCAACTTTTTCTTCTTTGAGATTTCTTGTCTTTTTTTAGGGTTCTGCATTTCCATATAAGTTTTGAAATCACTTTGTCAACTCACACACACACACACACATACATATGCTTGGATTTTTATTAGAACTTAAATTATTTTTAAGTAATTTAGGGGAGAGATGACATGATAATAATATTGACTCTTCCAATCCATTTCCAATGCATGAAGCGTCAGTCTCTCAGTCATGTCAAACTCTGTGTGACATTATGGACTGTAGCCCACCAGACTCCTCTGTCTGTGGGATTTTCCAGGCAAGAATATTGGAGTGGGTTGCCATTCTCTTTTCTAGGGGGTCTTCCAGATCCAGGGATCGAACCTGGGTCTCCTGCATTGCAGGCAGATTCTTTACTGTCTGAGCCACTAGGGGAGTCTTCAATGCATGAAACTAACGTTAAACTAATGTTCAACTAGAAACTAAAATACTAATGTTGCATTTATATGGAAATTACTTTTGCAGATGCAGTGAACTTACTAAATTTCTTTATTAATTCTAATAGTTTGTAGGTTCTTTTAGATTTTTAACTTGCACATCCCTGCTATTGGTGAATAACTCATTTTATTTCTTCCTTTTTAATTTTTAATGTTCATTTATTTCTCTACTTTACTGATTGCAGACCATCTATTTTAGGTATAGCTTACAAGTTTGAAAATATTTTATTTTCATGATTGTTCATTTAAAAGAATTTTCTAAATTTTATTATGATTTATTTTTTGACATATAGGTTAAACATTTATTTCTTAATTTTCAAACATTTGGTAATTTTTTTGTTTCTCTTTGTCATTAATTTCTAATCTCATTCCTTTCTGTTCAGAGAATATACTCTATAATTTTTGCTGTTTCAGATTTTACATGAGATGCCACTGCACATTGTCTATTCTGGTAAAGGTTCCATATACAACAATGTGTTTCATATTCAACTTTTGCTTTATGAATTTTTAAGATATATTATTAATGCATATAAGTTTTGAATTGTATATCTCTCTGTTTAATTGATATTTTATCATTATAATAGGTCTTTTTTACCTCATTATTAGAGGCTGAATTTTTACTTTGTCTTTTATTAAAATAATCCCTTTTAGTTTCTTTGATAAGTGCATCCTTTCACTTTCAGTTTATATTTTCCTTTTATTTAATGTGTGGTTCTTATAAAAAGCATATAATCAAGGTTTAATTTGAGATAATCTTTGTTTTCTGAAACAATATCCTACATTCCTTCTAGCATTATGGTTTTTTGTAGATGAATTTAAACAATGAAGGTAGGTTCTTTTTAACTGGTTTTTCATAATGATGACATTTCTATATTTTTTGTGGAAATTAGTTTTTTTCCTCACTCTACCATCTCAAGATATATGGATAGTTTCTGTAACTCAGAGAATACAATCAAAGTGTTGACATAAACACTTTGGCACTTGAATCTGAGAAGAAAAATAAGGTTAAAGTATATAACCCTGAGCTTGAGACAAAGACCAATGATAATTCTAAATCTTAACATTTGGACTTTGAATTCACTCTGACTCCAAATCTATTTTAATATATATTTTTTCTGAGTACTTATCATCATTTATTTTATTTTTTAATTTTTATTTTTTTGGTTGCAGCTTGTAGGATCTTAGTTCCCAGACCAGGAATTGAACCTAAGCCCTTGGGAATGAGAGTGTGGGGTTCTAACCGCTGAGCTGCCAGGGAATTTCCTTTATCATAATTTATTGAATGCCCATTGTGTTCTAGTCCTGGTCAGTAGGCACTGGGAATCAAAATAATCCCTGAGTTGAGCTTATAGTGCATATTGGTGCTCAGTCACTTAATCGTGTCCAGATTGAGCTTATATCTGGCAGACAAACAGTCTATAATAATCGCAACGACTCTGATAGGAGATGATGAAGATTACTCTGGAGATATACAACGTGAATAACTAATAACAGGAATCCTTCTGGAATTCCCTGAGAAAGTGACACGTAAGCACAGATCTGGAGGTTAGGAAAAGAGCGAGAAAATGACTGGATTGGAAAGGGCATGTGTGACATAAGTAGTCTGGAGGTAAGAAAGTACATGCCGTTAGGAAATGAAAGAAGTTAGGTATGGTTGGATGTTTTGGAAAATCATTATTACAAATGACCTTCGCTTTTCTACCTCATTTGACCAGGACTTGCTATTAACGCCTGTGCAGTCCCACAGGTCTCATGGCAGTTGACCATATTAACTGGCCATTTAGTTTCTCTCTTTTTTTTTTTAACAAGGGATAACGTATTTAAAATCAAACTGTATCTGGATAGTTTAAGGCTCATTTCTGTCATCTTTCCTTGCAGATTTTGTTAACTATAGCCAAATATGTAGGTCATAATAATTCTTTCTCTCTCTCTCTCACTTAGTTGTGTCTAACTTTGCGACTCTGTGGACTGTAGCCCACCAGGCTCCTCTGTCCATGGAATTCTCCAGGCAAGCATACTGGAGTGGGTTGCCATTTCCTTCTCCAGGGGATCTTCCTGACCTAGGGATCAAACCCAGGTCTCCCATATTGCAGGTGTATTTTTTGCTCTTGGAGCCACCAGGGAAGCCCAATAATTACCTATATGGCACCTTAATGTGATGAAATGTGCCAAAGCCACATATTTGTATCACATTTTTCTTGACCTTCCCCAGCATCAGAATTGGACGCCCCATCAACATTCCAGTGTATAGCCCTTTTCTTTTTAAAAAACTTTTTATTGTATATTGAAATATAGCCAGTTAACAATATTATGATAGTTTCAGGTGGATAGCAAAGGGACTCAGCCATACATATACATGCATCCATTCTCCCCTTAAACTCCCCTCCCATCCAGGCTGCCACATAACATTGAGCAGAGTTCCCTGTGATTGTATAGCCCTTTCAAAACAGAGGATCCTAAGAGCTTTCTGGTATTATTCATGCTTGTTTTTGTTACATGTTTTTAAAAAACAAACAAACAACTATGTACGTTTGTGCCTGTGTGTAAATTGCTTTTGTGACAAAATTTCCTGCTTTAGTTTTCGCAGAAAGATACTTTTCACAATATACAGGTAAGTGCACTCAACACAGAACAATTTTACTAAAAAGGAAAGATGTGGAAAGCCAAGCCAACTTACTTGTAGTGAAGGGTGCCAGATGGGCCAACGCAGTTTCAGCTGCCTCAGGGCAGTGAAGATTGGACTCATCTTCACCATACCTGTGATGCAGGGACATTTTGGAGAATCCTGTGGGCTGATACAGCAAGTTCTCATTTTCAGTGGTGCCAGCTTTTAAGAATGGAGGAGAAAGTGGAGTAACACATCTATGACAGAATGCAATGTCCACAGGTCTAGAGTTGTTCTGAGGTTCTGTCCAACCTGAAGGGTCTTTATGTCTCCACAGTCTATTGAAGTTGTGCTGGATCAGGAAGATATCAGTGTTACAAAGATAGATCAAATATAAAATATTTATTAAAAAATTTCTATCTTTTTACTCTGAAGGGATGAGTCACTTCCCTGGAGTGAAAAAAATCCAGAGCTCTTCCCACCATCTATTAGCAATGGAGGGCCAGGGCCCCACATCCACGGAAAACTGAGGTTGTGTCCACACTGAGGTCAACCACCTGGGTATGCGAGCATGACTGCCTGCTAAAATACAGGGACCTTTGAAAAAGGTCATTGTAGGATGACTGGAAATGTTACCAAAAAAGTACAAAGCTATTATTCTAGATTATTATGGTAACATGGGGGGTGGGGGAAACCACTGAGTAGGTCATCAAAGAACTAGTGTTTTAGAGCCAATTTCAGACTTCAGTTACGTGCTCTTGAGCACTTAAACTTTTAGCTGCTTCACATGTAGTATGAATAGTACCTGTATGTCTGTTCCACAGGGCTTTGTAAATAATAAATTGTACATAAGTGTTCTTTAGAAACTTAATGAGGTAAGATATTTCCAGAGAGCAGCAGGAGGTGAGATACTGCTGCTGGGAAATCATAAATATAAAGGTGACAAAACTATTACAGAAATACAAGTACAGTGCACAGAGGGATAATGAGGTTTATGGCAATAGCATATTTTTAGTGAGCACTAGCCAATTCTAGCAAAGTGAGAAAGAAGACGGTTAATGATAAGCTTCTGCTGTTTTTCTGATACCAGCCGTTCCCTGCCGCAAGCCTTTCATTTGAGGCAAAAGTATGTGCATTTAAAGTAATGTCCCTATTTCTGCTTCTTCACCACAGAGCACAGGCTGGGAATCCCTAGAAAGTCACCAGGCTTACTTCTTAGTTCTTGAATTTTGATTTGGTTCCTTTTCAAAACTTCTGAGCCTTTTATATATATATATATAGTTTAATATAATCCTACTGAAGTTTGACTTCAATTTCCTTAAACATGGTAAGTGTAGTTTCACTGTTTCATGGAGAGGACTATTTCTGTGTCTCTTGATTAACTGTGCTGGTTTGTAGTCTTGGTGTGATACTTCCTCGTGTTCCTAATTACCTTTGATTTTGTTGAACATCATTATAATGAAAAATCATCTCTAGAAATAATTCTTCAGAATTTCATTGGTTTGCATCAGGCTCCTCAGGAAACTAGCCATCTGGGATAAAGGTAATCCCAGTTTCAGGTTACTTGTTCTCTGGGTTTCCTGAAGGACACTAAATCTGGCTGACAGTACGGGGTAGGGGGCATTGTACAAAGTTATTCCTGTGGCGCAGTCTGTGGAGTTTTAGGCTTGAAACAAAGGAGTTGTTTACTAGGTTCTTTATCTCTAGATAAAGGGCTTCCCTGCTGGCTCAGATGGTAAAGCGTCTGCCTGCAATGTTGGAGACCCAAGTTCAATCCCTGGGTCAGGAAGATCCTCTGGAGAAGGAAATGGCAACCCACTCTAGTACTCTTGCCTGGAAAATTCCATGGATGGAGGAGCCTGGTGGGCTACAGTCCATGGGGTCGCAAAGAGCTGGACACGACTGAGCGACTTCACTTCACTTATCACTTATCCCTAGAAGGCTCCTAATCCCTCAGCTTCTCAGCCTCCTCCTCTTTGGATCAGCAAATGTCCTGTGGTCAAACTGCTCATCCCTGTGTTTCTCTGCACTTCTTGATCTCTCTCATGGGAATTAAGGATTCCTATCTTGTTAGTTCTTTGTTACTGTAATAGTCAGGATCTCTGATTAGAAACAGAACCAAAAGGAGATGGATAGTGTCTTAATTTGTTTGGGCTGCTTCCCTGGTGACTCTGATGGTAAAGAATCCGCCTGCAATGCGGGAGACCTGGGTTCGGTCCTAGTGTTCAGAAGATCTCTTGGAGAAGGAAATGGCAACCCACTCCAGTATTCCACTTTAGTCTTCCACTCCAACCCACTCTAGAATTCTAATATTCTTACCTGGAGACTCCCCATGGACAGAGAAGCCTGGCAGGCTACAGTCCATGGGATCGCAAAGAGTTGGACACGACTGAGCAACTAATAACAGGCACTGCACAACGCTACAGACTGGTTGGCTTATAAACAATAGAAACTTATTGCTCACATTTATGGAATCTGAGACGTCCAAGATTGAGACATGAGCATGGTTGTATTTGATGAGGGCCTGGTTTGTAGCTGCAGTGTCCACTTTGTGGACGGGGCAAAGCATCTCTCTCAGTTCTTTCATAAAGGCACTTATCCATTCATTTTTTTTTTTTCCTTCCCAAATGTCCCATCTTCTAATACCATCATCTTTGAGGGTTTAAATGTCAACATGTATTTTGGGGGGGCACAAACATTCAGACTATAACAGATTGATCTACCCATGGAGATATATTGTGAAGAATTGCCTTATGAGGTTATGGAGACTGAAAAGTTCTATATCTACCATCAGCAAACTGGAGATCCAGGACAGACAGCAGTGTAATTCAGTTCAAGACAGGAGATAAAATGAGATGTCTCAGCTCAAGCAGTGAGATAGGAAAAAAAAAAGGCAAATTCTTCCTTTTCTTCTTTTCAGGCTCTCAACAGATTGGATGATGCCAACCCACTGGAGATGGCAATTTCCTTTCCCAGCTCCAGTGATTCAAGTACTCATCTTATCCGCAGACACCCTCAGAGACACACACAGAAATGATGTTTAATCTGGGCACTTTGTGGCCAAGTTGACAAATGAAATTAAACATCACAGTTACTTTTAGGAAAATGCTTACTTACCTCGTAAAACCTCATTCAGTTTTTATTTATTTTCTGTGGGAAGTGGTAACTCAGATTATTTAGTCTCCCACCATCACAAGTGAAATTTAACGTCTTCCTTTTACTCTCAATCCGTGTGCTTCTAGATAATTCCAAGAAGATAATCATCTCGTCTTAAAAGATTTCCACAGATGGTAAAATTATCCCCCAAACTTGACATTCCATATTGCCGTGTGTGAAATTCTAATGTTGGAATCTGGGTTTGTAACAGGGGACCCTTGAGAAATCCCATGTAGTTGGTAATATTATAGTTGCCATTTTACAGATGAGGAAACCGAGGCTGCAAGGGGTTCCTGGACCTAGTTCCAAGATGTGTGTGAAGGCTTCTTCACATCAACAAACAATTCTTGGACACTAGCAGAGTGACCAAGAATTCAACTCAATTCTATGATTATAAAATGCATAATTATATAATTATAAAATTGTTATGATGATATATGTATATTTGATTATCTGCATAACCAAATATATATATATTTCTTATAAATCATAGCACTGCAGGGGTAGCAAATAAAGATGGAAAGGGCAAAACACTATATTGTAAATACCTTTCTGACTTTTGCCTGTGTCTTTTAGCTATTAATCACTTTACAATTAATGCTTAAGGGAAAGAACAAATAAGACAAAGAGGTTTTTAACAAGTCCCTTAAAATAAGGGTATATTGTCCAAAATAGTATCTGTAAATATATTCATAGTTTCAAGTCTGTTGCGTCTACTAGACTTAAAGTTCACCTCTGAAAATCATCAGTGCAAAGACATCTTAGATTTGAATGGACATGACACATCACCTAGGTCAATAATTCTAAACCGAATTAGTATCTGACACCCAAGTTCTTTGAGGACTTATGGGGAGAACTTTTCAAGGGCACATGCTGCTTTCTGTGCTCTAGTGAGGCCCCCCAGGAAGGCAAAGGTATGTCTACACTTCACAGGCCTTAAGTTTGCCGTAATTACTCCTTGGAGAGTGTAGATTTTTTCCAGGATTATTGTTACCTGAAAACTGGGTGAATGTTGAACCAAAAGACACAATCACGCAAAAGATCAAGAGAAGGAAGGATTTACTATTTGCGGCAAGTAAGGAGAATACCAGGCTTCTTTCCCAAAATAGTGTTTCCCAAACTGCAAAATTGGGGAAGTTTTAAACTAAGGGTACATGCATCTTCATGAAGGGGCTTGAGCCTTTAGTTTGGCATAATTGCAGCAAAGATTGACAGAGTCCAAGCTTTTGCTGACTTAAGTCACAAAGGCTAGAAACAATGCTGCTGCTTCTGCTGCTAAGTCGCTTCAGTCGTGTCTGACTCTGTGCATAAGTCATATTTCTGATTATAATTTTCCTTAATGATGTCTGCTAAAGTTAAATTTTGTTGCCAACTTTGGTGTTTTGGACATTAGGGTAATTTGTACATACAGCCAATCCATGACTAGTAATTCTTAAAGCAAGTTTAGATAGAACTGTTGATTTTAAATAAACTGATTGCTCTTTTCTTTAAAAAATGTGGGAGAATAGTGTACAAGGTCTGTGTCTCTTAAATGTATTAGAATGAAATCACACTAGAATGTGACATTGAAAATAAGTATTTTTTCTAAATAACCATCTTGACTCTTGGATGACATCAATGCAGCGATTCTTTTCAAAATTGCTGAGATCTGTTTGAAGTTGCCTGTGGCTGATTATGGTGATCACAATCTCTGTGTTCAATATTGAGATTCTGTAGTCCTGATCATCCTAATAGTCTTTAGTTTTAATTTCAGTTAAAATTAGGCAATGGCAGTTGAACAGGAAAAAAAAAAATGTGTGTGTGCAGAATCTACCTTCTCTTCCATCAGGTTTCTTTCATGATTGTTCTTTGTTTCTTCTTTGTGACTGTAGAACTTTCAAAGATTAGGATAATCATCAAATTGATTTTGTATAAATTGATTAGTTCTTTTTTCCCAATCATCTTAGTTACAGATGTCAATATAATTCTCCAGGATGAATTTAATGCAGTAGCAGTTTTCATGATGACTTGGGAATTGTAGTTGTGGAAAAAAAAAAAGGAGGGCGGCATGATTTTCACTATGAAAAAGATTTTGGATAACAAAAGACACTCAGAGTAAGGTAATCCAAGACCTGAAGGCAAGGCTTAATCTTGGTGACTGAGTCAGGGCATTGAGCTTATATTTGACGTCTCACTTGAAATATGGCCTCTTTTGTCAACTACCAAGTAGCACAGTGCTGAGTCATTAGGTTCCCCACCGCACCGCAGGGAACACTGGTTTTGTATTCAATAACATTATTTCCTCTGTCATTATTCCTGAGACATAACCAAAAGTCTCTTATCCAAGTTAGAAGCTAGCCTAGTCCATACTAGTTTGAAATTATATGTGATACTGGCCCCAGGAAACATGCACTTAAAAAGAGCATAATTTTGACACTCTTGTTTTGAAGGTGATGTACTGGTCATCTGAAGATTTGTGATGCCTCCAAAATTAACTTATAAAAACCAAGAAAGTGGTTGCTCCTTATCTTCTGCGAGCAGTGTGCAAGTTCATATATATAAGTTCTGATTGCAGTTAGTAAGATAGAATTGAGGCTAATGGAAATAAAAACAGATTAAAATGGAGAGTTGAATGATAGAGAAAATTACCCAGTTACTAGAGAGACTTTAGATTAACTTCAGATATAATAGACTAGATTGTAACTATCTGTAAAACTTTAATAAATGGAAGTAACCCTTTTTTACTATCAGGAATCAGTGTTGGTATTATTATTCTCTATAAGTAAAGGAATATAGAAAGAATAAAGACACTGGGGACAGGAAGACTGGTTTCTAATTCAATTTTAGCTTTTATTGTCTGTGAGATACTGGGAATTACTTAATATCTCAGAATCTCACTTACTCATCTGTAAATATATATAGTAGCATCTATTTTGTAGGATTATTGGGAAACAGAATTTGCATCTATTAGAATATTTGACATGGTTCATTCTCAATGAATCCTTATAATAACAATATCATCTCTTTGCACATGTTATTAATAAACATTTGACATGAGTAAATATGTAGCAATTTCAAAAATTGTGTTAAATAATAGGTGAGTATTGATAATCATTTTTATCTTACAGGAAAGGTTTTAGACATTTGAAAAATCTTGTAGTCATTAAAAGTTCTAGGATATGCAGTCTAAGCACAGAGTCCTCACCCATGGACCACCAGGGATTTCCTTTGATTATCTTTCTCTCTCTCTCTCTCTTGTTTTTTGGTGGGAGGAGTGTGTGTGATTTTTGGTAGTAGTAAAAGACAATATGCCTATTTTTAGGCATTCATTTTTTAAGAATGATAATTTCATTTATGTGGAATAACTTTGGCTCTTCAGAGCTCTTCTGAATATGGAAGGTATTTCTCTTTGACAATAATCCTGAATAAGAATTATCTTGAAAGATTTTATATGCTTCTGTCTTTTTAAACAAGATATGCTTATTCATGACTTCATCTCATCTGCCTCCTTGCTTTTAGACTCACTTCTCAGTATTGTCAGTTTCTTAGCTTCTTTTAATTAGTTATGGACTTTTCAACCAGTTTAGCAAGTCTATTAAAATTATGAAAAGTAGGAGTAACTTGGGTTTCCCAGGTGGGTCAGTGGTAAAGAATCTGCCTGCCAATACAGGAGACACGGGTTCAATCCCTGGGTCGGGAATGGCAACCCACTCCAGGATTCTTGTCTGAGAAATCCCATGGACAAAGAAGCCTGGTGAGCTACAGTACATGGAGTCACAAAGAGTTGGCTATACCGAGCATGCATGCATGCACACACGCGCGTGCACACACACACACACACACACACACACAGTTCAGTTCAGTTCCCTCACTCAGTTGTGTCCGACTCTTTGCGACCCCATGAATCGCAGCACGCCAGGCCTCCCTGTCCATCACCAACTCCTGGAGTTCACTCAGACTCATGTCCATCGAGTCAGTGATGCCATCCAGCCATCTCAACTTCTGTCGTCCCCTTCTCCTCCTGCCCTCAATCCCTCCCAGCATCAAAGTCTTTTCCAATGAGTCAACTCTTCACATGAGGTGGCCAAAGTACTGGAGTTTCAGCTTTAGCATCATTCCTTCCAAAGAACACCCAGGACCAATCTCCTTCAGAATGGACTGGTTGGATCGCCTTGCAGTCCAAGGGACTCTCAACAGTCTTCTCCAACACCACAGTTCAAAAGCATCAATTCTTCGGCACTCAGCCTTCTTCACAGTCCGACTCTCACATCCATACATGACCACAGGAAAAACCATAGCCTTGACTAGAAGAACGTTAGTCGGCAAAGTATTGTCTCTGCTTTTGAATATGCTATCTAGGTTGGTCATAACTTTTCTTCCAAGGAGTAAGCATCTTTTAATTTCATGGCTGCAGTCACCATCTGCAGTAATTTTGGAGCCCCCAAAAATAAAGTCTGACACTGTTTCCACTGTTTCCCCATCTATTTCCCATGAAGTGATGGGACCAGATGCCATGATCGTTGTTTTCTGAATGTTGAGCTTTAAGCCAACCTTTTTCACTCTCCACTTTCACTTTCATCAAGAGGCTTTTTAGTTCCTCTTCACTTTCTGCACTAAGGGTGGTGTCATCTGCATATCTGAGGTTATTGATATTTCTCCTGGTAGTAACTTATAAATGTGAGTCTCTCCTAAAACAAAAATGCTTGAACTTTAGATAAAGACTGTAATCTTTTCAGTTGCTCAGAGAATTTTGTGAATTCCTGCTTTCCCATTCTGCTTTGGTGAGTAGAGTTATTTGAGAACTAATTTCCAGTTAGGTATTTAATAAAGTGTTTAATTAAGTCTTCTACCTCTTAATATTTCCTATGTGCATACAAGCTATTAGGCTAATAAAAACTTTTGACATTGTCATGTATGGTTTTAACAGATATGTTAAAATTAAGTAGTTTGCTGGTTATTGTTTTACATCCAGAGAATTCTGAAAACTGCTCTGGAAATGTTATACCAGAAAAAAGAGTTTTATTGAACAGTAACAATAAAAACAAGCAAATTTAGATAATGCAAACATCTTCCTCTGCACTTCACCTTTCCAAGGCAGGTCTTACTTATCACCCAGTACAAAGCCTGATTGTACACCGAGAGAAAGCCTGCAGTCCTTATTTACATTTTTCCTCAGGGCTTGATAAACCCTGTAAAGTAGGGACTGCAAAGCTGTTCTAGCAGTCAAGCTGTAGGGACATTTCAAGCATGATCTAAACATCTCAGTTGTCTGTGCTACAGAGAGGAGAGGATCAAAAAAGGAAGAATCTCAAGATCAGAGAATCAAAGAATGTTTCTGGTATGCATGTTGCTTCCTTTCAACTGGAATATTTTTGATTTGTATCAAGGAAGCATTGAGAACAATCTGCTTGAATCCTATATTTCAGGCTTGTTTGAAATTCATTATTGTTTATTTTCTTCCAGGTGGAGCACCATTATTCCCACAAGTTCACAGTAGTGGTGCTACGTGCCACAAAAGTGACAAAGGGAACCTTTGGTGACATGCGTAAGTTCTCTTATTTGCTCTTCTGTTGAAAATACGTAAATATGATTCACTCTTCAGTGGCTTGAGTTCCTTGACAAGCCAGGGGCTGTCCCTTCTTCAGATGTGATTATCTTTGTCTACAGCTTTGAATGGTAACATTTCGAATGGTTCTCTGATGCTCTTTTATCTGTTGGAGTAGTGTTCCATGTTGACTTTACATCAGTTGCGAGTTCAGTTCAGTTCAGTTCAGTCACTCAGTCATGTCTGACTCTTTGCGACCGCATGAACTGCATCACTAATTCCCTGTCCATCACCAACTCCTGGAGTCCACCCAAACCCATGTCCATTGAGTCGGTGATGCCATCCAACCATCTCATCCTCTGTCGTCCCCTTCTCCTCCTGCCCTCAATCTTTCCCAGCATCAGGGTCTTTTCCAAGGAGTCAGCTCTTCACATCAGGTGGCCAAAGTTGTGAGTACTTGGAGTCAGATAAAATGACTGTCCTATGACATACAGAGTTTCAGATTTCAAAGACATTTGTATTCTCCTTTGGAAAGAGGATTGAGTCGAGAATTTAAGTTACCTGCGTCTGTGAGATATTGTGCCTATAGGATTTTTTTTACAATGCAGTTTATCTAATTCTTACTCCTTTAAGTTGTGTTTTTTATGTGTGAAAATAGCTATAGAAACTGGTGTGGGACAGTTTGAAATGATGTGAACAAAAGTCTCAGGATAATTTTGAATTAACTTGTTGGCAGTATCCTTCTCTATGTTTTAAAATGTAGTTTTCCTGGTTAATCTTACCATTCAAATGACTGGGAGTCATGGATGTGGGAATACAAAGAAAAATGAATAAGTACTGTGATGCTGAATTGGGTAAAGTTAGTTGTAGATTATTGCTAAAATATGGAAATGGCAATCTACCTCTCCGAATGGGTTCTGAGGAAAGATGGAGATTGCCATTAATCAGTCTGGGAAACAGGGAAGTCTTTCCTGCTGAAATGGCATTTGAACTGGTACTCGAAGGAGGAGGATCTAGTGTTGAGAGCAGGGAGAGTCTCAGGCAGAGAAAATAGCATATTCAAGGGTGAGAGAAGGGCAGAGTGCTTGTGAGGTCGTGAGCTGCCGGACACACAGCAAAGGTGAAGGTGAGCGAGATTAATTCAACAAGGCTGCAATTTTATCAGAAATGCAGCAGGAAGAACTTGATGGCATTTGAGTCACAAATCACATGATTCGCCCTTTATTTTAAAAAATATTTGTTCTGCTTATGGTTGCTGAGGGAGGGGGGAAGGATGGCGGGAAAAGATAGTTAAGGAATTTGGGAGGGACATGGGCACACTGCTATATTTAAAATGGATAACAAACAAGGTCCTGCTGCATAACACAGGGAACTCTGCTTAATGTTATGTGGCAGCCAGGATGGGAGAGGGGTTTGAGGGAGAATCGATACATGTATAAGTGTGGCTACCTGAAAGTATCACAACACTGTTGGTCGGCTATACTCCAACAAGCCTTCAGTGATTGAAGAAGAGTGTCCAGGAAGTTAGTAAAAGTTGGAAATAAGGGAATGACCAGGAGGTGGGATCCGATGAACAATGCTTCTCAGGAGACATGATGGAGCAAGGACAATGTCTTTACATTGTCCCTAAACTGGTCAGGGATTTATTTTCTAAATTTTATCTCATACACTGATACACTTCAATTAATCATGCCTCTGCCAATGTTTTGGTTGTTATTCTTCTTTTGCTTTTTATACTACTTTGAATTTTCATCAATTCAATGAGAGTTCACTAGAAGAAAGGTATCTGTGAAAAAGAAGCCAAATCAGATGCCATATTTAAAATCTGGTAACCCTGTGACCTTGGGAAAAGCACATGCCTTACAACTCTAGATGTACTATTAGTTAGAAAAGTCATTTATAATTCGACTAAAGGCTATGTCAGTGACTCATCAGCCATACAAGTTACTGACCTAATTTGACTTTAAAAATTTTAGTTATCTCTTATACAAAGTAGTGTGGGCTTCCCAGGTGGCTCAGTGGTAAAGAGTTCACCTGCCAAAGAAGGAGACGCAAGAGACGTGGGTTTAATCCCTGGGTCGTAGTTCCGTAGGAACTACTTACTTTGGAGTAGGAACTGGCAACCCACTCCCATATTCTTGCCTGGAAAATGCCATGGACAGAGGATCCTGGAGGGCTACAGTCCTTGAGTTTGCAAGAGTCAGACGCAACTGAGCACAGACATATAAAGTAGCAGCATCCTTTTCTGTTATATCAGTTGCAGAACTCTGTCCTAGAGAGACAAGGATCTTTATTATGCTTGAGGTGAGGTCACCGGCAGTTTAAATTCTACTTTGAATCTCTTCAACTGGTATGGATCTGATTTTTTAGCAGTCAGTACTTTCTCCATAATCCTCAGGCACTTTGGCAGTGCTTATTTATTGTAGTTCTGGAGAAGGAAATGGCAACCCACTCCAGTATTCTTGCCTGGAGAATCCCATGGACAGAGGAGCCTGGCAGGCTATGGCCTATGGGGTTGCAAGAGTTGGACCGACTAAGCACACACACACACATTTATTGTAATTAGGACTGGAAAGAGAGTAATGTCACAAATGTCTTTTTAAACCTACTTGAGTTGATATTGCTAACATTATTCAAAAATAAACATGAGACGTTAATTCATCTCACAAAATAGCCAACAGGTATGTTTTGGATCCCCATAGTGTATACAGTACAGGTTGCGTTCCTGAATTCCAGAAAGCTTGTTATTGATTTATTTACTTATTTATTTGCTGGCCATGCCAGGTGCCTTGTGAGATCTTAGTTCCCTGACCAGGGGTTGAACCCAGGCCCACAGCAGTGAAAGCATCGAGTCCTAACCTCTGGACCACCAGGGAATTCCCCAAAGCTTCTTTTTTAAAGTGAAGGACCCATGAAAAGAATAGTCTCCTGACATTAATCACTACTGGAGAAAGGATTGTGTTGTGAGATTCTCTCAACATTTTTAAACAGCATTTGTCATTTGACTTTATCTTACTTGAGTTATCATCTTTTTTTGAGGGGGAGGAATTGTTGCCACCCCTTGATGTCACCTTGATAAGTTTACAGAAAGAGAGTCTTAGGGAGATAAATTCAATAATAAGGTTGGTAAGAAAAAGTAGAGGGACAATACACAGTGCCAAACTATTTTCGAGAAATTGTAGGTGATTATTGTGAGAAAAGGCATGGGCCAGCCTGAGCTGTCACTTAAGAGTTTTGATGGCGTTGATTGGTGAGCTTGATCCATACAATTACCTAGCAAACAGAGTTTGGCATGTTTGTACATAGAAGTTCTTTAAAGATAGCTGAAGATAGAACTATAAAAAATGTCCTAAGATCTGCAAAGGATGACAGGAAACTATGTCCACTTCTGTTGTTGATAGTGTCTACATTTATTTAAAAAGGCAGATTTCCATATAGTTTTGCATGTTGGTAGAGAAGCATGACGGAGAAGGCAATTGCACCCCATTCCAGTACTCTTGCCTGGAAAATCCCACGGACGGAGGAACCTGGCGGGCTGCAGTCCATGGGGTCGCTGAGAGTTGGACACGATTCAGTGACTTCACTTTCACTTTTCACTTTCATGCATTGGAGAAGGAAATGGCAACCCACTCCAGTGTTCTTGCCTGGAGAATCCCAGGGACGGGGGAGCCTGGTGGGCTGCCGTCTATGGGGTCCAGTGTTGGACATGACTGAAGCGGCTTAGCAGCCGAGAAGCATGGCCGATTGCTACTGGGTTTTCCAGTTTTTCCTGTGCATGTGGCAGCTGCACAAATAGCTGACACCTGGCAAAATACCTGTATCTGACTTTTAAAAAAATCTAATACTAAGATTGTATCTATTTTTCATTTTGTCCCTTGTAAAGCCCTCCTATTCTAACTAGCTTCATTTCAGAATACCATCTCGTGTTGCTAAAACATCATCATAGCATCAGGAACACCCCCACGGTCTCTTTTGAGGGAGTAAGAGCTGACGTTTGAATCATAACATCTCACTCATTTCCTTTTTTTAATTTTTTTTTTTAACCTCAGAACACTGGGCCAGCCCCTTCCCAGACATCACTGTTAATCTCGGTTTGTTCAAATGTATCATTAATACCCAGGGCTTCAGGGCCAGCCTTTCCCTGCCTTCTTATGCTCACGCCATATGAAGAAGTAGTTTGAAGTTCAGATACACACCTGACTCACCATGTGTTGCTCAGTTGCTAAGTCGTGTTCGACTCTTTGTGACCATATGGACTGCAGCACGCCAGACTCCTCTGTGCTCCACTGTCTTCTGGAATTTGCTCAAATTCATGTCCATTGAGCCTTTTAAAAAGTAGTTTGCATTAATTTGACCTGACCAGGAGCCAGTCAGTTGTGCCAGTGCCAAGCGTTGATTGGATTAGTTAACATTATATTAAATATTATATTAAACTCTGTATTTTGCATTGCTCCTTTCCTCTTCTAACAGAAGGTATGTATTTGTAGAATGAGCACAGCGACAGTACAGTTTCAGTTGGTTATTTAGTTTCCTTTGTGCATATATGAAACAAAGCACACAGCCCTGGCCACAAATCTCATTTTATAACCAAATAAGACAGCTGGCACAAAGGCTGTAGCTCCTTCAGTGAATTTCTGTTCCTTTAAAGAAGTTGGGGAAAACAGATCATGTACGATAACAGGTGATAATGGAGGCTTGTCTCAGAATTCAGAACTAGGTCGATGAAATCATTGACTAAGATGAAATCCCTAAGGATAATATCAGATAATAAATATCATAGTGTTCTTGAAACAATAAAATGCCTTATCAATGCTCAGTGTTTTTAATATCCTAATTATGCACATGTACTGAGAATTCTTGTCTCCTTGGATGCTGAACTCTTTACAAAATTAGCACCATAAACACTAGGGCTTCTAAGAACAGTTATAGAAATGCAGATAGATCTTCTTTCAGCATTCGGGAGACAACAAAGCTTGATGCCAACATTTAAACTCTATGAAGAAAATAAAAATATTGGGGTGAATTGTGAACTCATTGTATTTAAACCAATTTTTACAAATTCTTCCCGGTTATTTTAAGGAATCTTTTCAAGGTTTTTTTTTTTTTTTAAGTATCCCACACTTTAATTTTTCATAATGTCTTTGTCTATGGGTAAAGTGTATTTTATTTCAGATAAACGCAACAAGATCTGCATAAAATTCTTCATTTTAAAATAGCAGATCTGAGGCTGACCTAATCTCTCCAGATAGTGCTTCTCAAACTTTAATGTGGCTATGAATCAGCACAGGATATTGTCCAAAATGCAGATTCTGATTCAGAAGGTCTGAGGAGTAGATTCTAGCACACAAATGATGCAGACGTTGCCCATCTATAGACTGCATTTGGGGAGGCAAGGTCTAGGCAATTTCTTTTATGTTTGCTTATTCTGAGTCTGGGGCTTCTCAGTGGTTCAGTAGGTAAAGAATATACTTGCAGTGCAGGAGATGTAGGAGACGGGGGTTTGATCCCTGAATCAGGAAGATCCCCTGAAGAGGGGCATGGCAAACCATTCCAGTATTCTTGCCTGGAGAATCCCCACGGTTCATGGGGTTGCAAAGAATCAAACACAACTGAGTGACTAACACACACACATCCCGAGTCCACAGTGCTTATTAAAAGCTCAGAGAAAAGAAAAAAACATCGAAACTTTAAGTATTCTAAAATGGGCAAAGATTCTAATGTTTTGGGGTTTCTGCTGATTTGCCTTTTCTTAAACGAAATAACCATGAACACTTTAATACATTTTATTTTTAAAATTCCTATAAAGGATTAATTACATGGCTCAATATATTATCCTTGAGAAAAATGATAGAAATAAACACAAACATCTTAAACGTCCACCACAATTATATTATGAAATTCTGAAATTTATAATATAATTGCATGATCATTCTAGATGAAAGCAATGAAGAGAGTAAGGCATCTATTTTTACCATTTCAAAGGTCAGTTCAGTTGCTGAGTTGTGTCTGACTCTATGCGACCCCATGAACTGCAGTATGCCAGGCCTCCCTGTCTATCACCAACTCCCGGAGTCCACCCAAACCCGTGTCCATTGTGTCAGGGATGCCATCCAACCATCTCATCCTCTGTTGTCCCCTTCTCCTCCTGCCCTCAATCTTTCTAAGCATCAGGATCTTTTCAAATGAGTCAGCTCTCTACATTAGGTGGCCAAAGTACTAGAGTTTCAGCTTCAACATCAGTCCTTCCAATGAACACCCAGGACTGATCTCCTTTAGAATGGACTGGTTGGATCTCCTTGCAGTCCAAGGGACTCTCAAGAGTCTTCTGCAACACCACACTTCAAAAGCATCAATTCTTCAGCACTCAGCTTTCTTCACAGTCCAACTCTCACATCCATACATGACTACTGGAAAAGCCATAGCCTTGACTAGACAAACTTTTGTTGGCAAAGTAACATCTCTGCTTTTTAATATGCTGTCTAGGTTGGTTATAACTTTCCTTCCAAGGAGCAAGAGTCTTTTAATTTCATGACTGCAATCACCATCTGCAGTGATTTTGGACCCAAAAATATAAAGTTAGACACTGTTTCCACTGTTTCCCCATCTATTTGCCAAGAAGTGATGGGACCAGATGCCATGATCTTAGTTTTCTGAATGTTGAGCTTTAAGCCAACTTTTTCACTCTCTGCTTTCACTTTCATCAAGAGGCTCTTTAGTTCTTCTTCACTTTCTGTCATAAGGGTGATGTCATCTGCATATCTGAGGTTACTGATATTTCTCCTGGCAATCTTGATTCCAGCTTGTGCTTCCACCAGCCCAGCGTTTCTCATGATGTACTCTGCATATAAGTTAAATAAGCAGGGTGACAATATACAGCCTTGACATACTCCTTTTCCTATTTGGAACCAGCCTGTTATCCCATGTCCAGTTCTAACTGTTGCTTCCTGACCTGCATACAGGTTTCTCAAGAAGCAGGTCAGGTGGTCTGGTATTCCCATCTCTCTCAGAATTTTCCACAGTTGATTGTGATCCACACAGTCAAAGGCTTTGGCATAGTCAATAAAGCAGAAATAAAGGTCAGAGTACACACTTTAAGTGAAATGACCAGACGTATGGAAGGTACTGTATACCTGTACAAATATAGTGCACTCTTTCTCTCATGTACATCAATATAGTCTCCCTGTCATATACACAAATATACTTTTCCTCTTATATACACAAATATATTCTCTATAAATATTTTAATATGTTTTAATGCTCCCTCAACTTAGTAATCTGTGATTTTATTTAGGACATTTCTAAGAACTCAGGCAGGGTAAATTTAGGTAGTCTGCTTTTCATTGCTGTAACATTGTGAAATACTATTTCTCTCTCTGCAAAGAGCTTTGATTGAGATGTGTACTCGAAGGGTGTTGACTGCAAAAAGTTTGGATAAAAGCTTATCATTACTGAGAACTTGGCTGTTCTTCACAGAAGAAGTTTCAATTGTCATCTTTCACTTATTGTCAAAGAATATATAAAAACATGGTGATTCAAAAGGAATGGAAGACTTTTAAAGTATTCTGGACCACCTGACTTCTTGTGGGGATTCAGGAAGAGTGCTGGGTTTGTACCCCTTGGTCATCTTGTGGACAGAGGAAGCACACACACTTGGGGCTTTACTTCTACTTTCTGGGTTGGCGTGGAGTTGAGGATCAGCATCAGTACTGATGCAGGGCTTGTGACCTGGGGCGTGCAAGTGGAGCATCTTTAGATGGTTTGAACTAAAGGCAGACGTTTGTTTACACTTATTCATATATAAAATAGGCATCAAGTACAGACGCTTACTCCTTGGAAGAAAAGTTATGAGCAATCTAGATAGTATATTCAAAAGCAGAGACATTACTTTGCCGACTAAGGTCCGTCTAGTCAAGGCTATGGTTTTTTCAGTAGTCATGTACGGATGTGAGAGTTGGACTGTGAAGAAGGCTGAGCGCCGAAGAACTGATGCTTTTGAACTGTGGTGTTGGAGAAGACTCTTGAGAGTCCCTTGGACTGCAAGGAGATCCAGCCTGTCCATTCTGAAGGAGATCAACCCTGGGATTTCTTTGGAAGGAATGATGCTGAAGCTGAAACTCCAGTACTCTGGCCATCTCATGCAAAGAGTTGACTCATTGGAAAAGACTTTGATGCTGGGAGGGATTGAGGGCAGGAGGAGAAGGGGACAACAGAGGATGAGATGGTTGAATGGCATCACTGACTCGATGGACACGAGTCTGAGTGAACTCCGGAAGTTGGTGATGGGACAGGGAGGCCTGGTGTGCTGCGATTCATGGGGTCGCAAAGAGTCGGACACGACTGAGCGACTGAACTGACTAACTGAGCTGACTAATTGTTTGCAAATGTTCAATTCTTTTTGAATCATTCTGTGCTGCTTTTTATGTTTTTCAGTCCTATGGAGTAATTCCTCTGAGAGTTCACACATCTCTGTGTAGTGAAATGACTATTCTCCACGCTAGTGAAGTCCATAAAATTTCATCTTTTATGATTTTTCTAAATCACATTAACTTTGGCTCTGAGCCCCTGGCTTACAGATTAGGTGGGGGATTAAGGGTGATCTTCCCTTCCTCAGGGTCCTTCAGGTATTTTAGTCACTTAGTGCCTAGTTTCTCAGTCGTGTCCGACTCTTTGTGACCCCATGGACTGTAGCTCACCAGGTTCCTCTACTCATGGGATTCTCCAGGCAAGAATCCTGGAGTGGGTAGTCATGCCCTTCTCCAGGGGATCTTCTTGACTCAGAGTTCCGATCCGGTCTCTTGCATTGTAGGTGGATTCTTTA
This sequence comes from Capricornis sumatraensis, assembly GCF_032405125.1. Classification (NCBI taxonomy): domain Eukaryota; kingdom Metazoa; phylum Chordata; class Mammalia; order Artiodactyla; family Bovidae; genus Capricornis; species Capricornis sumatraensis. The sequence goes on from NC_091082.1 coordinate 75,202,464, forward strand.
CCCTCTGATTCACCAGGGAAGCCCTCAGGCACTTGGAGTTGCCTGTAAATTAGGAGTGGGGACTGCCATAGGCCTTGGTGGCTGCTGTCGTTGGTATCAAACCTTCAGCTAAATGTTGTTTGCATGGATCCGCGCTTTCCCCTAGGACAGGCGCTAGGACGTCTCAGAGTAGTCTTCCTGGTGATCACATGCCACACCAGAGAGAGACTCCACTCCTGTGCTCAGAGCTACAGTGCTTACAGACCAGACTCTGTGACCATCCCATAGTCATCACGCTGTGCTCAGAACAGCAGAAGCATGACTTTTCAACTCTTGTAGAAACTGCAGAAAATCGAAACTCTTTTGAGCTTTAGGACAGGTAGCCCTCTTGTCTCTCCAAAGCAGCGGTCTGAATTCTGTCACCTCTAGACCATCCAGAGGATTAAATTTCTTCAAAGGATATGACTCCCAACACAAAGTGTTAATAATTCCCTGAGAAAGGCAGTCAGAACTCATCCTTCCTATTTGTAAATGTTGGGCCGAGAGGCATGGTGTTGGGTCTGTATGTAAAGAAACATCACCTATTCAGTCTTTTGAGAATCTTCATTAGAAGCGAAGGCAATGTAGAAATTACTATGAAAATACATTATCCTCTCCTATAGCCTTTTTTTTTTTTTTTTTTGCCACACCATAGGGGATCTTAGGTGAGATAAAGTCGCTCAGTCGTGTCCGACTCTTTGCGACCCCGTGGACTGTAACCTACTAGGCTTCTCCGTCCATGGGATTCTCCAGGCAAGAATATTGGAGTGGATTGCCATTTCCTTCTCCAGGGGATCTTCCCGACCCAGGGATCGAACCCAGGTCTCCCGCATTGGAGGCAGACGCTTTAACCTCTGAGCCACCAGGGAAGCCCATAAGGGATCTTAGCTCATGACTATAAGGGATCTTGGTTCCCAAACCAGGGCTTGACCTCAGACCTCCGATAGTGGAAGAATGGATTCTTAACCACTGGACCATCAGGAAAGTCCCTTCCTCTAGCTGTCCTTGAGTTCCACAGTGGTCAGAATCTCCAGGGAGGAGGCAGGATGTATTTATGAAAGAAAATGGTCTTCAGGGGCAAAACGCTACGCAGCAGTCTTGTGTCTTCAGGCAAGTTTCCTGTCTTTTTATTTTTTCCTCATCTTAGAGATGTTGAGAGAATTCAGTGAGCTGATACATGTGATGCACTTACATGCCTCATGCATAGTAATTACTCAATGACTATTATATATTATTGTTAAAATGATTTTGGGTATGAATGTAAGAAGACATTAATTTCTTATATATAATCTTTATATGAATCAAAGAATTTTCTATTTAGGTAGATTGTTCACTTGACATAATTTTCAGTTTTTCATCTTGGAAACAGGAAATTTTCATTCTGAATTTCTGTGTTGAGCAGATGATTGGATCCTTGCCACACAACCACCTACCCCGCCCCCGCCAACACTCTGGTCTTTTTTTTAATTAAATATTTTTTGATTGAAGGAAAATTGCTTTACAGAATTTTTTCTGCTTTTTGTTTCTTTTTCAGCTCAAGGGAAATGGTGGAATGGTGCTTTCACTGTCTTATTGATACTCTTGGGCACAGTTCACTCGTTTGCTGCCTTGACAGCTGTCCAGGCCTCTGTTTAGCACCTATCACATGCAGAAATTCCCTGGTGGTCCAGTGGTTAGGACTCTGTGTTTCCACTGCAGGGGACCAGGGTTCAATCCCTGGTCCAGATTTACAAGTCACATGGCATGGCCCCCCAATGAAACAAAAACAATCCCTTCCCACAAAATACTTGTCACATGTACTTGTAAGGCAGGGGCCTATTTCTTACTTTTTAGAAAATAAGCACTTGAGTCTGGAAGATCTCAGAGAATTTTGGGTGAATGAATAAAATGCATAAATATATATAACTATACCTTTCTTCTTGGATATTGTTTCCTTTTTTGCCTCACTAGAGAGAATTTAAAAAACAATTTCATACTGCATTTTTGTAGATTATAAACACTTCTGCTATTTTTATCCATAGCTATCCAAAATTTTCATAGGTTTCAAACTTGTAATACCTTGGATTGATTTATAACATAATTAATCTTTTCTTGGATTAATTATGGAATTACAAATACTTCTTTTTATAAATGGCACTGCTGTTGTCATCTCTTCTGAATCAAACTTTTCCCTAACATCAGTGGTGATTGAACATGAATTTTGATTTACTAAATATTTTTGTAATATTTTTGAGTATCCACCCATGACTCTAAAAATTCTGAAATATTTCCCAGTGGGCTTTTTATGGAAAATAATTTCAAGATGAGCAAAGTATTCTGGAACACACACATCTGTCTCTTATCTCTTATCTAGTATTTTCTATGTGGTAGGAAAATAGAAATGTATTAGAGAGGATTTGTTGTTTAGAACTTAATTAGAATGTCATGCAATTTATTAAGTTGTCAAATGGTTTTGTGAGTATGGTTAGTCTTTTTCCTCTCTATCTAAATTTCAATGGATTTTTTTGTTTGTTTACAGGTATATATTTGGGTGTTTTAGGTAAATGTAGTGAATGACACTATTTTATGATATTTTGTTAACATCAATGGACCCTTGGTGGATTTCACCACGTTTATTCAATAAGATAAATAGAGCTCTATTCCAGTGGTATATTTGGCAGCCATGCTTCTGTGAGATAATCTATTAGCAGGTTCCTGTCCAGGTGAAGAGTACATTACCAGTAGTAGTAGGGACACAGCCCATGTGTTCTCTTTTTATTTTTTTAAGACCTATCAGTAGTGGATCCTGCTCACCTGGTTTTCCGGGGAATTCCCTCATTTAGTTCTTTATCGTCTATATATCTTATACTTGAGCTTCTTCGTCTTAAAAAAACTTTTTATGTTTTTCATACATGTTATTTAACATCTCAGTGTTCTACAAAGTATCTTTAATTTTCTAAAGTTAAAGGAAAAAAACCCTAATTTTTAAAACCATTTTTACATCTGAGTAATAATAACCTTCTTGTTATGTGCTAAGTAGACACTCTTTGTCCAAAATCATATACCACTTCTATTAATATATTGAACTGCTGTGATTAGTATGTAGTGGAATTAAATTAGAAAACAGGTTAAATGTTTCTTGAATTTCCAAAGAAAAGCATACTGTTAAAGTTTTCATTTCAAAGAGAGTGGCTCTGCTGGTCTAAAATTTATGGGAAGACACTTATCATATATATTATTTTAGTATATTTTATATTTTAACTTTTTTCTTAAGAAGAAAATTGTATGATGCAGAAATTGAAATGACTAGTTAAAGTTCACTGAGATCTGGTATGAGGGGTTTTGTAGATTTTGCTACTTTTTGGAAGCACTTTTACCTTCTCACTCCTCATTTGATGTATCAGTACGTTTTTCATAAAATGTTTTAGATAAAATCCTAGACAAAATTATTTTAAGTTGGTGTTCAAAGCATAATCTAAACTTCCAGATGCAAAATGAAATAACAGTTCTGAAATTTCATCTTTGGAAAAGAAATGCTACACATAACCCAGTGCTTATCCCAGCATTATTAATGTCATCAATGCATGCTGAATCAATTATGTGTGTACACACACACACATATATTATTTTTTCAGATTCTTTTCCCTTATAGGTTATTACAAAGTGTTCCCTGTGCTATATAGGGGGTCCTTGTTGGTTATTTATTTTATATATGTTAATGGTAGTGAGTTTATGTTAACCTTAAACTAATTTATCCTTCCTCCCTCCTAGACTTTTTTTTAATGAGGATTAAGTGAGATTGTGAAATGCTTAGAAAAGTGCTTGATGCATAATGTACACAATGTGTTTGTTAAATGAATAAACAAAAATGCTAAGCAGAGTTCTTAGGATTTTATATTTCATATACCCATTTCTGTAGCACTGTGAGATATGTGATGTTGTTAATTTTACCAATGTAGGGGTTTGTTTAAAGACATTAAATGAATAGCCCCAAATCACACAGCTGTTCTGTTTTGGGGCGAGAGCTCAAGCCTGTCTCGTGCTGATGTCTGTTCGTGCAGCAGCTTTGCCTTTGAGCTATTTATAACCTAGTTGGGAAGATGAAACGAGTGTAAATAGCTCAGAGATTGTGTGTTTAGATTACACAGTATTACTAATTTTGAAAAGTGTTGACATTAAGCTTCTGAGAAGACTTTACAGCTTGAATAGAGGTATAGATGGGTTTTATAACTTAAGTACAGTTTTAATGTCTGGAATGGATATGGATGTGGGATATTTCAATTTGGAAAAAATATAAGAAAATATTTTAAAAATGGGATTGACATAGCCCATTGAATTACACTACTTAGGGAATTTGGCTAATTTCTAAAGATTTATCCCAAGAATAAATATCAGATAGCAAGGATAATGCCCTCTAGAGCAGTGATTAGTTTTGGCCCCAGCCACATGGGGAAATGTCTGGAGATACTTTTATCCTGATTTATTTTTTATTTTATTTTTTAATTTATTTGGCCACCCTGTGAGGCATGTAGGATACTAGTTCCCTGACCAGGGATCAAACCTGCACCCCTTGCATTGGAAGCATGAGGTCTTCACCATCAGACCATCAGGGAAGTCCCTGGAGACGTTTTTACTTGTCACAATTGGGAGATCCTGCTGGCTTCTAGTGGTTAAAGGTCACAGACAGTGCCCCAGAGCAAAGGATTATCTATCCTCAAATGTCAATAATGTCAAAATTAAGAACTCCTGTGCCGTCTATGGGGTCGCACAGAGTCGGACACGACTGAAGCGACTGAGTAGTAGTAGTAGTAGTTTTAATGAAAAAGAATTATTCTTGTGTAGAGTAGAATTATATATACATATAATATATTGATAAATCCACATGGCTAAAATTAATGATATAAATATATTAATATGATTTATAATTCTACAGAAGAATTTCTAGAGATTTACTCTCTCCAACCTAAAGGGATTCCAAGAAACATCCCCAGTTTATGAATCTTTAAAACATTCCGAGCAGAAATACTGATAACAGAAATATTTTTGTTTTCTTCCAAAAAGGCATCATAGAGATTTAATTAAGAGGGCAATGCAGGTAACAACAAAACTTGCTGTTCTGTTTTAGATCTATGTTTAGCTTTCTTTGGGTCATTTTCCATGTATCTTTGTTCTTTCATCAACACCAGCATTCTTCACAATAAGTTGTTTTTGCTATATGCCAGGTGGTAACTTGCTTCCTTACTCTAGTAAGTCAGTTAGTACAAAATGTACCAAGTCAATTGTGAGCAGATATTATTGGGCTTTCTTTCTGACATCCATTTGGCTGATGGTACATTCTGATAGTTTCATGTTCATTTCAAAAGGAAACATGTGACGCTGAGAAGACACCATGCAAGATCAGAGGCTGTGAGAAAAAAGGAAACTGAAAAATAGGAGGTGTTCAAACTGGAGACTCTGCCTGATAAAGGGATCCCTAAACAGTGTTAATTAAATGGCTTCATAATTTCAAATGAAGAAAAAGCATTCTATAATTATTTGAGTTCCAGACAATGCTGCCTTAATTATAAGGGTTTTGCACATCTTTCCCCAATTTATGTAGAATCACTATCAAAGATCTGTTTTACTAAACCACATCAAATTCTTCACTAACTTTTCCAGCTTCTGCATTTCCAGCAATTTACAGGGGTTACCCTTCAGCACCTATAGCCGTAACAATTCTAATTTTGAGCCCATTCTGGAGGGAGTAGGGGCTGCTACTCATAAACCCTTAGCACTTTGCCCTATTTTTTGAGTTATTAAGGAAGGGACTCTGGGATTTGAAGATATGCTTATTTATTCATTTATATTTGGTGTTTACTACTTGGAAATAAAAGTTAAATTCAAATGCACTTGGAAAAAAATAACTGACATTGATATTTGTGTATTAAAATACAAATAAATGGGGTAGGACAAAGTACTAGGAAGTATGAAACATACTAACAAAGAGTAGAAAGAAGTTAGAGAGGAGAGATGGTTGTGCCTATAATAAAGGTCACCACTTCTACAGTATTGCTGAGAGCTAGTTAAAGATTATGTGGAATTATTTTAATTTTATGAAGATGAGGCCACTAGGAGACATGATTGGCAGTGACCAATGTAACCCGAGAGGAAAATAGAAGTTGACTTATGAACTAGATAAGGGCAGCATAGAGAGAACATCTCATTCCATGCATCTTTTAAGTGACCCTTATCTTGGATAGTCGTAGGACAAGGATAAAGACATGAATAACATTTAGTTATGAATGACTAGTGTTTAGTTATCAGCTAAACTGTCCAATGAAAACACAATGATATGCTTAAGTAAAAGAGAAGCAATGTTCTCTTAGATAGAACAGATGCTTCTGCCATCAATGTGACTGTGCAGCGTGTTTGAAATATGTGGATTCCAGATTTGCTCCACGGCCTGAATGTTCTAGTGCCTGTTGGAGGAGGGTCACTGACCAGAAAGAAACCTGAGGTCCAGTTTGGGAGGCCTTGTAGGCCTGTTATCACAATGATTAGGCTTGCACTGAAGGTCAAAAGTGTTTCACAAAGACAAGTATGGCAGCATTATGGAGAGTGGCTTGAATGTGGGAAGATAAACAACAAACAAAATTATGTGACTAGTCCAGGTGACTTAGTTGAACTGGGTAGGTGACTTTTCGAGAGGAACTGAGGAGCCAGCATATTAAACGTTAAATAGGTAAAAGCTGGAAACAGGAGCTATGAGGAAAAGAGAATGACTCTCATGTTTCTGCCTCAAACAGCTAGAAATGATGGTACTATTCAATAAAATAAGAAATTCGGGAAAAATAACACATTTTTATTTCAGTTTTTTTTGGTTTTGTTTTGCTTTGTTTTTTCTTTCCTTTTGCATTTAGGGAAAAAAATTCAAAATGGACTACTTAGCAATAGATGATATATGGGTGTATAATGAAGAATCTTGTATTTGTCATTTCCTTAAGGCTGCAAGGAGGAATGTATGATGACTGCCATTTAAACCTGAAGATGATTGGCTTTAGAGGATCTGAGAATAGTTATCCTATAGGATTAATATGTGCTGTGTGACTTGAAGGGTGCACACTGAGTATTCTTAAGACTGTATAGGCCTTCCCTGGTGGTCCAGTGGTGAGAACTCTGTCCACCCACTGCAGGGGACATGGGTTTGCTTCCTGGTCAGGGAACTAAGACCCCACATGCTGTGTGACAGGGCCACAAAAAAACCCTGAAATTGTATAAGTAGCTGTGACAATTCCTTTTCAAATGTTTTTGACTACGTTAGCACTAAATTTTTTAGAGTTCACTTTCTTCTAAAACATTCTAATGGAGATTTGTAAGACCAATGAAGAGAAAGTCCATAGTTTAGTGGTAAGCTGGGGATAAAAGATTTCAGATACAATGAGGAAACAGAGATGTAGTTAGGGAATCAGGAAAAAAAAATGTTTTGAACACAAAAGAAGATAATTGTGTAAAGGGCATTGCATATATGCCAAATCAAATGAAAATTGAGAAGAAAAACTTACTGAATTTGACATTGAAGTTATGATAGGGGCATGGTGACTGTCAGGAGTTAATGAGAGGAGGTTGATATAGAGAAATGTTTGTTAAAAAGTACACACTTCCAGTTATAAGAAGAATAAGTTCTGGGGCTGTAATGTACAGCATGCTGAGTGTAGCTAATAACATTGTACTTTGTTTCTGGGACTTCCCTGGTAGTCCAGTGGCTAAGACTCTGCACCCCCAGTGCTGGGGACCTGAGTTCCTTCCCTGGTCAGGGAACTAGATCCCACGTGCCACAACTAAGACCTGGCACAGTCAAATAAATAAATAAATCTAAAATTAAAAAAAAAAAAAAACTTGTATTATGTTCCTAAAATTAGGTAGGAAAGTAGATCTTAAACGTTCTTACCATAAAAAAGAAAAGGCAATTATGTTAGGAAATGGAGGTGTTAACTAGCTCAACTGTGGTAATCATTTGGCAGTAGGTATGTGTAGCAAATAATCATACTGTATGCCTCAAACTTACACAGTGTCATTTGTCAATTACATCTCAATAAAATTGTGAAATAAGAGAGAATAGACTGATTATGGTAATAAAATAAGGCAGAGCATAATAGGTTAGGAGTTTATGGGTAATGGGACTTAGAAGCAGTACATATAAGCTATATTATTTTTCCAAAAACTTTGATGGAAGAGAGGAAAGATCTTGAGGAATTGGCAGAATCAATTAAAGTTGTATTTGTTTTTTAGAATAATCAATGTTTGTTTATATTTATAGGTTGAAAGGAAGTAGCCATGCCCACATAAATATATACAAATTATGTTTGGGGTTGGGGATAAATAAATGAGAAATCTCTGAAAGGAGGTGGAATAGTCTGAAATTGAGAAAAGAGTACATGGAAACTTATTCTTCTAAGACATCAGGGAAGAATTTAAGTATGAATAAATACAATTTCATATTATAAATATATTTTTTAAATTGTGAGGGATGCGGAAGAGAAACTAGAAGAGAACATTTAATCCTCTCCTTCTTGTTTTCCTAGTGAAGTGTGAACCTGAGTTGTTTTCTTAAATGATAAATAGTGAGTAGGGTAGGTGACTCGAGAAAAGCAGTAAATGTTTGAACAACCACATGGAGGATGGAAATAAAAAAGAATAGGCATTAGTTATATGTTTGTTCAAGTTAATAGTTAAATGATCATTGGACTATGCTGAAGCAACTAACAGTGGAGCATTCCTTTCTCCTAAGAGCAATTTAGAAAATACAGATTAAATTAATTTTTTAAATGTCTGAAAGATTTAAAAGCCGCTGAGTCAACTAGGATTTGAGGAACTAAGATCTCAGTAGGAAGAGAAGTCATTGAATTAGGTCCAGAATTCTGCTAGCCACTTCCTGCTCAATCCACTGTGCAATCTCAGTGGGTATAGGGGTGATGAGGATGTGAGATGTGGCCAGGTAGTGAAGAATCCACTAGAACTTTGGCAATCTCAAAGGACTTGGGGATATAAAAGCTGGATTTCAGAACCAAGTCAGTGAGAATTTGAGGGGCAAGATCCCTGAGAGAAGAGAAGCATAGAGAAGCCCGGAAGTCAGCACCTGAACCATGTGTAGGAGCCAAATTTGTAATTTATGCAAGACAGCAGGCTAAGAGGCCAACACAAACTATGAGAAAAGAAAAGCAGTGTTGTTGGCAGTGTCATAGTGCCAAGAGGACAAGACAAATGGGTACTAGAGCTGCCAGATAAAAGGGGCCAAGGAAATGCCCCAGGCTCTCAGTTGAGAGTGGATAAGAAGTAGACTGAACTTTAAAAATGCTGGGTTGTAGGCTATACACATCCCCAAATGTTCAAGATAATGCCTTCCTAATGATTGCCAACAAAGGTCCATGTAGTCAAGGCTATGGTTTTTCCAGTGGTCATGTATGGATATGAAAGTTGGACTGTGAAGAAAGCTGAGCACCGAAGAATTGATGCTTTTGAAGTGTGGTGCTGGAGAAGACTCTCTTGAGAGTCCCTTGGACTGCAAGGAGATCCAACCAGTCCACCCTAAAGGAGATCAGTCCTCGGTGTTCTTTGGAATGACTGATGCTAAAGCTGAAACTCCAGTACTTTGGCCACCTCATGTGAAGAGCTGACTCATTGGAAAGGACTCTGATGCTGGGAGGGATTGGGGGCAGGAGGAGAAGGGGACAACATAGGACAAGATGGCTAGATGGCATCACCGACTCGATGGACATGAGTTTGGGTGAACTCCAGGAATTGGTGATGGACAGGGAGGCCTGGTGTGCTGCGATTCATGGGGTCGCAAAGAGTCAGACATGACTGAGCGACTGAACTGAACTGAACTGAACTGAACTCAAGGAATTTGGAGAGAGAGAATTAGTAAACTGAATAGGCTAGTAGAAAGTATCCAGATTAAAATACAGAGAACAAAATGTGAAATAAAATATAGATTAAAGTATAATGAATATCTGGGGTATGATTTAAAAATCTCTGGGGAAGAGAAAGAGAATGGGGCAGAAATAATATTTGAAGATATAATGGCTGAGAATTTTCTGTAACTGATAAAAATGCTGTTATGAACTCAAGGGTAAATACAAAAAAATCAGATATTATGCATATTGCATTAAAACTGTTGAAAACTAAAGGCAAAGAAAAAACATCCTAAAAGCTTATCCAGAGGGGAAAAGACATATTCAGAACAGCAAGAGCTGACTCACTGGAAAAGACCCTGATGCTGGAAAAGACTGACAGCAGGAGAAAGGGGCTACAGAGGATAAGATGGTTAGATGGTATCACGACTCAACAGACATGAGTTTGAACAAATTCTGGGAGATGGTGAAGGACAAGGAAGCCTGGTGTGCTGCAGTCCATGGGGTCGCAAACAGTCACACGCTACTGAGCAACTGAACAAGAGAAAAGCAAAAAACTGAAAGTAAATTCCTCAACAGACCAGATCGAAGCCATGAGGTAACAGAATGACATTTTTTAAGTGCTGAAATAAAATAAGAATAATAATTTACAGTATAATCATTTACTATAAAATGCAATAATAATTATCATAATAATTTATTATAAAACCATTATTTATTATAAACTGTAATAATACTAATTGGAGTTGCTACAAGCTTAAATGAATACAGTAGACAGTCTGTAAGTCCATAAACACTTATACAACCACTTGATTAATGAAATGTTTATACTGTAGTATTAAATGGTTAAAGACAGCATTTCTAATAAATAATGCCAAGTTTATTGGACAAGATTTTGAGTATGTCTTATACTCAACAACATATCCAACAGACCAATAGAAACACATAAAGAATTATTCAACCTCAGATAGTCATGCAAGATGTGTGAATTTAATCTATAATGAGATATTGTTACATATCCACCAGATGTTTAAAATTACAAAACTGACAATATTAAATATTGAGAATGATTTCTTCCATGTGAGTATTAACATCCGGATGTACAAAGGCCTAATAATTTCACATCCAAGTAATTGCATTCTTAGGAATTTCACATCAGAAACATAAAAATGCGTGCACCCAATGTCACGTCTAAGAATGTTCATAGCAGCACCATTAGTAATAGCCCAAAGTAGAAACAATCCAATGTCCACTAACGGTGGAATGGATAAACATTTTAGGAAATACTCAAACAGTAAAACAGTTTACATTAATAATGAATGAATGTGTTATTCTACACATGTCAATATGGATGAGTCTCACAAACTTAATGGTGAGCAGAGTAAGCCAGACTGATACGTACAGGAGTACATACTGTTCTTGATTCTATTTATATAAGGGTAAAAATAAAAGTAAAAATATTCTCTAGTGACAATGTAATGGTCACCCTCCTGGAGGAGATGGGGAAGGCTTTTGGAGTGCTGATATTGTTCTGTATCTCGATCTGGGTGGTGGTATCATGGATGAATTCATTTTATGAAAATTCACCAAACTGTATGATTAAAATAATCTATTAATAATTTTTCTGCATCTATCTTATCCTTCAATAAAAATATTACATTAAGAAAGGGACTAAACTGTTACTGAAATTCATGTGTTTATAGTGGAGCTAACCATCGCTTTCCCAGGGTTTATATTAGTAAATGAGCTGGCATAGTGCAGGGAGCGCTGAAGAAGCCTGAGCCCCAAATTGATGCATTCAAACTGTGGTGTTGGAGAAGACTCTTGAGAGTCCCTTGGACAGCAAGGAGATCAAACCAGTCAATCCTAAAGGAAATCAACCCTGGATATCCATTGAAAGGGTTGTTGCTGAAGCTCCAATACTTTGGCCACTTGATGTGAAGAGCTGACTCTTTGGAAAAGATCCTGGTGTTGGGAAAGATTGAGGGCAGGAGGAGAGGGGTCGGCAGAGGATGAGAAGGTTAGATAGCATCACCGACTCAACGGACATTAATTTGAACAACCTCTGGGAGGTAGTGAAGTACAGAGGAGCCTGGTGTGGTGCAGTCCATGGGGTTGCAAAGAGCCAGACGTGACTTAGCAATTGAACAACAAAAAGTGTGGAAATAGTGAAAAGGTTGGCATCATAAAACATTTATGTTTTTAAACCTTTAAGTTTAAAAGCTTTAAGTTCTTCATCTAATTATTATTCCTAAATCATAAATGTTTAAAGGAGTGACCCCACTGGAGAATAGTATTCAGAGGCATTTTTTCAACAAATTATTATTTAATTTTTGGTCTTACTATGGCATTCATGCTTTGGTGGCAACTGAAGCAGAACACTTGGATATTAGTCCAACACCTTAAATAGATTGCCAGCTCACACACCCTCATGTCTTTATTCTTGGATTTGTTTCCATTTGGTCACTTGAAAATGTATTTAATGGCTAAAAAGAAACAGACATGAATTAATTTATTGTGCTTAATATAGTCTACAGGCAGTATAACTCCATGATGAAGTCTGGTGCGTGTTGACTTCTCAATGCCAAAATGTTTCTACTTTTTTGTGGGTGTTATTAAACCATTGTTCTTTATTTGATTGTCATGTGTGTGCTATCTGCGCAGTCATGTTCGACTCTTTGCAACCCCATAGACTATAGCCCACCAGGCTCCTCTGTCCATGGGATTCTCCAGGCAAGAATACTGGAGTGGGTTGCCATTTCCTTCTCCAGGGGATCTTCCCGACCCAGGAGCCGAACCCGGGTCTCCTGCATTGCAGGTGGATTCTTTACCGTCTGAGCCACCAGGGAAGCTGGTGATACATGATTGTCATGAGGTACTTTAAACCCCACTTTTCAAACTTGTGTGCCTAAGTATCATCTGATAAAGTTGTTGAGATGCAGATTTCCAGGTCCATGCTGAAGACTCTGAAAATGTAAAGTGTCTGCATTTTAACACTCCAGGTGATTCTGTGAAGATACTTTAGTAGACTGTGTTTTGGGAAACACTACTTTAAGCTCATTGTCGGTGGACTGCAGCTATTCAGAATGGGATTTTAATTTTTTAATATATTTGGCTGCCTTGGGTCTTACTTAGATGTAGCACTTGGCCCTTTTGCTGCATCATGCAGGATCTTTCTTTGTGGTATACAGACTCCCAGATGTAACATGTAGGCTCAGTAATTGCAGCTCACGGGCTTAGTTGTTCAGAGGCATGTAGGATCTTAGTTCCTTGGCCAGATATCCAACCTGAGTCCTCTGCACTGAAAAGTGAATTCTTAACCACTGGACCACCAGGGAAGTCGCCAGAATGGGATATTTTACTGTAGATTTGGGGAGGGGGGGCGCTTTTCCTTTGGTTTTTTGTTTGTTTTGCTGCATATATCACATGAATTGTAACATTATGGGGCATCTTTGGGCTTCACCAGTGGCGCAGCAGTAAAGAATCCAGCTACAATGCAGGAGACTCTGGACACATGGGTTTGATCCCTAGATCAGGAAGATCCCCTGGAAGAGGGCCTGGCAGTCAAATCCAGTATTCTTGCCTGGGAAATCCCATGGACAGGGGAGCCTGGCGGACTACAGTCCACGGGATTGCAAAGAGTCGGACACGACTGAAGCAACCATGCACAGCACATGGGGCATCTTTATTTGAAGCAAAGGGTTTAAGGTGCTACTGAGCAAAGTGGATATGAGAAAGCAAATGGAGCATATTTAAAATCAAACTTGGAGTTTGGAAGCTGCCACCAGCTCCTGTGATGAATCATATAATATATGACTCAGACAAAGCTGAAATGACAGATGGCCTTGTTATGACTTTAGGCGGGCACTCCTTCAACTACTGAAGTTTATGAGAAGTTTTACAACCCAGGAATTCTGAAGTTATTTCTGATGCGTGTAGTTTCATGTCATCTTTATGGGAGCAAAAAAGATCTATATCTCACATCCCCAACATTTTTGTTAGTCACGATTCAAACAAAAGGATACGATGTAAGAAAGTCTGTGCCCACACATTGCATCTTTACCACCCGTTTCATTGGAGCTAATCAAGGTGAAGCTGAATCAGTGACTCAACAACACCCTGTTAATCCGATAGGCATTAATTCACAAAGGCATGAAATAAAGTTTTTTTCATGTGTTTGACTTTTTCTCCCCTTAATGCATTTCTAGGAATTACTCTAAAGTATGGGCTAAGTTTTGCTGTCAAAAATGGACTGATGTCCCCTTTCAAAGCTTCCTGCCAATGAAGATTATAGATTATGTTTTTTTTTTTAAGTGAGCTGAGATATGTAATTCTCTTAATCCAATTTTAAAATAGCTTCTTAAAACTTCCTTTCATCCTGTGTTGTCCACCACTGTTACAGCTGTTTCTTAACTTGCAAAGATAAGCAGTGATGCAGATTGCAATATCACGGTTTGCAGCTGTCCGTGGTTTTCCACTGTCTAGCAACCTTTGATGTCTCCTCTTTGATGTGTCTTATTAATGAAGCACAACTAGAAAAAACCACCAGTCTTGACAAAAACTTTTAGAGTATTGACTGTATTAAGAAGTAAAAAGAAGAATCTAAAATAACAGCTTTGCACCAGATTTCAATTTTTCTTTTTCAAAAAATGTCTGTTGGACTTTCCCGGTTGTCTAGTGGTTAAAACTGGACTGCCAATGCAAGGGGCATGGGTCACTTCCTGACTGGGGACTAAATTCCTCATGCCATGTGGCATGGCCAAAAGATTAAAAAAAAAATCTATTGATGTTCTGACATATAAACACAGGGCTGGCATCATGTTGTATGGTATTTTCTTAATTATTTTGCAAGAGTTAGAATCTGGAAAAGCATATGACCCAATGTGAGTCCAAAATGAGAAGATGGTAATATCGCTGGTTGATTCATGCCACTTCAATTTGCTGCTTCCTGCCTCTATCTAGTTCCTCACAAAGAACTTCACTTTCTACTTTCTCTTTCTTGTTTGACTGGAGAAAATCTGCCCCTCCTCTTTTTCAAAGATTCAAATAAAGATCAAACCTCATAAGGCCATTTCTCCACCTATGATTTAACATTATGTATGTGTAACAACCTGGGTGACTGAGTTGCTAGTCACTAGTTTAGCGTATCTGCTTGTCTTCCTTGCCTCTAAAATTAGGCTATTAGCATTTGACTCACTTCCACATTTCAAATTTGGACTTTTGTGTTTGGCTCCCTCAAACTGCTTCTTGATGGGCAGTCCCTGGCATTTAGGAGGCACCCAAATATTTGTTGAATGAGTGAATGATATTTACCATGTTTACTTCCCCTTCCTGGCATACTTTTTGTTTTCCAAGATTAGCTTTTGCTTGGTTTTTTGTTTTCCAATATTTTCTTGTTGTTGTTAAGTCTCTAAGTGGGTCTGATCTTTATGACCCCAGGGACTGTAGCCCGCCAGACTCCTCTGTCCTTGAGATTTCCCAGGCAAGAATACTGGAGTGGGTTGCCATTTCCTTCTTCATTTCTGATATTTCAGGGGGGTGGGGAAAGAGCATTAGTCCCATAAAAAACTAAACTTATGGGATGAGGAAGGGCTATGTTTTTATACATTTAATGTGAAGTGCCATTGCATTTTCTCCCTAAGAGTAGGTATTTACTTCTACTCAGAAAAGGAAAGGTATTTTTCTTTATAATCTTCCACCTCATGCTATTCTAATAATTTTATTTCGTTATTTTTGGCTGCTCTGGGTCTTCTTTGCTGCATGTGGCCTTTCTCTAGTTGCGGCCAGTAGGGACTACCGTCTAATTGCAGTGCCTGGAATTCTCATTGCAGATGCTTCTCTTGTTGTGGGGCACAGGCTCTAGGATCAGGGGCTTCAGTAGTCGTGGCTCTTGGACTCATTGGTTGTGACACCTGGGCTCTAGCACACAGGCTCAGTAGTTGCGGTTCCTGGGCTTATTTGCCCCACGGCATGTGGAATCTTCACAGACCAGTGATCAAACCTGTATTCCCTGCATTGGTAGGTGGATTTTCAACCACTGGACCACTAGGGAAGTCCTCTGCTTGCTATTCTAAATATGTAGTTTTATTTGTGGTTTGCAGCCCTGAGCACTGGTGACATGGCAGAAACATGGTTAAAGAAAAGGAACAGTCATCTCTTGGTCGAGGAGTGAGTTGAATCCCCTTGTAGCGTGTCCTTCTCTTCTTTGGCCCATTTTCTTTTCCATCCTTCCTGCCTAGTCTTCTATTTTCTAATTTGTCTACCATTGACCTGTCGAGAGAGAAAAGCATCAAGTTAGAAATTGCTATGTATAAATGTTCTAAACCAATACATTGTGTACCTTACACAATGTTACACATCAATTATATCTCAATATGAAGACATATATAAATTCAATGAAAATAACTAGCTATTTCCTTCTGTCTAAAAGAAAGATATCAAAAGTGTGAACAGACATGACCTCCTCAGATCAACTGAATAACTGTTTAAAAATGCAGATCCCCAATCTCTCTATAGATCTGATTATGGGTCTTATGGAATGAGGGTCAAAGTTTTGTGTATTTAATCAAAACCCTAGGCATTTATTTTATACTCTCTGTTTTAAGACTCAGCTGCCCTTGACCAATGATATATAAACTTCAAGTGGAAAAATTAACTAAATGACAATCCCAAATGCTTATTCTTTTGTAGATCTTCTAACTTAACAGTAAAAAAAAAAAAAAGCCCACTTAAAAAGTATGATAACCACAGAGAACTGTGATGGGCATCAATTACATTATTTGACCATAACTATTGTAAAAGGACAAAGTATATTTTAAAAAATTATTCATAAAATTATTCTTTGAAAGCCAGTCATTTAAGAACTATTGTTTTTGCTTTTGCTTTTTTTCAATGTTTGCATCTTTTTCTGTGTGAACTTTTGCACCTCTCTCTCTCTTTCCACCCTTACCCTCTCTCCGTTTCCACTTTCCCTCTCTTCCCTTCCTCCTGTCTCCCTTCTTCTTCCCCAAAACTCCTTTCCAGCCCCTCTTGCCTTGGCAAGCCACCCATTATGATCACATCTTTAGCACTCAGGAGCATGATGTCATTGAGAGAATGACCGTCACAGTCGTATCTTGCTCTGATACTTATTAGGTGTATGATATTAACATTTCTCATTTCTTGTTGCCTCAACACTAAAAGTACTTTATAGTGCTGTTTTGTGAGATTAGAATGAGACTCCCGCGTGTGAAGTGCTCAGCAGAAATCCTGTCAGTCATCACTCAATGGCTGGTTTTCGTGGTTATGAGTTATAATGGCCACACAGGAAAGGATGTGTTAAAGAGAAAAGTTGAGTCCTTAAGTTCAGTTCAGTTCAGTCTCTCAGTCGTGTCTGACTCTTTGCGACCCCATGAATCGCAGCACACCAGGCCTCCCTGTCCATCACCATCTCCCGGAGTTTACTCAGACTCACATCCATTGAGTCCGTGATGCCATCTCATCCTCGGTCGTCCCCTTCTCCTCCTGCCCCCAATCCCTCCCAGCATCAGAGTCTTTTCCAATGAGTCAACTCTTCGCATGAGGTGGCCAAAGTACTGGAGCTTCAGCTTTAGCATCATTCCTTCCAAAGAAATCCCAAGGCTGATCTCCTTCAGAATGGACTGGTTGGATCTCCTTGCAGTCCAAGGGACCTTCAAGAGTCTTCTCCAACACCACAGTTCAAACGTATCAATTCTTCGGCGCTCAGCCTTCTTCACAGTCCAACTCTCACATCCATACATGACCACTGGAAAAACCATAGCCTTGACTAGGCGGACCTTAGTCGGCAAAGTAATGTCTCTGCTTTTGAATATGCTATCTAGGTTGGTCATAACTTTTCTTCGGGACCTTAAATATTGTAATAGTTGTTAGACTCTGAAGATACAAAGAGGAGTTCCTAACCTCACGTTGTTCACAGTCTTGTAAGAAAAGTGCAGTAGTGTAAGATGAGGATTCAGAGGAGCCACTCAAGAGACAATGATCAGTATTTCCACACACAGGGTCAGTTCCCTTGCTGTGAAATATATATAGAGAGAGGGAGGAAATTTAAACAGTTCATTCCAGTCATTTCTCTCAGTTTAAAATGGTAACCATATCATGTCCTGACTTAGTGGGTTTTTACATCCAACTGAAAAAGCTGTCACTTCCTTGATATACTCACTTCCATCCGATTGAGTACCATAATAAATACAGAAATATGTATTGACTACTATTGTAAATGCCTCCCCTTAGAGTTTTTCAGTGTACAACTTGTACAACCATCCAAGGCAGCCTTATAACCTTAAACAGTATTTATGTCACATTGGCTTTCATTATTTGGTTTGGCAAATAACATAGTTGGGTAATTTTTCTAATACAAACAATCATGATGATCCTGAGCTCATAATCTTGTCATCATTGTAGTCCTAGGATAGAGGTTATGTTGTGGTTAGCTAAATGAGATTGTTATCATTGTCTGTAGTTGGACTGAAATGTTGATTGCAGTGACCATGCCCTCCAGGCAGAGAGAGGAATTCTGAATAGGTCACCTAATAAATGATTCCCTCTCAAAGGACTGTTAGGAAGTACAGGAGCATAATATGTAGAAAGCATGTAACCTACAATGTCCTTCCATTATATATTATTTGGTCTCAGACATTTCAAATATGTAATTGTAGATTCATTGAAAATAACCTGATAACACATGTCAATAAAAACAAATCAGAATTTAATCACATTTTTGCTTCCTTCTCACTTGTGTTTAATGTCTGCAGTTGACACTCCCGACCCCTATGTGGAACTTTTCATCTCTTCAACCCCTGACAGCAGGAAGAGAACAAGACACTTCAATAATGACATAAACCCTGTGTGGAATGAGACCTTTGAATTTATTTTGGATCCTAATCAGGAAAATGTTTTAGAGGTAAGTGAGTCATCGGGGGATAGTGGGTCAATGGGGGTCAAGTGAGTCACTGGGTGGGGGGGTTATCTTCAAGTTGAGCTTGAACGCATCAAATTTTCCCTCTCACTGCCTTCATTCTTCTCAGTTAGGTGGCTGGAGTACAGCTGTACAGTATATGGTAGATGAGCTTCTAGCTGCCACACATCAAGCTATGTGAGTGTCCAAATGCAGAAGTTACGAGGGGCTAGAGTCTTTCATCCTCACCATGTACTTTGCTACAGTCCATGGAGTCATGAGAGTCAGACATGATTTAGTGACTAAACCATGCCAATCAATTGCACTTTGGAGAAAATATTCTTTCTGTTTTAAAAGGGAGGATCCAAGCACAAAGGATAAAATATTGCCGATTAGGACGTCAAAATAAGTTAATTTTCTTAAATTTGAAATAGTTAGCTTTAAAATAAGTTCACATAAATCTTTTCCAATAGTTACATGAGTTTTCTACATTAACTCCTTTCTCATATTCCAAAATAACATTTCCTCTGAGAGGGGAGAAATTTCATTTTTCAAAATGTGATAATGAATAGGTCAATCACAAGAGTGAAAAAGTGAATGATTATGTTAGAAACTCAGACAAGACAAAGTATTACTAGTAGAATATTTAGGATTTCAAATGACTATTAAATATTGCTTGAAGTTTTTCATTTTTTTTTCAAGTGTGGTGGAGATTTTAGATATAATTTCCAAAGATCCCAGAAAAATTTGATATCTGTGCTCTATTTTTTTCTCTCTACAGATCACATTAATGGATGCCAACTATGTTATGGATGAAACTCTTGGGACGACAACGTTTCCCATATCTTCTATGAAAGTTGGAGAGAAGAAACAGGTTCCTTTTATTTTCAATCAAGTAAGCAACACAACAGAATTATTTTTCAACCTTATGTCGGATAAAATCTAGTTAATCTGGAGAGTTGGAGTTTAATGTTTGGAAATCCTTCCCTTCCTTCCTTTCTTTTTTCCTTAGCTGTGCTGCATTTCTCAGATTTCAATAATTTTTTTAAGAATAATAAACCTTTAGAAAAATTATTTACACTGAGCAAACATTAGAGTCTTTTTACAGGAAAGCAACTGGTAGACCAGGATTCAGAAAGCTTGTCAATGCATTAATTTATTCTTGTTGGGTGCAGCTCGGTGTTTTTGTCCCTTCAAATGATTTTCCAAATCTCTCTCCTTTCACCTAAATGTACATATCCCTTAATCTTACCTCCTTTCCTAACAGTTACCATCCTGAATTATCTCTTTGTTCATGAACCTCCATGATAATTACATGTTGTTCATTGGGACTGAATCTTTTAACCTCTGCAAACTAAAATCCCGTAGTCCAGAAATTTAGAATAGTGGTCATGCATGCCTAAGAAATGACTTAAGCCCTGAGGACTACCTGACCAGTTCATGTAATCAGAGGAACCCTGGTGCCTTATGCACACTGCAGTCACGCACTCCCCAGTTATCCCTTTAGCTGCTACAGGAAGCACATCTTCTATATATTTTCTGTCCAGTGCCAAGAGATACACTGGCCACATTTTAAAGTTATTTCATTCATTCCTCTTTCAAATGTTTACTGGAGTCTACCCATCATTGTGTTATGCTCAAGGCTTCTAAAGAAGAATAAGATATAGGAAGTTTTTCCCTCAATTATCTTCACCTGGGGCAGAGGTGAGGTAGAGGTTGGGAAAGCAAATGGATATAGAGAGATAGATGTGGTGAAAAGAAACCACCACATAGCAAGATTAAGTATCAATGAGGCATATACAGAGTGCAGTGCGAAGACAGAATAAAGAAAGATTGTGTTATGAGAGGAGGCCAGGTGTGGATCCGTATCAGTAGGTGATTTTGAGCAGGTCGAACAGTGAACATAGCTGTTAACACTTTGTCATTTGAAGCCGGGTTGTTTGGTGTTTAAATCCTACCTTTGTTTCTTACCATCTGTTTCATCCTGGCAAGATCACTTAGCTTCTCTGAATCTGGATTTACTCACCTGTGAAGTGGAGATCCTTGAGGAGGAAATGGCAACCCATTCCAGTATTCTTGCCTGGAAAATTCAATGCTCAGAGGAGCGTGGTGGGCTACAGTCCATGGGGTCTCAAAGAGTTGGACATGACTGAATGACTGAGCATGCAAAGTGGAGATAATATCTCATAGGAAAATCACTATGATTAAATGAGTTAATTCTATTTATATTTATCTATATAATTTATATGTAATCAATATTACATTTAAATATATTCTGATATAATTATTCAGTTCAGTTCAGTTCAGTCGCTCAGTCGTGTCTGACTCTTTGCAACCACATGAATCACAGCACGCCAGGCCTCCCTGTCCATCACCAATTCCTGGAGTTCACTCAAACTCATGTCCATTGAATCGATGATGCCATCCAGCCATCTCATCCTCTGTCATTCCCTTCTCCTCCTGCCCCCAATCCCTCCTAGCATCAAAGTCTTTTCCAATGAGTCAATTCTTCACATGAGGTGGCCAAAGTACCGGAGTTTTAGCTTCAGCATGATCTCCTTTAGGATGGACTGGTTGGATCTTGTTGCAGTCCAAGGGAGTCTCAAGAGTCTTCTCCAACACCACAGTTCAAAAGCATCAGTTCTTTGGTGCTCAGCTTTCTTCACCATCCAACTCTCATATCCATACATGACTACCGGAAAAACCATATCCTTAACTAGACGGACCTTTGTTGGCAAAGTAATGTCTCTGCTTTTAAATATGCTATCCAGGTTGGTCATAACTTTCCTTCCAAAGAGTAAGCATCTTTTAATTGGCTGCAATCACCATCTACAGTGATTTTGGATCCCCTCAAAATAAAGTGTGACACTGTTTCCACTGTTTCCCCATCTACTTGCCATGAAGTGATGGCACCAGATGCCATGATCTTCGTTTTCTGAATGTTGAGCTTTAAGCCAACTTTTTCACTCTCCTCCTTCACTTTCATGAAGAGGCTTTTAAGTTCCTCTTCACTTTCTGCCATAAGGATGGTGTCGTCGGCATATCTGAGGTTATTGATATTTCTCCTGGCAATCTTGTTTCCAGCTTATGCTTCTTCCAGCCCAGTGTTTCTCATGATGTACTCTGCATATAAGTTATATAAGCAGGGTGACAATATACACCCTTGACGTATTCCTTTTCCTCTTTGGAACCAGTCTGTTGTTTCATGTCCACTTCTAACTGTTGCTTCCTGACCTGCATGCCGGTTTCTCAAGAGACAGGTCAGATGGTCTGGTATTCCATCTCTTTCAGAATTTTCCACAGCTTATTGTGATCCACACAATCAAAGGCTTTGGCATAGTCAATAAAGCAGAAATAGATATTTTTTTGGAACTCTCTTGCTTTTTCATGATCCAGCGGATGTTGGCAATTTGATCTCTGGTTCCTCTGCCTTTTCTAAAACCTGCTTGAACATCTGGAAGTTCATGGTTCATGTACTGCTGAAGCCTGGCTTGGAGAATTTTGAGAATTACTTACATTTACATAATTTTTTATGAAATATGATTATATATTAGTTTATACATTAAGTATATAACACTACATATAAAATGTGCTCATTCGTGTCCAACTCTTTGAGGCCCCATGGACTGTAGCCCGCCAGGCTCCTTTGCCCATGGAATTTTACAGGCAAGAATATTGGAGTGGGGTACCATTTCTTACTCCAGGGGATCTGCCCAACCCAGGTATTGAACCCATGTTTCTTGTATCTCCTGCATTGTCAGGCAGATTATTTACCACTAGAGCCACCTGGGAAGCCCACATATAAAATATATAACAATAATTGAGTATAGAAATATATATAATACTCAGACAGATTCCCTGGGGCTTAGAGGGTAAAGTGTCCACCTGTAATGCGGGAGACCCAGGTTCAATCTCTGAGTCTGGAAGATCCCCTGGAGAAGGAAATGGCAACCCACTCCAGTACTCTTGTCTGGAAAATCCCATGGATGGAAGAGCCTGGGAGGCTGCAGTCCGTGGGGTCACGAAGGGTCAGACGTGACTGAGCGACTTCACTTTACTTCACATAGATTATCCATCCGTACATATAATACTTAGTGCCTCATACATGTGTGTGTGCCTATTAAGCAGTATATAAATGTTTGTAAAGAGCTGAATTTCAGTAGGCAGAGAAGCAGTTATGAGCGTTCTAGTTTCTAGTAGAAACTGCCAAGGCAGGGAGTCTTGAAAAAAGAAAGCAAGCTGAGGCATGACAAGTTACACAGCTTGGCAAGTACATGCTGGTAGGCAGTGGGTAGAGAGTTAGAGGTGGTTAAAGGCTAACATTACCTAGGCATGTTACTAAGGTCAGTTCTCAGCAGACCCTTGTTGAGGGCTTTGTAAGCATGATGGGCCTTTCTGAAATGGAACGTTTTTTCCTGCTCTTCAGTCTGTGACTCAAAGATTGATTTTAAGAGAGGAAACTGTAGGAAAACATGCATTACCTCTCCTGTCATTTCCTATGCTCAGTTGTGTGGCTGCAGGCTCTGAAAAAGACTTTCTGCATTCCTGAATTTTGAGTAGCTTATATAATTATTTTCTTTAACGTGCTTGAAAAAACAGTTGGCCAAGCAACTTTTTTTTCATTACACCATTCTTGAGTCCTTTGTAGTTTCAATCTGAATGAGAGTTCTTTTTTTGTAAATTAATTAATTTATTTCTTAAAATTTATTTCTTTATTTTTGGCAGTGCTGGGTCTTTGTTGCTGCCAGCTAGCTTTTCTGTAGTTGCAGCGAGCAGGGGCTAGTCTCTAATTCTGATGTGCAGGCTTCTCATTGTCGGGGCTTCTCTTGTTGCTGAGCATGGGCTCTGGGAGCGTGGGCTCTCTAGCATGGCCTCAGGAGTTGTGGCACGTAGGCTTGGTTGCTCTGAGGCATATGGAATCTTCCCAGTCCAGGGCTGGAACCTGCACCTGCTGCACTGGAAGCAACGAGTCTCAACCACTGGACCACCAGGGAAAGTCCCTCCATTAACTTATTTCTAGATGCTTTTTAATTCATGAATTTCTATGCACTAGAAAGAATGTCTTGTTTATCATTTGACTATTTTTACCCAGAAGTTTTCAATGCTTCCCATTTACAGATATGGAGAATGATAATGTAATAATTAAAATCTAATGATAATGTAATAATGATATCTAATGAAAATGATAATGTAATAACTAAAAAAGTCTTTTCTATGCATCTTTAAAGTATTTACCAAGCCATAGCTTATTTTTTAATATGAGAATCTGAGTCTTTACAGTGTACCTAAAACTTTGTTTAATATCAGGAAAGCTATCAAAAGTTTCATTTTCAAGGAACTAACAGTCTGTTTGGAGAAGGAGTAAGCATTCATGATAGGCTGATAAGTAATAGAATAAGTAGTCTCATGACGCATCTATTCATTGATTGACTTATTCAACACTGAATGTGTTCCAGGGAATATTCCAGGTGATGGGCAGACAGCAAAGGACATGGTGGATGATGGTTCCCAGGGAGCTTGCATGTTGATGGGGAAAGTAAATAGGCACCAAGAAGCAAAAGGATAATCAACATAACATCAGCCAGTGATAAATGCTATGGGGAAAATAAAATAGAGGGGTGTGATAGAGAACAGTTGGTGGGCAATGGAGTTTATATAGCCAAAAAAGGCCTTTCAAAGGTATTATTGTTTTCTTCAAATTTTCTTATCAAAATTTTCAAGCATATGCAACGTTGAAATATTTTTACATTGGATACCCATATAAATGCTACCTAGATTCTACAATTAACATTTTATTCTATTTGCTTTTCACATCTCTTTCTATCTGTCCATCCATCAAACCATCTTGATACATACTTACGTATGTATGTGTATATATATATATTTTGTGGCTATAATAAGGCTTGTGAGATCTTATTTCCCTGACTGGGGATCAAATCCAGCCTTTTACAGTGAAACTATGGTGTCCTAACCACTGAGCATACAGGAAAGTCTCCATCTTGATACATTTGAAAACAAACTGCAGGTCAAGAGGGATGGGACATCCTTCAATTGAAAAATAAATAAATTTCTAATTAAAAAATAAAACAGACTGCAGACAACAGCCTGTTTCCTCCCTAAACACACTTCAGCACATCAGCAACTAGAGTTCAGGATTTATGAATTATAATTGCAAGTACCAAATAAATCATGTAGACAATGTAGACAGTGAGAATTATTCATCCATTTATACATTTTGCAAATAACAATGGAGCACCTACTGTGTGAACAGTCTTTAGGCACTACCTATTCAGCAATACACAAACAAACAGGAATCCTTCCCCTCCTGGAACTCATATTCTATTGGATTGGCCAAAAAGTTTGTTTAGGTTAGTCCCGTAACAGTGTACAGAAAACCCAAATGAACTTTTTGCCTAACCCAATACCTAGTAAGATAAATAAGTAAAGGGTACTTATGTTGGATAGAGAGCTAAATAAATCAAGGAAGGAGGAGAGGGGAGTAGGCATATGTCTGTGAAGAGGGTTGCAAAGGCAGTTTCAAAACTGTGACTAAGAACAGCATCTGTGATGCTATCTGAAGGCAGAAGGCGCTCGGGGTGGGAAGGTCTTGAAGCAGAAGTTTGCCTGACTTGTTGAGAACAGCGAGAGGGAGAGCATGGCTGGAGCACAGAGTCGCGGGGAGGGTGGCCGGCCGGAAACGAGGACGGACCTGTGGCCGCAGTGGACCCTTATGGGTCAATGGTGGGGGCTTGCTCTTAAGGGAAGGATGCGGTTGGGTCACTGAAAGGTCAGAAGGCCGTTCTGGTGGAGAGAAGAGCCCTGGGCCTTTGCTCACAGTTCCAGGACTAGAAAGGACAAGCATGTTCAGGAAGTGGCGTCTAGACGAGTGCTGGTGGAGGTCAGGGGGTGGGGTGGGCAGAGCATTCATGTGTGAAGGAAGAATAGGTACGTGGAGATCAAACCTTAGCAGGGCTCAAATTCAAGATGAAATTTGAGTATTATCTTACTGATATCAGTGAGTCATGGAAGGTTTATGACCAAGTCATGGGGGAGTTTAGAGCAAACAGGATTTGGCTTTTTCCTCAGAAGTATTACTAAGTCAAAAGTTGGTAGGTAAAGATATAGAATGTTTGATATTGAGAACCAGAAGGTTCATACAGCTTTAACAGACTAGCTCTGTTGAAAGTGGCAGGTATAGATGTGAGGAATACAGGGTGACATGAGCAAACAATAAGTGTGGCATTAGCTTTAATGTGTCAGGAAACGGAGAATGGAATGGGTCAGTGACAGTGAGAATCAACTGAAGCTGGAAAGCTGGAAGTTTCCCAGCTTTTCCTGAGGCTATGATTTATCATTCAATTCAATTTTAGAACGCTCTCTCTCTCTCTCTTTTTTTTTTTTTTTTTTTGAGGATAAAACCAATTTGAGCCCACAGTTTTGTTTCCCAGCTACCACTCATAAAATCTGGGTTAGGCTGTGTTTGTTGGAATCATAAGTTTGGAGACAGTCAGAGTTGTCTTGCGAGCGAGACTGGTGAGACGTGCAGCTTTTCAGACCCTAGGCTCAGAGTCAGACAGACAGCCGTCTGGGTTGGAATCATGATTTGGCTACTTATTCACTGTGTGATGTTGGATGATTTTTTTTTTTTCTTTTAGCCATGCATTTCTATTTGTGAAACAGAGTTATATGTAGTACCTACCTCTAAAGGTTGTGGTTATGGGTAAATGAGTTAATAGATGGAAAGTTTTAGAGCAGTGCCTGGCTCACTAAGCACCAAATAAATATTAAATATTCTCATTATAATTATACTGGCTGGATTGAAGTATTTGTCAAGTGCTTCATGAACCTGACTTAACTATTACACTTGCTGATTTTACTTACTGACCGAAATGAACTTCTTTATATACAGGTAGAGACTGTACATTTAGTGATCATTGTTTCAACCCAGTTCAGAATCAAAAATGCTCTAGTCACCCATTACTGAATATATCAAGTGTGACATTTGTTGCAGTATCCAATTTTTAAGTGGAAAGATAGGGTTTCTTCTGAGTTTAATATGTTTTGTGTAAGCAAAATCACCCACTTCAAGAAAATCATGAACATGCTAAGGTTTTGAAGTTAAATGGGTAAAAATTACACTTTCTTAATTCTCTAGATGAATTTTTATCTTGTCCAATACTCTGAGGAATGTAGTCTTGGATTTCCCACTGTATGGTGTTTCAATTGGACATATTTATTTAGAAGTTAGTGTTATTGTTTTAAAATAGCCATATCTCATGGTTTCTGTGGTATCTTAACTTTGACTGAATGTTTCCTTTGGTTATTGTGCATTCCTGATTGTGACTTGAAAATGAATGCGAGAGTCCTATAGAAAAGATAGTGACAAAATTAAGAAAAGGTAGTTTTGATGGTGAGTTAGTATCAGAATGATTGCATTGGAAAACTATGTATTGATATGTGAAGGCAAAGACTATGATTTAGCACAGTGAGTGAGACAGAGCAGACTTTGGAGGGAAAGCAAGAGAAATATATAATTTTGTGGGAATTTGGGAGATCTTCAGCTAAGATGTGAATGCCATTGTATTAACACAGGGCAGAGTTCAGACAAAGGTCAAACAATTCCTGACTTTATGAGAGAACGCATTTGTATTTTGGCGTCCTAGCAATGAAAACTTGCATGAATCTATTTTGATACTTCTACAATTTATAACTTTTAAACGTCAGGGCATCTGAGAGTGCCCTTGCATCCTTGGGGTCCTCTTCTGGACCAAAGCTCCATCAAGGACTAGAACACTTTCAGTTACTTATCTGACCTGACAGGCATCAGATACTTTCCTTTTTGAAGGAATGGATAAATGAATGTGGGAAATTCAGGAAACCTGGAAAGTGCTCAGATGAGCATAATGAAAGTAAATGAAGTTTAAAAAAGAGAAAAACTTAAGAGCATGAGAGATTCCCATTTGAAAAAGAGATAGTATTTTGGTTTCATAGTAGTGCTATAAGAAGTCTGATTTATTGTATGATAGCTGATGGTTACACAGTTCTTTCTGAATTTCCAATCTCCATGCTTAAAAAAAAAAGGGACTTTATGGAAAAAGAGACTGTTGTCAAATGTAAACAGGGAAACTGTGATAAAGTGAAACATGGCTACAGAAATAATAGTGTATTTTTTTGTCTTTCAAATTTTTTAAGACTGCCTGAGATATTTTGGGGGGTACAACTGCCCTGAATTCTTGGGTAATAGATTATATGATTCCTGGTAGTGAATGCAAATTTAATTTTATTAAGAAGCTATATTTGTTAGCAAGACTTACTGTGGTGATCCTACTGCAATATATACAGGCACCAAATCATTGTTATGTACCTGAAACTAATATAATGGTATATGGAATTACATCTCAATTAAAAAAATGTTAGTTTGCAGTGATATCAAAAAGTCATATGTATTTAAAAAGATGATTTTAGCAGCATATCATTCAATTTTAAACATGCAAACTTTATTTAGATGTGACTTGTATTGGTGATATTATAATTTCCCCTCTGTACCTGGATTGCCTGCTTTTCTACATCCACATCCGATTCCTTCTTCATAGGATGAAGTTACAGTTTATGTAGACATGATTATTTGTAAAAATGACCCTTATTTGTTGATATAATTTTTTTGTTATCTTGCATAGGTCAGGTAACTGCAGATAAAGTAGAAAATATCATGTAATTCTCCTGAAAGATGTAATGATTATTGAGTCAACATGGTGATAAGCTGCTCTTTGTTTCTAACAAGGTGGGGAATGGGTAGATTGACTTAGGAGGGATCAGAATTCAAAATCAGTTTTATTGAAAGTAAAGTTTGTAAATACTGGAGTGTTATAATAAGTGATGGCATGGCATATTTGAAGAGCTCTTTACTAATACGATAGATTTTCAAGTTACAATTTATTTGACTGTGTGCATCTTTTGGAAATAATTCTAAAGGACTTTCTTAATCCTGGGCACCGTGCTTATTTTATTCACTTTATTATTTCAAAATAACCCTGGGAAGTTTGCAAGAGAATTAGTCGGTTAGATACTTTAAAAGTTATTTTTAAGTCTGAAATGGCTTTAGAAAAGTAGTTTCTCACCTATAGTTCCCCTCCCCTGCTTGCCCCAACTGAACATCTTCCATTATAAGCATCTAAAACTGTTTTACACTGTGAAATTCAAAGAAGAGATTGTTGTTTATCCCTAGAGCATGCAGTGGGTATAGCCTGCTTTTTATATTAGTAATTCCTAGAAGAGGTGGACTTCTCATTGTCCTGGCTAAGTGTATTTTGGGGTTGAGGAGCCCAGGGAGATTTGACCACCTTTCCTTTTAATAGCCTTGATAATGCAAGCAACCAGGAAGAGGGTGATGCGGAACTGCTTCATGCGATGTGTGGGAAGGAGTTTTCAATAGTTGTTTAATGCCTCACAGGAAGTACATATTTTTGTGGCTGTTTTATCTGTAATGATACGTTCCAGGTGAAAGATGCAGAGAGATTGTGAATGTCCATCTTCATAGCATGTCTGAACACAGAGCATCAAGAAGGAGAATTTAAAATTTCCTCCAGGTTGTGGGTGGTCCTCTGGGGCAACAGATGGAAGTAAAGACCCGAATCCACATGACAAGAACCATGGCAGCACCTTCTATAATACTCCAAATTTCAGAAAAATCATGTCTTCTCTTCTCTCCGCCTGCCTTCATTTAAAGAGTCTTATCAGCCTGTCTAGGATCACGAGTGTCTTAGCCAAGAAATGTTGCATTTGGATGTAGAAGGGACATTCTCATGGAGAAAACAAATATGACCCTAAACATAGCAGTTAATTTTCTTTTTATTATTGTTGGGACAAGTAGGCATTAGATATATTCAGGCATCAGATGTTTTTAAATGTAAAATACTTAGAGAGCTACCAGTTGAGAAGCCAGCTTTTTCCCACTTTCTGTCATGAGGTGGCATATTGAAACGGGAAGCCCATTCCAACTTAGAATTTTTCCATGAGTTAGAAAACTCCATATTATAATCTTGTTCTTTTAATTTCCATTCTTTCTTGGGGCTTTTGCCTTTTGTAGATAAAAACAGTAAATCTAATCTCATTTTAATACCAGTTTTCATGTATTTTATTTTTTTAACAAGCAGACCGTGTTTTATCCACTTGTTTTTCTTACTGAATATCCAAAAAAGTAACCTCACTCAATGTAAAATGTTTTCCAAGCCCCTCTTTGGAAATGATTCCATTTGAAATGTGGAAATGGAACTGTGCTGAAATGTGGTCTGAGCAGTGATTTCCTTGATAGAATGTGCAGCAATTACACAAATTGTTTAGAAGCCAATCACCTTTTTGACTTAAAACTGAACTATAATTTATCTAGGCATGAATAATTCCATTTGTACTGGGATTCTTGATTATTTTATCAACTTCAAAGTAATACTGAATATTCATAGAATTCCTAATGAGAACTGCTGTGTGGGTGGGACCAGCCTATGATTTTTTCCTCTAGTAGCAGTGAAATATTTCTTGACAGGAAATGATGCCTTATATCCTCCTCTTCCACGCACACATGCACAGTAATTCAACAGATACTTATTGATTGTGTGTTTATGCCAAACACTGTGCAATGAACTTGTAATAGAGACCTACTTAAGACAGAGCTTACAGTCTAGTGGGAGAGGCAAATTTTTATACAGATAATTTCCATGCCTTTTTCTTACTCATAAAATTCGGTACTGAGAATTATCCATGAGATTATTTTAACATTTGGAAAGCTCCATCTAGTTTGTTTTATTCCATCTCCTGAAACCAAAAAAAGAAAAAGTCAATAATCTGCAGCATTTTACGCTGGCTCAAAAAATATCCTCTTCCCACGTTAAGAGGCATATCCTAGTTCTGTTCTATTTGAAGGTATTCAACACATTCATTCAAACTATTTTCTTAAAATAACTGATGTAATAAAAATAATAGCACCATCTTACAATTGTGCAGCAAACTTTGAAACATGTTCTCATTTGGTTTTTTTAACAATCTAAAGTTACATAGTTTATCACTAATGGCTGGCATAATATTGAGAAGGTCTTTCTATACAATATATTTATAGTCTCTGGAAAGACATTTTTTAATACCCCATTTCTCTGTGGATGTTAGTCATTCATTAAACCCAAATTGGCCTGTTGGAAGGATAGAGTCCTCCCATAAGTTTGGTTGGTTCACACAGTATTGAAAAAATAAAAACTTGAGCCCCACATCCCATTTCAGATGTTTCTTACACTGACCACAGTTGGCTGGCCCCTAGGTCTTGCTGTCCACTTTGGACAGGTATTCTGTTTCTGGTTTACTACAGCGTACATTTGTCACAAATGCGCAAATGTGACTTTTCATCCAGGTTTTCTTTAACTTTGGCCCCTGATTTTGAGGCCTGGGGATAGCCCCTAAATAATGGTACACATCTCTGTAGTTTTAAATCTTAGGAAATTTTTATGATTTTTGAAAAATTATTTTTAAATGCACTGCTTTTTTTTTGATGAAAGAGGATAATAACTCTATCAAGGCAATTCTTATGCTTGTTAAAATCATGTATAAGACTTCTCTGGTGGTCCAGTGGTAAAGACCCTGCCTTTCCACTGTAGGGACGAGGGATCATGCCCTACAGTGGGATCCTGTTCAGGGAACTGTGATCCCACATACCCCATGGCACAGCCAAAAAGTAAGAGAAAAAAATGACTATAAAGTAGGCCTATCTCATGAAAAAAACAGCAAAAAATTATTTATTGAAATATACCTGTAATTTAGGATCTTAATAGTGCTATGGTACTTTTATTTTTACTATAGTTTTAGGTTAAAAGTCATCTGTCACTTAAAAATTATTTTGACTTTGTTTGCATTATAAATAACACACATCCATTTTATGACCTAACTAACTAATTTATCTGTTCTAGGTCACTGAAATGATTCTGGAAATGTCTCTTGAAGTTTGGTAAGTGCATTTATTTCATTGGATAGAAAATATTGTGAGTGATCCACAGATTTTAATTGTTAAAAATTATGCTTTTAATATATGAAGTAATTCTGATAGCTTTGAGTATCAAAAATGCGCACTAAATGTAATTTGCTTTTCTTTAGCTCTCTCCTAATAGCTACAGCATTAAAAAAAAAAAAACACCAAAAACTAATATTCTTTGCTTAAGTTTCCAGTAATTTAGTGGTTAAATCATAATTGTCAGAAGAAGAGCCTTTAGAAAGGGCCCTCCATCAAGTTAAATATATATTCCCATAGAAATAAATACAGCTATTGAAGCTGATTTTTCATGGTTGATTCAGATGGATATTAAAAACCATGAAAGTGAACATACACAGAAAACTGTAAGAGGAAACACTGAAAATTGAGACTGCCTTTGTTCATAAAGATCAGCCGGAAAACAAATGATGAAGTTCCGCGATATGTGTTGTGCTTTCAAAGTGGCCTCCAATAATGAATGTTGGAAATCCAATTTATTCATTTTCAAATGGTGAGCCTTAGGGGAGTCAGGCCTGCCTTGAGAATAAGTTCATCTCTGATCTAAGACTGAGGTCAATGAATGCTGCCTTCTTCAAGCTCTCTGCATCTCTTTGAAGTGGGTTTTTACCAAAGTTACTAATACACACTTTATTTACATGGACACCACAGAATTAGTGTAACATTTTATATCGTATAATTTGCTAAATGAATGAGTATGGATACATTGACATTGGGTTTATATATTTTTCTTATTTTGATCCCTGGATAATGTTGATTCAACTTACAAAACTATTACATAAGTTACTGCTGCCCTTCAGTAAATAATCAGGATGTATCAAAGGACAGCTTTTTTACTTCTGTTATTTTGCATTATATCTATTCTCACTTGTAAGTGATATATTTTGGCATGAGATTAGAAATATTTTTGTTACTTGACTATGAAAGTAATGCTATTCATTTTAATGGGAAATGGTCTCCATTGGTGTAATTAATACACTATTAGCTTTAGCAAAGCAGAATTATCAAAAATAATGTAGGAAAAAAACCGCAGCTAAACAGTATACATAGGTCTAGAAGCAATTTACTATAGCGGACTCGATGGTCGTGAGTCTGAGTGAACTCCGGGAGATGGTGATGGACAGGGAGGCCTGGCGTGCTGCGATTCATGGGGCTGCAAAGAGTCGGACACGACTGAGCGACTGAACTGAACTGAACTGAACTGAAAGTTTAATTAAACTCTAGTTTTACGTGTTAATTTGTCTTGATTCTAAAATGAAATGCTCTTTAAAGAAAAATTCAATTTTTATGGAATGTCTTCAATTAAATAAAAAATAAAATCAGGAAAGAAATGAATTAGAGAGCTTAAAGATGGTACAGAAGATATGAACCATACCTCTGTTACTATATTTGCCAAATTACTACCTTATGACCCAGCAATCCCACTGCTGGGCATACACACCAAGGAAACCAGAATTGAAAGAGACACATGTACCCCAATGTTCATCGCAGCACTGTTTATAATAGCCAGGACATGGAAACAACCTAGATGTCCATCAGCAGATGAATGGATAAGAAAGCTGTGGTACATGTACACAATGGAGTATTACTCAGCCATTAAAAAAAATTCATTTGAATCAGTTCTGATGAGATGGATGAAACTGGAGCCAATTATACAGAGTGAAGTAAGCCAGAAAGAAAAACACCAATACAGTATACTAACACATATATATGGAATTTAGAAAGATAGCAATGACGACCCTGTATGCAAGACAGGAAAAAAGACACAGCGGTGTATAACGGACTTTTGGACTCAGAGGGAGAGGGAGAGGGTGGGATGATTTGGGAGAATGGCATTCTATCATGTATACTATCATG
Organism: Capricornis sumatraensis; assembly: GCF_032405125.1. NCBI lineage: Eukaryota > Metazoa > Chordata > Mammalia > Artiodactyla > Bovidae > Capricornis > Capricornis sumatraensis. Next base: position 75,236,146 of record NC_091082.1, read on the forward strand.
TAAGAATTGAATCGCCAGTCTATGTCTGACGCAGGATACAGCATGCTTGGGGCTGGTGCATGGGGATGACCCACAGAGATGTTATGGGGAGGGAGGTGGGAGGGGGGTTCATGTTTGGGAACACATGTAAGAATTAAAGATTTTAAAATTAAATAAAAAAAAAAGCAAAAAAAAAAACAAAACAAAATGTTTTGAATTTTCTTTTACATATTTTCATACTGATATCTTCTAAACATCTATGTTCATTGGTTTACTTGTAGATCTTTAAAAAATCATGCTTCTTGTGCTTAATGTAAAATAATGATCAGTATAGTATGTTACAAGGAACGTGAGTTGTAGAATGAGAAGTCCTGGATTTAAGTATCTGCTTGCTAATGGTTGAAATATTTCTAATCACTTTTTAACTTATTTGTAAAATAAAAGTACTTTATAAGTATATCTGTTGTGACAATTTAATGAGATATTCTTTCTAAAGAGCATGTCTTACCAGAAACTTTTCCACGTTTGTGGTAATACTGCTTATAGTAGTTAAAAAAATGGACATAACACCAATACTTATGGATACATAAATTGTGTAATAATCACATAATGAAAATGCCTCAGAGTAGTAAAGATATTTGAATTAATTCTACTTATAAACACAAATGAATCCTCAAAAAAAGTTCAATGGAGAAAGTGATTTGCAGAATACATCTGGTTGATAGCATTTACACAAAATATTAAAAACTTATAAAATGACTTTATATTATTTAGACCTAAATGTATAATTTAAAATTATAAATAAGTACATCAGAAAAAGAAAGAGCAAGTTTAAAGTAGTGGTTACCTGTGAGGAACAGAAGAGGAGATAAAACTGAGGACTGTCCCTTGGATGTTTCTGTGATAAGATGCAGTGGCATCGTTTTATAATTTCATTTCAGATCCCCTCCTAGGAAACGGCTTGAGGGAAGAAGTGAGAACGTATCAGTGTAGTTACGCGGGCTTGTGGGAACTGGATGATGTATAACAAGGCTATAGACTTGAGGACATTAGTTCATTATCTCTGTTTTATATGCAGTTCATCCCCAGACCTCCGATTTAGTATGGCTCTGTGTGACCAGGAGAAAGCTTTCAGACAACAGAGAAAGGAAAACATAAAGGAAAACATGAAGAAACTGCTGGGCCCAAAGAATAGTGAAGGCTTGCATTCTACACGTGATGTGAGTTGGAAATTTTTCAAAATGGTTTTGCAATTTAATAACAATTTTGTTTGTGCTTTCTCTCAAATTGCTCTCAAATGTGAAGATATTGAGACTGAGTATTATTTCTCTCTCTTTCTAAGGTAAGGTGAGTGTTTCATAAATGGAAACTCTTTGAGGAAGATCATTACAAGGACTGCCCATATTTGTTAGTATTTATCAGATGTAATTTTTAAAAGAGGCATAGGCATACTGATGCACAAACAAGATGTTCATTTCATTTGTAGGAAAAGTTTAACCTGTAAACGGGTCATTGAATTCATTTTAATACAAACTAAGATTAAATAATTGTCGAAATTATCATTACCGAGCCAGAACAAAATGTTATGAATCTTAATGACAACAACAAACAAAATTTTTTTCTTAAAAGACATGAATAAAGGAGATAAAAGGAAATGTTTCAAATTATTACCGTTTCATATCAGGGAGTGAAAAGATATCCAAAGTTGACCAGGTAGTTAAAACAATGATCTCCACATGTGAATATTTTTCATGATTCTAATTATAAAGAGATGTTAAAATTTAAAAAGTTTGTCAACGAATATTGAAAGTACAATCCTTCAATTGTACTTTAACTCCTTTTTCTTCCCTTAAATTCCAGCAAAGTAAATGGCATTTGTTTTATTCAGTAACGTATTATATAATCCAGTTTTTGTCTGTTTATCGACTTACCCCTCCTCTGATTTATGTATGTATGTATGTATCTACCTGCCTACTCACCTATCTACCTATCCATCCGTCCATCTACCCATCCATCCATCTATTGGTCTATTCTTCTTTCTGAAATCTACAAAATAAATTTCTCCCATGGTTAGTAATTCTGTAATATATACTTTAAAGTAGCTAAGGGTAGATATTAAAAGTTTTTATCACAAGAAAAAAATTTATAACTATGTATAGGGATGAATATTAGCTAGACTTATTATGGTGATAATTTCACAATCTATACAAATAACAAATCATTATGTTGTACACCTAAAGCAGTTATAAGATATGTCAATCATACCTCAATGAAACAACATTTAAAAAAGGGCTGTAGTAATGCTCATCAAATGATAATAATGGAATTTCTTCTTAATGGCATATCAGGTAATACTTTTTACTTATTGCTTTGAGCTTTTCTGTTCATTGAATATTTTAGATGAATATACTTTACTTTTAGAAAGATATTAAATGCATGAAAGTGAAAGTTGCTCAGTTGTGTCTGACTCTTTGAAACCCCATGGACTGTATAGTCCGTGGAATTCTCCATGCCAGAATACTGGAGTGGGTAGCCTTTCCCTTCTCCAGCGGATCTTCCCAACCCAGGGACCCAACCCAGGTCTCCTGCATTGCAGGTGGATTCTTTACCAGCTGAACAACAAGGGAAGCCCAAGAATACTGGAGTAAGTAGCTTTTTCCTTCTCCAGGGGACCTTCCTGACCCAGGTATCGAACTGGGGTCTCCTGCATTGCAGGCGGATTCTTTACCAACTGAGCTATTAGGAAAGCCCCTATTAAATGCATAAATCAATATATATCTATAAGCATGCATATTTATCCCCATGCATGTACTCATAGATCAGATATTCAAGATTATTGTAAATTAAGGACCAAATGCAATTGGAAATGAGAGAGAAATTCTGAATAAGGGGACCAGATGTGTACCTGTTCCATATGTGATGACAGAGTATCTACCTGTGTTTCTAGGTGAGTACCGAGGTCAAAAGCCAGTCTGCTGATGCTGAAATGGCTTTGCTATGTTAGGAGCAAACTGTAAGATAAGATGCTGCTGATTGGCAGTTTTTGCTAAAAGGAAGCTTGGAGGAGGAGCAAAACCTCCACGAATGTTTCTGTTTAAGAAAAAGTGAGAGACTTCTCTTCAGTCCTTCATCTTGTGGTTGACTATTGTCTCAGTTAGTGTGACTTCCCTGGTGGCTCAGACGGTAAAGCATCCATCTACAATGCGGGAGACCTGGGTTCGATCCCTGGGTTGGGCAGATCCCCTCGAGAAGGAAATGGCAACAAAATCCCACAGATGGAGGAGCCTAGTAGGCTACAGTCCATGGGGTTGCAAAGAGTCAGACACAACTGAGTGACTTCACTTTTTTCACTTTTCATTGCCTCAGTTAATAAGTCCTTGAAGACACATCCTTGAGTACTTATTACTCAGGAGTTTCTGGTTTCCTGGGATGTCTTTATGATCTTGTTTTCTACCTTTTTTCAGCAGTTCTACACCTTCTTTTTGTCCCCAGCCTTGTCCGACACTGTTATATCCTTGGAGCAGAGAAATGGTATTTCAAGTTATTTTTCTTTTCTGCCATTTGTCATTCATTGAGACATTGTGCTAGGAACTGAAGGTGAACAAAGCTGAAACGGTTGATACCAGTCACTTTCCTTGGTGAGGTTTAAAGCCTCGCTGGAGAGAAAGACATTTAAGCAGAAAAAAAGTGATGGAAATGGGTATCTCTGTTAATTCATGGCTCTCAGCTTCATTTGGGAGACCCTTTCTGGCTGTCTCAGTGCTTCCTCACCTTGCTGCTTTCCATTTATTTGCAAATGGAATGAGAATGTTTCTTATTCCCAGCCGCTTATCCACCCTCTGGCTCCCTCACAATGGATAGACTTGCCTGCTAATCTGGGAAATTAAAAGTCATGAGATGATAAATCTTTCATTTCTTGCCAGAGGATTGACATATTCCATAGCCCAGGCTTAGCCTTTGCCACTTCCATCTGAGTTCAGTAGAAGAAACCACACCTTTTCTTTCCAATTCAGTCACCTCACAGCACAGATAGGGATTGCAAACCCCGATTAGGAATCCCAACATAGCACCTTTCCAGTCCTCGCAGGACCACTCCCCACCTCTGTTGTTGGCCTCAACCTCTGCGTGAACTTTTCCTATAAAAACATAACCATGCTCTAAACTCTGATACATTTAGGAAAAAAAAAACCAAAACAGAACCATAAAAATCCCCCTGGAACGGACATTCCCTTCTCTTTTCTGCTCTGCTTCTCTCCTTATCTTCACAAAATTTCCCAGTTTCCTACACAACCTCATTCTACTTCCTTGCTTCCCTCAGGCATCTGCCCTCATGACTCTACTGCAGCTGTGCCACTGTCCCCAGTACCAAGGAACACGTGCAAAAGGACCTTCTGGCCCTGCCTTACACCTGATTCGATAGCTGCAAATGACTCATGTTTTCTGCTATTTGAAACACTCACTCTCCTTCACTTACTGTCTTCTCTCTTTTTTAAAAATTAGTTTTTGTCGGAGCATAGACGCTTTACAGTGTCGTGTTAGTGTCTGCTGTACAGCAAAATGAGTCAGCCATACATACACATCTCTTCCCTCCCTTTGGGGCTTCCTTCCCATTCAGGTCATCACAGCGCGTTAAGCAGAGTTCCCTCTGCTCTCTGGGCTTCCCTGCTGGCTCAGATGGTAAAGAATCTGCCTGCCATGCAGGAGACCCTGGTTCCGCTCAGTAGGTTCTCATTCAGTTCAGTTCAGTTCAGTCGCTCAGTCGTGTCCGAGTTACCTATTTTATACATAGTATCAATAGGGTCTCTGTGTCAATGCCAATCTCCCAAGCGTTCTCACCCTTTCTCCCCTTGGCATCACTGTATCTAGTGTCTTCTCTTTATTTTCATCGTGCCTATTTGGTTCCCTTTACCAGATCTTCTTTCTCTGCGCAGTATTTGTGAGTTCTTCAAGACTCAGTCCCAAGCCCCTTTTCTCTTCATTCTGCACTTTTCTCTCTTCCATGTTTCACCCAACACCTTTGGGCTGAGATGGTGTTGTTTCTCAGTGACTTAGAACCTCCCTTGCGATCTTCAGACCTAAAGATCGGTACCTCCTTTCGCTGATTCATTCACTTGTATTCCTCACACCTCACACTCAGCATATCTGAATCCAAACCTCAAATCCTCTCCTCCTTATAGTTCTACTGATGCTTGTCCTCCTTCTTTCCATTTTTTGTTCACACTGAAGTCTGAATGATCTTTCCAAAACACAAATCTGATTTTATCAAACTCAAGCCTAAAATCCTTCCCCTGCTCTTAGGACTGGCCTCAAAGCATCTTTCCAGCTTCACATGTTGCTGTGCCTGCTGTCACTTCAGTCGTGTCCAACTCTTTGCATCCCTGTGAACTGTAGCTCACAGGGCTCCTCTGTCCATGGGATTATCCCAGGCAAGAATCCTGGAGTGGGTTGCTGTGCCTTCCTCCAGGGGATCTTCCCAATCCAGGGATCTAACCTGTGTTTCTTATGTCTCCTGCATTGGCAGGCGGGTTCTTTACCACTAGCACCACTTGGGAAGTAACGTATACAGCGAAGTGTGGACTTCCCTGCTGATCTACGTGATTAAGACACCCACGTGCTGCTAGTTCATCCCCAATCCCCTCCACCCCCTCCACTGAGTACCTCTCGGCTCCAGATCTCGCAGAACCCTTTTCCAGTTTGCATTCTTGTGTGCTCATTGGTGCTTCTGTCTGCCTTTGCCTCCCCCATCCCCCTCCCCCCACCCCACCCCCTCTTCAGGGAACTTACAGCCCCTCATTCTTGAATCAGATCACGTGTTACTCAAGCAGTCTTTGTCATTCGCTTCTCCGTCCTTCTGTCTCTCCCCCTGGGTCCAAGTTAGGTCTCTCAGTCATGTTCTTTTACAGCACAGATATGTACATCATCTTCTCTGGATTTCCCGCAATCAAACTTTTTAAATACTTGTACAAATTTTCATTAAATGTCTGTTTTTTTTTCCATTAGAATATAATTTTCACGAGGAGCAGAGCAGTGTCTGTGTTTTTCGCCTTTATATTCCCAGCGCCAGCTCAGCTCCTAGCTTTCGGTAGACCCTCAGTAAATGTGGTGTTGTAATGAAAACAGGAAGGAATGGGGCAAGGCACAACCTTTAAAGAATGACATAGCCATAAGGTATGACAAAAAAGAACCAACTAGGTTCAAGGTGGTCACACATTCGATTTCCAGTGGACCCTGAGCCTTATTATATGCTCATTGTAATAGTTATCTAAATGATACACCAGCCAACACCATGACAGTTGTGAGGCTAACCATCAGAGGCCAAAAAGTGAACCATGACATCATTCCCGGAAATCTCTGCCCCTTCTCCCAAATAATTGAAATATTCCTCCCACTGATTAGCCTGATTAGTCAGCCCGTTAAAACTAACCACACTATTTTTCAGTGCTCTCTAGCTTTCTGAGATGGTTCATACTCAGTGGAGTGTATTTTTCTCTAAATAAATCCACTTCCGAACTATCACTTTGTGTCTCACTCATTTCTTTCACAGTGAGACATCAAGAACCTCAAATTCATCAGGAACAGTAAGTGTCAGGGCACAAATGTAGGCAGTGGTTTGGCATTTCAGCCAGGGGATGGGTTCACTACAGAGAGAGAGCAGGGACTCATAACAGGAATATTTGATCAGTTTATTGGGAGGAGGGGGTTTCTCAGGTGGTGCTAGAGGTAAAGAACCCGCCTTCTGAGGCAGGAGCTTCAGGAGATGCGGGTTCAATCCCTGGGGTGGGAAGATCCCCTGGAGAAGGGAATGGCAACCCACTCCAGTATTCTTGCCTGGAGAATCCCATGGACAGAGGTACAGTCCGACTCTAACAAAGAGTCAGACGCGACTGAGTGACTAACACAGACTGGGGAGGAGACAGGTTTGGATGAAAAGATTGCAGTTTGAAGGGTTGAATTGAAACTCTATGGGGCATGTTGCCACAAAAGTCCAGTGGCCTTTGGTCATGGGTTTTCCTTTTCAAAAGGAAAGTTGCTGCCTCACCTCCTAGGCACTCCTGTTGTGAAAAAGAGTCTTTCTGGGAAAATGAAATTTGGCCTACTGTTCATACATATTGACTTTTCTGCAGCAGATGGAGAATGAGGTAATTATGCTTTTCTCTGGGCTAGTCTTCAAAAATATTAAACTCATGTTTTTGGTAGTCATTCCTAGAATTAGAACTTTTGATGTTTTAGTTGAGATTTTTTTCTGTTGGCAGAAATCATCCACTTAGATGTATTCAGCACCACCCATTCCCATAACACAAGTATCATTTTCCTATTTTGTATTTCTCCTGGGCCAAGGGCCTCTTAAGCTCCCATTTCCCTTGCTCCCTGCCAAGATCTTCACCTTCGATTCAGTACTGGCTAGGTGGCCTCCTGAAGGTTAAAGGAGCAGACTGCTAAAGCAGTTTGTCTAAGACAGAACAGTCCTACTCAACATTGATGCGGAGATGTTGCCTATCTTGTTCCCAGTTTTCAACAAATATTTTGCAGCATCCAGTTTAGGATACCAATGTTGACTTAAAATGTAGAATGAATTTTGGCCAAAGGAATTTGGGTCCCTTGCTTCTTCTCTGTGTTTCACTTGTAAAATAGAGATAATGTCGCTTATTCAACTAAAAGGATGAGTGTAAAGGCTTGTAAACCAGCCCAAACAATGTGTAAGGCACATCTTGGTTACTTAATACTATAGTAGCACTTAATACAATAGTAGCTATTAAACCAATATGTGGGTATTGCTGTTTCATAACACCCCAGGGCAATGTCAAATTCAATAAAACCTGAGCTTTCCTACTTGGATAATGCTGTGTTTAGTCATGCAGTCGTGTCTGACTCTTTGCGAGTCCATGGACTGTAGCCCGCCAGGCTCGTCTGTCCGTGGAGATTCTCCAGGAAAGAATACTGGAGTGTGTTGCCATGCCCTCCTCCAGGGGATCTTCCCAACCCAGGGATCGAACCTGCATTGCAGGCGGATTCTTTAACATCTGAGCCACTTGAATAAGTCAAATAGTTAACGTTTCGAGTAACCCAAGTTTCTTCTCCTCAGCACTAAGATTTTAAAAAAAATTATTCTTGATAATAAAAAGTTCCAAAATGTATTGACTTTAGTCATTTGGATGAAAAGTTTCTACAAAGCATCCCTCTTTGCCCAGACTGAAGTGGTTTAAATGCTCTCGTGTCTGCAGCCACTGCGATCAGCTGCCATTTCTCCAAGCTCTATGTATTCCCTAAAAGTAATTTCTCCAAATCATCCCTTTCTCTTTCAACTTTGTTTTCATGGAATTAAAATCTGATAAGTGAGCTTGTTGTTGGAACAGTGTCTCTGATGAATATAATTCCTCCATAAATAAAAAGGGCTGAGGTCTTTCCTGTGAGTAAGATCTGTGACACTTTGTGTGTGGGAATTTTTGTCATATTTGGATTATTTAAAGGCCAGTTCTTTTAAATGTTCTTGTTCCAAAATAGCTTTTAATCAGATGAAGTTTCCAGATTAGAGTCTCTTATTTGAAGAGAAATGCTGCTTAACAGTTTTCATGTCCCCACATAACTGACTATAAAGAGGGAAAGAACTGGTTAGGGGACTCAGATTTGAAATTAAAATAGCAGGGAAATGAGAGAAGGAAATTTGTTCCAACTTTCATGGAAGAATAAAGATGGAAATGTTCCTTCTTAAGGCAGAATATAAGGAATACACAGACAGATAGCTTTGTATGGAAATAAGAGTATAAGTAGTCCTTAAGTAATATATTCTGTTATCTAGACTACTACTATGTACTTAAGTTTGTCAGATAAATTAAGTGAAAAACTAGAGAAAGAAGAGACTGTCTAGTGACAGAGGGGGAGAAAAAGCCAAATAGTTTCAAAGAAGGAGGTAATAAAAATCAACCTTGGGTTTTCAGTAAGAATTTTTATTTCTTTGTTTATTCGATTTCCTGCATTAAGAATGTTCTTCCTCTCGTTTCCACCTTCATTATGACAATAGCACTTTCCTGTGTCAATTCCTATTCCTTTTAGTTGTAAACATGGTTGGACAATCAGTTGGAGCTCCCCTTAGCTAGTTTTGAATGGGGTCCAACACAAGAGAAGGCTCTACAATAGGACTCAGTTAAGTTGTGAGCTGCTCTGCCCTGGGGGCCAGATCTGTTGCTGCTTGAAGAGTGTGTGGCAGATAGGAATGCTCTTTGCTGGCTGGGGTAGGTACTTGCAGATGGATTGCAGCACAGGCACCTTGGGTACAAGACCTTGCCATCCTCTTTGATTAACTACTATCCTTCGGAAAAGTAGCTTTTGGCCTGCTTACTGGGCCTTAGTAGAGATTGCATGCTTAACTATAGGTCACCAAGTTATCATGTGACCTCAGCTGACTGTCATGTTATCTGACCCACCAAGCCATAAAGTTGGGTGTGCACAGATGCACTCCATCATACTACAGAAAGAAGTTTTATACATGAAATCAGGCTGACCAGGCCCTGAAGATACACATAAATTCCATTAAGTGGTGGCCCAATTGCCCATGTGTCCCACTTTTGGTACCCTAACCTCTCTTTTCCATCCTGCATCCAGAGCCTCATAAGGGAGTCAGTTGACAAGAGGAAAGAACACTAGTTTCTTGTCACAGGTGATTTTGCAAATGTTTTGGTACCACCTGAAAGAGGACAGCTGCAGGACCCCAGTTCCTTTCTGAGATACCCTTGAAGGAAAGTTGTGAAGGGAAATCTTCCCAGAGGGCAGAGTTATAAAAGGGCACCTACTCTTTCATTTTGCTTGGGTGGGGAAGTGGCCAGACATGAAATTATATACTGATACATGGCCTGTGGCCAATTCTTGGGCTGCTTGGTTAGGGACTTTAAAAGAACACGATTAGAAAGCTGATGACAAAAAAGGAAAAGATTGTACAGGGGGTGTATGAATTGATCTTTCTGAATGGATGGAAAATAGCTGTATCCTAGGTCTATGACCACCAAAGAGTGGCCTTAGCAGAGAAGGATTTTATTAATGAAGTATATAAGATGAACTGTTCTGTGGATACCAGTCAGTTTCTTTCACAAGTCATCTCTGTCATCACCAATAAGATCATGAAAAAAGTGGCCATCATGGCAGGGATGGAGGTTAGGCTTGGATTCAGCAGTGTGGACTTCCATCTGCCAAGGCTGAACTGGCTACAGCAGCCGCTAAGTACTCAGTTGGCCAGCAGCAGAGACCAACACTGAGTCCCCAACATGGCATCATTCCTAAGGGTCGTCAGTGGTAGACTGATTACACCAGACTGCTGCCATCATGGAAAGAGCAATGTTCTGTGTTTACCTGAATAAACACTCTGGATTCAAATTTGCCTTCCCTGTACTCAAGAATTTTGCCAAAACTACCGTCTGTAGACATACAAATTGCCTTATTTACTGTCGTAATATTCCATACAGCATTGCTTCTGATCAAGGAAATCGCTTCTCAGCAAATGAAGTATGGCAATGAGCCATGTCACGGAATTTACCTGCTTTGCCATCTTTTCCACCATCATGAAGTAGCTGCTCTGATGGAATGCTAGAATACCTTTTGAAGACTCAGTTACAGTGCCAGCTCAGTGGCAGTACCTTGCAGACCTGGAATATGGTTTTCTGGGAGGTTTAAATCCTCTGAATCAGCATCCAAAATTTGTGCTATTTATCCCCAGGATTCATGACTCCAAGAGTGGAAGTGGTTCCACTCACTATTACCCCTAGTGACCCACTAGCAAAATATTTGTTTCCTGTCTGCATGACCTTATACTCTTCTGACTTAGAGGTCTTAATTCTGAGGAAGGAATGCTTCCACCGAAAGTGCAACAATGATTCCACTGAAGTATAATTTAAGACTGCTTCCTGACCTTTTTGGCCTCCTCTTTATTCAGCAGGGAAAGAAGGGAACTACTATCCTGATGGGGGTGATTGATTGTTGACTGTTAAAGAAGGATTGAACTCCGGGAGTTAGTGATGGACAGGGAGGCCTGGCATGCTGTGATTCATGGGGTCACAAAGAGTCGGACACGACTGAGCAACTGAACTGAACTGAACTGATGATGTGGTAAGGAAGAGTATATCTGAGATACAAGAGATCCTCTGTGGTGTCTGTCTGTTAGTATTAGCATACCCTGAGTTACATCAGTGGAAAACTCTTAAGAACCCAGTCCAGGAAGGACTGCTAATGACCCAGAACTTTCAGAAATGAAGGTTAGATCACCCACCCGCTGAGGTGCTGGTTGAAGGCAAAGAAAATAGAGAGTGGATAGTGAGGCAATGGCACCCCACTCGAGTACTCTTGCCTGGAAAATCCCATGGGCGGAGGAGCCTGGTAGGCTGCAGTCCATGGAATCACTAAGAGTTGTACATGACTGAGCGACTTCACTTTCACTTTTCACTTTCATGCATTGGAGAAGGAAATGGCAACCCACTCCAGTGTTCTTGCCTTGAGAATCCCAGGGATTGGGGAGCCTGGTGGGCTGCCGTCTATGAGGTCACACAGAGTCCAACATGACTGGGGCGACTTAGCAGCAGGAGGTAGTTATAAATACCAGCTATTACCAGATGACTGAAATGAGATTGTATTTGACATGAATATTTCTTCCTTAATTCATTATGAATGTGTGTGTGTGCATGCACACACAGAATTATAAAAACAGATTCCTATTTAAGTTATGAGGCATCAAGGAGAAGAGTAAGCATATTTAAGGACTTTGCATTCTTTTCTGGGGAAAGGATTAGTGCATTTCCATTTGCACACAGGATATCTATATCATGTGCAGTTCAGTTCAGTCGCTCAGTTGTGTCCGACTCTTTGCGACCCCATGAATCACAGCACGCCAGGCCTCCCTGTTCATCACCATCTCCCGGAGTTCACTCAGACTCACGTCCATCGAGTCCGTGATGCCATCCAGCCATCTCATCCTCGGTCGTCCCCTTCTCCTCCTGCCCCCAATCCCTCCCAGCATCAGAGTCTTTTCCAATGAGTCAACTTTTTGCATGAGGTGGCCAAAGTACTGGAGTTTCAGCTTTAGCATCATTCCTTCCAAAGAAATCCCAGGGTTGATCTCCTTCAGAATGGACTGGTTGGATCTCCTTGCAGTCCAAGCGACCTTCAAGAGTCTTCTCCAACACCACAGTTCAAAAGCATCAATTCTTTGGCGCTCAGCCTTCTTAACAGTCCAACTCTGACATCCATACATGACCACAGGAAAAAACCATAGCCTTGACTAGCCAGACCTTAGTTGGTAAAGTAATGTCTCTGCTTTTGAATATGCTATCTAGGTTAGTCATAACTTTTCTTCCAAGGAGTAAGCGTCTTTTAATTTCCAGGCAATAGTCCTGGAATGGATTGCCATTTCCTTCTCCAGGGGATCTTCCCAACCCAGGGATCGAACTCGGGTCTCCCGCATTGTAGACAGAGGCTTTACCATCTGAGCCACCAGGGAAGTCCTGTATCATGTTAGGTAGGCGTATGACCTTGTTGTCTTTATTTGGAGATTAAGTATGGTTAAAGGGATGCATATAGCTGCTGAGTTGAGAAGGGGTGGACTTGTGATAGTCAATTTTCATCAGCGTGGAGGATGTTTTTTTATTTGATTAGTATTTATTTATTTATTTGGCTCCCCAGGTATTACTTGTAGCACATGGGATCTTTAGTTGCTGTATAAGAATGCTTGGTCTCAGCATGTGGGAACTAGTTCCCTGATCAGGGATCAAACCCGAGCCCCCTGCACTGGGAGCATGAAGTCTTAGCCACTGGACCACCGGGGAAGTCCCTTGATTGATCTTCAAATCAGTGACATTTGAATAATCAAGTTGTCATCTATAATGTGGGTGGGCCCCATCTAATCAGTTGAAGGCCTACATAGAACAAAAGGATCAACCTTACCAAGCAAGAGGATTCTCCAACAGACTCAGGCTTCACCTGAGTCATCCGCTCTCTTGGTTCCTTACCTATTGGCGTTTGGACTGCAACAGCAAACCTGGACTTGTCATTCTTCATAATTGTGTGAGTCACTTTCATACTTAGATAGATTACCTTACTACCTACCTACTTACTTACTGGTTCCATTTCTTTGGAGAACTCTGACTAATACAGGAACCAAGAAGGCAAAAGTCTTATATAATTGTTGGAACTTAAAATCTATTAAAACATAAAAAAAAATCTTTGAGCATCTTCACATTTTATTTTGCAAAGGAGGAAATTAATAATATCCGCAAGCCCATGCATGAGAATAATGTAATCAAAACACAGGGTTTTGGTAAATAAAACTCATTTCCTGTAATCGTATGACAGAAGTATGAGAAATATTCATTGATATCATTTATACACAAATATTGGTGCAAGTAAGTCTAAATATAACCTAAAATCTCACAGCAACTTTTATTTTTTTCATTTTTTTAGACTTAGAGCCAGGACTAACATCTGCACCTTAGAAGTCCCCCATTATTCTTTGGAAGTTATTTCAGAATGACTACCCCTATTAAAACATCCAAAGTTTGTCTTTATTTGTTACCTAAAATTGTGCTGGTGTCTGAAGTGATGCATAAATCTGAAATGTAACTTAGGGAATTCCCTGGTGGACTATGTGCTTTCACTGCTGAGGGTGCAGGTTCGATCCCTGGTCAGAAAGATCCCAGCAGCAATGAGCCATGGCAAAAAAAAAAAAAGAAAAAGGAATTTAGCTAAATACCAAATGGTTTCTCTCAACAAGGATTACTCTAATGGGGAAAAGGAAAGAGCATGAATTATGTGCCCGTGACTCCGCATCTCACATTCTGATTATCAGCAATATGGATGCAGATACGTTATAATGTGTGCACTTAAATACCTCCTCAATTGAGACATGAAAATAATAATCTCCTTTTGAGGAGGTTTCCTAGGTGGTGCAGTTGGTAAAGAATCCGGCTGCCAGTGTAGGAGTTACAAGAGACACAAGTTTGATATTTAAATCAGGGAGGTCTCCTGGAGTAGGAAATGGCAACCCGCTCCAATATTCTCGCCTGGAGAATTTCATGGACAGAGGAGCCTGGTGGGCTACAGTCCATGGGTTGTAAAGAGTCGGACACAACTGAGCACACACACACACACACACACAAGATTAAATGAAATAAATTTTCTTCGTAAGTCTAAATTTCCTATTTATTGTTAATAAAAATTTTAATTTTATATTTTAAAAATGCATATTCTGTATGACTTATAGAATCCAGAATGTTAAGAGTAGCGAAAATTTTATTAATCCTACCCCCAAATTTTTTCAAAAAGGATTTTATTTGCTAAGGAAGTTCAAAGAGGATTTCCTTTGCTAAGGTCCCTGTAGGTATGGGGGAATCTTTCCGCTGGAGCACGGTGAATTTAAAACTTCAGAATCTGACAAACCCAGCTTTAAATCCACAGGACACCACTTTCTGGCTTTATGACTGTGGAAAAGTGATGTTTCTTGTATTTCAATGCCTTTATCTTTAAAATGGCAATAAGATATATCTCATAGAATTGCAAAAATTAAATGATACACAAAAACATAGTAATTCATGTGCCATAAATAAGGTTGTAAATTATAATCTGTACAGTTCAATTATTTCATTATTTAATTTTTATATACAAATAATATGGCATTTTCTTTCAAATGATAGCAATCCAAATTTTTGACCTGAAAACCTCTTTGCTGCTAAGTGACTTCAGTCGTGTCCGACTCTGTGCGATCCCATAGCCAGCAGCCCACCAGGCTCCCCCGTCCCTGGGATTCTCCAGGCAAGATCACTGGAGTGGGTTGAAAACCTCTTTAGGGTTACTGTAAAGCAATGATGAAAACTGAGTTACATGAGTCCCAGTTTAATAAGTGGCTGTTTTCAGAAAATTCCTAACATGAGATTGTCATCCATAATTATGTGCTGGACTCCCGGCATGTGAAGAACGACATCTGGAGAATTGTTTTCTTAGGATTAAAGAGGTCTTACATTCAATTTTCCAACTTCTCTTATGAAATTTCTCTTTGAACAATATTGTAGATTTTGTATTATATGTTGAAATGAAACAGTGTTACCCATTACTTTTACTCTGAACTACCTTATTTGTATTGGGCTTAACGTTATTTTCAATAACACAGTGTTGCAAGTAACCAAATCAACAGAATTAAAAGCCCCCACATAATTCTGAATGTAAATAGTCTTCCTCCTTCTACAGTATCAACCCTGACATTTCCCCCTTTAAAGTCTTGCCTAATCTTTTTTTCCTAGCTCCCTAGTATAGTCCTACTACTAAGGCTGATCTTTTCATCTCAGAATCACATACCTTTTCTTATTTGTGGCTATTTGGGGTCACTAAGGGTTAGACATGACTGAGCGACTTCCCTTTTACTTTTCACTTTCCTGCATTGGAGAAGGAAATGACAACCCACTCCAGTGTTCTTGCCTGGAGAATCCCAGGGATGGGGGAGCCTGGTGGGCTGCCATCTATGGGGTCACACAGAGTCGGACACAACTGAAGTGACTTAGCAGCAGCAGCAGTAGTGAAGTCGCTCAGTCGTGTCCAACTCCTTGCAACCCCATGGACTGTAGCCCACCAGGCTCCTCCATCCATGGGATTTTCCAGGCAAGAGTATGGAGTGGGTTGCCATTTCCTTCTCCAGGGGATCTTCCTGACCCAGGGATTGAACCCAGGTCTCTCGCATTGCAGGTAGATGCTTTACCATCTGAGCCACCAGGGAAGTTACCTAGTGTTTGGCACATAGTAACAGTAAATGGTTTATTATTATCATTATTATTATAGTACCTATAAACTCAGCCCTTCATTCAAGGCCCAACTCAAATCCCTTCTCCTAATTTCTAACCTGGCATCCTTACAACTACTCTTGCTGCTGCTGCTGCTAAGTTGCTTCAGTCATGTCCAACTCTGTGCGACCCCATAGATGGCAGCCCACCAGGCTCCCCCCTCCCTGGGATTCTCCAGGCAAGAATATTGGAGTGGGTTGCCATTTCCTTCTCCAATTCATAAAAGTGAAAAGTGAAAGTGAAATTGCTCAGTAGTGCCGAACTCTTAGCTACCCTATGGGCTGCAGCCTACCAGGCTCCTCCGTCCATGGGATTTTCCCTGCAAGGGTACTGGAGTGGGGTGCCACTACTCTTAAAACTGTATTATCCTCCATTCACCCACTTTAATTTCCTATCTTAGCTTTCATCCCTCTCCATATAAGTTTTTCAGAACTTATATATTTTACTTTATTTACAATTTAAAAACTATGTTTCAGAGCATTCCATTCATCTAAGTATACACAAGTTCAAAGCCATTTCAATTGCTTCATTGCACTGTGTTTTCATGAATGAGGGCTTCAATTGGCTTGAAATTTGATAGCCACCAAGTACTACAGAAGAGCTCTGGATTAAGAAATCAGTTCTGGTTGTCCTGCCATTCACTGTTCTACCTCCAGCAAGACCTAACCCCTATAGACTTCCCTTTCTATATGTAAGAATTCTATACCCTTTTTGGTCCTTTTAGTTCTCAAAAAATGATGTCACGAATGTCTATATTTATCCCACTGGTGAGTGAACACCCAAGCGTTAGGATTTAAGTGCTTGAAACTCAATGCAGGTTATTCTGTGTTTTTAAAGTCAAACTGTTGCTCTATCTAATATCATCTAGTCTCTGGAAAATTTCATTTTACACTCATGAGAAAATGAGAATGAAAGAAGGAAAGGAAGATCTTCTTGTTATTGTGAAAAGACTTTTGACTTTGTGGGCCCCCTGAAAGCTATGCACACATGAGATAAGGTATGCTACCAGGGCCGAGGGTATGATTCTTGACTCAGGTGTGCTAATTATTGATTGCATGGCTCTACACAAGTTTTCCAGATAAACACGCTTGTATCTCAGTCATGTTACAGACAGTCTCTGCCTCTCTGTTTCGCTGCAAGTACTCTTCATTGGCCTGTGCTGCTCCCATTCCCCAGAACAGCCTTCTTCCTTGTCTTTATCCCTCCCTATGGGATAATTTTGCATCTTTATCATCAAGCTCAGGTTCCTTGGTCTGTGAAGCTTTCTCCACCACTCCGATCCTTCTGATTGGAACTGACCACACCTTCTGGACCCGATGTGCTGCTAACCTGTAGCACTTGACTTTAAGGCGTGCTGCCACGCCGAGCGTATGACTCTTCACTCAACTCTGCTACTTTTTGGTTGCATGACTCTGCACAAGTTTTCAAGGCCTGGGTTTCCTCACTTGTAAAATAGAAATCTCATAGAGATTTCGTGAGGATTAAATAAGGCAATGTCTATAAAATATTGAGAACAATTCCAACCAGATAATAAGAGCTCAATGAATGTCATCTATGCCTTTCGTTGTTGTCATGATTACTATTACATTTCTGCCTCAGTTAAATTAACTGTATTCCCCAGATCCACTGTGGGGATGCCTGAAACACAAAGGCCACTTAATTGGATTGATGAATGAATTAAAGATAGAAGAGATAAATTTTATATGTCATTAAGATGATTACATTCTTTTTGATGGCTTGAATAATAGCATATTTTTTGAAGTGAGTCAGCATAAAGGATCGCTAAGAATTCTGGATCAAGAAGGCAAGGTGCTTACTCAACTACAGATTACCAGCTAATAGATTTATATAAGTAATAGCATCCTTTCAGAACTTCCATCTGAAAAATGACCAAATACTGTTTTTGTTCATTTACAGCAATTTTGAAAGGATCAGTTAAAACAAAAAGTACACCCAAAAGCAAGCCCCAGACTGCAAAGAGTCAAGCAAATATAAAGGACTGCTGTTGCTATTATTATTGTTTTCAAATAGGGTTAGTTGGCCATTTTAATAATGTCTGCTTTCTAATAGACATTAATTCTTGATTTTCTTAAACATTATTTTATATTTAACAGATAATATCAAAATATGAATGAACTTATAATCCCTTATTACCAAATGTGGGACATATCAAAATGGAGATGAGCATGACATATTTTATGACTTTATTTGATAAATAATCCTGTGTTTCATCATTCCAGGTGCCTGTGGTGGCCATACTGGGCTCAGGTGGGGGATTTCGAGCCATGGTAGGGTTCTCCGGTGTGATGAAGGCGCTGTATGACTCAGGGATTTTAGACTGTGCTACCTACATTGCTGGTCTTTCTGGATCCACATGGTTAGTATACATTTTACATCTTGGTTTTATCATCCTAAATGCTTAGCATTTATCTACCTGAAACCAGAAAAGAGTATTTTAAAAGTTGACATTAACTTCAAATTACTGAAATATTCCAGCTTGATGCAGACATTTGTTTCTTGAAAATATTTTTAAGGCAAATTCATACCTACTGATGCCTCTCATCATCAGTTTGCTCCCTTTAAAGCCACTTGTGACTTAAAATGTAATAGTTAAACCTAAAACAAAAAATAGATCAATTGAAATAATTCTATAGAAATATCTCATAAGTGGAATAACGTACTCCACCCATAATTAATTTAATCTTCCTATAATTTACTGATTTGTAATCTTGCAGTGATCATGTCTAAGTCTACATGAGTCACTGGCTATTCATTTTCTTCTTTAGGGCAAATAGAGTGAAATGCAAGATACTTTAGTAAACAGAAGAAGGAAGACAACTTTTGAATGAATAAATGCAATAAATGTTAGTGATTTATATCTGACTAATATTGAAATTAATCCTTCAAATATATCTAAGGTCAACTAAATTTGGATGGAGTTAAGGCATAATATTTGTAAATATTTGCATACTGTAGGTCTGCCTTTTCAAAAATATATTTGTAAAACATTTTCAAAGGTGATACTATATACCTTTTGGTGTGCTTACCTCACACAAGCACACTGAAAATAAAGTGTCTTGCTTAGCTGTCTCAAATAAAAGTATCACCTATTACAGAATGGTTTACAAGGCCTTTTAGTCATTCAGCCTGTGGTAAAACTTATCTTTTATAATATTGTATTGTATATAATTATATAACATAAGTATTATATAAGTATATATTATATAATTGTATTATACATTATATATATTTATAATATATTATATAATATTAGTACATATTATATAATTACAACATATATGTAATAATATATATTATATATGTCTGCATTTTAAAATTTCTATATCTTCTCATCCTGTGAGTTGGCTATGAGCTTCTTCATTTTTCAAGCAAAGAAAATATGACTCAGAAGTCAATTGATTTGTCCAAATCATAGCAGAGCCAACATAGAAACTCAGGGTTTCCATCCCCTATTTCTGGATTCTTTCAACTCAACCATAACCTTCTCTTGTACATCTGTCTATTCTACCTAGAGAGTCACATTTAAAAAATCTATAGTTTCTTAAATATTTTAAACCAAATTCTTTAGCTGAAAAACAGGAACCTAAAACTATGATTGCCATCTATTTTTTCTGTCCCCTCAACATGATTTATCTCTTTTGAAAGAAGGGTGTAGCCCATCATTATTCCTTCCCTTGAAGGAAAGAGCAGGCACCTGCCTGTTTAATGAGTAATATGAATATGATGGAAAAACTTGGACCCTTAGATTAACTTCACCTACTCAGGCATTTTATTATTACTCTTCAGATAATTTTCTTTATCTAATCATTATTCTTTTTAGATCCCTTTGGTCCAGTACTGACTAATACTTTGCAAGAAACTTGTCTTAAACTCATCTGATAGAGGAAGACCAGACCTTCAGTGGTATTTGCAGGGTGTAATGGTGTATATTTGGGCTTAATTAGAGCAGCAGTCATTGCTTTGGTTATACATTTAGGGACACATCTAAAATCCTGTCAGGGTTCTGAAAAAAGAATAATCAAGGGGATTTTAAATACTACAGCCCAGTCATTTAAACATTGTAGGTCACTGTTTTATACATACAGCATTTCTGCTCTATCCATTAGTGTCTGATTTCCTCAGATTAGCCTTCTTTTACTTATTCTATTTCCTTAAAGGCCATGTTCTCCTAAGGGCTTCCCAGATGGCTCAATAGGTAAAGACTCTATCTTCAGTGGAGGAGATACAGGAGATGTGGGTTCAGTCCCTAGGTTGGGAAGATTCCCTGGAGAAGGGCATGGCAACCCACTCCAGTATTCTTGCCTGGAGAATCCCATGGCCAGAGGAGCCTGGTGGGGTACAGTCCACAGGGTCACAAAGAGTCAGACATGAATAAAGTAACTGAGCATGCACAGGCATGCACTCCTAATATTCTTACAATCCTTTTTTACCTGGAGACCACATAATTTCCAAATATAATGGTGTTTTTTGAAGGTATTTTCCGTGACTTCTGCAGGGAGTCTGGGAAGATGAGGCTGGGAGTTGAGACATTTCACACATTGAATTGTCCCTCTTTCAGATCCCACCTATCTTGTTCCCCCCCATCCTCTCTGATTGCGCTCTCTTCATTGCTGTCTTTTCTGCTTCTACTACTTTTCCCCTTAAAATGAGCTTTTCTCCAGGACCTCCCTTTTGTTCTATTATATTTACGCATCTTCCCTTAGTAATTTCACCACCTTCTACCACTTCAGTTATTATCATCAGCCATTCCATTTGTAGATCTCCAAAACATCCAAAAAGTTAGTGGGCCAAACAAAGAAGAAGAAGAGGAAAACAAACAATAACAGACAGTGCAAAGTGGCCAAGGATGGGGAGTGCTTCACAAGTAGTGTATATTTTAATAGAGCAAAAATCTGTGAGAAGCTTCCCTTAGAACTGGGTTTAGAGTTTTCATGGTTTCAGCAAAAATTAAAGTAGATAAGGTACATGAAAGGCACCTTTGATCACGAAATTACCAATAAGAAATGAGTAGAATATGAAAGGAAAAAAGGTGGGAATGTGGACCTTAGTAGGAGCCGTTTACTGTTTCAAGAAGGGGAATATAGGACCCAGGAAATGTTTTTGCTTCTTTTTCAGAATATAAGGGACTAGAGTGTTTATGTGGAAGTCTGAGACAAAGGAAATGGTGTAGAGGGATAGATGAAAGATAAAGAAACAGATGGATCATGGGTAGAAAGATTTGGGCAGAGACAGGATAGGGACAAGATAAAAGGCTGTCAACCATGGAGAAGATATACTTCTTGAGACAAAAGAAAAAGTGCTCAGGATGACTCATATTAACAATTTTCTTTTGAAAAGTATAGGCGAGAAGGTAGTTCGAACGAAGGGATTCAGAAAGACTTGGAAAAACAAATTGCATTCTTGTGTAAGTTTTTATATTCTGCTGATACATGACCATTCCCTGGCACAAGTTAGGTAATACGGGAATATCTGGAGAAGGCTGGGACCTCCCATAATGTTTTCTGTGAGAGAACTTTATGTAAGACATATGTAATGTTTTCTAAAGAGAACTTTATGTAAGACAAAAGCTTCTTTGTAATTGCTGCTACCTTTATAGTAATTATTTCTGAAATGACTTTTGGATGATGGCTGTTATTCATTAAATAGGTCTGAGTGAACTAGGGACAGTAAGCCTGTGTTCCTTACTCAGTGAACACAGCACTCTCCCTCAGCGCAGCTGTTCATCTGGAGTATCAAAGGGCTGTTGATTTTTTTCTCCTTTTTTTCTTTAATAAATTAATTTTTATTGGAGCAGAGTTGCTTTACAATGTTGTGTTAGTTTTGCTGTACAGAAGAGTGAGTCCCCTATTCGTATACATAGATCCCCTCTTTTTATTTTTTGGATTTCTTTCCTATTTAGGTCAGCCCTGAGTATTGAGTAGAGTTCCCTGTGCTACACAGTAGGTTCTCATTGGTTATCTATTTTACACATGCTATCAATAATGTATGTACGTTAATCCCAATCTCCCGATTTATCCCAACCTTTCTTTCCCTCCCTTGGTGTCTCTATGTTTACTCTCTACGTCGGTATCTTTATTTCTGGTCTACAAATAAGATCTTCAATACCATTTCTTTAGATTCCACCTATATGCATTAATATACGATACTTGTTTTTCTCTTTTTGACTTACTTCACTCTGTGTGACAGTCACCAGGTGGTCCATCCATGTCTCTACAAATGACCCAATTTCATTCCTTTTTATAGTTTGAATAATATTCCGTTGTATACGTATGCTTTATTTTCTTCACTTATTCCTCTGTTGATGAACATTCAGGTTGCTTCCATGTCCTGGCTATTGTGAATACTGCTTCAGTGAGCCATGTCTTTTGGAATTATGATTTTCTCTGGGCATATGCCCAGTAGTGGAATTGCTAGACTATTGGATATTGACTGCTGTATTTGTATGTCATTATCATTGAAAGAAAAATGAGAACAGTTCTGTATCTATAGACCATAAGACCTGATTTGAAGCTATAAAATGGAATTCAAGAATGAAAACTCTCAGTTTGACAGTCTGAAGAATTTGTGGGACATTGGAAAATAAGCCAGTTTTAATAGAAGTTGGCCCATAAGAAATAGTAGACTAAAAGATAAAGATTATGTTAGAAAAATATGTTGTTTGAGGTGGGGAATATGCTTATTTTGTATCCCTATGAACCTCTCCCACTTGTCACATACTTAATGACTAAATGAAGATTTGCATAAGTAATTGCATTTTGGGGAAAAATTAAGAATTTCTTTAGGGTTTCAGGATATTTGCTTCACAGTGTTGAGGGTCTTGTCAAGACATGTGCAGCATTAGTTGCATATGAGAATTACTTCTGGAACTTTTTTAAGCACAGAAATTCTAGATCTTTATCCCTGAAGATTTTGATTAGGAAGGTCCTGAGGCACCAGGCACTAATATTTTAAAACATCGACTCTGTGATTTGGCATCAGGAATTGAGCTGAGAATTCCTTGCTCTCTGGAATAATTTTGTTTATTTATTTAATTTGTATTTAGCCTAAAAGGCATTCATATGGAGAGAATGAGGTGTCCTATCATATAAATATGTTGAAAAACATAAAAGTGAATACAAAAGTTTTTTAAAAAGTTATTTTAGGAAAATTGACCATTGCCTTCTAATCCATTTTTAGCCATCACCAAAGCAAAAATTCAAGTCATAGATGTCACCGCAATGATGTCATCAAAGGTCTATCCAATTCACACTTGTTAATTCTAAGGGAAATGGGCTTATAAATACTGAACAAGCAGAGAACATTAGCTCCAGTGCAAATGGCTGAGGTGTTGTAGGTCTTTCTGTTTCTCTAAGGGCCTTGTATACTTGAGCCAATCTTCTCATGAGAGAGGAAGAAAGAAAGGGGAAAGAGACTCCCTATGTGAAAGAGGTAACTTCAAACTTTAAATAGCAGAAAATGGACTGCAGCCATTCTACAAGGAGCAAAAACAGAGAATCGAGCTGACATCCATATACATTTGACCTCTTATAAAGACTTACCTCTGAAATTGTGGCACAAAGTCCTAGATTTTGAGCAATTCCTTAACCTAAGAGGAAGGATTTTCAATCTAGATCCAGTGGCTAACACTGGGAGGAAGGAACAAGAAAAGAGGAGGCTCCAGGTTTTTCTGGAGGAAATTTATGAGGCTAAGGTGCTTGTTAAAATCATACATTAATTCACTGAAAGACCAACTAAATATAGAGCAGTCTTAAGTAATGTAAATGAGATTACATCTTTCTGCTGAACTGTTAAAAACAACTTCTAATAGCAGAATTATCATATTGTTTCCTTTTCACCTACCTTTAAAAAAACTATTCTGTGACTGAGTTGATTTCTCTGACATCATGTAGGTTCTTTTCCTTTTCCTTGTTTTTAAATCCTGCTTCATTAAGGAAATGATTTAATGTAGTTTTACAAGTAAAGTAAAACTGGATTTCATACAATAAAGATAGAAGTGGGAAAAAAGTATCAATATATGTGTGTTGTATGTATATATGTATAGAACTATAAATTAAATTAAAAATTCATGCTATAACCTGTAGCTTTGGGAGGCATGAGACATAGGCTTGGGTTTGAGTTTTCTAGAATTCAAGGCTAAATCCAAACAATGCATAGTTATATAATATACATTTCTTATAAGTTAAGGGCAAGCCAGTGGTCCATGGATGTAGAACTTATTCTTGATAATAAGTGAGACCAATAAAGAAGTTCTTAATGTTATCATAAAGGATGAAACACATTCTGAATAGTTCCAGAACTGATCACTTAGAGACTCAAAGAGAATTTTTGTTTTTCCATTTTTGTTGTATCTTTAAATGCAAACCAATATCTTTACACCGATATGTGCATTTATTGAAAAGTATGGTGAGGTCCAGAATTGGATCCTTGTTTATATAGATGAATCATGCAGCAAAACTTGGAGCAGCTATAGAAGTGAATGGACTCTCCATCTTTCTAGCAACTTCAGCTATCTCTTTTGTAGATATGTGTTGATTATACCAGGCTTGAGTTCAGAGTTTGCCTGTTTGACTTAATCTTTGTTGCTGTGTTCAGTCTCTAAGTTGTGTCTGACTCTTTGTGACCCCATGGACTGCAGCATGCCAGGCTCCCATGCCCTTCACTATCTCCTGGATTTTGCTCGGATTCATGTCCATTGAGTCAGTGATACTATTGCATGTTATGAGAAATGTTAAGAATCCTTAACATTAATGTTAACAAATGTTTGTGTAATAAATCTCTTTTAAGAATTTTAAATTTTTTTGCAGAGCATATGTTCCATTTTCAGTCTATAATCACTCTCCATTTGTTAAGTTATGGTTAATCTCAGTTTGTCTCTAAATAACTCTGAATCCATCAAAAAATTCCAATTCAGTGTGTAGTGGGAATCATTTGGTCTCTAAGACTTGAAATCATTTTAAAGATTTTTTTTTTAAGAAATAAAACCTATCCGGGAAGAGGACAAATTTAAATTTGAGTTCTTCTGTTCCTAATTGGGGAACTGTGAAAATATTATAAATTCATCAATCCTCTGCTTATCTTTAAAATAGAAGAATTGAAAGCTATCGCAAGTCTTCAAGACAATACCGTGTGATCAATTAGCCTGCTCAGGCCTAGAACATACCAGAGTTAGTTTTCTCTCCTGTATGAAGGGAAAATAAATCATTGTGGTGGCAATTTGACTTGAATATAAGGAAACAAGAGATTTAAATATACTCACTATGTTCTCTTTGGTTGGATGAAGTAGTGGAATATTTCATTATTTTGTGCTCCCAGTTCAACAGTTCAAAACAAGCATGCTTGTCATATACTAGGTATTGGCTAATCATTGAGATAAAAACAGATATAAATAAGTAAAGCTTTCCCTGATGGTGATCGCAACTAATTAAGGGAGACAGTTAAGAAAACTAATAATTAATATTTAGTATGAGAGCTACAGTAGTAAAGATACTGGTTTCCAGGAAGACTGTAACTTCATTTATCATCTCATTATCAAATACTAAGCTACATGTTGATTTCCAGCATCACCTTAAGTGGCCAAATGGCTGGTGCCAGAATCTTCATAAGAAGACATTTACCTGATAACACTATTCTCTCTAGGATTTCACCATTAGATTTGTATGCTCAGAAATTCTGAGACATACAGTTGGCAAGACTTGGGATTTTTGTCTCGTTGGCCAATGGACAATTAAAACAAAAACCACATGTATCCGGAGAATTAGGCATTCACAATAGTCTGGAGAGCACATTCTCTACCTATAGATAATCACCATAGAAAGTGAAATGATCAGATTGCTTGGCTAGTATTATGTACAGGAAAAAAAAAAAGTTAAGTGTTAATTGCTTAGTCATGACCAACTCTTTGGGAAGCCATAGACTATAGCCCACCAGGCTCCTCTGTCCATGGAATTCTCCAGGCAAGAATACTGGAGTGGGTTGCCATTTCCTTCTCCAGGGGATCTTCCTGACCCAGGGATCAAAGCCAGGTTTCCTGCATTACAAGCGGGTTCTTTACTGTCTGAGCCACCAGGGAAGCCCATTATATCTAGAAAAGTCCCATTTATTCACATGGTTCTCAATGTGTTGTGTCATCAGTGTCTGATGGTCAGATAGGGATGCCCATTCCTGGAGAAGAGAGGGTGGAGAGTGAGCCCAGTAGGCATTCTCTCCTCTGGACTATGCAAGGGAAGTCCAGTGTTTCCTCTGAGACCTCCCCTTTACGTCTGTTGTAGACCAGCTATTTTCTGATTGATGCATTCTTTTCTTAAATGAATTAATATCTTCAGTCAGATGAAGAAGTCAATGGCAACCCACTCCACTACTCTTGCCTGAAAAATCCCATGGACGGAGGAGCCTGGTAGGCTGCAGTCCATGGGGTCGCTAAGAGTTGGACATGACTGAGTGGCTTCACTTTCACTTTTCACTTTCATGCATTGGAGAAGGAAATGGCAACCCACTCCAGTGTTCTTGCCTGGAGAATCCCAGGGAAGGGGGAGCCTGGTGGGCTGCCATCTATGGGGTCACACAGAGTCGGACATGACTGAAGTGACTTAAGAGCAGCAGCAGCTTCAATCAGAAGATCAGTTAATCAACTACTTCCATTATTCTTTCTTTTTCTGATAGCAGAGATGCCTGCTTTCTTTGGAGACTACTTACTATGTGATGCCCTTTCTCCTGACTGATTATCTTTTATTGTCTTTATAGGTATATGTCGACCTTATATTCTCACCCTGATTTTCCAGAGAAAGGGCCAGAGGAGATTAACGAAGAGCTAATGAAAAATGTCAGCCACAACCCTCTTTTACTTCTCACACCACAGAAAATTAAAAGATATGTTGAGTCTTTATGGAGGAAAAAAAGTTCTGGACAACCTGTCACCTTTACTGATATCTTCGGGATGTTGATAGGAGAAACACTAATTCACAGTGTAAGCTCTGTCTCAGTCTACAATCCTTTTAATGCAAGAAGACCATGTATATCATGTTTTTAAATAAAACAAAATGTGGTGCATGTTTGTAAAAGTCAGTTGACTGCCATTATCCTATAAACATGCACTGAGTACATACTCCCTGCCAGATATAACTCTTCTATATTTCACGTTACAATTGTGCCTACTAATTGATTCTGTGTGTGTCAATTATATGTTGTTGTTGTTGGCTGTGCTGCTTGGCTTATGGGATCTTAGTTCCCCGACCAGGGACAGAACCCACACTCTCAGCAGTTTGAGTGAGGAGTCCTAGCCCCTGGACTTCCCGGGAACTCCCCATGTGTCAATTTTGATGTATAGGGAAATACTTTTGTATTCTTTTTCTTTAGAAAGCTATACATTTTAACCCTCAACTGCTCATTCTGCCCAAGTAGCAATAGTTTTTAGATAAAGCGGTGAATACAAGTAATATTTAAGTGGCAGAGGAAGAATGGAGGTTGCCTGGAGAAAGCCAGAAAAAAAGGAATGAATCACATGGAAGAAACACATTTGACATGTGACCATAGGGTGATATTTTATCTGAAGATAAAGTAGGCGTATGGAGCCCGTGCCAGAGAATCTGGGGGTTAAATTCCTTCTGGGCGCCATCGCTGCCAAATCTTTTTCCATTTCAAATGTCAACATAGTCCCCAGAGTTATGGCTGTTTTTTAGAAGGAAGATAATTACTTCCAGTGAGCTTTTTTTTTTTCAAGATCAGAGATTTCTAGATAATAATAAGGCTAATTTTTATCATAAAAGTTTTAAGGGTCTTGATTGGAAGCACTATTTTACATAGATTTTTTTTTTCTTATCTGTAAGAAAGTTTATGTACGTAAAACCTTTTCTTTCTTCTGTGGACAGAGAATGAACACTACCTTGAGTAGTTTGAAGGAAAAGGTCAATACTGGACAGTGTCCTTTGCCTCTTTTCACCTGTCTCCATGTCAAACCCGATGTCTCAGAGCTGATGTTTGCAGGTATGGAATTTCATCTTGCAAAACATTTCCTGGAAACTTGGAACTGTGGTTCTTAATGATTTTCTTTAGAGGAAGATCATAAGCTATTTTAGTTGCTTATTTTAATATATTTTCTGTAACATAAAAACATTTGAAAATCTAAGAATATTTTACACTAGATAATTTTCTGGTTGTAGAGATATCCTGTGAAACTAGTTACTAATATCTTCATTCAAATCAGTGGGAAAGGAGATATAAAAAAGTAAATCATGAATGTAGTCAATATTCAATCTTAATTATCCATTTGTCAAGGATTTTTAACAAAGTAGCTTGCCTGTTTTAGGCAATGCATATCTTTTTGCTTGCTGCATGTCTGTTCATTAAATTGGGTTACATGACATTTATCATTTAAAATTCTATTCTAATTTTTATAATTTAGCACCTTAAAAGTATCAGTCTATATTTGTGACAGATGGTGAATAAAATGCCTCATTCTGTTAAGTCTCAGATATAAACATTTATTTCTTCTGTAGCTCTGCTTCTTGGTGGGTGCTCTCAAAATACATGACTCTCTACTTCTTTCTGGGGGCCACTGACAGTCCTAGTTTGCAGTGTGGCAGCGTCTATGACTGTGGCTGGTAGGGTTCATTATATTTTTAGGAAAAGCACCTCAGTGACATTAGTCATATCATGAGCTTAAAAAAATCATTGTAAATGGCATGAAATTAATTCTAGATTTACATCTAGAATTCTTTTGTATTTTTTCCAAGTCTCACTTTTTCTTCAACTGATTACCCTCAAGCAAGATTTGGAATAGTTTATAAAAGCAGTACACCAGGAAATCATTCATTCAACAAGTGTTTTATCAATTATCTTGACTAAAATGTTTCTCATGCATATGGTTCAGAAAGCACTCATCATATTCATTATCTTATTCAATATTAACTATAACCTAGGGAGGGAGGGAGATATATTTAACATTGCTTCAAAGAAGAAAAAACAAAATTTCAGAAAGATTTGATTGCCACATACAAAGTAAGTAGAAGAGCTAAGAATTGGTCTTGAATTACTTTGTTCCTTTTATGAAAATATTGATTTCTCTGATTGCTGATGATGTAGAATGTGGTGCTCCGGGCATGAAGTATGAATTCTCTTCCCCTCCACAGTATGTTACCCTTTTCCTGTAAGACCTAGTAATCTTTTTGAGAAATTTACAGCAGTTATTAAAGAAGTTAAGGCAAAAAAGAAGAGCAGAATGGTACTATGCACTGTTTCCTTGGCCAAATTATGATATCTTTTAGCTTGTTTCCTCATCTGTTAAAGTGAAGATGAGATTCTCATAGTTTTTGCTAAATAAATGAGATAAAGTATGTAAAGAACTTAATTGTAAGCCCAAATGAAGTTTCACTAAATCTTAGCAATTTGGAATCTCCTGTGAAAACTGTATGAAAAAAGTTAGAGGTCTGGATTTTAAAGATGAATGGAATCTGTATATGAAAACAAATTTAGTTGTCAGATGGAGATTAAGACATTCAGTTTTATTCTAGGATATCCTAGGATTCTCAGATAATCATGGCATACTCAGCAGTAATAAGGAACCACATTTTGTGAAAGAGACCATTGTTGTTGTCAGTTGTTCAGTCATGTCCACCTCTTTGCAATCCCATGGACTGCAGCACACCAGTCTTCCCTGTCCTTCACTGTCTCCCGGAACTTGCTCAAACTCATGCCCATTGAGTCAGTGATGCCATCCAACCATCTCGTCCTCTTTTGTCCCCTTCTCCTCCTGCCTTCACTCTTTCCCAGTATCAGGGTCTTTTCCAGTGAGTTGGCATTTCATATTAGGTAGCCAAAGTATTGGAGCTTCAGTTTCAGCATCAGTCCTTCCAATGAATATTCAGGGTTGATTTCCATTAGGATTGACTGGTTGGATCTCCTTGCAGTCCAAGGGACTCTCAAGAGTCTTCTCCAACACCACAGCTCAAAAGCATCAGTTCTTCGGCACTCAGCCTTATGTATGGTTCAACTCTCACATCCATATGTGACCACTGGAAAAACCATAGCTTTGACTAGATGGACTTTTGTTGGCAAAGTAATGTCTCTGCTTTTTAATATGCTGTCTAGGTTTGTCATAGTTTTTCTTCCAAGGAGCAAGGTTCTTTTAATTTCATGGCTGCAGTCACCATCTGCAGTGATTTTGGAGCCTGAGAAAATAAAGTCTGTCACTGTTTTCATTGTTTCACCATCTATTTACCATGAAGTGATGGGGCCAGATGCCATGATCTTAGTTTTTTGAATATTGAATTTAAGCCAGTGTTTTTACTTCAGTTCCTCTTTGCTTTCTGCCATTAGGGTGATGTCATCTGCATTTTAAGTTTATTGATATTTCTCCTGGAAATCTTGATTCCAGCTTGTGCTTCATCCAGCCCATCATTTTGCATGATGTACTCTGCATAGAAGTTAAATAAGCAGGATGACAATATATAGCCTTGATGTACCCCTTTCCCAATTTGGAACCAGTCTGTTGTTCTCTGTCTGGTTCTAACTTTGCTTCTTGACCTGCATACAAGTTTCTCAGGAGGCAGATAAGGTGGTCTGATATCTTTAAGAATTTTCCATGGTTTTTATGATCCACACAATCCAAAGCTTTAGTGTAGTCAATGAAGCAGAAGTTGATGTTTTTCTATAATTCTCTTGGTTTTTTTTTATGATCCAACGGATGTTGGCAATTTGACCTCCGGTTCCTTTGCCATTTCTAAATCCAGCTTGCGCATCTAGAACTTCTCTTGATTCACGTTCTATCATATATGGAAAGAAAAGGCCGTGACAAATTGGTGGTGTTGTTGTTTTGCTTGTTTGTTTCCCTTTAGCTGGTGTCTTGTAAAGTCTTGGAATGCTTGGAAATTGGTTGGTAAATATACACCTTAAGTGGGTCTGTTACTCTCTCTGATTCTTATTTTCATTATTAAAAAAGATATTAATAAATCAGTTTATCTTACAGAGCTATTAAGACAATTGAATGAGATATGGATAATACTGAATGTGAAAAAGACACATTAAAATATAATACTTTTTTTTATTACTGTTATGATTTTTAGGGCATTTTCACAGTTGACTCTTTTTATTCTATACTTCCAGTCAGTGGCCGTTCTCAAGAGAAAATCTCAGTAAAATAATTAAAGAATGAATAATATTTTAGCGAGTGAATATTTTTGATTTATTTAGAGTAGGAAAAGGCTGCTTTATGTTCAATTAGTAGTCTTTCAACATGAACGTGCCTGATTTGGGCCAGCTGCCTAACTGAGATATCGTTACCGAGACAAGAGAAGCCCCATTAACCTTCATTGTTAAGCTCCTATGATAAGGAGGTTCAAGCGGTTTCTTCCAACAGAGTTGGACAAAACCATGAAGCATTAGTTATGTGGATCTTGTACGCAGATAAGACATTCAAAGGGGCATGTTATGAATGTTCAAAGAGCTTGAGTTGTGGAAGAAAAAAATGAGAGACATGTCTATACTTTATGCCTTTAAAATTTGCTTGGATTAAAATGGGTCAGCTATTCAGGAAAAAAGTTAAAATATTATTCAAATTATATTATGAAAAGTCAAAGATCCCAGTTATCTTAGCTTACAGAAGTTTTATCAACTTTATTTCAATAATACTAGAGAATGTTTTTCTTCCCTCTTAGAAAAGTTTTAAACACGTTCACCTTTTGAAGACTTTAAACAAATAAACGTTAGTTGTTTAAATGGTTACATATTTTTGACTCCTCTACTTCGCTACATTTCTGATAGGATTTCAACCTTTAATTTGTGTTGTCAGTGAATTGCAATTACTGAGCACAATTTACAACTTCACGTCATGTTAAGTCCTTTAACAGACATTACAGAAGAAAAACATAGCACTCTTCCTCAAGAAGATTCCATTCCTATTGGCAAGAAAAATACACATAGAACACTGTTGTCTGTTAGAGTATATAGACTTGACATAATGTGTAAAATAGTAGAGATTTAGCGTAGTTGTAAGAAAGACTTCATAAAGGTGGTAGAAGTCAGGTTCAAGTTGAACTTGGAAAGATCTACCAATTGGGGGTGAAACATCATCTTTGTGTAAAACAGTATAAGAAAATGCTCAGAAGGGAAGCCAAAGGTATGTTTCAGGGAGCAGTAAAAAGACACTAGATTTGGTTAATGTATGAACTGGTGAAGAGCAGATGGTATATTTGGAAGTTAGTGTCAAGCTATAGAAAGATTTGACTTCCAGATAGAAATGTTTCTATTCAATTATGATAAGGGGAAACATTTAATGATTTTTGGTAGGAAGCTGTTTAAGTTGTGTTTTTGAAAAAAAGTATTTTAATAGTTCATATGGGTAGACTGGCACAGAAACAAACTGAAAGCAGTGGTATTACTATATTTTTGTAAATAAGGGCTTAGAACTAGGGAGATACTGATAAGGAAAGAGAGGAGAAGATGGATGTGAAAAGCTTAAATATAACCAGTGAAATGTGTGATGGATGGATGGATTTGATGTGAGTGGGTACGAGAGTTATTTCGGTTAAGAGTTTTTTTCTGGGCTGTGATAGCATGGTTTATAGAAACCGGTGAGCTAGAGCAGGAAGAAAGGTGATGAATTCCTTTCCAGGCAAGTGTAGTGTGATGTGATGGCACCATACCCAAGTGTAAATGCCCAACAGGGAGTTGGAGATGAATAGATGGAGGTTCATGAGAGAAATTCAAGTTTGAAATGTACTAGTTCAGCAGCAGAGAAATAGTAGTCAAAATACCATGGTGACTTCTTCAGTAACGACCAGAGAGCAAATCTGCCTCTCAAAAATGTGTGCACAAAACCACAGCATTAAACAAGAAGAGACTGCTGGAGAAGTAGGAACCAGGAAATCTTTGTTTTAGTACGGCGGATAAGGGTGTGAAACTCACAGATAAGAAATTGCTTGTGGTGATATAGAAAGTTTCCTAATGGTCTCTGATTCATGGTTAGTCATGTCTCACTAACTCCATGTAAATCATTATAAAACATACCACTTTGTCATGAAGGGTATATGTGCCATTTGGCTTTGATCTGAAATGAATTGCATTGTGTTCTCATCACAATTGTGGTTTATAACTTGTTTCACAAAAGTGGAACATTCTATATTATTGAGTAAATAATAAAAACATACATATCCATGATTTTTTTCCCCACAACTTTGAGGACAGGTGTTTTAAAATTCAGAATATTTTAGATTTTGAAGTTATAAAATATACTTACACTATATTATATGTGCTTATACTATATATTACATAATGCCCCACTGGGGTCTTATAATCAGATAGTGATTTCTCCAGTGGGATGTATTGATATTCATATTGAGTGAGATATGTAAAGATTAAGCCTCATGTGAAGATTAAGATTAAGACTGGTTTTCTACTAAATGAATTCAGGGCCAGTTTTAGCATCGAATGAATAGCAAAGGAATTGCAAAATCCAATAGCAAAATCCATGTGAATTTTGGAGTTATTTGGATTTCAGATTGTTGGATAAGGGGTTAAAGATGCAAAAATTTTAGGAAAGGGAAAACTGGGATGAAAAAGGAGGACAGAGGGTTTGGGGTTAGGCAGGGATGCATGGTAGTTGGCTTCCATAGAAAATGGTCAACAAAGACTTTGACCTAAAGGGCAAGGAGGAGCAAGCCTTATGATTACAGAAGGAAATAGGGAGCATAAGGGCTGCAAGGTGGGAATGAGCTTGGTCTCTTGGAGGAAATTAAGAAGGTATGTGGCTGAAGTGGAATAAGCAAGACAAAAATGTGCTAGGAGACTGTTTAGGACATGGGTCAGTCAGGGAGCATGAGCCAGACCATCATGAACACTTCTCGACCATGTTTTTATTTCAGTAAATAAGAAGCCATTGGAAAGTTTTCAACTGGCATCAGTATGCTGTGATTTGTATCTTTAAAAATTCATTCTGGCAACAGGGTATCTAAAAGATAGTAGGGGAATAGAGAAAATGTTTTCAGAGGCTATTGTGAAGATCCAGGAGAGAGTATGGCAGCTTATGCCAGTATGGTCTTGGTGACCAAATGGATCACTAGCCAGTTTCTAATCACATCTGATGATAGAGCCTACAGAACTTGATTTTTTTCTCTTTGAGATATAAGACAAAAAGGACCGTCAAGAATAATCTTTCTCTGGCAGTCCAGTAGTTAAGTGATCACCTTCCAATGCAGGCGGTGTGTTTGCTATCTTGTCAGGGAGCTGAGATCACACATACCTTGTGGCCAAAAAAGCAACATTTAGCAATCTTGTAATGAATTCAATAAAGACTTTAAACTTGTTCCACATCAAAAAAGAAATCTAAACTCTAAAAAAGAGTTATTCTAAAGTGTGGTAAGGATAGTATGGATGGTGGTATGAATATATGAAAAGAAGTACCATTTACGAAGAAGGGGAAGATTGAGAAAATGACAAGGAAGTGGATTCAGAGCTAGGAATTCTGTTTGGATAGATTAAGATTCAGATGGTTTTTAGACATAGTTATAACCACAGGAATATATGAAATATAATAGTGGCTACTATGTACTGAGTGATTAAAATGTACTATGTACTCTTCTAAGTTCCTGAAGTTTCTTAACTCATTGGTTCCTCCTCAAAATCTTGCAAACTATCTACTGATTTTGTTAGCATTTTACAGATTAAGAGACTAAGACACAGAGAATACATGTAATCTATCCAAAGCTGCATAGTTAGTAAACAACACAACAGAATCTGAGCTCAAGTTTCTGGCTGCAAAGCCTCTGCTCTGAGAAAATAAACTCTGTTGGCTATGCATTTCTGAATATATACAATATTAAAGCTTTGCACTGTAATTTTGTGAGTTAGAATAATGGTTAATAAGAAAAATTAAGGAAAGATGAAGAAAAGGCAAATGTTAAACACCACTTTCTTCCATTTTTATAGTCTGCTTCCATTATCAGAAAGAGTTTAATTTCTTTTGTCTCCTCCATGGATTTTAAACAACTGAGTCGGCAGTTGTAAAACTGTGTCTGATTAAGATGGACTTTATAAAAGATGTCTGAGTTTTTAAATGCCAAAGGGTATTCAGTTTGTGCAAAGTAAGGAATCCTTTTGTGTTCTCATTCATCTATGAGCTTCATCCCCAAAATCTATATAACATCATACACATGGTTGTTCCTTGTTGTTCAGTTGCTGAGACGTGTCTGACTCTTTGTGGCCCTATGGATTGCAGCATGCCAGATTTCCCCGTCATTCACTATTTCCTGGAGTTTGTTCAGACTCATGTCCATTATGTCAATGATGCCATCCAATCATCTCATCCTCTGTCACCCCGATCTCCTCCCGTGATGACTCAGACAGTAAAGAATCTGCCTGCAATGTAGGAGACCCAGGCTCAATCCTTGGGTGAGGAAGATCCCCTGGAGAAGGGAATGGCTCCCTACTCCAGTATTCCTGCCTGGAGAATTTCATGGACAGAGGAACCTGGCAGGCTACAGTCCATGGGGTTGCAGAGTCAGACACAATTGAGTGACTATAACACTTTCACTTTCATATACATGATAGATATTTGTTAATGTTTAAAAATATTTTAAATGAATGAGAATAATTATGCCAGTGTTGGAGTAATCGGTGTGTATATCTCTGCAGTATTTTTCTACTAATGGATTGCATTTTAAAAAATCATTTCAGATTGGGTTGAATTTAGTCCTTTTGAGATTGGCATGGCTAAATATGGTACTTTTATGGCACCTGACTTATTTGGAAGCAAATTTTTTATGGGAACAGTTGTAAAGAAATATGAAGAAAACCCCTTGCATTTCTTAATGGGTAAGTGATCCAAATCTACCATGAGTTTGTTTGACTGTTTTAAATCTTGGTACATTCTAAATCATATTCTGTTTTTGCTCTCCTTTAGGTGTCTGGGGTAGTGCCTTTTCTATATTGTTCAACAGAGTCTTGGGAGTTTCTGGATCACAAAGTAAAGGTTCCACAATGGAAGAAGAACTAGGTATTGTAAAAACATGCTTGCATTGGTCATAATTATGCTATATTGATAAACTTCGTTAACACATACATACAAAGTTAAATCTTCATAAAATTGTAATTATTCTAATGCTATCAATATTTTAGATGAATCAACATAATTATTTGCTAAAAATACATGCTTTTACCTCTTAACTATCGTTTTGACATTGAGGTTGTAGAGTTCATAGAAACTACTGATTCCTGAGAATCCTTTTGTTTTTTTGCCCCTTAATTTTTTTAATTGAAGGATATTTGCTTTACAGAATTTTGTGGTTTTCTGTCATACATCAACAAGAATCAGCCATAGGTACACCCATGCCCCCTCCCTCCCGAACCTCTCTTCCATTTCCCTCCCCATCCCACCCTGCTAGATCGTCACAGAGCCCTTGTTTGAGTTCCCTGAGTCATATGGCAAATTCCCATCGGCTATCTGTTTTACATATGGTAACGTAAGTTTCCATGTTACTCTCTCCATAAATCTTACCCTCTCCCTCCTCCCCTCCCCTTCCCCATGTCCTTAGGTCTGTTTTCTATGTCTGTGTCTCCATTGCTGCCCTGAAAAGAAATTCATCAGTAACCTCTTTCTAGTTTCCATATATTTATAGGATCTATGTATATGTATTTATCTTTCTCTTTCTGATTTACTTCACTCTGTATAATAGGCTCTAGGTTTGTCTACCTCATTAGAACTGACTCAAATGCATTCCTTTTTATGGCTCAGTAGTATTCCAGTGTATATATCTACAGTGGAATCAATTTTATGTGAGCATCACTATTCCTTTTAGTTATTATACATCAAAACATACTATTCGTATTAGAGAATACAAGTGGTCCCTGACTTACTATGGTTCAACTGATAAGTTTTTAACTGTACGATAGTGCAAAAGTCATATCACTCAGTAGAAACCATACTTCAGATTTTGAGTTTTGACCTTTTTCAGGCTAGCAATAAGCAGTACGATACTCCCTCCCAATAGCAAGCTGCCACTCCCAGTCATGTCAGCCATGCAATCACAATGGTAAACAACCCATATACTTAAAACCATTATGCACCCTATCAAGCATTCTGTTTTTCACTTCCAGTATAGCATTCTATAAATTATGTGAGTTCTTCAACATTTAATATGAAGTGGACTTTGTGGTAAATGATTTTGCCCAACTGTAGGCTAAATGTAAGTTTCTGAGCATGTTTAAGGTAAGCTAGACTAAGTTGTGGTGTTCAGTAGATCAGATGTATTAAATGCATGCCTGATGCATCTGATAAAATTTTCAGCTTAGAGTAGGCTTATTGGGATGTAACTCCATCATAAGTCGAGGGAGATCTATTCTCCTTTTATGAATAAGGGCAGCTTTTGGATGATTAGATTCATCAACAGTTGAACACAATATGATACTTAAATTCAAGCTTGATAGTTTATTACCTCTTCAATACTACCTCATTAGAATTCTGTTAGCTTGCCAGTCTCCTCTGTCCATGGGATTTGCCAGGCAAGAGTACTGGAGTGGGTTGCCATTGCCTTCTCCTCTTATTGCTAATTCATACCAAAAACATGAAAAAAATATTTCAAATCACAGCTAATAAACTACTGCTTATAATTTTCTTCAAATCTAACTCATGAGCCCATAATAAATTAAAAGTAATTTTTATACAACTTGTAAAAAGTAGAAAAACTCAATTGAGGACCAGTAGTTTTCATTTGTTATAATATTAATGCCATAGAAACATGTTATCTTTAATGAATAAATTTGATTTACACAAAACATACATTCAGGATCTCTCAAGTGCTGTGCCGTCTGCATCGTAGTCAGCACTGAATTTTTGTTATGACTATTTTGACCGGAAGTAGGAAGGGTCAGGGGAATGCTGAATTTGAATTTGGGGCCAGCCCAGCACGGTCTGGGAAGGATCCTGGAGATTATCAACAAAGTACCTCCCTACCTCCTCTTCTGTGCCTCCGAAGTATCCCACATCTATTTCAGAGTTAACAGAACAACAGAAATGACTTTTTCAACAATCTCCTTGAAAAATACTTGCATGTTAACAACTTACTATAGGGTTTTTTTCTAATAAACTGTCCTTAGTTATTGCAGACAATGACAGCTGATTTAATTAAGCTCTATATGCAAACAAAAATACAATTATAACTTTAATTGATGGACCCCAACTTGACTTTTAAAAAGCGTGAAGTCACTTTTCCTGCAAGAGTTGATTTTTGATATGTGATATATATATATTAAGTGCAGCAACTTTCTATAGTCCTTAATATTTTGGGTGTAATTCTTAATAAATAATGTGAAACTGATCTTATGATTTCCCTAGAGTCAAAGACTTTAGAATAAAAATAAAAACAACCAAAGAGGCACTTTGTCCTTTAACTTGCTCCTGTCTTCTGAGCATCATCCAGGGAACAAGCAGCCAAGGTTGGAACTTTGGAGCGTTCTCTGACCTTAATCACAGGGCCACATGCTCCTAAGGGTAACTGCAAGGCAAAGTGTTTAATGCTGAAATGCTCTGACATGACTTATTTTAATGAACATTGTATCCCAGATGAATATCCTGTTCTCACCTTTAATTTTGTGGGTATAATAAACTCTTCTCTAAGTTATGTGAAGTTTTCAGGCAAGAAAAAAAAGGGGACAAAAAGAACAGAATTACTGCCTTTTGTGAGGCTTGCTTCTCTTGCTCTTCTCTCTTGAATAATCCAGATAAACCCACGGTTTGTTGCTTTTTCCTCCTAAGATAGGAAGAGAATAGGACTGAAACAACACATCTGAGGGTGGGTGAGACAATAGCTGAAGGCTGATGAAAAGCAGAATGTTTATATTCAACATTCTTGGGGATACTCTTTGTTGTTAGATGTCCCCTTTGAGACCAGTGGTTGGCAGCTTCTTTACTTTCAGTATGTGTCAGAATTAAGGGGAATATTGTGTCCTGAGAACCCCCGGCTGGCAGGATGCATGTTACCTCAGATTAGGGAAGGGTTTCCAGGAATGAGACTGGAGAGGTGAGTAACTGAGGGGAATCTCAGGACTCCTGGTGACCCTTTCATCCATTGGCCAGCTAAACTCTGCCTCTTAAAGGGATGCTCAGAGGTGGTTTTAGTTTCATTTTTCTCTTTCAAAGAAAGATTTTAAGGTCAATTGGAGTGTAATATGAACAAACCACGGAGAAGGCAATGGCACCCCACTCTAGGACTCTTGCCTGGAAATTCCCATGGACGGAGGAGCCTGGTGGGCTGCAGTCTATGGGGTCGCGAAGAGTCGGACACGACTGAGCGCCTTCCCTTTCATTTTCCTGCATTGGAGAAGGAAATGGCAACCCACTCCAGTGTTCTTGCCTGGAGAATCCCAGGGACGGGGGAGCCTGGTGGGCTGCCGTCTATGGGGTCACACAGAGTCGGACACGACTGAAGTGACTTAGCAGCAGCAGCATGAGCAAACCAAATATTATACCTATATTTTTCTGAGTTTAAAAGCCCAAATGGTTCTATCACTGAAAACTATAAATTTGAAGTCAGTCAAAAAATAAAAATTCTATTGACTGACAGAAGGGGAAAAAAGTCACTCTACAGAAAAGGATTTCATGTAAATGTCCCTTCAAAGTTTAATTTTTCTATAAATGATGATTATAAAATGGTCTGTGTGTTCCATAATTTGGGTACTTTTTTACTTGAAAAAAGAGAGCTAGGTATAATGATAAATTTCACTCTTATCTTTAAGGCTTTATGGTTTCTATTTTAGTTTTTATAACTGTTCTCTTAATACATTCTGAGGAAGCACAAATTGAAACCAAAACACACATTTCAATAGATAATATTCATTATTATTAAAAAAAGTCCCCTCATATTAGTAACTTCATTCATCTTAGTAAAACTATTGTAGCGCATTGTAGATTTTGGCTTTACCCTATATTGACTTTCATAAACGTCATTTCAGCATATTTAATTAAAGAAAATGTATCTTTTGGGTAATAAGAATTCTATAATCAAGCTGTTCTTCCTGTAAGAATTAATATAAACAAGAATTCTCCCCTTTAAATCACACATGAATAAATTCTAAACGAATTTTTCGTGCTCTGGGAAATTTTGTTTTCCAATGAGAAATTTGAAAAATGCTAGTAAATCGAATACATTTAAATTTACTAAATTGATCTAGATTTACACTGATAAATCTAGTAGCGCTCGCTGGGGTTTTGCTGAGAGTACTTCCTTACAGTAAATTTCACTGTGAGTCTTGACACCTGAGATTCTTTCATTGTTTTGTTTTCTTTCCACAGAAAGTATTACAGCAAAGCATATTGTGAGTAATGATAGCTCAGACAGTGATGACGAGTCACAAGGACCCAAAGGTAAGAGAGCTGGGAACTCCTCCAGCAGAACTGCATTAGGAAAGACTGAATGTTTTGTCTGATTTTCTCACTCAAGATACGAATGGTAGTCTCTGCTTAAGGCACGGAGTAATAGAATTGTAGCTTTCAATTCAGAGAGAGAATCAATGCCATGTATGCAATAAAATATGCAACATATAAGTATGCCTTGTTCCATTTATTTCATATACCTCAAAAATTTAATCAGTTGAACAGAGAACAAACTGAGATGGTATAACAGAAATACCAAATTCTGTGTTAAATCTGATTAGAGCACTAGGTTTCTAAGCATAGAAATGGTGATGTCAGAACATTTTTATGTAGCTTTAATAATTAAAGTTTCATCCTTTAAAATCTTATTATTAAGTAACATTTGAAAAATTAAGTTCTCACTCCATTCCTGAGCTTTATCCCATTGCCAAAATTGTCTCTCTGAAAGGGGATCAGTGATGGAGTAGATTGAGAACTTTTTCTTTCATGTATCACTTTGTTGTATAAACGAGTTCTTGTACACCTTGACAAGGCAGTTTTCACCTTGTGTGGATCACAATAGTCCATGTGGAGTCAGGGGAGAGCTCTGGAAAAGATCTGGCATATTTGTTGCAATTATTATGTGGTAAAATGGAATGATTTTACATTTGGACAGAGCCATTTGGGCAAATGTTCCCAATAGCTCAGAAACCAAAAAAAAAAAAAAAGGGAGAATATTTTACAACAACTAGATGATCATGTCCTATTATAGCTTAAATAAAATCATCTGGATTTTAAAAGAGATTAAATACTTTTTTGTCCAAAACTTAATTATTTCATCAGCTAAGGTAAGGCTATTAGAAGAGGCTGTTTTACCTTTGCTGAATCAACACTGAAATTAAAGTTCTCTTTTCATAGCCAGGCTGTTATTTTTCAGTTGTTCAGGTCTTTTTTCTTCTATTTTGAATTTCCTTTTAATGAAGAGGGATAGAAAAAATGATGGACAGCATATGCCTACCACTCATAGAATTAATTTTGTATTGATGTTGGGACCATCAAGTAGATTAATAATGGTTTATTGATTATTAAGTAAATTGCCAAAATCATCAGTACATTTGATCACCTCTACCAGTACTGGCAGATTATCTTAAAGCTGAGAAGCTCAAGGACCCTCTGAATATGGCTGCTTTGGTTTCAATTACAGCCAACATTGGAGAATGGTATTTAGGGTGTTTCTGAGGATTTCTTATTAGCTCTTAATGTTCTGTTTTCTTTTTAAATAACCTTTATTTATTAGAGTAGTTTTAGACTCACAGCAAAATTGAGCAAAAAGTAGAGAGAATTCCCATATATTCCCTGTATCCACACATATTGCTTCCACCACTTTCAACATCCTGTACTAGAGAGGTACATTTATTACAGTCAATGAACCTATACTGATATGTCATTATCACCCGAAGTCTAAGCTTTAGGGTTCACTCTTGATATTGTGTGTTTTACAGGTTTTCACAAATGTATAATGACATATATCTAACATTATAGTGTCATAAGAGGAATTTCACTACCTTTAAAATTCTCTGTGCTCTAAATATCCCTGTGTTTCCCACTCCGCACCCCCTTGGCAACCCCATATTTTTACTGTCTCCATCATTTTGCATTTCTGGAATGTCATCTAGTTGGAATCATTCAATGGATAAACTTTTCAGATTGGCTCCCTTTGCTTAGTAATATCCATTTGAGTTACCTCCATGTCTTTTCATGGCTTCATTTCTCTTTAGTATTGAATAGTATTTCATTGTCTGGGTATTATTACACAGTTTATCCATTCACCTACTGAAGAACATCTTGGTGGCTTTCAAATTTGGGCAGTTATGAATGGCTCTGTCATAAAACTCCATGTTCAGATTTTTATGTGCATATGTTTTCAACTCCTTTGGGTAAAAATGAAGGAGAATGATTACAGTATCATGTGATACAAGTATAATTAAGTTTTGCAAGAAACTTCCAAAGAGGTTGTACCACTTTGCTTTTCCACCATCAGTGTTTGAGTATCCTGTTGTTTCAAATTCTAACCAGCAATTGGTGTTGTCTGTTTTGGATTTTGACATTTCTAATAGGTGTGTAGTGTCATCTTGGTTTTATTTGCATCTCCCTGATGACGTGTGATGAAACATCTTTCCATAAATGTGCTTGTCATCTATATGTCTTTTTTTTTTCAAGATTTTTTTTTTTAATGTGGTCCGGTTTTAAAATCTTTATTGAATTTGTTACAATATTGCTTTGTTTCCTGTTTGGTTTTCTGACCTGGAGGTATGTGGTATCTTAGTTACCCACCCAGGGATTGAACCTGCGCTCCCTGCATTGGAGGGTGAAGTCCTGACCGTTGAATTGCAAGGGAAGTCCCCTTTTTCGGCACGGTGTATGTTAAGGTCTTTTGCCCATTTTTAAATCAGGATGTTTGTTTTCTTATTTGTTGAGTTTTAAAAAGTTCTTTGTACATTTTGGGTAATACCCCATTATCAGATGAGTCTTTTGCAAATATTTTCTCCCAGTCTGTAGCTTGTCTTCTTCTCTTGAGGCTTCTTTGTATTTAGTCAAGTGATTTTGAACATGATTTTAAGACATTTTCAGGTTCAGTTTTTTCAAATCTCTATTGGCATCATTTTGCCTCCTCTTACAGAATTGCTGTAATCATAAAACTAGCAAATGTATACTCTTTGCGGCCCCATGGACTGTAGCCTGCTACGCTCATCCATCCATGGGATTTTCCAGGCAAGAGTATTGGAGTGGGTTGCTATTTCCTTCTCCACAGGATCTTCTGACCCAGGGATCTAACCCAGGGTTCCCGCTGTTGTAGGCAGATGCTTTACCGTCTGAGCCACCAGGGAAGTCAAATGCATACAAAGGGCTTTACACTGTGAAAGGCTAATAAATAGGAATTTACTATTAGTATTAAAGCTAAATAAGCAAGATATATCATTTGTGTTATCTTGTTGCCATTTCCAAATATGTCATATGGAAGGTAGACCCATTGCTGGTATAGAAGTGAGATAAATTCAATAACAATAGTGATGACAAAAAAGGAAAAGAAGAGGAAGCACCAAATCTTTGGGAAATAATTGAGTATCTTATTCATATCCTGTGTAACTGAAGATATAAATCATTTATTTTAAAGCTTGATTTGTTCTAGTGAAAGATTTTCTTTGTCATATTTGGCATTAGAAAAGCGTGGGAGTAGAAAAGAGTGTATATTTGTTTTTTCATGACCATGCAGTCATCTGGATTGGTGATGGAGAGAAAGAGCCCTTCACCTACTGAGCTCAGTTAAGCTAATCTTTTGAAGATACTATGGTTTTATGTATGTTTAGTTAGCATTTATTGAAAATTATGAAGTTTGAATATAGATTCTCTCTTTCCTCTCTCAATACATACACACACACATATAGATTTATATATGCATGTATATTTATATTCAAAGTTCCCAGAAATCTGAACAGAAGTGTTCTAGGTAAGGGATTATCCTCTACCATACAGCGTTCTTAGATTTGACTATGAATGAAGAATATTGATGATGACAATTACGATGCTGCTGCTACTACAGCTACTTCTACTAACCAACTAGTGTTTACTGAGAATTTAACATAGGCCAGGCACTTTTCTAAGAAATTTGCATGAATGCATTAACTTAGTTTATCCTCATAACAACCCAATGAGGTTTACTGATGAGGAAATGAATACTGAAAATAGTAAACAGGGAGAAAGGATTGGAATCTGGGCAGTCTGATTCTGGAACCAGTGCTCTAAATAATGACACAATATGGCTTCCCAGGAGTAGTGACGAGTGCATCGATTTTAAGGAAAATGTCATTGAAAACTGCTTCTTATGGAAGATTGTCAAATTTTAAAACCATTTTAAAACATAAATTTAAATTACAGACTTTTAAACCCCAAACTTTATAAGCAAGAATGCAATGACATTTCAGAGGGTGTTTATAGAGAAGCAAATATATGTTGAGTCCTTCCATTGTCTGCTCTCAGTTTGCATGATTTCTGGATGTTTCTCTAACATGACAGGGAAGGAAACTTGGGAACGGAGGGGGATTAGCTACTATGGATATTCCCTCTTATGCATAGCCATAGCCAAGAAAAGAGAAGAAAAGAATTGGGGAAAGGGAAAAAAAATGGAAAAATAGAAGTTTCTCTAAAGATCAAAGAATAAGCCAAGTAACACCGTCAAGAATATAGCCTTTAGACTGACTATAGGTAAAGGGTAGAAAGAAAAGTGAAGTCCGATTCTTTGTGACCCCATGGATTGTAGCCTACTAGGCTTCTCCATCCGTGGGATTTTCCAGGCAAGAGTACTGCAGTGGGTTGCCATTTCCTTCTCCAGAGGATCTTCCCGATCCAGGGGTCA
The DNA here is from genome assembly GCF_032405125.1 of Capricornis sumatraensis. NCBI lineage: Eukaryota > Metazoa > Chordata > Mammalia > Artiodactyla > Bovidae > Capricornis > Capricornis sumatraensis. The sequence continues at coordinate 75,280,697 of NC_091082.1, forward strand.
AACCTGGGTCTCCCACATGGTAGGCAGATGCTTTTACTGTCTGAGCCACCAGGGAAGTTGGTAAAGGTAAGAACAATTTAAGAACAAAAATGGTTAACTGAAATATTGACTTTATTAATTTACATGAATAAACATTTGTTGAATAAAAAACTGGAGGGGTTTCCTTGGCAGTTCTGTGGTTAAGACTCTGTGCTTTCCACTGCCAGGGGGCATGGGTTCGATCCCTGGTCGGGGAACTGAGAACCTGCATTCCCCTAATGTTAACACTCTATAGACCAAAGATCTTTTTTCATTTTTATGGATTTTGGACAATGTATAATGATCTTTTTCCATAGGCACTGAAAATGAAGAAGCAGAAAGGGAATATCAAAATGATAATCAAGCAAGTTGGGTCCAACGTATGCTCATGGCCTTGGTGGGTGACTCAGCTTTGTTCAATACCAGAGAAGGACGTGCCGGAAAGGTGCATAACTTCATGCTGGGCTTGAATCTCAATACTTCCTATCCAATGTCTCCTTTGAGAGACTTTACCACGCAAGAGTCCCTGGATGAAGACGAATTGGATGCCGCTGTCGCAGGTAGGTACACAAAGTGTAACCCACGAAAGCTAATTCAAGAGATTGTTCTTCCTTCTCTGGAGAGGAGCATTTTAATTATTGTTACTAGTAACTCATTTATAATCCAGTTTTAAAACATGCATTTAATGGGGGGGGAGGGAATTCTCCAGTGGCTCAGATGGTAAGGAGTTTGCCTGCAATGTGGGAGACCCGGGTTCCATCCCTGGATCCAGATGAGCCACTGGAGAATGAAATGGCAACCCACTCCAGTATTCTTGCCTGGAGAATTCCATGGATGAAGGAGCCTGGCCAGCTACAGTCCATGGGGTTGCAAAGAGTCAGACACAACAGAACGACTTCGCTTTCTTTTCTTTTTAATGGGGGAAGGGCCATGATTTATTGGTTTTTTGGAAGAAAAAATACACTGGACAGGAAACAGCATCGTTGTGTCAACATAAACAATTTTCATTGAAATATTGAGAGGGACTTTGCTTCTCTGTGTTGGTCAAGGCTCACTCACTGGAAACAGGAAACCCTCTCGCTTGTTTAAGTGAAAGGGGTTTAAAGAAGGGAATTGAGTGCTTACAAAACTGTTCTGAGGTGTGGAGGAGCAAGCTCCAGGCTAAGCATCTAGGAATGATTCCAAAACACTTCAAAATCACCCCCACAAACGCCCCCACAACAGTGCTTGGCAGTAGAAATAGCACAAATGCAGTCTCTGTCTCATTTCCTCCTTCAGATCTCATGTGGGTGTTTCTCCTTGGCAAAGGAAGTAAGTCTCAGCAGACCCAGAGCTGGGAGGGAATCTTATGTATGAAGTCCTCCCCGACCCCTGCCCCCTGCTCCTAGGAGTGCAGAGCAGTAATGCCTGCCCCTAGGGGTGAGAGTCAGCTGTGTTTACCTATTTGCAGCGTCCCTCTGCCTATCGAATTTTTTTAAATTTATTTTTAATTGGAAGACAATTGCTTTACAATATTGTGTTAGTTCCTGCCAAACTGTCAACATGCATCAGCCATAGGTATACTTATGTCCCCTCCCTCTTGAACCTCCCTCCCACCCCCCACCACATCTCACCCCTCTAGCTTGTCAGGGAGCACCAGGTTTGAGTTCCCGGCTTCATGCATCAAACTCCCACTGGCTATCCATTTTACATACGGTAATACATGTTTCAATGTGAACTCTTTCCATTCACCCCTCTCCTTCCTTCACCCCCAGTGTCTACAAGCCTGTTCTCTCTGCGTCTCCTCTTGCCTTGCAAGTAGGTTCATCAGTACTATCTTTCTGGACCCCGTAGAGTTCCTATTATACAGAGTGAAGTAAAGGCAGAGAAAAAGAAATACCGTATATTAACAGGCTATTGAATTTGTCCCTCCAGTTCTCTGAAAGATTAGGTAACTTTCTTAAGGCCCCTTAAGAATCCCACTAAGAACCCACTCACTTTCAGGACTGTCAGTTAGCCAAACTAAAGAATACTTCCAATTCTTCATTTTCATGGGTGTTCCAAATTAAAAGTTAAGTTTGCCTTGGTGACTAATCACTACATACTCATCTTTCTTATAATGCTCCTGTCATCATAAACTTTTTCTACTTCATCATGCCATGCTGTTTCCCTTAATTGCCCAAATGTCATTTTGCAATCATTTCTGCCTAAGAACATTGACAGGAGGCTATGAAAATGTAAATGGAAAATTTTCCGAAAATCTTCCTGCTACTCTTTGTTGAAGGATTCTACCTATATTTGTCAAAATTAGGACATGGCTTTAGATCTTTTTGTTTAGGTAATGCTGTTTGTTTGTTGCTTGAGTTTAAGGGAAATTGCAGAAGCAAAATTTACCCCTGTTTTTAAACAAAAGAAGTGGAAACTCACTATATTTTGCATTATGTTTGTGGCATCAAAGTCTAAGATATGAGATATATCTGATTATAAACCTGCCATGCAAACCCTTTCATATGAACTATAATAAAAGTCTATGAATATTTGTGATAAAGTCAGTATCTTTTTAAAAATTCATCCAAAATAAAAACCCTTGACTGTACAATCAGTGATGGTATTTGTGTGTGTGTTACTTATGATTTTACTTACTGCTATTGCAATACCAGTTAAATGCATCTTCTTTAGAAACTTAGGCTTTATAGATGAGTGATGATGGGTTTTAAAAAAAACAAAAAACTTAGCCTCACAGAGCATTTAGAACCAGAAAGAATCATTAGTATTTTACTCCATAGAAAAGGAAGATCAAAGGAGTCAGCATCATGTTTGCCTAGAATTGCTCAACTGAACTGGAATTGGGACACTTGAATAGGCCTCTTGACATTGCTCAGAAGCCTTTCCCTTCTGCTCACTCCCTTCCTCATAGCCTTTGGTTTTATTAGTCATTGTCTTGCTGATGTAAAAATGGAAGTTTCCTTGTGTGTACTTATTACATTTGTTTTATGTTACTACTTTGATCTTTCTGTGGTTTACACAGCACGGGCTCCACACTCAACATTTTAACAACTTCCTGATGATTTCACAGTAGATTTTGAAGTGTTAGGGTTGCCAGGTAAAGCACAGTGCTCAGTTAAATTTGAATTTCAATTCATATATATATATAGAGAGAGAAAATAAGTACGCTCCTTTGTAACGTTTGGGACATTCTCATATAAAAATCATTTGCTATTTATCTGAAATTCAAATCTAACTGGACATCCTACATTTTTATTAGATAAATTTGGTACCCTTAGGAAGTGTGCCTCTTTCATTATGCTCACCTTATTTCAGAGTGTTCTTCATTTTCCTCTTTCCTCTTTTCATCCTAAAATATGATATTACATATTTTAATATTGCAGTTAAAATATGATATTAAATAGACTAAATATTTCTATTGTTGGGAAATTTTGATTTGTTCTAACCTAGAATTATTAAAGTATTAGTAGCTCAGCTGTGTCTGACTCTGCAGCTTCATGGACTATAGCCCACTGTAGGGCTATTCTCCAGGCAAGAATACTGGAGTGGGTAACCATTCCCTTCTCTAGGATATCTTCCCGACCTAGGAATCAAACCTGGGTCTCCTGCATGGCAGGCAGAATCTTTACTGTCTGAGTCACCAGGGAAGCCCAAAGTTATTTTAAAGTAATGAACTTTGGAAGGAACTTTAAATATTGTCAGTGAACATCTCATCAAATTATACTTGTTATTTTGTATTTTTCTGATTGGAAAAATGTATACAGAATGTTGACTAGTGAAAAATCTAGTCAGATGAGTGACAAGTTCATTCAAATTTATTGTTTATAAACCAACATTATTAAAAATGACTACATTTTAGACTAAATGTACTAAATTGATTAGTGCTTTTTCAGATAAAACTTTTACCAGGATGGACTCCACTTATCTCCTTCTGGTTATTTCCAAGTTTTAGAATGACTGTAAGTTTGGAATGAAAAGTTTCAAGGTTTAGCATAAATAAATGGTAGTCAACTTGGTTCATAAAGTCTCCATTAAAAATTTTATTTATTATACAATTAAAATACCACAATTTAATTAAAACATTAAGGTTATTCCTCTTTTATCTTAAATATAGAGTTTTTTATCTTATCTATATATTATGTTGGAAAAATTTCACATTTGCTTTACTATTTTGTTTAAACAGATTAAAATTTGAGCATCTTAAAACAATCAACCTAAAATAAGAAAAAGATAGTGTGCTATTTTTGTGCTTATTACTTCACCTTGCAGTCCCTCTTTTGAAAACAAGAGAAATCAGATGATAAAATTCCCTTCATTTGTTTACTTCAAAATAGTTGTATACCTGTGGAAACTAATTTTGGATAAGCTGGTCATTAGTTACGTGACTTCTTTCCTGTTTACTTTTGTGTTTATGTTATTTTCTGCAACACACGCCATCTGGAATAAGAAATCAAGACATGACTTCATCTAGGGAAGAGTTCAAAACAAAAACATCCAAATATTTGTGCATTATAAATGGAATCAGTATTTGTAAAATGACCATCATAAAATTTCCACAGCAGAATCGCTTTAAGGAAATGGTTCATAATTATAAAGCAGAGCACGTTTCCATACCTATCAAAGAACCTGGTTCACTCATTCACAGGTTTGGAAACCATGTATGCTTTAATTTATGGGAGGATGTTCTTTCATAGGGGCACGTATCAAACTTTCTGTAACATTTTAGTGGATGGTAATAAATAGGGATCAAGTTCAAATAAGTTTGGTAAAACTAACAACTCCACATCCCACTTCACAATGAAATGGGATGCTCTAATGAGTTTGAGAGGTCCTACTTAAAGACTGCTCAAGTATAGTACTTTAAAAGCAGACTAGCTGTATCTGTGGAGAAGGAAATGGCAACCCACTCCAGTGTTCTTGCCTGGAGAATCCCAGGGATGGGGGAGCCTGGTGGGCTGCCATCTATGGGGTCTCACAGAGTCAGACATGACTGAAGCGACTTAGCTGCAGCAGTAGCAGTTATATTTGAATCCCAGTTGTGTCATTTATTAGCTGGACAGTCCTGTGCCATTACTAGCATAACCTCAGTAAACAACAAGAGAAAAGTAGAGTGAAACTAAAAACCAGCACCCTGATCCTGATGAACCTGTAGGTTAGTGAGTATGCAGTAGTCCTTACTGTTTACCCCAAAGGCTGACTTTAAAATAGAAAGTTGTTAACTGTCTTATAGAGTTATTGTCAGGATTAAGTAGCATCTCCTCTTAAAAGTGCTGTTAGTCCAAGGCATAGTAAGGAATATCGGGAACACACATTATAATTTGCTGTTACTTTAAGTTGTTGAATCTTGTGTTTCTCAAACCTATTTAATCATGCAACTCTTATTTTTTACATAGAATATCTGGTAATATCTTGCAAAACTGTATTTTTTTCCAACACAGTTAAGAAATGTTGTTTCCTGTCAGTTTAGGTGGATAGTTGGAATCATGGTGGTTAGCTACATGCCAGAGCTGTGAGGTGGTCTCCATAAAGACTTTTCTCTCAAATGTAATCTTGGATTTAAAAGAGGAAAAAGGAGACTGTCAGTTTCATGATGAGAGGGAGCAAATCAAATAGAATAAGAGAGAAATAGTCTGTTACTAGTTAACCTTTTAGCTGAAATTTAAAGCATCAGTTTATGAAACCAAAAAAATTATTTGTGAATTATCATTGTAGTTTGTTAGGGAAAATCTCTGCATTGTAAACAAACATTCCCATTAATGTTTTTAATTTTTTATGCTTATTGTGAAATATGCATATCAATGTGGTTTTCATGATTGATAGATGCATGTGCAGATTACCTCTGTGCGTTTTTAAATTACCCATTTCAAAATTCTTGAGTCTTATGGCTGTGCCACTCACTTTCTGAAGTGACAATGTGACACTGTGTTTAGGGTTTAGACTTCGTGGACCAGGCTTTGAGTCTTCATTCTTACTATGTTAAACTGGACCTATTAGGGCCTCATATCCTTATCTTTAAAATGATATAAATGATATTTCCTTTGTCTTCTGGTAAATCTTATATGTGAAATTACTAATATATGGGCTTCCCAGGTGGCTCAGTGGTAAAGAATCTGTCTGCAATGCAGGAGACATGGATTCGATCCCTGGCTCAGGAAGATCCCATGAAGAAGGAAATGGCAACCCACTCCAGTATTCTTGCCTGGGAAATCGCGTGGACAGAGAAGCCTGGAGGGCTACACTCCATGAAGTTGCAAAGAGTCAGACATAGCTAAGCGACAGAGCACTGCTACTATACAATATATTATATACACACAAATAAAGCTGCTTTTAGGAGGAATAAAAATACCCAAATAAAAATTTTCCAGCTTCTTAGTGAAATATTTTAAAACTTACACAGACTCACAATTTTTTGCCTTATAAAATTGTCAAACAATAAAAATTTCAGAGGGATAGATGTTAAAGTTGGGTTTGATAACATATATGTAATATAACAAAGGGGCTTCCCAGGTGGCGCTAGTGGTAAAGAACCCACCTGACAGTGCATGAGATGCAGGCTTTGTTGCCCCATGGCTTGTGGGATCTTAGTTCCCAGACCAGGGATTGAACCCATGTCCCCTGCATTGGAAGGCAGATTCTTAACTGCTGGACTAGCAGGGAAGTCCCTGAATCTGGTCTTAGAGTCTCCGTCTCAGAGAGGTCTCTCCTGACCATCTGCCTGAACTTCTTCCCTATCCTACAGTTGTTGTTGTTGTTATTGAGTGGCTAAGTTGTATCCACGGTTTTGCAGCACATGGCCTATAGCCCACCAGGCTCTGCTGTCCATGGGATTTCCTAGGCAAGAATACTGGAGTGCGTAGCCATTTCCTTCTTCAGGGGATCTTCCCTGGATCAGGGATCAAACCCATGTCTCCTGCATTGGCAGGTGGATTCTGTACCATTGAGTCACCAGAGAAGCAACCCCCCCCCCGCCCCCACATTCCTATTACCCTCTATTATTTTTTTCATTCCTTTTAGCAGTGCCTGAACCATCTTTTAATATATTTGTTTACTGACTTACCAGCAGTGTGCTCTATTGGAGCAGAGTTTGCATCATCTCTTGTTCAGCACTTAAGTAGTACCTAGATAGTAGCAGACGATGTGTGTTGGCTCAATCGCCTAGACTATTCTCTGGGACTTCCATCACCTAGAGAGATGCTTGTGGGACCCTTCAGACTCTGCCACTCCCTAGTTATGCCACTTTAGAGATGCATTTTGTGTATTTCATTCTCCATTTATAGTATCCTCTATCTCACATGTCTGTTCTAAGTCTTTAAAAAGATAATGCCTGAGGAAGTGTTTTTAAACCTGTAAGGACCTATGTAATGTAAGTAATCCTAGGACAGGGCTCACTGTACACATGGTAAACTTACTCCTAAAGCCTGAGCCTTGCTTGCGTTTTCAATATTTTGTCCTACTTAATTCTCACAGCAGCGACTTCCCTGGCAGTCGAGTGGTTAAGACTCAGGATGTGTGGGTTTGATCCATGGTCCAGGAATTAAGATCCCACATGTCTCATGGCCAAAAACCCAAAACTTAAAACAGAAACAATATTGTAACAAATTCAATACAGATTTTTTAAATGGTGCACATTAAAAAAAAAAATCTTAAAGAAATTCCTCACAGCACTCTTACTGATAGAACCTTTTACTCTGATGTTACAGATGAAGAGTCTCCAAGGCCTGAGGGTCTAACCGTATGGAATTCTTCTCACATATATATACATAACAAATAGTTTTAAATTCTAAATAATGTTAAGTGATCATTTAACCCATTCTGATTGTTTCTTTCCTTTTCAAAGATCCTGATGAATTTGAGCAGATATATGAACCTTTGGATGTCAAAAGTAAAAAAATTCATGTGGTGGACAGTGGCCTCACATTTAACCTTCCATACCCTTTGATCCTGAGACCTCAGAGGGGAGTTGATCTCATCATCTCCTTTGACTTTTCTGCAAGACCAAGTGACTCCAGTCCTCCGTTCAAGGTAAGGAGAATTTATATAGAATTCCATCACCTGCCACATTCTTGTGCATGTCTTATAGCTATCTTTGTCTTCTGGATCCTGATTTCTTATCCCTTTAGCCTATTTTCTACTTTATTATGAGTAATATTTCTAAAACACAGATGTGATTCAATCACTTTTCCACTTAACAAAGCCTTTAATTGATTTCCCAAGCCTCATTCAAGTTCACAGTCCTGAGCAGGACAAGAACAATGCAATATGTCTGAAGTTCAGGAAGCAAATTAGCCTGAAATTTGAGAGTTAGCAGGTAAAAGATAAGTAAAGCCAAGTAAAGCCATGCATGGGCTTCCCTTGTAGCTCAGTTGGTAAACAATATGCCTGCAATGCAGGAGACCCCAGTTCCATCCCTGGGTTGGGAAGATCCCTTGGAGAAGGGATAGGCTGCCTACTCCAGTATTCTTGGGCTTCCCTGGTGGCTCAGCTGATAAAGAATCTGCCTGTAATGTGGGAGACCTGGGTTCGATCCCTGGGTTAGGAAGACCCCCTGGAGAAGGGAAAGGCTACCCACTCCAGTATTCTGGCCTGGAGAATTCCATAGACCGTTTAGTCCATGGGATCGCAAAGAGTCAAACATGACTGAACAACTTTTACTTGACTTTTCAAAGCCATGCATGGGGAATGTATACCATGAGGAGAGAAGAGGACATGAAATAGTATCCTGATGATTCAACAGCAGTATCTGGGGAAAAGGACAAAAATGAAGGAAGTATGCAGTATTATAAAACTAACTGAAGATATTTAACAACAAAATGTCTTTGGTTAAGTGGATGAGAACAGTTTCAATAGGACCGAAAGAGCAGATGTCATACTGCAGTGATTTGAAGGTTCAGTGGAAGCTAAGAACATGGAGACAATCCTATAAACCATTCCAGGAAGAAGGAAATGGACTATATCTGCAGGAGGATGTGGGGAATAGGAAAATTGCGTGTATGTGGAGGGGTGGGTTGGAAATACTTGAGTGTGTTTAAATGTTTTGATGTCTAGGACTTGTGAATGAAGCAATGTTGTGGAAGATGGAGAGATGATGTATACAACAGAATCACATCCCTGGGAGATTGTAGGGGTGGGGAGTGGAGGGGAGATACAAAAATACAGATGGACAGGAGTCTAGATACATCCATATTGGGACAAGAGAGAAGGGGGATGTTGTGGCTGTGGATTGAAGGCACAGAGTTGTAGGTATAGAGATGGGAAGATGGGAAAGTGCTCATGCGATGACTTCTAACTTTTAGAGGAATTCGGAGTCAGCACTATCTTTTGAGTAGAGAGGAGGTTGAGCCAGGGGTACAAGGATAACAAGTCTGCCTGTCTGAAGACACAAGGAAAATTTCTAACTAGGGTCATGTGGAAAGATTGCTGGGCAGCATCTAAGTGAGACATGAATGTTGTTTGTCCCCTTGACTTCAAACTTCCTTTCAATATAGCTCAAATATTACCTTTCTTGACCTCCACAAGTATAGTTTTAGTATGAAAGGCTTAGTAAATTCTCCTAACACAGCAATTTTCATGTTGTCCTGTCTATATTTGTTTACTTCCACTCTCTGTGAACTCTCTGTGAACTCGTTGGAGACTAGAACATTAACTTGTGTGTGTGTGTATATTTCTGTTTTGTTTTAATCATTTGGTTCTAATTGCTATGTAAGTGCTAGCCCAAATTATGGTATGTAGGATATGTTTTATGGGTGAATGAATGAAATATTATAATAGAGATGAAGTTACTATCTCCATTTCATAGATTAAGAAACAGGTACTCACAGAGATCAAGTGAAACAGTTCACCATCTCCCAACCAGGAAGAGTTAGTGATGACCCAGGTCCTTGGACATGTTTTCATTTCTGTTGTACTCTTAAGATGTTCTCGAGACCCAATAATGATTATAATAACTCTTTAACATATATAAATCTCATATTTTAAAAGCACTTTCATATTTCACCTTTTTTGAGGCAGTTAGTAGTATTCAGAGAAGGAAACAAGGATTGATGAGATAAGAAATCTCATCACGCCAAGAAATTAAATAAGATAATGGGTGAAAGGTCTTCCCATTAAGCCATTACGAATCTGCTTGCAATGCAGGAGACATGGGTTCACTCCCTGGGTTGGGAAGATCCCCCTGGGGTAGGAAATGGCAACCCACTCCAGTATTCTTGCTTGGAAAATCCCATGGACACAGGACAGACTACAGTCTGTGGTGGTCACAGAAGAGTCGGATATGACTGAGTGACTAAACAACAACAATGGGTGAAAAGAACATAGCCCGGGGACTTCCCCGGTGGTCCAGTGATTAAGACTTCGCCTTCTAATGCATGGGGCATGGGTTCCATCCCTGGTTGGGGAACTAAGATCCCTCATGCCTCAGTCCAAAAACCAAACATAAAACAGAAGCAATATTGTAACAAGTTCGATTAAGACTTTAAAAATAGTCTACCTAAAAAAAAAAAGAACATAGCCCAGGATCTGGCTGGGGCAATACTAGGTAAGTAATGGTCAGGGTGGACTAGATTCCAAGGATCCAGGATGAGAATCTAACACTCTTTTCACTTCACTAGCTGCCTGGCTTTATCTATACGATGTATATTCTTTTTGTGTATGCTGTGTGCAGCAGTTAGTGGTAAAACATGGTTCTTGATGTCTAAAACATTTTAGCTTTTGGCAGGAGGGGAGACTTCAAAACACCAGTCATTTGGGAGGAAATTGAGAGATTTTCTTGTTAAATAGTTATTTGGGTTTATATAACTATGTATATTATGTGAACGTATACAAGTATGTGTGTTGGGCTTCCTTGGTGGCTCAGTGCTAAGGAATCCGCCTGCCAATGGTTCAGGAAGAATCTGATTCAGTAAGATCCCCTGGAGAAGGAAATGGCAACCCACTCTAGTGTTCTTGCCTGGAAAATCCCATGGACAGAGGGGCCTGGTGGGCTATAGTCCATGACATTGCAAAAGAGTTGCACTGACTTAGCAACTAAACAACAACAACAACTGTGAGTGTTACAGGAGATCCATTCAAAAATAGATTGGTGTGTTCTGGAGTACACAAGCAGGGAAATAAGTGAAATTGGATAAAAATGGCCCAGAAATGGCAATGAGCACATCTGAGGAGTGATCTGATTAAAATGATAGATATTGCACTCCCATGAGGAGGGCTTTAAAGAAGAATTTATGGTTGGATGATAGCAAATGGAAAATCAGTGAAGGATTTCCAGCAGACAAATGACTTCATGAAATTGGAATTTTAGAATGATTAATCTGATAACGGAAAATTGGATGAATTTGGGGATGGAGAGCAAAAGGTTAAAATTAAGGGGGATTTACTGTAATATAAGTATAGGACAGTGAAGTATGCACCAGGGAGGGTGACTGTGAAAACCAAGAGCAGGATTTGATGATGGATGAGCAGCAATGGGGAGGTGAGTTTCAACGCATGACTCCACTGTGATAATTTAGGAGCTCATTCTGGAGGTGGAAGAACCTGATTATTCATTTCACCAATGGAAGTGTAAAATGTCAAAGTCATCATTTTATACATGAATCAGAACTCCACCACCTTAATGAACTGATATTAGAAGGTTTTAGAATATTATGTTGTACCTCTGAAAAGAACCATTGTACTTTGTTGTAGTTTTTAAACATACTTTGATTCACTATTTCTAATTAAAAAGAATACTCATAAAAATACATCAAGTGCTTCTGCTATTCATAGATAATAGCTGCTGATATTTTGTTTCTATTTTTTCTCTCTTCACTGCATGTGTGCATACATATGTGCAAATGTATGTATCAACACCAGGGTTACATGTTTTTGCAATCTGCTTCTTTCTTCTAAAAGTTACATTGTAAGCATTTCCCCATGCCATTCAATATTTTTAGAACATAATTTTAAACACAGAATGATATATTATATATGATACATTTTCCTCCAAAAATGGACTTCAGAAAATACAGAGTGAGTGAAATGAACTTTTCAGTCTCACTTGGAATATTTAAAATGATTTTTTAAATTTATGAGTATTGTTATATAGATTGTCATTATAATAATATGCATTTCAATATGGACTTAAAAGATTACTCAAATATAATTTTTAAGTTAATAAAAAATATTGTTCAGTTCAGTTCAATTCAGTCACTCAGTCATGTCCGACTCTTTGTGACCCCATGAATCGCAGCACGCCAGGCCTCCCTGTCCATCACCAACCCCCAGAGCTCACTAGACTCATGTCCATCAAGTCAGTGATGCCATCCAGCTATCTCATCCTCTGTCGTCCCCTTCTCCTCCTGCCGCCAATCCCTCCCAGCATCAGAGTCTTTTCCAATGAGTCAACTCTTTGCATGAGGTGGCCAAAGTACTGGAGTTTCAGCTTCAGCGTCATTCCCTCCAAAGAAATCCCAGGGCTGATCTCCTTCAGAATGGACTGGTTGGATCTCCTTGCAGTCCAAGGGATTCTCAAGAGTCTTCTCCAACACCACAGTTCAAAAGCATCAATTCTTTGGCACTCAGCCTTCTTCACAGTCCAACTCTCACATCCATACCTGACCACTGGAAAAACCATAGCATTGACTAGATGGACCTTAGTCGGCAAAGTAATGTCTCTGCTTTTGAATATGCTGTCTAGGTTGGTCATAACTTTTCTTCCAAGGAGTAAGCATCTTTTAATTTCATGGCTGCAATCACCATCTGCAGTGATTTTGGAGCCCCCAAAAATGAAGTCTGCCACTGTTTCCACTGTTTCCCCATCTATTTCCCATGAAGTGATGGGACCAGATGCCATGATCTTTGTTTTCTGAATGTTGAGCTTTAAGCCAACTTTTTCACTCTCCACTTTCACTTTCATCAAGAAGCTTTCTAGTTCCTCTTCACTTTCTGCCATTAGGGTGGTGTCATCTACATATCTGAGGTTATTGATATTTCTCCCGGCAATCTTGATTCCAGCTTGTGCTTCTTCCAGCCCAGTGTTTCTCATGATGTACTCTGCATATAAGTATAAAAATATAGTACTATTAATACTAAAGTGGAATACTTATTATAGGTATGATATGTACTAAGTTGCTTCAGTCATATCTGACTCTTTGTGACTCTATGAACTAGCCTTCCAGACTCCTCTGTTCATGGGAGTCTCCAGGCAAGAATATTGGAGTGGGTTGCCATGCCCTCCTCCAGGGATCTTCCCAACCCGAGGACTGAACTCGGGTATTTTGTGTCTTCTGCACTGCAGGCAGATTCTTTGCTCCTGAGCCATAAAAATTGAGTTGTACATAAAAGTTTTTGATAGCAGAGAAGTTTCAACGCAATACCTGAATATATGCAATATGAGTTTTTAAGGTGATTAAATAATGAATAATTTTCTATTTGGGTGGCTTGTCTGGTGGCTCGGTGGTAAAGAATCTACCTGCCAATGAAGGAGATAGGAGTTCAGTCCCTGGGTCAGGAAGATCCCTTGAAGAAGGAAATGGCAACTTACTCCAGTGTTCTTTCCTGGAAAATCTGATGGACAAAGGAGCCTGGTGGGCTACAGTCCATGGGGCTGCAAAGAGTCAGACACAACTTAATGACTAAACAGCAATGGCAACAACAAGTGTCCTATTTCTTAGACTGAAATTGGATACCATTTGAAGTTAAGGAGTAGAGCATAAATCCTGAGCAAAAATTTAGAGCCAGTAACTATGTTTCTTAGGCATTTCATAAATATAGTTAAATCTCAGATTTCGTCAGGGAGATATAAAATGATGGATATCATGCCTTTTGATAAAGGCAACACATTTCATATTATATCTACTTTATAACCAGCCTAGAAAGTTCATGACGTCAATGTCGGTGATAATGAAGGATTTTGTTTTTTGTAGATTAGTGGCTACACACTCTAATAATAGTCCAAATATACAGAACCTCATAACTCTAAATAGTGTTATTAATTGATTTAAGAAAAATAATTTTGGGTTTCAGTTTATCAAGTTCTTTTTGTTAATCATTTAATAACAGATATATGCCATGCAAATTTAGTTTTCCCGTAGGGTTTACGCAAGATAAATTTTAATAAGGTTTGTTCTTCACATTGGTCACAAAATAATCCAGTACCTTCATAGTCAAGTCTTCAAAATAAATAGGTTGAATTTAAAGGAGGGGGGAAAATGCTTTGGATGTTTTGAAGAATAAGCAAGGAATACAGGGAAGTTTAGAGTTTACCATTCTAGATTTTTTTCTTTAGCTTATAAAGTTTTATGTAGAGTAATGGATTTGGATTGTTATTCCATAAATTATGTTACTTTATGCTGCCGTATGTTGGGCATGAATCTAGCTGTATTTCAGTGCCCTTTTAAATGCTTAGTGGCTGGAAGTCAGAACAATGAGTTTATCCTCTCAAAAATAAAAGGAAAGAGAGAAAGAAGGAGAAAAGGAGAGAAGGAAGCAATGAGGGAAGGGGAAAAGGACAAGAGAATTAAAAGGAAATTTGAAAGTAGCTAGTCTTTACAAATTATAGAAGTAATGTATCGAAATTAACTTTATCAAGGTCAAAATCTCATTTACCCACAAAAAAGGGCTTCCTTTATTCCAAAAGAATCCATCTGCAATGCAGGAGACCTGGATTTTTCAAACCCTGGTTTGGGAAGATCCACTGAAGAAGGGAACAGCAACCCATTCCAGTATTCTTGCATCCCATTGACAGAAGAGCCTTTCGGGCAACAGTCCATGAGTCAGACACAATTTAGCGATTAAACTACCACCACAAATAATGCAAAAAAGAATCTGTATTTTTCAATGCTAACCTGATTTATTTGTTGACATTATGGCATGCTCCTTGGTTTAGAACCTCAATGGCCCCCCACTCCAGCACTCTCGCCTGGAGAATCCCATGGACGGAAGAGCCGGGTAGGCTACAGTCCACGGGGTCGCTAAGAGTCAGACACAACTGAGCGACTTCACTTTCACTTTCACTTTCACGCACTGGAGAAGGAAATGGCAACCCACTCCAGTGTTCTTGCCTGGAGAATCCCAGGGATGGGGGAGCCTGGTGGGCTGCCGTCTCTGGGGTCGCACAGAGTCAGACACAGCTGAAGTGATTTAGCAGCATACGTTGTACTTAGATTGTTCAGTTGGGTCAAACCATCATGGCCAGACCAGTCCAGGTGTTAGCTCTGTGGGCATCAGTCCAACCTGGCTGATGAAGGGAAGTGCATGTTATCGAGTGTAGCCTTTATAGGCTTACGGCTTAAGTTCATTTCTGCGGTTATAGAGTCGGACATGATTGAAGCAACTTAGCAGCAGCAGAGCAGCAAGTTGCCACAAACAACAGAAATGTATTCTTCTCTCACAGTTCTGGAGACCAGAAGTCAAGATCAAGGTGTCCTCAGGGCCACACTCCCTCCAAAAGCTCTACGGGAGAACTCTTCTTTGTCTTTTCCAGTTTCCAGTAGTTCCAGGCTTTCCTTGGTTTGTGGCTACATAACTCTAATCTCAGCCTCCGTCTTCCTATGGCCTTCTCCTCTGTGTGTGTGTGTTTTCATAAGAATATTCATCGTTGGATTTTATGGCCCACCCAGCTAATCCACAATTACCTCAAATTCAGATCCTTAATTTAATTATACTTGCAAAAACCTCTTCTCCTAATGAGGTTGCATTCACAGGTCCTGGGGGTTAGAGCATAGACTTTTCTTTTGGAGGGCCACCATTCAACCCACTACACCTGTTTGGTCATGGAGGATTAGAGGCCTTGTCATGAGGAAATATACTCAACATTAATTTCTCCTTACATATTTTTGTGAATGTATAGTAACCTCTCAGTGAAGAAGAACTAAGGAGAAATGTAAAGTGCTCTGTACACTATCAGATATAGAAAATTATTTTTGTGCATATTGCATTGTAAAGCTCTTGGGACCTAACACTTTTTTTGGAAGTGAGAATGATCATAACCACAAAATAATGAATTCTAAATTGTTGTTTCTACCTATTGTATTTTACATTAGTTTCTTCAAAAATTTCCTAGAATTCTGTAAATTTATTTACACAGTTATACTCCTCTATCCAATCTAAAAATAGATTTTAAATAATGAGGAAACACATGCCCTAGGTATATAGAGAAAAAAACTTCATTTCCTCTGGAGAAAAGCTAATATAATATAATAATTTAAAATATATATCTACATGTATAAATAAATAAAATGGCATATATATGCCATTCATACTATAGTTTGTACATATTTTTATATTATTCAGATTGTTTTTCCTATCTTTCAAAGTGTTTTCAGTTCAGTTCAGTTCAGTCGCTCAGTCGTGTCCGACTCTTTGCGACCGCATGAATCGCAGCACGCCAGGCCTCCCTGTCCATCACCAACTTCCGGAGTTCACTCAGACTCACGTCCATCGAGTCAGTGATGCCATCCAGCCATCTCAAAGTGTTTTAGTACTCTTAAATGAGTATAAGCATCCTACAAACTATAACTTTGAAGGATACTTTCAAATTTTTATCTTCACAGAACATCATTTTAGTTAATACTATGTAAGTGAAGTGAAGTGAAGTCGCTCAATCGTGTCCGACTCTTTGCGACCCCATAGACTGAATCCTGCCAGGCTCCTCTGTCCATGGGATTTTCCAGGCAACAGTACTGGAGTGGATTGCCATTTCCTTCTTGAGGGACTCTTCCCAACCCAGGGCTCGAACCTGGATTTCCCGCATTGTAGACAGAGGCTTTACCGTCTGAGCCACCAGGGAAGTAATTTACCATGAATTAGTCTGTGAAAATCTGAGGTGTCAAGCAGTAACCCAAATGGATGGTTAGAACTCAGTTCTGCTGTAATTTGTGGAATAGCAATTATTTTTGCTCACTGCATTCTTTTAAAATATTCTTTTCAAACTCGTCTGTCCCACTCATAGTTGTGTCATTGTTTCTCAGCCTTTACAAACGAGACATGGGAGGAGAGGAGACGGTTTTTCCATCCTGTAATCACTGCCTTTATAGTCATCAGGTTTTAATCCTTTCCACATCAGGCTCATATAAGGAAAGGGAAAGTTTCCATCACTTCCTGATTCCTGCATAAAATATCTATCTAAAAATAGCTTGGTCTTTTACCTCAGGCGATTCCCTTCTCTTTCTCCGCGCACTCACATCTTGGTCACACCCTTGAGTCACGTTTGTAAACACTGGAGAGCCCTTCCTTTCCCTTGTTCCCATGCAATTCCACAGTGTGAACTTTTGGTTTTATTTTGATGTTGAATAATTGTTAATGAATAACTGTGAACAGTGCTAGACAAGAAATAACAGCCTGAATAATTCAGCTGAACAGGAAGATAAAGGATTTAGAGATAATTCTCAAGTTTCAAACACGCAATTGTCCCTGTGTACATATGGAATTTTAAGTGAAATATAATCACATTTAGCTTGACAGTTTATGGAACAAATGTTTTAATATAAATCTGTTTTCCCAGATTTTTATTCCTCAGTAAATGACATTGAGAGAGTCGATCAGCTTAATGTTCACACTCCAGAAGCATCAGGAACAGTGAATGCTCAATGAAAAGCGTTTTTTTTCCCTAAACTTAAGGTGCTATTTTAAAGTGACTATTTTCTTCACTAGGTTAACACAACTTTGTAAAGCAGTTTTCATCCAATTAAAAAAATAATTTATGGGGGAAAACTCACATATAAATAAATACCTTTCTTAAATATAAATTACTGAGTTTTAAAAAATATATGATCTCGCTTAATCCTCACAGCAATGCTCAGGAAGATAATAGTATCAACTTTATTTTACAGCTCATTTATTTACAAATAAATTGGTGGGAAATAAGAAACAGCTGAAATGCAGATTAACTGGGATTGTGTGTGTGCTCAGTCACTAAGTCATGTCTGACTCTGTGATCTGATGGACTACAGCCCTCCAGGCTCCTCTGTCCATGGGATTTTCCAGGAAAGAATACTGGAGTGGGTTGCCATTTCCTTCTCAGGGGATCATCCTGATCCAGGGATTGAACCCTTGTCTCCTGCAGCTCCCTCATTGGCAAGCAGATTCTTTACCGCTGAGCCGCCTGGGAAGCCCCAGAATGGGATTGGGAGTCTGCTACTTCAAAGACAGTACACAGCCTGGTCCATGTGTGTTGCTTGTTACTTATGATCCCTATGGTGCATTAGAGGAGCATCACTGCATTTTTTTTTTTCTTTTTGTACACAAAACCATTTCTTCCATGTGGAGCTATTGTGCTAAGCAGTTTGTCTCAGATCACCCAGCTTGCAAGTCAAGATAGGCTGGGCCTTTCAGGCTGCACAGCCCAGGTATGAAGCCATCCGTCATGTTCCCTCTCTCTTTCATACTGCACTATCATGTCTGTTCTTTATCTTCCCCCTTAATTTATGATCCCTAGGTATTCAAGGATAGCTCCTCTCTTATGCCTGGAACATAGGTGCTTCATCATAATGTTGAGTGAATTAATATGCACTGTGAGGAAATAGTCCAGGTATGTTGCAAAATCTCACAGCAACTAAATACTTTACTCATAGCATTTGCCAGTTTTAAACCTAGAGGGTTGTTTGATTACTGTCTCTCTATGTCCATTCTGTAAGAATAAGTTTTACTCACCATTACGTCCCCACCTCCTAGCATAGAGCTTAGACTGACGACTAATGATTATCATTGAAGGAATCAATGTGATGACAAAGTAGTTAAAAAAAAAAACTTAAGATGGTAATGATCATTTCTCCAAAACTTCTGCTCTTTAGGAATTTCCCTAATAGTGTTGCTCTCTCTCTTCTTTCTTCTTCTTTTCTTTCTTCACTTTTCCCCCTTCCACATCTTTTCCTCTCTTTACTGACTTTCATTTGGCAAACGTGTATAAAAAGTGATGTGACAGGCATGCTACTGACTATTGCAACCATGCTAATTGATTTAATTGTAATAGCAGTCTTATGTGATATGGATTATCTTGACCGTCTTTATTTTATATTTGAGGGTATTGAGTGTAGAGGCCTCAGGGAATATGCCCAAGGTCCCCGAGCGTGCACTTTAACTCGGGCAGTGTGGCCCCAGAGTCTGCGCTTTCCCACTACCACAGTCTGTTTCTTACTTGTCCCCTGTGCCTTTAAGCTGCATTTTAGTAGAAATAAGCTCTATTCACTGCACCTCTCTGTACTGATTTATGTTCTCCAGTTTGAATTAATTAATTTTTGTGCTTATCCTCTGTGTTAGTCTTCCTTGACACGAAAATAAGCCTAAAACCTCAGTGAAGTGAAGTCGCTCGGTCATGTCCGACTCTTTGTGACCTCATGGACTGTAGCCTACTGGGCTCCTCCGTCCATGGGATTTTCCAGGCAAGAGTACTGGAGTGGGGTGCCATTTCCTTCTCCAGGGGAACTTCCCTACCCAGGGATCAAACCCGGGTCTCCTGCATTGTAGGCAGACACTTTACCGTCTGAGCCAAGGCAAGCCCAAAACCTCAGTTCAGTTCAGTTCAGTCACTCACTCGTGTCTGACTCTTTGCGACCCCATGAATCGCAGCATGCCAGGCCTCCCTATCCATCACCACCTCCTGGAGTTCACTCTGATTCATGTCCATCGAGTCAGTGATGCCATCCAGCCATCTCATCCTCTGTCGTCTCCATCTCCTCCTGCCCTCAATCCTTCCCAGCATCAAAGTCTTTTCCAATGAGTCAATTCTTTGTATGAGGTGGCCAAAGTACTGGAGTTTCAGCTTTAGCATCATTCCTTCCAAAGAAATCCCAGGGCTGATCTCCTTCAGAATGGACTGGTTGGATCTCCTTGCAGTCCAAGGGACTGTCAAGAGTCTTCTCCAAAACCACAGTTCAAAAGCATCAATTCTTCGACACTCAGCCTTCTTCACAGTCCAACTCTCACATCCATACATGACCACAGGAAAAACCATAACCTTGACTAGATGGACCTTAGTCAGCAAAATGATGTCTCTGGTTTTGAATATGCCATCTAGGTTGGTCATCACTTTTCTTCCAAGGAGTAGGCATCTTTTAATTTCATGGCTGCAGTCACCATCTGCAGTGATTTTGGAGCCCCCAAAATAAAGTCTGACCCTGTTTCCACTGTTTCCCCATCTACTTCCCATGAAGTGATGGGACCAGATGCCATAATCTTCATTTTCTGAATGTTGAGCTTTAGGCCAACTTGTTCACTCTCCTCTTTCACTTTCACCAAGAGGCTTTTTATTTCCTCTTCACTTTCTGCACTAAGGGTGGTGTCATCTGCATGTCTGAGGTTATTGATATTTCTCCCAGCAATCTTGATTCTAGCTTGTGTTTCTTCCAGTCCAGCGTTTCTCATGATGTACTCTGCATATAAGTTAAATAAGCAAGGTGACAATATGCAGCCTTGACATACTCCTTTTCCTATTTGGAACCAGTCTGTTGGTCCATGTCCAGTTCTAACTGTTGCCTCCTGACCTGCATACAGATTTCTCAAGAGGCAGGTTAGGTGGTCTGGTATTCCCACCTCTTTCAGAATTTTCCATAGTTTATTGTGATCCACACAGTCAAAGGCTTTGGCATAGTCAATAAAGCAGAAATAGATGTGTTTCTGGAACTCTCTTGCTTTTTCCATGATCCAGCGGATGTTGGCAATTTGATCTCTGGTTCCTCTGCCTTTTCTAAAACCTCAGTAGTCAACAGCAAACATGTACTTCTTGGTCATGTTACATGTCAACAAAATAGCTTCTTTTCCTAAAGAGAAGCAAAAAAAGAAGCTAATTCAGAGCAGCTCAACTGTTTTTGCATTCATAAGATGTATTCATTTTTAATCAGTTTTATGGAGAAAATGCAGGTAAAAATTCAGTAACAGAGTGCTCCTCTTTGAAGGGTTAAAAAACATTCACATGACTTGTAAATGCCCAGAACCCATTGTTGTTGTTGTTGTTGTTTAGTCACTCAGTTGTGTCCAACTCTTGCGATACATGGGATTTTCCAGGCAGGAATACTGGAGTGAGTTGCCATTTCTCACTCTGGCTATCTTCCCTGAACCTCCTGCCTTGCAGGCAGAGTCTTTACCACTGAGCCACCAGGAAAGCCTACCCAGAATCTCTAGCAATTGCATCAGTGTAATTTCAGTCAGTTCAGTTCATTAATAATTTTTCCAATGTCTCCTATGGAACTAGCCTTATATAAAGAAGTAAAAAATGATCGTGAGTTTGTTCATGGAGTAATTTTGTATTTCTTGAGATTGATAAGTTTCTTAAGAAGATCGTTACTCATCTTCAGCAAGGAACATACTAACACATGGTAGACAGCTAATGAATAGTGAATGGTGAGCAGACCAGCTGAACAAATTACCTTTCCCTCTCTTCCATAGGAACTTCTACTTGCAGAAAAGTGGGCTAAAATGAACAAGCTCCCGTTTCCAAAGATTGATCCTTACGTGTTCGATCGAGAAGGACTGAAGGAATGCTACGTTTTTAAACCCAAGAATCCTGATGTTGAGAAAGATTGCCCAACTATCATTCACTTTGTTCTGGCCAACATCAACTTCAGAAAGTACAAGGCTCCAGGTACATCAGGAATTATGGTCTGTAAGGCAGAAAGCTGATAAAGCATAAGAATGACATTAAGGTGCTTCATGCTGGCACTGCCATACCAGCCGTTACAACATTGAACACTTCCTTTACGTTGATAAATGGCTACCATCCTGAGACCCCAAGCACTTCCCCCCTTTCTCACCCTAGAGTCTCCTGAGTTCCTCATAATCCAGAAACTGAAGGGTAATTAACTAGCTTGATAAAACCTCTGGGGCTTTATTCTGCAATCTCAGGTTATATTTGTTCTGATGGATTGGAACAAATGTCCTTGTCATAGGCATTGTTAAATATTTTGATTGCTACCTTTGTAAGGGAGGCCTTGTTTCAGAAAAAATCGTGCAAAAAATTGTGGGAATGTTAACTGACCATAAAAATTCATGAAATTGTGGGATGATTTGGGAGAATGGCATTCTATCATGTATACTATCATGTAAGAATTGAATTGCCAGTCTATGTCTGACACAGGATACAGCATGCTTGGGGCTGGTGCATGGGGATGACCCACAGAGATGTTATGGAGAGGGAGGTGGGAGGGGGGTTCATGTTTGGGAACACATGTAAGAATTAAAGATTTTAAAATTAAAAAAAAAATTCATGAAATCTAGCAGTACAATATGGATGGTAATTTCAGGTCCACCATGTTACATTCCTTTAGAAAAAGAGAATCAAGTTCAAGGCACCAGCATTTTGTTTTGCCACATCCAAAGGAGTCTATGGACTCTTCTATATCCTGGAAGATACTGATTAACAAAAGGAGAGCTAGAGATTGACTGGCAAGATACTAAATGTCTCAACGTTATATTATTTTCAGACCAGAAAATGTAGCTGTTAAAGAAAAGATGAAAAAATAGCCATGGAAGGTTTGAGACTATGGGGAGGAAAGTAATCTTCTTCTACATAGTGGACGAAGTCAGAGAAAAGGTCAATAGAGGTGGAGATTCTCCTGAGTCATGCTTCAACACAAAAGAAGGAAGTATTAGCTGGAATTTTTAGTTATTGAACAGTGAAATACCTAAAGCATAAGAAATGTTGAATTTTCTGTCACTATTAATTCTCAAAAACAGGCTGTGGAGGGGATTCTTGTGACATGAAGACAATTAATTAATGTCTGGCTTTGGGTTCTACCAGAAGTAAATTCCAAGCAAAGGGTTCAAGTGCAAAGAGTTTGTTTGGGTGAAGTAGGAAACTTTAGTAAAAGAGCTGAGAACTGATAAAAGGAAGAAAGGCAGACAACAAAAGATGTGTTAGTAAGCCTGCTACCACAGGAGAACCTGATCCTAGGAGATGAAATAAAATGTAGTCAGATCATGTTTCCACTTACACAGCAAGTGGCAAGGGAAACAAGGAATTTATATACCAATACCATAGAGTCTTTGGTTGACTGCTTCCTGGGACAGAGTATTATTGACTGGAACTTCCAGCCTGCTGCTAATCAGCAAAGCAGCCTTGAGCAGTTACAGGGAAGAGTAGAAAGCCTTCGGGGCTTCCCAGGTGGCTCAGTGGTAAAGAGTCCACCTGCCAAGCAGGAGACACAGGTTTAATCCCTGAGTTGGGAAGATCCCCTGGAGAAGGAAATGGCAATCCACTCCAGTACTATTGCCTGGAAAATGCCATGGACAGAGGAGCCTGGTAGGCTACAATCTATGGGGTCGCAAAGAGTTGGACACGACTGAGCGACTTCACTTTCACGTTCTTTCCTGGAGAAGGAAATGGAAACCCATTCCAGTATGCTTGCCTGGGAAATCCCATGGACAGAGGAGACTGGTGGGCCGCAGTCTGTAGGGTTGCAAAAGAGTCAGACACGACTTAGTCAGACTAAACAGTAGCAGCAGAAAGCCCTTAGCACAGAGATGCAGGTGCTGGCAACTGGAAGGTGCCCAGTCAGAGTACACAGAAATGGTCAAGTCCAGGGTATATGAGCAGAGGCCTCATAGTGTGCACTGAGGATTATATGACTCCTGAAGGGTCTCCCAAGGTTGTGTTTATGGCTATTTGAATGTTTTATGCCCTGGACTTTAGAGATAATTTGTGGTTTTTGAAATAACATCATTTGAAACTCTTCCTATATTTAGGTGTTCCAAGAGAAACTAATGAAGAGAAAGAAATAGCTGATTTTGATATTTTTGATGACCCTGAATCACCGTTTTCGACCTTCAACTTTCAATACCCAAATCAAGCATTTAAAAGGCTGCATGATCTTATGTACTTCAATACCTTGAACAACATTGATGTAAGTATCTCCTATGATCATTGAAAATGTCCAATATTTCCATATCAATGAACATAGCAATACCTCATTTTAATTCATAAAAAATAACTTTTATGAATGATACCACCCCAAAATTTACCATTTTCATTTTTGTAAATTCTACTAATCTCCAGAAGAACCCCATAAAATTCACAAATAAGGAACCCAGTGCCTCCAAATTGGCAGAGCCCACATTTTATGCTATTGTGTGAAGGATTAGTTAATCCTCAGCTTCTTTCCCAAAGTATCTAGTAGGTTTATCCTATGATAAAGTAAACTATAAGTTGGAAGAAAAGTCTTACAATGGAAATATGAGTAGAGAAGTGAATGCTACCAGAAGTGCAATTAATCGGCAAAAATAGCATGAATTTTAATGAACAGACTCATGCCTTTAAATGTCTTTTTATTTTTGTGGATCTTGGAACTGTCTCCAGAAGTAGCAGTTTCTCCAAGTTTAGCCCCGGAGATATCAAGTGTGCCTTGCTTCACAAACATTAAAACAAGTCATGCTCTTCAGTGTTATTCCTAGCACTAGTATATCTGCTGCTAAGATTCTGTATCTGTGTAAAATTCTTTAGCTGCTGACTCACCATTTAGACCGCTGTTGTGTAATTGGATTCATGTTGGCTTGTGGTTCCACAGCATAGTGTCTGACACATGATGATCAGTGGTAAAAGCCCAAGTTCATGAGTCTACTTGGATTTTGTACGTTAGAAAAAAAGCATAAAAGGAAAAGAAAGAAAAATTAAATGGAGAGGAAAAGGCATCACACCCGATTTGCCAGTCCTTTTGGAGATTGTATGAATGGAGTAAAAGAATGGACCACGTGTGAATGAGTCTTCTGTGCATATGAGATTTCATTCGATTTTTGTGATCTAATAGAATTCTGGCACGTCTAGTTTGTTTGTTTGTTTGTTTAGTTTGGTCTGAAACTAGTAATGATCAATTGTGTGCAGTTGTGACAGTTACACCATAATATATTTATTAATCAATATCTTTGATTTTTTTAAACATATGAAAATTTCCCAATAACCTTCAGCTTCTGCAACTCCAAAGTGTTTCTTGTCAGTGTTCATTTGTGAACAACATGTGATAGTTCAGGTAAAACATGGATAGCAACATTCATAGTACATATCATTTTCTAAATGGATTTATTTCTTTTCTTTAACCTTATTAGTCAGTGAAAATCTGAAATCTGCATGCTACATTGTTTCTGTGGTGATGGCGAAAATTTAAAGAATAATAGAAGAAAATCAACATTTTAATCCATGATTTTAGGGAACAAACAGATATTCTCAGAATAGAGTTGTATTTTATAAAACCTCATGCTGTTAAAAACAAAAAAGCACTAAGGGTTACTAAAGCAATAATCCTATGGTTCCAGTATGAAGCCAGTAAAAAAAAAAAATTATATTGTCTTCTCATGGGGGTGAAATGTATTAGACTTGATCAGTTGTCCTCAAATGGATTAAAAAAAATAGATTATAGGAATGTATAAATACCCATTGGACTTGGGAAAATTAAAGGATACATACAAAAACATACAAGTATATCTGTATACTGACATATATGTATATATTCATGTTTATGTATATGACATATATATACATATAGGTGTATATAATTTACACAACTTCATTTTTCTCATTGTTTTCAGTTCTGGTTTTATAAAACTCACTAAGCTATTTAGGGAATGATATAGTTCTGTTTATATATTTTACAAACATTCTTCATAGTATGAATAATTCATCTTTGTTTGACACATAGATGAAAAAGTTAATGCCTAAACAAAACCAGACTGAATCCCAAAATAACTGTCCTGACTTAGAGCTCATCAAACACAGATTTTTCACAAGCCATTCAATTAAACAGGTTTTAATTACTCCTAAGAACTTACTTGACACAGTATGTAGAAGCAAGGTCATGGACTGTATATCATGTTTAGCTCTTAGATGGGCTTATTTTTATGACTTTGAATAAGCTACTTAAACTTTTTGAGCCTCAATTTCCTCATCTCTGAAACAAGTGTAACAGTACCTACCACGGTGGCAGTAGTGAATTTTCAGTCAGGTGTTCAGTTCAGTTCAGTCGCTCAGTCGTGTCCAACTCTTTGTGACCCTATGAACTGCAGCACGCCAAGCCTCCCTGTCCATCACCAACTCCCAGAGTCCACCTAAACCCATGTCCATTGAGTCGGTGATGTCATCCAACCATCTCATCCTCTGTCGTCCCCTTCTCCTCCTGCCTTTAATCCTTCCGAGTATCAGGGTCTTTTCAAAGGAGTCAGTTCTTCGCATCACGTGGCCAAAGTATTAGAGTTTCAGCTTCAGCATCAGTCCTTCCAATGAATATTCAGGACTGATTTCCTTTAGGATGGACTGGTTGGATTTCCTTGCAGTCCAAGGGACTCTCAAGAGTCTTCTCCAACACCACAGTTCAAAAGCATCAATTCTTCTGTGCTCTGCCTTCTTTATAGTCCAACTCTCAGATCCATACATGACCACTAGAAAAACCATAGCCTTGACTAGATGGACCTTTGTTGACAAAGTAATGTCTCTGCTTTTCAATACGCTGTCTAGGTTGGTCATAACTTTTCTTCCAAGGAGCAAGTGTCTTTTAATTTAATGGCTGCAGTCACCATCTGCAGTGATTTTAGAGCCCAGAAAAATAAAGTCAGCCACTGGTTCCAGTGTTTCCCCATCTATTTGCCATGAAATGATGGGACCAGATGCCATGATCTTCGTTTTCTGAATGTTGAGCTTTAAGCCAACTTTTCCACTCTCCTCTTTCACTTTCATCAAGAGGCTTTTTAGTTCTTCTTCACTTTCTGCCATAAGGGTGGTGTCATCTGCATATCTGAGGCTATTGATATTATTGATCTTAGCTCTCCAACCCAGGACTGAACCCATGCCCTTGGCCTTGGAAGGCAGTGTCTTAACCACTGGTCCACCAAGGAAGTCCCTCAGTCAGGTGATGGATGAACAAACAGTTCCCTACAAGCAGAAGCTGCTTAATAAGTGGGAACTATACATCATGAGAAACACTGGGATGGAAGAAGCACAAGCTGGAATCAAGATTGCCAGGAGAAATATCAATAAGCTCAGATATGCAGATGACACCACCCTTATGGCAGAAAGTGAAGAGGAACTAAAAAGTCTCTTGATGAAAGTGAAAGTGGAGAGTGAAAAAGTTGGCTTAAAGCTCCACATTCAGAAAACGAAGATCATGGCATCTGGTCCCATCACTTCATGGGAAATAGATGGGGAAACAGTGGAAACAGTGTCAGACTTTATTTTTCGGGGCTTCAAAATCACTGCAGATGGTGACTGCAGCCATGAAATTAAAAGATGCTTACTCCTTGTAAGAAAAATTATGACCAACCTAGATAGCATATTTAAAAGCAGAGACGTTACTTTGCCAACAAAGGTCCGTCTAGTCAAGGCTATGGTTTTTCCAGTGGTCATGTATGGATGTGAGAGTTGGACTGTGAAGAAGGCTGAGTGCCAAAGAATTGATGCTTTTGAACTGAGGTGTTGGAGAAGACTCTTGAGAGTCTCTTGGACTGCAAGGAGATCCAACCAGTCCATTCTGAGGGAGATCAGTCCTGGGATTTCTTTGGAAGGAATGATGCTAAAGCTGAAACTCCAATACTTTGGCCACCTCATGGGAAGAATTGATTCATTTGAAAAGACTCTGATGCTGGGAGGGATTGGGGGCAGGAGGAGAAGGGGACGACAGAGGATGAGATGGCTGGATGGCATCACTGACTCGATGGGCATGAGTTTGGGTGAACTCCAGGAGTTGGTGGTGGACAGGGAGCCCTGGAGTGCTGCGATTCATGGGGTCGCAAAGAGTCAGACACGACTGAGCGACTGAACTGTCTGAACTGATACCTATGTATGTCTATATCCTGCACCATGATGGATATATGTCAAGACCTTCGCAAATGGTGAGAAGTAAGAATAGAAATAAATGAGTGCAGGTAATAGCAGCCTAGGCAGTAAATGCATGTATTTTTGAGGGAATGAATTTAGGCTTCCCGCTTAAATTATATAACCACTGAGGTTTCTCGTGGGTGTGTATATGTGTGTATGCGCCTCATACCCAGGTACGACTTCTAGTTTTCACGGACATCTATCTCTCCTTTGATGACGCCCACTCCTTGTTTTTAACCAGGAAAGCATATTTTATCAGAATCAAAGCTTCTTGATAAGTGATGAGAAATAAAGATCAGCCGAACTCTGAGGTGGGCGGTTAGGTCATTAGGCTCAGTCATGAGCTAAGTCACTCGCTCCCACACCATTTGACGAGAGTCAGTGACTAACGCACACAGCAGCAACACAGCACATGCTTCCTTGCCATAGACTGTCAGAGTTGCTCACCAGTTGTGGACACTGTGTATACAAACTCTCCTCATGCACAGACATCTGAGTGCCCGTCCCACGGAGGCAGTTTTCAACTTTCTGGCCACGACCACTATGACTTCAGGGGAATTTTCATCTTCAATTCACATTCCGACTTAAACCTTGACTCTGAAAAGACCAACCTGTCTCTGACAGCTATGTGCTTCTGTTGCTTCATTTTCCAGAGATCTCAGGGAGCCAGCCTCACTGAAGCTAAATTCCCGTTCAGCTTAAGTGGCTTCTGTTTCTTTTCACTTTGTGACAGCAGGCTGGGCTTCTCATTAGCGTCAGGTTTCTGCACTTACTCAGTCCTCCCAAATTCTTTTTCGCTGAACATTGCTCAAGTGCTTTTACGGCGGCAGCATATCAATTTGGGGGGTCTTTTTTTTTTTTAAGGAAAACTAACATATAGTGACTTACACTGGTAAACAAGTGGTATGTGGAAAATGCAGAGACTTTGGAGTCAGGCCAAATTTGGTGCTCAGATTTTTGCTGTGTGACCTTGGGCATGTTGGTTAACTTTTCCAAATTTTACTTTCCTCATTTGTAAATGGAAATAGTGATATATATTTTACAAGATCGGGATGACGATTAAGGAAAAGAATATAATTTAAGAGCTCAGCATGCATGAGACACTCAATAAACTGAAATGGGTAATATGATAAGGTTGTTAATTTTTATCCGTGTTCATATTTATCTTCTGCTTTTAATTATAAATGTAAACCATTTAAAAGCAATGGCTTGCTTTTTTTTACCCTGTATCCTCCAGAGATACTGATCACAGTGGCCAGTACCAAAGTAAATATGTAATAAAATGTCCACAATTCGTTTAGAACATGTCATCGACTTACTGGCTGAAACTGTTGAAGAGTTTTAATATGCAGGATAAGGGGGTAGCGAGTGTCAGGATATAGGACTCTGGAGGCAGATGCCTGACCGTGGAGTAACTCCATGAAATGCATGCTGACCAGGTAATGTGGTTACACGCTCTACCCATAAACTGCCACCTTGATCTGGAGGTAACACACCTTCTGAGGTTTCTTTTCCAAGACCTTGATGATTCAGTTATCCCAGGAAAATTACTGTTACACAGTTTCACTCATTCAATGTATTAATTTAGCAGGTATACTATAAAAACAGTGACAGTTTATTCAATATACACCAGTGGTGCGTAATCATGAGCTTTTAAAATTCTTTCTCCAATGATCCTATAAAATATTAAATATTAGGTGTTAACTAAAATGAAGAAAGGGCTTCCCTGGTGACTCAGCTGGTAAAGAATCCACCTGCAATGCAGGAGACCTGGGTTCAGTCCCTGGGTTAGGAAGATCCCCTGGAGAAGGGAAAGGCTACCCACTCCAGTATGCTTGCCTGGAGAATTCCACGGACTGTATAGTCCATGGGGTCACAAAGAGTTGGACACAACTGAGCAACTTTCACTTTTCACTCAAAATGAGGAAAAACATATAGCCATAAGTATTGGTATCTACTTCTTTATTTGTTGATATTTCATCATCATGTTAAGAGTATTTAGGTACAAGTTAAAGTTTTTATCTTCTACAAAATAATTTAGAAGTTTATTATATATCATAGCCTTTTAAAAGTGTGATATCTCTAGGCATTTCTTTGTTTTTAAATTGAAGTATAGCTGATTTCCCTGGAGAAAGGAATGGCTACGCACTCTAGTATTCTTGCTGGAGAATTCCATGGACAGAGGAGCCTGGTGGGCTACAGTCCAAGAGACCGAACAGAGTCAGACGTAACTGAAACGATTTAGCAAGCATGCACGCATAGCTGATTTACAATGTTAAAGTTCAAGTTAGTTTCAAGTATATAGCACTCTGATTCAGTTCTCTCTCTCTCTCTCTCTCTCTCTATATATATATATATATATATCCCTTTTCATGTTCTTTTTACTTTTAGGTTACTACAAAATATTGAGTGTAGTGTCCTGTGCAGTATACTAGGTCCTTGTTGGTTATCATGGCCTTGAATATTACGCCCAAATTCATTTACTTTTAATGCTACTTATAATCTTTTTTACATCTTATTTATTTATTAATTCAACACGTATTTATTGAGTATCTACTGTGCCGGGCACTGTTTTAGGAACTAAGGATAAATAATGCACAACATGAAAAGAACAAGGAAAAGTTTTGAGTGCTTGATATAAACCAGATACATCCTTTTCAAATATTGAGCACTCAGAGCTGGCCTATGAGGTAGGTACTTTTTTTTTTTTCTATGTGAGGCAGCTGAGTCGTGGATTATTGTGGCTGACTCCTGGAAGACACACAGTTTTGTTGAGGGGCTGAGATGGGGCCATAGGTTGGTTTGTTTTCTTCCTCATTCTTTCCTCACTTTTGAACCATCTGTCTCGCAGGCAGCCTTATTTCCTGGTTACTCCATACACAGCCTCCTTCCCAGCCAGCCTACTTCCCAGGTGTTTCCTGTACATGCCCTCAGCCTCTTTATGAAACTGTCCTTTTCCTGACAAGACCCGGTCTTTCCACTCCATGTATCAAATCCTGCTTGTCCTTCACCTCAGCTCAAGTCTCATTGTCCCCAGGCATTGAACTTTATCCTGTTTAATTTGACCTCCAGTGAGCACCTTCTGGACAGTCATTAATCTTACAAATATTTATTTTTCCCTTCCGTGTTCTAAGTGCTGGAATCAAAAATGAGAAGACTAATAAGACCTTTGCTTTCATAACACCAGTTTCGATTCAGAAGGCAGGCATTAACCAGCAAATCCACAGTAATTTAGGCCAGACTATCCTCTTGCCTTTTGTTATATTTAGAAGTCTTATTTCTATTGCAGAATACACTGTAACTTTCTTCTAAGGCTGATTTTAAATTTTCTGTTCTGAGAATTCAGTGCTTACTTGTGGAATGCTTCCCATCTCATGCTTCCAAATTTGTTCCTTTTGGGGAGTGATGACATTTTGCATGTTTTCTTACTTTTTGCCTTTATTGCCAAATATTTAAAGTATCTGGCAGATTGGGAGACCATTAAATAGTACCAGAAAGATGACCCATGTCTTATTTGGGAATAGGTGATGGGGATGGAGGAGGTTGATTATGAGGATCTGTGCTAGAATGACACTGATGGGAAAACTTTGGAGTTCAATGACTTTCAGAGGGGAATGAAAAAAAAAAAAAGATATGAATACTATTTACAGCAGGGGCTTTCCTGGTGACTCAGGCGGTAAAGAATCTGCCTGCAATGCAGGAGACCCGGGTTTGATCCCTGGGTCGGGAAGATCCCCTAGAGAAGGAAATGGCAACCCACTCCAGTATTCTTGCCTGGAGAATTCCATGGACAGAGGAGCCTGGCGAGTTACAGTCCATGGGACTGCAAAGAGTTGGACATGACTGAGTGACTATACTACTATTTATAATTACTTAGTCTAATAAGAAAATAGAAAGGCTCAAATATAACTTAATGTTTCTGTGAACATGTCTAATTGTACCACGTATCCTGCCAAAAGGTTTGAATTTAGCCACTGATGTAGTATTAAGCTCAGCCATTCCTGTTGATACATCACAACCAATGAATATTTTCTGCAATAGTCTGAAAATCTGGTTAATGGTTTCATAGTGTTAATGTGCCACCTAGTGGTTCAGATCGCACATTCTAATTGCATATGATTTCGGTTTTTCAGGACTTCCCTGGTGGCTCAGACCGTAAACCGTCTGTCTATAATGTGAGAGACCCGGGTTTGATCCCTGGGTTGGGAAGATTCCCTGGAGAAGGAAATGGCAACCCACTCCAGTATTCTTGCCTTGAAACTCCCATGGACGGAGGAGCTTGGTGCAGGCTACTATCCATGGGGTCGCAAAGAGTCGAGCACGACTGAGTGACTTCACTTTCTTTCTTTCTAGGTTTTTCAGAGTTATAAATGTGGATATCCATTTTCCTTGATAATCATGATCCTTTATTAAAAGTATCTGCCAGATTCCAACTATGATAAACTCACTAATTTGTGATATTCATATTGTTGTTTTTGCTCAAACATTGATATGTTTTTTTGTAAAGGGGTTGACTGCAGTCATTATCAGTGTGATGTCCCCAGTGATCTTTTATATATTTTAAAGGTTTTTAGTTATTTGGGAAGTAAACAGTTGATTTTTAATTTTACTTGGGTTCTCTGCAATGAGAGTTGCTGTGTCTCATGTTGCTTTGGTGCTCTTTTCAGAAGGAGAGACTAACTCAAAACTTGCTGACATGATTTCTAGAATGACAGTGAGATTAATTAAAAGGAGACATAGTAGGGCACATTTGATAGTGTAATGGATTTGCTGACTTTTATCATAAAAAATCTGCTATTGGCTATATATGGTGGGTTTATTTCTAGTAAATATTACACCCTCCCATCTAAGGTAAAGCTCCTAAATTTTCTCATGTATGGTTAGTGAAAATACCAATAATAAATAGATGCTAGTTGTGAAATGTTTCCTATGTGCTAGGCATTAATAAATGATCTCCAGTTCCCACAGAAGCTCAGATTAATGTTATTATTTCCATTTTAAAGAAGAAGAAATGGCTGGGGGATATAAGTTAATTCCCCTTGATATCCACAGCCAAGAAATCCCTGTGCCTGTAGGCCCTCTAGCATGGTCTCCATCATAGACCTGAAACCCCCTCTTCTATTTCTGTAGAATTATGTTTCCCTCACTCATGGGAAAGATGAGGTCAATGGATACCTGCTTTTAAAAGACTCAGTAACATTTGAACTCATCTTTTTCAGTAGACAATTATATATCGATTGTAAAATTATAATTAAATTGTAATTTTTA
Source organism: Capricornis sumatraensis (assembly GCF_032405125.1). NCBI lineage: Eukaryota > Metazoa > Chordata > Mammalia > Artiodactyla > Bovidae > Capricornis > Capricornis sumatraensis. The sequence goes on from NC_091082.1 coordinate 75,313,728, forward strand.
ATTATAATTATAAAATTATAATTAAATTGGAAAATTATAAAATAAAGCTAAAATTAAATTAAAATTATATATATAATTGTCTTCTGGGAAAAACATATAAAATTAAAAATCACAAAGCAAATAAAGGTGTCACATTCCCATGATAAATCCCTCTTCCTAGAATATGACAGTTTGTTTAAAGTTACCATTAGAGAACAGAGGGCCCTGCCCCAGTGGGTCTCACATAAATCACAGAAGATTAATGTAGGTTAGCATCACCCAAGTCACACATTTCTCTTCTCCCAGCTTGCCCATGGAGATTGGATGAGGAAATGGGAAAACCCTACTGTGTACACATCTCCAAGGCCAAGTGGGCCACACCAGCTCTGGGTGGGAGGAGCTCTGATGTTGTAAACTTCTCAGACTTGCCTCATTTATAGATATATAGATAGATGACTGGAGAAGGCAATGGCACCCCACTCCAGTACTCTTGCCTGGAAAATCCCATGGACGGAGGAGCCTGGTAAGCTGCAGTCCTTGGGGTTGCTAGGAGTCGAGCATGACTGAGCGACTTCAGTTTCACTTTTCACTTTCATGCATTGGAGAAAGAAATGGCAGCCTACTCCAGTGTTCTTGCCTGGAGAATCCCAGGAATGGGGGAGCCTGGTGGGCTGCTGCCTATGGGGTCGCACAGAGTCGAACACAACTGAAGCGACTTAGCAGCAGCAGCAGATGGATAAGTGATAGATGGATGATGTATAGAGACAGATAGATAGAGATACGTATGTCTTGCCCAAACAACTGTTTCACTGAGTTCTGAGTAACACTAATTACACATCTTTTGCCTCTATTTGCAGGTAATAAAGAATGCTATAGTTGAAAGCATCGAATATAGAAGGCAGAATCCGTCTCGTTGCTCTGTTTCCCTCAGTAGTGTTGAGGCAAGAAGATTCTTCAACAAGGAGTTTCTAAGCAAACCCACAGCATAATGTGTGTACCGGAAAGGGTAGCAATTTCTGATGCGGAGGCCGTTTGAAATTCCGTGACAACTGGATTTAAAAGCCCAGGACAGGTATTAGCACTGATCTTAAGAGACTGGTTGATACTCAAAGTTGCAGTTACTTAGCTGCATGAGAACAATACTTGCAAAACTTTGCTAGATTGACAGATGATGTCAATTTTGTAAAAATATAGCTTAGCTACATTTTCTATCGATATGAATTTCCTGATGCAAATGTAGGGACATATACTGTATTTTTTAGACATTCCTCACCAACTAGCTATGTGTCCTCTTTTTTTAAAAGGTGGTTCCTTTTTTAGAATATTTAACAGTTCAATCTTTAAAAGACTTTGTATTGTGTGTGAGTGTAATTCACTGACTGGATTTATTCATGCCATGAGACAACACTATTTTTTATTTATATATGCATATATGAAATAAATACATCTGTATACAAATGAGCAAGAGGTAACTGAGTGTTTTTTTGGTTATCTTTAATGAACTATTGTGCTGTGGCTATGACAGATGTTCAGAGTCATGGTTTTCAGACACAAAAATTGTTAACCCTACACTCAAATGTGAAACAACATTTTAAATCATGGTGATTTTTCTTAGAAGAGAAAGTATGTGTTTTTTGAGCAAATGGTTTATATTTATTCAGAATATAGGAAAAAAAATGTTACCCCTTCTAGTTTACTTTGCTGATACTATCCTATTTGTGAGACAGAGAGCAGTTACTTCAGAGAAAAATCCAGAAGAGTGACAAGTGCTGTATCTGTAAGACTTGTCTTAGGGACAGTCTGTATTTCATGACTGTGGCTTGTTACTACTGAACCACTAAGGTTCAGAGTTAGTATCCCAAATAGAAGGGCTTCCTTTTCTTGCTCTGAGTCTACCATTCTTTAATCTCTCTGTTCATGTGTCTTTTTCCCTCTCACCTTTCATTCACATTTCTACTACCTGTGAGGAAAGACAAGGTGACAAGTTCATTTATTGGTTGATCCATGCACATGGCAAATGAGTGCCCTCTACAGGCCATCAGGCGTATTGCAGGGTCTGGGGACACAGCATTGGGCAACAATGACGAAAATGCCTACCTTCAAGGACCGTGGGCTTCCCTGGTGACTCAGGTGGCAAAGAATCTGGCTGCAATGCAGGAGACCCAGCTTCAATCACTTTCACACTTTTAAGAACCTTACTTTCTAATGGAGAAGACCAACAATAATCTGTACCAATACGTTCCTAGAATGTTAGCCCTGGGGAAGATCACAATGAGATGGTTGTTGCTGCTGTTTAGTCGCTAAGTTGTGTCCAGCTCTTTTGCAGCCTCATTGACTGTAGCCCGCCAGCCTCCTCTGTCCATGGGGTTTCCCAGACAAGAATACTGGAGCTGAGTGGGCAGGACCTGTGGATATTTAAGGGAAGAACATAGCCGGCAGAGGGGATAGCAGATACATACGCTCTCAGGTAGAGCGCCAAGCATGTTCCAGGAATAAGAAAAAGACCAATGTGCCCAGAACAGAGTGGGAAATGTAAAAAATTAATTTTCACTTAATTTTTTTCAAGATGCGGCAATACTGTTTATATTTCATTTGTCTTTCAAAATACACCCTGGGAAGTAACAAGACCAGAAAGCTTCCCTTGTAGCTCAGTCAGTAAAGAATCTGCCTGCAATGCAGGAGAGGTGAATTCAGTTCCTGGGTCTGGAAGATTCCCTGGAGAAGGAAATGGCTAACTTACTCCAGTATTCTTGCCTGGAGAATCCCATGGACAGAGGAGCCTGGCGGGCTACAGTCCATGGGGTCACAAGAGTTGGACACAACTTAGCTACCAAACCGCCACCAGAGAGCTTAAGAGACTTGTCCAAGGTTACTAATGTCTGAGCTGGTGTCCTATGCCCTTGACTTCATGGCATCTATATCATAACTGATGGTGCTTCCAAGAAATTAATTAGATGGAAACTTTAAAGACTAGTGAATTATAAAACTGGAATGATCTAGGTTCCTTGCTTTCTCTTCGTTCACAGGCTTTCATTTTCTTAAATGCCATTACAGAGGCTCCTAACTAGTTCAGTGTTAACAATTTGTTCATTTATACATTTGCTAGAGTTCTGATTTTATAAAAACACACTTTGACAGCAAATTAAATCTATAAATGTGTGTTTTTTTATCCTATCTCTGACTCAATGAATGACTGATAAATGAGATGTCCTCTGTCTTCCTGCAAACTGTCCACATGCACCATAATTTTGGCTTAGTTCTTTGCTCTTTGACATAAGCATTTGCTTGTTGTTCATGTTCTTGACTGGGATCCTACTTTACTTCACCCAGTACAGGCTGACAAATTTCAGGTAACTTTCTTTGTTGTTAAGTAATAAAAACACTAAGATAAAGTTTAGTGTGTGTGCATGTATATGTGTGTGTGTGTGTGTGTGTGTGTGTGTATACCTAGACACATTTCATTTCTCTGAAAGCGATAATTTTAGACACAAGTGCTTCATTCTGATATTGAAAACCTTCATAAAAAATTTTGGCGATCGTTCCTCTTTCTTTTCTTTTCCTCCTCCTCTCTTTTTAATTCTTAAACTATTTCATCCTAAAGCCATCAAGTGGGGCAGAGACAGGTAGGCAGAGATGGTGATGGTCACAGAGCCACCGTGAATCAAAGTAAGACATCAGAATAAGCACAGTGTCCGAAGACATCCAGATAGAGAAAGAGCACTGCTGGTGTGAATGGGTTACACACCTGGAGATTAATTAAATGTGCTCGGTGTAACGGAAGCCAGGTTTCTCATCTCAGAGGAAGCATGAAATTCTCAACAAATATGAACATGAAAACCAGAATGTGTTCGGTAGTGTTGGGTCTAAATGGCAAGTATCAGCATTCTTATCTATATCAACTTATTGCTGACAGATCTCCTCCAGGCTCCTTGGGATCATCTGCAGGAAAAGTCTCTGAGTAACACTGACTTCTCATGGTTCACTGATGGTTTTTTTTTTAACTCAATTTTATTTTTTTAAATATAAATTTATTTCTTTTAATTGGAGGTTAATTGGGAGCCTGGTGGGCTGCCGTCTATGGGGTCGCACAGGGTCAGACACGACTGAAGCGACTTAGCAGCAGCAGCAGGAGGTTAATTTTACTTTACAATATTGTATTGGTTTTGCCATACATCAACATGAATCCGCTACAGGTATACACGTGTTCCCCAACCTGAACCCCCCTCCCTCCTCCCTCACCCTGTTTGCGAGACAGCAAAAGAGACACAGATGTATAGAACAGTCTTTTGGACTCTGTGATGGTTTTATTTAAAGGGTTACAATGGTAAATATTGTGCTGGATATGCTATTGCAATCCTGTTGATATTGTTGAGGCAACATACTTACCTATGACCATGTTGACCCAACAGGATGAATTATATACTCTTACATGAGTTTGTACTTTAACCAAGGGCAAAATTGCCAATATTTTCACTGACAGTGGACATATTTTGAAGTCATTCATGATTTTGGAATGTCGTGGAAGTAACATGCCTCCCTTCCTTCTAGCAGAAATAAAATTTAAAATGGCCTTTGTGCCCAGGAATTATTGAATATGATGCTGTTACCTGCCATTTTAGCTCTTAGTAAGATTCTGGGGCATTCTACGCTTGACTTTCCGGAAGCTAGAGGAAACCACCTTGCTAACCTTTCTACAGGATTGCTGCCTTTCAAGGAACCATCAGCGGCCAGATCTCTGTCATGGTCTGAAGGGCTATGTCCTCAAATGGTAGCTTAAGAAAAATTAGCTAGAAAAGCCCAGTTATTGGTCTCAGAAAAGGAAAAATGAGATTGTAAATTCAAAAAATACTGGTTTGAAAGAAGAGAAAGAAAGAAATATTGGTTTAGATCAAATAATAACCTACCCCTACTAGAGGCGCTAAAACCCACCCCTCCCCCACTGTGAATGCATTAAAACCTTGATGTGTTGAGAAAATGAGAGACTTCTGAATCGGTGCTGGGGCGGCAGCGTGGGGGATCATTAACAAGGCCAAAAGCGTGCCTGCCTCACTTGTTCTGCCTGTCTGAAACACAACCCAAGGAAGCCTGATCATCTGCTTCCTGACGTTTCAAATTTGCCCATTTCAAATGGACCATCCAAACTCATACAACTTCCGCATTCAGTGGGCAGAATTTGTGTTAGTCATGGTCTGTGTGTTTTCGTGGGCTTCTCAGGTGGCTCAGTCAGGAAGAATCCATCTGCCAATGCAGGAGACCCAGGTTCAATCCTTGGGTTGGGAAGATCCTCTGGAGGAGGAAATGGCAACCCATTCCAGTATTCTTGCCTGGAGAATCCCATGGACAGAGGAGCCTGGTGGGCTGTAGTCCATGGGGTCACAAAAGAGTTGGACAGGACTCAGCAACTAAACAACAACAACTATAATGATCAGAAATATTTAAAGGCTACTAATTTTTAAAACAGTAATCACACCACTTATTTTGTCTGGTGATTCTATACCTGGGAAAGCACATTTTAGGGATTGGCACAGTATTTTTTTGCTGATGGGATAATGCATGGTAAACAAAATAAGTTCATTTTGAAGGACACATATGAAATGAAGACCCCTGTCATTAAGGAATTTATGATACTTTAGTTGAGTGAAAAAAGAAACAAATATGAAATACCTTTAGGATTTCTGAATTATGTGCTAGTTATCATGTACGTTTTGGGAAGGGCAAGGAATTATGGACTTCAGCATTTACAGGTGGGTTCATGAAGCCATGAGAAGTTAGGAGAAATTTGTAAGTCTGAGTCACTGCATGAACTGAGGTGCAGAGATGAAACTGAGCTTGGCCCATTTGTCAGCTATGAGGTAACTCACTCCTGGCTTAGGGAGTGTGTGTTGATCAGCAGGTGGGTGGAGTGGGGACCACACAACTAGATGTAACTTACTGCCAAAGTCTGAAATTTCATATTCGCTGTTATGTCCAGAGGTGCTTATTACATTATTAAATACACACATGCAGGCATATATACATATTAGAAGAAAGCTATACATGGACCAGGCTTCCCAGGTGGCACTAGTGGTAGCCACCTGCTAATGCAGGAAGCATAAGAGATGTGGGTTTGATCCCTGGGTAGGAAAGATTCCCTGGAGGAGGGCAAGGCAACCCACTCCAGTATTCTTGCCTGGAGACTCCCATGGACAGAGGAGCATGGCAGGTTAGAGTCCAGGGAGTCACAGAGTTGGACATGATTGAAGTGACTTAGCACACATACATGTATACACGGACCAATCATAAAAATGCCATGAGCTAAGGATTAAGATGAAAACAATTCTGTGATCTTGAAGTCCTTTATGGGAACAACAACAACAACAACAAAAACAGAAATAAAAGCAAAAACGCACCAAAGCTTCCATAAGCCTTACTTTATATACCCATTAATAAATGAGAAAATGGAGTATAGCTCCTGCGGTAGAAAGTAATCCTCCTCAAACTGGTAATTTGCTCCCATTCATTTCCCTGATGAATTGCAAGCAGATGTGATGTAAGTTATTGCTGAATCAAGATGAGAAGTACTACTTTCTTGTGTGAAATTCCTGAGATCTAGGAGTCATTACGCTGGCATTAAGTAGCCTATGCCGACTAATACGTTACATTATGAAAACCTTCACATCTTCCAAATTCCAGACTTACAAAATTGATATGATTCATATCACATAAAGGATTCATAGCTTTACCAAGAGAGTTAATGATGAAACAAGTCTGTAATGCATCGAGAAAATGAAACATTCAAACTGAACTGTCCTGATATTAGTCAGTTTTTGCATGACGCCCTTGGGGTAAATTTCTTACTCTGTTATGTTTTTGTTTGCTCACCTATAAAAGGGGGAATAAGATTAAATACTTTTACATCCTCATAAGATGACTATAAGTATCAAATGATAAAGGGTGTATAAAACTTTAAGTAATCTCCAAAATGTACAAGCAACACATGCAGCTCAATTCCAGAAAAAAGAACAACCCAATCAAAAAGTGGGCAAAAGACCTAAACAGACATTTCTCCAAAGAAGACATACAGATGTGTAATAAACACATGAAAAGATGCTCAACATCACTCATTATTAGAGAAATGCAAATCAAAACCACAATGAGATACCATCTCACACTGGTCACTTCAAAAACTACAAGCAATAAATGCTGGAGGGGGTGTGGAGAAAAGGGAACCTTCTTACATTGTTGGTAGGAATGCAAACCGGTACAGCCACTATGGAGAACAGTGTGGAGATTGCTTTAAAAACTGGGAATAGAACTGCCTTATGACCCAGCAATCCCACTGCTGGGCATACACCCCGAAGAAACCAGAATTGAAAGAGGCACATGTATCCCAACTTTCATTGCAACAGTATTTACAATAGCTGTCCTATTTACAATAGGACATGGAAGCAACCTAGATGTCCATCAGCAGATGAATAGATAAGGAAGTTGTGGTACATTACACAATGGAATATTACTCAGCTATAAAAAGGAACACATTTGAGTCCGTTCTAATGAGGTGGATGAACCTAGAGCCTATTATACAGAGTGAAGTAAGTCAGAAAGAGAAGGACAAATACTGCATATTAACGCATATATATGGAATTTAGAAAAATCGTTCCGACGGTCCTACATTCGTGGCAGCAAGGGAGACACAGATATAAAGATTTGGACTCATTGGAGAAGGCAAGAATGGATGATTTGAAAGAACAGCACTGAAATGTGTACATTACTGTATGTAAATAGATGACCAGTGCAATTTCGATGAATGAAGCAGAGCACCCAAAGCCAGTGCTCTGGGACAACCCAGAGGGATGGGTGGGGAGGGCAGTGGGAGGGGGCTTCAGGATGGAGGGGACACATGTGTACCTCTTGCGGATTCATGCTGATGTATAGCAAAAACCATCACAATATTGTAAAGCAATTATCCTCCAATTAAAATGAATTAATTAAGAATTGCCAACAACAAAACTTTAACAAATAAAAGGTCTTTCTTGGATGACTTATTTTTTCTTTATAGAGGCTATTTCCTCAAGAATCAAGAGACCAGGTGCAAGACTTAATTGTTAGCACCCCCAACAACTGAAAATAAATAAAAAGATCATTAAATATTAATGAATAACAAGATATTTAATCAGTATATAAAACTCATAAGAAACACTGAGAAATATGTTTGCATGTAAGTGATCAATTCATAGCAAATAGATGGGGAAACAGCGGAAACCATGACAGACTTTATTTTGCTGCTGCTGCTAAGTCGCGTCAGTCATGTCCGACTCTGTGCGACCCCATAGACGGCAGCCCAACAGGCTCCTCTGTCCCTGGGATTCTCCAGGCAAGAATACTGGAGTGGGTTGCCATTTCCTTCTCCAATGCATGAAAGTAAAAAGTGAAAGTGAAGTCACTCAGTTGTGTCTGACTCTTAGCGATCCCATGGACCGCAGCCTGCCAGGCTCCTCCGTCCATGGGATTCTCCAGGCAAGAGTACTGGAGTGGGTGCCATTGCCTTCTCCAGACTTTATTTTGGGGGGCTCCAAAATCACTGCAGATGGTGACTGAAGCCTTGAAATTAAAAGATGCTTACTCCTTGGAAGAAAAGCTATGATCAACCTAGACAGCTTAACAAGCAGAGACATTACTTTGCCAACAAAGGTCCGTCTAGTCAAAGCTAGTTTTTCCAATAGTCATGAATGGATGTGAGAGTTTGATTTCTAAAGAAAATTGAAAGCTGAAGAATTGATGCTTTTGAACTGTGGTGTTGGAGAAGACTCTTGAGAGTCCCTTGGACTGCAAGGAGAGCAAACCAGTCCGTCCTAAAGGAGATCAGTCCTGAATATTCATTGGAAGGACTGATGCTGAAGCTGAAACTGCAATACTTTGGCCACCTGATGTCAAGAACTGACTCATTGGAAAAGACCCTGATGCTGGGAAAGATTGAAGGCAGAAGGAGAAGGGGACGACAGAGGTAAGATGATTGGATGGCATCACCGACTCAATGGACATGAGTTTGAGCAAGCTCTGGGAGTTGGTGATGGACAGGGAGGCCCTGCGTCCTGCAGTCCATGGGGTCTCAAAGAGTCCGACACGACTCAGCGACTGAACTGATTGAAATTCTCAGTTTGACCACTAGATGGAAGCATTCTTCCAAAAATTGTTCTACATTAGTACGTCTTCATTGGAGAAGGCAATGGCACTCTACTCCAGTACTCTTGCCTGGAAAATCCCATGGACAGAGGAGCCTGGTGGACTGCCGTCTGTGGGGTCGCACAGAGTAGGACACGACTAAAGCGACTTAGCAGCAGCAGCAGCAGCAGCAGCAGTACGTCTTCATACTATAAAGGGAGAAGGCAATGGTAACCCACTTCATTGCTCTTGCCTGGAAAATCTCATGGATGGAGGAGCCTGGTGGGCTGCAGTCCATGCGGTTGCTAACAGTCGGACACAACTGAGCGACTTCACTTTCACGCATTGGAGAAGGATATTGCAACCCACTCCAGTATTCTTGCCTGGAGAACCCCAGGGACGACGGAGGCTGGTGGGCTGCCGTCTATGGGGTCACAGAGTGGGACACGACTGAAGCGACTTAGCAGCATACTATAAAGAATCCGCCTGCAATGCAGAAGACCAGGGTTGGATCTTTGGATAGGGAAGGTCCCCTGGAGGAGGGCCTGGCAAGCCAGTCCAGTATTCCCTGGAGAGTCCCAGGGACAGAGGAGCCTGGTGGGCTACAGTCTGTGGGGTTGCAAAGAGTCTGACGCAGTTGAGTGACTAACACTGGCACGTCAATAGGTCTGTTAATGCAAATATAGTTACATTTCTCTAATGAGAAATAGAACTTCAGAGCATATCCTGCACTTAGAAAACATGTATAATATTATGTAATTGGATTATAACAGTGTAACACATGTTTTAAAAAATGATTCTACCATCTTTTTGTAAATGTTGTTTGCTACTGTAAATAATTTAAAGATACCCAGGAGTAAAATGGAGTAATGAGAAAGACATAATGAAAACCTGTAAGTGGATGATCTACCCAACTCAGAGAATCACCTTCCCATTTTTAACACATTCTCAACCATGCCTTTATACATATTGTCCCTGGGCTTGGAATTTCTGCAAAATCCTAGCTTTTCCAGGTGCTAATTGCTCTCAGCTTTTTTCCTGACCTTCATCCTAAGGGCAAAAAAGACCCATTTCTCTCTACGTGTCTTCCCTTCACCTGCACCCCGTGTGCTTATCTGCACTGTAGCACTCCCCTATAGATGACTGTCCTTTAGACGACTCAGTGACTTTACCACAACAGAGTTGCAAAAGCCCAGAATTTCTTACATTGTTTTGTGAATGTGGAAATGTTCTTTAAAGCTGTTAATTTTATAACAACGTTGTAATATAAAAGGATGTATGTAACCTTATTTCAGAACTTGCTTGAACTCATTGTATGACTAATCACTAATGATATGAATAAAAAACAGATAACCTGGAGTTAGGGAATTTGAACAGATCTGAACCACATATAGGAAATATACCCCTGACTCCTTGGCAACACGTTCAAGAAACTTTTATGAAATTACTGCTGCTACCCCCTGCTCAAGGAGATGGTCTTCTAGCCAATTTTAAAGAGCAAACGTGTAAATTTATTACCATGTTAGCTCCTGTGAGAAGTGAGTTAGCTTAATCTCCTTTGTGTGCAGTGTTTGGATTTTTTGAAGGTTTATCTAATATCAGAATTACTGTCACATTATCTTCAAAGCTCACCTTCTGTAACTCCAGATCTGTTTTACTATATGGAATACGTATGTTGTACTTAGTGGAGACTCTTTACTAAGCCAATAACATTGCATCCCTAAATGATAAGATATCAGTAAGAATTGGATGATTATGCATTTTTCCAGACTGGCATAAAACTCCTAATTTTGAATGAGTAATTTAAAATGGACATTTTAGCTTAGGTTACAGTTATCACTTTATTGCATTTTGAAAAACCATGATTAAACTTCACCACATTATCAAAGTGTTCTTATGTTGTGGTGGTAGAAAGAAAATAATAAAACAGCGAACATGTATAGTACTTCACAGTCTGTAAAAAAGTATTTAATATACTATTTCATTTGATTGATAGGAGAGAGTCTCTAAAGACAAGCAAGGGGAGTAGGATTAATTTATTTACAAAAAAAGAACTAGAAACTCATGGATTTAAGTGACCTGCTTACCACTATACAACTAATCAGACAGAGATTAGCTTGCAGTCCTGGTCTCCTGACCTCTGACCCCACATGTTCTCATAATCATCCAAATGTACCGACTGCAACCCAGAAACCCCAGTCAGATTTCTGTCACTTAAGTGCTATATAAACATTAGTACCTAAATAGTTTGAATTTTATTCTCCTTGGCTGAAAAAAAAATGAATATTACTACCTATCTCTTCTGTTTGACAAGATTACTGTAAAGTCCCTCCAACCTGGTAAGTCCTGTTTGCGGTATTAATGTGATTTCTGAAAAATATGTGTAGTAATTGACCCTTTTGGCCTGGGAAGCCAAGATCATTAGTTATTGCAGTGGTGGCGGAGTGAGAAGGAGGGTATCTTTTAGGTTATTCAGGCGTTTGCTTACATCATAGATTATTGAAACCATAGAACCTGAAATCAGATAAAAGTAAAATTTAGTACTGCTCATCCATTTACCAGTAGTGTGACTTTTGGCCTTTAAATAATAATAACAAATCATCACATATGTCTATTTTAAGAGAATCTTTAAGCTAAACAACTGATAGATTAAATTTTTTTATTTTAATGTGCAGTTATGGAAGAAATTTTAATAGCAATAAAATAATCCTATTTTCGGAGAAGGCGATGGCACCCCACTCCAGTACTCTTGCCTGGAAAATCCCATGGATGGAGGAGTCTGGTAGGCTGCCGTCCATGGGGTCACTAAGAGTTGGACACAAATGAGTGACTTCACTTTCACTTTTCACTTTCATGCATTGGAGAAGGAAATGGCAACCCACTCCAGTGTTCTTGCCTGGAGAATCCCAGGGACGGGGGAGCCTGGTGGGCTGCCGTCTATGGAGTCACACAGAGTCAGACACGACTGAAATGACTTAGCAGCAGCAATCTTATTTTAACTTTTTGGTCAAGCTTATATGAAGTTAGGTACTATAACCACACTGTGGCACTCTTTACTTACTTATGACTTTTCAATTTACATTTTGTCAGTAAATTGTGCTGGTCAATGCAGTGCCATATTATTCCTGGGGAATTCATTGTCTTTTCTTACATATTCTTTAGTATTGTAATCATTTATCGCAAGGTTTCATAAAGATTAATATAGTAATCCCAGACCATTGAAAAGCAAAAAAATATATATATATAATCTTCACATTGTAGCATCAAATTCTCAAAACGCTATAGGTTCTTGGTTTTGATTGTGTAACGCAATTGTGCACCCACACGAAACAACTTAGTAATGAAAGAACAGACTCAGTGACATTTCAACAAACTACTTGCTTGACCATCTGAGCCACCAGGAAAGTCACTTCATTAACACTCCCCACAAAACCTTGCATATCAAACAGAAGACTGCCGGGGGCCAGCATGAGGAACTCCACCCATGGCAAAGGTCATGAGGAAGGAGGCTTGGCATATGCAAAGGCGTGATCAAGCCTCAGGAAACCCCCTGTTCCCGAGCATCTAACCCCAAAACCAGAGTCTGTTTTATGCTCTCACCTACACCTCTGAATTTACAGGGGGCTCTCCCCCATAACCATTTATCTCGGAGAAGGAGGAAACGTGCAGCTCCAAGGCAATAAAAATTCCTGGGTGTGACAAGAGTGTTTCAGCTTATGGACTCCTCTGAAGGTTATCTAGCCCGCCTGTATAGGTTCGTCCGGCCACACGTGATTGTTTACAGCCTCCCAACCTGAGAGGCACGAGATGTTTTAGACTTACTAAAGGCAAATTCTTTTGGGGAGTTGGAAATTATTAGTATAGTGGGTTGGTTAGGAATTATATTGGTGAAGGGTTTTTCATTTGTTGTGTCAATAATTGCTGCTAATTCCCTGCGCTGGGTGGGACAAGGATGTCTCAGGTCAAACCTCTCTGCTGACAGTCTAGCTTGTGTGACAGGATTATCCATACTCCTGCCACTACACACATGATTGTTTACTACCTCTTAACCATAAAGAGCACAGAAAGTTTTCAGTATTTTGAGAGTCTTAATTAGCATAGGGCTTTCTCTTCTTGTTGAGTCAATGATTGCCGCCAGGCCTCCATATCCTTAGGCACCTGGGAATATATTAATCAATGTATTTGGAATATAGAAAAGGAAATATAGTAGTTTTTAAGGTTAGCAATACTAGACTTTTTGAGTTAATGGATTTTCTCTTTTGTAATAGATCACTGTGCCTTGTTATAAATCATTGTGCCCTTGCTATGTAAAAATGTAACTTTATCACTATCTTAAGACTAAATAGATCTTAAGGGGAACATTGGTGAAAGGATTTTCATTTATTGGGCTGATGTTTGCTGCTAAATCTCCATATTCCCTGCCCTTATAATGAATATAACTAACATGTAGGAGAAATAAGTATTAACCTTTAAGCATATAGGAGAAATAAGTATTAACCTTTAAAATTAATCATGTTAACCTTGGGTTAAATAAATTCCTTTCCTGATTGTAACTCACTACACCCTCACCCTATAAGAATGTAACTTTATTTGGAGGGTGGTGCCTGGTTTAAGAAAAAACACCCTTGGAAGAAATATGTTTTTTGGTTATCAGAAAGAAAGGATCATAAAATGTCAGCAGGTCTCATGGCCAGATGATGTAAAATCCCTAAGATCTTTTTATGTGAAGCACCTGATTTTGATAAAGGTCAGGACTGCGGATCCCCGTGTGACTCTGTATTCATCCCTATATGTAACAAAAGGTATATAAGCAAACCCAAAAACAAAGACATCGGATCAGTTTCCGGAAAGACTGATTCCCCCATGTCGCTTCTTTCTTGCTCCCTGTTTTTCTGGCTGAATTCCCATCTGGAGCATGGATGCTATTCCACGTAATCCAAGTTATTCAGCCTCTTTTTCTCCACTAATCTTCCTACTACACTATCCGTTTCTAATCTCTCTATATATCTGTAATTAAATATGTATTTTTCCAAGGACACCGACGCCGTCCCCACCTTTGAATTCCCTGGATCCACCGGGGCTGGACCCCAGCAGACTTAGTTCCCAGGTGACTTCTTTCCCAGAGGTGTGTTGCCATAATGTGCTATAACTTGAGATGACTTATCAGGCAGAGAAACAAATGGTAGCCTTAGCTGAGAGAAAATAAACCCAAGCAACAAATATTAACTGAGGATCTTATTATAGTTAAACCATTGGAATCCATTACATCCGGATGTGACCCACATGTCCCCAACAATAAGATGTTCAAAATTTTTTCCCACCAGAGACTCTCCATGAATTATTTGGAAGAAGAATAGGCAGTGGTACTGGGAAAAATCACGAAAAATCTGGACAGGAAGACATACTGGCTTGCTAGAGGGTGAAGCAGCTAGAAGAATGACCTCCTTAGGAAATCTAACCAAGAGATACCCCGGTGGGGTAGAAAAGGTCAGTGTGTCCCAATTTGCTCTATCAGGCACCGGAGAGATACTTCTCCAATGGCTTCTATTGCGTTTGGAACAATACCTGATGGCTAAAAGCCACCGCATGACTGGGCTACTTTTTTAATCTCATTTCCTATGATTTTTTTTTTTTTCTCCTGTAAATGTTCTCCTTCAGCCATGCAGTCTGGAAACTTACCAGGTCCTCTCTGATATCAGGACCTTTGCTCATCCTTTTCTTTGACTGGATTTTTTCTCACTCAGATACTTGCTTAGTCTTCCCCACTTGAGGATACCATCACAGTATGCAAAGTGGCAACCGTGGGCTACCGCCTGCTCCTCTTTGATTATTTTTCTCCATAGGACTCATCACCATTTGACATAATGTACTATATAGTGTGGACTTTCCAAGTGGCTCAGTGGTGAAGAATCTGCCTGCCAATGCAGGAGAAGCTGGAGACGCGGGTTTGATCCCTGGATCAGGAAGATCCCTTGGAGGAGGAAATGGCAACCTACTCCAGTATTCATGCCAGGATAATCTCATAGACAAAGGCTCCTGGTGGGGCTACAGTCTATGGGGTCACAGAGTCGGACATGACTGAACATGCATACAGACACAGACGATACAGTGTAAACAGTATGTATTTGGTTGATTTTCAGTACATTTCAAGATGGCAGCTTGCCTTGTCCCCTTTCATAACCTCAGTGACCAGAATAGTAAATATTTATGGATGGAATTGTTGTGATTATTTTGCTAAAAGTATGGACAGTTTTTTCCTTCCCATTGTCATTGAAGGACCATGATGTATTCAAATGAATAAGTTTTGCACACAGACCGTATATGCTAGACACAGTAGCAGGTGTACAATAACAGTGATCAAGACAAAGTCCCTTTGAAGACTTTGGGCAAATAAACAGTTAATTACATACAGAGTAATAAGATGATTCATTTCCAAGGTGCTCTAGGTGAACATAATATGAGCACCTAGCCCAGGTCTAAAAAGTCAGAATATATATCCAAGAGGAGATGGCATCAAAGAGGGGCATGAAGGACAAGTAGAAGTTAGCCAGACAAAGAGAAGAGGGAAGAATATTACAAACGTGCAAAAGGCAAGTTGTGCCAAATGGAAATCACAGGAAAAAAATGTCTTAAAATTATCTTTTGTTTTTCCTACTAACCAAGGATCTTGAGTTGCAAATATCTTAACAGACTCCCACTATGCATTTTAGTGGAATGTCTCCTCAATTTCCTGTTGCTTAAAAAGAGTCACTTCCTGGCCTAAGAGGAGAGTCAAGTGTTGTGAACAACAGACCTGGATTTGGAATCTTGTTTACTTAACAGTTGAGTGTATGAGCCAAGTGTTCTAAGGCTGAATTTCCAATTGTAAAACAAGAATGCCATTACCCACTGCATTAGGTGGCTGTGAGCATTCACTTGTTCAAGCCAAAGATCCCACTGGAGGCCAGAAACAAATTTAGAACTGAAGCTGCAGTTGCAAAGATGGGTAAGAACACTACTATGCGGGCTAGGCGGAGAAGCAGACATTTAACAAATAAATTTAAACGGAAGCAAGTGACATAGAAACACGAACGTGAGGACAAGATGAAATAGAGAAGTGGAGTGGGGGTTATTTTGGATCACGTGACCATGGATATTTTCTCAGAGGAAATATAATTTCACTGAAAACCTAAAGAGTAGGAAGAAGCAATTGCAGGAATTTGTGGGGGATGAAATTCTAAGCAGAATCAACAACCAGTATTAAGGCCTGGGGCTGAAATGACTTCAGGGTGTTTGAGGCAAAGAATGTAAAGTGTATATTGGATGGAGGCGATGGATGCCCCAGGCAGCTCATACCTAGGATGAGATATCAGGTCAGGAGGGCAGGTGAGGATTAGATTAGGATCTTCCTACCAGCTTTATGGAGGCATAATTGACAATTAAAATTGTAATATATTTAAAGGGTACAATGGCATGATTTGATATACATTGGGAAATGACTGCAAGCAAGTTAATTAACACATCTTTCATTTCACATACTAACCTTTTAATTTTTTTTGTTTGCTT
This sequence comes from Capricornis sumatraensis, assembly GCF_032405125.1. NCBI lineage: Eukaryota > Metazoa > Chordata > Mammalia > Artiodactyla > Bovidae > Capricornis > Capricornis sumatraensis. The sequence goes on from NC_091082.1 coordinate 75,330,393, forward strand.
GCTTTTTAAAACATCATATCTCTTCCCACTTCATTTTTTAAATGATTTTATTTATTTATGTATTTTTGGCTGTCCTGGGTCTTTGTTGCTGCACACAGGCTTTCTCTAGATGCGGTGAGCATGGGCTTCTCACTGTGATGATTTCTCTTGTTGCAGAGAAGGGATCTAGAGCACAGGGCTTTACTAGTTTTGGCTCCCAGGCTCTAGAGTACAGGTTCAGTAGTTGTTGTACAGGGGCTTAGTTGCCAGGGGACAAGTGGGATCTTCCCGGACCGGGGATCAAACTGTTGTCTCCTGCATTAGCAGGCAGATTCTTTACCACTGAAGCCCTGTTTGCTTGTATTCAGTGAGAACACTTACAATCTACCCTGTTAGCAAATTTCAAGTACACTATAATAGCCCCTAGTGACTATTCTGTACATTAGATACTCAGAATACTCACAAAAATTAATATTCTTAATTACAGTGTCAATTCCATCTAAATTTTTAGATGCCAGTAAGAGTTTATATTCCTTCTGCAAAAGATTCTTATTTGGTTTACTTACCAAAACATCAAGGGATTGCAATTAGTCGTATTACCAGGAATTAAACAGTCATGTTTGTAGATTCACAGTCAATGATAAACACATCACAATTTCAACATCACTGACAGTGACGCCAAGACACCAGTGATTAGAAGATGTCAATTTTGAAGATGTTAAAATTTGAAAAAAGTGCACTTTATGAATGATGAAATATAGAAAGTGAAAAGATAATCTAACTTTTGAAACTGAACATTTCTTGAAAGTGAGGGTCGCTCAGTCGTGTCTGAATCTTTGCAACCTCATGGACTATACAGACCATGGAATTCTCCAGGCCAGAATACAGGAGTGGGTAGCATTTCCCTCCTCCAGGAGATCTTCCCAACCCAGGGATCGAACCCAGGTCTCCCACATTGCAGGTGGATTCTTTACCAGCTGAGCCACAAGGGAAGCCCAAGGATAGTGGAGTGGGTAGCTTATCCCTTCTCCAGCGGATCTTCCTGACCCAGGAATTGAACCCGGGTCTCCTGCATTGCAGGTGGATTCTTTAACAACTGAGCTATCAGGGATATAGGTATATAATTTACTTTTCTTAGAAAAATAAGTAGCTCCAAATTACAAAGCTACCAAGCAGCAGAAATTCAAACTCAAATCAGGGCTTCTGGCTCTTGAATCTTATATTTAAGTCTTTAAGCCATTTTTTGAGTTTATTTCTATATATGGTATGAGGGAAGGTTCTAATTTCTTTGATTTACATGAGACTATCCTGGTGTCCCAACACCATTTGTTGAAGAGATTGTCTTTTTTCCATGGTATATTCCTCCTTTGCTGAAGATTAATTGACCATAGGCCTATGGGTTTATTTCTGGGCTCGCTCTTCTGTTTTTCTCATCTATATGTTTGTTTTTTTCATGTCAGCTTTCTTTGGTTAGCACTTGTATATATTTTTATGTTAGAAATTTACTGAAAACTTTATCTTGATGTTTCAGGTGCATTTCTTTTAAATAGAGTATATCTTGAGTTTTTAAAAGTCTAGTTTCACAATTTTTTTTTTTTCCTGGAGAAGTTAGTCTATTCAAATTGGTTATGTTTATTGAGGTCTTAGGTTTTATTTCTTCCATTTATTTAGCGCATTCTATTTGCTCCTTTCTGTGTTTTTAAAATTCCTTTTTCTCCAATTTTGTTCTTTCCGCTAATTTGAGAGTTACACTTTTGTAATTTTATTCTTTTAATATTTGCTGATATAGTTAGCAAATTTCTATAGTCAACTAATATTTTTCACCATCCTGTCAATCAATAAAAAGAACTTAAAATTCTGTATCCCAAATTATGCTTCTCTCAATTCATGACATTATTATCTAAAAATTTGTCCCACATATTAACCATTTTTATTATTGTTTTATATAGCCTACTTGTTCAATTTACTCAAGTTTAGCAGTTCTTTTTTTGGCTCATAATATGAGTGGAATATTTGAACTTCTTTGATCGTTCTTCATTCCTTCATCCTTTGAAGATTCTTAGTGGAGCATCTTTGTAGTAATCTTGTTCAGTTTTTATTTACCAATTTTTGGAAAAACCTCTTTATTTCAGGCCTGAGATTGCAAGACACTTTCTTTGGATACAAATTTTTACATTGAACGTTATTTTATCTTAGCATTTCAGATATTCTATCTATCTACAATAGTAGATCTTAAAAATTTCAACAAATATAGAAGAAACATAAGCTCACAATGTGTAAATTCGCTAAACACATGAGAAACAAGTCACCATAAGTGAGATTAGCAGAAATTCAAACTGAAAAATCAGATAAAAGTATTAAAATTCTTAGACACAGGATATACTTGATATATTTAAAGAAAGAAAAAAGAATTTCAAGTATGGTGAAATTACAAGAGACTATAAAAATTAACAAAGCAAATATCAAGAAAGTACTTTTATAAATAAATAATTGTTGGAAAAAATGAAAAAATTTGTTAAGCATGATAAATTTAAGATTAGGCAAAACCAGGAGAAAATTAGTGAATTGAAATATAATCTTAAGATATCACACAAAATCTAACATAGAAAGATAAAACAAATCAAAGAGAGAGTAAGAGAAATAAAAAATAGAAGAAAAAGAATATTCTGAACAAAAGTAAAGAATAAGTGGGCGAAAGCAACATGGGAAGAAAGAATGGCTGAGATTTTTCTCAGAATTTAAAAAAGAAAGGCATCACAATTTATATTCAAGAACCCAAATGAACTCAAGTAGAATAAGAAAAAAAAATCTATATATAGATTTTCTGCAGTGAAATTTAGAACCATTGCTATATGAGAAACAAGCATATAAGAAGTACCAAAGAAACTGTAACGTAGAAAAGAAATTTTGAGGGGTGCCAAGTACATTTATGCAAGATGTATACTCTACACTTGTGGTTTGCAGCCATGAAATTAAAAGATGCTTACTCCTTGGAAGAAAAGTTATGATCAACCTAGATAGCATATTCAAAAGCAGAGACATTACTTTGCTGACTAAGTTCTGTCTAGTCAAGGCTATGGTTTTTCCTGTGGTCATGTATGGATGTGAGAGTTGGACTGTGAAGAAAGCTGAGCGCTGAAGAATTGATGCTTTTGAACTGTGGTGTTGGAGAAGACTCTTGAGAGTCCCTTGGACTGCAAGGAGATCCAACCAGTCCATTCTAAAGGAGATCAGCCCTGGGATTTCTTTGAAGGGAATGATGCTAAAGCTGAAACTCCAGTACTTTGGCCACCTCATGCAAAGAGTTGACTCATTGGAAAAGACTCTGATGCTGGGAGGGATTGGGAGCAGGAGGAGAAGGGGACGACAGAGGATGAGATGGCTGAATGGCATCACTGACTCGATGGACATGAGTCTGAGTGAACTCCGGGAGTTGGTGACAGACAGGGAGGCCTGGCGTGCTGCGATTCATGGGGTCGCAAAGAGTCGGACACGACTGAGTGACTGAACTGAACTGAACTGATGAACTGTTTCCTTGGGAACTGAACAGTGCTTATTCTGATCAGTCTTGTGCTGCATCCCAGTGTCTGCAAAAAGTGGTGACTAACTTGACAGCCGACTTGTCACTGGCAACAATAAAAATTATAGCTGGCAAGCTATTTAATAGCAACCTGGGAGGATTGTCAACCTGAATCTACTCCAGGCTAAACTTTTGACTTGCAGTTTTTTGGGCCACATTCATAAAATTTGTGTCACATGAATATCACCCAGTGGTTTATGACTTTTAAGGAAGACATTTTTCTTTTCAACTCCAGTCTACCCAGAGCCAAATCTGAGACTAGAAGTCACTTTCTTTGTGGCTGCAATTTACCTGGATCTTACATTGACTGTGGAATATCTTTGGGTATACCAGCTTCATGTAGCTGTCTGATTTTAATTTCTATCTAGTCATACCTCTATATTTTTTTGGTCATTGAGTTGCAGACTCTAGACTACCTGGGATTATCAGAAATCTTTAATCAAGTAAGTGATTTATTTTTTATCCTTATGAGACATCACTTCTTGTTTATTTTCACTAATTGTTCCCTTGTTGCCATAAACCACTACCGACTGGTCAGACACTTTCTTATGAAGTTTTTAAAACTCTATAAACTTGCCTCTGTAACCGGATATTTCTGCCTGGTTGTCCTTATTATATATATATATATTTTTTTTATGGTATCTCTAATTATTTGTGACTCTTACTTGCTTCCCTGTATTCTCCCAATTGATGACAAAGCCTTTAAGCCTTTTTTCTTTTTTTTTTTTTATATTCATTTCTGTGTCTCTAGGACCTCAGACAGTGTCTGGCTCATAATAACTTGGTGAATGAGTGAATGGATAATGAATGAGTCCCGTTCTTTTCTCGTTCTATGCCTTTGCTCATACTGTCCCTGTGTTTGAGATATTCGTTTTCTTTGAATAGCTTCCATGTTGATTATCTGCCTCAGACGCTACTTCTTGCTCACAGCCTTATTTGAAAGGAATCTGTTCTGCATTGCCATGGTAATGAATTACTTTCACATGGCCCTTGCCCCTTTATGCTTTGTTTTATAGTGACTGTTTCATCCATTTCTATGTTCCCCACAGTACCTGACATAATGCTAAACTTCAGGAAGATGCTTAATAAATGCTGCTTGATTTAACAGAAAAAATTGTGTCTAGATAGCAGCTTATTTCAGGGTCAAATTTTAAACCACATTATCCTGACCGTTTGTTTAGTCTCTTGTTCCAGATATCTTTTTCCCGTCCCCAAATGTTCTCATATTGTTAAAAGCTCAAACTCTGGCATTAATATTATGAATAGTAACAGTTTGTGGTATTTGCTGAGTGCCTATCTTTGTCAGGCACTGTTCCAAGTGTCCCACATGTATTAAGTAGTGTTAATCTTCCCTCCAAATGCAGTGGGCGATTTATCACTTTTAAAAATACAAATGCTCTAGAAAGCTTAAGGAACTGTGAGTATTCCAAAAATAATGGAGCAGAAAAGCAGCTTTATATTTGGATTTGATGAATGACTTTAAGTAACAAACTCTTTGTATTTTGGTACCCAAATCTGTAGAATTAGAATACGCTATTCTAGCTTTATGGTACTTTTGCTCCCTCAAATAATATTTTTGTAACCTGCTTCTTTATCTGAGAAATGAGATTAACACTAACAATATTCTTCTGAAAGTTAAGGTAATGCATTTGAGAGATGCTAAAATGGTGCTTGACACACAAAAAGTACCAAAATAATTCTCGTCAGGTTTGATATGATGCAATAATCTCTTCATTTCTGGAATCTAAATTCATCTTCCAATTTTTGTTGTCACCAAACACAGATATTTCTTAAAATGTGAAAGTTGTTAAGAAGGTTGTTCATTACCACCTTTCTCAGTGACAAGATACTTCTCAACTTCTCTTTAAGGAGGAATTTTGAGGCGTTAAAATTATGTGAGTGGATTGCTTTATTTACTCTTTGCTAGAGGTCTAATGTTAGGGACACCAACTAAGCCAAAAAATTGAAGATAAAGAAGAATTGGCAAAGAAATTATAACAACATGGCCTAAGTCTGTGCAATTACAGACCCCTCTGCCCTAAATAGAGTATTTGAGAAACTGTGAAAGTTGTTTTGACGTCCCGCTTAAATTCAACCTTTAATAAGATGGAGAGCTTAAAGCAAAATCAGTTTACCAAACACTCCGAAGAATAATTTTTATCCTTTGGATACTGGGTAGTGTACCAAGTTTAATGGAGCCCTACAAAAAATTTAGTACCCGTGTTTCTGTTCTCTTGACTATGTCCCCTGGGACCTCCCCCTCCTGCCAAAATGTTTATCAACAACAACAAAAAAAATGTTTATCAACACAGTTTTTAAAGAATACATTCAGTATTTTCTTAAAAGAATTTCCAGAACTAATTGCCGAGAAAAGAAATCTGTTTCCATTTCTTACACGTGTTTCTGGCTTTGGAATAAATGCTATCTATTCCTGTGGTTCCTTTTGATTCTAGTTTATGCCAAATGATTTTTGGTGTCTATTGCCTTTTCAGCCCATTGATTAAGGAAATACAAGCAGAATCAGCACTGACTCTAGGTTTATCTCATTAATGATATATTTTATGCCTTATTTTTTTGTCCCAAACAGAGTCTAGATAAAATTATATCTGGTATAGGGGAGGCACTTAATAAGTATTTGTTAAATGAGTCAATAACGGGTCATTTGTCAGTTGGAGATGTCATTCTCCTGCCATCTCCTTTCTCATACCCATTCAGATTCCTGACACTTGGTCTATTGTTCTGTCCTGCTCTTGACCTCAACTCACACATCCCTCATCAAGAGGTGATAAAATTCCCCTCTCTTGCTTCTTATCATGGACTCTACTAAAAATTCCACGTCCTGTATAATGTAACTCCAGGACCTGTACTATTAATTAATTAATCAAATCCATTCTCCTTCATAATCTGCTATTGATTTTTTAGCTATCTGATCACTCCAAATGCACCTTTTCTGTTTAGCCCATTGATAATAACGAAGACCACCACAAGCTGGCAGTGGAGGTTGGGGGTGATGTTGTTGGTATATGGATGTTTTTACATATGTTTTTATACTTCCTCTCAAATCTCACCTATTTCACTTTCAAATAAGACCACCTGCCTCACTAGTTTTTTATCATGAGGCTAGAGGTCTGGTACTAATATTAAGACTGTTTTGCCTGTTCAAACATGTATGATCATGAAATCGTTTATCACATGAAAGTCTCCTCTGAAGCCCTTTTCTAGCACCTGGAGGAGAGAGCCAGTATGCTAACTATGATTGACTGTTTTTACCTCTGAATACAGCTCAAAATTGTGAATCATGATTGGGTTTTTTGCTGCTGTTGTTGTTTTTTAAACATGTATATAGTGCTCTTTATATACCAGTGAAAAGTAAAGTAAAAGTGTTAGCCACTCAGTCGTGTTTGACTATTTGCATCCCCATGGACTGTAGCCCACCAGGCTGCTCTGTCCATGAGATTTCCCAGGCAAGAATACTGGAATGGGTTGCTATTTTCTTCTCCAGGGCATCTTCTCAACCCAGGAATTGAACCAGGATCTCCTGCATTGCAGGCAGCTCTTTACCACTTGAGTCATCAGGGAAGCCCCATTACATACAAGTACCTGTTCTAAATATTAACCATTTGAAATTTAAGACAATTCTATAAGATAGAAACCATTCCTGTGCTCATTTTACAGGTGTGGAAACAAACTTTTCTGAACCACAGAGAAAATAAGCAATGTGCTCAATGGTCCTTAGGTAGTAAGTGGTAGAGTTGGGCTGTGGACCCAGAGGCCATTGCTCCAGCACCCACATTCTAACACTGCTCTGTTGCTCTTGGGAGTGAAGATTCTACTGTCTTCAAGAGAATGACTGGAAATGTATTGTGTTTGAAGGCTTAAATTCTTCTTTTTCCTCCCTCCACAAATCACTCTCTTGTGCTTCCCTGATGGCTCAGCTGGTAAAGAATCCACCTGCAATGCAGGTTTGATCCCTAGGTTGGGAAGATCCCCTGGAGAAGGGAAAGGTTACGCACTCCAGTATTCTGGCCTGGAGAATTCCATGGGGACTATACAGTCCATGGGGTCACAAACAGTCAGCCATGACTGAATGAATGACTTTCACTTTTTATATAAGAACAAAAGTGATTCTGGACTATTTCAGCAGAAAAGGAATTTGTTGAAAGGATGTTCAGTTTGGTTCAGTTCAGTTGCTCAGTCATGTCCCACTCTTTGCGACCCCATGGACTGTAGCACACCAGGCCTCCCTGTCCATCACCAACCCCTGGAGTTTGCTCAAACTCATGTCCATCAAGTCTGTGATGCCATCCAACCATCTCATTCATTGTTGTCCCCTTCTTCTCCTGCCTTCAATCTTTCCCAGCATCAGGGTCTTTTCCAACAAGTCAGTTCTCTGCATCAGGTGGCCAAAGTATTGGAGATTCAGCTTCAGCATCAACATAAGTCCTTCCAATGAACACCCGGGGTTGATTTCCTTTAGGATTGACTGGTTTGATCTCTTTTCAGCCCAAGGGACACTCAAGAGTCTTCTCCAACACCACAGTTCAAAAACATCAATTCTTCAGCACTCAGCTTTCTTTATAGTCCAACTCTCACATCCATACATGACTACTGGAAAAACCATAGCTTTGACTAGACAGACCTTGTTGGCAAAGTAATGTCTCTGCTTTCCAATATGCTGTCTAGGTTTGAAAGGATGTTTGGTAGGTCAAATAATCATTAAGAATTCCAAAGAACTGAACTTGGTAATGTTTTGGAAGAAGAGAAGCTAAGGAGCCAAACCACACCGAGATACTGTTGTTTCTACCGCTGCTACTGGACACAGTATGCCAAAGCTTTCATTGCTGGGTACCACTGCATCACAAGTGTCCTCGTTACCATGGAAACTTGATGCTGCTGCTGTGGCTTCCACCAGGCCAGTGACTAAATGGAGTCCCCGCTGTGCCTGCTTCTTCTGATTCAAGATCTGGTCAGTCTAGTGCATCTAACTGATTACTCTTAGGTCACAGGACCATTCTGTGTCATATCCTCACTCCATAGGAGACTGGGAAAGCAAGATCTTGTCTTCTAGGATAGCAGAATTTGGAGGCTATCCTTATTGAGCATATTTTACTGAAAATTTATTTTCTGTTTATGTGAAATCTAAATTCAGTTGGGCATCCTGTGTTTTTATTTGTTAAATCTGACAACCTAATTGCCTTCTTAATTTCTATATTCAAGAGAAAACAAAGATTCAAAAGTGGACAATTTTAAAAACATAGGGTAAGTTCTCTATTGAGAAGAAACAAAAAGACTAATATTTATGATACTCCTTTCTAATATTTTTCCTTATAGTCACAGCACAATAATGCTGCAGTAGGGGAAAAAATACTCTCTGGCATCAAAACAACACTCAAACTGTAATCAGATTTTTTTTTAACCAGTTTTTTCCCTAATGTTGTATCACAACCAATTTAATTCTCTATAATTTGAGGTGATCATTTGGGCAGCATGCTTTTATTACTAACATAAGTTTCCTTTTTTGACAATAAATGGAACCCTCATTCTCAATCCCAAGGAAGTTTCATTGTTGCAACCTGGTCAAGCTGTATAAACATACAAACACATTATATTGCAAAATGCATTAGCAAGAAATCTACGTCATTAAATTTCACTATATATCATTTACTGCTCTGTACTTTAGTGTCTCATCTTCATTTTCTGAAGGAAATATCTATATTTATGAAGATAATATTCAATAAAAATATTTTAGAAGCTCTTCTATAGATAAAAGTGATTTTGAATGTAAAAAATATTAACAGCTTAGAGCAAAATAATTTACCCCATAATTCTCTTTAAATAAAACTTTCTGACAAGTTCACCCCAGAGTCTAAAAGAATAAAGTAACTGACAAAATATTTCATTTTGTTTATAATTTTTATGAATTTTTGCTTTATATGTCACATCTGTTGAATTTTAAGCCCTTCAGAAGGAGAGTTGGAAGTAAGGAAATAATCTAATAATTAAACAGAACTCCAACTAAAGCTATAATCATAAAGAGAAATTTTTATTATAATATTACCATAATTATTTAGACTTCCTATATTGATTTGCTATGAAAATACAGATTTTTACCAATATCAATGCATTCCATAACATTGCTGGAAGAATTACCAGTTTGATAAGTGATGAAAAGGGACTTTAGCAGGAGAAAACAGTCTCTTTAAAAATTTATTTTAAAATAAATAATAACATATTAGAGAATTCACATATGCAATTATCTGCTTACAGACACTATTTAAATTTTTGTCTTTATCTATTCTCCAGAGCAAAACAGTAGATTAGATTTTGCCAACAATGGTTGCATAACAGGAGGAAATGATAGATGGCTAAGTAGTGGAGGAGTGTCACCTAGAGCCAGACATCCTGGAATGAGATGTCAAGTGGGCCTTAGGAAGCATCACTATGAACAAAGCTAGTGGAGGTGATGGAATTTCAATTGAACTGTTTCAAATCCTAAAAGATGATGTTGTGAAAGTGCTGCACTCAATATGCCAGCAAATTTGGAAAACTCAGCAGTGGTCACGGGACTGGAAAAAGTCAGTTTTCATTCAAGTCCCAAAGAAAGGCAATGCCAAAGAATGCTCAAACTACCACACAATTGCACTCATCTCACCTGCTAGCAAAGTAATGTTCAAAATTCTCCAAGCCAGACTTCACCTATATGTGAATCATGAACTTCCAGATGTTCAAGCTGAATTTAGAAAAGGCAAAGGAACCAGAGATCAAATTACCAATTTCCATTGAATCATCAAAAAAGCAAGAGAATACCAGAAAAACACCTACTTCTGCTTTATTGATTACACCAAAGCCTTTGACTGTGTAAATCACAACAAATCGTGGAAGATTCTTTAAGAGATGGGACTATCAGACTGCCTTATCTGTCTCCTGAGAAATCTGTAGGCAGGTGAAGAAGCAACAGAACCTGAGATGGAACAATAGACTGGTTCTAAACTGGGAAAGGAGTACATCAGGCTATATACTGTCACCTTGCTTATTTTACTTCTATGCAGAGTACATCATGCAAAATGCCAGGCTGGATGAAGCACAAGTTGGAGTCAAGATTTCCAGAAGAAATATCAATAACCTCAGATATGCAGATGACACCAGTCTTGTGGCAGAAAGCGAAGAAGAACTAAACAGCCTCTTGATGAACATGAAAAAGGAGAGTGAAAAAGTTGGTTTAAAACTCAGCCTTCAAAAAATGAAGATCATAGCATCTGGGCCTATAACTTCATGGCAAATATATGGGGAAACAATGGAAACCATGAGAGAATTTACTTTTTTGTGCGTCAAAATCACTGCAGATGGTGACTGCAGCCATGAAATTAAATTACACTTGCTCCTTGGACGAAAAGCTATGACAAACCTAGATAGCATATTAAAAAGCAGAGACATTACTTTACCAACAAAGGTTCATCTAGTCAAAGCTATGGTTTTTCCAGTGGTGTGAAAAGTGGACTATGGATGTGAGAGTTGGACTATAAAGAAAGCTGAGCACCAAAGAACTGATGCTTTTGAACTATGATGTTGGAGAAGACTCTTGAGAGTTGCTTGGACTGCAAGAAGATCAAACCAGTCAATCCTAAAGGATATCAGTCCTGAATATTCATTGGAAGGACTGATGCTAAAGCTGAAACTCCAATACTTTGGCCACTTGATGAGAAGAACTGACACCTTGGAAAAGACCCTGATGCTGGGAAATATTGAAGGAAGGAGAAGCAGATGACAGAGGATGAGACGGTTGAGTGGCATCACCAACTCGATGGACATGAGTAAGCTCCGGGAGTTGGTAGTATACAGGGAAGCCTGGTGTGCTACAGTCCAAGGGGTCACAAAGAGTCAGACATGACCGAGTGACTGAACTGAACTGAAATGAACTGAAATAGTGGGGTGGCATATAAGTATTCTAGTTCGTTTGGTCTCTAGATTGTAGCAAAGATCCAGATAATGTTCTTGACAGTTAATAAGCATGAATTCTGATTCTCAGTTATACAAGTTTTATTATATTCCTCTGAATCTTGCATATAACTTTATTTCCCACATACAAGTATTTCATTTTCCTTTATTATATTCACAGAAAAAACATCAAGCTAATGATATTTCAAGATCTTGAAAAAGAGCTCTTTGCCTGATTTAAAATAGTTTTTTAAAAGCTGCTTTTTAAAATATCCTTTAAAATATTTGATTATTTGCAGTTTATTGTTTTCTTTCATACTAAATAAAATAAATATGTAATTATTAAAAATCCAGATAATAGAAAAGCTATATGTTAAACAATTACAATCTTCTGTTTGTCAATCTCAATAGATAACCATTGATAACAGTTTGATATGTAACCTTGTACAATTCTCTCTAAGGATACACAAATAGCACCGATAATAGTTGAATTTTAATCATTCATTTAAAAAGTGAGATTCTACTATAATTTGTAGCTTTTTTAAATTTAAAAATGTTATCTCATAAATGTTTCCCATGTACGTGCATACATATCCACCTTACTCTTTTCAGCAGCTACATCACACATAATAGTTTTTATATAATTTGACGTTAAAATTTTCTAATTATGAAACTGAACATTTAAGCAACACAAAAATGTACTTATTATGCTGTAATTAATGTAATCATTCCATATTAATGGGCATTTAGATTGCTTTTTAGTGTCACGTAATTCATGGAAAACATCTTTGTCTGGATAGGTTGATACACTTGGGTAAGTAGGTCATTAATTTTAAAGTCTTGAGTAATTCTTGCTACTGTTCAAATACAGACAGACCATACCTTCGATGGGCTTCCCAGGTAGCACGCATAACCCGCTCCAGTATTCTTGCCTGGAGAATCCCATGGACAGAGGAGCCTGGCAGGCCATAGTTAACGGGGCCACAGAGATGGGCATGACTGAGCACAAAGGTGGTTATACCTTGGATATTTTATGCATAGACTTCCCTCAAATATTTTAATCATATTACAAATCTTGATAGTGTCTATGAATCAGGAGGACTCTTTGTGACCCCATAGACTGTAGCTCTCCAGGCTCCTTCGTCCATGGGATTCTCCAGGCAAGAATACTGGAGTGGGTTGCCATTTCCTTCTCCAGGGGATCTTCCCGACCCAGGGATCGAACCCAGGTCTCCGGCATTGCAGGCAGACCCTTTAACCTCTGAGCCACCAGGAGGAGGTGAGGTGGACTGTATTTTTTTTTTTCCCTCCTTTTTTTATACTAGGGCACAACAGGAGACGAGGTTTGAAGTCAGTAATGAGATGGAACATATATTATTCAGTCAGCCGTGTTTTGGCACTTAACACATGTATGTGTAAACACCTCCTCTTCCCTGCAGGAGACAGCACCACGGCTAACCAGGGAAACTGTTCATTTCCATTATTTTAAAGAAATAGGATCCCTTTATCATGAAAATCAATTTACTCCTCTACCACTAGACATAACAAAGCCTTTGAAAACCTCCACAGGCTCCTCAATCTTTTCTCAACTTTGCTTCCACTTCTCTGTCCTTGTCTTATGTTGCTTTTAAACCAGTGATGTTGTCAAAGAATACATAAACCAGCTATGAGCTGGGGCTTTTCTTGGCCCAAGCTTAGGGCAGGATACACATTAAAACAATTTTTGTTGCCTTATCTCTTTGATTTGTAAAAGACCAATTTATAAACTACTCTAACCCTATTGAAAATCTTTTCCATTCTTAATCTTTTTTCCCCATTCCTCATAGGCCTCAGACCTTGAAACTTCATTCTCCCTCCAAAATTCTCTTTGACATCAGCCTGTTTAGGATCTTGGATTTTTCTCCAGCTTGGGCTTCCCCAGTGGCTCAAATGGTAAAGAATCTGCCTGCAATGCAAGAGATGCAGGTACGATCCCTGGGTCAGGGAGATCCTCTGGAGAAGGAAATGGCTACCTATTCCAGTATCCTTGCCTAGAGAATTCCATGGACAGAAGAGTCTGGCTGGCTACAGTCCACAGATTGCAGAGTTGACCACAACTGAGGACTAACGCTTACAATTTCTTTCATTTTGCTTTCCATATGCCACTGTTTGATTTTTCTAAATATAAATTTTCACTTTTTCTGCTGCAATTCCTTTCTCCACTTCTCCTACTCGCCTTACCTTTCTCAGATTATCCCGATCTGACAAATAGCACCGAGATCATTCTAAGAGTTTGATTCCTCTATCTTCATAACAGAGTTATGAGATGGGAATTATTATTATTCTCACTGTACCTATGAAAGTATGGAGATGTTAAGTAACTTGCCCAAAGTTACACATCGAATGAGCAGCAAATCTGGAATTTAGATACAGGCAATCTGCTTTTAAGAATGTAATTTACTAGACTCTTTTCTGATCTTTTTTTTGTATGTAGAAGAAACATATACATTTTATTTAGGTCTGGCTCCATGTACCTTCTTTATTATGTATGGTCTATCGGTTCTTTCCAGTTGCGGGTAATGGAAAAATGCAATCCAAATCTCTTGAGAATAAAAATGGAAACTTAACGGTTCATGAACTTGGAAACTTATCCAGGAGTAGAGCTGGTTTCAGGTGCAGACTGATTTCAGCCTCTAACAGTTCCCTTAGAGATCTGATTTCCTGTCTTTGCTACTTTATGCTGCCTTTGACAGGTTGGTTTCACTCTCAAACTGTACATGATGGTCAGATGTCTGCAGGAGCTCAAGCTCAAGTTCAGTTCTAAAGAGACAGTCTCTTTTTTTGGTGGCTCTTGCCAAAATTCTCTTATTCACTGTATTTGGGCCAACTTCAGACACAGAGAGGTGGAACTGTGAATTCCCAAAGGAAAATCAAGATTGTTGTCAAAAGGAGAAGAAAAGTGATAGTTCTTATTTTCACCAATACTTCAACTGCAACACTGAACCTCCTAACTGCCCCCTTTTTTATTTGCTAATAAAATAGAACTTTAGACAAAGGACGCACTGGTTTTTCTTCTCTCCCAAAGTTCTGCCTGTTGTCTAGGAGACCTCAATTTTCACATAGACAGCCATCCAACAGTACTTTTTATTTCCTGGATTTAAATGGACTTTTATCTATATTCACTGAATGCAAACTGTTTAAATAACATTTATTATGCTTAACTATTTGCATGCCATTTTCCTCCAGATTATGTGTTCTTTGAGGTTGGGTTGTATATCTTTATCGTATCATATTGGCTTCCATGTCTGTTAAATATGCACAAAATTAGTTAATACTCCTTTCAGCAACACCCTGGGTCTGGAGTGAAAAAGAGGATAGCTGGCAAACTTGTGGCAAGGCAAGGAAGGAAACCACTGAAAATAGAGTTGGATTATTCCACCAGTGGAATTCAGCATGACAAAGAGCGGAGTTGCAGAGTAATTGAGAAAACAGGGAGTTATCTAGAAATTAAAAGCTGTGGTGAGCTTGAAAAGGAGGGTTTAGTCAGAAAGAGTGAGACATGGAATGCAAGAAGTTGGGAGTTATTACTGGAGGTTTCATAGTTCAGTATTTCAAAAGTGAAGCAAATTGATGCAATTCATGCTAAAAGAACTTAGAATTGAGGAAAGAAACCCGAATCAAGATGAGGATCATTAGGAGGCAGCAGAACTCAGTTGCCAAAAACTCAGCTTTTGAGATCAGACAGAGCTGGATGTATATTTAATTCTCTTACTTAGCTCCTGTAGAAATGAAAAAAAAAAAATAACCTTTATCTGTTTTCTCATCTATAGACGGGACTAATATTTGTATTGGGCTATAAAATTAGATACAAATTATTACTATCATTATAGTAGAGTGGATTGCAGAGCTATGATACAGAGATCTTGAGCCGGTCAGATCTCTTTGGATGACAGAAGAAGCCAGTCTAGAGAGGAAAACAGTGAACTTGGTGCTAATATCCTTGTTAAACAGAAACAGCCTAGAAACGTGGGCAGTTAAACTAAGCTGGTGTCAGCTAGAGGGATGAGGTTCAAAGATGGAGCTTCTGTGAAATGAGGACGGTCACCAGAGGCCTGGAAACTGCAGTGAGGAGCCAGGAGAAAGTGAATCTTCCCTGATGGCCTCCAGGCCAGGTAGAATGCTACCAGCAGAAATACAGCCAGTTTTTGGTGTAATCAAACGTCATGAACACTAAAGGAGGGAGGAGGGTTCAAATGAAGGTGAAAATGAAGTGAAATGAGAGCAGCAATGAGTGTGGGCCGCCAGATAAACTACCAGGGTGTTCACCGTGCATTTGGACACTGCAGTGTCTGGGCACAAGTGAGTAAAGAATTTCACATTAAGGGAATTGCAGAAAAAGCAATATCCTCAAAGGATCCAGATTCAGTTAAGGAAAGGAAATGGAGGGATCAATAGGTAAAAATCAAACATTCATTCCATTGCAAACTCATACATTCCAACCTTTAAAATATTGTCTAGTGACCATTTGCTGTCTTTATGTCCCTTTTCTCCTGTTCATCCTGTGTCCTCTTTTACATTTATATAGCTCCAAGTGGATTTTTTTTTTTCTTGGAAGAAGCAGAAGGAACATTTTGGTATCTTTGGTGTTCTACTTCAAATCTTGAACCAACCCTAATCCAAACAAATTGACATTCTTTGCCACAGGCTAAATATGTTCCAGAAATCTAACCCTAATGTACTTGGAAAAATTGATACACTAAATTATTGATGGACAGTTCTTCATATTATTCTAAATCAATTCATGACTTCCATCTATTATGTTGAATGAAAAGGTCTATCAGTCATTGTATCAGAGTAGAAAGAGATTAGCTTCAATTGCCTCTGAACAACCAGCAGCTACTCACAGGAAAGTAGAATCAAACACCTCGATCATTTCCTCTGCCCCTCTTGAATATTATCTGAGCAAAGAGTAACTAAAATAACTCATTTTTTTTCCTTTATGGAAAGTCTAGGAATCACAGGTATCGCATATTAAATAGACTTCTTTAAAAGAAGTCCTTTCTTTTCACGTTTGAATCTTCCTTTCTTCCTTCTCTAAAAAGGAAGGTTATCTTTAGAACAAAGGACTAGTCATTTTCTGAGAGCATTTTGAGTGATTAGAGTTCAGGAGTTAAACATTTGGTATGAAAAAATATCTGTGGGTATAGTCGCTGATAGTGATTAAGTGAGTGATAGTCGCTCAGTTGTGTCCTGATAGGGAAATGGTTAACAGAGCTTTGGGTTTACAGATTTATCAGAAATAACAATTCCTGTGGCTTCTGCTTGTCACTGCAAGAACAAACCAGTCTGGATTTTATGGGTAGAATATGATTGCTTTTGATTCGGATGTGATCTGTGGTAAGATCCCACATGAATGTGCTGTGGTGTGCTTAGTCACTCAGTCATGTCTGACCCTTTGCGACCCCATGGACTGTAGCCCATCAGGCTCCTCTGTCCATGGGATTCTCCAGGTAAGAATACTGGAGTGGGTTGCCATGCCCTCCTCCAGGGCATCTTTCCAGCCTAGGGATCAAACCTAGGTCTCCCTCATTGCAGGCGGGTTCTTTACCATCTAAGCCACCAGGGAACCCCTCCCACATGAATATCTAGTATTAATAGTTACCATTTTGAAAACTACTATACACTATACTATCCTGTTTTTATAGGTGAACAAATGGAAACTCAGAAAAGTTAAAGAATTTATCCAAAGTAACACATTTCATAGGTTGTAGATTCAGAATTCTAACCCTCACTTTTTCTCTTAGTTGTTGTGCTCTTGTTTAGTCTATAAGTGGTGTCCGAATCTTTTGCAACTGTATGGACTGTAGCCCTCGAAGCTTCTCTGTCCGTGGAATTTCCCAAACAAGAATACTGGAGTGGCTTGCATTTGTTTCTCCAGGAAACTGTCCTGTCTGGGGATCAAATCCCCATCTCCTGCCTTGACAAGTGGATCCTTCATCCCTGAGGCACCTGGGAAGCTCTTTCCACCAGCACTATACTGCTCACAGGGCTTCCCAGGTAGTTTAGTGGGTAAAGAGTCCACTTGCAATGCAGAAGGCATAGGAAATGCGGGTTCAATCCCTTGGCATGCCACTCCAGGATTCTTGCCTGCAGAACCCCACGGAAAGAGGAGCTTGGCGGGCTCTGGTCCATCGGGTGGCAAAGAGCTGGACATGACTGGATTGAGTGAGCATGCATGCACACGCACGTACTGCTTATAATTAAAACATGAGTGATTTATTCCAGAAAGAAAATTGCAAACATTATTATACTGAAAACAGTAACAGAAGACCAAACAAATTTTACAGGCATTTATTTAAATTAATGCTGATAGAGTGGAAAGATATCTAACCAGGTATTTACATTTAGATGATGATCTTTCCATTATTTTGAAATAGTTAAAGAAAAATGCACTATGACTTAATTTCCAAATAGTTTCTTTCCGAGCTTATGGTGAAAGGGAATGCTGCATTGGAAAATTCATAACATCAGTGAACAATTTGAATCAAATTAGACAGAATTTAGGAAGCAGAACAATTGGCTTCAAGACAAAATTTTTCTAACTATTTTCATATATCCTCAAAGAGTGGGACAGAATTACTGTGGGTTTACAGACCAGACATTTCCAGGCATGTTTTCTCATTCAGCCCTGTGGGTCTTAGGGGTCCATGATTTCCAGCCTGTTCTCTCTGCTCTGAGCCTCTCTGACCTGAGACATCAAAGTAGCTGTTTTAATGTGATGTCTCAAGCCATTTCCCCAGCTTTGTCACTGTTATCACCATCTCTATCAACTGTGTCTTCCCCTTGTCACTCTGACCTTGAACTTAAGTTTTAGTATGGTACATAGAATGAGTGTTTTACATAAATGCTTTTGGAAGATCACGATTCTAAGTTATTCTTTGAAAATTAACCTCTGATGACTACAAGTGCAGTTTCAATAACACTAATTACTGAGAAAGGGATCAATTTTAACACATTTAAGGATGCTCTTCTGCACCCCAAAGAGTTAAATGGCTAAACAAGTTCTTGTAAGACCTAGAGTTCATTGTCATAATCAAAGGTTACCTTAGAGCAGACCAAAATGAGTTCCAGCTCTCATGTGTTACTGTTTCTGTGAGTTTTCCTGAGCAAGATGAACTCTATCACCTTCAGGAATCTCTCTCTTTTTCAAGAACACCTTTATGTTTTCCTTTTTAACTTTTTATTTTGTATTTATTCTGTATTTATCTTGTATTGTTAATGGCTGTGAGGGGTTCCGGCTGACAAGCCCATCTGAAGTCCTGATTAATAGTCAGCAATGACTACCTGTCATGTCAAGAGGGAAGCCTCCGAGATGAAACTAGTACCAGACACCATTTGACTGCAACTTCAAGAAAGTCCATGGAACAAGAACTACTTCATGCCCAGTCAACTACCAGAGTTGGAAGAGATAAGAAATGATTGCTTCTGCTTTATGCTACTCTGTTCAGGGAGGCTATTAAGCAAGATGTTAGAACTGGAGCCATCTAAATCAAAACCCTTAAAATAAAAGCAAATATCTTTATTGTACAAAAGATAGACATCACTGAAATTAAATTTTAATAATCTGCATCTTGTAAAAATAGTGAAGAGGTTAGAGTGCATAAGAAAAGTGATAGATACCCTTGTTCGATGTCTTCCCACTTAGCAGTCTTGCTTTTCAGTAAATAACTAGGAGTGATAAACTTTTCTAACATTGTGCCTCAGATAGGACAGCATTCTTGTTTGTTAGTGCTCGGATTCAGAGCAGGGCAGCCACATTTCCCAGGTTTCCTAGGATGGTTCCCATCTACATATGTGTGGTCCCAGGGTTGTTACTGATGACTCCCCCATTCTTTGCTTTGCTTTCAAAAGTGTCCTAAATTGGACAGTAGATTATATGGTCATGCTTATCTAACTGACCAAATACACAGTCAGGTAGGTCATCATTCTCGAAATTTTTCTCACCCACATTAAAATAATGGTTAATGTGTGAAATTGCTTTATGTTAATTAACCTAGTGAGACCAGATCCATAGATCATGTTTGTGTAGAGAGCACAATGGCTAGGCTTCACCACATCATGATCAGTGAACCCAAGAACATTTGGGTTACATGGCTGTCCATCACAGTCATACTGAATTTATGAGGATTATCAATGTCATGCTCTGATGAAGCAGGATTTGATATGTGAGCAACAGTCAAGGGAGTACCAAGGACAGCATGCAAGATTCATTTGTTCCAAAAATACCATAGAAAGCTCACAGCTTCCTTCTATGAGGCATTGCTACGTATTTTACAGCAAACAAGTAGGAGAAAATCTTGAAGTACTAAAGCTCGAAGCCATCATCTACTACCCAGATTGGATTCTTCCTTGCTAAAGAAAATGGAAATAAAAGTCCAAAGTCAAGAAAGCTTGCAGAATGCCAATATTAATCCTGTAGCTTTAGAAAATTTTATAAAATGGCAAAATGAAAAGGACCCTAAAAGGTTGTGCAGGAAGGAGGCCAGACAACTCTTTATTCTGCATCAACAGTATCCAGGGAAGAAAATTCCACTCTTTTTATCTTAGCAGCCTGTTCCAAAGTCTAAAATTTTTTACAATTAGCAAAGTTCTGTTTAGTCACAGGCATACAGTTTTTCAAAGTGCTTTTGTATAAATCGTCTCTGGCATTGGGTAGAAAAAACACACACACCTGACTGATTTTTTTTTTTTTAACTGAAACTGCATAGCTAAAACCTGATAGTTCTAGGTAGTTTTAAATTTCTTTCATGACATTCAAGTCTCTCACATTCCTCCTGCTTTTTAACATTTAAATCATTTTAGCTGAATTTTCAAATCACATACTTTCTTCAGCTCTCTGGTTCCTTCTGGCAAAATGCTCAGAGGCCATGGTATCCATGCTTTTATCAAATGTTTTAATTCATTATTTTAATTTAATATAAGTTCCCATTATTATTGGTGTGTAAGTGCAATCTTGAGAGTCCCTTGGACTGCAAGAAGATCAAACCAGTCAATCCTAAAGGAAATCAATCCTGAATATTTATTTATTGGAAGGACTGATAGTGAAGCTAAAACTCCAATACTTTGGCCACCTGATGAGAACTGACTCATTGGAAAAGACCTTGATGCTTGGAAAGATTGAAGGTGGGAGGAGAAGGGGACGACAGAAGATGAGATGGTTGGATGCCATCACCGACTCTAAGGACATGAGTTTGAGTAAACTCTGGGAGTTGGTGATGGTCAGGGAAGCCTGGCATGCTGCAGTCCATGGGGTCGCAAAGAGTGACTGAGCGACTGAACTGAATTGAAGTGCCATCTGTGTGTGTATTTAGTCTCTAAGTCATGTCTGACTCTGTCATGATTCCATGGACTGTAGCCTGGCAGTCTCCTCTGTCCACTGGATCCTCCAGGCAAGAATCTTGGAGAAGGTTTCTATTTCCTTCTCTAGGGCATCTTCCTGAACCAGGGATCAAACCCACGTCTCCTGCAGGCAAATTCTTTACCATTGAAACTATTGGGGAAGCCCAAGTGCAGTCTAGAGTATATTATGTCCCATATGAATATGCTTATTAACGGAATGTTATGCTGATAGGGAATGATCAAATTCAAAATAATTGAAATGCTCTTAGCTTTTTGCTGTTTTCAAAGACCACTTCCTTCAGTTCAAATTTTAAATAACATTTTTGTGGTTTTCAATGTAGTTTTAAACTGTCTTAAGCATTCACATTTCTGGAAGTCTTCTAAAAATAACAAATACCTTAAAATAATGTATGTAAAGTTGATATATACAACTAGATATAAATAAACAGTTAAAAGTGAGACACACGTGTTTATTTAGTATATCCACAGAGAATATATTGGGGCTTCCCTGGTGGCTCAGTGGTGAAGAATTTGCCTGCAATGGAAGAGATGCAGGAGACATGGGTTTTATCCCTGGGTTGGGAAGCTCCCCTGAGGGCATGACTGGGGAGGCCACAAGTCCATGAGGTCACAAAGAGTTGGACACAACTGAAGTGACCAAAACCTGAGCACATACAACATATTAAATTGGAGGAACCTGGATATTACAACAAAAGAAGTAAAATTTGACCTGTTCACTATATTTGTGTTTTCTGAAAAATGACAAAATATATGGCATAGAAAAGTCTCTATTTATAAACATTGGTCCATATCTGCCAGGATTTGTAACTACAAAATATAGACTCAGAAGCATCTGCTTCAAACCTTTTTCTTTTAGAAAGGCATTTTCTTATCCTTAGCGTTTTGCTCTATTTTTCAACGATATTGAGTAAGCTACACTTTTTCTAATGTAGTTCACAGGCCAACACTATATGAATTCACTCTTGGTTCCTTATGTATATTAGGAGATGATAATAAATAATAGAGCTAAGAAAGTGAAGAGCAGGAGCTGTCAACAGCACAGTGTTGGTAGGGAAGAGTGATTTATTTCTCTTTGTTAAACATCACTGTTGAAATCTGTCAAGCAGCTTGACGGTCAACTATAAAACTGTCAATAAATATGAGACCCAGGCTTCTTGCTGGAGAACAACAGAGGAGAGTCAGGAAACACTCTTTTCCTTGGCGGAGATAATGAGGCACTCAGAGAGACATAATAGTTCCACCTGATTTTCTTCTTTGCAGCTCCAAGTTCAAGGATAGCACTCTGCTCACTGTGGGAATAATACAAGCTTTGTAATAACTTTAGCCTAGGACTGAGTAATAGGATTAAAATGGTATCAAGTTTGTTTAGTTGAACAGCATGTACCAAGCTTGCACTGTGAATAGAGATCCTTACACCATGTTAGAGGAATTTCCTTAAGAACAAAGTGGGGAAAATGCAGAAAGAGGGAAGGGAATCAACTAGGAGCCAGTGGAGACCAGGGGAGGTCGTGAGGGAGGAAGGGAACTCAGAGCCAGAGGGTTCAGAGGAATTCTTGCTCATCTAGTGTAGCCACGCCCGCATCCCTTTCCCAGACCTCCCTCTCGTCCTGCTCTTTATTCCGCTGTTTTTTTTCAATCTAAACTTCAGGGAAATCTCAACTTCCTGAATTTTTGCTCTTTCTTCTTAACCTTTATAGAATATTGAAATTGGAATCAGGCACATGATGATAATTTGAGGCTCTAAGTATGCAAAATTCATAATTTCTCATTTTTACCTGTGAACCATAAGACACACACATACCAAAGGTAGAATTTAATATGGTTTTCCTGTAGAGTTTTATGTGGTTTTAGAGTAATAAATTTGGGGATCAAAAATTTTGGCTTTGTGTCCCAAATGTCGGGTTTTTAGAATTTATGATCACCACAAATCCATTCTTAAGTAAAGAGGATTTGCTATTATATTTTTATGACAATATGAGACTTTCTATATAAATGCAAGTCAGACAAATATTTATAGGCTCTAGGCACTAATTAGTTGTTTAGAAAGTATACATAGTAGTGTAATTAGTTATATGAAACAATAGGAAATGTGGTTGCCATAAATTAAACCTACTCCCACTGCTGGAAATTCACAACATGTGGATTGTGCTGAGGCACTTATGGTGGCCTCATCTTGATAAAAAAAAGACAGAAGGGCAGGGCTTCCTATTACATTATTAGCAGCTCTGGAGGTGCCCTATATCACAGGTTTCTATATTCCATCAGGCTCCCCTCTGGTTCAATACAATTTTTAGCTTCTTTCTAAGAAGAGCAATTTCAATCTCATGAGTAGATGTTGAGTTTTAAAGACTGATGCAATTGATGTGTAAACATACTAACATTATAAGAGCTATAAGTATTTTGAGGTCAAATGTTAGAGTTGAAAAGTCTTTAGAGGTCATCTAGTCCTACTTGCTGCACAACACAGATCTCTTTCTTCCAGCTGTGGATCATAACTCATTTCACAGACCATTTAGAGAATTTGGTGAGAAGTATGGACCCTTGACCCCAAACATGGGTACACGCAACCTAAAACTTTGCATTCAAACAAGATATATGAATCCATACGGCCATTTATTAAACAAATATGATTATGTATCTACCGTGTATGTGTCAGGTATTCTCCTAGACATCTGGAAGATGTCGATGAATCCCTGCCTCCCTTGAATTTAGGCTTTCTTGTTTACATTGCTGGATTTCCCCTGGTCTACATTGAATGTTTTGAACATTGGTGCTTAAATTGATACATTTCTGAAAAAGTCAAGAAAATAACTGACTGCTGAAACACGCTGTCCTTGCTAAGGTGTGAACCGTGAAAATAAGAGCTATACCATTGTCTAGTGAGGGCTCCTCGCTGGATACAAGAGGCCATCTGCTCAGTCTAACATGCTTTGTCATGCTTTGTCACACTCACTAATCATGCTCTTGAGGTCAAGTGTGTTTTCACTGAATAACCCATCTGACAGGACTGATACAGTGATGTCTTACAGGGTTATTATGAGGATTAATTGAGATGCTCTAGATAAAGCCTTTAGCACTACTAATTTGGTATGACCTTAACTTTCTAAGATTGCAGATAGTGAATGAATCGCTCATTCATGTCAGACTCTTTTTGACCCCATGGACTGTAGCCTACCAGGCTCCTCAGTCCATGGAATTTTCCAGGCAAGAGTACTGGAGTGGGTTGCCATTTCCTTCTCCAGGTGATCTTCCCGACCCCGGTATTGAACCCGGGTCTCCCGCAATGCAGGCAGACAATTTACTGCCTGAGCCACCAGGGAAGCCTCCCTGGTAGGCTATAGTCCATGGGGTTGCAATGAGTCAGACACGACTGAGTGACTTCACTTAACCTTCTAGGGTTGTGAAGTCACTTTAAATATGGACTGCTGCTACTGCTAAGTCACTTCAGTCATGAGACAATGGCACCCCACTCCAGTACTCTTGCCTGGAAAATCCCAAGAATGGAGGAGCCTGGTGGGCTGCAGTCCATGGGGTCGCTAAGAATCGGACACGACTGAGCGACTTCACTTTCACTTCTGTTTCATGCATTGGAGAAGGAAATGGCAACCCACTCCAGTGTTCTTGCCTGGAGAACCCCAGGGACGGGGGAGCCTGGTGGGCTGCCGTCTATGGGGTTGCATAGAGTCTAGCATTAATTAAATTAAGAAAAATGATTCAAGCCAATGGATAGAATGAAGAAACATAAAGTGGTTTGATGTGTATGTGTGTTTGTATGTTTAAAATTTACTTTACCATCTTTGCCAGAAAACAAAATGCTGGTTTAGCAGTGTATTTTCTCAACTTCTATATTTAACTGATTCCATCCTGTAGGACTTAATCACACTAGACTTTATTTACAGATTTTCACAATTCCAAGGTCCTCAATGAATGAAAAAAATCCATGTTGAAATAAATTGATCAGACATGTCTTAATGATCAATTAATTCTCCAGGTGCGATTATATCTTGGCTTTGGCAATCAGAGGTGTTCTATAATTGATCACTCAAACATGTCCCATCTTGTTTATTTCAGATGCTCAAGTTCTCTAAATTTGAAGGGAAATTTTAGTGTTTTAAAAGCACTAATTTATTTGGTTCTCTTAAGTTTTACAAGTTGTCAGTAACTGATGAAATGATCTGTCCTGTGCCCCCATCTTTCTCTATTTTCCCATCCACTTCAGGGCTTTCCAATGCTCGGCTAATTTATAGAAACTCCATAATTTCAAGCACGATGTTCAGGTCTATAATACACTGCATTTAATGGTGGATTGCCTTAGTGATAACTTTTGTTCACCATTCAGTATGATATGGCTATGAAATTTGATAGAGGGATACAATCTGAAATTGGCAATTATCTTACAGTTTCATATTATATTAGCTTGGTCCTTATTCTGTTCATCTCTTCATTCATCTTCAGTTCGGTATCTTTATTATATTCTAATCTATACTGTTCTAGTTTTTTAAAATGCAATTATCTCAACTTCCATTTAGAATATAAATGACAAGTCAGAACCTATTAAAATGTTTAAATCACTACAGTCACCCTATGATTAGAAACACTTTTTTTTTCTCACTTTGTTCTTTATGTAGCACAGAGCCTGGCTCTTTAAATTTAATAATGTGATTGTCATGTATAAATTGCCTCATAGCTTCTGCCTTATACAGTATGGAACTACTTTCAACAACGGATAATCCACAGCAAACATGAAACACCTGACATGTGTTTCATGACTGCTCTAGTCTGAATGAGCTCAGACAACCTTCCCAAGAAGCCCAGGAGTCTGTGATACTGAATAGGAAGAAACCAAGGAGAAGGGTCAAGACAGTTTATCAGTCCTGGAAAGTAGATACAGAATCAGACAGGCAAAAGCTTCTCTAGTATGAACATATGCAAGTTTTGCGATCACATTATTAAATTTTTCATTAGCAGATTGCTTGAGGTATAGTTGCTTGATCAGCATATGTCAGATATATTGGCAGCCACCTGCATTTCTTTGAAAATGCAGCCCATAAAAATATGAGATCTAAGCCCAAGGCAAAACTGACACAGAGGTCTTCTCAAGCCAAATGATGGCAGAGAATATTAAGACAGGTTTTTTATGATTCAGAACAAGACTCCCCATCATAAAATTGCTTGGTGAGTAAGGCTAACTTGTTTCTTCTACTTTAAATGTAATATTTTCATACCACGCAGTGTCTTATAGCATTGAGAACTGAATGCCTATTATGTGTGTGACCAAGACATATGAAATGGAATAAACGTGTGTGTTTGCTTGGGCATCGAGAAAGGGCATTTTTGTATCATTGTCTTTTTAGAAGAAGCTGCTGTTTGTTTGGTCATCTGTGTCTTTTCTCACTGAACATGTGTTAGGTACATCTGTTGATGAACAACTGTGGCTCCTGTCTAAGGCTGCTGAGACTACTGAAGAATTTTGCCTTTTGGCTGGCCTGAAAATTTTTCTCTAACAGAACAATTCTACCTCTCATGGCTGGCACCAAGCACCCTGTCACCATGGTGCACACATGCGAAGTCACTTCAGTTGTGTCTGACTCTTCTGAAACCATATAGACTGTAGCTCTGCAGGTCCTCTGTCCATGGGATTCTCCAGGCAAGAATACTGGAGTGGGTTACCATGCCCTCCTCATTCTCTGTTCTATTTGCAGCTCCTAGAACTACGCCTGACTAGTAGGTGTTCAAAATATACATATTGATTAAACGAATAAATGAGACTAATTATTCATGGACCCACACTTTAACCTGGAGCCTTTCACCATAGTGTCCCTTTTGGTTCATTCTCTTTTTTGAGGATAAATGTCTCTGGGAACAGAGGGTTGCTTAAGTAACAGAATTTAATGTGAGTTTCTCAATCTGTAGTCTTGATAGAAATTAAGTTGGGATATTCCATTACTGGAGAAATGTGATATATAAAGGATATCTGCTTCAGATTTATTATCTAATCCAACATAATTGTTTGTTCTAGTCCATTCCACCAATAAGTGGATTAGACTGACTTTATGGATTAAATGACTTCTTGCCTAATTAGCATAATTAAGTAGGTGTCATGGTATGCTGTCTAGGACTGCAGAGATTTAAGCAAGAAGAAATTGGCTTAAAAGAAGTGGATGGATTTTATTAGTCATAGCAATACATTTTCCTGATATCACTGTGATTTAAAAAATACAAATCAAACAGGAACATTTGTTGTCTACTGAATCCTTAGTATGTGCTAACATAGTGTAAAAAGGCTTCTATCTCACTCAGTACTCATGACAGTAAAGTGAAGGAGGTATTCCCCCCATTGAACAGATGAGGAAACAAGATCTTAAAGCATTGTATGAAAACTAACCTGGGGAAGAAGCTGAACTGGCAGAGATGTAATTCAAAATCTGATTCTCTCGATTTCAGATTCCATCTTGATCTGCTTATGCTGAGGCTATTGAAAAAGAACAAAATCACATCTACTTGAGGGAGCTCCATAAAATGATTAAATTGAATTGTCTTGAAAATAGAAAATAATATGACCTGTTCCAATTTAAAAAAATTCTTCCTTGGTGTTTGGTTCATACAGACTGCTACTGTGTGTTCAATCATCCTCATAACCTGCCCCTTTTCACACTGTGTTCAGCACAATTTTGCTTGAGAGATTGTCAGCAGAGCAACTTTCTCAAGAACCATAAGACACTGTCAGTTGAAAAGATGACATTAATAGCAGAAGTGGAAAGGAGGGCAATTTGTCTTATGTTTCAATTTCAAGATAATAGACTAATCCCATCAATGGGAAAGTTTATCTTAAACTTCTCTCCTCATCCCACTCCTCTCCCCAAAATAGCATCTCTCACTCTAGACTTTCCAAAGTCTTCTCTAAAAAGTAGTCTTTTTGAAATTCTTGGACTTGGAGATACTGTTTTTTATTTTTATTTTTTAAAGAGGTAGACTATAAACTTGTCAAGGGCTTTCATCCATGAACTTGTTCTGGAGAGGGTCATTGATATTTTAAGTGCTTTTTGACACTGAAAAATAAATCAGGAGACAACTTTATGGAAAAATGCTGTCAGTGGAAAATGCAATTGGTGAGTGAGTTTGATCAGTGTGATTTTAACAGAAGGGAAAATCAAACAGGAATTTAAAAATACTCTTCGTTAGTCTTTTTTAAAAAAATTTTACTCAGCAAAACTGTGGAGACAGTAAAAAGATCAGTGGTTGCCAGGGGCTCGAGTGGAAGGAGGAATAAGTAAGTAGAGCCTATAGGATTTTTAAAGGAGTGAAAATACTATAATGATGGGTATATGGCATTCTCCATCTGCCAAAATCCTTAGGATATGCACCACCAATAGTGAACCCCAGTGTAACCTGTGGACTTTGGGAAATAATGATGTGTCAGTGTAGGTTTATCAGTTGTAGCAAATGCACCACTCTGATGGGGGATTTTCTTTTTCATTTCTTAAAATTGAAGTGCAGTTGATGTACAATATTATGTAAATTACAGGTGTACAACATAGAGATTCATAATTTTTAAATGCTATATTCCACCTATAGCTACTACAAAATACTGCCTATATTCCCTGCATTGTGCAATACAGCTTTGTAGCTTATTTATTTTGTACATAATCGTTTGTACCTTCTAACTCCTGTCCCAATCTTGCACTCCCCTCTTCCCTCCCCACTGGTAGCCACTAGTTTGTTCTCTGTATCTGTGAGTCTGTTTCTTCTTTGTTATAGTCACTAGTTTGTGGTGGGGGATGTTGATACTGAGGGAGGCTGTGCCTGTGTGGAGACAGAGAGTATATGAGAAATCTCTGTACCTTCCTCTCAATTTTGCTGTGAATCTTAAACTACTCTAAAAATACATTTTACAAAAACGTAGGTTTTTTTTCGGTGACCTGAAGTTGAAGGAAGAGTCCAAAAGGGAGGGGATATATGTATATGTATAGCTGATTGTTTTCTTTTTTGCTATAGAAACTAACACAACATTGTAAAGCAACTATGCTCCAATAAAAATTAATTTAAAAATGTATGTTTTCCTTCTGTTATTTAAGAAGATAAAGCAGCTTAGAGTGACCTGCAAAGTTTGCTGACGAAAAACTCCCTCTCTGCTATCGATGCATTCTGATGGTCCCAGCCTGTCTAT
Source organism: Capricornis sumatraensis (assembly GCF_032405125.1). NCBI lineage: Eukaryota > Metazoa > Chordata > Mammalia > Artiodactyla > Bovidae > Capricornis > Capricornis sumatraensis. The sequence goes on from NC_091082.1 coordinate 75,359,453, forward strand.
AAGGCTGGTTTCTGCCTGCGGAAGAGCTATAAAACCTTTGCTCTGTATCTCAGGTAAGACCAATATCTGATTAAAAAGATGAACGGGCTGGTAAGTAAGATATATATTTGTTGAAACTGAGAACTTATTCATAAACAGTACTAAAAATATCTCCACAACTTGACCCAGAAGCAAGATAACATCACTAAAAATGTCCTGGACAGGAATAAAAAAGTGATAAACAGGATTTTTAATAAAAAACAGTCACTGGTGTTAATAATTTATATTTAATCTTTTATCTGTATTTTGATATACTATCTCTGTATTTAGGAACTTTTATTAAACATATCCTGAAATTAAAACTTTTTTTGTATGAGACTGATGCGATGGACATGAACTTGGGCAAATTTCTGGAGATGATGATGGACAGAGAGGCCTGGCCTGCTGCAGCCCATGGGGTCGCAAAGAGTTGGACATAACTGGGCATCTGACAACAACAATAAAGTAGAAGCTATTTAGCAATCAAGGTCGCCTGCCTTATCTATTTACTGACTCATAAATTATTGTTATAACTAGTCTTGTTGGTTTCCTATCGCTATAGTAACAAATTGCCACACACTCAAAGGTTTATTCGGAGTGTTCTTGCCTGGAGAATCCCAGGATGGGGGAGTCTGGTGGGTTGCTGTCTATGGGGTCTCACAGAGTCAGACACAACTGAAGTGACTTAGCAGCAGCAGCAGCAGCAGCAAAGGTTTGTTACATTCCAATCTGGAAGTCAGAAGTTCAAAATGGATCAGCAGGGCTGCGTTCCTCCTGGAGATTCTGAGGGAGAATCTGGTTGCTTTTCTTTTCTGGCTTTTGGATTGTCACTAAGGCGTGTCCAACTCTTACGACCGCATAGCCTGTAGCCCACCAGGCTCAGCCACCTGCAATCCTTGGCTTGTGGGCCCTTCCTCCATCTTCAAAGCCTGCAGTCAGTGTGGCATCATCCAAACTCTCTTTCTCTCCTTCCATTGTCACATCAGCGTTTGATTGACCCTGCTGCCTCCCTCTCATAGGGACCCTTGTGACGACATTGAATCTGCGCAGATATTCCAGGATACTTTCACAACTCAAGGTCTTTAACACATTGGTAAAGTCTCCATTTCAATGTGAGGTAACATATGTTCCAAGGATTAGGACATGCATATTTTGGGGGGGACCATTATTCTGTCTGCCGCACTAAGCTACTGGATATAGATAACTCCTGACACCCATTCCAGCAGAGTCTAAACATACCAAAATATTTTTAAGTTTTATTATATTACACAATTAATAATGAATACATAAACGTATTCTCATTGTCATATATGCAAAAATATTATGCTAACACCAAGTCTTACTTCACCATCACATTTAATGTCCAGGCCCTTCCCTTCTAGTGACCATTATTATTTATTTGGCTGCGTCAGGGCTTTGTTGTCATGCAGGATCATTCGTGTGGGGCACAGACTCTCTAGCGGTGGCACCTGGGTTCTGGAGCGTGGGCTCAGCAGTTGCCACCCACAGGCTTAGCTGCTGCACAGCTTGTGGGATCTTAGTTCCTTGGCTAGGGATTGAATCCAGACCCCTGCCTTGCATGGTGGATTCTTAACCACTAGACCACCAGGGAAGTGACCAAGTAGCCATTACTATCAATGAATACCTTATATGCTATGAGGCCTTTCTATATATTTGCATAAACAAATGTCTCTATACAAAAATGGTACATAGTATTTTTTTAAAGATATACATGATAATGTATATTCCCATATCCAAATAACGTTTTCCCATAAGATACTAAAAATTCAGAAAAGGGATATAATATGTTGGAGTATAATCATTTTGTTGATATATATGCTTATCTCTCTTTTTTTAAACAAGCAATTTTAACTACTTAAAAAATTGCCACAATACCTCATGCATATCTCTCTAGGCACACTACTAGAATGGTTCTCTAGAGATCTCTAAAGCTGTAAGTGGCAAGGCGTAGGAGATGTGCTTCAAGAAGTTCTGGTACATATATATATGCACGTGTCTGGTACATATATATATATATCAGTTCAGTTCAGTTCAGTCGCTCAGTCGTGTCTGACTCTTTGCGACCCCATGAATTGCAGCACGCCAGGCCTCCCTGTCCATCACCAACTAACGGAGTTCACTCAAACTCACGTCCATCGAGTCAGTGATGCCATCCAGCCATCTCATCCTCTGTTGTCCCCTTCTCCTCCTGCCCCCAACCCCTCCCAGCATCAGAGTCTTTTCCAATGAGTCAACTCTTCTCATGAGGTGGCCAAAGTACTGGAGTTTTAGCTTTAGCATCATTCCTTCCAATGAACACCCAGGGCTGATCTCCTTTAGAATGGACTGGTTGGATCTCCTTGCAGTCCAAGGGACTCTCAAGAGTCTTATCCATCATCACAGCTCAGAAGCATCAATTCTTTGGTGCTCAGCTTTCTTCACAGTCCAACTCTCACATCCATACATGACCACAGGAAAACCATAGCCTTGACTAGACGGACCTTTGTTGGCAAAGTAATGTCTCTGCTTTTGAATATTTATTTATATATATGAATATTGGTCAAAAAAAGGAATGAAATTGGGTCATTTTCAGTGATGTGGATGAACCCAGAATCTGTCATATAGAATGAAGTGAGTCAGAAAGTGAAGCACAAATATTGGAGGCAGACGCTTTAACCTCTGAGCCACCAGGGAAGCCCATTGTATATTAATGCATATATATGGAATCTGGAAAAATGGTGCCGATGAATCTATTTGCAGGGGAGGAATAGAGACATGGACATAGAGAATGGACTTGGGGACACATCAGAGAAGAAGATGGTGGGACAAACTGAAAGAATAGCACTGGCTTGTATACTCTACCATGTGTGGAATAGCTAGCCTGTGGGAAGCTGCCGTATAGCACAGGCAGCTCAGCCTGGTGCTCTGTGATGACCTGGAGGAGTGGGAGGAGGTTGGAAATGTAAGGGAGGTTCAAGAGGGAGGGGACATATGTATACATATAGCCAATTCTTGTTATACAGCAGAAACAAACACAACATTGTAAAGCAATTATCCTCCAATTAAAAAAAAATCTAACAAATACCACAGAATTGCTTTCCAAAGGGACTGCACTAATTTACTACTAGCAGCTTTGGAGAGTTATTTTTACCTTTAAGGTCAATAAATAGCTTTTGTTATTATAGCATTTTCCCCTTAATTAGATCTTTTTTTAAAAAATGGCATCACATGGTTGCTTTAATTCCCATTTCCTCCCTGACCCGTGAGGCTGCGTGTCCTGTTTACTGGCTGTTTAGTCTTCCGCTTTGGAATCGCCAATTTATATTCTTTCCTTATTTTTGTAGAGCATTAAAATTTTAATTTGTAAGAGTTGTGTTTTTATATGCTGGACATGAACTATTATCTTGTGATAGAGATTTCAAATATATTCCCCTTTTCTATTGTTTGGTGTAAAAACTTCTATGGTTACATATAAGGCCTTTTAATTTTGATGTAGTCAAATTTATTACTCCTTTAATATTTTGTTCTTCATCTGCTCCAACCCCATTTATTGAATAATGTATCATTTCCTTAGTGGTTTAAAAACACCAGCTTTATTTATTTACAAAATCTACATTTATTAATGTGTCTGTTTCTTGATTCTTTGTTTTGATTGATTGACATGCTATTCTTATTGTGATCCTTTTTTTTTTCTTCTTTTTTTATTAAGTTGCTCAGTTGTCCCATGGGCTATACAGTCCATGGAATTTTCCAGGCAAGAATACTGGAGTGGGTAGCCTTTCCTTTCTTCAGGGGATCTTCCCAATCCCAGGGATCGAACCCAGGTCTCCCACATTGCAGGCAGATTCTTTACCAGCTGAGCCACAAAGGAAGCCCAAGAATACTGGAGTGGGTAGCCTATCCCTTCTCCAGGGAATCTTCCCAACCCAGGGATCTAACCCAGGTCTCACACACTGCAGGTAGATTCTTTACCAACTGAGCTATCAGGGAAGCCCTATTGTGATCCTAGCCAGCTTAATTTCTGTATGTTGTTTAGCTATGTTTTCATAATACACTTTTTTCTTCTTTGTCAAAAATGTCTCAGATATTCTTATAGTTAAGACCTCCTACATGATATTGTGAATCAGCGTGTCAAATTCCTTCAAAAACCTTGTTGGAATTTGGATTTGGACTATTTTTTTGAGAACTATAATGAATTTCATTTATTCAGATTATTATTTCTGTCATTCTGGATAATTTTATAGTTTCCTTAAAGTCTTGCATATTTTAATTTCTCTTTTACAGGATTTTAAAAATATTTTTCATTTATTGTCTTAGTGCTCTGGCAAAATGCCCCATTACAGTGTTTTAATTAAATGATAGTAGAGAAAAATATTTCTGGTTTTCATCAAATGTTAAATGTGATGCTTACTTTTGAAATTTTGTAAATATCTTTTATTAGTTAGCGAAGCTCACTTTTAGTACATAAAAAAACTTCTCTCTTTTCTTTTCATGGTGAAAAGAGGACTAGCAACACAGACTCAGTTTGTTCTTGAATAAGAACACAGAGTTCTGGAGAACCATGAGGGTTCTTCCACTTTTACCTTTTGAGTGTGTGCACAGCACATGCTGTAAAATAGACCACCTGGCAAATGGCTAATGACCCTCTAGGACAATTCCTAAGCATCTTTGTTTTTGTCAAAATCACACCAACATCATTTTTGTTGTCATTCTACTAGCTAAAACACAGTCATTTGTGATAATGATTAATTGTGAGAGAAGCTGAGAAATGCAACCTCACTGGGTGTCCAGGAAAAAAGAGATAACATTTTGGTGAAGAGCCAGCAGCTTTGGTCATAATCTGTAGATAGAAGACCCAGAATTAGAACTTTCTTACTGAGTAACCACAAAAAATGAGATAAGTGAAACATCCCTAAAACGGGTTTTCATTTCTTCATTGTTATCGTAAAGACACTCTTATTGAATAAATTGAAACAGGTAACAAAAATTGACCTAAATTATCATCTCACATACTATGAGTCTGGAAATATAAAATAGAAACTAAGATTATAAACATATGAGTTACTTTGCAACATTGTTTCAACATCTTAACAGTTCATAAGAGCAATTTAGGATAACAAAAGTCTGGATCTCTAGGAGCCATTGCAAATCAATATTCAGAGCTATGAGCAACATGGTGCAAAACGGTTAAAAGGATCTCCAGTAAGCAATTGCTTATAAGAAAGCCCCTTGTTGGGGATGATTTAAGGTCAATATTTTACATTTTTCGACTCCCATTTAGACACTCGTGTGATGCAGCATTGCACGTATTTTCAATCTAACCATGCCTGTGCTACTATTAATATCAGTGGCTACTGCCCTAGTTCTTGCCTGATGAATTGGTAATACTTCTTTGTCCTCTGGATGCTTACTGTGAGCCAAGTGGCATTTTTTTTTTCTGCTGCCATATGCTCCATCAATCTGTAAGCACTTGTTCTATATTTAAGTGATACTTAGTTCAGCTCATTTATGAAATTGGCTTTGGTGTCATGTATTAAAGACATAGTTGGCTTTGCTGTTCCCTAAAAAAAAAAAAAAAAAAAAAAAACCTGACAACTGGTCAGACATTATAATGTAAATGTGCTAACAAAGACAAATATATCTACTGAATTAAAAACATTATCTCAGAACCACAGCTTTCTGTATTTTTCTGGAGACACAAATGATCTTATTCAGAAATTCCTTCCCCTGATGGTATTGGAAGAAATTTACAATACAGCCAATATATGCTTAATTAAAATATTCCACATATGATATCAAAGCATTTTATTTTTTCTCACTGCAACAGAAATAGGACTACCCAGTAGTAATAAAAAGAAGACTGAAGAAGTATCATGGAGCCTCCACAGCTCCACAACATTTAGACACAAAAGTCATCTGATGCTGTGAAAGTGTAAGTTAGCGTTAAACTGGTTTTATATTGAGTCTCTATGACTTGAGAGAAATCCCACAATACTAGCAATTTTAACTATAGGAAGATAAAACTGAATCAAAGTGATTATATCAAGTGGCTGTGATGATAATAAATATATGTACATATTGCCAAGGTATATAATTGTAGTTAGAACTATTGATTTAAAATATACTTGGTATTGAAAAAGCATCAGCAACCTGCTCTGCTAAAGGTAGTTTCCTCAGCTTTTCTTTCCGCTGTGTCTCTGGGGAGGTTTCTCCTGGGAGAACTGCCATCAGTTGTATTCAGGACCAGAAGCCCTGAGGGAGGGATCAACATTCATCTTTGGGTGAAGACAAATCAAAACCACTCATTTATTATGATTGATGTTTGAAATGCTTGTTCATTTTATTCCTCAGAACTCAGCTAAATAGACCATATTCTGAGTTCTATGCCATTATATGAGCTTCCCTGGTGGCTCAGATGGGGAAGAACCTACCTGCAATGTGGGAGACCCAAGTGTGATTCCTGGGTTGGGAAAATCCTTTAGCGGGAGGGAATGACACCTCATTCCAGTATTTTTACCTCCTTCATTTTTTTAATTTTATGCCATTTTATTGGTGGAGAAAATATATTTTATTTTTTAAAATATAGTTTATACTGGCTACTAAGCAGTTTAGAAATTGTAAACATTTGCTTTGTTGTTGTTCCGTAGCTAAGTCATGCCTGACTCTGCAACCCCATGGACTGCAGCACCCCAGACTCCTCTGTCCTCCATTATTAATTAACACCAAATATTAAACAAGTGAAAACTCTGATAGTCTTTGATTCTCTGTTATAAATAGTATATGAAAAATATATGTCTTCTTTTATTACCTTGATTATTTCTTTTTATCATTCAGTTTTATTGAGGCTAATTTACATGCAGCAAATGATGCTGTTAAATAGGCCAGCAAATCTGGAAAACTCAGCAGTGGCCACAGGACTGGAAAGGGCACTTTTCATTCCATCTTCAAAGAAGGCAACACCAAAGAATATTCAAACTATCATATAACTGTGCTCATTTCACATGCTAGCAGGGTAATGCTCAAAATCCTTCAAGCTAGGCGTCAATACTAAGTGAACCAAGAACTTCCAAATGTAAAAACTGGATTCAGAAAAGGCAGAGGAAGCAGAGATCAAATTGTCAACATCTGTTGGATCATAGAAAAAGCAAGGGCATTTAAAAAAAAATCTACTTCTGCTTCATTGACTACACTAAGGCCTTTGACTGTATGGATCATAACCAACTGTGGAACATTCTTAAAGAGATGGGAATACCAGACCAACTGACCTGCCTCCTGAGAAACCTGTATGCAGGTCAAGAAGCAAAAGTTAGAACTGAATATGAAACAACAGACTGATTCAAAATTGGGAAATGAGTTTATCAAGGCTGTATATTGCCACTCTGCTTATTCAACCTATATGCAGAGTACATCATGCGAAATGCTGGATGCCCCACAAGCTGGAATCAAGATTGCCAGGAGATATATCAATAACCTCAGATATACAGGTGCCACCACTCTTATGGCAGAAAGTGAAGAGGAACTGTAGAGCCTCTTGTTGAAGGTAAAAGAGGAGAGTGAAAAAACTGGCTTAAAACTCAACTTTCAAAAAATGAAGATCATGGCCTGTCCCATCACTTTATGGCAAATAGATGGAGAAACAATGGAAACAATAGCAGACTTTATTTTTGGGTGCTCCAAAATCATTGCAGAGGATGACTGCAACCATGAAATTAAAAGACGTTTGCTCTTTGGAAGAAAAGCTATGACCAACCTAGACAGCATAATAAAAAGCAGAGACATATCTTTGTCAACAAAGTGAAAGTGAAGTGAAAGTGAAGTTGCTCAGTCGTGTCCAACTCTGCGACCTGTGGACTGTGGCCCACCAAGCTCTTCCGTCCATGGGATTCTCCAGGCAAAAATACTGGGGTGGGTTGCCATTTCCTTCTTCAACAAAGGTTGTCAACAAAGATTCATCTAATCAAAGCTTTGGTTCTTTCAGTAGTCATGGATAGATGTGAGAATTGGACCATAAAGAAAGCTGAGAGCTTAAGAATTGATGCTTTTGAAATGTGGTGTTGGAGGGGATCAAACCAGTCAATCTTAAAGGAAATCAGTCCTGAATATTCATTGGAAGGACTGATGCTGAAGCTGAAGCTCCAATACTTTGGCCACTTGATGCCAAGAACTGACTCATTTGAAAAGACCCTGATGCTGGGCAAGTTTGAAGGCGGGAGGAGAAGGGGACAGACAGAGAAGGAGATGGTTGGATGGCATTACCAACTCGATGGACATAAGCTTGAGCAAGCTCCGGGAGTTGGTGGTGGATAGGGAAGCCTGGTGTGTTGCAGTCCATGGGGTCTCAAAGAGTCAGACACGACTTAGTGACTGAACAATAACAGTGATATTTTATTAATATTTTATTAGTGTTTCAATTTGCATTTGCTTGATGATATATAATGCAGAGTATCTTTCATATGCTTATTTACCATCTGTACATCTTCTTTGGTGAGTTATCTGGTAAAGTTTTTAGCTAATTTTTCAGTTAAATATTGTTCCCTTAGTATTGAGTTTTAAGTTACGATGTATATTTTGAATCACAGTGTTTTATCTTATGTGCTTTTCGCTTGTATTTTCTCCAATTGTGGCTTGTCTTATCTATCATTCTCTTGACATTTTCTTTTGTGGAGCAGAAGTCTTTAATTTTAATGAAGTCTGGTTTATCCATTATTTCTTCCATGAATTGTGTCTTTTTTTTTTTTTCATCTAAAGATAATACCCAAGGTTATTAATGTTTTTTTCTATGTTATCAACTAGGAGTCTTTCAGCTCAACATTTTACATTTAGGTTTGTGATTCATTTTGAGTGAAGTTTTGTAAAGGGTCTAAGGTCTGTGTCTACATTCATTTTTTGAATGTTGACTGTCTACTTGCTTCTGAATTATTTGTTGAAGAGACTATCTCACCTCATTGTATTGCCTTCGCTCCTTCATCAAAGATGTTTTCTATCTTCCTGGGGTCTGTTTCTGGGCTCTATATTATGTTCCATTGATCTATTTTTCTATTTTATCACTGATTCCAGACTGTCTTGATTACCATAGCATTATAGTTAAGTCCTAAAGTCCTACAGTGTCAGTTCTCCAACTTTGTTTTTCTTTCTTTCCTTCAGTATCACATTGGCTGTGCTGGGTCTTTAGCCTCTCCATATAAGCTGTAGAATCATTTTGTTGATACACACAAATTAACACGGCAGGATTCTGATCAAGACTCCATTGAATCTATGTCCCTGTATTTTTGTCCTATAAATGGAACCATATAATATCTATCCTTTTAAATTTGGCCTTTTCACTTACCATAATGCATTTGCAATTTATTTGTTGTTGAGTGTATTAGGAACTCATTCATTTTAATTGCTAAGCAATGTTCTGTTTTGTGGCTATAACTGTTTCTTTATCCATTCATCATTTACCAACTGAAAGCCATTTCAGTTGTTTCTAGTTTTTGGTAATTATGAATAAAGTCACTATAAATATTCAAATACACGTTTTTGTATGAAAGCACAAGTTTTCACTTTTCTTAAGTAAGCAACTAGGAGGAGGATTGCTGGTCATATAAATGTATAAGAATTACTTTAGAGGAAAAATTTGTGAAATACATATATGAATATTGTATAATAAGCTATAATATTTTCTTCAGTTCAGTTCAGTCACTCAGTTGTGTCCAACTGTTTGTGACCCCATGAACCGCAGCATGCCAGGCCTCCCTGTCCATCACCAACTCCCAGAGTTTACTCAAAATCATGTCCATTCAGTTGGTGATGCCATCCAACCATCTCATCTTCTGTTGTCCCCTTCTCCTCCCACCTTCAATCTTTCCCAGCATCAGAGTCTTTTCCAACAAGTCAGTTCTTTGCATTAGGCCGCCAAGGTATTGCAGTTTCAGCTTCAGCATCAGTCCTTCCAATGAATGTTCAGGACCGATTTCCTTTAGGATGGACTGGTTGGATCTCCTTGCGGTGCAAGGGACTCTCAAGAGTCTTCTCCAACACCACAGTTCAAAAGCATCATTTCTTCAGTGCTCAGCTTTCTTTATAGTCCAACTCTCACATCCATACACGACTACTGGAAAAACCATAGCTTTGACTAGACAGACTTGTTGGCAAAGTAATGTCTCTGCTTTTTAATATGCTGTCTAGGTTGGTCATAACTTTCCTTCCAAGGAGCAAGCATTTTTTAATTTCATGGCTGCCGTCACCATCTGCAGAGATAATATATCCTTAAGTTACTTTAAAGAATTTTTTAAAACTTCCTTAGTAACTTATCTAAATAATCCTACTCATGCCCACTTTTTTTTTTTTTTGTCACGTTAAGAAGGTTGGCTGGGTTAGATTTGTCTACTAACAGTATTTTATTTTTTGTCTTGATAGATTTCAGGATTAAAATGCAAAAGAAAATTTTAAATAAAATATATCATTTTCATATTTGTTTGTTACACTACTATATACTTTCCTTTCTTTCTGGCAATAGATGCCAATTCATATCTGTTCATTCACTCTGAATAGAGGGAGTCAACTTAGGTAACTGAAAGTGAAGTTGCTCAGTCGTGTCCGACTCTTTGCGACCACATGGACTGTAGCCTACCAGGCTCCTCCCTCCATCGGATTCTCCAGGCAAGAGTACTGGAGTGGGTTGCCATTTCCTTCTCCAGGGATCTTCCTGACCCAGGGATCGAACCCTGGTCTCCTACATTCCAGGCAGACACTTTAACCTCTGAGCCACCAGGGAAGTCCAGGTAACTGAAATGCATATTAAATAGTGGGAATACATACCAATAAAATCTTATATTAGGTCTTATTAGGTCTTTTGCTTACCAACTATCTTCAGCACTACCAAGATATTGACAGATTTCTGATATTACCTTCACATGGCTTATATCTTCTGATCAGTTCCGGCAACCAAATAAGAGAGAGAGAGGGAGAGGAGAGAGACCGGGGAAGAGAAAGAAGGAGGGTGAGAGAGAGGTCAGGAGGAAGAATGGAGTGAAGGAAAGAAAGAAGAAAAGAAGGGAGGGCTTAATGGACCCAGATAATTCACAAACTGCACTCTCAGTGTCTGTCTGTATAGAGTCTAATGACTACTTACCTGATTTCAGTATATTTAATGTTTACAAAATCGTAACAATAGGACAGTTAACTTTCATATTGATTTATATTTTATTTTTTGTTCTTCAATAACCATGAGAGTAGAGATCATTTCAACTATATTTATAAGAGTAAGACTTGAAAGAAGACACTACTTGAAAATTATGAAATCCGCTCTGGGATGCATCTATCAAATTAAATTCTTATTTCTTAGGAACTTTTAACAAATTATAATAAAATGATAGATTTGTTAATTGCTCAGTACAAAGTGTAACACAAAGAGAATAATAAACTATTTTAATCTAATTATTATAGTTGACAAATAATAACAATTATTGTCTTCTTTCAAAAGTACTGTGTTAGTGATTTTCCACAATTCTATACAGCTAAACACTGATAGACGCTTAAACACTTTTAAACAATGATTTTATCAAGTTTTCTCAGCAGAGAAGCATCATTTTCTAGAAGCCTTGATTGAACTCCTTACTTGGTAAATTATTTATGTGTTTCATTAGCTGTTTTTTCAGAACTATTTCCTTGTTCTCTCATTTGAAACAAATTTCTCTGCCATTTCATTTTGCCTTATTCTCTCTGCCTCAGTGAAATTAGATGAAAGAGTTACTTCTCCCAGTCTTAAAAACGTGTCCTTGTGTTGTAGTATCCCATACAGTCTGCCCAGTGGCTTTGGTGGGAGAATGGTATCTGAAGTGAACAAGAATCATATCTTTCCCCAGGGTAAGTTGGCAGCTATCACTTGGTAGGAGATGGGGCTGGAGATGGATGGATGGGGCTAGAGCCAGGGCCAGGTGTGAACCCTGGTGTTTCCTCTGTTCAGCGGCCAACACCATCCTATTGGAGGGCAAAGTCAGGCCCTAAGTTGCTGGAACAGAAGGCTGCAGGTCAGGTCTGAGCTAGCTATGCCTGCTTCCAGCACCTGCACCCTTGCTCTACAGGGAAGCAGTTCTGGGGCCAGATGGGCTGGAGTAGGTGTTCAGCACAGGTTGTGGTGCAGACTGGGGTGGTCCTGGTCCAGTGTTCTGGACCTCTCCCAATTCACTGTCTTTCTAAGCACCATCAATGGCTGTCCTCTTTCCACTCAGATACTACATCATGCCAGAGATGGCTCCCAATAGGATTACAAGGTACAAACTCTGTGTATGAAATAAATAAGCTACAAGTATATGTTCTGTAGCAAAGGGAATATACCCAACATTTTATAATAACTTTAAATGGAGTATAATCTATAAAAATATTAAATCTTTATATTGCACACCTGAATCTTTATTTAAGTCAACCCTACTTGAATTAAAAAAGCTCTGATTGTAATTAAGTATAAGGTATATATTTTAAGAAGAGAAGAAAAAATTTCAAGTAAAATATATTTGAATTATATTTTAAAAAATGAAATTAATTCAAAGTAAAAATGATAAATACACCAGATTCTGCAAGATTGAGTAAGTATATCAAAATAAAAAATTTTGATGACCATTCATGCTTTCCATAAATATTATTGATTACCTGCTATGAGCCAGATACTTTTCTAGGCATTGAGGATGAAGCAAAGAACAAGACTGATAAGACAGGAGCTGGCAAATATGGCGCCTGGGGCAAATTTGTTCTGCTATCTGTTTTTTAAATAAAGTTTTATTGGAGCATAGCCATGACCATTCATTTGGGTTACTGTCCATAGTTTCTTTTATGCTATAAGGGCAGAGTGCGTGCATGCTCAGTCGTTTCAGTTGTGTCCGACTCTATGCAATTCCACGGACTATAGCTCACCAGGCTCTTCTGTTTAAGGGACTATTCCAGCAAGGATACTAGAGTGGGTTGCCATTTCCTTCTCCAAGGATCTTCCTGATCCAGGGATCGAACCCATGTCTCCTGTGGCTCCTGCATTGGCAGGCGGATTCTTTACCACTGAGTCACCTGGACTTCCCATAAAGGAAGAGTAGCTAAATGCAATACACACGTATGGCCCATACTGCAAACAAAAATTTACTATCTGACCATTTCTATAAAACGTTTGCAAAATCCTGGACAAGACTATTCTCATGGAGCTTATATTCTAGCCGGCAGGTGATTGGGACAGAAAAATTATGTATGTACATAGGATAATATCAGATTGTGCCAAGTGTAAATAAAGGCAGATATATTAGAGAGGGATCAGAGTTTGATTAATTTCTTTATACTGGATATTTCTAAGGAGAGGACGTTTGAGACACAATAAGTGAAAAGAAAGGTTCAAGTATGAAATAATCTGGAAGTAATCTTCTTTAGGCAAAGAGAATAGTAGGTGCAAAGGCCCTGAGTTAAGAAAAAACTTGGCATGTGTATGAAACGAAAGACAATAAGGCTTGAGTTAATACATCAGAGCCAAAGGGAGAGATAAGGTTGAAGGGTTTGTTGATGACAAGAACTCTTCAGGTCTTATAGACCAGTGGTCCCCAACCTTTTTGGTACCAGGGACTGGTTGTGAGGAAGACAATTCTTCTAGGGATGTGGGGAAGATGGTTTCAGGATGATTCAAGTGTATTACGTTTACTGTGCTTTTTATTTCTATTATTATTACATTCTGATATATAACAAAATAATTATACAACTCACCCTAATGGAGAATCAGACCATAAGGCATTAGGTTCTCATAAAGAGCATGCAACCTAGAGCCCTCACACGCACGGTTCACAGTTCATGCTCCTGCGAGAATATAATGCTGACCTCGGATCTGATGGGAGGTGGAGTTCAGGCTGTAATGTGAACGGAGGGGAGCGGCAGTAATGTAGACGAAGTTTCACTTGCTTGCAGCCCACCACTCACCTCCTGCTGGGTGGCCTGGTACCTGTCTGTGCCCCTGTTATAGACTATAGTAAGGAATTTGGGATTTTCTTCTCATTATAATGAGAAGACACTGGAGCAACCTAACAATGGGGGTGATTTTATCTGTCTCAGTGCTGAAAATATTTCTAAAATATAAATTCCTGGTAAAGTGACCTTATAAGTCATTAAGTTTTTTTGGTAAGGAAACTATACTACAAACCAATAGCTAACATTTATTTAGTGATAAACACTGTAGGCATTGATTGTCATTATAATCAGAGATAAGAATATTACCACTTTTATTTAATATTATTTTGGAAATACTAGCTAATGTTATAGGCAAAATAAATAAGAATTGCAAATACTGGAGAGGGAAATGGAAATTATTTTAGTATATGTAGGTATTGTGGCTGAAAACCAGGATATGCAAAAGGAAAAAAATTAGTAATTACAAAGTAAATATACTGGCATAAAAACAATAGTTTTCTCCTTATCAACAAAAAGCAACTCAAACATTTAAAAGGGAAAAGCTCAAATATAATAGCAAAAGAAATATAAAATAGTTAGAAATATCTAAGCAAATACTCAAGAAAGCTAGTGAAAAATCCCTGAGTCACATAAAAGAGCTTGAGAAGAGATACTTAGCATTTTTCTAATAAGAAACCTAAATAAAAACTGAAACTGAAAAGTTGACAATTTTTCCTGAATAAATTGATAAATTTAAGTTAATTTCAGTTAAAGTCACAGAGTGTTAGTCACCAAGAGCAAACTCTAATATTCATAAAGTTTTGGAAAAAACACATACAACTTCTCCACCAAACAGAAAGACACACTTCTTTTAAATGGGATATGCTGCCTGATTGGCAGTATAATAAGTATACTAATGCCTGTGACTGGGCTTCTCATGTGGCGTTAGTGGTAAAGAATCTGCCTGCCAAGGAGGAGATGGAAGAGACTCAGAAAAGATTCTAAAGTAGCCCCTGATTTATAGAGTTACAGAACACAAAGACAAGATGAACCCACGATAATGAGACAAAAATAGACAACACATAACGTTAAACAAAATTTTATTAAGATGTAACTTACATGAAATAAAATGCATCTATTTTACGCATAGTTAGATAAGTGAAAGTCGCTCAGTCATGTCTGACTCTTTGCGACCCCATGGTCTAAACAATCCATGGAATTCGCCAGGCCAGAATACTGGAGTGGGTAGCCTTTCCCTTCTCCAGGGGATCTTCCCAGCCGGGATCAAATGCAGGTCTCCCACATTGCAGGCAGATTCTTTACAGCTGAGCCACCAGGGAAGCCCGAGAATACTGGAGTGGATAGATAGCCTTTCCCTTCTCCAGGGAATCTTCCCACCCAGGAATCGAACCGGGGTCTCCTGCACTGCAGGCAGATTATTTACCAACGGAGCTATCAGGGAAGCCCACAGTTACATAAGTTTGGACAAATGTATAACTACACATATAACACATATAATTACATGCTTATAAATATATAAAAATATTAGTCGCTCAGTCGTGTCCAACTTTTTGTGACCCCATGGGCTGTAGTCCACCAGGCTCCTCTGTCCACGGGATTCTCTAGGCAAAAATACTGGAGTGGGTTGCCATTTCCTCCTGCAGGGGACCTTCCCAACTGTACATAAAGGAGACTTCATTAATGTGCATTAGAGGATACCCCAGGTTAACTGTCATAGAAAACCATCTCTTGAGCCTTTAAATTCTATACTAATTCTACACCTCTGGTTGGCTGACTAATCTAAAGCCAGACATCTTGGAATGTGAAGTCAAGTGGGCATTAGAAAGCATCACTACAAACAAAGCTAGTGGAGGTGATGGAATTCCAGTTGAGCTCTTTCAAATCCTGAAAGATGACGCTGTGAAAGTGCTGCACTCAATATGCCAGCAAGTTTGGAAAACTCAGCAGTGGCCACAGGACTGGAAAAGGTCCGTTTTCATTCCATTCCCAAAGAAAGGCAATGCCAAAGAATGCTCAAACTACCGCACAGTTGCACTCATCTCACATGCTAGTAATAGTAAAGTAATGCTCAAAATTCTCCAAGCCAGGCTTCAGCAATACATGAACCATGAACTCCCTGATGTTCAAGCTGGTTTTAGAAAAGGCAGAGGAACCAGAGATCAAATTGCCAACATCCGCTGGATCGTGGAACAAGCAAGAGAGTTCCAGAAAAACATCTACTTCTGCTTTATTGACTATGCCAAATCCTTTGACTGTGTGGATCACAATAAACTGTGGAAAATTCTGAAAGAGATGGGAATACCAGACCACCTAACCTGCCTCTTGAGAAATCTGTATGCAGGTCAGGAACCAACAGTTAGAACTGGACATGGAACAACAGACTGGTTCCAAATAGGAAAAGGAGTACGTCAAGGCTGTATACTGTCACCCTGCTTATTTAACTTATATGCAGAGTACATCATGAGAAACACTGGACTGGAAGAAACACAAGCTGGAATCAAGATTGCTGGGAGAAATATCAATAACCTCAGATATGCAGATGACATCACTCTTTTGGCAGAAAGTGAAGAGGAGCTAAAAAGCCTCTTGATGAAAGTGAAAGAGGAGAGTGAAAAAGTTGGCTTAAAGCTCCACATTCAGAAAACGAAGATCATGGCATCTGGTCCCATCACTTCATGGGAAATAGATGGGGAAACAGTAGAAACAGTGTCAGACTTTATTTTTGGGGGCTCCAAAATCACTGCAGATGGTGACTGCAGCCATCAAATTAAAAGACACTTACTCCTTGGAAGAAAAGTTATGACCAACCTAGATAGTATAATCAAAAGCAGAGACATTACTTTGCCGACTAAGGTCCGTCTAGTCAAGGCCATGGTTTTTCCTGTGGTCATGTATGGATGTGAGAGTTAGACTGTGAAGAAGGTGAGCGCTGAATAATTGATGCTTTGAACTGTGGTGTTGGAGAAGACTCTTGAGAATCCCTTGGACTGCAAGGAGATCCAACCAGTCCATTCTAAAGGAGATCAACCCTGGGATTTCTTTGGAAGGAATGATGCTAAAGCTGAAGCTCCAGTACATTGGCCACCTCATGCAAAGAGGTGACTCATTGGAAAAGACTCTGATGCTGGGAGGGATTGGGGACAGGAGGAAAAGGGGATGACCGAGGATGATATGGCTGGATGGCATCACGGACTCGATAGACGTGAGTCTGAGTGAACTCTGGGAGACAGTGATGGACAGGGAGGCCTGGCGTGCTGTGATTCATGGGGTCGCAAAGAGTCAGACATGACTGAGCGACTGAACTGAAGTGACCTGGTGCTATTTGTTTCCATCAACCTGATTGCGAATCTAAAGACATTGTTGAAATGTCTATTTTTCTTGCCATCCTCAGAAGATTGCTGCAGATCTACTCTATGATTCTCATTCTTTTCAGCTCACAATACAAATAACTTATTATTTTTTGTAACCTATGTCTTATAATAAAGCAGTGCTGAAAAATTAAATAGAAGGATGTTCAGTTGCCATATAGGCTATGAAAATGATTTGCTGGTGGTGATTTTTAAGCTTGATTCTAAATAGATTTATGAAGAATGGCACTTGGAAGGTGTGGTTCAAATTTTGGTATTTAACGTATCTTGAAATTATAGGCCTACTCTCCCTGAAATTTCAAGAAGCATAGAGCTGAGGCTCTTAAGGGTATAGCAGTGATGAAAGCTTTCATAGTCATTTCTAAAAAGCAACACTTTGTCGTTTTCTGTCTTCAGTGGTTCTCTAATATACTTGCAGAAGGAAGGCAACAGAAAACCAAGAATAAAAATAACTGAGCTCTCCACAACTGGGCTTCCTGCTTACTTTCCCTGTTCAAAGAAAAGAGGAGACACCATCTTGCAATAGAGGCTTTATAGACAACCGGGCTTCACCAGTGACAGTCGGCATTTGATGTCCCATATCTCTTGGTTCTTCTTGTTGCCAATGGTCGGCCTGCTGACACCCCAAAAAGTTACTTTATGCTTCTTTGTGGTCATTCTTTTGCATTCTGACCCCAGGCAACTATCTGGGCCCTGTGAAAACAACCATTCAGAAAACAACCATAATGGCAACAGTTTTTCTTTTGTATCTTCATTTTCACTTTCTGCTCCTTCTCCCTCAATTTATCCAGGCACCAAGCTCCAAGTGTTAATCATTTAATGAGTGACTAATGCAGGATACCAGGATTGGAATAGAACAGAACACATCTAGAAATAAAGTATTTCAATAGCAAAGAAGTAACGAAAGAATTTTCCAGGAGCAGAAACGGGCTTATGGGAGATATTTCATCTGCGTGTGCATATATGTATGGGTGTGTGCTCCTTAGATGCTTGACTTCCTGAGAGGCAAATTATGAGAATTACATGAATTATTAGGTATATTCATACAACAAAATACTAAAGAGTCATTGAAAAGAGTGAGATACATTTATGCCTACATATTTGTGTGTAAATAAATAATAGAAATAATAGATTAGTGTGCAGAGAGAAAAAGGATGGAGGGACATGTTTCATTTGGTTAACTGTGGCCATCTCTGAAATTTTTGGTGAGGACGACTTTCTTTCCTTTTTAAACTTAATTATTTCTATAGTGTTTGAATTTTGTATGATTTGAGCAATCCGAAAAATAAATAATAAAAGTCAAGGGAACTCCAGAGTTTGCCTAAAGTGGAAGATTATCTGGTGGATCCATAAATCAAAATAACTTAAAACACAGCAGCTTAAGTATTCACCGTATGCTCGGTTAAGAGAGAAGGTGCTTCTAACTTTAAGAATGTGAAACTGAAGAATACAAGTTACATTTTTTTTGTTCCACAGACCTGATCATCTCACTTCCAACAAGTTAAGGAAAGGAGAAAGAACGGGAAATGAAAAACGTACAGAGTGATGGCTGTGAGACAGGAAGGAAAAGACTGACAACCAAAGTGTGTTCCAAGAAATGAGTACACAATTGGACTAAAGTATTAAAAGGACGCATTTGAGAAGGGGACCCAGAGTGATGAGCAGCAGCAGCAGCAGCTGTCCCAGTGTGCGAAGCCCTCCTCATGGTTCTCCTCAGTTCATCCCCACATCAACATGGTGAGGACACTTACCCTTTTGGAGCCTCAGTGTTCCCCTTTCTAAAATGGGTATGAGCATTGTGCGACTCACTGGCTGATTGTGAGGATTAAATGACATGATGGCTGTAAAACACTCAGCATAGTGCGTGAGACACAGCACTGCTTGTTCACTGTGATTGCTTTCTCCACCCCCATTTTACAGATGTGGGAATCGTATCTGAAACTTGCCCAAGGTCTAAGAACTAGTAAGTGCCAGAGCTAATATCTGAATCTGGGCTTGTCTGTTTCCAAATCTGTTTCAGGATTTATGTGAAAAAGTTACATTCTGGAACCCTCATTAAACACCCTGAAAATTCCACTAGTTTTGATGATCATTTTTAGGATCATGATGTACAAGTGTAAAACTAACTATGACCTATTGTTGTAGGCAAACAGAAACAGACTCACAGACTTAGCGAACGAACTTACAGTTGTCGGCGGAAGAATGGAGGGAAGGGATAGTTAGGGAGATTGGGATAGATGTGCACATACTGCTATATATATAATGGATAACCAAAGAGGACCTACTGTATGGTACAGGGAACTCTGCTCAATATTATGTGGCAGCCTGGATGGGAGGGGAGTTTGGGGGAGAATGGATACATGTATATGGCTGAATCCCTTTGCTGTTCACCTGAATCTGTCACAACATTAGTAATCAGTGTTAACAAGTTTTGATTAACAATCAACATTGTTATCATTCTATACCCCAATACAAAATAAAAAGTTATTTTAAAAAGACCTATTGTTGGAGAAATAGGCATGTTGCTGGAAGCATGCATTATTAGAGACATCAACAAAAACAGATCACACCTTTTCTGTAGAGGAGACCATGTTCTATAAGCAGGGTTTGTAGATTGTAATGAATTTTTCTTAAAATAATACTGAAGCATAGAGTGTGACCACTTCACTTTCAATGCTAGTGGGAGAGAACAGCACATGACTCCTGCAGTGACTGGCATCAAAGTGACAGATGACTGCCCATGACTCTGACTTCCTGGCATAACCTACTACCTTCCTGGCATAGTAACCTTGCCAGTATAGCAGGAGCTGCTCCAAGGAAAAGCTTATGATGAGGTGGGGCAGGGCTGAGGCATTAACTTTGCTACTGCTGCTTTGTAAAGATAAATCAAGACAAGTCAACTCTGCTAGGGAAGTTATACTGGCACTGAAGAGGAAATCAAAAAGACAGAAGCAAAGAGGAAAGGACTGCAGGTCTTTGGTCAGAGGTCAGTGGTGCTGCAAGTTGGGATGCCTGGCCAGGAAATATTTTTTTAAACAGGCAAATCCACTGTGGTGTGTGCTTTAATGGAAAATGCAGACCCACAGTGTAGCAGTGAAAAGTGGTGCAGACTCTAGTTCAGCTTGTCCTAAACCAAATTGATTTCCTGGCTTTGAATGCTAGACAGAAACTCCTGGTTCAGTTATTCAAACTGAAAAAAAAAAAAGTCCCCTGAAGGAGTACGGGATGAGAAATGAATGTGTTGAAAGGGTAGCAAGAGAGCAACAGGAGCGGGAAGTTAGTGTTTAATGGGAACAGAGCTTCAGTTTGCATGCTCAAGTCACTCAGTCGTGTCCAACTCCTTGCGACCCCATGGATTGTTGCCCGCCAGACTCCTCTGTCCATGGAATTTTCCAGGCAAGAATACTGGAATGGGTTTCCATTTCCTACTCCAGGGGATCTTCCTGACCCAGGGATTGAACCTGCATCTCCTGTGGCTTCTGCATTAGCAGGAGGATTCTTTACCACTGTGCCACCTGGAACCCCAAGTTTCAGTATAAAAAAGCAAAAGGTTTGGGAGATAGATGCTGGTGAGACTTGCACAACAATATGAATGTACTTAGTTCCAGTGACCTGTGTAGTTAAATATGGTTAAACTAGTGTGTTTTATATATGGCTTTTACCGTAATAATAATAATAATAAAAAGTAAAAATAAGGGTGAGGTTCACAAAGCTGATGTTTTAGAATCAGGTGCAGACACCTGGCTTTAGAATGAACATCATGAAGGGAAGACAAGCTTCACTTGAATATAACCCAAAGGCCAGAGGAGGTTAGTTCAACCTATTCATCTCTCCTGTCTGACACTGCCATCTGCTCTGAGCCAAACTGGCTATGAAGTACAGTGGTTGGTTTATCACTTGGTACAGACCCTGTCTGTCTACCTTAACAGGAGGGAATTTGAGGCAGAATGCAAATTCTTGAATTGCAGTCATTCATACACAGTGGGCTTCTATTCTACCAAATCTCTGGGGAGAGGAAAATCTTGAACTTATAAAAGTGACAGGGGAATGTCCATTCACTTAGCCAAATAGAAGTCTTGTCCTCTCACGTCTAGCCTGGATCCATGGTGAAGGGCAGATTTCTGAACCAGTGGGGCTATACAGCAAGGATGGCAGTGAAAACGACTCTTCCTACATAGTCATCAGGATGACAATTCCCTGGCATCCCTCCCCTTTGCTCCTGAGGGTCTGAGGAAAGAAAAGGGGGAAGGAAAATCAGAAGAGTGTAGAGTAGGAAAGCATGAAATTTTTTCTAGAGGGGCCTAGAATTTTCTAGAGTCTGTAGCTGTAGACACTCTGTAGACAGTCTGTAGCTATAGACACTTAAAGATTTGATTATCTTTGCTAGGGACTGAATGTGTACCTCCAAAACTGAAGCCTAGTACCAGATGTGATGGTATTAAGAGGTGAGGCCTTTGGGAGGTGACTAGATTATAGTGTGTGTGTGTAGGAGGGGAGCTTCCTGAATTGGATTAGCGCCCTTACAAAGAGACTGCAGAGAGCTCCTGTGCTCCTTCTATTAATAATGTGTAAGGATACAGGGAGAAATGGTCAAGTGCAACCGAGAAGAGGACCCTCAATAGAATCCAAATATGCTGGCATCCTGATCTTAGACTTCCAACCTCCAGAACTGTGAGAAGTCAATTTCTGTTGTCTGCTACCTACCCAGTCTGCTGTATTCTGTTACAGCAGCCCATACCAACTAGACACTCTGATGCCAACAGTAGCCATCTATGCTGGTAGAGTAATCAAGTGACTTGAGGGGGTGCTAAGTATTTTTGTTTTTCTAGGTGTTCTTGTCAAACAACAATAAATGTTTCTTAGTTATATGAGCAAACAAATGAAGACCCCTAAATAACTTGTTTCGAGTGATAACTATAAAGAACAAAAACAACCAGGGAGCAGTTGGCTATATTTTCTGGGCCTTAGTAGAATATCTGAAAAGATTTCAATGTCCTCATCCCCACTCCTTATCACATACTAATACCCATGTCCAGTCAGTTTGCAAGGGGCACATTTGTACAAACAGGTGAATGGAAAGGATCACTCATTGATCTCATTCTGATTTTACATGAGATTCCTGTTCCTGTCATTAGCAGACATTGTTATTAGAATGACTTAATGGACAAGAGGGTCTGTTAATACATGTCTTGTTCCAAGCAGTTTGGAATGGTTCAGAATGTCTTTCTACTTCCTTTTGTTCCAGTGAATGCAATCTTTGCTAGAGTTGCAGGTATATTTCTCAGGTGGTCATCCTTAGAGGGGACAAGCACTGTGCCAGAAGCAGTGAAAAAATTTCACTTAGACATCCTAACACAATGTTGCAATTTTTTTTTTACTAAATCTCATGCTTGAGTAACATAAAAGTACTACTGTCTTCTAGTACTAAGTAAGGAATTAGACAGATTTTCTGGTAGCCTGGTCCAAATCTCAGAGCAGGAACCTGAAGGAGAGCTTGTGATGGGTTCCTGTCATGAACAAATCAATATATGTATAGATATAAATGAGTCTTGATCAGTTTTAAAACAGCAAATTCAGAGATGAATCCCTATAAAATAAAGTCCTTATGTTTTTGCGTTTTATAAACTTTTTCATTTTATGGTGCCTTGAGCATCAACAGATGTTGATAAAAACATAATTCTTTATACCGTCTTTAAAAACATAACCCATAAAAAAATTAAACTAGTTATTTCTTTCTGAGACTCATTTTGGGAATTATAGATGTATAATTTTTATTTCAAATTAAAAGAGAAAAAAGGTTTCTAGAACCCCGCCAATCCTAGCTTTTATGGCAGCTTTAATTCCATTTCTTTTAGGAAAACAAACTTGTCCTTGCTAGAAATGAATAAATAACAATCCATTAAGAATCTCCTGTTAAGCAGGAGGAAATTATTCTTCTATTACAAATTGCTAAAGCATAAATCACTGTGCTTTTAGTCTCCCTTACCAGTGGTTTAGAGAGGACATCACTCCTCTTCCACTGTTTCAGGAAGCAGCTTGAATCTTTCCACTCTTGAGTAAGACTACAGGTTATTCCATAAGATTCCAACAGAATCAGTGTTGAAGAACCGAGTTTGAAGAACTCTTTAGAGACTGAGATTCATCAGTGTCAGCCAACGGAAAACTCATTTGATCCTTAAGAAATGTGTATGTATTCTCTTTTGACTCCAGTGGGCCATTTGCAGCAAGACAAACTAGTGGGCGTCTCAGAGAACAAGGAATGGCACAAATCCATGCATTAATGCACTGCTTTCATCTGGCTTCACAAACGGTTTACCATTCCATTCACTTTTTTCCTACGGGAAACTGGAAATATGCTTCCACTGGCTTCTGGCACAGTGCTTGGTCCCTTCAAGTACAACCATCTCAGGAACACACCTGCACTCTCGCAAAGATTGTGTTCACCGGAACAAAGGGGAGGCGGAAAGACATTCTGAAATGTTCCAAATTCCTTGGAACATGCCCTGTATTAACAGACCCTCTTGTGTGTTAGATCATTCTAATCACAAAGTCTGCTAATGCCTTTTGTGAACAGGAATCTTTGTAACTTTAGCGAGGGGGAGTAATGACCTCAACAGCTTTTACTGGACCTCAAAAATATATAATTGTCAGCAACATGGCAATTTTTTTACATCAGTAACAAAATGGCTTTTTTTTTTTTTTTTTTGGTAAATAAATACAGGAAACTGCTTTTACATTTATCCGCAAAACAAGGACCAAAACAAGCAAAGATATGCAAAACATTTTGTCAGGGGAGGTGGGGAGCTAGATTCTTAACTTTATGTACAAAGGTCGTGCAAAACAAAGCAAGCTACAAGTAAAATGAACATAAAACAATGCAAATTTCTAGTGAAAGGAGGTGTCTAAAACTGTGAAAGGTCTGAGATTTTACACTGCGTACAAACTAACAAGTTAACCTGACACGGTTTTGTGGATGCCTGTAGAAGAATTGAGACTCCTGGGTGAGACGAAGGCCTATTTATTACTCACAGCAATAGCGATAGCGGGAGTATCTGTATTTGGTGTTGATTTTCTGAGGCTGTTCCCATAGGGTGATGTGAATAGGGCCAAATGACACCTGTGCAGGCAGCGGGTTGCCTTGTAGGAGAGGAATTCTGAACTTTGGGTACCTGGGCACTTGAATCTTTTATAAAGGGCAGTAATATGCAGGTCAGGAAGCAACAGTTAGAACTGGACATGGAACAACAGACTGGTTCCAAATAGGAAAAGGCTGTATATTGTCACCCTGATTATTTAACTTATATGCAGAGTACATCATGAGAAACGCTGGGCTGGAAGAAGCTGGAATCAAGATTGTCAGGAGAAATATCAATAACCTCAGATATGCAGATGACACCACCTTTATGGCAGAAAGTGAAGAGGAGCTAAAAAGCCTCTTGATGAAAGTGAAAGAGGAGAGTGAAAAAGTTGGCTTAAAGCTCAACATTCAGAAAATGAAGATCATGGCATCTGGTCCCATCACTTCATGGGAAATAGATGGGGAAACAGTGGAAGCAATGTCAGACTGTATTTTTTGGGCTCCAAAATCACTGCAGATGGTGATTGTGGCCATGAAATTAAAAGATGCTTACTCCTTGGAAGGAAAGTTGTGACCAACCTAGATAGCATATTCAAAAGCAGAGACATTGTTTTGCCAACAAAGGTCCGTCTAGTCAAGGCTATGGTTGTTCCAGTGGTCACGTATGGATGTCAGAGTTGGACTGTGAAGAAAGCTGAGTGCTGAAGAATTGATGCTTTTGAACTGTGGTGTTGGAGACTCTTGAGAGTCCCTTGGACTGCAAGGAGATCCAATCAGTCCATTCAAAAGGAGATCAGTCCTGGGTGTTCTTTGGAAGGACTGATGCTGAAGCTGAAACTCTATTACTTTGGCCACCTCATATGAAGAGTTGACTCATTGGAAAAGACTTTGATGCTGGGAGGGATTGGGGGCAGGAGGAGAAGGGGACGACAGAGGATGAGATGGCTGGAAGGCATCAATGACTCGATGGATATGAGTTTGAGTGAACTCCAGGAGTTGGTGATGGACAGGGAGGCCTGGCATGCTGCAATTCATGGGGTCGCAAAGCCATGTCTGACTGAGTGACTGTATTGAACTGAAGCATGCTTTCCCTTTGCTTTGGAGTTAGACATTATTTTACTGAATTGTAGTTACGTCTGTCCTTTGTTTCAGAGCATCATCTCCATCTTAAAAGGCTGTGAACAAAACTTCTCTTAGCTCTAGTGGGAGACATTATCTCTGTCTTCTAAGGTGGATTGGTAGGTGAACATCCTTGAAATTGTAGTCTAGAACAAGGAGCAGCCAATGAATATTTGCAAGATGTACAGAAATGCCAAAGACCCATACTGAATCATCTTCCAGTGGGACTATCTGTGATACTGTGTTCTAGTTTTAACCAATAACAAACTTCAGGTCATCAGCCATTCATTCATTCTCAGTGGGTTGCTCATTAAGTCAATGACTCTGTCAGTCATTTCACAAACATTACTGAGTGCTTGCTATGTACTGTAGAGAAGCAAAAAGAGAAATATTGAGTACATTTCCCTGAGGAAATTACATACTAGTGAAAGAAACAGTAACTAAAAAGATGATATTAATGTTAGGCAGAGGTAACACTGTACATTCACCGTAGTTTTTCTTCCTGGGAATGCATAAAAACTGTGTTTTCAGGTTTCCTTATATGTGCCAGATAGAGCAGTGGTAAATAATCTGCCTGCCAATGAAGGAGACACAAGAGACTTGAGTTCAATCCCTGGGTTGGGAAGATTCCCCTGGAGTAGGGAATGGAAACCCACGTCAGTGTTCTTGCCAGTAAAATTCCATGGTTAGAGGAGCCTGGTGGGCTACAGTACCAGGGTCACCAAGAGTCAGACAGGAATGAGCACACACAGCTGCCTTGTACTTGCCATTAGTTTGGGAACATGTGACTTAGTTGCAGTCAATTGGATATGACCAATTGCTTATACAATGTAAGCTAGTGGTAGGCTAGGTCCTTCAAAACTTTCCATAGAACGATGAAGCTTTCTCTTCCTTGGTCATGAAATCTGCGGAAGGCTGCCAGTTCCACATCAGATTTGCATGAGCAAAAAATTAACTTTTATTATCTCCTGTTTACAAATGAGGAAACAGAACCACACTATAATCCCTAAATTTGGTAATGGAGATCTATCATTTCCAGCACCATGAACAAACTCGGAGCAAGAGTCCTGACTTACTCATTTCACGTTCACTTGCCATTTATGTCAAGAAAGAGATAGTCATAGTAATAACTATGGGGCACAGAATTAAAGCGGATACTTTTTATTTGTTTAGGTATTTTTTTTAAGATAAAAAGTGTTTGAATATAACCATGGGTGAAGGAAATGAATCAATGGAGAGGGAGAGGGTGAAGTTATGGAAAGAAAGGTCTTCAAGGGAAGGTAGAAGAGGAAGATCTG
The DNA here is from genome assembly GCF_032405125.1 of Capricornis sumatraensis. Lineage (NCBI taxonomy): Eukaryota > Metazoa > Chordata > Mammalia > Artiodactyla > Bovidae > Capricornis > Capricornis sumatraensis. Next base: position 75,386,251 of record NC_091082.1, read on the forward strand.
GAAGAGCCAGTAAACATGTGAGAAAATCACCTCCTCTTTTTAAAAAAATATTCTTATCCGACCACATGAGAACAAGGAGTAATAAACACTTGAGTGATGGCTTTGGGGAGTGATTGTTTTATTTAAGGCAAGGGAGATAGAGACAGCATTAAGAAAATATGTTAGGTTGTAGATTTCAGCCATTGACAGAAAAAATAGTACGTACTGTCTATTTTGTACTAAACAGTTCGTTAGAGCATTCACAAACATCTCAATGCATCTACTCGGTATTCAGCAAGGCACTTCGATATTGCTATTATTAATTTCACAGATGAAGTAACTGAAAGTCCTAGCGGTGAAGTAATTTATCTGCTAAAAGGTGGCAGAGCTAGGGCTCAGATCTGATCTGTCTGACTCCATGCTGCTTCTACACTAGAATGATCCAATGGAGGAGGCTAAGGAACAACATTAGGTCAGCAATCTCAGAGAATTTGAGCCAAGATGTTTGACTGTGCTCCTGAGGTCACATCGCCTATGTCCAAGAATAGTAACCTGCCAAAGGAGATGCACTGAGAACCTCCATATAGACAAGAGAGCTTTAAAAAGATTTAAAAATGGAACAATGAAGTCAATCAACAATAGAGGAATGAACTCACCAGTCTTCTACCAATTTGGGTTCATGATATTATGCAACTTGAATGGTTACAACCTTCTCACTGTGAAAGCTGATTCAGAAGGAATTAAAAGGTTGTAATAGACCTTTGGACTTCCCAAATGGTGCTAGTAGTAAAGAATCTGCCTGCCAATGCAGGAGACACAAGGGACATGGGTTTGATTCCTGGGTCAGGAAGATCTCCTGGAGAAGGAAATGGCAACCCATTCCAGTATTCTTGCCTGAAAAATTCCATGGACAGAGGACCCTGATGGGCTACAATCTATGTAGTCATAAAAAAAGAGTTGGACACAACTAATGACTGAGCACGCACGCACACCAGACCTCAATATCTCCACTGCTGCATTAGCTTATTATCCTTTTCAGAACTACACTGATTCCTTTGAAGATGTAAGCACACATTGCATGAATATAAATGAGAAGGATTTATCAAGTCATGGGTGTGAGGCTGAAATAAAATTTTGGAAAATATTTATTATCTTGACTTAGTAAAATAGTCTTCAGGACCTGAAATTAGAGATCCAAAATTGTATGTGTTCAAATAGGTTGTGCTTTCTAAACCAAAGAAACACATTAATTCAGCAATAAATTCCAGAAGTAACATTTAAGGTAAGTCTTTACCTTAAATGGAATGAAATGAATATTAATAGTGACACTGCACCCATGCTGGGAGCTATAAAGATGACAATAGAAGACCCTTGGTACAGGGTCTTCCAGGAAGGTACCTGGAGCATCAGGTGAGCCCCCAATGGAAACAGATCATAGATTACAAGGTAAAGTAAATGAACAGGATATATAACATGGGCTTGGCTGATGCTCTCCTCTCCCTTTTTTCGGAAAAGCATCTCCTTTCACAAAACTCTGCTTGCTCCTCCAAATTTCCACCTTGATGAGATCCTATAGTGCAGTGAATTCCCACAGCTTCCTAATGAAGGGATTATTTTGCTCCTGGGAATGCATTTTTCCCAGAAGAGTTTTCTGGTCTGGCAACATGACTGAAAATGATCAAGAATGCCTTTGCACATTTTGTGGCTGAAACAAGGTCTACATTCCAAGTGTAAGCCCTTGACTGAGAGAAGCCAGATTCCTCTTTGAATCCTAAGGGATCTCACAAAAGGATTTACCCAGGTGTTTGGGGATTGTGTAGTTTCACTGCAAAGAGGCAGAGCATCTGAGAGCCTTCCTTGTTTCAACATCTGTCTTCCTGTGTGGTCCAAGCATACTAGTCTGGTATTAATTTTTCCAACTTCAGTCTTGTTTTGTGGAATTAAAGTTTTAATGCTTTCTTGGTTAACTTCCTGTTAACTGATTGAGACAGGGTTCTTGGAGTGTGGTGCATGAATGTTTAGTTGTGCAGTTGTGTCCAAGTCTTTGTGACCTCATGGACTGTAGCGCACCAGGCTCCTCTGTCCATGGGATTTTTCAGGCAAGAATACTGGAGCGGGTTGCCATTTCCTCTTTTAGGCAATCTTTCTGACCCTGGAATCAAACTCTTGTCTCTTGTGTCTCCTACCTTGGCAGGCAGATTTTTTCCCACTAGTTCCACCTGGGAATCGCAGGAATGTGGTACATTCTCCAAACTTGCGTGTGGTTCTAATTCTGAGCTTCACTTGGCCTTCATACAGTGCATGATATGTTTCATCTTATACGTCTGGCATTCATGTAGAATTTCTGATAATTCAACCTCACAAATATGTGTTAAGAACCAGGCTGCTGCTGCTAAGTCAATTCAGTCATGTCTGATTCTGTGCGACCCCATAGATGGCAGCTAACCAAGCTCCCCTGTCCCTGGGATTCTCCAGGCAAGAACACTGGAGTGGGTTGCCATTCCTTCTCCAATGCATGAAAGTGAAAAGTGAAAGTGAAGTCGCTCAGTTGTGTCTGACTCTTAGCAACCCCATGGACTGCAGCCTACCAGGCTCCTCCATCCATGGGATTTTCCAGGCAAGAGTACTGGAGTGGGTTGCCATTGCTTTCTCCAAAGAACCAGGTAGGTCTCTGCTAATCTCTGCAGTGCCTCCAAAACATGAGCAGAACAGTCCTTTTAGAATTTTTACCAATAAGCTTATAATTAGAAATTAAATCTGCTTTGAGAACTACAATCCATTAATACAATAAAATATGCTTGCTAGCATTCCTATAAATCTCTTAAATACTTAAAATAATCGGTAGTACTCTTTTACTAACTCTATAGTATAAAGTACCAATACAGACTTCAAAATGGCCAGCCTCGTCATAGCCAGCAGACCCCTACGTCTATGTTCCAGCCACGACATTCTCCTTTCCCCATCTCACACAATCTCTCCTTTCCTACCTCTGGGTTTTATTTCATCCTTCTTAGAGTTTTCTTTCTATAGAAAAGAATTCTCTGATCATCTGTCTTTCAGATCTGATTTAGGTCCCCTTCATTTTTCATATCACCTCTCACTGCCACCATCACAGACTTTATCACTGTGTATTGTGACTGTTTGAGTTATTTTCTGCCTCCCTCATGATTCATAAGCTCCATGAAAACAGGTCCCACTTGAGTTTTATTCTTTGCATCATACCTCCTACCACAGCTAAAGCCCACCATTGATAAGTAGTCATTATATTTGGGAGATAGGTTAAATGTATGAGAAGACATAGGTGAAAATGCTTTGTAATCTATAAAATGCTAATTATCACTCAATCTTCTTAACTGTATTTCTAGTTCATCTACAATATACTAATTTCTACTGCATTTTATGTTGCTTTTAAGACTTGCTTGGGGCTTCGCCAGCAGCTCAGAGCTAAAGAATTTGCCTGCAATGCATAAGAGGTGGACTGGAGATGCAGGTTTGATCCCTGGGTCTGGAAGGTCCCCTGGAGAAAGAAATGGCAAGACTCTAGTATTCCTGCCTGCAAAATCCCAATCCATGGGGTCGCAAAAGAGTCAGATACAACTGGGCAATTGAGCGACAACAAGGTTTGCTTAAGATTTTTTCATGTGATTTTTTTTCTTCCCCAAGAAAACTATAAGTAATAGAAGATTTCACTTATTTAAAAATTTTTGTAACAGTGCTTGTCACCCTTAAAAAGTTATAGAAAATTTAAGGCAGAGATTTTATGACCTATCAATTGGTTTGCTTTTATGATTTTCATATTAGCAAATATTTAACTAAAATGTTATCTGTATATTTAAGAAATTATATTTTATTTCTACTTAACACAGTTTATACCATTAACATGGAGTAGGAAATGGCAACCCAGTCCAGTATTCTTGCCTGGAAAATTCCATGGATAGAGGAGCCTGGTGGGCTACATTCCATTGGGTCGCCAAGAGTTGGCCACGGCTGAGCACATCAGCATATACCATTAACAAATAAAAATTATTTATATTTACATTTATAAAAAATTAGATACTTTATTCCAGATCCATTAATATTTCATCTCTGCTATCTGATACAATAAAAATCAGGTATGTGGATTACTTGATTTTAACAATATTGAGGTTTTCATGTACAATAACAAAATGCATTATTTTAAAAGTAAGTATGGAGCTTATTTATTTTGACTTAAGTATAGTTGATTTATATTATAATAGTTTCAGATGTATGACATAGTGAATCAATATTTCTATAGATTATACACTATTTAAATTATTATAAAATATTGGCTCTATTCTCTATGCCATACAATATCTTTTTGTAGCTTTTTTATCTTACATGTAGTATCAATATTTTATACCTCTTAATTCCCTACTCCTTTCTTTCCCCTATCCCTTTCCCTCCCACCATTGCTAACTAGTTTGTTTTGTATATTAGCTAGTTGGTTTCTGTTTTGTTATATCCATTCATTTCATTTTTTTTTTGGATTCTACATATAAGTGAAAGTATATGGTATTTGTCTTTCTCTGACTTATTTTACTAAGTATAATACCCCTGGGTCCATCCATATTGTTGCCAAAGGCAAAATTTCCTTCTTTACGGCTGAGTAATTGTTCAGTGTGTGTGTGTGTTCTTTATCCATTCCTCTGTTGAAATTGCTTCTATATCTTAGCTATTGTAAATAATGCTGTTCTGAACATTGAAGTGTGTGTATTTTTTCAAATTAGTGCTTTCATTTTTTATGGGTATATAGCAGGAGAGGAATTGCTGGATCATATGGTAGTTTTACTTTTAGCTTTTGAGGAGCTTCCACACTGTTTTTCATAGTGACTGATCCAATTTACATTTCCACCAATAGTGTACAAGAGTTCCCTTTTCTCCATATCCTCATCAACACTGACATCTGTGGTCTTTTTGATGATGGCCATTCCAACATGCATGACGGGTATCTCATTGTGGCTTTGATTTGCATTTTTCTGATGATTAGTAATATTTAGCATCTTTTCAGGTAATTGCTGGCCATATTTATGTCTTCTTTGGAAAGATGTGTATTTGGATCTTCTAATTTTTTTAAACTGAGTTATTTGTTTATTATTGAGTTGTACAAGCTATTTAGAAATTTTGAATATTAACCCATTATCAGTCATATCATTTGCAAATATATTCTCCCATTCAGTAGGTTGTCTTTTTGTTTTGTCAATAGTTTCCTTTGTTGCATGAAAGATTTTAAATTTAATTAAGTCACACTTGTTTACTTTTGTTTTTCTCCTTTGCCTTATTTATCTTTTGATGATTTATGTCGAAAAATGTTCTTCCTCTTCTCCTCCTTTCTCAACTCTCTATGGATCCTACAGAAACTCTAAAAATAAAAGATATGTGATTATCTTGCCAAGTAAATTTAGCAAATTAGGTAAAATGGTCACATTCTTGCAAAACACAATAAAAATTTTTTGACATAAGAAATTTGAAGCCTAAATCATTTTATATTTGTTAATGAAGTTGAATCTGTAATTTAAAACCTTCCATAAAGAAAAATTTCAGTCAAGAAATCTTTATTTGTGAATTATTCTCAATAATTAAGACTGAAATAACATGTAACTTGTGCAAATTCCAGACAATAGAAAAAAGAAAGGGAAATCAATTCCCAACTTGTTTTATAAGGCTAGAACACTGATACCAATATTTGACAAGAAAATTATAAGAAAATCAAATCAAACTACAAGGCAACATGGAAACACAGATGAAAAACTACTGAATTAAATATTAACACATAATATCTATTTATATATTCCAAAGATCACACATCACTATCCAGGCGGTGGTTTATCCAAGAATCACAAGGTTGGCTTATCATATTAAAATCAATCAGGCTTTCTGCCCGTGGACACCGCCGAGAAAGCATCGTTGAAGTCTTCCCCGCCTCCACTGCCGTCATGTCTAAATCAGAGTCTCCCAAAGAGCCCGAACAGCTGCGGAAGCTCTTCATCGGAGGATTGAGCTTTGAAACAACCGATGAGAGTCTGAGGAGCCATTTTGAGCAATGGGGAACGCTCACAGACTGTGTGGTAATGAGGGATCCAAACACTAAGCGCTCCAGAGGCTTCGGGTTTGTCACATACGCCACGGTGGAGGAGGTGGATGCGGCCATGAATGCAAGGCCACACAAGGTGGACGGAAGAGTTGTGGAACCAAAGAGGGCCGTCTCAAGAGAAGATTCTCAAAGACCTGGTGCCCACTTAACTGTGAAAAAGATTTTTGTTGGTGGCATTAAAGAAGACACTGAAGAACATCACCTGAGAGGTTACTTTGAACAGTATGGGAAAATTGAAGTAATTGAAATCATGACTGACCGAGGCAGTGGCAAAAAGAGAGGCTTTGCTTTTGTAACCTTTGATGACCATGACTCCGTAGATGAGATTGTCATTCAGAAATACCACACTGTGAATGGCCACAACTGTGAAGTGAGAAAAGCCCTGTCTAAGCAAGAGATGGCTAGTGCTTCATCCAGCCAGAGAGGTCGAAGTGGTTCTGGAAACTTTGGTGGCAGTCGTGGAGGTGGTTTTGGTGGGAATGACAACTTTGGTCGTGGAGGAAACTTCAGTGGTCGAGGTGGCTTTGGTGGCAGCCGCGGTGGTGGCAGATATGGTGGCAGTGGGGATGGATATAATGGATTTGGTAATGACGGAAGCAATTTTGGAGGTGGCAGAAGCTACAATGATTTTGGCAATTACAACAATCAATCTTCAAATTTTGGACCTATGAAAGGAGGAAACTTTGGAGGAAGAAGTTCTGGCCCCTATGGTGGTGGAGGCCAATACTTTGCCAAACCACAAAACCAAGATGGCTATGGTGGCTCCAGCAGCAGCAGTAGCTATGGCAGTAGCAGAAGGTTTTAATTACTGCCAGGAAACAAAGCTTAGCAGGAGAGGAGAGCCAGAGAAGTGACAGGGAAGCTACAGGTTACAACAGATTTGTGAACTCAGCCAAGCACAGTGGTGGCAGGGCCTAGCTGCTACAAAGAAGACATGTTTTAGACAATACTCATGTGTATGGCCAAAAAACTCGAGGACTGTACTTGTGACTAATTGTATAACAGGTTATTTTAGTTTCTGTTCTGTGGAAAGTGTAAAGCATTCCAACAAAGGGTTTTAATGTAGATTTTTTTTTTTGCACCCATGCTGTTAATTGCTAAATGTAATAGTCTGATCATGATGCTGAATAAATGTCTTTTTTTTTAATAAAATAAAATCAATCAGTACCATTCACTATATTAAGAGAATAAATAAGAAAAAATGTATGATCACCTCAATACATACACAAATATTTGAAAAAGTTTGTCACTCACTAATTATAAACAGAATTCTCAGAGAATTCATAACAGAAAATATCTTCCACAATCCAGTAAAGGATAACTACAAACACCTAGCAACTTAACACTTAATGATAAAATATTGAAAGATTTTTTGTGTGAGGTCAGAGATAAGACAAGGATATTTGTTACCAAAACTCTTATTTAACATTTAATTGTAAAAGATAATGCTATTAAAGTATTGCACTCAACATGCTAGCAAATTTGGAAAACATAGCAGTGGCCACAGGACTGGAAAAGGTCAATTTCTTTCCATTCCCAAAGAAGGGCATTGCCAAAGAATGTTCAAACTAGCACACAGTTGCACTCATTTCACATTTTAGCATGGTAATGCTCAAAATCCTTCAAACTAGGCTTGACTAGTACATGAACCAAGAACTTCCAGATGTACAAGTTGAGTTTAAAACAGGCAGACAAACCAGAGATCAAATTGCCAACGTCTGTTGGATATTAGAAAAAGCAAGAGAAGTCCAGAAAAATATCTACTTCTCCTTCATTGACTTTGCTAAAGCCTTGACTGTGTGGGTCACAATAAACTGGAAAATTCTTCAAGAGATGGGAATACCAGTCCACCTTACTGGGCCTCCTTTGAAACCTGTATACAGATCAAGATGCAACAGTTAGAACCAGACATAGAAGAACGAACTGGTTCCAAATTGGGAAAGGAGAACATCAAGGCTGTATATTATCACCCTGCTTATTTAACTTATATGCAGAGAACATCATGCGAAATGCTGGGTTGGATGAAGCACAAGTTGGAATCAAGATTGCCAGGAGAAATATCATAGCCTCAGATATGCAGATAACACCACCCTTATGGCAGAAAGTGAAGAGGAACTAAATGGCCTCTTGATGAAAGTGAAAGAGGAGAGTGAAAAAGCTGGCTTAAAACTTAACATTAAAAAACTAAGACCATGGTCCCATTAGTTAGTTAGTTCAGTCACTCAGTCATGTCCAACTCTTTGCGATCCCATGAATCGCAGCACGCCGGGCCTCCCTGTCCATCACCAACTCCCAGAGTTCACTCAAACTCATATCCATCAAGTTGATGATGCCATCCAGCCATCTCATCCTCTGTCGTCCCCTTCTCCTCCTGCCCTCAATCCCTCCCAGCATCAGAGTCTTTTCCAACGAGTCAACTCTTCGCATGAGGTGGCCAAAGTATTGGAGTTTCAGCTTTAGCATCAGTCCTTCCAAAGAACACCCAGGGCTGATCTCCTTTAGAATGGACTGGTTGGATCTTGCAGTTCAAAAGCATCAATTCTTCAGCGCTCAGCTTTCCTCACAGTCCAACTCTTACATCCATACGTGACCACTGGAAAAACCATAGCCTTGACTGGACGGATTGTTGGCAAAGTAATGTCTCTGCTTTTGAATATGCTATCTAGGTTGGTCATAACTTTCCTTCCAAGGAGTAAGCATCTTTTAATTTCATGGCTGCAGTCACCATCTGCAGTGATTTTGCAGCCCCCCAAAATAAAGTCTGACACTGTTTCCACTGTTTCCCCATCTATTTCCCATGAAGTGATGGGACCAGATGCCATGATCTTCGTTTTCTGAATGTGGAGCTTTAAGTCAACTATTCACCCTCCTCTTTCACTTTCACCAAGAGGATTTTTAGTTCCTCTTCACTTTCTGCCATAAGAGTGGTGCCATCTGCATATCTGAGGTTGCTGATATTTCTCCCAGCAATCTTGATTCCAGCTTGTGCTTCATTCAGTCCAGCATTTCTCATGATGTACTCTGCATATAAATTAAACAAGCAGGGTGACAATATACAGCCTTGACGTACTCCTTTTCCTATTTGGAACCAGTCTGTTGTTCCATATCCAATTCTAACTGTTGCTTCCTGACCTGCATACAAGTTTCTCAGGAGGCAGGTCAGTGTGGTCTGGTATTCCCATCCTTTTAAGAATTTTCCACAGTTGGTTGTGATTCACACAGTCAAAGGTCTTGGCATAGTCAATAAAGCAGAAGTAGATGTTTTTCTGGAACTCTCTTGCTTTTCTTATGATCCAACAGATGTTGGCAGTTTGATCTCTGGTTCCTCTGCCTTTTCTAAATCCAGCTTGAACATCTGAAAAGTTTACTAAATTTAATGTAATTAAAATTGAGTTCCTCCTTTTAAAAGTTATCATAATGAAAGAAAATCTACAGAGCTGCAGATAAACTTGCATTATATTAAACACAGTAGATGACTCATCTAGATTATCTAAGTCTAACAAATCAGTAAAAGAAAGACAAGACAATCTAATTAATAGGATAATTCTTAGACCATATCTTCTGATAGAAATATATCCAAATCACCAATAAGCATTAAGAAAGATGCTCAAATTTTTTAGGCATCAGGGAAATATGAATTAAAGCATGATGAGATACTACTACACATCTACTAGAATGGCAAAAAATCTAAAAATCTGATGCCAGTAGTTGGTGAGAATGTAGAACAACTGGAACTTCTGTATACTGCTGGTGGGAGTTTACATTTGCAAAACCACTTTGGAAAACAGGATATATAATCTATGACTCTGCAATTTCTCTCCTACACTTATTTCCAAGATAAATGCTTATACATGTGTTCCAGAAGACATGTACCAGAATGTTGAGAGTATCCTTGCCTGTAACAGCCTCAAGCAACTCAAATGCTACCAATGGAAAGGATAAATAAATTTGGATATATTTCTATAAGGGAGCTGTGCAACAATGATAAAACTGTGATACCTCAGAAAAAGCTCACAAACCATTGAATGAAATATATCAAACACATAAGAGCAAATGCATGTGCACTTTGTATGATTATTTAAAGCTCAAAAACAGAAAACTTAATGTGTGGTGATAGAAGTTAAATGAGCGGTTTCCTTATAAGTGGTAGTTACTGAGACTTGGCTCAGAGGATTCTGCGTGAATGTTAAGTCATTTCAGTTGTATCCAACTCTTTGTGCCCCCACAGTCAGTAGCCTGCCAGGCTCCTCTATCCTTTGGATTCTCCAGGCAAAAATATGGGAGTGGATTGCCATGCTCCCCTCCAGGAGATCTTCCTGACCCAGTGATCAAACTGGAGACTTTTCCATCTCCTGCACTGGCAGGTAGGTTCTTTTCCACTAGTGCCCTGGAAAGCCTGGTGCTATTCTATATGCTGATCTGTGCGGTTGGATAGGTAAGCATCCATCTGTAAAAACTCTTTGAGATATATATATTTAATATTTGTGCATTTTTTGTATGCAAAACTTAAAAACTTTTAAAAAAGACTATATAGGCTGATACCTTGTGTTAGCCACACCTGCAAGGATGTGGACTTCCCTGGTGGCTCAGACAGTAAAGTGTCTGTCTACAACACGGGAGACCTGGGTTCGAGCCCTGGGTTGGGAAGATCCCCTGGAGAAGGAAATGGCAATCCACTCCAGTACTGTTGCCTGGAAAATCCCATGGACAGAGGAGCCTGGTACGCTACAGTCTATGGGGTCACAAAGAGTTGGACACGACTGAGCGACTTCACTTCACCTTGTGTTTGCCACACCTGCAAGGATAGTCTTGACCTCCTAACTTCTTTTAGTAATGGAAAATGGTTTAGTATTTCTGTAAATAAACAAATGAGCTTGGCTACTGGATGGTTTGACAATGCATCGTATATTAAGATTCTACTAAATCTATTTTATTAAAATATTTATCAGAGAAATTAGCAGATATATTTAGTGCAATGCACATTTTTTTCAATAATAAATGGGACAATTGTTTTTAGTACACAAATTGCACACTTATTTCCCATACTCCTGTCAAGAATAGATTACTTCACATTTCTTTCTTTTCAAGCCTCTACAGGAAAATTCAATGATCATGACTCTACTCTAAAATGATGTTTTTTGTCAGCTGTGGTTTAGTGACTATCAATTTGCTTTGGTGTCACAGTACACACTCATTCCAACATCTGAGCTCCGTGTTATGATGACCCAAAGGACCAACTGTCTTCACTCTTGCATAAGTTGCACTTTGGCTGTACATTGCTACCTTTATTTTGTTCAGGGAAGGTAGCCATCCAAATAATTAAATAATTGTATAATTGGTATTTGTGAATACTGTTTCCTGTAGGAAGTAAATAGGAAAAAGTGAAGTGGGAGGGGAGGTAAGCTTTGGCCAACTTCAGGAGGGAACAAAATCCCAAAGCATATTTTTCCTTTCCAACTACAATTTGCTTAATTACCTCCCCCTTCATTCTAGAACCTCAATCTAATTTAAACTTCCTGGATTTTGCAACAAGTCTCATCTAATCAGAATGGTTTCTGATTTAAACTGCCTTCAGTTCAGTTCAGTCACTCAATCGTGTCCGACTCTTTGTGATCCCATGAATCACAGCACGCCAGGCCTCCCTGTCCATCACCAACTCCCAGATTTCACTCAGATTCACATCCATCGAGTCAGTGATGCCATGCAGCCATCTCATCCTCTGTCGTCCCCTTCTTCTCCTGCCCCCAATCCCTCCCAGCATCAGAGTCTTTTCCAATGAGTCAACTCTTTGCATGAGGTGGCCAAACTACTGGAGTTTCAGCTTTAGCGTTACTCCTTCCAAAGAAATCCCAGGGCTGATCTCCTTTAGAATGGACTGGTTGGATCTCCTTGCAGTCCAAGGGATTCTCAAGAGTCTTCTCCAACACTACAGTTCAAAAGCATCAATTCTTTGGCACTCAGCTTTCTTCACAGTCCAACTCTCACATCCATACATGACTACTGGGAAAACCATAGCCTTGACTAGACGGACCTTAGTCAGCAAAGTAATGTCTCTGCTTTTAAATATGCTATCTAGGTTGGTCATAACTTTTCCTCCAAGGAGTAAGCATCTTTTAATTTCATGGCTGCAGTCACCATCTGCAGTGATTTTGGAGCCCCCAAAAACAAAGTCTGACACTGTTTCCACTGTTTACCCATCTATTTCCCATGAAGTGATGGGACTGGATGCCATGATCTTCGTTTTCTGAATGTTGAGCTTTAAGTCAACCTTTTCACTCTCCTCTTTCACTTTAAACTGCCTTACCTGTAGCAATTCAGGCAACTGTAGGCATTGTTCCAGTGTCCCAAGAGAGAAAAGACTTAACACATCAGAACAAGCAGGGTCAGAAGAATGCAACTTTTAATCCTTTCACACCCACCATAAGAAAAGACTGAGCAGTCGGATTTACTGCTTGTTCGGTATGAGTCAATTTAGCAGCTACTGTGTAGAACGAACTAAATTCTAAGACTTCCTTATACCACAATACATTATATTTATTAAAAAATTCTAAGCTTTTGTTTTAGTAAATGTGTATTTTGCTAGATGAATGTAAGATAACACGTATGGAGAATATTGCAGAATAGTCAGCAAAACAATTCAGGATATTGTTCTTATTCTCATCCATCCTTCAGAACGACACACACAGCAGTTGCACAGGGAAATTATTTTCTCAGCTGAAATGCTGTGATCAAAAGCATTCCATCACAGGTTACACCTCATTGCTTTTGTCGGTGAAACTGAAATTGAGCTGTAGGGATAAAAATTTCTGTCTCTGATTCTAAGGCTAAACCTGCTACACACTCTTTTTCACCAAGAAGACTACTGATACGGCTGCCTTGAGCTTTCTTTTCTTCCCTTTGATGTAATTAAACACATACAATGGAAGAGGCTTAAACTGAGCTTTGATGTATCAGACAACCTTTAAAATCAGCAGCTCCTCATTTTCCTCCAAGGGCCAATTTCAGCGTTATCTATCATGGAGTAGAACTAGGGCTTATGAGCAAGTTAAATTCACCTCTGAGAAAAGAAAGTTGCATTTTTGCATATATGTGTTCTGAGTTTACATTTTCTACCTCTCTGTTGGGTAGGAAGAAAGACCACAGAAGAAAAGATAGGGGGAAATATGGTTAATCTTTTTGAAGATAAAAAAATGAACTGATAAAAACAATACAGTCATCTGCATTTTACACCCAGAGATTAAGGAACTTGCTGGTCACACAGCTAACAGATGGTGGAGCCGGCCTGCAAATTCGGGCAGCAGATTATCTTGTCAGGCAGGACTCCCTTACCGAACTGCTTCTGCAAAAGAAAAAAGAGATGGCTAGGTGATAACAGGATCAATGGTGATTTTAAAAATATGAGGGCAACTGACATATTTGGAGACGAAGAAAAAGAGTTAAAGATGATGGAAAATTGGGAAGGGGAACAGAGAATTCATGGAATAAGAGTCCCAGAAAACTAGAGAAAAAGAATTAGAAGCAGGTGAGATGCAAAAGGACATCTTCCCCTGGAAATGGAAGGGGGGTTGGGGGATGGGAAAAGGGGGGAAGAAACGCATGAAGACAGAAGTGTTTGGAGTCAGGAGAAATCGCCACACAAGGTTTTTCTTAGAAGGCTCATAACTTTACAGTAAGGAAGGAGAGTCTGATCCTTTGAGAGATAGGAGAGGGTGGGCTTGAGGGTGACAGAGAGGTAGAGCACAGAAATGCATTTGGGGTGGAGAGAGAAACAAAGACCTTGTGCGAGATGTGCTGGAGAACTGAATTTTTGTGGGTATAAATTGTTATTTTTAAAAAATCTGAAATCTGAGTGATTTAACATCTTGAGATTAAGTTAAATGACAGAGTTCTTGTGTGTGTGAAAACTAAACCTATATGCAGTCCACAAGTTTAGACACAACCCAGCTTGCATGAGCTTAAATAAGCATCCATATTAGGGTACTGCAAAGCTTTTACTGGAAGAATAAACTTTATTTTAGTTAGAAGACTTTCCAAACACGGAAAATATGAGTATCAAAATTCTAAATCAGAATTTCCATCTTTACACAGTGAAAAAAAGGAAGAGGAAGACAAACTAGAAACGCTTTCTTTAAACAAGAACATCTCATATAAATATTTCCTCTCTGATCCCTTCCCCCCAAATAAAAGTCTTTAAAAATTAAATATGTGTATATAATTAAATAATTACAGGAGATAGCACCATCTGAAGACGAAAAAGTTACAGGTAAATATTTGACTGACATAACACTATCTTTTCAACATTCTAATTCAGAATTTTTCACTGAAACTTAAAATATTTTGCACAAAATACCTGACACCGTTTAACGCGCTCGTGCTCACTGTACTTGGACTTTTATGGGTGCATTTTTAGAAATTTCCCTGGCCCCCGCCGCAGGTGAAGAAAGACCACAGCGGGCGGGAGGTGCCAGGTGACCTCCCCTGCGGTCTGAGGCAAGAAGGCAGATGCCCAGGTGGTTCCCAAGCCCTGGAGAGCATGCAACTCACCCCACCCAGGTAACCCAACCGCTGCAGAAAATGGGCCCCGCCGCACCCCCCAACTTCCGGTGTGGAGAGGCCAGCCCACCAGAGGAGGCCGGCAGCGGCTTCAGGCTTCTGGAGGGCGGGGCCCGGTGTGCCTTCTGCTCTCCCAGCAGGCATGCGCAGCCGGGAGAGTCGAACGGAGTAGGGCTGAGCCCGGCAGGGAGGAGGGTGCATTCTGGAGGAGAAAACCCTGGTGCTGCAGTTGGCTACCAGCACTCCCTGGCCATGCACGCCCCTCTTCCGCCTGCGGAGCCCACCAGTGTCCAGCTGAGAGCTCTGGGCTACTGCCCCCGAGCCCACTGAGGGGTAGGGAGGTTGGGCCCTGTGCCTCCCCACAGTGACCAGCTACAGATGGACGAGTTACCTTTGAGCAAGGGCCTCTGCCACCACCCGCCATCTTGAGTGAAGCTTGGCTGAACCTCAAACTCTGGGGCTCACGGGTGGAGCCCCGCGTCTCCCTGCACGACGTGGCCCTGTGCCTGGTGTCACCCTGTGAGTACCCATGAGGCTGACACCCGTGTCCCCTGGCAGCTCCAGGGACAGAGCCTGCTCCCAGGAGCTAATGGGTGCTCTGGGGGCCCAGGAGACACCACTCACGTCTGTCAGCAAGTCGCTGCTCTCTCTGACTAGGACCTCTTACGTGAGACTGCGGACTCAGGTGAGGACACAGAGGGCTTTGGGGGGTCCCTCGCTACGACCCACTCAGGACTTCTCAAGATCTCCCCACTTTTGCCCGTCCTGCCTGGTATCTGCACGATGGACCCTGATATGCTGCTTCGGCCTCGGCGGTACACAGAAGCGTTTCCCACGCTAACCCTGGCGTTGCCGCCTTGAAAGCCACTCCTGTGACTGCTGTCAAAACCAAGGGGCTGGTCAGTGGGGACTGAGTCAGCTGGCTACGCAGGCCCAGAACCAGCCCATTGACAAAGGAAGCCGGGCACCTTGTCCAAAAAATCCTCAGTCCCCAAGTTGGACCACTCCGCGTGCATCTGGTAAGTACCTGGGGGCTGGAGTCCTGCAGGGGGCCCCTTGCTCAGGTCCTCCTGTTCCCTCCTTGCCGTGTGGTCTCAGTCACAACCCACACCCACTCTGAGCCTCACTTCTCTTCAGAATGGAAACTCTGGCCTCTCTGTTGAAGCGTTTGCAATTCCAAGGTGCTGGAGCAATGGAAACATCATGTGAACACATCCATCATGGTGAATTTTCCAGTAGCCAGGGTAAGCAAAAAGAAACAAGTGAAATGAATTTTAATAGTATATACTATGAACGCTATTTGTGCTGAAGTTCTCAAGACCACCCCTCGACTCAGAGATGAGCTTGGAGGACTGGGTGTGCTGTCATACTTATGGCTGAATTTATTAAATAAAAGGATACAGAGCAGAATCTGCAAAGGGAAAAGGCTTGGGGAGAAGCCCCAGGGGGACAAGCACAAGCCTCTGAAGCCTTCTCTCAGTGGAGTCACATACCACATGCTTGATTCCCTGACAACAGGAAACACCCTCTACCAGGGAAGCTCCTTAGAGTCTCAAGGCCCAGGGATTCTACTGGGGCTGATCCTGCAGGCACCCTCTGCCTCACACATACACTGAAAAGGGTTCTTGATTCTAGTTCTTGGATACCAGCTGGGTGACCCACAATTCCTGTCAGTTCTGACACTATCTACCTGGAGATAGAATCATATTCTACAGGTAAAGGACACCATTCCCCAAGCAGCCTCCACTTGAGGTGCCAATCACAAGTCCAGGTGGTTATCTGTACTTCTGATGGTCTGTGAATCGGAGGTTACCATGAGGTTTTTGATTAACTTGCTGAAGCAGCTGATAGTACTCAGGAAAACCCATTTACTCACTAGATTACTGATTTATTATAAAAGGATACTAAAGGATACAAATCAACAACCAGATGAAGAGATACATAGGGCAAGGCCTGGGACAAGAGTGCTTCTGTCCTCATGAAATCTGGGGCTCTACAAAGTGGCACGCAGAAGTGTTCTGGTTCCCTGATGTGGAAGCTGTCTAAAAAAGGGTCAAAAAGTTGTCCTTTGGGGCTTATATGGAGGCTTCATTACACAGTCATGTCTGACTAAATCATTGGCCAGTGGCAGTTGATTCATCCTCAAGCCCTTTCTCCCCTCCCCAGAAATCAGGGACAGGATTGAAAATTCCAACCCTCTGATCACGAGATTTGCACTGGTCACAGCTAGCACCCTCTGCCAACAACACAAGAGAAGACTCTATACATGGACATCACCAGAGGGTCAATACCAAAATCAGATTGATCATATTCTTTGCAGCCAAAGATGGAGAGGTTGTATAAAGTCAGCAAAATCAAGACTGGGAGCTGGCTGTGACACAGACCATGAACTCCTTATAGGCAAATTTAGACTTAAATTGAAGAAAGTAGGGAAAACCACTAGGCAATTCAGGTATGACCTAAATCAAATCCCTTATGATTATACAGTGGAAGTTACAAATAGAATCAAGGGATTAGATCTGATAGAAAGAGTGCCTGAAGAATTATGGACAGAGGTTTGTGACATTGTACAGGAGGCAGGTATCAAGACCATCCCCAAGGAAAAGACAGGCAAAAAGGCAAAATGGTTGTCTGAAGAGGCCTTACAAATAGCTGTGAATAGAAGAGAAGTGAAAGGCAAAGAAGAAAAAGAAAGATATACCCATTTGAATGCAGAGTTCCAAAGAATAGCAAGGAGAGATAAGAAAGTATTCCTCAGCGATCAATGCAAAGAAATAGAGGAAAACAATAGAATGGGAAAGACTAGAGATCTCTTCAAGAAAATTAGAGATACCAAGGGAACATTTCAGGGAAAGGTGGGCACAATAAAGGACAGAAATGGTATGGACCTAACAGAAACAGAAGATATTAAGAAGAGGTGGCAAGACTATACGGAAAAACTGTACAAAAAAGATCTTCATGACCCAGATAATCACAATGGTGTGATCACTCATCTAGAGCCAGACATCCTGGAATCCAAAGTTAAGTGGACCTTAAGAAGCTTCACTATGAACAAAGCTAGTGGAGGTGATGGAATTCCAGTTGAGCTGTTTCAAATCCTAAAAGATGATGCTGTGAAAATGCTGCACTCAACATACCAGAAAATTTGGAAAACTCAGCATTGGCCACAGGACTGGAAAAGGTCACTTTTCATTCCAATCCCAAAGAAAGGCAATGCCAAAGAATGCTCAGACTATTGCACAATTGCACTCATCTCATATGCTAGTGAAGTAATGCTCAAAATTTTCCAAGCCAGGCTTCAACAGTATGTGAACTGTGAACTTTGAGATGTTCAAGCTGGTTTTAGAAAAGGGAGAGGAACCATGGATCAAATTGCCAACATCTGCTGGATCATGGGAAAAGCAAGAGAGTTCCAGAATGACATCTATTTCTGCTTTATTGACTATGCCAAAGCCTTTGTGTGGATCACAACAAACTGGAAAATTCTTATAAAGATGGGAATACCAGACCCCCTGACCTGCCTGTTGAGAAACCTGTATGCAGGTCAGGAAGCAACAGTTAGAACTGGACATGGAACAACAGATTGGTTCCAAATAGGGAAAGGAGTACGTCAAGGCTGTATATTGTCACCCTGTTTGTTTAACTTATATGCAGAGTACATGAGACATGCTGGACTGAATGAAGCACAAGCTGGAGTCAAGATTGCTGGAAGAAATATCAATAACCTCAGATATGCAGATAACACCACCCTTATGGCAGAAAGTGAAGAGGAACTAAATATCCTCTTGACGAAAGTGAAAGAGGAGAGTGAAAAAGTTGGCTTAAAACTCAACATTTGGAAAACTAAGATCATGGCATCTGGTCCCATCACTTCATGGAAAATAGATGGGGAAACAATGAAAACAGTGACAGACTTTCTTTTTTTGTGCTCCAAAATCACTGCAGATGGTGACTGCAGCCACGAAATTAAAAGTCATTTGCTCCTTGGAAAAAAGTTATGACCAACCTAGACAGCATATTAAAAGCAGAGATGTTACTTTGCCAACTAAGGTCTGTCTAGCTAAAGCTATGGTTTTTCCAGTAGTCATGTATGGATGTGAGAGTTGGACTATTAAGAAAGCTGAGTGCCGAAGAATTGCTGAAGCTGAACCTGCAATACTTTGGCCACCTGATGTGAAGAACTGACTCATTGGAAAAGACCCTGATGCTGGGAAAGATTGAAGGTAGGAGGAGAAGGGGACCACAGAGGATGAGATGGTTGGCTGGTATCACCAACTCAATGGACATGAGTTTGGATAAACTCCAGGAGTTGGTGATGGACAGGGAGGTGTGCTGCAGTCCATGGGGTTGCAAAGAGTCATATTCGACTCAGCAACTGAACTGAATTGATCACAAGATTAATTATCTAGGGAACACCTTGGGGTGGGATCTGAAGTCATCTTCATTAAGATAAAACCCAGTTGCGATGGAAATGGCTTGTTATGAGTCACAAGACATGCATTTAACATTTTTGGCCCTGCAGTTTTTTCTGGAACTGAGGACAAGAGACCAAATATAACAAAAGATGCTCCCACTGTTACTATTGATCAGAAAATTCCAAGTGTTTACAAAAGCTATGAGCCAGGAACTGTGGAAGAAGACCAAATATATCTGAGAATGACCAAATATATGTATATATATATAAATTGAAGTATAAGTTATTATAGTGTTGTGTTAATTTCTTCTATAACAGCAAATTGGTTCAGTTTTATATATCCTTTTAAGTATTCTTTTCCATTATGGTTTATCTCAGGATACTGAATATAATTCCCTGTGCTATAGAGTGTCATATCTTTTTGTGTTTCCATACTGCTCATGGGTTCTCTATACAGTACGACCTTGTTGTATATCTAGTTTCTGTTAACCCTAAACTCCTAGTCCATTCCGCCCCCAACTCCCTACCTCTTGGCAACCACAAGTCTGTTGTCTATGTCTGTGAGTCTGTTCTGTTTTGTATAGGTTCATTTTAAATTCCACATACAAGTGATATCATGTGATATTTGTCTTTCTTTCTCTGTCTTCACTTAGTGGGACAATGTTTTGTTCCATTGTGTTGCTGCAGATGGCATTATTTTTTGTGGCTGAGTAGTATTCTGCTCTATACCCATTCCTCTGTCAATGGACGTTTATGTTTCAAGTCTTGGCTGTTGTGAATAGTTCTGCTGTGAACACAGGGGTACTTGTATCTTTCTGACTTATCTCTGTGTACCGATACATGCCCGGGAGTGGGATTATATCCTGGATCATATCCCACTCTTTGAGGAGCCTCCACACTGTTTTCCAATGTGGCTGCACCAGTTTACATTCCCACAAACAGTGTAGGTGAGCTCCCTTTTCTCCACCCTTTCCAGCATTTGTTGCTTGTAGGCTTTTTAAGGATGGCTATTCTGACCAGTGTGAGGTGTTGCCTCATTGTAGTTTTGATTTGTATTTCTCTATTAATTAATGATGTTGAACATCTTTTCATTTGCTCGTTGGCCATGTATATTTCTTGTTAGGAGAAATGTCTATTTATGTCTTCTGCCTATTTTTCAGTTGGGTTGTTTTTTCATTGTGGAGTTGTATGTACTGTTTGTATCAAATATATATATATCCCTTATAAAATGTAAAAGGCTTCACTTTAGAAAATAGGTAAAATAATGTTTTGTTTTAAATTTTTTACTATTTACAGTGTTATATCACCAACTCGATGGACATGAGTTTGAGTGAATTCCGGGAGTTGGTGATGGACAGGGAGGCCTGGCGTGCTGCAGTCCATGGGGTTGCAAAGAGTCAGACACGACTGAGAGACTGAACTGACTGACTGACTGATTTATCTTACAGTAATTTTTAGCACATCAATTTTTGCTAATGCTTCTTTTATTAGTTTAATTATTTAATAGTTAAATCAGAATTAGAATGTGTGCTTAGTATTAATGTGTATGCTTACACACATTAATTTAAATTTTTAGATATTTTTCTACTTAAAATCTATTACATTTTTTTAGTTTTGTTGATTTAAAAATATTATAAATTCTAAATACAAATGAAATACTGATTTTGGTTTATTATTTCAAAATTATAATGAATAAGATTGAAATGCTAGTTGATCGTTTTGCTGCAATAATGTAATCAGAGCAATTAGAAAGACTAGCAATAAAATGATCATGAGTATCCCTCTCTACTTAGCGTTAACTAAAGCTAAAGACATGTAATAAACTAAGGGAGTGAGGGCCATTAAAGCTGGAATCTAGTTAAAACATGCTGGTTGGTGAATCAGCCAAGGGCCAGTTGGAAGAATGAGAAACACTTTGGTAATTTGAAGTGCAAAGTGATTTGCTAGAGAGAATTAGTTGCTTTAAAAATTACGGCAAAATTTGAAGGAATGTATATGAGACTTCCGGAGAAGGCAATGGCACCCCACTCCAGTACTCTTGCCTGGAAAATCCCATGGATGGAGGAGCCTGGAAGACTGCAGTCCATGGGTTCACTGAGGGTTGGACATGACTGAGTGACTTCACTTCCACTTTTCACTTTCATGCATTGGAGAAGGAAATGGCAACCCACGCCAGTGTTCTTGCCTGGAGAATCCCAGGGATGGGGGAACCTGGTGGGCTGCTGTCTATGGGGTCGCACAGTCAGACACGACTGAAATGACTTAGCATATGAGACTTCATCTCTGGGAAAGACTCCTAGAGTAAAATAGCTAAACCAGACTACCCAGGAAACAGCTGTGCTGACTGTGGAGTCAGGAAGTTAGAGGATCAGAAGGGATGACTAGAATTGGTGAGTTCAAGAGCAGTCTGCTGTAGCTGCCGTCCAGGATCAGGAAGCTCCGCTGCCTCTTGACCAAAACAAACTTGTTAACCAGATGCTGGAGCATGGATTCCAGTTTCCGCCATCCCTACCATACTGCCTTCCAACACCCACAGAGAAAATGACTGGACCTTGCTACACCATTGCAGAAGAACCTAAGTCACTAGTATCTTTGCTTGGCAGAGCGACTTCTAAGAGCACCAGAAACACAGCCCCTTTCTCGCTTCTGCTTCCAAATCTTACATGAATGGATCTAAGTGGCAGAATCAAAATCACAACTAAAACTCAGATGTGAGTGTGAGAAATCCTAACTTTAGTTTTCTACTGTCTGTAGTTCAAGACACAACTAGCAAGAAATACAGTTGAGCAAACCCTGGATGGTAAAACTATACAGTCAATATGTGTTAAATATTGATTGTCATGACTTAATAAGAAATAAGAATAAGCGACCTGTGTTCATTTGTATGATTTATCTAAAGTAATCAAACTCATGAAAGCAAAGAGTAGAATGGTGGTTGCCAGAGCCTGGGGGAAGGGGAAACAGAGAGTTTTTCAATGCTTAGTTTCAGTCATGAGAGAAGGATTTGCTATGCAACAGTGTGGCTCAGAGGTTAAAGCTTCTGCCTGGAATGTGGGAGACCGGGTTCGATTCCTGAGTCGGGAAGATCCCCTGGAGAAGGAAATGGCAAACCCACTCCAGTACTCTTGCCTGGAGAATCCCATGGAGGGAAGAGCCTGGTAGGCTACAGTCCATGGGCTCGCAAAGAGTAGGACACGACTGAGCGACTTCACTTCACTTCAGTGTGCATAGTTAAAGCAGTAATGTATACTTAAAAATCATTAAGAAAGTAAATTTTTGTTGTGTGTTTTTGGCGTAAAAAACCAATAACAAATTTTTTAAAAAGAGAAAAGAAACCTATGTAGTTCAGGGATTTGTGATTGCCTTCAAATTCTGAGCCTTGTAGTGAATCTTATTTGAAATGGAGCATGTCAGCTATCCTTACCTTAAACTCAAATGTCAAAGGTTTTGGATTTATCTTTTGTTATGTTAAGGTAAATTCACCCAGAAGCAATGTCTACCTACATGAGGCAATATTTGATTATCTCATAGTTAAAAACAATAAGAAATTGTTCAAGAATTAAATTAGAATCCTTTCCTTGGAAGCTCTGATTGGAAAAAACTTCTCAGTGCCAGTATCATAAACATTTCACTTAAGCAGTTTTACTTATACAGAATCTAAATGACGTAAGACACTATTTCCAAAATAAGTCACTCCGTTAGAACAGATATAGCACAGAGCTTCTTGCAAGATCATTAATCCATTGTGAAGTTTGTCATTCTCATTTTTGTGTTTTATAAACATATTTGAAAATCTAAATTACACAAAAAATGGAGGATGGATACGGTAGGAGCCATATTTGATCTTTGAATTTAAATACTTATTTTATGTTTAAAAGGGTCAAGCACCTAACTCATAAAATTAAAACCCTTCTGTAGATTGTAAATGGCTCTAACTCCCACAGTCTGTAGCCAGCTCCTGTAAAACCAAAAATCTATAAACTTCATATGAAGAATTGTTTTAGTGCCTTGTAGACTTCTTATTTGTGTTGATTTATGGAGAAAAAACAAGGATAACAAGTTTTGGTGATTGTTATTGTTGATAGTTAATAAATATCAAGGAATTGAATTAATCTAGCATAAGGCTTGCGTAAGTTTCTTAGGATTATTTGTTTTCAGTTTGTGAATTGTGTTTACAGTTTCTTATTTGTAATTTCCTGATGAGATTTTTCAAAAGTCTCATTTCCAATTCCCAAATATGGTGGTGGTACCTTTGGAAGAGTCAGATGAAAACAATGTGACCCATTGCCTATGTTCACTATCAGTATTTTCCCAGATCATCAAGGAATATGGAATTCCATTGCATTGTCTCATTCAGTCCAAGTTTCTGCTTTTTTCAGGGATATATTTAATAGCTTTTAAAGAGGAAGTTTATCCTCCTCCCCCTCGCTGGGGTAGAAGTTTTTAGCTTATTATGAAGTCGAAACAATTCCCCCGACTGTTCCCTGACCTCACCCCCTCAAGAGCTGAGTTTCTAAACAAAAGACATGTTAGTATGGAGATACAGATTTTGCATATGTTTCTTACCACAGTAACACTGACTGCAAGGGTCAAGATTAAGATGATCTCCTTAAACCCACTGGATTCCCTCACTCCTGTGTCTGTTTCATTCTTCTTTATAGATCGTTTGACAATTCCCAGAACTGAATCAGATAATTCAGAGACTCTCTCTGGATCACAGGCTACCACCCCTTGGAAGGAAAATGAAAAATTCAGTCCATTGCCTGGTATCCGGATATCTGGATGTTTAAAATGGGAAAGACAACGTGTCTGGATTATGTGTTCTGTGCCAGGACCGTGGGTGACAGGAGAAGCAGGGAGAAAGAGAAGCACCAGGACTACTGAGATTTGAGGGGAAACCAGAGGAGGAGGAACAGGGGAGAGGGTGAGGGCCAAACCACACACAGGAAGTTCCCAGGATGTGGGAATCAAGGGCATATGACAGGGCTGCAGTAAGAGCAAGACCAGGTTCAGGCTATTGGTAAATTTTGGCTTTGTTAACATGGAGGCTAAATACTTTGAATGTTATCGAGGATGTACCAAGAATTTTCAAACTTTTGAAACAAATGAGAAGTCAAGAAAGTAATTTCATCAGTTCTGTCTTGTATGATTTGATTCTTCAGTTTCTTGACCTTTAAGCTCAAAGATCAGTTTTTTTGCCCAGAGTCACCTTTGTGACATTAAGAGGATCCAAAGGAATCCAGGTACCATACAAATAGGGATAGTCCTGAGGTCTATCTTTATTAGAGGTCTGATCTTTATTTTCAAATTAAAAATCTCCTTGGAGGAGTGGCGAATTAAGTCACTAACAGTTTAGTTTTGTATTAGAATTACTATCGCCTCATAGAATGGATTAGGAAATATTTTCCTTGCTTCTATTTTCTGGAAGAGATTGTAGAGAATTAGTTCTATTTCTTCCTTAAAATTCTGGTAGAGTTTATCAATGAAACCATCTGGGTCTGAAGTATTATTTTTTAAAGGCTACTTGAAGCTTTTTTTTTTTTAGCTTTTTATTTTGTATTGGAGTATAGCTGATTAACAATGTTGTGACAGTTTCAGGTGAACAGCAAAGGGACTGAGGCATATGTATACATGTGTCCATTCTTCCCTAAATCCCCCTCTCATCTGGGCTGCCACATAAAACAGAACAGAGTTCCATGTGTATGTAATAGGTCATTGTTGGTTATCCATTCTAAATATATCAGTGTGTACATGACCATCCCAAACTCCCTAACTCTGATGTTTTATTTTTCTGGAATTTTCTTAATTATTGATTTAATTCCTTTAGCAGATATAGCCCTATCAAATAGTCTGTTTCTCTCTGTGTGAATTTGGTAATTTGCGTCTTTCAAGGAATTGGTCCTCTTCACTTATCAAATTTGTGTCATAGAGGTGTTCACAGTATTCCTTTACCATCCTTTTTACAAAGCTTTATTGTAGAATATTTGACAAATATAATTGTGTATATTTAAAACTGTGCAGTAAACTTTAAATGTCCACAAAATTAGTAATGATGACCTTTTAAAATTTCTGATATTGGCCCTTTGCATTCTTCATTCTCTTTTTCTTAGTTAGCCCGCCTATAGGTTTATCATTTTTATTGATTTCTTTTCCAAAGAAACAGCTTTTGGTTTTATTGATTTTTCTCTGTTGTTTTCCTGTTTTGAATTTCATTGGTTTCTGATCTCATTTTCACCATTTTTTTTTCTTCTGCTTCTTCAAGATTAAATTTTGGTTTTTCTCTGGCTTCTGAAGGTGAAAACAGGTTACTGATTTTAAGTCTTCCATCTTCCCTAATGTACGTATCCAGTATTATCAGTTTGTGTCTGAGCACTGCTGTCATCACATTCCACAAACTTTGGTAGGTTGTGTTTTAATTTTCATTTGCTTAAAATATTTTTAAGCATCACCCTAAAGTCTTTTAAGACTTCACTGACCCACTCTAATTAAAACTGTAAACTTTGCAATGTAATCTTTACTGCTTCTTTCCTTGCTTTAGTTTCTCTCTCCTCCCTATTACTTGTTACCTCCTACTCAGTCATGTAATTTCTTTGCTATGTATTTTTGTTGTCTCTCTTTGTGTCAGAATATAAATTTCACAAGGGTAGAGTTGGGGAGCTTTGTCAGTTCTTTTAATCATGTGGTTCAAGTGTTTTGATCTATGTCAGGTATATTGTAGGCACTGAATATGTATTTGAAGTAAGAGGAATTATATTAAAAGCTTGACACGTGGAATGGGAGAGAGGAAGAAACCTGCCTTTTTACCAGATTTTTTTTTTTTTCAGCTATGGGTTTCCCTGGTAGCTCAGTAGGATGTTGGATTTTTTAAACTAAAACATTTTTGCTTTTCAAGTCTACATAGATTTTTTATAAACTCCATGTGATGTCTGAATAAAGCTTTTGTGCCCATTTGATCTTACCTGATCAGAACAGGACATGCTTTCAATGTTGCTCTGGACTGTTTTTATATCTCTAGAGTCTAACTGATTGCAAATTCTGGCAATTCTGAGTCAGAGGCCGGTAATTTTCAGTCAAACTATAAAATTATTTACTCTTTAAATCACAAGACAGAAATCATATGTTTATGTCAATAATGAAGGAAAAAATTATATAGTATGACTGATCAGAGTAGTATTCATCTCTGGGCACAAAAAATGTGACATGAATTTTCTTAGATGTTATGTTTGGCCAAGTGGATTAGGGACACCTGACTAAAATCCTTAATGGCCAGAATTTGAGGTGGAGGTTTATGTCTTATAGAAGTTAATCTATAGTACCCATTTCACACAAAACACTTCATGTGGTCACAAAGCACCACTCAATAGAAAAACATTCTTCAGTGGATATATTATTATCACCAAAGATGCTTACTTGTGTCATTGCACTGAGCTGATGATATTGATAAAGTGTATCTTGGCTATTTTATAGGCATACATTTACATAGAAATGCCAGTATCTGAAAAATGCAACGAATCTCATACATTTAATCTACTTGGTGGACTATAGAACTGCAATGCAATTAAAATTCAGTACTTAACCAGGTCTCTTACATTAAAAGAAATGGATGTTGATTGGTATGGAATGGGACCTTGAAAACTCAGATGGGAACGGGGACAATCGAGAATACTCAGATGACTGTAAGATAAACACCCCAGACCACCTGAGTGTCCTTTGCTTTCAGAAGCAGCCCCTCATCCCCTTTCTAACTACTCTTTCACTTTCCTTGAAAATCTAGCAATTATCTTACAGGACTCAGTTTCTCTTTCTCCTCATGATCTATCCTTAACACCCATCTGTCTGTGAAGGTGAAAGTGAAGTCGCTCAGTCGTGTCCGACTCTTTGCAACCCCATGGACTATAGCCTACCAGGCTTCTCCATCCATGGGATTTTCCAGGCGAGAATACTAGAGTGGGTTGCCATTTCCTTTTCCAGGAGATCTTCCCGACCCAGGATAGAACCTGGGTCTCCCACACTGTAGGCAGATGCTTTACCGTCTGAGCCACCAGGGCAGTCCATCTGCCTGTAGATTCAAAATTAAAAGATCCTGGAATATTCTAAGGGATTAACATTAAAAGAATGATAACATTTTTGCCAGCTTATATTGGGAAAAAAAAAAAAAACCCTAGAGAATGTATATAGGAATGGGTTTTCAGTGGGTAGCCCAAAAAGGACCAAATATAATGGATTCTCTTATTTAGTGGGGATGATGAGATCCCTAAAGGCCAAGGCAGAAGCCACATAACAGTGCTTAATTTTAAGTGTGTTTTCAGTTGGGGCCACAGTGACAGTTTCAGCCTGCAGAGATTCTTGGCAGAGGGAATTTTTTTTTTTTTTTACAAAGTCTTTGAATATAAGATATATTTGCAACTTAGCTTATAATTAGTAAAACTCTAGGACTAGGAAGAGAAGACTTATTTAAATCTGCACAAAAGAGCATCATGTCCTCTCATTCAGTTTCCAGACATGAAGCGGTTTAAAGACCAAGGAAAAGAAGGTTAGCTGTCTTTGAAGAAGGTTCCTGGGACCCTGTAATTAGTAAATACCGTGATTCTTTTCAGATCCTTTCCCATGAGGGCTTGTTAAAACACAGACTGATCTACCTACCTACTAAGTAGGTTTAAGGCAGGACTGAGGCTGGAGAATTTTTAACACATCCAAAGGGATCTGAATCCATATACCAGAATGCCTGTGTACTGAGGAAAGGGAAATAAGCCAGACATTTAGAGCATTATAAATCAGGATCTCTGAACTGCTATTCTCTGATGATGACAAGTATCATTTTAACCCAACTAAAACTAAGTGGAGGTTTGGTTTTACTACATCTCACAGTGGGTTTAATAGGTCCATGGACCCATGTTGTTGTGATTTTCATAGCTCTCAAATACATAATTGAAATGATGTTTTTGGCAATAGATAGAATCCCCACCATGGACTCATAAACTATGGATGGAAGGCTATTATTATAGTCAGGACCAAGTGGAGGCCCTTAGAACTTCTCATTCCTACCAAAATACAAACTAAAAGAAGTATCTCATTTATAGGAAGAATCACAGAAATTAATGTCATTTTTCAAATTTGAAAAATGTTGCCAACCTAAATAACATTGTCTTTAGTGAAAAGGGCAGGTGGATCTTGGAGAATGGGAGGCTTTGCAGATGTAATCAAATGATAAATAATTCCAAGTATATATTGCAATTATAAATTATAAATATAAGATATGGAACAAAACAGATAGCCTTTGGAACATGGTTTATAGTTATCAATCTGGCTTTTTTGTTTTTCTCTTCTATTCCAATTTACAAGAAACATTTTGCTTCCATCTGGCAAGAACAAAAGTTCACCTTCACTTTTGACTTTGTTAATTCTCATGTACTCTTGAATATAATCTAGCCTGCAAAGATCTTGATTATATCATCATCCTCTGGAACATAATGATGGTACATTACATAGATCTTAACAACTTAATTGATCCTAGTGATCAGGGAGTGATAACTTCTATTGGTGACTTAGAAAAGTGGTTCATAAAGTGTGATCTTTAGACCAGCAGCATCAGTACCATCAGTGGATGTGTTAAAAGTTCTCCAGCCTCCGTCCCACCTCAGACCTACTGAGTCAGTAGGTGGATCAGTCTGTGTTTTAGCAAGCCCTCAGGGTAGTTCTGATGAGCACTAAAATTTGAGAATTATAACCTTCCTTTCAGAGAAGGCAATGGCACCCCACTCCAGTACTCTTGCCTGGAAAATCCCATGGATGGAGGAGCCTGGTAGGCTGCCGTCCATGGGGTCGCTAAGCGTCGGACACAACTGAGCAACTTCACTTTCACTTTTCACTTTCATGCATTGGAGAAGGGAATGGCAACCCACTCCAGTGTTCTTGCCTGGAGAATTCCAGGGACGGGGGTGCCTAGTGGGCTGCCATCTATGGGGTCACACAGAGCTGGACACAAAATAACTGAAGCGACTTAGCAGCAGCAGCAGCAGCAGCAGCAGCAGCAGCAGCAGCAGCCTTCCTTTAAAAACTACATGTGTGTGAGAAGGTAGGAGATAAGCCTCATAAAAATTCAAGGGTCTGGCATCTTGGTGGAATTTGAGGAGTCTAATCTTTTGGAGCATTTCTTCCAAAATAAAAGGACTGTATCTTTCACTATTCACCACTATGAAAGAGGTACATGCTTTGTGTTCATCTTTGCATTGTTGAGATAAATAATACCACATTTCAGTGTGCTGCTTTGAGTATTTACTGAGTAACTAACTACAAGGGTACCAAAATAGTGGTGCTCAAGGTGCTTCCACTTGGGTTTTATGACCAGAGGATTCAATAGCTGTCCAAATGTCTATCACAGATTAAGATGCTATGGAAGTTCTGATGTATTCCAGTACAGACTTCTAGGGCATACCCTGAGGGTTTGGAGGGAAAACTATCCTTTCTTCTACAAACAACCACCTTCCCTCTAGAAACATTTCCTGATTTTTTGGGGGGCCCAGGTTAAAACCAGTGCTTGATTATTGAGTATCTGAATTGCCCATCATAAACCGAGTATTATCTGATCCACCAAGCTCTAAACAGAGATATATAAGGAAGCAGTATTCTGTCATTAAGTGGAAGCTGAGTATATGAGATTAGACTTGATAAGCCACTAAAAACAGAAGTAAATTTCATGACCAGTGGTTCAGACTTCTGTAACCCTTACTTCTGCTTTGCTTGGGCTTCCCTGATAGTTTGTTGGTAAAGAATCCACCTGCAATGCAGGAGACCCCAGTTTGATTCCTGGGCTGGGAAGATCCACTGGAGAAGGGATACGCTACCCATTCCAGGATTCCTGGGCTTCCCTTGTGGCTCAGCTGGTAAAGAATCTGCCTGCAATGTGGGACACCTGGGTTTGATGCCTGGGTTGGGAAGAGCCCCTAGAGAAGGGAAAGCCTACAGCTTCAGTATGCTGGCCTGGAGAATTCCATGGACTGTATAGTCCATGGAGTCACAAAGAGTTGGACACAACTGAGCGACTGACTTTTACTTCACTTCACTTCTGCTTTATTGCTATCATCCTTCAATTCACACCTAACATCTCATGGGTAGTTTAGAGCAAAGCCATGGCCTCTCCTGCAAGCAGGTACTGTCCCTTTGAGAAATAGCTCCTGACTTGCTTTCTGTGGTCAAACTGGTAGAAGAAGAAAAACTGAGACCTGGTTTACAGGTGATTCTGCATGATGTCCTGATAGAAGACTGGTGAGGCAAGAGGAAAGAGGAAAGCATTTCCCCCTAGTTTTTGGGGGTGTTTTGGGCAGGAGCAGAAATGGGAGAGCCAGCTCCTCAGTGGAGATCTCAGTGCCTGGATTCTCACTAAGTGGTGACAGAGCAGTTCTAAGAGCAGAAGCAGAGGTATTTTTTGCAGCAGCAGTGAGACTGTGTGTGGGCTCCTCAGTGGAGTGTAGACTCCTGGATTCATGTTCAGTTATAATAGTGGCGGAAAGTGGCAGCAGTGATGGCAGCAGCTTTCCTATCACAGCACAGTCAACCTCTCTTCCTTTTATATTTACAACCCTTTTCAAGCCCCTGCATTAAAGCCCTCTCTGTTTTAAATCTTTGGAATGGTTTCTGTTTTCCTGATGGACATTGGCTGATACATCCATAAATGTTCTGACTGTGATTTAGAAGTCCAGCTCTATAAAATGTCCAGTATTCCTGTTGACCTGGTTTTTTTTTTTTTTGGACCTACTAAGACATTGGACAGACATTACTTTGTCAACAAAGGTCTGTCTAGTCAAGGCTATGTTCTTTCCAGTGGTCATGTATGGATGTGAGAGTTGGACTATAAAGAAAGCTGAGTGCCGAGGAATTGATGCTTTTGAACTGTGATGTTGACGAAGACTCCTGAGAGTCTCTTGGGCTGCAAGGAGATCCAACCACTCCATTCTGAAGGAGATCAGTCCTGGGTGTTCATTGGAAGGACTGAAGTTGAAGCTGAAACTCCAGTACTTTGGCCACCTGATGCGAAGAGCTGACTCATTGGAAAAGACCCTGATGCTGGGAAAGATTGAGGACAGGAGGAGAAGGGGACGACAGAGGATGAGATGGTTAGATGGCATCACCAACTCAATGGACATAGGTTTGGGTGGACTCTGGGAGTTGGTGATGGACAGGGAGGCCTGGCGTGCTGTGGTTCATGGGGTAGCAAAGAGTCAGACATGGTTGAGCGACTGAACTGAACTGAACTGGAAGAAGTTGGGTTCTGCTTCTTGGGAACAAGTCATACTCTTCACCTATCCTAAAAGCTGCCTGTCACTGATGACAATATCGACCTTCATGTTATTCCCTCTTTGAGAACGATCTGGCTCTAATAGGTAAAAATACATTCACATAGCAGTCCTGGAAGCTGAGAGTTAGCATAGATTACTAGCATTTCTCTGTTGAAACCAGGAAGAACAGACTTTTCTCTAGTTCACAAACAGTTTGTGACAAAGCCTGGCATAAATTCAACTGTCTAAACCCATGGTCAGTAGTGTCTCCTCTGTAAAGGAGGATAGTATAAGAGGGATGGATCTCTTTAGACCATAATACCTCCAGTGTTACCAGCATATCTGAGTAGTGATACTGTGGGTACATTTATTTCCTTGGAAGTTTCCAGTAAATAGTCATTAGTTACAAAATTGTTTTGAAAATAAACAACAATATAAAAGCACAAAAGCTTTCATAGAAAAAGGTCTTCTCAAACCGAAAGCTTAGAACATTTCTCATCTGTCCAGTGGCTCCTGGTTATCCTCTGAGAGATAGTGGTATTCTGGGAACTCAACCAGCTTATTGACTTGAAATAAAGCATAATGTTATTTTTCAAAATTCCAGAAAAATAAATCAATACAAAGAATTGTTTATTTGATATTTGATTTTCTTAAATCTTTAAGACCTGCTACTACCTGTCTGCTACTAGCAGAGGACAAAAGGAATGACTAATACAAAAATATTAAAGTGAAAACTTGGAAATGTGATTTCTCCAAACATTTTATTGTGTTAGTCTTCTTGGGCTGTCATAATAAAATACCGCAAGCTGGGTGGCTTGAATAACAGAAATTCATTTTCTCCCAGTTCTGGAGGCTGAAAAATCCAAAATCACAGTGCCAACAGGGTTCAGTTTATGATAAGAGCTGTCTTCCTGGCTTAAGAATGGCTCCTTTGTCCTCACATGGCCATTGCTTTGAACTCTCTGGTGCCTCTCCTTCAGAGGACACTAACCCTATCCAATCAGGAGTCCACACTTGCAACTTTATGTAACCTTTACTTCCTTAGAGGCTTTACCTCCACATGTAGCCACACTGGGGTTTAGACCTTCACCATATGAATTTTGAAGGAACACAAACATCCAACCCGTAACACAGGTCTACTATCAGTCCTACCGACAGGAACCAATCTACATACAGAAGGCAAATATATTTTCTGAGAATGAACATTTTCTTGCTTCAAGTGACATCCTTGTCTACATGACTCTTTTTATGTGTTCTAAGATGAATGCCATCATTTTCAGAGTTTGGCTTTCCTCAATATATTTAAAATACACCAGAAGGGTAAATTTCAAATTCCATGGTGGTTATAACCCACTATGTTGTTGCCTTTCTGAAGATACTCAGAGTATTAATAAAATATATTTGTTTTAATGTTTATTTCATATGTTTCTTAGAAGTTTATACATGGTCTGCATCTTTCCTGCTTTGCCTATGGAAGCAGCAAAGTGTTAAGTTTGGAGTCTTAATTCATTTACTCCAAATAAATTTTACTTACAATATGTATTTACTCTAAAAATATATTCAAGGTAAAACTGGATACATTACTTGTCAGCTCTGTTCCTTATTGACATGATTGGTCTAATAATAGTCTTACACCATAAAGTTGTTGTTAGAATTAAATGAGATACTCCATGTTCAACCCTTAATGAAGGACCAGGAACTTTTTATATAGTTGAATATATCCTTATACCAATATGAAGATCACAGATATAAGATATAGTTGAAGCTATTTGCATGTATTGAAATATTCTCTTTTATTAAGAAAGTTTAAAAAATGATGTAAAGGTTAGTGGTACCACACAGCCAAATTCATATTCTGAAGCTCTAGTGTGCATTTCAGCCCAGTTAGCTGCCTTCCCTCATCCATGGGGATTTCAGGTTTAAGAAGAACATATCTATTTTGCAGTTATCTAGCTTTGACCTCTTATGTAGACCTTTCTCTGTACTGGCCAAGGAATAAAGAGATCAGAGTACTGTCATCAGTTTGTGACTCTGAGTTCACAGCCCACCACACCTCCTCTACCATTCTGTCTTCCCAGGGTTTCCTGGAGGTGGTCACAACACTCATCACGCTCACCACCAACTTCCAGGACTAGTCAGGACTTTCTCAATAGATGATCTGAATTCCGCTGCCAGGATGTTGCTGCTTTTTAGATGATGGCTAAATCAGCTGCTGGCTTGCTCCTCTGTAAAAACTGCACTGTTTTCAGTTTTAACATTTCATCCTTGACAAATTGATTCTTTTCTCTGCTAGCAAAAGTGAAAAATCACAAGCTACTAAAATAAAGAGTGCCCAGTCAAACTGCCTTTCTGTCAAGGGACCTTAAATTTTGGGTTTGTCTTGCTAACAAGATGAGAGAGAGGTAAGGTATAATTAGCATGAATAGATGCCTTTATAGTTCCATCCCACCTCACCCCCAGATGAAAGTCAACATATTCCACATTTTAATAAATGAGCAATGCCTGTATGTAGAGTGTGCACCTGTCTATATTTAGGAAGTCAGTGGTTTAACCCAGAGCACTCCTTTTTAACTTTTGGGTCTTGCTTCTCGGAAGAGCCATGAAGGCAGACAAACTTTCAAAGCTGTTTTTGAAAATGATCTTGTTTCTGTCTCCTCACTCAAATCTCTCCAGGGAATATTTTGTTCTAGAACATCATGCTTAAGCCTATGGCTGGGTACTCCAGCAAAAAATTGGTCTTCACCTAAAAATTTAGGTAATATGATTACTTATATATATAAAAAAAGAAAACCTGTTTTAAGTAGTCAAAATATACTAGGCTATGCTTGATAATAACCCCCAATTCTCAGTGTTTTAAAAAGATTACTTCTAGCTCATATTTTACTTTTTAAAATTTATTTTTAGTTTGAGGATCAGTTCAGTTCAGTTCAGTTGCTCAGTCGTGTCCGACTCTTTGCGACCCCATGAATTGCAGCACGCCAGGCCTCCCTGTCCATCACCAACTCCCAGAGTTCACTCAGACTCACGTTCATCGAGTCCGTGATGCCAATTGCTCTACAATATTTTGTTGGTTTCTGGCATACATCAAATTGAATCAGCTATCAATTCAATTCAGTTCAGTTCAGTCGCTCAGTCGTGTCCAACTCTTTGCGACCCCATGCATGCCAGGCCTCCCTGTCCATCACCAACTCCCGGAGTTTACACAAATTCATGTCCATTGAGTCGGTGATGCCATCCAACCATCTATCCTCTGTCATCTCCTTCTCCTCTTGCCTTCAATCTTTCCCAGCATCAGGGTCTTTTCCAAGGAGTCAGTTCTTCACTTTAGGTATCCAAAGTATTGGAGTTTCAGCTTCAATCAGTCCTTCCACTGATTATTCAAGACTGATTTCCTTTCAGATGGACTGGTTGGATTTCCTTGCAGTCCAAGGGACTCTCAAGAGTCTTCTCCAACACCACAGTTCAAAAACATCAAATCTTCAGCTTTCAGCTTTCCTGACAGTCCAACTCTCACAACCATACATGACCACTGGAAAAGCCATAGCTTTGACGAGACAGACCTTTGTTGGCAAAGTAATGTCTCTGCTTTTTAAAATGCTGTCTAGGTTAGTCATAACTTTTCTTCCAAGGAGCAAGTGTCTTTTAATTTCATGGCTGCAATCACCATCTGCAGTGATTTTGGAGCCCCCAAAATAGTCTGTCACTGTTTCCCTTGCTTCCCCATCTATTTCCCATGAAGTGATGGGACCAGATGCCATGATCCTAGTTTTCTGAATGTGGAGCTTTAAGCCAACTTTTTCACTCTCCTCTTCAATTTTCATCAAGAGGCTCTTTAGTTCTTCTTCACTTTCTGCCATAAGGGTGGTGTCATCTGCATATCTGAGGTTATTGATATTTATCCTGGCAATCTTGATTCCAGCTTGTGCTTCATCCAGCCTAGCGTTTCTCATGATGTACTCTGCATAGAAGTTAAATAAGCAGGGTGACAATATACCCCCTTGAACCTACTTTCCACCTTCCACCCTGTTTGAGATCAGTAGGAGGCTCTGTTCCTAGTTGGACTCTCCACATGTGGAACGTCCTGGTCACTGTGATAATGTGAAGAATAATTGTTAGTTTCAAAAACTCCCACAGGGAAGTAATACATGTCAACACCACTCATATTCTGCTTCAAGAGGGCAGATAGGAATTGTTGAAATAGGAATTGCCACAGTTATCCTGACAACAGGCCAAAGATCTATGCTGTTGTTCCATCATGAAGTCATGTCTGACTCTTTGTGACCCCATGGACTGCAGCATGCCAGGCTTTCCTGTCCTTCACTATCTCCCAGAGTTTGCTCAAACTTATGTCCACTGAGTCAGTGATGTCATCCAACCCTCTCATCCTCTGTCGCCCTCTTCTCCTCCTGACCTCAGTCTTTCCCACATCAGGGTCTTTTCCAATGAGTTGGCTCTTCACATCAGGTGGCCAAAGTATTGGAACTTCAGCTTTAGCATCAGTCCTTGCAATGAATATTTAGGGTTGATTTCCTTTAGGATTGACTGAATTTGATCTCTGTGCAGTCCAAGGGACTCTCAAGAGTCTTTTCCAGCACCACAATTTGAAAGCATCAGTTCTTTAGCACTCAGCCTCCTTTATTGTTCAAATCTCACATCCATACATGACTACTGGAAAAACTATAGTTTGACTAGATGGACCTTTGTCAGCAAAAGGATGTCTCTGCTTTTTAATGGGCTGTCTAGTTTTGTCATAGCTTTTCTTGCAAGGAGCAAGCATATTTTAATTTTGTGGGTGACCATCTGCAGTGATTTAGATCTCAGTGATAATCCTTTTTTCCAATTTTAATTCACCATTTAATTAACACAGTAAAAAAAAAGTGTAGACGCAAAGGCAAAATTTGAAGAGGGGGAGAATAAGAAAATTCTAAAATTTATTAGGAGACAAACACTTATTGAATATGTTATTATATGTGACAAAAACACTACAAATTAGTGGTCACTTAATTTATAATGTCCAATAAAAAACAAGATCATCATATAAATGAAAAAAATATAAAGCTAAAACATGTTAACTTGCCCCAGGAATAAAAGTTTAATGCCATACAGATCCAAAGCCCTTGCTCTATTCTTTCCACTATGTTTTTGTTTGTTTGTTTGTTTTAACATTCAGTTGGTTATAAAATTGTGGCTGATTTTTTTTAATTTAATGAATAGAATAGATAGTATCAGAGATTCATGAATGATAAGGATATTTCTTGAAACTTCTACTTCTTTGGTATACCTATGACCCTTTCTGTGTGTATTTCAAATACATTGCTTTATTCCAAACTGAAGAAAGAAGTCCTGTATCAACTAAGTATGATAACCTCATCTTCTATCCCTTCTCCCTCACACACAAAAGCACTTTGCTCCTTGAAAGTAACCTGGCTGAGCCCATGATGAAGTATATGAAGATTTTATTACAAGAGGTCATGCACATTTTGAAGGAACAAAAACCCCATGAAAAACTTTCTCATCATTTATAGCCTGGAATTTTGAGAACTACTTTTGGTCAAAAAACATAACATCAGTGTGGAAGCATCAATTTTTGTTGCTCTGAGTTCTCTAAATACAAAGTTGGGTTGTTGGGCTTGATTCCTCTCCACTGAGTCTGGAGTACACATCTACACACAAAACTATTGCCTGTATATAGAAAATATATTTAATGAATGTTTAGTAAATATTTATTGAATGGCATATGACACTGGAATAAAAAATGGCTTTAACTTATTTATAAAATATCAAGATAACTTCCATGTGAATATTCAGAAGCTGTCACTGTGTGCTATCTGCTTACTAACTCCATATTTTCTTCATCTTGGGAACACAGATAGAATTTATTTCCTAGGATACCATGCTATATGACTGAGTTCTAGTTAATAAAATGTAAGTAGAAGCGATATAGTCAAATCCCAGGCTTGGTCTATAAAAATCTTCTGTACGTGTTCACTCATATCCTTTCCCTTCTCCAGCTAGCTGAAATGGAGATGATCCCAGCGTGACCTTGAAAACCATGTGTTGGTGATGGCAGAGCCATGTTGGTCTGGTTCATAGCTGTGTGAAAAAGGACTGGGGATTTACCAGGTAAGTACTTTAATGTGAGCATAATTTTTCCTTTAAACGTCTATTGTGTTTGGTGTTTGAGCAGTTATACATTTTGGGGTCTATTCATTATAGCAAATAGGCTACTTTAATTAATAG
This sequence comes from Capricornis sumatraensis, assembly GCF_032405125.1. Classification (NCBI taxonomy): domain Eukaryota; kingdom Metazoa; phylum Chordata; class Mammalia; order Artiodactyla; family Bovidae; genus Capricornis; species Capricornis sumatraensis. Next base: position 75,423,824 of record NC_091082.1, read on the forward strand.
AAGTGGAAGTGAATATTCCAGATAAGGGAAAAGTAAAGGCTATGACTTAGTCTATGAGAGGAAGTCACTGTAACCAGGAAAAAGATTGTGTCTTTACTGATTCCCTATTGAAGTCTTTCCTGAGGCTTTATCAAACTTTTTTGAGACTTCTGGTATATTACAAGTCAATGATGGTAAAATGATGGTTAAATAGTCTATATACATAAAATACAGAATTTGCATTTAAGTATGGGGATGTCATAATGTGTTCTCAAAGAACTCAGTTCAACATATCTGAACTTATATATTCCAAGTGTACACATCCTCCTATGAGCAAGAAGAGTGTAATTATTAGTTCTCATGAATGTGTAATTTTTTTAAGGTCATGGAAAAAAGTTGAAATTGATGGTCCAGCTCTGAGTATGCTTCTTTGCCACATAAAGGGTTTTGTAGGACAACATGCTTCCCTGATATTTTTGACAGTATTTGCTTTAAAAATCAGGTCATTTCAAAACTCTTTTGTGCAACAGAATGAACCTTCAGGATTGTTAATAACAAAGAAATGAAATTGTGATAACATTCAATTTCAGCAGTTAAGGCCCCAAAATTGATCAAATCATGATATCTTACATAAAACATATATTGAATTTTCTGAACTTAAAAAAAAAAAAAACTCTTGATGATAATTAAATTCACTTATTCTTCTCAGTGAGAAAATTTTATATCTTGCCTTTGAATGATAGGTTATTATCATTATCACATAAGTACTTTACAAACAAAGTCCTAAAGACATGAAGTGATTCTCCCAAGGCCCCATAACTGGTAAGACATAAGGCTGAGTTTCAAACATCAATCTTTTTCTGTTTATACCATTTGTTTATATATGCCTGTCTGCATTTTATACCTTTTGAAACAAACTGTCTGCCTAAGGGAACTGCAGATTCATTATACTAGGGAACTTGAGATATAAAAGGATTGAAAGAGACATAAAGTATATTAAGAGGCAGAACTCATAATTATGGCTGTATAGTTCACCAAAATATAGTGCACAGTGTGCTCAGAAGCTCAGAAAGAAAAATGAACTATAATATAAAAGCATCTAACACAGTGCCTGGCATCTGTTATGCCATCAACAAAGACTGCTGCTGCTGCTAAGTCGCTTCAGTCGTGTCCGACTCTGTGCGACCCCATAGACAGCAGCCCACCAGGCTCCCCCGTCCCTGGGATTCTCCAGGCAAGAACACTGGAGTGGGTTGCCATTTCCTTCTCCAGTGTGTGAAAGTGAATAGTGAAAGTGAAGTCGCTCAGTCTTGTCCGACTCTTAGCGACCTCATGGACTGCAGCCTACCAGGCTCCTCCGTCCATGGGATTTTCCAGGCAAGAGTACTGGAGTGGGGTGTCATTGCCTTCTCCAGCAACAAAGACTAGGTGGAGCCAAGTCCTCATGAAGTATTGTATGTAAAACCATTTAATCAAAATCTTGACTTTCTTGAGTAACCCATTTGCAGAAGATACACTTCTAATTATTTATTTTTTTAAACTTTTTGTTTTGTATTGGAGCATGCACAGCATAACAGTGCTGTGTTAGTTTCAGTGTACAGCAAAGTGATTCAGTTACACATAAACATGTAACTATTCCTTGATTGTTTATTACTCAAGGGTATTGATCAGTGTGAGGAAAAGTTAATGATAAAAAGCTAGAGGCAGAACAAGGAAAGCAACCTCAGCCAACTGGATTTCTTTTTATCACTAGGAATATAAACAGTAACTAGGCAACTTTTGCATTGTGAGAAGCAGAGGAAAGTATATGTATTGGCCTTATTATTAATTAGAATTGTGTCACATGTATTTCTAAATACATGATTTTATTGGAATTTGAAATAAATGTTTTTAAAAAAGCAAGCCTAGGTAATGTGACTTTAAATGATTCTTCCTAAAGTTAATATTTCCAGACAAACTACAATGCCTCCTTATTTTGTGTTTGTACTGTAGTATAAATATTTTGAAGGATGAAGGATAAGACGCTTTTTTCATGGAATTAGATCCTATAATTAACAAAGACTCAATGCTGCTTCTTTTATTGACTTCTATTGACTCAGGAGTAAAGTATTCAGGGCATCTTAGGAAGTCTCTGTTTTTTGTTTTTGTTTGTTTTTCAGTCTCTTGCTTCTTGGTCCTCTGATATCCCCAAAATTTCATTTTAATTTTGATAGCAAAGTTTCTTGATGTATTGTTTTATTTATTTCTTTTACATTCCCCCCGCTTTGGCCTTCTTAAGTCCCCAGTGGTGCAAAGGAAAAAGGGGGCACAACAGGAAGTAAAGGTGCTTACTGAGCATCTACAAATGGGAAGCTTAGGGAAATGGCACTTGTAGGAATTACAAGTAGTACAATCTTTTTCTTTCTCTCTGTAACCGTTTGGATTGACAATCCAGTCTCCTAAGAGAAATCCCAAGGAGTGTTAGTGCTGCTGCTGCTGCTGCTAAGTCGCTTCAGTCGTGTCCAACTCTGTGTGACCCCATAGACGGCAGCCCACCAGGCTCCGCCATCCCTGGGATTCTCCAGGCAAGAACACTGGCGTGGGTTGCCATTTCCTTCTCCAATGCATGAAAGTGAAAAGTGAAAGTGAAGTCGCTCAGTCATGTCTGACTCTTCGCGACCCCATGGACTGCAGCCTACCAAGCTCCTCCATCCATGGGATTTTCCAGGCAAGAGTACTGGAGTGGGGTGCCATCGCCTTCTCCAGTGCTAGTGCTATGCTCCTTTAAGGGTGAGATTTAGAACATGATGCTCAACCACAGTAAAATGGACCTTTTGATAGATTTTTTTCTTATAAGAAAACAGTAGCTATTTGATTACTTACTGCTCTTCAGTCCAAATTCAGTCCTGAAGTTATTAAGATTTAATCTAAGACTTTTCCCTGTAAGCTGGTAGGAGAAGTAGAAAGCTGTTATTTCTTACCATGTTCGAAGGCCTTCCTTCAGTGATTATATTTTCATTTTAATGTGGTAATAAGTCTGATAAATACAGCAGGAGATTATAGCTTCCTTTTTCAATTTGTATACTTGTTAGATTTTAGCCTCAAATATTCATTACTTGCTGTAAAATACAGCTCACTAAAGAGATTTGTTTCAGTTTCATTTTTTTTAATGAAAAAAATTGACTTCCTCCTTCTCCTTCCCTCCTTTCTCTCACTCTCCTCTTCTTTTTACTTCATGTGGAAATTGTAGGAAGAAAAGTGCTAATCAACTGTTTTACACAAGCAGAGTCTCAATTTTTTTTTAACTTATTAAATGGCTAACTGAATTAGTGGATTAATAGATTTTACTTATTTAGCTAATTCTCCTCAACTTATTGATGGATTCTAGGTTGATTAAATTTATATATTCAGCAGTTACTTTGCACTTATAAAAAATAATTATGCAAAAAAATTCTGGAAGCTAGAATATGAGTAGGAAATCATCCCACTAAATGATTATAATAGCATAAGAGAGAGAAGAACATTTACATATAACCATCAATTAGACACCATTATAGAAAGAGGGCTGAAAATTAATGGAAAAGAAGTTAGATTTATGTCATGATTAAGATACTGTATAATGAGCTATCTGGACTCAAACAAAAAGAGAAGAGCTGAAATTGGGTAATTTCAGTGATTTTCTGAATCCTTGACGAAGTAAGTTAGCTGCCTGAATGTATATGTGATTGTTTCGGTGGAGTAATTTATTTAAGCAAGGGCAGGCAACCCTCACCTTCTATGCCATCATAGTTGCATTCTTTTGAATTTGCTTTACCAACTGAAGATCAGAGTCAGCAGCTTGTAGAGCCAACGAGGAAATGTCCTGACTATTAGGAATAAGTCTAATTTTCTTTAAAATATTATCTGAAATGTGAATCTCTCATTTGATAATGATCTCCTCTTGAATATCTGTATGTTTTTTCAATTATATTTTGCTGTTTCTTAAAGCAACTAATGTGTTTGGCACACTTTTCATTATGAATATTGTTATCATTATATTAATAATACCCAGCATGTGTAAAACAGTTCATGATAGCAGAAACAAATTGGTTCCCACTCACTGAACACAGCTTACAGACATGTTTTGTTGGCCCACACTGCATATGATCATTTTAATTGATTGCTGGTATTTCTGAGTGGGATATGTTATATATAAATCCATATTTCTACTCTTAAGAAGTTGGATGAGGAAGCTCATTGTCAGTGTGGGGATGGTTTCATGACAATAATTAGTCAAAGCTGAGCAATTGCCATCGTTTCCCCCACTGAGACAGTACGTCAGTTCTCTACACTTCACATTCTTCTGCTTTTTCCACTTATGATATTTTCTCAGCACTCAACAAGAATTTGAGTTCAAAATATTTGATGTTCAAAGTAAAAGTTTGTTCTCATTTTATCACTACAGATTCATGTGAGGTATAAAATGTAGGTATCCAATAGATACTGAATTGAAGGAAATTGAAGACCAAGGAACTAAGTAAACTATGTCAGACCAAATAATTAGTCAACAATAGAAAATGTTTTCTGGCTTCATCTTTCAGTCTTTCTACTCAGTGATGCCTTATCTCAGGAATAAAATAAAGTGATTTATAAAAGTCTTCAAATTTCAGTTGAATTAAAGTCAACAGATTTGGTAGTTTTTATTTTAAACAATTGACCTTGTCAATTTCTACAAAAATATCAGCTGAGATTTTTTGATTGAGATGACATTAAATCTGTGGATCAATTTAGGGGGAATTGGATTTTACCAATATTGCCAATCCATTAACATATCTCTCCCTTTAGTTCACTCTTCTTTAATTTACCAGGCAAAATTTTATGACACTCATTGTGTTGGTCTTGTTCTTACTTTGGTAAATCTATTCCAATTTTATATTTTTGATGTTATCATAAATAGTATTTTAATTTAAATTTCCAGCTGCTTGTTGTTTGCATATAAGGAACAGAATAAGATTTTTGTATATTGATTCCGCTTCCTGCAAATTTAGTGTTCATTTACTGGTTCTAGGATCTCTTTTTTTTGGTAGATTTCTTACTGTTTTTTACATGCATGATAATGAAAAGAGATTATTTTGTTTTATTTTTCCTAATCTTTCAATTCAGTTCAGTTCAGTTCAGTCGCTCAGTCATGTCCAACTCTTTGTGACCCCATAGATTACAGTGCACCAGGTTTCTCTGTCCATCACCAACTCCTGGAGCTTGTTTAAACTCATGTCCATCAAGTTGGTGATGCCATCCAACCATCTCATCCTCTGTCGTTCGCTTCTCCTCCTGCCTCTCATCTTTCCCAGTATCGGGGTCTTTTCTAACGAGACATTTCTTTGCATCAGGTGGCCAAAGTATTGAAGCCTCAGCTTCAACATCATTCCTTCCAATGAATATTCAGGATTGATGACCTTAAGGATTGACTGGTTTGATCTCCTTGCAGTCCAAGGGACTCTCAAGAGTCTTCTTCAACACTACAGTTCAAAAGCAACAATTCTTCAGTGCTCAGCTTTCTTGATGGTCCAACTCTCACATCCATATGTGACTACTGGAAAAACCATAGCTTTGACTAGAGGGACCTTTGTTGGCAAAATAATGTCTCTGCGTTTTACTATGCTGTCTAGGTTGCTCATAGTTTTTCTTTCAAGGAGCGAGGGTCTTTTAATTTCCTGGCTGCAGTCACCATCTGCAGTGATTTTGGAACCTAAGAAAATAAAGTCTGTCACTGTTTCCATTGTTTCCCCATCTATTTGCCATGAAGTGATGGGCCCAGATGCCTTGATCTTCATTTTTTGAATGTTGAGCTTTAAGCCAGCTTTTTCTCCCTCCTCTTTCACTTTCCTCATGAGACTGTTTAGTTCTTTGCTTTCTGCCACAAGGGTGGTGTCATCTGCATATCTGAGGTCATTGATATTTCTCCTGGCAATCTTGATCCCAGCTTATGCTGCATCCAGCCCAGCATTTTGCATGATGTACTCTGCATATAAATTAAATAAGCAGGTGACAATATACAACCTTGACATACTCCTTTCCCAATTTGGAACCAGCCCATTGTTCCATGTCCAGTTCTAACTGCTGCTTCTTGACCTGCATACAGATTTCTCAGGAGGCAGATCAGGTGGTCTGGTATTCCCATCTCTTTAAGAATTTTCCCATTTGTTGTGAACCACACAGTCAAAGGCTTTGGCATAGTCAATGAAGCAGAAGTAGATGTTTTTCTGGAACTCTCTTGCTTTTTCAATAATCCAGTGGATGCTGGCAATTTGATCTCTGGTTCTTCTCCCTTTTCTAAATCCTGTTTGAACATCTGGATGTCATAGTTCACATTCTGTTGAAGCCTAGCTTGAGAATTTTCAGCATTACTTCACTAGCATGTGAAATAAGTACAGTTGTGTGGTAGTTTGAGCATTCTTTGTCATTGCCTTTCTTTGGGATTGTAATGAAAACTGACCTTTTCCAGTCCTGTGGCCACTGCTGAGTTTTCCAAATTTGCTGGTATGTTGAGTGCAGCACTTTCACACCATCATCTTTTAGGATTTGAAAGAGCTCAACTGGAATTCCATCACCTCCACTAGCTTTGTTCATAGTGATGCTTCCTAAGGCCCATTTGACTTCAGATTCCAGGATGTCTGGCTCTAGGTGAGTGAACACACCATCATGGGTCATGAAGATCTTTTTTATATAATTCTTCTGTGTATTCTTGCCATCTCTTTTTAATATCTTCTGGTTCTGTTAGGTCCATACTGTTTCTGTCCTTTATTCCTAATCTTTATGCACAATTTTACTTTTTCTTGAATTGAAGCACTGAGTAGTACAATTTTTAATAGGAGTGGAGATAGATGACAGCCTCACTTGTTCCCAATATTAATGAGATAGCATTTAGTCTTTCACCATGAAGTATGGTGATAACTAGGTTTGTCATAGATCCCCAATATCAGGTTGAGAACATTGACCTTCAAATCTAGTTTGTTGAGACTTTGAACATTCTTATTTGGGTCCAAACTCTCAATCCAGGGAAAATTTAATCCCCACTTCTAAGGAGATACTTTCTGATAACCCATGTTTTTCCTCTCTGACTGGTGAGAATATGGACTATTCTGAGACTTATGTGAGCCAATTAAGTATAACAATTCAGCACTGAGTATTTTTTGCCCAGCTGTGTGAAAACTTAATTTATGTCAATTCTCTATGGCTCTGAGGTTGCTTTTCCTTCCATTTTTTCCAAAAATATTCTACAGATCCTTTAAAAATGATATAAAATACTTTGCTCAAATTATCCATTATTCTGTGCCTTATAATAGAGCAAGTCTGAACATATCAGAAATAATTGGACCAAATGGTATTTTGGAAGCCTAGGTGAACTTAGTTTAAAGAGAAATCAGAGAGAAAATGAGATCAGATCTGACATCCAAAACGAGGAGAATTTTTCATTTCAAAATTGTATTCTAGTATATTGACATCTGAGTGCTGGGGTGAAAGAAAAGTAGTGATACAGGAAAGTAGAGCTGTAGTGGAGTGTTTCTCAATATTAGAAGATCCAGCAGCCCTTCTACTTGCTACTGCAGGCTCTCTGGCTTGTTTGTCCATCCTTGTTTACATGCGCATGCCCGCATATACACATCCCTGTGAACTGACACAAACAGAAATGCTACTGAAATTCTTAACTGCTTGCTGTTATGTTATACAAAGAAAGCTGGCAATAAGGTCCGAAAGGAATAGATGAATATTACAAATAGGGAGAGGATAGTAAAATCATTACGAATCAATAATATTCTACAAGAGAGAGAAGACAAAAGGGAACAGATTAGGAAAACACAATCAGAAGGAAAAAGTTTTCAAAAGTAGTACACGAATAATAGCGCCTTCATAATTATTTCCTGTCATATATTACTATACAAATGAGTATATCCATGCACATGAATGAAAACATTCCTTAATCCATTGTGAAAGAGTTGAGCCAAATTAAAAATATTGAATGCTTGTATCTGATCTTGTTCAGTATTCATCTTTATATGAAAGAGAAACCTACAACGGTGAGTTTTCGAATCTTTCTTCTTTCTTTTCTATAACTGAAATATGACTGACATATAATTGTGTCTTAGTTTTAAGTGTACAAAATAATAATTCAACATATGTATATATTGCAAAATGATTACCACAGTAAGTTCAGTTAAATACCCATCACCATACATAGCTATACATTTTTGTCTTCTGATAAGTACTTTTAAGATTTACTGTCTTAACTGTTTTCAAACATGCAATGAAATATTAACTATAGTAAACATACCATACCTTACATTACTAGGACTTTATTTATAACTAGAAGTAGGTAGATTTTACCACCATCACTCATTTCACCAACCCTCAGCTCCTGATTCTGGCAACCACCAATTTGTTCTCAGAATTTATGAGTTAGGTTTTTATAAATAATTTTGTTTTGTTTTTTAGATTCTAGATATAGGTAAGTCATACAATAATTGTGATTCTGTCTTATGTTATTTACCATAATGTTCTCAAGATCCATCAAGTTCAGTTCAGTTCAATCATTCAGTCATGTTCGACTCTTTGCAGCTTCATGGGCTACAGCACACTGGGCTTCCCTCTCCATCACCAACTCCCGCAGCTTGCTCAAACGCATGTCCATTGAGTCAGTGATGACATCCAAACATCTTATCCTCTCTCATCCCCTTCTCCTCCTGCCTTTAATCCTTCCCAGCCTCAGGGTCTTTTCCAGTGAGTCAGTTCTTCTCATCAGGTGGCCAAAATATTGGAGTTTCAGCTTCACCGTCAGTCCTTCCAATAAATATTCAGGACTGATTTACTTTAGGATGGACTGGTTGGATCACTTGCAGTCCAAGGGACTCTCAAGAGTCTTCCCCAACAGCACAGTTCAAAAGTATCAATTCTTCGGTGCTCAGCTTTCTTTATAGTTCAACTCTCACATCCATACATGACTACTGGAGAAACCATAGCCTTGACTAGACAGACATTTGTTGGCAAAGTAATGTTTTTGCTTTTTAATATGCTGTCTAGGTTGGTCATAACTTTTCTTCTAAGGAGCAACATCTTTTAATTTCATGGCTGCAGTCAACATCTGCAGTGATTTTGGAGCCCCCAAAATAGAGTCTGTCTCTGTTTCCATTATTTCCCCATCTATTTGCCATAAAGTGATGGGGCTGACCGGATGCGATGATCTTAGTTTTCTGAATGTTGAGTTTTAAGCCAACTTTTTCACTCTCCTCTTCCACTTTCATCAAGAGGCTCTTTAATTCTTCCTCACTTTCTGCCATAAGGGTGGTGTCATCTGCATATCTGAGGTTATTGATAGTTCTCCTGGCAATCTTGATTCCAACTTGTGCTTCATCCAGCCTGGGATTTCTCATGATGTACTCTGCATATAAGTTAAACAAGCAGGTGATGATATATAGCCTTGATGTACTCCTTTCTCAATTTGGAACAAGTCCATTGTTCCATGTCCAGTCCTAACTGTTGCTTCTTGACCTGTATACAGATTTTTCAGGAAGCAGGTCAGTTGGTCTGGTATTTCATCTCTTTTAGAATTTTCCACAGTTTCTTGTGATCGACATAGTCAATGGCATTGGCCTAGTCAATAAAACCGAAGTAGATGATTTTCTGGAATTCTTGTGCTTTTTCTCTGATCCAGTGGATGTTGGCAATTTGATCTCTTGTTCTTCTGCCTTTTCTAAATCCTGCTTGAACATCAGGAAGTTCACAGTTCATGTACTGTTGAAACCTGGCTTGGAGAATTTTCAGCATTACTTCACTAGCATGTGAGATGAGTGCAATTTTGCAATAGTTTGAGCATTCTTTGTCATTGCCTTTCTTTGGGATTGGAATGAAAACTGGACCTTTTCCAGTCCTGTGGCCACTGCTGAGTTTTCCAAATTTGCTGGTATGTTGAGTGCAGCACTATCGCAGTATCATCTTTTAGAATTTGAAATAGTTCAACTAGAATTCCATCACCTCCACTAGCTTTGTTCATAGTGATGCTTCCTAAGGCCCACTTGACTTTGCAGTTCAGGATGTCTGGCTAGTGAGTGATCACACCATTGTGGTTATGTGGGTCCTGAAGATTTTTTTGGACAGTTCTTCTGTGTATTCTTGCCACCTCTTCTTAATATTTTATGCTTCTGTTAGGTCCATACCATTTCTGTGCTAATTGTGCCCCTCTTTGCATGAAATGTTCCCCTGGTATCTCTAATTTTCTTGAAGCAGTCTCTAGTCTTTCCCATTCTATTGTTTTCCTCTGTCTTTGCATTGATCACTGAGGAAGGCTTTCTTATCTCTCCTTGCTATTCTTTGGAACTCTGCATTCAGGTGGATATATCTTTCCTTTTTCACTTTGCCTTTTATTTCTCTTCTTTTCTCAGCTATTTGTAAGGCCTCCTCAGACAGTCATTTTGCCTTTTTGCATTTCTTTTTCTTGGGCATGGTCTTGATTACTGCCTCCTGTACAATGTCTCAAACTTCTGTCCATAGTTCTTCAGGCACTGCCAATCAGATCTAATCCCTTGATTCTAGTTGTCACTTCCACTGATTTGAAATATTAGAATGAAATAATGCCATTTGCAGCTACATGGATAGACCTAGAAATTATCATTCTAAGACAGACAGACAGAGACAAATATCATGTGATATCACTTATATGTGGAATCTAAAATGTGACACAAATTTACTTATTTACAAAACAGAAATAGATTCACAGACATAGAAAACACACTTATGTTTACCAAAACAAAACGGCAGTGAAAAAGGGACAAATTAGGAGTTTGGGATTAGCAGATACAAATTATGAAATAGATAAACAAGATCCAGCTCTGTAGCACAGAGAACTATATTTGGTATCCTGTAATAAACCATATGGCAGAAAGTGAAGAAGAACTAAAGAGCCTCTTTATGAAAGTGAAAGAGGAGAGGGAAAAAGTTGACTTAAAGCTCAACGTTCAGAAAACAAAGATCATGGCATCTGGTCCTGTCACTTCATGGCAAATAGATGGAGAAACAGTGGAATCAGTGGCAAACTTTATTTTTGGGGGGCTCCAAAATCACTGCAGATGATGACTGCAGCCATGAAATAAAAAGACGCTTACTCCTTGGAAGAAAAGTTATGACCAACCTAGACAGCATATTAAAAAGCAGAGACATTGCTTTGCCAACAAAGGCCAAGGCTATGGTTTTTCCAGCAGCAATGTGTGGATGTGAGAGTTGGGCTATAAAGAAAGCTGAGTACCGAAGAACTGATGCTTTTGAGCTGTGGTGTTGGAGAAGATGCTTTAGACCCTTGGACTGCAAGGAGATCCAACAAGTCCATCCTAAAGGAAATCATTCCTGAATGTTCATTAGAAGAACTGATGTTGAAGCTGAAACTCTAATACTTTGGCCACCTGATGTGAAGGGCTGACTCACTGGGAAAGACCCTGATGCTGGGAAAGATTGAAGGCAGGAGGAGAAGGGGACGAAAGAGGATGAAATAGTTGGATGGCATCACCAACTCAAAGGATGTGAGTTTGAGTAAACTCCGGGAGTTGGCAATGGACAAGGAAGCCTGGCATGCTGAAGTCCATGGGGTCGCGAAGAGTTGGACATGACTGAGCAATTGAAATGAACTGAATAAACCATAATGGAAAAGAATATGTATGTGTGTGTGTATATATATATAATTGAATCACTTTGCTGTACCATAAACTAACACAATGTTGTGAAACAACTATACTTCAGTTTTAAAAAAGAGATTTGAAATACCAACATAAGACTGCTGCTGCTGCTGCTAAGTTGCTTCAGTTGTGTCTGTCTCTGTGTGACCCCATAGACAGCAGCCCACCAGGCTCCCCTGTCCCTGGGATTCTCCAGGCAAGAACACTGGAGTGGGTTGCCATTTCCTTCTCCAATGCATGAAAGTGAAAAGTGAAATGAAGCCTAGTTTAATGGTAAACCAAGAAGTATAACTAAGTAGGAAAGGAAATGAAGACAAGAGGAGAATACAGAAAGGTCCAAATGACTGCAGATTTCTGTGACAAGAACAGAAAATACTTAAGTGAGTGAAAGGGAGCAAGAAGTGTGATTAGTAAATGACAGGCTCCATAATGAAGATTGTGGAAGTGAAGTGTTACAGTTAAGTTCAGTTCAGTTCAGTCGCTCAATGTCTGACTCTTTGCAACCCCTTGAACCGCAGCAGGCCAGGCCTTCCTGTCCATCACCAATTCCTGGAGTCCATCCAAACCCATGTCCATCGAGTCGATGATACCATCCAACCATCTCATCCTCTGTCGTCCCCTTCTCCTCCTGCCCTCAATCTTTCCCAGCATCAGGGTCTTTTCCAATGAGTCAGTTCTTCGCATCAGGTGGCCAAAGTATTGGAGTTTCAGCTTCAACATCAGTCCTTCCAATGAACACCCAGGACTGATCTCCTTTAGGATGGACTGGTTGGATGTTCCAGTTAATCACCAACAAATTTCTGTAGATATCTAGAATAGAGATAAAGGCCCCTAGAACAGTTAATGTGGGTGAACTATGATGCCAGAGTATTGGATAGGTCACCAGGAATCTGAATCACTGGACATGAAGCAGTACTTGGGAATGGAGAAGAAAACTGATAGTGAGCCTGGTATTACAGCCTTAGTAAAGAAAAAGAGACTGATAGATAACACAGAAATCAGAGATTAAAGATTAAGTAGACAGTGACATGAACCTCAAGGAAGCCTCCAGGTGGAGGAATAATGTTCTGGAGAGGGCAATAGAGAATGAGAAAAACATGGATATATGTGGGTATTTGTCAAAAAGCTTCTGAGTATTTCTGGTTTGCAATCTTATTTCATTGACAATGTATGTGAAATTATGTCACTTTATTCTATTTCCACTTATCTATATACATATTTATGTTGAATTTCAGAAATGTATCTGTTGAAGAGTTCATGTTTATTATTGTATGCAAAATGTTATATATCAGTGATGGGATGTCAAAAATACATGTTTTCTTCCTTAACACCATACACAAAAATAAGCTCAAAATGGATTAAAAATGTAAATGTAAGACCGGATACTATAAAACTCTTAGAGGAAAACAGAGAACTCTGACATAAACCACAAGATTATTTCCGATCTGTCTCCCCAAGTAATGGAAATAAGAACAAAAATAAACAAATGGAACCTAATTAAACTCAGAAGCTTTTGCACAGCAAAGGAAACCATAAGGAAAGCGAAAAGACAACTCACAGAATGGGAGAAAATACTTGGAGATGATGTGACTGACAAGGGATTAGTCTCCAAAATTAATAAGCAACTCATGCAGCTCAATAGCAGAAAGACAACTCAATCAAAAAAATGAGCAGAAGGCATAAAGAGACATTTCTCCAAATAAGACAAAAGAAATGGGCAAAAGGCACATGAAAAGATGCTCAACATCTCTAATTATTAATGAAATGCAAATCAAAACTATAATGAGATATATCCCCTCACTCCTGTGAGAATGGCTATCATCAAAATATCTGCAAACAATACGTGCTGGAGAGGATGTGGAGAGAAGGGAACCCTCCTACCCTGTCGGTGGGAATGTAAATTGGTACAGCCACTCTGGAGAACAGTATGGAGGTTCTTTTAAAAAATGAAAAATAGAGCTACCATATGATCCAGCAATCCCAACTTGGAGCATATATCTGGAGAAAAACATGGTTCAAAATGGTACATGGACCCTAATGTTCACTGAAGCAATAGCCAAGACGTGGAAGCAACCTAAATGTCCATCAACAGAGGAACAGATATAGACGATGTGGTGCATATATACAAAGGAATATTACTCAGCCATGAAAAAGAATGAAGGCGTGCCATTTGCAGGAACATGGATGGACCTGGAGATTATCATTCAAGTGAAATAAATCAGAGAAAGACAAATATCATATGATATTGTTTATATGGGGACTCTAAAGGAGAAAATAATACAAATGGACTTATTTATAAAACAGACTCACAGACTCAGAGAATGAATTTATGATTACTGGGGATGGGAAGGATGGCAGGAGGGATAACTTGAGAGTTTGAGATTAGCATGTACACACTAGTTTATTTTAAATAGAATGCCTTTCCATGAAAAAATAAATATACTTTTTTTTATGAGAAAAAAGAAAAGCTGTGAAAACAAAAGAAAAATTAATACAATTCATGAAATAAGCAGCAACATTTATATCTTGACGGCATTTAAGAAATATTTTCTTCATATGTATGTAGAAGTCCATTTTCTTGTACTTTAAGCTAATATAACGTGACAAATTTTAGGAGTAACTTGTAAACAAATGAAAAGGTTAAAATTTACAGCTGAATTTGTCAATAAATTTGTGAGAATGATGAGTCCCAGCATATTTTAAATTTGGTTTGAGCTTCACAATTTTAATCTAGACTTTACCTAATATACACTAAACATACATTTTCTGACACCTGTATTGCTTTAAATATTTGAATGTATTTATCAAAGAATACATTTCTGAGGATGTTAGAATTGCCAATAACTTAATTTTTTTAATTTTGAACTAGTACAAATAGTTATGTTTGAAACCAAAGAATAATCGCATGTTCTCTCATGACTCTTGCAGTTTAAATAATGATTCCAGTTTCCAAACATCCCAATTAGCCATTGCAATTTCCTCATTGTCACAGACCAGTCCATATTGGCACGATGGTGCTGCGAAGAAGATTAAAGCTAACGGTTTTGAAAGTTGTTTCAAATTACATAGTGAGGCTTCAAAAATGTGATTGCACAATATCTATTATTTCAAGTCATTTGAAGGATTTTTGCTCTTCTGTTTATTATGCTAAGTTAATTGTTTCTGTGATCAAGAGATCTCCCAAAGGAAATGTTTTCTTATCTAAATAAATTTAGTGAAGCCCAAGCTGTACATTTTGGCTTTACTTCAAAGGTTTTAAACAGCATCCAATCTCAAAGCAAATTTTTATTCCAAAATAAGTGAAAGAAAAGTCACGGATGACAGAATCAGTTCCAACACCTGTAGGGTACACTAATTAAATAGACCCTCTTTAGTTATATTTGAACTTCCTATTAATGGTGTTGGACTAATTTGAATTCATCTAGTTAAATGCTTTCATCTCCTGGGGTAAAACTGTAGGGAAAAGGAAGGTACCCCTCTTATTTCCCATGATTTTAGATCCCCACTGTGTCTTTACTGCTTTATGGTTACTTGCCAAAATGGGCTCCAGTCAGTTGGGTTATCCATCTTGAATATGCTATCCTCCTTATTCAGTCTTCTCCACCGATTCTTGTCTATTTCTTTTTTCAAAAGCGTTACTTCATCTGGACAAACACATGGACGCCAAGAAGGGAAGGGGGGGAGGGATGAATTGGGAGATTGGGATTGACATATATACACTACTATGTATAAAATAGATAACTAATGAGAACCTACTGTACAGTGGAGGGTACTCTACTCAGTGCTCTGTGGTGACCTCAATGAGAAGGAAAACTAAAAAAAAAAAAAGGGGAGGAGATATATAAATATATACACACATATAGCTGATTCACTTTGCTATACAGCAGAAAATAACACAACATTGTAAACAACTATACTCCAATAAAGATTTAAAAATAATACAACTGAACAATCATCCCACTGAATGGGATTGAATGATGTATTTCATGTCTGTACATGTATGTGCATTGATAGATGTATCTCATCAGTCAAACGAAGGTCAAAGCAAGAGAGTGTTTATATTTGCTTTATCCTCATTATTGCAACTGAAATAATATTATAAAATCAGACACGACTGAGTGACTGAACTGAACTGAATAATGAATATATTGTATCACTCAATAAACATACATGACTCACAAAAACAAAAATGAACACAAAGCATGAAACAAAAACAAAACAAAAAAAGCTTTACTTCATCTGGAATCACTCACCTGGGAAGACCTCAATAGATTAATTATACCTAACTGTATGCATGCTTCTGCTTTCTAATCCTTTAATTATATTTTCAATTTAATATTAACTTGATTTATGTGACTTATCCAAACTGTTTAACAGAGAAGTGCACGGTGTTATTATTGTCATAGAATAATCACTACTTATTTGTAGTTTTGTGTATTCTTTCCACCAAGTTGATCTCTTTGTGAACAAGGTGTATGACTATCATCGCCATGTCTCTAACTCCCAGGAAAGTACTCTGACTCATGGT
The DNA here is from genome assembly GCF_032405125.1 of Capricornis sumatraensis. Lineage (NCBI taxonomy): Eukaryota > Metazoa > Chordata > Mammalia > Artiodactyla > Bovidae > Capricornis > Capricornis sumatraensis. Next base: position 75,440,009 of record NC_091082.1, read on the forward strand.
AGACAACCCTATCACAGGCATATGTGTGTGTGCTTAGTCACTGAGTTGTGTCTGACTCTTTGTGACCCCATGGACTGAAGCACAGGCTCCTCTGTTCATGGGATTCTTCAGGCAAGCATACTAGAGTGGGTAGCCATTCCCTTATCCAGGGGATCTTCCCAACCCAAGGATCGAACCCAGGTCTCCTACATTGCAGGCAGATTCTTTACCATCTTAGCCACCAGGTAAGCCCCATTAAATGTTTAGATGTCTGGCTATCTGTCTAAACAGAAAGAACAAGGGGTTTTCCAAAGTATCAAGTCAGGATTATGAAAAGTAAGCTTAAATGTCAATATATAAGCAAAAAATGGACTAGTTTCTTTCAAATATAAGCTCTTAAAGGTCTGACACTGCCCATGAATATTTTTAATACTATTGTGTACAAAATGATATAAATGTTAAAATACTAAAGGCAACTATAAAAAAAAATAAAAAAATAAAATAAAGGCAACTATAGCGAAAGAACAGTAGAGTTCCAAAGCAGAAGCAATGAAATACAGTGAAAACAACACTGGATTAAAAATCATAAAATTGCAGGCTCTAATCTACATCATATCACAGCTGGGCAGCTGTGGGCAATCTACTTAATCTTTCTGAAACAACATTCCCTTGTTTTTCAAATGAAATCGTTGGGGGTATGATTTTGAAGATTCTTACAGCTATGAAAAACTGTGATACTTTAAAGTACTTCAGAGAAGTGCAGAGAATTGTATAATGCAATTATGGTTATTAGAATACGAAGAACATAATCAGTGCATCTTATAGAGAAAAGAAAGTTCATTATTAATTATATGAAGGTTATGGGGAGGGCATTCCAAATTGCCTAGGAAATTCCACATGTGGCAATTGTCCACTACATTTCATAAAAGGCCTTAGGAATTTACAGCTGGAAGGTATCTTAGCATTATCTATTAAACATTTAATTATACAAATGAGGAAAGAAAATTAGAGAAGTTAATTGCCTTGCTTAATCTCATACTCAGCAAGTAAATGTTAAAACTATGCCAGCATTCAGGTAAGTGATTAACCTCAAGGTAACTATAATAGTTATTCTATGCTCCAGCCATTTGCATCACAAGAAGAAGGAAAGGTTTGAGCAATATTACCGATAGCTAATGTTCAGTGTCATGGGAAAAATTACTTGAAACAACAAAAAAATTTTTTAATATCCTTAAGACTTAGGGTTCTTAAAAATCAATAAAATGTTAATAAAATAATGGGAAAATGTATAAAATAATGACTGTCCAATTCACACAAAGATTTAAAATATAGTTAAAAGCAAGATGGAGGATAAGGAAGTCCCAACCCTCATCTCCTCAACCAAAGCAATAAATAAAAAGCTACACACCAAAGTTAATAGCTCAGAGAGTGTTCTGGACTACAACAGAGAAGCAGCAAAAAGCCAGCAGAGCTTTGTGGCTACACAGAAAGTACAGGAAGCATTTTATCTGTGTCACCCAATCCCCCAGTCCAGAGCAGCTTGATGCCAGGAGAGATTCCTTTAGGGAGCATTCACCCCATGAGGAAAAGGAGAGCACAAGGACCCCAGCAAGGCTCATCACTGTGCAAGCTGACAGTCTGCTGCTGATGTGGTCTCCCACAGTCAGTTCACTTTCAGTCCAGTTGCTCAATCATGTCAGACTCTGCAACCCCATGGACTGCAGCACCCCAGGCTTCCCTGTCCTTCACCAACTCCTGGAGCTTGCTCAAACTCATGTCCATCGAGTCGGTGATGCCATCCAACCACCTCATCCTCTGTCGTCCCCTTCTCCTCCTGCCTTCAATCTTCCCTAGCATCAGAGTCTTTTCTAATGAGTCGGATCTTTGCATCATCAGGTGGCCAAAGTATTGGAACTTCAGCGTCAGCATCAATCTTTCCAATGAATTTTCAGGATTGATTTCCTTTAGGATTGACTGGTTTGATCTCCTTGTAGTCCAAGGGACTCTCAAGAGTAGACGCCCACAGTGTACCCCAATCGGGTTCTAGCTGATGAAGCTGCCCTCGCTGCATCCTCACTGCATCCTCTCCCTGAGACTGGAGCTATCAGTTCGGCAAAATGTGCTCCAAGAGATCCCAACGACTGCTGTGCCCTGCTCCCCCGATTGGGTGGTCACAATGCCTTATCATCTATGAAATCACTGCCACTGCCCTTTTTTCTGCCCTCTGGGTCCCAGGTCATGGCCCTGGCCTGTTGTTGCCCAGCCATACTGCTGCTTCTCTGAGCTCCACTCCATAGTTCTTGACATGTGGCTTTAATAGGCCACCACTGCGGACATGATGCTTCTGCCCTACAACAACCATTTGGAGTCAGAGTTGGGACTTTGACCCGCCATTCCCACACTGTGCTAATACTGCAGCTGGGGTCCAAGTCACTGCTCTACCATGTCGTGCCAGGGCCCTGTGGATGCTGCAGTGGCATCGACCCCAGTTGGAGTCACTGGGGTGACTCTGAACGCTCTGCTTCTACTGGTGATCTGCACGTGCCTCCTGAGACACCAGTGCCACTGCTCTAGAAAGTACACCTGTGCTCCAAGACCAAGACACTATGTTGGCTTTATGTGCACCTGACCCCAGGACCCTGAGTGATAGCATACCAAACCAGGTACCAGGAGGAATCTCCTTGGCTACTACTTCCCATGGGCAAAATAAAGAGAACAGGAAGACCCCAGCATCACCTTTGAGGATCCCAGGAGCGCTAGCCACTACTGCCATCCACAGCCCATCATATTCTTGACCAAAGAAGACGCCTGCAGTCCGTGCCATCTGACCGCAGCTGATGGAGATGTACAGAGACTACACTTCTGTGCCAGGAAGAGGGGACGTGCCCTCAAATGTGCAGATGTAAATGCAAAGCCATCAGAAACATGACAAAGCAAGGAAACGTGATACTACCAAATAGTTTTCCAGGAACTGACTCCAAAGAAACAGAGGCCTCTGAGTTACTTGAAAAAGAATTCAGTGGAAAGAGAAAAGTTATTTAAAGTCACCAAATAGATATTCGGGAGCTGAAGAGTACAACAAATGAAATAAAGATGCAATATAGAGCTTCAACAGAAGCCTCAGTCTATTGAAAGTATCAGGATGAATAAAGATATTCCATGAAAGTGGAAACCAAAAGAGATCAGGGGTAGCTATATTTATATCAGACAAAATAGATTTTCAATCAAAAACTGAAATAAGAGACAAGGTCATTATATAATAAGGTAGATGTCAGTTCATTGAGAGGATGTAAGAATTGTAGACATATACATAACAATTACTGGGGCACCTAAATATATTAAAGAATTATTAACAAATCTGAAGGTGAAATTACACAGCAAAGTAATGATAGTAGAGGATTTCAGTTCCCCGTTTTCAACAATAGATGGATCATCCAGAGAGAAAATCAACAAGAAAACATTGGACTTGAATTATATTTTCAACCAAATTGACCTAACAAGCATATACAGAACATTCCATCCAATTGCAGCAAAGTACATATCTTAGCAAATCCACACTGAACATTCTCCAAGATAGATCATATGTTAGCTCACAAAAAGTCTTAAGAAATTCAAAGAGACTGAAAATATGTCGAGTATTTCTCTTACCACAGTGGTATAAAACTAGATATCAGTAACAATAAGAAAGTTGGAAAATTCACAAGTATGTGGAAGTTAAACACCATACTTCTGAATAACAAATAGATCAAAGAAGAAATCAAGAATTCAAAAAGATATCATGAGAAAAATGATAATGGAAATGCAACATTTCAAAACTGATAGGAATCACCAAAAGAAGTTCCAAAAGGGAAGTTTATAGCAATGAATGCCTACATTAAGGAAAAAAAAAAAAAGATCTCAAATAAACATCTTTGCACCTCAGGGAACTAGAAAAGGAAGAACTAAGCCCAAAGTTAGCTGAAAGAAGGAAATAAGAAAAGAGCAAAAATAATGGAATAGAGACTAGAAAACAATAGAAAAGGTCAATGGAACTAAGATTTGCTTAAAGATAAATAAAACTGAAAAACCTTTACTAGACTAAAAGAGAGAGATGACTCAAAGTAGTAAAACTATAAATGAAAGAGTACAGCTGAAACCACAGAAATACAAAGGCTCATAAGAGACTATAGTGAACAATTACATGCCAATGAATTAGACACTTTAAAAGAAATCAATAAATTTCTAGAAGCACACAGCTTACCAAGGCTGAATTATGAAATAAAAGAAAATCTGAACAGATCAATAATGAGAAAGGTGATTGTTTCAGTAACAAAAATCCCCAACAAATAAAACTCTAGGATCAAATGGCTTCACAGGTGAATTCTACTAAGCATTAAACATTGCTACTAGCTGTATTCTGCTTACTAGGTGCTATCAGCATATTATAAATATATTGTATCACCATAATATCCTGTGGAATGGCGTGGTAGATAGTCTTCAAGATGGCACCATCAGTTCTTCCTTTTCTAATGAAATAGAGAGGTAGATACCACATCCACTTCAATTGAATTTGTTTGGTGTTAGTGACTGTCTTGAGTGACAAAAGTGACATTTTAGGACTTTTGAAACTAGGTAACTGTGGTGTTGGAGAAGACTCTTGAGAGTCCCTTGGACTGCAAGGAGATCCAACTGGTCCATTCTGAAGGAGATCAGTCCTGGGATTTCTTTGGAAGGAATGATGCTAAAGCTGAAACTCCAATACTTTGGCCACCTCATGCGAAGAGTTGACTCATTAGAAAAGACACTGATGCTGGGAGGGATTGGGGGCAGGAGGAGAAGGGGATGACAGAGGATGAGATGACTGGATAGCATCACTGATTCGATGGACGTGAGTTTGAGTGAGCTCCGGAAGTTGGTGATGGACAGGGAGGCCTGGCGTGCTGCGATTCATGGGGTCGCAAAGAGTTGGACACGACTGAGTGACTGAACTGTACTGAACTGAATAGAAACCTTAATATTTTTACTTGCTTTCGTAAGGTGCTTCCATATGAAAGACAACAACTGAGAACTTCCCAGTTAAGCCCAGTCATCTCCAGATTGAAGAGAGGAGAGAAGTCGCTCAGTCGTATCCGACTCTTTGCGACCCCATGGACTGTAGCCCACCAGGCTCCTTGGTCCATGGGATTTTCCAGGCATGAATACTGGAGTGGGTTGCCATTTCCTTCTCCAGGGGGTCTTCCCGACCCAGGGATCGAATCCGGGTCTCCCACATTGTAGGCAGAGGCTTTACCGTCCAAGCTACTGCCACAAGTCTGGACTGGTTTGTGATGGACATATATATGATTGGGCCTGCCACCTCTGCATTCCACAGGAGAAGGCAATGGCAACCCACTCCAGTACTCTTGCCTGGAAAATCCGATGGACAGAGGAGCCTGGTAGGCTGCACTCCACGGGGTCGCACAGAGTCGGACACGACTGAAGCGACTTAGCAGTAGCAGCAGAGAAAAAGAATATATGCTATTTGTGAAAAATTCTGTGTGAATTCCTGCCCTCAATGAACTTACCCTTCTAATGGGCAAACATAATATAGCATCATGAATCAAACATTCAGAAAATCAGGGCAAATCAAGACAGTTCCCATTTTAGTAAACAAAAAAAGACATACTGGAAATGGAATGCTAGAGTTTATTTGTACTAGCTTGTAAGAGCCAGTTATTAAGTGTTCAGGAATTTTGCAGACTGCTTGACATCACCAGCTTGACATTGGCCTTGGTAGTATTATTTCTGAAAATTGGGGAATATTATATCAGAATTTTTTTCTCTGAAGAGCCAGTTGCTAAATATTTGCCAATAAACTGTCACACTCTGCATATCATTGCATATACTTTCCATTTCAAATTCTAGTTAGGATTATGGTACTTAAGCAGTAAATTTCTGATTCTATTAACATATAATTATCTTTGAAAGTCAGTGATGCTGATCTGATGTTGGAGCAATTAACAATTAAAATTTATTAATATGGAAAGTTCATTTTGGAAAAGCAATTAAGGTTAAATTTCCTATAGATAACAGAGGTATGCTACATGAAAATAGAGTTAACTGAAGCCATTCAAAAAGATGGTTAGGTAATACCTATTTTTAGCTACATTTTATTTTGTAAATTGCAACCTGATTCCCTGTTATGATCCTCACATAGACTTTGAATACATACCTAGGATAACTATGCATTGTATATGTACAATGCAGAAAGGAATTATATTAATAATTAGGCAATTTCACATTAAATCAATTTGTCAATGATGATGGATCTCTCATAGAATATTTTTGTCAATACAAAACCCAAGCTAAAATGAATAATTAGTTAATTAACTTTAGTTTTCTCAGGCAGCTTATTTATTTACGGCTGAATTCCCTAAGGAGTTTACTGAAACTTCGATAATTTTTAAATTGGCAATTTACAGTTAAAATTAAAATGGAAAAAATACTGAATGTGGATGAATATTTTTGTATAAGTGTTTTAATATATTTATTGGAGTATAATTTGCAAACTGTTAATTACCCATTGTAAGCATATAATTCAGTGGCATTTAGTAAATATATAGACGTGTGCATTCATCACCATCATCCAATTTTATAACTTTTCTTTATACCAAAACAGTGTTTGAGCTTGTTTTTGTGAGTTATTCAGGTTTTACTAGGTTCTATTTAGAACCTCAAAACCACTAATTTACTTTCTCTTTCTATGGGTTTTCCTTTTCTAGATATTTCAGTAAATGTAGCAAAACAATATATGGCCTTTTGTGACTGAATCCTTTCACTTACATTAATGTTTTCAAGTTTTATCCATCTGTGGTGTATATAAGAATTTAATTTCTTTTTCATAGCTGAATATTATTCAATTGTTGATTGTTTCTGACTTTTGAACAGTGTAAATAAAACTGTCATGGATATTCAGGCAAAAGTTTTTGTGTGGACATACGTTTACATTTTTCCTGGGTATATAACTGGGAGTGGAATTACTGGGTCATGTGGTAAGTTATGCTTAGTTTTTTGAGAAACTACAAACTGTATTCCAGAAATGTGTCCTCCTCTCTGCACTTTGAAGATATCATTCCACTGCCTCTGACTTCCATTATTTCTAAGAAGTCAGATTTCAGTCGCTTTTCTCTTTGTTTCCGAGATTTTCTCTTTGTCTCTGACTTTGAACAGTTTGACTGTGATGTGTTTAGGAGTGAATCTCTTAGTTTTCTTCCTGGTTGGTTGTTATTGACTTCCTTGGATAGAAATGTTCAAGTTTTAATGTTTCATAAAATTTAAGATATTTTTGGCCATTATTTATTTAACATTTGTGTGTGTGTGTGTGTGTACCATGTTCTCTATTGCCTTTATTCTGAAACTTCCATTATGATATTGTCCCATAAGTATCTGAGATAGTTTTGTTTTTCAATCTTTCTTACTGTGTTCCTCTACTTGATAATTTTTATGATCTATCTTCAAGTTCATGGATTCATTTTTAAGTTGAGTTCAGTTATTGTAATTTTCAACTTTTAATAGTTTGTATTTATTTTTTGAGATTACCTTAATGCAGTGAGATGAGTTATTGTCATTGTAGTTTCCTTTAATTTCTTTATGTAGTTTAATTATTTGAATACATTTATAATAGTTGCTTTGATGTCTTTGCTACATCTGAGATCTGGAACAACTTGGAGTAATTTTTTTTTTAATGACACTCCATTTTTCAAAAATTTATGTTTCACTTCTTTAATTTTTAAATTTCATTTGGCTGCACCAGGTCTTAGCTGTGGCCTGTGGGGTCGTCAGTCTTCACTGCAGCCTGTGGGATCTTCTTTAGTTGTGACATGTGGGATCTTTTTAAATCGTGGCACCTGGGGTCTTTAGTTGTACATGTGGGATCTAGTTCCCTGACCAGGATTGAACCCAGGTCCCCTGCACAGAGTCTTAGCCACTGGAACACCAGGGAAGTCTCACTTGGAGTAAATTTCTATTCACTGTTTTCCCTTCTTAGTATTGGTCACACTTTCCTGTTTCTTTATGTCTTTCATAATTTTTTTGTTAAAACCTAGAAATTTTAGGCAATGTACCATTCAGATTCTGAATATGTTCCCTTGTTGATTCTTTGTATGATAAAATATATCTCTTGTTTGTCTTCCTTTTTTTTTTTAAGCGAGAAAGATTTGATACATTCAAAGCAACGCATGTAATATGCATTCAAAGCAATGTACCTAATATACATAGGGACTTCCCAGGTGGCGCTAGTGTTAAAGAACCTGCCTCCCAGAGCAGGAGACATAAGAGACATGAATTGATCAATGGATGAAGGAGAATGGAGGAGGGCATGGCAACTCACTCCAGTGTTCTTGCCTGGAGAATCCCTTGGATAGAAGAGTTTGGCAGGCTACAATCCATGGGGTCACAAAAAGTTGGACATGACTGAAGCAACTTAGCACACATGGACACATGTAATATGCATGGAACTTATGAAGAATAGTAACAACTTAAACAGAATGTTTCCAATCCTGCAGAACCTGTATGTGTCATTAACCCAGATTCTACCCCAATTCACCCCTAACTCCTCAGGTATCTTGAGTTAAATAAAAAATTTCCTTGATTTTCTTTAGCTTTGCCATATATATATACACATCCATAAAATGTATACCTTTTAATTTTGCTTTTTTACTTTATGAAAATGGTATCATGATGTATATTATTATCTGTAATTCTCTTCTTGCTCAGGCAAAATTATGAGTCTAAAGTTTATCTCTGTTGACATATTTGGTTGTTCTTTGCTCTTTTTCACTGATATGTAATATTCTTCAATGACTTTTATTTCTTTCTTGATTAATATGGCTGTTTCTAATTTTTGAAATTGTAAGCACTGCTGATTTGATTATTCTTTTTTTGTGTCCTATGCTTATGCACAAACATTTCTCTAAAGTATAAACCTGAAGTATTACTTGATCATTAGGTATAAAGAAGTGAAACTTTTGTAAGATGCAACTAACTTATTTCCTCCAAAGTGGTTGTATTTATTTGATCTCCTATGAGAATTCTAGGTAATCCATATTCTTGTTCACTTAATGTTAGTTGACTTGTATGTCTAGTAGATATGCTAAAACTTTCTCATAAGTTCCCCTTCAGACACTCCATTTCATATTATTGGTCAGTATTATCTTATAACCATGTATGCTTAAACCCATCACTTGCAGGGTTATTAAAAGAATAGCATCATTGCTTTCCTCTGCTGTCCAATATGATAACCACTCTCCACGTGTGGCTGTTTAGTTCTTCAGTTGCATTAGCCATGTTTCAAATGCTCAGTAGTCACACATGACATGAGGCTGCCATATTGGACAGCCACAGGTATTGAATACTTTCATCATTACAGGGTGTTCTCTTGGGAAGAATTGGTATAGATTTATCATCCTTCCCTGAAACAAATAGGTGAGACCAGATACCTGAGTAAAATTGGAGTTTCCAGAAAAGGAGTGAATAGATGCTTGGTTTTCACGGGAAATAGAATCCGCTACATATTTTTATATAGTAAGCAATTTAAAAAATTTAAGTGTTTGTATGTAGATTAGCAGAAAGAATACTCTGCTGCATTCATTTTTTAAGCTTCAAAGAACCACAGTTATTACATCTATCACAGGTAACTAAGATACAATTTTGTTGATGGTAGTATTAAAAATTATAGTTGATAAATTAAAAAAAAAACTTTTAGTGAATTCTCTAAACAAATTGCTTCTTGGAAGAAAGGCTATGGCAAACCTAGACAGTGTGTTAAAAAGCAGAGACATCACTTGCCAACAAAAGTCTGTATAGTCTAAGCTAAGATTTTCCCAGTAGTCATGCATGTATGGATGTGAGGGTTGGACCATAAAGAAGACTAAGCACCAGAGAACTGATGCTTTTGAACTGTGGTACTGAAGAAAACCTTTCAGAGCCCCTTGTACAGTAAGGAGATCACACCAGTCAATCCTCAGTTCAGTTCAGTTCAGTTCAATGGCTGTCACTTCCGACTCTTTGCGACCCCATGGACTTCAGCCAATCCTAGAGGAAATCAACCATGGATATTCACTGGAAGTTCTGATGCTGAGGCTGAAGCTTCAATACTTTGGCCACCTGATGCAAAGAGCCAGCTCATTGAGAAAGACCCTGATGCTGAGAAAGATCTATGGCAGGAGGAGAAGGTGGCAACAGAGGATGAGATGGTTGGATGGCATCATTGACCCAATGGACATGAGTTTGAGAAAACTCGAAGAGATAGTGAAGCACGGGGAAGCCTGGCATGCTACAGTCCATGGAATCAGAAAAGTTGGACACGGCTGAGCAACTGAACAACAACAACAACTAAACAAATTGGTAATTATAAGGTGCAAAATGACTCTAGAAAGATAGCTGAAATGTACTGAAATTGGCAGAAGTGGTGAATTAGATTAATCAAGCACTCAGCAGAATACTTTGTTAGCTCATGGTGCCATATATAAGGAAAATTACAGCATTGCACAAGGCTTTTGAGATTTTTTTTCCCCCCTTGGCTTTCCATTGTAGGAAACTTACTCATCAAAGGTCAGTCTGAACCAAGAGAGAATTGAAAAACATACTTGATGAATCTGAGGCAGAATGGTATTATATAAAAACTGAATCATAATTTCAGTTATTGTCAAATCATAATTTCAAGTAAGAATAATTAGTTATTCCAGCATTACATTGGTGTTCGCCCTCCATTAACATCAAAGCCAAGAAATTATATTGCCTTCTGGATCTACTTCCCAGTTCTGTAACCCAAGAGGAATAGCTCTGCTGGTTCTTTAGATATTAATAAAGGGGATCCCCAAACTTAAATTCCAAGGCAATTAAGCATATATTTAATGGAATATTTAAAACATTAAAATTAGAAAAATATCAAATATTTAGAAGGAAAGTACAAATTGTGTAATACAATAAAAGGAACCATATTATTAAATGGTCAATGGGATTGCTGACAGTGCAATAATTCAACACAACCCATCTACCAGGATCATTAAACACTCAAGGGAGCAAAACTCCTTTGAGGGAAGCCTGTGAAGACAATAGATCATAGCCAGCTCCTGGAGCTGCAGCTGTTTTCAGTCTTCTAGAAACTTTGAAGTTACCTTTGATTTTTTTTAATGTTCTTTTTATTCTCAGGGTTTTTTTTTTCCCCTTCATAATATCTCTGGTATTCATCCTGTCTGTTTAGTCAGGTTCTCTAGAGAGACAGAATTAAATAGAATATATATATATATACAAAGAGATTTGGGGAAATTGGCTCATGTGATGATGGGGACTGGCAAGTTCAAAGTCTCTAGAGCAGATGAGTAGTAAGTCAGAGTGGATGTTATAGTTTTGAATTTCACAGGGTACCAGGCTGGAGACACAGGCAGGGATTCTATGTTTCATTCTTGTAGAGAATTCCTTCTTTAGGAAAGCTCAGTCTTTGCTCTTAAGGCCTTCAACTGTTTGGATGAGACTCATCTGGCTCAGAGGTTAAAGCGTCTGCCTGCATCGCAGGAGACCTGGGTTCGATCCCTGGGTCGGGAAGATCCCCGGAGAAGGAAATGGCACCCCACTCCAGTATTCTTCCCTGGAGAATCCCATGGATGGAGGAGCCTGGTGAGCTACAGTGCACGGGGTCGCAAAGAGTGGGACAGGACTGAGCGACTTCACTTTCACTTTCATCCACATTCAGGAGGCTAATCTGCTTTACTTAAAGCCTGCTGATAACATTTTAAATGTTAATCACCTCTAAAAATATCTTAACAGCCACACCTAAACTGCTCTTTGACCAAACAACTGGGTACATTGGTTTGCCAAGTTAACACATAAAACTAGTGATCACATTTTCATTTCTGTTTATATATATACATAACTTAGACCTATGCTTCCGTCACCTCATATTTGAAATTATTGAAACACACCCCCACTCACCCCAGACTAATTTGCCTCTTTCCAGTTTCTCCATTATTCACTTTTCTTATGCTATTGCTATATTCCTAAATATTACTGCCTTGAAGTTTTCCTCTGTCTTACCCAGCCTGTCAAATTACACTGACTCTCCCTTCGTTCCATTCATGATGTTCTTCTCATCCATCTCCACGCTGAGTGGCTCAGTTTGTGCTGCTCATGTCATAGCTGAGCTATAAGGTTTCCTCCTTTAATTTTCTAGTACTCTTCCTACTATGGGTCCATTCAATTCATATCTGCTCCAATTCCCATGATGATCTTGTATCTCTAAAACATTTATGCCGTCCGTCACCAATAGCTTACGGTTTACCAGCTAGTTGCTCTCTCGTTGTTTAATGTATCTTTGTCCTCTCAATCAAATTACAAAGCACTTGAATTAACAGTTGTGTTCCTTTCTTTTGTATGCACCACTTCGTCTAGAACAGGGCTGGCAAGTGACTGCATGAAATTGATAATTTTGCCTTTCATGTATGTATTGTGGCAAAAAATCAAGAACACAGTGCAATTCAAGTTTAAACAATGCATAGAAATGACAATTTAGGGCCCTGTTTGCTATACTGAATTAGGTCTCTGTGGATGAGCCCAGAAAACTGTATTCTTCAGAAGTTCCTCAAAGTGACTTTGATTTTGCAAGTCTAAATATTGGTATTCAGGAATTACTATATAGACTCAGTCCTATTTTTTATCACCCCATTAATTCACAAAAGAGTTCTGTGGATTTTTCCTATAACAAGTTCACAATGATGCCCTTATTGTCATTGCCTCCGGTAAGAAGGCTTTCCTTACTCTTACCCAATTTACATCAGTGTCTTCTTAACAGCTTCCATGCTTCCTGTCAGGTAACTCTCCAATAATGCCTTCAATTAGCAGTCAGTGTTTGTGCTTAAAATTCAGAAGTTTGACTGCACTGTTTAAGCATAAATTGCTTTACATTTTTCCCTATTCAGAGTGAAGTTCTGTCTTCTTTACATGTCTTATAAAGCTATTCAAGGAATATCTGCCTACCTTTATAGCCAATGCTTCTTCCACAGCCTCCATCCATACTAAGCTACTCAAAACAGATTTATCCTTTCGGGAGTCTTTGTTTTAGTACATGCAAAGAATTTTGTGCCATAATCCATGCCATTTGTTCATGTACTAATTATTGAATTGCTACTATGTATTGCCATACACTGAAAATTCTGGTATTAAAGATACAGTGTCTTCCTGAATCCTACTGCTCAGAAGGAAAACAAAAACTCATTTAATGATAGCTACTATGGACTGAGGATATATTACTTATCAGGACTGGACTAAACATTTTGCATGAATTACCACTTTTAATCTTCATAACTATACTCCATATGGAGCTGGGCTAGAGTCCAGGTCTTTGGAACCTGGAGCCTACATTCTTCACTGCTACACCCCTCTGCTGCTGGGCTGAAAGAATTAAGAGGAGCCACAGTCATATCATGCTGCTGCTGCTGCTAAGTCGCTTCAGTCGTGTCCAACTCCGGCAGTCCACCAGGCTCCCCCGTCCCTGGGATTCTCTAGGCAAGAACGCTGGAGTGGGTTGCCATTTCCTTCTCCAGTGCATGAAGGTGAAAAGATAAAGTGAAGTCACTCAGTCGTGTCTGACTCTTAGCGACCCCATGGACTGCAGCCTACCAGGCTCCTCTGCCCATGGGATTTTCCAGGCAAGAGTACTGGAGTGGGGTGCCATGCTACACCCCTCTGCTGCTGTGCTGAAAGAATTAAGAGGAACCACTGTCATATCGTAGGAAACTTAATAAATTACTCATGGTATTGTCTCCTTAATTAGCAAGAAAGAAAACTAAAAATAATAAATTCTAATACTTTCTTTACACTGCCCTGTAACTAATATTTTACTTATTTTTGTAGCATCAGAAACTAATGAAGTGCCTGTCATGTGGCATGTACCAAATAAAATTTGAAAGTTCCTGATCCTTTCCTTCAGCCTTCTCAGATCATTTCACTAGCCCTCAGCATGTCAGCACTGACAAAGCTAAGTGTGAATCTGGCTCTAGCCTTTTATTAGTCATTTCTTCTTAGGAAAGTTATTTAGCCTCTTGTTCTTAGTTTTCTCCTCTATGAAATGAAAAATGCAATAGCTTGTAAGCCATGCTGAATTTTAACAAAAGGTTAAAGTAGGAAAATGACATAATCAAAGATTTGTGCTTTGGGGTAATTAACACTAGTAAACTCTATGCAGTTTTCTCCATAAAATACTTTAATAGACAAGACTATGATGTTAACAGAGGGTATGGAAAGAAGAAAACTCATGCATATCTATGTAATGAAGTCTTCTTACCCAAGTGATAAAAGAAGTAAGATTCATTCCTTACAACTCCCTCTTTACAGTTACACAGGGCTTGACATAAACTCTAGGTTTCAAACTTATTCCCTATTGTAATTCTCAAATAATTTGAGTCACTCTGTCTCAGTACTGAAACACTTACATAAGATAATAGCTAAAATAATTTCTTATGGATTCTGTAAGGAACATGACTAAGGGAGCAAAAAATATTTAAGTTAAGGGATAAAGCATATAATTGTGATACATTCATGGGGAGGATTTGAAGTAGCCTAAATCTTGTCTTTTGAGATATGTAGCTGAGAGATAATCAAAAATTAAATAAGCAAGAAATAGTAATGAAACCATTTTATTAAAAAAAACTGGTGCTAACTAACAGAAGAATTAAATACAAATGCTTAACATTGGTCTTTTTAAAGACTGATGCCAGAAGGCAACTAGATCTCTGAGACTGAGGCTTTTGATAATGAAGATTTAGGGGACACTATTCTGATTTCTTCAGGCAGCTCTCAACCAGGTTCTAAATAGGTGGGTTCCTGGGAGACATGAACGTACAAAGGGTAAAGTAAGCCAGCCTGAAGGAAAGAATTCCCTTCCAGACAAAGGCACTGAGTTTTGCAGATGTCCAAGGAGAAATACCCTACTCTAAGAGAGCTTATCTATTTTTAAAGTTAAATACCCTTTTAAGTTCTAAGGTTCTAAAACAGGATAGCTTTTTTAATTTAAAAAAAATGTGTTAATTGGAGTGGTAAAAAATATATATATATATAAAGTCAAATTTACTATCTTAACCATTCTAAGTGTTCAATTCAGCAATGCTAACTAAATCCACAATATTCTACAGCAGATTTCTAGAAACTTTATCTTGCAAAATTGAAACTCTATACCTGTTGAGCAATAATTCTACTTTTTCCTCTCCTCAGTTCCTGGAAACCACCATTCTGATCTTTGTTTCTAAGAGTTTGACTACTTTCAGTTCAGTTCAGTCGCTCAGTCATGTCCACCTCTTTGCGACCCCATGAATCGCAGCATGCCAGGCCTCCCTGTCCATCACCAACTCCCAGAGTTCACTCAGACTAAGGTCCATCGAGTCAGTGATGCCATCCAGCCATCTCATCCCTCTGTCGTCCCCTTCTCCTCCTGCCCCCAATCCCTCCCAGCATCAGAGTCTTTTCCAATGAGTCAGCTCTTCGCATGAGGTGGCCAAAGTACTGGAGTTTCAGCTTCAGCATCATTCCCTCCAGAGAAATCCCAGGGCTGATCTCCTTCAGAATGGACTGGTTGGATCTCCTTGCAGTCCAAGGGACTCTCAAGAGTCTTCTCCAACACCACAGTTCAAAAACATCAATTCTTCAGCATTCAGCTTTCTTCATAGTCCAACTCTCACATCCATACATGACTACTGGAAAAACCACAACTTTGACTAGACAGACCTTTGATGGCAAAGTAATGCCTCTGCTTTTTAGTATGCTATCTAGGTTGGTCAGTTGACTACTTTCAGTTCAGTTCAGTTCAGTCGCTCAGTCGTGTCCAACTCTTTGCGACCCCATGAATCAGAGCACGCCAGGCCTCCCTATCCATCACCAGCTCCCGGAGTTCACTCAGACTTGCATCCATCGAGTTGGTGATGCCATCCAGCCATCTCATCCACGGTCGTCCCATTCTCCTCCTGCTCCCAATCCCTCCCAGCATCAGAGTCTTTTCCAATGAGTCAGCTCTTCGCATGAGGTGGCCAAAGTACTGGAGTCTCAGCTTCAGCATCATTCCTTCCAAAGAAATCCCAGGGCTGATCTCCTTCAGAATGGACTGGTTGGATCTCCTTGCAGTCCAAGGGATTCTGAAGAGTCTTCTCCAACACCACAGTTCAAAAGCATCAATTTTTCGGCGCTCAGCCTTCTTCACAGTCCAACTCTCACATCCATACATGACCACAGGAAAAACCATAGCCTTGACTAGACGGACCTTTGTTGGCAAAGTAATGTCTCTGCTTTTGAATATACTATCTAGGTTGGTCATAACTTTTCTTCCAAGGAGTAAGCGTCTTTTAATTTCATGGCTGCAATCACCATCTGCAGTGATTTTGGAGCCCCCGAAAATAAAGTCTGACACTGTTTCCACTGTTTCCCCATCTATTTCCCATGAAGTGATGGGTCCGGATGCCATGATCTTCGTTTTCTGAATGTTGAGCTTTAGGCCAACTTTTTCACTGTGCTCTTTCACTTTCATCAAGAGGCTTTTTAGTTCCTCTTCACTTTCTGCCATAAGGGTGGTGTCTACTTTAGGTACCTGAAAGAAGTGGAATCATGGAACCATTTGTCTCTTCATGTGATTGACATATTTCACTTAGAACAGTGTCCTCAAACTTCATCTAAATTGTAGCATACAAGAGGATTTCCTTATTTTTAAGGTTAAATAATGTTATTGGAAGTATATATACCATATTCTGTTTTTCCATTCATCCATCGGTAGCTACTTGTATTATTTCCACCTCTTATTTTGGCTATTGTGAATAATGTTGCAATGAACATGAGTGTAACTTCTCTTTGAAGTTATAACAGGATAGTTCTGAACATAAATTAAATGTCCATTAAAGAAAATATCTACATAATTTCATCATTGAAGTAGTCTAAACACCAGACATTTAAGAAGTATGTCTGACAATTTTCATTGAAATTAAATCAACTTGGTGTGATAATTTAAATTTAATGTCATTTTGACATGCTCTGTTGAATAAATGAAAAATGGCCTTGAATATTGAGTTATTTTAATCAAAAATTACTTTTCTTAATTACTCTATATTGAGAATCACATGGAATGTTAATTTATTAAACTAAATGGAGATCAATAAAAGATAATTAATGATATGTGAAATATAGATAATACTATATGACTTCAAATAAGTAGAAGTTTATTCTAATTATAAACATGAGTAAGAATGAGATCTAAAAATTAACTTGTCGTATCTCTAATGCAATAGAATAAGCTTAAAACTAATATATTGAAATGTGATTGGGATTTATTATATTTATGAATAGTACATTCACATTTATTAATATTATAATTTATAGAAGGCAATTGGAGCAATGATATTAAAATGAAGACCAAGAAAAATTATGCCAGCATTGGAATTGAGACATTTTTCCATATAGAAATTTCATTGGCTAACTTGTTTAGTAAAACACCATTTTTGTATATAACCAATTACTCTTTATACCAAATCTGCTGATCTTTGAGCTAATTGTCATAGATTTTATAAAACTACATTATTAATCCATTTCAGAGTATGCATACAAAGATTACTATTAGAAAGAAATAGGTTTTAATTATAACAAACATATGTTACTGGTAATGAATAAGAAGACTCATGTTATCTTGAATGGCCTTTGTAGTTTAATGTAAACAAAAATATGAAAAATCAGAGGAACTCTTCTTCAAACATTGTGTGTTCAATATACCAGGTCAGGAAAGAAAATGCAGCCAGGAAATTGAAATTATATTCACATTTGTCATATTAACTGTAATGCTTTTATAAAAGCAAAATATGTACCTAGAAAAAATTATGAATCTCTGATAAATTCTAGATATTGTGATAGACTCTGAAGATATAAAAATGAGGAAGACATCCTTTTTGCCTTCAAAGTATCCATGGTCTGGTGGACAAAAAAGACATAAAGAGAGAAAGAAATTTAATTCAACAGGCTTAGAGTTAAGCACTGTGGGGAAAATTTTTTTAATGAGAATATGAGAGGATGATGAATGAAAACTCACAGTATTCCAATGTCTCAAAGCAGGCATTAAAGAGAGAGAGAGAGAGAACAAAAGAAGACAGGGGAAGAGACTGTTAATACCTAACAAAAAGTGAAATCAACATTCAGTCCATTTTCTGATTGTATATCTCACAGGAAAAAACTGGTTTGACTGATTTTCTTGAACTATTTATTGAATTTTAAACTGAAATGATAGAAACAATGATAGTTTGTGACATTGAATAGACATATTCAAGAAAAGTAGAATTTGCATATAAGCAGTACTGTTGGTACATGAAAACCTGGTTGAATTAACATGTAATCTAGCACATAATATATTATGATTCAAAGTGAATTTATTTTATTCTATAATAAATTATTTTTTGTGTTCTTTAAATTAATCTTAAGTGTTGACACAATCATACTGTGATGTCAATACTCAGCTATTTGAGTTGATGTATCAGGGCATCCTGTTTCCTCTGCTAAATGTGTCTCAAAGGATAAATATAAAATTTCCACTCTATTTAGTACAGAATAATGGATAGAGGCAATTCAGAGTGAGTCAGATATTCATATTTTGGACATCTGTCATGAAGGGAGAACTAATCTATGTTGATGGTCACATTCAATAGCCAGATGAAACTTATACTGTAACATGATCGACTATTCACAAGTTTCAAGAGGTAATCTAACTGAAGCCTCCATCTTCCAGGAGAGGATAGTTCTGGGTAACCTGTGCTTAGATATGAATGAAGCACATCAGGGTCAACAGTAAACGGAGACTGGATGAACAGAGATGGAGAAGTATCAAAGGGAGAGTTACCGGGCAGGGAGAGAAGCAGAAATCAGGAAAAAGTATGTCTGTGTTGTTAACCAGACTCTTCCATGGTTCTTAGCCAGGCTTCAAGTGATGACTGGTGTCCTTGAGAGGCAAGGTTCCAAGTTGAACAAAAGTCAAAATAATTTGCCGTGTTGTCTTCAAATTATTAGATCAGATTACTGACTGTCTGTAGTATCAATGGGAAATCACCCATCTGATTATGTGTGTGCTTAGTTTCTCAGTGGTGTCCAAATCTTAATGACCTCGTAGACTGTAGCCCACCATGCTCCTCTGTCCAAGGGATTCTCTAGGCAAGAATACTGGAGTGGGTTGCCATTTTCTTCTCCAGGGGATCTTCCCAACCCAGGGGTCGAACCCAGGTCTCCTGTACTGCAGTCAGACTCTACCGACTGAACTATCAGGGAAGCCTGGTCATACCCAACAGGATACCTTACAATGGCATACTGTGTAACTGTAGGCACCTAGTTGGACTTCGGGTTGGAGGGTTAATAATCTGCAAGACTGTTGTCCTAATTCCTTGTACCCATGGCATAATTGCAACTAGTTTGTAACTTCATTTTCTCTTTCCTTGACTTAAATGTTGTAAGTTTTGGCATAGAACTCATTACTTCTAACTTTTTAAACTAAATTTTGAGTTTGGTTAAATTATCTTGAAGTGAAGTGAAGTGAAGTTGCTCAGTTGTGGCCGACTCTTTGTGACCCCATGGACTGTAACCTACCAGGCTTCTCTGTCCATGGGATTTTCCAGGCAAGAATACTGGAGTGGGTTGCCATTTCCTTCTCCATAAATTATCTTGGGAGGGGGCTTCTTCACATGATTTTTGTGAAAATCTATTTTAATGCAATATTTAAGGCATATTTCATGGAAAATAAAATAAATTTCTATGTTTTTTTCATGGGTCATTATTATTCATTTCAATTACCCACTTTATTAAGTTCATTATTTGGAGATACTGACAACCAAATAATTAAGGCATATGAATTATTAATTTCAATATATTTTCCTATAATATAAGTGATATCAAATTACATACTGACATTTAAGCAGTAAGATTCCCTATGTTAATCAGGGCAGAGATGTGCAAAGTCACATTAAGAAGATAGAAGAACTCCAAGAACAGCAAGATTCAGTTATAACCTGATCAGTACATCTAAATATTCAATTAGCGGTTGACTTTATCCACATTAGAAAATGGTATTCAGAGGTTGGTTAAAAAGTGGTAGGGTTGAAGGACACAAGATCTAGAGGTTAAATAAGACTTGGCCTAAGATGTTCTTTATGATCAAATAGGCATAAGCAACCCCTATCCTATAGTGTGTGTTTTACTCACACAGTCATGTCTGACTCTTTGTGACCCTGCCAGACTGTAGCCCACCAGGCTCCTCTGTCCATGGGATTCTCCAGGCAAGAATACTGGAGTGGGTTGCCATTCCCTTCTCCAGAGGATTTTCCAGACCCAGGGATCGAACCTGAGTCTCCTGCACTGCAGGCAGATTCTTTACTGTATAAGCTACAGGGAAGTCCAATTAATCAATTATAAATTAATATGTTGAAGTTATAATAGACTAATACTATGATATAAAATAATATAGCAAAATTATAAATTAGTAAATTTTAATTTTATACCAGTTTTAAAACCAGCTTTATACTCATTTACTTCTGATTTGAGAGCTGTAACCATCCTTAGGATGCTCTCAATTCCTAAACCTGCAAAATTGAAGGCTACATTTGAACCATAATTAATCAACAAGAAAACATGCTCTACAATGCAGCATTTGAGAAGAGCTAGCTCTTCTGTCCTTTTCTATTACTTCATTGGCTAAACAAACCACTGCACCTGTGGATTATATGTTCATGTTATCCCTTCTACTAGATAGAAATTCTTCAGTTCAGTTCAGTTCAGTTCAGTTCAGTTCAGTTCATTTCAGTCGCTCAGTCATGTCCGACTCTTTGCGACCCCATGAATCGCAGCACACCAGGCCTCCCTGTCCATCACCATCTCCCGGAGTTCACTCAGACTCACGTCCATTGAGTCCGTGATGCCATCCAGCCATCTCATCCTGGGTCATCCCCTTCTCCTCCTGCCCCCAATCCCTCCCAGCATCAGAGTCTTTTCCAATGAGTCAACTCTTTGCATGAGGTGGCCAAAGTACTGGAGCTTCATCTTTAGCATCATTCCTTCCAAAGAAATCCCAGGGCTGATCTCCTTCAGAATGGACTGGTTGGATCTCCTTGCAGTCTAAGGGACCCTCAGGAGTCTTCTCCAACACCACAGTTCAAACACATCAATTCTTTGGCGCTCAGCCTTCTTCACAGTCCAACTCTCACATCCATACATGACCACAGGAAAAACCATAGCTTTGACTAGGCGGACCTTAGTTGGAAATTCTTACAGAGCAGAAAATCTGCTTAATGAATTTCTCTAGTTCCAGCTTTTCATAGTGACTTGTAGTGACTTATTCTTAGTGAATATATCAGTGAATGGAGGGTAAAGACAGATATTTTGCCTCCATCCTTAAGTTACTGTATGTACAGTTGGAAGCCACTAGCAAGAAGAAAAGCATGGGGTTCCCTGGTGGCTCAGCAGTAAAGAATCTACCTGCAAGGTAGGAAATGTGGGTTCAGTCCCTGGGTCAGGAAGATCTGCCATCAACGGAAATGCCAACCTGCTCTTGTATGCTTGCCTGGGAAATCCCGTGCACAGAGGAGCCTGGCAGGCTACAGTCCATGGCACCACAAAGAGTCAGACATGACTTAGCAACTAAAGAACAACAGCAACAAACCATTTCTATATTTCGTTTCAGGAAAAAAGTTGTAAATGATCTTGACCTCATTTCTTCATGCTAGAACCTCCAGAACTATGAAACTAGAGATACAGGAAAAGACTCATGGAACTTAATAATGATTAATAGGCACATGGTATCATAATGTTTCCAGTGAGGGTGGCCTATTTAAATGACCTGACCTTAAGAACCAGGTGTTAAATCATTTTCACATCCATGATTTCACTAATTTTCAAAATATGAACTTGAGACATCATCTATTTAGCATGCCAAATTAACATAACTAGAATATTCCAATAATGTATGATAAAATTTTGCATTTGCTAAACTATTTAAATTATGTTTGAATCCCATTACACATGGAATAATTATGTAGCAATTATTATATGTCAAGCACCATTCTATATTCTTTATAAATGTTAATTTGTCTACTCCTCATAACAATTTTATTAGCTTCACTTCATAACTGAAAACATGAGGTGCAGATGTTAAATGACTTGCCCAAGGTCACATACCTCATAAGCAGTAGAAACGGAGAGTTTAAGGCCTTGCAATATGGTTCTAGAGTCTGTGCTCTTATCCATTATCCAAACACAACAAATATTAAATTTGATTTATTAGAATACCTACCACACATTACCTAAATTAGTCATTCTAATAATACCAAGCCAAAACATTGTGGATGTGTTGAGTTAGAGTTGAAGGACTTTTTAAAAATCTCTAACTATTCTTTATTATCTATTTATCTTTAAATTAATTTTATTGGAATATAGTTGCTTTACAGTGTTTCGTTATTTTCTACTGTACAGAAAAATGAATCAGCCATATGTAAAGGATACAGCCCCTCCCTTTTGGGCTTCCTTCCATTCGGGTCACTGCAGTGCCTTAAGCAGAGTTCCCTGTGGTATACATTATGTTCTCATTAGTTATTCACTTTATACGTGATATCAATAGTGTATGTGCGTCAATCCCAATCTCTCAATTTCTCTCACCCCCACTTCCCCCTTGGTATCCATATATTTGTTCTCTGTGTCTGTGTATCTATTTCTTTTTTGAAAATAAGTTCATCTATACTATTAGATTTGTCCAATATCTAATATGATATTTGTTTTTCCCGTTCTGATTTACTTCACCCTGTATGACACTCTCTAGTTTCATCCATATTTCTACAAAGGACCCAATTTTGTGCCCTTTTATGACAGAGTAGTATTCCATTGTATATATATATATATATATACCACATCTTAACCATTCCTGTTAATTTGTAATTTATGTGCTTTATATCAATCTGTTAAAAGTAGAAGTAAAAAATTTAATTATGAAATATTTCTAACACTAAAAAATTAGCAAAACAATATATCCTATGTTTCAATTGCTTAGACTTAACAGATGTTAACATAAAGACATATGTGCTTTAGAATTTCATTTTAAACAAAACTAAGAAAAAAAAATGAAACTTCAGATCACACAATGGGAGGAAGGTTTGCCAAAATGGTGAGGTGTATGAAAATAGGAAGAGAGACTGTCCATTGTTGCAGATCTCGGAAAAAAGCTAACAGAGAGCATTTTTCCAAAGAAATGGAGTCACAAAACTGACAACTTCTATTGGTGATACTGAGAAAGAATAAGAGGGCTCATGATGAGTTCTTCCCTAGACCTGGTAATGAGCTGCATAATTTTGGGAAGGGAGATGAGGAATCAGAGGAGTACTCACTCAGGCAAGCAGTATTTGCAGGAAGCAGTGTTTAGAGATGGAGAAGGCAATGGCACCCCACTCCAGTACTCTTGCCTGGAAAATCCCATGGATGAAGAAGCCTGGTTGGCTGCAGTCCATGGGATCGCCAAGAGTCGGACACGACTGAGCGACTTCACTTTCACTTTTCACTTTCATACATTGGAGAAGGAAATGGCAGCCCATTCCAGTGTTCTTGCTTGGAGAATCCCAGGGACGGGGGAGCCTCGTGGGCTGCCGTCTATGGGGTCGCACAGAGTCAGACACGACTGAAGTGACTTAGCAGTAGCAGTGTTTGGAGAGGCAGAAAGGCAGGAGAGAAGCCACTGTAGGCAGTTCTGAAAGTCCTGGTGGTTGAGGGAAGAGTAAAGACTCCTATACAAATATATGTATAGGTTTTATTATTTAATTATTTATTGCTATTTATTTATATTTATAGGATTTCATACAAATCCCTATGATCTCTGTACTGTAAGGAAAACTCTTACAGCTTGGTCCCTTCTCCAGGACCCTCATGCAAATAGCAGATCTAAGGAGATCAACTTTATTTGAAGATGAGTCATTAAACATAAGCTTGTGTAGGATCTGCATACCAAGATAAAACTAGATAAAAGTAGGCCAAGAGCAGAAAACGAAATGGTAGAGAATATTTATAAGTAGAATGCTTTCATGGAGCAGAAGGAAAATATGACCAAATGTATCAGTATGAGCCTAAAATAAAAACTTAATGGAAAAAATGCATCCTAGAAACTAAGAGTTTAAGGGACAGCTCTAGACATTAAGGAAAATATGATAGTACAACAGAAGAAAAGGACAGTAAATGTGCATGGCCCAGGAAAGAAGTAGAATAAAATAATCACAAAAAGTATAGAATTGAATGTAACAAATTCATCAGTGTATTCATTTGTTCGTGCAACAGATGGTTATCGAGAACCTCCCAGGTACTGTCTAGGCGCTCTTCTAGGGACATGACGGGATATGACAGGGACTCAAAGAGTCAAAAGTCCTTACACTCAGGAAGTTTTCATTCTGCTCTGGGGAAACAGACAATAAACAAATACACATGCACACACACACACATATATATACATATACAGTTCATCATGTGATAAGTGTGTGGGGAAAATGAAACTGTGAAGGGAGTTAAGTCCTCCGTGTAAGTATGTACATAATTATTCTATAAGGGTGGTCAGGGAAGGCCTTCCTGGGAAGATGACTCTAGAAAATCAATCGTAAAAGAAGTGAAGGAATAAGGAACGCAGACAGGATGAAGAATTTACCTGGCAGAAGCTACACCAATACAAAGTCTCTGAAGCAGAGGATTGCTTAACATGTTTGATTAACATATTTGAGGAGCTTAAAGGGGGCCAGTGTGGCCAAAGAGGGGAGAACAAGGGGGACAGTTGCAAGAGACAGACTCAGGGAGAAGCATGAGACTAGATTTTGTAGATTTTGTAGAGCCTCTGAGGCAGCATTAATTGGGACTGCAGTGGGAAGCCATTCAAAGGTGTTGAGCCTCATGGAGACGTTCTTGACATACTGACAGCTGTGTTGAGATTGTGATATAATGAGGGGAAGGGCAGAGTAGAAGCAATAATTTGGTGAGAGAATAGCTAAGATTCTGGTGTGAGCGAAGGTGTTGAGAGGTGGTAGTTTCGAAGTATTTACTGTCTGATTGGATGCAAAGTGAGAAACAGAATGACTCCAGGGTTTTGTCCTGAGCAACAGGTAAGATGTAATTGCCACTGTTGCATTTCATGTAACTGAAATGGAGAAGACTGAAATAAAAAATTATAAGGGAAGATCAGAAGCCAGGTGTTAGGACATGGCAATTTTGAGATACCATTAGGCATCCTAAAGGAATAGCATCACCAACTTGATGGATATGAGTTTGAGAAAGCTCTGGGAGTTGGTGATGGACTGGGAAGCCCAGTGTGCTGCAGTCCATAGGGTCACAAAAAGTCAAACAGGACTGAGTGACTGAACTGACTGTGGCATAATTTTATTTTCTTGGGACATTACTTTGCTGACAAAGGTCCGTCTAGTCAATGCTGTGGTTTTTCCAGTAGTCATGTATGGATGTGAAATTTGGACTATCAAGAAAGCTGAGCACCAAAGAATTGATGCTTTTGAACTGTGGTGGTGGAGAAGATTCTTGAAAGTCCCTTGAACTGCAAGGAGATCTAGCCAGTCAATCCTAAAGGAAATCAGTCCTGAATATTCATTGGAAGGACTAATGCTGAAGCTGAAGCGCCAATACTTTGGCCACCTGATGTGAAGAGCTGATTCACTGGAAAGACTCTGAGGCTGGCAAAGATTGAAGGCAGGAGGAGAAGAGGATGACAGAGGATACGATGGTTGGATGGCATCACCAACTCAATAGACATGAGTTTGAGCAAACTCTGGGAATTGGTGATGGACAGAGAAGCCTGGCGTGCTGCAGTCATAAAGAGTCGGACACGACTGAGTGACTGAACAACAATTAGGCATCCAAGTGAAGTTGTATAAAGAGTCAAGGATGAGACTGGACTTTATGTACAATCAATAATAAATGAAGTTTTAAAAAATGATGCATATTCATTTAAATGACAACTTTTAATTCTGCCTCCTTTGTTCTTCAGTAATGTTTAGAAAAACACATTTAAAACACAATTTGCGGTAAAGCCTCTGTCTACAATGTGCGAGATCTGGGTGCGAGCCCTGGGTTGGGAAGATTCCCTGGAAAAGGAAATGGCAATCCACTCCAGTACTATTGCCTGGAAAATCCCATGGACGGAGGAGCCTGGCAGGCTGTAGTCTATGGGGTTGCAAAGAGTTGGACACGACTGAGCGACTTCACTTCACTATTATTAGCAGAGGGCTGTTAATATACAACCAAATTTACAATTGTGAGTATGTTTCATGGCACACTCCTATGGCTACTGGATACTAGCAGAAGCATCTTATTGGAGTATAGCCAGTATTCATTGCACTGCACAAGGTTTACCAAATCGATCCTCGTGTGGTATTCATCAAGCCCCCCCCCATCCCCCCATTGCTTAGCCAACGAACTCAGTTCTTCAGGTTTCTCTTAGAAACGTTTTTCTTTTAGACATATGGATTAAAATAGATTTATTCGTTAGTCCTGGACTGTGGAGCTAACTCACGCCATGAAAGCATTGATTGTCTTTTGAAAATGGTAGGAGTCCTGTTACCAGACTGGGTTTTAATATTGTTGAATTTCCAGGGTGCTTTGGGATGGTTCTCTTTCTTAATAAATACCTATTAATAATTTCATCTTAAATCAAGTCCCAGAAAATTTGCCAGCTGCTTCTATGTTCCTTACATTTTAATTTTAGTTGTACTTCCAAAAATGATTGACAGGAAATTATTTTCTTCAAAAACTGTATGCTGCTATATCCCCAAATTTGTCATAACTATTTCAGGGTACACGTTGCCCCAAAATATGAAGGGAGTGGTTCATATCTCATAAATGTGTACCTATTAATCAAATGCTTTGAGGGCCAATCACAGTACTAAAGAGCCTGAGATCAAGAGTTTCCTTCCAAAGATAAATGTCACCCTCGAACCAGCTGCAGAGTTCCAGAGAGAAGGTGCCATATGGATTCATTTCAGTCCTAGTACCTAATCTCTAAACAACTTTTGGCTTTGAAAATTTCTATTTAATTGTGCACTGCTTGGCGAAACAAGGAATTCTATCAGGATACCAGTTACAATCACATTTTGTGGCATATTAGGGCTGAAACAGTCAATTATCTTTATTTCCATAGATGTGAATGGCAAGCCACAGATGAAATGAATTAAATTATTTGTATACAAGAGGAAAAAGAAATGGGGCTTCCCTGGTGGCTCAGATGGTAAGAATCTGCCTGTAATGTGGGATCCTGGGTTCAGTCCCAGGGTTGGGAAGATCCCCTGGAGAAGGAGCTGGCAACCCACTCCAGCGCTCTTACCTTGAGAAACCCATAGACAGAGGAGCCTAATGGGCTACAGTCCATGGAGTCACAAAGAGTTGGACACAACTGAGCAACTAACACACACAAGAGAAAAATATTGTTTTCCTTGTTTATTTATCTGAATAACTGAAGTATAGTTGATTTATAATATGCTAGTTTCAGATATATAACAAAGTGATTCAGCATGTATATATATCCTTTTTAGATTCTTTCCCAGTTTGGATATACTATATTCTTCACTGTGCTATACAGTAGGTCCTTGTTTTTAATCTTTTTATGTATTGTAGTGTGTATTTGTTAACCTCATACTTGTAATTTACCTTTCCCCCTCCCTTTCTCCCTTGATTTTCTGTTTGTTTTCTGTTCTGTGAGTGTATTTCTCTTTTGTAAATAAGTTCATTTGCATCATTTTTTAGATTCCACATATAATTGAGGTCATATGATATTTGTCTTTCTCTATATGATTTACTTCACTTAGTGTTGTAATCTCTAGGTCCATCCATGTTGCTACAAATGGCATTATTTCATTCCTTTTTGTGGCTGAGAAGTGTTCCGTTGTATAAATACATGACATCTTCTTTTCTGTTCCTCTCTCCATGGATATTTATGTTGCTTCCATGTTTTGGCTATTGTATACAGTGCTGCTCTGAACATTGGGGTGCATGTATCTTTTCAAATTGCTTTCATCTTTTCCGGTAATATCCAGCAAGTGTTTTCTTAATAGAACTGTATTTCTGCTTAATAGTCAGTGAATTAAGCCTATACCTTGCTTTAGCTTAAGAACCTTTTTTGAGCCTAGAGAGCTAATTTCTAAAAAAAAAAAAAAAAAAGAGTTTATATTTATATATATGTATATTTGAAGATAAAGCTATGATTTCTCTCCTCTTCCAGGTTTGCTAACATTCCAGCTAACATTCCTGAACTCACCAGTGCTTATCGTTTAAAGGGTAATTTTTTGTTGTTATTGAGATAGTCATTTTCAGAACCAAAATAGAAAATTGTGTATCTACATTGCATGTACTTACATGTATAAGTAACAGAGTCCTCTTGAAAAGACTGTTTTTAAATGTTTTGCAAGAAGTAAGAATGATCATGAAGGAAAATTAGTAATCAGATGGTGCATTCATGAAGACCACTAAAGAATGTAGAAATCAACACAGAGAAAGGGAAAGGGTAGATACATATAATTGTTGAGGTAAGAAAAATTATTATATATTCTCTGTGATAAAGTAGAAAATGTATCTTGGTCAAAACATGAGGTAGGGAAAATTTTCTCAGCCCTGGATGCACATGAGAATCATCTGGGGAGATTTTTAAAGATGGCAATGCCTGGGTCCCACCCCACCCCCCAAAATAAAAATGGTGCTGGGCTGGGACTTGGGAATCAAGACACTGGTATTTCCAGAAAGTTTCACATTAGTGATTCTGATGTGCCACCAAGGCTGAGAACTTCCAAAGTAGCACCATAAAAAGGAACACAAAAATGTGAAGGCTTGGAATGAAAGAATAGCAATTCATTCCTCAAATGGAAGGGTAATGGGCGGACTTAATCTCAAGCAAAGGACTAAATTCCTATCTTGATTTTACAGGACCTATTATTTTTCTTCACCAAACAGTTGGAACTAAAAGGTTTCGAGTGTCTGAACAGGCTCTGTAGAGCTACCAGGGGACAGTGAATTCTTTAATGCTTTGAGCATCTACTCCAAAGCCACCTTGTCTTTCATTCACAGCAGCATGATTCTCCACCCCACCCCCTACACAGCATTCAGGTATTTTTCCCTTTAATATCCTTAGCATAGATACAGGATTTTTATACAAGGGAGCAACGATTGCATGCCTCTTGTATTCAGTTTTGAAGGCCATTCACAGATAATTTTCACTTTATTTGGATACCCATTACCTTTAGCTTGTTGAATAAAAAGTTTTTACATTAATTCATGAAATTTAATGAGTGCTTGCTATGTGCCAGACACTGTTCTAGATGTTGAGGTATAGCAGTGAAGAAAATACACACAAAAAAACCCACTATGTTGTATGATAAGATGCTGATCATTGCTAATTATTAGAGAAATGCAAATCAAAACTACAATGAGTTACCACCTCGCAGCAGTCAGAGTGGCCATCATTAAGAAATCTACAGATAATAAATGCTGCAGAGGGTGTGGAGAAAAGGGAACCCTCTTACACTGTTGTTGGGAATGTAAATTGATGCAGCTGCTTTGGAAAACAGTATGGAGGCTCTTCAAAAAACTAAATATAGATTTGCCATACGTTTCCGCAGTCCCACTTCTGGGTCTATACCCAGACAAAACTATAATTCAAAAAGATTCATGCATCCCTATGTTCAAAGCAGCACTATTTACAATGGCCAAGAAATAGAAACAATCTAAATGTCCACTGACAGAAGAATGAATAAAGAAGATGTGGTGTGTATATATACAAATATATACGGAGTATTAGTCATTAAAGTCAATGAAATAATGCTATTTGCTGCAACATGGATGGACATAGAGATGGTCATACTTCATAAGTGAAGTAAGTCAGGCAAAGAAAGACAAATACCACATGATATTACTTATATGTAGAATCTAAAATGCAACACAAATGAACATATCTATGAACTAGAAACAGACTCACAAACATAGGGAATGAACTTATGTTTGCCAGAGTGAAGAGTGGGAGAGGGAAGGATTGGGACTTAGGGATTAATAGAAGCAAACTATTATATATAGAATGAATAAACAACAAGGTCTTACTGTACAGCACAGAGAATTATATTTGATATCCTGTGATAAACTATAAAGGCAAAGGATATGAAAAAGTGTCTGTGTATATATACATATATGTATATGTATATGTGTGTATATATACATATATGTATGTATGTATACATATATGTATATGTATGTGTATACATATATGTATATACGTATATGTGTATATATGTGTGTGTAAATATATATACATATATAACAGAAATTTATACAACATTGTAAATCAACTATACCTCAATAAAAATTTTAAAAGTACTATGTGGTAGCACTTACATTCTCTTAATTCTTTGATTGATGTCTAACACTTTAAATAGGTTTGTACATTTTGTAGCTCCCTTGGGGAAAATCCCACAGGAGTTGCTCCTGAATACCTTACGGTTTTTTGGGTTTTTTAAATCAGAAAGCTCTTTGTTTTGCTCCTTGGTGAGGCTTAAGCAAGGGTCAGTCTCAGGTCTCCTCCTGTCTTTCCAGAGCGGATGAGTCTAGAGGCAGGGAGGAGCCTTCTAGGTCTGCTTAGCCTGACTTTTGCAATTTCGAATTCACAAGCAGATCTTTCAGGAGAAATACATTTCTAGAAGGGGTTTTCCTAGAAACAGCATCACTTTATATAAGTTAAATAGCTAACAGACTTTTAAAAATATCTGGAACCATTGCAGTGAAATGTGTGCAGGCATCTTTTGAAGAAGAGTCATGTTGTGTTTTAGCTACAGGAGGGGAAAAGCTTTGAAGTAGAAATGGGGGGAATTAGGCATTGAGACTCAGGGTTTTACAGTATTCCATGAGGACAGTCCTCCTATTGTTTCTCAGCTGGAAAGTTGGTTCTGCTGCACTCAAATCTGTAGAAATGGATAAATGTTCGCTTCCATGATGGAGAAGGCAAGCCAGGTGGCAGGGGTAACCTCATTGTAAAGGCGAGTTGAATTAAATAACTTGACACTAGCAGCCAAGGTAGCAAGGATGATGGCATGACCAGAAAGGAGGAAACCAAGGGAGTCGCTGATCCTGCTGCCTTGGGGATCAGTGGTTGGGGAAGGGGGAAGATGTATTTTAGAAGTCTGAGTGAGCCCTGTATTAGAAAATGTCAATTCAGTGCAATGAATATGGCAACTTTGTGGTATGAGGGGCAACTGAACTCAGAATAATATAGTGAGATGTAAATTGTGAATTTTGAAGAGATAAAAGAAAGCAAGATTAAAAATTCACAATAAAAATAGTCCCTCTGGATTGTAAACGCCTTGAACTCAGAGGTCTTGTTTTATTTATCTTTGTGTTCCTGCACAGCACATGAAGCAAAGATGCTCAGTTAATGTTGGCAGAATTAAAGCCAAGGGGAAGAGCAACAGCTACAGCTATAGCAAGACCTGAAACAAGCTGAACTCTTGAGACGGCATAGCATTTGTGCAGCTCTATATTTGAACACTGGGAAAGACTGAAGGCAGGAGGTAAAGGGGACGACAGAAGATGAGATGGTTGGATGGCATCACCAGCTCGATGGACATGAGTCTGAGCAAGCTCCGGGAGTTGGTGATGGACAGGGAGG
Organism: Capricornis sumatraensis; assembly: GCF_032405125.1. Classification (NCBI taxonomy): domain Eukaryota; kingdom Metazoa; phylum Chordata; class Mammalia; order Artiodactyla; family Bovidae; genus Capricornis; species Capricornis sumatraensis. The sequence continues at coordinate 75,471,660 of NC_091082.1, forward strand.
CCTGGTGTGCTGCAGTCCCTGGGGTTGCAAGGAGTCAGACACGACTGAGTGACTGAACTGACTGGTATTTGAACACTAAAATGAATAGCAAATTATAGCTAAGAGGAAGAGGTGGGGGGAGGGAGGGAAAGAGAAGACTAACATGTGGGTATCGAGGACAAAAATGAGTGACAAGAGGATGGTGTTAGATTTTACCATGTTAATAGAGAATTCAACTATATACACTCATTTGAAAAATGAGTAGTAGAAATTTCTGTCCCACATCAGACTCAAAGAGCAAAAGCCCTAACGTTTCCCTGAGATGGGAAGCATGACCTCTCTTCAGATGTAATTTTTTATTTCAGTAACTGCCTCTCAGTGTTAAATTTTTGCCAAGCTCTGGGTGACTGTACAGTTTAAAGATACATTTATCTTGATACATGGTTCCTACTCTATCTGATGCTTAAAGCTGTGTTGCCCTATTGATTTCCTGCCTGGATGACCTGTCCATTGATTCAAGCGGGGTGTTAAAGTCCCCTACTATTGTATTGTTGTCAGTGTCTCTCTTTATATTTGTTAATGTTTGCTTTATATATTTAGATGCTCTTGTTTTAGGTACACGTATTTGTTAATGAACTTTATATCTTCTTGTATTGATCCTTCATCATTCTATAATGCCTTTCTTTGTGTTTTGTTGCAGATTTTGTTTTAAAGTCTACTTCATCTAATGTGAATCTTGCTACTGAGCTTTATCATCTTTTCCATTTGCACGAAATATCTGTTTTCATCCTCTCATTTTGTCTGTGTGTGTCTTTACCTCTGAAGTGAATTTGTCATAAACAGCCTATAGAGGTGTGTTGTTTTATCCAGGTAGCCACCCTATGATATTTAAAATGATTATAAATTGTTATGTAGTTATTGCCATTTTGTTACTTATTATCTGGTTGTTTGCTATTCTCTGTTCTTTTCTTCTTTTAGTTTCTTTCCTTGTAATTTGGTGATTTTCTTTAGTAACATTTTTTTAATCTCTAGTTTGTGTATCTGTTTTAGGTTTTTGATTTGTGGTTTCCATGGGGTTTGTATATGTTGACCTATAATTATATCTACTTATTCTAAACTATAGTCATTAAATTCAAACACATTCTAGAAGATAGTCATTTAAGTTCTAATACATTTGAAAAAAATCTGAATTTTTAATCACCTTCCCTCATGTTTTGTGTTTTTATATTACATTTTACTTTAATTATAATTAGTTTTATAATTATTATATTTTTAATCTTTGTACTTGCTTATTTAAGTGGTTGACCCACAACTTTTTTTTTTTATATTTGCCTTTACTAGTGGGATTTTTCCTTTCTTATAAGTTATCACTTCTTGTTGTAGCCTTTTCTTCCATTTAGAGAAGATCTCATCTCAGGGTCAATGTAGTATTGATGAACTCTTAATTCTTGCTTGGCTAAGAGAGTATCTCTTCTTGAATTCTGAATTATTATCTTGCTTGTAAAGTATGCTAAGTTTTAGGTTTTTCACTTTTAGCACTTTAGATACATCATGCCACTCCCTTCTGGTCTGCAAAGTTTTTGCAAAAAATCCCTTGTTTGTGGCTCTTTGGTTTTCTCTTGCTCCCTTTAGAATTCTCTCTTTAACTTTTGCCATTTTAATTATTATCTGTCTTGGTGTGGACCTCTTAAGGTTCATATTGTTTGAGATTCTCTGTGCTTCTTCTACTTGGATATCTGTTTCCTTCTTCATGTTCAGGAAGTTTCAGCCATAATTTCATCAAATACATTTTGAAATCCTTTCTCTCTTTCTGAGACCCCCACAATGCAAATATTAATATGTTTGCTGTTGTCTCAGTTCATTTCAGTCGCTTCGTCACGTCTGACTCTTTGTGACCCCATGGACTGCAGCACACTAGGCTTCCCTGTCCATCACCAACTCTTGGAGCTTGCTCAGACTCATGTCCATCGAGTTGGTGATGCCATCCAACCATCTCACCCTCTGTCACTCCCAGTATCAGGGTCTTTTCAAATGAGTCAGTTCTTTGCATCAGGTGGCCAAAGAATTGGAGCTTCAGCATCAGTCCTTCCAGTGAATATTCAGGACTGATCTCCTTTACGATTGACTGGTTGAATCTCCTTGCAGTCCAAGGGACTCTCAAGAGTCTTCTCCAACACCACAGTTCAAAAGCATCAATTCTTTGGCGCTCAGCTTTCTTTATGGTCCAATTCTCACATCCATACATGACTATGGGAAAAACCACAGCTTGAACAATACAGACCTTTGTCAGCAAAGTACCATCTCTGATTTTATTATGCTGCCTAGGTTTGTTATCACTTTTCTTCCAAGAAACAAGTGTCTTTTAATTTCATGACCTTGTGCTGTTGTCTCAGGGGTCCCTTAAACTGTCCTTATTTTTTCAAATTTGTTTTTCTTTTTGCCGTTCTCATTGGATGATTTCCATTATTCAGCCCATCAGATCATTTATGTGTTCTCCCATATCCCCTTCTATATCCCCTGCTTTTATATCCTTCTGCTGCTGCTAAGTCGCTTCAGTCGTGTCTGACTCTGTGCAACCCCCTAGATGGCAGCCCACCAGGCTTCCCCATCCCTGGGATTCTCCAGGCAAGAACACTGGAGTGGGTTGCCATTTCCTTCTCCAATGCATGAAAGTGAAAAGTGAAAGTGAAGTTGGTCAGTCACGTCTGACCCTCAGCCACCCCATGGACTGCAGCCCACCAGGCTCCTCCATCCGTGGGATTTTCCAGGCACGAGTACTGCAGTGGGGTGCCATTGCCTTCTCCGTGTGTCCTTCTAGTTTGTTTTTAATTTCAATTATTGTTTTTCTTCAGCTCTGGCTGACTATTTTTTATATTTTCTAGTTCCTTGTTAAAATTCTCACTGCGTTCATCTCTTCTTTTCCCAAATTCAGTTAGCATTCTTATTACTAAGGCTTTGAACTCTTTATCTGGTAAATTATTTGCCTCTGTTTAATTAGTTGTTTTTCTCAGGGATATTTTCTTGTCCTTTCATTTGAAACAAATTCCTCTGTCTTCTCAGATTTTTTGAAACTTTCTTTGTCTCTGTGAAATTAGGTGAAACAGTTGCCTATCCCAGTCTTGAAGGTGTGCTCTGTGTAGGAGGATCCCTGTCTGTACATGTGGCCAGTGGCTTTGGTGGAAGAGCTGGACCTGAAGTGAACACAGTGCATGCCTTCCCTCAGGGTGTGCTGGTAGCTATCACCTTGGTGGAAGATGGGGCCAGAGATAGAGGGGACAGAGCCAGAGCCAGATAGGAGCCAGGGCTTCCCTCATAGCTCAGTTGGTAAAGAATCCACCTGCAATCCAGGAGACCCTGGTTCGATTCCTGGGTCAGGAAGATCTGCTGGAGAAGGGAAAGGCTACCCACTCCAGTATTCTTGGGCTTCCCTTATGGCTCAGCTGGTAAAGAATCCGCCTGCGATGAGGGAGACCTGGGTTCGATCCCTGGATTGCGAAGATCCCCTGGAGAAGGGAAAGGCTACCACTCCAGTATGCTGGCCTGGAGAATTCCAAGGACTGTATAGTCCATGGGGTTGCAAAGAGTTGGACACAACTGAGCCACTTTCAGTTTCACTTTCACTTTCTCTTCTGCCAACACCACCCTATCTGAGGCAAGGTCAGATCCAACCTGGTTTTGATCCAAGAGTACATTCTCCCCTCACCCAGCAATGGCACCTTCACCCCAGAGAGGAGCAGTGCTGGGGTGAGAGGGGTCAGAAGTGTTTGGCATGGGCTGAGGCCAATGCTATGATAATCTCAGCATGTCAGAGTTTAACACAGTTCCTGATCCACCACCATTCAGAAGTAGCATCAGATCCAAGATGTCTCCGTGCCCTCAAGCACACTTGGCACCCTTTACCTTAGTGAGGAGCTGCACCAGAGCTACAGATGCCTGGACTGTACTGCAAGAGTCACAGAAAACTGACAATTTCAATCTATTTCCCTTGTTCCCAGAAGTAAGCAAGTGTGTGTGTTCTCTTCAAGAGCAGCGTCAGTTTCTCACAGCCCCTCTGTAAGTCCCAAAGGTTTTCAAACCAACTATAGGGTCTCATTTTTCCCCTGTCAGATCCCAAGGCTGGGGTACCCAACATATGGTTTAAACCTCTTACTCCCCAGGGAGGTTCTCTTAGCCTGTGATATCCCCTTCTTCTTCTGTGTCTCCTCCTAGGGGAACAGGTTCCAATTTGATCACATCCACTTCCTTCCTACCCAGCTCAATGTGGATCTTTTTTATGGCTTTGGTTATGGAAGAGTCTTTCCACCAGTCTCCAGTTCATTTTCGATGAGAATTTCTCTGCATATAGATGTATTTCTGATGTGTTCATAGCAAGGCATGAACTCAGTGTGCTCCTATTCTGCCATCTTGATCTCCAAATGCTGTTTTGCAGTAACTAGACTGAAAAACAAAGCTCTGCAGGATAACTGCTCAAGTGCTTCAACAGCAGGAACTCTGTCGTATTAACGGCACCTGAAAAGTAGCAGATTATTTTAAAAGTGTCTAAATTTGTTTTTCCTGCCAGTAACCTACATATTAGAAATTTGGGAATGCTTTATAAAAACTAGAGCTTCAATAGAAATTAAAATCTTTATAAAACTCCTAAGATAGAGAGAGGTCAATACCCATTTTTGTCTTCCATGTCTCTGGCCTTGGAAGGTACAGGTCAGCTAAGAAGTCACAAAAAATGTTCTAATGCCTCTGATGTAACTGTTTTTCATGGTTAGTATAGTATGATATCAGTTTTTCTCCAAGAGAAGGCAGATGATATTTAAGCTTTTCTTGTGGTCAAAATGTTTATGAAGATTTATGATTTTAATCTTTGAAAAATTAATCAGATAAAGTATATTGATTATTTTTATCTTTGATTTATCTTCTTTCTTAATATGGTTCATTAACATACTTCATGGTGAAATGGTGAGAAATGAAGTGAAATTAGAGACTTTGACTCATTTCCTTTGGAAGCAGTCAATAAAAACTAATATTGGGTATCTGTTGTATGCAAGGCAATATGCTAAGTTCTCTGGCAAAAATGGAAAGCAAATAAGGAAGAACTTCAAGGAGTTTTCAAATTTCCTGAAGCAATTCATCCAAAATCTGTAACAAAAATTTAAGTATTTTATAAAAAAACGTATTTAAAGATCAAAAACAATGCATTATTACCCATGTACTTGCTCATCAAAAGGCTTCACGGTAAATAACCTATAGTGATCAAAGGACTTGCTGGTACAGATATCCTGTGGTAGTTATTTTGAAGAGGTCAGGGGCATGAATTAGGAAAGAAAAGGCACATTGTTTTGCTAGGAGAGGCATTTCATGTGAAAAGGCACATAGGCCCATTGCATGTAGAAGCTGACTGGCAGAGGAGTGTCACTGGAACAGAACATGTTGAAAACCTAATAAGAGACTGGGTTGAACAGACACTGGAGCTATAGAGACATTGCCCTTAGAATAAGGATGAATACAACCTTAAGGTAAATTTCAGACATTGCTCACTCCTTTGGAAAAATATAAGAAAATTTCTAAGCCAGACAGAACTCCTTCATTCCTTGTGCACAGCACTCTTATTTCATTCCTGACATTTATGCAGCAGTTACAATGACTTCATTTCACAGCCACTCTCTCAGTCAGTTCTGAGTGTTTGCCCTTTGCAAAGCACCGTAATGGTTTTCTCTTACAGCTGACGTGAGGTGAGGCTGCACTTACCATTATCAGGGCTCAACCAGCCCTGCATCCTCTTACTGGTATCGCACACTGTCTGCAAAGTAACCAAACAGATGCCCACTTCTTTTGGAAGGTAGACATGTCAGAGACAGAACCATTAGCAAATGCTCTAAAATTGCATTTTCACCTGCTCCTGTGGAGTATGTTCCTCTTATTTAGGAGGAAATTATTCTGAATATTATTTAGAGGCTGTGTGTCATCAGAATGAGCTTTTACTTTCCTCTTCTTCCTCCTCAATGATCTCACTCACCACTCTACCAGGAATTCACCCCTTACAAGTGGGGAAGTTACTGATATAGTCCCGTCTGTTCTCAGTCTGAGTGAGAGCCATTGTTTTCTCAGATGTGAGGCCTCTGCAAGGAGGTGGCTCCATCTCTCTTTGGTTGTTAGCTTGGTGCACCAGGGTTTGTTCTCTCTAGTATTGCTGGGGATCAGGATCATCACCCTCTTCTCCAGGGGGTTCAGAACTGCTGCATCCTACTGCATTATAGAGTGTTTTGTTGAGGGGGAAGGAGAGCCGTGGTCAGAAAATGTTAGGAGCCAGAGTGGAAAGGCAGTGGAAAAGAGTCCTGAGCTGAAGTGGAGTGCTTGTAGTCATTTCTCAGTGCTGTTAACCAGCTGCCAGGCAAGTCTCTTCATGTCTCTGTCTCTCATTATGAACTCCATAAAATGGGACATTTGGATTACAGAATTTCAAAAGCATGTTCCAGCTCAAATGCTCTGACTTTATTTCTCTCTAGACAACAAGAAAGCCCCGAGAAAGCAGAATCACTGAAAACACATGTTTGTTCTGAAGATATTATTTGAGATTTTCCATACTGTCCTTACAGGTACATGAAAGAGTGGAAGATCTGGAAAGAGGGGGCCTAGGATCTCAAATGAGAGTCATGCAATTTGCTCTAAATTGCATGGTTCTATTTGACAAGCTCTGTGTCTCCATAGAAGCACAGTTATAAAGAGGAGGCTCAAAGAATATAGCATAATTTTTTTTTATAAACTTGCTACATAGTTTTCCAGATGCTCTGTCATAATACTATGCTTTACCTGAAAACTGACTTACTGTAATCATTAAGAAAAACTGCAGCTTTTCTATTCTGTTACAGATATTTAAGTAAATTAGAGAAGGCAATGGCAACCCACTCCAGTGCTCTTGCCTGGGAAATCCCATGGAGGGAGGAGCCTGCTAGGCCGCAGTCCATGGGGTTGCAAAGAGTCGGAGATGACTGAGCGACTTCACTTTGTCTTTTCACTTTCATGCACTGGAGAAGGAAATGGCAACCCACTCCATTGTTCTTGCCTGGAGAATCCCAGGGACGGCAGAGCCTGGTGGGCTGCTGTCTATGGGGTCACACAGAGTCAGACACGACTGAAGTGACTTAGCAGCAGCAGTTGTTTATTCAAGCAACAGCTGAATTCATTATAAAATGGCATTACTAATTATAGCAGTTTAGAAAAGCTTCTTTGTTTATTTATTTTTAGTTCAGTGGTAATTATGAATAAACTGGTGGAAAATGTGACATAAGGAACCAAACAAACCACTAGTGGGAAAAGAAAAAAAAATGGTGTAGCTGTACATTTAGTGGGGGAGAAATATCAATAACCTCAGATATGCAAATGACACCACCCTTATGGAAGAAAGTGAAGAGGAACTAAAAAGCCTCTTGATGAGAGTGAAAGAGGAGAGTGAAAAAGTTGGCTTAAGTTCAACATTCAGAAAACTAAGACCATGGCATCTGGTCCCATCACTTCATGGGAAATAGATGGGGAAACAGTGGAAACAATGTCAGACTTTATTTTTTTGGGCTCCAAAATCACTGCAGATGATGATTGCAGCCATGAAATTAAAAGACGCTTACTCCTTGGAAGAAATGTTATAACCAACCTAGATAGCATATTCAAAAGCAGAGACATTACTTTGCCAACAGAGGTCCGTCTAGTCAAGGCTATGGCTTTTCCAGTGGTCATGTATGGATGCGAGAGTTGGACTGTGAAGAAAGCCGAGCGTGAAGAATTGATGCTTTTGAACTGTGGTGTTGGAGATGACTCTTGAGAGTCCCTTGGACTGCAAGGAGATCCAACCAGTCCATTCTAAAGGAGATCAGCCCTGGGTGTTCATTGGAAGGAATGATGCTAAAGCTGAAACTCCAGTACTTTGGCCACCTCATGTGAAGAGTTGACTCATTGGAAAAGACTCTGATGCTGGGAGGGATTGGGGGCAGGAGGAGAAGGGGACGACAGAGGATGAGATGGCTGGATGGCATCACTGACTCGATGGACGTGAGTCTGAGTGAACTCCGGGAGATGGTGATGGACAGGGAGGCCTGGTGTGCTGTGATTAATGGGGTTGCAAAGAGTCGGACATGACTGAGTGACTGAACTGAACTGAACTGAACCCTGTTTTAGAAATGAGTTAAAAATCTATATTCATAAACTTACTTTAAAAAATATTTATTTTTAATGGACTTTGAGCTAGCTTTAATGAAATACCAGGGAACAAAAACAGTAACATCTTTACTGCATCCCTAAAATTAGTCTCAACTTATCCTATAAGTGTAGCCAAATATTCTTAGATTTTGTTACCATCTTCCTCCATAAAATGAAAATATAAAACTGGTATACTTTCTTTGGAGGATAAAAGAAGTGAAGTGAAGAAGTGAAGTCGCTCAGTTGTCTCCGACTCTTTGCAACCCGGTAGACTGTAGCCCACCTGGCTCCTCCGTCCATGGGATTCTCCAGGCAAGAATACTGGAGTGGGTTGCCATTTCCTTCTCCAAGGGATCTTCCCAACCCAGGGATCGAACCCAGGTCTCCCGCATTGCAGGCAAACGTTTTAACCTCTGAGCCACCAGGGAAGGATAAAAGAAGACCCTTACAAAATATGCTAGTAAAAATTAATGAAAAGAAAAGAAATGCTGACCAATAAAATTACTTAAAAAACAACTTCCTGAACAGGTTGTGTTCTATCCAGTGATACACTCCTTGGTGTTTATTTGAGTTAAGCCAATTTCTAGTTACTAACATCACCATTCACAGTGAAGTAGCATCATTTGGGTGTCTTCCAGTGGAACACTAAACTCTAGGTGTCATTAGTAATGGTTGATGTGTCCTGAGGATTAGTAATGTTGAGCATCTTTTCATGTGCCTATTGGCCATCTGTATGTTTGTCTGCTTGTTTTGGAAAAATATTCAAGTCCTCTGCTCATTTTTAAATTGGATTGTTTTGGTTTGTGATATTGAGTTGTGTGAGTTCCTTCTGTATTTTGGATATCAGCCTCTTATCAGATATACTGTTTGGAAATATCTTCTTACATTTGGTAGGCAGTCTTTTTGGTTGGTTGATAATTTCCACTATGCAAAAGCTTCTTAGTTTAATATAGCCCCATTTACTTGTATATTTTTGCCTTTGTTTTCTTTGCCTTAGGAAATATATCCATACCAAACATTCTAGGGGCTCTTCTTCTGTTGTTGTAGGGCCTACAGTCTTGATAGCCCAGTGTGAGGCTTGGACCACTTACCTCCTTGGGGAGCAACTCTGCAATTGTAATTTCCCTCCTGTTTGTAGGTTACCTACCTGGGAGTTGGAGAAGGAAATGGCAGCCCTCTCCAGTATTCTCGCCTGGAGAATCCTGTGGATGGAGGAGCCTGGTGGGCTGCTGTCCATAGGGTCACACAGAGTCGGACACGACTGAGGCGACTTAGCATCCAAGCATGCATGCATACCTGGGGATAGGGGTTAGAGTGTGTCATCTTCATCCCTTTTACCCATCTTGTTTTTTTCTTCTATATTATTTTAGTTATAAAGGGTCCTTTATGCTGGTCTTCAGATTGTTTTCATAGATAGTTGCTCTGTAAATAGTTGTAAATTTGGTGTGCCCATGGAGGAGGCAAATTCAGGGTCTTCTATTCTACCATCTTGGCCACTCCTTCTCTACTTTGTGATTTAAAACATGTACACTGGATTATATTAGTCTTGATAAGGAATATGGCTGTGTTTTTGTGTTTTAGGATCCAGAATTCTAAGAAGATTTCTGCTAAGCATGGTCTTAAGGGTATGGTGCGGTGTCATGCATTTGTAATGTGGATGGTTTAGGTTCTATAAAAATTGTTTTTAGTTCATTTGTTTTGAAGAAAGAAACAGTGTAGTCTTGATGAGAGAAATGAATCTCTGGATGTACTTCTTGCATTATTCTGCAGAATCATGCCAATTAGATATTGCTTTGTCCTTAGATTAAAAATATGTCTTCAAGTTCAGATTCATGAATCAGAGAAATAGGGTTCTTCTCTATGATGGAGCTATATGCTGGGGACTTTCATTCTTAGGAATCTTTTGACAGAAATCCTGATGACAGTTTTGAAATGAAATAAAAAACCTGCCTCATACCTGCTTCTGCCTCAGGCTGATAAAATGGGTTTGATCTGGATCTGATCTGTTACCCTTCTTGCTTATTATACTTTGGATGGTCACTTTAAATTACTTATTCACAAGAGTAAAATCTTTTAGTTTATTTTTGCTTTGGTCTACATTCTTAAATGCTATCAACCATTTATCCTTATAATTTACTTATTCTTCTACATTCTTTTAGGTCATCTTTATTATTACTGCAATGTCCTTGCTTTTTTATCTTGTAAACAAATACTTTATATTATTTAAAATTATTTTTATTTATTTCATTGTTATTTGCTATTCCAATTTTTATCTTTTGACATTATATTTTACTATTGTTTATTTTGCATTTTTATCTTGGTTTATATCTTTTGATTTTACCATTTATTTTTCTAGTAGACTTTTTAATCTAATTGTACTTATTTAATTTTAATAGTTTATTTGATAATTAAACAGGAAATAAAAAGTATGACTTCTTTTCTGTCATACCATGTTGACATTGCACTGACAATCAAAAATTATCGTTTTGCCTAATTAGCTCATCATCTTCAGCCTAAGAGCTAATTGGTCTAGCACAACAGGTATGTATAGTCTCAACTTTTGGATTTGTTTCTCAAAAATAACTATTTGAAGTAGTTGAGCTCTTGGAAGTTTAAAAAAAACATGCAATCCAAAATGTGGCTTTCTTTAAATAATTGGTTTTGTTATAGTGTTGATTTACTTGGCACCATTATTCAAGCTGAAAAATAAAATTCAGTTATGGAAATATTTCAACAAATGAAGTGTTCTGAATAATTTGATCCTATTATAAAAATCTGTTTTACTTAAAATAAGTTTTGTCTATGAAACTAGACACTTGCATGTAGATAAAAAATGGTTTTACTGTTGTCAAAATTATAATAGTTAAGAATTTCCCACATGAAAGATATTATTTTTCATATAATCATGAAAACTATGTAGATAACTTCTTAATGAAGTATTGAGGAATGGCTTAAGGACAATTTTTTAAAAATAAGGACCAGCTCAATCTGTTGGTCCAGACAATTTAATATAGGGACCAGACAATTTGTCTCATGTGTCTGCATTATAATTCAGTATCGTGCTAAGAGGAAGGAGGAAGAGGAAGAGGAGAAAAGAGAAGTAGGAAGAAAAAAGTAAAAAAGAACCAAAGGTGGAAAGGAAGGGAGGAGAGAAGTAAAGAAGAAGGAAAGAAAAAAGGAAGGAGGGAAGAAAAGCAAAAAGAAAAAGAGACTGAGGGAGAAAGAGAAAGAAAATCTGAGTGTTGTGAACAAAAAAAGAAAAAAAATATTTCAATTATCAATGTTTTGTTACCTCCATCTGCTGTTTCCCGTTTGTGAGTTCTAGATACTTTCACTGTCGAGATACTTTCATTTAGAATGGCCATGGCTGTTGATGGGTATGTATGATCTTTATAACTCTTCTGGGACCAATCCTTGACCATTGATCTCTTTCCATACTGTGTTACTGGGCTTGTTCTTATTTGGGAAGCCATGAGGGTAAAGTTGGGTTTCCAAAACATTTTAACAAATTGCTCACTGCTTGCCTGCCTGAATCAGTCTTCTTATGGTGCTTTCTTGATGCCTCAGCAATAGTACTCACTCCCTCAATCTGTTTTATCCATAAGATAAACAGATTTTTATCTGAATGTATTTCATCATTTCCTTACTTTCCCCCATGGTTCAGTCAGAAGAGTGAGGGTCTAATGATTGTTTCAAGCATTTTCTCTTACTCATGGTGACAGAATTAATACTCTTCAGAACCTGGGTAACCAGTACAAAGTTATCTTTGATTTATGATGTATTTTATGGGTACACTAACTGATTGAACCACTGGAGCTACTGTGGTTCTTTTTAAATCAAAATTCACTCTACATACAACATTAAATAATATTGGTGTGTCTTTTATGCTTTTTTTTCCCAAGAGTAAATCACTGAAACACTGTTTTGTTGATTCTTTCTTTCTCCCTCATCTTCTTAAGATACAAAAAATTTGATGGAGAAATAAGTGTGAGCCTAATTCTTAATCCAGTCTTGCTAACTAGAATAGAATTTCACATGAAATAATTGGCTAAAAAGTGAAAACTTATTTGGTAATTTGCCAGCATGTAAATAAAATAGGCGGATGGATTCAATGAGTTTAATGAAGTTGATTACTATGTATATTAGGACATAATCTTTGCCTCTATGATTCTCTTTTACCTGAGTTTAAGTGATTTACACCTAATTTTAATTATGTGACTTTCTTTAAAGGATGCTTAATGAAATCTCACTCCATTCCTAGTTCCTTAAAATGATTTTTTCTCAAATGGAGGTTTTCAGAGAGAGATGGCTCCAATGCGTGTGTGCTCAGTTACTTTAGTCATATCCAACTCTTTGTGACCCTATGGACTATGGCCCACCAGGCTCCTCTGTCCATGAAATTCATCTGACAAGAATTTTGGAGTGGGTTTCCATTCCCTTCTCCAGGGAATCTTCCTGATCCAGGGATCGAACCTGAACCTCCTGCATTGAAGGCAGATTCTTTGCTGTCTAAGCCCCAGGAGAAGCCTTGAATAATAATAATATTATTTTTATATAACATTTTCACTGATAAAAATATTTATCTCACTGACAAAAGTCCTGTGATATCAGTACCCAAAGTACTATTTCATTTAACAAGGGGAAAAAGACAATAATAATGGCAAGGATAGACATCCCTAGGACTTATTTGTTGGAACAAAACTGATTGCCTACCATTGTTATTCCCCTGCTAGCATCTTCCCCATACTGTGGGGATCCCTCAGAGGCTTTGAAGTTCCTCAGATTGACTTACTGGGACAGAATAGCCTGTTACAGGTAATGAAGAAGGAGACGAACTCCAACATTCAGTTAATATATCTGAAAAGATTTACTAGATGAGGGGTAGGTAATGCAAATGATTTTACAGAGAACAATTTATTTTCCATAGAGTTACTGAAACTTTGATTTACAAATAAACTTTGAGGTTCCCTATTATAATATTCCTGTATCTGCAGGAACACTTGAAAGCTTCACAGACCAATGTTTAACCCATTAATCTTGACATGATAGGGAGGCTCTTATATTCAAGGCAGATGTGCCTACTGTTGAACAGTTTTATATATTATAAAATTTTTCTTTTAGTGAGCTAATACCAGCCTTCTTGTTACTTTTATCCTAGCTCTGTCCTTTAGAAGTGCACAAATTGCTTAAACCATTTTGTAAATGAAAGTCCATCAGATATTTCTTACCATTCAATATAGTTCTACTTCAGAAGAGTTTTGTAAACAACTTTACTGAGAAATAATTGATATGCAAAAGACTGGACACACTTCCTGATTTCAAAATGTAGTATAAAACTACAGTAATTAAAACAGTATGGTGCTGGCATAAAATAGATACATAGACCTATGGGACATAATAAAAAGTGTGGAAATAAATCTGTGTTTCAGATATGGTAAACTGATCTTTGACAAGGGTGCCAAGAACATACAATGGGGAAAGTATAGTCTTTTCAACAAATAGTGTTAGGAAAACTGAGTATACGTATGCAAAAGAATGAAATTGGACCCTTATCTTATATCACACAAAAATAAACTCAGTATGGGTTAGTGATTTATACATAAAAATCTAAACTGTAAAACTTCTGGAAGAAAACAGGGGGAAAGCTTCTTGACATTGGCCTCAGTGATGCTCTTTTGAATATGGCACTAAAGCACAGGCAAGAAGAGCAAGAGGAGACAAACAGAACTTCATAGTTTTAATGTTCCTTCAGACCAACAGGTGAAAAAATTTTAAAGATGAAGAGTCTTGTTCAGGGTAACCCAGTTTCTGGGAGCAAAAATACAGTTCTTCTGATGTTATTTCTAGTCCTGAATAAGTGAGGTGTTATCCTGTTCTCATAAGTCATATTGATTGGAGATTTTTATCTAGCAATGATTATTAACTTAAAGTCACAGAAGCAAGTGAACATGAAGAATCAACATAAATGGCTTACCCTCCAATATAAAATAAAAATTAAATAAAAACACACATGCACAGAAAAGAACCCAAATAGCTCAAAGTTACGATATAACAGTGATGAGTAGAAATAGATAAATAAAAATATATAAGTGGGAAATGAGGGTAATTAAATTCTAATTTCAGTTTTACTCCCTAAAATCAATTGAACAATTAATATTAGCATATCACTTTATGTTTAGGGAGCCATGTTTCCTGATTTGCTATACCTTATGAAATTGCAAATCATAGATTTCTAGATTCTCCTTTGATATTCAACTCATAGAGAGCTATGAATCAATTCAGATATAATTTGGAAGCAACATGACTATTGACCTTGGTGTTATAGTAAATTTGTACTTTTTCTCTGAATGTCCTATTCCCTTAGTCATAAGATAAAAGTGAAAGTGTTAGTCACTCAGTTGTCTGACTTTTTGTGACCCCATGGACTGTAGCTCTCCAGGCTCCTTTGTCCATGGAATTCTTCAGGCAAGAATACTGAAGTGGGTTGCCATTCCCTTCCCCAGAGGATCTTCCAGACCCAGGGATCAAACCTAGGTTTCCTGCATTGGCAGACAGATTCTTTACTATCTGAGCCACAAGGAAAGCCTATAAATGTGTCCTAATCCAAAGTTAATGTCTCTGTTCTAAAATTTTAGGCAATAAGATTCTAATGTTCTGTGATACATATGCAGTCTGGATATAGTCTGGCAAATAAATAAGACTTTAATAAATAAGAATGGTAAGACCACAGTCTTGATTTTTCTTTGTATTTCCCATAGTTCTTAACACTTATGAGCAAAGTGATTAATAAGCAATGTTAGTTGTCTGGGGAAAGATAAAACGATTGAACTGAGGAAAATGGGTATGCAAACAATTGATTATCCTTCCTGAAAAATGAACTAACCCTGAAATAAAGCCAAATATTGTGCTTGCATTATCATAGAGTTATTTGATGCTTTACTAGTTTCATTCATTCAACCAGCCTTTATTAAGTATTCTGTTTTGGTGAATATGGAGATGGAATCACTGCACCAATCCCATTCAAGAAAGGACTTACTGACCCAACTGTCAGCTTTTATGGGATTTATCAACCCACTCCAGTACTCTTGCCTGGAAAACCCCATGGACAGAGGAGCATGGTGGGCTACAGTCCACTGGGTCGCAAAGAGTCGGACACAACTGAGCGACTTCACTTTCACTTTTTCTTTTCATCTCATCTGAAGAGTATCTCATGACCAGATTCTCATACTCCCTGGGGCAGCCCACATCCAAAGATAGATTGTGCTGGGGAAGAAAGTCTCAACCAGCTAATAGAGAGCGGTGTGTGTTGGGTGAGACGGGGGGTGGTGGTGTGGACCTGGGGAGAATCAGTCGTTTGGCTTGAGTAGCATGCATTTTGAGGGCAATTATTTGTTGTGCTTAAATGATTACCATATAATTAACCCCACATTATTTCCTCCTTTGAATAAAAACGTTTACTGTTGTGCCATGAATGCTTCAGTGTAACTAGATCATTAGTCTGTGTGACAGATTTACGGCTTCTACTCAACCACTGTACTTTAATTTCTAGAACTGGCTTCCATTTTAGCTCCATTACAGGCTACCTTGAATGTGAACCCTGAAGTTGTTGGGCTGCTCTATCCTCTTCCCCATTCCGTGGGAAATTAATGGACCTGGACACCTATAAGCTTTACAGAGTTCCAGAAAAATTTAAAAACTGGTTACCTCCACTAATCCCTGATAAATAATGTAGCAAGTACTTCTCCAGTCACATTTCCCAAACACTTTATGGGAGCTGGGATGCCCTCTGTTTCCTTTGCAGTTGAGTTATTCTAGCACACAGTATTGCCCTAGTACTGATGTCCAAGAGTGAGTTTTGGTTAACTCTTTTAAAATTTATTTTTATTTTTTACATGTAAATTTATTTATTTTAATTGGAGGTTTATTACTTTACAATATTGTATTGGTTTTGCCATACATCAACATGAATCCGCACAAGTATACACATGTTCTCCATCCTGAACCCCCCTCCCTCCTCCCTCCCTGTACCATCCCTCTGGGTCGTCTCAGTGCACCAGCCCCAAGCATCCAGTATCATGCATTGAACCTGGACTGGCGATTCGTTTCATATATGATGTTATACATGTTTCAATGCCATTCTCCCAAATCATCCCACCCTCTCCCTCTCCCACAGAGTCCAAAAGACTGTTCTATACATCTGTGTCTCTTCTGCTGTCTCGCATACAGGGTTATCGTTACCATCTTTCTAAATTCCATATTTATGCGTTAGTATACTGTATTGGTGTTTTTCTTTCTGGCTTACTTCACTCTGTATAATAGGCTTGAGTTTCATCCACCTCATTAGAACTGATTCAAATGTATTTTTTAATTAATTTATTTAAAAATTAATCTGTTTGGCTATGATGGGTCTCAGTAAGAGCATGCAGGATCTTCATTTGCGGCATGAGATCTCTTAGTTGAGGCATGGGAGATTTAGTTCCCTGACCAGGGTTCAAATTGGGAGCATGGAGTCTTAGCCGCTGGACCACCAGGGAAGTCCCTTTTGGTTAACTCTTGACTCTAGGAACTCTTCATGATTCCAGACAACCCCTAATTCTAAGAAGGCTGCATCTATCCTCAAATTTCTCTCTTAAGACTAAATAAACTCCTGGTATCACCCATCTTGGTCACTGAAACTCTGAATTCTAAATAACCAGAGCCACCACAGCCCATCTGTGAGATTTCTCACAGGACCCCGGGTTGATAATCTGGGTGCTTCTATCGCTGCCCTCCCAAAGTGTCTGTTATACTTTCTCCAGGGGAAAACTTTGTGTCCAGTCTTGTCATCATCCTTCTGTCTAGCTCTTTCATATATGATGCCTCTCTGCATTGTGTTTGGATATCATTTACTTCATGTTCTGGGACCTTAGGGCTGGTCCCATCTCATTCCTGGAATGTACTCTGTTCCTGAAACACTTGTTTGGCCAGAACCCCGGATGTGCATGGCCCAGGAGTGTAGGTTTGGGCTCTGCCCATGCTTTTCTGTGCAGCCTTTTCTGAAATTGTTTGCCTGCCCTGTCCCTCCCCTCCTCCAAATAAGGTCTTCCTTCTGATTCTATTGTCCACTTTGGTCCTGAATACAGGTGTGGTCCTCTATTTACAGTTTTGTGGCCTTTCTCTCTCCCAGCACCTCTCTTCCACCCAGCTAAATACGTTATCTACTAAACTTAGAAGGTTTAGTTTAGTAATAAATGAGGAAATAAAAATGTATCTAACTCACCAAACAAGAGGATATTCAGGGATTTTTTGAAGAAAAGAAATAGAAGGTAGCCTCTAACGTAGATGTTCCTGCAGTAGTATTTCGGTTATCTACTGTTTAACCAACTACCCCCAAATTTAAAATAACAGTCAGTTATTTACAATGTGAAACTGCAGTTTGGGCAGAGCTCAGGGAAGATAGCTTGTCTCTGCTCTACAGTATTTGACACCTCAGTTGGGAAATGTGAACACTGGGTGTGACTGGATGACTGGGAGCTAGAATCATCTGAAGGTTCATACATTCACCCATCTGACAGTTGATGCCACCAGCTGGGATCTTAGCTGGAGCTATCAACAAGATCACCTGCATGTAACCTTTCCTTGATCTTCGGATTCTCAAAGCACGGCAACTAAGTTTCATGAGAAAGCACCCCAGGAGTACCAGCTGTAAGCTGTATTGCTTTGTATCATTTATCCTTGGAAGTCTCACAGTTTGACTTCTGTGTCACCCACGTTCAAAGGGAGGGAATACAAAGCCTGCTTCTCCATGGACAGACTTTCAAAGTTATAGAATCATAAGAGCATGTGGGGTGGGAGACCACATTGGATGCCTCTTTGAAAAATACACTGTGATGGAAAATGTGATTCTAATCTTATCAAGTAATAAATGAAGCATGATATTAAGGATTTTATTATCCAATTATGACTTTACTAAAATAGTTTAACGTTATTACTAAAATCTTATGAAAATGATGTCTGAGATTTTTAAGATTTTTTTTTGTAATAGGGACCACTTTTTAAAGTCTTTATTGAATTTGTTACAATATTGCTTCTGTTTTATATTTTGATTTTTTGGCTGTGAGGCATGTGGGATCCTAGCTCCCTGATCAGGGATCTAACCCTCACCTTCTGTACTGGAAGGCCAAGTCTTAACCTCTGGACCACCAGGCAAGTCTTCATGTCTGAGATTTTCATTAAAATTGTTTGATGTAGGGAAACAGTGTAGCAGTATAGATGAAATAAGATTGTACATGAGTTGATGTTGTTGAAGCTGGTTGAGGTATACACAATTGTTCACTCAATTACTTTGTCTACTTCTATATGTATTTGAAATTTTCTATAAGAAAAGGTTTAAATAGTCACAAGAAACTATCAATACATGTGATTAACTTCTTAAATGCATTTTAATTTTCTTTATATTTTCTCTAGTTTGTAACACATTTTATGTTTCAAAAAATCTAAGTAGAGCTAACACCCCGGACGTTATATATGAAACAAACAGAGGCAGAGAAAAGGCAGACTGTTGAGAAAATTTTGGACTCAAGGAATGACAGTAATGAGTTGCTGATTTCTTCAAATCAGCTTATTTTACTAAATCCATCCACTTTACTTGCATGTATATGCCATATACTAAAGACATAGATTGTTAAAAATCTGTGGATCTTTTTACCCTATTCCTGAAATAATTCTTTCCCACTCACTTTCATTACTATTGACAGGAATGAGTTGCCTGAGTTTTCTTTGTGACTCATATATCCCAGACCAGGTAGCATAGAAGATGGCAATCAGAAAGTGCCAATATGTGCAGCAAACCCCTTAAAAAAAAGCCAGCTAAAGAAAGCCTTCCAGCATTAGCCAAAGAACTAAAAAATTGCACAGCCTGGAAAGATAGAAAACTTTTACAAAATAACCACTCCACTGCAGCCTACACCTCAGAAAAAGCTGTCGTCTGACCCCTACCCAGACCCTCAGAAGTCAAGTGGGAAACCTAGACTTCCACACCTACCAGGCTGTAAAATGACTCTCCAAACTACACTTTTCCTGCCGCTGGCTGGTGTCGTTAAAGGCAGAGTGGGGGGCAGGATTCTAATCTTCACAGAGCATTAACAAGTCCCTGATTGATTGTCCTTTAAATTTACAACCATGAACCTAATGACAGCGAAAACAGTCCCAAATGCTGCCTGCCTGGCAATAATGCTACATTTCTCTAACTCATGCATCCTCAGAGGGTGTGGTATTGCTCCAGGCAAGAAAAAAATGATTCTATGAGAGAAGCAGTATGAAAATGAAAGAGAAAAAATTTAAGACCCTCGTCACTTTGACATTTTTCTCTGGAGGAACTTCTGACCTCTCTCTCTATGCATTTTTTCCATTTCTTCAAATCAACTTATTTTACTAAATCCATCTACTTTACTTGCATGTATATGCCATATACTAAAGATATAGATTGTTAAAAATCTGTGGATCTTTTTACCCTATAATTCTTTCCCACTCACTTTCTTTGCTATTCTCTTACTTCACACTCACACCCTTTCCTTCCTGGTTTATTGTGAATCTCCTAATGCCCTCCCTGCTTCTGGATTCTCTCCTTTCATAGTGACAAAAAGTACTTCTCTAAAAACATAAATAATCTTTGTACCTCTCAGCTGAACTCTTTTGGTGGATCTCTAGTATATATAGAATAAAGGCCAAGATCCATAGCATAATATATGAGGTTACTTAAGAGAACCGTTCTCTCTTTTTTATTCAGTTATCTTTTTGTTCCTTTAAAAGACATAAATATATGTTACTCAGATCTTCCAGAACCAGGGGTCAAACCCACATCTCTTCTGCAATGCAGGTGGATTCTTAACCCCTGAGCCACCTGAGAAGCAAAGCTTCCTATGAGACTGGTCAAAACTTTAAGGTTCGACTTCTTTACCCAATCCTCATTCTTACTTCTCCAATCTATAGGTATTCAGTTCAGTTCAGTTCAGTTGCTCAGTGGTTTCCAACTCTTTGCGACCCCATGAACCAGGCCTCCCTGTCCATCATCAACTCCCAGAGTTCACCCAAACTCATGGGCATTGAGTCGGTGATGCCATCCAGCCATCTCATCCTCTGTCGTCCCCTTCTCCTCCTGCCCTCAATATTTCCCAGCATCAGGGTTTTTTTCAAATGAGTCAGCTCTTCGCATCAGGCGGCCAAAGTATTGGAGCTTCAGTTTCAACATCAGTCCTTCCAATGAACAGCCAGGACTGATCTCCTTTAGGATGGACTGGTTGGATGTCCCTGCAGTCTAAGGGACTCTCAAGAGTCTTCTCCAATACCACAGTTCAAAAGCATCAATTCTTCAGCACTCAGCTTTCTTTATAGTTCAACTCTCACATCCATACATGACCACTGGAAAAACCATACCTCTGACTAGATGGACCTTTGTTGGCAAAATAATGTCTCTGATTTTTAATATGCTGTCTAGATTGGTCATAACTTTCCTTCCAAGGAGTAAGCGTCTTTTAATTTCATGGCTGCCATCACCATCTGCAGTGATTTTGCGGCTCCCCAAAATAAAGTCAGCCACTGTTTCCACTGTTTCCCCATCAACTTGCCATGAAGTCTTGGGACCAGATGCTATGATCTTTGTTTTCTGAATGTTGAGCTTTAAGCCAACTTTTTCACTCTCCTCTTTCACTTTCATCAAGAGGCTCTTTAGTTCTTCTTCACTTTCTGCCATAAGGGTGGTGTCATCTGCATATCCGAGGTTATTGATATTTCTCCCGGCAATCTTGATTCCAGCTTGTGCTTCCTCCAGCCCAGCATTTCTCATGATGTACTCTGCATAGAAGTTAAATAAGCAGGGTGACAATATACAACCTTGATGTACTCCTTTTCCTATTTGGAACCAGTCTGTTGTTCCATGCCCAGTTCTAACTGTTGCTTCCTGACCTGCATATAGGTTTCTCAAGAAGCAGGTCAGGTGGTCTGGTGTTCCCATCTCTTGAAGAATTTTCCACAGTTTATTGTGATCCGCACAGTCAAAGGCTTTGGCATAGTCAATAAAGCAGAAGCAGATGTTTTTCTGGAACTCTCTTGCTTTTATGATGATCCAGCAGATGTTGGCAATTTGATCTTTGGTTCCTCTGCTTTTTCTAAAGCCAGCTTGAACATCAGGAAGTTCATGGTTCACGTATTGCTGAAGCCTGGCTTGGAGAATTTTGAGCATTACTTTGCTAGCATGTGAGATGAGTGCAATTGTGCAGTAGTTTGTGCTATAAGTATTGGTACCTAATAAATGCTCTGTATGCAAAACTCTGTCTCAGCCTCTGTTTCCCACAATAGTTCCATCTACACCTAAGTACAACACATTCCAGATTATGACATGCTTTGTTCTTTCATATATCTGCGTTTTTAAGTGCATTGTTTTACGTGCTTGGTTTCCTCAACCTATCTCCTTCTCTTTTGAAAAGTCATTTTTTGTAGGATTGACTTCATCTGCTACATCCTCTGAGCAGCCTTCCTTGGCTTCTTCAAGTTCAATTACACTTTCCTTTATATTCCAGTGACACTTGGTTTATACCTTTATTTTCACCTGGTAAAATATACGTGACTAGCCAGGACTCTTTCATTTGCAGAAGACTGAGACTCAGTTCACTCTGACTTAAACAAAAATGGTATTCTGTTGGCCTTACACAACTGAAGAACTGGTGCATGGTGTTGATTCCAAGCATAGCTGAAAGTAAGGACTCAAGAAAATGTCTTTAAGATACCAAATCTCTTTCTGCCATAGAGCAAGCTACCTTCATGTGAATGCAGAATAGCTGCTTACAGCCAAGACTTAAAAGACTTACTTTATCAGCTTTTTTTCTCAGTGAAAGAACACATGTTTTATTCAATAACTGACAGGCAAGCTCTAGGGAAGACTTGGGTCTCGCTTGGGTCACTTGTTCATTCTTCAACAAATTATTGTGAACGGTCAGAAGATAGCTGATTTTCTAAGCCTATAGAGAAAGAATAGCTCTAACCAGACCATATGGAATGTGTCCCTCAGAGGAAATACAGTTACTATTAGCAGAGGAAGGAGAAAGGTTAGTAGACAGGCAAAAATAGCATATTTGCTATGTACTGTGATAGCTGGCCAAAAGTTTTAGAAAATTTAAGTAGTCTGATCTGATGATTCTAAACTTTCAAGTCATTTGTGTCCATTGATATAAAAGATACATTTCACATGGCTTAAAATGAAACAAGGGAAAGAAAATTGATGGCACCATCAGGTCAGTGAAAACAAGGCAAATATTTCACTCATTGAAGGAATGCAAATTTCATCTTGCAGAGCTCTACTGAATGTAAACAAAGTGAAAAGAGAATACATTTTAAATATATAAATCACCTGTTATCAGGCAATTCACTGGCAAAGAAGTTTGATATATAAGCATAGAAGGCTAAATAGGAGAAAGAAACAGTGCAAGAACGGAAACAAAATTGGAGAAAAGAAGGCATGAAAGACAATTATTTAAGATAAATTTGCTTCTCTGGAGTAATAACCACTTAAATAATATTTGTGTGACTGATGATTAGGTTTCACTTTAGCCAGAATATTAATTAGCATACTCTCTCTTACTTGAGATATGGGTATATAGAGAGATACTATTATATATATGAAAAATGAAACAGGAAGTAATACTAGTAAATCAAGGTCAAAATAGCATTTAATACTATGAAACTCCTTGCACTGGCTACAATAGAATCACAAATTCGACTCACAGACTGCCAGGAGCCCAGGAGAAAAGGTAAATGGAATGCATTATACCACTCCTAGTGTCCAGCTATACAGAAGAAGCAAAAAGATTTGTGACATTATCCCAAGAATAAATTAGTTTATCACAGTCTAACATAGTCCTCAGCATCCTCAGTGCCAGCCTCCTTAAAAACACTCCAGATAATCACAACATGGCTGCCTGCAGCCCAGGACTCACCGCACTCTGGATAAGCTGGCAACATCATGACAAAATTTAATCCGGATAAGTAATTAAATGGCAGCACAGAATGCTCTACAGCTGTGCATAGTGGAAGAATGAATAAATGTACCTGTGGTCTGTTCAACAGTGTGACATAATTGGGGCAAAAGATCTGAGTGACATAAGTCCTCTCAAGCTAGATCTTAAGGGATGTCTGTAACAAGATGACTTTTTCTTCTTGGCATAACTTTTTTTTTTTTACATAAGACATTCCAAAAGAAGCAACCCAATGACATAAAATCTACTCTTTGTTACTTGACTACCATCTACTATCTATGTCTTGGCAACAAAGAGACAATTTTTATAAGGAAGAAAATAGCACATAGTAACTTCAATACCTGTTTCCTTTTTCTCATAGTATGTGTTTAAAAGGAAAATATTAAAATAATCACTAGCTTCAAAGCAGGAATGAGAGTCCAAGTATTTAACAGTTTGTCTGGCACCGACATGGACCGATCACAACAGATGCTGCCCGCAGCCTCTTGTACTACGGCAGGATTCTGGGTGCCAAGACCTTCTACTGTGAAGGGCACTCATCTTTTAGTTATTAGGTCATAGAAGGGGGCAGGTGTGAAAGAAGGGAGGGGAGCATATGGAGGAGGCAGAGTAGCAGCTATTTCCTAGTGGATATCTGCATGTTTAATATTTTAACACTTCTTCCCTTCTGGCAGTACACGATGTTCCAGACATTATCTTATAGGCTGCAGTCCTAGAATCAGCCATTTATCCAAGAAGCTAGTATTAAATATTAAATCACTAGTGAGTTAATGATTTGACCTGGATCCTGAAATACCTGGAATTAATGTTTCACAGGCTTTGTCAAGGGTCTCTGTGTGCATGTCTGAGCATGGCCTCAACAGTCAGACAGGCAGCTGAGAGCTCTGCCTTAGCCTTCACATCCTACTTTTTCAGAGCCTCAGGTTCCGCTAGAAGCAACAGTTAAGACTTCTAGTTTCCCCAGAATATGTCAGAGTTTCTGAAAGGCCCATATGGACAGCTCATTGTGTTTCCTTTTTGATTAAAAATTTCTCCAACTGTTATCTACCACCCCCAGACAACAGCAATGTTACACTTGATCTTAGTCAAAAGCCAAGAAGCGATAGTAGCAATGTTAAATAATTTCCACCAATTGTTTTCAACAGCTGCCCCAGGGCTGCTGCATTAGGAAAGTTCCAAGTCCAGCCCGATAAAGACAAGCTTTGAGAGAGGGTTCTTCCAGGGAATGATCCGATAGGTCAAATAATAACCGTTCTCTGAAAATGAGGCTTTCAAAGGGATCCAACTCCATCTTTCCCCCTCCAGAGCCTGTCAGGCTGCTGATTTTCAGTGTGATTTCAAAGTTTTGGTTTTCAAAGAAACCTCTGAGTTGTGGAGGGCTTGATGATAAAAGGGAAATTAAAATTACCTATATTTAAATTTAAAAAAATAGTTTCCCAGATTCTGTCAATACTTTGATTGATTTGCAGAATTCTGAAAATGTTGATTCTGATAATGTTGGCCAGTAGTCTCACAGCTTTTATAAAGGAGAAAATTTTTGAACTTGTTACTA
The DNA here is from genome assembly GCF_032405125.1 of Capricornis sumatraensis. Classification (NCBI taxonomy): domain Eukaryota; kingdom Metazoa; phylum Chordata; class Mammalia; order Artiodactyla; family Bovidae; genus Capricornis; species Capricornis sumatraensis. The sequence goes on from NC_091082.1 coordinate 75,496,383, forward strand.
ATTCCAGTCGTATTACCCCCAAAGAGTTTATTTAAAATGCTTCCACACTTGTTTGGCCATATAGTATTTTACATCTTAATATCAGCCGGACTCCTAAGCACAGTTGGCATGGTTCACTATCTGTGAATTATTAATTTAAGTATTAATTTTCTTCATACCTAGAAAAGAGATTAACACCTTTTAAAATTCTTATTGGAGTATAATTGCTTTACAATGTTGTTTTAGTTTCTGCTGTACAATGAAGTGAATCGGCTATATGTATACATTTATGCTCTCCATTTTGGATGTCTCCCATCCCACCCATCTAGGGCATCACAGGGCACCAAGCTCAGCTCCCTGTGCTAGACAAAAAGTTCCCAGTAGCTACCTATTTCACACATGGTAGTGTATTTATGTCAAACCTAATCTCCCAACTTGCCCCATCCTTCCCTTCCCACACTGTGTCCAAATGTTCATTCTCTATGTCTGTATCCCTTTTCTTGCCCTACAGATATGTTCGTCTGTGCCATGTTTCTAGATTCCACATATATGTATTAATGAGTAGTCAGTTCACTTCAGTCATTCAGCCATGTCCGACTTTTTACAACATCACGAACTGCAGCATGCCAGGCTTTCCTGTCCATCACCAACTCCCAGAGCTTGCTCAAATTCATGCCCATCGAGTCAGGGATACCATCCAACCATCTCATCCTCTGTTGTCCCTTCTCCTCCTGCCTTCAATCTTTCCCAGCATCAGGGTCTTTCCCGATAAGTTGGCACTTTGCATCAGGTAGCCACAGTATTGGAGGTTCAGCTTCAGCATCAGTCCTTTCAGTGAATATTCAGGACTGATTTCCTTTAGGATGGACTGGTTTGATCTCCTCGCAGTCCAAGGGACTCTCAAGAGTCTGCTCCAATAACACATTTCAAAAGCATCAATTCTTTAGTGCTCAGCTTTCTTTATGGTCCAACTCTCACATCCATACGTGACTACTGGAAAAACCATAGCGTTGACTACACAGACCTTTGTCATCAAAGTAATATCTCTGCTTTTTAATATGCTGTCTAGTTTTGTCACAGCTTTTCTTCTGAAGAGCAAGCGTCCTTTGATTTTGTGGCTGCATTCACCTACTGAAATGATTTTGAAGCCCAAGAAAATAAGGTCTGTCACTGTTTGCATTGTTTCCCCATCTATTTGCCATGAAGTGATGGGACCAGATGCCATGATCTTAGTTTTTTTGAATGTTGAGCTTTAAGCCAATTTATTCACTCTCCTCTTTCACTTTCATCAAGAGGCTCTTTAGTTCCTCTTTGTTTTCTGCCATAAGAGTGGTGTCATCTACATATCTGAGATTACTGATATTTCTCCCAGCAATCTTGATTCCAGCTTGTGCTTTATCCCACCCAGCATTTCACATGATGTACTCTGCATACAAGTTAAATAAGCAGGGTGACAATATGCAGCCTTGACACACTTCTTTCCTTATTTGGAGCCAGTCTGTTGTTCCATGTCCAGTTCTAACTGTTACAGCTTCTTGACCTGCATATAGATTTCTCAGGAGACAGGTAAGGTACTCTGGTATTCCCATCTCTTGAAGAATTTTCCCCAGTTTGTTGTGAACCACACAGTCCAAGGCATTGGCATAGTCAATGAAGCAGAAGTAGGTGTTTTTCTGGAACTCTCCTGCTTTTTGTAAAATCCAGTTGGCAATTTGATGTCTGGTTCCTCTTCCTTTTCTAAATCCAGCTTGAACATCTAGTTCTTGGTTCATGTACTGTTGAAGCCTTGCTTGGAGAATTTTCAGCATTACTTTAGTATCTCTAATTTCCTTGAAGAGATCTCTAGTCTTTCCCATTCTATTTTTTCCCTCTATTTCTTTGCATTGACCACTGAGTAAGGCTTTCTTATCTCTCCTTGCTATTCTTTGGAACTCTGCATTCAGATGGATATATCTCTCCTTTTCTCCTTTGCCTTTATCTTCTCTTTTCTCAGCTATCTGTAAGGCCTCTTCAGACAACCATTTTGCCTTTCTGTATTTCTTTTTCTTGGGGATGGTTTTGATCACTGCCACCTATTCAATGTTACAAACCTCTGTCCATAGTTCTTCAGGCACTCTGTCTACTAGATCTAATCCCTCAAATCTATTTGTCACTTCCACTGTATAATCGTAAGCGATTGGATTTAGGTCATACCTGAATGGTCTAGTGGTTTTCCCTAGACCTTTTCCCATTCCCTTACTTTCTTCAATTTTAGTCCAAATTTTACAATAAGGAGTTCATGATCTGAGCCACTGTCAGTTCCCAATCTGGTTTTTGCTGACTATGTAGAGCTTTTCCATCTTTGGCTGCAAAGAATATAATCAATCTGATTTTGGTTTTGACCCTCTGGTGATGTCCATGTGTAGAATCATCTCTTGTGTTGCTGGAAGAGTGTGTTTGCTATGACCAGTGTGTTCTTTTGGCAAAACTCTCCTAGCCTTTGCCCTGCTTCACTTTGTACTCCAAGGCCACATTTGCCTGTTACTCCAGGTGTCTCTATTTTACATTCCATTCCCCTATAATAAAAGTGATAGTTGCTCAGTCATACCTGACTCTTTGCAGTGCATCTCTAACCTGCTAATGCCTTAGAATATTCCAGAGAGTTTAACAAATATTCATACCTAGTCTCCTCCCCAGGGCAATTATGTCAGAACCTCTGGGAATAGGGACCAGGCTTTAGGGCTTCCCTGGTGGCTCAGATTTTAAAGAATCTGCCTGCAGTGCGGGAGACACACGTTCAGTCGCTAGGTTAGGAAGATTCACTGGAGAAGGAAACGGCAACCCACTCCAGTATGCTTGCCTGGGGAATCGCATGAACAGAGAATACCGGCTGGCTAGATTCCATGGGGTCGCAAAGAGTTGGAGACACTGAGTGACTAATGCTTTCACTTTATATGTTTATTGAATCCCAGATGAATCTGAAATGCAGTCAGGTAAAAAAGCCAGTGGCAAACTCCAGCACTGGAAGGTCTCCTGCCCTTGTAGACACCTGGAGTATGAGGAGGAAGGGATACGTTGCAGCTCTTGGCCATCGAAACCCCAAGATGCAGCCAGAACTAGAAAAACAAAAACAAACAAACAGAACAAAATGCATTCTGAATATCTCTGATTAATAACTAAATCCATTAGGCACTGGGTTAGAAGGCAGGGTCCTGGGTTCTGTTAAACAGCCAACACCTAGCCAGTGCCTACCTCTGCCAACCCCCAGCCTGTAATAACCATATTGATTAAGTTATTTAATTAGGTCTTAGAGAAATCAGTTATAATATCTAGACATGGGATTCTTCTAGTAGCCCATGGCAGAATTTTTAACTTATGAATATTTTGCCCACTTCCTTAGAAGGTTTATTCCGCTTTTTCTATAATTATGTTTTTCCTACTCTGGAGGGTTCAAATATAATTTCCTTTATAAAAAGGCTATGCTAGAAAATAATAAGTTTTTAAAAATGTTTTCTGTTAACAAAATAGAAATCTGGAAGTATTTTATTGGTGCTCTTTTTGGAAAAAGAAAACAGTTTTGGTTGTTTATAAAATTCGAAAGCCTGGAAAAATTGAAACCACTCATTGGAAAATAATGTCTGTATTTGATGACTTAGCTTAAGGAACATTAATTCAAATTACTACAACACTAGTGTTTGTAAAATATTGTGTTTTGAAATGTGAGGTCAGATGCCTTTATTTTTCCTGCCGTGGCTTCTGCTTGCTGCTCTGTGCTTAGTCACTCAGTCTTGTCCGACTCTTTGCGACCCCATGGACTGCGGCCCACCAGGCTCCTGTCTTTGGGGATTCTACAGGAAAGAATACTGGAGTGGGTTGCTGTGCCCTCCTCCAGGGGATCTTCCCAACCCAAGGATCGAACCCAGGTCTCCTGCATTGTAGGAGGATTCTTTTCCAATGAACCACCAGGGAAGCAGCTTAAAGGACAGGCTTATTTAGGATTTCCTCTGAAATGTTTAAATTTTAATGAATTTTGTTTTAAATCAAAGTCAGCACTAGAGCTTACTGAAAGAATAATAATCTTAGCTGGCACTGGGAATTATAAATTTAATTTGTTGGCAAAACATTTTTGACTCTTAGGACCAAGCAAAATGAAAAAGAAAATTAACCATTTTCTTTGGAAAACTGGATTTTCAACTGGAAATCTTATATTGGTGAGTTGTTAACCTTTATCTTGTATAACTAACAGTCATTAGGAAATACTATAGTCATTTCAGAAATTGGAACATAATACTCCAGTCACGTCAATATAACCCCTGTGTGAGGAAATCAAAATGTTTTAAAAACAGGTCCCTAGTTAGATATGGAAGTGACTGAATCTGTTTTTGTTGTTTTTTTTAACTCTTTATCCGTGTTGTTTTCTCTCTTGTTGTTAAGTCGCTCAGTCATGTCTGACTCTTTGTGACCCCTTGACTGCAGCACGCCAGCCTTCCCTGTTCTTCACCATCTCCCGGAGCTTGCTGAAACTCATGTCCATCCAGTTAGTGATGCCATTGGCAGCTGTTTTCTCTAAGTGGGCCTATTTTAGACTGAAAGGTGTAGGCTCCAAAGACCTCAGAACAACAAAAGTATATTCTCTTACAATTCCGAAGGCTACATGTCCAATTCAAGATGTCAACAAGACCACACTTCATCTGAAGGCTGTAGAAAGAATCCTTTCTTGACTCTCACCTTCTTGGGACCCTATCCATTCCTTGGCTGTGGCAATGTAACTCCAGTCTTTGCCTACCTCCATCTTCATGTGGCTATTTTCTATGTGTGTGTTTGTCCTTTTCTGTCTCTTTTATGTTCACATTCATAGATTTAGGGATCATTCAAGAATCTGCCTGCAGCGCAGGAGACCTGGGTTCAATCCCTGGGTTAGGAAGATCCCCTAGAGAAGGAAATGGAAACCCACTCCAGTATTCTTGCCTGGAGAATTTCATGGACAGAGGAGCCTGGCGGGCTACAATCTATGGGGTTGCAAAAAGTCAGACATGACTGAGTGACTAACACTTCACTTCTTCACACTGATTCAGTATGTTCTCTTTTCAATCTTTAGTTACATCTTCAGAGAGCCTATTTCTACATAAGGTCACCTTCTGAGATTCCATGTAGACCTGAGTTTGGCGGGGGTCACTATCCAATCTACTACAGTCCTGTGGCATGCTCTCTTTCAGTCATTACATTTAGCCAACTTGAACTACCTACCTCAGTTTTTCCCTTTCCTCCCCCTGAAGCATCTTTCTCCCTGAATTTTGCAGGACTCAGTTCAGTTCAGTCGCTCAGTCGTGTCCGACTCTTTGTGACCCCATGAATTGCAGCATGCCAGGCCTCCCTGTCCATTACCAACTCCCGGAGTTCACTCAGACTCGCGTCCATCGAGTCCGTGATGCCATCCAGCCATCTCATCCTCTGTCGTCCCCTTCTTCTCTCGCCCCCGATCCCTCCCAGCATCAGAGTCTTTTCCAATGAGTCAACTCTTTGCATGAGGTGGCCAAAGTACTAGCATCATTCCTTCCAAAGAAATCCCAGGGTTGATCTCCTTCAGAATGGACTGGTTGGATCTCCTTGCAGTCCAAGGGACTCTCAACAATCTTCTCCAACATTACAGTTCAAAAGCATCAATTCTTCGGTGCTTAGCTTTCTTCACAGTCCAACTCTCACATCCATACATGACTACTGGAAAAACCATAGCCTTGACTAGACGGACCTTAGTCGGCAATGTCTCTGCTTTTGAATATACCATCTAGGTTGTTCATAACTAGTGCCTTATTATTCAGTTTAAATATGACCCTTTGTCCTTAACTGTGTAAGTTATCTAGATTATACAGTCCTTAATTATCTAAATAATACAAGTCAATAAGAACTCCTCACAAGTCACTTATTCAATCACTTTGTCTTATTGTATTTATTACAATTTTGACCTTCCAAAATTATCTTTTTAATTTTTGTAGTAATTGTTTCACTTGCTTGCTTTTAATTTTATACCATTCCATTCCGATAGAATAGATAATTCACAAGAACAAAAGTTATAACGTGTTTGACTATTTCATCTCTTGTACATATCTCAGTAATAGGACCATGGTAACATTCAATAAATACTTGTTGAAGGAATGAGTGACCAAGTAGGAGGAAAAATATGAACTGGGAGTTAGCTGACCTAGGCACTAGTCCTTTGCCACTAATTAGCTATGTGACCTTGGGTGCCACAGCTAACCTCTCTCTGTTTGTCCATATCACCATTTATTAGTGAGTAGTTTTCTGATTGGAAGACTCTTACTACAACTTCCAATAGGTTCTACACCACATTTTTGTCAAAGAGACAAAATTTCCAAATAAAAGCATCCATTTTACTCTTGAAAAGACTTCGTACTATAGCCACATTAGTGGATTAATTAGAAAGTTCTGTTTCAGTACAATTTGGGGAAAACTATCTTTTTTCCTTAAAATTGGTTCTTTCTGATGACCATCATCAATTCTATTTTCTACTTTGTCAGTTGATTTTTGAGCATATTTGAGACAGTTTTAGTCTTACTTAATAACCTGGATCAGAGACTCCATTGTGATGAAAGTAGGGTGCTGATGTGCCCAAACACACTCTGCAAGAAAGATCTCTGCTGGGAGTACAGTGATGACAATATTACTAACACTGCCATGAGTTCAAAAGTAGATACATTTGAGTAATTCTCCTGCATTATTTTCTTTTACAGCAACTCAGGTTTAATAAAATAGCTTATTTTCTGAACATACCTTCTAAAATTTTTGTTTGTTTGTTTTTCTTGAGAGTTCTATATAAGGATGCCTGACAAAGTATAGATTCTGAATATGCTTTCTGGAGAAGAATAGAAAAGAACATATATTCTGCTCTTGCTTAATCTCCTCCTGGAGTAAGACTCCAGTAATGATAACTCCAAAGACAGAAGAGTATCAGCTTCCAATGGCTATTTCACTGTTGGCCGCTGTGCTCATTATTTGACTAAAAGAACTAATTTTGTTGTAGCCTCTGAGAAGAGGTAACATAGAGCTGCAAACACATAATAGCGGATCCTAATCTGAATACATTTTATATCTAGACCTCCTGCTACCCTCTTGGCTACCTCTGAGATTATGAATTTGGAAAGTTTTTCTTGTGTAACATATTTAATTTTTATCTCAACAATAACAATTTATCAATATGATACTTCGGATACTTGTTAGAAAAACATATACGTATGAAAGTTACATGTAAAGAGCATGACTTACACTGAGCCTAGTTATTTCCAAACGGTATACTCTATAGCCTGGAAAATCCCCTGGATGGAGGAGCCTGGTAGGCTGCAGTCCATGGGGTCACTAGGAGTGGGACACGGCTGAGCGACTTCACCTTCACTTCTCACTTTCATGCATTGGAGAAGGAAATGGAAACCCCCTCCAGTATTCTTCCCTGGAGAATCCCAGGGACAGGGGAGCCTGGTGGGCTGCCCTCTGTGGGGTCGCACAGAGTCAGACACGACTGAAGCAAGTTAGCAACAGCAGCAGCATACTCTATAGCAGCTAGCAAGTAAGCTTTAAAGTACTTCATTCTGAAAGGAAACGTTTATTTCCTATGTCATTTATTCAATGATAAAAATAATCTTCATGAAATGACAACTGTGAGAGAGAAGAAGCATAAAATTCCATACACTGAGTAAGTTAGTTGAAATAAAACACGGTAGTAGCGTAGAAGTGGGAAGAAATTAAAGGCATCATAAGCCAATATATCTATTTGCCCTGGTATCCTTTACCTAGTGCTTTCTTTTTTCTCCTTTTCCCCTATTTCCTTCTCCCCACTTCTTTCCTCTACCTCTTTTCTCAGTAACCATTAATTTACTTTCTATCATTATCGTTTTGCCTGTTTTAGAATTTTATACAAATAGAATCATATGTTATGGGGTGTTTTGTGATTGGATTCCTTGGCTGCGCACCATGATTTTGATAGTAGTTCATGTGGTGGTGTATGACAGTATTTACTCCTTTTATTATAGGAAAATATGAAAAATCAGACTAGATAAAATGTAAAAACACCATTCTTCTTGAGGACAACAAACAGCCATCCAAAAGAGTTAATTCATAAGTCCTATTTGCAAATAAATCATTGAGAGAGAAATGAGCTCATTTTTATGGCAAGGGAATAACCAGAAAATTAATTGGGCCCCAACAAATTCATCTTAACTTCTATTACTCCTCCAGCATAGTTTTCTGGCACTGAATTAATTTGAAAAAGTCTCTAGTGCTTCCAGTACGTGCATGTTTTATTTCTAAAGTGGTTAAATAGTTTCTAAGAAATTATTTTCTTGAGCAGAATGAAAATGCTCTTCCTCGTAATTATAACATACACTCATTTACCTTTTCCATTGTTTATCCTGCTCTTGTTAATTAGCAAAGACATTTGTGCTTACCTACACTGTATTTTCCCTTATATTATAGCTTTTATTGCTGCTAATGACTTAACCTACAGTGAAGGTATATGCCCAAACTTCATAGAGAATAAAATTATTAGTCAAGCTGCATAAACACTATTAAAACAAAAACACAAAATAAAAAGTTCTTACAATGAGAAAAAACACACATGCTTCAAGTGTTTAACGCCCTCTTAGTCTCTTTTCTTAAGCTTAGATGCCAAAGCTGCTGTACTTCAAATCTTGTTCCATATTGTAGAGCATCAGGAGAAATAAATATTTAGTTTTGTTTCATATTACTACTATAAAATCTAGTTCCTGGCATGTAGAAAAAAAATATATGCTACTAAACAAATTTAAAATAAAATAATATATTCAAATATACCACAAGAAGGAAGGAAATAGAGAACAGAGAAAGAAAACAGAGGGACAAACATAAAACAAATAATGAAATGGTGGACATAATTCCAAACTTGTCAGTGTTTTACACTAAATATTAGTGGAAGCAAGGGGCTTCCCAGGAGGCTCCATGGTAAACAATCCACCTGCCAACACAGGAGATGCAGGGTCAATCCCTGTGTCAGAAAGATTCCCGGAGGAGGAGATGGCAACCACTCCAGTATTCCTGCCTGAAAAGTACCATGTACAGTCTGGGGCTTCACAGAGAGGTGGACATGACTGAGCACATTAGCAGCCTAAACACTCAAAGGCAGATATAATCAGAATATTTAACACTGAAAAATCCCACAAAGTGAAAGTAAATTATTAGAAAACAATATGGTGCTGGTTTTGTCACTAGGTCATGTCAGCTCCTGTGACCCTGTGGACTGTGATCTGCCAGGCTGCTCTGCACATGGAATTTTCCAGTCAAGAGTACTGGAGTGGGTTGCTATTTCCTCCTCCAGGAGATCATCCTGACCCAGGGAATGAACTCCGATCTCCTGCATTGCAGGCAGTCTGCCAAACTGCAGGTGGATTCTTTACTGACTGAGCCACCAGGGGAGCCCAGAGAGCAACATGCTACAAATGCTGACTTAAGAAGGCCAGAGTGGCTATGTTAATACCTTTAAAATTTGGTCTTAAGACAAAAATTATTACTAGAGATAAATAGGGACATTTCAGAATGATAAAAATGTCAATTCATCAGGAAGACATAAAAGTCATAAATATGTATACACCAAATAAAGCAACTTCAAAATACATGAAAAAATGAAACAAAAATTGACAAAATTAAATGGAAAAGTAGACAACTCTACAATTATAGTAATAGAGTTCAATGTCATTGGCCTGCAATGAATGAGACAGCTAGACAAAAATTTGTAAAGGCAGAGATGATTTTTACAATAATATTAACCACTTTAATCTAATTGATATTTATATAACTCTATAAAGGAAGGCAGAGGGACCAGAGATCAAACTGCCAACATCTGCTGGATCATCGAAAAAGAAAGAAAGTTCCAGAAAAACATCTATTTCTACTTTATTGACTATGCCAAAGCCTTTGACTGTGTGGATCACAATAAACTGTGGAAAATTCTTAAAGAAATGGGAATACCAGACCACCTGACCTGCCTCTTGAGAAATCTATACACAGGTCAGGAAGCAACAGTTAGAACTGGACATGGAACAACAGACTGGTTCCAAATAGGAAAAGGAATACGTCAAGGCTTTATATTGTCACTCTGCTTATTTAACTTCTATGCAGAGTACATCGTGAGAAACGCTGGGCTGGAAGAAGCACAAGCTGGAATCAAGATTGCTGGGAGAAATATCAATAACCTCAGATATGCAGATGATACCACTCTTATGGCAGAAAGAGGAGCTAAAAAGCCTCTTGATGACAGTGAAAGAGGAGAGCGAAAAAGTTGGCTTAAAGCGCAATATTCAGAAAACTAAGATCATGGCATTTGGTCCCATCACTTCATGGGAAATAGATGGGGAAACAGTGGAAACAGTGTCAGACTTTTTTTGGGGGGCTCCAAAATCACTGCAGATGGTGTTTGCAGCCATGAAATTAAAAAACACGTACTCCTTGGAAGGAAAGTTATGACCAACCTAGACAGCATATTGAAAAGCAGAGATATTACTTTGCCAAGAAAGCTCCATCAAGTCAAGGCTATGGTTTTTCCAGTGGTCATGTATGGATGCGAGAGTTGGACTGTGAAGAAAGCTGAGTGCCGAAGAATTGATGCTTTTGAACTGTGGTGTTGGAGAAGACTCTTGAGAGTCCCTTGGACTGCAAGAAGATCCAACCAGTCCATCCTAAAGGAGATCAGTCCTGGGTGTTCATTGGAAGGACTGATGTTGAAGCTGAAACTCCAATACTTTGGCCACCTCATGCAAAGAGTTGACTTATTGGAAAAGACACTGATGCTGGGCAAGATTGAGGGCAGAAGGAGAAGGGGACGACAGAGGATGAGATGGCTGGATGGCATCACTGACTCAATGGACGTGAGTTTGAGTAAACTCCGGGAGTTGGTGATGGACAGGGAGGCCTGGCATGCTGATTCATTGGGTCACAAAGAGTCGGACACGACTGAGCTACTGAACTGAGCTGAAGTATACATATGTGTGTATGTGTGTGTGTGTGTGTGTGTGTGTGTGTGTGTGTGTGTAAGTAAGTTCCCATATTTGTATCTGGCTTTACTTCTGAACACTAGACTTTATATCTGACTGCCAACCTGGGTTTCCCAGGTGGTGCTAGTGGTAAAAAACCCTCCTGCCAATGCAGGAGACAAAAGAGATGTGCTTTTGACCCCTGGGTTGGGAAGATTCCCTAGAGAAGAAAATGGCAACCTACTCCGGTATTCTTGCCGGGAGAATCCCATGGATAATGAAGCCTGGTGGCTACAGTTCATAGGGTTGCAAAGAGCCAGACAAGACTGAAGCGACTTAGCGTATACATATGCCAACCTGTGAAGTACATGTGGCTATCCTAGAGATATTTCAAACCTAGTATGTTCAAAACTAAACACTGGAGTCCTCCTATGCCCTTCCTTACTGTAGCATGTCACTACCACTTACAAGTTTGGGGGTGCAAAACGTACATGTCCTCTTTGACTCATCTCTTTATTCCACCACCGTTACATTAATTCGCCCATAAGTGACTTGACAAGGTAGGATCAGGTGCATTTAGGGTGGTGTGGCTGTAGATACTCATAAGTGATTTGAATCTACCTGCAAAATGCATCCACATTTATCCAGTTCCACTGCAGTGACCTGTTGTAAGCTGCCATCTCTTGCCTTGACTATTCTCTTAGTCTTCTCATTAATCTTGCCCTTTCTGCTCTTGCATCTCCTATAATCCTCAACACAGCAGCCAGAGAAGTCCTTTAACATTAATCAGATATTCTCTGTCTCAGGCTTACAATATTCCAATGTCTTATTTAGTGAATATTTTCTAAGGAGCAGTAATTCACTTGAAGTGTAGGACGGTACTAACTAGCTCTGAGAAGATTATACGAAGATAAAATTATCCTAAGTGAATCTATTAGCTTGAACTCAAGACTTCATGAAGTACTCTAAATCGCCATTTTTATATTTTTATATGGGGTTATGCAAGGTCAAGCAGTAGAATAACTTTTTCTGCTGTCTGTTTTGGGATTTTGGATAGGACAGGGTGGTAGGGGTGGGTGTTATATTATTACCATTGAAAGCAGCTCCAAATTCTGAAACAATACCTTTGAAAAGCCCACTTTTTCCTTGGAAGCTCCCAAGTTAGAGAGTGTGGGTGGCAGTTGATTTCCCATTTTCACTTGGTGCCAAATTCCTCTGGGTTTTGTTTGATCAAAATAGCAGGTAACTTCAGTTGAGAGATAAGATTAGCTGAGGATGAAGGAGAAAAGGGAAGGATAGAAGTACCATCAACTTGGTGTGTTTTTGGTTTTCTGGCCAGTGTAGCTGTAAAAATATTTATTTGACAAAATGTTTTATTTTTGATGTTCCTAGTATTTGTACTGGCTCTCTTAGATTGCTTAAACCTCTGGGATCTTGTGAGAGCTTTTAGCTGTGATTTATTTTCTTCAAGTTCAAGAGTAATACGGCAATATGTCATAAAGTAGAAGACAATTCAGTCAAATTATTCATTTTTCATGTTGTGACGTTAAGAAAAGTGCTATGTAGGGGCAATTCAGGAGATGCACTCCTTATTGACTGTGCCTGATGCAAAGAAGCAGGATAGTTCCAAGGCTGTTTTAATTAAAGTGCCTTTGTTCTTTTGAAGTTCAGTGGAAGGCTATTTACTACCAGGTTCTTTCCATTGCAGTGTAATTCTTGTGTGGCCTATTTTCCATAACAGTATTAGAAAGATTCCCTAGGAGACCTCACTACAGATTGCAAAGATGGCCTCTACTGAGAAGATTAACTGTTGAATCATAGCTTAGAATTTGCTGCGATATTTACCAAAGACTATCACAGTTTTTTTAAGCCCATGAAGCCAGGTATGAGGTTAGATAACTGAAGCCCAGAAGGAAAATTTTATTGCCTTTTTGAAACTGCAAGTACCTTGAAGCATGCCTGCTAACAATATGGCTGAGTAAGGACTTCTGGGAGAAAACAGGGGCTGACACCAGCCTGGCACCCAATAAAAAGAAGGAATCTCACTAAAGGGAAATAATATTCCTGAGGAAGCACTTTGGGTTAACCACAATAGTTATTTTTTTCCCATGGAATAAAATATAATAAAAAGTTTTTAAAACAGTTGTAAAATTTATTTAATGGAGAGACACCCAAGAGAGTTATTGGAGACATAAGATGCTGTGGTTGGTGGTTTAGTCACTAAGTCATGTCTGACTCTTGTGACCCCATGGACTGTAGCCCACCAGGCTTCTCTGTCCATGGGTTTCTCCAGGCAAGAATGCTGGAGTGAGTTGCATTTAAGATGCTGTACAGTACAGTTTCTACACGGTGCATAGAAGGTAATCCAGAAGTGACAGGTAGTTTGCATTAACCCAAAAACAGAGCCTTGGAGAAGACCAAAATAGCGGAAGGCACTGCAATAGCATCTGCTGTACAAAACACAGAACTCAGTGTATGTGACCCTGTGAGTCTTCATCCACATCAGCATACATTGACTGAATAAAAGTAAAATATGTTAGGGAATTCATTAAGTATTCTCTCTGACTACTGTCTCAATGGTGAGTAATGAAAGAGGAATTGGTGCAACGATCTTATGGTCAACCTTTCTATAGAATAATTCTTCAGATCCAAACTTCTGTGTTGAAAAACTTCAGTTTCAAAGATACCAAAAGGACACAAATCATGTCTACCCTTATTGCAGGGCGTAAAAATTGCTAAGATTCACTGGGTTCATACCATTTATTTAGATGTTGTATTAAGTCTCATATATGAAGAGAATAATATACTTTAAAGAGTAATGCCACCCACAGTTAGCCACTGAGATTCATTTTTCTTTAGATGGATTTTTTTATTTCCAAACAATTTCTCAGTTTTTTTTTTTTTGGGGGGGGTGGTTTGGCTGCTTTTTTTTTCAAAGTTTGCTGTTTTTCATTTTGTTTTGGAAAAGCAGGATAGAGAGAATGGACAGAAAGAGGATGGAAAACAGTATTGCTCATCCCCATTTGCTTACAGGATTAAATCTAAAGCCCTCTCTTCATCTCTCTCTGTTTTTCATACCTGTAGGCCCTGATTGACATCAGAGAAGCCTGACTGAGCTTCCCCGATCACTCAGTGGGTAAAGAATTCTCCTGCAATGCAGGAGACACAGGAGATGTGGGTTTAATCCCTGGGTCAGGAAGATACCCTGGAAAAGGAAACGGCAACCCGCTCCAGTATTCTTGCCTGGAAAAACTCCATGGACGGAGGAGTCTGGCAGGCTATAGTCCAACGAGTAGCAAACAGTCGGACAAGACTAAGCATGCAGGCACAGCATGGCCCTGATTGAGTTCATAATATGATTATTTAACCCAATAAACTATCAATCTACTCCCTTGGACACAAAATTAAATTCCTAATCTCACATAAGAAGAAACACAGGACAAGGAATTTGCCTACAATCAAGTCTTATGTTCTGTCTTCATTGGTTAACACCATTAAAATTGGAATCTACATTCACATATCCTCATCAGGTACTTGCTGACATGGCTTCGTAATGTCATGTAATTATATTGATATAAAGATTGTTTCTTTCTAAAATATGCCTATAACTCAGCCCAGGATATGTGTTATAGGTTTTAGTCAATGAAAGGTGTCAGGATGCACCCAGATAAGAATAGGCATCAACTTGAGAGCCAACCATTAACATATATATGTTTTCATAGGACAGTTTGGAGAGAATTTCTTTAATGGCAAAGGGTGTTAGAGAAATTCTGGTCATGATGAGCTAGCAGAGATTGTATATATCCACCTACTAAAAAACTGGACAAAATTATGAAATTGTGGTGGAGAAGGAAATGGCAGCCCACTCCAGTGTTCTTGCCTAGAGAATCCCAGGGACAGCAGAGCCTTGTGGGCTGCCATTTATGGGGTCACACAGAGTCGGACACAACAAGCAACTTAGCAGCAGCAGCAGCAGCAGCAGCAGCAGATATTGTATATGAGGAGGTAACTTGGATTGTTGAGAAGAGAAACAAATAAAATGAGACTTATAATTGTTCAGTGTATTGCCTAGAGAATGTTTCCAGCCCAGAGGTGTGGAAAAAGACCTTGAGAAGAGCCTAGTGTGCTCTCAAAGATTAGAAGAGGAAGCTAGGAACATAGAAGAACAAGTTAGCTAGAGTGCACAGGAGCAGAGTACCAGAGAGGAGAGAGCTACATAGAGAAAGAACTCTGGAATTCAAGTCTCTTTGAATTAAACTAAAATCAGTTTAGTAGAGATTAACATATACAGATAAGGAAACTGCCCAAGGTGAAGGAAGTCATGCCCACAGTAAATTCTTCCAGCTTTTGTGTATGTTAAACAGTATTTATTTCACCTTTGTTTTTGAAAGACATTTTTGCTGGATAAAGAATTATAGATTGACAGGTTTTTTGTTGTTGT
This sequence comes from Capricornis sumatraensis, assembly GCF_032405125.1. Classification (NCBI taxonomy): domain Eukaryota; kingdom Metazoa; phylum Chordata; class Mammalia; order Artiodactyla; family Bovidae; genus Capricornis; species Capricornis sumatraensis. The sequence goes on from NC_091082.1 coordinate 75,511,794, forward strand.
TGTTGTTGTTGTTGTTATGTGTTTTTCAAGTTTGCATTGTTTCTAATGAGACTTCTACTGTCACATCTTTATCATCATTCCCCTGCACATGATACATCACTTCTAGCTGCTTAAAACATTTTTTTTATATTACAGTGAGTTCTTTCCATTTTAAAAATTGAAATATAGTTTATTTACAATGTGAGTGAGTGAGTGAAAATCGCTCAGTCATGTCCGACTTTTTGTGACCCCATGGTCTATACAGTCCATGGCGTTCTCCAGGCCAGAATACTGGAGTGGGTAGCCGGTCCCTTCTCCAGGGGATCTTCCCAACCCAGGGATCGAACCCAGGTCTCCCATATTGCAGGCGGATTCTTTACCAGCTGAGCCACAAGGGAAGCCCTTATTTACAATAGTATATTCATTTTAGATGAAAAAAGAGTGGTTCAATTTTTTTATGGATTATAACCTGGTGGTGCAGAGGTTAAAGCGTCTGCCTGCAATGTGGGAGACCTGGGTTCGATCCCTGGGTCAGAAAGATCCCCTGGAGAAGGAAATGGCTACCCACTCCAGTATTCTTGCCTGGAGAATCCCATGGACAGAGGAGCCTGGTGGGCTACAGTCCATGGGTCGCAGAGTCAGACACGACTGAGCGACTTCACCTTCACCTTCACATGCCATTTATACTTATTAAAAAATAATGACTATATTTCCCTGTGCTGTACAATATATCCTTGTTCCTTATTTATTTTATACATAGAAATTTGCCTCTCTTTATCCCTTACCCCTATATTCCCCTCCTCCCTTTCCCTCTCTCTACTGGTAACCACTAAATTATTTTCTACATCTGTGAGTCTGTTTCTGCTTTGTTTTATACATTTGTTTTATCTTTTAGGTCCCACATACAACTGGTAACATGGAGTATTTTTCTTTCTCTGTCTGATTTATTTCAATAAAGATAATATCCTCTATGTCTACTTACATGGTTGGAAATGGAAAGTTTTATTTTTATGGCTAATATTTCATTATATGGAGAACGAAATGGCAACCCATTGTAGTATTCCTGCCTGGAGAATCCCATGAACAGAGGAGCCTGGTGTGCTGCAGTCCATGGGGTCAGAAAGAGTTGGATAGGACTGAGTGACTAAACAACAATTTCATTATATAATATGGATATATAGATATGCACCACAATTTCTTTATCTATTCATCTGTTGATGGAACCTTAGATTGCTTCTGTATCTTGGCTATTGTAAATAATGCTGCTATAAAAGCTAAAGGCAAGCAGAAAAGGAAAGATATATCCACCAGAATGCAGAGTTCCAAAGAATAGCAAGGAGAGATAAGAAAGCCTTCCTCAGTAATCCATGCAAAGAAATAGAGGAAAACAATAGAATGGGAAAGACCAGAGATTTCTTCAAGAAAATTTGATATACCAAAGGAACATTTCATGCAAAGATGGACACAATAAAGGGCAGAAACAGTATGGACCTAACACAAGCAGAAGATATTAAGATGAGGTGGCAAGAATACACAGAATAATTGTACAAAAAAGATCTTCATGACCCAGATAACCATGATGGTGTGATCACTCACCTAGAGCCAGACATCCTGGAATGCGAAGTTAAGTGGGCCTTAGGAAGCATCACTATGAACAAAGCTAGTGGAGGTGATGGAATTCCAGTTGAGCTATTTTAAATCCTAAAAGATGATGCTGTGAAAGTGCTGCACTCAATATGCCAGCACATTTGGAAAACTCAGCAGTGGCCACAGGACTGCAACAGGTCAGTTTTCATTCCAGTCCCAAAGAATGGCAATGCCAAAGAATGTTCAAACTACCACACAATTGCGCTCATCTCACACACTAGCAAAGTAATGCTCAAAATTATGAAAGCAGAGCTTCAACAGTACATGAACTGAGAACTTCCAGATGTTCAAGCTGAATTTAGAAAATGCAGAGGAACCAGAGATCAAATTGCCAACATATGTTGGATCATAGAAAAAGTAAGAAAATTCCAGAAAAACATCTACTTCTGCCTTATTGACTATGCCAAAGCCTTTGACTGTGTGGATCACAAGAAACTGTGGAGACTTCTTCAAGAGATGGGAATACCAGACCACCTGACCTGCCTCCTGCAATATCTGTATAGAGATAAAGAAGCAACTGTTAGGACCGGACAAAGAACAACAGGAGTACAGCTGGGAAAGGAGTACATCAAGGTGTATATTTTCACCCTGTTTATTTAACGTATATGCAGTGCACATCATGTGAAATGCCAGGGTGAATGAAGCACAAGCTGGAATCAAGATTGCTGGGAGAATATCAGTAAACTCAGATTTGCAGATGATACCACCCTTATGGCAGAAAACAAAGAGGAACTAAAGAGCCTCTTGATGAAAGTGAAAGAGGAGAGTGAAAAAGTTGGTTTAAAACTCAACATTCAAAAAACAAAGATCATGGCATCTGATCCCATCACTTCATGGCAAATAGATGGGGAAACAGTGAGAGGCTTTATTTTTGGGGGCTCCAAAATCACTGCAGATGGTGACTGCAGCCGTGAAATTAGAAGATGCTTGCTCCTTGGAAGAAAAGCTATGACAAACCTAGACAGCATATTAAAAAGCAGAGATTTTCTTTGCTGACAAGAGTCCATCTAGTCAAAGCCATCGTTTTTTTCCAGTAGTCATGTATGGTTGTGAGAGTTGACCATAAAGAAAGCTGAGCACCAAAGAATTGATACTTTTGAACTGTAGTGTTGGAGAAGACTCTTGAGAGTCCCTTGGACTGCAAGGAGATCAAACCAGTCAATTCTAAAGGAAATCAGTCCTGAATATTCACTGGAAGGACTGATGCTGAATCTGAAACTGCAATATTTTGGTCACCTGATGCAAGGAACTAACTTGTTGGAAAAGATCCTGATGCTGGGAAAGATTGAAGGCCAGGAGGAGAAGTGAACAGTGAAAGATGAGATTGTTTTGATGGCATCACTGGCTCAATGGACATGAGTTTGAGTAAGTGCCAGGAGTTGGTGATGGACAGCGAAGCCTGGAGTGCTGCAGTCCATGGGGTCACAAAGAGTCTGACGTGACTCAGCTGAACTGAACTGATGAACATCTATGCGCTTTTATCTTTTCAAATTAGTGTTTTCATTTTCTTCAGGTAAATACCCAGGTGTGGAATTGCTGTGTCATATGGTAGTTTTAATTTTAAATTTTTGAGAAACTTTCATACTGTTTTCATAATGGTTGCACCAATTTACATTCCCACCAGCAGTCCACCAGGGTTCCCTTTTTGCCGCATCTTTCCCAACATTGTTATTTGTTTTCTTTTTGAGAATAGTCATTCTGACAGGTGTGAGGTAACATCTCATTGTGCTACTGAATTGCATTTCCCTGCTGATTAGTGATGTTGAACATTTTTTCACGTGTCTGTTGGCCATCCATACATCTTCTTGGAAAAATGTCTATTGAAGTCCTCTACCCATTTTTTATTTGAGTTTTGTTTATTTTCTGATATTGAGTTGTTCTGGTTCTTTATATATTTTGAATATTAAACCCTCATCAGGTCTATCAGTTGTAAATATCTTCCCCCAGATGACACCACCCTTATGGCAGAAAGTGAAGAGGAGCTAAAAAGCCTCTTGATGAAAGTGAAAGAGGAGAGTGAAAAAGTTGGCTTAAAGCTCAACATTCAGAAAACAAAGATCATGGCATCTGATCCCATCACTTCATGGGAAATAGATGGGGAAACAGTGGAAACAGTGTCAGACTTTATTTTTTTGGGCTCCAAAATCACCACAGATGGTGACTGCAGCCATGAAATTAAAAGACGCTTACTCCTTGGAAGAAAAGTTATGACCAACCTAGATAGCATATTCAAAAGCAGGGACATTACTTTGCCGACTAAGGTCCGTCTAGTCAAGGCTATGGTTTTTCCTGTGGTCATGTATGGATGTGAGAGTTGGACTGTGAAGAAGGCTGAGCACCAAAGAATTGATGCTTTTGAACTGTGGTATTGGAGAAGACTCTTGAGAGTCCCTTGAACTGCAAGGAGATCCAACCAGTCCATTCTGAAGGAGATCAACCCTGGGATTTCTTTGGAGGGAATGATACTGAAGCTGAAACTCCAGTACTTTGGCCACCTCATGCGAAGTGTTGACTCATTGGAAAATGCTGGGAGGGATTGGGGGCAGCAGGAGAAAGGGACGACAGAGGATGAGATGGCTGGATGGCATCACGGACTCGATGGACGTGAGTCTGAGTGAACTCCGGGAGATGGTGATGGACAGGGAGGCCTGGCGTGCTGCGATTCATGGGGTCACAAAGAGTCAGACACGACTGAGCGACTGAACTGAACTGAATCAGTAAGTTGCCTGTGTATTTTGCTAATGATTTCCTTCTCTGTGCAAAAGCTTTTTATTTAGTTTGATATAACACCATTTGTTTACTTTTGCTTTTGTCATACTTGCCCGAAGAGAGCAATGTGGAAAATGTATTGTGAAGACTGATGTTAAAGAGTATTACTGCTCTTGACAGTATTTTTTTTCTATATTTTCTTCTAGGAGTTTTATGATTTCAGGCTTTATATTTAAGTCTTTAATCCATTTTTATTTATTTTTGTATGTGGTGTAGAAAGTGGCTCAGTTTCATTCTTTTGCATGTAGCTGTGTCCAGCTTGGCCAGCACCATTTACTGAAAAGGCTTTTTCCTCACTGTATATTTTTAGCCCCTTTGTTGTATCCAAGTGTGAGTTTATTTTAGTCCTCTCTATTTTGTTCCATTGTTCTCTGTGCATGTTTTGGTCCCAGTATAATACAGTTTTGACCACTTTAGCTTTGTAGTATAACTTTGAAATCAGAAAACATACCTCCACTATAGTTCTTTCTTAATATTGCTTTGGTTAGTGGGAGTGTTTGTGGTACCATACAAATTTTAGAATTATTTTTTCAGTTCTGTGAAAAAAATGCCCATTGGTAATTTGATAGGGATTGCATTAAATCTATAGATTTCTTTGTGTAGAATGGACATTTTAACAATATTAATTTGTTCAATCCATGAGTGTGGTATATCTTTCCATTTATTTGGGTTGCTTTCAATTTCTTTCATCAACCTCTTATAGCTTTCAGAATACAAATCTTTCACCTCCTTGGTTACATTTGTTCATAGCTATTTCATTCTTTTTCATGGAATTATAAATGGGATTGTTTTTTAGTTTCTCTTTCTTATAGTTCATTATTAGTGTTTAGAAACACTACAGATTTCTATGTATTGATATTGTATTCTGAAACATTATGGAATTCATTTATTAGTTCTAATAGTTCTTTGATGAAGTCTTTTGAGTTTTCTATACATAATACTATGCTATCTGCAAATGGTGACAGTTTTACTTCTTCCCTTCCAATTTGGATTCCTCTTATGATTCTACTCTGATTGCTATGGCTAGCAATTCCAGTACTACATTAAATAAAAGTGGCGAAAGTGGACATCCTTGTCTTATAAGGTTAAACAGGAACACAGAAGGTAAGTGAAACAAAATGTTTAGTAAGTAAAGCACAATTATAGTTAACAATCATTCCCATCTCACTCTCAAGGAAAAATGATTCTGGACAACATGGATCATGAGATGATTTAGGCAGTGTCTTAAATGTTAGTTCCATAGACAAATCTGGAGCTCTTTGTAAGCATTGTTACAATAAGGTCAACTGGAAGTGAATGTTAAGAGGAAGCTTATTGCTTTCCAGAGTAATGAAAACAGAAATTCAAATCCCAGATGTTTCTGGAAAGCTAGATAATGATCATAGATTTTGTACTTACAGAAGTATTGCTCAGCCTCTGGTTTTGTACTTTGCTTGTTTAAAAAAAAAAAAAAGACACCCATGTGTTCAAGCTTACATGTTTAGCAACTGGCTCCAAATCAGAAGAAAATGTTTTCATTAATATGTGTTCTCATTGAAAGTAAAGATTAGGCCTTCTCTTTCAGGCTGTGAGAATCCTCAAAGTGCCTAGAATTTCACCAGGAATATAATAGGTTTTTAATATATAGTGACAGTTGATAAGGAGGGCAGGCTGAGTAGAGAGACAGTTCTTGGATTTGCACTTGAGGACTCTGAGACAGTCTAAGTGGCTATGCTGAATCCTCATGTTTTCTCTATTATGTGCTTCCCCTCCTAGTGTTCAGGATTTTGTGAGGATCATTCATCTCCATCCTGCAAAGGAACTTCAGACATCTTTAATCCTTAGCAACAGTTTAGTTCACAATTATGTCTATAGTTCAATGACAGCCTAATAATGCTCACCCATCTCTCTGTCCCTTCTATGTCTTTTCTTTCAGAACTTACTTAATTCACATGCCTGTAAAGTCCCTACTGCCTGTTGCTCATCCTGTTAGACATGACCTTCTACTTCTCACCCACTTAGCATTTTCAGTTTGGTCTATTACTTTCCATTATAAACTCTCTAACCCGTTAAGTGGGCCTCCCTGGTGGCTCAGATAGTAAAGACTCTGCCTGCAATGTAGGAGACCCAAGTTCAATCCCTGGGTCCACAATGGAGGGATTTCACAGTTTTGATTTACACAACTTGCTGCTGGTTTTATCACCCTCTTGATTTGAATTTAAAATGTTTTCTTTGAATTCCCTTGTCATTTCCTGACTTCTCTTAGATTTGGATTTGTGACGTGTTAGTCTTCTTCCATCTATTTTCTTTATCTTGGCACTTCTCAGACTCCCATTTACTAGCCATGTATCTTAACAAAGCCTTTGCAATCTCTGTAGCCTCATCACTAAAATGGGGAAATAATTCTATCTCATAAAAGTGTTTTGAGGACTGAGTCAATATATGTGAAATTCTTAGCAATATGCTTATTATAGAGTGCTATATAAATATTAACTACATGTAAAAATATAAAAATTATAAATTAATATGTGCAAATATGTATCTGTATATTGTCTATCTACCTATCTATCTATCTCTTATTTAGTCCTCTCACTTTGGTGTTTCTTTTTTTTTTTTAATTTTCCAGTCTTTTTATCCCTTTGCATTTCAGTTTAAGAAGTTTTTACAAACATGCCTTTAAACTCACTGATTCTTCCTTTGGCTGTGACTAGAGTACAGATCAGTACTCTTGCCTGGAAAATCCCATGGGCAGAGGAGCCTGGTAGGCTGCAGTCCATGGGGTCGTGAAGAGTTAGACATGACTGAGCGAGTTCACTTTCACTTTTCACTTTCATGCGTTGGAGAAGGAAATGGCAACCCACTCCAGTGTTCTTGCCTGGAGACTCCCAGGGACAGGGGAGCCTGGTAGGCTGCCATCTATGGGGTCGCACAGAGTCGGACATGACTGAAGTGACTTAGCAGTAGCAGCAGAGTACAGATGAGCCCATTAAAGGCATTCTTCATTTCAGTTACAGTGTTTTTAACTGAAAAACCATTTTCCCAGCATTTCTTTTTTATTCTTTCTTAGAATTTCCATTTCTGTGCTTACATTACCCATCTGATCTTACATGTTGTCTACTTTTTCTGTTAGTGCCCTTAATATATTAATTATAGTTACCTTACTTTTCCTGTCCAGTAATTCCAATTTTTTTGCCATATGTACATCTGGATCTGAAGCTTCCTTTGTCTCTTCATACTGAATTTTTACTTGCTTCTTAGTATGCTTTAGGATTTTTTACTGAAAGCTGGACATGGTTGATCAGGTAATAGTAACTGAGGTAAACAATCCTTTAATGTGACGTTTTATGATAATCTGGTTAGGAATTGAGCTGTTTAATTTTTGTTGCAGCTGTAGATGTTCTGAGACTTCAAATTACTCTAGTGTTCTTGTGTTTTATTTCCCTATTCTTTTTCAGTTTCTCTAAAAACTTCTCCTTAGGTGATGGCTTGATGTTTTAGCTGTAGTTTGTCAGTCACTAAGGCATGTCTGACTCTTTAAAACCCCATGGACTGTAGTACACCAGGCTCTTCTGTCCTCAGCTATCTCCCGGAGTTTGCTCACTTTCATGTGTATTGAATGGAAGATGCTCTCTAACCATCTGATTCTTTGCTGCCCCCTTCTCCTTTTGCCTTCAATCCTTCCCAGCATCAGGGTCGTTTCCAATGAGTTGGCTCTTCACATCAGGTGGCCAGAGTACTGGAGCATCAGCTTCAGCAACAATCCTTCCAATGAATATTCAGGGTTGATTTCCTTTAGGATTGACTAATTTGATCTCCTTGCTGTCCAAGGGACTCTCAAGAGTCTTCTCCAACACCACAGTTCAAAAGCATCAATTCTCTGGCACTCAGCTTTCTTTATAGTCCAACTCTCACATCCATACGTGACTACTGGGAAAAATATAGCTTTGACAAGACGGACTTTTGCTGGCAAAGTAATGTCTCTGCTTTTTAATAAGCTGTCTAGATTGGTCATAACTTATCTTCTAAGGAGCAAGCATCTTTTAATTTCATGGCTGTAGTCACCAACTGCAGTGATTTTGGAGCCCCCCTAAATAAAGTCTTTCACTGTTTCCCTTGTTTCCCCATCTATTCACCATGAAATGATGGGACCAGATGCCATGATCTTAGTTTTCTGAATGTGGAGTTGTAAGCCAACGTTTTCACTCTCTTCTTTCACTTTCATCAAGTGGCTCTTTAGCTCTCCTTCACTTTCTGCCATAAGGGTGGTGTCTTCTGCATATCTGAAGCTATTGATATTTCTCCCGGCAATCAGCCCAGCGTTTCTCATGATGTACTCAGCATATAAGTTAAATAAGCAGGGTGACAATATACAGCCTTGACGTACCCCTTTCCCAATTTGGAACCAGTCTGTTGTTCCATGTCCAGGTTGCTTTTTGACCCACATACAGGTTTCTCAGGAGGCAGGTCAGGGGATCTGGTACTCCCATCTCTAAGAATTTTCCGCAGTTTATTGTGATAAACATAGTCAAAGACTTTAGCATCGTCATGAAGCAGAAGTAGATGTTTTACTGGACCTCCTTTGCTTTCTCCATGATCCAGTGAAGGTTGGCAATTCGATTTCTGGTTTCTCTGCCTCTTCAAAACCCAGCTTGTATATCTGGAAGTTCTTGTTTCTGGTAAGTCCAAAGAAAGACATTGATTTTTGTTTCGTTCATTTTTTTTTTAACTAGTTGTAAGGACAGGTGTGAGAACTTCCAGTCTATTTATGTATAAGAGCTTGGTAAATGAGAATACCATGTCAACAGAGCTTGGAGGCTCACTCTCTCCCTTTGTTCTTGGTTTAGTGTTTCAGTCCTTTGTGATCCCTCTTCAATAACAATGCTATAGTCACTCTAACCCAGGTTAGCTGGGATTTTTTTCTCCATTAAGTATTTATTGAATGTCTACTGCATTCTAGGCACTGTACTAGTTTATAGAGATACAGTGTGAACAAACAGGTAAGATCATCTACTTTTCCTTTCAGTTAGAATTCTTACCCAGTCCTGCTCTCTACCAGCTCCTTCATGTTAAGATCTTGCCACACTGTCACAAAAATTTCTCGCTTGTTCCTATCAGCTCCCTCCACCATGGAATTTCCTTTCCTACTATCTTCACATCCTACCCAGCCTTTGGTGCTCAGTTTAAAACCTGCATTCCCCAAGAAGCCAGAATTTTTCTGTTTATCTTGATTTATTGCATTTCACTTTATTGCACTTTGCAGGTATTGTGTATTCTATAAGTTGATGGTTTGTGGAACCCATTGTTATCAGATGATGGTTAGCACTTTTTAACAATAAAGTATTTTTTTAAAATAAGCAATGTATATTAGGTTTTTTTTGACATAATGCTACTGAATACCTCATAGACTAGAGTAACACATAAATACAAGTTTTTGTGCACTGGAAAACTAAAAAGTTTGTGTGACTTGCTTTATTGTGGTATTTGCTTTACTGCAATGGTCTGGAATCGAACCCACGATATCTCTGAAGTATTCCTGTAGTGACAGTTCTCCACATTAAATTCTTACCACTTTGTGTTTATTTTAAGCATATCAGTAGGGGCAAGGTAAAGGAATGTTTGTTGAAGGGTTAATAATACAATATCTTGAATTGAAAGTTGCCTTTTTAAAATATCACCTATATTTCAGTTTTTATGTAGTTTGTAAGCAGTTGTGATGAAGAATCGAGTTGTCTTGTTCCTTTTTATCAGTTGAGAGCTTTCATTAGTACAGAGGACACAATGGGGTACTACTAAAGAATTCAGTTATATCCATCACTACAATGCAAAAAGACCAAAAACAAGCGTGGATACTTTATCTAGTAGGTTCTATCCTATGTGCTGATGGTCATAGAAGACTAGCCAATTTCTCAGAAACGTTTGATTTCTGCACAAGCAGGCATCTCTCATTTTATTTTGAGAGTATGTGTTTTTGCAGAGATCAAGCATAGTAGTAGATCTCTTTCTACTGTGCAGTTTCCAGTTCTTTGCCACATACAAGAAGTGCTTAATGGTGAAGCTATCAGATAATATCTGGAAGTATGGATTGTGTTACAGTCAATCATTTCATTTGTAAAGCAATTCATGCATCTGCACTAAACAGCTTCAACTCTTTCTTGTTAAAAATAACTGTGTGTTTCATAGGCGTTTCTATAAATACATCCAATTTTTACAATGCTTCCTGTAAATAACCAATGTGGTTTCTGCACTATCCACCATGGAGACACATATGTGTCCTGTACCGTTGGCTTGGATTTGCCAGGAAGTGTTCTTGATGAATGTGTGGAATGCCCTTTTTCCAGAGTCAAACATCTGGTTTTGGCACCAATTTTCGGGCCAGGCCCATGCTCAGCACAAAAATGGAATGTACTGGATTTGCTTGGGTAGAAGTTGCTCACGCAACACACATTTCCAAATACCAGAGCTTTTGAAAAATTCATTTAAGTTGATTTTAGGTATGACATGGAATCAAGAACAATATTCCTTGCTTGCTCTAGATTTTTGCTGATGCTACTATCCCATACAAATCATTGTTACAAGTTTCCATGTTACGTGGGAAGATCCAGTTTACCAACAGTAGCAAATAAGGGCTAACCAGTAATTTCCACATCAACAATTAAGAGAATATCTGCAGATTTAAAAAAAAAAACTACAGCAACAATCAAGTTTTAAAATTTTATTATTGTTAATCTATGTTCGGAGGTAAAGATGGGATAGGCACATATTTGGGGCTTATACTTAACTGTACTATATAACAAACAATTGTTCACACAAACCTTCACATTATTAAACCTTTGGATTATACTGTATTAAAACGCTGAACTGGAGTCTTTGGAGGAGAGCTTCTGTCATATTCTAGACATCTGGCTGTATCCATGAGTGTCATCTTTTCTTTTTTCACAAATATTTTTTGAGGACTAACTATATGTTAATCACTATAGTAAGTGCTAAAAATATAGCCATGAGTGGAAGAAAGCCCTTAACAAAAACAAGCAGGGGTGGGTAGAGACAATTTAAAAAAATATGTGAATAGGTAAATATGTAATAAATATGTGATGTCAGTCAAAGTAGGATGAGAAAATAGTGACAGATGGAATGACTTCTGAGTACACACCTGAATCAACTGAGGAGTGAGCCAGTCAAACAAGTATCTGGGAGAAGTGTGATCTGTATAAAGTAGAGGGGAGAATGCAGAGCCATCGCCTTAAAGCAGAAGGTTGTCCAGCTCTGTGTCACCAGAAGCTGGGAGAGAAGTGAGGCTGCAGCGGAGTGAACAGGAGTACAGATGGCAGTAGAAGAGACAGCAGTGGTAAGATTCCTTTACATCAAAGGATTGTTCCTGTGTAACAGTAAGATATTGGGGGTTACATCCATAGAGCCTAGCAGAGCCCAGCAGAGTCAGCCTCATGGTGAAAACTTATTGAATGAAAATAAATAAATGAAAAACTTAATTACACACTGTATTCAATCAGCAGCTTTAGCAGATCAAGGTGAATGCAACTATAAATCTCATTCATTGCCCTAAATCCTCTGCATCTAATGTTGAGTATATCTTTGCTCCTTTTATACATACTTCCAGTAATTTCCCCATAACTTCTTCCATCAGCTGCAGTGGACTACATCAGATGACATGGACTAAATCTGCCCCCCTCTGATGATTTGCTCTGGAGGGCTGGGACCCTGTCTCCATGTATATGCAACTTGACACTCTCTTGTTCTTTGAGCCAATTATTCCTTATTGTTCTCTCAGTTCAGTTCAGTTCATTCGCTCAGTCGTGTCCAACTCTTTGCAGCCTCATGAATCACAGCACGCCAGGCCTCCCTGTCCATCACCAGCTCCCAGAGTTCACTCAAACTCAGGTCCATCGAGTCCGTGATGCCATCCAGCCATCTCATCCTCTGTCGTCCCCTTCTCCTCCTGCCCCCAATCCCTCCCAGCATCAGAGTCTTTTCCAATGAGTCAACTCTTCGCATGAGGTGGCCAAAGTATTGGAGTTTCAGCTTTAGCATCATTCCTTTCAATGAACACCCAGGACTGATCTCCTTTAGGATGGACTGGTTGGACCTCCTTGCAGTCCAAGGGACTCTCAAGAGTCTTCTCCAACACCACAGTTCAAAAGCATCAATTCTTTGGCACTCAGCTTTCTTCACAGTCCAACTCTCACATCCATACATGACCACAAGGAAAACCATAGCCTTGACTAGACGCACCATTTTTGGTAAAGTAATGTCTCTGCTTTTGAATATGCTATCTAGGTTGGTCATAACTTTCCTCCCAAGGAGTAAGAGTCTTTTAATTTCATGGCTGCAATCACCATCTGCAGTGATTTTGGAGCATAAAAAAATAAAGTCTGACACTGTTTCCACTGTTTCCCCGTCTATTTCCCATGAAGTGATGGGATCAGATGCCATGATCTTCGTTTTCCAAATGTTGAACTTTAAGCCAACTTTTTCACTCTCCTCTTTCACTTTCATCAAGAGGCTTTTAGGTTCCTCTTCACTTTCCACCATAAGGGTGGTGTCATCTGCATATCTGAGGTTATTGATATTTCTCCCGGCAATCTTGATTCCAGCTTGTGTTTCTTCCAGTCCAGTGTTTCTCAGGATGTACTCTGCATATAAGTTAAATAAGCAGAGTGACAATATACAGCCTTGACGTACTCCTTTTCCTATTTGAAACCAGTCTGTTGTTCCATGTCCAGGTCTAACTGTTGCTTCCTGACCTGCATACAGGTTTCTCAAGAGGCAAGTCAGGTGGTCTGGTATTCCCATCTCTTGAAGAATTTTCCAGTTTCTTGTGATCCACACAGTCAAAGGTTTTGGCATAGTCAATAAAGCAGAAATAGATGTTTTTCTGGAACTCTCTTGCTTTTTCCATGATCCAGCGGATGTTGGCAATTTGATCTCTGGTTCCTTTGCCTTTTCTAAAACCAGCTTGAACATCTGGAAGTTCACAGGTCACATATTCCTGAAGCCTGGCTTGGAGAATTTTGAGCATGACTTTACTAGCATGTGAGGACACAGCAAAAGCTCTCTGGAGTCAGAGAGCAAGCTCTCCCCTTGCTTAAACCAGACTGTTTGCCTGTTTCATTCATGGAATCAAAATCATTTTTTGAAGTTTAAATTTCATTCTGGGTCTCTGAAACAGAGCAGGTAACCAAAACATATTTTGTCATCCCTACCCAACCTGGAGGGAGAAACATAGGCCTAGAATTTAGACAAACGTAGATACTGTGACTCACGGCCATGGTGTGAGGGGAGGCAGTAAGTGTGTAGGGTTTGCAGTTACACACCACTGCTTACTTAATGTGACTTTAGAAAATTTGCTCATATTTTCTGTGCTCTTTTCCCTATTGACAAAACAATGAAAATAAAAGTAGTCTCTCCACAGAGTTAATGTAATGATGAATGAGCTAATGCTATACACAAAAAGTGCTTAGGAAATCCTGATATACAGTAAGTACAAGATAAATAGGGCTTCCTAGATAGTGCTAGCGGTAAAGACCCACTTGTCAGTGCAGGAAATGCCTGAGACCAGGGTTTGATCCCTGGGTCTGGAAGATCCCCTGGAGAAGGGCATGGCAACCCACTCCAGTATTCTTGCCTGGAGAATCCCATGGGCAGAGCAGCCTGGTGGGCTACAGTCCATGGGGTCACAGAGAGTCGAACATGACTGAAGCAAGTTAGCAGCACACACACACAAGGTAGCTATTCGTTATTACTGTTATTATACTCACTGTGTGCCTAATGAAATTACTGTTTGTGACCCTCATCTGAAAATGAGGAATTATTAGATACCTATGTTATAATAGTCATAAGAGAAACAAACGAGAGATGTAAAATACCTAGCCAAGTATTTGACACATAATGGCAAAGATAATACTGAAATTGTTATTATTTGAGGTGCTCTTTTGGTTCTTACGGCTCCTTCATACGCAACAGTAAAGCTCTTTTGACTTATGATTTCTGCTTTTGAATATGGCTAAATACAAGAGTCTACAATCCATGCCATGGTCAGTTGTTCCCTTTTAAGAACAAAACCAGGACTCTGCCCCAAAGAAGAAAGGAAAATAGGATGCAGGGTTGACAACAGCGTCTGCTGTAAATGACCAGCAAACTTTGCAAAACGACTTGTACTATCCCCTAAAGGCACGCATGCTTAAATGGTCTGGTTTTTATGAGTTCTGAGGCCTCACTGACTGCTTGGGCAGTAGCTACACTCATGTTTCTCACCCCAGACTATTACATAAAAAAAATAGTTTCCAAGCCTTGGGTATTTCCAAAACAACCTTGTCTTTTTACATACCCAAAGACAACCAGAAGTTGCAAAAATTCTCCCATGAACATTTCAGGAGTTCTGAGTCAGGGACTTTCTTATTGCCAGTCGAGTTGAATTTTGCCCTCAAACCAAGTTTCCACATTCCAGGATGCCAGTGGAATGTGGGATGGCCAATGGAGAATGGAGAATTTGTTCTAAAGCGTGCCCTTTTTGTGTTTGTAGTAATACTGTTATTGCTTTAAGAGGGCAGGAAAATGCTAGCTTTGCTCCTTGTTTATTGAATACAGCCTGCCATAAACTTATTTTATTTTCCTCATAGTTGTATTTGATTTTCATTTGTGCTGGTGCCTCAAATAAATGTCTGGCAGGACCAGCTGGTGAGGATTTGATACCAACAGGAATCACTTTCTAAAAATGTAGTTGAATGTAGAAGCAATGAAAAAGTTAAAAATTAAACAGCAGGGAGCTCTTCTTACTGAAAGTGCCAACTGTACTGTCAGCACTAACTGTACGCTATCTACAAGGATAGACTTAGCAAGCAAGAGAGAAATAGCTTCCGGTTGAAATTTCCTTTATAGAATCTTTCAGAAAAAATGTTTATTAAGATGCCGATCTTAAATGAGTTTGAATAGTTAATACTGAAGTATTGAGTAGTGTGCATTAATACTTGTTTTGTTGTCTGGTCACTAAGTTGTGTCTGACTCTTTGCGACCCCATGGACAGCAGCGCACCAGGCTCCTCTGTCTTCCACTGTCTTCCAGAGTTTTCTCAAATTCATGTTCATTGAGTCGGAAGCTATCTAACCATCTCATCCTTTGTTGCCCCCTTCTCCTCCTGCCCTCAGTCTTTCCCAACATTAGGGTCTTATCCAAGGAGTTGGCTCTTCACATCAGGTGGCTAAATATTGGAGCCTCAGCTTCAGTTTATCAGACCTTGCAATGAATATTCAGGGTTGATTTCCTTTAGGATGGACTGGTTGGATCTCCTTGCAGTCCGCTGGACTTTCAAGGGTCTTCTCCAACACCATCATTCAAAAGCATCAATTTTTTGGTGCTCAGCCTTCTTTATGGCCCAACTCTCACATCCCTATATGACTACTGGCAGTGATACATGAAAGGGAATACTTGCTTAAATGGACTTAAATTCTGTAAAAGGGGAAACTCATTCTTCTTATCTCCTATAACTCTTCTGCTATCAACATTCTAGTATCTTTAAATATCCATGATTCATTACCAAATATAATAATCCTTTCCCTATTATCCTTCTCAATCTCTTTCTGGTATTTGATTTACTCATTCCATTCGTTAACTTTTCTCCCCTCTTGGGATCCAGACTAAACATATTCACACTAGAAATGTCAACTCGGCATTCTAAATGAAGTGCTGGAGCCAGTGACCACTGGAAACTGGTAGAGGGGAAGAAATAAGGGGTAACTGGTAATTTACATAAAAGTAATGTGAGTCTATCATTATGTCCATGGTCCTAAGAGACAGACTCTCTTAGCTCCAAAAATCTGTGCCGTTATCTGGTCTGAAGTTTTGTTGGGCTAAATCTAGAGAGAAACAAATGGATCAATGTATGGATAAAGTAATCAGTATAAAGGGTTGCGTGATGCAGGGGGAAGAAAATTGCCCACCAAACTGAGAAAGCGTCTTGAGACTGAAAAATGAGGCAAGCAAGTCCATATAGTCAATGGATCAGTTTGTTATGGTCACCTACTCTCAAGAGTGGATGGGTATTGGGAAGATAACAGTCCGGAAGCATTTACAGCTACACTCCACGCTTACGGAGGCCACTGGGACCATCTTATAGTTAACCTAGAGTGTTGGGGAGAGGTGCCTGGAAACAGAATGTGCATTCCTAAGTGAAGATTTTATGACTGGCTAACTAGTCTAGTGGGTGCCAGAAATACATCAGGAAAGATTTTCATCATTGAAGATTACAGAGCAGCATGGTTCTACTGATTATTAAACAATGTCTACTAACTACAAAGTCCCTGGTGGTAGACAAGCAACTCACTGCACAGTACAGTGCTGGGTAGGGTCAGTGAAAGGACAGAGGAAACTGTAAGGGCCCAAGATGGCACCAGTTATGCTAACAGCCATATGTGAAGACACAGGAGGAATGAGGAAAGTAAATGAGCTGGAGGAACTGGAGCGTAATCAGTAAAGCAGATAACTCTCTCCATGAAACACACCTAGGCAGTGCAGCTACAGACATTGGGTAATTATGGTCGTAGTCCGTTTAATCATCATCATAACTGATTTACAAGAGCCAGAGCAAGTTAGGAAAAAAGAAAAATCTCTCATCAGAGTCCAAGAGTGTCTTTTCTTTTTATAGAATTGGTAACTCAGGTGAGCAGGAAAGATCTAAAGAGTCCTCTTCCTGGGCATAACTGTTGAAGGGAATGAGCACAGGGGTTGTGCAGTGGGGGTCATGGGATACTGGCCTCTCCTATTTCACTCGTCTGTCTTGAAGGTTATTTCTTTTCTATCTCCTGAATTGTCTCATCTTCTCTCTTCTATGACATAATAGTAGGTCTTTCTCTGCCTTCTCTCCTTGGCAATTTCATTCACTTTTCTGATTTCAAGTCTACCTCTCTGGTCCCAACTTCATGCCTAAATTCCTAAACCACTTGTCAAATATCTCCACTGAACTGTATTAGATATCGCCAAGATCTCAAGGTGAGCTCCCCTTCTTCATCAGAATTAAATTTCCTGATGTCCCTTTTCTTTTGTGGGTATTGCCATCTCAGTGAAACCTCACTTGTCTTGGAATATATCTTTATCCTTACACTTCGTTAGAGATCCTGCTAAATTCGAGACATTCTAACTTTTTCTCCTCTCTCACATCCATTTCCTCCTCCATCCCCATGGCATTACACTTGTTCAGGCCCTTACTTCTCTGTAGTCTACTATCCCAGCTTCCATTTGTTTTCCTTTCAACTGTTTCCTATATAGCAGGGGTCCCCAAAGTTTGGAATCTAATGTTTGATGATCTGAAGTGAATCTGATGTAATAATAACAGAAATAAAGTGCTCAATAAATGTAATGTCCTTGAATCATCCCCAAACCACCACCACCTCCCCCCCACACCCCAGTCCATGCAAAAACTGTCTTCCATGAAACTGGTCCCTGGCACCAAAAATGTTGAGGACCACTCTTATAGAGTACTATAATATTAAATTTCCTAAAGTTTATTTCTTTTCATTTCCACTGCTGTTCAAAAACCTTCACTATTTCCATCACCACTGACAACTATAGTCTAAGCCGTCATAAACTTCTCATCTGCTTACTGCAATAGATAGACTATTTACTGCCTCCAATTAACCTGCCTCTAATCAAGTTGGCAATATGTTCTCAGTATGATTGTTTCTAAAATCAAGAGTGAACTCATTAGTTCCCTGCTTTTAGCACTTCAGTGGTTCTCTATTCCTTTAACATTGTTTTGAAAGCCTTTCAAGATCTAGCTGCTATTTTTATCTCTGATCTCATCTCTTGTGATAAAGTTGCCAACCCCTCTACCCCTCTTAGGATACAGAACAAAGAAGCAACTAATTACAGATGTTTCCTCTTATCAGACAGGACAGCTTATGTGGGTAGGCACCAGTTTACTCTTTAGCAGTTGGCTTGAGGCCACTGCGTAAACAAAGCCTGATACTTTGTTTCCATGATGCCAGAAACCATGTTGGTTGAAAATGAAAACTTCAGTCAATCATTTGGAGGCATCCCAGATATCCAAATGTTTGGCACCACGTAGACAAAGTAGTCAGACCATTCAAAACAGAAGTTTTCACCCTTCCACTTAGAATATGTTTTGATCTCCAGTAGTTATCCAAGGGGCAAATAGACCCAAGTGATTTCCCTGGGAAGATGAGTTCCAGGTGTAATTAAAAATTCAAGAGACAAAGGAGAAGTAGGGACCATGGTTATTGCACTTGTAAGACTCTAAGAGCAACAAAATTGTTTGAGATGTGGCAAACTGTTGTTAACAACAATCTACCTTGTACATCTACCTTGATGCTCCCAACTGTAACTGCGGCAAAGACTTGCTTCCTTATCAAGAGCTGCTGCAGATTATCTGATGTGCTATGTAGGAGTCCACATATGTTAATATAAAATAACTTGAGTGCCTTTTGTGTACAAACGAATTCAGTTACCTGAAGGATTTAGCATTATGATAATGGTTTTTGTGACTGAAGCTAACATTTCTGAAGCTGTACCTTATAGCCAAGACAACTTGAAGAACTGAAGAGAAACTAATCTAATAGCATAATTAATTATATAGGTTTTATAGTCAAGTAAGAAAGAAGAATAAGCAGTGATTTAATTTACCTATATAATTAACCGGAGAAGGCAGTGGCACCCCACTCCAGTACTCTTGCCTGGAAAATCCTATGGACAGAGGAGCCTGGAAGGCTGCAGTCCGTGAGGTCGCTGAGGGTCGGACACGACTGAGTGGCTTCACTTTCACTTTTCACTTTCATGCATTGGAGAAGGGAATGGCAACCCACTCCAGTGTTCTTGCCTGGAGAATCCCAGGGGCGGCGGAGCCTGGTGGGCTGCTGTCTCTGGGGTCGCACAGAGTCGGACACGACTGAAGCGACTTAGCATATAATTAACAGTAAAGCAAGAAAATGTGCTTCCACTACTCTGAGTGCTGTAGGCAAGAGGCTTAAGAATTCTATCAAGTGAATTTGTCTAGGCCAGAAAACACTGAGAAGTTAAAAGTCAACAAACTCAAGAATAACCAATGAAGACAATTTAGAATTTGTGTTTGAATGTATTAAAAATAAAGGTTCATTTAAAACTTAAGTTTACAAAGTCTACTGGACATGGGATAGATATTTGTTAGTGATTTAATTTTATCTAGGCAAATGAATACCCTTAAGGGAACCAGTTGTAACCGTTTGTGACTAAGAAAAATCCTTGGTTAAAAAATGGCTACTACTGTCTTACATGCATGCTCTCCAGACAATGTGTGTGAGACTACTCAATGTTTAAATATGGAAAATTTCCATTGCAAAATGATGTTCATGGAGAGAAGATTGTTGTCACACAGCAGATCAGTGGGAAAATTTTCAAGGTAGGAGATTAGCAATGCATATGATGTTGAAGATCAGTAAACACAACTAGAGAAACCTATTTGATAGTTAAACAGAAGTGATCACAGCAACAGTAACAACAACAACAACAACAACAACAACAAAACCCTCATCTCAAAGCAGAATATAATCTAAATGAAAAGTGATAGCTCATTACATTTTTTTCCTACTATATAACTACTTTATCTTGTTTGGTTATGTAGAAAGTCACATTACTGTGCTGCTTACATGAAATTAATATTTATTTCTCTTATAGGAAAATTGAGCAAAAATATCTTTTGTGTTCATTGCATCAGTTGAATTTATAGCAACATCAGTTATATATCTTTTGGTTTTCACCTGGCTAATTACATGGGGACTGAAGCAAAGGACCTTTAGATATTCCTTCAGCTCTAGACTCGCATGATCATGATGGAGAACTGTCAGGCTGTCTGGCCAATGCATAGGAAAGAGCTAGCCTTCATGGGAATAGCATCCTTGTTTTCTAAATCATTATCGCCCTAGGTCTTGAAGAATTTTGTAAATTCTAGGAAACAATATGTGGCTCTGCTTCTGTGAGGCCGATGAGGGTATTTTATTATTTTAGAAGGAAGGCAAACGTTGATGACTTCCTGTGGGTATAAGTTATTTCCTTGGGAATCAGGATGTAACTCAGACCCCTGTTCATTTCCATAGATATATACATCCTGTCCACTCATGCACATGTATAGGAGTAATTAAGGTTTTGAGTGGAAAACTTTTTACCACATGGGATGGAAATATAATGTTGAGACCAAGTATATGGAATACACACTCCAACTTTTGGTTATGATTAGCCCCAACAAGTATACAATAAAAATACATTCAAAGAACTAGGGTGCATGCTGAGCAGAAGGCTGATAGTTCTTTAATGTTCTGTTCTATTATTAAGTCTCTTTTGCTTTCATATTAAACTTCAATTAAATAGTCTTGTTGGTTGATTGGAGTAGGTTTCCATTCACAATGAACATTTGTCTTCAGATGCATTTATAAACAGCTGTGGTTTTCTTTGGGTGTATATGGTGTTATTATCCAGACCATCTGGTCATTTTACTGATGGTGTTTCTTATTTGGGCTCTGTTTCTGACATAATAATTTATTATCTTTAATCTGCTTGATTTCTTCAGAGAGAACTTTTCCTTCTCTTACACCTCATGAACCACCCACCCCAAAGAAAAACCCAAAATAGAAAAGTAAACTGACAATTGAAAAAGTTTAGAAGGATTGAGTAGATCTTTCTAAAGGTCACTGCTTGGCCTGGTAATTTTTTCTCTCTTTTAATGATAAAATGGAGTCTGATTAGAAAGAAAGATCAATTTAAAAACAACAATGCTACATTAATATCTTAAAAATAAATTGTTTCCAAATATAAATATGTTCTGGGATTTATTTGTTTGATTTATCATTTCTTTAATTTTAGAAACTTTGGCCACGTCACAAATGATTAAGAAACCACAGCTTAATTTTTTCAGGCTTATCATGCTAGTCCATGCTTTTCTCACCAGCATTTTCAGAGCAATACAATCATGGAGGGAAAAAAATAGGAGAATATTGGGTTTTCTTTAAGAAATATCCATCTAGGAGCAACACAGGACTCTAAAAGCATGCAGTTTTTTTATTCAGGTATAAGAGGTAAATTTTCTAAATGTGGAAAGGTACAAGGAGTGGCGCTATAATATGAGTCAAATATGTAATGAATATAATGGTAGTCAAAAAAATAGGAAAAAATGTAAGTTACATTCCTGTAATTGTCATATTAAAAAAAATAAATGACTAGTCTTTGATATTAAATGTATGTATAAATTTAAGACTATATTAGAAAAATATTAAATATGGAAAAAGAATTTGTAATTTCTGATGTAAGAACTACGTCTATCAATGACCTAGTAAACCCAGCAAAATAGTTCGATTCTTTTAAAAAATAATGTAAATAAGAACATTTATTCCCCATAGGCAAAACATTCTCTGACATTAATTGTAACAATGTTTTCTTAGGTCAGGTCAGTCTCCCAAGGCAATAGTAATGAATGCAAAAATGAGACTTAATTCAACTTAAAGGCTTTTGCACAGCAAAGGAAACCATAAAGAAAACAAAAAGACAGCCTACAGCTTGGGAGAAAATATTTGCAAATGATGTGACCAGTAAGAGGTTAATTTAAAAATATATACAAACAAATTTTACAGCCCAATATAAGAAAAAACCCAATCAAAAGAACTGGCACAAGACCTTCCTGGAACATCCAGTGGTTAAGAACCCACACTTCATTGCAGGGGGCACAGGTTCAATCCCTGACTGGGAACTAGGATCCCACATGCAGCATGGTGCAATCAAAAAATAAATAAATAAAAATACATTTGTAAAATGTTTTAATTGGGAAAAAAAAAATTGGCAGAAGACTTAAATAGATATTTCTCCAAGGAAGACATACAGATAGCCAATAAGCATATGAAAAGATGCTCAAAAAGTCTACAAATAATAAATGCTGGAGAGGGTGTGGAGAAAAAGGAGTCATCCTACACTATTGGTGGGAATGTAAATTGGTGCAGCCACTATGGAAAACAGTATAGAGGTTCCTCAGAAAACTACATGTAAAATGACCATATGGTCCTACATTCCCACTCCTGGGCATATATCCAGAGAAAAGTCTAATTTGAAGATATACACGCAGCCCAAATGTTCATTCTAGCACTATTTACAATAACCAAGACACGTGTATATATATGTATATATATACATGTATTTGCAGCAACATGGATGGACCTAGAGACTATCTTACTAAGCCAGCCAAAGAAAAATATCACATAATATCACTTATATGTGGAATTTAAACTATGATACAAAAGAACTTATTGACAAAAAGACAGACTTACATATATAGAAAACAAAACCCATATTTGCATGAAATGTTCCCTTGGTATCTCTAATTTTCTTGAAGAGATCTCTAGTCTTTCCCATTCTGTTGTTTTCCTCTATTTCATTGCATTAATCACTGAGGAAGGCTTTCTTATCTCTCCTTGCTTTCTTTGGAACTCTGCATTCAGATGCTTATATCTTTCCTTTTCTCCTTTGCTTTTCACCTCTCTTCCTTTCACAGCTATTTGTAAGGCTTCCCCAGACAGCCATTTTGCTTTTTTGCATTTCTTTTCCGTGGGGATGGTCTTGATCCCTGTCTCCTATACAATGTCTCAAACCTCCGTCCATAGTTCATCAGGCACTCTGTCTATCAGATCTAGGCCCTTAAATCTGTTTCTCACTTCCACTGTAATCATAAGGGATTTGACTTAGGTCATAACTGAATGGTCTAGTGGTTTTTCCCACTTTCTTCAATTTAAGTCTGAATTTGGCAATATGGAGTTCATGATCAAAGCCACAGTCTGCTCCTGGTCTTGTTTTTGTTGACTGTATAGAGCTTCTCCATCTTTGGCTGCAAAGAATATAATCAATCTGATTTTGGTGTTGGCCATCTGGTGATGTCCATGTGTAGAGTCTTCTCTTGTGTTGTTGGAAGAGGGTGTTTGTTATGACCAGTGCATTTTCTTGGCAAAACTCTATTAGCCTTTGCTCTGCTTCATTCCATATTCCAAGGCCAAATTTGCCTGTTACTCCAGGTGTTTCTTGACTTCCTACTTTTGCATTCCAGTCCCTTATAATGAAAAGGACATCTTTTATGGGTGTTAGTTCTAAAAGGCCTTGTAGGTCTTCATAAAACCATTCAACTTCAGCTTCTTCAGCATTACCAGTTGGAGGATAGGTTTGGATTACTGTGATATTGAATGGTTTTCCTTGGAAATGAACAGAGATCATTCTGTCGTTTTTGAGATTGCATCCGATTACTGCATTTCAGACTCTTCTGTGATCATGATGGCTACTCCATTTCTTCTGAGGGATTCCTGCCTGCAGTAGTAGATATAATGGTCATCTGAGTTAAATTCACCCATTCCAGTCCATTTTAGTTCGCTGATTCCTAGAATGTCAACATTCACCCTTGCCATCTCTTGTTTGACACTTCCAATTTGCCTTGATTCATGGACCTGACATTCCAGGTTCCTATGCAATATTGCTCTTACAGCATCGGATCTTGCTTCTATCACCAGTCACATCCACAACTGGGTATTGTTTTTGCTTTGGCTCCATCCCTTCATTCTTTCTGGAGTTATTTCTCCACTGATCTCCAGTAGCATATTGGGCACCTACCGACTTGGGGAGTTCCCCTTTCAGTATCCTATCATTTTGCCTTTTCCTACTGTTCATGGGTTCTCAAGGCAAGAATACTGAAGTGGTTTGCCATTCCCTTCTCCAGTGGACCACATTCTGTCAGACCTCTCCACCATGACCTGCCCATCATGGGTGGCCCCACACAGCATGGCTTAGTTTCATTGAGTTAGACACGGCTGTGGTCCATGTGATCAGACTGGCTAGTTTTCTGTGATTATGGTTTCAATGTGTCCGCCCTCTGATGCCCTCTTGCAACACTTACCATCTTATTTGGGTTTATCTTACCTTGGACGTGGGGTATCTCTTCATGGCTGCTCCAGCAAAACACAGCTGCTGCTCCTTTAGAATATATTTATTCTTAGGTTACTTGTTTAAAACAATTTTAGAAGTGAAGATATGACATAAAAGATAAATAGGGGAATGTTGAACTTATGGGTAGCTCTTTCTGAGAGTAATTTCAGTGGTAGGGAATTTTAGCACTTTCTTATGACTAATATAAGAACTTACCTTCATAACAATGATTGTTAAAGGCTGCTAACATTACAAGAAGAGGGATACTCAGACATTATGAACGTCCCAGTGGAGTTCAACACCACCTATGAAGTAATTTTGCTTAACATAAAATTACACTTGACACTGATCCATCTCTCTTAACTGTGTATATGAAATGCAGAAGAAATACACACATGTAAAATGACCCCATTAAGATGAAATCAGCAAAGTCTAAACTGTGGGAAAATCTGTAAGACAAAATACAGTCTCTTCAAAAAAGAGTTGAAAAGAAAAGCAAAATAGATCATAGAGGTTCAAATAGGGTAAAAAGAATTTAAGAAACATCCCAATCAGTATTCGTGCCTTGAGAACCCCATGAACAGTATGAAAAGGCAAAATGATAGGATACCAAAAGAGGAACTCCCCAGGTCATTAGGTGCCCAATATGCTACTGGAGATCAATGGAGAAATAACTCCAGAAAGAATGAAGGGATGGAGCCAAAGCAAAAACAATACCCAGTTGTGGATGTGACTGGTGATAGAAGCAAGATCCGATGCTGTAAGAGCAATATTGCATAGGAACCTGGAATGTCAGGTCCATGAATCAAGGCAAATTGGAAGTGTCAAACAAGAGATGGCAAGGGTGAACGTTGACATTCTAGGAATCAGCAAACTAAAATGGACTGGAATGGGTGAATTTAACTGAGATGACCATGATATCTACTACTGTGGGCAGGAATCCCTCAGAAGAAATGGAGTAGCCATCATGGTCAACAAAAGAGTCCGAAATGCAGTACTCGGATGCAATCTCAAAAACGACAGAATGATCTCTGTTCATCTCCAAGGCAAACCATGTAATATCACAGCAATCCAAACCTATCCTCCAACTGGTAATGCTGAAGAAGCTGAAGTTGAACGGTTTTATGAAGACCTACAAGGCCTTTTAGAACTAACACCCCAAAAAGATGTCCTTTTCATTATAAGGGACTGGAATGCAAAAGTAGGAAGTCAAGAAACACCTGGAGTAACAGACAAATTTGGCCTTGCGGAATGAAGCAGGGCAAAGACTGATAGAGTTTTGCCAAGAAAATGCACTGGTGATAGCAAACACCCTCTTCCAACAACACAAGAGAAGACTCTACACATGGACATTACCAGATGGTCAACACCAAAATCAGATTGATTATATTCTTTGCAGCCAAAGATGGAGAAGCTCTATACAGTCAACAAAAACAAGACCAGGAGCTGACTGTGGCTCAGATCCTGAACTCCCTATTACCAAATTCAGACTTAAATTGAAGAATGTAGGGAAAACCGCTAGACCATTAGGTATGACCTAAGTCAAATCCCTTATGATTATACAGTGAAAGTGAGAAATAGATTTAAGGGCCTAGATCTGATAGACAGAGTGCCTGATGAACTATGGAATGAGGTTCGTGACATTGTACACGAGACAGGGATCAAGACCATCCCCACGGAAAAAAAATGCAAAAAAGCAAAATGGCTGTCTGGGGAAGCCTTACAAATAGCTGTGAAAGGAAGAGAGGTGAAAAGCAAAGGAGAAAAGGAAAGATATAAGCATCTGAATGCAGAGTTCCAAAGAATAGCAAGAAGAGATAAGAAAGCCTTCTTCAGTGATCAATGCAAAGAAACAGAGGAAAACAACAGAATGGGAAAGACTAGAGATCTCTTCAAGAAAATCAGAGATACTGAAGGAACATTTCATGCAAAGATGGGCTCGACAAAGGACAGAAATGGTATGGACGTAACAGAAGCAGAAGATATTAAGAAGAGGTGGCAAGAATATACACAGAAGAACTGTACAAAAATGATCTTCACGATCCAGATAATCATGATGATGTGATCACTAATCTAGAGCCAGACATCTTGGAATGTGAAGTCAAGTGGGCCTTAGAAAGCATCACTACAAACAAAGCTAGTGAAGGTGATGGAATTCCAGTTGAGCTGTTTCAAATCCTGAAAGATGATGCTGTGAAAGTGCTGCACTCACTATGCCAGCAAATTTGGAAAACTCAGCAGTGGCCACAGGACTGGAAAAGGTCAGTTTTCATTCCAATCCCAAAGAAAGGCAATGCCAAAGAACGCTCAAACTACCGCACAATTGCACTCATCTCACATGCTAGTAAAGTAATGCTCAAGATTCTCCAAGCCAGGCTTCAGCAAAACGTGAACTGTGAACTCCCTGATGTTCAAGCTAGTTTTAGAAAAGGAAGAGGAACCAGAGATCGAATTGCCAACATCCGCTGGATCATGGGAAAAGCAAAAGAGTTCCAGAAAAACATCTATTTCTGCTTTATTGACTATTCCAAAGCCTTTGACTGTGTGGATCACAATAAACTGTGGAAAATTCTTCAAGAGATAGGAATACCAGACCACCTGACCTGACTCTTGAGAAATCTGTATGCAGGTCAGGAAGCAACAGTTAGAACTGGACATGGAACAACAGACTGGTTCCAAATAGGAAAAGGAGTGCGTCAAGGCTGTATATTGTCACCCTGCTTATTTAACTTCTATGCAGAGTACATCATGAGAAACACTGGACTGGAAGAAACACAAGCTGGAATCAAGATTGCCGGGAGAAATATCAATAACCTCAGATATGCAGATGACACCACCCTTATGGCAGAAAGTGAAGAGGAGCTAAAAAGCCTCTTGATGAAGGTGAAAGAGGAGAGCAAAACAGTTGGCTTAAAGCTCAGCATTCAGAAAACGAAGATCATGGCATCCAGTCCCATCACTTCATGGGAAATAGATGGGGGAAACATTAGAAACACTGTCAGACTTTATTTTCTGGGGCTCCTAAATCACTGCAGATGGTGACTGCAGCCATGAAATTAAAAGGTGCTTACTCCTTGGAAGAAAAGTTATGACCAACCTAGATAGTATATTCAGAAGCAGAGACATTACTTTGCCAAAAAAGGTGCGTCTAGTCAAGGCCATGGTTTTTCCTGTGGTCATGTATGGATGTGAGAGTTGGACTTTGAAGAAGGCTGAGCGCTAAAGAATTGATTCTTTTGAACTGTGGTGTTGGAGAAGACTCTTGAGAGTCCCTTGGACTGCAAGGAGATCCAACCAGTCCATTCTGAAGGAGATCAGCCCTGGGATTTCTTTGGAAGGAATGATGCTAAAGCTGAAACTCCAGTACTTTGGCCACCTCATGC
The DNA here is from genome assembly GCF_032405125.1 of Capricornis sumatraensis. Classification (NCBI taxonomy): domain Eukaryota; kingdom Metazoa; phylum Chordata; class Mammalia; order Artiodactyla; family Bovidae; genus Capricornis; species Capricornis sumatraensis. The sequence goes on from NC_091082.1 coordinate 75,539,495, forward strand.
GAAGAGCTGACTCATTGAAAAATACTCTGATGCTGGGAGGGATTGGGGGCAGGAGGTGAAAGGGATGACAGAGGATGAGATGGCTGGATGGCATCACAGACTTGATGGACGTGAGTCTGAGTGAACTCCGGGAGATGGTGATGGACAGGGAGGCCTGGCATGCTGCGATTCATGGGGTCACAGAGTCGGACATGACTGAGCGACTGAACTGAACTGAAATACAGTATATGAATATTTTTTGGATTAGAGACTGTAAAAATTAATAAACAGAAACCTCAATTAAAATAGGAAGTCAAAAGGCGGAGCTTTTATATTTTCTGTGAGAGTGGAATCCAGTAGGGTGAAAAAAGACCTTCTCCTCTTGCCTGGCAAGAGCTCAGCCAGTAAGAGACAGTCACAACTTAACCAGTGAAAACCTGCTATACTTGATCTCTCAATTCCTCCAGTGGACACTTTGTTTGCTATAGGCCTCCCAACTTCCTCTCTTCGAAAGAGTTCTGCTTTCTTCACTGCAGGGATCATGTATGTGTTTCACCATGGTAGCAGACCTCAGATTGTAATTCTTTGCTGACCCCAAATAATTTATCCATTTTTGCTGGAGAAACAGTCAGCAGTCTACTGGGTTAAGTCAACATTTTGGTGGTCCATACAGGAATCCAGAGAAGACCCCCAATGATTCAGGGGCTGATAAGCAAACAGGTGTAGTATGCAAGTTGAGCCCACTGTTGCTCATTGTTTTTGGAGCCAACTCTGGGGTTTGAGGGAAAGTCTTTCTCCTGGATCTGAGTTTCCTCCCTCTTTGCATTTTGAAGTTCTCCAGGCCTTATTTGGGATCTATTTTAAGGTTTTGTCTCTTCTGGTTAAGACTTTCTTCTGTAGGAGAATATTCCTTTTGTACTTTGGCCTGATTCTTTGAAGCCAGGCTGTTTCAACTGAAACTGTGCTATCCCTCAGCCAGATACTTTTAGGAAAGAGAAGTGTTCTGTTGGAATTGTGCTTGTAAACTGTTAGCCTGGCTCCTTGGAATTTAGGCTGTTTCATTAGAGTTGCCCTAAACAGACTTCAGCGTGGATCCTTTAGGATGAAACTGTTTCTCAGAACTAGCTGGTGTGAGGCCTATAGATTATTTAAGCTGTTTAAGGTGTTGAAGCTGCTTGAACAGTTTAGGGTGTTTAAAATTAAGTGCTTCAAAGTGCCTCTAGGCCTCTAATCAGCCTTTCCAATGTCCTCCAAATTCTCAACTGTAGAGGGTCTTCCCAATCCTCCCTCTTAATCAGCTGGAGAAACACTACTCCAGACTGGGGATGAATCTCTTCCAGTCCTAAATAACAAGGAAGTCACACTGTCAGTACTCAACTCACTACCATAAATCAGAGCCAACTCAGAATACTAAAACATTTCAAACAGTGGAGATCTCTGATGAACCTCAGAAGGCTGCTAACTCTGAACGTATTCCCTTTTGTTTAGGTCCTTGGAGACGTACACTTTGGTCCTTAGTCCCTCTGCCCCTGTTTATTTACTAGGCTGTGTGTGTGTGTGTGTGTGTGTTTGTGTGTGTTTTTCTCAGTTGCTGAGTCATGTCTGACTCTTTGGACTCCATTGACTGTAGCCTGCCAAGCTCCTCTGTCCATGGGATTCTCCAGGCAAGAAGTACTGGAGTGTGTTGCCATTTCCTTCTCCAGGGGATCTTCGTGACCCAGGGACTTAACCCATGTCTCTTACATCTCCTGCATTGGCAGGCAGGTGGATTCTTTGCCACTGCACCACCTGGGAAGCCCTACTAGGTTGGGACTTCTTAGAAAAGTATCATACCAGAGATTCTTTCTCCCAAAAAGGGGAAGTGATTCTAGAATTTGACCATAAAGAGGGCAGCCAAGCTGGTAAATTAAACGACATTTTGAAATCTCCTTTGCTACATCTCTGATGATACTGGAGCTGATTCAGGAAACAGGAAACATTTGTCTCTATTGAATCAGTTACCACATTCCTTACAGGCAAAATCTGCAATTGATATTGGCAAAATTCATAGCATACCTTCCACCAAGATTCAAATAGATCCCTGAAAATATCTTCCTAGAAGTAATGAATGACCTATAAGTAATATAACCCTTCAAGGTATAAAGCCCATAATAGAGGATTACAAGACTTAAGGCTTCATTATTCCTTGTGCTAGACCCTGTAATACTCTTTTTTTTACTGATGAGAAAAACCCAAAGTCTTGTCCTGGGGCCCTGAGCAATAAACAACATTGTTATCCCTCAACACACCCTATTGTTTCTAACCCTCATGTACCACCAACATCCGTTTTCATCAGAAGCAAATTCTTTATTGTAACTGATTTTGGCAGTGCATTCATTACTATTCCTGTCAATGAAGCTAGCCAATACCTTCTGCCTTCACTTGAGAAGAAACAAAATTACCTGGACAGAAATGCCTCAGGGTTTTACTGAGAGTCCTTATTGCTCACAAATCCTGAAGGCTGAGCTCCTGATATAAAGCTTCCTAGAGTTCTCCTTTGTCACAATATGTGGACCATTTGTTCCTTTGCTCTTCTTCTCAAGCTTTCTCGTAGGAAGACAGCATCCACTTGCTAAAGCTTTTAGAAATACAAAGTCATCTCAAGAAAACTTGGAGTTTGCTCAAACATAGCCATCGCAAGAAAACTTGGAGTTTGCTCAAACATAGCCTTAGTATCAAGTCTATGCCCCAACCAGTAATGCTGGAGAAGCTGAAGTAACGGTTCTATGAAGACCTACAAGACCTTTTAGAACTAACACCCCAAAAAGATGTCCTTTTCATTTTAGGGGACTGGAATGCAAAAGTAGAAAGTCAAGAAATACCTGGAGTAACAGGCAAATTTGGCCTTGGAGTACAGAATGAAGCAGGGCAAAGACTAACAGAGTCTTGCCAAGAAAATGCACTGGTCATAGCAAACACCCTCTTCCAACAACACAAGAGAAGACTCTACACATGGACATCACCAGATGGCCAACACCAAAATCAGATTGATTATATTCTTTGCAGCAAAAGATAGAGAAGCTCTAAACAGTCAGCAAAAACAAGACCAGGAGCTGACTGTGGCTTGGATCATGAACTCCGTATTGCCAAATTCAGACTTAAATTGAAGAAAGTAGGGAAAACCACTAGACCATTCAGGTATGACCTAAGTCAAATCCCTAATGATTATACAGTGGAAGTGAGAAATAGATTTAAGGGCCTAGATCTGATAGACAGAGTGCCTGATGAACTATGGAATGAGGTTCATGACGTTGTACAGGAGACACAGATCAAGACCATCCCCATGGAAAAGAAATGCAAAAAAGCAAAATGGCTGTCTGAGGAGGCCTTACAAATAGCTGTGAAAAGAAGAGAAGCGAAAGGCAAAGGAGAAAAGGAAAGATATAAGCATCTGAATGCAGAGTTCCAAAGAATAGCAAGAAGAGATAAGAAAGCCGTCTTCAGTGATCAATGCAAAGAAATAGAGGAAAACAACAGAATGGGAAAGACTAGAGATCTCTTCAAGAAAATTAGAGATACCAAGGGAACATTTCATGCAAAGATGGGCTTGATAAAGGACAGAAATGCTATGAACCTAACAGAAGCAGAAGATATTAAGAAGAGGTGGCAAGAATACACAGAAGAAAAGAGCTTCAAAAAAGAGCTTCATGTACAAAAAAGAGCTTCATGACCCAGTTAATCACGATGGTGTGATCACTCACCTAGAACCAGACATCCTGGAATGTGAAGTCAAGTGGGACTTAGAAAGCATCACTACGAACAAAGCTAGTGAAGGTGATGGAATTCCATTGAGCTGTTTCAAATCCTGAAAGATGACGCTGTGAAAGGGCTGCACTCAATATGCCAGCAAATTTGGAAAACTCAGCAGTGGCCACAGGACTGGAAAAGGTCAGTTTTCATTCCAATCCCAAAGAAAGGCAATGCCAAAGAATGCTCAAACTACCGCACAATTGCACTCATCTCACATGCTAGTAAAGTAATGCTCAAGATTCTCCAAGCCAGGCTTCAGCAATACATGAACTGTGCACTTCCAGATGTTCAAGCTGGTTTTAGAAAAGGCAGAGGAACCAGAGATCAAATTGCCAACATCCACTGGATCATCAAAAAAGCAAGAGAGTTCCAGAAAAACATCTATTTCTGCTTTATTGACTATGCCAAAGCCTTTGACTGTGTGGATCACAAGAAACTGTGGAAAATTCTTCAAGAGATGGGAATACCAAACCACCTGACCTGACTCTTGAGAAACCTGTATGCAGGTCAGGAAGCAACAGTTAGAACTGGACATGGAATGACAGGCTGGTTTCAAATAGGAAAAGGAATACGTCAAGGCTGTATATTGTCACCCTGCTTATTTAACTTCTATGCAGAGTACATCCTGAGAAACACTGGGCTGGAAGAAGCACAAGCTGGAATCAAGATTGCCAGGAGAAATATTAATAACCTCAGATATGCAAATGACACCACCCTTATGGCAGAAAGTGAAGAGGAACTAAAAAGCCTCTTGATGAAAGTGAAAGAGGAGAATGAAAAAGTTGGCTTAAAGCTCAACATTCAGAAAATGAAGACCATGGCATCTGGTCCCATCATTTCATGGGAAATAGATGGGGAAACAGTGGAAACAGTGTCAGACTTTATTTTTTTGTGCTCCAAAATCACTGCAGATGGTGATTGCAGCCATGATATTAAAAGACGCTTACTCCTTGGAAGAAAAGTTATGACCAACCTAGATAGCATATTCAAAAGCAGAGACATTACTTTGCCAAAAAAGGTGTGTCTAGTCAAGGCTATGGTTTTCCAAGTGGTCATGTATGGATGGGAGAGTTGGACTATGAAGAAAGCTGAGCACTGAAGAACTGATGGTTTTGAACTGTAGTGTTGGAGAAGACTCTTGAGAGTCCCTTGGACTGCAAGGAGATCCAACCAGTCCATTCTGAAGGAGATCAACCCTGGGATTTCTAATGGGAATGATGCTAAAGCTGAAGCTCCAGTACTTTGGCCACCTCATGCAAAGAGCTGACTCATTGAAAAAGACTCTGATGCTGGGAGGGATTGGGGGCAGGAGGAGAAGTGGGCGACCGAGGATGAGATGGCTGGATGGCATCACGGACTCAATGGATGTGAGTCTGAGTGAACTCCGGGAGATGGTGATGGACAGGGAGGCCTGGCGTGCTGCGATTCATGGGGTCGCAAAGAGTAGGACACGACTGAGCGACTGAACTGAACTGAACTGAACTGAACTGAATTTTAAAACAAGGGCTACATCTATATTCTGATAGGCTTCCTGGTGTTCAAAACCCCAAACTAAGCATCAGCTGTGAGGTTTTCTTAAGTCAGTTGTGTATGCCCAGCATTGGATTCCAAATTTCTCTCTTATGGTCAAATTTTCGTTTTTTTTTTACTGAAGAGCAACACGCCCAACACAATTTTATGGAAAGAACTGGGTGACCCAGACTTTAAGGGCCTTGAAGAAGAGTTTGATAAGCACACCTACCCTTGGATTCCCAATGGTCAGATTCTCATTTTCCTTTTTCGTGTATAAAAATGAAGAGAATGCCCTTGAGGTATTCACCCAAACCACTGGGACCACCATTAACCCATAAGTTGTTATAGCCAGCAACTGGATCCCCCTTACCTTAGAGCCATTACTGCCACTGACCTTTTGGTTAAGACCATCAAGAAAATCTTTATGGGATCCTCTTTATCCATTTTTTACCTCATGAAATAAAAGTCCTCCTGAATCCCAGCCTACTCAGGATTTCTCAGTCAACCATCTCACCTGTGTTTCATTTCCCAATCTATTCACTTTCCCTCCAACATGAGACGCCACACATAGGAGAGGCCCTTTCTGATACAGAGGGATAGAAAGGAACTGAAACTAGAAATCCAGACTCTTGATCAGCAGTGCTTTCAGAGAAAGATCTTCATCAAAAGGGGAAAATGTAAAATATTAATAAACAGAAACCTCACTTACATAAAATCGAGAAAACAGAAGGGCAGTTTCTCACACTCTTTGATGACAGCAGAGCCCAAGGAGAAGAACATAGACTTCTTTCTTGGCAAAAGCTCAGACAATGAGAGACTGTTATGACTCAGCCAATAGGAAGCCACTGTACTTCAAACTCTTAACTCCTCCAGTAGATACTTTGTTAACTCTAGCCCTCCGAATTTTCTTTACCCTTCTTTAAAAGATTTCTCCTCTCCTATCTGTGGAGGGAGTTGTACAGACTCTCCATGGCTTCAGACCCCAAATTGCAAATCTTTACTGATTCTGAACAAACTCTTTCTTGCTGGAAAAATAACTGGCAGTCTATTTGCTATAGGTCAACAAAACAAAAAGGAAACATAATTTTATAATAAAATTATAAGATAATTTTGTATATCAAAAGAAGGATTAATTAATTTGTTAGATATGAGCTTCCCTTGTGGCTCAGCTGGTAAAGAATCTGCTGGCAACATGGGTGGTCTGGGTTCTATCCTTGGGTTGGGAAGATCCCTTAGAGAAGGGAAAGGCTACCCACTCCAGTGTTCTGGCCTGGAGAACTCCATGGAGTGTATATGTATAGTCTCTGGGGTTGCAAAGAGTTGAACACGACTGAGTGACTTGACTTACTTACTTAGATGCAGCAATAGCATTGTGATTATACATATATTTTAGAGATACATACTGAAGTATTTAGAGATAAAATAATATGGTGTCTAAATTTTTCTTTAATTTGTGGTGAGAAGAGATAAACGAAGATTGGCTATAAGATGATACTGTTCTCTTTACTTTTATATATGGAAGACATTCACTATCATAAAATGTTTTATAAGAAGGAAATGATTAGTCATATAAAAGAAATACTGTTATACTCTACAACATAGAGTGTTATTTTTAATACTATAATAATTTAATACATAATTAAATCAAGATAATATTACATTGTAATTTTAAAGACCCTTGTAGGAAGAGAATTTGCTCTCTTCCTTGGAAAACCAGTGCATGGCTTATTTTCCATGTGCACCACAATGCTTCAAGTAAGACAAATGCCATGAATATGGAAACTGCAGTTTACAGTATATATATATATATATATCTAGAACCAAGGGGAGATGAATCAGACAAAAAGTTGCAGTCATTCAGTTATACAGTCCTGCCAAGTTGGTCTGCGGCAACAAAACTCTCCAGTTAAGCTTTTTTTGTTAACAATCAGAGGTTCCATGTTTTCTGCAGGTTCTTTTTTTTTTTTTTTTACTATGCTTTGGATGAGATTCATCACAGAATGAGAACTTTGGAACTCCAACAGTGGCAGTACAAAGCTTTTTATCTCCCAAACCCTCCATGCCAAAAGCATGTATTATCTTGGGGTTGTCTTTCTGGATGTGAAGGTTTTCCATAGATTTGCTCTGATGATATTTAACACAAAAATCTTTTGTAAGTTACATAACCAAGAGCAACTATCCCAGCAGCAGCGGTTACTGCTCTAATATGTTTTACTCTGAAATAATGACAAATTCTAAAAATGTAAAAAAAAGATTGTTTTGTTGTTATTGACGTTTTTAAAAAGTAGCAGAAAGTTAACAGTAAAGTCATATGAAACCAACAGTAATTTAATTATCTTCTATTCAAGCAACAAATCTTAAATGGAAGAAAAGCTTTTCACTCACTAAGGTTATAACTTGGTACATAACTGAATCATTCGTGTCAGGTCAGACTCCTGAGATAAGAGGAGATCATGAGCTGAGGAAATAACCTGAAAATTTTTAAAATGTCTCCAGAATGTTTCTGTCTAGATTCTTTGTGACAATGTAATTTATAATATGGAATATGTATGTAGTCTTTTCCCATTTCTGACACAGAAAAACTTCTGGAATTTTCAAGTGATGAGAGTAATCAAGGTGTCTTTTGTTATGTTAATGAGGCAACTTCTGGGAAGCACCGGGATGGGAGCTAGTGGTCAGGAGGGAAAAAAACCTTGTGATTAGAAGGTTGGAACTTTCAGTCCTTCTTCCTGATCACTGGGGAGAGGGGAGGGACTGAAGATTGAGGTCAATCACAAATGACTGATAGCCTAATCAATTTTGTGTCTGTACTGAAGCCTACATACAAATCCACAAGGAATTTCAAGACAGCTTCAGGGCTAATAAACATGTCAATTTGGGAAGAATGGTGCACTTGGAGAGGGCATGGAAGCTCTGCACCCTTCCCCATAGTTTGCCTTGTGCATCATGTCCATCTGGCTGTTCCCGAGTCATATTAATAAACCAGTAATCTAGTGAGTAAACTGGTTTTCTTGAGTGCTGTGAGCTGCTGAGCAAATTAATTGAACCTAAGGAGGGGGTCCTTGGGAACCTTTGGTTTATAGCTGGTGGCTCAGAAGCATAGGTGACAACCTGGGCTTGCACTTGACATCTGAAGCAGAGGGCAGTCTCGTGAGAGTGAGCCCTTAATCTGGCGAACCTCCAGATCGATAGTGTCAGAACTGTGTTGAATTGTAGGACTCCCGGATGATATCAGAGAATTCTTGGTGGCGTGGGGAAAACCCCTGACCTGAACTGGAGTGAGAATCATTATTTCTTCAAGTTCCTTTTTAATGCTCCTAATCAATGACCCCTATCATTCTCAGTCCCACAGAAATTGTGCTATAAATTTTCATCCTTTCTTTCTTTCATTGCAGTTGCAGTCAGTTAACAAATCTTGATGAGTCTTGTTTACTAATGTGTTGTACATTGCCTTCTCCCATCTTTAATTTCCACACCTCACATCTGACTCCTGCTTAATAGCTGAATCCTCATACTACTGACATACTACTTCCTAAAAGGCTGGTTTTGATCACATCATCCTATACTGAAGAACTTCCAGTCATCCTTCATTGTTTGATGTCAACCTTTATTTCTTTGCCCAACAGTCTACATTTTCCTTTATCCCCACATAATCTACAGCTGGCCCTTTCTTCTCCCCCCATGAAGTTTTGTTCTGTACTGGACTCCATTCTCCAAATGTCTCCACTCTGTCCTCAAAACCTACTCTTCATAAGCCCTTGTCCTCTAACTGTTGGGCTTCCCTGGTTAGGCTTGGTAAATAGGAAGTACTCTCAAGGGATATGAGTTGAATAAAACTAAAGGAGTTTAAAAGAAATTTTTTCTTTAAAATAGAATGGGGAAAAAAAAAATCCCAAACAAAATTATTTTCTCTCCATCCTAATTAGAATCATAGTAAATTATATAGAATCTCAGAGTAAAAAGAGATCATAAAATTTATATACTCCAATGCCCTTCCAAAGTCAAAGTGTTCTATAGAATAGTCCCTAGCATATGTCCCCTCTTTTCCAAGAAATTCCTTCCAGCCTTTGAAAGCTTTCATTTTTAGAAAGTTCTCTCTTATATCAAACTTCCTACCTCCTCAGAGTTACATCCATTGACCTTGTCCACTCCCCTGGATCTTTAATGATAAAGGCCCCGTTTCCATCCTCATGATAGTACTTCAATTATTTTATGATTGCTATCACTTGGTTTACTCTTCTCTAAGCTGGAAATTTCCAATTTTAAAAACTGTGCATGACAGGATGTGTTTTTGAGACTCACAGAGCCTGCTGACTAAATCATCCTTGTGCACTCACTACCTTAAGAGAACTCTTTTTTGGCAGGCAGCTGTGCTGTCTTAAATGTCTGATTTCTCTGTCATATGTGAGTTCCCTAGAATGAGTGACTGTGTCATATTCATCCTGTGTTTCCATTTGCCTTGCCCAGTTATTAGCAGTTTCATTTTTATTTATTTTTGAACAAATAGATGGATGGATTCACCTATTCCCCTTTAATGCTTCAATGTGCCTCTTCCTCTCAGAAACACAACTCAATATTTCAAATGAGGTCTGGTGAGTAGAGAGAGGATTGAAGCCATACTTGTTCAAGATAGAATATCACACTTCCTGTGACGCAGCTTGAGATTACATTAGCATGTTTTTTTTCCTCAACCAAACACCCTATTGGCTCATATAAAATATATTTTAAATTAAAATCAAACTTGTTTACATATACATCCAAACCGTATCTTCCTAGCATGTATTGGTGTAATAGCACTTTTTTCTTATCTAATATAAGAATAATGTTTATCCATGATAAGTTTATTCTTGCTGAATCTAACAAACCATGCTCTGAGATCATCTAGGATTCTGATACAATCATTCATTATATTTGTTATACCTCCTACTGGTGGGTCAGCTGGTAAAGAATCTGCCTGCAATGCAGGAGACCCCGGTTCGATTCCTGTCTCAGGAAGGGATAGGAGAAGGGATAGGCTACCCACTCCAGTATTCATGGGCTTCCCTGGTGGCTCAGATTGTAAAGAATCCACCTGCAATGTGGGAGACCTGGGTTCAATCCCTGGGTTGGGAAGATCCTCTGGAATAGGGCATGGCAACCCACTTCAGTATTCTTGCCTGGAGAATCCCCATGGACAGAGGAGCCTGGTGGGCTACAGTCCAGGGGTTGCAAAGAATAGGACATAGCTGAACAACTAAGCACAGCACCTTTTCTTTGCTAATTATGATAATGTCTAATAGTTCTTTTTTCCATGTATTGATAAAAGTTTTAATTTACTCATTAATTTAATCAATGACTATTAATTGAGCATCTAGTAAATGCAAGCACTTATTCTAGGTGCTGGAGATGAAGCTTATATTCTAGGGTTCAGTTCAATTCAGTTCAGTCGCTCAGTCGTGTCCGACTCTTTGCCACCCCATGAATCACAGCACGCCAAGCCTCCCTGTCCATCACCAACTCCCAGAGTTCACTCAAACTCATGTCCATCAAGTCAGTGATGCCATCCAGCCATCTCATCCTCTGTCGTCCCCTTCTCCTCCTGCCCACAACCCTTCCCAGAAACAGAGTCTTTTCCAATGAGTCAACTCATCACATGAGGTGACCAAAGTATTGGAGTTTCAGCTTCAGCATCAGTCCTTCCAGTGAACACCCAAGGCTAATCTCCTTTAGGATGGTCTGGTTGGATCTCCTTGCAGTCCAAGGGACTCTCAAGAGTCTTCTCCAACACCACAGTTCAAAAGCACCAATTCTTCAGCTCTCAGCTTTCTTCTCACATCCATACATGACCACTGGAAAAACCATAACCTTGACTAGACACACCTTTTTTGGCAAAGTAATGTCTCTGCTTTTGAATATGCTATCTAGGTTGGTCATAACTTTCATTCCAAGGAGTAAGCATCTTTCAATTTCATGGCTGCAATCACCATCTGCAGTGGTTTTGGAGCCTCAAAAAATAAAGTCTGACACTGTTTCCACTGTTTCCCCATCTATTTCCCATGAAGTATGGGACCAGATGCCATGATCTTCATTTTCTGAATGTTGAGCTTTAAGCCAACCTTTCATTCTCCTCTTTCACTTTCATCAAGAGGCTTTTTAGTTCTTCTTCACTTTCTGCCATATGGGTCGTGTCATCTGCATATCTGAGGTTATTGATATTTCTCCCGGCAATCTTGATTCCAGCTGTGCTTCCTCCAGCCCAGCATTTCTCTTGATGTACTCTGCATAGAAGTTAAATAATCAGGGTGACAATATACAGCCTTGATGTACTCTTTTCCTATTGGGAACCAGTCTGTCATTCCATGTCCAGTTCTAACTGTTGCTTCCTGACCTGCACATAGGTTTCTTAAGAGGCAGGTCAGGTGGTCTGGTATTCCCATCTCTTTCAGAATTTTCCAGAGTTGATTGTGATCCACACAGTCAAAGGCTTTGACATAGTCAATAAAGCAGAAATTCAAGTTTTTCTGGAACTCTCTTGCTTTTTTGATGATCCAGTGGATGTTGGCAATTTGATCTCTGGTTCCTCTGCCTTTTCTAAAACCAGCTTGAACATCTGGAAGTTCATGGTTCATGTATTGCTGAAGCTTGACTTGGAGAATTTTGAGCATTACTTTATAGCATGAGTGCAATTGTGCAGTAGTTTGAGCATTCTTTTGCATTACCTTTCTTTGGAATTGGAATGAAAACTGACCTTTTCCAGTCCTGTGGCCACTGCTGAGTTTTCCAAATTTGCTGGCATATTGAGTGCAGCACTTTCACAGCATCATCTTTCGGGATTTGAAATAGCTCAACTGGAATGCCATCACCTCCACTAACTTTGTTCGTAGTGATGCTTTCTAAGTCCCACTTGACTTCACATTCTAGGATGTCTGGCTCTAGGTGAGTGATCACAACAACGTGGTTATCTGGGTTGTGAAGCTCTTTTTTGTACAGTTCTTCTGTATATTCTTGCCATCTCTTCTTAATATCTTAATATTCTAGGGTAGTGTTTTACAAAGTCAGCATGCATCAGAATAACTGGGAAGGCTTGTTAAGATACAGATTATTGTAATGGTCTCCACCATCAAAGTTTCTGACTTAATAGATCTGCTGTGTGTGTGGCTGGCTAGAGATTCTGCAGTTCTAACAAGTTCAGAGATGATGCTATCCAGGGCCCACACTTTGAGAATTACTATTCTAAGTAGAGATACACATTTAAATGCTAAGGAGTTAATATTAAGTAAATGTGAGTGCACAAGTCTGAGGCTAGATCCTTGCCTATAGAACACTTCAAGTATTATTTTATATGTTGCTTACAAATATAACAAAAACAATAGGTGGACAGTTAATTATGGTAAAAGAGATATTTAATATATTGGGAAGGAGTAAAGAAAATAGGAAATTGAGCTATACTTTTATAAATTAATCAGTTAATTCAATTGAAATAAAATATTTAGTATTGTTTTTGTTTCTTAGTCACTAAGTTGTGTCTAAGTCTTTGCGACCCTATGGACTATAGCCCACCAGGGTCTTATGGCCATGGGATTTCCCAGGCAAGAATATTGGAGTGGGTTGCCATTTCCTTCTCTAGGGGATCTTCCCAGCCTAGGAACTTAACCCATATCTCCTGCATTGCAGGCAAATTCTTTACCTATGAGCCACCAGTTGAAATGTGAGCCAAATGCCCAGCTGAAACAGGGTATTGAAAAGATGAGTGGTGATTTAAAGGGTTGTGACACAGAGTCCTTCCTCTAGCCTGATTCCAAGTGTCCTGCTTCCAAAGTGGTAACTACAACAGAGACCCACTGCAGTGGTTTGCTGGAGCCATCCCTGTCCTGTTGTGTGAATAAACCTAATAATATGTAAATCATACTAACTACCAAACTAAGACCTCCTACTCACTGTCAAAGTTTTTAGCATTTATAAGCTCATTAGATGGATAGTTCAGCTCTCAAGCACCCAAATGGTTTAGCTTTCATTATGTCAATGCTTCCAAATTTTTTGACATAGAAATATCATGTTTGTGTGTGTTTTAGTTTTTGCCGGTTTCGAGTTCACTAACAGCTCCTACTTCATTATTTTATAGGTATTTACCTACCATGTTAGTCGTTAATTTTCCCCAGATGGAGGCTTCATATTTTATATTATTTGAATTAAAGTGAAATGCAATTTTGTGTTGAGGAACTTACACCGCTAACTGAGACAATTTAAAGTGTCTGGATGGTGCCATACATTCAGAGCAGGAAGTAATCGTTTATGTGCGCAGTGACAAAGCAAGCTGCTGTAGACTCCTTTAAAATTCCTCTGTTGAAGTCCTATCTCCAGTGTGGTGGTATTTGGAGAGGGGGCCTTTGGGAGGTCGGTGCGTTTAGAGAAGTTCATGAGGCTCTCATGATGAGATTAATCCTTTTATAAATGGGGACACCAGAGAGTTTGGGCCATTCCTCTCCCTGAAGGTGAGGACACTGTAAAAAGACCTGTCTACAAGCCACAAAGACAGCTCTCCCTAAAACCTGACCATGCCAGTAACTTGATCTTGGGCTTCTAGCCTCCAGAACTGTGGGAATTCAAATTTCTGCCATTTAATGCACACAGTTAGAGGTATTTTGCGATGGAAGTCCAAGTTGACTAAAACACAAAATGTTTTAAATGAAACTTTTAAGTGAAATTAGAACCACCTCTACCATCTCTACTAATAATACTCAGAATTTTTCTGCAAATGAAACAGACTCAATTTGACTTTTTAAAGACTGATTGTACTGGAACTTTGAACATTACAAAGATATGACCTGATTGTTAATTTTCATTGTACTTCATCGCAGACATAACCCATTAAAAAATAACAAGATGACTCTTAAATAAAGTTCGATGCAAGGTACAAATTCAGCTCCAGTACTTTGGCCACCTCATGCAAAGAGTTGACTCATCGGAAAAGACTTTGATGCTGGGAGGGATTGGGGGCAGGAGGAGAAGGGGACGACTGAGGATGGTGATGGATGGCATCACCAACTCGATGGACATGAGTTTGAGTGAACTCTGGGAGTTGGTGATGGACAGGGAGGCCTGGCGTGCTGCGATTCAATGGGTCACAAAGAGTCGGACACGACTGAGCGACTGAACTGAACTGAACTGAACTGAACTGCAACAAATTCTTCAGCTAAGAAAAAACAGTGCAAAACCACGTATCCTTTCTCCTTTCTTTTACAAGAAAATCACTGACATTCAGAATGGTGCCCAGAGTCATAACTAGTTATGATTATTTGAACATACCGTTCTTGGGTTATATAATTTGACATCCCACGTGTATCCTCTTAAACTACAACTGTATCTTGTTAGGACATGATAGCAGGCTAAGTTGTGCAGAAGATTCTAAGGGCTGAGGAGGATACTGATTGGCAACATCTGAGTCAGTCAGATGTTCAGATTTCCAGGAAAGGTCCCACAAACAACTACTATAAGTGCATAGACAGTCAGCTGTCAAAACAACAGCCTTTCTGTTTTCCAAAGCAATACATGTGTACAACCCATAAACAAACTGTCAAGGAGATTGTACATCTGGACAACACAGTTGCAAAGTTAATTTCGGTTGGAAGAAAACTATGCCTCTGGTTTTAATTTAGATGGAATTTTGATCAGAGAAAGAATCCTATCTTGGGCATTTCTGATACTTCTATGGACATGTGCAACAATTCTATGAGCTGCCAAACACAGAAGATTCTGAGAAATAATACTTTGAGTGAAGTCAAGAAGTGTCTGAAGGCTTTGTCTCATGGACCAGCAACCTGACCATTCAATATCATATTATAGACTCAGTATTTCAAGATTCATATTATAAAAATAACATGAAATAGTGAGTGGCGAAAACCACTGAACAGTTTCTCCTGCCTTAGAAGACTATGGCGAGTTTCTCTCACTCTTGGAAAAGAGCAATCGCCATCATCAAAGTAGTGAAGCTTCTCTCATACTCTTGCTTACTCAGAGCATTTGGAGCTTACTCAATCCTTTGGTTATTTCTGATATTACTAAGATTCATGTAAATCCACTGTCTCCAGGCGACAACCTGAAAGAACCAAGTATCTCTTTTCATCCCAGTCATTTTTAAGGGATATATAAGCATATTTGTGGGACTTCTCTGGTAGCCAGTGGTAAAGAATCCGCCTGCCAATGCAGAAGATGTGGGTTCAATCCCTGGGTCAGTAAGATCCTCTGGAGGAGGAAATGACAACCCACTCCAATATTCTTGCTGGGGAAATCTCATGGCCAGAGGAACCTTGTGGGATACAGTCCATGGGGTCGCAAAAGACTTGGACATATAAGGATTGGTAATGGAGAATGAGTAACTTTCATGATGTTGCATAAGTGAGCTCATGCAAGAGTCAGATTCCTTTTACCATGCTCTCAGTCTTTCCTGCTTCTTTCTCCCGAGTAGGACACGGTCCACTGTGTCATACAGCTGCCTTCTGTACTGTTGTCACAGCAGTCTCTTGATAGTTTCCATCTGCAGTTAGGACCACCTCTGAAGTCTACTAAGCTCATATTACCACTAGAGGAAGAGTCTGAGGAGCATCCAACACTCAACTGTCAGCTGTCACCCTGAACACCCATCTTAGCAGCTATCCTCACCATTCTGACAGAAGTGGCCCTCCACTTGCTTGTGACCAGGTTAAGATGTTTTTAATAAACTCTTAAGATGTTGGCTTTTTAAGCTTAAATAAAGCCAACATACAAAATTATAAATAGATGCATTTGAGAAACTATTCATTTTTATGAGTTAAAAATTTGGCCAAAGAATTATCACAATTCCCCTAGATAATGACAGTTCCTAGCACTAAATGTTCTACTATATAGAACTTCTTTTTACCTGCAACTGTATAAGAACATAAAGCTATCACCTTATATGTCAATATTTCATATACTCTGTGTATTAATTCATATTATCTTTTTAAAAATTTTTAAAATATAAACTTATTTATTTTAATTGGAGGTTAATTACTTTACAATATTGTATTGGTTTTGCCATACATCAACATGAATCCGCCACAGGTATACACGTGTTCCCCATCCTGGACCCCTCTCCCTCCTCCCTCCCTGTACCATCCCTCTGGGTCATCTCAGTGCACCAGCCCCAAGCATCCAGTATCATGCATCTAACCTAGACTGGCAATTCATTTCATATATGATATTATACATGTTTCAATGACATTCTCCCAAATCATCCCACCCTCCCTCTCCCACAGAGACCAAAAGACTGTTCTATACATCTGTGTCTCTTTTGCTGTTTCACATACAGGGTGATTGTTACCATCTTTCTAAATTCCATAAATATGCGTTAGTATACTGTATTGGTGTTTTTCTTTCTGGCTTACTTCACTCTGTATAATCGGCTCCAGTTTCATCCACCTCATTAGAACTGATTCAAATGTATTCTTTTTAATGGCTGAGTAATACTCCATTGTGTATATGAACCACAGCTTTCTTATCCATTCATCTGCTGATGAACATCTAGGTTGCTCCCATGTCCTGGCTATTATAAACAGTGCTGCAATGAACACTGGGGTACACGTGTCTGTTTCAATTCTGGTTTCCTCGGTGTGTATGCCCAGCAGTGGGATTGCTGGGTCAAAAGGCAGGTCTATTTCCAATTTTTTAAGGAATCTCCACACTGTTCTCCATACATATTATCTTAATAACAATTTTGTAAACAATATGAAACAAGAATGGTGTCAATTTTGTAGTTGTAGAATCTAAGAGAAATGAAATGAGAAGTATACAGTCTCATTGGTTGGGAATCAAACTCAAAACTCAGACTTCAATTTCAAGTCCTGTGTGCTTTCTACTCTACAGTGTCTTCCTCTGAACATTTGTACCTAATAGAAACATTCAGGTAAATTAAATGGTATCTATTTCTATTTAAAAATTGGGTTTCCCTGGTGGCTCAGTTGATAAAGAATCCACCTGCAATTCAGGATACTGCCAGCAATGCAGGAGACTCTAGTTCAATCCCTTGGTCAGGAAGATTCCCTGGAGAAGGAAATGGCAGCTCACGCCAGTATTCTTGCCTGGAAAATCCCTGGATGGAGGAGCCTGGAGGGCTACAATCCATGGGATCTCAAGAGTCGGACATGACTGAGTGACTAAACCACCTAATCATCTACTCTACAGTGTCTGCCTTTGAACCTTTGTACCTAATAGAAACATTCAGGTAGATTAACACATGGCATCTGCTGCTATTTAAAGATTAAGGATCAGGAATCCATAGTATTGCATATTAACTCATAATCAACACTAATGATGCAAAACAGTGATATACATATTTTCTCAACATCATAATAACTGTTTTCTTAACTCTGCATGTCTTTACTATACTTTAAGCCTAAGGGCTGACTTCAGCCCGATATGGGGGATATAAAGGCCTGTAGAGTTTATGGTGAATCAGGAGGCAGACTTTGCTGTTAATTTCATATCAACCTGAGACTCTTTTCTGATAACTGGACTTCTTAATAATCTGCATTCCTAATCCATATTCCAAATCTCTTCCCTTTTGCCTCAGTTTCTGTCTGAGGACCATTTCTGTCCTGATGAATCCTATTGCTTCAAGCAGCACTCACACCCTGTGCCAAGTACTTCCTGTCTGCAGCAACACTTCCTCCATACTGATGTTAGTCTGCCCTCTGGGATCCGGAGGGCTGCCTGGCAGAGATACCACGGCCTTTAGAGTCTGATCATGATGGGTTTGAATCACTCATGCTTTACTTTTAGCAATTAACTTTAATCTCTGCAACTACTCCGTGAAGTTGTTTTTCAGTTCCCATTTTACAAATATAAAACCAAGGCAAGTTACTTAACTTCCTGAAGTTTCAGCTTCAAAATTCATAAAATGCTATCATTACTATTATTGCTTAACCAAGACCTCTCTAATGTTGACCAGAAATGGAACTCTCCTCCATCATTGCTTTTCTGGGTCTATGGATTCCCTGCAGACCCGGAAGCATGTGTCAAGGCTCCAGGTTCCTTTCCTTCCTACTTAGCTCTATTTTACGACAGTCTGGGCAGAATACCCCAGGAAAAAAAATGCAAGTTGACAAAGCAAAGTATTGATGTCTAAATCAGCACTTCTTGTCATAAGTTTAAGACAGCAAGCAGAGGTAATATACTGTGAAATCCAAAAGGCATCCACCTTAGTACAGTTCATATTTTCGTGTATCATTGTCCCCTTTGTACTTGAAACAGTCATGTATTCACTTTACCTTGTCTTGTTTTCCTTAACATGAATCGGTCGCTGCTTTCTGTTCTTGTGCTATAGATCCGTTCGTTTATTGTCAGGTTCCTCCTCATGAACAAAGCCTCCTCTTCAGGCAAGGAAGGTTGTCTATACTGTTCTTGCCTTTTTCTCCAGCACGTAGAGGAGCTTGGAATACTATGGTTCCTCAATAATATTTCTTAATAAACAGTCAAAAAGGAAGGAAAGGGGAGAAGGAAGGAAGAAAGGGAGGGAGGGAAGAAGAAGCACCCTTGGGGTAAGGTTGGAAAGAGTAAATTTTTAATAATTTTGATAATAATCTCTGAGACTTATTGAGTATTTACTCTTATTGAGTGATTATGTCCTTTTCTAAGAAACCAATATGTATTAATTAATTTAGTGGTACAAGTACATATTAAAAGATAGGTAAGATTGGAAAACTGGGACAAAGAGGTTAAATAACCTGTTCATGGCCACAAACCTCATAATAATGTGGTTAGGATTCCAGCCCAGGAAATTTAAGTCCAGATTCTGTGCTCTTAATCTCCATGATGTATTGCTTCTTTTTAGAGTGCAAAATTAATGCATGTAATAAAAAAAATAAGGCTGAACATATATTGCTCTAAAAGCAAGTGATTTAAAGGAACAACTCTAAGAAGGTTCTCAGTAATTGTTATTACATTCTGTAAACAACAAACAAACAAAAATCCTTATTTAGGCAAATTCACAGCAAACCCTTGAGACAAGAGGGATAGGAGAGAGAGAGGGACCAGACTGGATCACACATTTCTTGGCCAGACACAGTACAGATCAATAAATCACAAACAGTTTACAGAACACCCTCATCCAACTTTGAGGGTGTTTCAAGGAACCCTCCCACCTGGAATCTGTGCTGATTCTTTTCATATTGTATTTCCCCAAGGATGACTCACAGGAAACTGAGGTTTCAGAAGTATGTGTTTTCCTATGGCATTTCTCTACCTTCACTGCAGAAGTTTTAAAGATAAGTGATTCTGTGGTTGTGTTTTTTCCCATTTAGTTTAAGGAAAGAAGGTCACTACTTTTCAACTAATTTTTACAATTTCTCAAATCCTAATAGCATTTATGCTGTTATGGTAAGGGATGATAGTGATGATAAGCCTATTGACTGTGGTTCAAATACTCCAGTAAGTGAGGGTATGAAGAGAGTTTAAAAAACAAAAACAAAAAAAACTCTCGATAATATGTAAAATTGCAATAAAAAGTAGTTAGCCACTATGGATAACCACCATGTGTATTGAGCTATGCTACATCTCATGAGGGGTATGAAGATACATGGCGTCACCCTTGCCTCAGACAGCAGAGTCTGTTGGAAGAATCAGAGGTAGAGCAAGCATCTCCAGCAGGGGATGAAGGCAGTGTGATACAGACACAAAGTACAATGATCACACATTTACTGGCATATGATTCATTCCAGCTGGAGGATCCTTTGTGGAAGGTGGCATTTGAAATAGGTCTTGAGAGATTGTAGACTTTAAAAAGAGAAAGAAATATACAGACGAAATTTGTAAAGTGAAAGGGGAGAGTGAAAAAAACTGAATGTTAAAACTCAACATTTAAAAAGCTAAGATCATGGCATCTGATCCCATCACCTCATGGCAAATAGATGGGGAAACATGGAAATAGTGACAGACTTCATTTTCTTGGGCTCCAAAATCACTGCAGATGGTGACTGTGGCCACGGCCAACCTAGACAGCATATTAAAAAGCAGAGACATTTCTTTGCTGACAAAGGTCCATCTAGTCAAAGCTATGGTTTTCCCAGTGGTCATGTATGGATGTGAGAGGTGGACCATAAAGAAAGCTGAGCACCAAAGAATTGTTGTTTTTGAACTGTGGTGTTGGAGAAGACTCTTGTGAGTCGCTTGGACTGCAAAGAGATCAAAGCAGTCCATCTTAAAGGAGATCAGTCCTGAATATTCATTGGAAGGACTGATGCTGAAGCTGAAGCTCCAACACTTTGGCCACCTGATGGGAAAAACAGACTCATTTGAAAAGACCCTGATGCTGAGAAAGATTGAAGGTGGGAGAAGGGGACAACAGAGGTTGAGATGGTTGAATGGCATCACCTACTCGATGGACTTGAGTTTGAGTAAGCTCTGGGAGCTGGTGATGGACAGGGAAGCCTGGCATGCTGGAGTCCATGGGGTCGCAAAGAATTGGACACGACTGAGCAACTGAACTGAATTTGTAAATGTGGAGATGGCAGAGGAGGCTGTGGGGAAAAGCAGCCAGCTCAGAGGTCTGTCTTCCTTCTTTTTCCCTCCCTTCCTCCCTCCTCTTCTCAGCTCCTCCTTCTTTTCTTTCATTCTTTTTTTCCTTCTTTCCTTCCTTCCATGCTCTTTCCTTCCAAAAGATGTCCACCACCAAATGGGTGATACCCCAGAGTACAGGTTCACACATCTCCCCGCAGTGTAGGGAATGATGCCTGATGCTTGTGATACTCAATAAGTATCACTGAAAAAATTGGGTATATTGTGTTCAAATAGGAACTCAGAGAGATGAACAATTCTAATTTATAGATTAAGGAAAAACTTTTGTGCTCTATCACTTATCATATGGAAGATAATTTTTAAAATGTATGAGTATCTATGTGAGCCACACACCACATATTAATAGCTGCAGGTGAGATGAAAGATGGACAAAAATTAAAGAGTTAAGTTAGTTTTCTGACTATCTCTCTTAATAGACTCTGAGACCTCTAGAACAGGGACCATATCTTAATTCATTTAATAGGTTTTTTTAATATCTGTGATGTTTCAGCTGTTGTGTTAAGTATTGTGGTACAAAAATGAAAAATATAGTCCCTACAAATGCTGTGCTTACAACTGATGATGGATAAAGAAAATACAAAGTGTATGCAGCTGATGATTTTTAGATAATATCTACTGCCAGTCACTATGATAGGCAGTGCAAATACATTATTTATTTAGTATACCTTCCCTCTAGGGTAGATATTATCTTCATTTTACAGATAAGGATTTAAAGCTTAGATTGGCTAAGTAACTTGCCTGAGGCCACATAGCTGTTGTAAATCTCACCTGTTAGAGCTGAGATTATAATGCTCAGACTCCAAAACCTGTGCTCTTACCTGTTAATTATACAATGTTAGGAGTTGGCAATACTGTTGATCTTTGAACAATGTGGGGATTAATTCACACATTATTTATAGTCCATCCTTTATGACTGGGCCTCTTTCCCCATCCATGGATTTAACCAAGCATGGATCGTGTATTACCATAACATTTACTACTGAAAAATATTCATGTATAAGTGAACCCTCATGGTTCAGACTCATGTTATTCAAGGGTCAACTACAGTCACTTCCCAAATGGGTGCCTAGGTTGAGTCTTAGGTTCTGAATTTTTAAAGAAGAGAAGTGGTGGGGAGAACATTTGAGGCCAGAAAGCAAGTGGTTTATTAAGACTAGGCCACAGGGTGTATTATGAGAAAGGTGTTGAACATGTGGTTTGAGAAACAGAAACGAGACAGTTTATAAGAAGCACTAGATACTTCAGCTCAAGCCGTGGCTCCCCTTGGCTGAACGTTAGAATCAACTGGGAAAGTTTAAAACACATCAAAGCCTGGACACCTGTCCAGACCAGTTTAAATGAAGCCTCTAGAGGTAGGGTATCAGGCATCTGTATTTTGTAAAGTTCTTCTGGTGATTCTGGCACAGTTTTGGGTGAAAAACCACAGAGCAGAAGCGATAGGAAGCATAGAGAGAATTTACACAGGGAAGTGTGGTGCATGGATTAGAATAGAGGCAGGGAAATCAGTTAGAAGGGGCTAATGATGACGACCTTAATACTATTAGGGGCAAAATGAAAGGAAGTGAAGGAAGATATATGGGAATGATTAGGGAGGAAGCAGAACACACAGGTTTTGTTATCCGTCTAGATGCACAGGCTGGAGAAGATGGGGAATGACTTTTCCATTTCTAGCTTGGATGTTATAAAAGTTAATGGCATTTACTGAGGCAAATATGGGAGAAAGGGCAGGTTTGAGGAAAAGCTGGTGAAGCCTAAAGGCTGTGAATGAGACTTGACAGAAAAAGCCACAGAAAAGAGAGGTGATACAGGATGCTTGGGGCTGGTGCACTGGGATGACCCAGAGGGATGGTATGGGGAGGGAGGTGGGAGGGGGGTTCAGGATTGGGAACACGTGTACACCCATGGCAGATTCATGTTGCTGTATGGCAAAACCAATACAATATTGTAAAGTAAATAATAATAATAATAAAAATAAAATTACATTAAAAAAAAAGAAAAGAGAGGCGACAGTAAGACCAGAAAAGCCAAGAGGAGTAGGTTGTCAATAGTACAAAAATAGTACCAAATGCCTCTAGAATTGGGCTTCCCAGGAGGAGCTGGTGGTAAAGAATACACCTGCTGATGCAGGAGATGCCAGTTTGATCCCTGAGTGGGAAAGATCCCCTGGAGTAGGAAGTGGCAACTCGCTTCAGTATTCTTGCCTGGAAAATTCCATGGACAGAGGAGCCTGGCAGGCTAGTCATGGGACCGCAAAGAGTCGGGCATGACTAAGTGACTGAGCACAGCCCCTAGCATCAGGAGCAACGTGGTTTTACTTAATTGAAAATAAAATATCAAAGTGATGTAGGCTCCTTTCCCTTTGTCTACACTCTAAACAGATTCCTGCTTTGGATTTATGAGGCCAGTTGGCATAAGAGCAGAATTAGAAGAAGCCTGTGTCGGTTGTCATTGTCCTCAGCTCCCGACTCACCCTTCTCTGCTCTGCTTTGTGATGCTGAACTCTGCAAACCACGCTGGCTTTGCCAGCTGCCCGCTGTTAAACACTGCCAAGGAGGGGAGCCGGAGAGAGTCCACAAGGCTACCGGAGAAACAAGCAACGCTTTTTATTCCTCTGAGGGCAGTAGCCATGAACATCACTTCAGAATTGTTTCTTCACCATGCAGCAAGTTTATTACTTCCCCGTGGCAGCAACTGAAACCAATTCATGGTTTTTAATCACACTTGCAGAATCAGCGTCACTATGTCCTCCACCCCAAAACCCCAGCAAGAACTGTCTGATGCCCCCTTTCCTGAGACCTGGGTCCCAGGTCCACAGAGCTCGGGTATCTCAGCTCTATCTGAGTGGCGCTTCTTTTTCTAATGCCTGTATTTCAGCTCCACAGAAAGTATTAAACTTAGAAACGAAGTTTTCAGTTTTGATAATTCCAGCCTTTTCTCCTTGCTGCCTCAGCCCTAAGGGTGGCATCTACTTTCTGCAGCTGGTGTCTTAGATATCTTAGTATTATACTGGCATTCTTCTCTATATCTACTGAAGAAGTTTATAATTAGTTAATCATTCTTTATATTAACATTTTTTTGGTTCAAATAGGTAGTGCTGTGTCTGACTCGGGACTGAGCCCTTATTTACCCAGAAATTACTATTCCAGGGGTCATTTTAGGATATCGGGTCCTCCAAATTATTTTGGGATTAGCTTGGTCACATTCCTGAGTTCCTTACCAATGGGAAATGAGATTTTTTAGTTGTCCTTGGAGTATAGCTGTTTTACAACATTATGTTCTCTTCTGCTGTGCAGCAAAGTAAATCAGCTTTACGTATACATATCCTCTCTTTTTCGAGTTTCCTTCCTAGTTAGGTCACCACAGAGCACTGCACAGTAGGGTCTTGTTAGGGAGAGATGAGATTCTAATAGCCCGTGGCAAGTAGTCTCATTACAATTAATCAAGTTACTATTTGCAGTAGACTGTGATGAAAAGAAAGTGAAAGTGAAAGTGAAGTTGTGTCCAACTCTTTGGGACCCCATGGACTATACCCCACCAGGCTCCTCCATCCATGGAATTTTCCAGGCAAGAATACTGGAGTGAGTTGCCCTTTCCTTCTCCAGGGGATCTTCCTGACCCAGGGACGGAACCCAGGTCTCCCGCATTGCAGGCTGAGCCGCCAGGGAAGCCAGGGAAGACTGGGATGAAGGGTTTACTTGATCGAGGGTCTTAGGTCTGTATGTGGCTTGTGGGAATAAGGGTGCCTATAAAGACTGGGGTATGGGATGCATTTTTAGGAGTGCATTCAAGTGCTTATAGTATGGAAATGACAAATACAGGTCTTTAAATTGTCAGCTCAAATCATAGCCAGAGAATCATGAATCCCCTATGCCAACCCTAAATGAGTCTCTCTCTTCTGTTTGGTAGGCACAGAAACAATATTTCAAAAAATTAAACTGTGTGTGTTGCAGAATTGAATTCACAGCCTCACCTAGAGTCTCACAAGAAAGTTGGGGTCTTAATTAGGAAGAAGAGGGGCTAAGATATTTAAAATGAACACATCAAGTTAGACTCAGATGAGGCTGAGAGTCTTAGACCCTAGTCACTGAGTCTCCCCTGTCTATAGGAGCTGATTGCCTGTCTCTGTCTGAAAACATTAGCCTTCCCTTGCTTGAAAACTTGCAAACATCTAACCAGGGGCTGTTGCTTTGCAAGTGGAGCTGCATTTTGTTCACACTTAATTGCCGCTAGACTTATAACTAGGGTCAGATCTCAGCATGTTCTATTGGTCAAGTACAAAACCTGACCCGAGGGAAATAGTTGATACACTAAAACAGTTGTATGGTTTTGTAAAAATATGTTGCTGGAAACCTAGGGGTTATGAGCCGAAGTCAGCTCTAAGTGGGAAAGGTAGAACGAAGGATAGGATATAGAATAAAATCAGACCTAATTTAGGGAGAGGGGTGAAGTTTTACCTTAGTGTTTTTTAAAGGTTACACTCTATAGTTATTAAACAAATTTAGGTACTGGCTGTATGCCCCTGGTGGCACAGTGTGTCCCTGTAGCTTATCTTATTCGCTGCTCCCACTTCACCTCCCTATATTGCCCTCTCCCCATTGGTGGGCACTTGTTCTCCATATCTGTGAGTCTGCTGCTTTTTTGTTATAGTTCCAAGTTGGTTGTATCTTTTAGGGTCTACACATAAGTGATACCATACAGTATTTGTCTTTCTCTGTTTGACTTATTTCACTTAACATAATGTCCTCCAAGTCCATTCATGTTGCTAAAAATGGCAGATGTTCAGTCCTTTTTATAGCTGCAAATGGCATTGTTGTGTTCTTTGTATGGCTGAGTAATATTCCATTGTATATAAGTACTATGCCTTCCTTATCCATTCCTCTGTGGATGGACATTTAGGTTGCTTCTATGTCCTGCCCATGGTTAAATAATGCTGCAGTGAACATCGGTGAGCATGTATCTTTTTGAATTATGGTTTTCTTCACTTATATATGCCTAGGAGTGGGATTTCTGGGTCGTATGCTAACTCTATTTTTAGTTTTTTAAGGACTCTCCATACTGTTCACCATAGTGGCTGTGCCAATTTACATTCTCACCAACTGTGTAGGGGGGTTTCCTTTTGTCCACACCCTGTTCAGCAATTTATGGTTGATAGAATGTTTGATGATGGCCATTCTGATGAGTATGAGATGATACTTCATTTTAGTTTTGATTTGTGTTTCTCTAATAATTAGTAATGTTGAGAATTTTTTCATAGACTTTTTGCTATCTGAATGTCTTCTTTAGAGCATTATCTATTTATATCTTCTGCCTGTTTTTTGATGGGCTGCTTGGTTGTTTTTGATACTGAGCTGCATGAGCTGTTTGTATATTTTAGAGATTAACCCCTTGTCAGTTGCTTCTGCAGTTTTAAAAGATTCCAGATTTAATGTGTTAGGCCATAGAGCTACAATTGACTCAAGCAGTTTCCTTGGTGTGTTGAGGTAGAGATGGCAAAACTTTCATGGCAAGATGTAGCGAAAGGAATTCAAAGGCTTTTTGTTGTTCAGTCACTCAGTCATGTCCAACTCTTTGCGACCCCATGGACCACAACACACCAGGCTTCCCTGTCCTTCACCATCTCCCAGAGCTTGCTCAAACTCATGTCCATCGAGTCAGTGATAACATCCACCCATCTCATCCTCTGTCATTCCCTTCTCCTCCTGCCTTCAGTCTTTCTCAGCATCAGGGTCTTTTCTAATTAGTTGGCTCTTCACATTAGGTATCCAAAGTACTGGACCTTCAGTTTCAGCATCAGTCCTTCCAATGAAGATTCAAGACTGATTTCCTTTAGGATGGACTGGCTGGATCTCCTTGCAGTCCAAGGGACCCTTAAGAGTCTTCTCTGGCACCACAGTCCAAAACCATCAGTTCTTCAGTGCTCAGCCTTTTTTATGGTCCAAGTCTCACATCCATACATGACTACTGGAAAAACCATAGCTTTAAGTATATGAAGCTTTGTTGGCAAAGGAACATCTCTGCTTTTGAATATGCTGTCTAGGTTTGTCATAGCTTTTCTTCCAAGGAGCAAGTGTCTTTTAATTTAAAAGGCTTAGGGAGATACAAATATTGGAGAAATTATATCATATGCAAACTGTATACCAGTATGTCAACAACATCTCCCAACAGGGCTCAGAAGGCATTCCCTTTCCTCAGCTATTGAGAAATATATGCCTGTGTGAAGTACCTGCAACTCTGAAAAGCTTGTGATGACTCTCTTCTGTAAACCAGGTATGAAAATAGGAAATGTCCTATTTGAGATGAAATTCCTGATTTCATTGCCACTGATGGCATTTTGCTGATTGGATATATTTTGCATAAGTAAGAAGTTTTTGAGATGCCTCCTCATACGTGAATGTGAGAGCAGGAGATAAACCAAGTGAATTATCAGGCATCTGCCACTTCAAGCGAAGTGGTCAGAGGACTATCCAGTTAGCTCTCGACAGTGAAACTCACTTTGCACACCTCCCAGTAAAAATAAAAAGCCATAGTGTTTGACGGCCTGTTTGTTTTGAAGCAATGTACACCAGATTTGAATGTGTTGCTTTGAAGCTTAAAAGGGTGTCTTTGGGGAGGAAGGGACCAGAGTTAAGAGAAGCCGTTGGTCCCGTGCAGTACAAACCACTTCTTCCACTTTTACCTAATGACCCAGTGGATCCGGTGATACTTGAAATATCAA
Source organism: Capricornis sumatraensis (assembly GCF_032405125.1). NCBI lineage: Eukaryota > Metazoa > Chordata > Mammalia > Artiodactyla > Bovidae > Capricornis > Capricornis sumatraensis. Next base: position 75,567,057 of record NC_091082.1, read on the forward strand.
GACAAATACAGATGCTATGTGGCTGCTGCTGCTAAGTCGCTTCAGTCGTATCCAAGTCTGTGCTACTCCACAGATGGCAGCCCACCAGGCTCCCCCATCCCTGGGATTCTCCAGGCAAGAACACTGGAGTGGGTCGCCATTTCCTTTTCCAGTGCATGAAAGTGAAAAGTGAAAGGGAAGTTGCTCAGTCGTGTGCGACTCCTAGCGACCCCATGGACTGCAGCCCACCAGGCTCCTCCATCCATGGGATTTTCCAGGCAAGAGTACTGGAGTGGGGTGCCATTGTCTTCTCCAGATGCTATGTGGAACCTCTGATAAACACCAATAGGAATAATTTCAGGGCAGATCTTTAGAATTTTGGAGAAAACCTATACTCTCTTTTGCTGATAATTGTTTTTCTTTTGAGAAACAGCTTCTGGCTTACTATTGAACCACGGGGAGCGACTGAACGTAGAACCATGGGACTTTGAGTGGCCATGCAACCTGAGATTTCCAGTATGCTCAGTGCTGCTTAACTCACTAAGATACAAGTGAAGCAACCTGTTATCAGTTGGTAAAGGCATTTGGTAAAGGCATATATGAGACTGTCCTTGAGTGGGTCCAAAAGGCACTAGCTAGTTGCATGAGCAGGTGCTTCATGCTTCTTTGACATCAGCTTCTACTAGCATCATCTTCTCATTTAAGATTCCATAATTTTATAACAGGGAAGTGAGGAAAAACACCGCTCACTCCTAGCCTAGAGATAGTTCTACACAGTATGCAGACCCCACTGAAAGTGGACAAAGGCAGCAGTATAGTATCACTCAGGAGGAGCCTGAAAAAGGGCCAAATTGTACTCCACACAGTGGTCAGACATTGCGTGGTCCATTTGGTTGTCCGCTTTCTCTGATCTATGAGTGTCATTCAGCCTCTTATCCCTGGGATGACCATGGGTGCATCCGGCAGCCAGTTAGCCAGTGGTGGCAATGCTGATAGGGATGGAGGGACAACGCATGATTTCAGCAGCATGGACTTCTCCTCACCAAGGCTAGATGCCTCACCTGCCAAAAGCAGGGACCAGACAGACCATCCAGTACCTGATAATAGACCTGTGACACTGAGTTTCTTCCCACGTGACTACTGATTTGTCATCGCTGAAACAAATACATATTCTGGACATCAGTTTTCTTTACTGCATATCATGTTTTTTCCAGAGCTCCCTTTCATGGACTTACAAAAGGGCTTTTTTTTTTTTTCAATCTGTTATCATTTTCCATACAGCATTTCTACAGAAATAAAAGTTAATAGAAAATTACTGCAACCAGTAACAAAAGACAAGCTCATTAAGAATTCAGACTTCTCCAGGAATGAATTTGAGTGCCCTCAGCTCAGTTCAGTCGCTCAGTGCCCTAACTAGGTAAATAACTAAATGAGCAGAATCAAGCAAAAAGATTTAGAATGTGTATTGCAAGAAGGAAGTTACATATGTATCTACTGTGGCCTCTTGACTAGTTACAAAATAAAAAAAAAATTAGTAGACATGCATTTTCTTATTTGCTTTGTCTGTAAGTGTATGTGTCTTTATATACTGATATCTTTGTGTGCTTATGCGTTTATACGGATCAACTATTTTCTTCTGTCTCCTCTTTCATCATTAATTTAAACGAGTTTTATTGGAGGTTGACTTTACTGTTTCGTCTTTCAGTTCAGTTCAGTCGCTCAGTCGTGTCTGACTCTGCGACCCGGTGAATCACAGCACGCCAGGCCTCCCTGTCCATCACCACCTCCTGGAGTTCACTCAGACTCACCTCTGTCGAGTCCGTGATGCCATCCAGCCATCTCATCCTCTATCATCCCCTTCTCCTCCTGCCCCCAATCCCTCCCAGCATCAGAGTCTTTTCCACTGAGTCAACTCTTCACATGAGGTGGCCAAAGTACTGGAGTTTCAGCTTCAGCATCATTCCTTCCAAAGAACACCTAAGTAACAGAATATTTGGACAGAATTGTGACTGAATTTAAGGAGTAATACACAGAGGCCCAAAATGGATACACTGGTTATTAGACTTTGTAACTCCTTTCTGGAGAGAGAGTGATAATGTCTTCATTTGTGAAGGTAGTTGCATCGTCTTAGGCAGAAACAGCATATTTTATTGTATGAAAGGAAAAACGTGTAGAATACTGCTTGCGGATGCGAGGTAGCCAGAGGCAGACTATGCCAGTTACTGCACTACTGCTCCAAGTCTAAATACACCCTTGTGTCACCTGTCCGTGATGCTGAGCTTGAGCTTCTGTGACCCCCATTTTGTTTTTGCCACCTGACTCTACGCTAGGCTCTGCCAGTAGAGGGCGCAAGAGGTAGCTAATACAGTTTGAGCTTCCCGGGCAGCTCAGCCAGCAAAGAATCTGCCTGCGATTCAGGGGAACCCGGTTCAATTCCTGGGTCAGGAAGACCCACTGGGGAAGGAATGGGCTACCCACTCCAGTATTCTTGAGCTTCCCTGGTGGCTTAGCTCGTAAAGAATCTGCCTGCAATGCAGGAGACCTGGGTTCAATATCTGGGTTGGAAAGATCTCCTGGAGAAGGGAAAGGCTACCCACTCCAGTATTCTGGCCTCGAGAAATTCATGGACTGTATAGACCATGGGGCCACAAAGAGTTGGACACACTGAGCGACTTTCACTTCACAAAGAGGAGCAAGAAAAGCTCCTTCCTGTGTGCTTCCTGTGGGCTATTTCTCTGCTTGCCTTTTCTGTGAAAGTCACTGTAGCAAAATTTCTTTCTTCCAGAGAGGGAGTTTCTTTTTAGAGCAGTAACTGGACACAGATTTCAGTTTTCTCAAGACCTGTAGAAGTGGTCATTAAATTCTTGCACCTGCCAAGCAGTGCTTCCTTCTCAGAGATCAGAGTTTTAGCTACCTGGAGTTATTCCGAGGTTTCTAAGCTTTAGGGATTTCACCATCATCTTTGTTGTCATTGCTGGAGTGGGCATGGCTTCTTGTGGTTGCTCCTGTACAATATCCTAAAGTTGTCTTTTTACCTTTCCATTTTCTTAATTACCAACTTTATTCCTAGTTAACACTTTAAGTTTTTTTTGCTCCTGTTTTTGTCTCTTGACTGGACCTCCACTAATATAAAACCTTAGAAAGTCTGCGTTGGATTCTGTTGGGAAGGACAAGGAACCATTAGAAGGAAAAAACGAAAAGAAAATAGGAGAAACAGAGGGGGGAAAAAAACTATGTGAGGAAAAATTAGGATAGTCAGAAGAGAGGAAAAATTGTGGATGTGGTGGGTGGTAGGTGTCATACAGTGATAAAAAGACTTGAGGAAGGGGGTGAAAGAATGTATGTGTAATAGTTTGGGCTCATGGAATGACATGAAATCCCTCCCTTTGCCCTGACATGTAAGATTTCCATTGTTTTACAGTCCTTCTGGACATTTGGATGTGTACTTCCTCTGAACGCAGCACTTAGCTAAGACTGAACGAAAGGCGCAGCTTTATATTAGTCATATTTTGGAGCTACTCTGTGGGAGTTGGACCCCAGGTCTAACATCTAGCATCCCAGTTGCTGTTGTTCAGTTGCTAAGCCGTGTCCGACTCTTTGTGACCCAATAGACTGCAGCATGCCAGGCTCCTCTCTGCACTATCTACCGGAGTTTGCTCACATTCATGTCAAGAGAGAATTTCAACTTTCACTATGAGTCTCTGGCTTCTTGCCTTTTCATGCAACTGAGAACTGACTTGGCATAAAATGGGATGGTCCTCTAAATGCTGGAGGCACATTGCAGAGAATGAATTATTGCAAGTCAGCAGTTACATGACCCAGTAAGACTGTACAGAGAATTTGACTTGTTTCACGTTATGTGTGAGTTCAGGAAATTAATCAACTTTCAAAAGTTTGATATTAATTTTGTGGTTAATTTTTTCACAGATTCAACAGATTTATCAATTTCTTAGAAAATAAATTCTCTCTGAAAGGGAAGAGAAGGTTTGTGGCAAACGTATTTCAATTAAGTAATTTTGAAACTTTTTTCTCTTTTTCTACCAACTGAAAATGGATTCCCTTCATCTATGCAGCTAGTCTAGAGTGTCCCGTGGATCACACTTTGAGTTTACTGGTAGAGAACACCTGTTACCAAAAACTGACAAGTGTGGGAGGGATACAGTATGAGATGTAAGCAAAAGGCTGAAAACGTATATGATTGTAATAGGACCGTGAGGTTAGAAAAAGACCAGCACTTTGGTGGAGTGTTTCAGAGTCTAGTATTAGGAATTATTTGAGCCTTCAGAGCTATAAAAATCTCTATCTTTGTGATTGCTGTTATGAGCATCTTTGGAAGAGACTAGTACTGAGTAGGGAATTCATAATTACAAATTGAAAAAGACATACATGGTCTACAAATTTCTTCCAGTGTACAGGAATTTTGAAGAGGCACATGTAATAGGAAGCTAGTCATGGTGGCCAGCACCATGTAACATGTCCACATGGATGGAACATTCTAATACAACCGCATGGAATGGGGAGGAATCTTTCTCCAAAGAAAGTTGGGGCACTATCACTAGAGGGAGGGTGTGAAAGGTGCAGAACAGATAAAATAATGAGTAGCTACTGAAAAATTGCATTCAAGCAGTGATAAAAGACTCCCAGTTGTCTTTCAGCTGACTTTTCACACAAGCAACCAAAAAAAAAACCCAAAAGTCTTATCAGATATGTAAGCCTTTTTATTTGTTTAATAATTCGTTAAAGAAGAGTAATTTCCAAAATGTTTCTTAGTTGAGCTGATACTATATATTACAAATATACTTGTGTGAGTGTTGTTGTGTTGTGTGCGTGCTCAGTCATGTCTGACTCTTTGTGACCCCATGGACTGTAGCCTGCCAGGCTCCTCCATCCATGGAGTTTTCCAGGCAAGAATTCTGGAGTGTGTTGCCATTTCCTTCTCCAGGAGATCTTCCCAACCCAGGGAACAAACCTGCATCTCTTGTTTCTCCTGCATTGGCAGGCAGATTCTATACCACTGGACCATCTACTGAACTGTGTTTGCAGTTGTTCTGACATTTTCTGAATAATTAAGTATATTACCAAAGTAACCCTCCGAGACCCAGCAGAACCTAGCCTAGAGTTAACTGTAGCTAGTGATTCAGAGTTTCAGAAATAAAAAAGAAGAAATCTAATTAGTAGAATTTTGTTTATACATTGACTTACAGCAATATATTTTTTTAAAGTTCACTCTCTTTGAGATCTTTTAAGATTAAACTGATAAGCAGAGTTGTTAAAGATTCCCTAATTTCAGGCAATTTCTGTGAGGATGCAGTCTAACCCAACTGCAGGACACCTGGCAGGGCAGAAAGCATCCGTTAGAGCTAGTGATAACCCTCAAGGTTCCAGCCACCTTTGGAGAGAGTAACTGGAAAACAAATCAGAGGAAATAGGGGACCGGTAGTAGCTTGCTGACTTTCCAGACTTAGACCTCAAGCTAAACATAATTTGGAAAGAGAATTTGCCAGGAAATCTGGATGTCTGCACACATGCTAACTGTAAGATTGTCGAGGTCCTCCTATGTAGAAAATGAGTGATTATTTGTAAGTACATTAAGGTGAGAGAAGAATATAATACTGGTATCAGAGTTTAATAGTTCATGTTGAGTCTCTATTGAATGCAAGGTTGAATGGTCTTAAGCTATAATCATACATTCACACAGGTCATGTGTATATAATCAATTTCCTTTCTCCTTGAAGTGCTATATTAAGAAAACAAGTGGTCAACAAAATCTGACTAAATATCAAACATTGTCTACTGAACCCAAACCGGGGTCTGCCCCATGGAGACCTCATTGATAAATCTTTCAGTTCTTTAGAAATTGCCCTCCTTTGGAGGAACTCCAGTATGGCTATTTATGGTTTCTCTAATCAGAAGTTTGCAGTACGTTCTTCCTTAACTGAAAGTCTCATTCGAAAAAAGAAAACTGAATCGTGAGCATAGAGAACAGAGGGAGAGGGATGGATTGGGAGTCTGGGATTCGTAGATGCATACTATTATATATATCATAATGGAATTACTTTGCTATACACCAGAAACTAATACAACATTGTAAATCAACTGTACTCCAATAGAGTAAAATTTTTTAAGGAGAGAGAAAAAAAAGAAATGATAAAATAAGTCATGAGAAAGGGAGATGCTGTCTTCTTTGTACATTCCCCTACCCTAAACATACAACCCACAACTTGTTTTAAAAGTTACACTTCACTTAGGGTCGTTACAGTTGCCGCCAACAGTGGTCACTAAGTACAATCCCAGGGAAGAAAATGATGGTGTTGATCTCCTATTACACTCATGGAAACTGACATGCTTCCTTCCAAAGAATACCATGCAGCTGCCAGGGGTGGCGAATAGCATTCCTGGACATGCAGCACTTGGAAGCATCTGCAGTTCTAGCTCCCAAAAGTCACATTTAGTTTGGTTCACAAAATATGCTTAGCTTCCAGGTGAGTCAAAGTATTTGGATATGCAAAGATAAATTGACTCCAAGGTGATCAGAAAGGGGAGTTTGAAGCCACATATATCAGTGTAATAAGGAAAAATCGAGGAAAACCTAGGACAGGATCAATTACAGAAAACGGGAAAATTGGAGAGGAGAGGACTGAACCTTAAGAGAAAAGCATCTCATTAATGCTTCACCTTAGATCTCTCCTTTCAGATTGGAATACATAAAAAGTCTTTAGATGTATAATATATACACGTAGGTGGCACAGTGGCAAAGAATCTGCCTGCCAGATGCGGGTTCAGTCCCTGGGTCAGGAAAAGCCCCTGGAGAAGGAAATAGCAACCCACTCCTGTATTCTTGCCTGGAAAATCCCAAGGACAGAGGAGCCTGGCAGGCTACAATCAATGGGGCTCTGAAAAGCTGGACACAACTGAGCACACACACACCTACATACATACGTATGCATACATGTACAGAATTAATGAGGAATGAAAACTGAGAAATACAGTTTTTTTAGCGGAAGAAAGCTTAACAATTCTAACATATAAATTACATATACAGCAAGTGAGTAGAAAACTTAAATAGATAAATGGGAGAAACCATTAGCTGAGAAGTCACAAGATGCTAATGTGATGTGGAAAAGAAGAACCCCTGGAGCCAGATTAACCTTACAAATTTTACACCTTTAAAATGTACCACTCAAAAATGTACAAATGGGGAGTTCCCTGGTCATTCAGTGGCTAAGAAATGTGCTCCCAATGCAGGGGCTTGATTCTGATTCCTGCTCGGGGAACTAGAGCAGAACCCACACCCCACAACTAAAAAATTCTGCGTGCACAACTAAGACCTGGAACAGCCAAAGAAATAAATAAATATTTTGTAAATGTACACATGCAAATAATGAGGCTCAGCTCTTCTGGCTGCACCAACCTTTTTCATTATCATCATATCCGTCTATGTGTTCACTCTCCATGGATCCCCATGGCCTATGCTCCTTCTGGCTCCTTTTTGGGCTCAACTAACAGCTGTCACTCCTAAGGCTCCACGAGGATGCTCTAGTTACCAAATAACCATGGCTTTTTTCTTCATCAACTTCCTGAAAGTGACAGTTGCTCAGTTGTGTCCAACTCTTTGTGACCCCATGGACTATACAATCCATGGTATTCTCCAGGCCAGAATACTGGAGTGGGTAGCCTTTCCCTTCTCCGGTGCCTCTTCCCAACCCAAGGATCGAGCCCAGGTCTCCCACATTGCAGGCAGATTCTTTATCAGCTGAGTCATAAGGGAAGCCCAAGAATACTGGGGTGGGTAACCTCTCCCTTCTCCAGGGGATCTTCCTGACCCAGGAATTGAACCAGGGACAGTAAAGCATCTGTCTACAATGCAGTAGACCCGGGTTTGAGCCCTGGTTTGGGAAGATCCCCTGGAGAAGGAAATGGCAACCCACTCCAGTATTCTTGCCTGGAGAATCCCATGGATGGAGGAGCCTGGTAGGCCCCAGTCCACGGGGTCGCAAAGAGTCGGACACGACTGAGCGACTTCACGTTGCTCACTTTACTCCCGCATTGCAGGCAGATTCTTTACCTACTGAGCTATCAGGGAAGCTCCCCATCAACCTTCTGAGTGAAATACAGTTCTTACTAGCCTATGGGTAGTGAGTGGGCATAAAGTTGATTCTTATCTCAACCACTGTTTGAACTCCATATTTTGGTTGGAACACAGGAGATAGTATAAGGAGCACACATCTTACAGTCCAAGGACACTTGGGATAGAATCTCAGTTCATTTACTGTGTATTTTCGGGAAATTATTTGGGATGACTAAGAGACATAGTTTCCTTATATGCAAAAGGATAAAAATTAAATCCACTTTCTTGAATTCTTGGGATGCTTAAATGTGCATATTTATAAAGCTTCTGATGCTGCCTAATACATAAGTGCCCAGTAAAATTTACTGCCTCTCTCTCTCGGTACAGAGGGAAACAAATAAATCTAACATGTCTCAATTTTTCCAGGCAGCCTATTCACAAATTTTTACAATTAGTCAAAGGAATAAGACTGTATATGTATGCCAACTTAGTACGAAACACATATGTAAATTTGAGTCTTGGTTATAATATTATTCTTCTGTCACATGTGTCTTTTACTGTGAGCTTCTTCAATATTTTTGGAATATAATTTTAATTTGAAATATAAATTGAAACACTGGAAAAATAATAAAAGTGCATTTCCTACAAAATCATTCATCCTCCTTAGTGTATTTGCTGAGGCTGTTCTCTGCTGGAAATACAAAGTTTCAAAATTCAAGCAAATTTCATGTGATAATTACTGTGAGCAAAGCAAATGTCTCACTATTGAGGTTAAATAATGTGTAGCTATGATATATATACTCTTGAAAAAATATATTTTAATAAGTAAGAGGTAACTAGTCACTACATCTCTATTCTGTAGTTGTTAAAATCTCTCATCTGTTTTATTTTCACTCATATTTATCCTCTGACAGCCATTTGATTAGTTAGGTCCAGTAGGGCCTGCAGTCTTTCTTGACTCTAAACTTCTGATCTGCTTCTGAGACACTATAGTTAGAATTGCCTTGGAGACAGATAAATAGCTTCTGTATGGGAAATTAGAGGAACAAATGTCTCACTTGGCAGCAGGCCAGCATGCTGTCTAAGGATCTTCTATAGGAAAGTGACAACTAAGACATGCCAAGCATGTTTACAATTTCTACTGAATGAAATGCCACTCAGAATAGAACAAAAGTCATGACATCCTTTGTCCCAAACATTAATGACCAGGGTGCCCTGGATTTTTCTCTCACAGCCTTGAATGGAAGGATTTTGCTGGCCTGAGATGAGGTTGGAAATAAATTAACTGAGTCCCCTGATGTCAGGATGAACTAAGCACTCTTTCCTTCCATGGGTGATGTGAGTGCATACTACTTTTCATCTCTGAATGGCTGAATTGGTCTGCCCTTGGTCCTTTCCCATTTCTAACACTTACCATGAAAGGTAGATCTTAATGGCTCAGGAATTTACAAAAGAAGGCACCTTGACCTTGAAGGCATTAAAATACCAGAAATTTTAATCTTAAAAGGATTAGCCAGTCCCAGCCCTGTATTTGCAAAACGAGGAAACTGAATCTCACCTTGCTTGTCATCAGAGTCAAGCAGTAGGAGAATTAGAGCTAGAACCAAGACTAGGACAGTTTCCATTCTACCATGAATCAATCTTAAGTTCAACCTAAGGACGCATTTTCTGTGCCAATACTCCTCATGATAAATTTCAGCGAAGACTATCACTAAACAGATTCTCTAAAATAAAAGAAATAATAATTTCCCAAAGGGCCTTCAATTTAATTCAATTTGATAAACATTGTTTAAAGACCAGTATGTCAGGCATAATATACAGAGTCTGGTCCAGTGATGATTACCTAATCATTTTTGACTAGATTCACATAAGATAAGAGAATCCAAAGATTGTCTTTGACCAGCTAAAAGGCCTAGAGGTTGGTTTATTGTATGCAAAGGTAAAAAACATTTTCTAACTTCCATTCTGTGTCCTAAAGCTGCAATGACTTGCTATTATATTTGACTCTTTCAAATAGTCAAAATACTTCCTGGGTCAGAAGCCTCTCCCAGCTCTTTAGTGTTCAGAAACACTTATCAGTCAAAAGCTATGTAAGGTGTCAGCTTGCTAACCCACCACAGATATGCCTTGGACCTGCACAAAACAAAGAGGTTGGATAAAAATCCAGCAAAGAAGAAACTGCTGTATAATTTAGACATTACTTCAACAGCCCTTTAATGTGAAGAAAAAGCTCATTTTTTAAAAAAGAAACTCAAGGATCCACCTATTCTAGCCTCCATTGTATTTGCCAGAGCATGTTTCTAAGGTGAGGAGGGCAAGTCTGGGTTGTTGGGTGATGATGACTTTGAAGGAGGAAGACCACACTTTACCGCTCCCCTGATGCACATCCTAGCTACTACTATATTTGGTACCCAGGCTGCTGACAGGTGATGAGATGGGTCTGAGATTAAAGGAAAGGATGGTCTTAGAGTTCAAGGTTGAGTTGAAAACTGGGCTTCTTCCTTGACCTAGGGTAGGATTAAGAAAGTGGCAGTAAAGTCACACGATCCATGTTGAGGGGTCCTTACGGATCTAGAAAAGCCAGAGCTACCCTCTAATGGTAGGTAGCATACAGTCGGCTTAAAGAGAAAGATCTTGGCTCAGAAAGGAGCTGGGTGCTCTTCCAGGATTGTTCCTCTGAGGTACTTTTGTAAGCAAAGTATTGCTGGTATTCACTGTGACTGTGGATGCACATGGCGGCCCTGTGACCCTAGGCTGTAGGGCTTCCTGGCACGTAGCTTCCATGGTGGGCAAACCAGCTGCTGTGGAGGCTGACAGATCTGACTTTGGTATGTGGTTCTCTCAGTGCATTTTCAGCATTAAATGGCTGTTGTGACTGTGATGGTGGCTCTTCTAGTGATGGAATGGAATCCTGAGTGAAGAGAGGAGGATAGTCTTACCAGGCCTGAGGATGGTTTACCAAGGCACTGACCTTAGAATCTGATTCTCATTTATACACTGGAGCTTCTGAGAAAATGTTGAACCCATAGGCATCTGATGACAACCTAATCTAGTGCAGACCTCTTCCAAAGCCTCTCAAGTATAACAAAATTATAAAGTTGTAAAAAATATAAAAATAAATAAATAAATAAATAAAAATAAAGTTGTGTCACAGCCTTCTCCTGCCACGTTGTTTTTCAGAAGTCTTCTAGGTCAGTTCCTCCCTCCCTCTCAACTTCTACCAGCTGCCTGCCTGCCTCTCTTTTCCCTCTCAGCCCCAGAGATGTACCTTCCATGTATAAAAAGCTTAAGCCACTGTGTATTATGGGTGAACAGAGGGAAATAAAACGAAAAAATACCTACCTTCAAAGTACTACAATTCAACACCCCGAGAAAATATATATTATATAAATGATACATGAACTTAAAGGTACAGAAATTAGGTTTTCTGTGAGAATAATAGAAGATACTCCTGTCTCACATTGTCATAGGGCATAGATCAATAGACCAATATTTCTAAGATCTTTGTTCTTTCTTTCTCTGTACACCTCAGATAGACACATCTTATTCCCAGCAATCAGTGGCTTACACAGGAAATGTACTCAGTCTTGACTCTGTTATTGAATAAGTTTTGAGGAATCACTGCTAAGTATACTGAGCTCTTAGGCTGACTCTAGGGCACAGTGATAGACATATCTCATTTCACTTTAAAATGGGCTCACTAACATGTAATTGCTATACATATTTTTAGCTTGCAAACTTTTCCATTCAACAGCCTTGGACCAGCATTGGGTTTCTCCCTGAAATTTCACAAAGATTTTAGAAACTCTTGTAACCCTGAAGCTACATGAATGGAGATGAGTTGTTGAACTTAATCAGAAGTACTCTTAGGGATTTGCCTCTTACACTTCCTATCTGAGCATTTATAGGAGATTGTGACTTCAGTTAAGTCACTCAGTCCTATCCGACTCTTTGCGACCCCATGGACTACAGCATGACAAGCTTCCCTATCCATCACCAACTCCCAGAGCTTACTCAAACTCATGTCCATTGAGTCAGTGATGCCATCCAACCATCTTGTCCTCTGTCATCCCCTTCTCCTCCTGCCTTCAATCTTTCCCACATCAGGGTCTTTTCCAAGGTGTCAGTTCTTTGCATCAGGGAGCCAAATTATTAGAGTTGCAGCTTCAGCATCAGTCCTTCCAATGTATATTCAGGACTGATTTCCTTTAGGATAGACTCGTTTGATCTCCTTGCAATCCAAGGGACTCGCAAGAGTCTTCTCCAACACCACAGTTCAAAAACATCAATTCTTTGGTTCTCAGCTTCTTTATAGTCCAACTCTCACATCCATATGTGACCACTGGAAAAACCATAACATTGACTAGACAGACCTTTGTTGGCAAAGGAATGTCTCTGCTTTTTAATGTGATGTCTAAGTTGGTCATAGCTTTTCTTCCAAGGAACAAACATCTTTTAATTTCATGGCTGCAGTCACCATCTGCAGTGATTTCAGAGCACAAAAAAATAGTCTCTCACTGTTTCCATTGTTTCCCCATCTATTTGTCATGATGTGATGGCACTGGATGCCATGATCTTAGTTTTCTGAATGTTGAGCTTTAAGCCAACTTTTTCACTCTCCTCTTTCACTTTTCACCAGGGCTTCCCTGGTGGCTCAGAGGTTAAAGTGTCTGCCTGGAATGTGGGAGACCAGGGTTCGATCCCTGGGTCGGGAAGATCCCCTGGAGAAGGAAATGGCAACCCACTCCAGTACTCTTGCCTGGAGAATCCCATGGAGGGAGGAGCCTGGTAGGCTACAGTCCATGGGGTCCCAAAGAGTCAGACACGACTGAGCGACTTCACTTCACTTTCATCAAGAGGCTCTTTAGTTCACTTTCTGCCATAAGGGTGGTGTCATCTGCATATCTGAGGTTATTGATATTTCTCCTGACAATCTTGATTCCAGCTTGTGTTTCATCTAGCCCAGCATTTTGCATGATGTACTCTGCATATAAGTTAAATAAGCAGGGTGACAATATACAGCCTTGACGTAATCCCTTACCAATTTTGAACCAGTCTGTTGCTCCATGTCCAGTTCTAAATGTTGCTTCTTAACCTGCACACAGATTTCTCAAGAGGAAGGTCAGACGGTCTGGTATTCCCATCTCTTGAAGAATTTTCCACAGTTTGTTGTGATCCACATAGTCAAAGGCTTTGGGATAGTCAGTAAAGCAGAAGTAGATGTTTTTCTAGAACTCTCTCACTTTTTCTATGATCCAACATCAGATGTTGGCAATTTGACCTCTGGTTTCTCTGCCTTTCCTAAATCCAGCTTGAACATCTGGAAGTTCACAGTTCATATACTGTTGAAGCCTGGCTTGGAGAATTTTGAGCATTACTTTGCTAGCATGTGAGATGAGTACAACTGTGTGGTAGTTTGAACATTCTTTGGCATTGCCTTTCTTTGGGATTGGAATGAAAACTGACCTTTTCCTGTCCTGTGGCCACTGCTGAGTTTTTCAAATTTGCTGGCTTATTGAGTGCAATGCTTTCACAGCATCATCTTTTAGGATTTGAAATTGCTCAACTGGAATTCCATCACCTCCACTAGCTTTGTTCATGGTGATGATTCCTAAGGTCCACTTGACTTCACATTTCAGGATGTCTGGCTCTAGGTGAGTGACCACACAATTGTGGTGATAAGATAAGAAAGCCTTCCTCAGTGATCAATGCAAAGAAATAGAGGAAAACAACAGAATGGGAAAGACTAGAGATCTCTTCAAGAAAATTAGAAATACCAAGGGAACATTTCATGCAAAGATGGGCTCAATAAAGGACAGAAATGGTATGGACCTAACAGAAGCAGAAGATATTAAGAAGAGGTGGCAAGAATACACAGAACAACTACACAAAAAAGATCATCATGACTCAGATAACCACGATGGTGTGATCACTTACCCAGAGCCAGATATCCTGGAATGTAAAGTCAAGTGGGCCCTAAGAAGCATCATTAAGAAGAAAGCTAGTGGAAATGATGGAATTCCAGTTGAGCTATTTCAAATCCTAAACAATGATGCTGTTAACATGCTGCACTCAATATGCCAGCAAATTTGGAAAACTCAGCAGTGGCCCCAGGACAGGAAAAGGTCAGTTTTTATTCCAATCCCTAGGAGAGGCAATGCCAAAGAATGTTCAAACTACCACACAATTGTACTCATCTCACATGCTAGCAAAGTAATGCTCAAAATCCTCCAAACAAGACTTCAGTAGTTAGTGAACTGTGAACTTCCAGATGTTCAAGCTGGATTTAAAAAGGCAGAGGAACCAGAAATCAATTTGCCAACATCTGATGCTGGATCATTGGAAAAGCAAGAAAGTTCAGAAAAACATCTACTTCTGCTTTATTGACCACACCAAAGCCTTTGACTCTGTGGATCACAAAAACCTGTGGAAAACTCTTCAAGAGATGGGAATATCAAACCACCTGACTTGCCTCCTGAGATATCTGTATGCAAGTCAAGAAGCAACAGTTAGAATTGGACATGGAACAACAGACTGATTCCAAATAAGGAAAGGAGTACATCAAGGCTGTATATTGTCATCCTGCTTTATTTAACTCATATGGAAGTTATATCATGCAAATTGCCAGGCTGGATGAAGCACAAGCTGGAATCAAGATAGCTGGGAGAAATATCAATAACCTCATATATACAGATGACAGCACCCTTATGGCAGAAAGTGAAGAACTAAAGAGCCTCTTGATGAAAGTGAAAGAGGAGAACGAAAACTTGGCTTAAAGCTCAACATTCAGAAAACTAAGATCATGACATCTGGTCCCATCACATCATGGGAAATAGACGGGGAAACAGTGGAAACAGTGGCAGACTTTATTTTGAGGGGCTCCAAAATCACTGCAGATGGTGACTGCAGCCATGAAATTAAAAGACGTTTACTGCTTGGAAGAAAAGTTATGGGCAACCTAGACAGCATACTAAAAAGCAGAGACATTCCTTTGCCAACAAAGGTCTGTCTAGTCCATGCTATGATTTTTCCGTAGTCATGTATGGATGTGAGAGTTGGACTATAAAGAAAGCTGAGTGCTGAAGAATTGATGCTTTTGAACTGTGGTGTTGGGGAAGACTGTTGATAGTCCCTTTGACTGCAAGGAGATCGAATGAGTCCATTCTAAAGGAAATCAGTCCTGAATATACATTGGAAGGACTGATGCTGAAGCTGCAATGCCAGTACTTTGGCCACCTGATGCAAAGGACTGGCTCATTGGAAAAGACCCTGATGCTGGGAAAGATGGAAGACAAGAGGAGAAGGAGACAACAGAGGATGAGATGGTTGGATCGTATCACCAGCTCGATGGGCATGAATTTGAGCAAGCTCTAGGAGTTCACAATCGACAGGGAAGCCTGACTTGCTGCCATCCATGGGGTCACAAGGAGTCGGACACAATTGAGCAACTGAATTGAACTGAATATACTCCTGGCACCTTCCTTCCAGGAGTCAAGATTTCAGCTGCCCTCTTGATGAAAGTGAAAGAGGAGAGCGAAAAAGTTGGCTTAAAGCTCCACATTCAGAAAACGAAGATCATGGCATCTGGTCCCATCACTTCATGGGAAATAGATGGGGAAACAGTGGAAACAGTGTCAGACTTTATTTTTTTGGGCTCCCAAATCACTGCAGATGGTGACTGCAGCCATCAAATTAAAAGACACTTACTCCTTGAAAGAAAAGTTATGACGAACCTAGATAGCATATTCAAAAGCAGAGACATTACTTTGCCGACTAAGGTCTGTCTAGTCAAGGCAATGGTTTTTCCTGTGGTCATGTATGAATGTGAGAGTTGGACTGTGAAGAAGGCTGAGCACCGAAGAATTGATGCTTTTGAACTGTAGTGTTGGAGAAGACTCTTGAGAGTCCCTTGGACTGCAAGGAGATCCAACCAGTCCATTCTGAAGGAGATCAACCTTGGGATTTCTTTGGAAGGAATGATGCTGAAGCTGAAACTCCAGTACTTTGACCACCTCTTGCGAAGAGTTGACTCATTGGAAAAGACTCTGATGCTGGGAGGGATTGGGGGCAGGAGGAGAAGGGGACGACCGAAGATGAGATGGCTGGATGGTATCACCAACTCGATGGACGTGAGTCTGAGTGAACTCTGGGAGATGGTGATGGACAGGGAGGCCTGGTGTGCTATGATTCATGGGATCTCAAAGAGTCAGACATGACTGAGCAACTGAACTGAACTGAACTGGGGTCATACCGCAGTGTGGTCTCCCACCTTGGCCACCACCCATTCTCTGGACCAGAATTACTTTCCAGGCCCTGAGACCATTTCTATCTGACCTCCATTAACCTTGGGATCTTACCGGACTTTAGTGAACTATTCAAGTGTCAGTATGTTACTATATATGTTTCTCTCTGCTCCACACAATAATTTTGGGAAGTGTATATAATTTTTCTTATATGTATAAAATATATGTACCATGCACCATATATGCTTTTGTATAGCTTGCATTTTCATATATGCTTATTACTATAATGGCAACCCAGTCCAGTATTCTTGCCTAGGATATCCCATGGACAGAGGAGCCTCGAGGGGCTACAGTCCATGGGTTCACAGAGAGTTGGACTCAACTTAGTGACTGAGCACATATAATCTCTGGATATATAAAATGGGATTGATAAGTGATTTTTTTAATATTTAACATTAGAGTCCATTCATTGCCATGTTTTCCCATATATTTTCAATGCTTTAATATTTAGCATTTATAATATTCACATTGACTGAATTTTTCATCTTATAATCTACTGAGAAATCACTGTGTTTCTAGTTTTTTGATAGTAGAAATGTAGCATAAGTTTAACTTTGAGCCTCCAATGAAGTTTACGTAGATCTATTTATATCTGGTTAACTGATACCTGTGCCCGACAGAAGCCTGTCTGAATGGGAGCCTGGAACAGAGGGACAGTGTGATGATTTTACCAACAATACAGCAGGATCAGAAAGGAATACTGATTTTCAGTTTAGCTTGGTAGCTGCCACTCAAAATCCTTATGCAGTTCAGCCACATGGACTCATTTCTCTATATGAGAGGTAAAGGACAGTAAGTAGAAATTAACATAATATTTTACACAGTCAGTTTCTCAGTGAACTACTGAGGTCATGAAGCAAAATTGCTTTGGGATACCCTCCATTTTGCCACCATCAGTGGCCCAGCTTAAGCATTAGAAGAGAACATATATTGCAGATGGAGGGTTTCCTGAGAGCAGTGGTGGTAACACCTGATGGGAGATGGCAGTGCCTGGTGGGGGACACAAAGCAAGAATGATGCTCATCAGGACACTTGTTTGTGTGCATGTGGGAGACCCTTCTATAGACTCTTAGAAATACCTGGGGGAAGAGCATTTGCCAGGACGTGAGAAAGACTCAAGAACTCAAAAAAAGACTCAAGTTCTTACTAACAGTGCGACCCCATCAGTTCTTGTGATCTAGTGATACCTGAGGGATCTGGCTATATAATCAACACTTCTAAAACATCTTTAAATTTATAGGTATTTTTTCCTGCCTACACTTATTTCCTTAGGATAATACCCCAGAAGTGAGCATAATTTGTAAATACTGGGTAGTATTTATGTGTCTTTGGAAATTACAAAGACATAAATATTACTTTGCATGCAGGATCTTAGGTCCTTGACCAGGGAGCAAACACATGCCCCTTACTGTGGAAGCACAGTCTTAATTACTGGATGACTAGTGAAGTCTCCATGAAATTACATTTACTTTGAAGTTTTCAAGACAGAGTTCCTTTAGGAGACTAGTAGGAAATACACTTAGGAGCAAATAAAACCCCTGAAAGCCCTAATATTCTAGGCAGTATTAATCTTCCCATTCTTCATTCTCAGAGAGCTGGCACTAATTAAAGACTCTCTTTAGTAACTTTAATTGATAAATAAATCTGGATTCTGAATAGATGTAATTGCATATGTAGTAATTATACCAACCCATTCTATATGATTGCAGCTAGTCTAATTTTAGAGTCATTAGATATATAGATTTCTCTAAAAGATAAAGGAAGATTTCCTGATATGTTTGACTTATGGTCAACGTCACTCACCCCATGCAGTTCCATAAGCTTTCCAGCCTCTGGGTTAGTCCTGACTTGTCTAGTTTTTTTTTTTTTTTTTTTTAATCTAGTAACCTACTCGCATAAGATCTGAAAGGTAAACAATGCCTTTCCTACAACTGGGCAATGAGATAGAGTGAAATATGTTTACCTGGAGAAATGATATTGGCAGCAGAAGCAAAACTCTGCAAATAACACACACAAGGTTTCACCCAGATGCAGTTTAAAAAATTCCCTGGTGACTTGGATGGTAAAGAATCCGCCTGCAATGCAGGAGACCTGGGTTCAATCCCTGGGCTGGCAAGATTCCTTGGAGGAAGGCATGGCAACTCATTCCAGTATTCTTGCCTGGAGAATCCCCATGGACAGAGGAGCCTGGCAGGCTACAGGCTATGGGGTCACAAAGAGTCGGACACAACCGAGTGACAAAGTATACAACAAGCACATACAAGTAGTGAAAAGGTGCATATTTTCTTTCATATTTATTATTCTTTTAAAAAAATAATAGACATCATTTGTACTTTTATTTCCACGGTGAGGTGCAGTTAGTTTCTTGCCTGTGGTAAAAGGACTCGTATTCACTAATGCCATAATTAATATTCCATAGCAATTTGTAAATAGAATTAAAGTCTAAGAACCACAGCCTTAAGGGGTCTGTGATCTAACCACAACTTATCTTTAAAACTTTCTCGCTCACTTTTTTCCATCATCCATATCAAATTTTTTCCCTTTGTCACAAATACAGTTTCGGTCATAGAGGTCAAGACAAGAGTCTGTATGTGAACAGGACTAAGGCCAGTTTGAAATAAAAGTGGGAGAGTTCTGGATTTTCGAAGAAGGAGAACACAAGTTCTAGTCATCCTATTAACTACATTCAGCCCTTCAGTCAATGGAGATCTGGACAAAAACAGGAACAAGGAACTGTTTGGTGTCTCTTTTGGTGCCTGTCCTTTTGCCCACTTCCCTGATCTCTCCATCCCCCACAGGGTGTGTGGAACAAACTACTGGTGTCAGACATGGTAGCCCTGTTCAGAGCTCACCTCAAGAGAACCTGCTGTGCAATGTATAGCTGATCGATACCTTCGACTTCACACATTTTTGGATCTACCACACAGTTCAACCCCAGGCTTTGTTTTTGCAGCATGTTTAGTCGCTTCAGTCATGCCTGACCCTCTGCCACCCCAAGGACTGTAGCCCACCAGGTTCCTTTGCCCATGGAATTCTCCAGGCATGGATACTGGAGTGGGCAGCCATTCTCTTCTCCAGGGGATCTTCCCGACCCAGGAATCAAACCCAGGTCTCTTGCATTGCAGGCTGATCCTTTACTGTCTGAGCCACCAGGGATACAGTAAGAATCTTAGGACCAGACTATTCCTGCCTGGAGTGGATTCTTCTAATGGTAGCCATCATCCACGTCCAGGGTCTCTTACTGTTAAAAGCTAATCCAGCTGCTGCTGTTGACTATCTAGACTGTTTCTGTCTTATCCAGTCCAGTTATAACTTGTGGTGTTTTATTGCGCTATCTACTTTCTCTCACATCATTTATCAATTACTTCAAGCAGACATCTTTAAAATGACTAGTCAGCAGATAGACATCTAGGTTGCTTCCATGTCCTGGCCATTATAAACAGTGCTGCGATGAACATTGGGGTACACGTGTCTGTTTCAATTCTGGTATCCTCGGTGTGTATGCCCAGCAGTGGGATTGCTGGGTCATAAGGCAGTTCTATTTGTAGTATTTTAAGGAATCTCCACACTGTTCTCCATAGTGGCTGTACTAGTTTGCATTCCCACCAACAGTGTAAGAGGGTTCCCTTTTCTCCACATTTTCTCCAGGATTTATTGCTTGTAGACTTTTGGATCACAGCCATTCTGACTGGTGTGAAATGGTACCTCATTGTGGTCTTGATTTGCATTTTTCTGATAATGAGTGATGTTGAGCATCTTTTCTTGTGTTTGTTAGCCATCCATATGTCTTCTTTGGAGAAATGTCTATTTAGTTCTTTGGCCCATTTTTTGATTGGGTCATTTATTTTTCTGGAATTGAGCTGCATAAGTTGCTTGTATATTTTTGAGATTAGTTGTTTGTCAGTTGCTTCATTTGCTATTATTTTCTCCCATTCCGAAGGCTGTCTTTTCACCTTGCTTATAGTTTCCTTTGTTGTGCAAAAGCTTTTAATTTTAATTAGATCCCATTTGTTTATTTTTGCTTTTATTTCCAGAATTCTGGGAGGTGGATCATAGAGGATCCTGCTGTGATTTATGTCAGAGAGTGTTTTGCCTATGTTCTCCTCTAGGAGTTTTATAGTTTCTGGTCTTACATTTAGATCTTTAATCCATTTTGAGTTTATTTTTGTGAATGGTGTTAGAAAGTGTTCTAGTTTCATTCTTTTACAAGTGGTTGACCAGTTTTCCCAGCACCACTTGTTAAAGAGATTGTCTTTAATCCATTGTATATTCTTGCCTCCTTTGTCAAAGATACTAACACACATATATGGAATTTAGAAAGATGGTAATGATAACCCTGTATGCGAGACAGCAAAAGAGACACAAATGTAAAGAACAGACTTTGGACTTTGTGGGAGAGGGAGAGGGTGGGATGACTTGGGAGAATGGCATTGAAACATGTATACTATCATGTAAGAAACAAATCACTAATCTAGGTTCGATACAGGATACAGGACGCTTGGGGCTGGTGCACTGGGATGACCCAGAGAGACGATATGGGGAGGGTGGTGGGAGGGGGGTTAGGAACTCATGTACACCTGTGGTGGATTCATGTCAATGTATGGCAAAACCAATACAGTACTGTAAAGTAAAAAAATAAATTTAATTAAAAAAATTTCTAAAAGAAAAAAAAAAAGGACTAGTCAGGAACACTGGACTGTGCCCATGAAATAGAGGGTAACTCTTTGGCAATTAAGAGGATTTACACTGTCACCATTCGTACTCTTTGCAAGGGAGCAAACCACCCACACTGATTAGGCTAATCATTCACAATTTTTTTCTCTGTTAAGAACCATTGACACATATTCACCTGTAACATATACTATTTGGGTCTACAATAGATTTGTCAGAGTTTTCACCTAAGATGCATACTGCCATTTGATTAGGTGGTGGTTCAAAACAAATCCTGGAGAAGGCAATGGCACCCCACTTCAGTACTCTTGCCTGGAAAATCCCATGGACAGAGGAGCCTGGTGGGCCCCAGTCCATGGGTCGCAAAGAGTCAGACACGACTGAGCGACTTCATGTTGCTCACTTTACTCCTGCATTGCAGGCAGATTCTTTACCTACTGAGCTATCAGGGAAGCTAAGAGTCAGACATGACTGAGCGATTTCACTTTCACTTTTCGCTTTCATGCATTGGAGAAGGAAATGGCAACCCACTCCAGTGTCCTTGCCGGGAGAATCCCATGGACGGTGGAGCCTGGTGGGCTGCCATCTATGGGGTCGCACAGAGTTGGACATGACTGAAGTGACTTAGCAGCAGCAGCAGCAAAATAAACCCACAACTTCTTTGGTGCTTCCTTCAAAGTGCTCCCTAATTCCCTTGCCTTAGAATGTTAGCTTGACTTAGTGATTCACTTCCAACCCATAGAATCGTAGTGGAAGTGACCGTGTATGACTTCAAAGCTAAATCATGAAACATACTGTGGCTTTCTGCTTGCCCTCTGATTTTTTGGATGCCTCATTCTGTGGGAAGCCAGCTGCCATGTCAGGAGGACCCTCAGGAGTTCTGTGAAGAGGTGCACCTGATAAATAACAGGCCCCCTGCCAGCAGCCACGTGCATGAATCATCTTCGACATAGATCTCCCTGCCCCAGTCACGCCTCACAGTCACATTAAGAAGAGATCAGATCCATTTAGGTAAGTAAAGTTTTCAGAGCAGTCAATTCAGAGAAATTTGGAAAAGCCCAGATGCACTTGGCTGAGTAAGGCACAGAAGTCGAAGCATTCCAAATTCCTGATCTTCAGTGCATTTCCTGTGCAGAGGGCATTTTAGCACTTAATTGGCAGAAGATTATCGATATCTGATTAAATAGGTATTTTTCTGCCAACAGCCATTGCCAAAATAATTCACAAATATTAAGTCCATCTCTGTAAGGTTGGTCATATTCCATAGCTGAACATAAGAAATTAATAAATTGTGAATGTTAAATCTTTAAAAGTCAACTCTGTTACGGGGAGAGCAGCCACACATAATTAAGAAATGCATTTTTTTTTTTAATTTCAAAGCTGAAACTCAAAGATCCTTGTTTTGCTGAAGGAAATTGCTGCTGGGATTCAGATGAGAGTAAGACCTTTACAAGAGTCTACATCATCGCAGCAGTCTTCCTTAGACAACACATGAGGGAAAAGCTCAAAGAGGATTTCCATGACTCTCAGGAGAAAAGGGATTTGAGAAAGGCTACTAACCTCCAAAATGCAGATATAGCTTGTCCAAGCTTGTGGCAATCATAGCAGATGGAACTGCTTACCACGTATCTGACCACTTCCCTTGGTTATAATGGCTGCCCATGGATGGGCAATGTAAGAATTTCAGACCACAGTGTTAAAAATGGTTTTAATTCCACTTAATCTAAACCTAACCAAGGGAGCACTCTCTCTTTAACACTTCAATTGAATCAAGTCAACTCAAAAGGAATTGAAGGCAATGTGGCTAGCTCTCCTCATCCATTGGTTTCATTGCTTTGATGTGAACACATTTTCAGTCTGAACCAGTTCTCTAACAGCATTCCTTGGTTTGTGAGTATCTCTCAACTGCATATATTTAATTAGCTGCCCACCCATTTATTTTGCTATAGTATTTCTTTTCCTCTTTGTTGAATAGTACTAAACTCCTTACTATAACATATACAAATGTGTAGTTTAGTTACTGTCAACTAGGAGTAATTTGCTCCCAAGGGGACATCTGGTAACTGGGTAGCAACCTACAGGATCTTCCCAGGACAGATCACCTGCCCATTCCATGCCCTCTACCTGCCTCTTGTTTGTGGAAAAACTTTAGCCTGCTAGGCTTTCCCCAAGTTCCAAAGAATAAATTTAATCAGAGAAATGAGAATATAAAGAAACAACAGAAAATAGTCAACCAAGACAAAATAATAATAGTTTAGCCATTAAACAAAATCAAGGGGTTTTAGTCCCTTCTCAAGGGCTCTAGATAATATATCAGCCATTGTTTTGTTGCTGTTTAGTTGCTTTGTCATGTTCAACTCTTTGCTATCCCATGGACGGTAGCCTCCTGGGCTCCTTTGTTTATGCAATTTCCCAGTTAACAATAGTGGAGTGGGTTGCCATTTCCTCCTCCAGGGGATCAGCTTCACCCAGGAATTGAACCTGAGTTTCCTGGGTCTCCTGCATTGGCAGGTGGATTCAAATATTACTAAGGCAGATATTAGAAAGATGCACACTTGAATCACATAATTTTGACCCATGCAAAAGAAATGATTTTATGAAATTAGAATTGGTGCCATTCCATTACCTTATATCGAGAACCAATGTTAAAAGAGTCATAGAATTCACTATAAATTCACTTTTTGTATAAATGTCATGTTTTGTCTCACTTTGCATTTTTCTCTATTACCTGGGATGAAGCCCCATATAAAATGTCTATATTTAAAGCTCCGCCCTGAAAAGGCGTTGTTTTCATGAGACATGGATATACTTTCTCATCATGGACAATGAGAACCAAGTCATTGTTTCACCGATCAAGGTTTTACTTTCCAATGTGGCTATCTAGAAAATAGAAGCCAAATAAGTCCTCAAAGTTATCATCTATTAAAAAATGTTTTCTTTCTCCCTACCCTGGACCTTACTCCAATAGATAATTTCTACGATTGTCTTCGAAACAGAACCTGAGACAGGGATTTGGGTACATGTGGTTTTTGGAGACTTGCCCTTGGGAGAAAGGGAGTGTGGAAAACGTGAGCGAAGGGAGGGAGTGTTCAGCCAGAATGTGCTCTCAGCTGGGATCTGGCCTCAGCCTGGCCCCACAGAGAGCTGTGGAGTGGAAGCTGGATCACAGCGCTACTGCCACCTAAGGCAAAGATGTCTGCGTTCTGTTACCCCCACGTCAGTTATTGGCCCTGGGTCACCCCCCTCTGGGGCTTCCCTGGAGGCTCAGATGGTAAAGAATCCACCTGTAATGCAGGAGACCAGGTTCAACTGCTGGGTCGGGAAGATTCCTTAGAGAAGGCAATGGCAACCCACTCCATTCTCCATTCTCTTGCCTGGAGAATCCCATGGACAGAGGAGCATGATGGGCTACAGTCCATGGGGTCGCAAAGACTTGACAAACATTCACTTTTTCACACCCATATTGGGGTGGGGCTGGGGCTAGGTCACTTTTCAGTGAGGAGGCTTCTAATCTGCATAACGCTGCTTTCCAGAAAAGGAGGCTGTGAAGTGTTAGTATCCAACATTCAGAGCAACTGGTGACGGGGTCACTGGCCCAGTAACAACAACACTGTCCATTAAAGCTGTCATGTGTGTTTTCATTTGTGTTTTTCTATTTTAAAGCAAGACTCAGTTACATTTCTCCTTTCTAAGAAGAGAGGATGGGCTTCCAAGGCGGCTCAGTGGTAAAAAATCTGCCTGCCAATGTAGGAGACACAGGAGACATGGGTTCTGTCCCTGGGTTGGGAAGATCCCCTGGAGAAGGAAATGGCAACCCATTCCAGTATTACTAGAAAAGTGAGAGTGAAGTCGCTCAGTCATGTCCGACTCTTTGCAACCCCAGGACTGTAACCTGCCAGGCTCCTCCATCCATGGGATTCTCCAGGCAAGTATAACTGGAGAGGGTTGCCATTTGGGTCTGCCCTCAAATAATTCTTGACTAACATCTAGGTTGAAAATGTTCCAAGGTCTACTTACTTAACTCACATGAGAGGGTTGGTATTTTTTTTTTCACTTGCATTAAAATATACCTAACCTACATAGTGGTAAAGAATCACCTGCCAATGCAAGAGACTTAAGAGATGTGGGTTCAATCCCTGGGTCAGGAAGATCCCCTGGAGTAAGCCATGGCAACCCACTGCAGTATTCTTGCCTAGAGAATTCCATGGACAGAGGAGCCTGGCAGGCTACAGTCTGTCGGGTTACAAACAGTTGGACATAACTGTCGTACCTGAGCATGCACACAAGTATCATTACTGGAGCACCAAATATTTACAAGGGGAAATATACTTAACAATGTTAACTGTGGTGACATCGATTTCTAATTTTCAATGTGCAGACTTCTAATGCCAGTGATTCCTACATTCATTTCTCTTCCTAGGATTTCTGACCTGAGTTCATGGGCATATTCTAACTGTGCATGGAGGGTTTTCATTTCTGTGACCCAGTAGGGTGCCTCCTACTGGGAAGGAGTGTGAAGCCTCCCCGTTTCCCCTGGCCTAATCTGTGCTGAAGGCAGCAGCATCCCCTCAGTGCCCTCATGGGGTTCAAGGCTCAGTCTCTCTCAGGGACTTCCTGCCACACATCACACCTCATTTCCCCCAGCGTCTAGTCCACACGGTTGCCTGAGTGATTGTTCTAGAAGGACAGATGTATTCATTTCATTCCTGAAAGTTTGAAATGGCTTTCCCACTGTCAAATGCAAAATTCTTGGAGACGCCTCACAGTTCTTTCTGAGCAGCCTGGCTCCAGGCCAGAATGCCCCGTGTGATCTCCCAGCCCCGGGCATAGACAACGTCAAGGTTTTGTTTGGCAGGCGTCCTTGGCCTCCCCTCCCACTAGAGTGTAATGTAATCGTCTGGAGAGAAAGTTGCAGTCAAGGACTCAGACTCAAGCACCTCTACTCAGAGACCTCCTTACTGGGGCCTCAACTGAGGCACTTTTCTCCACTCTGACTCAGTAACTTTCCACTGTGAGCCCTTCTCCCTTTCCTTCTGCCTCGGCTCCCCAGGGTCATAAACAGTCCTTGTGTTCAGGGCTCCTCTGTACCAAGACTTCCCCTCCATCGGTGCTGCTTGTCCATGTCTTGCCATCTCCTAGAGAGCAGACTTTTCTTTGGCTTCGTATTTCCAGTGATTGGCACATTAAGAGCTCTTGGGAAATGTTGACTTGGTAAACCATGAACAGAGTCATATTTTGTTTGCACATACAAAGTAATTATTGAAGAGATTCACACACTTGGCTAATCTGTCTGCGTATATCTGTCTGCATAATCTAAAATATTGCTAATATTTTAGCAATATTAAACTTTCTCACATGTGTATACACTCTTCATTGGTGTACCTGACTAAGGAACAGAATGGGTTTGATAGATATCTTGATAGTGTCTTGATGCTATGTCTTCCCATCTAATACTTGGGTAGTGATAAAACTTGAATCTGGACCAGATACTACCCCTTACTAATGCTAACTTTGAATTTTTGATAAAATTCCAGAAACATACAGTCTAATGTCAATAATACTTAAAAGTCTAAAATGTTTTTTAACAGAGTAAGTAGTATGGTAAAGATCGTCTGCATTCTACTCTTTACTCTTGCCTGGAAAATCCCATGGACGGAGGAGCCTGGTGGGCTGCAGTCCATGCGGTCGCTAAGAGTCGGACACGACTGAGCGACTTCCCTTTCAATTTTCACTTTCATGCATTGGAGAAGGAAATAGCAACCCACTCCTGGAGAATCCAGGGACAGGGGAGCCTGGTGGGCTGCCGTCTATGGGGTCGCACAGAGTCGGACACGACTGAAGCGACTTAGCAGCAGCAGCAGTAGCAGAGATGGATACCACCTACAAAATTCAGGTGTCAATGGGATGGAAACTAATGTTTATTCTATGAGTTGATTTCAAAATTATACCATGTAAGTGACTAATATTCTCAATTGGATACAGTTCAAAATGTCCCCAGTAATGGATTTCTTCCCAGACTGCTTATAAATTTGTTTAAGCATGAAAAAAGCTGAATTTTATTTGGCAAGGATAATAAATGTGCATTTAGCTTTCTACTAATAAAAGGCACCCATTTACAAGTATTAGCAAATATGCTTTACAATTAATTTCTAAACAAATTTTCAGGATTATAATTGAAAAGCTTTGATAGTATCTATTATAAGCCAAAATTTGAAAATGAAAATAATGAAACCCTTGTTTAGAAGGAGTTAGAGTATAATGACAAACTGCAAGCCTCTTTAGTTGAAGAATTGGTTTTGAGTTTTTTATACACAATGAGTTAACTATTACCAGCTTGTCAGTTAATAGGAGAAATATTTGTATCTCATTTACAACTAAACTTGTAGAAGAGCACAGATAAATGTTTCCAGAGCTGAGAAAACGTGGGATACTTATACATGAGGATACTTCAGATGGTTACAATAGTTAAATCCCTGTTTTTATTTTCATTTGTTCATCACGTGTTTTTTGAACACTCACTATATGTACTTTGCTAATATTTGGAAATGAAAGTACCTTTAGTAAGTGAAAAAAATAAATTAGATTCTAGTGGGAAAGATAGATAATAATCAAAGAGGAATCCTGATGGATAGCTAAACATAAACAGGGATATAAACAGGCTTTTACAGAGTATATTACAAAGGTGCCTGATTGGTGTCAGGGAAGGCCTATCAGGGAAAGGAATACTTAAGCTGCGTTATGAAGAATGAGTTTGTTAGATGAAAAAAGCTGAGGATGAAAAAGAGAGCAAGCATTCAAGGAATAGCTTCATGGAAAAAAAGAGAAAGCACTGGGACTGAGATGCAGAGAGAGAGAGAGAGATTCAATATGAGCCCAGAAAGTGAAAGTGAAAGTCTCTCAGTCATGTCCAACTCATTGCCATCCCATGAAATATATGGCCATGGAATTCTCCAGGTCAGAATACTGGAGTGGGTAGCCTTTCCCTTCTCCTGGGGATCTTCCCAACCCAGGTCTCCCGCATTTCAGGCAGATTCTTTACCAGCTGAGCCTCAAGGGAAGCCCGAGAATGAACCCAGAGAGGATGGCAAAAGGGAGACCAAAAGAAGTCCTATTTGAGAGATTCTGATCTTACTGCTAAAGAAATGAAAGACAATTAGTGGCTTTAAATTGGAGAGTGACCACAATCAGATCTGCATATGAAAAAGACCACTCTTCCATCAATGACTGGAGCATGAAACAAAAGCAGTTAGTAGAAGGGGCAGCTATGGGAGTGGCTTGGATTAAAGTGATGACTGTGTATAAATTCAAGACACATTCAGGGCACAGGTCAATACGGCTTGATGATAGGTGGGTATGGAGTTGAAGGAGAGAAGACAACATCAAAGATGACTGCCCAACCAGATGGAGGGGATGCCATTTGCAGAACTAGATGACACTAAAGAGGCCCAGGTCTGGGGAAAGATGATGTGAGTCTTTAGCTATGTTGAAGTGCGTTTGAGAAGTGGAGAAGTCCAACTGGAGTTAGCTAGATGAATACGGAACTCAGAGAGAATCCAAGTCTGATAGGGCAAAGAAAAAGAATAAAGACCAGGCAGTGAGTTTTCTATCAATGCAGCGAAGTATCAATAATTTGGAAAAGAATGACAGATAAGAGGAAAAAAAAATAGTTGTAAACTGAGACAAGCATAAAACAGTGAATGTATTTTATAACACTAATCTCAGGAAAATAAATGGTTTTATGAATCTTCGATATATAATAATAAGTGGGGCCTAGTGAACAAATGGTGTTGAGTCAAACAAAAGAGCGGAGTCAAAAGTCCTGGTCATTGGAACTAATCCCTGTCTTTTAAGAAGGGGTAGCTGAGATCTGGGTGGGGAAGTATCATGTGTGACAAAAGCTGTATAAACCTTTGAGGTAGGGTGGGATGAAGGTGGCTCGTGGAGTTATGAAGCTTTCCCCTTATTAAGATAGCCACAATAAGTTACTCTCAAAAGTTCCTACCCAAAGTAACCAGGTTACTCCATGCCATTTTGGAACCAACACATGAGCATATTGCAAGACCGGTAAGTTTCTCTGGAAAAGACCCTTTTAAGTAAAGTCATGCTGAAGCAAAAGTCATATATTAATTTTAATGCAGTTATGAGTATTCAAATAGAGACATCTTTTACTTTATACAAAAGCAAATTTATACTCACACTTTGATAAGGAACGCAAACCACAAATAACTTATGATTTTTACTAAAACAGCAAACAATTTTTAAAGGAAAACAGAAGTTGATCTAGGCCTCCAGTTCTTAGGCGTAACTATCTCAAATATTCAGAATGTCTACATTTTTTTTTCTGGTGTTCCATGTAAAGTTTTCTTGATCTCTTTGAACTCCTAGCCTTCAGAATCAAAGCAGTCTACAGGTTTTTTTATACATAGTGAGATGGGATTTAGTTCTTCATGTATGTCATATGTTCCTTAGAATTTGAGAAAGAAACCAAGCCTTATGGCCTGTTGTTTTTTTGAAGGTCATGACAT
Source organism: Capricornis sumatraensis (assembly GCF_032405125.1). Classification (NCBI taxonomy): domain Eukaryota; kingdom Metazoa; phylum Chordata; class Mammalia; order Artiodactyla; family Bovidae; genus Capricornis; species Capricornis sumatraensis. The sequence goes on from NC_091082.1 coordinate 75,596,603, forward strand.
ATTATTCAATCCCCTCTTGGCTTTAGGAGTTTCACTTTTTCCTATAGTGAAAGAATGAAATATTATTGGGAAAAAAGGCTGTGTGACATGAACTATGGTAGTAGAGTACATAGATTTATGTAATAAATTAAAAGAACTCCAAAATAATCATTTTACAGTTACTAGTTGTACGGCAGGTAAAAAGCCTTGTCTAGAATCCATGTCTGATTCCAGATAAGAGAGTTCCTAACTCTTGCTGGGCTTGGTACTTTTTGTTTTCAAATAAGGGCAAAACCACTTATTCTTAAACTAGTCTGTTTTAAAAATAAACTCATAGGTTATGTCAAAATGTTAATCAACGTTCTCTCCACAAGAGGTAAACAAAATGAAGCTTGAAAAACAAAATTGCTACGATATGTACACACTTCCTTAGATTTCCCTCAATTTGAAGGATAATGTTGGGGACCAGTTTTAGGATATTTACTGAATAGCAAGGTGCTTGGGAATGAAAAATTAAATTTATGTAAGCTATTGACAAGGTATATAGTCCAAATATTTGGGGTATGAGGTCTAGAAGATTAGTTGGCAACTACCTTCTTTAAGCTTTAATACTGCCAGGATGTTTGACTTTTTTTTTTTTCCCTTACAAAACATTCAGGTGCCCATGTTCAGCATTCCAATTACTTCAGGCAGGTCAAGACAAGGTCTAACAATGACAAAATAAGACATTGACATAACAATTTAATAGAAACAATCTTGAATTTATATGTTCTTTAAAATATCATATTTCAAAAGTGAAATTTCAGGGTTAATTTTTTGCTTAACAGCCACTAAGAAGAACATTTGCATGTGTTTAACAAGGGTGGAAATACTGCATCAAAAATATTTCTTGAATACTGTGAACAAAGGAGCCACAAAAACTCAGCATGGACTGTGACATCCTGGAGTTCTGCACAGCCAGGACCAGATCCAAACCCTCAGTAGCAAGCAGGAGACTCAGAAGATGCTGACTTTAATTACAAACTTTATTTGTCAACACAATTCACAGTTTATACATGGTGCAATCCACCATATGAACTTTCAGAATAGTTATCGAGGAAATGGGTGTAGCTTTCCTTCTAAAAGAGCCTGATTTTCCAAAATTTTGGTTAGAATTCTTAAGTTTATAAAAGTACCGTCAACAAGTTAGCTGAATATTTACATTTCTAGCTTAAATTTTGAAAAATAAGCATCTGTTAAATGTTCCTTTTTTTTAAGATCCTGGATTTATTTTTTAAGACCCTAATATGAATGCCACTTATTCAAATACTCCCACCCCCAAGAATAAAAGTCATGTTTTGCAATTATATTTAGGGAAATCATTTCCTTTCTGTGTTTTAAAAGTTTTATTTACAATGTACAGCAGATCTATGTATGAAAATAAAAGAAGGAGGAGCGATCTACTAGGTGCCTTTACTGAATTTCTTCTGAATCCTGAAAACCTCCAAAGAGTTGCAGGATATAAAATTAAACTCAAGAGGATTAACAGCCTTTTCTATCTTAAAAAAAAAAAATGCTCTCAAGATTTAAATTGTGCTATAACAGCTTTTTCTCTAATGTCAGAGATGAATTATGCCTGCAATCTGCATTTTTCCATGTGCAAAATCACAGTGATCCAGTTTCAGCTTCTGCTCTCACACTCAGCCACAACTCCAGAGGTACACCCACAGAAGGCGAGGGCCATGCCCAGCTCTGCCTATGCATCCCCTCCCCTCACTGGGCACAAGTTACCCAGGGAAAGAAAACCATATAAGCCTTTCATACATCAGAAAACAGATAGATGCTGGCAGTATAATGTTTATTAGCAAATGCTTATAACACATTGTTTGGCTCTCTTCATGTCATCTGAGTGGCAATTCACACCAATTGTCTAAATTCATCTTCAATAATATCCATTTTAACAGTTTTCTTTTGTCAGATCACTTCTGGATATATATAGATAGATAGATAGATTTTCTTCTTCCACCTTTAAAAAATGTGTGTGTATATATATATATATATATACACACATACATAGTTAGTAATAAATGATAAGTTTTAAATACTGCCAGGAAAAGAAGGGACTCTTTGGGAGCAGTCAATTTTACTGGCCTGGTAATTACACTGTATACATGTACCATTGGTACCCGAGTCAAATAAATACTCAGAGGGGCCATCTTTGCACCTCATTTCTCTGCAGTGCCTATAACGCTAGGGTTTCTGAGTGTTGCTTCAGTGTCCATTTAATTTGGCCTCTATTCCTTCTTCGGGTATCATCACTTGGGTCATTTTACACACTTGTTTCCAGCAAGGTATGGTATTCAAACGGGAGTTGCGGGGAAAAGGACTGTAGAGTTGAGCCTAGGGGTGGGGCAGGGAAGGAGAAACCACACTTAGCTAGAGAGGTTCTGTTTCTTCATAAGATAAGGCACTGACAGAAAATTTCTTAGGTAAAAGGCTGCATAAGAATTTCTTGCCATTTACAAAAAGAAATGTTGTCATCCATAAATGGTCCATATCTAGGCTCAGTTAGGTAGACCCTGAAAAGTAAGGACTGATCCCTCAAAGCTACATTATTACCAGAAACAATTATAATTCATTCTGAGGCCTTATGGCACGTTAGGAAAAGGGAGCAAAACAGTCTGGGCACAAAAAAGGCATCAGACATCGCTTGTTTTACTCCACTTGTCAAAGAAAGTGGACTGTTCAACAAGCATCATCAAAAAAAAAAAAAAAATAGTGCTGGCTCAGAATTCCAAATTCTCTTGATGGCAGATGACCATGATGGGTGTATCTATTTTTTCCCCCCTTTGGAGCTCATGCACAATTTTAAAAATGCTACCAGCAACAGTCATAAAGAGCATATAGAAGTCCTCACCTAATTGCTATGCCTGAGGCTCTTCAAAGAGAGGGCTACTTAATGTTCTCAATAACAGCGATTTCCTCGCCCGCACAGTGTGGTGTCAGTCCGTTCAAATAGATACTTTCTGTTTTCAGTAAGGAAGGCAGGACATCCCTCTCGCTGGCCAGGTGGTTCACGGACAGGGTCCTCCTACAGGGAGTCAGCTCCTGATTGTGGTTTCCAGCCAGTTCTGCAGAGAGCTTCCGCTTAATGGAGGTGGCGCGCTGGAACTTGTCATAAATCTCCACGCTCAGCCGCCTCCTGGTTTCCTTGAATTCAGCCGTGACGTTGGCTGTCCACTCAGCAGCATGGGCTCTGAACTCTCCCACCTGGAACACGCATGCAGAGAAAAGACAGACACACCAATAGGACAGTCAGCATTCTGTGTGCTTTATCCTCTGATCATTGTATTTGGAAGCTTTGAAAAGGAGGTTGTAGCTTTTTGTAATAGGAGCCATCTGAGAATTGAGGTCACTGTGCAATTTGTGAAGAGCAAGATTCTATTTTATACAGATACAACTCTAAAAATGAATCTATGAACTTAAACTCTATTAACCAAATTATATGAGAGGTACTAGATGTCCTTGTTTCTGGAGATGAGTCCTGTCACTGATGCTATAAAAAGGCAATCTCTAACTTTTTAAAATTCTGTGAGTTTTTTTTTTTTTAATTTGTAATTTTAAGAAGTATTTGAATGTGAAGAAGTCAAGAAGACATAGGAGAAGCAGCAAGACAGAGTAAAAGAGCCTGGAACGTGAACCCAGGTGACTTGGTTCTCATAGCAGCGATGCTATTTGCTCTGGATGTAAACACAGATTTTAGAAACCAGAAATGGTGTGTGCAAGAACTCTGAATTCAACCCCATACTTGTCACTTAGGAATCCTCTGTTTACTAAATAAACAACAAAATGTTTTGTCTCTGCTTCCAGGGAAAGCAAATAGAAAAGGACTGACAAATTTATTGTGAGGCCCATTTGGAGAATTTCCGAGAAATAGTTCCTCAGTGAATGTCTATGGAATTAATTAATGTAACCTGTCTGAGCGCCCATTTCATCAGTTGTTGAAGGAATTCATAGGGCCTGGACTCCATCCTAGGCCTGTTCATGCTGATCATGCTCGGCCACCTTTCCAATGGACTCTGAACTCTGTGTTTAGTGCCTATGAAAACGACAGAAGGATCAGACCCCCTCCAGACAGGGCAACCTTGAAGATCGTATCTAGGTTACTCATTGCCCAGGAGAAAACATACACTAATCACCCTTTCCTCCAGACAGGCCATAAATTTTTCTGTATCTATCTGAGTGTAACCTCGGGCTTATTGATTATTGGCCAATTGTTTGACTGTTTGAGCACATGAGCACATAGCACGTGAATGATGGGGTTACTGGGATTGTATTTTCCTTGGTTTATGTAAGTCTCAAAGAATTTGGGGTGGTGGGTTCAGACATGTGCACATGCGGTATAAAAGATTCTCACAAATGCTGGTCGGGGTCCTTGGCTAAGAGGAGACTCTGCCCTGGGCTCGCCGGTGTAATAAACTGCACTCCACTGTCTGCATTGTCCTTCTGAGTGAGTTTGTTTCCTGGAACGCGTGGCTATAACAGAACAGGCATCTTTACAGCATATTCCTAACAAGATGGTTGGACTAATGTAGTTCAACTGCAATGTAGCCTTTGTTTGAAGGTTAAAGAAAAAAACATTGCCAAGTCCTAACCATGTGGCCCTAAAGAATCTGCCTGCAATGCAAGAGACTGGGGTTTGATCCCTGGGTTGGGAAGATGCCCTGGAGGAGGGCATGGCAACCCACTCCAGTATTCCAGCCTGGAGAATCCCATGGACAGAGGAGCCTGGTGGGCTACAGTCCATGGGGTCGTGAAGAGTTAGACACAACCGAGCGATTAACACTTTCCCTTTCAAGCATGTGCATAATAATGTTCTCTCTGACCTCTTTAAAATGATTCTGTACTTTAGTGACCTAAAACAGAACAATGACCAATCCCATGATAAACTTTTTCTTAATCAACAAGAACTCAGTCATCAGGAAGACTTCCTAGAATAATCTCCTAAGGTGGACAAGTCCCCCATCCATCATCGGTAGCACTGCTGCTTTGGGGGCCCACTTCACTCACTTTTTAAATGATGTGGGCACCTCCTGACCTGGCAAGTGAATAACTACAGCTTTGTTTGGTCTTGTGTTACCTCTGTCGCTTTTTGTTTTAAATTTTGATATGGGAAACATAATTGACAGTTTCTGCTATAGTTTGAATTCCTAAAAATTCATATATTGAAATCCTAACTCCACAGGTGATTGTCTCAGGAGGTGGGCCATTTGGGAAGCGGTTAAGTCATGAAGTGATGCCCTCATGAATGAGAGCAGCATTCTGACAAAAGAGAATCTAGAAAAATCCCTTACCCCTTCCACCATGTGAGGACATAGCAAGAAGGTTCTGGCTCCAAACCAGGAAGAGAGTCCTTTATCATGCTGACACTATGATTTTGAATCCCCAGAACTGTGAGAAATACACATTGTTTATAAGATCCCCAGTGTGTGGTATTTTGTTATAGCAGCCTGATGGAACTAAGTGAGATTCTAAATATTTACACTGAAAGTCATAGATATGTGTGTGGGTTGTGGGGTGGGGAGGGGGTGTTACACAAGATGGAACTGTTCAAATATCATTGGAAGGTGGCACATAGCAGATCAATTCTTCTGCATCCACCCATAATTACATACATGCATGCATTTCATGATCTACTTTTTATTTTAAAAAAGTCCACTTTCTACTTGTATTGTCCTAACAAGGAATAATTGCTTGTTTTCCGGATCTGGTTTTGGGAAAAAGCAAAAATGGAAAAATGAGAAGTTCGTGGCACACATAATTCGCAAGATCAAGCATTCCTTAATCACTGAGGCATCTTAGAGGGAACCTACAGGAAAAGAAGTGCTAATTTTATAGGAATTCAGCCTGAAGATTCTTACCCCTCCCATAAGGGACTGTGCGTGACTGCACTTAGCTCCAAAAACAATTATTGAAAGTTTAATTCTGTTTTGGGGAAACTCTCTGGTTAGGCAGTATCGATCAGTGGTTAGAAATGCTGAATCACTCCAAACACACTTATAAATAAACCCTCCAACTGTTTATACTCTTTTTCTGTTTGCCCAGCTGTCTTTTTTATTAGACTAAGCATTTTTGAGTCTAGGGTCTATACTATATTCATTGGTGTATATAACACATCTAGTGTCTGGAACAGAAAAAGCACTCAGTAGAAATTTGATGAATTGCACTGAATTAATAAGTAAACACTATTCATAAAGTTTTGAAATAAATATCTTTAACGTAAAAAAGTTAAGAGATTCAGTTGTTTCTCTATCAGTTTTGATTTAATTTTAAAGACTTAAAATTGCCGTATGCTTACAGAGAGAAACTGATTAATATGGTCTTGAACAAAACAGTTGTCATTGTCCAACATATCATTAAATTCTCCTTGTTTACATTACAAATAGATGATCTCAAGCAGTGTGAAATTTGCTGTTTAAAATAAAACAATTGCTATTGATGAAAAACTAAACATTCCATCTGACTTTTATTCCCATCTTACCAATGATTTTATTTAAAAGGAATTAACCTTTTCTATTTGAGACTTCATAATTTTCTAAGTATAAAAAGAAAAAATACTAATATACTATTTTCTATTATGAGCTTATATTAATAGTATGGTTCATATTATAAAGAAAAGAGCTAACAGTCTACATATTTGTTTAAATAAATGTTTGTGAAAAGTGTAAGAATTAACTACTGTATTCAATTTCCTCCCATAAATGACTGGTTAACTAGAAATAATCACTTTCTTAGAGGACATCCATCTGAGTAGGCCCCTAAATCATGCCTCAAATCTGGAGGCACTGTCAAAACTGATGGACCTAAAATTTGGTCTATTCTCTTTTTGAAATTAATTTTTATTGGTGAATTGTGATTTACAATGTTGGGTTAATTTCTGCCATACAGCAAAGTGAATCAGTTATACCTATACATATATCCATTGCTTTTTAGATTCCTTTCCTGTATGTCATTACAGAGTATTGAGTAGAGTTCCCTGAGCTATATGGTAGGCCCTTATTAGTTATCTATGTTATATACAATGGTGTGAATATGTCCATCCCAATCTCCCAATTTAGAGGGAGGGATACATTTAGAGTTTGGGATGAACAGATACACACAACTATACATAAAACAGATAACCAACATGGACCTATTGTATAGCACAGGGAACATTACTCAATATTTTGTAATAACTTATAAGGGAAAAAATCTGAAAAAGAATAGATACGTGTATATGTATGATGGAATCACTTTGCTGTACACCTGAAACAAAAACAACATTGTAAATCAACTATACTTCAATAAAAATCCTCTTATTGTTAATAATAGATTTTGTGTATCTAAAATGCAGGTGTTAATACTTTTATTTGCTAATTTTCTGCCTCCTACAACTAGGATGTAAGTTCTATGTATATCCCAGCACCTAGGATAGTACCTGGTATGTGGCTGACTTCTAAGAAATACCTGTTAAATGAACGAGTATATGGCCCCCAAATTCATGTTCTCTGTCATCGCGCAGCTGAATGATAACTAGAGCCATAGGATAGCATGCATAGCACCACTGGTCTTTCTTCTTTGTTCTAACCTCATTCCTCCTCCCTTTTGGTGACCATTAATATTTTTGCAAAAATGGTCTTATATTAAACATATTGTTTTGCAAATGGATTTTTTTCACATAACCAATTTTAGTCTTTTTTTTTTTTTTCCTATGAGTAGTCATTATACTACCTCATGGAGAAGGACATGGCAACCCACTCTGGCTACAGCCCATGGGGTCACAAAGAGTTGGATACGACTAAGCGACTAACACACACACACGCACACACACACACACACCACCTCATAGTTTATACTAGCTTCCTACTGAAGCGACTTAGCAGCAGCAGCAGCAGCATTCCACGGGATGATGAATGTGGCATGCCCCTGTCGATGAATAAGGGTTTGTTTTTCATTTGTCTTTTTTTGCTATAGAAAATAATACTTCAGTGAATATTCTTATACCCATATCTTGGTTAATGTGATCAAGTATTACTAGAAGTGGAAAAACTGTGTCAAAAGACACATATATTTTCAGACTTTGAGGATGCTGAAATTTCCATCTAATCCCTACTGTCTTCAGACTCAAGGTTCCCAGTCACCCCACTATTTCCTCTTTTTGCACACTGAGGTAACCTCTGTCTTTTCACAGCAAAAAACGCACCAGATCATGGAACCTGCATAGAAACTCTTTTCGAGATTTTAATCATCTCTATTGTGACTGGAAATTTAATTGGTCATAAAAAATTGACTGAAAAGTGAAAGCTTTCCTTAACTTCATCTGATTTTTCTCCAGAAGCAAGTTTCTTAAAGTCACCATGATCACTCAGGTTGCACTAATGACACACAGCTTTCTGCAGAGCAAGGTGCTTCCACAAATTAGTGATTCCTGCAAATTAGTAAAAGCCTAAATACAAGTAAAGCTCAGACTTGTCTGAGTTCATAACTCTTTAATTTCTCATCTTTAATTGCACTCAATCTCTGGCAGACGCTGGTAGAATACCGCTTCTAGGGACAATGTTGTTTTTTTTTTTTCCCCCTAATTTTTCTGGAGTTCCCAGGGGTGGAAATGCCATCTCTGGAGGTCATAAGGGCTGCAGCTGGAAATGTCATCAAACAGGGATAGGAGGGGTTAGCAAGAGGGGAGAAGAAGCCTCCAGTTCCAGCTCTGTCACTTAGCTGGGTGCCTGCAGCCAAGCAATTTAACCTTTTTTGAGTTTCAGATTCCTTATCTATTAAATAAGGTTATAATAATCTATTTCACAGGAGAAACAAACGGTGTGTGTGTGCATGTGTGTGTATGTGTGTGGGTGTCTGTGTTCTTACAACATAAAGAACTGCACAATTAGTGATTATGATGATAACACTGGGTAATGATGATATGGTTTGCTAAAGGCACTTAAACAGCTTAAAGAAAAGTACCAGATACAGAATAAATGATATAGAATTGAAAAACAATGAGACATTTTCCCCTGGAATATAATTCGCAGGTTCTAAGCACCCAGGGGCAGCATGGTCCAAGTTCTGTGATACTCTCACCAGAAGTGCTACAGAAGGACCAACCCAGAGTTCTGGAGATCTTTAAGGCATGAGGTGCTTGAGAATGGAGACATACATAAAAATTCAATTGGCCAATCATCCCAGTCAGAGACACTGAATGAGATATTTCATCACTCAAATGAATGTCACGGCAAGAGATTGTTTGTGTTGGCCTTATCCTCATTATTACAACTAAACAAATACTGTAAAATATAATAGTGAATTTATTGTATCACTCAATAAACATGTATAACTCATAATAAATGGACTCTCATTATTAATATAGGTCTACGTGGTGGGAAGGAGTAAATTTTGCATGCACAGATAAGAGCCCACTATGTGCTGGGCATTGTTCTTTTAAATAATATGAACTTATTTAATATTTACAACTGTGTGGGGAAGATTTTTATTATTTCACAGAAGAAGTTGAGGCTAGAGAGGTTAAAAAACTTTAGACACACAATGAATATGCCAGGATTCAAATTTGGAGGTCTAACTCCAGCATATTGTTTTGCCTCACCAGGAAAGTCTTGTTAATTCTGAAGGATAAACATCTTTGGGAGGAGTGCAAGGCAAATTCACATTATGTGGAAATCCACCCTATAGCAGGTTATTACGGTGAGGATCTACCACCATAATTTCCGAAAGATATTGAAAAGAATGAAAATTTCTTCATAAAAAAATGTACTAGGAGCACTTACCAATTCAATAATGAGATCTATTTCCTCTCTATTGTGCCCTTATTTTTTTGCTTTTGCTATTCCTGGCGATACTAGACTAGGAACACAGCAATTCAAACTCAAAGCAAAAAAAAAGAAAAAGAAAGAAAAGAAAGGAGAGTCTCTCAAAAACAAAACTAAGGCCACCAACATAGTTACTTATTCCCATTTGTCTAAAACATTCCTGACCTGAGAGAACTGTCTATACCAATGAATTCATTATTCATAAAATAGCACATCGTATCCTAACGAACAGATTCATTTTTTTAAATGATGATAAAATTATACGTTCCAACTCTGAAGGTGCTCTTTTGATTTCAAAGACGTTAAAAAAATAAGGTCCAGAGATCAGTACATTTATATAAGTAAATTTTTCCTCCATTGAAATGTTAATGCTTATGGATAATTACAATGAATCCTTATGCATTAAAGCATGTTTGTTTCATCAGGTTTTTAGAAAAATTGTTCAAGAACTTATTCAAATACTGAAGTATGTCATCTCCCTAAAACTAAGCAAATCTACAAACAATAATAACAAAGCTGAAGACTCCAACATGAGCAGAAATAGCTCCTAGGGGATTGCCTGCAGCTCATGCACGTGACTCAAAGAAGAGATCTTCCTCTGTATTCCATGTATTCTTTTTTTTTTTTGTGCTAATTTTTTTTTAATTAAAGACATTGTTTTGTCATTGATCCTAGACAGACAGGTACTCTCTCTCTTTTTTTTTAATTTTAAAATCTTTAATTCTTACATGTGTTCCCAAACATGAACCCCCCTCCCACCTCCCTCCCCATAACATCTCTGTGGGTCATCCCCATGCACCAGCCCCAAGCATGCTGTATCCTGCGTCAGACATAGACTGGCGATTCAATTCTTACATGATAGTATACATGATAGAATGCCATTCTCCCAAATCATCCCACCCTCTCCCTCTCCCTCTGAGTCCAAAAGTCCGTTATACACAGCTGTGTCTTTTTTCCTGTCTTGCATACAGGGTCGTCATTGCCATCTTTCTAAATTCCATATATATGTGTTAGTATACTGTATTGGTGTTTTTCTTTCTGGCTTACTTCACTCTGTATAATCGGCTCCAGTTTCATCCATCTCATCAGAACTGATTCAAATGAATTCTTTTTAACGGCTGAGTAATACTCCATTGTGTATATGTACCACAGCTTTCTTATCCATTCATCTGCTGATGGACATCTAGGTTGTTTCCATGTCCTGGCTATCATAAACAGTGCTGCGATGAACATTGGGGTACATGTGTCTCTTTCAATTCTGGTTTCCTCGGTGTGTATGCCCAGCAGTGGGATTGCTGGGTCATAAGGTAGTTCTATTTGCAGTTTTTTAAGGACTCTCCACACTGTTCTCCATAGTGGCTGTACTAGTTTGCATTCCCACCAACAGTGTAGGAGGGTTCCCTTTTCTCTACACCCTCTCCAGCATTTATTGCTTGCAGATTTTTGGATTGCAGCCATTCTGACTGGTGTGAAGTGGTACCTCATTGTGGTTTTGATTTGCATTTCTCTAATAATGAGTGTATTTTTAACATTCACTTAATTCTCACAGCCCGGCAATCTGATTTAGAAGAAAAGAAAGAAAATGGAGTGCTACAAACGGTAGCTTGCCTTCTAAACGCTACTGGAAATGCTCTCATCCTTGTGACTAAATGGAGTTGCACCATTCTCTGTCCCTCTTTTGCCTGGCCTTTGTAGCAAAAAAAGGCATTGGTGAAGACTCCGTCCCTCCCAGTCAGTCTTTGCTCTTAATTTCCAAATCAGTACATTTTCATGTTTTTCTTTTCTTTTTTTAAAACCATTCAGGTTAATTCTCTATCAACCTAGAGGGATCATTTCCTTTCACCCTCCTCTACCTTTGTACCTTAGGCTTGTATTCTTCTCATTTCCCCTGGATAACCATATCCTTCCAATCATGCCCATTAAAATCTATTTGCTGACAACTCTCAAATATGTATTTCTAGATCAAGTCTCCCTACTGAATTCTGTATCTGTAAAACTGACTGCTTATGAAACAGCTTCAGTTTAGATGGACCCCAGGCATCTCAAATACAGCACATTCCCAAATGAAATCCTTTAACTTCTTAAACCTGTTCTTAACTTAATTTCTTATCACAGTGAATAGCACCATTAACCAGCAAGTTTCCTAAATGGAACTTCAGTGATAATCCTTTATTCTTCCTCTCACCCAATCAACACCAGATCAACCCAAAGTCTTGCTGATTTACCTCTTTCTAACTATTCCACGTACTTCTCTCTGTTCCCACTGCTAACACTATTTATCCATCATTTTGTCTCATCTATATTATTTCAGCAGCTTCCTAACAAGTTTTGCTGACCTAAGTCTATCTCCCTAATGTCTATTCTTCACACAGCAGCCAGAGTGCCCCTTAATAAACACAAATCAATCAACTATTTCACTTAGTTCAAATTCCTTCAGTTCAGTTCAGTTCAGTCGCTCAGTCGTGTCTGACTCTTTGCGACCCCATGAATCACAGCACGCCAGGCCTCCCTGTTCATCACCGTCTCCCGGAGTTCACTCAGACTCACGTCCATCAAGTCTGTGATGCCATCCAGCCATCTCATCCTGGGTCGTCCCCTTCTCTTTCTGCCCCCAATCCCTCCCAGCATCAGAATTTTTTCCAATGAGTCAACTCTTCTCATGAGGTGGCCAAAGTACTGGAGTTTCAGCTTTAGCATCATTCCTTCCAAAGAAATCCCAGGGCTGATCTCCTTCAGAATGGACTGATTGGATCTCCTTCCAGTCCCAGGGACTCTCAAGAGTCTTCTCCAACACCACAGTTCAAAAGCATCAATTCTTTGGTGCTCAGCCTTCTTCACAGTCCAACTCTCACATCCATACATGACCACAGGAAAAACCATAGCCTTGACTAGACGGACCTTAGTCGGCAAAGGAATGTCTCTGCTTTTGAATATGCTATCTAGGTTGGTCATAACTTTTCTTCCAAGGAGTAAGCATCTTTTAATTTCATGGCTGCAGTCACCATCTGCAGTGATTCTGGAACCCAAGAAAATAAAGTCTGACACTGTTTCCACTGTTTCCCCATCTATTTCCCATGACATGATGGGACCGGATGCCATGATCTTTGTTTCCTGAATGTTGAGCTTTAGGCCAACTTTTTCACTCTCCTCTTTCACTTTCAACAAGAGGCTTTTTAGCTCCTCTTCACTTTCTGCCATAAGGGTGGTGTCATCTGCATATCTGAGGTTATCAAATTCCTTAAAGTACCTCATATGTTTCAAGGCTTACCTACTGTTCCAGCTCAATCCTCACTCTCAACCCTCTCAAAAGTCTACTCCTGGGGCCATTCTGAACATTTGTTATTTAATTTTTATTGAATTTGTTATAATACTGCTTATTTGTTTGTTTGTTTGTTTTGCTGTTAGCAGTGAGGCATTTGGGATCTTAGCCCCCCGCTCAGGGATTGAAGCCACACTCCCTGCATTGGAAGGTGAAGTCTCACCTACTGGACCACCAGGGAAGTCTCTGAACATTTCTTTCATTTACTCAAACTTGCCACTCTTTCTTGTCTTTCATTCATTCATTACTTACTATTTTCTCTATCCAGAATGCTGATTTCCAGTCTTTCTCTGGGACAGTGTCTACTCATCCTAAATTAGACATCTTTATGGGGCCATTCTCTGATTCTCTAGACATCAGATCACTTGATATCTGTATCTACATAAGCCTGTACTTCTGTACTTCCCTGACATTACCCTCATCACAACTTATTACAGCTACAAATTCAAATGCTCTTTTGGCTTCATGTCCATGGAAATTTTCAGGCGAGAATACTGGTATGAGTTGCAGCTTCTTTACTGCCTGAGCCACCAGGGAGGCCCTTTCATGGTAATAGAGAGGTTTTGTCTGCCATGTACTATTCAGTATTCTCAGAACCTGGAGGAGTATACATGTGGAAGTTCAATAAACATTTGTTAGACAAATGAATATCAATAACCTCAGATCAACAGACGACACCACCCTATGGCAGAAAGCAACGAGGAACTAAAGAGTCTCTTGATGAAAGTGAAAGAGAAGAGTGGAAAAGCTGGCTTAAAACTCAACATTCAAAAAGCTAAGATCATAGCATCTGGTCCCATCACTTCATGGCAAATAGATGGGGAAACACTGGAAACAGTGAGAGACTTTATTTTCTTGGGTTCCAAAATCACTGCAGATGGTGACTTCAGTCATGAAATCAGAAGATGGTTGCTCCTTGGGAGAAAAGCTATGACAAACCTAGACAGCATATTAAAAAGCAGAGACATTACTTCGCCAACAAAGGTCCATCTAGTCAAAGCTATGGTTTTTCCAGTGGTCATGTATGGATGTGAGAGTTGGACCATAAAGAAAGCTGAGCACAAAGAATTGATGTTTTTGAACTGTGGTGTTGGAGAAGAGTCTTGCGAGTCGCTTGGACTGCAAAGAGATCAAACCAGTCCATCCTAAAGGAAATTAGTCCTGAATACTCATTGGAAGGACTGATACTAAAGCTGAAGCTCTAATACTTTGGCCACCTGATGCAAAGAAGATCCTGATGCTGGGAAGGATTGAAGGCAAAAGGAGAAGGGGGCGACAGAAGACGAGATGGTTGGATGGCATCACCAACTCAAAGGACATGAGTTTGAGCAAGCTCCAGGAGTTGGTGAAGGACAGGGAGGCCTGGCATGCTGTGGTCCATGGGGATGCCAAGAGTCGGGCATGACTGAGTGACTGAACTGAACTGAGACGAATGAATGACAATCAATCATGGTTTGAATATACACTCCAGTGAAACAGAGTCTGCTTCTTAGTGACTGTACTGGGATAATCTTGTTTACCTCGGGAGGGAGACATGGCCAGGTTTATTTGAAGTAAAGGTTCACAGCATGTTTCCTCAAAGTTTTTAGTCTTTGGAGAGCTTCCTCAGCATTCTAGGAAGCCTATGATGCTGCCAATGTCTTCTTTCACAGTGAAGAACATCATGCTTCTTGTACAGATCCTCCCTTAAACCAACCTTCCTTTCCTTTCCCTTCTCCTTGTGCGTGCATGGTCAGCCAGGTCCAGCTCTTTGTGACCCATGGACTGTAGCCCACCAGGCTTCCCTGCCCAAGGAATTTTCTAGTCAACAATACTGGAGTGGGTTGTCATTTCCTTCTCCTTGGGATCTTCCCAACATAGGGATTGGATCCATGTCTCTTGCATCTCCTAGTGCCGGCAGGCAGATTCTTTACCACCAGCGCCACCTGTGAAGAACTTCCCTTCTCCTTGTGTGTTAGTCACTCACTTGTGTCCGATTCTTTGCAACTCCTTGGATTGTAGCTCACCAGGCTCTTCTGAGCATGGTATTCTCCAGGCAAAAATACTGGAGTGGGTTGCCATTTCCTTCTCCAGGCCCTCTCCTTCAATTAGTTCAGTCACTCAGTCGCGTTCAATTCTTTGCAACCCCATGAATCACAGCACGCCAGGCCTCCCTGTCCATCATCAACTCCCAGAGTTCACTCAAACTCATGTGCATCGAGTCGGTGATGCCATCCAGCCATCTCATCCTCTGTCGTCCCCTTCTCCTCCTGCCCCCAATCCCTCCCAGCATCAGGGTCTTTTCCAATGAGTCAACTCTTCACATGAGGTGGCCAAAGTATTGGAGTTTCAGCTTCAGCATAAGTCCTTCCAATGAACACCCAGGACTGATCTCCTTTAGGATGGACTGGTTGGATGTCCTTACAGTCCAAGGGACTCTCAAGAGTCTTCTCCAACACCACAGTTCAAAAGCATCAATTCTTCGGCGCTCAGCTTTCTTCACAGTCCAACTCTCACATCCATACATGACCACTGGAAAAACCATAGCCTTAACTAGATGGACCTTTTTTGGCAAAGTAATGTCTCTGCTTTTCAATATGCTATCTAGGTTGGTCATAACTTTCCTTCCAAGGAGTAAGCATCTTTCAATTTCATGGCTGCAGTCATCATCTCCAGTGATTTTGGAGTCCCCCAAAATAAAGTTTGACACTGTTTACACTGTTTCCCCATCTATCTGCCATGAAGTGATGGGACCAGATGCCATGATCTTCATTTTCTGAATGTTGAGCTTTCAGCCAACTTTTTCACTCTCCTCTTTCACTGTCATCAAGAGGCTTTTTAGTTCCTCTTCACTTTCTGCCATAAAGGTGGTGTCATCTGCATATCTGAGATTATTGATATTTCTCCTGGCAATCTTGATTCCACCTTGTGCTTCTTCCAGCCCAGCATTTCTCATGATGTACTCTGCATATAAGTTAAATAAGCAGGGTGACAATATACAGCCTTGACATACTCCTTTTCCTATTTGGAACCAGTCTGTTGTTCCATGTCCAGTTCTAACTGTTGCTTCCTGACCTGCACACAGATTTCTCAAGAGGCAGGTCAGGTGGTCTGGTATTCCCATCTCTTGAAGAATTTTCCACAGTTTCTTGTGATCCACACAGTCAAAGGCTTTGGCATAGTCAATAAAGCAGAAATAGATGTTTTTCTGGAACTCTTTTGCTTTTTCTATGATCCAGCGGATGTTGGCAATTTGATTTCTGGTTCCACTGCCTTTCCTAAAACCAGCTTCAACATCTGGAGGTTCACAGTTCAGGTATTGCTGAAGCCTGGCTTAGAGAATTTTGAGCCCTTCTCCTTACTGGCCTCTTAATCTTTCCTATTGTTCTTATCATTCTGCATGATAATACCTTAATAGATTTATCCTGGATCCTGGGCTTCCCTATCCTCAAGGGATGTAACCTTTTGAAAGATAAAGAAGGTTCAACCTTTTAACTTTAGAAGAATCACTAACATCTTCATCACTAACTAGCAATCCTTATGAAGCATCTAGGGCTTCTCTGGTGGTTCAAAGAATAAAGAATCCGCCTGCAATGCAGGAGACCCCAGTTGGATTCCTGGGTCGGCAAGTTCCCTTGAAAAGGGATAGGCTACCCACCCTTGTGGCTCAGCTGGTAAAGACTCCACCTGCAATGCGGGAGACCTGGGTTCGATCCCTGAGTTGGGAAAGATTGAGAATGTTTAATATTTCTAAATCATAACTTTAAAATGTTTACTATATCTTATTATACACCTGAGTGTGATGAAGGATAATTCCCTGTTGTGTTTTTCATATTTGTTAACAGTTTCACTCCTCAAAGTATGCTTGTCCCTACCCCTGGTCAATCTTCATTGGAGTAGTCATTTCTTAGTAATAAAAAGTACAACATGAACTTAAGAGAATTTTCTGTGTTCTCAGTTTGAAAAGAGTATTTTAAATAGTATGTCTTTTAAATGCTTGATCTTTAACTGCATCTATAAGGTTAATTTCCTCCAAACAACTGTACAAAACATCAGCAAAATGTTTTTACCAAGAGAGTAAAGCTGACTTTTGAGCAAACTCCGGGACACGGTGAAGGACATGGAAGCCTAGCGTACTGCAGTCCCTGGAGTCGCAGAGTCGGACACAATTTAGCGACCAAACAACAAAAAATATCTGACTTGCGGGGAGCAGTACTTTTTTACACTTTCCTTTTTTCCCTCTGATCTGTTTCTCAGCCATATTTCTTTGACAGGAAGTCTTAATGCTACTTTGACTCTTGATAAGAGGTAAACCTGTGAAATTCCTCAAATTTAGAATAATTCTAACCTTAATCATTTATTTACATTAACTCTCCAGTTCACTATGACCCTCAGAATCACCCCAAACTTCACCATCTTGAACAAATCTTTAGCCCTCTGTACCTTTCCCTTATATCGGAAAGCCTTATATCGGAAAGTGTTCTCTGCATCAGCTTTTCACCAGAATTATAACTACCCACTTTGCCTAACTATTTACTAGCTTTGAATTTCTACGATCCTCTTTATAGAGATTTGGGTTTTGATCATTAATAGATGAGTAATAATAAAAATATGCTAATATTCTAAAGTACCCATTTCCAAAGATGGGTATCTCAGCAATTATTTGCAGGCAGCTACTTCCAAGTAGAAACTGGTGGCATGATTTGGAAAGCTGGCAACGGCAACTCTGCCGGTCCTCTGTGATAAGATAATTCAGATTTTCCTTCCTTAAAGTCCCTCCCAATAATCATTTTCCTTGCATCACTCCATCCCCATTATCACTTCATGTACAAGAACATTTTTTTTTTTTTCAGAGCTACAATCTTTTCTAAAAGATTTTTCCCTGGAGATCTTACCCTGCCTTACCCATATTTTCTGTTCTAATTGGCTTTACTTTTTCTTCCTATGTGCACTCAATTAACTATGAATAATAATCACTCATTATAGGCAAGCTAATCCCTCTTATGGAGTCATAACTGGATGAGGAAATTTTTTCTGAAATGTTGGAAGGTTTTTGTAAAGTTTTCACAATTACCCACAGCCAACTCAAATATTGGATAATACTTTAGCCTCAAGTTTTCTTTAAAAAAAAAAAATTCTATTTACAGGCAGAACTGATCAAAGTAGCATGAATAGAAAACCTTTTCCCTAAGGATATAAAGCAAAGCTGAACATTTAGTATTTAACAGCCATTAAGTAACATCCTTCGCCAGACATAACACTAAGAGGTTTTTCTTGTCTTTGACCAATGTTTTTTCCTGACCCTTTGGACAGTGGATTTTAATTTACTCCTCTCAGTAATCAGAAACTTATCTACCTTAATGACTTGAGGAAAGTTAAATATTACAAGCAAGTAGCTGAGTTGAAATCATCCCTCTGGTTAAATATGTAAAAATAATTTGAAGCCTACTTTGTATTCCAATTTCAAAGGTTGCCTAGACTATAATTTCTGACAATTATCATTAATTCATTTTCCGAAGTATTCCCATTTCGTTGTATTGTTGAACTGTACTATTAAAAGAACAATTCAAAGTATTCTCTTTATCAACCAGGTTAAAAAAAAAAAAACCACACACCCAACAACTGAAAGGATTACAAAGTGTCACATTATCTTGACAGAACAATACATGATGTTTTTCTCTCGTTTTCAGGAAAGTATATGTAATATTCATAAGTTCTCCTTAATCTAAGCTATCTTTTGTAGTTAGCAATTTCTCCACTTCTTAATACCACACATATTAACACAACTGTGTAAAGATTAAGTACAATAGTTTTAATTTAAAAAGTCAAGAAGGATAATAATACTAATACCATGATTTTATCTTTCATAGAAAATTGCAAAAGGATAATGTATATTATTAACTGCATTAATAATAAGGTGGGGTTGTGAAATCAGATACTCGCTTGTTGTACAGTAAACTCAGCTTCTTAATTATTGTTACTGTAGTGACATACTCGGAGAAGGCACCCGACTCCAGTACTCTTGCCTGGAAAATCCCATGGATGGAGGAGCCTGGTAGGCTGCAGTCCATGGGGTCGCTGAGGGTCGGACACGACTGAGTGACTTCGCTTTCACTTTTCACTTTCATGCATTGGAGAAGTCAATGGCAACCCACTCCAGTGTTCTTGCCTGGAGAATGCCAGGGACGGGGGAGCCTGGTGGGCTGCCATCTATGGGGTCGCACAGAGTCGGACACGACTGAAGCGACTCAGCAGCAGCAGTGACATACTGGTTCAATCCCGTCCCTGGGATTCTCCAGGCAAGAACACTAGAGTGGGCTGCCATTTCCTTCTCCACTGAACACCTCTGAAAGCTTCCCCCCGGTCTGGGGTTACTTTAACAACCTATATTACAGAGCTCATCCAACTTAAATAACATTTTATTATGTTATAAAAATATGGGAATTAAAATTCATGAAGCAAAGTAATTTACATACGTTTTAATACAATCCTCCACATTTTTATATGATTGAGTTACAGTAACTAGATATGTGTCTGTTAGTAAGTGTGGACACTGTATGATGGAGGGGGGTGATTTTGGGGGGTGGTGCTGGGCGGTGGTCATCATCTGTTTGTTATTTAATTCCTTAAACTAAACGTGTATAGTTGTGCAAAAAAAAAAGAAAACACCCATTCAAATGAAAGGATGGGCTGAAAACCTTACAGGCACTCTCCACAAAATATCTTCATTGTATAATTAATAAAACCAAAACACGTAATTACACTTCAAAATTCATTTAGGATATCTGGAGTTAACAGTAGTTTGCCTATAACAAAAGGGTATTTTATGTTCCTATAGGAATGCAAGTTGCTGTTTACTCCCTAAGTCATGTCTGACTCTTTTGCGACCCCATGGACTATAACCTGCCAGGCTCTCTGCCCATGGGATTTCCCAGGCAAGAATACGTTGTGGGTTGCCATTTCCTTCTCCAGAGGATCTTCCCAACCCAGGGATCAAACCCAAGTCTCCTACACTGGCAGGCAGATTCTTTATCACTGAGCCAGCAGGGAAGCCATAAGGAATATGAGACCTGTGTATTAAAAAATAGCTTTGCTTCCCTTCTTCTTGCAGTTTCCTTTCTAAACAAATGAGCCCCAAAGCAGTTAGATGAACAGAACTGCAGAGACATCAGTGTGACGGGTTTGGGGAGGGGGCCTTGGTACCAGAATGAAATGTCAGAGCTAGATCAGCATGAAGGGAGCACCCACACAAGGAGTGGCACCCAGTGTGGGGTTCAGAGCCTGAGCGGGGTAAGGAGGACAACCCCACAAGTAAGTCCAGGGTATACAGCTGGAGAGCAAGCAGGAGAGAGAGAGCGTCCCTGGGGCTGGGAGTGGGTGCAGCAGAGGCAATTCAAGCCTGGCTATATACAGGAAGAAAAAAAATATTGGGAATAACAAGGATTAGGTATTTTACTGTAAGAGGAAGTAATTACAAATACAAAAAAGGCAGATTAGAAGGAACTCCTGTGTTAGATTGGAACTGGGAATATCAGTTTGAATTCATGATTTTCTCTGTAATTATTATTTTTTTTAATAGAAGTATATAAGGCTTTCCTGGTGGCTCAGTCAGTAAAGAATCCACTAGCAATGCAGGAGACTACAACACATGAGACGCAGGTTCGATCCCTGGGTTGGGACGATCCCCTGGAGAAGGAAATGGCAACCCACTCCCAGTATCCTTGTCTGGAGAATCCATGGAGAGGGGAGCCTAGCAGCTGGTGGGCTACAGTCCTTGGGGTCACAGAAGAGAAGGGCATGATTTAGCAACGAAATAGCAACAAACATAACTGACATATTGGTCTCTTGTGTCTCCGCATGGCAGGTGGATTCTTTACCCACTGAGCCATCAGAAAACCCCCATGTAATAGTCATAGTTAAATGTCAGTGTTTAAGTTCACTGATAATTAAATCCCTTGAAATTAACCTACAATGAAAAGTATTTAACCTAAAATAAAATATTTTAGGTTTTAACTTAAAAATATGTGTGGGCAGACCCCACTTCTCAAAATACTTTCAGGGAATTCACACAGACTGTTGTTGTGGACCAGCATTTTGTAACTATGGTATCAGGCAGCAATGAGAATAGGTTTTCTCCTACCATCCATTCCCTTCCCCTCCTCCAGAGACAGAAGTTGTGATTCACTTCTTTATCCTCCTTTTCACCTTTTTGTCCTTCTCTATCCCATAGTTTAGGAAGAGAATGTAAATATTTTTTACATTCCAAGAACATGATTGATTCAGGAAATGTCACCCAACCATGAGCTTTATGAGTTAGTCGAACCTCTTAAAACTGTATATGCACTTAGGATTTGAACATTTTTCACTGTGAAAGGGGATCAGAGCTCTTAACAAACTCAAAGAGGATGTGACCCACTAAAAAGGTCATAAACTCCTGCTCTATTAAGTAAATTCAACACTGATGTTTATAAGTAGAATCTTCCTTACTAAAAGTGGAACATCATTCAAAGCACTATGTTTTCTAAGTTTCATGGTGTGTACTGTTTTATGTCAACTGCCTAACACAGTACAGGCATATTGTAAACACTTCTAAATTTTTGCTGAATAAATGTCCCAGAAGCCAAATGAATTTTAGATGTCATAAGGAGGTGGGTAGATAACAGAGGAGAGGATGGTAGACAGGATTATGGAGAAGGCTATCAATTTCAAATGAAGTGTGCCATGACACAAAGACCCACTGGAAAGGGGTTGGAAGAAAAGCTACTGACTTCATGGTACTTCTTGGGTGAGAAAGATGACCTCATAAATAAATACTCACACCTAATCACAAATCATGATTAAATGTAGTTAAGCCAAGATAAGAAATGTGAAGAGTGCATATAAAGGGGAGGAATAATTCATATTAAAGAGGTCAGATGGGATGTCTGCAGAGATGTGACATTTGATCTGAGATCTGAAGCAGCTCTGTAGTCAGCAAGGTGACAATGTGTGGAGAAGAACATTCAAGGCCAGGGTACAATGTGTAAGAAGGGAAGGGACATGTGTTAAAAAGAGTCTGGTGCAATCAGAGAAATACTGAAAGAAGACCTGTGTGGCATGATTGTAGTGAATCTACAAAATGAGACTTGAAAGGGAGGTAGGGCCCAAGTTACATGAATGCAAAAATCATGGTCATCAAAAGATTCCGAACTTGAGGCAACTCAACAATATGCATCAGAGAATAACACTGTCAGATCTGGGCTTTAATTTCTCTGCATGCACCACATGTTGACAAAAAATTCTTGGGAATGCAGAAAAGAGAAACACAATTCTAGTTTCATTTATTTTTATTAAGCGGCTACTAACATTTTCTGTATGCGATGACCCTAGGGCCTTCACTTGGTCCCTGTTCCATGGAGGAATGCCAGGGGAAGAACCTGATCTCCCTGATGGCCTAGGGGACAGGGGCTCGCTTGTTCCCTTGCTGTTAGCATATTCTAGTGCATTTGAATTTATGGGCTATTGGATATCAGCAATATGATTACTTTGATAAAACCAAAATTCTTAAATCATAGAGTTTTTGTAAAAGTAAGTAATGAGATGGGGCGTGGCCATGAAAATCTCTGTTACCAACATACTGATGGCACATGACACATGGTATAATCTATGCATTTTTCTCCCTTAAAATTTGATGACCTAATTTGTGATGAGAAAGGTGTTCCATGGGATGCTACTTGGCAGATATTTTGAAACAAAGAAACTATTTAGCCTGCCCCTTCAAAGGATATAAGATATATAAGATGGTAACTGCTATTCAAAGAAAAAAACTGTGTGTACAATGATGGAAGAAAAAAAAATCTTAATGAGTGTTTTCACATATGGTCATTGTTATATTTGTCCCCTCAAATGGGGTGTTACTTATCAAATCACATATCTTAATACTTAGCAAACTTGGAAGAAGGATTTTACCACCTGTAGGAAAGACTCTCAAACAAAAGGCTTCCATGGATATTGAAAATGGGCTAACCTTAAAAACAATGGTTTGGCATCAGAGAAGATGGATATTTCCTAACTTAAAATAATTTTCACAACTAGTGAATAATATTTTAAAATGAGTTCAATGTTTAAAAGGCAGAATTTTAAATGTACTTCTTTCATTTGCACTATGAGTTACCTTTCTCTGACATGCCATCAAATCAAGAATCAAAATAAACTACGCTATGGACTAGAATGGGGGATTACTATAATGTGGAGTGCTAAATCCAGATCTGACAAAGTAATAAGACATTCAAATCATACTATTCTCATTATTAATTTTTTGTGAGAGCAAAAATTTGAATTACCAGTAAGCACAATTAATACATTTTAAACTGCTTAATTTTCCTCTTTTAAAATTTCTCCCTTTACATATGTGTAAATAAATATCTAAATATCAGTACAGGAATACAGTAGTGCAGGTATGTAATTTATAAATATATATGCATACTGTAGAGGTACATGCCCAAAACTTTTTTTACTAATAACAATTCACAGTAAAAATTCTGGAAACCACTGAAGAGAGGGAATGGAAAGGTGAGGAGGGAAGGAAGACATCTAGTTAGGATGCTAACTGTGCTGGATCAGGCAGACTAAAAGAGGAGTATGGACACAGAATGTACAGGAAAGCATTTAAGTGTGTTTTGGTGACATTATCATTAGAACTCGTGATGCACAAACCACAGAAGTGAAGAAAACAAAGTATCAAGAATGACTGCGTGGTGGTCCAGTGGTTAAGACTTCCCCTTCCAATGCAGGGGATGTGGGTTCAATCCCTGGGGGGGAAGCTAAGATCCCACATGCCTCATGGCCAAAAAACCACACACAAAACAGAAACAATATTGTAACAAATTGCATAAAGACTTTAAAAATGGTCCATATCCAAAAAAAAAAAAATGACTGCAAAGATTTTGGCATGAGCAAATGAATACATGTAAAGTGATAATTTACTAAGGGCTGGAACCTGAGATGAGATCATAAGTTCGAGATGATAAAGTAGTGGTTTATTATAAAGTATCTCTTGCACAGCAGCTCCTGCCAACTTCTCAGCAGAATTTCCATGTCCAGTGAGCACAGGAGCCCCACCAATCTCCCCCTCCAGCATCCCGGGCACCATAACCTTAGCTTTAGGTTAGCACCCACTGGCATGGCCTTATCCTGGACCTAATCTCTGACCATAAGTCCAGTCTCTCTAGCTCTTTTACTCTCTTACCACCAATATCCCATACGGTGACTGCACTGAGCCTCGCAGGCACTCAGTTCATTAGCGTCTTAGTCCACTGGTCTCTCTTGACTCTTTCCTTTGCTATTCTAGCTACTCCCCATAAAGCATCACCTCTATACCCTCCCAGGACCCCATAAATTCCCTCAAACACTATCTGTACACCTACTTTGATAGTCACAAATCGTATCGTGGCTACTGGCTTACATCTACTACATTTTCTACTGGACCCTCATCATGAATCAAAAGACGCTTACTCCTTGGAAGAAAAGTTATGACCAACCTAGATAGTATTTTCAAAAGCAGAGACATTACTTTGCTGACTAAGGTCTGTCTAGTCAAGGCTATGGTTTTTCCTGTGGTCATGTATGGATGTGAGAGTTGGACTGTGAAGAAGGCTGAGCACCGAAGAATTGATGCTTTTGAACTGTGGTGTTGGAGAAGGCTCTTGTGAGTCCCTTGGACTAGAAGGAGATCCAACCAGTCCATTCTGAAGGAGATCAGCCCTGGGATTCTTTGGAAGGAATGATGCCAAAGGTGAAGCTCCAGTACTTTAGCCACCTCATGCGAAGAGTTGACTCATTGGAAAAGACTCTGATGCTGGGAGGGATTGGGGGCAGGAGGAGAAAGGGACGACCGAGGATGAGATGGCTGGATGGCATCACGGACTCGATGGACGTGAGTCTGAGTGAACTCCGGGAGATGGTGATGGACAGGGAGGCCTGGTGTGCTGTGATTCATGGGGTCGCAGAGTCGGACACGACTGAGCGACTGAACTGAACTGAACTGAACTCATCATTGAAGCCTGAGACTGTGTCTAACTGGGTCATTTTTTTTTAATCTCCAACATCAGTCTCATTGTTTGAACACAGTGGCTGCCCCATAGAACTTTAAAAAAACTGAACTGTGCAGACAAAAATAACTGCTTTTTCTTTTAATTATTTACCTTAAATCTATTGAAATAGGTAAATGATACCTATCAAGGCTCAAGAATCCAGTTCAGTCAGTAAACTAAAGGTAATTGTTTTAAATTTTAAAGCCATTAAGGCTATCATCAAAAAAAAAAAAAAAAATTCCACAATGAATGGTTGAGAGAGTGTGGAGAGAAAGGTACCCTCCTGCAGTGCTGGTGAGAATGTGAAGTGGTATAACCACTATGGAGAACAGTATAAAAGCTCCTTAAAAAACTAAAAATAAAATACCATATGATCCTGCAACCCCATTCCTTGGAAAAACATGCTCTAAAAGGGTACATGCACCCCAGTGTTCACTGCAGCACTGTTTACAATAGCCAAGACATGGAAGCAACCTAAATGTCCATGGACAGATGGATGAATAAAGGTGTGGTCCATACATGCAATGGAATATTACTCAGCCATTAAAAAGAATGAAATAATGCTATTTGTAGCAACAGGGATGGACCTAGAAATTGTCAAGCTGCGTGAAGTCAGTAACAGAAGGAGAATATCATATAACATCCTTTCTATGCAGAATATAAAAAGAAATGATACAAGTGAACTTAATTACAAAACAGAAACAGACTCAGATTTAGAAAACAGACTTATGGTTGCCAAGGGGGAAGATATAGTTAGGCAGTTTGGGATTGACATGTATACCCTATTATATTTTAAGTGGATAACCAGCAAGGCCCTATTGTATGGCACAGGGAACTCTGCTCAATGTCAGGTGCCAGGCTGCATGGGAGAGGAGTTTGGGGGAGAATGGATACTTGTATACGTATAGCTGAGTCCCTTCACTGTCCACCTGAAACTATTACAGCATTGTGAATCGGCTATACTCCAATATAAAATAAAAAGCTAAAAAAAACATTTAAAGCATTAAATCTAGTCTGTATTCATGAAATTTAAGCACACTAGAAATCCAATTCCAAGCAATGCCAGCTATGCATTCTTTTTTTTTTTTCCTATGAAAGTTAAAAAAAGTGACTTAGGCTTCCAGGGATAAACCAGTGTCTGATCAGGTGCATTTCTAGAATCAGTGTCAGTGCAAGTTCTAGATGAGGAGCTGGAGGATTTCAGGGTGTGAAAAAGAAGGGAAGTGAGTAATAAAGAAGTGAGAGAAGAATGTCTTCATTTTGTTGTTGTCTGTTGTTCTTATTTTCAGAAGTTAATGCATTTGTATCTAAAGACATGCTCTATTAGTTTAAGAATAGCTTTCTCATATTTAAAATTTACATAAAGGAATGTGAAGATAATATTCAATATGGTCTAAGCAAACAGATCCAGGAAAAATCATATTTCCAACTTCTTTTTCAAAGGGGAATCTGATTCCAGAAAATTGCTCTTACAGAGTAAACTCTCCTCTGTACAACTGCATGGGTGTGGGTGGTCAACCTTTACAGAAACCCTCTGAAATATTTGATGATCCGCATATAGCTATTCACCTTGACACTTTAGATGAAATGCAGAGGCAGCAACAGTAACCCTAATATTAAGCTCAAAGGTATTCTCCCAGAACTGCTTCAAATAGGGAAAAGAGCAAGTAAGGTGAATTGACACGTGTATGTCATTGCCTTTGCAACTTGCCTTTTGCTCTTATTCTTTCTAACTACTTGAAATGATATCAATTAAGACAATAAAATTTCTAGAAGGAAAAAACACAATCTATATCATTAGCACAGAAGAAGCAGCTGTTTTAAAACAAGTTATGGCCTGAGATTCTTAGTCTCTATTCTATACTATAGGCTACAGTCTATATTTTCATCTTAGTCTATAGCTGTGCTGTTCACCTCAGTGGCCACTATCATTCTGGCTTTTGAATACTTTAAAGATGGCCAGTCTGATTTGAGGTGCACTGTAAATGTATAATACACATCAGATAATAAAATTTTATTACAAAAAATGTAAAGCATCTCATTTATGTTTTCTATTTTCAACATTTACATATCACAATGATCGTTGTTGAATATATTAAATAAAATATATTATTAAAATTAATTTCATGTTTCTTTTTACTTTTTTAATTAGGCCATTAGAAAATTTAAAGTTACACATGTGACCTGCATTTGTGTCTGCATTCTATTTCTATTGGGCAGCACTGGTCTATAGAATGCCCTTCCAATGCCGTCTTTAAATTGAACTCAAAATATCATGCTTTTATGCTTTTATGAATGTGCACAAAAATTTTCAGAAAACAAGTAAAAGTGGTTATGTAATTTTGGAAAATAATACAAAATAAGCAATTTCCCCCCCACTCTATTTCAACAAATAAAACTGGCAGATGGATAAATCTGCCAGATGGATAAATAAATAAAACTTCTCTCATAGTCCAGTGGTTAAGACTCCATGCTTCCACTGCAAGGGGTCATGTGTTCAATCCCTGGTCGAGGAACCAAGATCCTACATGCCACATGGCCAAAAGAAAAAGAACTGGCAGAAAAGGTCGAATAATACAATGCTCACTGCATATGGAACCAGTCTTCACAATGGCAAGATGGCACTGATCACAATGGCAATGGCAAGATAATCCTACGGAAAGGCTGTTCACTGTGCTGGAGAGGCTCTGTCTTACAAGCATATCGCCATATTCCAATTAACTTGGCCAAACTATGATGAGGCTGCCTAAGAAATAGGAGGGAAAGATAGAAAATTAAGGAAGGGGCAATGGAAATACTGAGGATGGGACAGCAAGGCACAGCAGGCCTCTCACCTGAGTGCATGCAGGTGCTTTCCCTGAGTGATGTGCACGCATCAGGAAGGCCGTGAACCTCTGTCCCCAGCTGTGTCTACTGATGGTGGATTTAGAATTTAGGAGAAAACAATGTCACAGAATGTAAGGATAAAACATAGGAAGCAACCACTGTGAAAAAAAGCTAAAGAACCATACATTAATCTCCCTCAATAGATTCTTCTAAATAATATCCCGAAAGGCAGCACAATGGGCACACATGCCCCATGACTGTGGCAGCCGGAGCCTCCAAAGCATCTATTCCCACCATACAAAGAGTATGGAAATCTACTGAAAAAAGGAATGAAATGGAACCTCTCCACTTCCGCGAATCTCCTCCAGGCTAACTCTCCCATATAGCACTTATGATATCACTTCATGCTTTAGAGAACACGATTTGACCTATTTTTGTTTGTATCCATTTAACAGAGAGCTGTGTTATAGTGGATCTCTGTTATACTTGGGTCTGGTTATTTTAGAAAGCTTGCCTTACATCAAGTCCTAGAGGGGAAGGAATATACAGGAATGTGAGAAGAGGCCGGGAGAAGCAATGACAAATTCAAATGCCAGAGTTACCTGTTGTTTTCGATTTGATACTAAGTACATCTGGATTCATTATCTTTCACATTAAACCAACAATCACAGAAGGTGGAGTGACACAGAATTTTTTCCAAGTCTAATTTTATTCAGAGCTTCCCAGGTGGCACTAGTGAAGAAACTGTCTGCCATGCAGGAGACTCAGGAGATGTAAGTTCGATCCCCTGGTTAGGAAGATCCCCTGGAATAGGAAATACTGGAGGTGCCCAATCCAGTATTCTTGCCTGGAAAACCTCGTGGACAGAGGAGCCTAGCAGACTACAGTCCATGGGGTTGCAGAGTTGGACATGATTGAGCATGCACACAATTTTATTTAACATGTTAAAGGCTCATGACTAAAGCTCTTAAAGCTTTAACTATTTGAACTACTTCTAGCTTAATGGTATCAAATTTTGTACTACATCTTACAGTAATGATTCAAGTTTTAAAAATTTAAACATGAATTGTTTTAGCGTACGGGAAATTATAACCCATGTATATGTCAAGCTATTAATCTCTTAAATATTAATTATAATCTATTTCATTCCTATATACAATAACAGAGTTGAATAAAAACCACTAAAGTAAGTATACTTGGGTTCTACTGAGAACATTAAAAAATGAATAAAATTAAAATCATCTGATTCAACAGAGAGGAAAACTAGCCCTTTCCTCTTTTAGCACTGAAGCACCAAATAGGCTAAAATTGAAAATAAGCATGAAAAACTAATTCCATATGTTATTTTAGATATCTCCAAATTTTTCCAAATTCCAAAGTACACTCTTTGAATTCTGAATCATTTTATCTCTACACTTTTGCATTCACTCAGCTCAACAAGCATTTACTGAGTGTCTATTATATGCCAAGCCATGTTTTACTTCATTTCAATGGATTAAGAGCAAAAATTCATTTCCGATGAATAATACCTTCTGAAATGAGAAACAGGCAATTAAACAATGAAATGATCAATGAGTAAATCACTTAGAATGTTAGAATTTAGTCAGTATAATGAAAAACTAGAACAGGGCAAGATGAGTCAAGAGAGCTGGGGGAAAAGGGGTTTCAGCTTTAAACAGGGTGGTCGATGTGGCCTCACTGACAAAATGGTAGGTGATGAGAATGTTCTCTTTGTCAGCTATAACTGGCACCTGCCATCTCCCTCTACAAGAATTTAATCATGTGCCACCGCAGCCCGACAGGAGCTCAGGGCGGAGAGCACAGAGGAGGCGCTCACTCTGCTCCGGAAAAGCTGACAGAACAGGTCTTCAGGTAGTTAGATATTTGCAGGAGCCAATTTTATGAGCCCAATTCTTGTATTTCCTGAGGACTAGAAAGGCCCCAGAATTCTTTATGGTGACATCTGCTCCCCATGACTAGCAGAAACCTTCTGCAAAAAATATATCCTTGATTGCATGAACTCCCCCTTCAAAATCACACACATACTGACCTCCTCTAGCTCTTTGAAGCAGTTTCTCAGAGCTGTCTGACGTGTCTTCTCCCTGGCTATCGTCCTTATGTTGCCCCAAATGAAACTTGACTCTCAGCTCTCATGTTGTGTATTTTTTAAGCAGATATCTCCCACAGTGGTTACTGCAGCAGCACTTCCAACATAGAAGGAAAGCCATTAAGGCCAAAGATGTGTTAAAAAACTCACTGCACAAATTCTTCTGTTAAGTTAAACTATCAAGGTCTGCTATAATACAGTTTATCTTCAATATGAGATGGCACAGGAAAGACATTGAATGGAGGGGTAGAACAGTAGGGGAGGATTTTAAATTGAAGAAGTAAAAAGTCATACTATTTATAATTTTGATGCGTTTGTTTTCATACAAAAGAGTTTTCTCCCCTAAAATTGTTTCTGGAATGGTGAATTGTTTTCATTATTAAAAATTTATTATTTTTTTTTTAAAGACTAGAAGATATTAGGAAGCGAGGCAAGCAAATAGATATCCTGGAAAAGAGTATTTCTAATCCAGGAAACAGCTCAAAAGCAATGGGAGAGGGTGTGTCTATGGTGGGAGGAAGAGTAAGAGAAGTCAGGGTAAAGGGGACTAGATTATACAGAATCTTTTATATCATTTTACGGACCAGCTCTCACTCTGCGATCAATAGGGAGACATTGGGAAACATAAGCAGAGAGATGATATATTACAACTTGTTTCAAAGGACTACTCGAGCATCTTGGTTGAGTATAAACTTCATAGAAAACAGAAGTAGAAGCAGGAAGACTGGTTAGGATGCTTTGGGAATAACCCAGGTGTGAGTTAGTGATGACATGGAAAACGATCATGACAAAGTGAGAAGTGGTTTGAGTCAGAATGTGTTTTCCAATCAATCCTGTAGGACTGAAAGTAAAACTGGAAAGAGAGAGGTCAGGAATATCATCTTGTTTATGTAATTTTCCCCATTTCACTCAACTAGATTAGTAATTCCACTTCTGTATACCGTTGAACACAAAGCTTCTTTATACTTCTATCAGAGTTCCTACCCTGTAACACATCTTTTTTTGTTATTGTTTAGTCGCTAAGTCGTGTCTGATTCTTTGTGACTCCATGGACTGCTGCACACCAGGCTCCTTTGTCCTCCCCTATCTCCCAGAGTTTGCTCAAATTAATGTCCACTGAGTTAGTGATGCTATCTAACTCTCATCCTCTGCTGCCCCCTTCTCCTTCTTCCTTCAATCTTTCCCAGCATCAGGGTCTTTTCCAATGAGTCGGCTCTTCACATCAGGTGGCCAAAGTACTGGAGCTTCAGTTTCAGCATCAGTCCTTTCAATGAATATTCAGGACTGATTTCATTTAGGATTGACTGCTTTGAACTCCTTGCAGTCCAAGGGATTCTCAAGAATCTTCTCCAGCACCACAGTTCAAAAGCATCAATTCTTTGGTTCTAAGCCTCCTTTATGGGCCAACTCTCACACCCATACATGACTACTGGAAAAACCATAGCTTTGACTAGATGGACGTTTGTTGGCAAAGTGATGTCTCTGCTTTTTAATACACTGTTTAGGTTTGTCATAGCTTTCCTTCCAAGGACTAAGCATCTTTTAATTTCATGGCTGCAGTCACACTCTATAGTGATTTTGGAGCCCAAGAAAATAAACTCTGTCACTGTTTCCATTGTTTCCCCATCTATTTGCCATGAAGTAATGGGACCAGATGTCATGATCTTAGTTTTTTGAATGCTGAGCTTCAAACTAGCTTTTTCAGTCTCCTCTTTCACTCTTATCAAGAGGTCCTTTAGTTCCTCTTCACATTCTGCCATTTGAGTGGTATCATCTGCATATCTAAGGTTGTTGATATTTTCCCCAGTAATCTATATTCTAGCTTCTGATTCATCCAGCCTGGTATTTCACATGATATACTCTGCATATAAGTTAAGTAAGCAGGGTGACAACATACAGCCTTATTATACTCCTTTCCCAATTTAGAGACTGTTGTTCCATGTCTGGTCTAACTGTTGCTTCTTGACCTGCATACAGGTTTCTCAGGAGGCAGGTCAGGTGGTCTGGTATTCTCATCTCTTTAAGGATTTTCCACAGTTTGTTGTGATTGACACAGCTAAAGGCTTTAGCGTAGTCAATGAAGCAGAAGCAGACTTTTTTTTTTTTTTGGAATTCCCTTGCTTACTCCAT
The DNA here is from genome assembly GCF_032405125.1 of Capricornis sumatraensis. Lineage (NCBI taxonomy): Eukaryota > Metazoa > Chordata > Mammalia > Artiodactyla > Bovidae > Capricornis > Capricornis sumatraensis. Next base: position 75,628,853 of record NC_091082.1, read on the forward strand.
GATCCAGCAAACATTGGCAATTTGATCTCTGGTTCCTTTGCCTCTTTGAAACCCAGCTTTTACTTCTGGAAGTTCTTGGTTCACATACTGCTGAAGCCTAGCTTGGAAGATTTTGAGCATAACCTTGCTAGCATGTGAAACAACCCCAACTGTATTGCAGTCTGGACATTCTTTGGCACTGCCCTTTCTTTGGGATTGGAATAAAGAAACTGACCTTTTCTAGTCCTGTGGGCTCTGCCAAAAAATTTCCAAATATGCTGACATAGTGAGTACAGCACTTTAATAGCATCATCTTACCTGTAAATTTCTCACTAGGGGCAAATGCTTTCACTTTTTTATGCGTCCAGTCCCAATACTAAAATGCCTGGCATACCATGGACAATCAAAACATGTTTGATGAACAGACCAGTCACTTAGTTCTTATGGAATGAAGCCCCTTGTGCATATTTTTGCGGGGTGGTATAGCAGTCTGCAACTAGCATAGCAGAAGCACAACTCAGTGAAATCCTTATTTGTCCTATACTCAGACTTAGACCATACTGCCTTTGGATCAATCCACATTTACCATAACGTTTGCATGTTGCTTCCATGTGGCTTCAAAATAGGAAAGCGATTTTCATCCTGCCCTGATTATGTATGTCCTTGCAGACTTTATAGCTCATTTGGAAATGTATATTGAACACAAAACAGTAGCATTTAAGCTGAACTTATATTTAGGTTAACCAACAGGCTCTGAAAGCATGGTAGAAATGGCACAATTTGGAGCAAAGATGAATATATAATATCTATATATTTATGTGCTGCGCTGTACTTCGTCGCTCAGTCATGCCCAACTCTCTGCAACCCCATGGACTGTAGCCCGCCAGGCTCCTCTGACCATGGGGATTCTCCAGGCAAGAATACTGGAGTGGGTTCCCATGCCTTCCTCCAGGGCATCTTCCCAAACCAGGGATTGAACCCAGGTCTCCTGCACTGCAGGCAGATTCTTTACCATCTGAGCCACCAGGGAAGCCCTGTATTTATGTATAAAGATGAGTATGTGTGACATTTTCCTAGGTGGCACAGTGGTAAAGTATCCACCTGCCAAGGCAAGAGATACAAGAGACGAGGGTTTGATCCCTGGGCCAGAAAGATCCCCTGGAGTAGGATATGGAAATCCACTTCAGTATTCAAGCCTGAAAATCCCATGGACAGAGGAGGCTGGAGGGCTACAGTCCATGGGGTCACAAAGAGTCAGACATGATGGAGCACACATTCACACCAACAATGTATGAAATGCTGGATGACATAAAAACACCCTCACTAACAGAAATATTTTAGCTTCTTACAAATAGGCACCGGAAAACTGAAAGCACCATAGACACACTCCAAATTTTGGCAAGTATGAGAAAAGGGAAAGTCGCTCAGTCGTGTCCAACTCTTTGTGACCCCATGGACTGTAGCCTACCAGGCTTCTCAGTCCATGGGATTTTCCAGGCAAGAGTACTGGAGTGGGTTGCCATTTGAAAGACCATGAAAAACATCATCATATTTTTACACACAGCTTCCAATTTTGGAAATAAATTCTTTGGTATAGTAAGATTTCTGAATATGGCTGATTTTCTACCTAACTTTAGGGCAATATTTCACAGGAAGTGAAAGTGAAGTCGTTCAGTCATGTCCGACTCTTTGCGACCCCATGGACTGTAGCCTATCAGGCTCCTCCGTCTATGGGATTTTCCAGGCAAGAGTGCTGGAGTGGATTGCCATTTCCTTCTCCAGAGGATCTTCCCGACCCAGGGATTGAACCCATGTCTCCCACATTGCAGGCAGACGCTTTACCGTCTGAGCCACCATTTCACAGAAACATTTTGCTTAAAAGATAACTAGGTTCAGCTGATATGGAGAGATTATGAAACTAGTAAAGACCAGAGTGGTCATGAACTAGGTGTGGTAGTGATAAACAGTTACAAGATGTAAGAAGCTTTTTAATTCTACAGGTGAAAAAACAGACATTTCAGGGATCATGTGCAGCCTGATATTCTGGAGCTAGAGCTTATCTTTGTAGTGGAACTCCTTTCACTATAAGCATGACTGTCTTGGTGAGCCTGTCTATTTATCTGTCTGTTTTGTTTAACTACAGAAATGTCAGTCAAATACAGATCCACAGTTACTAACAATCTTCACTGAAGAATGAAGTTGCTTTAGGCTAAGATATCTAGTATCATGTTTAAGAATTTAAACAGCCATCTCCATTTGTGGGAGAGTATATATGCATATATTGTGTATGCATGTAATATATATCTATACATATATACGTATATAGTATATATTGAATTGTTTTTTTTTCTATTTTAGTAGAATGCTTCTTTAAAACAATTGGAATATAACTGCTTTCCAATGTTTCTGCTGTACAACACTGTGAATCAGCCATATGTGTGCATATATCCCCTCGCTCTGGAACCTGCCCCCACCCCTCCCCCCTCCACCAGGTCATCACAGAGCACCGAGCTCAACTTCCTGTGCTACAGAGCAGTCTCATTAAGCAGTGTATATACGTCAATGCTACTTTCTCAGTTTGTACCCTGACTTCCACCCTGTGTCCCAAGTCTGTTAGTCTGTTCTCTTCATTGCATCAACTTGTCTGCAGCTGGTTTGGTCCCTGTGTGTGTGTGTGTGTGTGTGTGTGTGTGTGTGTGTGTGTGTGTGTGTGTGTGTGTGTGTGTGTGTGTGTGTGTGTGTGTGTGTGTGTGTGTGTGTGCGCGCGCGCATTCTCAGTGGCTCAGTCGTGTCTGATCCTTTGTGGCCCCACAAGCTGCAGCGTGCCAGGCTCCTCTGCCCATGAAATTTTCTAGGCAGGAATACTGGTTTGGGGTGTCATTTCCTACTCCAGGGGATCTACTTGACCCAGGGATCGAACCCCTGTCTCTTGCGTCTCCTGCGTCCGCATGCAGATCCTTTACCAATAGCGCCACCTGAGAAGCCCCAGTTCCTGCACTCAGGATAAGGAATACCCAGTTAGAATGAATGGATCTAGGGTGATAAGCAGACCCCAGGAATACGCTACAGAGCCAGGGGTTGAAGAGTGAGATGCCAAGGGGGAACCCTTGGCGAAGATGACCAGTGAACTCTAGCAGCAATACTGTCTAATTGCCCAAGCTTAAAGCGTTCCCTTTTCTACTCTGTAATTCCCTTAAGTTATCCCCAAGCCTTCCACAAAACTATATAAATTGTTTCAGCCCCACACTAGCTGCTTTCTGGGAAACAGAGTAAGGAGTCTAAAACCATGAATGCAGTTAAGCAGTCCCAGAGAGAACTTCTGCAGTTATGACGTGGCTGGGAGCGAGAAGAGGGAAATTCTGAGCTGCAGTTTGGATTGACAAGTGACAGGGATGGATCTGGGAATGTGAGAGTACAATACATGAGTCTGTCTTTGACTTGAGATGATCAGTCTACAGTCTATACATAATAAAAATAGAATTTGGCAAAGTTTTAGCCAAGTACTAAATAAAGAAAGGATACCAGAAATGTCTAGCCATATGTGATTTTGCATAATGTACAGGTCACAATCTAATGATAAATTATAACATGAAAATTATTTATAGAAACTGGTTTGGAAATACAGTTGAATGTTAGAATATTAGGTTCAATCATATGAAATTGTGATTCTTAACGTCAAAAATAGTTGAATGTCAACAGTTCAACCAAATAAATTTCAAAAATAATATTATATAAGGAGATTCGTGTTTTTCATATCTATGATTACTCTGGTATGATGCACTGGTTTTTGAAACTTAAATTTCAGTTCAAATTTCTTTATTTCAGAGAGCTTACATACACAACAGATTTAATATCACTGGCCCAATTTTGAGTGGGTACATAATCCTGAATAGTGGGAGACAGAGACTGTTGTGTTTTTTGTTTTAAATAGGAACAGGAATATTTGGTCTCTGGGTAATTTAAATCCCACCTATACTTTCTTTAAAAGGCAGGTTGCTCTATTTTACTTCAGCTCTTAACTTGATGCTTCCATTTTAGTAAAACCACTAGCAAGTCTTATGTAAGATAAATACAGATAATATATCTTAAATAATATAAATGCAGATAATAAACATAATCCTATCAGCGATTTGGAAACTAATACAAAATTCACCAAATATGAGTATGGCTCATAAAATTTAAATCTTCTAAATTATTATTGCTACTTTAACTCTGTTAGAGCAACTGTATTTTACCGTTTTACTGGATTAGTCAGGACAGGCGAGGTTATAACATAGAACAAACAGCTCCTTAATATTAGTGGCTTAAGGCAACAAAGGCTAATGCCTCAGGACTGCTGAATCCCCACGACACATGGGCATCAGGCTCTGCTCACTGCGGTTACTCAGGGACCAGGCTGACACAGCACCGTGATCTTTATGGTCACCGAGCCAGAGGCAGGTAAGCCCTTGAGGGACTCACAGGTGCAATTAAATCCCACTTTCCCCACAACTGTGGCCAGAACTATTCCCATAGCTCACCAACCACAAGGGCAAGAGGAAGTGCAATCCTACCATATGTCTGGATGGACAGACAAATGGAACTATTTGTATAATAAATAACATATAAAACTTGTCTAATAGGTGAATAGCATTGATGACTAACAATTTTACTGAAGGAAGAATGGGTTCATCCTTGTTCAAAAGCAGGAGATTTACTGTATATGTGCAAAGGCACAAATATCATTAATGAGAAGCCATTCTTTTGGTTCAAATCAAGACTGAGGCAGGGACAATGAAACTGCCTTATTAAAATTAGGATGCCGTCCACTAAACACTAAACAAATCACCATATTTTGTTGCTAAAGATGAATAAAAATCCTTGATTAAACTTCAAAGTGCTCTACCTACTCTCAGCTCTGACTGACCAGAAACTAATATTCTTTCAGAAAGCCATCCATGGAGGAAATAAAAGTGAATTATTTGTGTTGCTCCATCTCTGAAAACACACTTGCTTGTGTTTTCAACAAACATAGGCCTGATTTTCTTTTTTTTTTTTGTAAGATGTGATTGATTTTAGCCCTGAGTACAGGAGAGTACAATACTTTACTTTGATGAAGGAAGTCCAAAAACAATTTTGAAAGCCAAGTTCATGGCGGTCACTTTTCTCACAAAATCTCAGAACAGATGACATTATCAAAACAGTCAAAAGAGAGAGATAACATTACATCTTGTTACATTAAATTCCATAATGTGCTCTCTAGCTAAAAAAAAAAAAAATGAAATTACTTATAAAGTGCTTTGAGGCAAAAACTATTATCTTAAGTTATTTTCCTACTGTGTACAAATGAAAAGAAAAAATTACTCTGCATTTTCATTACCAGATGATGTTCTGTGAAATGACTGAAGCAAAAAGAAGTTACAATTTATAAACAGTGAGGGTTCAATCTAAAATCTAAAACATAAAAAAAAAGAATCTTCCTTCATGGTTTTATTTTTTAATATAACAACTGAGCTACTCACTCTCAGTTTAATAAAAGGAAAAATATAAGTGGGTTCTACCTCAGTCCACACATCAGAACAGCAGAAAATCTCTAGCTCTAAATCAAGGGAAGAATTAAGATAGCAGTAATTAGGTAGATTATGCCTAAACAAGGAACATTTAATGCAAAAACTAGCTTTCAAGTCCAGAGAACATTCAACATATTTGAAATCTTTTAATTCACCTTTTTCTTAGACTATTTTAGACACTGTGATAATGATCAAATTCTAGCAATATACATAACCTTAATTGTTCCTTGGGCCTCCAGGTGGCCATAGTCGTGAAGAACCCATCTGCCAATGCAGGAGACATAAGAGACGCTGGTTGGATCTCTGGGTTGGGAAGATCCCCTGGCAACCCTTTCTAGAATTCTTGCTGGGAGAATCCCATGAACAGAGGCAGTACACAGTTCTTTTCTTTTGTGTTTTTATCATTTCAACCAGATAAGATGTTTAGACACATAAGCACTCACAGCATTTTATACTCTATAGAGAACAATACATCATGACGTATAGACGATAGTCTTTGAATGTTACAGGTCATTTGATTTGGGACAATAATTTGATACTAATTCCTTCAGAAAACCCATGAGGAAAAGAATAAGCATTCAGGAAGAATTTAGCCACATCCCACACTCAACCCACTGAATCTTTACAGCAGCCCCATGCTGCTGCTGCTGCTGCTGCTGCTAAGTCGCTTCAGTCGTGTCCGACTCTGTGCAACCTCACAGACGGCAGCCCACCAGGCTCCCCCATAAAGGGAGTTAAATAGCATTTTCTCAGAAAACGGAGACACAGAGATTAGATATTTTGGTGAAGTTTGTAGAGCTAATAAATAGTTAAGACAGAATTCAATCTCAGTTTTAAGGGTTCCAAAGCCCATGCACATTTTAGAAAGGATACAAATCATTTACAATCATTTAAAAGAATTTCAAAGCTTTAGATTTCACTGATCATAACATAACCAGTGACCAAACTGATTTTATAAATTCACAAAGCTCTTCTCGGTAGCTGCACTGTAACAAATGGGTCACAGTTGGGTATTCATTTCTGATGTGTCGATATTACCTACACGTAAAATAATAAGAAAAAAACCCCAATATATAACCAACTTTTTTGAGCACTTGGGAGGCAGTATAGAAAAAAAAAAGTTAGTTTAGCCAAAAAGTTTAGCCAAAAGGCTAGGCCATGCAGTCAAGCTATGTGGGTTGATTACTGATTCTATCACGTACTAGCTGTATAACCTTAGGTAAGTCTTCACCTCCCTATGCTTCAGGTTCCTTTTTAGTGATTCTTATTTGACAACTGAACACTTTTATCTCATTTAAGATTAAAAAAAGAAGTGAAGCATATTCTAGAAGGAAAGTATTTCCATTTTGACCACTTCAAACCCTATTTTGTTTTTAACATATATTTTCCCTTCTAAGACCTTCCTAACATTAGACTCATAAAGGTTCACAGTATGCACCACAAAACTGAGATGAAAGTGAGACACAACTTGGGGACTGGGTTCTCAAAAAATGACTGTCCACAAAGTTCATTTAGAAATTAGACATGCCCTGGTGTCTGAGAGCTACTGTTATCTCAAAGCATAATTTAAGTCTTATAATGTTATTTGTTCTTTTATTGTCCTTTCCAATTGCCTATTTACTACATAGATGATGATTTGCTGAGCTGAGGGTAGGACTGAAAAAGAGAAGAAACTTTCTCCATGGCGCAGTGAGGTACAGTGAAATATAAACCAGCAGATGAAGCTCAGAGTCTGCTTTGATCTTTCCCCCAGAGCACGGGCTGTGCTGTGCTCAGCTGTGTCCGACTGTTTGTGACCCCATGGACTGTTAGCCCTCCAGGTTCCTCTGTCCATGGGATTCTCCAGGCAAGAATACTGGAGTGGGTTGCCATGCCCTCCTCTAGGGGATCTTTCTAACCCAGGGATCAAACCCAGGTCTCCTGCATTGCAGGCTGATTCTTTATCATCTGAGCCACCAGGAAAGCCCTCCCCAAAGCATAGTAAGGGACATCTCCCTCCCCATGGGGCAGAAGACGAGGGCCCTTTAGTCTCACTTTAATAATCGTGATACCATCTCTATTTTATTCTAGTCTTACCCTTTAGACGAAGAAGAGTCATCTGCATTAAAATATAAACCGGAGATGTCTTATAATCAGTGTATATTGTGCCCACAGTCCAACTCAAGTCATTCATAATGACTTTAGTGTTTCAACAGAAAAAAACAAAAATATACCACTCCTCCTCCAAATATATTAGAAGTCAAAGCAACAACTATAAAGTCTGGTGTGTTGTTTGAGAATTAAAGGAAGGAAGGAGAGGAGGGAAGGAGGAAGAGTAAAGGAAAAAGTAAAAATTGGCTATTTTGAAAATTAATCAAAGACTAGGGGCCTTCATTTTCAAAATTCCCTCTTCCACCTCTAGGAGAAGAAAAGTAAAGGTAAATTTATCACTGTGTGCTTAGTCGCTCAGTAGTATCTGACTCTTTGGGGCCCCATGGACTGCTGCCTGCCAGGCTCCTCTGTCCATGGGGATTCTTTAGAAAAGAATACTGGAGTGGGTTGCCATGCCTTCCTCCAGGGGATCTTCCCACCCCAGGGACTGAACACAGGTCTCCCACATTGCAGGTGGATTCTTTACCATCTGAGCCACGAGGGAAGCCCAAGAACATTGGAGTGGGTAGCCTTTCCCTTCTCCAGGGAATCTTCCCAACTCAGGAATTGAACCAGGGTCTCCTGCATTGCAGGTGGATTCTTTACCAGCTAACCTACCAGGGGAGCTAACTTATCATTATAAAGATAAGCTAATTTATCATTATAAATAAGGAATTACACCACTTATGGAACCTTTCCAATAAAGAGATAAGGCCCAAACTCCCACAGATGGAAAATTACTCCCAGCACCTAATATACTGTACATCATATTGTACTTAGTAAATCTTTTCTTACATGAATGAATAAATGAGTGATTTAGCAGTAAATTAGACATTAAATGCTTCCCTTGTAGCTCAGTAGGTAAAGAATCTGCCCAGGTTCAATCCCTGGGTTGGGAAGATCCCCTGGAGAAGGAAATGGCAACCCACTCCAGCATTCTTGCCTGGAAAATCTCATGGACAGAGGAGCCTGGTGGGCTGCAGTCCATGGGATCACAAAGAGTCGGGCACGACTGAGCGACTAACGCTTACTTAGACATTAACTAAACTCCCTAACTGGTCTCCACGAGACTAGTTTTCCTTTTCCTGCCTCTTTGGCACTGTCTCTCCACAGTCCCACCCACCCCACCACACTGTCCATATTCACCACGGATGCATGCCCAGCAGTACCCAGTGTCAACGCTGCTACACTGCTCAATCAACAGTTTTTTATTGCTTGTGCTCCAATGCTCCCATTTCCATAAAATATTCTGTGGATATTACCCTTTGGAATTGTTCTTGATGTGCCTAAAGAATGTTCATAGGATATACCCAATGTATTGTACAATCCAGAGTTATTGTTGTTGCTTAGTCGCTTATTGTTGTTTTTTAGTCTCTAAGTCATGTCCTATTCTTAGCAACCCCATAAACTGTAGCCTACTAGGCTCCTCTGTACATGGGATTATCCTGGCAAGAATACTAGAGTGAGTTGCCATTTCCTCCTCCAAGAATCCAGAGGTAAATATTTAAAGTTTCTGCTACAGGAGTGGCAGTCTTGGAGCACAACCTCACAGAGAACTCTCACTAATTTATTTTTTAGGTGACTGTGTCAATCTTCTCTTGGGTTCCTTTGTTTACCCATTGTCTTTAGCCAGTCTAATCCATCATTTGAACCATCCTCTCTTCAAAACCTCAATGCCTTTGCCCTTCCATGAATCAATTTATTTGACCATATTATTTGCTCCCCCATTCTTCATGGTCTCTCCATCCACCCTCTTAACCATTTTATTCCAGGTTCCATTTTTAGCTCTATGGTTGGCTCCTTTCCAAGTCTTCATTAGGTGAATTCATCTAGAATCAGAACTTCCATTGTCATGCATGTTGTCATGAATGCCCTCTCCCCAGCCCCAACCCAGCCAGCTCTCTGCAACTCCCATCCTTCCTACTTTCCAGGCTTGCATATCCAATTCTCTACACTTGATGAGCTACCTGGATGTCCAACACAGCCCTCAATCATAATATGTCCAAAATGACATTCTCATTCCTCTCGTCTACTCAGAATATCTCTCTCTCCTGTGTTTTGTAATTCCATCCAAAGCTAAAATCATGAATGTCATCCCCCCTTTCTCTTTATTGTCCACGGCTAAAGGGTAACCTATCTCTTCTATCCCCCAAATAATTTTGAAATTCTTACTTTCATCTCTATTCTGCTGCCACCAGAGACTCTTCATTCTGCACTACCAGGATTCCTTCAATAATCTCAATAATCTTGCGACTGATTTATCAGCATCAGGCTTTGTTTATAATCCATCTGCCTTCCTGTTGACAAGATATTTCATTCCACTTATTTAAAATTCTTCAATGGCTCCCTAAGGTTTTCAGAATAAAGTCTAACTTATTTCAAAAGGCATATGAAACCTTTCATCTTAAAAGCACTTCTCCCATAAGACCTAATGATAAAGTACTCTTCTGTAAGCTTTCCAAGGCTCAGGCTGCAACTATTCTTTAGTTCTCCATCTCTAGACAAGATAAAGAGCTGTTAAATCCCAGCTTTTTCACTATCAGGAGGCATTACCACCCTGAGTGAAGACCAGGGAAGACCAAATGCTGTTGGCCAGGTCATTAGCAGAAGAAAATTATGTCCCTCCATGTTCTCAGGTCCCTGCACAATGCTGGAGCCAAATACAAGTTCCAGGAACAGTCTTTCAAGGCTGCTTAGCACTAGGGCTTCCTAATCAAAGGGAGTTTTCGTAATATAATATAAGGTCAACTTACTCAAGTGAATGTTACTTGCACAAACACCTTCAGAGGTTAAAGAAATGATATTAGTTAAAAAGGGCTTCCCTGGTGGCTCAGATGGTAAAGAAACTGCCTGCAATGTGGAAGACCTGGGTTCCATCCGTGAGTTGGGAAGATCCCCTGGAGCAGGGCATGGCAACCCACTCCAGTATTCTTGCCTAGAAAATCCCCATGGACTGAGGAGCAGGCTGCAGTCCATGGGGTCACAAAGAGTCAGACGTGACTGAGGAACTAAGCACATCATAGTTCACTGGTTAAAAAAAAAGCAACTCTTGGGTATTCATTCAGTATGGCTAGCTACAGTGCCACTTGAGAGACCCTTAGACTGCAAGGAGATCAAACCAATAGATTATAAAGGAAATCAACCTTAACTATTTATTGGAAGGACTTTTGATGAAGTTGAAGTTCCAGTACTTTGGTCACCTGATGCAAAAAGCCAACTTATAGTCCTGATGCTGGGAAAGACTGAGGGCAGGAAGAGAAGGGGATGACAGAAGATGAGATGGTTGGATGGCATCACCAACTCAATGGACATGAATTTGAGTGAACTCCAGGAGATAGTGAAGGACAGGGAAGCCTGGTATGCTGCAGTCCATGGGGTAGCAAAGAGTCAGACACAACTCAGCCATCAACCAGCAACAACAGACTGCCACTGGCACTACAGACAACAGTGCCAGCTGATACAGGGGCTGAAGTGGTGCTTGTCACACATTTGGACAAGACCATCCCAACAAACTGTGGTACTTGTACATCAGTACAAGAACGATATTGAAATTACAGGTCTTTCAAACTCAAGGAAAGTCAGCAGTAGCAAACTGAACTCTACATAAGGACGCACTATCCCCTGCCCGCTTAGGAATTTACCTTCTGAATTTTGTGGTCACTTTTTATTTTACCTGCCTCAGATATCAGTATTATTGTTATTTAGAATATATAAATAATCTTTATTTTCTAAATGGAAACATTATTTCCTCAAAAGAGGGTACATGGCTTCACAGAAAAAGATAATTAGTTGTATCAAGTCTCCGCATTGAATATTGTTACTCTCCATCAGAGCTTAAGATATAATGAAACAGATAAATCCTTTTACAGAGATGCATATGACTTCATGGAAAAATCATTGAGGTCATTATTCTTTTCCTTGAGGAAGGCAGATCAACTATAATTACATGCGACACTTCTGAAACTACACAGTGTTGCTCCAAGTAACTCTATTTTTAATTGGATGATAAGTGTTTTGCAATGTTGTGTCAGTTTCCACTGTACAACAATGTGAATCAGCTGTATGTATATGAATGTCCCGTCCTCTTTAGCCTCCCTCCCACCCCCCAGCCCGCCCCTCTAGGTGATCACAGAGCAGAGCTGAGCTCCCTGTGGTACACAGCAGCTCCCACTAGCTATTTTACTACACACAGTAGTATATACACGCCAATGCTACTCTCTCAATCTGAACCCTTTCCTTTCAAACAGTTCAGATAGATTAGCTGTATCAATGTTTTATTTCAGCATGTTCATCAAAAACTTTGTCCTTACTTCTAAATATATTTTCATTAAAATTAATCTTCATTGGAAACAGAACAGACTTTAAGATAAAAATAAAACTCAGAAATAAGGTCACATATGATTAGAGCTCTGTTTGCACTTACCTGATATGATTTAAGGAGATTTGTTTTTGAAAAAGTAATGCAAGACTGGAACTTACTATTAGCCAGAATCTTTTGTGGGAGGGAAAGCTTGTGTTTTTGTATCACCACTTGAAAATTTGCTAAAATGTTATTTTGATTTTTTTAATGTTCTGTACCAATGACATTTTTAATAGCAAGGATTCCAAGTTATCAACAATTATTTAGCATTCTTACGGAATTGAAAACTGGAAATATTCTTGTTGCTTCTGAACATTTAGGCAGTTTTTAAAAGTTGGAGCGTTTGGAATGGTTTAAGTACAAAAAGTAATTGAATACATAGTGAGCGGTCACCCAGTATGGTTTGTGTGTGTAAAGATGACGCCTAGGATGTATTTAGTTGGTTTTTATTTAATTATTTAACTTTAGTGAGTTATTTCTAGATTAAACTTATTCAATAATCTTTTTCCACTGCTGTAGAAATGTTTAGTCATATTTCCTCTATAAAAATTTTGGCCCTAACAATCTATACATTCACAATTATAAATTGTCTTTCTCTTTCTTTTTTCACAATTATAAATCCCCTCTCCCTTCCTCTCTTTACATTCTCTGTTGAATTTGTGACCCACTTTTGTCATTTTCCTAAACTGGATTACAAATTAGAAAACACACATCTGCTCAAAGTGACAGTTCCATTGCAATTGGCTCAACTGTCTGGAGCAGCTGCAGCTCCAGAGGGTTTCCGTAAACTTGCTCATGGCCTTTCCTCACGTGAGCTTTCTCCAGATGCAGTCACCAGAAAGGACATGTCACTCCAAAGACGAGGGACAAGCCAAAAGACTTATGGTAAAAGAAGAAAAGAGCTTTCTACTTTTCAGTGTTGGAAACACACAATGATACATCTCACACTTCTGGCTGAGAATCAAGAAGATCATTCAAAAGGAGGCAAACAAACTTGTTTCTCATATTAAACAAGCCAGTTAATGTAGAAATTTAAATTTCTTTGAAACAATTGTGTTACAGCCTGAATCCGGTCCTCCAGCAAGTCCTTTGTTGAAGCCCTAATCCTCACTGTCACTGTATTTGGGGACAGAGTCTTTAAGGGGGTAATTAAAATTCAGTGGGGCTTTCCAGGCGCTAGTGGTAAATAACCCGCCTGCCAATGCAGGAGACAGGGGTTCCATTCCTGGGTCAGGAAGATCCCCTGGAGAAGGGCATGGCGACCCACTCCAGTATTCTTGCCTGGAGAAGCCCACAGACAGAGAAGCCTGGTGGGCTGCAGTCGCAAAGAGTCAGACACATGCTAAGGTTCAATGAGGTCACAAGGGTGCAGCCCTAATCCAACAGCACTGGTATCCCTGTAAGAAGAGGAAGGCGACAGAGAACCTTCTCTCTGCAGGCACGTGTGCAGAGGCAAGGCCCTGTGAAGACACAGCAAGAAGGCACCACCTGCAAGCCAAGGAGAGACCTCTCACCAGAAACCAGCACCTTAATCCCAGACTTCCATCTTCCTGAATTGTGAGGAAACAGATTCCTACTGTTTAAGTCACCCTTGTTATGGCAGCCCAAGGAGAGTAATACAGATGATTATCTCAATGCTCTGGAAAAAATGTGCTAGTACTTTGTACTAGCTAGTCCTATCAGCAAATGCACTGTTTGTTTGTGTTTTTTTTTTTTTTTAACAATCAGTTCAGTTCAGTTCAGTCGCTCAGTTGTGTCTGACTCTTTGCAACCCCATGAATCGCAGCACGCTAGGCCTCCCTGTCCATCACCAACTCCCAGAGTTCACTCAAACTGACGTCCATCGAGTCGGTGATACCATCCAGCCATCTCATCCTCTGCCGTCCCCTTCTCCTCTTGCCCCCAATCCCTCCCAGCATCAGAGTCTTTTCCAATGAGTCAACTCTTCGCATGAGGTGGCCAAAGTACTGGAGTTTCAGCTTCAGCATCAATCCTTCCAAAGAACACCCAGGAATGATCTCCTTTAGAATGGACTGGTTGGATCTCGTTGCAGTCCAAGGGACTATCAAGAGTCTTCTCCAACACCACAGTTCAAAAGCATCAATTCTTTGGCACTCAGCTTTCTTCACAGTCCAACTCTCACATCTACACATGATTACTGGGAAAACCGTAGCCTTGACTAGACATGCCTTGGTGGCTTTCAAACTTTTGGAGTGTGATCCATAATAATCTTAGTGTGTGCGTGTGTGTGTGTGTGTGTGTGTATACATACATATATATGTGTGTGTTTGTGTATGTATATATATAATATATACCACATTTATTGTATATGTGTAGGTGGAAATAGATATTTCCACAAAACAATACATTTTAAACTATCTAACATATTCTCTGTTTGACTCTATTTTATTTAGAAAAAAAGTTTGTGTGTGTGTTTTAAAAATGCATTTTAATGCCACCTTATGCGAAAAGTTTGAAAGTTCCTTTTTTAGCTATGTTATCTAGCATATTTCCTAGTTATAATTTCTTTTGTCCCCCTTAGCATCTCAAGATCCTTAAATGTACACTGAAGTTAAAATAACCTTAATTCTCTCCCTCTCCATCCACCTTATTCTCTCCCTCCCTTTCTCACTCCCCCTTCTCCCCCCGGCTACACACACACACAATAAGACGGAGGCAAATCAGTTGAGGTCCTGTTCAAAGTACTTTTCACATGAGTTAAACTAGAATATCAACCATATTGTCCTGCTGACTTGTTTATAATAAAGTTTTTGGTTTTATGGTATAACTAAGATATAGATTAATATACACAGACTGAATATATGAATTACCAACTGAAAAATATGGTATCCAAGAAGGGAAATCTTGGATAACTTACGCTCCTTCTAATTACCATAAGCACCTTGGGTATTAATAAGAAATTATAAGACACGAGTTTGGGTAAACTCCAGGAGTTGGTGATGGACAGGGAGGCCTGACACGTTGCAGTTCATGGAGTCACAAAGAGTCGGACACGACTGAGCGACTAAACTGAACTGAACTGATATGACTTGATGTGCTCAAAGAAAATACTTGTTTGTAGAGAGAAATTAATTTTATCATTTATTATCCTAGTCTATTTCTCTTGGGTGTATGTTTAAAGAATCACAATTGCTGTATCAGTCAACGATTTTGACACTGATGTCTCTTGGTCTATAAATAATGAAATGAAGGGATAATTTCACCAGATAATGAAATGAAGGGATAATTAAAGGAAGACTGTGGATACTATATTTGTAAGTCTTATGAATTTGTTGTGCTGTGAAAAAAATTAGTAAATTGGCTAAGACCCAGAAGCAAAAAATATAGAATTCATAAAAAACACTACTCTGTCACACTCAAACTAGTAGTACTTATGGACCTTTCAAAATAAATTAAAATGTAACTTCCAAACTATAAAAAATTTCAGAGTCAAGACTGAAATTTCAAACTTTCCAAAATCTCATGAGTCAAAAATTCTAATGGTCATTTCTGTATATACAGTTGCATCAAAAAGATAAAAGGATATCTTTTTGAACAGCTGAAATCTGAGGGTAATGGGTTCTAATGCAAACAGCTTTGGGGAATACATGTGTGTGTGTACATGTGCATGTGTACACACTTATACAGACCTAGGAGAAAAGAAAACAATTGAATACAATGAAAACTGAATATTATATATTACCTTCACTTTTTCATGCTACTGATATCTTGACACAAATATTTCCTGCTGTCTCTTTATGGAATAAAATTTACTCTATGTCATTGAGGAAATCAAGGAAAGAAAGAAATAATGAAGCAAATATTTTCAACTGCATCTTTTTTTCATTACAAATTACTCTCAGCACCAAGATATCATCTGACATGGACAAGTATTTAAAAGTTTTGGTTAAGTCAATGAATTGCACCTTATATGATTGATAGCCTCCTGTAGCAAATGCACAGCAAACATAAACATTAAAAATTTTAAGTAATGTTCAAATATTTTTAAATATTTAAATGAATTAGTAAATATTTAATGTTAAAAAATGTTAAAAAACATTAAAAGTAACCTTTCCTGAATTAATTGAATCATATTTTTACACACATTTTTATTTCTCACCTCTTCCTTTGTCTTTTTTGATATCACTCGGAGCCAGTCTCCAATCATACTCAGGACAGCAGCGAAGTAAGCAAGCCCTACAAGGATCCAAAACCACACGACAGGCTTATAGAAGTCTAGGTACTCAATATCTGATCCACCTGTGAGACAAAAACAAAGCAGAACAGAATAACTTCATATTATAGAAATAAACAACATAGATTCCTACTGAAATTATCAACTGCATGTTGGCCTTCAGAACACAGAAATCTTATCAGTTGATCCGTGTTGTTTACTTCATAAGGAATTCCTTATTTTCATGCATGTAATCCTTATCTACTTTTCAAGAACCATTCAAATTAATTCATTTTTAACTGAAGTATAATAGATGGTGAAGCTGAAACTCCAATACTTTGGCCACCTGATGCGAAAAACTGACTCTTTGGAAAAGACCTTGATGCTGGGAAAGATTGAAGGCAGGAGTAGAAGGGGACAACAGAGGATAAGATGGTTGGCTGGCATCACTGACTCCATGGACATGAGTTTGAGAAAGCTCCAGGAGCTGGTAATGGACAGGGAAGCCTGGCGTGCTTCAGTCCATGGGGTCGAAAAGAGTTGGATATGACCGAGCGACCGAACTGACGGTTGATTTACAGTATTATATTGGTTTCAGATATAATAAGTTCTTAATAAGACCTTTTGTTACTTCTTCAGGTAATAATGATTTTTCCTTGTCCCATGTTACTTTCTGTTTATTGTAATGAATCTCAACTGGTCTAGCACTTAATTATTATGTGTATTAGTTTTCTCTCCACCTCTCTTGCGATAGGGAACAGAGTTGATACTTTTTTAGCATGCATTTAGCTTAGTATTTTTATCCTATTTCTCATCAATTCATGCTAGCCAATCAGTACATGCAAACCAATCAATTCAAAGACAACCTGGACAGAAATTAGTTCTAACTTTAAAATCATCAATACAATGGATTGATAACAAATGCCAGTGACAATATTTTGGTGGGTCTAATTTGAATAAGTCGCAATTTTCAGGTGATACTGCCATTCATTATTATCTGAAGTTTCAAGGGAATTCCCATGTTTGTCATAAATTTAAATCCCTTACTCTCAAGGAAAAAAAAAATGGCAATGGAGTTCTTCTGTTTTAATCTTTGTTACTTTTCCATTTATTTGGTGCAGTAATTGCACCTATGAGAATCTGAATACATTTCAATGTATCCCAACTTTAGCACATATTAATAGGGCACTTACTAAGTTTCAAACTTAATAATGTTTGAAACTTAAAGTTTCAAAACAGTTATACTTTTCACAGGAGAGGGAAGCAGTCTCTCTCTTGAGAAATTAATAATTTAGCCTGAGAAAGCCTCACAAAGACAACTGATCACAATGTGACATATCAAAGGACAGCAAAAAAGAATTAAAAACACTGTGACAGACACAGAAGAAATGATTTTTCTTCTGGAAGGGCGTAGATGAGAAGACAGAAGGTGAGTCAAACAATGAGGTTCAAAACAGAAAAAAAACTTAGTGTGAAAACATTTGACATATCCAAAGAACTAGGATTTCCCCTGTGATTCAGAGGTTTAGAATCCGCATTCCAATGCAGAGGACACAGGTTCGGTCCCTGGTTGGGGACGTGAGATCCTACATGCCTCAACAGAGAAGCGAGCCTGGCGCAGCTGCTGAGCACTCACGCTCCAGAGCTTGAGCTGGAGCAACACGAGAAGGCCACATGCTGCAACTGGAGGAAGCCCTTACACAGCAGCAAAGACCGCAAAGGTGCTGCCAGTATCAGCTAAAGCGACATTTGGAAGGGGGTCAGGAGAATAGACAGGTAGAAGAGAGGAATCTAGGAAAAAACAAACAAACAAACAAACACTGCTTTGTTCTTAAAGCAGTGGGGCGTAGGGAAAGGTTTTTAGGCAGATTGGTGTTTGACTTACATGCGCAGAAAGATCTAGGGGAAGAGAGGGAAAGTTTGGCAGGGAAGCCCAGTGAGAAACTTTGTTCTGGGCTAGCTAAGGAAAGATTGAGGCAGAGTCAGACTGTGATGGAGAGAAAAGAGATCGGAGGCAGAATCGTCAGGGACTGATGACTACTTAGCTGGTGTGGTGAGTGAAAGGAAGGGCTCCAGCATGATCAGAGGCCAGAGACCCTCATTGGGTGTATGGTACCAGCAATTCAACAGCAAACACAGGAGAAGGAACAGGGACAATAAAAGGAAAAGCCATTCAAACTGGGGCAAAACAATTTTGAAGTGCTTGAGGTACCAACAGGCAAGACAAGCAGCAGGATCCTTAAATACAAATCTAACACTGAACAGGGCACAGCTTCCCCGGTGGCTCAGACAGTGAAGAATCTGCCTGCCATGCGGGAGATGCTGGTTCGATCCCTGGGTCAGGGAAGGTCCCCTGGAGAAGGGAACAGCTACCCACTCCAGTATTCTTGCCTGGAGAATCCCATGGACTGAGGAGCCTCGTGGGTTACACCCCATGGGATCACAAAGAGTCGGACATGACGAAGCAACTTAGCACACACACAACAGGGAAGAGCGGGTAATGATTTTAGAATCAAAAGCATAAAGACTGGGGATATTTAAACAGGGGTTGTGGACATAATTTAAAAAACTCCACCTGTATATTCAGAAGAACAGCTAATAAACAGCCAGTATACATTAAAAATCAAATATAAAAATTTGAATATAACATACTTTCTATAACTTAGACTGTGAGTTACCCACAATGACATTTTCAAATATTAAAGGGTCAGAGTAAAAGAAAATATTTTTCCATCAGGCAAATAATAGGAACAGAAAGAAGTTCAGCCATTGTTGGGGACAAAGAAAAATTTTCAAGGTTCAGTTTATAAAGTCAATAATATTTACCTTCAAAATATTGTAAAAAAAATTACCCTGTGCAGCATTTTTAAAAATATCATTTCTGGGAAGGACTATAAAGGCTAAATGCATCTTGGGATGGTGAAGACTTGGCCCATGGGGGATGCAGTGCTACAAATTCACAGAAGTGACTTAGGAAATGTGTGTGGAAATCCGTTACATGATAGGCTCACTAGTGAATTCCATTTTTTAAATGTTTCCATTTCAAAGAAACCAAAATGACATTTTTTCCCCAAGTACTTTCTCTTTCAAAACCAGAAAGTCCTCATCCAAATAGTTGTGACTCACTTAACACATAAGTTCACCAAAATGTTGATTTTAGAAGTTAGTTCATGCTCAAGATGACTTTTTATAAGTTTTCTTTCTTATAAACAGGATGTCACAGTTTGAAAAGAGTAAATTAACTTAATCACTAAAAGGTCTATATTTGGGTAAAATGTTCATCCCACAAGTTTTAGTGGATTCTAGGCTGGGGGTAGTGTGGGCTGGGGGATGTTTTTTCACTCTTAATTGCCACTCTTAAGATGAAATACTGGCAGTCAAGTGATCCAGGGAAAGCTAATGTATATACAAGTATTATCCAATACTCACAAAACCTTTACACGTTCTAATATCTAAGATTTATGAATTAATTTTCACAGTATTCAATCTATTAGATTCAAGGATCTTAGCCAAATTTTAAAAATCTATAATGTCAAGATAACTTGCTGAAAAAGTTGTTTTTTTTTAATTAGGAAATATTTTTAAAATGTAATTATAAGCATTAATTTTAGTTCCACACATTCAAGAAATCTGTACATGGGTCTCTTGCTAGCTAGTGGGGGCCTACTGCATAGTGCAGGGAGCTCAGCTCAGTGACCTAAATGAATGGGACGGGAGAGGGGAGGACCAAGAGAGAGGGGATATACGTATACATATAGCTGATTGACGTTTCTGTACAGCAGAAATTAACGCATTGTAAAGCAACTCTAACCCTCCCTCCCCACCGCCCCCCAAAAAAAACCTAGCGTAGTCTCTCTGTCCTGGCATAGTCCCTCCCTATTTGGCCCCTACTCCCATCTGCATTCCACCACTCCATTGTTTTTTTCCTTTCTTGCCCATCTCCTGAGACGTGGCCTGTGGGCTGCTACAACCCGCTCTTCCCTCCTCATCTGGCACCTCACTGCCATGTTCTGTGTTGCCACTGAAATCATGCACGCAAGTCCTTTCCATTTTAAGAGCTTTCTGGCTGATCATTACAAGACAGCAGGCGGATGGTAATAAAAACAGCAAAGAGGGGTGGAGGTACCAAGGTTTGGGGAATCTTATAAACTTTTAGAAATAGTTAAAATAAGCCTCTTTCTGACTCTCACATGATGGCCTCTTTTAGATGGCGCCATTTTTGTCGGGAATTATTCTCCTTGAGACTTCAATAAGGAAATCACCAGAGCCTAATAAAGCTCATCAAGCCCAGGAAAGTTTCAATTTCAGTCTGGCATTATTCCTAGGAGCCCATTCTCTCCGAAGATGAGCTTCCCAAACACTGTCCCACAACAATCCCTTTCTTACCTGGTTCCAGCATTAACAGAGCCCTTTCCTATCTGGTACCAAAGAGTTGTTGGTTGAGGTTCTTATTTTGGCCTCGTAGTCCTAGATAACCCAGTCCTAGCTAATAATCACTGCGGCTGATTTACAGAATATTCAAACGCTGATGGAGAGAAGGGAATGAGAGCTAAGATTTACTGATGGTCTTACCTGAATGAAATCATGCTGTACTAAATACTTGAGTAGGAAGGTATTACGGGGCGTTGTGTTTCCACTCCTCATGAAAGTGAAAGTGTTAGTTGCTCATTTGTGTCCAACTCTTTGCAAATCCATGGACTGTAGCCCATCAGATTCTTCTGTCCATGGAATTCTCCAGGCAAGACTACTGGAGTGGGAAGCCACTTCCACCTCCAGGGGAATCTTCCAGACCCAGGGATTGAACCTGATCTCCTTCATTGCAGGCAGATTCTTTACTGTCTGAATCACTAGGGAAGCCCTTCCCACTCCTCCTATTTCCACTGATTTAGCTCAAGATTCCTTTGTTGTTTTTTTTTAGCACAAGATTCTTAGTAAGACCAATTGGTCATTGAGCCTTAGGCTATATCTCCAGATGTTTTTATCAGTAGTTAAGCTGATATTTCAAGTGCCATAATTCTCACAGTCTGTTCAGAACTCAAGGATGGAAGATTTGTATTGGGTTCCTAAAATCCCAATAGTAAGTAACCCCATTTTCCAACAGACAAGCCATCCTCTCAGTAGGGTAAGTATAATAACAGTTGTCAGGTCACACAGCAAAGAGGACAGCAGAGCAAGAATTCACACTCAGGCTTGTCTGGCTTCATAACATGGGTTCCTGTCATTGAACCAGGTTGGCTATGTCACCTGTGACCTGTTACTGTCCTTCCCATCATTCCCATTCAGTTACTGTCCTTCCCATTTTCCCACCTTCTTTTTTTCCATCCATACTGTATGGCAGACAGTTAGCTAGGGCTGGAGATGCTACGTCAAACAAGGTGCTTCTTTTTCCCTCAAGGTTCTTACCTAGAAACCAGGTGGGTCTGAGGTCAGCACTGTTTTACTAGTAGCTTCTTGTCTTATGTCCCCATGCCAACAGTTTCCACAAGTTGGTCCTATTCTGCTCTACAACACTTGAATGTACATTGCCCTCTCTCCCTTAAATTTAATTTTCTTTCTTTGGATGATGCTGACTCACAGAATACTTACAAATAAGGATTTAAAGAATGATTTAGCCATTATGGATCAAATTCCATGTTTCTCCTCAGCTTTTCTAAAATGATATATATATTATAGAATATAGATAAAATATACAACTTTGTTTTAAAGAAAATAAAGGTCATGTTTTACACGGGTCTGTATTTTAATATAGGTATCAAATATGGATTTCAGTATTTTTGATACATTTGACTTTCTTTTTATTCATGAAAGCTGGGTGTTAGTCCACTCCAGTACTCTTGCCTGGAGACCCCCACGGACAGAGGAGCCTGGCGGGTTATAGTCCATGGGGTCGCAAAATGTTGGACATGACTGACACAGGTGCATGCTGTCTTAATACTAAGGGGCAAAAACTTATTTTCTGCTTTAATATATTTTCCTTTTTTATAGTAAACCAATTTAACTTAATAAAGTCTTTTCTTAATGCAGCAAGAATTAAGAGGCTCTTTCAATAATGCTGTAAATTATGTTTTCTTTTTTACAAATGAAAATATGACTTCAGTATTAAACAACAGCTCACCCACTAAATCAAGCCTTCCCTATGCTATCAAGTTAAAAAAAAAACCACAAGACCAAAAAAGGTAACTAAATCTCTCTAGCATTTGAACCTATATTTGGGGATTCTCAATTTCAGCACTCAAGAAGTTGTCCATTTCCTGGTAGGTACTTGGTCTAAGGACTAAAGAAACTGCCATCAGAAAAACAGCAGTCTCATGATCATAAAGAAAGAAAAATCAACACATTGTTTTACTCATCCTTTAAAAGGATGGAAATCTATAGGATATAGGATGTACATTATTGTTACATCTACAGATTATCTTTAAGTCTATATATCAATAGACAGTAATTTGCAGTCTTTTTCATTGAACTTAGTACAATTTACTCCCTAGCTCACTGAGAATTAACTGTCAATCAATGTTTTCCTTGTCATTTTTTCCCACGTGTTCTAAAATTCTTCTATATATCCATTTTGAATCCTAGAAGTTAAATAACTCCTTGGTTTGCCTACAGTCCTTAACTTCTGAACTGCTTGGGTCTAATCCCATTTAGTTAGTTACACACATAGCTCTCAGTTTTCTGATGAGTTGAGCTCTCTGAGAGTCACCAGCTGATTCAGGGAGTTACCAGATGTCTTGCAGAATTTTTCCATTTTAACACACAGATCTATCAAGAAGAGAAAATGATTTCCTATTTAATTGTTACTCCTGGATTTCAAACATTATGTCCCATAGGAACAAGACTAGTGCAATCATTACCACTAAGTGCTAAGCACAGTTATCTAATATAGAATACGTGCTCACTAAACATCAGAATGAATGCACATATGACTGATGACTATAAGGCATCTCCCTAACAGTCATGTAAGCCCTCTCTTTTCAATCAGAGAAAATTTTCTGAGCCACTTTGGTGGTGCTGAAGAACTGACTCTTCTTCAGTTGACCTCACTTCTGATCAGATATTTTCCTTGTCATTTGCTAAATTCCTGGCAAATCTCTGCTCAGTGATCAGCCCAATAAACAGCAATTTTAATACCTGGCCTTTGAATAGTTGCAAAACTTTTAGACCACATCAGTAACTGTTTTCTCGAAGTTGTCTATTAGGACAAACTGGAACAAAAAATGCTTGTCATGGTTTTTCAATGGAGATTTATACGTTTTCATAATAAACTCATCTTCCATTAAGCAAGCTCTGAGCACTCCACTAAATTAGTCATGTTTTTGGTTATAACAGAAAGCAATGGCTTGGTTACAAAAAACTGCATTTCCAATAATGACTTTGGAAACATAATTCCAAGAAAACTTAATTCTTAATATGAGATAAACAAATATGCTTTTTTTTCCCAAGTCAAAAAATATGAAGACAAAAGATTCAAAAACTGTGAAAATCTATAAAGTTTTGAAAGAGTAAATGCGCTGGAAGGCCAGTTTTACCTGCTTTAATTTCCCTTTTTTTTTTCTATTTAGAGAAGCATATGACATTAAGCCTAAAGCCTGATTAACCCAGTAAGTACTCAAAACTACATGTGAGACAAAAAAAGTTTCATTATTCAACTAAATATACTAAATTTCACTGATCCAAATTCTAAGAATATATATTTGGATGGCAAAGTAAATTTATGCTCAGAACAAAAATGTGTTCTCATAATATCAACTATAAGGGTTTCTTAGAATACATCTAAACTTTTGGTTACAATTTTTGGTTTTTATTAGAAAAGTATCTAATGTGAGGACATTGCTTTGTGAAACTATGTATTTATATCTGGCTTTCACTCAATCATATTATCTCTTATGAACTAACCTGGCTTACAAAAGAGTGTTGCTGAAGACTTCTGGCATGGCGGGCTACAGTCCATGGGGTTGCAAAAGAATCAGACAAGGCTTAAGAGACTAAACAAGAACAAAAAGACTTCTTTGGGCAATGTCTATCAGTTCGTAGAAATGCACTTCTTGGTTTCCATGACTTATTCTAGTCCTAACAGTATATATTAAAGAGGATGCTAACTTTGAAAAATAATGTTAAATTATGTTAAATTAGGTAATTATTTGACTTCACTTCTGAAGAATCATCAACTAATTTTTTACTGATATATAACTGACATACATTTCATTAGTTTCAGGTGTATAATATAGTGGTTCAACATTTATATATATATATATAAAAATGAGATGATCATGACAATAGACTGTCACTAAAGTTATTATAATATTAGTTAATATACTCCCTATTCTGTAACTTATTTATTGTATTATTTATTTTATGGAGGTTTGTGCCTTTTAATCAGCTTCACCTATTTTGCCCATCCCCCAACCCATAGTGATTTTTTAAAATCATGGATTTAGACAACAAGTTTTATAAGCAAGCCTAAATAAGTAGAGGTTAATCTTTCACACATTTCTATATAATTAATATAACTTCTTCGATTTTAATGAGATCTAACTCTCGGCCTATAAGGCAAGCATGATTTAATAATTTATCAATTCAGACTTCTCATCAAACGAGAAATAACATGACAAAAGTTAAGAATTGAAATATAGGAAACCAAGAGTAAGCTGTCAAATATAATTTTTACCAGTCTTCCCTGGTGGTCTAGACAGTAAAGAATCTGCCTGCAATACGGGAGGCATGGATTTGAAACCTAGATCAGGAAGATTTCCCTGGAGAAAGAAATGGAAACCCACTCCAATATTCTTGCCTGGAGAATTGCAAGGACAGAGGAGCCTGCAAGAGTCAGACACGACTGAGTGAGTAACACTTAACTTACCTCTACAAATTTGACTACAAACTATTATAGACATTGTTAAAATCAAGTAAATGATACTTGGCTGAATAATATACTTTCTCCTTTTATCTTTTAGGAAGAGTTGCTCTGTGAACTCCAGTTAGCAACAGAGGGTCTGTTTATTCATATGTAAAACAAAAATGTTACAATGGACCTGTGGCTCCCAGGTCTTTTTTAGCTCTAGAATGTTGAGCATTAGTAAAAGAACAAAAAAGGCCATCAGGAAGGAGTAAACACAAATTACTAAGGTAACCAATCAGCCAGTAAAACGCATTCTTCCATAAATATAAATGTAAGATTGAAATTTGCTGGGGGAGTTCTTCCTGAAGAAAAACCATTAAATGTTGAATTCTTATGTTCAGTCACATACACAGAGAAAGCTGCCCTTTACTAGTAGTTGTTAAATGCTTCTGATACAGTATAGCCAACAGTGGAAAGGACTGGTGGGTGCAAATGTAAATTTACATTTATTTATGAATTAGAAATATATTATGCCCTAATAGATTATATCATGAACATTATGACATACAAAAAATGAAAAGTATGCAGCCATAAAAAGGAAAGAAATTGTGCCATTTGCAGAGAGGCAGACAGACGTGGATATTAATATGAAATTATGTAGAATCTAGAAAACTGGTGTAGATGATATTATTAGCAAAGAAGAAATAGAGACACTGATGTAGAGAACAAATACATGGATACAAAGTGGGGAAAGGAGGGAGTGGGATGAACTGGGAGACTGGGATTGACATGTACACACTAGTATAAAACAGACAACGAATGAGAACAGACTGTAGGGTACAGGGAATTCTACTCATGCCCTGTGGTGCCCTAACTGGGAAGCAAGTCCAAGGAAGAGGCGATAGATGTATACGTATGGCTGCTTCACTTTGCTGTACAGCAGAAACTACCACAACATCGTAAAGCAGCTATATCTTTGTATAGCGTTAGTCACTCAGTTGTGTGCAACTCTTTTGATCCCATAGACTGTAGCCCGCCAGGCTCCTCTGTCCATGCAATTCTCCAGGCAAGAATACTGACATGGGTAGCCGTTCCCTTCATCAGGGGATCTTCCTGACCCAGGGATCAAACCCAGTCTCCTGCATTGCAGGCAGATTTTTTTTTTACCATCTGAGCAACCAGGGAAGTCCAAAGGTAGTTATACTACAGATTTTAAAAAAAAGAAAAAAAGAATCATAGGACCATAGCAACATAATAGATCTAAAGCCAAAAAATTAAAAATAAAATAAAAAGTAAGAAATGGACATTTAAAAATACAAAGCAACAGGGGTTGACCTGTTTTCTTCCCATGGCAAAAGGTCTAGCAGCATGTAATTTCATGCTCACTCCCTGAGGATGAGCACTCTGCTTCAGAGCTGTCTGCACTACCACATCTCATCATCTCTTGCTGCTTCTGAGATGCTCCTAATACTTACACCAATGTTACAACCTGTATCCTAAACATTTAGATATCACATTCCAAAAGTTACTCCTTTTACTTTAATAACACCATGGTTTGAAGTGTACGGTTTTAAATTTGTCTTCAAAGAAGTCCAATACAAAAATATAATTGAATTCTAATCCCGTTTGGAGTAGCACTTGCAGACTTGAGAAAGGCATCAGACAGTGGGTGTCTATTAAGAGAAGTACATCTCTGTTTTCTTTGGAGATTTATAGCCTAATAGAAAGATGAGAAGGTTCAAGTTTGAGCAATGCTGCTTGCTTTTTCCTGGCAAAAATATGAAAATTAAGTGCAAATCCTATCTGTAGAGACATCTAATAGCAAGAGGGAAGGCTCTAAAAAGTAAACAACTGATGTTTCCCAGATGGGGCTGTCGCTTTAACTTAGTGGCTAATTTTACTTGTCACAAGGTACCCAGAAGGAAAGACTATTTTTATGTATTCTACTTAACTATAGCAGTTATTTTCCAAGATCCTTTAAAAAACTCACAATTTTTTTTTTTTCCAAAAGACTCTCATGAAGGGCACACATTTCCTAGGCAGCTTTTGCCACATCTTTCCCTTGTCCACCATCTCAATCCAAAAATGCTCCCCGGGCACGCAGATATAGGATGTAAAGACTATAGGACCAGGAATAGGGTTCTACAGTTTCACAAAGACCAAAATAGGTACAAAATATGTAAATTAAGGAGACAGAGATAAGTCAACAAAAGTAGTGTCCATCCTGCTTCTCTAGTTTTCTCAGCATTTGTCACTTCGAACACATTAAATTCCTTTGCAAGTTGTTCACAAAGCATATTTCTACCATTTTTCACTATTCCTCTGTACAAATGAAATTAAAATAATGGGCATAAAGAGGGGTATAATAAAATAAAACCTTAGTAATAATAACAATGTTTCTTAGACTATATCTAATGCCATGCAAATATTCTGTTCCCCTGTTCTCCAATACTGTGACCATGACTGTATTCAGGGTTCCCACTGATATACAAGAGGTTTTCAGACAGCTGAGAGAGGCTACAGAAAGACTAACACAATCCAGCCAGTTTCAGAGTGTTGGTCTCCTAAGGGAAATTTAAAACTCACTTTCTTCATCTTCTCCAAAACCATAAAGTAAAAATATTTGTTTGTCTTTTTTTTAAGCTGGTTTATACTGTGGTCACAAATATAACACTATTTTAGGATTCCACCCACCCACATTTTTATTTATAATTTTTTTTTTTAGAGAGTCTCAGACTATGAGTTTCATGCTGGACTGACACTTATTTAAAATAACATGTGCACCATATTGTATCATTGAAATCTGCTAAGATAAGAGAACTTAAAAGTTCTCATTAAACAAACAAATAAATAAATGAGATGTGCATGCTTAGCTGCTTAGTTGTGATGGACTCTTTGTAATCCTTAGCACTATGGCCCACCAGGCTCCTCTATCCATGGAATTCTCCAGGCAAGAATACTGGAGTGGCTTTCTATTTCCTTTTCCAAAGGATCTTCATGACCCAGGGACTGAACCTGCATCTCCTGTGTCTCCTGCATTCAGGCAGATTTTTTACCTGCTGACCCATTGGGGAAGCCTAGAGTGAGGTGAGGAATGTATTAATCAATTGGATTGTTTCACAATGTATAATATATGTATATGAAAACACCATGATGTGCACTTTAAATATCTTATGATTTTATCAGTCAGTTGTACCTCAATAAAGCTGAAAAATAAATACATTAATAAATAAACACAACTATGTATTACCATAAAACATCAAAAATTAAATAGGATATAATAACATGTGCAATACAAGGCTGTTGGCTTGAAAATGGAAGACTTGTCACCTAATACCTATATATTCCACAGGTACTATAAGACCTCTGGGTAATTATTACACATAATTTAATTATAATTAAATAAAATTGCTAATTATAATTAAATATAATCACTAATTATATTTACAGAATAGTACAATAGCCCAGGCTTCCCAGGTTGCACTAGTGGTAAAGAATCTGCCTGCCAAAACAGGAGATGCAAGAGACACAGGTTTGATCCCTGGGTTGGGAAGATGCCCTGGAGGAGGGCATGGCAACCCACTCCAGTATTCTTGCCTGGAGAATCCCGTGGACAGAGGAGCCTGGTGGGCTACAGTCTACTGGGTCTCAAAGAGTTGGACACAACTGAAGTGACAGGACACATGCACAATAGCCTCAGATTAACACAGCACAAGTATAATATTTTTTAATTGGGGTTCAGCTGCTTTATAATGTTGTGTTAATTTATGCTATACAATGAAGTGAACCAGCTTATACATACACACATACACCATATCCTCTTGCTCTTGGACCTCCCTCCTAGCCCCTCCCCATCCCATCCTATTCCACTCATCTAGGCCAACAGGCAGCACAGAGCTGAGCTCCCTGCTCTGTATAGCAGCTTCCCATTAGCTATCTGCTTTGCACATGGCACTGTACACATGTCAGTTCCAATCTCCCAATTCATCCCACACCACCCTCTGTGTCCACACACCCATCCCCTATGTCTGCATCTTTTTTCTTGCCTTGCAGATCGGTTCATCTATCTGTACCATTTGTCTATATTCCACATACATGCATTAACATACGATATTTGTTTTGCTTGTTCTGACTTACTTCACTCTGCCTGACATCCCTACATCTCACTTTCTGCTACATTAAAGCTCTTTCCATTTCTAACTATATCTATGACATTAACGAAAGGTAGAAAAATGGTCATTTTAGGACAAAAGCTTGTTGTCCAATATTAGCTACAAATGTCTGAGATTCTTCTCTCTGCATTTTGCTAATTAGGAAACAAACAGATCTCTACCCTTTCCCATCCAGCACAGAGATGTGAATGTACTGTTTTGGACTAAAAGCAAATCTTTGCTTGTAGAAGCATCCCCGTCTTCAAAGATATTATACATTCCCCAGAAAGAAGGGCTTTGCCAAGTTAAACTGTAATTAACAAATAATAAAAACAGACGCCTTCTCTGAAATTTTTATAAAGCTACACAACATATTTTCTTTTTGGATAATATTTAAGTAAGAGGTTTGAGTCAAAAAAGAAGAGTAAACAACTCGAAAGTATAAAACCCTCCTAAAATTAAATTAGGCTACTTAGTTTATTCTGGGAAGTTTACTAGCACATT
The DNA here is from genome assembly GCF_032405125.1 of Capricornis sumatraensis. Classification (NCBI taxonomy): domain Eukaryota; kingdom Metazoa; phylum Chordata; class Mammalia; order Artiodactyla; family Bovidae; genus Capricornis; species Capricornis sumatraensis. The sequence goes on from NC_091082.1 coordinate 75,658,536, forward strand.
CCTACTATAATGGTTATCAGCATGTTTTTCTAACACTTCAAACTTATTTTTTTAAAGAAAAATTTAGATTTTTTAGGAGCTGGTCAAAATGATGCATGACAGAGAATTACTACATTACTTTTACCACTATTACTACAATTTATTTAATACTGGAGTTAGGACAATAATGTGTGTGTGTGCTCAGTCGTGTCTGACTCTGCGACTCCAGAGACCATAGCCCACCAGGCTCCTCTGTCCATGGGATTCTCCAGGCAAGAATACTGGAGTGGGTTGCCATTTCCTCCTCCAGGGGATCTTCCCAACCCAGGGATCGAACCTGCATCTTCCAAGTCTCCTACACTGGCAGGTGGATTCTTCACCGCTGAGCACTGGGGCAGCCCCTGAACAGTAACAATAATGAGATAATATAATAGGAAAAGAGAGGTGAAATGATATAAGATCTAAGAGATAAAACAATAAAGCAAACAGCAACAGAAATAACATATATAGACAAAGGAAACATGTCTTAAAATCATGAATATCATGAATTTTAAAATAAGGATAAATTGCTAAAAAGATTAAAAACACTGATATTAGAACTGAAAATTAGAGGAGATAAATATCTTAGAGAAAAGAAGGTTTTAAGTAGCTCAGCACATCTTCCAAAGTTTGAGATGTTTCTAAAACTAAAATATGACAGTGACATTACCAAGATGGTGACTAGCTTGTTCCTGGCTTCACTGCCCCCTCACAAGAAGAAAAACTAACAACTATTCAAGGACAAGACACCACTGAGAGAATCCTAGGACATGGGAGTGGGGCTGAAGCACGCTGGGACCCCAGACACCAAGGCAGACTGCATTAGAAGAATGGATGTTAGCAGAACCGACTGTGGTGATCACTTCATTGCATGATCTATGTAAATCAATCCATCCTGCTGTTACCCCTTGAACATACCCAGTGATGTATGTCAATTATTTCTCAAGAAAGCTGGGAGGAAAAACTAAGATATTGAAAGGCCTAGTAAAAAGAGCAAAGATAATTTAAACTTGAATTCTTGTACCACTAAAAAAACAAATAAGAGGCAGATACGTGGTTTCTGAAATTAGGAAAAGGAGTACATCAAGGCTGTATATCGTCACCCTGCTTATTTAACTTCTATGCAGAGTACATCATGAGAAACGCTGGGCTGGAAGAAGCACAAGCTGGAATCAAATTGCTGGGAGAAATATCAATGACCTCAGATATGCAGATGACACCACCCTTATGGCAGAAAGTGAAGAGGAACTAAAAAGCTTCTTGATGAAAGTGAAAGAGCAGAGTGAAAAAGTTGGCTTAAAGCTCAACATTCAGAAAACGAAGATCATGGCATCTGGTCCCATCACTTCATGGGAAATAGATGGGGAAACAGTGGAAACAGTGTCAGACTTTATTTTGGGGGGGCTCCAAAATCACTGCAGATGGTGACTGCAGCCATGAAATTAAAAGACGCTTACTCCTTGGAAGGAAAGTTATGACCAACCTAGATAGCATATTCAAAAGTAGAGACATTACTTTGCCAACCAAGGTCCGTCTAGTCAAGGCTATGGTTTTTCCAGTGGTCATATATGGAGAAGACTCTTGAGAGTCCCATGGACCGCAAGGAGATCCAACCAGTCCATTCTAAAGGAGATCAGTCCTGGGTGTTCTTTGGAAGGAATGATGCTAAAGCTAAAACTCCAGTACTTTGGCCACCTCATACGAAGAGTTGACTCATTGGAAAAGACTCTGATGCTGGGAGGGATTTGGGGGCAGGAGGAAAAAGGGACAACAGAGGATGAGATGGCTGGATGGCATCACAAACTCGATGTCATGAGTTTGAGTGAACTCCGGAGTTGGTGATGGACAGGGAGGCCTGGCGTGCTGCGATTCATAGGGTCGCAAAGAGTCGGACACGACTGAGCGACTTCCCTTTCACTTTTCACTTTCTTGCATTGGAGAAGGAAATGGCAACCCACTCCAGTGTTCTTGCCTGGAGAATCCCAGGGACGGGGGAGCCTGGTGGGCTGCCATCTATGGGGTCGCACAGAGTCTGACATGACTGAAGGGACTTAGCAGCATAACACTCTGAACAGACAGCAATTTAAATTTCTTTTATAGAATGAAAAATAAATATTCAACTGTACCCTTTTGCTGACCTTCACTGTCATGGAATGATCTCTTTTTTTTATTTTTTTGGCTCCGTCACTGTTACAGATGAAACTGTGTTTTCCAAAAATATGTATTGAACTCCCAACCCTGGCACTTTGAAACATCAGCTTATTTGGAAATAAGGCCCTTGGCAGATACAATCAGTTATGATGAATTCATACTGGAGTAGAGTGGGTTTTTAATCTGATGTAACTGGTGTCTTTATAAGAAGAGGGAAATTTGGTCACAGCACGGGGACACAGGGAGAACACGATATGATGACGAAAGCAGAGATGAAGTGATGCAGCTACTACCCGAGGACCAGCAGGGACTGATGCTCTCCGCCTCCAGAAGCTGGGGAGAAGGAAGGGAGGATTCTACCAGTCCCAGAGGGACTCTGCCCCTGCTGGCACTCTGATTTTGAACTTCTGTAAGAGAATGAATTTCTTTTGTTTAAAGGTACCCAGTTTGTGGTACTTTCTTATGACAGCCCTGGAAAATAGAGGCAGTCACTGTGTTGTCTGCAAACCCAAGAAAAAAAGTTTAACTAAAGGAGAAGGGTTAGGAGAGCAATGTTTCTTCAAAAACTTACCTGCGACATAGTCGCCAAAGCCAATGGTGGTTAAGGTGATAACCACAAAATAAATGGCGTCCAGGGCACTCCAGCCTTCTATGTGCTTGAATATGATCGCAGGCAGAGCGACGAAGAGTACACAGCCAAACAGAATAAAGATGATTGTTGAGATGATTCGTATCTTGGTTTGACTAACATTCCACTTCTAGGGATGAGAGAGTGAGAGAGAGGGGAGGGGAGAGACAGATACTGAGAGAGAGAAATTGACTGAGATCGATTATTGATGTACCTGCAAAGTTAACCTATATATACTGTTTAAATTATTTTTTATTGGAGTATAGTTGCTTTACAATGTTATGTTAGTTTCTACTGTAGAACAACGTGAATCAGCTATATATATATATATATATATATATATATATATACACACACACACATACACATGCACGCACACACACACACACACACACACGCATATCGCTTCTTTTTTGGATTTCCTTCACATTTAGGAGATCACAGAGCTCTGAGGAGAGTTCACGGAGCGATACGGGAACTTATTATATATTTATTTTATTTATATTTATATTTATTATATATTTATATTCTTATTATATATTTATTTTATGCATATAACCTATACACACTGTTATCAGCAAATTAGCAAATAAGAATGGCATTTTATTCTTTTATAATTAATTTTCAATTGTCTTTACTTAAAATATATTAGGTATCATATGAATAACTGTAAACAACCAACACTAATAATGATGCTACTTTACTTTTATATAGCTTTGCAACAGGTAAAATACTTTCTAAGGTGCATAATATTTGCTCAGAGAACAAAATTTCAGGTTTACATCATTCTTTCTTTACCTGAACTACTTTTTAAATATTTCTATTCCACAAGCAAACAACTGATTTTGGGCCAAACACAACCTAAAAATACATGAAAACTGAGAAAACTGAAGCATAAATTAAATATCCACTGTTGATAACTGATAAAATCATTAACTTCATGGAGACTTTTCCCTTCTCCCACCACATTTTCCTATCATTGTTCAATTGATTACAGCGGAATACTAGCAGACTTAAAGTCCACAGCTGATTTCCATGTGAACTAGACAAACCATCTCACTGTTCTGCGACCTCAAGCTGTACAACTAAATATACAAGACATGACATGTAGACAACGAGAAGTCTTCAACACCTCTAAGCTAGAGCTGCCCTCAGAGGACCCACACTGCTTCACCTCTGAATTTAATATGAAGCATGTGCGTGCATGCTAGGTCGCCTCAGTCGTGTCTGACTCTTTGCAATCCTATGGACTGTAGCCCACCAGGCTGCTCTGTCCCTGGCATTCTCCAGGCAAGAATACTAGGGTGGGTTGCGTGCCCTCCGGCAGGGGATCTTCCCAAACCAGGGATCAAACCCACATCCCCTATGGCGCCTACATTGCAGGAATATTTTTTATGCCGCTGAGCCACCAGGGAAGCCCCAATATGAAATATATCTAATGTTAAAACTGGAATTATAATTTCAATTGAAAACCTAACACTCAGTGATCTTATTTCATCAATAGTTAAATACTCGAACTTTTTATGAAAAGATAAAATATTATCAAATAAATAAAACATAATAGTAGTGACAGAAGTAACAAATCATCTATAATCTGACTCTCTAACACAATTATTTTCTTCATTCATAATTTCAAGAATAAAAGCTTGTCATCATGGTATTATTACTATTTTTCACTTAAAATTCTAAGAGCATTTTCATTTTATTTTTTCTACTGAATATCATATGCCCATGAACATCTTCATTATATTATTTTTGGTCCTACTAAATTACATACCTGAGTTAAATTTCTATCAGCAACATTATTAAAATAAGTTATAAGATCCCCTTTATCATGTTTGCTATATATTATTCAATCATTCAGCAAAGGGCTAAGGTTTACTAGCTATGTTAAGCTTTCACTTAGAATATCTCTAAATCTCAGAGTAATGCCTCATCATCAGTACTATTATTCATATAAATGGCAAAATTGAGAATTAAGGGTAAAATAACTAGCTTAAGTGAATATAGCCAGGATACAATCCATCTGGAATTTGAGCCCAGGACTGTCAGATTTCTACTTTTCTGTATATTTCACTTTTTGTCATTCATTAATGTATTCATTCAGAGAAGTATAAAAACAACTATACAGTGAGTTGTTTGCAAAAAGAAGCTCATGTAAATTGTTATAGAAAACCCAATAGCTTACATCTAACTATATCTGAGGTGAACAGAACACTTATAATATTTTTGAAAAATGAGACAATTAACATATGCAGTTAAATGGCTATCATACTCACAATAAATGTATCTTCCACTTTTGCAATTCCTTTTCCAAATATGGTCCCTAGTTGATCTCCAACTCCAGCCAACAGAAAGCCAAAGAGGGGAATTCCCAGTAAGGCATAGATGATACAGAATATTTTCCCCCCTTCTGTGCGTGGTGAAATGTTTCCAAATCCTAAAAATACAAAGAAGAAGAAGAATTCAGTTGTTTAGAAATGAGTAATAGTTTAAAACATATGACTTCAAACTTGATTCAAAAATTTCCAAATATTATAAAATATCAATCCTAGATTTCAACCAATTAAGAATTTCTTTATACCACATAAGCTTTTAATGTAAAATCTTCTTATAAACAAGCACTCTAACAATCTCCAAAGTATAGCTAATGTTCCAATTAAACTAGATGATGAAAACTGAGGGAGTAACACACACGATAAAGTCAATGTTTTCATTCAATTTACTTCCACCTCTCTATGCTGCCAATGCTGTTGACTACAAAGCTTTTGCTGCCGTTTATTAAGTGTGTATTTCCTTAAGAGTATTCAAATACACTTAAATTATTAAACATTTAATAACAACTTAAAAAATCTTTTTCATTCAAGTATCTACCAAAAAGCAGTAAATGAAAACTTAAAATTAACAACCCTGTGAATTACAAATTGGCACTTGCCATCTACATTTACAAGGATTAAATCATGTGCAGCTGTTACTGCTGATTTTCAAAATCCCCTGCAAGGAGTTCAGAGTAGAGAGCAGAAATGAGGTGCTCTGTGCTCTGGGGAAATCTGGCAGAACAGGTCTGCATATAGTCAGACATTTCCAGGAGCCAATTTTATGAGCCAAATTTTTGTATCTTTTCATGTCTAGAAAAGCACTAAAATCCTTAAATCTTTCATGGTGATGACTACTCCTTGTGACTAGCAGAAACCTTCTGCAGAAAAGTAAATAATGTACTTAATTACATATACTCCCCCTTCACCAAAATCACATATATACTGACCTTCCCCCTACCTCTTTGGAGCAGCTTCTCAGAGCTATCTGAAAGGCTGTCTCTCAGGCTATCATCCTTATTTTGCCCCCAAATAAAACTTAACTTGCAACTCTTATGTTGTGCATTTGTTTTTTAGTCGACAAATCTTTTTTATTTTTTAAGCCTCCAGTTCAAAAGCTGCCTTACTACTTCTCAGACCCACTGACTGCTTGGAGAATATGATGTAAGCTGTCTACGCATTTAACTCATTTACCTTCCTACACATTTACCTTGCATCTGCTGTTGTCTACTAATGCTTTGGAATGCTGAGCATCAGGGCAATATATACAAAGATGGATCCAGGGCATGCATGAAAAAGTCCCAGGAGTCTTGTATCAAGGTAATTTGAAGAAGGAAAGGCCATCACAAAAGTTAGGTAGAATGTTTAACCCGGACTGTTTGGAAGAGTAGCATTTCTTAACACCATCCAAGATGGAACTCAACCATCTCAACCCTGTCTTGTATTCTAGCATCAATAAGCAGCATATCAATAACAAGAGAGACTGCAGGGTGGACTGTTTCGACCTGGATTCTCTGATTATTCCAGAGTCCTGCTAAGATCCAACACTTTTTCTATTGTCTCTCCAGATGAACAGAGGAGCCTGGGGGACTACAGTCCATGGGGCAGCAAAGAGTCGGACATGACCACGCCACTGAACCATCACCACCACCACCAGAGGAACAACCAGGTGACCTGAAGTGGGCCAAGCATCTGAGTTATCCCACATCATCCCATTTTCTCTTTCTGCAGAAGAGGATACACATCTTCAGAGTTACAACCATGAGAAGTAACCTACCGCCAGAAAGGATCAAGGATCAGAAGGAAAAGATACAATGAAAACAAATACTGACTGGGGTATCACTAAAAATAGGCTCTACCATTTCAAAAATAAAAAGCCGAAGTGTCCGAGGGCTCAATTTGATCTGCCCCACACGAGTTAAAAGGACATAAGAAACAAGACTCCAACTTTCCATCCATCACTGACAGATTCGGCCAGAAGAAACCAGAACATCTTCAGCAAAGGGGACAAAGGATTTCCTCAGAAATCCTGTTTAGGTCACCGCATGAGATGGCCCCCAATCCAAAGAATTCTAGATGTAAAGAAAGCCGGTCTACCTTTCACTGATCAAAAGACAGAGACCAGCTCCTTGTGGCATCTCTATGCTTCATCTTTATTATCTCCAAAGTTAGCAGTCGGGAGAATGAAAGGAGTAGGGTTGAGGGAGCCTGATATAACTCTTCTGGGAGTCTCTTCCTGCTTCATCTTCCAAACATGAACCTTCTCTCGATAACGTTACGCTGATCTCTCCTGCTCAACCTGTGCCTCAGAGGTGGAAGCCCTCACATAGCCACCCAGCATGCACACACAAAGCCGCCAAGCAGTTTTCTGACATTAAGGACATGCCAGCAATGCCCCGGACATTTGCCCGAGTGAGAGGACCACATGGCTGTTCAAGGGATGTTCCTCGTGTTTTCTTCCCTGTCTTCCGTAAAAGAAGAGCAGTCTTCATTCCAGGCGTTTACCACATTTTAAGCAATGAGTAGACCCCAGTTAAATGACTTGATACTATTAATGGACTTATGAAAAGTATTTATTGACTCTAAGCAACACAGTGTGCCAAGCTTGTAAAAGATTAATTTTAGTGGTTGTCTGGACTTCCTGACTCTTTCCCTTGGTTAGTCAGCAGCATCTTCCTTGCCTCAGGGTGAAACAGACTGTTTTGGCAAGAAGAAAATGGAGAAGAAACAATATTAAGTTTTGTTGTAACTCCTAAATTAAGGTGTTCACACTCAAAATGCTTTGCCTGAGGAGAGCAGCTGTCAGTTTATAGCATCACATATGCTTGGCAACAAGTTAAAGGACTGGCAGTCGGTCCAGCTTCCGAAGAGCTTAAGGGAACAGACTAGATTGAAGATTGAAGGGGCCTGACTGTGGAAGAGGTTGGGTGGGGCAGAAACCAGGGGACAGGACCTGGGAGGAGGAGAGGGTTCCGCGGTATCTTGACCCTATCTTGAGAGATCAGTGGTTAAATTCTCAGGAATGCTATAAGTCAGTTGACTTCACACTGATAGTCTGAAACCAACTATAATAGACATATTTACTCCTCAGAAATTGCCAAACACTACAATTTAGGACTTCGCCCTTTTCAGCTACTTAATATTGACCAATATAGTACAGAATAAGAGCCACATTTGGGAGACTGTACACAGTCTGTGCTAGAGATCTGAATGGAAGCCAAACCAATGCCTCTAGGCCAACCGCTGACATTTATAGGAATATATCATCAGAACAGCTATCATCTTGCCTTCACATCACTTTCAGGGAAGGGCCTTCTGCAGAAAGCTGCCGTAGGTCCGTTGTTAGTGGAATACCTAGAGGAGGCCCATATATGCCACCCCCATCTGAACAGCTCCAAGTGAACATGTCACTTTTATGACAGAATTTATTAATACTACAAACAAATAAGACCCTTTTCAAATACTTTGCACACTTGCAATTATATAATTATTTGTAACAACTGATTTAATATCTGTTATCTATATATATTCCTCACTTGACTATCAGTTCCATGAGTGTAGAGATTGATTTATTATAGATATATATTTTTTATTTCATGAGTTTATCATTTATGAGTTCCATAAGTACAGAGATCAATTTATTATTTATATATGTTAATAATAAATAATCATGCAAAATGCCAGACTGTGTGAAGCACAAGCTGGAATCAAGATTGCAGGGTGAAATATCAATAACCTCAGATATGCAGATGACACCACTCTTATGGGAGAAAGTGAAGAGGAACTAAACAATCTCTTGATGAAAGGGAAAGAGGAGAGTGAAAAAGCTGACTTAAAACTCAACATTCAAAAAACGAAGATCATGGCATCCAGTCCCATCACTTCATGGCAAACAGATGGAGAAACAATGGAAACCATGACAGATTTTATTTTGGGGGGCTCCAAAATCACTGCAGATGGTGATTGCAGCCATGAAATTAAAAGACGCTTGCTCCTTGGAAGAAAAGCTATGACCAACCTAGACAGCACATTAAAGAGCAGAGACATTACTTTGCCGATACAGGTCCATATAGTCAAAGCTATGGTTTTTCCAGTAGTCAGGTATGGATGTTGAGAGTTGGGTTACAAAGAAAGCTGAGCACCAAAGAATTAATGCTTTGAACTATGGTGTTGGAGAAGACTCTTAAGAGTCCCTTGGACTGCAAGGAGATCCAACTAGTCCATCCTAAAGGAAATCAGTCCTGAATATTCACTGAAAGGACTGATGCTGAAGCTGAAGCTCCTGATGGGAAGAACTGGTCCAGTGGAAAAGACCCTGATGCAATAAATATTTTGCAACAGTTTTCAGTACAAAATAATGGAATTTTATAAAAGTAATAAAGGAAAGTAAAGAACCAATAATAGCTAAGAATATTTGGGGGGAAATGAGGTAGGAAGATTTGCTCTACATGATATACGTGCTGTGCTGTGCTTAGTCGCCCAGTCATGTCTAATTCTTTGCAGTCCCATGGACTATAGCCCACCAGGCTTCTCTGTCCATGGGGATTCTCCAGGCAAGAATACTGCAGTGGGCTGCCATCCCCTCCTCCAGGGGATCTTCCCAACCAGGCATGCAACCCAGGGCTCCCGCATTGCAGGCAGATTCTTTACCATCTGAGCCACCAGGGAAGGCCCTACATGATATCTAATTTACAGCTTTTAAAAAAGCAATCTGATTAACAATCTGTATAATTTCTTATAATTCTTTAAAAGTGATAAACAGAAAATAATTCTTATCGTGACAAAGAGTGACTATCTCAAAACATTCAATATCATACTTACTATTAAAGGACAATAAGAGGAACCCCCTTACAGTCAGGGGGAAAAATGTCCATTTCACAATTTACTTTTTTTCTTATTATTCTGAAAGTTCTAGCAGGCATAATGACAGTAAACATATAAAAGGAATGATTATTATAAAGAAGACAAATATATTAGTTGTAGGTGGAATTAAATATCTAGTAAGTACAGGAGAATATTAAAAATTATCAAACAGGTAAAAAGCTCAGTAAAATAGCTGAATGCATGATAAATATGCAGAAACCAACAGCATTATGCTACTTTAGCACAATCTCAAATTTGCTAATTGAAATGGAAAAATACCTTACTTTTAATATAAGGGAATTGTGAAATACCTAAAAGTAATCTTATCAAGACATATGGAAGAGCTTTAGAGAAGAGTTTGGGCTAGTTTAGAGTGCAATGCAACAAAACAGAAAAGAACAGAAAAGACCAGAATAAGGTTAGACATAGCACATTTTTTAAAGCATCATAAATTCAAAGTTGAATAATTATACAATTAATAAGGCTGAGAAAATTGACTACTATTTTGAAGAAAAATTCACCTTATATAAAAATAAGTACCATGCAGATGAAAGATACTTAACCAAACTGAACTATCTCCCTATTGATCCCCTCTGATTATGTTTCTTCCTTTACCTCAAATGCATACCTTCCCCCTCCCACAACTCTTCACCTGGTTGATCCTTAAGATTCCATCATTACTTAGGTTAGGAATTAATTTCTCCAAGAAGCCTTGCTTGAGCCCTCACTATACAGCCCCAAGGTTGGGCTTGGTCCCCCTCCTGTATACACATTCCCTTTATCCTAAGAATCATCTCACTAGATTATAACCATCAGTTCCATAAGTAGAAGTTCTGCGAGGGACCATTCCTTGGTCCTCATTGTAGCCCTAGGGCTTTCCCTTTGGCCATCTAAAGTAAATATATTCTGGGATTCCCTGGTGGTCCGGTTGGTTAAGACTCCATACTGCCACTGAAGGGAGCATGGGTTTGATCCCTAGCTGGGGGACTAAGATCCTGCATGCTGAACTCACAGTACGACCAAATAATAAACAAGATAAAATTTAAATAACAACAGCAACAAAAACAAAGCTCAATTCTAAAAAATAAAAATTGAAAAATATATATTCTTCCTGAAACTCCCTTTCAGGAAAGGAAACTGCAAGCCCTCTCTTCTTTCTATTCAGGCAGTTTCCATTTTTCAAATGTTGGTGATTTCAAGAATACTTGATTCACTTTCAGAGCTTAGACCTAAAATGCCTTCAAACAGCTGGTTTGTTGTGGCTCTCACGAAATGGTCGGGTTATGGAAAGATGTTCACAATGGAATCCTTCTGATTCTCGTTATTCCTTCAAAATCTCCTCTGTGCCTAAGTTGTTAGTTGAGGTTTCTCTTTATTGTGTTGACTTCTGAATAGTATATTTCCTTTAAAAATAATCAGATTAGCATGTTTAACTTCCCTCCCTCTGGTAATTCAGGATTTTGTTCTTAGTGGATGACTAGCAGATAACTATCATTTTCACTCACTTTGTCGTGCCATATTTTAAAAAGATTTTTAATCAGAGGATATTTGCTTGACAGTGCTATGCTGGTTTCTGCCATACAATATGAATCAGCCATATATGTGTGTAACCAAAAGAGCCAACATATACATGTATGGCTGGGTTGGGCTCTCCGTATTATACAGTAGCTTCCCACTAGCTAGCTATTTCATGCATTGTGGTGTAAATCCCGTAAGATCCCAAAGCCATATAGCTCTGCAGGCAACGAAGCAGATCCCCAGTCCATGACAGTCCTTCCATTCTCCACCTCTGCTTCTCGATGGTTCTTCTGCCACTACCTCAGGCCATCCAAACAGCCTGACCGTGGTCTTTTCTCAATCAAACCCATCTCACCACAGTTCATTCTCCCTAAAGCACAGTTAGGTGTTTATACTCCGTAATCTGTAAAACGCTTAGCTGTTCCAAGGCCTTTACTTACAAAGTACCATTCCTATTTCCCCAAACTCCCTGTTATGCAATTGTACCCCCTTCAGTAACACCAGAGTCATCATTACTCATTGAAAAAAAAAACTTAGCTCGCCTTTTTTGATTCCTTACACGTTTTATATTGTTTTCTCCTTCTAACTGGTACGAATGTTGCCCCTTCGATCATGATTTGAAATCTTTTCTGTCCTTTCTGTCCCCTTCACACATCACTTCCAATATACGGTCATTCCTCTTCCTTTCAGCCAGCTGTGATCTTGCTTCTTTGAACATCCATAACACTTGCTATTTCCTTTTCAGGGATTATATATGACTTTTACTTGAATTCCTGCCATTTGGTTACATGCTTTTGTCTTTCTTCTGGATGACAAACTTCTTGGAAGCAGAGATATTTTTCTTTCCTTTACATACAAAACTGTGTAGTGCTCTGCTCAGAGCAGATGCCCAAGAAAATATATTGAATTAAGAAGAAACATCTATGGGTCTTATTAATATATTTTAATTAAATAGACATCCTCAGATCTAAATAGTTCTACTGTACTTTTTTACTCCTTTTAGTTTTATTTGGAGCTGACAAGTAAAAAGAGAGTTCCATATCTGTGCAAACTGTATTTTTTAAAAAGTAACCCCTAAAAGTAACAACTAAAATGGTATTTTAATATAAAACAACTTACATTATTTTAGATGCAGAAAAATATCAATAGAGTAGGGTATAAGGATAAAATACTGGAGGTAGGGTAAGAAGAACAGGGTAAATTCAGGGTGTCCTCTGTTAGCAACCTAAGAAAAAGAGGAAACTATTCAGAAAACAAAGTGAAATGATAATCACACCTGGTCTTTTTTATTTATTTGTTTTTTAATGATTTTTTTTCCTCATGTGGACCATTTTTGAACCTGTTACAATATTGCGTCTGTTTTATGTTTTGATTTTTTTGGCCTCAAGGTATGTGGGATCTTGGTTCCCCCACCAGGGATCGAACCCACACCCCCTGCAATGGAGGTGAAGTCTTAACCACAGGACCACCAGGAAAGTCCTACACCTGGACATTTTTAAAAAGTGAGTCAAACCCACAGCACTGACAGACAAGCTAACCGAACACTGAATAAGAAACAGTAGTTCTAGAAAAAATATGATTTTAATTAAGAGACAACTAAACAATGTTTTGAGAAAAGAAGTATTCATTTCAGGACTTTCACAAAGTAGTACATTGTTCTTCTAGGTCATTGTTTTTAAACCAAGGGTGCAGATCAGAATCACAGAGGGAATTTCAAAAATCCACCCCAGAACACCTAAATTCTTATCTTCCCTTGGGAGAGGAGGGGATTCTGTTCATGTATTTTTAAATATCTACAGATGTGATTCTGATTTACATTCTGTGACATGGGCATGGTTTTGTGGGTCTAAAGCTATTCAATATGGGGGGAGGGGTGTGGTAGGGCTCTTCAGGAGAAAAGAAAGCAAAATTAGGAAGCAAATTGTATGTAGGATGACCGTGATCAGAGTACCTCTTTGAGACCAGCCTATGGCATTACTTTATTACTCTATTTTCATTACCAAAAATAAAATAATAAAATAAAAATAAAATAACTGTCATTATCAATGATAAAAATAATGGCTAACACTATTTATTGACACACACACACACTCTTTTTCTCTCTCTCACTGCATCACAGATACAATGCTAGTCCCTTCATGAAAGTGAAAGTGTTAGTCACTTAGCCATCTCTACTTGTAACCCCATGGACTGTAGCCCGCCAGGCTCCTCCGTCCATGGGATTCTCCAGTCAATACTGGAGTGGGTAGCCATTCCCTTCTTCAGGGGATCTTCTCGATCCAGGGATTGAACTCAGGTCTCCTGCACTGCAGGCAGATGCTTTACCATCTGAACCTCCAAGGAAGCCCAGGTGATTCACGTGTGTGTACACTCCATTCAACTTTCACAACCCTATGAGAGAAGCACTGCTAATTATCTTCATTCAGAAACAAACAGGTTTACAGCAGTTATGTGTACAAGGTTAAACACTTACTAGACTTTAAGGCTGAAATTTAAACTATTAATTCAATCGCTTACAGCAAGTATTTAGAATTAAGGATCAAGGCTACAAGTATCATTCCTCAAACTTAAGGGATTTCTCAGTTAAATAACCAGTGAATATGAACCATCCCTGGACATACTATTCCTCCAATACTTGCTGATTTACATGGACTGGGAAAGAATGTATAGGAGCATCAGAACGATTGCGTCGGTTAAAAGAATTGAATTTTGACCTTCTGTTTCACCATTACTATCACCAGCTTTCCTCTTGGCCCAGAAGCCACCAGCCTGCAGTTCAAACAGTGTTTCACAAGATGGCTCCCTTGCTATCTTTAGTTGCAACTTACATCATAAAATCCTACATCCCAGTTGAATAATGGCAAATGTAGAAGAAGCTCCCTATTTCTTAAGTTGCTTTTTTATTTTTTGCTAACAAGATACAGTTATAAAAATCTACACCTGCAGGTAAAGGTTGGAGGGAAATTCTCTTGCAAAGTAATCTTGCCAAAGAGCAGTAGCCATCTACTTGTACATTGCTTCTAGCTTTTCACTTAATACATTGGAACTGCACCCTTTCTCCTCTCACTGATTCAAATACGTGGGAGGAAGGAAAGAGATCCAGTGAGGGGAGTGGGAGCAAGAGAGCATATTTAAGTAGCACCAGAGCTTCAGCCACTGGTGAGGACAGCCTAGACCATACGGGTCAAGGAAGAGGTAAAACATCTCACCTCAACGTTCTTCTAGGTCCCCATTTGCCTCTCCTAGTGAGAGCACCTAATTATCCTGGATTAAATTCTCAGTGTTCAAAGATGTGCATTTTGATGAAACATGACCACTAAATGTTGGTCAACAATGTCATCTGAAGCTCAAGCCAATAAACAGAGATCTGTTCAAAGTGTAATGAAATGATATTTCTATAAATGGCAGCAAATTCACGTGCTATTTAACTGCCTCTTATTATCTGGTTCTCCTCTTATCCCAAGAGGGGAGAAAGATGATCCAACAGCATCAAGGAAGTGGCAAAAACTATTTCTGAGCAAGCAAATTGAATAACTTACATTTTCCCACACATATAGAGACTGTAATCAAGAATCTGAACTATGACGAATGCATTTTCTGGAAATCATACTTTAAAGGTTATTGTTAAAAGAGTTTTCCGATAAGAATTTGAGTATAATTTGATGTTACCTTCCTGGTCATACATGGCATCAAATGACAAATCATCAAAGCAAGAAAGAAAACCATACTGTCTACTGGAAAACATTCTGTCTTGGACCAAACCCTGGAAAACATTCTGTCTTGGACCAAACTCTGGTCTGGCTCTTCTGAGTTCTCTTTTGACTAAGCCTTGGGCTCCCATGTCCTTTTTTATAAAGTTCAGTTCTAGTAAGAATCCTGTTGAAGTTCAGTTTATCCAGAACTGCGCCCTCTACCCCCATTCTCAGTATTTGATCATCTTTTTTCCTTATCCTTCATCACTGCTCAGGTGATACCTGATCACCTCTGACAGGCCTTTAGCAAGAGTCTTGTTAGGGGGACTTCCCTGGTTGTCCAGTGGTTAAGACTCTGCGCTCATAATGCAGGGGGCCTGAGTTCGACCCCTGGTCAGGGAACTAGATCCCACATGCTGCAACTGAGAGCCCACTCTAAGACCTGGTACAGCCATATTAAGGAAGAAAGAAAAACTCCTGTTAGGGTGGCTTGGTGAAAATCAGCCCCTTGTGTGTCCTCATGTCCCCTTTTAGTCACTTTCTATCTATGGATTCCCCACCCTGTGCTCTTTGGCTATAAATCCCTACTTTGCTTTGCATTATTCAGAGTTGAGCCCAGTCTCTCTGCCTTACTACAAAACTACTGCAGAGGTTCCTACAGCTATCACACGGCCCTGAATGAAGTCTGCCTTACCACTCTGATGAGTGTCACTGAATAAATCTTTTTTTTAACATTATAAGCAGTAAAATGATAAAACTATACAATACCTTTTAAAAGAATATATTAGACATAATAAGTGTAATTTTTTTCTCTTTTTCATTTTAGAGAGTTGGATCTTGGATGACATTGATAATCTGAACTGCCAAGACAGCTACACTATCTTTGATATGCAATAATTTTCCTCAATTGCAAACAGACTCACTCAAATCTCCCTTCAAGGATACGGAAGGCAATATGGCATAGTGATTAAAACTGCAGGCTCTGGAGCCCCCAAAACTGGGTTTGAATTCTAGGTTTGCCACTCTGTCACTAAGAAAGTTACTAAAAAAATTTTTGAAAAAACACTGTGCCTCTGTTTTCTCATCTGCGGAGAGTGATGAGGATTGTGTGATATACGACACAGGAAGGACATGTTATGGTGCTTGGCACGTGGCCAACAGTTGGTGAGTATCAGCCGGCCAATGCCACTTTTCTACCATAAAGCTGGCTCAGGCCCTGCCACTGGTGCTCTGAATAGATGTCCATCTCACACACACCTTGGTCGCTCAGTCATATCCACCCCTCTGCGACCCCATGGACTGTAGCCCACCAGGCTCCTCAGTCCATGGGATTTTCCAGGCAAGAATACTGGACTGGGTTGCCATTTCCTTCTTCAGGGGAATAAATGTCCACTGTTGATGAAAACAATGGTGGTAAAGATAGTGGTGCTTATACTGACGCTACTTTTGCCACTGAAATGTGTTTAGAGTAAGGAGGAGTTGAGCCAGTATTATTTTTCTTCTTTAAAAAACTTTTATTGGAGTATAGTTGGTTTACAATATGGTGTTAGTTACAGGTGTATAGCAAAGTGAGTCAGTTATACTTACACATATATCCACTCCATTTTAGATTTTTTTTCTCATATAGGTCATTACAGAGTATTGAGTAGAGTTCCCTGTGCTATAGAGTAGGTCCTTGTTGGTTATTCATTTTATATATAGTAGTGTGTATATGTCAGTCCCAACCTCCCAATTTTTCCCTCCTCCCCTCCCCCGCCCCCCCACCTCCGGTAACCGTGTTTATTACCTACATCTGTAACTCTATTTCTGTTTTATAGATAAGTTCTTATAACCATTTTTTTAGATTATACATATAAGTAATATTATATCACTTATATATTATTATTATTATATATTATTATATCACCTATATTATAAGTCACCACTTATAATATATAAGTGATATTATATGTTTTTTTTTTCTGTCTGATCTATTCCACTCAATATAACAATCTCTAGGCCCATCTATGTTGCTGCAAATGGCATTATTTTGTTCCTTTTTGTGGCTGAATCACATACCATGCTCTTTTTCCATACTCTTCACTGGGCAGACTACACCATGGAACAAAACCAGTTATATGATACCAAGCAAATAATGAACAAAGTGCTCTGTGTAACTGCAATTCACTGGTTACTGTCACAGCCAACCAGGCCTTGGCAGCTATTAGATATTTCATCCGTCATTAGCAAGCAGCAAACGTAGTAACTGTATCACAGCAAAACCTACTGTTTTGGAGGAACTACTTCACCATCTCTCACAGGACCTCTGGATAGTATCTTATCTGAAATGGTCTATTATTTTTCTGTACTCACGCTATAAAGTACCACAAATACAGAGGGAAAAGTCACCTTAGGTTAATGAACAAAATTATAAGATGTAAGAATTGAAATGGCAAATAGAATTCTAACCCCATGATTACACAAATACGAAAAGCTGAGACCAAGAAAATGGAAGTACTGGTGGTAATTAGGTAGCAGACGCTGAAGAGACGGAATGCAAAGTTTTTAAGTGCTGAGTGTCCATATTTAATACAATTTAAGTTAAAACTGAATTATGGTATAAGGATTTTTCTATGCTCGTCTTGGCTATTACCCTGGGGCAGTAATTCAAACCTCATCAACTACTGCCAGTGTCAAAAAGGGAAAGAAAGAGAATGTGACAGCCAACCTACCTGAAAGATGTATGATTATCCAGATACTGAACCTGAGTGATGACAGCTGAAGTTGGGTCACTGAGATGAAAGAATATATCACCCAAACCATTAAAGAGACATTGGGTAAATTCAATTTAAATTTAATATCCAACATTTTTTAAGATGCACCTCAGATATGAGATTAGATTTCCATGCATTCTTTGATTTTGACAAATTAAATATCTTCAAACTAATTTATTTGTGTATCTTATTTTTTAAAAAATACACTAAAAAATGAAAATTAAGGATGCTTATTTTTGTGTCTAAAAATTTATATCCTCAACATCAAGAGAGTAAGGCCATTTATATAAAAGGTTTTCCACACATGGTAATGGCAGATATGCTTTACTTAATCCAATATTCACAAGTAACAAGTGTTGGAGGATCCATCAGAGCCCTGCACTTTTCAAGTTGATTTTCTCTAAATTACTTATACATTTTTCCAAAGGTAACAATGGCATCATTCATTCACCTAGAAAGGTAGAGTCCTGAAACAGTCCTTAACCATTAGGAGAGACAGGTGGACAGATACGATCAGTTCAGAAGGAATTTACAGTAAATCACATATATCCTGCTTTTCTCAAAGTATAATGCAGTAGAGGTCAGAGATTATGAATGTGGACCCTGCAGCCAAACCAGGTGGATTTAAAACCCCACTAAATGCCATCTACTCGCTGCATGACTCAGGCACGTTATCTAAACTCTCAATGCCTCCCTTTGCTTATCCTAAAATGGGAATAATGACAGCAATACCTTATAGGTCGTTGTAGGGATGAAAATGTTTGAATATATACATAGAGTACTTAAAACAGTACCTAGCACATACTAAATGTTATGAAAGTGTTAGTCACTCGATTGTGACTGATTCTTTGCAATCCCAAGGACTGGAGCCCACCAGGCTCCTCTGTCCCTGGAATTCTCCAGGGAAGAACAACTGGAGTGAGCTGCCATAGCCTTCTCCAGGAGATCTTCCCGACCCAGGGACTGAACCTGGGTCTCCCACACTGCAGGCAGATTCTTTATCATCTGAGCCACCAGGGAAGCCCACTGAATGTTACACTTCTTTGCTATTACTATGTTATTACATGAGGGACCATATAAAAGACAAGTATCTCAGTCTGATGCCACAGTTTTGCTGATTTCTCAATGTCTTTTGGGTTTTATGCATGTGTGTTAAGTCGCTGACTCTTTGCAACCCTGTAGACTGTAGTCCGCCAAGCTCCTCTGCCCATGGGATTCTCCAGGCAAAAATGGGAGTGGGTTGCCACGCCCTCCTCCAGGGGATCTTCTTGACCAGGGATGGAACCTGTGTCTGTCATGTCTCATGCACTGGCTTTATAAGTCTTACCAATCTACACCTAGTGGAGTCTCAGTGGTAAAGAATCTACCTGTCAATGCAGCAGACCTGGGTATGATTCCTGGGTTGGGAATATTCCCTGCAGAAGGAAATGGCAACTCACTCCAGTATTCTTGCCCAGGAAATCCCATCGACAGAGGAGCCCGGCCGGCTACAGCCCATGAGGTCACAAAGAGTCGGACATGACTTAGTGACCAAACAACAACTAATCTACATCTATTACATAGTTCTGTCAAGCAACTAACTATCAAAAGCTCAAATAACCCACCCAACAACTGTTGGTGATTCATCAATCATAGGCTATCAATTTTCATTGGTTTTGTTCTGTCTAATGTTCTGCTTTATGTGGGTCATTTCCTATGGTGTCTAGAATTTATTTCCCACAGATAGTAGAAAATGTGCTCTTCTCAGCCTTGGGACTAGGAGAAGAGGGTGGGGAAAGGCCCATCCCCCAAACTCTCATCAGGAACATCTGAACTGGAAAGATGTATAAAAGGAACTTAACACTGAGAATCTATTATGAGGGAGAGACTGTGGTATCCTAGGCACTTTGGGTATGTTTTCCTCAATTAATTCCCAAAGTAACATTCTGGAAAAGGTGTCTTAAAACTTAGGGTTCAGAAATGTTAAGTAAAACAGACATGAGCAATTGAAAGTGGCACAACCAGCATTTAAATGCACATCTATGCGACCTGGAAGCCTTTCCCAACTATGGAGACAGGCTGCCTGCTCTTGGATATGATCCACTCTCCCTGCCCTGCCACAGACAGACATGCACACACACAGATAATTCCATCCGCCTGTTTTAGATTATTTGACATTCCTAGGGTTTAATCTAAAGGAAGGATTCAAGAGCTGGTAGACAGGGAAGGAGTATGACCTCCGCTGTTTCTCACCACCTGCATTCTCACTTCTTAATTTCTTATACAGTCTCATTTGAACTTGAATTGAAGCATGAACACACACGCACACACACACACACTCACACAAATAATTACAAGAAGGCCTCATCGTGCCCGAAATGTGAATTCTTGAGTATATTTTTCTCTTTTCTATGATCTCTTTACAGCTATGAAGACTATCTCAGATTAAGTCCCATACCTTGAATTCAGTCTATTAGAAAACCTAATTCTGGAATGCAAGATTTTATTTTATTTTATATAAATTTATTAATTTTAATTGGAGGCTAATTACTTTACAATATTGTATTGGTTTTGCCATACATTTTAGTAAGAAATCAACAAGACACTCTTAAAGATAGCTCAGGATAATGGCTATAAAAACATGATTTCCTTGTTTCCATAACAATTCAGAGCCTCTAGAGAGAGAATATGGGAGGCTTTTCCACTTGGTAGAAGGCTGCTGCTGCTGCTAAGTCGCTTCAGTCGTGTCCGACTCTGTGCGACCCCATGGACTGCAGCCTACCAGGCTCCTCTGTCCATGGGATTTTCCAGGCAAGAGTACTGGAGTGGTAGAAGGCAGTGCACTGAAATTACTAATTGGTAGCTAACTCTAGTTATGTTATCCTGCTACTAAGCCTGCCCACATTGAATTAAGTGGGAAGAACTTTTGAGGCCCCCATTCACACTCTATGTTCACAGTTTAGAAACACAAATCCAAAGCAAGAACAATTAACATAAAAACTGGAAAAGAAATATCATCTTTTAAACTCCTTTAAAATTGTGCCTCCCATTCCCAGCCTATTTTCCTGGTCTAGTCTTTTTTTTTCCTTTATCCAGTACCACTTTTTTAATTGTTATATTTGCAAGCTTCCCTTTTCTTGTTTTTGTTTTAATTTTTATGAAATACAGTTAATTTGGGGGCGGGGTGCTTCCCAGGTGGCGCTAGTGGTAAGGAACCTGCCTACCAGTGCAAGAGACCTAAGTGACACTGGTTCGATCCCTGGGTTGGGAAGATTCCCTGGAGGAGGAAATGGCAACCCACTCCAGTACTCTTGCCTGGAGAATCTCACTGACAGAGGAGCCTGACGAGCTACAGTGCAGCAAAGAGTTGCACGTGACTGAAGCAACTTAGGACGCATACATACTTGATTTATAATTCTGTGTCAGTTTCGGTGTTCAGCAAAGTGATTCAGTTATACATGTGTGAGAGTGTGTGTGTATTCTTTTCGAGATTCTGGCTTTACAGGCCAAATAGCCTCTGCTGTACTATTCAACTCTGCCAGCACAGTGTGTAGATAGTCAAGTCAATACTGAAATAAACTGATGTAGCTGGGTTCTAATAATTACAGAACAGGAGGAAGGCTGGATTCTTAAAATCCAGAATGTCATGGCTGGGGATTGTAATACTCTAGTTTTCTAAAGCATAACATTTCTTCTCATGTTTACAGAAAACAATTCAGAATCTGCAGGATTTTGGAAGAACTGAAAATATTTGACACTACAATATCACTCAGAGCTCAGCAGTAACATAAGATTTTCTTATTTTTAGAAATGTGCTCTTACATGGCTTCTTTCTGACCACTTTACTCAGTTCTCTAAGCAGTTATTTTGTCCGCCAGCATCAACACCAGCATTTTACTACAATGTTTCTGGCACAGTACTTTTTCTAAATTTTTCAAGTGCTACAAAATGTTACTTTCTATCAGTCTAAAATTTAAAATAGAAATTATTCAAGCCAATGGTTTTAAACTCTTCTAAGAATTATGGGACACTTTGAGAATCTAACGTACATTATGGGTCATCTCTCTGGAAAATAAGATTATAAACCCCTAGGCTTAACGTTCCAGAGGTTCACAGAATTTGAGTCACAGAGCGCATTTCAACCTTTATGGCACAATGAGGAAAAATGGAGGAAAAAAAGCATCTTCTTTTAAAATGATGAATTTTAATTGCATAGTAGTGAAGCGTTATTAAATATCCTTTGAATTTTCATAAAATCCTGGGGGACGGGAAGCACAACTATTATTCCTTTATTAAGAAATCATATGGACTAGTCACATGAGAAAATAATTCAAAGATGTTCAGTGATCTGGTCAAAAGTACACAGTGAATAATGTTAGAATCAGGACAAACCCGGGTCTTCTAGTTACAAATTGTTTTTTTGTTTTTTTTTTTTGCTTTATGTTCTTTAGTCCAGTGCTTGGCAAATGTTTTCTATAAAGGGCCAGATAGTAAAATTTTCAGCTTTGCAGCCATACAGCCTCTGGTGCACTATTCAACTCTGCCATTACATCATGAAGGTAACCAAAGAGGGTACTAACATAAGTGGACATCACCGTGTTCTAATTACATAACAGAAGCAAGGCTGGATTTTGCCCACAGGGTCATAGTTTGCTGACCCCTACATTATTTCACTTCTACATCAAAGGTAAACGTAGTTGTTTAATTTATTTTCCTAAATGGTTTTACTGTTTCCTCATAATTTTGACCTTGATAAATGATCATTAATAAAATGCAGTTGGCCCTCCATATCTTTGTATCTGAAGATTTAATGAACCACGGATCAAAAATATTTGAAAAAAAAATTTCCAGAAAGTTCCAAAAAGCAAAACTTGAATTTGGCAAATGCTGGCAACTATTTCCATAGCATTTATATTATATTTACAACTACTTACATAGCATTTACATTACATTAGGTATTAAAATTAATCTAGAAGTGATTTAAAGTATAATCTATAGGTTACATACAAACACTGTACTATTTTATATAAGAGAATCGAGTATCTATGGATTTGGGTACCTGTGGGGGTTCTGGAGTCAATTCTTCCATGTATATCAAAAGGTGACTGTACTCTAAATGCTAATGGAACCCTCATATCACTAATGAGTGACAGCAAAATCTCTGCCAAGAAGCTAAAACTAGAATTTTATATATTGATTCTTATTTTCATTTTGAGATAGTAACACTGATGAAACACTGTAGACGGAGGTAAATTTGGAACACAATCTCCTTCAGTAGCACAATATTAGATGTGAAAAATGAAAATCCTATTGCAGTGACTGAGTTAAGGAGACACAATTTGAAAAAGCGAATTAAAATACAAACTATATTTTGTTATGATGTTTAATTACTTTGACTATCAAAGAACATTCAAGGAAGTATCTAATTAGTATATTTGCTTGTGGAAGTTAGTAGGGCTATCACAAAATACCCTGGTTGTTCTGATCTCAGGGCAGGAGAGTACTTCCCCACCTATACTCTTGAAGGTAGTCTGGCTAATGTCATGTTGGTAAATACAGTGTGTTCACACATACAAAGCATGATCAACCAGTGGTCAGTTTTCCACGCCCTCCTTCTTACAAGGGCAGGGCCCTCCCATTGATCCACACTGGACATACAATGTGATCAGGAAATAAAAATTTAATTCTGTAAAGCCAACAAAATGTGAGGGTTGTTTACTAGAGAAAATAACGGCAGATACTAATACAGAGGCACAGATTTTTTTTCATGATATAGAAAAACATTTATTCAAATAGTAGTTCAGTTGGTAAAGAATCGGCCTGCAATGTGGGAGACCCAGGTTTGATCTCTGGGTCAGGAAGATCCCCTGGAGAAGGGAATGACTACCGACTCCAGTATTCTGGCCTGGAGAATTCCATAGACAAAGGAGCCTGGTGGGCTACAGTTCATGCGGTCACAAAGAGTCGTACATGACTGTCTGACTTTCACTAACTTTTATTATTCTCAACTAATAGTTAACACCTTGCTTCATTATATATTATTCTGATGATCCATTTTAGATCACCTAAATATCATTAAAATCAACTCATTTCATTATATCAAACTACAGATTAACTAGATGAAGAAACTAGTCAAATCTAACACTGAGCATTGTGAGAATAACTGGTTTGAGCACACCTTAAGTATGTGAAGGCAACATTATAAATATTATAATAATTAAAATGAATGGATCAAATCTTTAAGAAAGAATGAACTTTCTTTGTTAACATTAGTAACATAAATAAATGTAATATAAAGTTTAATAATAAAATAAAAATTACCCTAGTAACAAAATTAGTTTCAATTTATTATACTGTCATTCAGTGTACAAACTGTTTCTACATATATGTTTATTTAACCTTCACAACAATTTTGATTGTGAGAAACATTAGCCCTCTTTGATAAAGAAGAAAGTTAAGGATAATCGAAGAACTGTGATTTGCTTAAAAGAACACAACCCTAGTTAGCAGTAAAGACAAAACCTAAACAACGTCTCTGAAATGAAATCTGATGTTCCTTCTCCTGCATCACTTCTTTAAAAAAATAGGGAGAAATATTTTCATTCTGAGAGGGACAATGTAAGTAAAACTAGCATGAATACATACAGAACTTCACTGACTTGCAGTATAATATTTATTAGGAGGTCATGTCTACATCTGTTTTTTTCCTGCATCAAATGAAATTTAAACAGAGTTTCTATTAAGTCATCTACAGGTAGCAATGAAATGACCTATTAAAACCTGCATTGTTTGAACAGGAGCTGCTTAAGCGGATCATGATTTATTCCATACCCTCTCTTTTTCCTTCTCTTGCTGCTTGCCTTTGGAAATTCTTTGTTAGAATCTACAATTAGGGAAGATTAAACTTAGAGAGGAAAGGCACAACATATCAACCAAACTTGTCCACTTGTTTGTTGTTTTTGCTTTAAAAATAAAGTTAATAGGGAAAGAAGTTTAAGATTAGTAATTAACATGCATTTTTGAGACCTGTGGCACCAAAGAATTGATGCTTTTGAACTGTGGTGCTGGAGAAGACTCTTGAGTCCCTTGGACAGCAAGGAGGTCCAACCAGTCCATCCTAAAGGAAATCAGTCCTGAATATTCATTGGAAGGACTGATGATGAAGCTGAAACTCCAATACTTTGTCCACCTGATGCGAAGAGCTGACTCACTGGAAAAGACCCTGATGCTGGGAAAGAATGAAGGCAGGAGAAGAAGGGGACGACGGAGGATGAGATGGTTGGATGGCATCATCGACTTAATGGACATGAGTTTGAGTAAGCTTCGGGAGTTGGTGGTAGACAGGGAGGCCTGGCATGCTACAGTCCATGGGGTTGCAAACAGTCAGATACGACTGAGCAACTGAACTGAACTGAACTGTGACTTTCAAAAGTTTATATGATCAATATTTCCTCCAGTGGTACTTTAGAACCAAAAGATGGCTGCCTGGAATTATTTTCTGTTTAAAATTATTTATTTGCATTGTACCTTATGTGCACACAAACCACAATAATTACTCATGAACCTCATTTGGCACAGGCACTTCTTTTGCATATATCATGTTATAATTTCAGTACCACATAAATAACAATGCCAATTTCCAAGAGTAAGATTGCACAAGTCTAGATTTTTTTTTTTTAAGGATTGGGAAGAAAACAAATATGTAGTATAATTACTAGCTTAAAGTAGACAGGCCCAGACAAATGTTATTACCTTCCTTCCCTATCAAATGCAGTACTTGAGACAATTTAAAAAAATGTTTTTCTGATAATCATCCCACCTATAGTTTTAATCACATTCCGAGCAATACTTGCATATTTAGGGGTCAATCAGATGTTCTTTTTAAAACCTATAATGTATGAGAAACGTGCTGCATGTCAGTGGTTGGGAAAGGAGAAAAGACAAGATTAAAAATAGATTCTGTATTTATTCAGGGCATGAACTTCACGACAATTCTTTGCTTCCAACTTTAAGGTAATTTCACAATCACACGGTTTAACAGTGATTGCTTTCCAGAAGATTAAAAGAATATTAACGTAAACTTTTTGAAAGTAGACAGAAATACATAAGTTTATTTTGTTGCAGAATATAAGCAATTTCTGCCATGAATACACCCAAGATATGGATGACTACTAAGCTGATACCATAGCCCTCCTCTCACTGGCACTTCCAGTTTCTTTTATATCTACACTTTCTTGCTCTGCATTCTACTACCTCAAAATAATAATAATAAACACTGCTTCACTCCTGGGAAGACTACATCCATAACACTACTGGATCACTCCTGGGAAGATTACATCCATAACACTCCTTTCAATTAGCATAGGATTCTAAATACTCAGTGCTCTGAATTAAACCTGTTTGTGGATGACTAACATACATACTAACATATATAATGAAAAAAGAAGATGACTAATCTATTTCATTATTACTGCTTTAGAGTCTTTAACACTATTTAAGTAAAAATTCTGCTTTATTGTCTATCAAATATAATCTTACACTCTGCAAACAAACTACTGTTCAGAAGGCATTTTTCTTCTCTGAGAAAGAAATGCATTTTAACTTAGAAAATAAACCTATGTGAAGATTTTGAATGGTAGGAACATATATATATACACAAATATCTTGAGACAGGCTTTCCTTTTGTTCATTTTAGTAGATTAGAAGAGAAACGGAGCACCAATGACCCAAAACAATTTCTTAATTTCAACCTCTGAATTTCAACTGTACAGCATTAGAATTACAGATTTTGGAAAAAGAATAATCTACTTTAACAAACTGGTATAAAGAAAAATGCAAGGAGATTGTGGAGTCGGAGCTGGAAGTCACCTTGTGAGATAATTCAGCTTTTAAGCTGCCTGAAAGAAGTTCAGCTTTCCTTTAAAATAGGTTCCCCAAATCCAATATGCAGTTCTCAGAAAATATCCAAGAGAGTAGTGAAATGCCACCGAATTACGAGTATGCCAAATAAATAAGATAGCACCTAACAACCAAAGCTGCAATGACATCACCCCCAGGATAACGCTGGCTGTCAAATTTACATCCCACCGCCTTAAGTCTGCTCGTTTCCAAGTTCAGTTAGTGGTTTCATGAGATAACAAAATTGTACAGAAAACCTCTTACAACTTTTTCCTCACCTTTTAAACTATAGTTTTTTGTTGCTGTTATTTGTTTTTTATCCTGTCCAACAGGAAGGCCCTAGATTCCCTGATAAAGATATGCATAAGGCTTTACACTTTTCAATATGCTTCTGGCATTTTCAAAATTGACCTTTTTTTATCAGGAATTGTTTGTTTAAACTACTCTCTAGTTTTTTGTCCTTTTTGTCTACTCAAGTAAGCATTATGCTAAACAGGTGAAACAGGAGCTTGCAAAAAATCTGTGACTATTGTCCTAACAGTGTCAGCAATTCAATAATTCAATCAAGGTATAAGGAAATTGAGAGATTCGGTGGCTGGTTCAAAATACAGAAAAACTAAACACAGAAATTATATACTTGAATCCAATCTCTATAACTCAAGGGGAAGAAAACAAGAGTCCTTTGTAAATACAAGAAACATGACTCTGAGGAAATGTTTTCCATAAGACCTAGCATGATGCTTTGAGATCTTGAAGTTGCTATAGACCGTAGTGCTATATTGTAATTCGCATTCTGACACTCAGAGATCATGATGATTCAGTGATAAGCTTGGGCAAATCCTGGCTCTGGCATTTCAGTTTACTTTCCACTGGGGAAAATTTCATTATATTTTAATGCCTTCTGGGAACAAAATCACCTTACATCTTATTCTAATCTTTAAATTGACCTCAAAATAGAATACAGTTTTCCATTACATCACTTTTGCCAACAGACTTTCCTAGAGTTTAAGTGATTTCTTATTAGCTTTAAAATAACTTAAAATTTAAAACATTAAACTTCCCATGGCACTATTCTCAGAGACAAGTATATTTCTATTCATAAACTCTCTTTTGAAAAAAAAATTTTATGGGAATATAGTTGATTTACAATGTTGTATCAATTTCAAAAAACAGTTATACATACACATATATCCACTCTTTTTGCTAGATTATTTTCCCATATGGGTCATTACAGAGTACTGAGTAGAGTTTCCTGAGCTATACAGTAGGTCCTTATTAAGAGTCTTTTCCAATGAGTCAACTCTTCACATGAGGTGGCCAAAGTACTAGAGTTTCAGCTTCAGCATCAGTCCCTCCAAAGAAATCCCAGGGCTGATCTCCTTCATAATGGACTGGTTGGATCTCCTTGCAGTCCAAGGGACTCTCAAGAGTCTTCTCCAACACCACTGTTCAAACGCATCAATTCTTTGGCGCTCAGCCTTCTTCACAGTCCATCTCTCACATCCATACCTGACCACAGGAAAAACCATAGCCTTGACTAGAAGGACCTTTGTTGGCAAAGTAATGTCTCTGCTTTTGAATATGCTATCTAGGTTGGTCATAACTTTTCTTCCAAGGAGTAAGAGTCTTTTAATTTCATGGCTGCAGTCACCAACTGCAGTGATTTTGGAGCCCCCCAAAATAAAGTCTGACACTGTTTCCACTGTTTCCCCATCTATTTCCCATGAAGTGATGCGACCAGATGCCATGATCTTCGTTTTCTGAATGTTGAGCTTTAAGCCAACTTTTCCACTCTCCTCTTTCATCAAGAGGCTTTTTAGTTCCTCTCCACTTTCTGCCATAAGGGTAGTGTCATCTGCATGTCTGAGGTTACTGATATTCCGTTACCTGTTTTATGTATGGTAGTGTGTATATGTCAGTCCCAAGCCCCAGTGTATCCCCCTCCCCTCCCTTATCCCCTGGTGACTGTGAGTTTGTTTTCTGCATTCATGACTCTGCTTTTCTTTTGTAAAGAAGCTCATATATACTCTTTTGTTTTAGATCCCCTTCCCCATATACGCTGTCTCATATGACATCTGTCTTTCTGTGTCTGACTTACTTCACTCAGCATGACAGTCTCTATGTTGCTTTCTCTCTTATGGATTAATGCAATAACCTTCGCAATGGCCTTCCTGCTTTCCCTTTTGCCCTCTGAACAGCAACATGAGTCACATTAGGACTCTTTTCTGCTGAAATTTTTCCTTGGCTTCCCACTGAATTGAGGATATTGTCACAACTATCAGGTCCTAACATGCTCCAGCCCCCGTTCATCTTGCTAACCTTGCTTCTTCTTTGCCATGCTGTGCCCTCTGCCTGAACTCATCTCTGCATTCCTCTCTTCTTGACTTGGGCTTCCCGGGTGGCTCAGCAGTAAAGAATCCACCTGCCAAGGCTTGCCAATTGCAGGAGGTGCAGGTTTGATCCCTGGGTCGAGAAGATCTCCCTGGAGAAGGAGACAGCAACCCACTCCAGTGTTCTTGCCTGGGAAATCCCATGGACAAAAGAGCTTGGTGGGTTACAGTCCATGGGGTTGGAAAGAGTTGGACACAACTGAGCCCACATGCATCTTCGTTGGTTTCCTGGCTGATTTTGTTTCATCCTTTAATCTTTAGTTTAACTGTTACCTGCTCTGAGAGCTCTTGAATCAGTCTGCTCTAGAGCACCTCCCACTCCTTGCCCTGGCTCCACAATCGACTCTCCATCATACACATGAACTTTTATGGAGCACTTATCACCACTGATTTTGTTTTTCAGGGCACTGACTGATTTTGAGTTTCCTCAAAGCCAAGCGCTCCAGGAGGGAGCCTGTTTAACTTGTCTTTCTAGTCTGTCTGAATTGAAGAATAAACCAACAAATTTAAATTTGAGGAAGGAAAACAACTAAAATGAAGCTTCCTAAGACAACAACATGTATAAAATTTTGGCCATTAAAAAAATCAATTTATTTATTTTAATTGACCATTTTTTAAAACTTCTTTTTCTTCACAGCATCAACTAGCACTGCCTACGAACTGTACTGACCTGCTGCCTAAATATTCAATAGTCAACATTTTGACACCTCTCTCTTCATCGCATTACTCCCCAAGGCCTGTTGATTCTTGCATCTAATTATTTCAACCTTTTGTCCGAATCCCATTTCTCAACACCAGCTCCAATCCTCCCAGTCAATACTCTGACTCTTCTGTGGATCACGGTAAAGGCCTCTTAACTATTCCCTCACTGTCGGTCTCCACATATTCCATTCCAGACAGATGCATCTTCTAAGGTTACTTTTAACCTATCAACTCACTTTCAAAAAAAAAACTCCTTTGTTCTGTCTTAGTACAGTAGGTCCAAACTTCTCAAAAACCAAATTATATTCAACTGTGTTCTTCCCATTTGAATCAGTCAATAACATTTCCCACTACCCGGTTAAACAATTCCTCCGGTCTACTTGAATACTTCTCTGTCTTCAAAATAAGTCAGGTTCGTTCTCTCTTGGTATTTTTCCCTGGCTATCTCACAGGCCAGGAGGCTTTTATTCCCTCCACCAATCTAAACCAAAACATTTTCTTCAAAGCACAGCTCAAACCCAACTTCTCTAATTAAGCCTTTTCCCCGATCTAGCCCACATGTTCTTTCCTTTTTCTCTTCTTATAGCACTGAAACAATCATTCCATATAATATTTGATTCTACAAGACCTATTTCTGTCATTATCCCATTATTTCCTAACCATAAATTTTATCTCTCAAATTAGATTGCAAACCAAAACTGTGTTCTTATTTCCTTTTACACTCCCAGCAGCAGCAAAACTAGCATAGATTTCAGTAAGAGCTACTATGTTGACTTGATTTACACAGTCCTAAAGATGAATCCCTTCAACTACAACCATTTGGGATGGCCTGTAACTCTTAAATAGGCTTCCCAGGTTGTTCAGTGGTAAAGAATCTGCCTGCAACGCAGGGGGTGCAGGTTCGATCCCTGGGTGAGGAAGCTTCCCCTACAGGAGGAAATGGAAACCCACTCTAGTATTTCTGCCTGGGAAATCCCATGGACAAAGGAGTTTGGTGGGCTACAGTCCATAGTGCTGAAAAAGAACTGGACATGACTGAGCAACTCAACAACAGTTCCTGAACAGATCATACTCTCTGTTACCTCTAATCTTTCCCACATGAACTCCCGATGCCTACAAAGCTCTCATTTTATTAATCTTTAATTACCTGAAGTGAAATTTTAGTTATTCAGTTGTGTCCAACTCTTTGTGACCCCATGGACTGTAGCCTGCCAGGCTCCTTCCTCTGTCCCTGGAATTCTCCAGGCAAGAATACTGGTGGGTTGCCATTTCTTTTTCCAAAGAATCTTCCCAGTATATTTGCATTAAATGCTCTTAAGCCATAGCACCTGGCAGGCTACATGGTAAATGACAATTTGCCTACTGACCTCCCTGACTGGTCTGTGTGCCACTTGGTCCCAAATAATTTACCTCTTATCTTTACAGTGGCAGACAAATCATGTTTTATTATTTACTGAATAAATAAATGAACAAAAATGTTAGTAACCTGTTTAAGGAATTAAGAATTTAGTGTAATAAGTTATCAATTTAATGTTATGTAATTTCCAACAAGCTGTATTTCATCTCATTTAGAATCTACATCTGTTTTTTAACTCCAAAAATAATTATTAAGTATCCACTATGTGTCTGCCTGGAGAATCCCAGGGACGGGGGAGCCTGGTGGGCTGCCGTCTATGGGGTCGCACAGAGTTGGACACGACTTAGCAGCAGCAGCAGCCACTATGTGTCAGGCATTGGGGGATACAGAAAAGACTCAAATACATAAAAACCCAGAACGTGCATCTTACTAGATAACCTAAGCAACGGAGAACAGTATTTACTCTGAATTAGTTGGAATCCAGAGAGTATTCCTGGGCCGAAGGTTTCTCTATACAGGAATGCTGGCACTGAGATGATGCTGGTTTGGGCCAAAAATGGTGGCAGTTTGAATGGGGAGCAGTAGTTAAATTCTAGATCTCTTTTAAAGGCATAGCCAGCAGGACTGACTGATGAACTGGGAGTAAGGAATGAGAGAAAAAGAATACTCAACAACGTACATTAGTCTGTGAAATGGAATTTGTGAAGGGTTTGGAAGAGTATGGTTTTGGAAAGAGCATGTAGATATATGAAGAGATTAAATTAGACCTTAAATGTTAACATTCTATTTTGTATAACTGAACTTCTCTTGGGCATATTTGTAATGAATAGTAAGGGTCACTTTGACATCTTAGATAAATTGTCTACACTGAGCAGAAAAATCAGGGACAGCGTCAGCCAATGAAGCTCCATGAAACACTGCCCGTATCAGGCACCCTACAAGAAGCCACTGAAATGGATTCTCCCAGACTGTCTCAAGTTTATTGTTTAAACAACTAATGCAATGCAGCTTAGTGCTAGAGGTTACAATTTCCTCAATTTCTAAAAACCACTTCAAAGGTCAGACAATTATTATCATTAGCAATATTAATAATTACACTGAATTTTATTAAATAATGACTTAGATGTCAAATGGACACTTATGAAAAAGGCCAAACGTTTACCTTGCCCTAGACATAAAACTAGTCTAAGGTTAGAGGAGACTGCCTTGACCTTAGAGTAGAAGACCATGGAGTAAATGTCAGTGGCCTAGAATGACTTAATCAACCTAAGATTAAAGCCGGAGGTAGAACAGTAAGAGATGTGGGCTGTCAGGGAGCTACCTAAACAACCTAAATAATCAGCTACTGTGCTTAATGGCTATAATTTGGGGTAAGGCTGGTAATAATGGTTTATTTTTTTTCATGTGTTGAAGTATATGTCTGCAAAACTTACTGAATTTGGGATTCAAAAAATGAGACTGTTTATAAACATAGGACGCAACAGTAAGTCTGTATAATGACTAAGTCTCTTGGAGAATAATTTAGAGGTGGTCACAATGAGCTATAACGTGGACTTTTTGAGTTTTCACTGGGCAGAAACAAACCATTCTCACTCTGTCTGTGAGCTTTTTTTTCCTTCCAGACTCTAAGTAGTTTACCCAATAAACAGTTATTTCCAAGTAGAAATGGCCAAGCCGTCTAAGCTCCATGGTTAACCTATTATTATGGTTAGAAATCAAGGTTGCCATTCTTCCAGATTTTCACAGCCACACAACTTTTGACCTAGCTGATGGAAATGTAAGAGTAAACATAGTTCTTTGACCTCTGAACGAAGGCAAACACCAACATGCTAAGGGATTTATTTCACTGGCAAGTGATTCAGCACAAAAAGGCATTACAGTGGATCCACATAATGACAGGACATGGCAAATTCTTCTCAAAGGAAAATTTAAGCAAGAGTTCATCCATAAACTGTCCATGTTCTCTTATTCAGGACTTTGATAGAAGTGCTCTTTTGAAAACTGTAGGCACTTCATAATCTACCAATGACAAACAATAAAATTAAAGCCTTTAGAAAATTAATTCATGTGCCCAAATCAGAGGTCAGGCTCATGAGAGGAAATCTCATCACAAGCATATGTGCAAGAGAATTCCTTTTGCACCCATATTTTCTACATAACTGTGATGGGTCCATTTTCTTCCCTTTGTTGAAAATTATTCTTTTAACCTACCTCCTTCCATGAAATAAGATAACTGTAACCCCTCCCAATTCTCACAACATGGCAAGCATAGCTTTCACTATGGGGTCTGCGTTTACATCCTCGGAATATTTCTTGGGCACTGAAGAATAACAGAAGAGACGTTGCCTACATGTACCCATTCTGCTGCCTAGGGCATGCTGAGTGGATGCAGTTAGTCCCCAAAAAGAGACCATGTTCCACTTTCAAACACTATGACATCCAACGTGATGAAAAGATAAAAGGCTTAAAGTTTCATTCTTTCTATAATCCTCATATTTCACTGTTAATTTTTTACAGATTTGAGTTCCTGGAAAAACAAAATGCATAAAAAGGTCTGAAGCAATCATAATAGACAACCACATAAGAATAGAACAATCTGCTAAAATGCAGAATTAAATTTTATAAGTGGAAGAAAGTGATATCCAATAAGAACTTCATGAAAAGAATGTCAAAACTGTACTCAAATCATTTCTTTCTGTACTAAAGAATCAAAGATGCAGGAAATTTTTCAACTACTTGTCCCCTCTACCAAAACCATCATTTCAAGCCATTTTTTGATGTTCTTGTCCATTAGTCAAAGGACTCAACTGAACTGCTCCCGAGTTTTGGGTGGATTTTATACAACTCGGTATTCTGAATCAGTAATTCATTTTCATCATTCCTTTGTTCAAACTTTTAAACTCTCTTTTCAAAATCAATTTACTAGACTCAAGTTTTCTACCTTGAGAAGACCATTTTGACCAACCGTAAAAAAATTCAAACAAATGAATTTTAACTCACAAGCTGTACCAAAATTAAACAACAAAATAAGTTGTCTCCTACCTATGGTTGTAATAACAGTGCCAGCAAAGAAGAAGGAACTTCCCAAATCCCAGTGACTGATTTGATTGGAGGTGTTTCCTAAAGGTATAATCCCTGCATTTATTGCTGCCACTATTTGCTGCAAGTTTAAAAAGAAATTTATCAGTACACATGAATCACATGGAGGCATCAAACAGTATATATTCCCCCCCAGACAACTAATTAGTCAAAAAGCATCAATTCTAAGGTCTACTCTTCCATTTAAAGTATACACTATAGATTAAAACTTTACACTAAAGAATTTAATACATTAAATTATAAGAAAAGTATATTTGATATCAAGAGAATGGATCTGCATAAAGTTTATCATATAGTGTTATGATATGTATTCATAATATCATCCAGTACCATTAGCAATTTATTTGAATTAACAACTAAATATAGCAATAATTTTAATAAGTACCACCGAGTTAAAAATATCAGTTTGCCAACTACAATTTCAGTAGCATATAATAGTTTCATCAAAAAAAAAAACAAGTTTTTCCAAAATGCTAGTCATTTTGAATGGTAAATGTAAGTATCCAATCCTGGATTGTGTACAACAGTATAGAGTATAAAATCAGTTGTTGTTGTTCAATCGCTAAGTTGTGTCCGACACTGCGACCTCAGGGACTACAGTGTGCCAGGCTTCCCTGTCCTTCACCATCTCCCGGAGTTTGCTCAAACTCATGATAAAATCAGTAAGGTCCAACAATACAGGCTAAGATGACAAGGAACAGGCAATTGCCCTTCACCATCAAGCTTAAATCAATCCACTGATATCAAGATTCATAGAATCTCTACAGATTTTTATAAATTCTATGACAGTGTACATCACCGATGACTTGTAAATGACAGTCAACAATATTCATACAAGAACACTAGAATCTGGATGCTGCCTTGAGTAGTAATACTGGGAGACAGAAAGATGATATTATAATCCCTTCTCAATCAGAAGGAAATGGCAATCCACTCCAGGATTATTGCCTGGAAAATCCCATGGCCAGAGGAGCCTGGTAGGCTACAGTCCATGGGGTCGCAAAGAGTCGGACAGGACTGAGCGACTTCACTTTCACTTTCACTTTCTCAATCACCAGATATTAGGGAGGGAAGACGGAGCTCCAGAAACACAAACACAGAAGAGAATAAGGAGAAAATGTATAGTGAGAGAGATACATATAGATTGCGGCAAAAGGCGTTTCCGTTGGAAATATAGTTTTTAAATATTTATCACGCAATTCCAGATTTTAAAATTGGAAGGAACTTCATTTGATAGGCAAGGGAATTAAAGACCTAGAGAGGTAAAGTGACTAAGTCATACAGTTTATTTGCAAATGGACAAAAGCTACACTGGAAAACGGACATACTACCCAAAGAACTTATTGTCAAATGTAAAAGAGCAGGTAATCTCGAGCTGAAATGCAATATAAAATTTCATTTGTCTGACTTGTCTTAATCTACAGGTTGAAACTTCAATAGTTAATTGAATTGCAAGCTTTTATTTACTTTAACAACAGTATATATTCATTGTTTAAAAAGTTTAGGAAAATACAGAAAGGAATAAAGAAGATAATACAAATTATTCACAATTCCAGAATTGAGAGACAACTACAGTTAATGTATTAAGGTGTCTACTCCAGGCATTCTGTTATACATTTTACATAGCCAGACTTATGCACTATATGAAATGTATTCTCTATTTTTATTTAATATTAATCTACATGTGGTTTTCCTTGCAATTACCACATTTACTTAATCACTGCCATATATATAGACATACATGCTGTTCTAAAATTTGTCTTATAAAAACTGCTGTTATGAACATATTTGTGTATAAATATTTTTTCATTTCTGAATATTTTTTGTGGAAGAGATTACTAGAAATAAATTTGCCACATTGAAGATTATGAATATTTTAAAGCACTTGATATATAATAGCAAGTAGCTATCCAAGAAGGCAGTTACAATTTATAATTGCCCCCACAGCAATTTACAAATGCAGTTTACCTCTAATATTAATAATCTATCTTAACCAAACTGATAGGAATTGTTGACATTCATATGTCTTTTATTGTGAGCAAAGTTGAGTGCTAATGTTTCCTTCACTGCTGCTGCTAAGTCGCTTCAGTCGTGTCCGACTCTGTGTGACCACATAGATGGCAGCCGACCAGGCTCCCCCGTCCCTGGGATTCTCCAGGCAAGAGCACTGGAGTGGGTTGCCATTTCCTTCTCCAATGCATGAAAGTGAAAAGTGAAAGTGAAGTCGCTCAGTCACGTCCGACTCTTCGCAACCCCATGGACTGCAGCCTACCAGGCTCCTCCGTCCATGGGATTTTCCAGGCAGGAGTACTGGAGTGGGTTGCCATTGCCTGTTTCCTTTAACATACACTAAATGCACATGAATATATATATGTACACATATATGCATAGCACACAGTGAAGCTAGTTTTGAGATCACTGATTTTGTTTATCTGACTCTCTACTATAAATATAATATCAGATAAACAGGTCTCCTTAAAAATACTGAAAAATATTTTTTGCAGCTACCAACCTATTATTCTCACATAAACTTTAGAATTATTTAGTTAAATTTTATAGAAATTTTCATTTTCACTGGTTTAAAATATTTTTGCTGTTTAGATATATGTGTAATCTATAAATTAAGTAAGGAAAATGAATACCACTATGATAGTGAAACTTCCCATCAAATAACATGCTGTGAATTTTCAATTACTGAATCTTCTTTAATATTCTGAAATAGAGCATTTTTATTTTACTTCACATAGACCTGTAAGGCTATTTTTAGATATTTTACTTTTTTTATATTTTAAATTACAATTGGTTATTGCTATTGTACACACAAATATGGGTGTCCCAGGTGGTTCAGTGGTAAAGAAACTGCCTCCCAATGCAAGAGACATGGGTTCAATCCCGTTGTCGGGAAGATCCCCGGACAAGGACATGGCCACCCACTCCAGTATTCTTGCCTGGGGAATCCCAGGGACAGAGGGGCCTGGCGGGTTACTGTCATAGGGCCACAAAGAGTGGGACAACCTGAGTGACTGAGCACACACACAGACACAAATATTTATTTCCCTTCTCTGAGCCAGCAACTCTCAGACTTTTTATCTCCAAAACAGTTTACAGTCTCAAAAACTATTGCAGACATCCAGGAACATCAGAATGTGAGTTACAGCTATTGATACTTGCATTTTTGGTTGGATTTCTAACTTTCAAATGTTTTGATTAATTCACATAAAAATAACAATAAATGTTAACACATTTTTATGAAAAAGAATTATGTTTTCCAAAACAAAGATTTAGTGAGAAGACAGGCATTTTTTTAGGATTTTATAAATCTCTGAAATGCCAGGCTTAATATAAAACAGTCACACTCTAATATATGCTTCTTCATCCAATCTGGAAAACAATATGGCAATTCCTCAAAAAATTAAAAACAGAACTACCATAAAATCCAGCAGTTCTACTTCTTGGTATTTATTCAAAAAACATGAAAAACACTAATTCAAAAAGATACATGGATTTCTGTGTTCAATTCAACATTATTTACAATAGTCAAGATATAAGATATGGAAGCAACCTAAGGGCCCACCAATAGACAAATGGATACATGTACAATGCAATATTACTCAGCCATAAAAAGAGTGTAATCTCGCCATGAATGGACCTAGACGGTATTATGCTAAGTGAAATTAGTCAGAAAGAAAGAAAAATACCATATGATTTCACTTATATATGAAATCTAAAAAATAAACAAAGCGAAACATAAAAGCATAGATACAAAGGACAAACTAGTGATTGTTAGAGGGGGAAGGGCAGGGAGCTGAGTGAAATAAATGAAGGGACTAAGAGTACAAACTTCCTTATAAAATAAATAAGTCACCAGGGTGTAATATATAACAAAAACTTCCTTATAAAATAAATGTCACAGGATGTAATATATAGCAAAAGGAATATAGTCAGTAATACTTTAATAATTTTGTATAGAACAGGAGGTTACTAGATTTATCAGGATGATTATTCTGTAATATATTTAAATGTTGAATCATTTGATTTACAACTGAAATGAATATTATATGTTACCTGTACTTTAATTAAAAAGTATAACTTCAACATATTCATTTATTCAAAAATATTTACCAATTGTCTATGGTGCTAGGCAATGGGGAGACAACAGAGAAGTAAAAACACGGGTGATATAATCGAGAAAAGATAAGACATGTCTGTTGATTCCATTTAATTAAGTAAAATTAATTATTTTATTCCCTAGAAGCCAGCTAAGTCCTCCAACAACCAACAATATAACATCCATAGGCAGCATCATCATTTTAGTTCATTCTTTTGCTTGTCGATGACAAAGTTCTCAGCATTACCCAGACAACTGGATAAGTTCCACAAATTATTTAAATCCAAACGAAGCACATGAAGATTTAGAGACAGTAATGTCTGGCAACGTGTGGGTTGTAAATAGTTATCACAGAGCTGTGATTATTGCAACAGAGGCTTTAGATAGAACCAGGAACATGTCAAATCACTGTGAGAATGAGTCTACCATGAGGTCCTTTCTCTGAAATATTCTTATAAATTCATTTTATCTATTTGTACAAGGTCCCTTGGTCAACATCCAAAGGATATCAGATGCCCTTGGCAAGGGCACTGACACAGACCTAAGAGACTCTGTAATTTCCATGTCAGCTCGGGCCATCGGAGCACTTAACAAGTGGCTTCCTAAGAAGTGTTCCTGTATGCGCCATATTATGTGATTAAAGCAACAATCGCCTCATGTACAATAAAGACTCACTTTTCCACTAAAGACAACTCTTGTGAACAAACATATTGACAATTTATGAATAAGCTATATTTTTTAGGTTAGGGTAAAGGAAATGTAGGATCCTCTGCATTTAATCCTAACATATTATTACCTGAAGTATTGATTACAAGAGGACTTCCAAACATAAACCTACAGTAGAAATAGTATAAAATAATTTTCAATGGATTCATACTCAATTTTGCTTTTCAGCTCATCTACAATCATAGAACGTGCATTAAGGAAAGGCAGTTGCTTTAAATATATATAGATATAGATATACCCACAAAGTTACAAAAAAAATTGTACAAATCTAACAAAGTAAATATATATGTATAGTGAAAAAAAAAGGAAATGAAAGGCAGTTGCATACATGATTCTATTCAAGAATGGGAACTTAAACTTAAGAAACAGAGCTCTGAGAGGCTTATACTTCTAGAGTTGATAAAGGTAATTGCTCTTAAAAATAATTATTTAAAAAATCTTGGTTTCTTTGACAATGGTGGCTTTAGAATCAAAGTTCACTGAGTTCTAATGGGAATTTGTGCATTTTTGACTTGTACTGTTGGTGTCTCAATGTCACTGGCATTTTGGAACTGTATCGAGCTTTAACACCAAACCATGCTAAGACACACTTATTTGTAAGAGACCAGTATAGGCTTGGAACTCAAGGCAATCAATGACAAACATGAAAATGTTCCTGGGGGTCCAATGCCTAGGAATAATTTTCACATGTGTATTAAAGTACTTGACTAGCTTTAAGGAATAGCTTATTAGAAAGTAAGCAACCCCAGGGAAGGCCTGAAGAACACATTGTTTTCAGAGTAGGTTATATTGCGAATCTTAAAATACAATTTCTGATTTCACGATTTTCCCTCCTTTGCTCAGATGCTCAGATGTTCATGTTTACCAGAACAATACAGATTGTCCTGAAAGCCTACTACAGATTCCCCTCCTGTTAATATTATAATCAAGATGTCACTAAAATATGCTATTACACCTATAATCCTAAAAGTAGGGTCACGCTAGTAATCTGAAAATTTGGAGTGATACAAGAATTTCAGACTGCAGGTACAGGGCACTGGCATCTAATTGGGCTACAGTGATGTACAGGGCTTCCCCAGTGCCTCACCAGTAAAGAATCTGTTTGCAGTGCGGGAGATGCAGATTCAACCCCTGGGTTGGGAAGATCCCATAGAGGAGGGCATGGCAACCCACTCCAGTATTCTTGCCTAGAAAATTCCACAAACAGAGGAGCCTGACAGGCTGCAGTCTATAGAGTTACAAAGAGTCAGCTGTGACTGAAGCAACGGAGTGCAAAGGCACAATGATGTACAGGTAACTGGTTCAGTGACAGCTTCTTTTAACTGGATATTTAAGACTGATCTCACATTTTCTCCTCTGAAAAAGGACATTATTTCTACTAAACTGATATAATAGCTAAGTCCAACTAGAGTTATATTGACATCTGTATAATTACAAAGTTCCACAAAGAGGAACAAATATTCTCTTGCCAAATTTTGTGTAAGACACAATTTTATACCTTTTTGGTCATTATATCCTTGTGGGGGATCTAATTTCATCCTGAGGAGGCTCTTCTTTAGGAAAGAAGTCAAATCACACATCTGACCATTTCACACAGGTCTGACCACTTCAACCATGTAAACAAGACTATTTTGAAAGACTTGAAGATGCATAATGAGGAAAGCAAAATAATTATGTTCTCGTTGCCAAATGACTTTGTGGGGGACGATATTATGTAGGTATCATTGCTATTTATTGTTACACTACAAAAAAACAATCAACATCCATCAATAATATGCAGCAATGCTTGAGAACTGTTGCCAACGGCTACAGGATCCTTACACTTATCCTTAACCTTCTGGGTATGTACCAATATACCATGATTACCTAATATCAGATGATGTGAGCTGCTTTGGAACCAGAAAGTGAAAGTGAAAGTCGCTCAGTCGTGTCCGATTCTTTGCCACCCCATGGACTATACAGTCCATAGAGTTCTCCAGCAAGAATACTGGAGTGGGTAGCCTTTCCCTTCTGCAGGGGATCTTCCCAACCCAGGGATCAAACCCAGGGATCAAATCTCCCGCATTGCAGGCAGATTCTTCACCAGCTGAGCCACAAGGGAAGCCCAAGAATACTGGAGTGGGTAGCCTATCCCTACTCCAGAGGATCTCCCCGACCCAGGAATTAAACTGGGGTCTCCTGCATTACAGGTGGATTCTTTACCAACTGAGCTATCAGAGAAGCCCCAGATAGAACAAGAGAGTATCTCAAAATGGCCTTTACTCTTACAGACTCAGCATTCAGATGCAACACTGGGAGATCCTAGGTAACCTCAATCGGCATTTTTTAATCAATGAATTTGATTTATCCATTTCCTAGCTGCTTTTTGGAAAATCTTTATTAGCCATACACATCTGTCTTAAATGTTATTTATAGGCAACTGTTGCATAACAAGCTTCTATTCTAATGTCAGTGATAGGTTGTAGTCTTAATCACTGGGGCTGCTTCCCAGGCCATTCTACAAACGAAATCAGGTTCAGCCAAGAAGTAACATTCTAGGGTTTCATTGCAAGTTTACATACAAAGGCAACCCATGATATCCTTTGTACCACTGGAATCATCTTCTTCGACTTGGGTTCTTTCTTGGTCTTCTGGAAAGTTAAACAGTGCCACAGGCTTCCCTGCATGAGATATTTCTGTCAGAATGTCAGTTGAGATAGTTGACAATCCAACAAGGAATCAAACAACTTTCTGAAAACCATACAGTATCGGCACACAGCTCCACAAAAACATTCCAGCAGTAGCTCTCAGCTAATGACGATACTGACTGAACTACGCCAAATGGCCAATATCCAAGCACTTTTTGATCTATCAAACGACAATTTCATAATAGCATACAACAGAATGGTATATATATTTTCACTAAGAGTTTATAACATGATAAATTTCATTGAGCTTAACACTTGTGTTGAGTGTTTAGTTGCTAAGTCATGTCCAACTCTTTGCCACTCTTTGGACTGTAGCTCCCCAGACTTCTCTGTCCATGGGATTTCCCAGGCAAGGATACTGGAGTGGGTTGTCATTTCCTTCTCCAGAGGATCATCCTGACCCAGGGATCAAACTCACGTCTCCTGAGTCTCCTGCACTGGAGGCGGATTTTTTACCCACTGAGCCATCATACTGCAGAATTAAAGCTAACTCTAATAAGCAGGAAACTATTAACAGCAAATTAATCTAGTATGGTCTTGCGTACAGTCCTACTGTGAAGGATATGTATGTGTTAGCTTAAGAAGAATTCTATATGGTTGAGAATACTATTCTGAGAAAATATGAACGAACCATTGCATCCTTATTGGAAATTCATGTTATGTCCAACTTTTGCACACATCTCAGAAATCAGGTGATATTATCTACTATTTAAGATGATAACATTTGCTATCAGTAAATGTATATATTCATCTTTTGATCAAATATTTCATACTACTGTACATTCTAACCTCTGGTTTGATAAATGAACCTGAAACACATTATGTAACTTATTTTCTAACAATAATCAGTCAAGATAAGAAAAATTCTATAGTTACATAAAGATGACATTTTTTTCTTTTTTTTCCTGTCTAGGAAAATTAAAGGCACCTACATAAACTCAAAAGAGAAAGATACATCCCAAAATTATATATCTCAATTAAATTAACTTTTAAGTATTGGCAAAGGTCAGATTTCTAAATCTAACATCAATATTTTTACTTTCTTTATTTTTTTTAAGATATATTTCTGATTTTATATGCAGAAAAAAGATGGAGTAGAACATTTGCATATTTCATACAGAACACAGGTGATTATATAATTCTATATTTAGAGTCTGGTAAAGGAAGAAGTTTTCAAGGTCTCCCCAGAGTATATCTTTTAAGTCAGAAAGGTAATATGCAGTAATGTTTTTAATCTCGTCTTTGTTGGACACAATTTGAGTCAAAACACATTTCCTATTATCTTAAAAAGGCTTTCAAAGCCCTTAGAATATGTTTCCACACAATGCATGACCTAAAGTTTAACCACACATTAATTAGAAACTTCTTGTAAAGAAGAGTCCTTTCTGTAAAAAACACAAAAAGCTTAATTCTTAATGCTTAGAAAGGAGAGTATTACCTACAGAAAGCAATTTCCACATACCAGATTTTAGAAAGCACCTCTAAAAGTAAACATCTTGCTTACCTTCCCAAGACTTTCTTTCTATTTAAGGATTATGCCATTGCATGTCAAAGCTATTTTTATACAGACTAATGAAGTGTACAGCTTTTTTCTCGTTCTTTTGTAAGTGTAAATTTATTTCCTATTAGTAGAAACAAAAGCTTAAAGTTCAAAGTAGGAAACAGCAGAAAGCTGGAGGTGGATGTTATCAGCAGGGCCAGAAGCAAGAAGCACATTACAGGGTATGAGGGTCACCTTCCCTGTTTTATCCACTCTGGAAGCTGTTTTTAAATCATACAAGTTATAGATATACATACATGTGTGTATATACAATATTGAACATTTGGAAAAATAAGAATTAAAATGTTCACTCACTGTCCCTGAAAACGTTTTTTTTTACAACATGCATA
This sequence comes from Capricornis sumatraensis, assembly GCF_032405125.1. Taxonomy (NCBI): domain Eukaryota; kingdom Metazoa; phylum Chordata; class Mammalia; order Artiodactyla; family Bovidae; genus Capricornis; species Capricornis sumatraensis. The sequence goes on from NC_091082.1 coordinate 75,702,310, forward strand.
TATTCAATGTTTGGTTTTAATAGTTGTCATAATCAATGTGCTTTCAAGTTTTCATCTAGTATAAGCATGTTCCAAGGCATTTTGAAATCACCAAAATCTCACTGAGTAGCTACATACTACTGTTCTATCATTAAATGAATTTGTATAACAGAATCCAAGTTCAGGCGATCATTTGAAAGATGACTATAGAGATGATTTATACATCAGACAAAGATCAAGCTGGAAACACTGAAATTCTGTTATTCTTTTAATCTTGCATGAAATAACACTGTGATGTACAAACCATAAAACATGGCCAAGATCTGAGTCCTTGTAACTCTGAAAGAGCCAGAAAAAATACATGTACAAGCAAGCAGACAACCCTGCATTTCCCCAGCTGTGCATTTTTCCATGAACTTTCCTACATTCCATATTATGGTCCATTAATATTCTATCAGAATATTAATCTCTGTCTATCTGTCCCTTTCCACCTCATCTCAGCATAAATTGGGCGGGGGGAGGGGGGAAGGTTAATGGAAGAAAAGGAAACTTTGGAGAGAGGAGACAGAGCAAGAAGCCAGAAAGAAACAAAAGGACAAGTAGAAAAGAAAAAGATAAAGGCTGTTTAGTTAACAAAAAGACAGGTCTAGAAGAATAAGATAGGAACTTAATACAAGTAATCGTCACACTCTGTCTAGGAAGTTCTTTTGAAAGAGGTTATCCTTAAAATAGGATTTGGGTAGGTGGAAAAGTGAGATCAAGGAGACAGCACTAGGCAATATTTTTACACCAGTTTGCCCAAGGCACACCACCAACCAGCGTTTATTCATGCTCTGTTTTTAAAGCCTGAAGTTCTAAACTGATGAGAAAAAAAAATAGTCCAAGATGGAACAAAGGCGGTTTTATTCCGTCAATTACACACATCCATAGAATTCCCAAATTTGGAGATTCTGTTGGCCTTTTCCACAGACTGTCACAGGCTTCCAGTTATTTGATTTTCCATCACACTTAAGCATATATTTCCATAATAGATACCAGTTTAAACCAAAAAGTGCTTAACACCTACACTAAAATCGATCCCAGGGGAAATAGTTAGGGAAGCTATTCAGGTTTTCACAGAAAGGCAATTTCTTTTTCATAATATATTTTAAAAACAAGTGAATTTTTCCTGCCCTTCCTGAATACGTAAAACATTGTGACAAGGATTAAAAATCTTAAGGTCTATGTGCACCTGCAGAGCCAACAAGGTAAGTAGTTAACCCAGTTGGTGTTAAAGTAAACCAAAATTCTCACACCACAAAATATCACAATACTAAAACATTCCATTAATATTCTGATAAACAGTCCCTCTGTTTCAGGCAGCACAAAGTTTATGTATTTCTCACTTCAACTGAATTGATTCATTGCCATTAATAAGCCTACAAGAAATGTCTATGCTTTCAAGATCCAGGTAAAACTTCTTAACACATCGCAGAGTAAATTTACCAATGACTTGCTAACATTACGCAGAGAATAGGAAGTTTTGTAAAACTGCTTAATATGTTAATATTTCTGGGCTCTTAATGTCACAAAATCAAGTCAGAAAAAAAATAATATATGAATAACTTCCCAAAATGTAGCAATTCATACTTACTCTGTCTTAGCTTCTTAGCTTTTCTCAAAATTTCCCCCATCTTTCTCAATTACACACTCATACACTCACCAGTTACAGCAAATGTGAATTGGTGGAAATCCATTTTGTCGAAAATAGGAACCTGATAGAATTTCTTACACTTTTTCAAGCCAAGTGGAATGATGGAGCTACCCTTTGACACCTGTCCAGTAGTTACTGCACAAAAATGCAATTAAACTCTTCCCTCGGGCACCTCTCAGACTGACTTAGGAATGTCACACCACCCATCTGCACTGAAAATGAGCCTGGCATTCTCTTCATGTTTTTTATGTTAGTCACTCACATATGCAGTATTGCTGATCTTCATTCACACAAGGATACCAATCCCAAGACCATTTCAGAGCACAGGAACCTAGGAAAGGGTCGCTGTTGTTTAGTTGCTAAGTTCTGTCGGACTCTTTTGTGACCCCATTGACTGCAGCCCACCAGGCTCCTCTGTCCATGGGATTTTCCAGGCAAGAATACTGGAATGAGTTGCCATTTCCTTCTTCAGGGAAATCTTCCCGGCCCAGGGACCTACGAAAGGGAAGATGCCCTAAAATCCATGTGATAAGCATGAGACTAGAAGGTCCCCTACGCTCAGAAGTCTGGGATATGAAGACACCATTACCAGGGCAATCTGTGCTGGAGACTGGGTCTACTGCCTGGAGAGGTACCAAGATGGGCTAAACATACTTTGTGATCTTCACTTCTCCTGCCCCTCAAACTCCTTCAGAACAAGAATGTGTTTGTGCTAGTGGGATGAGCAGGACAGACTATGTTTAAACTGGGCTGAAAGAGAGAGGAATGAAAAGTCACAGTAAAGCAACACTTACTCACTTTTTTCATTTTTAGTCCCCTGCTGTGTGCAACTATTGTGTGTGTTCCAGACAGCTATCTCTCCTTAAGTAACTCTTGGGAACCAGCAGTGCAAGACCTGAGATGCTTCATCATCTTATAAAAATAACCCTCTGACCACTATCGGTAATGGTATCATTTTACAGGAATTAGATGTCTCAAGTGTATTTTCCACAAAAGCTGAGGTATAGAGAGACTAAATGGATCATGAGTTTCAAAGTAAGTAAACAAATAATAAAATAACCAGAAAAATCAGTCACTGGTCTCGATGTTACAGTTTAGCTGTATTATAGCTTTGGGTTGGAGAAGGCAATGGCACCCCACTCCAGTACTCTTGCCTGGAAAATCCCATGGATGGAAGAGTCTGGTGGGCTACAGTCCATGGGGTCGCTAAGAGTCGGACACGACTGAGTGAGTTCACTTTCACTTTTCACTTCCATGCATTGGAGAAGGAAATGCCAACCCACTCCAGTGTTCTTGCCTGGAGAATCCCAGGGACGGGGGAGCCTGGTGGGCTGCCGTTTATAGGGTCACACAGAGTCGGACATGACTAAAGCAACTCAGCAGCAGCAGTAGCAGCATAGCTTTGGGTACCTAGCTTTAGAGATAACTATTATTTATAGTATTATTTATACGTGATAATACTTTGAAAGTTCCAAGTAGGAATTACATTTATAAATGAATTATTTTAAAGTAATAGTCCCATTCATAAGTTTGAAGCTGGGTGAACATCTTGTTTATTTTGTCTACCTGTGCATAATATACCCCAAATGCTCATCAGGCCTTGTCTTGTATCTTTATGTCACACATGGCCTGTATATCTAGCATAATATTGATTGCTCGAGGATTATTTGTGGCAAAGGCTGTGCTTATTGGCTTCTAAGTACACATAAAATCACTAACATTAGCTGATAAGAGTTCTAATTACATATTACAGGTCATGGTAAAGACAGTAAGACTTTGCAGTAGCATTTGACACAGCTAAACTTTCCCACCTGGCAATGTGTCTGGCTCACAGAACACCACAGTCTAGCCTTCCTCAAATCTTCCTGACTTCTGTCTCATCCCCCTCACCTTTGAGCCCACAATTCTGTTCTCTATCTATTCACACACTCCTAAGTGATTTCATTGAAACTCAAGGCTTTCAATATTGTCAATATGATGATAACTCCCAGAGGTATTCTTCATCCTGGACCATTCCCTGCATAGATGTCTGAAAGGCAACTTAAACCAACCACATGCCAAGTCCAACTTCTACGCTCCTTCGTGAACCAGCTCCATATGAGATTTTCCCATCTCAACAGTTGGCAACTCTATTTTTCCAGTTTTTTAGGTCCAAAACCTATGAATCATTCTTGACTCCTTTCTCCCACACCTCACATCAAAATCTGCTAGTTTTACCCTCAAAAGATCCCAATGTGAAATTTCATCACATTCACTTCTTCCCTGCTTATCCAGGCCACCACTATCTCCCCCTGGGCTCTTGCAGTGGATTTCCAGCTTCATCCACTACATTCTACTCCTCACAGGGCAACCACAGTGATCCCTTTAAGCTATATGTCAGATCATGTCCCTGCTCTGTCCTAAGTCTGTTCATGGTCCTGCAAGTCACTCTGTACAAAATCTAGGATGCCATATACCAATTTACAAGGCCCTATGAATCACAAGCTGTAATCGAGGGGAAAATATCAACAATCTCAGATACGCAGGTGATACCACTTTAATGGCAGAAAGCGAAAAACTAAAGAGCCTCTTGATGAAAGAGGAAAGTGAAAAAGCTGACTTGAAACTCAGCATTAAAAAACTAAGATCATGACATCTGATCCCATCACTTCATGGCAAATAAAAGAGGAAAAATTGGAAGCAGTGACAGATTTTCATTTCTTAGGCTCCAAAATCACAGCAGATGATGACTGCAGCCATGAAGTTAAAAGACACTTACTCCTTGGAAGGAAAGCTATGATAAACCTATACAACATATTAAAAAGTGGAGACATCTCTGAGGTTTGACAGAAAACAACAAAAAATTCTGTAAAGCAATTATCCTTCAATAAAAAATAAATTTAAAAAATATCCTGAGAAAAATTAGTCTTACATTAAAATATCTTTACTAAATTAAAAAAAATAAAGTGAAGACATCACTTTGCCAACAAAGGTACATATAGTCAAAGCTATAGTTTTTCCAGTAGTCATACATGAATATAAGAGTTGGTCCATAAAAAATGCTGAGTACTGAAGATTGATGGTTTCAAGTTGTGGTGCTAAAAGACTCTTGAGAGTCCCCTGGACTACAATGAGATTAAACCAGTCAATCCTGAAGGAAATCAATCCTGAATACTTATTGGAAGGACTGAGGCTGAAGTTGAAGCTCCAATACTTTGGCCACCTAATGTGAAGAGCCAACTCATTGGAAAAGACCCTGATGCTGGAAAGACTGAAGGCAAAAGGAGAAGAAGGCAGCAGAGGATGAGATGGTTAGATAGCATCACTGACCCAATGGACAAACTCGGGGAGATAGTGGAGGACAAAGGAGCCTGCAAGCTACATTCCATGGGGTATCAAAGTGCCAGACATGATTTAGTGACTTGAACAACAACAACAAATAGGATCTGAGCTCCTGTTACTCCTCTAACCTTTTTAAATATTTATTTCCCCTTCATTTATCCCCTCTAACTGCATGGCCTGTCTGCCAAGAATCTGCCTATCTCTGGGCATTTGCTTTGGTTCTCTCTACCTGGAATGCCTTCCCCTGGTTATTCACATGTCTGTATAGTTATTTATTACCTTCGAGATCCATGCTAAAATATCTGCGTTCCCTGATCTGCTGATTTAATTAGCCAAGGCAGTGAGGGAAAGGCTACCCACTCCAGTATTCTGGCCTGGAGAATTCCATGGACTATATAGTCCAAGGGGGCACAAAGAGTAAGATACGACTGAGCAACTTTCACTTCACAGTGACTCTCTATCACACAAACTACATTACTTTCTCAAAACACTTAGAATTGTGGGGGTTTTATTTATAATTACCTTATATATTTATTAGTTTACTTATTTATTACTTCTATAAAGATAACTATAAAAATCTTACTGAGTTATTCATGGCTTTAACGTTCATGTCCTTAAGTTGGGTGACATCAGCAAGATGGTAAAATAGAAATCCCAAGATTCTCCAACCCCACCCTGCCTCCCCAGAAAGAGATATTAATTCAACAATGCACAGACCAGTTCCCTTAGCAAGAAATCCAGAAATCAGTTAAGAAGTTCCTAAACTTCAAATGAGCATGCTATCACCTGCATCAAATCTGGTAGAAAAAATCCTAGCACAACTCCCCCCACCACCTTACAGTTCAGTGTGGTGCAACTGGGAGAAAACTCAGCTTCTGGCTTCTCCTTAGGAAAGAAATTGGAACACACATCTAATGTCCTGGATTTTGGGGGTACCATCCAGGGGACACGTTTTGGTCTTGCCTATCTTAGAGCACTTAGAGGACTCCATACACTCTAGATGCCTAGCAGACACTGAGAACCAAAGTGCTAAGTAGACTGAAGCTTGCTTCTGCCCCAAAGGATCCATGGTAGAGCAGACAATCAGTTATATCTTAACGATCTCTCCATCAGGGCACCGACAAGAGTGGAGCATGTGTCTAATACTCTGGCTTCTTGGGAGGCTACTCAAAGGACTGGTTTCTATCTCATCTGACTCAAACCACTAATAGGATGCATCATATTCTAGAAACAATAGGATTGCTGAGAATAAAAGACCTGGGAAGCCTGCAGTAGCTCTAGAAAACCTGAAGTTACTGTACATATACTCCAGAGGTAGCAAGAGATTACAAACAGGCAAGTCCATCTAACTGGGAGTTTATATGCACAAGTCTAGGCTATCCTGGTGGCCCACATGGTAAAGAATCTGTCTGCAATACAGGAGACCCATGTTCAATCCCTGGGTCAGAAATATCTCCTGGAGAAGGGAATGCTCCCCACTCTGGTATTCTTTCCTGGAGAATTCCATGGACAGAGGAGACTGGCGGGCTACAGTCCATGGGACCATAAAGAGTCAGACACAACTGAGCAACTAACACACATACATATCCACATACAAGGTTTGAGAGGCCCACCAAATCTCATTCTGAGCAGACTGATGAAAGTCTTTCCCTGTACATGATCAGTCTGTACAAACTGAGAGAGGTGGCTGTTTTTTCAAATGTGTAGATCACAACACCAAGTTACACTACACACAAAGAAACAGGGAAGCATGGCTCAATCAAAAAAAAAAAACAACACAAACCTACAGAAACAAATACTGAGGAAACAAAGATATATGAATTACCTCAAGGAATACAAAATAGCTATCATAAAGATGATCAGTGAGCTCCAGAAAACAATGCATGAACAAAATGAGAATAGAAAAAAAATTAGTATAAAAAAGAAACAAACAGGAATTTTGGATCTGAAAAATACAATAACTGAATGGAAAATTTTCTAGAAGCATTCAACCACAGACCCAACCAAGCAAGGAAAAAAAAAAAGTTTCAGGGAATTTAAAGACAAGATATTTACAATTATCCAGTCAAAGGAACAACAACAAAAAAAGAATGAAAAACAGTGAGACTAGAGAGAGAATTCCTTGGTGGTCCAGTGGTTATTACTCAGTGTTTTCAGTTCCAAGTCCTGGGTTCAATTCCTGGTCAGGAAACTGAGATCCCATAAGCTGAGCAGCATGGTCAAAAAAAAGAAGAGGGCAAAGAGAACCTAAGGGATTTAGAGATCACCTTCAAGTAGATCGATATACATCCAAAGACCCAGAAGTAAAAGAAAAAAAGAAGCAGGGTTTATTTGGGTAAATAATGATCCAAAACATCCCAATTCTGAAGAAGAAAATAAAAAATTCAAGAAGCCCAAAATATTCCAAACAGGATGAATCCAAAGAAGTCCCCACAAGACACATATAATCAAATTGTTGAAAGTCAAAGACAGAATTTTGAAAACAGCAAGAGAAAAGTAACTCATTACATACAAAGGAGCCCACTTACAGAAAATCTGCAGGACAGAAATATTTATTCAAAGTGCTGAAAGAAAAAAGAAATGCCACCCAGGTATACTACATCTGATAAAACTGTCCTTCAAAAATGAAAAATAAATAAAAACCTCACCAGATACACAAAAGTTGATGGAGTTCATTATCACCCAGCCTGCTTTATTTATTTGTATGTGTGTATATATTTTAATATAAATTTATTTATTTTAATTGGAGGCTAATTACTTTACAATATTGTATTGGTTTTGCCATACATCAACATGAATCTGCCACAGGTGTACATGTATTCCCCATCCTGAACCCCCCTTCCACCTCCCTCCCCATATCATCCCTCTGTGTCATCCCAGTGTACCAGCCCCAAGCATCCTGTATCATGCATCAAACCTGGACTGGTGATCGTTTCACATATGATAATATGTATGTTTCAATGCCATTCTCCCAAATCATCCCACCCTTGCCCTCTCCCACAGAGTCCAAAAGCCTGTTCTATACATCTGTGTCTCTTTTGCTGTCTTTCATACAGGGTTATCGTTACCATCTTTCTAAATTCCATATATATGCGTTGGTATACTGTACTGGTGTTTTTCTTTCTGGCTTACTTCACTCTGTATAATAGGCTCCAGTTTCATCCACCTCATTAGAACTGATTCAAATGTATTCTTTTTAATGGCTGAGTAATACTCCACAGCTTTCTTATCCATTCATCTGATGATGGACATCTAGGTTGCTTCCATGTTCTGGCTATTATAAACAGTGCTGCGATGAACACTGGGGTACACATGTCTCTTTCAATTCTGGTTTCCTCAGTGTGTATGCCCAGCAGTGGGATTGCTGGGTCATAAGGCAGTTCTATTTCCAGTTTTTTAAGAAATCTCCATACTGTTCTCCATAGTGGCTGTACTAGTTTGCATTCCCACCAACGGTGAAGAGGGTTCCCTTTTCTCCACACCCTCTCCAGCATTTATTGCTTGTAGACTTTCGGATAGCAGCCATTCTGACTGGCATGAAATGGTACCTCATTGTGGTTTTGATTTGCATTTCTCTGATAATGAGTGGAGAAGGCAATGGCAACCCACTCCAGTGCTCTTGTCTAGAAAATCCCATGGACAGAGGAGCCTGGTAGGCTGCAGTCCATGGGGTAGCTAAGAGTCGGACACGACTGAGCGACTTCACTTTCACTTTTCACTTTTCACTTTTCACTTTCATGCATTGAAGAAGGAAATAGTAACTCACTCCAGTGTTCTTGCCTGGAGAATCCCAGGAACGGAGGAGCCTGGTGGGCTGCCATCTATGGGGTTGCACAGAGTCAGACACCGACTGAAGTGACTTAGCAGCAGTGACTTAGCAGAGCATCTTTTCACGTGTTTGTTAGCCATCTGTATATCTTCTTTGGAGAAATGTCTGTATAGTTCTTTGGCCCATTTTTTGATTGGGTCATTTATTTTTCTGAAATTGAGCTGCAGGCATTGCTTGTATATTTTTGAGATTAATTTTTGTCAGTTGCTTCATTTGCTACTATTTTCTCCCATTCTGAAGGCTGTCTTTTCACCTTGCTTATAGTTTCCTTTGTTGTGCAGAAGCTTTTCATTTTAATTAGGTCCCATTTGTTTATTTTTGCTTTTATCCAATATTCTGGGAGGTGGGTCATAGAGGATCCTGCTGTGATTTATGTTGGAGAGTGTTTTGCCTATGTTCTCCTCTAGGAGTTTTATAGTTTCTGGTCTTACATTTAGATCTTTAATCCATTTTGAGTTTATTTTTGTGTTAGAAAGTGTTCTAGTTTCATTCTTTTACAAGTGGTTGACCAGTTTTCCCAGCACCACTTGTTAAAGAGATTGTCTTTTCTCCATTGTATATTCTGGCCTCCTCTGTTGAAGATAAGGTGTCCATAGGTGCATGGATTTATCTCTGGGCTTTCTGTTTTGTTCCATTGATCTATATTTCTGTCTTTGTGCCAGGACCATACTGTCTTGATGACTGTGGCTTTGTAGTAGAGCCAAAGTCAGGCAGATTGATTCCTCCAGTTCCATTCTTGTTTCTCAAGATTGCTTTGGCTATTCGAGGATTTTTGTATTTCCATACAAATTGTGAAATTGTTTGTTCTAGCTCTGTGAAAATTACCGCTGGTAGCTTGATAGGGATTGCATTGAATCTATAGATTGCTTTGGGTAGTACACTCATTTTCACTATATTGTTTCTTCCGACCCATGAACACGGTATATTTCTCCATCTATTAGTGTCCTCTTTGATTTCTTTCACCAGTGTTTTATAGTTTTCTATATATAGGTCTTTTGTTTCTTTAGGTAGATATATTCCTAAGTATTTTATTCTTTTTGTTGCAATGGTGTATGGAATTGTTTCCTTAATTTCTCTTTCTATTTTCTCATTATTTTAGTGTATAGGAATGCAAGGGATTTCTGTGTGTTGATTTTGTATCCTGCAACTTTACTATATTCATTGATTAGCCCTAGTAATTTTCTGGTGGAGTCTTTAGGTTTTTCTATATAGAGGATCATGTCATCTGCAAACAGTAAGAGTTTTACTTCTTCTTTTCCAATTTAGATTCCTTTTATTTCTTTTTCTGCTCTGATTGCTGTGGCCAAAACTTCCAAAACTATGTTGAATAGTAGCAGTGAAAGTGGGCACCCTTGTCTTGTTTGTGACTTTAGGGGAAATGCTTTCAATTTTTCACCATTGAGGATAATGTTTGCTGTGGGTTTGTCATATATAGCTTTTGTTATGTTGAGGTATGTTCCTTCTATTCCCGTTTTCTGGAGAGTTTTTATCATAAATGGATGCTGAATTTTGTTAAAGGCTTTCCCTGCATCTATTGAGATAATCATATGGGTTTTATTTTTCAATTTGTTAATGTGGTGTATTGCAATGATTAATTTGTGGTTATTGAAGAATCCTTGCATCCCTGGGATAAAGCCCACTTGGTCATGATGTATGGTCTTTTTAACGTGTTGTTGGATTCTGATTGCTAGGATTTTGTTAAGGATTTTTGCATCTATGTTCATCAGTGATATTGGCCTGTAGTTTTCTTTTTTGTGGATCTTTGTCAGGTTTTGGTAATAGGGTACCCAGCCTGCTTTAAAAAAAATGTCAAGGGAATACTTCAAGTTGAAGTGAAAGGATGCTAGAGATCAACAAGACAGCACATAAAAGCACACACTTCATTATTAAAGGTAAACAGATAAACAAATATAGAATATTGTTGAACTGTTAAGGTGGTGTATAAATTATTTTAATTCTGATATAGAAGTCAAAATACCAGAGTATAAAAAATAACTATAACTATAAAAATGTTAATGCACAAAAAGACAACCAATTCTTATTCATAATAGCATCAAAATGGATACATTTAGAAATAAACTTAACCAAGCAGATGAATGACTTGTATAATGAAAATCACAAAATTTGCTGAAAGAAATTAAAGAAAACAGAAATAAATGGAAATACACCCCTGTGTTCATATATTGGAAGACTTAATATCGTTGAAATGTCCATACTATGCAAAATTATCTGCAAAGTCAATGCAATCCTATTGAACTTGGAATTTTACATTTTGCAGAATTTTTTTAAAAAATTCTAAAATTCACATGGAACTAAAAAGGACCTCAGATAGCCAAAGCAATTTTGAGAAAGAACAAAGCTGGAGGCCCCACATTTCCTAACTTCAAAATATATTACAAAGCTACTTAATCAAAACAGTATAGTATTGGCATACAGACAGACATATAGACAGCAGAACAGAAGAGAGAGCCCAGAAATAAATCCACACATACATGGTCAAGGGCTTCCCTGGTAGCTCAGTTGGCAAAGAATCTGCCTACAATGCAGGAGACTCTGGTTCGATTACTAGGTTGGAAAGATCCCCTGGAGAAGGGTTAGGCTACTGACTCCAGTATTCTTGGGCTTCCCTGATGACTCAGACAGTAAAGAATCTGCCTGCAATGCAGGAGGCCTGGGTTCAATCCCTAAGTGGAGAAGATCCCCTGGAGAAGGGCATGGCAAGCCACTCCAGTATTCTTGCCTTGAGAAACCCCATGGACAGAGATGCCTGGTGGGCTATAGTCCATGGGGTCACAAAGAATTGGACCTGACTGAGAGACTAAGCACAGCACAGCAAGTACATGGTCAAATGATCTTCCACAAGAGTCCCAAGACCACAAACAGGGAAAATATAGTCTCTTCAACAAATGGTGCTGGGAAAATTGGATATTCACATGCAAAAGAATGAAAGTGAACCTTTATCTTACATCATACATAAAAATCAACTTGAAATAGATTAAAGACTTAAACATAAGACCTGATACTATAAAACTGTTAGAATAAAACACAGGAAACAAACTTCATAAAATTGGTCTTGGCAATGATTTCTTGGACATGTTGTCGAAAGCACTAGCAACAAGACAAAAAATACACAGGTGGGACTTCATCAAACTAAAAATGTTCTGCACAGCAAAGGAAACAATCAACAGAGTGAAAAGGCAACCTACATAATGGGAGAAAATATCTGCCAACTGTTTATCTGATAAGGGGTAAATGTCCAATATATATAAGGATCTCCTACAACTGAATAGCAAAATAAATAAATAAATTTAAATATTTTAAATAAGCAAAAAACTTGAACAGACATTCACCCAGAAAAGATATGCAAATGGCCAAGAGATAACATGAAAAATGCTCACCATCACTACTCATCATGGAAATTCAAATCAAAACTACAATGAGATATAAGCTCACACTTGTTAGGATGGCCATTATAAAACAAACAAACAAAAAAATAGAACAAAAATAGTGTTGCCAGTAATGTGGAGAAACTGCAACACTTGGGCACTTTTGGTGGGAATGTAAGACAGTACAGGTACAGCTACTATAGGAAATAGTATGGATAGTCCTCAAAGATTGAACTAGCTTATGATCCAGTTATTCCACCTCTAAATGTTCAACCAAAGCAATACAAAGCAGTTTCTCAAAGATGACGCTGGCCATCATAGCATTGTTCACAAGAGTCAAGAGGTGAAGACAATCTAAATGTCAATCAATGGAGGAATGGATAACGGAATAAAGTGGTATACACATACAATGAAATATTATTCAGCCTTCAAAAAGAAAGGCTTTCTTTCACATGCAACAACTTGGATGAAACTTGAGGACATTACACTAAGTTAAATGAACTAGTCACAGGAGGACATATACTTCATGATTCCGTTTGCATGTCGTATCTGAAGCAGTCAAACAACAGAAGCATAAAGTAGGATGGTGATGTCAGGGTTTGGGGGAGGGGACAAGTGCAGGTGCTTTTCAATAGATACAGAGCCTCAGTCACACGTGACGCAAGAGCTCAGCGGTCTGCTGAACAACACTGTACTTACAGTTAACAACACTGCACTTCATACCTAAGAATGTGTCAACTAGGCAGATCTCAGGCTATGTGCTTTTTCCACAATAAAGAAATAATAATAAAAGATGAAGTCCCTGAAATAGGAGAATAATCGTAACAGAGTATGATATTTCCATAAAATGGCATACTAAAATGCCATTTAAAAGGATTTCATAAACCTATAGTGAAAGATATAGATATAGATTCATGATATATTGTAAAGTGAGACAATAAGGATATAAAAATTACATATTATAAAATACAATTTTAAATCATAGTCTCATTCATTCATTCATTCAGTGTAAGAGGCAGTAAGCAATGGATAGGTGCAAATAATGAGTCATAACTGTATGAAAATATAAACTATAAACAGAGGGCAAAAGCAAAATATATGGATTATTTATTTCAACAAAATAAAAAATGTTAGTCTATCAGCTCTGATCCTAGAAAGATGCTGATATTTATAAGAGAAAAAGAAAAAGGATAAATTGGGAGGTGGGGGAAGTTTTAGGGAGTTTGAATTCATGGATCCAATATCGTTCTGTTCCTAACTGGTAGCAGGCTCTTAGAAAAATTATTGAACTGTTTTTTTGTTGTTTAGTTCTAAAATGACAGAGTTTGACTAGGCAATGTAGATTCCAAGTTCCAAATCCAACAAGTTTATTCCTTAAAATGTTGTATGCAATTAATTCAAAATACATTATGAAAAAATTTGATGTTTTTTATTAGAAAAATCTGATGTTTTTCAGAGATTCCCTGACTTTCAGATATAAAAGTTACCACTTTTGCTTGTTCTCTGTATTTTGAGACTCAAAGACACACATTGCAGTTTGGTTAATAATGAGATTAATTTTTTTTTTTCTTTTTGCTCAAGGAAGAAGGCTATCTGAAGCAATGTAATCCTGCATAAGGGAAGAATCACAGGGCATAAAACACAGAGACAAACAGACAAACATACACACAAGTTCTCTATGGATCAAGAAATAATAAGACTGTGAGGTACTAACAAAAGGAGAATAAAGCAGGAAGTCTTGTCTTTTCAAAAAAATGGGTTTTGCATTATTTTTGCATAATGCATACAGACAGCACCGTATGGCTGTCCACGAAAATTATGCCCCAGGAATGATACCAATATTATAAAAAACACTTCACAATTTTAATTAAACCAATTTATTTAAAACGAGCCTCAAGAAATAGATTCTTCAGGCCTGCTCAAATTAGGAGCCAAATGTCATCATCTGATAAACATCTTCCAGAAATGAAAAATGAAAACTGGTGTGAAGCTTTGGAGCTTATTAACCAGAGTAAAAAAAAAAGAACATTGATATTTATCAAGGAAAAAGTAATTATACAACTTTTTACAGTAGCATGTAAGCTGTAACATGACCAGAAATATCACCATTGTGGGAAGTTTTAAATAAAAAAAAATTTAAGCAATAAATATACATCTTATATTTTAAAATAGAGATTATGATGTATTTTGATAAAATAAAAACAAAATAAAGGGCTTCTGCCACACAGAGCCCATGCAAATCATCTAGCAATTACTATGCTCATTGAAATGATCTTCTTCCCAATGGATCTTACACACACTATGTTGAGTATCTAGTATCAGCTTCAGAACCCTTAGTCATCTGTCCTCCCTTATCTTCCCCAAAAGTACACACATTACCAGGCTCATCACCCTTTAACATGTCTTCCTGAAGGACTTTCTCCTCTCCTACTAGCCCAAACCTCGTTTGTTCCCCCTTACTTAAAATTCTTCACAAAATCAACTTTCATTAAAATTTATCCAACTAATCTTTCAAATTTTATTTGATTAAATCTCCCTAACAAATCACTGTATTATTTGCCTAGCATTATTATGACATAATTACATTTGTTTCTTTCTTAATTTTTTATTTGTTGATTTCCATTGCATGTAAAACCTAGACCATTTATGGGTCGCTAAGAGTCGGACATGACTGAGCGACTTCACTTTCACTTTTCACTTTCATGCATTGGAGAAAGAAATGGCAACCCACTCCAGTGTTCTTGCCTGGAGAATCCCAGACACGGGGGAGCCTGGTGGGCTGCTGTCTATGGGGTCGCACAGAGTTGGACACGACTGAAGCGACTTAGCAGCAGCAGCAGAAAGCTTTGGGCGGCTTCCCTCAACTCACAAACAATGGCCCACCCACGCCAGTGCTTGCGTAGGTCCTAGGACACACCAAGGATGCTCTTCACCTTTGCATTTGCTGCCAACTCCTCCTGGAACACTTCCTCCCAAGATCTCTACACGACTGACTCCCTCACTCAAACCTCATCTCATTGGCATCATCTCAGAGAAAACTCATCTGAACACAGCCCTTCTAGAGGAGCCCTTCCCCTATCTCACTGGGTCATTCTTTGGTCTTTAGAATATTTGCACTTCCTGAAATTATCTTGTTCAGCTGCTTCTTTATTTTCAGCCACTTCCCACTAGTGTAGCAGCTTCAAGAGAGCACTCTGTCAGTATAGCTCTATGTTGATGATCCCTCTTGCTTAAAACCACACCTTTTAAAACACACTGCTGCAAAATCAAAGTGCATTTTAACTACTTCCTTTAGACGGGTAGATCTTTACATCATGTTACTTCAGGTCTCTCTAAGAGCTGGTATGCTGAACATGACGACTACTGTTGCTAAGTCACTTCAGTTCTGTCCGACTCTGTGTGACCCCATAGACGGCAGCCCACCAGGCTCCCCTGTCTCTGGGATTCTCCAGGCAAGAACACTGGAGTGGGTTGCCATTGCCTTCTCCAATGCATGAAAGTGAAAAGTGAAAGTGAAGTCGCTCAGTCGTGTCCAACTCTTCGCGACCCCATGGACTGCAGCCTACCAGGCTCCTCTGTCCATGGCATTTTCCAGGCAAGAGTACTGGAGTGGGGTGCCATCGCCTTCTCCGTTGAACATGACAGATGAATGCAAAAATGTTTCCGACTGAGGATTCAGTGGCATCACCAACTCGATGGATGTGAGTTTGAGC
This sequence comes from Capricornis sumatraensis, assembly GCF_032405125.1. Taxonomy (NCBI): domain Eukaryota; kingdom Metazoa; phylum Chordata; class Mammalia; order Artiodactyla; family Bovidae; genus Capricornis; species Capricornis sumatraensis. The sequence continues at coordinate 75,718,231 of NC_091082.1, forward strand.
AAGCTCAGGGAGTTGATGATGGACAGGGAAGCCTGGCGTACTACAGTCCATGGGGTCGCAAAGAGTCGGACACAGCTGAGCAACTGAACTGAACTGATGATTCAGAAAGAGAGAACTCAGGATGTTCAGTGTGTGTCCAAAATGTCAAAAAAATTCGAATTCACAAAGCTATGCTATAAATCAATTCTTTTTCTCCTATATGAGTGATAAGTTGACTAATCAAAATATAATTTTGTCTTATAAAATTTTTTCATAAAACCTGGGAATAAATGTCTCCATTTTTGATATGCTCTTGATTTGTGCATCCACTGGGACAGATGGAGAAGAGCAGCAGCCTGCCTCACCTTCTGAGAAGCAAGGGTAAAACAGATGTTCAGAGAAATTCCTCCCTCACCCAACAAGATCTTCAGAATTGCACCCAGAAACCTTTAAATTTCCTTATGGACTGATATGCAATTAACACTGTAAACTCTGTTTTACCAGAAAACGGCACAATCACCCGAGCAGGCTCTAAAGTCAAAGCCAAGGAGATTTCTGCCATATTCACCAGCTGCTGCTTTGCTCGAGAAACATCTGGATGCTGCTATGTGAAAATATGCTGCCCACTAAAGAACATAATTTGTATTCATCTCCAGGGCTATTTTAAAGAAAATAAGACCTTCCCTTTATTCCCTCTGAAAATAAAACATAGGAACTCTACCCTCTAATAACAATGCTTCTCCTTTCTAACCCATTTGGCCTTGCCTTGCTTGGAAATCTGTTAGTGAATCCTGAGTACACTGTCACCTTATTGGAAACACACACAGAACCACAGACACATGCGACTCTTGGTTAACACAAAACCTCCCTAAGGATGCCCCTTCAAACATGGAGGAGAAGTGAGGCACCTCTGCTCTCAGAACTACACCAAAATATCAAAACAGACACAGGCCAGTGTCTCCTCACCCACGAATCTCAGACTCTGCTTCCTTGGCACCATTAGAGCCGCTTAGGCCAAATGTACATGGTGTCAAGGAGAGAGGAGCTCCTTTTACCATATCTGTCACTTAAATCAAATGTCACTTAAATCACCCTCTCTATATGTACATGAGTAACAGTGACAGGAAAGGAGAACTTTTCATTTGCCCAAAAGGAACATGCCCTGTTTTAGCTTATGAGTTCTGATGGCCCCCCATATTCCTCGAAGTGAGTTTTAGCAAAATAACAATAGATGCATAACTGGAGAAAAGAGGTTTTACGATAGCCAAGAAACTATGTGGGGACCCTAAAAAGGGAACATTTAAGAATTAAAAATTCTTTTTACTGAAATGTGCATCACTGCAACCAACCTGGTCGTGGGACAGTGTCTACTGTGGTCCTTCACTTTGTCCAAAGTTCTCACATTCGTCACTTTACTTATTGCCCAGAGTTCCCTTCATGGTCACACCACCAGAGAACATAACTTACTTCTATAAGTTTCTGGTAAGTTGTGATTTCTTAGGGACCCCTAAAAAGAAGCACATATTTTTAAACTTGCTTGCTGGCTGCTGCTGTTGCTGCTCGGTAACTAAGTCGTGTCCAACTCTTTGTGACCCCATGGACTATAACCAGCGAGGCTCCTCTCTCTGTGGGATTTTCCAGGCAAGATTACTAGAGTAGGTTGCCGTTTCCTTTTCCAGGGGATCTTCCCAACCCAGGGGTCAAGCCTGCATCTCCTGTGTCTCCTGCATTAGCAGGTAGATTCTTTACCTGCTAATCTACCTGAGCCACCTGAGAAGCCATTTTTAAACTTAACACTCTGCAAATATCGGCACTTTCACAAAACATCATTACAGACTGAGGACTAATTGGAGCTCTCTCACATATAACAACAAATTCTAAATAAACTGGAGTCTTCTGAGAAAAATTAAAAGCAGAACAGAATGAAAGCACATAGAGTATATTTTTGAACACAGATGCAATAAACTAATCATAGAGGGGAAATAAAGCAGTTGTGCATAGAGAAAGTAGGCTTCACCAATCAAACAGCTATTATAAGGGAGTACATAAGGACATAGAGAGAAACTAATTAGTAAAATGCAAGAAGTCATAAAAAGAAGAGTATGTACTAAAGACTGAGAAACAAACATTCTTTGTAAAAATGCATACATTTGGTTACAGATCTAAAAGGAAAGGCTTTAATAGTTTAGAAATGTAGATACAATAAATAGATATCTGAAAGGATTAAATCTGTTTGAAGGTATCTGTTCTGCAGTTTTAATTTTACACTAAAAAGGGAAATGTCAAAGTGTGGAAGTACTACTATGATCTTTAGGACTGTGAAATGCCTGACGTTCAATTAAATTTTTAAAATCTCACGTGCCTGGGTGAAGAGGCACACGAATGAGAATTGAAGCTCATCTTTGTCAAGTGAAAACTAATGGACTGGTGAGAAAATAACCTAGGTTACCCTTTTCAAATGGGCTTCCAAGGTGGCTCAGTGGTAAAGAATCAGCCTGCCAATGCAGGAGACACAGATTCGATCCCTGGGTTGGGAAGATCCCCTGGGAGGAGGAAATGGCAACCCACTTCAGTATTCTTGCCTGGGAAACCCCACGGACAGAGGAGCCTGATGGGCTACAGTCCATGTGGTCACAGAGTCGGACACGACTGAGCAAATGAGCATGCATGCATGCACCCTTTTCAAATAGTGTTTTCAGTAACCTAGAAGAAGCCTCAAGTCACTGCGATTCTTCGCCTGAAGGCATCATTCAACAATGCCAGCATACAAACGCTAGGTATAACTAGACAGGTAACAGAAGTAAAACAGAAGGGAAAAAAAGGACAGAGAAAGAAACAAAACCGACAGCCACTCTTGTGCTACATTATGATTCCTCCTCTTCTGGAATACTGCCCACAGATTTAATTGACACTTATCAAAATGTTAACTTATCCTTCAAAAAAGGATAAGTAAAATAATCTAGGAGACGCTGTAAGCTAAGGAAAAGATGAAAAATCATTACTACCAGAAAGTCAAAGACCCAAGACACATTGTCAAGAATTATAAAAGCATACAAGCTGAGTGAGAATGAATTTAGATGCGGTAGGGGATGAAAATAAAAAAGACAGTGTCCCTCTCTTTAGAAGGGAAGTACATTTCTTTGTTTGCAAAATTCACTAGGCAAATGGCTTAAAACTTAAGGGATGTAATTCTATAAAAGAGCAACTGAAAGGAAAAACTTTATTGAATAGAAAGTAAGACATATCTCAAGAGAAGATACAGGATGAAATACAGCTAAATTCAAAGAGTTTAGATAAATGAAGCTTATGGATATTAGATCCATGCCAGATTTTTATAATGTCAGGATGCACAGGGTAGACATATCCCTTTTAAAGCTGGCTTTATAAAGGGAACCATGGTACTGTTTCTAAATGTTCCTTGGTACCATTGTTAAGAGTAAGAAATCCTAAGCTAGATAAATTACTCTTCTTGAATCAGCCAAGATATTCAAATGTTCATAAAAATAAAAGGCAGGGAAACAGCTGAAAAAAGATAGAAAACATCATCTCATTCCCTTACTGAAAAGGATATCATCTAATCTATGTGAATACTTAAAATTAACAAAATAGGAATGAATGGGGCCATGCCTCTGAGTTTAGACCAGAGGCTCCCAGTTTAATGGCTAAAAAGAACCATCGTTCACTTCCTGAGATGAAAACATGTCAGGATATAGCAGTTCTGCTACTCCAAGATCTAGAGAGAGGAGTAGTTCTCTCTTGCAATGCCACAGGCTCTACTGCATACTCCTCAGTGCTCCGTACTTGAACCCTTCAGTCAATACTTCAGTCTCCTCTACACATTGCTTATGCAAAGAATGAGCCATTGGGACCAAAGGACCAAAAGAGAATTTAAATCCCCCACCACAAGGGACATTGCGGGGGCGGGTAGCACTCTCTGTTAGGTCTTCTATGTCAAAACCCTTCAGACGATATCTAACATGAAGACTTGGAATATTCCTGAATTGACCCCTACACAATGGTGAGCAAAAAATGGAGATGGCAAAATGGCATGCCTATGCTTGTGTGTACAGTTCTGCACGGACATATGCATATATGCGCATACACACACACACACACACACACACACACACACACACACCAGTCTATTCCATTTGTATATAATGCCTAAAGAGAGGTCTTGGCCAACTCTGGGGGAAGGGTTTCAGATTGTTACCTTCTTCTTGATATCTACTGGAATCATCTGGATTTTGTACAAGATACTATTGTGAATGTTAGAAATCAAGAAAGGGATGCAAGTGCTATAATCCTACAGACAGAATGTTAACTTAGTCTGTTCTTGCAGTTATTTCCCTCTGCTTTTCCACTTTTTACTTCTGTCCACCTTCCTCCTTCCAGGTAAGAATTCACCAGCTCTAAATCACCTTCCCTGACTTACCTCACCTGCTCAGGCTTCAGCATGACTTGCGCCCAACCACGTGTTTCTGCATTATATTTTAGCTGCTCATTGTGGCCTTATAATTGTACTCTAGCTTTCCACAAGCATGCATCTTGCCTTCACACTTACAGACCTGCTGCACCTTCTGCTGCTGATCTAAGTACAGCATGGAGTGTATAGATGCACTAGCAACTTCAAATGAAGACAGTGTATCCTTGGTGCACAAGTCAGAAATCTGATTTAGTTTGCAGGACTAGATAAAACCGGGGCCCAGGGTGAGAACACACGAGAAAATAATGTTGCTTTCGGAAAGGCTTTTGGAACAATGGAAACGAACTACAGAATCACCAGAAGGACAACTCCACAATTCTAATGCTGGTTATGCCACTGTCAGCACCTTAAGCCAAAAAAGGCTGAGTAACCTGGAGTTAGACATTCTGTGCCTCAGTTTCCTTATCTACAAAAGGGGATGATGAAGAAAAACCTCTCTGCTTCCTGACCAAACAAAATCAAATTACTTCTTTAAAAGATGTATTCTTGAACTAGGGCTTCCAGGTTAGCTCAGCTGGTAAAGAACCCACCTGTAATGCAGGAGACCCTGGTTGGATCCCTGGGTCGGGAAGATCTGGAGAAGGGATAGGCTTCCCACTCCAGTATTTTTGGGCTTCCCTGGTGGCTCAGACAGTAAAGAATCTGCCTGCAATGTGGGAGATCTGGGTTCGATCGCTGGGTTGGGGAGATCCCCTGGAGGAGGGCATGGCAACACACTCTAGTATTCTTGTCTGGAGAATCCCATGGACAGAGGAGCCTGGTGGGCTACAGTCCATGGGGTTGCAGAGTCAGACATAACTGAGAGACTAAGCACAGCACAGTCCAACACCCTTGAACTAAATACTTATTGGGTATTTACTATCACTAGACATTATGCTACACACATTCTTGCGTAACCATCTAAGCAAAAGGCCCTGGAGATGGAGTCACAAGGAAGCATCTAATCAAGGTACCATTCTGTCTCTTCCTGAACTACAAGGCACTTAATCTGTCTGTGCCTCAGTTTCCTCATTGTACAAATGTGAACTAAAATATACATGTCAGGGGCTGTGTGAATTGAGTAATATAATATGCCTTAACATGAAAAATAGTATTCAAATATATGACAAAATGAAAATGTAGATATACAACTCTAAGAATTTTACAGCCACCATCATAATTGATATTGACAGATATATTCCAGTCAAGCTTCACTCTAATACTATTGGAGCTTTACATTTAAGTCATGTTTTTAGTTTAGCCCAAATAAATTGTCAGCCAAAATCTATTTTTAAATGTTTCACAATGTATTTGCAAAAGAATTTCTCATATTCTCCAATAACCATTCCAGCTATCAAATCATGCCATTATTATCTGAAAATATTCCTTTTAAATCATATCAGTTTGGGTCATATTTTATTGATATATAATATTCATATAGTACCTTACTAATCTTTTAACAAATATTAACTACTTAATTTTCATATATCCTTTGGAGATAAAATATTTTTCTGACAACTACTTTTATGCTTTATACAAAAACTTAAGTGTAATTAGAAAACAGTGAATGAAAATATCTCAGTTGTTACTTAATGTACTTACACATGGAAAAAAAAGTTTTCCATTTCAATGCTTTCACTCTGAAAGTCAAGATAGCATTAAAATATAGGGAGAGATGGGAGGCAAACACATCTCACTAAGAAAGTAGCAAATGACAGAATTCCAGGAAATCCCAGGAAAACTGGAAATTGACAAGGTTTTCCTTAAGACTTCTGTATCACCCTTGATACCTTATTCCTTCTTGTAACTGTGAAGACAGTGCTCCTGAGTAATCCTCACCCTTGAAGCCCAGGTTTTTAAATAACTCCTAGATATTCTGGTAAACTAATCCATGCTACTAGAAGGAGAAGGGGATGACAGAGGATGAGATGGTTGTATGACATCATCAACTCAATGGACATGAGTTTGAGCAAACTGGAGATAGTGAAGGACAGCCTGGTGTGCTGTAGTCCATGGGGTCACAAAGAGTTGGACATCACTGAACAACTGAACAACAAACAGCAACTAGAAGTTTACACATTATGCTATCTAAAAGTGCCTTCTCCAGAGATTAACCCAAAAGTATTTCTGGGATGTTTAAATATTTGGGGGGTATTTTTTTTGTTAAAATCATGTTCTAAAGTCAAAATTCATCCAAAAGAAAAGACAGCCATTTTAGATGCTTTCTGGACAACATGATATTGTATCCATAAATAAAATGATCAAAGATAAACATATGTGTGTGTGTATAATATATATCGGGCTTCCCAGGTGGCACAGTGGTAAAGTGGTAAAGATTTCTTCTGTCAATGCAGGAGATGCAAGAGAAGTGGGTTCATCCCCTAAATGGAACCCAAATATTTTATATACCTGGATGCTTATACAACCCTAACCCTAACCCTAATTGTACACAGAATTGTGTGAATCACAATACTATATGTAGAACCATGTAGTATCACTCACCATCATATACAATCAGGTCTAAGTGCATTTTTCATACACCCAACTATCCTATTTGCCATTAAGAGAGCCACAGTTCCAAACATAATTGCTCCCCCATTCAAACATTTTCAGTGGCTCCCATGATTAGAGACCACTTTTTACATGTTTTTTAAAGGGTCCCTACGCAAAGAAAAATGAAACCTTGGGGGAATGGGGTGATACACGTTGCTAAAATGAGGGAAACATCCTTGAAATCTTAGGTTGTAAATCAATCATTCATGTAAATTTGGGATCTATTTCTTAGCAACCTCGACATGTTGACGTTCTCCTGGGAGTTTACTATAATCTTTGCTCATCTCAACCTACACCAATTCCCCAGGTGATTTTACCCAAAGTCTTGACTTCAAATGGTTTTGGCATAAAGATGAGTTCCAAAAGGATATCTTTCTCTTGACCACTCCCCAAAAGGCCAACACATCTCCAGGATCCCACACAACATCAACCCTTGTATGTGCTCACAGGCATCTCAGATTTGACTTGGCTGGGCAAGAATTAGCCTGAGCCATTGGGCTAAAATAACCACACAACACCGTCCCCTGGTAAAGGCATGAGATACACTGATCAAGACTGCTGTTTTATAACCACGGCCTGAGGCACTTCAGGGAGGTGAGCACCAGCTTGTCGGCATTATTTGCGGATAACAGTGTGACAGATGATTTTCACCTGGTCTCAGAAAGTCTCCTGGAAAGCGGTGCCACCGAGGCTGACGATATGGCAAGAAAATGCCGAAGTGGCCAGCAGGGGACTGGAAACTCCAGTTAAGACGCCGTTTTGGTCTTCCTGGTCTCATGGCGTTCTAAGCACATACAGGGGGTTCTAAGAGTATGGCCTGGCATGGACTGTGGGTCTGCAGTACTGAGCCATGTTCCCGCACTGTTACTGGGGGTCCTATGAATCTTCTTTGGCACGAGTGGTAAAGAACCATCTACCAATGCAAGAGACATAAGAGTGGTGGGTTCAATCCCTGGCTTGGGAAGATCCCCTAGAGGAGGGCATGGCAACCCTTGCCTGGAGAATCCCATGGACAGAGGAGCCTGGTGGGCCACAGCCCACAGGGTCGCCAAGTGTCAGACATGACAGAAGTGACCTAGCATGCACACACACATAGCTCTTCTTCAGTAACCAAAGTCTGTCTAATGGACACTATCAGAGCCCAAAACTAAGTTCCCCCAGCACTCTTCCTCATCTCAGAAAAATGAAAACTGCCTTCTCTTAGTTCCTCAGGACAAAAATATTCGGGTTATCTTCAACGCCTCACCTTTGCCCTGCCCATCTTGTCCGTGAGTAAGTCTCACTGGCTAGCCTTGCAAACCATATCTAGAATCTAACCATATCTTACAACCTTTACGACAACTACCGTATTTCAAGCTCCCCTTATCCCTGATCCATCACTAGGGTTACCGCAGGAGCCTCAGAACTGCTTTCTCAGTTTCTGCCCATCGCCTCCTGCAGTCTATCTTCAAGTCGGCAGCCAGAGGGATCCTGGTGAAACACACGCGAGAGGACACTCATCTGTACCAAAAAAGCCAAACTCCTGATTATCACTTACAAGGCCCTACAGGACTTGGCCATCATTACCTGCCTGACATCCCTCTCTACCATGCCCTCCCAGCATCCCAGCTGCTCCTCTGCACGCAAGGGACGCTCTCATCTCTGGGATACGCTGAGCCCTCTGCTGAGTGTTATTCCCCAGATGGCTCCTGAGTTAATTCCCTCATTAAAAGTCACCTTATCCATGAAGCTTCTTCAGTGACCTCATCTAACATTCATCACCAGGACCATCCAACATTTCCTATCCCTCTTCACTCTTATGTTTTTCTCTTGAGACTTATCACTCCCTAATAAACTCTCTTCCCTTAGGAGAATGCAAGCTTACCCAGAGCAAGAATTTTCACGTTTTATTCTCTACTGTGTTTCAGTGCCTGGGACAATGCACATAGCAGGAATTTAATAAACACTTGTGAACTAATAATGATAGTAGAATTAATATAAAACAAAGTTTTTCTTTTTTTTTAAGTCTAGTCTGTTGGCATTCTAAGGCAGGTAGCTCCAGGCATCCCCTGGTACCCAGCCAATGCCCTCAGTGGCACTCCTCCTCCAGAAGGAGGGGACCAGGCCTAGGATAAAGCCCACCTCCTTCATATGGAACAAGAGGCCTTGCTCTGCTCTACCAGAGTTGCTCATAATGCCGCCCCTCACACCCAGACAATCCAGTTACACCATGCCTTCTGCCTCAAACATCTGCTGATCCCCAGGTTTCCTCCAGAGAGCTCTGATTACACAATGAAAATCCAGTTTCCCTTTCACTATTTCTGTGTCTTCTCCACTCTCACTGGGTGGTTAATTTCTTCCTCAGCAGCTCAGCTCCAATCTGTAAGTACTTATCTCATGATTAAGTTCATAACAGTCTCTTCCATTGACTCTGGAGGAGAGAGGATCTTAAGAGAAGCCAAGTTATTTCCATCACTTTACTTGGCTCAATATCCAGCACAAAGGTCAACACAGTGGAAGTGCTCAATAAACACCACTGAATGAATCCATAAGAACAAAACTGAAAGGAGGGAACCATGCAGAGAATATAATCCCCCCAACAGGAAAACTCCAAGACCTAGATCTGAGGCTACTACATGACCTACCACATGTTAAATGTGTCCATTTCTTCACCCAAAGAGCAGATAGAATGAATACCTTCCCTACCTACCTCACAGAGGGTAGAGCTCAAATGGTAAAACAAGAGTAAAATATCCCATGAAATACTTTTTATCAATGTATAGATCAAAAAATTTTGCTCTTTTTTAAAATCTCATAACTGATTCAGCAAACATGGAAATAACTAGATCAAAACCAGGTACATCTAATTTAAGAGTTTTCAGTAGTCACATATGGATGTGAGAGCTGGACAATAAAGGCTGTTGTTGCTGCTACTGCTGCTGCTGCTAAGTCACTTCAGTCATGTTGGACTCTGTGCGACCCCATAGATGGCAGCCCACTAGGCTCCCCCGTCCCTGGGATTCTCCAGGCAAGAACACTGGAGTGGGTTGCCATTTCCTTCTCCAATGCATGAAAGTGAAAAGTGAAAGTGAAGTTGCTCAGCCGTGTCTGACCCTTGGCAACCCCATGGACTGGCTCCTCCATCCATGGGATTCCAGGCTCCTCCATCCATGGGATTTTCCAGGCAAGAGTACTGGAGTGGGGTGCCATTGCCTTCTCCGGCTAAGTGCTGCAAAATTGATGCTTTCGAACTGTGGTGCTGGAGCTGACTCTTGAAAGTCCCTTGAACAGCAAGGAGATCAAACCTGAATACTCTTTGGAAGGGCTGATGCTAAAGCTGAAGCTGTAATATTCTGGCCACCTGATGCAAATACCTGACTCATTGCAAAAGACTCTGATGCTGGGAAAGAGTGAAGGCAGATGGAGAAGAGGGCGACAGAGGATGAGATGGTTGGATGGCATCACCAGTTCAATGGACGTGAACCTGGGCAAACTCCAGGAGATGGTGAGGAACAGGCATGCCTGGCGTGCTGTAGTCCATGGGATCGAGTGGAGTTGGACACAACTTGGCAACTGAACAACAACAACCTGTAACTCAGATGGTAAAGAATCTGCCTGCCATGCAGGAGACCCAGGTTTGATCCCTGGGTCAGGAAGATCTCCAAGAGAAGAGAATGACAACCTACTCCAGGATTCTTGCCTGAAGAACTTCATGGACAGATAAGCCCAGTGGGCTACAGTCCATGGGGTCCCAAAGAGTAGGACTGAGTAACTAACACTTTTACTTTTTTTCACATATCTAATATAACTATGCCTCTACTGGCTTACAACAACATTCAAACAGTGTTGTCCAAAAAGAATGTTAAAATACAGGTTATATATTCTCTATGTATATGGAGAGAAAGCTATGTTATAGAATATAAATCACTGCATACAGAGGACTATAATTTGATATTCATTACACTTTACTAAATAAAATGATATAGAACTTTGCAGCAAACTTTAATTCTTATTACCTGTTTTAAGAGGCAGTAAATTCAAGAGCTAAAAGCATAGGCTCTGGAGTCTGTCCAGTTAGCTTTGACTAACAGTACAGTCTAACTTTTAGAAAATTAGCTCCTTCTGATTCAGTTTCACATAAGTTAAATATACATAATAAAGCACATTCCTCATAGAGTTGTTTAAGAGAATTAAAGGAGATAATACATATAAAGAGTTAGAACATTGCCTTGCACATAGAAATTAGTCATTAAATTTTGGCTATTATTAATGTATTCATGACTCTTGAAATTTAAAGATGTTTCCATATATTTTTCTGTACTGATATCAAACTAACAAATGTAAAGAAAGTTGAAAAATCAAAGTTTTCAAAGTATTTCATCCCAGAATAGATCTCTTGTCTTGACATCTCTGCCGCCACCTCAATCTTGCCTTAGAGGACCTGTGCCAAAAACAGCACTTAGATGGAACACACATGTTGGGAATCAAAAGAGAAGAGGAAGTCGCTCTCATGTGCCTTAAGGCGGCATCCCCCTATCTCCCCTTCCCCCCTGCCCCCAAGCCTAGGCTATCCTGTGACACAACCGCAGCGTGGAATGAGGTTGCAATCGCCCACTCAGAGGTGTAATTAATAGAAAAAAAAAAAAAAAAAGCAGAGACATCACTTTGCTGACAAAGGTCCATTTGGTCAAAGATATGGTTTTTCCAGTAGTCATGTATGGATATGAGTGTTGGACCATAAAGAAGGCTGAGCCCCAAAGAAATGATGCTTCTGAACTGTGGTGTTGGAGAAGACTCTTGAGAGTCCCTTGGACTGCACAGAAATCCAACCAGTCAATCCTAAAGGAAATCAATCCTGAATATTCATTGGAAGGATTGATGCTGAAGCTGAAGTTCCAATACTTTGCCACTTGAGGCAGAGCCGACTCATTGCAAAAGACCCTGATGCTGGGAAAGACTGAGGGCAGGAGCAGAAGTGGGTGATAGGGGATGAGATGGTTGGATGGCATCACTGACTGAATGGACATGGGTTTGAGCAAACTCCAGGAAATAGTGAAGGTCAGGGAAGCCTGGCGTGCTGCAGTTCATGGGGTCACAAAGAGTCGGACATGACTTAGCGACTGAACAATAACAACAAAGATTAGGTTAACTGTAGGTTAACTGATGTTGGTCTTACTGTCTTACTATCCACTTCCTCCTCCTTTCCCACTCATTACAAAAAGAATCCAGAATTCCTTCTCTATCAGCACTAGGCCTGAACTTTTATCACCTGTCTCACCCTCAGCTCTGAAAGCCATGGAAGAGTGCAAACGCCTAGGAATAAAACCAGATCTGAAGACCTGAACTTTGATCCTAATGATACTGTCCGGAGTAAGTCAATGGGGCTTTCTGTGTCTTAGTTTTCTAATCCTTAGAGCTGCAATATGACTGCTTAATATGACTACTCATGAGGCTTTAAGGCAGGAGTAAAAAGGAAAATAAACATGGGGAAAACACTTGGAAATTTATGAGAATCACACAAATGAAATGTAGTTCTAATATACGATTCCTGGCTCATTCGCTTTCCTCCCTATTTAGACACTGATCTTGACCCTTGGAGCCATGCCATTACAAAGATTTCTCTGATAAGAAGAAGTTATATTCAAAGAGAGAAAAATAATTTATTTAAACCACAGGGTTAGAAAGGTGATGGATATGACTATAAATAACATGCAACCTCTGCATTTAAAAGTACTGAATAAGCACCAAAATCCTTAAGATTTTTTGAGAAGCAAAAATACTCAATCAGCAGTGAATATCAATAAGGCTAAAATGGATTGCCTGTGGATAGCAGAAAGAAATAAAAATTAGGTCATATACTGAGTTCCATTTGTGTTTATTCCAAAAAAAAAAAAAAAGTAACATTTTCTTTCTCTGCCAAAGACAAACAATCTCTCTGGAGAAGGTAAGAATGCAACTACCTGAAACAGAAGCTTCCACCCAATTAAGAGATAAGCAGGGAAGGAAAAATAACAACAGCAGCAAACAAGCCTAACACTTCTTGAGCACCTCAATGCCTTACATGGATTATCTCATTACTCCTCACAGCAACCTGTTTGATAGCTTTTCTTCCTTCATTCTAGATAGATTAAGAATTAGAGAGGAAAATTACTTGTTCAAGATAACACCTCTAGTAAAGTACTCAAATGGAGTTTAAAACATCTTATCCAATCCCAAAGTTTAGATTTTTACCACAACTTCATGTTCCCTCTGCCCAAATAACCAGGAGCTCTTCTAAACCTCAAGGGAAGTGGGGATTCTTCAAAGATTTTTAGTACCACTACAGATGATATGCACAAATCAAGAGTGAAGTGGAAATGAGCTTATGCAGGAATAGGAAATGGGATGGTTGAATCAATATTCTCTGTCAGGTGCATACATTGTCAATACTGAAAATGTTGCCATCATTTACAAATAGTAGGGAATTCAGTATCTAGTGGCTAAAGAACCTTTCCAAAATTTAAGTCCAATAGGTGAGATGCAGAAGTGCTGAATGTGGTAGATGAGAAAAAGAGCGTACGAGCTTTCATAGCTTTTAACAAAACTTGAATGAGAACTTGTGTGTGTGTTCTATAAATAGGGTGATAAAAGACAGAAGTAACATTTGGGGATCCATGGCAAGAGGGAATATGAGAAGAAAGGTCATAGAGCAAGAAACTGGATAAAAAATCACTAGTAATTTCTTCCCTCAATCGACTGTCCCAACTCACTCAAATGATGCACAAAACCAAGCATAACATGAGGAAGAAACTGCTCAGTTGGTGACTCACAGATGGTTTTCAATCTCATTTGACTTAAAACTGGTAAGAAAAATAGGCTCCATAGAAAAATGAATATATATAGATCATTAAAATGTGTTCAACTATGAAATAAAATTCTAGGGTTTTCATCTTGACCAAGATTCTTGGTTGGACCAATGTATTCTTTTAAACAAAAGAAATCTACAACAAAAATATAGCCATCTCCAAGGAGTCTAACTGAAATTTTTACATCATTTTGGGACTAACTTTTTTTTGAAAAAAAAAAAAAAGTTTTTCCATAAGGATACTACTCTGCCATTATAGAGTAAATTAAAACTAAATTACTTTTTATTCAAAAACTCCATTTTTCTGTGTTAGTAGTAAATTGCTTTTAGTCGGGGTTTAGAGAAGCAATGATTAATCACTTCTGCCCAGACACCTAAAAAAGCCAGTTACTGGAGTTATACTTTGGTGAGATTAAAGAAGTGAGCTACGGCTTGTTGACCATGAGGGGTGCCCACCTGAAGCGGGTCGCGCCACAAACCCATCTTTTCTTTCCTACGACGGCCAGCGCCACAATTACTGCCCTTTTCCCGCCTTCCGTTTTCCCTTCATTCGTCACAGCCAAGTTTCTCAGCCAGCAAGGGGCCTCTCGCCTTGAGGGCCTCCAGCAGGGTGACCCCACGTGCACGGGCATTCACTAGCAGTTCCAAGACAAGGCAAATGGAAAGAAGGGAGGTGACAATAGGAAAGAAGCAGAGAAACACAAGGGCCGGAGGGGATGAGAAGGAGCAGCAAGACGGAGAATAAAGGAGAAGCAGGAGAAGAGAGAGGCAGCACAATACCAAGAAAAAGAAACGGTGGCCAAAGAGGCCCAGGCTAAGAAGAAGAGAGAAGAGGACCCCACAGGCAGATGCTGAGTTACTGCCTCTTCTTACTTGTCTTCCCCGCAGGGAAAACGGAGTAACAACTCCTGGGGGCCTCACCTGGATGAGTTCGTCCAGCTCGGTTGAATTGACACAGGCATGTTGGGAAATAAACGTCTGCTTCTGGATCACGATGGTGGTCCGCTGGGAAATCTCGTGAGGCTGCTCCAAGGCTTTGAACACGGTGGCTCCGATGATGAGATAGAGGACGACCACCAGGAAAATCGTGGAGACCGTCTTCCATTTCATAACATTGATGGTCGTGTCACTCTCCACCCGGGAAGCAAGCACGGTGGGTTTGGTGGAGAAGGAGAGCCTGGGTTTGGAGTTCTGAGCAGCAGACTTAGGATCCAGCAAATCAGGGGCCGCCACTGCCAACAACAGAGAAGGGAGGTTAGAGGGGTCAGCAAAAGTGGTCTGGACTCCGCCTGCTATCCTGGTGAGAGCTCCAGAGCCTAAACCAGAAGTGTGCCCATGAGGTCGCATCCAGGACCGTATATGAGGTTCAGGGAGAAGGGGGTGGGTCTCAGCTCTCTGCTGCTATTGGGGTTTCCAATAGGAGGAGGAAAAAACCAGGAGGTGGACCAAGAACCTTTTAAAAAATGAATAAAAGAATGCCTGCGGTCTTCCTAATTAATTTAACAATGCATACCTGTCCAACGTGCTAGTGAACACATTTGCAGAACTCCTAAGAGTTGATGGTACTAAAACTAGCTATCTGAATGCTCATAAAGAAGGCTAAGGTATTATTCCTATTCTCAAGAACACTCTATATCACAAGCAAATTATCTAAAAATTCGTTACAATAAAGGGACTGTATTATAAGTGAATTTGCACTCCAGACATTGTTGCTCGAAGTAAAATATTAGTAATTATCTGGTAAAACGTGATGGCAAATAAACCACTCAATAGCTCTATCATTTCTTTTTGCCCGTGTCCAAAGTGGGCTCATGATTAAGTATTCTCTGTATTTTGTTATTCAATCTCTGATATCTTGAAAAAAGAAAAACAAAAGTATTGTCACCCATTCTGGCTCAATCACAGGCGCAGCCAAGAGATGACATGTTCTTTCCATTTCAACAATGAACATTATCAAGAAAAAAAAAATTAAAACCTTGTCTCACACCTTAGACCTACAGGCTCTGTACAAAGCTAATTGCTCCATTAGAGTGGATTTATGTTTCTCTTACAAATTCCCATATACTCTGGGGTGACTCTAAATCCATTTATTATTTATCTCAGCTGTTCCAAAATATCATTAATGGATTTATTTTTAGAAAATTCAAGAGATACTAGACTTCCACTTGCTAAAGGGAAAATAAGCCATTTACTACAGAGTATTTGATTGGAAAGGCAACACTGAACCAAAAGGGGTAACAGAATGGCTGTAAGATGGGACACTTCAAAATATCATTAACTCGGACAGGATAATTGATTTACCATCCATAATTCTTACAAATATAAGTAAAATTACTTTGTTGTTGTTGTTGTTATTTAGTTGCTACGTCATATCTGACTTTTTTCAACTCCATGGCCGGTCAGGCCTCTCTGTCCATGGGATTTCCCAGGCAAGAATACTGGAATTTCCTTCTCCAGAGGATCTTCCCGACCCCAGGGATTGAATCCACGTCTCTTGCGTTGGCAGGTGGATTCTTTACTCCTGAGCCATGAGGGAAGCCCAAAATTACTTTGGTGTTTAATAAAATTATAACCTAATCTGAATAACCGGAGAAGGCGATGGCACCCCACTCCAGTACTCTTGCCTGGAAAATCCAATGGACAGAGGAACCTAGTAGGCTGCAGTCCATGGGGTCTCGAAGAGTTGGACACCACTGAGCGACTTCACTTTCACTTTCCACTTTCATGCATTGGAGAAGGCAATGGCAACCCACTCCAGTGTTCTTGCCTGGAGAATCCCAGGGACAGAGGAGCCTAGTGGGCTGCAATCTATGGGGTCGCACAGAGTCGGACACGACTGAAGCGACTTAGCAGCAGCAGCAATCTGAATAACACTTTTTAGGTAGGTACATAAGAAATACCTATGCAATTGCACCCAAACATCATACAGGTAGCTGAAATTACTTGAAAATAAGAAGGGAATAAGGAGTGTCAATTTTCACATGACTACATACTCTGCCCTCTTGTCTACCACTGTGAGTTAACTGTAGGACCGCCACAGTTGGCGTTCATAAAATAAATCATCTGTGCCCATCTGAAAGAAGCTTTGCAAACAAAGCTATGTGAAGCACCAGAACTAAGTAAGGAGTGTTGTGTAATGATGGCAGGTAACAAAGCACTGCTCAATCAGCATAACTCTGAATGATTCGGACTTTGAAGGGAAGTCAGGGCCCTGATGAAGTAACTGTAGCTTGGGCTCCAAGTGGGGATTCCACATAAGTACAGGTCATTTCAGCAGATTCAAATGGTTCAACCTGCTATGCACAGATATGTACACATTTTCCTCCTGATACTGTCACCTGCTTCAAATAAAACCACAAATTAGCAGACACCTTTTAACATGTGATATTCATAAAGGAAACTTCATCTCAAATAAGCATTGGATATGTGTTTCATGGCTACAGGCCATGGGATCTGGACTGTAGACCACAGAGTCCCACACAACTGATCAACTAAGCATGGCACAGCATGTGTTCAAGGCTTTAATTTTTTGAAACATTTTAATAGAAATGTTGATAACAGCTGAAATTACTGTCATCTGCTGTCTAGCCACCTCACCCCACCTCCAAGCTGCTTAGTGAGTCTCAGTGAAAAATAAAGGTCATCATCTAAAATTAAGCCATCTTTGGAACAAAAATAACAGAAAATCACTCAGAAACTCCACATTATCTCTCTGAAGGAAGCTGTCCAAGCCTTTCCTCCCCAGTTCTCTGTGCTCTCTTCTCATCTTTCTGATTTTTCCCATCACTGATTTCTTGTCTGCAGCACTGGAAAACACCAAGACCTTGATGCTTCCAAATCCCAATCCTAAATTGCAATGCCAAATTAAGATATTATATGATTAGGGGGAAAAGGAAGAGTTTTTTTTTTAAGACTGTGTGTGTACTGTGTGTATTATTAAGCTAAAACATTTCCTGGTGTATTTTAATTCTTTTAAGTTATTGCTTTTTCTTTTTAATTAGTAGAAGTATATATAATGCACATTGGCAGACAGAATGGGCAGAACCTGGTGAAACACCAAAATAAAAAACAACAGTCTTTCCGCACGAATATGGGGAACCCTCTGGGTTTCCATCTCCATGTCGTTTGATGTATGATCTGAAGAGAAGCTCCTTAGAATAAGGAATCAAAGATTCACCCCTTCCACACACTCTGGGCACCATCACGCCTTCCCTTCTCTGCCTGCAGCACCTCACAGCCTCCGCTTAATCCTAGCCTCTCATCAGCACCCACGTCTGTCTTCTTCGCTCCCGGCCACAACTGACGACTCGATTCCAGGAGAAATGGGCTTTTTTTCAGCACCACTGCCTATGCCACCGCGCTGTAGGCAACAAGTGTGACCAGGGTCACCCGTCGGGCGACTCCCAAGGGCTGACCCTCCTCCTTCGGAAACTCCCCTAAGTGTCCCAAACCTACACCCAAGACAGATGCAAAACGCCCAGGCACCCGCGGGAGAGTGGGGAGAAGCAGCCAGGAGTGGATCCGGGGATAGATTTATCTCCAACCCCAGATTGGGATCCAGCACCTTGGACGGGAAACGAAAGGTGGAAAACGTCCGCGTGCTGCCAGCGGGGCTTTTACAACCCTCCCGGGACTGGCTGGGACGGAAAACGCGCGGCGGGAGATGGGGAGGGGGGGTACCCGGGGGTCTCACCTCCTGCTCTATAGCCGGCTCTCTCCCGCGAGGCGCTGGGAAGCATGAGGCATGCAGCATTCACAATTTTTTTTGTTTTTGGAAAAAGACGGACTTGAAGCTTTTACAAACAACACGCCATTGTACTCACTTATTCAGAGACGGGCTGCGCGCTCCAAGCTGCACAGGCAGGCATTTTTTTTCCCCCGGCTTTGTTTTACAAGGTGGGGAGAGCCAGGGCTGGACGCGGGGAGGGAGGAGGGGAGCGTGAGAAGACACGGAATCGCGGGAAGGAGGGGACACCCGCGGGCCGGGCAGAGGGCGAGGCCGAGGCCAAGTTGTGCTGGGGCGCCGCCGCCCCCGCGCGCGCCTGCGGCCGGGCCCGGGTCACCCGGAGAGCGCGGGCGACCCGGGTCCCGCGCCGGCCCGCAGCCGCCGCCGCCGCCGCGCGCTCCGCCCCGGGCTGCGCGCTGGCCCGGCCCCGGCGCGGCGCGGCGCGGGGGCGGTGGGTGCAGCCCGAGCGGCCGTGCGCCCCGGCGTCTTTGTGCGCGAGCCTCGCTCAGCCCCTCTTCGCATGTCTTTGTGCGTCTCCCCGGCAGAGCCCTCGGCGCCCCGGGGGCGAAGGTGGGGATGGCATGGTCTGGGCGCGCCGGGCGCCCTCCAGCTCGCAGCTCGGCCGGCCGCCGCCGCTCTCCCTTCCAGGCTCGCTCCTTTCCCTCCTTTCGGAACTCCCTCCCCCTGGGCTCCCCGCCCCCCCTTCCCCGTCCGTCTCACCGCCTGGGCTCGCCTCCCCGCCAGCCCTGCGAACCCAACCCTCGCCTCGTCTCCCCTGGCTCTTCCGAGGCCCCCTCAATCCGCGTCCCTGCCTGCGGGCCCAGCCCTTGGGTTCACCTGCTGCCTCTTCTCTCAGACCGGTCCGCTAACCCTGCCCCCTCTCTCTACATCCTCACTCACGCTCTCGGGTACACCCGGCTCCAACCTGTCTCCTTCCAGGTCGGGTTGCAAGGTGTGGGACCGAGCTGTGGGGAGCGGGGTCCTGGACTCCAGCACGTGGGCATCCTCTCCTCCCTCCCCCACCAGGGCTGTACAGAAACGTACCCCCTGAGATCCCTGGAGTGGGGGCAGTAATAAGGATGCTGATTTCTTCCAGCCCGCGCCTGGGAAAGGTTTATCAAGCCCCAGCGACCTCCACCCCCCATCTTCCAGGGTGCTGGACCTGGGCAACTAGCTTTTGTCAGCACAACGTTGATCGAATCGGGAAGGGCACCGGGAGCCAGGGTGAAGACATTTAGGGATGCAAAGGAAATGAAAGAAAAATCCATTTGGTTCTCAGGGCAAGACCTCTTTGGCCGGGCACAGAGGTTGCGAATGTGGTCGGTGGGGACCCCCGGACCTCAGTCTGAACTCGGTGCTCCGCGCGCACCTCCGCACCCGGATCCTAGCTTGTCAGGAACCTAGACGTCTCCCAGACTGGCAGACCGCCGCGCTGGGGCAGCTGGACTCCCGGCGATCGGGGAGCGGGAGGGGGAGAGGGCGGGAACCGAACCCGCACGAGAGAGGGCAGAAAGTGGGCAGAAGCCCGACTGCAGCTGTGGTGGACGAGTCTTCTCGCCGCACACAGGCTGTAACGGAACTTCAGCCGGTTTGTAAACTCTTTCCTTCTTCCCACTTGCGCAGCGGGAATCCTCTGCTGACCTCCGCCCTCCCACCTCCAGCGCTGTGAGAGAGTTTATGTTCCAGAACGGCTGCTCGGTCAGATTGGAGCATTTCCCCAGGGACCAGGAGAATTTCCTCGTGTAAAGCTATAGACATGAAGGAGGGAGGTAAAGCGGAAAGGCTCTGGATTGTAAAAAGAACGCTGTATGCGAGGCTGTGGCCATCAACGATTTGAAATGCCAAATTACTTTTTAAATTCCAGAATAGACTCAGCTGGCTATCTCCTTCTTTCTCCTAGTAAAAATATTTCCCTTATTAGGAATTCCTTCCTGGTGGAATTGAAACGGTGTTCTTGACTTCTGCTCTCAATAATAAAATAATCGGATGTCCTTTGTAAATTGTGAATCTGATCCTCTCACTCGCCGACGTTAAAACCCTTTCATGGAAGGCGCTTCCTGGTCTGGCTGCTTTTTCTCATTCCTGGCTTCTGTACATATTGTCAGCTTGCGTCACACACCTTTCCCAGTCCTCTTCCCAACTTTACATGACTAAGATCCTGCATCAGTATGGTTCTCCAGAGAAACAGAACAAATAAGATGTGTGTGTGTGTGTGTGTGTGTGTGTGTGTGTGTGTGAATTTTATTTTGGCTCACACAACTATGGGGGCTGCCAGGTCCATCTGAAATCTCTAGGATAATTCTGGAAAATCAGGCAAGAGTTGATGCTTCGGTCTTGAATTTCCTTTTTTCTGGAAAACCTTAGTTGTGCCCTACCCACATCGTCAAGGGTAATCTTTCCTTAAAGTCTACTGATTGTAGATGTTAACCATATCTACAACATACCTCCACAGCACCACCTAGGCAAGTATTTGATGAAATAGCTGGGTGATCTAGCCTAGCCAGGGGCTTCCCTGGTGGCTCAGACTGTAAAGAATTCACCTGCAATGCAGGACACCCAGGTTCTATCCCTGGGTGGGAAAGATACCCTGTAGGAGGAAATGGCACCTCGCTCCAGTGTTGTTGCCTGGAGAATCCCATGGGCAGAGGAGCCTAGCAGTCCATGAGGTCCCAAGAGGCAGACATGATTTAGTGGCTAAACCACCACCACCATAGCCGAGCCAAGGTGACCCATGAAACTAACCATCGTAGGTCTTACTCTCCAGATCCCCCAGCTGCTGAAGTGTCTCCTGAACCCTAGTCTGGCGTCACACTTATATTTCTGTGTGTGCACCTCTCACGTTGTGTTGTGCTCCTTTAACCAGACTGTAAGCTCAGTTCAATAAGCTCAGTTCCTTAATCAGACTGTAAGCTCAGTTCAGTAAGCTCAGTTCCTTAATCAGACCATAAGCTCAGTTGAATACTCATTGGAAGGACTGGTGCTGAAACTCCAATACATTGGCCACCTGATGTGAAGAACTGACTCATTGGAAAAGACCCTGATGCTGGAAAAGATTGAAGGCAGGAGGAGAAGGGGACCACAGAGGATGAGATGGTTGGCTGGCATCACTGACTCAATGGACATGAGTTTGAGCAAGCTCCGGGAGTTGGTGATGGACAGGGAAGCCTGGCGTGCTGCAGCCCATGTAATCACAAAGAGTCGGACACGACTAGGTGACTGAACTGACTACAGTTCAGTTAGGATATAAACCATGGCTCTATGTTCCCCATAGTATCAACAGTAACCAGTGGCTACAGATAAATAGGTGTTTGATAAACATATGAATGAAAGTGTGATTGCAGACATCATTTACCTGACCTCCTTCTAGGCTTTTGGAACTAGGTAGCTTACATTTATAGAAAATGAAATGAATTCACTTCAGAATCATTTTCTACCGTATTATAGGCTTCTTGTTCTCCTAGTAAAATGATCCTAAACATTTTGCATATCCTTTTTTTTTTTTTTTACTTTTCCCCTTTTAATTAACAACTTGCTGGTTCTTTTCTGTTGCATTTGGGTCTTTTGCAAATTTAGCCACCCCTTGCCAAGTACTAGTCCTCTGTCCAGTTGGCTAATGCTTGCTAAAGTGGGAGATTAACTCATAGTTTAAATCTGCCTGTGGGGACTTCACTGGTGGTCCAGTGGTGAAGAACCACCTTGCAATGCAAGAGAAGCAGTTCAATCCCTGGTGAGTTAACTAAGATCCCACATGCCATGGAGCAGCTAAGCCTATGTACTGCACAGCGGCTACTGAGCCCATGCACTCTGGGGTCTGTGGACTACAGCCAGAGAGTCCATGCACCATAACAAAAGGCTGAGTAATGTAGTGAAGATCCCGCGGCCTGCAACTAAGACCAGATGATGCCAAATAAGTAAGTAAATAAATATTTTAAATAATAAAAATAAAGAAATTTGCCTATGTAGTGCCTCCCTTACTCACAGGATGTAAGAATCACCACCAGTCCCAAATGTTGATTGGCCATTTTCCCTTCTCTCAAGTCAGGTGCTGCAGTGGTCTTTCAGGTCCCCTTTGCATATCCTCATATCAGACACACACACACACACACACACACACACACAGACATTTACACACAGACACACACAGAGAGACACTTACACACAGACACACACACACGTACATATAGGGCCGGGGGTAAGGGGCCACAGATTTAACTTACAGAGACATTAAATTAAAATTTTAAAAACAAACAAAATTTAAATCTTTGACATTAGTAGGAATCATTCCAACAAGCTAGCCTCACCTCACAACTAATTCAAAAGAACCAAGAAACTAGTCTCCACACTGACTCTAGCCCCATACAGTCCCTCAGTTAAAGCCTCCTACTCCTTTAAGAGCCTTCTTGTGCTTACTCACCATGTTTGAGATAAAAGGGAAAAAGGGGGAATAGACTAGTTTGTGTATCATTGCAACTCGAGAAACAAGGAAATGAGATGGTTTATCTTGTTTAATTTTACGTCTGCATTTCAGGGCATCTTCCCTGGTGGCTCAGAGGTTAAAGCATCTGCCTCCAATGCGGGAGACCAGGGTTCAATCCCTGGGTCAGGAAGATCCCCTGGAGAAGGAAATGGCAATCCACTCCAGTATTCTTGCCTGGAGAATCCCATGGATGGAGAAGCCTAGTAGGTTACAGTCCACGGGGTCGCAAAGAGTCGGACACGACCGAGCGACTTCACCTTCATCTACAAAGGTGGTTTAGAAAGACTAGATGAACTCTATTTCTTTCATGCTCCCAGCCCCAGGCTATGCAATACCTGCTAACTTTATTTTACTGGATGGGAAACCCTGAAATACATAATAAAAATTCTGCACCCCAAATTCCATACTCCCTTCATTCCAGTGCTTTCAGATTCTGTTGTGCTCAACTAGAAGCAAGAAATCTACACTACTTCACTTTCACGTTTAATTTCTTTTTTGACCTTGCCCTACTCAAAGATAAAACAAAAAAACAAAACAGAACATGCCACTGACTTTTCCATAGTTCCATTCAGACCTGGAATTTTACAATCAAGGTCACTTCTGTAAGTATCCTAACTCTGCCACTTGTGAACAATGTGAATTTGAGGGAGTCCTTCTCTCTCTCTGACCATCAGTTCCCTCATCCATAAAATAAGAACACTACACTGAACTTGCAAGAGATTGTTGTAAGAACTAAACACATATATATGTTTAACATTGCAGGTCCTCAAAAAGATTTCATTCTCTCTTGTGCTTGACCTAACCCAATGAACCAGGGGGCTCCCAGCCGAACAAGACCACCAACAGATCTCAACTCTGTAGTACATCTCGTCATCTATTTAATCCTCTGGAGAACACAGTTGCACAGGTCTAAAATGAAGGAAATGTATCACGTTTATCAAATGTCTATTGAGTACCTACGAGGAACCAAACAGAAGCTCTGTGGCTAGAGCAAGGCTACGGCTTTCATTAGCTTATGGTCCAGAGGTGGAAGGTGCTAAATAAACCCAAAATGAAAATTCTGAAAAGTGCAATAAAGAGAAGGTATGGAACACATGAGAGTACCTAACGCTGGACGGTCCAGGAAGGCCTGTAAAAAGTGACATCACAATTGGGCCCTGATGATGACCAAGGGCAGAGAGGGGGAGACATAATGTAAGGAAAGAGCTTCCTCAGCAGAAGGTGAAGCTTGTGGCCCTTCCTTGTGGTGGGAAGAAGCTTGGAGAATGTGCGGAGCTCAGAGAGGAAGACTGGTGACAGACAGCAGTCAAGCTAAAGAGGCAGGCAGAGACCAGGTATTAACGCCTTGGATTTTAATTACTGGGACTTTGATGAATTTTCATCTAACTTCATCACATGGCATTTAAAAGAAATCACTCTGGTTGCTACACGGGGAAGAGACAGGAGATGGACAAAAATGGAAACATGTACCCAGGGAGTTAGATGCTCTTGCTTAGTCCAGGTGAGAACTTTGTGGTGACTCGGATGGGAGCGGAAGAGAGGATAAGAGAGGTGGCATCAGTAGATCAACTGGGAGGAAACGCTGGGGGAGAATGTGGCCATTATCCCAGAGGTTCTAGTTCATGCAAACTCAGAGGAGTCGACAGCTATAGGCAGTACTTCTGTGAAATGCCTGCCTGATATGGTCCCTCCAGGGCCACTTACCTTCCCTGCTAATGGCTGTTATGTTTCCTGTGGGACTCACCCCTGATTGCAGGTGCTGTGTGTGTCCTGGGCCTCAGTAACACAGTCACGATTTCTTGATCTTTCAGTTGGTTCAGGCACAGGCCTATGGCCCACTCAGTCAATGGAACCTATGCCAGGATTTCCGAGGAAAGAGACTTTCCTGCTATACCTCTCACCTTGAACCTGAAGGTTTGGGAGACTATTATGCCAGCAAGAGAAGAGAAGTTACCTGAGAATGAAGCCAGTAAAGAGCAGATAGAACCACAATGACCGGGTCCTTGTGACAACATTTGATCAGTTCCCTGTATCAAACTACACCATAAGCCACACACATTTTCTTTTTGTATAAACCAACTGGTCTTGAGATTTCTGATACTAGAAAGACCTAATCAAAACATTATAAAGCAAGGAACTGGAGGAAGAGAGAAATGATTTACCTATATGGGGATGTCTAAATTGACCCCCAGTGATTCCTGCCTGCTAGTATTCATGCCTTGCAGTAAACCCATCCCCCTCAATGAACAAAATGCAGTGCAAGCAATGGGATGCCTCTTTCCAGGTTAGGTTATAAAAGGACTGTGGCTTTCCTCCTGTGCATGCCCTCTTACTCTGGGGTAAGGGTCTTGGATCTTTCCCTCTGGTGGCAGCCAACTTCCGTGTTGTAAGGGAGAGGAGAAGCCTGTGTGAACCTGGAAGTGAGTCTCCTATGCTCTTCTTTTTTTTTTTTTTTAGTAGGTGCTTTTTTTTTTTTAATTTATTTTTATTTTTTATTTTTTTTTAATTTTAAAATCTTTAATTCTTACATGTGTTCCCAAACATAAACCCCCCTCCCACCTCCCTCCCCATAACATCTCAGTGGGTCATCCCCATGCACCAACCCCAAGCATGCTGTATCCTGCGTCAGACATGGACTGGCGATTCAATTCTTACATGATAGTATACATGATAGAATGCCATTCTCCAAAATCATCCCACCCTCTCCCTCTCCCTCTGAGTCCAAAAGTCCGTTATACACCGCTGTGTCTTTTTTCCTGTCTTGCATACAGGGTCATCATTGCCATCTTTCTAAATTCCATATATATGTGTTAGTATACTGTATTGGTGTTTTTCTTTCTGGCTTACTTCACTCTGTATAATCGGCTCCAGTTTCATCCATCTCATCAGAACTGATTCAAATGAATTCTTTTTAACGGCTGAGTAATACTCCATTGTGTATATGTACCACAGCTTTCTTATCCATTCATCTGCTGATGGACATCTAGGTTGTTTCCATGTCCTGGCTATTATAAACAGCGCTGCGATGAACATTGGGGTACATGTGTCTCTTTCAATTCTGGTTTCCTCGGTGTGTATGCCCAGCAGTGGGATTGCTGGATCATAAGGTAGTTCTATTTGCAATTTTTTAAGGAATCTCCACACTGTTCTCCATAGTGGCTGTACTAGTTTGCATTCCCACCAACAGTGTAGGAGGGTTCCGTTTTCTCCACACCATCTCCAGCATTTATTGCTTGCAGGTTTTTGGATCGCAGCCATTCTGACTGGTGTGAAGTGGTACCTCATTGTGGTTTTGATTTGCATTTCTCTGATAATGAGTGATGTTGAGCATCTTTTCATGTGTTTGTTAGCCATCCGTATGTCTTCTTTGGAGAAATGTCTATTTAGTTCTTTGGCCCATTTTTTGATTGGGTCATTTATTTTTCTGGAATTGAACTGCATAAGTTGCTTGTATATTTTTGAGATTAGTTGTTTGTCAGTTGCTTCATTTGCTATTATTTTCTCCCATTCAGAAGGCTGTCTTTTCACCTTGCTTATAGTTTCCTTTGTTGTGCAGAAGCTTTTAATTTTAATTAGATCCCATTTGTTTATTTTTGCTTTTATTTCCAGAATTCTGGGAGGTGGATCATAGAGGATCCTGCTGTGATTTATGTCAGAGAGTGTTTTGCCTATGTTCTCCTCTAGGAGTTTTATAGTTTCTGGTCTTACATTTAGATCTTTAATCCATTTTGAGTTTATTTTTGTGTGCGGTGTTAGAAAGTGATCTAGTTTCATTCTTTTACAAGTGGTTGACCAGTTTTCCCAGCACCACTTGTTAAAGAGATTGTCTTTACTCCATTGTATATTCTTGCCTCCTTTGTCAAAGATAAGGTGTCCATATGTGTGTGGATTTATCTCTGGGCTTAAAAACCATATGATTATCTCAATAGATGCAGAGAAGGCCTTTGACAAAATTCAACATCCATTTATGATAAAAACTCTCCAGAAAGCAGGAATAGAAGGAACATACCTCAACATAATAAAAGCTATATATGACAAACCCACAGCAAACATTATCCTCAATGGTGAAAAATTGAAAGCATTTCCCCTAAAGTCAGGAACAAGACAAGGGTGTCCACTTTCACCGCTACTATTCAACATAGTTCTGGAAGTTTTGGCCACAGCAATCAGAGCAGAAAAAGAAATAAAAGGAATCCAAATTGGAAAAGAAGAAGTAAAACTCTCACTGTCTGCAGACGACATGATCCTCTACATGGAAAACCCTAAAGACTCCACCAGAAAATTACTAGAGCTCATCAATGAATATAGTAAAGTTGCAGGATATAAAATCAACACACAGAAATCCCTTGCATTCCTATACACTAATAATGAGAAAGTAGAAAAAGAAATTAAGGAAAGAATTCCATTCACCATTGCAACAAAAAGAATAAAATACTTAGGAATATATCTACCCAAAGAAACTAAAGACCTATATATAGAAAACTATAAAACACTGATGAAAGAAATCAAAGAGGACACTAATAGATGGAGAAATATACCATGTTCATGGATTGGAAGAATCAATATAGTGAAAATGAGTATACTACCCAAAGCAATTTACAAATTCAATGCAGTTCCTATGCTCTTCTAACAGCCACATAAGTGAGCTTGGAGGCCGATCCCTCTCCCTTCAAGTCAGGAGATCGCTATAGTCTTAGATAACACCTTTTGAGAGTACAGCCTCTTGAAAGACCGTGAATCACAACTACCCAAGTAAGTTCCTTCCAAATGCCTAAGCCTCAAAAACTGTGAGATCACCTACAGGAAAACATAGGCAGAACACTCTTTGACATAAATTGCAGCAGTACTTTTTCTGGGGGCGGGGGGGGGAATCCATCTCCTAGATTAATGGAAATGAAAACCAAAATAAACAAGTGATGAAACTTAAAAGCTTTTGCATAACAAAAGAAGCCATAAATAAAATGAGCAGACAACCTAAAGAATGGGAGAAAATATTCGCAAAATTAGATGACCAACAAGGGATTAATTTCCAAAATACACAAACAGTACATATATACATACACATATGCATATTAGTCTATATCAATATATAACTGAATTATTTTGCTGTACACCTGAAACTAATACAACATTGTACATCAATTATACTTCAATTGAAAACATTAAAAAGGAAAAACTATGAACCATAAATGTTTCTTTGTTTTCAGGTGCTAAGTTTTGGGATAATTCTCCATGCAGCAACAGATAGTAATACAACCTCTAAGAGTTAAATTCCAAGTAAGCTGTGAAGTATCAGTCAGACCTGAGTTGTGAAAGTTACTTTAAGAAGGCAGTTCCTCAAAAGCCAAAGTGAGGCTTCCCTGGTGGCTCAGCTGATAAAGAATCCAGCTGCCAATGCAGGAGACACGAGTTCAGTCCCTGATCCAGGAAGATCCCACATGCTCAGCGCAATTAAGCCCATGCATCACAACTACTGAACCTGTGTCGAGAGGCCAGGAGCCACAACTATTGAAGTCTACCCCGCCAAGAGCCCGTGCTCCGCAGCGAGGGAAGCCACTGCAGTGAGAAGCCAGCACATCCCGGCTAGAGAGCCGCCCCCTCTCACCACAACTAGAGAAAAGCCCATGCAGCAAGGAAGACCCAGCACAACCATAAATAAATTACAATTTTTTAAAAAGGCCAAAATGTATTGATTTTGAAATATTCATAAACCTAAAGTTGAAATATGTCGATCAGAAGGGAAGTTGGACTTATAAGGAGAAGAGCAAAGAAAACAAAGAGGTAGATGGAGGCAGTGCCCATATATGAATTGTCTCGAGCAGTAGGTCTCAGGCTGGAGTGATGCAGGAGGAGAAGGGGACGACAAAGGATGAGATGGCTGGATGGCATCACCAACTCGATGTACGTGAGTGTGAGTGAACTCCGGGAGTTGGTGATAGACAGGGAGGCCTGGTGTGCTGCGATTCATGGGGTCGCAAAGAGTCGGGCATGACTGAGCGACTGAACTGAACTGAACTGAACTACTGACGCTCACCATCACAGAGGTGGTTTCTGCAGTGATAAGAAATTGGGCGAGATGACAACTCGGGCCCTCTGCCCAGGGTTGGCAAATCACGCCGCGCACTGGCACATATCACCATTCACTCTCACTGTTAAGCCCCACTGTGTATCAGAAGGGGCTTCCCTGGTGGTTCAGTGGTAAAGAATCTGTCTGCAATGCAGGAGACCAGGGTTCGATCCCTGGGTCAGGAAGAACTCCTGGAGAACAACAAACCACTCCAGTATTCTTGCCTGGAAAATCGAATGAACAGAAGAGCCTGGCGGGCTACGGCCCTTGAGGTTGCAGAGAGCTGGACATGACTGAAGTGACTGAGCAGGCATGCACATGTATCAGACAGGCATTTTTCTAGTACTTAGGGATACATTCTAGGAAAAAAGACACACCAAATCGTTCTAATCATGGAGTCAAAATAAGGAAAGAATCACACCAGTGAAACCATGTCTGTGTCATTGGAAAAATGTCATCAAGTTACTGAGGGGGTTTCAGATTAAAGTACCTCACCCTAAAAAATGAAAAAAAAATTGTCATTTTTTTCACTAAACTTTGCAAAATTTATCAAGAGGTTCATTTTGCAAAAATTAAAGTCACTCTAAAATATATAACACTCAGCAATATTTTTAATGGCTTTATATATTTGCTTACTTTATTTTTTATTTTTAATTTATTTTTGGTTTTATTTATTTTTAAAAATAAATTTAGTTATTTTAATTGGAGGTTAATTACTTTACAATATTGTGTTGGTTTTGCCATACATCAACATGAATCCGCCACATGTATACACATGTTCCCCATCCTGATCCCCCCTCCCTCCTCCCTCCTCGTACCATCCCTCTGGGGCGTCCCAGTGCATCAGCCTCAAGCATCCAGTATCATGCATCGAACCTGGACTGGTGATTCATTTCATATATGATACTATACATGTTTACACAAAAATATGAAGAGTGATAAGATTTTAAAATGTAAACAAGACTCTCTCTTATAACGGCAATTCTTAGTCCCATGCAATTTCTTTTCAGTTTTGAAAATTTATGAAAATCAAAACACCCAACTTTTGCATATAAAATCAGTTCTTTAAACCGTAAGTACATTTAAGTGTTACTTATAAAAATAAGTTAACATTCGTATATAACTTTGCTCGAAAGAAAATAAGGTCTTGATTAAGGGTGTTGTAAAGAAATCCTTATCATAATGGTTCTCTGTTACGATTAAATTCTGAAAACATTAGAATTTACTTAGTTTACAAAGAGGAAATTCTACTCCAAATTTTCTTCCTCCTTTCAAAGCTGAGTATCATAAACCATCCCCAGGAAATGAACATTTCACTGATATGTATCTAGACTAACAATGGATTCATTTTTAAATAATTTTTAAAGTCTGCCAACATTAGGCAAACTAATTATATCAAATGTGGTGCTTTTTATAAAAATCAGCCATAAATTCAGAGAGAACTAAACTTAAATTTTTTTCTTGATGGCTTTCATTTCTTAATGAATTTTCAGCACATCCAGTACTTTATTTAACTTGTATTGGTTATGAAAACTTGCCAATCCACCATTTTGTCTTCACCTGAGAACGCAGATTCTGACAACAATGAAGAACAAATCAATTTTCATGTGTGACGAACAAATCAATTCAATTTCTCTTCTAAAATTAAGTCACAAGATAGAAAGGCAATAGAAAAGCAAATAGAGACTGTGGGGTTTGAACTCTTTTAAAGATATTTGTTAATGTGTTCAGTAACCAGAGATCTTAATGTCAGATCACCATTAATGTGATTGTAAGTGAAAGTCACTCAGTTGTGTCTGACTCTTTGCAACCCCATGGATTGTACAGTCTACGGAATTCTCCAGGCCAGAATACAGGAGTGGGTAGCCTTTCCCTTCTCCAGGGGATCTTCCCACCCAGGGATTGAACCCAGGTCTCCTGCATTGCAGGTGGATTCTTTACCAGCTGAGCCACAAGGGAAGCCCAAGAATCTCGGAGGGGGCAGCCTATCCCTTCTCCAGGAGAGCTTCCCAGCCCAGGGATAGAACCCAGGTCTCCCATATTGCAGGTAGATTCTTTACCAGCTGAGGTACAAGGGAAGCCCAGTGTCACCATACACACATAGAATCTAACTTTCCTTTGTACGTTTCTGTGTCTATGATTAAATGAGCATAAACAAGTCTTGCTCAAGGCCTTCTACTAAGTTTATGGAAGAATTGAGATTAAAAACCTATGCATCACCCAAGGCATGTTTGTTCTATAAGAAAGAAAGGAAGAAGGCGGCTTTTTCTTGAATTTTTAAAATTGTTGAGCTGATTGTGCAATCTCTCCAAATTCTACAAAGTGAACCAGGCAAGAAGACTGCCACCCCCACGGCCACCTGTCCCCAGGACCTTCACCAGCGGCCTCATCTCCACTAACCTCTGATCCATCCTCCACAGTGTGGCCAGAGGAAGCTTTTAGAGATAAAACCCAGTTAAGCTGAAGCCCTGAAGCATACACTAACCTCCCATTGCCTTCACCATAGAGACTAATAGTCTAGGGGCATTCTCAGGGCCTTGAAAGTGTTTACCCTGTGAATAATCATAGTAACAACAAGAACAATGGGACTCGTAACAAGAGGTAACATCTAACAGAGCATGTGTGTTGGCCATTCTTTTAAGATCATTTCATTTACTTCTTCATTTAATCCTCCATAGACAGCATATTCAAAAGCAGAGGCTTTGCTGACTATGGTCCATCTAGTCAAGGCTATGGTTTTTCCAGTAGTCATGTATGGATGTGAGAGTTGGACCGTGAAGAAGACTGAGCACCGAAGAATTGATGCTTTTGAACTGTGGTTTTGGAGAAGACTCTTGAGAGTCCCTTGGACTACAAGGAGATCCAACCAGTCCATTCTGAAGGAGATCAGCCCTGGGATTTCTTTGGAAGGAAAGATGCTACAGCTAAAACTCCAGTACTTTGGCCACCTCATGCGAAGAGTTGACTCACTGGAAAAGACTTTGATGCTGGGAGGGATTAGGGGCAGGAGGAGAAGGGGACGACAGAGGATGAGATGGGGGAATGGCATCACTGATTCGATGGACGTGAATCTGAGTGAACTCCGGGAGTTGGTGATGGACAGGGAGGCCTGGCGTGCTGCGATTCATGGGGTTGCAAAGAGTCAGACACGACTGAGTGACTGAACTGAACTGAACTGAACAACCAATGAGATAAAAGTGAAAGTGCAGTGAAGTCGCTCAGTCATGTGACTCTTTGAGACCCTGTGGACTGTAGCCCACCCGGCTCCTCCTTCCATGGGATTCTCCAGGCAAGAATACTGGAGTAGGGTGCCATTTCCCTCTCCAGGGGCTCTTCCCAACCCAGGGATCAAACCCGGGTCTCCCGCATTGCAGGCAGACGCTTTAACCTCTGAGCTACCACTGTGATTATCCTCAGAGTAGTTAAAATAATTTCCCCAACGTAACATAGCTGATTAATCAATATACCTACTATATAGGCCCAGCTCACCAGCTTTTCCTCTCGTTTCCAGTTTCTTGAGTATCCCCTGTTCCTTCTTTCCTTAGTGTCTTCACACATACCAGTCCTTCTAGCCTAGACTCTGCCTGTTTCCCTTACTATAGAAACTAACTTACACTATGTCTTCAGGCTTCAGCTAAGACATGTGTGTGTGCACGCTCAGTCGTGTCCAACTCTGAGACTCATTATGTTCCTCTGTTCATGGGATTTTCCTTCCTCAAAAAAGGCCCCATAACCTCTTAACAAGACCAACCCATCACCCCAACAGATACACTCTCATAACATTCTGGACTCTCCCCTCATTATTGTGGTCACAATTGTTATTTAACTACTTCTTCAAATTATTTAGTCACTGGCCTGTATTAGTTTCTTAGGGCTGCCATGACAGTGTGTCAAAGACGGGTGGCTAAGAACACCGGACACTTTTATCTCAGTTCTGGAGACGAGAAGTCAGAAATCAAGCTGACAGCACTCGGGGAGAATCCCTTCTCACTGCTTCTAGCTCCTGGTATTTGCCATCAATCCTTGCTGCCCCTTGACATTCTTTGCCTTGTATGTGCATCGCTCCAGCCCCATGGGCATATTCTCCTTGCATGTCTTCACATTATTTTCCCTGTTTGTGTCTAGCTCTGTGTCCCAATTTCTCTTTTCTTAAAGGATGCCTGTCATACTAGATCAGGGCACAACTAATGACCTCCTGTTGTTGATGTTGTTTAGTTGCTAAGTCCTGTCTGACTCTTTTGCGACCCCATGGACTGTAATTCCCCAGGCTCCTCTGTCCGTGGGATTATCCAGGCAAGAACATTGCAGTGGGTAGCCATTTCCTTCTGCAGGGCATCTTCCTGACCCAGGGATCTAACGTGTGTCTCCTGTGTCCCCTGTATTGGAAGGCAGATCCTTTACCACTGAGCAACCAGGGAAGCCCATTTTTAACTTAATTACTTTGGTATAGACCCCTTTTCCCAATAAGGTCACATTCTCAGGTACTGGGGCTAGGACTTCAATATACCTTTTTGGGGGGGACACAATTCAACCCATAACATTGTGTGTGGGACTAAAACAAGTTCCAACAGAGAAGGGATCTCATCATCTTGTTCCTAAGCACAATATCTTACATACAATAAGCACAAAAATAAATACTCCTTAAATGAATGAAAGTCCACTATAAAGAGATATTATTGAAAGAATCCTGCAGTTAATTAGGGCTCAGAATCGCAATGCATACAGCATCAGGCAGGAACATATATGCGTGAACTGGGTCTAGTGAACCAGTGAACTGGAGGAGATATTCTAGTCTTATTTAGTTGATCCATGAAAGAACATGGATCCAGTGTGTTAAACCTTCCAGTTTTCCAAGAGAAGGCAGATATCCAGATTGTCTTAGAAGAAATCTTTCAATTTCAAATTGTTGTTGTTGTTCAGTTGCTAAGTCACATGTCACATCTGACTTTGTGACCCCATGGACTGCAACACACCAGGCTCCCTTGTCATTCAATATTTCCTAGAGTTTGCCCAGATTCATGTCCATTGAGTCATTGATCCTATCTAACCATCTAATCTTCTACTGCCCTCATCTCCTGCCCTCAATCTTTCCCAGCATCAGGGTCTTTTCCAGTGAGTCAGTTCTTCCCATCAGGTGGCCAAAATATTGGAGTTTCAGTTTCAGCATCAGTCCTTCCAATGAATATTCAGGACTGATTTCCCTTAGGATTAATTCATCTGATTTGCAGTCCAAGGGACTCTCAAGGGTCTTCTCCAACACAATTCAAAAGCATAAATTCCTTGGCCTTCAGTCTTCTTTATGGTCCAACTCTCACATCCATACATGACTACTGGAAAAACCATAGCTTTGACTATACACACCTTTGTTGGCAAAGTGATGTCTCTACTTTTTAATACTCTGTCTAGGTTTGTCATAGCTTTCCTTCCAAGGGGCAAGTGTCTTTTAATTTCATGGCTAAAGTCACCATCTGCAGTGATTTTGGAGCCCAAGAAATAAAAATCATCCACTTTTTCCCTACTATTTGCCATGAAGTGATGGGACCAGATGCCATGATCTTAGTCTGTTTAATGTTGAGTTTTAAGCCAGCTTTTTTACTCTCCTCTTTCAACCTCATCAAGAGGCTCTTTAGTTCCTCTTTACTGTCTTGTCATTAGAATGTATCATATGCGTATCTGAGGTTGTTGATATTTCTCCCAGCTATCTTGATTCCAGCTTGTGAATCATCCAGCCCTGGCATTTCGCATGATGTACTCCTCATTTAAGTTAAATAAACAAGGTGACAATATACAGCCTTGTCATACTACTTTCCCAGTTTTGAACCAGTCAGTTGTTCCATGTCTGGGGCCACTGGAAGTATACGTTATTTCATCATATGTGCAGTGCAATGCATGTTTGAGCACAGTATTTTGAGTGAGTGATCATTGCTTCCTCTGCAATACACACTGTACCTGAAGCTCCAGGAAAGGGAAACATAAGCAATAAGAGAGAGTTCCCATGTGTGTGTGATCTAGCAAGGAGGGTAAGTCATTGTTCCAAAATAAACAATGATAATGGCAAACAAAACATATCTGTAGGCTGCACATGGTCCTGAGGCTCTCTGATTCCAGCCTCTGGGTTCACGTAACATCAGATGCCCTGTGAGGTCACATCTGCAATAGAATGCAATGATTTTATCTTCTAGGCTATGGCAAGTGTTGAAATATCACTTCAATTGTAGTCATGCAGGGCTGGCACTAGGCTAAGGCGAGTGAGAGAGTACTCACCTGGGGCACAAAATTTAAATGGGCATCAAAACACAGATAAATAATATTTGAATACAGTATTTAAAAATCAATCTTAATGTGAAAAATACATGGTGAACAAAAAGCTTGCAGTTTTGAATAAAGAGGATCCAACCTTGCACGTGCAGAGGCTGGCCTCACTAGCCTCACCTTAGTCCTGGCCCTGCTGTCTTGTTTCGCTGCTGTTCACCCTCCCTGCTAGATCACACATGGGAACTCTCTTTTATTGCTTACGTGTCCCTTTCCTGGAGCTCCAGGTACAGTGTGTATTGCAGAGGAAGCAATTATCACTCACTCAAAATACTGTGCTCAAATGTGCATTGCACTGCACATATGATGAAGTAACTTACACTTCCAGGGGCATCTCAAGTTTTTCTTCCTCCTTGGAAAGAATGCCTCTTGAGTGCTGTTGTTTCTTCTCCTCTGAGATGTTGCAACTCATTTCTGATGGAATTGCCTTAACTATACTTTCAGCTTAATACCTGCTTACTTCTGCCACACTGCCAGATACTTCAGCTGGAGATCTGTCTCTAGCCCTGCAACAGCTTGCCAGTGGAGTCCAACAGATGCAGGTTCGTTACCCTGGAATGCTCTTATGGTGGTTCAGCTTTCAGCTGAGAAATCACATCTGAAATGTTTTAAAACTAGACATTATAGAGAACACTGTGACCTTTCCTAAGCAGCCACTCACAATACAGACCTTCTCACCCATCATCACAGCAGACTCCTCCATGAGATAATTAATGTGCACAATTAGATAATAACTGAAGGCAAAATGTTAATTCAGGGTTGTCACAATCTCTAGAAAGCTTTTTTCAAAGCTTAAGAGCCATAAGACATGTCAACCTCACGCAAGGACTAACATACCCAGTTATGCAAATAATATTTGTGTGCTTAGTCACTTCAGTTGTGTCCAACTCTGCGACTGTATGAACCATGACCTGCCAGGCTCCTCTGTCCATGTGATTCTCCAGGCAAGAATATTGGAGTGGGTTGCCATTTCCTTCTCCAAATCTATTTATGAATTGTCAAAACACTCACTGGGAAAACAGAACTAGCATAGACACTTCAGTACTGCCTAATCCCTGTAACCATAATTTGAATAAGAACAAGATATAATGAAGTCCCAAGTTCCTGTGAAACCTGGGTCTTCAGACATTGGAAAACAAAAAATATAGTTAGAAAATTTGATCAGGACAGCTACCTGACCATATATCCTGACTATCCTGCTCTGTGAAACCTTCTTAACCTCTGATAAATTTGATCGCAATTGTCTATGGATCCTGCTATAAATTCATAGCATCTTTTACTCTTGTGTGTATATTTGTCTCCATGTCATGCTTTCTCTACTAGACTAAGGCTCTCTGAAGACAAGTATCTTATCTGAATTTTTTTTATTTCTTAAAACACATAGTATATGCAATTTTTTTTGAATTGGTGTAAATTAAAGACCACCAGTATCCCAACACACAAAATTACCAGCTCTTATGACTTTCAAAGAGGATTTCATGGTAACTGTGACATTTATCATCAGAAAGCATTTTTCACATCAAGGTATTTTTAGCACATTGAAAGTCAGTGTATTTCTTTCATGCTCTTTATTATCTCATATAATTCTGTCTTCACATAAGATTCACATGAAGGTCAGTGTAGTTCACTGGTGAAAACTGTGAGCTGCCCAGATTCAAGTCCAGGCTCAGCCACTTAAGGCACTTACTTGTGCCTTAATTCCTCATCTGTGAGATGGGGGTGAAAAGTAATCAACCTCAACCTGTTAATGAGACCTAAAAGAATCAATTCATGATAAGTATTAGAACAGTGCCCTAAACAGGGTAAGAACTCAGTAAACATTGGTCACTATTAATAGTATTACTCGCACTGATAGCCCTAAACCATGGAGAGAGGGAAAGGTGATGGATCCGAGGTAAGTGAAAACAAAAAGGAGATCATTAATCTTCTGGGGCTTGGTCAGCAAACACCTGGAAAGGCTTTTAGGAACCAAATGAACAACAGGGATTCAGGAAGGAAAATACAGCTGCAAAAGATGGGGTCATATTCTAGCCTTTCTGTTCTAGAATGAAGAGGACTCAGCAACTCAGAAGGCTTCTTCCTAGAGCAGGAAGCCTTGCCCATCCCACCTGATGGCAGAGAAGTCCTTACAAGGATGTAGCCAACAAAGGTGGATGGGTGAGATCCAGTTGGGTTAGGAAGGCAGACAGTCAGTAGACGGGGCTCATAAGGCTATACTGGGAGCCCAGAAACAGACCTAAAGCTCTCTTCTCATCATTATAGATGGGATGTTGCCACTTTCTTTACCGTGCACATACTCAGATCTCCCTTTGGCTATGGCCCCAACATTTTGAACTGTTGCTATCTGAAGTGAAAGTGAAAGTCACTCAGTTGTGTCCAGCTCTCTGTGATCCCATGGACTATACAGTCCATGGAATTCTCCAGGCCAGGATACTGGAGTGGGTAGCCTTTACCTTCTGCAGGGGATCTTTCCAACCCAGAGATCAAACCCCATTCTCCCTCATTGCAGGTGGATTCTTTACCAGCTGAGCCACAACTGGCCTTTAAATTGTGTTGATTTTACTTTCTATCTCCTTAGCAACTATAACTGCTTTCAACATTTTTGGGTTTGCTTGATTCTCCCCGCCCCCCTCCCGCCTTCATTGTTATCAATGTTGTCTTTTGGACACAGACAAAACTCTTCCACAAACAGGTCTTCGGTTCAGGTAAAATTTTTAGAACCCCAAGTTGGTTGCTAAGGGGACCAATGTATGCAAATGACATACACAGTAAGGGTTCCAGGAATGGGGTTTTCTGTTGAGGCAACAGGTGTAGTGTGTATTTACTCCTGTGACTCAGCTACTGTGCCTGTTCCCTCTTCGCTGATTTGTCAGGGATCTCTTCTATTCTTCTCACCTTGGTATCACATTATGCTCGTTTTAATTAAAATTGAGATGTCAAATATTTACTGTTTTATTTTTAACAATTTCTGATGAAAATCTGTTAGCCACCAAACACAGCCATAAGCAGAATAAATGGCCTTTTTTCCTTGTTTTTATTTCTACCCCAACAGTAGAATGCTGTTTTGTGGTAGTATTTTTTGGACAAAAGTTGGGTATAAAAAAACTTTACTGTTTTGCATTAATATTTCTTAAGAAGGGGAACCAGTAGTGTGTTGTTCAGATTCCAAAATGCCTTGCCAAACTTCTTGGTAATTAACCATAGTATTTCTTTTGCCTGCAGTGATGTATGTTGTTTGTAACGTCTTCATATATGGCATTACATTTTTCACATACTATATCCACATATTTCTGGCAATATAGATTTTAAATCTATGTATGTTTCCCGCTACCCTTGACGCTCAATTCTGAGTTCAGAGTTAAGTACTCTTTTACTATGATCCTATAACATATAGTAGGCATTCAATAAAAATTTTCCATTGCTATTGTCTATTGTTATTGTACCATTGCTATTGTTTGCACATAAATAATACATATACACTTAAAGCTCTAGGGATTGGTAGATAAAAATATAAAAACCAGACAACCCTCTCTGAAAAGATTTATCTAGCTGGGAAGACAACATTTCCATGAACAAAAATATGAATCATAAAGACAGAGCTAGAAGGTACCACAAAGGAAATCTGCTAAGGTACATAATGAATATTTATTTAAATAAATTACACGGGAGCATATGCCAGTTATATTTGAGAACCTCTCTTTGAGAATACTTTGTTAGCAATCCATTTGAAATATTAAATATGAAGATGTTATTTTTAAAATTCAATTCATGATGATTTTTTTGTCATTAACTTGGGCCAGATTTCATTAACATTCAGCCAGTAAAGGCATCATCTCAGAGTCAATCATTCCATGTAGAAACCATTATGTATAACATGATTGTGATGACCACATATAACATGATTATGGGTATTTATTATGTCAAGGGTATCTCTTTCCCCTTTGACAGTGAAATC
This sequence comes from Capricornis sumatraensis, assembly GCF_032405125.1. NCBI lineage: Eukaryota > Metazoa > Chordata > Mammalia > Artiodactyla > Bovidae > Capricornis > Capricornis sumatraensis. Next base: position 75,757,588 of record NC_091082.1, read on the forward strand.
CTTAGGGTAGGGATGGAGTCACCCTCATGCCACTCTCCCTAATACCTAATACATAGTAGATTCTCAATAAAGCCTTGCTAAATCTCCAGTATTTTAGCAACCTTGGAGACTTTTTTGTTTATAAAAATTTTGCCAATTTTTAAGTAGCAAATATTACAAAATAACCTAAAATAGTGTAAACCTGGATTTTAAAAGTACCAACATTTTGCCATATTTGCTTCAGATATATTTTTTCACCTTTTTTGATTAAAAAAAAAACATATGACAACCATAGTCCTGATTCACTGAGCCCATCCTGTTCCTCTCCTCTGTCTCCTCCCAAAGGAGGAGGCCCTCCTGGAGTTGGTGCTCATCCTTCTTGTGACTGTAAATATGCTTTTCTCATGTACTTACGTAGCCATAAAAATACCAAGCATTTTAAAATTTACATAAGTGGTACTGTATTCAATTAATTCTTTTCAACGGGCTTTTTTTTTTTTTCACTTAAAGCTTACCTTGTCAAGATTTACCCATGTTGAGATATGCAGAGCTTTTTCAGAATGATCCCTAATCAAATTTAGAGTAAAAATCTTTATCACTTAAAATCTAATATTTGCCTTAGGTTATAAAAATGAAAGAAAGTCTTATGAATATGAGGCAAAGAGTCTCTTTCATGCCTTTTCACGTTGTTAGACTACCTTGACCAGCCCTTTCTACTCACTGTTTTATCAAAACAAAAAGTCCAGAGTTAAGAACCAGGGATTAGAAATTATAGACAAGGCATGTACTTTGCACACTGACCCAAAGATCCATACCAAAAACTGTCCAGCAGTCACCAAATTCACACCCAGTTTAGAGTACTGGCAAGAAAAGGAGGTGGGAGGTTCTCTTGAAATTTAAGAAGAGACATCTTTCTTTTCCTTTCCTCTCAGTTTTTACCTCAAAGACACATATATGACTTAATAGTTAGACAGGCTATTAACTCAGAACATGGGTTGCTAATGTAAGTTGTCCTCATTTCCCATCAAAGAAGATTGTAGTGTTTGTGAAAACAAAGCAGCTTAGAGGAGACTTGCTTGTTAATCACATGCACAGTTTCCTAAAAACATTTTCTTACACAAAGTCCTTTTTATCATTTGGCTCTTAGGCACCTGCTGCTGCTGCTGCGGCAGCTAAGTCGCTTCAGTCGTGTCCGACTCTGTGCGACCCCATAGCCGGCAGCCCACCAGGCTCCCCTGTCCCTGGGATTCTCCAGGCAAGAACACTGGAGTGGGTTGCCATCTCCTTCTCCAATGCATCAAAATGAAAAGTGAAGGTGAAGTTGCTCAGTCGTGTCTGACTCTTCACAACCCCATGGACTGCAGCCTACCAGGCTCCTCCATCCACGGGATTTTCTAGGCAAGAGCACTGGAGTGGGGTGCCATTGCCTTCTCCGCCTAGGCACCTAATTCTCATTTAACATGAAACCAAAACACTGAGTCATAATTTACCTCTAGTCAATAACCAGATGAGTACTGCTAAGGGAAAGAACTTTAGTTTTGAAATCCTAAATGTTTCAATAAATGTATTTCATATAACTCAACTCGCAAATTAGATGCTTGAATTTCTTACTTTTCATTCTTTTTATTTTCCCCTAAAAAATCTAGCTAAGACTAAGGACCAATAAAAAGTCTTTTGGAAAAAAATTTAAAGAACATCTGAAATTCTCTCTAACTTCTGGTTCAAATCCAGTCTTTGAAGACAGATAAAATAGGTGGCGGCTTCTGGCTTTGTAAGAGGATTTATCTGAGTGCATCTTCAAATTAGAGTACCTCTAAAAATCTTGTTCCATTTTAAAAGTTCTATTTACAAAAAGTCTAAAAAATACTTGCTTAAAACATTAGATAAATCTCTATGGGTTAGAATGCAAAGCCTTGATAATATAATGCCTAATCCCTCAATTTAAAATTAGTTTAAATAAGTAGTATATTGCATTACTGGCAAATATTTCACCCTTTATTACCTTTCATTTGTAAAGATTCCCCAAATCAGATCATAACCTAATCTGTTTAATGAGGCACAGCTAATATTTAAACACTGCACCACAACTCTGCACAACCCACAAACACAAGAAATAAACAGGATGTATGTCTTCCCAGGTGGTGGAGTGGCAATGCAGGAGACACAAGGGATGGGGGTTCAGTCTCTGGATCAGGAAGATCCCCTGGAGAAGGAAATGCCAACCCACTCCAGGATTCTTGCCTGGATAATCCCACGGACAGAGGAGCTTGCCAGGCTACAATCCATGGGGTCACAGAAAGTCTGACGTGACTGAGCATGCACAGCGCTAGCAGTGGGAAGAAAGCAATAGCAGAAAGAAGACAGACCTTTTCTTTGAAAGTGCAAAGGAATTCAAGTATAAGTAATATAATTGGTAGAGATGGACTTCAGCCTGAGCTCTTGAATATTACACAACCCTGCCTTCAGTGAAGCTTGGCCTTGATGTTTAAGAAAACAAGAGTGGCCTGTTTCCCAGCTCCTGGAAGGGCAGACTCAGTAGTAGTTTTGCTGGCTTCCTCCCTGTCCCAGGTTCCAGCTGTACCTAGAGCAAGCCATAACTTTCCCAGTTACCTGCATCCCTTTACGGAGCTCAGTGTCCGAGCAGCGAGGTCCTTAGAAAACAGTGAGCAAGCCAAGCCTGTTGGAATCACCCAGGGAAATAAAAACTGTTCTGGACATTGGATTTTGCAGCCTCATCACCAAGGTGATGCAGCCAAACACTGGTTCTGGGACTTGGGAAGTTTCTGAATTTTCTGAACTCTATGAAATCCAGTTATTTATTTTCTTTGGTTGGATCCAACCATATTAAATACTTACAGACATAAGCTTTTAAAAATGCAGACTTGACACAATTTTGTCTCAATGATCAGGATAGTTCAGATATTTCAGGTAAATGTGGTATTTTAACTCTAACGTTTCATGTAGAACCCTGTTTCTCTAATTCTCTTTGCATGAGTACCTCTGAGTCTACATAGCTTACTTAGATTACAAGAAAATGCTTAATAACCTGGTAGATAGATAGATATTTCGACAGATAGATAACAATCCCTTTTTCTCAGTGATGTCACCTCCACATCATATTTCTTTTTCTAACTTTAGGACTGCTCGAGAGAACTGATCCATAAAACACCCCCAGACACATTCTACGGGGCCCCTTCCACTCTGGTTACTTTTAAGTTCTTACTTTTACAGAGTCAACCAGCTATTAATTTTGTTAATTTTTCTGGTGGTTCTATTTCTTTGTATTCTTTCTCCATTTCTACTCGGCACAAAATCTGCCAGGTTCCTCAGTTATGATATTCCAGTAGGGACATGAAGGCTAGCATATCATGCATTTTATGTGTTTCCTTTACTCTCTTCCCAATCAAAAGAAATCTGTCTGCCTGCCATTCAGAGAATCTGGATTAAGAGATAACTAGCTAACATTGTATATTATTCGATGACGTATACTTCTTTCAGGTAACATAGGTGCATATAAAGGCAGCTTTGTTCACAAAGTTTAGTGCTAAAAATGTCAGTCATTATTGCAAATTGATGAAGCAATTTAATCATCACCCGCACAGTTGATTTTTTAGAGTCTTACAGTGTTTAGAGTATATAGTGACAATCACAGTTTCTAGGATTGGCCCAGATGTTTACCATAATTGTTCATGAAGAGAAGTCTCAGTAATCCCAACAAATCTGGACAAAATACAGAACAAATTAAACAAGAGTCAGTGCTATTTTTCAGAGAGTTTGAAGAAATGCTCCCTTCCCTCACTTGGCTCCCAGAATGCTGACAGCAGGCTTAACTCAGTTCCCCAGGCCAAGGATTAGGTAATTCCTCTATGGAGAAGTTGACAGGCCCAAGAAGAAAGGTCTGGAGCTCACTGTCTGCCTGATCCCTGTAGTAAAGTCGCTATTCAGAAACTCACCACTCCATAGGCACTTCCCACCACACACACACATTGATGTTAGTTCTCATAAACACAAATGGACCACCAGGGATCATTGAACATAAGAGGAAATCCTTTAATGCAAAAAAAAGCAAAACAACTTAAAAAAAAATCTCAGCACACAGAGACAATCCAGAGACCAAAAGATAATTTCATAGAAACTATAAGTTTTATTCTTAGAGCTAAGAGAAGTAACTAGGTGAGATGACAGATGTGACTATTAGCTTGATTGTGATAATCATTTCTAATACATACTTATACAAAATCATCATACTGTGCTTTTTAGATAAATACAATTTTTATTTGTTGCTTATATGTCAGTAAAATAAAGAGATAAACCTATATTTTTAGTGAAAGTTCAATAAAATTAATTATCGATCAAAAAAAAGACAATCCAAAAAGTAACAGGAGGTTATAAAAAAGAAGTGATCAGGAAACAAAAAGAAACTCTTGGAAATCAAAATTTGGGTAGCCCTAATAAAAAATTGCAGAGAAGTTTGAGCAGATACATCTGAGGGTACTCCTTGGAAATTAACAGAAAACAGAGAATAGAAAAGAGGAAATATAAGATGGAGTATTAGTTCAGAGGTTCTAGTGTTAAAATAGTAGTAGTTCTGGAAAAAGAGACTTTAGCAGAGAAAATTGTCAGGGAAATAATAGAAAAATTTCCAGAAATGAAGACCAAAAGTCATCATACTGAAATACCTCATGGAACATACATCTTAATAAATGAAAAAAAGTATAAATTCGCAGAGCAATGGAGATTAAAAAAAATAGATCCATAACACTTCCAAAGAGAAGAAAGAGGTCACTTACTACGAAGCAGAATTTAGAATTATTTTTAATGTATAAGTAAGCTTTCCTGATGGCTCAGCTGGTAAAGAATCTGCCTGCAATGCAGAAGACCTGGGTTCAGTCCCTGGGTTTAGAAGATCTCCTGGAGAAGGGAAAGGCTACCCACTCCAGTACTCAAGCCTAGAGAATTACATGGACTGTATAGTACATGGGGTCACAAAGAGTCAGACATGACTGAGTGACTTTCACTTCACTAGGACATATAAACCCTAACACCAGAATTTGAAGAAAATTTAGCAAAAACTGCAATTTCAGAGTAAAAATGATGTCCAAATGAGAATTCTATACCTACTAAACTAATCCTATGAGTTTATTATTTTTACCTTTTTTTTCAATTGATGGAAAATTGCTTTACAGTTTTGTGCTGGTTTCTGCCATGAATTGCAAATTGGTCATAATTTTATATATATATATATACATATATATATGTATATATACATAGTTGGTCATAATTAGACAAAGTGAAGTTGCTCAGTCGTGTCCGACTCTTTGCAACCCCGTGGACTGTAGTCTACCAGGCTCCTCCATCCATGGGATTCTCCAGGCAAGAATACTGGAGTGGGTTGCCATTTCCTTCTCCAGGGTATCTTCCCAACCTAGGGATCAAACCCAGGTCTCCCATATTGCAGGCAGATGGTTTAACCTCTGAGCCACCAGGGAAGCCCATAATTAGCCACACATATATATATATATTATATATATATATACATATATATGTATATATATACCCCTTCCCTCCTGAGCCTCCCCATTCCTCCCCACCCCATCTTTCTATGTCATCACAGAGTGCCAGGCTGGGCTCCTTGTGTTATTTTGAAACTTCCCATTACTATCTATTTTCTACCTGATAGTGTATATATATGTCAAGACTTTCTCAGTGTGTCCCACTCTCACCTTCCCCTGCTGGGTCCACAAGTCTGGTCTCTACTAGGTTCATCAGTATCATTTTTCTATATTCCATATATGTGTATTAATATACAATACTTGCTTATCTCTTAGAATACAGTTATTTTCAGACATGCAAATTCTCAAAATATTTACCTTATATGTTGACAAGAAATTTAAAACATTCAAAAACGATCAGGACAGAAGACCAACATCAATCAGAATGCATGTCTATCATTAACTATCTATGTCTATCTATGTGAGGCATAATGTGGATTCTGCCCAGTTTTTCGTGAGCTCTTTCTCAGCAATTGTGGGATAATATAGCAGTAAAGAATCCACCTACCAATGCAGGAGACATAAGAGATGAGGGTTCAGTCCCCAGATCAGGAAGATTCCCCTGGAGGAGGGCATGGCAAACCACGCCAGCACTCTTGCCGGGAGAATTCCATGGGCAGAGGAGCCTGGTGGGACACAGTCATAGGGTCGGAAAGAGTCAGACACAACTGAAGCAACTTAGCACACATGCTCCAACAAAGCCAAGAGACAGAATAAGAAATTGGAAGACATGCAATACAGGATATAGAAATGAGGCAAAAGCAACTCACGGAAAGATGGTAAAGGAAAGTCCAGGACTTCAGAGATCAGACAGCCTTAAGGAGCAAATTGTCTGATTAAACAGGATATAAGGAAGGCTGGAGAGATGTCTGCAAGTAAAAAATGAACTTGACAGATTTCCTCATGGGTGATACAGTGAGAAAAGATTTCTATTTCTGTCAGAGACTTGAGGAACAATATAATGATACGTACATGGGAAACAGCAAATTAAAAGAATAAGGTGAAGGTGAAGTCGCTCAGTCGTGTCCGACTCTTTGCGACCCCATGGACTGTAACCTACTAGGCTTCTCCATCCATGGGATTCTCCAGGCAAGAATACTGGAGTGGATTGCCATCTCCTTCTGCAAGGGATCTTCCTGACCCAGGGATCGTACCTGGGTCTTCCACATTGGAGGCAGACGCTTTAACCTCTGAGCCACCAGGGAAGCCCCAAGGAGATTATTAATTTCAGAGAAAAGACAAGTAATACTAAAAAGGAAATACAGTCACATTTCACTATGTGGGTCACAGTGAATAATATTTTTAAATATTAATAATGTAAACACTGAATATTGACAACCAATAATTGTGGTCTAACACCCTTGTACCTGTTTGCTTCCTAACCCAATATGTGCATTTAGTCAACAAATCCCACAAATTCTAGCCTGTGAGTACCTTACACCCTTTCTTCTCCATCTCACGGTTTATAGTGTGAAGTCTTACCTGGAGGTGGGTGACCTCAGCTGAGAGGTCAACCCAGGGTCCTACCACGATCAAGTCTAGGTGCAGAAACTGAAAAATGGGTGGGCATGGGTGACTGAAAACTCACTAAGCCAGAACAAAATCAAAATCAAACTAAGGAGAGTACTCAAGACAAAGGAAAGAAATTATCCAAAGAATGATGTTACTGAAGACAGTAATGAGAGCAAATTGGTCAAAAACAGACTCAAGCAAGTTTCTGCCACCCATTTGTGACTACCTTATTCCTTTTTTTCCCCTATAAAATGGAGATAATGATAGTACTTTCCTCACAGGGCTGTTCTGAGGATTATGTCATTTGTGAACTGGAAAGGGTATGGAGGTGTCTGACACACAGATATTCGTTATCATCATTAGCACAGTTACTCTCCGAAGAGGCAGGAAAAGCATCTTTCAAATACTTACGACACACAGGGTAGAAAGTCCAAAATATGAGCATGCATGGAGATGCGGACAGGGAAGGGTGGCCTGATCATTTTGCACCTGGATTCCCGCGGTAGGCTCTAAGTTGGTGTCCTTGCCTCTGCCATATCTCTTTCTAACCTTTTCCCTCCCCCTGGTCAGAATCCAACCTTGCTATAAACCTTCCAGTGGCTTCCCACAGCCTTCAAAATAAAATTCCAGCTCCTGCAAGTTACAGAGGCTCTTCCTTCGCATGTTTCTTCAGGTTCACGCTCTATCTTGCTTCCACATATTATGACTCTAGTTCCCAGCCTTTTACTGCCATGTTCCCCCAAACAGCGCAAGCTCTCCCAAGCTGACATCTCTTTGCATAAGATCTCCTTGCTCCTTGACCCAGATCCATCTGGCTAACTTCCATTCATCCTTCAGAACACCTTCCAAGACTGAGCATTACCGTCTCCCTCTTCTCTCACAGGAAATGTTTTGGACTCTTCCTTCCAGCACCAAGTTGATTCTTTCACAATTCCCATTTCACTGTATTACATTCTTTCGTTTTCTGGTGCGTTCATTCTCCTTTGAAATCAGAGCGTATATCTTTCACTTTCTAGATCCACAAATTTCAGACCAGGGGCCAACATGTAGTGGAAGTTTTAATAAATGTTTGAAGAGTGTATAAAATGAGTTTGGGATCAGCAGTTTTACTTTTAAACATATTAAAAGATTCTCAAAGCAGGTCTTAATCTTCCGTGATTTTATTTGCACAGTTGCTACACTGTGTAATTAATAGTGTTGAACTAAACTTCAGTCCACTCCACATCTAAGGATCATGAGTACCAGCTTAAAGATTTTACTTTGCATTTTGGGCTTGTAGATTCTATGTTTGTCTTGCCTTCCTTCTTAGAGTTGGCCTTTTGGAAGCTTGATATATTTATTTTCCCACTATGTTCCACCTACGTGTAAAATACTGGATGTTATAGAATTGCTAAGGTACTAGACACAAAATTCAGTGAATTTGGCTTATGAGCTTACTGTGAGTCTTGTTTGGATCTCAAGGGTTTAAACTGATCTGAAGTGGTGCTTAAAAAAAAAAAAAAAGTTGTAGCTATTAAAACCAGAGTAGAGAGTGTTTATTGAGCAGGATTCATCTCTTTTCTTTAAATTAAGTCCACTCTCTTATCTGTGTCCTTGGTTTCCAGCATAATGTTTTGATTCCCTGAGAGAAATTTTGGCCTTTTGAACAGGCTTAGACAATTAACTCTGTCAGAGACTTGTATAGAATTTAATGAATGCCATGTATTGACTAGAGCCGAAAGGAAGAATGTTACTGTTAAAATCATAATATTGCATTGAGGAGTGTTAGTATCTATTATTACACTGTAAAATTACTTTAAACTGCCTAATAATTTATAAATAAATTTTAGAATTTAAAGTCAGTGTTTAATTAAAGCTTCTATAACTTTAAGATTATTTTCTTTTAAAAATAAACAAATGCTAACAAATCCTTCTTTATCCCAACTATCCCTTGACTATTTCCTAAATAACATGTTTCCAAAGAAACAGGCTGAGCCACTGTTAATTACTTAAATTAACTATAAGGACAACTATTTTTTATTAGAGAAAAACAATACATCTGGAATAGTTTTAAAGGAATTCACTTATCTCTTAAATCCTCTCAGGTATACAAAGTAATTCTTAAGATATTTATGAAAGGCCTAAAGAGTTTGCACCAGTGAATTAATTAAGTTTTAATCCACAGACTATTTGCATATTTGACAAGCTATCATAAATTTTTAAATCAACAGACACTTAAAAATAATCAATAATACAATTTAAAACTTGTTCTTTGGAGATTTTTTCTTTTAAAAGGGGCATTGAAACTTAATTTGAAAAATAAACTATATAAATACTCGAGAGATTCATATTTGTAACTAATTTCAAAATTTAAAGTATGTCAAACCTCATTCATTTTACGTGGATGCTTAAAGCAGATGCTTCAAAGCATTTTGAGAATAAGCAAAGACCATATTGTTTGAAGGTGATAATAGCTGATAATAGGCAAATCCATCAATAATAAACCTCACTCTCATACAAGCTATGATTGGGGGATATACACAAAGTTTTATCTATAAGCAGAATTATTTCTATAGAGGAAATGTTTATCATCCATCATTAGAGCTATGGTTTAATAAATCATGATATATAGGCATTATTGAACATTACACACAAATTAAAAACTGTTTTTTGAAGATATTTTAATGGTATGGGAAAATATTCTCAGTCTGATTAAATGAATATTTAAAGAGTTTAGAAGTTGAACATGGTACATAGCATGATATATAAATCAGCTACTATAATATCAATTTTTAAAAAGGTGGTAAAAACAGAATGTATAACATGCTACCAATTTTGCGCTCAATCTATTTCTTTTATATATGGTTAAATATATGTAACAAATTTTCCTAACATTCATGTCTTCTGTAATTAGAAAATTTATTGAGAATTTTAAAAATATTTTATATATGCATATATACCGATGCAACGGACATGAACGTGGACAAACTTCAGGAGATGCTGAGGGACAGGGAAGGCTGGTAGGCTGCGGACCATGAGGTCGCAAAGAGTCGGATATGACTTGGTGACTGAACAACAACAATATATATAATCTTCTAGCTGTACAATCATATATTCTTAAACTTAATATTTGGCTTGCTTAAAGAGACAAATGTCTTCCGAAATGTATTCCTTCATGTTTTTATATCCACACAAAAAGTGATAAACTTAAGAAATCATATTCGGTGTTGATATTATTAGTCTCAGTTTGAGAAGATAATTCATATTCAGTAAATATTTAAGGAATCAGAATGAAGAATGAGTTTCCATTCAATATGGTAAAATGAGTTACAAAAGCAACTCACATGATAGGTATGTAGAGAAAATGTAGATTCATAACTTTGTCTGAAACTGCTCTGATCTTCCCCAAATCCCTTACCTGCTCTATGGCGTAAGAAAAGGGGAGAAAGGGAGGGAGGGAGGGAGGAAAGAATTGCGTTCAAGTCAGTTCAAAAGTCCATTTGAGGGACATCCTTGGTGGTCCAGTGGTTAAGAATCTGCCTTCTAACACAGGGGATGTGGGTTCTGCTCCCTGGTCAGGGAACTAAGATCCCACACACCCACAAACCACAACTACTAAGTCTGTGTACTAAGTCACAGGAGCCACAACTACTGAGCATGCAGCACCTCAACGAGAGGGGAGACCATGGGCCACAACAGAAATCCACACCTAGATCTGATGCAGCCAAAGACAAAAAATGTCTGTCTGAGCCATTAATTTATACCAGACACCTGGATATTATATAACCTGTCCTTCCGGAATATTTGCTCTGTCCTCAGTCACACCTTCTCCTTGCTTCTTTCAGAGATGGGGTCTAGGGATCAGGACAACATTTACTTCGTCTCTTGGTACTGGGAGGAAGGAAGCCACAGAGGAGGGCATGTCCCTCCTTTGTTGCGAGTTAGTTGATCCCCTGAAGTGTCATCAGGCCAGTCTCTTCCAGAGCATTCTGCTAGTATCAACACGTGACTTCTGGAGTCAATACACCAAGCGTCTCTATTCTCCCTGTGGGTTGGGGTCCAGGCCCTGCCTGCTGACTCAGCCTCACCTCAGCTCTGGCTGGCTAGCCCTGCAGACCCTCTGAGTCTTGGCCAAGACTACAGTTCCCAGGCTGGGTCTGCTGGCTCTCACCTTGGAACCCGTGCTTCAGAGAAACTGAAACTGGGCCGTACACAGCCATCTATATAAGCTTCAAGACTGCAGAGTCCCCAGGCACACTGACGAGGCTGGTTTGTGCTGTCAACTGTGTTGGGCCCCAAGCCCACCCCTCTGTGTTGCCTCAGCCCCTCCATGCATGAGGACCATGTCACAAAAGAGAAGCAAGGCCTAAGAATGTCAACAACCCACACTCCTATGGCCTCATGGTTCAGACCAAGAGGGTATGTTTCTAACTTTTTACCCATATTTTCTTTTTATCTTTCTTCCCCTTCTCCAGGGTTCGATTAGACAGATTTTTCTTCTACTTCATCTTTTCTCTATCACAGATTGCCTGTATATAAAATTATCTGATCTAGTTTGGCTAGGCCTGGCATTTTAGACTGTTAAATGGGAGCTATAGAGATTTAGAAAATTCTTTTTCTTTCAACAGCCTCTGGCTTTTAAAGCCACTGATTTGCTGCAAGAGTCTGTATTGAAAGTCATAAAATAAACGATTTTTTTTCTTTCCTTAACAGTCTTAATCCCACTTCACCTCAAGGCAGATGGATGCCTTGAGTTGTTTGTATGTTGAAAGTAAAAAATAAAATAAAAGCATCTGAACTTTCTTCTAAGGAGCATTTCTTACTATTTGTATCACTACTGACTTAGCAAATTTTACTCATTATTAACTTATCAAGTTAGAAGAAGGATGGAAAAGCTTTCTGGATTAACAGCTTTATTGGAATGCTGATTACCTACAAAGAATTTCAAATACTGGCAAGGATTCTGTATTCAGAGTCTGAATCATTAATTTAACAGATTACGTACTGAGTTCCTATTATATACTAGCCATAACTCTTGGCACCAGGAAACATTCTGTAAGCAAGACAGGCGTGACCTCTGTACTCTTAGCGCTGAAATTCTCGGGCAAGGAGTCATACACATATACACACATACATACATATGCCCAGGTACATACATGAGAGAAACAGAAGTGAGAAGAGCTGGTGTGAGAAATAAAGTTGTTTACTATGCCCCAAGAGACTGGGTGACTTTTGCATGGAGTAGCAATCTCAAGCTGCTCAGAGAGTGACTTTTAAGCTAAAATCAGAATGACAAGAAGGAATCTGGCATATGAAGATAAGAAAGAAAAGACAGAGCCATTTGAAAAGCCCTAAAGGGAAACATCAAAACTTGGCCAGTTCAAGAAACAGAGAGAAATGTCTTCAATCTGGCCTGAGGGTAAAAGGCAAAGAGAAAAGCAGAATAGAAATTGGAAAGGTCAATGAAAGTGATTATGCAGGGCTTTGTAAACAAAGAGAAAAGGTTTGGATTTTATTCAAGTGCAAAGGGAGGCCATCCCATAGGATGCTTTTGATAGGGGAATAATTTTACCTCTGGGGAAAGACTGTGGGAAGCAAAAGTGGAAGCAAAGCTTGTCTTAGAATACCTGGTGACTGCCAAGGAACGCTCAGGCTAGAGAGATATTAGTATAAAGAAAGTGGATGCATTTAGTACACGTTTTGGAGATAAAATCCGCAGGATTTTTTGATGAATGATAGAAAGAGGAATCAAGAATAATTTCTTTGCTTTTGGCATGTTCTGAAAAGATATATAGAGTTAGAATGAGCATATATCCATCCCCAATCTGCATAACTTATAGTCCTGGATTGCAGCTCATAAGACACAATTCTGTCCCTCCTAGAAGTGCAAGGAGGTGGTAAATATCACAGATGGGAGGACTGAGTGCCTCTGGCAGCCGGTGAATAGGTAAATGACCTGTATATATCTAGTGGAGGGGCATGGCTGCCATCATGGGGAAGAGAAAGAGATGCTATTCCTTGAAGAGGGTTGGGGCGAAGCCTCAACCGAATCTACATGGCATTCAAAAAATGAACCTCTTTCATGTTTGCTTTTTCCCTTTTTATTCCTAATATACTTTCCTATTCTCCAGGTTTCTTCTCCCTCTCTTTTTCTTACTTCTGAAAATTTGTTAGTTTTGCCCTTCATCATCATGATCGTATCATAACCATCACCATCAGTGCCACCATCATTGCTGCCATTATTTACGGAGCATTAAACCAGCACACACTGACAGTCTGTATTACTTCCTGAAACTTCCCTGGGGGAGATGTGATAGACCCCTTGAAAGGTACCCTGGGCTTGACAAGACAAAGCAGCTTACCCAAGGCTAGGTCACCCAGCCAGGAAGGGGCAGAGCTGAGTGTGGAAACAAGTTTGTCTGCCTAAGCGCTCAGGCTCTGTGACTCCTCTCTCCTTCCTTCATATTCCTTGTCTTCTCTTTCCAACCTCTCTCTCCCTTCTTCTTTCTCCCCTTCATTCTGGCTTCCCCTGACCTCCTCCTGGCCTGTCTTTCCTTCTTCTTCTCTTCTTCCGTTGCCTTCTTCTACTCTAGTCAGACTACCCTGCCTCGTCTCTCTGTCTTATCTGGCTATTCCTGATCTGAAATTTGCTTTATTATTACAAATAGAAATTAGAAGTTATGGACTATTACAACTGAGAGAACTTCAGGAGCAGAGCTAAGGCTTAAAAGCAGGTCAATGTAGCTTCTATTCCACAGAAACACTGCTCCTAACATAGAAATACAGACAGAGGCAGAAACCATCCTTTTTCATTGTCACCTGGTAGGTCCTGCCTTGACTCTCACATCCAGAGTCAGGCCATTGTGGAAACTATTCTCTCTGCCCTGACATCTTGCCCAGTCCCTCTGTACATGTGAGACCTTTGTCATATACTCAACCAGGCTTATAAGCACTTAAAAGATCATTTTTCCTATACTTACACCTACATTCCTACACCTACAAGTCTCTACATAACTCACTATGTATAATTCAAAACAAGAATAATGTTGACCCAAAAAATAAGGGCAAGAATGAAAAGAGTTGTGATTATCCTATAATCGTTCTCTGCTTAAATATAAAAGCTCAAATTCACTCCAAACGTATATTTGTACCTCTGGTTTGCTATTACCCCAAGCGCAGACTTAACCTGACTTTTGGGTAATCCAACTGCATACTGCAGAGAGCTGGCTAAGAACAGGTTAGGAAATGAGCAGGTTTGGATTTTTCGGAAATCCAAAAAGGAGTAATATAGACAAGTAAGAAACTTTATCACCCACTCTGAGCTAAACAAGTAATGAATTGTTTACATTTAGCTCTTCCAACAAACATTTTAGATAGCTATTAAATAATTCCTATTCTACTGCTGAGTCTCCAGGATAGTAAGTTTCCTGGGAGCTAGATCTGATTCTGCTGTCTCTGTTAGGGACCAAACGACGGTCTCTAGGACCTGAGTCATGTTTACCAGAAAGAGACAGGATATGCACTCATCCGGCCTGGCCAATCATGTAACGCCAGCTACTCCTGTAACTGAGACAAAGAACTGCCTGTATATAAGCCGCCATACTCCTTTGTTCGCGGCTCTTGTCAGATTCCCTTGTGTGGGATGAGACTTGGGCCCTAGCGCGCTAGGAATAAACAAACTCCCTTCTTGCGTTTGCAATACTGTGGTGGACTTGCTCTCTCGGTCGGTTCGGAGATACGGGCTCAGAGCATAACAGTCTCCACAGCCTGAGTGTTTAAGGCAGCAGACCCCAACCTTTTTGGCACCAAAGACCAGTTAGTTTCATGGAAGACAGTTTTTCCACGGACTGGGAGGGTGGGGGGATGGCTTTGGGATGATTGCAGCACAATAGGGTTCACACTCCTACTAGAATCTAACGCTACTGCTGACCTGATAGCAGGCAGTGCTCAGGCGGTAATGCGAGCAATGGGGAACGACTGTAAATACAGACGAAGAAGCTTCGCTTGTGTGCCCACCACTCACATCCTGCTGTGCGGCTGGCTCCTATCCATGGTACTGGCCTGTGGCCCTGGGGTTGGGGACCCCTGGTTTAAGGCACATCCTGCCTTACAAACATAGTGTGGATGCTGTGCGTGCATGCGTGCCAAGTTGCTTCAGTCATGTCCGACTCTGCAACCCTATGCCTGTAGCCTGCCAGGCCCCTCTGTCCATGGGATTCTCCAGGCAAGAATACTGGAGTGAGTTGCCATGCTCTCCTCCAGGGGATCTTCCTGACCCAGGGATGGAACCTGCGTCTCTTACTTCTCCTGTGTTAGCAAGCAGGTTCTTTGCCACTAGCATGGCCTGGGAAGCCCATTCCTGAGTAAACAGCAGAGCAAAAGATTTATCAGTATCTGGGTATTTTTATACCACCTTCAGAGAAGTGTTTTATATTTTCCAATAACTTTGTGGGATTAGAGATTCTCACTACGTGCACGGAATATCTTCCCATTTCAGACAGAATAGGACATGTATCCTTCCCCAAGCCACGCAAAAGGACTAACAAATGGATGTTGCACTGGGCGTTGATTTTCAAGTTACAGGAAAGCATTCCTAAAGAACTGCCTCCATAGTTACAGGCATATTCTCAGAAGCTTAGGTGGAGCAGCAAAGAAAAGGGACATGCTCTTCTAGTTACTATTTGCAGAACATTTTTTTAAAAAAAGATTTTTCTGATGTGAACCATTTAAAAATTCTCTATTGAAGTTTACTCAGGAATGGGCTTCCCAGGCTCTGCTAGTGGCAAAGAAACTGCCTGCCAATGCAGGAAATGTAAGAGACTCTGGTTTGATCCCTGGGTAGGGAAGACTCCCTGGAGAAGGACATGGCAACCCATTCCAGTATTCTTGCCTGGAGAATTCCATGAACGAAGAGCCTGGCATGCTATAGTCCACAGGATGACACACATGACTAAAGCGACTTAGTACACATTCACTCACTGAGGAATAATGGCAATGTTCTTTGAAAGACAGTGTCATAGACACTTCTTATATTATAAACTAATCATTCAAGGTCAGACTTATCAGGATTCTGATGTATTTTAGATTTAATGAGAAATTATGACATTCCTGTAATATGCTGAGATAAGCAGTTCATTCAGTCCAATGATCATGAAATTTCAATTCTATGTTCACTATTTACAATAGGGATCTTACACTTGAATCCTGTGCTCAACAGTCAAATTAGTGCTTTCAAATACAGTGTCATGAATTAGTATTTGGTAACAACAAGTAAAAACAAACCTAGTGGAAAGAACACACAAGAAAAAAATGAAAAATGCTTTACAGTATCAATATATGTGCACTGAGAATCATCTTTTTGAACAAGCCTTGATTGGTTTGTATAGGAAAAGCCAAGAAAATGTCCCCACTCAAGCAATAGTTTCCTTGTCTTTATATATCTTTATGGTTTGCATTATCACTTGCTATTTATAGAAAGACATGCTAGTGACCTTGACACAAAGCTTGCAGACTTTTCCTCATGCATAACTCACAGTTGGTGTCTTCTTGGCCCCTGCAAGGAGAACCAACCAACTCCACTGGGTATTTGGTATATGCCCGGGGAAGCTAAGTTATACTGAAGAGACTACAGCTCATTTTTTACTCATGATGAATTACAGTTTCCTGGTGGAAGGATGGTGCCGAAAACAAAGCAGTCTTTGAAACCCCTCAAGTTTTTCAAAGTGACCTGGGGGCTTTAGCAGTCAGAGCTAAAAATAAGGAGCTGTTTATAAGCCTTTCTGACTTGGAGGAGAAAGACTCAAAACTCCCTTTAACAGTCTCCTAACTATCCAATTCCCTCCCATCAAGGAAAGTGACATTGACAATTCTGAATTAAATGAAATCTCAGCAACTGTAGAGTTCTTTTATTTTTTAAAGATTTTTTTGATGTGGACCATTTTAAAAGTCTTTATTGAATTTGTTACAATATGGCTTCTGTTTCATGTTTTGGTTTTTTGACCACCAGGCCTGTGGGAGGATATTAGCTCCTCTGAAAGTGAAAGTGAAAGTGAAGTCGCTCAGTCGTGTCCGACTCTTTGCCACCCCATGGACTGTAGCCTACAAGGCTCCTCTGTCCATGGGATTTTTCAGGCAATAGTCCGGGAGTGGATTGCCATTTCCTTCTCCAAGGGATCTTCCCAACCCAGGGATCGAACCTGGGTAGCCCACATTGTAGACAGATATTTTACCGTCTAAGCCACCAGGGAAGTCCACCAGGGATCAACCCCACACCCCCTGAGATGGAAGGCTAAGTCTTAAACACTGGACCCTCAGGGAAGTCTCCACCATAGATTTCTTTAATCGGGGAATTAATACTAACAGAAATTGAAAAATTCAAAAATATAATTGCAGCTCAAAGTTATAGATTTTTCTGGTATTTATGCCATCATTTACGTAAGGTAGAAGAACATTCTGACTGACTAAGAAAAGACAGCTTTGAAAAGCAGCAATAAAAAAAAAAAAGAAATCAAAATCCAACAGCTAGGGCTGTACTTCATTCACAAATATGTATCTAAGACTTTATTTCTACCTTTGTAAGCTAGAAACACAATGAAGAAGAAAGTGTTCATTTATTATTTTCTCTTTATTAGAATAGGCAATGGCTCCCCACTCCAGTACTCCTGCCTGGAATATCCCGTGGACGGAGAAGCTTGGAAGGCTGCAGTCCATGGGGTCGCTGAGGGTCGGACACGACTGAGCGACTTCACTTTCACGCATTGGAGAAGGAAATGGCAACCCACTCCAGTGTTCTTGCCTGGAGAATCCCAGGGACAGGGGAGCCTGGTGGGCTGCTGTCTATGGGGTCACACACAGTCGGACACGACTAAAGTGACTTAGCAGTAGCAGTAGCAGTAAAATTTTCTAGTTGTGATTGTGAATTGAGTTCAAGCATGAAACATCACTTTTTCAGATAAATTTCTGTCCAAAAAAAAGTACATTTAACAAATTCCACAAGCTGTAAAAATTTGCCTTGGCCTTTTTCGCTCTCCCTGCCTGCTGGTTTGTTCATTCATTTATTCACTGCTCATTTAACACATTTTCCAACATCTAACCTCATGTCCTCATACATCCCAGGGCCTCAAACATTTTTCAGTTGGTACCTTCCTACTTATTACCCAAAGTATCTAGGAAAAATATCCATCATTGTCACTCTTATCTCGGGAAAATTTCAGGAGACACATAGCGAGCATCCTTCCTGGGAGGAGTTTTGTGCTTCATGTGTCTACACGGATTTATTCTTCATGCCTCTCTTGTATAGATGGGAGTTGCATAATGATGGTTGAGCCATCATTAACTGGCTCAACCCAGAATACAAAAAACTCTGCAAGTGAAAACTTGAGAAGCTCGAATCCTCTGGGTTTGGGTTCTTGAATCTACTCAGCTGACTTTAACATAACTATCATTTACAGGTAAGACAGGAATTGAGTACCTTGGCACAAATTCAGTGAAATACCTGAGTATTTCTTCATCCACAGTATGCTACTTCATTCTATGTGATAGTCACAATGCAAAACTGTTCCTCTTCCCTTCTTTCTCATCATAAAACTAATGACTAATGAACATCATTCATGGCTGATGTTCCAAACATAGAAATCATCATTGACTCTTCTCCCGCAACTTCTAATCCAGGGTTTCTCAGTCTTCGCATCACCGATGTTGGAGTTGAATAATTCATATTGTGGGGATGCTGTCCTGGTCACAGCAGGATATTTAGCAGCATCCAGGGCTTTGCAGGTGGCACCAGTGGTAAAGAATCCACCTACCAGTGCAGGAAACACAAGAGTCATGGGCTGAATCCCTGGGTTGAAAAGATGCCCTGGAGTAGGAAATGGAGCCCCACTCCAGTATTCTTGCCTGGAGAATTCCATGGGGAGAGAAGCCTGGTTACCGTCCATGGGGCCATAAGAAGTCACATGCTACTGAGCAACTGAGCACTGGTTGACTTCTCCATGCTAACAGCACATCCCCAGCAATCACAACCAAAAATGTTCCCAGACATTTTCAAATATCCCCTGGGGGAGAGGGCTGAAAATCATTCTCAACTAAGAATCACTGAACCCAAAAGCAAATCCTAAAAGCTGAAATTCCAAAATTTATCTTGAATCTAAATCTATCATCTGACCCAGATCTAAGCTCTCGCCACTCACCTGGACCACAGCAATAGCTTTTCACTGTAACCCCTTCAGTCTATTTTCTGTTCTATAGTCAGCATGATCTTTTAAAAATCTCTATCACATTATAACATTTCTCTTCTTAAAACCTTTCAGTGGCTTCTCACTACACTGGGCACTGCTCACCATCTCACTTCCCAGCACTCTCCCCTTGTTCATGGTTCTCAAGTGTCATTGCTTTTATCCTATTTTTCAAACCTGCCAAGTTATCCACTTTAGAACATTCATATACTCTCCTTGGAATGCTGACCCTTTTTGTAGTATTCAAGAGTTTATTGAAGTATCATCTCTCAGCAAGTTTTTCCAGAATCATCATCTGTAAATAACTCCCTTCTCCCCCAAACACTATATGTCATTACCCTATATTAATTGTATTGCAGTCTCATCTAATCATCTTTATTTGGATTTACAAGCCACTTTTCATTTTTTACTTTACTTTTCATTTCATTTATATTATTTTCATTTTACACATTTAAAATAATATATGATTTTTATATGATTAACTCTACTCAAATCAATTCAATGTGGTACATATATTGTGGCTCAGCTGGTAAAGAATCCACCTGCAATGTGGGAGACCTGGGTTTGATCCCTGGGTTGGGAAGATCCCCTGGAGAAGGGAAAGGCTACCCGCTCCAGTGTTCTGGCCTGGAGAATTCCATGGACTGTATAGTCCATGGGGTCACAAAGAGTTGGACACAACTGAGCAACTTTCACTTCACACATATACAATGGAATATTACCTGGCTGTTAAAAAGAATGAAGTAATGCCATTTGCAGCAACGTGGATGAACCTAGAGAGTGTCATACTAAGTACACCAGACGGAGGAGAAATATCATATGACATCCCTTGTATGTGAAATCTAAAAAGAAATGATACAAATGAACTTATTTGTAAAACAGAAAGAGACTCACAGACTTTTAGAAAATGAACTTATGGTTGCAGGGGCAAAGGATAGTTGGGGACTTTGGAAGGTCTTGTACACACTGAAAAACAAAAAGAATTCAGAGGATTCTTATCTCATCCGGAGTTAAAACAAAAGCCCTTCCAATTACCTGCAAGATCCTGCATGATCTGGACCACATCTACCTTCCCTGCATGATTTCCTAACATTTGCCTCTCGAAACTTGAGCCACTTGCTGGCCTTCCTTCTGCTCCTAAACATGCCCAGCACATGCCCACTTCAGAGCCTTGGCACTGGCTGCTCTCCAGTCTGAATGCTGGACCCTAGACGTCCCATGATTCTCACATCCGCTGGGTCAAGTGACCTCTTGTTAGAAGGGCTGGCCCTGATTACATTATATGAAAAAGTAAGAAAATGCAGCCCTCATCTACCATCAGCTTGGAGCTGTCCTCGCTATAATAGCCAGGCAAAGGCATTTTTCTCTTGAATTATAAACAATTTTACAGAACACCAACATTAGACAAGGCTATTTTGTGATGTGATAGATCAAGACAAAAACAAAAGCAGTCTGTGATTGTGGTGAGTAGAGACCAAGAGAGAGAGAGAGAGGAACGCTGTCAAACACTCTCCTTTCTCCTGCTAATATGAGTGACTGCTCCATCTTTATCAATTTCAGCCGTAGCTCCACTTTGTGCCCTACACCTCACATATTAAGACTATTCAGCAAATCATATAATTGCTTTGACTTTCTAACAGTAAACAATCAAGAGCAAAACCTCACTTCCTTGAAAGTTCTCCAAAATCACACAACACAAGGTCAAACCCTATAATAAGGCTTGTCTTAACGACCTCTTACCAAGACATCCCAGCTTCCTATGATGCGCAGTCTTCTTCATTGCTATGAGTTAATAAACCCAACTTTGTGTGACTACAGGTGTGTTTATGTTAGATCTTGCCTGGTTGGGGGGGGGGGGGCATCAACAATAGCATCACCAACCTCAAGAAGCATGCTCCATGACTTTAAGGAACATATCAATAAACACCAGGTTGCTGGGAGGATCCAAGTGTACACCTCTTGTTTATGCGCCACTTGGTCAGTGCCATCTGTCACCCTGAAAGATGTGCCACTTTGGAAGATAAATGATGTGGTCACCATATCTTTAATCTGCACTATTTTTCACAATAACCCTTATCACCATCTACAACATGATACTTTTTGTTTGTTTCCTCTCTGCACCCCCTGCCCCCTTCTCCTACTCCTCAACTAGAATTTAATTCCCACAGTACAGAAACTTTACCTAATCTTTTGGCCTCACCATATGGCTTGTAGGATTTTATTTCCCTAACTAGGGATTGAACCTGGGGCCTTGGTAGTAAAAACTCAAGAGTCCTAACCACTGGACCACTAGGGAATTCTAATTTTTTTTTTTTTTTTTTAGTGTTCTATCCCTATTACCTAGAACTTGGCATACAGAAGGCTCCCAGTAAATATCTGCTGAATGAATTAACTAATGAAAAGTTATAATACTACAGGAGGTCTTTGAACTAGGAACAACTTTAAAAAATCATCCCAACATATATATCAGTCAGATTTCTATATATTAACCTGTAGAAACAAATCAAAATTTAGCACCATTTATTCTGAAAGCGAATGAAATGCTTAGATTTACACTTTAAAATATGCACAAAATCTGTATATTGAAAATTACAAAATGCTAAGGAAAGAAATCAAATGGAAGTTTATGAATTGGAAGATTCAACACAGTGAAGATGTCAGATCTCCCCCAAAGTTGAACAACCAGCTTAATGAAATTCATAGACAAGCTTATTCTAAACTTCACATGGAAAGGTGTAAGCTAGAGGATAGCTAAATTAAATAAGAATAAAATAGAAGGAATTGTTCTGATACAAAGGCCCACTGAAAAGCTATAATAGTAAGTGGAATAAACACACAGGTTCAATGACCAGTACAGATAATTCAACATTTATGCCCAATTGATTTTTTTACAAAGGTGTAAAGCAATTTAAGGGAAGGAAGACAACTTTTTCATAAAATGATGCCAAAGCAATTGGACTTTCATGGGCAAAAAAAAAAGAACCTAAACATCACACATTACTCAAAAACTAACTCAAAATTAAGCATGCACGTCCATGTAAAACATAAAGTTATACAACTTTTGAGCTTCCCTGGTGGCTCAGTGGTAAAGAATTTGTCTGCCAATGCAGGAGATGCAGGGTCGATTCCTGGGTTAGGAAGATCCCTGCAGAAGGAAATGTCAACCCACTCCAGTATTCTTGCCTGGGCAATCCCATGGACAGAGGAGCCTGAGAGGCTACAGTCCATGGGGTCACAAAGAGTCAGACACAACTTGGTGAATACACAACAATAATACACTTATAGGGGAAAAAATAAAATCTTTGGGATCTACGGCTACACAAAGAGTTATTAGACTGGACATCAAAGGAAAACTTGGTAACTCAGATCCCATCAAAAGTAAGAACATTTGTTCTGCAAAGATCCTGTTCAGAGGATGAAAAAACAAGTTGCAGAGTGAGAAAATGTATTTGCATGCTACATATTCAACAATAGACTGTTACCTAGGTAAACAAAGTTCTCTGGGAACAACAGTTTTTAAAAAATGCAATTTGAAAACAGGCAAAAGATATGAAGAAATGGGACTTCCCTGGTGGCCTAGGGATCAAGAATCTACCTTGCAATGTAGGGAATGCAGGTTTGATCCCTGGTCAGGGAACTAAGATCCCATGGGCCACAGAGCAGCTAAGCCTGGGTGCTGCAGCTACTGAGCCCGTGCCACAGCTGGAGAGCCTGTGCACCGCAACAAAAGATCCTGCATGACACAACAAAGGTCCTCTGTGCTGCAGCGGAGACCTGACGCAGCCAGATACATAAGTACTTTTTAAAAGAGATGAAAGAGACCCGATGGAATATTACTCAGCTACAAAAAGAAATGCATTTGAGTCAGTTCTAATGAGGTGGATGAAACTGGAGCCTATTATACAGGGTCAAATAAGTCAGAAAGAAAAACACCAATACAGTATATTAACACAAATACATGGAATTTAGAAAGATACTAACAACGATCCTATATGCAAGGCAGCAAAAGAAACACAGACGTAAAGAACAGACTTTTAGACTATGAGAAGGTGAGGGTGGGATGATTTGAGAGAACAGGATTGAAATTTGTATGTGTAAATCTGATGACCAGTGCAAGTTTGATGCATGAAGCAGGACACTCAAAGTTGGTGCTCTGGGACAACCCAGAGGGATGGGGTGGGGAGGAAGGTGGGAGGGGGGTTCAGGATGAGGGCACACATCTGCACCCATGGCTGATTCATGTCGATGTATGGCAAAAACCACCGCAATATTGTAAAGTAATTAGCCTCCAACTAAAATTAATTAATTTTTTAAAAAGACCTGAAGAGCCCTTTCACTGAAGAGAATGTACAGATGGCAAATAAGCACATGAAAATATGATTAACCTTTATATTAGGTTATCTAATATATATATGGGAGAAGGCAATGGCACCCCACTCCAGTACTCTTGCTTCAAAAATCCCATGGGCGGAGGAGCCTGGTAGGCTGCAGTCCATAGAGTCTCGAAGAGTTGGACACGACTGAGCGACTTGACTTTCACTTTTCACTTTCATGCGTTGGAGAAGGAAATGGCAATCCACTCCAGTGTTCTTGCCTGGAGAATCCCAGGGATGGGGGATCGTGGTGGGCTGCCGTCTATGCGGTCACACAGAGTCGGACACGACTGAAGTGACTTAGCATAGCATAATATATATATATTATATATATATAATATATATAATATATATATTAACCTATTAATATATATATATTAACCTACCTATTAGGAAAATGCACATCGAAAACACAACAACATGAGACATCACCAAATACCCATCAAAACAGCTAAAATAAACTTAGCATGAGTGCTGAGCTGTGTCTGACTCTCTTTGTGTGACCCCACAGATGGTAGCCTGTCAGGCTCCTCTGTCCATGGGATATTTTAGACCAGAATGCTAGAGTGAGTTGCCATTTCCTCCTTCAGGAGATCTTCCCAACCCAGGGATAGAACCCATGTCTTCTTCATCTCCTGCATTAGCAGGCAGTTTCTTTACCACTGAGCCCCCTCGAAAGCCCAAGATAAAACTTCGTGATAACCTCAAGTGCTGGCAAGGATGCTGAGAAACTGAATCACTCGTATATTGCTGATGGGAATGGAAAATGTTCAGCCACTCTGGGAAACAGTCTGGTGGTTTCTTATGAAACAAAACATATAATTATCATATGACCCAGAAATTGTGCTGTTCAGCATCAGAGAGATTAAAATTTATGTGCTCCCCAAAACCTTTATATCATGTTCATAGAAGCTTTATTCACAGTAGTCAAACAGTGGGAGCAAGTCAGAGGCTTTTAAGAGGATAATGGTTAGACAAACTCTGGTATATCATGAAATACTACTCAGCAATTAAAAAAACAAAGCTATAAACTACTGACACACACAAAACTTGAATGCATCTCCAAGCTTGGAGGAATTCTTGCTGGATGACACAGCTTGACCAAGGCATGGGGAGCGGTGGATTCCTGTCTCCCCTGTCCCTTTGGCTGAGTGCTCAATAGTTAAGTCACAGAGCTAGCAAAGAAGGAAATAGAGTTTACTCTGGCTATTATCTGTCTACAACAGCAGGGCCCCTTTGACTTGAGGAAAACTTGAATCGAAAAGCATGAAAGCCCTTTTAAAAATAAAAAGTGTGAGGGGCTATATTTTATTTGTTGTTATTGTTTGTTTCATTGCAAAGCATGATTCTGTGTAGCACATACTATCAGCCAGTGTGAGAAATAAAGCCACAAAGTCTATAGGAAGTTCAAAGAAACTTCTCTTTTAATCACTAAGCATTAAAAGCAAAAACAAAAAACCTCATATCACTGAAGATTCTCACGCAGGCTATAGTGTGAACGCTGCTCCCACACTTTGGAGTGGATGCATGCAGCTTTTTGTATTAGTCTTCTCTCAATGTACAGACATTTCGCCCAGCGGTGGAATCACTGGCTCTCATATAACTTTCTTTTTAGTTGTTTTAAGGAAACGCCACACTGTTCTGCACAACAGCTGCATGACTTTACGTTCCCACTAAGAGTGTAAGAGGCTTCTTTTTTCTCTGCATCCTCTCCTGCACTTATTATTTGTAGACTTTTTACTGATGGCCATTTTAAATTAATTTTTACTGGAGTACAGTAGCTTTACAATGTTGTATTAGTTTCTGCTGTGCAGCAAAGTGAATCAACTCTATGTGTCCATATATTCCCTCTTTTTTTTTGGATTTCCTTCCCATGTAGGTCACCACAGAGCACTGGGCAGGGTTCCCTGAGCTATACAGTAGCTTCTCACAGTTATCTATTTTCATACACAGTATCAATAGGGTATATATATGTCAATCCCAATCTTCCAATTTATCCCACTCCCCTTTCCCCCTGTTAGTGTCCATACATTTATTCTCTATTTCTGTTCTGCAAATAAGATCATTTATAACATTTTTCTAGATTACACATATATGCATTAATATGCAATATCTTTTTTCTCTTTCTGCCGCACTTTCTCCCTATGACAGACTCTAGGTCCACCCACATCTCTACAAATGAGCAGATTTTGTTCTTTTGATGGCTGAGCAATATTCCATTGTATATGTGTATCACATGTTCTTTATCCATTCCTGTGCTGATGGGCATTCAGGTTGCTTCTATGTCCTGGCTATTATAAATAGTGCTGCAATGAACATTGGAGTGCAAGTGTCTTTTGAATTATGGTTTTCTCTGGGTATATGGTGGACTTCCCTGGTGGCTCAAACAGTAAAGCATCTGCCTACAATGCAGAAGACCCAGGTTCAATCCCTGGGTAGGGAAGATCTCTTGGAGAAGGCAATGGCAACTCACTCCAGTATTCTTGCCTGGAAAATCCCATGGACGGAGGACCCTGGTAGGCTACAGTCCATGGGGTCACAAAGAGTTGGACACAACTGAGCAACTTCACTTTCTTTCACTTTCACTTCCTGGGTATATGACCAGTAGTGGGATTGCTGGGTCATACGGTAATTCTATTTTTAGTGTTTTAAGAAACCTCCATACAATTCTCCACCATGGTTGTATCAGTTTACATTCTGACCAATAGTGTAAGAGTATTCTCTTTTCTCCACACCTTCTCCAGCATTTATTGTTTGTAGACTTTTTAATGATGGCCATTCTGGTGGGTGTGAGGTGCTACCTGATTGTAGCAGCATAAAGAATATCTTTATATTTAACTCTGTATAGAGATTGCTAAAGAAAATATGCTTGATCAGATCGGAGACATATAAGCTATAATTTCTGCATTGTTAAAACAAGGGCGAAATTTTACTCCAAATGTAGGAAATAGTTCTCAGAAGATTTTGGCAAATTTCCCAGGGATATTTTAAGTTTTATTGCATTAATAGAGGGAGCAAACATCCTAGCACTGCTTCATAGTATCGATCATGTATATCGTAAGCTATGATCAAGATTCGGGACTTGGCAGTCAAAGAGCTCTACATTCAAATCTAGGTTCTTTCATTTGCTAGGTGTGTGATCTGGGGCTATTACTTAATCTAAGTCTTAGGTCGTATAGTTCGCTCAACTTCATCTCTAAAATGAAAATAATAATCCTAACTACTTCATCCAAATCAATGATCACTATAGGAATGAGTGCTAATATATTTGTCTATATTCTGTGAAAAATCTTCTAAAGCAGAACATTAAATTATATTTATTCTTTCTGTAAATTGAAACCAGGCAATATTTTCCTGTCATGATGCTGAAATTTCCCATTTTGAATGTTCAAGGAACCTTATTCTTAATCATTTTCAATCTATTCCAGGCTCTAAGAAGTTTTAAAATCGTGTGACTTGATCACCTTAGACAATTGCTAGAAAATCACTGTAGAGAGATTAGTTTCTCTTTTCCCACAAACTTAACATGAAATCGATCTACACTCTGCTCACACTTCACAATCAAGCCAAGTCAAGCCTTAAATTTATATCACATGATAAAGTCAAGAAATATACCTTTTGAGGTAAAATTTATTTTATCAAGTTAATTTTTAAGTCATGTTACATATATATTTGTAAATTTTCTATAATATGAAAGTAGGATATAAGATTTTGTTTCTATAAAAGAGTATATGTTTAAAAATCCTAGGAAAACTAATCTGATTCTATGAATATGGTAATAATCAGCACAATCTGAATCTGTTTATTCTGAGGACAACTTTATTCTAACTATGCCAAATGAAGTTAATTGCCCCTGAACTTTCAAAGTTGAAACAAAAGCATCAGAATAAGTATTTTATATCAGATAATGAAACTTTCTTATAAAGTTTCTAAGTGACACATTCTTATACATCAGATTTGACTTTAGTCGAATATAGTTCCAAACATATTCATAACACCTGAAAAATATTAAATTTATATAGCATCAAAAATTAAAGTACATGAATATGTATATATTTAATCCTTTAAATTTTTTCTTAGATACATTATTTTTTTATGCCGAGGGCCATCTCTATAAAATGTAGAGCTGCTGTATTTCTCAAACCATACTTTGCAAATCAAAACCATTTATCCCAAGGGACAATTCCATTAGGTTCTATTTTCCTGGATATGACCTAGAATTTACAAGTCTGAGTTAGCTTAAGATCTAAATATTTGTGAATTATAACCAATTCTTGGATAGTAGAGTTTCCTGTGATTACTTGAAGTATTAAAAGTGTAATCCATCACACAGAAAGCTATAAAATTCTACTTGTCAACATTCTGGAACTGTTTTTACAACATAATGGATTTTGTTTTGTTTTGCCAATGGTGAGTCCTTTAACAAGGTAATTAATGCAAATTGATTGCACGATTATTAGCATTAATGGACATAATCATGGAGCACACGTCAACACTCTTACAGAAGTCATGCATTTGTTAGCATGGCAAAATGAGGGAACCACAGGAAGGAAAATCTATGGGCAAGAGCCCAGGAAAACCTGCTGGGAACACATGTACTACTTTGGATAACTAGTCAAGGCCATTTTGTTATTTAAAAAATTACCCAAGGTCAGAAATACATAGATTGAAGAACAGGACTTTCAGATAATCATTCAAGGACAGAATTTCAGATGCAGTCTATCAAATTAAGCAAAGGTTTTACGCATATTTGAATTATTTTATGTGCACTTAGGAAAAACCCAAGATATGCATAATCCTTAAAATTTCTTATCTCAAGTATTACACACAAGGTCATCCTTTGATGAACTGCAATAAGCAACATTAGAGTTCTCTTTGAATTTTAGTTTGCAAAGGAAAACTGTCACATTGAGAAAAAGGTTAGATCTCTCCAGCAGCTCATATAGGGACATAATTAATGGTACAAAGACCCAGACAAATTAGTTTGCTAGGCCAGTACTCGGTTTTATATGAGATCACAAAGTTTTATTTTATTGGTAGGAGTACTTACTGACTCATAGTTTAGCTAATCCCAAATTTGTTTTAACTTTGTTCATATGTTAAGAAATTCTGGCCAACTCACCATCAACACACACACAAACAGACCCCCAGGTGTCAGTTATAGAACTGACATCACTCTGGTCAACGACGATCCCCAATTATAGACTCAATTTTCATATCTCCCTATCAACTTGTGCCCTTTCAGAATCCTAATCTTTCAAGATACTACCTTATACTGTATGTCAGTAGGTGGTAACTGGTTAATTGATTAATTAAATCAACGAATGGGTTACTTTGTCAAGCAATCTTAACTTCTAGCATTCAACTTCATAAAGTAGATGCTATTATTATTATTATTATTATTATTATGCTCACTTCATAACTGAGAAAACTGGGACACAGAAAAATGGCATTCAAACCCAGGCCTCGCAACTAAAAAAATCCTATCTACTTTTCAAAAATATTTATTTATTTTCTTACTTATTTGTGTGGCTGCACCAGGTCTTCCTTCATAGCTCAGTCAGTAAAGAATCTGACTGCAATGCAGGAAACCTGGGTTCTAATCCTGGGTCGGGAAGATCCCCCAGAAAAAGAAATGGCAATGCACTCCAGTACCCTTGCCTGGAAAATCCCATGGACAGAGGAGCCTGGCGGGCTACAGTCCATGGGATCACAAGAGTCGGACACGACTGAGCAACTGAACCAGCACCACCAGGTCTTAAGCACTCAGGATATTTACTTGTAGCATGCAAACTCTTAGCTGCAGCATGTGGGATCTAGTTCCCTAACCAGCGATTGAACCCTAGCCCCCTGCATTGGGAGTGTGGAGTCTTAGCTACAGGGAAGTCACCCATGTGCTTTCAATTATACAGTTCTTTCCAAGGTGTGTTTTAGAATATTAACAGACTTTTTGCTCAAATAGATCACGAAAATGCTGGGTTAGACACAAATTAACAGTTTTTTCATCATAGGGATCCTCAGAGCTCATGAGTTTTGTAAACATCTATGAAGTGGAATCTGCCTACAATGTAGGAGACTTGGGTTCAATTTCTGGGTTGGGAAGATCCCAACCCAGATCTAGAGAAGGATATGGCAACCCACTCCAGTCTGGGAAATCCCATGGACAGAAGAACCTGGCAGGCTACAGTTCATGGGGTTACAAAGAGTCAGACTCAACTGTGCAACTAACACTGTGAGGTAGATAATATATACATACTAGTTCCAAAATATATTAATATATAGTAACCTTTTCTCTCCACTCAGAATGTCATATAGGACTAGTGTTTTCTGAATGTATTTTTGGAAAAATGGCCCCAAAACATGTGTTTTTCTTTTTAATTAATTTATTGTACTTATTAATAAAGAGCCTGTACACTTTTCAAACTGGTGTTCTTCCTCAATTCAATTAAATTTTCTTCTCTTATATCTTATTAATTATCTTTGTCTTATCCTTTTATTCTCTACCTATTTGAAGAATTTTTATTATATATTTATCTTTCCTCTCATTTTGTTTCATCATGATAATATTTTTTGCCATCGTCTATGACTTCCTCTCCCCTTCATGGACCACAGCCTTGTGGTGGTGAAGGGGCTTACTTAACTCAATGAAGTTATAAGCCATGCCATGCAGGGCCACCCAGATGGATGGGTCATCCATCCTGGGTGAAGAATTCTGACAAAATGTGGTCCACTGGAGAAGGAAATGGCAATCCACTCCAGTATTCTTGTCTGGAGAATTCCATGGACAGTATGAAATGAAAAAGAGATGTAACACCAGAACACTGGAAGATGTCCAGTATGCTATTGGGGAAGAGTGGAGGGTAATTACTCATAGATACAGGAAGAATGAAGCAACTGGGCCAAAGCAGAAACAATGCTAAGTCGTGGATATGTCTGGTGGTGAAACTAAAGTTTGATGCTGTAAAGAACAATATTGCATAGGAACTTGGAATGTTAGGATCATGAATCAAGGTACATTGGGCATACTCAAGCAGGAGATGGCAAGATTGAACATTAACATCTTAGGAATCAGTGAATTAAAATGGCTAGGAATGGGGAAAATTTAATTCAGATGACCATTATATCTACTAATGTGGGCAAGAATCCCTTCGAAGAAATGGAATAGTCCTCGTAGTCAATGAAAGAGTCCAAAGTGCAGCACTTGGGTGTAACCTCAAAAATGACAGAATGGTCTTGGTTTGTTTCCAAGGCAAACGATTCAACATCACAGTAATCCAAGTCTATGCTCCAACCACTAATGCCAAGGAAGCTGAAATCAAACAGTTCTATGAACACAAGACTTACAAAACCTACTTGAACTAACACCCCCCCAAAACTGTCCTTTTCATCATAGAGTTTTGGAGTGCCAAAGTAGGAAGTCGAGAGAAATGTGGGTAACAGGTAAGTTTGGTCTTGGAGTACAAAATGAAGCAGAGCAAAGGCTATCAGAGTTTTGTCAAAAGAACACACTGGTCATAGTAAATACCCTTTTCCAACAACCGAAGAGATGACTCTACACATGGACATAACCAGATGGTCAATACTGAAATCAGATTGATTATGTTCTTTCCAGCCAGTGAAGGAGAAGCTCTATTCAGTCAGCAAAAACAAGACCTAGAGCTGACTATAGCTCAGATCATGAGCTCCTTACTGCAACATTCAGGCTTAAATTGAAGAAAGTAAGGAAAACCACTAGACCATTCAAGTATGATCTAAATCAAATCCCTTATGATTATACAGTAGAAGTGACAAATAGATTCAAGGGATTAGAGCTGGTAGACAGAGTGCCTAAAGAATCATGGATGGAGATTTGTAACACTGTACAGAAGGCAGTGACCAAAACCATCTCAAAGAAAAAGAAATGCATGAAGGCAAAGTGGTTGTATAAGGAGGCTTTACAAATAGCTGAGGAAAGAAGAGAAGTGAAAGGCAAAGGAGAAATGGAAAGATATACTCAACTGAATGCAGAGTTCCAGAGACTAGCAAGGCGAGAAAAGTTTATTGCTTAAATAAACAATACAAAGAAATAGAGGAAAACAATAGAATGAAAAAGACTAGAGACCTCTTCGAGAAATTTGGAAAGATCAAGGGAATATTTCATGCAAGAATAGGCATGATAAACGACAGAAACGGTAAGGACCTAACAGAAGCAGAAGATATTAAGAAAAGGTGGCAAGAATACACAGAAGAACTATACAAAAAAAAAAAAATTAATGACCTGAATAACACAATGATGTGGTCACTCACCTAGAGCCAGACATCCTGGAATGTGAAGTCAAGAAGGCCTTAGGAAGCATTACTACAAACAAAGCTAGTGGAGGTGAGGGAATTCCAGCTGAGTTATTTCAAATCCTAAAAGATGATACTGTGAAAGTGCTGCACTCAATAAGCCAGCAAATTTGGAAAACTCAGCAGTGATCACAGAACTGGAAAAGGGCAGTTTTAATTCCAGTCTCAGAAAAGCAGTGCCCAAAAGTGTTCAAACTACCATGCAAATGAGCTCATTTCACATACTTGCAAGGTTATGCTCAAAATCCTTCAAGCTAGGCTTCAGCAACATGTGAACCGAGAAATTCCAGATGTACTAGCTGGGTTTAGAAAAGGCAGAGGAACCAGAGATCAAATTGTCAACATTTGTTGGATTATGGAGAAGCAAGGGAGTTCCAGAAAAACATCTACTTCTGCTTCATTGACAACGCTAAAGCCTTTGACTGTGTAGATCACAACAAACTGTGGAAAATACTTAAATTGATGAGAGTACCGACCACCTTACTTGTCTCTGGAGAAAACTATATGCAGCTCAAGAAGCAATAGTTAGAACCATGCAACAACTAACTGGCTCAAAATTAGAAAAGAAGTACAGCAAGGATGTATATTGTCACACTGCTTATTTAACTTATATGCAGATTGCATCATGAGAAATACCAGACTGGCTGAATCACAAGTTGGAATCAAGATTGCCAGGAGAAATATCAACAACCTCAGATATGCACTGATACAGCTCTTATGGCAGAAAGTGAAGAGGACCTGAGGAGCTTCTTGATGAGGGTGAAAGAGGGGGGTGAAAAATTGGCTTTAAACTCAAAATTCAAAAACCAAGATCATGGCATCCTGTCCCTCACTTCATGGCAAATAGATGGGGGAAAAGTGGAAACGGTGACAGATTTTATTTTCTTTGGCTCCAAAATCACTGTGGACAGTGACTGCAGCCATGAAATTAAAAGATGCTTGCTTCTTGAGAAAAAAAAAAAAGATATGACAAAGCTAGACAGTGTATTAAAAAGCAAAGCCACTACTTTGCTGACAAAGGTCCATATAGTTAAGGGTATGATTTTTATCCAGTAGTTATGTACAGATGGGAGAGTTGGTCCATGAAGAAGGCTGAGCACCAAAGAACTGATGCTTTTGAGTTGTGGTGCTGGAGAAGACTCTTTAGAGTCCCTTGGATTGCAAGATCAAAGCAGGGAATCCTAAAGTGATCAACTTTGACTATTTATTGCAAGGACTGATGCTGAAGTTGAAACTCCTTCATTCATTTGAAAATCATCAATGGTAAGCATTCTGCC
The DNA here is from genome assembly GCF_032405125.1 of Capricornis sumatraensis. Taxonomy (NCBI): domain Eukaryota; kingdom Metazoa; phylum Chordata; class Mammalia; order Artiodactyla; family Bovidae; genus Capricornis; species Capricornis sumatraensis. Next base: position 75,790,821 of record NC_091082.1, read on the forward strand.
TTTCCCCCGGCCTATATATACTTAAGAATTCATCACACAGTTTTGAGGACAAACATTTGTGCTTAAAATCCAACATTTTTAGCAAAATAATAATATCAAATTTTGATTATATACGATTTCCTTGATTATCCGTATTAACGGTAGACAAAGAAAACATGAATCACAGAAAATTTCAAAATCATAATTTAAGAAAACAGTTGGCCTTTTCTATCATCTTGGATCAGAGTTCCAAGAAACAAGATTTATGCACTCAAATTTTATTTCATTTCATATCCTCAGAGCTCTTCTCACCAGTTAACTTTCTACAGTTAGCACACACTGTGAGCTATTGTTAGAACACACTTTGTTCTGCACTTTATATGCATTTTCATATTTAATTCTACTACCATATTTAACTTATGGAAGTGGTTCTTATCCTCAGTTCACAAATTTAAGGAAAAAAAAAAACAAACTGAGGCTTAGTGAGAAAAGTAATTACTCGAAACGAATCCCTAAGAAGTGGCAGAGCCACTCCACAAATATATAAAAAATAGAAGAATGGAATAAAGTATAATTTCCTGACAGTTTGGTTCCTAAAACATGGAACTCCATTGCTGAGCATCAAATGGTTTTCCCAGTCCAGCTAGAAACGGAGAAGGCAATGGCAACCCACTCCAGTACTCTTGCCTGGAAAATCTGGTGTAACACTGGCAGGCACTGAAAATTGATAATGACTGAATCTCAATTAGACTTGAGAAAACTGGTTTGTTTGCCCAAAACCTCACAGCTAGCAAGTAGCTAGCTTCCTACCGCATCATGTCAATTCACTTCTAGTGACAGAGACTTCCTCACTTCATAAACAAGAGACTTCCGCTAAGTGGGTCAGTCTTTTTGTTTATATTAAGTCCCAGGGCTCTCATTAGTCATACAGTGTATAAGGGAGGCTCTGAAGGGTTAACTAGCTTCCCCAGTATCGTACAGTTATTTAGAAGCAGAGTCACATCTGGTATAATCATAAAGAATAATGTCTTTAAAAGCAAATAGGCCTAGATTCAGATTCTGATCTTGCCATTGAACTAGGAGGATGACTTAGGGCAAGCTGTGGAGCCTCTCTAACCATCTGCTTTGTCATCTGTAAAACGAAAGTAGTAGCAGTGCTTTCTTTATAGGTTTAAATGTTAAAGGGAATTGCAAATATTATGTAGCCCCGATTATGTGCCTTGCAACAAGTCTTACAGGTAGACAGAGTATTATTTTCCTAACTAATAAAAGGCAGAGATAGGTTAAATAAGTTGCCCACCATCTCGTAACAGTAAGTGAGGAGTTTAAATTCAAAACCAGACTGGTTCAGAAGCCTGTGACCAATACAATACTCTAATATAAAGTAGTTGGCACAGGAACTACAATATATTAAACACTCAACTCAGAGCTCCTTCAATTACATCATGCATATCCTTGCCCATTTCTAAAACTGTCCAAAGAATGACATTCCATACTGTTCTGCAAAGCGGCACAGTCAGATTGCTCAGTCCCTAGTTAATCGTGATGTGCTCCATAAAATCAGCTCTTCTGGAAGAAAACAAGCATAGAAAAAGTCTTCATTCATTCTTCCTCTGTCCCAAACACCCCAGTCTCAGAAGGTTCAGAGTAACTGAGTTCTTCAGAGGATAAATTAAAAACTTATTAAAAAGCAAATTATATGTGATAGCAAGGATCCAAATACTGAACTATGGATAGCCTAAAAGAAGAAAAATATTTGTAGAAATAAAATTAAAGAGAAAACTTTCAAAATAGTCCATTAGACATAATTGTGTTTGGTTTCTGACAATAATTTTTGAAATATTTTGAAGTCATATATTTTACCTACTATGCCTCAACTTCAAGTTAAATTTTGTAATTTACCCTTCCATTTAAATAGTGTCTCTATCAATTTTCAAAATAGCTCACCTTCAAGTTACTTCTCTTCAATATTCAAATACTACCTTCTTTGACAATATTTATTTATAATTTGGAAGATAATGAAGACATAACAAGCATGGATGAATTTTATTGGAAAACTAGAAAAAAGATTCTCCTGAGTAGAGACTCTAAGGAAATTACTGTATAACTCAGTGACCTCTGTGATGAATGACTACACTTCATTTTTGAAGATTAATTTTGTGAGAAGTTTCATGAACAGATGGAATTGTTCCTGTCTTGCTGGAAGAATCATGATCTAAGTTATGGGCTAGCTTGTTAAAACAGAAGTATATTCAAGATAGAGGGATTCCCAGGTGGTTTAGTGGGAAAGAATCCACCTGCAATGCAGGAGACCCTGGAGATGCCAGTTCAATCCCTGGGTCAGAAAGACCCTCTGGAGGAGGAAATGGCAACCCACTCCAGTATTCCTGCCAGGAAAAGCCCATGAACAGAGGGGCCTGGTATGCTGCAGTCCATGATTTTTTGTGTGTGACCCGATTCAATTGACAAAGATTAAAGAGCAGTCAAGACACAGATTGACACTCCTTAGCTTTACTGAATGGGTAAAATGCACACACTTTAGCTCCACATTTGATTTTTTATATTCTTACACATAGTCTCAAAATGAAATAACTAATTACTATCTAATTTATACTTTTTTTTTCTTTGGGTACAAATAGCAGACACATTTTCATTTTTTCAACATTATGTATCCAACCTAAATTCTACTCTAACTGAAATATAAATTCTCTTATTTTATAGCATAATTTCTTCCATGGCAACAATAAAAGATGTGAGAGCATTCCTTGCTACAGGTGAAAATAATCATAACGTATTGATAAGCCATCTTAAGATGCCATTTTCATGTAAATGGTCTTATAACTAAAGAGAGGAAGGAGAGAAATAGAAGCAAACGAAGTGGCATTCAGCAGGCAGAAATGCTTGGAATACAACATTTTCAGTCGTTTTAGGAATGTCGAGGAAGGGTCAAATTGAGAGAAAATGTCATATAGTGATGCCTCTTGATTAGAATTTTTAAATAAATAATATTTCTTTAAAATTTTCTGAGGAAATTCCAAGAGTACAATTAACTGATTTGGCTTCTGTGTCCCTTTGCAAATTCTTTGGGGACAAAATGAAATATACGGAGTTAAAAATAAGAAGTGACTCTGGAGCTTGACTATAGTACTAGAAATGCCATGGGAATATTTAGATAGAGTCTTCTAGACAATATTTACAAACTTTAAAGAATAAAATTTGGAGCCTGAAATGGAAATGTGGACACCTTAACATATACCAACTTCATTCACTTGCAACTCTTACGCTACCCTACAATCTCCTGAAGGACCAGCAGCTGTTGGTGCCAGCAAGCAAAATATAATTAAAGGGCATGAGTCAACGAGTCATAAATCTGTATCATTTGAGGCCTGACTCAAAAGGACATCACTGATGGGCCCTATATCAAAGAACTAAGTGAGGTGGATCCAGGAGAAGGCTTGTCGTTAACCCCTGGAAGGGTTTCCCTGGTGGTGCTAGTGGTAAAAACCTACCTGCTCACGCAGGAGACCTAAGAGATGTGGGTTTGATCCCTGGGTCAGGAAGACCCATGGAGAAGGAAATGTGAAGCTATTCCAGTATTCTTGCTTGGAATCCCATAGACAGAGGAGCCTGCTGGGCTGAGATCCATAGGTCATAGAGTTGGACATAACTGAAGCAACTTAGGGTGGATGGATGAAGACCCTGGAATGGGTGGGTGGGTCTATGATATTCTTAGTGAGATGTGGGGTCTCTTTGGTCTCTAAGATTTACAGAAGAGATAAACATGGGGACTAAGTTTTCTTTACCATTGAGGTTAGGAGAACAAGGAGAATGAACAGCTAGAAGCTTTCCTCTTATGTCTCAAAAGAGACATTGACAACCTACCTGTTGCTGTAACATACATAACTACTTCCTACCACTGTGAATATCTCTCAAAAAAAAAAAGAAAAGAAAAGAAAAAGAGAGAGAAAAAACACAATGACCAGTATCAGAAATGAAAGAGATCATTACAGATTCTACAAACCTTAAAAGGAAATAGAGTGTGTCAAAAAATATGATGCCAATAAATGTGATAACACAGATAAAATTGATAATGCCCTCAATGACACAGATTATAAAAACAGACTTAATAAAAATACTTGGATAGTCATAATGTTAATATCAAAATATTAACTTGTAAATAGTTGAATTCATAATTTAAAACCTTACCAAAGAGAAAACTCTAGGCTTGGGTAACATCTATGAATTCACCCAAACATTTAAAGAAGAAATAGTATAATCTTACACAAATCTTTCCAAATATAAAGGAGAATGGAATGCTTTACAACATTTTACAAGGTCAATAAGTACAACTCATGAAAATATGACAATGATTTTATAAGAAAATAAAACTACAAACCAATATCCTATATGAATTTGTACCTAGAAATCCTTAACAATACCAATAAGTCAAACCTGGAGATACATAAAAAGTCAATTCATCACAACCAATTAGAGCTTATCTTAGGAACATGAGATTGACTTACTATTTGAAAACCAGTCAGCATAATACACTACATTAAAATATTAAAAGAAAAAATTAAAATGTGATTATGCAGTAAATATAGAAAAATCATTTCACAAAATTCTATACCCATTCAAGATAAAAAAAAAATTGAAAAAGTTCTCAGCAACTTGGGAATAAATGGTAACTTTCTCAACGTGATAAAAGTTGTCTGCCAAAAACCTCAAAATGCTACAGTCATTAACATATTTAAGGATGAAACACTGAGTGTTTTGCCCTCCAAAGATCAGGTACAAAGTAAGGCTACACATCCCCATCAGTTCTGTTCAATACTGAATTGGTGTTCTATCCTGTGCAACAAGGCAAGAAAAAAAAACATTAAAAACATAACGGATGAAAAGGGAAAAGTAAAATAACCTCTATTCACAGAGGATATGATTATACATTTAGTAAATTTGAAGCATCTACGGAACAAGTATGAGAACAGATTGGTGAATTTAGTAAGGCTGCAGAATATAAGGTCAACACACAAAGTCAACTGAACTCCTGTTTATTAGTAACAAACAACTGGAAAATGAAATCAGGGAAATGATACCATATACAACAACATGAAAAAATACTGAAATACTAAGGGAAAAGTTAATGAAAAATCTCAAGGTCTATAAACTAAATACTATATTGTTGAAAAAAATTATTAAAGACAATTTAAGTAAATGAAGTGTGATAGTATGTTCGAGGATTCAGTCTTGCAAACATGCAAATTCTCCCTCAGATAATCTATAGATCAAAGACAAATCAATTCAAAGCTTAGTAGGTATTTTGAAGAAATTAACAAACCAATTCAAAAAATTGAAAATACAAAATAGTTAAAGCAATGTGGAGAGGAAGAACCAAGTCGGAAGACTTACACTAATGTTTTAAAATTTTGTATAAAGTTATTTTTTATTAAGACAGTGTGATATTGATGTAATATAGCAAAATAGATCACTGGGAAAGAATAGAAAGTCTAGATAAAGACCCATATTTGTGTACACAATCTGGTTTTCAATAAACCTAAGTATTTGAATATCATTTCAACAAACGATGCTGGAACAACTGAATATCCATATGGAAAACAAATGGACCTTATAGTCATGCTCGTCTTATCATACACAAAAGTTAATTTTAGATAGATTACAGATTAAAAGTGAAAATTAAAATTATAAAATTTTAGAACAAGCCTAGGGTATTCACAAACCTGAAATAGCCTAAGATTTCTCACATAGTTTACAGAAAGCACTAACTACAAAAAATTAATAAACTGGAATTCATGAAAATTTAAAAAATTTTATCAAAAGGCAGTTAAGAAAATGAAGGGATAAAAACTGAACTAGGAAAAAATATCTGTTATGCATGCATCTCACAAAGGACCAGTGTCCAGAATACATAAAGAATTCTGTAAACCAATCACAAATCTGACAACACCAAATGATGAAGAGGAGGCAGAGCACGGAAACCATGATTCACTGCTCCGGGAAGCAGAATGTACAGTTGCTTTAAAAAGTAATTTGACATTTTCTTATAAAGGTAAATATATACTTACCAAAGAAACCAGAAATTCATCTCCCAGGAATTTATACAACTGAGCTGAACATTTAGGTTCTGACAAAAACCTGTACACCAATGTCAATAGTAGCTTTATTCATTATGGTCGAAAACTGGAAACAAGCAAGATACCTTCCAACAGGTGAATGGATAAACAAACTGTGGTATATCTACGCAATGCATTACTACTCAAGTTACTCAAACAATAATATGGGTGAAACTTAAGTGTATTTTGCTAAGGAGAAGAAGCCAGAACAAAAGTCTACATATATAAACTTTCGATTATATGCCGGGAAAAAAGCAAAACTATAGAAATTGAAGACAGATAATGGTTTCTAGGAATTGGGAAATTAAGAAGAAATTGACAATAAAGCTACACAAAGGAATTTTAAGGTGATGAAACTGTTCTGTATAGTACTGGGATGATGGATACATGACCTTAGACATCTGTCAAATCCCCACTGAACTGTACGATACAAAGTAACTTTACCATATGCAAATATTCAAAACTCAACCAGATGTCAGGTGGTGACAGGATGGAATGCAGACTGTGATAAATGAGTCTGACTGTATTAAATATGTATGACATAACATCACTAAAGTGGGAATGGAAAAGAGTAACTTGGAAAACTGTGTTTTTACTAGACAGTGTAAGTAAAAACCAAAATGACTTGTAAGCAAACACTAACTCTAGTTGGCAAGTTTGTTTCTCACAGGGCTGTAGTTTAGAAATTCTGAAACTGCACGTATGTCAGAGGTGAACAAAAAGTGAACAAATTGTGCTAACAGGATCCAGCTTTCTCACTGTCTGAGGAAGAAGTTACAAATGAGCAAGTGGCAGGGGTTGGAGTAGGCTAATTAGAATGAACTCTGTGGTGCTGGATTAGGATCATCAATGTCAACATGAATTCATGTATGTTTTAAAGTATATACATATAGATAAATAAAATATATGGATGCATATTTGTCTAGATCTTGCTTTCTAATATCTTTGTCCAACAAAAGGACCCATGGTTCTTTGTGAAAAAGGTTGAATTCAGGGCTCGTTCAGGGAAGATACAAGATGAGCCTGGAGCACCTCATGCTAGAAAATAAGAAAGTGCAAGAAGAAAAATGGTAACAAGGAGAAAAAGGAGAAGAAAAACAATATTGAATATCCAAAGGAGGTAGGAGGCAAAAGAGATCCCAGCGACCAAAGCTGGAATAAAGTGAACTAAAATAGTAGCTGGATCAGGTTATAATATAAATAAAATAAATATATACAAATCCCTACAGATATGAATGAGTAAGTCAATCATAAATAGTGGAGAAGGAACAAATCTTTCTTACAGAAAAGTTCAAATAGTATATATAGATATTTCTTCCAGGAGGTGATGCTTAATTTCCCTCCCCTTGACTGTGAGATGGACTTGGTGAATGGAGTCAAAAAGACTGAGTTTGGAAAAAGAAAATAGTAAATTTATAGTGGGAACTTGACACACTAAGTTAGCCAACATCATCAGAAAGCCATGTTGAGACCGTGTGTAATCAGACATGAGGTGATTAGAAGGGAGCTTCATTTGTGCGATATCCTTCCCAAAACCATAACTATAGTCCAATCATGAGCAAATACCAGATGAGCTCAAACTTAGGAACATCATACAAAATACTTGCCCAGTAGAACTTTTCTATTTATCAAGGTCATGAAAAATAAAAACAGAACCAAAATGATTGAGAAGTGGTCACATACTGAAGGAGACTGAAGAGACATGACAACGCAGTGCAAAGTGGTGTTCCGGATTTAGTCCTGGAACAGAACACAGAGAGTCAAAACTAGAGAAATTCGAATAATATACAGATTTTAATGAATAATAATATATAAATATAGGTACACTAATTGCAACAACTGATGAATTTGAGTAAAGTCTGCAATGTAGTTAAAGCACTGTACCAATGTTAACATTCTAGTTAACATGGTTATATAGTGAAGAATGACATTTTAGGAATCAGTGAACTAAAATGGACTGGAATCGGTGATTTTAACTCAGATGATCATTATATCTACTACTGTGGGCAAGAATCCTTTAGAAGAAATAAGTAGCCATCATAGTCAATAAAAGAGTCCAAAATGCTGTACTTGGATGCAGTCTCAAAAACGACAGAATAACCTCTATTCGTTTCCAAGGCAAACCATTCACTATCACAGTAATCCAAGTCTATGCCCCAATCAGTAATGCTGAATAAGCTGAAGTTGAATAGTTCTATGAAGAACTACAAGACCTTTTAGAACTAACACCCAAAAAAGATTTCTTTTTCATTAGAGGGGACTGGAATGGAAAATTAGGAAGTCAAGAAACACCTGGAGTAACAGGCAAATTTGGCCTTGAAGTACAAAATGAAGAAAATCAAAGGCTAACAGAGTTTGGCAAGAGAATGCACTGGTCATAGCAAACACCCTCTTCCAACAACAAAAGAGTAGACTCTACACATGGACGTCACCAGATGGTCAATACCGAAATCAGACTGATTATATTCTTTGCAGCCAAAGATGGAGAAGCTCTACACAGTCAGCAAAAACAAGACCGGGAGCTGACTGTGGCTCAGATCATGAACTCCTTATTGCAAAATTTAGACTTACATTGAGGAAAGTAGGGAAAACTACTAGACCATACAGGTAAGACCTAAATCAAATCCCTTAAGATTATACATTGGAAGTGACAGATTCAAGGGATTAGATTTGATAGACAAGAGTGCCTAAAGAACTACAGATGGAGGTTTGTGACATTGTACAGGAGGCAGTGATCAAGACTATCCCCAAGAAAAAGAAATGCCAAAAGAAAAAATGGTTGTCTGATGAGGCCTTCAAATCACTGAGAAAAGAAGAGAAGCAAAAGGCAAAGGAGAAAAGGAAAGATATACCTATTTGAATGCAGAGTTCCAAAGAATAGCAAAGAGAGGTTAAAGAGCCTTCCTCAGTGATCAAGGCAAAGAAATAGAGGAAAACAACAGAATGGAAAAGACTGGAGATCCCTTCAAGAAAATGAGAGATACCAAGGGAACATTTCATGCAAAATGACCAAAATAAAAGACAGAAATGATATGGACTAAACAGAAACAGGAGATATTAAGAAGAGGTGGCAAGAATACAGAAGGACTATACAAAAAAGATCTTCAAGACCCAGATAACCACAGTGGTGTGATCACTCACCTAGAGACAGACATCCTGTATTGCGAAGTCAAGTGGGCCTTAGGAAGCATCACTGTGAACAAAGCTAGAGGAGGTGATGGAATTCCAGTTGAGTTATTTCAAATCCTAAAAGATGATGCTGTGAAAGTGCTGCACTCAATATGCCTGCAAATTTGGAAAACTCGGCAGTGACCACCGGACTGGAAAATGTCAGTTTTCACTCCAATCCTAAAGAAAGGCAATGCCAAAGAATGTTCAAATTGCCACACAATTGCACTCATCTCACATTCTAGCAAAGTAATGCTCAAAATAATCCAAGCAAGGCTTCAACAATACGTGAAACATGAACTTCCAGATGTTCAAGCTGGGTTTAGAAAAGGCAGAGGAGCCAGATTTCAAATTGCCAACATCCGCTGGATAATCGAAAAAGCAAGAGAGTTCCAGAAAAATATCTATTTCTCCTTTATTGACTACACCAAAGCCTTTGACTGTGTGGACCACAACAATCTCTGGAAATTCTTAAAGAGATGGGAATGCCAGACCACCTGACCTGCCTCCTGAGAAATCGGTATGCAGGTCAAGAAGCAATAGTTAGAACTGGACATGGAACAACAGAGTGGTTCCAAATAGGAAAAGGAGGACGTCAAGGCTGTATATTGTCACCCTGCTTATTGAACTTATATGTAGAGTACACCATGTGAAATGCCAGGCTCGATGAAACACAAGCTAGGGTCAGGATTGCCGGGAAAATTATCAATAATCTCAGATATGCAGATGACACCACACTTATGGCAGAAAGTGAAGAAGAACTAAAGAGCCTCTTGATGAAAATGAAACAGCAGAGTGAAAAAGTTGGCTTAAAACTCAACATTCAGAAAACTAATATTATGGCATCAGGTCCCCTCACTTCATGGCAAGTAGATGGGGAAACAATGGAAACAGTGACAGACTTTACTTTGGGGGGGGCTCCAAAATCACTGCAGATGGTGACTGCAGCCATGAAATTAAAAGACACTTGCTCCTTGGAAGAAAAGCTATGACAAACCTAGACAGCATATTAAAAAGTGCTTAGCCAACAAAGGTTCATCTATTCAAAGCTATGGTTTTTCCAGTAGTCATGGATGGATGTGAGAGTTGGACTATAAAGAAAGCTGATCGCCAAAGAATAGATGCTTTTGAACTGTGGTGTTGGAGAAGATTCTTGAGAGTCCCTTGGACTGCAAAGAGATCCAAGCAGTCAATTCTAAAGGAAATCAGTCCTGAACATTCATTGGAAAGACTGATGCTGAAGCTGAAACTCCAGTACTTTGGCCACCTAATGCAAAGAATCAACTCACTGGAAAAGACCCTGCTGCTGGGAAAGATTGAAGGCAGGAGAAGGGTACGACAAAGGATGAGATGGTTGGATGGCATCACTGATGCAACGGACATGAGTTTTAGTAGACTCCGGAAGCTGGTGATGGTCAGGGAAGCCTAGAGTGCTGCAGTCCATAGGGTTGCAAACAGTCGGACACAACTGAGCTACAGAACTGAAGTGAACATTAAGGCAAGCTGGAGAAGGATTCATCTTCATAGAGGGAACTCAATGGCATCTTTGCAACTTCTATATAAATCAAAAAATATTCCAAATTAAAACTTCAGTTCAGTTCAATTCAGTCATTTAGTCATGTCTGACTCTTTACGACCCTATGGACTGCAGCACTCCAGGCTTCCCTGACCATCACCAACTCCCAGAGCCTACTAAAACTCATGTCCATCGCGTCGGTGGTGCCATCCAACCATCTCATCCTCTATCATCCCCTTCTCCTCCTGTCTTCAATCTTTCCAAGCATCAGGGTCTTTTCAAATGAGTCAGTTCTTCACATCAGGTGGCCAAAGAATTTCAGCTGCAGCATCAGTCCTTCCAATGTATACTCAGGACTGATGTCCTTTAGGATGGACTGGTTGGAATTCCTTGCAGTCCAAGTGACTCTCAAGAACCTTCTCCAACACCACAGTTCAAAAGCATCAATTCTTCTGCACTCAGTTCAGTTCAGTTGCTCAGTCGTTGTTGACTCTTGGCGACCCCATGAATCGCAGCACGCCAGGTCTCCCTGTCCATCACCAACACCTGGAGTTCACTCAGACTCACGTCCATCAAGTCCATGATGCCATCTAGCCATCTCATCCTCTGTCATCCCCTTCTCCTCCTGCCCCCAATCCCTCCCAGCATCAGAGTCTTTTCCAATGAGTCAACTCTTCGCATGAGGTGGCCAAAGTACTGGAGTTTCAGCTTCAGCATCATTCCTTCCAAAGAAATCCCAGGGTTGATCTCCTTCAGAGTGAACTGGTTGGATCTTCTTGCAGTCCAAGGGACTCTCAAGAGTCTTCTCCATTACCGCAGTTCAAAAGCATCAGTTCTTCAGTGCTCCGCTTTGTTGACAGTCCAACTCTCACATCCATACATGACCACTGGAAAAACCATAGCCTTGACTAGACGGACCTTTGTTGGCAAAGTAATGTCTCTGCTTTTCAATATGCTATCTAGGTTAGTCATAACTTTTCTTCCAAGGAGTAAGCATCTTTTAATTTCATGGCTGCAGTCACCATCTGCAGTGATTTGGGAGCCCCCCAAAATAAAATTTGACACTGTTTCCACTGTTTCCCCATCTATTTCCCATGAAGTGATGGGACCAGATGCCATGATCTTAGTACTGTGGGCAGGAATCCCTTAGAAGAAATGGAGTATCCATCATGGTCAACAAAAGAGTCCGAAATGCAGTACTTGGATGCAATCTCAAAAACGACAGAATGATCTCTGTTCGTTTCCAAGGCAAACCATTCAATATCACAGTAATCTAAGTCTATGCCCCAACCAGTAATGCTGAAGAAGCCGAAGTTGAACAGTTCTGTGAAGACCTACAAGACCTTTTAGAACTAACACCCAAAAAAGATTTCTTTTTCATTATAGGGGACTGGAATGCAAAATTAGGAAGTCAAGAAACACCTGGAGTAACAGGCAAATTTGGCCTTGGAATATGGAATGAAGCAGGGCAAAGACTAATAGAGTTTTGCCAAGAAAATGCACTGGTCATAGCAAACACTCTCTTCTGCACTCAGCTTTCTTTTAATCCAACTCTCACATCCATACATGACTACTGGGAAAACTATAGCTTTGACTAGACTGACCTTTGTTGGCAAAGTGATGTCTCTGCTTCTTAACATACTGTCTAGGTTGGTCATAACTTTTCTTCTAAGGGGCATGCATCTTTAAATTTCACGGCTGCAGTCACCATATACAGAGATTTTGGAGCCAAAAAAATAAAGTCTCTCACGGTTTCCACTGTTTCTCCATCTATTTGCCATAAGTGATGGGACCGGATGCCATGATCTAGTTTTTTGAATGTTGAGCTTTAAGCCAACTTTTTCACTCTCCTCTTTCACTTTGATCAAAAGGCTCTTTAGTTCCTCTTTGCTTTCTGCCGTAAATGTGGTGTCATTTGCATATCTGAGGTTATTGATATTTCTCCCAGCAATCTTGATTCCTCTTGTGCTTCTTCCAGCCCAGCATTTCTCATGATGTACTTTGCATATAAGTTAAATAAGCAGGGTGACAATATACAGCTTTTCCCAGTTTGGAACCAGTCTGTTGTTCCATGTACAGTCCTAAGTGTTGCTTCTTGATCTGCATACAGATTTCTCAGGAGACACGTCAGGTGGTCTGGCATTCCCATCTCTTTAAGAATTTTCCACAGCTTGTTGTGATCCTCACAGTCAAAGGCTTTGGTTAGTCAATAAAGCAGAAATAGATGTTTTTCTGGAACTCTCTTGCTTTCCCCATGATCCAGCAGATGTTGGCAATTCGATCTCTGGTTCCTTGCCTTTTCTAAATCCATTTTGAATATCTGGAAGTTCATGGTTCACGTACTGTTGAAGCCTGGCTAGGAGAATTTTGAACATTACTTTGCTAATGTATAAGATGAATACAACTGTGTGGTATTTTGAGCACTCTTTGGCATTGCCTTTCTTTGGAATTGGAATGAAAACTGACTTTTTCCAGTCCTGTGGTCACTGCTGAGTTTTCCAAATTTGCAGGCATATTGAGTGCAGCACTTTCACAGCATCATCTTTTAGGATTTGAAATAAGTCAACTGGAATTCCATCACCTCCACTAGCTTTGTTCATAGTGATGCTTCCTAAGGCCCACTTGACTTCGCAGTACAGGATGTCTGTCTCTAGGTGAGTGATCACACCATTGTGGTTATCTGGGTCTTGAAGATCTTTTTTGTATAGTTCTTCTGTGTATTCTTGCCACCTCTTCTTAATATCTCCTGTTTCTGTTTGGTCCATACCATTTCTGTCCTTTATTGTGCCCATCTTTGCATGAAATATTCCCTTGGTATATCTAATTTTCTTAAAGAGATCTCTAGTCTATCCCATTCTATTGTTTTTGTCTATTTCTTTACATTGATCACTGAGGAAGGTGTTCTTATCTCTCCTTGCTATTCTTTAAATTAAAACCTAAAAAATACAAACAGCTCTCCCCAGATTGGCACAAAATTCCAACAGCTACTTCACAAAAAAAGAGACAGAATAGAGCAAATGTGAAGTGCTTAATTTTTTTAACATTATTAGTTTGCAAGGAATTGCAAATTAAAACCACACTGAGATATCATTTCACAAATACTGGAAAGGCTTGAATTACAGAAACTAACAGCAGAAAATATTGCAAGCATGTGAAACAACCAGAACTTTTACACACTCTGGTGATGATGTAAAATGATAAAAACCCCTTCAGAAACAGGAAGTTACTTACAAAGTTCATTAGTATTTAATCAAGAGAAATAGTTAAACAGACCAGAAAAAGAAGTATATGATGTTCACAGCAGCTTTATTCACACGAGTAAAGTAGATGGAAACAACACAAATATCTAGCAGCAGTGGAGAGTATAAATCGATTATGCTCTCTCCGTATATTATTGGCTACTAAGCAATGAAAAGTATCGAATAATGGTATATATAAAAATATGAATGGATTTGAAATATTATTCTAAATGGAATAACTCAGAATTTTAAAAGAATCATTAAATTATTCAGTTTCTATGAAGTCCCACAACAGGAAGATTAGTTTAGAGTGACAGAAATCAGAGCACTGTTTTCCTAGGTGTTGTAAGGAATTTACCAGACAAAGACACGAGTGTGCTTTCTAGGTTAATGGAAATACTCTAAAACCATACAAAATCCACAGATGCTCAAGTAACATACTCAGCTCTCTGTATCCCTGGATTCCACAAGCACAGATATGGAGGGCTTGCTGTATATACTGAAAAACAAATGTGTGTAAGTGGACCTGCACAGTTCAAAACCGTCCTGTTCAGAAGCCGACTGAATATCTTAATAGTCACATGCTGAATGCATTTGTCAAAACTCAGAACTGTACACTTACAATCTGTGCACTTCACCAAATGTTATAAACCACAATTTTGAAAAATGCAAAAACCTATAAGAGTGAAAATTTCAGCCAAAGGAAAATGCATAGTTTAAATGTCTCTGCTATTAAAGAAGAACTAAAATAACTCAGCTTAGTATATTTCCTGAGAATTAGAATGACAATGATAAAACAAACCAAGAGAAAGTAGAAGAGAGAATCAAGAGGAAAAAAATCTGTATTTAACAAAATTTCTCCCCAAACTGGGCATCCATCCTGAAAACATTACAGTAATAATCCTAATTCATGTCATATATTAAAAAGGTAGATTATTTAAAAGTGTTAAACCTTATTTAAATATCTTATCAGGACTTTAGGGAATACATAAAAATTAACAAAGAACTGCGGTATGGCAGAAGACAATAAAGACAGTAAACAAATAACAGACCTAGAAAACATGTTTGCAATGCAGATGACAGATAGGGTTTAAAAGCTGTAATTATATAAAGGGAGCTTTAAAAATTGAAAAGAAACAGGCAACAGCCTAAGAGGAAAATGAGCAACAGATATAAATAGGCAATTCATAGATGAGCAAATCCAAATGGCCAGTAAATACATATAAGCATATTTTGAAATTCACTAATAGGGAAATTGAAACAGAGTTAACAATAAACTATTACTTTATGCCTAGCAGACTGGTAAAAATTTTAAATAATGGTAACATTGTCCATGGGATATGTGGAAAAGAGTCTTTTCTACTTTGCTAGTGGAAATGCAAATGGGTACAGCTTCTTTAGAAAGCAGTATGGCAGCATTTATTAAAATTAAAAACACAAACCTTTTGACAGGGCAATCTATCTCCTAGGTATATATCCCATTACAATATAATCACCAGTAACGAAAGATATGTGAGCCCAAATGTTTATTACAGTACTCTTGATAGCGGCAATAAATGTGTATACAAAGGGATAAACTGTGGTAATCCATAGAATACAATATTATTCAGATAATTCAGAAAATTCAGGTAATCCAAAGGGCATAATATTATTGTTCATATATGTTAAGCTTGAGGGGTTCCCAAAAGCAATGAGTACATGAAGAAAGTAAGATGCCAAAAAAGTGTATATACTATGGTTTCACTTTTGCAGAGCAAACAATGACACAAACATACACACAGGAGCATCTGTGGGCACATGTATATATTATATATATAAGCATACATGTGAGATCTGGTTCAACAGTCATCAGGGACTTTACAGACAATTCGTGTACGATGACCGTAGTTAAGGGTTTTTTTTAATTTTTTTATTTGGCTGGGTCTTAGTTGCAGCATGCAGCATCTTCACAGGGTCTTCTGTTTTGAGGCGCAGACTCTCTTGTGGTGCACAGGCTCAGTGGTTGCAGCTAGAGGGCTTAGTGGCTCTGGGCCATGACCAGGGCCTGGGCCAATATTCCTTGCATTGCAAGACAGATTCTCAGCCCCTGGACCACAGGGAAGTCCTGTTAGGAGAGTTTATACTTGCTAATGTTTCTATTACTTCAAGTGGTAGAAGCAAAAGAGGCAAATATGGGAAGAAAAAGAAATAGACTAAAAGGAGAAACAAAAAGGAAATATTATACTGAAATGAAAGCATTGTGGTAATCTCATTTACATAAAATTATATTTGTGTGTATATATACATATTTTCTGACCCACACAGGCAATGTGTAACAGCTACAGTCATTGAGTGTGTTCTTGTAAGCACTCTGTATGTACTAACTTACTTAATCATCACAACAACCCCAGGAGGTTCAAATGATTTATTACTGCTCATTTAACAAATGAGAAAACTAATAGGTTAAATAACTTTCCCAAAGTTACACAATATTTAGCTCCTGGGCTTGTATTTGAACTCAGGCAGTGTGACCCTGAAGCCTTGGCCACTAGGCATATTGCTTTGTAACCAGTTTATGTCCAGGGCTTATTGTTAAGCTAAATACACAACTGCAATGTCATGGGCATAATATAATTTTATTTTCATAAAAAGATAAACTCCAAGAGATATGTATGCTTGTCTGAGCAAGAAAAAAATTTGCAGAAGTCTGCTAGGTTGGTTGTGGGCTATTAATTTATTAGCTCTTGTAGGTGGGGATGATGATAAAGACTTTTGTATCACTAATACATGTCTAAAAAGCAGTCAGATAGTCTCCTACACAGCAAAAACAATTCATGAATCATTGAGGGTTTTTTTTCTTTCTCATTTAGAGCTCTTTAACATTTAAGTAACATTTGTTCAGTGGGAATTTCAGACATGAAAAGCTTTATGAAGGAGGTGATATTTAGTGTATAGGTAAGATTTTGAGAAATCATAGAATAGTGTGAGAAAAAATTCAGCAGAAAACTGCAAGTCATCTTCAAAACCTACATTGCTGCAGGAGCCTGGGCCAGCACAAGCATTTTTTCATGAAAGCAGGGTTGATGAGGGGCTTCCCTGGTGGCTCAGAGGTAAAGGATCCACCTGCAGTGCAGGAGATGCAGGAGACACGGGTTGGATCCCTGGGTGGGGAAGATTCCCCTGGATGAGAGCACGGCAACCCACTCCAGTATTCTTGCCTGAATCCCATGGCCAGAGGAGCCTGGCGGGCTGCAGTCCATGGGGTGGCAAAGAGTCTGACACAATTGAAGCGGCTGAGCGCACATGCACGCAGTGTTGATAAACCTAGAGGAGTGCAGAGGTCTACACAGTGCCAAGTGCCAGGACATTCTTTGGGCAGGAGGACCTGCAACACTGAGCCTCTTAACACTGTGAACCACACACCATGAGAAGATGACACAGATGCTGTGTGGGCACCTGACAGGGCCCCAGCCTGGAAGTCCTCGATAAATACGGGCCCATCCAGGGATTCTCTTAGTCCATGTGGCTGATGACTCCATCGGGTGTCAGGGCAGGCTGTGCCTGGCAGAAGCCTTCACCCCATCAGGTCCCTACACCTGCCTCAGGAACTTCATGCCACCCCTAGTTTGTCAGAAGCAAAATAAATGTCCCCATCCTGAAAGGGGGCACATGTCCCTTCTCCTGCCTGCTTCTTGGCAGCAGCTGCTGCCCATGGTAGTTATATTTGCACTGGTGGGAGGTGGGCGGGGATCCCCAGGGCTGGTTATGCAGATTTGGCCCTTCTCTTCTGTGTCCTAATGACAAGACATCAAAAGCAGCAGGGTGCAGTGGTCGCAGACGAAACAAATCAGCGCATAATGTAAAATTTAGGGTCGGCTATCTGGAGTCAGGATTTGAAACAGCTCAATTGGAATTCCATCACCTCCACTAGCTTTGTTCGTAGTGATGCTTTCTAAGGCCCACTTGACTTCACATTCCAAGATGTCTGGCTCTAGATTAGTGATCACATCCTCATGATTATCTGGGTCATGAAGATCTTTTTTGTACAGTTCTTCCGTGTATTCTTGCCACCTCTTCTTAATATCTTCTGCTTCTGTTAGGTCCATACCATTTCTGTCTTTTATAGAGCCCATCTTTCCATGAAATGTTCCCTTGGTATCTCTAATTTTCTTGAAGAGATCTCTAGTCTTTCCCATAGTTTTCCTCTATTTCTTTGCATTGACCGCTGAAGAAGGCTTTCTTATCTTTTCTTGCTATTCTTTGGAACTCTGCATTCAAATGCTTATATCTTTCCTTTTCTCCTTTGCTTTTCACCTCTCTTCTTTTCACAGCTATTTGTAAGCCCTCCCAAGACAGCCATGTTGCTTTTTTGCATTTCTTTTCCATGGGGATGGTCTTGATCCCTGTCTCCTGTACAATGTCACGAACCTCATTCCATAGTTCATCAGGCACTCTATCTATCAGATCTAGGCCCTTAAATCTATTTCTCATTTCCACTGTATAATCATAAGGGATTTGACTTAGGTCATACCTGAATGGTCTAGCAGTTTTCCCTACTTTCTTCAATTTGAGCCTGAATTTGGTAATAAGGAGTTCATGATCTGAGGGACAGTCAGCTCCTGGTCTTGTTTTTGTTGATTCCAGTTGAGCTGTTTCAAATCCTGAAAGATGATGCTGTGAAAGTGCTGCACTCAATATGCCAGCAAATTTGGAAAACTCAGCAGTGGCCACAGGACTGGAAAAGGTCAGTTTTCATTCCAATCCCAAAGAAAGGCAATGCCAAAGAATGCTCAAACTAATGCACAGTTGCACTCATCTCACACACTAGTAAACTAATGCTTAAAATTCCCCAAGCCAGGCTTCAGCAATATGTGAACCATGAACTTCCAGATGTTCAAGTTGGTTTTAGAAAAGGCAGAGGAACCAGAGATCAAATTGCCAACATCCACTGGATCATTGAACAAGCAAGAGAGTTCCAGAAAAACATATACTTCTGCTTTATTGACTATGCCAAAGCCTTTGACTGTGTGGATCACAATAAACTGTGGAAAATTCTGAGAGATGGGAATACCAGACCACCTGACCTGCCTCTTGAGAAATCTGTATGCAGGTTAGGAAGCAACAGTTAGAACTGGACATGGAACAACACACTGGTTCCAAATAGGAAAAGGAGTACGTCAAGGCTGTATATTGTCACCCTACTTATTTAACTTTTATGCAGAGTACATCATGAGAAACGCTGGACTGGAGGAAACACAAGCTGGAATCAAGATTGCCGGAAGTAATATCAGTAACCTCAGATATGCGGATGATACCACCCTTATGGCAGAAAGTGAAGAGGAACTAAAAAGCCTCTTGATGAAAGTGAAAGAGGAGAGTGAAAAAGTTGGCTTAAAGCTCAACATTCAGAAAACTAAGATCATGGCATCCAGTCCTTCATTCCATGGGAAATAGATGGGGAAACAGTGGAAACAGTGTCAGACTTTATTTTGGGGGGCTCCAAAACCACTGCAGATGGTGACTGCAGCCATGAAATTAAAAGAAAGAAAAGAAGAAAAGTTATGACCAACCTAGATAATATATTCAAAAGCAGAGACATTACTTTGCCGACTAAGGTCCGTCTAGTCAAGGCTATGGTTTTTCCTGTGGTCATGTATGGATATGAGAGTTGGACTGTGAAGAAGGCTGAGTGCCGAAGAACTGATGCGTTTGAACCGTGGTGTTGGAGAAGACTCTTGAGAGTCCCTTGGACTGGAAGGAGATCCAACCAGTCCATTCTGAAGGAGATCAGCCCTGGGATTTCTTTGGAAGGAATGATGCTAAAGCTGAAGCTCCAGTACTTTGGCCACCTCATGAGAAGAGTTGACTCATTGGAAAAGACTCTGATGCTGGGAGGGATTGGGGTCAGGAGGAGAAGGGGACGACAGAGGATGAGATGGCTGGATGGCATCACAGACTCGATGGACATGAGTCTGAGTGAACTCCGGGAGATGGTGATGGACAGGGAGGCCTGGCGTGCTGCGATTCATGGGGTCGCAAAGAGTCGGACATGACTGAGTGACTGAACTGACTGATCTGGAGTCAAGCATAGCCGCTGCAATAGATTAACCAAGCTTTGAGCATCTCTCATTCAAATTTTCTTACCTGGGAAAGAGTGTCTTGTAAACTAAAAATTATTTTCTTTAGATGCATAATTGTTTTGCACCCCTCCCATCATTAGTCAAAACCAATTTAGGAATTTGGTGCTCACTAAAAGGCACCTGCTGATGGATGGACTTTAGCTGTGATACATATCCTTAGATGCTAACTCTGCTTGCAACATGCCCAGGTTCACTAACCAGGACACTCAACTATTGACTATGATTGTTCTGGAGTTATTTAAAGTAAAATAAATACTGTCATGTCTTTCCATTCTCAAAATGTTTCCATGTAACTCAATTCAAACCATAAAGTAATATTGAAGTGACATACTTATGGCCAGAGGGCAGACACTAAAAGGAGATTCATTAAACAGTCACTGAACTGACACGTTCGGTTATGCACAGCTGGATAATACAGCAGGAATTCTCTTTGTTAAATAGAGGTACACAGAAAGATGTCTTTGTAATAGAGTTGGCTAGAGCCCAAAGGGCCTGTGTATTTCCAAGAAAAGATTTCTTTCCTAATTTAACTGTACGGGGGAAAGAAATGCAACAACAAAAAGCAAACGAAGCCTTAGAGAAAGTTTCTAAAAGACAAGATCAGTCAGTTGAAAGGGATTTCCACAGCTGTTTCACAGTAGCAATAGCTTCATTAAAGTGGAAGCCTCGCATTTTAGGGTCACTTCCTTCAGTTTAAAACTCTGTAAGCTGAGGAACGCCATGCATACACAACCATACTCTTCCTACTTTGATATTATATAACTGGATGGTCTCTCTTCATTCCTAGTCATTTCTTTTTACTCATGTGATTCTACTCCCATTGATTAAATCAATTCTAAATTTACAGCCTCTAGGAAGGAAAGAACAAAGTAAAGCACTGACTTCTACGTTTCAGAAGCCAAAGTCTTTATATAAACATTAAAGGTGGATGGACCTGAAACTATCACAACTTTGCTTGTTAATTGACTATACTCCAATACAAATTAAAATGTTTTTTTAAAAAAAAACATTAAAGGTGGGAAAATCATGATGTATGAAATTCAAGGTTAATTTTTTCTGTTTCAGAGAATGTAAAGGTAATCTGGGCTGGGAAGAGGAGACAACTAGCAGAGAGAGGAAGTGAGATTAGATGCTCTTGAATCCTTGGGAAAGGGCCCTGTACCCTCCCCCGTCACCGGACCAAGTCAGCCACAGGGAGAATCCAACTCCTTAGACGGGTTTGGGGTTTGGGGAATCCCACAGGAGCTGCGACCTGAAACTCACTTCGCAGATTTCAGTAAGCAGCACATTTCTTTAAAATACATTATGCCATGCTTGGCATGGTAGCATTTGAGTAGCAAAGGCTGGCATTAAGGTTTCCAGCCAAAAAAGGATGGGCATGGCATCAGAGAGCCCCTGTGGACCCAGAGTGGCACAAGGGGACAGCCACACGTTTCTCATGTCTTCCTGAGAGGGGCTGAGAAATTGCCAAAACAGACTCGATGAATGCTGATATTTAGGACAAGGAAGATATAATTTTTGAGGACTCAATAACCAGATGTGGCACAGTCTTGCCAGTGCTACCAGGAGAGATGGCAAAATATCCATGCCAAGGACTTAGACTGCCGAAATCGGCCAAATCCAGGATTTGAGAAGATCCTGAATTGACTGAAAAGACCCTGAAACAATGGAAGAAACTCCAAATTAACCCAAGATTAAATTTCTCTCAAGTAAAACAGGGAATGTAAACTAAAAGTTAAGTTTACTTTAAAGGAAAATCAAATCATATTTCTTAAACATTCAAATTTATAGGTTGAAAATCATAAGCACTTCACATGACTACCTCAAGCATATTTTTCTCACTGTCCAAACATAGACAACGATTACCATAAAGTTTAAAAAATGTTCTTAATATCCAGTATCCAGCTTTCATCTATCAATGAAAACATGCATTCTGTGATTTTTTAAAAATTGGATCATTTGAAGCTGTTGAAATGATTAAATCTCTTCACTATCAAAATGGATTTGATTATTAGTGTTAGGCAGACCAGGAGTCTTATAAATGAAATTAAAAGGTGATAACCTATGTATGACATTTTAGTTAAAGGTTTTTTAATCCTAATTATTTGTCTGAGTGTCTGTGATCGGAGGGCTTCGCAGACAGCACTAGTGGTAAAGAACCCCACTGCTAATCCAGGAGACATAAGAGACAGGAGTTCGATCCCTGGTTTGGGACGATCCCCTGGAGAAGGGCATGGCAACCCACTCTAGTATTCATGCCTGGAGAACTCCCATGGGCAGAGGAGCCTGGCAGGCTACAGTCCATAGCGTCACAAAGAGTCTGACACGACTGAAGTGAGTTAGCACTCACGCACCCATATGATGGGAACAAAGAATAAAGTATAAAGGAAACTTTCTAGAATTCCCACATTCAAATGATTACCATCTTGAAACAATCACACTGGAAAACCATTGACATCTAAAGGACTGATGCTGAAAATATTCTTGGAATCCCTCTTTTGAAGTTGGCTTCTGAGATGGTATACAAGCCCCATAAGAAAACACGTGCTGTCAGTCAAGAAAGGTAGACATTCAAGAAAGGTAGTCTTGAAGTAGTCTAAAAGTCTTTATAATCAGACTTTATCTTTGACTATTAATATCTCCAAGCTTGATACACTTACCCAATAAATTGGTCCCAAACAGTATTAATGGAGTTCACAGCACAAAACTATCCTCAAAGAATGCTCCGCTGAAAATATCCAAAGCATCACACATCTGAAGGACAGCTAATGAGCTACCAAAGGATTGCCACAAATGATGAAAGATGCACATTCATTCAATAAGGGAGGAAAGACAGTTAATACTATGAACTTTGACCAAGTGATCTATGATGAATCATGAACTAAATCCTCTTAACATTTTTTTTTCTTTTTAAAAAGCAAAACAATAATATCACATCAAAGAAAGGGAGAAAAGCATAGCAGAGGCAAACCAGCTGGAGTATTCTCCAAGGAACATGCCCAGGCATTCTGAAAAACTGACAATGCAAAAAGAGATGACCTTAAACATCTTTAAAATAAGTCTCTCTGAAAAGCACTGAAACATGTATATTATCATATGTGAAACAGATCGCCAGTCCAGGTTCGATGCATGAGACAGGGTGCTCAGGGCTGGTGCACTGGGATGACCCTGAGGGATGGGATGGGGAGGGAGGTGAGAGAGGGGTCCAGGATGGGGGACACCTGTACACATGGCTGATTCATGTCAATGTATGGCTAAAACCACCACAATATTGTAAAGTAATCAGCATCCAATTAAACAATAATAAAATAAAATAAAAATAAATACATAAAATAAGTCTCTCTGACAGTCTTTCTTCCTTGCCCCCTAAAAGGACTGTAGGTGGTATGTCTGAATGTTGCCTATCCTCAATCTCTAATTCCAACCATATAGAAGATGAATTAAATGAACTATGTTCCAAAGGGAAATTTTAAATATTATGTTAATATTCATGAGTGGAGTGAGTTTTTAATATTTAACAAACATTAATGCATCAGGGGACTTCCCTGGCAGTCTAGTGACTGAGTCTCCACCATTCCAGTTCAGGGGGAGCAGGTTTGATACCTGATCAGGGAACTAAGATCCAACTTGCCAAGATGTGCAGCCAAAAAAAAGAGACTGCATCAGCACTGACCAATGAGAAAGGTATGTCAGCTAACAACACGAGCCACTTAGAACAGACGTTATCACTGCTGTTGTTTAGTCACTAAGTCTTGTCCAGCTCTTTCATGACCCCATAGACTCTAGCCTGCCAGACTCCTCTGTCTGTGGCATTTGCCAGGCAAGAATACTGCAACGGGTTGCCCTTTCCTTCTCCAGGGAATCTTTTGAACCCAGGGATCAAACCTGTGTCTCCTGCATGCATTTCAGGCGGATTCTTTACCACTGAGCCACCAGGGAATCCAGACGCTATTGTACTGGACATGTTTGAGCGCGGCTCATGGCTGTTTCTTAATGGGAGAAATACAACTTTTCACATAGAGGTAGGTGTTTTTCCTTTGTGTGAACTGAATACGAAACACAACACCTCTATTTGCAACCTATCTTTTCAAGTCTGTTTTTTGCTTCAGAAAAGGTGAAAAACACATCGTACAAGTAGGTAGTTTTATCTGTTCAGAAGATTTTAAAAGTAAAATGATATTACTCTGTCAAACAGAAAAGGGCCTCCTAATTTTTTTTTTCCTTTTTCTTGAAATTAAAGTACACTTGATGTGCTATATTATATGTTACAGGTATATAATATAGTGATTAGGAACTTTTTAAAGTCATACTCCATTCGGAGTTACTATAAAATATTTGCTATTTCCGGTGCTGTACAGTATATCCTTGTAGCTTGCTTTCCACCTAACAGTTTGCACCTCTTGCTCTCCTGCCCCTATATTGCTCCTCCTCCCTGCTCTCTTCCCACTGTGCTTGTTGCTTCTTTATTCTCTATATTTGTGTTTGCTTCTTTTTTATTATCAAAATTGCTTGGAGTCTAGGTTTTATTGGAGAAAACTATACTATACCCAGTTACTGATAATAGTGGAATAAGGATAAAAGAGCTCATTTTATAATATCAGATACTTAGGGCTTCCCTGGTGGTTCAGACAGTAAAGAATCTACTTAAGACAGTATGGCTTTAGTGAAAGTTTACACACAGAAATCAATGGGGCAAAATGGAGAGCCCAGAAAGAGACCTACAAAAATATAGTCAACTGAATTTTAATACAAGTGCAAAAGCAATTCTGTGGATAAAAGATAAATCTTTTCCACAAATGGTGCTGAAACACTTGGATGTGTGTGTGCTAAGTCACTTCAGTTGTATCAGACTCTTTGTGATTGTATGGACTATAACCCACCAGGCTTTCCTGTCCATGGGATTCTTCAGGCAAGAATAGTGGAATGGGTTGCCATGCCCTCCTCCAGGGGATCTTTCCAACCCAGGGATCAAGCCCATGTCTCTTATATTTCCTGCATTGGCAGGCAGGTTCTTTACCCCTAGTGCTACCTGGGAAGCCCGAAACAATTGGAAATTCATATGCAAAATTATATGCCTCAACCCACACTTCATATCCTATTTAAATAATTAGTTTATATATGGATCATGGACCTATAATTTATAACTCATAAAATTATAAATCTTCTGATAAAACACACGAGAGAATGTTCATGAATTTGGGTTGTGAAGAATTCTTATGAATAACACTAGCAGCTTGATCCATAAGAAAATAATAGATTGATTATATTGCATCATAACTAAAATCATCTTCTCAATAAAAGATGGTGAAGAAAGTGAAAAATAAACTACAGAAAATATCTTCAACTCACAAAACCAACAAAGGATTTATACCAATAATTTAAAGAACTCTCAAAGTAACAGTAAGAAAACAAATGTTGTTCAGTCACCCAGTCGTGTCTGACTCTTTGTGACCCCAGGAACTGCAGCACTCCAGTCCTCCCTGTCCCTCACCACCTCCCAGAGTTTGCCCAAAGTCATGTTCATTGCATCGGTGATGCCATCCAGCCGTGTCATCCTCTGATGCCCTCTTCTCCTTCTGCCCTCAATCTTTCCCAGCATCAGGGACTTTTCTAATGTGTCATCTGTTCACATTCGATGACCAAAATACTGGAGCTTCTGGTTCAGCATCAGTCCTTCCCGTGAATATTCGGGGTTAATCCCTTATGATAGACTGGTTTGATGTCCTTGCTGTCCAAGGGACTTTCAGGAGTCTTCTCCAGCACCACAGTTCAAAGGCATCAATTCTTTGGCAATCTGCCTTCTTTACTGTTCAACTCTCACAACCGTACGTGACCACCGGGCAGATCATAGCCTTGACTATGCAGACCTTTGTTGGCAGAGTAACGTCTCTGCTTTTCAACACACTGTCTAGGTTTGTCATCACTTTCCTGCCAAGAAGCAATCGTCTTCTGATTTCATCACTGCTGTCACTCTCTGCAGTGATTTTGGAGACCAAGATGAGGAAATCTGTCACTCAATTCAGTCCAGTCGCTCAGTTGTGTCTGACTCTTTGTGACCCCATGGACTGCAGCATGCCAGGCTTCCCTGTCCCTCACCAACTCCTGGAGCTTGCTCAAACTCATGTCCATCGAGTCGGTGATGCCATCCAACCATCTCATCCTCAGTCATCCTCTTCTCGTGCCTTCAATCTTTCCCAGCACCAGAATCTTTTCTAGGGAATCAGTTCTTCGCATCAGATGGCCATCCCCATGAACAGTATGAAAATCTGTCACTATTTCCACCATTTCCCTTTCTATGGGCCATGCAGTAATAGGGTCGGATGTCATAATCTTAGGTTTTTAAATATTGAGTCTTAAAGCTGGCTGTTACACTTTTCTCCTTCACTCTCATCAAGAGGCTCTTTAATTCCTCTTCACTTTCTGCCATTAGAGAGATATCATCCACATATCTGAGAGTGTTGATGTTTCTCCTGCCTATCTTGATTCCAGCTAGTAACTTATTCAGCCCAGAATTTCACAGGATGTGCTCAGCACATAGATTAAATGAACAGGGTGACAGCAGATGGCCCTATCATACTCCTTTCTCAATCTTGAACCAATCAGTTGCTCCATTCTGAGTTCTAACTATTGCTTCTTGTCCCACATACTGGTTTCTCAGGAGACAGGTAAGGTGGTCTGGTATTCCTATCTCTCTAAGAGCTTCCCATAATTTGTCATTATCCACACAGTCAAAGGCTTTAATGTAGTCAATGAAACAGGGATGTTTTTCTGAAATTCCTTTGCTTTCTCTATAATCCAACAAATGTTGGCAATTTGATCTCTAGTTCCTCTTCCTTTTCTTAACCCAGTTTGGACAAATGGAAGTTCTTGGTTCACATAATGCTGAAGCCTAGCACACAAGATTTTAAGCATGACCTTACTAGCACAGGAGATGAGTACAACTGTCCAGTGGTTAGCACATTCTTTGATACTACCCTTCTTGGGAATTGGAATGAGGATTGACCTTTTCCAGTCCTGTGGCCACTGCTGGGTCTTCCAGATTTGCTGACATAATGAATGCAAAACCTCGATAGCATCATCTGCTACAGATGTGAAAAGTTCTGCTGGAATTCCATTGCATCCACTAGCTTTATTAACAGCAGTGCTTCTTAAGGCCAATTTGACTTCGCACTCCAGAATGTCTGGATCTGGGTAACTAACCACACCGTCGTAGTAATCCAGTTCATTAAGACATTTTTCATACAGTTCTTCCATGTATTCTTACCATCTCTTCTTGATCTCTTCAGCTTCTACTAGGTCTCTACCATTTTTATCCCTTATTGTGCCCATCTTTGGGTGGAATGCTCCTTTGATGCTTCCAGTTTTCCTGATGAGATCTCTAGTCATTTCCCTTTTGTTGTTTCCTTCTATTATAAGCATTGCTCATTGAAGAAGGCCTTCATGTCTCTTCTAGCTGTTTTTTGGCACTCTGCATTTAATTGGATGCACTTTCCCTCTCTCCTTTGCTTTTCGCTTCTCTTCTTTAGTCTGCTATTTGTAAAGCCTCCTGAGATACCCACTTTGCCTTCTTGCTTTTATTTTTCTTTGTTTGCCACTGTACAATATTATGGACCTCTGTCTACAGTTCTTCGGGCACACTGGTAACTAGATCTAGTCCCTTAAATCTGTTTGTTACCTCTACTGCGAATTCATATGGGACTTGATTTAAATCATACCTGGCTGGCATATTGTTTTTCCTGATTTCCTTTAGTTTAAGCCTGAATTTTGCTATGAAAAGCTGATGATCTGAGTCACAGTCATCTCCAGGTCTTGTTTTTGCTGACTGTATACAGCTTCTCCATCTTTGGCTACAAGAATGTAATCAATTTGATTTCGGTATTGACCACTTGGTGATGTCCACATGTAAAGTTGTCTCTTCTGTTGTTGAGAAACGGTATTTGCTATGACTAATGCATTCTCTTGGCAGAATTCAGTTAACCTTCACCCTGCCTCCTTTTGTTCTACAAGGCCAAACTTGCCTGTTACTCCATGTATATCAGGACTTCCTACTTTTGCATTCCAGTCCCTGATGATGAATCGAAAATCTTTTTTAGGTGTTAGTTCTAGGAAGTCTTCTAGATCTTCACAGAACTGATCAATTTCAGCTTCTTCGGCATGGGTGGTAAGAGCATAGACTTGAATTCAGCATACTGTGATGTTGAATAGCTTGCCTTGGGAATGAACCGAGATCATTGTGTCATTTTTGAGATTGCACCCAAGTACTGTATTTTGGACTCTTTTGTTGATTCTGAGGGCTACTCTATTTCTCCTGTGGGATTCTTGTCCACAGTAGTAGATATAATGGTCATCTGAATTCAGTTCGCCCATTCCCATCTATTTTAGTTCACTGATTCCCGGGATGTTGATGTTTATTCTTACCATTTCCTGCTTTACCACATCCAATTTTCTTTGATTCATGGCCCTGCATTTCAGGTTCCTATACAATACTGTTCTTTGCATCATTGGATTTTACTTGCATCACCAGAGAAAAAAAATCTAATGAAAAATGGACAAGAGTTTTGAACAGACATTTCACCAAAAAAGATATTCAGATCACAAATCAGCACGTGAAAAAATGCTCACCATCTTAAAGCCATAATGAGACGCCATTACACACTTCTTAGAAATGATAAGAAATGAAAAGAACAAAACAGACAATAAAACTGACCAGCGGTGCCAAGTGCTGACAAGGAGGCAGAGAAACCAGAACTCTTACATCTTGTTGGTGGGGATGCAAATTGGTAAAGTCGGTTTGGAAAACAATTTGGCAGTTTCTTATAAACTTAAATGCACATTTACCATATTAGCTGCAACCTCATTCCTAGGAATTCATTTACCCTGGAAAAATGAAAACTCGCATTCACACAAAACCCTGTGTTGACAGTGCATCATGTTTACAGCAGCATTGTTTATAATCCCCCAAACCTAGAAATAGTCTGAGTGTTCTACACTGGTGAATAAATCAACAAACTCTGGTACAATAAAATACTGCTCGGCAGTAAGAAGAAGCAAACTATTGACAGACACAGATGAATCACGATTGCATTCTGCTAAGGGAAAGACACCAGACTCAAAAGGCTGCAAGCTGTATTATTTCACTTGTATGACTTTCTGGAAAAGGCAAAGACTAAAACAGATAACTGTTCCCAGGAGTTGGGGATGGGGAGGTTTTTACTACAAACTGGCAGCATGAGGGGATATTTTGGCAATGAAGGAGCTGTTCTTTATCTTGATTGTGGTAATGGTTATAAGACTCTATATATTTGTCAAAACTCACAGATATATGCACAGAAATATTAGTTAATTTCATATCATGTACATTGTTTAGTAATCTAAGACATATAAACAATATAAAAATCTGTTTTTCTGTGCACAGACTATCTTAAATGTACAGGTGAGAATCCTGTGACGTGAAATGTAAATTGCTCGATAATGTCTGACTCTGCGACCCTGTGAACTGTAGCCAACCAGGCTCCTCTGTCCATGGGATTCGCTAGGCAAGAATACTGGAGTGGGTAGCCATTTCCTTCTCCAGGGGATTTTCCTGACCCAGGGATTGAATCTGGGTCTCTTGAATTGCAAGCAGAATCTTTACCATCTGAGCTACCAGGGAAGACCTAAAGAATCTTGTACCATTTTCAAAAACAAAACAAAACAAAAAAAACTTCAAAGCATAAAGAAAGATGCCGGGAGCCAGTGTGAGGAATTCCACCCGTGACAAGGTCATGCGGCAGAGCTCTGATGGCAAGGCTAATCAGACCTCAGGTTTTCCCCCTGGAATTTCCTGAGCATCCACCCCCCAAAAAATAAGAATCTGCCTGCTTTTCCACTCTTCTAATATTTTTTGGAAAAAGTCAAATCAGGGCTTTAGCCTTCTGCATTTGAAAGGGATGTTTCAGCTTAAACCCCCTCTGATAACTCTCTAGCTTGCCTAACAGGTTCCCCCGGACCTCTTACAGCTTGTGAATTGCTTACAGCACTCCAGCCATGAGAGGCACAAAGCTTAAAGCATCTTAAAGATACACAGCCTTTTCTAAAGAGTTAAAAATCATATTGGTAGAGGGTTTTCACTGTTGACTCAATGACTGCTGCCAGGCCTCCATATTCTTTATCTTTTAGGCACCTGGGAGGATGTTAATCAATGTAAATGGGATATGGAAAAAGATATATAATAGTTTTGATGTTAGCAACACTAGACTTTTGAGTTAATTACTTTTCTCTTTGTTATATATCACTGCACTCCTCTTGTGTCCTTGCTATGTAAGAATGTAACTTTATTTAGTGCTTTCTGAGAGGGGCACCAGACTTTGGGAAGATCAACACAAATAAGTCTTCTGGTTGACAAACCCTTATCAGGAAAAATGGCTGTAAAATGTTAATTGGCCCTTTTGGCCAGAAGATGATGTAAATTACCTAAGACTTGTGTATACAACTAGGTATGCAGAGAAAAAAGCCTGGTTTTGATAAGAGTCTGGGCTGCTAACGCTGCATAACTTTGTGTTACCCATTGATCTCCATGTTTTATCAAAAGAATAAAAGGCCTTCTGAACAATAGAGGACGGGGCCAGTCGCCGGACTGGTTTCCCCCATGTCTCCTCTCTAATTTCTGGCTGAATTCCCATCTGGGGCGTGGAGGCTCACCATGTATACTTACTTGTCCCGGCTTTTAAGATCCACATGAGGGGGAGCCCATGGCGGGGGACCCTCCAATATTCAAGAGGACGCAGGTGGCCTAAGGTAGATGGTGCAAGCTCCTTGTCTGGAACTTTACTGGCTTCCCACGTAAACCAAGTTATTCAGCCTTCTTTCTCCACTTAATTTTCCTACTACACTATTTCTTCCTAATCTAATCTTATATTAATAAATAAATAAGTTTTTTCCTCAACAACTCCGTCCACCCTTCAAATTCCCTGGATCCACTGGGGCTGGACCCCAGCAGAAAGAGAAGTAAGAACTTTCCCAGGATTGCACTGCTCAGAACTCTTAAAATGTCAAGGTGTGAAAAGTTTACTGTCTGCTTTTATACATGACTGTTCAACTCAGCTTGACCTCTCACCTTGGGTTTCAAAAGAACAAAAACAGCATAATGGAAACAAAACGCTTTGGCATCATGATATTTAATGACCTGTAATTGCACCTCCATTAGCTCTGCTGCACCAAGTCTAATCTTAGAGGCTGTTTCCCTCACAGGAGAAAGGAGTAATAAGGGTACTGCTCCCTGAGCCATTTTCTCGCAGATCAAGGTTTTCTCAAAGTCTCAATGTATTCAATTCAAAATGTGCCTAAGCCCTCGGTTCCAAAGTTTCCTCTTCAAGGCAACATTTCTCATAAAATGTCATCAACCAGAAGTATTATACAGAACATGTGGCAATGTTAAGCTTTTAAATGAAAAGAAAATTAAGAACTGAGCTAACACAATATTGTACGAAATGGGTTGCTGCTAAGAAAAAATCAATGCATTTCATTTCTAAATCACCTAGTGGATAACTTGTGTAAGATATATGGACCTTGCTGCTGTATAGTTTTTTGGTTTTCTCTTGTATCTGTAAACTGTGGTTTTTGCTGACTAAAATCTTCAGTCACACCAAGAAAGACTTCTGATTATTAGACACAAATCAACAGATATAACCATGCCCTGAGTCTCTGTATCTATGCCTATAGGATGTAGTTTATCAACCTTTGAACCTTTGTGTATATGCGTATATATGCTTTATTGTTTATATAGCATATAAATGAAAAACTATATGATATATAAATTGTCCAGATCCATGTCATTTTAGATAAGGAAGATGGCCAAGAGTGTTGACTGTGGCCTTGACTCCTTTGTAAAACAAAGAGCATGTCTCAACCACTTTACTCTCTAGAAGTGTCTAGGATATACTGATAGTAGAGAATACAGAGAATTCCAACAACACAGGTTTTCTGCATGCCTAACTAGGGTTGAACCTAGTTGCAGTATCTCTTTTTGTGTGCCTGATTGGTTGGGCCCCCACAGAAGGCACAAAACAAGGTAAATTTTAATTACTGCTCAGGTTTAAGGGTCTTATTAAGGTATGAGATAAGCAGATGAGTCTCCTACTTCCAGATAAAAATCAGACATAGTCATAAAACCATCAGATAAATTATACTAGGTGAAAAATCTTATTTCATATTTAATTTCCTCCTTAGACAATTCATGAACTCCTTATTGCCAAATTCAGACTCAAATTGAAGAAAGTAGGGAAAACTGCTAGACCATTCAGGTATGACCTAAATCAAATCCCTTATGATTATATAGTGGAACTGAGAAGTAGATTTAAGAGACTAGATCTGATAGATAGAGTAACTGATGAACTATGGACAGAGGTTCGTGACATTGTACAGGAGACAGGGATCAAGACCATCCCCATGAAAAAGAAATGCAAAAAAGCAAAATGGCTGTCTGAGGGGCCTTACAAATAGCTGTGAAAAGAAGAGAAGCAAAAAGCAAAAGAGAAAAGGAAAGATATAAGCATCTGAATGCAGAGTTCCAAAGAATAGCAAGAAGAGATAGGAAAGCATTCCTCAGCAATCAATGCAAAGAAATAGAGGAAAACAACAGAATGGGAAAGACTAGAGATCTCTTCAAGAAAATTAGAGATACCAAGCGAACATTTCATGCAAAGATGGGCTCAATAAAGGAAATGGTATGGACCTAACAAAAGCAGAAGATATTAAGAAGAGGTGGCAAGAATACACAGAACTGTACAAAAAAGATCTTCACGACCCAGATAATCACAATGATGTGATCACTCACCTGGAGCTAGACATCCTGGAATGTGAAGTCAAGTGGGCCTTAGAAAGCATCACTACGAACAAAGCTAGGGGAGGTGATAGAATTCCTGTTGAGCTATTTCAAATCCTGAAAGATGATGCTGTGAAAGTGCTGACCTCAATATGCCAGCAAATTTGGAAAACTCAGCAGTGGCCACAGGACTGGAAAAGGTCAGTTTTCACTCCAGTCCCAAAGAAAGGCAATGCCAAAGAATGCTCAAACTACTGCACAATTGCACTCATTTCACATGCTAGTAAACTAATGCTTAAAATTCTCCAAGCCAGGCTGCAGCAATACATGAACCATGAAATTCCAGATGTTCAAGTTGGTTTTAGAAAAGGCAGAGGAACCAGAGATCAAATTGCCAACATCCGCTGGATCATGGAAAAAGCAAGAGACTTCCAGAAAAACATATACTTCTGCTTTATTGACTATGCCAAAGCCTTTGACTGTGTGGATCACAATAAACTGTGGAAAATTCTGAAAGAGATGCGAATACCAAACCATCTGACCTGCCTCTTGAAAAACCTGTATGCAGGTCAGGAAGCAACAGTTAGAACTGGACATGGAACAATAGACTGGTTCCAAATAGGAAAAGGAGTATGTCAAGGCTGTATACTGTCACCCTGCTTATTTAACTTATATGCAGAGTATATCAGGAGAAACGCTGGGCTGGAAGAAGCACAAGAGAAATCAAGATTGCTGGGAGAAATATCAATAACCTCAAATATGCAGATGACACCACCCTTATGGCAGAAAGTGAAGAGGAACTCAAAAGCCTCTTGATGAAAGTGAAAGAGGAGAGAAAAAATGTTGGCTTAAGTTCAACATTCAGAAAAGGAAGGTCATGGCATCTGGCCCCATCACTTCATGGGAAATAGATGGGGAAACAGTGGAAACAGTGTCAGACTTTATATTTTGGGCTCCAAAATCACTGCAGATGGTGACTGCAGCCATGAAATTAAAAGATGCTTACTCCTTGGAAGAAAAGTTATGACCAACCTAGATAGCATATTCAAAAGCAGAGACATTACTTTGCCAACAAATCTCCATCTAGTCAAGTCTATAGTTTTCCCTGTGGTCATGTATGGATGTGAGAGTTGGACTTGAAGAAAACTGAGTGCCTAAGAATTGATGCGTTTGAACTGTGGGGTTGGAGAAGACTCTTGAGAGTCCCTTGGACTTCAAGGAGGTCCAACCAATCCATTCTAAAGGAGATCAGTTCTGGGTGTTCATTGGAAGGGCTGATGGTTAAGTTGAAACTCCAATACGTTGGCCACCTCATGCAAGGAGTTGACTCATTGGAAAAGACTATGATGCTGGGAGGGACGGGGGCAGGAGGAGAAGAAGATGACATAGGATGAGATGGCTGGATGGCATCACCGACTCGATGGACATGAGTTTGAGTGAACTCAGGGAGCTGGTGATGGATAGGGAGGCCTGGCATGCTGCGATTCATGGGGTCGCAAAGAGTCGGACATGACTGAGTGACTGAACTGAACTGAACTTAGACAATTCTGCCTAATCTCTGACCTATTATTCATATTATGCAGTAAATAAAGTAAATGTAGTATCCCTCTCTACTTCAAAGATGAGAAAAAAATGAAATTATATATGTAGAAATATTTTTACAAGAAAATGGCACTAGACAGATGCAAAATAATATTTTCTTTAATAGCTACTAATGACACTCTTCTTAATACATAATAACTTTCTATATGGGTTTCTCAGGTGGTGCACCTGGTTAAGAATCCACCTCCCGATGTAGGAGACTCAAGAGACACGGGTTCGATCTCTGGGCCAGAAAGATCCTCAGAAGTAGGTAGTGACAAGCTACCCCAGTATTCTTGCCCAAAGAATCCCATGGACAGAGGAGCCTGGGGGGCTACAGGCCATGGGGTTGCAGTCAGACATGACTGAACATGTCCATGCACACACACATCCAGATAGTAAATCTATCAGCTAGATGGTTATTTCATATCTGTGTCATGTAAATATTGCTTAAGCTAGTTTAAGCAGTAGTATAAGAATGATGGTTCTGCCAAGTGCTTTGCACTGGTAACAAATGGACACAAAGTAAAATGTCAAAATATACTAACCCCTTAAAACCTGGACTTTTGTAGACACCATAGGAAGATGTCATAGGAAAAATTTTGAAGATGAACATTTTATGTCCCTAAACTCTCCACGTGGAGCTATCCCACATTGAAGGTCAGGAACAGCGGTGGTAAGGAGATACCCCTCGTCCAAGGTAAGGAGCAGCAGCTGTGCTTTGCTGGAGTGGCCGTGAAGTGATACCCCACGCCCAAGGTAAGAGAAACCCAAGTAAGATGGTAGGTGTTGCAAGAGGGCATCAGAGGGCAGACACACTGAAACCATACTCACAGAAAACCAGTCAATCTAATCACATAGGACCACAGCCTTGTCTAACTCAAAGAAACCAAGCCATGCCTGCGGGGCAACCCAAGACGGGCGGGTCATGGTGGAGAATGTGGTACACTGGAGAAGGGAATGGAAAGCCAGTTCAGTATTCTTGCCTTGAGAACCCCATGAATAGTATGAAAAGGCAAAATGATAGGATACCAAAAGAGGAACTCCCCAGGTCATTAGGTGCCCAATATGCTACTGGAGATCAATGGAGAAATAACTCCAGAAAGAACGAAGGGATGGAACCAAAGCAAAAACAATACCCAACTGTGGATGTGACTGGTGATAGAAGCAAGATCCGATGCTGTAAAGAGCAATATTGCATAGGAACCTGGAATGTCAGGTCCATGAATCAAGGCAAATTGGAAGTGGTCAAACAAGAGACGGCAAGGGTGAATGTCGACATTCTAGGAATCAGCAAACTAAAATGGACTGGAATGGGTGAATTTAACTCAGATGACCATTATATCTACTACTGCAGGCAGGAATCCCTCAGAAGAAATGGAGTAGCCATCATGCTCAACAAAAGAGTCCAAAATGCAGTACTTGGATGCAATCCCCAAAACGACAGAATGATCTCTGTTCATCTCCAAGGCAAACCATTCAATATCACAGTTATCCAAGTCTATGCCTCAACCAGTAACGCTGAAGAAACTGAAGTTGAATGGTTTTATGAAGACCTACAAGACCTTTTAGAACTAACACCCAAAAAAGATGTCCTTTTCATTATAGGGGACTGGAATACAAAAGTAGGAAGTCAAGAAACACCTGGAGTAACAGGCAAATTTGGCCTTGAAATGCGGAATGAAGCAGGGCAAAGACTAATAGAGTTTTGCCAAGAAAATGCACTGGTCATAACAAACACCCTCTTCCAACAACACAAGAGAAGACTCTACACATGGACATCACCAGACGGTCAACACCGAAATCAGATTGATTGTATTCTATGCAGCCAAAGATGGAGAAGCTCTATACAGTCAACAAAAACAAGACCAGGATCTGACTGTGGCTCAGATCATGAACTCCTTATTACCAAATTCAGACTCAAATTGAAGAAAGTAGGGAAAACCACTAGACCATTCAGGTATGACCTAAATCAAATCCCTTATGATTATACAGTGGAAGTGAGAAATAGATTTAAGGGCCTAGATCTGATAGATAGAGTGCCTGATGAACTATGGAATGAGGTTCGTGACATTGTACAGGAGACAGGGATCAAGACCATCCCCATGGAAAAGAAATGCAAAAAAGCAAAATGGCTGTCTGGGGAGGCCTTACAAATAGCTGTGAAAAGAAGAGAAGTGAAAAGCAAAGGAGAAAAGGAAAGATATAAGCATCTGAATGCAGGGTCCCAAAGAATAGCAAGAAGAGATAAGAAAGCCTTCTTCAGCGATCAATGCAAAGAAATAGAGGAAAACAACAGAATGGGTAAGACTAGAGATCTCTTCAAGAAAATTAGAGATACCAAGGGAACATTTCATGGAAAGATGGTCTCGATAAAGGACAGAAATGGTATGGACCTAACAGAAGCAGAAGATATTAAGAAGAGGTGACAAGAATACACCAAAGAACTGTACAAAAAAGATTTTCATGACCCAGATAATCATGGTGATGTGGTCACTAATCTAGAGCCAGACATCTTGAAGGTGAAGTCAGGTGGGCCTTAGAAAGCACTACTACGAACAAAGCTAGTGGAGGTGATGGAATTCCAGTTGAGCTGTTTCAAATCCTGAAAGATGATGCTGTGAAAGTGCTGCACTCAATATGCCAGCAAGTTTGGAAAACTCAGCAGCGGCCACAGGACTGGAAAAGGTCAGTTTTCATTCCAATCCCAAAGAAAAGCAATGCCAAAGAATGCTCAAACTACTGCACAGTTGCACTCATCTCACACGCTAGTAAACTAATGCTTAAAATTCTCCAAGCCAGGCTTCAGCAATACGTGAACCGTGAACTCCCTGATGTTCAAGCTGGTTTTAGAAAAGGCAGAGGAACCAGAGATCAAATTGCCAACATCCACTGGATCATTGAACAAGCAAGAGAGTTCCAGAAAAACATCTATTTCTGCTTTATTGACTATGCCAAAGCCTTTGACTGTGTGGATCACAATAAACTGTGGAAAATTCTGAAAGAGATGGGAATACCAGACCACCTGACCTGCCTCTTGAGACATCTGTATGCAGGTCAGGAAGCAACAGTTAGCACTGGACATGGAACAACAGACTGGTTCCAAATAGGAAAAGGAGTACGTCAAGGCTGTATATTGTCACCCTGCTTATTTAACTTATATGCAGAGTACATCATGAGGAATGCTGGACTGGAAGAAACACAAGCTGGAATCAAGATTGCCAGGAGTTATATCAATAACCTCAGATATGCAGATGACACCACCCTTATGGCAGAAAGTGAACAGGAGCTAAAAAGCCTCTTGATGAAAGTGAAAGAGGAGAGTGAAAAAGTTGGCTTAAAGCTCAACATTCAGAAAAGGAAGATCATGGAATCCGGTCCCATCACTTCATGGGAAATAGATGGGGAAACAGTGGAAATAGTGTCAGACTTTATTTTGGGGGGCTCCAAAATGGTGCTGCAGATGGTGACTGCAGCCATGAAATTAAAAGGTGCTTACTCCTTGGAAGAAAAGTTATGACCAACCTAGATAATATATTCAAAAGCAGAGACATTACTTTGCCGACTAATGTCTGTCCAGTCAAGGCTATGGTTTTCCCTGTGGTCACGTATGGATGTGAGATTTGGACTGTGAGGAAGGCTGAGCATCGAAGAATTGATACTTTTGAACTGTGGTGTTGGAGAAGACTCTTGAGAGTCCCTTGGACTGCAAGGAGATCCAACCAGTCCATTCTGAAGGAGATCAGCCCTGGGATTTCTTTGGAGGGATCAATGCTAAAGCTGAAGCTCCAGTACTTTGGCCACCTCATGCGAAGAGTTAACTCATTGGAAAAGTCTCTGATGCTGGGAGGGATTGGGGGCAGGAGAAGAAGTGCACGACCGAGGATGAGATGGCTGGATGGCATCACGGACTCGATGGACGCGAATCTGGGTGAACTCCGGGAGATGGTGATGGACAGGGAGGCCTGGCATGCTGCAATTCATGGGGTCGCAAAGAGTCGGACACGACTGAGCGACTGAACTGATCTGACCTGAAACTCTCCAGAACCATTTCTCCTGAGAATGACCTTGTTGGCTATGGTTGGTTTCCTAAAGTGGTTAAAAACAGGAAAGAGGAAATTCATTAGCCAAGGCCAACATCTTAGTCATTGAAGACTGTAGAAGTCTTTCAAATTAATTTAGACCACCTAACACATCACAATCAGTCCTGAATATTCATTGGAAGGACTGATGCTGAAGCTGAAACTCCAATACTTTGGTCACCTGATGCAAAGAACTGACTCATTTGAAAAGACCCTGATGCTGGGAAAGATTGAAGGTGGGATGAGAAGGGGATGACAGAGGATGAGATGGTTGAATGGCTTTACCAGTTCAATGGACAGAAGTCTGAGTAAACTCCGGGAGTTGGTGATGGACAGGAAAGTCTGGCCTGCTGCAGTCCACGGGGTTGCAAAGATTCAGACGTGATTGAGTGACTGAACTGAACTGAACACATCAAAAACATCACAAAAACCTTTTTTTACTTTCATATCACACATTCTGATTGCCTTATTCTTTTACTACATTTGTAATAGCTTTGCTGTACAATTTTCTTATGAGGAGCCCACGAGATGGAGAATAGATATTTCTACTGAGTTGCATGTTCGAATAGCGTTTTAGCACAAGCAAGGAATTTAGGTTATTTTAAATGTCGAAGGCGTCCCATGGATGGAGGAGCCTGGTAGGCTGCAGTCCATGGGGTTGCTAAGAGTCGGACATGACTGAGCAATTTCGTTTTCACTTTTCACTTTCATACATTGGAGAAGGAAATGGCAACCCACTCCAGTGTTGTTGCCTGGAGAATCCCAGGGATGGCGGAGCCTGGTGGGCTGCTGGCTATAGGGTCACACAGAGTCGAACACAACTGAAGTAACTTAGCAGAGCGGAAGGCGTCCCAGGTAGCACGAGTGGTAAAGATCCTGCCTGCCAATGCAGAAGATGGAAGAGAGGCTGGTTCCATCCCTGGGTGGGGAAGATCTCCTGGAGGAGCGCATGGCAATCCACTTCAGTATTACAGACCAGAGGAACCTGGCAGGCTGCAGGTCATAGGATTGCACAATCGGAACTTGACTGAAGCGACTTTGCACCACGCAGGCAAATGTCTAGAATTACTAGAATGAGAAAACTAGACAGGTCTCCAAAGCTCATGTAGTTTAACCATCTTACCAGGCCAAGCAGTTGACATAAATTATCTCACTTAATCTTTACAATAAATCTAAAAGGGAATAATTATTAACCCCATTTTCTGTATGGGAAACCAGATATTTAGAGTTTAGGTGATTTGCTCCAGGTCACACAGTTTATGAATGAGAAATGTGGAATTCCAATGCACATTTGTCTGATTCAAAATGTTTTCTTTTCCCTGCACGTTGAACCTCCTCATCTGCCAGCAGTAGGAGTAGCAAGGAGTTTATTCCTCCTAATACAGCAAATCTTAAACTGTTCGGCAATAGGTATTTCTGGTGTCAAACAACTAACTAGGAAAGATTATACTATGCCATAAAAATTCCAATTATTCTTTGTTATCAATAACTATATTCTGATCAGTACTGGCGGGGGTGTCGGGGGAGGGACACATCCCAAACCTACATTTTCCTTTTAAAGATAATCCTTAAAATCAGTCTACCATACATTGGTTTTCAGATTATAATCAGATCCTTTTCTGTTCCTTAAAAATGAAGGCTTAAGACTCCTCCAATGTTGCATCATTTCTTGACTGAGGTCTCAGAATCCTGCCTAATAAATCAGGATGAATTTAATGTGAAAAAGTGCTCATGCAGACAATATCAGCATATCAGCCAACCTTTTAATTCTTAAAAGAACTTCTAAATGATTCCTATAGAATATCTTGGTCTAATTATAGTTACATTCTGATAGATATGCCTGGATAAATTACTTATAAAAATACATAGAAAGTAGGAGACTAAACTGAACAGTTATTGGGATAATACAAGCTTATCTAAATGTTATATATGATTATTTGAAAATCTTTTACCTTGATGACAGTTGTTGCTTAGTTACAGCTTCCATCATCTCCTACTCAAAGGTTCCCATCACTTCTAATAAGACACAGCAAAATCATGCATATAGCATTCTTATTTCCTAGTTGTGGTAGTAAAAGGACATGTGTTTAGTTTGATAAGTATCTATAGCAAGTGACCTAGGGAAAAACTGAGATCCTAGAACAGTGTTATCTGGCATCACATGAGACAGAGATGGCATCTATAATGGGTTTCCATTGCCTGTCCAGCTCTCTCCCACTCTATGGCTTTCTCTATATTTTCTGCTTCTCTTCTTTCATTCCAAAAACACTTGGCTTGACTCCAAGAATCTCTTCATCTACTCACCTATCAGTTTGTTTTCATGTCCCTTACACCTAAAAAATGATCTCCCCATTTGAGGATTTGGCCAGTGTCCTGACCTACCCATCAATCCTCAGCAGAGGGGGCTCCAAAATTGCTAATTCCAAGTCTCAGTGCCACAAACTAGCTCCTGGAAATCACATACTAATTGGAACTAAACTGATAGTTTATATACTGAATTGCTCCAGAAGCATTATGATACCCCTTCAGATAAACAATGTTACACAAACAACCAGGAATAGAAATCCATTCAAAATTTGATTTTTAAAGCAATTCCTGATTGAAGACAGCAAAACAATGTAACACCATTATTCCACAGTTCTTTGTTAAACAATTTAATCACACATTCATGGGTAAGTTCATTAAGTGAAATCCTGATATGAAATGACTATTGTACCATCAGGATACCTGTTCTATTACCCAACATCAGCCTATACTCAACATGCAACAACTAGCAAGTACATACTCTGTGCCAGGCACTAAATGTGGACTTAGCTATATTTAATAATTAGATAGCATTATGCTATTGATGAGCTTGATTCACATTTCCAAGACCGTAACAATATTCATATGGAGTTATAAGTCTTACATAGAGAAATCTAAATGATTTTCAGAATTACTTACCAATATATTATGCAAATGTAAACATTTTCAAATGCCTTAGCTCTCAAGTTTAAAACTATCATATCTCTTCTTCCCATTTTCAAAATTCTAACACACCTCTTCCCCCCTACTGTATATAAATTAGATTCACTAAGGAAAGAACTAATATTCTCTCTAAGCAAATTACAAATAATGTGTCAAACTATTTATGAAAAAACACAATTGCAGGATTAAACATAACACGAAACCAAAGTAAATATCATTTCAATAACTGGAATCCAAATGTAAGGGGATTTATAGATACAAATATTGATCAATTTTACATTGCCAGAGTAATACATCACACATTAAAAGCCTGATATTACATGACTATTGTATAAAACATGCCCATGTCAACTTGCAATTTATTTGTGTTTCAAGGACATGGAAAAAATTCCAGTAACTAATCCTCTGTTGGAATCACTCAATGAGTTTAATTATAGACTTGACTATAATGAAGACTCCTTACATCAAGTACTTGCTTGGAAATCTAACTCCACATACTCTAGAAATTTTGAAAATAGTTAGATACTTGATTATCACAAAAATACTTACAGTAGAAGTTCCTTTTTGCTCGTGGGTTCATCATTTGGGGATGTTTTCATCAGGAGTCATCATGCTTTTGATCTTTAATGCCGTTCTTCCTCCAAGGCTTCTTGTCCGTAATTTCCCAAACAGAGTCACTTGTACTAACAAGACATTGTCCCATACTGTTTCCTTTTTGTGTGTGAATGTTACCCTGTAGATCGATTTCCTGTCCAGAAACACTCAAAAGTGAACAAACGCTGCTGTATGCAAGTGAAAATGTGCTACTCAAACACTGTTTTTGCGGTTTGGTTCAGGAAGAAATTCCCTCATTGAAAGGAGGAACTATATCACAGTTGTCCCAGAGAACTTAAAAGGCAGAAGTTTCTTCTTTGTGAATGAGCATATCCAAATTGCCAGAATCATTTACTCGCATTAGTTTGTGGCTCAACTACTACTGCACCCAAAGCATCATGTACTGTGTGCAGCCTAAAGACACTCCCAATTGCCACAGTAATAATATCCTAACTATATTTTAAAATCAGGCTTAGTATGCTTTGAAGTACATAATGTTTTCCATTCCTGAAAGGACAAAGAGATCTACATTGTCAAAGTTTATTTTTAAGCTCATGTGCTTGCTAAGTGCAGTGGCGAGCAGGCTTTCCGTGCCTGTAGTACCATAGCTGGAACCTATTAATGCAAACAGATGAATCGTTGGCTTGGTTCCACATGGGCTTTTATTTCCTTTTTTTTTTTTAAAAAAAAAAAAAACCTTATCTAAATTGTACTGATTATAATTTCTTAAATCAAGAATGCTATCACTTTTCTGAGCTTGCTTGTTTGAATTTGATCAGTACAGAAGCAATGCAAGCCAGGCAAATAAGAGGAAGGTTTCCAATAGCTTTTGCAGAGATAAGAAAGTTAGTAATTAGAGGCAGCTCCTGTTTCTGGAGTAAGTTTGAGGGGCATTTGGAGACAATGAAAATGACAACAAATTTTAAATAAAGAAACCAAAGATTAAAAAAATGAAAGGCAGAGAGAGAGAGAGGAGAGAAGAGGAGAGGTTAGGAGAAGGAGCCAAAGCCAGAGAGAGAGACGGGGGTGCTTTGACCATTAACAATAATTCTTCACATATTTTCTTATTGTTGGGAAAGCAAATTGCTCTGGTTTGTATAACCCCCTACCAGTCTGCTCAACCCACCAAAATTAGCCCACATGTCATC
Organism: Capricornis sumatraensis; assembly: GCF_032405125.1. Taxonomy (NCBI): domain Eukaryota; kingdom Metazoa; phylum Chordata; class Mammalia; order Artiodactyla; family Bovidae; genus Capricornis; species Capricornis sumatraensis. Next base: position 75,834,147 of record NC_091082.1, read on the forward strand.
TAATACCAGACTAAGACTTGTGGAAACACATTACTGCTGTATTAGAGCCGTAACAAAATACAGCTGAGCAGTGAGCATAAGGCGGTCGGGTGACCCTGAGGTAATACAACCCGTGTTATGGAATTTCTAGCCCAAATTTTAAACATCTGGTTTTGATATGATAATAAATGTGATAATGTACATTAAATACCAGTATTCAGGTAACCTAATCTTTCCATCTGACTAAAACAATGCATGCTTTTCAAATCATGTGGGAGTGAGAGAAATTGGACAGACACATATTTATGCCTGCATATACCAAAATAACCCTTGCCAGGCACAAACATATGTGTACACATAAGGGGCGAGTGCACATAAACTGACTTCATGCAGAATTGAATGAGTTGTCACTGAATCCTTTCCATGCTCTCTTTTCTGGACGTCTTTTTGCACAGTTGCACTAACTGGTAGGAGAGAGAGGGGAATGGAAAGGGAAGGTGAAAAATAATAATGCTAATTGGACCAGACAGAGACGTGAACCCCTGACCTTTGCTTCATTAGTACCATCTCATGCTACAATCTGATGAAGTACCCAGTCACTGGCAACTTGAAAAATAATCAGATTATCTTTATCCTGTTTTAACTTTGTGGGAAAGAATTTCTGCATTTCAAATCCAAATATTACCATATTATTAGATGTCACGTAATTCAGAGCTGTAAGTGGTTTTAAAGTCTAGAAGTTAAGATTTCTTTAAATTAGCATCTTAGAATTAGACCAGTGGATGAAAAAGTCCTAAGTCATGAACATTTGCTGACCTTATATATTTGCAAATGAGAAGGCTGATGAAGTGACCCAAGGATGGAGGGGTTGAAAGCTACTGGTGTGAAAGTCATGTTGGGAATGACGAATGGTTGGTTAATGTGGGATTGAGAGATAAGCAAGTGGTTAATGATGGTTGATGGTTTGTTTCCTCCTGATGCACAAAGTTCCATGATTCAGGTGAATGGTATTTGAAGGAATTGGCACAAAATAAAAACCTCAAATGCTCTTTCTTGGTTTGAGCCAAACCCAAACCTTTTCAAAGGCGTGAAAACATGCAGCCACACTGGTTTGGTTTTCCTTTGCTGGGCCATCCTTCTGCCTGGTGCTGGCCAGCACCACACAGAAGTCTTGCGACATGAGCCATTTCCACGGAATTTTAAATTCTGCCAAAAAAAGAAAAAAGAGGGATTGGAAATTTCATGAGAATGGTTATTCTTAGGAGATTTCCATCCCAGATTCCCAACTTGTGTGGCTCAGATAAGTATCTAAAAGGCACTGCCAAATTTTCTGAGGTCCCTGATGCATTTATTTTCAATCACATTCCTGCATAGAGACCTCAAAGTAACAGTGAATGCAATGGTTTGTTTTGAAATATTTTCTGTATGCCAGCCCATGATCCCCGTACCTATGTGGAAATGGGTTTGGAACGCCATTTGCAACACAAACATTGGGTTTGAATGTCCCCAGAACTTGTTCAATTTTTAGACGAGACATGTTCACATTCTCCCAAAATGAAAACAACCTACCCCAAAGGAACCCTTCAATTAAATTATTTTACTTCTGAGAACTTCAAAATATTATAAGAATATTTTCCTGGTGTACTGTTACATGCACAAGCCCAAGCTCTTCCTATAGATTCGTTTCCATGAGAAAACTATATGGTAAGTACAACCAATATCTCACTAACTGGGACACTGTATCAGTTAGTCATTGCTATGTAACACACCTACTCTAAAACTCAATGGCTTAAAATAATAGACATTTATTATTGATTATTTTATAGGTCAGCATGACAATTCCAGAATTGTCAGATTGTCATATCTGGGGAACAGCTGCATGTCAAGTAGGTGACTCTGTGATCTTTATTATGTTTGGGAGGTTAGCTCTCTGCAAGCTGATATAGAATAGACTCATATAACTCAATAGCTGGGAAAACCGAACTCTTGTGTCTTCACTTGTACCTGTTTTTCATAACCCTTCAATAAGTGAGCTCAGGAACTCTCTGGCCAGCTTAAATGTGTTTTCCAGTCAATCAAAACAAGAGAGGAAGTGTAAATGTACAAGTGCATTTTAACGTCTCTATTTGGGTCAACTTGGTGGGCTGCTGTCTATGGGGTTGCACAGAGTTGGACACGACTGAAGCAACTTAGCAGCAGCAGCAACAGCTGAGCCCAGAGTCCATGTGTGTTTTTGGAGATGGCAGAGATTCAGTATCAAAAGATGTGGATACACAGAGGCATGGAAAGTTGGGGCCATTCATACAATCTCTCTACCACAGGCATACTGAAAATAAGAAGTCAGTCATATTCAGTCACTTGGATGAATCCACAACAATTTCGGCTTTCTAGGTGCCCCAGAGGTAAACGCTGCAGGAACCTCAGGAGATGTGGGTTCAGTCCTTGGATCTGCAAGATCCTCTAGGGGAGGAAATGGCAACCCACTCCAGTATTCTTGCCAGGACAATCCCATGAAGAGTAGTCTACAGGGTTGCACAGTGTCGTACATGACTGAGTGACTGAGCGCACACACAACATTGGGATGCATCAACCTGTGAGACTAGAATTAGTTTTCAGTACCAAGGGAGAGGATGAAGACCAAATCCCAAATTGAAGTGGGTGGAAAGTGCCCTAAGAATGCACAGGCAACACCCCAAAATGGAGCCTGTGAGAGAGACGAAGTTGGAGGGACGGCCAGAGATGGCAACGAGGAACACGTGAGAGCCAAAGGAAGCCGCCAACCATGCTGAACTAGCAAGCACCAACAGTCAAAAAGATGAACACTCGGGGGAATCTCTCTGGATTCATTTCCTTCAAGGTGGCTGTTTGAGGAGGCGCACAGTTACACCTACAGGAGACGATGAAGTTTATTCAATAGAATAGTCATGAAGTGAGGTAACAGAAGAGCACCCATGTCAAGGGCACCCTCGCTACACTTATCTCCAGCCAGTATCAGCTGTGAACAATTGAGCACTTAGTATGGCCAGATAGTAAATTTCTACAATAATTTTTCCTAATTTTGAAAATATTTTGAAAAACATCAGTAGGCATGATTTGCCCACAGGCCATAAACCTGAAACTCCATATGCAGAGGTTTCATTTCTATGGAGCAATCTCTAACAGATGTTCCAAAAATATATATAAATAAATATATATATATATATATATATATATTTAACATTAACAAATTATAAGTGATTTGCCACCAGACTATAAATACTGTAAAAACTGTTAGATCTTCCTAGAATATCAAACACATAGTTAAGACATTCCTAAAGATATTTTTGGCTTTCCCTGGTGGCTCAGTGGTAAAGAATCCACCTGCAGTGCAGGAGACCTGGGTTCAATCCCTGGGTCAGGAAGATCCCCTAGAGAAGGAAATGGCAACCCACTCTAGTATTCTCATCTGGGAAATCCCATGGTCAGAGGAACGTGGCAGGCTACATTCTGTGGGGTCACAAGACTTAGACATGATTTAGCAGCAAAACCACCAACCACCACAAAGATATTTTTATCTCCTGAAAGCTTGTGCATTTCAAGAGTTTGCATTTTTGTCTTCTTTATCTAGAATTCTAATGGGTACTTCTAGAATCCCACCCCAAAGTTAATTGCCCCTGATTTTTATTTTTTTATGTTTAAATCCATTTTATTAAAATTATTTGGCAATTCTGGTAGCAGTACAAAGTTTGACCACTGGACACAAAATAGACATGAGTTTCTAATTTTGATTTGTTGTGGGTTTGGGTACATGTACTTTTCTAAATCTTATGTCCTTCATTTCATTACCAAATGGCAATGAGCCTTAAGTTTCTCTATCTACAATACTCTATTATTTACAGAACAGGTATTTGTAAAGTAATACTGGAAAACTAAAATGCACAGATGTAAAGAATTCTCTTCAAATATTAAGAACATACAAAGTATATTGAAGACATCTATGTTTAGTCCTTCAAGTAACTAGACATGTGGTTTGATGTCTTGTATTACATTTATTTGTGTCTAATTACAATTCAGAGAACGCGTTTTCAAAAACCATGAACACCTTCATCAACATTCAAAGTATGGTTCCAGTGGGTTTTGAGAGTAAAAGCAGTGGTGCCCCTGATTTGGTATTTTAAAATCACAAGTTAGTGCGATTTTTTTTTTTCTATAGTAGCTTAGGGCACTATTTGCTTACTTAATGCCTTATAATTAACATCTGCTTTACAGTACTAATGATCTAAGCATTGGCCTTGTAAAGTATATTCAGTTCAGCTCAGTTCAGTCCCTCAGTCATGTCCGACTCTTTGTGACCCCATGAATTGCAGCACACCAGGCCTCCCTGCCCATCACCAACTCCTGGAGCTCACTCAAACTCACATCCATCGAATCAGTGATGCTATCCAGTCATCTCATCCTCTGTCATCCCCTTCTCCTCCTGCCCCCAATCCTTCCCAGCATCAGAGTCTTTTCTAATGAGTCAACTCTTCGCATGAGGTGGCCAAAGTACTGGAGTTTCAGCTTTAGCATCATTCCTTCCAAAGAACACCCAGGACAGATCTCCTTTAGGATGGACTGGTTGGATCTCCTTGTAGTCCAAGGTGTCTTCTCCAACACCACAGTTCAAAAGCATCAATTCTTCAGCACTCAGCTTTCTTCACAGTCCAACTCTCACATCCGTACATGACCACTGGAAAAACCATAGCCTTGACTAGATGGACATTTGTTGGCAAAGTAATGTCTCTGCTTTTGAATGTGCTATCTAGGTTGGTCATAACTTTCCTTCCAAGGAGTAGTATTACTGGACAGCAAATGGTGGGAGACCTTTCCCAAGGCAAAACTTTTCCTGGAACTTAAAGTAAGATCTCTGAAGGTTTGGTGTTCCTTAGTTGTTCTCCAGTGATCCTGAAGTTGTAAATGGAGTTCTGATTCCAGAGTTCCTATGGTATGTCAGGGTGACTGTTTTTACATCCTGTTCTTTGATCAAAGGCATCAGTTCAAATCAGTCGCTCAGTCGTATCTGACTGTTTGCAACCCCATGAATTGCAGCACACCAGGCCTCCCTGTCCATCACCAACGCCTGGAGTTCACCCAAACTCATGTCTATCGAGTTGGTGAGGCGAACTGTGCCGGGGTCCTGCCCCGGTGGATCCAGGGTAATTCGAAGGGTGAACGGCGTAGGCGAGGAAAGCTTATTTATTTAGAAATATAAAGAGAGATTAAGAAGAAATAGTGTAGTAGGAAAATTTAGTGGAGAAAAGAGGCTGAATAACTTGGTTTATGTGGAAAGCCAATAAAGTTCCAGACGAGGAACTTGCACCCTCTACGTAAGGCCACCGGCGTCCTCTTGAATAGTGGGGGGTGCCCCACCTTAGGCTTCCTCTCACGTGGATCTTAAAAGCCAGGGCAAGTAAGTAGACATGGCAAGCCTCCATGCCCCTGATGGGAATTCAGCCAGAAAATAGAGTAAAGACATGGGGGAAACCAGTCCAGCGACTGGCCCATCCTCTATTGTCCAGAAAGGCCTCTTATACCTTTTTATGTACATAGACATCAATGGATAATATAAAATTATGCAGCATCAGCAGCCCTGACTCTTATTAAAACCAGGCTTTCTTTCTGCAAACCTAGTTGTATACACAAGTCTTAGGTGATTTACATCATCTTCTGGCCAGAGGGCCAATTAACATTTTATGGCCCTTTTCTGATAAGGGTTTGTCAACCAGAAGACTAATTTGTGTTGTTCTTCCCAAAGTCTGGTGCCACTCTCAGAAAGCACTAAATAAAGTTACATTCTTACACAGCAAAGGCACAACAATTTACAACAAGTAAAAGGAGTACAGTGATTTATAACAAAAGGAAAGTAATTGACTCAAAAGTCTAGTGTTGCTAACATCAAAACTACTATATTCCTTTTTCTGTATCCCAATTACATTGATTAATATCCTTCAGGTGTTAAAAGATAAAGAATATGGAGGCCTGGCAACAGTCATTGACTCAACAGTGAAAACCCATCACCAATATGATTTTTAGCTCTTTAGAAAAGGCTCTGTATCTTTAAGATGCTTTAAGCTTTGTGCCTCTCGTGGTTGGGGGGCTGTAAACAATTCACAAGTTGTAAAAAGTCCAGGGAACCTGTTAGGCAAGTTAGAGAGCTATCACAGGGGGTTTGAGCTGAAACATCCCTTTCAAATGCAGAAGACTGAAGCCCTAAGTTAACTTTTTCCAGAGAGTGTCAGAAGAGTGGAAAAGCACAGTACAATAAAATCAGGCCTACTCTGGTTTTTGGGGGTAGATGTTCAGGAAAACTCAGGGGGAACCCCTGAAGCCAGATCACGCCTTTGCGTTTTGTCGGGCTTCCTTCCTCATGACCTTTGCCACGGGTGGGATTCCTCACGCTGGCTCCCAGCAGAACTGTTCAAGTGAAGGCTCAGGGTAGGTTCTGTATGGCTGATATTCTGTACTCGATGTAAGCCAATGGAATTGTTGATGTAGGTACACTGGTTTTCCCTCAAGTTTTGTTCAGACTTCTTGATTTGAAGTTTGAAGAATAATGTCTTTTAGATTTCCCTGCAACATACCCAGAAAGCCACAGGAGTCGATGCAATCATGGATACTGTTGGCCATGTCTTTCACCCACAGAATCACAAGATTAAATTTTCCATTTCCTTGATTCTCCAGGTTTCAGGTACACTTGTACTGGTTGAACTTGGCACACACGGCCCACTCAGCAGGGTTTGCTCCCATAGGCTTCCAAGACTGCCTGCATGTCCTCCACACTGACCTGTTCACTTGCGAAGTGCTGGCATGGGATGCCGATCAGATTGGCCTGGGCAGGGAGTGTGGCTTTAGCACCTCCGTCTGCCTGCTCCATCCCTTGCCAAACTCTCTCTCTGCTGGGCTGCAATGGGGGAGCTGAACGAGCTGAGGAGAGGGTAGGGAGGGCAGTGTCCCTAGCTGCTAGTTAGACAGTTACACACAGACCCAAAAGCCCTAGGTGCCCGAGTGCCACAATATAAAGAAAGCCTCGCCAAGACATCCACTGTGGTAGATCTGGGCATGCACTGTGCACACATATAGGGACCAAACCTGCCCCTTAGGTATTTTTAAATCAACTTGCTCGTGACACTTTACTACATAATGACTTTCTGTTTATAAGAATATTGGTCTAATATTCTGAACCCTCATCTTTTTGATTTCTAGAATGTATGTTTTCCTATATAGATCTCTTCCTACAGTACCTAGAAAATACATGTAAATTAAGCACTTATAATTCTCAGCCTTGTTTATCTGAAAGATTGTTACTCACACTGCCATTTTCTGAGTTTCAGGTTTATTGATTCAACTTCTCCACTTGTATTGTTGGCTTCCTACCTCTTTTTGTTTACAGGCAGCCTAGGGGGAAGCTGTTTAAAATCCAAAGATCTATTTCTTCTGCTCTGGGAGACAGCTCTTACTAAGCATCCAATTCTTGGCATTGTTTGGAAGACTCTCCTGTCTATTTCAAGACAAATTTTTACTGCAAGTGGTTAATCCAAGGAGTGAAAGAGAGGATGACAGATAGAGATGGTTTTCTTTAGCTTCCTAAGCCAAGACTCCCAAATAAATCTTCATTACTCTGTTTTCAGATTTTTAACTTGGATCTCAGGAAATATAAACACCCATTCCAAAGTTTGGCATATTTTCATATTGTATTCTGTACAAGCTTATAATACTTCTTTCTCTTTCTTTAGTGCAGAGGTTTGAGGATGCATCATATATTATGTTGGTACTGAGGCTGCATCTGAGATTGACTAGCTGATACTGTATTATCACATTTTATCCTCCTACCTACATTCTCTTGACCTCACCTGACTCCCAGGCTCTCAGCAACTTCCTCCATCCAGTTTCTGACCCCGAGAGCTACTTGTGGGTCTGATGTGTGATTTTATACCTGAGACCAAACAAGCAAAAATATATGGAGCCCCTGGTTCTTTTCACCACTTCTAGAAGCACACATTGCACAGACTGTGATGGCTTCCCCAAAGCTGCTGAAGGGACCGGATGAGAGAACTTTCTAAGTGTATGTGCATCAACTCTCATGAGTCCAACTGCGACCAACAAGAAACAGAAAATGAAAGAGAGCAGGAAGATAAATGTCATCTCACTTCCTCCCTGAGATGGGCTGTTAGAGATACAAGGTTCTGCCGTGCCATCTGGGTAAGCCATACTGCACACGGCCAAGCAGGTGCCCAGCTGACGGCATGGCTACGTCTCACTGCGGCTCTTCGCGAAGCAGTGGTCAGTATGATAACATGTCTGCTTGGATGTGCTTCCCATTGTTCACTGCCACACTTGCCCTTTTCTTCACTCTTGTTAACTTGCAATTCTTTTTTTTTTTTTTAACTTTTATTTATTCTTTTATTTGGGGCTGCATTGGGTCTTAGCTTAGGTGCATGAGCTCCAGAACACGTGGGCTCTGAAGACTGTGGAATGCAGGCTGTCTAGTGGGGGTATGCAAGCTCAATAGTTGTGGTGCAGGGGCTCAGCTGCCTCAAGGCATGTGAGAATCTCAGTTCCCTGACCAGGACTTGAACTTGCATCCCTTGCATTGGAAGACAGATTCTTAACCACTGGACCACCAAGGAAGTCCTTACCCTGGGGTTCTCTTTCCAAAAATGCATTAGCACCGCAGCCTTTTGTTACATTCAGTTTTCAAGGGAATCCAGGGGAAGACATCTGTGCATATATATATGTGCATAATTTTATATATACCTATATATACTATATATATAATTATACAAATACAGTTTGATATATAAATTTATAGATATATATGAAAAATTACAACCTATGATAATTTATTTCCTTTTACTATTCCATATAAAATTCCATACCACATAAAATCCCTAAGTACTCTATGGTGACATTATGACATAAGATATTTAAGTCATAAAGAATTTATAAACCTTAGAATTTGTGTTTGCTCTTTATGGTGTTGTCTTGTTCTTTGCTAGTGGAAAAAAAAAAGCTTTACACAAAGTAATAAATATGAACTTAGTAAAACAGCAGCTATAAATTTTGGAAAATGATCATTAAGAACACTAATCCTTTAGGAAAGTGGGGTTTCAGACTCTCAAAATTCTATATAAATGAAATAAGTACCATGAAGACTTTTAGCTTAAGACATTTTTCAGCTTAAAATACTTCTCTCTTAAATGTTATGAAGCCTGAAACCAAAAATCTGTTTTAGTTGCTCTGCTAATGGCAGAGGCATATTTTAAGATTAATGTCCATTTGACAGTTTTTTTAATGTGTGCTCTTTTATTTCATGTTGGGTAGAAAATAAGGCAAACTTCTAATGCCATTTGCAGTATACTTTTATAATATACATAGCAAAACAATACAGATGTTTAAGTGATCTTGATTTTATCCTTCTTATTTCCCAATTCCAAATCAAGGCATGCATAGTAATTTGTGGATTGATAGTCCAGCATTATTGATCCTGGTCAGTATCCTTTTCTTATGTCAGCCTTAGGGATCATTTCAGAAATCAGACCATTTGTAGTTGATTCATTGCTGTCTGTGGGGGAAGGATAATTTCATATTCATTCAAGGCCTATCTAAGAGTCAACACACTTCAAAACACCGAGGAGAGATCATGGACAATACAGCCTTGAGATACATTCTATAAAATAATTTCAATCACAACCTTTCAGAACTTACCAAGCAGAGAGATCAGGGAAGAAAACTACCAAGGCAAACTTTTCAAAGAGGAATCTTTTCAGAATTATTGGTCCTGGGCCATTTGGCTGAGAGTGAAGAGTGAAATGAAGTCCATAAAGATACCCCTGAGGTGAAAGATGAAGGAACTATATCTCTGGGCCACTGGGACAAGAGCAACTTCAAGAAGAAAGGAATCTTAGTATCCTGTCCACCAGTCCTTCCAGATGCTAGAGGGAGTGCCCTTCTCTTCTGGATCAGGCCTAGATCAGCCCAAGTAGAAGAGAGATCCTACAGAGATCTGGAAAGGAGACCCAGGGGAAAGAAGAATAAGGCCCAGTGGCTAGCCTGGGACATAGCACACGGTAGGCATTCCATGTGTGGAATGTGACTGCGGAATAACCAATTTTAGTTCCATGTGGGCGACGTCTGTGCAACACTGAGCAAGTTACTTTTTCACTTCTTTCCTTTGAGCCTTAATTTCTTCACCTGTACAATGGGGATAATAAAAATTCTTACTTTAAGAATAATTTCAAAGATAAAACACAATAATAATAGTACTTTGGAATTCAAAAAGGCATAAACAAATCCAGGAATGGAAAAACAGAGAGCAGCATCCATATTCTTCTTTTCAAATACACACAGATTTTAGCGCTTGTCATCTTTAGTGTTCCCTACAAAAGCAGATCCTGATATGAGGACTTGTATCCAGGTAGTCCAGTTGAGGAGCAATTCTTAGAAGGAGAGAGGGAAGAGGGAAAATTAAGGAGGAGGGAAAAGCTAATTTTTGAGGTCACTTCTGTGGACAACTTGGGCTTGTTCTTGGAGGGTTTATAAAAAGTATATTAATGTATCTTAGAACTATCCACATGGGGATGAATTTATCCATCTGTTCCCACACTCCATAAAGAATGCTCTTGGAAGTGGTACTCTCCCAATTTCCAAGTCCATTCAAATCCTTGAGAGAGCAGGTTTCCACCAGGGTCTATAGAAAGAGATGTGTACATAACAGAAGATATCATGAGGTGAACTGAAGCCCACGGGGAGATGAGGCTCAGCGGATTTGAGTACAGTCACTGGAGATAACAGATACCATTTTAGTAGCAAAAAAGCAGAGCGAATTTTCTCTTTGGCTGTCTTCTATTAAATATAGCATATAATAGAACATGGAATATAACACTGATATTTGCTGAATCCTCTTGCCTCACAGAAATCTTATGGAACTTAACCTTAGTGACACCCAAAAAGACCCCAGCTTCACTTTTTGCAGATCCCTGACAGTTCAGGATCTCTGTTTCTTGGCCTACTACCTAGAATCACAAAGTCCAACCTCTATATCAATTTCTGTAGAAACACTATATGGGTTGAGTAGCTTTAGGACTTAAAGGATCTGGGGCATGGGGAGGTATCAGTCACTCAGTCATGTAGGACTCTTTGTAAGTCTCTGGACTGTAGCCCACAAGGCTCCTCTGTGGAATTTTCCAGGCAAGAGTACTGGAGTGGGGTGCCATTTCCTACTCCAGGGGATCTTTCCTCACCCAGGGATTGAACCCACGTCTCTTGCATTTCCTGCATTGGCAGGCAGATGCTTTACCACTGTGCCACCTGGGAAGCCCTGTAGGGGTCCCTCTCATACTGCCTCCTGTCTGTCATCTTGCTCTCTCCACTCACCATTCCCTCTTCTTATCCTACACCTTCAAGCCTGTTCACAAATGTAGCCCATTTGCTCACTCACACAGAAGCTCATCCATACTCAGTCCTTAGAAGCTTGGTTTCTCTGTACAAAACTGGTTTTCTACCTTCAAGGAGTTCTTATATAATCTACTAAATTGTTTTTCTCCATACCATGAAATAAAGACATATGATTTCCTCTGTGTGACTCAATAAAACTGTTTTTGAGTGAAAAAAAAAATCTTGTCATAAACATTTTCTTTTTCCTAAACTATCCCTTGCATAAAATAGAATCATGGTGGACTAGCTCAATTCTCCCTTTAAAATGCTTGCATGGCTCAAAGCATTTCCCCTAACTCTTTAAAGTTATTATATTTATACATTTTTCTTTTTATGATTTTAGAATAATGCATACCTCTTCCCACTAGAATGTAAACTCCAACAGTGTTGCAACCAAGTTCTACTTTGCTTGGCGCTAAATCATTGGTACCCTGTGATCAGTCTGGCACAAAAGTAGATGGTCAATACAAATGTCCAATGAACAAATGAATGAAATTTTATCTGTGAACTTTTAAATTTCTTCTTGCATAGGTAGAAGAAAAGAATTAGAGAAAAAGAAAAGCTCAAGTCCCAGAAAAGTGTCTTGCTGAAGGTCACAGAACTGATTGATAGTAGAGTGATTTAACAAGGCTGCCACACTCATTGCTTCAGCCCTCTTGTAACATTAGACTGTAACTCATCGTGATATTGCCTAACAGGAACACTATGATAAATCCAGGGTTTTCTCTCAAACCTCTGTGCTCGACTTCAGAAATATCAAAGAAGTCTGGTCTCAGTGCTCTCGGACTCTTTTTTCCCTACTGGGAGATACCAAATGATTTTAGTCTACATTGGAAAATGATGCTTTGGGGCTATGTCCCTCCCCCATCTTTTGAAATAACTACTATTTTAAAAAATGTTTACTGGGGTACAGTTGAATTACAGTGTTGTTTTTGCCATACAGCAAAATGAGTCATTTATACATGCGCATATATCCACTCTTTTTTAGATTCTGTTCCCATTTAGGTCTTTACAGACTCGAGTTCCCTGTGCTATCTGGTAGGTCCTTATTAGTCATCCATATTGCATAGAGTAGTGAATTGATGCTTTCAAATTGTGCTGCTAGAGAAGACCCTTTTTATGTGAAATCACAACTTTAAAACGCCTCTTTATTTCCAATGAAGCGTTCAGTAATTTAGGACAGGGATCATTCCTCACATACTCCAAAAAGCAATGAGTTCTACTCTCAAGAACACACAGAACAAAACGGCACAGGAGGACAGCAATTACAAGGCCTCATAAAAACAACTAAGTAAAGCTGTTGGTCCGCTCTGGGACTTCAAAGAGCCCCAGAAAATCACGTAAAAGGGAAGTAAAAAAAAAATCTGACTTTATTTCAACACCTCTGAAAAGGAGTCAGATCAGAATATAAAATTCCACTCGGAGCCTGGGGGTGGATGCACTTTTATTTTCTTATTTTTTTCTCGTCTGCCAGGGTGAACAGCTTAGGAGCTCAGGAGGGGAAGCCTGTGGCTTCAGGTCCAGGTGGAGCCCACTTTGCTGATGACTTTTGAGAAGGGCAGAGGGAAGCCAGAAGTTGTCATCTAAGCACCTGGAATTCAAAACCATATCACTACCAAAATATTATGCAACTTGTTTTAAGACAGAGCTTGCAAATACAAAACGTGGACAGTCATTTCCAGCTCTTTGCGACCCTGTGGACTGTAGTCTACCAGGCTCCTCTGTCCATGGAATTCTCCAGGCAACAATACTGCAGTGGGTGGCCATTTCCTTCTCTAGAGGGTCTTCCCAACCTGGGGTCTGAAACTGGGTCTCTTGCATTACAAGGTAGATTCTTTACCATCTGAGCCACAAGGGTAGCACACACACAAACCTCACATGCACTAGGAAAAGGGACAAGAACAGTAATTTGACAGAAGCCTGGACCAGACCTACAGGCCTCTCACATTATTTACCCTTAACCCATTTCTCAAAGATTTACTTATGTTATGCCAGTATTCACCAAATGCGGTAAAAGTTCACTATTTTGCACAAAGCAAGGGGAGATGGTGCTTTTAGTAATGGCGTAGAGATGATATTCACTTAAATGCGTTAATGTTATTTCCTGAAAACTTGCTTACATATTTTAAATGGTAAGCTATCTTTCTGGTGATAAACGTCAACAATAGCCTTGAAGCACTATTCAAAATTAGTATAGCTAACACCAATGGTATTCACTATGAGTGACTTACAAATAATCTCTAGCACGTAATCCCTACCTGGGATCCTACCTGTTATATACAAAACCATTTAGAGCTTAGCAGATTGCCTGCATTCGCATAAAGGCACCATGAATTATTTCTCACAAGGAGAAAGCATTTTAAAAGGTATATAATGATAAGGAAACTATCAGAGCAACCTGTCTCTGTTACTGTAGAGGGTAGAATAATTTACCTCCTTCCTTCATTCTTCTTTCTTCTATACTACACCCTGGTTCCTAAAGCCAATTGTACTTTAAAACAAAAAACAAAACAAGGAAACTAATGACCCTGCTTTGTAACGTGTTCCATATGTTTCACAGGCTTCATAAAATAATTCCACATTAGTTTCCCTAGCCTAGTGTTTAGATCGTGACATATGTTCTTTCCTAGGTTTTCATGATTTATTTTGGTGTCTGTGTGAACTTGCTCTATAAGAGTAAAAGGAATTTGCTTAGATTCCCTTTTCCTGGAATGAATCCTGGTGCCGCGCAGACTATCAGACTTCCTATCCACAGACGATCTGCCACTATCAAGCCTAGAGCTGCCACTTACTATGAACGCACCCAAGTCATTTCATCTCTCTGGACCTCAATTTCCACATCTGTAAAATGGGGGTGATAGCAGAAATAACTGTTTATAGTGTGTGGGGAATGTTTAAATTAATAAATTATTATACGCATATGCACACACACACTCATAACCTTTTGCCACCTGATAACCATTTGCTGCATGAACAGAGAAATGAAGGCCAGCAAAGGTACAGAGTATGAGAAACCTGTCTCTTAGAGACCTTTCTTTATGCTTTGGCATTAATTACAAAAGCAACCAACACTGACTATGTGCCATGCTCGGATCAATCAATCAAGTCAATATATATAAATATAGGTTAAAAAAAGGTAAAATTAGCACCAAGTGAAGCCAGATTTGAGACTGAAGCTAAAGACAGTCAGGAATACTAATCCTATTTTGATATGCTATTCATCAGATTTTTACATCTTGACATTTTAAAAATATCGTATCAAAATATTATGTATCTTGATTACTTGGTGTGCCCTCCTCCAATTACACTTAATGTCCAAAGAACAAGCCTCAGTTGTCACAGTTGCTCCTGGACAACTGTGAGCAAATGAGACTCAGTTCTAGCCTTCATGCTACTCAGAATCAAGTGGGAGGAGGGATAGGCCTTAACAAAGTCATCACAACAATATTTATAAATTTTTTTCCATTAACAATGCAAGAGTTTTATATTATCCCTTTGGCCTGTGGATGAGTACAGATGCTCTTTTTGAAATTATGAGCTTACGTTTTAGTTCACTCATTTCTCAGTAAAGAGATATACCGTGTCTACGACATGCCAGGCACTGCTCTAGGTGCTGGGGAAGAGCAAAAGAGACACAAATTTCTACTTTCACAAACTTATAGTCTAGTATGGAAGAGAGACAATGAACAACACAGATGAATAAAATACACCATCTGCCATATGGTGCTAAGTCATAAAGTTTGTGTTATAAATAAATGGAAGGGAGAGAGAAGCTATCAGAGAGAATTAAAACGTTAGACAAGGAACATTGGAATTGTGACCTTGGGGGATGTGAGAGGGAGGAATGCAGAAAACTGCAAGGAAATAGTCCAGGCAAAGGCAGCAGTTACTGCAGGGCAGAGACCCTGAAGTGGGACTGCGCCTGGTAAGTGTTTAAGAAAACGGCAAAGATGGGAATTCCCTGGGGTCCAGTGGCTAAGACTCCACACTTCCGCTGCAGGGGGCACGGGTTCAATCCCTGGTCAGGAAACTAAGATCCCACGTGCTGCATGGTGCGTCCAAACAGACAAAACTTTTCAGAAAAGAAGGAAGAACGAAAATAGCAAGCAGGCCAGGGAGCCTAGGAGAGAGTGAGCAGGAATTCAGATCAAAAACTTAATGGTGGACTGATCACAGCAGACCTCTTCAATCATAAGTGCTCTACTTTGCACTCTGGCCTGGCGGCGCAATCACTGAAAGGATCTGGGCAGAGGAGTGGAGATCTGACTTAGGCTTAGCAGGATCTGGCCAGTGCTGCGCTGAGATGGGCTCACCAGGAACAAGAGAAGTCGGACCATTTAGGAGCTCACCACACAATCCAGGCACGATATGATTGTGGCTTGGGCCAGTGTAAGAGCTCTGGAAGAAGAATCTAAGCAGTCAGATTCTGGATGTATTTTGAAAATGGAGCCAACAATGTTTGCTGTTGCTTTGCATGTGACACAAAAGACAAAAAAGTGTAAAGGTTATCAGGGTTTTTGGTCTAAGCAACTGGAAGAATGGAGTTATAATCAACTGAGATAAGAATGTAAAGAAGTAGGTCTGGGAGGGAACATACAGGCAATCGGTTTGGGATACATTAATTTCAAAATGCCTGTTAATCACCAAAATGGATACGAGAAGCAGACATTTGGATATGGGTTTGAACTCTAGAACTAGGATACCATTTGGATCTAGAGATACAAAGTTGGGAGTCATCAATATATGAATGTGAAAGGGTTAGTCGCTCAGTCATGTCTGACTCCTTGCTATCCCATGGACTGTAGCCTGCAGGCTCCTCTGTCCATGGGATTCTCCAGGCAAGAATACTGGAGTGAGTAGCCATATCCTTTTCCAGAGGATCTTTCTGACCCAGGGATCAAACCTGGGTCTCTGGCATTGCAGACAGATTCTTTATTGGTATTTAAAGCCATGGTATTAGATGTAGAATGGGCATAGATAGAATAGGGAAGTGGTCAGTGCTCAGAGAAGACGAACTATATGAGAACTAAACACTGCTCATTGGACATAGCAAAGTGAGATGACCTTGATAAAAGAAGTTTTAGTAAAGCAGTGTCAGTAAAAAGCCTGATTTAGTGGATTCAAAAGAAAAAGTAGAAATTTTAGAGAATTCATTTTAAGTTCTGCTATAAAAATAAGTTGAGAAATGGGAGAATGACTTAGGGAAAAAGAAGTTCTTGACAGAATTTTCAAGTTTTTGTTTCATTTTTTATCATTTTATTTTGGGGCTATTCTGGGTTTTCGTTGCTGCACAGACTTTTCTCTAGTTGTGGCAGGAGGGGACCACTCTCCAGCTGCAGTGCGTGAGCTTCCTGTTGTGGCGGCTCTCTTGTTGCAGAGCACAGTCTCTGGAGCACGTGGCCTTCGGTAGTTGTAGCTCGCAGACTCTCCAGCACAGGTTCAGTATTGCGGGCACATGGGCTTAGTGGCTCCGGGACATGTGGGTTCTCCAATCAAGGATCAACCCCGCGTCTCCTGCATTAGCAGGCAGATTCTTTACCACTGAGCCATCAGGGAAGCCCTGTTTTGTTTTAGAAATGGGAAAAGCGTACCTTGCTGTGCACAAGGCAGAAGACAAGGATGATATCAAATGAGAAGGTGCAATGGGTAATAAGTCTGGTCTGATAACCCGTGTGTGTGTGTGTGTGTGTGTGTGTGTGTGTGTACGTGTTTCCATTGTCAGAGGAGGGAGTGAAAACGGCTTGAGAGGCAAGGAGGCCTAACAACTACACCACTAGCTCACTTCAAGCCAGTGGTCCAAAGAAAGCAACTGGAATACAGTTTCCATTTGGGAGGGCGGCAGGGAAGCAGTGTGTCCCTTGGCGAGCCAGAGCAGATGATAGCCAGCCATGGTTCTCAAACTTTCGCATGCATCAGAATCACCTGGAGGACTTGTTTAACTTCAAATTTCTGAACCCTACCCCAGGACTTCCTTTTTTAAATTAATTTTTATTGGAGCATAGATGCTTTACAATGTTGTGCTAGTTTCTACTATACAGCAAAGTGAATCAGCTATACGTATACATATATGCCCTCCCTTTTGAACTGACTTCCCGCTCTGGTCACTATAGTGCATTAAGTAGAGTTCCCTGTACTATACAGTGTGTTCTCATTCGTTATCTGTTTTCTGATGCAGCAGATAGGGGTGGGGCCTGAGAATCTGAACGTCTAACCAGTTTCAAGGATGTTGATGCTGCTCTTCCTGGGGGATCCAATCCACTGGGTTAGTGCAAGAAAGTGAAAGTAATGTTCACAGAAGAGGCTCCTTAAGCTTGTGACTTTTAAATTTTGGTATCAGCTAAAGCCTGGTCCATTTAAAATTAACTCCAACTTTCAATGATTTTTAAGCCAACACTTAAAAACTCATTATTAAACATAGCTCTATTTTTTTTCTGTGTCCCTTTACACTATTGGTTTGTAAGAATGTTCATTTCAAATAGTACACATAAATGTTATTTCAGGTTGAAAAAAGAAATATATACCTTCTTAATCTAATTTTGAGTATTTTTTAGCCACTTACTTGTTTTATCTATTCCTTTGGATCTGTTCCATTCACCTTGAAAACATTTTACTTGGAGCCACGTTATTTATTCATTCATTCATTTATTCAGCAGATATTCATTGAGCACCTACTTAGTATCAGGTACCATTGTATCATACAGGTCACAGCAATGGGAAAAAAACATTTTGGCCTTTGGAAAGCAATTGCAATTCAAAGAGAAAGAGATAATAAAATAAAATAAACACATATAGCAATTCAGCCGGTGATAATTTTCACAAAGGATCAAAATAAAGCAGGAGAGGAGGTAGGAACGCAACGCAATGAAATACATGATGGGTTGTCAGGTAAAGCCTCAGTAAGAAAGTGATACTTCAGCAAGAATGTGAAGGAGGTAAGGAAATGAGATATCCAGGAAAAGAGCGTTCCAGACAGGAAATTAAAGAGGCTCCAAGTCTGGGGCACACCTAACATGTTTAAAGAAGAACAAGGAGTCCACTGAAGTGGCTTGTACAGGGGAGAGGGTGAGGAGTCAATCAGATCAGAAGGCAATGCACAAGGTTAAGGCAAAGGACTGTGTTAAGTCTTACACCTTTAAGACAGCTTTGGCTTTTCTCTGGAATGTGAAGTCAAGTGGGCCTTAGGAAGCATCACTAGGAACAAAGCTAGTGGAGGTGATGGAATTCCAGCTGAGCTATTTCAAATCATAAAAGATGATGCTGTGAAAGTGCTCCACTCAATATGCCAGCAAATTTGGAAAACTCAGCCATCGCCACGGGGCTGGAAAAGGTCAGTTTTCATTCCAATTCCAAAGAAAGGCAATGCCAAAGAATGCACAACTACACTCATCTCACATGCTAGCAAAGTAATGATCAAAATTCTCCAAGCAAGGCTTCAGCAGTACATGAACTGAGAATTTCCAGATGTTCAAGATGAATTTAGGAAAGCCAGAGGACCTAGAGGCCAAATTGCCAACATCCGTTGGATCATTGAAAAAGCAAGAGAATTCCAGACAAACATCTACTTCTGTTTCATTGACTACGCTAAAGCCTTTGACTGTGTGGATCACAACAAACTGTGGAAAATTTTTAAAGAGATGGGAATACTAGACCACCTGACCTGCCTCATGAGAAATCTGTATGCAGGTCAAGAAGCAACAGTTAGAACCAGACATGGAACAGACTGGATCCAAATCAGGAAGGGAGTATGTCAAGGCTGTATATTGTCACCCTGCTTATTTAACTTAAATGCAGTGTACATTATGTGAAATGCTGGACTGGATGAAGCACAAGCTGGAATCAAGATTGCCGGGAGAAATATCAATAACTACAGATATGCAGATGATACCACCCTTATGGCAGAAAGTGAAGAACTAAAGTGCCTCTTGATGAAAGTGAAAGAGAAAAGTGAAAAAGTTGGCTTAAAGCTCAACATTCAGAAAACGAAGATCATGGCATCTGGTCCCATCACTTCATGGGAAATAGATGGGGAAACAGTGGCTGACTTTATTTTTCTGGGTTCCAAAATCACTGCAGATGGTGATTGCAGTCATAAAATTAAAAGACACTTTCTCCTTGGAAGAAAAGTTATGACAAAACTAGACAATATATTAAAAAGCAGAGACATTACTTTGCTGACAAAGGTTGGTCTAGTCAAAGCTATGGTTTTTCCAGAAGTCATGTATGGATGTGAGAGTTGGACCATTAAGAAAGCTAAGAGCTAAAGAATTGATGCTTTTGAACTGTGGTGTTGGAGAAGACTCTTGAGAGTCACTTGGATGGCAAGGAGATCCAACCAGTCCATCCTAAAGGAAATCAGTCCTGAATATTCATTGGAAGGACTGATGCTGAATATGAAGCTCCAGTACTTTGGCCACCTGCTGCAAAGAACTGACTCATTGGAAAAGACCCTGAGGCTGGGAAAGATTGAAGGCAGGAATAGAAGGGCACAACAGAGGATGACATGGTTGAACGGCATCACTTACTCGATGGACATGAATTTGAGCAAGCTCTGGGAGCAGGTGATGGTCAGGGAAGCCTGGCATGCTGCAGTCCATGGAGTCTCAAAGAATCAGACATGACTTTGCGACTGAACTGAACTGAACTGAGACTTTTCTTTATGTGAACTGGGGGGTCAGTGGAGGATTTTAAGGAGTGTAGAGCCAAGAACTGACTTGCATTTTTTTAAATTGAAGTATAGTTGATTTGCAATGTATTATTTTCAGGTATATGCAATGATTCAGATATAAATATATGCATACATGTGTATATATATATATATATATACACATAATCTTTCCAGATTCTTTTCCATTATAGGTCATTATAAGATATTCAATATAGTTCACTGAGCTATACAATAGATCCTCTCCATTGATCTACTTTGCATGCAATAGTATCTCAAACTCTTAATTTATCCCTCTCCACCTTTGCCCTTTGGTAACCATGTCTGTGAATCCATTTTTGTTTTGTAAATAAATTCACTTGTATCATTTTTTAAGATTCTACCTATAAGTGGTATCATATGGTATTTGTCTTTCTCTTTCTCACTTAGTATGATCATCTCCAGGTCCATCCATGGCATTGTTGCAAATGGCATTATTTAACCCTTTATTCTTATTACTCCTTCTGAATAATATTTCATTGTATATATGAACCACATCTTCTTTATCCATTCATCTGCTAATAGACATTTACTGAAAAGCAGAGTATTTTGTCATGAAAATATTAATTTTGCATTAATCTGTATTGAAATAATATTAAAAGTCATGAGATTAGATGAAATCACCTAGGGAGTAAGTACAGATTGATGAGTATAGACAGAAAAAATAAGATCTAAAGATCAAGCCCTAGGCACTTCAACATTTTAGAGGAAGATAAAATAACTATGTAGCAGAATGTTGAAGACTTAACTATTCATCTAAAATGGCAACCATTACCCACCCCAAGCCAATCACTGACCTGTGAGAAGGAAATGTCAAATATCTGAAATGTTAAATATCCAATTTTTTCTCAAAACTGACAGAGATATGAACTCTTATGAGAAACAATCAGTTTTTAAATGTTAGAAAATACTATTTTTCCAAACACTTTGCAGGCCAATCAAAATATGTTCACTGGCAAAATGCAGACCTTGATTGTCAGCTTTCAATCTCTGATTTATACTTTTAAAAAGATTATTGCTGCCCTCATTACAATGAACTCAGAAAAAAAGGGAAGCAAGTACAGTCTGCCTCTAAACTGTAGGAGTTAAAGTTGATATTACCTATAAAATCTTAGAACAATGTCCAGTGGATAGTAGAAAATAAACGTCAACTCTTGTATTATTATTATTGTGACTTATTTGGAGCTTTAGTTATATCATCATACTGCAAAAAGCAACAATAACTTATACATTCAAAACGAAAAACAAAAGGGCCAAGGTGGCAGTTTTCAGAGGTCAGAACAAGGTTATGTATCCAAATTATGCCAACATGCTAAGGAGTGGCCAACAATTAACTCTCATCTTGAAAGGGAGGGGAAAAAAGACATAAAATACCTATTAAGTAGGTGGTTGCCAAGAATATACTTTAACATATTCTAATTATACCTTAAATTTTGGCACTCACTTCTTTTAAGAACCTAGGAAAATTCCATTGCAATTTCCATGGCTCCCCAGAAATTTATGTTTTCTCAAAGACAATCTGACATGCCTACGTATTACTTAGAATCCTCTCCTGCAAACATTTGTGGGGCTTTTAAAAGGTATAATAAAAGGAAGCATTAAACACATACACAAGCACACACAATCACGCAAGCACAGGCACTTGCCTGCACATAGGCATATATACGCCCTTGGAGAAGGGAATGGCAGCTCACTCCACTATTCATGCCTGGAGAATCCCATGGACAGAGAAGCCTCGGCAGGCTACAGTCCACGGGGTCGCAAAGAGCTGGACACAGCTGAGCGACTAACAAACAGAGAGGGTGAGGGGCATGTACATACATACACGCAAACACAAATGCATACGCTTTCTCATTCAAGCATCAAGGTTTCAGCAGAGTTTTTTCAGTTTCTTGCAAGTCTTTCACAAGACTCTATCACCATTCTCTTTTGGGGGAATTGTCAATCATCTGTAGCATCCCCACAGAGTTTTTGCATCAGGCAATGTTCAACATTCTAACACAGAAAGTTTTCCAACTTGTGGACAGAGCCCGTTTTTCCCCCGGATCCTCAGGCTCCTTACAGCAGGTGTCCAGCAGTAACAGGAAGAGCCACCTTCATCTTCAGAGCTTTCCACAGCCATGCATCACCAGCCTTCCCAAGTCCTCCCACTGCTGACAGTACCTTGCCACTGATGGCTGGCTTTTGTCACAACTCCTTTTTTCCCATTGACTTTAGCTGTAATTAGCTGGAGTAAGAACTCTGTCTTCCCCCTCTGTAAATTTACAGAAGAGAAATGAAAGCCGGCCCCCTTGGGCTGTACACTTCAGTTATTTATAGTGAGGCCACGGATCAGCAACCAAAGACATAAGAAGCATAATTTGACTCCCAGGCACATGTCAGTGAGAGTCCTGGTGGCTGGACCATTCCTCAGGTCAGTTCAGTCGCTCAGTCGTGTCCGATTCTTCGCGACCCCATGAATCACACGCCAGCCCTCCCTGTCCATCACCATCTCCCGGAGTTCACTCAGATTCACGTCCATCGAGTCAGTGATGCCATCCAGCCATCTCATCCTCGGTCGTCCCCTTCTCCTCCTGCCCCTCATCCCTCCCAGCATCAGAGTCCTTTCCAATGAGTCAACTCTTCAGATGAGGTGGCCAAAGTACTGGAGTTTCAGCTTTAGCATCATTTCTTCCAAAGAAATCCCAGGGCTGATCTCCTTCAGAATGGACTGGTTGGATCTCCTTGCAGACGGTTCCTATTTAGTGCTAAAATATTACAACATGGGAGCAAATGGGTTTGTCTTGCTTTTCAATGGTGGCATCAGAAAATCTCTTTGCAGGACTCACAGTTTGTGTCATGTGATTTCTCTGAATCTCAGTTTCTCTTCTGAGAAATGGAGAACCAAACTCATGAGCGTGTTTTAAAGTCCCTATTAGCTGAATAGAATTATCCCTGCTGTACAGATGAGGACACAAACATTTCAGGAGGTAAAGAGAGTTTTGTACATTGGAAAATGCTTTACAATGTGAAACTATTCATGTTACTATTTGCCTAAAACTATTGAGAAGATCCCCTCCCCTCCTCCTTTCCTCATCAAGCACATACATTTGGAAATTGCAACCTGGTGATAACACACAAGGGCATTTAATGTTGCAACTAGGGATAAATATGTTACAAGCCTGGTCAGGAAAAAATAATTTTCAGGGGATGAGCTAGCCAGTGCTCTGATTTTGATGGAAGGATGATTGAGCATTGAATTTCCCATCATAAAATCTGTGAACCTACTGATGATCTCCCCATAGTAAAGCAGCTGAAGGGTGTTTTAATGAAAGAATAGTATGTCACTCTGGGGAGGAATTCCAACATTTAGATACCAGAGTGCCTTTTCAGACAAAAGATTGTGCTGAAGACAAAAAGAATTCTCAGAGGATCCAAGATGCCATA
This sequence comes from Capricornis sumatraensis, assembly GCF_032405125.1. NCBI lineage: Eukaryota > Metazoa > Chordata > Mammalia > Artiodactyla > Bovidae > Capricornis > Capricornis sumatraensis. Next base: position 75,857,704 of record NC_091082.1, read on the forward strand.
TCTAGAGTCTCAAATTTGATATGAGTCTCAAATTTGAATATGAGTCTCAAATTTGAAATCAGAATCTCCTGAAGGGCTTCTTAAAAACATAATATTGCTGTGTCCCACCTCTACAGTTCCTGATTCAGTAAGTTTGAGATAGAGCTTGAGAATCTGCATTTTTAATGAGTTCTCAGGTGCCCCTGATACTGCTAGTCTTTGTACTTGTTTGTGTCCTCATCTCCTCTTAGAAGGACACCAGTCATATTAGATTAAGGTTCATCCTAATGACCTAACTTTGACTAGAATACCTGTTTAAAGACCTTAACTTCAAACACAGTCACATTGTGAGGCATTGGGGGTTTGGGACTTTATCATGTGAATTTGGGGGTTTGGGAGTTACCCATAACAGCTAGACAACTGAGTTATGAGCAAACTCTGCCAACACAGTGCCTCAGAAATCACAGCAAGTTAGAAGCCAGACAGCAGACCCCACACATCACTCCATGGAATGTGGCCCAAGATGAGAGACAGCCCGGGGAAATATTTTGCAGGACTCTGTGAGACTATGGGAGGATGACATGGGTCTCAGACCTGAAAGAGTGCGTGCCTGAGTGACTAAAATATGTTACAGAACATTCTGGTTCAACCTAGTGTTAAAAGATTAAAGCCCAAATGCTTTTTAAATGAGGAGCACGGTTTAAAGGGTCAGATGATTTCTGAGTGGGGGTTTATTTAAGGAGAACAAGACAACAAGCCTTCTAGGACCTAAACCTACAAGCTTCTGCTCAGGGCTTGAGCATTCCTGCTCTCCAGCAGCATTTCTCAGGCTAAGCAGTACTGATTACTTGGAGCAGAATAGTTCCTCGTTTAGAAGGAGGGGGTTGTGTGTGGTGGTGGTGCATGCAGGATGTTGAGCAGCACCCCTCTAGCCACTAGATGCCAGCAGCAACTTCCCTAGCTGTGACAAACAAAAATGTCACTAGACATTGCCAAATGCCCCTAGATAGTGGGGAATACAAAATTGTTCCAGTTGAGAACCACTGCTCAATAGATCCTGTTTTAATCCATTTGGGCTGCTATAACAAAAATACCATAGATTGGGTGGCTTAACTGACTCACATTTATATGCCACAATTTGAGAGACTGGAAAGTAAGTTCGGGGCACCAGCAGATTTGGTGTCTGGTGAGGATCAGCTTCTTGGGTCATAGACAGTCCATCTTTTTCGATCTGCCCTCACAGGGTGGAAGTGAAGAGTAAGCACTTCAAGGTCTAAGAGGGCACTAATCTCACTCATGAGGGATCCACCCTCATGATCTAATCACTTCCAAAGGCCATGAGTCCTCATGCCATCACCCTGGGGATTCGGTTTCAACATATGGATTTTCAGGGAGAGCAAACAAACATAAACTCCAGGCACACTATCTCCATTCTCAGCAATTCTGTGAAACAAGTATACACACTTCTTTGGATTAAGAATCACAGACTCACTGATATTTGCTCACTTTCACTTACCTAAAAACTATTCATCTGATTCCCAAATCTATACCTTTTTAATAAGCTGTCTTCGCTCACTTCATGTGCTTCCCAGGGGGCACAGTGGTAAAGAATCTGCCTGCCAACGCTGGAGCCACAGGAGAGGCAGGTTTGATCCTGGGATCAGGAAGATCCCCTGGAGTAGGAAACAGCAACCTGCTCCAGTCTTCTTGCCTGGGAAATCCCATGGACAGAGGAGCCTGGCAGGCTACAGTCCACGGAGTTGCAAAGAGTCAGACATGACTGAGCACGCACACACACACAGATTAGAATAAAGGGACAATGAAGTTCCTATTTCTGAATGTGACTCTAATTCCCAGAATTGGGGAAATGAAAATATCTTAGGTTCCAGGTCCAGAGATGAGATCACATAGTAGTCAAAGTGAGGCCACTTTTCACACCCAGCTGCACATACAGGCAACACCACTGGGCCTCCCCGAGGTTGTTTTTTCTTGCTGCCACCCGACAGACATCTGTCAGGTGGAAGCTCAAAACTGGCAGGGTATGAAAAACACACCCAGCCCTCTGAGATTTTTCAGGCAAAGCACAGCTTGTCAGCCTGTCAGTTACTGTCATGATGGTGCCAGACTGATTTGGGTTCTTTCATCATTACACATGAAATACTTTGTGTTTGCAGGGAAACCCTTTTGGGAATCAAAGTCCTATTTCTCTTTTTGAATGTCTCTTGGATGTCAGAGAGAATTCATTGCTTCAAAGGAAGTAGAATAATAAGCAATCTGTCGAAAGAATACTCAAAGAAATGGGCTGAAAGCCTGTTTGGCCATGCCAAAGGGTCACTAGTTTATTCATTCATGTCACAACTTTCAGAGAACACCTAATGTGTGCCCAGTCTTGGGTCAGGCATAGGAAACTCACTGATGGACACAACAGGCTCCATGCCCTCAAGAGTCTCACTGGCAGCTACAATGATACACTCAATCAATTAACTTGAATACAACGGTGCTCAGGTGTTCAATCTCAGAAGAAAGGCTAAGGAACCATATTAGGAACAAAAAGGACTGGGGCTACAAATTGAGAGATGCCTTGCTCAATTAAACCATGGTACAAGCTGTTCTAGTTTGCTAATAATTCAGAGTAAAAGAAACCCACTGGGTTGGAATTATAATCCCCTTTGAGTCTTCCATCTCATTCAATTGGGACAAGTGTTGAATCGCTGGTCAGTAATCTTATACCATTCTTCTTTCAACAATTCCTTGCCATTTGTCTTATTTGAAAACTGTTAATTTATCTAGTAATTCTTTTCCTCCTATTTCTTGCTTTTCTTTTTTCATGTTTACCAAATGCTCTCACTTTCCTTTTCGTTTTAGTTGGTTTTTTATTGCAACTATGAAATATCTCACTCCCACTGACAATTCTCTGTCTTTCTCTTTTAGATTTTCTGGTACAAGCTGGCATTCTTTCAGCAAAAGACACTGAGAACTAAAAAGAGCCAGACATATTATCTCTGATTCTGCTCATTTTACTATAGTGTGGCTACAACAGAAACTCAGGTGAGATTTCCACAAGGACTTGTTCAAAGCCTTGACTATGTGGAATCGAAATTAAAGATCTACTTTATTCTATGAGAAACGGCATCTTCACGTTGAAGCTGCCATTTTTATGGCATTACAATTGACTTTGAGTTTAAAGTGATTATAAAGGAAACAGATTAGAAGCCAACAGTAGGACTGAGCAAGTTAAATCAGTGAAGCTGATTTTGTCACAAATAAAGGGTAAGACACAATGGGAACAAATAGAGATGAGTGTCTATAAGCTAGTGTTTATGATGGGAAGTAGAAACATATGAGTCCTATTTGTTAATAGCCTTTAAATTCAAATAACCTAACTTGATGTTCTGGCATAACAATGATGTATGTGGTTAGATCATCTCACACACAGCTCTGCTCCCCACTTGCCAAGTAAAGAGCAATGGGGAGAAAAGGGCTGTCCTTTCGCAGCCCCCAACTGGCCCAGCACATGTTCCCAAACACAGAATCTGGTTTGAGTAATTCAGCTGCTCAACACATATGATAAGAAGTTGGAAGAATTATAAGAAAATAGTCCGTGTTCTTCATTTATTTTTCTATTGGTTTTTCTTTCACCTTGTGGGTAACAAAACAAGAGAATGTTTCTCGGTTATTTTCACCCACTCAAGAGCAACAGGTAAACTCCAAAAATGAATATCTAAAAGTAAGTACTTCCTGCACCCTACAGCATCATCTGCTCAACCGAAACAGCAAGCCCTATCAGTTTGAGCACTTTTTCTATATTTATATACTTTGTGCTCTCATAATCAATACAAAAATCCAAGAAGTAGGTCCTTTTGAAAAATATTTTTTATGTGGCCCATTGTTAAACTTGTATTTGAATCTGTTGTTTTCCTTTTTTGGCGATGAGGCATGTGGGGTCTTAGCTTCCCAACCAGGGGTCAAGCTGGCACCGGAAGACGAAGCCTTAACCACTGGACCACCAGGGAAGTAGGTCTTAATATCGTCATTTTACAGATTAGAACACTGAGACTCAGAGAATCTAGTCTCTAGAAACCCAAAGTCACTCACATCCACGCTAAGCCACTGGACTGTGATTTGAATCAAGGTCATCGAGACTTTACACTGACCTGAGAATTTCTCCTGGTATGCATGGACACAAACCTGGACTGCTTCTCTCTTCTGGGACCCGCCATACGCAGTTTTAGAATGCTGCTGCTGCTGCTGCTAAGTCACTTCAGTCGTGTCCGACTCTGTGCGGCCCCATAGACGGCAGCCCATCAGGCTCCCCTGTCCCTGGGATTCTCCAGGCAAGAACACTGGAGTGGGTTGCCATCTCCTTCTCCACCTAGAATGCTATTCCTGCTCACTTCCATCCATCTAGTCCTTTCTCTCAAGGTCTCAATTCTCATCTCTTTCACAGAGTTTAGTCCAGCCTTTCCAGTAATCAGCTGCTCCTCTGAAACCCTATGGTGCTTCTTTCTTCTGCATTTAACAAACAGCCTTCTGCTGTTCATTTGTTCTGCAGCAGGGGTTTAAAGCCAAGAGGGAGGCGACTGATGGCTCCTTCATGTTGACGTATGGCAGAAACCAACACAATATTGCAAACCAATTATCTTCCGATTAAAAATAAGTAAATTTTTAAAAAACATAAGCTGTCTATCTACTGAATATTCAGACCATTTAGGGCTGTAATTCTTTCTGCTAAGATGCATGATAACAGAAACTGGGACTGTTTCATCCACCAGTATATTGCCAAGGTCCAGCAGAGTACCTGACACATAGTAGGTACTCAGTATATTTTATCAAATAAATCCATAGGTAGAGGAACATTAAGGTTGAGAGACCACAAGATCTATGTGCCTGAAAAGCAAAGAAGCATTCTATGAAAGTAAATTATTGTCAGCAACGATTAATCCAAGACCAGTGGGTCATGTAGGAAAGGAGGGGTAGTTTTAAATGCCACTCAACTAAGGTCTGTCTAGTCAAGGCTATGGTTTTTCCAGTAGTCATGTATGGATGTGAGAGTTGGACTGTGAAGAAGGCTGAGCACCGAAGAATTGATGCTTTTGAACGGTGGTGTTGGAGAAGACTCTTGAGAGTCCCTTGGACTGCAAGGAGATCCAACCAGTCCATTCTGAAGGAGATCAGCCCTGGGATTTCTTTGGAAGGAATGATGCTAAAGCTGAAATTCCAGTACTTTGGCCACCTCATCCGAAGAGTTGACTCATTGGAAAAGACTCTGATGCTGGGAGGGATTGGGGGCAGGAGGAGAAGGGGACGACCGAGGACGAGATGGCTGGATGGCATCACAGACTCGATGGACATGAGTCTGAGTGAACTCCGGGAGTTGGTGATGGACAGGGAGGCCTGGCGTGCTGCGATTCATGGGGTCGCAAAGAGTCGGACACGACTGAGCGACTGAGCTGAACTGGCTGAACTGCACTGAAGTATGTTGTTCCCATTTTCCTTCAGCCCATCCATCACCATCTTACCTAATAACTCTAGCAGAACTTAGCCAAAATCCCAGGGAGTTAGAGTTTATAACGTGATTAAATGAAAGTGCTGCTTTGATAAGATCCACCGGGCACAGAGCACACTCAGTGCCGCTTCTTTTTAGTCCAGGCAGTAGACCATACAACCAACTAGGGACAGAAAGCATGTTCTTCTCTTGAACAGAGCAAAAGGCAGGAAAGCAAACATGGTAGGCTCTCAAGGTGGCCAAGATACCTGCGCAGTAAGGCATGATGAAAGCTTTCCTGGTGGATCAGTCAGTTAAGGATCCGCATGCAGTTCAGGAGACTGCGAGCAATGCAGGAGATGCAGGTTCAATCCCTGGGTCAGGAAGATCCCTTGGAGACGGAAATAGCAATCCAGTCTGGTATTCTTGCCTGGGAAATCCCATGGACAGAGGAGCCTGGCCGGCTACAATCCATGGGGTTGCAAGACTTGGACATGACTTAGCAACTAAACAACCAACTAGCCAAGCAAGGCATGATGAAGAACTCCTGGAGCCTACCTCACAGACAAGAAACCGCTGCTGGTTAGCACAGGTGAGATACTCCCTCAGGGTTTCCTGAATTAGCTGGGAAAATTTGAGGTGGGAAATGGCAGACCAAACTATATATAGTAGATGAGCTGGAGAAATATTGCTGGTTTGTTTTTTATTATCACTGTGAACTGTATTTTTCTGCGGAGCCTAGATATACTCTGGTTATAGTAATATATGCCCTGACTTCTGTACAAGATTGCAATTCCTGAAAAGTCGGGAGATATATTCATTTTGCTGTCCCCAAGACTTGGCAAGATGTTCTCTATTAGATCCTACTAAATAAACATTTGATGCAAAGATGAGAATAGGGATATGAATCTTAAAGGGACCATCAAAAGATACCTTGTTTTTCTTACATGCAGTTGTTATTGTTGCATTTTTAAATGTTTTGCTTCTGCTCAAAAATGTTCCTGTAATAGTATATTCATTATTACAAATAATTATACCTTAATCAATCAAGGACAACTCCCCCCCCCACCAAAATAAAAAACTGTTGTATTTTTAAGAGTCTTCAGTGAATATTCTGTTGCCTTAGAGAATGACATTTGGAGGAATCCAGGGTCAAACAAACTTGCCAAAAACCACATAAACACAGTACCCTTAGACATCACAAAATAAAGTACAGAGTTCAACCTTTTCCAAAGGAAAACAGATAAAACATGAAAACAATCTGGCCACTGCAGGGGCCCATTTGTCCCCCAGTCGAATGTCAGATGCAGCTAAAGCAACAAGCGTTTATGAGATTCTGAGTTACCAGAAAACAGTCTTTTCTACACTCAAATGCCTTCTTAGTATGCTGTGAAAGCTGGAATCATGATATTCAGACCTGGATGGGGGACGATGACTCTTAGTCACCCTCCTCTCCCAGAAGTTGAGATAGTAGTGTTCTAATCTAGACTATCCTAAAAATAGGTGGGCATTATTTGGCACTTGTGGTAAAGAACCTCTCTGCCAATGCAGGAGACACAAGAGATGTGGGTTCCATCCCTGGGTCAAGATGATCCCCTGGAGAAGGGCATGGCAACCCACTCCAGTATTCTTGCCTTGAGAATCCCATAGATAGAGGACTGCCAGGCTACAGTCCATAGAGTTGCACAGAGCAGGACACAACTGAAGCAACTTAACACACATTTTGAATCTGAGCATTGATGACAGTGGGAAGCAGAAATTGGTTAGGCCTTGTAAGAGCTTTCTCATGATAAAATTAAGTCTCTTTTCCACATATTCGGTGGATATGTCACTAAACTTGCCAGATCAGCTTCTGCTCTGAATAACAGAAACATAACTTAACCTGGCAAAACAAGTGGGGAGACCTTTCACCCGCTAGGCCTAAGCTGAAGTTGGACTTAGAGAAAACAAGGGTAGGGAGAGTGGAGGGCTAATATTACCATGATGCTCTCCAGTCTCTCAAGACAGCTCCTCTCTTGATTTCCAACTTCCTTCTTTCATACTGGCTTTGTTCAGGGGATCAGAGCCCAACCGTTTACTATTCCATATATATATATGTATATATACATGCTCAATTGTGTCTGGCTCTTTGTGACCCATGGTTCTGTAGCCCGCCAGGCTCTTCCGCCATGGGATTTCCCAGGCAAGAATACTGGAGTGGGCCACCATTTCCTTCTCTGGGGAATCTTTCTAACCCCAGGATCAAATCTGCATCTCTGCATTGACAGGTGGATTCTTTACCATTGAGCCACCTGGGAAGCCCTGGTAGACAGAAATGATCCACTGTATTATATTCTAAAACTTTGATTTTAAAAAGAAGTGTTATATACTTAAAATTAAATTCATGTACTCTCCAGGAGATTCTATCTGGATTTCAATTTTCTTAATTTTTTTAACGATTCTGCTATTAATCCAGGAAATCAATAAATTTTGGATTAAGCACCTTATAAGCACAAGATACAATCTTTAAAAAAAAAAAAAAACAAGCATACCAAGTGCTTTCTTTTTTAATCTTAAATGTTCCCCTCCCTATAGTCTAACCACCCATATCTCATGCCCTATACATACTTCTCACCTTTGCATATAGACCACTTTCTCTGAAATGTTTCTCATTGCTTCTTTTCGCCTGACCCCTCCTTTTTAAATCAGGCTAGATGCTAACCTTCTTCATGAAGCTTTCTATGATTAGTCTCAGTACTCAGCTACTCAGTGCTTTTATTGCAGTATTTTCTCTATTATGTTAAGTTTGTCCTTATAATTAGGAAGCTTTTTTTTTTCTATGACTATTGGAATCCCATCTCTTAAAAATGCTAAGTATTAACTTTAAGAATTAAATGCGAACAAGTATATTAAAAGAGAACAGATAGTAAGGCAAACATCTATGGGTATATTTAGGAGAAAAAATAGATTATTTTTCATAAATAATTGTCATTAAAATGAACATCCCTCAGGAGCAAACACAGTTCCAAACCTCAGCATATTTCAGACAAAATTCAGTATGATATCCTAATTCAACTGTGGTTACTGGAGGCCACAAAGTTCCAAGTACTTGGTTAGGCAACTCTGGGACAACAAAGATAAGGAAAAAGAATCTTCTTATCATGAAACTCTTAATTTCGCAGAATTGAAAGATGATGGTGGAACAGCTGAATTAAAGGTGCCTTAGAGAAGGAAAGTCTAAGTACTGGAAGATAATGTCTTCTCTAACCTTCCCCAACAGATTTAGTGAACACTTCCTCTGTATCTCTCATAGAGTCACAAAGGGTCAGACGTAATTGAGTGTGCACACACACACACGCACTCCACTCCATCTTCTGCATCTTCCTATTACAGCCAGTGTAGTGGTTTCTCTCCTTATTTTTCTCCTTTCTGTCTACTCCTTACCCAGAACCCCACTCTTACCTGGGCAGAAACTGTGCCCATTAATCTTTGTATATATTTCCATGATGCATTCAATAAAAATCTATTGAACAAGTCAGTGAACGCATGCATACATGCTGACATGATTGAGATGCAGATAGAAAAGCGCCTATACACTTTGCTCAAAGGGATGGTGCTTTATTCTATAAGCAGTAGCCAGGCATCACAGCTTCCCAAGTGGGAAGGGAAGATCAGATCTGTATTTAATAAGAAATACCTGGGTACACACAAAGTATGTACTGGGTGAGGCAGGAAGAGTCTGGAGGATCTTATAATATTATAGACAAGAGATAAACTAGTTCAGACAAGGGTCTGAACTAAGGCAGTAATAATGGGGATGGAGAAGCCAGGACAAATATTTGCAAGACAGAATTTGGTTTCTGCATGGATATGGAGATGAACCAAGAGTCCAGGATTAAAGCCATTTTGATGTGAACAAAAGAATCTGGGCAATTCCTTAAAGACTATTGTAACAGGGCTTCTCTTGTGCAAACAAGGATGATTGATAATGTAAGTTGCACAAGCCCACATAATAATCAGCATCCCGTGTCAATGCCAAAGTTTTCTCACCCTTGAATTCCCAACACCTGCAGGAAGACAGACTTGGCTTACGTATTTTGTGAACTGCTGCAGTATGTGTTAATTTTATGACTTACATAATTATTCCCTTTTATGTGTCTTAAATGTCAAGGTTCCTGAAGTAACAGCAGAGTAGCAAATTAAGTAACTTTGACTGAACTTATGAAGTCTTCAGTATTTAGGCAACCTTTCAACACTGGCAACTTACAGAATAATATGAATTTTGGGAATCCCCCCCAAAATGATGCCTCCGACTGAGCGACTTTCCTTTCACTTTTCACTTTCCTTCATTGGAGAAGGAAATGGCAACCCACTCCAGTGTTCTTGCCTGGAGAATCCCAGGGATGGCGGAGCCTGGTGGACTGCCGTCTATGGGGTCGCACAGAGTCGGACACGACTGAAGCGACTTAGCAGCAGCAGCAGATGCCTCCAACAAGGTGTAAGTATTTCACTGAAGTTGGAAAATGATTTGTAAGCACAAACTGGAGTGCGATTTCATCTCATCACCTGCCCCCCCATAGATGTGACCTCCCCAGCCAGGCTGGGAGCCCTCAGGCCATTTTGCTCTAAGGAAGAGCTTCAAGAGGAACAACCGGACCAGTAAGCTCAAACATTTCAGATCCATGAGTAAGACCGAAGGATTAGGAAGACGATATTGTTAACTGCCTGGCGTGCTGTAGTCCCTGGGGTCGAAACAGTCGGATACGACTGGGTGACTAAACAACAACAACGACATCGTCTGCTTGGTTCTGTTTTTCACCCCTACATCAACCTAGAGAGAATGCTGCAGGCTGAGGTAGAAAAGATATGAGAGCTAGAATAGATGCGAACCATGAGAGGTATCCATTAATGAGAGAGGCAGGAAGTGGTATCCTAACGCCTCCATTCTTCAAGCTCAGCCTCCTTGGGAAGCCAAACACACCTTCAACCTTTCAATGAAGTCATTCAATTCAAAAAATGGGGAAACCGGGGCCTCCGTTTTCCTGGGGAGGACCTTGGAAAGGAATTGGCTGTGCCAGGGTGGTGTGGGCACCATCAAGGATAAAGGAGAGAGCTGGATCCATGATGCTACATGGATGGACCTGAAGATTATCATACCAAGTAAAGTAAGTCAGAGAAACACAAATACCATATGATATCACTTATATATGGAATCTAAAAAAAGAGATGGAAATGAACTTATTTACAAAACAGAAACAGACTCACAGACATAGAAAACAAACTTATGGCTACCAAAGGGGAGAAGAGGGTGGGGGAAGGGCAAATTAGGAGTTTGGAATTAGCAGACGAACTACTATATATAAAATAGATAACCAATAAAGTCCTACTCTATAGCACAGGGGATTACACTCAATACATTGTAATAAGCTATAATGGGGTGGGGGTGGGGGGTGCGGTGGAGAAGAGGGCTGGGGAGAGGAGACTCTTTCTACCCTGGAATCAGCAGGAGCACACTGAGAGGTTGTTGTGGTCCCCCAGGCTGGGAGCAGCAGTTGGCCAAAGTGCAGAGTGCTGGTAGATTACAGAGGAATTACAGCAGGGCACTAGCACGGAGACTATAAAGTGGCCTGTCCAGTAAGGATCCCACTATTAAGATGCCACAGGCACCATACAACGGTGGAGACAAGCTGGAAAGTCAAACGGACAACAGCGGGCCACCGAGACACATCCAAGTCAGAAAATAAAACACCTCCGCACGGTCTATGTAGCCTGCTGAGCACAGTGTTAACTCCAGGGAAAAGCAGGGTGTGTAGCAGAATAACTTCAACCCTGAAACGAGAGACAACAAAATTAAATACGACTGGGTTTCCCTGGTAATGTCTAAATTAAAATGTTTGCATCAGAAATCAGAGGAGCTCGAGAGAGAAATTAAAATTTTTATTGACACGTGAGGAGATGTACATGTTTGCTCAGTTGAGTAAAAGCAGCTATGAAATTTGCACATACATTCATGACCTAAAGGTCAAGGACAGGAGCTCTAGAGGAAAGACAAATCTAGATTTGAAGCCAGCTCTGCCCACCACTAGTTATGTGGCTATGAGCACATCACTTCATGCTCTGTAAGCCTCATTTTCCTCTTCTGATGTGACATTCTCATCTGACTTGGATTTCTGATATTTATCCATTTGCAAAACTTAATGCCTTGCCCATGTAAGTCAATCCCACAGTGTGTTACTGATCCCTTTTCTTGACCTATATCTGCAGCACCCAAGATTCTTATTTTCCAGTTTTGCCTCTAATTTCAAATTGCTCCTTTTCTAAGCCTTCCTAACGCAGTTATGCCGTCACAACAATTAACCCAGGCAGAAGTGCTCAGCCAAACCCTGTACCTGAAAACCCAATAGCTGACATCACTGTTAGATTAGCCTTCCTGGAGGGGATGGACTTTCAATTTAGTTGATTCTGCTCTAATTTCGAGTGTAGAATTGCAAAGATTTTTAGGAGAAGATTAAAGTGATGGGATTAGATGGTGCCTGTAAAGCATTTGGTATTAAAAACTTGAGCTGTCAGTGCTGTTAATAGAACCCTGTATGTACACCGAGTTCCCAGAAAATAAAATAATAAGGACAGAAAAGATTCAAACCAGCAAGGAACATAAGCACTGTCGGAAGGTGCATCACGAAGCACAGAGACCCGAGCCACAAGCAGCACATGCAGAAGGCAACTGTGCTTCAGAGTTCTCACCCTTCGTAGACAGCCTTTATGTCAGTTTTCCCAGGATCACTCAACATGGAAACTATGTCATGGTACTGAAGCCTGAGTCTGAGCAAGCTCTGGGAGATGGTGAAGGACAGGGAAGCCTGGCATGCTACAGTCCATGGGGCTGCAGAGTCGGACGTGACTGAGCGACTGAACGACAACTGAAGCCTGAACCTACTGTTCTCCCTAGATCCATCCCATACATTCCCAGGACAGCCAAAGCTTTCTGGATGCACCTTCCCAAACTCCCTTTTCTTTCCCCCAGGGTGAATCAGCCTCATTAGAGTGCTATTCTTTGTTGACACGAATTTCTCCATTCTTTAAGAACATGAGCATATATTCCTAAACTATATATATAAAATGTTGTTTTATAAGTAGTTCAACTATGCGTATTTTATTTATTTGTTTATACCCTTAATTTTTATATGGAAGACTTGGGATGGCTTACTGTGAAACTAGAAATCACAAAAATCCTAGTAAAATATAAATTAGAATTTAAAAGTTAATAACAGAAAGAATACAAATAAAATCAGTGAATTAAGATTTGAAAAAAGTAGAGAAATAAGCAAAGCAATTATCATTCATAATATAATAGAATAAGATTGAATATCTATTAGAATATTATAATTTAGACGTCAGACCATTCAGATTTTAGTTTAAACCATGGAGGTTTTCCTGAAATCTACATATATGTGAAATATCCCATACTTTCTCATGGAATGATGACATTATTCTGTTTCATGTCTCCCCAAGAATAGCCCATCACTGGTCCTTACCTTTGGAAGAAGAGGTGTGATCAGAGTGGTGGAGGATATAGTCAGAGTAGAGAACCCAGCTAGTAACAAGAATAATTACTAAGATTTACTGAACACTTAGGGGCTTCCCAGGTGACTTAGAATCCACCTGCCAATGTAGGAGACTCGGGTTCAATCCCTGGGTCGGAAAGATCCCCTGGAGAAGGACATGGTAACCTGCTCCAATATTCTTGGCTGGAAAATGCCATGGACAGAGGGGCCTGGCAAGCTACAGTCCATGGGGCTGCAAAGGGTCGGACATGACTGAGCGACTGCACACTCATGCGTGCAATGAACACTTACTAAATCAGGCACTTGCTAAGCTCTGTAAATATCATCTTTGACACAATCCTCACAACAGTTCCTGGAGCTGCCCACAAAGAGCAGACTGAGATGCAGAGAGGGTGGGCATTTGCCTGAGATTAAACAGGAAGCTGCCGCCCTGGATTCCAAGATTTATTGGAATGACGGATAATCCACGAACATGTGTTAGTTAAACCATGGTGCCAGCCTGCTTGGAATCTCCAGATTCACTCCTCCACATCCTTGGGTGCATTTGTAACTCCTGTCTTGGCAACTGAAGTCTGAGCATAACCATGCTGACGTATTTCATTCATAGTTTTCAACTGAAGACTTTTCCAACTTCTGAACCAAACCTCAGACTCCTCTTACTAGGTGACAACGTGCATTCAGGTCGTCCTGAATCAATGGGTGTCAAAGCCCTGGAAACTGTTTCCCTCAGCCTCTCTTAGAGGCCTGAGACAAACTTCCCAGAGAAAAATCAGAACCCTGTTCTTCAGCTTTAGGATGGATAACATTAGATACAAAGTCTCTGTCCTGAAGACCATAGACCCCAGAATCTGACCACTATGCCCCTGTGACAAAATGCATCCTTTTAAAACTCTTGGGAGATTTTGCTTCTTTTAGAAAAACAAAACAATTGAAAATGTTAAGAGCTTATTCATCTTACTAGAAAATATTTAACATTGGAAGTACCTCAAGAGGCACATCTGAAAAATCTAGAAATAGACATCTTACATTTTACATTCAGCCTATTTTCCTTTACTTAACTGATTCCATTATTCATGTTTTCCACACCCCCAAACTTACTGATTTTTTCATAGTGCTCATGCACTTCAAGAATGCATAGTTATTAATCAAAGGATCTATTCTTTACTTAGCCAAGATATCCATATTAAATTCTTTTCATCTTCTGCCATAAATCAGATCTTCCAGCTCCTTCATCATTTTCATTACTCATGTCCATGTTCTTTCCAATTTATCTGAGCTGCTCAAAAATTCCCATTGTTACATATTCCATACAAAGGAATACTTCACTTGCAAAACTGTGGTATTGTGATTCCCAAGAGTAAAGTTAAATTGACATGGGCACTTTTTTGCTTTTTCCTACTCAAATAAGACTGAATTTGCTACCTTTCAAGATGGCAACTTTTCAGATTTGGCTTCGTCATGAAGAAACTGTTCCTGGTTACTGTTTTTGTGCCTTAATTTGGGATGAGACCCTAACAGAAAAAAGACCCTAGCTGGGTGTTTAACAGCTGAAAATGGGTAGAGATTCAAAACATTTGATTAAACTAATTCACTAGCTGCTAAGTCATTTCAGTTGTGTCCGACTCTGTGCGACCCCATAGATGGCAGCCCAACAGGCTCCCCCGTCCCTGGGATTCTCCAGGCAAGACTACTGGAGTGGGTTGCCATTTCCTTCTCCAATGCATGAAAGTGAAAAGTGAAAGTGAAGTTACTCAGTCATGTCTGACTCTTCGCGACCCCATGGACTGCAGCCTACCAGGCTCCTCCGTCCATGGGATTTTCCAGGCAAGAGTACTGGAGTGGGGTGCCATTGCCATCTCAATTCTAAGGGCAATGAGTCTGGAACTTCCAATTCCTGCCTTTATATAAATGCAGAATCAAGTCACAAGGTTGTTTCCAGTCAGTATCAATTCAGGCATCTGTATACAGTCATGTTCTCTGTCTCCAATCATTTCCATGACATCATAAGGCCAAACAGTATTTGAGGGTTAGTGGCAGAAGCATTTTTATGTGAAAAGGTGCCTTGCTGACAAAATTTCGTTTAGGAAACCAAGAGGTACATATGTTGTTATTCAGTTGCTCAGTCATGTCCAACTCTTTGTGACACCACAGACTGCAGCATGTCAGGCTTCCCTGTCCTTCACCATCTCATGTCCATTGAGTTGGTGATCCCATCCAATCAACTCATCCTCTGTTGTCCCCTTCTCCTCCTGCCTTCAATCTTTCCCAACATCAAGGTCTTTTCCAATGAGTCAGTTCTTCGCATCAGGTGGCCAAAATATTGGAGTTTCAGCTTCAGCATCAGTCCTTCCAATGAATATTCAGGACTGATTTCCTTTAGGATAGACTAGTTTGATCTCCTTGAAGTCCAAGGGACTCTCAAGAGTCTGCTCCAACACACTTCAAAAGCATCAGTTCTTTGGCACTCAGCTTTCTTTATTGTCCAACTCTTACATCCATACATGACTACTGAAAAAACCATAGCTTTGACTACACAGACCTTTGTTGGCAAAGTAATGTCTTTGCTTTTTAATATGTTGTCTAGGTTTGTCATAGCTTTTCTTCCAAGGAGCAAACATCTTTTAATTTCATGGCTGCAGTCACCAACTGTAGTGATTTTGGAACCCAAGAAAATAAAGTTTCTCACTGTTTCCATTGTTTCCCCATCTATTTGCCATGAAGTGATGGGACCAAATGCTATGATCTTGGTCTTTTGAATGTTGAGTTTTAAGGCAGCTTTTTCACTCTCCTCTTTCACTTTCATCAAGAGGCTCTTTAGTTCCTCTTCACTTTCTGCCATAATGGTGATGTCATCTGAGAGGTTATTGATATTTCTCTTGGCAATCTTGATTCCAGCTTGTACTTCATCCAGCCTGGCACTTCGCAGGATGTACTCTGCATATAAGTTAAATAAGCAGGGTGACAATATACAGCCTTGATGTACTCCTTTTCCTCTTTGGAACCAGTCTGTTGTTCCATGTCCAATTCTGACTGTTGCTTCCTGACCTGCATACAGGTTTCTCAGGAGGCAGGTAAGGTGGCCTGGTATTCTCATATCTTGAAGAATTTTCCAGTTTGTTGTGATCCACACAGTCCAAGGCTTTACAGTAATCAATGAAGCAGAAGTAGATTGCTAGTTAACCCTACGTAGTTTAACATCAAAATTGTTTAATAAACACACAGTCCTGGTCATTTTCTTCTTCGTTCCTTAGCTTGATACATAGACATTCTTATCTCTGTCTAAGGATGGAAGTGAGACATGTAAAGTATTGGGTTAGTCAAAAAGTTCATTTGGGTTTTTCATAACATGTTACGGAAAAACACAAATAAACTGTTCAGCCGATGCAGTAGTAAAACACACAGCAAAATCACTCTTCATTGATTTTATATCATGTTTCTTAATTCTATGCCAACAGAATCGTATTCTTTCAAATATTCAAGCCAACTTTCCCTGTTCCTAGATCTAGCAGAGAGAATTCCACAAAACAAATACAGTTCCCAAGTGACAGCTAACCAAATATGGTGTCAAGTTACCTGTAGACTCTGTTTACTAAAGTTAGTATTACAGTACTTTGCTGTGTATGCTGTGCTGTGCTAAGTCGCTTCAGTAGTGTCAGACTCTTTCTAACTCTATGGACTGTAGTCTGCCAGGTTCCTCTGACCATGGGATTCTTTAGGCAAGAATACTGGGGTGAGTTGCCATGCCTTCCTCCAGGGGATTTTCCTGACCCCAAGATCAACCCCGCATCTCTTATGCCTACCTGCATTGCAGGTGGGTTCTTTACCACAAGCGCCACTTGGCTACGGACAATCAAGAATAAGATATAAGTGAATCACCGTTACTAGGAAAACCAGCTATAAATGACAGGATAGAGAATTAAGCATCATCTCCTAGAATCAGCCTAATAGAATAATCATAGTATATTAGGAATGGATGTTTTCTACTGAGACCCCAATTACTACTAAACATGCTAAATCTTGAGGCAGAGCTTTGGTCACTCATTAATGAATCTGCCAATTGTAAAGCACCACAGACACACCCCCGATGAAATTGTGCCATCTAAAAAAAATATAACACATGTGATTATAATCTGAACAAACTGACTCTCTTTTGAATCAGAAGAAATGCAATCAATGCAAGTGATTGTGAAGATAATGTTGTCATCAATTACCTTTCTCTTCTTTATAATTTAACCCCAAACTACTACAAGGTATAAGCAAATATTTAGCATTCTTATTTAAATCAGAAAGATATATATTATATATATATATATAACAAGGTTATATAGTTATAACGAGGTTAAAATTTCTAATGGGATCTTGAGTGTAATTAGCAGTTACTCTGATTAGAGGAGCTTCCCAGGTGGTGCTAGTGGTAAAGAACCCGCCTGGCCAGTGCAGGAGACCAGGGTTCAGTCCCTGGGTGGAGAAGATCCCCTGGAGGAGAGCATGGCACCCACACTCCAGTATTCTTGCCTGGAAAATCCCAAAGACAGAGGAACCTAGTGGGCTACAGTCCACAAGGTGACAGAGAGTTGGACACAACTGAAGTGACTTAACACACACACACTCTGATTGGAAGCTAGGTGTTTTCAATTGTGGTCTTGAAATTAATTACGAGAGTCAGGATCCACCTCTGGCAACTGATCTCCATGTTCTAAATGAAGCACTGGTTACCATTCCTGATTGGATACTTCTTTAGCAAAGTTTTGAGATACCAGAAGTTTAAGAATTTGGAATCATCTCCATCATCAGAATCGTCTGTGTGTGTTCATTGCTCACTCGTGTCTGACTCTATACAACCCCATGGACTGTAGCCCACCAGGCTCCCCTGGTCCACGGGATTCTCCAGGCAAGAATACTAGAGTGGGTTGCCATGCCTCCTCCAGGGGATCTTCCCGACCCAGGGATTGAACCCAGGTCTCCTGCATTGCAGGTGGACTCTTTACCATCTGAGCCACAAGGGAAGCCTAGGCTACTCAAATATGAGGGCTAATAATGAACATAATATTTATTTGGTAACTAAGGATCTAAGCAGATTTAGAGTCAATACGCAAAACTTTCACTGATGATCCCACTGCAATAATGTACATGTAATTAAGACCACTGTATACATAAGCCCTTAGTGCATGCCATGAAATTCCTTGTTCATTTCAGCTGACACAAGAGTCATGGATTAATTTCTGTCATTTATCTAGTTCTGCCAAAGCACAGGGTTGAAAATAATCTAGCTAATTAACAGGTCTCATTAGGTTTTTACTGGCCAGAAGTGCTGAGTTATTGTTCTATATATATTTCAGCACGATTTTTGTTGGCATGACACACAGAACAGATGGTGGAATCATCCCTAAGGATGACAAGTTGTGACAATTGTTATAAACATAGAGAGAAGGAAACACAATGCCTCTGATTTGTCAAGTGATTTCTAACCATTATTTCACTTAATCCTCAAAGAAACTCTATGAGATATAAAATACTATCCCCATTTCTGAGACAAGAAAAATTGAGGCTCAGCAAAGCTAATTAAATACAAGCTACTTTGGGGGGTGTGGGGCATAGAAAGTTGGGTCAATGGTATAGCCATTAAAGAATTGATGCTTCCCTGATGGCTTTGACTAAAAAGAATCTGCCTGCAGTGCAGGAGACCTGGGTTCAATCCCTGGGTCAGTAAGATCCCCTGGAGAGGGAAATGGCAACCCACTCCAGTATTTTTACCTGGAGAATCCCATGGACAGAGGAGCCTAGCAGGCTATAGCCCCGGCTCACAAACAGTCAGACACGACAGAGAGACTAACAGCAAAATTAGTTAAATACAAGCTGTCTGTGGAGTGTGGGGTAGAAAAAGTGGGGTCAATGGTATAGCCATGAGAAAGAGCATCTTCTCGTTGAATGAGTTTTTCAAGTAGCTGCTTTGGCCACATCTGACCATCCCAATAGTTAGAAGTCTGAACCAAACCCGCAGGGACCTGAAAACCAGAAGCCCTTCTGAAAGTGCCTGATGTGTGCGAGTGAGTCCCAGAGAAGCCATCTCCTCCACAAGCCGGTGTACAGGCTCGTCGAGGCTGGGCATAGTGAATGATGAACACCCTTATGTAACACTTCCATCCAAGGCACAACTATAGACCTAAACGTTGGTGCCAGTTCTGTGGGTCCAGCCTTCCCTTGATGTTCTTTAACATGGGCCTGTATTAGAGTTCCAGGCTGGAGATGAAGAACCTCATTGCCCAACAGAACTGCTCTGACAAGACTGTCAGGAAAGCTGAAATAGCCAGAGCAGAAGCATGGCAGGTTAAAGGAGTGACTTCAGGGTCCATGGAGGCACTGCTGTGACCAAGTGGCCTCAGACACCAAGGGCCAATACTAACAAGCCGGGAGAGGGCTGGTGGAGGAGCTGGGAGCCGGCCCTTGTCAGGCAGAGGCTTCAAACCAACATCACATGATGATAAGCCCTGCAAATGGCTCTGGCCACACATCAAAGCACAAACAAATGCCCTGCTCCAAGACGTTCTGTGTAACACACACATCTCTCAATCCTTCAGGCTCAAAGGAGGCAGGTTTTTAGAAATGCTATCCACTCTTTCATGTTGACGCTCAACTTGAACTGTACTCCTTTATGTGTATGCAGGTTTAGACTCAGTAATTGCAAGCCCTAGGACAGTAACAAATTGTTCTTCTGTGTGTGGGTGAGGGAAGATGGCAAAGGAGGGCTGATACGCACTGTATTTGTAGCGCTTACAGCTCAGGAGCAGGAAACCAGACAGCAATAAAGGATAGATCCTCCTATGGGATGCCCCAAGTTTCCCACGATGCCTTCTCTCCTGCCCCAAAGAAACAAACTTAGGGTTATGGAGTCCTCATTTATCACAATCTGGATCTTCCCTCCTTTTAGCCCCCATCCTGACATTCTTATATTAAAAAAATAAAAAAATTCCTCTCTTTAATAAGGATTTGGACCAATCATTTGGGTTCAGATTTTTAAGGGCTTCCCTTGTAGCTCAGCTGGTAAAGAATCTGCCTGCAATGCAGGAGACCTGGGTTCAGTCCCTGGGTTGGGAAGATCCCCTGGAGAAGGGAACAGGTACCCACTCCAATATTCTGGCCTGGAGAATTCCATGGACTATGTAGGGTCAGACATGACTGAGCCACTTTCACTTTTCAGATTTTTAAGACTATGGGAAAATAATAATAAGAGAGCAGTTTCCCAAAAATAAACATTAACTGCAGTATAGAAGAACCTAACATTTCTCCCCTTTGCCATAGTTTATCTTAAATTATGTCAGAATAGTTTCAGAACCAAAATCAATTCAACCTCTTTTTTTAATTGGAGCATACTTGCTTTGCAATGCTATTTCTTCGGTACCAGGAAGTATATCTGCTATCTGTATGCATATGTCCCTTCCCTCATGGACCTCCCTCCCACCGCCTCCATCCCACCCTTCTAGGTCGTCACAGAGAACGAGGCTGAGCTCCCTGCACCATACAGCAGCTTCTCAATAGCTATTTTACACACGTGTGTGTGTGTTTAGTTGCCTAGGCATGTCCGATTCTTTGCAACCTCATGGACTACAGCCCACCAGGCTCCTCTGTCCATGGGGATTCTCCAGGCAAGAATACTGGAGTGGGTTGCCATGCCCTCCTCCGGGGAATCTTCCCAACCCAGGGATCGAGCCCAGGTCTCCCACACTGCAGGCAGATTCTTTACCATCTGAGCCATCAGGGAAGCCCAAGAATACTGGAGTGGGTAGCCTATCCCTCCTACAGGGGATCTTCCTGACCCAGGAATCAAACCGGGGTCTTCTGCATTATAGGCAGATTCTTTACCAGCTGAGTTACCAGGGAAGCCTACTTTAAGGACAATAGTGTATAAATGTCAATCTTCTTCAACGTCTTCCTATGTCCAGTCTCCAGGCAGGGGCTCTAGCACACACAGCCTCAGGATTTTATCCTCAAAACAGCTCTGTGAAACAAATCTTATGACCCACTTCCACAAATGGGGAAACAGAAGCGAGGAAGGATCAAACAGTGGGAAGTGGGCAAGTTGGAGGGGCAGAAATCACAAACTTTCGACTTTAAGCCCAGAGCTCTTAAAATCACGTTACTCTTTGTTTTTATTTAAAACCAAGTTGTATAGGACTTTTTAAAATAGCTTTTTATTCTTTGTGGTTTGGGGAAAATTAGAAAGTCTTTGAAAGCAAAATTAAAGGCTAAGTCTGCACATAAAGTTTTAATGCTTATGATCAGAAAACCTAAACACTTCCACCAAAAATACATGATGATGAAATAATGCCTTAATTTGGTGCCAACGTTTCATAAAATTTTAGGATTTCTGTAAATGCCTCCTTTTTGATTGAGGGCCTGGTGCATCCCCAAATTGGCTGCTCCTTGCTTTTTAGAGGAAAGGCTTTTCATACTCACTGACGCCCCTGGCACATGCCTCTTTGGCAAGTGCATGAAATTGAGTTAATTCTGAGCATGAAGTCAAACCAAATGCCCTAAAAAAGAAAGTCAAAGGAAAGAACATGCGTGTTTGCTTGAATCAGCGACTGCCTCATTTCCACCTTTCTGGACCTAAATAATTATGTACAGTGCTCAGATCATCAGTCATCTAAGGCCCCAGACTCTGGGCTTGTCGAGAAGCCTCTCAACCCTGCCTGGACCTGAGCTAATTGGTCTGACTCTCACTTGCTGAACCCACTGGACCTTCAAAATCTGGGGCCATGTGTCGGCTTGAGGTTTTTAGATGAAAGTGACAGAAGCTGTCTCTGACTGAGTAGGTAGAAAATGAGATTAAAGATATCATGTAGTTCCCAGAGGGCTTCCCCGGTGGCTCAGAGGGTAAAGAATCCGCCTGCAACGCGGGAAACCTAGGTTCTGTCCCTGGGTTGGGAAGATGCCCTGGAGAAGGGAATGACTACCCACTCCAGTATTCAAAAAACTCCAGGAGTTAGTGAAGGACAGGGAAGGCTGGTGTGCTGCAGTCTATGGGATTGCAAAGAGTCGGACAGGACTGAGCGGCTGAACAAAAGCAAAAAAGTTCCCAGAACCACGGGGAGCGCTAGGGATGCAGGGTCGAGGCTGAGGTTCCAGGAACAATGGTCAAAATCATGCCGTAGGAGTGACGTGATGAAGAAAATAGTGCAGCCATCATCAGGGGTTGGGCACTGTCACTTCTGTGTCAAGAACTAAGCCTGGAAAGCATGGCTAATGCCCTGTTGACAGAGAGAGGGACATAAAGTGAGCATCTCTGCTGTGTCACTAGGTACAGAGTCAACCACTGGAGAAGGTGTCTCTGATTGGCAAGCCCATTGTCACCTACCTGTGCCTGAGTATCCAGGCCATCTCCAGCATTATGGGGAAAGCCGGTCTTAGGCACATGGCAAAACTTGCAAAGAATTCACAAACGTCAAAAGGGATGGGGCGCAGATGTGTTTTCAAAGCAAATGACAGAGATAATATCCATTTCTTAGCACAATAAAATAAATATAACAATTCCTATTTTTGAATTGAGAAATCAAGAAAGGTATAACTTACCTGAATTCATAATGACAAAGCCAGAATTCCTGTTTTATTTTTTTCTGATTCAAAAGTCCATGAACTTTCAACTAAGCTATCCTGCCACTTTCTTTTAATAAAATAAGAATTATTCTAAAAAAGAGAGAGAGAATTGTCCCAATTCAATATTCTAGACAACACCAGAAATATCAGACATATAAGAAAAGTAAAATATCTTAAACTGGTGATCATGTTTATTTGATTTAGGTTTGATATTCCCAGACAAAATAGTCACTGCTGTTCAACTGAGCTACCTACCTATATTTTCCTCTTTGAGTTAAGTATGGGTCAAACATTGAATCAAAATGGTATAACTTTATATTTGTGACTCATTTATCTGTTTTCTTACAGGATATTAGGAGATGACTTGCAAGAGCAGTTTAATGTATAAGGCTGTCAACAGGGAGATTTAGGTCTGCGTAGACAAAAGCACATACCCATTAAGCTTCTACTCTGTGCAAAGCATTGTTCCAACCACTGGGGAAGAAATGATGACTCTGCTGTGGAGAAGTTCAAAGTTATGTAAATAATTTCAGTGGTGCAGTGAATGTTGCAATATGACCACATATAAGATAGGACAGAAGCTCACAGGACATCAAACCGATATTTAGAGAATCTGGGAAGACTTCTCAAAGGAGGTTCCAGGCACTAGAGAGGCCCCAGTTCAGTTCAGTTCAGTCGCTCAGTCACGTTCGACTCTGCGACCCCACGGACTACAGCACGCCAGGCCTCCCTGTCCATCACCAACTCCTAGAGTTTACACAAACTCGTGTCCACTGAGTCGATGATGCCATCCAACTGTTTCATCTTCTGTCATCCCCTTTTCCTCCTGACTTCAATCTTTCCCAGCATCAGGGTCTTTTCAAATGAGTCAGCTCTTTGCATCAATGGCCAAAGTACTGGAGTTTCAGCTTCAACATCAGTCCTTCCAGTGAACACTCAGGACTGATCTCCTTTAGGATGAACTGGTTGGACCTCCTTGCAGAGAGGCCCCAGCCATGTTCATTCATCATTCTACAAAATTCTATGAGCATCTATGGATCACCTTGTGTAGGCTTTGCTAAGGGTTAGATGTTTAGCGTTCAAATTAGTCTATACCCACCTGGAACTCAGAATCTAGTGAAGAAGACATAAATAAAACAAGCAGTTATACTAGCACTTTATTAAATGTAATTGGAATAAGTGTTACCAAGAGAAAATAACAGTTTTATGAGAATTTATAACAAGAGAACTTATCGTAATGTAGATGAGGTCGTCAAGGGGTATTGGGAAACCATTCTCCTTGGGTCTCTCACATTCATGTATATCTTGTGTCAGCTTTTGTTCCCTTGTTTCTTTTCATGGATGTTTATATAAGAAGCAGCCTCAAAAGATACAGATAGTGTCTCCCTCTGAAGCACAGGGAAGGTTTCCTCTTGCACCCTCCATGGCAAAGGATGGGCAGGTTTGCCGAAAGTCCCCTTTAGAAGATCGAGGTTCTTCGGCATGAGTTTCCGCAGCTGCGCGGCAAACCCACTGTGTGCACAGCGCTGACATGCTCTACTCGGCACCATCCCCCTGAGACTTCGGGGACAAGAGGAACTGAGCCAAAAGGACAGCTGTGTTGCCTCCTGTGCTGTGAATAATAAGGAAGCGGAGGGACTTCCCTAGTGGACCAGGGGCTAAGAGTCCACCTGCCAGCACAGGGGACACAAGTTCGATCCCTGGTTCAGGAAGATTCCGCATGCCACAGGGCAACTAAGCCCACGCACCACAACTACTGAGCCTGTGCTCTAGGGCCTGTGCACCCCGACGGCTGCGCCTGCACGCCCCAGAGCCTGAGATCTGCAACAGGAGAAGCCCCTGCAATGAGAAGCCCACGGATCGCAACTTGAGACTCTGCTCGCCTCAACTAGAGAAAGTCCGCAGCAACACTGAAGAGTCAGTGCAGCCAAAAAAAGAAAAGAAAAGAACTAAAAGAAATGAAACTGAGGGCAAATCTGAGTAAGCCTGCCAAACCTAACTGGCTCACTGGCTTTTAATTGCTGGCTTCTAGCTGATTTTAAACTAAACTCCCAAGAGCTTCCTTATAGAAAACACCTCTGACATATGGGTCACTGGAGTAATGATTGCTTGTCTTTCTGGAACTTGGAGCTAGATCTTGCCCGTTGGGACCAGTTGAGACCATGGACCATCTGAGTGGGCCTGAGTGAATGCTCGATGGATGACTTTTTGACAACATAGGGCCCAAAACTCCAACCTTAGAGCAGCTAATGAAGTCATTCTCTGAACATGCAGCCTGTAAGAGGCACGAAAGCTGAGTACTCTTGTGCAGACCAGCCGTGACCTCACTTTTCTTATCCCCAGTCATTTTTCCCCATGCCTCAGATCACCCTGCCCCTCTAACCCTTAAACATCCCTAAACCCCATCTTCTGGGAGGCAGATCTGAGATTTGTTCTCCTGACTCCTCACTTGGCTACCTTGCAAGCAAATTTCTTCTCTGTTGTAAGCCTCAGCCTTTCAGCATCTGGCGTGTTGCATGTCTGGCAAATGAACCTGGTCTGGTAATAATAAAGACCGTCTCTGACCCACAAGTTTTGTGTCTTCTGCCAGCATCTATGAAAGTGTGGCAGGATAAAATGTTAGCTTACACAGAAGGTAGAGCTTCAGACCATTCAAGGCGTGGGGGTAGGATTAGTCTCCTTGAGGAAGGTTTAAACTGAGGCCTAAAGAATAAGAAGCTGATAGTGGAGATTGATTGCCAGGAGAACCAACCACATAATTAGAGAGTGGTGTGCCTGGAGAAGGAGAGGAAGTGAGGAAGCATGGAGCCCTTTCCCCATGCCTTCCCCTACGCATCTCTTCGCCTGGCTGTTGATTCACATCCTCTAATATCCCTTATAATAAGCTGGTAATTTAGTGAGTACATGGGTTTCCCAAGTTCTGTAAGCCACCAGGTTAATCAAACCCAAAGAGGGAGTCATAGGAACCTCTGATTTATAGCCAGGCAGAGGAACCTGGGCTTGAGATTGGCATCTGAAAGGGGAGCAGTCTTGCAGGACTGTGGGGTGTGTGGAATCCAATGCTATCTCCAGCTATAGAGCCTCAGAATTGAGTTGAACTGAAGGACACCTCACTGATGTCAGAAAATTGATTGTTGGATGGTGTGGGGAAATTGCCCTCCCCAGACACTGAAACTGTATGCCGAACACAAGTAAAGGAGTTGAATATGTCCTGGGAGATAATTCTCCATGGTCCTCTCGCTTATCTACCTTCTTGCAAGGTGCTTACCTACCCTTTGTTCTAGATGCCAGAGCTGAAATTATTTTGGGCTGAGTTTTGAAAACATTCTAGTCAACCTCGGTGCACACTAAGTCCTGGCTCTAAGAACTGAGCCTGGCCAAGCCAGGCTTGCTTCCCATAACACTCTTTTCTAAACTGTTTGTATAGTGAATAGTTTGAGAAGATATTAATAAAATACAGTCTTACTTTGGAGTAGAAACATGCTTGCTGTCTGTGCTATGCTTCGTTGTTCAGTCATGTCCGACTCTTTGTGACCCCATGGACTGTGGCCCACAGGCTCCTCTGTCCAAGGGGATTCTCCAGGCAAGAATGCTGGAGTGGGTAGCCATTCCCTCCTTCAGGGGATCTTCCCAACCCAGGGAGGGAAACTAGATCTCCTGCATTGCTGGTGGATTCTTTACCATCTGAGCCACTAGAGAAGCCCAAGAATACTGAAGTGGGTAGCTTATCCCTTGTTCAGGGGAACTTCCTGACCCACGAATCGAACCAGGGTCTCCTGCATTGCAGGCGGATTCTTCACCAGCTGAGCCACCAGGGAAGCCCAGAAGCATGCTTACTATCCCATTATAGTTCCTTCCTATAATACAACTCATTGCATACAGAGGTGTTATCTGGCCCTCTTGGTATCACCAGATAGGAAGCAGAACTTGGAGAAACAATATGAAAAATGTTGATGCCTACTGCTATTACTTTGAGAAATCTGGGTCTTCCACCGGCCTCTATGAAACTGTGGCAGGCTTACTTCATAGTTTGCAAGTAGGGTAAAATCTAATCCTTAATTCACAGTCCTTAAAAGTGCTCTGTAAGATGTTAGTCAATGGGATTTTTTAAAAATTTTTTTTATTGAAAGATAATTGCTTTACAGAATTTTATTGTTTCTGTCAAACTTCAACATGAATCAGCCATAGGTATACATATATCCCCTCTCTTTTGAACCTCCCTCCCATCTCCCACCCCATCCCACCTCTCTAGATTGATACAGAGCCCCATTTGAGTTTCCTGAGCCATATAGCAAATCCTCATTGGCTATCTATTTTACATATGGTAATGTAAGTTTCCATGTTACTCTCTCCATACATCTCACCCTCTCCTCCCCTTTGCCCATGTCCATAAGTCTATTCTCTATGCTCGTTTCTCCAGTCAATGGGATTTTAGAGTTCCATATTTTGGCTATAGTATATAGCCATATATCCATATTTATTTGGTATAGTTACCTACACATCTCTAGAGATAGTGCCATAAACTGAGGAAATCAAGCCATCTACTCCCAGAGTGATATCTGGTACAATGAGGGGAAAAAAATGCTACAAATAATCACTAATTTTCAAGGAGCCTACAATATTGGTTTCATAACTGCAGAGTGGTTTAATGGAAACCATGAGGATTTGGTGACGTTGAGTCCCAGTTTTGCCCCATACCACCTGTCTGAAACTGTACAAGCCACCTGATTTCATCTGCTCTGAATTCATCATTCACTAAACAGAGATAATACAACCTACACCATATAGTTCACATGAGTATAAAATGAGATGATAGCATTTAAATAATAGTAACAAATTTTTCTACCAAGCCACTCTTAAAATTGAACAACTATAGCTCTCCTTAAGAAAGCTAGCTGTTGAAGAAGATGGACAAAAATTTTCAAGGTGAGTTTGTTCTTGACCTAAAACTTTTTATTGTTGGGTCACTGACAGAAATTTGTCCATTTGTGACAACCTTAGTTTGATGTTTCTCAAAGTTTTGCCAAACTCAGGGGAAATGGTGAGACCAAATACATGCATTAGATGTTAAAATACAACCCACTTCCATCTAGAGGCAAAAGGACTTTCTTTCCCATAATCAATAACATCATATATCCTATAATATTGGTAGCCAATACTTGAAAAACTATTGTAGTAGAACCACCGTGACTGTCTGTATCTCTAGATAATCCCTAGAAGCACAGCCACAGAAATTCAGGAAAATGAAGCCATATGTCAATTCCCCAAAACAGGCTGAATGCCAGTTTCTTAAAATGCAAGTAGCAGGTGAGGTTTTTGTTTCTGCTTTTAAATAGCAGTGAAACATCCTCATTCTCAGACTGATGAAGCCCAGGTACATGGCAAAGCCCAGTTCTAAGCTGCTTCTTCAGAGCTTTCAATCTTCCGTGATTTCTGAGCAAATAAAGGTGCCTTTCCATTCCACCGTGATGTTTTTCTGGCACTTGCTTGAGATTATGATGAATCAGCGAAAACCTGATTAATTAAAGCCTCAAGCAGAAGATAATCAAATGCTTTGGCCTGATGTTTCTTTGCTATTTTGTGGACAGGAATAATTAATCTGAGAGGCCAATGGACTTTGTTATGGGAAGCAAGCCTGCCTTAGCCAAGCCCAAGTCTTAGAGCCAGGGCCTAGCAGTCACTGGGGTTGACTTCAGTTCAGTTCAGTCACTCAGTCGTGTCTGACTCTTTGCGACCCATGAATCACAGCACGCCAGGCCTTCCTGTCCATCACCAACGGGTTGACTTAAGGTATTTTTAAAACTCACCCAAGAGTAATTTCAAATTCGGTATCTGACCCTTCTTCCTTTCACCTTCATTCCTTCACCCTGTACGTACTTTCTACCATGACCTAGCACTTCATGCCACTTTCTGGTTTATCCATTAGTTTCCCTCCTTAAAATCAGGAACTGTATTGATTTAACTATTAACCTAACATAGCTGTTTAATGAAGTTTTTCATTTTTAAGTAGAATGAATCAGAAAATAAAATATAGTAACTTGTCTGATAAAAAAAATTAAACACTCCAAAATACAAGCAGAGAAACGGCCATCAGGAGGCTATGGGACAGTTTTGGGAGAGGACACTCAAGTGCTTAGGCATTCTGGCAGCAAGCTAAGTGAGTCAGATTTGCATTTCAAAACTCTAATTAAAGTTCCTTTCTCCTTCCAAAAAAAAAAAAGGGTCTAGCCCTAGTACTATTTAGGAGAACCCAGAAGAAAAAGCTGAAGCCTTTGCCTTCTTTGTTGCACCTCTAATTACCAGAGCACAAAATAAAGCTTAGATTTTAGGATTGTGAAAGGCTAGAGATCCCCGAGGGTGGCTGGACAAGTCCCTGCACCGCAGAGCTCCTGGGGTCCAAGCAGACAGACTGGAAGACTTGCTCCTCACAGAATTCTGAGAGAGCAGACCATGAAGTTACTTCATCCTAAAGACGTTTTCTCAAAATACCTATTCACTCTTCTAAGAGCCACATGTTGGTCTGTGGTTCCAGTGATCAGGGTGAGCATCAGAAGATCTTTATCAGGCCAAGTGCCCAACTGTATTCACGCTCTCGGTTTTGCTCCTTCACAGGTAATTTTAACTATTAAAGATACTTCGTCATTTAATTCATGCTCAACATTTTCAGCCAGCATTCCTTTCTCCCATGATCTTATGTGGTTCTCAGACATAAATATATTCAACCAAAACAAATGCAATAAAAACAAAACCAAAATGAGTGGTTTGTACACACAGTAAACATTAATCATATCTAACATTTTCAGAACTCCACTGAACCCAGAATTAGCATCTTTACAAACTGAGTATTAGGGCTTCCCTGGTGGCTCAGACAGTAAAGAATCTGCCTGCAATGCAGAGACCTGGGTTCAATCCCTGGGTCAGGAAGATCCCCTGGAGAAAGGAATGGCAACCCACTTTAGTATTCTTGCCTGGAGAAGTCCATGGACAGAGAAGCCTGGTGGGCTACAGTCCTTGGGGTCACAAAGATTTAGAAAATGACTGAGTGACTAACACTTTCATATACTTTCATAAGAGAGAGACGCTTCTGACGAGTTAAGGACTATTAATTATTTCCCAAATCCCTTTTTACCAAAAACAACACAAGTACAGGCAGCACTACATATCAGTGAGACTGAGTAGGAAGTCAGGGGGCTATTCCACTAGGTAGCAAACCCATAGCCAAGAGGCACTGAGCATCAGGAGGACCTGATGGAAGAAAGCAGTGACCTCATGGGAAGGCATTCTAAAGAGAAAGGACAAAGGAGTCCCAGGAGCAATCTAGGATCCAAGCAACAGAGATACTAGGGAACTTTAGGACCAGGACCCTATTACAAATAAAGGCTTGATCGCAAGAAACAATGAGGAGCCCATTTAACTGAAAAGGGCACAGAGAAGAGCAGACTCATTCTCCTCAAGCAAGAAGCCTTTCTGGTAGGACCTGCATTGGACTCTGTCTGCAAGTGAGTATTAGGAAGACCCAGCAGTAGACATTAGAGTTCTTGTAGCGATAGACCCTGCTGCCTCCCAAGTATTGGGATGGGAGAGACAGCAGATGAGCAATTTACCTCCTAAAAGACACCTCCTTGAAATAGGAAATTTGGAAAGTCTCTCAAAATGAGCATCACCATCTTGCTAAGGAGGAAACATCACAGGCAGTCTAAGAACATATAAGTCCCCTACCTATGAACCTTCAGTTCCGGAACTTTCAACGATGTGAACATACATCTGGTTCCAACAAGGAACCAGAACCTGTGCCGTCAACATCAGGCCTGCGTGAAACTGCAGCTTGCCCTCTATTGTCTCCCATCTATTGCTGTTGCTCCTTCAGCTCTACCATCTCCCACCCCCGCCCCCCAATTAGCAACACTTCCATCCTCTTCACTGGATGCCAACCCCTGTATGCCAGCTGTTGTACTGCACTACTGTACTTTTCAAGGTATCGTACTATAAGATTAAAAATGTATTATTTTTGTGTTTGTTTTTTATGTATTATTTGTGTGAAAAATATCATAAAATTATTGCAGTACAGTCCTATTAATATATAGCCAATGGTGTTAGTTGGCTACCTAGGCTAACTCTGTTGGACTTAAAAACACATTGGACTTAGGAGGGTGACCTCAGGATGGAACTTGTCTGCATGCAGGGAACTTGCTGTACTCGTCTGCAAACTGCCCTGCCTAGAGCCTCCCTCTCACTGATCGCGTATCTCTCTCTTGACCTTGGCACCTCTTCCTCTCTTCCCTTTCGCAGTCCTCTACCCCTCTTCTGCAGCCCACTGGCTCCCAGGTACATAAGAAACAGATGCTCTGTCTAACTACCACAGAAAGCAGACACGTATCCTAACTCCGAAGTTCTGGGCTCCAAGTGAGCTCTTGTTAAAAACTTCCTGAAATTTTGAGGCAGTTTGAATGGAAATGTTGCTCATAGTCCCTTGTGAGATTAAAAAAAAAGAAAAAAGAGCTTCTTCTATACTTCAAAAATAGCAGCAAACCTGGGAGAATACAGCAAGTTCCCTTCTGTATTTAACCAGGTGAGCTCTCAGAATTCAAAATAATCTAATTGAAGGCTTCTGTTCTATTTATTAGGATATCCAGAAAGACTGGATAATCTCTACAAGACTATAAGATAAATAAGGCCAATGAGAAATCTCTGTCTTACTTATTGATGCAAGCCCAGTGCCCACACACTGGCTTATACATAAGACACTCGACAAATGTTGGTTTAATGAGTTAATGAATGATTTTCCTTTATTGACCTTTATCTGGATTTGGCAACTTTAAGTTAGAAAATTTCTTTAAAACCTGTAACTAAGACGCATCTTTAATTCACCTTTGTTGGAGATGAGGAACACATCTATGCCTCCATAGTACTCTTTGTTTACACACGCCCTCCTCTTCTATTATTATGTAAATAAACCCAAACCTTCAGCCTCTCCCTAGCAGTCTCAGAACCTTGAACCCTTAGTTTAGAATGCACAGGCTCTTATTATTCCCACATGTTCCCCATCTCACCCTGCATGAGCTTCTTCACTCTAATTTTATGCTCCTCTCCCTGTAACCTCTGGTCTAGCAAATAAATCACTGCATTACTTTGTAGTTTTCAATCTCTTTGTTAAAATTTAATTATTAATATGTGGTATCAGATATATTCTACATTGGTCCTGAAAGAAAAAGTAATTTATGTGACTTGGAGTTCACATAAATAAGTTACTTTGCTATGAGTAAACTTATACATTGATTTTGTTATAAAAACACTAAAAATCTGCCAGGAATAATGACAAATAGATTTAATTAATTTTGTGATTTATTCCATTTCAGTCTGTAAAGATCACTTTTTTACTCATTAATAGTATTATGTGCATAGCCCAAAACATAACACATGGTAATAATTTATACTGTTTCTTTGTCATTATGATCATCATAATCAAAATTATAAGATTGGTCATTTTCCTTTCTGCAGAGGAAAACATTTCTTAAAAATGTAGAAAAACATCCACTGAAATTCCTTCCTAACCCAGTAGCTTATATGCCTACTGCTTCTGTCACTCCTTGGTGGTGTTTTGTAAGAAGTGTAAAAAAGTGACAAGGGATACTGGAGGTAGTAAGTGATGTAATCCTCTTCCAAGAGTGGGCTAACACCTAGAGAGCTGAAAGGCCCGAGCTCTGCTCCAATCAGTACAATAGAGAGGTTCCTGCCCACTCTGCCCTATTGAAAGCCTTAGAATCACATGGCAAAAACATAAGGCTCGTGTATTCATTGGCTGTCTTATGGCAGGAAGAGGATCCTGCCACGAACTCCAGTAATTATTACTACTATGCTAATTTTAGAGCAGGCCACCATATTACTCTCCCAAAGCTCTTCATCCATTAGTTATAATCAGTATGAGTCTTTAATAGCATCTACATACACTGCAACTTTCTTGCCCAACTAACATTGAGAATAGTCACCTTTACAATGAGAGCTTGGGTTTTAGAGATGGACTTTCCTGCTTTGCAATCCTATCACTAGCCTTGTACACCTAACCCAAACTCTTCTTGGGTCTGCAGCCTCTTGCATAGACTGTCACCTCAGTGCCCATGTGAGTGAGGTGATTAATTTTAGGAAGTTCCCAGCACAACTCAAGGCAACGTGTAGGAGCAGTGAAACACTATTTTAAAATAACCATCCATTGCTATTCTTTACACATAATCCTACTGCTGAATCATTTCCTCACGGAAAATTAGAGTTGTCCAAGGCTGAAGATGAAGAAGAAGCAACAAATGTTCTGGGCTGTCTTTTTCTTTTTCCTTTACAATTCACAAGTAGGCTTTTGAAGCCCAAAGAAGCAAGATATATGGGGTTATGGGATGAACTGTATTGCCCCCAAATTCATACACTGAAGTTCTAATTTCCAGTACTTCAGAATGTGACTGTATTTGGAAAAAGGTTAAATGAGGTCATTAGGGTGGGCCTTCATCCAGTATGACTGATGTCCTTGAGAGAGGAGGAGACTAGGATACACAACTATGGAGGAAAGACTACATGAAGAAATGGGGAGAAGATAGACACCTATAAGCCAAGGAGAGTTCAGAAGAAATCAACCCTGCTGACACCTTGATCTCAGACATCTAGGCTTCAGAACTGTGAGAAGATAAGCCGTTGTTGCTTAAGCAACCCAGTCCATGGTACTTTATCATAGCAGCCCTAGCAAACTAATACAGAGAGCTTAGTGAGTGAAGTCGCTCAGTCATGTCCAACTCTGACATGTCCTACCAGGCTTCCCTGTCCATGGGATTCTCCAGGCAAGAATACTGGAGTGGGTTACCATTTCCTTCTCCAGGGGATCTTCCTGACCCAGGGATCGAACCCAGGTCTCCCGCATTGGAGGCAGACGCTTTAACCTCTGAGCCACCAGCTTAGGCCATGATAATAGATCAAAAACAATGGATAATCCCCCATATGCTCCGGCTCTACAGGGGACACACTGAGCATTGTTCAATCAGGCAGGGACTGGAAATGTGGAGTGCATTAGAACATTGGAGACTGATCCCAGGATGAGGAAACCATCCTGGGGATGTACATCCTAGGGCATACACATGGCAGGCAGTCCCTCTCCAGAGAGATTCAACAGTGGTTACTCCATCTCGCTCCTCTCACCATCACCTCCACCAGCATGGACATACATTTCAAGGCCAGCAAAGTACAATGTCAATCATGGAAGTCCACTATGGACTTGACTTAATATTTCACTTTCATCATAAATATCAAGAAAGGTTTTTTAAGTAAAAATTCCAAATAATATTAATCTAGGGGAAGAAGGAATAGGTGCTGTCCAGGCAGATGAATTGTTTAATTTAGAAGGTCCTGGGGAGAAGTGGAAATTTTATTTAAAGACTGAAAAAGAATAATTCCTAAAGAAAGGCAAGTTCATTAGGGTAGATAGTGCTACACAGACATTTAGATGAAAGCTCTGGAGATTAATCTTCTGTTCAAATCCAGAAGATTTAATGAACTTCTTGAAAGAAAATCCTGGGAGAGGGCCTATTGGATACATAAAATTAAATTAAATTTTTTCTGGAATAGTTGAATTTTGAATGAGAACATTAAACTTGTCTGTAATCAAAAGTCATTTTGTTGGTTTGGAGATATAAAAAGACAATTTGTACTTCTTCATGCTAATCAATCATGCAGATATATTTTTCAAATGTTTCTATGGTATTATATTTAAAACCATTCAGTGTGAAATTATCATTTTAGTGAAATAAGTGAGTAAAAACTGTTTTGCCTTTACCATATTCTACTTGTTCATTATTTTTCATTTAACTGAGAATATTTTTTTCAGTCACTTATTATATACTAGGCACTCTGTTAGGCACCAGGAGTACCCAATAAACAAGACAAGCTCTTCTCTGCTTTCGTGATGCTTACAGTCTCCCAGGGAGGCAGGCATTTAAACAAAGTCACATGAAAAATCATTTAAGAAAAGTAATACTGGGTCAAGGTACAAATAACTAGGCCTAAATTTCAGAAAAAAAAAAAAAAAACTTGAAAGGAAAGAAGAAATCTCCAAACAAATTACATATTACTTTTAATATATAAAATTGTATAATATAAAATTTAAAAATATAAAAATTATGTACCTCATGTATCAACTCTCCTCCTTCAGGTTTCTTTTTAAATTATCATTTCTTTTAAAATTATCATCACTTTCTTTTAAAATTATCATCAAGAACTTCTGAAAGCTGAACTTTGCCTAAAAAAGTATCTCTTGCTTCGGGTTGTTTGTAAATTGGATGTACTGCTGAACATAGATTCTAATCTTTTACATTTTGCTGGGAAATGGAAGAGAAGAAATCATTGCAAATCATGGGAGAATTCAGAAATGTGCTCCCATTTTGCAGGAAAGATCAGAGTGACAGGATCCCAACTAGCAATCCAGAGGCTAATTTAAGGCTAAAACCTTAAAATATTCTCTTCTAGTTGCAAGTGATAGAAGTTGACTCTGAGTGAAAAAGCACAGCAGGAGAGCATTTGTTTGTTTAAAGACATAGGGTTCTGTTCAGTTGAGTCGCTCAGTCTTGTCTGAATCTTTGCGACCCCATGGACTACAGCACACCAGGCCTCCCTGTCCATCACCAACTCCCGAAGTTTACTCAGACTCATATCCATTGAGTTGGTGATGCCATCCAACCATCTCAGCCTCTGTTGTCCCCTTCTCCTCCTGCCTTCAATCTTTCCCAGCATCAGGGTCTTTTCAGATGAGTCAGTACTTTGCATCAGGTGGCCAAAGTATTGGAGTTTCAGCTTCAGCATCAGTTCTTCCAATGAATATTCAGGACTGATTTCCTTTAGGATGGACTGGTTGGATCTCCCTGCTGTCCAAGGGACTCTCAAGAGTCTTCTCCAACACCACAGTTCAAAAGCATCAATTCTTCGGTGCTCAGCTTTCTTTATAGTCCAAATCTCACATCCATACATGACTATTGAAAAATATCATAGCTTTGAGTAGATGGACCTTTGTTGGCAAAGTAATGTCTTTGCTTTTTAATATGCTGTCTAGGTTGGTCATAACTTTTCTTCCAAGGAGCAAGCATCTTTTAATTTCATGGCTGCAGTCACCATCTGCAGTGATCTTGGAGCCCAAGAAAATAAAGGCTGTCACTGTTTCCACTGTTTCCCATCTATTTGCCATGAAGCGATGGGACCGGGTGCCATGATCTTAGTTTCCTGAATGCTGAGTGTTAAGCCAACTTTTTCACTCTCCTCTTTCACTTTCGTGGAGGAGCCTGGTAGGCTGTAGTCCATGGGGTCGCTAAGAGTCGGACACGACTGAGCAACTTCACTTTCAGTTTTCACTTTCCACTTTCACGCACTGGAGAAGGCAATGGCAATCCACTCCAGTGTTCTTGCCTGGAGAATCCCAGGGATGGGGAAGCCTGGCGGCCTGCCATCTATGGGGTCGCACAGAGTCAGACACGACTGAAGCGACTTAGCAGCAGCAGCAGCAGCTTTCACTTTCATCAAGAGGCTCTTTAGTTCTTCTTCACTTTCTGTCATAAGGGTGCTGTCAACTGCATATCTGAGGTTACTGATATTTCTCTGGACAATCTTGATTCCAGCTTGTGCTTCATCCAGCTCAGCATTTCTCATGATATACTCTGTGTATAAGTTAAATAAGCAGGGTGACAATATACAGCCTTGATGCACTCCTTTCCCGATTTGGAACCAGTTTGTTATTCCATGTTCAGTTCTGACTGTTGCTTCTTGACCTGCATACAGATTTCTCAGGAGGCAGGTCAGGTGGTCTGGTATTCCCACCTCTTTCAGAATTTTCCACACAGTCAAAGGCTTTGACACAGTCAATAAAGCAGAAGTAGGTATTTTTCTGGAACTCTCTTGCTTTTTCAATGATCCAATGGATGTTGGCATTTTAATCTCTGGTTCCTCTGCCTCTTCTAAAACCAGCATGAACGTCTGGAATCTCATGGTTCATATACTGCTGAAGCCTGGCTTGGAAAATTTTGAGCATTACTTTACTAGCGTGTCAGATGAGTGCAATTGTGTGGTAGTATGGGCATTCTTTGGCATTGCCTTTCTTTGGGATTGGAATGAAAACTGACCTTTTCCAGTCCTGTGGCCACTGCTGAGTTTTCCAAATTTGCTGGCATATTGAGTGCAGCACTTTCACAGCATCATCTTTTAGGATTTGGAATAGCTTAACTGGAATTCCATCACCTCCACTAGCTTTGTTCGTAGTGTTGCTTTCTAAGGCCCACTTGACTTCACATTCCAGGATGTCTGGCTCTAGGTGAGTGATACATAGGGTAGATAGGGTAGATTACAGAATTTCCAGCTCCAGGTAATCTTCCAGGGAAAACATTGAAAATCACACTGCAGGACTGGTCTGATAAGGAAACAACTGCAGCAACTACTTCCATCACCAACACTACTGCCCTTCTGCCTTTTGTCACCAGGCCCAGAGTTTGTGTCTGGCACGGGTGCCACTGAGTGGCAGACCCTGGATGGCATGCCTATTTGAGTGTCCCTGCACCATTACTGAAATGTTTTAATTACTCTAACTATACAGAGGAGGTTTTAACATTTGCCCTGTGGATTTTTGTTTAGTCTTATAATTTCTCTGTATCCTGCAATTTAGTTGTATCCCTTACAAATGGATGTTTTATTTTTTTATAGAGCCTGACGATTTTTATCTCTTAAATGAAAAGTTAGTCCATTTATGTTTATTATGATGACTAACATATGTGGACTTGTTGCTACAATATTATTTTGCACTTACATTTGAGCTGTGTTTTTTCTCTTTCCTTTTTTGATCTTTCAGTTAAATGAAATTTTTATATTCCTTCTCTTCCTTCTCTATTGTGGAAGTTCAGCACGGTATTTCAGACATGACTTAGTGACTGATCAACAACAACATTTAAAACATTTTCCTCCACCCACCCACTTCATCTGCACCATTCCCCACCTCAGTTTACAACCTTACATAATGTGTTTAACTGAAAATTCCTTTTAATTTACCATGCATGGGGATTTAATGAACTTCCTGAATCTAAGCACTGGTCAGTTCAGTTCAGTTCAGTTGCTCAGTCGTGTGCAACTCTTTGTGACCGCATGAATCACAGCACGCCAGGCCTCCCTGTACATCACCAACTCCCAGAGTTCACTCAAACTCATGTCTATCAAGTCGGTGATGCCATCCAGCCATCTCATCTTCTGCCATCCCCTTCTCCTCCTGCCCCAATCCCTCCCAGCATCAGAGTCTTTTCCAATGAGTCAACTCTTTGCATGAGGTGGCCAAAGTATTGGAGTTTCAGCTTTAGCATCATTCCTTCCAATGAACACCCAGGACTGATCTCCTTTAGAATGGACTGGTTGGATCTCCCTGCAGTCCAAGGGACTCTCAAGAGTCTTCTCCAACACCACAGTTCAAAAGCATCAATTCTTCAGCGCTCAGCTTTCTTCACAGTCCAACTCTCACATCCATACATGACCACTGGAAAAACCATAGGATTGGTACTTTTTACCAATTCTGGAAAATTCTCAGCTATTAAACAATACTTTACTCTTCCCCCTAATCTTTCTGTAATCAACTGCTTGACCAGATAATTAGATTATGATATAGTTTTAAAAAAAGCCTCTTATATGTGTCAACCATATTTTTTCATTTTCTTAATTATTTTATTTTCCATTTCTTACTGTTCTGGGTTTTTTTCTTTTTCTACCTACCAAGAAAATTTTAAGTGTCTTGCTCTTCTATTACACTTTTAACTCCCTCTTTAGTTTCTATAAATATCTTAAACATGTTTATATTCTGTGAGCTTCCCAGGCGGCTCAGTGGTAAAGAATCTGCCTGCCAGTGCAGGAGACACAGGTGATGGAGGTTCAGTCCATGAGGTCACAAAGAGTCACACACGGCTGAGCATGCGCGCACGCACTCTGTGTTGATATTTAAAGAGTCCTCAGGTTTGTTTGTTTTTCTGCTAGCTCTGACTCATGGTACCTTATGTCCGCATGTATTTTGTGACATTTGTGTTACTCATGTAACTTAATCTTGACATGTGAGAAGTTTGAGGCCTAAAAGGAAGGTTTTCCTGAGACAATGTATTTGCTTCTACTAGGCACTGTAATTCACTGTAATGCACTGTAATTGGGCATTACAATCCCAGAATGATTTTCAACAAAATCACAAATTAATGGATTTTGTTTATTTGTTTGCTACATAGATAGGATGAATCTAGGCCACATATCTATATGAAGATTAGAGTTATACATTTCCAAGGGATTGTTTTTTCCTCTCACTCAGCTGCACGTTAGGATAAGCAACATCCTTTACTGTTTCCTCCTGAGGAACGGTTTTATTTCTAGTTTATACCTACATTAAGGAGCTTCCCTGGTGGCTCAGACGGTAAAGCGTCTGCCTATAATGCGGGAGACCCAGGTTCGGTCCCTGGGTCAGGAAGATCCCCTGGAGAAGGGAATGGCAACCCACCCCAGTACTCCTGCCTGGAAAATCCCATGGACTGAGGAGCCTGGTAGGCTACAGTCCATGGGGTTGCAAAGAGTCAGACACGACTGAGCGATTTCACTTCACTTCACTTCACTTTAAGGATATAGAAACATTTGAGTTCCGGTGGCTCAGTAGTAAAGAATCCACTTGCCAGTGCAGGAGACACAGGAGACACGGGTTCAGTCCCTGGGTCAGGAAGATCCCCTGGAGAAGGAAATGGTAACCCGCTCCCAGTATTCTTGTCTAGGAAATCCCATGGACCGAGCAGCCTGGTGGGCTACAGTCCACAGGGTCACAAAGAGTCAGACATAACTAAGCGACTCAACAGAAACAACAGAGTTAAATCTTAGAGATTTAACATTCTCATGTTGACTAAAAAACTCTTAACAGCTATCTTTTCAAATAATTCTCTTTCTCATTATTTTTCTATTATCAACCTCCGAATCTCCAATTAGGTGCATTTTAGATCTAGGTTTTGTCAGTATGTCCTGCATCTTGTGTAACCATCAAATTGTAAGCTCAAAGTCACCGTGGTTTGAGTGCTCTCAAGAAAAGAACAGCGTAAATGTGTATCCACCTCCCTAGGTTCCCATATTCACCGCTGTTCTCACTTCTAAGGATTTCTCACTGCTTCTCCTGGAAACATATTGCAACTCAGTAATACATATGAAATGTTTCAACCCTGAGGTCTAATATTAATAGTGTGCCTTGAGGATACTATTCTTTTAATTCTTAGAAAACAACATGGGCTTTCCAGGTAGCCCTGGTGGTAAAGAATCCGCTGGCCAATGCAGGAGATGCGTGAAAGACAGGTTTAACCCCTGCGTTGGGAAGATCCCTGGACTAGGAAATGGCAACCTGCTCCAGCACTCTTGCCTGGGAAATTCCATGGACAGAGGAGCCTGGTGGGCTACAGTCCATGGGGCTGCAAGGAGTTGGACACAACTGACCGAGGGAGCACACAAGCTCTAATAGTTTTCAGTTATACAGCGTGTTCAAGGCATGGTCCTTCTAGAAGAAGACTTCTCTTTTTTCCATTTATTCTTTTTCTTCCTTTTTATAATATGGCTTAAAAGATATCTGTGGCAACTTATATGCCTTGGGAGTTAAGTTACCTATATAACAAATGAAAAAGTGGGTTGAATTAAAATCTGCAGTTTAACACGTTTATTGAGTTTATTTATGATATGTATATATGTTAAAGTTTGAGCAGCTAATTATCATACATGAGAGGACCTTTGTTATAAGCAAATACAGTCAAGAACTCCTCTCACACCTGATACATGCATATTAGGGAGAAAGGCTCCTTTTCCTTCTAAACCTCAAGCCACAATGATTTAAGACTGGAGTTGTGAGGGCCATTTTTGCTGCTACAAAACAACAACAACAACACATCAGAAAGTGTACCTAGACCACAAGGGAAGGAAAATTACAAGATACAGCAAGATAGAATCCAAAAGCTATTACGTGAGTCCCCGCCATGCTTGAAGTTAGAACCACTCTGAAATTTCCAGTTAAACGAGTTAATAAATTCCTTCCTTTGCTTAAAATATTTTGAGTTGAGTGATTATCATTTGGAACAGAAGGTTCTGAAATATATATTTCAGCAGTATCAGCTATCAAATACCAAAAGATACATACATTGGAGCGTCATGCAGGAGACAGTCTTAATTTAATTTCCAGTCTATTTCTGAGCCAGAAGTTTTGTAGAGGAAGTAGTCAATGGGCAAATGTATAAATATTATACCTCACTGTCAGGAAGAACACTTGTGTTCTTTTAAATCATTCTAGTTTCCCCCTCCTGTTCTTTTCCAAGTATCTCTCGAGCCCAAGATTTCCAATTAGTTAATAAACTGTCTCCAGCTGTCCTCTTGTCAAATTTTAATAAAAGGAGGAAAATCAATTAGCATGCACCTGAATACATTTAGACAAGATTTTTCAAGTGGATTTTTACTATAAAAACCTGAGCATCCCTATAAAAATAAGTCAATAAGCTTTGGGAATACAAGATTGGAAATGAAGGATTTTCACTTTCGCCTGGGTTAACAATAACAAATGAGCTAAGTGATCAGAGAGGTGAATAACTGCTTAAGTGAGAATTTTCCTATAGAAATCAGTTACATCGTCTTACAGTATTGAGAACAGTTTTTACTCTCAGGAAAAACCGAGAATAAAATGTCTCCTTACTACATGAATACGTGGGGGAGAAGGAAATGATTGCTTTGAATCCTCTTGAAAGATCAGTTAATTTTCAGTGGGTTCTATCCTGTTTTGTCTCCCAATATTTTATCCACTTCATGTAGGCAGTCTTGGGAATGATGTATTGGCTCTTATCAAAAACCTAAGACTTCTAAGGCAAAATGGGAATTCAACATTTAATGTTCATGAGTCCTCAAAAACTTTATCTTTCTTTATCTGATCTATAAATACGCCTTATGATAAAGAAGACATAACACTTATTTGTTTCCTCCAAAAAAACCAGAATGACATTCAACAAGCCCTGTGTGTCTCCATATCTGGGCTTTTGCCACATTCTTAGCTCATGTCTTTTGCCCTCCCTCTTATTTCTGAAACATACAAAATGACTCTTGCCTTAATACCTCTACATCTTAAATGTACATGGTTAGAACTTGCTATCCCCACTGAAATAATAATCCAAGTAGTTACATCTTATATAGTGCCAAGCACTGTACTGCTTTACTCATATTAATTCACTTATCATCAGAACCCTATGAGGCAGATATTACCATCATCTCCACTTCACAGGTAAGAAAACAGAGGCAGAGGAATTTGCCCAAGATCACACGGTGACTAAGCAGAAGAGCTGTGGTTCAAGTTCTGCTATACTGACTGTCTAGCACAGTATTTTTCACAGAAAGTAAAAAAGTTCCATCTTTAAGAGAAAAGCTGGTAAACTGTCACAAAATAAATAGATTTAGATGAGTGTACACAACTTACTGTGCTCATAAAACTCAATTTAAAAACCTTCTCCATGACCATTTTCAGATTTTCCTCCTACTTATCCTTAATTCCCACTTGGAAATACTCTATACACTCTTACGTGATTTTTTACTTGTAAAGTATTTTCCTCAGACATCCTTGATTTTAATTGTGTGTATGATTTATTGACCCAGTGAAACTGCAGGCTCTCAAAAGTTAGAGCATTTCAAAATTATCATCACAAAGCAGCTAATGCAGTGTTTTGTATGGAATACATGTTTAATAATCACTTGTTAATGGACTTAATTTATCCTTTAGGCCAAAAGTGACTTCTACCTGAAGCATATAGTTCAAGCAATTGTCTCATATCTTTAGGAAAAAGACAGGAATAATGGTGATGATGATAATGATAATATCTTATGGAAAAACCCAAACAGACTTTTGGCCAACTCAATATATAAGAAAAAAGAGAATCTAGTACTGGGTAGTTCTTTGCAAAATACCTGTTTTCCACAATAATTTTAATAATTAGCTCAACTCTCTTGCAAATATCCACTACCAATAACTAAATAACCACCTCCATATTTGTCATTTACACTAGGAGAATAAATGTAGCTTCTTCTAATCTCTAATTAAGGAAAATTTAACCTAAACAGCATAATGGAAAGCAGAGACATTACTTTATCAACAAAGGCTCATCTAGTCAAAGCTATGGTTTTTTCAGTAGTCATGTATGGATGTGAGAGTTGGACTATAAAAAAAGCTAAGTGCTGAAGAATTGATGCTTTTGAACTGTGGTGTTTGAGAAGACTCTTGAGAGTCTCTTAGACTGCAAGGAGATCCAACCAGTCCATCCTGAAGGAAATCAGTCCTGAATATTCATTGGAAGAACTGATGCTAAAGCTGAAACTCCAATACTTTGGCCACC
Organism: Capricornis sumatraensis; assembly: GCF_032405125.1. Lineage (NCBI taxonomy): Eukaryota > Metazoa > Chordata > Mammalia > Artiodactyla > Bovidae > Capricornis > Capricornis sumatraensis. Next base: position 75,900,717 of record NC_091082.1, read on the forward strand.
TGATGTGAAGAACTGACTCATTGGAAAAGACCCTGATGCTGGGAAAGATTGAAGGCGGGAGGAGAAGGGGACGATAGAGGACGAGATGGCTGGATGGCATCACCAACTCAGTGGACATGAGTTTGAGTAAACTCTGGGAGTTGGTGATGGGCAGGGAGGCCTGGTGTGCTGCAGTTCATAGGGTAGCAAAGAGTCAAACACAACTGAACGACTGAACTGAACTGAACTGAAGGTAAAATAATGAGATGATACATTTAAACCTTCCTGAGCTCAGTGGAAAAACAATACACCTGTGCATTAATTCTTACAACATATTTTTATCATATATTTAGAATAATAATAATTAGATTGTAGTAATAATAGCAAGAAGTAAACATGATGACAATTATCTAAATAGCAATATTCGTCTAATTTTCTAACAGTTTAATACTTAAGCTCAAAAAAATACAATGATATTTTCTGGCCCCTTTCTCAGAGATGACATCATGGTGGAAAAGGTGGGCTCCTGAGTTAGATCTTCCGGCTCAGACACTGGCCCTGTTCTCTGGGCAGCCTCAGTCAATCACGTTGCCCTGGGGTTCCTCTCCTGTAAGACAGTAACCACGATACCTATTTCATAGAGCTGTTGTGAGGTTTAGATGACAGGCCAATCCCTGAGAAGAGCAAACTGTGTGTGAAAAGCACCCAGGGAGACTTGGCTACTATTTCAAAAGTGTTCTATTGATAACATTCATATTTCCCTAACATTATCCAGTCACCAGGAAAAACCATTTAAAATCTAATTGTACCACAGAATTTGCACGCATGAGTAAAGACTTTGCCTGTTTGATAATGTTTTCCAAATGACCTCTTGGTCCTTCATTTCCCTGTGAGCATTTCAGAGAAGGAAATGGCAATGATAATTATTTACTTTTTGATGTAATTATTCTGTTTTGAATTCACATTTATTTATGTGCATTGTTATTTGCCTCATCAGGTCCTCTGTCAAATATAACTATCATGTGTAATATCCTTCTATTAGTCTCCTGATGTAATGCATTTAAGACAGGCACGGTCATTTGTTTTGGTACTTCTAGGCAAGGAGATAATAAAATGAACCACAGAAGAAAAATCACATGGATTTAGAAATTCTGTGATGGTAAAACAATATCTTTTTTAACTTCTAAAGGGTTGTATATTTTCAATTTAATTCATTCCTCCTGAGACTCTTAATGTGGTATAATTTACATATTAATTGTTGCCTCTCAAAGTATTAATTGGTTACTTCAAATAAATTTGGTGGATTTTTAACTGTCCTAAGTGATGGGGTGAAAAAAATACAGTACGAAAATGAGCTACAGCCCACACAAAGAAGTTTCTGAAAGAACTTTCACAAGCTTAATGGATATTAAATCCATGGTTTTAGAAGAAATGAGCCTTATTTAGGAGCCAGTTTCCCGATCTTGTCGCAGTATATTTAATGCTTCTTTGTGTCAACCCAGATGCCAAGGGAAGTCTCAAAGGCTAGCAGGGCCTCACAAAAGGTCCGGATCAAGCTGTTGGATGATTCAGATTTGCCCTTAGTTGTCATCTGGTTAAATACAGATTTGCAATTTGGATTACAGCCTAATACAAAGCTATATTCCAAGACTATGTCAAATATTTCTTTGTGGATCCCATCTCTCTAGTAGTTTCAAGTGTCCTGATAGATCAATATTTTCCTTTTCGCAAACCCTAATCTTTTTCTTACATGTTTTATTGAGCAAGTTACCAGTGAAGCTTCAATTTATCTTCTCTTGACATTTAGAAAGTCTGGACTGCTGAAACTGCTATGGGATTTTATGAATGTCAAATCACCTCATAGTCATCAAGAAAAATAAGTGTATATTTGACTTGAGACTCTTCGTAATTTTGTTAATTAATGGGTTATACTTATTTTTTTCTTCTTAATCAAGAAACCAAATATAATTGCTTTTGCCGCAATTATCAATGTGCTATACTCCCAAGCTTTTTGACAAATGATTCTATAAAGGACAAATTGATTTTGCCATCATAATGAGTAACATAAATGCTTGATCAAAATAATTACCTCTATGTTTCTGGCATTTTCATGTTCCTTCCTTGAGAAAAAAAAAAAAAAACTAAAATTTTTCCTAGTTACCTTCTTCCCAAAAATGTGGGATCACTGAGGGAACAGATTTTTGCTCTTAAAACACCTGCAAAAATAGTTATGGTCTTCTTCCAAAGAATTTTTATCCTGTGCAGCACTATTTAGCATTTAACACATCAAAGTCATGTCAAATTTTCCAGTCTTCTAATCTTCGTTTTACCAGAGGTAGGTGGAATACTGAGTGGCATTATTACAATTCTTTCCTAAATCAGAGATACTAAGATCTGCAAATGCCATACATGTGTAATAACTCTTCTTCACCCTTGTCCTTAATAAAAAGCTAAAATCACATCTGCACAGGCAAGGTTAACTCTCAAAAGGAGAAAAAAAAATTTAAGCTTCATATATGAGGCAAATAGCATGATCTTCGGAACCAGAGATGAGCGTAACTTGTCATAGTTATAGCTTAACTTTTTAAGCCTCTGACTCTTTATCCATGATACGCAAAATAACAATGAAATAATAATATCCAGCTTCCAGAACTATTCTGAGGCTTGTGCTGTGCTGTGTGTTCAGTCGCTCAGTTGTGTCCACCTCTCTGCAACCCTATGGACCTATAGCCTGTCAGGTTCCTCTGTCCCTGGGATTCTCCAGGCAAGAATACTGGAGAGGGTTGCCATTTCCTCCTCCAGGGGATCTTCCCAATGCAGGGATCGAAGTGGCAACTCCTGCATTGCAGGCAGATGCTTTTACCACTGAGCCACTGGTTGAGATAATCCACCACAGAAGATGGGCACCTAATAGACCTTTCAATAAATGGCAGCTATTTTTATTAAATTTTTTCCTGGACAAAACTCTTCAGTTCCACCAAGGCCATTTAATTTGACTAATGTAAACAAAACCAGGAGTTCAAGTGACAAAAGAAAAGAAAATAATGTCAGTTTCAGCTGAATCAGATCTGACACAGAACAGGAAAGGACTGTTCAGAGGAAGGAAATAGAGCTGAGCTGATTACTCTCTGAAGTGAATCCTACAGAGAGTCATCTGGATAATTATTTGTTTCATTCATACATCACAGAATCAGCAATTTAGCCCTTCCACTCAGCCACTTTCTTTTCTTTCATCCTTTCTTATATTTTCCAACTTCATAGGTATGTTTACATGAAAGTCAATCAACACTGTAGGAGGCAATAAGGGAACTATATGTGATTTTGAGTTAGGGTAGTTTGAAATCAGGACTGAATTCTGAATTAGCCAGATTGCCTGTTTACAGTGCCCATGTACACCAAAGCCAAAATACTTGCTCAAATACTTTATTAGGAAATTGTTTTTCCTAATCAGGGCTACCCTGATGGCTCAAATGGTAAAGAACCCGCCTGCAATGCAGGATACCAGGGTTCAATCCCTGGGTTGGAAAGATCCCCTGGAGAAGGGCATGGCAACCCCTTTTCATGGCAAATACTTTTAAATATTCTTGTCTAGAGAATTCACAGACAGAGGAGCCTGGCGAGCTATAGTCCATTGGGTCGCAAAGAGTCTGAGGGACTAACACATAACACTTTGTAATTGATCCCAAAACTCTTATGATAGAGATAAGAGGTTATATGAAGTCTACCTGTGCTTACTTAGAAGCTATAGTATATTAAAATTATACATTGTCAACCCTGGTTTGTCGAGGTTTGCCTGGAGTCTGTGCATAGTGAGGTCATAACTGGGCTAGAGTCAATGGAGAAAGATCTCCAGCCAGCTGAGAACCAGTGGAATACTGGGCAAGGGCCTGTACCACCAACATGATTCCAGCTCGTTCTATTAAATCTAGAGTGTCATTCACCACTGCTGATCCAACCATGAGCAGCTGCATGACTTTGCAGCCAATAAGGCTACTGGGAGGATACTGCCCACACTGCAACCAAAGATGGAAAATAGACCTCCTCAGACTGCAAAGCACCACCCACTGTTGTGCTCTAGTTTTAACAGACAGCAAGTTTCCCATCTTTTGTGGCTTATTAAACCTGGACAATTCTGAAAACCTTTGATTGCTTACAGCTATGGTAGCCATAAACAAGACCTCATCACAGTCGTCCACAACTCACCAGAGAGCCCTCTGATTCCTACCTTTCATTTCAACTGTGCTAGCACCTGATTTAATCATTTTTATATTTCTACAAAGGCTTAATAATTATATGTAATGGTCACATAATACTCTGTTAGAAGGTGGGGAACCCATAGTCCTCTACAGTTGGACATTTCAATTACTTTTCCTATGAAGAAGAATGTCCTTTATCAAAATTTCCTTCTCGGGGGAAAAAAAATACAAACTACTGAATCAAAGGCCATCACTTTTACAGTTTTTGATGTGAAACACTAAAAACACTAACTCACAGGACCATTTTATCTACTACTGTGGGCAAGAATCCCTTAGTAGAAATGGAGCAGCCCTCATAGTCAACAAGAGTCTGAAATGCAGTACTAGGGTGCAATCTCAAAAATGACAGAATGATCTCTGTTCATTTCCAAGGCAAACCATTGATTATCACAGTAATGAAAGTCTATGCCCTAACCAGTAATGCTGAAGAAGCTGAAGTTGAACAGTTCTAGGAAGACCTACAGGACCTTATGGAACTAACGCCCCCAAAAGATGTCCTTTTCATTATAGAGGACTAGAATGCAAAAGTAGGAAGTCAAAGATACCTGGAGTAACAGGCAAATTTGGCCTTGGAATACAAAATGAAGCAGGGTAAAGGCAAGCAGAGTTTTGCCAAGAGAATGCACTGGTCATAGCAAACACCCTCTTCCAACAGCAACACAAGAGAAGACTCTACACATGGACATCACCAGATGGTCAATACTGAGATCAGACTGATTATATTCTTTGAAGTCAAAGATGGAGAAGCTCAACACAGTCAGCAAAAGCAAGACTGGGAGCTGACTGTGGCTCGGACCATTAACTCCTTATTGCAAAATTCAGACTTAAATTGAAGTAAGTATGGAAAATAACAAGACCATTCAAGTATGACCTAAATCAAATCCTTTCTGATTATACAGTGGAAGTGAAAAACAGAGTCAAGGGATTAGATCTGACAGACAGAGTGCCTGAAGAATAATGGACAGAGGTTTGTGACACAGTACGGGAGGCAGTGATCAAGACCATCCCCAAGTAAAAGAAATGCAAAAAGGCAAAATGGTTGTCTGAGGAGGCCTTACAAACAGCTGAGAAAAGAAGAGAAGCTAAAAGCAAGAGGAAAAAAAGAAAGATATACCCATCTGAATGCAGAGTTCCAAATAGCAAGGAGAGATAAGAAAGACTTCCTCAGTGATCAGTGCAGAGAAATACAGGAAAACAATAGAATGGGAAAGACTAGAGATCTCTTCAAGAAAATTAGAGATACCAAAGGAACATTTCATGCAAAGATGGGTGCGTTAAAGGACAGAAATGGTATGGAGCTAACAGAAGCAGAAGATACTAAGAAGTGGTGGCAAGAATACACAGAACTATGCAATAAAGATCTTCATCACCCAGATAATCACAATGGTGTGATCACTCACCTAGAGCCAGACATTCTGGAATGTGAAGTCAAGCGGGCCATAGGAAGCATCACTACGAACAAAGCTAGTGGAGGTGATGGAATTCCAGTTGAGCTGTTTCAAATCCTGAAAGATGATGCTGTGAAAGTGCTGCACCCAATATGGCAGCAAATTTGGAAAACTCAGCAGTGACAACAGGGTGGAAAATGTCAGTTTTCATTCCAATTCTGAAGAAAGGCAATGCCAAAGAATGCTCAAACTACCACACAATTGTACTCATTTCAATGCTAGCAAAGTAATATTCAAAATCCTCCAAACCAGGTTTCAACAGTACATGAACCATGAACTTCCAGATGTTCAAGCTGGATTTAGAAAAGGCAGAGGAACCAGAGATTAAATTGCCAACATCTGCTGGATCTTAGAAAAACAAGAAAGTTCCAGAAAAACATCTACTTCTGCTTTCTTGACTATGCCAAAGCCTTTGACTGTGTGGATCACAATAAACTGTGGAAAACGCTTCAAGAGATGGGAATGCCAGACCACCTGACCTGCCTCCTCAGAAATCTGTATGCAGGTCAAGAAGCAAGAGTTAGAGCTGGACATGGAACAGCAGACTGGTTTCAAATAGGGAATGGAGTATGTCAAGGCTGTATATTGTCACCCTGCTTATTTAACTTATATGCAGAGTACATCATGTGAAATGCCAGGCTGGATGAAGTGCAAGGTGGAATCAAGATTTCCTGGAAAAATATCAATAACCTCAGATTTGCAGATGACACCAGCCTTATAGCAGAAAGTGAAGAAAAATTAAAGAGCCTCTTGACGAAAATGAAAGGGGAGAGTGAAAAATTTGGCTTAAAACTCAACATTCAGAAAACTAAGATCATGGCATTCATGAAGTGATGGCAAATAGATGGAGAAACAATGGAAACAGTGGCTGACTTTATATTTGGGGGCTCCAAAATCAGTGCAGATGGTGATTGCAGCCATGAAATTAAAAGACACTTGCTCCTTCGAAGAAAAGTTATGACCAACCTATTCAGTTCAGTTCAGTTCAGTTCAGTTGCTCAGTCGTGTCCGACTCTTTGTGACCCCATGAATCGCAGCACGCCAGGCCTCCCTGATCATCACCATCTCCCGGAGTTCACTCAGACTCACGTCCATCGAGTCCGTAATGCCATCCAGCCAATTCATCCTCTGTCGTCCCCTTCTCCTCCTGCCCCCAATCCCTCCCAGCATCAGAGTCTTTTCCAATGAGTCAACTCTTCACATGAGGTGGCCAAAGTACTGGAGTTTCAGCTTTAGCATCATTCCTTCCAAAGAAATCCCAGGGCTGATCTCCTTCAGAATGGACTAGTTGGATCTCCTTGCAGTCCAAGGGACTCTCAAGAGTCTTCTCCAACACCACAGTTCAAATGCCATCAATTCTTCGGCGCTCAGCCTTCTTCACAGTCCAACTCTCACATCCATACATGACCACAGGAAAAACCATAGCCTTGACTAGACGGACCTTAGTCGGCAAAGTAGTGTCTCTGCTTTTGAATATGCTATCTAGGTTGGTCATAACTTTTCTTCCAAGGAGTAAGCATCTTTTAATTTCATGGCTGCAGTCACCATCTGCCGTGATTTTGGAGCCCAAAAAAATATTACAATAAAAAGCAGAGACAGTACTTTGCTGATAAAGGTCCATCTAGTCAAAGCTATGGTTTTTCCAGTAGTCATGTATGGATCATAAAGAAAGCTGAGTGCTGAAGAATTGATGCTTTTGAACTGTGGTGTTGGAGAAGACTCTTGAGAGTCCCTTGGACTGCAAGAAGATCAAACCAGTCCATTCTACAGGAAATCAGTCCTGAATATTCATTGGAAGGACTGATGCTGAAGCTGAAACTCCAACAATTTGGCCACCTGATGGGTAGAACTGACTCATTAGAAAAGAACCTGATGCCGGGAAAGGTTGAAGGCAGGAGGGGAAGCGGACAACAGAGAATGAGGTGGTGGATGGCATCACTGACTCGATGGACATGAGTTTGAATAGGCTCCAGGAGTTGATGGTGGACAGGGAAGCCTGGCCTGCTGCAGTCCATGGGGTCACAAAGAGTTGGACATGACTGAACGACTGTGCTGAAATGAACTGTACTAAAATTCTTTCCAAAGAGTTGAGCCTGTTTACAATACAAACAAAATAAATTAAAAATATCCATCTCATTTTGCATCCAGCAACAATGGATTGTTTCAAATATTTGATTAAAATATGCCAATTTATTGTTTTAGTATGTATTACTTTGATATTAATATTTCTTCCTATTGCTTTATACAAATCTTCATATTTTAAATATATTAACACTATTTCTGATGTATGCTGAAAATATTCTTCCCCAATGTCTGCTTTGGCTTTTTTTTGTAGCGGTTGTTTTTGTGCTTCAAATTCTAGTCTTAAATTAACGAACATTAACTGAGAGCTTACTGTGTGTCAGGCATTTAAGGAACATGCAGGGACTGCAAGATGGACATGGCTGCTGTTCTCGTTCAGTTGCATCCAAGAGGAAAATGTAATGATCAAGAATGCATTACACATGGGATTGAGTTTCTAAGCTTCACAAGAAACCATCAGTTTAAGACTCATTGACTAGACCTGTATCACACTGCCATACTAGTAGCAAGAAAACTTAGTGAAGCATTTCTGTTTACCTGGGCACAATGACACTCTGAAGAATACCAAGGGCTTCTCAATAAGAAAAAAGCAAGAAGAGATATTAGGAAGCCCATCTAACAGTGTCCACCTCAAGAAGACTATCTACAAAAAAATAATAGTTGCTGTAATGAGTACAATATAAAAGGTATGATGCTGCTAGTAAGGAATAAGGACTAATGAGGAATGGAACTATATTAGATAGGATGTTTCTCTTATTACACAGGAAAGCCTCTTAAAGAGGTGATAAAGTGTGATGGGAAGGATGAGAAGGAGTCAGTCTTAGAGGCAGAAGGAATTAAAAATGCAAAGGTTTTGAGGCAGGAAAAACTTTTTTTCACAAAACTAAAAGGCTAGTGGAGCCGTGAGTGCAGGGGAAAGGGCCACAAGATGAAGCTGGGTGTGATGTGCTTAGTCACTCAGTCATGGCCCACTCTTTGCATCCCCATAGACTGTAGCATGCCAGGCTCTTCTGTCCTTGGACTTCTCCATGGAAGAATACTGGAGGGTTCCCATTCCCTCCTCCAGGGGATCTTTCCAACCCAGGGATCGAACCCAGGTCCCGCACATTGCAGGTGGATTCTTTACTGTCTGAATCACCAGGGAAGCCTAAGATGAAGCTGCAGAGGGGGTCAAAGTCTGGGTCTTAAAAGGCCATGGTGGCAACCCACTCCAGTGTTTTTGCCTGGAGAATCCCAGGGACGGAGGAGCCTGGTGGGCTACTGTCTATGCGGTCGCACAGAGTCAGACATGACTGAAGCGACTTAGCAGCAGCAGCAGCAGTAGAGTGCTTTGATCTTCCAGTAAGGGACAATCTTTGGTGTGATGTCTTACATAATCTGATTTACATAGTAAGAAGATTATTCCAGCTGCTATTTGGAAAAAGGGTTGTAGAGGACAAAAGTAGAAGTGAGGGTCTGGACCTCATTCTGTATAGGTCCAGATGAGAAAGAGTGATTTTCTTGACCAAGATGGTGGAGTAGTGATGAGGAGAGGAAATAGGGTCATTATAAATCTCAGGGAAAAAATTACCAGGATATGCTGATCAATGCAAAGAAATAGAGGAAAAGAACAGAATGGGAAAAACTAGAGATTTCTTCAAGAAAATTAGAGATACTAAGGGAACATTTCATGCAAAGATGGGCTCAAAAGGACAGAAATGGAATGGACCTAACAGAAGCAGAAGATATTAAGAAGAGGTGGCAAGAATACATGGAAAAACTGTACACAAAAGATCTTCACGACCCAGATAATCATGATGATGTGATCACTAATCTAGAGCCAGACATCTTGGAATGTGAAGTCGGGTGGACCTTGGAAAGCATCACTACGAACAAAGCTAGTGGAGGTGATGGAATTCCAGTTAAGCTGTTTCAAATCCTGGAAGATGATGCTGTGAAAGTGCTGCACTCAATATGCCAGCAAATTTGGAAAACTCAGCAGTGGCCACAGGACTGGAAAAGGTCAGTTTTCATTCCGATCCCAAAAAAAGGCAACGCCAAAGAATGCTCAAAGTAATGCACAATTGCACTCATCTCACATGCTAGTAAACTAATGCTCAAAACTCTCCAAGCCAGGCTTCAGCAATACGTGAACCATGAACTTCCTGATGTTCAAGCTGGTTTTAGAAAAGGCAGAGGAACCAGAGATCAAATTGCCAACATCTGCTGGATCATCGAAAAAGCAAGAGAGTTCCAGAAAAACATCTATTTCTGCTTTATTGACTATGCCAAAGCCGCTGACTGTGTGGATCACAATAAACTGTGGAAAATTCTGAAAGAGATGGGAATACCAGACCACCTGACCTGCCTCTTGAGACATCTGTATGCAGGTCAGGAAGCAACAGTTAGAACTGGACATGGAACAACAGACTGGTTCCAAATAGGACAAGGAGTGTGTCAAGGCTGTATATCGTCACCCTGCTTATTTAACTTCTATGCAGAGTACATCATGAGAAATGCTGGACTGGAAGAAGCACAAGCTGTAATCAAGATTGCCGGGAGAAATATCAATAACCTCAGATGTGCAGATGACACCACCCTTATGGCAGAAAGTGAAGAGGAACTCAAAAGCCTCTTGATGAAGGTGAAAGAGGAGAGTGAAAAAGTTGGCTTAAAGCTCAACATTCAGAAAACGAAGATCATGGCATCCGGTCCCATCGCTTGATGGGAAATAGATGGGGAAACAGTGGAAACAGTGTCAGACTTTATTTTTGGGGGCTCCGAAATCACTGCAGATGGTGACTGCAGCCATGAAATTAAAAGACGCTTACTCCTTGGAAGAAAGTTATGACCAACCTAAATAGTATATTCAAAAGCAGAGACATTACTTTGCTGACTAAGGTCCATCTAGTCAAGGCTATGGTTTTTCCTGTGGTCATGTATGGATGTGAGATTTGGACTGTGAAGAAGGCTGGGCGCCGAAGAATTGATGCTTTTGAACTGTGGTGTTGGAGAAGACTCTTGAGAGTCCCTTGGACTGCAAGGAGATCCAACCAGTCCATTCTGAAGGAGATCAACCCTGGGATTTCTTTGGAAGGAATGATGCTAAAGCTGAAACTCCAGTACTTTGGCCACCTCATGTGAAGAGTTGACTCATTGGAAAAGACCCTGATGCTGGGAGGGATTGGGGGCATGAGGAGAAGGGGACGACAGAGGATGAGATGGCTGGATGGCATCACGGACTTGATGGACGTGAGTCTGAGTGAACTCGGGAGATGGTGATGGACAGGAAGGCCTGGCGTGTTGCTATTCATGGGGTGGCAAAGAGTCGGACACGACTGAGCGACTGAACTGAACTGAACTGATGCTGAAAGTTGGATTCTGAAGAAAGAGAAGAAATCAAGAATGGGTCCAAGATTTCTGGCTTGAACAATCAGAAGACAGGTGGACTTGCTATTTACCAATAGCATTTGTGACTCAGATGGTGAAGAATCTGCCTGCAATGCAGGAGACTCAGGTTCAATCCCTGGGTCAGAAAGATTCCCTGGAGAAGGGAACGGCAACCCTCCCCAGTGTTACCGCCTGGAGAATTCCATGGACACAAGAATCTGGTGGACTACAGTCCATGGGATTGCAGAGTCGGACATGACTGAGCAACTAACACACAAACAAAACAATAACAACAGCAACAACAAAATAGGATTGACAATGGCGAGGGTAGAGAAATCAAGAGCTTAGGATAAGACATGTTAAAATCAGAGCTTCTATTAACCCTTCAAATGGAGAGATCAAGCAGGCAGTTTAAAATACTATAAGCCAAAAGCTCAAAGGAAAAATCAAAGCTAAATATATGGATATGAAAATCAGCAAGATATAGATAACATTTAGAGGTATGAGTATCAGTAAGATAATAGATAGAGAAAGTATGCAAAATAGAAGAGGGCTCAGGAAAGGCAATAGAAATATTTAATGAGGAAAAAAGTTCTCAGCAAAAAGACTGAGAAAGAGCAGTTAGAGAGTTAAGAGGAATACCAGCAGAGTGTGGTGTCACTGAAGAAAAAAGAGGAATGTTTCAAAAAAGAGACAGAGATAGCTCTTTTCAAAGTTCATAGGAGACAAAATAAGGGGAGAATGGAGATGTGTACTTGTATAGACTTATCCATAAGTGTATATAAGAGGACTAACAATAAAATGCTTGCTGCTGCTGCTAAGTTGCTTCAGTAGTGTCCGACTCTGTGCGACCCCAGAGACGGCAGTCCACCAGGCTCCCCTGTCCCTGGGATTCTCCAGGCAAGAATACTGGAGTGGGTTGCCATTTCCTTCCAATGCATGAATGTGAAAAGTGAAAGTGAAGTTGCTCAGTCGTGTCCGACTCCGTCCATGGGATTTTCCAGGCAGGAGAACTGGAGTGGGGTGCCATTGCCTTCTCCGGATAAAATGCTTAGACTCATAAAAACACAGCAATGATACAAGTCTTAGAACTTACCTGATCCAATCTCTTCAAGCCAACAAATAAGAAAACCCAAACCAAGAGTGGTTAAGTAATTTTCCCATAACTTGTCCATAATTATTGGCTATGTAGGAAGAAATCTGAAACTAAAACCCATCCCATCATTTTCCAATATAATGTTTTTTTCCCACTTATTTATTTATTCCCAATAAATAAAAATCTATTTATTTTTGTTTTCAGAAATGGACATGGAGGGATAAGGAAAATGTTTAATTGCTTAAATGCAAAGAAAGCTTCCTGTAGCTAAGCCAAAGGTTTAGACTTTCATTAGAAGGAATAGAGAGAGAAATTAAATGTTGATAGTGAACATACCTGTATTGAATCCATACAGACATAACTATTATACACATCTTTCCAAATAATAAAACATGGATGACTCAATGACAATGATTAAGTGGAAAGCTAGAGACAGAAAGTCCTTGTTTGCATCAGTATCCCTAGCCAGGAAAACAACTTACTTGCCTATTTGCTTGCTTCCTACTCACCCTATCCAGCTCAAGAACATGTAAAGTTGAAGGCTCTAGTGAAACAACATATTTTCTTACTTCCATATGGCTTTAAACATTCCTGCTACCAGTCATAAGCAACACTAAAGAAGACATTATTGACAAGTCAATGCAAGACTATTGTGAAGCACATCCCACACTAACAGCTTCTAATATGAGCTCTTTGTATAATACCGGACATCACCATGTTCTGCTTATGTTTCAGTCATCAATCTAAAATGATAAACAATGTACAAGTATATTTCTTACAATCTTAAATTTTACTGGCTTTTAATTCCATCACATACTGTAGAGTCATGTTCTTTCTGGGAAGTAAATCACATTGACAATTCACTACAAATATTGATTAAGTCTTTAATGAATCATATAGTAGATTCTTAGATAGTTTCCTAATGAAATCTCTCTATAAGAGGTTAATTTCTAATCTGATTTTTCTCTTACCCAGAGTTTTCACATTCTTGAGAAGTTACTGAAAAGTATGTTGCCTAATTATGTATAGTGTTGTATGAACCATAAAAATCTATCTTTGTTCTAAAATTTTCTCATTTGTTAGAAATTGAATAACTTAAAATGCTAAAGCATGCCATTCTCTGCTTCTGGAGACACAAAGGAGCAGATGGTTCTGGAATAATTATTATGATACTTTAGACACATTTTTATATTATGTAAACAGAACCAAGCAAAGTGATTAATCTAAGTGAAAATTAACTTCACATAAGTGCAGAATATCATGAAGATATTTTAAAGAAAGTTGTATTCTTATTTCTAGCTAAATGTATTCCATATCTATCTAGTGAACACATCTTGAACATGTTTTCCCTAGTTAATTCTTGAAAGATTTCCACTTTGAGGAAGAAAACTGACTCATAACTTTGATAGCTTTTCCAGTTGATTTTGTTGTCTCCAAAGGGTTCAACAGCCTAAAAGAACTGGATGGCACCTGTGTTTAAGCCACAAAAGATGAACTGACCAGAAAAATATCTTAAAGAAGAACACAATATAGATAAAATATGAAGCACAATTTGCCCAGACAATCATAATACACCTTGCCAATTCTAGTCCTTAGTTCTTAAGAGAACTTTGTCCATAGTGAATAAACTGTTTTGTAATATGCCTGTCCATTGGAACAGTTATTATCAACTCCAGCACTCAGTGGTTAGAAACAAGCTGTTGCTTTCTTTCTCACTAACTCCAGGATGCTGCTGCTGCTTCTGCTGCTAAGTCGCTTCAGTAGTGTCCGACTCTGTGCGACCCTATAGACAGACTGAGCTGAAAATCTTGGTTTAAATGGCTCTAGACTGTAGTGTTCAGCTCAGTTCAGTCGCTCAGTTGTGTCCGACTCTTTGCAACCCCATGAATTGCAGCACGCCAAGCCTTCCTGTCCATCACCAACTCTTGGAGTTCACTGAGACTCGCATTCATTGAGTCAGTGATGCCATCCAGCTATATCATCCGGTCGTCCCCTTCTTCTCCTGCCCCCAATCCCTCCTAGCATCAGTCTTTTCCAATGAGTCAACTCTTCCCATGAGGTGGCCAAAGTACTGGAGTTTCAGCTTTAGCATCATTCCTTCCAAAGAAACCCCAGGGCTGATCTCCTTCAGAATGGACTGGTTGGATCTCCTTGCAGTCCAAGGGACTCTCACGAGTCTTGTCCAACACCACAGTTCAAAAGCATCAATTCTTTGGCGCTCAGCCTTCTTCACAGTCCAACTCTTTGACTGTTATCAACTCTCTCCAGGAGAAATAGTCTCCATGTCCATCCACTCCAGACCTCTGGGACTAGACATGGATATAATCTAGGCTCTGGGACCTCCACTACACTGAGTCAGCTCCACATTTGTAGCAAAGGACAAATATGCAGTGATAATGGCCAGGCAGTAACTGGAAGAGAGTAGCATCTGCACCACCTTCTCTTCCGTCTCATAAATTTTTAGATCATCTACATAGAGAAAAGTGAAACATATTTGGATCTATTTTTCCCAAAGTAAATCCAGGCCCCTTCCAGGAAAGAAGGGCTCAATCTCTTGAGCAGATACTGAAAGACGATGTGATGATCCAATATACAACATGGTACCACAGTATATTATATATAAAATCCATAGTAAGATAAATGAGTCATCTCCAAGACAAGCTCAAGAATGTCTCACCAGACTAATGATCTTGATGTTGACAATGAAATCCTTAGAGAATGACAGCAATGTGGTCTTTTTCAACAGCTGAGTTCCTTCAACTTTTCACTCTTAGGTGAAATGCATTTTAGTGGTTACATGTACTTGCTGTGGAGTCATACCACCTGGCTTAACACATGGCTCGATGGCATTGCTCTGTAGAGAGATGACTTTAAGCAAGTTTCTCAAGCACTGGAATCTTAGTTTCTTTATCTGCAAAATGGGATCTATTTTATAAGGTTGTTAGGAGCATTTAAGAAAGAAAACATAGATGAAACTATTTGGTGCAACACTTACTGCAATCAAAAAAAAAGTTAGTAGAGATGAAAAGCTATTAATTGCTCTTTATTTATGTATAAATAGTCAGAACCGGAGCCCATCTCTGCTGAGTACTCTCTCCTTTGTTTGCTTCCCTATAGAATGGAAAGTCAATGACTGACACGATGAATCCTTCAGTGCTCACCAGAGCAGCCCGAACAAAGATAATACTGATATAATTTCATGATCAAGTTAGATTCAAGTTTTCCAGTAGCCATGTATGGATGTGAGAGTTGGACCATAAAGAAAGCTGAGCTCCGAAGAATTGATGCTTTTGAATTGTGGTGTTGGAGAAGCTTGAGAGTCCCTTAGATTGCAAGGAGATCAAACCAGTCCATCCTAAAGGAGATCAGTCCTGAATATTCACTGGAAGGACTGATGCTGAAGCTGAAGCTCCAATACTTTGGCCACCTGATGTGAAGAACTGACTCATCGAAAACGACCCTGATGCTCAGAAAGGTTGAAGTCAGAAGGAGAAGGGGACGACAGAAGATGAGATGGTTGGATGGCATCACTGACTCGATGGACATGAGTTTGAGCAAGCTCCGGGAGTTGGTGATGGACAGGGAAGCCTGGCGTGCTGCAGTCAACTGGGTCGCAAAGAGTTAGACATGACTGACTGACTGACTGACTATTAGAAGCTAGTAACAGAACTACAATAATTGCTGTTGTCCAACTTTGTTTGGACATGTTATTAATGTCCAATAAATTATCCATAATAAATTATCATGTTATTAATATATTTCATCCTCATGACCAGAAAATGTGTTTAAGTAACAAAAAAGAAATATTTGATTTTAATACTTTTCAATTTTTAGTACCCTAAGGCCTACATTTACTTTCCACGTTTACAAATGTAGATCTCCAATAAGCATGGACTAAGGCACTTCATAAAAACCAAAGCTGAAACACAACGCCAATGGTGTAAATAACAATAAGACTACTTTAAATGTATATACTATACATTTAAGTATACTTTATGTATATACTTTATATATTTTTTATAATATTTATGTATATTTTAATAGTATATAAATAATATATACTAATTTTATATAGTATATAAATAATATATAAAGTATATACTTTATAAAGTATACTTTAAATGTATATACTATACATTTAAGAATACTTTAAATGTAAATACTACAGCATATACATATAACTTACAAATGCATGCTATATAATTAAAATGTTGTAAGTACATAGATAAGGACTAGAAAAAGTTCAGGAAAAAAATTAAAATAGCTAGATTTTGTTGAAGAGACAAAATTTCCAGGAAAATAAAGATTTTTTAAAAAATGTTTCACTGTTATTATGTTGCTTACATGTCATTTTACACTGTTCACATAACCATACCTACTAAACTCTTTTTAAAAATCTAGCTATTTGACTATGGAAAGTTGCTCATTATTATTTTTTTTTTTTTGGTCATACACATAAAAAACAGTAAGCAATCTCATTGTCTAAAGAACTTCTCTGTAATAGTTTATAAACCTACTAAAACATTATGAAAAATTCATAAGGAATCCTCAAATAGTTGAAAATAGTTATACTAGGATTCCTAATAGCAGATAAATGGTTGTTAAATGTTGCAAATATCTAGAAATTAGATCTACTAGTTAGCTTTCTAATCTAGACACTAAAAGTGATAGACTTACTGAGAAATTATTTTTATGTAGCTATTTCTATTGAGAAATATCTTTCAACATGGGTTAGATTTTTATAAATGCACCATTTAATGTGTTTGAGAAAGTATTTACCCCCATTTACAACTTATTGACCATTTTATGTGTGATTATACCCATTTATCTATAAGAATACAATAAGGAGCATCTTCAGCATTGACAATTACATTTAAACACAATCTTTAACCCTAACAAAGATATATATAAAGAGACATTCAAATCCAAGTACAGATTAACATCGGCCATCCAAGAATCTAAATGCATTAACCTCATGGTCAATAACACTGTTTAGGAATGTGCAGACAGTTTTACTATTATATCTAAAAATTGTCCCCCATCCCAACCCTGCAATGAACTTCTTCAAGTGTAAGCAAAATTATCTAAAGCAGTGATCCCCAAGCTTTTTGGCACCAGGGACCTGTTTCACGAAAGAATTTTTTCACAGACAGGAAGGGTGATGGTTTGGGGATGATTCAAGTACATTACATTTATTGTGTGCTTTTTATTTTTATTACATCAGCTCCACTTCAGATCATCAGGCATTAGATTCCAGAGGCTGGAGACCCCTGATTAAAGAACATGAGTATGAAAATGATTAGCCAGAGAGGAACTGAGCCAGTGGCCCTGTCTTCCGCTTGGTAAGATGTGAGTGACTGAACATTTATCTAACAGGTGCCTAGAGTCTGTCATAGGACTATCAGAACTTTTGCACAAGTTTTGGCTGAACTAAGCATTCAATGAAGAAAATTACAGTGATAAATCAAGGAACAAAAATTATTCTCTGTCCATTTCTTAATTATTTTAGGTGATTACCCTGAAAGTGTTTCAGATCTAGATTACTCAGAAGAGCATTTTAAATCTCCACTTCACTTTGCAAATTTAGTTAATATAAGATTTCTAGCTAATACTCTACGGTATCTTTCTACAAAGACACTTTCAGTAAGGCAGTTTGAGCACTGGTATGTAAACTCTTCTATGAAAGTCAGGTATATATGAAAGCAGGGTTTCATCATATAGAGGATGGAGCATATTTGGTGGGTCAACCAGAGTTGATTAGGCAACATTTTAAAGGAAAAGCAATTAGGACATAATGGTATTTTGATGTTTGACTATTTCCACATGTATGATGCATGAAAATGAAGAATAGCTAGAGTCTAAATAATTCTGAAAAGCTTTTTCTTTTTTTTAACTCTGAAAAGTTTTATCAAGGGCAACTCTAAATCATGCTTTGCTTGTTGTTCTTGTTGAAAGCATTCCTTAATGTTGATCTGTTTGTTCTTCTAGAATGTTGAGAGGAGGCGGGGGGATCTCAAGCTGATTAATAATGTTTTTCTTTGAATTTGTTTTTTTGAGTCCCACAGTTCCGTATTTACATAAATGGGTGCCCTGCTGCTGTTAAATCATTCATCCATGTTTGTCTAGAAACTGTTTCCTATAAAGCTAAGCCCATATGTTTTGCAAGGCTTTTTCTCCCTCTTAAAAATAAACCTGAATTTCCCCATTGCACTACCACAAATGAGTATTCTAGATATGATTTGTTATCATTTCCCCACAAAGGAAAATTAGAAAGTATGTAATAATAACCAATCTAACATGCCTCCACAACTACTTTAATATCAGATTCTAATTCTTCTTCATTTACTTGAAGCTTCATCTGCTTATAAGGAGAGAGAAAAAACCCTCGGTAACTTGGCTACAAGAAGAAAAAAAAAAAGTGGTTATTATAGTCAGAGTTTAGACCATAAAACTGCAACTAGCCTACTTTTTTCCAAGTATCATAAATGCTTAAATTTTATTTTTCCTAGTTTTGGGAAATATGAGGCAGGCACTTTTTTAGAAAACAAAATTCTTTTAAAAGCCATGATCATAAATTTGTAAGGTTGAAGCCCAAACTATTGAATTTGTTCATGAAAAAGTCATAGTAGTCTTTTTAATGCTGCCAAAAGAAAGAAAGAAAGAAAATTCTGACTTGTGAAAGTATAGTAAATTTTAGGGACTTTTTCAGGTCATCAATAATACTAGCTCCCAAATAAAATCCCAAGGGAGTTAATCTTCCAATAATAAGGAAGAAGTTTAGGTTTTGCCAGTGGAGAAAATTTTGAAGTCAGATATTGATATATTTTCTAGATTCTTACTACTACCATTAGCAGCAAATAGGAAGCATCAAGGCTTGAAGACTTTGGTTCTCTCTTCCGCCCCCTCAACTCATTCCCCTTTAAGCTATTTGATTTAAAAACAAGCTGTGTTTTTCTTCCATTATTCTCCACCCCAAGTTTGGATGATGGGAGCACATCGCTGTTTGGTCGAGCTGCAGTCCCTGCCTTTTCACTACTTCTCTTTTTGAAAGAGATAAACACTTCTTGTCACCCACAGCTGTTCCTCCAGATGTCCCTGAACGAGGACCAAAATCAGCTCACCCGGGCCTTAAATGTGGTCTCCTCGGGCATTCCTGTGAGAGCTGCTGTCTTCTCTAGGTGAGACCTCTCTCAGTTCCAGCGCGCCTCAGGGAAGAGACCTTTCCTTCCTCACCCTCTGAAGAACATCTGCCCACCAAGAGCCGGGCAAGCCTCTCTGACCAACTGGGCTCGGGAACAGGCAGCCCCACAGTCAAGTGACCCATCCCGGAGAAGGCAAGAACAACGGCTGTCAGCTGGGAGCCAGGCAGAGAGAAACTGCAGAGAGAGATTTCTTCCTAAGGAAGGAAATCGGAGGGCTTGCCTGCTGTTGAATTCAGAGTTCATTTGTTGAGGATGTAATGTGTGCTGTGTAGCTGGCACACATCATTTTATTTAAACCTTACTCTACGATGTACTGAATCTCATTACCGTTTCACAAACTGGAAAACCAAAGGAGTCTATGAATAAGGATTCTTTGGGTGAAACTGCCAGGAATCCAATTCAAACTATTTTAAGCAAAGGAATTTAGTTGGCTCAAACAACTGGAAAATCTACAGCACTGCCTTCAGGCCTGGCTGAGGCCAGAGGTTCAAAGGTTATCATACTGCTGGCTTCATCTTCTTTGCTCAGTCTTGTTTCCCTCTGTGTTGGCCCTATTCTGAGACAGACTCTCGCCATGTATGTCAAGGATGACCACCATCGTGCCAGGCTGACATCAGCCTTAGAGCTCACAATCCCAGAGGGGAGAAAGAGTGCCTTTTTCCTGACAATTCTGAGGAAAAACGTTCCAAGGAAGTCTCCGGTTTTTTGGCTTGGATCACATCACTCTATCTGAACCAATGATTTGAACAGGGCACCCTGGCCAGGGTGGGTCACATGCCCATAGAGTAGTGAGAGGGTGTAATCAGCCTCAGCCAAACCACACAAAGAAGGTCCCCATAGAAAGAAGAGTTCAGTGACCAGAGAAAGTTAAGGAAAAGAAAATATGTTCAGGGAAAAAAAAAAATCCGTAGCTACCACATTCTTATAATATGAAAGTGAAGTCACTCAGTCGTGTCCAACTCTTTTCAATCCCATGGACTGTAGCCTACTAGGCTCCTCTGTCCATGGAATTTTCCAGGCAAGAGTTTTGGAGTGGGTTGCCATTCCCTTCTCCAGGGGATCTTCCCAACCCAGGGATCAAACCCGGGTCTCCCGCATTGCAGGCAGATGCTTTACCATCTGAGCCACCAGAGTTTAAAAATAAATTCTTATAATAGGAGGTGTAAATCCTGCCCAAGGTCACAGCACGAAGGTTCATTCTCATCTGAACTGACTCCAAATCCCCTATACTCCCACCGTAAGGAAAAGAGAAACATACAGGCAAACTAGCTGAGGAGAGAAGACTTTCAATATATCCACCAAATGACTCCAAAGTATCATTATTTTGGAAGTAAATCCATGGTAGATTCAGGTGTTGATGGGCTTTGATGTACTCCACCATAAAAGTGGACATCCTCTGAAAAACAGTGTTTTTCTGAATGATGGATTTCTAATTTAGGTTTAACCTCATAAACATAAAAATGTTTACTATACAATCTAACTTGTAATTAAAGCATTCCAAATATATATTTAAAGTGTTATTGCCATTTTTAAGAGAGAACATATATGGAATGGAATGGCTCAACATCATCACAGAAACATCAACCAGCATAAAATACTACTACACAGTTTCACCTGACAATCTCCTGAGGTAAGTGGAATTATTTACCCAAATCTTAAACTTAACTTTACATATCAGATTTTGTTATTTTTCTGTCAACTCCTTTACTTGTCAGGACAATATATAAAAACTAAAATAAAATGATAATTTGAGTAGGATAGAAGGTGGTCATATGCCACACCTAGCCTCCATCAACGTGCTCTGCTGTCTCTTGTTTGATGCTTCAAAAGTACAGTGAACTTTGAAATCAGATAATCAGTCATATCAGGAAGGTGTCAGTATGTTAAATTAATGCCTTTAGGAATTGTCCTTTTGTAAATGAACTTGTAAATAAATTACTGAAGATAATTGTTTTATGAAGGAAGTATCACAAAATAACATTTCTAAGAAAAAAACAGCAACTACACAGTCAGTGCCTCCAATATCTAAAGAAAAATAAAATACAGGCTTCTTTATAGGAAGCAGTCTTCGAATAATATTGTGGATGAAGAGACATGAATAGAGACTGAGGTAATGTGGCAGATCCGGGTCCCCACCTCACTCCCAGAGTTGAAAGGTGCTAGAGGATTAAGTTTTAGAGCTTGAAAGCTGGAGTCAGACAGATTTGGGATTGATTCAAAGATCAGTCATCTTTTTGCTATGGATCCACAAACAAGTTCCTCATCCTCTCTGATCATCTATTTATTCACTTATGAAACAGTAAATAATTTTTTGGAGGGTACTTATGAGAATTAAGGAAGATAATACTTTGAACTGCTTGTCACAAGTGCTTGGAAAATGATATTCAAACTTTCTACTGTTGTTATTGCTGCTTGAAGCCAATAGACTACAGCAACATGACATAGACACAATGCCTAGACTTCAATAATATAGCAAGCAGAAAAGTGCTAAAGGCTGAAAAACTGAGGTTTAGGGTTTTAGGCTTATGTCTTCCTTAACCTTCTAACTCTGCTGGAAAAGATAGAGGAAGCAATGGGAGAATTTTGCCTCTTTAAAACTTAAAAAGTAAGATTTGTAAATGTATAAAATATATGTATGTATACTATTCCATCTTGGAGAAGGGAATGGCAACCCTCTCCAGTATTCTTGCCTGGAGAATCCCATGGACAGAGGAGCCTGACAGGCCACACTGAGTGGGGTCACAAAGAGTCAGACATGACTGAAGCGACTTAGCATGCGCCCATACAAGCCATGGTTATCACACAATTTGGTGCAAATAGCCAATAGTCCCATATACCAGACTTGCTTGGGTTGTGCATAGAAATCTATCACATTTGTATTTCAGATGATAAAAGAGGGACCCAAACTTTGGGCCTCTAGGGCTCCTACACTGCATAATTAAGGAAGCATGCCCCTTTCCTGGTTTGAACAGGGGCCAAGGTACAGCAGCAATGTTAGTTAACAGAGCCTTGGTTCCAATCATATCCTTTCATCTTAAGTATTCACTGTTGAGGATAACTGCAGCACCTTCTTGCCATGATGGTACGGATGAAGATAGGAGGTCAGTGTCCAAATTTGCAGCTGATTAGGACTGATCATCCTAAGCACTGACTCAAAACCAGTCTGTATGGAACTTCAGGGAAACTCAATTACTTAACTAGAAGGCCAACCTGCAGGGGATCAGTGGTAGGAAAATTAATCCTATGTCTCCATGGTTAAAGCTGTAATTGTTTATAATCAAAACTATCCTTCAAAAATCCCTCAAACTGATCTAAAGCACAGTATACAAGGTTTATATACAGCAATCTTCACATTCATCTTAGTCACTAATATAGACAATCACTGACTTCAGCTGAAGAAAAAAAAACAGGAAAGTCTATAGACAAATACAAGGGCATTCAAATAATTTAGCTTTTAGAACAAGACTGAAATCTCTAGGCAAATGAAATCCTGGCAGAGAGTTCTAGAATGTTCCTACTCATGTACAGAGCTTACTTCATTCTCTTTTAGTAGAAAAATATCTCTGCAGCATTAAAAACACCCTCTTCCAACAACACAAGACTCTACACATGGACATCACCAGATGGTCAATACCGAAATCAGATTGATTATATACTTTGCAGCCAAAGATGGAGAAACTCTATACAGTCAACAAAAAGAAGACCAGGAGCTGACTGTGGCTCAGATCATGAACTCCTTATTACCAAATTCAGACTTCAATTGAAGAAAGTAGGGAAAACCGCTAGACCATTCAGGTATGACCTAAATAAAATCCCTTATGATTATACAGTGGAAGTGAGAAATAGATTTAAGGGCCTAGATCTGATAGATAGAGTGCATGATGAACTATGGACAGAGGTTCATGACACTGTACAGGAGACAGGGATCAAGACCATCCCCATGGAAAAGAAATGCAAAAAAGCAAAATGGCTGTCTGGGGAGGGCTTACAAATAGCTGTGAAAAGAAGAGAGGCGAAGAGCAAAGGAGAGAAGGAAAGATAAAAGCATCTGAATGCAGAGTTCCAAAGAATAGCAAGAAGAGATAAGAAAGCCTTCTTCAGCGATCAATGCAAAGAAATAGAGGAAAACAACAGAATGAGAAAGACTAGAGATCTCTTCAAGAAAATTAGAGATACCAAGGGAACATTTCATGCAAAGATGGGTTCAATAAAGGACAGAAATGGTATGGACCTAACAGAAGCAGAAGATATTAAGAAGAGGTGGCAAGAATACACGGAAGAACTGTACAAAAAAGATCTTCACGACACAGATAATCATGATGATGTGATCACTAATCTAGAGCCAGACACCTTGGAATGTGAAGTCAAGTGGGCCTCAGAAAGCATCACTACAAACAAACCTAGTGGAGGTGATGGAATTCCAGTTGAGCTGTTTCAAATCCTGAAAGATGATGCTGTGAAAGTGCTGCACTCAATATGCCAGCAAGTTTGGAAAACTCAGCAGTGGCCACAGGACTGGAAAAGGTCAGTTTTCATTCCAATTCCAAAGAAAGGCAATGCCAAAGAATGCTCAAACTACCGCACAATTGCACTCATCTGACACGCTAGTAAAGTAATGCTCAAAATTCTCCAAGCCAGACTTCAGCAATACATGAACCATGAACTTCCTGATGTTCAAGCTGGTTTTAGAAAAGGCAGAGGAACCAGAGATCAAATTGCCAACATCTGCTGGATCATCGAAAAAGCAAGAGAGTTCCAGAAAAACATCTACTTCTGCCTTATTGACCATGCCAAAGCCGTTGACTGTGTGGATCACAATAAACTGTGGAAAATTCTGAAAGAGATGGGAATACCAGACCACCTGACCTGCCTCTTGAGAAACCTATATGCAGGTCAGGAAGCAACAGTTAGAACTGGGCATGGAACAACAGACTGGTTCCAAATAGGAAAAGGAGTGCGTCAAGGCTGTATATTGTCACCCTGCTTATTTAACTTATATGCAGAGTACATCATGAGAAATTCTGGGCTGGAAGAAACACAAGCTGGAATCAACTTTGCCGGGAGATATATCAATAACCTCAGATATGCAGATGACACCACCCTTATGGCAGAAAGTGAAGAGGAGCTAAAAAGCCTCTTGATGAAAGTGAAAGAGGAGAGTGAAAAAGTTGGCTTAAAGCTCAACATTAAGAAAACTAAGATCATGGCATCCGGTCCCATCACTTCATGGGAAATAGAAGGGGAAGCAGTGGAAACAGTGTCAGACTTTAGTTTTTTTTGGGGGGGGCTCCCAAATCACTGCAGATGGTGACTGCAGCCATGAAATTAAAAGACGCTTACTCCTTGGAAGAAAAGTTATGACCAACCTAGATGGCATATTCAAAAGCAGAGACATTACTTTGCCAACAAAGGTCCATCTAGTCAAGGCTATGGTTGTTCCAGTGGTCATGTATGGATGTGAGAGTTGGACTGTGAGAAGGCTGAGCGCCGAAGAATTGATGCTTTTGAACTGTGGTGTTGGAGAAGACTCTTGAGAGTCCCTTGGACTGCAAGGAGATCCAACCAGTCCATTCTGAAGGAGATCAGCCCTGGGATTTCTTTGGAGGCAATGATGCTAAAGCTGAAACTCCAGTACTTTGGCCACCTCATGTGAAGAGTTGACTCATTGGAAAAGACTCTGATGCTGGGAGGGATTGGGGGCAGGAGAAGGGGACGACCGAGGATGAGATGGCTGGATGGCATCACTGACTTGATGGACATGAGTCTGAATGTACTCTGGGAGTTGGTGATGGACAGGGAGGCCTGGCGTGCTGTGATTCATGGGGTCGCAAAGAGTCGGACACGACTGAGCGACTGAACTGAACTGAGCATTGATTTGTTTGTCTGTGGTTGGAAGAATTATATCAGTTCCTAAATTAAATGGACTTTAGTTTCTAGTGAGAACAGTTACTGATATATTAAAAACTACTGAATCATTTTTGTTTTTAAACGATAGTTGAGTTTTCCTTTATTTTATTTACATGTTCATTTCTAACCTCCTTATAGTTTATGACATCTTTCCAACAATGAGGGTATCCCAAGACCCAAACTTGATATTGATATTGCAAAGCAGTAAGGTAGTAACATATTTCATAAATTACATGGTTCCCATAAAGCATTATGGGAAAGAATCTATTTTTTTATTTAAGTATAATTGAGTTAATATGTTGTACCAATCTTTGCTATACAGCAGAGTGACTCAGTTATACATATACAGACATTCTTTTTTATATTATTTTCCATAATGGTTTAACATAGGATGTTAAATATAGTTCCCTGTGTGGGAGGGATCTTAATACTGCTTTTGTTGTTATTCAGTTCGGAAGTCATGTCTGACTCTTTGCAACCCCATGAACTGCAGAATGCCAGGCTTCGCCATCATTCACTATCTCCCAGTGTTTGCTCAAACTCATGTCCATTGAGTCGATGATGCCATACAACCATCTCTTCCTCTGCTGCCCCCTTCTCCTGCCTTCGATCTTGCCCAGAATCAGGGTCTTTTCCAATGAGTCCGCTCTTCTCAACAAGTATTGGAGCTTCAGCTTCAGCATCAGTCCTTCCAAAGAATATTCAGGGTTGATTGCCTTTCAGTTCAGTTCAGCTCAGTTCAGTTGCACAGTCGTGTCCAACTCCTTGTGACCCCATGAATCACAGCATGCCAGGCCTCCCTGTCCATCATGATCTCCTGGAGTTTGCTCAAATCCATGTCCATTGAGTCAGTGACGCCATCCAGCCATCTCATCCTATGTCGTCCCCTTCTCCTCCTGCCCCCAATCCCTCCCAGCATGAGTCTTTTCCAATGAGTCAACTCTTCACATGAGGTGGCCAAAGTACTGGAGTTTCAGCTTCAGCCTCAGTCCTTCTAATGAACACCCAGGACTGATCTCCTTTAGAATGGGCTGGTTGGATCTCCTTGCAGTCCAAGGGACTCTCAAGAGTCTTCTCCAACACCACAGTTCAAAACCATCAATTCTTTGGCACTCAGCTTTCATCACAGTCCAACTCTCACATCCATACATGACCACTGGAACAACCATAGCCTTGACTAGACTGACCTTTGTTGGCAAAGTAATGTCTCTGCTTTTGAATATGCTATCTATGTTGGTCATAACTTTCATTCCAAGGAGTAAGCGTCTTTTAATTTCATGGCTGCAGTCACCATCTGCAGTGATTTTGGAGCCCCCCAAAATAAAGTCTGACACTGTTTCCACTGTTTCCCCATCTATTTCCCATGAAGTGATGGGACCAGATGCCATGATCTTCATTTTCTGAATGTTGAGCTTTATGCCAACCTTTTCACTCTCCTTTTTCACTTTCATCAAGAGGCTTTTTAGTTCCTCTTCACTTTCTGCCATAAGGGTGGTGTCATCTGCATATCTGAGGTTATTGATATTTCTCCCGGCAATCTTGATTCCAGCTTGTGCTTCTTCCAGCCCAGAATTTCTCATGATGTACTCTGCATATAAGTTAAATAAGCAGGGTGACAATATACAGCCTTGACATTCTCCTTTTCCTATTTGGAACCAGTGTGTTGGTTCATGTCCAGTTCTAACTGTTGCTTCCTGACCTGCATATAGGTTTCTCAAGAGGCAGGTCAGGTGGTCTGGTATTCCCATCTCTTTCAGAATTTTCCACAGTTTATTGTGATCCACACGGATAATATTAATTTTACTTACAGAATAATTGCAGTGGTGATGTTTACTATATGCATTCGATAGATCTCTAAGTGCTTTCTGTATATTAATTCTTTTAATCCTATTTGGTTGTTCTATTATTACCCCTGTTTTGTAAATGTGGAAACTAATACAAACATAGACTAAGTATCTTGATCAGAGTTCTAGGACAAGAAAATATTAATAGTAAAATTTAGATTACACACCAGCTGCCTGGCTTTGAGATACTCCAATGGTAAGACCTAGAAAGTATTTGGAATCATGAACTTCCTAAACTTTTAATAAATAGGACTAAACTAACAGAGCACTTGAACACCTAAATTCATGGGCACTAATATCTTGGAAGGCACAATGATAGGAGGCATTGATAGGGGAGAACGTTTTCTATCAACATAGAATGATTCAGACAAAGACATACAAAATAAATGTTTTAGTACAAGGGCATACAGAAGGACATGAGATAAGCCCTTAAAAGGGTGTCTGAGTCAAAATGTAAACTGTAACTGAACAAACATCTGCTAAAACTATAGAAGTTGATAGGTGGTTTCTCCTAGTCTCAACCTGTAAAAATGAAAAGATTCCTGGAGCTTTAATTACTGCTCACCAAGACTGGACCCCTCAGCTAGGGGGAAAAAGTAAAGATTTCACCTTACCTGTGGGCTCCCTTTCCCAGTGTAGTTCAAACATTTATATTTCCTATATGATTGGATTTATTTTGGTTATCACAATTTCCCAGAGGATGAGGAGCACCCAGGAATAATAAGAGCTGAGGGCCTTCCCTGGTGGTCCGGTGGTTAAGACTTCACCTTCCAATGCAGAAGGTGCACGTTCCATCCCCTGGTAGGAAGCTAAGGTCCCACCTACACCAGGGCCAAAAAACCAAAACATAAAACAGAAGCAGTACTGTAGCAAATTCAATGATGACTTTAAAAAATGGTCCACATAAAAAAATCTTTAAAAAAAGAAATAACAATAAGAGCCAAACTGTGGTGAGTCCTTATTGTGTTCCAAGGAGTCTGCTTGCATTAATACTTTCCTGCCTTACAGCTGCTCTCTGAAGTCAGCCTTGTGTGAGAAAGGAGTTTTTTGCCTCCTGACCCCATACTGCTCTAGTTAACCCTCTACTGTGCAGAAGGAGTTGCCAATCTGAGTTCAGAGCTGGAGGCAAAGGCCTTGCTAAGGTAGGAAAGATCATACTCCCTTAATGTGATTACAGGACCCATGTGAGACCACTTATGGTAAGCTGACCAGGGCAAAGCCTGTCTTCTGAGTCAGGTCATGGGCCACTTTTTTCTCTTTTACCTCTGCCATGAGGAAATTAAATGGGTAGTCAGGTCAAAAATCAGCTCTGCCAGTCCAACCAAGATTCAAAGGCAACGGATAAGGGGCCTCCTACAGGCTCCCTGGACTGTGCTACAAACTCTACTGAGCTCTGAATAGCATCCTGGGAGATGGGTTACTGGGGGCTCTTCCAGATATTTATAAATTGGCTCTTAGTTCCTATTTGGGTTATTAAACATCTTGATTGAAATCTCCAATGCTTGCATGCTCAGTCACTCATCTGTGCTGGACTCTTTGCAACTCCATGGACTGAGGCGTGCCAGGCTCCTCTGCCCACGGGATTTTCCAGACAAGAATACTGGAGTGGGTTGCCTTTCCCTTCTCCAGGAGATCTTCCTGACCCAGGTATCAAAGCTGCGTCTCCTGCATTGGCAGGTGGATTCTTTACCACTGAGCCACCTGGGAAGCCTGAAAGCTCCCATAGGAATTGGCATAAGTGACAGGTTACAAAACCTACCCTCCCTCCATGACCCCCAAAAATAAATGATTTTCTTATCTCCAGGAATCAAAGGAAAGAACCAAAGTGTAACTGGGCTAGGTAACACTAGCATGAGGTTAATACAAAAAGGAGCATAAAAAGTAGGCCCTGGAGCCATAACTATTCAATCACAACCTTTTTTTTTTTTTTTTTTTGCAGAAGAAATTTAAAGCCCTTAGTTCCATTGTCTGCAAAACACCTAGAACTCACCTAGAACCCAGAGTGGGCTTTTCCATGATGGGAATTGGGAAGGGAGGAATTTGAGACTCTGATGATCTATTTTGCTCAAAAAAGGGCACAGGCCAAGACCTAGTAGTGATGGTCAGATTTTTACCACTTAAACTCTCTAGAATGGGCTTCTTTTAATGTAAGAGGAACAGGATTAACCTAAATGACCTCAAGCTATCTTTCAGCTCCAGAATTTCATGGATCTTAGAAACAGCTGCTAGGAGAATCAAATAAGATGATAGATGTGAAACCACTTAAAACACTTACCAGATGCTTTGGAAAGGTACTATTATATGAAAAAACATAGCCAAAAAAGTTCCAGAAGCCCTAAGAACAAAGAATCCAAGTGCTTTCCCTCTCTAGCCCCCTCGGAGGGCACTCCCACACAAAGCTGCAGTCAAAGAAGCATCAAAAGGCCTAGAACATCCTTGAAGAACAAATGTTTCTGCTTTTATTTTTTCCTGAGACTCTCTTCTTCCCCAGTTGGGGTTCTTTGAGTTGATTTCACAGGAAGAATTCCCATTGTCACAAATGAAAGTCACACTTGTAATCTATAGAGCGGCAAATGGAACTCACCAGGAGGATAACAAAACAGACAGGTTTTGCTTAAATCAGAGAATGGGAAATAGATATCACTTTGACATTATACTTTACCACAGCAGTGAAAACAACAGGTTTACGAAGCAGGCATTGTACTTAGGGAAATGGACAGAATTTGTGTACAAGAGAAAGATCTAGTGATAGAATGGGGCCAGGAGAGAGGAGAAATTGACATTTTTAAAGTGGGACAATATGGCAGATGAGTATGGTGATAGAAGCCTCACTAGACAGAAGAAGGAAAAGTCCAACTATCTATAAGGGACTTTACCTTCATCAATTTAAAACAACCTAGCAAAATTGGTATTTCTACAGTGTGCTAATTATAATTCCAGGCTAAAGCAAAGAAAATTGGCATTTTAATTAACATGGGCAGGTCTGCAATAATAATGAATCATTTCTACTGGCTTTTTATAAATACTGAAAATAGCTTCTAGTTATTTTAGGATCCAGGCATTCAGGGTTCAGAAACAGAGTCTCCTAGCCCTTGAAATTAGTCAAGTGTCTCTTTTTTATGTACTACTTAGGTCCTTCTGCAGGCCCTTTCCATCACACTTTCCACATTGTGTTGTAATTTTCTTTGTATACCTACAAAGCTAACTTGATCACTTAGCCACCATTCCTAATTCCATAAGCATACCTACTGAGTTTCTTCCAAATATGTTCCTTCTCCAAGAATTCCAATAAATGCTATTTTCTCCATCTCATATCACCCGTATCCGTTTTGTTACATGAACATGCCTTTCAAATACTGGCATGTTATATATTCAAAGAAATGGAAATTTCAGGTGAATGAAAAAAGGTGAATGAAAAAAGGAGCAAGGGCAGGGGAAGACAGAAAAGGTAGGGAAAATATCTTCATGTTTATCAATATATGAGCTTAGCCAGACAAAGACAAGAAAGTAGGCATCCAATCATAGAGAAGAGAGTCAAACCAAGGGGATGTTTATTACCTGCATTGAACCAGAGTTTAGAGACGGGAGAACAATGACAAGAGATGCTGGTGCAGGTGGTAATAGATTGTGTGTTCACTGATGAGAAGCATAGATTCTATACTGATGAGAAGTGTAGATTCTATGCGGAAACTACAGGGAATCACTGAAGTATTTTGCAAAAGATGTGCTTGTACTTTAGAAAGCACAGTGGCTCTGATGACAGCGTGACCAATGTGTAACCCTGATGTCAGCAGCACTGACCCCGTTTAGTGACATAATAAGAATGCCCTGGGATTCCCCCAAGGGCAGGGTCCTCTCAGAGAGCTCTGCTAGTTCCCTGAGGAGTTTTTGTTTCCTGGCTTCTCCAGTCTCTCAGGCTTCTATTCCCTTTCAACCCCAATAGATAATCCAGCTTTCTCCTTTGATTTCAAACACACAATAAAAACTTTCTTCATTTACACCAAGTCTTTGTGAGTGTTAGTTGTTCAGTTGTGTCAGACCCTTTGCGACCCCATAGACTGTAGCCCGTCAGGCTCCTTCGTCCACGGGATTCTCCAGGCAAGAATACTGGAGTGGGTCGCCATGCCCTTCATCAGGGGATCTTCCTCACCCAGGGGTCGAAGCTGCGTCTCCTGTATTGCAGGCAGATTTCTTACCATCTGAGCCACCAGGGAAGCCCACACCAAGTCTTCAGTTTATTGGGTTTTTTTTTCTTATTTTGTTTTGAAGACTACACTGAAATTTTCTTCAGTAAGATGCAGAAAGGTTTACATGTCAACAACACAAAATCCCCTTGGCCATCCACTGCAGCCCACTAGAGTCTAACTGGGTTTCCCTTAGCAGTTACCTGTTTCTCTTTCCTTACTGTATCACTGTGACTTTCTCACTCCTTTTGGGCATATTCTTAGGAGCAAGAAATGGTTTTTTCTCTATTTGGCCAGCATGCCCTCTGCTCTGATGTCAGATTCCTGTACACGTCTCTGCCTGGAGTGGTTCAGCCACCCCCAAGCAGGCATAACAAGGCATATTCCCATAAAGAGTATTTCTTCCTCAGAAGAAACTCTCACAACTGTTAGCAAATTAGATCTTTTTCATAGTGTTAAAAATCATTGAAAGAAGGCAAAGTTGCAATGAAAAAAAAAAGACATAGTTGATACAGAGATATAAGGGGAAAAGAAGAAGATTGTTTTAAGAGATGGCAAGACAGAATAAACAGATTGGGCACCAGCTTGTGGCAGGAGAGATGAGGTCAAGGATGATTCTGTTTTCCTAGTTGGACAACTGGGATGACCATAAACGATAATGACAGCCACCAAGATAGAAAATAGTGGATGATTATCATTAGTTGGTGTGTTCTATCTTATGTGCTGAGTTGATACGTCTGTGGAACATGCAAATGAAGTTGTCTAGCAGGCCACTGGACTTGCTCATCTTGAACTCTGTAGAAAGACATTTAAACATCCCCAGAACATCGGTAGGTTTGAAGCCACAAAATAAATTACATCATCCCAGACCAATGTAACGTGGATGAAAAAGAAAAGTGACCATAACTCAGGGAGACATCCACACATAAAGAGTGGAGAGAGGAAAAGAAGTCCTTGGAGAGCCTGGCGGAGCTGGCAGAATGGAGCAACGTAATAATCATGAAGAAACTAGTGTCTCGAGAGCCAACGAGGGCAAGTCTCCAGAAGGACAAACTGGTCATAGCGTCACTGCTGCACAGAAATCAAGCAATATGGCACCACAGTGCCCTCCTGGGTTTTCTGTTTTGTTGAAGAAACCAGTGTGAGATGTAGCAGATCCGAATTAAGCAGCTGGTTTAATTCCTATTAAGTTCTAACAACTTATTTGTCTTAACCCAGTTCTCATTTTCTTTGGGTAAATGTATTCAAAATGTTCCAGAATATGACTTTCTTATTTTCACAGCTATGGAATAAGGATAATCACAGGGGTCTGAGGGGCCATACATCACTTCCATTCTAAAAAAAAAATGATAAAGCTGAGAGTCCCAAGGAAGCAAATGTAGCATTAGCACAGCTATTATCAAGCAAGAACCATTGCCTAGTGAAAATTAGGCATATTTTTTAGTAGCTGCATTAAATCTCTCAGGTCACTGGGTTGGATATTACAGTAATTGATATAAAAGAATAAATACAGATCACTGAATGTCTCGAAAAGTACTTATTAGAATCTGCCCTAGGACAGTGGTAATTTGATTTTTTTAATCTTATTTTCTTCCTCTATACGCTGTTCTCAAATAGCCCTAACAAGATCTCCTTCAAGATGATCTGCCTGGCTCCCTAATGTTAATGGATATTATTCTTTAGCAGAGAAGGATACCACAAAGACATATGTCCTACCTGAGAGAAAATACTCCATAGCAACTAGTGGGGTGGGTGCTGTGGAATGTCACCCAGATCCCCCTTCAGGCTCTTGGCATCCTTTCCACAGGCTGCCGGGACAGTCGCCCGCTGACCTCTCAGAGCTGAGACTCTGCCTGAGTCAGAGGACCTGCCTCATCCAAGTTTATGTCCCACTGACAAGGGCAATTCATATCCAACGGCTGGCTGATGTCAGCCAGAGTTGCCTTACGCCACTCACTGATTCTGGGCCACTCTAAAGACTCTAGCTGAGGGCTCTGTGCATCACAGTTCAACAGACCCGCCTCCCTCACTCTCTCATAGGCGCTGATCCCAAGAGTACCTGCTACTAAATTTCCTTCACACACTCTCTGTGTCTCTGCATCTGGTTTCCAGAGAACTTGACCCAAGCTAACTGATAGGACATGTTTATTTATATACTTTAGATGAAGAAATAGTCCAATTACAAAGGAATTTAGCATTATAACTATCATTTTCTAAAACTTTCAAATGTAAAAGGACAAAGTGATTTATAATATGTATTGGTAATATTCAATCATTCACATTGTGTGTGCTAAAATTTCAGTTAATAATTGTATTCTCCATTATTTCTGGATAAATGCCATTTTAAGCAAAGTGGTGAAAGTGAAGTTACTCAGTCATGTCTGACTCTTTGCAACCCCATGGACTGTAGCCCACCAGGCTCCTCTCTCCATGGGATTCTCCAGGCAAGAATACTGGAGTGGATTGCCATTTCCTTCTCCAGGGGATCTTCCCAACCCAGGGAGCAAACCTGGGTTTCACCGCATTGCAGGCAGATGCTTTAACCTCTGAGCCACCAGGGAAGCCCCGGTGGTATTCATCTCTTAGTCTAACCACTTCCCTTCCCTCCCTCTTGAAAATTTCAGGAAGTCTGCTGTGCTTTGGTTTTTGATGGTGTCATTATTGACAACTGCGAAATGTGCTTTCATTAACTTTGATTTCTATTGTCTTTGTTCTCAAACGTTTGCTATTCACAGTTACTTAACCTTTCATATCAATCTCTAATCTTTATGGATTGCATTAGCTTACAGGAATATCTACTACGTTTCTTAAAATACTCTGTGATTTTGTTTCTTCACCTCGATTACTTGCTTCTTTTGAAAACATATCCCTTGACACTTCTGTCATTTATTAAAGGAGCACGGTGACCTTTACATTAATCATTCCTTTTATATTTTAAAGTTCATTTTACTAGTTAGCAGTTAGAATGAGACTTTAATGGTGTTAATTAGAGAAACTAGAGGTGCCTTAATTGTGTGTGGTCAATCCTTCTACACCCATGAATTCCTCCATGAAAACAAACATTCAGTGAATTAAAATAGTATATAAGACACCATTCCAAATCAAAGACAGCAGAAGAACACTTGACCCAAACTAAAAGCCTCATCAGAAGGCTACCTAGGCTCCTATTATCCTCTAATTGGTTAAGCGGTACAGGATTCTAAAAAGTAACAAGTGAATTTTATAAAGGCAAGACGAAAGGAGAAAAACAGCTGACCTCATGCATCTGGTTATCTGGCGGAGGCTGCAGTGGAAACAACTCACGGGTAAATAAATGCACAGCCTTCCACACACAGTGAGTCAGTATTTCCAACAATTTAACCAATAAATACATCAGAATGTTCTTCTGTGCAGGGTAAGCAGAGGAGGCAGCCCAGGAAAAAATGTCCCCCTACTCCACAATATGTACACACACAGAGGCATGCTAACATAGAGGAACTCTTTCATCCTAAGTTTCTGTATCTACTAACTTTCCCTGCTTTTAAAAAAACTAAGCTAGCCAACAGAAAGAAGCATCTCCATTACACATTTCAGCAAAGGTTGCCCACTCTGATATTGCCCGCTCTGACAATTATAATTCTTTCCTAAATTCAGATAGGAGCCACACTATTCATCAGGCTGTAATAATCCTGAAATATTATATCATGTTTGAAAATAGCTGTCACCTGGTTACCATGGCTGTAGTCCCCACAGGCTTCCCACTCCATCCTCACCCACTCACTCACCTCTCCACAGTCCATTGACTAAAGGGATAATGTTTCCCGCTGCAAGGGACCCCGGAGCCCTGCTCAAGCACCATAGCTGGTGCCACTCCTTGGTCACGGCAGATGATAAACCGGCTGTTAGATACTTCTGCTGTCAGTCCTACAATGCAGAAATTAGAGGAATTACTTAATTTGTGGTTTTGTGAAGATGAAAAAAAGAGCTGCTTGAGAACGACCATTATAACAATAACGTTTTCTCTGTGTCCTACACTCTTCTGAGAGCTTTGCATGCACCGTGTACTAAGGAGGTGTCCCCCTGTTAGCCATATTTTACAGCCGAAGAAATCAAGCCTTGGGGATGAAAAGTATTGCTGAGGAAAGCACACTGTTATCAACTGTAAGGAGAAGTACATACAATGTGCTATGCAGTGGATTCCGACAAGAATTTCCCATGTCTCCTTGCCTGTGTGACGAAGGCAACAGAATCAGTTCCACTGGTCCCTTCACAGAGTCTCCCCCTTGTTCACATCCCACGTGATCCAATCAGCACTGAGATGTCGGCTTCTTGCTTCTAGTCCTCCTTACTCATCCTCAGTCTTCATCTTTACCTGGACACTCACCACCAGTCTTTAAGCTCTCCTGGTTTGTCTGTCCTCTTCTCTAATGTGTTTTATACATATGATCTTATTTTCCCCACTTTCAAATAACTTCTCTTGAAACCACTTCCTTTGCCAGCTTCTGCCCGTGCTTTGTAGTGAAATTTATCCAAAAAATTCTTTGCATTCCTTGCCTACAATCCTTCTTCTGCTCCCTTCTTCTAAATTCACGTGAGCAGGATCTCTCTCACCAGTGCTCTGAAACTGCTCTTGTAAAGGTCCCTGGTTACAATCACATTGACAAATCCAATGCTCAATTCTCAGTCCACACCTAACTGAACACACAGCAGTGTTTGATACATGGGGTCACTGTAGTATCCATGACACTGCATAGCCATGGCTTCCCTTGTTCTTTCCAGGATTCCACGTTTCCCTGACTCTCCTCGCATCTCACTTGCTGCTCTTTCTCATCTCCTGTGACGGTGCCTCTTTGTCTCTCAAACTTCCTAATGTTGGCGCGATCGCAGACCCAGTCCTCAGCCCTCCTCACTTCTCTGACTGTGATCTTAAGCACTACTTACATCCCAACAGCTTCCAACTTACACATCCAAGCTCAGACTTCCCTCCCAGACTCTGTCTTCATATAGCCCACAGCCTATATAACAACTCCTTTTGCACATTAAAAGAACATCTTCCACCTAACGTGTCCAAAACTCTACCAGGATCTTCCTTCCCCAAACCACTGGGTCCATGGTCTTCTCATATTAATTCACAGTCATTCCATCTCTCCAGGTTTCAGGTCAACACCTCAGAGCTATCCTTGTTGTTTCCCACACCCCCCCACCCCCCTTACAAAGAAGAGCCAAGCCAGCAAGGAAATCCTGTCAGCACCATCTTCAACATATATCCAGGTTCTGACCACTTCTCCCCAGCTTTATGGCTACTATCCTGCTCTCATGCACTCTCATCTCTCTCAGAGGCAACTGCAACAGATGCCTAATTCATCTCCCTGATTCCATCTTTGCCTCGCTTTTGTCTGGGCTTAGTGCAACAGTCACAGTCATTTATAAAACACATAAAAGTTTAGTTATATAATTCAAAGCACCACAACAAATTCTCATGCACTGGGTCATCAAAGTCCAACCTCTATAGCTGCCCACAGGACACTAAAGGGTTTGACCTCACTGGTCCCTTTATACTGCTCTTCCTACTCTCATCCCATTCCAGCCTCCCTGTTCTTAGAAATACCAAGCGTATCCCTTTGGCTTGGAATGCTCTTTCCCCAGATATCCACAGAGCTAATTCCCTCACTGCTTTCAAATCTGTGCTCACGTCACTTGTTCAATGAGACTTACCCTGACCATCCTATTTAAGATTGAAAAATCCCCTCAGTACTCCTGATCTCACTTACCCTACCACAAGTTTTTTTTTTTATAGCACTTTATATTCTTTGAATATCCTTTATAAATTGTCTCTTATATATTATGTGTCTCCCCTCATTATAACACAAATTCCATGAGAAGAGGGGCTTTGTTTACTTTAATTCAATGATACATTCCAAGTACGTAAACTAGAGCCTGGCGCACGATAGATGCTCAGTAAAAATCTGTTGCACGAATGGCTTTGGTAGTGCTGGCTCTCTAACCTGAGCACTTTCTTCCTGGTTCTGTCTTTTTAAGTGACTGACAGCTTCCCAGAGATCATCAAGTTTTTGTGTATTCTACCAAAGATGGGATTTTTTGTGGTTGTTGCCATTCTTATTGAGGCAATTTTCATATGATCTAATATTAACCATTTTAAAGTAAACAATTCAGGGACTTCTCTGGGAGCCCAGTGGTTAGGACTCCATGCTTCCACTACAGGGGACACAGGTTCAATCCCTGGTCAGGGAACTAAGATCCCACATGCCCTGTATCTTGGCCAAAAAATAAAAATACAAACAAGCTAGTTTTTTTTTTTTTTTTTTTAGTGAATAATTCAGTAGCATTTAGCACATTCACAATGCTGC
This sequence comes from Capricornis sumatraensis, assembly GCF_032405125.1. Classification (NCBI taxonomy): domain Eukaryota; kingdom Metazoa; phylum Chordata; class Mammalia; order Artiodactyla; family Bovidae; genus Capricornis; species Capricornis sumatraensis. Next base: position 75,938,431 of record NC_091082.1, read on the forward strand.
ACAAACATTACCCCTATGAAGTTCCAAAATGTTATCATCACTCCCAAAAGAAAAGCCATTTCCATTAAGGACACACTTGGAGAAGGCAATGGCACCCCACTCCAGTACTCTTGCCTGGAAAATCCCATGGACAGAGGATCCTGGTAGGCTGCAGTCCATGGGGTCGCGAAGAGTCAGACACAACTGAGCGACTTCACTTTCACTTTTCACTTTCATGCATTGGAGAAGGAAATGGCAACCCACTCCAGTGTTCTTGTCTGGAGAATCCCAGGGATGCGAAGCCTGGTGGGCTGCCGTCTATGGGGTCGCACAGAGTCGGACGCGACTGAAGTGACTTAGCAGTAGCAAGGACACATTTCATACTCCCCTGACTCCCAGCCCCTGGTAATCACCAATCTGTTCAATCCCTGGGTCGAGAAGATCCCCTGGAGAAGGAAACGGCAAACCACTCTGGTATTTTTGCCCGGGAAATCCCATGGACAGAGGAGCCTGGCAATTTACAGAACCACGTGGTTGCAAAGAGCTGGACACAACTGAGCTCATGTGCACATATGCATGTATGTGTACATATATACACATATATATAGGCTGTGCTGCTCTCCATTGCTTTGCACAGGCTTTGTCCAGTTGCAGTAAGCCGGGGCTACTCTTCATCATGGAGCTCTGGCTTCCCACTGCAGCAGGTTCTCTGGTTGTGGATCATGGGCTCTAGGTACTTGAGATTGGTAGCTGCTACTGGCAGGCTCTGGAGGGAGGGTTTCAGTAGTTCTGGCACATGGGCTTAGTTACCTGGGGATTCTGGAATCTTTCTAGCTCAGTTCAGTTCAGTCGCTCAGTTCAGTTCAGTCACTCAGTCATGTCCAACTCTCGGTGACCCCATGAACCGCAGCACGCCAGGCCCCCCTGTCCATCACCGACTCCCAGAGTCCACTCAAAACCATGTCCATTGAGTCGATGATGCTATCCAGTCATCTCATCCTCTGTCATCCCCTTCTCCTCCTGCCCTCAATCTTTCCCAGAATCAGGGTCTTTTCCAGTGAGTCAGCTCTTCACATCAGGTGGCCAAATATTGGAACTTCAGCTTCAACATCAGTCCTTCCAATGAACACCCAGGATTGATCTCCTTTAGGATGCACTGCTTGAATCTCCTTGCAGTCCAAGGGACTCTCAAGAGTCTTCTCCAACATCACAGTTCAAAAGCATCAATTCAGCACTCAGCTTTCTTTATAATCCAACTCTCACATCCATACATACCACTGGAAAAACCATAGCCTTGACTAGACGGACCTTTGTTGGCAAAGAAATGTCTCTGCTTTTTAATATGCAGTCTAGGTGAGTCATAACTTTCTTTCCAAGGAGTAAGTGTCTTTTAATTTCATGGCTGCAATTACCATCTGCAGTGATTTTGGAGCCCCTGAAAATAAAGTCTGACACTGTTTCCCCATCTATTCCCCATGAAGTGATGGGACCAGATGCCATGATCTTCGTTTTCTGAATGTTGAGCTTTAAGCCAACTTTTTCACTCTCCTTTCACTTTCATCAAGGGGCTCTTTAGTTCCTCTTCACTTTCTGCCATAAGGGTCGTGTCATCTGCACATCTGAGGTTATTGATATTTCTCCAGACGATCTTGATTCCAGCTTGTGCTTCCTCCAGCCCAGCTTTTCTCATGATGTACACTGCATAGAAGTTAAATAATCAGGGTGACAATATACAGCCTTGACATACTCCTTTTCCTATTTGGAACCAGTCTATTGTTCCATGTCCAGTTCTAACTGTTGCTTTCTGACCTGCATACAGGTTTCTCAAGAGGCAGGTCAAGTGGTCTTGTATGCCCTTATCTTTCAGAATTTTTCACAGTTTATTGTGATCCACACAGTCAAAAGCTTTGGCATAGTCAATAAGCAGATATAGATGTTTTTCTGGAACTCTCTCGCTTTTTTGATGATTCAGCGGATGTTGGCAATTTGATCTCTGGTTCCTCTGCCTTTTCTAAAACCAGCTTGAACATCTGGAAGTTCACGGTTCACGTATTGCTGAAGCCGGGCTTGGAGAATTTTAAGCATCACTTTACTAGCGTGTGAGATGAGTGCAATTGTGTGGTAGTTTGAGCATTCTTTGGCATTACCTTTCTTTGGGACTGGAATGAAAACTGACCTTTTCCAGTCCTGTAGCCACTGCTGAATTTTCCAAATTTGCTGGCATATTGAGTGCAGCACTTTCACAGCATCATCTTCCAGGACTTGAAATAGCTCAGCTGGAATTCTATCACCTCCACTAGCTTTGTTCATAGTGATGCTTCCTAAGGCCCACCTGACTTCACCTCCAGGATGTCTGGCTCCAGGTGAGTGATCACACCATTATGGTTTTCTGGTTCATTAAGATCTTTCTTTGTATAGTTCTTCTGTGTATTCTTGCCACCTCTTCTTAATATCTCTGGCTTCTGTTAGGTCCATACCATTTCTGTCCTTTATTCTGCCCATCTTTGCATGAAATGTTCCCTTGGTATCTCTAATTTTCTTGAGGAGATCTCTAGTCTTTTCCATTCTACTGTTTTCCTCTGTTTCTTTGCAGTGATCACCTAGGAAGGCTTTCTTATATATCCTTGCTATTCTTTGGAAGTCTTACCACAGAACATTGTTTCTCAGACCCGCTGTTATTTTCCTTGTGGAGCAAGCTTCCCTGTCATGAAGCTCCTGGGCTCTGTCCACCCCTGGCTCACTCTCCCCCGTTATCTGTAAGCAGATTTAGAAGTGATAAGCTGGCATAATTATCACTTCCCCTCCCTGTTATTCTTGACAGCTGGTCTGCCCTTGGTGAACACATGTCCTCCAGTGGCCTAAGGGGCCTTGCAACTAAGTGCATACATTTCCTGAATTCTCAGATATAATCTCATATCTGTAATACAGTTGATGTTTTTATTTTCATATGCCTTTCCCATTCATTCATTTACTCCTTCACCCATTCAACAAATAATTATTAAGTGCCTATTATAAACCAGGTACTAATCTAACAAGGAGCTTCCCCAGTGGCTCACTGGTAAAGAATCTGCCTGCAATGCAGGAGACATGGAGATGCAGGTTCTGTCCCTGGATCAGAAAATGCTCTGGAGAGGAAATGACATCCTACTCAAGTATTCTTGCCTGCAAAATCCCATGGATAGAGGCCCTGGCAGGCTACAGTTCATGGGGTCACAAAAGTGTTGGACATGGCTGAGAACTAAACAACCACAATCTATCATGAGGATTCAGCCATGAACAAAACAGACAAAAGAGATATCCTGTGTTCATTGATCTATGTTGCTATCTTTAAGGTCGGAAGAGATAAGGAAGGTAAGTGAGTAAAATTATACTGGTCAAAAACTTGAGCAAGGAATACAGAGGAGCTGCTTATTGGCCTGGTTATAGCCCAAGAAAGAACAATGTTGTAGGTTCTTCAGTCTCCTGACTCAAAAAATTATTATCATATTCTCCTGTCTGCATCCTTGATTGCAAGCCATAGAAAGGAACACTGACTCTTATGCATAGATGAGATTAATAAAACCATAGAGGGGGTTCACAAAGTATAGAAGCAGGCTTGATATGTAAACAGGAGCCAAGAAAGCTCTGGAAGCCGACTGCAGAGTGTGATCTCTGACCGCTCATTTCTGAAGTCATTGCTAAAGGCCTCACAGCTCCTCAGCTTCTTCTCAAGGAACAGGTTCCCAGACAGGAGCATCTTAATGGTGGAGCTGAAACCAGGCGCACATGCTCTGGCTGTCAGAGATGGGGGAGGGACTAACTTGCCTTTTTCAATTTCCATAGCGAAAGGGATGGAGGGCTGTGAGTCCCACTTACGCTCACCTAATGAGATCATTCAAAAATCAAACTGATTCGGTGTTGTGCTGCCTGGCTGGCCAAAAGACATATATCCATTTTATTATACTGGGCTTCCCAGGTGGTGCCAGCAGTAAAGAACCCACCTGACAATGCAGGAGACATAAGAGACACAAGTTTGATCCTTGGGTGGGGAAGATCCCCTGGAGGAGGGCATCGCAACCACTCCAATATGCTTGCCTGGAAAATCCTACGGACAGAGAATCCTGGCGGGCTACAGACCATAGGGTCACACAGAGTTGAACACGACTGAAGAAACTTAGCCCTTGGTATATTAACACCATGTTATTTCATGCACCTTAAGTCCAGTTAATCATAGTTTTCTGCTTCCCTTTTTATAAGATATGCTTTCAGCCTAATTTTTTTTCTTTTAATCTTATGACCAGAAATCGGGAAGAAAAAACATCATTTTAAAACTGCAAATACTTCTGTCTCCTGACAGATGGAGAATCAAATTAACCACTGAGGCAAACTGCCCCTTCATTCTCTGAAAAAAGGAAAAAAAAAAAAAACAAAAACACCTATTGCACAACAGAGCATCCATCCTGAGCATCCTGAGTACAGATGTTTCTAGCAGAGCTATCTCTCTGAAGATTTAGCTGGCTGTTGAGATAAATGTTGCTACTTTTCTATAAGAACAGAAACTGTCCTATGTCTTTGTCGTTTGTTTTTGCAGCAATGTGTGCATGTGTGTGTGTACCTGAGTTCAAGCGCTTTCTCAGAGGCAAACTGGGAGCAAAGATGCTAAAAACTGAAGACATACGATATTTGCTGTGTGCAGACAAGAAACAGTAAAGAAACTGGAAATATAAGGCTCAACATATGGTATTGTTCAAAAGGGAACAACACAGACTTAGGAAAATAGACTTATTTTGGACAGTATTTGGAGTTGATGATCTTTTGCCAGGTCTCAGGACAAGACGGTGAGTTGTGAGTAGGCTCCCCTCTGGAGAGCAAACGTCCCGCTAGCCCCAATACAGCCACCGCTTCATTTTGCTGCAGCTATTGCAGCCATGAAATTAAAAGACGCTTACTTCTTGGAAGAAAAGTTATGACCAACCTAGATAGTATATTCAAAAGCAGAGACATTACTTTGCCGACTAAGCTCCGTCTAGTCAAGGCTATGGTTTTTCCAGTGGTCATGTATGGATGTGAGAGTTGGACTGTGAAGAAGGCTGAGCGCCGAAGAATTGATGCTTTTGAACTGTGGTGTTGGAGAAGACTCTTGAGAGTCCCTTGGACTGCAAGGAGATCCAACCAGTCCATTCTGAAGGAGATCAACCCTGGGATTTCTTTGGAAGGACTGATGCTGAAGCTGAAACTCCAGTACTTTGGCCACCTCATGCGAAGAGTTGACTCATTGGAAAAGACTCTGATAGTGGGAGGGATTGGGGGCAGGAGGACAAGGGGACGACAGAGGATGAGATGGCTGGATGGCATCACGGACTCGATGGACGTGAGTCTGAGTGAACTCCGGGAGTTGGTGATGGACAGGGAGGCCTAGCGTGCTGCGATTCATGGGGTCGCAAAGAGTCGGACACGACTGAGCGACTGAACTGAACTGAACTGAACTACAACAGCTTCGTGCACTTCTCCGCCCAGCAGCCCGACCTGACAGCTCCCGCTGCCTCTGCTCTGACCCTTCCTTCCCCCATGTCCCTGGCTCCTGACACGGTACCTGATGGGAGGGCAGCTGCGCGGTGCACACTGGGTAATCTGCCCGCCCTCTAACTGCAAGGCAGTCTGAGCCAGCCAGTGGGCTGCATCAGAAGGAGAGAGGTCTTTGCCAATAGTCCCCGGTCTCCTGCCGAGGTGGGGGATTCCCAACCGTTGCAAAGAGTTTGAATAAACAGTGGCAAATGACCACCACACTTTCTAATGTTGTAAATACGGTGTTGTATTTAGAACACAATCAAATGTTAATTAGTTTTGGCCACTGTTACCTTCATTTTCTACCTCGGAATCATGACAACAACAGTATGATGGCCAGAAATTTAAATTTTCTGGCATTAAAAATTCTTTTCAATTCATTAATTCAAGCAATCCAATAAGTACCTATTAAGTGCCAAATCTCAACTTGTGGTATTTAGTAATAATTCAGAGTTGTTTGAGATGAGAAGCAATGTAGAATGCCTTACATAAATATTTTATTAAACATTCGGAAATTACTCAAATTTTAAAATGTCTTAGAAAAAGTAAATCTTAGAAATGTACTCTCTCCCTAAACTTTTCTGTATTTGCCTTCTTTTCCAATTTTCTTTCATATCTCTGATACTTCTTCATCTTAAATTCTTACAGAATTGTATCCAAAATATTACAAATTTACAAATAAAGGCAGTAGGGACATAATAAATGATATTGGGTTTTTTTTTTTTATAAAGCACTCTAGAGACACAGAAATATCTCCCCTGAGTCTCAAAACACATTTTCAAACATCATGTAATAAACTCATACTATGTGACAGAAAACAGTCTGGTTTTGAGACAGACTTGTTAATAGTTACACAAAAAAATAAAACACATTTTACCTTTCACAATTAAATAATTAACCTACTTTAAAGTTTACTTATGATGGGAAGTAAAATGTATTTTCACTTCCTTCAATATGAAAAACTGTCCCAGAATCACTTGTTTAATCATATTTCTCTTCCTCCTTGATCTATAACACAAGCATCATGGAACATCTAGCTGAAACTGAGCCAGGGCTCTCTACTGTGCCCGCTGCACTATCGCTATCCCTGCATTAATGCCAGGCTCTCCCAGCACAGTGAACTGCTCCAGAGAAGTCTTCTCTGGAGGAGGTTTAATGGGCTCAGGCACTTGGTTCCTGTCATGTAGGCAAGAGATGATCCCAAGGAGACCCCCAGAGGATGGGCCTGTGTCAGGGTCTATCAGTTCTGAAACTGGGCCCAGCTAGAACCAACAATAAATTCCTCCCTGGGTCGTGCTTCCTTCCTGTTATTCCCAAATTTCTGTTAAAAGTGTGCCAAATTTTATACTCTTGACTCATCTTTCACCCAGGGAAAGCAGAGAAGGCACAAGGAGGTAACAGGATGAGAACAGTACCAGGCTGCGCAGCTGTTGGGAGGCAGTGTTCCATCAGGATTTTCACATTTCTGCACTCAGGACCTTCTGAGTGAACAGCGCTGATGCCTGTGTAGAAGGAAAGCTGAAAAGCAACCCTAAAGATATGGATATCTGGAGAGAACGAAGAGTTATCACCCTGGAACCATTTGTTCACACTGCACAGTGAGGATTTGTTCATATTACAAAACAAAAACCATTTTCTCTTTCTTGTGCTTTCTTTCCCTCCCTCTACCCACCATCTCCTTCCTCCCCAGTTCCCCTTGAAGCTCCCAGAGGGCACGATGTGCAGTTGTGCCTGCAACTCTTACATAAATTCCAAGTTTCATAATCTGGGGATTCCTCGCCTACAGTGCAAACCTCTGCATGGGTGGGTTCATACAGCACTCACTGTGCATTCCCAGTCAGTGCTGTGGGAATTCGTAGTCAGGGAACTGATGGAAGCTGCTCTATGAGAAGGGTCCACTCCCTGATCCTGAGATGTTATGTTTATATATATAAAGATATAGATTACATACATACACACACACACACACACACACACGGATAAGGATTTGGAGACAGACATACGAGGACAGAGACAGAAAACTATGGCAGGACAACTTGTTAGCTTGCAAGTACAGTAACACTGCAGACTTTTCACAGCTCAGACTTAACCACTGCTACAATCCAAGTAAAATTTATTTGGAGATCACCGAAAGCGATCTTGAAATGATACACAGTGGCCCACGGGCAGCATGGAGACAAGAAACCTCAGTCTGTGAGAAGAATCCAGGACAGATTTGATCTCAAATCTTCCAATAACTCTGGGGCAAGAAAACCAGTATTACAGATTGAATGTTTTTTATATAGATTGAACTTTATATAAAATAAATTTATATAATGTAAGGGGGTTAGGAGATGAGGTTGGAAAAGTAGGCTGGACTATGACCAAAAGTACTAATATCACATTGAAAAATTTGGACTTCATTCTATAGGTAGTCAATAATTTTAATCAATGATCAGACCTGTGGATTTTTAAATTTTGTTTTTGTTTTAAGATCACTCTGACCACAATGTGCCTAGTATAAATTATAAAAAGTGACTGGCAAGAGGGAGAAAATACAGAGACTGTTATATTAGTCTAGGTAACAGATGAGGAAGTCTACGGATTCTAGCCCTATCTCTCTTAAACAGTTACAATTAGAACTAGCTTCTGTGGTGATGGGAAATGCATTCGTCCCTGACTCCAGAATTTGGATTATAACAAAGAAAGTTCTTCTGCTCATCCAAATTGAATATCTAATCAGTCCCCACTGCACATGCCCTGGCTACACTGCTTCTTATAACTAGATGTTCAGCAGATTCTTAAGCCACATCTTTCCTTGAGAAGGTCTTCATACTCTTATTCTGCACCCCTTACAGAACATAAACGGGGAATACCTACTTTCTTCCCTTGTGCCATTCTTTCATCCTCTGTCTTCTGATCATCTGCCTCCAACTTCTCAATTTCTTCCTGTCTTTCCAGCCCTGAAAGTGAAAGTGTTAGTTGCTCAGTTGTGACCAACTCTTGGTAACCGCATGGACTGTAGCCTGCCAGGCTCCTCTGTCCATGGACTTCTCCAGGCAAGAATACTGGAGTGGGTTGCCATGCACTTCTCCAGGGGATCTTCCTGACCCAGGGACTGAACCTGAGTCTCCCACATTGCAGGCAGATTCTTTACTATCTGAGCTTCCAGGGGCATCCCTGAAGGCTCCCATTTGTAACTGATAGCTGACAGTGATGATGCCCCTCGCTAAACCAAGGAAACAATACCCAGGGCTTCAGTACCTTACTTCCATGTGTCTGCAGTCCTAGGTCCTGCTGTTGTTGACCTTGCAGTCTTTCTCCAGCAAGTTGTGTACAATTTGAGCCCATACATTCATTGTATCCTGACTTATCCCTCTGGTGCCAATTCAAGATCCAGTAAATTTTACATTTATTAATGGATCTTCCTTCTTCTCCTCACTGCTAATGTCTTTGTGTCTTTATTCCTGGAAACATTTGGCCCTTAGAAAGAAGGTAAACTTAAACTTGTAGTACATTAGCAAAATAGAATTTAAAAAAATATTATCTCCACTTTATAGGTAGAAAAACTAGGTTGCAGAGGCATGAATTGACTCACTTCAGAGTCATCCAGTTGGTGGGTGTCAGTGCCGGGACAAATAACCTGACTGCCGTACCCATCACCTACCACGATTTCTAGGATAACATCCTACCTAGTTAGAAACATTTTTGAAACCAACAGCTTTCATTCATACCCAAGGACTTAACTAAAACTCAAAGCAAAAGAAAAAAAAAAAAAGCAAAACCTTAGAATAGAGCTTATAATATTATGATTCAAACTGCCTTTCTTTAAAAAAAAAACAAAAGCATAACATTTTTTCAGAACATTTGGACTATTTCAGACAGAAACCAGTGGATGGTTCAAGAAAAATCCTTTTAAAATTATTTCCAACAATCCAGATAATAGTGAAAAAGGGTTTAATGAGCATAGTCAAAATAACAATTTTCATCACACTATACATACACAACTGAGGAAAAAGGAAATCTAAAAAATACTGTTGTCATCATTATATGATTGTGTAATTTTCCCCCAGGAAATATAAAGACTTGAGCCAATAGTTTAAGAGATAGGTGAATCTGCAATAGATTAAATAACTTGATGTTTCTTCCAAAAGCATTAAATACTATAGAAATTCCAACAACAAAAAAATGTCCTTGAATTTTCATTAAAGTTTTATCTCCCATGATCTCAACAAATAAAAAGAGATGACTTGGTTTCTGTGCCTGCCATAGACATTTTTCAGTAAGGTTTACAAACTAAACATTTTGTTTTAAATATTTTATATGTATTGAAATAAACAGAACAGAGAACATTCATTATTCCTCTAAGGTATAACTTCAATATTCAATGAATATATAAATTCTACATGGTTCATGATATTAATTAACTCCATATATCCTGAATACAAGAACTGTCAAGTGTGATCAGAGTATTTTTTTTCCTTTCAGCTTACCTGAGAGATATAATTAAATATAAAATTGTGTAAGTTTATGGTATAAAATGTGATGATTTGGTGTACTTACATATTATGAAGTGTTTATCACAATAAGTTTAGTTAATACATCTATCACCTCTCAACTCACAGAGGACCTTTTGTTTTTTTTGCCTTGAGGTCTTTTAAGATGTACTCTCTCAGAAACTTTCAAGTATGCAATACAGTGTTGTTAACTATAGTCATCACGTTGTACATTATAAGATGAATAACATGTATTCATCTTATACATGGAAGTTTGTACCCTTTGATCACCTTCACCCATTTCTCCCAGGGGCCCTGGAAACAACCAATGTACTCGGCTTCCACATCCTCCTTACTTAAAGTTGTTGTTCAGTCACTCAGCCGCATCTGACTCTTTGTGACCCCATGGACTGCAGCACCCCAGGCTTCCCTGTTCTTCACCATCTCCCAGAGCTTGCTCAAACTCATGTCCATTGAGTCGGTGATGCCATCCAACCATCTTATCCTCTGTCGTCCCCTTCTCCTCCTGCTTTCAGTCTTTCCCAGCATCAAGGTCTTTTCAAATGAGTCAGTTCTTCTCATGGCCAAAGTATTGGAGCTTTGGCTTCAGTATCAGTCCTTCCAGTGAATATTCAGGGTTGATTTCCTTTAGGATTGACTGGTTGGATCTCTTTGCAGTCCAAGGGACTCTCAGGAGTCTTCTCTAGCACCATACCTTTGACTATATGGACTTTTTTTTGGCAAAGTGATGTCTCTGCATTTTAATACTCTGTCTAGATTTGTTATAGCTTTTCTTCCAAGGAGCAAGCGTCTTTTAATTTCATGGCTGCCGTCGCCATCTGCAGTGATTTTGAGTCCAAGAAAATAAAGGCTGCCACTGTTTCCATTGTTTTCTATCTATTTGCTATGAAGTGATGAGGAGATCATTCAAGTAAGTGGTCTCTTCCTCCAGTCTTTACAGATTCACTGCAGCATGGAAAAACATTCACTAGTTAGCTGAGGGTGGGGTACTGGCTGGGTCAACAGGCAGAGTCCATGGGCAGGCAGGGCTTGCTCTCAGGGCCTCTAGTTGGTCAAGACCACTGCCCATGCTCTCAGGTCAAGTAGAGGCAGCGGATGCCTCTGGCTAAGCTCGATGGCTGAGTGAGCCTGCCGGCTGGCTTCTTTGTTCTAGCGAGGCTATGGTGTGGTCTTTGTGCCCAGGAGGGGCTTCTGGTGGTGCTTCACAGTCAGGTCAGGCCACTAGCTAGGCTCTGGTCAGTGGGGCTGCAGGCTAAGTAACCTGGCAAGGCAGTGCCACTGGTTGGATTCTACCATTTGGCATGGCTGTGGGCTGGGTTGAACAACTGCTCCTGGTCTGGCGGGGCCCCAGGCTGTGCTAAACTGGATGGTGCCAGTTGTAAGACTCCATATTCAGTGGGGTGCGTGCAGAGCTTTGTGGTTGAGGGGGGACTCAGTCTGTGGTCTGTGATAGGGTGAGGCCACGGGCAGTGCTACAGGGTCTGGTGGGGCCACAGCTGGGGCTCTGAACCCGAGTAGCCCACTGGCTGTGCAGCTGTGCTACACTGCTGGGCAAGGTTGCTGGTCGGGCACTCTGACTGGGCATGACCTCCAGCTGTACTCCACAGCTGTATGGAGCTGAAGCCTGTGCGCTGCAGCAGGGCAGGGTCACTATTCAGGCTCCCACATACCACAGGTTATGTTTTGTGACTGGACAGGGCCACTGGCTGGTCTCCTTGCCTGGGCAAGGCCACAGGCTACATTCAACAACTGAGCAGGGCTGCAGGGCTGGGCTGTAGGCCACTTGAGGTCATTACTGAGATTATGCAGAGTCGCAGGCTATGCTCAACGGTTGGGCAGGGCTGCTGGCTTGGCTCCTGGGACTGTCAAATGGGTTCTGCAGCTTTCACCAGGCTTCCTGATTGAGTCCAACAAGAGGCTTTGTTCAGCAGTTGACTGGAGCTGCATATTTGTCTCTCGGCCCAAGTGGATTCATAAAACAAGCTCCACAGTGGTAGGGCTTATTGTCCAGGGGTCCAAATCAGGGACAGTTTCCATGTCTTGGCTAAATGGGCCCACTGACTTGACTCTCCTCATATGATTCGGATGGGAGGGTCCCATTAGCTGAGATCTCTGCTGGGATCTCCTGCAAGTAGGAATATCTGAACAATATCTGAAGCCCAGCTGCTGTAAACTCTGTCTGCTTTCTGTCTATCTGATTGATCCCCAGTGTTTCTCCTGATGATCACCATGAAGTGAAATTTAAGGAGACCTCTTGTGAAGGGTCCTGCAATGCTGAGAAAGCTAGATATCCACTTTGCATTCCCACTGGAGAAATCACAGGCCAAGGGGTGGGGATCGGGTGCCATATTGTTGAAGTGCTATGCCAGCCTGGGAGCGATGGGAGCAAAGTGGTCAAAGCAAAACTGCTTGTTAAACTCATCTAATCCAATTCTCCTCATCTCTGTGGACCAGTGAGTGCTTCAGCCTCACCCTGGGTTCTGGGATTTTCACAACGGTGTCTTCTCTATGTAGAGTTCCTAGCTGGTCTTCTTATGAGAGTCTTTAGAGTATTTTACATTTAAGAGTATATTTGAATATTTAAGTTTGCTCTCATTCTTCTATCCCACATAACCCATACCCTGTAATCCACTGGATTATGCAAAACTCTGAATCCTCATGTTTCAAGAAACTGAAGGTCAGCTTGGCTTTGAATGGTGGTGCTTTCCACAGTTATTGTTTTTCTTATGCTATACTTGAAGCCACTTTCAAGTATCTGTTAAATACTGCTTCTTAGGAAAAGCTAAAGAAGTGCCTCTCCCAGACCTTGTCTACAGGGATTAAGTCCTCCAGCATCCATGAGCCACTCCCACCAGTGGCCCATTACCTGTTGAGGAGCTTTGCAAATCTCCATCATCCACAGAATCTATTACCCATCAACACAGCCTGCCTCAGTGAATCTCTGCTGAGAACACTCTCTTCTTCTTCCAAGCATCAGCCTCTCTCCCCTCATTCTCTTCTTCTCTTGACAACTTCATGGCATCCCTTGTTGAGCCTGACTTCCCCAACAAAGGCTACCTGGCTAAACCTGAAGGTGATACAAAAGGGAAAAGGAGGGGCCCTTGATCAATGATTCTCAAAACACGCTCTGGATAAGTATAGCTTGAAATACCTTTAAATGTATACATCTTAGTCAGTCAGTTTTGAGTGGATCCTTTTATAGGAAGGGCCTTGAATAAGTTGGAAACAGGTGGTTCAAGGACCACACTCGGAAAAATATTGGCCTAGGTCCTACAGTGAGCTTCCCTGGTGGCTCAGACTGTAAAGAATCTGCCTGCCATGCAGGAGACCTGGGTTTGATCCCTGGGTTGGGAAGATGTCCTGGAGGAGGGTATGGCAACCCATCCAGTATTCTTGACTGGAGAATTCCCATAGACAGAGGAGCCTGGGGGACTACAGTCTATGGGGTCACAAAGAGTCAGATATGACTAAGTGACTAAGAACAAACAAGAACAAGGTCCTACAATACAAATGCTTGGCTAATCCTCCAGAAGGGATAAGAATGGAAAAGTGCCTCTCAGCCTTTTATTCTGAACCTACAGTCAGTCTTCAATGTGGACAGTAGCAGTTATTTCTCAAATCTGGTTGTCTAGCTTAATGTGCTTTGCAATCTTTTTCTAAAATATAAATATTCTGGATGTCAGAATGAGAATCTGTCCATATGAACTGACAACAGCTAATAGATCAAATCATTTAGTATGCAAGAAGCAAAAACTGTATTAACATGATATATATTCAAATAATTTGCATGTCTATATAAAGCACAAGCTGGAATCAAGATTGTCGGGAGAAATATCAATAACCTCAGATATGCAGATGACACCACCCTTATGGCAGAAAGAGAAGAGGAACTAAAGAGCCTCTTGATAAAGTGAAAGAGGAGAGTGAAAAAGTTGACTTAAAACTCAACATTCAGAAAACTAAGATCATGGCATCTGGTCCCATCACTTCATGGCAAATAGATGGGGAAACAATGGAAACAGTGACAGACTTTATTTTGGGGGGCTCCAAAATCACTGCAGATGGTAACTGCAGCCATGAAATTAAAACACACTTGCTCCTTGGAAGAAAAGCTATGACCAACCCAGACAGCATATTAAAAAGCAAAAACATTACTTTGCCAACAAAGATCCATCTAGTCAAAGCTATGGTTTCTCCAGTAGTTATGTATGGATGTCAGAGTTGGACTATAAAGAAAGCTGAGCGCCAAAGAATTGATGTTTTTGAACTGTGGTGTTGGAGAAGACTCTTGAGAGTCCCTTGGACTGCAAGGAGATCCAACCAGTCCATCCTGCAGGAGATAAATCCTGAGTTTTCATTGGAAGGACTGATTCTGAAGCTGAAACTCCAATACTTTGGCCACCTGATGGGAAGAACTGACTCATTTGAAAAGACCCTGATGCTGGGAAAGATGGAAGGCAAGAGGAGAAGCGGGCAACAGAGGATGAGATGGTTGGATGGCATCACCAACTCAATGGACATGAGTTTGAGTAGGCTCTGAGAGTTGGTGATGGACAGGAAAGCCTGGTGTGCTGCAGTCCACGTGGTTGCAAACAGTCAGACACGACTGAGAGACTGAACTGAACTGAACTGAATAAACTGCCTAGTTGCTAAATCGTGTCTGTTTCTTTTGTGACCCCATGGACTTTGGCTCATCAGGCTCCTTGGTCCATGGAATTTCCCAGGCAAGAATATTGCACTTCCTTCTCTAAGGGATCTTGCCAATGCAGTGATTGAACTTGTGTCTCTTGCATTGCGGGTGGAGTCTTTACTGCTGAGACACCAAAGAAGGCTATCTATGTAAATTACATATACATAATTTCAGGCTATTTTATTGCAAGTGTTTTCATTGCCAACTTATTTTGTAAGCCAATATGTTATACATATGTCTTCTCAGGTGGTTTAGGGGTAAAGAATCCATGTCTGCCAATGCAAGACATGCCAGAGACATGGGATCAGTACCTGGGTTGGGAAGATCCCCTGGAGGAGGAAATGACAACCCACTCCAGTATTCTTGTATGGAAAATTCCATGGACAGAGAGGAGCCTGGTAGGCCACAGTCAGTTGTTTATATTAAATATTCTCTTATTTAAATTGTCATGTATTTTCTATCTCCTAACATGACCCAGACCAACACAACATCCAAGTGGAGATGCTTCTTAATGATTTGCAGATGCAGCTTTAAAGAGATATTTAAACAGGAGATTTATACTTGGAAGACTCCAGAATACTGATGGAATTTAAAGCAAAGGGTAGATGATTAATCATGGAGAGGATAAAACATTTACTTTGAAAGCTGCCCCATTAATTAATTTGTACTTCTTACATATTCCCATCCTTAAGTAGAAATGGTTCTTACTATAAGATTGGGTAAGTACTGTGAGGTGAAAGCAAAACAAGAAAGAATTTCTCTATGAGAAAAGTAAAGTTACTCTGTGATTCTTTATAAGGCAAAAATAGATGTATATTCATCGCTTGCTTGTGTTGTGCTCAGTTGGGTCTGATTCTTTGCAACCCCATGGACTGCAGCTTGCTCTTTGTAATATTCTATGTTTCAGATGTTCAGCTGTGTTTCACCTTATTTTAAGACACTGATGGGCAAGTTTATCATATTTATCATAAAACATAAAAAGAAAAAGGATTATTTCCAAAAAAGAGAATACTTAAAAATGAATTTTCATATACTATGGAGTCTCCTTCTTTTGATTCCTTTTCTAATAACAATACACTATAGCCACCAACTATTTGTTCATTGACTATTCATGATCCAAGAAAAATGGATCTCAGCTACTAAACAGGGACTCAAGTAGGTGATTTCCTCAGAAGAGTAATATAACTATTTCAAAGAAGAGGAGAGTATGTGAAAGACCTCTGAAAATAGAATTCAGCAGAATAGGAAAGATGAAAAGAGATTTACTGAAAGACATATATCATTATTATAATGTTATACATCTTTCAAAACATTATTATGTATGTCTTTCAACATCACAGTAATCCAAGTCTATGCTTCAGCCATTGATGCTGAAGAAGCTGAAGTTGACCAGTTCTAATAAAGACCTACAAGACCTTCTAGAAATAATACCCCTGCCCCCCCCAAAAAGACATCCTTTTATCACAGGGGATCGGAATGCAAAAGCAGGAAGTCAAGAGATACCTGGAGTAACAGGCAAGCTTGACCTTGGAGTACAAAATGAAGCAGGGCAAGGGTTAACAGAGTTTTATCAAAAGAACACATTGGTCAAAGAAAAGACCCTTTTCCAACAACACAAGAAATGACCCTACACATGGACATCCCAAATGGTCAACACCAAAATCAGACTGATTGTATTCTGTGCAGACAAAGATGGAGAACCTATATACACAGCCAGCAAAAACAAGACCTGGAGCTGACTGTGGCTCAGATCATCACCTCCTTATTACAAAATTCAGGCTTAATTGAAGAAAGTTGGGAAAACCACTAGGCCATTCAGATATGACCTAAATCAAATCCTTTATGATTATACAGTGGAGGTGACAAATAGATTCACTCAATTAGATCCTGTACACAGAGTGCCTGAAGAACTATGGACAGAGCTTTGTCACACTGTACAGGAGGCAGTGACCAAAACCATCCTTGAGAAAAAGAAAAAAAGAAGACAAAGTGGTTATCTGAAGCAGCTTTACAAATAGTTGAAGAAAGAAGGGAAGTAAAAAGGCAAGGGAGAAAGAAAAAGATACCCAACTGAATACAGAGTTTCAGAGAACAGCAAGGAGAAATAAGAAGGCCTTCTTAAACGCAAAATGCAAAGAAACAGAGGAAAACAATAGAATGGGAAAGACTAGAGATCTCTTCAGCGGAACATCACATGCAAAGATGGGCACAGTAAAGGACAGATACGATAAGGACCCAACAGAAGCAGAAGAGATTAAGAAGAGGTGGCAAGAATACACAGAACTATACAAAAAAATTTTAATGACTGGGATAACCATGAGGGTGTGGTCACTTACCCAGAGCCAGACACCATGGAGTGTGAAATCAAGTGAACCTTTGGAAGCATTACTACAAACAAAGCTAGGGAAGGTGATGGAACTCCAGCTGAGCTATTTCATATCCTAAAAGATGATGTTGTTAAAGTGCTGCACTCAATATGCCAGCAAATTTGGAAACCCCAGAAGTGTACACAGGATAGAAAAATGTCAGTTTTCATTTCAATCCCAAAGAAGGGCAATGGCAAAGAATGTTCAAACTACTGGACAACTCCATTCATTTTGCATGCTCATAAGGTTATGCTCAAAATCCTTCAAGCTAGGCTTCAGTAATACGTGAACTGAGAACTTTCAGAGGTACCAGCTGGGTAGAGAGAAGGCAGATGAACCAGAGATCAAATTGCCAACATTTGTTGGATCATAGAGCAAGGGAATTCTAGAAAAACACCTACCTGCTTCATCAATTACATTAAAGCCTTTGACTGTGTGGATCACAACAAACTGAAAAATTCTTAGAGATGGGAATAACAGACCATCTTACTTGTCTTTTGAAAAACTTGTATGTTAGTCAAGAAGCAACAATTAGAACCAGACATGAAACAATGGACTGGTTAAAAATTGGGAAAGGAATACATCAAGGCTGTATATTGTCACCTTGTTTATTTAACTTATATGCAGAGTACATCATGCAAAATGCTGGGCAGGATAAATCACAAGCTGGAATCAAGACTGTCGGGAGAAATAACAACAACCTCAGATATGAAAATGATACCACCTTAATGGCAGAAAGCAAAGAGGAACTAAAGAACCTCTTGATGAAGGTGAAAGAGAAAAGTGTAAAACCTGGCTTCAAATTCAACATTCAAAGAACTGAGATCATGGCTTCCGGTCCCATCACTTCATGGCAAATAGAAGGGGAAAAAGTGAAAGCAGTGATAGATTTCATTTTCTTGGGCTCCAAAATCACTGTGGATGGTGACTGCAGCCATGAAATTAAAAGACTCTTGCTCCTTGGAAGGAAAGCTATGACAAACCTAGACAGAGTCTTAAAGAGCAGAGACATAACTTTGCTGACAAAGGTCCATATAGTCAAAGCTATGGTTTTTCCAGTAGTCATCATGTACGGATGTGAGAAATGGACCATAAAGAAGCTGATCACTGACTAAATGATGCTTTCAAACTGCAGTGTTGGAGAAGACTCTTGAAAGTCCCTCGGAAACCCAGTTAATCAAACCAGTCAATCCTAAAGGAAATCGGCCCTAAATATTTATTGGAGGGACTGATGCTGAAGCTGAAGTTCCAATACTTTGGCCATCTGATGCAAAGAATTGACTCTCCTGGATGCTGGGAAAGACTGAAGGCAAAAAGAAAAGGCAGCAGAGGACGAGATGTCAGGATTGTTTTAAAAAAAACAAACTTCTTTTTTATTGCCTTATACTCTTAGGTATACTTTAACTCCAATCCTGAATTATTTTGCTAAGTGATGGCCCTTAAAGGTATAGCATTCAGAATTTCTGCCTTTCCTTCTCCTTGCTTTTCGAAAGCAGTTAATTACTTATTAGCCAAGATTTAAATGCATCAAAGTGAAGCCGCTTAGTCGTGTCCAACTCTTTGCAACCCCATGGACTGTAGCCCACTAGGCTCCTTGGTCCATGCGATTTTCCAGGCATAAATACTCGAGTGGGCTGCCATTTCCTTCTCCCAGGGATCAAACCCAGGTCTCCCGCATCGTAGGCAGACGCTTTACCATCTGAGCTACTAGGAAAGCCCAAATGCATCAAAGGAAACTATTAATAATTTTGCAAAACAAAGTCACACTTTTAATAATGTTAATCCTCAAAATTTATGTAATTGTTTAGCAAATCTAGTTTCTTAATCAATATTAATATGACTAAACAGATATGCTTTAATCATTTCAGATACCACTACTTAAAATTATAGTTAAACTTTTCCACTGAAATTAGTTAATTATTTCCAAAATTCCAGAGAGCTAGTTTTCATTTATAGAAAAGTTCAGAAAAGGTAAAATTAAGTAATATATTGCTTATAGACACATAATACAAAGTTGACTTTAAAATAAAAATAGTTTAAAAAGCAAGAAAATGATTAACAGGAAAGTCAGAATGTTGCCAGGATGGGGACAGAATTGGGAATGGGCATATAGAGAATTTTTAAAGTGTCTGTGAAATTCTATTTTTGATTTGAGTGGTGGCTACACATTAGATTTTTATTATGACTCTTTAAAAGGTATGTATTTGTTTACACATCCTTATAGAAATATATTTTACATTTTTAAAAGGAAAAATAAAGTAAAAAAGAACACAAAGCAAAATCAATGTTGTGCTTCAGGGAGAGGACAAAGGGAATAAACGGAAAGAAAAAGCCTTCCCAAAAGGCTAGAAATGATGTTCAATCTATCAGCAAAGAAGCAGAGCCAAAAGTATCTGACTAGCAGAAAAAGCTGATGTCTGGAAGTAAATAAAAAGAACTACCCTTGTCTCCAAATATCTGTGAATAGTCCCAACTGGAGCATTATAGACTTCTGAGAAAGAGATCCAGGCTAACTCCAAACACTTCTGATACTGTCTAAATATTCTAGGCAGGTAAAAGAATATTCTAGAAGATCAACTGTGAGCACCAAAAAGCTAAAATGGAAAATGTCACACAGCTAAAATGGAAAGACTCCTCTTATATAAACCGGGAAAAGGAATAACTTATTAGTTGGAAATTTGAGCTCAAATCTCAATGCAGGACCCCGATAAACTAGATCGACTCATCAGTTTACTTTTGCTAAGGCTTACATGAACCCAGGGAGCAAAAACAATGATAGAAAAATAAACTAGGTTACTGTCTTCTACCTCTAAACTCACAACAGTCTCTTGTACTTCTGGTGAGGAAATTCAGAGAACACACACCAGCAAGGAGAGAAGTTCCCAGAGGCAGTTCTTAGCCCAAGGCTGGAAAAGCTACTCGGTTGGTCAACTTACGGCACCGACATGTCGCACTGGAAGAGTCTAGGATGCAAATGAGAAGCCAAAGTAAAAGGAGACGGTTGGAGTTTCTCTTGAAAGGAAGCATCCCTGGCCAGTTTCACACCCGTCACATTAGGCTGTGTGCCAGGAGAACAAAGTAAACAAAGGCAAGGGATCCACCTGTGGGAGCCTGTGTGGTTAAGAACACTGACCAACCTCTAAGGGAATCTGCTAGAGAAAATAAAGGTGTTGATCATGGCAGCTGGATTTCATGCCACAAGGAACCAAGTGGGTAGAGTGGTCATGCATTCCCGTTTCCCCAGAAAAGTTAGATTTATACCACCATCTGGGCATATTATCAACAGCACTTCATCTTGCTCAGAAAGGTGTCTCTGTTTTGACAATAAATTATATAATCCTTGTATACATAAGGGGAGTTCAGAGAGCTGAAGCTGAAAATGAGCCCCTGTTTGTCTTCAGTTTCTTCACCTATTTTTGATAAGCACCTCTCCCAGGACTTGATACCCTATGCCTATCTCCTTTACTTGCTTTTCATCTCCCTTTTTCATTTTTCTTCAACAGAAATCACATCATCATTATTTTATTCCAAATGAATGGAAATAAAAATATTTTTGGTAGAGTGATTCACTGGATCATAAGAATTTAATAGGAATCCCCAAATTATAGGATTCAAATTGTGGTCCAACAAGAGGAGAAAGATGGGTTTGTGGCACGGGATAAAATATGAAAATTCCTATAATGGATATGTCTTGGTTTACATCATAGTCTTGTTGTTCTTATACCATACCTGCTGCAATGCCAATAGATGCTGTTTTTAATAGTTTTAGACATTCACATTTTACCTCAGTACAGTGCACTGAACTGCACCTTCCATCCAGTAACTTCCATTTCATCTGCTCATGTTCTCCATGTGTGCTGGGGTGTTCCCAGCAGCTAGATGGTTGTTTTATCTCTTCTTTCTTAACTTAGAGGTTATCAAATTCTTCATTTACAAAAAGTATACACTTCATACTAAAGATGATTGACAAGTTATCACTGTATAGAATTGAACACATCTAAAATGCATTAAGATAATCTCTTAGATCCCAGCTTTCCTCCCTTAATTTCCATTCTTATGTGATTTTAACACCAGGCTTCTAAAAGCTCCTATTTGTGGTATTTTTTTTTTTTTTTGGAAGGTGAGAACTCTACCATCTGTCTCTACAATGATCAAAATTTTCCCTAAAATATTGTACAGAACTCTCATTTTCTAATTTAAAACTTTAGTCTTATTAAGGTAGCTGACATTTTATAATTCAATCAGAGGGCAATTTATTTGAAATAGATGAATCTTTTCAAAATCCCTGAAGGATTTCAGATCAACAACCCTATAAACAAGGAGCAATAGGAGAAAAGAAGTGAAAATATCAATTTACTGATTGTTCCGTCCTTTTCAGACTTAAGTCTAAGCTTGTGACGTTAACTACTCCCATCATTATTCCTACTCTAAACTTAGAATACAGCATGTGTTAATTACCTTCAGAGAGAGAGATGGTCTGGGTCACAAGATGAGCCTTGAACTCATTCAATTATTTCAGTTCAGTTCAGTTCAGTTCAGTCGCTCAGTCGTGTACGACTGTTTGCGACCTCATGAATCGCAGCACACCAGGCCTCCTTGTCCAGCACCATCTCCCGGAGTTCACTCAGACTCACATCCATCGAGTCCATGTTGCCATCCAACCATCTCATCCTTGGTCGTCCCCTTCTCCTCTTGCCCCTAATCCCTCCCAGCATCAAAGTTTTTTCCAATGAGTCAACTCTTCGCATGAGGTGGCCAAAGTACTGGAGCTTCAGTTTTAGCATCATTCCTTCCAAAGAAATCCCAGGGCTGATCTCCTTCAGAATGGACTGGTTGGATCTCCTTGCAGTCCAAGGGACCCTCAAGAGTCTTCTCCAACACCACAGTTCAAATGCATCAATTCTTCGGCGCTCAGCCTTCTTCACAGTCCAACTCTCACATCCTACATGACCACAGGAAAAACCATAGCCTTGACTTGACGGACCTTAGTCGGCAAAGTAATGTCTCTGCTTTTGAATATACTATCTAGGTTGCTCATAACTTTTCTTCCAAGGAGTAAGCGTCTTTTAATTTCATGGCTGCAGTCACCATCTGCAGTGATTTTGGAGCCCAAAAAAAGAAAGTCTGACACTGTTTCTACTGTTTCCCCATCTATTTCCCATGAAGAGATGGGACGAGATGCCATGATCTTCGTTTTCTGAATGTTGAGCTTTAAGCCAACTTTTTCACTCTCCTCTTTCACCTTCATCAAGAGGCTTTTTAGCTCCTCTTCACATATTTGAGGTTATTGATATTTCTCCCGGCAATCTTGATTCCAGCTTGTGTTTCTTCCAGTCCAGCATTTCTCATGATGTACAGGGTGACAATATACAGCCTTGACATACTCCTTTTCCTATTTGGAACCAGTCTGTTGTCCCATGTCCAGTTCTAACTGTTGCTTCCTGACCTGCATACAGATTTCTCAAGAGGCAAGTTAGGTGGTCTGGTATTCCCACCTCTCTCAGAATTTTCCACAGTTGATTGTGATCCACACAGTCAAAGGCTTTGGCATAGTCAATAAAGCAGAAATAGATGTTTTTCTGGAACTATCTTGCTTTTTCCATGATCCAGCAGATGTTGGCAATTTGATCTCTGGTTCCTCTGTCTTTTCTAAAACCAGCTTGAACATCAGGAAGTTCATGGTTCATGTATTGCTGAAGTCTGGCTTGGAGAATTTTGAGTGTTACTTTCCTAGCATGTGAGATGAGTGCAATTGTGTGATAGTTTTTGAGCATTCTTTTGCATTGCCTTTCTTTGGGATTGGAATGAAAACTGACCTTTTCCAGTCCTGTGGCCACTGCGGAGTTTTCCAAACTTGCTGGCATATTGAGTGCAGCACTTTCACAGCATCATCTTTCAGGATTTGAAACAGCTCAACTGGAATTCCATCACCTCCACTAGCTTTGTTCGTAGTGATGCTTTCTAAGGCCCACTAGACTTCACATTCCAAGGTGTCTGGCTCTAGATTAGTGATCACATCATCATGATTATCTGGGTCGTGAAGATCTTTATTGTACAGTTCTTCCGTGTATTCTTGCCACCTCTTCTTAATTCAATTATTTAGTTACAATAAAATGAAAATGAATAAAAAACTTTCAGCTATGGCCACGACTTTCCTAAGAAAGAAACAAGAAGGATATGTACATATAGTAGATACAGACATAGATATATAGAGACACAGATATATATAAAAGAAGCTATGAGTGAGTGCTGGGTTTTAATGTCCATTAACACAATAATGTAATAAATTGTGCCTCTGAACAGTTGACTTTTCAATTTCTCCTCCATTTTTGAAAGATAAAATTGGTTCCTTCCCAAGGCACTATGCTGGGTAAAGTGGTAGAAGGATCAGCATTACAATCTCACAAACGGCTCACACCATTGGAGTAAAAGGGAGATGAATCAACTATCAGCTCCTTCAAAGGCTAGACCTACATTATTCTACTGAAGTGAAGTGAAGTCACTCAGTCATGTCCAACTCTTTGCGACCCCATGGACTGTAGCCTACAAGGCTCCTTTGTCCATGGAATTTTCCAGGCAAGAGTACTGGAGTGGGCTGCCATTTCCTTCTCCAGGGGATCTTCCCCACCCAGGGATCGATCCCGGGTCTCCCGCGTTGCAGGCAGACACTTTACCATCTGAGCCACCAGGAAGCCCACATTATTCTACTAAATATGCATTAATCTAACCAAGCAGTTTCAAATTTTTTGATTCATATAGTCACAGGGTCTATAAGACAGCAACAGATATTCACTAAAATTAGGTAAATTATTTAACTAGTCTGATTCTAAGATTTTCAGAGTCCATCCAACCTCCACACAAGGATGGATTTAAGCTTCTGATCAGTTTAAAGCAACACATAAAGGAATCATGGTTTCAAAAAACATAAAAACCACTGAGACTTTTATTCATTTATTCAATAAATACTGATTAAGCACCTAATATACACAGACACTAAGGATGTAGCAATGAATAAGAAAACCAAGGATCCTTCCCCAAGGAATTTATTTTTATAAAACACAAACACAAAATATGCATAACTCATAAAATCATTGTTTTGAAATAAGTATAGATCTGTAATGTTTCCTAGAATTGAATAAATTTATCCATAAATTAAAAAGAACAAGGACTTGAAAGACTATTTTTAAAATAGTCTTCAAAAATAGTAGATAAGAAATTAAAAAATGAGAAGTAATTTGTACACATGACTACTCTCTTCACTAGCGGGAATATATGGCCCTCTTCTGCTCAAAAACAGATGTCACTCATCGATTATCACACTCTTTCCACCTGAGCCCAGATATACTCTCAGAATATTTCTCACAGTCCCCTAGGTAGCAAGTACAATCAATCATGGTAGTCACTTAAGGTGGAACCATTATCCTCACTGATAGAGAGCATCTATCAAAGTATTTAATGAGTATCTACCATGTATCTCCAACTCCTGCTGTTAAAAGGGAAAAATAGGATTAGAAGACACAGAGGTAAGCTAGAAATCTTACACACATAAACAGTTACTGAACAAGACTTTCATTAGCATGGAGAGAACATAATAGAATTTAATGTCCTTTTCCTAGTCTGAAAACTTCCTACTTGTGAAATCTCAGGCTTCTTTTTTTTTTTTTTTCAGGCTTATTTCTTAACTGTGTCTCAACTTTCCCTTCAATGAAATTAGAAAAATGATGTTTATTTGGCCTATATCTCAGAATTATTGTATGGATAAAATGAGGCTTCCCTTGTAGCTCAGTCTGTAAAGAATCTGCCTGCAATGCAGGAGACCCAGGTTCAATTCCTGGGTCAGGAAGATCCCTTGGAGAAGGAAATGGCAACCCACTCCAGTATTCTTGTCTGGAGAATCCCATGGACAGAGGAGCCAGCCAGGCTACAGTCCATGGGGTTGCAAGAGTTGGACATGACTTAGTGACTAAACCACCACCACCACTAAAGAAAAAATCACTTTGAAAAATAGAAAAAGCCACAGAGTATTACTAGAGTGTATATATACAATGGAATACTGCTTAACCATAAAAAAGAATAAGATATTGCCATTTGCAACAAGATGGATGAACCTGAATTATATTACGCTTAGTGAAATAGGTCAAAGAAAAATATTCTGTGTTCTCATTTATATGATGAATATAAAAAAATAAAACAAATAAATGAATATAACAATAGGAACAGACTCAGATATAGGGAACAAATCAGTGCTTACCAGTGGGGAGAGGAAAGTGGAGAGGGGCAAAACAGGTATGGAGATTAAGAGGTACGTATAAAATAAGCTACAAGGATATATTGTACATCACTGGGAATATACTCAGTACTTCATACAATTATGTGGTGTGTTATGTCGTCAGACATGTCCAACTCTTCACAACACTTTAGACTGTAGCCCATCAAGTTCCTCTGTCCATGGACTTTTCCAGGCAAGAATACTGGAGTGGGTTGCCATTTCCTTCTCTAGGGAATTGAACCCATATCTCCTGCATCTCTTGCATTGCAGGTGTGCATTCTTTACCTGCTGAGCCATTAGGGAAGCTCTATAATAAGAGTATAATCTATAAAAAATTTTAATCAGCATGTTGTTCATCTGAAACTAATATTGTAAATCAATTATATGCCAATAAAAAAAGAAAAAAAAATGAATAAGTAAAGAAAATGTCGGCAAGAGTTTGAAGAAATGAGCACTCTCATATTGTACCAAAAGAAATATATACTGGTACAATGTCCACAGAAAACAACTTCTCATTCGACATAAAAATTTTTATTGTGTTATATATTCCTTTAAATGACTGCCCACAACACTGATTATAATAAAATTATAATAGTTGAAATGTTCATCAGTAGAACATTTGATATACACAACTTATGATTTTCTACCAATGTAATGCCCTACAGCTTATACAAAAAATAATATAGATCATATTAGTCCATATATTTAGGTGTCTATAATACACCATGGCTTTACCATTTTGTTATCTTTCAATCTTTGTCTTTAAAAAATAAAAGCTTGAGTATGTCATGGCCTTACCATTTTGTTATATTTCTTTGTTTTTTAAAAAATAAAAGCTTGAGTGTGAATGAGCATGCACAGAAAAATAAAATCCTGAAATAAAAACATCAAAACTTGAATCATGACCATCTTTCTATGGTACAAGTGGTAGAAATTTCCTCTTTATATTTTTCACATCATGCTAATTTCTGCATTATATATATTTCATTTTCTAATCAGAAAAATCAATGGAACATTTGAAATATATAACAAAAAGTAAATATATGTTTAAGATTGCTACATGAAAAATAATATTTTTCTGATATAATTTAAGGTACAGTTCTGTGATTTAAAAGCATGTTTTGTGGATTTCACAAAAGAGCAAATGAGAGAAGTGGAAGACATGGCATTCTCTTTGTTTTCTTCCAAACATGATGACTTGCCGTTTGTGTAGCTTAAAGAATGGGCCCTGAAAGAAAAGAAAACCTGACTTCAAATTAAAGTTTTACATCTACTGCTTTACACCATTGGCAAACCACAATCTCTTTCAGATTCCTTTCGCATTCTTGGAAAAGTGTATCCTTTCATTTTCATTATTCAAATGGAACTAATTTTTAAAAATTTTACTTTAAACTCTAAGGCTCATTTTGAAGTCAAAATGCATCGCAACTATCAGAAACCCTTTAGATCATTATCTTACAAATGGTTAATTTCCAAAAGAATCCTTAGCTCTTACAACAAAATGCACTCCTGACATACATCATTCTCATCACTTGGATTTTCTTGTGCAGTAATAGACTGCTTCACTAAAGACTGAAAAAGTTATTATTTGATGTTTCTAAAAGAAAACCTGATAGAAAAGAAAATTCTGTCAACTTATCACGGATGGTTCTGAAATTTCCATCTTCAACCCTGACAATGTGTCTAACTCTCATTGACATGTCCACTTTTTGCCTAATAAACATATCAAAATATCCAAAATCAAATTTATGGCCTTTCCTGCCAAAATCCTGTGGCAACACCTAATGCTCTGTTTCAGCAATGATTCCTCTATTCACCCAGTTGCTCAGGCCAGTTATGTCTTCTCTTGGATTTTATGTTTGACTTCTCTTTCTCGTGTATGTCATGCTGATTCCAGTCACATGGTGGATGTACAGCCTTAGCTTTGCAGACTTCCCACCACGACAGCTACAGGCTCCCAGCCCAAGCCTCCATTATCTCTTACCTGAATTACTTCAGTAGCTTCCTGCTTGTCTGCACTCTTGCTCTCCTTCTCCCTAGTTTAGGAAGCTCTTTTTTATAATTTGATACCTCACACTCAGAATGAAAAGCATGTCTATTAACACATTCAATTTAAATTCATTTTAGGTTTTGCAAGAAATCAGAAAGAATAAAATAAATGCCTGGAGGCAACTATTTCTAAAGTATTTTCCACAAGGTGTGGTCAGCAGAACACTAGGTCATCCATTTATTCATTCTACAAAAATCAGCTGGGACAGGCACAGCGACAGGGACTAGAAAGAGAATGGGGAAGGCCTATTTCAACAAGCATTCTTAGAACATGCAGGTGGTGTCAGGAGGGCAGAAGTGTAATAATCAACTGAAGTACGGTAGAAGGTAAGAAGGGCATGATACTGGAGGGTGGCATGTAAGTGGATAGCGCAGAGAAGGAGGACTTAGTGAGATAAAGAGGAAAAGAAAGAAAACAGCACTGCCAAGCCTGGGAAGGAAAAAACCCCTGGAGCCACTGAGGAAATATGCTCAAAATACACTCAGTTTGGGAGAGTAGGGTGAGGTAGAAGGGGTGGGAAGTGAAGCCAGCAGCAAAGATCACTGATGACTTACTGCTTCAGCCTTTCATGCATTTTGAGATTTTGAGCACCTACATTATGGCAGACTCTGTGCTGGGTCTGATGTTCTGCAGAACAGATGTGACCCTGCTCTTGTTGGGCTTACACAGTGCTATGGGGGGGGCGGGGCGGGAGTAATTGAGCTCTTACAGAAATAGGAAGTAGGAGCACCTAATTTCAACTTAGGGGACAAGAATTCAGGAAAGGCTTCTTGAAGAACAGGGCCCTTAAGAGAATTTCCCATGGAAATGGGAATGAAGAAGAACAACATTCCAGGCAAGAGGACCAAACTTTGTGCCAAGGCTTGGAAGGAAGAGGAAGCCTGGAGAGGGAGACTGGAAGAAGTTCATTGTGGCTGAAGCAAGGCAAGGTACCAGGCAAAACTTGAGATAGTGAAGGCAGGTCTCAAAGGGCCTCACTGGCCACAAAAAGGAGTTTCATGTCATCTCAAGGGCAATGGAACCATGAAGCACAGGGGTGATATGAAGAGACTTACATTTCAGAAAGGTAATTCTCATTGCGGTGTTCAGAGTAGATTGGAAGAAGCCAAGACTGGGTGAAGAAAGACTGGTTAAGAGGATATGGTAATAATGAGAGATGAGGGGATGATGGCCTGGACTAGGGCAAAAGCAGTGAAGTATTATTGGGAGAAATGTTGTTCCATAGAATTAATTTGTCTGTGATTGTCATCAACCAAAAAAAAAAATTAAGATTAAAGAACAAACTTTATATGTATATATGCAAGCATATATAGAGAAAGCATCAGCAATTCAATAGCCATAAGCATGAGCAAACTCCTGGAGACAGTGAAGGACAGGGAAGCCTGGCATGCTGCAGTCCATTGGGTCACAGAGTTGGACACAACTTACCAACTGAACAACATGGAGATACATATGCATATATGTGTATATATGTACATACATAACTCTTTACAATATTTACTATTTTAATATCTTATTGTATGTGTATATTTTAACAAGATGTTAAAATAATAAATACTGTAGTAAATTATGTATACAAAAATATTAGGGTGATGATGATGATAATAGCTACTGTTTATTAAATATCTTCAATGTATTAGACACTAAGTTAGTTACTTTACACTATTAATAACAGTTGGTGTCTCTGGTGGCTCAGACAGTAAAGAACCCTCCTGTAGTGCAGGAGACCTGGGTTCGGTTCTTAGGGCAGGAAGGTCCCCTGGAAAAGGGGATGGCAACCCACTCCAGTATTCTTGCCTGGAGAATTTCACAGACAAAAGAGCCTGGCGGGCTACAGTCCATGGGATTGCAGAGTCAAGACATGACTGAACAACTAAAACACACACATTAATAATAATTACAAAACCAGGTAGAGCAAGTAATACCATCTCTCTTTAAAGTAGAAGAAACAGATATAAGAAAATTGTGATTAATGCAAGTTTATCAAAGTAACTGGTGAAACTGGGCTCCAAACACAGAGCTGTAGGAACCCACAACCTGTTCTATTTCCACAGGTTCCTATTTTAAACATAAAGCCGAAGAAATGCCTATTTTAACGCTGATAATCTGAAAAAACTTTCTTGCTGAAAGAGATAAACACAGTGGACATTTTTTAAACATCTTTTTAAAAGCACTGCTGTTGTGGAAAGGAAGTAAAGAATGCTCAGAGGCTAAAAAAAATTCGGTGAAAGGGGAACTGAAAAGGCAAGCAGAGCACTGATTCCAGTTTCACTCCAAGGGCAACAGCTGAACCCTGATGAACTTGAGCTCGAGTTTTGATGGCCCTGTGCGTGCTAAGTCGCTTCACTCATGTTCAACTCTTTGTGACCCCGTGGACCATGGCCCACCAGGCTCCTCTGTCCATGGGATTCTCCAAGCAAGAACACTGTGGAGGGTTGCCATTGCCCTCTCCAGGGGATCTTCCCAACCCAGGGATGGAACCCGTGTCTCCTGCATTGGCAGGCAGTTTCTTTACCACCAGCGCCCTGCATATGAGGCAACAGAGACCAAGCCCGAGGGTAACCCAAGATAGGGAGTCAAATAGGGACCCAGCACAAATGTGGGATATCAATGAGATTCACCTTCACTGTGAGGCAGAACTAGAAACGAACCCATGGGCTGAAGAGTCTTTCAAGGTAACATACTTATCCTAACTTCAATGCCCAGTCAAGAGGGAAATTCCCCCCCAAGAATTCAGAGACACAAGACACCATACAAATTCATACTATCTATGAGATTTTAAAGAAAAGAAAGCTAATAAAGCTTTGAGCTGAGAATTGACTTTAAAGTAGTCCTGCGTTGATAGTGCTAATGAATAAGCAGGAGCAAACAAAAATCTTATTTGCTTCTATGGACCTGCAACTCAAACCTTAAAATAGTCCTCTAGATCAAGTTTTAGAAAATGTGAGCTCACAGTCAAAACCAAAGCATACAAGGTAACATGGTGCCGTGCAGGACACAACAAAATCAATACTAAACAGAATCAATCAACAAAAGCAACATTAAACAAAATATTCAGGTATTGGAATGATGAGAACAGAATATCAAATAGCTACCAACATTACGGTTTAAAGAAGTAAAAAGCAGATTGATAATATCATCAAGGGATTGAAACATACCTAAGTAAATTTGCAAAAAGAACTTCTAGAAATAAAAACTTTGATAACTGAAATGAAAACTTAAAAGTCAGATTTAGTAATAGATCTGGAAAACACATATTAACTGAAAGATAAATCAGAAGAAAATATTCAACACAACAAAAAATGAGAGGAGATTACAAGTGAAAGAAAAGGTAGGAAGCATAGAGAATATAATGGAAAAGTCCAACATTTCTCTAAGGGGAGATGAGTAGTTCAGAAAAGGCAATTCATAAGGAGACGACTAGCGATGTCCTACAAGCTCACAGTTCAGATAGGAAAGAAATCTGAGAGTCTTCCCAAATACAGCCTCACTCCCTGCAAGGATAGCACATTGTCCATAACAAGTAAGGGAACAGAAAGCAAATTTTCTAAACTAGCAGTAATAAAAACAACTTTTGGTTGAACATTCTTAGAGAAAAGACTAAATTATCTTTCTATTCTCCATGAAAAATTAAATTACATAGCTGTTATGAAGAGACTTTCAAAAATATGTAGTTAAAAATGTAGGAAAACATTATTAGACATATGTATCAGATAGTCAATAATAGTAAGTAGTGTTATCAGTCCAGGTTTTGTCTTAAGTATGATTTTTCAGTTGTTATGATTCCTCATTCTAAATAAATATTTGCTTTTATACCTAACTTTATAATAATAATATTAATGCTTTTATTTTTTAAAGCAGGCTTCTCAAAATTATAAAATTTGGTCTTCACAAAACCTAAATTCATCATGTGCTCAATAGTTATTTTTCACAGAATAATGCATTATAAAGCTAAATATACATTTTGCATGATACAGCCACAGACATTTACAATGAATGTGTCAGCAAAAGTGTTACTTATAAATAATTTTAGGCAGCTAATTTGTAATTGGAGATAATTGTGAAATGCAA
This sequence comes from Capricornis sumatraensis, assembly GCF_032405125.1. Classification (NCBI taxonomy): domain Eukaryota; kingdom Metazoa; phylum Chordata; class Mammalia; order Artiodactyla; family Bovidae; genus Capricornis; species Capricornis sumatraensis. The sequence continues at coordinate 75,969,896 of NC_091082.1, forward strand.
TTGCAAGTGTTAAATCTGCTATTTATTTCTAAATGTTTGGCAGAAATAAAAAAGTAAAGAAATATTTTCCTACAGAGAACCCCCTCCCAACAGTATCAGTTCAGTTCAGTTCCTCAGTAGTATCCAACTCTGTAACCCCATGGACTGCAGCACACCAGGCTTCCCTGTCCATCACCAACTCCCACAGCCTACTCAAACTCATGTCCATTGAGTTGGTGATGCCATCCATCCAGCTCATCTTCTGTCATCCCCTTCTCCTCCCACTCTCAATCTTTCCCAGCATCAGGGTCTTTTCCAATGAGTCAGTTCTTCGCATTAGGTAGCCAAAGTACTGGAGTTTCAGCTTCAGCATCAGTCCTTCCAATGAATATTCAGGACTGAATTCCTTTAGGATGGACTGGTTGGATCTCCTTGTAGTCCAAGGGACTCTCAAGAGTCTTCTCCAACACCACAGTTCAAAATCAGCAATTCTTTGGTGCTCAGCTTTCTTTATAGTCCAACTCTCACATCCATGACACATACATGACTACTGGAAAAATAACAGACATCAAATTAGCTCCATCTTTCTCTACTTGTAAGAAACCAGGGCAATAGGCCAATAAAATAGGCCAATAAAACTGTATCTAGACAGATACAGTCTGGGCAAAAGAAGAATTTAGATGAAGAAGACATCAAATGCTCTAAAGATAGGTATATGACAGAGAAAAGACAAAGCCGAATCTATATTTTGTGGATCCTATAAAGTCCATGTTTAATTTTAGGTTGGTTTCTCCCCTCTATCCCAAATTTTGCGGGTCAGACCTCTCTCTGCTTTCAGTTGCTATATGTTCAGGGCATACAAACCAATTTCAAGACCTAAGGGGAAAATCTTTAAGAAGAACATTTGCAAGAATAAATTACTTAACATAGTTCAGTGCAAGATATCAATTATTCTGAACTCAGTGGAATCATCTACATATCCATAAACAGAATAAAGAAGAATGGCAAGTTGTACATTTGTGTGTTTGCATCTCAAAAGCCAAAATATTCCTTAGTATAGCCATAAACTGGATAATCTGAAATTCTAAATACTACACTATAATAAATGCATGCAGATGAAACAGACTCATGTATCATTTACTGAAAAATATATCTTTTAGTATTAATATTTATCAGCAGAATAAGCACTGTAGCTCCCATTAAAATTTAACACAATATTTATAACAGCAAAATATTAAAGTTCATCAAAATACAGCATGACTAAAATTGTAACACTAATAATGATTTTCTGTGCTTCTCCTTCATTCTACTAATATTACCTACCACCTACTTTTTACCAGGCCCAGGTTAACTGATTCCTACCTCGTAGAATGCTCTGAACCATAATTTCAAAAATTAAGAAAGAGAGAGAATCCTCCCATTTCAATAATATGAGAAAGCAGACACTATAAAATGAGGCAAGTAAAAACTAATTGGGTATTCTACTAGACCACTGGGAATGTCACAGTGATCAAAGGAGATAAAATCATTATTCTCATGGTTTCTACAGTCTGCTGAAGGAAGCATTTCTATATAAGTTTGAAATGATCCTTCTGTTCACTTGTCAATTCTCCACTGATACAAGAATAACGAATATCAAGAATGTGATTTTTGAGAGTCAAATACTAAAGAATGTGGGATTTGTTTATTTGTCCAGCTGAAATTTACTGAGATTTTGCCCATATCCCCTGGTACACACTGCTTTCATAAGGCCAAAGGTGGCTCAGCAGTAAAGAATCCGCCTGTCAATGCTGGAAGCGTAGGAGATGTAGGTTTTATCCCTGGGTCAGGAAGATTCATTAGAGGAGGAAATGATAACCTACTTCAGTATTCTTGCCTGGAGAATCCCATGGACAGAGAAGCCTGGAGGGGTCACAAAGAGTCAGACACAACTGAGCAACTGAGCACGCACACAAAGGTGTCTAACTGCAAGCACCTATAACTCTTCACCTGAGTGCATCTTTAGGGTCAGCTGGGATGGCCTGAAGTGCTAGGGAATCCACACCTTTACAGGTAACCTTCAATCCCACTTGAGAATTAGAAAATGGTCCCTCAGCCCCCTCACTCCTTGAGTGAGACCATTCTGAGTTCCATACACACACCATCTCCTGGAGATGCCCACAGGGATTAGGTGCCAGTTGCCCATGGAGTTAACTGCTTATAAATGCACTCTGAATCAGCATCGGGCTTCCCAGGTGGTGCAGTGGTAAAGAATCCGCCTGCCAACGCAGGAGACGCAAAAGACACGGGTTCAGTCCCCACAGGAAGATCCCCTGGAGTAGGTAATGGCAACCTGCTCCAGTATTCTTGCCTGGAGGATGGGCTACAGTCCATGGGGTCACAAGAGTCAGACATGGCTGAGCAAGAGAACATGGATCAGCATCTTCCTTTTTTCTTGTATTGTATATGGTTCAAGCACCTCCATCTAACTCTTTCTCAGGAGGGGGCCTTTAGGATATTCTCTTCACAAAGACAGTTACTGTTGTCATTTGAAAAGGCTAGTAGCGTCTTTGAAAAATTCTGCTCTGGATATCTTCTGTAATTTGGGAGTAACGGTGGGGGTGGGAGGATTTGGATTCTTTATAGAAATGGGGATGGTAGGATCCTGGGATGCAGAGGCAAACGGTAGCACTTGACTGGCCGAGGCTAGATGGACATAATTACTGCAATGAACAGCAAAACTGGAATGTCAACCAAAGTGTTTTGACTTACTGGGTTCTAAAGATGATGGTTAATGGATAATGATATTCTTTTTTTTTAATGTATTTTTATTTATTACACTAATTTTAAATGTAATTTTCCATTTGCAGTTATTACAAAATATTGGCTACATTTGCCAAGTTGTACAATACATCCTTGAGCCTATCTTACAGCCAATAGTTTGTACCTCCCCTATATCACCCACCCTCTGGTAACCATTCTTTTGTTTTATATATCTGTGACTCTGCTTTTTTGTTGTTGTATGATTCTTTAGATTCTACATATAAGTGATATTATACAGCATTTATCTTTCTCTGTCTGGCTAATTTCGCTTAGCATAATGTCTTTCACGTCCATCCATGCCGCTGCAAAGGGCAGGTTTTCACTCCTTTTTTATGTTCCAAGTAGTATTTCATCATATAAATATACCATAGCTTCTTTATCCATTCAGCTACAGATGGAAACTTAGGTTGCTTTCATATCTTGACAATTGTAAATAATGCTGCTATGAACACAGGGGTGCATGTACCTATCCAAATTAGCCTTTTTGTTTTCTACATAAATTTCCAGGATTGGAATTTCAGGGTCATATGGTACTTCTATTTTCAGTTTTGAGAAATCTCTACACTGTTTTTCACAGTGGCTGCACCAATTTACATTCCCAACAACAATGTGCAAGCGTTCCCCTTTCTCCACATCTGCACCAACGTGTGTTACTTGTGTTCCTTTGATGACAGGCAATCTGACAAGTGTGAGGTGATATCTCATAGTGGTATTAATTTGGATTTTGTGATGATGAGCATCTTTCTACGTACCTGTTGGCCATCTGCATTTCCTCTTTTTCACAATTTATTTGTCTTTGGTCGCACTGGGTCTCTGTCACCGCACCCAGGCTTTTTCTAGTTACAGAGAATAGCGGCTGCTCTTCGATGCTGTGCACAGACTCCTCACTGTAGGGGCTTCACTTGTTGCGGAACACAGGCTCTAGGTGCGTGGGCTTCAGCAGTTGTAGCACTGGGGCTCATTAATTGTGGCTTGTGGGCCCGAGAGCATGCACATTTTAGTAGCTGTCACATGACGGCTCAACAGTTATGGCTCATGGGCTCTAGAGTGCTGGCTCAGCAGTTTCTGTGCGTAGGCCCAGTTGCTCCACGGCATGTGGAATCCTCCTGGACTGGGGATTGAACATGAGTCCCCTGCACTGGCAGCTGGACTCCCATCCACTGCATCACCAGGGATGTTCCTGCATTTCCTCTTGGGAAAAATGTCTATTAAGTACTGCTGCATTTTTTAATTGGGTTGTTTGTTTTCTTGATGTTGTTGAGTTGCATGAGCTATTTATTAATCCCTTATTCATCATATCATTGGCAAATACTTTCCCCCATTCAGTAGGCTGTCATTTTGTTTTGTCAATGGTCTCCTTTGCTGTGCAAAGGCTTTGTGGATTGTTTCTTTAATATCTCTTCCTGCTGCTTCACTGTCAGTGAATGTAACAGATTTCTGTATATTAATTTTGTAATGTTCAAATTTAGAATAAATGTATTTAACATTAAATTGATTATGTAGAACATTCTATCTGAAAGCAATAGAATACACATTCTTTTCAAGTGCACATGTAACATTCTCCAGGATAGATCACATAAGTTCAGTTCAGCCACTCAGTCGTGTCCAACTCTTTGTGACCCCATGAATCGCAGCACACCAGGCCTCCCTGTCCATCACCATCTCCTGGAGTTCACTCAAACCCACGTCCAACCAGTCAGTGATGCCATCCAGCCATCTCATCCTCTGTTGTCCCCTCTTCCTCCTGCCCCCAATCCCTTCCGGCATAAGAGTCTTCTCCAATGAGTCAACTCTTCGCATGAGGTGGCCAAAGTACTAGAGTTTCAGCTTTAGCATCATTCCTTCCAAAGAACACCCAGGGCTGATCTCCTTTAGAATGGACTAGTTGGATCTCCTTGTAGTCCAAGGGACTCTCAAGAGTCTTCTCCAACACCACACTTCAAAAGCATCAATTCTTCGGTGCTCAGCTTTCTTCATAGTCCAACTCTCACATCCATACATGACCAATGGAAAAACCATAGCCTTGACTAGACGGACCTTTGTTGGCAAAGGAATGTCTCTGCTTTTCAATATGCTATCTAGATTGGTCATAACTTTCCTTCCAAGGAGTAAACGTCTTTTAATTTCATGGCTGCAGTCACCATCTACAGTGATTTTGGAGCCCCCCAAAATAAAGTCTGACACTGTTTCCACTGTTTCCCTATCTATTCCCCATGAAGTGATGGGACCGGATGCCATGATCTTAGTTTTCTGAATGTTGAGCTTTAAGCCAACTTTTTCACTCTCCTCTTTCACTTTCATCAAGAGGCTTTTGAGTTCCTCTTCACTTTCTGCCATAAGGGTGGTGTCATCTGCATATCTGAGGTTATTGATATTTCTCCCGGCAATCTTGATTCCAGCTTGTGCTTCTTCCAGCCCAGTGTTTCTCATGATGTACTCTGCATATAAGTTAAATAAGCAGGGTGACAATATACAGTTTTGACATACTCCTTTTCCTATGCTAGACTACAAAACAAACCTTGGCAACTTTAAGAGAAATAAAATCATATCAAGAATCTTTTCTGACCGCAGTGTTAAGAGATTAGAAATCAACTATAAGAAAAAAAACTCCAAAAAAACCCACACAAACACCTAGAGGCTAAATAACATGCTCTTGATTGAATCCCTGAAGAAATAAAAGAGGAAAAAAAAATCCCTAGAAACAAATGAAAATGAAAACACAATGATCCAAAATCTAGAGCTCACAACAAAAGCACTTCTAAGAAAAATGTTTATAGTTATAGAAGCTTACTTCAAAGAACAATAAAAATCTCAAATTAAAAAAAAAACTAATATTACAACTAAAACAACTAGAGAAAGAAGAACAAACCCAAAGTTAATAGAAGGAAAGAAATCAAAAAGATCCCAGCAGAAATAAATAAAATAAAGACTAAAAAAGGATGAATGAAACTAAAAGTCAGTTCTTTGAAAAGGTAAACAAAATTGATAAAACTGTAGCAAGACTCATTAAGAAAATAAAAGGGAGAGGGTCCAAATCAATAGAATTAGAAATGAAAAAGAAGTTACAACCAAAACCACAGAAATACAAAGGATCATAAGAGACTACTAGGAGCAACTGTAGACTGGTAAAATGGATAACCTAGAAGAATGGACAAATTCTTAGAAAGGAACAATCTCCCAAGACTGAAGGAGGATGAAATAGAAAATATAAATAGACCAATTGACAACAGTGAAATTGAATCAGTAATTTTAAGACTCCCAACAAACAAAAGTCTAGAACCAAATGGCTTCATAGGTTAATTCTACCAAACATTTAAAGAAGAGTTAATACCTCGCCTACTCAAATTATTACAAAACACTGCAGAGGAAGGAGCACTCCCCAAGTCATTCTGGAGACCAGAGTCACCCTGCTACCAAAACCAGACAAAGATATCACAAGTGAACATAGATGCAAGAATGTTCAGCAAAATACCAGCAAATCAAATCCAACAATGTGTTTAAAAGATCATACACCACGATCAAGTGGGCTTTATCTCAGGGTTGCAAGAGTTTTTCAATATACACAAACCAACATGATATACCACATCAATAAATTGAAGAATAAAAACCATATGGTCAGCTCAATAGATACAGAAAAAGTTTTTGACAAAGTTCAACATAATTTATGATAAAATCTCTAGAAATTGGGCACAGAAGGAACATACCTAAACATAATAAAGGCCTTATATGCAAAGCTACAGCTAACATCATAAAAAATGTTGAAAATCTGCCCATACCATCTCTCCCAACCTCCTTGCAACCACTAATATACTTTTTATCTCTATGGATATTCTGGGCGTTTCATATAAATGGAATCATAAAACATGTGGCCTTTGTGACTGACTGCTTTCTCTTGGTATAATTATTTTACAGTGTCATCTGTGTTATAAAATAAGCCAGTGCTTGACTTTTTTTAAATCCACTGTATGGATATTTTGCTTATCCACTTAAACATTTTGTTTACCCACTTATCAGAAGTATCTTCCATAGTGGCTGCACCATTTTAAAGTTCCTCCAGCAATGTAACAGTGTTCCAAACTCTCCACAACCTCACCAATACTTATTATGCCTTTCTCTTTATTTTAGCTGTCCTAGAAGGAAACGGTAACCCACTCTAGTATTCTTGCCTAGGAAATCCCACAGACAGAGGAGTCTGGAGGGCTATAGTCTATGGGGTCGCAAAAGAGTCAGACATGACTTAGTGACTAAACAACAACAACAGGAAGTGTGAAATCATATATAATTGTGGCTTTAACTTGTATTTCTTAATGGTTAATGATGTAGATCATCTTTCCAGGTGCTTGTAAATCATTCATGTATTTTTTAACAGATATTTCTATTTGAATCTTTTGCCCACTTTGTTGAGTTTTAAGAGTTCTCTATATCAAATATATGATTCACAAACTTCTATGAACTATCTTTTTCACTTTCTTGATGGTGTCACTGCAACACAATCTTTTACTTTGATAAACTGTAATTTATATAGTTTTTTCTTTTGGTGCTTATGCTTTTGGAATCATTATCTAAGAAGTCACTGCCTAATGTAAGATCCTGAAGATTTACTGCTATGTTTTCTTTCAAGAGTTTTACAGTTTTAACCCTTACACTTAGGTCCATTATACATTTTGAGTTATTAATTTTTGAATACAATATGAGTTAGAAGTCCAACTTCATTCTTCTAAATGAGTATCTATAGATTTTCTGAAAATACTATTCTTTCCTTCATTGAATTGTCTTGCTGTTGTTGTTAATCAGTTGCTAAGTCATGTTCAACTTTCTGAGACTCCAGGAACTGCAGTACGCCAGGCTTCCCTGTCCTTCACTATCTCTTGGAATTTGCTCAAACTCATGTCCATTGAGTCGGTGATGCCATCCCACCATCTCATCCTCTGTCACCCCTTTCTCCTCCTGCCTTCAATCTTTCCCAGCATCAGGATCTTTTCCAATAAGTCAGCTCTTTGCATAAGGTGACAAAATACTGAAGCTTTAGCTTTAGCATCAGTCCCTCCAATGAATATTCAAGGCTGATTTCCTTTAGGATTGACTGGTTGGATCACCTTGCAGTCCAAGGGACTCTCAAGAGTTTTCTCCAGTACCACAATTTGAAGGCATCAATTATTCGGTGCTCAGTCTTCTTCATGGTCCAACTCTCACATCTGTACATGACTACCAGAAAAATAATAGCTTTGACTATATGCCAGACCTTTGCCGCCAAGATGATGTCTCTGTTGTTTAATACCCTGTCTAGGTTTGTCATAGCTTTTCATATTTTGCCATAGCTTGTCTTGGGACCCTTGTAAAAGAAAAAGCAAACAAGTTTTTATTTACATAACCAAAAATATCATGAGCTGGCAAAAAAAGGTCTGAAATCAGCCACCACATTTAGTGCGCACCATCACTCTGCAAGGTTATGCAACTACTATTATCCTTAGTTTACATATTAAGAAGGACAAGCTGAAGCTTTTTAAATGATTTGCCAAAAATTGTACAATGATTAATGAAAAAAATCAGAATTCAAATCATTGGACTCTAGACTTGGTTCTCTAAGCTCAATTTTAAAAAGAATTAATGATAAAACCTTTTCTGATCTTCCAACCACACATGATAATGTCCTCATGTACATTAAAAAAAAAAAAAAACCAAACATGTTCTTGGCACATGGTATACATTTAGTTGACATTATATCCCCTCACATTTAGTCTCTGAAGTTGCATAGTTTTTCATGGCACATTCTTTTGACAATTACCTTAGGCTATAGTTTCATATTCTCTTATTTCCTCTGCTAGATTTATAAATACTTGAAAGTGACTTGAGATCCCCTGATTTCTTCAGCAATTGATATACTTCAATCTGATGGGTCACTGAACCCCTCTCCCTATAACTTCTCCCCAAAGGTGATATTTGCCTTACCGTGGTCATTCTCTGTGATCTTTATCTTCCCAGTCACCTAAAAGTCATGGCTAGTGGAATCCCAAGATTACTATTTCTTACTTACTTATTGTCTCCTGAGTGACTTCCAGCCACCAACCAAACAATTATCTTTTCAGATCTAGGAACAGCACTATCCTCCTTCTGAGACCAGACCCAGACTCCACCACTATCGTAACCTTCATTCATACATTTCTCCTCTATTACCACCATCCTAATGTCTAACAATATCCTTTAAGCCCCTAGCAGAAAAGGGCACTCCTTGCATAAGGTACACATGAACTGATTTATAAACTGGTGTGGTCTTGTGATCCTGTTTCTCAAAGTTCCAACAGACCAGCTGCTCCTGTATACGAACCAAACATTAAGGATCTGTGAAACACCAACTATTTGGGTCACATGTGCCAGTCATTATGAGAAATATTTAGTATCTATATGCCAGCTAATACTGCATCTTATTTTTTTGTTCCTTTCTAATTCCATTAAGGTCATGATTCCTTATTCTGAAGTTAAACACTGCAGATTTATGACAGGATTAACTCAAAAGTTTGATAGCAATATTGTACCATATGGTTAAAAGCCTTATTATTTTTCTGTGGGTTGTTACTGCTACTCAACACAACAGAAGTGTATCAACGATATCATACTATTCGGGCTGCACATCATATATTTTGAACCAGCAAGATGAATGCAACTGATATAATTGGTTAATCCAGAGTATGAGCTCCCCTATTAAGTAGCGAACTCTTGAAAGTCAATTACCAAGTTTCATTTATTTGCGCCTCCTGTATATAAATATTTTGCTGAGTCAATTAGGGAACAATATAAGATTAAAGTGCTAAAATGAGTAGTATAAAGCAAACTCATCTGAAACTTGGATAGGGAATATATTCTAATTTCCAGAACTGATTATGTGAAATGCACTATTTTCACCTTGTCATCAACATATGGTAATATGGAGACAGGACTACAAAACAAATAAGAATAACTTCAAAAACAATACATGAAACTTCTATTGAAAATTTTGTAGTTACTCTATGTCCCTTAGGGTCATTAACATTGATTTGGGTTCGGTATTTCTCATTGCTCCCCAAACTAATATTTTGCCCATTTTGAAAAATATTTCATGAAGGTATACTCTACGGAAATTACTTGTCTTTCTTTCATTTATTAACATGGACTTTGTCCAGATGGCTCTATTCTGAGTAATTTAACAGTATTATTTGAAATACATGAACTTTTTAGTCTCTTTTCCACCTGACATTCCAGTTACTCAGCTTACCCTAGATTTCATTGCCTTTCAAAAAAATTATGATCAGTGTGTCTTGAAAAATAATGAATATTTCTTTAATGGGTAGGCATCTAGACCTTCACTGCCTCTTACATTTCCTTCAGTTCAGTTCCTTTAATACTTCCTGAATGACTAAACGGAAAATTAATTTTAAAAAGTTAGATTTCTATTAAAGAGTCTTATGCAAGTATATTTACAATATCTTTTCCTTCCAAAAGGGATTTAAAATGCCTTACAAAAAAATAAGAAAGAAGCATAAAATAAACTAATAGAAACAGAAGTGGAAAACTAGCATTGAGGCGAGTAGGGAAGTAGAGAGTCAATAGAGTAAGTGAACTTAGTTATAATTTTCCTGATACCCCAAACTAAAAGGGATATCTAATATGTTATACAATGTGCAACATCAGTGAGGAGGAAATAAATTCTCCAAAGCATAAAAAGAGTGATTAGTCCAAAAAGTATAATAATTTTCCAAAATACCTTAAGGTAGAAGTAATATCTTGCCATTCCTTTAATAATGAATATTAAGAAGAAATATTAAGCATGTAATTCAAGGACTTACACTAAGCATTGTACTGAATATCAAGATGCAAAAAACCCTAGTCCCTACGTATAGAATATGTATAATCCAGCTGGGCAAACAAGAGGTGTGCTTATAAAAGCAAATGACAGGAAGGCCTATGTATTTAAATGTGAAATGAGTTCTGCAGCCATTAAGAGTTGGAGAAACTGAGAGGAAAGAGAGACCGCTGTTCCAGGCTTAATAAGATAACCACACGACAAGCAATGTTAAGAAAATTAGTCCTAGGATTTGGGCATGCAGAGCAGAATGTTATTGGGCATCCTGTGGGCAGAGATGAGGGTCAGAATCCAGGGTATGAGGGCAAGCCTAATGATGCAAACAAATTTTGTATCTAAGAAAACTGACCAAGTTTGACTTTCAGAGACCCAAGCCCAGCGGAAAGACACAGTAGAAGTAAAATCCAAAAATACATCCACACTCAGGTTTCAGTCCTCAAGCCAGCTATCTGGTAACAAGTGAAGAATGGGGTTTCATCCAAAAGGCTTGAAGCCCTGTCTGTTTTCAGACTCCTTGGAGGGAGTGGATAAGAAAGAGACAGAGTAGGTGCTTCTCGAAGTGAGGCAACGGTCTCCAGAGGCTGGTGCCTGCTCAGAAAAACAACTCTGGGAGCCACCTTTTGGGAACCAGTAACCCTCAAATCAATTCCAGGTTTGTTCAGAGAATAGCAAATGAGATAACAAAGGGTCTGGAAGTGATTGCAAGTGAAGACTTTTTAAAGGATTGATCATGTTTGTGTTAAAGGTAAAGAGATTAAGAAGAGTATAATGGTTATCTTCAGATATTTTAAAGGGTAGCCATGTTTATCTGTGCGTGCATGCATGCTCAGTGGTGTCTGACTCTTGGCGACCCCATGGACTGTAACCTGCCAGGCTCCTCTGTCCATGGGATTCTCCAGGCAAGAATTCTGGAGTGGGTTGCCATTTCCTACTCCAGGGGATCTTCCCGACCCAGGGATCGAACCTGCATCTCCTGCATTGGCAGGCGGATTCTTTACCATTGCACCACCTGAGAAGCCCTACGTATATATATAAGTGTAAATCATTTTATTCTCCATTTGTGCATTATTTCTTAGTTTTAAAGCATTAAATATATAATCTCAGTTCAAATTTTTCTTAATGGAATGAATTGTCTTTTTTAAAAACAAGTGAGTTTTCCATCCGAAGAGCTGGAAGTTAGATGACCCTCTGTTAGAAATGCTATAGATGATATTCTGGCACTGAATCACTTTCAGATATCTCTGATCTATCTTCTGGTAAGCTTCAGAGTTTCAACACTACCTTACTTTCCACCAAGGAATATCTTGATCCCTCTTAAACACACCAGCTTTTCATAATAGATCTGAAAATACTTTACACTTGGTCAGGGGAAGAATGTTTCATAGCATATTCCTGATCCTCCTGACTTGAAGCCCTCCTAATCACTGAAAACCAAGACTAAAAGAGGTCTGATAACTCACGTGAAGTCGCAAGGTTAGTTAATGGAGGAGCTGCAATATCGACATTCCAAAGTCTTAGTGATTCTCTTTCCACTCAACCACTGTTCCTCTCTTGCAGGAGGAGGAACCCATGAGAGAGGCGTATTGTAAGGCAAGTGCAAAGGGTAGAAAGCATATCCAAGTTGAACGAGAATCCAGGCAGGACACAAACCAGTCATCTTTTCAAAACTAGGGTATTTCCTTGCAGAATCCTGAGCTATCTCATTTCCTATTTGCTTTGTCCACATACAGACAAGTAGTCATCTTCAAAACTGGAAGCATATAGCCTAAGTGAAAGTGTGAGTCACTCAGTCGTGTCCAACTCCTTGAGACTCCATGGACTGTAGCCCACTAGGCTGCTCTATCCATGGGATTCACCAAGCAAGAATACTAGAGTGAGTAGCCATTCCTTTCTCTAGGGGATCTTCCCAACCCAGGGATTGAACTCAGGTCTCCCTCACTGCAGGCAGATTCTTTACCATCTATTCTACTAGGGAAGTCCCAAGAATACTGGAGTGGATGCTGAGCAACACACAAAACAACCCATCGGGATGGGAAAAGAATACAGCAAAAATTCTATTTATATTAATTTTAATATAACCCATCTGTACTATTTCTATATATTTATATATATATACATATAATGCATTGTTAGAGATGCATGTGTATATAATTTATACATTAATATACACATATTGAAGATATGCTCAAGAAGCAGTCTGAAAAGTTTAGAGACCACTGGTTTTTTTTTAAGATATTTTGATGCAGACTGTTTTTTAAAATCTTTATTGAATTTGTTACAACATTGCTTCTGCTTTGTGTTTTGGTTTTTGGACCCCAAGGCATGTAGGATCTTAGCTCCCCGACCAGGGATCAAACCCATACCCCTCCACTGGAGCGCAAAGTCTTAACCACTGGACCTCCAGAGAAGTCCCTAGAGACCACTGGTTTTAAACCAAACTATGCATGAGATGCATCTGTAATGTTCACTGCATTCCTGAGCTGCTGCCTTCAAATACTTTTTCCCTTGGTTACACAAAACCAAAGAAAATATATACCCTTTATAATTAGCTTTAACTGGTTACCTCCAAAAAGTCCCAAGGTGCAAAATACATCAGAGATTTACCTCAAGGCTCAGAATTGCAGAGCAAAAGTGGACATCACAAGCAATGGCTTGATTTCTACAGCAGAGACAAAGTCCTGATGTCGAGGCTGAGCAATGGATAAAACAAAATAATCAGGCTGTTGTATCTCCTCTGGGCACAAGCAACAGACTGGATTTACATCTGTTTTGAGATTAAAGGACCATATTCACCTCTTGAACTGCATCTACGAAAGGAGCAAGAACCTGTTGGTAACTCAGTATTTTATCACTCCTCACAAAGTATACAGAATGTATCTGAGAAAAAAAAAAAAAAAGAGCTGAAATACAAGTAGAAATAAATTTTCTCATAAAAATTCATGGAAAAGGATAACCTTACTCAGCCATGGCATCCACTGAATTTTGCTGGAAGAATTCTAATATGAGGAATTGCTGAGGGTCACTAGTTCTTCCAAGTGATGTTGCTCCCAAGTGGGGAGGACACAAGTCACTTGGAGCCCTCCAGGTCTGACACCAAACCCAGTGTGATCCACACTTCATGTGCCCTGCTTAAGAGTACTAAGAATGCTTTCTCAGAAGGCAGCTTTTAGCTTCTTGCATCAAAACTTCAAAATCAACTAAAAGAACGTTTTCCTCATGTGAAGTAAAGCCAGTCACAAGGCGGTAAGGCAACAGTGATCAACAAAATCAAAGTTCTAACTAGATGTCAGAAATAATGGGAACAACATGGGTGAGAAAGGATGTTATGTTTGCTCTCAAATGAATGAATTAATAAGGTCTGCTGGAGATTTCCCTGGTGTTCCAGTGGTTGAAAGTCTACTTGCCAATGCACGGGAACGGGTTCGATACCTGGTCCAGGAAGATCCTGGACATGTTGCAGGGCAACTAAGCCCGTGCACAACTACTGAAGCCCACGTGCCCCAGAGCCCGTGCTCCTCAACAAGGGAAGCCACTGCAATGAGAAGCCCACTCACCACGACAAAGAACAATGCCTGCTGGCCAAAACAAGAGAGCTTGTGTGCAGCAACAAGGACTCAGCGCAGTCAAAAATAAAAATAAATAAATACATAATAGACACAACCTTCTTTAAAAAGAAAAAAAAAAAAAAGATCTGCAAACGGAACCAACTCTGACTCCTTTACAAAAACACAACTCCTAAATGAGAGTGGCAGGGAGTCTCAGAAAGCCAGGCTTAGAGGCTATGCTACTGCCACAGTGCCCCAATTATACCATAGATTTTCCCTGGTGGAGATGCCACTGTTTTCCACACCTGAGCAAGGGACCCCACAGTTTCCCCACTGATGCTGTCACTGGACTTCCATCCTGCTGTCTCTTGTTCCACCCTCACCAGGCTGGATGCCCCACAACACCTGCTGCTTAAGGCCATTAGTTTCTGAACTGAAGCCTCTCAGTGAGTCTGACTGCTAGGGGCTTAGGTCACGCACCTGAGATACAATGGCAAGGGAAAGGCCAACAACTCACTTCTACCTTGACGACAGAGTTATCACAAGTTGGGGAAGTTTCCAAACATCAAAAGGTGTTCACAGTTGTCAAAGGCCACCATTTCAAACAGGTATCACATTGGAAGCAAGCTATAGCTCCCTACTACCAGGCACTGCCTGACGTCTGTGGTGGGATCCAGCGAGACAGCCTCCCATTTGGCTGGATCAAGCTCTTCTCAGTGGGGTCGAAGGGTGTGCCTGCGCCTTTTAATACAACTGGCATGAGGCAACAGTGTGCAAACAGAGAAGTTCTTGTCCAGTGTCAGATTATTAGCCTTTAGCTGTGGAAAACACTAGGTCAAGGGTTTAAGCCAAAGCATAGGATCAGCGCACAGCTTATCTAATTTTGAAGAAATGGATAGATTCAGATAAGCAGCTATTTTGATTTAATAAAGTTGCAGTTTAAACCCTCAAGTTGAGGCAAGTTTACAGTGCTACAATTTTTCCTCATTGTGTAAATAAATATCAGGCTACACATATGTGATTATGAAGAGAAAGTCGTTAAGTATAGAGTCATGGGCTATGGGCTCAGTCTGATATTTATTGGGTGAAGAACTATATTATGGCTTTAAGATATATTCCAAGGATTTTTTTATGGCAAAATAGATATTTCTGTCCATTTCTACCCTCATAAATTATCCAAAAATGGCAGAAAATGTTAAGAATCAAAACTACAAACTTCATCCTTGGTAAAAAGAGAAGACAGCTAAACCACAATAAATGAAAACTGAAAGCAAATCAGAGAAATGGCAAAAACAACGGAGAGCACAAAATATTAGTGCCCAGAGATTTGCAACATGAGTGATGAATAATGCTATTTACTCCCAGAAAGTCTCACAAGAAAGGCTCGAGACTCACAGCATGAAGCTTCTAACACAAAGCAATATGAAGAGTTGTGGTAAAAAAAAAAAAACCCTCAGAAAATAGATGAGGATTATATAAGCAGCAGCTGAAATGCCTCCTTTCCTTAACCCACCATGCACAGAAAAAGAACAATCAGAAAATAAGGGGAAAATAAATGATGCAGTAAAATAGAAGATACAGCCAAGAAGCACAACAGAAAGGAGTGAGGGGACCAAATGCTGGACAAAAACAGAAACACCAGGAAATGAGAAGATGACTTCAAGAGGCCCAATACTCTACTAACGGAATTTCCAGAGGGAAACAATAAAAAAGTTGGGAGGAATTTATCAAAGAAAGACTACTAAAACTTTTCACTTAACTGAACACAGAAGCTTCCGGATTGAAAGCACCCACTAGATACAAAGCTCATTGAATAAAAACAGGCCCATACCAAGGCACATCATTTTGAAAAATGAAACAATGAAATCATAAACACTTCCAGAGAGGAAAAATTGGACCACATACAAAGGATGAAAAAGAATGACACTTGACACGTAATCAACAACATTTATAAGTTAGAAACAATGGAACAATTCCTTCAAGGAGGAAGGAAGATCATTTTGAATTCTAAATCCTACCCCAAATCAAATTATAAATTAGATGTGAAGGTATAATAAGCACATTTTCACACACACAATGCCTCAGAAATTTATTTTCCACATACTTTTCTCAAAAACCACCTAAGGGCAACAATGAGATAAGTGGGGAAAAAAATCAAAAAAAGACACAGGGTATAGGAAGCAAGGAACAGGAAGACACTCAAAGGTAAATCCCAGTGTAAATCCCCAGGATGCCAAGAAGGCTAGAGAAGACCATTCGGATTGAAACAAGAAGCTGAAAAACTCCTTCAAGGGCAAACAAGAATCTGATTGATGACCTCATTCAATTCAAATACGGAAAACTGTATTGAAAAGCCATGAAAGGTAATGAAAATAGTTAATAATGGGTACAAAGAAAATTCAAACAAAGAAAAGAGGCAATGATTAACTCCAGGAAAAAAAACTTTTTTTTTTTTTTCAAGAAAATAAATTTTAGTATGTTATTGTCTCAGCAGTGAACAGTGTTTTGTATAACAGTCATAAGAATGCAGACTCTAAGTTTTGATTATCCCAAGTTGTCCTATAACTGTACTGGAAAGATGGGTGTAAGGACTCAGAGTGTATGTAGGAAGTGAGATGACTGGGCAACAAGTCTATGTATATGACAGCTAATTCTTAATCATCCTCAGGCAAAAGTTGAGACAAAGTCTCAAATTGGTTCACCATGAAATAATTTTAACAACATTTAGAAATATGAAGATAAATACAGAAAGAAGCTACTAAAAGACTATGAATAATTTACCTCTGGAGAGTAGATCAGATGCTAGGAATTAGGCGGGGGAGATGACCATTTTCATAAGCCTTTCGCACTCTTTCAATATTTGCTTCTTCTTTGTACATTTTTATTAAAATTTAAATTACTTTTAGAAAGATATTCTCAGAGCTAGAGTTACATAGTCTTACAACCCACTGGGAAAGCAGTTTAAAGAGCAACAAGGCATTTTACAAGAGCTGGCGGGGTCAAGTCTGGGCTAAATCCCCTCCAGGGCTCGACGCTCTTTCCCAGCCTAGCTACTCCCCCATCCTTGGAACCAGTGCTGCTCGGCCTCCTGCAGACTCCCTTCACAGACCCTGCTTCCAGCCCGGGCTCTCACCTTGAGCTACGGACTCAACAACGTGGTTCATTGTCATCTGCTCCCTCCACCAGGACACCAGCCCTGCATCCCCCAGTTTTCAGGTGACTGTGTCAAACCACCAGCTTAATCTGTGTGGCAAATGAGGATACACAGCCCAGGATTGAAAAGGCGGGAAACAATCTTCTGAGAAGTCCATCCAAAATGCCCAGCAGCGTATTTCTTGCTGAAAGCTTTTTAGTAATCACTGAAATTTTGTGCACTAACTCCTGCTTTCTGATGGCTTAAAGGCTCCTCCTGGGGTCTTCATTAAGTATCTGATCCATACCTATTAGCTCAATAAATCTCAAATAACATTAAATTATCTGCAAAGGAAGAATGTTCTGATCTATGTGATGAAAAGCAACTAGCAATTTTTGCCTATCTTATGCACATTAAAGTCAGAAGTTTAGGGGATTTCTGTTTATTAATAAACAATATCATTGGAAAAGACCCTGAGATGCTGGGAAAGACTGAAGGACAGAGGAGAAGGGGACGACAGAGAACAAGATGGCTGGATGGCATCACCGACTCAATGGACATGAGTTTGAGCAAACTCTGGGAGATGGTGAAGGACAGGGAGGCCCAGCGTGCTGCAGTCTACAGGGTCATAGAAAGTCGGACACGACTGAGTGAATGAACAACAACAAGAAGGAATAAATAGCCTAGCAATATTCCTCCTGGCTTCCCTGATAGCTCAGTTGGTAAAGAATCCACCTGCAATGCAGGAGACCCCAGTTTGATTCCTGGGTCAGGAAGATCCGCTGGAGAAGGGATAGGCTACCCACTCCAGTATTCTCAGGCTTCCCTGGTGGCTCAGCTGGTAAAGATTCCACCTGTAATGCAGGAGACCTGGGTTCGATCCCTGGGTTGGGAAGATTCCCCAGGAGAAGGGAAAGGCTGCCCACTCAGTATTCTGGCCTAGAGAATTTCATGGACTGTACAGTCCATGGGGTTGCCAAGAATCAGACACGACTGAGGGACTTTCACTTTCATTCTTCCAAGATTTGCTAGGGACAGAAGCGGTAGCAGACAGGAGGGTGGCCTTGTGATCCACTGCCTTCTCTCAGAGTGGAAGACATCAAGAGGGGCACAAAAGAGCCTGAGAAAGAAGCCCCCGTTATTGGTTAGTGAGGCCCTGACACTACACAAGTAGAGAAGCACCCACTCTCTTCTGATAAGATGAAGGCTGGGATAAAATGACAATATAATGTGGCAATGTGTACAGTACAATATTGGCTCTAGTCTCATATACTATCTCAGCATTTGTTTGTGGAGTGAGCATAAATCTCACTCCTGATATGAGCAGAGGTCCAGAGCCCAGATCTCAAGATTACACTCACACAAAGCACTGAGCCATGGCATAATTTATAACTATTAGGAAAGTACCCTTCTCCTTTGTTTCCCTGGTCCCAGATCTCACACAGAGATCTAAGTCTTGCAGTTGACTCAGACTGATCATTTTAAGCTCTGGCCCATAGCTGGTATCCACAGAGCTTTGCTGCGGCACAACTCTTCTCTGAGAAGCCTTTGCAGAGGCATCAGCATTAGTTTTGTTTACCCTTCTCATTTACTAGTTTAATGTATTCATTCCACAAATGTTTGAGTACTTTAAATGTGAGTACACAGATGAAAATGAGGTTAACTGCCTTCAATGGGTTCTCAGACTAGTAAGGGAGACAGACTTCAAACAACAGCATACGTAAGTGTGCTAATACAACTACACTTGGGATAATCAGGGTCAGTGGAAGGGCAAGAACCTCGTGAAGAGGGGTCAGGGAAAAATTGCCGAACTACTGAAGGGTTGAATACCAAGAAATTCTAAAGCATTCTAGAGAAAAGAAATAGAATACAAAAAGGGCAAAAAAGAAAGGGAGGTTATGGCCAGTTTGAAGACCTAAGAGTAAATTGGGTTGTCTAGAGCACAAGGCACCGTGCTGGGAGATAACAGATTTAGAGCACTGAACAGTCTGTATACCATGCTAAGAATTTGAGCTTTTTAGCCTATTACAGATGGGAAGTCAAGAGCTAAAGAAATTCAGAATTACATTTTAGAATGATTCAGTTCAGTTAAGTTCAGTCACTCAGTCGTGTCCAACTCTTTACAACCCCATGAATCGCATCATGCCAGGCCTCCCCGTCCATCACCAACTCCCGGAGTTCACTCAGACTCAAGTCCATCGAGTTGGTGATGCCATCCAGCCATCTCATCCTCGGTCGTCCCCTTCTCCTCCTGCCCCCAATCCCTCCCAGCATCAGAGTCTTTTCCAATGAGTCAACTCTTCACATGTGGTGGCCAAAGTACTGGAGTTTCAGCTTTAGCATCATTCCTTCCAAAGAAATCCCAGGGCTGATCTCCTTCAGAATGGACTGGTTGGATCTCCTTGCAGTCCAAGGGACTCTTAAGAGTCTTCTCCAACACCACAGTTCAAAAGCATCAATTCTTCAGTGCTCAGCTTTCTTCACAGTCCAACCCTCACATCCATACATGACCACTGGAAAAACCATAGCCTTGACTAGACGGACCTTTGTTGGCAAAGTAATGTCTCTGCTTTTCAATATGCTGTCTAGGTTGGTCATAACTTTCCTTCCAAGGAGTAAGCGTCTTTTAATTTCATGGCTGCAGTCACCATCTGCAGTGATTTTGGAGCCCCACCACCACCACCAAAAAAGAGTCTGACACTGTTTCCACTGTTTCCCCATCTATTTCCCATGAAGTGATGGGACCAGATGCCTACTGTAGCATTAAAGAGAAAGATAAACTTTAGTGAGGTTAGCAGAGATTGAAAGTGCAAGTGGGGAGCTGAATTAGGAGGTAAAATGGAAAACAAACAAACAAAAAACAAACTCTAAGATGATGACCATGTGGGTAGAGATGACTGACTTCAGATTTATCCACAGCAGGGCTGTTTCTCACTCCCCCACCGCTACTGCAACAGCACATAAAACACTGACCTGCTTGAACTGGTTTTGCTTCCTTACACAGACTGTTGATTGTAACCAAACTGAAACAGCACACAACTTCCTTAAATAGGTTGACTGATTAATCAACCTATTTAAAATAACCTGAGTTATTTTACAGACAGCAATGCACACGTGCAAGATGGGAAATCAGATCTCCAAGATGTTCCTAGAACGAAGAATCTCCTGTCTGGGGAGCTCAAAGAATAACAACATTGCTACCCATCTCTTTACAAAGCAAGATGCCCATCAATAGGGACCGTGAGGTTTCCAGTAACAAGAGTACCATCTATGGACCGGATGGAAACTAGCCAATCAGCTTCTAGTTTGTATTCCCCTAACCCTTAAATTTTGCCCCAACCCTGGATGGAATAGAAAGATTTGACTCTTCCCTCCTCTCCTTGCTGGTCAACCTCACAATAAAGTCCTTTTTCCCCCCTCAAAAGCCATAGTATTAGATTCTATGCATGTCGGGCCCTTGCTGGTAACACTGCCACACTGAGGCCAGCCATTATTATCTCTTGACTGGATTTTCACAAAAGCCTCCCAGCTGGTCTCCCCATTTCCCTCCTCACTTTGCCTTCACCCATTCTCATTCAGCAACCAAAATGATTCTGCTGAAACTTAGATCTGATTATGTAACTCCCCTGATTAAAATCCTCCAATGGCCTGGCATCATACTGCGAATACTAACCAAAGTTCTTTAAATGAGCCTCAAAGTCATACAGGCTTGTCTCCTCTCATCTCGCTGACCTCTTCTCCCATTATGCATCCCTAAACACACCAGGTACACTACTGACTTAGAGATTTTTCCCTTTTACTGGAATGACTTCCCCTAAATATTTCTTCCCTCTCCTCCTTCAAATCTGCCCAAATGCCACCTTCTCCATGAGAGTTTCCTCATGGAAGAGGGAATTTTCTAGAAAATTACCACCCTTAACTTTCCCTATTCCCTTTCCCCTGTTTAATTTTGTCTATGGCTCTTTTTATCTCCCAATATACTGTATAATATTTTACTTTATTTTTCATTCATGCTCTTCATTTCATCCTGGACTATAAGTTCCACGTCGGTAGTTTTGGTCATTGCTATGTATCTGCAGTGCCTAGAAAGATGCCTGGTACATAGCAGGTACTCAAGAGATATGTATTAAATGAATAAACATCTAGGAAGTGAAATCAGTCAGACTTGTTGACTGATAAAATGGAAGGGTTAGGAGAAGGAAAGAGTCTTGGTTGCTTTACAGGCTTTCTATTTATCTGACTGGGAAGATAAGTGATACCATTTAGTAAAACAAGAATCAGCAGATACTGTAATTAGCTCTATTTTTGACAGATTGCCTTGGAGGTAACAAGGGAACCATTTGTGCCAGGTATCAATTATTGTCTCTGAGCCCCTAAATCAACCCTTCCTTGCTTTGTGTACCAAAGCAACCCCTGTACACAAATATCCTTTTCTAGCTGACTCAGTGTTAGGGTTTATCAGCAGACAGCACTGGAGGGACCCTTTGAGACCAAAGCAGCAGGAGTGAATTAGCATGTAGAAGGCCAGGGCGCTCACCTCAGAACCCCTCTCAGATCAGCTCCCATGCCCTCTGGCAAGTTTTTCTCTTTCCTCTGACAGCCAAAATCTCCAAAGGGGCCTGAGTCAGCCCTGGGAGGGAGGAAGGTGGCTTTTTTAAATTCTGAATTTCCTACATTTTTGCTCTTCCACAGCCCTAGAGGTAGTAGTTGCTTTCTGCATTTAATAATCTTCTACTTTCAGAGACTTACGTTTCCTTTTGCTTCCCTAGTGGCTCAAATGGTAGAGAATCTGCCTGTAATGCAGAAGACCCAGGTTTCATCCCTGGGTCAGGAAGTTCCCTTGGAAAGAAGGGCATGGCAAGCTACTCCAGTATTCTTGCCTGGAGAATTCCATGGACAGAGGAGCCTGGTAGGCGACAGTCAGTTTTTTCTATTAAATAACCTCTTATTTAAATTACTGGTATATTTTCTATCTCCTAACTGGACCCTAACCAACACAACATCCAAGTGGAGATGCCTCTTAATGAGCTGTAGATGAAGCTTTAAAGAGACATTTAAACAGGAGCTATGTATGTGGACTTCTCCAGAATACTGCTGGAATTTAAACCAAAGAGTAGATGATTAATCTGGAGAGGATAAACAGCAAAGATATCATGGAGCCCTGAGTCACCATCACTGGGGGTTAGGGGACAGGGAGAGTTAGGAAAAGTGTAAAACTGGACAGTCAGGGAAAGGGGGAATTGGGAAAGTCAAGTGGAGAATAAGAAAAAGCTGAGAAACTGTTCATCTCAGAGATAGAAAGAAAATCAAGAGAAGCCAGAGGCAGAGAGGGTTTCAAATAGAGCTTGATCAATAATGCAAATACTACAGGAAACTCAATTAAGTTAACTGGAAACATAAAATGAAGTTAGGACTAATCTTTTCAAGAACAATTTTAGTACAGTGGTTTGAGAAGTCAATAAAAAGAGAGGAAGTAGGCATGACAGATGTAAACCACTCTTTTACTAAACTTGAAAGTTTAGGCTTCCAGAAGGGCCCAGTTCAGTTCAGTCACTTAGTCATGTCTGACTCTTTGTGACCCTATGAATCATAGCACGCCAGGTCTCCCTGTCCATCACCAACTCCCGGAGTTCACTCAAACTCATGTCCATCGAGTCGGTGATGCCATCCAGCCATCTCATCCTCTGTCGTCCCCTTCTCCTCCTGCCCCCAATCCCTCCCAGCATCAGGGTCTTTTCAAATGAGTCAACTCTTCGCATCAGGTGGCCAAAGTATTGGAGCTTCAGCTTTAGCATCAGTCCTTCCAATGAACACCCAGGACTGATCTCCTTTACAATGGATTGGTTGTATCTCCTTGCAGTCCAAGGGACTCTCAAGCACCACAGTTCAAAAGCATCAATTCTTCGGTGCTCAGCCTTCTTCACAGTCCAACTCTCACATCCATACATGACTACTGGAAAAACCATAGGCTTGACTAGATGGACCTTAGTCAGCAAAGTAATGTCTCTGCTTTTAAATATGCTATCTAGGTTGGTCATAACTTTTCTTCCAAGGAGTACGTGTTTTTTAATTTCATGGCTGCAATCACCATCTGCAGTGATTTTGGAGCCCAGAAAAATAAAGTCTGATACTGTTTCCCCATCTATTTCCCATGAAGTGATGGGACCAGATGCCATGATCTTCGTTTTCTGAATGTTGAGCTTTAAGCCAACTTTTTCACTCTCCTTCTTCATCAAGAGGCTTTTGAGTTCCTCTTCACTTTCTGCCATAAGGGTGGTGTCATCTGCATATCTGAGGTTATTGATATTTCTCCCGGCAATCTCGATTCCAGCTTGTGCTTCTTCCAGCCCAGCGTTTCTCATGATGTACGCTGCATAGGAATTAAATAAGCAGGGAGACAGAAGGGTAGCTGCTGCAAAAGCACCAGGGTCTCATAGCCCTCCTGGCTTTCAGCTTACCTCCTCTGTCATCACCCAGAGGTGCCTGACCTTTAACATCTTAAGTCTCCATTTGCTTTCTGCCCACAGCCTCTTACCCTTTCAGGTTTTTCTCTCCCTTACAGTATTTACAAGTGCACACTCACCCTCTCCCAGCACCAAAGCCCTTGCCCCAGAAGGGAGTGGTACTGTAGCAAGTGAGACTTGAAGCAGCCATTCTGCATGGGACTGAGTACAGGCTTTGGCAGCCAAGGCCTCATGTAGAGTTCTGCACCCCCTCTGATATGCTGCTTCCATGCAAGCACTCCATCCCAGCAACCCTCACCCTATTTAGATGCATTCTGGGTCCAAGTCCAGCTCATATCCTTCATAACTGACCACTCCCCTCAGCTGCTGCAGACCCTGG
Organism: Capricornis sumatraensis; assembly: GCF_032405125.1. Taxonomy (NCBI): domain Eukaryota; kingdom Metazoa; phylum Chordata; class Mammalia; order Artiodactyla; family Bovidae; genus Capricornis; species Capricornis sumatraensis. Next base: position 75,994,035 of record NC_091082.1, read on the forward strand.
CAGAGGATGAAGCTGGGCCATGCAGCAAGCAGGGCTGCAGCGGGCACCTGGCTCAGGCTGGGGCACACGCCAGGGTGGTTGTGGGAAACTGGCCAGAGTTCACTGCATTTTCAAGCTGCCATCTCCACTTTGTTTCAATATGGTCTATAAAGGAAAAGAATCTTTAAAAAGAGTTGGATATGTGTATACGTACAACGGATTCACTTTCCTGTATTCCTGAAATTAACCCAACATTGTAAATCAATGACATTCCAGTGAAATTTTTTAGAAAATAGTAAACAAGTGGGTGCATACTTTTTACAAGCAAGGTCTAGATTTCTCCCAGCCCTCCAGTTAGTTCCACTGGTTTTCTAACTAGCTAAGGGGACTCATCTTCCCAGTGATGGAACCCAGAGCTGGCATGCCAAATATGTGGCTCGAACCACGCACTCCCAGGGCAGGTCTCCGCCTGTGTCATCTACCTCCTCTTTTTTCCCTCCCAGGGGCACTGGTTTCAACTTGATCCCTCCTCTCCTCTTCCCCTCCCAGCCAATTCCATGTGGATCTTTCTCAGCCTTGGTTGTACAAGAGCCTTTCTGCTAGTCTCCAGTTACTCTCCCCAAAGAACTGCCCCACATGTAGATTTACATTCCACGTACTTGTGGCTGGAGGTTGAGTTCCATGTCCTCCTACTTGGCCATCTTGATCTGAATCCTTTGCACTGGTCATTTAAATCATCATTAGAGAGTGAACAGTAAAAAAAGAAAAGTATGCAAAGTTAAGGACAAATTTTTATTTTAATACCTACTCTAGGAGATAACACTAGCTAAACTTACTTGTTTTACATCAAACCACCTCCAAAACTTTTGGGTTTAATATAAAACATAGTCGGACGCATCGAAATCAAGTTCAAAATTCAGACTTACCCTGGAGGCACCAGTATGTCATTTAAGGATTTTAATCCAAGAAATGGGAATGGACTTGACTGACCTGTGACAACAGTTCACAGAGTCAGCAAGCTTATTCTGTGAAGGACCAGATGGGAAATATTTTAGACTTTGCGGATCATAAGTTCTCTGCACAACTATTAAACTCTGCCATTATGGAATGAAAACAGCTGTGAACAATACGGAAGTGACAGAGCGTGAATGTGCTCCCAAAACCTATTTATAAAAGCAGGTAAAGGGCCGGACTTGGTCCTTGGGCCAAAGTTTGCTAACCCCTGATACAGATGTAATATAACCAAAAAGGGGAAAAATTAAGGATAAACTTCTAAATTCGCTTGCTGCAACTTAGTTAACTTTGAAGACAGAAGGCTTTTTAAATTTTTACTGATATAAAAAGACTAGCATCAAAAAGGTTGGGACTGTGTTTGTAATTCTTCTCTATTTCTTATGCTGATAGATTTCAAATGGGGGAAATCCTGCATTCTATATCTTAGCCTCATGATCTCCTGTTACCTGAGTTAACACCGCTATGCCCTGTTGCCAACATGGCTGTTCTTGTTACGGTGTCAGTCCCCTTCTTTCCTGACTGGTTTGTATTCACCTGCACTTCAAATACACAGCTTCGAGGGAGGAGGGATAGCAATGCCTGGCACTCATGGTACTCCAAACACCCATTATGCAAGCGACACATCGGTCTGCTCAATTAAAGAGCCCAGGACTACAAAACAACTGTGTACCATGGGTATTACCACTCCGCCACAGACACTATTCAAATATCTGACTTTGAGAGCCCTTCGCTGCTTAGCCAGGTATTTCATCCTATCTTTTTAATTAAAAAAGCATCAACAATAGTCTTAAAATTTTTCCCATGCTCACTCATAACACTAATTTATAGAAAAAAAAAATTGAAATAACTTCTTTTTCTCTCTCACTCTCAAGTTTCATTTCCAAATTACCAAGGAGACCTTTGAGTGTTAGAATGATAGTCAGATCTGGGGAAAACTGGCAAAGTTAGTTTTAGAGACTGCCTCTTAAAACTCTCTAGGCTCTCCAGTTCTTCTAGAAAGAATCAAAATGACTATACAACTGCTAATAATAGTAGTAATAATAGTTAATATTATTGAAGGCTTCCTCAGAACTTTTCTTAAAATTCTGTATTTAATTCTCACAAACCTATCAGGGGGTTACTATTAAAATCTCTGTTTTATATGGAAGGAAAACGAGGAGTTGGAGAGCCAGGCTTCGGTCCTTGGGTCACCAACTCTAAAACACACTGTGCGCTCTTGACAGCACCACCTCACTTTCTAACACCTCATGCTCTCCTCACCTGTCGTGGCTCACCTACCAGGGAGCCTTTGTTGTTGATGGGGTAATCAGAAAATAATTGCAGAAGTGAAACTTGGTCCCTTTATCAGACTTTCCAGAGTCGGACACGCTGGCGCATTCAACCAGATGTGGCAGGTTAAAGTAGAAGTAAAAAGATATTGAAAAGAAAACCATTATTTTCAAAGATGAGAAAAACAAGTGTTCACGGCCTCACAGACGGAAACCAGCAGAGCTGGGGCCTGAGTCCAGGCTTTCTAATGCTAGGTCCTTTCCAGGGACCACTGCTCCTAACACGGACTTCCTTGGGAGTTCTTTCTCCAGGTTATTTAATGCCCTCCCATGATTAAAATAAATGATTTCAGAGAGCCCTTGAGAGTGAGTCTAAAGATAGGCCTGTGACATATCCCTGGAGTAGGTATTTTGGATGATGGAAACCTTCTGCTCTCCAGACCACAGGGCCTACTTAAATGAAGAGCTGACTCTAGTTTGGGAACTAAATTTAATATGCTATCTAAATAATCTAAAAGAAAAATCTGGAAGTATTTTTATATACTGACTTTGAAAGTGAAATCGCTCAGCCGTGTCCGACTCTTTGTGACCCCATGGACTGTAGCCTATCAGGTTCCTCCATCCATGGGATTTTCCAGGCAAGAGTGCTGGAGTGGATTGCCATTTCCTTCTCCAGGGGATCTTCCTGACCCAGGAATCAAACCCGGGTCTCCCACATTGCAGGCAGATGCTTTACCGTCTGAGCCACCAGAGACTCATACTGACTTTATCTATTAAATATGTATTTATTCATCTCAATTCTGCCTAAGATTTCTTTCTGGAACTCTTAGAAAATTATGCCACAACTCTAAGAGAAATAGACATATCAAAACCATCTAAATTATAAATAGAGTTATTATCATATTAGTTGGGACTGCGATATTTATGTAGCAAGCCTGTTGGGGTTATCTCACAGAAAGGATGGACCTACCACCCCAAATTTGGTTTGCATATTAAGACTGATCATGCCACACATGAGAGGGTATGAAAAGGCTTATCACTCACACTGTTCTGGGAGACCAGTGTATCCTCCTGACCAAGTCCTAAGAAAGCACAGAGGGGCAACTGGCGTAGGATTATATGATGGTTAGGAGGATCAGGACTGGATGAGGGCTTCCTCTCAGAGATGGGCCTGGCATTGTTTGAACTCCCTGCCAGCACTAACTGAGGGAGAACCCAACTTTATTATTAGAAAGTTTATTGCTGAGATGTGGGACAAGGGAGGAAGGAAGAGTTGTGGGATGTGAATGCTGTCCAGGGTCAAACATTAAAAGCAGAGTCAGACTCCTTAAGAGAAAGCCCCCTCTAATGCTGCTTGTTTCCTTTATATGGTACTCAGATTTTGCCACTATGTACTGCTTCATTGCTTGTTATATCTCCCTCCTCTCAACTGTGACAGAATGTGGTCCACTGGAGAAGGGAATGGCAAACCACCTCAGTATTCTTGCCTTGAGAACCCCATGAACAGTATGAAAAGGCAAAATGATAGGATACTGAAAGAGGAACTCCCCAGGTCAGTAGGTGCCCAATATGCTACTGGAAATCAGCAGAGAAATAACTCTAGAAAGAATGAAGGGATGGAGCCAAAGCAAAAACAATACTCAGCTGTGGATGTGACTGGTGATAGAAGCAAGGTCCGATGCTGTAAAGAGCAATATTGCATAGGAACCTGGAATGTGAGGTCCATGAATCAAGGCAAATTGGAAGTGGTCAAACAAGAGGTGGCAAGGGTGAATGTCAACATTCTAGGAATCAACGAACTAAAATGGACTGGAATGGGTGAATTTAACTCAGATGACCATTACATCTACTACTGCAGGCAGGAATCCCTCAGAAGAAATGGAGTAGCCATCATGGTCAACAAAAGAGTCCAAAATGCAGTACTTGGTTGCAATCTCAAAAATGACAGAATGATCTCTGTTCGTCTCCAAGGCAAACCATTCAATATCATGGTAATCCAAGTCTATGCCCCAACCAGTAACGCTGGAGAAGCTGAAGTTGAATGGTTCTATGAAGACCTACAAGACCTTGTAGAACTAACACCCAAAAAAGATGTCCTTTTCATTATAGGGGACTGGAATGCAAAAGTAGGAAGTCAAGAAACACCTGGAGTAACAGGCAAATTTAGCCTTGGAATGCAGAATGAAGCAGGGCAAAGACTAATAGAGTATTGCCAAGAAAACACAGTGGTCATAGCAAACACCCTCTTCCGACAACACAAGAGAAGACTCTACACATGGACATCACCAGATGGTCAACACCGAAATCAGATTGATTATATTCTTTGCAGCCAGAGATGGAGAAGCTCTATACAGTCAACAAAAACATGACCAGAGGCTGACTGTGGCTCAGATCATGAACTCCTTATTGCCAAACTCAGACTTAAATTGAAAAAAGTAGGGAAAACCGCTAGACCATTCAGGTATGACCTAAATAAAATCCCTTATGATTATACAGTGGAAGTGAGAAATAGATTTAATGGCCTAGACCTGATAGATGGAGTGCCTGATGAACTATGGAATGAGGTTTGTGACACTACAGGAGACAGGGATCAAGACCATCCCCATGGAAAAGAAATGCAAAAAAGAAAAATGGCTGTCTGGGGAGGCCTTACAAATAGCTGTGAAAAGAAGAGAAGTGAAAAGCAAAGGAGAAAAGGAAAGATATAAGCATCTGAATGCAGAATTCCAAAGAATAGCAAGAAAAGATAAGAAAGCCTTCCTCAGCAATCAATGCAAGGAAATAGAGGAAAAGAACAGAATGGGAAAGACTAGAGATCTCTTCAAGAAAATTAGAGATACCAAGGGAACATTTCATGGAAAGATGGGCTCGATAAAGGACAGAAATGGTATGGACCTAACAGAAGCCAGAGATATTAAGAAGAGGTGGCAAGAATACACAGAAGAACTGTATAAAAAAGATCTTCATGACCCGGATAATCATGATGTTGTGATCACTCACCTAGAGCCAGACATTCTGGAATGTGAAATCAAGTGGGCCTTAGAAAGCATCACTATGAACAAAGCTAGTGGAGGTGATGGCATTCCAGTGGAGCTATTTCCAATCCTGAAAGATGATGCTGTGAAAGTGCTGCACTCAATATGCCAGCAAGTTTGGAAAACTCAGCAGTGGCCACAGGACTGGAAAAGGTCAGTTTTCACTCCAATCCCAAAGAAAGGCAATGCCAAAGAATGCTCAAACTACCACACAATTGCACTCATCTCACATGCTAGTAAAGTCATGCTCAAAATTCTCCAAGCCAGGCTTCAGCAATATGTGAACCGTGAACTTCCTGATGTTCAAGCTGGTTTTAGAAAAGGCAGAGGAACCAGAGATCAAACTGCCAACATCCGCTGGATCATGGAAAAAGCAAGAGAGTTCCAGAAAAACATCTATTTCTGCTTTACTGACTATGACAAAGCCTTTGACTGTGTGGATCACAATAAACTGTGGAAAATTCTGAGAGAGATGGGAATACCAGACCACCTGACCTGCCTCTTGAGAAATCTGTATGCAGGTCGGGAAGCAAGTTAGAACTGGACATGGAACAACACACTGGTTCCAAATAGGAAAAGGAGTGAGTCAAGGCTGTATATTGTCACCCTGTTTATTTAACTTATATGAGAGTACATCATGAGAAACGCTGGACTGGAAGAAGCACAAGCTGGAATCAAGATTGCCGGGAGAAATATCAATAACCTCAGATATGCAGATGACACCACCCTTATGGCAGAAAGTGAAGAGGAGCTAAAAAGCCTCTTGATGAAAGTGAAAGAGGAGAGTGAAAAAGTTGGCTTAAAGCTCAACATTCAGAAAACGAAGATCATGGCATCCAGTCCCATCACTTCACGGGAAATAGATGGTTAAACAGTGGAAACAGTGTCAGACCTTATTTTGGGGGGCTCCAAAATCACTGCAGATTGTGATTGCAGCGATGAAATTAAAAGACGCTTACTCCTTGGAAGAAAAGTTATGACCAACCTAGATAGCATATGCAAAAGCAGTGACATTACTTTGCCGACTAAGGTCCGTCTAGTCAAGGCTATGGTTTTTCCAGTAGTCATGTATGGATGTGAGAGTTGGACTGTGAAGAAGGCTGAGCATCGAAGAATTGATGCTTTTGAACTGTGGTGTTGGAGAAGACTCTTGAGAGTCCCTTGAACTGCAAGGAGATCCAACCAGTCTATTCTGAAGGAGATCAGCCCTGGGATTTCTTTGGAGGGAATGATGCTAAAGCTGAAGCTCCAGTACTTTGGCCACCTCATGCAAAGAGTTGACTCATTGGAAAAGACCCTGATGCTGGGAGGGATTGGGGGCATGAGGAGAAGGTGACGACAGAGGATGAGATGGCTAGATGGCATCAGCGACTCGATGAACGTGAATCTGAGTGAACTCGGGAGTTGGTGATGGACAGGGGGGCCTGGCGTGCTGTAATTCATGAGGTCGCAAAGAGTCGGACACGACTGAGCAACTGAACTGAACCGAACTCAGCTGTGAACTCCAAGGACCATTACTTTATCAGTTTCCTTCATTAGTAGTTACCCAGAGCTGATCATAACACCTGGCACAAAAGAGATGATCAAATATAGTCACTGGAAAGCCAACAGGTACATGAATGATGCTCAACATCACTAATCATCAGGAAATGCAAATTAAAACCACAATGACATATGAATTCACAACTGTTAAGATGGCTACTGTAAAAAAACAATAGACAACAAGTACTGAGCAAGGATATGGAGAAAGGGGAACCTTTGTGCACTGTTGGTGGGCATGTAAATTGGTGCAGCCACTATGGAAAACAATATGGAAGTTTCTCAAAAAATTAAAAACAGAACTACCATATGATCCAACAAATCCACTTCTGGGTATATATCCAAAGGAAATGAAAACAGGATATCAAAGAGATACACACACCCCTATGTTCATTGCAGCACCATCCATAACAACCAAGATACGGAAACAACCGGAATGTACATCAGTGGATGAAGGGGCAAAGAAGATGCACATATACACGATGGAATACGATTCAATCACAGAGAAGAAGGGAATCCTGACATTTATAACAAGATGGATGTATTTTTAGGGTAAACTGCTAAGTGAAATAAACCAGACAAAGACAAGAACTACATGATATCAATTATATGTGGAATCATTAAAAAAAAAAAAGAAAAAGGTCAAACTCAAAAGAATAGAAAAGTAGGTACCAGGGGCTGGGAGGTAAGGGAAAGGGTACAAACTCTTAACTATAAGATGAATAGGGTCTGAGGATCAAATACAAAACATGGTGATTGTAACAACACTTACACAACTGTTACTAATAACACTTATACAAGAAATCTGTATAACTGAAATTTACTAAGGAGTAAAACTTAAATGCTCTCACCGAAAAGAAAAAGTTAAATATGTGACATAATGAATGTGTTAATTGACTAGAAGGAATCCTTTCACAATGTACGCATACATCAAATCACCACAAAGTAAACTTTAAATATCTTATAATTTTATATGTCCACTACACCTCACGTCTGAAATAAAAAGCAAAACATTAAAAATATTTTTAAGCAATAATAAAACAAAGATGCATCTGCAGGCTTCATTTAGCTATTCTATGTGTGTCTATTAACAATATCCTTAATAACTCACCATTTACTTCATGCATCACTCCCCTGTACTTAGCACAGGAGTGCTGCAGCGCATACTGAATAAATCCTGGGGACTGGTGAGACTTTGTTATAACTGTTGCTTAAATTGCTAAAACATTCTTTTCAGTATGAATTTGATGGTGAAGTATACAGAATGGTTTCAATTATAATCCATGTTCACATGTTCATAACTTGATGAAAAAAAATGTCTTTGAGGCTGAAACTTTCCATTTCATGTTCAAGCTCCACCCAAATATAGTTATTTTTTTCCTCTCTGGAAAATTTGAGAAAATCTGTATGATCACTTATGAATGTGGAAAAAATGCAATCTTTCAAATGTTTAATTAAATAAAAGGATCAACAATGACAAAATCTTTAATATAAACCTACCATGCACATTTATAAAAACCAAAATATAAATATAGCAGGCCTCAGAAAAGAGATCATATTTTTTTTATCCATTTAGAGAAAAACCTTAATTTTGAATGACTGCTAACTTGAAGCTTAGAAAAAGCTGTATTGTGCAGGCACAATAGAAACTTTCATGTTAAGTGTGATGATTTAATATGCCTTTATTATATATTTACTTTATTAATTTTTGCTAAATAATAAACCATGGGCCAAGGAATAGAACTGAGGATAGAGACTGTTTTCTGGTTTTCAATGCTCTGTATATAGTGTGTACTCAGAAATATTTACTTATCAAATAAAATATATACAATATGGCAAATAACTTTTTTAGTGCTTAAAGTTAATTTAACTTTCAGAAGTGATTTTTTACCAAATCTTCATAACAAATTACTTTGCAAATTTTTGAAAATCCCATTGTTTTTAATTCAGAATATTGCCTAGTTGATGCTTAGTCTGGGTGACAGTTATCAGTCAGAGCTCCATAATCATTATTCAAAGGTTTAATTTATTTAATAGCTTGGACCCAAGTACACACCCTACCCAAACACAAAATGACCTGGAGATTGATTTAAAATAATAGAATGCTTTTCACATCTTTTTTATATTCAGTACAAACATAGCATTACAATGGTGCTCAGTCACGCAGTTGTTTCTGACTCTTTGCAACCCAGCAGACCACAGCCTGCCAGGCTCCTCTGTCCATGGGATTTTTCAGGCAAGAATACTGGAATGGGTTGCCATTTCCTCCTCCAGGGGATCCTCCTGAGGAGGATCAAACCAGCATCTCTTAGCTCTCCAGCTTTGGCTGGCAGATTCTTTACCACTAGTGCCACCGGAGAAACCCCCACGGTATTATAATCACTTGAGTCGCTCAGTCGTGTCCGACTCTTTGAGGCCCCATGAATCGCAGCATGCCAGGCCTCCCTGTCCATCACCAACTCCCGGAGTCCACCCAAATCCATTGCCCATTGTGTCAGTGATGCCATCCAACCATCTCATCCTCTGTCGTCCCTTTCTCCTGCCCTCAATCTTTGCCAGTGTTAGCGTCTTTTCAAATTAGTCAGCTCTTCACATCAGGTGGCCAAAGTATTGGCGTTTCAGCTTCAACATCAGTCCTTCCAATGAACACGCAGGACTGATCTCCTTTAGGATAGACTGGTTACTGCTTTTTGACATCTTACAGTGGAACAGGCATTATGCCTAGCACTTTGCACAAATTATCTTCACAACAATTCATGAAGTAGGTATCATTTCCATTTTACAAATGGGGAAAATGAGGTTTACATTGTTACACACCTATTAAGAATCACAGATAAAACTGATCTGACTCCAGAGTACTATGGACCTCTTATCCAGAGTATACAGCTCTAGAGTCTTTGATATGAAATGCTAAAATCCCAATGGTACTGAACAATGGATATTTAGGGTTCTTCCATGTCTTGGCTATTGTAAATACTGCTGTGGTGAACATCTTTCCAAGTTTGATTTAGCAAATTCTGAAATAATTAAAAGACGCTTACTCCTTGGAAGAAAATTTATGACCAACCTAGATAGCATATTCAAAAGCAGAGACATTACTTGCCAACAAAAGTCCATCTAGTCAAGGCTCTGGTTTTTCCAGTGACCACGTATGGATGTGAGAGTTGGACTGTGAAGAAAGTTGAGTGCCAAAGAATTGATGCTTTTGAACTGTGGTGTTGGAGAAAACTCTTGAGAGTCGCTTAGACTGCAAGGAGATCCAACTTGTCCATCCTAAAGGAGATTAGTATTGGGTGTTCATTGAAAGGACTGATGCTGAAGCTGAAACCCCAGTACTTTGGCCACCTCATGCAAAGAGTTGACTCATTTGAAAAGACTCTGATGCTGGGAGGGATTGGGAGCAGAAGATGAAGGAGACGACAGAGGATGAGATGGCTGGACGGCATCACCAACTTGATGGACATGAGTTTGAGTGAACTCCGGGAGTTGGTGATGGACAGAGAGGCCTGGCATGCTGCAGTTCGTGGGGTTGCAAAGAGTCGGACATGACTGAGAGACTGAACTGAACTGAACTGAACTAATTTTAAAAGATTAACATTTGCATATACAGGTCCATAATCTCTCCTCTAAAGTCCTTGCAGTCAAGTGTGTTTCAAATTCTGTATGTTTCTGATTTTAGGGAAGTATTACTTGGTATGCACTATATACCACATAATGTCTCCAATGGCATCTGAAAGCCCAACTTGCAGTCAAATGCATTCTTATGTCTGCAACAAACATTAATAAAGATTCTAAGGAGCATCGCATCAGTTTAGGTCAGATTGGTTATTGGATAAAAAAGATGTGATGTATATATAAATGGAATACTACTTAGCCATTAAAAATGATACAGATGAACTTATATGCAAAGCAGAAGCAGAGGCACAGACATAGAGAACAAATACATGGATACCAAGGGGCAAGGAGGGATGAATTAGGAGATTGAGACAGATACACTATTATGTATATTCATAAAATAGACAACTAATAAGAACCTACTGTATAGCACAGGGAACTCTATGCAATGCTCTCTGGTGACCTAAATGAGAAGGAAATCCAAAAAGGAGGGGATAGATGAAAACACATAGCTGATTCACTTTGCCGTACAGCAAAAACTAACATAACACTGTAAACAACTATATTCCAATAAAAATTTTAAAATGAAATAATGCCATTTGCAGCAACATGGATGAACCTAGAGATTATTGTACTAATGATAGTGAAGTCAAAGAAAAATATATGATAACATTTATATGTGAAATCTTAAAAAAATGATACAAATGACCTTATTATTTATAAAACAAGAATAGACTCACAGACTTCAAAAACAAACTTATGGTTACCAAAGGGGAAAGGTGGGGGAAGGAATAAATTAGGAGGCTGGCATTAACATATACACATTACTACATACAAAATAGGAGCTTTGCAGGTGGCTCAGTGGTAAAGAATCCAGCTGCCAAGACAGGAGATGCATGTTCCATCCCTGGGTCAGGAAGATATCCCTGGAGGAGGAAATGGCAACCCACTCCAGTATTCTTGCCTGGAGAATCCCATGGACAGAGAAGGCTGGCAGGCTACAGTCCCTGGGGCCACAAAGAGTCGGACACGACTGAGTGACTGAACATGCATGCCTGCATATATAAAATAAATAATCAAGGACCTACTGCACAGGGATCTCTACTCAATATTATATAATAACCTTATGGGAAAAATCTGAAAAAGAATTGTGTGTGTTGTACACTCAGTTGTGTCTGATGCTTTGCAGCCCCAGTGACTGTAGCCTGAAAGCCTCTTCTACCCATGACATTTTCAGGCAAGAATACTGGAGCAAGTTGCCATTTCTTACTCCAGGGAATCTTCCCAATCCAGGGATCAAACTCTCTTTGCACCTCCTGCATGGGTAGGTGAATGGGAGGAGCCTGGTAGGCTGCAGTCCATGGAGTCGCTAGGAGTCGAGCACGACTAAATGACTTCACTTTCACTTTTCACTTTCATGCATTGGAGAAGGAAATGACAACCCACTCCAGTGTTCTTGCCTGCAGAATCCCAGGGACGGGGGAGCCTGGTGGGCTGCTCTCTATGGGGTCGCACAGAGTCGGACACGACTGAAGCGACTTAGCAGAAGCAGCAGCAGCAGCGCCACCGGGGAACCCCCGGAAAAGAATGGATATATGTATATTTAATAACTGAATCACTTTGCTGTCCACCTGAAACTAACACAGTATTGTAAATCAACTATACCCCAATATAAAATAAAAATTAAATTTTAAAAAAAGTTGGGAAGACAAATATTTATAAAGAAAATAAGAAAGACTGGGCAAAATCTATACTGACCTAAGTAATATAGCTAGGAATATACCTTTTAAAGTGGAAAGAACTTTTATCAGATGTTAGGTTTTCAATTATCTGTATATTATAGGAAAGTAGAATACTGAATGTGCAAAAAAAAAAAAAAGATTTCTTTTAAAAATTTGCTTGTTATTTGAGCTGTAATTAAACAGGGAAAATTTTTGCAAATACATTTGCCTTCTACTTGTGAACTTTTAAAAAGTGAAAATCTGTCTTTTCACAAAGTTCAAATGAGACAGAACAAGTGATTATGACCTTCTTCTGGTGTGGATATGACATGCTGATTTTGCTTAAGCCAGGAAGTGTTTGTGTTTTTAATTAACCAATAAAACAAAGAAAGCTAAAAATAAATATGGAGCTACAGCATATTAAAACAATTATACAAGTGTTTTTGCTAGTAAACAGACTTAGATATTATTGCCCTTCCTACTTTTTTTTTTTTACAAAAAGTACTAACACATGAAAAGCAAACAGTATAATTCTGTGGCATAAAATGATACTTTCATATAAATTGCTTGGTGGTATTAAGTTGGCCCTGTGTATTTACCACATTCATTTGTCATATACTGATGCTGGCATTACCACTGGGCTCCTGTGAACTCAAGTGAACTCTTTTTTCAAATTTTTATTATAAAAGAGTTTAAATAGATATCAGAGAATAGCACAATAAACCACAGTTTATATAGCACCTAGATTCGATGATTGCCAGTATTTTCCCATATTTTATCTCTCTCCTTCTCTCATGTTTTCTCACTCTTTCTTGCTTTTCCACCTTCTCAGCTATTGAAAAGCAAATCCAAGATACCATGACATTTAACTCCAAAGTACTTTAGGGTAAATTTTTTAAAATAAGAATATTTTCAAAAAAAAATATTTTCTTGCATAACAACAATACATTAAAAAACTTAACACAGTTATAATCCTTTAATTTCATCTAGTACCCAGTCATATTTGAATTTTATTCATACCTATATAGTCAAGTAAAGTCAAAATTGCATCCTCACTGGGCTTCTCTGGTGATAAAGAAGCCACCTGCCAATGCAGGAGACATAAGAGACGCAGGTGCAATCCCTGAGTCAGGAAGCTCCCTTGGAGAAGGAATTGGCAACCCACTCCAGTATTCTTGCTTGGGAAATCCCAAGGACAGAGAAGTCTGATAGGCTACAGTCCATGAGGTCTCAAAGAGCTGGACTTCGCGACTAAACAATAATAACAATAGGCTAGCACAGTGTTGGGATACAAAGGGGAAGCGAAGTAAATTCAAGTACCTTTAGGCAACACGTGCCTGTACCTGAGTTCTTGCTTATTTTATTTTCTGGTAGATCTCCATATTCCACTTTCTGATCTTGGCTTCTAATATTTACTAGTCGTGTGATGACTTAAGAGAATGCTGCATGATCACTCTTGTCATCAGTTTTCACATCTGCAAAATGGATCTGATAAAACTTGCATCAGGGAGTTGTGAAGATTCAGTGAAACAACACCTTTAAGCACTCAATGATGGTGCAAGTGCTGCTTAAACGTCCACCTCTTGTCCACTTTGATTAAATCAAGATTGCTCCATTTATTACGGAAGTAACATCCTACAACCTTACAAGTTGTCCTTGATCAGCTCTCTCACTCTGTCCCAGACACATTCTTTCCTCTCCTACCATTTTTCTCCCTGCTTTTTCCTTTTCTCTCCACTGACATTGCCTGTACCTTGGGCTGCGGAAGATAAGGTATTAATATGACTCCCATTCTTACAACATCTAAAACTATAATCACCACTACCAAAAACAATAACAACAACAATAACTGCTTATATTTAATATTTCAAATAGTTTTCACATGCCATATTTGATGCTGTTCACAACCCTATCAACAGGATATTACTATCTCCCTCTTTATAGTTAAGGTAGCCAAACAGCAAAGATTTGTTTGTGGGTTCAGGGGAAAAAAAATGTTGTTACCAGTATTCTTACCAATTATCAGCCACTCTTCAACTAACAAAATAGACTGATGAATTTTCATTTGTTCTTTCTATTTTGAAGCTGATTTTGAGGATTGGGGAGGCACCGGTTGGAAGGACTGTGGCTCCAGGTTAGAGTTTCTTTTTAAGTGTTGGTTAAAATAACTTTGAAGAATGTTGTATCCTTTAGGAAACCGGTTCTGATTTAAATAAATTCTGCCACTCCATATTCTGTATTTACAACAAACTGTAGCTGAAGGAACTGGAGCATTTCTACTTTAGTTTATATAAGCCCTGCTAAAGCAATAGAAAGTTAAGGGCCAAAGCAAAAATAATCACAGTTTGTATGTGATAATCTCTCTGTTTCTATAACAGAAAGATCAGAGGAAGAACAGGGACTGTGGAAAGCAAATGAAATTCCTAGCCTTGATATTAATACTTAGTGTCGTGGTCTGTGCACAGGCTGGAAAAGAATTTCCAGACATGAGACAGAATGAGAGGAGAATAAAGTTTACTAGCGTGGGAGACGCTGTTAGAACAGCAGGCCAGATTAAGGGAGAGTCAACCCCTTTCATGGGATAGTAGCCAATTTTTTATAGTGTCAAGACAGAAAATTCCTATTGGAAGGGCGGCATTAGGTGACTGGTTAGGATGCTATAGGGTGGGCAATAGGGTGGGTATTTTGCCCAATATGGGGTCAGGGAACTGGCAGGTTTAGATCTGGAGGCTCATAGCAACAGCTGCTATGGGGATTGGTCAGTTCCAGAGATTTTTGTCCTGTGACCTTGGTACAGGGCTACACACCTGTGACCTTGCTATTGGGTTCCACAGGAAGGAGCCATCCAAGCATTCACCGTAACTGCAGGGGGATTGAGTTGAGAAAAGCTGCCCACAGCGGGTTCACTATGGCAACTCTGAATCTATAGCACTCCTCTAGAATGGACTTCTTGGCTATTAAGTAATAGAAGTAAGGTAAACTCTCCCTCAAATAACAATAGTAAAATTATGCTTGTAAAAATTTCAGTAACTCATTAGAGACTAATGTAACATACACTAGTATAAGATGATGAGAAAGATATTTAATTAGGATAATTGGCTTTATATACCACACTCTTTAATTGCCACACCAAAGTTATCCTTAGAAGAATCCTGTTAAATTGTATGAAAGTGAAAGTCTCTCAGTCATGTCCAACTCTTTGCGAGCCCATGGAATAGTCCATGGAATTCTCCAGGTCAGAATACTGGAGAGGGTATCCGTTTCCTTCTTCAGGTGATCTTCCCAACCCAGGGATTGAACCCAGGTCTTCCCACATTGCAGGTAGATTCTTTACCAGCTGAGCCAGCAGAGAAGCTTTAAATTGTATAAATCCCTAAAATAATACCTACTCTAGTTGCCCCTTTATTAAAAAAAAAAAAATCCCCAGTGGAAATTGTGAATAAAAGTTGTTGTAGAAATTGGCCAAATATTTGTGAGGATAATATATATTGAATATCAAACTCAGATCTTTTTTTTCCATTCTTTTCCCAAGGATAAGGTAGTTCAGGGCACTGTAAATGATCCTGGAGGATAACATTTGTAATGGCAAAAACTCAGATGGTGCCATATTTAAAAAAAAAAAAAAAAAAACAGACTGAGGAAAATATCCAGAGAAAAAGGATATGAGAAAGGAAACAATCAAAACCCCAGCCAGAAAAAGCAGCTGTGGGATAAGCATGGAAGTGGGAGTGAGATTTCAAAAGGAAGCAAATGCCATTTTCATTACTCTTTTATAAGTATTCATTTGTTAGAAATATCAGAGTGTTCTAGAATTCATAGAACCAGACAAAATTCTTGCCCAGGAGAAAAAAATCAAAGACCTAACAGTGCCAATGTGTAGACCCCATGGACTGTAGCCCACCCACCAGGCTCCTCTGTCTATGGGATTCTCCAGGCAGGAATAGTGGAGTGGGTTGCCATTTCCTTCTCCAGGGGATCTTCCTGACCCAGGGATCGATCCTGCATTGTAGGCAAACTGTTTACCAGCTGAGCCAGCAGGGAAGCCCTAGAAACTCATTACCTGGACTCTATTCTTTTATCAAATAGGAGTAACTGGGGAGCTGTGGTTTGTTTTTATCCTACATATTATAACCACTGATGTGATTTAATGGTGATTTGTACCTTAGCTAATCTTGCTGCTACGGTTTGAATGTCTGCATGACTCCCAAGACTTGTGTGTTGAAGTTCTAATGCCCCATGCTTGCTCTGTTCTCCGTTTTCTCTCTGAACTAACAGAGTCACAATCCAGGAGCTCTGGATGTAAAAATACGGTGGCCATCTTGATTTTTCCCTTTCCTTGCATGTATATCATACTGCTCGAACACAACACAATCAATTAACTTTACTTTCCAAATGTCTCTCAAGTCTACTTTCCTTCTTGATCCTCCCACAAGGCCCAGATTTTTATTTCTTTTTATTTCTCACTTGTGTTTTAACAGTCTCAAACTGGCTTCTAAGACACACATTTTCCCCGTGTGTCTCTCAGAAGAAAGATAAACTTGAAAAATTCAGACTGTACTGCTAAATAAATAATAAAAATCAGAGGTTTCTGATCAACTGGGAGTAAACTCAGCCTTTTCTGCAGGACACCCAGATAACCCATGGGCAGGTTCTAGTTCTCCCCCCAAATTCATTTTTCATCCACACTCTACACTCCCCTCAGCTGAAGTTCCTTCTGTCCCTAAAATACATGAAACTGCATTCCCTTACATATGCTGCTCCTTCTTCCTAAATGCATCCCTCTTTTATTCAAGGCAAAGCTCTGTTCACTGATGTAGTATCATCTCCCCTGAAAAAAATTTCCAACTCCATATTCTCACAACAAAGCAGTCATATTTGAGCATTAATCACATGGTAACAATATGCTGACCCTTCCATGGGTTCTAGCTTCCTGAGAGCCCAGATTGCTATACCACTGACCCTCAATACAAGTTCTTTTTTTTATTTAATATAAATTTATTTATTTTAATTGGAGGCTAATTACTTTACAATATTGTATTGGTTTTGCCATACATCAATATGAATCCTCCACGGGTGTACACATGTTCCCCATCCTGAACCCCCCTCCCTCCTCCCTCCCCATACCAACCCTCTGGGTCATCCCAGTGCACCAGCCCCAAGCATCCAGTAACATGCATCGAATCTGGACTGGTGATTCGTTTCACATATGATAATATATATGCCTCAATGCCATTCTCCCAAATCATCCCATTCTCCCAAATCATCCCACCCTCGCCCTCTCCTACAGAGTCCAAAAGACTGTTCTATACATCTGTGTCTCTTTTGCTGTCTTGCATACAGGGTTATTGTTACCATCTTTCTAAATTCCATATATATCTGTTAGTATACTGTACTGGTGTTTTTCTTTCTGGCTTACTTCATTCTGTATAATAGGCTCCGATTTCATCCACCTCATTAGAACTGATTCAAATGTATTCTTTTTAATGGTTGAGTAATACTCCATTGTGTATATGTACCACAGCTTTCTTATCCATTCATCTGCTGATGGACATCCAGGTTGCTTCCATGCCCTGGCTATTATAAACAGTGCTGCAATGCCTAAATAAAAGAATAAATTGATCAATGAAAAAATAAATACAGTGTTATAATTTCTAAATAACTTGAGAGATAAAATTTCTCAAGCAATCTTAAGCACCATCTACAGGAATACTAACTATAAACGTGCAGTCAATAAGTCTTAAGTAGATCAGTCCAATAACTTAAGAGCGTCAGGGTTATGGCATTAGGATAGTGTTAGTCACTTAGTTGGGTCCTACTCTTGGCAACGCAGGGACTGCAGCCCACCAGGCCCCTCTGTCCATGCTCTTCCCCAAGCAAGAATGCTGGAGTGGGCTGCCACTCCCTTCTCCATGGGATCTTCCTGACCCAGGGATCGAACACAGGTCTCCTGCATTGTAGGCGGATGGATTCCTTACCATGAGCGAAGCCTGATGGCTTTTAATTACTTAGCTTTTAATCACTTTTAAGTTATTTTAAGTAGTTAAAAATTATGTTATGTAACTTGGAGTGGGTTGCCATTTCCTTCTCCAATGCACGAAAGTGAAAAGTGAAAGTGAAGTCGCTCAGTCGTATCCAACTCTTCACGACCCCATGGACTACAGCCCACCAGGCTCCTCCATCCATGGGATTTTCCAGGCAAGAGTACTGGAGTGGGGTGCCATTGCCTTCTCCACTTAATTACTTAAAAGTTATTATTCCCAAAATTCATGCTGCCTTTCCTCTTGTGTTCTATAACTTTATTTATTCACTTAAGAAATAGCTTCCTCGAGAGATTCTAACGTCCATCAGAAAGTATACCATAGTTGTTTTGTACAACACTCAATTTGCAATACCTACTCACAATATCTGGCCCAAAGTAGGCTGTCAAACAATATTTAGAGAATGAATGAATAGATGGATTGATGCTTGTCAACCGCTAAAGACCCTGACAGATGAAGGCTTAAATATGGTTTAAAACGAGTGGACTGGGCCTTAAATTGTATTGTTAATTCTCTGAAGAAAACAAACCAGTATAGTAGCTCACTGACAGAAAAGAGTCTATCTTTTCAAGAGCAGTTAAGACATAAGAAGCTAAACTACAAAGAGGCAAGGAGCTCATTACCACTCTAGTTGATTATAAAATTTTACACTGATTATTTCTCAGAGTCACTGAAGTTTCTAGTTCTTCCTGAGAAAAAGATGTGTTGGTCTTTTAGAAACCTGCCAATCAATGTTGTCATGCTAAATCACTCCCTAATCACAACAAATAAATATGAGTGCTGCCATTTTAAATTAGAAGGACTGTCTTTACATGTTTGATGATTGATGAAAAGACTCCCCATAAGATTCCTTTGAGTAGGAACCTCCTTAGCTCTTTTCAAATAATCCTTGATTTATAACAGTTTAAAACATATAAGTCATTAGACAAGCGGTATTACATTATAGAACGTTGAAGTCAAACAGGTCTAGTTTGAATCTAGCAAGTTAGTAAAACTTACTAAACTTCAGTTTCCTTATCTGCAACATGCAAATAATAATTCATACATCTTAAAACATGTAAGGCTCTTATCTCAGTGACATACAAGTAGAAAGTGCTCAACAAATAGTTGCTTTAAGAAAAAAAAAGTATTTAGACCCTTCAGCAAAACATCTGCCCCCAAATTATAGGAAAATTTTACAAACTAGGTTGTATGATTTTTATTACTGTTGAAAAACATATACATCTTTCTTTCCCAAACAAAGCCTCTGATGGAAATTCATTCCTGGAACACATATTTGGCTGACACCTATGAGTCAATTTAGCCTATACCTGAGTGAGGCTGCAAGTTTCTGGAACTGAGGATTCACCCTTTTTCACTAACACAGAGGAAAAAATATGTTTGATGTAGACATTTTTTTAATCTTGCATTTATAAAATCTTATATTTATGTGGCTTAGAATCAATGTTATCCTTCTCTTATTTTATCAAAAAGAATTATTAAATGAGATTAACTATTATCAAGTGAAAAAACAGTTATTAAACAGAAGGGGTTAATCTGTGTTAGGATAGAAAGCTCACAATAAGCAATATTACCCACAAAATTCTCCATGGATCTTCTATGAGAGAGTGATAGGTTTTGTGCTTTTTACTGGTGATTATACTTATAAATCAAAGATGCAAATCAAAAAATTAAGTTGTTCATTGGGTCAATACTTACTATCCAAAACAAGCTTCCTTCAGAAGTGGTGTTTCCCATCTGAATCACTTAACTCACAGATTTAACTTGCATTTAGCACAAGAAATTCCACTTATAACACAGAGTTAGAAATCACTGACCTGCAGAACCTCACATGCACGTGTGTACCGTGCTGTGTTCGTGTCTGACATGTGCTGTGTACATGCTAAGTCGTGTCCAACTCTTTGTAACCCATGGACTGTAACTTTCCAGGCTCTTCTGTACACAGGATCTTCTAGGCAAGAAAACTGAAGTGGGCTGCCATTTCATCCTCCAGGGGATCTTCCCAAACCAGGAATCAAACCTGTGTCTCCTGCAGCTCCTGCATTGGCAGATGGATTCTTTACCCTGAGTCGCCTGGGAAGTCTCCCTTATATGCATGACTGTGGCTAATATCAAAGTGAATATTTTCACCTGAATTGACAGGACTCCGGAAAAGTTCCCTCCCTCTGAGAAAGAAAAATAAAGTATAAATAAAAAGAACTGTATGGACAACTCTATGGTGATAATCATTTTGCAAATAAAATGTACCAAATCAAACCTTAAGCTTATACAATGTTACATGTGGTTTCCTTAGTCACTAAGTCATGTCTAACTCTTTGTGACCCCATAGACTGTAGCCTACCAGGCTCCTATGCTCATGGGATCTCTGAAGCAAGCATACTAGAATGGGTTACCATGTTCTTCTCTAGCTATATGTGGTCGTATCTCAATAAAGCTAGGAAAAAAATTGTGTGCAGCAAATGAAGAGCAGTGGCAGCCTCTGGAGTAAGGGTCTGGGAAGCTGGCAGACAAGGTGGACAGAATAAGCATTCCTTAAATGGTATATCATTGGGTACTTAGATTTTATGCAACTACACAAATAACCTATTCAAAAACAAATGGATAATTGTTTTATTAGGTTAGTACAAAAGTAATTGTGGTTTCAGACCATGAATTTTAAATCATTATAACTAGGCTCAAACACATCTTTATAAATCAAAATAGGAACCATTACAATCTACACATTTTTGCCAATGAGAAATAAGTTTGTTCATTCCTGCGGCATAAAAATCCATGCTTTGGGATTCAACAAACTCTTGGAAAGCATTTTCTGCTTCCTGCTGGCTGTGGAAACATTTTCCCTGCATAAAGGTGCTGAGGTGCTTGAAGAAGTGGTAGTCAGTTGGCTAGAGGTCAGGTAGATGAGGCAGAATTTCATAGCCCAATTTGTTCAACTTTTGAAGCACTGGTTGTGTAGTATACAATTGGGTGTTGTTAAGAACTGGGCCGATTCTGTTGACCAGTGCCAGCTGCAGGCATTGCAGTTTTGGGTGCATCTCATTGATTTACTGAGCATACTTCTCAGATGTAATGGTTTTGTCAGGATTCAGAAAGCTGTAGTGGATCAGATGGGCAGCAGATCACCAAACAGTGAACATGACCTTTTCTTGGTGCAAGTTTGGCTTTGGGAAGTGCTTTGGAGCTTCTTCTTGGTCCAACCACTGAGCTGGTCGTCGCCAATTGTCATATAAAATCCACTTTTCATTGCATGTCACGATCTGATTGAGAAATGGTTCCTTGCTGTTGTGTTGAATAAGTGAAGATAACACTTCAAAAAGAAGATTTTTAGATGTGTGGTCAGCTCACAAGGCACCCACTTACTGAGCTTTTTCACCTTTCCAATTTGCTTCAGATGCCAAATGGCCACAGAATGGTCGACACTGAGTTCTTCGACAACTTCTCATGTAGGTGTAAGAGGATCAGCTTCGATGATGGCTCTCAACTGGTTGTTGTCAACTTCTGATGGCTTGCCACTGTGCTCCTCATCTTCAAGGCTCTCGTCTTTGACCTCTCAACCTCAAAATAGATGTCCGAGTTAAAACTCTGTCTCTACACTTACCAGTTTGGCATCTTTCAGCAAGTTAGTTACCTTCCTCGTGTCTTGATTACCTATTCCAAACTATGGTGAGCACAGTTGTTGCCACCCCAATAAGCTATGAAGATGAAATGAATTACTACAAGCAAAGCACTCATGACAGATCATGACACACAGAATATGTGACGGGTGCGCTATCACTATTAAGGCAATAGCTACTGTTTCATGTCGTTATCGTCATTACTTTATGTCACACAGGAGGCCTTATGTTTTACAACAGGATCAACAAACTTTTTCTTAATGGGCCAGATAATAAATATGTTAGACTCTGGGCCCAGAAGCAAAATCAAGGCTATTATATAGGTATATACAAAAACATTGAAAATGCAACCATGAAAATGATCAGAATGAAACTGGAAAAAAATGTTAAAAAAAAAAATTTGTTGTTGTTAATAGACATCAAAAAACAGGTCACTGGTCAGATTTGACCCATGTGCCTGAGTTTGTCAACTCCTGTTCTAGAATCACACTGTCCAAGAGAAATATAAGGTGAGCCACAAGTGTGAATCACACAAGTAATTTAAAATTTTTCAGTAGTCATATATTTTAAAAAGTAAAAACAAATAGGCAGAATTAAATTTTAATCTATTTTATTTAGTCTTATCACTATAAAAATATAATCATATAAAATTACTAATGAGAGAGGACTAAGCCTTTGAAATCTGGTGTATATTTTATACTTGCAGAACATTCGAGTACAAAAGAGCCACATTTCAAGTGTTTAAAGGACAACTTGATCAGTGCAGTCTAGAAGTATAGAATGAAAGAGTTGGACTAAATAGCATATAAAATTATATATAAACTATATGATATAAATAATACATAAATTCAAAACAATACATAAAAGTTTCCTTTTGCTCTAAAAACATCAATTCTGAAGTTAATCATTTTCTAAAATCGCACCAATATGTATTTATTTATCTCTGAAATTGAGTATCCCGTATGTAACAGGTACTGTACTGAGCCTGAACTAAAGACAGACAACTTAAGAATGGTATTCCCTATTCTACAGAAGCTCACTATCTAATATGGGAAGAACAATTTCTAAGATTATCAAAAAATGTAACATGGTAAGAAAGTCACACAAAAATGGTATTGAAGGAGGGTGTAGCACCAAGGAGGACATAGCCATTCCCCCTGAGTACCGAGGAGGGCCAGAGTAGCATCACAGAAGTGGGGATCCTTGACTGAGTTTGCAGAATGGTAAAGGGTTTCAATTCCAGGACAGGAGGCAACATGATGAAAGGCAGGTGGGGAGGTATGAAATAGCCAGGCTCCATCAGAGACCTGAAGGTCTCCTTCTGACTGACTAGACTTAAAGATGCTAGGAGGAAGAGTGTTAGCCAGCGATCTCAGTGAAGAGCCACAGGCTGGCTCTTACTCTTTAGAGGTGAAGGCTCAGAAGTTCGGACTGTACCCTGCAGGGAATGAGGAGGCATCAAGTAACTGAGAGGCCGGAGATGGTGATGATCAGCTCTGCATTTTGAAAACATCATTTGCCTGAAGTTCGGAGCCTGGATTAGAGGGGGATGCGGAGACAGGTTGGGAGATCTAGGCTCGTGATGGGGAAACGCTGAGCCAAGAACGAAACAGAGGAGGACAGAGACACGGGAAACAGTAAAGGCCACAGGTAGGTGTTACGAGGAGGGAAGGGAGAGCAGGAAAAGACACAGAGGCTCAGATTTCTGGCCTAGATAACTGGAAATGCAACTGGGCTTCTCTTCACCACCACAGGAGAAACAGAGGGAGGCTCTCCAGAGAGAGAAGATTCCTTTGTAGAAGCTTCCAGAGAGACCCACCTTACATGGCATTCTTCTCTGTAGCAAGTCTGCCTTGGTCAAGTTCAGTATCAGGGACTTGATTTGTTTGTCCTTTCATAAAAAGCTCAGTGGAAGAAACAGATTTTTTTGAAATGCTCTGTGTGAGTTTCCAGCCCTACACTGGGACAATGACGCCAGTGTATTGTCCGATGCTTGTTTTCTGACAGAACATCTTAAGTTCATGATCTAATGTTCCTGAATCAACCGCAAACTCCCTGCAGAAAACTAAATCTGCCTGAACTGCAAGTACAATGCTTTTTCTTCACAATTCCCTAACGGAAATATATCAAGCTTCTCTTCGCCTCAAGCAGTCATTAGTTGCTATTGGTCGGTCCTTCTGACCACACTTTTCAGCCTCTTATTACCACAGATTTCACCATCATTATCAAGTCTTTCAGTGCAGCTTCAACCATTCAAACCTCCCTTAACTTTGGTCATGGCAGGCAGGAAGGGGCAAGATTTCTCATCTCAAAAGCTCTTTATATAAAGGAGAAAAATTCTTCCCAGGAAGTCTCTTTACCATCAGTCTTCCCTTTATGCCTCACTGAATGGAACTGGGACACAAGTTCATTTCTAAACCACTGCCAACAAAGGCCAATAGGTTTACCATGCCTTGGCTTAGATCAAATACTTTCCATTTCATAGCACTGAGGGGCAGGAATCATCTTTCCTTTCCATGTGCTATCAAAATATTAGCAGTCATCAGTCATCAGTGTATCCATTTCCTATGGCTGCTAAAATAATTACCATAATCATAGGGGCTTAAAACAACACAAATCTATTATCCTACTGTTTGGGAATCAGAAGCTCAAAATGGGTGTCACTGGGCTGAAATCAGGAGAAGGCAATGGCAACCCACTCCAGTGTTCTTGCCTGGAGAATCTCAGGCAAGAGATTCTGGTGGGCTGCCATCTATGGAGTCGCACAGAGTAGGACACAACCGAAGTGACTTAGCAGCAGCAGGGCTAAAATCAAAATATAGGCAGGGCTGTGTACCCTCTGGAGGTTCTAGGAAAAAAATTTGTTTCCTTATTTCTTTTTTTCCAGCTTCTAGAGGCCACCAGCATTCCTTAGCTGACAGCCCCATTTTCCATCTTAAAAGACAGCAGTATAACATCTTTCTATCTCAGTTAAAAAAAAAAAAAAAGAAAAGGAGTCTATCATTTTGGAGTATCATTCTTACTATGTTGGAATTATACTGAATTACATTAGAATTTCACCTAATCTGTATTTCATCACAGGTGCATACAGGACTAATATATTTCAGTACATACCTCAGGGACTGGAAGAATTTAAATAAAGGCTAGATTTAGCGTGTGTGCTGGAGATTTACCTCTATAACATGAATGGGTTTTAATTCACTTTCTAGTGTCAGTCAATACAGTGTTATTCCATGGTCCTTCTCAATATAGACACTTTGCGTAAAAGTTAGTAACAATTTGATTTCAATTTATTTCTGAGGACTTAGTCCTATAGGAATAATCAACCCCTACCCACTATTTCCATTTCTTGTCTATGCCTTTCAAGGTCACAAAAGTAAAGATTTTTAGAAAAACAATTGTTTTAAAATAATGTTAGCAGTAATATCTACTGGGTTTATTGTTTTATTTCCTTTTTGTTTTAAAATCCCAGGGCAATTACAGTTGCATTTAGATAATTCTAACAAGTAGTCTTCCTGGGAAGATTCCCCTTATCTATTCAAAGGTAGACATACAATAAAATATAGAAATAGCATTTGTGGTAAACACAGTGTTAAAAATGAGTTTTTAGTTTTGAAACCTGGCAACACTGACACCTGGATTTTAACACATCTAATGATAAATAGCTATGCTAGCATATTAGTAGACAAAGACATTTTCTTAAACTAATAGCGCCTATTTGCAGAAAGGCAAAAAAGTGACGAGATAGCGAGATAATTCTTAATTTTTACACATGATGAATTCCTAAGAAGACACATGAACACCAAATAGAAAAGCTGAACAATCACCTTACATATTACAAGGGGAAGATCTATTCCAAAAAAGCGAAAAGACAAAGGAAAATCCCCAATTACACCATGCCATTTAGACCATTTTCAACAACATATTCCCAACTTGTCCTCTATTTTTTCCCCCTTCCTTTACAATTGAACATCACTGGCAACTCAGGTCTGATAAGCGTCGATTGAAGCTAAAAATTAAACACTTTGGGGGTGGGGGGGGAACAATTTTCATCTCAATAGTTTCATCACTAATGTCAACAGTTCGGTTTCCCTGTTTTCCACACATATTTAAATATTAAGGATTATATGCAATAAAATATTTCTTTAAATAAACAGAGACAAACACTACTATACAGACAACACTGAACGGCTGCTTGGCAACAGTGACAAGCCAGTCAGACATCAGGCCAAATGCAGCATAAGAAGAAAGGCAGTTTGAGTGTACCATTGCACAGTTTATGAAAAAGAATAAAGATATCAGACAGAAGAGAAAGAAGACCTGTGGTCCTTTTCTTAAGCGTTACACTCTTAACCTCTCACCTGGGACATACGATGGTTTCATGTGTGTAATAGGGCAGGGTGTCTGGAAGGCAGAGGTTCTATCTTTCTCTCCATGACTGTCTGGGAAGTGAGTTTGGCTTTTTGTCTGAACCTCAGACAATTTCTTTCCATTAAACTGCTTCCAGAATAACACGGGCCCAACAGTCTAGGACCCTCTTCAATGTCCCAGAAAGTCCTTGTCTCTCCTTTCTCCCTCCAGAGTCAGAACTCGGGACCCAGCCAACTTCAGGTGCATGGGACATGCGGCAGCTAGGATGCTCCTCACCGGCAGCTATCGACACTCCTGTTTTCCAGATGTGCACCCATTCACTGTGGGCCAGTTTCGCTGCTGCAAATTTGGAAGTTTACAAGTGAGTCATGAAGTAAAAATGACTAGGAAGCTCTGGCCTAAGCCATTGCCTCAAAGCTGAAATCTGAACCATCAACTTATTTCTCCCTTCAAAGTATTGATGAAGAGGACTGCCTTACCACCAAAGCCACATTCAGTATTGGGAAGAAACTCATGGAGAGTTTTTCTCAGGCCCTTGGGAATGTCAGAAGGTTCTTATTAAAATGAACACTGAGTAATAAACTTTAATAGTCTCCAGAGGTACATAACGGCAGAGAATGATACATTTTAAAAAATGCTGATTTAATAAGAATACTTATAAACTCCTCATAAATCACTTATTGGAAAGGATAATTTTGGATTACCTAAAAGACTAAAACTATGATCAATTGTAACTCGTGCTAAACTAAGCCTTATGTCTCCAGTGTCAAACAAATACATAAATTAATGTCCTTAATTAGCAGCTGATGAGGAAAAATCATGCATCACTTTAAAAGAACTCTATAACGTCTGTGAAATTTCCAAGTCTGATGCTAAAATAAGCTTTTCCCTTTCACAAGTTTTTTTTTTTTTTTTTCCTGGATCTCCCTGCAAGATGTCAACTCAATACATTATGCACACTTCTGAGGCTGCCCATCTCAGGAAATTGCTGTCTGACAAAGCTATTTCCAATCTGTAATGATTACTGTATCTGTCAAGCAGGTAGTTAAAGTAATATAATAAAAGCAAGAAAATCCGATGCTTCCCCAAATGTCTGGGCAACCAGTCTTCTCTCACACATGCACTTCACAGATGCACTTATTTGTCAGCAGAATACGAAATAAAACATAACAAAGCCCATTTTCTCCAATTTGCATAAGCAGCATCAGTGGAAGGGGGAGCGGGAATGAAAGAGTCTGGATTTCTTCCACTTGTATCTTCCAGTTGTCAAAATCTGAAAAGGTATAATCACCCTGACAAGAAAGGAGTCAGCGGTTTCCATGGCAATGCTGAGGAGGGAACGCCAAAGAACGGCCAGAGGAGGTAAGAAAGGGGTCAAGTTTATTACTACAGTCTCCTTCTGAATCTTGTTATTTTCGACATTCTGACTGAAAAAAAAAAATCAATTTTAAGTGACTTTTCTTGATGTTTCATGGGTAAGTGTCAAACTGCAAGATACGGAAAAGAACGTCTGAGTGGGAGTGAAGGGGAGGGGGAGATTCTCATAATGGGATCAAACTGCTGAGACCTAGGCTGACAGACAAGTTCCAGGAGTTTTACTAGCCGCTCCAAAGGCAGGCGGACCTCACACCTAAAATCAGGGCTTTCCAGAGAAAGTGAGTGGGAGAGGGGACGGAGCTCACTGAGTAGCATTTTTTCAAGGGTGGGCAAGACAGAATGGCAATTTACCAAGTCCCCGAATGTCATCCCAGAGAATTTCATTTCCTTCTATTTAGCTTGTTATGGAGTCACAGAATTTGGAAAAGTTTTTAACACATGGACCACCTGTGACCTAAGACTTCTTTATTATAAGAATGGCTACCTGAGGCAAGTACTTCATTTGGGGGCTCCAGTTTCCTTCTATTCAACAATGGGCATTAAAAATGCTTATTTCCTCTCTGATTGCTGCCAAATCTAACGAAAGAATTGAGCAAAGGTGAGTGGGACAGAGTATGCTGAGAAGAGCCGCCTCTAAACTGAACTTGGCTTTTGAGGAACCAGAGTCTGGGTACACTGGGGGTGGAGGGGTACCCAGGTGCCAAGGCAACAGGCAGAGTACAGACAGAGTGAAGTCAAGAGTAGGCATCAATGGGCCTCCCTGGTGGCTCTGTGGAAAAGAATCTGCCTGCCAATCCAGTAGACAGGGGTTCGATCCCTGGTCTGGGAAGATCCCACATGCCCTGTAACAACTAAGCCTGTGTGCCATAACTATTGAGCTAGTGGTCTAAAGCCCAGGGAACTGCAACTACTGAAGCCCACACACCCAGAGCCTATGCTTTGCAGCAAGAGAAGCCACCACAATGAGAAGTCACACACTACAACCAGAGTGTAGCCCCCACTCGCTGGAGAAAGTCCACACAGAGCAACAAAGACCCAGGAGAGCCATAAATAGATAAAATTATTTTAGAAAAGAAAAAAGTGAGAATCAGAGTGGAACAGCACAGAGAAATAAGGTCTCCCAACACCCACCACTGAATGCATTAGAGAAGAATCCAGGGATATTCCTGGTGTCAACACATTTTTGCAGGCTAATTCAGTTCAGTCGTGACAGACTCTTTGCAACACCATGGACTGTAGCCTGCCAGGCTCCTCTATGCATGGGACTCACCAGGCAAGAACTCTGAAGTGGACTGCCATTTCCTTCTCTTGGTAAACTCCCCGACCCAGGGATTGAACCCACATCTCTTATGTCTTCTGCATTGGAGGGAGAGTTCTTTACCACTGGCGCCATTTTTATTAAGCACTTATTATGTGTCAGGCACTGTGCCAGGTGCCAGAAATGGTGAACCAACTAGAAAGTGTCTCTTCCCTGAGGAACCCTTGTGTCCAGAAGGGACAAAAGTTGTGACAGAGAAAGTAGTATCTGCCTCAGGAGGATCTCAGCAAGAGTGCCTCATCCAGGCAGAGAGGATAGGAGAGAAATCCTGGGATCAGTACCCCTTTGATCAGCCTGAAGTATGAACAGGAGATGGCCAGATGAAGTGGGAGAGAAACAGTATCCCAAACCCAGAGGCATCCTATGGTTTTAAGGGAAAACAAGAGTCCATGGGGCCTGAAGGACTGAAAGATCACAGCCAGAATTTAGAATATGCCAGTTGGGGGAGAAGGGGAAGCAATACAAAAGGAGTGAAAGATAAGGGCAACTTCCTAAGGTTTTGTGAGTCAGGTGAAGACTTACCTAAGTGTCAGAAGTTACCAAGGAATATAAGCAGAGGAGAAAGGCAATCTGATCTACATTCTTTCACATCACTGGCTTTGGTGTCAAAGATGCATTTGATTAAACCTTAACTCAAGGCTTCTCAAGACTTTAGGATGCTACTAAAGTAGTCCAGGCAGGGAAACTGGTGATATGTAGACTAGGGTGACAGTGGAGGTAGACAGAAGTAGGAGAGTCAAGCTCCATATTAGGAAGTAGGCGTAAGACATCACAGTGGCTGATTAACTAGGTGTGGAGGAAAGGAAAGAAAGAAAGAGCTAAGGATGAAGTCTGGGTTTGTACTTCAGCTGCAAGGTGGGGACAGTGAGTGTTTGAAGAGCCAAACAGTCATCACACGTTCACCCTGTCTGCAAGTAATAGGGCCCAGAATGTCAGAAAAAGAAATCCAGATATAGAAAAATCCAGAAGCTGGCCAGGCTCCTCTGTCCATGGGATTCCCCAGGCAAGAATACTGTAATGGGATGCCATGCCCTCCTTCAGGGGACCTTACTAACCCAGGGATTGCCCCTGTGTCTCTTCTTCATTGGCAGACAGGTTCCTTACCACTAGTGCCACAGATAGCGAAGTCATCATCAAAAACTTACTGAGATGAACCAACAAAAGATCGGGAAACCAGATGTTCCTTCTAGTCACTCAATCACTCGTTTGTTCCTTCTCTTAATATTCACTGAGTCATCTGACCAGTAATTTAAAAGCTCTTTTCAATGTTCCACACTGCACTAGGCACTGGGGAAAGAGCTGTGAACAAGACAAGCTGTCTACCCTCACAGTGTATACATTCTTGTAGGAAGTGAAGTCGCTCAGTCGTGTCCGACTCTTTGCGACCCGTGGACTGTAGCCCACCAAGCTCCTCTGTCCATGGGATTCTCCAGGCAAGCATACTGGAGTGGGTTGCCATTTCCTTCTCCAGGGGATCTTCCTGACCCAGGGATCGATACATTCTTGTAGGGAAGACACTAAATAAGCAAATAAGTGTGTGTTTGGGAAAATGTTCTAAAGAAAATAAATGGGGTAATGATCACAGAGTCCCTGGGGGTGGCCATCTTATCAGGAGAGGTCAGGGAAGGCTAGAGTTTCTGAGAATGAAACCAGTCATGCAAAGAGCTGGAGAAAGAGTGTTCTAGGCAGATGGAACAGCATGGATAAAGGCTGGGAGTAGGAAGGGCTTTGAATGTTGAGGAAGAGGAGGGTTGTCCTGGAATGTCATGAGCAAGTAGGCAAGTGTTTTAGACTGAAGATAGAGAGGGGGGTATAAGGCCTGTGAGTTCAAGGCCTCATAAGCCATGATTTAAAAAATGCTGGGGTTTACTCTAAGTGGAAAGAATATCACTGGATGTCACAAGCAGATATAAAAGCTGGTGTATTGGTTATAAGATCACTCTGGACATAATGTGGAAACAAACTGGAATAGAAGCAAGAGATTATTGTCAAGAGGTTGCTGCATGAGTCCTGATGAGAAACGGAAAAGTGAAAAAGTGCTCAACAGTCAACACTAATCATTGTGGAAATGCAAATCCACGATGAGACAGCAGCTTAGACCTGTTGGAATGGCTGTCATCAGAAAGAGAAGAGATATGCGGAGAAAAGGGGTTCCTTGTGCACCACTGGCAAGGATGTAAATTGACATAGCCACTATGGAAAACACTATGGAGAGTCCTCAAAAAATTAAAAATAGAACTACCATGTACTTCTGCAATCCCACTTCTGGGTACATATCTGAAGGAAACAAAGTATCTGTCTCCAAGAGGTGCCTGAACAACTACGTTCATTGCAGCATTATTTACAACACTCAACACATGGAAACAACCGAAGTGTCCGTTACAGATGAACGGACAGAGAAGACGGCATCATGGAATATTTTTCAGTGAAAAATATTTTTCAGTGAAAGCCTTCACAACAGCACAGACAGACCTTGACTGCATTATGCTAAGTGAAGTAAGTCAGAGAAAGACAAATATTGTGTGATCTCACTTTTAAATTAATACTAAAAAAACAGACATGTAAACAGAGAACATATTGGTGGTTGCCAGTGTCAGGGTGGGAGGTGAGGGAAAGGAGTGAAGGTGGTTAAAACGTACAAAATTCCAGTTATAAGATGAATAAGTTCTACAGGACCAATGCAGAGCAATGGTGACCACAGTTAACAAATATTCTTCTATTTAAAAGCTGCTAAGAGAGTAGAAACCAAAATTAAAAATAAAATAGAAATTAAAAGTAATGTGGAATTTAGAAAAATGGCAATGACGACCCTGTATGCAAGACAGCAAAAAAGACACAGATGTGTATAATGGACTTTTGGACTCAGAGGGAGAGGGTGGGATGATTTGAGAGAATGGCATTGTAACATGTATACTATCATGTAAGAATCGAATCACCAGTCTATGTCCGACGCAGGATACAGCATGCTTGGGGCTGGTGAACGGTGATGACCCAGAGAGATGTTATGGGGAGGGAGGTGGGAGAGGGGTTCATGTTTGGGAACGCATGTACACCCGTGGTGGATTCATGTCAATGTATGGCAAAACCAATACAGTATTGTAAAGTAAAATTAAGTAAAAATAAAAATTAAAAAAAAATAAAATAAAAGTAATGTTGACATTACTTTGCCAACAAAGGTCTGTCTAGCCAAAGCTATGGTTTTTCCAGTGGTCATGTATGGATGTGAGAGTTGGACTATAAAGAAAGCTGAGCGCCACAGGATTGATGCTTTTGAACTGTGATGTTGGAGAAGACTCTTGAGAGTCCCTTGGACTGCAAGGAGATCCAACCAGTTAATTCTAAAGATCAGTCCTGGGTGTTCATTGGAAGGACTGATGTTGAAGCTGAAACTCCAATACTCTGGCCACCTGATGCAAAGGGCTGACTCATTTGAAAAGACCCTGATGCTGGGAAAGATTGAGGGCAGGAGGAGAAGGGGATGACAGGATGAGATGGCTGGATGGCATCACCGACTTGATGGACATGAGTTTGGGTGAACTCCGGGAGTTGGTGATGGACAGGGAGGCCTGGCGTGCTGCAGTTCCTGCGGTCGCAAAGAGTCAGACACGACTGAGTGACTGAACTGAACTGAAGAGAGTAGATCTTAAAAGTTCATAATATAAGAAAAAAATTGTTACTATGTGAGATGATGGACATTAACTAAACTCAAGGGTAATCATTTCACAATATTTACATATATCAAATTATTATATTGCTCATCTTAAACTAAAACAATGTTATATGTCAATTATATCCTAATAAAACTGGGATTTGAACAAATGGGGAGTGGGGTCAGGATACAGTGTAGATGGAAAAAAGTGCAACAGCTTCAGAGAAGGTTAGGGCAAGCAGATGGAGATTGGGGACCAAGGACAATCTCTCCTCTGTGCAAGGCACACACTCTTCAGTACCAACTTCCCATTTTAACTCTATTAATGGCTTGTGGAAACTATTCCCATGTGGAATCACAATTTAGCCAATATCATTGGATTCAGCTCTACTTAAGTCTTATTTTCAGGTCCTGGCCTGTGTGTCAGGTGTATTTCAGGTCACAAAGGAAGGATTCTGTACCCAGCCATAAACACGGGTGGGTAGGTTTTTCACTGCTTGGCTGATCATCCCTTCTTTTCCCTCAACCCCACCCTCCTGGAAAGCCCTGCACTTGCACAGCTGGGAAAGATGACTGTTGGAGCCAGGACACCACTACCGCCCAGCAGGCCAAGGAACTGCTTTAAAATAGAATATTGAACCGCCTTGTAGCCCAGTAAAAAGTCCAGATGCCGCTGGACTTGAGAATGATCAAGAGAGGCTTTGGGGCCCTTCTAGACAGTTACTTCCCCTGTTCCTTCTTAATCCCTAGTTCAGGATACACCAAGAAAGACAACCAGTTCAGCACTGCCTCTGTCAGCCGTCTTCAAATAGCATAGAGTCATCCGTACGCAAGGGCATCATCACACATGGTGTGGGCTCATCTAAGGAGATAAAACAGTGTCTGTCTCTGTCTCTGACTCAGAAATCTCCTTCAGTAAAAACACAGTGACTGAGTTCCACTTCATCTGCTTCTCCAGATAAATCTTTGGTTTTGTTTTTTTTTATTATTATCTTAGAACATTTGGGCTGTGTGCAGGCACAAAGTCGAATGAATGTCGTTCACCCGTTTGGCGTTCCCTGCTAGTTAAATTCGAGCTGGTCTCGCTTCTCCTGGAGAGTGACCCGGAGTAGCTTGGGGACAAGGCAGGGAATTACTTGAAGATTTTCTATGTGAGTATTCAAGTGAAGAACTTTCTTAGCCTGTCCTTGGAAAGAAGATTGATGGGGGTTAATTGGTGACAGGATAAGAGCCTTGCAGGGCTCTCCATCTGGTGGGCTGAGCAGACTGCAGCTTTATTTACTGGGATTCTGCATTTCAGCTGTCTCATTCGGTTGCTACCCAGAGCTAAATATTCCTTCCAAAACATTTTCATCCGTAATAACAAAAATAACTAAATCATTTATATATAAAGACTTTGAAAATTACATATCTCAACTGAGAGAGATTTCTGGGAGAGGGGAAATTGGTTTTTTTATCCGTATGTTATCCCTACAACAACTGTTATAGAGCAATTTATCTGGCATATTAACATTTATGTACCAGAAAGAAAAGAAGCTAAAAGCATGACTTATCTTTCTGTCGGCTCTGACCCTCTCCAAATGTTTTCAGGAGTAGATATTAAGATGGAAAGAAATACACCAAACTCAATTGTTCAGACCCTTCTGTTCCCTATGTTGCCTTTCTAATGCAAGTACTTGTTTTAAAAATGGGAAATGGACTATGTATCCATGAAGAGGAATTATCTTTTACTGAACCACAAAACTGAGTTTCAGGAATCAAGATAATTTTATTTTGCCACTTTCTAATAGAAAATACAGATTTAGACTGACAATTTTCCCAGCCTTTTTTCCCCGTTAAAAAAAAATTATTTCTTACTTTATATACTATAAAATTTTCACCCTGTGATATACAGTTCTGTGGGCTCTGACAAATGCACAGAGATGTATGCCCACCAGAATTATGATGTAGAACAGGTCCATCGACTCCCCCAGATTTTCTCACACTGCCCTCTATAATCAATCCATTCGGCAGCCTATATCCCCTCTCTTCTCTTTTCTATCTCTACAGCTTTCCCTTTCTGTGATGACATATAAATGAAATCAGACAGTATTAAATCTTTTGGATCTGGCTTTTTCACTTGGCAAAATTTATTAAAAATTCATGCACGCTGTCATATGTATCAATGATTCTTTCTTTTCTGTTGTTGCGTAGTATTGCATTACACGGACATACTACAGTTTCTTTACCTATGCATCCACTAAAGGACATTTCAGTTGTTTTCAGTGCTTAGAGATTATATATAAAGTTTCCATAGACATTTATATATATATTTTTACACAAACTTAAGTTTAAACATCTACTGGGTAAATACATAGATGAGATAGATAGATCACACAGTAAGGGTAGATTAAAATTTCTAAGAAAACTTGAGTTGTTCATTTTACATTTCCACTTTCAACGTATGAGAGTTCCAGTTGCACCACGTTCTCTTAGTACTCTCTTCAGTTCAGTTCAGTTCATTTACTCAGTCCTGTCTGACTTTGTGAACCCATGGACTGCAGCACGCCAGGATTCCCTGTCAATCACCAACTTCCAGAGCTTGCTCAAACTCATATCCATCGAGTCAGTGATGCCATCTAACCATCTCGTCCTCTGTCACCCCCTTCTCCTGCCTTCAATCTTTCCCAGCATCAGGGTCTTTTCAAATGAGTCAGTTCTTCACATCAGGTGGCCAAAATACTGGAGTTTCAGCTTCAGCATGACCTTCCAATGAATATTCAGGACTGGTTTCCTTTAGGATTGACTGGTTTGACCTCCTTGCAGTCCAAGGGATTCCCAAGAGTCATCTCCAACACCACAGGTCAAAAGCATCAATCCTTCGGTGCTTAGCTTTCTTTATGGTCCAACTCTCACATTCATACATGACTACTGGAAAAACTAGCTTTTGACTAGATGGATCTTTGTCAACAAACTAATGTCTCTGCTCATCAATATGCTATCTAGGTTGGTCACAGCCCTTCTTCCAAGGAGCAAATATCTTTTAATTTCATGGCTGCAGTCACCATCTGCAGTGATTTTGGAGCCCAAGAAAATAAAGTCTGTCACTGTCTCCTTTGTTTCCCCATCAATTTGCCATGAAGTGATGGGACTGGATGTCATGATCTTAGTTTTTCGAATGTTGAGTTTTAAGCCAGCTTTTTCACTCTCTTCTTTCACTTTCATCAAGAGGCTCTTTCGTTCCTCTTTGCTTTCTGCCATAAGGTTGATATCATCTGCATATCTGAAGTTATTGATATTTCTCCCGGCAATCATGCTTCCAGCTTGTGCTTCATCCAGCCCAACATTTCGCATGATGTACTCTGCATAGCAGTTAAATAAGCAGGGTGACAATATACAGTCTTGACATACTCCTTTCCCAATTTGGAACCAGTCCACTGTTCCATGTCTGGTTCTGACTGCTGCATGCAGATTTCTTAGGAGGCAGGTCAGGTGGTCTCATATTCCCATCTCTTGAAGAATTTTCCAAGTTTGTTGTGATCCACACAGTCGAAGGATTTTGCGTAGTTACTGAAGCAGAAGTAGATGTTTTTCTGGAACTCTCTTGCTTTTTTGATGATCCAACGAATGCTGGCAATTTGATCTCTGGTTACTCTGCTTTTTCTAAATCCAGCTTGAACATCTGGAAGTTCACAGTTCATGTACTATTGAAGCCTGGCTTGGAGAGTTTTGAGCATTACTTTGCTAGTGTGTGAGATACATGCAGTTGTACAGTACTTTGAACATTCTTTAGCACTGCCTTTCTTTGGGATTGGAATGAAAACTGACCTTTTCCAGTCCTGTGGCCACTGCTGAGTTTTCCAAATTTGCTGGCATATTGAGTTCAGCACTTTAACAGGATCATCTTTTAGGATTTGAAATAGCTCAACTGGAATTCCATCACCTCCAGTAGCTTAGTTTGTACTGATGCTTCCTAAAGCCCACTTGACTTCACATTCCAGGATGTCTGGCTGTAGGTGAGTGATAACACTATCATGGTTATCTGAGTCATTAAGATCTTTTTTGAATGGTTCTTCTGTGTGTTCCTGCCACCTCTTAATATCTTGTACTTCTGTTAGGTCCATAACATTTCTGTCCTTTATTGTGCCCATCTTTGCATGAAATGTTCCCTTGGTATCTCTAATTTTCTTGAAAAGATCACTAGTCTTTCCCATTCTATTGTTTTCCTCTATTTCTTTGCATTGATCACTGGGGAAGGCTTTCTTATCTCTCCTTGCTATTCTTTGGAACTCTGCATTCAAATGAGTATATCTTTCCTTTTCTCCTTTGCCTTTAGCTTCTCTTCTTTTCTCAGTTTGTAAGGCCTCCTCAAACAACCATTTTGCCTTTTGAAATTTCTTTTTCTTAGGGATGGTCTTGATCACTGCCTCCTGTACAGTGTCAGGAACCTCCGTTCTTTGTTCTTCAGGCACTTTGTCTATCAGATCTAATCCCTTGAATCTATTTGTCACTTTCACTGTATTTGACTTAGGTCATACCTGTAAGGGACTTGATTTAGGTCATACCTGAATGGTCTAGGGTTTTCCCTACTTTGTTTAAGTCTGAATTTTGCAATAACATCTTCATGATCTGAGACACAGTCAGCACCTGGTCTTGTTTTTGCTGACTGTAAAGAGCTTCTCCATCTTCAGCTGCAAGGAATATAATCAATCTGATTTCGGTGTTGACCATCTGGTGATGTCCATGTGTAGAGTCTTCTCTTGTGTTGTTGGAAGAGGGTGTTTGCTATGAGCACTGTGTTCTCTTGGCAAAATTCTGTTAACCTTTGCGCTGCTTCATTTTGTATTCCAAGGCCAAACTTGCCTGCTACTCCAGGTATCTCTTGACTTCCTACTTAAACATTCCAGTCCCCTAATAAGAAAAGGACATCTTTTTTGGTATTAGTTCTGGAAGGTCTTGTAGGTCATCACAGAACCATTCAACTTCAGCTTCTTCGGCATTAGTGGTTGGAGCATAGACTTGGATTACTGTGATACTGAATGGTTTGCCTTGGAAATGGACAGAGATCATTGTGTCATTTTTGAAACTGCACCCAAGTACTGCATTTCAGACTCATTTATTGACTATGAGGGCTACTCCATCTCTTCTAAGGAATTCTTGCCCACGGTAGTAGATATAATGGTCATCTGAATTAAGTTCACCCATTCCAGTCCATTTTAGTTCACTGATTCCTAAATGTCAATGTTCACTCTTGCCATCTCCTGTTTGACCACTTCCAATTTACCTTGATTCATGGACCCAACATTCCAGGTTCCTATGCAATATTGCTCTTTACAGCATCAGACTTTATTGCCATCACCAGTCACATTTACAACTAAGTGCTGTTTTTGCTTTGGCCGTCTCTTCATCCTTTCTGGAGTTATTTCTCCACTCTTTTCCAGTAGCATATTGGGCACCTACCGACCTGGGGAGTTCCTTTTTCAGTGTCCTATCTTTCTGCCTTTTCATACTGTTCATGGGGTTCTCAAGGCAAGAATGCTGAAGGGTTTGCCATTCCCTTCTCCAGTGGAACACATTTTGTCAGAACTTTCCACCATGACCCGTCCATCTTGTGTGGCCCTACATGGCAGGGCTCATAGTTTCACTGAGTTAGACAAGGCTGTGACCCATGTGATCAATTTGGTTAGTTTTCTGTGATTGTGGTTTTCCTTCTGTCTCCTCTCTGATGGATAAGGATAAGAGGCTTATGGAAGCTTCCTGATGGGAAAAACTGACTGTGGGGAAAACTGGGTCTTGTTCTAATGGGTGGGGCCATGCTTAGTAAATCTTTAAGGCAATTTTCTGTTGATGGGTGGGGCTGCGTTCCCTCCCTGTTGTTT
This sequence comes from Capricornis sumatraensis, assembly GCF_032405125.1. Taxonomy (NCBI): domain Eukaryota; kingdom Metazoa; phylum Chordata; class Mammalia; order Artiodactyla; family Bovidae; genus Capricornis; species Capricornis sumatraensis. Next base: position 76,032,431 of record NC_091082.1, read on the forward strand.
GGCCTGAGGCCAAACTATGGAGAGCGAATGAGGACAGTAACTGGGAACTCCTTCAAAAGGACTTGTGTTCAGTGCCCCTGATGCCACAGCGGGCCACTGTCAACCCACACCTCCCTGGAGACTCCTGGACGCTCACTGGCAAGTCTGGCTCAGTCTCTTGTGGGGTCACTGCTCCTTTCTCCTGGTGTGCACAGGGTTTTGTTTGTGTGCAGTATTTGTTTGTGTGCAGTGTTCTCTTAGGACTATCATTTTTCTTACATTTTAGCCATTCTGATAGGCGTGGGTAGTTATAACCCTATTTTTTAAAATTAATATACAGTTGATTTGCAACGTTGTGTTAGTTTCTGCTGTATGGCAAAGTGATTCAGTTATACACATGTACACATTCTTCTCTACATTCTTTTCCATTATGGTTTATCACAGGATATTGAATATAGTTCCCTGTGCTATAGTAGAACCTTGTGTTTACACATCCTATATATCATCTGCCAACACCAAATTCCTAATCCATCCTCCCCTCCACATTCCTCCCTTAGCAACCACAGTCCGTTCTCTACATCTGTGAGTCTGTTGCTGTTTTTTATATCGGTTCAGTTGTGCCATATTTGAGATTCCACGTGTAAGTGAGATCATGTGGTATTTGTCTTTCTGACTCAGTTCACTTAGTATGACAATACATGTCTAAAATCCATACACATCTTTGCAAATGTCATTATTTCATTCCCTTTTATTGTGAGTAGGATTCCACTGTACCTAAGCACCACATCTTCCTTATCCACTCATCTGCCAATGGACATTTAGGTCGTTTTCATGTCTTGGCTACTGTGAATAGTGCTTCTATGAACATTGGGGTGCATGTATCATTTTGAATTCGTTTGTTTCTAGGTATATGCCCAGGAGTGGGACTGCTGGATCATTTGGTAATTCTATGTTTAGTTTTTTAAGGAACCTCCATACTGTTCTCCATAATGGCCGTACAAATTTATATCCCCACCAACAGTGTAGGAGGGTTCCCTTTTTCCTATATCCTCTCCAGCATGTGTTATTTGTAGATTTTTTGATGATAAGTCATTTGACTAGCATGAGCTTGTACCTCGTTGTACTTTTCATGCGCAGTTCTCTAATAATTGGTGACATTTAGCATCTTTTCATTTGCCTCTTGGCCATCTGCATGCCTTCTTTGGAGAAATGTCTATTTTGGTCTTCAGTCCATTTTTCAATTGGGTTATTTTCTTTCTTTTTTTTTTTTTTTTGCTCTTTATTTTATTTTTTTACTTTACAATACTGTATTGGTTTTGCCATACATTGACATGAATCCACCATGGGTGTACATGAGTTCCCAATCTTGAACGCCCCTCCCACCACCCTCCCCATATCACTGGGTCATCCCAGTGCACCAGCCCCAAGCATCCTGTATCCTGTATCGAACCTAGACTGGCGATTTGTTTCTTACATGATAGTATACATGTTTCAATGCCATTCTCCCAAATCATCCCACCCTCACCCTCTCCCACAGAATCCTAAAGTCTGTTCTATACATCTGTGTCTCTTTTGCCATCTCGTATACAGCGTTATCATTATCATCTTTCTAAATTCCATATATATGTGTTATTATACTGTATTGGTGTTTTTCTTTCTGACTTACTTCACTCTGTATAATCAGCTCCAGTTTCATCCACCTCATTAGAATTGATTCTAATGTATTCTTTTTAATGGCTGAGTAATACTCCATTGTGTATATGTACCACAGCTTTATTATCCATTCGTCTGCTGATGGACATCTAGGTTGCTTCCATGTCCTGGCTATTATAAACAGTGCTGCAATGAACACTGGGGTACGTGTATCTCTTTCAATTCTGGTTTCCTCGGTGTGTATGCCCAGCAGTGGGATTGCTGGGTCATAAGGCAGTTCTATTTCCAGTTTTTTAAGGAATCTCCACACTGTTCTCCATAGTGGCTGCACTAGTTTGCATTCCCACCAACAGTGGAAGAGGGTTCCCTTTTCTCCACACCCTCTCCAGCATTTATGGCTTATAGACTTTTGGATCGCAGCCATTCTGACTGGTGTGAAATGGTACCTCATTGTGGTCTTGATTTGCATTTCTCTGATAATGAGTGATGTTGAGCATCTTTTCATGTGTTTGTTAGCCATCCGTATGTCTTCTTTGGAGAAATGTCTATTTAGTTCTTTGGCCCATTTTTTGATTGGGTCATTTATTTTTCTGGAATTGAGCTGCATAAGTTGCTTGTATATTTTTGAGATTAGTTGTTAGTCAGTTGCTTCATTTGCTATTATTTTCTCCCATTGCGAAGGCTGTTTTTTCACCTTGCATATAGTTTCCTTTGTTGTGCAGAAGCTTTTAATTTTAATTAGAAACGATAAAACTCCTAGAGGAGAACATAGGCAAAACACTCTCCGACATAAATCACAGCAGGGTCCTCTATGATCCACCTCCCAGAATACTGGAAATAAACAAATGTTTGTTTTCTTGTTGTTGAGTTGTATGAACTATTTTATACCATTATGTTTTTACATTGTATTTCCCTAATGATAGTTCCTTTGGTTCCAACCATCATATTCTTACTTCATGCAGGAAGAAGTGAAAGACAACAGGCAAAAAGCACATGCTAGCGGAGGCAGCACCCTTTCTAAGTGGCATTCTAGAGGCCCCTCCTAACAACTTCTGATGACATTTCATTGGCTAGAAATAGCCACAAGACCTCCCCTATGTGCATGGAAGATTGGTTAATGTAGTCTGTGGAATTTTAAAATCTGAGTTTATTATCACTTCTGTTAATTAGGAATTTCTAAACACAAAAAAAGAGAGAGAATGGACCCTAGTTGGCAGCTCACAGACTCATCACATTGACCTCTCTTCTCCTCTCTGTGCAGACTATTCTTCACCTGCAGCCAGAGAGATCCTCATTAAAATTCATTAGATCATGTCACTCCTGTGCTTGAAATAATTCAATGCTTCCAATTTCTCTCAGAGTAAAATCAAAAGTCCTTTCAGTGGTTCATAAGCCCTTTCTGGTTCTGCAAGCACCCCACCTTCCGGAATTCATCTCCTACCGATTTTCTCCTTGATCACTATACTGCAGCCACACTGCTGTGCTTCCTTTTCTGTGAACAAACCACCTGCACGCTCACTTCTGGGTCTTTGCATTTATTACTCCTTCTGTCTGAATGGTTCTTCCTTCAAACGGCCTCCCTGTTCTCCTCTCGATTCCCACAAGTTTACACACAAATGTTCCTATATCAGAGAGGTTTTTCCTCTTCTATAAAAATCAACCCTTCCCATATTGTTTTATTGTTCTTAGCACCTAATATCATCTGACATATTATACATTTTATTTATTTGTTAATAGTTTCTGTCTTCATCTCTAGAATACAAGGGAGCAGAAACCTTGTTTCATTAATGCCTCGAGCCTGACACTCAACAATATTTGCCAGCAGAATGAAGGTAAAGAGGAGGATGCGTGAATGCCCATGAATGGCAGGAACTTGTTACTAGAGAACATTTCCTTCACTGCACGTTCCTCAGTCTTCAGTTCTCAGTTGAGTGAAGAGGACTCCAAGTGAGCCTGGGGTTTTTGCAAAAGGGGAACGTGACATCACTTGCCTGGCTGCATATTTGCTGAAGTAGAAAATTCTGAGGAGAGGAGTTACCTGGAATCTCCCAATACTATAGAACATGGAAACAGAGGGAGGGCTTGGGCGTCTGGAAGGAGAAGATGGCATGTGACTTCCTGTCTGCCAAGCCAAGTGGAGACCACGAAGGCAGCCAGGCTAAGGCCATACTGAAAGAGTTCCACCAGAGTGCCGTCCAGGGTATATCAGTTTTCTAGAGCTGCCATATCAAAGTACCATGGACTGGGTGCCTTAACCTACACAGATTTATTATCTTAGAGTCCTGGAGGCTAGAAGTCCTAAATCAATCAGCAGGGCTGTTTCCTTCAAAGGACTGTGAGGAAGCATCTATTCCATGAATCTCCACTGATTTGCCGGCAATCTTTGGTGTTTATTGGCTTATAGAAGCATCGGCCCAATCTCTACCTTCATCTTCACAGAGTTCTCTCTGTGCACATGTCTCTGCGTCCAAACTGCCCTCCCCCCTTTATAGGGACATTTGTCATATTGGATTTAGGCCTCACCCTAACTGATTCATCTTCACTAACTGCATCACAAAGACATTATTTCCAAATAAGGTCACATTCTAAGGTACAGAGGGTTAGAGCTTCAACATATGAATTGGGAGAAGGGTAGAAGACGGATACAGATCAGTCCATAACAGTCTCTCTCCAAAGGAAAAACATTGAGTTTCTTCAGGGCACCCTACTGGCAGGACACCGTCTCACTTCAAATATGGTTACGATAAAAACTAAAAAGTCCTGTGAAAGCCTGGCAAGAAATCTCACTCAAGTGAATGACCCACAACTTTAGCAAATAAATAATCAACTCACACAGCAAGACTGACACCAGTACCAAAATGCTCTTTTTTCTTTTTAGCTTGCTACTAATAGCAAGCAATAAAATTGAGAACACTTTCTAAGTAAGACAATCATTTCATTTTTAAAAATCAGTGGCAGCAACTTTTGCTAATCAAATGTAATTTCCATTAGTTGAGAGAAAAATGTATGCCTTGAAGTTTCCTTCTTTGAATGGGATGGGAAGGCTCATATTGGGATATGAGGTTACATATTTTATTTGTTAACTTAGCTGCTGTTGATTCATCTGTACCCAAGAGTTTACACACTAGGATTAAATGTGAGAAGAGCTTTGCTTTGACGTCAAAAGTATGTTGGGGGCTTTTATTTGCTTTGTTTGGAAATATTGTTCTTGGACTGTCTTATTTGATTTCCTGTTATCCAGGGAATTTAGAAAAGTCAGAAACACATCAAAAGTTTATTTAGTGCCCTCTATCATTGAGTGACATTAGCACTGTCTTTAAGGAATGGTCCTTGCATGGTTATGGTACATTTATTCAAGACCTCAGAGTCTTTTACAACCGATATTATTTTCTAAGTTATGGCTTCAGAGGTGACTGAAGGCTAGTCCAAGGCCTGTGAATAGATCTTGGAGGAAAAATCAAGGAGTAAAGAATTATGATTGAATTACTAGCCTGTAGGCTTCACTTAGAAAAATGGACTCTCTTTAACACACTAATCACCATCAGCTGCAATATATCTGGGCATCTGCCCTCTAATTAAAACCTAGTCTGACCAACCAAGAATATTATTTATTTAATAAACATCACTAAGCCATACCACGTGTCTCAGACTATCCTATGAACAGGGATGTAATGATGAGCAAAGTTCTCCCAAATATATCTTTCAGTAAGGGAAACAGACAGTAAACAAGATAAATGTATTAGTGTACTGAATTTAATAGTGTCATTTTCCCTTAAAATTCATATCCATCTAGAATCGATGGCTATGACCTTATTTAGAAACACAGTCTTTACAGATGTAATCAAGGTAAGATGAGATCATACTGGATCAAAAGGAGAAAGGGTGGCTTTGATGACCAGATGTTTATGCTAAGTCCCATCAATAGTGTTCGACTTCTGTGACCCTATAGACCACAGCCCACCAAGTTCCTCTGTCCATGGAATTCTCCAGGCAAGAATACTGGAGTGGCTAGCCATTCCCTTTTCCAGGAGATCTTCCCAACCCAGAGACTGAATCCATGTCTCTTACGTTTCCTGCATTAGCAGCTGGGTTGGCTCAGACAGTAAAGCATTTGCCTACAATGCGGGAGACCTGGGTTCAATCCCTGGGTTGGGAAGATCTCCTGGAGAAGGAAGTGGCAACCCACTCCAGTATTCTTGCCTGGAAAATTCCATGGATGGAGGAGCCTGGGCTACAGTCCATGGGGTCACAAAGAGTCGAACACGACTGAGCGACTTCACTCTCACTTTCACTTTCTTTACCACTAGTGCCACCTGGGAAGCCACACTCAATTAAAAGGTGAAGGTGAAAGCCGCTCAGTCGTGTCTGACTCTCTGCGACCCCATGGACTGTAGCCCGCCAGGCTCCTCTGTCCATTGAATTCTCCAGGCAAGAATACTGAAGTGGGTTGCCATGCCCTTCTCCAGGGGAATCTTCCCAACCCAGGAATCAGACCCAGTTTTCCCACATTGCAGGTGGATTCTTTACTATCTGAGCCACCAGGGAAGCCCATAATGATTTAAGGTGGGCCTTAAATCCAACATGACTCATGTCTTTCCAAAAAGGGGGAAAAGAAACACGGCAAGACCTCCTGTGATGATAAAGGCTGAGACTGGGGTGATGCAGCTTCACACCAAAGAATGCCAAGGATGACCAGTAACCACCAAAATTCAGGAGAAAGGCGCGAACAGATTCTCCGTCAGAACCTCCAGAGGGAACCAACCCTGCTACACCTTCATTCTGGACTCCTATCCTCCATAACTGTGGAAGAATAAATACCTGCTGTTTTGAGACAGCTGGTTGTGGTCCTTTGTTACAGCAGCCCAAGGAAACTAGCACAATTTGTGAGTGATAATAAAAGATAAGGAGAAAAAAAAAGCAGTGAAATGGAACAGAGAGTACCCGGGAGAGTGCAATATTACATTGGCCGGGAAAATCCTCAAGGAGAAAATAACAGTGATTAAAGTCTGAAAGTGATGAGAAAGTAACACATGATGATACCTGGAGAAAGTGGTTCAGACAGGACGCCCTGAGAAAACAGTGTGTCTGGAGCAGAATGTTAGCAAGAGAGGAGGAGAAAGAAATGAGCTCAGAGAGGTGATCCACGGCCTGATCATGGACATGCTATGGACTACTGGAAAGTCTCTCTCTAGCTTTCACTCTGTGTCAGAGGGAAAAGGAAGCTCTTGGAGAGTCTAGAACAGGGAAGTGGCACAGAAAAGTTATAAGATCTGACCTAGATTTTAACAAGATCTTTGCATTACTGAAATTATTCTGAAAAGAATAAGCTGGAAGTCGGTTAGAAAAGTATTGCAATAATCCAGGTGGGAAATGACTTAGACCATGGCAGTGACCAGCAGCTGTGTTTTGCTGGAGCAGCCGTGAAGAGATACCCCATGCCCAAGGTAAGAGAAATCCAAGTAAGATGGTAGGTGTTGCAAGAGGGCATCAGAGGGCAGACACACTGAAACCATACTCACAGAAAACTAGCCAATCTAATCACACTAGGACCACAGCCTTGTCTAACTCAATGAAACCAAGCCATGCCCGCAGGGCAACCCAAGACGGGAGGGTCATGGTGGAGAGGTCTGACAGAATGTGGTCCACTGGAGAAGGGACTGGCAAACCACTTCAGTATTCTTGCCTTGAGAACCCCATGAACAGTATGAAAAGGCAAAATGATAGGATACTGAAAGAGGAACTCCCCAGGTCATAAAGTGCCCAATATGCTACTGGAGATCAGTGGAGAAATAACTCCAGAAAGAATGATGAGATGGCTGGATGGCATCACTGACTTGATGGACGTGAGTCTGGGTGAACTCCGGGAATTGGTGATGGACAGGGAGGCCTGGCGTGCTGCAATTCATGGGGTCGCAAAGAGTCGGACACGACTGAGCGACTGAACTGAAATGATGGCAGTGATAGTGAAAGTGATCACTACTACAGGTTCATTTTCAGAGTGTATTTTGTAGATGCAATGATAAAATTTACTGTGGATCAGATGTGGGATGTGAGTAAAAGAAGAGTCAAAGATGGTTTCGAGGTGCTTTGTCAGAGGAACTGGAAGTATGGACTTGCCGTTTATTGAAAGGAGATGGGCATGGGAGGATGAGGCATGGTGAGGAAGATCAAGAATCAGTTTAGGACATGTTAACCATAAGATACCATTTAGATATATGTGAGGACATTCTGGGAACACAAGGTGGAGTTAGGGAGAAGTCTGGGCAGGAGATGCAAATGTTGGAACAAGTTGTTGGAAGAGAAGCAGCATCCTATGTCTAGGTATTCATAACTCTCCTGCATAATACTTCTTCTTTTCCTGCAGAAATAGTATTTAATTTGACCATGTGGAGAGGATGACCCTGCCTTCAACTTTTGATGGCTCTACACTCTTCTTGGGGGAAGAACTATAAAAATGACTTACCACAACCTGTTCAATGTTTTAGATTGTTAAGTATTTGTATAACCCTTCTATTTAATTTTAAAAAATTGTTAGGCAGCTCACAATTTTAGGAGACATAAAATAAGAAAATTACAATTAAAAAAGGAAAAATGGCAATTAGAGTAGTTAGGTAAGCCAAGTACCTATGGGTAGATTTCTTTGAGTTTTTTTATGATCATCACACTTTGCAAGAATAAGAAAAGATATCAAATATAGCCTCCATAGGAAATTTTGTATCTTTTTATTTTTTTATCTCTTTGGGGAAAAAAATTAATGTATTATTTTGAATCAATGAATAAAATGTTTATACCAGTCAATGAGATCTAACCACAAAATTGTTTTGATTCCTAGTATTAATTAAGAACATTGTCTCCAATGACCCAAATGTATCAATATTTAAGAAATGACTTAAGAGCACTGAAGACCGTGGGCCAGTGACAAAGCCAGGTGGATCTATGATGACCCAACTGGAAGCAAGAAAGAGGTTCAGAGGACAAAGTGAATTCAGTGAGGGCTACAGTTAGTGGATCAGGACTACTATGGTGCAGATTTTCCGTATTCTTACTCAGATGCTCTGAGATCTGATATGTCATCTATGGTTTCTGCTTTTAACCAAAAACTGAGTCAAGTCATGATCCAAGAGGAGTTTCTTCCCACCCATCCATTACAAAACACACAAAAAGAATCCTGGACTAAGAATGTTCCACTTTGGAATAAGTGGTGTGGAGCAGGTAAATCATACCACTTGTCTTTAGTTTAAGAATCTGGTGCTGTGTGTTCAGTTAAATGGAGCTTTCCGTGGGCAACAGTGAAAATGTTTTTATTAATTCCTTTCTTCCCAATCTCTTCAGCCAATTCAGAAGTGAAAGTGAAAGTTGTTCAGTCCTGTCCGACTCTTTGCAACCCTATGAACTATACAGTCCAGGGAATTCTCCAGGTCAGAATACTGGGTAGCTTTTCCCTTCTCCAGGAGATCTTCCCAACCCAGGGATCAAACCCAGGTCTCCTACATGGCAGGCAGATTCTTTATCAGTTGAGCCACAAGGGAAGCCCAAGAATACTGGAGTAGGTAGTCTATCCCTTCTCCAGTGGATCTTCCCAACCAAGGATTGAACCAGGGTCTCCTGCACTGCAGGCAGATTCTTTACCAACTGAGCTACCAAAGCTATCTAAAGCAACTGGTGTAAGTTAGACATTACAACTGAATGTTAAATTTAACTTTGAGCTTCATAGTAACTAAGTTTTAACAAATACTGCTGCAAAAAGGGTGCCTATAGACTTGTTCCATATAAGGTAGCCACAAACTTTTAATTTGTAAAAAAACTCCAAAAATGCAAAATGTAATGACCTGAAGCAAAATAAAATGAGGTATGCTGTGTAAAAAAAAAAAGTTCAAATTCTTCAAAGACCTACATATTTGCTTGAAAAACATGTACTTTTTTTCTGGAGAAATCTATGAAGTGTTTATTGTGCAGGTTTTAATGTCAGGGACATTGGATGAGAGTAGGAAACGCTTACTATCATGATATTGCAAATAACACAAACTATAAATGATCACTTTATATCATCTTTATACACAGTGGGTGGTATTACATAAAAATAAAAGTGTATCTTCAAGGAATTAGAACCATGAAAACTGACTTCTGATTATATAACTGAGAAATGGAGAGGTTTATGAAAAGTAGAGAAATTCATAATTAAAAGTCTATTAGCTATCTTCTTTAAAGTATCAGATGACTCCAAAATAAAACTCTGGAAAATGCTGAACCATCAACTCATCATGCCTCAAGTGTTGTCATTCTGTAATGTTGATTAAGAGACAATCCTATGATTTATACAAATCTTACAGAAAAATCAAGAAGCAAATAGTTCTCAACTCCTTTTGATCCCAACATAACCCTAATACAAAAACCTAACAAAAATAAGAAAATTATAGGCCAATATACTTTATGAATATATAGACAATAGACACAAAATAGTAATAAATCAAATTCAACAATATAGAACAAACATAAACGCGGAATGCAAGGTTGGTATAAAAATTAACTGATGTTAATTGACAATGAACAGAATTAGAAGAAAAATTATAAAATTATCGCTAAAAGTAACAAAAAAGCAAAAATTCAGCAAACAAAGTTCAGTACTTATCCATGATTTTAGAAAGACTACTCAGCAAATAAGGAAGAGAAGAAAATCTAATGAAGGGAATGGAAGGAAATAGGACTAGAAAGAATAGAAATATCCTAAATGAGGAAAAGGGAATCTAATAAAGGCAATATTAGTAATAATAATAAGTTAACAGCTAATACAATAATATAAAAGAGAAGCACTGAAATCTTTCTCCCTAATACTGGGACCAAGGAAAGATACTAATTCTCACCATTTCTACTCATTTTTCTATTCTGGCAAAGAGTCGGACATGACTGAGCGACTGAACTGAACTGAACTGACATTAGAAATATTGTACTATTATTGTACTAGAATTAATAGGCAAATACAGCAAAAAAAATCAAAACAAGGCATACGTTTTTGATAGGAAATAAAACTATCATTATTTGCAGTTATGACTGGGTACCCAGAAATTCCTATAGAACCTGCAAAAACAAATTATATTAGAACTGACAAGTGAATCTAGCAAGTTTGAAGAATATTAGGGCAAAACATATAAATCAATTGTACTTCTGCATACAAACAACAAACAAATAAGGTGCAATTTTTAAACAATACCATTTACTATAGCAATACAAACCATCAAGCACATAGGAATAATTTTAGCAAAAAAATTCACAAGCTGTATAGATTAAAATCTATAAAAATTTCTGAAAGAAATTAAAGAAAACCTAATAAATGGAAAGATACTATGTTCATAGATTGAAGGACTCAATACCGTCAATATACATTTTACCCAAATTAATGTTTTAGTACAATCCCAAAATTCCAGCAGAAAAGCTGATTCTAAAATGTTTACAGAAATGCAAAGAATCGGAAGTTGTATTTTTAAAAAACAAAGTTGAAGATGTATACCGTCTGGTTTCAAATCTCACAATGTAGCAACAGTAACCAGCACTGTGCTAGTGCTACAAAGATAAACAGATTAACAGAACAAAATAGAGATTACAGAAAGGGATCCACACACATATATTGCTTGGTTTTCAAAAAAAAAAATTGTCAAGGAATTTCTATGAGGGAAATAAAGTCTTCTGTACATTACTTTAAAAATAAATAAATACATAAATAAACTTCAACTGCTATTCCACTCTCAGTTTAGTTCCCATTCAGTCACTCAGTTGTGTCTGACTCTTTGTGACCCCATGAATCGCAGCACGCCAGGCCTCCCTGTCCATCACCAACTCCTGGAGTTCACTCAAACTCACATCCATCAAGTCAGTGATGCCATCCAGCCATCTCATCCTCTGTTGTCCCTTTCTCCTCCTGCCCCCAATCCCTCCCAGCATCAGAGTCTTTTCCAATGAGTCAACTCTTCGCATGAGGTGGCCAAAGTACTGGAGCTTCAGCTTTAGCATCATTCCTTCCAAAGAAATCCCAGGGTTGATCTCCTTTAGAATGGTTGGATCTCCTTGCAGTCCAAGGGACTCTCAAGAGTCTTCTCCAACACCACAGTTCAAAAGCATCAATTCTTCAGCACTCAGCTTTCTTCACAGTCCAACTCTCACATCCATACATGACTACTGGAAAAACCATAGCCTTGACTAGAGGGACCTTCGTTGGCAAAGTAATGTCTCTGCTTTTGAATATGCTATCGAGGTTGGTCATAACTTTCCTTCCAAGGAGTAAGCGTCTTTTAATTTCATGGCTTCATTCACCATCTGCAGTGATTTTGGAGCCCGAAAAAATAAAGTCTGACACTGTTTCCACTGTTTCCCCATCTATTTCCCATGAAGTGATGGGACCAGATGCCACTCTACACATAAATAATTTGGGGTGGATTATAGATATAAACCTGAAAACTAGAGCCATAAGGCTCTAGAGTAGATGAAGATTTCTTAGGTCACAAGAGCACTAGCTACTGAAGAAAAAAATAGATAAACAAACCCATCACAATTTTAAAAGTTTGCTCCTTGAAAACCACCAGTTACAAAATTAACAGGCAAACTACACACTAGGGAAAAAATATCTGCTAAATCTGTTTTTAAAAATCTGTACCCAGTATATACAAAGAACTCTTACAAATCAACCCTTAAAAAAACCTAAGTTTTTAAATGGACAAAATATTTCAACAAACTCTTCACCCAAAAAAAGCTATACATACAAGTAATCAATAGGATATAAAAAGAAGTTCATTATTATTCAAGGGAAACTCAAAATCAAAATGAGATACCATTTCATACCCACTAGAATAGTTAATGTCAAAAATCACACTGGGACTTCCCTGGTGGTCCTGTGGTTAAGAATCCACCCACCAATGCAGAAGAGACAAGTTCAGTCCCTAGTCCAGGCTGATCTCACATGCCACAGACCAACAAAGCTTGTGGACCACAACTACTGAATCTGTACGCTGCAACTACTGAAGCCCACGTGCCTAGAGCTCGGGCTCTGCAACAAGAGAAGCCGCTGCAATGCAGAGTAGCCCTCACTCACCACTAGAGAAAGCCTGTGCACAGCAATGAAGACCCAACATGGCCAAAAATAAATAAATAAATCTTTTTTTTTAATAAAAAACTGATATTACCAAATGTCAGTGATGATGTAGAGCACCTGGAACTCTCATACACTGCCATGAGAATGTGAAATGGTACAATATTTTGGTGAACTGTTAGGCAGTTTCATACAAATATACATCTACTTCACGGCTGGCAGTTATATTTCAAGGCATTTACCGAAGAGAACTGAAAACATATATCCACAGAAAGATGTGTACAACAATGTTCGCAAAACGTACCCAACACAGCAAAGCTCTGGAAACAATTCAAATGTCCAGCCACAGGTTGCCTGTTGTAAGAAGAGGTGTGTAAGGACTAAAAAGGGACACAAGGGAAATTCCTGGAGGAAATGGAAATATTCTACACTGTTTTTATGGATGGTGGATGGACAGTTATTGAAACTAATAAAACTAAATTCAAAATCTGTGTACTTTATTATATGTAAATTATACCTCAATTTCAAAATTTGAAAAAATTTTATAACCAACTTTTTAATTGAAGTTCCTATGTGTTTTCTTCTGCTGTAAAAGACAGAATGACCAAGATTTTTCCTTAAAAAAAAGGAAGGAAGTATTAAATCTGCTTCAACACTTGAATATTTGGTAATAACTTCATAAATTTATGTCATTTAACAGTAATTTTCAAATGGTATTAAGCAACAGACAGTAAAATCATATGTGGGAGCCAAATATTTTTAGGAAAAAAACAAAAAGTTCTTATTAACTCTTTCTTTATCCCTAAGTCAGGCAGCTCCTGCACCTTCAGTAAGAAATTCATGTGATCATTAGAAGAGTTTGAGGGTCTCTAACAAACAGCAAATACAACTTAATGTGTGGCTTTAAAATAAGCATTGTTACAATCACCCAATGAATGAGTTGCACTGCCAGAAGGGCTTTTTCTTTATTTTGCTATGTTCTGCTGAAAGATAACTGTACACTTATATTCGGAGAAAAATTTAACCAAGACTATAATTCTTGTCTTAGTTAGCTGATGTCAAGCCCACCTTACTGACAACAATGAGTACACAGGCTGAGTTGTTTCTTAAGGTCACCCTTTCTTCCTAAAATAAACCAGGCTGTCAGTGTGGAAGAGGTTACTTGAGCTACACTGAAGGCATGCGCCAAATTAATTGAAGAACCTCTCCCGATTATTTAAATTATGCTAGTAATAAGAGAAGGAAATGGAAACCCACTCCAGGGTTCTTGCCTGGAGAATCCCAGGGACAGGGGAGCCTGATGGGCTGCTGTCTATGGGGTTGCACAGAGTCGGACACAACTGAAGTCACTTAGCAGTAATAAGAGAAGAAATGACAAACTCCAGTTCTGCAGCATTTAGAAATGAAATTCCTTTTGTAAGAAGGCAATTCTTACCTGCCCTAATCCAGTAGCATTATCATACTAGAAGTTTTGAAAAAGTGTTATAAATGTTAAACATGTTCTAAAGAATATTCTTTGTTATTTCATTGAAATCTGTTGAGAAAATGAAAGCAAAAAGCACAGTATCTTTTTACTCTGTATCACTGTTATCCATTAACTTGGGCAATGAAGTACATTATAGCAGTTATCAACAGTGGAATAGTTGCTTTTCTCACGCACGGCATCAAGTCAAGTGATTGTTCTGCACCATTAGTTTTGTTCTGTTTCTTTCTTTTTTCAGAAAAACTTGTCCACAGTTTTGAAGGACTATACAAGGCACGAGTAGCTCTGTAAATTGGGATCAACCAGATTATTTTGTAAGAACTGAGTAACAACACTTCAAATTCACTCTGATGTAGACCTACCGAGGAGGTATTTAAGGCAAAGTTTGAAAACAGCACTGGTGCTCTTCCCGCTTTCAGTTCTAGCAGGGAGGAACAGGAAAAAAAGCAACTTCTTTGCTACTACTCCTAGTATTAAATATTCACAGATGTTCTAAGATGCCAAAGAAAACAACTGATAAAGTTAATAACAAAATTAAAAATTCTTCCTGGAAATACTCATTTTTAGAAAAGTCAAACTACAAATGAAAAATAAAGAAAAAAGATAGCTAAAACAAGTGAAAGACAAAGGGATAATTTCCTTTATAATGGCCTCAGAAAAACCAAAACACCAACAAACCAACAGAAGAATGGAAAAAAGGACAGGAACAGATAAGCTACAAAAACAATAAAAAGCTCTTAAGTATATGATTAAAAAGTATCTTATCTCAGAAAATGAGAAATAAACATCTAAACTAAAATTATATGCAATATTTTATCTACAAAATTGTCAAATATCAAAGATTGATAGCCCTCAAAGTTGGTGAAACAGGAATGTAGGATGAAATTCATACAATGCTGAGGACGGCGTAGAGACATTGAGAAACTGCACGTGTCGTATTTGGATCAATTTGCAAATGTCCATCAAATGGACAAGGATATTCACTGCCGTACTGTTTGCAATAGCAGAAGATAGCCATTGATGGGATACCAGTTAAGTAAATTATAGAATATACACAGAGTGGACTGTGACACTGGAAAGAATGAGGAAGTGCCATGGGTCTGGCTAGTGGAGGCTGTGGGTCTCCATCCTTAAAGAAGGGGCTTTTAACCCTACATCTCCAACCCAGGATCAGGTCTTAGTATAAGGGAAAAGAAAGATGGATAAATGCTCCTCAGATAATCCTGGAATTCAGAGAGTAAAGGCGGACTGAGCTTCTTTCCAACTGGGGCCCAGGGAGACAAGCCAAGGCATTATTTTAGTCTGCAGAAAGAGGAGAGCCTAGAGAAGGTGTATCTGCTACACATTTCAAGGAACGCAAAAAGCAGGCATGAGAGACAGGGAGAGAAGCAGGGAAGATTATAAGAGGAGGCATTATTAAGCTTGGCCACAACAAAGCATGACTGATTACTGCATTTTTCTGAACCAATCTCTGAGAAGTCATTTGGGAAAGCAAAGTCCCCAAATGGACCTAATCTGAAATACTTAAAACTAGAATTAACTGGGTAAATTTTCTGCCACCAGGCAGCACTGAGGATCAAGACAGAAATAAGGGTGAGTGATAGTAAAAAATAAAGTCGTATTTGTAGCATCCCTGAGGACACTGCTTGAAAATATTGATCACGTCACTTGTATATTGGCTGATTCAATGACAGCAATATTGAGGCTCAAAGCACGTCCATACTGGTCTAAAAAGTCTATCTCAAGACTAGAATTTGCAAAGAAACACTTTACTATTAATTAATCAATAGGGCTGATCTCTTGAGGTAAGTAAAATTTTCTCTAGACAAATATATTAGCTTGCTAAGGCTGCAATAACAAATTACCACAAGCTGAGTGGCTTAAACCCCAGAAATTGATTTTCTCACAGTTCCAAAGGCTAAGTTTAAGTTGTGAACAGAGTTGCTTTCTTCTGAGGTCTCTCATTGGCTTCTGGATGACTGTCTTGTCCCTGTGTCCTCAGATGATCCTCCCTTAGAACAAATCTGTGTCCAAATTCCCCCTTTTTATCTGATTGGATTAAGGTCACCCTAATGACCTCATTTTAACTTCATCACCTCTATAAGGATCTAATCTCCAAATATGGTTTCATTCTAAGGTTAGGACAATAATACAAATTGTTTTTGTGGGGGGAGATGACACTAATGAGCCCATAACAAGTTACCTTTTCTTCTTTTCTCTCTTCTTTTTCTTTTCTTCCTTTTAAAAATGTGTGTTAAGTGCCATGAGGCAGCCAGACATACGGAAGGATCTTTAAGGGCATGGCCTGAAAGCCTGTGCAGAGAGTCTGAGGAAGGGAAACAACCAAGAGGCTGGTGCAAATTAGCACAGCCATATCAGACCTCCTGAAAGAAACAAAAGCAGATTTTAAGGAATGGCAAGGCATTCTCTGTTCTTGGTTAGGTGACTTGGCATTAAACATGACAGTTTCCCTTATATTAATTTATTAACTCAATGCCATCCTAATAAAATTACCAAGAAATTATTTAACAGAGTTACATAAGTTGATAACTAAAATTTACATAGAAAAACAAATATGTAAGAATAGCTAGGAAAACACCCAAAGAGAAAAATTACAGAGGGAAATTAGCCATATCACACATTAAAATACACTATCAGTTCAGTTCAGTCACTCAGTCGTGTCTGACTCTTTGCGACCCCATGAATCGCAGCACGCCAAGCCTCCCTGTCCATCACCAACTCCTGGAGTTCACTCAGATTCATGTCCATCGAGTCCGTGATGCCATCCAGCCATCTCATCCTCTGTCATCCCCTTTTCCTCCTGCCCCCAATCTCTCCCAGCATCAAAGTCTTTTCCAATGAGTCAACTCTTCGCATGAGGTGGCCAAAGTATTGGAGTTTCAGCTTTAGCATCATTCCTTCCAAAGAAATCCCAGGGTTGATCTCCTTCAGAATGGACTGGTTGGATCTCCTTGCAGTCCAAGGGACTCTCAAGAGTCTTCTCCAACACCACAGTTCAAAAGTATCAATTCTTCTGTGCTCAGCCTTCTTCACAGTCCAACTCTCACATCTATACATGACTACTAGAAAAACCATAGCCTTGACTAGATGGACCTTTGTTGGCAAAGTAATGTCTCTGCTTTTGAATATGCTGTCTAGGTTGGTCATAATTTTTCTTCCAAGTAGTAAGCGTCTTTTAATTTCATGGCTGCAATCACCATCTGCAGGGATTTTGGAGCCCAGAAAATAAAGTCTGACATTGTTTCCCCATCTATTTCCCATGAAGTGATGGGACCAGATGCCATGATCTTTGTTTTCTGAATGTTGAGCTTTAAGCCAACTTTTTCACTCTCCTCTTTCACTTTCATCAAGAGGCTCCTTAGTTCCTCTTCACTTTCTGCCATAAGGGTGGTGTCATCTGCATATCTGAGGTTATTGATATTTCTCCCAGCAATCTTGATTCCAGCTTGTGTTTCTTCCAGTCCAGCGTTTCTCATGATGTACTCTGCATAGAAGTTAAATAAGCAGGGTGACAATATACAGCCTTGACACACTCCTTTTCCTATTTGGAACCAGTCTGTTGTTCCATGTCCAGTTCTAACTGTTGCTTCCTGACCTGCACACAGATTTCTCAAGAGGCAGGTCAGGTGGTCTGGTATCCCATCTCTTTCAGAATTTTCCACAGTTTATTGTGATCCACTCAGTCAAAGGCTTTGGCATAGTCAATAAAGCAGAAATAGATGTTTTTCTGGAACTCTCTTGCTTGTTCCATGATCCAGCGGATGTTGGCAATTTGATCTCTGGTTCCTCTGCCTTTTCTAAACCCAGCTTGAACACCAGGAAGTTCACGGTTCATGTATTGCTGAAGCCTGGCTTGGAGAATTTTGAGCATTACTTTACTAGCATGTGAAAAGAGTGCAATTGTGCGGTAGTTTGAGCATTCTTTTGCATTGCCTTTCTTTGGGATTGCAATGAAAACTGACCTTTTGCAGTCCTGTGGCCACTGCTGAGTTTTTCAAATTTGCTGGCATATTGAATGCAGCACTACAAAACTTCTGTAATTAATAAAAGTGTGGTACTGGCACACTTTTGTGGACAACTAGATCAATAAAAAAGGATAAAAAGTCCAGAAACAGATACAAGTATCAATGAGCACTGAGTATATGCTACAAATGGCATCTTAAATCACCGAGTTAAAAACAGACATTTTAATAAATGGTGCTGGGACAACCTATGGATGTTGACAAGTTGCTTAAAAAAGGTAAAATCAGATAAATATCTCACACTGTACACAGAAATATTGTCCTCTATTTAGCAAATCTATTTCTTATAGCAGTATGGACTAGCAATTCTAAAATCCTTTCCGTGTATTCTAGGACTGAACAAATAAGTAAAGGTATTACACATATTGAGATCCAGCTTTCTCATTGTTGGGGGAAAGAAGTTAAAAATAAGAAAGGAGCAGAATTCCTTGGTGGTGCAGTGAATAAGAATCTATCTGCCAGTGCAGGAGACACAGGTTTAATCCCTGGTGCAGGAAGATTCTACATGCCACGCAGCAACTAAGCCATGTACCGCAGCTACTGAGCCCCAGCTCCAGGACCCACAATCCGCAACTAATGACGTCCATGCACCTAGAGCTTGTGCAATGCAACAGGAAGCCTGCGTACCACAACCAGAGAAAGCCTGTGCACAGCAGTGAAGACCCAGTGCAACCGTAAATATAAATAAATACATAAAAATGAGGAAAGGAGGAAGGCTACAAAGACCTTGTGGTGTTGGACTGGAGTCAGAGATACCAATACGAACTCAGTTTTTAATGTATATGCAGATTTATGAATATAGACATAAATGTAAATAAATATGTATATGCTGCTGCTAAGTCGCTTCAGTCACGTCCGACTCTGTGCGACCCCATAGATGGCAGCCCACCAGGCTCCCCCGTCCCTGGGATTCTCCAGGCAAGAACACTGGAATGGGTTGCCATTTCCTTCTCCAATGCATGATAGTGAAAAGTGAAAGTGAAGTCGTTCAGTCATGTCCGACGCTTCGCAACCTCATGGACTGCAGCCCACTAGGCTCCTCCGCCCATGAGATTTTCCAGGCAAGAGTACTGGAGTGGGGTGCCATCGCCTTCTCCAAAATATGTGTATAGTTGGGTTAGTATATATGCTGCCTACTGAGAGGGCCTGGGATCAATGATACTACAGTAACAAGGAGCACACATCGTACCCAGATCTTCATCTTCTAAATTCTGTTCTCCAAAAATGAAAGCAGGCTCCTTAGAGGACTAGCTGATATCAGGACTGGAGCAGATAAAATATAAGGTAAGCCTGGGACATCTCATGATGCTAGAAAAATAAGGAAGTGTACAAAAAGAATGAGATATGTCAGAGGGACACAAGGGCCAATGGCAAGGAACTCCAAAGAGCCAAAGTTTGAACAATGAAAGAAAACACGGAAGAGAAGAGAGAAAGAAAGGGAGGAAGAAAGGGAGGCAGGAAGAAAGTAAGAGAGGAAAAGAGAAAGTGTTGGATTTATAAGCCATGTAAGTAAAATAAATATCCAAGAGACCCTATATATTATAAATACTTGAAAAAATAAATAAGTTGGGGATACAGGATATCTCTTATCAGAAAAATTCCCACTAACAAATGTAAAAATAAAGAAGGAATTAGAAAATTACCATGATCCCAACACAACAGTAATGTCTGTTACAGGCAAGCTCCACCAAAGGATGCCAATATTGTTGGGCAAAAGTTTGATGAAAAAGATATCACTCCACTCTCAAAATTTCTCCCCCACTATAATTATCAGTTTCCAATGCATAAATAATAACTTTATGGTGGAAACCCAGCAGACACTACCTTAACCAAGTGATGAAAATTATTGCTGGGATGCGCTGAGAAGGACACAACATCACTGGTGGTATTTTTGTTGAACAAGCACAACCTTACTCTAATGATGACAGGACATCAGACAAACCCCAAATGAGAGAGCAATTCTGCAAAACATCTCAACAATACTCATCCAAATTGCCAAGTTGATGAAAGATACAGAAATAATGTGTCACAGGTTGCAGGAGACTATGGAGACGGATGCAGTAAGTGCCGGTGAAGTTCTTGATCGGGTTCTTGGACAAGAAAAAAAAAAAAAAAAGGATATTTTGATGACAGGGAAACTGGTGAAATCTGAACCACAACTCTGTGTTGATCACAAGTGTATCAGTGTTCAATTCTTGATTTTTGCCATTGATTTTGATCATTATACTGTGGTTACATAAGTTACTGACATCAAGAAAAGCTTGGTGAAAAGTGTATGTGAACTAGACACAATTTTCACAATGTTTCTGCAAACCTAAAACGTTTAGGCTTTTTAAGAAGATATTAGGGAGAGAAAACCATTTCTTAACTGATACATGAGAAGCAGGATTCAGAAGAGAAGAATCCTGAAGATAAAGTAACACAGCAAAGCAACACAGCAGAAACTACCAAAGCAAAATGGAACTACACGTGGAAGACACAGGCTAGCAACTGTTACTCTTTCCAAGAAACTTCCAACCCATAATCAGCGGCTGACCTGGGTCCTTAACTCTTATCAGAGGAGTACAGAAGTAAGAGTCTTTGGAGGTCAAAGCATGTGCCATTGATGTCTACTCAAAAGCTATTGAGGATTGATGAGGAAATATATTCAGAAAGAGCTCAACTTGGTGACTGATAAATAAGTGGGGCTCAGTAAAGTCTAGTTCCTGAAAGGCCACAGGTGGGTTAGCGTCTATCCCCTGCCCTCACATGTACATAGAGGAGACAGACCTCTTGTTCCACTGTCCAGGAAGGAGCAATCATTGTTGTTTAGTCACTCAGTCCGGTCCAACTCTTTGCGACCCCAGGGACTGTAACCCGCCAGACTACTCTGTCCATGGGATTTCCCAGGCAAGAATACTGGAGTGGGTTTCAATTTCCTTCTCCGGGGGGTCTCCCAGACTCAGGAATCAAACCCACATCTCCTGCACTGACAGGCAGATTCTTTGCCACTGAGCCACCTGGGAAGCTCCAAGTGGGTAGAAGGGAGAGAAGAAGAAGAAAGGGAACTCTTGTTCTACTATCCAGGAAGGATCAACAGGAATGAAGTTTCAAGTCTCTTCTCTGAGTGTTGAAGTCACAGAGTCACTAATGAGACCGGGCCACAAAACCAGCGAGCTGCTCAAAGCAAGACAGACTCCTTTATTTCTTACTCACTATGAGCTGCCTGCTTCAAGTCTATAAAACAAACACATTTTTAAAACCCCTGGCTTCCTCCTCCATGCAGTAAGCAAGTTCAGTTCAGTTCAGTTGTTCAGTCGTGTCCGACTCTGCAACCCCATGAATTGCAGCACGCCAGGCCTCCCTGTCCATCACCAACTCCTGGAGTTCACTCAGACTCACGTCCATTGAGTCAGTGATGCCATCCAGCCATCTCATCCTCTGTCGTCCCCTTCTCCTCCTGCCCCCAATCCCTCCCAGCATCAAAGTCTTTTCCAATGAGTCAACTCTTCACATGAGGTGACCAAAGTACTGGAGTTTCAGCTTTAGCATCATTCCTTCCAAAGAACACCCAGGGCTGATCTCCTTTAGAATGGACTGGTTGGATCTCCTTGCAGTCCAAGGGACTCTCAAGAGTCTTCTCCAACACCATAGTTCAAAAGTATCAATTCTTCGGTGCTCAGCTTTCTTCACAGTCCAACTCTCACATCCATACACAACTACTGGAAAAAACCATAGCCTTGACTAGACGGACCTTTGTTGGCAAAGTAATGTCTCTGCTTTTCAATATGCTATCGAGGTTGGTCATAACTTTCCTTCCAAGGAGTAAGCGTCTTTTAATTTCATGGCTGCAATCACCATCTGCAGTGATTTTGGAGCCCCAAAAAATAAAGTTTGACACTGTTTCCCCATCTATTTCCCATGAAGTGATGCAGTAAGCAAAGAGACATCTAATTTGGCTTCTTGCCTGCCTAAAGCTTTCTGTCTGCAGGTAAGTGGGTAAACCAGAATAGCACAGGTCCCAAGGTCATTTCTCAATGGACACTTCTCAACTTAGTCCCTTACTAAAAAGCACTGCTCTAAGAAACAGATTAATGAACTGTTGTTTGGTACTTTCACAACATTTATATTTTTATCCATGGTCTTGTCTTTATGGACATACTCAATGAACTTTGGAAGTGAACAGAAAAGAAGTGATGAAATCTAGGCATTAAGCTTGACCCTAAACTTCCTAACATTCTATTATCTTCATAGAGACTTGCATTCAGGGTAATTATAATGTGATCTTTGTCAACAAAGATTTCCTGAATTCTAACCATGCCTGCATTGTCAACTGGAGCTCTCTTTCATGAAACAAACAATAAAATCCAAGGGCAGAAGCTCTACTCTATTGAAAGAATGATTTAAATTCTAATCACCTCTGGCTGCCAGAGTAAGAGAGGGAACTAGAAAACATAAGAATCTTTTAGTAGCTCCACTTTGGTGGTAGATACATCAGTGAAGTGATCATCAGCCCAGGGACTGGTACTCCATCAAGCTTCCTTTCCCCAAAGCCTGCTACTTATATAATACATTAAATATTTATTGAAGCATCAAGAGTACTACAAGATCACGTGACAAAATGTGATCATGTGATCATGTTACACCATAAACAATATGGCATAAGAGGTTAAAGAAAGAAAAAATCAGGATTGCCAATCATATGTGAGGAAGGCTTCAGGAGGATGTGAAAAGTGTGATAGTTTCTGGAGGATTTATATTTGTCATGGTCAAGACAAGTGCAAGTCAAAAAATGGTGTGCTAGGCCAGATTAACGGCCCCACAAAGATGTTCATGTCCTAATCCTGGAACTTGTGAATATGTTACCTTACGTGGCAAAGGGATTTTGCAGATGAGGTGATTAATATTATAGATTTTGGGGCAGTGGGATTATCCTAGATTATTCTGGTAAACCAGTCTAGTCACATGAGTCCTTAAAAGCAGAAGAGGAGAGCAGAAGGATCAATCAAGCAGATGAGAAGACAGAAGAAGAAGCAGGAGAGATCTGGTGCTTGAGAGGGACTTGACTTTCTGTTTCTGGCTCTGAAGGTAGGAAAGGTGCCACAAGCCAAAGAAGGCAGGTGGCTCCTAGAAGGAGCTTTCAGTTGACCATCAGCAAGGAAAGAATCCTTAATCCTACTATTGCAAGAAACTGAATTCTGCCAATAACCTAAATGATCCTGCAAGTGGAATCTTCTCCAGAACCTCCAGAAAAAAAAAAAAAATGTAGCTCTGATGACACCGAGCTTTAGTCCAATGATACCCATACAGAACTTCTGACCTACAGAACTATAAAATAATAAATTTGTGCTGCTTTAAGCTGCTAAATTGATCATTTATTACAACCAAAATAGAAAACTAATTAACACGGGCACAGGCCCCAGAGCTTGCTCGGGGAACCTCTTTTAAAATCATTATTTCTATTTAGGTCTTAGGCCCATTTTTTGATTGGGTTGTTTGTTTTTTATATTGAGCTGCATGAGATGCAAAAAAACAAATGTCATATATTAATGCATATATGTGGGATATAAAAGAATGGTATAGATGATCTAACTTGCAAAGCAGAAATAAGAGAAGCAGATATAGAGAAGAAATACATGGATACTAAGGAGCAAATGGGAGTGGGGGAAGCAATCGGCAGACTAAGATTGACACAAATACATACACTATTGATACTATGTATAGATAACTAATGAGAACATACTGTATGGCATGAGGGATCTCTACTTAAAGGTGGCCTGAGTGGGAAGGAAATCCAAAAGGAAGGGGATACATTGTGCATACATGTATCCATGTATTTGCAGTCTTTCCAGGTAGCTCAGTGGTAAAGAATCCACCTGCCAATGCAGGAGACTCAGGAGATTCGAGTTAAATCCCTGGGTCAGGAAGATGCCCTGGAGTAGGAAATGGTGACCTGCTCCAGTATTCTTGCTCAGAAAATTCCATTGACTGAGGAGCCTGGCAGGCTACACAGTCCTTGGGGTCACGAAGAGTTGGACACGACTAAGACAGAGATGCAGATATGTATATGTATGGCTGATTCATTCTGCTGTGCAGCAGAAACGAATGCAAGATTGTGAGGCAACTATACTCCAATAAAACTAAAGGCAGAAAAAAAATTTTTTAATCTACTTATTTCTTATGGGCTATGCAGCCCATTAGGAACACCATGAAATGTGACTATATTGACACTGCCCCAGCTGAGAATCCTCAAAGTGGCTGCCATGGACTTAGCCCATCTCTAGATTCCTGACATATAGCTCTCCATGCCCTGAAACATGTAGCCCTAATTAATACCTTGAACAGAATTCAATGGACAGAGAAAGGATATCTGACCAAAGGCAACCAAAATAGTTTATCAGATGTTTAGCAGGTGACCCAGGAGCATGCTCTATTCCATGATGAATGGGTGATAGACTCAAATCCTCTACTCAACTCCAAAAGAGTCATCAGACAGACAGTCGTTAGACAGAAAAAGGGGACAAAGAAAGAAAAGTATTAAAAAATAAGTTATTCAGAAGATAACAGAAGGCACGACTATAAGCCACAAGTTAGCAGAAACCCTGCAATTAAAGGGGGAAAAAGAAGGGACCATAGGAACTTATGTGATAAAAGTAACAGCAGTAGAAACAGTGTCCAAACTTGTGCAGGGGAAAGGAAGCAAAAACTTCTGCTGTTGAGGAGACACGGAAGGAATAAGATGGCATGAACAGTGTGGCACTTGAACAAACTTCTAGATTCCATGAGCCTTCTGTGAAAGCTTCCCACTGTTCATCTCCTATTCTACGCATCCTTGCAAGAAGACTTTCTTCTCCTTAGGTGACCTGACATCTCTCTTACCTTGCAACCTGAAAGAGATGAAGCAGCTCACAGGTTCACATGACTCACCCTAGTATTTCCTGAGGGTGACCTGTCCTGCCAAATGAAAAGAGATTTGTTTCTCTGTGACAACCTAGACGGGTGTGAAGGCGTGGGAGGTGAGAGGGAGGTTCAAGAGGGAGGGCACACATGTATATCTATGGCAGATTCATGTTGATGTATGCCAGAAATCAACACAATATTGTAAAGCAATTACCCTCCAATTAAATAAATTAAAAAATAAAAATAAAAAGATTTATTGTAAGGGGCCCTTGACTTCTGACATCTGTAGATTTCACTTATTGTTGTTCTTCTGGTTATTTATTGAGAAATTGGCTATGATTTCCCAGAAACTACCCTGATAACCAGCTATTCAAAATACCAGTATCAGAAGTCAGCAGAGCCAGATTAGATGAGCAGGAAATCAAAAACTTCCCTTAATCCTACACAAAAGTATCATTTAGCAGTTAACTATATGCATAACCATAATCTAGTATTTTCAGTTGTTTCACGGTTAATAGTTCTCTTCCCTTATAACAATATAAATTTTGAGAAAGAACTTCTATGCTATTTCAACCATGTAGAATACTTAGTTATATACCTAATAAATGCGCATTGGTTCATTACCTTGGGGACTTCTGACAGAATCATGTTGTTGATCAGGAGGATGATGAAAGCCCTCACAGCATAATCAAAGGCCATCCGTATTCTCTTTCTACCTCTTACTACTCTCCCTGCCCGACCTTCGTGAAAGAATCCTCTGCTGAAGAGTCCAAAAATGCAAGAATAGCACCCTACCAATAGTAGACACTAGACTAACTACCTGAAGATGTGTTTCTAGTAACAAATGGGTAGGTAGAGAGATGATGGTATGATCATGGTTTCCTTACCATGTTTAGCTATGGGTAAATATAACTACCGTTTGCTGAACAGCTGTGTAGCTGGCCCACAGTCACGCATTATGACTGACCTTCACGAAAACTTCTGTGAAATTTTACTGCACTTGAGAGGTGAAGAGCCAGAGTTGAGAGGGACTTTGTTGCTTGTCCAAAGCCGGAGTTGAGAGGGACTTTCATTCAGCAATGAAAGGCAGAGTGGATATTCCCAAGCCATTACATTCTAACATCCTCATGCTTCCCACTCCTTTACTGACTTTAAGTACGTAAGTAAACAGATCCTGATTATCTTAGGAAGGGGGGGAGCAGGGTTATGAGCCTCACTTTAGTCCGCCAAGTTTAACTGAAGGTCAGTGGTCTGTGCTATAGCTTCCAGGAGAAAAGGCTTGTACTGGGACGTGGTGCCACCTGTCGGTTAATCCACGAAACTGGTGACGCAGGTATTCAATAGTTTCACCCCACACGGCCCCCCCACCCACGTAAGAGTTCTTTAAAAACAGGAGCCATATGAAGAAGTTGACTCTCAGTCCCATTCTTTTCCACCTCCAGCCTCCAGAGTCTGTATCCAACCAGCTGGTGCTACACAAAAATTACTGAGTTTAGAAATCAGTCCCTGTTCTCCCACTCACTACTAAGAACCCTGAGGAGGTGAGTTAATTTCCTTGAGTTTGAATTTCTCACTCATAAAATGAAATGATACCTTCCTACATTTCAAGGCTATTGTGAGGATCAAATGAGATAATGTAAAATAAAGTGTGGTGTAAACAGAATAACATTCAATAGGCCTTAGGTCATCGCCACACTTTATTGGGACCTACACTATTTCTCACTTAGAGTTTGACTTAGTTGGGAGTTCCTCATGTGCAGTGGGTCTGTCCCTCCATCACTGGACCACAGGTTCCCTGATTTTATTCCTGTCTGCCTGTGCCGGAGTAATCTCTAAATGTGACAGTCTCTTCTCCTGGATTATAAATTCCCAAGGATTGGGCAGTCCACATAAATCTTTATATACTCATGGTACATAGCCCAATGTCGCAGGAGTTCACATATGTATTTAAATTTAAAATTTGTTTTTTCCTCAATAATCATGTGGCATTGAATGAGAATCATCTGTGAAATGCTTCATTAAAAGAAAAGAGATGACTTAATTAAAGGTAATACTGAGAGAGGCAAAGGAGGAAAAGTGGATTTTAAATAGGCACAGGCACAAAATCTTGTGTAAAAGAACAGAGGGTAGAAATGTTGATTGCTGGGTGCCATTAATCCCCTGAGAATTGTCAAGATTTTTTTTTCAAAATTCTTTCATGAAACAGTCCACAGGACAGAGATGCTAAATGACTTACCCCTAAATTATAATGTACAAATCAGGACGGGAACATGTTTTTCTTGATTTTCCACCCAATATTCTTTCACTATATCACATCACCTCACCACATGGAGAGAACTCAGGTAATCATGATGCATATGTATATATACATACATATTATATATAGAGAGAGAGTTTGTCAAACTCCTATTCACACTTCAAAACCCACCTCAATGTCACTTTTTGAAAAGCCTTTCACGATGCCCTCAAGTAGAGGTCATGGCATCATTCTCTGTAATCCTATGAGAAAAAGCAACCCACTTTCTATTTACAGGGCTTTCTTCCCTCGCCTCCCCCCACCACTTAAATTGTTTGTATGCTATCCTGGAATTTAACACAATGTTTGGCACATATTAGATGACCAATAATTATGAATGCATACTTATTCAATGCTGTTCTGGGCAGAGCTGCCTTCTGGGAACTCACTGTTGATATAAGGCATGATGTTCTTTTTTACCTAGTTATATCTAGGGAAGTATTAAAAAAAAAAAAAGAAAGTGACAGAAAAATAAATATCATGATTTAAAAGATTAACCAAGACTCTGAGTGGCACTTAGAAATTGCCCATTTTTAGAATGTTAAATATCAGTCAACAGTGAAGGACTCTAATAGAATCAGGCCATAAATGTTATCTAGTAGACAAATGTGGGAGTAGGGGGTTCAGGCTCTGGAGTTTGGAGTTCAAATCCTAATGTATTTTCTATGAGCTTACATATGTGACTTCAATTCTCTAGGCCAAAATCTATTACCTTTGGTCTTCCTTTTTTAAAATCTTATTAGCAAACCATATCCAGGCTCACCCCTTTTACCTTATAAGCATATTCTTAACAAAAAGCCTAGCGATCCCTTTAACATGTAAGACATTCTGTGCAAAGCCCCCAGTTGCACTCTTGGGGGTGGGGGCTAGGGACCAGAACTGTCCAGACAGTTCCAGGCAGAAGCAGAGCTTTATCATGACTCTGAAATCCCTGATGTAAAAAAGTCGGTATTCGAAGCTTATCCATTTTCACATGAAATTCTACCACTGACTATTTCAGCATGATAAAAGGAATCCTTAGAGTTACTAAATATAATTCAGTTCAGTTCAGTCGCTCAGCCGTGTCCAACTCTTTGTAACCCCACAGACTGCAGCACGCCAGGCTTCCCTGTCCATCACCAACCCCCGGAGTTTACTCAAACTCATGTACATCAAGTCGGTGATGCCATCCAACCATCTCATCCTCTGTCATCCCCTTCGAATAGAACTGGTTATTAAAATGAATTCAAATTTTTTTGCCTGTTTGTTTGTAGAAGTTTCTAGTTGATGATCACTGTCAAGAATTTGAAGAAACTGTCCTTAAAAAAAATCTGGTCAGAAATTATGTTTCAAGCCTAAAATCTGATGCCAAAATTATATGGTCATAGAAGTGAGCTCATGTCCCTTATTTAAAATATGCCAAGAGCAGATGCAAACTATTATACTAGGCTGGTGCAAAAGCAATTGCGGTTTTTGCATTGCTGAAATTTGCCATTTGATTCTTGAATACATTCTTAAATAAATGTGGTTATGTTTTATATGTCATTTTAATGTGCATTTCTCACTTAATGCTTTTTTGCTAATGACTTATTATTTGATTATTTTATATGTATGTGTATTTCCATTTATATGACTGTGGAAATGATGTTAAATGATGAGCAAATTTGAGCAAATTTCTTATCCGAGTTCAAAATGGGTCATAAAGCCGTGAACACAACTCACAACATCAACAACGCATCTGGCCCAGGAACTGTAAATGAACTTACAGTGCAGTGGTGGTTTAAGAAGTTCTGCAAAGAAGACGAGAGCCTTGAAGGTAAGTAGCATAGCGGCTGGCCATCAGAAGTTGACAAGAACCAATTGAGAGCAATTATCAAAGCTGATCCTCTTGCAACATGAGAAGTTGCCAAAGAATTCAATGTTGACCATTTTATGGTCATTCAGCATGTGAAGCAAACTGGAAGTTGAAAAACTGGGTGCTTCATTAGCAGACCGAAAATCAAAAAAAATCGTCATTTTGAAGTGTCTTCTCTTATCGTACGCAACAAAGAACCATTTCTAAATCAGACTGTGATGTACAACAATAAGTGACAACCACTGACAACCAGCTCAGTGGTTGGACTGAGAAGAAGCTCCAAAGCACTTTCCCAAGCCAAACTTGCAGCAAAAAAAGGTCACGGTCACTGTTTGATGGTCTGCTGCCCATCTGATCCACCACAGCTTTCTGAATCCCTGCAAAACTCAGCAAATTGATGAGATGCACCAAAACTGCAATGCCTGAAGCCAATACTGGTCAACAGAAATGGCCCAATTCTTCTCCACAACAACACCTGACTGCATGTTGCACAATCAGTTCTACAAAAGTTGAACAAATTGGGCTACAAAGTTTTGCCTCATTTATCATATTCATCTGACCTCTTGCCAACTGACTACCACTTTTTTAGGCTTCTTGACATATTTTTCCAGGGAAAATGCTTCCACAATTAGCAGGAGGCAGACATGCTTTCCAAGAGTTCACCAAATTCCAAAGCATGGATTTTTATGCTACAGGAATAAACCAACTTATTTCTCATTGCCAAAAATAACTGTAATGGTTCCTATTTTGATTAATAAAGATGTGTTTGAGCCTTGCTGGGTTTTTTTTGTTATTGTTGTTCAGTTGCTCAGTCATGTCCGACTCTTTGCAACCCCATGGACTGCAGCACACCAGGCTTCCCTGTCCTTCACCATCTCCCAGAGCTTGCTCAGACTCATGTCTACTTTGTTGATGATACCATCTGACCATCTCATCCTCTACCATCCCCTTCTCCTCCTGCCTTCAAACTTTCCCAGTATCAGGGTCTTTTCAGCTCTTTGCCTCAGATGGCCAAAGTATTAAAGCTTCAGCATCAGTCCCTCCAATGAATATTCAGGGTTGATTTTCTTTAGGATTGACTGGTTTGACCTCCTTGCTGTCCAAGGGACTCTCAAGAGTCTTCTCCAACACCACAGTTCAAAAGCATCAATTCTTCAGTGCTCAGCTTTCTTTATGGTCCAACTCTCACATCCATACATGACTACTAGAAAAACCACAGCTTTGACTATACGGACCTTTGTTGGCAGAGTAATGTCTCTGCTTTTAAAGCCTAGTTATAATTATTTAAAATTCATAGTCTGAAACCACAATTACATTTGTACCAAGCTAATATATGTAGGATGGACAGACAACAAGGTCCTATCGTATAGCAAAGGGAACTACATTCAATATCCTGAGATAAACCATAATAGAAAAGAACATGAAAAAGAATATACATATGTATAACAGAATCACTTTTCTGTACAGCAAAAATTAACATAATATTGCAAATCAACCATACTTCTCTAAAATTGAAAAAATAAAATGGGACAAGATTTATTATTTTTGTTTAAAAAGTCCTTGTTCTTTTGTTTTTATTTTTCTTCTAATAGTTACATAACACAGGGAAAATTTAATAACTTGTTTTCCACCAAGCCCCATTATATATATTCCCAAATCCCCTTCAGTTTTCTCAAGTGTGTATGCAAGTGTTGCCAATTTCTATGCATGCTACTACATGAAACGGTATTGGAAAGTTCTGGAGTAATGGTTAGAAGAGACTGAGACAGCAAGCTGGTTAGATTCACATTTCAGTATCCATTAACTTGGACGAATCCTTTCTAAACTGTAGCTTCCTTATCTATAAAAATGAGGATAACAATATCTACTCTATCCGTTTCTTGAGAGAACTACATGAGTGATGTATGTAAATCACTTGGCACAGTGCCCAGTACGTAGTAATTGCTGTGACTACAACCCCATGGACTATACAGTCCATGGCATTCTCCAGGCCAGAGTACTGGAGTGGGGAACCTTTCCCTTCTCCAGGGGATCTTCTCAACCCAGGGATCAAACCCAGGTCTCCCACATTGTATGTGGATTCTTTACCAGCTGAGCCACAAGGGAAGCCCAAGAATACTGGAGTGGGTAGCCTATCCCTTCTCCAGTGGATCTTCCCAACCTAGGAATCGAACCAGGGTCTCCTGCATTGCAGGTGGATTCGTTACCAGCTGAGCTTTGCACTGTAATTGTAATAAATAACAGCTGTATCTCCATGAGAGTGGTAAGGAAGTTATTGGTTGATTCTGATGAAAAGCCTCGAATTATAAAACTGATTTTATATGTTAGTTCCTTAGACATCCTCAGATAACCAAAACTCTGTTTCTCCTCTATCTGGAACTTTATGAAACACAGTTAAAAAAAAAAAAAAAGCCACACACAGACGACAAGAACACAACTTGAGAACTTTATTCCCCACATACTGTGCTGAATGTTCTCTTCAATGTATTAAACTGGGCTTGGTACTGAAATGGTCTCAGCAAACTTGCAGACATTTCAGGACACTAAATAAGGATATCTTTAATTCAACCATGAAACCATGAAATGTAGCTTAAAGAACATATTTCATTTTACTCTGTCATTCTGCTCACTTTTCTCAGGGTTAAATATAGATGAGAAATAAAAATGGCATCATCACTCTATGAAAGAATCTCATGCATTTTTCATAGATGTGTGACATTAATATACCTTGAGTATCCTGAGTCTGTTACTGGGGGGGGGGGTTTAAGTTATATTTATGACATTCTACCATCTGCAAGTGAGATTCCAACTAGAAGGAAATATTTATATACACCAGGGAGTCATACATAATTTAATGCTGGAGCAGGAAAGAAGAAAGAAAGTGTTCCAGCATGTAGTACAACATCCCTTACAAGGATATATATCTGAGTAGGAGTTGAAGATCAAAGAATTTTCTTCTTGAGCAACACCAGATATTGAGAATAAGAATAAATTTAATTTGGATTTTTTCCATTGACTATTCCCCAGAAAATCAGGACTTACTTTACCACTGAATTAAGGGATAACACTGAAATTTTCCTTGGAATATTTACAGAGAGAAGTTTTTATATTGCACATATATTTTTCAGCTCCAATAAAGTCTAGTAACAGAACAAATTGATACATGTTATCTATGTAATAATAAACAAATTTTGGCAATAATCTTGGACTTTGTAAGAGTCTGCATTAAGTACATTTGTTGCAATACTGGACAATATATTTACACTCCTAGTGCCTCATATTCACTGTTTTATTGGAAATTGATATTATCTGAGAATTTTATATTTTTTTTCTAGTTTTGATTTTGCAATTCATAGTACTTGTTAACAGCATGAAAATTATAAGTTAAACATTTAAGACTATATGATAAGATATAATGTAGCAATTTACTCTATGACACAGGAACCCAAAGCTGGTCCTCTGTGACAGCTTAGAGGGATGCAAGGAGGAGGGAGGCGGGAGGGAGGCACAAGAAGGAGGGGCCATATCTATACCTATGGCTGATTCACGTTAATGTATGGCAAAAACCATCACAATATTATAAAGTAATTATCCTACAATTAAAAATAAAATATAAATAGTTATATATAACACAGCAATTTAGCAATGAAAATATGTCGGTATAAAAGGATAAAGATATTAATTAATGCTAAGTGAAGAAAATGGGATGCAAATTTTTCTATAAACTGGGATTAAAACTAGTAAAGTGATGTATGTCAATAAAGAGACTGTGATGGTCATTAATGCTGTTTATAAATATTCCAATCTTCTCCTCCTAGATATACAGGAAGTGTATTAGAACTGCAGTAATAAAGCATTACAAACTGAGAAGTTTTGAACAATAGAAATCTATCACGTCATAGCTCTGGAGGCTGGAAGTCTGAAATTCAGGTGTCAATCAGGTTGGTTCTTTTTGAGAGCTGTGCGGGAGACTCTCTCCTGGCTTCTGGTAACCTCAGGCACATCTTGGCTTGTAGTTAATGTTCTCCTTGTGTTTTCACATAATCCTTCCTCTACACATACTTATCTCTGCCCAAATTTCTCTGTTTTAAAAGGACATCAGTCATATTAGATTACAGCCCACTCTAATGACTTCATTGTAATTTGATTATCTGGGTAAAAACCCCATTTCCAAGTAAGGTCACATTCACAGGTTCTGGCGGTTAGGGCCTCAACATCTTCTGATGAGTGGTATTCAACCCACAACAGGACAGCATCTCCCCACCCACTCTGAAGTTAGGCCTGATTACATGACTTATAATGACCAATCCAATGTCAGGGTGTCATTCCAGCACACGATCCTATCCACCCCTTTCTTGCCTCAGCAGCCATCCAAGGATGTGCTCAGATGAATTCCCCATTAGCCTGATGCCCTAAGACATTATAAGGCTCCAACCCCGTTGGCTGCTATGAACAAGAAATCAATTTCCCCCATGTCAAGTCACTGGGATGTCAGAGCTGTCTGTCACTACACCATAACTGAACCTGTATGGACAGATATAAAAATTGGAACCTAAAAGTAGAATGTACTGTAGTAGCTCTAATGAAAACCTGAACTATGTGATATTGGCCTCATGGTCAACTGGCAGACAGCAGGAAAACTGCTAATGGAGGCTGGTAAGGCGGCAATCTGTGTTGGGAAAACTTGGGAAGCAGAACACACACGTGCTAAACTTAGAGGTGCAGAGGAAGCCATGCGGGAGCAAACTGCTGATACTGGGAACTGGTGCTGTCATTGCCTTTGGCGAGGTTTGCAAGAGGGAGGGGACGAACTGGCCACAGAAACTAATTGGCCCAGTTTGAAGACAAGAGAGAGAGGTAATAGAGTCCATGAATTCAGAGAGTTAGAGAGTGAAAAGATGCAACTGCTTCTCAGACCCAAACACTACAATGAAAAATTTAGAAATGCTTTAACTCACAAAGTTGATTAAAACTCAGCCTTGATCAATCCTAGCTAACAAGTCAAAAGAATCATACTCATTGCTAAAATCTCTGAATGGATTAGCATCCCCGAGAGCAAGAGTCAGCTAAGAGCATGATATTTAGAAAAGACTTTCAATAGGAGCAGACAGCTTTTTTAAAAAGAGAGAAATGAAAGATTAGGCAGAGCCCACTGCTGACCCTCTTTGGACATGATGCGCGAAAATAAATAAAGATTTTCCAATTAATAATTTAGTCGAGAGAAAAGGGAAGCAGAAAGCCAAATATACAGAGAGAGAAGCATAAAAGTACAGAAGTCTAGAAACGACCTGTGATACACTTACTGATACATGAAATCGATTGGCATCTTACTAAGTGCCTGAGAAAGCTAAGCTGCCCAAGAAGCCCCCTAAATTTGTCCGCATTCAGAAATGAAAGGAACACAAGAGGGAATGAAAATAGCTGCTGTGGTAGGGAGTTGAGTTACAAGTGAAACTAGAGTTTTATTTCCTTTCATAATGTTTTATAATTGTTTTAACAATGTCTTTATAAAAACTAAGAAATAATATATAAAAACTTAAACTCTGGGGGCAACTTTGTTCTTTCTTAAGTAAACAATATTCTCCCAAGCAGTATCAACCCAAGGTCAGGGGTGTGAGAAGTGACTTGGCATCATAAGAATCTCAGCAGGAATCAAAAGAACTTGGCTCTGCTGCAAATTTCCACAGATCCCCAGGCAAGTGAGTACAAATTATACTCAGGCAAAAGAAACTCTACTGGGTAAAATTTTGGATAGAGTAGATTCACGTCTGCATGTTTTGTGTGCTAATATTTGTTACTGGAGGAATATGTCATTTATTATACTCTTTCAGAGTTCACGTGATTGTTTTGTGCAAAATTAAGCACTATAATAAATGACGGATCAGGGCTTCTGTTTCTACTTTTAAACAGTTTCCTAAAATCCATCTTTGATTCAAACTTGCAAAATTACGTGCTTGTAAGCCCAAAAGAGTATGACAAATTGAGTGCTTGTTTACGTCTATTATGTTATTATCTATGACAAACAACAGATGATTGTTTATCAAATCCTTGAGATCAGATGATTCGATGCAAGAAAAAAAGAAAGAAAAAGCGAGGTTATAGACAGCAGAAAGAAATCTTTGATCACAAGGACTATCAGATTCAAGGCAAGGTCTCAGTGGAATTATTTGGTCTTGATTTTGATTTAGAAAGTAAAAGAGACCAATTCTAACCAGCCAAATCTAACCCCTTTGATCCAGTGAAATCTTCCTTGGTCTGGAAAAGAGATTTTATGATAATGAATCCCTGGGGAAATCAGACTTCAACAATTTGGCAACATTTTCTGAACAGTCATTATTCTATGTCGCTGCAGTTTACATATCAATCTGCAAACTCAAACTGGATACTCATATGTAGAATACATTTATAGAATATCTTCCTTACCTGAGAGACTTATCTATAAAGATGAAGTTAATTCTTATCATGCTCCACCCCCAATATATATGTGGGAACAGGCAGGCACTCACACACAAAACACCCCTTATTGTCACCAGTCTTACTACAGCCAGATCCAAATAGATCCCAAAGGACCAATAAAAAATCAAATTCAAGAATAAAGAATTACACACCAAAAACTCTTCAGAACGTGGCTTGTTGATTTTGGCAAAATCTTAGGGAATATGTACAAGAATGTATTATGAAGTATTTCATCAAGGAAAAAAAGAAAGTAGTTTCATATTGGGGCTAAATTTATCAATATAAGCACACTTAACAGAAATTCTGGATTTGATGTCCTTACTCAATAGCTGGCAGTAGTCCTAAAAGTGTGCTTGGCTGGTTCACAGATTTTTTTTCTGGTTTTATTGAGAAATAACTGATACACATCACTGTAGTAACTTTAAGGAATACAGCATGATAGTTTGATTTATATATATTGTCAATGATTACCACAATAGGTTAATCTAACATACATCTCATATAGATGCAACAAAGGGAAAAAAAAGGGAAAAAAAGGCTCCTTGTGATGAGAACTCAGGATTCACTCTTCTTCATGTTGTACACTACATTCATAATACCTATTTATCTTTTACTGAAAATCTGTATCTTTTTACCACCTTCCTCTAATGCCCTCTCCACTTTCCCTCTGGCAAATATGAGCCTGATCTACTTTTCCATGAGTTTAGTTTAGTTTTGTTTCAGATGCCTTTTTCTGTCTGACTTACTTCACGTAGCAAAATGTCTGCAAGGTATTCATTGAAGTAAATGTTATTGAAAGTGGTACGATGTCTTTGGTTTAATGGTTTATTTAATGGTTTATTCCCCACGTCCAAGGAGCGGTGGTTGCGTGGGCGCAGGAGGGCCGAGAGGAGCTACTCCACAATCAAGGTAGGTGGGTCGGCTATGAGGAGACACCCCTCATCCAAGGTAAGGAGCAGTGGCTGTGCTTTACTGGAGCAGCCATGAAGAGATACCCCATGCCCAAGGTAAGAGAAACCCAAGTAAGACGATAGGTATTGCGAGAGGGAATAAGAGGGCAGACACACTGAAACCATAATCACAGAAAACTAGTCAATCTGATCACACGGACAACAGAATTGTCTAACTCAATGAAACTAAGCCATACCATCTGGGGCCAGCCAAGACTGGCAGGTCATAGTGGAGAGGTCTGACAGAATGTGGTCCACTGGAGAAGGGAATGGCAAACCACTTCAGTATTCTTGCCTTGAGAACCCCATGAACAGTATGAAAAGGCAAAATGATAGGACACTGAAAGAGGAACTCCCCAGGTCAGTAGGTGCCCAATATGCTACTGGAGATCAGTGGAGAAAGCACTCCAGAAAGAATGAAGGGATGGAGCCAAAGCAAAAACAATACCCAGTTGTGGATGTGACTGGTGACAGAAGTAAGGTCTGATGCTGTAAAGAGCAATATTGCATAGGAACCTGGAATGTTAGGTCCATGAATCAAGACAAAATGAAAGTGGTCAAATAGGAAATGGCAAGAGTGAACGTCAACATTCTAGGAATCCGCAAACTAAAATGGACTGGAATGGGTGAATTTAACTCAGATGAACATTATATCTACTACTGTGTGCAAGAACCCCTTAGAAGAAATAGAGTAGCCATCATGGTCAACAAAAGAGTCTGAAATGCAGTACTTGGATGCAATCTCAAAAACGACAGAATGATCTCTGCTCATTTTCAAGGCAAACCATTCAATATCACAGTAACCCAAGCCTACGGCCCAATCAGTAACGCTGAAGAAGCTGAAGTTGAACGGTTCTATGAAGACCTATAAGAC
Source organism: Capricornis sumatraensis (assembly GCF_032405125.1). Taxonomy (NCBI): domain Eukaryota; kingdom Metazoa; phylum Chordata; class Mammalia; order Artiodactyla; family Bovidae; genus Capricornis; species Capricornis sumatraensis. The sequence continues at coordinate 76,069,955 of NC_091082.1, forward strand.
CTTTTAGAACTAACACCCAAAAAAGATGTCCTTTTCATTATAGGGGACTGGAATGCAAAAGTAGGAAGTCAAGAAACACCTGGAGTAACAGGCAAATTTGGGCTTGTAATATGGAATGAAGCAGGGTAAAGGCTAATAGAGTTTTGCCAAGAGAATGCACTGGTTGTAGCAAACACCTTCCAACAACACGAGAGAAGACTCTACACATGGACATCACCAGATGGTCAATACCGAAATCAGATTGATTATATTCTTTGCAGCTAAAAATGGAGAAGCTCTATAGTCAGCAAAAACAAGACCGGGAGCTGACTGTGGCTCAAATCATGAGCTCCTTATCACCAAATTCAATCTTAAATTGAAGAAAATAGGGAAAACCACTAGACCATTCAGGTATGTCCTACATCAAATCCCTTATGATTATACAGTGGAAGTGAGGAATAGATTTAAGGGATTAGATCTGATAGAGAGACTGCCTGATGAACTATGGACAGAGGTTCGTAACATTGTACAGAGACAGGAATCAAGACCATCCCCATGGAAAAGAAATACAAAAAAGCAAAATGGCGGTCTGAGGAGGCCTTACAAATAGCTATGAAAAGAAGAGAAGTGAGAAGCAAAGGAGAAAAGGAAAGATATAAGCATGTGAATGCAGAGTTCCAAAGAATAGCAAGGAGAGATAAGAAAGCCTTCCTCAGCGATCAGTGCAAAGAAATAGAGGAAAACAACAGAATGGGAAAGACTAGAGATCACTTCAAGAGAATTAGAGATACCAAAGGAACATTTCATGCAAAGATGGGCTTGATAAAGGACAGAAATGGTCTGGACCTAACAGAAGCAGAAGATATTAAGAATAGGTGGCAAGAATACACAGAAGAACTGTATGAAAAAGACCTTCATGACCAAGATAATCACAGTGGTGTGACCACTCATCTAGAGCCAGACATCCTGGAATGTGAAGTCAAGTGGGCCTTAAGAAGCATCACTACATAAAAAGCTAGTGGAGGTGATGGAATTCCAGTTGATCTATTTCAAATCCTAAAAGATGATGCTGTGAAAGTGTTACACTCAATATGCCAGCAAATTTGGAAAACTCAGCAGTGGCCACAGGACTGCAAAAGGTCAGTTTGCATTCCAATCCCAAAGAAAGGCAATGCCAAAGAATGCTCAGACTACCACACAATTGCACTCATCTCACACGCTAGTAAAGTAATGCTCAAAATTCTCCAAGCCAGGCTTCAGTAATACATGAACTGTGAACTTCTAGATGTTCAAGCTGGTTTAGAAAAGGCAGACGAACCAGAGATCAAATTGCCAACATCCACTGGATCATGGAAAAAGCAAGAGAGTTCCAGAAAGAAAAAAAAAAAAACATCTATTTCTGCTTTATTGACTATGCCAAAGCCTTTGACTGTGTGGATCACAATAAACTGTGGAAAATTCTGAAAGAGATGGGAATACCAGGCCACCTGAACTGCCTCTTGAGAAACCTGTACGCAGGTCAGAAAGCAACAGTTAGAACTGGACATGGAACAACAGACTGGTACCAAATAGGAAAAGGAGTACGTCAAGGCTGCATATTGTCACCCTGCTTATTTAACTTATGTGAGAGTGCATCATGAGAAACGCTTGACTGTATAAAGCACAAGCTGGAATCAAGACTGCCAGGAGAAATATCAATAACCTCAGATATGCAGATGACACCACCCTTATGGCAGAAAGTGAAGAGGAACTAAAGAGCCTCTTGATGAAAGTGAAAGAGGAGAGTGAAAAAGCTGGCTTAAAGCTCAACATTCAGAAAACAAAGATCATGGCATTTGGTCCCATCACTTCATGGGAAATAGATGGGGAAACAGTGGAAACAGTGTCAGACTTTATTTTTCTGGGCTCCAAAATCTCTGCAGATGGTGATTGCAGCCATGAAATTAAGAGGCGCTTAATCCTTGGAGGAAAAGTTATAACCGACCTAGATAGCGTATTGAAAAGCAGAGACATTACTTTGCCAACAAAGGTCCGTCTAGTCAAGGCTTTGGTTTTTCCAGTGGTCATGTATGAACTGTGAAGAAAGCTGAATGCCAAAGAATTGATGCTTTTGAACTGTGGTGTTGGAGAAGACTCTTGAGAGTCTCTTGGACTGCAAGGAGATCCAACCAGTCCATTCTGAAGGAGATCAACCCTGGGATTTCTTTGGAAGGAATGATGCTAAAGCTGAAACTCCAGTACTTTGGCCACCTCATGAGAAGAGTTGACTCATTGGAAACGACTTTGATGCTGGGAGGGATTGGGGGCAGGAGGAGAGGGGACGACAGAAGATGAGATGGCTGGATGGCATCACCGACTCGATGGACATGAGTCTGAGTGATCTCCGGGAGTTGGTGATGGACAGGGAGGCCTGGTGTGCCGCAATTCACGGGGTCGCAGAGTCAGACACGACTGAGCGACCGAACTGAACTGAACTGAAAAACTAGCGATGTTGAGCATCTTTTCATGTACACGTTGACTTTCTGTGTATCTTCTTTGTAGAAATGTTCATCCAGGTTCTTTGTACATTTTTTAAATTGGGTTATTTGGGCTTTTTTTTTTTTTACTGAATTGTACAAGTTCTTTATATATTGTGCACATGAAACCCTCATCATATGTATAGTCTGCAAATATTTTTTCTTATTCCATAGGCTCTCTTTTCACTTTGCTGATGACTTGTTTTTCTCTGCAGAAATTTTTTAATTGGAGGTAGCCCCACTTCTTTACTTTTATTTTGGCTTATGCTTTAGGTATCATTTCCAAAAATTATTACCAAGACCTTATGTCAAAGAGCTTTGTGTTCATGTGTGCTAAGTCGCTTCAGTCATGTCTGACTCTTTGCAACCCTATGGACTGTAGCCTATCAGGCCCCTCTATCCATGGGATTCTCCAGGCAAGAATATTGGAATGGGCTGCCATTTTCCTCCTCCAGGGGATCTTTCTGAACCAGGGATCGAACCCGCATCTCCTAGGTCTTCTGCATTGGCAGACAGATTCTTTACCACTGGTGCCACCTGGGAAGCTTGAGGGAGCTTTCCTCCTGTTTTCTTCTAGGAGTTTCATGGTTATAGATCTTATACTTAAGTATTTAATCCATTTTTAGTCAATGTTGTGAGTGGTGAAATATATGGGTCCAGTTTCTTTTAACATGTGAAATTCAATTATCTCAGCACCATTTATTGATTTGCTAGTATTTTATTGAGAATTTTTGCATCTATATTTCTTGGGAATATTGGTTTGTACTTCCCTTTCCTAGAAAGTTCCTTTTCTGGTTTTGGTGTCAGAATAATGCTGACCTTGTAAAAGGAGTGTAGAAGTGTTCTGTTCTCTTTGATTTTTTAGAAGAGTTTGAAAAGAATTGGTTTTATATCTTTATTAAATGTTTGGTAAAAAATCAACAGTGAAGCCATATAGTCCTGGGCTTTTCTTTATTGGGTGACGTTTGATTACTGACTCAATCCCTTTTCTAGTATTGGTCTAATCAGTCTATCCTCCACTACCTCCTGCAGTTTGTTCATATTCATGTCCATTGATTCGGTGATGCTGTCTAAGCATCTCATCCTCTGCCATTCCTTTCGCCTTAAGCCTTCAATCTTTCCAAGCATCAGGAGGGTCTTTTTCAATGAGTCAGTTCTTTGCACTAGGTGGCCAAAATATTGGAGCTTCAGCTTCAGCAATAATCCTTCCAATGAATACTCAAGGCTGATTTCTTCTAGGATCTACTCTTTTGATCTCCTTGCAGTCCAAGGGACTCTCAAGAGTCTTCTCCAGCACCACAATTCAAAAGCATCCATTTTTCAGTACTCAGCCTTCTTTGATTATACAGACCTTTGTCAGCAAAGTGATGTCTCTGCTTCTTAACATGTTATGTAGGTTTGTCACTGCTTTCCTTCCAAGGAGCAAGCATCTCTTAATTTTGTGACTGAAATCACTGTCCACGGTGACTTTGGTGCCCAACAAAATACAATCTGTCACTTCTACCATTTCCCCTTCTATTTGCCTTAATGTTATGACTTCACTTATCATCATATAATGGCCTTTTTGTCTCTTTACCAATTTTAAAGTCTATTGTGTCTGATAAGGATATATACCCTTGCTTTTTGGTTGTTGTTAACACTTGCTTGTTAAGAGTCCCTTGGACTGCAAGGAGATCCAACCAGTCCATCCTAAAGGAAATCAGTCCTGAATATTCATTGGAAGGATTGATGCTGAAGCTGAAAAATCCAATACTTTGGCCACCTGATGTGAAGAACTGACTTGCTGGAAAAGCCCCTGATGCTGGGAAAGACTGAAGGCATGAGGAGAAGGGGACGACAGAGGATGAGATGGTTGGATGGAATCACTGACTCGATGGACATGAATTTGAGCAAGCTCCAGGAGTTGGTGATGGACAGGGAAGCCCAGCAAGCTGCAGTCCATGAGGTTGCAAAGAGTCAGACACAACTGAGTGGGGAACTGAACTGAATATCTGCTTGAAATGTCTTTTTCCATCCTTTCATGCTCTGTCTTCCTTTATCTTTAAGGCTAAAGTGAATCTTTCATAGGCAGCATATTGTTGGGTCTTGTTCTTTTATCCATTTAGTCATTCCATGTCTTTTAATTGAAGAATTTAATTTGTTCATGTTTATAGTTAAATTAAAAGACTTACTATTGCCATTTTGTTAAATGTTCTTTGGTTGTTTACAGATCTATTGTTCCCTTTCTTTAACTACTTCTTTCATTCTTCTAACCCAACAGCAATTTATTTGCAAACATATTAAAAATCTGACAATATTACATTTAGGGATGAGTATATTTTTATTTTGATGTCTTCTGGTATCAGTATGCTTTAACTTCTTAATTGTGTTCTTTTGAATGATTACTACAATATTTTCTCTTGTGATTACCATGAGGTTTACATAAATATCTTAAATTTATAATACCATATTTTAAACTGATAACAATTTAACCTGAACAGCATTTGTAAATTTAACATTTTTATTTCTCTTTCTTTTTCTCCTCATATGCTAGGTTACCGATGTTACAATTTACATTTTTTTTTGTATTATGTAACATGACATTATTGTAATTATGGTTATTTTTACTATTTTATTATGTCTTTTTTTAACTTTTAGAGTTTTTTGTGAATTACGCATCACTAGTACCATATTGAAGAATTAACTATGACTACCATTATCAGCGAGATTTACACTACCTTTCTATGTTTTCATGATGTTAATTAGTGTTCTTTTACTTCCACTCAATGAATTCACTTTAGTATTTCTTGTACGGCAGGTCTGGTGACAGTGAATGCTTTCAGCTTTTGTCTAGGAAAGTCTTCTCAAGAAGACATTCTAAAGGTCAGTTCTGAAGGAGAGCTTTGCCAGTATATAATTCTTGGCTGACAGCTATTTTCTTTCAATATTTTGAGTATGTCATCCTGTTGCATCCTGGCCTGAGAAGTTTCTGTTGAAAATCTGCCAACAATCTAATGGTGGTTCCCTTGTATAAAACTTCTCTCTTTTCTACTGCTGCTCTTAAAATTCTTTGTCTTTGACCTTTGACAGTTTAATTATAACATGTTTCAATGTAGCCCTGTTTCAGTCGAGTTCAGTTCAGTCGCTCAGTCATATCTGGCTCTTTGCAACCCCATCAACCACAGCATGCCAGGCCTCCCTATCCATCACCAACTCTCGGAGTTTACTCAAACTCATGTCCACTGAGTTGGTGATACCATCCAACCATCTCATCCTCTGTCGTCCCCTTCTCCTCCTGCCTTCAATCTTTCCCAGCATCAGGGGCTTTTCCAGTGAGTCAGTTCTTCACATCAGGTGGCCAAAGTATTGGCATTTCAGCTTCAACATCAGTCCTTCCAATGAATATTCAGGACTGATTTCCTTTAGGATGGACTGGTTGGATCTCCTTGCAGTCCAAGGGACTCTCAAGAGTCTTCTCCAACACCACTCCTCAAAAGCATCAGTTCTTCGGTGCTCAGCTTTCTTTTAAGTCCAACTCTCACATTCATACATGACTACTGGAAAAACCACAGCCTTGACTAGACAGATTTTTGTTGACCTTTGTAGCCTTATTTAGGTTCAACCTATTTGGCCTCATCCATCTGGGATGTTCCTTTCTGGCCTCAGATTCAGAAGCCTTTAGTCATTATTGCTTTAAATATTCTTTCTGTCCCTTCTCTTTTTTTTCTTCTGGAACTTTCACATTTTGATTGTTTCCATGTTTATTTTCATTGTGTCCCATTATTCCCATAGGTTTTCTTCACTCTTTTTCATTCTCTTTTCTTTTGCCCTTTTGACTGGGTATTTCCAATGTCTTATCCTCCAGGTTACTGACTCTTCATGGTCGAGTCTACCTCTGAAACTCTCTATTGAATTCTTCAGTTCAGTTATGGTATCTTTCAACTCTAGAATTTCTGAGCTTTTTTATGTTTGCTATTTCCTTGTCAAATTTCTCGTTTTTGTTTATTCATTGTTTACTAATTTTATTTAGCTTATTTGTGTTTTCTTGTAGTTCACTAAACTTACGAGAATTATTCTAAATTATTTTTTTGACAATTCATAGATTTCCATTTCTTTAGGGTTAGTTAATAGAGCTTTATTTTGCTTTTCTTTGCTGATGTCATTTTTACTTTATTTTTCTGACCCTTGATTCCTTACTGCACATTTGCATAATTAAGTCCCTCCTCCAGAATTCACACATTGCTTTAGCAGAGACTTTTTTACCAGTAAGTTTCGTTTGCATTACGAGACGTGTCTTTTGATAATGTCCTTAGACTAGTAGGGTCTGCTTGCTACTATGGTTTACTTGAGGGCAAGTCTGCTATTCAGATTCTGAGGACAGGAATGGGTGTTGTGCTGAGGCTGAGGATAGTTGGAAAAGACTGCTGGCTTGGTCCCTATCCAAGTAAGGCTGCAGGATGAGCTCTGTGGTTGTCTGGACTCTGGTCAGGCCGACTAGCTGGTTAGGATTGGATACCACATTCAGCAGTAGTGTGTGCACACATTTGTGCTCAGTCATGTCCAGCTCTTTGCAATCCCATGGACTATAGCCCATGAGGCTCCTCTGTCCATGGGATTCTCCAGGCAAGAATACTGGAGTGGGTTACCATTTCCTCCTCCAGGGGATCTTTCCAATTCAGGGATCCAACCTGTGTCTCTCGAGTCTCCTTAACTAGCAGGCATATTCTTTACCATTGTGACACCTGGGAATCCCCATTCGGTAGTAGATGGGGCTATCAATTAACTGTGCTGCACTGGACCCGGGGCCTGTGCAGCTGAACATTTGGGAACCAAATCAGTCCATAGGAGGCACTGAATTCCCCAGCCAGGTGAGACCACCAGTTTTGCTCTGCAGGCGGTGAACCCATAGATTGTCACTCTGTTCAAGTGCCACTGTAGCAAACCAAGCAATAAAAATGGTCCAATTCTTTGGCAACGACCAGGGGCCCATAAGAGGAAAATATATGGGCAGCTAAGATCCTATTTGATTTTTTTTTTTTAATGAAAAATGTTCCAAACCTAATAAACAGAAGTTTGGTGTGAGAATAATAAATGGAGTTCAGACAAGGCAATCTCAGTAAATCACCCCACATATTTTGAAGTTATTTCCCCAGTTTCTAACCCAATAGCTGAAATAGATCTTTTCAGGAACTGGAAAGTTCTCTAGACTGGCTCACTAGCCTAAGGCGTATACTCTTGATACCTCAGAAACAGATGCATGTACTAGAGAGCAGGGGCTAGATCCTACAGAAATAAAGAGGCTTGACAACTCAGTAATGAAGACAAGTCAGCACACAGTCATTTCAAGTGACTGAATATCTCCTCTAAAGAAAAAAATTCTTCACCCCACCAATAAGAAGGAGAGGCACAATATACCGTATGCCTCTTTCCATGTGAAAGGCAAAATAAGTCACACTTGGAGAAGATGTTCTGATACATTTACTAAATGACCTATCAACCACTGGCCTTGAGTGAGGTCAATAACAAGATAATGTTTTCTGGCTGGTTAGACGGTAGAATCAGCCAGTCGTCAGAACTTTTGCCATCAATGCTATGACCCAAAGATGCCAGGAAACTCAAAGGTTCTTAGGCAGATCAAGTTGTTGTATGGAGACTGTAACAAACTCCTCTAGGACAATCAGAGAGGAGTCCCCTTGGGTTCCAAAGGAAAGTCCTCTTTATCTTTTTTTTAATTTGGCTAAGATCCATATTTATTATTTTCAAAATAGATACAAAATTAGGAAGAGGCAGAACCAGAACTTGAAATTAGGTCTGACTGCTACCAAAGTCTGTATTCTCATTACTGAATCATACTGCTCCTCTTGGGACTATAGAAAGGCCCATACAACTCATCACTGAAACGACTGATTGACCATATTACCTAGAAAAAAGTTCTCTTATTATACAGGGATTTTCAACTATATTTTACACAGAATGTTAAATGTAGAATAGTTAAAATCAGTGATCACAAGGTGCCTATTAATCAGATGACAATGGGATTTTGTTTTCAATGATAACTACATAATATTCAATCTTTATCGGTACTAATAACAGTGAAATCTATCCTCTTCCCCTCTTTGGGGACATGTGGAGTAGGAAAAGGGAAGCCAATAATGGGCAGGCTGCACTTGAATCCAGCTACACTCACAAAGCAAGGCAAGTGGATTTTCCTTTTCAACATACAAATATGTCCTTGTAAGTCCAATATTAAATAAACAAACAAAAAAAGTTTCCTTGACCCACTGATAGAAGGCCCCTTTCAGAAGCTACTGCCTTGCTATTAGGTTGGCGTAAAAATAATGGCGGTTTCATATCGTTGAACTTTGCCCTTTGATATTAAATACACTCTTAAATAAAAGTGGTTAAGTTATACATCATTTTAATGTGCATTTCTTGCTTTATATTTCTTTGTGAATGACATTACTTGTTGTGTATTTTATAATTTTAGGCTACGGAAATGACATTAGACAAAAAGCAAATGAGCAAATTAATTTGTTCTTGTTGTTCAGTCGTTTAGTCGTGTCTGACTCTCTGCGACCCCACGGACTGAAGCATGCCAGGCCTCCCTGTCCATCACCATCTCCTGGAGTTTGCTCAAATCCATGTCCATTAAGTTGGTGATGCCATCCAGCCATCTCATCCTCTGTCATCCCCTTCTTCTCCTGCCCTCAATCTTTCCCAGCATCAGGGTCTTTTCCAATGAGTCAGCTCTTCGCAACAGGTGGCCAAAGTATTGGAGCTTCAGCTTCAACATCAGTCCTTCCAATGAACACCCAGGACTGATCTCCTTTAGGATGGACTAGTTGGATCTCCTTGCAGTCTAAGGGACTCTCAAGAGTCTTCTCCAACACCACAGTTCAAAAGCATCAATTCTTTGGCACTCAGCCTTCTTGATGGTCCAACTCTCTCATCCATATATTACTACCGGAAAAACCATAGCTTTGACTAGATGGACCTTTGTTGGCAAAGAGATGTCTCTGTTTTTTAATATGCTGTCTAGGTTTGTCATAGCTTTTCTTCGAAGGAGCAAGCATTTTTTTTTTTAATTTTCATGGCTGCAGTCACCATCTGCAGTGATTTTAGAGCCCAAGAAAATAAAGTCTGTCGCTGTTTCCATTGTTGCCCCATCTATTTGCCATGAAGTGATGGGAGACTGGATGCCATGATCTTCATTTTTGAATGTTGAGTTTTAAGCCAGCTTTTTCACTCTCCTCTTTCATCTTCATCAAGAGGCTCTTTAGTTCCTCTTCACTTTTTGCCATAAGAGTGTTGTCATCTGCATTCCTTATCTGCGATTTTCTTATTTGAGTTCAAAATGGGTCATAAAGCAGTGGAGACCACTTGCAACATCAACAACATATTTGGCCCAGGAACTGCTAACAAACATACAGGGCAGTGGTGGTTCAAGAATTTTTGCAAAGGAAATGAGAGCCTTGAAGATGAGGAATGTAGCGGCCAGCCTCTGGAAGTTGACAACAACCAACTGAGAGCAATCATCAAGAAGCTGATCCTCTTACAACTACATGAAAAGCTGTCGAAGAACTCAGCATTGACCATTCTATGGTCATTCAGCATTTGAAGCAAATTGCAAAGGTGAAAAACCTTAGTAAGTGGGTGCCTTGTGATTTGACCCCAAATCAAAATTATCATTTTGAAGTGTCATCTTCTCTTATTCTGTGCAGCAACAATGAACCATTTCTTGACTGGATTGTGTCGTGCAATGAAAAGTAAATTTTATATGACAACCAGAGACAATCAGCTAATTGGCTGGACCAAGAAGCTCCAAAGCACCTCCCAAAGTCAAACTTGCACCAAAAAAGGGTCACAGTCACTGTCTGGCAGTCTGCTGCCCGTATGATCCGCTACATCTTTCTGAATCCCAGTGAAATCATGACATCTAAGAAGTGTGCTCAGCAAATCAATGAGATGCACTGAAAACTGTGACACTTATAGTTGACACTGGTCAACAGAAAGAGGCCAATTTTTCTCCACGACAATGCTTGACCACACTTCGCATAATCACACTTCAAAAGCTGAACCATTTGGGCTACGAAGTTTTGCCTCTTCCACCATGTTCACCTGACCTCTTGCCAAGCAACTACAACTTCTTCAAGCATCTCAACACCTTTTTGCTGAGAAAATGCTTCCACAACCAGAAGGAGGCAGAAAATGCTTTCCAAGAGTTCACTGAATGCTGAAGCACAGATTTTTATGCTGCAAGAATAAACAAACTTATTTCTTGTTGGTAAAAATATGCTGATTGTAATGGTTCCTATTTTAATTAATAAAGTTGTATTTGAGTCTAGTTATAATGATTTAAAATTCACTGTCCAAAACTACAATTAGTTTCAGAGTGTATAATTTATAGCAAGATATGAATGACCATGGCATCTGAGCTGTATGTGATCTGGATGGCATAAATTCTGGCATATCCACCTTCAAGAAAAAAAAAAAAATACACAGGTCCCTGTGTATTTTGTATAGTTGGGCTCCAGCAAGTCCTAAAGACACAGGTTGCCCAAGCATGTTGCATATACCTCTTACCCCAGTTGGCCTAGCCCTGCTGCTGTGCCAGCTCTTTTCAAGTCTCATGGTAAGAGTATACCAAACAACATTCCTTCAGAACAGTCAAATCACTTCATAGTGAAGGAAAAAGCTAGGGGCCATGGGATTCACTGGTATGATCATATTCATCATCATTTACATGCACAGATATTAGACAATCAGTCATTAGAGACTTGTTCACAGTGTCCAAAAGGATCCAAAAGTTGAAAAGTTGGAGTGGTACCATGCAAGATACAGTAAATGCTCTGAAATAGAAGCAAATCTATGGAACCTAACAATGGTTTCATTAGTTGGAAGCTGACAGTTTCAGACATCTTCTAATAATGGGTAAAAGTGAGGGAAATTATGGTATGGCACTGGTGATTATTTCTGATGAGCCAAAAGAATAAACTGGCAGCTACTGCCTGGAGGACAAGAAAAAGAGTATGGCCAGAGGCCAGATTATCTTTTGTAAAATCCCCCTGGTATAGTCAAGTCTAGGGGAAGAGTTAATTAATTAACCTACTCTGTGCCAGGCACTGGAATAGGCATTTGGAATACTGAAGTGAAAATATGGGCAAGACTAGAATCATCCTGACCCCAAAAATCATGTGAAGAGTTGACTCATTGGAAAAGACCCTGATGCTGGGAGGGATCGGGGGCAGGAGGAGAAGGGGACGACAGAGGATGAGATGGCTGGATGGCATCCCTGACTTGATGGACGTGAGTCTGAGTGAACTCCGGGAGTTGGTGATGGACAGGGAGGCCTGGCGTGCTGCGATTCATGGGGTCACAAAGAGTTGGACACGACTGAGTGACTGAACCGAAACCGACCCCAAAAAAGAGAGAGGCAAGGGATTATCTAAAGAGTTATGCAGAAGCATAGCATCAGCATCCCTCTGTTCTAAGCAATCCAAGATATTTAAACCAGAATATCCTAAGTCTGGACTCTGATCATTTCACTCTTCAAAATCTTAGTAGCCATCTACCAACATATCTCACCTCTGCCACCTACTGAATTACGTGATACCCTCTCACCATGGATGAGCTTTCTGGCATTATGCCCGCTACCTCTCTGTCTCTACAGAATGCTATGACTTTCTGTTCTCCAAAGCACACACCATGTTTTTACGATACTGTACCTTTGCTTACCCTGTGCTCTCCATCTATACTGTTACATCTCTACCCATTAAAATTCCATCCATCAGTTACGGCGCATCTCCAACGGCACCTCCTACATAATACCTTGCAAATCTACTGCCCAAAACATATAATCTCTTCTTCTTTTGGATTTTTCAGAGTATTTCGCATTTCTTCTCTTACATCAGTCATAGTATTCCATATTATAATTATTCGTGGACTTCTCTTCTCATTTTAGAATGGAAATAATTTAAATATTTTTCTTTGTGGATCCTAAAGCACCTGGTAGGTATCCCCTCGCAAAATATGACCGAATAAGATTATTGGATGAATTCGGCACATTATGCATCAACTGCTAACACATGAAATGACACACGTTCTGTGCGAAGAAAAGTTAAATCACCTATGTCCAATATGACAAAGGTGCTTACTGGAAAGCAACTAGCCTTCTAACATGACTTCTTGTACTAGAGAGGCTGGAAAACTGGGACCTGGGGACACATATCAGCCAGAGTTTTTGTACTTTCCAGAAATTTGATTATATATATACATATATATATAATGACTTGGGCTCCTCACAGGACTTGGACACCAAGAAAGCAAACACAATCACATTATAGTTGGAAGTGGGTATGAGTGATGGAGACAGTGACTCACTAAAGGAAACTGGCCAGAGACTCATTTGCCTGCTTACAGCAATGTCCTGTGCAGGCCCAAAGGCAGCAAGTGTCACGTGCCATTTACTCAGATGGCATTTCTCTTTCTTCTAGTTCAATTTTATAACTACATTTGGCTGGGATATTATGTCTGTAGTTTTTCACTGTGCATTTCCTAGAAAAGACACATCAGCCAGTTGTTAGAAGGAATCATTACTTGTTTTCATGGAATCTGAAACGGATTTTTTGATTAAATTTCTTTGACTTATTTATAACATGTCACACTGAAGTATTTTCCCCAGACAGTAAGGCTTTAATGAATTTTAAATTCTAGGCTTCATAAGAGATTTTAAATATCCAAAGCAATTAAATTCTTTATAAATTAAATCCTTCCTGTGTAATGTGTCAAGGTTCTAACCATTATTTGAAAATAATTGTTTTATTTGTTTAGCACTATGTTACACAGCTTTTGTTCTTTGTTGTTCCTGGCTTTCACTAATAACAGTGGAACAACAATAGAGTATTCTATCATTTTTATTATGCTATATGCCCCCACTTCCCCTCATTTTATATTAAATACAATAGGTAGAAAATAATCACACCATCAAATCTACTGACAGAAAACCATAGTAATGCTTTCATGCCTGACTAGGAAACACTGATTGTTACCATCCTTCAAAATCAAAAGACATTAATACTGCACTGCAAACACTCAATATGAACGGGTCTTAAATTCCTGCTGCACCAAATTCTCTCAGCTTCCCAAAGATAGCCAAACCTTCAAGATTCCATCTTCAATTTTTTTCAGTATCAGATCATACATCATACTACTAAGTAATAAAACTCAATGATAGAACACAGGCTTTTATGTCAGTAAAAAGCTTTTGCAAAGTTGTTCATGCAGACTGCTGTGTCAGGCACACATGCCTGGTATATTTCTCTCTAAAAGCAGTTCCTTAATGGCTCTCTCTGGGGTGCTGAGTTAATTATTAGTCTTAATTTATAGTGCTCTCCATTCAAGAATTATAAAGTCTTCTCCACTCATAAACTTACTAATAGGATATACTGTTACAGTATTTCCACAGAATATCTTGACAATGTATTAAGCCTTAATATACATTTGAAAGCCTTAAAAAAAAAAAAAAACTGTATACTTTTGTCCAAAACCTGCAACTTCTAGAAATTTATCCTAAGAAAACAATTACTCTGAAAGATGGCATCATATATGTGCATAATAATGTTAGATGCAACATTGTTAATCATATTAAAAATTAGGAAAAACCTAAATATCTAGCAATAAAAGACTGGCTAAGAAAATGACAGTACGTTTTCTTACATGGTGGCTACCAAGCATATATTAAATATGTTCTAGAAAAATATTTATTAGCATGCAAAAAAGTCACAATAGATTGTTAAATGAAAAAAAAATCACATCACTCAAATACTATTTTGTTCAAATATGTATCAAGAAAAGGAGTGGACTGCTTACAAAGCCAGTACACTTCAGTTCCAACCCCCACTTTGCACCCGCCCTTCTAAAGTCAGGCATATCTTTGCTCAAGAGGAAAGGAACAGCTTCAGTCACTGCCCTAGATTGGAGGTCACCGTCTATATCCCAGGGATCATCTGGGAATTCATGAGCCTGCAGACTAGCAGACCTACCTCCATATCTGCCAGGTCTGCAAACACACACCTCAGAGAATCTTCTACAGCATTCAGATCCTATTTTTGTCCCCTAAAAGAAGGATCTGAATGAGTCACTGCCTAGTCACTGCCTAGTCACTGCCTAGACGGAAACACCTTTCTAGATTTGATATAGAATGTTGTTCTTGTTGTTTAATCACTAAGTCATGTCTGATTCTGTGCAAACTCATGGACTGCAGCCCGCCAGGCTCCTCTCTCCACACGATTCTCTAGGCAAGAATAACAGAGTAGGTTACCATTTCCTTCCCCAGGGGATCTTTCTGACCCAGGGATCAAACCCTCATCTACTGCTTGGCAGGAGGATTCTTTACCACTGAGCCATCTGGGAAGCCCATTTCTATAGAATATGTTATTTCAAAATTGTTGTCTTATGAAGAAGCAATAAATGATTGCTCAACCCAAAATGTGGCAGGGGGGAGGATAATCAAACAAAATATTAAACAGTAATTTGTTATTTTTCTGGATTGTGTGACATTTGTGGTCATTTTCAAGTTTGTAAAATTCATGATTTCTGTGATTTCCTTTACCTTTCTATATAAATATTCATTTTTGAACTCAAATTTGTATCTATGCTTGTGTGTTCTTTTAAAAGTCCTCCAAAATGTAAAAGTTTGGATCTCATAAAAGTTCTAGATTCATTCCTGATCTAGAAAAAGTACTGAAAAGACCAAAATATACGTGGCATTAACAATGAAGAAACCAATCATGTTACGGGGGATTCTTATCTTGCTCTGTTTTCCATGTTTCCTACACTATGTAATTATACTTTTTTAAAAAACATACAATAGGAAATGTTTAGAGAATTGCAGTATTTTTTGTATCCTATCATACATCCTATATCTTAACTAACCCCCTACGCTGAATTTAAAATATGATTTAAAAAATAAACACTATATCCTATATCATAACTAACCCCTTAGGATGAATTTAAAATATGATTAAAAAAATAAGCACTACACACACTCTATCCACTTGGGCACATAAGAAAGATGCCTTACGTTCAGTTAGCACTCAGTGACTGAGTACAAAACATTGGGGAAAAAACTCTTTAAAAATATAGTCTTTATATTTAATTGAGAGAAATATCTTGCTAATTACATTTTTAATATTGGAAGCTTATTAAATTACCTAAATTAGCCTATGAATTGACCTGCCCATAGATTAATTAAAAGCTATTCCGGGAAAACATAAAATTGCAACCAACCCAAGAAATTATTAAACACCTCTCACAGATACGAGCCCTTCTTTAGGTATGAAGGAACACAAAATAATTACACTGAGAGAGTTTCTCGGTGGAGGTTTATAATTGAATAAGGATGTACAATGAAATAATTCATGAACAAAACTAACATCCATTACCACTTGTGTAAAAGTACACGGCAGAAACATCTGAAGAACAAGGCAGTATATATATATATTAAGATTCTGATTAGGTAGCACAAATTTGGAAGGATTTAGAGAAGGAAATAAATCAATGTGTGTAGATATCCTGAATGAGGTCTTACAGAATATGGTAAGACAGGACTGGAAAAGGCCTTCCAGATTATATAAATGTATTTCTTTAAAACTCAGGGTAAATGTGAGCATAGCAGGGCTAAGAAACAGGAGGGAGACCAAAATGAAGGAAGCAAATCGTATTTGTAGAGGAGAGTTGGACTGTGAAGAAAGCTGAGGGCTGAAGAATTGATGCTTTTGAACTGTGCTGTTGGAGAAGACTCTTGAGAGTCCCTTGGACTGCAAAGAGATCCAACCAGTCCATCTTAAAGGAAATCAGTCCTGGTGTTCATTGACTGATGCTGAGGCTGAAACTCCAATACTTTGGCCACCTCATGCGAAGAGTTGACTCATTGGAAAAGATTCTGATGCTGGGAGGGATTGGAGGCAGGAGGAGAAAGGGATGACAGAGGATGAGATGGCTGGATGGCATCACCGATTCGATGCACATGAGTTTGGGTGAACTCCGGGAGTTGGTGATAGATAGGGAGGCCTGGCGTGCTGCGATTCATGGGGTCGCGAAGAGTCGGACTGAGTGACTTAATTGAACTGAACTGAAAGATTCATATGGACTTTTTAAAAGATGACTAGAGAGTGACATTTGAAAAAATTCATCTCTGCTGTGAAATATAAACTAAGAAATCAGTGACCTAAATAAGTTTTAACTGAGGAAATGCTCTTGATTAGAAAAACAAAAATGCAAATTATTGTAATTATTCATCCAAGTCCAGTTTTGTTAACCTAGATTTATTTGCATAACTAACTCTCTCCTGTTGAAACCTGAAAATATGGACATATGTTAAAATATACACATATATCTTTTATTTATTAGCAAATGTCAATAACTGAACCAGAATAATTTGCATGTTTTATATAGATATGGATAGATTAAGAAATCAAGTTTATAAGAATCCATTTCATGGTAACTTGGTGTACTCTGGCCAGGCATAATTCTCAGTAGTGAAAGGGAATTATTTTTCACATGTCCACCAGGTACTCTATTAAATCTTTTTAAAAATATGATGGTTAATTCATTTCCTGGTAGAGAGAGAACATTTTCTCCTCTAGTTTAGGGTTTCAGGAGATAATATGGTATACTAAAGAATTTCAGCCAAAAAAATTAAAAAAAAGAAATTTCTGGTTCAGAAATGATGCAGATTTTGAGCCACTTAACTATATGTTCAAATCAAATATTATGGATCTTTCATAGGAAAGTTTAAAACTGTCAAAGTAGAGTATAAAACATAAGAAAATGAAAATATGACATATGTTGAAAACAGAAATAAGAATATGAAAATAAACAGACTATTGTTCTTTCATTCCTAAATAAAAGAAGACTTATTAGATCAAAGAGCCCATAAGTACAACACAGGCATACTGAGAGTATGAATTTTTAACTATCCTAAATTTCTCTCAGATTCATGAACATCAGTCTTTGTGACCCATATTTCCCCAAAATAAAATGATCAGAGGGTACAAAAAGATCAACATTAGAGTTAACAAGAGCCACTTCTAAGTTCACTGATACCTAGTGTCAGTTCAGTTCAGTTCAGTTCAGTCACTCAGTCGTGTCCGACTCTTTGCGACCCCATGAATTGCAGCACGCCAGGCCTCCCTGTCCATCACCAACTCCCGGACTTCACTCAGACTCACATCTATCGAGTCAGTGATGCCATCCAGCCATCTCATCCTCTGTCATCCCCTTCTCCCCCTGCCCCCAATCCCTCCCAGCATCAGGGTCTTTTCCAATGAGTCAACTCTTTGGGTGAGGTGGCCAAAGTACTGGAGTTTCAGCTTTAGCATCATTCCTTCCAAAGAACACCCAGGGCTGATCTCCTCCAGAATGGACTGGTTGGATCTCCTTGCAGTCCAAGGGACTCTCATGTCTTTGCCAACACCACAGTTCAAAAGTATCAATTCTTCAGCACTCAGCTTTCTTCACAGTCCAACTCTCTCATCCATATATTATTAATGGAAAAACCATAGCCTTGACTAGACGGACCTTTGCTGGCAAAGTAATGTCTCTGCTTTTGAATATGCTATCTAGGTTGGTCATAACTTTTCTTCCAAGGAGTAAGCGTCTTTTCATTTCATAGCTGCAATCACAATCTGCAGTGATTCTGGAGCCCAAAAAAATAAAGTCTGACACTGTTTCCACTGTTTCCCCATTTATTTCCCATGAAGTGATGGGACCAGATGCCATGATCTTTGTTTTCTGAATGTTGAGCTTTAAGCCAACTTTTTCACTCTCCTCCTTCACTTTCATCAAGAGGCTTTTGAGTTCCTCTCCACTTTCTGCCATAAGGGTGGTGTCATCTCATATCTGAGGTTATTGATATTGCTCCCGGCAATCTTATTCCAGCTTGTGCTTCTTCCAGCCCAGCGTTTCTCATGATGTACTCTGCACAGAAGTTAAATAAGCAGGGTGACAATATACAGCCTTGACCCACTCCTTTTCCTACTTGGAACCAGTCTGTTATCCCATGTCCAGTTCTAACTTTGCTTCCTGACCTGATATAGGTTTCTCAAGAGGCAGGTCAGGTGGTCTGGTATTCCCATCTCTTTCAGAATTTTCCACAGTTGATTGTGATCCACACAAAGGCTTTGGCATAGTCAATAAAGCAGAAATAGATGTTTTTCTGGAACTCTCTTGCTTTTTCCATGATCCAGCAGATGTTGGCAATTTGATCTCTGGTTCCTCTGCCTTTTCTAAAACCAGCTTGAACATCTGGAAGTTCACGGTTCACATATTGCTGAAGCCTGGCTTGGAGAATTTTGAGCATTACTTTACTAGTGTGTGAGATGAGTGCAATTATGCGGTAGTTTGAGCATTTTTTGGCATTGCCTTTCTTTGTGATTGGAATGAAAACTGATCTTTTCCAGTCCTGGCATATTGAGTGCAGCACTTTCACAGCATCATCTTTCAGGATTTGAAATAGCTCCACTGGAATTCCATCACCTCCACTAGCTTTGTTCGTAGTGATGCTTTCTAAGACCCACTTGACTTCACATTAGGAGAATGTGGCTCAGACGGTAAAGCATCTGTCTACAATGCAGGAGATCCGGGTTTGATCCTTGGGTTGGGAAGATCCCCTGGAGAAGGAAATGGCAATCCACTCCAGGACTATTGCCTGGAAAATTCCACGGACAGAGGAGCCTGGTAGGCTACAGTCCATGGCGTCGGAAAGGGTTCAACATGACTGAATGACTTCTCTCACTCACCTAGTATCAGGTCCAGGTCAAAGGCCACCTGGGGCCTCTCTGACAGGCATACAAATGGCATGAATGCCACCACCCTTCCCTCACTACTCCTATTCTCAAAAGGTTCCCAGGGTGCGAAAATAACGGCCCCAGCCATAATCCTCCCACTGCTCATTATGACTGGGGTCACATAGAGAAAATTCACTTGCACTGCAACCTATCACCAACTCTGGATATTCACTCAATTTCTTAAAGAAATGCTTAATGGTGCAAATTTTACTTTACTTTTTTTATTTAGTTTTTACTTCTTATTCAGCCCCTCCTCCTAGGTCACTGGCATAGCTCCCCTGGGAGGCAGAGCCATTTGCTACTCTGGGTTTACACCATTAACCAGGTATTTACGGCTGGCTGAGCTGGTAAGGAATACAGTCAGGCATCACTTTTCTGCCCCATCCTCAATTCCGTATTTTACCTCTACTCACTACTCAGGTATTTATTTGCTATACTAACAGAGGTATGGGCTTCCCTGGTGGCTCAGATGGTAAAGAATCCGCCTGCAACACAGGAGACCTGGGTTTGATCCCTGTTGGGAAGATCCCCTGGAGGAGGGTATGGCAACCCACTCCAGTATTCTTGCCTGGAGAATCCCCAGAGGGGCCTGGTGGGCTGCAGACCATAAGGTTACAGAGAGTCGGACACAACTGAGCAACCAAGCACAGCAATAGAGGTATACTCCCACTTTAGAAGCAAGAGTTGAGGGTCAAGAAAAGGGTAAGGAGAGAGTAGGTTGGTGGCGGATGGACTGTGAGGTATAGCTTCTATTCCCCAATAATCCTCCTGGACTCTGCTGGAACACTTGGCTTGGTCAATTAGAAGGAGGTGAAGAGGAGCCAGGCTGCAAGAGCTGTGGCCTGGGTGACATCCTGGCTCTTCTGCTTTTCCATCTATAAAATTGCCGTGATGATTAGATCATTATTTTATAGTCTGATAAATAGTAAGCCCTCTGGATAGAAAAATTAGGTCTTGAGAACAAAATTTTTCCTTTGAATTGCCGACTTGGTAAGTTAATGTGAAAATTGAAAAAATATCTTGTAGATCTTCCTATGATATAGAATATTGCCTTTCTAAAGTACATACATAATTGAAAACTGTGAACAGTGTCAGAAAATCCTCAGTTCTTGCTCTCCAAAGGCCTAGTTCATAAAAGAGAAAACTTAATGGCTGGTTTCTGCCTAAGGAGAGAAAAGTCCATTGCAAAGTTGAGATATTTTTGCTTAAAAAGAAAGTGAAAGAAAAAATATAAGGGGAAAAAAAGGATATTATTAGCAGAACACTGTTCCCACTATCTCAGACTTATCACATGAAGAACCCAAGCAAGCCATTTTGGGGACAGCTCAACTTTTCAACATCAGCTCTTGGAGGTCATTAAAAAGTAAACTTCAATAAAAAAGGATGTTTATTTAGGACAGTATCTACCCCCAAAAGAAAAAACCTTAAAAATGCTTCCAATAGAAGATAATCACAGCCATAACACAATGTAAAAATAGAAGCAATTTCTCAGATTCAAAAATGAATCTCAAAACTTTAAAAATGGCAACCAGACCTCAACTTGCAACATATGATCTCTAATGAATAGGAGTTTTGTCATTTTCTGACCTCTGTAAAGAGTAAAAAATAAAATCTCTCAGCTATGCAATGAAGGATGATATAGTCTGATTTATTTATATCTAGTTCCACCTAAAGGATCCTGTTATGCTTAAATTTTTCTCCCAAGAGGCATGCATTTAGAATGAAAACAAGTTGTCAGTTTCTCTCCAGCATACCAATTAAAACTTCCACACTTGGTGGGATAAACGGTGGTTTGAGGCTTGAGGTTGCAGGGGAAATAGGAAAATTTTTAAATCTGACTTTATTTGCTTCATTATCCACGCATCACACTGGTTAGTCAATTATTATTTCAGTAACTGTCATTATCACAAAGCACTGATTTCTAGTAATACCTATCTCACTTATTCATAAATGTATTCTAATCCCTGTTTTAAAGAACATTCTGTTCATTGGAATAGGTTACAGCACTTTGACACAAGACTAGAACCTAATCAACCTAAATTTTTCTCAAGGATAGTCTTAGAAACACACTTAGTAATCAATCCTACAGGATGTAAGCAAATAATAACCGTAAGAGAAGAAAATGCTACAAGTTACACCATATTCAAGGCATATCAAAAGGTATGAGAAGACCTGCAGTAGAGAACACTTGAGTATTTTTCATCTAGTGCTTGTAAATTTTGTTTTTGCTACAAAACTTTTTTTGCACAGAACATCTATAAACATCCTAAACATCGATCATATTTGGCCAGCCCATTGGGAAATGCTGGATTAGACAGCAGTAAGGCAAAAAGCTGTATGGATGATATTTTAGAGTCCTAGGATGTGTCCCATGATTCTTTGATTTATGGTGTTCTAGGACTTTTCAAGAAGGAATGCACTTTTATGTTATTCTGTAATGAACTTTCTGAATCACGACATAAATCTCAGTAACAGTTCATTTGTATTCCACTTTCATTTCAACCAAGCCATTTATTATGCTCACCCTAAGAGCAAAGCGTTCACAACAACCCTGTGTGGGTAGCAATTATTATTTCATTTTACAAATGAGGAAGCTGAGTTCAGAAAGGTTAATTAATTTGTGTAAGATCACATTGTTATTAAGGGGCAAAAGCAAAGTCTGTTTCAAAAGTCAGTACATTTTTCTAGTACCTTAGAATGCAAAATGAATATGAATATTAACTTTTTTGAGCACTTGTTATAGAGTCTTCCTGCATTCAGCCCTAAGGATTCAATATTTAGCAAAAATAGACAAGACTCTTGCCATCATGGAGCCAGATGCCAGAGGGTAAAACCAGCACTAGTCAAGTAATCATGAATATGTCCAAGGCACTATGATAGTGATTCAGGGAAATATAGATTATACATTTCATTGAAGATGTTACCAACTAATCGAGTGCTTTATAAAATGAGAAACTAACAATAGTAGTAAATAACAATATAAACTTAAAATACAACTAATCTTCAGTTCAGTTCAGTCGCTCTGTCGTGTCCAACTCTTTGCAACCCCATGCACGCCAGGCCTTCCTGTCCATCACCAACTCCCAGAGCTTACTCAAACTCATGTCCATCGAGTCAGTGATGCCATCCAACCATCTCATCCTCTGTCATCCTCTTCTCCTCCTGCCTTCAATCTTTCCCTTTTCCAAAGAGTCAGCTCTTCATATCAGGTGGCCAATTAATATTCCGGACTGATTTCCTTTAGGGATGACTGGTTTGATCTCCTTGCAGTCCAGGGGACTCTCAAGAGTCTTCTCCAACACCATACTTCAAAAGCATCAATTCTTCGGCACTCAGCTTTCCTCATGGTTCAACTCTCACATCCATACATGACTACTAGAAAAAACCATAGCATTAACTATACAGACCTTTGTCGGCAAAGTAATGTCTGTCTTTTAATACGCTCTCTAGGTTGGTCATAGCTTTTCTTTCAAGGAGCAAGCGTCTTTTAATTTCATGGCTGCAGTCACCATCTGCAGTGATTTTGGAGTCCAAGAAAATAAAGTCTCTCAGTTTCCATTGTTTCTCCATCTATTTGCCATGGAGTGATGGGACCAGAGGCCATGATCTTAGTTTTTTGAATGTTGAGTTTTAAGCCAGCTTTTAAGCCAGTTTTAAGCCTCCTCTTTCAAGAGGCTCTTTTTCTTAAGAGGGGAATACATGACTCCCAGAATCAAAACTGACTATGTGAATAAGAACCTCCAGATATTTATAATAGCTCTGGGGAGAACATTGGACTTTCCAAAGGACATGAGATGGGGAGGTGTGACATACTTACCTAAGCCTTAAAGGTTACTCAGCTGAGAGGACACAACAGGTAGGCAGAACAATGAACCAACCTTTGTTGCTACAGTATAGAGGTAAAGATATAAAGACACTTATTTATTCATCAACAAATAATTACTGAGTTACAATTATGTGTCAGGCACTATGTTGCATTTGGAGCAGATTGTAAAGGGCTTTTTTAAACCAAGACAAAATGTTTAGCCAGCCAAGCAAATTCTCATTCCTGGCTCCACTATACAGAAGTTGCATGAGGGTGAACAAAGGACACTGTAAATTTCATTTTCATCATCTATGGAATAGATGTGGCAGGAAAATAGACTTCATTGGCGCTTTTGTGATATTTAAACCAGAAAGTGTATGGGAACAGCTTTCCAGAGTGACTGGAGTATAGTGCGAGCTCAATAAATACCAGTGATCAGTAGTCAACAGTAGTGAAGAGTCTTGGGAGTTTTCTGAGGATAGACAGGACGCGACCAATGAATGACTGGAGAAGATTAATTGGCAGTGAGGTTAAAATTGGTTGCAGTAGGGAAGGATGAAGCCATGTGCTCTACCATACCAGACAGAAAGGCAGGCTGGGTATGGGATGAAAAGAGAGTGGGGGCAGGCGTCATGATCTTCAGAACTACAGGTGAGAAATGTATCAGGGGAGAATGGATAGGACAGTACTGAACCTCAGACAATCCTGAATGCTTATTGGTCAAGGACATTTTCATTGACTGTCAAGTTGTTACATATTTGAACATGGTGATTTCGCAGCATGTCCTGCCCCTCCAATAGCATGGCCCCAGCCCACTGCTTGGTTCAAAATGATTCAAGATTCAACAGTGACCTATGAAAAAATGAAAAGCATCACTTTAAAAGTCATATAGGCACTATTACGTACGAGCCTTTCTGTGTATTTTCTATTTAACAAATTAGACAGCAAAGAAATTGAAAACTGAACTCAGCATTTAAAATCCTACAAAAGAAATGCTTTAGCGTTTCTCTTCATCCCTGCTTAACTCCAGAAATGTTTCCCAGGAGCCCCACAAAATGAGCAAGAGTGTTCAGGCGGTTTTATGAATAATGAGTCCTGATTATATTCAGACCCAATGCAAGGCAGGCAGACCAATAATGCCATCAAAGGGATATTTAGGGTGACAGCCAGGCCAAGAGGTAGTGTGTGGGAGCATTTGTGTCAGAACTAGGAGGGACTGGAAAGATCATCCATTAGAATTCCTCACCCACTGTTCTGTGGGCCGTTGACCCAACATGTTCAAGGATGCAACGATCTACCTGAAAAATGCCATGAGGGAGACCACAGATATTTTAGGGTTTGTGAAAGTACTGGTTGTTAAGAGTTTCACTTAAATGATTTGAAATTCTGCACCCACATGCGTTGGCTGAGGGCGTCTTAGAACCTGGTGTTCTCATCGCCAATTTCTTCTGAATTCTTTCAAAAGACAACTTCAATTCATTAACAATAGGTAGCAAATGAAGCATTGTACTTTCTGTGGTTCTCTAATTATGTTTCAATTCCAGTATATTCAGCAAACAAATTGTATTTGCAAAACAAAATCCACCATTTATGAAATGGAAATAATAACAAAAATGAAAAAGAATGAAAGAAATATAGTAAGAGACAAAGGGATAAGAGTAGCTGAAGAAAAGCACTTCCTAAAAACAAATATTGGTAACTTTTAAAAACACATAGGATTTCCATTAACAGCAGATTGAAAGCCATGGGCCATAAAACATCTGGAAATGCTAGATAAGAGAGTTTAAACACTTTTAAATGCATTGCTGAGCTTGTAAGAAAGTAACAAATCTCCAGGTGCCATAAATAAAGTCATGACTATAAAAGCCAGCCCAGCAGATGCCTATTTCCAGTAAACCTGAACTTTCAGTTTTAGTAGGTGGCTCTTTGCATATAAATAGCAAATTAATAAAGATAAGAGAAAGAAATCACAAAAATAGCAACACAAATCAAAGCAGACTTCTCAGTTATGTGCAAACAAATAAGAAAACATAGATGAAATGAATTGCTTTCTAGAAGAGTCAAAAGCAGTACGATAATTTTTATTCTCTGATACAAACAGTCAACTCATTTGGAAAAGACCCTGATGCTGGGAAAGACTAAGGGCAGGAGAAAGGGGTGACAGAGGATGAGATGGTTGAATGGCATCATCAAAACAATGGACATGAGTTTGAACAAACTCCAGGAGATGGTGAACGACTGGGAAGCCTGGTGAGTTGTAGTCCACGGGGTCACAGAGTCACACATGACTTAGCTACTGAACAACAACAACAATTTTCATTAGATCAAGGATAAGTCTTAGCTTGTTAACTATTGCCACAACTGACTAGCAGAGTTCTCAACCTACTAACCAAGGCAAATAATGAACAGAAAGAAATAAGTCAGGCTCTCTGACTACACATGCACAGAAGGGCTCCTTGGAGGTCAAAAGGAAGGGGGCGTCACCTCATAGTAAGTGAGGTGGACTACCCATAGGCCTCATCACTAGAATCCATCTTGGCTAAGAGATACATGTGCACACATGGGAGGACCCTGAGATACACCAAATACGGACTCAGAATCAGGCAAAGCAAGATGACTGGCCAAAGGAAACCCAGAAGAAATGCCCCATAAATGTGATTCAAACTGTCATAAGGGCATGACTCTCTGAGCCTACCCATGTGTCTGTGCATACATACTCTTTTCCTCCTAATAAACACTTTCTTGTTTCACTACTTTCCATCTCTCTGTGGAAATCCATTTCTATACAGCTGACAGGCCAGGGTCTCGCCACTGACCACGGTCCCTAGTGGTCTAGTGGCTCACTGCTCTCCCTACCTCTGCCCGACCTTGACCTCTGGCCAAGAACCTTGCTTCAAGCCGATTCAGACCAAAGTCACCAGAGATCAGTAACATGTACATTTTTTTCAAGATGAGATCATCATAAACCTGGAAAATCCAAGAGAATTCACTAGAAAACTATTATACTGCAAAAATATGAGAATTCAAAAGAGGATCGAGTTCAAAATTAATTCAAATGACAGGCAAAACCACTAGGCACACACTAGAGGAGAAGACACTCAAAACAGTATCAAAAATATCAAATATCTAAAAATAAACTTAGTCTAAGTATGAAAACTTTCTATGCAGAAATGTTTTAAATGTGACTGAGAGATACATTAGACCTTGGAAAGTGGGAAAACATACTATGCTATTATCAGATAGGAAAATTCATTGTTACCAAGATGCCAGTTTTCCCTAAATAAATGTTTATTACCATTGCAACTATTTATAAAACAAAATGGGAGTTACTTTTTATATAAGCAAGCTGATTCCAAAATTCCCATGGAGGGGGGGAACAAAAAATATTCTGAAAAAATTTAAAGAGAAATGATGACTAGACACGGTAGACCCACCAGATATTGAAGTCTATTTTAAAGGTACAATAATCAATGGATCAGAACAAAGGATCCAGAAATAGGGGCAAATACATTGCAGTCTTTGTGTCTTTCTATTCCCAAAAATAATGACTGATTACTGGATAAATTTATTATTCAATAAATAGTGCTGTATCAACAGGGTAGCCTTATAGGAAAAACTACTTCATTCCTCTTCCATTCTTTACTCATGCTCAATCATGTCTGATTCTGTGGCCCCATGGACTGTAGCCTGCCAGGCTCCTCTGTCCAGAGGATTTTTCAGACATGAATACTGGAGTGGTTTGCCATTTCCTTCTCCAGGGAATATTCCTGACCCAGGAATGGAACCCACTTCTCTTACAGCTCCTAAATCAGCAGGCAGATTCTTGACCACTGAGCCAACTGCAAAGCCATTTTATTCTTTACATATATATATATATATATAAGTAGAAAAGAAAATAAAACCATAAACCATTAGCAAATACCAAGGGAAAAAAAAATATTTTATCTTTCATCTTAAGGTATAAAAGGCCTTTCTAAGTTTGGCCAACAGATGTGAAGAACTAATTCATTGGAAAAGACCCTGAAGCTGGGAAAGACTGAAGGCAGGAGGAGAAGGGGATGATAGAGGATGAGATGGTTGGATGGCATCACCAACTAAATGGACATGAGTTTGGGCAACCTCCGGGAATTGGTGATGGACAGGGAGGACTGGCGTGCTGCAGTCCATGAAGTGGCAAACAGTCGGACACAACTGAGCCACTGAACTGAACTGAAGTATGACACAAAATCCAAAAGACAAAGAGAAAAGACTAAATATTTCAAACACATAGAGAAAATAAATTTCTTCAGTGCAAAAAACAGAAACAAATATTTACAGCAATATGTCATTAACCATTAATATATAATGAATTCCTATTAAGACCAACAGATTAACAGAAAAAAATGATCAGAAGATATAAACAGATGATTCACAGTATAACAGAAATGGCTGTCAACATTTTAAAAGATACTGAACTTCATGCATAAAAAAAGAAATTCTAAATAAAATGATAAGATACCTGGTATTTTCTTATGTATCACCTTATTAAACAAAATTCCAAAAATCAAAAAGTCTCATACTTTTTGGTAAGGGTAGGGATAAACAGTCCCTAATCTCTTAACTGGTGTGAAATTAGTGCTACTTTATGTTGTTAGTGAATGTCAGGTCCCTGAATCAAGGCAAATTGGAAGTGGTCAAACAAGAGATGGCAAGAGTGAACGTTGATATTCTAGAAATCAGCAAACTAAAATGGACTGGAATGGGTGAATTTAACTCAGATGACCATTATATCTACTACTGTGGGCAGGAATCCCTCAGAAGACATGGAGTAGCCATCATGGTCAACAAAAGAGTCCAAAATGCAGTACTTGGATACAATCTCAAAAACGACAGAATGATCCTTGTTCGTTTTCAAAGCAAACCATTCAATATCACCGTAATCCAAGTCTATGCCCCAACCAGTAACACTGAAGAAGCTGAAGTTGAACGGTTCTATGAAGACCTACAAGACCTTGTAGAACTAACACCCAAAAAAGATGTCCTTTTCATTATAGGGGACTGGAATGCAAAAGTAGGAAGTCAAGAAACACCTGGAGTAACAGGCAAATTTGGCCTTGGAATACAGAATGAAGCAGGGCAAAGGCTAATAGAGTTTTGCCAAGAAAATGCACTGGTCATAGCAAACACCCTCTTCCAACAACACAAGAGAAGACTCTACACATGGACATCACCAGATGGTCAACACCAAAATCAGATGGATTATATTCTCTGCAGCCAAAGATGGAGAAGCTCTATACAGTCAGCAAAAACAAGACCAGGAGCTGACAGTGGCTCAGATCATGAACTCCTTATTGCCAAATTCAGACTTAGACTGAAGAAAGAAGGGAAAACCGCTAGACCATTCAGGTATGACCAAAATCAAATCCCTTATGATTATACAGTGGAAGTGAGAAATAGATTTAAGGGCCTGGATCTGATAGAGTGCCTGATGAACTATGGAATGAGGTTCGTGACATTGTACAGGAGACAGGGATCAAGACCATCCCCATGGAAAAGAAATGCAAAAAAGAAAAATGGCTGTCTGGGGAGGCCTTACAAATAGCTGTGGAAAGAAGAGAAGTGAGAAGCAAAGGAGAAAAGGAAAGATATAAGCATCTGAATGCAGAGTTCCAAAAAATAGCAAGAAGAGATAAGAAAGCCTTCTTCAGCAATCAATGCAAAGAAGTGAGGAAAACAACAGAATGGGAAAGACTAGAGATCTCTTCAAGAAAATTAGAGATACCAAGGGAACATTTCATGCAAAGATGGGCTCGATAAGGGACAGAAATGGTCTGGACCTAACAGAAGCAGAAGATATTAAGAAGAGGTGGCAAGAATACACAGAAGAACTGTACAAAAAGATCTTCACGACCCAGATAATCACGATGGTGTGATCACTCATCTAGAGCCAGACATCCTGGAATGTGAAGTCAAGTGGGCCTTAGAAAGCATCAATACAAACTAAGCTACTGGAGGTGATGGAATTCCAGTGGAGCTATTTCAAATCCTGAAAGATGATGCTGTGAAAGTGCTGCACTCAATATGCCAGCAAGTTTGGAAAACTCAGCAGTGGCCACAGGACTGGAAAAGGTCAGTTTTCATTCCAATCCCAAAGAAAGGCAACGCCAAAGAATGCTCAAACTACCACACAATTGTATTCATCTCACACACTAATAAAGTAATGTTCAAAATTCTCCAAGGCAGGCTTCAACAATACGTGAACCGTGAAATTCCTGATGTTCAAGCTGGTTTTAGAAAAGGAAGAGGAACCAGAGATCAAATTGCCAACATCCACTGGATCATAGAAAAAGCAAGAGAGTTCCAGAAAAACATATATTTCTGCTTTACTGGCTATGCCAAAGCCTTTGACTGTGTGGATCACAATAAACTGTGGAAAATTCTGAGAGAGATGGGAATACCAGACCACCTGACCTGCCTCTTGAGAAATCTGTATGCAGGTCAGGAAGCAACAGTTAGAACTGGACATGGAACAACAGACTGGTTCCAAATAGGAAAAGGAGTGCGTCAAGGCTGTATATTGTCACCCTGCTTATTTAACTTATATGCAGAGTACGTCATGAGAAACGCTGGACTGGAAGAAGCACAAGCTGGAATCAAGATTGCCGGGAGATATATCAATAACCTCAGATATGCAGATGACACCACCCTTATGGCAGAAAGTGAAGAGGAACTAAGGAGCCTCTTGATGAAAGTGAAAGAGGAGAGTGAAAAATCTGGCTTAAAGCTCAACATTCAGAAAACGAAGATCATGGCATCCGGTCCCATCACTTCATGGGAAATAGATGGGGAAACACTGGAAACAGTGTAAGACTTTATTTTGGGGGCTCCAAAATCACTGCAGATGGTGACTGCACCCATGAAATTAAAAGACGCTTACTCCTTGGAAGGAAAGCTATGATCAACCTAGACTGCATATTCAAAAGCAGAGACACTACTTTGCCGACTAAGGTCCGTCTAGTCAAGGCTATGGTTTTTCCAGTAGTCATGTATGGATGTGAGAGTTGGACTGTGAAGAACGCTGAGCGCCGAAGAATTGATGCTTTTGAACTGCGGTGTTGGAGAAGACTCTTGAGAGTCCCATGGACTGCAAGGATATCCAACCAGTCCATTCTGAAGGAGATCAGCCCTGGGATTTCTTTGGAAGGAATGATGCTAAGGTTGAAACTCCAGTACTCTGGCCACCTCATGTGAAGAGTTGACTCATTGGAAAAGACTTTGATGCTGGGAGGGATTGGGGGCAGGAGGAGAAGGGGACGACAGAGGATGAGATGGCTGGATGGCATCACCAACTCGATGGACATGAGTCTGAGTGAACTCCGGGAGTTGTTGATGGACAGGGAGGCCTGGCGTGCTGCAATTCATGGGGTCGCAAAGAGTTGGACACGACTGAGCAACTGAACTGAACTATGTTGTTAGTATGTCAGCGTCTACTAAATTTTAAAAAGCATGGTTCCTTTGTCGTAACAACTCGACATCTACAAATGAGTCCTACAGAAATGCTCCAACATGTACTCAGCATTGTAAGTGCAAAGCTTTAGCTGAGCAAGAACAAAAGACTGTTTAAGGCTGCAGACAACCCATTGATGCAGATTGGGTAAATACACCTTGGTACATATGTGTGTTTAAGTGTGTGTATGTGTGTGCATGCTCAGCCGTGTCCAACTTATTTGTGACACCATGGACTATAGTCCACCAAGCTCAAGACATATATATATATGTCCACCAAGCTCAAGACGTATATATATAAAACGCATAAAAAATAGCCACCACAACTAGGTTCTGAAACTGTACAATCTCCAACATAAATTCTTTGTTTAAAAAAAGAAAAACTGTATTGTATACTATGAAAACAAGAATATGTATATAATTATATATCTGTAAATATAGATTTTCTTTCTAGAAGGAATATAATAAAATTGATTTCAGATGACTCAGAAAATTGGATTACTGGTAAAGAAGAATAAGTACAAAATTTGTTTTATATTGTATCTCTCTTTGAACCATTTAACTTATGAACCACGCCCATGCATTAATTATTCATAATTTAATTAACTTTTCTAAGTAATATACATGGATCACTTTCTCAAAAAAATAACTAAATATTTTTTTGGTTGGTTTACTGTGTTATCTCAGCCGGATAACTTGTACAGTTTGAAGAAGCATGTGAAAGGGTTGGGTTTTTTCCCCCAAGAAAATACAAGCAGTACAATCTTTTTGAACAGAAGAGGTTTATTTTTGCTGGAGTCATTTATAAAAACATACTAATATATACGGGCTTCCCAGGTCAGTCTAGTGGTAAAGAACCTGCCTGTCAATGCTAAAGACATAAGAGACACAGGTTTGAACCCTGGGTCTGGAAGGGCCCAGGGAGGAGGGCAGGGCAACCCATTCCAGTACTGTTGCCTAGAGAATCCCACGGATAGAGGAGCCTGGTGGGCTACAGTCCATGGGGTCACAAAGAGTTAACTAAGGTGAGGCAATGGCACCCCACTCCAGTACTCTTGCCTGGAAAATCCCATAGACAGAGGAGCCTGGTCCAGGGCTGCAGTCCATGGGGTCGCTAAGAGTTGGAGACGACTGAGTGACTTCACTTTCACTTTTCACTTTCATACATTGGAGAAGGAAATGCAACCCACTCCAGTGTTCTTGCCTGGAAAATCCCAAGGATGGGGGAAGCTGGTGGGCTGCCGTCTATGGGGTTGCACAGAGTCGGACACGACTAAAGCAACTTAGCAGCAGCAGCAACCAGCATGCTGGCGTACACCAATATAGACAAAATTTGAAGAGAAAAATGCTACATGAAAAAAATGCATCCATTTGCTTTGTCATTAAAACTACATTAATAATTTGGGTATAATTTTCAATATTTATTCTAATAAGTTTCTTAAGAGTTTAGCAAATCATTATTTAGCAAATTATTTTAATTTAGCTGCTTTTACAAAAATAAAAGTAGTGGTTGTCTGAGGAGGCCTTACAAATAGCTGTGAAAAGAAGTGAAGCGAAAGGCAAAGGAGAAAAGGAAAGATATACCCATCTGAATGCAGAGTTCCAAAGAATAGCAAGGAGAGACAAGAAAACCTTCCTCAGTGATCAATGCAAATAAATAGAGGAAAACAACAGAATGAGAAAGACTAGAGATCTCTTCAAGAAAATTAGAGATACCAAAGAAACAGTTCATGCAAAGATGGGCAAAATAAAGGACAGAAATGGTATGGACCTAACAGAAGCAGAAGATATTGAGAAGAGGTGGCAGAAGAACTATACAAAAAAGATCTTAATGATCCAGATAACCATGATGGTGTGATCACTCACCTAAAGTCAGACATCCTGTAGTCCAAAGTCAAGTGGGCTTTAGGAAGCATCATTATGAACAAAGCTAGTGGAGGTGATGGAATTCCAGTTGAGCTATTCAAGTCCTAAAAGATGATGCTGTGAAAGTGCTGCACTCAATATGCCAGCAAATCTGGAAAACTCAGCAGTGGCCACAGGGCTGGAAAAGATCAGTTTTCATTCCAATCCCAAAGACAGGCAATGCCAAAGAATGTTTAAACTACTGCACAATTGCATTCATCTCACATGCTTGAAAAGTAATGCTCAAAATTCTCCAAGGCAGGCTTCAACAGTACGTGAGCCAAGAACATCCAGATGCTCAAGTTGGATTTAAAAAAGACAGAGGAACCAGAGATCAAATTGCCAACATCCACTGGATCACAGAAAAAACAAGAGAATTGCAGAAAAACATCTACTTCTGCTTTATTGACTACGCCAAAGCCTTTGACTGTGTGGATCACAACCAACTGTGGAAAATTCCTCACGAAATGGAAATATGAGACCATCTTACTTGTCTCCTGAGAAATCTGTATGCAGGTCAAGAAGCAACAGTTAGAACTGGATATGGAACAATAGACTGGTTCCAAATAGGAAAAGGAGTACGTAAAGGCTACATATTGTCACCCTGTTTATTTAACTTACATGCAGAGTACATCATGAGAAATGCCAGACTGGATGAAGCACAAGCTGGAATCAAATTGCCGGGAGAAATATCAATAACCTCAGATACGCAGATGACACCACCCTTATGGCAGAAAGTGAAGAAGAACTAAACAGCCTCTTGATGAAAGTGAAAGAGAAGAGTCAAACAATTGGTTAAAACTAAGACCATGGCATCTGGTCCCATCACCTCATGGCAAACATATGGGGAAACAATGGAAACAGTGACAGACTTTATTTTCTTGGCTCCAAAATCACTGCAGATGGTAAGTGCTGCCATGAAATTAAAAGACGCTTGCTCCTTGGAAGAAAATTTATGACCAACCTAGACAGCATATTAAAAAGCAGAGACAGTACTTTGTGGACAAAGGTTCATCTAGTCAAAGCTATGGTTTTTCCAGGAGTCATGTATGGATGTGAGAGTTGGACCATAAAGAAAGCTGAGCGCCGAAGAATTGATGCTTTTGAACTATAGTGTTGGAGAAGACTCTTGAGAGTCTCTTGGACTGCAAGGAGATCCAACCAGTCAATCCTAAAGGAAATCCGTCCTGAATATTCATTGGAATGACTGATGCTGAAGCTGAAGCTCCAATATTTTGGCCACCTGATGTGAAGAGCTGACTCTTTGGAAAAGACTCTGATGGTGGGAAAGATTGAAGGCAAGAGAAGAAGGGGATGACAGAGGATGAGATGGTTGGATGGCATCACCGATTCGATTGACATGACTTTGAGCAAGCTCCGGGAGTTGGTGATGGACAGGGAAGTCTGGGGTGCTGCAGTCCATGGAGTTGTAAAGTGTCCAACACAACTGAGCAACTGAACTGACTAACCAAAAAATATTGTAGATCTTTAAAAAATATACATTAAAAGAGGAATATGTATTGTTCCACTCAACTTCCATAAAGATGTCTTATATCTCAGTTCTAAGATGATCATAATCATCTACATAATGATAGTTTTAGTAGCAAAAGCTTTTTTTTAATATAGTGATAAATGCCTAAGAATAGCCATTTATAGAGATAATACAATTTTAGGAAATGTGATAGCAATTACTTTAATATGTGACAATTCTTAAAGTTCACTCTATAAAGAGTCAACATTAATATATAATTAAAATGTTAAGATAGTGTTCAAGGGTTCTACTAATAAAGTTTTAGGAAGGAAAACAGCTGTGTGACTATTTCCCAAACAATCCTTAAGAATGTCAAAGTAAGTAACCAAGAATTCAGAATATTAACCTATTAACTGACACATGCAGAATGAGCATCTCTTATGAGTCCAGTATTATGTCAAAGTCATAGCTATAAAAACCATGTAACCCCGTTTGAGACACACAAACACACACACACCTGTATCACATAATAGAAAAAAAGAAGGAAGAAAGTTAGTCGCACAACCGTGTCCAACTCTTTGTGATCCCATGACTGTAGCCCACTAAGCTCCTCTGTCCATGGAATTCTCCAGGCAAGAGTACTGGGGTGGGTTGCCATTTCCTTCTCCAGGGTACTTCCCAACCCAGGGATCGAACCCAGGTCTCCTGCATTGCAGGCAGATTCTTTTATCCACTGAGCCACTAGGGAAGTACATATATAATATGAGAGACTTTATGAGTAGGGATTGAATGGGGTATGCTATAGACTCAAAACAAGAGTCCAGCAAAGAGGGAGCTCATATAACCTGCAAAGGCCTCTAGGATTCACCAACATGTGATAAATAGGGAGGATTCTTTTTTTAATTAAAAAGTTTAACCTAGATAAAAGACATAAAGAATGGAGTTTTTTGGCCCCAAAAGTTTATGGGCCAAGGCAGAAATCAACTTTTCCAATGTGTATGTTGGAAAATAGGAAGCACAGTAAGATAAGCAGACAGACGGCAGGCTACACGGATTTCGAAGCTCAACAAATCAAGGAATCTTCCCAAGATCACAGAGCCAGTGAGGGCCTAAGCCAGGACACAGCCCACCAGGACTGCTGCATTACTTGTTCTTACCCGCTCCAGCCTCAGATACATTTTACAAAATTTGCAGTTACGAAAAAATTGTTTCCAACACAAACAACTATTTTGGGGGGTTAATGGTTCCATCACCATGAAAGCCTTTTCTTCAACTCCCTGCCCATATATGATGGATCTTCTCTATCACACTTTCATCCAGCCAATTCCTACTGGGCAGGAAATCCTTTGTCACCTCCTCATCTTTGCTGGGTGCTGCTCCATCTAGACAGCATGCCCTCCCTCTTCTTGGTTTCTGAATGAATTCTAACTTCCCTTCAACGATAAACTCTCAGAATGTTCTGTTGCCTGTCTCACTTCCTCTAAATCCACCCCAATGTCGGCTTTCTCTGAATCTTTCTAGTGTTTACAACTTACACCACATGACTGAGCTCTTAATTATATATTATTTTATATTGTTCTCTAATGTTTACATCTCTCTGATTTATAGTTTCTTACTAAAAACATCATATATATAGGAATCACATTATTTTTTTTTTCCTGTGTTTGCCATAACTCTAGATAGGTATTATTTACCTTTATTACTCTTTCCCCTTTCCTTCAGTACTGTTTTACTTGAATGGTTCCACAGGTCAGATATATTGATGGCTAACAGGGGCAGTGGCTCCCAGATCCTCTCCTGGGAGAACTGAATAGGACATGAAACTAAGAACATCTTGTAAATTTCCAAGTCAGTTAACCTTTTCAAAATGATCTCACTGGACATGTTAGATAATACAGAGAGCTAAAATAACAAAGACTTTCCCCCCACCCCCCCCCCCGCTCATTTTTCTGTTTGAAACACAGAGAAATGAATTATGGGTTCTAAAATCTGAAATGTTCAATTCAGCCACTTCAGAAAAATAAGCAAATTAAAATGCAATGTTTATCTTAAAATTTGCTCCTAGTAGGATCCAAAATTTAAAATCAAGATGAGTCATAAGTTTTATCTTTATGTTTAATTCAAGGACCAGAAAGAGTCAAAGGTCAATAAGAGTTGAGCTGCTACAAACTGATATGCAAAACTGCATCTCCCTGGCAGTTCATAACACTCCTTCAGGCAAAAGAGTCTCAGGGTTACTCAATTAGCAATGGCTTAATCTGCTGGAGAAGGGATGGGCTACCCACTCTAGTATTTGGGGGCTTCCCTTGTGGCTGAGCTGGTTAAGAAACCACCTGCAATGCAGGAGACCTGGGTTTGATCCCTGGTTGGGAAGATCCACTGGAGAAGGGAGAGGCTTTCCAGTATTCTGGCCTAGAGAACTCCATGGACAGTCCATGGGGTTGCAAAGACTCAGACACGACTGAGAAACTTTCAC
Organism: Capricornis sumatraensis; assembly: GCF_032405125.1. Taxonomy (NCBI): domain Eukaryota; kingdom Metazoa; phylum Chordata; class Mammalia; order Artiodactyla; family Bovidae; genus Capricornis; species Capricornis sumatraensis. The sequence goes on from NC_091082.1 coordinate 76,106,418, forward strand.
TTTCACTTCAATCTGATATTTGAAGTGTTAGAATATAAGAAATTTCATTAGGAAAAGCATTGGATAAAGTGATAAGATCAAACTACCAACATCCACCGGATCATGGAAAAAGCAAGAAATTTCCAGAAAAACATCTATTTCTGCTTTATTGACTATGCCAAAGCTTTTGACTGTGTGGATCACAATAAACTATGGAAAATTCTGAAAGAGATGGGAATACCAGACCACCTGACCTGCCTCTTGAGAAACCTATATGCAGGTCAGGAAGCAACAGTTAGAACTGGACATGGAACAACAGACTGGTTCCAAATAGGAAAAGGAGTATGTCAAGGCTACATATTGTCATCCTGCTTATTTAGCTTATATGCAGAGTACCTGATGAGAAATGCTGGACAGAAAGAAGCACAAGCTGGAATCAAATTGCCAGGAGAAATATCAATAACCTCAGATATGCAGATGATACCATCCTTATGGCAGAAAGTGAAGAGGAACTAAAAAGCCTCTTGATAAGAGTGAAAGAGGAGAGTGAAAAAGTTGGCTTAAAGCTCAACATTCAGAAAACAAAGATCATGGCATCTGGTCCCATCACTTCATGGGAAATAGACGGGGAAACAGTGTCAGACTTTATTTTTTTGGGCTCCAAAATCACTGCAGATTGTGATTGCAGCCATGAAATTAAAATATGCTTACTCCTTGGAAGAAAAGTTATGACCAACCTAGATAGCATATTGAAAAGCAGAGACAATACTTTGCCAACAAAGGTCCATCTAGTAAAGGCTACGTTTTTTCCAGTGGTCATGTATGGATGTGAGAGTTGGACTGTGAAGCAAGCTGAGAGGCAAAGAATTGATGCTTTTGAACTGTGGTGTTGGAGAAGACTCTTGAGAGTCCCCTGGACTGCAAGGAGATCCAACCAGTCCATTCTAAAAGAGATCAGTCCTGGCTGTTCTTTGGAAGGAATGATGCTAAAGCTGAAACTCCAGTACTTTGGCCACCTCATGCAAAGAGTTGACTCACTGGAAAACTCTGATGCTGGGAGGGATTGGAAGCAGGAGGAGAAGGGGACGAAAGAGGATGAGATGGCTGGATGGCATCACTGACTAGGACATGAGTTTGAGCGAACTCTGGGAGTTTGTGATGGACAAGGAGGTCTGGCGTGCTGCAATTCATGGCGTCACAGAGAGTCGGACACGACTGAGTGACTGAACTGAAAGTGATAACTATTGCTATTCTTGCAAAATGATTGGTGAAGTACCTTTCTACTTTACCTTGTAAAAATTCTTGGACATACACAAGAATGGGGTAAGACAATTTGAAAGAAGGTTTTACAATGCTAACAGGTGCTTCCTTAACTCCTCCACTTAAGATTGACAGTTAACATACTCCTAAGAGGACATATCAGGGGCTTCCCTGATACCTCAATTGGTAAAGAATTCGCCTGCAATGAGGGAGACCTGGGTTTGATTCCTGGGTTGGGAAGATCCCCTGGAGAAAGAAAAGGCTACCCACTCCAGTATTCTGGCATGGAGAATTTCATAGACTGTGTAGTCCGTGGGGTCTCAAAGAGTCAGACACAACTGAGCCACTTTCACAAGAGGACATAAATTCTACATTTTATTCTCAGATTATAATTTGACATGTCAGGAGATACAGGAAGGTTCTGCTATATAAAAGCATTTACCTCACCACCTCCCATGGTATCTATGAGCCATACAGATGGACCAGACTCAGGCACTTTTCAGGCTGCAAGGAAAGGGGAGGTATGCTAAACAGAGCCCAAAGTTGAGGAGAAGAGACTGAGTTGGGGGAGGCCTAGATGGTTAGAATTTGCAGGGTCAAGACCAGGAGAGGAGGCACTATATGGAGAGAGGGCACCTGAACCCTGGAGACCCTGCAGGCTGAGCACTGGCTGGCACATGTGTCTAAGGCCAAGGAAAGAACTAACAGAAAGGAGCAGAACAATTTCCAAAGATCACACAAAGTGGTGAGTAGTTCCTATTCCTGCCAACTTTTAGGGAGCAAAGAAACTCAGCACCAAAGTGGTGGGAGGACTCTTCAGGGAACTGCTACTTTTCATAAGAGGCCTCGTGCCACTATCTGACTTTCAAACTATGTGTTTATACAGTTTTGATTTTTTTAAAAAAATGCTTAAAAACACTTATTAGAGCTTCACTATTCACAATAGCCAAAAAGTGGAATCAGCCCAAATGTTCACCAACAAATGAGTAAATAAACAAACCTTGGTAGAAGCACACAATGAAATATTATTAAGCCATAAAAAGGAATGAAGGGATAATTGTGGTGTCACATCACCAAGGTGGAGACATAGCCTGATCCTGAATTTCCCTCCTTCCACAGATAAATTTACAGCTATGCACAGAGCAGCTCTCTCTGAGAGAAATCCAGAAACTAGTTGAGTGACCCTTCCATTTCAGATGACAAAAAAAATTATCCACATTGAAGCAGGTGAAAAAGGCTAAAAACAATCTCACCATAAACCCCACCTCCAGCCCCACCTCTGCAATCAGGAGTGAAGCTCCAAAGTCCAGCTTCTCCCTAAGGAGTGAAGGGCTTGGACTACAAATGTATCACTTCAACTTTTAAGGTTGCCACCCAAAGGTTCCCAAATCATATACCTCTGAGAGCCAATGGAGTTTGCACCAGTCCCACAGGACTATAGTAAACATAGAGCAGTTTTTAAATGGGTGTGCAAGTATTTCTCAAAGCTATCCCCCAGGCTCAGCCCAGGGGAAGCAGAAAAAAACCTCCATCTCCCAGATTTTTTCTAGAAGGAATTTGAGTGCATATGTTACTAGCAGACATGGAAAAAATGTAAAGTCTCTATTCCCCCCTCAAAAAAAATCTGTTTGAAACTAATAAATTCAGTGAAGTTGTAGGATAGAAAGTCAATATATAAAAATCAGTCACATTTTTTAAACATTAACAACAAACTATGGGAAAGAAATTCGAAAAACAATCTCATTTACAAACAGCATCAAAAATAAAATACTTGGGAATAAATTCAACTAAGGAAGTGAAAGATCTATACACTGAAAACTCTAAAGCACTGACAAAAGAAATTGAAAAAGACACAAATAAAAGAAAAGACACTTAGTGCTCATGGATGGGGAAAATTAATGCTGCTAAAATTCTTACTATTGAAAATGATCTACAGATTTAATTCAATCCTTAGCAAAATTCCAGTAGAATTTTTCACAGAAACAGAGCAAACAATCCTACTACTAGCATGGAACCACAAATTACCCCAAATGGATAAAACGATCTTGAAAAAGAAGAACAATGCTAGAGGCATGACAGGGCCTGATTTCAAAAGCCGTTACAAAGTTCCAGTAACCCAAATAGTACTATTAGCATAGATTAGTGAAACATAATAGAGAGCCCAGAAATAAACCCACAGATACATGGGCAATTAATTTTTGACAAGGCATGATATTACTTATATGTGAATCTTAAAAAAAAAAAAAAACAAAACTCAAACTCACAAGGGCGCTGGACGATGCCCGGGAGCGCTGACCCAGTGGCTTCCCTGAGTTCAGGACGGTGAGTTGGGGTCCTTGCACAGGCTTGGCTGCGTTTTCTGGCCACACGGGTTCTGAAGTGGCTGGTGCCTCCTTAAGCCGCGGGTCTGGAAACACGCGGTGCCTGATGGGAGCAGAGAAGGCTCTGCACCGCCCCCTGACACGTCGAGGGGCGGTGCCAGTAGCGGCCACGCCCCCAGGCCCGACTTGGCCTGGCTTTCTCGGATATCCCGGAAGTCGGAAGCCAGAGACGTCTGTGTGGGTTCTGAGGTGCGGCTCTGTACTGGAGTCTTCGCCCCGGGACGTGGTGGTGAGTGTGGTGGTGGCAGTCTTGGCAGCTCAGACCCAGAAACTACCTTCCTCTTTCGTCATCTTCCCATGGAGCTGTGGCGCCTTCCTGCGCCCCCTGCCTGCCAGCCTTGCAGTGGGGTGACCCTAGCACAGGCTGTCGGTGCTTCTTGTACTGGTCTTAGGTTCCCAGAAGAGCCAAAGCATCTTATTTGGCCGTAAGTGGGGAATGAAGAGATGGCAGTGACTTTTGCCCGTCCCGAAGGCCTCAAGCCTTAGACTGAATAGCAGCACCCCCGCTGGGCCGTCTAGTACCGACCTACCTCTTTGGCACCTGTTCACGGAGAAGGCAATGGCACCCCCACTCCGGTACTCTTGCCTGGAAAATTCCATGGACGGAGGAGCCTGGTAGGCTGCAGTCCATGCGGTCGTGAAGAGTCGGACACGACTGAGCGACTTCACTTTCACTTTTCACTTTCATGCATTGGAGAAGGAGATGGCAACCCACTCCAGTGTTCTTGCCTGGAGAATCCCAGGGACGGGGGAATCTGGTGGGCTTCCCTCTTTGGGGTCGCACAGAGTCGGACACGACTGATGTGACTTAGCAGCAGCAGCAGCATGGGCTGCCGTCAACGGGGTTTCGGTGGAGTCGCCTTTGGTGGTAAAAGACCTTCCCGTGATTTGGAGTCTCAGCTCCTACCTCTCTGTGTCTGCGGCGCTGGGCCTGCTGGTGGTGACCCTGTGGAGGCAGCTGGCCAGGGCAAAGGCCTAAGCGGGCCCCCTTCCGTGGTCTCCTGCTGCTGTTGTGGTGACTATCAGCTGTATCCAGGGGCCCAGGGCCTGAGCTGCGGGTGGGAGCCCCCGGAGTTGAAGGTGGAGGCCTACCTCTGCGGGAGCCATCCAGCCAAGCAGCAGGCATCACCCCCAGCCCAGACCTTGTGGACCTTTGGTTCAGTTCAGCTCAGTCTCTCAGTCGTGTCCAACTCTGCAACCGCAGGGACTGCAGCATGCCAGGCCTTGCTATCCATCACCAACTCCCGGAGCTTGCTCAAACTCATGTCCATTGAGTCGGTGATGCCATCCAACCATCTCATCCTCTGTCATCCCCTTCCCCTCCCACCTTCAATCTTTCCCAGCATCAGGGTCTTCAGCAGTTCTCTACCAGTCCTACCCGCCTCCTGGCCACCCCCAACGCTTTGATCAAGGACGTGTTGCTGTTGTGCAGAGCTAGTTCTGCTTGCTCTGTGGGTGCCTGGCCTAGGACTTGGTAGTGCTGGTCTGTGCCACCAACTTCCTTGCCTGCTTCCTGACCACCAGTGTTCTAGTCAGGTCTCTCTATACTCGACGTGCTCTTTGGAACCGACCTAATGGTGCTGGCAATCCTGAGCCCCCGCGTGTCCCCTGGTAGGCACCTCTTCCAGGTTGGCCCTTGTGTGGTGTTGTGGATTCTGTGTCTGGGCATGTTCCATGCCAGGGTAGCTGGCCAGCTCCCAGCTGCACTGGGAGGTTAGGAGGGGTGGGGGGAGCAGGGAGCATTTTTATTACAAAGAAAAAAATCAGACTCACAGAAACAGAATAGAATGGTGGATGCCAGGTATTTTCATTATTTCAATGAAAACAGATTGGTGAAGAGTACAAACTTTGTTGTAAAGTGAGTAAGTTCTGTGGGTCTAACATAGAGCATGGTGATTATAGTTGATTAGACTGTACTGTGTATTTTAAATTTGCTAAGATAATAGATCTTAAGTGTTCTCACATGCACACAGACAAAAAATAAATATATAATGTGATGAGAGTGATGGATATATTACCTTGATTATGGGAATCCTTTTATGATGTATATGGATATTAAATCATCATGCTGTACCCTTTAAATATATTTCAGTTTTGTCAATTATACCTCAGTAAAGCTGAGAACTAAGATCATGGCACCTTGTGCCATCACTTCATGGCAAATAGATGGGGAAACAGTGGAAACAGTGTCAGACTTTATCTTTTTGGGCTCCAAAACCACTGCAGATGGTGATTGCAGCCATGAAATTAAAAGACACTTACTCCTTGGAAGGAAAGTTATGACCAACCTAGATAGCATATTCAAAAGCAGAGACATTACTTTGCCAACAAAGGTCTGTCTAGTCAGGGCTATGCTTTTTCCAGTGGTCATGTATGGATGTGAGAGTTGGACTGTGAAAAACGCTGAGCACCAAAGAATTGATGCTTTTGAACTGCGGTGTTGGAGAAGACTCTTGAGAGTCTCTTGGACTCCAAGGAGATCCAACCAGTCCATTCTAAAGGAGATCAGTCCTGGGTGTTCATTGGAAGGACTGATGCTGAAGCCGAAATTCCAGTACTCTGGCCACCTCATGCGAAGAGTTGACTCATTGGAAAAGACTGATGCTGGGAGGGATTGGGGGCAGGAGGAGAAGGGGATGACAGAGGATGAGATGGCTGGATGGCATCACCAACTCAATCGACATGAGTTTGAGTAAGCTCCGGAAGTTGGTGATAGACAGGGAGGCCTGGCATGCTGTGATTCATGGGGTCACAAAGAGTCAGACACAGCTGAGCAACTGAACTGAACTGAAAGCTGAGAAAGAAAAGGAATGAAATATTGATATATGCTGCAAAGTGGATGAACCTCAGAGTCATTATACTGAGTGAAAGAAACCAGACACAAAGGATTACATATTGTTAAATCCAGAGATCAAACACAGAATGGTGCTTGACAGGGGCTTGGAAGGGGAAGGAATTGGGAGGAACTGCTTAATGGATAGGGATTTTACTTTGGAGTGATGGAAATGTTTTGAAACTAGACAGAGGTGGTGGTTTTACAACATTGTTATTGCGCTAAATGCCACTGAATTGTTCACTCCAAAATGGTTCTTTTTATGTTATGTGAATTTCACGTTCATAAGTTATTTTTAAAAGCACTTATTAGACAAAAGCAATAGATGCTATGTGTAATCAAGCTTTAGATATGAATTGCCACTCAGTTGAGCTCTAATTAAGCTTCGTAATAACCAACACAATTTATTTTCTCCAGAAATCTTGATGGGAGGACTTTCAAAAGAGTAAATCCACAGTGAGTGCCAGTCGTCATTGCCAGAATATTAACACAAGAAAAGCTGCTAATTTGTTTGCAATTTAATGAAGAAACAAACATTGACAAGAGAGTGGGGAGGATTTGTTGACGCTGAATCTCTGCCACATTTGTACAGGGAAGCCTTAAAGCACCTTTATCTTTTAACAAAATGTAAATTTGCTTTTTGATTCAACACTGTTACCCTAACAAATGAGAAATTTCTCCTACTTTAAATTCAGCTGAAGATGAGAATTGTATCTTAGTGTATAATGAAGGAGAGCTATTTAGAAACATAAATGTAAATGTTCCGTGGCTTATGGTCAGTCCTTTGTTTTCAACAACTTATGCGTTTGGCTTCTCTAGCTTGTATTTGTATTCTGATTGTGAAGATTATTTCTGAATCTTTATTTCGTATATTGCCATGTCATTTAACATTTGAAAAGCTGGACGATATGATTGTGACTCAGCTGGTAAAGAATCCACCTGCAATGTAGGAGACCTGGGTTTGATCCCTGGGTTGGGAAGATCCCCTGGAGAAGGGAAAGGCTACCCACTCCAGTATTCTGGCCTGGAGAATTTCATAGATTGTATAGTCCATTGGGTCACAAAGCACAGGACACGACTGAGCGACTTTCACTTATGATTCCTTTGGGTTTGGTTTTCTTTTGTTTGAATGCAAATCAAAATGACATGGAAACATTACAAGCCTTTCTGCAATCTGTACTTTCCTTTATTTTTAACAAGATAAATCAAACATTAATTTCTTCCTTTGGATTACAATAAGGAGGCAACATGATGTGGAGTTTGGGAGTCAAGAGGACCTGTATTTGAACCTTGGTCCTGCCCCTTAAAAACTTACATTGCAGTGCACATAATAGATAGCTATAACTATTACCATTACCCAAAAAAGCAGACGTTTGAAGGAGAAAAGAAAGGAAATATTTGAGAAAGGAAGGAGAAAGAAAAAATATAGGAAAATGAAAGGGAAAATGAGGAAAGAATAAATTAGAATTTCAAGAGAAGCTAATTGGTAATTTATGCAAGAATCCTGAATCTTTGCCTGGGTTATTCCTCTGATTTTACTGTTTGTTCTTCCTTTTCCTTGCTTTCCTCTCTGGGGATGTTACATAAAATATCTCATCATTTTCCATCTCCTCTTGGGTAATATTTTATGAATACACAGAATTCATTAGTGGGATAAAGGAGCAACAAGCCAGTGAGGAAAATATAACTAGATCATAACATAATGGAAATGTAGTTGTTCAAGCCCAAAGACTTGGCTTTACAACTTTTTTTCTGACTGTTAAAGTCACTATTAATACATGACCCCACAGAAAGTTTAAAAACACAGGAAAGTACTAGGAAAAAGTTAAAATCACAGTAAATATGCCCACCCTGATATAACACAGGTAATTTTTTTTTCCAGTCTTTTTTCCCCTAGTCTTTGGTCTCAGTCTGTAATGTAATACTGTCTTCTGATGTTTTAGTTTGCATTATGTCATGAGCATTTTCCATGTCATTTTTTCCAAAAATGCCATTTTTATTGTGTAGATATATCTTAGTTCCATTTAACATTAATAAAACGTTAATATCACCTTCTACCCCAACTCATACCCCAACCCCAGATGCATCCCCTCAGAATCCTGACAGAGCTGTAAAAGAAAGGTAATATGGGCTTTAAGAGTTGGGTATTGTTATATGTGTCTTAATTTTACAAGTAAAGACTAACAGTATATCTGAAAAATCTAAAAAGTTGGAAAAGATTGAGAAATAATACAGCCTTCTTCCCAACTATTATTTTACTCTTCTTAGTTTATTACACCTGTCATTTCAACATCAACTTCCATTGAAGCATAAGGAAAACTCTTCCCCTCAAGTTCTTTTTTGACTTAAATTTGTTCCTTGCTTTAGGCCTTGACTTTTCCTTAGTCAGGGAGGCAATTTGCCAATGAAGTTAACTAAGTCATGTGTCAGCTGACTGCAAGTCAATAGTTTTCCCTCAAATTTGGTCCAACTTAGCCCAGACCTGACATAAAAATTAAAATGAAAACAAGTTCAGGTGCTATCTTGAGCTTTTGGGGTTTTGTTTATTTCAGAAAAGAAACTGTGGAATGCACATCTTCTTAATTCTCTGGAGACAGGAAATAGGGAGAGGCATCTTAAATATTTCAACTCCCTTAACTATTTTAATCTCATAAATACTATGCACTAAATATTTGTTGATAAATGAGTGAATAAATGAATAAATTTTAGCCTTAAATAATGTAGAGTTTGGAAACCAGGGAATAGGAGTCAGTTCTTGTGAACCCCAGTGACAGGAGTGTTAAGTTGAGATAATCATGAATGTCCATGTATGTTGTAAACAGCAGAGTAAATGGAGAGCCATAGACCTCAGACCACAATTTTTTAGCCATGCCAACTTGGGCAAATGACTCAAATTCAGTAAACCTGGTTTCTTACCAGTAAAACTGGGGTAATATGAATTTAGGAAACTGCAAGTTTTAAAATGTGGTAATATGTGTAATACATGTTGCAGATTAAATACTCTTTTCCTCAGGAATTAAAATTGTTTAAATTTGTCAAGAACTTTTAGGTGTAGATTAAGTTGTAATTATGTTTCAGGAACTCTTGATGCTACAGTTTAAAAAGTAGCATCAAGTAGCATACTTGTTTGTCTTTAATTTTTTTCCCTTTTTTCCCCTTTGCTGGTTTCTTAAAAACAGAACAACTTTCACTATTCGTGACATAGATATAAGGCAGAATAATAATTAGGAGACTACTAGTATTTAACATCAAGGACATTTGGCAGGTATTGATGAAATTTTGTGTTCAAACATTAATAGTTTTCATAAGTAAGGAGTCAACTTCAGAGTTATGCTTCCTTAATGAAATGATTACCACCAAATAATTTCAGAAACATATTTTATTAATAAAAGTATAATGAACAAAAACCAATTGTAATGCTGAAATTGATAAGGTGATATAAGTTTATTCAAAATAATTTTGCTTCCGTTTACACCCTTACAAAGTGAATTTTTGTATTTTTCCAAAATAAAGTGGAAATAAGCACCTAGACACACCCTTCCCAAGGACCTCACCCATCTTGAAGGCATGTAAACTCCTGCAGGAAATCATCTAATATATAGTAAGAAACTATCCCCCAAAGTCTTGAAACAGTTAATTCATGTACCGTACAAAGAATAGTCTTTGTGATAGTTTTTTTCCCAGATAGTTGCCTTTATTTTTTCCTCCTGATATCATTCCCCCATCATACAGTGGAATTGATTTTTTATGTCATTGCCCCATGGAAAAGTGGAATTTTCCCTTCCTTCCCTTGAAACTGGGCTGGGTTGAGAGACTGGATTGACCAATAGAACACAGAGGAATGAAGCTCTGGGACTTTTGAAGCTAAGTAGTAGGTTGGTACAAAAGTAATTGTGGTTCCGGACCATGAATTTTAAATCATTATAACTAGGCTCAAATACATCTTTATTAATCAAAATATATTTGATTATGTTTTGATTATCACATTTTGCCAACAAGAAATGTTTGTTTATTCCTGTAGCATAAAAACTCATGCTTTGGAATTCAACAAACTCTTGGAAAGCATTTTCTGCCTCCTGCTGGTTGTAGAAATGTTTTCCCTGCCAAAAGCTCTCAAGATGCTTGAAGAAGTGGTAGTTGGTTGGCAAGAGGTCAGGTGAAAATAGCGGAAGAGGCAAAACTTCATAGCCCAGTTCATTCAACTTTTGAAGCATTGGTTGTGTGACATGCCATTGGACATTGTCATGGAGAAGAATCGGGCCCTTTCTGTTGACCAATGCAGGCTGCAGGCATTACAGTTTTTGGTGCATCTCGTCAATTTGCTGAGCATACTTCTCAGAGGTAATGGTTTCACCAGGATTCAGAAAGCTGTAGTGGATCAGACTGGCAGCAGACTACCAGTGACCATGACCTTTTCTTGGTGCAAATTTGCTTTGGGAAGTGCTTTGGAGCTTCTTCTCGGTCCAGCCACTGAGCTGGTCATCACCGGTTGACATATGAAATCCACTTTTTGTCACACATCACAGTCTGATCAAGAAATGGTTGATAGTTGTTGTGTAGAATAAAAGAGAGCACTTCAAAACGATTTTTTTTTTTTTTTGCAGTCAGCTCATGAGGCACTCAGTTATCGAGCTTTTTCACCTTTCCAATTTGCTTCAAATACCGAATAACCATAGAACGGTCAACACTGAGTTCTTCAGCAACTTGTCATGTAGTTGGAAGAGGATCAGCTTCAATGATTACTCTCAATTGGTCATTGTCGACTTCTGATGGCCAGCCACTCCATTCCTCATCTTCAAGACTCTTGTCTCCTTTATAAAACTTCTTGAACCAAAATTGCACTGTACATTTGTGCCAAAGGAATCAAACTTCTCATGTGGTAGCTGGTTTCCCCTAGAGCATTTTAAGAGAAAGCAAAAACATACCAAGCTGTAAGGCTTCTAATTTTTAAGTCAGTACAAAGGTAATTGCAGTTTTGCATTGTTGGAATTTTGCCATTTGATATTGAAATGTATTCTTAAATAAGTGTGGTTATGTTATACATCATTTTAATGCATGTTTCTAGCCTTCTGTGTTTTGCTAATGACTTATTACTTGCTGTTTATTTTAGATTTACTTTAGACTGTAGAGGACTTCCCTGGTGGCTCAGCTGGTAAAGAATCCACCTGCAATGCAGGAGACCTGGTTTCAGTCCCTGGGTTGGGAAGATCCCCTAGAGAAGGGAATGGATACCCACTCCAGTATTCTGGCCTGGACAGTTCCATGGACTGTATATATAGTCCATGGGGTCGCAAAGAGTTGGACACGACTGAGCGACTTTCACTCACTTAAACCAGTCAGATTCTTTACCAGCTGAGCTATGAGGGAAGCCTTGAGACTATAGAAATGATGTGAGCAAATTAGAGCGACTTTTTTATTCAAGTTCATTAACCGTTCCTGGGCAAAATGCATTGTTGATGTTTGGAGTTGTCTCTGTTGCTTTATGACCCATTTTGAACTCAAATAAAAAAGTGTGTTCTGAGGTAATGCTCAAGTGAAGGTAACGTATGTTGTCATGTCTCATAAATGTATTTTTTATCATTGTTAAATATTTATACATTTGTATCTTTTTGTATTGAACTTTTTAGCCTTAGTTGGTGACAGTGAATTAGAAATTAAGTCTAAAATCTTTAGACGTTTTTCAGCCTGACATGTCATTGATTAATGTAAATATTTAGAGTTTAGAAAGCACTAAAAAAATGACAACTTTATCTAGAAAGCAAGGTAAACTACTGCATAGTTACAATTGGTGTCTAACTAATGTAATTGCAATCAATTATCCTGTCAGTATTTTTTCTTTTTAAGGGAACCAGATATTGTGTTTTTATTTTCTGATAATCTCATTTTATTGTTCTACTTCAAAGGGCATTTGACTTCATTTTCAGACACACACTAAGAATAGATAAGTTCTCAAATAAGCCTGAGGTTTGGGGACAAGAGCTTGAATTCACCTCTTCCCATATAAACACCAAAATCACAAGTAACTGCAAAAAAAAAAAAAAGAGTAAAAAGATATTCTATATCTAAAGATGAAGAAGATGAAGAAGAAACCACAACAAGAGGGTAAGAAGGGCATACTCATAATATTATCAAATCCCATACCTCCCAGGTGGGCAACCCACAAACTAGAGAAGCCCCCAGAGCACTTGACTTTGAAGGGCAAAGGGGCTTGAATCATAGCTTGAAAGAAAAGCTATGACACACCTAAACAGCATTTTAAACACCAGAGACATCACTCTGTCAACAAAGGTCCATCTAGTCAAAGCTGTGGTTTTTCCAGTAGTCATGTATGGATGTGAGAGCTGGACCATAAAGAAGGCTGAGCACTGAAGAATTGATACTTTTGAACTGTACTGCTGAAGAAGACTCTAGAGAGTCCCTTGGACTGCAAGGAGATCAAAGCAGTCAATCCTAAAGGAAATCAACCCTGAATATTCATTGGAAGGACTGATGCTGAAGCTGAGCATCAATACTTTGGCCATCTGATGCAAAGAGCCAACTCATTGGAAACAACCCTGGGGGTGGGAAAGATTGAGGGCAGGTGAAAATGAGGGTGACAGAGAATGAGGTGGTTGAATGGCATCACCAACTCAATGGACATGAATTTGAGCAAACTCCAGGAGATAGTGAAGGACAGGGAAGCTTGGCGTGCTGCAGTTTATGGGGCTGCAAAAAGTCAGACACTACAGAGCAACTAAACAACACAGTCATAAAAGGAGAAGTTGGCAGTAACACAATTAATGTGTGGGATTTTAACATCTCATTTTCATCAATGGACAAATCATTCAGACAGAATAAGGAAACACAGGCCTTAAATGACGCAATAGACAAACTCTACTGAATTGAATATTCCATTCAAAGGCAGCAGAATACCCATTGTTCTCAAGAGATCATAGAACATTCTCCAGGACAGATCGCATGCTAGGCCAAAAAGCAATCCTAGGTAAATTTAGGAAAATGAAGATCATATCATGCATAAATTCTGACCACAATGATACGAGATTAGAAATCAACTACAAGAAAAATTTCAAAGAAACACAAACACAGATGCTAAACAACATGCTACAAAATAACCAATGGATCACAGAGGAAATCAAAGAGGAAATCAAAAAATATCTAAAGATAAATGAAAACAGTACCACAATCTAAAACCTATCAGTTTAGTTCAGTAGCTCAGTCATATCCAACTCTTTGCAACCCCATGGACTGTAGCACATCAGGCTTCCCTGTCCATCACCAGCACTGGAGCTAGTGCGAACTCATGTCCATCAAGTCAGTGATGCCATCCAAACATCTCATCCTCTATCATCCCCTTTTCCTCCTGCCTTCAGTCTTTCCCAGCATCAGGGTCTTTTCCAAAGAGTCAGTTCTTTGCATCAGATGGCCAAAGTATTGGAGTTTCAGCTTCAGAATACGTCCTTTCAATGAATATTCAGGACTGATTTCCTTTATGATTGACTAGTTTGATCTCCTTGCAGTCCAAGGACTCTCAAGAATCTTCTCCAACAAGTCAGTTCAAAAGCATTAATTCTTAGGTGCTCAGCTTTCTTCATGGTCCAACTCTCACATCCAGACATGACTGTGACTTCACTTAACTTTACTCTGCTTTACTGGAAAAACCATGGCTTTGACTAGACAAGCCTTTGTTGACAAAGTAATGTCTCTGCTTTTTAATATGCTATCTAGGTTTGTCATAGCTTTTCTTCCAAGGCCTAAGTGTCTTTTAATTTCATGGCTATAGTGACCATCTGCAGAGATTTTGGAGCCCAAGAAAATAAAGTTGGTCCCTGTTTCCATTGTTTCCCATCTATTTGCCATGAAGTGATAGGACTGGATGCCATGACCTTAGTTTTTTGAATGTTGAGTTTTAAGGCGGTTTTTTCACTCTCCTTTCATCGTCATCAAGAAGCTCTTTAGTTCCTCTTCACTTTCTGCCATAAGGGTGGTGTCATCTGCTTATCTGAGGTTATTGATATTTCCCCCGGCAATCTTGATTCCAGCTTTTGCTTCATCCAGCCTGGCATTTCACATGATGTACTCTGCATATAAGTTAAATAAACAGCATGACAATATACAGCCTCAATATACTCCTTTCCCAATTTGGAACCAGTCTATTGTTCCAGGTCTGGTTCTAACTGTTTCTTCTTGATCTGCACACAGATTTCTCAGGAGGCAGGTCAGGTGGTCTGGTATTTCCATCTCTTGAAGAATTTTTCATAGTTTGTTGCAATCCACAAGTTAAAGGTTTTGGCGTGGTCAGTAAAGCAGAAGTAGATGTTTTTCTGAAACTGTCTTGCTTTTGCTGTGATCCAATGGATGCTGGCCATTTGATCTCTGGATCCTTGGCCTTTTCTAAATCCAGCTTGAACCTCTGGAATTTCATGGTTCACATACTGTTGAAGCCTGGCTTGGAGAATTTTGAAGATTACTTTGCTAGCATGTGAGATGAGTGCAGTTGTGCAGTAGTTTGAGCATTCTTTGGCATTGGCTTTCTTTGGGATTGGAATGAAAACTGACCTTTTCCAGTCCTGCTGAGTTTTCCAAGTTTGCTGGAGTATTGAGTGCAGCACTTTCACAGCATCATCTTTTAGGATTTGAAATAGCTCAACGGGAATTCCATCACCACCACTATCTCTGTTCATAATGATACTTCCTAAGGCCCACTTGACTTTGCATTCCAGGATATCTGGCTCTAGGGGAGTGAACACACCATCGTGGTTATCTGGGTCATGAAGATTTTTTTTTGTATAGTTCTTCTGTGTATTCTTGCCACCTTTTCTTAATATCTTCTGCTGCTGTTAGGTCCATACAATTTCTGTCCTTTATTGTGCTCATCTTTGCATGAAATGTTCCCTTGGTATCTCTGATTTTCTTGACGAGATCTCTAGTCTTTCTCATTCTGTTGTTTTTCTCTATTTCTTTGCACTGATCACTGAGGAAGGCTTTCTTGTCTCTCCTTGCTATTCTTTGGAACTCTGCATTCAGATGGGTGTATCTTTCCTTTTCTCCTTTGCTTTTCACTTCTTTTCTTTTCACAGCTATTTGTAAGGCCTCCTCAGGCAACCATTTTGCCTTTTGGCATTTCTTTTTCTTGGGGATGGTCTTGATCACTGCCTCCTGTACAATGTCATGAACCTCTGTCCATAGTTTTTCAGGTACTCTATCAGCTCTAATCCCTTGAGTCTATTTGTCTCTTCTATTGTATAATCGTAAGGGATTTGATTTAGCTATTACATAAATGGTCTAGTGGTTTTCCCTACTTTCTTCAATTTAAGTCCAAATTTTGTAATAAGGAGTTCATGATCTGAGCCACAGTCAACTCCCAGTCTTGTTTTTGCTGATTGTATAGAGCTTCTCCATATTTGCTTGCAAAGAATATAATCAGTCTGACTTCGGTATTGACCATCTGGTGATGTCCATGTGTAGAGTCATCTTTTGTGTTGTTGGAAGAGGGTGTTTGCTATGAACACAACTATGGGACACAACAAGAGCAATTCTAAGAGGAAACTGTATAGCGGTACAGTCTTACCTCAGAAAACAAGAAAAATATCAAATAGACAACCTAGCCTTACACCTAAAGCAACTAAAGAAATGAGAACAAACAAAACCCAAAGTTAGTAGAAAGAAAAAAATTCATAAAAATCAGAGCAAAAATAAATGGAGTAGACACTAAAGAAAAAAAATAGAAAAAATCAGCAGACCTAAAAGCTGGTTCTTTGAAAAGATAAACAAAATTGATAAAAATTTAGCCAGACTTATTAAAAAACAAAGTGGGGGCCCAAATCAACAAAATTAGAAATGAGAAAAGGAGTAATTACAACTGATATCACAGAAATACAAAGTAGCATAAGAAACTAGTATAAACAACTATATGTCAATAAAAAGAACAACCTGGAAGAAACATAATTAGAAAGGTACAGTCTTCAAAGATGAACCAGAAAGATATAGAAAATATCAACAAGCAAGTTACAAGTACTGAAATTGAATATTTGATTTTAAAACTCCCAATAAATAAAAGTCTAGGACTAAGTGGCTTCACAGGAGAATTCCATCAAACATTTAGAAAAGAGGTAACACCTATCCTTATCAACTATTATAAACAACTGAAGAGGAAGGAACACTTCCACATTCATTCTATAAGACTGATACTGAAACCAGATAAATATATCACCAAAAAAAGAAAATTACCAGCTAATATCACTGATGAACATAGACACGAAGAACTCAACAAAATACTAGCAAACTGAATCCAACAGTACATGAAACATATAATACACCATGATCAAGTGGGATTTATCCTAGGGATGCAAGGATTTTTCAATATACACAAATCAATCAATGTGATACACCACATTAATAAATTGAGAATAAAAAACAGAGATGATTGTCACAATAGATGAAAAAAAAGCCTCCTAAAATTCAACATCTTTTTATAATTTAAAAAAAAATACTCTCCAGAAAGTATGCATAGAGGAAACATACCTTGACATAATAAAGGCCATATAAGACAAACCCACAGCTAACATCATACTCGCTGCTGAAAACCTGAAAGCATTTTTCTCTAAAGTCAGAATCAAAAAAAAGGATGTCCACTGTCACCACTAAAACCAATGAAACTATGCTTTATTCAACATAGTTTTGGTAGTCATAGTCACAGCAATCCAAGAAGAAAAAGGAATAAAAGGAATCCAAACTGGAAAAGAAGAAGTAAAACTGCCATGTTTCTGGATGACATGATTCTATACCTAGTAAAGCCTAAATATGCTATCAGAAAGCTACTAGAGCTCATCAATGAATTTGGTAAAGTTGCAAGATATAAGATTAATACATAGAAATTTGTTGCATTTCTAGACACTAACAATGAAAGCTCAAAAAGAGAAATTAAGGAAATGATCCCATTTACCATCACATCAAAAAGAACACAATACCTAGGAATAATCCTACCTTAGGAGACAAAAGACATAAACTCCAAAACTGTGAGACACCGATAAAAGAAATCGAAGATGATGCAAACAGAAGGAAAGATACACCATGTTCTTGGATTGGCGGAATCAATATTGTCAAAATGACTGTACTACCTAAGGCAATCTAAGGATTCAGTGCAAACCCTGTCAAATTACCAATAGCATTTTTCACAGAACTGGAAAATGTTTAACTTTGTGTGAAAACACACAAGAAAGACCCAAGTCGCCAAAGCAGTCTTGAGAAAGAAAAATGGAGTTAGAAGCATCAAGCTCCCTGACATCAAACTATGTGCCAAAGCTACAGTCATCAAAAGTACAGCATGGTACTGAAACAAAAATAGAAATACAGATCAATGGAACAGGATAGAAAGCCTTTCAATAAATGGTGCTGGGAAAACTGGCCAGCTACATGTGAAAGTATGAAATTAGGACTTCCTTGGTGGTCCAGTAGTTGAGAGTTTGCCTGTCAGTGCAGGGGACACAGGTTCTGTCTCTGGTCTGGGAAAATACCACATACCAAGGAGCAATTAAGCCTGTACATAACAACTACTGAACCAGGGCTCTAGAGCCTATAAGCCACAATTGCTGAGCCAGCACATCATACAACTACTAAATCCTGAGCACATGCATCCCATGCTCCACAAGAGAAGCCAGTGCAATGAGAAGCCCATGGACCACAAGGAAGAGTAGCCTCTGCTTGCCGCAACTAGAAAAAGCCCATATGCAACAAGGAAGACCCAGAGAAGCCATAAAAAATAAATACCTTTTTAAAAAAAAAAGAATAAAATTAGAATATTCTCTAACACCATATACAAAGAGAAACACAAGATTTATTAAAGACCGAAATGTAAAACCAGATATTATGAAACTCCTAGAGAAAAACATAGGCAGAACATTCTTTGACAGAAATTGCAGTAGTATTACTTGGGTCCACTTCCTGTAGTAAAGGAAATAAAAACAAAAATAAACAAACAGGACCAAATTAAACTGAAAAGCTTTGCACAGGAAAGGAAATCATAAAACAAAAAATAACTTACAGAAGGGGAAGAAATATTTGCAAATGATGCACCTGACAAGGGATTAATCTGCAAAATATATAAACAGCTCGTGACTCAGTCTTAACACCACCTAATAAACCAATCAAAAATGACAGAAGATCTAAGTAGATATATCTCCAAAGAAGACATTCAGATGGCCAACAGGCACATGAAAAGATGCTCAACATCACTAATTATTCAGTTCAGTTCAGTTCAGTCGCTCAGTCGTGTCCGACTTTTTGCGACACCATGAATTGCTGCATGCCAGGCCTCCCTGTCCATCATCAACTCCCGGAGTTCACTCAAACTCGTGTCCATCAAGTCGGTAATGCCATCCAGCCATCTCATCCTCTGTCATCCCCTTCTCCTCCTGCCCCCAATCCCTCCCAGCATCAGAGTCTTTTCCAATGAGTCAACTCTTCGCATGAGGTGGCCGAAGTACTGGAGTTTCAGCTTTAGCATCATTCCTTCCAAAGAACACCCAGGACTGATCTCCTTTAGAATAGACTGATTGGATCTCTGACCTCCTTTAGAATGGACTGGTTGGATCTCCTCGCAGTCCAAGGGACTCTCAAGAGTCTTCTCCAACACCACACTTCAAAAGCATCAATTCTTCGGCACTCAGCTTTCTTCGCAGTCCAACTCTCACATCCATACAAATCAAATCTGCAGTGAGGTATCACCTCACAGAGGTCAGAATGGTCATCATCAAAATGTCTGCAAATAATAAATGCTGAAGAGGATATGGAAGAAAAGAAACCCTCCTACACTATCCTTGGGAATGTAAATTGGCATAGCCATTATAAGGAACAGTATGGAGGTCATTTAAAACACTGAAAATAGAACAACAAAGTGATCCTACAGTCCCACTCTTGGACATACATTTGGAGAAAACTCTAGTTCAAAAAGATAAATGCACTCAAATGTCCATTGCAGCGCTATCTACAATGGCGAAGACATGGAAGCAACCAAAGAGTTTACTGACAGATGAATGGATAAAAAAGATGTGACATATATACACACAATGGAATATTACTCGGCCATTAAAAAGAATGAAATAATTTCATTTGCAGCAATATGGATGGACCTTGAGATTATCATACTAAGTGAAGTAAACCAGAGAGAGAAAGACAAATATCATATGATAAATGTTTTTTATGTGGAATCTTTAAAAAAAAAAATGATACAAGTGAGCTTATTTAACAAAAGAGCACTAGACTCACAGACAGAAAACAAGTTTATGGTTACCAAAGGGGTAAAGGGGGGATAAATTAGTAGTTTGGAATTAAAAAATACACACTGTGCTAGTGGTAAAGAACTCAACTGCCAATGGAGACATAAGAGATGCGGGTTTGACTCGTTGGTTGGGAATATCTGGAGAAGTGCATAGCAACCCACCCCAGTACTCTTGCCTGGAGAATCCCAGGGACAGAGGAACCTGGTGGGCTACAGTCCACAGGGTCACAAAGAGTTGGACATGACTGAAGCGACTTAGCACACACATATATAAAATAGATAATCAGTAGAACCTACTGTGTAGCACAAGGAACTATGCTCAGTGTCTTGTAATAACCTGTAATGGAAGAGAATGTTAAGGCAGCTTTGGCACCTAAGGATTCAGATTTTATTTTTTTTAATTAAAATAATATTGAAATATAGTTGATTTATATTGTAAATTAACTATATATTTTACATATATATGAATTCAGTTATATATAGTTATTCAGCTTTATATATATATTCTTTGGGATTCATATATATTATATATATAGTTGATTTACAATATATCAATACTGTTTCAATTTTAAAAACCTGAATACTTAGGTACCAAAGCTGCCCTATGAGTTTGAACTTTGGAGGAAAAAAAAAAGAGAATAGATAAGCCTGGGCTTGCTGAGATAGGTTAATCTAAGTATATTAAGTTTGCATTTTTGTAGTCACCTCACAGTCTTTCTTAACATCTTTCAAATCAAGGTTGAAAACTAAAGTTGTTTTAATCCACTGTGTTCCCAGATAGTAGAAAGAACTTCCAAGCTTCCTTTTCTTTTATGTTTTAATTTTTTTTGGTAACTTCTGCCTCCAAAATCTTAAACCATTTGGACACTGTGCTTACTGGTTTAAATACTTTAGGTCTTGATAGAGGTGCTGTTTGTCTCTACAAATTTCTTCTCTGTCATGTGTGAAGCACAAGAGAGAATGAACATATAACTTTTGTTTTGAAATCGATCCGAGAGTAGATCCACTTCAAAAGCTTAGGGTCCAGCTTTGAAGTTTACTTTACTTCAAAAGCTTTGCCTGGAAGTGTGTTATAGAAAGAAATGAACACCAAGATATCCTGAATTTTAAGGTTTATTGAGAATTACTTCCTGTAGAGAAAAATAAAAACAAAATAATAAATGAGGGAAAACCAGCCTGAAAGTAAACCTGAAGAGAGGTAGAAATAAATTTTTTTCTTTAACCAAAAAAAAAAAAAATTCATGTTTATTTTGCATAAGTTTTAGCCTACTTTTTCCTCAAGGCTTATTCTACTAATAAATTTAAAAAATTTTTTTTCATTCTAAATAAAACAATATTGTAAACAGTTTGAGTATTTTTTAATCTAATAAAATTTAAAATAGTATTAAATAGAGACCACAACTTGGAGTCAAGGGTAATAAAGAATAGTGCCATTTCTCTTTGTCATGTAAAAAGTTTAAAGAGTTACTTTATAAAATAAGGAACACAAAAAGATGTAGTATAAAAGATACCTGTCATTTTATTTTCTTCAGAAGTTTCACTTAAACTAAGGCACTTCCTTAAAGATAAGGTGTTTTCTGTTTTATTCATTGATGTATATATTTCACTAGATTAATGCCAGCCACATTGTAGGTACTCAAAAAACGTTTACTAAATAAATGAATGCATCATGAGTGAACCAGAGAGGATACAGAGCCTCAGAATTGTTTTTCCTTTCATCTGCAAATTCAGATAATAATAATACACATTTCATGTGACTAGCACTTTCACTTTGATACCCTTCAAACTAGCAGTTCCATTCTTCAGTTCAATTCAGTTCAGTTGCTCAGTCGTGTCCAATTCTTTGCAACCCCATGAATCGCAGCACACCAGGCCTCCCTGTCCATCACCAACTCCCGGAGTTCATCCAGACTCATTTCCATCGAGTCAGTGATGCCATCCAGCCATCTCATCCTCTGTCGTCCCCTTCTCCTGCCCCCAATTCCTCCCAGCATCAAAGTCTTTTCCAATGAGTCAACTCTTCACATGAGGTGGCCAAAGTATGGGAGTTTCAGCTTTAGCATCATTCCTTCCAAAGAAATCCCAGGGCTGATCTCCTTCAGAATGGACTGGTTGGATCTCCTTGCAGTCCAAGGGACTCTCAAGAGTCTTCTCCAACACCACACTTCAAAAGCATCAATTCTTCAGCGCTCAGCCTTCTTCACAGCCCAACTCTCACATCCATACATGACCACTGGGAAAAACCATAGCCTTGACTAGACGGACCTTAGTCAGCAAAGTAATGTCTCTGCTTTTGATATGCTATCTAGGTTGGTCATAACTTTTCTTCCAAGGAGTAAGCATCTTTTAATTTCATGGCTGCAGTCACCATCTACAGTGATTTTGGAGCCCCCAAAAATAAAGTCTGACACTGTTTCCACTGTTTCCCCATCTATTTCCCATGAAGTGATGGGACCGGATGCCATGATCTTCGTTTTCTGAATGTTGAGCTTTAAGCCAACTTTTTCACTCTCCTCTTTCACTTTCATCAAGAGGCTTTTTAGCTCCTCTTCACTTTCTGCCATAAGGGTGGTGTCATCTGCATATCTGAGGTTATTCATATTTCTCCCGGCAATCCTGATTCCAGCTTGAGTTTCTTCCAGCCCAGTGTTTCTCATGATGTACTTTGCATAGCAGTTAAATAAGCAGGGTGACAATATACAGCCTTGACATACTCCTTTTCCTATTTGGAACCAGTCTATTGTTCCATGTCCAGTTCCAACTGTTGCTTCCTGACCACATACAGATTTCTCAAGAGGCAGGTCAGGTGGTCTGGTATTCCCATCTCTTTCAGAATTTTCCACAGTTTATTGTGATCCATACAGTCAGAGGCTTTGGGAGAGTCATTCTTAGACATATACTTTTAACTATAGATAGTCTTGCACATGTGAACAAAAGGAATTTCTGTAGCAGCATAAAATAATAATAGCCAAACTGAAAACAACTAAACCATACCTTGACTGAAGAGCAGATAGATAAATTGTAGTATAATTATATAAATGGAATAATTTACAGCAATGGCAATTAATGAATAAAATCTACGTATTTTGGCTAAATCTTTATAATATTAGATTTAGAGATATAAGCAAACCCATAAGGACTGCTACTACTTTGTTTTAATTAAAGTTTGAAAGCAAATTAAACTTAAAATGTTGAAGTATTTGTAAGTATTAAAACTGAGAAGTAAGGCAAGGAATGATAAGCACAGAAGTTCAAAATAGTTTCAACAGGATGGGAAGAAACAAATGGAGGAAATAAAGAGAAGCATAATGATGAAAGTTGTAACCTAACCCTTGAATTGAATCCTGGATAGGAGGGTACCAATTATATTATTAAATAAATGAATCCAAAGGCCAATGATTAAACTGTGTAATAAACAAGGATGATCACTAATATCAGGGCTGTACACTGACCATGCTAATTTAGAAAAGAAAATAATAGAAAAAGGGTTAAATTTTTTGATAAGGTTGCAAAATTCAAATTTCTTGTGAAAATTATCAAATAATATATAATCAGAAATATTAAGAAATCATTTGAGTTATTTTTACTCTAAGAATAAATACATATGTGCATTTAAAGGCAGAATATTGTTAACTTTAAGATAAAATCAATTTATTTCCATAATTTTAACTTTAAGTGTCAAACTTTTTTCTGTTTGTTGTTTTGTTCAAAATGGTAAATTTTGATTGGTCCTTTTCTAGAACCAATAATCTTAAATTAATATGTGTTGGAAAGAGCTTCCACATATTAGTCCAGAATCTGCCCTTTGCAGTTTCTCTGTTGCTCAAGTTCCGTGTTTTGGTATGCTTCCCTACTTATTTGAAACAACCTTGCTTCTAGATTTCTACCTTCTCCTTTATAAATCTTACTCTGAGTACCCTAACACTCATAAAAGATTGCTGTCTTTTATGAATCCTTGTGTGCATCAGTGAGCTGATCATTTAAATTTTTAATTGAACTTATATGCTCATTCCTGGCCTCCTCAACTACATTATAAGCTACTTGAGGGCTACAGACTTACATGTTTATATCTCATATCTGGAGTGTCAGACACTCCCGTTTCCTCCTATCCAAGTCCTTCCCAGTAAAGAAAGGATCCTGGAAGATGTATAGAGATATAAAATCCAGTTTTATTAGTGATGATCTAATAACTTAAAAAAACTGATAAAGCTAGGTTGGAGAATGTAACTGAAACCTGAGGCCACACTGGGAGCTCTTGAAAACAGTTGAGTCTTCAAAGTATTTGCAGCTAGAGAAAATGGAAAATGTCAGACTTTCCCTCCTCTGTCCTTGGTCTCTTAAAAAGCCCCTCACAAGGGTGCTGTGGTGTGGAAAATAGTCGTGCAGGACCATCCTGCATGAGCCAGAGTACAGGCACTTCCCAAGAGGGAGATTTCCCACTGTCAGGTAACAGCCCCAACCAATAAAATTGTTAGTCCATCTAATTAGGTGAAAAGAGGAAGAAACTGAAGTGTTCACTGCGCTAGTCCCGCGTTCACTGGCAAAGGAGTAGCACTCGTCCCTGGTAGAAATACCAGGGAGAACATGAGCATCCTCTGTTGAATGAATGGATGAAATGAAAATGTTCATGAGACAAAAGGCAAATTGTGATAAGGGATGCCCCTGTACAAAGAGAAATAAACACAGATATTCTTGATGCAAATGATACCTGACCTACAATCTTATTGGTCCCTTGTACAACAAAGGACCTCTCTCCGCCTCAGTGTACACTATTTGTACAATCAAAATAGTGTACACTGGGCTGGTATCCTATATACATACAATATTATAAACTGAATTTTCATGTCTGGAAACAGTTTATATCTAAAGAAATGAATATAAACCACAAACATGTTTTTACAAATAACTGAATATAAAGCTAAGTATAAATATTGCTAAATCCTAAAGGAAATCAATCCTGAACATTCATTGGAAGGATAGATGATGAAGCTGAAGCTCCAATACTTTGGCCACCTGATGAGAAGAGGCGACTCATTAGAAAAGACCCTGATGCTGGGAAAGATTGAAGGCAGGAGGAAAAGGGGATGACAGAGGATAAGATAATTGGATGGCATCACCGACTCAGTGGACATGAGTTTTGAGCAAGCTCCGGGAGATGGTGAAGGACAGGAAAGCCTGGCATGCTGCAGTCCATGGAGCTGCAAAGAATTGGACATGACTGAGACACTGACCAACAGCAACAATGACTATTGCAGGGCTTGGCGGGGGAAGGTTCTCTAACTGATCTGAACGAGGTGAGGCTTTCTCAGGTATATGTCCAAGAATATGTCTCTTTCCTGATCAGTCTTCCCTACATCAGACAAAGACATTCTTTTCCTCCAAGGAACTTTGATCTGCATTCCATCTTTTCTACAGTTATCATTGCCCATGCAATGTTCATAAATGTGTTCAAAAGTTTTTGAAAAGTAAATGGTAAGAGAATGAGAGAGTGGAGGAGGGAAGAGATGGCAGTTTCCATAGTGACTTCTTTACTGTGCCCAGTAGATGTATTTAGTGGAACAGTCATTCATTCTGCGTCACATTCTTTAGACTGTCATCCATAAATACGAGTTAGGATCAGTATTATAAATAGCATAAAAGCTGAAGTGGAGGGACTCTTAGGTCAAACTATTTATGAATGTCCTATGCCAGTAAGTGACTTAAGATGTGCATATTTGTTCATTTCCTAGTCTCTTGTTTATTTAATTGACTAAAATGTTTTAAATGGAAAATTATACATATTTATGCCTTTTAGGCACCAAAAAATAATGACTCTTAGTTTCTCATTTCTAGTAAAGTAATAAATCCCACAATCTATTTGAGGTGGAGAGAGAGGAGTTTCAAATATCTTCAGCTGATGGTGAAGTAGCCATATGTATAAAGCCAAGGGATGTAAAAAAAAAAAAAAAGTGATAGCATCAATAGGTCCTTCTATGTCATTTAGCTTCATGGGGGTAAGTGATCAAATAAATATAGAACTGGAATCAGAGTGGTATCATTAAGTTTTCCACCCTTCACAGCTTTGTGGCAGCCATCTACCATAGCAAAAGAGGGAGAGGAGTTAGTGACTTAAATCAATTTATAAGCTCTGTCAAAAGTAAGAACATAATCACCTATTTGCAGTTCTTAAGCTTTTTGTCTTATTCGGTAGACCTCTTCAGCTGGGTTATTTATAGGGTATGCCTTTCCTGAGAGGACAATTCTTTACATTCAGGCACAAAGAAAAGCAATATTAGAACCAGCAATGACAACAATTCTATGTAAACATCAATTTAGTAATTTTCTCCTATAGATTACCAGTTTTGTCATAGAAATCCTTTAAGCACTTACAGAAGTAGAAAATATCTCCACTGGATATTGTAAGGGAAGACAATAAGGAAAGCACAGAATCTCCAAGGAGTTTACAAACTTGTCCAGAAGTGGTAATACAAAAGTATGACAGCTGGCATTCATGGAAACTGAAAGATAATCTAAGAAATAACGCCTTCATTAAAGAGGAAATTTTAAGGAAAATTATTAAATGCTGAGCACTGAGTAATACCGAAGACACTGCATGCCAATATCTGTGGGATATCACTAAAGCAGTACTCAAAGAAATTTTATATGTGCTACTGTATTCCCTGGTGGCTCAGACGGTAAAGCGTCTGCCTGCAATGTGGGAGACCCAGGTTCAATTTCTGGGTACGGAAAATCCCCTGGAGATGGAAATGGCAATCCACTCCAGCACTCTTGCCTGGAAAATCCCATGGACGAAGGAGCCTGATAGGCTACAGTTCATGGGGTCGCAAAGAGTCGGACACGACTGAACGACTTCACTGTATAGCATAGGTAACTCTACTCAATATTCTGTAATGACCTATATGGAAAAGGATATAAACAAGAATAGAGTAGGTATGTATATGTGTAACTGATTCACTTTTCTGTACAGCAGAAACTAACACAACATTGCAAATCAACTATATTCCAATAAAGATTAATTTTAAAAAGAAATGTTATAGTTTAAATAAAAATTTTAAATAAGGGATCTACATGTCCAAATTGAGAAGAGATAAAAAGCAATGAAAAAGCCCAAAAGAAAAAGAACTAATTGACAGCTCATTAAGGGTTCAATGAATTAGAAAACAAAAGAATCAAAACATAATAAATTACACAAAAATTAGATTCTTTGACAAGTTTAATAAGAAGGGGAAAAAGTTAAAATATATAATAAAAGGGAGAAATAATATATCAAAATGTAAAAGAATAAAAAGATAGAATGAAACTTTAGAATAAAAAGATAACATGAAAAAGCATACACTGGTAATCTAGAAGAAATGGGCATAAGTTTTAAAAAATAAAAGATGCCCAAATTGGAAGAAATAGAAAGCTTGAACAGATCCAGAAAATTGTACAAGTGAATTCCACCCAACATTAACGTAACAAATGACCTACTACAGGGGGAAAAAAAACTGTTCGAAAAAAGTAAGTAAAGTAGTCCTCTTTATCTTATGAGGTCAAAGTAGTCTTGATTCCAAAATTGAAATATAAAAGCAAGAAGAAATGAAGAGTATAGGACTATTTCACTTAAAAATGTAGATGCAAAAGCATCCTAAATAAAATATTAACTGAATAGAACAGTTTATTTTAAAATATAGTACTACATAATAATAAAATAGAATTCAGTACAAGAACAGAAATAAATCTCAGAAAAATCAATGTGATTCACCACATTAATTATGGAAGAAAAACCACACAATAAACCCAGAAAACTTTTTGATACAACTTAACAAATTAATTTCTAATTATTAGAAATTAGTAACAGGAAAGAATTCCCTTGACCTTATAAAAACTATTTACCAAAAACCTCTGCAAATATCATGGGTAAACAGAAACTTTATATTGATGTGTGTTAGTTGATTCTTTGGGTACAACTCCTAGGCATGCTAGAGAAGCTGTACTAGACTTGCTGGAGGAGGAAATTGCAACCCACTCCAGTATTCTTGGAGAATTCCATGGACGGAGGAGCCTAGCAGGTTACAATCCATGGGGTCACAAAGAGTAGGACACGACTGAGCAACTGAGCACCAGACTCGCTTTCACAACAAATATAGCTATAAGTAAGAAAATTAAAATCAATGATAAAAGAGATAAGATATGTGAATGACTTATTTAAGATAAGAAAAAAGAATGTCCTTAGTATACTAGAGAAGTTTTGTTTCCACAGTGGTTAGTATAGCATTTGGTATAAAATACATGCTCAGTAAATATTTTTAGAATGTATGATCATTGGTACTCCAAAGTCTTCACCAGCACCTAAGAAAAGAAAAAAAAAAAAGAGTTCTTGTAAGTATTGGGGAAATAATACAGTTTAGCCTCATATGCATATGATTTCCTCTTTTACAGAGAAACCTCAAGTGAATCAATATAATGCACAAACTAATTGTTTAATTGTTGTTCAGTTGCTCAGACATTTGCAACTGTTTGCAACCCCATGGACTGCAGCACGCCAGGCTTCCCTGTCCTTCACCATCTCCTGGAGCTTGCTCAAACTCATGTCCATTGAGTCCGTGATGCCGTCCAACCATCTTATCCTCTGTCGTCCCCTTCCCCTCTTGCCTTTAGTCTTTCCCAGCATCAGGGTCTTTTCTGATGAGTCCTGTCTTCACATCAGGTTGCCAAAGTATTGGAGCTGGAGCTTCAGCAGCAGCATCAGTCCTTCCAATGAATATTCAGGATTGATTTCTTTTAGGATTGACTAGTTTGATCTCCTTGCAGTCCAGGGGACCGCCAAGAGTCTTCTCCAACATCACAGTTCAAAAACATCAATCCTTTGGCACTCGGCCTTTTTTATGGTCCAACTCTCACATCCATGCATGACTTCTGGAAACACCACAGCTTTGACTTTACGGACCTTTGTTGGCAAAGTAATGTCTCTGCTTTTTAATATGCTGTCTAGGTTTATCATGCATTTCTCCCAAAGGAGCAAGAGTCTAGAACTAATGCAAATTTCTATGATATCAATCTACATAAGTTGTGTTCTCCTATGCCAGCGATATCAAATTAGGAAATACAATGGATAATAAGCTACATATCAGTTAGCTTTTGTTCAGCTACATGTACGAGGAAAAAAAATAAAGTCACTTATAGCAGTCTAATCATAGGTGTGCCAGTCCCTTCTCCAGTGGACCACATTATGTCAGCACTCTTCCACCATGACCTGCCTGTCTTGGGTGGCCCTGCACGGCATGGCTCATAGCTTCCTTGAGTTACACAAGCCTGTGATCCATGTGATCCTTTTGGTTAGATTTCTGTGATTTTGGTTGTCATCCTGGAGGCTGTGACATTCTAGTTCTTGCTTCCTGATGAGAGGGACTGTTGGTAGGGAAAACTGGGTCTTGCTTTCATGGGCAGGACCATGCTCAGTAACTCTACTTATTTAACTTATATGCAGAGTGTGTGTGTTAGTCACTCAGTCGTGTGCAACTCTTTGTGACCCCACAGACTGTAGCCTGCTAGGCTCCTCTTCCATGGAATTCTCCAGGCTAGATAGTGATATTTTTTCTGGAAAGCTGGAATCAAGATTGCCAGAAGAAATATCAACAACCTCAGATATGCAGATACCACCCTAATGGCAGAAAGTGAAGATGAACTAAAGAACTTCTTGATGAGGGTGAAAGAAGAGAGTGAAAAAGGTGGCTTTAAAACTCAACATTCAAAAAATGAAGATTATGGCATCCAGTCTCATCACTTCCTGGCAAATAGATGGGGGAAAAGCAGAAACAGTGACAGATTTTATTTTCTTGGGCTCCAAAATCACTGTGGATGGTAACTGCAGCATGAAATTCAAAGATGCTTGCTCTTTGGAAGAAAAGCTATGACAAACCTAGATACTGTATTAAAAAGCAGAAACATCACTTTGCCAACAAAGATCCATATAGTGAAAGCTATGATTTTTCCAGTAGTCATGTTTGTATGTGAGAATTGGACCATAAAGAAGGCTGAGCGACAAAGAATTGATGCTTTTGAATTGTGGTACTGAAGAAGACTCTTAAGAGTCCCTTGAACTGCAGAAGATCAAACCAGTCAATTCTAAAGGAAATCAGTCCTGAATATTCATTGGAAGGACTGAAGCTGAAACTCCAATACTTTAGCCACCTGATATGAACAGCTGACTCATTGGAAAAGACCTTGAAGCTGGGAAAGATTGAAGGTGGAAGGAGAAGGGGCTGACAGAGGATGAGATGGTTGGATGGCATCACCAACTCAATGGACTTGAGTCTGAGCAAACTCCAGGAGATGGTGAAGGACAGGGAAGCCTGGCATGCTACAGTCCATGGGTTTGCAAAGAGGTGGATACAACTGAGCAACTGAACAACATCAAAAGGGGTTACAACTCAAAATCAGAAAAACAAACAACCCAATTTAAAAAGGGGAAGAAGACTTGAGTAAATATTTTTCCAAAGACATACAGGTGGTCAGCAGGTACATGAAAAAATGCTCAATATCATGTGATACTGTACTTAAAACTTGAAATAGTTGCAGGACCAAGGGGAAATACGTTGTAACAGGAAATGACATGTTTAGAGGCAGAGATGGAGCAAGCAGAAAAAGCAAAAGTGAAGCCCTACCAGAGACTGGGACTTTGTGTGTGTGTTCAGTCCATAGGCCGTATCTGACTCTCTGTGACCCCCTGATCTATTGCCCACCAGGTTCCTCTGTCCATGGGATTTTTCAGTCATGAATATTGGAGTGGGTTGCCATTTTCTCCTGCAAGGGATCTTCCTAACCCAAGGATCAAAGTCATGTCCCCTGAATCTCCTGCATTGGCAGGAGAATTCATTTACCACTGAGCCTCCTCGGACATAGTGTAACCAAGAAGGACACACAAAATGGAATCATGAGCTCAGATACCAGTTGTGAACTTAGCAAGGACAAGGGACAATTCTTACCTAGAAAAGAAGTGGGAAAGCTAAGACATGCAAAGTGATCCAGAACTCAATCTTATCTATAAAATTGAAGCCGAGGTTATTGTCAAGAAAGAGATGGACAGAGATGAGTTAAAAACATTAAAAAAGCAGAAAGTCTTTTCTGAAATTTTGCTGTCTACTATAAATATTTCATCATCCCTGTCTTGATATTTGAAAATGAATATTGTATCTAGAAAAATATTGAGAGCCTGAAATCTCACCCTATGGTTAGTAACCAACCCTGCAGATTCCAAAGCTGATTTTGCAAACAACCACTTCATTCATTCAGTCTGCAGTATATGTACTACAATTTGCCTACCTGCTATCTGGCCAGTAGGGTTGGATGCCCTTGTCAGGCAGTGGGGGGAGAAACTGTTTTGCTTTGTTTTACTGTTTGTGCTGCCTAGGGAGAGAAATGATTAGTAAAATACGTTCAGTAGGTTGATGAACATTTGCACTTATTTTGACCACGTGGATGAGACCCTTAAGAAATAAACCCGAAATCTGCCCTCAAGGAAATGTGTTTGAAGCCAATTTGATTTTATCTAAAATAATTATAATAATGTATTTGAATCTTAGTAGTGACAGCTTCCTCAAGACTTCCTAAAAATGTTCATGTGCATTTAACCATTTTCTATTAGCCAAATCAGTAGCAGAGGACTTTCTGAAGTGAATGTGGTGTTGTTTTAAAGTTACTCAAATTGTGGTAGAATCAGGTTTTTGAAAATTTGCCATAACTTTTTTTTCTAATACTATCGTTCTACACATAGAAAATGTCAGCATCCTGATGTTTGGTTTTGCATTATTTTACATGATAGGTATGTGGGAGTGAAGTATGTGCAGCGTATGAAAATGGAATCACAATCAACATACTTTGATAGTGTGTTAAATGCAAAAAATAATCTCAGATTCTTCATGAGGTCTCAATTAGTATAGAATTGATGTTTCCAGTGGTTGTTTAAATTTTAATTTGAATGACATAGGGTAGGCAGTGAATATTCTCTTACGGAAAAAGAAGTTGAAATCTTTCAGTTAATCTTTTTGACAAAAAGCGACTTTGTAGAAAGAAATGAGTACCTGTAATGATCCATGCTTACCCTCTCCTAAGACTCATTTCAGAATTGTTTTCCTTTGTAATAGCTTCTCATCCCTATGAGTGTTGATTTTCAACTGATTGTTGCTCTCTGGGTGTTCTCTCAAACGTTCAGTTCAGTTCAGTTGCTCAGTCGTGTCCGACTCTTTGTGACCCCATGAATCACAGCACGCCAGGCCTCCCTGTCCATCACCATCTCCCAGAATTCACTCAGACTCACGTCCATCGAGTCCGTGATGCCATCCAGCCATCTCATCCTGGGTCGTCCCCTTCTCCTCCTGCCCCCAATCTTTCCCAGCATCAGAGTCTCTTCCAATGAGTCAACTCTTCGCATGGGGTGGCCAAAGTACTGGAGCTTCAGCTTTAGCATCATTCCTTCCAAAGAAATCCCAGGGCTGATCTCCTTCAGAATGGACTGGTTGGATCTCCTTGCAGTCCAAGGGACCCTCAAGAGTCTTCTCCAACATCACAGTTCAAAAGCATCAATTCTTCAGCGCTCAGTCCAACACTCACATCCATACATGACCACTGGAAAAAACCATAGCCTTGACTAGGTGGACCTTAGTCGGCAAAGTAATGTCTCTGCTTTTGAATATACTATCTAGGTTGGTCATAACTTTTCTTCCAAGGAGTAAGTGTCTTTTAATTTCATGGCTGCAGTCACCATCTGCAGGGATTTTGGAGCCCCCAAAAATAAAGTCTGACACTGTTTCCACTGTTTCCCCATCTATTTCCCATGAAGTGATGGGACCGGATGCCATGATCTTTGTTTTCTGAATGTTGAGCTTTAAGCCAACATTTTCACTCTCCTCTTTCACTTTCATCAAGAGGCTTTTTAGCTCCTCTTCACTTTCTGCCATAAGGGTGGTGTCATCTGCATATCTGAGGTTATTGATATTTCTCCCAGCTATCTTGATTCGAGCTTGCATTTCTTCCAGTCCAGCGTTTCTCATGATGTACTCTGCATAGCAGTTAAATAAGCAGGATGACAATATACAGCCTTGACGCACTCCTTTTCCTATTTGGAACCAGTCTGTTGTTCCATGTCCAGTTCTTAAACGTTAGCTCCTGGCATTACTTTACAGTCACTCAGACTCAGCCAAAAGTACAAACTTAATCCTCTTTCTAGAGGACATTGTGACACATTTCTTTGAGATTTATAACTGTATGTTAAATTTGTATGTTTACCATGAGCAGTAGTTGCTGTCCATGTATGTTCCCTAGTGAACAAGGGAGACTCTTTGAAAATAACTCCAGAAGTCTATCCAGGTTCATTCTATCTAGGTTTCATGCATTCCCTGATATAAAAGAGAGAGTTAAGCACACACAATAAAAGAAACAAATGACTGTGCTCTGTGCTGCATTTCCTTTTATTTCCCTACTGTGCATAGTCAGTGCTCCATTGTTTGGTCACTGCATTGTGTCTGACTCTTTGCAGCCCCATGGACTGCCACATGCCAGGCTTCCCTGTTCTTCACTGGCTCCTGCAGTTTGCTCAGATTGATGTCATTGAGTCAATGATGCCATCTAATGATCTCATCCTCTTCTGCCCCATTCTCCTTTTGCCCTCAGTCTTTTCCAGCATCAGAGTCTTTTCCAGTGAGTCAGCTCTTCACATCAGGTGGCTAAAGTATTGGAGCTTCAGCATCAGTCCTTCCAATGAATATTCAGGTTGATTTCCTTTAGGAACAATTGGTTTGATCTCCTTGCTCTCCAAGGGACTCTCAAGAGTCTTCTCCAGTACCACGGTTCAAAAGTGTCAGTTCGTTGGTGCTCAGGCTTCTTTATGGTCCATCTCTCACGTCTGTACATGACTACTGGAAAAATCTTAGCTTTGACTTTATAGATCTTTGTCAGCAAAGTGATGTCCTGGTTTTTAATTGCTGTCTAGGTTTGTCATAGCTTTTCTTCCAAGGGCAAGCATCTTTTAATTTTATGACTGCAGTCACTGTCCACAGTGATTTAGTGATTTAATGCTCTGTATTCAGTAGCATTTTGTATTATGTGATGTACTTCTTCTTAATAATACACCAAAGACATCATATTTAGCAAGAAAACAACTAGCAGAAATTTAGATCCAGAAAGTTGTATAATTTTTTTAAACTTACATGGGCTACTTGTGCCAGCAACTAGAACAGCTAATTCTAGAAACCCTGCTACAATTTCAGATAGAGAACTGTGGTTGGCTCCTCACTGCTCCATGTTAGTTCATAAATCCAAACCAGTTCTCAAATGATACAGCAAATGCAGCGCACAAATCTACAAGTTAAAAAAAATGGAGACTTCTGGGAATTATTAAATTACCAAATAAATATAACCAGTCATACGCCAGGATAGGAACAGATAGAATACACTGCTCCTTTGATTTTTTATTTTTTAATTTATTTATTTTAATTGGAGGTTAATTACTTTATAATATTGTATTGGTTTTGCCATACATCAACATGAATCTGCCACCAGTATACATGTGTTCCCCATCCTAAACCCCCCTCCTTCCTCCCTCCCTGTACCATCCCTCTGGGTCATCCCAGTGCACCAGCCCCAAGCATTCAGTATCATGCATCAAACCTGGACTGGCGATTTGTTTCATCTATGACATTATACATGTTTCAATGCCATTCTCCCAAATCATCCCACCCTCGCCCTCTCCCCACAGAATCCAAAAGTCTGTCCTATACATCTGTGTCTCTTTTGCTGTCTCGCACACAGGGTTATCATTACCATCTTTCTAAATTCCATATATATGCGTTAGTATATGGTATTGGTGTTTTTCTTTCTGGCTTACGTCACTCTGTATAATAGGCTCCAGTTTCATCCACTTCATTAGAACTGATTCAATGTATTCTTTTTAATGGCTGAGTAATACTCCATTGTGTATATGTACCACAGCTTTCTTATCCATTTGTCTGCTGATGGACATCTAGGTTGCTTCCATGTCCTGGCTATTATGAACAGTGCTGCGATGAACATTGTGGTACACGTGTCTGTTTCGATTCTGGTTTCCTTGGTGTGTATGCCCAGCAGTGGGATTGCTGGGTCATAAGGCAGTTCACTGCTCCTTTTATTGTAGTTCGGTATCTCCTCCAGGATTACTTTTCTGTGTTTTCCATGTTATTTTTTCATGCTGTTTGAGCACCATTTGTAGATCCCTATCATGCTATGAATGACTGGTTCTTCTTCCTTTGGACTGATCCAGACTCTCACACTTCTGAACACAATCTGCACAGAGGTGCTGGTGAGGGTAGGGTGGAGATGAAGGTTTGATATGTGGCTTAGAAGTAAAGTTCAACATTTTAAAACTTGCTCCCCTGTGATACCAAAGAGTTGACATTTTTGTTTTCCGTGTCATGTGATCCAAATGCCACACCTTCTAGTCAAAGAATCAGGAGAGGGACTTCC
Source organism: Capricornis sumatraensis (assembly GCF_032405125.1). NCBI lineage: Eukaryota > Metazoa > Chordata > Mammalia > Artiodactyla > Bovidae > Capricornis > Capricornis sumatraensis. The sequence continues at coordinate 76,141,624 of NC_091082.1, forward strand.
CTGGTGGTCCAGGGCAGAGAGCCTGGGTTTGATCCCTCATCAGGGAACTGGATCGTGCATGCCACAGTGAAGATCCTGCACATGGCAACAAGGATCCTCCATGCCACAAGTAAGACCCGGGACAGCCAAGTGTATAAAGAAAAATCTGGAGAGGAGAAAACCTAGCAATAGAGAAACATTTTGGACAATAACCACTCTATTCTGAAAACAATACGTGCATGCTAAGTTGCTGCAGTCATATTCTACTGTTTGCACCTCTATGGACTGCAGCCTGCCAGGCTCCTCTGTCCATGGGATTCTCCAAGCAAGAAAATGGAAGTGGGTTGCCATGCCCTCCTCCAAAGTATCTTCGCAACCTGGGGACTGAACCCGCATCTCTTTGTCTCCGGCATTGGCAGGCAGGTTCTTTACCACTAGTGCCACCTGAGAAGCCCCTACCCATGCCAGAAAAGGGCAAATGGGGAGCTCAGAATTCAGCCTTAGCAAGGCTATAACAAGGCACCCAAACACTTCTCCACTGGCATGGCATCAAAGGAACTCTAGTAGGGACTCAGGACATTCACCATCACCCAGTGTTAATATGGCCACCATGCCATGGTGTCAGTGGAGACCATGTGGAGAGGAGAAACTTTCATCCTCATCCAATGGTAATGAGGGGGCACCTCTCTCATAATGTCCAGAGTCTCATAATGTAATACAGAAATGTCTAAGTTTCTATTGAAAATCATTTGCCATACAATGAATGAGGAATTACCTCAAACTAAATAAGAAAAAGAAAATCAACAGATGTCATCACCAAGATGACAGGGATGCTAAAAGTATCTTGACAAAAATTCTCAAACAGCCATGATAAAGATGCTAACAACGAGCAATTATGAACATGTTTGAAACAAATGAAAAAAAAAAAAACAAACTCAGTGATTAAGTAGAAAGTCTCATTAATGAAATATAAAAACAATATAAAGAACAATGTGGAAATTTCAGATCTGAAAAATGCAAATAATCAAAATTTAAAAGTTCAGTCGAATAAACAAGGTCCTACAGTATAGCACAGATTAATAGATACACATTACTGTATATAAAACTGATAAACAAGGACCTACTGTATAGCACAGAGAACTATGCACGGTATCTTATAATAGCCTATAATGAAAAAGAATCTCAAAAAGAATATATATATATATATATATATATAATACACACACATACACACACACACATATATATATATAACTGAATCAGTTTGCTGAATACCTGAAACATTGTAAATTAACTATATTTTCAATTAAAATAAAATTTACATGGAAAGGCAAAGGAACTATATTAGCTAAAATAGTTTCATAAAAATAATGTAGATGCAATCAGTCTACTTGATTTCAAGACGACTTATATACCTACACTATTCAAGACTGTGAATTATTGGGAGAAGGATAAATACATAGATCAATAGAACAGAAAACCCAAAAGTAGACCAACATAAATATGCCCAACTTATTTTTGACAAAAGTGAAAAATCAGTTCAGCAGAGAAAAGATAGCCTTTTCAATAAATAGTGCTAGAGAAAAAAAAAAAGAGAAAGATTTTCAATTTAGGTTTCCCACCTTACACAAATAGTCACTCAAAATTGATCGTAGATTTAAACATAGAAGATAAAACTATAATAACATTTTAACAAAATATCATAGAAAAATCTTAGTCTAGGGCTAAGCATCGAGTTCCTAGACTTAGCAGGGAAAGCAGGAAAGAAAACGTTTGATAAATTGGTCTTCGTCAAACTTAAAACCAGTTCTCTGTGAAAGACTCAGTTAAGAAAGTTAAAAGACAAGCAACAGAGGGGAAAAACATATTTACAAACTACCTATCTATCACAGGACCGTCCTCTAGAATATATAAAGGGACTCTGGAAGCTCAGCAGGGACAAAAGATATGAAGTGACACTTTACCAAAGAAGATATACAGATGGCAGATAAATACATAAGATGCTCAACAGCATTAGCCCCTAGGAAAATGCAAATTAAAGCTACAAGGAGATATCACTGCACACCTATCAGAATGGCTAAAATAAAAAGTAGTGCCAGCACCAAATGTTGACAAGAATGCAAAGAAACTGGATCATTCATCCATTGCTGACGGGAATGTAAAATATTACACCTTCTCTGGAAATCAGTGCAGCAATTTCTTTAATAAATTAAACATTAAGCTACTATATGACTCAGCAATTGCATTCCTGGGCATTTATTCAAGAGAAGTAAAATTTTATGGTAACACAAAAACTTGTACACTAATGCTTATTATAATTTTATTCATAATAGCCAGAACCTAGAAATAACCCAGATGTCCTTTCAGGGAGTGGTTCAATAAATTGTGGCATAGCCATACCATACCTTTTTATTACTCAGCAATAAAAAGAAATAAACTACTGGGGACTTCCCTGGTGGTCCAGTGGTTAAGCATTTGCCTTCCACTGCAGGGTACATGGGTTCAGTCCCTGGTCAGGGAACTGAGATCCCACATGCTGCCGGGCAACCAAGCCAGTGTGCCACAACACTCTGGAGTCCGCACCACAACTAGCGAGAAGCCCGCCTACCCTAAACGAAAATATCCCACGTGTGGCAACAAAGATCCCACCTGCCGCAACTAAGAGCTGACTCAGCCAAATAAATAATTTTTTTAAAAGAAAGGAAGAAACTATTAACATACATACACACCAAACTAGACGTATCTCTAGAGAATTATGCTGAGTGTTTTTTTTTAATCCCCAAAGATTATATGCTATGTGAGTCCATGTCTCTAATATCCTTGAAATGAAAAAAATTACAGAAATGAAGAACAGATTACTGGTTGGCCAGGGTTAGGGAGGGAATGGGGGTGGAAGGAATGTGGCTGAGGTTATAAAAAGTAATGTGATGACTCCTTATGGGGATGGAAATATCACGTATCCTGACTGCATCAATGTCCATATTCTGGTTGTGACATTGCAGTATACGATTGTAAGATGCTACCATTGGGGGTATTGGAGCAAAAAGTGCATCAGAGCTCTCTGTACTGTTTATTACAACTGCAAGTGAATCTGCAGTTATCTCAACATGAAATCATTAATTAAAAGGAAAAAATCAATGAGAAATTACTATTAGAGGCAATTCTGCCAGCTTTTCCTTTATAATTCTGGTGTTGTCTGCTTGGAAAGTGTCTGCTCTGCTCACGATTGCACAAGTGCCCTGTTGCATCTAATGCTTTGATAGTTTTATTTTTAAAATTTGGAACTTTTCTCCATTTTGATGTTTTAAAATTCAACAAGTCATGGCATTCCTTCTTCTGGATCAAACCACAGGTCTCTTGATAAAATCCTGTATGCACGTATGCTGTTTTTACACCACACAGCTTATCTGCATTCTCTTAAGAGACGGGATGACATTGGCCCATCTGTATTCTCTCTCACATACCATGAACTGTGCTGTTGGCAACTATGATGGATTTTGTAAATTCTCAAAGAGAATTGCTAATTTTAAAAAATCACCTTACTTTTCCACAAGCATTTTCACAAACAAAACCTAAACACAGAGTTAGGAAGTTAGTCACTGACACAAAAAGTAAACTAGTAGGTCTTCAGTTAAACCGCGTTGCACCTGGCTGAGGTTGCCCCGTGCAGCGGTGCAGGTAGGCGCAACTGCAGACAGCACCGTGAAAGTGAACTGCAGCCTGCACAGCCTCAGTTGCAGCACTTTTCATTCAGCCTCGCCACCCTTTTGTCCACTGGCTCTCTGCCAGTTTACAACACCCAGGTGCTACCGCCCATGGCTCTGCAACGGAAAAAAAGCTTTTGGGCGAAGGGAGGAAGGTTTACTAGGAAAAACAAGAGGAAAGGCTCATCAGGAGAGGAGAGTAACTGAGCATCTGAGCTTTCTTCTCAGATACCCTGACCACACATTTCGCTGTACTGAGATATGAAAAGACAGGCCATTTTTCTCATCCACATTCCTCCATCTCCCGAGTTCCAGCTCTCTGAATCTAGAGTAGGACTCCCAGTGACCAGGTGCAGAGAGAGAGAAAGGGTCACTTAAGGAAATGGACCCAGGATGAAGAAGCAATGCAAGGGCTTGCCCTGCCTGAAGCCACGGGACTCCCTGACGGTTGGAACAGTTTCTCTGGCACTCTTCAGCCCACAGTTCAGAAGTACAGCCTGGGGAGATCAAAGAAAGTACAAAAACCCCAGGCTTCTAGTAAGCAGCAGAAACATGTGATTGTAGTGACCGAAGATTTGGAGTCCTGCTAAATATATTATGGCCCTCAATTTCCATAAGCACTAACCAAAATGTCTAAACTCTAGCTTAATTATCTAGCTTCCTTGAGAAAACAATAAAATGACATCACATCAAGTATACAGAGTCGAAGAGAATAACTGTCTTTGAAAAACAGACCTAGAGAGTGTCCTCAAAATGTTTAATCATGAAGAATGATTATAACAAGGAGTCGCTGAGTGCTACTATCCCTGCAGCACAGTTCCCAAGGGATTCTGAATAGGGACTTAACCTTGTAGGTGGAATGTCTTTATTCAGCTTCACTTGCCCCCTGCTAAAATGGATGGGTACACAACTTAAACAAAGAAATATCAATGGAAAAAATTCTAAATCAAAATCTAGCTTTTTTCATCCAGTTATCATAGAACTAGCAAGAAATCTGCATTTCTAGTGTAATGCAAATATCATTTCCAGTAAGCCAAACACTGAGAATCTTATATTAATGTTTTGCAGATTTAAAACTAAGAGATTTATGTGTGTGAGGAGAGATTATTCCAGAAGTTGAATTTGGTTGAAATAACACCAGCACCATTGATTTAGATGGTGCTGTCAGTAATAAGAGTTCAAAGTGCTTTCACAGGGAGGTGCTTCACGTACCAGTAAATCCAGAGATTACTGAGATTCAAACCACTCCTCACGGTTGTAGTCTGATTTATGTTATCCGCTAGAAACTACTTCCAGTGAGTGTTGCTTGAAATAAGCAAGGAGCGGAAATATTTTTTATTAATTTAAGATTGAGATTTGCTGGGGATAGAATGTATTTATTTCCTCATAATGGGATTCAGTTCAGTTCAGTTCACTCCAGTTGCTCAGTTGTGTCTGACTCTGCGACCCCATGGACCGCAACACGCCAGGCCTTCCTTTCCATCACCATCTCCCAGAGTCCACCCAACCCCTGTCCATTGAGTCGGTGATGCATCCAACCATCTCATCCTCTGTCGTCCCCTTCTCCTGCCCTCAGTCTTTCCCAGCATCAAGGTCTTTTCCAATGAGTGAGCTCTCTGCATCAGGTGGCCAAAGTATTGGAGTTTCAGCTTCAGCATCAGTCCTTGCAGTGAATATTCAGAACTGATCTTTAGCAAGGACTGGTTGGATATCCTTGCAGTCCAAAGTACTCTGAAGAGTCTTCTCCAACACCACAGTTCAAAAGCATCAATTCTTCTGTGTTCAGCTTTCTTTATAGTCCAACTCTCACATCTATACATGACCACTGGAAAAACCATAGCCTTACCTAGATGGACCTTTGTTGACAAAGTAATGTCTCTGCTTTTTAATATGCTGTCTAGGTTGGTCATAACTTTCCTTCCAAGGAGTAAGTGTCTTTTAATTTCATGGCTGCAACCACCATCTGCAGTGATTTTGGAGCCCAGAAAAATAAAGTCTGACACTGTTTCCCCATCTATTTCCCATGAAGTGATGGGACCGGATGCCATGATCTTCCTTTTCTGAATGTTGAGCTTTAAGCCAACTTTTTCACTCTCTCACTTTCATCAAGAGGCTCTTTAGTTCTTCTTCACTTTCTGCCATAAGGGTCGTGTCATCGGCATATCTGAGGTTATTGATATTTCTCCCAGCAATCTTGATTCCAGCCTGTGCTTCCTCCAGCCCACCGTTTCTCATGATGGACACTGCATATAAGCTAAATAAGCAGGGTGACAATATACAGCCTTGACATACTCCTTTTCCTGTTTGGAACCAATCTGTTGTCCCATGTCCAGTTCTAACTGATGCTTCCTGACCTGCATATAGGTTTCTCAGGAGGCAGGTCACGTGGTCTGGTATGCCCATCTCTTTCAGAATTTTCCACAGTTTATTGTGATCCACACAGTCAAAGGCTTTGGCATAGTCAATAAAGCAGAAATAGATGTTTTTCTGGAACTCTCTTGCTTGTTCAATGATCCAGTGGATGTTGGCAATTTGATCTCTGGTTCCTCTGCCTTTTCTAAAACCAGCTTGAACATCTGGAAGTTCACGGTTCACATATTGCTGAAACCTGGCTTGGAGAATTTTAAGCATCACTTTACTAGCGTGTGAGATGAGTGCAATTATGCAGTAGTGTGAGCATTCTTTGGCATTGCCTTTCTTTGGGATTGGAATGAAAACGGACCTTTTCCAGTCCTGTGGCCACTGCTGAGTTTTCCAAATTTGCTGGCGTATTGAGTGCAGCACTTTCACAGCATCATCTTTTAGTCTTTCCCATTCTATTGTTTTCCTCTATTTCTTTGTATTGATCACTGAGGAAGGCTTTCTTATCTCTCCTTGCTATTTTTTGGAACTTTGCATTCAGATGAGTATATCTTTCCTTTTCGCCTTTGCTTTTCGCTTCCCTTCTTTTCAACAGCTATTTGTTAGGCCTCCTCAGACGGCCATTTTGCTTTTTTGCATTTCTTTTTCTTGGGGATTGTCTTGATTCCTGTCTCCTGTACAATGTCATGAACCTCTGTCCATAGTTCATCAGGCACTCTGTCTATCAGATCTAGTCCCTTAAATCTATTTCTCACTTCCACTGTATAGTCATAAGGGATTTGATTTAGGTCATACCTGAATTTCCGAGTGGTTTTCTCCACTTTCTTCAATTTAAGTTTGAATTTGGCAATAAAGAGTTCATGATCTGAGCCACAGTCAGCTCCCGGTGTTGTTTGTGCTGACTGTATACAGCTTCTCCATCTTTGGCTGCAAAGAATATAATCAATCTGATTTCGGTGTTGACCATTTGGTGATGTCCATTTGTAGAGTCTTCGCTTGGGTTGTTGGAAGAGGGTGTTTGCAATGACCAGTGCATTCTTTTGGCAAGTCTATTAGCCTTTGCCCTGCTTCATTCTGTACTCCAAGGCCAAATTTGCCTGTTACTCCAGGTGTTTCTTGACTTCCTACTTTTGCATTCCAGTCCCCTATAATGAAAAGGACATCTTTTTTGGGTGTTAGTTCTAAAAGGCCTTGTAGGTCTTCATAGAACTGTTCAACTTCAGCTTCTTCAGCATTACTGATTGGGGCATAGGCTTGGATCACTGTGATATTGAATGGTTTGCCTTGAAAACAAACAGAGATCATTCTGTCATTTTTGAGATTGCATCCAAGTACTGCATTTCAGACTCTTTTGTTGACCATGATGGCTACTCCATTTCTTCTAAGGGATTCCTGCCCGCAGTAGTAGATATAATGGTCATCTGAGTTAAATTCACCCATTCCAGTCCATTTTAGTTCACTGATTCCTAGAATGTCAACGTTCACTCTTGCCATTTCCTGTTTGACCACTTCGCTTGCCTTGATTCATGTACCTGACATTCCAGGTTCCTGTGCAATATTGCTCTTTACAGCATTGGACTTTGCTTCTATCACCAGTCACATCCACAACTGGGCATTGTTTTGGCTTTGGCTCCATCCCTTCATTCTTTCTGGAGTGCTTTCTCCACTGATCTCCAGTAGCATATTGGGCACTTATCAACCTGGGGAGTTCCTCTTTCAGTATCCTGTCATTTTGCCTTTGCATACTGTTCGTGGGGTTCTCAAGGCAAGAATACTGAAGTGGTTTGCCATTCCCTTCTCCAGTGGACCACATTCTGTCAGACCTCTCCACCATGACCCGTCTGTCTTGGGTGGCCCCACATGGCATGGCTTAGTTTCACTGAGTTAGACAAGGCTGTGGTCTGTGTGATCAGTTGGCTAGTTTTCTGTGATTATGGTTTCAGTGTGTCTGCCCTCTGATGCCCTCTTGCAACACCTATCATCTTACTTGGGTTTCACTTACCTTGGGCGTGGGGTATCTCTTCACGGCTGCTCCAGCAAAGCACAGCCACTGCTCCTTACCTTGGACAACGGGTATGTCCTCATGGCTGCCGCCCCTGACCTCAGACATGGGGTAGCTCCTCTCGGCCCTCCCCTTCCTTAACTGAATATTTCCTAAAAACAGTGAATGTATCACTTAGATAATGCATCACCTTTATGTAGTTAATAATCAGGGCAAATCTTTTTAAGGTACCTGCCAGTCCCTTTTCTAAACACTGTAAATACACAAATATCACCTAATAGTTAGTACTGTTGTTGTCCCAACTCTATAGCTGAGGAACTTTCCCAAGAGCATGCAGCCAGTGAGTGGCAGAGCCATGTCCACACCAGGAAGCACTGAGGGTCTCCTAGTGAATCTGAGCAGGACCTGGATGCTCAACTCTGTCCTGGGCTCCAGGGAAGCTACTATGAACCAAGCAGACTGACTCTCTGGAGCACTAAGTCTGGTATGAAAGGTAGAAATTGATCCTATCAATACACATATGATTTCAACCTATAATAAATATATGAAGAAAATGAAGCAGGAGCTAAGAAAGCATAACAGGGACCTCTCTTGTGCTGATCAGGCCAAGCAGGCCTCTGTGAGAAACTCCATCTAAGCCAAGACCTGCAGTGGAAGAGGAGCTGGGCACACGGAGCCTCCACGCCCAGAAAGCAGTGTGTGGAGGCAAAACTGAGGTTGGGACATCCTGACAACATCAACTCATTTCCTTATTATTTTAAAACTATAAGAACATCCTAAATGTGGCTTGTTCTATGTTTATTCTCCCCATTGGCTGACAGCAAAATAATACATCCAAGACATCCCCACAGAACTTGCCAAGAGGGTACCCAGGCATCCTTTCCTCAACCCCTAATCTACCACCCATCTTGAGACTACAACAGAGTTGGAGTTGAAAAAGTTGAGAGCAAGAATTTCTCTGAAGAAGCTCTCATTCTGCTTCCACTCCCTCAATCTGTCTCTTCCACAAAGGGGAAGAAGAGGGATCTTTTACCCCCAACACTTTGCGACCTAGTGGGAGATTCCAGGAGACTCCTCAGTGTACAGCAGTCAGATTTGGCTGAAATATCTGAAGTCATGCTAACAAGCAGCGTTCAGAGAAAGTGAATGTGAATTGCACTTTACACAGGCAAGGATGTAAGGAGAGATCCTTTTCAACCGTATAAGGGTCTCCTGGGAGCCAGACTGGAGCCATCTTCAAAGAGACCTTGCTCTCAAGAGGCTTACCACAGAGAGTCTGGTAAGGTGGAAGGCCCAGGGCTCCAAGTCTGAGAGTTTGTACTGTCAAGTGGCCAACCACATCCCACATCACAGGACTGGTCACTGTCGGAGATTCCTGGTGAGGCCGGGGGCGGGGGGTGGGAGGGGGGTGGCTAGCAGGGTTTCTTAGAAACCCACAAGATGTATTGCAAGAGAAAGACCTAGATCTAGGTTTATTTTTGCCAAGCCTCATGAACACCAAGGACAGATTGTGAAAACAGCAATCTCTGATCCTGTTTGTTTCCTTGATGCCTTCTTCCCAATTCCGAAGGAATGAGGAGTCATAAGCTGGCCTAGTGAGCAGGATTTAGAAATGGTAAGGCTATGGATTAGAAGCATCCATGCTTCCCTTCCCAGTACAGGATTCAGAAGCTGGGGATGGTGATTCAATTGTTATTCATCATTAAGCAAGTATGTAGAGTGCTTTCAATGTGCCATGTATCAGTATGATCCCGTGCTTGGAAATATCAGCAAACAGACCAGATATCTACATTCTTCTGGGGTGGGGGTAGGCAGATAGGATAAGAGAACACAGTAAATATGATGAATAGGTAAATTATATATTATGTTTCAAATGATTAATACTTGGACTTCCCTGGAGGTCCAGTAGTTCGGAATCTACCTGCCGTGCAGGGGACACGGGTTTGATACCTGGCCTGGGAACTAAGATCCCACATGCCAAGGAGCAGTTAAGCCCATGAGCCATAACTACTGAAGCCCACGTGCACTACAGCCCATGCTCCACAGCAAGAGAAGCCACCCATGAGAAGCATGTGTACCGCAACTAAAGAGTAAACCCCATTCATCACAAGGAGAGAAAACCTACGCACAACAACACAGACCCAGAATAGCCAAAGATTTTCTTTTAAGTGATGAATGCCGTGTGTAATTTGATCAAACTAAGGGCATTAAGAATGCTGAGAGAAAGGGTAGCTTTATACTTTTAAATCGGGTGTTTATTGTCAAGTCTTAGGAGATTTAAATCAAAAGTCAGATCTTGTCACTCCTCTGGTCAAAAAGCGAGCAATGGCTCCTACGTTTTGGCCGCTGAGTCAACAAACTATAAATGGGAAGAGTGGAAGCAGAGAGAACTGATAGGAGGCCAATAATAAAATGGGAGATCGTGGTGGCTGATAGCAGCAGTCGGGGAGGTGAGAAGTGACCAGATTCTGGAGATGTTTCCAAGTAGACATCCTGACCGGTAGATGTGAAGGGTGGGGAAAGGGGGGAAATGGGAGGAGAGGTAAGTTCCAGTTGATTCCAAGGTTTTTGACCTAAGCAGATGGAATTTTGGAATTACCCAAAACTGACACAGGAAGAACTCCTAGTAGAATATATTTGGGGTTAAAAGACAGTCTTGGGCTCTGTTCAGTCTGAGGTGTCCATGGGACCATCAGGTTAAAAACTACTTAGATAATTTGGTATATAAAGATGTAGTCTGGGGCTCCAAATTTAGGGATAGAGACCAAGAATTGTCTACAACAATAAGGGCCCCAATATAAAAGACAAACCTAGACAGCATATTAAAAAGCAGAGACATTACTTTGCCAACAAAGGTCTGTGAACACTTTGGTTTTTCCAGTAGTCATGTATGGATGTGGGAGTTGGATCATAAAGAAGGCTCAGCCCAAGGAATTGATGCTTTTGAACTGTGATGAAGACTCTTGAGAGTCCCTTGGACTGCAAGGAGATCAAACTAGTCAATCATAAAGGAAATCGGTCCTGAAGATCCATTGGAAGGACTGATGCTGAAGCTGAATCTCCAATACTTTGACCACCTGATGTGAAGAACTGACTCATTAGAAAAGACCCTGATTCTGGGAAAGATTGAAGGCAGGAGAAGGGGATGACAGAGAATGAGATGGTTGATGGCGTCACGGACTCAGTGGACATGAGTTTGAGCAAGCTCCAGGAGTTGGTGAAGGACAGGGAAGCCTGGCGTGCTGCAGTCCTTGGGGTCGCAAACAGTCGGACATGACTGAGCTGCTGAACAACATAAGAGAAAAAGCAGCTGTTGTAAAGCACCATGAGTGAACTGTGAGGTATCCAGAATCCAGGTAGAAAAGAAAAGAAAAAGTAATGAATTTACTTAAAACCAGAACAGAACTTTCTGCCAAGTCTTGTTGTTCAAAAAAAATCTTACTACATAGATACTCTTTAGTAATTCAGAAAGTTTTTTCAATAATTACTGTTTTTTAAAAGAAATTCTGGGTTTCTTTTTCTAGATTTTTATTTGTTGACTTTCTTAAAATGGGAAACACCATGTATCTTCCATATGGGGAGAAGAGAGACTGCCTAGGGTCAGAGGTGGCTTGAAAATGTGATAGAACCTCTCTATTCTCAACATATAAAAGGCTCTCCTATTAAACTTCTCTCTTGTGTTTCATCTGTTCATCTTTTCTCTTGGTTGACATAATAATCTGTCGATCACATAATCAGGGCCCGGAAGGTAAGTGGCCCACTGACCCAGTTCTCTTCCCAAAGAGCACCCAGGGCACCAGCTGAGACTCAGCCTGCTTGTCCAGAAGAGCTTCTTGCTCATACCTTCCTGATAAGCCTTCATCAGAGTCCAGTTAGCTCTGCAGTTCTTGACAACGTAACTGGCATGGCATTTTTCTGGTAGAAGAAAAGAAATAAATGTCTAAATCAGTGTTATCAATAAAGCCAAATATAATGACTTTTCTCCCTGAAGAGTTGGAGTAAAGTCCTTCTTCAGCAATTTTTTTCAAATTTAGAGTACCACACCTCTCTTAAATATAGACAAAATTATTTTTTATAGAAGAGTGTTAATTTCTTTATGCCAACCAGTCAGTTAAGAATATTTTTGGAGTCCCCTCTGTTTGTAAAGTATTAGTTATATATGATTTCAGAACTCAGAGCTACATTCCTACCATTGTTCCTTGGTGAACCCTCTAACTACAATTTAAAAAAAGGAAATTTAGCCTCCCCTCTGCAGTCCAGACAAAGAAAATTGCAGCCAGAGGTCAGAGGAATGGACTAAATGTCACTCTGACCCAAAGGTTTGGAAAGACTGTAAAAAATGCCATTATGAAAAACAAGGGGCCGAGAGAAATCATGGTATAATATCAAACTGCTAGGTATATTCCTGGGATGATTTATGTTCCCATGATGGATGGACCTGGAACACAGAAGTATAGACAGTCTGTTCAGTTGCCTTTCAGACTGAAGGACAGACTAGACCAGTCAGTCCTTAACAGTCCCAAGGCTCTAACACAGTGCATAACCAGAGTACAGAAAACAATGGAGCAAACCCCCCAAACACAGAGATGTAAGAATAAACATAGCCTAATAAAGGAAAACATTTGTAATAGACTTAAACTCAGAGGATTTCGCTTTGACTTAGAAGGCAGTAGAACTAGTTCCAAATCAGGCTGAGAGAGTTGTTTATTTTGCTTTGCTCGAGTCAGAGCTAATGATCCTAATGACTTTAAATGTTCCTAAATTATTCCCCAGACTTGGTTAGATTTTGTGCTGGGGCCATAGTTTAGACAACAGACGCTGATTTATTTAGTGTTCAATCAATCCAGCTCTCAGTTTGCCAACATTCTGGCCCATTGTTCATACAGTGAGGGTTGAAATTCATACGCCCACCTCTAAAATATTTCAAAGTCATAGCATCACTTCAGATTTATCAAAGTACATTTTCAGAGTTAACTGTATAGGCTTTTATTTTTTCTTTTTTCGTTTCTTTCTTTGATTTGTACTTCCTGAGCCATATGTGTTATCTTTCTGTTACCCAGAAAATTCAACTGACTAGAACCTCTTTCTCTAGAACTTTTCTGCAGTGAGGGACATGCTCTGTATCTGCATTGCCTAATACAGTAGCTACTAGTCACACATGACTTGATGTGTGACTCGTGTGTCTAAGGAACTAAATTCTTAATTTAATAATTTTACTTAAATTTGTATTTTAAAGAACCGCATGTAACTAGTGGTGACTGTGTTACTGGACAGTGCTGTTGCAGAAAAACAGAGAAGGTGTTGTATATTACTAGATTATAGACAGATACTGCCTTTATGTGCAAATGTGTCTGCAAAACAGTGATTCTTTCCATACTCTAAGCAGAAGAAACCTATCTTTTATTATATGGCCTGTAGTAGGCCATACGCAGAACTGATATGGGACTGCTGACAAGATAAGAAGGAGTATTAGTTATACCAAACAGTGGATGGCTTGAAACAATAGGAATATATCGTCTTACAATGTTGGAGGCCAGAAGTGCAAACCAAGATGTTGGCAGGGCCATGCTCTCTCTTCCATCTCCAGAGGAAAATCCTTTCCAGCCTATTCTGGCTTCTGTTGTTTGCCAGCCATCCTTGGTATTCCTTGACTTGTAGATAGCATTCTTGAGTCATATGGATAAAGCCCCCTGTGCGTCTTCATATTGTTTTCCTTCTGTGTCTCTGTCCTAATTCCTCTTTTTTATAGGGATACTAGTCATAGGGACTAGGGCCCACTCAGTGACCAGATTTTAACTTGATAACCTCTGTAAAGACCTTATTTCTGGGTCAGAGACTTTCCCAGTTTTCCTGTAGATATCACGTTTTCCCTAAGGAAAATAGAGGTAAGTTCTGTTTTCCAGTCTTTTAAAAGAATAAAAATAATAATTATAATAAAGACCCTATTTCTAAGTATGGGCAATCTCTGAGGTGCCTGGGATTAGAACTTCAGCATATCTTTGCCAGGGGGAAACTGAATACAGAACATTCACTGTAGCAGTCATTTCTTTGCATGGATGTAAGCGGGTCCCTGAAAGCTGACAAGCCCCGTCTTTCATTCTGATCCTTAAAAGGCAGCTGGTACAGGTCAGAAGTCTGGCGGCCCTCCATTCCCATGTAAACAGTATTGACCACATAACTCTGAAAATAAGATATTGAGAAGCCTCATCTGCTCGTCTTTAACCTTCTCTAGTCCTTGCTGTGTACAAGTTTCACCCTAGACTAAGGAGAAAGTGACTTTGAATGGAAACCAAGGCGTCATTCTCCGGCCTTCAAACGAGACCAGCTCTATGGTCTGGCCTGCACAGTGTTGCTCTCTGAACTCACCACTGTTCACAGCTTTCAGGAAGTTTAGATAAGAAAGGCTTTCCCTTTAATTTTTTTTTCCTTTAGGAAGTGCATGCTTGCCCTTCTCTCCTTTTGCCTGTCTTCTCAATTCCCTCTGCTAAGTGAATCCGATGTGTCTAGTGCTCCTTTTGTGTCAGGCGACATGCTTCTGCTACCCCTTCACTTTATACCTGATGCTTCAGAAAACCTGTTAGGCCAGTCAAAAGCAAAGGGCACAAATCTCCCCCAGATTAAATCAGATCCAGGCAGCAGCTCAGAGGAAAGCCATAGGCCCTGATAAGCTGGGCTGTGGAAAATGTCCCTGATGAAGCTGAAGACCCATGACTTCTAGGAGGGCTGAGGGGGAGGAAGAGGATTTGCATGAGCAAGAAAGTCCAAGGGGCTTCCCAGATGGCCCTACAGGAGAGGCAAAAGACCTGGGTTCGATCCCTGGGTTGGGAAGATCCTCTGGAGAAGGGAATGGCAAACCACTCCAGTATCCTGGCCTGGACAATTCCATGGACAGAGGAGCCTGCCAGGCTACCGTCCATGAGGTCACAAAGAGTCGGACATGACTGAGCAACTGAGCAAAAGAAAGTCCAAAAGCCACAAAAGGAAAGGAAAAGGGTATGAAGGGACTGGAGAGGTGAGGTTTGTCAAGGTAGCTTAATAGGGGACTTTGAGAAGCAGAACAATAAGGAGGGTATGAGATGAGATGCTGAGGAACTTACTGTGTTGTAGCTTGAGGAGTGAAAGTGAATGACTCAGTCATGTCCCACTTTTTGTGACCCCATTCAGTCTATGGAATTCTCCAGACCAGAATAGCGGAGTGGGTATCTTTTCCCTTCTCCAGGGGATCTTCCCAACCCAGGGATCGAACCCAGATCTCCCACATTGCAGGCAGATTCTTTACCAACTGAGCTATCGGGGAAGCCCAACATGAGAGAGGGAGGTGAAAAAATAAAAAAGAGAAAAGCCTGTTCAATCAGCATCTCCAAGGACTGAGTAAGATGATGTCAACCAGACTCTCGATAATACTTCATCAGTGGAAAGCTGAGTTGAGTTAGACAATAAGCTTCTTGAGGGCAATAAAAAGAGACTATCTTATGAGCTTTCTCTATCAGCACCTAGTGTAGTCAGTCCCTGGTGCATGGAAATTGTCCAGTAACTGCAAATGTGTTTTATTTCACCTGCATGGGGTTAAAAAATAGTTTTTAAAACGGAGATTTCCAATGGACATAAAACTCACTGGACTGTGGTTCACAGTGGCATGCCTGCTCAGGCTTACCACAGTCTGCACCACTCTGTTAAATCTCCAGAGTCCATTTTACCCCACCCCTGTGGCCAGTGTCTGTTTTGATTGATAAATGTCACTCCCGTAACAGTGAAACATCATTAATAGCATCTCTACATGTAGGTCACCTGCCAGTTCCCCACAGGCCTTTGAGACTGCCACCTCTCTCAAACATTAGCCATCTCTCCATCTCATCCACAGGTGCTCATCTGAGCTTCTGTGCCCTATATATCTTCTTCTCCTGCTCCCCTATATATCTCAGAATATTTGGCTTGTTGACATCCTTATGTCACCTGTAGGACGTGGGTTTTTTAATAGCCTCATTCCCCTGGAAAGCCCTAAGTAATTTCTGTGTCCAGCCTCTAAGTTTAATCACTCCTCTAGTCCTCTTCATTGTTGGTTGTTAGTTTCCATGATCTCTTCCCAGAAAACCCCACTTTTGCTCACTTCTCTGGGGCTCCGTCCACCCCCATGGTTGCTGTTTGTTTATTACTGGATTTGAATTCTAAATGTTTGGGTACTCTTTGTTTACCTAAAATTTAGGCAAAATAAAACAAGAAGAGGGAGTTTTATTGCAGAAAAATATTCTATAGATTAAAAAAATTACTTTCCTAAAGAAACTTGAATCATCAGCAGATAAGAAAGAAAATCAGAAGCATAAATTTTTGGACCAATTTTCTAAGGGTTCTGTGTAAGCCAAGAAAATATCTAAAGTACTAGGAGCTCCGTCTTAACACTGAACTCCTGTGGTGGCCGGAATTTGGCTGCATTTCAAAATAATAAGCATTTGGTTCAGAAGGCTGTTTAAAGGAAATAAAAAGGCATAAAATCTCAGTCATTCAATATGGTTTGTATTAGAATAAATTGATTACCCAAAACCTAACGTGATTAGAGCTCTGCCAAGAGGCTGGCAAGCAACCACTGTTGACATAGTCCAAATTCTAATCAGTTACTTGTAACAAGTGATTATTTAATAACCATTCACATTCATCTTTGCTTCTTCAGCCAAAAAAACAGGAGAAAAAAAGAGAAGAATCCTCAGAGGGAATAGAGTTCCAAGCTTTTTTTTTTCTTCTCTTCGTGAGTGCAAGAAAATGTATCCATATGCAAAGAAAAATTCAGTGTTGTCAGTCAGACCCTACAGAGTGAAAATCCAAGTCCCTCTCTCCATCCCTGAAACTTAAAGAGCAGTTGACTTACTCAGCGGTCCTTAGGGTATAAATATTGGATGAGATGTGGTGTCATGATGCTTCTCTTAGAGAGAAAATTATTTTTTTCTCTTGTAACCTGTATAAAAGCCTGAAACTGCAAAGCAAAATTCAATTTAAAAATGTTCCATTCTTTCTTGGTACTTTATTGATGAATCCATTTCATCAAGCTTCTGAAATTCCAGAAATGAACTTATCAGGTATACTGAATGATGATAAGCGTGGCAAATTTAAAGAGAAAATTCAGAACATGTTAAAGACAGTGATGCTTTACTAATAGACAATTAACTTAAAAAAAAAAGTTTTTGTTAACCAGAATCTTGAACAGAAAAAAAAAAAAAAAGCAGCATTTCTTTTTACTGCATGTTATCCCTATAAAGAATATTTCTCCTCATTTCTTCCTTGATGAATTTTGGTAAAAACATTTGTAGTTAGCTTTTGACTTCCTAGTATTTTATTTACTTCACAAGACACCCATGAGTTGTTCAGGTTGCTATCCAGTTGTCTTTTGTAACTGTCTAAAAACATGATAGAACTGTCAAAGGTATATGAAACTAGTTACATAAATCTTGAAAGTCAGCATTATTTGCTCTCTGATGGTATATATTTTCAGCCAAAAAGTTAATATAAAGAAAAGCTATAAATGCCATTTGCGGGAGAGATGAGACACAACCATGCCTGTTTACCGGCATCAGCACCAA
Organism: Capricornis sumatraensis; assembly: GCF_032405125.1. Lineage (NCBI taxonomy): Eukaryota > Metazoa > Chordata > Mammalia > Artiodactyla > Bovidae > Capricornis > Capricornis sumatraensis. The sequence continues at coordinate 76,159,239 of NC_091082.1, forward strand.
TGACAGCGTCTGTGATGCTGGTACAGAAGTTCCGTGGCCGCTTGCTCTTGAACTGAACGGAGTGAGGTCTTAATGCAGACCCTTCCCACCACCCTACAGTGTACACCTCTGCCCTGGAGAGCACTGAGAGCAGAGTCAGCTACATCTCACCCTTTTCCCACGTTTTCCCAGAAAGGCTGAGCTGGGACAGGCATCTTCAGCACGGGTCAGGAGAGACCCTGTGAGAGGGACCCTAAGAAGGATAGCTTTCTCTGGGTCATCTCTGGTATTCCCTGAGAAGAGCTCGTGTCTGAGAAAATTGCTTCTGCATCTTAGGTTGCTCAGGTGTTCCTAATCTTCTAGCATTTGCTTTTTCATGCAAATAGAAGAAGGCCTTACAGGATGCTAACTCAGCCCGTGTGTGTGTGTGTGTATGTGTGTGTGCATGCATGCGTGCATGTGTCTGTGTGTCTTGCTAACTCCGTTTTCAGCCCATACATGTGTGTGTGTGTTGCTAACTCCATTTTCAGCCCATACGTGTGTGTGTGTGGGTATGTGACTTAAGTCACTCAGTCATGTCCTCATGTCCAACTCTTTGCGATAAATCCATTTTCAGCCTATACCTTCATGTGTGTGTGTGAGAGAGACTTAGTCACTCAGGCATGTCCTCATGTCTGACTCTTTGCGATAAATCCATTTTTAGCCCATACCTTCACGTGTGTGAGTGTGTGGGCAAGTATGCACTTAGTCACTCAGTCGCGTCCGACTCCTTAGGATACCTTCCTAGCTCTGTTAATCGGCAAGCAAAGTCTCCATGGCCACTTGTCAAGGCTACTGTCAGGACCTTCTGGTGCACACACACTCCTGCAGTGGCCGATTTCTCAGCCAAGATAGGGAATTTGGAAGGGAGAAACCTCTCTTTTCGTACCTTTTAATTGAGGCTCACTTCCTTCAAAATCCTACTGAGAAACATTCTAACCCATGAAATCCTCTCCTGGCTTCTAATTAATTCCCTTGACTCAATTAGTTCATCTTATTTAGAGATTATAGTCTTAAAATGTTGCAATGAAAAGAAAAAAGTATCACTGTAGTCTCAAATGCCTTGTCTGTCTCTACAAGGGTACAAGATCTTAAGAAATCATCTAAAGTTTTGTACCTCAGTGTTCTCAACTGTAAATGGGTATTTGAGTATGTTATTCCTCATTTATTCAGCATTTATTTCATGCTCAAACACTAAGAATCACTCATGGCTTTTATAAGTTTCTAGGGGCATCTCTGACGGCTCAGCCGGAGAAGGCAATGGCACCCCACTCCAGTACTTTTGCCTGGAAAAGCCCATGGATGGAGGAGCCTGGTGGGCTGTGGTCCATGGGGTCGCAAATAGTCGGACACAACTGAGCAACTTCACTTTCACTTTTCACTTTCATGCATTGGAGAAGGAAATGGCAACCCACTCCAGTGTTCTTGCCTGGAGAATCCCAGGGATGTGGGAGCCTGGTGGGCTGCCATCTATGGGGTTGCACAGAGTCGGACACGACTGAAGTGACTTAGCAGAAGCAGCTGATGGCTCAGCAGGTAAAAAAATCTGCCTGTAGTGCAGGAGACACAGGTTCAATCCCTGGATCAGGAAGATCGCATGGAGGAGGGCAGGGCAGCCTACTCCAGTATTCTTGCCAGGAAAATCCCATGGACAGAGGAACCTGGTGGGCTACAGTCCATAGGGTCAAACAGTCAGACATTACTGAGCATGCATGCACACATAAGCTCTTCTTTCCTTGAGAAGCTGATAGTTTACTGGGATTACCCCAGACTGTCCCTATTTCTCTTTCTTGCCTTTACTCCCTCATTCCACAAATATGTTATGAGTTTATATTATATTGCAAGCATTATTCTAGGCACCAAAGTGGAGAGAAGGGAATGAAGGGAGAGGAGAGATAAAATTCCCTAACCTCATGGAATTTATTGGGGAGACATAGATTACTTTTTTGAAAAAGAAGATCTAAAATACTAAGCAGGTAATAGACACTGATAGCATAGATTGTATTAAACTCTAAAGGCATTGGAGGGAGAGAGGTGTGTGGATATCTGGCAAGATTTTCCCCAGCAGGGAACATAGCAAAAGCCAATACTGAAACAAGAGCACCTGGCACTTTAACAGTCAGAGAGGCCAGACCAGAACAAGAGGGTGAGACTAGGAGATGAGGGCCGGAGCACAATGGGATCCTGCTCACGAAGGCCATGGAGAGGACATTGACATTTACTGCAAGGTAGAAGGGAGCTCACTGGGGATTTTTAGCAGAACAGTGACATAATTCTACTTTCTTTTAATGGAAAGGCAAAGACATCATCAGAGAACTTTATAAAGCAGCTTAAAAAATCAAGGTGAAAAATAATAGTATCAGGGACCCAAATGGAAATAATCATGACAGAGGTGGGAATAAATTTGCTTTTGTTCAGTCACTCAGTCATGTCCGACTCTGCAACCCCACGGACTGCAGCATGCAAGGATTCCCTGTCCTTCACTATCTCCCAGCGCCTGCTCGAACTCATGTCCGTTGAGTCATTGATGCCATCCAGCCACTGCATCCTCTGAGGCCCCCTTCTCTTCATGCCCTCAATTTTCCCCAGCATCAAGGTCTTTTCCAGTGAGTGGGCTCTTTGCATCAGGTGGCCAAAGTATTGGAGCTTCAGCTTCAGCATCAGTCCTTCCAATGAGTATTCAGAGTTGATTTCCTTTAGGATTAACTGGTTTGATTTCCTTGCTGTCCAAGGAACTCTCAAGAGTCTTCTCCAGCACCACAGTCTGAAGGCATCAATTCTTTGACGCTCAGCCTTCTTTATGATCCAACTCTCACATCTGTACATGACTACTGGAAAAACCATAACTTTGACTATTCAGACCTTTGTAGGCAAAGTAATGTCTCTGCTTTTTAATATGCTGTCTAGGTTGGCCATAGCTTTTCTTCCAAGGAGCAAGCATGAAAGAAAATTTTAGTTTCATGAGAAGAAATGGTTGGATGTTTTATATGTTCTGGGAACTCTGTACGCTGTGTATATTTCCACTGTATCATTTACCAAGCTGTTCTGTGAGCGGTGCATTTATCAGGACTGAGAGCTGCTGAAAACAATGGTTTTGTCTTTCCCCTTTGTACCTAAGCAGAATTCTCTAAACTTTATTTATTAATTGCTTAATAAACATTTTCTGAAAATTGAATGAACCTGGACCAGAACATAGAGCTCAGAATTGACCCACGCGAATACAGTCAACTGATCCTTGACAAAGGAACAGAGGTAATGCAATATAGAAGAGAGAGTCTTTGCAGCAAATGGTGCTGGTACAACTGGCTGTTATACAGATAAAAATCAAAATCTGAATACCTTACACCCTTCGCAAAAATTAACTCAGAATGGATCACAGACCTAAAGATAAAATGGAACACTATAAAACTTCTAGAAGAAAGCATGGGAGAAAAGTCTATGTGCCTTTGGATTTGGTGATAACTTTTTAGGTGCAACATCATAAACATGCCCCATGAAACAAAGAATTGTTAAATTAGACTTCACTGAAGTTAAAAACTTCTGCCCTGCAAAAGATACCATTCCATAATAACAACAACAACAAAAAAAAACACGCAAGAGCACTGCTCTCAGCACAAAAGTTCTCAAGGGAGAAACTTTGCTCTGACCTCAGAATAGCCAACTTCAAGCCAAAGTCTCTGTTCCTAAAGCCCATCTGCACTCATGCTGAGCAATGTTGAAAGGAATATTTAAATCGATTCTGTTGCTCCCACTGGGGCTTCTCCTTCCCTGCCAAGAACAAGAAAGACCCAGGATCACTGCTTCTTGGGGGAGATGATTATCATAATGTCCTGCATTGCCCCCTCCTGTGATTTGGAAGGTGTCACAAGAGTGGAACTGACTTGGATACTCCCATTCCAGTTCATCCCCTCTTCCTGGGATGTGAGGAGACAAGGAGACACAGAACCATATCAACTCTCATCTGCTGGAAATGGAGATTGGTGGACTTTTTTTTTTTTGGTTTCGAGGTATTAGCATCAAGCCTAGTAGATAGATTGTTGCAGAAGGATTTCTAGAACATGTCACTAATTCAGACACATTTGGTGAAAAATTTAAAAGGTGGAAAACATAGAGAATTTTAAATATTTCCATTACCTCCATATACACCAGAGAACCTGTGTGGTCTTTCACACAGGGTCCAACCAGAATGCAGAAATGACACCAACCATTTAAACAGAATGAATTTAATAAAGAATTGTTAATTAGATATTGCAGAACTGAAAAAGCAAACAAAAGAACACGAAGGATTTACAGAGATTGCAAGTGCAATAAGCAGTCATTATTCCTAAGATGAAAGGAACAAAGGGAAGAGGTGAAAATTATTAAAATAAAAATACCTGAAGGAAAGGCCTTGCAGGTGCAGGGTCACTCAGGGAGGTTAATGAGGCTGGTAAGTGCTGGGAATGTTGTAAATTGAATCCATTTGGAAAGCCTGTTCTTCCCAGATAGTGCAGACACATCTCAACCTAGAGTATGTAAGACGTTTTCACAAGTGCCAAATTAATGAAGAATGGATACATTAGGTTTTACTATGCCTGCAAAGTTATATAAGGCTTGAAACTTCTAATCCAATTCTCAGAATTGTACTAGGGTGGCGAATGTGGAAGTCACTCAGTCATGTCCAACTCATTGCAACCCCATGGACTGTAGCCCTACCACACTCAGATGAGCCTGGAAGTCCCTGAGTCCATGGAATTCTCTAGGCAAGAATACTGGAGTGGGTTACCATTTTCTTCTGCAGGGGATCTTCCTGACCCAGGGATCAAACCCAGGTCTCCTGCATTGTAGGCAGACTCTTTACCCTCTGAGTCTAGGGTAGAGGACTGCAAACCATTCCAAGTCAATACAGGAGAGCATCACTGGTCAGAAATGTGAGGGTGGGAGCTACAACTATTAGTTAAATCAGAGTTGGAATCGGAATAACCTGACTTTAAACTTCTTTAAATAAGCAGAGGCTTTTTGACTGTGCCTGAAAAGGAAGTGTGTATGTGTGGAAGGAAGACTTTAAACACTGGATAGAGCCTTGGAGTGGCTTCCATGAGTTCACAGTTGTGAAATGGGTGTTGGCAAGTAATAGCTGTGAGATGGGGTCCAAGGTCTGCCCAGCCAAGAATTAGCAGTCCTCTCATGCAACTGAACTTCCAGTCCTTGAACTGTAACTGTGAAAGTCTCCAGTGCTCTCTGGGTGTGTTCTGACCCCCAGCCTGCATTCCTTTCCCATGTTTTTCCCTCCCCATCTGCTCAATGTTCTCCTTCACACCTTTTTTCCCTTCCTTCACTGTGTATCTTTCCACATTTCCTGATCACCACCAGTAGTACATTCATTACCAATTACTGTGAGCTGGTCATGGTATCTAAGTCAACCAACCCTAAATCCTGGGGCTCATTTACTTCAATGACTAGAAACATAGTCTCTAACATAGTTAGATAACTCTAACATAGTCTTTAACATAGTTAAATTGGAAATATAATATGTGAAACCAGAAAACAAAAAAGACTCTTTTATCTTTTTGAACTTAAAAAATATATAACAGTTAAGAACAGAATTGAGAGGAAACCTTAGTGGGTAACTCTCTAGCTAAGATGAGTGTGTGGTTAGTAACTCTTCTCTGATGGTGTGTCATGAAAAGTTACATGAGGAAAAAGAGTTTTCTTAATATCTTTATCTCTGTTAAAAATAATTTTTGAGTTAGGGTGAGTTTATAGACAATATTTCTATTTTCAAAATTCCATTATTTTTGATATTGACTTAAAATATATCTTCAGGATTTCTCTGGTGTCGCAGCGCTGCATGCCCAATGCAGGGAGCATAGATTCAATCTCTAGTCAGGGAACAACCATATGGTGTGGCCACAAGAATAAATAAATAAAAATAAACACAAAAAATAAAATATATTTTGCTTTTGCAGTGACCACCATGGATTTTTCATCTGTATTTCTACTTGATCTTCAGAGGGTGTAACCCTCTAACTAACCTCACTATTAAATTTCTCTCTAAACACTCTGTCAAGTGATTAATTCTCAAAGCAATATAGTAGAGCTCTCACCCACTGGTACTTCAAGGGAATACCTGGGAATGATTTGGGAAGGTTGATGATATTCATACTCTGATTTTCTTCTGGTCTTCATCAGTTGAATCAAAGTTGAGGATATAGGTTGTATATATGAAGAGAAGGAGTCTGGGAGGAGAAGTTCTTTAAATTCTGACAAATTCTATCTGAGGATTTTTTTTTTTTTTTAATTTAAAGCCCTATTTGTGTAAAAGACACACACGGCCATGTTTGAGAGCTCAGCAGTGGCCGCAGAACTGGAAAAGGTCAGTTTTCATTCCAATCACAAAGAAAGGCAATGCCAAAGAATGCTCAAACTACCACACAATTGTACTCATCTCACACGCTAGTAAAGTAATGCTCAAAATTCTCCAATCCAGGCTTCAGCAATACGTGAACCATGAACTTCCTGATGTTCAAGATGGTTTTAGAAAAGGCAGAGGAACCAGAGATCAAATTGCCAACATCTGCTGGATCATGGAAAAAGCAAGAGAGTTCCAGAAAAACATCTACTTCTGCTTTATTGACTATGCCAAAGCCTTTGACTGAGTGGATCACAATAAACTGTGGAAAATTCTGAAAGAGATGGGAATACCAGACCACCTGACCTGCCACTTGAGAAACCTGTATGCAGGTCAGGAAGCAACAGTTAGAACTGGACATGGAACAACAGACTGGTTCCAATTCCAGGCTGGGATTTCTTTGGAAGGAATGATGCTAAAGCTGAAGCTCCAGTACTTTGGCCACCTCATGCAAAGAGTTGACTCATTGGAAAAGACTCTGATGCTGGGAGAGATTGGGGGCAGGAGGAGAAGGGGACGACAGAGGATGAGATGACTGGATGGCATCACTGACTCGATGGACGTGAGTCTGAGTGAACTCCGGGAGATGGTGATGGACAGGGAGGCCTGGCATGCTGCGATTCATGGGGTCGCAAAGAGTTGGACACGACTGAGCAACTGAACTGAACTGAAGAGAGGAGCCCTTAAGCACACACAGGCATTGGCTTGGGGGAAAGCCCGGTGAAGGAGGTGGAAAGCTTCTGTGATTCTGTCACCAGAAACACTGAGGGTTCATTCTCTGTGTGTCTGTCCCTGCAGTGATTCCATTAACACACACACTCATACATCTCTCTGCGGCTGGCATCCTAATCGTGGCTTCCTTACTGGTTTTCCTAGTGAAATCGCCTGTCTGTAAGGCCAGAACAGAGCGAAGGGATATTCGACCCGCGTAGAACTCAAGATCCAGTTTTCTGGGTGTGGTTCACACTTGTTACTCCTTTGAGGGCTGCAAATGATCATTTCTAGAAAATATTATTCACATTGGTCACATGCTTTATTTTTTTTAAAGCACCATTCTGAGGAGCTGGAATGCAGGTTTCAGGACAAAGTGTGGGGTGTAAAGAAAACAGTTTCTTATTCATGATCTCAATGTCTTCATCTTCAAAGTGATAAAGGAGACCTAGATAATTAAACCATACTGTCATAATAGAAGTTATGGATGCCCCCCAAGGGCATTTGATTTTTGGACTTTGTATTGGATACAATACAAAGTATTGTACTGGATATTTGTACTGGATATTGAGGGAAATCCCAATAGAGTAATGAATGACTTTCAAGATGAGCATTAAGAGGCACTGGGGAGACCTCCCTGGTGATCCAGTGGTTGAGAATCCACCTTCCAATACAGGGGATGAGGGTTTAATCTCTGGTCAGGGAACTAAGCTCCCCCATGCTATGGGGCAACTAAAGTGAGTGCTGCTAGTAAAGAAGCCACCAGGCGCCTCCACTACCGAGCCCATGCACCCCGGAGCCCATGTGCCCCAGAGCCCATGCACCGCAAGGAAGAGCCCACACACGCTAGGACCCAGCACAGCCAAAGATAAAATAAAAACCATCAGGAAGTGATGTTCTTTCTTTATGTCCTCCCGGGTGTAATTTAGGTTTCAGACAGGTACCCTGTGCCAATCCAGGCAGAAGTGCTATTCATGACAGACCTGGAAAAAGCAGGATTGTTAGGCATATGAGCTTCAAAGGGTTCTCTTGCTCAGGTAGCAGACAAAAGACAAAGTATGAAGAGTCCAGGAGCTGGCTAACAAAAATCAGAAAACAGGCTTTGCAATTATATCAGGAAGCTTGTGGGCAGAGTAACAGAGTTTCCTCCTGAAAGTTACCTTAAAATATAATAGCTTATTTTCTGACATGACGAGAAATCCAAGATTGGTTCAGAGGCTTGACATAGTTGTCAATGACCCACCTTTGTGATCTGGCATCTGTGTTTTGGAAATGCTTTATTTCTGGTCTCAGAAGCAGTGACTATAGAGTGGTCATGATAACCAATCTCTGGCAAAAGAGAATGGAATGACCATAATTGGCTTATGCTAATTTCATTCCTTTCCTAGGAATGGGACCATATTTTCTGAGCAAATGCTGCCCAGCATCTGAACAAAAGCAGGTTCCATTGGCAAGAAAGAAAGTGGAAGTGCAGTTGAGTAGGCAATCAACCATCTCTACCACAACAATGAAAATTTTCTGTCTGGGGATAATTTTATTTTTAACTTACTAAATTTGCTTTAAAAATATTAATAATTCTTCATTGACTACAACCTTCATTGACTACAACATTCCAAATATGTTTGGAAGATCAGTGTGAGACTCTGCAAACCAATATATTCTCAATGAGTTTATAACAACTTCAAGGAGGAAAAAATTCTAATTTTGTTATACATGTTGGAATAAGATTTAGGATGCTAATTTGGGCTTCTGGTTTTTATAACAACAGATTGGTAAGTGGGATCTTCAGTAAATCTTCTCAATAAGAACTTGTTTTTACTTCTAGGAATGATGGGTATCTTCCATTTATTTGCTCTGCCATTAAAATCTGTTATATGCAAGCCCGTGAACATCTGGCATTTCAACTTGTCTCACAGGTTGAATACCTAACCTCTGAAAGAACCTAAGTGAGCCAAGGTGTAGCTCACGTACCTGCTCCAAATCGTGGCTGTTTCCAAAGAAAAATAAGACTCCACACTCACTACACCAGTTTACAAATCAGCAGTAGCACTTCTTTCCTTCCCCACAGGTCTATGATTTGGAAGAAAATGACCACCAGCCTGCTGTGAATACATAAGTTGTGGGCCGCCCATAAACAGCATAGAGACAAAGCATTGTGGGCGGACACAAGGCACGCTCATGACCCTCTGCTGGCCCACGTCCAAGATGACCATTAAAACAACAGGCAGGTGGCAACCAGGACAATGGACAGCCCAAGAGATAGCAAGAAGGCAAGGGCTCTCAGCCAGTACATGTGGTTAGAAAACAGCTTCGATTTCAACACCCAGAGAATCAGCTCACATTTAAAACTCAAAAAAATCCCAATATTTCCCTAAAAAGCATGTAACTGCGGAAAGCTGCCATTTTCCTACCTCCTGGCAAAAGCAGCAATGGAGGAAATTTTGAAGTGGAAAAAACTGAAATCCCCTATGATTACAAGAGTGTAACTTTTACTAGAAACCATTCCTGACTAAAGCGTTGCTGCTGCTGCCAAGTCGCTTCAGTCGTGCCCGTCCCTGTGCGACCCCATAGATAGCAACCCACCAGGCTCCCCCGTCCCTGGGATTCTCCAGGCAAGAACACTGGAGTGGGTTGTCATTTCCTTCACCAATGCATGAAAGTGAAAAGTCAAAGTGAAGTCGCTCAGTCGTATCCGACTAGTAGCGACCCCATGGACTGCAGCCCACTAGGCTCCTCCGTCCATGGGATTTTCCAGGCAAGAGTACTGGAGTGGGGTGCCATTGCCTTCTCCTGACTAAAGCGTTAAGTAAAGTTAAATACAGCACATTTTCCTTAGGTGTGGAGTTGTACTGAGCCCTAAAAAAAGAACTCCCCCACCACTGGGTTCAGAATAGGATCCTAAAAAGAACTCATCAGGATGGTATTTGACTTCTTGGTCTCCTTTACTCTCTGCTAGAAGGTATATGGTAATATATGAGGAGCTTTGGCCTGGAGATCAGTCTAGAACCTCAGCTTTGTTTTGCTACAAACTTTGTAACATTTTTGGCTATTTTGGAGGGTGTCTTCTTGAGTGCCAAAATAGGGCCCACTCCAGTATTCTTGGGCTTCCCTGGTGGCTCAGACAGTAAAGAATCTGCCTGCCATGTAGGAGACCTCGATTCAGTCCTTGGGTTGGGAAGATCCCCTGGAGAAAGGAATGGCTACCTACTCTAGTATTCTTGCCTGGAGAATTTCATGGACAAAGGAGCTTGGCAGGCTACAGTCCATGGTGTCACAAAGAGTCAGATACGACTGGGCAACTAACACTTTTCACAAAATTATTAAATATCAAATGAGATAAGCATTTGAAACTGCAAAGATTCCCCTTGACAAGTATGGTTATTTGTATACATATAAACATTACCCTTTGATCACCTTCAAGGTGTCCTAGAAGAGAGGAATAACAAAGGACAGTCATCTTATTCGTCTCCTACGGTCTTTGTTTGGAGGGGATGAGGGCTGGTGGGAATTTTGTGTGCTGGAATTCAATCTGCAAGTCAACAAAAATGTATTAAGTTTGGGGATATGCGTGTTTCCTTGTGGTTTTCTAAAACATCAGTAGAACATTTACATACATAAATACATCCGCATCACATAGGACGATCTTGCTGCAGCATCAGAATCAACACAAAAGCAGTCCCTTTGGCTTTCATACCAGGAAAGACTGCTGCTAGAAATGTGGCAGACAAGAATCTGCGCACCTATTACTCTCCAGAAACCACAGAAAATTCTGTCCAACACTACACCGGGTGGAAGAGTGGGACATACTAGAAAAAGAACTGAGGCGTAGAAAAATGAGTTTCTGTAACTCAAAGCTTAAAATACATTTTTTTCCCAGTAAAACAATGCTATGAGTGGAGGTGTTGATAGTTGAAACAAAAGTATTTCTCATTTTTAATTTATTATGTGTGAGCTCAGTTGACTTTCTAAGCTTCAATTAGGCACAACTCGTAATGTTGTTTCTGTAAAGAAATGTATTTTGAGTTCCAAATGGTCAATTTATATGAACTTCAGCGACACAACTCATTTGTAATTAAAATTACAGCAACTGTTTTCTTTGAGTATTTTTAATGAGCCAAAGAAAAAGCAAAACTAGTGGACAGTACATTTGCAAGATCAGTAATTCAACAATATGAACAAGTCTACAGTGATTAAATTCATTTGCAAAACAAGCATTAGTGGTTTTGAGAATGGTGAGAATTTTGTAGGACAGAACTTCATCTGAAATTAATGTGCAGTGTTGGATGAACAGATTGATCTAACAATTGTAAACTGAAAATTGAAAATCACCTGTGTAATTATCTGTATATAGAATTGTTTGATTGTTAAGTCGTGTCCAAATCTTTTGCAACCCCATCGACTGTAGCCTGCTGGGTCCCTCTCCATGGGATTTCCCAGGCGAAAACACTGGAGTGGGTTGCCACTTTGTTCTCCAGGGGATATTCCCAACCCAGGGATCGAACCTGGGTGTCCTGCATTGGTAGGCGGATTCTTTACCATTGAGCCACCAGGAAGCTCAGGAAGCTACAGAATAACCAACAATTTATTACGTGTAAAATCATTTGTATAAGTAAATAGTAAGCAATGAATTTGATTATCATGACAGCATCAGGAAGTATTGTTGTTGTTGTTTAGTCACTAAGACATGTCCAACTCTGCGACCCCATGGACTGCAGCACACCAGGTTTTATTCAGTTCAGTTCGGTTGCTCAGTCATGTCAGACTCTTTGGAACCTGTTGGATTGCAGCATGCCAGGCTTCCATGTGCATCACCAACCCCCAGAACTTGCTCAAACTCACGTCTATCAAGTTGGTGATGCCATCCTACCATCTCATCCTCTGTCGTCCCCTTCTCCTCCTGCCTTCAGTTTTTCCCAGCATCAGTGTCTTTTCTAAGGAGTCAGTTCTTTGCATCAAGTAGCCGAAGTATTGGAGCTTCAGCATCAGTCCCTCCAATGAATATTCAGGACTGATTTCCTTTAGGAATGACTGGTTTGATCTCCTGGCAGTCTAGGGGACTCTCAAGAGTCTTCTTCGACACCACAGTTCAAAAGCATCAATTTCTCAGCACTCAGCCTTCTTTATGGTCCAACTCTCACATCCATACATAATTACTGGAAAAACCATGGCTTTGACTAGATGGACCTTTGTTGGCAAAGTAATCTCTCTGTTTTTTAATATGCTATCTAGGTTTGTCATAGCTTTTCTTCCAAGGAACATGCGTCTTTTAATTTCATGGCTGCAGCCACTGTCTGCAGTGATTTTGAAGCCCAAGAAAGTAAAGTCTGTCACTGTTTCCATTGTTTCCCCATCTATTTGCCATGAAGTTATGGGACCAGATGCTATGATCTTCATTTTGTGAATGTTGAGTTTTAAGCTAACTTTTTCACTCTCGTCTTTCTCCTTCATCAAGAGGCTCTTTAGTTCCTCTTCCCTTTCTGTCGTAAGGGTGGTGTTGTCTGCATATCCAAGGTTATTGGGTATTTCTCCCGGCAATCTTGATTCCAGCTTGTGCTTCATCCAGCCCGACATTCCCCATGATGTACTGTGTGTATAGGTTAAATAAGCAGGGTTACAATATACAGCCTGTATGTACTCCTTTCCCAATTTGGAATCAGTCCGTTGTTCCATGTCCAGTTCTAACTGTTGCTTCTTGACCTGCACACAGATTTCTCAGGAGGCAGGTAAGGTGGTCTGGTATTCCCCATCTCTTTAAGAATTTTTCACAGTTTGCTGCGATCCACACAGTCAAAGGCTTTGGTGTACTCAATGAAGCAGATGTTTTTTCTGGAATTCTCAGGCTTTATTACTATTCCCAATTTTACCAGAGGAAACTGGGGCACAGAGAAGGTCAAATTTGGCCCAAGGTCACAGGGGGAGCCCAGGCATTCTGACACTTGACTTTTAATGTCTACATTATATTAAACATGCATTTTCAATAGTGCTTATGCATTGAGCTGGGGCTTCCCAGCTGGCGCCAGAGGTAAAGGTATCTCTGCTGCCTGCCAATGCGGGAGAGATAAGAGATGTGGATTCCCTCCCTGGGACAGGAAGATCCCCTGGAGGAGGGCATGGCAGCTCACTCCAGTATTCTTGCCTGGAGAGTCCCCATGGACAAGAGGAGACTGGCGGGCTACAGTCCATTGTGTCTCAAAGAGTCCGACATGACTGAAGTGACTTAGCACGTACACATGCATGCATTGTGTTAGTAGTTATAAGTTTTACAAGTTGAAATTTATAGCTAGTCTCATTTTAAGGTTTTGAAAATTCAACAGAAGGTAACACAAGCCAGATGCCATCATCCTAGACTGAAGGACAGACATCTGCATTGCACAAAATGGAAAAGCTACTTCTATCACAGGAAAATCTGCGCTATCAGAATTATTCTGGAACAGCCTGCTCCCAGAGAGGCACAGTATAAACAAGAGTGGCAATCTTAAAATACTTCAACTCTCTGAGCCCCTGTCATTTTTTATCCAAGGAGGATAATCCCCATTTTGCAAGCTTGTGGTGAGATCCATTGTTATGATTCTTAACAAGCTCTCTCCAGACGTCAGAAGCTCTGTGTCTCTTCCTTAATCTTAGCGGATGAAATGGAGATGCTAATGACTACCTCACGAAGGTGTAAGGTCTGAGCAAACATGTGAAACACTTTGTGAAATGAATACAACTTTCCACACAGTGTCTTAAGTGGCTGAGCCACAGCTCAGGTGACTAGTGCCCTTAGATACACAGCTCCACCCAGAGGGAGGACGCTAGTGTTAGGTCCTCAGGTTTTTCTCACTAGAACGACCTGGTTCTTCTGAAGCTCCCCAAGTTCAATCTCCTCAGTGTTCCCTCCGGTCAGTAAAGCCCGTTTCTCTAAAGGGAAGGCAGCTTCTGTGAATAGAAGTAGGAGAAAAAAACATAGCTCAACTATCCTGTCGTTAATTAATTTGCAGCTACCGATTCCAATGTCCTGCTGAAGAAACACTTGTATCCACTTTGTCAACCACAAAAGGGAAATCAAATACGTGCCAATGATTGGTTCGACTCCTGATTGTGGTATAAGAAACCTCTGACTTAAAAAAGGACTTCCCTGGTGGCTCAGTGGTGAAGAGTCTGCCTGCCAATGCAAGAGACACAGGTTTGATTCCTGATCCGGAAGATTCCACATGCCGCAGAGCAACTAAGCCCGTGTACCGTAACTACTGAGTCTGTGCTCTAGAGCCCGGGAACCACAGCTACTGAGCCCCCATGCCCTAGAGCCCATGCTCCACAACAGGAGTCACAGCAGCGAGAAGCCTGCACACAAGGAGAGTGGCCCCTGTCGCCACAACTAGAGAAAAGCCCACACAGGAACAAAGACCCAGCAGAGCCACACAAATGCATAATCCTTGTTGAAAAAAAAATTGGGCATAGTTTATTCCCACTTATTTTCATGACATCTTGCCCTAACCTGAATGGCTTTGGGAAAGCTAACTTGGAAACTCCAAGATCAATGTTCTGAGCCATCCTAAGAGTAGTAGAACTCTTTTCAACCAAAAACAGTTAGCAAGGGAAACGGATCACCCCTTCTAGAGTTAGGAGCCCCTGGGAAGAAGTATACTGACTACTTTCCAGGTTCAAACAAACCTAAATTTGATAGTTCCAACAAAAGAAATAGATTGGAATTGAATGAGAAAAATCACAAATCTTGGAGAAAATTAGTATGTATACAGAGTTGAGGGGTTACCCTTAGACACTTGGGCTACAATTCCAATGTTGGTTTTTATTCCTTTTTATTGAAGATGCAGTCCCTTTGGACTCCTGATAACTCTCAATAATACAAAGAGCCATCTCAGTTCCTACAAAATATTCAAGATGAAAATAATCATCTCAATCGAGCCTGTCATTGTACAAATGAGAATCAAATACCTAATCTCTGGACCTGGTCTATTTTCCCCTATGATTTGTCAACCGGATCTTATTTGTGACTCAACTGGCTTATCAGGTACTTCGGGGTTAGGACTAGTATATAAAGTTTTCTTGCTCTATGCAATGAGATGGGAATGGCAACTCACGCCAGTATTCTTGCCTGCAAATCCCATGGACAGAGGAATCTGGCAGGCTACAGTCCACAGGGTTGCACCGAGTCAGATACAACAACTAAACCACCACCTATATGCAACTCAGCTCATAGTATAACAAGTATTGTTAGCTTAAGGAAGAAAATATTTAACGTCTTGACTGTCCATTTATAAGACTGTGAACAATTCTCTACAATTATATAAATGGAAGACATGCTGAGTATTTCCCATAACAAGGAGCATCAAGATGCTTACATACAATGGAATATTACTCAGCCATAAAAAGGAACAAAATTGGGTCATTTGTAGAGACATGGATGGACGGAAATAGTGTAATACAAAATGAAGTCAGAAAAATGAATACCGTATATTAATGTATGTGGAATCAAGAAAAATGGTATAGATGATCTTATTTGCAAAGCCAAAATAGAAACACAAACACAGAGAATATACAGATACCAAGGGGGAAGGTGGGAGGGGTGGGAGGAACTGGGAGACTGGGATTGACATATATACACTGTTGATACTGTGAGTAGAATAGATAACTAATGAAAACACACTGTATAGCTCAGGGAACTCTTACTCAGTGCTCTGCGGTGATCCATATGGAAAGGAAATTCAGAAAGGAGGGATTATGTGTATATACATAGCTGATTCATTTTACTGTACAGAGAATACTACATTGTAAAGCAAATATACTCTAGTAAAAAATTAATAGAAAAGGAAAAAAAAGGATGCTTTTAAGGACCCAGGGAACCACCCAGCCAGACCTACTGAGTGGAATCTTCCAATAACTGCAGGCAGCCAATAAAGTTGATGGCCTGGTATTAGTAATATCTCCTCTGGGCCATGCCCTTGAGCACATGGCAGCCTTGGGATGACTTATGATAAGGATATTGTACCAGACCACAACCCCGAGCAACTGAAGAAACAGGAGGAAAGACAGGATATCACGTTCAGCAGATGAATACTAAGCAGCTTCATATTATTGAAGCATTATCCAGCAATACAGGCCACCTAGCTAAGGACAATTTTAAAATATAAATGTTAGTATGTGCAAAGTTTATACATAAATCTGAACTTAAAGTCAACAGCAAATTATCTTTTACAAGTTCATGTCCTGGAAAACTTCTTTACCCTGATTCAAGGACACAAGGACTTGTTCCAGAGTTTTTGGAATTGATATGGCTCAGAATGACTGCATATTTACAAAACTTTGTCATCCATAAATGAGCTGGAAAATACCACATACTTGTAACCTTGTTGATGAGATTTAATGAGTACACACAATGTGCTAGGCACTGGCTGGACGTATTATATGCCTACATAATCTTCATGACCCACATTCCAAACCATGTCTTTTTACTATAACTGAATGTGTTTTCTAAATGTAGTAGTACCATTTGTTAAAACATTTTTACTTTTATAAGAGGCTGTTGGAAGTTAGCAAGAAATGGTACCAAAGTTCATAACATATTTATATTTAGAAATCATTTGTACGTAAAACAAAGGTGAATTGAATTTTTTATTGGAGAAAATGCCATATTTTATAGATCACCATTTATGAGAATCCTACCAAAACACTACAACAAACTGGCCTTGAAGAGAAACAGCACAATGACAGAAAACTCAAAATACTATACCTTTGAGGAGCCTGCAACCAGGCTAATTGAAAATCAACACACAACGCCCACCACACACCACCACACACAAATATGAACAGATTACATAAGTAAGCCAAGATTTAGAACACACACTGGAAGAGGGGACACACCCACACATGTATCTGCGTGCATGTTTTCCTGAAAAACATGTAACAGGGTTTCCTTCATTTTACTCAACTCAAAGGAATTCTTGATCTAAAATTATTCCATGTCTAACATTATACAAAAAAGAAACGTCATAAAGCAAAAGTTTACATTTTCCTGGGAGCTGTCCATTGGAAGCAAGAAAATGTTACTTGCATTTTTTAGTGTAAAATCCACATAAAAACAGGAGTTGTAATATAGTGCTTGCCGTTTAAGTGTAACATTGCCAAAATGCTTTATACAGGACTATTTTACATTACAGAAGAGGAATATCAATGTAGAGGTAATCAGTGCTTCCAAACTTTTCTAATTCTTCTACGGGGGGATCTAAATAGTCAATATATTTCTGTTTAAAAGGAGTTGTTTTCTTCCCTCTGGTACGGTGCTTGCTGATGAATAAAGACAAGCGCAGTCACACTGCTTTCTGTTCAACAACTGGCACCTTCCAGGAGTCCTGACACACACGGGCTCTTCTACTGGACCCTACAGTTCTCGCTGCCCTTGGACTGCAGGCTGGCTTCTGGGCTGGGGGCGTGGTGGCCTCGCTTGGCTCTCAGGCCCTCCCTGGGGCTGCCCGCTGGACTTCTCTCAGGAAGATTACTGATGGAGAGAGATCTGGCAGTGGGATCTCGGAAGGTAGTGCCTGAATCCACTGGGCTCTGCTGAGAAACCTTGACCTGCAACACAAGTATGACAGAGGTCTAAAATCATATTCGCATTTCTACAACATGAAAAATAAAGTACTTATTTAGGTCATCACATTTGAAGTGCAATTCTTCTTCTAGGAGTTGTACACGGTGTGACTATTTCTTCTACTCTGAAAACAGGCCCCCACCTAAACAGAGAAGCTAGAGAAAAGGGTCGGACACCACCTCTGATGAGCCATCTTGCAAAGCTTTCCTTGACATGTCTAATGACCAGACACTCGTTCTGAAGACCACTGTGACCTTCTCAGATCAGAAGGTAAGCTCTCTGAGGGCAAAGACTATGTCCTCTTTACCTTTGCATCCACAATGCCCAGAATATGCTTGACTAATGGCAAACATTCAATATTTGTATAAGAATCCAAACCAGCTTCCATTTATCTTACCTGATCCTCTATCATTCAAATAAACGTGTACCAGTGAGTCATAACAGTTGCATAAGGTGGAAGCTTTATTTACAACATTTAAAAGACCTAGAGCCTCTTCCTCACATAATAACATTTTCATCATTCTCCTTCCATTTGTCCAGAAAAAAAGTAAGTTCCCTTTCCAATGTCCTGCCTTTTAAGAGAAAGGGGGATCTCAAAAAATGTGAGACTTTAAGTAGATGAGAGGGTAATGAATTACCAGGTAACACAACACTGGTAGTGTTGAGATTTTTTGAGGTTTCTATAGTAGTGAGAAAAAATACGGGGTCAGGAGAGAGAAAGAGCAAGACAGATGAAATATAGAAAAACGTCACAACCAAAGTGAAAGGGCAAGAGTAGACGGTTTAGGTAGGAAGATCTTTAACAGAAAAAGAGGAAGGACCCTTAACCAGGGTGATACGTGTTCAGTACCAACTCTGAGAAGCACCTATGTGACAGGCCACTCCCTGCCCAACCGCCTGCCCGGGACCGCCTTCTGAAGCAGAAGAAGAAAGAATGGAAATTATCTCCCTGTGCATATTTTTTCCATAGGAAGTGTGTGGTTTTAAAAGGCAACTAAATACTTTTCATTACAGAAAACATAGTAAATCTGGCCAACAGATCAGATCCCTAGAAAGGTTGCCTCTACCTCAGATGATGTGCGGGACACTTAAAAGGAGTGGCCTTGAAGGATCAGGACTTAATGGAAAATTACTGTCCATGGAAATTTGAAGGAAAAAAACAAGAGTTTTACTGGCACTCTTTTCTTTCCTTTTTTTTTTTTAAAGTAGAAAGTGATACAGAAGACAGACATTTCCCTTGAACCCATGAGCTGCAGGAGAATCAAACCTTTAGTTGCACCCATTAAAAAACAGAGGAGAGAGACTGCACTGGGGAAAGAGAATCTGAGCTAGTAAAACTCCTTCTGAAACCCAACAGAATAGCCAAAGTTCACCCTTGGGCCTCCCCTTCCGGGCTCAATCTCTTGATTCTGAATTGAGGTAACTGTAGTTGGTAATCAGAGTTTTAACTTTGGATTTGATCCTCATGTTGGTTAGTTAGCCTCATTAGCCTCAGACTTATCCGTAACTAGATGAGGTCAGACTTCCCAGATATTTAACCTATTAAGTGCACCATACCCTAACTGTCTTACAAACCGTGTCTGCAGCCACAGTGGGGAGATGGCGGGTATGCAAATAGCTCATTGGAAAAGGAACTCATAAGTAGGAAAAATGGTTAAGATCCCACTGAACTGCTGACAGGCCCTGTGGTGATGACCTCACAATCATCTCGTACAGTTAGTGGACGGCCCTCTGGAGCTAACTCCCAGAGACAAAGCAGAGACTGATCCTCACCTATTCTGCATCTTACCCATGTTCCCCGTCAAACTTGTCAGCTGTCACTAACAGTTCTGTTAAATAATCTAGGAAATCTCTCAACACTCAGCCAGTGACTTCAGGCGAAGATTCATAATCTGAAGTTTCTAAGCAACCGCTTTAGCAAAGGATAACTTGCTGTCTCTTTTTTCAAACTGAATGATGAAATATGCTCAGCAGATGAGGCAAGAATTTTATAAAGTGACTCAGAAAATGTTGAGTTACATTAAAAATCAATAGGCTGGGTTTTGAAGGCTTGCATCTAATCATGAGTCCCCTATAACCTCCTTTCAAGAGGAACCACCCGCCATTCATGTGCACAAGTGCACAAAATTGCTTAGCAATTCATAACCACTGGCGCCTGCTGCAGCCTATAGTTCCTGCACACGCAAGTCTGGAGGAAACCATGGTTACTGCTCTGTCCCCAGCAGATGCGACAGCAGTGTGGAAAGCAGGCCCCCTAGCGTGCAAAGCTCTCTTAGAAAATAAGTTCAAACTCCATGTGAAAACTGCTTTACCGTCAGTTTCTCATAAAAGGAAAAGTGACCCCTATGGTAATCTTATGAGGTGATTTCCTACACACCTTTAAACATCTACCATTGCAATCACTTCAGGACATTAACAGCTCCATTAATTCAGAAGATATCTCTATTAGATATGAGGACACAAGTAAATTGTTAACATAATCAGCAACATCACAGAAGGGATACTGGAAAGAGCCAAAGACTTCACTTCAGGAATTAGGTTGCAGTTAATAGCTTTGGTCAAGTCTGAAAGCTTCACTCTTTAAAGGCACTAGTTACTTTATGGAAAAGAAACTCTTCTTATGGTCCCTGGAGAGTTAGGACCTACTCCAGTATACTTCAGTGTTTTATGGTTACCAACATTTAAAAGTTAACTCCAAATGTGAGTGACTGAGTGAGTAAGAAAGAAAAATAGAGAAAGGTAGGTTGGAGGTGGGAGGTGGGAGGACTGATGGGGAAGGGAAAGAAATATGCACAAAATAGCAGAATATTTCTAATTGCAAGTCATAGATGGGCCCATTTTAATGAGTGAAAGAAAATCTCAGACCCTTCTTCCTCAGCCCTCAGTTAATAAAAGCTTTATTATAATGTAAGTTATGAACAAAACTCAACTGTAAATATAAACTCCTTAATCCTTAAAGCTCTTATATATCAGCATAACAAACATTTGCATAAATGTTGCTTTGATGCAACTAATCACCAACATCTTTGTATTTGGTATCTAAAATCCTAATGAGGAACACGCCTGCCCACTTAACAAGTATTACATTATACAAATAAGGGTTACTACACCTTCAGAGTTTTGTTGGCTGGGTCAGGGTAATCTGATTGAATACTTAAACTCTAACCAATAAGCAATGGAGAAGGAACTGGCAACCCACTCCAGTACTCTTGCTTGGAAAATCCCATGGACGGAGGAGCCTGGTGGGCTACAGTCCATGGAGTCTCGAAGGGTCAGACACGACTGAACGACTCCACTTTCACTTTTCACTTTCATGCACTGGAGAAGGAAATGGCAACCCACTCCAGTGTTCTTGCCTGGAGAATCCCAGGGACAGGGGAGCCTGGTGGGCTGCTGTCTGTGGCGTCGCACAGGATCAGACAGGACTGAAGCGACTTAGCAGCAGCAGCAGCAACCAATAAGCAAAGTAAAATCACAAAATTAAAGACAAAAATTCTGTAAGCTATTCCAGAAACTTCCAACAAGATTCCAGTGATCCCTAGTTTGAGAAACGACAGGAAAAAAGCAAGACTGGAGCTGAGAGAGGTGTTAACCCCGGGTAGGTTCAATCTTTAATGAGTCTTACTTTCTTCATCATTTTATAGTAACTACTTACGAGAGTTCAATAAAATAAAACAAAACTGAGTTCCCTAAAATTCATGTACTTTGCATACATAAATGGTAGCTGCTGGTATGACTGTGAAGCAAATACACTCTGTGCTTTTAACAACTTGACTGGGCTGTTTGCAAGGTGCAGAGAGGTCCCTAAGATTCCAACCCTCTCTCACTTCAACAATCAAAATAGAGACATCCACAGAGCTCCTTTCTTTAGACATCTACTGAAATATGTGCTTTTTGTAGAAAGTCAAGGAGTAACAAACACACAGCCAGGGGGCAGAGGGGTGAGAGAGGAGCCTGTAAACAAGCAAAGACCACTGCCTGTGCCGCGTCCTTCCGTGGTTCTGCCCAAAACTTGCTAACACATCCTTGGAGCTCTGCTCTGACAACACCATTTCCCATCAGACTGTTTATCAGCAGCCTGCTGGGTCAAGGATGAGCTTGTGCGGCAGGATAACATGACACCTATCCTCACATCTGCTTGCTACTCTCCTCACTACCAACTTATTTATACCACGGGGAGAAGGTCAGACTTTTGAAGAGCTCCTGAGTCAGCCAGTGCAATGTCAAAGCCTTGCCCAGATGCCGCTCTCATTTCCTGGATTTCACACAGTCGATACATGTTCACAGAGCTTACCTTTTGTGATCTGCTGCCACCAGCTGTTGGTTTGGAGGTCTCGGTGAGATTTTCTTTGTCGAGACTTAGCGGGGATGCTGCTAACTTCTGGGCAGCAAGGCGGGGGCTGGTCCTGGTTGCCATGGTTGTCCTCCGCAGGATGTACGGGCTAGTCTTTCCGGTTGGGATATCGGCAAACCCTAAGGGCACAAAACTGATTGTCAGCACTGCTGGCTGCAATTCCATCAGCCTCTCCAGTGGGAGTGATATTCACAAGTGACATTCATGAGTGAGCAAAGATAAGGGTGACTCCAAAACCACTTCCTCCTTGCCACAGTGGACAGTGGACCCATTTTATTCATAATTACCCTGGAAGGCAGCAAACAGTAAATCCTTAACAGGTGTGTTTTTTTTTTCTTATTAGAAACATAAGAAACAACATGGGGAAAAGGGAGGTGGGGGCGGAAATAATATTAAAGAGAAAGAAGTTCTTCCTGTTTCTACTAAGAACAAACCGGCAGGCCTTCCTGTAAGACGGATTGGAGGGGAAAATATGGGGGGTAAAATGGAAAGAGACAGGCAAAAGAAAAGGCCTGCTCCCGTGGAAAGGGGGAAAATGTGAAGTCACAACAGCTACTTGCAGTGACTACTCTCACGCTGAAAGACTGGATGGGAGGAGAGTCTGGATCTTGCTAAGAGCGATTTCCCTCGGTATCATCTGCCCCCATAGAGGGAACTGATGCAGCTTGTGATGACCAAGAGGAGAACAGCAATCCCAAGGACACTAAAAGAAAGCATGTCACACAGGCTCGGAACAGCTTTAAAGTAACTACATTAACTACAAGAGCCTGTGTTTTTAACCCTTTACCTACAAATAAAAAACAGTAATGAAAAAGAGCAAGCAAACTATTTGGAGGTTAGATTTCCTAAGGGTTAGAATTACTCAGAATAGTGCCTCTCAAACCATCTATGGCAAAAAAAAAAAAAAAAAAAAAATTTTTTCCCCCAAATCATTTCCCAGAATTTTTTCTTTTTAATTGCGGTATAGTTGATTGACAGTATTATATTAGTTTCAGGTGTACAACACAGTGATTCACAATTTTTAAAGGTTATAGTCCATTTTAGTTATTATAAAATATTGGCTACATTACTGGCTCTATTCACTATGCTGAATGATATATCCTTGTAGCCTATTTATTTCAAACATAGTAGGTCTGTACCTCTTAGTCTCCTGCACCCATCTTGCCCCTCCCCCAGTCCTCTCTCCACTGGTAACCATTTGTTTTCTATATCCCAGAATTCATTTTTAAAAATAAATTGTTACTGGAGTATAGTTGCTTTATAATGTTGTGTTAATTTCTACTGTACAGCAAAGTGAATCAACTATACGTATACACATAACCCCTCTTTTTGGAACTGCGTTTCCGTTTAGGCCACCACAGAGCACTCAGTAGAGTTCCCTGCGCTATACGGCGCATGCCGGTTTAGTCAATTAGCTGTGTCTGGCTCTTGGTGACCCTTTGGACCGTAGCCCACCAGGCTCCTCGGTCCATGGCATTTCCCAGGCAAGAATATAGAGTGGGTTTCCATGCCCTCCTCCAGGGGATCTTCCCGATCCAGGAGTCAGATGCCGGTCTCCTGCATTGGTAGGCAGATTCTTTATTTATCATTCTTAAAGAATATCATTTACTCTTTATCACCTGGGAAGCCCATGCTGTAGGTTCTCATTAGTTACCTATTTTATACATAGGATCAACAATGTCACATGTCAATATATACATATATGTCAGTCCTAATCTCCCAAATCATCCTGCCTCCCCACTTTTCCTCTTGGAGTCCATGATTGTTCTCTACTTGTGTCTCTATTTCAGCTCTATAAATAAGATCATCTATACCAATTTTTTCAGATCCCACATATACGCATTAATACGTGATATTTGCTTTTCTCTAGTTCTACGGAAAGAGGGGTGGGGAGTAATCTCTCATCTGCAGTGGAATGATACTTTTATATAATACAATGAGTATAATAAAAACGGATTATGTGCTTGGATATTGCAAACAGCAAAATAGCAAATGGCTATGAAAATTTTAAACTCTAACTCATGATTTCTATACATTGTTTTGGTCATGGGCCAGTAACAAACATTCCTAGACTGGCCCCAGTCTCTGGGCTACACGTTGAGGAACACTGGGGTTAAAAAAAAAAAAACGTGGTAAGCAGCTGCAGCCAGGAGCCAGCATCAGGGCCCATCCCTCCACTCCCCTACTACCTGGGCCGCACAACACTAAAGGTGGGAAACTTGAAGGGTTATCTTTGATTTGGGGATTTTTCAGCACAGAAATATCAAATTCCAAACAGTTTTCTGACAGTCATTTTTCAAATCTCCTAGTAGTTTTTGTACTGTGACATAAGTAATTAGACCTGTCATTCTCTCACAACAGAAAAGAAAGTATATACCTTACCAATTTAACAGTGGACTATTGCTTCTGAAGATTAACTGGGACCATGGTGTAATAATTCCCAAATACAAATGCCTCTTTTCTTTTTGTATGTGAATTTCTTTAAAAGAACACAAATACTTTTAAAATTATGTCATACCTTTCTTTACAACTTCTGGAAGCCCCTCTGGCTCAAATTCAGCATCTTCTGCATCCTCTGGAGGGTGAGTACCACTTCTGATAGCTTTCCTGCTTTTTTTAGAAAATGTCTCTGGTGTAGAAGGCGTGGTTTCTCCCCCATCTTCCCGAATCCCACTGGACCTTTGCCTTTTGCCTGAAGATTTATTTTGGCCAGATGATAACTTCTTTTCAGTGGCAGAAGGGACTGGGGATGGTCCTGGAGCAACCGAATTCACCAAAGGAGAACTCCGAAGATTAAGTTTAGATTGTTGTGAACTCAAACGAGCAACTTGTGTTTCTAACATCTCTTTGGCTTTCTCTAACTTCTCATGGCTTATAAGCAGGGAACAGTATTTATCCAGGTATTCCTCTGCCTCCTTGGTTTTTTCTTCAAGGGATTCTTTCAGTTCTTTCATTTCAGTTATTAATTCGTCGACATTAGCATCTACAACGGTATCTGTCAAAAGTAAAATGACAAGTTATTTGTAACATGACAGTTCTCTAGTTAATACTGGGCATCATCAAGCAGATAACCTTAGACTTGCTCTTGATTTTTTTTATTTTGGAGGAATGGGGGAAAAGGTAGCTACAGATGTTCTTATATTTCAAACAGCTCTTGTCTGGAAGGGATTGTATGAAGTTACATATTCTAGTGAGTTATATACTTATTGTTGTTTACTCACTAAGTCATGCCCAATTCTTTTGAGACCCCACAGACTGTAGCCCACCAGGCTACTCTGTCCATGGGATTTCCTAGGCAAGAATACTGGAGTGGGTTGCCACTTCCTTCTCCAGGGATTGAACCCACATATTCTCCTTGGCAGGCAGATTCTTTACTACTTTGCAGGCAGAGACTTCAGCCAACAGGGGCACCCACGTACTTACTGGGATAGTTTAAATATAACCCATCAATATCTCAAACAAGTATTTCAGCCAATCCATCAAACCACCTTGTAGTTATACTACCTAAAATGAATTAATTTATTACACTCTCTATATTCCTCTGTCTATTCTTTCTATTTTAAGTGAATGAACAGTAAAAGTCGACAGAGAATATAAAGTTACTGTTGTAAAGGCTTTGGGAGGCAGTTCAGTTGCTCAGTCGTGTCTTACTCTTTGTGACCCCATGGACTGCAACACACCAGGCCTCCCTGTCCATCACCAACTCCCAGAGTTTACTCAAACTCATATTCCTTGAGTCCGTGATGCTATCTAACCATCTCATCCTCTGTCATCCCCTTCTACTCCTGCCCTCAATCTTTCCCAGCATCAGGGTCTTATCTAATAAGTCAGCCCTTCGCATCAGGTGGCCAAAGTACTGGCATTTCAGCTTCAGCATCAGTCCTTCCAATGAATATTCAGGACTGATTTTCTTTAGGTTGGATCTCCTTGCAGGCCAAGGGACTCTCAAGAGTCTTCTCCAACACCACAGTTTTACAAGCATCAATTCTTCAGTGCTCAGCTTTCTTTATAGTCCAATTCTCACATCCATACATGACTACTAGAAAAACCATAGCCTTGACTAGATGGACCTTTGTTGGCAAAGTGACGTCTCTGTTTTTTAATATGCTGTCTAGGTTGGTCACAACTTTGCTTCCAAGGAGTGTCTTTTAACTTCATGGCTGCAGTCACCATCTGCAGTGATTTTTAGCCCTGAAATTAAAGTCTGTCACTGTTTCCACTGTTTCCCCATCTATTCGCCATGAAGTGATGAGACCAGATGCCATGATCTTAGTTTTCTGAATGTTGAATTTTCAGCCAACTTTTTCACTCTTGTCTTTCACTTTCATCAAGAGGTTCTTTAGTTCTTCTTCACCTTCTGTCATAAGGGTGGTGTCATCTGCATATCTGAGGTTACTGATGTTTCTCCCTTGATTCCAGCTTGTGCTTTACCCAGTCCAGCATTTCACATGATGTACTCTGCATGTAAGTTAAATAAGCAGGTTGACAATATACAGCCTTGACGTACTCCTTTCCTGATCCCTTAGGATTATACAGAGGAAGTGACAAATAGATTCAAGGGCTAAGACCTGATAGACAGAGTGCCTGAGGAACTATGGATGGAGGTTCATGACATAGTACAGGAGGCAGTGATCAAGACCATTTCCAAGAAAAAGAAATGCAAAAAGGCATAATGGTTGTCTGAGGAGGCCTTACAAATAGCTGTGAAAAGAAGAGAAGCGAAAGGCAAAGGAGAAAAGGAATGAGATACCCATTGGAATGCAGAGTTCCAAAGAATAGCAAGGAGAGATAAGAAACCCTTCCTCAGTGATCAATGCAAAGAAATAGAGGAAAACAGAATGGGAAAGACTAGAGATATCTTCAAGAAAATCAGAGATACCAAGGAAACATTTCATGCAAAGATGGGCACAATAAAGGACAGAAATGGTATAGACCTAACAAAAGCAGAAGATATTAAGAAGAGGTGGCAAGAATACACAGAAGAGCTATACAAAAAAGATCTTCATGACCCAGATAATCACAATGGTGTGATCACTCACCTAGAGCCAGACATCCTAGAATGCAAAGTCAAGTGGGCCTTAGGAAGCATCACTACAAACAAAGTTGGTGGAGGTGATGAATTCCAGTTGAGCTATTTCAAATCCTAAAAGATGATGCTGTGAAAGTGCTGCACTCAATATGCCAGCAAATATGGAAAACTGAGCAGTGGCTACAGGACTGGAAAAGGTCAGTTTTCATTCCAATCCAAAAGAAAGGCAATGCCAAAGAATGCTCAAACTACCAGACAATTGCACTCATCTCACATGCTAGCAAAGTGATGCTCAAAATTCTCCAAGCCAGGCTTCAACAGAATGTGAAATGAGAACTTCCAGATGTTCAAGCTGGTTTTAGAAAAGGCAGAGGTACCAGAGATCAAATTGACAACATCTGTTGGATCATCAAAAAAGCAAGAGAGTTCCAGAAAAACATCTATTTCTGCTTTATTGAATATGCCAAAGCCCTGTGTGGATCACAACAAACTGTAGAAAATTCTGAAAGAGATGGGAATACCAGACCACCTGCCCTGCCTCCTGAGAAATCTGTATGCAGGTCAGGAAGCAGCAGTTAGAACTGGACGTGGAACAACAGACTGGTTCCAAATCGGGAAAGGAATACATCAAGGCTGTATATTACGATACAAGCAGGGGCCAATGAAAAGACAAGTCCAAAGAAATGCTGAAAAGTGCATGGAGGCAATGGAGGATCTGATGGACAAGTGTTTGAAGGACACTACATGGAAAGATGTCTCAGTCACTTGTAGCCGCCCGGTTGGCCCTGATTCCATCCTTGAAGCCCCAGTCCATTCTGCCTACTCTTCTCAGCAGGGAAGACTATTGACCCCTCACCCCTGCCAAGCTATGTATGGTCCAGAAGAGCCATGCGTACTATATTTGCCGTCATCTATCCATACAGAAAAAGCATTCCACTCTAGGGGTGTGTGTGTGTGGAGAAAAGTGACAAAAAGCGTTGTTACTACTGTTTCATTCTACCTACACACCCAAAAATATAGTCCCCAACCTATTTAGTAGAGCCAAGGACAACTAGAATCATCTGTTTGTAAATTCCCAGTGCCAGCTCAGAGGCCAGTCTTCCTTTGATGTAGGAACTAGGTAATGGACATCCACATGAATAACTCTTCTTGGAAAGGCTCATTAGCAAACGGGGCTGCCAGGTTTTTGAACGTTTGATAGAACAGAAGGTGCAGTCATTCTATTTTTTAAATGCAGTCTTCATTCTGAATCCCATTAATGACCCCAGCCCGTGCACAAAATTCAGAAATTGGGAAACGGTTCACCGCTCAATCTCAGCGTGCCGCCACAAAACAGAGCGCTGACCACGCTTCCCGCGCAGACACACCAGTGTGACGTCACTAGTCGGCGCCAGTCAGGGCCTGTCGATGTGTATGTAACGTCACCAGTCGGCGCCAGTCAGGGCTTGTCTATGTGGGCCCGGCTAGCACCCACCTGCTCTCTGTTTCTCCTGTGCAGCTTCAAGATGAGATAGTTCTTTCTGCAACATCACCTTTTCCTCTTCCAGCTGTTTACAGGATTTCATCAACAACTTTATTTTACTCTGGGCACGATCGTTTTCCTTCTTCAGTTTATCTGCATGTTTTAAATTTTCCATCTACAAAATGAAAGCAGTGCCACTTAAAAACCTTGAATTCCTTTTCGTGAGCATATGGAAAAATAATAATGAGATATAATTAAGAATCATATGCTGTAAGTTTAAGAACAAGACAAAACATCTAAAGATGCATAAAACAATTCCTCGTCTCTGTTCAGTGTCCTAAGTCCCCCCAATAAACACTGTCTTTGTCACTCCCTTTCTTAAGATAATGCCCTACTAAGTAGCCCAATATATCTGTGTTTATCCAACAGGAATCACACCCAGGAGGTAGGGGCAGGGGTCCACGGACATACTCTTGGTGGGCTGAACACTCCAGATGAGAGGATTGTGTCCCATTTGCGATTCTGTGCTGTTGCACAGTTTCAATGCCTGAGATGACATTTGCTGAGTCACACCAGATGACGGCCAGAGATGTGGCTCACAACACTAATTTAAAGCCAAATGATATTATGGTTTATAACATAAATTGAAATGTTATAGTACCTCAAACAAAAAAGTGAACAGAACGGTGGGAGAATTATGTCATCAAGCACTTCTTAGTAGCACATGTTCATAGTTCCTTAAGCACAATTGCAAAATCAAAAAAACAAGTTCTGAAAATGATTTACAGGCAAAACTTGACCTGAACAGATATAAAGGAATTTACAGTCTTTATTTATCCCACCTTGTGAAAATATTCATACATTTTGCTATAAAACTATGAATTTGATTAAAGTATCACCCAGACTTTGATAGGATATTATGTGATATTAGATAATGTAATGCATAAGCCACATATCTAAGAAATACAGAATTCTAAAACAATCTAGCTCTAAGAGTTTCTGATAAGAGATCATAAACATACAAAGGCAGACCAAACTATCAAAAAAAGAAAGAAGCAGCTTAGTAGCACATTGATGTTACAAGTAGATTTCCCTCTTTGTACATTTCACCTTGAAATAATTTCATCAGCAATGTTGCAATAAGTCTGCACCTTCAGAATTTTGTTTCTGATTCCAAACATAAATGGATCAGAGACAGATTTAATTCAATTTCAACAATGCTTATCAACTTCAATAAAACTATGAGATTTGAATAGACTCAACTAACAGTGTACCATTTTGTACATATATAAATAGACATTCCCCACAGTACAACTGTCAAAGATTTTAAAAAAGGAGAAAGTAAGTAAATTAAAAAATAGACCTGAAGCTATTTCTTTGTTATTAAACCTAATATCTCTCATTTTGTAGCAACAGGACATTATTGATCATTAATGTTATTTTAAACTTAGTTTGTATTTCCTTGGTATATTTCCTTCACTGTGATAATTGTATAAGACTATACACATAAGAAATCTATACCTAGTTATCTTAACTTTTCTGAAAGATATTTATTTTCCAGGTTCATATTTTACATTCTGGATGGTATTCGTTTTATGCAAAGTATTTGTGGGAATAAAAACAGCCTCCTTTTCCGAGTAGAATTACTATAGGACTTCCTGTACTCTAACAATGGAACTTTCCAGGTGGCACAGGGGTAAAGAATCCGCCTGCCAATGCAGGAGACACAAGAAACATGGGCTGGATCTCCGGGTAGGGAAGATCCCCTGGAGTAGGAAACAGCAACCCATTCCAGTATTCTTGCCCAGAAAATTCCATGGACAGAGGAGCCCAGTGGGCTACAGTCCACAGGGTCGCAAAGAGTCAGACATGACTGAGCAACTGAGCCCACACACACAGTCTAACAATACTGAGATTAGGGTTCACCTTTTTTTCTAAAGAAAAAAGTTTGATGGTCCCTGCATCGAGAGGAAGAGGAAAACATACACTTATGTGTGGCTGGCCAAGTGGTTGGCCCACCTTGAGCCCCAAAGTCATGGAAAAGAAGATTTGGTGATAGTGAACCTGAAGACCAACCATTAAGACTTTCACCAAATCATTATCTACATCTGGAGGGGCTTGCCGTCATCTGTTACAGGCTTGATCTTCATATCCACTTCTAGAAGTCTCTGACATCCTCTGCTTTGACAGGATTCACTGAGTGATGAATAAAGTCTGCTCAAGCTATGGAACTGCATGCTGTCCTCTCATTTGTAGAAACAACTCAACAGACAACTGATGAATGATTTTATTCATCACTACAAAAACCTTTTTCATGAAAATTAAAATGAAAACACTTAATTTCATACCGCTAAAACCACTGTTATATGTATGAGCCATTCTAAGTTATGAAGTAATGATAAGTGTACATACCTTGGTTTTCTTCAATTCTTCTAAAATCTCAGTGGTCGCTTTCAAAGAATTATTGAGTTCTTCTTTACTGGACTTTAAGAGGTCTATCTCCACCTTCTGTGAGCTGAGACATTCCTCCTTAGAAGCCAGTTTCTCTCGATATGTCTGGATTTCCATTTCATGCTAGGGCAGAAAAATGTTACTTTAGCCAGGAGGCTCAAGTAAAAACATCATAAGGGAAACAAACAGAAAAGAAAACTGCTGTTCCAAAGTGAAGTGAGCTCGCTCAGTCGTGTCCGACTCTTTGCGACCCCATGGACTGTAGCCCACCAGGCTCTTCCAAGACCATGGTTTTTGGAACTCTCTCCAAGATGGAAATGTATTTTTTAAAAACTCAAGGCATAAAATAAGACACGTGCAAATAACTGGGGGAAAGAAAGGAAAGTTAATAGAACGAGACCATTCAAAAAATTGTGAAGCGTAACAACACTGGCTTCCTTGCAAAAAATGCCTCATCACCACCATCGACACATACTCTTCAGCTTGCCCAGTCACCAAACCACCCATTTTTACCTGTTTGTTTGTATCCAGAAGCAAAGCCTGATGTTTGTTTTCAGCTTCCTGAAGCTGTAGCTGATATTCAGCTATTTCTCCTCTCATTTTCCCTTGTTCTTCCATATGGTCTTTGTGTACACAATCCAAACTCTTCTTCAATTCACTATTTTCTAGCATGAGCTCATTCAGTTGACCCTAATTAGAAAAACAATAAAATTATGGGAAGATAATTAAGAACCTGGACATATATATTTAGGAACACTGAGCATAGAAGGGGAAAAAAATCATTTACAGGCAAGACAAAATCTACATAAAATTAGTGCTATAATCCTTAGCAATGTACAGTTGATGTTCTATAGCCACAGATTAAACATCCACAAATTTAACCAACTACAAAGCAGAAATATTCCACCCCCCTCCCCCAAAATTCCAGACAGTTCCAAAAAGTCAAACTTGAATTTTCTGTGTACCAGGAATTTTCCACACAGCATTTACATTGTAATTACATATTCTAGTGAGTTACTTGTTGTTGTTTAGTCACTCAGTCCTGCACAATTCTTTTCAACCCGATGGACTGGGGCCCACCAGGTTCCTCTGTCCATGAGGACTCTCCAGGCAAGAATACTGGAGTGGGTTGCTCTGGAAGATCCAGAGGATTTTCCCAACACAGGTATCGAACCCAGGTCTCCCACATTGCAGGTGGATTCTTTACTGTCTGAGCCACCAGGGAAGTCCAAGAATACTGAAATGAATAGCCTATCTCTTCTCCAGGGGATCTTCCCAAACCGGGGTCTCCTGCATTGCAGGCAGAGTATTTATAACTATTTACATAGTATTAGCTATTTTAAGTAATCCAATATGGGCTTCCCAGGCAGCTCAGTGGTAAAGAATCCACTTGCCAATGCAGACACAGAAGACTTGGGTTCGATCCCTGGTTCGGGAAGATCCCCTGGAAGAGGAAATGGCAACCCACTGCAGTATTCCCAAGGACAGAGAAGCCTGGCAGGCTACTGTCCATGGAGTTGCAGAGTCAGACATGACTTAGCAACCGATCACATGGAGACTTAAAGCATACGGGAGGGTGTGTGTAGGTTAGATGCAAACACTATGCCATTTTATATGAGGGACTTAAACTTCTGTGAATTTTGGAATCTGGAGGGCCTAGAACCCATCTCCTGTGGATACAGAGGGATGACTTAATCCACTTTAAATGGCGACTTCACCTCCAGGGGCAATTTCCTTTGTTCCAACCCCAGGTCACCTCCGCAAGGAACACAGGATCTCTGAAAACCTCAGCTTTACAACTAAGACACCCTGGACCAAACCTTCCTTGGCTCTCTTGGCTTCTCACTTTTTTAAGTACTTCTATTACAGTAATTTCTTGACCTCATCAACAGGACCACCAACACCTTTACACTCAAGCCCCTCCAGCCTTGTGTTTCCTTCCTTGGCCAGCTTAGGTGCATCTTCTGTCACTTTAAGAATTTCCTTCCACATGCTCCCCACTCCTCTGCCCTCTCTCCCTTCTCGGTGCAGGACTAGCAAAATGCAGCCCTGGGGCATCTGGCTTCTCTGTGCACGATCCCAAATAGCTGTTCCTACATGTGTTTATATACATGTTGTGTCCACTTTCTCATCAACCACTCAACCCACTCCCACTCCTTTTCTCCCAGCTCCTCCTGAAACAGCATCATCAAGCCCCATGTTACAGACCCCATCCTTTAGCTCTCATCTCTTTCAACCTCTGAGCAGAATCTGATGCTGCTGACCACTCCTTCAGTCCCAAGACAGCCTCCACTCGTGCCTTCAGGAACAGGACACTCTCCAGGTTTGCCTCCTCTTGTCTTCTCAGTTTCTTTGCTGGCTCTTCCTCCTGTCTCACCCTACGTGCTGGGGGTCACCTGGGCTGGGCCCAGAGCCGCCTCTTCTCCACCTTCTCTTCTCCGTCTGTATCTTCTACCATCCTCATAATTTGTAAACACTACCTATATTGTGAACTAGCCAATTCATGGAGCTATCCTAAACCTTCCCTTCAATCACCAGCCTCCTGTGTTTTGCGTCACTTTAGATTGTACCCTAGTTCTTTACCATCTCTTCCTACTGCTCCAACCTTCCTTCGTACTATTTTCCACCTGACTCCAGCCACAATGGCTTCCTTTCAATTTCGAAAATGTCCGTAGGTGTTTATAATTTCAGAGTTTTGTTCTGCCCCCTGCCCCTCCCCCCCTTTTTTGGCTGCTCCACGTCTTCTCAGCACACAGGATCTTCAATCTTCATCACAGCATGCAGGATCTTTAGCTGGGGCATGTGAACTCTTAGTTGCAGCATATGGGACCTAATTCCCTGACCAGGGATTGCACCCAGGCCCCTGGCATTGGGAGCATGGGAGTCTTCGTCACTGGACCACCAGGAAGTCCCTAATTTCAGAGATTTTGTCATACTGCTCTATAGACTCAGCAGGCTCCCTCCTTGGTCGTGTTCTTCACATGGTGACTTTGTACCTTTTGGGTGGCATTCTCAGACCACCTTGTCTAAATTAGGTTATTCCCTACTCCTATACCCAACTTCCTAAACATTCTGCAGAAAGAATCTTGTTTCCTTTATCACACTTAACGGTTGTTTATTGTTTTGTTTTTTATTTATTTGGCAACACTGGGTCTTCACCGCTGCACACGGGCTTTCTCTAGTTGCAGCAAGGGGGAACTACTCTCTAGCTCTGGTGCCCAGACTTCTCACTGCAGCGGTCTCTCCTATTGCAGAACACAGGCTCAGTAGTTGGGTACATGGGCTTAGCTGCCTCAGGGTTTGGGGAATCTCGCCGGACAAGGGATCAAACCAGTGTCCCCTGCAGTGGCAGGCAGATTCTTAACCACTGGACCACCAGGGAAGTCTTATAGCACTCGAAGCGTTTATGATTATTTTATACATTTCCTATGAGCGATTTACTGTGTCGAGATGGTAAGCTCTGTGAGTGCAGGAACCACTGGGTAGCTATTGTTCACCATTCCGTCCTCTGACCTTAGCAGTGTTTACAGAATGGATAAAGCCACTGCAGACCAACACATACACACGGCCTTCAAGCTGAACACTTTGCTTTTTTTTTTCAGTAGAGCCTATAAATGAAATGCAAGTAACAATATACTAGAGATACTCTCAAACTGCTCAGTTCCAAGCAGATTTCAGCAGGTGCAGGACTCAGATATCATTCATAGGAACTCCTTCCACACAGCATTGCCACAAATCCCATGAACCAACTGCTGAGATTAAATGCCAAAGCTTTTCCACTTTTATTAAATATCATATTTAAAGAAAAGCACAGGGCTTCCCTGGTGGTTCAGTGGTCAGAATCCACCCTGCAATGCAGGGGACATCGGTTCCATCCCTGGTCCAGGAAGATCCTATAAGCCGCACAGCCACTAAGCCCATGTGCCGTAACTACTGAGCTTGGACTCTAGAGCCCATCCTCTGCAACAAGAGAAGTCACGGCAGTGAGAAGCCTGAGCGCTGCAACCCCAGACTAGCTTCCGCTCTCCATAACTAGAGAAGGTCCACAGGCAGCAGCAAAGACACAACAAAGACATAAAGTTAATAATTTTTTAAAAACCTACCTTATTAAAAAAAAAACACACACACACAAATTTCCCCCATTTCTTATACAGGCTATTCCAAATATCATTGCAACTTTATGTGATTATTCTGTGTCATAATCACAATTATATTTTGCTGTCCTTTTCTAAGAACTACTTGGGGATGAAGCTGCACACAGACTATATGGATATAGGAATTTTACCATCTGGCTGCATGGTAGCTGCTACCTAAGGCTCGTTGTTAAGAGATTCAGGAGAAAGCACATGAATCAGCAATGTCTATTATGAGACCAGCAGTGGGAGTGGCAGCCCAAATGCTATAGTTCTGCCACCACCCGCCCTAAAATAGCACCCCAAGAGGCTCCAACTCTACATTTTACTGTGACTCTGTTACCCTGTTAGTTCTTTGCAAGATCAGTGCATCTGTCTCTAGCAACACTCTGGCTTGTAATCTGGGGCAGGCCAGGAAAACAGCCTATTGAAAGCTGCATGCAATCCATTTCTAGTATGAGTTAATATAGTCAGAAGGGCTGTCTTCTATGATAAAGGTATCTGGGCTCCTTGACAGGTATTTTGATGTTTCTGGGGGCCTCTTTGGACTCCGTCAAGGCTCATGACAGTGCTGCATGGCAACGATTACTGCAGGTCTAACCATGACATAGCTTTGGGTTACTCTTTTCAAAAGCTAAAAAAACTTTGATACATCTCAGATCTTACAAAAACAAACAAGGAGACAGTGCACAAGAATTATTAGATTATACTGAATCTGTCATAGAGAAACTTACTTTGCTGCTCTTTACTTCTTCCAACATTAAATTTAATTCTTCCGTTAGCCTGTTTTTCTCCCCACTAAATTCTTCTTTCAGTTCCGCCGTTTTTTGTATCATTGCATGCATTTCCTTCTGAAGTTCAGTTTCCTTCACAGTCATTGCGTTTACCTGAAATTTCATTTTTCATTAGGATCTGCTTATGGTTGTCTGTTTGATCAAATAAATCACTGTGATACAGCATATTCGTGACATTCACATCACTCCAATAATAAAATAAAACCCAGCTAATCCTCCCGTTACTAATCCACTCAACCAATATTCTCAAAACCGACTGATAAACTTGTCTTTTCTTCTCTGCAAGATTTAACATAAGACAGCAATAAGGAAAGGAATGACAAAGAAAAGATAATATTATCAAATCTTAAAATCCTTCATAGAGGTAATGATTTGAATGAAACATCAGAAAGTATTTACAAGGCAGTGACTTAATCTATCAGACCTTGGATCTCTTATGTATTCTCTAGAGCCATGCTAAAATTCAAGAAACAGGATGATGGTTTGTTAAAACCAGTTAAAGCAGGATTGTTTGTATCCATCCCTACACCAGACGGAAATAGCCTGGTAAAGTCTGTCTAATTGTCTCTACCATAACTGCTACACTTGCAAGCTATGCAAAAACTTGAAATTCTTGGAAAATATTGAGATATGATTGACTGTATTTTCTGGATAATCTACTTGTCCAATAAAAACTTAATTTGAAGGAATCACTTTCCTAGATCAGTAAGTATAGGGGAAATTTTTAACTTTTCTTTAATAATTGAGTTTCTTGATGGCAGATCTTCCCTTTCATCATCAGCTAACAAAAGAGGAGACTGCCCAAAGAGGATGGGGCCAAAAGCACCAAATCCCTAGGAGGGACATGTCCTGGGAGCCGCGAGGGTTCTGTTGGTTATATCAGTATCTTTAACAGTTCTTTCTCCTAAAGGTAAAAATGGTAGGGCAGAGGCAAAAGTGATCTCTACTGATTCTGACTAATACGTGTTATACTCTCCGCAGCAGTGGTCCTCCGCTGGGTATGGGTATGCAGGCTACTATTCTGATGTACTACAAGAAATGAACCATACACAGCCCAAAGCTTCTTCCCAGTCCAGGTGTCACAGTGAAAACTGGGCCAATCCATAGAAGCACCCCATGGAAGTGTGTGCCACAGGTAAGACTCACTCATTATTGGAGCCAAGTCAATATCCCCCACAGTTCAAGACCCGCAAACTTAAAGCCTTTACAAAGTTTGATCCAATACAGCAAACGCTGTCCAGAAGGACACAGAATTCACACAGTGGTTGCCCCTCCTCCTGACAACAGATTCAAATGTAAAGACATAAAGCCACTTACTTTTTCAACAAAGGACATTTTTTCCAAATTTGTCAATTCAAGCTCTTTCTCCAGATTCCTGTAAGAATTCTGCAGAGCTTCTAAGGTATCCTGTAAAGCATCATTT
This sequence comes from Capricornis sumatraensis, assembly GCF_032405125.1. Taxonomy (NCBI): domain Eukaryota; kingdom Metazoa; phylum Chordata; class Mammalia; order Artiodactyla; family Bovidae; genus Capricornis; species Capricornis sumatraensis. The sequence continues at coordinate 76,196,593 of NC_091082.1, forward strand.
TTGGATTGCAGCACCTGAATCTTCTGCTCCAATTCCACCATCAGATTTTCCAGGTCTGCCTTTTGCTTCTTCCAAAGTTGCTGTTCTCCTTCCATCTGGGACAGTTTAGAGACAAGCTGCTCTTGGTCCTGAGTCTGACTTTTTAGTATACTGATTTCTTCATCCTTTTTCTCTAGTTTCTGTTTGCCATCTTCAACTTCTTGAATAAGGTCATTCACAGAAGACTGCAAAATCATGTAATTACTTTTGGTATCATCAAGGCCCTGCAGCAACTGAGCCTTCTCATGTTCAAGGGAATCTACTTGACTACTCAGGCTCTGTTCTTTGACCTTCCAGGTCTCTTGGTCATTACCCAAGGCTGCCATTTTCTCGTTTAGCTCTTCTAATTCTTTCTCCAGCATCTCTACTGCCGCTTTAGACTCCTCCTTCATCTGTACTTTTTCTTGCTCTTTTTCCCGCAACATATTTTCAAATGAAGAATTTAATGTTTCTAATTCAGACACTCGACTCTGCTCTTTCAGTAATTCTTTAGTCAGATCTTCTTTTTCTGATCTTACATTGACAAGATCTAATTGCAAACCTCTCAGATTTTGGTCCATCTCCTCCACTGTTGTTTTCAGGGTCTCTACTTCTGCTTTGGACTTCTCAGCCTCAAGAGTCACATGCTCTTGGTTTTTTCCTGATAGCTCGAGTTCTCTTTCAAGGTTCTCAACTGTATCCTTAAGCAAATCTGCCTGATGCTGACTTTCCTTCAGTTTTTCTAAGATACAGAGCTGCTGCTTTTTATCAGCATCTAAGCAGACTTTCAGCTTTCCAACGTTATTTCTCAGCTGTTGTACCTCCTCAACTGGGGAGTCCAGACTCTGTTCTTCAACCTTCCAGGTCTCCTGGTCAACATACAAGGTTGCTACTTCCTCACTTAGCTCTTTCAGTTGTGTCTGCAGCATCTCCACCGCAGCTTTAGATTCTTCCTTCATCTGTACTTTTTCATGCTCTTTTTCTCGCAATAGGTTTTCAAATGAAGAATTTAATGTTTGTAATTCAGACACTCGACTCTGCTCTTTCAGTAATTCTTTAGTCAGATCTTCTTTTTCTGATCTTACATTGACAAGATCTAACTGCAAACCTCTCAGATTTTGGTCCATCTCCTCCACTGTTGCTTTCAGGGTCTCTACTTCTGCTTTGGACTTCTCAGCCTCAAGAGTCACATGCTCTTGGTTTTCTCCTGATAGCTTGAGTTCTCTTTCAAGGTTCTCAACTGTATCCTTAAGCAAATCTGCCTGATGCTGACTTTCCTTCAGTTTTTCTAGGATATGGAGCTGCTGCTTTTTATCAATGTCCAAGTGGACTTTCAGCTTTTCAATGTTATTTCTCAGCTGTTGTACCTCCTGGGCAGGAGAGTCCAGACTCTGTTCTTTGACCTTCCAGGTCTCCTGGTCGTCACATAAGGCTACTACTTCCTCACTGAGCTCTCTCAATTGTGTCTGCAGCATCTCCACTGCAGCTTTAGATTCTTCTTTCATCTCTATTTTCTCTCGCTCCTTTTCTTCTAATAGGTTTTTCAATGAAGAGAGCAGCGTATCTAACTCAGACGCCTGACCTTGTTTTTCTTGTAGCTGTTTCAAAAGATTTTCTTTTTCAGTCCGTATGGTGACAAGGTCTGATTCTAAATCTTTCAGGCGTTCAGTCATCAATTCTATTTGTGTTTTTAGGGTCTCCACCTCTGCTTTGCAATTCTCAGCATCAAGAATCACCAGCTCTTGGTTTTCTTCTGCCATCTGCAACTCCCTTTCAAGGGTCTCAACCTTGTCCTGAAGCGAGTCATTCCTCCGCTCACTTGCTTTCAGTTTTTCTGAGACATGGAGCTGCTTCTTTTCATCAGCCTCAATGCGGACCCTGAGTTTCTCAATGCCTTTTCTCAACTGGTGCACTTCCTCTTGCGTGGAGCTCAGCCTCACTGCGACCTCACCCTTCTCCATCAGTGCAGTCTCCAAAGCCTTGGTGATGGCCAGCTTTTCATTCTCCGATTCACTCAGTTTGGTCTGCAGGCTTTCGGATTCCCATACAAGTGAGTCTTTCTCTTTATTCAGCTGTTCAATTTGGTTTTCCAATTCACTTCTTACCAGAGACAGTGCCTGTGAGTCCTTTTCCAAACTCTGAAGCTGCTCTTGGAGATGCAGACACTCACTTTGATGAGATTCAAGCTCCCGTATTTTCTCCTTCATCTTTTCAGACATCTGATCTAGCTCTTGATTTTCTTTCGACAAAGTATCTAACTCTCCACGAAGCTGATCTCTCTCACTTGTGACCACAGAGAGTCCTTCCTCAAGACAGGTTATAACTGTGTGTTTATTTTCATTGTCTTTTTCTAAATACAGTTTCTCTGTTTGAACTGCCTCTAAGCTGGCTTCCACAGAGAGGGTGTGATGCTCCATGCAATCTTTCTCAGATTGAATCCTCTGTAGTTCATTTTCCACCTGGAGACATTTCTCTCTCCAGCTGTCAGTCACCTTGGCTACATCATCTTCAATATCTTCATGTGGCAATTTGCTTGTGACCATTTCTAAGCTAGGAGTGAGACCTCCTGAACTTTCTTCTCTCTGATTATGACAAGAAAAGGATGCCAATTTTTCATTTAAATCTAATTTTTCTTTCTTAAGTTCCTCAACTATTTTTTCCAATGCCACACATGCTTCAATCTTGGTAGTTAGTTGTACTTCCAGTAAACGGAATTTTGAATCTAACTCTTTGATTTCATTTAGCAAGTTTTCAACTTTTTGGTCACGTTCCTCTATGCCATGAAGTAATCTCAAATTCTCATTTGATGTCTCTTTTACTTTCAGCTCGAGACTCTGAATGGTTACCTGATCCTCCAGAACATCCCTAGGCACTGAAGCATTAGGCCCAGGAAGGGACAGTTCAGAAATGCACTCTGAACAGCCCTGGGCTGGATCTCCCACTGGGGCCTCAGGGCTGGCTTCTGAGGAGCGCTCTCTGGACCATTCTTCTGTAAGTTTGGCTGCACCAGTCTTTGTTATTTTCTCCATCTCTAGACTGAGGTCCTGCTGAACATCTTTTTCACAAACCTGGTGAATTTCATGCTTTGGGGTCCTCTCTTTAGGTTCTGAAGTATATTCTTCTGATTCTCTTATGTCACAGCTATCGTTTCCACCCGGAATAGTCTGTAGTTGCAAAATATAATAAGAATGCAGCTTACTTTTCAAGAAGAATCAGAATAAATAGGCTTATTATTTTTTTGGAAACTAGATACTTGTCTCTGCTAAACACATCTCTGGTGGAGAGACACCAGATTCATGTCTCTCCATCCAAAGAGTCAACACAATTAAACAAACATTCAGGAAGTGTTCCCCATGTGCAAGGTCCTGGGTATTTATCAAGAAGACAAAGCCTTCAGGTCAGTTTATGTGATCATCATCTAAACTGTGATGTTGTTACATTTCAAAATGTTTTTCCTGTTAGGAATATTCTAAGTAGCCAAATTTGAAATTTTCTTTGGGATTATCAAATAAGAGGCTAACAAATTCCAAATTAAATGGTCAGCTTCCATCTGCAGCATTTATGACACTCTTCAATAAGAGAAGGCAGTAAGGCTTCACGACCAGATTTCCAGGTCAAGGACTTAATCAATCACTTAATATAAGCGGCCTATATTCTTGGACAAATCACATGTTTGAACCTCCCCTTCTCTTATCTGTAAACTGGGGATCTGCTCCTTTGACCATGGTGGCTGTCACCTCTGCACACGCCTCCTGCCACTCTACAGAGGTACAGGGAGGGAATCCAGTGAGACTCATTGACCCATTACTAGTTTAGCTGGTAGACTAGAAAAGACAAAGGTATAAGTAACTAAACAACTTTTTATCCAACAAAGAAAGAAGTGTCTCAGAATAACTGATATCAAATCATAATTTGTACCCAAACAAATTGTTAGAAAAGTATTCATAATTACAAAATAAACACTAATATTTAGCTTCATGACTATAACTCTGTAACATTAAAACCAGTCTGAAGAGAGTAAGAGAGGTAAAAATTCTGATCACCTTACCATTCCTAAGTGCCAGTTTGAGATTCAATGTGTTTTATTAAATCACAAAGTGAAAATAGATAGACATCCTCAAGAAGATATTCTGACTCTGTAACATGATTTTCTCTAGGAGACTTTAAAAAACATCTGTAGTAATGTCCAATATAATAATTTTTAAAGATGATGATGATAGAAATTACCCCCCTAAATAAAGCTGACACATTTTCCTAAAGATCTGGCTTATTTTTTGAAAACTTTGGTATATTTTGTTCTTATTTCCTTAAACCCTAAAAATATTTTCATTTGGATTTAATGTCGATTTCAACAAACACTGCATGCCTCCTAGGCACTCGATTAGAGAAATAGCATGTCAGTCCGTGTACTTACATCTTCTATGTCGGTGCCAAGCAGCGACCGAGAGCTTAAGTCCAGACCCTGCAGCTGGAGCCGCGCCACTTCGAGCTCAAGTGTGAGGTGCTCCGTGTGTCTCTTTTCAGCCGCCAACTTGGACTCCATCTCCGCTGTCACATCTGTCAGCTTCTGCTGCCACTGTTCATTTTCTGACAAATACTGCTTCCTGAGGTAGTCGAGCTCCTCCCTCGAAGAACTCAGTAACTCCCTGAGCTCTTCGATCTCCTTGTTTTTCGTAAGCCCTTGACTTTCAATTTCCTCTTCCAGCTGCTTGAGGGACTGGAGGTACGTCTCACAGAGGGTCTCAAGTTCTCGAGTGCTCCGCAGTGGGACAGAGGGGATCCCTTTCTCGGTCAGATTCTCCTCCTCCAGACTACTGCAAGAGACTTCCTCTACATTGGACTGGTTTGCTGAAACAGTCCCTTCTAAATTATTCAAGAGGGACGATTCTGTTGTGTGCTCTAAAAGATCTTTGTAAAAAGAGGATTCTCCCAAACTTGCGTTACCAGGGCTGTCAGTCACACAAGAGAATGACAAGGACAGCAAATGCTCCTCCCCGGGTGCTGGTGCCACCTCCTTTACCAGGTCACCTTGAGCGCTCCTCAGACTCATCGACAAGACTGAATTTTCAGCCTTTAATGTGTCAACGTAAGACTGCAGCTCTGACATCTTGGAGCTCATCAGACAGTGCTGTTCATGTAAAATTTTGTGTTCACTCTGTAAAGATGAAAATTTCTCCTGTAATTCAGCGAAGTGCATTTGAACCTCTTTGTTTGACATGGTCAAATGCTCATAGAAATGACAGTCACCCAAAGGATTTAAGTTCGCAGATGTCTGCTCATCTTGTTGTTCACCAAATTCACCTTCTGGTGTTTCTTCCACTAACTCGCCTTGGAGAAGTCCATTCTCATCATTCAATGTTTCAACTTCATTTACTAGCTTCCCTACCTCTTCTGCCATTTTACTAGTTGCTCTGATACATTCTGATCTTGAGTCATTCAGCTCAGATATGAGTTCAGACTTTTCAACCTGCAGGGCTTCACGCATTTTCTCTAACTCATTCAGCTTGTTCATGGCTGTCTGTAGAGAGCCCTGCAGGTGGGCATTGTCCTGCTGACTTGTTGACAACTCATGAAGCACTGAAATATATTTTTCTTCTGGATCTATTTCAGAGTCTCCAAGGCTACTGATATCTTGTGACTGAGTATCTTGTTGCAAATCTTCAGTTTCTAATTCTCTAGCTTGTAACTCGTGCTGTAGACACTCTTCCTTCTCACTCTTCTGAAGTCTGAATTCCATGTTTCTGACTTCAGATTCACCTTGCACCAGCTGTGCTTTATAAGTGTCTAGAGAAGAATCTTTAACATCAAGATCCATCGGAAGTTGAACATGACATGTATTTATCTCCCTCTCTCCTTCTTTCTCAGAGTCTTGGATTGGTTCCAGTTCTAGACATTGATGCTCATGTTTCGTCTTCATTAATTCCATCAGGTGTTCATTCTCTTGTAATAAGGCATTAACTGCCTGTTGCATCTTATTTTGCTCTTCCTTTAACTTCATGATTTCTTGCTTTAAACCATCAGCCTCCCTCTTGGAGCTGTTGTGGATATCTGTAATCTCAGACTGCAGGGCTTGCTGCACCGTCTCCAACTCCAGAATTAAATTCTGGTTTCTTTCTTCAGCTGATGCTAACTGCGATACAAATGCTTGGTGTTCCCTTGCAAATGTTTCCTTTAGCTGTCCTAATTCATTTTTTCTGTCTTCACAAACACCCGTGCACTCACTCAGCAAGCATTCTAATTTAGAGTTCTTTTCCTGAACTGCTTTATATTTTTCACTCAGATCCTGAAATGCATTTCCTGTTTCTTCACATCTTTGTAGTAAAGTAAGCCTTTCTTGTTTGTACTGATTAGATAACTCTGAAATGCTTTTATCTCTTTCATCTATACAGTTTGAAAAACTCTCAGTTTTTTGGAGCAAGTTCATCTTCTCTTGAGTTAAGGTGGCATTAATTTCCTTGAGAGTCCCATTCTCTTGGGTCAACGCTTCAATGTCCTTTTTATTTAGAGAAATGATGGAATTTAGTTCCTTTTTCTCCAAGCTCAGGGTTTCAGACAAAAACTGTAGCTCCTTTAGAGATTCCTGAAGTAAATGGTTGTTCTTTTTTAACTCTCCAATCTCTGCCTGCTCAGTTTCTAATTTTTCATTCAAAAGTTGCAACTCTCTTTCCTTGCTCTCCAGGGCAGCTAAAGTTTCAGCAACAACATTCTGATGAACAGAAGTGTCTTCTTGTAACTTGCTAATGCGTTGACTTGTTTCAGCCACAAAACTTTGATGCATCTGTTCTGCTTTCATGAGGTTTTCTTCAATTTCTCCTTTGATTTGCACCAACTCTTCACACTGCTTCTGCAGATCTGAGTTCATCTGCTTTTGCGACTCTAAGGAAAATTCAAGAGAAACGACTCTATTTTGCAACATGGATGAACTTTCCGGACTTTGGTCTGTTGCTACATGGCATCCACTCCTTTCTGAAGACACACTTTCTTGCTCTCCAATTCTACTTGCAAAGGAATTGTTCAGTGCAGACTGCTGTTCAAAAGCCAAACGACTTCTCTGATGAGGTTCAATTGTCACTGCAGAGGAATCTCTGGATTTTAGCAGATCCCTGAGACTCTCATATTCAGCATGCAAGTCTTGGTAACGCTGGTCTTTGTCCATGATTTCACTTGACAGTAACTGAAGCTTATGTTCTAGGTCTTCCACTTGCCCAGTGAGGTGAGAGATTTTCAAACACATATTTTCTATCTCCTTCTCGTGTTTCTGATCTGAGAACTCAGCTTTCTGTTGCAGTTCTCCATAAGCACGTTTCTGTGTCTCTGCCTCTGTGGTCTTGCTGTCGATCACATTTTGAAGGTTCCTGATCTCCACGTTTAGATTTTCTCTTTCCATCTCCAGGGTTCTTACCCTCTCGTTATATTCGTGACTTTTTATTTGTTGTGTCTTAAGACAAGTTTCCAAGTGATTAACTTTACTCTGCAAGCTTTCCTTTTCTGATTCCATCTGATTTAAAAGTTGTTCGTTTTCACTTTTCCAGCGAGAAAACAGAGTTTTCTCTTCTTTTAATTCTTCATATTCTTTCTTCTTTAATTCCAAAGCGCTCAACAATGCTGCAGATTCTCTCTCTGTTTTGCTTAACTTTTCGTTCAGTTGTTCAATGTGGTGTTCCCTTTTCTTTAATAGGTCTTGAGAACAATCTCGCTGCTTTTCCAAGTCAGCCAAGGCAAGCTTCAGTTTCTCTAAAGTCAAGGAATTCTCTTGCTGATTTATCTTTTCTTGAAGATCTCTTAACATGGTTTCCTGAGAGGTGTTCTTAGCTATTAAAACAGAAAAAAATACATAAGTTGTCATAGCTTTAATAAATACTTATTCGACAAGAATTCTAAACTCTGAAAAAAAAAAACTAAAACTAAATGTAAAAATTGGCATTACTGCCTGTATATCTCCTTGAAAGTAAACCACCTGATAATTATCTAAGCTCATATAAAGAAAATGGTCCTTTTCAGGATGGCAATACATTTGTTTATCTTCTTTCTAAGCAGCATAACGAAGTGCTATTGTATAAAACAGCAAAGGGTTATTTTCCTAAGCACTTGAAACTTTCTTTTATTCTTTTACCTTGTATATGCTTATGTATATCATATTTTTGCCCTTTGGAAATAGCTACTCAAGGAGAGAAAAGTGTGACAAGAGCAGCACTAACATGGAAATATCCCACATCACTATGCAACATCCCCGATATCTCAGAAAAGTTAATAACTTCTTTGCCATTTTAGCCAAAAATCCACAGGATCAAGCTTAAGTACAAGAGTATGTGGTGCTACAGGGAATTATACTCAATTATTCTGTAAGGGAAAAGCATTTGAAAACGTGTGTGTGTGTGTGTGTGTGTGTGTGTGTGTGTAACTGAATCACTCTGCTGTACAACTGAAACTAACACAGAATTGTAAACCAACTATACTTCAATTAACAATTGTACATTTTTTTTCCCCCAAAGTATACATGGTTCTATATATCAGCAGCTCTGGAGGCGCACATAGGAATGTCAGTGAGGAGCAATGGCCCACACCCAGCCCCTCAGAGTCAGGGTGGTACCTGTGAAGATGAGAGTCATCAGGAAGATGTCATAGACTCCATCACTGCCTGTTCTCTGCTTAAGAACTCCCCTCTGCCCACGGACCCCTCCGAGTTGAGAATAATCACATGGCTTTCATTCAACAGTGGGAAGTCTTAAAGAATCTCAGTAGGGATGAAAAAGGTAGCATGTATTATAAGCTCAGGTGTTATACCAACTGGACAGCAATTCCTCTTTTTAGCCCGCTCATCTCCATCTACCTAATGAGAGTGATGGCTGCTGGAGACAGCGCCACAGGGGCTATTTGCTTGGGAGAGCCTCAAGCAATGACACTGGAGACCAATGCTGAAAAAAAACCATCCTCTTTCTTTTGCTATAGTTTTCTTTCAAAAAATCTGAAGATTGATATTTCTACCTCCTGCAGTGGAAAACTGAAAGCTGTATGGGGAGGTTAGAATTTAAAAAAAGGAAAGAGTCAGAGAAGTGCTCAGGTTAAAAGAAATCCAAGACGTGCAAACACCCCAGGGGAGAAAATAAATCTAAATAAAGACACATGGCACATACAAATAAATGTGAAACAAACAGTGGAATCATTTGGTGTACGTAGCATCATTCTGTGGCTATACAGAAAGTAAGGAAATAAAATCATTCAGTCAAGTAAGCCATCCAAAAACAATGGTCACTAAGGGCTGGGAAAACATGCAGTTAATACAGAATTTTCCATTATAAGGGAAACGGTAATGGGTGAGTAGATGAGCCGTCTGGATATAACTAACAAACACGCTTGAGACACGAAATAGCACGCTGGGGAATGAGACAGCACCAGCAAGTTACTTTTGTATGGAAAGTATTTACCCTTTTGGTTTCAAAGTGCTGAAAACCAGGCATTTGGGGACTCAATGTGTTTCAATAAAAAAAAAGTCCAACTATCACTCTGGAAACTAAAAAGTGAAAAAGCAAAAACTTTTCCACATCAGCTGCTGACATCTCTCTGGGAGAAGATATGGAAAAATTCAAAGAAGTTTCTAATGACATCCACCCTTCCTCGAGGGAACATTAGCCTAGAGAAAGAACTCTAAAACGCCACTCACCCTTCATTTCTTCTGCAAAATTCTGGCTCTGACTCAAACACTGCTTGGCCTTCTTCAGTTCCTCCTCCAGGTGGCAGACTTCTCGGGCCCTCTGCTCAGACTGACTCTTGAGGAGGCTGTTTTCCCTCTTCATTTCCTAAAAGACAGGTTTAGTTAGTTATCTTACTGCCCAGACAGATGCTCAAGCAACTCAGGACTTCTGCCTTGGTGGGACTTCTGCCTCATGGGACCATGTGTGCCTCTCACTAGGGGAGGAACCACACTTGCCCTTCGAGCAATGAAGTTAGATAGTTTTATTTCAATAAAATGATATTATAAATAGAAGTCAGAAGCACGAAATCTAAAAACTGATGATAATCTTTTTACTTCAAGAAGTTTACTTTTTGAACTTTCCGGGTGTCCCTATGGTTGTTAAAACATTCGCATATAAGGAAAACCCTTTTTACAAGCTTGCCAAAGAAACAATTGCTCCAAGTTTACATCACGCCTAAATAATCAAATATATCTTTGTAAAGTTCCAAAGTGCTAACGAACCAAAAAAAATTCATGTGATGATTTTGATGTTTTTTTGTAAAACTATCTTAAGTTTCACTGCTACAGGGGAATGTCTTTATGAGTAAATTACCTTTAAGAAATGCTTATTAAAGTTTGCAATGTACAAGATGTTGGAATGGGCATTATGAAAGGTGCAGTTACAAATTAAGACAGTCTCTGCCCTCAGGACAGGTACCTGCCAGGGGGCCATTACTTAACACATGGCAGCTGCTGCTGCTAAGTCGCTTCAGTCGTGTCCGACTCTATGCGACCCCATAGACGGCACAGCCCACCAGGCTCCCCCGTCCCTGAGATTCGCCAGGCAAGAACACTGGAGTGGGTTGCCATTTCCTTCTCCAATGCATGAAAGTGAAAAGTGCAAGTGAAGTCGCTCAGTCGTGTCCAACTCATAGCGACCGCATGGACTGCAGCCCACCAGGCTCCTCTGTCCATGGGATTTTCCAGGCAAGAGTACTGGAGTGGGAGGCCATTGCCTTCTCAGTAATACATGGCAGGATGTGTTATTTGCTCAAGAGAGATGAAGTGTGCTATGGGAAATGAGCGGGCTGGAGCATGGAAGGATCAATTCTAGATGGAGGAATCTGAGGCTTCCCAGTGAAGACAGGTCCTTTGGCGGGCACCTGATTAAATGAAGAGCCGTGCACCGATGTGCCATAGACTAGCAGACAGACACATGCAGCCTCACTCTGTTTTCTAGGGAGACCTATTTTTCTTAGTCTTAAAACAAAGTAGTATTTGTCTGCTGAATAAAAATGCTTCTTATTAACCATGTGACTTGCATAATAAATATTATAAATCCTCTATCCATATTCCTCAAACTGCTGTTCAACCTTCAATGATGTTACAGTTGTTAATTATTTCAACCTATATTATATGGCACCTTCTGGATCACTGGGAATTGGCATGTATCATGACAAAGTGACAGAACTAAGCAACCCCCATCCTTGGAGTGGTGTGGGGAGGGGAGACTCATAAGCCTAATTTTAAAAGCACACAAACACATTTAGAAAAATATTCCTCTGAGAAGTAAAGGGAATTTTTGAATTCTTAAAGAAACAGTTAAGACCCATCCTCCAAAACCCTACTGCACCGTTAGAAAACAGATGGCCCTGGCAACGTGGTGCTGGAAGCCTGCCTTCAATTATCAGTCTGGTTACTACCAGCAGATGGGTACTGATGTAGCAAAGCCAAATTCAAGAAGAGGGAGAATCTGGCTGGTACAAAGTACTTGAAAACTTGCTGGCAGCTGCTGTGTTCGTGTATATATGTTCATTTCATCATCAAAATTTAAGAGCCCGCTGCAGTTATATTTCTGTCTCCTTTGTCTTGATCCTCCCACCTTTCCATGTGCTCAACTGAGACTCTATCAAATTAAGAGATCCACCAGAACTAAAGGCCCGCACCGACTCATGTCAAGACTGACGTTCATACCAGTCACTGTGAAATTCTGCACGGGATGAATGATCACTAAGGTGCAAGGATGTGATTGACTTAAACGAGCATCATTCAACTAGAGAATGTGTAATCACTTGTTTGCTCTTCAGACTCAGAATAATCACCACTCAAATGAGATCACAGATGTGAAAGGAAAAATACCTTAACTCACTCTAATGTGGGCAATGGGGCATTAATAGTAGTGTTTCTTCCTAATATTCAACAGCCTCTAGATTCTGTGTGTTCAATGTTAAGATCAGCTAAATGAGCTCAACATAAGAGAGTAACTAGGATGTAACCATCTTTGATACATTTTGCAACTTGTATTTTTTGCTCTAAAAAAATCATTGAATCAAATGGCATCTACATCTAGAGGTGTGACAAGAAAGCTAAAGCTGGGTGCATCCCAGCAGGAGGAAGGTGAAAAGAAGACGAAGGAGGGACCCCAGGAGGGAGGGGGACAACTTATATTTATGTGTCTGCTCGTCTCTATCTATCACGTCCATAACTGGAGACATTTAAGTGAGCACTAAGCCCAGTGGAAAGATTAACGTGCCTTTATTCTGGCATTAGCTCCGTAAATATTTGTTTCAAATGAAGAAATGTTCCGCCAACCCCGAGACCCTGAGGCTTATCATGCTATAGCTGTGGCCAACCCAAGAATTTTAAAAGGCCAGAATTTAGAAAATGAGTATCTGAAAATGAAGCTGTAGGCTGCCATCCATCAGCAATTAGTTTTCTGCACAGCTTACAGCCACTTAAGACTTGATTGGGTAGCTCATTACCAACAATGAGTTAAGCATATAAGGACACAGTCTCCCAGGCATCTCTTGCCACCAAACATGATTCGAAAAATTGGGCACCAGTCTGGAAACACACAACAAAAATCCCTATAAACCACAAGCCAGCATTAGAGCTTAGCAAGCAATTCCACCCAGATCAACTTTAGCTTTAGAAACAGCAAGGGAAGTGTCATTTCCTAGGGCCAGACTAAACACATTTCAGCTACTGTGTGGCATCTCGTGATGGCACCCATGAATGAAGCTTAATACATCCCCTGCTGGTGCAATGTCTATATGGTGAACCAGGGATGGATGCAAAGGATGTGTTTCTCCCCTTCCACCTCATCATTCTTGCCTGCCAGACCAGGTCCCTTAGAGGACCCCGTGTCATACAGGTCCCCACGCTCAGGAAGGTCCCCAAGCAAGTGTTCCCTCATCTTGGCTGTCAAATGACAGTTTATGATCGTCTAACCCCAGTGCTATGGGGCTGGCACTAGATGTTGGATGAGCAGCCTAGCTAAACCCTCCATTCACTTTGATACTAAATGTTAACTTTACCCTTGACTGGGCCATTAAAGCACGTTTCCACTACTGATAATTTCTCATTGTGAGCGGCATATTAGTTTGCTAAACACGGACAAGGAACATTTCGGTACAACTGTCACATTATTTCGGCATCCAAAACCTATCAGCGCACTAAACTTGCTTGCACTTACTTATAATTAGATACAGAAAGACACCCAGAGTGATAGACTAGAATAGGCTATAATTTTAAATGTGAAAAATCTCAAATGCCATGTCCTTTGCTCATCACTTTCTATGCCTCGGGGTGACAGCAAACAGTGGTCACACCAAAAAACTTCTAACAGTTATCAAGACCAAAGGGCCCTTATGGATTGGGCACAGGTCTAAGCATTTGACATACAATACTTAATCATTAACTCAACTCTGAAAACAGAGGGGTTCTGTTAGTCTTCATATGAAGATAAGGCAAGTCACACTCAGAAAGGGTAAGTCATGATCCCAAGGCCACAGAGCAGGTTCAGATCTCACTTCGTCTAAAGCCACCATTTTACCACAAAGTTATACCACCCATCAAACTGGGTAGATTGTTTTTCTGATTCCAATCCCAATTCAAAATGTGAGAGCCAGCTAAGCCCTTTGAATTTCTGATATTATTCTCAAAAGAAGACACATATACACAAACATGCATTGAAGACTAATTCTAAATGAACTCTCTGGCCCTGTGCTAGACACCTCCATGACTGCCCTCACTGGACAGAGAACTTTATGAAATATTGAGCAAAACATGACTGGCATTGACTCAGCACAGCTCGACTTCATGGTGGACAGCTCCTCAGCTGACAAACCAGACCCTGCAGGGACGCGTGAGTCTTCAGAAACACCTGCAAGATATGTCCAGCTCGCTATGCAGCCTTGGCCCAGCAAACCGTTTAAAGAGTGTTTGGATTCATTTAACCAGACAATCACTTTTACAAAATGTTTCCACCAGGCAGCCAGTGGAGTCGCAGGAGAGTTCCTGGCTGAAAGGGAAGCTCAGAGAGGGAAGAGTTTGGTGCCAGTCTGCCTGTGGAAATGTTAGCAGAAGCATCTGTTGGTTGGTCCCCACTGGCCAAAAGGCAAACATTTGTTTTGCTGAAACAAACGCTTCCATTTAAAAACGTTTGCTGATGAAACCATCATCTGATATGAAGCTTTCCTCTACTCAGGCGGCTGGGGCTGGGGCCGCCTCTCTCCAGCAATATTACCCCTCTGAGGCTATAGCTGCTTTAACAACCTCTTCTTTGCCACTGACAGATGTTCTGATTCTAGAACCGATACACTTTTTGAAGCTGAGAGGATAAATACATTTAGACTTGCCTCATCTGGATAAATCACTGTTCCTTACAAAGATCTTAAAAAAAAAAATCTGTACAATCTAACAAGTAATTTTAGATATGTAAAAGATTTAACATTTAATACTTTTAAAAATATTTTAAAAACTAGTGAAAAATAGTCTTCCCTGTGACATTTGATGGAGAAGAAACTTCTACTGTTCTGTTCTGCTTCTTCATAAAACTATGAGGCTGACTTATGGCTCTATTCAAATTGTTTCATCCTATTAACTGTCCCTAACTGGTTTTTAATTAAGTCCTTTAAAATAAACTCCAAGCAACTAGATAAATTCAGAGAGAAGCAAATTAAAGTAAATACGGATAAATCTATTGGTAGAAGCGCTATCAGGCTACTCCGCGCACCCTCGTCACTGGGAAACCGCACCCACCAGGTGTATCGTGACCATGACTCTACAAAGACAGCAGCGTCCCTGCCTGCACAGGCTTAACATGAAGGTCAGTGTGTGACTGTTGAAGCCAGAGTCTACAATTATTAGTTAATGCTTTTGTGACAATATTAAATCTAGAAACCCTTTATCTGTCAAAAAAATTGTATTTAAGTCTATCACTTTGCACAAGGTTTTTAATATTTGATGACTCAAAAGCCAACCCTTGGAAAGGGGACTTAAATCATACCTTCTATCACTAATTTTGTTACTTTTCACTTAGAAAGCCCCTGGCAGGACTTCCCTGGTGGTCCCATGGGTAAGAGTCTGCCTGCACTGCAGGGGACACTGGTTCTATCCCTAGTACTGGAATATCCCACATGCCATGGGGCAACTGGGCGAGCCTGCGTGCTGCAACCACGGAGGCTGAGTGCCCTGCAGCCCCCGCTGCACAACAGGAAAAGCCACCACTGCTAGAGGAAGCCTGTGCAGTGCAGACCCGGCCCGGCAAAAAGTAGACACATTTTAAAATTAAACAGAAGAAAAAGAAAAGAAAATCGCGTGCTTTCTTCCATCCTTCCACCTCGCAGGTGGTCTAAATCTATCTTAAAATAATAAAGAATTGTACTAAATGGTCTTACTATAAGTCATGTTTTCCTATAATTGTTAGATGCATATTAGTAAGTTACATCAGAACAGAAAGTGAAAAAACCACTTATGTTCTATGTCATAGATTATATACAAAACACTTTGTAATACTTCTAGCAAATAAAAAAAAAAAAACACTACAGGAAAATGGTGCAGAAATTCTTTAACCCTCACACTTCCTCACGCACAGAAGCAAATAAATGCTCTCTGCTCCTCACCTCACTGCTTCTCCTCAGCTCATTTTCCTTGGTCTGACTTGCCTGTAAGGCCTGTTCAGTTTTGCTGAGATTTTGCTTAAACTCTTCCAATTTTTTGTCTACTTGGTGTTTTACAGACGTGACCTACAAAGAGAAAACAAGGCAAAGCTTCATTTTTGTTTTCACTTTTCAATAGCTATTCATATTCTTAAATAATAAAAAAAGTCATGGAATGTAAGAACCGAAGCAATCTACTTTGGTTGAGACATACTATATATGTTATAGCTTAACATGGTCCTAGAAGCTGAACTTAAAATACCATCATGTTAACCCATGACATCACTTGGCAATAGCATATGTTGATGAATACGGCTAGGTTTGGGGAGGAAATCACAAAAGAAAAAAAATAACCACAAGAAATAAAACAACTAAATAGTAATAAACAACTAAAATTTGTTTAAAAAAATGAGATGAGAAATAAACAACAAAAGATGGGAAAACAAATTAAGAGAACACATTTGCAATAATACAACAGAATAAAAATGATATTCCCAAAATATAACACATAAAGCATAGCTATGATTCAATGTACAAAAAAGCAAGCCCATTTAAAAATGAGCAAAGGACAGAAATAGAAATTTTATACAAAAGATACACATGGCAAGTCACTCTCTGAAAGAAATAACCTCAGTGGTAATCAAGAAAGTGTGAATTAAAAAATAATAATTTTTCACTCTTTGGCAAAATTTTTAAAACCAGGACTGTCCGCTACTAGTAGGACGGAGGTGACAGGCCTCTTATACCAGGTGTCAGGTAAACTGCTACGACATTCCTGGAGGGCGGCTTGGAAGTACCCTGTCACATGTGAGAAGATATTTGCCCTAGAGGCCACCAATGTCACATGCAGGAAGCTGTCATACAGAAACATCAGCCCCACACACGTTTACCTGCCCAGTGATACTACCAATGGTACTACACAAACCTCAATACCCATCAGTAGGGAAAACAAGTAAACTGCAAAACATCTGACAAGGACGAAGCTCAGACAGTTTTCCTTTTTTAACAAAGATTAAAACAAGCAAGAAAAAAAAAATTATACATCTGTAAATGTTCATTGTTTTTTTAATCTTGGAAGACAGCCAATAAATAATCCATAAAAATTTATCCTGGCACAGGAGGGTTCTGCTAGTACAGAAACCCAGGTGGGCGATGATGTGTATTAGAGCACATATATACACATGCATGCAAATATACACTCAAGTGTATGTGTGTGTGTGTGTGTGAATAAATAAAGGTACAGTCAGCAGAGTTTTAAGGGATTACTTTGACGTATGAGAGGAAAGAGGAGTTGAAGATGACGGGAAGGTTTTGACCGAAGCAACGTGAAGAATGGAATTGCTATTTACTGGGACAAGGAAGCCTAAGCAAAGAACAAGTCTGAAAAAAGCGAGTTCCAATAACACGTTAAGTGTGCAATGCCTGTTAGAAACGTGAGTGGAAATATTGGATGCACACCCCCAGGTCTGAAGTTCAGACCAGACACCCAGGCTGGAGATTTAAATATGGGTGTCATCATCACATGAAGAGTCAGAAAGCCAAAAATCTGGATGAAATCATTTGTGCAGTGGGTGTTAAAAAAGTAAATTATATATTTTTTTAGCGCTTTGCCTGGCGGCATACACTTAGGAGAGCTCCCATGTGGTGGCATGACCAAGAACAGAATATCAGAGATGCCCACAGACCCTCCTATCTGAGATCCCCACTCGGCGTCCCCTTTCTCTAAATGAGAACACCCAGACCCAGAGAGGTTCAGTTTGCTCTCCACTTTAATAACTACAGAAAGTGAGGAAAGTTTTTTTCCTTTAAAGGAATCCTATTTCCACTGAGGTACAGAAATGACACGTTATTTTAAAACGTGGGGGAGGAAGTTACGGAGGAGGGAGAAATAAGTTGGCACCCTACTTTATCCAGTTCAGCCTGTAGGATGTTGTATGTGTTCTTAGCTTGCTGTAGCTCCTGGGTGAGCCTGGCTTTCATCTGAGTGCACTCCTGGTCCAGGGTTTGGAAGGAACGCTGTTGACGGGAGAGCTCCTAAAAAGTGAAAGACAAATGTATCCAACAGACGCTGGTTAACAAGGGAGAGCCCAGGGCGAGACCCAGACATCCTCCAGGCACTGCTCTTCTGAAAGAACAGGAGAGGATGGAGCCAGTCGGCATCTACTTGATGACCAACACAGGCAGCCTTAGCACCGGTCCCAGGAATCAGATCCCAGTCTCTGAGCGGAAGAGGAAGCAGTCCACGAGGAGAACACGTGGAAACTGGCCCGTTGGCACCTCACCCCCATCCTAAATGAATCACCTCTGTTCTGAGGTACCCAGGGACAAAAGGGTAGGGCTGAGAGCCAACCAGTCACAACTCCACTGAGAAATCAACACACTCGAAAAGGGAGCTTAAGACATCAAGTATCACACACCACTGACCATTGAGAATAACCGAAAGTACATGCCACCAATTAACTTTGATAACCACACAGGGACACCAGATTAACAATTCCAATAACTCTCACTGAAGGACTACAGACCTACTTCCAGGCTAACTCACCTGACACTGAAACCAAGATTTATCCAAGTGCATCTTCAGCCCTAACTTGTCTGCCAACTTCTTCCCTTCAGACATTAATCACCTTTCTAATGTATTTGCCAACTCACAGACTTTAGAAACAGCTGGAAGGACCTCCCCTGTGGACCGGTGGTGAAGACTCCACCTTCCAAGGTGGATCAGGTGTAGGTTCAATCACTGGTTGGAGAACTAATATTCCACACACCACAGGGGATGGCCAGAAAATTAAAAAACAAAGAAAACTTTTAAAAAAGTAAAAAACAAAACAAAACAAAACAAAAACACCAGTTGTAGAATGTAATATAATTTCCCTTACAACACAGAGTGTTTGAAACAAGAAGTACTATCCTTTTCTACTTGGTATCAAATTTCAAACAAATCAGAAAACATGGATTAAAAACAAATTTCTAAAGCCCTTCTCCAATCAAAAACTGCAGGATGGAGAAGTGTGAAGGAAAGTACAGTGACCTGTTCCACACACAGCACTTCCCCTCCCGTGGGACATCCCAAATGATGACAGACACTCTTCTCAAACGATCAATCCCGTGGGACATCCCAAATCATGACAGACACTCTTCTCAAACGATCAATCCCGTGGGACATCCCAAATCATGACAGACACTCTTCTCAAACGATCAATCCCGTGGGACATCCCAAATCATGACAGACACTCTTCTCAAACGATCAATCCCGTGGGACATCCCAAATCATGACAGACACTCTTCTCAAACGATCAAACGAGGAAATGACCACAAGAGCCTTCTGGACAAACTCCTCAGGAACCCGTTTACCTTACCTCTTGGAACTCTTTTTCTTTCTCCTTGATTTTCTGTTCCAGAGAACATCTGGCACTTTCTGCATTTTGACGCTGACAACTCAGATCTTCAGTCAATTTTTTCAATTTTTGTTCCAAAGCAGTACACTAAAACAAATTAAGACGTTCAATACAAAACAAAAATTATTCTTGGAAAGAAGCAAACGTTTTGAATTTTAGAAAAATTAGTCCCACGATCTGGTTCAAGTTTAACATTGTGTTTTGACTTTTTTATATCATACAAAGTTGGGGCTAAAACAATTAGCCAAATACCAAAACTACTACAATTATTTTAGCAAACATAAATTTATATTGGGGAAATATCAGCAAGGATATAAACCTACATAGGCTATTTAAATAAGCCCTTCATAAGTTGTACCATAAAAGACATCAGTGTGTCTGAATATTGAGTCACCTAACATTTTGTCGTACAGAAATAAATGAGAGGTTAAAATGCAGTGCTGTTGACTTGTGCAAATTAGAGGCTGCAAAATAACCAGAGGGTACCTATTATCCTCATACGTAGTCTGTTTCAAGCATAATAGATTTTGTGAGAAATTTTAAATATTAATATGCATCGCTCCACAATGCTCCCACTATGTCATTTTAAATGTTTGGAAGTTCACAGCACTCCAGAGAGTATCACAATGGGTTTTAAACCAAGCTGCCAAAAGCAACACAAAGAACACTCACTCGCCTTCTTATATAGCCAGTTATCTCTTTTTTTAAACTGAACTATAGCTGATTTACAGTGTTACAGCAAACTGATTCAATTACACACACACACACACACACACACACATATTCTTTTTCAGATTCTTTTCCACTATAGATTATTATAAGATATTGAATACAGTTCCTTGCGCTGTATTCTTTATCCATTTTATATATAGTAGCGTGTATCTGTTAATCCCAAATCCCCAATTTATCCCTCTCCCCACTACTTTCCCCTTTAGTAACCATATATGTGTTTTCTATGTCTGTGAGTCTTTGTTTTATAAATAGGTTCATTTGTATGATTTTTTAGATGCCACATATAAATGATATCATGTGATATTTGTCTTTGACTTGCTTCTATTCTCTAGGGCCATCCATGTTTGCTGCCAATGGCATTATTCCATTCTTTTTTACACACAGCCAGTTATATTTAAAATAATTTTTAAAACATGAACTACATTGAAATTTAGGATCCTCTTTAAAATTAAATCTTCAAAGTGTTAAAACCCATTCCTCTAATTCTTCCCTGTGGTGTTCAAATCCTAGAACTGCCCTACAAAACAACTCTAAATTCCCAAGGAAGAATAAGAACAACTCACATTGCTGGGGGAGAATTCCTGATCCAAAAGAAATGTACCCCAGTGTGGCAAATCTCTCCACTAATACATTTCTCTGAGACTCATTATAAACCCATTTAGAACTATTAGAAATTTAACAAAGAGGAAAAGAAACCACTATGTAAAATTTTCCCGTAAGACCTGACACCAATTATTAACTAACCAAAGATGAAAAGATAAAGCTGGTCTGATCTTGCAAATATCAGAACTTTCAAGATCCTGAATTAAAAAAGTAAAATATGGAGCCAGTAGTTCGAATTAATTCACTGCTTTGAACATTAAGATACCTCCATCATTATCCTTATTGTTCTTGAATTTTTAAACCCCTAAGGAAAAGTATGAAAGAAATTATTTCTACCAATAATAAATATGAACTCAGCAAATATGTCAAGCACCATGCTAGGCACTGGGGACACAGCAGTAAGCAACTAAGACAAAAATCACTGCCTAAACGATGGTCTAAAATTTTGACAATTCTCGGGGAGGTGGGCGAAACCACGCACAGCAGAATAAATGAATGAATCCCTGGCGCCCTCTGCTGGCACTCCCTCAAACTGCAACCCACAAGATCTCAGAATCAATAATGCTTTCTTATTATTGTACAAACAGTTGGTTTAAGAAAAAAAAGGCCTTTAGGAGTAATTTATATTTTATTTAGATTTTTTTTAATGTTGGTATTTATGATGCACCACCCATATACAAGTACCTGGCCACTAGGTGTTATGAATGCTCCATAATACTCTAAAAAAGGGTTCAAGGCTCTAGTCCTTTAACAGTTTGTAGAGAGTATATACCAGTATGTATATAGAGACCCTACAGGCTCAGTACTCTGGGCCTGAGTTTTTAACCAGAACATATGAAATCCAGATTTGCTGCCCAGCCCCAACACTCTGTCTCTACATGAGTTCAAACCTTGTATCCCAGGGGTCTGTAAATACTTGGAAAAGAAGCATACTAGAAACAGCATATGTTTACTGAAGCGCATGGTTGACTTTGGCTAAATTAGCTCCATTTCATTTAATAGGTAATTCTAAAGGCAGATCAGGGAATAAACAGCATAAGCAAAGGATAATCTGTTTTCAGTAACATACTGGACAATGCCATACTATCTTTAGAGACAAGATGCAGAAAGGTAGACTGAATTTTCAGTTAGGTGGATTCGTAGTTTATGAGAAAAAAATGGAATCCAGAAAACATTGAATAAATGAGTCTTAAGAATCTAGAGGGAAGTCTCTAATAGGAAGAAAGCAAAAGCTACGTTTTCAGCACTGTCCTATTCAAAAATTTTAATTCACGATCTGGTAAGTGACCTCATGATATATGCTAGAGAGAAGGATCTGGTGATCCTGTCACACCAAAACCAACAAAACAATATGTAAAAGTTAGTTGCTCAGTATCTTTGTGACCCCATAGACTGTAGACTGCCAGGCTCCTCTGTCCATAGAATTCTCCAAGTAAGAATTCTGGAGTGGGTAAGCATTCCCTTCTCCGGGGAATCTTCCAGATCCAGGGATTGAATTTGGATTTCCTGCACTGCAGGCAGATTCTTTACCATCTGAGCCACTAGGGGAAGCCCTCAACATGTAAAAGAATAAGCATAATTCTCATATACAAAAGAAGCCTGAGTTGGCAGAAATGCAACTGAAAATGAACCAAACTGACTAGGAACTCAATATAACAATAACAACTATTATAAGTGCACCATATGCCAGGCACTATGCTAAAGCCTTTATAAAAATTATCACAAACTTTACAGCAATCCTATGAGAAAGGCATTATTACTAATACCATTTTATTGATTAGGCAACTGAAGCTCCGAAGTTAATTAAATAGCTCCAAAGTAACAAAACTGGGAATAAATAAAGCCAGGGCTTGAATCCAAGTCTAACTTAGAAAATCGAATTACATACAAACCCAGACTGCACAAAGAGAGTAAATATACATACAGATCAACGGAGGTCATGTTTCGTCATATATGTAACCCAAAGTTGTTGAGAATGTTTCTGTGGAAAGCACTGAACTAGAGGAATTCTAAAAATGAAGCAGGACTACCACCTCCAGGAATATGGAAGAGATGAACATTTCCCTGTAACTCCCAAAACAAGAACAATCGAAACCCCACATATTTTATTAAAACACACATAAGAAAGCTCTGAAAAGAGAAAAAAACGCAGATTAACAAGAAACCTCGAGACCTAAGAAAAAGCGTGACAGTACTGAAAGAAAAAACTGTTAACCCAGAATCCTATACCCTGCAGAAATATCTTCCAAGAATAAACACATTCCCAGACAAAAGAAAATTTAAAGGATTTGTTGCTACACTAAAAGAATGGTTAAAGGATGTTCTTTACAAAGAAAGGAAATGATGAAAGAAGGAAATCTGGAAGAAAAATAAGAACATTTGTATACCCAATAAATGTATATACAATAGGCTTTCCTTTTCTTCAGTTTTCTGAATTATGTTTGACAAGTAAAGCAAAAGTGTAACACTACCTGATGTGGCTCTAAACGTATATATAAAAAATGCTCAAGAAAATTATACTATAAATAGGGGAGGATAAAAGGACAAAAAGAGAAGCAAACTTTCAATAATTTATTAGAGTTGACAGAATGACAACACCAATAAACTGATAAATTGTATGTAGACACACATTATCTAGAACAATCATAAAAGCCCCACAAAGAAATTTACTCAGAAACTATTGATAATTCAAAATGGAATTCTAAAAAGTGTTCAAGTAACCTACGGGAAGGCAGAAAAAATGAAAACAGCCGAATGGAAAATGAAAGAAATAAAACACAAAAACTAAGATGTAAAACTTAAGTCATGACATATCAGTAATTACATTGACTATAAACGGTCTAAAAACACTAATTTAGAGACAGTGTTTCTAAAACGGAATAAAAGAGTAGATTAAAAAATATGACCCAACTATGCGCTGTCCTACAAAACTAACATTAGGCTATTTTTTTAATTCATAGTAAGGTCATATTTTTAAACTTAACAGTATAGACAGGCTGAAAGTAAAAAGAGAGAAAGAAATACATCATGACACTTTAACCAAAGGAAAGCTGGAGAGGTTATATTACTACCAGATAAAACAGACTTCACAGAATTAAAAAAAAAATTATCAGAGACACTAAGGGATATTACATGATAAAGGTCAATCCAAAAGAAGACATAACAATCCTAAATGTGTATGGACTAAACTACAGAACTACAAAATAAGTGAAGCAAAAATTTATAAAACTGAAAGGAGAAATAGACAATTATGGGAGACTGCAATACCCTTCCCTCAACAATTGCTAGAAGCAATTAGACAGGAAATCAGTAAAAATAAAGAGGTATTCAACAAAGAACACTAATCAACAGGAGCTAATGACACCCAAAAAAGATGTCCTTTTCATTATAGGGGACTGGAATACAAAAGTAGGAAGTCAAGAAACACCTGGAGTAACAGGCAAATTTGGGCTTGGAATATGGAATGAAGCAGGGGAAAGGCTAATAGAGTTTTGCCAAGAGAATGCACTGGTCATAGCAAACACCCTCTTTCAACAACACAAGAGAAGACTCTACACACGGACATCACCAGATGGTCAACACCGAAATCAGACTGATTATATTCTTTGCAGCCAAAGATGGAGAAGCTCTATACAGTCAGCAAAAACAAGACCGGGAGCTGACTGTGGCTCAGATCATGAGCTCCTTATTGCCAAATTCAGACTTAAATTGAAGAAAGT
This sequence comes from Capricornis sumatraensis, assembly GCF_032405125.1. Lineage (NCBI taxonomy): Eukaryota > Metazoa > Chordata > Mammalia > Artiodactyla > Bovidae > Capricornis > Capricornis sumatraensis. Next base: position 76,220,678 of record NC_091082.1, read on the forward strand.
AGGGAAAACCACTAGACCATTCAGGTATGACCTAAATCAAATCCCTTACGATTATACAGTGGAAGTGAGAAATAGATTTAAGGGCCTTGATCTGATAGACAGACTGCCTGATGAACTATGGACAGAGGTTCGTAACATTGTACAGGAGACAGGGATCAAGACCATACCCATGGAAAAGAAATGCAAAAAAGCAAAATGGCTGTCAGGGGAAGGCTTACAAATAGCTGTGAAAAGAGAAGCGAAAAGCAAGGGAGAAAAGGAAAGACATAAGCATCTGAATGCAGAGTTGCAAAGAATAGCAAGGAGAGATAAGAAAGCCTTCCTCAGTGATCAATGCAAAGAAATAGAGGACAATAACAGAATGGGAAAGACTAGAGATCTCTTCAAGAAAATTAGAGATACCAAGGGAACATTTCATGCAAAGATGGGCTCGATAAAGGACAGAAATGGTATGGACCTAACAGAAGCAGAAGGTATTAAGAAGAGGTGGTAAGAATACACAGAAGAACTGTATAAAAAAGATCTTCACGACCCAGATAATCATGATGGCATGATCACTCACCTAGAGCCAGACATCCTGGAATGTGAAGTCAAGTGGGCCTTAGAAAGCATCACTACGAACAAAGCTAGCGGAGGTGATGGAATTCCAGTTGAGCTATTTCAAATCCTGAACGATGATGCTGCGAAAGTGCTACACTCAATATGCCAGAAAATTTGGAAAACTCAGCAGTGGCCACAGGACTGGAAAAGGTCAGTTTTCATTCCAATTCCAAAGAAAGGCAATGCCAAAGAATGCTCAAACTACCAGACAATTCCTCTCATTTCACATGCTAGTAAAGTAATGCTCAAAATTCTCCAAGCCAGGCTTCAGCAATACGTGAACTGTGAACTTCCTGATGTTCAAGCTGGTTTTAGAAAAGGCAAGGAACCAGAGATCAAATTGCCAACATCCTCTGGATCATGGAAAAAGCAAGAGAGTTCCAGAAAAACATCTATTTCTGCTTTATTGACTATGCCAAAGCCTTTGACTGTGTGGATCACAAGAAACTGGAAAATTCTGGGAGAGATGGGAATACCAGACCACCTGACCTGCCTCTTGAGAAATCTATATGCAGGTCAGGAAGCAACAGTTAGAACTGGACATGAAACAACAGACTGGTTCCAAATCGCGAAAGGAGTACATCAAAGCTGTATACTGTCACCCTGCTTATTTAAATTATATGCATGAAGTACATCATGAGAAACCCTGGGCTGGAAGAAGAACAAGCTGAAATCAAAATTGCCGGGAGAAATATCAATAACCTCAGATATGCAGATGACACCACCCTTATGGCAGAAAGTGAAGAGGAACTAAAAAGCCTCTTGATGAAAGTGAAAGTGGAGAGTGAAAAAGTTGTCTTACAGCTCAACATTCAGAAAACGAAGATCATGGCACCTGGTCCCATCACTTCATGGGAAATAGATGGGGAAACAGTGGAAACAGTGTCAGACTTTATTTTGGGGGCTCCAAAATCACTGCAGATGGTGACCGCAGCCGTGAAATTAAAAGACGCTTACTCCTTGGAAGAAAAGTTATGACCGACCTAGATAGTATATTCAAAAGCAGAGACATTACTTTGCCGACTAAGGTCCACCTAGTCAAGGCTATGGTTTTTCCCAGTGGTCATGTATGGACGTGAGTGTTGGACTGAGCGCTGAAGAATTGATGCTTTTGAACTGTGGTGTTGGGAGAAGACTCTTGAGGGTCCCTTGGACTGCAAGGAGATCCAACCAGTCCATTCTGAAGGAGATCAACCCTGGGATTTCTTTGGAAGGAATGATGCTAAAGCTGAAGCTCCAGTACTTTGGCCACCTCATGTGAAGAGTTGACTCATTGGAAGAGACTCTGATGCTGGGAGAGATTGGGGGCAGGAGGAGAAGGGGATGACCCAGGATGAGATGGCTGGATGGCATCACAGACTTGATGGACGTGAGTTTGAGTGAACTCCGGGAGATGGTGATGGACAGGGAGGCCCGGCGTGCTGTGATTCATGGGGTCACAGAGAGTTGGACACGACTGAGAGACTGAACTGAACTGAATGACACTTTTAGAATATTGCTCTCAACAACAGAATATACATTTTTTTCCCCAAGTGCCTATGAAATATATACCAAGACAGACCATATCCTAGACCATAAAACAAACCCCAAGAAATCGAAAAGAACTGAAATCGTAGAATATGTTCTCTGACAGCAAAGGAGTCAAACAATAAATCAATAACAAAAAGAGAAAAATCTCAAATACTTGGAAACTAAACAAGGTATTTCTGAATAATCCACCAGACATAAGGGAAATTTATCGCATTAAATGTCTGCATTAGAAAAGAAGAAAAGTCTCACGTCAATAAACTAAGCGGCCCCCCTCAACAACCTAGAAAAAGAGCAAAATAAACTCAAAGCAAGCAGAAGAAAATAACAGAGGGCAGAAAAAAAAAAACTGAAAGAGAGTAAATAGAGTAAATCAATGAATTAAAGAGCTGACTCTTTAGTAAGATCAATAAATGAGCCATAAAACTGGAAACTCTCAGCGACAGTGACCAAGAGAAAAACAGAAGACACAAATATCAGAAAGGAACAGGGAATAAGCCTGGCAAAAGAAGAAGGAAATATTATGAACGTCACATATATAAATTTGACAATTTAGATGAAAGTTACTTTAAAATCACAAACTAACCCACCTCATCCAATGTGAAATAAATCATTTTAATAGCTGTCACTATTTTAAAAATTGAATTTGTCCTTTTAAAACTCCCAAAAACAAATCATCAGGCCCAGACAGTTTCACGGAGAATTCTACCAAATGTTATAAAGAAATAACACCAATTCTACACAATATCTTCCAAAAAATCAGAAGAGGAGGGAACGCTTCCCAATCCATTTTATGAAGCTACAATTACCTCTGATACAAATACCAGACGAAGACAGCACAAAAAGATAAAACAGCAGACCAAAATCCCTCATAAATATAGACCCAAGAATCCTTAACAAATTATTAGGAAATAAAATTCAGAAATATATAAAATGAATTCATTTTTCTCTACTCTTGTCGCCATATAGCGCACTATCAATGTGCCCGATACATTTTCGTTACATCCCTCATTAGGAAGAAGCTCCGTAAGGGCAGTGCTTTTTGTCTATTTACTCACTGCTACCGCCGCATTCTAGGTCTAGAACAGTGCCTGACATACAGCAGACTGTCAATAAATATTTGTCAAGTGAGTCAGTAAATGACTCAAATTGCATCCAGAAACAAGACTCACAGATTTAGAGAGTGAACTAATGGTTGCCTGGGGGAAGGATGGGTGAAGGGATAGTTAGGAAGTTTTGGATGGACATGTACACACTGCTATGTTGAAAATGGATAACCAACAAGGACATACTGTTCAGCACAGGGAACTCTACTCAATGACATGTGGCAGCCTGGATGGGAGGCGAGTTTGGGGGTGAATGGATGCATGTATATGTATGGCTGAGTCCCTTCGCTGTTCACCTAAAACCATCACAACACTGTTATCAGCTATACCCCAATACAAAAGAAAAAACTTACAAAAGAAAAAAGGTTAAATGGCAGAAGGGTATATATTGGTTTCCATGAGTAGATCGATTCAACTCTTATCATATGTCCTAAACCTCTTTTAAAGCTCCATGACTTCAAGCGCCTCTTCTACGTATCGGGCACCTGCCAGATGCTGTATACACATCTCTATTCTTCACCACCCTCTGAGGTGCGAGAGAGATCAGTGACTTGTCCAAGTCCCTCAGCTAAAAAATATACAGTCCAGATTTGACCCAGATCTACCAAATTCTAAAAGAACTTACTGTTCAACTGCAATCAATACTGCCTAGTATATATTAAGGTTCATTACTAATATTTATTTTACAAGTCTAAGCATACTCTTTCCAAATAATTGTATGAAAAAATGCAGATTTATCAATAACTAATGAAAAGTTGAGTACCTTGGTTGAGGCCTGGTCATACTGTGAAGTTGTTCTCACTAGTTCATCCCGGGTTTTGTTCAAAACTTTCTCTTTTTCGTTTAATTCCACTTTTGCTTTCTCCAGTTGGAGTTGGAGTTCTTGAAGTTTATTCACTTGGCCTTTCATTTCTTTTTCTTGTCCTTGCAGACGTAGTTCCAGCTCACTAATCTTGCTCCTTAGTTCTTTAAATCACAAACAAAACCCATACTTCAATTAACACCTATTTTTCACAAAGAAATTTACAACTAAACTCAGAATGTATCACCGTTACCACACTCTGAAATCTTTGGTGAGTCAAACAGAAATCAATTCACATTAAACAAAGAAGCTTTTAATTGGATTTAATTTCAATATTTAGTTTTTATTGTTATTTGTATTCAAAAATCCTATTAAAAGCAGAAGAAAACTTTTATGTTTTCATAGAAAACTTGTGGCAGGGGGGAATGCTTTTCTAAAATCAGGAACAGTATCTTATTGAGAAAACTGCAAAAATTGTATCACATATAACACCCCATGTTAAAATTACCACTTGGTTTTAGACACCCTAAAATATTTGCTTGTACCTGTATCAATGCAAATGAGAGCTAAGCAGTGAAAAATTCATCCTCCTGTGTTCTCCCATGGCTTTACCTCCAGTAAAGCACAAGACAGTGTGAACCTCCTCTACGGCCAAAATTAGCAATAATTCTTTTTCATTTTTTTCTCCCCACATATACACAACACTGGTTCCAAAGGCACTGGCCGTGCAATAGCTAGCTCTCACCAGTGCACGCTGATGGTGATTTTCAATCTATCACAGCACTGGAAATGATCATAGTCTGCAGAGCAGATTCCAAAACACCACCTGGCACCCTTGGCTGTCAGCAGCAGCGTGGCGCAGCAGCCAAGGTTACAGGTTTGCCCCCATATGGACAACCTGGCAGCACACAGAAAAGCCGTTCTGCAGACACACGCCACACCTCTGGCCAAAACTAGCTTGTTCCACGGGCCACAAAAGGAGCCAGGTGGGAAGCGCAGGGAATGTCAACAGTAACCACTTTTCCCTGCTTCGCAAAGTCAAAGCCACTCACCCTACTTTTGAAGTCTTCACGGCACCAGCTTTTTAGTAAAATAAAAGTATCTTTCCAAATGGTGATAGCTTTTTTCATTATCCCAAAGACACTATTTCATATCACCAGGCTGGGATGTTAACCACTGATGTGTCTAACAAAACACATTACCACTTTCTAGGATTAAAAGTGTCTGGAGTCATGTCTGAAATTATCTCAGGAAAATTTAACTCAAGAAGTTACCTTGGTTCTGTGCTTTTAACTGATCCAAAAGATGAGAATTGCTAGAATTATCACAGAAACTGCTATTAGCATCTGTTTTCCCTATTTGCAAAGTTGATCTACTTGGAGTCACTTCTTGTTCCCCAGAAAAATGAGATGCAGAGAAATCTCTCCTAACTGGAGTTTTTAGAGTGTTAGATGAAAGACGGCTTGGGGTTTTTTCTTGTTGCCATGAGAACACAGATGAAGAAGCGTGATGTCGGGCGATGTCCCGGTGATTCATGGTGCTTTGGGGAATAGCCTGGCTTGCTTTCTGTAAAAACAGAAGCCCTTTAGAGCCCTTTAGAAGTCACAATATTTAAGACTACGTACTAGACTCACAGACATAAATATGCTCATGAAAGAGGAAAGTGGTGGTGGGGGAAAAACTACATGTAATATAGATAAACAAGATCTTACACACAGGGAACTATATTCAATATCTTGCAATAAACTGTAACAGAAAAGAATATGAAAATGTGTGTGTGTGTGTATATATACATAACTGAATCACCTGGCTGTACAGGTGAAACTAATACAACACTGTAAATCAGCTATACAACAACTAAAATTTTTAAAAAAGACTATGTACTTATTTTCAAATAGAACATAAAGCCACGCCAAGAAGGTATTTAATAGCACTTCTACCATGTACCAAGAAAGAACATTCATCAAGTCAGGGGACGCACTGAGTCCCATTACCCAGTGAAATGTTCTAACGGTCAGACTTACCACTGGAGGGTGAAGCCAGCAGCATCTGAGGTCCAATCTATTTCAACTGGGCTCAGCTTTTGTATTTATCCTGCATCCCTCATATACTTCATAAAAACTCATGTGAGCACTCACTGCCATTGTGAATTCTGAAATATGATCTTCCTTTGCCCATCCTTGGTCCCCTCCCCCTAGAGCTTTGCACACAGAGACTCAGAATTCAGTACTAACCAAAGAACTCTTCCATCTTCCACCACACCGTTCCCCCCAAGAAATGTCCTAAGAGGCATTCTGTATTACATAAAACACATTTGTGGATCTTCTGCTGTTTAGAAGCCTGTTTGTTCTCTCTGTCTCCATTCTGACAAGCGTCAAGTTGCAGCTACAGTAGCTGAGTTAAATTTTTTATAGCAGGGGCTTTTCTCACCACGGGGAGAGGTTTAATGTTTCTGGAGACTCACAGTCCTCCACAAAATAACTCTGGGAACAGATGTCAGGGCCAGAATTGATACCAATGACTGAAATGGGTAACAAAACAAATGATATTTCCAAGACAATCAGAAGTTTACTGTTTAACTTTTATTTGTGTTGAAAAGCAATGCCTTTGCTATGTATCAAAACTCTGGTGATCTCAAAACAAGGGTTAAAGGCTTAAAAAAAATTAAAATTGCTAAAACTCTAACAGGTACTTTTTGATCCTCACTATTTAAGGCATCTACTTATAAATTCAGCCTTAACCTGTCTGCTAAGTTGGGCCATCTCACCAAGTGCACATGCTTAGTGGAATTGTGCCATTCAGTACTAAACTGGAATTTAAAAAAAAAAAAAAAAAAGAGTAATACCATGTGAGCAGAAATGGGAAAGGTATATTCTACAGATAACAGGACTGAGCCTGAAAATACCTGGTAACTAAAAGCTGGGGTTCCCAAAACATGCGTTTTATTTTATTGATGTTAAGCAAATCTTTCACCTACCTCTCTCAGCCTTTTTTCCCCTATCAAACTGGAGTTTAAATCCCTTGTCAGCTACTTAATTTAAAAGAACTAGAGAGATTATGTTGACAACCTTCTCACCTGAAATAAACATTTCATTAATAATGATCCCCAAACCTCTCATCCCTGGTAAAAGTGAAAGTGAAGTCACTCATTCGTGTCCGAATCTTTGCGACCCCATGGACTGTAGCCTATCAGGCTCCTCCGTCCATGGGATTTTCCAGGCAAGAATGCTGGAGTGGATTGCCATTTCCTTCTCCAGGGGAACTTCCCGACCCAGGAATCGAACCCGGGTCTCCCGCATTGCAGGCAGATGCTTTACCGTCTGAGACACCAGGGAAGCCCTGGTAAGGTCTGAATAGGAACCAGTTGCCTCCAGGTGCCAAAGTCAGCCAGGAATAACTCTGGTCCCACCCTCTCCAAACATATTCTTTATCGTAAGATCTTAAGTATGTTTCCACAGTTTCTGGGGAATTTGGGGCCTATTTGATATTTAGGGATAAAGTCACCTGCCCAATCCATTTTATTCCACTCTTAACCTATTTTTAAACTTAAAAATATCATAACCAATGAGCCAGGAACTCTGTTTTCTCAGTGTAAGAAAAACGGGTCAATCCCATGCAGAGCAGATTTTTCCTTCTTTGCTCTGTCCTACCTATATCAAAGTACCTCTTCAACTGCACACTCCATTAAAAGGCCCATAATTAACTTACCTTTGCCTGCAAGGCTTTTACCTCTGCCTCTAATCTTTTTCGTTCTTCAACTTCTTTATTATATTTCTCTTTTAGATCTTCATATTTGGAACCTAAACACAGACAATGAGATACAGTTTCAGTCTGATCACTGATTTTGCAAAGAATCATTATGACAGTCTAGAAATGAGTATCTTCATACATCAGATAGAAAGAACATTTTGGTTAAGGCAACCAATACTGCTCAAATTACCCAAATATTAAAATGCATGGAAACACAAGTATTTTGAATATTCCAAAGCTGAATTATTTTAAAAAATACCATAGACGGATAAAGTGAAAAGCTTAAAGGCTGACTGATGGTGCAACATATTTCAACAGATACACAAATATATGTGTAACTAATGGCTGCTCTTTGTTGTTGTTTTTAATGCTTAAATTAGAAGCTGAATTCAAGGTTGAATGATTTCATTTTCTTGGGCAGAATTAAAATCTCAACAAAAGAGCTATTTATACAAAGGGAAAAGAATCCTTACCACTATAATACTGGCTTGGTGTAAGCGGAGTTGCAAAAATTTTCTGTGGTGTAAGGCATGAATTCAGAGAGACATCCGCAGATTGTGCCGCTTGCTGGCTTCTTTCAAGTTCAGATTTACACCTGTGAGAAAATGACCCGAGAGGATGCCACACCAGAGTCACAGCTGCAGAACGCCAACACCACACATTCCCAGAGAGCAACAAACTGACAAGAAAACCCACCGGCTAAGAATTCCTGCCACTGCATTTATCCAACAGACACTTCATAAGAACTAATTGCGAGACAGTCCTTTGTCTCCAAAGGAACTCAGTCTGGTTAGGAAAACAGAAATATAAGCCAGCCAATTACAGTGTGATAAAGGCTATAATGAAGATCTGTAATAACCACTATCATAGCAAAGAAGAGTTGGGAGGGTTGGGACACATTCCAACCAAATTTTATATTCTAGGCCAAAGAAAGACACAGTGCTACCAAAAAAAAAAAAAAAAAACCCCAGAACTTAAGACAGGAGGACATTGGTATCATTGAAGCAGGAGCTCAAATCTTGAAACTAGATAACATTACATATAATATTGTCATTATATTAATAACATAGACTTTGGCAAGATCCTTTTGACCTACCTTCTAGAGAAATGAAAAGAAAAATAAACAAATGGGACCTAATTAAACTTAAAAGCTTTCAGACAGCAAACGAAACAATAAATAAGATGATGAAAAGTCAACCCTCAGAATGGGAGAATGGAGAAGGCGATGGCACCCCACTCCAGTACTCTTGCCTGGAAAATCCCATGGACGGAGGAGCCTGGTGGGCTACAGTCCATGGGGTCGCTAGAAGTCGGACACGACTGAGCGACTTCACTTTCACTTTTCACTTTCATGCATTAGAGAAGGAAATGGCAACCCACTCCAGTGTTCTTGCCTGGAGAATCCCAGGGACAGGGGAGCCTGGTGGGCTGCTGTCTACAGGGTCGCACAGAGTCAGACACGACTGAAGCAACTTAGCAGCAGCAGCAGAATGGGAGAAAATACTTGCAAATGAAGCAACTGACAAAAGATTAATCTCCAAAATATACAAGCAGCTCATGGAGTTCAATATAAAACTACAACAGCAGGGCTTCCCTGGTGGCTCAGTGGTAAAGAATCCACCTGCCAATGCAGGAGACATGGGTTCGATCCCTGATCCAGGAAGATCCCACGTGCCGTGGAGCAACTAAGCCCATGCACCGCAACTACCGAGCCTGTTCTCTGGAGCCCCAGAGCTGCAACCACTGAGTGCACGCATCCCAACTCCAGAAGCCTGCATGCCCTAGAGCCTGTGTTTCACAAGAGAGCACCCCCTGCTCACTGCAACTGGAAAAAGAGCCTGCGCAGTAATGAAGACCCAAAACAGCCAAAAATAAATACGGAAATAAAAATTATTTTTTTAATCAATAAAATGGAAGATCTAAACAGACATTTCTCCAAAAAAGACAGACAGACGCCCAACAACATGAAAAGATTCTCAACATCGCTCATTATTACAGAAACACAGATCAAAACTGCAGACAGGTATCACCTCACACAGGTCAGACCAGCCATCATCAAAAAATCTACAAACAATAAATGCTGTAGAGGATGCAGAAAAAAAAGAGAGCCCTCCTGCACTGCCGGTGGAATGAAAATTGATACAACCACTGTGGAGAACAGTACTGAGGTTCCTTAAAAAAGCTAAAAACTACCATATGACCCAGCAATCCCACTACTGGGCATATACCTTGCTGCTGCTGCTGCTGCTGCTAAGTCACTTCAGTCGTGTCTGATTCTGTGCGACCCCATAGACAGAAGCCCACCAGGCTCCCCCATCCCTGGGGTTCTCCAGGCAAGAACACTGGAGTGGGCTGCCATTTCCTTCTCCAATGCATGAAAGTGAAAAGTGAAAGTGAAGTCGCTCAGTTGCGCCGACTCTTAGCGACCCCATGGACTGCAGCCTACCAGGCTCCTCCGTCCATGGGATTTTCCAGGCAAGAGTACTGGAGTCGGGTGCCATTGCCTTCTCCGGGCATATACCCTGAGAAAACCATAATTTAAAAAGACCCATGTACGCCAATGTTAGGGCTTCACCAGTGGCTCAGCAGTAAAAGAATCCGCCTGTAATGCAGGAGACATGGGTTCAATCCCTGGGTTGGGAAGATCCCCTGGAGAAGGGAATGGCTACCCAATCCAGTTGTTTTTTTGCCTGGGAAATCCCATGGACAGAGGAGCCTGGCAGGCTACAGTCCATGGGGGTCACAAAAGAGTCAGACACAACTTAGTGTCTGAACAACGACGACAACCCCAAATGTTCACTGCAGCACTATTTACAATAGCCAGTTCATGGAATCAACCTAAATGTCCACAGACAAATGAATGGATAAAAAAGATGTACAAATATACAATGGAATATTACTCTGCCATAAACGGGAAAGAGATTGGGTCATTTGTAGTGATGTGGATGAATGTAGAGTCTGCCACATAGAGTGAAGGAGGCCAGAAAGAGAAAAACAAGTAAATCACATATTAGGACATATAAGGGATCTAGAAAAATGGTGCTGACGAACCCATCTGCCAGGCAGAAACAGAGAATGGACTTGTGGGCAGAGGAGGAAGAGAGCGGGGGGGTGGAGAGAGCAGCACTGTCATATACGCTGCCATGCATCAGACACTCGGCTGGCGGGAAGCTGCTCTGGACTGCAGGGAGCGCAGCTCAGCGCCCCGTGACAGCCCAGAGGGCTGGGACGGGGGGCTGGCAAGGGGGCTTAAGAGGGTCGGGACGTACACGCACTTATAGCTGGTTCCCACTGTTGTACAGCAGAAACTAACCCAGTATTATAAAGCAATTATACTCCAGTTAAAAATTAAATAAGTAGAAATTTTAAATAAATAAAAAAATAGCCTTGATATACATACCATGCCTTTTATGACATTTTTAAAATGCATATATAAAAATTAAGTTAACTTCATGCATGTAGAAAAGATACTGGCAGGAAACAGACCCAAAGAAATGGAGAAAGTGAGCTAAACACAATCATTCTCAGTATGTGTGGAGCATTGGTTCCAAGACCCCTGCAGATGACAAATATCCAGGGATGCTCAAGTCCCTTATATAAAATTTGCAGTAATATCTTCAGCCCTTCATATTGTTAGGTGTGGAAGCTGAGGATACAGAGAACCTGGACTGTGCAGGTGTCAAGTCTCCTTACCATTTAAGTCCTAAGACCTTTCAAAAGAACTCAATTCTTGCAGCTTGACCTGTGTCTCTGATTTTCCCTTAACACAAGAAACAAAATGAAGCTCCTCAGACAATCGCTAATGATGGGCACCATTCTCTCTGCCAAGGACACATTACTCAAAGCAGGGGGGGAAGAAAGGAATAAAGGAAAAGCCTCAGCGCCCTAGCCCCTCCCAGCTCTAAATTCTGTCCCAGAAAGAAGAGTAAGGTTACGAGCCGAAAATGGCTATGCAGCAAATAAAATCACCTTCGAATTTACAATAGATAATACCTCTCCAATAGAAATGTTCTAGTAGTGTGAAAAAAATAACAAGAAATAAATGAATTCAATCTTAATATTTCACTCAATATTTTTGATATTATCACTTCACTTCACTCAATGCAAAAATCATTAACAAGGTATTTTACATGTTTTTGTACTAAATCTTCAGAATTTGGAGGTTCAGTGTGTACTTCCAGCACACCTGCACTTACACTAACCACACTTCAAGTGTCCCACAGCCACATGTAGCCAGTGGCTACCATACTGGACGCTGCAGGTCTACAGACTTCCCAAGGCGTAAAAGGCTGGTGACTCTGGAGAGAAATGTTGAAGGAACTCGCAAAATTGGTGTTTCTTTTCCCTCTCAAATTCACATCTTATCTCCTTTTCCCTATCTTTTCATTTGAAAAAGTTTCTTAATTTTAAATATTAAATAAAAATATACCCTGTTGTTATTTTTATAAACCTTTATATCACCTGTCTCCTAGGGAAAAAAAACACACAAACTATCACCACTGAAAAAAATGTACTAAATTAAGCTCTTTACTAGGTTTCATTTAGCCAAGCATCTCTTCCTCAAATGTTAAAATATGAATGTTTCTGTCTAAATTATTAAAATCGATATTTCTAACATTGGCACCCAAAATGTTCTTTTCAAAGAAATGATTATTCCAGCATACTGAAGTGAACTTCCTACTTCCCAAGCACCTGCTTTCCAAAACAAAAGCTTCTTTCATTTATTCATCCAACAAGTATTTGAGGACCTGCAATTGCCAGGTGCTAGGAATACAGTGATAAACAAGACAGACAAAGATAAAGTTTAGGAAAACAAAGAATAAAATAGACATTTATCATTCTAACATTGCGACTGAATAGCCACCTTACACATGGATAGAAAACAAAATTAGAAAAAGACTGCTGTGTACCTATCATCTTCATAAAAAGACAAGCATACAGTCAACCCTTGGTACCTTCAGAAGGTTGGTTCTAGGACCCTCTTAAATACTAAAGGGCTTCCCTTGTGTCTCAGCTGGTAAAGAATCCATCTGCAAGGTGGGAGACCTGGGTTTGATCCCTGGGTTGGAAAGATCCCCTGAAGAAGGGAAAGGCTCCCCACTCCAGTATTGGCCTGGAGAATTCCAGGGACTGTATAGTCCATGGGGTTGCAAAGAGTCAGACACAACTGAGCTACTTGCACTTTCACTTTAAATACTAAAATGTGCAAAGGCTCAGTGCTCATATAAAATCACATAGGTAGCATCTGCATAATAATCTATGCACATTTTAAATCATATTTTAAATCATCTCTAGGTTACTTATAATACCTAATATAATGTATATACTGTGTTAATAGTTGTCAGCATGCAAATTTAATTTTTGCTTTTGGAACACTCTGAAATTTTTTCTTCAAATATTTTTGACCCTAGTTGGTTGAATCTGTGGATGCAGAACTCAGACATGTAGAGTCAACTCTTAATTTTTAAATGTTATACCTTTCAAAAATATGTTTGCTTTGTAGGTAGAATTAAAATAACCACAAGCTATGCCTGGGAAAAAGTTCTTGGTATCAAAATACTTATTAAATACAAATGGAAAGACAGTAATTTACAATCCAGAAATTCAGCTGACACCCTAACCAAGTGATGGTTTAAAAGTCAAATTGAATCATGTACCCTCTAATATGAGGCACTGAGAAAGGCATGTCACTAGTTCTGTGATACTTTTACCAAAAATCCATAGCCTCAGTCTGACCCAGAGATTCTCTCCAGGATGACTCTGCCCTCCCAAAGGGCATTTGGCAGTGCCTGGTGACATTTCTGACCGTCAAAATTTGGAGATGGGGTAAGTGCTACTGGCATGTAGTGCGTGGAGGCCAGGAATTCCATGTATCCTATGGTGAACAGGGCAGCCTTCCACAACAAATAATCCAGTCCTAAGTGTCAGCTCTGCCATTGCTGAAACACAGCGGACAAATCCAAATTGAGTACTATTGTACAATAAAGGGGTCTAGTGCTCCTTAAAGATGTCAAAGTCGCAAAAGTCAAGAAACCATCACAGCTTAGGGAGAAAAGAAAACATCCACTAAATGCAACATGGAATCCTGGCCCAGGTCCTAGAGTACAAAAAGGACATTCCTGGAAAAATGAGTAAGAACATGACTGGAAAAATGAGAGAAATTCCAATAAGTTAATAGTACTGAATTAATGTTTATTTCTGGTTTGGTCATTGTACCCCAGTTATGTAAGGTGTTAACAACTGATTCTGGAAGTATGAAGTTATTTAAAAATAAAATTTATTCTTAAAATTTCTAGGGGAACATTTGCAGAATTAACATGGGGCAATTTGCTAGTCTTTTTTGCTTTTAATCTTCCACTGTTAGAATGAGAAGATTCCATTTATAAGCTCGCAGTGCTCAAGTCCCACTAAACTTTGATTAATGCCTCTAGTTGTTTAGGGATTTTTTTTTTTAATGGAAAAATAGTAATAAGCACTTTTTAAAAAATTGCTTAAATATGGCATTGAAATTGGTGATTTTTTCCGCATTTAACAAGTATTTTATTGGCTGCCTTTTGTAAGACGAGCAGTTTTATTTTTTTAATTGGAGTATAATTGCTTTGCAATGTTGTGCTCGGTTTCTGCTGCACAGTAAAGGGAATCAGCTCTATGTATACACTCCCTTCCCTCTTAGACCTCCCTCCTACCCTCCACGCCCCCAGCCCACCCATCTAGGTCGTCACAGAGCACTGAGCTGAGTTCCCTATGCTTTACAATAGGTTCCAACTAGCTATCTCTTTCATACAAGGTAGTGTATGTATCTCAATCCCAATTTTCCCATTTCCCCCACCCACATCTTCCCCAACTGTGTCCACGTGTTTCCAGGGCAGGAACAGAGATGCAGTCATAGAGTGAAATCAGTGAATTGATTGGGGAATACTTAAGATGGAAGAAGGGTCTCCCGGATGGGGATCTCAGTTGCAAAGTCTTCCAGACTTCACTTTCCTCCTCTCCAGCTGAGATTCTGTGGCACCCAGCTGGCACCCAAGTTCATTCACTCTCTTCCACATCCTCAATTACTCCATTGACCTATCCCATCACCCTTGCCCCCAAACCTTAAATCAATCCTCTAGGATATCTTCTCAGCATTTACATCCCACATGATAAAGAAAAAAAAAAAAAAAAAACCTCATACAACTCTATAGACTGGTCCCACTATAAATTCCTGGCCTCCAATCTTAACTGAGCTCTCAATGCTCCTCACCCTTTGGGACTAGTTCTCTCCTCTACAACAGCTTTCCATGCAGAGAAGACACAAGCCATCAATATAACCCACGTTTTAACTTCCCTCCATCTTTCCAGTAACCACTGTTGACAGTTTGGGAATTAATCATTGCACCCCCACCCTCATAACAAACACAGTGCCTGGCACATGAGGCAGCTTAATAAACATATACTGAATAAGTAAATGAATAAGCCAGCAACCATTTAATGAATTTACACAGCCCTGAGCCATGCGACAACAGGACTGAAGTGTATAAGAACTGTCCTCCAATCACTGTTCATTCCGCTGGAAAGGAAAAAACTGCAATAGGTAGTAGTAACATCATAAAAAGGACGCATCTGATAAATACATATGAAGACATCCATAATAAATACTGTCCCCAAAAGTTACCTTTTAAGTTCCTGTTCCAGCTTTTCTATTTGTTTTTTGCTCGAGTTCAGTTGACCTTCTTGGAAATTCACTTGTGACTCTTTGACTTGAAGTTCATGAGAAATCTTCTGCTTAGTCTTCTCCAGATTTTCACATATTTCCATCAAGCTTTGGTTCTCCCTTTTCAGGTTTGCACCCTCAGTTTTCTCATTCTCAATCTAATGGGGATTGTTCAAAAGGAAATACATCACTTACTCATGAACTTATCAGACATTACCTGTGAATCTGAGTCTAACCCTGACGACTAATTTTCTGAGATACGACTGTAATAATCCAGAAGTCAACGCTTGATGAACAGAGAAATCCTAGATGATCTCATTTTGAAGTTTATTAATAGAAAAGTTTTACAAAGTCATGTATTACACTGTCTTTGGCTAGGTCTACACACACCAATCCTAGAGAGGCTTTAATATGCTTTCGAGAATTAAAAAAAAATTAACCTTAGAAACCCTCTCTTAGCTACTCATTTTCAAGTTCAGTTGCCAAAGCCAGTAAGTGTAAGAAATTGAAAAATTCTCCCACTAGCAAAAACATTTTAGAAGCAGTAATTGTTATTACTACTCTAATATGAAAGAAGTACTACTTAAGTTTCCATTTACTAGTCCTGGAGAGATCTGGGAACTCCACCGTGAAAGCTCACTGTCAGAAAGCAGTATCTAGGAGACTTCTTCCAAGAAGGCAATGGCAACCCACTCCAGTACTCCTGCCTGGAAAATCCCATGGACAGAGGAGCCTGATAGGCTGCAGTCCACGGGGTCACTAAGAGTCGGACACAACTGAGTGACCTCACTTTCACTTTTCACTTTCATGCACTGGAGAAGGAAATGGCAACCCACTCCAGAGTTCTTGCCTGGAGAATCCCAGGGACAGGGGCCTGGTGGGCTGCTGTCTATGGAGTCGCAGAGTCGGACACGACTGAAGTGACTTAGCAGCAGCAGGAGGCTTCTTTGGTGATCCAGTGGTTAAGACTCTGAGCTTCCACTGCAGGGAGTGTAGGTTCGATTCCTGGTCAGGGAACTAAGATCCCACAAACCACACAGCCCCACCACCCCCACCCCACCAACCCCAGCAAAAAAAAAGCGGTATCTATTTTGGCTGCAAAGTGTTCTCATACTGACCCCAGATTCAGAGCCAAAGACTTTTGGCCATGTTGGTGCTGAATGCAAAAGCAATGTCCCATTCATGGTCCCTAAGAGAAGCGACAATGGAACTCAGCACTCCTACACACGAGCACATAAGCAGAAATGAGGACAGAGGATGGAGAAATAAAGTGATCACAATAAAAAAGGCTCAGTAGAGGAGAGGAAGGAGGATTACCACCTGAAGACAGCAAAATCATCTTTCTCTAAAGTAAAAAAGGACCAAGATAAAACTGTTGATCCAAATAATGAGTGAACAGTTTTAAATACCAGCATTTCGGTGATACCTTCTGTTTTTGCTTCTGCAACGCAGCCTCCAGGGTCTCAAGCTGAAACTGCCTTTGCTGCCTTTCTTTCTTCAGTTTGTCGAGCTGGCCTTCAAGCTCTTGAATCTTCTGAAGGGCTCTTGTAGGCAGGCCTTCCTTCCATTCTTCCAAAGCCCAGCTCATTTTGCTCTCCTTTCTTTATTACTCAAACATTTATAAATAAACTGAAAAGAATAAACAGACTGTTGATCCTACCACAGTAAAATGAAACTTATAGTCTCAGAGACAAACTAGTCTACATAACCACCTCTAAGAATCAAATTTCAAAACTTCTTTCAAAAAATAACAAAGTATAGCATCCATCTAGCCACCCTCTGCCAGGTGACTCCCAGTAACTCTGACTGTGAAGTAGTACACAATATGCTCATTTGGTTTCACCTTGCTTTCGGTTTTTCTTATTTCTCATTTCTTACTTCTCATTAGGCCACCTGCTTTCTACCACTCAGTTCATTTTCATTATACAAGGTATGAATTTTTTGGTACAAGGCTTCTGGGGAAATTGGGCTTACAGGACAAAGAAGATGCATAAGTTATTTTGCAAACACTTGTCTTTCTTCTCTTCATGTCATTAGTTCCCACTCATACTCCATCCCTCTTCCTCCAGGAAGACTTCCCTGAGGACATCCATCATAATCTGGTGTTTTCTCTCCATCAGAGTCTCTCATGGCACAGGTACCGCCTCCTCCTCCCACGTGATTATTATTTGTTGAGTCAGTGCATGAATGAACAAACTATGAATGCCATACAAGCCCCAGAATCACTGCAAAATGCAGTCAAGTCAGTCTCCAGGCCAACTGTGACCAGGAATCAGGTATATAGCCTCAGTAATTCAAATCCCTTCTCAGCTATAGGCAAGATGTGTGGCCTTGGGTGTGTTATTTAACAGGGCTGTGCTCTGGTTTCCCTGTTTGGGAATAATAATGGTGGTGACTCCCTAAACCTTTAGAAAACTATCTCCTGATAAGCTTTCCATGCATATTAACTATTATATTAGTCCCTGAAAAACACTTTTTCATTTATATATTGCTACATATGGTAACAAGACAGCAATAGCCTACCTCTTTCTGGGACATATCTTAGAAAATTTAAATCAGCTGAGAGAAAAGTATGGCAATTATTCTTTTCTCATTAGCCTTTAGAACGTAAATAGAAGGGAAAAAAAGCATTCATTTTCCAGTTATTTTAGCAAGAGGACGAGAATCTGTTTTTTTTAACTAAATGAAGTTCGTAACCATTTTAGTGTTTTGTTTCAATCGACTTCATCAAGGAAATTTATCAGCATGATTAAAAATTAGTTGATGAAAATACTAAGAATAATAATTTTTTTTCCAAAAATTAAGAGAAGCAAGGGTCTCGGAAAGCACATAATTTCAAGCCTTGGAAAGTGGTTTTCTTTCCCATTCTCCCCTCCCCCTTAATTATTTGAACACAGTATCTTAAACCCCATTCCCATCTACCCAAAAACTACTTCAAGGAGTGTCATGCCTCTCCAGCAACAAAGACAATTTACACTTCCCCAATAGGCAACCTCATCTATTATAAACTAGCTAGTTCATTCAGGAGTTCAGGGGTGCCTTCAGAGGAACACAACTGTAACTCCGAAACAATTCTGCCAGCCATGGAAAGCATTACATCAAGACACCATAGCAAACAAAATATTAAAACAAGCAATTTAAAAAGCTGATACAGACGATGGAAATAAACAGAAGGACGACTGGCAAGTTAAATGCTTTTCCATTTCAAAGTCTAAGATACAGCAAAACATAAACGGTTAAAGCAATCACCAGACCCAAGATAATTTTGATTGGAGGGCACAACTTCGACAGATTTAAGGTATCGGTCATTCACCAATCTATATGGAGCCACTAGGGCAACAGGACCAAAAGAATTTTAAAAATGTAAACCTCAAGATGAAAGAGGCGAAGGGGGTGGGGGGCGGCGCCTATGAATGAAAACTCTGCCTGCTCCTCCAGGACAAGCTCGAGAATAGGA
This sequence comes from Capricornis sumatraensis, assembly GCF_032405125.1. Lineage (NCBI taxonomy): Eukaryota > Metazoa > Chordata > Mammalia > Artiodactyla > Bovidae > Capricornis > Capricornis sumatraensis. The sequence goes on from NC_091082.1 coordinate 76,239,613, forward strand.
CTCAAAGTCGCTCCGCGGTGGCACTGTAGGCGGGGACTCCAGTTTCTTGCCGAAGATGGGGGATTCTGATACAGGGAAAAGTGTGAACCCGGCCTGCAGTACGTGATGTGCGCGAGTCACAAGTTTCTTTGGGCACTTTATGGGGTTGAGTGATTTGACCCTGGGAAGTGTCTTCCACTTGGTTAAGATAGAAAGAGCATTTCTGGAAGGATCGTAGTCCTGCAGATCCTTTTGGCAGGAACCTTGACTTCCTGGGCTTTTCTTCATCACCCCACCCCCTACCCCCTCTGCCTCTTTCATCTTGAGGTTTACATTTTTTTTTGTCCTGTTGCCCCAGTGGTTCCATATAGATTGTTGAATGATTGACACCTTAAACCTGTCGAAGTTGTCCTCTCTCATCAAAATTAAAATTTCTGAGTCCTTATCCCATAGCGCAAGCCAGGTCCACAGGCGCAGTCCAATAAATGCGTAAAGAAAGGGAAGGCAAGAGAAAATGCTCTCGCAACGAACAACAGGCACACCAAAGCGTTGCCCAGATCAAACCTCTCAAATCCCAAGTTGGCATCTCCTCCAAGGGACAAAAGACCGATGTCCAAATTTCAAACAGGAGGTGCAGAAAGGATGCCAGTGAAACACCTGCTGAGCTTCAAGTCCCTTACCGTACAGAGGAATCAGTTCCCCCACAGGGCAGAGCAAGGGCTCCCGACACTAGTGCAAGCCCACTTTCACCGGGAGCACAGGGGCGCCGAGACTCCTAAGAACCTGGCCCAGGGCCGATTCTCTAGTCCCTCGGGTGGGAGGAGGCAGCGGCCCGCGGCACCTTCAGTTCCGAGAAGCGCCATCCCACAGGCATCGCCGCCCAGGAGCCCCCAGCACAAGGACCGCGGCTCCCTCACGCCCGCCGCCAGAGCTGGGACCCAAGGAGAACGCTCACCTTGCTGGCGGGAGAGGGCAAACAACCCTTCTCAAAGGCGAGTCCTTGTCCAGCCTCCGCGAGCTGGAGCACAGAGGCCAATTCAAACTGCCCGCGACCGCCACCCGTTTTCGATTCGACCGCTTCCGGCCTCGAGACTGAACTCGGCTGCAAGCCTATTGGTCACTATCAGAGGGTGTGAGCCAATCGGATTCCGCATAGTCGAACGGCTGCCTCTGATTGGCCCTTTCGGATGGATTTAAAAATCAAGCCGAGTCCGCAGAGGGGCCGGGGCTGGTGCTACAGGGTTTTTTGTTGTTGTGGGGAGGCGGAGCCCACGTGCTGTAGCCGAGGCTGGGAGGCGTTACGAACCGCAGTTTCCTCCAAAGGCAGGGAATGGGACGGCGGATTAGGAGGGTGTGGTCTATCGGCTACAGCCAGCGGGAGAAGGCTGCCAGGTGAAAAATTTTAATACTTCACACACGTATCTACTTACTTATTAAATATATAATTTAGGACATATCTGCTAAAGTACTATTCTGGCAGACATTCTTCCTCCTGTGTCATTCCTAACAATTCTTTCGGAAAGTATTCTTGTTTTTATTTAAAGGTTAACTGAGGCACGGAGAAGCTTAAGTCTTTTGAAACTGAAATCTAGAAGATAACAGGGTCTCACGTTTAACTGCTTCTAAACAAGTGATTCTAAGCATTTGTTATCTGTGATTCCAGGGGAGAAGATTGTACCCAGAAAAACTGAACGTAGGATGTAACCCCCTCTTTTCTTATGAAGCTTCCTAGTAATGTGTGTACTTATGTACCCTAAACTAAAAATAATGGACTTCCCTGGTGGTTCAGTGGTAAAGAACTTCTCTGCCCATGCAGGAGACGCGGGTTTCCATCCCTGGGTGGGGAAGATCCCCTGGAGAAGGAAATGGCAACCCACTGTGGCAACCCACAGTATTCTTGCCTGGAGAATCCCTTGGACAGAGGATCCTGGCAGGCTACAGTTCATGGGGTCGCAAAACCAATCCAACAGGACTTAGCTACTAAATAACAGCAACAAACTAAAAATAAGCCTTAGAAGACAGGATCAAAACAATGAATTGTTAAATTACTATTTCTCTGACACTATTGTGTTCCTCAATAGATTCCAACCTTTCTATTTACCTTCCATTAGGCTATTCCTGCAGCCCCTTATCCTTCACTGAAAGTTTACTCATCCTTCCACCCAACTCAAACACCGCTTTCTTCTTAAAATTTTGCTCTTCCCACCCACCCCTTGAAATAATTCCCTAGACCTTTTGTAGATTTTGGCTTATACTTCACTATAAGGATTTTTGCTGTGTTTTAAAATGGATGGATAGATAAATATGGGTATACATATAGATATCTAATTTTGTCTGGCTCCCCCTGCAGACTCAAAATTTTCTGTAGGGTAAAATCTTTTTGAATTCGTCTTTACATTCCTAGCAACTCCCTAGTAACCTTGCACATTGTAACTTAAAATTATCTTGGCAAGGCCTTGTTCTCCACTCTCCTTGAAGCCCTAAGGAGAGAAGAGGGAGCAGGTAGGGGAGAACTGTTCTCAGACACTGCTGTATGAGTCTAGTATCTGACTGTTCTGGGATTTAAACCAAATTCCAACAATGGTTACAGCTGCATTGTTTTCCAGGGTAATTATTCAACTATTTATTAGCTGTCAAAGGAAAACAGAACTAGAAAGAACAGAACAGAGCAGCCTGGTAGGCTACAGTCCATGGGGTCGCAAAGAGTCAGACCCAGCTGAGCTCATGAGCATATGTTATGAAGTTATGATTGATATTCTTACATTTTCCCATCTAGAGACCCAGTTATTCTACCACTATTTGTTGAAAAGATTATCCTTTCTTTTTTGAAAACGCCTTTATTGAAAATTAACTGAATATACAAATAAGGATGTATTTGCGCCCCTCTTCTGTTTTACGGATCTATGTTGTCTGTCTTTATACCTGTAACACACTGTTTTGATTACTGCCACCTTATAGTAAGTCATGAAATTAGGTAACATAAATTCTTGATTTAAATTCTGATCTTTTAAAATTGTGTCATCTAATCTAGGGCCTTTATCTTTCTAAAAAAAAAAATAGAATGAGAATATACATTTTTCCAAGAGCCTTCTGAAATTTTGATTGGGATTATGTTCCTAGGTGAGAGATTAGTGGTCAACACACTTGGGTTTCACTTGATTTATATCACCAGAGATATTCAAGCATTGGCCCAGCAGAAAGCTGAGAGCCACTGCTGTGCAAAATCAAGGGAGGGCCTTGTATGTGGCCATGTCCTCTGCAAACCTAACAATGCTAGAGATGAGTATAGCAGAAAAGGCCAACCCGCGTGCAAGCATCAGGGAGCAATTCATTGCACAGACTCCCTAGCATCCTGGAGCAAGGCCGTGTTTTTTCCATAGAGAATGACTCACCATCTGAATAAAAGCATCCTGACGTGCTGCTGTCTTTATTAAAGACCGAGCGCCTGACCTGAGAACATCAGAGGTGTCCATCACTAGCTGTGTACTGTCAGACCCACCAAGTCAGGGGTTCTAGTGGGTACAGCAGCAAACCATTCTGTGATGGGGTCCAAGCAGGTCCAAATGGCATAAATAACTTACATAAATAGAAAAGTGGCCATAGGTCACCTGTTCTGTTTCACCAAGACTTTGTGAATATCTGAGCTCTTACAGTGCGTGCGTGCATGCTCAGTCGCTTCATTGTGTCTGACTCTTCGCCACCCCATGGACTGCATAGTCCACCCAGCTCCTCTATCCATGGGATTTTTCCAGGCAAGAATACGGAAGAGGATCACAATTCCCTTCTCCAGGGGATCTTCCCGACCCAGGGATGGAACCCGCGTCCCTTGCAGTGCAGGCGGGTTATTTTAGGTTCCCCCAAACAAGCCAACAGAGGAGAAAATGCCTGATCTTCATTCACAGATGGCTTGGCTTAATTTGCTGATGATAACCCAGCAGATCACATCACCACCAGCAGGGCAGCGGGGCTTTCAGGATATCCTTGCACACGATGCTTCTGCAGCAGAGATCCTAATGGGAACTCCCTGAGTAGGGAGTCCGCACTGACTGGAGAAGCTCCCCCGCTGCCCTGACCACCAGGCACAGGCTGATGCTTCTGCACCTAAGGGGGCTCTGTCCCTGCAGAGGGCGGCTCCATGGGTCCCAGCTCACGGTGTGCTTCCAGAGCAGCAAGGAACCACTGAAAGGTTTTCCCTTTTCCAGTATGCAAGAGGTTTTCTTGAAGCAGCATTTTTATCAAGAATGATTTTTTTTTTTTTAATAAAGGCTCAATACTTCGAGAACTGTGCTGGGGTGTCCTGAAAATAAATTGCTGTTCCCTACAGCACCACAAGGGGAACACCCCGTGGGCAAAGCTGTGAGCGGAACAGTCTACTGCCTGCTTCACACGGAAGAAAAGGTAGCCCACGATCAGGATACACCTCTGGGCAAATGATTTGGCTGATTGATCAGGGGCCTGGAAGGAGCAAGATTAAATTATTAATATTATAAACAGTTTTAGAAAAGGGCATTATGGGTAGACCTTATAGGAAAAAGAACAAAGTTTTCAAGTCTTTGTGTCTTACGTCAGTACTCACTGGAGAGCATCCACCGCAGAGGAGGCACACTAGGTGAACAAGATGATTGATCTGATGGATTGTCCAGTGGATGTCCTCAGTCACCCAAGTGCACAATGGTCCCATCATTAGAGCAGCCATGGTATCAGGGATGATGGCTGTAAATGGACCCAACAGCATGGGCTCAGTAAGGCAATGGCACCCCACTCCAGTACTCTTGCCTGGAAAATCCCATGGACGGAGGAGCCTGGAAGACTGCAGTCCATGGGTTCACTGAGGGTTGGACGTGACTGAGCGACTTCACTTCCACTTTTCACTTTCATGCATTGGAGAAGGAAATGGCAACCCACTCCAGTGTTCTTGCCTGGAGAATCCCAGGGATGGGGGAGCCTGGTGGGCTGCTGTCTATGGGGTCGCACAGAGTCGGACACGACTGAAGCGACTGAGCAGCAGCAACCACCATTTCTGGTGCATAATCAACCTGTCATCATAAGACTGACACTGGGCCCTCAGAAACCCAAGTAAAAACAACCAGCTTCTTGATGGCAGGTCAATTGCATTGGATCCCTTCCACTCTGAAGGACTTTACACCTGCTCTCAATATTGGTTTATCTTCTCTTTCTGCAGTGCCTCTACCAGTTGTACTGTCTGAAGGGCTTACAGAATACCTGATTAACAGTCATAGCATCCTGCAAAAGATTGTCTCGGGTCAAGGCACTCCTTTTATTGGGAAATGTGTACATGACTATGGGATTTGCTGGTTCTACTGTGATGCTGAAGCTGAAACTCCAGTACTTTGGCCCCCTCATGCGATGAGTTGACTTATTAGAAAAGACTCTGATGCTGGGAGGGATTGGGGGCAGGAGGAGAAGGGGACGACCGAGGATGAGATGGCTGGATGGCATCACTGACTCGATGGAAGTGAATCTGAGTGAACTCCGGGAGCTGGTGATGGACGGGGAGGCCTGGCGTGCTGCGATTCATGGAGTCACAGAGTCAGACACGACTGAGTGACTGAACTGAACTGTATCCTACCTTTTTCCTGGAAGTTGCTGTTCAGTCATTCAGTCATGTCTGACTCTTTGCAACCCCAAGGACTGCAGCACGCCAGGCTTCCCTGTCCTTCACCATCTCCGGAAGCTTGCTCGAACTCATGTCCATTGAATCAGTGATGCCATCCAACCGTCTCATCCTCTGTCATCCCCTTCTCCTCCCACCTTCAGTCTTTCCCTGCATCAGGGTCTTTTTCAATGAGACAGCTGTTTGGATCAGGTGGCCAAAGTATTCCTGGAAGTAGCTGGTCTAATACTGTTTGAGTTGAATTGTGTCTTCCCCCCACCACCCCGTAAACTCATATGTTGAAGTGGTAACTGCCAGTAACTCAGAATGTGACTTTAATTGGAAACAGGGTCATTTCAGATATCATCAGCTTGTAGATGAGGTCATTAGGTGGCCCTTGATCCAGTATGACTATGTCCTTATTAAAAGGAGATATTCAGACACAGAGACAGCCGCACAGGGGGAACACCATGTGAAGAATGGAGTTACGCTGCCACGGGCCAAGGGACACCAAAGACTGCTGGTAAATGACCAGGAGCTGGGCGAGAAGCATGGAACAGTCTCCCTCACAGCTCAGTTCATGGCCTCAGAAGCAACCAATCCTGCCAATGGCAGGATCTCAAACCTCTAGAATACAGAAATCTAAGACAATAAATTTCAGTCATTCTAAACCACCCAGTTGTTTGTACTTTGTTACAGCAGGGTCAGGAAACTAATACAAATACCAGATTGGAACAGCCTATGAACAGCACAACTAAGGCAACATCCTATAAACCTGGGAAAATATCCTCCATAACTCACTATCTGTATTAACCAACATATCAAGCGGTGTCCCCCATGGCTAGAATCCAGATGCCAAGAAATGGAACAGGATTTTGCCCTTCTCACTACCACTCCCAATAACCCATTCGTGCTTCCCATTCTAGTGTGGGCTCTACTGCTTAAAGTGGGGAGTGGATCACAGTACTCCTAGTGACACATGAAGGGTTCCACAAAATTAGAAGCTACAACTGATCTCTTTGGTTTCCTTATGTGGATGTAACAGCAGGCAAAGAAAGGAGTTACAATACTGCTGAGGTTACTCAGTCTTGATTAGCATAAAAAGCCAGCACTGGTGCTTTGTTAAGGGGGCAGTGGAGAATATGTCTGGAACTCAGGGGATTTGTTGGGGTACTGTTACGTGTCTTTGTGTTTGATAATAACAGTGAACAAGCAATTGCTGTCACTATAGCAAAATAAGGGCAAGACAGTGAAAGGCCTGACCTCTCAGATGAAGTTCTGGGATTCCCCCACCAGGCAAATAAATTAGACCAGCCAGTGTTGGCCAAGGATGAGACCATCCAGAATAAGTGGTAGTTGATGAATATCAGTCATGGCCTTGGGACCAGCAGGCATCATGACCTTATTCCACTATTTCTCCTGCACAGAGTCCTTTCTAGAAATTGTGGCCACCACCTTGAAGGTACAGTGACAACATGAACTTAATAAGAGGACAAACAGATCTGAGTAATATAAGGTGTGGCCCTTCGCTCGTACTTTATGACATCCCCCTGGCCCAGCTCTGATTTCAGCCACAGTTGTAGTAGAGAATTCCCTGTTGGCTCAGACTTTTTCCACCTCAACAAGCCACATGTCACTCAATTCTCTGCTCCAGGGCCTTCTCTGAAGCTGAGAGAGGCAGCTCAGTCAGCATACAGCACAGCTTGGTGCTATGGGACAGTTACAGTATACAGGAGCAATCCTCAGTAAACGGAGTCAGGAGGCAGATAAACATCACAGGGCTCCATCTTTCCCACAGGCAATTCTGAGAGATGCTGGGAGAATCAAGCCATAGGCATCTACTGTAATAACTGCCATTTGTCCCCCTTCTCCTGGCTTCTCCCCCTCCCCTGTCTCAGCCTCCCTGCTCCCTACTTTGCTTCCTGGAATCATCACCGAAGTGAACTACTTCCAAATGAACTACTACTAAATCTCTATCTTAGTCTCTGTTTGGGGAGAACCGAAACAAAAACAGAAGTTGCCGTCCTCATATGTTTCATTATTATTTTCAACAAGTGAAAATTCCATCTGGGTCCCAAATAGTTTAAAGTTTCTGTTATATAGATAGAACCTCAGCTATCTCAACTGTTAAATTAGAAGTACAGTCCTAATGGATTTACCTGGGCTTCCCAGGTGGCTCAGTGGTAAAGAATCCACCTGCCAGTGCAGGAGACACGGGCTTGATCCCTGGGTCAGGAAGATTCCCTGGAGACATGGCAGCCCACTCCGATAATCTTGCCTAGAAAATCCCATGGACAGAGGAGCCTGGCAGGCTACAGTCCGTGGGGTGACAAAGAGTCAGATACAATTTAGCAAGTAAACAACAACATGGTTTTTAGACCAGAGCTTTCTGATAGGTAAGGGTCATGCTATCATGCTTGTTTTGCACATATCTAGACTTTTTCTGACCTTGAGGTGAAAGTCGCTCAGTCGTGTCTCTTTTTGGACATGGAACCATGAATTTAACACACTCTTTGAGACAAGAGTTAATTTTCCAAGCTTAATGTTAGGAGATTTTTGATCCCTCTAGAAAAGAGAGGCTTGGGGTAAATATTTACATATTCAGCCTATTAGTATGATTTCAATAAAGTTGATCACAAAAATACATATTCAACATCATCTCGTGTTTTAAATAAACTGATTGCAATCCATATGGACCCTCACATAGGAATCTTCAAAAAAGCTTTTCCTAGTTCTACCACTAGGTGATCCCCTATACCGTACCTTAGAAAGTGTTTAAAACTTGCTGCTGTCCCATATCCTGGGTTACTACATCATCCTTCTACTTTTCTCTCTCCCTTCCCTCGGTGGATCTAATGTTTTTGCTTACTTTCTTTTTAAGATGACATGTGTTTGTTTAAAGTAGAGGAAAAAATAATAGCTCATAATCCTACTTACTGCTTATAAAATCTTTCTTACTAACAAAATAATAAAACAATAATGTGCACATGATAAAAATTCCAAACATTCAAAAAGGTTTAAAAGATGAATTCAGGAAACTAGAATGACCATTGGACAACCACTAGACTAAAATCTTTTTGTAGCTGAGGTCAGTGAGATCAAGATATTTCTAAAAATTCACCCAAGCGGTTACTGACCCTCCCCCCACAAAAAAACCCAAAATGCAAATTAAGAAAATAAACAGATAAAACATCATTATTCTGGAATCAGCTACCTTACAGAAACTCAAAACATATCTTATGACTCTAGCAGTAGTAATTTGTACGAATGAAATGAAATAAAGTATGTTTCTTAAAATTTTAGTAGCATTTTTTTTAGGAGGGAAACATCTCACCTAATGCTTATCTCTTCCAAAGTATTAAAAGCGATGTTCATTATATATTCCTTAGCTATAAACTTAATCCTCAAAGAAAGAAAGTGGCTGGTATAGGGCCAAATTCCCCAACAGGCAATGACGTAGCCAAAAATAAATCTCTCAACTTGCAAGACAAGTTTGCTTAAGGAGAGGACAGTATTTTTATCTTGTGACTTAATTTAAGTTCAATTTGTGTCTAGCTCATTTTCAATAATAGTTTTGATCCAAGTGTTATGTCAGCCATGGAGTGAAGCACGTGATCCTCCCAACCTCTCTGACCGTGGGGCTTGACACAGCAAAAAGTGAAGGAATTCCCTAAACCAGGAGGAAAACCTTGGTGTCCCGAAGAATACCATGGAGGGAACTATACTCAATATTTCATAATAATCTATAAAAGAAAAGAATCTGAAAGGAATAGATATATATATGGATGTATAACTGACTCACTTTGCTGTATACCAGAAACTAACAAAACATTGCAAATCAACTACAATTCAATAAAAAAACATTAAATAAATAAGCAAATAAATAGAATTTAAAGCAAACAAGAATATCATGGAAAGCTTCTTATAATACAAATTTTGATGCTATACCTTGTTCAGATTTAACAGGTTTGGAGTAGAGTACAGAAATCCATTTCATGAAGCACCCCGTGGTAGTAGATAAGGTGAATATACTTCCTGATCTGCTTCTATTGTCCTGGCAGCCTTCTGGTTTAACAGGTGTTCCAGAACTGTTGTTGTTTTTAAGAAAACATTATTCAAAACAGGTGTATTAAAATAAGCCAGGCTAGGTCTGATAGATCACTTTGTACTTCCATATTCTATGACTGGCCTTCTTTTTATGTATTTATGTGGTTTTGGCCACTGTTGGGTCTTAGCAGTTGCCATGCCAGCTCCGTAATTTGCAGCACACAGGCTTTAGTTGCGGCAGGCGGACATAGTTGCCCTGTGGCGTGTGGGATTTCAGTTCCCCGACCAGGGATGGAACCTGAATTCCCTTCACCAGAAGGTGGATTCTTAACCACTGGCCCACCAGGGGAGTCCCCCATGGCCTTCTGTGGTAGCTGGTGAGCTACACCGTGCGTAAGCAGAGTCCAGGAATTAATAAGTGGATAAATCCAAACCAGCAGAGATAAGACCTCTGACTTATTCAAAACCAGTTTCGGCACTGGTAACTAACTCCACCACTTTCCTCCTATATGCTGTATAGAATGCAGGCTGATAAAGTGCAGTTGCCTGTAGGCAGGCGGTTTAGGACAAGGAACTTCTGGTTCTCAGTGATGTGGGAGAAGCGTTTGCTGCTGCCCCTGGTGGCCATCTGGTGGATGAATCGTGGTTTCTTGGTCCAGAGAGAGGCCTGTGAGTGAGGAAGTAGACTGCCAGTCTCCCAGTGGGAGAGGTCACTTTGAAATGTGAGATATCAGAAATTCCCAAGCATGTGAAATAAAGGCGGAAAGTGAGGGTGAAGCATGCCTGCAGTAGAGCTTTTACAGAGAAGTGTGAGCAATCTTGCTGAAACAGTTTTGTCTTATACTAGTACGTAAGACCACACCTTACAGCTATCCTCCACTTTTCGAAAATTTGGTTTAAGCCACTTATTGTACCTTTCTTTGATAACTGAACCAAATCTGAAGAGGATTTTTGCTTTCACAAAAAAGGGCAAAAAGGGAAAACAGTATTGCGTGTTTGTTTTGCAGGAGCCCATATTATAGAGGCAGTACACACTTGGCGTCACCAACTTGATGGACATGAGTCTGAGCAAGCTCTGGGAGATGGTGAAGGACAGGGAAGCCTGGCATGCTGCAGTCCATGGGGCCGCAAAGAGACACGACTGAATGACTGAGCACACACTTGGAGCTGGGAAAGAGGCACTGCCAAGCTCCTTCCCCAGGAACTACATCCACCGCAGCTTTGAACTTTGAGCATCCGTGCCTTAGCTGGATTTATTCTGTGCCTCCATTAGCAAGATGTGCCCTAAATAAATTGCTTCCTCACTTCATATCATTTCAGCTTAGGAAAGATAATAGAAACACTCTATTTTTGTAAAGCAGGGGAAACCTGCATTTACTTTATTATTGTAACAATTCTTAAAGATTTTACAATGAGCTCTCTCAGGAACAATGAGCTCAAGAAACAAAACTAAACAAAACGAAAACACAGGTTTAGTGAAAATGAAGTACAGAATTTCTATTTTTCAGTAAGGTTGATAATAATTGTACAACATACATAAAATTTTTGCCAGCATTTACCATAAACCATGGGGTCTGTAGTAACAAAAACTGGGAAGTAAATATGCTATAAAGACCCCAGAATTTACTTTAAATCTTAGATACTATTTTAAGGTTTTCTTGGATGAGTATGAACCATGAAAAATAACTATTAATGTGCTTGGCTTAATTAATAGGAGAACTCTGCAGACAGCTAAATGACTCATTTTTTATATGTCAACCGTTTCAAATTAAAAATTAATTCCAATAATTGTTCAATTTTTTCAAGATTCATGAATCAAAGTTTTAAAAGTTCATTAGACCTTATTGTGAATGCTATTGTAAATTTAGTTAAAAGTTTAATTTTGAAGATAATTTGTTTTGTGAAGATCATATAGGTAAAATTCTGCCTACAGTCTATCTTTTAATAAATTTCTTGCTAAATAAAAAATATAGAGTGCAGAAGTGCGTTTTGAAGCTTTTAGAAAATTGCATTTCTTAAAAACAAATTTGGAAACAGGGAGATATTGAAATGTATACTACAAAAGCAAATTAAACAAATTAAACTATGAGAGCATAATCAATTTGCAAGGTTTACTTTTGAAATTCTACCATTGTGCCTTGGAATATCCAGACTTGTAGAGTAATCTTCTGAGAGAGCCTCTTGCTTTTATTTCATGGATGTATATTCTGTCCCAGAGGGAATGAAACTGCAAAAGCTGACAATTTTGAAGCATCTAAATTGTACAAAATATTTTAAAGAAGTATAAATGGAGACAACTTACAAGTTTTGTCTTGTTAAGTGTATTTGTAAAAAAAAAAATACTCTGAATGAAGGCAAACATAAAGCACCTGTGAAAATACCTTTGCTGAGGTATTTACACAATTAAAAATAAAAAGAATAGAATTGAGAATCTCCTCCATTCAGCAGAATTTGTTCTGAGCTTACCACGAGTCTCACCACCTGAAGAATAAGTTCTCAGTTGAAAATACTGTGGGTTCCAGAGAAGAGTCAATTGGAAAAAATTGCGGCAATTTGATGGAAAAAGTAAAGATCATATTGAAAACAACATATTCTTCAGAAATATCTCAGTAACAAAGTATTAGCAAATGATACAGCTAAGAAACCGAATAAAGTATATAAATACATACCAACAACAATTGTTCTGCTTATATTATTTTTAATATTCAGATAATCAATATAAATGTTTCCAAGAGTTTGCTTTATTATACATAGGTATATATGGGTTTTTGCTTTCTAATTTTTGACTGCACCTCATGGCACCCGGGATCCTACTTCCCCAACCAGGAACGGGACACGTGCCCCCTGCATTGGGAGTGTGGAGTCGACCAGCGGACCACCAGGGAAGTTCCTGGCGCATATATTTTTAAGAGCGAATTTTTTTTGAAAATGATTTTTAATGGAACTATTTTATAGATCCACTGATATAAAAAAAGAGTTTATTGCTCAATGAATAAATATGTTAAAATGACACGTGTTAAATAACTTTAGTTAGCCTTTTTATTCTCAAAAATATCTTTTTCAATTAAATTGTATACTCACTCTCTTTTAAGCCCAAATTTGAGAAACAATTAAATCATTCACACCCTTTATTGGTTCTAGAATTTTTTTTTAAGAAGGTATCGTTTTTTATTTGGCTGCGGTGGGTCTCCGTTGCTGCTTTTTGGTTTTCTCCAGGTATAGAGAGCGGAGGCTAACTCTTTGTCGTCACGTGTGGGCTTCTCACTGTGGTGGTTTGTTGCGGAGCACGGGCTCTAGGTGTGCAGGCTTTAACAGTTGTGGCGTGGCCTCAATGCTCTGTGGCTGAATCTTTCCAGACCAGAGATCAAACCAGTGTTCCCTGCACTGCAAGGTGGATTCTTAACCACTGGACCACCCAGGAAGTCTAGTTCTGGAATGTTTTTAAGTGGATTTAGATGGAGATTCTTTTATTATTTTAGGGTATAAGACATTGAAAAAAAAAAATAAAGGCCAGAGAATGTTTAAAACTGGTTCATTTGCTTCTAAGCAAAACATAATCCTACATATTGAGGGTGTAGGTTTAGCTTGTTGCCTTTCAAGGAATCATTGAAGGACCAACATGACAAACGCCCAAGAGAGAAGGATGGATTCGTGGGTTGTGTGACTTTCAATGCTAAAACTGTGACTGTCTCAAGCAGACAGAATTGATGATCTCCTCATATCTATTACATGAATGCAGACGCCAGGGTGTTTAGCTGAGGCTAGGTTTGCATGAGAAGAAACTAAATCATGAGTACTGCGCCCCTGAGCCAGGATTTCAGAAAAATCTCTTTACCTTCACTATATCACAAAATGAATAGCAAGTTTTATGACTCCCTTATATTCCAGTCCTCACTTCTCAAATTAGAAGAATTCAAGACGAACATGAGGATTCTTTTCCTTCTCTTTTCTCTCCAGGGGATCCCTGACTTTGCTTCTTCACACCCTCGGCCTTAAACCTATTCCTGCTATGAGAGCAGGCGCAATACTTGAACAGCACATAGGGACTGCCTGACTTTACAGATGTCCATTTCCCTGCATAGCCACCAAAACAGCTGAGCATTGAGTCCTTATGCCTAGCTCAACGCTGGGCACATAGTAAATTTCAATGACTGTATGTAGAACTTGTAAATGATAGATCAAAGTGTCCCCCAAAAGAAGAAACTCATCCAACTCTTCTCACCCAGCTCTGCCGTGAAAGTCCTTGGGAGCAGAAGGGAGAGACAAGTTGGGGAATGACTGGTTTCCTTTTTGCCTCACCCCAGACCTCAGAGGATGAATTGAAGTGCAAACGAACCACAAATGGGCAATTCTTTTTTCCTGTCTCCTCTGCTTCTCTGAGAAGGAACCTAGCTCTCCTCTCATGGTTGGTATTGGTTACCCAGACAGCTGAGAGATAAAAAGTATAAAGTTATCCCTTATAGTTTCCCTTCGAGAAGATTTTGCTTCTAGACTCCTAGAACCAGAAAATAGGAATACCTGATTATTTTAAACCAGGTAGCCACCACTTTTCAGATTTTCATGTGACTCTTAATTACCAAGAAAAAAGATATCTTTTTCATGAAAAGTCAAAGGTGACAGAATATATGTTCAGGATGTATGAAGGTGATCCATTGACCATAGCAACTGAAGGGTGTTTTCCTCGCCTTCTAAATTCCTATCCTGCCTGGTGACCGGCAGGCAGCCCAGTGCTGGGCTGTAGGTATCAAACTGAAGATCACGTCTCAGGGCCACCACCTACCAGCTGTGAAATGCTGGGCAAATGACTCAATTTCTTTTCACCTTTATCCACCTAATAGTGTTGTCATGAGGATTAAGTGAGATAATCTGTGGAGAGCTCTTAGTGCCAGGCCACACGGTAAGTACTCAAAAGGTACTGTTCTGGGTAGGCTGTGTCATCTAATTACCTGTGATTTCTGCTGGAAGAACTAAGGTGATTTTTACACCTCCTAGTAAGTTTATAAGGTATATTAATCATAAGAAAGGTTATATGGTGAGTTGGTGGTTGCCTAATTTGATGAGTCAGATTGTTTTCTTTTTTTTCACTTCTGTGCTGAAAATAGAAATTTGGGTCAAATTTGTGCTTGAGGCAGAAAAAGCGTCTGCAAGGAGAACGTAATGCTTTTTAATGCCTGGCCACCGACCCACCCTTGTGGCTCACAGATCTCCTTTAGGAATCACAAGCAGGAGTCTTAGGACAGAATCTGTATCTGGCTCTTAAGTTAGGAAGCATAGATGACAATCCAGTTTAGAGTCTTTTATCTCCAAGCCCGTCTGAACTGAAACGTTTACAGACTCAGAACACTAGAATTCTCCGGTTGACTTTAATGGACAGTGTAGGCTGGTGAACAGCTACACCAGATCGGAGCTCATTACTTCCGTTGCCCAGGGAGGCAGCATCAGGAAGGCTCCAGAGCAAGGGGTGTATGTGATGGGAAACTGGAGGACACCTGGGGACACCCAAGGTGGTCTTCCTGCTAAGAAGAGCTCATCTAATGAATCGCTCTAACCGGCTCCTAGGTGGCTATTAATAATAATCCTATGGCTCTAATGAGCAGAAAATGAGCACCTACTTAATCAACTCAGAGTCCCAAGGTAATGTGATCTAATAAGAAAGGTGAACTGCCTGTGTCATTACCACTAAGTGGCATAACTTTGAACAAAACTGGCAGATTCTCATTTTCCCAGCGTTCTCCTCCGTGCGTGAAACTGGCTGCTGGCTTAACAACTCTCAGCCATAAAATACTGTAACATGTTAGTTCATGCTCAGTGGCAACAGGTTTGTTTTTCATGATTATGTAATCTGAATTCTTTTTCCAAGAAAGGATTTGGAAATGAATTATTACATTGCATGCCAGCAAGCGTTTGGTCTAAATCCACATGTGTATTAGCTACAGACCTTTCCTCTCAAACTGTCCCCGACCCCTAGACAAATCTGTAAACTACAAACCGAGTGTGACCCGTGAGAAATGTCCAGTAGCCGGCTGAGGTTTACAGAAGGCGCTGAGATGCCTACTAAGGACTTTTAGGGAGGGTATTTGATCTCCCTCAGTCTTAAATAGCAACCTAATGAGCCAAGAGATCCAGGCTCTCTGTACGCTAGTACCCATATTAGATTGGCTTTAAAAACTAATACAGTGTTAAAATAGTGTGTAAAGAGTGCATACTGGAGTAGGTTCAAAGACTCTGGGCGCTAGGTTGGTACTTATTGACTAGAATGCTACTTAGAAAAGAGTTCACATTGTTCTTAACTTCTAGGACAAAACTTGAAACCACAGCAAATAACTGCTTGGGGGTTTGCATTCCATAGTCCTGGGCTCAGAGGCAAGCTTCCTGTTCCCTCTTGGCTGGCAGACCCGATCCCAAGGCCAGACAGTGAATGGTTTGATTCTTATACTTGAAGAATCTGCCCTGGCTTTCAGCCCTTAGTGTTCTGGGTGCCAGACCAGGTGTGGGGTTTTTTGTTTTTGTTTTTGTTTTGTTTTGTTTTCAAGTTCCTCCTGGAGACTCGGATTTCACTTGAAGATAACAGGACGACAACAGATTGAGTTAGGCATTTGGGCAAAGACCAAATCTAATAAAGATCCACACACTCATGTAAACCCCAAAGAAGAGTGTTTTAGAAGAACTGAGGACCAAGCTTGGGAAACTCTAATCATTCTCTGGGATCTTCTTGTTAGGTTTCAGGAATTAAGAGGGGAAATAAAAGAACGCTACAAGATTCTTGGGCCAACGTGATTTTTTTTTTCCTCTGGGGGAAATGGCAGATTTTTTTCCCCTGAGTGTTATAATTCTATGCTTTCCTATGCAACGTGTACACACAGTTGAATGTTTAGTATGAGTTGAAAGTCAAATGCTAAGATTTCCTTTGCTGCTTTCACCAGTTAGCACTATTAAGTGGGCCCCAGGTCAGAACCTATGGGAAATTCTGCGTGAGGGAGAGAGATGAGATTGTAACTGGCCATGAGTGTGAGTGTGTGTAACAAAGAAAGAATTCCAAAACTTGTCCTTGTGTGGAGTAGCTATGAGTCTGATACGAATTTTTAGCAAAAAATAAATTACGAGAATACCAGAAAACTTGTTACTCAAATAGCATGCCCAAATTAATTGCTTAGGAAAAACTGTTAACCTTTTCTTCTCTGCCTCATTGTTTCAGCAGTGTTAAAGGTCTTATGGCCAAAGGAAAGGATCCTGAAGGGTTGGTGGTGGGATGGGGGAGAGTTGAATTTTAACTCACCCAAACTGGGGACTAATTTCCTTGGCAGTTCAAAAGCTCTTAATGAAGGCTTTCTGCCAGACAGAAGCAGCGTGGGCCACTGGGCAGGCATGCTGAGGCCATCCTTCAGAGAAGAGGCTGTATCCTGTTCCTCAGAGGCAGCCCCTCCCTTGGCTGGAACAAGCAGCCTTCCTCGACCCCCACCCCCATCCCCATCACTGTGCTCATTCGAACCTCTGTGGCGACCTTGAAACTCTGCTTGGAATTCTTTCCCCCCACCTCTCTAATTTCTCTCCTTCCAGGTTCAACTCAAAATAGCCTTACCAATTAAGACCTTCAACCCAAGGGCACTCTCCTTCCTCCAAACTATCCTGAAGCTGCTACAGTTTTCACTATTTCTGGCAGATTCTTTGAGCTAGCTGGTCAACTCTAGACAAAGTGAAGTGTTAGTTGCACAGTCGTGTCCAGCTCTTTGCGATGCCATGGACTGTGTAGTCTGAGAGGCCCCTCTGTCCATGGGATTTTCCAGGCAAGAATACTGGAGTGGGTTGCCATTCCCTTCTCCAGGGGCTCTTCCCGACCCAGGGATCGAACCTAGGTCTCCTGCATTGCAGACAGATTCTTTACCGTCTGAGCCACCAAGGAAGTCCCACTAGAGACAAAAGCCTTTCTCTTTGATTTCCTGGCTGCAGTTTTTTTTCTTTTCTTAAAAAGTAAATAAAAATACTCTCCCTGCCTGATTTTATCATTGTTTACTATATCCACAGAAGTGGAACATAACCAACTTTTCACTGCTGTTGCATCCAGGCATGATATTATTTCAACTTAATCCACCATGATCAACCCAAGTGCATATTTGGATTTTGCAAAAGTTCTCTGACATTAGGATTTAAAAGCATTCTGAAAGAATGGAAACTATTTCTCCAACAAGGACAGCAGGAACTGAAGAAAAAATGCACAGAGGGTATGTCGTGTTACTTACATTCTCCGCTCTGGGGAGCATACGCAGAGAAGTAACCTAGGGGAACTCTTCAGAAACATGTCCAAAGATACTAGGGAAAATCCTCTATTAACAAAAATGTCTTAAAGGCTTTTTTAGATGAAACAAAAAGTAGAAATGTTTTTCTATTTAGGTCTCCCTAACTTTTAAAATCTCCCTTGGTAGTAACAGAAGTGGATACAGGGAATAGAGATTCATGAGAGAGAAATAATTCTTTCTTGTGTGTCTAGACGTCCCTACCTAGGGAAGCTTAAAGGAAATTGAGTGCAGTCAACCTGCAAGGGTGAGCAGAGATCATGGAAATGCACTGATAATTCAGAATCTCATTTCCACCTCATTAATTTCAACCCCTGTTCCCTTCTACTGGTACTTCTACAAAAGAACAGGTAGACTAAGTTGAAGATAACATCCTCTCTGCACTCCTGCCCTCTCCTCCCCAAGATGCTCAGTTGAGTGGAAGATCATGAACAGAAGAAGGCAAAACAAGTGGCCCACGAGTTTCACAACCTACCTAGCCTCCTCTTCATCACTTAATTGTGCAAAGACTGCAGATGAGTATACCACTTTAATATTGGCGAGATCTAATATGAAAATTATTTCTGGCCTTGATCTGTTTCCAGTTTGTCAATTCCCTAGATTTTACCAAGTTAGGGAACCTTAGCATAATGATGGCTAACGTCGCTTAAATACAGCTAGTGAACTTCTGGGTTTTCTCTCTCCCTCCCATTCTTTGGGAAGGGGGAATTTTGCATTGCTTTCAATAGGACAGTAATTGAAATAATTTCAATAGTTGATAGGGTTATTAATTGTTGCCTTTACTAGAAAGTGATTGAGGTGCTGCCTCTCTCAAATATTTTCCTCTGTTATTTTACAGTATGTGCTCATCCTATTATTGTATAAGAATGTGAATTGTAAATACACTAAGCCATTATAAGGAAAAAAACCCTATATTCTTGCAAGGAAAATTTGAGGATTTACCAATACTAGATAACACATCTGGGTGATAATCTAGGGAACATCAGACATTAAGTAAGTATTCTAGAACAATCAGGTATAAGTGCAAAGAAGAATATTCAAAGTCATAGGAAGCCATTGCAAAGAGAGAGGAGGAAATTAAAGCAGATGTAGACACTAGAGACTAGATGGAAAAAGAGTCAGAGAAGGGAGTTTCTTGTGAGAGTCAGTGAGTCCTACTCAAAACTAGCTGCAGACAAACTTAACTTTCCTTTTTCCTCTTCTTTACCAAGACCAGCTCAGAATTTTCAATAACATGATAATTATTATTACTACTTACAGAGTTTACATTTTAAGTGTTTGACACTTAAATTATCTCTAACTGGCAAAATTTTAGGCTGGAAAAACATGGATGAAGGGAAACTTGTGGAAGCAATTCCCTAGCCCCAAATTTCTCTTGCACATTAAGAGTGCTTTAGTCCAACCTTGAATAGCGATAAGGAAAAATTCTAGGCAGGCCCTGATCAAGGTATCTGGTATGAGGAAATAAAACACATACGCCAGCCACATGAAAAGAAAGATTAAAAAGAGTCCAATACGTCTAGCAGGGTGTGTTGGTTGGCTTTATGTGTCAACTCAGCTAGGCTATAGTATCCAGGTTTTCAATTCAATATTAATCTAGATGTTGCTATAGAAGTATTTTGTAGATGTGGCTAGCATCTACAATATGTTGACTTTCCCTTTTATTTTTTCAGTTGACTTTGAAATAAAAGAGATAATCCTACTTAATGAGGGTGGGCCTCATCTAATCAGTTGAAAGGCCTTAAGAACAAAACTGAGATTTCCCTGAGGAACAAAAGTCTTGACACAACAGTTTTGGGGAAGAGTTTACCCAAGACTGCAGGGTCAGCCCTTGCCTGGAGTTGCCAGCCTGCTGGGCTGACCTATAGATTTCAGACTGCTACCACCCCTCCCCCCATAAAATGTCTATCTATTTATCTATCTACATAGCTCCATCTCTGTCTATCTGTCTGTCCTTCTATCCATCGTCCTTACTGGTTCTATTTCTCTAGAGAACCTCAATACAGAGAGTTACTAGGGAAGACCTGAGGAGGTGACAATAAACTGACCCCCAATGAATAAGGAATCAGCTATATGGGAAATAGAGGTTAATTATATTCCTTTCAAAGGGATGAGCATATATATATATCCAAAGGCCCCGAAATGGGAAGTAGCTTGTGATAAATAAGGATGTGAGGCAGAACTCAGGATGTTTTAAGCACCGTGAGAAATAGAGATGGCCCAATATGAGGTTGGAGAGGTTTGCAGAAGTCAGATCATACAAGACTCTTAGTAAAATACTTGAACTTGTTTTTTAAACTACTATAGGAGGCCACTGAAGGTTTTTAACCTGTAGAAAGATGGCTGCCTCTGCAAAAGACAATGGAAACCAATCAACAGGTAGAATGTTACTATAATTGTCCAGGTGGGTAATGGGAATAGCCAGGCCTAGTATGCTGGCAGAGGAGATGGGAAGATGTGGCCTGAATCAAGATTATATGATGGAATGCATGAAGAAAGTAAGAGGTGAGGGCATCACAGATACTCCAATGATTCTGGGTCATACAGTTGGGTGGATGGTGGTGTTAATGCATACAATGGGCTAGACTGGGAGAGGAACAGGCTTAAAGAATGTAAATTAAGAGTTTAATCTTGCTACTGGAGCTCAGAAGAAAGACTGCAGCATTAGATATAAATTTGGAAGACATCTTTTACCAATGGCATTTGAAGTCACATGAATGAGCATAATTGAGGAATCAAAGACAGAGTGCTCAGGACAGAACCCTGAGTCATTTCAACATTTAGAGATGCATAGAGAAGAGCTAGAGAGTTCGGAAGGGGGCAGTGAGAGGAAGAGTGTACCAAGAGGTGTTGTGTTTCAAAAGAGAAGGTCGTCAACTCAGCGAAATGCTGCCAAGAAGCCAAGCAAAGGGAGAACAGAAAGAAAAATGAACGTAGGGCTTGATAGCATGGCCTCACTCTGAGAGTCCTGATGTCCGGTGTGGCTGATTATTTACTTAAGGTGTCTTCATCTACCATTCACCATTTATCATGACCCATCATGTCTAATTCCCGGCTATTACTGGGTCTCCTGGGTATTGGTTTTCATAACTGGGTGTATGTGTGTCCGTGCTGTCGTTTCAGTCGTGTCCGACTTTTTGTGACCCCATGGACGGTCACCCACCAGGCTCCTCTGTCCACGGGAATCTCCAGGCAAGGACTGGAGTGGGTTGCCATGCCTTACCCCGGGTATCTTCCCGATCCAGAGATCGAATCTGCCCCTCCTGCATCTCTTGCATTGCAGGCAGATTCTTTACCACTGAGCCACAGGGAAAGCCCAGCTGGATGTACATGGGGGCCTAATTGTTTCTGAAAGAGAAGGAAGGAAAGAGTTGGTTTCCAGGAACCTGTGGATGAAGAAGGAAGACCAGAGAGAGGGTTATGGAGAGAAAGGACATTCTACATTCCGCAGCCTGATCTTCAAAAGAACATCTGATCTATAGGAAGCATCTTATATAAAAGACGAATGTTTTAGGGAATTCCCTGGCAGTCCAGTGGTTAGGACTTGGCACTTTCACTGCTGTGGCCTGAAAGTTGAATCCCTGGTCAGGAACTAAGTGGGGTACACCTATGGGGTATAGCCAAATAAGTAAATAAATAAAATTTGGAAATTTTTTAGAAGATGAATTGTTCTAAAGGTTCAAATATCCCAAGTTCTAGGTTACTCTCTCCTTTAATATTGGTTTTTTCTTTTTTTCTTCATTGTATTCGAAGGTTAATTTTATGTGTTGACTTGACTGGGCAAAGGGATGCCCAGATAGCTGGTAAAACATTATTTCTGAGCGGCTGTGAGGGTGTTTCTGGAAGAGATTAGCATTCGAGTTAATAAGATGAATAAAGAAGATCCACCCTCACTGATGTCAATGGGAATTTTCCAAACCATCGAGAACATGGATAGCACAAAAAGGCAGAGGAAGTGGGGATTTGCTCCTTCCGCCTGAGATGGGACATCTGTTTTCTCCTGTTCTTGGACATCTGCACTCCTGGTTCTCAGGCCTTCGGATCTGACCTGGACTTACGCTGTTGCTGCTGCTGCTGCTAAGTCGCTTCAGTCGTGTCTGATTCTGTGCAACCCCATAGACGGCAGCCCACCAGGCTCCCCCGCCCCTGGGATTCTCCAGGCAAGAACACTGGAGTGGGTTGCCATTTCCTTCTCCAATGCATGAAAGTGAAAAGTGAAAGGGAAGTCGCTCAGTCGTGTCCCACTCTTAGCGACCCCATGGACTGCAGCCTACCAGGCTCTTCCGTCCATGGGATTTTCCAGGCAAGAGTACCGGAGTGGGGTGCCATTGCCTTCCCGTTAGCTCCTCTATTATCGGGCCCTGGGACTTGAACTGAACTGCACCCCCAGCTTTCTTGGTTCTCCAGCTTGCAAATGGCAGATCATGAGATTTCTCGGCCTACATAATCATCTGAGTCAGTCCTAAAAGGACTCTCTCTCTCTCTGTCTGTGCATGCTCAGTTGCTCAGTCATGTCTGACTGTTTGTGGCCCCACAGACTGTAGCCCTTTAGGCTCTACTGTCTGTGGGATTTTCCAGGTAAGAATACTGGAGTGGGTTGCCATTTCCTCCTCCAGGGGATCTTCCAGACCCACCCAGGGATCGAACCCATGTCTCCTGCATTAGCATGGAGCCACCAGGGAAGCCAAATATATATATAGCTTCTATTGATTTTGTTTCTTGGAGACCCCTGACTGATACACTCAGCCTGGCCTCAGAGATCACATCTGACCTGGCATAAAAGAGAAATTGTTTTGAACATTCAAGTATCCCAAATTCTAAGTTAGGAGATTTATCCTCTTTCTCCTGATGCTCTTGCTTTTCTCCCTTCATTACATTTAGCACAATTTGTGATTATGAATGTATTTGGTGTAACAATTTATTTAGTGCTTATGTCTGTGCTAGCTGTAACTTTCATGAGGCCATCTACTTGCCTCTAGTGTCTAGTGCAAGGCCTAGCACACAGTAAGAGTTCAAGTTATAGTTGTTGAGTTAGTAAATGATTATAGTTTACATAGGAATAGAAAACGACAGCCATACATTTATAGGCATAAATAAACTCATGAACGAAAATTCAGTATTCTGCTATTTCCCCATCTGCATTCATTTGTTACCTGTTTATAATGCTGTCCTCCACTAATAGACAACCGGTGGAAGACCTTAGAAACTTAATGTTTGGAGAAACGGTAGAGAGCATTTAGTGTATTAACTTGCTTTTCCAGAGATTTTTTTAAAGGAAAAGACAACTGTTTTCTTTTACCTGTAGAAAGTCTCAGGTAGACTTCTGTACTGATATTTGGAGATTAAAAACATTTTTTCTTGACATGTCCCCCAAAGTCCAGATGTATTGAAGCCGAAGTTCTATAAACCACAGGCAGTTCAATTGTGTAGTTTCCAGACCATTGGCCAAAACCACCGCTCTTTAAAATAGGGAGTCTGGGGACAAGGTGTATAAGGGAACTGTGAACTTATACCACTGATGTAGTAAACTTATCTTAGAGAAATAAGAGAATCATATAGTTTAGAGTTAAAACGGGTTTTAGGCCAGTTTTCCTGACTGTATAGTTTGGAAAACAAGGACCCACAAATGAATTGTAGATTTACATGGCCAGTTACAACTTGTAACAATCTCACGCCTGACCTCAAATCAAAATACTACATCGTGTGTGTGTATATATGTGTGTATATGCGTGTGTATAATTTGTATAAATTTTGAATTCTGAAGTGTAATTTTGGAGCACATAATATAAGTGAGCCTGTGATTAGAGCCTTGACTATTTACCTTGAATGGGAAACAATCCCTCAATATATTTAGTTCATGAGTTTGGAATTTTTATATTAGGTTTTCTCCAAAATGAGGCGCCGCTGAACTTTTCTGATGAAATATCAGTTTTAGTATGAGTGAAAATGTCACTTTCTCCTCTTACAAACTCTTGCTAAGACATCGGTGAGCTCAGCAGGGGCTTTAGAGTATGGACAAGCGGCTTGTGCTCCAGTGACCCAGGCCTGGCCAGCAACAGCCTGAGTGGAGGGTCTCACACATGAATTACACCCCTGTCCTGTCAACTGTTTATAACTCACTTATTTCTGTGCATTTTTGAGGAAACTGATAGTTTTGTGTGGCCATATATTAATATTTACTTTCTCGGTTACAGAATTTGGTTTAGAAATGACTACTATAATAGTGTTCTCAAATGTTTTTCCACAATATAGAGAGTTTTCTCAAATGTTTTTCCTAGAGTGCTTGCTTTCTATACTAAAAATGGGTACCAGTGGCTTTGCTGGTTGCAAATCAATAAAAATGTGTGTTCAGTCAGATAGAAAACACACATAAAGATGTAACTCACTCGCAAACAGCTATTATTTAGAGTAAAATTTTTAGTTCCTTATTTTAACATTGTTTTCTTCCTTTGTATGGTTTTCAAATACTAGGAATTTTGAAGTCAGACTCCTTTTATATGCTTCATTTACAGTTCTTACAGCAAAGTGCTATTTTAGCCAGAAATGATATTCTTGTGCTCCTCCTAAGGACTGTCTTCCTAAATCGTCATGATTTGATGATATCATAATATTTTTCAAGTTTTACCTTAAGTATCACTGAATTCGAATGATTCTTTTTAAAATTAAAGAATATAGAAAGACGTGGTAATAGTGTTTCAAGGAAAGTAGCTATTGAACCTTTTCCCCAAATTCTGTTATAAAAAAACACCCTTCATTTGTATCAAAAACCATGTGTTCATGCATAATTTTGTCTTACAGATAAGAAATTATTAAAAGATGATAACAGAGCCTTGCTTTAGTAGAAATATGGAAGATTGTTTAAAAAGTTCACCCCAAAACATGTCTTATTCAACTGTATATTATCAACACTTAACAAACAGTAAGGGCTTATTAAACACTTTTGAATTAATGCTAATATCAGCTGGGTACACAGAAAAGAATAATTAACATTAGCCAGTATTAATCTGTATACCATCTATAATAAAGAGATTAAATTTTACACAAATTCAGTCATGTAAGTGCTTTGAGGAGTTTGCAGAAAAATTGAGTAGGAAATGTGCTCTCCTTAATTGGAAAAAAAAAAATCTCACAAAGAGATACATTGATTTTAGAGACCATATGGAGCTGGCCTGGCAGATGGGTGGGAGTAGGTGGTTCCTGGCATGCAGAAGGGCCCTACAAGTCCATCTTTCTGCTTCCTGTCAGAAAAGAGATAATAAGATTGATGCACACCCTAAGTGTTTCTCTCTCTGTTTTTAAATAAGGTCTGTGTAGTTATGATACTCGGTGGCTATTTATATTCTTATGCTTGCTGAGCTTTCTTTTCTTCTCTTTCCTGGACAGGTCTACTGTGAGTAATTTATCAACTATTTAAATGGAGTATTTCTAGCTGAAACAGATAGTTTTAAAAACCTCACTGACAGGATTGACCAGTTGTTTGGATTCCCAGCACACAGGTTACCAATAGACCCGGCTCTTCTGACTTCAAATCCAGAT
This sequence comes from Capricornis sumatraensis, assembly GCF_032405125.1. Lineage (NCBI taxonomy): Eukaryota > Metazoa > Chordata > Mammalia > Artiodactyla > Bovidae > Capricornis > Capricornis sumatraensis. The sequence goes on from NC_091082.1 coordinate 76,265,080, forward strand.
CATGGATCATGGAGTGTGTGCCTTTGAGAAGGAAATGGCAACCCATTCCAGTGTTCTTGCCTGGAGAATCCCAGGGACAGGGGAGCCTGATGGGCTGCCGTCTATGGCGTTGCACAGAGTTGGACACGACTCAAGTGACTTAGCAGTAGCATAAATTCAGTAGAACTTAAAAATCAAAATCAGCAGTGGAATGCACCACCTAAAGGAGCCCTAAGCTATACTTATGTTTACTTGTTTTGAGTGAAGTTTCCTTCTATCCAATCCCAAACAAATTTGTTTCCTCAGTTTGGAATGTTTATACTGTGTTTTCTCCTAAGTGAAGTATCTTGGAACTTGTTCTGATAGCTTCAAATCCCAAATTTAGTACAAATGAAACTGTCATTTTTCTCTTCTATTTTGTTAACAGTTTAACATGTATAATTACAGACTTTAAAAAAAACTTACAGTCTTGTGTCTATCCTACCCAAAATGTAGGATGGCTGACAGCATTTTGTAGTAGCTAATGCTTCGCTTCAGTTTTCTCTTGCACTTAGCATATATATAGCTATAAAATAACTCATAAAACCTTTGTATCAGTATAGAATTAAAGTGATCGCCTGCAGGGAATTTTAAGATGGAAACAGGATTTGAAAACATGCAACCCATCTTTTAATTATATACTTCACTAATATTTGAGATGAGGACATATTATTCTTATATTTTTCTTTTTTAAGCTTTTTATTATTAGGCTTTTAAGTTTATTATTTCATACTTTTACAAAATTAACCAGAATAGTAAAATGAATGCCCATATATCCATCAACAAGTTTCAGCAATCATAAACTCTTTGCCAATCTTGCTTTACCTATACCCCCATAAATTTCTCACCTCCTATCTTATTTGGAAGCAAAGCAGAAATATAACATTTCAACTATAAATAAATTTTTAAAATATGTGTATATATATGTATATTTAAAACAGAAGAAGCTATTTTTAACATACAAACTATCAGTTATCTAAAATATTTCATAATAATTTCTTAATATCTAATCAGTGTTCAAAGGTCTTCATAAATAGAATAAATAACTTTTTTTTTAGATGCTGTTTGAATCAGGATACAGATAAGGCCATATGTTGTGACAGTTAATATGTCTTTTAAGTCCCTTTTAATCTATACATTAACCTTATTTCTTCCCCACCATTGAAATGTATTGTTTAAAAGGAAAAAAAAGTTTTCTTCTAGACACTACCACAGCCTACATTTTGCTAATACTCATTTACTGATCTCTGAGATCTGTTTGAACATATTCCTCTGACGTGCACGTTTTGTAAATTGGTAGCTGACTCTATCTAGAGGCCTGATCAGGTTCAGATTATCTTTTTCAAAACAAAATAGTCCTATGTTTGACTCTCTTTAGTCTTCAAAATAGTCCTCTTTTTGTGATGTTAGTAACCACTCAAGCTGTTGCCTAGATCCATTCCTTATCAGAAGTTTCGAAATAGTGATATTTTAATTTCATCATCCCTTTCATTTGTTATCTAGGGTATTTCCATCATGTAAAACCCCTCCTCATCTACTATTTGGTTACCAGTGGAGTAATTTCTTAGGAAAGACATGGTGATTTATTTCTATGCCTTCATTTATCATTTTTCAAAATAATGAGTTGGTTCCAATGGTGACTAGTTAGGGGTTTTTTTTCTTTTTCTTTTTCTTGTACCATTATGAACTTACAGGTTTCAACACAGTTGAAATTTTATAACCATTTGCTGTTATTATACTTACAAATGCTAAAATTGGTCTATCTACACCCACTGGGAATCTCTTCAAGGTGGTTCCTGAGTTTTTTGGTTATGACCGTAGTGTTCTTTGGATACCTTTCCTGTACATTTCTTTCCTCAGACTTGAAGTTTGCCATTTCTCCAAGGAGTCCACATTTTGGTTAGTGGGAAACATTTGGAATGAAATAATTTTTTTAGTTGAATGGATAATTTGACCCAATCAGCTTTCAGCAAACCCTGAGCATAGTTTAGGGGCTAACATCACAAGGACTGGCGTAAAAAAGATCAAAGCTTGAACCTCAGCTCCATCACTCACAGCTGGTGATCTTGGGAAATTTACAAAGCTTCTGGTTCAGGGCAAGATAGCAAAGAAACACAGACTGAGTGTTCTCTCCTGGAGAATTGCCACGGGAGATGACAGACCTTGGAACTGTGCTCAGCAGTTAGCCACGGAAAGAAATTCTTGGAGAATATCGGAGTTGACTTGATCTACCAGCAGGGAAACTGGCCAGGGGTGGGGAAGCCCTGGGGTCACAAGCAGGGACTCAAGTTTGGGGGAAATGTTTTAGTTCTGCCCTTTCCTCATCCATGTTGCCCTAGGCAGATTTGCCCCCTCCTTTGGGTACCGTGGAGCCAGGATTTTCAGAGCACAGGCCAGAAGCAATGGGATAACTATAAGGCAGAGCTCAGATCAGGTATGGGTATAAGCAGATGGCAATGAGTGTAGCTGGTCTGACCAGTCCCTAATAATACCCCCTCCTCACACATCTCCTCGCTCTCATTCCCACTATGGTATTTACTTACGATACAGAGTGGCTGCCTCCAATAAAAGATAATTCAGAAGTTCTTTGGAGACCAGTTGAGCAAAGCCCTGTGCCTTTCCCACAGATGCACATAACAAATATAGGCACCAACTCATCTAGAGCAGCATAAGCTTACTATAGATGTCTGCCCCTCTGCACAGACGAATTTTGCTAACCAAGGCAGCCCACGGATAAAGACTTAGCCTGCCAATGAAGAAGATGCAGGAGACGTGGGTTTAGTTCCTGGTTAGGGAAAATCCCCTGGAGGAAGAAATGGCAACCCACTCTAGTATGCTTGTCTGAAAAATCCCATGGACCAGAGAAGCCTGGCAGGCTACAGTCCATGGAGTCGCAGAGTCAGACAAGACTGAGCAACTGAACACACACACACACACAGACAATGGTCCCAAAGGAACAAGGATGAGTTTAGAGGGCAAATACTGAGAACTGTGACTGAACAGCTTATGTCAGAGAAAGCAGAACACATGGAAAAGGGGAAAAGAATTTAAAACCAGAATAACAAATATGCTTGAAGAGCTGAGAGAAGATATTGGAAACATAAAGTGAGAATAAACAGTTCTTACTAGAAAAGTAACCCCGTCCCTGATGGCTCAGAAGGTAAAGCATCTGTCTGCAATGCAGGAGACCCAGGTTTGATCATTGGGTGGGGAAGATCTCCTGGAGAAGGTAATGGCAACCCACTCCAGTACTATTGCCTGGAAAATCCCATGGATGGAGGAGCCTGGTAGGCTACAGTCCATGGGGTCACAAAGAGTCAGACACAACTGAGTGACTTCACTTTCACTAGAAAAGTAAAAGAATTAGAATGAACCCCGACAGAGAAAGACAGTACTGATGTTGTCACTTCTAGGTGGAATCTAAAAAAAAAAAAAATCAAACTCATAGAAGCAGAGAGCAGAAACAGGAGGTCGAGGGTGAGGGGAATAGAGAGAGGTTGGTAAAAGGGCACAAACTTTCAGTTACAAAATGAATAATGTCCGAAGACCTAATGTGTAACCTGGTGACTATGGTCAATCACACTATTGTGTAATTGAAATCTGTTAAGAGGGGTAGAATTTAAATGTTCTAACCCACCTGCCAACAGTAAATATGTGAGATGATAGACGTGTTAACTTAATGGGCAAAATCCTTTCACAATGGTTACATATATCACATCAGGGCACCATATATTTTTAAGTATCTAACAATTTTGTTGATTATACCTCAATAAAAAGGACAAAATAATTTTAAAATCCTGTACTTATTGAATAAATAATTCAATGGCTTGCTTATAGAATGAAGGTATCTAGTAAATATATGAGCTGGAAGATTAGGTTAAGGAGTTTCCCCAGGAGGCAAAGAAAGTGTAAGGATAAAGAATGGAAAATGGAGAGAAAAGAAACGTGGAGAATCAGGTAAGTGTTAAAGCCTCTGTACTAGGGACACAGAAGGAAAAAAAAGGAAATGGAGAGAGATCAAACGTTCAAGAATCATGACCAAGAATTTCCTAATGTTACAGCTAATAAGTGGCAAAACCAGGAGGTCAGTCCAGGCAAACTAGCTGGACCCTTAACTATTATTTACTGCCCTAGACATACAATGTCAAACGCAAATCTGGAGGAAGAGAACCAAGTTAGGAACAGGGCATAAAGAGGGAAAATTATAAAATAAGCAAAAGAGAGGCAGTGTATAAACTGAAGAACAGAGTGTGTTTGGAATGGAGATTCCAGGCTTCTCTGGTGGCTCAGATGGTAAAGAATCCACCTGCCACGCGGGAGACCTGGGTTCGATCCCTGGGTTGGGAAGATCCCCTGGAGGAGGGCATGGCAACCCACTCCAGTATTCTTGCCTGGAGAATCCCATGGACAGAGGAGCCTGGTGGGGCTACAATCCATGGGGTTACAAAGATTTGGACATGACTGAGTGACTAAGCACAACACTTAACTCCATGTGACTGAGGTTCTTATAAACAAACAGTCAGACTTCCCTATGGTCCAGTGGGTAAGAGTCTGTCTTCCAATTCAGGAGACGTGGGTTCAATCCCTGGTTGGGGGACTAAGATCCCACACGCCATGGGACAATTAAGTCCAAGTCCCACAACTAGAGAAAGCCTGTGTGCCTCAACTAAGGCCCAGTGCCACCAAAAACAAACAAGCAAACAAACATCAAAACCCCCTAAACACAGAAACCACCAGCTAGAAATAACAACAAAAACAGATAAGTTATTTCATCTCTCTAACCCTCAATTTCTTCATCTGCAAATGGGAGATTATAGCCCCTACATCATAGGGTTGTTGTAAAGATTAAATAACATAGTACATGTAGAATTCTTAGCACAGGAAAATAACTGTATATAATGACATAAAAATTATACAGTTTTTATTTATCCAAATATAAAAAATTTGTTGAAGGTCTACGTACCAGGCAGTGGAATACAGTCATGACCAAAAATCTCTACCTGTGATGGAGCATCTGGAGGGGCAGGGGTTGGGGTGGGGGGGCAATAAACAAACAAATGTAAATAGATAATGTCAGGTAGTGTATGTGCTATCAACAAAATTAGAGCAGGGTAAAGGAAGAGAGGGCTTCCCAGGTGGCTCAGTGGTAAAGAACCCACCTGCCAATGCAGGAGATGCAGGAGATGTGGGTTCAACCCTGGGTCAGCAAGGTCCCCTGGAGGAGGAAATGGCAACTCACTCCAATATTCTTGCCTGGAAAATTCCATGGACAGGGGAGCCTGGAGGGCTATATAGTCCACGGGGTCGCAAAGAGTCAGACATGACTGAGCATGCGCACAAAGGAATAGAGAATGGAGTGAGAAGAGGTTCTATTTTGACAGGACGGTTGAGAAAACTCTGTCCAAGGAATGAAGTGGAAAAACGCCTAGAAGAGTGGAGTTCTCGGCAGAGGAAACAGCGCGTGCAGAGATCCTGGGGTGGGGAGTACTCCGAGGGTATGTTCAAGGAACAGCCAAATGGCGGCATCCCGGGGGCAGAGGAAGCCAGGGAAGTAGGGTTGGAAATCAGATTGGAAAGTTTTTCTTTCAGCATATAAAAGCTCTGTCTTTGTGTATCCCAGGACCTCAGAGGCGCCCATCGTGGAGGGAAGGCCAGGACACGCCCTCCTACATGAGTAAGCTCCTTCTAGCATCTTAAGGGAGAAGGCAGTGGCACCCCACTCCAGTACTCTTGCCTGGAAAATCCCATGGACAGAGGAGCCTGGTAGGCTGCAGTCCATGGGGTCGCTAGGAGTCGGACACGACTGAAGTGACTTAGCAGCAGCATCTTAAGATTTAGGATGTCAGAAGGTACCTCTGTCTCCTCTTGTAGCAGAAGATATCTCAAAATTGAGCTTCCTAGGCCATTTGCCTTTCCCCTGCTGGCCACCAGAAGTATCTTTCGATCCTCAGTGGTCATTCCAAACCAGTCCTCTAATTGCCCTTGTCTGGGTCCATGGGAATTACTCAGAAATGTTTGAAGTCAGGGAGTCAGCCACACTCTGAGTCACCCCTTATTCTAGGGGAGGCAGCCAGGAAGCAGCCTGGTCTTAGGGAAGGTTTGATTTAGTGCCATTGGATTCACTGACAGAGCCCTGCCCATACTTGGGGGTAACCCTATCTCACCCCTGCAGGCTGGGGAGTCCATGTTCTGTAGAAAGGCATCCCAAACACGACCTGATTCTTCCCTCCCCCAGCAAAGGTTGTTCCTTGTTGCTAATCACAGCAGAAGATTCTTTTCATGGCCCGTCCCTTCCGAGGGGTGTTCTGGCAATAGCAGCCAGTGTTAGAAACAAATGCACCCTTTCTTGTCCTGTTATCCAGTCCTCTGAATCTGTAATCCATCTGGAAGTCTATCTAGCTTTTTTTTTTTTTTTTGACTTCCATAAATGCAGTAGTACAGTTTGCATTATTATTTATTGACAATTTCATTTAGGTGTTTAAATTACATTTAAAAATAAACTCAGAACCAAAGAGGTGAGGGGAAAAGAACAAAGTAATGAATTGCCTTTTATTGGGGCTTTATTTAAATGTCACATTCAGGACACGAGATGGAGAAGAGTCAGTTGCCCATACAGTTGGAATCCAGCTTCCTCAGGCTGGATATATTTTCAGGGAGATTTTAGGGCAGCTGCAAATATTAGCAAACACAGTGTCAGCAAAAGGGCTGTATCTCGCCTGGCCCCTTTAGTCTGAATGCCATCATTATGAGAAGGTACAGACTGACGCTCTGGCTCTAAACATTTTTCCTCTGAGGTTGGTGGGAAAGGAAAATGTACACAGTGGAGAGGGGGGAATCTATTGACATTTTACTCAGAAATGTCCTGGCTGACTTGACTTTGTTTTTTTTTTATAACAGTGTGTTTAGCCATCACTTTATCTCCTATGAAGAATGATTTTAAGATTCCACTCAGGATTTCTCTAGCCCAGTTATTCTTAGCAACCTGGCACCTATAGCCACTACCATGTCACAAAATGACAACAAGCAGATATTTTGGAGATGGTTAGACAGGGATAATTACAGCTCTCACTGACCTGCCCTCACGCAGCTCCTCGAGGTGTTGATGGCTCCTTGGCCAGCCCTGGTAAATTCTATAGCTGCGTACCTTCCTCAGAGCTGGCCCAGGTAGGGATATAAATAGGACCAAGAACAGTTTAGCTCAGTTCATGGATTCCTGAGAGATTCACAAGCCACTATTCTTAGAAATTAGGGTATTTCTGACCTTTTGAGATCTAGGTCATGAACAGAAATGACTCTGCACTACCAGAAACAGTCACTTCATGGCAGAAGGCGAAGGCCATCTGTGTTTTAGGAAGGACCGTGGACCCAAACTGCCACTTCTTGGAGTTCATGTAGCTAAACAGTGAGGACTTTAACTCATAGGAATCTTGGGAGCTGATGACATAAATACTGCTGTTCAGTCGCTCAGTCATGTCCAACTCTTTGCAATCCCATGGACTACAGCACACCAGGCTTCTCTGATGAAATAATTAGTAGTGAAAATTAGACGTCTTTGAAAGGAGCCGCTCCCAGACCATATGGCAGCAGCTTCCCTTCCCCCTTTTACAAGCTGCACTCAGAAAGACATGGGAAAAGAAGGATTTAAAATAATCGGAGATACATACTCTGGGTATGTGCCTTCTTATTTGTAGAATTTAACATCAGCCAAGTACAACTGTCCTCTTCATGGGGAATTTTGACTCTACCCTGCTGATGGCTTAATTTCCCTTTTGGACCATACAAGCTCAGCCACCACCTAACACTATTCCTGAACTATCCTGATACTCAATAAACTTTGCGGCCACATGATGGTTTAGAAAGAACATGAACAACTGGAATTAGAGAGGTCCATATTCGAATCTTGGTTCTGCCATGTACATAGGTATTTAGGTACTCGTCTAAATGCAGCTATTTAATGTCTTGAGATCTCAGTTTATTCCTCTGTTAAACAACAAAAACACTAATCTCAATGTATCAGCCTGCTAGGGCTGCCATAGTGAAACACTACAGGCTGTGTGGTGTGAACAGCAGAAACCAATATTCTCACGGTTTTGGAGGCTGGAAGTCCAAATTAAGGTGCTGCCAGGTTGGTTTTCCTTGGCAGAAGGATGGCCTCCTTCTGTGTTCTCACGTGGCCTTTCCTCTGTGCACACATAGAGAGAGATCTGGAATCTCTTTCTCTACTTATAAAGACACGGGTCCTATTGCATTGGAGCCCCACCGTCATGACTTCATGTAACCCTAATTAGCTTTGTAAAGTCCTTATCCCCAAATACAGCCCTGTTGGGGCTTAGGACTTCAACATATGAATTTCAGAGGGACAGAGTTCAGTCTACAACACTGAAACACCGTCACAAGCACTACTTCAGATCGCGTACATACAGGCCCTAGCCTTGTTCCTAGTGCGTAGCAAGTGCTCAGGGAATATTGGTTCCCTTCCTTCCTCCCTCTGTCACTCCCCTCCCTAGGAGGTCACTTTCTTCTTTACCAGGAGGAGCATCCCTGGGCACTCTCCTGTCTGAGAATTCTCTTTCCCACCCAGAGGGCTGCACCAAGCCTGCTCCTTCTCTAAGACCCTATACTGACACCTGAAGACATATTCTTTCTCCTGGGAATTTGGATTGAGATTCAGATGTATTTTCCTGCTGAAGGCAAGAAATCCACTCTATAAGAAATCTACAGAATGAGGTTGGTGATGATATTAATACGTACGTAACACATTGAGAGTTCGATGTGAACCAGGTGCTGTTTGAAGAGTTTCCTACATAGTGACTCACTTACCACAACCTTACTACTGCTCATTACTGCAACCCTATGAGAGAGACATGCTCATCATTCCTCGTTTTACAGGTGAGGAAGTTCAGGTGGGAGAGCTTTAGTACTTTGCCCAGGGTCACATAGCTATCAAGTCGCTTCCCTGGGGACTCAGTGGCAAAAAATCTACCTACCAGTGCAGAGGAGACACAAGGTCCATCCCTGGGTCGGGAAGATCCCCTGGAGGAGGGCACAGCAAACCACTCCAGTATTCTTGCCTGAAGAATCCCACGGACAGAGGAGCCTGGTGGGCTATAGTCCATACAGTCACAAAGACCTGGACACCACTGAAGCGACTTAGCATGCACACACCAGATCTGTTAGGCTCTAACAGACTATGCTTTTGAGTTTATCAATCGCATGTAAATGACTACAGAGAGCCTTTCTTTCTCTCTTTCATTCCTCTCTCCCTCCCTCCTCCTTCCCTTCCTTTTCTCCTCTCTTCTCTTTCTTTCCTTCTTTTTTAATGACTCTGTTTCATTACAAAGTTTAAAATGGTTGAAATCAAAATGAAGAAGCTCTCCAGAAAAATAGTGAAAACTTTTTTTTTCCCTCTCCTGGGTAATAGATGGCTTTCAGCAGTAAGAGGAGGGTAAACTCTTCCTTGGCAGTGTGCTCCATGGAGCCTATGGTGATGACTCATGTGTGTGTGTGTGTGTGTGTGTGTGTATGTGTGTGTGTGAGTGTGTGTGTGTGCGCACGTGCACGCGTGCACATGTCAGTGTGGGAGGAAAACTGTGTGCTCTCATCAAGCCTGAAAGGCTGAAAGACAAGGCGGGGGCCGAGAGCAGGGGGGAAAGTCAGCAAGCTGAGACCGGTGAATATGACCAGGAACTTTGCACCTTTAAGACATGATTCAAAGTGTGTTTGTGATCTAAGGTGAAATTAGTAGAGAATAATGAATACATTGAAATAGGCAAGATACTTAATGGTGCCTAGGTTTTATTCTTCTTAAAACTTGCTGAAAATAGTGCAAATGTGTGTGAATTAATTACCTTTCTCAAGTGTACTTGATTAATATATATTGCTATTGTATCAAGTTTTAAAGAGTAAACAATTGGCTGCATCTTATACATTTTCTTTGGAAAAACTAGTGATCAGCCTAGAGTGAGGCTGCCTGGTATAAATGACCCTTGCTGATACCATTGCCCATGTGGTCAACTGCAGTTGCCAGGGGAGCTGGCACAGTGTCCCAGAGGACAGATTTATCTTTCTCCTCTCAGCTTGAAAGAACACAACCCCAAAATCTTTGAAATTCTTTCCAGAAGGAAATAACAAGGCAATAATTCATTTGTGACCTTGGTTGATGGGCATGGATCTGGGGGCCCTCTCTTCTTTGACTTAAGTCAGAAGATGATCCCTTTGGAAGGCAGGGAGCATTTTCCTGAGAGGTGGATAAAAGAAAAGAAGTGGGGCAATAATATGGTGGCCAGGTTTGGTGGCCAGAGATCGGAGTATATCAAGAATGAGAGAGCTGAGACATGAGGAAAGATGATGAAACAGAGACAGTATGTAACATAAAGGGTGCAAGTATGGTGGGCCTCAAAAAGAGACTGGAAAAACAGGTATCTTGCACTTTCGTCCTACTCATGCATCCATCCACAAAGGTCTCCTGTTATGTTCAGTTCAATTCAGTTGCTGTCTTGTCCAACTCTTTATGACCCCATTGTCTGCAGCATGCCAGGCCTCCCTGTCCACCACCAACTCCCAGAATTACTCAAACTCATGTCCATTGAGTCGACGATGCCATACAACCATTTCATCCTCTGTTGTCCCCTTCTCCTCCCACCTTCAATCATTCCCAGCATCAGGGTCTTTTCAAATGAGTCAGTTCTTCTAAATAGGTGGCCACAGTATTGGAGTTTCAGCTTCAACATCAGTCCTTCCAATGAACACTCAGGACTGATTCCCTTTAGGATGGACTGGTTGGATCTCCCTGCAGTCCAAGGGACTCTCAAGAGTCTTCTCCAACACCACAGTTCAAAAGCATCAATTCTTCTGCACTCAGCTTTCTTTACAGTCCAACTCTCACACCCATTCATGACCACAGGAAAAACCACAGCCTTGACTAGACAGACCTTGTTGACAAAGTGATGTCTCTGCTTTTTAATATGCTATCTAGGTTGGTCATAACTTTCCTTCCAAGGAATAAGTGTCTTTTAATTTCATGGCTGCAATCACCATCTGCAGTGATTTTAGCATAGTCAATAAAGCAAAAGTAGATATTTTTCTGGAACTCTCTTGCTTTTTCAATGATCCAGAGGATGTTGGCAATTTGATCTCTGGTTCCTCTGCCTTTTCTAAAACCAGCTTGAACATCTCAAAGTTCATGGTTCACATATTGTTGAAGCCTGGCTTGGAGAACTTTGAGCATTACTTTGCTAGCGTGTGAGATGAGTGCAATTATGAGGTAGTTTGAGCATTCTTTTGCATTGCCTTTCTTTGGAATTGGAATGAAAACTGACCTTTTCTGATCCTGTGGCCACTGCTGAGTTTTCCAAATTTGCTGGCATATTGAGTGTAGCACTTTCATAGCACCATCTTTCAGGATTTGAAATAGCTCAACTGGAATTCTATTACCTCCACTAGCTTTGTTCGTAGTGACGCTTCCTAAGGCCCACTTGACTTTGTATTCCAGGATGTCTGGCTCTAGGTGAGTGATCAGACCATCATGATTATCTGGGTCATGAAGATCTTTTTTGTATAGTCTTTCTGTGTATTCTTGCCACCTCTTCTGTTATGTTAGCATTATTTATTTGAGTATGGTGTGACTTTCTCCCTTTAGTCACCATGGGGAGATCTGAGCTTTAGAAAGTCACTTTTTGGGAATTCCCTGGTGGTCCAGTGGTTAGGGTGCAGCACTTTCACTGTCAAGGGTGCAGATCCAATCCCTGGTTGGGGAACTAAGACTAAGATACCACAAGCTGAATGGCATGCTCCCTCCGCCCCCTGCCAAAAAAGGGCACTTTTCTTCGCCATGAAGTCCACAGAGATGCAACCAGGAGGGAAGGGCTCAGTCTTCTATGCCAGAAATGGTTCTTCCAGAGCAGATTCCACGATGTTATTAATATCTCTAAAATGAGAGCTCATAATATCACAGCCACCACAGTGCCCAATCCAGAGGATGCCATTCACACTGCAGACTATTTGAGCTCATGGAATCCTGTATGCTGTGCATGTGGCTGTACGTGACAGTTCTGCAGTCACATAGCTTTTTAAAAAGTCACTAGATAACACAAAGTCCGTATTCCAGTTAACTTCCTAATTTGTTTTCATTGATAAGAAGCTCTGAATGTGTACTACCATTAAAAAACTCTTAAAGTTGGTTGTTCTAAAATATTTTTTCCTCCTCTGCTACTTAATATTTTTTGTAGGTGTTAATAATCTAGGCTTATTTATGATTACTTTTGTTGTAACTCAACAGTTCTGAATTGGAGGTGGCCAGGCATAAAATAATTACTTCGGAAATGTTTTCAAAATATACTTACTTATACTTATATCAACAGAAAGATGGATAAGCAAATTGTGACCCAGACCCACATATACATACACACAGTATATTTATAATTCTATTTATAGGAAGTTTGAGAACCTGCAGAACTAGTCTATGATAGTAGAAGTTAATTTTGAGAGGTGATACTGACTGAAAAGTCACTTAAGGGAAGTTTTTGTGGTGATGGACACTTTCTATATCCTGATTTGGGTGGTTTTCATATCTGCATGAAAAAGTCAAGTTGTATCTACATTTTTATGGAGTATGGATTATATCAATAAAATACTGCCTAAAAATATTATATATATATATATATATATATATATATATATATATATATATATATATGCACCAACTGAAGTCTCTCTACCCTGGACCATGGGGATAAGATGAAAGAGACATGGCGAGCAGGGATTAAAGAGGATGTGTATTTTGAAAAAGCTTCTCTTTTCTCTTTTCCTCTATTACGGTAAACTGCCAAATATCCTCTTAGGAACTGAAATTAGACTTAGGATAAAAGCAAACATTCTCTCTACTTATATATGACTTCACATTTTGTAGAAGGCCCCTAGTGGTTGTCAGACTTCTCCTAAGAGAGCCTGCTCACTTTCCAGGTTTCTTTGATTGGGGAACTTATTTCGTTTTGCTTTTCAATGGTTTTAAAGGTACAAAATTAATAAATTAATGAGAAACACCTCGGAGGCAGGAGGAATCACGGTGGCCCATGAGATTTGGCCTTTATTTGTAGTTTAAATTGGGTTTAGAACCAATTGAAAGATTTGGGAGCATATGTAATATTGACAAGTTCCTAAAATTACAAAGTTTGAAATAAATGTGTAGGAGCTTATCCCATCAACCAAGCTCCTAGTCACTCTGATGCATACTGAAGAGACTCAAGTATAATGAAGACTTAGGCAATGGGTTGCTTTTTTCTCTTAGGAAAGAAACTTGTGACTACTTTTATATATTTATCTAGAGAATGAAAGTTTTTTTAAACCACTTTGTGGGCTTTTAAATTACTAAGGCTTTTTCTTTTTTAGAAACAAAATTATTTAACATAAAAATGAGTCCATAGGAGTAGTACTAAATTTTATTTGGTGGTTTTCTGTTTTGCCATTGAACACCCAGCAACATTCTTAACATTTATTTGGATTCTGAAGGCAGTGTGAAAACAGTCCTTTCCCCAAGACGTCCTGGCTTTATCACTTAGCTTCCTCCATAGGCATGCCATCTGCCGAGAGGAGTGTATATTCATCCTACTTCAGACTGGGAAAGACTTCAGAGATGAACTCCTTCAACCAAGCTCCAAAGTTCATGTCACACTCCACTTCACAATCAAACTCAGGCCTACAGGTGAAGTGGCTTGCTCAGGATCACCCAGGTACAACTGCTGTCTACATACAAGTCTTTTCTCTTCTACACAACAGTCTCAGCATGTTGTGCTCCAGGGTTCGGTAACAAAGTGACTTTTGAGCAAAAATACACAAATGCCACCTCTTTTCCTTTAAACCCCCAAGAGAGCCTGTAGGCATTTCCTTATCTTTGATCTTAATCCTGTCCTGGTTAAATTTTACAGAGTTTATGAGTTTGCATTTTGGGGCCAGACACACCAGGGTCCATTATCATAGTATACTTGCTGTGTGATCCTTGGTGAGACAGATAATGTCTTCACACCTCACTTTCCTCATCTTACAAATGAGGATAATAGTACATGAACCCACGAAGTGCTTTCCACACTTTTTGGTGGACAACAAGGCACTCCCTAATTTTCTTTGGAAATCCAGCAAGTCTATATTGAAAGTATCCAGCTATTTCTTGGAAGTTGGAGAAACTGATCTTAACTCTCTTCAGCCTTTTTCCTTCCATCCCTTAGGGTCTTCTCTGCTTCTTTGTAGTTTTGGATACGGGCAAATGCTCAGAGAAGTCACATGACTACAGATTTGTGCCTGATGGGTACAGGAGACTCTTCCCCAGGAGCCCAGGAATTTCTCTGGGTTGTGGGACACGGAAGGAATTTGGAACGACATCCTCAGTGGCAATTCTCCGAGGACCCTATTCAACCTCGGAAAGGTTGCTCGAGTAAGACCACAGACTAAGGCATCATTTTTGCAATGCCAAGGACCACAGAAAAACAGGCAAATCCTTTAATTTTTACAGCTACAGAGGCCAAGGCTTTCAGGAACCGGGACACTCCTCGGGCGGTGACGGCAGGGCAGGTCCGAAAACCCGGGCTCCTGGGCCTGGCTCCGAGAGCCTGGTTCGTCTTACCAGCTGCGTCTCATTAACTCCACCTCCGAAAATGCTAAGGAAGTTTCCTCCTAATGCCTACGCCGGCTGGGTGGGGCGATTCTGTGGCAAGGAAAGAACCGGGAAAACGATTCTAACTCCTTGGGTACACTAATTCCTTGGGTATACTAACTCCTTGGGTACACTAACTGTGCGATTCCCGGAGGAGCGGGTGAGGGGTGGTTTAGACGCCAGGTTTGGTACCCAGAGGTTCCAGGAGTCCGAGACAGATAACTTAAAGGATTGCCTACTCTGGGAAGCCACCCCTCCTTTCTCCGGGTCTGTTTTCCCTGTGCAGTGACTGCGTGGGGACATCCTGCTTGGAGGGGTCCCCCGAATAAGGTGGGGCGCTCTAGGTCGGGGTGGGCCAGTCCCCGTCGCGGCCCCGCCTCTGCAGGTTGCGGAGTTCTTGGGGCAATTTTTCCTGCCCCACTCCCGCCCCCGGCCTCGGGCCCCGCCCGGGAGAGGCGCTAGGTGGGGTTGCTGTGGTCCCTTCGTTTTCCCCACTCCCCTCGCCTCTTACTCCAGGGGAATTTCACCTCGTCCTTCCTGCTCAGCCCTCACCTTTGAAAACCTTCTCCCAAAGCCACCACATTTATAGAAGTGCGCGACTTCTCCCGGGCCTGCAGAAGGAGCTCCGGCAGCCCGGCATTCCTCGGATTCCAGCGCTGTGACGTCCCCAAGGACGCGCGCCCGGGGCTCGGGAGCCGGGGCTCCCCTTCCCGCGCCGCCCCCCTGCGCCCCCGCCCGCCCCGCCGCATTCCTCCCCGCCCCCGGCGCGCGCCCCGCGCTACCCCCCCCGCCCCGCGCCGCCGAGCCGGGCCCGGGGGTGGGGGAGCCGCGGCCGCCGGCGCCTGCTCCGTCCCCTCCCACTCGCCAGGCCCCTTCCTCCCTCCTCTCGCGGCCGCTCGCATTTCCTGCCGCTCTGGCTCTCCCGGCCCCTGAAAGTTCGTCCCAACTTTTCTCACCCCGGGGAGGGTGCGACGGGCGCAGTCCGGGGGCAGGTTGCTGCGCTCGTGCTCGCTCCGCCGCCTGCCCTCCGGGCGCCGGTCCTCGGCGAGCAGCCGCCACTCCGTGGCCCCTGGCGGCGCGTCCCCCTACCACCTCGGCCAGCCTCCCCGTCCCGGCTCCCTCTCTGGCGGGACAGCCCCGCGCCGGGGTGGTTCTCCTTTCCCCCCTTCTCCGGGCGCCCCCGCACCAACTCTCGCGCCGGGATCGCAGCGGAAACCTCCCTCCCCTTTCGCCTCCTCCGGCTCCTTCCCTCCGCCCCTCCTCCGCCAGCCACTGGAATCAATTCCTTGGGGGGACTTGGGGCTCCGCCGCCCGCGGAGGGCAGCCTTTCGGCGCGGGACTCCGGGGTTCCGACGGGGCCATGTAAGCAGGTAAGCGGCGTCTGGGGCGGGGAGTCGGGCCCCAGGTTGGGGGCCGCCCTGGGCTCTCCGGGCGCCTTGCCGATGACTTGGGCAAACGCTGGCCACGCCGACTTGGGATCGGCGGCCCGGGACGCCTGGCAGGGCAGCCGGAGCGCGAGGGGCCGGGCAGCTGAACTTGTTAAGTGGCGGTGGGAGCCGCCCGCTAATGCGCACGGCTTGGAGTTACGATGGAAGGTGTGCGCCGTCTGCAGAGTGGACGGTGAAACTCACACTCTCGCCCCCTCCTCCCCACTGCTGTTTTCTTTTGGGAAACCACAGAGGGCCTAGTGAGGGCTGCTGAGATACGCAGACGGCGGGGGCCGGAGGATGGAAGCCAAAGACGTCGCTGCCTCTCAAGTTGGAGGGGGTCCCCCGCCGCGACCCTCCTCTGTTCCACACCCCTCCCCCGCCCCCGGTGCCCCCCACTACCTAGGACACAGGATCTTGAGAGGGAGAAATTTCCATGCCCTTCCACTAGGCCACAGCCTTGCCACCAAACTCCTGGGCTTCTTGGCCCCTACTTGGGTGGTCAGCCGACTCACAGGGAGACCCTCTGGCTCCGTAATTTCAGAGCAGGTCTCCACCTCGAACGCCCCAAGTTCTGAGTATTAACAAGTTCCAAGGGTGGTGTTCAGACACCGTCTCCCCTTTCTCCTGGCATGACCCCTACTTCTGGGCTTTTAACGCTCTGAAGGGGTTTTTCACCTTTTTGAGGAGCAGTGAGGGAGCGCTGCCCTGACCCCCACTTTCCTTCCCACTTCTCCAGGTCCCCTCACCCCTACCCTACCCCTCCCTACAGCTTAAGGCCGATTGTGGGCTTTGGCCTTCAGTCCGTCCAGGGGCTGGCTGTTGCTGGGTCTTTGTGAAGGTGAGGAATTTCCAGACCGGCTGTGGATGGGTTACAGGGTTTCCACCAAGGTGTGAATTTCTTCAAGTGGGTTAGTTCGTTGGCCCATTCATTCAACAAACCTAGTATGGCAGTTTCTCCCCCTGGGCTAGGAATTGGGGATACAAAAATGCTAACACAGGATATAACTGCAGCCTGCCGGAGGAAACCCACTGGCTGATCTGCAAGTAGAGTGTACTGAGAGGGCCTGGGAAGGCTTGGTCCAGAGGAGAGGGGGCCAGGTGTGCGCTGAGTCCGGAGAGTTGAGGTGTTGCTCACCTAGAGGACCGATTAGGAAAGTGCCTTCCAGGGGGGAGGAAAGAACTTGTGCAAAGGAAGAGTCATCCAAAATACAGGTGCAAGGAGATCATACCTAGTAGAGAGTTGGGGACTGAAGGGGGGATTTATGGCTTGGTTGGTTCAGTGTAGCCAGGACAGCTTATTATTTATTTATTTATTTTTTAAAATATCAGATATTAAACTGGAAGCACTTAGGAACCAAGTAGCTTCCAGCGGCGCACACATCCCTCTCTTTAGATGCCTGATGCTGGATCTGCAACAAGCAGTGGTTGGGGGACCATCTGTATTTTCATTGACACTAATTGGCTCATGCTCATGCCTGGTTTCAGCAGAATGGTACTGATTCCCTTTCAAAGGGCCACCTGACAGCAATAGGTGATAATACCACAGCTTACAGAACCTTGCATTGAAGTCGCCTTATCTTTTGGTGATGGCGTTAAAAGCATGTGCCTTGAGAATGATAGCCTTAACGAGTGGAAGCTGGAGAGCACAGATGCCCTTTCGCCTAATCTGACTGGGCGTCTGTGCTGTGCAGAGTGCGTTTGTGTGTGTGTCACTGTGTTGTTGTAGTATTCTCCACTTTCCCACGTCATCACGGCATCAGCACCGTTGGAGGAATGACTTTTCCTTCCTCTGAAACTTTATGAAAAGCTGAACGCCTTCTAGCAGATTGTTGTCGCCTCCTGGTCCAGGATTCAGCAGATCCTGCCTAGAAAGCTTTTCATAGCGCAGGAGCCTCCTATGCGTGGTTTGCCGCTCAAGGGTGCCTCTTCACTGGGCTGAAGTGGCGTGTAGTATTATCCGTAGTGGCTGCGTCCTGGCCGCGGTGGCGGAAGTCCAGCTCTCGGTGACCTCACACCAGTACATGCCAGTGTAAAGAGCACACTGACTTCCTACAGTGCTGGGTAGGAAGTTGCCTCAACCTCCCCCAACCGCGCCCCCTCCCCGCAAAAAAAAAAAAGAAAAGAAAAAAACAAAAACACACCTTTCTTTATCTCAAGAACAGCCCCTGGACAACAGCTTTCCTGAAGGTATAGGACCTTCATGAGAGAAACGGCTCAAGAGAAACTCTTGCTATTCCCAGGTACCGGTCCATCCTCCATCATTGGCTTAAACATATACTTGTTACTATTAACACTTCAGATATTCAGGTTTGTGTGGGCCTTGTGGAACAGACAGCTATAATGGAAAGAGCATTTATACTATTTTCATGTGGAGGACCCTTAAAAAAAATCAGAGAAAGATTAGGATGGTTTGGGAGAATTCTTACTTGTCCTGAATGGATGAGCCAGAAGTTGACAACTATGAGAACTTTCCCCCCTAGTGCCTTCCCTCTTTATTAAGGGTTTCTGTTTTGGGCTTCAGGGATGCGAACATATACCCTTGGATTGCACCTTGTCCCCCACCTGGGTTCCGTATTCTTATCCTTTGTCACCTGCAATCCTGCATTCGGACTTCTTCAGTCACCAGATGCTGTGCATTTTTTGAACTCATTCTAAGCCTCAGTGCAGTGTGCCTTGTTAGCGATAAGGCAGGGGAAAGAGATAAGATGAAATCTTTAGCCAATTCAATTATTGCTGCTGTGCTGCTTGAAAAAGAATGAGGGAAAACAAGCACGTTTTGGTGGAGAAGAGGTTAAAATTGATGTCTAAAATAAGATTCTGTGGTCTCCCCTTACTGATTTAATTTACCCTTCCCCCCGCCTGAGCCCTAGGGAGGGCTTATTGAATGGTTCGTGGGGTGTGTGTAGCAAATTCAGCAGCTTTTCTGGCCTGTTGGTGTGCTGGAGCCGGAGATCCAGGGTTGGGAGTTCGAGATATAGCTCAGTTTGTGTCCCAGCTCTGCCGTCTGTTAGCTGTGATGTTGACTGAACTTTGCAGCCCTTGCGAGTCTCCATTCCTTCATCTCTAAGGTGGGGGCGGTAGTTGTTAGCATGCCAGGATACTTGTGGGGAATTGTGCGTAATGCCCTGTGCCCCTCTGCTAGTGGGGCCTCTCTCACACTGAGTAGGTGTTGGGTCAAGGATGGCTATTTATATGTTCCAGGAGTTATATGTGGCCATGAATGTGCTCTTTGTGTGTCACTTTTTCCCCAGCAGCCTGAACTCACATGTGTGCCAACATACACATAAGTCGTTGTCTTTGACCTTTTTTTTTTCAGTCTGTTGGCTCAAAGCAAACGTGTTGGCTGGCAGCTGCTAGCCCCTCATGTAGAAGGAGTGTGTGAGTTGCAGGACCAGGCCGTAGGTTAGTTTAGGGAGGGAAAGTCATGTAGACAAGGGCAGCAAAAGGGATCCTTTCCTCCATATACTGCTTCCTATAATGAGAGTCTAGTGCTAATACAAGGATCCTTGCCTTTCTAATGTTGAAATCCAGTGAATTAAATGATGTTAGAATAAATCCGCCTGCCTTTAACAAGAATGCAAAAGGTAGCCGATTGGCACAAATGAGTCTCTGCAGCCTTGCTCTCCTTCTTTGAAGCTCAGGTCTAAGGAGTCAGTTGCAACGCGCCTCTCAGGTCCTGCCAGCTTCAGGTCGCTTGAACTTTAATGTTGCCTTTCATCCGAGAAGCCTGAAGTATTTGGCAAACATTAACTCACTGATCTTCATGTCAACCTCCCAGCATGAGGGGCTGTTAGAAGAAAAGAACAACTCCTGAAACGTCAGGAGGACAGGTGTTTAGTAACTGTTCCAGAAGCCGAATGGATTGTTAGAGCCAAAAATTGATTGAGTATCCGACATGATGTAGGATTGCAAACAGGTCCCAAGTGAAAGAAGACCCCTTTGAAGAATAGAGGGAGAAAGTTCAGGAAAATGTAGATCAGGCGGTGGTTTTTGCAGTGGAGAGAGGAAATCGCATTGCTAGGACCAGCCTTTGCCTTTGCTGTGTATTGCATGCATGCTGATTATGAAAATAAATAATCTCTGAATTATTTATAATTTTGAATGAGAGGATATGATGCAGTTCTTGTGGATGAGGATTTAGAGTAGCTGAGGTAAAAGGTAAGTGACTAAGTACCTTTTTGTGGGATAGGAGTGGTTCTGTGTCCAAGTTGGATTATAAATGGCATATGAACATTGTTTCAATTTCCTTTCCCTTTTTCCTGTTGGTTCCATATGCCTTGGCTTGGTTTTGTTTCACTCTCCACTCAAGCTTTTGCTGGACTTGTTTTATGGTCCTTGCTACTGGAGAAAAAAACACATTGTGGCCAGGCTTGGATCAAGCTTGTATGTAAAATCTGGTATGTGGCTGATTTGGCTTAGTTCCTGAGGGGACTCCATTAGGCCCAGCTCAAGGATTTCACCCTGAGCCTGGTCAGTTAGCTTGACCCAGAAGTCTGTTGCATTTCCAGAGGTCCTGTAAACCCTAGGTGGCCATCCCATCAGTGCTTGATGCTGGTCAACTGGGAGGTGACTGGTGAGAAAAGGAGGAAAAGTGTGGCATGCCATCCTCTGTGAAGCTGAGCATCCCCTTCGCATTTGTGATGTCTGAGATTTTAGTACTGACCCATATTCCTAAATCGGGGAGCTTTACCGTGAGGGCTGCTGACTTGATCTCCTTCGGCTTCATTGTTGAAAACTTGCAAAAGTTCCGGATGTTTGTCTTTGTGTAAAGTGTATCCTTTTCCAGCACTTCATTTCCTCAGGTCTTTGGGTTCCTCAGGTCTTTGGGAATCTGCCTCCCAGGATTTCTTTCTTTCATACTCCATTCCCTTCAGGTAATTGGGACATTAGCTAAGGAGGCGGTGAGCCTCAGAATCACCTGGAGGGCTCATTAAACACTGTTTGCTGGTATTATCCCCCATGCCCAACCCAGCTTGTGATTCTGTAGGTCTGGGATGGGCACTGAGAATTTGCATTCTTAAGACACTCTCAGGTGATGCTAATACTCCTGGTCCTTGGTCCAGCATTTCGAGAATGGCTGAGCCATTTTGGTCCATCCGTCCTTGTCAGCCTTGCGTGGTAGTCACTTAAGTTTTTCACTGCAGTGGTTTGAATGATTCTGGTTCTGGTAGTTTTGGAGCTCTGGAGAGGCTGGGAGTCACTTAATGGTAACTTATTCCTAGCTAGGCCCATGGAGAGCATAAATTAGATGCTTCCATTTTAATGGATTTGCTTGCTGCCCTCTCCCATCTGACCCCACCGCTCAGTTCTAAACAGTTTGGTTTATCTGGTACTTCTCTCTGTCTGCTTATCCGCTATACATGCCCAATTCTACCTGTCTCAAATTGAACTCATTAGTTTCTTGCCACAAAAGCTGCTGCCTCTGTATTTCCTGTCTTACTGGCATGAATTGAGTTAGCTGCTGGAGCCAGGCACTTGGAGTTCCCTACAGCATGTCACTCTTTGTTAGCACCCAGCGCCCCCGCCCCCGCCCCTCAACCCCCCATAACAAACCCAATTAGTCCTTAGATCCTTTGAGTTTGTGTCTCTAAAGTATCCTTGATTTGTTCCTTTCCCTCCAACACCACTGCCTGTTGGGATTGTTCAAGAGCTTCAAAGGCTGTCTTTCACATTCTCTTCATCTGTTCTCTTAAAGAGCTTTTTAAAACACAAACCTTTTATAGTATTTAAATTCTTACTGTGCTTCTTAGTACCTGTATGATAAGGCTTCCTTACCCTGACTACCTTCGCATTCCCATCTGCGGTTCTTCTTGTCTCTATATGCGAGGGCCCTAAGACCCTAAGGGTGATGTGTAATCCCCTCTCCTTTATTCCTTACATTCCGACCCAGACTGACCTGTTCCCCTTGGCTGCCTGCTTAGCCCCTGCACCTTCAGCTAAAGCTTTCCCTGCCCTGACACTCCTTCCCACCACCAGTTAGGCATTCCTTTCTTTAAAGTTCCAGAACACTTTGCAGTTAGCTCTATTGGTAATTTCTGTCTCACCATATTATTTATGTTTACCTCCCTGTCTCCTCTACTAAGTTATAAGCTTCTCCTGGCAGGATTTACATTTTATTTGGTTCAGAATCTCTGCCCTATGTGGAGGTTGGCTAGAAAGAGCCACGGCTTACCTTTACTGCTGCTGACTCTATCCCAGTGTTGTTAGCACTTTCTATTATGTCTTTCAACAACCCTGTAAAGTAGGTACTGTTATTATTGCTGCTATGCAGAGAATGGAGTGGAGTTGACTTTTTATAAAGAAGTGAGTAAAGAATCCATGAATGAATGCATTTCTGAAATGCTGACCTGGAGGTTTAGAGCCCAGTTTGGTGTGGAATTTATTGTTTATTCTTTAATAGGAGGTGTGGTGCGCTGGGAAGATTATATCATGTTAATGACTGTATGTGATTTTCAAAGTTAAATAGATATCAGTGCTGTTTATGATACACATCTTGTTTGTTCATTTGAGGAGGCGAATCACATCCCTGAGCTGTTTTCTCAAGCTACTGAGACTCTGGCGCTTATTATTGTTTTGTTTTACTTGGTTACTTTCAAACATGTAGTTATTTTCTTTCTCAATTTTTCAAACCTAGGAAACCTTGCAGATCAAGGGAGTGTGAATATCACACAAAAATTAGTAAGTAGGGACATTTGGGACTTAAGGCATAAGATAAAATTGTTTTCACAAGTTTAGATGTAGTATTGATTAGAATATGTTTAATTTCATTTCTGTGCATTATTTTCTTTAGTTCCTTATATTCATGAGGAAAAGGCAAATCACTCATTATTCAACCTCTGAGTTACTAGTCTTTAAAATGGAAAAGAGTGAAACCCTCCATGACATTGTCATAGTGGATACCAACCTGTCCTTAACCAAGATATCCTGTTCGACGTGGTGGTGTTGTTTAGCTGCTCAGTCACGTCCAACTCTTTGTGACCCCCATGGACTGTAGCCTGCCAGGCTCCTCTGTCCGTGGGATTTCCCAGACAGGAATACTGGAGTGGGTTGCCATTTCCTTCTTCAGGGGATCTTCCCGACCCAGGGATCAAACCCGTGTCTCCTGCTTGGCAGGTAGATTCTTTACCACTGAGCCACCTGGGTTCTACATATAGAACCATGTAATAAGCAGCACTGAGATCACTGATGTTATCCCCCAATTCATGAGATGGGCTTTAGTCATTATTTCAGTTCTCAAGTAAAAGGAATTAAGGCAGATTTCATAGTTATGAAAGTGAGTTTGTTATGAATTACATGTACATACTATATATACTTGAGCTTGATCCTTTAAGGTTCTCCACGAATAACACCCCGCCCCCCCCCCCCCCCCCCCCCCGCCCCGCCACAATGTTCCTCTGATTTCTTCAGCTTTATGTCCTGCTCTTCACCAGGGTTCTGCCATGCTGCAGCTGTTTCCTGAACAGGTCCCAGGAATCCTAGAGTTCAGCCATCCTAACCTGTCAAAAGCATCCTCAAAGGTCCACCATAAACACCACTCTCCTGGACAACCTTCCTGATCTCACCCCCACCCCCTGACCGGGCCCCTCTGCCACTTTTTAAAAAAACATGTTCTTTATTTGGCTCTATCAGGTCTTAGTTGCCTCAGGTGGGATCTAGTTCCCTGGCCGGGGATTGAACCTGGGCCCCCCTGGGCTGTCTGTGTTGGGAACGTGGTGTCTTAGCTGCTGGACCACCAGGAAAGCCTCCCCTCTGCCACTTCATCTTGGCATTGACGTCTCTGTGCTCTGTGTCCTGGTTAACCTGTCTCATCCCTCTCTTGACCTGCCAGCTGCCCAGGAGCTGCCACTGCCCTCACTGCTGTCCATGCCCCTCCTCCGCCCTGGCACAGACTGCCCCAGACGGTGGCTTCTCTTCTGCTGCTGGTCACCTGGACCTGTTCATTCGGGTCTGCCTCCTGCTTGCCCCGGGGATCCCCTCTGAGGCTACCCCTTTTCTCTCCATGACAACAGTTCCTTCAGGAAAGACAGTTATCTCCACCTCTCTTTATCACCTGTCTTGCTGCTGCCAGTGCGGAGACCAGTCCACCCTCTACACTTCAGAGTCTTGTTTTAAACACATCTGGGACTTCCCTAGGGGTCCAGTGGGTAAGACTGCCCTTCCACTGAATGGAGGGTAGGGGGGTGCAGGTTTCATCCTTGGTTGGGATCTAAGATCCCACATGCTGTGCAGTGCAGCCCCCCAAAAACAAACCAAAAAAACCCACGTCTGAATTTTCCTTCTCTTGCTTGAAATCTATTTCGCCATTTGATACTATTCAGAGATACATACACCAGTAATAAAAGTGAAGTTGGACCTTGAACAGTGTGTGCATTGGTGGGAGGGCACCAACCCTTTACATGTTTGAAACTTCTCATGTAACACAGACTTCTGTACCGCCCCCCCACCCCCATATCTGTGGTTCCACATCCATGGATTCAACAAATGCAGATCAGGTAGCGCTGTAGGTACTTACTATTGAAAACAATCCAAGTATAAGTGGACGCAGGTAGTTCAGATCATGTTCAAGGGTTAACCGGGTAAAGAAATACCAGAAAGACAATAAACCCCAAATACAGGGGACAAGGTGGTAGTGAAGGTGAGGCAAGAAGTGTAGTGTTCTTTTATTCCCTAAGCTGAGTGGTGGGAACATGTATGTTTACTATGTCCTCTTGTGTGTCTAACGTACTCAATTTTAACAATACACAAAGCTGCCTAAGGTCAAGTGCTGACTTAGCTGAGCCTTCCAGGCTCTGCATGCATAGCTCTTGTTTCCACCTAACCTAACTGCTAGCCTGGGCTGGAAACATTTCTCAGGGTTGAAACATTGTGGCTTTGACTCATGTCTACTGTTACTCTTCCATGGATTCCTTTTCCCATCTGGTCACATACTAATTTCTTCTGTTCTGTATCTTCTTAGATGTTTTGTCGGACATCCCTTTTTTACCATTTGGAAGAGTTCATTGTCACCTGGTCGGTCTTCTTTTGGTCTCCTCATTCTTTACTGATACGCATCACATTAAATTATAGCTGTTTGTTCATCTATCTCCCCACAGTTTTGAGCTCTTAGGGGACATGTTTTGTTGATTTATTTATCTTTGGGTTCTTGGCACCTGCTGCAAAGTAGATATTCAATAAGTGCTTGGAATTTTTGAGTCATAGATGTAAGATTAGGGTTTTTAATTGGAAGTAATTTTTTTTTTAAAGCGTGTCCAAAAAAACTTCAAAGCAAATTGAAGGAAGGAATATCTTGTGGATTCAGTATCAGAAATGTAGACTGTAGACTGAATTGATTTATACATGTGTGTGATAAGTCACTTCAGTTGTGTCTGACTCTTTGCAGCCCTGTGGACTGCAGCTTGCCAGGCTCCTCTGTCCATGGGATTTTCCAGGCAAGAATACTGGAGCTGTCATGACAGTAGTGGGTTGTCATGCTCTCATCCAGGGGATCTTCCCAACCCAGGGATCCATTTATACATGGATTTCTTAACTCAAACCCATGGTTGGTTTTAGACATTATTTCTTCTGCTTCTCCCATTTCCCTGATGGTGACAGGGGACAGTGTAATTGTTTTGGCTTGTTCTCTTTGTTTAGTCCTTTCCCTCCACGGTCATGGACTGTGCTGATGCTTCCTGTAGCAGTGTCTGAGAGTCTGTGTGAGTCTAGGTATGGAAGTAGATCTGGGCTGTGAAGTGGTACCGCTAGTTGTGAGGGAGACTTCTGCCATCAATGCTCCTTGCTCTGGGACATAGCAGCAACACATCCTTGTAGAGGAGAGCCAGCAGAGTTTATTTTTGCAGCAGACATGTCCCACTGCAGAGCTATAATAACCATAATGAAGGAGGATTATGCTGTATTAGGTTTATGAAGGGTGTACTGGTCTGTTACCAGGGTCAGTGGTGACAGCTCAAGCCAGCAATTAGGTTTCATTAAAGACTCCAGCAGGCAATTAGCATTCGTTTCTGCCAATGAAATCCTATGATCTATTAAGCATATTCTTTTTCATTAGACGTTTTGTAAACTGTGCTTTACATGACAGAGGTACACTTTTTTCTTTTTTAAGACATACACACGTCTCCAAATTATCATTTGAAAAATGGGCTTTTAGACTCCCTCTGTTTAATGGCAACCCACTCTAGTATTCTTGACTGGAGAATCCCAGGGACAGCGATGCCTAGTGAGCTGCCTGTCTGTGGGGTCGCACAGAGTCGGACACGACTGAAGCGACTTAGCAGCAGCAGCAGCAGCAGCATACTAACATTCTGGGTGGATTGTGTTGTTTTAAAGTCTGTATATTTTTAAACGTTCATACAGATTCTTTTATTCAAAGGAAAGGAATTTGTTATGGAATATTATATAATTATGTGATTTATGAGGGACAAACAGAGTGACTGATGTGAAATGAATTATAATAAAACTCTAAAATAATGAAATGACACCTACCAGTTTTAATTATATTCTCTAGAAAATTATTGTTTTACTTAAGAGGCATCTAAAAATAAAGGCTGGGAAGGATGATTTGTGCTGTGTTTCAGCTAAGCAGCTGTTTGGTTGTTTGGAAAATGAGGCTTATTTTCCAAGGGGTGGGTTTGGTACAAGTGAATGTTTGATGTAGCTTCATCCTTGGGCATGCGTTCAGGCATTTAAACTTTGCCTGTAAGTATGATGTGATGTTTACACTTACTACATCATTAAAGGAAATTTCCTCCCTCCTCTCTTTCTACCTATTCCCGTCCTTTCTCCTCGCTTCTGTCTTCTTCCCTCCCTTCCTTCTTTTGTAATACATTGCCTTCATGTGGAGGACTCTGATAGGTTAACTGGGGCTTCCCTGGTGGCTCAGTGGTAAAAAATCTGCCTCCAATGCAGGAGACATGGGTTCGATCCCTGGGTCGGGAAGATCTCCTGGAGGAGGAAATGGCAACCCACTCCAGTATTCTTGCCTGGAAAATCCCATGGACAGAGGAGCCTGGTGGGGCTACAGTCCATAGAGTTGCAAGGAGTTAGACACGACGGAAGTGACTGAGCACAGCACACAGATAGGTTAATTACTGTGTGTGTATCAGGGGTGATGAAAGGGAGAACTGCAGAGTACAGCCTGTCAAGCTGGAAACTTGGTGTAAAGGTCTGTACAGATGTCTATTTCCATGAGTTACTTAGGCTATCTTCCTGCTGTTTGATTCTCTTGATTCACTTATCATTTTTCTCGTTTGTGACAGAATGGTAATAGTGGCTGAGCATAGCAGCTTGAGAAGGAAGCTGCTGAGAAGCTACTGGAGAAGGAAATGGCAACCTACTCCTGTATTCTTGCCTAGAGAATTCCATGGACAAAGGGGCGTGGCAGGCTACCGTCCATGGGGTCACAAAGAGTCAGACACATCTGAGCGACTGTCACTCACTCACAGCAGCTTGAAATCTGTGTACATGAGCATATTAAAGACTCCAAGAAGTCTTGCAATAAACAAAAAATAAGTTGAATTTATTTAAGGACTTTTTTTAAAGTCAATTTTATGGAACACGTAATCTCAAGGGACATAAATATTATATAAAATACTTTCTAGGAAAATCTCAGTTTAGAAGGTGGCTGTAATAGAGAGGGCTTGTTTGTTGTCTTTAAGAAACCCCACGTCTAAATTAGAGAGTATAATGACTTAGATTATTAACACAAATAAATAAACATTAAAAGTCTTTGTAAGCAGACTAGGCTAACTTTATACTTTTTATTAGTTGAATTTTGGTGCGGGGAGTGACGATCAGGGGAGAGGCACAGAACAAGAGCAAGTTTAAAATAAAATATCAAGACTTTATTTGCAAACCAACTTTCAAGGAAAGTTGTAGGAATAGTAAACATCTAATGTTATGTATTTGTAATACATAAAGAAGAGTAATGTGCCAATTGGATTTGAGGCACTACAGCAACCTCACCCTTCAAAGAAAGATCCAGGTATCTTTACTAATTCGTCTAGTTGAGGCCAGAAGCTGTGATTAATATATACACTACCAAAAAATCTTGATTCTCTAAATTTTGGCAGCCAGCCATTTCCCCCACTCCCAGCCCTTATCATTTTGCCTAAAGAAAGCAGTCTGGCTTAGGAGGTATAAACCGTTGAGGGCTGTAGAAATGTCACTGCAATTATTTTATTAATAGCTGCCAGTGTGGCAGTTGTTTTGTGTAACTGGGCATTTAACACAGATGCTGTGACTATCACATGACCAGTTTTTCTCTTCCATGGCCTTTTTATTATCTCTAGCTAATTTGCTCATTATTTCCTTCAGTTTTCCCCACTTTCATTCCTGACCTTTTACGAAGTGGAACTTTCTGTGTGGAAACCCCTTTTCCTCTACAACCTTTCAATTCATAACAATCTTATGAAAGAGAAGTTATTTTTATCTATAGTTTATCTTTGAGACATATAAAAGAGATTATTAGCTAACGAATCACAACTACCAAGTGGAAGAAGTGGATTTGAGCTCATTCCACAGCCCAAGTTCTGAACTGCAACCCTAGGAGGTCAGGGACATCTGTTCTTCCCGCCTTTCTCTTTCTTTCCTTTCATCCATTTGTTTAATAAATGTATTTTGATGTTTTTGAAGGTGGAGATGTTTTTCTGAGGTCTTAATCTTTAAAAGACTCAGCAACCATTCAGGTAGCCACTAGGCACATGAGACCAGATGGCATTTGAAATGTGACTAGTTTGAGTTGTGATGTGCTGTGTTAAGTACACGCCAGATTTTTGCAGAATTAGTACAACAACAACAAAAAACAATGTTACGTATTTCATTGTAATTTTAAAAAATTGATTACTTCTTGAAATAATTTTCCAATCTGCTGAGTTGAATACAATCTGTTATTAAAATTAATATCTTGTGTTCTGTTTTGCTCTTTAAATGTGATTACTGGAAAATTTTAAATTACCTATGCGGCTTGCATTTGTGGTCCACATTATGTTTTGAGGACATAATGAATCCTTGAGGACAGGACTGGTACAGATGGTTATCCAACTAAGCTTGGGAAACCTAACCCCTGAGTGATGCCTCAGGACTGAGGGAACAGTGGATGCAGATGAAAATTAGAAATAGTTTTTGGTGATGGTGAAAAGCAAACTTGATGGTGCCTTAGGATGACCAGCAGAGAGAGGCTAATATTAGCTGGCATTTGTTTACTACTTACCATGAGCAAGTACTTTGTCAAGCACAAAGTATCTTTTCTATCCTTATAACAACTCTATGAAATAAGTGCTCTCATTGGCTTATTTTATAGATGAGAAACCTCAGGCTTAAAATGGCTAAGGCACAAGATCCTACACTAAATACTGGTAAATACTAGTATACAGTGTAAATGCACAGTAAATACTAGTTTACTGTGTAACACCATTGGCATGCAAATTCAAGTACATAAATGATGGAACTCAGTGTCAAATCCGGGCATGAATCCAGCACGTGTACTTGTAACCCTTCTGCATCACTGCCTCTCAAAGGCAAAAGAGAAAACATTACCTGGAATCAATCAGTAACAGTTCCTTGATTCATTCAGTGCCTAGGAAGGACACACATTCCTCTCTGCAGCCCTGGCTGCAGTCATCTTTGAGTTAGGGAATGCAGTACAACCATCGATGGCATCAAGTTATCAAGAAATGGTGAAGTTATGCTTAGTTTACTCTCTTTACTAATCCAGGGTTGTCTTAATTAGAAAGGTATTTACCAGAAGTTGATTTTAGAAACTTTTAAGTGTGCTTCAGATTGCTTTTAACTGAGAGACATTGATGTATCTCATAGCAAGTACAGATTTTGTAAATATAAGTATTAGATCTTTTTCCTTAGTATAGCTATAATACTTTTCAAAAATTGGTAAAAGTGTATTTTACAAATCTATTTAATTTTTTAGCCTTTATTCTTATGTAAACATATTTTTGTAGCTTTATATAAATACCCTTGCAAATATGCATGTTTTTAATCTTTTTTACTATGTTAATAATGAATGTTATATATCTGCATATAATTGACATACTGTGAGTTCCTTTTTTTATTGTATTTATATTTCTTGCTATCTCATGAAAGAATATAGTGAGAATCTTCACATTAACAGTTTTTTTGAAAGTCTTTACTGAATTTGTTACAACATTGCTTGTTTTATATATTTTGGGGTTTTGGCCCTGAGGCATGTGGGATCTTAACTCCCTGACCAGGGTTCAAACCCCAGCCCCTAGCATGGCAAGGCAAAGTCTTAACCCGTAGACCACCAGGGAAGCCCCACATTAACAGGTTTTAAAACTTACTGCTGAATTTGTTTGCTAAATTTCTGTGAGTAACAGTACTTGTTCTAATAAACATGATTCTTGAATCATACAAACGTAGTGGAATTTCAAACAGGTCATAAATGAATTCAGAGGTAGCACAACTTATTTTCTGGTTAAGTGATGTCTTTTCAGATCTTGCTTTTGCACAGTGTTTGATGACTAGAAAGTGGATCATCCCTGAAAATAACTCTTGCTTTTGTCTGTTTTTTGTTTTTGTGTTTTGACAATTCCCTTCCTTGTAGTCTGACAAAAGAATTTGATCAACCCTGAATTCTTACTTTCTAAAACCGATTAACCTTTCACACTAGATTCATTTTTAGCCTAATTGTTCACTAATCTTTATATCATTTAATGCAGAAAAAAGTGTGTTGGATAGAATTACTTCTGTTATAATTATGATATGCATATATATTTATATAAGTGAAAGTCGCTCAGTCATGTCCGACTCTTTGTGTCTGAGCCACCAGGGAAGCCCAAGAATATTAGAATGGGTAGCCTACACCTTCTCCAGTGAATCTTCTCTACCCAGGAATCAAACCAGAGTCTCCTGCATTGCAGGCGGATTCATTACCAGCCGAGCTACCAGGGAAGCCCTATATTAATATAAAGGTAGCATTTAAAAGGGAATTAAAGATATATAAGGACCTGCTTTATCAATAAAAATAATCATAAACTTGTTACATCATTCTAAGTTAATTTCTGGTGCTTGTTGGCTTGCCTTATTTTATATAAATGTCTTTGGTAAATGCCTTTTAGTTTCATCTTCTATTTTCTCACAAACATTTTTCAAATATGTTTTCCTATATCAGCTACTCTATACCTTGCCATATTTTCATGACTGTTGTATTAGTTTTTGATATGGTAACAAAAGAGGTTCTAGCATCTCAGTGGCTTATGACAACATTTATTCCCTGTCTGTGTGATGTGAGTGCTGTGGTGTGCTGCGGCTCCTGGTGGCTTGACGGGGCCTTGATACCACTCCACATGTCTTCATATTTGGGACCGAAGCTAAAGGTCAGCCCCCATCTGGGGCATGCTCTTCTCATGACTGAGGGCAGGAATGTGAGAGGTGTGCAGCCTCATTTATAGCTGCTGAATGGAGGTGGCAGGGCTTCCCAGGTGGCACTAGTGAGAAAGAACTTGCCTGACGGTGCAAGAGATGTGAGAGACCCGAGTTCCATCCCTGGGTTGGGAAGGTCTCCTGGAGGCAGACATGGCAACCTGCTCCAGTATTCTTGCCTGGGAAATTCCATAGAGGAGCCTGTCAGGCTACAGTCCATGGGACCCCAAAGAGTTGGATGTGACTGAGCTCCTGAGCATGGAGGTGGCAAGTAATGCTGCCTGCTCACGTCTCATTGGCCAAAGTATATCCCATGGCCAAGCCGCAGGCCAGTGAGTTGGAGACCAACACTGGCCTGATTCCCAGGCAAGTCACAGGGATATGGATGGGATACATTATAGGAAGGGAGCAAAGAGTTGGGAATCAGTAATCTCGTCTTTTATACCATCATTGACTTAACTGTTCTCTTATGGTTTGGTATTTGGATTGTTTTCAACGTTAACAGTTATAAATAGCATTGCAGTCAACATTGTTGAACAAATTGCATTTATTTATCTGCAGAATATTTTCTTAGAATACAGTTTCCGAAGTAGGCTATCTACAAGCATGGATTGCTTGTAGATCTTGTTACATATGGCTAGATTGTTCTTTACAAGGCTATCAGTTTATAGCAGCATCATCAATATTTAAGTATGCAGTTTTCATCATTGCTTATCACTTAATTTTTGTAATTATCAAGGATGGTATTTTAAAACAAAATGTTTAGAACAAATTGTGTTTTCTTTTCTATTAAATTCAATAAAACCAGGGCCACTTGTAATTTCCTTTCCCGGTTTCTGAAGGTCATTGTAAGTAAATACTCATTTGTGTCTTCTGTTTTTCTCAATACACTGTTTCTTAAATACACCTTTATTCTTGCAGTGAAACAAAATGATGAAAAAGGTAGAAAGAAAGCATATATTTGATTTGAGGTTTGATAACTTTTATCCAAAGCAAATCGGTAATTATTACTGTGGAACTAGGTAAATGGCTGAACCTACTCAAATTGCCGACTTTTGCTGCATATCTTAGTCTTAGGAGAGGAGATTTGTTTATTGTTCTATTGCCTAACATTGGATGGCTTTAATTCCACAGCATTCAGATTCCCCATGGCCGTATGGTTTTTATAGCAGAAAATACCAATTGAAACTTTAGAACCAGTCTTTCCTACAGTTCCCCCCTCAAGCTGTAAACTAAAACGCTTTATTACCAACTGCATCCTCTCTCTTGGCTTACTTTACAAGTGTCCTGTTGCCTGCTGCTATGCTTGTGCTTGTCTTTGGTTTCTGCTTAGAAATAGTGGTATCTAGACATGCCCATCAGTGTCCTTGGTTATACTTCCTCATGTAACATCTGAGATCTCACGACCAAGGAAACAAGAGTTGCCAGACAGATAAGAGAAATCTTTAGGCCACTCAATCCAGAGTGCATAGGCAGAATAAGCAGGTGTGTGTGTGTGTGTGTGTGTTCATGTTTGGATGGGAAATGGTGTGCTGGAATTTGGGGATGATAGGTTTGATTTTGCAACTACCATTGAAGTGCAAATGCCTCCCACCTCATTTAGCAGAGGAATGTTAAAAATCCTCAGAACTGAGAAATTCATTTTCCGAGAGAGATGGCCTGGTCAAGCTTGCAAGAAATATTACAGTTCAGTGGGAAACAAGTGTATGGGTGAGCCAGACATCAGTGTGTGAACCAGTTTATCTGAACAGTAACAATCGATGCTGATCGCAGAATGTTAAAAGTGTGAGTTATTATTGTGAATAGTAAGACTCAGATTAGTGTTGAAGAAATATTAATTTCAATAGATTTGCCATGAAAGTCTTCGGGTTTTTGTTCCTAAAATGGTTTCCTATTTCAACTTAAGTTCATTTTGTATAGGTCTTCTTGAAATTTGGTACAAATTTCTTTGGAAGATAAGGACCCTTGCTTTATGAAGTTTTGATTTGGTTATTAAATCTTTTGGGAAAATTGGATTCTAAGGCTCAAAGTAAGGAGAATGAGGATGTTTTACATTAATATAGAGTAAACCAAGTAATCACAGAAGAGGAGCTTTTAAAAATCAGTGTTGTTAAATAGGATACTTGTTTTATATTGAGTGGTGATATATCTATGTTGAATTTATAAGCAGAAGGTTATTGCTGAACTTTTCTCAAAGGTTGTTGTGCTCACTGTAAATGTTTTCTTAAGCTGCTAATAATTTTAAAGACAAAAGAAGTGCTATCTTTGCAGTGTGTTCCTCTGTTCTGATTTCTGTATTTCAGAGTTGAGGCTAAGGGTGTAAAGGTGTAGGTGAAATTGTTAGTCCCTCAGTCGTGTCTGACTCTTTGCGACCCCATGGACTGTAGTCTGCTACGCTACTCTGGGGATTCTCTAGGCAAGAATATAGGAGTGGGTAGCCATTCCCTTCTGCAGGGGATCTTCCCCGGGATCGAACCCAGGTCTCCTGCATTGCAGGCAGATCCTTTATGGTCTGAGCCACCAGGAAAGCCCAAGAGTGTAAAATATATGTAAATATAGCTTTTAGGTCTAGGACTGATGGTCCCACTTATGGGTCTCTGTACAGTGTTGCCCCAAATTAGTTAGTGTTATCCTATTCACTCCTCAGAACATCTTCCTTTCTCTTCTGTTTTCCTTCTCTTAGCCTGTGTGTTGGCCTAAAAGTGGAATCCACTTATATAGTGCTGTGCACTGAATGTGTCCCCCTAAGATTCATATGCTGAAATCCTAACCCCCAGAGGTGATGCTTTTAGAAGTGAACTTTAAAATGCTTAGGTTGTGAGGGTAGAGCCCTTATTAAAGAGATTAGCGCCCTTATTAAAGAAACTCCACACAGTTCCCTAGCCTCTTCTGCCCTGTAAGGATACAATAAGAAGTCTGCAGCTTGGAAGAGGGCCCTCACCCAATCGCGATGACACCCTAATCTCAGAATTCCATTCACCAGAACTGTGAGCAGTAAATTTTTCTTGTTTGTAAACCCCCCAGTCTGTGGCATTTTGTTCTAACAGCCCAATTGAACTTGGTCTCATGGCTTAACCCGATGGGTGATTGTCAGGCGCAATGTTGTGGTCGTTTGCCTAGGAAGACCTGTGACTACTAGACAGTTTTAATATACCTGCATCCAACTGACTGTGTCTTTCACCAGCGTTGTGTTCAGTGCTTTTTAGACATAACACAGACTGGGGGTTCTTCTCTCCCACTGTTGGTCATGTAGTACTTAGTACCTATTTGTTGATATCCACAAGGTGCCTGAAGCAGTTCGTAAGGAGGGCAGTGGCAAAAACCATGTTAATTTCCCTCCCGTCTTCTTGCTCCAGGCTCCCCAAAGAAACATAGGCAACACACTCTGTTGCACTGGCGTGCTCAGTTGTCAAATTCAGTTGCATTCTGGGCGGTGGCTACCTTGTGAGTGACTTGTCATCTTCCCCTTGGTGCTTCGAGGACCTTGGTCTCACAAGCACGTACTTCGCCTGTGATCAGGTATCCTTGACTTAACAGCTTAGAATCCACCATCCACGACTACTATGCTTGTGGGTATCACACTGAAGTCCCATTTTAAAAAACAACCATACTTCAATTCTTTTTCTTTTATTTTTGGCCATGCTGAGTGGCTTGGAAGATCTTAGTTCCCTGACCATTCATCTTTATGTGTACTTTATTGATTTTTTTTAAATGTTGTTTATAGATTTTTTTTTTTTTTGGTGGGGGAAGCAATGAAGAGAAAAAAAATGTAAAAAAAAAAAAAAAAATCCAGACAGCATTTGTCTGAAAGACTTCAGGATCTGCTTAACTGTATTCCCCAACTACTTTTTAGAATTTTCTGTTGGGTTGATTGTGATTGGCTAAGCATATCTTAGCATGCATTTCTGTGCTACTATGAAATCAGGTCCATTTTTAAACTTCTTGAGTATTCAGACTCTTGAATGTGCCTGCTAGAAGGAAATATTGTTATGCCAATAGGAGTTTTTAGTTGATGAAAGGAAATGTTAAAAAAGAAGAATTAAAAGTATTATTACAGTAATGTTTAAGGGTCATTCTGGACAGGTAGCATGAGAATCAGTGCATGTAACAGACTCTGCTTGTTTTATAGCAATAGGTAGAATGATCTATTTCTCTTCATTGTAAATTTTTGAGTCCTAAACGGATTTGCCAAAACCCATTAGTCCTTTTGAGTTGAGAGTGCGCAGAGTCCCTTTGAAAGTTTAGCTTCTCAGTATAATTTCTCAATTGGCATTGGTCATTTCTGGTTGAACTCAAAATCAAGTTCCTTAACCGGCAAAGTCAAAGACCAGACTTGATCTGTAGACAGCCTCTGTTGGCATTTGGACAGAAATTTCCAGATATCCTGGGACATGTGATCTGAGTCTTATGTCTTGATCAGGGTTTTCCCCCATGAAGGCATGAGGGCTTTCCTACTGCCCTCTTGGATAATATACACCTG
Organism: Capricornis sumatraensis; assembly: GCF_032405125.1. Taxonomy (NCBI): domain Eukaryota; kingdom Metazoa; phylum Chordata; class Mammalia; order Artiodactyla; family Bovidae; genus Capricornis; species Capricornis sumatraensis. The sequence continues at coordinate 76,301,042 of NC_091082.1, forward strand.
TTTTTTTTTTTTTTTTTTTTTGCCTTTCCTGGCTTGTATCTCTGGCTCTTTAATTCTTCATTACTTTCTTCTGATTTTCTATTCTCTCCTCCTGTTCTGTCCCTTCTTTCATCTATCATTTCTTCCACACATCCCAGGTTTAATATAAAACAGCAAGCAAACAAGACCCTCTAGAATTTCAGATATCTTGCCAGTCAAAAAGCCCAGTCTTCTCTGCTGTGTCTGGGCCAGTCAAGACTGGGTTAAGACCTTGAATATCTTTGTTCCTGGGAGCTGTGCTCAAAGAATTGCTTTTCTACTCAAGTTAGTTCTGTCTCTCTCAAATGATGTGTATCTTTCTAGTGTCTGGGTGGAGAAGGCAATGGCACCCCACTCCATACCCTTGCCTGGAAAATCCCATGGGTGGAGGAGCCTGATGGGCTGTAGTCCATTGGGTCGCTAAGAGTCAGACACGACTGAGTGACTTCACTTCCACTTTTCACTTTCATGCATTGGAGAAGGAAATAGCAACCCACTCCAGTTTTCTTGCCTGGAGAATCCCAGGGACGGGGGAGCCTGGTGGGAGGCCGTCTATGCAGTCGCACAGAGTCGGACATGACTGAAGCGACTTAGCAGCAGCAGTGTCTGGGTACCTACCTTGAGTTGTTACTAAACAGACTCTCAGGGTAGTCTCCTCATTGTGCATATTTTGCTGGTGACTGAATACATTAAAATGATATTTTCTCATAAATTACTATTTAACCTAGAAAGCGAAATAATGACTTCATTGCATGATATTTGAGCTGCTGTTGGTATGTGTACACTCAGCTTGATTTTAATCACTTTGATCACACATATGTCTAAAAAAGCTACTACCCCTTAAAAAGGCAGCACTATTATGAAGTGACTAGCCTGTTACATGAGAGTCCTTAGGTCGTGTAAGATGAAACTACGCTGGGCAGATGTGTAATGGGCTAAGTCCAGTTTGAATTTTTGCAGACTCGCCACTCATCCCCCATCATCACCTATGTGGTCTGAAATTGCTTTCCTGTGCAATTTAAGAAACCCGAGTCCTCCTTCTGCCACTGATTAGCTATTTTGGTTTCAGGCAAGTTTCTTGGCCCCTCTTGACTCAGTTTCTTTGTCTTCATCATGAGTTTGTTGACCTAGTAGAGCATGATTTCTCAGGTTCCTGGTTTCACACTTCTCTGAAAATTCAATAGTTCTGGAAACCGTTTTGTTTTAACTCTGTGGTTGAGTTTGTGGTCAGAGCAAAGGAGAGCTCTGCTATTACTCTTCTCAGAAGAAACTACTAGTTGCCTCGTTTATTTTTGTCCAGGAAAAGATTCAACTAGCATATTTAAGTGTTAAACTTTTTTGCAGTGATGGTTAATTTTATTTGAATGAATCTGTGGCATTTATCTTTGACCCTTCCCATTAAAAAAGGGGTTATCCTGTATGCCATATATGAACTTATTCCTTTTATTTAGATCGATACTAATTTTGTTTTAATATATTGTCAGAGTTTCACCCTGGTCATTGAGGTCATTTTAGATAGCATTAGGTATTTTCCTGTCAAAGCTTGGAAATCAGGGAGGTAAAAAGATGAGTAGAATTTAGCAGAAGTGTCTTTGTATTGTGGAAAAGGATTCCAAATCTTGGAGATTAGCGCTGACTGTTGTTATCATGTAGGTCTTACAGTGTTAGTGGGTTGCTATATGTTACATATGTGCCTGTTTGGCATCTCCTGAGCTGTGACGCTTTTGAACTGTGGTGTTGGAGAAGACTCTTGAGAGTCCCTTGGACTGCAAGGAGATCCAGCCAGTCCATCCTAAAGAATATCAGTCCTGGGTGTTCACTGGAAGGACTGATGCTGAAGCTTAAACTCCAGTACTTTGGCCACCTCATGCGAAGAGCTGACTTATTGGAAAAGACCCTGATGCTGGGAGGAATTGGGGGCAGGAAGAGAAGGGGACAACAGAGGATGAGATGGTTGGATGGCATCACTGACTCGATGGACGTGAGTTTGAGTGAACTCCGGGAGATGGTGATGGACAGGGAGGCCTGACGTGCTGCAATTCATGGGGTCGCAAAGAGTCAGACATGACTGAACGACTGAACTGAACTGAACTGAGCTGTGAGTTGTCTTCTTTTGGGAGTTGCAACATCGTCTCCGAGGGTTTTAGGTTTCCTGATGCCCTCCAGGGTAGATTTCCTTATAGCATACACTTATTACATTGATTTGTTTTCAGAATTTCATCACTTATTTTGAAATACTTTAAGACATTCAGGGTGTTTAAAATTCCAGGCTGGAAATCTAGTCTAGAAAGCAGTAGGTGGTGGATAAGAGAGACAAGACAAGATTGGGAGGTGGGTCAGTGATTTCCACACAGAGAGCCAAAACTGATGTATAGAAGTTGCTGGGTAAGAGTAGTCTGAAAAAATAGAGTTCAGAGTATATATGTGATCTTTTCTCCCTATTTTGTTTTCAGTCCTTTCATATTTTTAAAAGCACATCTTGTGTTGCTTACTTTCCACTTTAAGTGATTGGATTTTAATGTAATCAGAGTATTTTTTTTTTCATCACACACACACACACACAGTTTTGTTTATTGATGCAAATGGCAATTCTTTCACTTTTACTGCTTTGAAACATGCATCCTATTTCAACTTCTAAGCCCATTTTATCAAGAATTGATTCCGAAAGTTCATGTGTAAATCGATTAGCCCAGAACCAGGAATTGATTTTCCTATAGAAAGATGTTAAAATTGATCCTAAGTTCTCAGCTCCCTGGAGAAAAAGTCTCTTGTGTTGTGTATTATAGAAGAAGCTCATCTTTTAAATACTATTTTAGTGCAAAAGGTGACTCCTGTGTCTTTGCCCAGTAACAGGAGTCAGCTGCTACAGGAGGAAGGACTCTGGACTTCACAGTGGTGCTCTTGGGGGCAGCTGCCTGGGGATTGCTGCTGGACCCCTAGGCGCCCTTACCCCTGGGCACCTTCATAGAAACTGCCTTCAGAGCCCCCAGCTGTCAAATCCATGAAGCCAGTTAAAGTTATTACTCTGGGTTCATTCCTCATTAGGAAAGACTACCCATAAGGGATGTACGAGGAAAATGGGAAGATAGGAGAGGGGCAGGCAGATGTGCTTCGATGAGAGATTATGTTGACCTTTGCTTATAAGGTCCACGGTCACTGCCCTCTGTAAAGTTGGGTCATGCCTGTCCCTATAGATCCTGCACTGTGAAAAAATCAGGATCATTCAAGAATTAATAACATATTAGTCTCCTGTATGCTTAGATGCCTCAGAAGTACGATGGAGTCAAGTCAGAATAATTTTCATTATTTTGGCAATTAACTCCTGACCACTATTGTAATAAAAAAAATCTTATGCTGGTATTTCCTTGCTGCTTAACTGGTCTAGATGGATGTGAGAGTTGGACTATAAAGAAAGCTGAGCACTGAAGAATTGATGCTTTTGAAGTGTGGTGTTGGAGAAGACTCTTGAGAGTCCCTTGGACTGCAAGGAGATCCAACCAGTCCATCCTAAAGGAGATCAGTCCTGGGTGTTCATTGGAAGGACTGATGTTGAAGCTGAAACTCCAGTACTTTGGCCACATGATGTGAAGAGCTGACTCATTTGAATGATGACCCTGTATGCAAGACAGGAAAAAAGACACAGATGTGTATAACGGACTTTTGGACTCAGAGGGAGAGGGAGAGGGTGGGATGATTTGGGAGAATGGCATTCTAACATGTATACTATCATGTAAGAATTGAATCGCCAGTCTATGTCTGACGCAGGATACAGCATGCTTGGGGCTGGTGCATGGGTATGACCCACAGAGATGTTATGGGGAGGGAGGTGGGAGGGGGGTTCATGTTTGGGACCGCATGTAAGAATTAAAGATTTTAAAATTAAAAATAAATAAATAAAAAAGAAAAAAGAAAAAAAGAAAAGACCCTGATGCTGGGAGAGATTGAGGGCAAGAGGAGAAGGGAACGACAGAGGATGAGATGGTTGGATGGCATCACCAACTCAATGGACATGAGTTTGGGTAAACTCCAGGAGTTGGTGATGCACAGGGAGACCTGGCATGCTGTGGTTCATGGGGTCGCAAAGAGTCACATGACTGAGTGACTGAACTGAACTGAACTAACTGGTCTCGTGGTGGCTGCTTTTTCCTTTTGTCTTATCTTGCCAGTATTTTAAATGTAATTGATATCACTGGCAATTATTAAGTATTAAGTATTAAGCATTAAGTTGCACGTTAAATCATTAAAAATGCCATGGCATTTATTTTCACAACTGGTGATCTTTTGTTTACAAGTGCAGTTTTTTTTTTTTTTTTTACAACGTTCTTGCTATTTTTTTCTTCTGGTGGTCTTCATTTATACTTTCCAATGTCCTTTATTTAAAATAGCCTGAAGTCTGCTAACTGTACTTCTTTTTTTTAATGACTTTTTTAAAATTTTATTACTATTATTATTATTACTTTACAATATTGTATTGGTTTTGCCATACATCAACATGAATCCACCACGGGTGTACATGTGTTCCCAATCGTAGGCAACCTCTTCCATTTAGTACCATTTGGTTTAGACTCATGGAATGTTAGCTATTTTTTATGCTGGTTTGAGCCAAATGTAATTAGGAAAGCAAGTTTGTTTCAGAATCTGATATAAACCATGAAGCACATGCATTCTTACATTCTACTGATTTGGGATGTTTTCTTGTTCCTCTTCTGAACATAGAGAATCGAGTCTCTGGAATTGGCTGACTCTTTTGCAAGTTTTCCTTTTTGAAAAGGAGGCCAGGTGGCGCAGTGCTAAAGAATCTGCCTGCAATGAAGGAAACATGAGAAATGTGGGTTCGATCCCTGGGTTGGGAAGATCCCCTGGAGGAGGAAATGGCAACCCACTCCAGTATTCTTGCCTAGGAAGTTCCATGGACAGAGGAGCCTGGCAGCCTACAGTCCATGGGGTTGTAAAGAGTTGGACGCAACTGAGCATGCACACTGGCTATTTAAAGCTTGCCTTGGCAGAGATTGTTATCACAGACTCTGCAACCCAGTTGGCAATCGTGTATTTAATTACAACTACTTTTGAACATTTCAGTTGCTATAATACTGATATGAAATCACTCATACTTGTGAAAAAATGATTTAAGAAGTTTCTGATTTATGTTTTCTTGTAAATTAAATAAAAACAAAGTGAAAATATTGTGAAACATGGTGGTTTTAGGTGCCTTTGACAAACAACTAGGGGAACATAATTAGGGGGACAATATTGCCCATATTCCTAACTGTTTATGTTACCTCTTTGGATACATTTTTTATTGAAGTCCTTTAGTTTTTTCTTGTTTGTATTTATTTATGCTGTCCTCAATTTAGTACTTGTATATGCTTTTCTTACTTGACAATTTTAATTGTGTTAGTTGTTTTGTAGGAATTTCTTTTGTATAACCTGGGCCAGAATAAGTAGCTAAGAAGTTCTTTTTGCCGCTAATTAAGGGACTATCAAATACTTTATGAAAGGAATATACATGTGTATGCATTTATATGAAAAGTCTTTTTATTTACTCTGTTAACATGTCGTATCAGAGAAGGCAGTGGCACCCCACTCCAGTACTCTTGCCTGGAAAATCCCATGGGCAGAGGAGCCTGGTGGGCTGCAGTCCATGGGGTCGCTAAGAGTGGGACACGACTCAGCGACTTCACTTTCACTTTTCACTTTCATGCATTGGAGAAGGAAATGGCAACCCACTCCAGTGTTTTTGCCTGGAGAATCCCAGGGACGGGGGAGCCTGGTGGGCTGCCATCTATGGGGTCGCACAGAGTCGAACACGACTGAAGCGACTTAGCAACAGCAGCAGCAGCAGCAGCAACATGTCGTATGTCTCATGGACCACGTACTAATTGATGCCTTTTCACCAAAACTTGAAACAAACATGCATTTATCTCTCTCTTTTTCTTTAAACTGCCACTTGCAAAGATAAATTTTATTCTCTACTTAGGAAAACAAATGACTCTCTTTCCCTAAAATTCCCTCTGTGAAATGGAATGTGGACCCAGCAGCCACTGTGAATCTGTTTTATTTTTCCCTTGTGTAATATAAAGCAAGGAAGGCATTTTAGCCCCTTTAAGGGGATACTGGCCTGGGGTGAATAACAATTTAGTCCAGGTGGGTAGAAAAGAATGCTTATGACATTCTTTTCATCGGCTCCATGTGTAACCTCCAAGCAGGAGGTCAGGCAGTAAAACATTTGAGTGAACTGGTGAAATGTTTTGTATTTATTTACAAGGCTCTTAATCACAAGACTGATCCCAATAAACTCAACAAGTCAAAGTGATGGAGGAAAGTATATGAGGCATGCAGAACAGTAAAAGTGGGGAGGGGACGGGGGTCTTCAGACTGACTACATTTAGCCTGCCCTTCTGTTCCTGCTGTGGAATGATCGCCGTCAGAGTCTCTGGTGCAGCGGTCATGGGTGAATTTGATGAAGAATGCAGTTATACCCATTCTGTCCCCACCTGCTGCTGAACTACTTGACAGTTTGCTTTTAAGGTTCCAGACATCTTGAAGTAGTTGAATTCTCTTTTGCAAAAGTCCTCAATTTTTTTTTTTTTTTAACCTTCTCTGCCCCAAGTCTGTCTGTCTTTGTTCCTAGGGTATTCTGCATTTTCTGTGGCGCTGGGGTTGATGACTTGATTTCATGGCTTATTACAGCCTGATTAAAAGCAAAAACATTCAAATACCTTCTTTTGGAAAAAAATCCGTTGATTTTTGGCTGTGCTGGGTCTTCCTTGCCGCACTCAGGCTTCCTCTAGCTGCAGCTCGGGGGCGTCTCCCTCGTTGCAGCGTGCGGGCCTCTCGTTGCGGTGGCTTCCCTTGTTGCAGAGCGCAGGAGCTTAGTTGCCCCGCGGCATGTGGAATCTTCCCAGAGCAGGAACTGAAGCTGTGTTCACGGCATTGGCAGGTGGATTCTTAACCACTCGACCATCAGGGAAGTCCCCAGATCTCTTCTAAGTTCTATCATTTAATGTTATTGTATTTAAAAAAAATTGTTTGGATGTACTTGTAGATTATTCAGAAAAGGGAAGTGGACAGTGCCTCTAGATAAGCAGTCCCTAACATTTTCTACCCAGAAGGCCGATTACATAGTGAGCTCTGGGGTCATAGACGCATCCTCCTTGTCTTTCTTGTGGCCTGTTCACATTTTGTCATGGCAGTGTCGCCAAATGATGGGCAAGGCTGTAATCCATACCTGACAGCTCCGCTTTCTTTATCTCAAAAGATTTCATGAGGTGGGAGGGTTCAACCCTTTTTGAATATTAATAATCCAAATGAATGTGAAAGAACCTTCATTTTATATGCGACTGGAAAAACAGTTGAGACAAGCATTTCTGTCACCCAGGATATAATGAGTAAATTAGGACAATTTAGTGTCAGCCTGTTAGACAGATAAGAGTGCTTTGGTATCCGGAATAAGATTTTGCCAGTTTTTGGACATTTCTTTTTTCAAACTGACTCTGGAATATATTAATGAATATTTGGCAGTTACTTCAGTATTTTATGGACCAGCAAACATTGAGGACTGACTGTGTTGTGGGTATGGTGCAGGGACTGTGAAAATGAGGAAGGTGCCCCTAGCTGGAGTGGGGATGGAGAATAGACCAGAATCAGCTAACTTTACTAGAATGGTAAGAACCTGGTACAGGAGTGCAATTGATGGTGCTCTCGGAACACGCTTCCCACTTGCTTCTTGAGAGATTTTTTTTTAAAATTTATTTTTAATTGGATGATAATTGCTTTACAATGTTGTGTTGGTTTCTGATATACATCAACATGAATCAGTCATAGGTATACATATGTCCCCTCCCTCATGAACCTCCCATCCCACCCCCCTAGGTTGTGATTTTTTTTTTTTTTTCATTTGATGGGGGAGTAGTTTGCAGCAACCATTTCTGGAATATGAAATAGAATATAGGCCAGGCATTTTTAGGACATTTTCATCAGGTTACCATTTGTGTTTTTTGTTGCTGTTGTTTGTAGTTTAGCTTTTTCATTTTTCCTCTTTATTCAGTATTGTTGATTCTAACTTAAAATAGAACGCAAAGTGTTGTCTTTAGAGGTAGAGCAGGTAACAGACAACTCTATCATTTCCTTATATTTTTCCCCCACTTGGATCCAGCTGATCCTTGTGTCCAGTGGGATTTTAGTTGATTTAGATGCTGTCTCTTGAGCCAGGAACTCAAGAGAAACCATAGGAATCTATTTTTGAAGCTTCATCCTCTCTGTATGAATAAATTACTTATCATTATCTCCTGCTTTTTATTCTTTGTGAAAGAAATGAAAAGAGAACTGGAGGCAGGGAGAGAAAAGAAGGAAAGCAAAGAGACTTATAATATATGCAAAACTTATAACAAAATCCTCTAAAGAAGGAACTTAAAATTCATCATCTATAATAATGGATAATGGAGAAGAGTAGTGTTCTAGACAAAAGAACTTATATTTGGAATAGGTCATGTCATACAACATTTACTCTATTTAATGACTTTTATGAACAAAGGGCTTCCTGGTGGCTCAGATGGTAAAGAATGCACCTGCAATGCGGGAGACCTGGGTTCCCTCCCTGAGTTGGGAAGAATACTGGAGTGGGCATGGCAACCCACTCTAGTATTCTTGCCTGGAGAATTCCATGGACAGAGGAGCTTGGCTGCAGTCCATGGGGTCGCACGGAGCAGTCGTGACTGAGTGACTAAGCATAGCACATGAACAAAGAAGTGAAATAAAATATTGTTATTCTGGGAAATAATTTACCAACATCTAAAGGAGATTGTCCTGAATCTGGCTGGGACATCTTTTATTAGTCCTGGCGAATAGAGGCTACTGTCTTGGATATGCTGGAGTCATCTTTTCATTGGGTCGAAATCTCTCTTAACATTTCTACATGACATCAGTTCAGTTCAGTTCAGTCACTCAGTCGTGTCCGACTCTTTGTGACCCCATGAATCGCAGCACGCCAGGCCTCCCTGTCCATCACCATCTCCCGGAGTTCACTCAAACTCATGTCCATCGAGTCCGTGATGCCATCCAGCCATCTCATCCTCTGTGGTCTCCTCCTCCTCCTGCCCCCAATCCCTCCCAGCATCAGGGTCTTTTCCAATAAGTAAGCTCTTTGCATGAGGTGGCCAAAGTACTGGAGTTTCAGCTTTAGCATCATTCCTTCCAAAGAACACCCAGGGCTGATCTCCTTTAGAATGGACTGGTTGGACCTCCTTGCAGTCCAAGAAACTCTCAAGAGTCTTCTCCAACACCACACTTCAAAAGCATCAATTCTTCGGCGCTCAACTTTCTTCACAGTCCAACTCTCACATCCATACATGACCACTGGAAAAACCATAGCCTTGACTAGACGGACATTTGTTGGCAAAGTAATGTTTCTGCTTTTCAATATGCTATCTGGGTTGGTCATAACTTTCCTTCCAAGGAGTAAGCGTCTTTTTATTTCATGGCTGCAGTCACCATCTGCAGTGATTTTGGAGCCCCCAAAAATAAAGTCAGCCACTGTTTCCACTGTTTCCCCATCTATTTCCCATGAAGTGATGGGACCAGATGCCATGATCTTCATTTTCTGAATGTTGAGCTTTAAGCCAACTTTTTCACTCTCCTCTTTTCTCTATTCTCCCCCCAAATGATAATTTCATCCCTGGGTAAAGAAGTCCATCATGGCTGGGTTTTCAGGTCCCTCCTTTGATGAACACTTATTGTTTACTGTGTGCTAGGTGAAGTCACCATGATAGTTGAGGGATTGTGAGAAGAAAACAAAGCATAGTTCCTTTTTTAGGGACTTTAAAAAGTTTTAGATGTGTTAAGCCTCTTTTCTTCCTTCCTCTCCTTGCCTTCAGTTTTTGTTTTCTTTTTGTTTGTTTTTATTGTTTTAAAATATTCGTTAATTTATGGCTGCACAGGGTCTTCCTGGCTACATTTGGGCTTTTTCTACACTTGTGGCTTGGGGGCTACTCCCTGGTTGCAGCCTGGTGGCTTCTTATTGAAGTGGCTTCTCTTGTTGCAGAGAGTAGGCTCTAGGGCTTTGGGGCTTCAATAGTTGCGGTGCATATGTTCAGTTGCCCCTTGGCATGAAGAATCTTCTCAGGTTCTAGAGATTAAACGCATGTCCCCTGCTTTGGCAGGTAGATTCTTAACCACTGGACCGCTAGGGAAGTGTTTTGTGTTTTGTGTCCCTTTCCGTTTTATCTGAGAAGAAAGATTTGTTTCACCTTACTGGTATGTTCTTGCATCTTTTCATTTATGGCTCCTGGTTAGTGCTATCATAAGATTTTCAGATGTGTGTGTGTTGAGTGACATTTCTTTCCTGAACTGTTTTCTCCATTTTTCTGAGGAAGGCTGCTAACCTATTCTAGCAGCAGCATTTCTCAAGCATCTTCAGATTCAACGTTTGGGCTGACTTTTGTCTTAACTAGTCTTAATCTTCATGGCTGGTGTTCCTTTGAGATATAGTTGAGGAAGAGGTCTCCTTCTCCATCTAGGGTCCTTAGGATCTGGTGCAGTGATGAGTTAGGAAGGCACTGCTGAACTCAGGCATGCAGTAATGTTGTAGTGGATGCATACAATTTGGGGAAAAACTTTTGCAGTGCACCTCCCAGGCTTTCGCAGGAACAAAGTAGAAAGAAGAAGACACGCAGGGTTGATGATTGCTTAATAAATGCCGTGAATAAGATGTGACGCTTAGAGGCAGAACTGATTGAATTTGCCTGGACGACATGAAGCAATCTTAGCAGAAGAAAGAGGTGGGTCAGGAGGAATGAGTAGGATGTATTTGTTGGGAAGAGAAGAATGTCTCCAGGAAGGGAGAAAACAGGAGCTGAAAGACTGGTAGAGTGTGGATACTTTGAATGCAGGGCATGTTCAGGAAGCCAGGAGTCCAGAATGTGTTTTTCTTAGGGTAAGTAGGGTGAGGTGGGGTGGGAAATGGAAATTGGTTTCAGTCTGGGTTTTGATGGTAACCCAAGAATTGTGTATGACTTTTATCTTTGGAAAGATAAGAATTTTCCTGGATGGGCCCCTTAGGACTTGCCAGTGTCACTGACTTTCTTTTTTTCTTGTTTCCAAGTCACTCCTTTGTTTTCAAACATAAATTGCCTATCTGTTCCCATTTGATTCTGTCCCCGGAGAAAATACATATTTACAGTCCTGGTAGCAATGTGGATTGCCTGGGTAAGCTTTTAGGAGTAAGTAACGTCAAACATACCTTACCAAGGCACATTTTGTATTTGTCTTGCTCTGGTGATAATCTGGTGAGAATGATGGCCAGCCGGAAAGTCAGCATATCTTAATAAACCATCTGTTTTACAGGAATGCTGGGGTTCTGGCAAAGGTCATATCTGCCTGACATACATTTTATAATGATGACTCTTTTGAACTTGTTTGGGTGGTGACAGAAGTGTGTGTCTCCGGTCTCGGTCGTCCTTGCAAAGGGTAGTCTGAAGTGCTGTGAATTACTCTTCAGTTCGTTTGCATCCCTCAGCCTCTGACACTGTGAGCCTGAAAAACCAAACAAAAAGCATCAAATGGAAATTATTTCTACCATTTCACTACTGTGGCGTCAGAAGTGGGTGGTAGCGAAGGGTGAAGAAACTGGAGAGATTACGTGTTCTCTCTTTTTATTTGGCTGCACCAGATTGTGGCTGTGGCCCTTGGGATCGTCAGTCTTTGTTGCGGCATGTGGGATCTAGTTCTCCAACCAGGGATCCAGCCTGGGCCCCCGGCACTGAGAGTGCGGAGTGTTGGTCACTGGACCGCCAGGGATGTCCCTGTGTGGTGTTTTGTGGCTGGGTTTGTCAGCTGTGCGTGTGCCAATGTGTGTGTGTGCAGTCGCTCAACCGTGTGCAACTCTCTCAGACCCCATGGACTGTAGCCCACCAGGCTCCTCTATCCATGGGATTTCCCAGCCAAGAATAGTGGAGTGGGTTGCCATTTCCTACGAAGGGGATCTTCCCAGCCCAGGGATTGGACCTGCATCTCTTGTGTCTTCTGCACTGGCAGGTGGATTCTTTACACTGTGCCACCTGGGAGGCCTGAGTGTGCCAATAGCGGGATTTCCCTTGAGAACATGGGCACAGGGTGAGCCCAGCTCCTCCGAGATGAGGTGGAGATGTACTTCCTGCTTTTGTGGTTTGGCAGGAGGGGTTCAGGAGAATGATACCCAGATATTGGGAGTTTCTTTAAAAAGTCGGCTACCACCCTCTTTATCAGATATAGGACAAGGCCTAGTGAGAGTATCAGCCCAATTGCAGTTTGGCCAGAAAATCCGTATTTGCCAAATGTTACTGTTCCAAGGGAAGTGATATAGCAAGACATTTCCAGAGAGAGGGAAGGAAAGAGGAAATTCCATGTTATGGGATTAAAAATGGAGAGAGTATGCTGAAAGCAGTTACTAAAAACTCGTATAGTGTATACGTTTTTTATTGTCTTTTAATCCCTGAGGTAAGGCTTTTTCTGCTTATGGAGGGATCTTTCTGCACTCTTGAAGAGCTGACTGTTGAGAAGGCATTGAAGAGATGATGCCATTCCCTGGGCACGTTGTCATTTTGATGAGGTGGAAATGTGTTGGAAGGAAAGGATTCTTTTCTTGCTAATTCTGCCTCTCCATGGTGGAGAGAGAGCTATGGTTGACTGGAGGGGAGTCACTGCCGGGAGACTAAACAGGGTTAAGAGGGCTCCTGCTCAGTCTGTGACTTACACTAAGCCTCTAGGGCCTTTTCTGGTCCTCAGGCTGAGCTTGGGATGCTGCCGTGTGAGGGCCTGAGGGTGCACAGCTTGACTCTTTCGGAGTCTTGAATGTGTGGCTTTGTGCGCAGTGCAGCAGTTGGTGAGCGGATGTGGGGGGTGGTGACTGCTGGATCAAATGATGGAGTAGACATACACTGGTATTTCATCACACTCCCAGATTTGCTCACCTGGGGGGCTCGTTAAAACTAGTTTCCTGCTTGGAGTTCCCTGGTGGCCCGGTGCTTAGGATTCCAGGCTTTTACTGCCACGGCCTGGGCTCAGTCCCTAGTCAGGGAACTGAGATTCTGAAAATCATGCTTATCAGCCAGGAAAAAAAAAAAAAAAGAAAGAAAACCAAAAAAGTAGGTTCCTGCAAGGAACCCTGGACATGGGGAATCACACTCTTTAGTGAAGCCTTGGAATCTGCATAACAAATTCCTTAGGTGGCTTTTCACTTGGGAAATTGCTGGTTCCTAGTTGCCTGTCTGCAACAGCTCTAAGTTCATTTTGTAGCTTGGAAAAGTCTTTCCCCCAATAATCCAGCTGTGGGGAAGGAGTGTGAGTGGCCGAGTGGTTCTGATGTATCAACAGGGCTCATATGTGCTGCACATTCTAAACTCAGGGTCGCCTGATGATATTTTGCAGAGAGCTTGGGAGTCTATTTCAGGAGCTAGGTTTATTGCCCTTTAAAATGTGGTATTTTCCCCTGTTTAAGAGCAATTTAAGACTGTTAATTTGCTCCCTGGGGTTACAGGTTGAATATGCTTGCTGTTCTGGAATTTGTAGCCTGGGCTTGGCCAGATGGTAAAAGACCACCTGATTTTCCTAAGTCAACTCTCAAAATTATCCTCCTGAATATTCATTGGAAAAACTGATGCTGAAGCGCCAATACTTTGGCCACCTGATGCGAAGAACTGACTCATTAGAAAAGACCCTGATGCTGGGAAAGATTGAAGGCAGGAGGAGAAGAGGACGACAGAGGATGAGATGGTTGGATGGCATCACCGACTCAATGGACATGAGCTTGAACAGACTCCAGGAATTGGTGGTGATGGACAGGGAAGCCTGGCACGCTGCAGTCTTTGCAGTGGTAGCAAAGAGTCTGACACGACTGAGTAACCGAACTGATAGAATAAAAACAGGAGAGAAAAGAGAAAAATTGTTGGCCTAGGAGTGGTGCAGGGGAGGAGTCTTTCACAACTGGATGGGTCCTAGAATTTCCTGCATGTTTCAGTTGTTTTCCTTGCCGTAATAAGGATGGTGATGGTGACGAGAGTAAGAACAAACACACACACAATAAAAATAGCAAGTATTTAATGAGGACTTACTCTGTGCCAAGCATTGTGCTAGACGCTTTGCATACCTTGTCTCATCTAATTTCTGTGACAGTCCTATGAAGTAAATATGTGCACTTCATTTTACAGATGAGGCAACTGAGTTAGAGTGATTAGCTCAAGTTGCATAGCTAGTGGTGGCACATATGGAATTCAGACTCTGTGAAGTCTGACTTCAGGTGCAAAATCCAGTGCAGATTATAGATTTCGTGCCTCCAGGGCGAGGCAGGAAGAATGAATGAAGGGAGCAGAGCTGCAGTCACATAGGGGGCGGTGGGGACCACAGCCAAACCAGAGTCCTTGCCTGTCAATGCAGTAGCCACTGCAGTCCCACCTCCTTGGTGCTAGGCTGAAATTCAGGCCATTGCTATCAAATTTTTTGTTTTTTTTTTCATGAGCTAATGGTATCTGTATTTTGTGGTGAGATATCTTGATTTCTGGGCTTTCCAGGTGGCACTAATGGTACTTAAAGAACGTGCCTGCCAGTGCAGGAGACGTAAGAGACATGGGTTCGATCCTTGACTTGGGGAGATCCCCTGGAGGAGGGCATGTCAACCCACTCCAGTATTCTTGCCTGGAGAATCCCATGGACGTATGAGCCTGGTGGCCTACAGTCCATAGGGTCACGAAGAGTCAGACTTGACCGAAGTGACTTAGCACACACACACATCTTGGTTTTTAAATAGGGGCAACAAACTCAGAGTCTAAAATAAAAGTATCTCGGTCGAACAGAACAACAGAATGTAAACAAGCTCTTTAATCTGTTGTGTGTACTGCCGTATTCGCAGCTTTAAGAACAGTGCCTGGCATAGAGTAGGTAAAGAAGGAAAAGTTGAAGTGACTGTGAACTTTTTGTTTTTCCCCAGAAAACTGAACCATCTCGTAGTGGCAGAGCTTAGTGTATTTAGAAAGGATGGATAAACTGAAGTAGCCACATAAGAAACGTAAATGAATGATCTTTCCTTGTGCTGCGTTGCAAGTTGGTAATGATTGAACAAATTTGATGGAATCAACATGGTGAAGTGTTAAGACGCTCAGTCATGTCCTGCTCTTTGCAACCCCATGGTCTGGAGCCCACCAGGCTCCTCTGTCCATGGAATTTTCTAGGTAAGATTACTGGAGTGGGTTACTATGCCCTCTTCCAGGGGATCTTCCTGACCCAGGGATCAAACTCGGGTCTCTTGCATTGTAGCTGGATTCTTTACTGTGAAAATAGTAAAGTCTAAAACTCTCAAATCCCAGAGAAGACTAAATTTAAGTCTGTGACAGCTAATTTGTAGTTTCAGGGTTAAAAGGTGTTATGTACACCTCTTGAGATTTTCATTCTAGAATTTAATATTACAGAGTGAACCTCTCCTGACTCAGGATTAATTGAAAAAAGGTACATATGTTAAGAGGTCTTAACTTCTGAGATGTTCTTTATTGATAGAGCATTGCTGTGGGATTAACCATATCTGCAGCCTTAGAAACAGGAGGCATTCCTGCCTTTTCACTGTCTGGTTCACAGACATGAAGGCTGGGAAGGATTGTCAAGGCTTTTGTGAGGCAGTTGGTTAATGGTTAACTCCTACAGCATGCCAGACATAACACCTAATCTTTGATGAGACCTACAGCTCAGAATGACTAATGGTTAACCATTCCTTACCTTTGACTCAGACCATCTACCATCCATAGTTTGTTCTCTTAAATATGTGAGACTGTGAAGGGTTTTTTCTTTCTTTCGCAAATAAAATTTACATCGCACAGACATTTTATGACTCATTCCTTGCAAAGAAAGCAGGTGCTATCTATGAATAGTTTGGTGGTTTTTTTCGGGACTAGCAGAATGATTGCTTCTGAGTTTTCATTTAACTCTATCACAGCTGTGTCGCTAGAGATCCATCTCAAAGGGCCCTTTCCTCAGTGCAAAATATGAAAAAAAAAAGTGCTGGTGTGAGCGGATGGTGTGAGCAGTGCTGGTGTGTCTTTTTGGCTGCTGTGCTGCGTATGACGGTGAGACTTTCTTATTGATGGCGACCAGTCATCTGGACTGAAAAAGGTGAAAAATAAAAGCAAAGAAAGAAAGACAGGGAAGCCTGGCATGCTGCAGTCCGTAGGGTCACGAAGAATCGGATGCGACTTAGCTACTGAACGACAACAGCAAAGAAGCAAAGAGAAGTTTGAGGCCTCCGTCTCCTCACAGGGGTTGTTTGAGTTGGGTTGGACAAAGAGTCAGCCCCCTCACTGCTGGTTACTGAGTGGTGGGCACCAGACAGAATGCCTGTTCCATGATGAGAAGTCTCAGATCTACCATGTGTTATGTCCAACTGAAGCTTTTGGTGCTCTTGTCTACTTAAGAGCAATCTATAAACATTAGAAAGAGTCTTTATCTTTAAAAAGAAAAAATGAACCTGGGCTGAAGATTAGTTTTTGCCAGTTCTGAGAAGTTGATCCTTAGTGGTGGTAATGGTTCCATAGTCATTATCATCAGGGTCCTGGTTTCCTTGCTAAGCGGTTGTTCTTAATTTCCTCTCTGCAGTTTGTGTGCTGTCTGAGCCGAGGATGCATGGCTGACATGACCAGCGTCTGTCTGGCTTGGATTTACTCCTGAGAGCTCGTTGTTATGTCGTGTGCTCAGTTGTGTCCAAATCTTTGCGACCCTGTGGACTGTGACCACCAGGCTCCTCTGCCCTTGGGATTTCCCAGGCAAGAATACTGGAGCGGGTTGCCATTTCCTATGAAGGGGATCTTCCCCACCCAGGGATCAAACCCGTGTCTCCTGTATCTCCTGCATTATAAGCAGATTCTTTACTTGCTGAGCCATTGAGAAAGCCCTTACTTACTGAGTTCCTTGTAAATGTGTTCTAAACTGGCAGTTGAGTCCAGGTTGGAATATATTTTGTTTTTTACAAACTCTTAAAATTAAGAGAGAGAGACTGGGCACCCTTTCCTTTGTAGGTAATGGTTTTTGAGAAAGTTCTGCGGGCTGGCTGCATCTCACATTCAGACTTAGGTTCCATGCAGATGCCGGCAGCCCCACCTCACCTTGGACCCTGTCCTTGCAGAGGGTCTGGCCATCTCCTAATGGCCACAGGGCGTGTTTCTCAGTTCTCATCTGATTTGACCTTCCTTTGCAATTTGACATGGACCTTGGCTGCCTCCTTGAAGCATTACCTTCTTGGGCCCCGGTGATGTTTCTCCTCCCCTGGGTGTTCCCTGCCACTGTCCTTTGGGGGTTCTTCTCTGCTGCTTAGCTGTGAGTGCAGGTGTGGTCTAGCAAGTGACCTCTGTTCTCCTGTCACTGATTTCCAAGTTTGGCTGTAACTCTTCTCTCTGTCTTCAGGGCAGCCGCGTTCCAGCTGCCCCTGGATTTTCCATGGGATTGACTGCAAATATCAAACTCAGAGTGTCACACACATGCATTGACTTTCTCCTGAAACCTCTTCCTTCTTCCATATTCCCGCTCTTGGGCATGGTGTCACCTCCTGTCGAGTTAAATGCACTGGAGACTCAAGTCAACCTCCTTCACCCCCAATGTGTGTAATACCAAGCCCTTTTCCTTACTCTAAGGTTGGTATTTTTCTTCAAACTGAGCTGATTCTACTGTCCTTCAGAGACAGTCTGTACCTTTCCTCATGCAGACAGATTCCCCAGGACTCTTGACCTATTCCATTCGTCTAATAAATCTTGTTTACCTGTTTGTCTCCCCCTTGATGGATAGAACTCAGCCATCTGCAAGCAGAATAGTACCTTGGAACTATGTAGTCTAGTGGAAGTGTGTGAATACTATTCCGAGGCTGATGGGTGTGCTACCTTTTACGTTCAGAGTTGGGGCTGGGATATCAGTCTGTGGACTTCCTGCTTCTGAGAACCCTGTTTCAGTGATGCCTATCATTTGGGTGCTTTAAGTTGGTGTGACAGTTATGAAGGTGATAGAGGGCAGGAGGCAGTTTTGGTTCTGTGGGAAAAATACAGACTTCCAGAACATTGCTCTAAGGATCGGGTAAGACTCATGCATCAGGAGCTCCCAATGAGAAGCAGGTTCTCCGTCGTAATAGGTTTTGGGCAGCTCCCCACTGCCAGGGCTGGACAAAATGCTTGCATGCAGCAACTGAGAGAAATGGTCTTTGGCTAAATGGCAATTGACCGGAGTCACAATCCTCGCGTATTTCTTCACTCCTCCAATGTAAGTGTGAAGGTCATCTCAGAGGTGGAGCTCAGGTGAAGGCAGTGGCTGTGCTTCAGTTCTGCAATGTCGGTTGAAAGACTTCAGTCTCAAGTTGACTCTCCCTCACTTCCAGAACTAGTGGGAAGGAATTGGGAAGGGGTGACGTCACTGACGGCATTCTAATGACCATTTCCTACTTCTGCAGTTGGGGCAAGGTACCTGACTTCCCTATTTCTCAAACTTCCCCAGGACAAGAAAGTTCTGTATTCAAAATGGGTAGAGTCCCAGACAGCTTATTAAAAAGCAGAGACATTACTTTGCTGACAAAGTTCTTTCTAGTCAAAGCTATGGTTTTTCCACTTGTCATGGATGGATGTGAGAGTTGGACTGTAAAAAGAGGCTGAGTGTCGAAGAGTTGATGCTTATGAACTGGGTGTTGGAGAAGACTCTTGAGAGTCCTTTGGCCTGCAAGGAGATCAAACCAATCAGTCCTAAAGTAAATCAACCCTGAATATTCATTGGAAAGACTGATGCTGAAGCTGAAGCTCCAATACTTTGGCCACCCGATGTGAAGAGCTGACTCATTGGAAAGGATCCTGATGCTGGGAAAGATTGAAGGTGGGAGGAGAAGGGGAAGACAGAGGATGAGATGGTTGGATGGCATCATTGACTCAATGGAGATGAATTTGAGCAAGCTCTGGGCAATCATGAAGGACAGGGAAGCCTGGCGTGCTGCAGTCCCTGAGGTGGCAAAGAGTCAGAAGTGACTGAGCGACTGAACAACAAAGGGTCCCAGAAACCAGCCGTTGCCCTAGGCTTGTCCTTACTGGGAAGGCTCAGAGACTCAACTGTAAGCTAAGATAAATAAGTAAAAAGACATAAGGCAACCTTGTTGAAGTAGGTATGTCAGGTATATTTGCTCCCAGACAGGTAGAAATATTCTATATGCAGATAAAATTAAACAACACGTAATTATTGCTGATGTTAGTCTCTCCTCTTCCTGCAGCTAAATATGTCACATGATTTTTGCTAATCGCCCCAACTACAAATTTCAATAACATCTCATTTGGTTTTTCTGCTGTCTTATTAGAAAACTTGAAATCTGGTTACAGCCTATGTAAATAATTGATATAAGAATGATAGCACTGTTTCATCTGTGTATTCCACATGTACATTTTCTGTGAGATTTTTTTAGCATTATACTGCTAGGCACACAGGGCCACATATAAAGGAGCTGCACTTTGCTTTGAGAGGAAAGAATGAGCCCCTGGGGAGTTGGTGGAAATATAACAGTTCTAAACCAAGGTTTGAAGTGACAGTGCAATGCTGGATTTTATTTTTCTGCTCCTTAAAGTCTATTTTTAAAGTTTATCTTGTCTTGTAACTATATACCTACATATTGGAGATAAGAATGGAAGAGGGGCAGCTGGCAATAAATTTATGACTGTGTTTACATAAGCTTCAGTCTTCTGATTACTGAGGTATGTCAAAGAAGTCATGCCTGAAATGTCTTGCAACATCTTTCTCCATGCCAACCCCAATACTGGGTGTAAGTTTAGGTCAGATTACCTCTTATGTATTGTCGGAGATTATTTTGAAGATGTAATGAGTTATTTCTTACAAAATATTTAGAATAGTGTCATAGAAAACCCTAAATAGTGCTTGCCATCTTATTGTTAAATGCTCTTGTTTATTTTTAACAAAATTGTATTTAAATCTTACTTTTGATTTAAAACTCAGAATTCCTCTGTTAACTGGATTTCAGGGTTTTTTTTTTGGTTGAAATTTTCTTTTGAGATCCTTTGTTTACTTTTATAGGGTTAGGCTACAAAACAAACTAATAATATATATTACCAATAATATACTTAAAAAATTTTTAAATTGAAGCATAGTTGATTTACAATGTTGTGTTAGTTTCTGGTATACAGCAAAGTGATTCACTTATACATATACATATATTCTTTTTTCATATTCTTTTTCACTATAGGTTATTATAAGATATTGAATATAGTTCCCTGTGCTATACAGTAAGATCTTGTTGTTCATCTATTTTATATACAGTCATTATTAGGTTTTTTAAATTACAAATTTCAACAAAGTCTCATCTGATCTTTCTACTGTCTTGTTAAAACACTAATGGTCATCTGGTTACCTCCTATGTGAATAATTGGTGTGAGTGATAACACTGTCTCTTTTATGTTTTCCACATACATATTTTCTGTGATACTATTACTTTTAACATTGCTGTGTTATGTTTGATTATGGAACACTTCCACACAGTCAAATAACTCTGCCTTTGGTTTTCATAATTTGTTCTAATTCTTAGACCTTCAAATGCTATATTTCCCCCAAAGTTTAGATTAAAATGCCTATCCTTTTCCTTAGCTTTTAAATGATTAAAATGTTTAATATAAATTATTTTTAAGTTCCCATATTTTTCTTGTATAATTCTTGTCCCTTTGTGAGTTGTATTGTAGCAAGAGGAGGCTTATCTTGCCCCTGGGAAAACAAACTTATAAAGTGTCCATCATTTGCCTGCCTAGTAAGAAAGGGAACTGAATTAAACTCAGATCTCTGTCTCTAAAGCCCAGACTCTTAACCAACATAATAAGAACATGTCATAACAGTTGCTCTTAAAATTGAGTATATGGCATGGAAAATGGCTTTAAGTTAATTTTTCTCTATATTACACCTGGTGATCCCAGTTTATTTTCTTAAGTGTTTGTTAAGCTCCTAATATGTTCCATACACAGTGTTAGGTAGAAGTTCAACAGGGATAAATATAAATAGTGTCCCTCTTGAAGAGTTTATAGCTTCTTGTTCATAGAATTTTTACGGTGTTTTTACTGATTAAATTTTCTGTTTAATCGGCTCTCTTCTGGTTTATGAGACCATAATATTATTATCACACTGTAGTACTGTTAAAATATGAAAAGAAATTTTAACATTTTTGCCCATTTCTGCCAGATGAATCTCAATTATTTGCCATGATATTCCTTGAACTTTGGTATTGATTTAAAACTGCACAGCCTATCAACTAGAATACATTTTAATCTTTACTATAGTTAGTTTTCTCTAATTAGTCTTGAGCGTGGTTAAATCCTTCATTGTTAGCGTCTGACATAGCTTCTCATATTAATGAATAGTTACCAAGTACCAGAGGTTTTTCTTCGTCTTTCCTCTAAGGTTCACACTCGATCTCTGGAATGAATATATGCTTTCCTCATATTCATAACGCGAGGATCTAAGGCACCACATGCCCTACAGATGTGGTCGTTCCAGGCCAGAGCAGTCCTGGCTGGCTTTAGGTTTCTTTCAGACTTTCTTATAAAAACCTTAGATAGGCTGTAACAAGTTATCCCTTCATCTGCTCCTGTGATAACCAAGGTTCCTTATTGACATGGAAATCTGGTGAGACCAGTGATGAACTGATTGCTGGACATTCATTTCTGCCTGTCCCTCGGTGGTCCTGACAGCATCAGGATGTTGTACTTCTCGAGAGATTTATTCAGTAAACACTGTATCCCGGAAGCCACTTGTCTTCAAGCCACTTATATTAGGAACCATCTCTTGTCATTTACTGAGATGGAGAAGGGCTTCCCTGGTGGCTCAGATGGTAGCTCATTAATGAGATGGAAAAAGATGGTATTCCTGCAGGGGTGGCTATGATTACGAGAGCCCTCAAGTAGAGAGTGCTCAGGAGAGGTGAAGTTGAGCCGTATGGAAGAACATGGGAAGCTGGGGGTGTTTGAACAAAATTGGAGCCTCCTTGGGTATGTTTTAAAGGAAACTGCAGATTTGACTGGCCAGGGAGTGAGGCAGATATATGGTGCCTTTTAATTGGGAAGCTGGGTCGTGACTATGCCCTTTTGTTCCAGGCTCCTAAAAATCAAGGTGTCTTTCATGATGGTCACAAATATACCAGCAACGTGGATATATAAGTAGATGGTACTGAGTTGGGAGAATATTCTTCAGAGAACTTTTGTGTGCTTGGGCACATCCATGCTGGTGTCTTGGAATTAAGCGTAAAGCCGAGATGCCCTCGACTGGAATTGTGACTCGTCGCCTTCCGTGAGAAAACGTCACACGGAGTTGCGGGCAGACACTGGCAGGTCGGACTGTTTGCCCTTTGCCTCCTCAAGTGGCTGGTACATTTGTGTCCCCAGGAGGAAGAGTTCCTGCAGGACATGCAGTGGCTTTTGAAGTTGAGTTTCCTGTAATAGGAAGAGTGTTTTCTGTATTTGGAGACAAACGGAACTGAACATTATTTTCCTTTTAGGAGCTGTCTTATAGTCATTTTTTGAAATTTTGAGTTAGAAGTCGTATAACAACCCAGGTTCCATCCCTGGGTCAGGAAGGTCCCCTGGAGAAGGGAATGGCTACCCACTTCAATATTCTTGCCTGGAGAAGTCTATAGACTTCTCCTATAGACAGAGGAGCCTCGAAGACCACAATCCATGGGGTCACAGGGAATAGACACCACTGAGCGACTAACAGACATAACTCTCATAAACATAACTAACAACTTTACAGAGAGTTTGACATATTAACCGTTTAAAAAATTATAGTGACGGGAACTTTAGCAGACTTTCTGAGTTCATACAAATAGATAAGTTTACCATGTAAACTGTTGGCTTTGATGTTTTCTTTTGAGGGCAGAGATAAAGTGCATTAAATTTAAATTTGAGATCATAGGTTTTAAACAATTTTTTGAAATGTTGCTTTATTTTTGGACACATACTAAGAAATGTGATCAGTGCTTCATGTAGCTCCTTTAAGAGCTAATAGTTTTAATGAAAATGTCAATCAGTTAATCTTTATGACTGTTGAAGACTATTGCTACTGTATCTTTTATTAATTTTTGAGTAATAATTATTATTGTAGAAATATAGAAAAAATTTTAAAGCAAAAAATAAAAAATCACCCAGCATCCTCCTACCCATGAGTAATCGCTGTATCACTTGTCTTGTCCTTTTCTGTGTTGTGTGTGTACACAGGTATGTGCATTCCTGCATGTGTGCATGTGGATGTATGTGTTTTTAATTAAATTGGGAACAACATACTGATACAGTTTTATGTTCACCTTTTTTCACCCTGTCAATAGCTGACAGTTTGGGGTATGTGTTCCCTGAACTATTTTTATGCACATGCATACACAATGTGAAATGTAAAGAAAGCTTTAAGAAAACAAATTAGAGACATTAGGCTTTTGTTACTCAGAGATATGTGGTAATAGCTCCTTATCCTGTGAGTATGTATACATCCTGGTTCTTTTAAATGTTTGCACCATGTTCCACACAAAATTTCAGTTTTATCAAGGTTTCCCTATTATGTCCTTTTACATAAATACATGTAGAATCTTGTAGGATAGATTCCTAGAAGTAGAATTACTGGGTTAAAGGTCATGCACACACGTTTTCCCAGGTAGTGCCGAATTTCCCTTAAAAGGGTCTTACCTGTCTCTGTTCTGGGCTTCCCTGGTAGCTCAGAGGTTAAAGCGTCTGCCTGCAATGCGGGAGACCTGGGTTCGATCCCTAGGTCGGGAAGATCCCCTGGAGAAGGAAATGGCAACCCACTCCAGTATTCTTGCCTGGAGAATCCCGTGGACGGAGGAGCCTGGAGGGCTACAGCCCACGGGGTCGCAAAGAGTTGGACACGACTGAGCGACTTTCACTTTCACTTGTGTCTGTTCCAATAAAATGCACTGTATCCTCATTGGCACCGAAAATGGCCAGTCTCTAATTTTTTTCCAACTTGAGAGTTAAAAAATAAAACAACAGACCACTTATGCTTAATTTACATAATTACATGTGTCTAATTTACACTTCCCTAATAATTTAGTGTGTTTGAATGTCTTCATGTACTCCTTAGCCCTGTGTCTTTCAGTTATGTATTGCCCATTTTTCTAGTTTCTTATTGATTACTTATTGATTTCTTATAGGATATCTTTGATATTGACTTTTTGTCTGTTATATATGTTGCAAGTATTTTTTCCCCAGCAGGTCTTCTAACCTGCTTTATCTTTAGCCATGCAGGAATTTTAGATTATGTAATAAAATCTGATATGGTTTCTGAAGGTCAGGATCTTATTTAGGAAAGACCATACCTTCACATTTATAACGTATAAATTATACAGTTTTGTAACTTTAACGTTTAATTTGAGCTAGATTGGTGGACCTCTACTATTCCTTTTCCCTGTAGATTAACCATGAAAACTGGTATATTTTTGTACGGAATTTTTATGATTTACCAAAGCAATTCTGTATAATAATAAACCGAGTTAAAACTGAATGATGGAAATTTACATGTCCTAGATACGTTTTTCTTGAGGATCTTCCAGTTTTTCTCTAGCTCCCATTTATTAATAGTTTGTCTTTTCAGATTGTGTTTTCTGTCAAATCATCTCCTTCTCCCACTGAGTCCCAAAGTTTCATATGTAAATTAGATAGCCAGTGAGAACTTTTTGTATGATGCAGGGAACCCAGGGCCAGCGCTCTGTGAAGACCTGAAGGGGTGGGGTGAGAGGGTGTGGTTTGGGAGGGAGGGGGCTCATATATGCCTATGGTCGATTCATGTTGATATATGACAAAAACCATCTCAATTTTATAAAGTAATTATCCTCCAATTAAAATAAATACTTTAAAAAGATTGTGTTTTATGGTTACTTTAGAGGTCCCAGGACTCGGGGCTGGGGGTCAGGGTGACTCAGAAGGTGTCACCAAGTCAGTTCTGCTTTCCTCTGTAATGTTTTATTTGAGAATAAAGATGTTGCTTTTAAAAAAGAAGCATACCTACTGATTTGCTAATGTGTTTGATATTTGGGGAGCAGGGCAGGTAAAAGCAGCCTCTTTTTGCCTGGAGGGGTCCAGAGGGGCAGCACTTCCAGGACTTGGCGTTGATCCTGCGTGTAGTCTGTGGCTTCTGGAGTGAGGATTCCTTGCCTCGGGGACCGGCGCTGAGCTCCCTGGGCAGGCCTGGGCTCCGCCTCACCCTGCTTCCAGCCCTATCCTGTTACAGTTATAAAGTATGTTCCATGGCTTGACCTTCTACTCTAGAACACTTTGCACGCTATTATTCCACATTTCCTCCTGAATACCTTTCTCATCTGTCCACCGGGATGTAGTTAAGCAGAAGCAATAAATACTTCAGAGCATAAATATTTTTGTTAAGCACTAAAGTGCTTTTCTAAATCTGTGAGCACAAAAGTGGCATGGAAAATTACTGAGTACATTCTAAGCTCCGGACCAAGAATGCCAGGAGAGTTTTATTTTTATGTTTAGAAAAGAAGCATGAAGTGTTGTTTGTCTGCGGGTGTGAAAAAAGTATTAAAATAGCATTTGCTAACCATGTTGTGAAGCTTTTTTCCTGCCCTATCTTAACTGGATAAGTTCAGTCTTGTTTAAATATGTTTTCTCCTGGAGTAGATGGATGGCAGTCTTTCTTATTTGGATTCCTTTGAGTTACTGCAGACGTTTTGACTCTTTAATTCTTATGCCTCATCTTAATGTTACTGTTTTTCAGACATTAACAAATAAAGTTTAGTTGTTAGTGTCACCCTTCAAATTTATTTATTTCTTGAGTGCTTTTTTTGTTTTTGTCTTTGGCTGCTCTGTGAAGCTTTTGGGATCTTAGTTCTGTGAGCAGGGATTGAACCTGGGCTGTTGGCAGTGGGACCCCTGAGTCCAAACCACTGGACCACTGGGGAATTCCTTGAGTGCTAATTTTTTACCACCTTTCCTCCAGCTGTAATAGATATATTAATAGAAAACTCATGAGGGTTTATTTGTGGTCAGAATACCCTAACCGCTTTATATGTATTGTCTCATTTAATCTGTCATGGTGCTGGTGGTAAAGAGCCCACCTGGCCAACACAGGCAACGTAAGAGAAGAGGGTTTGAGCCCTGGGTAGGGAAGATCCGCTGGAGATGGAAATGGCAACCTACTCCAGTATTCTTGCGTGGAGAATCCCATGGACAGAGGAGCCTGGCAGGCTAAAATCCATGGGGTCCCAAAGAGTTGGACACACCTGAAGAGACTTAGCATTCTACCCTGTGAAGTGTAGTGACTATTATTTTTATCTTACAGATGAGAATATTGAGGTTCAGAGAAGTCAAGATAGTTTGCCTAAGATTTTACAGCTAGTTAAAACTCAAGCTTAGTATTCAAATTTAGGACTTTCTTACATCAAAGCCCAAGCTCTTAACTCTTAGTAATGTCTTTAGATTTTTTTTTTAGGATGTGTGTCCATCCTTTTCTGTCATGAGGCTAAGGAGAGGGAATCTCTTCATCACCGGTGATGGTCCCAGTTCTCAGACTGTCGTTGCTTGATCTAAAGTGAGTTGTTAAGTAACCTTCATGATCTATTTAGTTTTGTGAGCTGGGCAAGAGAAATTCCAGGTCTTGTAGGCATCTCTTTCCTTTAGGTTCACTTGTGGTGAAGATGACACACTGTCATTGTTGCTAATTATACTTCATTCCTTCCTTCCCTTGAATCTTGTCAAGGAACAGAATCACCCACCCTCACTTCCTCTCTTTCATCCAATAGTGCAGTGGAGACTCTTGGTCTTAAAATGTCAGGAGAGGCCATTCTTCCTTTAGAGATGCAAGTATTTTGTCAGCTTTCATTCTCTCCGCCTTGCTCCTGTTCAGTTAAGAGCTTCTGTGTGATCAGTTTCCTAACATCATCCCTTTCTACTCCTTCAGAAAAAAGAGCAACAGCTCTAACTTCTTAGATGATAGAACACAGTGGCGCATACTGTTTTTTGGTTAGCTCGGCAGGTAAAAGAGGTATATCCAGAGTTTGCTCGTATTTTGACCAGCGAACATTACAGTGTAGGTTATATGGCAGGAATCACCCCACCTCTGTAACCTTGGGGACCATCAGTAGGCTGCCAAGACCACTCCTGTAACATAAGGAAGAGAGAAGGAGGAAGAGGAAGGCGCTGAAGATGGGAGAGAGGACACTGGTGGAGCGTCCCAGCAGTTTTATATTTGGTTGTCATGTGAGTTGAGTGCCACTGGTTTAGAAGCTGTCCTTATTTTCTTTGATGCAATAAGAATGTGTTCTGTATAAGCTCCTCTCAATATAATCATTCTGCCAATATTTCCGATTTGAGCAGCTTCTCATCCTGTGTGTGTGACCTTGTACATAAAGTAGGTCTAACACATGGGCCAGCGGATCAACTT
This sequence comes from Capricornis sumatraensis, assembly GCF_032405125.1. NCBI lineage: Eukaryota > Metazoa > Chordata > Mammalia > Artiodactyla > Bovidae > Capricornis > Capricornis sumatraensis. The sequence continues at coordinate 76,328,483 of NC_091082.1, forward strand.
GGAGCAGAGCATCACCACTGATCTCGCTGTGTCTCTGAGGAAATGAAAATCGTGTTTAAAACGTAAATGTCTTGCTTAGTGTTCTGGTTTTTTAAGACTAAGATCTACTGTAATAAATAAGCCTTTTGTTGGAGGAGGGTGGTGTATGTGGGAACAATGATGCTTGGAAGGAAAAAGGTGCAAGTTTGCTGTGGCAGGCTACGCAGCTGAGTACCCATCTCATCTGGTCTCCTTCCAAAACTAACTTTCCATGTTCCAAAACTTTCATTGTATGTTTCCGGAGGTGGGGGGCGGGGTGGGAAGTGTGGGAGGATGCAGTGGTATTTTATCAAGGCCGGTGAATAAAAGTTGGAATATTTCAGCAGCATTGCCCATCTACAGCCACTGTAGATCTCTTAAAATCGCAGTTTTATCCGTGAACTAATATGACATTATGGCATCATGAGAACATATAAGATGAGGCTTGGTTTTCGAAATTTTCCAGGTCATTCCTAGTTCTATATCATTATTGTAATAAAATCTATAGAGTTTTAACACCTATTAAAGAAAATTGAAAAGCAAATTGTTCCTACCTGAACAGGAGGGGAGTTTGGGGGAGAATGATACATGTATAGGTATGGCTAGCAGAAGGCAATGGCAACCCACTCCAGTACTCTTGCCTGGAGAATCCCATGGACAGAGGAGCCTGGTAGGCTGCAGTCCATGGGGTCACACAGAGGCGGACACAACTGGAGCGACTTAGCAGCAGCATAGGTACGGCTGAGCCCCTTCGCTGTTCACCTGAAACTGTCACAACGCTGTTAATTGGCTGCTGTTGTCATTGTTCAGTCGCTAAATCGTGTCCAACTCTCTTGCGACTCAGTGGACTGTAGTACTCCAGACTCCCCTGTCCATGGGACTTCCCAGCAAGAATACTGGAGTGTGTTGCCATTTCCTTCTCCAGGGGTTCTCCCCAACACAGGGGTTGAAAATGTGCCTCCTGCCTTGCAGGTGGATTCTTTACCACTAAGCCACCAGGGAAATCCTAATGAGAAATAGACTTCCCTGGTGGCTCAGACGGTAAAGCGTCTGTCTACAATGTGGGAGACCCAGGTTCGATCCCTGGGTTGGGAAGATCCCCTGGAGAAGGAAATGGCAACCCACTCCAGGACTATTGCCTGGAAAATCCCATGGACAGAGGAGCCTGGTAGGCTACAGCCCATGGGGTCGCAAAGAGTCGGACACGACTGAGCGACTTCACTTCACTTCACTTTACTTCACTTCCAGTACAAAATAAAGTGGTTTTTTTTTTTAAAAAAAAAACAAAAACCAATTGCTCCTATGGCACTGAATATGGGATTAGGCCATATTAAGCAAATTGTATTTCTTAAAGTAGCAGAAATATAACTAAATTCTGACACGGTTCATGGTATTGTCACTTGTATATACAAAAAGGGAAACACTTATGTTGTCTGATTTCTAGCTAATGAGGTTTTGACCAGTATGGTATGAAAGGGCTAAACTTTTGAACCTGAACTTCGGTAGTGATACAGTTACTAATAGCGCTCTGTCAGGGGTAATTGTTACAGTAGCAACTGCTTTATTCTGAGCTAGGTCATCAGTTCCCAGGGAAATGCTTGTCTTGGGAGAAAAGGTTAAATTCAAGGTTACAGGTGAAACATTTTTTTCCCTCTCAAAGCTTTATTGAGAAACCTAAGTGATTCTTAAAAGTTTAGCTCTGGAAGGGACTCAGATTGGCTGTGGAAGTGGTCTGTCCTGCCCTGTAGCCATTTTGTAGGGGGAACAACTTTGTATCTGCTCAGAGCCTTTAGGCTGGAGGGGAGAGAGGAGCTGGGTATTGGGGCCAAAGTACTTTACTGCTAAAGGGTTGGTTATTGACTTGTAGTTTACTACTAATAGCTGACATTTATTGAACACATACCATATACCACATACTGAGCTGTGTTGTTAAATCTAAATCCTCTGAACAGCCTTTTAAGCTGTATGCTACTGTTAACCTTCATTTTAGAAGCTTAGAAAACTGAAGTTGGTCAGGTTGGTAAACGATCAAGTTAGGACTTGAACTTGGGTATTTATTTCTGGCTCCAAAGAATGTCCTGGAATAAGCCCTTAGCTTCAGTTCTCTCTCCTTGATCATTTGTTCAGCCAACCAGCACAGCTGATTTGATGCCTGCTTCACATAAGCGCTCCACAAAACTCTGAAGCTCCAAAATTGAATGTGAGATGGCCCACGACCTTGAGCAGATCAGGACTGAGTGACATGTTGAAATAAGTACTGTGAGACAGAGGACCCATGCCCAGGGCTGCAAAAATCCAGAGAAGAGACATCAGACCTTAGAGAGGGGCAGTCTAGAAAAGTTTCCTGGAAAGACGACACCAAACGAGTCCTGAAAGACAAGTAGGAATCAACTGGGTGAAGGTTGTAAAGAAAGTAGGACCTCTCAGAGGCCAGAGCACTTAAGGACTTGGTGGTTAGGAAGGGTATGCTGGGTTCCTGCCTCTTGCAGGTGATGGGTGCAGGTGGGGAGGGCAGAATACACTGGGAAGACAGTTAGGTATGACTCTGCCACTTCCTAGCTTTGTATCCTTGAGCAAAGTCTCTACCTCTTCAATCCTCAGTTTCCTCATCTGTAAAATGGGGATAAATAATATAGCTATCCCATAGGGCTATTATAAGCATTAAATGACCATGAACCAAGACTGCTTAGCCCAATGTTTGACTTGAAGCTTGGTTTTAGAATTTTTCCAAATGCTCTGTTCATTGAAGCTGCAGTTATTAATCACCATCATTAACACCATCATTCTCTAACTCCTCCTCAATATTTAAGGAAGGCAAAGACCAGATCTTAAAGGGCCTTCCTTATAAAACCATATTTAGTCTTTGGGAGCAGCCTTTAGCCATACCAAAGACTAGGGAAAATTCAGATGACTTTGAATGCCATAGTGGGAGGGAGAGTGAATTTCATATTTTGTGAAGTGACAGCAGGCTCATTTTGATAAGCACATTCCATCATAGCAGAGTCAATAGCCTGATGTGATGTCAGTGCTTACTTGGGGAAATTTGTAAGGAGAAAAAAGCAATAATATTACTATGTGTCAATTTTGCAAAAATCTTCTTTTTATAAAAAGAAAATTATTTACTTATTTGATTGTGCCAGGTCTTAGTTGCGGCATGCAAATCCTTAGTTGTGGCCTGTGGGATCTAGAGCCCCGACCGGGGATCACACCTGAGCCCCCAGCATTGAGAGTGCAGAGTCTCAACCACTGGGCCACTGGGGAAGTCCCTCAAAAACTCTTCTTAAACACAGCTCTCAAACCCCTTTCCAGAGAATACTCGTTACCCTCCCTGATTTTTAAGCTTTCATTCTCACTAGATTATGAGCTTCCTGAAGACAAGAACCAGATTGTATGCATCTTGATATCTGCGGTGTCTACAGGGTTGCTCAGTGGAAATGAGTTGAATTAGAGACAGTTAATGGTGTTCCTTAGTGTTCTGGTATTTGTCAGTAAACAAGCGCAGCTGTCCTTAAGAAAAAAGGTGAGACTTAATGCTGCTGCGTTATTTGGTGATTTTTATGTGCTCAGCTGTGATACTCCCCTACTTGGATGCTTTAGTGATTTCGATCTTTTGTGTACTGTACAGACAGTTGTTTTAGAGATTAAGGTATTTTATGGTAGGTGAGCTTCTAGAGGACAGCAGAGCTGTGTCTGTTTTGAGGAGTTTTATCTCTGCTATCTAGCACGGTGCCTGGCACATTGTAGGTCCTTGATAAATATTGGTAATAATAAATTTCTTTTAAAAAATGTGTTGTTAGGCCATTGCCCTGAAATACAATCTCAACAAATTTGACTCTTACTGACTTCTCTTGGCTTGATCGTGGGAGGGTAGCCTTCGGTCAGTACAAAATTTGAGTTTGGAGAGAAACGCCCTTCCGTCTCAAAGGTCGGCTTAGATGCTGTTTGATGTATACAGAGCCCTCACTTTCTCGCGGAGGCACCGTTGGCTCGGTGTTGTAAAGGTAAGGTCTTTGGGCTGAATGGGTTCAGTGCGTCGGGTGTGGACTTCCGGTGCCGGCTCTGTTTCGTATCCGTTTGCTCTCCTGACTCTAAGTGGAGTGTTGGAGGGATGTCCCGGCCGAGCGGGAAAGCCGTCCTGCAGGGCTCTCCCCTCACCCTCAGATGAGCCGACTGTGTGGCCTGAAGACCACACCCATAGCATCCTCTGCCGCCTCTTCCCAGGCAGGTCAGAGAGAGGCCTTCACCCAGAGCCGGTTTCCCTTCCAGTCCCAGTTTAGCGTGTGACCTGGCAACACAGTGCTTTCCTACCCTTTCCCTCTGTTATCTGCACAGTGTAGGTTGGTTGAGCTGCTTTTTCCTATTGCTTTCATAATTGGATTTCACAGTCCTTGATTCACCTCCCTTAACTGTAGGCTAGTTTTTGAAACCTCTCAGTAAGTTTTGTCTAGTCTTTCTTTTCCTTTTCTCTCCTTTTTCCTTTTCTAGGTGTATGTGAGCTACCCACAAATTGGTGACTTCAGGATATGCCTTGGAAAATAGGCATAATTTACTTTAATTTTGTTATTTTATCTTTTTACTGATGTGTATGTGGCTTTCCTGGTGGCTCAGCTGGTAAAGAATCCACCTGCGATGCGGGAGACCTGTGTTCAATCCCTGGGTTGGGAAGATCCCCTGGAGAAGGGAACGGCTACCCACTCGAGTATTCTGGCCTGGAGAATCCCATGGACTGTATATCCATGCAGTCACAAAGAGTCGGACACAACTGAGCGACTTTCACTTACACATAGCTGATTTACAATGCTGTGTCAGTTTTAAGTGAACAGCAAAGTGATTTAGTTTTTATATATGTGTGTGTGTGTATATATATTCTTTTTCAGGTTCTTTTCCCTTATAGATTCTTACAAAACATTGTGGTGGTTCACTGGGCTATATAGTAGGTCCTTATTGGTTAAATTTGTTTTAATACTGACACTGGCTTAAGAGGCGTGGGTGCAATGCCATTTGCGTTCGCTTTTGCACTTACCCTTGAGAATATAAAAGCATACTGTTTTTTTCTGGTATTAAGATTTTAAAAACTCAGCTTTATTAGGGGTATAACTGACATGTAAAACTGTAATGTTCTTTTAGAATGAGCGTGATAGTGATTTGATATACATGTATACTGTGAAAGGGTTCCATGCATCCAGTTAATGAACACATCCGTCACCTTATGTCTTTATCTGGTTTTTATTATTTGGTTGGTAGAATGAAAAGATGCTTTGGAGAGTTTGACCAAAGTGCAAAAATGGACATGAATAGGTAGAAGGTTGGTACCTCTGGTGACAGTGGTTCAGCTTTTCCAGATTCCGTGAGAAGTGTCAAAGCTAAAACTTGGGATGTGCCAATTTTTCATGTAAGCGTCTAAGAACTTCCCCACATTTTGGTTTATTTTTTTCAGTCCTACAGTATCAAGATTGGCCTCTGTTCATTAGTAGGAGGAGTTTCAGGATCCAGGGAGGTTGTTTTTGTTTTTGAAACAGAGGAGGAACAATAGTGGCAAACTCCAGGCATGTGTTTAGAGCAAAGGAGCACACAGAGTGAGGACCTGGCTTTTCGCCTTCCAGTCCCTCCAATCTCAGTTCTTTCTTCTCCTCTTGACCCTGGGTCATCTAGCAACTTTGTTCCTCTCGTCCTAATTCTAGGAACTTTAAGAGTGCATTCCTCTTAAGTGGTAATTAGCTGTATTCCACACTGTCAGTTGGTCTTGAGCTCTGAGCTCCATGTCCATGGGCAGAGACTGACTTCCCTCTATTCCTCCAACCTCTAGAAGAGTCATAATGAAGGCTCATCCTGTAATGTATGATGGGAGATGGGACACCACACGGCCAAGTGGAGACCATGTGAGCTCCATTGCTAGCTAGTGAGCTGTCTTAGGTGAGTTACTTAAAACTTGGGGAGCTTCAGTTTACTTATCTATAAAATGGGTATGATGCCTAGTAGAAGGTTGGTGATGTGAGTAATGGAAATAATATATACACAGAGTTTAGTGTGGAGGAAATGCTCCATAAATGGTAAGTGTAACGTCTGGCTTTTGGCCATGAACACTTAGTGATCAGCTCTCATTGACCTTCACTCATTGACCCAGAGTGGTTCCAGCATCTGTACACATCTGTCCTCAAGGAATCACCACTTACATATAAAAGCTGGAGGTCTTCAGTGCCCCCTGGTCATCCATCTTCATGGATTTAGACTCAGTGCAGAATCACTTGTATTTCCATTTAGATTAGCCTCTGTAGTATCTGAATGGTGGAGGTCAGGAGTTGGAGGTCTAAGTCAACTGTATTTCAGATTTCTCTCCCCACTCACTTCTCCCAGCTCAGGGTCCATGGGCCCTTCTTTGTCCAGTCTAGCTTCCTCTAATGAGACCCTGTTCTTCGGTCACAGACATCCTGAAACCAAGCGGGATGCTCCTCTTCTCACTCACTCAAGGAATCCCAAAGGCTGACTTTGCAGTGTTCAAGGGGACCTTTTCTTCCTGGAGAAACATTCCTCTTTTCTCAGCCTGGGAGGCTTCAAGGTACCTTTTGTCTTGACCCCTAGGAGAGACAGGAGCTGACTTTTAAGTGCTCAGAATAAAAATTACAGAACACAGTTAAGTGTTCAGTAACGTAGCTTGGCTGCTGCTGCTGGTGGTGGGAGTAAGGGCTTGAGCTCTTTTATAGTGGATCTTTCTTTCCACCATCCTTTCAGAGTGATTAGACTCATGAGTACTCTGGTTAGACTCAGTCCAGTGCTTTCTATTCATATGAATGTGTAAGTAGTGTTTACGGCTAAGCCCAGGGTGTTGAGATTGCATCTGCTTTTTCAAACACAGTTTGATTTTTCCTTGAGTTAGTAAATGCTTTCCCTTTCCCTTCGCTGGCTTTTCTTTAATTGCCCCACACACCTCCAGTGGCTTTGTGAAACTCCTGTTATACAACTTTCCACATGATCCAGTCTTGTCGGATAATTTCACACCCCTCTCCTTTCCCTCTTCCCTCCTGGAGACATCTCTTTTGGAGCCCTCTGACTTCCTGTTCCATCTGGACTGGGAGGAGTAACACTTCCTTGTGAAGATGCTCAAACAGTTCCCCTACTTTCAAATCTTCTCTACTCACAACCTACAGACTCACAAAGTAAAACAAAACAACCTACCCACCCCAGCAAACAAAACGAAACACCGGCGTGTTGTGCCTCTCAAAGGTAGGCTAGCAGGGCCAATTTAACCTGCTCTCCCAGGTTTTTCCAATCTGGATTTGCTTTTTTTTTTTTTTTTTCTTTGCTGGGGGTTTCTGAAATCCCCTCCTTTCATCAAGCTTGGAGCTTTTAGCATTTGTGTCTTGTTCCTCTCCTCAGTTTGAAGTGATCTTTCAGTTGGGAGAAGAGCATAAACATCTTTATTTTGTCAATTTAAACTCATCAATCTCCTAGCTTCTAGCTGCATATTTGTAGTTACTGATTGGATTCAAGCAACTAGATGGAGCAAGGAATTAAGCCTACGTATTCCAGACTGATTTTATACTTTCTTTTTCCTTTGCCCTATTCTTTTTCTTCATCTGGTACAAATGAAAACAGAACTGGGTTGGTTTGTTTGTAGTTTTTTGGTGTCTTCCTCTAGTGAGAGATCTTTTCCTTCAAGTAAAGATAAGGGATGAGATGGTTGGATGGCATCACCGACTCGATGGACATGAGTTTGAGCAAGCTCTGGGAGTTAGTGATGGACAGGGAGGCCAGGCAGGCTGCAGTCCGTGGGGTTGCAAAGTGTCGGACACGACTGAGCAACTGAACTGAACTGAAAGATATGGGAGACTGCTTGTGTCTGCTATGTTTTCTGTTGAATCATGAGCTCATCTCAATGAAATAAGTTGTAAAGATAGCTTGTCTCACTTCACTTCTGCAACTAGAAAAAGATAAGGGGAATTTAGAGTTAATAAGGAACCACAGAGATAATTAAAGGGCAGCAAGCTAGTACCTAAAAAGAGAAGGTAAGAGAGGAAAGATTAAGTTGGAATCTGAGGCAGTGCATGTCAGAATAAGTGTTAAATATTTGAAGGTGTGATGTAGAGATGATGGCTCACAGTTTCCCTCTTCAAGATGAAAGACTGTAAGAGGAAGTGGGTAAAATTAGAAGTAGAGATTTAAGGGTATTTTACAAAGAAGAAATTTCAACACAGTGAAGATTGTTGTTGGAATGAGTTACTGAAATATGGTCACCCTGGGTAATTTTTCTTTGTTGTGTTTAACCATCATCTGAAAGTTCTAACCTTGTGACTAAGTGCCATTACATTTTTTCCAAATCAGTTCACTCTCCCGTGAGAATGTCCACGAGCAGGTGGTAGAATGGCCTCTTCATTCTTCACTACTTGCCTGTTCGAGCTGCTGTATTAGAATACCCCTTTACCATCTTGACTTAACTGCTCTGGAGAACTAGTGATTATGACAGTGTTTGAGTAAATGAAATGGTTTCAAAACACTGTATGTGATAGTAAGATCAATAGAGTGTTTGAATTTTTATTCTTGTGCTGTATGTGTTCAGACCTTCCATTGCTTCTGTCGCAAATCTTGTGTTTATGTGAAACAAAATGAGCTTGAATGTCACCTTCAGCCAAAAACCTCTCCATCCTTGAAGCTCTTCTTGAGCCACCAACCTCTGTCATTTCCCTTTCTACTTTTTGTAGGTTATCCTAAAGCCTAAAACAGTCTCCAGATGGTTCGTGTGCATTTTCATCTATTCCTTTCCTTCTTGCCCTTGCTCTCTCTGGGCGAATCTCTTTACAGCTGCTCCAAGCATTGGCTGCTCTTGGTTTTTACCCTTACCTAGCATTTCCTATGACTCGGTAGGGAGACAGGGTGTCTTTGCTTGTTCTTTGGGATTTCCCACAATCAGTAGTCTGTGCTGAGTGAATAATAGTTTTTGAGGAAATGATATATAAATATAAGGAAGTATAGTCATTTGATGTTCAGGCCAAGTAATTTCCATAGTTACCTCTTGATGGAGGGCAACATATTCCGTTTCTCAAAAGCTATCCTTAGAACTGCTGCTGTGTTACAGCACTGTACCTCTGGAGAGAGGGGATCCCATTTATTGCAGGCTGGATATTGGGGGGCGTTCTGTTGCCCAGACCTCTTGTCACATGGCACTTTGGGGCTTTGCTGTCTCCCTTTTGGGTTGAAAGTTTCCTTTTCTGAGGCTTTTCAGGTTTGGGGGGAGTTGTGCTGATGGTAACCCAGTAAGAGAAGGAAGCTTTAACTTCATCTTTATACTTTGGACTCCCAAGTTTAATTTCTTTCTATTTTATTGTATAGCTTTTTATTACAGTATTTAAGGAAACAGGTATTTCAGTCATTTTATAGGTGAAGAATTGGAAGTCTTAGCAATTTGTCATGGTTTCTGCATTTTATAGTCCTTTGGGAATTGATTTAGAATTATACAATGAGACTTTTAAAAATGTGTAGCTTTTGACTTGATAACACTCCGTCTTATCTACTGTAAAAAAATGATCAGAGGTCTAGGCAAATCTTCTTTACCAATGGCAAAAAATCAGAACCAAGTTAACATTTCAGCAATGGAGAAATGTTGATCTTTCCCATAGAATATGATGTAACAGTTTAAACTTGTTTTTGAAAAATTTTCAGTAATATGGGTGGATAAAAAGTTGGAGTGAGAAAGAAGGAAACAGCTCAATGTTGTACAATCCCAACTTTGTAAACAAATTTAAAATAACCTAGTTAAAAGAATGGGATAAAATGGGCAAAAGTTTTATATTGATCATGACATTATGAGTGACTTTTATTTTTTCCTTTTAATTTTCTATAATTTCCCATTTTCTTTTAGTGAATTTATAAACACAAAACCTTAAAGATTATTAAAAGTTTTAAAGGGAGAAAAAGAATGACATTTCTAACTCTAATAATTCAAAAGAATGAAAACTCACGCATGTTCCACAACTAAGTGACTTTGAAAATGGCTCAGTTTTGTCAGACTCTTTGTGTCCCCATGGACTATACAGTCTATGGAATTCTCCAGGCCAGAATACTGGAGTGGGGAGCCTTTCCCTTTTCCAGGGGATCTTCCTAACCCAGGGATCGAACCCAGATTTCCTGCATTGCAGGTGGATTCTTTACCAGCTGAGCCACAAAGGAAGCCTTGTGATTAAGTGGCTTTAATTAGTTCTAATTTTGAAAAGGAATGCTTGATCCCAAGTGACTTTTTTCCTTTTGCTTTTACTCAAGGGATGATTATATATGATGCTGAAAACCATATGGTTAGTGAGATAGTGTTCTAAATATTGATATTTATCAAGAGGGCATATATGGCAAATGTGCATCTGGCTGTATAATCTAATGGTGAAAGACTGGACTTTGGAGGGAGCCTCTGGCACCTGCTTGCTTAGGGACCGGCCAGGTTGTGCAGTCTGTTATTTTAGATTGGGATTGTGATGCTTAATTGATATGATGCATGAAAAGTCTTTAGCTCAGTTTTGGCACATAGTAGTTAATCACTCAAATGATGCTATGACTGAAGTGATAAATGACAGCTGATATAATACTACTCCTGAAGGAAGACTGCTTCCAAATTTCCTTCATATAGTATTTAGGAGAGGCAGAGACTAAGTGGTTTAAAGTAAATTTTGTGTGTGTGTGTGTAATACAGTATTAATACTCCAAAAGCTATAAAGACAAGGTAGACATTTTGCTTGCCCTTCATCTCTCTGAGGATGGATGGAAATGTTCTTCACCTTTCTCCGAGCTTGTATAAGCAGAAACGTTCAAGGTGACCGGCTGTGCTGTTTTCCCCCTTTTTTTTTCAACTTTTCCGGGAAGCCAATAGTTATAGAGTTTTTAACGTGTTGCTCTGAGTTCATAGGTTCAGATATTCCTAATTTATTAATAACTGCATGATACCAAAAATAATGTGACAATTATAGAATTTATTTGGTCATAACTCTACTAGGGGTTGTTCTTAGTCCCCACTCTCTGCTATAGATGATGTTTACTGCCGCATCCTTGCATGTAACCTGAAGATCCATTTCTTTTATTTCCAGTTAGTTTCCCCAAAGTGGCACTGCTCAGTCAGAATATGTGTTAATTACAGTGCAGAAGGATTTGGGGTTATAGAAGTTGTGTAAAACATTGTTGGTTCCGGCCCTCTAACAATCTAGTTGAAAAGCTGATATGCACTTATTTTCCCAGGGATTTCTTTCTTTCTTTCTTTCTTTTTCTGTTTATGTACAAAGATTTCAGTAGATGTTGTTTATTTCCAGGGAAATTTGAAATCCTTAATGTTTTAAAATATAAATCAGAGCAAAAGGAGGCCTCTTGGAGAAGATTTACGCTGTACAGTCTTTGCTGCATTTGTTAGATATGAATTTGTTAGAATTGTACATGTGTAAGTTTTTCAGTTTTTAAGAGCTAAAAGTCCAAATTGCAAACTGAAACACTTGACATTTGCCCTGGTCCTAACGGGGCTCACACCCTATAGGGCACAGACATCCGCAGGGGAAGGGTTAACCCACGTGCAGTATCTTCTTTCTCAAGGCCCAGAATTGCTCTGCAAGATGCAGGCAGCTGAACAGATCTTCAGGTTTGAGGTCACTGATCCTAACATGAAGAAAATGTTTTTACAACAGTGAAGTTACTATGCTGTGCTAGAGGTAGACAGATTTTTGTACTGTCACTCAGAACTACTTAGTACAACATACGTTTTACCAAGTACCCACTGTGTGTGTGTGTGTGTGTGTGTGTGTGTGTGTCTGTCTGTCTGTCTGTCTGTCTGTCTGTCTGTCTGTCTGTCTACCTACCAGGTAAGGGACAAGGAAAAGAAAGGATAGTTAGGGTGGGTTTGCCATGCATCGGTGCATACGTGTACGTAGTCTTCCTACATGAAGGGACGTACTTGTCGCATGACCATCTATCAATATGTAGAAGCTTTGTTTTCTCCCATTAGTAATTAACATTTGATTGCATCAGTGGGGATTATGCAACTCTCTGACAGCTGACACTAGTTCATACCTGTTTCCGATCTTTCTCCCCCCCGATTCAGCATCTTGGCTCCCGAACAGTGGTTGTGTTGTAACACTTTGGAACCCACTTGGCTGTGTTCCTGACTCCCTGAGGTGGTCACATAGCTGAAGCTCACTGGGCATCCTGGCGTGGTTCTCCATCAGCGGGACCAGTAATTGCTTGTTTTTCATTCATGTTTTGCCTCCTTATGATGAATAGCCTTAACTTTAAGCATTCCAAAACCATTGATTGTTGGAAAAGTGTTTGTTTTTTAAACTCTCTGGGGACTTGGCGATAGTCTGGGTTTTCTTGGGCTTCCTGCAATATTCAGTGAAATAACAGTAACAAGGGCAACGAGAGCAAACAGCCGCAGTGCGGACCACATGCCAGGCACTGGGCCAGCCCCCTCAATGGTCCTTAACTTCTCTCATTCCTCCAACAGCTCTGTGAGGGGTGGGACTCTTATCACCCTCCTGTTACAAATGGAGAAAGTGAGGTGGCTTTTAAGTGGCTCGTACCTGGAAACGACTCCACATCGGGGCGAGGCTCACTTGATGGGGCTGGAGAGGCTCGGGAACAAGGCGACGCACCCAGGGAAGCCAGAGCTGGATGGTGCAGACCCGGAGGGAGAGAATGGGCAGAGATGCTTGGCTGCCGCCTTTGCAGAGGAAGTGACACAGATGAGTCCTCCCATCCGAAAGCCCTGGACAGGGGACTCAGGGCAGGAAGGAAGCGGAGGAAAGGGAGGTGTAGAAACCGGGCTGAGGGCGTTTGCTTGCTGCAGCTTCTCACGCAGAGCCCCTGTCCTTCATCAGCTTTGTCCTTTCAGGGTGTTCATCCCAAGGGCAGGGGGGTGAAGCAAGTGAAAGGTGTGTTTACCTTCAGCCAGTTTTCTTTTTTTTTTTTTTTAAATTTTTGCAAGTGAGTCACATGACCAGGCTGGAAAACCTCGGTGACAGCTCTTGCGATTGTTTCTGAAATTGGTTTTTGAAGAGGTTGTATGCGACCTGCTAGGATTGCCTCACTGGGTGGCATAGACCACAGACCAGGACTGTAGGAGGAAAGCCATTTAGGTAAGAGGCCTTGGGGGTAGGGGGGGTGTACCGTGGGCCAAACAGGACCTTGTCCTGCTGCCGTGGCCTCTGGATAGAACATGCTAGGGCTGAAGATGGCTCAGCCGCCTCGGGGTCTGCCTCTGCCATGTCTGCGTCTTGTATCTGGGGGGAGCAGCGGCAGGCTGCAGAGGGCATGTCGCAGTCCTCCTGATGGAATGTGGTGGCTTGCTTCTGCACTGTCATTTTCCTGCCACCAGGTCATGGTTTCCAACCTGCTTCCTGGATTTTATTAGAATGGTTCCTTGAATCAAAATGTGGCAGGTCAGATAGCATGATTAGGAACTGGCGAGATCTTGAGCTCTGCAGCCTTGATGCCCTATCCTGTGAAATGGGGTGTTAGGAAGCGCCATCTCCAAGGACCTTTGGAGTTAAAGCTCAGCAGGGCACCCCTGGCCTCGACTCTCCTTTAAACATGGAGGCGCCCATCATTGCCTTCTTCATGTTCTGACTCTTGTGGGAATCGCCCAGTCTGATCCCTGACGGCGATTGGCTTGAACATTCCAGGACACACATCACCATGCTGTGGGTGTAGACACTGACAGAAGAAAGAGCTGGAATTGAGAGCTGCAGATTCTACGTCTCTCAAAGAAGGGTGGAGTCTTGAGGACAAAGCATTCCTGGCATGAATAGACAGAGAGAACTCATTTAAGGAGTAAACCTGAGTCAGGTATTTTGATACAAGTGATTATGCAAGTTGGACAGAGAAGAACCCCTTATCTTATGCCTGATTGATTGTTCTCTGTATTTTATCCAACTTGTCACTTTACCTACCAAAAGAGCTATTCCTGTCATCTTTTAAAGATGAAATGAAAAACTCCACTGTCAATTTGATCTACTGAGATGTAAGGTTTACTTTGGAAGGGCAAGAGGGGTTGGGTTGGAGGGAAAATATTGACCCTATTTTCTGTAAAATACCTCTTGCAAAGTAGGCACTGTTATCTGTTATACCAGGTTACTTTCAAAGTACCATTTAAGAAATACTTCTTTATTTTTTTAAAAAAAGCTTTTTAATATGGAAAAGATGGCAAGCACGAAGCTGTAGAGAGTGGTCTGAGCCCTGACTTGCCTGGCTCCAACCCTTGAGACCTGTCTACTCATGGCCAGTAGGCCAGTATTGCTTCACCTCTACCCGCCCCTCCCACCCCGAGTTCCCCCACCCCATTCCTTTTAAGCAAATTCAAACACCGTATCGTTTCATTGGTAAATATTCAAGAGGTACTTTGAATGCCTTAAAAGTTTAGTTAAGTGAAAAAATTTTCACATTTTAAGGTCCTTGTTGTGGGAAGACCCTGTCTCTCTAGAAACCTCAGGGCAGTAATCTTCAAAGTTCAGTTCAGTTCAGTCGCTCAGTCGTGTCCGACTCTTTGCGACCCCATGGGAAATGATTTTTCTAAACATCTACCTTGGGGGACCTTGTCCACTGCTTGTTTTCCCAGAGTTGCCTTCTGCAGGTCTCCTCCGTTTCCTCTATCTCCCTGTCCTCCTCTCTCCTTTTCCCTTCCCCAGTTAAAAATGGCAGCATCTGATACTTCTCGGAACTGGTTTGCTTCTGAGTGTAAGAGCAGAAATAAAAGGGAACCACTTGCTTAAGGGAAAAAAAAAAAAGATTCCAAGTAACAGAAGCTTTACCTTCTCAAGAACCATTTGTTTTCTTGTTATTTTTAACCACTATGAGTGGGACTGTTTAAGAATATATTCATTTTCTGCCTTCTCAACCAGAGTCCACTGGATGTTATTTAATCATTCCCTTTTACTGCAGTGTTTTCAATACAGCTGTTGTGCGCATGCTCAGTCATGTCTGACTCTTTGTGACCCCCTGGACTGGAGCCCGCCAGGCTCTTCTGTCCACGGGATTCACCAGGCAAGAATCCTGGAGTGGGCTTCCATTTCTTACTCCAGGGGATCTTCTCAACCCAGGGACTGAACTTGCACCTCCTGCGTCTCCTGCATCGGCAGGCAGTTTCTTTACCACCAGTGTCGTTTTCCAGTTTATCTGTCACCTCCCTTATTGCGGATTTTATGCCCTGTAAAGGTGCTTTTGCTTATCCCTTTTGAATCTGCTAAGGGCGGATTTAGCTATATAAAGGTATGTAAAGTTAGAACAAATCAACTGTGAGAGTGTTGTTTCCCCAAGCAAAACTGTATGTTGTTGGACTTAAGGGCCTTGTGATATATGAATGCTCAAAGGCTGTTTTGGCTCTGTTTCCTGATTTTCAGCCATATTCTGCAGAGATGTTACTGCGTAGCTACCTTTCCTGTGGGTGAGGCACCCTTGTGATGGGGCACTATATTAGGAAGCTTTCTTCTCACTCTAAGTACAACTTAAGAAAGGCTTGAAAGGCCAACTATGTAGTTAGTGCATGGGAATGTTAGGAAATGTGTTTTTGGACACATTTCTTGCATCTCACCGCTGGATGTTTGAAAGTGAGTTGGTGGGAGAGAAATAAAGGGATTTTAAAAGGTGGCCATTCTGTTTTTGTTGTTGTAGTTGTTTAGCAACTGAAAAGTAGAGATTTGCATTTCAGACCTTGCACAAAAATTTTTTTTGGCTAAAAATAATTAGACATATGGGTATATGTCAGATTTATAGTAGAAACTAATAGTCTGATTTTTTTACTAAAAATGAACTTCCTCTCTGCTATTCTTTTTTTTTTTTTTAATTTTAAAATCTTTAATTCTTACATGTGTTCCCAAACATGAACCCCCCTCCTACCTCCCTCCCCATAACATCTCTGTGGGTCATCCCCATGCACCAGCCCCAAGCATGCTGTATCCTGCGTCAGACATAGACTGGCGATTCAATTCTTACATGATAGTATACATGATCGAATGCCATTCTCCAAAATCATCCCACCCTCTCCCTCTCCCTCTGAGTCCAAAAGTCCGTTATACACAGCTCTGCTATTCTTTCTGTTTGATAATTGCTTTACAATGTTGGGTTAGTTTTGCTGTACACTGAGGTGAGTCAGCTATAAGTATACATGTACCCCCCATTCCTGAACCTCCCTCCCACCCGCTGCATCCCAGCCCTCTAGGTCCTCGCGGAGACACGGGCTGGGCTCCCTGTGCTATGCAGCAGCTCCCCACTAGCTCTCTCTTTTACACATGGTAGTGTTTGTATGTCGAGCCCAATCTCCTGTTGCTCCCCTGCCTCCCTCCTGTCTGCTGCTCTTCAAAGAGGGAGTCAGAGAAGATGTTTTCATCCCCTCTCACTCCATGCTTTTATAAAACTCCCCTGAGGAAAATGACATAGTATTTTTCAGAACCAAGCTGTGCCTTCTGCAGGTTTATACACAGGATGTGTGAGTTACATCAATTTTTCCCTTCTCACACCCAGACCAGGGTTACATAGTTCTGTGAGGTGTGCTTGGGAGTTGCAATAATATGGAATGCTGGAAAGATTCCAGAAGCTGTTGGTAAATAAAGAATGCAGCTGACCAACAGTTAGCTTCTGCTAGTGACTTCAGAAGCTTACATCTTGGGGGGCGGGGAAAGGAGGCAAGTATATGTAACACAGCATGAGAATGCAAGAGAAAGTGTGATGACCGTCTTGAAGATTTGGGTTTTAATTTCTGTCTTTCATTTTTCTAAACACTGTACAGGTAATTTAATAAAGCAGATTAAGCTGTATTTGGTTGACATTATGAAAGATCTCTCTACTTTTAACCCATCATATTTAAAGATTTATTAGATCAGCCAAATAATTTTTTCTGTACGATGATGAAGCTGTTTTTGCTTTGTGTTTTTAACTGGCAGGATTTTCACTGATATGTTTAGATAAAAGGAGTACAAAGTACTAGAAATTCACAGCTGATAGTTAGAGATGGATATGTACATGTTAGAGGTTTGGGAAATCTGATGGATTAGTCAGGAGTGGGTTTTAGAAGTGACTTTAAAGCTTTGTGTACATTCTCTCTTACTATTGCCTATGGAATGGGGTGTTTACAGAGCAAATATCCCAGCAAATTGCTTTCAGCAGTCACAGGCACACTGAAACCCTGACCCATCAGTAGTTCCAGTGTAGTTTTTGCAGAGAGCTTCTGGGCATATGGCATCTTTCTGGTCTTCAAGTCCACCCCTGGAATATGGCACATCAAAGGCTGGAGAAGCAGAACTTTTAGAAATCTGGGTAAAACTCTTCCCCCAAGGAGCACCAGGGAGCTAAATAACGTCTCATGCCATTTTTTCCATGGTTTAAGCCTCTCTTAAGCTTCCCCAAGTCCATCCTCTCTGAGGCTCCAGATTCCTCCAGTCTCACTGAGGTCATCTGGAGATGCCTGTCCTACCCTGGTTTCAAAAATCTCAACTGTTTTCAGGATTCATTCTTTCTTTCATCATAACGACAAATATTTATTCAGCTTCCTGCCACGGCCAGAGCTCCATTTCCGGGTCCCAGGGGACCACAGAGCTGAATCTGACACAGATCTTTCCCTTCAGGATGCTACTTGGGAGCCCAGAGGCCTCTGGGAGATTCTTCAGTGTGAGACAGACTGGGATATGCCTGCGGCTGTAGAGACACAGCCAAATGGGTTATAAAACCAAAGACAGAGCAGAATCAACCTTCTACCAAAAACCAAGCAAAACAAACCAAACCCCAAACCAGTTGCTGACACCACACACTCTCTACACATTATTGCCTGAGATGACAGTCTTCTGACCCACTGAGGATGGGCTGGTAATGGGACATTTCCTCTGATGGCCGGTTCATTTCTGCCCCCGATGTCAGAGTCAGGGGGATGTCAAGGGAGCAGTGCTGGGAGAGGCCATGGCTTTGTTTTACACGTGGTCAGGTTTCACCATGGAATTGTCACTGCTTCATGCTAAGCTTTATATTCTTTGTTTTGCCTTTTTCTTTTTAAAAATTTTTTTGGAGGGAGGGATGTGGGCTGTTTAGAAAGTCTTCATTGACTTTGTTACAGTACTGTTTCTCTTTTATGTTTTGGGTTTTATTTATTTATTTATTTTTTTGCCTTAAGGCATATGGGACCTGTTTCCTGACCAGGGACCTAACCCACACCCCCTGCATTTGAAGGCAACTTCTCCACCACTGGACCACCAGAAAAGTGCCTGCCTGTTTTCTCTTTTAAAAGACTTTGTCCACAGTAGGTGCCAAGATCCTCAAGTCCTTTCGAAACACACCTGCTCTGCTATCCTTGAGCAAACCCAGCTCACAGCTAGGGGCACAGGAGGGGAAAACGCCCACACTTACTGAGCACACCCAGGAAACGTTTTCTCATTGGCACCTCACGAACACCTGGGGAAGAGATTATCTTTACAGGTGAGTAAAGCCACTCCAGTACTCTGACCATGGAGAATCTCATGGTCAGAGGAGCCTGGTGGGCTACAGTCCATGGGGTCACAGAGTGTCGAACATGACTGAGCAACTGAGCGCAGTCTGAGGTTGAGTTTATCTTTATGGATGAGTAAACTGAGGATAAATAATTGACATCCATTCTAGGCCTCTCTGGATGAATCCAGTTCTGCTACCAAGGTTTGAGTGTGTCCTGTTCCCTGAGATTAAACTTTGAATTATAGAACTGCTCAGCTCATTTGGAATTCTCTCTCCTTCTGTTAAGTGAGTGACTTTTTACACCTAAATATATAATGTTGTTGTTTAGTCACTGAGTTGCGTCCGACTCTTTGCGACCCCGTAGACCCTGTCAGGCTCCTCTGCCCATGAGATTTCCCAGGCAAGAATACTGGAGGGGGTTGCCATTTCCTTCTCCAGGGGATCTTCCTGACCCAGGAATCAAACCCGTGCCTCCTGCATTCCAGGCAGATTTTTTACCACTAAGCAATCTGGGATGAACATAACCACAATTCCACTATTGAAAAAGAAGAAAACCATAAAATATTCATATCATCTCATTTCTACTCCCTATTTCAGGTTTCCCTAATGTCTTATGTGTCTTATAACTCTGTTTTTGCAAGCTCGGTTTTATGAAGGTCACCCATTGCATTCTGTTTTTATGACTCCAGGATTTCTCTTACTCTGGAGCAGTCTGCCTGCAGTCCTTCCTGTCCAATTTTTGTTTCATGACATTGACTTTTAGAGGAACCAGACCAGTTTTCTTTTAAGCTTTCTTGTTCATAGTTTACCTGGCAAGTGTCTGACAAACTGAAGATTTCAAAAGTTCTTTAAAACTTAAAATAGGTATTTTGTAGGAGATGTACGGAGAAGGCAATGGCACCCCACTCCAGTACTCTTGCCTGGAAAATCCCATGGATTGGAGGAGCCTGGTAGGCTGCAGTCCATGGGGTCGTAAGAGTCAGACATGACTGAGTGACTTTCCTTTCACTTTTCACGTTCATGCATTGGAGAAGGAAATGGCAATCCACTCCAGTGTTCTTCCCTGGAGAATCCCAGGGCCAGGGGAGCCTGGTGGGCTGCTGTCTATGGGGTCGCACAGAGTCGGACACGACTGAGGCGACTTAGCAGCAGCAGCAGGAGATGTATTGTCAGATGTTGCACCTGATGTACCATTTTCTATAGCTAGTATATTTGAAAAGAATCTTTAGTTACAAAAATAAGGCAGTTGTAAAATGTTAGAACAATTCAGAAATACAATTGGCCCTTTGTAGGCACGGGATCCCCATATGTGGGTTCAACCAACTTCAGATCAGAAATATTTTTGAAAAGGAAAGTTCCAGAAAGTTCCAAGAAGCAACACTTGAGTTTGCCAGACTGGCCAGCTCTTTCCAAAGCATTTGTATTGTAGTAGGTATTGTAAGTAATCTAGAGATAAATTAAAGTATAAGATAGGTTCTTTGCAAACACTGTGCTATTTTATTTTACATAAGGACTTGAGCATCCTCGAATTTTGGTCTCTGTTGAGGTCCTAGAACCAATTTCCTGCAGAGACTGATGGATGATTGTACAATATATGAAATATAAAATGAGAGTTCTGCTTGATACCATCGCCACGGGGCCCTGAGATAACAGTCATTTTGGTGACCTTACTTTTTTCCCCATTTCTTTGTGTGTGTTTTGTTCATTATAAAAACAGTGTTTATCTGTGCACCCTGTTGTACGGTGTACTTTTTATCGCTGGATTATGGATTGTGTCCTGTCAAATATGTGTTTAAGAGCAGGGACTGTGTTTAGCAGTGGCTGGGATAAATGTGCGCTGAGCCAGCCGCATTCCTTCCTAGGTGTTCAGAGTGACACACCCAGGGGTAAGGTGCCCGGCCCAGGCTGAGAAATGTGACTTGTGCCCACAGAGCAAATATTTTTCTCTCTCTGAGGCTCTCTAGTTTTTCATATAGGAATTGAATCTTGATGTCTTCTGCCCTGTGTGTTAGCAAGTTCATGGAAATGTGAGAGGAGTAAACTCTTTAAGGACTCCATAGTTGAATTCTGATACCCTTTTTTTTTTTCTTTCTCCTTTTTTGGGTGGGTCCCTCCGTGTTTTTTTCTGCCGATATCAGGATATCATCAGGTTGGCCTACCTTGGAGGTAAACACGACACTCTGCCAACATAAAGTGATTTAGAAACGTTCATCTATTTTACCAAGCCCGAGCCTCTTGCTTATGTATTTTAAGCCTTCATAAAACATGTACCTGTCACGCTAAGGAATGTGCCGAGGGCAGACGACAGAGGCTGGCCCGGAGAGTCTCGGGAGTGTGTTTGGCTGTGTTGTAGGGTTGTGTCCTGACAACCTCCTGGCTTGAAGCCTGGGGTGATTTCTGACAAGGAGTGATTTCTAAATATTGAAGCCATTAGAATTATTAATTCAAGAATTCCTGCAAGTAGCTATTCCTGTTTGTCTAAGTGTAGGGGGCTCAGAGGAAATCCTGTGTGGCAAAGGCTTAACGGCTCCCTGACTTAGGGAATCAAATTAACAAAACGATCATACGAACAGGAGATGATGGTTCTTTGTGCTTCACGGGAAACAGAAAGTTGAACAGAGAGGCCATGTGGACATGTCTAGCTTCTTTGGAAGATGAGAGCCCTGGAAACCTCCCAGCGAGAGCATTGCTGGCACAGGGCGGGTGGTAAAGCTGCTGTTGTTATTTTATTCTTGTGTTGTCCATGGCGATAATGTCATCACTGGCATTCATGGGACATCTGGGGGTCAGTAAATCTTGTTATTACTGAGTTAAATTTAGTGTAGTTTGGTGACGGGCTTTTGCATCAAACATTTTGTAAAGGAACAAAATGAGAATAGGGTGGTTCCCCACATCTGTCTAAATATTTGGTGAAAAAAGGATACAGCCGTGATTTTTAAGTACATTAAAGAATTCATGTATTCACTTTTTCTTAAAAAAAAAGTTGCAGACTAACTCATCATTAATTACTAATTAATAATTAAATGCATGTTCATTTCATTTTCTATCACCCAATAATATAAGAAAATAAGTATTAAAAATAGAGACAAATAATGTTAAAGAGGAGCAAGATTAGACTTTAAGTTCAGGATCAATGAATTGCTTAAATCGTTGAACCTCACTTTTTCCATCTGTAAAATAGGGATTATAAGTCAACACCAGAGAGCTGGTAAATGGGGTTGAAATGGACAATATATTTAGAAGTTTAAAAAAAGTTCAAATTTCACTCCTTCTTTCTTGAGCAGACAGGCTGTATTATGTAACAACCTAAATAGGAAAAGAATTTGAGAAAGGATACATGTATATGTATAATTTACTCACTTTGTTATATACCAGAAACTAACACAATGTTGTTAATCATCTATACTCCAATATAAGATAAAAAGTTTATCTTAAAAAAGAATAGAGAAGAGACTTAAGAAATTTGAAGTTAATGATACTTGAAGCAAACTTTCTGATAGCTGGGTAAAGAGGGGCAGTGAGATATAAATATCTTATTGAACTCCAAGTTTTGCTGCCCATCTGAGACTTCTCCAACCTTACGGTTAAAGTGACTTCAATACAAGCTGTTGGATGGTTTTAATAGAAGGTTGGTTCTTGAGTAAACATAATATCTTATTCACTATGTTTTTCCCGATCATTAAAGCAGTGTTCACGACAATAAAAACAGAAAATCAAGAGTAGTCAAAGAAACGTTTAAACCGCAAAGTCTCTCATAATTCCATTCACCTGAAACAACCATCATTAAAACTACCATGGGTACACTGAAGGAGCTTCCCAGTGGCTCAGAGGGTAAGGAATCACCTGCTGTGCAGGAGAGGGTTCAGTTCCTGGGCCAGGAAGATCCCCTGGAGAAGGGCATGACTACCCACTCCAGTGTTCTTGCCTGGAGAATCCCATGGACAGAGGGGCCTGGCGGGCTACAAGTCCATGGGGTCACAGAGAGTGGGATACAACTCAGTGACTAACACTTTCACTTTCATACATTGAAGGAGATTTTCTTTACCTGCGTTGTCATAAATATTCAGTTTTTAACTCAACCAGAGTTAATACAGTAACTTTTCCTTCTATCATCCGCGATCTAGGAGCACACGTTTTGGCTACCTATTTTTTTCAGTTATAAAAGTGATACTCTGTAAGTAGATTAAGAATAAATCTTTATTAGAGCACACAGAAAAGTAAAAGATTTCTCTCCCAAGAAGCAGCCACCCAACAGTTTTCTGTGCATCCTTTCAGAAATATTTAATGTATACACAAGAATATATCTTTTCTACGTATTTTTAATTTTATGCAACTGGAATCTATGCATACAGTAAGCATCTTGCTTTTTTAAATTCCATTTAATTCCATGTTCTAGACTGCCACACTAAAAACACTAGCTACCTAGCCGAACTCAAACAACTTTGCAAATGATATATTTATTTCAATTGTCAGTGATAGCATATTTTTACACTCTGTGGGTATAGTACTACTTATGTAACCAATCCTCTGTTGACAGAGAAAATGTTTCAGTTTTATGCTATATGCACATGCTAAGTTGCTTCAGTCGTGTCCAACTCTTTGCAGCCCTATAGACTGTACCCCACCAGGCTCCTCTGTCCATGATTCTCCAGGCAGAATACTAGAGTGCTACTTATAAACAATTTTTCAGTGGATGTCCTTTTCAAACTTGGTCAAATGTATCTCTAGAAAATATTTCTTAAAGTAGAAGTTCAGAGAGTAAAAGGATATATACATTTAAAGTTTTATGTATTATTAGTAACCAAGCTTTGTTTTTTTAGCATTTCATCAGTTTACACTCTCACCAAAAAATATTACCCAGCATTTTCCTCAGTGGTGGGTATTACTAATTTTTTTGGTCTGTGCCTATCTAATAAATTAAATATGATCTCTTAAAAATGTGAATTGAAATTGCATGGACATCGGTTTGAATACTGACTTTGCCATGTGGGTTCTTGGATGAGTCTTTTTAATCCTCTGAACATCCGTGTCTCTAGCCATAAAGTGGATCTTGTCATATCACCCTTGTAAGATAAGGTCAAGTGCATGGGTTCCACCAAGGCGCTTGGGAGCATCAGAGTTTGCAGGCTCTTGAATCTGGGCCTCAGGGGGATGTGCTCATGCGGGAGGAACGTGTGCCGCCTGGAGCTTCCCTTCCAGCCCGTAACCTTGCTGCTACATTTGTGTTTGCAGCGACCTTCCGGAGCACCACGCCGGGCATGGACGCCCTTTTCTGCACCTGGAGGAGCACGGGTGGTAGTGCCCCGTCACGAAGCTGCTAAGACCATCTCAAGGGCGTGGGCGCCGGGACACGAGGGCGGCATCCCAGGCCTGCAGAGCCATGCCTTTCGGCCTGAAGCTGCGCCGGACTCGGCGCTACAACGTCCTGAGCAAGAACTGCTTTGTCACTCGCATCCGCCTGTTGGACAGCAGCGTTATCGAGTGCACGCTGTCCGTGGAGAGCACGGGGCGGGAGTGCCTGGAGGCGGTGGCCCAGAGGCTGGAGCTGCGGGAGGTAAGGGTGCGCGTGTGAGGTGTGGACACGAGGCCGTAGTGCGGCCGAGGGCCTGCTTGTCAGCCTCAGCCTGGTTTCTAAGCATCCTGTGATTCCCAGCGTGGCCTCCTTCGTAACACCTTTCAGTGGATGTGGGGACCTGCTCTGACGCTGGGAGAAGCAAGGATACCCCCTAGAGCTTGCACAGGGATGGGGGCGGTGGGGGGGAGGAAATAGGTGTGTGTGTGTGGCAGCTCCCCTTTGCTTTCAGCCCATGAGGAGGTTGTAATGAGATTCTCCTCCCCAAAGTCATTTACTCTCTTTAAAAACAATCAAGTGGGGTAGCTGGGGTTTTGATGTTCCAGCTACATATCAAGGAGAAAACTCCCACATACTGGGTGGATATAGCTGCTTTTATTTTTTGTTTGTTTCTATACTCTCCTCTTCAAAGAGGGTAAAAGAAAAAAAAAAAGAAAAAAGCATTTATAGTGAGCATGACTATTGAAGCTTTTTTTGTGGGAGCTTGTAAAATGGGAGTTTTGTTCCTCTTAAGATTCCTCATGACCCGTGTTTTCTTTGGGCTTTAAGCAAACCCAGGGTTCACCATTCAGACAGTCACGTTACCTCTCTTTAGAAGAGACTCTTAGAGCAATATGCCCTTTGGTAATAAGCAAGCCCTGCCGTTTTGCAGCCTTGTAGACATTCAGGAGAAGAGACTTTTGAGAGGGACCCACTCAGGCATTTGTTTCTTGAGAGCTTTGTAGGTTGGTAGGTAAGGGACCGTGGTTGAACAGTTGCCAGCGTTGAACTGATGGCAGATCCCTGAGAGTCAAGCCCTCCTTAGGGTAAGGAAGAGCCTGTGATTGCCCTGGGCTCTGGGATATCATTGCCCAGTTCTCAGGGTAGTCCCTCTGGAAAATGATCATATTTGATCTCTTTCCTCACTTCTCAGGATCCACACCCTCTTTCCATTTGCACAAGGAGTTGGGGTCAGGGAAGGTCTTCCTCTCCCCTTGGCACCTACCGCAGGCTGCCTCTTATCTTCTGAAGGACTGTTTCACCTGAGCACTTGTTTCTCTGACTGGTCTTCATGTTTATACTTTGGTTTGGGTGTTCAGGTCTTCCTTTGACTTTTCTTTTCCTGTGGAGGAGACTGTCCGGCCCAAAGGATATATGTAGCTTGGTAACTTACACAATTGGATAAGCACGTGAAAGGTTCTGACCTTGGTGGTTGGTAGTTGGCTCTTTTTTCCTTATTAGTCGCACATTTGGGTGTATGCGTTTAAGCATCCGTGTGTAAACCGGCATGAAGCATGCATGTTTTAGAGTTTGCTGCTGCTGCTGCTGCTAAGTCGCTTCAGTTGTGTCTGATTCTGTGTGACGCCATAGACGGCAGCCCACCAGGCTCCCCCGGCCCTGGGATTCTCCAGGCAAGAACACTGGAGTGGGTTGCCATTTCCTTCTCCAGTGCATAAAAGTGAAAGTGAAGTTGCTCAGTCGTGTCCGACTCTTAGTGACCCCATGGACTGCAGCCTACCAGGCTCCTCCATCCATGGGATTTTCCAGGCAAGAGTACTGGAGTGGGGTGCCATTGCCTTCTCCGCTTTGTATTAAGAAAATAAAATAAATTTTGATTTCAGTTTTGATAGACATTAATTACAGTTGGTGTTGTATTAGATAACTTAAAAATAGACTATAGGGGGGATCCCTGGTGGTTCATTGGTTAAGACTATATGCCCCCAATGCAGGGGGTCCAGATTTGATCCCTGGGCAGGGACCAAGATCTCACAAGCTAGAATTAAGAGTTCACATGCCACCGCCAATGCACCCCAGAAAACAAAAACAAAAAGCCCAAAACATTGTAGGGAATTTCCTGGCAGTCCATGCTTCTATTGCAGAGGACACGGGTTCAGTCCCTGGTTGGAGAACTAAGATCCTGCAAGTGGTCAAAAAAAAAAACCCCAAAAAACATAGGCTGTATTTTTTCAGACAGTTTTAGGTTTATAGCAAATTTGAGTAGAAAGCACAGTTCCATATGCCTCCCGTCACGCCCACACTGCTTCCCCGCTGTCAACACCCCACACCAGGGTGGCACCTTTGTTACAGTCAATGAACCCACATTAACACATCATATCACTCAAAGTCCATAATTTACGTGAGGGTTCACTCTTGGTGCACATTCTGTGGATTTTGACAAATGTACAATGATCTCTGTCCATATGGTAAACTTGTTTTTTAATTTAATGAACAGTGATTTTTTAAATATACTCAAGCGTTAATGTAAAAGGATACACGTTTTAGCGTTAAACACATATTCCTCTTCCAACAAAATGAAAGGTCATCGTGAGGCACCTGGGGTCACCAAAGGCCTCGTTGTCTCTCTACTGGTGTTTGACTGTGTCCTGTATGACTTCATCCTCCTGTTACTGAATGCAGGATCCTGTGTTTGATACACAGTGAGGCCAAACCAACATATCCAAGTTTGGAGCAAAAAAAGGTTTATTGCAGGGCCACGCAAGGAGAACAGTGGGCTGGTTCTCAAAAATCCCTGAACTAATACGGTAAACTTTTCGAAGGTCAAATCTGGTTTTGAATGCACGGCTTTGCTGCCATTTTGGTTCCCAGGCCTGGTGCATGTGATTCGCAAACAGTCATCTCCTGGGGAAGCAGAATATGACAGGGTCTCTGCTCCCAAAAACCCAAGAGCTGGGAGAATAGGAAAAACAAGAAACAAAGCAAAGAGAACATCCTGTGCCAAGGTATAGAAACAGGAAAGAACGTGGAATTTTCAGGTAAGGGCAGAGGGCAGTTTGTACTGATCTGTGTATGTGTGTGGGTGTGTGTGGGTGTGGGTGTCTAAGGGTTATGGAGGGGAGGAAGGAGCAGGTGCGTAGATAGGTGGAGACCACTTTTGAAGGGTTTGATGTATCTAAGTACTTTTAATTATTAATAGATCCCATAGCACATTGTTCCTAAAACATGTCACAAAAATAATTAAAATAATCACCAGCTTTTAATGTATCAGGTGCTATGCTGAGCACCTTTTGTTGATCAACTCATTTAATGCTTCTTACAAGCGTGCCAGGCGACTACTCTTGGTTTCTACTTTTATGGTCCAGGTTGGCTGACTCCACTGTTCTAATTCCCAGGGATGTGTAGTGGCAGAGAAAGGGGCCGTGGTAAGATGCTTTGAGAAACACTCTCATAACTTCTGCAGTTAAAAAAAAAAAAGAATGTGTTGAGCTCAGTGTTTCACAGTTATTTACGCCTTCCAATAAATACTCTTTGAATCCTTTAGGGAATAAAACACTGCCTTGAAATAGAAAGCCATCAAAAGATTCCAAGGTGAAGCATGGCACAGGCACCTTGTGTTGTAAGAAAGAACCAAACGGCAGAAAAATGATGGGGATTGGGGTGACGGGAGGAAGTAAGTAAGCGCAAGTGTTAGCCACTCAGTCGTGCCCAACTACTTGTGAAGCCTGCCAGGCTTCTCTGTCCATGGACTTCTCCAGGCAAGAATACTGGAGTGGGTTGCCTTTCCCTTCTCACAGAGATGCCAATTAGGCATAATAAGAACCTGGCAAGAGAAAATAAAATGAACCCTTTAAGAAAAAAAAAATTTAATTCTTTTGAATAAGTTCAGAAAAAAAGGTGTGAGTTTCTGACTGGGAACTTTTATTAAGGAGGAGACGAGAGATACAGGAAGCTCAGAAAATTAGAATTCTGATAATACAGCTACAATATATTTGAATCAATGGATTTTACCCTTTCCCTTTTCCCCAAATAAACTCTTGTGTGGAACTCCGATAGATAAGTTGGAGCTGCTCTGTTTGCTGAGGGGTCGATAGGGTTTTCTGGAGTCCCATCTCCTTGTGCCTTTCTTACCCCCAACATGGCTTGAAAAATAACTGACCTAGATTGGGAGGAAAATAGCTAAAAACAATGCTGCCTTATGATTAGCTCTTATATTTGAAAAATAAACACATGGAGAACAGCAGAGTTTAGTGGCTAGGAATGTGAACTTGAGCCAAACTGTCCGAGTTTGAATCCTGGCTCTGTCACTGATTTGGGTTGTGATCTTGGGTAGTTTCTTAACCACCCTGTGCTTTTGTTTTCTCATCTGTGAATGGAGATGGTAAGAGTGGCAGCCTCCATGCCTTGTTGAGAGGATTAAGTGAGTTAGTTTTTGCAAAATTGCTACTGTATCACAGTGTCGGGCACACAGGAACCACTCAATACAGTGGTCTGCTTGGCAAGACAAACCACTCAGATCAGACAAAGAGAAACATCCTATGATATTGCTTATATGGGGACTCTGAAAAGAAATGATACAAGTGGACTTATTTGCAGAAACAGACACAGACTCACAGACTTAGAGAAGGAAATTATGGTTGCCAGATGGGGATGGGGGGAGGGGGGTAGTTAGATAGGGAGTTTGGGATGGACATGTGCACACTGCTATAGAATGGGTAACCAACAAGGACCCGCTCTATGGCACGGGGAACTCTGCTCAGTATTACGTAACAACCAGAATGGGTAAAGAAGTCGAAAAGAATAGATACCTGCATATGTATAACTGAATCACTTTACTGTACACCTGAAACTAACATCATGTGGTTAACCGATTATTGTCCAATATAAAATAAAAAGTTAATAAAACAGATATTACCCAGGCCCCTCCAGAGATTGGACTCTGACCCTTTCATAAGTCTTCTTGTTGCATTTTTAGGAGGCTTTAGTCATAGAAACTATGATCTACCACTGAGCTAAAATCTTGCAGTTCCTTGAACAGTTGCTAATTGCAGATTGTGCTGTCCAGTAGGGTGGCCATCGGCTACACGTGGCTATCGAGTGCTTGAAGTGTGGCTAGCTTAAACTCACACGTGCAGTAAGTATAAAATATACAGCAGCTTTTGAAGATCTAGTATGACAAAAGGTTAAAATAATCTCATTAGTCATTTTTATATTAATTACATAAGTAAGTAAGTGTTAAGTCACTCAGTCATGCCCGACTCTTTGTGACCCCATGCACTGCAACCCACCAGGCTCCTCTGTCCATAAGATCTTCCAGTCCAGGATACTGGAGTGGGTTGCCATTTCCTCCTCCAGGGGATCTTCCTGACCCAGGAAAGACCCAGGGAAGAAGTTGCATATTAAAAGCATAGAACTTTGAATGACCATTTAAAATAAAATGTATTGAAGAATTTTACTTCTTTGTACTTTTTAATGTAGCTGCTGGAAAATTTTAAATTAAGTATATGGCTCACATTATATTTCTGCTAAATACTGCTGCTCTAAGGAAAGCAAGGAGGCCACTTTAATAGTAATAAGGAATATAAATAATTCCAATAAAATATAAAAATATGCTGGAATTACTTCCTTTAGGAATAATCTTGACTCTACATTTTTTTCTGCGTTATTTTTATTGGAATGTAATTGCTTTATAATTTTGTGTTAGTTTCTGCTGTACAATAAAGTGAATCTGCTATGTGTAGATATATTCCCTCTCTCTTGGACCTCCCTCCTACCCCCACCCCCATCCCACCCATCTAGGTTGTCACAGAGCTGTGCTAAACAGCAGGTTCCCACTGCTTATCTATTTTTGCATATGGTAGAGAATTGACTATACTTTTCCCCTCGTGGCTCAGAGGGTAAAGCGTCTGCCTGCAATGTGGGAGATCTGGGTTCGATCCCTGGGTTGGGAAGATCCCCTGGAGAAGGAAATGGCAACCCACTTCAGTACTCTTGCCTGGAGAATCCCATGGATGGAGGAGCCTGGTAGGGCTACAGTCCATAGGGTCACAGAGTCAGACATGACTGAGCGACTTCACTTTTACTTTAATTAAAAAATAATAAAGAGAGATAAATAACAGAAGTACTTGAGACTACTCTTCCTGGCCATATTCTATTCAAGATCGATAACTTTTTTATTAGGAAATCCAGCACTTTGTGGAAGGATGAATTTGATAACTCTTGGGTCTCTTCTCAGGCTGAAATAAGAGTCCTGGTTTTTAAAGGAGCCTAAAAAAATCCATAACCATTTCATAGGGTTGGTGATTATCCTCTAAATTATCCCCTTTTCTTTTACAAATTTGTATTTTCATCTTTACTGAAAGCTGATTTATCTAAAGCTAGCAGTTATGGTAGAAGTGTCTCACACTTTGCTATTTTCATAATGGCTAGAGTTTATAAAGGTATAGCATCTTAACATGCATTTCCTTTCATCAAAGTAAAGCTAGCCTACATTAAAGACATTGCTATGGCTTGATTTTATGTTAATCTTTTGGGAATTGGAAATTTATCTGTGATAATGGGAGTACTCGAACACCTCATTCCCTGGCCCTGTGAGATAATAGCGGAATTTGCTGTGTTTTATAGCCAGCTTAAATGCATCTAGATATGTTTGCATTTGCAGAGGACTAAAATAGTCAACCATGATTAAGAAACGATTGAAGAGTAGGCTGCTGGGGAGATTTCTGAATTTTGTACTGTGTTTTCTCTTTGTAAAGATTATAATGTGAAATCTTATTAGCTTAATGTCAGTTTTGTAAGGTAAATTGGCACTGTCTCTGTTTTCTTGATAGACAGATTGTAGGTGAGGTAATCCCCTGGTCTTCATCTTTTTGTGTATTCCAAGTGAGTGGTATAGCCTCTGAAGGAAGGATTTTTCTTGGCTATGAGATTTGCTTCTTTGGTCTGTGTTACTCTGCAATTTCTTTTCCTGTACTTTTACGAAGAGATTGCCTAGGAAAATGAAGATGGTGCAGTTGTTAATTATAGACGTGTCAGTTACAGAAATCCCAGACTACCCAGAGTAGAGGTTGATTGCGCATAAGTTGTTTTTTGCAGTTATCCAACTGATGTATGGTGGTTTATGTTCCAAAGCCGTTGGAATGTAATTGCGTGAACTGCTATTTCAGAGTCTGCGTCTAGTCATCTTTTGAAGTATTTTCCATACTTCAGTGAAGGTTTGAATGCTTGTATGTAATTCCTCTATATTTTATGTGGAGGCATCTCAACTTCTCTGCTTCTTAATTTACAACCGAACTATATGTTCCTACAGAGAAACCCTTACAACCTAATGCAAGGTATTTTAAACTTTTGCTTCTGGATGATTACCTCTTCAAAATGCTTGTGATAAGATCATTGAATTTAATCCCTGGTGCCTAGTAATTGCCAAGACTGTGTCTGTAACCCTTATAAACAGTTAGCATTTAAGCTGTGCTGTTGGTCACAAAACTAGAAAAACAAAACCCTAAAAAAAATAAAAACAAAACCTTACCCTCATTAATAACTACTGTGGGTAATAATACCATTTTTACAGATAAATGGACAGCAAATCAAAAACATCTCAAATTGTTTTTAAAGGCCTTCTTCACTATAGTCTTTTGATGATCCCACAAGAGGGGTCTAACTTTCATGCTGGAGGATTTACAGGCCAATCTGCCACTGAAGAAACCTATTTTTGTGGGCTCACATACACTTATGCTTTCCTGTTAAAATGCAAAACTCCAAACCAAATAAACCAGGAAGCTACTCATATGAAAATGACAGTTTAGGGTGACTCTTCTCCCGTTGTTATTTTAGTTGTGCATTTTTAGCAGTTGATTCAGAGATGTGGTTCCTCTCCCTGGGAACTGGTTCTTCTGTCTTCTTTTTCTTATCTGCAGTGAACGCATTGCAGAATTCACAGCATCGGAGCTGTTTTTCTCTAAAGAAAACTAGAGAAAGAAAATGGGATTTAGAGCTCACACAGAGGTATTGTGAGGCTTAGATGGACCTGGCTTATGTTTGGTGCTTTGGAGATAAATCAAGCAAGTGTCTCAGGCATTTTGCTTGGGCAGTGCGGTAGAATCCTTTGGTCGTGGAGGAGGGGGTTTCTGTTCGGAATCCACCACGTTTTCTTCAACCACGTGGCAGTGTTTAGCAGAGGAGCTCAGCTTTCAGAATTCAGCTGGAGTTGAAATTGGCAGGTGGCTTATGCACAGGCCTGGTGTGGCCTCAGCTGGGCTGGATGGGATTGGTGTCCCCTTGGATGATACACAGGAAGTTAACTGGCGTGCATGTTAGTTTGAGT
Organism: Capricornis sumatraensis; assembly: GCF_032405125.1. NCBI lineage: Eukaryota > Metazoa > Chordata > Mammalia > Artiodactyla > Bovidae > Capricornis > Capricornis sumatraensis. The sequence continues at coordinate 76,360,537 of NC_091082.1, forward strand.
GAGAGGTTAGGTTCTGGTTCTGTTTCTTGTGACACACTGTGAGACATGGCTGAGTAAACGTGCGGCCTTGTGGACTTGAATAGAGCAGGGTAATAAGAACTTGGGGACAGGGTCTTTCTCCTCTGTTGAGCACTCCAGAGCAGGCATATGGCAGAGGAAGAATAGGGAGGGGTGAGGTGGGAATGGAGAACGTTACTTGGAGCAGAGCTTTACGAAACAGTGTCGGATGGGGTGGATAACGGAATTGAGCACTTCTAAAACTAGGTCGTTCTGGCCATAGCAGGTAGAAACTGTGTCCTCCAGGCTATCTGCCTCTTCTGCACTGTAACCCCATTTCTTGGATAGTTAAATAATTGTTTCACTGGATAAATGCATGTGAGTCACCCAGAAATACCCTGTATCTTGTGGAAAAGGCTATACTGCAGCAGCAAAAGTATCTTATGCCATGGATTAGGTTTCAATATTGAAAGTGATTTGCCTTGTTATTTGGAATTCTATACTATTAATTATAGCTCAAGACTATTTTCACAGCATGATTCTCATACCTCATCACCTTCCTTTTCTGTGTATGCACATGTGCACAACATGTGTATCTGTGTGTATATGTGTATTCCATGGAATACTTTCTCAGGGTGTTTTTTCTTTCTTCCTTTTTTATTTTGAAGAGCAGAGATCAGGTCTCGTTTAATGATTGGGTGGGAAGGAGAAAAGGAAACTTAAAATGCTGGCCTTTAAAGCACAGGAGAAGTAAAAGTTACCTTGTTTTGTTTCGTTTTTTTGCAAAATCAATTATAGAATGTTTATGCAGTTATGGTGGACCCTTTATAGTTTAAGTGCTACTAATTTGAGTGAATGTTACAGTTTGAGTGAAGTAGGGACCGTAAAATCATACCTCCAAATGTCAAGACTGCTTTTAGTGAAAGGTGATAAATCACAGCTGGCCTGCGAAGCAGTTGCAAAGTTTGCCCTCACTTTCTCCACGCAGGGTTACAAAAGGGCTCTTTTCCAAGTAAAATAATTATCACATAGCCCATCACTGCTTACATATATTACCTCATTTATCATATACAGACTCACTCCTAGTCATCCTGAATATGGTGGAATAATACCCTTATACGGCACCATGCTCCGTGAAGGAATTTGGTGCAATGCAGAACTGCATCGGATCTTTTTCAGATGGTTTATTAAATTAAGTCCCCGGATTGCCTCATTTTCAGGCTAGCCTAACCCACGTGATAGATCCCCTCGGAAAGCTTCAGAGTGATATTCCAGTGTCCCATAAACACCTTTAGTGAGACTCTTAAAGAAACTCTTCGGGGAGACACTGCTTTGTGATGTTTTTTCTTATACCTTTTAGATTTTTATGTTACTCATGGACCTTCCAGCTTCTGCTTTTGCCTGCCTCTTCTCCTTTATTTTCAGATAACTTCTGTTTTCTGATTCTTTGGTTGACAGGGATGGCAATAGCGGCTGATGACAAAGATGCTTGAGGCTTGCCTGCTTTTGTTTTTTTTATTACTGAGGAGGATGATCGTGGCGATACATAGCTGCAACAGAAAGCACCATTTGTGAAGTAGTTACTTAAGGTGGGCCACGCACATGGTGGATGGTCTTTATCTCATTTACGCCCCTAACAGCCTGTGGCTGATGGGGGTAATCACCATCCCCATTTTGCAGAGGAGAAAGCGCTGAGACTCTGCGAGGTTCTATCACTCATACAGTTACGGAGACAGCGAGTATAGAAGCTGGGAGATGAACTGACATCAAAGCCTATTTTCTTTCCGTTCAGCCACATTTCATTTCTTCTATATCATCAGTCACATTGGAACAACTAATGGACTTGCTGGAGCTGGGAAATGAACAATAGGGTCAGAATTCACTCAAGCAAGTTGGCCTAAGTTTTGAATAGAAACATAGCCTTGATTCTGTTTGTTGGCATTTTGTTGCTCGAGAAATGCATAGATTTCTGGTGTGGACTTGCCCTGTGAAACATCATGGAGGAAATGGTCCCATCTGAAAGCTCACACATTTAAAAATATCCTTTAGAATTTTTAGATCTGCAGTTTTATGTAGGGAAGGACGTGTCTGGTTTTCTAGTAAACTCAGAGTCAAGACTTGATTACACATTTTGGTGGCTTGGTGATGGGGATTGACATACTATATCGTTGAGGGTGCAGCCAGCTGTAGTGGGAACTTGGGCACAAAAATGCCTTTGGAAATTAAACATTGTAATGAAATCATGCCTTTGAAGGCAGATTTCCAGGTGTGCTGTAAACCATTCTAGGCTATAATTGAAATATAAAAGAATGCTTCAAAAGCAGTGATCTGTTTTGTGTGGGTTTTTTTTTTTTGGGTGACTGCTGTGCTAATCCTGAAATCCTAGCATGAATTAATATATAAAGACAGGATTGAATGCATAAAAGTACCTGTTTTAATCATTTAGCACATTGTTCAAAACTCAACCAGTTGAGACTTCAAGTCCAAGGGTGAAAAATCTCACTTTCATCTATCAAATCCCCCCCCCACTAATCTGCCAAGAACAGCCACTGGGGGCTCCTGTGGCAGCTGTGAAGAGCGACTCCTTCCACTCTCCATGCTTAATATAGGGGAGAGACTCGTTGCAGTTCATGTATAATGAAGTGGTAGAGGCCGATATTTCTTAAGGTACTTCATTAAAGCCCAAACAGAGTGAATCCATTTTCTGTTCAAATCAGGTACCCTATGAAAACATTCTACACTGCAACGCTTAACGCTGGCAGAAGGGTTCATCTTCGGAGTTGAGTAGAGTTAAGCTACTTTGCAGCAGGTGCAGGAGCTGTGTTTGCCTCTGCTAGCGAGCTCCACGTGATATCATGAAGCATTCCAAAAGCACAAGGAAGTCAGCCTCGAGATCTTAGAATAAGTCCGCACAGTCTCCACTCTGTATCACCCATTGCCCTTACCTAACACAGGTGCATCCGTACCCATGTTTACAAAGAGCAGCCATGGGTAGGAATACTGCCATCTGGAGACTTGGGGTGGTTTACAGTAAGTACTGTGTGCCTCTGGTTTCTTTTCAAAAGTTCCAAAGTAAAAGCTGGATCCTAGTGTCCAGGCTGGGGGACCAAAGGTGAGGTTAGACGCTGGAGTCTTATTTCCTGTGTGGTCTCAGGATGCCCCTTAGGAGGCCCGAACTGACGCTGTCTTGTCTTTTTACCTAGACACACTACTTTGGCCTTTGGTTTCTCAGCAAGAGCCAGCAAGCACGATGGGTGGAGCTGGAGAAACCTCTGAAGAAACATCTGGACAAGTTCGCTAATGAGCCTCTGCTTTTCTTTGGAGTCATGTTCTATGTGCCAAATGTGTCATGGCTTCAGCAAGAAGCCACAAGGTAGGTGCTTTTCTCCGTGTTTCAAGGAAGGGTGTGGAGTAACTGAGGCTTCAGACGAGGTAGATGAGCTGGTTGCTTTAGGGGTGTGTGTGTGTGTGTGTGTGTGTGTGTGTGTGTGTAGTGGAGAGGGGAGGTAGTTGGGGATTGTTTACCAGTCAATTTGCAGCTTTAGAATTTTTGTTTGAATCCATGTAGCTCATGCCAGTGGTCCCCTCTTCTGCTTGTGAGGTAGCAGTGATCCTGAGACAGGTAGAATTTTGTGTCTAGAAGCATAGAAATATTAATTGGAGACTGTGAGTAAAATAAATATGCTAGAATTTAATAAAAAAATTAATTAACCACCTAATGCTGTTTGGTCCACTCCTTTCCTCAAAATGTCCCCAGACAAAATGCATCATCTGACTTTGGATTTGAGGCTTGAGAAGGTCACTGAAGATGGGAGTAGAGTTGAGGAAAGCTCAGACAGGGTAAGAGTTTTGATTTGGTAGGTTTAATACAAAGAAACAGGAAGCCAGCAAACCGAGAGACCTGGGGATTGGCCCCACCCTCCTGCTCATGGGCTGCTTTACCTGGGAGAAACCCTGTGTGGTCTTTGAAATGGTATTTCTCCCCCATCTGTAAAGTGAGGGATTTGCATCTAAGTCTTCAATGATCTGATTAGTCTGCAGCTCTGTGAATGAAATGAGTATGTTTTTATTGATGTTCGTTAAAATATGCAGGGCGGGCTGTGTGTGCTTATCAAATGTTTATTTCCAGTAATGAAGGGAATTGCATAAACTCTCTACTTACAAGCCTTTTACTCGGATCACGACATTCAGAGTGCTTGGGAAGCAATGCCAGTGACATCTGGGGTAGAAGGAACAGTATGCTACTTGATTCTTAAATGTGTCATTTCTTAGATTTTAAATTTCTGAAAGAAGGATGCAGTTGAAATTTTTATTAACATTTTAAGGTGATAGTGTCCATCCTCTTCTTTTTTTAATCCAAACTATTGTTACATAGGTGGTGTTTCTATAAAACAGAGGCTGTGAGAGGGCTGACTGTCTGACCCAGGAAACCTACATCAGTCTTCAGGTGTCATTCATTTGAAGCACTTAATTATAGACCATCATGTGCTGGTTTTGAGTGATTTCATTTAAGTCCTTTCTGTCCAAGAAATTATCTCCTCAAATCTCCTCAAGTCAAATCAGATCAAGATGATTTCCTCCAGCTTTTGAATCCTTCTTGAGTACTTTATACAGTGTTTGGAGCACAGCATTAGGTTAATAAATACTTGCTGATTCATGGCTCTTGGACCTTTAAATGCAAGACCATGAGTGCCAAGGGTGAAACATGGGCTATAAATTAATGCATACTGAGAAAAGTTCAGCCTGTAAGAAAAAAAAAAAATGAAGTTGTGTTCCTCTAGACAGATTTATTCTGTAAGGTCTATTTAGGAAGAGCAGTTGAAGTGGTGAGGGACTCAGAAATTATGCTTTATGAAGTTAAAAAATGAAAGATTGTTTAAGCTTAGAAAGATGAAGACTTGCAAGGGTACAGTAGCTGCCTTTGGACTCTCATGGGGAAGGAATTCTGTGTTAGCTCTGGAGAACAAAATTAGGGTCAGTAACAATGAAGTTCAAGGAGTTGAAAGACGTTGGTTATTTGGCTTGACGTAAGAACAGAGTTTCTAGTAATTAAAGCCATATAAAAGTGGAAGAAGCAGACTTAACCAAAGAGCAGGCTCCTTGGTCTCTGGAATTGCTGTAGCTCAGGGTGAATAGCCTGTGTGGTGTCTTGAAGAGGAGACTGCCATACTGGATAGGATGTTGGAATCATCAGTGATTCTCAGACCAGAGCTTGCTGGATCATAATTAAGCCAAAGCATTTATTCGAAATATGGATTCTAGGACTGCACCAGAAGTCTGAACTAGAATATCTCAGGCTGGGGATCACAAGGATGTGTTGTTTAAAATAAACAATATTCCTCAGGTAGTTCTGATGTTCATCCAGACTTGGGAATCAAAATAAGTTAGTTAACCTATAAAGCTCTTTACAGTTTTAGATTTTCTAGATAAGTAAACTTAATGCTACATTATTTGTCAATATTTGCCTATATAAGCTGAAACAAAGCATGTTTAAATCTCAAAACCTGAGGTAGAGAATAGGAACTTTTGACTTTCTTTTTGCTTGGTTAGGTTGGTTCATGTAAGAGGTTTGATAAGGAAGGAAAGGAGTGTTTTTCAACACAGGAGTTTGAAGCAGACTCTCTTACTGCTGTTTGAGCAGAAAAACTAACTGAAAATAATTCAGAACTTTGAAGGACATTTTTTTTAGATGTAAACTCTGGAACTAACCTATGTAAATTTCAGGTATAACCTTCTCTCTGTGAGAAAGGATATTTGTAATTAGGAGCTGGGTTTGCAAGAGGAGTTTTTTGGTACTCCTCCCCGCACCCCACCCCCGAGCCCCCTGCACCAACATTGCAGGAATTTTTGTTGTCTCAGAGGGCCTGAAAACTGAAATGTGCCAAGGGGTATCAGAGCAGGTCAAAGACTTATGCTGGAGAGATGGAGAAACAAGACAGAAAAGTGTTGTAAGTAAATAAAGGAACATTGATAGAGGGATAAAGAAAAGAAGCAGGGAATTCCATCGGGGTTCAGTGGTCAGGACTCAGCGCTCTCACTGTGGGGACCCTGGGTTCCAGCCCTGGTTGGGGAACCATAATTCCATAAGCCACACAGTGTGACCGAACAAAGAAAAAGAAGAGAAAAAAGGAATGCATATACTTGGGCAGGTTGAGAGCCACCAACCATCACCCAGATTTGGCTCACTGAGACCCACCCTTAGTTTTGGACATATAGGCCAGAGTGTAAAGGAGGCCCGGTTCAGACGGAACAACACTTTGGAGTGTTTAGGATTTCTGAGTTTGAAGTTAGAGATGAACAGATGAGCTGAATTCAAGTGGAAGAGAGCTGTGGTACTGATAGTCATTAGGAGCCCTAGGGAATGTGAACCTTCCTGGGAGGTTTTAGAAGCATCTGGGGTCTCCACTGAATATTGAAACTGTCTTCCAGGCAGAGCGGCCGAGGAGAAGCCGTGGTGGGGCGGGGTCCCTGAGGACTGTCTCACCGAAGGCCCCAGCAGCGCGCACACGAGGAGCTGGTTAGTGACTGGCTCCCCAGTCAGTTCCTGTTTCCTGAGTGACCAGGGTCTCAGGTGCAGATGGCCTTGGGCTTCTGAGAGCACCTGGAGTCCGCAGCTTTGACACAGAACAGTTAGTCTTTGTGATGCCCACACAGTAAGATGTTTGCATAGATTAGAACTAGAGATCTGTCTTTCACTGCAGGCAACCCTTTGGAGGAGGCAACCATTCAACCATCTGTGCTTAAAAAATAAGCCTTTGTCTGGAGCCCACCACACTTGTTTTCATGCGACACATGTTTGCAGTGATTTGGCTACCTCTATTTGAGAGTAAAACAGGTTCTATAACATTAGCCACTTCTCTGGATAAGAACAAAGAAGTTAGAATTAATACTGTCTCTCTCTGTGTGTGTGTGAATCTATATAAAAACACAGAGGCGAAAAGAAGATATATTTAATGTATATTTCATTATGTGTGTTTCATTTGTGGTCTTCAGACAGTTCTATCCTTGAAAACTTGCAGGTTAATACAGTATTTGGAACAATACAACAAAAATTGGAGAAGGATGTTGATTGCGTGCTGTTTAAGAAGGTGATTGACTTTATTAAGATGATCAATGTTTTTTAAATTAGAAAATTGAGATACTGTTTTTTTAAAAAATAATTTTACTTATTTATTTTATGCCGTGCTGGGTCTTGGTTGCTGTGCGGCTCTTTCGTGAGCTGTGGCGAGTAGGGGCTCCTCTCTAGTTGCAGTGTGCGGGCTTCTCGCTGTGGGGGGCTCTCCTGTGGACCACAGGTTCTAGGCCGTGTGGGCTTCAGTACTTGCGGCTCCCAGGCTCCAGAGCACAGGCTTACTTGCTCCTAACCCTTTCTTACTGGCGTGTGGGATCTTCCCAAACCAGGGATTGGACCTGTGTCCCCTGCATTAGCAGGCAGATTCTTAACCCCGGGACCACCAGAGAAGCACCCCCCCTTTTTTTTTCCTCTAATTTTGACATACTGTGTTTCCTCTCATCTCCCAGATCTGACTTTTCAAAAACAAGCCTCTTCATAAGGGAGGGAAAAATGCCAAGATAACTATGGTGGAGTCAGGGATGAAACAGGCAGTTCAGAACCAACATTTAGGTGGTGATTGAATAGAAGACCAAAGTTATCAGAAGGAACACACACACAGAAGTACACATAAAAGGGGGAAAAACCTCTTAATATTCTTAAAGAAGTGTGAAAAAGCTGGTGAAGAGGACACACTAACAGACAGATGGAGGATGAGTCATGAAACCATGAAAAGGAAAGAGATTAGGGAGAGAATTCTCTCCAAGCTGTAAGATACATTACCTTGGGGCTTTAAAAATGTTCGTTTTTCCCCCTTTGGTTAAAATGACTCAAGGATGGACCACCATAATTTTTTCCATTTTGCTTGGCTTCTCTTCTGCCTTTTTGCCAGCTTTTCTGTTCAGCAATGGGACTCTGGTTAGGAGTTTATCTTCCCCCGTTCTGCCCTCCTCCTGACTCAAAGGAAAGATTTTTGTAATGTGTTTTAACGATGTGCATAGCAACAGGCTCATTATAAACACATGGTGTTCAGATTTTTCTGGACACAGAATGAAGAAAGATGGTTTGTGAGAGGTGAAGAAATTCTTAGTCAAACAGAAGGATCCTTAATAATAGCCAGGGAAAACCAGAAAGCTGCTGGCCAAGATCACTGCTTTTCGTTTAGATCTGGGGTTTTTCCAAGTCTTCCTCCAGTGAGGAAGTCCCTATTTAGTTTTTTCAATACTGAAGAGAACACTTTGTAAGAGAAGAAGTAATTTTTGAAGCGTGAATTGGCTTCGAGGTTGAAGTTACTTGGTTTCTAAAATTTTCAATTCTGGGGCATTTTTCCGTTATCAGAACGTGTTTATCTTTGCTTTATCCCTATTGAATGGTCTATTTGCATAGTGCCAAGGGCCTTCTAGGCTTCCCGGATGGTTTGGTGGGTAAAGAATCTGCCTGCAATGCAGGAGACATGGGAGATGTGGGTTCCATCCCTAGGTTGGGAAGATCCCTTGGAGGAGGAAAATAGCAACCCTCTCCAGTATTTTTGCCTGAAACATCCCATGGACAGAGGCGCCTGACAGGCCAAAATCCAAAGGGTCGCAAAGAGTTGGACGCAACTGAGCAACTAAGCAGCAAGCAGCAAGGGGCTTCTGATTGTCCTAAGGAGGCCAGATAACCGTTCCTTCTTTTCCAGGACACGTTTGTAGCCCGCTGTGGAGGTGGGGTGGTCCGCGCTTCTAGAGGTGAGCGTCGTTTAGGCAAAGCAGTGCAGCCGCCTCTGTGGCCAGCACAGTCGCTCTGCAAGGACCGTCTCGGGACACTGTAGCTCATCTGCTGGGGACTCCAGGTCTGTGGGACCTGTGGCAGGCTCCCTCCACCCAGTGGGCACTGCCTCTGGTTTCTGCACTTCTCAGCCTCTATGAGTCGCTCTTCTCTTGGTATCACTCTTCTCCTGTGCATCTCCCAACTTCCCTAAAGTGCTGGACAATGAGGCTACATGCTAGTCTGCTTGGTAGAACTGCCTAGCAGTTATTTCCAGAAAGATTTTGAAAAAAATTCTTAATCTCTTTATGGACTAGTAGGGAGCATTCCACAGTGGTAAATGTAATTCCTTGTCTGGGAAGAACTAATGGGACAATGTGTCATTCCACTAACTGGAAATACACGGCCGCGTTGCAAGCTGCGCTCTTTCGGTGCCATAGAGAGCATGGTGCATTTTCTGTTGTGATGGTGAGTGATAGGGAGGTATAACGTTATTACAGTGTTAGATGGTGGTGGGGAGTAGTACCCCACTTTTCTTCCAGTTATATGTTTTGGGCTGTTGGCAATTCTATTGATGTTTAAGGTAGATTTGCTTAAGACTTTTTATATCCCCGTGAAGGTCAAACTGGTGTTTTGATTTTTTGTTTTTTAACTACGCTTCAAGAAGTGGTTCCAGTGACCTTACAAAAGCTTTCTTCACCTTACCTTTCTTGTAAATACCTAAGGTTTCCTCCTTAGTCTCTTGACATCTGCCTCGAGTGCTTTTGTAAACAAGTCAGTGTTCAACCAGTGTTTAAAATGTCTCTTTTAAAAGCTCTAATTATGGTAACGTTTCCATTTCCTTTTACAACACCATATATTTTGTTCCTCCGGTTCTCTGAGTTCTTTTATTATTTTGAAATGTCATTTTAATGGCTATTTAAAGTTTACCCGTGGGCTGGGAAATAGGGACTCCCTTCAAGTCAGACTTAAGATTCAGCATGAATTCCCTGTGGATAATATAATTTGCTGAGAATGGCAAATCCTTCTCCGAGCCAGCTCCAGCCAGTGAATGAGAACTTGTTCTCTCTGTGTCTGATGACTGAGAACGAAATTGTTTCTGCCAGATATTTTAAGATGCTGTTGATACTGAGATTTAATCTCAAACATTATACTGTGCGGCCAATGTCACGTATGATGAGATGGGAGGGGAGGGTGACTGTGTGCCACAAACAGCCATCTTGACGGCCAGAAGAATTGATTCCCCAAAGGAGATGAGTTGATGAAGATGTGAGTTGCCATTTGCATTATTTTTTATTTCAACCTTTGTGTTAAGCGCCTGTTCCATGTTAAGACACTTTGCTAGTCAGTTGGGAGTATAAAATGAACAGATCTCAACACGTCCTCTCTCTTCTGAAAGAGCAGTATCTCCAAGCAGCGTCTATTTCATTTCCACTTATTTGATTTATTGGAAATTGGAGTTTGTCTGTAAAGCTTACACTGCTCATGTTATTTACTTCCTGGCGTGGGCTTTCTCGCTCTTTTCGTGAATCACAGGGAGCCTGGTAAGTATCTTCCTGGCCCAGCTTTGTGGGCCTGTGACCTGTGCATTTATTTGCACGGGGCCCCACACTCGGAAAGGTACTGAACTTGGCTTTGTGCTCTGCTGCCATTCTTTGAAATTCTTAATGATTTCTTTTTTTTTTTTTGGCTGCACCAGGCAGCATGTGGAATCTTAGTTCCCTGACCAGGGATTGAATCTGTGCCCCCTGCAGTGGAAGCTTGGAGTCTTAACCACTGGACCACTGGGGAAGTCCCAGAAATTCTTAATGATTTTTGAATTATGAACCCCGCATTTCATTTTTCACTAGACTCTGCAAATTTTGTAGCCAGTCCTGCCCAGGACAGCCTGCTACCTATGTCCCTGTTCATTCATTTCTGCTTGTTTTGTTATTGCCTTGTGACTTGCTGGGTGGATCTGAGTCTGCTGTTATGGGTGTGATCAAAGAGGAAGAGTAAATAATAATAATAATAATAAAATCCACAGAGGAGCAAAAATAAAATTTTCACTCTGTATGCACACTCTGACAGATAGTATGGAACAGGGAGGCCTGGTGTGCTGCAGTCCATGGGGTTGCAAAGAGTCAGATACAACTGAACGACTGAACAACAGCATGTAAATATGAAAATAAAATTGAGGCCTTAGTAACCGTTTCTGTCCCAGGACTTGACTTAGGGCAAAAATCCTGCTGAGTTGGGGGAGCCATTAATATTCTAAAATCAGTTGAATTTCCTTTAGGGAAGCTGATTAATTAGCTTATCTCAATCCTCAACTAGGATTTCCTTACGTTTTTCTGTAAAGAGGATGACTCTCCAAAGTTTAGACTTTTGTTAATTAAAGCAGAAGCACGCCTTAGTGCCTACCTCATCATACCCAGTCTTCCACATGTATGGATATCCTTTTTATCCTTGTCTTTCCCCTCTTGGGAAAAAGATCTCATTTGCAAGAATATGTAGAGAGATAGAAGTTTAGGCAGCAGAACAATGAGGGATACCCAAATAAAATGAAGTTAGTACTTAAACACAATCTGGTTGTTTCTTTGTTTAAAATTCTCATTTTCAATCATGTGGCTAATGTGTATTTACTAGTATTTGATGATCTGTTCTGAAATTCTCAAAAGCAAACAAAAATCATGTGTTTCTGTTGAGCTACTTGGATATAACTTGATGTCTTAAGCAAGGGCAACGATTTTGTTCATTTTGTATTCCCTGATCTTCAAAGATACATTTATTCATGTGTTTATTCACTGATTCATTGATTCCAAATGGTTCTGAGACTGAGAAGGATCCAACATTTGACTCATGGAGTAATAAAGATTTATAATACAGCAGGGATTAAAATTTTAGACTGTTGAATTATTTCAAAAGCCTAGTAGAACCCAATGATCCCACACAACAGTGTTTACCTTCAGAGAGGTAGAGAGGGGGTGAAAATAAACAGTAGTGATGAGAAGAGGTGTTTTGTCGTGTCAAAGCATGCCAGCTATGCTGTATGGATTTTTTTTTAAGAAAGCATCCACTTCCTTAAAAAGTATTTATTGGATTTTTTAGGATACCATTTGTAATGGGTGGGATTGGGAGGAGTGTGTACATTTCAATACTGGGGTTTTAAAAAAATCTTGCAGGGAGAGAGAGGCACAGGGGGGGAGATGTTTTAGAATCCTTTGCTCTGCTTTTCCCCTGGCATCTCAGTGAGGGGGACCTTAAGTTGGGGCAGAATGGGTGGGGAGGGAGGAGGGAAGTGGCAGGCGTGCGGGACTCCCACGTGAAAGAGCCCCACAGTGCCTGAGCAGCAGCAGCATCTAGAAAGCATAGAGTCCTTTTTTGTGCTTTTTTTGGCATAGCTGTTTTCTGACCCAATACGAGACCTCCCAGCCTAGCCAGCAGGGCCTGAGAATATAACTCTATGGGGTTTCGTGGAAGAAGGTAGTTGGTATTCTGTCACTCGACAGAATTTAATAGTAGTAGACATGAGAGTGCGAGGTACTGCAGTAAGTGTGTTCAGTAATTTTCTTTTTTGGTCCTCACTTGTGTGGTTAGCCGCTTAGTTGTGTCCGACTCTTTGTGACCCTATGGACTGTAGTCTGCCAGGCTCCTCTGTCCGTGGGGATTCTCCAGGCAAAGATGCTGGAGTGGGTTGCCATTGCCCTGCCTCCCGGGGATCTTCCCAACCCCAGGGATCAAACCCAGGTCTCCTGCATAGTAGGTGGATTCTTGTCTGAGCCACCAGGCTACAACCCCATAAAGGGGGCTCTATTAGCATTCTCTGAAAAAGGATTGTGGGTTTTTCCCCTAATAGAAGTTTTATTACTAATACGTGGACATTTCATCCATCAAATTAGTTGAATTCTTTACATTTCATTGCCAGAGAAATACTTCTGTCCACGTGTCCCCCGACTCCCCAGCTTTAGTAGAGAAACAAGAGTGGGGGTTAGTTCCTATTGAAGGGTCAGCAGAGAAAGGCGAGGAGTACCTGTGAAGTCAGAGATGGTGAACTGGCAGTGTGAGAGCTGATTCTGGTCTACTGTGGGTTTTGTTGTACCTGGACCATTATTTAAAGAGTTGGATTTGGATGCCTTGCAGGTGGGCATGTGCTATCCATCCAGTTTGCCCATTACCCCGACTCCCTGTGGTGCAATATGGACTCCTTCAAGTGATGTTCTGGTTCTATAGGCATTTAGGTTGTGACCACTGATACTTGTACTTTCTATATAACTTGGCGTGCTTCTCAGTACTGCAGTCAACCCATATCTCCGCAGTGGCCCATCTGGATCTATGGCACTCAGAGTCCAGCGGTCTTCATGCTTTAGCCACCTACCAGAAACTGGATGGTCCAGAGGGATGTGCGAGTATCGTTCTCCTTACATCCTTGTTTGAAAAGTTTCTTTCTATGTCAGATCTCTGCAGAGTGCCAGATAACATGTTCCTGTACTTTATGTGGTGGAGATATGGCTCAAATCTTTCAGATTTCTCCTCTTTATTGCTTTCAATATCTGCCTCATCTCTGATTACTCATAAAAGATTCCATCCATCAGAAAGGTACCAAATGTTCTGTAGGGCCAAAAGGAAAAAAAGAGAGAAGAAACCACCCAAATTTTAAGCAAACATAGCTTATTTGAAAAAGTAGTTTGCTGTCTATCAAGATAAACTAAGCTTTACCAGAGGCATGGTTTTATATCCAAACGTGAGATGCCACACATTCTAGAGGCCACTTGCTTTATTGTACAGATGAAGGAGACGAGAACTAGGGAGATGAAGGGGCTTTGCCCACAGTCACACCACTGCTTAGAGATGGAAGTCTGGCTCTTCAGCCGGTACTGGCATGGTTTGTAGGTTAGCCAAGGATCCAGACATGGGAGAGGATTTATTTAAATTTCCAAAAGCCTTAGCCCATACTCCCCTCCCTTGCCCTGCCACAGCTAAGACACCCTGTAGAACTGGAAGAGATGTGTTTTGTCAAAGGGAAGGAAGTAGTTTAGACGGAAGAAACAAAGGGCAAAGGAAAACAGGCGCTTCTTTGAATGGAGTCCTTTAAATAGTGAGCTTTCTGTCGAGATTGGAACTGAGATGGGTTTTATTTAGCATTTTTATCAGTGATCTGCCGCCCTGGGCATAGAGTGAAAGTGCCAAGCTTTCAGATGACACTAAGCCCTTTAGAAGAGTGGAAAATTGAGACATTGGAAATAAACAGTAGAAAGGTGTCAGCTGGTGTCAAGTTCCCAGGTGTGACTGTGAAAGGATGATACTGTGCTTTCTGGTGTAATTTGTGAGCGGGGGGAGGAGTCGTCCTAGCAGGGACATGTTGCAGCGTGTTCCAGTTTACAGCAGCCCAGCTCTCAAGGTTAGCCCATCAATCTTGTGCCTGCAGCTGGCCAGAATGAGTGGATGTGTTGCCAGTGTAAAAATGTTTCCTGCCAACATGAAAAGGTGTTACAGTTATTCAGAGCAAATCCCAGCAAATTTTACGTAAGTTTCACTGAAATACAAGCCAGACACATGATAATTTACCAGAAAATCAGAGAGATTGAAGAAGCAGTGTTAGAAACAAATGTTTTTGACCAGGAGACCAAATGTTTTGAAGAAGGTCTTCAGAAGACATGAACTGTGATAAATAAGCAGAAAAACCCACAGATCAAGGAAAACTCAAAAAGGTCAGTAATTTGGATCCTTGAAGTAAATGACCAACTGTGAAAAAATGGCTATTGGTGGAAAATATGAAGGCAAGTTAGGTATCTGCCAGACTGCACTGTGTATATATTTTGAATGACTAATAGAATCAGTGAAGAACTGGTATTTGGTCTAATCTTCAAGGAAAATATTAGCTGGAAGTAAAATATAGTTCAAAAACAAACTCTGCTGTAGTAGATTTGTACTCAGGAAATCTGCTTTGCAGTTATTTGTTTCTTGGTCAGGGTCTGTAAACTCCCTCAAACTCAGCTTTTGTGTTTATTATCAACTGGAGATGATGCCAGCATAGCTCCTGTGAGGATTAATTCAGAAAGCACCCATTACTATGTCCAGGACATAGTGGATATTCAAATAATGTTTGTTTTTTAAATAACAAAGAGGTACTGTGAGGTAATGAGAAATTGCTGTGCAGATAGTTGTCAATCAGTTTTGGCCCTGGTAACCAGAAATGTACAGGGAAGAGAATTCTGGGAATGTAGATTAATCTAGTCATGTTGTGACATTACGGTGCCACCGAGGGACTTAGTATCTGACTAAGCTAACTGAGCTCACTGTGCTCAGTTATTCAGTTGTGTCCGATTCTTTGAGACCCTAAGAACCATAGTCCATCAGGTTCTTCTGTCCATGGAACTTCACAGGCAGGAATACTGGACTGGGTTGCCATTCCCTTCTCCAGGGACGATTCCTGATGCAGGGATCCAACCCCTGTCTCTTGTGTCTTCTGTACTGGCAGGCGGATTCTTTACCATTAGCACCACCTGGGAAGCTCTTGATTCTGCTAACTGATGATTAGCAGGGTCCAAATCACTAAAAACCCTGCTTTTGTAGAAACTCTTACTGGCTAGAAACTTTTTAATAGTACTGACTTATGAGTGCTAGCCCCTTCATGGATCATACCCTTGTCATGGTGAAGGGGCTTGCCATACAGAGCCACCCAAGATGGACAGGTCATAGCAGAGAGTTCTGACACAATGTGGTCACTAGAGGAGGGAATGGCAAACTGCTCCAGTATTCTTGCCTCGAGCACTGCATGAATAGTATGAAAAGGCAAAAAGATAGGACACCGGAAGATGAGCTCTCAGAAAGTGTCCAGTAGACTACTGGGGAAGAATGGAGAAATAGCTCCAGAAAGAATGAAGAGACTGGGCCAAAGTGGAAATGATGCTCAGTTGTGGATGTATCTAGAAGTAAAGTCTGATGCTGAACGGACAATTCTGCATAGAAACCTGGAGTGTTAGGGCCATGAATCGAGGTAAATTGGACATGGTCGACCAGGAGATGACGAGAGTGAACACTGACCTCTTAGGAATTAGTGAAGTAAATTGCACTCATTTTACATGCTGGCAGGGTAATGCTCAAAATTCCTCAAGCGAGACTTCAGCAGTACTTGAACTGAGAAATTACAGATGTACAAGCTGGATTTTAAAAGGGCAGAGAAACCAGAGATCAAATTGCCAACATCCACTGGATCACAGAGAAAGCAAGAGAATTCCAGCAAAATCATCTGCTTCACTGACTTCTCTCAAGCCTTTGACTGTGTGGATCACAATAAACTGGAAAATTCTGAAAGAGATGGGAATACCAGACTACCTTGCCTGTCTTCTGAGAAACCAGTATGCCAGTCAAGAATGGAACAACAGACTGTTTCAAAATTGGGAAAGGTATATGTCAAGGCTGTATATTGTCACCCTGCTTATTTAACTTCTATACAGGTTACATCAAGCAAAATGCCAGGCTGGATGAATCACAAGCTGGAATCAATATTGTGGGGAGAAATATCAACAACCTCAGATATGCAGATGATACAACTCTTATCTCAGAAAGTGAATAGGAACTAAAGAACCTCTTGATGGGAGTGCCAGAGGAGAGTGAAAAAGCTGGCTTGAAACTCAGCATTCAAAACACTAAAATCATGGCATTCGGTTCCAACACTTCATGGCAAATAGATTGGGAAACAGTGAAAACAGTGACAGACTTTATTTTCCTGGGCTCCAAAATCACTGCAGATGGTGACTGTAGCCATGAAATTAAAAGACGCTTGCTCCTTGGAAGAAAAGCTACGACAAACCTAGATAGGGTATTAAAAAGCAGAGATATCACTTTGACGACAAAGGTCCGTCTAGTCAAGGCTATGGTTTTTCCAGTAGTCATGTATGGATGTGAGAGTTGGACCATAAAGAAAGCTGAGCACTGAAGAATTGATGCTTTTGAACTGTGGTGTCGGAGAAGACTCTTGAGAGTCCCTTGGACTGCAAGGAAATCAAACCAGTCCATCCTAAAGGAGATCAACTCTGAATATTATTGGAAGGACTGATGCTAAAGCTACAATACTTACGCCACCTGATGTGAAGAGCTGACTCATTAGAAAAGACCCTGATCCTGGGCAAGATTGAGGGCAGGAGAAGGGGTGACAGAGAATGAGATGGTTGGATGGCATCAGTGACTCCATGAACATGAATTAGAGCAATCTCAGAGAGATAGTGAGGGTCAGGGAGGCCTGTCATGCTGCAGCCCATGGGATCCAAAGAGTCAGACGCAACTTAGCGACTGAACAACAGCAATGTGAGTGCTAGAAATCAAATTACCCTCCAAAGATAGAGGATTTGATGTCATTGAAATGAAGTTTAACTTTGTCCCTTATTTCCTCTGGCACTTCGTAAAAGTAGAGTTGCAAAAAGTAATTTAAGCAAAACCTGTATTGTTATCATCAACGTGTATTTCCTAAGTAGATTCCCCACTCCTGCCCCAGTCCCATATGAGGGGTCAGATCTTGCCCAGAGGGTCGTGCTTACTGTGCAGAGGTTATCAGACCAGTGTGAGAAAACAGGATAAGGCAGGCCTGGCCTGCAGCTTCACAGATGGTCAGAGCAGCTGTTCAGGGTCTTGAAGCCAGGTTGGCTACAGAAAGAGGGGCTAGTCTTGCAGTACTTGTAACTTGAAGAGGGTGTAGTTTGAAGAGTATAAACAGATTTCAATTAAATTATTTAAGAAAATGATGACTCTTGGTAAGTGATGATTATAATTTTTTTTTTTAAAAAAAGCAAAACTAAGAAATTGGACTGCTTGTGTCTTTAAGTGTGGTCTTTAGCGTGCATGGCTCAGAAGCATGAAAAAATGCATGAAAAAATGAAAGTGTTGGTTGCTCAGTTGTGTCTGACTCTCTGCGACCCCATGGACTGCAGCCCACCAGGCTTCTCTGTTCATGGGTTTCTCCAGGCAAGGATAGTGGAGTGGTTAGCCATTCCCTTCTCCAGGGATCTTCCTGACTCAAGGATCAAACCCAGATCTCTTGCATAGCAGGTGGATTCTTTACTGTCTGTGCCACCAGGGAAGCCCTTTGCTCTACAGAAGAAATTAATACAACATTGTAAATCAACTATACTTCAGCAAAAATTTAAAAAATGAATCTATACCTTAAAAAATTGCATATTCTTGTACCCTGCTCTTGATTGCCTGGTCAAAATCTTTTAATTAATGCCACGTTGAGACTTAAACTTTGTTTGGTTAAATGAAAGGAAATTCTACCCTGATGTTCTTTCAGGTGTAGCTAGTGTTTTATGTTTGGAGAAGGCAGTGGCACCCCACTCCAGTACTCTTGCCTGGCAAACCCCATGGACGGAGGAGCCTGGTGGGCTGCAGTCCATGGGGTCGCTAAGAGTTGGACACTACTGAGCAACTTCACTTTCACTTTTCACTTTCATGCATTAGAGAAGGAAATGGCAACCCACTCCAGTGTTCTTGCCTGGAGAATCCCAGGGACGGGGGAGCCTGGTGGGCTGCCCATCTATGGGGTCGCACAGAGTCAGACACGACTGAAGTGACTTAGCAGTAGCAGTGTCTTATGTTGTTAGTAAATAGAGATTCTCAAGATACAATCTCAAGATATATTGGAAGAATTGGAAAGGAATTAAAGAGTTGGAAAGGAATTAAAGAGTTGCAAAGTTCATTTTAGGCTGAGGAACCTGGAGGATAGATTATTTTTGTTGTTTAGTTACTCAGTTATGTCAAACTCTTTGCCACCCAATGGCCTGTAGCCCTCTAGGCTCCTTCTGTCCATGGGATTTCCCAGGCAAGAACACTGGAGTAGGTTGCCATTTTTCCTCTAAGGGATCTTCCTGGACCAGGGATCAAACCTGCATTTGCAGGCAGATTATTTATCACTGAGTCACCAGGGAAGCCCAGAGGATAGGTGGTCTTATTTGTACAATAAGTGGGCATCTTCACGATGCCTAACATGAACACAATGGAGAAACCGAGGTTCTGCAGTAATTTTGGTTAGTTTTTATTTCTCATGTTTTATAGTCTAAAATTTTAGCCTTTTAGTTAAAATTTGTAAATGCATAACTGGTTATATATAATATAATGTGTGGTATATCCTCAAATAAGTCATTAAATTTCCTGACTGTACAAGAATTTAGCATTATGTTGTTGTTCAGTCTCTCAGTAGTGTCCGCCTCTTTGTGACCCCATGGACTGCAGCACACCAGCCTTCCCTGTCTTTCATTGTCTCCCGGAGCTTGCTCCGATCCATGTCCATTGAGTCGGTGAGGCCATCCAACCATCTCATCCTCTGTCGTCCCCTTCTCCTCCTGCCTCTATCTTTTCCAGCATCAGGGTCTTTTCCAGTGATTGGGCTCTTTGCAGCAGGTGGCCAAAGTATTGGAGCTTCAGCATCAGCATCAGTCCTTCCAATGAACACTCAGGACTGATCTCCTTTAGGATGAACTGGTTGGATCTCCTTGCAGTCCAAGGAACTCTCAAGGTCTTTTCCAACACCACAGTTCAAAAGCATCCATTCTTCAGCACTCAGCCTTCTTTATGGTCCAACTCTTACATCCATACATGACTACTAGAAAAACCATAGCTTTGACTATATTGGCATTATGTACATCCTTAATAGAACTGGGCTAAATTGTAGTACTCTAGGACCCTAAAACCGTATGTGAGACCTTTTCCATTGTTTACTCATGCTTTGAAATTATAAATTTAACTTAAAAAAATATTTCAAAACTGAGAATCTGTGTGTGGATTTCAGTAATTCTCTTGCCATGCCAATATGTCAACTTCTACTGAATTTAGGTAAATGTAAGATAAAACAATAGATGAATTTAGAAGTGATGATGAAAATATTTCAGCCAAATAAAATTCCCAAGTTGTAAAAACATCAGAGTTTTCATCATTAGTTTTATTAAAGAAGGTATAATTTTCTAGACTGGTTTATGGAATCCTTGATTCTAATTACCAACCAGAAGCACAATATATTTAAGTAAAAAAAAAAGCAAACTAAAGATAAAAATTCTCAGTTCTAGATTGGAGGTATTTTAATTTTCTAAACTATCTTTTGTGACCTTTCTATACTTTGAGAGGTTTTGTGTTTTGTGTGTGTGTGTGGAAGTGCTCCCCTTTGTTATGAGTACTGAAAGTTTTATCCTGAGAGCTAATACTCTGACAATCTTTTACAAGAAAATTTAACTCATATTTTTTGAAAACTATGGCCTGGAAGTTTTTTATCGACAGGAAGTTGGAAAATACCACATAAAAGAAAGCTGTGTTCTTTACATCTGGTTCATTTTCAAAAGAGTGTCACGAATCTTATAACCATTATACACTAAAGGAGATATTTTTCCTTCCTGATTTAATGTGATTATTTGCCAATTTGTAACATTGTATGATTATAAGGACAGTATGATTAGAAATCTGTTTAGAGCTTTGACCATCTGCAGGAGAGGAATGTTGAATCACAGAGGTTCTTATTCATTGCTCTGTGATACTTGCATTTACACCTGAAAATACACACACACACACACACGCGTGCGCGTGCACACACACACACACACACACACACACTAGGACTATAATATTTTACTTTTCTTTTCCCTTGACTCATCATATAAATAATTGGTTAGAGAGCATTAAATAAATGAGAGACTCAATCTAGCTTTTGATCATCCATAATGAAATACTGTATATATAATTTAATTATCATGTTTACTAACGTTGTGAATGAGGCTCATTTGGCCATTGTACAGATTCTCCTCTTATGATGTTCATTTAAGAAACACAAAACTTTATCATGATAAAGGACAGTACAGACCATCAAATGGGGCTCTTCTTTAAAGAAACCTCCCTGATCAGATCCAGAGCCAGAAGCCCAGGCTGGCGTCTGCTTCTGGAGTGGCGTCCTGTGCCCATTAGTATGTTCCAGCTCCTGCTTCTCTTCTCCCACCCTTCACCAGGCCCCAGGACTGGGTGTCTGCTGTCTGCACGAAGGTTGACCCTTCCACTTTTTTTTTCTTGACTGTCATTGCTTTCCCCAGGCAAGCTCCAGTTTCCAGTGATGTTCAAATATCTTTAATATCTGCTTCTCATCGATTCCTTGCCTTTTTTTTAATCAGACTTTTTTTTTCTATTTTAAAAACTCACCCCAAATATTCATTTCACATTTTTACTTCTTAATTACCATTTAGTATTTCTATTACCTCTGGGTGCCTGGTGTTTCTGCGTGTATTCTATTTATCTGCTTACTGCTTCCATCGTTTTTTGTTTAGCCATTCCATCTGGAGCCCTTGAGAAATTATGTCCATCATTTATTTGGCTCATTTGAGCCCCTTGCAGGTTACCATGGGAACCCCCACCTCAGAACCAGGGACCTTTTCCTATTCATTTCACTCCCGACCAACACTAGACATGGAGAGTCCACTCCTGAAATTCTCTCCCTCTTAGACTCCCAGTCCCGTTCCCTTATCTGATCCTTCGTTTGCCAGAACTCTGCCCATCTAAAGTTTTCTTTATCTATGATCTTTATAAAGCTTAAACATCTTCTGACTTTACAGGTAGTTTCTGATAGATGTGTCTTAACTTACATCTTATTCTTGATTCCTTACTGAGGACAGTCTAGAATACATTCTTACATATATTGAGTATCTACTGTATACATGGCCCTGGAAGCGTATGCATAGTACGGCCTTTTTCTTAAAGCTTCTGCGTTCATAGGAGCCCTTCTGTGGCCTGTTAGTCTTGCTTTAGGCTCCTCGGGGTGATGAGGGCAGTACTGTTTGTTGATAACCTCTCCCTGGGGCACTTTGCTCACTCTTGCACAACAAAGTTTTGCAAGACCTAGAAAGCTAGACAGTGATGAACTGTTACCCTCCTACCACCTTCTCCTGACCTTAAATCCTTCTCTAAACATCCCATTTTCCTGTAGATAGCTCTGTCTTTCTTTCCCTGTCATAAATCGACCGTCATCCAGGGCTCTCTATCCTTTTATCATTTGTTGTACCAGGCCCTTGCCATTCCTCCGCGCTCTCATAGACACTTCCACTTGAAGTCATGTTGTTACCTTCTTTCTCTACCATGAATCATTTTTTTTAGGTAAATTTTTATTGAAGTGTGATACATACAAGTGCAGAAATCAGACTGTGTGGTTACCAGTCCTTAGATCAAAACTTGGAGCATCACTAGCCCCTCACATCCTTTCTCTTGTTCCCTCTCAGCCTCTATGCCCCCAGAGTAACCATTAATCTGACTTCAAACAACATAGGTTAGCTTTACTTTATTTTTTAAAAAACTTTTTAAAGTGACTAATATGATATGTTGTCTTTGGTCTCTTCTGTAATCACCATTTTGTGAGTCATCCGTGTAACAGTATAGGAGAGTTAGAGCTCAGTCCTCTTCATTGCTGCCTAATATTCCAGGACAGACATATGCCACAGTTTGCACATTCTACTGTGAGGACATTTGGACTGGTTTCAGTTTGGGACATGTAACAGTATAGGAGAGTTAGAGCTCAGTCCTCTTCATTGCTGCCTAATATTCCAGTACAGACATATACCACAGTTTGCACATTCTACTGTGAGGACATTTGGACTGGTTTCAGTTTGGGACTGTTGTGGACTGTGCTGCTGTACGTGCAATAGACATTCTAGTACATTTTCTGTGGACATTCTCCCATATGGCTTTGACAGGTGGACTCGTTTCCTGAATATGCACGTTTGTTTTATTCAACGGTTCTACAGAATTTTTCATTATTACTGGGAAAATGAAAAGCAGATTTTAAGGCTAGAAAATTTGACCTTGCTTTCTCTGGGCTCCGTATATTGAGTTCATTATTAAACAAGCATGCCTACTGTGTTTGAGGTCCCTAGAGCACATCAGTAAACATAAAAATAGGTATTTGGGCACTTAGTTGCAGATCCTTATGATTATTGATCTTTCTAATTATTAACAATAATGACTATTATCATTTATTAAATGTTTAATATGTGCCAGGGTACAATTCTAACGTCTTTATGTGTATTAAGTCTTTTAGTCCTTAACAACAGCTCTTAAAGTTGTTGTTACTAAAATACTACTACTATTCTGATTTTACAGAATAGGCAACAAAAGCCCAGTGAAGCTGAGTAACTTGCCCCAGGTATGAATAAGTGATGGAGCTGTGATTCAAACTTATGCATTGTGGTTCAGAATCCATGGTTACCCCTGTGCTTTCCCACTTTTCATTTAAATCCATTCCAGCCTTGTTTGCCCTGCTTTATGTTTTCTTACCTCTGGCCCAAGATATAGGGAAGTGGTGAGGACCACAGGCTTTTGAGTTGCACAGACTTGGGTTTGAATTCTAGCTCTGCCACTCACTCTCTGTATGCCCTTAGGTGAGTTATTTATCCTTTCTATGATTTAGTCTCTTCACAGCCAGATCTGGTGAAGATTAATCTGGCTAGTAAATGGAAAAGCATGCTTCATAGTGCCTGACACCACTGTCATGGTTATTGTTTGGCCTCTTAACTTGTATCTTTCCCAGCCATCTACATGTTACATACCACATACATACCAACTTTAAGCATCTTCCTTAAGGGTGGTTGTTTACATCATTTTCCTTTTATCAAAAAGGTTTAAGTATCATTGCCTTGAAGATAAAGACAAACATCCACAAGCATTTGAAGCATTGCAAAATTGTATCTTCCTTCAGTTCATTTCAGTTCAGTTCAGTTGCTCAGTCATGTCTGACTCTTTGTGACCCCATGAATCGCAGCACGCCAGGCCTCCCTGTCCATCACCTACTCCCAGAGTTCACTCAAACTCATGTCCATCGAGTCGGTGATGCCATCCAGCCATCTCATCCTCTTTTGTCCCCTTCTCCTCCTGCCCCCAATCCCTCCCAGCATCAGAGTCTTTTCCAATGAGTCAACTCTTCGCATCAGGTGGCCAAAGTACTGGAGCTTCAGCTTTAGCATCATTCCTTCCAAAGAAATCCCAGGGCTGATCTCCTTCAGAATGGACTGGTTGGATCTCCTTGCAGTCCAAGGGACTCTCAAGAGTCTTCTCCAACACCACACTTCAAAAGCATCAATTCTTTGGCACTCAGCTTTTTTCACAGTCTAACTCTCACATCCATACATGACTACTGGAAAAGCCATAGCCTTGACTAGACGGACCTTTGTTGGCAAAGTAATGTCCCTGCTTTTGAATATGCTATCTAGGTTGGTCATAACTTTCCTTCCAAGGAGTAAGCATCTTTTCATTTCATGGTCGCAATGACCATCTGCAGTGATTTTGGAGCCCCCCAAAATAAAGTCTGACACTATTTCCACTGTTTCCCCATCTATTTCCCATAAAGTGATGGGACCAGATGCCATGATCTTAGTTTTCTGAATGTTGAGCTGTAAGCCAACTTTTTCACTCTCCACTTTCACTTTCATCAGGAGGCTTTTTAGTTCCTCTTCACCTTCTGCCATAAGGGTGGTGTCATCTGCATATCTGAGGTTATTGATATTTCTCCCAGCAATCTTGATTCCAGCTTGTGCTTCTTCCAGCCCAGCATTTCTCATGATGTACTCTGCATAGAAGTTAAATAAGCAGGGTGTCAATATACAGCCTTGATGTACTCCTTTTCCTATTTGGAACCAGTCTGTTGTTCCATGTCCAGTTCTAAGTGTTGCTTCCTGACTTGCATATAGGTTTCTCAAGAGGCAGGTCAGGTGGTCTGGTATTCCCATCTCTTTCAGAATTTTCCAGAGTTTATTGTGATCCACACAGTCAAAGGCTTTGGCATAGTCAATAAAGCAGACATAGATGTTTTCCTGGAACTCTCTTGCTTTTTCCAT
The DNA here is from genome assembly GCF_032405125.1 of Capricornis sumatraensis. Taxonomy (NCBI): domain Eukaryota; kingdom Metazoa; phylum Chordata; class Mammalia; order Artiodactyla; family Bovidae; genus Capricornis; species Capricornis sumatraensis. Next base: position 76,385,158 of record NC_091082.1, read on the forward strand.
GATCCATGTCCACCTTTAGTACTTCCTAAAAATTTCTTGTCATTAAATACCACATATTTATCCTTAGCATGGAATATGGCAATATAATTTTTTATTAGCTTAGACCACCAGTTGGGGCAATATACCAGTCAATTGGGCTTTTCATTTATTCATTCATGTGAGCAGGTATACATTCAGTAAGTATTTACTGAACATCTGTTATGTGCTGGGAATATCCTAGTAATTAGAGATACAACAGTGAACAAAATAGCCTACCTCCCTGCCCTCTAAAAAGGTCGCATTTTAAAAATATTTATTGTAGTTTATGAACGTCTCCTTCCCTTTTATAAAATGGTAGCTAGTTATCTGAATAATTAAAATCAGATACCAGATTCCATAAAGAAAATTGTGAAACAGTTTTGTTCAAGTCTCCCCAAATGATTTCTTCTTACATAGTTATTAAAAGCCTTGCCATAGAGAAGATGATAATCATATAGATATTAAATACACACACACACATATATAATAAATATAATATAAACTATAGAGGGGTCTACGATGTTTGTTCTTTAAATAAGCTTTTGATCTTTAGGCTTGACTTAAATCTATGATTATGACTTTGATGAGAAAGTACTTGTTTACAAAGCCAGTCATTTCTTTATGTATGAATTGATGGAAGTTATACAGAATATACTAACTTGAGACAGTGAAGACCTGCTTGAGCTTTAGTTCTGTGTGGAATGTTTTCAGGGCTTCAGTTCAGTTCAGTTGCTCAGTCGTGTCCGACTCTTTGCGACCCCATGAATTGCAGCACGCCAGGCCTTTTCAGGGCCTAGTTGCAGTGTTAAAGAGGATAGTGGCTCTTGATGAGTCTTCATAAAGACAAAATTTAACAGGAAATGCATGAACTAGTAACTAGGAATTACACAAACTTGTTTTTTTTTCCTCCCTAGTCTTTTTAGTGCAGGTTTTTCCATCAAGTTATTTTGCAAAACATTTTTTTAGTGTTACTATTCTTTAATTCGATGATGACGATGTTGTTTTTAAAGTATGGCGGTTTTATCATGGAGTTGAAGTGGGAAGGGCCCATGGTTTGGGCTTCCCAGGGGTTTTGCAAAGACTTGATGGGAGTCATGGTTCATTTCCCATTTCCTACATGTCCTTTTGCTCGCTCCACATTTGCCACATGGGCCATTTTGCTGTTCTTGATCAGAGCTCAGAATTCAAATCACAGGGAATTTCCTGGTGGTCCAGTGGTTAGGACTTGATGCTTTCACAGCCGTGGGCCTGGCTTCAATCCCTGGTCTGAGAACTAAGATCTCACAAGTGTCACGGCACAGTTGGAAAAATCCCCAACAGTTTAATCATAGAAAAGAGGAAGAAATATCTATGAACTTAATTCATTTCTGCTTTTTTTAAAGAAAAAACTATTTCAGCCATGCCATGTGGCATATGGAATCTTAGTTCCCTGACCTGGGATTGAACCTGTGCCCCTTACGTTGATAGCACAGACTCTTAACCACTGGATCACCAGGGAAGTCCTTCATTTCTGCTTTTACAGAAATAGAAAGCAGAAGATTTGGGGGGACAAGGGAGAAGAAGAAACAGAAGAATGAGGAAAAAAAAACGAATCCATTACTATATCAAAGACACCCCCTTGAAACCTAAAAAAGAGTAAATCAAATATTCAAATGTTTGCAGTGTTTTAATGAACTCATCATAGTAAAAGATAATCTGGTCATAATTGCCTTTTAACTGATAGTAAAATCCATTTCCCTTCAAATTGACTTGTTGAAAACCAGTCTGTCAATTTTCCATAAAGGAAAAGTCTTTATCTGAAACCGTTAGTTTAGTTGCTCAGCTCAAAAGTCTTGCCATCATCCTTAAATTCTCTTTCTCCTACACCCTGTAGCCGGCCAGAATATGTCCAGATTCTAACTACCTCCCGTGCCCACGGCTGCTGCTCTAGCTCAGTGTGTGGTCATTTCTCATGATTGGTGTCCCTACTCCCACCCTTGCCCCTTGCAGCCCATTGTCTACACAGTAGACATGTCAGTTTATGTAGGGGCTTCACTTGTGGCTCAGATGGTAAAAAGTCTGCCTGCAGTGCAGGAGACCTGGGTTCTACCCCTGGGTTGAGAAGATCCCCTGGAGGAGGGCATGGCAACCCACTCTAGTATTCTTGCCTGGAAAACCCCATGTACAGAGGAGCCAGGCAGGCTACATACAGTCCACGGGGCTGCAAAGAGTCAGACACGACTGAGCGACTTCACTTTTTTTTTTTCTTTGCCCAGCTCCTCCACTGATTTGCCATCTTCCTTAGAACAGTCAAATCCTGACATTTTGCCCTAGAAGCTGTTTACAATCTGTACCGCTTCTTGTCTTTCACCCATCTTTCCCTGCCATCTGACTTCTTGCTCACTCCTTGTTACACTGGCCGTCTTGCCATTCTTGAACAATCACAACTTGCACTTCCCCACAAGCCTTCGTACTGTCTGTTTATCTGCTTGGAATGAGAGCATCCGGCACCACTCCCACCTCCCCCTCCAAGTAGCCACATGTCCAGTTCCTCATTTCTTTTGAAAATCTCTGCTCAGAGTTCATCTTAGCGGTGAAACCGTTCTTGACTGCTTCCACTTTGTTACTTCTTACCTCCTTTTATCTCAGTGAGCTTATTTATTTACTTAAATATTGCTTGTTGTCTGCACCAGATGTAACCCACGTGATTGAGAGCAGGGATGGGGACTTTTGAGCCACTGCTATTTCCAAGTGCTGAGAACCGCTCTTGGTATAGTAGGTCCTCAGTAAGTTTTATTGAATGGGTGAATACATAATTGAATTTATTTGCATTTTACCAGTAAATTGGGTCTATGTTGGCCTTACTTGTTTTTTTTTAGAGAGTAAGTTGGCTAAAAGGTTGAAACTGACTCTTTTTCGAATGTAATTCTCTGTATTTATTTTGGGCTGTGCTGGGTCTTCACTGCTGCACAGGCTCTTCTCTAGCTGTGGTTCTTGGGCTTCTCACTGCGGTGGCTTCTGTTGTTGTGGAGCCCGGGCTCTAGGGCGAGTGAGCTTCAGTAGTTGCAACGCCTGAGCTCCAGAGCGCAGGCTCATTAGTTGTGGTATGCGGGCTTAGTTGCCCTGTGGCATGTGGGACCTTCCCAGATCAGGGCTTGAACCCATGTCTGCTGGATTGGCAGGCAGATTCTTGACCACTGAGCCACCAGGGAAGCCCTTGACTTTATTTTTGAATAAAGGTGTTATAAGAGGTTGAAAAAAAAAATCACTGTAGTAGTAGAATTTGATGGCTTTTATTAGAATTACTCCCCAGTGGGTCTTGTGCTGGTTTCATGAACAGGTTAGCAAAGTGTAAGAGGCCATGTCTGTTCTGCGGTCATAATTTTTAAGGAGAAGCCCACTGAACTTTTTGCTTAAGGGGGAGTTTGAGTGCTTACATAGTCCTTTTCTGTAGGAATCCTGCCCTTTGAACATGGCCCCAGACCCCGTGTAGCCACTGACTCTCCGGAACTGGCTCCCTTCTTGGTTTTGTGTACCTGGGTTTTTGGTTCCTAAAGAAACATTTGCTGTGTTTTTATTCTGGTTCCTAGTGAGATAATTTTAAGTTCTTAAACACAGAAGGATAAAGAAACAGGTGTTTGTAGCAGCTTTCTGCATGAAATGAGAAATGAGGAATTTTCTTTGATGTGGGAATTGCAGTTCTCTGCTTAACAGTCCCCTTCCCTGCCCTCACACCTAAACAAAGGGCTTCTTTCCACCTGGGTATGGCATGTTGTCACTGTGGGTCATCATATTCATTTCTAGGAAATTAAATTTCCTATCTCTGATAGCTCGGTTGGTAAAGAATCCATGTGCAATGAAGGAGACCCCAGTTCGATTCCTGGGTTGGGAAGATCCGCTGGAGGAGGAATAGGCTACCCACTCCAGTATTCTTGGGCTTCCCTTGTGGCTCAGATGGTAAAGAATCTGCCCACAATGCGGGAGACCTGGGTTCTATCCCTGGCTTGGGAAGACCCCCTGGAGAAGGGAAAGGCTACCCACTCCGGTATTCTGGCCTGGAGAATTCCATGGACTGTATAGTCCATGGGGTCACAAAGAGTTGGACACGATTGAGCAACTTTCACTCACTCACTCACCCCTTTAAGTATTAGTAAACTGAGACTCTAATGGAAGAAAGGACAGTGAAAACTGTTTCAAAATTACATGCACCACAGGGACTATCTAGTCCTTCAATCCTAGGGACCCGTGAAAGGAAGAATTTCGAGAGACATTTTCATGCCTGAAAATATCAGAGACAGTTTTGCCAGGAAGCAACAGGACAGGAAGATGGTAGATTCTTGCCCAATGAGATGTTTGCTGGTTTGGTATTTTATCTTTGGCTGTTGTTGCCACATTTGACATTCTCAGCTGCTTTTGAAGATTCTGCAAAAGAATAGTAGTATTCATTTCCAGCAGTACAAATTCAGTAAGTGGTCAGCGGATTCATGTTGCAATGTGTTTACAACCTCCTGGAGTTTTTTTCTTCCTTCCAGTTTCTCCTTTGAGGTTTATGCTTCAGACTTATAGAAACTACAGACTCTGCCAGTTTACTGCCCAGGCGCAACGTTGTCATGAAAGAGCACTTGACTCTGACATCAGAAGTCTTGGCAAGTCTTCTTGCCTTTCTGAGTCTCTGCTTCCTCACGGATGAGAGGGAAATTGTAGGGACTGTCTCGAAGGGTTGTTGTGAATACGAGGTAATGTGTCGCAGTACCCGTGAAAACGCTTGGAAAATAACTCTTCAAATGGAAAGCACTGTTACTATTAAGGATTATTTGAATCTTCTGATTTCTTAACATCTAGAGAATTTCACTTGTGGAGAATGCAAGTTGTCCATAGGTTTTGATGCACAGAGGTGCGTTTTTATTGTTTCTTTCAGAGAACCCCGAACGATGTAAAGTTTCTTTCAGCTAGCCTGTAATTAACTGGCTTTTAAGTAAGGCTGCATCACACATGGCTGGCGTGATGTCTTGCTCTAATGAAGAGATGCAGTGAAGACCTACTTTATGTAGATGTTGAGATGAAATACAAAGATGTACAAAATAAGCTTATAAAGTAGCCAAAGAGGCAGAAATAAACCCCCATAATTAAACACATTGCCTGATTAGGCATGCGAGAGTTACCAAATGCTGCAGGAACATAAAGGATGGAAAGAATGACTCCAATTCTGTGGCTGGGGAAAGTCTTTATTTTGTAATACCTGGAGAATAGGTGATTTGAGGGTTTTGTTTTGCTGCTGAGTGTAGTATTCTTTTATGCCAACTATTTGGGTGGCTGGCTTCCAAAAAAAAAAAAAAAGTGTTCTATTTTATCCACTGGGTTTCTGTGAGTCAGTAAATGATCATAGTGTTTTTTTAGCACAGTTATTAATGTCATGTCTGGGATCATCTGTGGGTCTGTGAATCACTGAGCGATGAGGGGTGGTTCTTGCCCTCAGAGTGCTTCTGGCTTGATGGGGATGGGTGAGCCTGCCATCATTAGGAATGTGTAAAGTCTGTGATAATGTGAAGTGCTGTGATTGGGGAGAAGTTGAACATGGATCTCATTGGCCAGATAGAAAAAGGGCTGGAAGGGGCTCAACAGGTCCACACAATGGGAATTTCAACCATCCCTTAGGATTTCAAGGTCTCTCCTGTATTTCTGACTTCAGGACTGAAATTGCAGCTGTTTTGTTGTTTCTGATGAACAATCCATCCAACTTACGTGTTGTTGTTTTTTTTTCCTGTCAGTGTTTTTAAATATACTTTTAACATGAGTCACTCCGTTAGGTCTCAGACATTTTAAGCAGTGTATATGAGGAAATGTGTAGTGAGTGACTAAGAGAGCATGGGGTGAGTGGGCACCTGAAGACTTAAGCACTAAAGTCCAAAGCCTAGTGATGAAAAATATTTGTTATTATTATTTTTTAAATTTATTTATTTATTTTTTTAATTTTAAAATCTTTAATTCTTACATGCGTTCCCAAACATGAAAAAATATTTAAAACTTAATTGGTCACTATGTAAAAACAGCAGCAGGAGTGTAAAATTAGACTTGGCTAACTCTTAGTTCGGAGAAGGCAATGGCACCCCACTCCAGTACTCTTGCCTGGAAAATCCCATGGGCACAGGAGCCTGGTAGGCTGCAGTCCATGGGGTCGCTAAGAGTGGGACTCGACTCACTTTCATGCATTGGAGAAGGAAATGGCAACCCACTCCAGTGTTCTTGCCTGGAGACTCCCACCAGCCCTGTCTCCAGGCTCTGATACCTCAGTACTCTGTATGATCAGCACAAAGACACACACCGGCCCCACCACACAGTATCTCTGTCATCAAAACCATGACCCCATTCAGGTTTTGTCCCTAAGAGCTGAAAGTGTGCACAAGTGGGGGAGCCTGGTGGGCTGCCATCTCTGGGGTCACACAGAGTCGGACACAACTGAAGCGACTTAGCAGCAGCAGCTCTTAGTTGGAACTTCCCAGGTGGTGCTAGTGGTAAAGAATGTACTTGCCGAAATGGCAGCCCACTCCAGTATTCTTGCCTGAAAAATGCCATGGACAAGAGGAGCCAGGCAGGCTATAGTCCATGGGGTCACAAAGAGTCTGAGTGACTGGGCACCACTGGCTGCTTAAGTTACTGACCTAGTTATTGGGCTTCCAGGTAGTTCAGTTGGTAAAGAGACCACCTTTAATACAGGAGACCTGGGTTCAATCCCTGGGTTGGGAAGATCTCCTGGAGAAGGGAATGGCTACCCAGTACTGTATTCTTGCCTGGAGGATTCCATGAACAGAAGAACCTGGCAGGCTAGAATCCATGGGATCGCAAAGAGTCAGACAGGCCTGAGTGATGAACACTTGTGCACACTTTCAGCTCTTTGGGACAAAACCTGAATGGGGTCATGGTTTTGATGACAGAGATACTGTGTGGTGGGGCCGGTGTGTGTCTTTGTGCTGATATACAGAGTACTGAGGTATCAGAGCCTGGAGACAGGGCTGGTGGAAGACAGCTAAAGGCAAGGAGGATTCCCAGCCCATCATTGTGAACAGGAAAAAACCTCACAGTCGATGACAGATTATTCTCTTCCAACACTTATTTTAGACTAGAGATTCCCTTGGCCGGAGGGTATTGCCTTGGTTTGACTTGTCACTTGCCTTTTGCCAGTGTAGAATCTTTGATTATTTCTCAAGTCTAGTGGGGGTGTGTGAGAGTTGGATAGACTAGCACTTTTCATTTATAAGAACGAAAGAAAGCCGCCTCTTTGTGTTGTCCTGCTCTGACGATAGGAAACTGAGTTGGAGAAGATACTGGTAGAATCCTAGTACTCAGCGGTCTCCCCTTTCTGCTCTATCCATACTGAGTTTCCTGGGCACAAGTAATGATCAGATACCCTATGGGTCAAACCACGTGACTTAATACAGAGTGGAAACTTCTGTTTTTATCATAGTTTCTCAGAATGTGTAATTGATTAGTTAGTTACTTTCATTCCATCATTCATTCATCAAACATTTATTAAGCCCATAGTCAGAATGTCCTTCTCATTTCTGGGGCATTACCTCGTTGACCGAACTGGCTTCTTTTGACAGTTGCTGTGGAAATGTGGAGCTACCTTTAATTAAGGATTCTATCCCTAACTATGTTATATTTCCTCCTCCCACTGCAGTCACTGATCTTTTGGCCATTTTCATAGGTTTGCCTTTTTGAGAATGTCATGTAGTTGGAATCAGACAGTATGTACCCTTTCACACTGGCTTCTTTTGTCGATTGATATGCATTGAAGTTTCCTCCGTATCTTCTCATGACTTGATAGCCTAGCCACAGAGATGATCCACTTGCCAGCCTCCTGTTCATTGATTTATACTCATTTTCTCCTTCAAACCAGGCATATTGCTAACAGCAGTACTGCTTTTCCATCTGCTAGCTCACCAACATTTTAAGGATGTTATGCAAACTTTTTAGCCACAAACCTGGCTCTTTCCCAGGAAGCCAGATCTTTGAGCAGTTGACTCACCCAGTGGCCAGGTATAATTGAAGCACTCTTTTTCACACAGTGTTGTTATAGGTGATATTGTGAACATCTGATTTTCGGGGCAGGCAGATGTGTAGTTGGCGCTGACGAGTCAAGACATATTCATTCCTAGTGTTATGGGGCTGCGACTCCTGTTCTACAGCAGTGGTGTAGAGGAGTCGTTTGCCCGTGTAGAGTGCTAATTCAAATGGATTTTGTTCCTCCTTGATTTGTGCTGCTTTTGCCACCAGGAGGATTTACTTCATGCTATTGTTGATCGTAGACTGTGATTCATCCCCAAATTCCTTCTTTGCCTCTTGGTAGCTCAGAAAGCAGCATAAATAATTTGCAGGTAACCAAATGATTCACATGCTGAAGGAGTATTTATTTTTATTGAGTCTGTTGTGTGTTTTTTTTTTTAGCAGTTTTAGGTTTATAACAAAATTGAAGGATGGGTACTGAGATTTCCCGTGTACCCTGCTGCCCCAACACATGCATGGTCCCCTGCATTATCAATACCTCTCAGCAGGATTTTTACCACAGACCTAGGCTGACACATCATAATCACCCAAAGTCCATAGTTTACCTTAGAGTTCACTTTTGATGTTGTGCCGTCTAAGGGTTTGGACAAAGGTATAATAACATGTATCTGTCATTATATGGGGCTTCCCAGGAGGCACTAGTGGTAAAGAATCTGCTTGCCAGTGCAGGAGACACAAGAGACATGGGTTCAGTCCCTGGGTCAGGAAGATAATCTGGAGAAGGAAGTGGCAACCCATTCCAGTATTCTTGCCTGGAAAATTCCATGGACAGTGGAGCCTGGTGGGCTGAAGTCCACGGGGTCACGGAGAGTCGGACACGGCTGAGTGACTGAGCAGCTTCTGTCATTATATAATCATTGAGGGTGTTTTCACTGCCCTGAGCCCTGCTCTTTGCCTGTTCATCCTTCCCCTGCGACCACTGTCCTTTTTACTGTCTCCATAGTTTTGTCTTTTCTAGAATGCCTTAAAATTGGAATTGTACAGCATGTTGCCTTTTCAGATTGATATCTTTCACTTAGTGATGTGCAATTAAGTTTCCTCCATGTCTTTTTGTGGCTAGAGAGCTCATTTCTTTTTAGCCCTGAATAATATTCTAGTGTGTGGATGTACCAGAACTTATTTATTGATTCACCTACTGAAGGACATCGTGGTTTCTTCTGAAGTTTAGAAATTGTGACTAAAGCTGCTGTACACACCTATGTGTAGGTTTTTGTGTGGACATTAAGTTTTCAGTCCCTTTGGGTAGATACCAAGGAGTGCTGTTGCTGGATTGTATGGTAAGAGTATGCTTAGCTTTGTAGGAGATCACCAAACTGTCTTCCGAGATAGCTGTGCCATTTTGCAGTCCCCCAACAATGAATGTGGAGAAGGCAATGGCACCCCACTCCAGTACTCTTGCCTGGAAAATCCCATGGGTGGAGGAGCCTGGTGGGCTGCAGTCCATGGGGTCACTGAGGGTCGGACACGACTGAGCGACTTCACTTCCATTTTTCACTTTCATGCATTGGAGAAGGTAATGGCAACCCACTCCGGTGTTCTTGCCTGGAGAATCCTGGGGACAGGGGAGCCTGGGTGGGCTGCCGTCTATGGGGTCGCACAGAGTCAGACACGACTGAAGTGACTTAGCAGCAGCAGCAGCAACAGTGAATGAAGAGTGCCCATTGTTCCACATCCTTGCCAGCATTGGGTGGTGTCAGTGTAGTAGATTTTGGCCATTCTGATGGATACATAGTAGTATCTCATTATTGTTTTGATTTGCATTTCTCTGATGCTTTATGAGTAGTGCATCTTTTCATGTGTTTATTTGCCATTTGTCTGTGTTCTTTGATGGGATGTCTGTTAAGGTCTTTTGCTTTTTTAAAAAATTGAGTTATCTGTTTTCTTATTATTGAGTTTTAAGAGTTCTTTATGTTTTGGATCAGACTTCGATCAGATGTGTGTTTGGTAAATATTTTCTCCTGGTCTGTGGCTTGTCTCATAATTCTCCTGATATTGCCTCTTACAGAGCAGAGGTTGTTTTTATTTTATTTTTGTATGTATTTGGCTACACTAAGTCTTAGTTGCAGCATGTGGGATCCCGTTCCCCGAGGGAACTGAACCCAGGGCCCCTGCGTTGGGAGCATGGAGTCCGAGCCACTGGACACCAGGGAAGTCCCACACATCAGAAGTTTTTTAATTCAGTGAAGTCCAGTGTATCAATTATTTCTTTTATGAATTTTTGTCTTTGTTGTTTATCTAAAAAGCCACTGTCATACCCAAGGTCATCTAGATTTTCTTCCGTGTTCTAGGAGTTTTATAGTTTTGCATTTTGCGTTTAGCTCTATCATTCATTTTGAGTTAATTTCTGTGAAGAGTGTAAGGTCTGGGTCTAGGTTCATCTTCTTGCATGTCGATTCAGTTGTTCCAGCACCATTTGGTGAAGAAGCGATGTTTCTTCCATAGTGTTGCCTTTGCTCCTTTGTCAGAGGTTAGCTGACTGTGTCTGCGGGGGTCTGTATCGGGCTCTGTATTTTGTTTTGCTGATTCATCTTTTGATAATACCACACTATACTCTTGCTGTCACATTCTAGTAAGTCTTGAAGTCACGTAGTGTCATTCCTCCACCTGGAGTCTTCTTCAACATTATGGTGGCTCTTCTAAGTCTTTGAATATTTTTTCGCTTGGCCTGAAAATAAATAGGTGATGGCTTACATTTCTGAAACTTGAGGTGCCTGTTTCATACCGTCAAGACAGCAACTGAAAATCTTACCCTGAGGAGATCAGCCTCGCTTTCTCCCGCTTTCTCTCTCTGTCAGTATTTCTTCTACTCAGAAGCACATATTGTGTCTCTCCTTGGCACCAGGTACTGGCATTAAATGGTAAGACTTGTTCCCGAGTCTGTGGAGTGCGAGAGATGCTGAGAGCGGTGAAGAGGGGCCTGGGTGAGGCACTCTCAGGGCTGGGAGAGAGGTTTGTTAGCTGGGTGAGAGCATTTGGGAAAATGAGATACGTTTCGACAGAGCTTTGAAGGATGAGGAGGGGAGTGTCTGAATGGGATATTTCGTTTTGTTGAGATACAATTCACATAATATAATATTTACTATTTTAATGATGGTAAAGTATACGGTTCAGTGGTTTTTACTATATATACAAAGTTACCACAGCCACCACCACTCTCTCATTTCAGAACATTCACCGTCATACCCCGTCCCTTATCTCCCAGACTCCGGTAACCACCAGTCTACTTTCTATCCCTATGGATTTGTCTGTTCTTGGACATTTTGTGTGAATAGAATTATCCAATACATGGCCTTTTTTGTCTTGAGTTATTTCACTTAGCCTAATGTTTTCAGAGTTCATCCATGTTGTAGCAGTCTATCAATACCTTCTTCATTTTTGTGGCTAAATACTATTCCATCGTATGACTAGACCACACTTTGTTTATCCATTCATAGGTTGATGGATGTTGGATTGTTTCCTTTTTCTTGGTTGTTACAAATGATGTTGCTGTTTGTGTACCAGTTTCTGTGTGAATATGTGTTCTCAGTTCTCTTGGGTGTATACCTAGGAGTGGGATTGCTGGGTCAGATGATAACTCCATATTTTGAGGAATTCCTGAACTCTTCTAAGTCGCTGTGTTTTTTCAGCCATGGCAAAACATATTCAGGTGCTGTTTTAACATCACACACTTGAGGTCAGTGGTTTTTTTTTTTTTTTTTTTTTTGAGATGGAGTATTTATACTGCTGTTGCCTTGTTTCACTACTTTAGAGCATCACAGTTCACAGCAGGAAAACATATTTGGCTCTTTAAAATTCCATTGATGTGATTACCGTAGAGCAATCTGTACCCAGTAGCACATAGTGGGACAGAAAGAAGTACTGTCAGGGTATTGACGTTCTCTGTCTAGGATGTATTGTAGAGAATGAGTTTTTCTAGTTTAAAAAGAACCCTTGATTAAATTATAGGCTATTATTAGGGAGCTTATTGTACATATAAACTGCACTTGGATTCCCTGTAATTTGTTATAATTAATGCAAGAGTTCAAGAGCAGAAAGCAAGGATCAGGTTGTGGCATGCGTTGCTCTTTTGCAACACCTGGCTATCATTGGCCTTTTTTTCACTAGCAGTTAAGGCCCGTGTCTGTTTGTGTGCATTTAAACAAACATTATCCTTTTTAGGAAGGAATTGCAATCCTTTGACTCACTGAAACTTAAGGAGCCTAGGTAAGAAGTTAAGTGTCTCTGGCAAAATGGACTATTGATCAGTGATTGCCAAGAAAGTCTTGTCTGTATGTATTTGAATGTGTGCACATGTTTGTATTTTCAGGTATGCATGCGTGTTGGCTTATAGTGTGAAAAAGGCAAGAAGAATAACTTTCCCTTTTAAGGTTCTCTTTGTCGAGTTATGGTTTAGCCTTTTCCTTTCTTTTATCCCCACTTTGTTGGTTTGTTTCAGTTTTGCATAATTGCAGGCAGTGTGGAAATCTGTAAGCTGCTTGATGACGCAGAGTTCTCATTGACTGTCAACCTGAACATTTCATTAAATAGAAAAGATTTTAGATCGTTCATGGCTCAGGTACCGAACACATTATTATACTTGAATAATCACAAGCTGGGATCTCCTCAGAGGCTTTGAGGACAGAGAGGCTGAGAGAGGGGAGCCTTCAGGTTTGTCGGGTTGCCTGCTCACGTGTGGGCTTCCCTGGTGGCTCAGCTGCTAAAAAATCTACCTGCAATGCAGGAGACCTTGGTTCAGGTCTGGGTCGGGAAGATTTGCTGGAGAAGGGAGAGGCTACCCACTCCAGTATTCTCGGGCTTCCCTGGTGGCTCAGCTGGTAAAGAATCCACCCGCAATGCGGGAGACCTGGGTTGGGAAGACCCCTTGGAGAAGGGAAAGTCTACCCACTCCAGCATTCTGGCCTTGGAGAATTCCACGGAGAATTCCATGGACTGTATAGTCCAGGTGGTTGCAGAGAGTTGGACATGACAGAGTGACTTTCACTTTCACGCTCACGTGTGTACTGTTTATCTGGTCCTGGCAGATAGAGAGCAGGGTGGGCCACCCTCTCTATTATCTGGATTTACAGCTGTGAACACTCTTCCGAATGGCTGGAATGTGCTGTTCCTCTCGTATTGGTACCTCTGTCAGTCTAAGAATTAGATTTATGCGTTGCCATCCCATATCCCTGACTTTAAGGGCAACTTATGTTCAATCCCCTCCTTTTTTTTTTTTGTAGTAGAGAAATTTGTGTGTTTATTTCTTATTGGCCCAATATAATGCCAACCAGAAAGTAATGCGAGCGTTTCAGCACCTGTTGCAGTGTCCTGGGAGAAACGGGTTTTTAGGACATTCTAGCAAGATTCTTCTGATATTGCTGATTTTACTAAAGAGAGTTTTCTAATGAGGAAAGGACAATTTAAGTCTTCAGTTCAGTTCGGTTCAGTTCAGTTGCTCAGTTATGTCCGACTCTTTGCAACCCCATGAATTGCAGCACGCCAGGCCTCCCTGTCCATCACCGACTCCTGGAGTTCACTCAAACTCATGTCCATTGAGTCCGTGATGCCATCCAGCCATCTCATCCTGTCATCCCTTTCTCCTCCTGCCCCCAGTCCCTCCCAGCATCATAGTCTTTTCTAATGAGTCAACTCTTTGCATGAGGTGGCCAAAGTATTGGAGTTTCAGCTTTAGCATCAGTCCTTCCAAAGAACACCCAGGACTGATCTCCTTCAGAATGGACTGGTTGGATCTCCTTGCAGTCCAAGGGACTCTCAAGAGTCTTCCCCAACACCACACTTCAAAAGCATCAATTCTTCGGTGCTCAGCTTTCTTCACAGTCCAACTCTCATGTTCATACATGACCACTGGAAAAACCATAGCCTTGACTAGATGGACCATTGTTGGCAAAGTAATGTCTCTGCTTTTGAATATGCTGTCTAGGTTGATCATAACTTTCCTTCCAAAGAGTAAGTATCTTTTGATTTCATGGTCGCAATGACCATCTGCAGTGATTTTGGAGCCCAAAAAACTAAAGTCTGCCGCTGTTTCCACTGTTTCCCCATCTATTTCCCATGAAGTGATGGGACCAGATGCCATGATCTTAGTTTTCTGAATGTTGAGCTTTAAGCCAACTTTTTCACTCTCCCCTTTACTTTCATCAAGAGGCTTTCTAGTTCCTCTTCACTTTCTGCCATAAGGGTGGTGTCATCTGCATATCTGAGGTTATTGATATTTCTCCCAGCAATCTTGATTCCAGCTTGTGCTTCTTCCAACCCAGTGTTTCTCATGATGTCCTCTGCATAGAAGTTAAATAAGCAGGGTGATAATATACAGCCTTGATGTACTCCTATTCCTATTTGGAACCAGTCTGTTGTTCCATATCTAGTTCTAAGTGTTGCTTCCTGACCTGCATATAGGTTTCTCAAGAGGCAGGTCAGGTGGTCTGGTATTCCCATCTCTTTCAGAATTTTCCACAGTTTATTGTGATCCACACAGTCAAAGGCTTTGGCATAGTCAATAAAGCAGAAATAGATGTTTTTCTGGAATTCTCTTGCTTTTTTGATGATCCAGTGGACGTTGGCAATTTGATCTCTGGTTCCTCTGCCTTTTCTAAAACCAGCTTGAACATCTGAAGTTCACGGTTCATGTATTGCTGAAGCCTGGCTTGGAGAATTCTGAGCATCACTTTACTAGCGTGTGAGAAGAGTGTAATTGTGTGGTAGTTTGAGCATTCTTTGGCATTGCCTTTCTTTGGGATTGGAATGAAAACTGACCTTTTCCAGTCTTGTGGTCACTGCTGAGTTTCCCAAATTTGCTGGCATATTGAGTGCAGCCCTTTCACAGCATCATCTTCTAGGATTTGAAATAACTCAACTGGAATTCCATCACTTCCACTAGCTTTGTTTGTAGTGATGCTTTCTAAGGCCCACTTGACTTCACATTCCAGAATGTCTGGCTCTAGGTGAGTGATCACACCATCATGATTATCTTGGTCGTGAAGATCTTTTTTGTACAGTTCTTCTGTGTATTCTTGCCACCTCTTCTTAATATCTTCTGCTTCTGTTAGGTCCAGACCATTTCTGTCCTTTATCAAGCCCATCTTTGCATGAAATGTTCCCTTTGAATCTCTAATTTTCTTGAAGAGATCTCTAGTCTTGCCTATTCTTTTGTTTTCCTCTATTTCTTTGCATTGATCGCTGAGGAAGGCTTTCTTATCTCTCCTTGCTATTCTTTGGAACTCTGCATTCAGATGCTTATATCTTTCCTTTTCTCCTTTGCTTTTCACTTCTGTTCTTTTCACAGCTATTTGTAAGGCCTCCTCAGACCGCCATTTTGCTTTTTTGCATTTCTTTTCCATGGGGATGGTCTTGATCCCTGTCTCCTGTACAATGTCACGAACCTCTGTCCATAGTTCATCAGGCACTCTATCTGTCAGATCTAGTCCCTTAAATCTATTTCTCACTTCCAGGAGAAATAATGTACAATCATGAGGGATTTGATTTAGGTCATACCTGAATGGTCTAGAGGTTGTCCCTACTTTCTTCAATTTAAGTCTGAATTTGGCAATAAGGAGTTCATGATCTGAGCCACAGTCAGCTCCTGGTCTTGTTTTTGCTGACTGTGTAGAGCTTCTCCATCTTTGGCTGCAAAGAATGTAATCAGTCTGATTTTGGTGTTGACCAGCTGGTGATGTCCATGTGTAGAGTCTTCTCTTGTGTTGTTGGAAGAGGGTGTTTGCTATGACCAGTGCATTTTCTTGGCAAAACTCTATTAGCCTTTGCCCTGCTTCATTCCATATTCCAAGCCCAAATTTGCCTGTTGCTCCAGGTGTTTCTTGACTTCCTACTTTTGCATTCCAGTCTCCTATATTGAAGAGGACATCTTTTTTGGGTGTTAGTTCTAAAAGGTCCTGTAGGTCTTTATAACACTGTTCAACTTCAGCTTCCTCAGCGTTACTGGTTGGGGCATAGACTTGCATTACTGTGATATTGAATGGTTTGCCTTGGAAACGAACAGAGATCATTCTGTTGTTTTTGAGATTGCATCCAAGTACTGCATTTCAGACTCTTTTGTTGACCATGATGACTACTCCATTTCTCCTGAGGGATTCCTGCCCGCAGTAGTAGATATAATGGTCATCTGAGTTAAATTCACCCATTCTAGTCCATTTTAGTTCGCTGATTCCTAGAATGTCGACGTTCACTCTTGCCATCTCTTGTTTGACCACTTCCAATTTGCCTTGATTCATGGACCTAACATTCCAGGTTCCTGTGCAATATTGCTCTTTACAGCATCGGACCTTGCTTCTATCACCAGTCACATCCACAGCTGGGTATTGTTTTTGCTTTGGCTCCATCCCTTCATTCTTTCTGGAATTATTTCTCCACTGATCTCCAGTAGCATATTGGGCACTTTATGACCTGGGGAGTTCCTCTTTCAGTATCCTATCATTTTGCCTTTTCATACTGTTCGTGGGGTTCTCAAGGCAAGAATACTGAAGTGGCTTGCCATTCCCTTCTCCAGTGGACCACATTCTGTCAGACCTCTCCACCAGGACCCACCTGTCTTGGGTGGCCCCACGGGCATGGCTTAGTTTCATTGAGTTAGACAAGGCTCTGGTCCGTGTGATTAGATTGACTAGTTTTCTGTGATTATGGTTTGTGTGTCTGCCCTCTGATGCCTCTCGCAACACCTACCGTCTTACTTGGGTTTCTCTTACCTTGGATGTGGGGTATCTCTTCAGGGCTGCTCCAGCAAAGCGCAGCCACTGCTCCTTACCTTAGACGAGGAGTATCTCCTCACAGCTGCCCCTCCTGACCTTTACCCTTTTCATAATAATAACAGTGGCAAAACAATCTGTCTTTCTCATTCTCCCATCCCGGTAGTTTTATGGAAAAGCTTCTTCAGTTTGAGGATTTTCAGGACGGATTTTCAGGGCACCGATAATGCCCCCTCTCTCTAGATTGTCACCGTGCTACTGACCGTGCGCATGGGAAGAGAAGGGTCGATTGGACTGACATTGAACTTAGAGAAGGGAAGGGCATATGTGGCCCTCTGATGGTAACACTGCATGTGCATAGCTCGATAGGCAAACAGAGTGCTTTTACTGACCTGTTCTTAACTATGAAGGAGCATTTTCTTTCTGTCCCAGATCTCCTTGGGCACTGGGCACAAAAGAGGTCAATCTGTGGATGGTATCTGCTGATCAGACAGCTTCAAGTGTTATTAATACCTTAATTGAGGGAAGTCTGTGTAACTTTTAATGATCTGTAATAGGGAAGTATGGTTACTCAATGCAAGGCGGTAAAGACTGTATGTAATACTGATGATGAACTCCTGTTTATTCTTTAAAAACATGCTGCATTTAGAAATAAATGCATTTAAGAGACTAGTCTGCGCCTGCTTCTGGGTATAACCTCTCCTTTTAGGTAGGAGCCTGTAATCCGAGAACCCAGTCTCTAGATTTTACTTTTTTCCCTCAGTGCGTCTTTCAAGGTTGTCAGTGAGTAGCTAGAATGCATGGCACAGTCTCTTTCTCCTTCCTTCTGCCTCCGGGGGAGGAACATGCAATATCCCAGAGGCTACTGCTGGGAGAAAACACAGATCTGAGTAATCCACGGGCCAAACTGTGAAACGTGTCGTGTAATGTCTTCACAGAACAGCTTCTGCCTCAGTGTTTGTCTCATACGCTGTGGCATAGATGCTCTAACAGGGGCGGGAGGGCAGCGTGGTTATTGAAGCCTGGGATCATGAAAATCACCCGGCAGTGGTGTTTGTATTTTCGTTTCTCTCTCTCTTTTTAATGTGGCTGTGCTGCACAGCTTGCATATCATAGTTCCCCAGCCAGGGATTGAACCCAGCAGTGAAAAACTCCGAGCGCTAACCACTGGACCACCACGGAATTTCCTGTACTTTTATTTCCACAATACTTTTTGACTTCAGTGAAATCGATGGCTTGCCTACAATGGCTGGGAATCCGATCCCACTCTCGTCACCTCGTGGTTGCCATGCAGAAACGGATCTCCAAGCTCTGGTCTGTGTGGTCCTGCCTTTAAGGAGCAGTATTACCTTGGACCAGTCCTTCTCCTCCCTCAATGGAGCTTCCTTCTTTAGAAACGAAAGACCTGGACTTGAGTTGTTGAAATCCTTCTGTTATTAGATCACTTAGGCTAACTCATGCTGCCACCGTGTATGACCTCCAGCTGTGTGTGGCTTTCAAAACCAAAGGCTCACTCTTCACCATCCTCCATGTCCGCTGTGTCCACTGCCATCTTTCTCTGGGGCTCAGACTAACTGAGCAACAGTGCCTGCTTGGGTGCTGCACGTCTCATGGCAGAGGGAGGCCGAACAGGGAGCCCGACACGGGTTGGAAGGCTTCTGCTTGGAATCCGCACGCGCCGTTTGCTCCTCCATGTCATTGACCCCAGAGCTAACCGCAGAGTTAATTCGGTAGGTGGCTGTGCCCCTCTGGGAGGGGCAGCCCCGTGGCGCATTTCGGCAGACATTCAGAACAGTGATAATGACTTTTCGCCCTCCTGCCTCCACCATCCTGTGATTTGGGCCCAGGCTCTTGCCCTCGTGGGTAGAAGCCCAACCAAAATCACATCCTAATTTTATTTATTTAGTTTTTTGTAGCATAGTACGTGGGATCTTAGTTCCCTGACCTGGGATTGAACCTGAGCCATCTGCATTGGAAGGCAGAGTCTTAACCACTGGACCGCCAGGGAAGTCCCCCCAAGTCACATCTTAAAGCTTTCAGATTTTCATGTCATTCCTGTGTTTAAGGCATTTCTGCTGAACTGGACTTGGAAAGAATATTTCATTTGTGAGAGTCGGAGGGGGGAGTACTTCAAAAGCAGCACGTACTCTGCCTCCGAGTTCTCTCGCCTCATCTGTGGTTCTGTGGCAGCACAGTCCATACTTTCCAGGCCAACACATGGAATTTCTCAATCTGAGAAGTATCAATAGACCTGCAAGGGAAATAGGCTTGTACAAGTGCTTAGATAGAGTCCTCATATGTGAATTAAAATGAGAGATGAAAGATCTTAGCGGTACATCTGTAAACATTGAGGATAATGTTATGGGGTTTTGAAAGAGTCCTTTGATACCACTGGCAGAAGTACTGAATGCCTTATTGATTTAACTCACTGTGGGGTTTTTTTTTAAAACTTTCTTTTCATAATCTTAGGGAGAGGAGGGAACATGGAAAAGTCCCTTATTTTCTTGAGTTTGTATAGAAAATATCCTGATGCTGGGAAAGACTGAAGGCAAAAGGAGAAGGGGATGACACACGATGGGATAATTAGATAGCATCACTGATTCAGTGGACATGAATTTGAGCAAACTCTGGGAGATACTGAAGGACAGAGGATCCTGGCATGCTACAGTTCCTGGGTTTGCAAAGAGCTGGACATGACTTAGTGACTGAACAAAAACAAAATCAAGACAGGTGAAATCTCTGGGGATAGGTTCTCAGGGACTTCCAGTTTCCAGGTGTGATGTTTAATAGCACCAATTACCAGGAAGCCTTTGTTACTTTACCTAGAGAAACCTGCGTTCAATCCACAAATTACTATTCTCTGGAGATTCAAAACAAAAAACTTTGAAAACAGAAATGTAACCCTTATTCAACAAGCACAATTATGTTCACTAATTCTTAGAGAGAAAGCAAAATCTTCACCTAAAAGCATTCATTGGACCTCAGCAGTCAGATGGACTATTTCCAGGTCTTTGAATATAAAAATTATTTAAAAGTTTTCCTTGTGGGCTTGGGTTTTCAAAGAGGATCCCTTTGGAAAGTTGGCAAATACTTACTTTCCTGGCACAAAGATTGGTTTTTTTCTTTTCCCCCTCCACCCAAAGCTATGACAGGGTGGAGTGGAGTATACTTCCATGAAATTGCATGTTTCCAAAATAGGATTCACTGTTACATTTGACTTCTGTTAGATTTGAATCTCTAATCAAAAATAAGCAAAAACCAAACACTCTAGAAATAGAACTTCAGCTCATATTCTCTAATTTGGTCTTCATATAGGATAGAATTATTATATTTTATAAAAGGGCCTTTTGAGCAGAAATGTAGCAAACAATCAATTAACAAAGTGGTTCAGATTCCATTCCCGTGTCTGTGATCTCATGTAGTAATATCCACAATCTCAAATAGCTGTTGTACCATATCATTAACGCTATTCAGATTCTCTTGTAGTCTGGATGGCTTCCAGGAAAGAGCACTGCATTCTTCAGCTCCTTGGTTTAGTTTCCCAGTATTAGACCACGTTTAACCTAAAGGACCAGGAAACATCCGCGTGTTCCCTTGCTAATGGATTGGGATTCGCTGTTGCCTAGTATCGGATCTGTAATAGAACCTGCTCATGTGTTTTATAGAAGGATAATTGTAGCTGAAAGTTGGGATCAGCAAGGTAAAAATAAAATCATGACTGTTGTTTAGCTGGATCCTGTGGATTATATTTCCCCGAGGTCTCAGCTGCTCATTCTTTCCTCCAGGTGATGGGCAAAAAGGCTTCTAGCTGCGGTAGCTAATGCTAGGATAATACCTTTTACAATGCTTTTACTCACTGGTTCTTAAGCATTAAACCCTTAATAGTGCACTAGAGAGAGAAACCATGACAGCAATGGTCCGAGAGATGATGAGCATCCTTGCAGGGCAGAGACTGCCTTTAGACTTCCTTCAGGAACTCTTCAGCTTCTATCCAAGTTGGACGTACAAGGAAGTGCTTAATGACTATGTGTGAATATCCATGCGCGGAGCAGAAGATGAGTCGAAACCACTTGAGCTAGGATGGTTTCACGTATATAGAAGAGTTTCAAACATTCTATTAATAGGAGGAGTAGGCAAGCTTTACTCTCCCTTCCCACCTTGAAACTGTGTCTTCTGGCTTGTTTGGGTTTGGGGTTTTGTGCATGATGTTCTTGTCGTGAGATTCCCATTGTAGCTTTCTTCAATAAACATTAACATTCCTTCCTATCCTGAGAGTCTGATCTTGAGGTTTTGAGATGTTTTGTTTATTTGTTTTTAATATCCAATAACTTTTCTGAAAAAAGCTACGAGTGGAGGGTTCTCTGGTCATAGGCTGGTTAACACTTTTCCTTATCCCTCTTTTCTTATTCCCCTAGTTTTGAAAGTGTGGTCTTCAGATTCTAAGTGACCCTCCTTTAAAGGTCTATCTGCTTTCACAGTGAATTCTTGCCACTTGAAAGATCTTTGATGCCTAAGGACCCCCTTGTTTGCCTGGGTTTCCATAGGAAGGTGTTCTGTCTGAGAACCAGCTAGGTTATAAGCATAAAAGATCTTCCACGAAAGCGTTAGTTGCTCAGTTGTGTCCGACTCTCTGCAACCCCTTGGACTGTAGCCCGCCAGGCTCCTCTGTCCATGGAATTCTCCAGGCAACAAGGGTGGAGTGGATTGTCGTTTCCTTCTCCAGGAGATCTTCCCAACCCAGGGATCGAACCTGGGTCTCCCACATTGCAGGTAGATTCTTTACCATCTGAGCCACCAGGGAAGACCCACCAGATTCTAAGCATAAAAGATCTTCAGTGAAAGCCTCCCAAGCAATTCCTTAAGTCTCTTGAGGGAGAAGTTACCCTTTATGAATGAGTAGACCTTTTACTGTTTCCTGGAGAATTGGCCCAGAAGCACAAGAGAGGTGCCAGAGAAAAATCAAGAACCAGTTTAGGGACAGGGAAAGAGTGAGGCAGAGAGATACTGAGGAAAAACCCTGAAGGAAGGGTGGAGGACACCCCAGAAAACGTGGACTGTAGCTTCGCACCAGAAGAAAGCTCCCAACGCCTGTGTCTCCTTTCTTCCAGGAGATGAACCAATAGTGTACATCAGTAGATTATGGTTTTAGGCATGAAACTGTTATTTAAGTAAGGGCTATAAAATGCTGGGCTTTGCTTGTATTGATACTTAATAAGGGTGCATGCTCCTTGAAGCAAAGTGTAAAGCATTTTTGTTGGGGCTCTTGATTTGCTGAATGAAACCGTGGAACCTGTGACCCTTGGCGCTTGCCATGTGTGGGCTGGCCGTCCTTCCTCTTGGAACAGCAGACACGCAGGCAAACAGCAGGTGTGTGGATCCCAGGAATGTATGGGACTGCCCTTCTGTGATGGTAACTTTTCTTGGGTGAAACATCTGAAAAATATGCCTGAGCTTAGGGACTTGACTTGAGTGAACAGGGAGGAAAAATGGAAGCTAGAGGTAACATGTAACGTATTTTAACTCTGTAGCAATTTAGGTTTCTTAGGTCTTCAATACTTTGATCTGCTCTCATGCTGTTTCTTTTTTAATTCCTGTACAGTTACTGCTTCAAAATATTTTCATTTACTCCGATTCTCTCCTATGAAGAATGAGCAGGCGGGTCATGGCTTCCCCTTTTCCCGCCATTGTGTATTATTCCCAGAAACTCCATCAACAAAGAAATGCGCGCGCGCACACACACACACACACACACACACACACACACACACACACACACACACACACAAGGGCTGTATCTTCAACTTTACAGGATTTTAAAAAGCATCCTATCTAGTATTTGCTCCAAATTGTGCACACTCAGAAGCAGCAGACCGCCCCTTGAGTACCAGGAAAAGACTTTCAATCACAAGTTTTTAGATGTAACCTCTGTTCCTATTTGTTGAGATTTAGACTCCACGATGCCTTTAACCAGCTAAGAATGCAATGAGTAGGTGAGGGCAAGGCTGTGTCCTCTGAACTCAGGGTGGTGAGTGGACACAAAGATTTTTTTCTACACATACCAGGGACTTGTCTCTGAAAATCATTGAAGATACTTGTTATGTACATTAATTGATTTCAGTTCAGTTCAGTCGCTCATTCGTATCTGACTCTTTGTGACCCCATGGATTGCAGCATGCCAGGCCTCCCTGTCCATCACCAACTCCCAGAGTTTACTCAAACTCATGTCCATTGAGTCCGTGATGCCATCCAACCATCTCTTCCTCTGTCGTCCCCTTCTCCTCCAGCCTTCAATCTTTCCCAGCATCAGGGTCTTTTCCAGTGAGTCAGCTCTTCTCATCAGGTGGCCGAAATATTGGAGTTTCAGCTTCAGCATCAGTCCTTCCAATGAATATTCAGGACTGATTTCCTTTAGGATGAACTGGTTGGATCTCCTTGCAGTCCAAGGGACTCTCAGGAGTCTTCTCCAACACCACAGTTCAAAACCATCAATTCTTCGGCACTCAGCTTTCTTCACAGTCCAGTTCTCACATCCATACATGACTACTGGAAAAAACATAGCTTTAACTAGATGGACCTTTGTTGGCAAAGTCATGTCTCTGCTTTTTAATATGCTGTCTAGGTTGGTCATAACTCTTCTTCCAAGGACTAAGTGCCTTTTAATTTCATGGCTGCAGTCACAATCTGCAGTGAAAATGGACCCCCACAAAATAAAATCTGTCACTGTTTCCACTGTTTCTCCATCTATTTGCCATGAAGTGATGGGACCAGAAGCCATGATCTTAATTTTCTCAATGTTGAGTTTTAAGTCAACTTTTTCATTCTCTTCTTTCACTTTCATCAAGAGGCGCTTTAGTTCTTCGCTTTCTGCCATAAGGGTGGTGTCATCTGCATATCTGAGGTTATTGATATATCTCACGACAGTCTTGATTCCAGCTTGTGCTTCATCCAGTCCAGAATTTCTCATGATGTACTCTGCATATAAGTTAAATAAGCAGAGTGACAATATGCAGCCTCGATGTGCAGCCTTAATTGATTTAGTCAGCTGATTTTGACAGGAAGTCAAATTATTGACTCACTAGTGGACCCCCTGAGAGGTAGGGAAAATAGGGGAAGGTTGGTAAAAGGGTACAAACGTTTAGATAGAAGATGACTAAGAGCTGAGGAACTAATGTATAGCGTGACTGTGGCTGATAACACTACACTGTACGTGTGCTCAGTCGTGTCCGACTCTTTGCAACCCTTGGACTGTAGCCCACCAGGCTCCTCTGTCCATGGGATGCTCCTGGCAAGAATACTGGAGTGGGTCACCTTTTACTCCTCCAGGAGATCTTCCTGACCCAGGGTTCAAACCCACATCTCCTGCACTGGCCGTCAGATTCGTTACCACTGCGTCACCTGGGAAGCCCTGCTCTACTGTATAACTTTGTATAATTGTATTGAAATTTTCTAAGAGAATAAAACAATTTTTAACCAAGAAAAATGAGAATAAATAATAATATTCTCATATATATATGTATATGCTGCTGCTGCTAAGTCGCTTCAGTCATGTCTGACTGTGCGACCCCATAGATGGCAGCCCACCAGGCTCCCCCGTCCCTAGGATTCTCCAGGCAAGAACACTAGAGTGGGTTGCTATGTCCTTCTCCAATGCATGAAAGTGAAAAGTGAAAGTGAAGTCGCTCAGTTGTGTCCGACTCTTAGCGACCCCATGGACTGCAGCCTACCAGGCTCCTCTGTCCATGGGATTTTCCAGGCAAGAGTACTGGAGTGGGGTGCCATTGCCTTAATGGACCCTGTAAAATGATTATGAACATTTTAGGTGAAAGATAAAATGGTGGTAGGAAAAATAGGTGGCTTTTCTAATAGATACTAAATTTGACTAGAAAAAATATTTAGATAACTCAGAGTGTTGGTCTTTCTAATTTTAAGTAAACGTTTTCCCACTAGAGACTTCCCTAGTGACTCAGATGGTGAAGAGTCTGCCTACAATGTGGGAGACCCGGATTCAATCCCTGGGTCAAGAAAATTCCCCTGGAGAAGGGAACGGTAACCCACTCCAGTATGCTTGCCTGGAAAATCCCATGGGCGGAGAAGTCTGGTGGGCCCCCAAAGAGTTGGACACGACTGAGCAACTCACACACACTTTCCCACCAGAGGCTGACATGGCTGTCTTTACCCTGCCCTGTAGACTCAAGAGGAAAGAAGTAGAGAACTGTTTTGTAGAGAGAACTGGACTCTTCTTCTCAAATAGGTGCTAGGTTGACATGTAATAGGCTTCCGCAGTGGCTCAGACAGTAAAGAATCCGCCTGCCAATGCAGGAGACCTGGGTTTAATCCCTGGGCTGGGAAGATCCCCTGGAGAAAGGAAGGGCTACCCACTCCAGTGTTCTCGCCTGGAGAACCCCATGGACAGAGGAACTGGTGGGCTACATACAGTGCATGGAGTTACAAAGGATCAGACACGACTGAGTGACGAACAGTGCTACTGGCATGTGATGATGTCCTTGATATCAAGGCAGAGACAGCAATAATTTGCTCTCAGGACTGATTGCCTCTCTCCAAGAGAGCAGGGTTTTGGGTCACTCCTAAGTTCCCTTGGTTGACATGCTGAAGTTTTGAAGGCATTACAGAGTTGTGGTTACCAGGAGCAAAGAAGTTGTTAGCATTTGCCAAGAATTAATGCCTAAAAAGTGTGACTGTTCTAGAGGTAGCTTGTTTTAAGAGTATATTTAAAGGAAGTGGAGTCCTGGGATGTAAAGTTTGGGGTAAGGAGATTTCAAAACGCTTAGGTAATTCTAATTATGATTTTACTGGCAAGGAAACAATAGCACTCTGTTAGCTTCTGAGAACAGTGGTCTGATCTGAGGTTGATGTTGTATACGGGCAGATTCTGTCTGTCTGCACTTTGCTGCTTTGAGGATGTACTTTGGGTTGGAAGGCTCAGTGTCACATTTGATTAGATTTTTATGAGTCACAGATGTGGAGGGTGAGCCTGACTCTGAAAAGCTTTATCCTGTCCATTAGCAGAATTCTAAATGATTTGGCCTGTTTGTCTTCTACCCTCTATAACCTTGGGATTTGAAAAATGAGTGTGTTCCCATAATTTTCTTTTTCAGGAATGCACACTGTGGCGTGGCTTTGGCAGCTGTGTGTTGTGCGTGTCCAGGTGTGCAAGAGTGCTCCCATCCTCAGTCTCTTGTTATGAAGAGCTGGTCCTTATCAGTAGTTTCTCCTGCCGGCCTGCCATGAAATAGTGTAATGAGAGCATTTTCAAACTCAGAGCGAAGGGGACATGGCACCTGCCACATCAAACAAAGACAAACAGGGCAGAGGTCACTTTCCATCTTTTATAGACCTGACCTTTATCGACATCACCTGTGTATCCTGCTGTGTGCACAAGGGGTCATATCTAGAGGCATTCATGGCGTGGGAATATATTTCAAGTATGTGTTTTTAAGGTTATTTTTTCTTCTGTTTCCATGAATAGATATCAGTATTACCTGCAAGTCAAAAAAGACGTGCTTGAAGGGCGGTTGCGGTGTTCGCTGGAACAGGTGATCCGGCTGGCAGGCTTAGCTGTGCAAGGTAAGATTGGGGACCGGTGTGTGACAATCCAGCTTGTCTTGAATGCTGGCACCACTAGCCTCTCGGAGGGAAAAGTTAAATTTACTTAAATGATCCCTTCGTAACTCTTTTTACATTTTGAGGTATCTTACATTAAAAGTGCAGAGGTGGTGACTTTTGGTGGCAGAACGGTGGATTCCTCAAAGCTGTTTGCAAACTGCTCAAGCTTGTATAATTTTAGTTTTATTTGAAGAAATAGCAGCTTTCATCCTGCCTCTAATTAAAACTCCATTGCAGGGTTTGTAGACCATTTTCTTAGAATTTTTCCACTGCCCAGTGTGGTCCTATTTTGTGGCTTGATGTTATGACTATGTGACTTTCACATCAGTTTCAAGTATGAGAGCTTATGACATTATAGTGCACTTTATTCTGACAGTTAAAGAGAGAAATTTAAAATGCAGTGTTGTAATGTGAGATAGCTAATGTGTGTTAGAGTCAATTTATCTTTCATCCTACCCTACTTACATCAATCTAGATCAATCAGACAGCTGTTTTTTTTTTAATCTTCTGTAAATTTTCACACCTGTTTGTGTAGCACACTGTGTAATCTTTTACATATATTTATACATTTTTCTTTATCGACTGGTAGCTTCATTGTCTTTAGTCATGTTAAAAACAAGAAGATAAAAGACAAGTTTCTTTTTAAAAAGAAACATGTTTCCCTTGCAGAGACTTTCCTTAAAATCAGATACCATCCAAATATACGCCTGTCAGCTGCAGAGTCCTTGTTGTGTGGATTGTTCTTTTAGAAGCTGTGAACTGAACTTCTCATCCCAAACTCTGCACTGAAGTTAAACCTTCTAGATTTAAAATGCCTAAAGTGGCAGCCTTTCCTTGATAACTTTCGTTCCTGGGATATTAATGGGTTGGCGGTTTGGGTTGGCCATATGACGCTTATTAATTAGCTTCTCCCTGTGGATTGGAAGTCTGAAAAATACATTGTATCTCATCTGTTCACCTAAAGACTGGAAAGGGAAGGAGCAATGCCCAGACTGCATAACAGAACCATCAGTGGTTATAATTGAAAAATCAAACAGTGGAGAAGATACCCTTAAGAGGGGTGGTGCAAAGAAAGATCTGGTGGGTCCCTCATCTTCCAATTGGGTCTTTCTCCTTTAAGTGCTTCCTTTTCTTCTTCTTCCTTTTTTTAACTCTCTATTTTCCCCTCTCACTCTTCCATCATTGGGCTCATTACAAGCATCCTGGTTATTGGAAGGACCTCAGTGATCACTTTTAGGCTGAAGGAAGTTGGTGAACTTACTCTGGGGTCCTTTTACTTGGATTCTTGAAGTTCGCTATTCAATCTGATGAAATCCTCTAGCTATAATATTTGTAGAATATTTTTTTCTGAGAACTTTCATTGGGCAGTTAGAAAGTCAAATCAAGAAAGATATAAGCTGTGACAAGTATGATAACAGATGACTGACCTTGGAAATAGGCAGAGCTGTCGGCCTTTGGTATTTCCAAATGCCTCACCTCAGCGATACATGAACCGTGAACTTCCAGATGTTCAAGCTGGTTTTAGAAAACGCAGAGGAACCAGAGATCAAATTGCCAACATCTGCTGGATCATGGAAAAAGCAAGAGAGTTCCAGGAAAACATCTATGTCTGCTTTATTGACTATGCCAAAGCCTTTGACTGTGTGGATCACAATAAACTCTGGAAAATTCTGAAAGAGATGGGAATACCAGACTACCTGACCTGCCTCTTGAGAAATCTGTATCCAGGTCAGGAAGCAACAGTTAGAACTAGATATGGAACAACAGACTGGTTCCAAATAGGAAAAGGAGTATGTCAAGGCTGTATATTATCACCCTGCTTATTTAACTTCTATGCAGAGTACATCATGAGAAACGCTGGGCTGGAAGAAGCACAAGATGGAATCAAGATTGCTGGGAGAAATATCAATAACCTCAGATATGCTGATGACACACCCTTATGGCAGAAAGTGAAGAGAAACTAAAAAGCCTCTTGATGAAAGTGAAAGAGGAGAGTAAAAAGTTGGCTTTAAAGCTCAACATTCAGAAAAATGAAGATCATGGCATCTGATCCCATCATTTCATGGGAAATAGATGGGGAAACGGTGTCAGACTTCAGTTTTTTGGGCTCCAAAATCACTGCAGATGGTGACTGCAGCCATGAAATTAAAAGACACTTACTCCTTGGAAGGAAAGTTATGACCAATCTAGAGAGCATATTCAAAAGTAGGGACATTACTTTGCCAACAAAGGTCCATCTAGTCAAGGCTATGGTTTTTCCAGTAGTCATGTATGGATGTGAGAGTTGGACTGTGAAGAAAGCTGAGTGCTGAAGAATTGATGGTTTTGAACTGTGGTGATGGAGAAGACTCTTGAGAGTCCCTTGGACTGCAAGGAGATCCAACCAGTCCATCCTAAAGGAAATCAGTCCTGAATATTCATTGGAAGGACTGACGCTGAAGCTGAAACTCCAGTACTTTGGCCACCTCATGTGAAGAGTTGACTCATTGGAAAAGACTCTAGGAGGGATTGGGGATAGGAGGAGAAGGGGACCACAGAGGATGAGATGGCTGGATGGCATCACCACCTCAATGGACATGAGTTTGAGTGAACTCCGGGAGTTGGTGATGGACAGGGAGGCCTGGCTTGCTGCAATTCATGGGGTTGCAAAGAGTCGGACATGACTGAGCGACTGAACTGGACTGAACACCTTATAATTACTTGTAGGAATTTATACATACTTGTATGTGCAACCTTGCCTTCTTGGTAACGTCTTTACACTGGCCTTCTGTGTGGATCCCTTATTCTTGGTACCTTAAAGATGTCTGGATCCATTTCTACCTGAAAGTGAACATTTAACATAAAATTTAAATATCATACTGTTTTGATTTTGTTGTTGTTGTTGAGAGCAAATAGGATAAGATGCAAGACATTTATTGATTTATGATAGAGGTTCTCTGTGTTCATTTTACGTGTGTTCAGACTTACAATTGTGAGATGAAAACAGGACAAAACGGAATTCGAGGCATCTTGTAACACATGGAGTTGTTTAGGAGGTGTAAAAATTTGCAGCGTTGCTTGCCAAGGATGATTTACAGTGGGAATTTCCAGCTGCAAATATATGAAGAGATGCAGATGGGTTTGGCTCTTCAGTTCTCAAAATTAACCTTGTGTTAAAAAGTCCCCTTGGCAGATAGTCTAAAGATCTGTGTTGGCACGTATTTCATAAAAGATAAATATAGTTTGTTTTAAATTCTTAAAATAGATTAAGAATCACTTTCAAATGTCTCTATTCTTTCTAGAAAATATGTTGCAGTGCTTGCCTGCTGATATTTACATTATTGCTATGTAAAAGCAGTAGTAATAGCAAACCCATCTTGGCACTGTTTGTATTTAATACTAGTGCAGAAATAGGATGAGGTGAGAAGAGTAAATATGGTAATAAGTTTACCCTATTTTATCCCATCTTTAATGTCATATAATAAAGACTACCCTCCCCGCCTTTTCTTTTCAGCTGATTTCGGAGATTATAATCAGTTTGATTCTCAAGATTTCCTCAGAGAATATGTACTGTTTCCTATGGTAAGTGTATCTTCCTTATTCTTAATTCATGTTCTATCTTCTTTGGATATTTAATTCTTTCCTTCGAAGATCTCAGAGGAATTTACACATGTATTCCCTGAGAAGAATGTCCCTGCATTTATGGAGATGAGTTTTATAAGACCCTGAGAAAAGTAAAGATGCCTTTTCTTACCTCTTAAGAACCCTTCCCTGCCTCATACACTAGCCTTGAGTAGTGAGCGCGCTCTTCCATTTTTTTTTTTAATATTTGCGTGTTTATTTGGCTGCACCAGGTCTTAGTTGCGGCATGTGAGATCTTGCTGTGGCATGTGGTGTCTAGTTTCCTGACCCGGAATCGAACCCGGGCCCCTGCATTGGGAGCTCAGAGTCTTAGCCACCGGAGCCCCAGGAAAGTCCCTCTCTTTCCTTCTGAGCCTCTCAGCTTGGTCCCACTCCAGAGCCTCTGTCCCGTCCGTCCTCTGTCTGGAATGTTCCGCCCCGGGTCCTCCTGTGACTGCTCCTTCAGATCTTGATTCAAATACCGCCTCCTTGTCCTTGACCGCCTGTAGGATGCACTCCACCCATCCAGCGCTTCCTGCTAAATCCCCTTTTATATGCATGCTTTAGAGCTCTCTCAGGATCTAAAGGTGTTCCTTCTTTCCTTCGTTTTTATTGTCAGCTGAAATGTCTTCTCAATGGTGCTTAAACAGGGGGCTTCTCTGTCTTGTTCATGGTTGTCTGGTACATAATTTTGTGCTCACGTGGGTTTGTTGAATGAGTCTATGAAGTAAAATGTCCATTCTAGGGTTAAATTAGGGATGAGGCTAGGTTTCTATTCTTGGGAAAGTTTTGGTAGCTTTGGAGTAATTGAGAAGAGTTTTCATCAGGAAAGTTAAAATATTTGAAAAGCCATCTTAGGGAAAAGCCATGCCCACTCCAACATTCAGCTCTGATTTTATAAATCATGATCATTCACCACTTTGTGTGTGTGTGCATGCTCAAAGCACTGACCTGGGTTTGCAAAATCTGAATGCATATCCAAGTGTGATAAAATATGATCAGGATTTTATGTAGGGAGAGGTTACCTGTGTTTTGGGCTTGAGGGACTAATGGTGTGTGAACTGCATCTTAAAAGATGAGCAGCTGTGTGGCAGGTGGTGGTCAGGGCGAGCAAGGGATGCTCTAGACAGAGGGAGGAGGACCAGAGGTGAGGTGGCAGGCATGACTGGATAGGCGTCAGCTGGCCATCCTGATGGCCACTCAGGGGAGCGGCGGTAGAGAAACCGGAAACATCTGAGGGGTTCAAATGTGTGGGCTCCGTCCAGGGGTTCACAGACCCCACACTTTGAGAACTGCTGGATTACAGCAATGAGACTGTTTGCAGGAGGATGTTGGATGAGTGTTCTTGGCATGACATAGGAATTAGGTGTTGGTTCATGTAGCTCAGATGGTAAAGAATCTGCCTGCAATGCGGGAGACCCAGGTTCAATTCCTAGGTCGGGGAAGATCCCCTGGAGAAGGGAATGGCCATTCCAGTGTTCTTGCCTGGAGAATCCCATGGACAGAGGAGCCTGGTACAGTCCACCGGGTTGCAAAAGGCTGGACACGACTGAGCGACTATCACTACTACACTATACGATAGAAACAAAAAAAGCAACACGAGATATTTTGGAAGTGCAATGGGCAGAGCTTGGCATCTAACCTACTGTGGCCTCTGAGAGAGAATTGAGTGTCTGGAGACAAAGGTATTAAGTTTTGAGAGGCTAGAAATTATCTGTGTTAGTGCATGAGAGGAATCTAAATTAGTCCCAAGTTAAAAACTTTAAAAAATTTTTTATAGAATTCTTAAAGGTTAGTTTCAGTTTACAATTATTACAAAATCTTGGCTGTGTTCCCCATATTGTACAATACATTCTTGAGCCTGTCTTTTGTCCAGTAATCTGTACCTCCCACTCCTCCACCCCCATGTAGTTCCTCTTCCCTCCCTCGACTGGTCACCACTGGTTTGTTCTCTGTGTCTGTGAGTCTGCTTCCTTTTGTTATATTCAGTACTTTGTCATATTTTTTTAGATTCCATATATAAGTGATATCATACAGTATTTGTCTTTCTCTGTCTGACATGTTTCACTTAGTATAATACTCTCCAAAGCCATCTACATTGCTGCACATGGCACAAGTTTGTTCTTTTTATGGCTGCATTACCTGTGTCATTGTGTGTGTGTGTGTGTGTGTGTGTGCACGCACGCGTGCGCCTGCCACATCTTCTCCATTCATCTGCTGATGGACGTGTGTGTGTGTGTGTGTGCGTGCACTTAGCACATTTTCTCCATCCATTCATCTGCTGATGGACGTGTGTGTGTGTGTGCATGCGCATGGCACATCTTCTCCATCCATTCATCTGCTGATGGACGTGTGTGTGTGTGTGTGTGTGTGTGTGTGCGTGTGCATGTACGTGCGCGTGAGTGTGCTTGCCACATCTTCTCTATCCATTCATCTGCTGATGGACGTGTGTGTGTGTGCGCGTGCCTGCCACATCTTCTCTATCCATTCATGTGCTGATGGACGTGTGTGTGTGTGTGTGCATGCACGCATGCGCGTGAGTGTGCTTGTCGCATCCTCTCTATCCAGTCATCTGCTGATGGACGTGTGTGTGTGTGCATGTGTGCCTGCCACATCTTCTCTGTACATTCATGTGCTGATGGATGTGTGTGTGTGCACGTGCGTGCGCTTGGCACATCTTCTCTATCCATTCATCTGCTGATGGGCGTCTAGGTTGTTTCTGTAGATTGTCAGGGGCTTCTTCCCTGGTGGCTCAGGCACTAAAGAATCCACCTGCAAAGCGGGAGACCTGGATTCGATCCCTGGGTTGGGAAGATCCCCTGGAGGAGGGCACGGCAAGCCACTTCAGTATTCTTGCCTGGAGAATCCTCATGGATGGAGGAGCCGTGGTGAGTCCGTGGCAAAGAGTCGAACACAACTGAGCGGCTGAGCAGAGCACACAGTTTGTCAGCTGTAAATATTGCTGCTGTGGACTTTTCGGTGCATGTATCTTTTAGAATTAGTGTTTTTGTTTTTTCCAAGTACATACTCAGGAGTGGAATGGCTGGGTCATGTAGTGGTTTTTTTAATTTCTTGAGGAAGCTCTACACCGTTTCCTGCAGTGGCTACAGAAGTTTGCATTCCCGCCTACAGTGTACAAGGGTTCCCTTTTCTCTAAATTCATCTGAACCTTAACCTTATTCTTCTAAATTAGGGAAATACTGCGAGATCTCTAACTTTTTATGAGTAGCTCTGTCTTTAGTCTTATTCCAAGATAAGAGCAGTATTATCTGCTGGACCTGCTGTTTTTGGTACCTTATTAATTCCGCTGATTAAATCAACCTCTGTTCAAAGAGATTTGCAGATCACTTAGCAGAGAAGTTCTGCATGAGACTTGGTGTCCATGTCTCTGACATCTCAGAAGTTCACCTTGAAAGTCAGGATATTTTCCTGTGTGCGTGATGGAAGGAAAAATGAAGCTCATTCCTCAGAATTTTAGAGTGTGCATGGTTGTGTCAAATGAAGGTGATGAACTTGATCATTTTCTACAATTTCTTTCCTTTTTCTTTACCTTTCTCTCATTAAAGGTCTCTGCCACATAGCCTTTAGGCAGAGGCCAGGAGAATATTCAGAGTTGATTTCCAGCATGAGATGTGTGCATTTGTGGATGGTAAAATGCTTTGACAGGTTTAAGTGCTGTGAAGCAGTAAAGGAGTTATTTTGTACATATCATATCTTTTTCAGAATAAAACCTATCTCCACTTGTCTCTAAGCAGATTGGATATTAAAATAGCCAGACCTCATTCAGTTTCATTATGGACAGACAGATATTGGTGGTGGTGTTCTTGGGTCGAAAACTTCCCCTTTTGGGATAGTAGCTACTAGTGATGGGTGCCTATTTACAGTCAGATTGACATGAATTAACCTTAAATAAAATTTTAAATTTAGTTCCTCAGTTGCATAAGATACATTTTAAAAAATACTCAATAGCCACCTGTGGCTTGTGGCTACTGTCTGGAACATTTCCGTTGTTCCAGAAAGTCCTGTTGGGCACTGCTGAGGATGAAGTGGCAGAAGCTGATGTCGGCCTGTATGTCTGAATCGTGAATATTCCTTGGCTTTTGTCATCAGTCATGTATCTTCTAGGGCTTCCCTGGTAGCTCAGCTGGGAAAGAATCTGCCTGCAATGCAGGAGACCCTGGTTCGATTCCTGGGTCAGGAAGATCCCCTGGAGAAGGGATAGGCTACCCACTGTAGTATTCTTGGGTTTCCCTGGTAGCTCAGAGGGTAAAGAATCCCCTTGCAGTGAAGGAGATCTGGGTTCAGCCCCTGGGTTGGGAAGATCCCCTGGAGGGAGGGCATGGCAACCCACACCAGTAATTGTGTCTGGAAAATCCCATGCACAGAGAAGCCTGGTGGGCTACAGTCCATGGGATGGCCAAGAGTCAGGCACAGCTGAGCGATTAAGCACAGCACAGTGCGTGTCTTTCCTTCCACCACACCCCCCACCCCTGTTGTATTCTGGATGCACTGTGGCCCGTGGTCAGGCGGTCTAGAGTATAGGGGTTAAGTGTTCAGTGCCTGTACCCTGGCTGTGCCATTTACTGGCTGGACAAACTTGGGCACGTTATTTAGCCAAAGACTCCATTTTCTCATGTAAAAATGAGGAAGACAAGTCTGATCTGATTGTGAGGATAAAAGGAGAGAATGCATGATGTGAAGTGCTTCATTTGGCACACGGTAAATTCTCAGTAAGTGTTTATTCATTCATCACTGTCGTCGTCATTCATGTTATCGTCATCATCAGCGTATTTTTCTGTCTCAGGCAAGCACAGGATGCTGAAGTGCGTGTTTTCTAGGCATGAATACTCTGTGCTGTTTGAAATGTGAGCAGACGAAGGACAAGCAGAGGGTATCAGTGATCACTCAGCAGCTTTGTGTAGTTCAGACTCTACTCAGTACTCCATAATGGCCTGTGTGGGAAAAGAATGTAAAAATGAGTGGATATATGTATATATGCAACGCAGGGGACCCAGGTTCAATCCCTGGGCGGAGAAGATCCCCTGGAGAGGGAAATGGCAACCCACTCCAGTACTCTTGCCTGGAAGATCCCATGGATGGAGGAGCCTGGTAGGCCACAGTCCACAGGGTTGCAAAGCATTGGACAGGACTTGGTGACTAAACCACCAACCAATATGTACATGTATAACTGATTCACTTTGCTGTACAGCTGAAACTAACACAACACTGTAAATCAACTATAACCCGATAAAATTTTTTAAAAAACCTAAAACGAAAACAAGACAATCTCATTTGGCAACATGAAACTGACATGTTGTGTATTTGGTTCAGCTCACTCGACACTCATTGGTCACCTACTGTATGCAGAGAGTTTGTGAGCAGGTATCATTCAGAGCCCTGAGATGGGCCATGGAGGTGATGTGGAGGCTTGCAGCTTGCTGAACTTGTCTCCGTCATTTCTAGTAGGAGGGAGACAAGGATAAAGGGTAAGATGAGTATCCAAACAACTGTGTAAGAAAGACAGGGCTTCCCAGGTGACACAGTGGTAAAGAATCCACCTACCTGTCAGGGGATACGAGGTCAATCCCTGAGTTGGAAAGATCCCCTGGAGAAGGAAATGGCAACCCACTCCAGTATTCTTGCCTGGGAAACCCCATGGATGGAGGAGCCTGGTGGGCTGCAGTCCATGGAGTTGCAAAGAGCTGACACGAATGAGTGACTAAACAGCAGCAATAATGAAATGTAAGGAAGACAGTAGGCAGATTCTGGTAAGGACTACGGGAGAGACACACAGGGCCGAAGATATAGCTCCAGAATGGGAAACGCTTCTGTCCTGCCGGGGCGAACATGGAAGCCTTGTCCAGGCAGTGGTAGGTGTAATGGACCTCAAAGACGTCAGGGTGAGATGTGAAAGTGGTTTGTGTTGGGAATAGTTGGCCTGAGGTTACAAACTCTTCGGAGAAGAGGTCTGAAGGGACGTCTGGGTCGCCCTGAAGCGTGGTCTGAATGCCAGGCCCAGGTGGTGACCTGATTGAGCAGGCGGTGGGGAGCCATGAGAGGTTGTACACTTTCTGCTGGGTTCCACTAGTGCTTTCAAAGGGAAGAATGCATTCCTTTGGTGGGGGAGGGAACCGGGGATGAATGGCTGTGTTTGATCTCATAAAGCCACTGAAATTTGTCAAATGGCATTTCTGCGGCTGAGCAAAAGAACAAAGTTAAGTACACAGGGCGCTCCCCAGGTGTGCAGCTGTGTGCAGGCTCGCTCCCCGCCATTTTTCATCCCAGCTCAGCCGCTCTGGCCCGGCCCAGTGGCGGGGCCGCATGCCTCAGGGAGACCTGGATGCAGATGGAGCTGGTAGGGTTGAGTGAGTACAATAGTGGAGGGTCCCTTTGGACTTTTTCTTCTTTCAGAGAATCGGAGACAGCGGTTTACTAGAGCACTCTTTGATCTTCACTCAGCTTTATTTTATCCTATTGTACCACGCCTTTTATTGGCTTTTCAAAATTAATATCGAGTTATCCCTGGTCCTCGGTAGCCAGATGTATACCCAGAGCTAGATTTCTAAGCCACGTAGCATCTTTGTGATCCCACAGCGTAAAACGGAAAACGTCAAGCTTTGTTTCCTAACATGGACTTGAGTTGCTTCAAGTGGGTGGCTAAACAGACAACAGCAAATGAAACAGCTCACCTATGAAAAATAAGAGCTGCCAGTAATTCCCTCAGTCTTCTCTAAAGTGTCTCAGGACCATCTGCAGAGCTCTAAGAATTTCCAATATAGAGCTATGCTAGCATTTTCCAACTTTAAAAATATTCTGATTTTTTTTTCTTTTTCTTTTTTTTTACAATTTCATCATTTGAGATGGGATGTTTCTTACAGTTTTGAGATGTACCTTCTTGGGGATAGTGTTTCATGAAAAGTGGCTGAAGTAGAGGTAATCTTTATGTACCTGATATTTCACGACCAAGGGAATGAGGCATTTTGGATGGTTTGAAAGCATCAGCCCTCACCGCCTCACACCCCGCCCCCACCCCCAAGTGGCTGTGATGAGCCTCGGAGGACCTCCCTGGGACACACAGCCCTCCACTGGGGCTCAGAGGAGGATAAAACTTTCCAGGTTGCTGCCTAGGAAAGGCAGAGACAGCAGAGTTCCTGGCTGGAACCACCCACAGGATAAGCTTTAGAATCACCATGCCGGTCAGTGTCTCAGGAACCAACTGGTCTCCCCGCCTTGGATTTATGCCTCCAGACTCCATCTCACTTTCCCAGTAGGTGTTTAACAAGCTCTGTAAATACTCACACTGTCCTAGAAGGGGAGTTGAGAAGCCCTGTGTCCAGTTGACTCTACTCCCAAGGGAGCTGGCACAACACTGGTCCAGGGGCCTGGGGTTTATCTGGTCGAGACGCCAACTGGTTAGTTCCCCAGCTGTTATCTTCCGGAGCTCCCTTGAGGTAGTTTAGCTATCGTGGCCTCTTTTGCTCCCAAGGCCCTGCCAAGTAGCCCCTGAATGAGCCTGCTTTGCCTAAAGTGGCTCTGAATTAGTTTGCTGGGATTCAGCCAGTGGATAAGAAGGTCAGGCACTGTCCCTTCCTGGGCTCAATGTTTGAGGAGATGATGGGCTCAATTTTTTGAGGAGATGATGGCCTGGAAACTCATTTGCCTGTATATCCTCACATTTTTGTTAAAAATGTATAGGCACTTACAAAGCTTTTTTTTTTTTTTCCCTTGCCAGGTGGCATGCAGGATCGTAGTTCCCCAAGTAGGGGTCAGCCCCATGGCCCCTGCATTGGGAGTGTGGAGTCCGAACCATTGGACTACCAGGGAGGTCCCTTACAAAGCATTTTAAATAAAAGTCTGAGAGGCAGGCAGATAGGGAAGAAGAAGCAAAATGAAAAAGAGCTATTCTTAGGCCCTCCAGAGTTTAAGTGGCATCTCCAAATATGCCTTGGAGTAGCCTAAGTTATAATGCAGAGCCCTGTTACAAAAGTGAACACAAACCTCTGTTCTAAAAATGACAACCTTTAATTCAAAGGAATACAAGGCGCAAAACAGAAAGAGAGACATAGACGTAGAGAACACATATATGGACACCAAGCAGGGAGAAGGGGGTGGGATGATTGGGAGATTGGGATTAATATATACACACTACAGTGTATGAAGCAGATAACTAGTGAGAACCTGCTGCATAGCACAAGGACCTCTGCTCATGCTCAGTGGTGACCTCAGTAGGATGAAAATCCAAACAAGAGGGGGCATCTGTATGCTGCTGCTGCTGCTGCCGCGAAGTCGCTTTAGTTGTGTCCGATTCTGTGCGACCCCATAGACCACCAGTCTGTCTCCCACAGCCCACCAGTCTCCACCGTCCCTGGGGTTCTCCAGGCAAGAACACTGGAGTGGGTTGCCATTTCCTCCTCCAGTGCATGAAAGTGAAAAGTGAAAGTGAAGTCACTCAGTCGTGTCCAGCTCGTAGCGACCCCATGGACTGCAGCCTACCAGGCTCCTCCATCCGTGGGATTTTCCAGGCAAGAGTCCTGGAGTGGGTTGCCATTGCCTTCTCCAAGGGATCTGTATACATAAAGCTGATTTGGGTTTCCATAGCAGCTCAGATGGTAAAGAATCCACTTGCAATGCAGGAGACCCAGGTTCGATCCCTGGGTTGGGAAGATCCCCTGGAGAAGGGAATGGCTACCCACTCCAGTATTCTTGCCTGGGAAACCCTATGGACAGAGGAGCCTGGCGGGCTGCAGTTCATGGACCACCAAGAGTCAGACATGACTGAGTGACTACCACTTTAACACTTTAAAGCCGATCTGCTTTGCTGTCCAGTAGAAACTAACACAACATTGTAAGGCCACTCTACTCCAGTAAAAAATTAACTTTAAAAGAAAAAGGAATTGCAGAGAGGTAAAGGGAGGTTGAGGAAGGGAGGCGGGTCAGGGATATCTTTTAGAAAAAAGGAGCGTGTTCAAGGCTTAGAGCAAAATCGCAAGGGACCTGAACTGCTTTCCATTTTGACAGGACTTGGCCCTGGAGGAAGCTGTTCTGGAGGAACTGACGCAGAAGGTGGCCCAGGAGCGCAAAGCCCACAGGTGAGGCAGGGCTGCCCGCTGTCCTGTCTGAGACAGGAGGTGGTGGCCCCCAGCCCGCAGCCGGCGGCTTGAGTCCCCGCAGTTCTGTTCCTTGTAGCAAGTGGCTCAGCTCTGCTCTGAGAGTGCATGCAGACTGGAGATCTGTGCGCCCTGCCCCTCCTCCCCTTTCTTTTTTTTCTCTTCCTTTTTTTTTCCTTTCTCCCCCCGCCATCCCCCCTTTCCCCTGTTCTTCGACACCGGTAGACCCACGCTGATGTGGAGCTGTTGGCCAGAGGAATTCCTCTCTGTGACCTTCCTAAAACTCTGCTGCTGGACTTGGGAAGCCTGGGGCTGCCTGTGCTGAGTGTAGACCTCAAGAGCTACTTTGGGTGGGAAAGTCAAGGTCAGGGAGAAAAATGGTGAGATTCAGGTCGTCACTGAGAGCTTGCTCAGGGCTGCTTGGAGCTCTTTGGGATGAAAAGAAAATAAACAGCTTCTCTTCCAACTAAACCACCACCACTTCCAACCTCAGAGGATGTGTGCAGCGGTCCTGGACTCTCTTAACTTGGTTACTTGGCTCGCAAATTGTCATCCTCATAATCTTTTTCCTTTCTTCCTTCTTTTTTTCTTAACAGTGGAGATATTTTTCCCAGGTTGGAGAAAAATATTTTTTTTCAACCCCCCCCCAATGGTCAGCATTA
Source organism: Capricornis sumatraensis (assembly GCF_032405125.1). Classification (NCBI taxonomy): domain Eukaryota; kingdom Metazoa; phylum Chordata; class Mammalia; order Artiodactyla; family Bovidae; genus Capricornis; species Capricornis sumatraensis. The sequence continues at coordinate 76,424,908 of NC_091082.1, forward strand.
TTCACCAGGACTTCTGGATAATCCGTGTTCATAGGGCTGGGGCTCTCAATTAAATGCTTTGCCTTCCTCTTATTATTCCCTGTTGAGTGAAAGATTACTGGGGGAAATGTTAATGAATTACTTAGCAATGCACTGTGCCCACAGTTGGGTGATGATGGCTTTTCTCAGAACTAAAGCCACAGTTCTGGAATTTGCCACTAGGAGGGTCGGGCCTTCCACTGATTTTATTGCCCTTAACCATTTCCTCTTTTGATGCTCTTTTGGTTTTAGTGGAATCCTGCCAGCAGAAGCCGAGCTTATGTACATCAACGAGGTGGAACGTTTGGATGGATTTGGACAGGAGATATTCCCTGTGAAGGTAGCATTCCCTGTCCTTGCTTCAGCTGTCTCAGAACAGCACAGGCGTTTGGGAAACCAGTGTTGCTTGAGAGCAGAGCACCAGAAGGCTTGGCTTTCTCATTTCTACGTGGCATTAGTTAGCAAGTCCAATATACTTTAGTGAAAGCAAACCCTTTTCTGTTAATGGAGAGATTTTGAAGCTTTCCACAGTTCTCAGCAGACTATCTCAATTGTAAGACAGTGTTCTGAGTGAGTACCAACACCAGCCCATCTGGTGCTGAGAAGTTATCAAGGTCACAGCCGACCTCACAGCAGAACACGTAGCAAACGTCGCGTGTGGCTTAATACAGACCCTCCCTGGCAGTTTTCCTCCCCAGCCTTTTATTTTCTCTTCTTGGGGCTAATGCAGGGATAACTGTTTGTGAGAAAGAATGAAACATTTCCTGGATACAATCATACTTTATTTCTCTGGCTCTAGAGAGACTCTGTTGTGGATTTCCAGCCCCTTTGGTGTTTTCTGGAAAGTATGCGTAGGAAATGGTTATAAGCACATCCCACCCTTTGCAACAGATTCACCTCCTGAAGTGAGGGTATGGTGGTGGGGTCATGGTGCAAGGTTGTCTGTACAGCGGAGTCCATCATCCAAACTCATTTTCCTCTCTCTGCTGACCCACTTTACCAAAGACGGAGTTTTATCAGAAACCTAAAGCAACTGGCACATTTCAGCAATTTGGGAGACGCCTGCAATTTCAGCGTAAACATTTCACTCCAAACTGGCTCCACTGGCTGTTTTATAAGCGTTCTGTTCCCCCTCCGTTGCACGTTTGCAATTTGCCTTAATGAGAACTGCCCATGTGTATCAAGTAGAATCGAGCAGGGTGGCCGCAGCTTGCAAAAAAGGCTAAATGACTCTTTTTTAGATTTGTTTAATTTTCTTTTGCTTCTCTAATAGCTGCCCTTCATAGGGTTGTAATCCATTTTCCTTGCAATAATGCCTTATGAAGCCATCTGCATCCCACTTACATTTCAGCAGCCCATATATAGTCATGATATTTTGGAAAATCAGAGTAAACTTTTCTCCACTTCTAGAAAACCGACTTCTCGGGCCCTGGAAGTTGGAGGTTTGGTCGTGGGGGTCATTTGCTTGCGTGGTTTTTAGTCATTCTGAACTGTGGGAAACAGAGGCAGTGGAGACGGCGTTAAAATCTGCTGTGCTGGGTTCGGATGCATTTTTGAGTCTGTCCTTCAGTGGGAAAAGTACAGGGAGCTACCAGAGCTACTCCGAGTGGGCAGACGGGCTCGGCTGACTCACAGCCTGTGGGCGTAACTCCGCTGGGCTGCTGCCTTTTTTCCTCCCCCACCGCATATCTGTGCATGACTCAGGTGACCACCTACAGACCACATGATTCCTGGTGGCCCGAGGATGAGGGGCAGGGTGGTGGTACCCATGGGGGCTGTGATGGAGCCGGCTGTAAGTGAAAAAGCACCAAGGGCAGCCTGCCCATGGTGACGGAGTCCCTCTGGGCTGGTTGGGTCCTTCTTGACCAAGGAAGGTTTCAAACATATGTTATGGATATGTGTCAGGGAGGACCGTTTAAGTTTAGTGTGGGGTTTTTTTTCCCCCCATAAGTGATTTCTCAAAAAATTTTTCAAGATTGGGGAGCAGGAATACCAGTGCATTTCCTGACAGGTCTTCCCTTGCCCTCGACAAACACGGGTGTCTGCAGCCTCCGTGGGCTCCTGTACTGTCGGAGCAGGTGGGCATGGGGGGAGGGGGCTTCTGGAATGGGTCACACGGGGTCTGGAGCCTCAGTCCTAGCTGCGTGTGCTGTTCTAACGGGGGTCTGGTCCGTGTTTTTCCTTGTCCCACGCTGATGGCCTGCTCCTCCCACGTCTCCCTGCACCCTCCTTGACCTCTGCACCCACCTCCTGGCAGCGTCCCCAGCGAAGTCTTTCCACCGAATTTTCCTTTTTCTTTCCATCTCTACTTTGCCCGTCTTCTTTTCCCGCATAGATTCTTTTTTTTTTTTTTATCATGTAACTTACCTTTTAACCCCTTGTAATTACTGAGGCCCTCTCCCTACTCCCTAGTTCTTTCTCGCTCAGCTTTTGCCATCAGCAGTTGTCTTTCCCTTTCTCTCTCTCTGTGAGAAGAGTCCTACGTTAATGGAAAGTTTTGGGGAGGCGGGTTGAGAAGAGGTCCTTGAGAAGGGGGTCTTTGTGTCTTAAATGGGTATTCCGAGGAAGGTAGGGGTTTATTTTTTCTTTCTTGGGCTGAGTTGGACGTGTCTCTCCCCTCACTCCACAAAGAGGATGCCTCCCAAGTGAAAGCAGGGGACTGGGTGACAGTTTGCTCACTGGATGCTGAGTTCTGCTCCTGCTCTGCTCTCAAGAACACTGGAAGCTGGGTTATGCTTTCCCAGGCAGGAGGTTGGAGGCACCTGAGTGGACCAACAGACGGGACTGAAGACAAGACCCCTGGCCTCTCCCAGACAGGGCCCAGCGGATTGCCCAGCAGTGAAGCTTACAGTCCACGTGCCCGTCCTGTGCTCACAAAGGTCCCAGACAGTGTTTAGCCTCCCACTCTGGAGTGTGAATACATATCCAATCATACACCCCCGCCCCAGGGTTGCCCCAATAGGAAAAACAGAGCAATGAGAATGAAGCATCCCGAAAGAGGCAGAGATTCTGCAGGGTGAAGGATTCCACCATCCCTCACACTGTGAGCTTCAGGGATTTTACATATATATGTATAGGTATTTATATATATATTATGTATTACCTCATTGAAGGAATAGATTGCTTTTAAAAGAGAACATTTAGAAAATAAAAACTCTCAGAAATTTACAATACGATATTGGAATGGTAAACTTAATGGATAGGTTAGAAGAGAAAGAAAAATTTCACCCCAAAACCCGAAGTTAGAGAACGTGGGCGGCAGGAGATAAAATTGGAGGGCCAGCCCAGATGTTCAGCATCTGAATAATGGGAGTTCTGAAAAGAGTGAACGGGGGAAACAGAAGGTAGTAATTTGAGAAAATATCCCAGAACTGAAGAACACGAGGTTCTAAATTGGAAGGCCAAGCGTGGTGGGTGCAGAAAGACACACTCTAGGGCTTTAAATGGTAGAAGCGGATGCCTTTAAAGGAGAGGAAATGGTGGGGCTGGGTCTGCTGCTGGCTGCTTTAAACAAGATCTAAAGAATATTAGATTCTTCAAATTATGTGCCTGTGTAAATTGTACATATACAGTATGGATATATAATCAAAATGTATGCACATGCAATTTTGATTAAAAAAAAACGCACAAACTAGGGTTAAAAAAGATATCAATAGATGCACATGAAAGAGGTCTTAACTGCCAGCCAGTCTGAGAAAAATCCTAAAATTCTTTCTTAAACAGGAAATGTGACAAATTGAAATAAAAGAAGAAAACATATCTGTGTAGTCTCTTAGGAGGTGCAGCGGGGTGCCTGCCTTCAGATTGCCTTGTTGCCCCGATGCCGTCTGTGATTCATTCCCCGTGTGGGTGAGAAATGGGATGTGGTCCCCAAGGGGAGGCTGCCCGACCGCTGGGATGTTTTTCATCACGACGATCTCTTGTTGATCTTGTGCAGGACAATCATGGAAACAGTGTGCACCTGGGCATTTTCTTTATGGGGATTTTCGTGAGGAACAGAATTGGAAGACAAGCAGTAATCTACAGGTAGTCTGATTTGTCTCCTTTCTCCTTTTTCCCCTGGAGGTGCTCTCGCAAACCGCATGGAGTATGAAAGTTATACGGATGAATTAAGAGCCAGACCGTGGATAAGAGTTGATCATCCCCCTCTGCAGGGTTTAAGTGGTTATGAAGAAATTCCTCTCACTTTCCCTGGGGGTTTTTTTGGGAGCGGGGGATGGAGAATGCTCTTTCTTCCCACTGACTCCAAGAAGTGCATAGTTGAACCCCCACTGAGCCAGAAGCGTGGAACCAAATTCTATGAGTCTGGTTAGAAATGGGCTCTTTAGGCATGAGGCTCCTGCAAGATCACCTTTGCCCAGATTACCCATGACCAGTCATTACCCATGACCAGTCATTAAATCCAACCTGGCTTCCATCCATTGCCCAGCGTGCCCTTTGCCTAATGCCATGTGCTATAAAGGTGCAAACTAATTTTTCTATTAAAGAATGAGGGCTCTTTGTGAAAGTGTGTTTTGAAAAATCAACATTTGTTATCATTAATGAAAAGACCTTGGTCCTTTTTTATTACTTTGATCCTTCAGCCTTCTTTTCCATTTAGCAGCATAGGGAAGTGACAGGGTGTCCCCTGCATTACAGGTCCATGAGCTTGCCTTGTTATTGATGCCCACAGGTCCCATGCTAGTATCAAAATCTGAAAAACTGCATGCTTGCTTTCATTTATGAGGGTAGTGTGGCCTATTATTTACAGGAAAAGCAGCTTTCCTGCGTGTGCATCTGATAGGCAGAGCTGCATGTCCTAGGAAGATCAAAGATGGCTCTTAGAGGTAGAGCATGGTCCACCTTCTGGAAGTAAATTCTTGGTCAGCCGTGTACTTGTTGGATCATCAGTTACTGCAGGTCATTTTGAGAAAGTTTTCCCATTAAAAGCTTCCTAATTGGCTTTTGTTTTCCTAGGTCCCCACCCTGCCATTATTTTTGCCCATTTGTTTTCTTTTGCTCTTTGAATAGAGACATTATTGAAGGAGAGTGGAGAGAGAGTGCGTTGGGGCTACAAAATAAGCTTTTTGATTTTTGGACATGTTTTTGACTTTGGGACATGTTGCAGGACTCACATACCTGCAACGAATTGAGCAAAATATATAAATATGGGCAGAGTCGGAGCTATACATCTCTATGCCCAGGTAAAGCTACCCAGGCCTTTTGTCCCACACAGTTCTCTGTGGCTAAATCAGTGCTTGAGTCCAGAGAAGAGAATCAGATAGATTTTGCATTCTGGGGCTCTGGATTAAATCGAAAATAGCAGTTTGAAAGTTCACTGATCATAATAAGCCCCTCACAGGCTTTGTTCAGTTTCCCTGGGAACTGCTTCCAGCCCACTTCCTTTAGCATGTGCCTTGATAACCCTTATAAGATGTGAATTTACTGCTACTATAGTGTCCTGTTAACTGTGCCACTAAAGGTGAAGTCATATGGTGGCGTGAGGAGTGGATCCAGAATTTTGGCCATTGATTTCAGGGAATGGAGCCAGAGAATATCAAATATCTTTTCTCTTTCAAGACCCTCAGTAAGGAGCATGTAGCTGTGAGGCCATGTAGATGTGATCTTATGGAACTATTAGCAGACAGCTTGCAGAGTACCTGTAGATGTATATAAACACAGATGACATTGGTGTAATAGAAGGGTGATTGGAGGAAAACCTAAAGGGGATTGATAGAACTCATGCTGATAAGGAAGGTTGCTGCTGCTGTTAAGTCGCTTCAGTCCTTTCCAACTCTGTGCGACCCCAGAAGCGGCAGCCCACTGGGCTCCCTTGTCCCTGGGATTCTCCAGGCAAGAACACTGGAGGGGGTTGCCATTTCCTTCTCCAATGCATGAAAGTGGATAAGGGTAATTCCTCCCCTTTGACCTGAGTTGCCTCATCTCCAAAGTGGGAAACTTGTCTACCTAGAGAGCTGATAAAAGAACTGGCCTTTATACAGATAGGAGGCAACATCATTACTTTTCATCATTTCAGCAAGATTTGGCATATGGTCTATTCCAGATGTACTTGGCCCATGGAATACAGAGATAAAGCAAGCAGAATCTCTGCCCAAGGCGCGAGACCTATGGCTGAGTTTGGTTTAGTTAGGAATCTGATCACAGACATAAACCACTGTAATACAATGTGGTGACTGATAAAGGACTACACCCAGCTTTTTCCTGGCATGTAGGTGGTTGGGAATGAGGAGAGGCTGCCTGGAGAAGGTGGCCGCTTCTGAGTCTTAAAGGAATCACGCAGGCAGAGATGGGAGTGCAATGAGCAAACGCAGGATGGAAAGGGACTTCCATGGCAGTCCAGCGGTTAAGACTCTGAACTTCTACTACAGGGGGTGTGAGTTGGAGCCATGGTTGTGGGACTAAGATCCCTCATTCTGCCACAATGTGGTCAAAAAAAATTTTTTTAAGTTAAAAAAAAAAAAAAAGCAGGATGGAGAGGAAAAGGCAATGGGCAGGGAATTATAGGTTGGGGAGCAGACTGAAGGGCAGGTAGTGTAAGAGATGATTAGAAACTGGCTCTAAATAGAATGAGAAGCAGGAACTTTACCTTCCCTTGTCTGGTGGTTCTCTCTGTGTATCTCATTTTAGGTCAGATCTCCATAAGGAAAGGGAAGGAAATTTGTCTCTGTGTGTGTTTAGATCACAAAAATGTAGGCACACTGAACATTCCCTCAGCATTTTTTCTAAGTGGCATAATGAAATCTGTAGTGTACATTGCAACACAGAATCTCCGTGAATTCTTCAGCCTAGGTTCCTAAAAATACATAATTTATTATTATTATTTTGCTGTCCTGTGTGACTTGTGGGGTCTTAGTTCCCAACCAGGGGTGATCCAGGGCACACAGCAGTGAAAGGCTGAACTCCTAATCATTGGACCTCCTGGGAACTCCGCACATGACTTTTAAATGACCTGCTCTCCCAGCATTGAAAATGGGGTTCAGGGGAAAGACTTTGTTCGTCTGGAAATATGAAAAACTAGGCAGCAGAGATCTCTTGCATATTTTTCTCCTAGCTCATAAGGGAAAGTGTACTTTATCAAACAACAACGTTGAGATGGTGTGTAGCTGTTTAAGTAGATGAATATTGCATTTTATTTCCATTTCTGCTTTGAAGGAAGAAACGTTTAGCTTTTAAAAATACAGCTAAACCATAATTTGTAAAGTGAGGCTCAGTAATAGCAGATGACCCTCCTGTGGTGTCATAAATGTCTGGAAAGTCTTTGGGCAAACACTGTGGGATTTCTTCTGTGCAGGTGGAATGACATGGGAAACATCACCCACAACAAGTCGACTATCCTGGTGGAACTCGTCAACAAAGAGGAGACCGCCCTCTTTCACACGGTAAACAAAACAGACAATGAAGGCATGATCCTGCAGGCAGCTTGCGGCCTGACTTCTCAGCTCCTAATGTGCTTTCCTTGGTCTCCATGTCATGAGAGAATGAATAGTCTATCAGACCCATAACTTCCCATTACGTGCCCAGTGCTGCCATCGCTCATTTCCAAGGGGTGTTGGTGACCTGATGCTCACAGTGCCAGGGTTCCAAGCTGAGTTTCACTCCAGGCTTTGCTTTCCTCCGCCGGCCTTATTTGTGCTGGATCGCAATGTCTGGCATGCCCTTCACCAGTCAGCTCTGATGATATGGCATGGTATTTTCTTTCGTTGGCTTATTTGGATTTTCTTTGCCATCACAGCCCAAGGCTGATCTGAAGCAAACTGGTGATTGCCTTGAGTGCCTCCTTGGGAACCAAGGCAGTTCACACACCTCTCTGCCTCTAACTAAATGACGCTAGATATCCATGCCACACTCTGCCTTGATTCATTTATTGATTTGCAGAGCACTTGGTTTGGCATGATGTAAAGACACGCCAGATCACCAGTGTAACTCATGGACATAAGGGATTCTCTAGCAGGCAGTATCATCTAACATCCTTGGGTGGGCTTCATCAACATGACCGCCGCTGAATTTCAGCATGTTGGTTTGTGGCTCAGGCGGCTATTTTGTGTCTGACGTGAAGGGAGGAAGGGACGTGTCCCTGACGAGAGGAATCGTAATAAAACGCATATACAAACAAATGTTTATTTTTTCACCATTTCTTCTTTTCCAAGGAGGATATCGAAAATGCCAAATACATATCTCGACTGTTTGCTACGCGGCACAAATTTTACAAACAAAACAAAATCTGCACCGAGTAAGTAAACATTTCATCCACCTGCTCCCTGGATGGCTCGTTTCAGCTTAAATTCTTATGCTTTCGGAATGTTGTAGATCACCTTTTCGGCTCACTCTTTCGCCTCATTCCTTGTAGAAGCTAAAGGGGCAAGCTGAAGCCAGGCGGGAGGGAAAGAGCTTTAATGATGAAGACCGTCTGGTATCGCCTATATGCCTAGGGGGAAAATAATTTGCAAATTGACTGTGAATGCTTGACTTCCTGGACGGAGTGGCCAACATCAGTGCCTTTCCAACCTCCGCCATGAGTTTGGAGGAGCCGAGCGGTTCCCAATTTGCCAGGGCGCCCCTTCGTGTCAGATGTAGTGTGTGTTCAGAAGCGTGTAGCAGAGTGATGAGCCAACTTGAAAGAGAAGAAGCTGCTGTCATCCTCAGCCCTGTGGCACTCACACAGTTGGCTAACCCTGCGTGTGCTTCTGGGTCAAGTCACCCGCCTGTAAATGAGAGGCCAGGGTAATTAGAGGAAGACTTGGAAGACACTAATAGATGTCACAAATCCATGTGTGTGTTTTCAATTTAATTTGGAAATGGGGATGATAAAGAGAGTCTGATGAGAGAACTTAACCGTGACCTGACCTTGGATAGAGTGTGTCTGGCTCATGCTATCGTTGAATTTCCTCTGGTTGCCTTCAAAAGACATTCCTCAGCAGAGTACCTCAGCAGTTGGGGCGCCCAAGGTGCTTAATTTTGTTTCAAAGAACTTCAGGGATGTAAATGCAAGAGAAGAACTGCTTCCCTGCTTCCCCAGTGGACACAGCCAAGAGTGTGAAAACGCTGTCCTAGAGCAGATCCTGCTGTAGAAGGCACTGCTTTAAAACTGGAGGATCAGGTCCTGGCTAATTTTTTTGCCTACGTGATGGAGACTCTTCTAAGCCAGTCTCTGCCACTGGTCACTCTTGGAGTCTGAAAGTATATTTGATAGTACAATCAGTCAGCCCTCTCTATCTATGGTTTCACATCCGTGGAGTCAACCAACTGTGGATCAAAATATTTTTTAAAAATTCCAGAAAGTTCCAAAAAGCAAAGCTTGAATTTCCTTTGTACTGGCAGCTGTTTACATTATATTAAGTATTATGAGTAGCCTGGGATCATTTAAAGTATGTGGGAGGATGTGTATTGGTTATATGCAAATCCTATGCCATTTTACACAAAAGCATAGGTGGATTTTGGTATCAGAGGGGGTCCTGGAACCACTCCTCCTTGGATATCGAGGATGACTCTATCAGGTCTGCAAACAGAGTTTGCAAAAGTAAACAGAAGAGCACTGATTCAGGAGCAGCAATTTAAACAGCCGTGTCTGTGTTATGAAAGCATGTGTGCATACACATGTTCTCGTGCGCACACACAAACCCCATTCTTGTGCACACGTGCACACACACACATACCATTCTTTTGCACATGTGCATACACACACAGCCGATTCTTTTGCACACACACACCATTCTTTTATGCACACACACACCATTCTTTTGCGCACACACACACACCATTCTTTTGCACATACAAACCATTCCTTTGCATGCTCACACACAAACACACCATTCTTTTGAACAGATTCCCTATGGGTCACATCTTTGCAGTTTTCTGCTACTGCCTTTTATTTGTTGAGATGTCTTTGAATTAACAAGAATTCTATAGTTGACTTCCTTCCGTAGGGTGGGTTTAAGAAGAAAACTATTTTGAGGAGTAAATATCACTGTAGTCTTCTTGTTCAACCATATCTTAGCAAGTGGCTTTATTATAAAACTTTCTGAGTATTTGTATTTCTTTTGTGTCCTTTTCTTCTTATACAAGTGAGCATCACCTATTAGACTGAAAATTAAGGAAACTCTGTCCTCCTTCGTACTTCTGTAATAACCATTCCTTTCTTCTTCCTAACCAGGTGTGGGAGGTTCCTATTCTCATATCTGATGAAAACTGGGACTCTCTAAAAACACCCTCATCCCCTACATAGACAGTAAACTCTGTATGCAGTTTCAGAGTCTCACCGTGGGCTACATGAAGGCTTGGGATAGTTCTCTGGAGTTTATGAAATCAGCATCATCTGAGCAGTATCCTTCTCCAGAGGTCTCTGTTCTCTGACCTCTAAAAGATGGTCATTGATTTTTATTTCCCTTGTAATTCATCTTTAGAAAGAAGCCTCATTCTTTTCATATTACTTTGTAAAACATTATAAAATATCATTTATTCCAAACATTTTGCAAATAAAACAAGAGGAAAAAAGGAAATTAAATTGTCTTGGCTTCACCAACCAGATATAGAAAATGTTTTTGTTTTACCATAGTTCTTATTTATTTGATATGTAGGTCGGCTGGATCTTCTTTGCTGCCCTCAGGCTTTCTCTACCTGTGGCAACTGGGGGCTGCTCGTCATTGCCGCGCACACGCTTCTGTTGTGGCGGCTCCTCTTTTTGCAGAGCACAGGCTCCAGGTGCGCGGGCTTCCGTAGCCGTGGCCCAAGGGCTCAAAGCGAGGGCTCCAAAGCCAGGGCTCCGTAGCTGTGGCGCGAGGGCTCCAAAGCCAGGGCTCCAAAGCGAGGGCTCCAAAGCGAGGGCTCTGTAGTTGTGGCCCGAGGGCTCCAAAGCCAGGGCTCCGTAGCTGTGGCCCGAAGGCTCCAAAGCGAGGGCTCCAAAGCCAGGGCTCCGTAGCTGTGGCCCGAGGGCTCCAAAGTGAGGGCTCCGTAGCTGTGGCCCGAGGGCTCCAAAGCCAGGGCTCCGTAGCTGTGGCCCGAGGGCTCCAAAGCCAGGGCTCCGTAGCTGTGGCGTGCTAGCTTTGTTGCTCCTCGGCATGTGGAATCTTCCTGGACCAGGGATTGAACCTGTGTCTCCTGCACTGGGAGGCGGGTTCTTATCCACTGTACCACCAGGGAAGTCCCTGTTCTACTGTAATTCTTAACCCATTTTGTCTGCTTTCCCCTCTTCTCCCTCTCTCATCTATCAGCTCATCTTATACATGGTAAATAAGAATAACCATCCTCATTTTTTTTCAACTTTTCATATAGACAATCCAATTCTCCACCCCCTATCAGACGCCAGCCCACCTGGAGCCGGTCCTCCCTGGTATGTATGACATCTTCAGTTATCAAGTCCTCTGGCTGCTGGGATTCACGTGTCCTTCTGTGGTTAATTTTGCGGGGAGGGGTGGCCAGGGCATCATGACCAGGTGAAATCTGGTGAGAACACAGAAGGACATCAGTCTGCTCTGCAGGTGGGGTGTGCACACCCATGGCCCATCACTTCTCTAAATGTGACCCCAGGTTCACCCCTGGGAGTCTTATTCCAGGCCGACGAGGTCTTAGGCCTTCAGCATGCAGCTTACTGTGTGTGGGTTTTGTTTTTCCTACTTGCTTTATCACTGTTTCTGATTTTTGCACATTTAGACATGTCATCAGTTATAATCTCTGCAAATTCTTTTGTATTCACTGCCATAGACAGTTTAATAAACTAGTCAGAAAATGACTACTTGAAGGAAATATTGAAGGAGTCTAGTTGATGCTCTCAGGTAGAATATTTAGTGGGGAAAAAAATTAAGGTTAGTTAATTTTCTAATTTTAAGGTCAACAGAATTTGAGTTGAGGTACTCTTCTACCTACTGTTAGCTTTAAAAAAAACACACAAAAAACTGCTCTCCTCATATGAATAAGGAAACAACTCGTGAATAAGGAAATAACTTATTCTAGGTTATTATTTATTTTACACAAAATCAAAATAAACACATGACCTTTAAATGTCTGTAGGTGAAGAGTTCCTTTGAATTGATAGGAGAATAAAATTTTTCTTTATACATGATATATATCCTATAGGACATCTTTAACCTGTCATTTAAAAGGATCTATTTAAGGATTTTTTTTTTTTTTTCTGGAAAATGCGTTCACATGAATTCTTAGAATTCTAGAGTTTGGACATCTTATCATCACGTAATAATTCCTGAGAACCCATGTAAATACAATTAATTCTCTGTGTCAATGCACGATCTCTCACAGAAAGTCCTTGGAGATGTAATGAGTTGCTTTGGGCTTCTCCCCTGGAGCAGCAATGGATTTCCCTCTGGCACTGTTTTCTTTATTCCTCTCCTTTGTTGATATTATTTCACTTTTCCCTTCCTTAGAGTCCACAGGTCTTTACTAGTGAGATAAATGTTCACTTGTGTCCATGAAAAGCCAGGGGAAGCAGAGTGTTTCAGGGCTATCTTGTGATTTGATCGTATCCTGATTATCTGGAGAAGATGCAGAGGCTTTCCTGTTTCATTCGGATGCAGATAATCTGCAGGAAGCCAGGTTCCTGGCTTCTCCCTTTCCTCTGCCCTTTAGGATTAAACGTGTCAGCAAGCGTTCCTTGGGATGAGTGAGAGTAAAGCCAGATAACGTTGTCGCCTTTGGGTTTCCTAGCTGATAACCAGGGTTCCGGCTGGTTGTTTTTCTCTTGCTCCTCTGGCTCCTATATTGTGGCATCTAATTTGCTGTTGTCTTAGCAGATCTGGAAAGAAACAGAATAATACACTGAAATATATAAAGAGATAGAACAAATAATACAATCCTGAAATGGTATTTGGAAGATTGCTATTATTACTTCTCACTTGTATTGCTTATACACTTAGGTCGGTTCATAAACAGTTACTTGTAGGATTTTTCTTTTTAAAAAAATTAAAGCAAGAGAAGGCAGGATGAACCAACTTTGCCTTGCTGTGTATTTCTATTCTCTTGTATGAATCCTTCCCCACTGGCTTTTTTTTTTTTTTTTGGTATGTTTTTGTTGACTTGAAAACTGGCTATCCAGTCATGGAAAAAATTGAGTTGAATTAGGTGTTACCAAAAAGAGGACAAATATTTTTAAACTGCTAGTCAAAAACCAGCCAGAGAGAGATTTGGGAATGTTTAGAAGAACTGATACCCTTAACTACTGTATTAAATTGGTTTCAATTTTTATTTCTTCTCCTCTGATTCTCCCTAATTTTTGGATTTCCGGTCATTATATCTTCTTTATTTGCTCTTTTGATACATAAATATTATTTGCAGAAAAGGAAATAGTAGATGAGTATCAACCCAGCTTCATACTGCCAAGTGTTCTTCAGTCTAGGGATACTGAGAAAGTGTGACCCCTGCTGGCTTTGTATAGTTTTTTGGCTTGATCTCAATTTATGTCCCAAAGCAGTAATATTTAAACCAATGTCTATAAGACAAATTTAAAGATAATCAAATAGAAATGTAAGAGACCATCTGGTTTGGTGGTTTACAAGCTTAAAGTTTATTTTTTTAGCATTACAACTCTTTCTTCAAACACATTTTTACTTGCTGCTGCTGTTGCTAAGTCGCTTCAGTCGTGTCCGACTCTGTGCGACCCCAGAGACAGCAGCCCACCAGGCTCCCCCGTCCCTGGGATTCTCCAGGCAAGAACACTGAAGTGGGTTGCCATTTCCTTCTCCAATGCATGAAAGTGAAAAGTGAAAGGGAAGTCGCTCAGTTGTGTCCTCCATTTTTACTTGGAACCCCAATATCTAAATAAAATGGATAATGTTCAAAGGAGAAGACTGATTTGATTGACAGGAAGCTGAGACCTACTGAGATTAAATGACTTCCTCTAGACCACATTAACAACTAATTATATTTCCTTTGTTGGCTCCCCAAATAGCAAAACTGTCTAAGCATTTTGCTGTTTTGTCTAAGAGTTTTACCCTCTTCTGCAACACGCAGGTATTCAGATTGAGTGTAAATGGCTGTGTTTGAGTCTTATGGCAATGAGTCTTCACTGAAAGGGGAGATGATTGCACCTGCAAGGTTCTCTGCAAGACCTTTCCACATTTGGTTCTGCAATGGGGGAGGGTCAGTAAGTGATCTTGGGAATTGCAAACTTACTGTTATGGGTCCTCATTTCAGATTATATACGTTTGCAAGTGGGCCCAGCTTAACACTCCCCCATCCCTATTAGAGGTTGTTGTGGCAATGGAACTTGGGCCACAGGTACAGCTATGCCGATAGATAGAAGCCTGTGGCTTTAGGAGGGACCCAGTTTTGAATAGAAGGAAACAGGCTTCCTCTTGACTCTCATTATGTTTTAGGTGGAACATAATAATATGCATGTTCTGAGTTATTCCTTTGAAAAATGGCAGTGGGAACTTTGCAAGGGTGTTAGAAAATAGGCTATAATGAAGTGCCTTCATGTTGATTGCAGCCTCTTTCTCACCTTGAACCAGCATCCCCATTCCCCGTTTTGTGTGTCTCCAGTCCAAGGCTTGGTGATGAGATGAGGGTGCAGATGCTCAGAAGAGGGTGGCCTGAGGGAGGAGGGCAGAGAATCCCTTGCACGTCTCCTTGCAGGGATGAGGAGTGGGGCCCGTCGTGTGCTCGGGCTGGCACTCGTGAGCGTTTCGGTACGGGACCTCCCACGTGTGCTGTGTTCTCTGTTTCAGCCCCGGCAGCAGCCCTACATCCTTCCTCCCATGCACGTCCAGTGTGGCGAACACTACTCGGAAACACACACTTCTCAAGGTAACGCTGGCTTGCTGCTGTCCCTTCTTAAGACCTGAATTTGAGTACTGGGGATCAGTGCTGAGATTATTTTGTTTTAGGTGACAGCGACACTTTTATTTTAACTTTGTCATGATCTGAATGGCAGCAGTTTGGGATTTGTGAGAGTCACGGAATACCATTTACCCCTGAGACGAAAATTTCCCCAGAATTGCGTGCAGAAGGAGTTGGGGGAAGACAGAAGGCGAGTTCCTTTCTCTTCCTCCTCATCCTCGAAAGTGGGTTAGAGAAGAGAGTGACAGCTAAGCCCAGCAGAAGACTCTTCACCTTCCTTGCCAGGGTCAGAGAGCTTGTAACAGTCAGCCAGATTTTCGTGGTGACAGAGAACACAGGCGTCCAGAATAATTGAAAGAAACACACACATAATCTCAGCCCCTCATTTTAGCTCTCATTTGCCACCTCTCCCCCAGTCTCTTTCTCAGTGTACTCGTTAAACTCTTTAGTTCCTTGTCCCTCTAAACACTGCCCTGCAAAATGTATGGGAAAAAAAAAAAAAAACTCATTTCAATAATGGTCTAGCGATGAGCATTTATAGAGCAATTCTTTTCCTTAAGCACTGTTCTAAGTACTTGCATTTCATTGTCTCATTTCATCCTCAAAATAAACGAAGGAGATAGGTACTGTTGATGTCGTTATTTCCATTTGCTATAGAAACTGGGATACAGAAAGGGTATTGGAGGAGCTTGGATATGAAAATCAGTGTCTTAACTCTGGAGCCGGTGCTCCGTGATCATTTCAGTAACTGCATCTTAGAAAACGAATGGGATTAAACACTGGATGTTGACAGTGGGGTAAAGGATAATTCATTTCTGGGTTATTGTATGCTGGCTCTTGCACTGTCAAAGTGCAAGCCTGGAAACTAAGATCATCAAGATAACGTAATTTAATAAAACACGACTGTTTATGAGCAGACTAGCAAAAGTTACCCTGCTTCTATGGGAAGGCACCAAACCCCATTAGAGGTGGATAAATGCCGTGTTCTCTCTCTCTAGTTTTCCTTGCCTCTATCATTTCATTTTGTCTGTGTTCCCACCTCTCCTCTTTAGGCAGCCGAGTATTTTCAGCCACCTTTTCTGTTTTTTAACCTTCTCTGCCTTTGAATTCCTCTACTCTGCTCATGCTTAAATCTATAGTGTACAAACGAATATATTTTGCCCACAGAAAAATGTGTTTGTAAGAGCTTGCCTCCCGAGGATGTCTGTGTGTGTGTGTGTGTGTGTGTGTGTGTGTTAAAGGAACACTGGATGCATAGAATGGTCCTGACTTTAGAAATCTGGTTTCTATTCTCTTTGTTATTGCTGTTGTTCAGTCACTAAGTCGTGTCTAACTCTTTGTGACCATAGACAGTAGCATGCCAGGCCTCCCTGTCTTTCACTGTCTTTTATCTCTTTAGGTACCTGTTTAAAGTATTAATAATTTTAATGTGAAATTGACCTTGGTGATGAAACCAAGTCTAGAGGTGGGTTTTAGACAGTGGCTAAAATTACACTCCTGAGTCTTATTTTGCCTTCCCCTGGTGATCATAATGAAGTAGCCATGTTTGCTGACATCCTGACTTTGTTACTTGCCTTGTGTCTTGATTGATGTTCGGCAGTCCCTTAGATACAGGGAGTTTTTCCATTGCAGTCAGGAAGATCAGCTCCAAGAACTCAAAGTTCTTCACTTCCTGGCCCAAATATCCAGTTCTGTCATTAAGCCCTGCACAAGAGGGACCGGTCTTCCAGTGTGAGGACCGTTGTTGGTACCTGATTTAAAAACTCAGGCCAAATCAAGAACTTAACCCAGCTGACAACAGTTCCATATGTACCGAGCTTCATTTGTTTAGATTCACTCTTTCTTTATAGTGTGCTTTAAAATACCCTTTCAGTATGTTGGCATCTTGCCCAAGAAATTGCTGGGTTTTTCTATGGAATATGTGGGGGGAGACCTTGGGATTTCCCTTTTTATGACTTCTGTGAGTTAAAAATTACCCCCATGAGTGTGAGGACCAACTCGATGGAAGCAGGATGGCGTGGAGGTTCATGGGCCTCTGTTTGACTTCTTGCAGACAGCATCTTCCATGGGAATGAAGAAGCCTTGTATTGCAACTCACACAACAGCCTGGACTTAAGTTATTTAAATGGCACCGTCACCAACGGCGGCAGCGTGTGTAGCGTTCACAGTATCAACTCCCTCAGCTGCTCCCAAAGCTTCATCCAGGCTTCTCCCGTCTCCTCCAACCTCAGCATCCCTGGGAGTGACATCATGCGGGCGGACTACATCCCCAGCCACCGGCACAGTGCCATCATCGTACCATCCTACCGGCCCACACCCGATTACGAGACGGTCATGCGGCAGATGAAGAGGGGCGTCGTGCACACGGACAGCCAGAGCCAGTCCCTGCGAAACCTCAACATCATCAACACCCACGCCTACAACCAGCCGGAGGACCTGGTGTACAGCCAGCCCGAGATGCGGGAGAGGCACCCGTACACGATCCCCTACGGGCTCCAGGGGGGCTATGCGAACACACTGGTCAGCCCGTCGGACCAGCTCAACCCCACGAATCCCACAGTGCCGAGCAAGCCGGGGGGGCCCAGTGCCATCTCACACACGGTGAGTACGCCGGAGCTGGCCAACATGCAGCTGCAGGGCGCCCATAGCTACAACGCGGCCCACGTACTCAAAAACTATCTCTTCCGGCCGCCACCCCCCTACCCACGGCCCCGGCCGGCCACCAGCACACCGGACCTCGCCAGCCACCGCCACAAGTACGTCAGCGGCAGCAGCCCCGACCTGGTGACCCGCAAGGTTCAGCTGTCCGTGAAGACCTTCCAGGAGGACAGCTCTCCGGTGGTGCACCAGTCCCTCCAGGAGGTGAGCGAGCCCCTCACGGCCACCAAGCACCACGGTGCGGTGCACAAGCGTCACAGCCTGGAGGCGATGAGCAGCATGGTGAGGGGTATGGAAGCCATGACCCTGAAGTCGCTCAACATCCCCACGGCCCGCCGCAACACCCTGCGGGAGCCGGGGCCTCCCGAGGAGGGCCCCGGCAGCCGCGAGGTCCCCCAGCTCCCCCAGTACCACCACAGGAAGACTCTCTCGGATGCCACCATGCTGATCCACAGCAGCGAGAGCGAGGAGGAGGAGGAGGAGGCTCCCGACCCGGTGCCCCAGATCCCCGTGCTCCGGGAGAAGGTGGAGTACAGCACCCAGCTACAGGCCGCCTTGGCCCGGATTCCAAACAAGCCCCCACCCGAGTACCCCGGGCCCCGGAAAAGCGTGAGCAACGGGGCGCTGCGGCAGGACCAGGCGTGCCTGCCTCCTGCCGTGGCCCGGGCCAGGCTGCTGCGGCACGGGCCTGCCAAGGCCATCAGCGTCTCCCGGGCCGACCAGCCGGCGGTCAACGGGGCCTCTCTCGGGCCATCCATCTCGGAGCCCGACCTGACGAGCGTGAAGGAGCGGGTCAAGAAAGAGCCTGTCAAGGAGAGACCTGTGTCTGAAATGTTTTCCCTGGAGGACAGCATTATAGAGAGAGAGATGATGATTCGGGTAAGTGGCCACTTCTCCCGGGGGCACCTTTGAAGGGACGGTTAAAGGGGCTGGTCCCCCCCGACCCCCACCCCAGAGCACCCTCTCTGTTCCTTTTTGGTGATTCAGACACACCTCCCTCCTCTGGGCATGGAAGAAAGCGTGAGGCTTATCAGGGAACATGGGAGGATTTAAACATGTGATAGAATGTAAAAGTCACTTGCTTTTAAACAGGTAGGGTTTCGTTTCACAAAACTTTGCTTTTTGCTCCTTCCATTCTCATTCATGGCTTCTCATAGGCCTGCGTGGGGCAAAGTGCTGTGACAAAGTTAGGATCTTACAGGTATGTGGTATTGAGATCAGTGTCTAAGCCAGCATTTTGGTGTATATATTCAGGGTCAGATTTCCCATTGCCTGAGCTGCCAGGAGCTCACCTTCCTCCATCTCCTGGCATTTTGGTTTTCTCTGGGGAAAGCAGTTCGTCCCCAGTTAGATTTTAAAAGAGCAGCCTCCCTTCCAAGCACAGCTTTCTGTGTAGATCTGGATGTCAGGATTGCTCATCAGTGTTGACCTTGGTGTGTCCAGTTTCAGTTTCAGATCTGCTTTCAGTAGATGGTCAGCACAAATCTATGAAAAATTACAATAAACTCAGAAGCGTGCAGTTGAGCTTGAATTCACCAGTGAGCTTACTCTATCAAGAACTCGCACAGGCATCTTCATACACTCACGCACACACGTGTAACATTTGACAATGCCTAATATTAGACGTAAGTCACTCTTCTTCAGTATGTTTCCTCTGGAAGGTTAGTTATGTTGCCGGAGCAAAAGTATGCAGTAACAGTTGGACATCTAGAGCAACAAAGTGGATTACATCTTACTAATGAGGAAATTGCTGGATTGTAGTTGCTACTTTACAAAATATTTTATAATACCATTGCTGTTTGTCCTGGAGATGTTCACTCCCTTAAAAAAAAAAAAAAAAAATCCTTTCATTATCACTACTCAAACCCAGATTGACTTCTCCTCTGCATGTACCACATCTGGGTCATAAGGTAGCCAGCGCTTATTTTAGGAACTCCAGCACAGTTGTAACTTACATTTTGCTCTGAGGGAATTCATCAAACTTTCTTCGTGTATAAGTCTCCCCAGTTCTGCAGTGGGAATCAACTTGTAAAGAATCGTAAAGAGCCAACGTTTTAAGAAAGCCAAGTCCCTAGGTTTAGGAATCTAATCCATAGCAATGTTCCGGCTTGAGACAAACCTCAAGAACATTCTCAGCCTCACGGTTTTAGCCATCCATGGAGTACTGCTAGGAATTTGGTTCAGGCATAAGTTTTTCCACTTTTCGCAAACCTGGAGGGAAGTTGTGAAAGACGTGCTTGTGCCTGTGGCAAATAAAACCGTTTGGCTTGGGGATGGAATGAAGTGCGGGGTGGGTGCCTGGGGGAGAACTTTCCACGTTCGGGAAAAGTAATCATTGGTAGAGAGGGAGTTGCAGCACTTCTGGGCCGGCCCCTTTCACACAACTCAGTGTCAAGAACTCATCAGTCCAACCATTTGGCCTTGTTATTTCCCTTGCGGACTGGCTGTTTACTGCCACCTACATGATTGCCTAGCCTCACTACGGTCATATTCATCCTCTCGTTACCTGTATTAAACAAAAGCCTGCAGCTAGCTGATACTTACGGCACTGATTCCTCACATAGAGCTTCCTGCATTATCACAGAGCAAAAACAAAGCCTTTCTTCACTGTGTATCCACATGTCCTCCCACCCCATCCATTGGGTAATAGTGAATAGCTGATTTTACCTCTTAACTAGTTCAGTAACGTTGTTACCCTGGCCCTATGTCATTTTCCCTTATTTTTTTTAAAGTGTACCTTTTCTAAAAAATTGTTTTTTTGTTTTTCGGCCACGCCGCAGAGCTTGTGGGATCTTAGTCCTTGACCAGGAATCGAACCCATGCCCCTCACATTTTAAGCACAAAGTCTTAGCTACTGGACTGCTAGGGAAATCCCTTCCCTGGTTTTTCTCCAAATCCTACATACTCATGAGCTCAAGGGCAGCCACCCTTGGTTGTTGTCCCGACCTCAGAGGAAGACTTGGAGGGTCTTCAGTGAGCCAGGCAAGATGGTGACCTGGCCCCTGACACTGGAGCTTGGGGTGGGTCTCCATTGTCTTTCTGAAGAAACTCACCCCAGTGACCTCCCCACATCTCAGATGCCTCACTCTGGTGCCCATCATGGTCGCTTTTGCCTGGCTTGTTAGGCATAGCTAAGAGAAGGCTGTCAAGGCCTTCCTAGGATGAGAAAATGTCACCAAATAGGAACTGGAAGCAGACAGCTATGGTGAGAATTTGCCCTGCAGGCAGCCCTCTCTCCCTTTCTGGAGCGGCGTGTCCCCTTGATGGATAGTTCAGGCCTGTGGTGTGGATCCGCACAGCTCCTGCAGCTGCTTTGAAGACATTCCACTGTCTGTGGTTCCCAAACCCCCAGTCAGGTACTGGGGAGAGAAGAGGCCAAAGCAGATCTTTGAATTCATTATTTTTGATCTCTGGTAATAAGCTCATAGGATAAATGAGGAGGAGCTAAGAGAAATAGTTTATCATTGGGGTTTCAGTGTTGCCTGGGTAGTAATCCTTTCCCAAGAAAGACAAGTAAGTTACTTTTTGCTTTGGGTCCAGTTGGGGTCACCTTATGGTGCAGGTGAGAAGGAAGCAGAAGGACTGTCAGAAGGATCTGAGGACCATTTACAAAAAAAAAAAAAAAAATCATTGCTGTCTCAAAATTTTGCGGAGGAGTGAAACATTCTCAACTGAAAGAGATAATAGCAGGCAGAGAGGAAGTTCACCCTTACAAAAACAAACTAGTAAGCAAATACACCGACAAAACTCCCCAAATTTAAATCCTGAATTTTCAAAGTCTGCCCAGGGTTGAGAAACCAGGATCATTCTTCAGAATAGAATATATTTTAGCCCTTTCTCACTTTCTCACAGTTAATCCTCCTCTGAGATGCTCCTTCGGTTTATCTGATGGGTTAGCCCTGTCACGGGACCAAGCATCTTATTGACAGCATCACCCACAAAGGCCAGGGCTCCATTCTTCTTTCTTTTTAATTGAAGTATAGTTGATTGGCAATGTGTTCCCTGGTGGCTCAGATGGTAAAGAATCTGCCTGCAATGCAGGAGACCTGGGTTCGATCCCTGGGGCAGGAAGGTCCCCTGGAGAAGGGCATGGCTACCCAATCCAGTATTCTTGCCTGGAGAATCCCATGAACAGAGGAGACTGCAGAGATACAGTCCATGGGATCAAAAAGAGTTGGACACAACTGAGTCAACACACATAACAGGTGCTCTATCCTCCCCCAATACCACAGCTCCATCAAGACACTTCTTTAGGAAGTAAATTGCTAAATGACAGGCTAAGAAAAAAATACCTGAAGATTTGAAAAAAAACAAAAAAAATCAGAGTAAGATCACTCCTTCATCTGTGGCAACCAAAGGAACCTGCAAACTGTGGGCCAAAATTGTAGACTGTGAAACTCATCTCTTTCTGTGCTTTATAGAGTCCCTCTGTCCTTTTGTCTTCTAAGACAGAATTATTGGGTGGAAAATGCCCCTGTTGCCTGAAGTGAGCAACTGGAGATTGGTCACGCCCCAATCAGCTTAGAGGAAGTGGGAAAGCACAGCTGTAGATGAAATAACAGGAGCCCAACAGTTTCAGAGTGTCTGTGCAGGTGAGGACAGAGAGGGGTCACAAAGTCATAAGCAAGGGCTGGGCGCGGTCTGCATGGTCCCCAGATGGTGTTCTCCCACGGTTTAGTCACCGGGAGCCATGGCGTCCATTCCCGTGGGTCTTCTGGATGAAGCATGAAGGATCCTGCTGGGGGGTCATCTCAGGTGGTTCCACGCTATGGTATTAGTGAGTTTGGTAAACTACATCAGCTCCCTTTCTGGGGATAATATCCCAGGGACCAGAGAGATTCAATATAGAGTTAACACCTCAGTCTTAGCCCCTCTGAGTGGGAACTTGGGAAGGAAGTTTTTTCTCTACTTCTGTATGTATCCATCCTCTTATCAAAGGGACAGTTTTTCTGCTATATCCTTCTGCTTCTCTATATATTCATTCTACTGATTTTTGAGAGTTTGATATTGAAATTGCAACTAAAAATCTTTAATTTTGCCACTTAAAAAAAATAATTATGTGATGGAGCTGTATATAACCTTGTTCTGTATTTTTCAAATCTCCTATAAATGTGTTATCACACTTACATAATTTAAAATGTAAAAAAATAATCTAAAAAAAGAATGCAGCAGTTTTTATAAGCTTTTTACCATTTAATCTGAGTAAAAGGCCCATCATTTTGATTAGCTCTGATTATTCATGAATCTCTGTTTCTCTTTTCTTTGTCCTGTCTTCGTTCAGTGCTCACCGTCCTAAGGTGACTCACGCATGCTGTTTTTGTGAGCCCTGTGGCAGGGTGTATTTGTGTAGAGTCTCTGCTCTTGTTTGTTTATTTACTCCATTTTTAAAGAAATGCTCAGGAGGCCCAGAGGAGCCGGCTTCCTTGGGCGCAGTGGGAATGGAGGGGAAGGCTGTGTTTGAATTTGCCCTGCTAATGGTAATTGTCTGCATTCCTTGGCTGGGGAGTTATAGATTTGGGGAGATTAAAACACATTCCAGCATTCTCCTGATATTACAAACAATGAGAACATGCCTTTTCTTGCCGCAAGAATCTAGAAAAGCAGAAGATGGCAGGCCTGGAGGCGCAGAAGAGGCCACTGATGTTGGCAGCCTTGAATGGACTCTCAGTTGCTCGGGGCTCAGGGCGGGAGGAGAGTCGCGTCGATGCCACCCGAGTTCCCATGGACGAGAGGGTAAGCGCTGGGCTCGTCAAACACGTGACTCATTCTCTGTGGTCTTAGGATTCTGACGCTCTCTCCTCGTCCAGACACGCCAGCACGAAGGTGTGTTGGACGAATTCATTCTTCAACTTGAAGATTAGGGCGACCTGGGTTGTGCTGTATTAGACTGATCCTCTCCAATAACTCTTGTTTCTTGGTCAGGTTGGTTCAGTGATGACGCCTAGAGACACCAGCCCCTGGCCACCTGTCTGTGTGGCCTCAGTCAACCCATATTTCTCTGGGCCTGTTTCTTTGTTTTGCAGAGTGAAGAGGTTAAGCCCTTGCCCTAGTGCTCGACTTCTGTGATTTTTGTGAACAAGTACCCTTTATTAGGGAGTAATTATTTTACCCAAGCACTTATAGAATTCTTTAATATGCTGGCCCCTTGCTAGGAACTTCCTAGATGGCGCTAGTGGTAAAGAATCCGCCTGCTCACGCAGGAGATGCTAGAAATGCAGGTTTGATTCTTGGGTGGGGAAGATCCCCTGGAGTAGGAAGTGGCAACCCACTCCATTATTCTTGCCTGGAAAATTCCATGGACTGAGGATCCTGATGGGCCACAGGCCATGGGACTGTGAAGAGTCAGACATGACTGAGCAACTGGGCACATGCTTGGCTATAGAGTATGACTGATATATAATTCTTGGGGTAATGCATTGTGAGAACTTTGGTTTTGAAAAGCAAAGAAAGTTGCACCGTAGTGTTTCAGAGGTGAACAAACATGTTCCTTTAGTCCCTAAAATTGCTGTCAGGTTAAAAAACAGGTTGTGTAAATGTATGAGAGTGCCAGTAAGATTAGGGGTTTAGGTTTTGTCAGCGTATATGAAGTATTAGCATGCTCTGAGAGCCAGAAGTGTCCTACTTCTTTTTTTTTTTGGCCGCATCACATGGCATATTCCCTGACCAGGGCTCGAAAACTGTGCCCCCTGCATTTGAAGCATAGAGTCTTAACCAGTGGACCACCAGGGAAGTTCCTAGAAAGGTCTTCAGCAGGATCATTTAATCCAATTAATACCACGTTATTGTAATTAGTATTTTGGCCATGGGAAAAATAAAAGGAAGGTGTCTAATCTGCATGAGTAGAGAACTACGGACCAGTATCACCCTAAAATTTAGCTAAAAACAACTACATAAGTGGAGAAAAGGACTTTTTTTGATAACTAAGCTTTAAAAATCTCCTTATCACTAGAACTTGAAACAGCAGGTGGCTCAGTGGTAAAGAATCCTCCTGACGATTCAGGAGATGTGGGTTGAATCCCTGGGCTGGGAGGATACCCTGAAGGAGGAAATGGCAGCTCACTCCAGTATTTCTGCCTGGGGAATCTTGTGGACAGAGGAGTTGGCAGGCTGCAGCTTCTGGGGCCGCAAAGAGTCGGGCACAGCTGAGCGGCAGAGCATGCATACATGTTAATACCAAAATGCTAATTTTGAATTTCACCTCTTGCCTAGTCTGGCAGACCTTACTGTTTAAGGTGTGAGTGAGGAGGCAGTTGGTTATTGGACAAGAGAAACTTGCAATATGGTGAATGAAGGAGACCGAATAATCAAGTTTTGATTGTCCATCTTGAAACTACTGATTAACACTCTTCGCTGTAAATATTTTGAGAAATCTGGTGGTTTTGTCAGAGTGTTTGGATCAGATTATTCAGAGAGCTGAAGATCACCTTCTGTTGCAGTTCAGAACCCTGAAAAAGAAGCTCGAAGAGGGAATGGTGTTCACAGAATATGAGCAAATTCCAAAGAAAAAGGCAAATGGCATTTTCAGCACAGCGGCTCTGCCAGAAAATGCTGAGCGCAGCCGAATCCGCGAGGTGGTTCCCTATGAGGAGAACCGCGTAGAGCTAATACCAACCAAAGAAAATAACACAGGCTACATTAATGCCTCCCACATCAAGGTAAGAAGGGGGGCGTGTTGGGAAGGCTGGTCGAAGATTGCTGGGTTAACGGTAAAAATGCAGCGAGGAGAAAACAGATGGGCTGCCACTGCGCAATTTGGCTGGTCCCCAGACCCTGAGGGAGTGTTTTTGAACTCATGGAGTTTTTCTTAGTCAACTCGAAGGCCGTGCCTACTGCTGCAGAGAGGAGGAAGCCGAGTGGCCTCAGGGAAAACCTCAGGTCAGCTATTTCTGAAGCTTGATTATGTGGAGGATTTAACTTTTTCTTGTTTCTGTAAGTGGTAACTTTTCAGGAAACTCACAGGTAAAGCTGAGGACTGTCCCTTTCAGTTTGTAATTTGCAGGCGATTGAGGCTGTGGAAGTTACTGGCACTGTGTTTCTGTCACTGGAGTTTTCCTGATGTTCAAGAGAAACAGAGAGTTGTCATTTCTCACTTGTGATACTGGTTATGCATTTTATAGCTGAAATCCCCAATTTGTATGATATTCACAAGAGTGGACTAATTTAACCATCAACCACAATGGTGACGTTGATAATGAATTTTACAAGGTTTGCCAACTTTATTCAATGTATTTGAGTCGTTACATTTTTGTTAACTAGTTTGAATACTCCAAATCTTCATATCTCAGTATTTCATAGACTTTAAAGTTAGTCAGCTTAGCTTTACTTCGGTTAGAATTTAGAGTTATAGATACATCTGTGCATGCAAACAAGTTTTCCCTAAACAGCTTAATTTCACCAGGGCCCCTAATGACAGAGCATATTTCTTTAGACTGTCACTGTTTGCCCTGGCCTCCAAACTAGGGGAATTATTTGTATACTAATGTGAATTGTATCCGTGTCACTCTTACAGTTGTTACGGGATGTTTTTCAACAATACAAGGTTCACGTTAGTAGTCTGTTGTGGTCAATAACCTTAGAAACCTATCTCTGGCATTATTTCCTTTCTTCATTGAATTTTTCAACTGTAGCCAAATCACAGGTAGGTTTCTTTGAGCCTCTAAAATACAGCCAGTTGTTGGCCCGTGTATCAGTTCAAACAGTTTTGATGCAGAATGTGGAAAGTGTACCATTGTTGATATAGTGTTTTGTTCACTGAGCATAGGTAACCACATATTTTTCTATTGGAATATAATTGCTTTATAATGTTGCACAACATTGTGAATCAGCCATATGTGTACATATATCCCCTCCCTCGTGAGCCACCCTGCCACCCTCTCATTCCACTCCTTTAGGTCATCATAGAGTGTTTTTTTTTTAAACTGTCAGAAAGTCCTGTCCAAAGGAATAGAATGGCATAACTCTCATGGATCATAATTGTGTATTTTAGTCATATTTTTGAGAGTGAGAACTCTCGAAACAATACTAATGCAATAAAAAAACAATAAATAAACTAAAACAATAAAAACAATTTAAAAAAAACTGAGCCCCATAAAACTCTTCAGGAAACTGACAGTGGTGAGTTTCCTGGGCTGAATTTAGATGACGAAATAATGACCGAAAAAATGGACTCAAGCAGAGATGCAGATCGCACAGCTGCTTCTTGCTAGAGTATCTCTGAAAATCTTCCACAGCTGTAATATGCTCTCTTCTTTTGGCCAAATCGCCTCTCCTGTTTTCCATCTACTCTCTGGAAAAAGCTGTCAGTCTGCATGGGCTGTGCCCGTCGGGCGTTGTTAACAGAAACGTGCCTTCCTCCATATTCTCCGAGGCCCACATTTCATCTTGTGGATCTGGGTTAGACATGGGTGCGTTTAATAGACCCAGAGAGCCTGTGAGAACTTGTCCTTGTGTTTTTGGAGTGGAGTTGTATATCTTGCCAGTGTTTCCTCCCTGGATTCCAAGCAGCCGTTAACACAGAACAGAGATTTATTTGCTCCAGAGGTGAAATCACATTTGTGAAACCCACCTCAGTAGCATTGGCGGTTGGGTTTTAATACCCTCCTGTCAATACTTGGGAATATGCTGAAAGGCCCCAGGCAGCAGCATACTCTGGAAGTATTTATGGCTCCTGTATGTTGGGTGCCAGAGAGGATAATGTTTAAAAGCATGATTCCACAGATAAGCCAAATTCCTAGCCAGCCAGCAAATACACGAGTGTCATCTCCCACCAGTAATCAGAAAATGGATTTTGCTTGCCAGCTTTGACCTAAACATGTCTTGTGTCACGAGATAATAACTGACATGGTTTTTGTTTGAATCAAGTTAGTATATAGTTTCATAAAACAAATGAGAGAAAAAGTTGCAAACAGTGATAACTCCATTACCCCTAAAGCTATCTTGAGATCCACACCGGTGAATGTGTAAGGAAGCCTTACTTGGCAATATCAAGGCACAGGAATGAAGAGATACCCAGAAAGAATCCCTCCAAAGGCCCATTTCCCCCTGCTAGCATCACCTCCCACACTCGGGGCACGCCTTTTTATTGGTGAGTCTCCACTGCTGATATTTATCTCTGCAGAATTATCCTCCCAATGTGGGCTTTAAAAATATTCACAACCTAAAAGTTGAGAGTTATGCTTTATTTGGTGGGGATTTTTCAGAATGTAAAGCCTAGGAGACAGCATCTCAAGTAAACCTGAGGGAATTGCTCCCTGGAGGCTAGGGGAGGAGCCAGGTTATATAGAAGTTTTGCAACAAAGGGCGGGGTAGTCAGAACATCAGGAGATTATTGTTAATTAAAGAAAACCAGATAACCCAAGTTAAGGAATTTAGCACTTTTCTGAGAATGGGAAGATGCAAGAGTCTGGGCTCACTGAAATCATTCCTTTGATATGCACCTCAGCTATCTGGGGCCAGCATGGTCTTTTTACCACCTGAGCTCCCTGGAGGCTCACCATGGGGAGTGGCTGCAGTCTGATGGCTGCTAGAGGGCAGGTGTTCTTTCCTTCCCGAGTCCCCTCAGGGCTCACCAGCTCACCATCCATGCTGGTGGTGACTGTGATATCCTTTATTTACTGATATGGCAGGAAATACTCCATTTCTCACGAAGGTCACCCTGAGCTGTGTAGGGTAATGATTTTATTATCCAAAATCATGTCAGGGTTCCAGAGTTGAGTTGGATGCTGTGATACTGCACAAGGGGAAGGTAGCGATGAAGTATCATGCACTGCTGGCTTCTGTGCATTCGTAACACCTTTACTGTATGCGGTACAGAGCAGTGGGTGCAGCGGACGTTTAGGACACACTTCCCATCAGGGCAGTGGCAGAAGGACATTGTTATTCCAAAGGGGTGTTATTCCATGGTAGACTTTTCTATTATTTAAAAGGATGCCACCAAGTACTGTTTCTCAATATAGCAGTGGGGTATAAAACCAATTTAGTAAGGGAGAGCTTGTGGGGTTTTGTTTTGTTTTTTTGCTTGTTTTGTTTTTTTAATGGATAGACTATAAAAAAGGAAAAGAACGGCAATTATTAATGCATTGCATATTGGAAACATAACTATTATGTCTGTAAAAATTGTTAGATTACGCACATATATATTCATATAATATACATGTGTGTATATATATGTGTGTGTGTGTGTGTGTTTAATATGCACTGATTTATACATAATTACTGTGAGTTGAAGACCAAAACCCATGAGATATATTTTGATAAGCTTGAGTGGCATAATGTTTTCATGTGAGTCTGTGTTGCTAGCCACTCCTGGTCTCAGGACTGTTGATAATGGCACTAACACATTGGACCTAAAAATGTTATCCAGGGTTTTCAGGTGGCTGCAAAAGGACCTGTGGTCAGCATGGAATTCTGTCCTGGATTTGGGGTTCATTCACTGATGCTTCCCTTGGCTTCCAGGTGGTGGTCGGTGGGGCAGAATGGCACTACATCGCCACTCAGGGGCCCCTGCCACACACATGCCACGACTTCTGGCAGATGGTGTGGGAGCAGGGAGCGAACGTGATCGCCATGGTCACTGCAGAGGAGGTAAGGGGCACGGGCACCCCGCCATCTGTCCCCGGGGGAGGGAGTGGTCGGAAGATGAGCTTTGTGTCGGCGACCCCACTGCCCTGTCCCCCTCTGGCATCTTTTCTCTGCCAATCCTTTTCTCTCTGACGCACCTCTCTTTTCTCTCCTTATTTCCATATAGGTTTGTTTTGTTTTCCAAAGATCAATTTATTGTTATGTCCCATTTTGATCCAGCTTTTAACTGTTTTTCTTGAATCACCATGTACTACAATTAAACAAGCAAACAAAAAACAACCAGACTTCAGTCCAGCCAGCTCACTTTTGTTGTGCCAAACAAAGCAATGGTCTTTCCATTGGAGTCTGAGAACTTTGGGGGATCTCCGAGTAACTCGGCGTATATTCCCAAACCCTGGGCATGGCAGCTCATAGGCTCTCCTGTTTATCAGCTGAAAAGAGACCAGAAGTTGTTATTTCTGTAGAGGAGGCCTCTATTCTTCGGGGAGAGAGAAAAAAAAAATCTGTTTCTTCCTTTGCCAAGTCAAACATAGTTTTTCCATTGTAACTGAAGAAGTCTACGTGGTGTTGCCAAAACTGGCATATACCCCCAGTCCATCTAGCAATTCACTCAGAGCCTCTTGTCTTTGGGGAAAGATGTTTTGTGTTTCTGCTCTTGTCACAGTCTAATTTTTTTTTAACCACTTCCTTTGGTTCCCTCCATTAAATTTTACCTTATGTTTTGAAGTCATTTAAGGGTCAGGCTTCATCTGGGTGTCTGGTTTTTTTTTTTTAACCATGTACGATCACATGCTTTCCTGGTGGTTCAGACAGTAAAGAATCCACCTGCAGTGTGGGCGACCTGGGTTCAATTCCTGGGTTGGGAAGATCCCCTGGAGGAGGGCATGGCAGTCCACTCCAGTATTCTTACCTGGAGAATCCCATGGACAGAGAAGCCTGGCGGGCTACAGTTCATGGGGTCACAGAGACTCAGACATGACTGAGTGACTAAGCACAGCACAGCATGGTATCATATACCTATTTCCTAACAAGTTTTAAAGGATGGGAAACAGAAAGATGTGAAAAACAAGTCATATTCCTTTTATTGACTCTTCTGAGCAGATGCTTTCCAGAACAGCCCATTAGAAGGTGGTGATGAAAGGACTTCGGGCCCCTTCAAGCCAGCTGTATTTCTCTAGGCTGACCTTTCTGTCCGGACAGGGAGTAAACGCTCCTTACAGTCTCTAGTTTTATCACCCTATTGAATTACATCCCCAGAAGGGATTCATTCCATTGAAAACAATGTACTTGCCCTCTGTGCTGACCCCAGGGAGGGACAAGGTGGTAAACACAGCAGGTATGATCCTTGTCCCCAGGGAGCTTACATCCCAGTGGGATTTACCATAAAAAGTGAACCAATAAAGTCAGCTTACCATAAAAAGTGAACCAATAAAGTCAGCTCAGATAGTGGTGAGTGCTGTGAAACCAGTAATGGGCTGGAGGGTGACTGCGGGACTACTTTAGGTTAGATGGCAGCCCAGGGCCCTCCGAGGAGGCTGCATTTGAGCTGAAACTTGAGTGACAGGAAGCCTTAGGAAAAAAGTCCAGTGATCTGTGAAGCAGCCAGAGGCTTACAGTCTCTGAAAATCTGTAATTGATGTAGGTTATTGCTGAGTCATGTTGAACTCTTTGCAACCCCATGGACTGTAGCCCCCCAGGTTCCTCTGTCTGTGGGATTTCCCAGGTAAGAATACTGGAGCAGGTTGCCATTTCCTTCTCTAAGATGATGTAGGTACTCAGCAAGTTATGTAAAGACCTCCGATAAATCCTCTTTCATAGGATGGTTCAGTAAAAGAGGTGTGCTTCAAATTTAAGAAGACTCAATTCAACCAAAAGAGCCAGGGCAGGACCACTTGGGTCCCTGAAGCTGTGTTGCTCTGTCAGCAGACCAGCCACCACTTGTGGCTCATTCCCCCCGCCCTGTACGCTGGGCTTCTCTCCTCTCTCTCTACCCACCTCCTGCCCTAGGTACCCTTCTTTATTTTTATTTTTAAAAATTTTTAATTAAAATAATGTTTTTTGGCTGCACCATGTGTCATGAAAGATCTTAGTTCCCGGACCAGGGACCAAACCTGTGCCTCCTGCATTGAAAGCACCAAGTCTTAACCACTGGACCACCAGGAAAGTCCCCTGGGTCCCCTTGTAAGCCACCATCTCATCCACCCTGGCTCCCACCCCTGTGATGTCAAAATTCTGCAACACTTTAAAACAGACCCTGTTTTTGTCAATGGCTAAGAATGCATATTCCCCAGAAAAGATTATAAAATTAAGAGAGAGCAAAAGGGGGTAGAGCCAGTTTTCTCCTCTGCTTCAGTTGCAATGGAATTAAATGAATCAGGCTGGGAAAAAAAAAAAAAAAAAGGAAATTGACACCAGATGATAGAGACGGTGTCGCTGGTTGGTGGGGGTAACAGAGAGTAGTACCAGGGTCAAGCATATGAAATGAGAAGCATGACCTAGAATGGGAGCTTCCCAGGTGGCGCTAGTGGTAAAGAACCCTCCTACCAATGCAGGAGACGTAAGAGACATGGGTTTGATCCCTGGGTCAGGAAGATCCCCTGGAGAAGGGCATGGCAACGCACTCCAGTATCCTTGCCTGGAGAATCCCATGGGCAGAGGAGCCTGGCAGGCTATGGTCCATAGGGTCACAAAAAGTTGGACATGACTGAGGTGACTTAGCATGCATGACTTAGAATGAACTGGGATCTCTCTCACCTCTGCTGAAGGTCACTTCATCACCTTCGGATGGCGTCCCACCATCCATGGCATGAAACCCCTCCCTGCCATGGACCACAAGGCCTTTCTAACTAACCTCCTCTCTGCCATCCACACTGAAGACCTTCCTGCAGTTCTCACAGTACCTAGCTTGTTCCCATCTCTGGCTCGTCCTTACTCTGGTTCTTCTCTCTAACATTCAACTGCAGCCTGGTTGGGAATCTTTACATTTTTCCATTGATATAACTGCATGGTAAGTCTTACTGCTGGCCTTAGCTAAACTGTATGAAATCTGCTCTGTGGGAAACACTGCGTGATGTTACTGAGTCAGTGACTTAGAAGCCATTCAGGTTTTCTGCGGTCCTCAGATTTTAAAACAAAGAGGATAAGATCTTCCCTTGACTCCTGTCCAATTTTGCTTCTCTGTGTGATTCAGGAAGGCGGACGAACCAAGAGCCACCGATACTGGCCCAAACTGGGTTCCAAGCACAGCTCAGCCACCTATGGCAAGTTCAAGGTCACCACGAAGTTCCGAACAGATTCCGGTTGCTATGCAACCACAGGCTTGAAGGTCAAGCACCTTCTGTCTGGGCAGGAAAGGACCGTGTGGCATTTGCAATATACTGACTGGCCAGACCACGGCTGCCCAGAGGATGTCCAAGGATTTTTGTGTAAGTTTTTGCTTCCCAGTCGGAGTTTTACCAACAGCATGTATGGTCTGATCAGTTAGAGGTGAAATGAAAAGAGAGGATACTTTCTCTTAGGTGGTGAAAGTATTGTAACATTGAAGTGTATAGTACTTTATATGGTATGTGTAGAGCAGAGAAGATTAATACTTATATTGTTTACCATTGATGGAGTGAGCTAAATATGGTAAACTAATTGGTTCTACCGTGATTTAGATCTTTAGTACCTATTCTGATTCACAGCGCATCCTGGAACCTTGGAAACATGCTAAATAAAATAAGCCAGATAGAAAAGGACAAATGCTGTGGGATTCCACTTATGTTGAGTTACCCAGAATAGGCAACTTCATAGAGATAGTATAATAGAGGTTACCAGGAGCTAGGGGGAAGGGGAATGGGAAGTTATAGTTTGATAGATACCAAGTTTTTCTTTGGGACCACAGAAAAGTTCTGTAAGTGGATAATGGTGAGGTTTGCAGAACTCTGTGACTGTACTTACTGTCACTGTATACTTAATGTTATGTACTTTTAGAATGATCAAAGTGGTACATTTTATGTTATGCATTAAATGTGTTTTACCACAATAAAAAACAGAGCAATAAAGAAAAAAAAAACTTTAAAAATTTCTCTTGTAAAGTAAAATAAAGTAAAAATAAAAATTAAAAAAAATTTGTAAAGTAAAATAAAGTAAAAATAAAAATTAAAAAAAAAAGCTGGCTTAAAACTCAGCATTAAAAAAATAATTAAAAAAAATTTCTCAGGAAGATTTATATCTCAGAAGCCTTGCATTTCCTACAGCAATAAATCCCCATCAGTAGTTTCTCCATACCTATGATTAAAGGTAGGTGGCTAACTCTAAACACAGAGAATTATTGAAATCAGCCTGTAGCATTTGAAACTTTCATTTTCAAATTCATTCATTTATGTATATTTTTCAAGTTATGATCCTCTTAGAAACGAATTCATCCAGATTGTATGCAGTAGCTATTTGAAAGGCCAACAACCTGGGCGTGCGTGTCCACCATGTGCCAGACACTGAATGCGGCTCTTAGCATGCAGAGATGAAATGGTCTCTGTTTTAAAGACTCTCTCAGTCTTCTGATGAAGGCAGCCCAATGATCACAGTCTGGGGTGAGAGCTGATGCTTCTGCTGCTAGCTGTAGCATCCTCTTTCCTTTCCAGAGACTCCCCTAAACATCCTGCACTTGTGGGAAGCCCCATTGCTTCCTCACCCATAGGAAGGTGGTGCGAGGGTGCCCTGCAGATTATTGATTATATCCCTGCTAAGTTGTTGATTCACTAGCTGGCAGAGGACCTGTGACCACCACAAAGGGAGAATGTTGAATGTCAAAACCTTGATTTTCATTTTGATAAGAATAGGAGGGGTGGGGAAGAGAAGTGAGAATAAGTTTTCAAAAACCTAAAAGTACCATTTCACAAGTCCAGCTAGAAAGACTGTGGTGCAGGTAATTTCATTCCCCATTAATGTGCTGATGGTTCTTGGGGAGTTGGACACTGAAAGTAAGAAAGATGACTGGACTCAGAGGACCTAGAACAAGGTCTAGAGTGGGTTAGTGGTTTGCCTGAGGCCCGACAGTTACCCATAGCTCAGAATATTAATAAGGAGCATGGCGACCTCTGCAGAAGTTTCTTTCTTCGTAACAGTGTGCTTTTTATTCTTTTTTGGTAATCTTTTGCTAATTGCTATTAGAAACAAGACTTAGAAATTGGAACCAATGAAAGTCAGTCCATCAGATGGTTGACTAACAGCTCTGATAAAAGATTGAGTTTATAAGATGGCTAAAATTACAATCAAATCTTTTAAATCTGAGCCAGTTTAAGAAAGATCAGTCTAAATTACTGAAAAAAATAGAGAAAAATTTTAAATAGTATTAATTACTTTACCTTTCTAAGAAACTCAGGACAAGTGTGCTGAGCAGGGTCTTAGAAATGATGGCTCTTTAGGTCATTAAGAATTTTAAGAGATTTTTGTTTGTGTTTAAATTAGATTGCCTGGATACAGAGAAACTGGGTCAAACTGTCTTCCAGCCTCCAGAGGTCTTCACTGAGTTATAGCTCAAGAAACTTTATTAATATGATTGCTGGAGAAAGAATTCATTGAAATCTAATTTCTCTGTGTTTCATGAAATTCCATTTGATAGTGGCATCTGTTTTATTGATCAATATTCTTTTCACTTCTCTCCTTAAATTTAACACAAGAAAAACCTTGTCTCTTGTATGTGAACATTGCCTGCCATCAGAGAATGTTCCTCGTTTAATATCTCTGGAAAAAAATTGTGAAGGGGATTCCATGCTCAGTATTTAGCTCATGTTGGTACAAATAGCAACTACTTTATGTAGTCACCTCAGACTGCCTTCTGCCTTGTTTTTTTCTATCTCATTTTACATCACTGATGGTGGTAGTAAATGTTCATTTGGGTAAAACTACTTCAGATTACTAATTAAATAAGGTTATAAAGGAAAATAGGAGTTCTTAGTCATTGTATATAAACTGGTGCTTTTACATTATCAGAATGGTTTGAATGCAGTTTTTTTCTCTTTAGCAGTCTGAATTTTTCTCCTCATTTGATTTTACACTACTGCCCTGGAACAAAATTTTCTGAGCATCAAGAACCTTCAAATCTGCTTCTCCCCTGAACTATAACAATCTCAACTACAAACTGACTTTTTCTGATTCTTAGACTGCATGAGGATTACAATTATTCTTTTCCCTTTTTTTGTGATCATGGGGAAAAAAAGTCTTTAAGGTTTAGATTGACTAATTTTTCATTTGTGACCAATTGGAATATTAAACAGTTCCTTGCATAGCCCTGCGGGGCCAGGCAGATGTTGGAAGCAATGAGGGAGGTGGCACCCCCCTCCCAACCCACACATTGCATCCAAGAAAGGGGGGGCCATTACCTTGAGCTACTCAAGTAACCACAAGGGATCCAAGCTGAAAACCAGGCTCCCCAAAGTCTATTTTAAAGTCTGAAAATGGAGTCAAGCCTCAGCTGATGTTCACTCACTCAGTGAAGGGAAGGAAGGAAGGGCAGATGGATGCTCTTCCCACCAGAAATTGGCTCTGACAGGCGGGCATTTCAAGGGGACCTAGCTGGTGTTCTGATCCCAGTCTGTTAATAGTAGGAATTGCTGTAAGTAATGTCGAGAATCATCTGCTTGGGGGACTTTGGGATTTGCAGAGGGGAAAACAGAATTTAATTTTTAAAAAAGAACTATTTAATTTAAAGAACAAATTCTCCCATGGACTAATTGACTCCCAGCTGGTCCTTTCTGGATCCAGGACTGTACAGTGGGTACCAGCCAAATAATTAGTGTCTTGTAAGAACTGTAAATTATTGTCACTTAAAAAAAAAAAATTCACCGTCATTTTTGCCCCCCTCTCTTGTATGGAAAGCCGTGGAGGACTTCAGTGACGAGATTTGCATTTTGTCTTGCAGCCTACTTGGAGGAGATCCAGTCAGTCCGTCGCCATACCAACAGCATGCTGGAAGGCACCAGGAACCTGCGCCCCCCGATCGTGGTCCACTGCAGCGCCGGGGTGGGGCGGACCGGTGTGGTCATCCTTTCTGAGCTGATGATCTACTGCCTGGAGCATAATGAAGTAAGTCTCTCCGGGCTTCTGAATCATTCCCTTTGGGGGCCAGGCTGCACCACGGCCAACCTTTGACCTGTGCCCTTCCATTTCCACAGCTTAGTTTCCCCTCTTGACAAGAGTTTTCCAGACCCGTGATTCCCACCTGGACTCTGACATTTACAACCTTCCGTATCTTCTTTCCCTTTCATTGCTCTGTGTAGAGACCCAAATAATATAGAAGAAGAGTGCAAAGTGTAAGAAAGGAAACATTTAGAAAATCTGATCTTCACTGGCATCGACTTCCAAAAGCCTGCAGTGGTTTTTGTAGAAGGTCTGGTTTTATTGTGGGTAATTCTCCATGGTGGGTTATTCAGTCCATATAGCTTAGCATTTCTGGGATGTATTTTGGCTTAACTCCTCCGTGAAAATGTGTGTATTTTAAAAGCCTGTTTCATTCTTCAGAGGGAGGTTTCATTGAGGAGGCTGTTTGCTCTTGTCTAGGTTGGCAGTGGTGTGTAACAGAGCTGGGTGGATGACCTGAGGGTACTGACATGGCCCGCCTTTGCCCAGGCTAGACGTGGCTGGCTCTTTCCCACTAGATGCGGGCTGTGGCTATCTGTGCCCACACGGTGCATGGCATTCCCTTCTTGCTATAGGTCAGAGTTACACTGAGGGACTTTTGATTTTGTGGAGATGAGAAAATAGCAATTAAAGGCTAAAGACCAGTTCATCTGCCCTCTATTCTCATGAGGCTTTAGGGGGTTTAAATGGCTTTCATTTTTTTTTTTTCTTAACTGGATTCTTCATAGCAGCTTTGTTAGTTTTCTGATTTTAGAGATGATGATACCAAGGGCCAGAAACAATCGAATGACTTGCCTAGTGCCAGGTGGCTCTTAAGCACTGGTGCCAAGGTTTGAAATGAGGTCCTTCACTTCCTGGCCCCGAGTTATTTCTTGTCTTCACTCTGCCTCCAAATGCCGAGTGTCATTTGGTTCTTGTTCAATTTCCAAATTGTATAACTTGGCGAATCAAAGGAGACTTTTGAAATGATAGTTTTAAAATCAGGAGATGTTATCATGCACATTCTGTGAAGGAATTTATCCAACAATACATGTATTTGCTCAGTAGCATCAGTGGTTTGAAAAATCAGATTAAATATTGCCCCATGAAATTTATTATATTGAAATGTCTAGGAAGACAGTCAATGCAGAGTTTAAACATGTTCAAAGGATGTTTTAAGTTCCCTGACTATAAAAAGTTAATTTTGGAAACTTTCAGCCTGTACATATGAATGTTTATGCTGCTAAAAAGTAGAAGAAGGATTATATCCATGTGGCCTTTTGTTCAAACAGACAAACATTCTGTTGGGGAATGAAATGCCCATCACGGAATCAGTTGAGTCTACATCACAGAAATCTCATCATCTTCTGTGAGTTTTTATCCTTTTTTCTCACAGAAGATTTCTGGGTTGTTTCCTTCCCTGTCCCTGCTAGAAGTCTCTAGGAGTTTCTATTAGAATAATGGCTTACCACTAAGTCGCAGATCCACTCAGTGCTGGGAAGGTGGATTGAGAGACAGTAGAAATGGGGTACATATGACTGCAATGCATCCCAGCTCCCCTGGTGGGTTCCTGGGGAGGAGAAAGGGCCTCATCGTCCCTGTTCCACTTAAGAGATCTTGTCCCCATGTCAGTTTCTTTGACAAACTCCTTCTTTTTGCCATCCCCCACATACCCTCCTGTGCTCCCCTTTCCTCCTTTTTGACTATGAGAAGCTATTTTCTCTGTCTTGTCTGACATGGAGGAGCACTCTGTTCTGAGCGCTCTTTGGAGACCCATCAAAGACTGAGCTTCACTAATGCAGTGACATGAAGGCTCATCGATCACCAGATGTCATTGGCCCAGGGGAACATAAATAACACGTGTCAGAGCCAGCTTGGTGCAGAGTGAGGGATGTGGCCATGAGCATCCTGTGTGGACTTGGTGAAGGCTTGGGGGGATTAGACTTTCCATGGGGTTTATCCAGACGTAGCGGATTTCCTCAATGCCTAGTTGCATGCCAGGACATTCTTTATGGGAACCGGCGGTCAGTCCAAAAACGACTTCTGTTCCCATTGATATTCCAAGATAGCAAGATGACTCATATTTTTCACTTCCCTTCCCCTAGCACAAATATAGTGAGCCTTATCTGTGCCATTTCCCATAACTGCTATTGGTAGCTGGCTAGGGGAAAAAAGTTCTCTACTTGTTCTGCTTCAGGCCTGTCTAGTAAAATTCAAACCCTTATTTTAGGAGTGGGACTCATTGCTTTGTTTTTTAAACAAAAGATTTTGCTAAATCAGTATAAAATCAGGTGACCGATTTTTCTCCTGTCTAAACTTTCCCATCTCCTTTTCCTGTCTTCTGGATCTCGGATACTTTATGTTTTAGTCAATAATCCATGGAGTTTGAATTTTCTCAGGGAGATGCTTTTTATTGGAACGAAGATCCTTACTGGGAAGTTGGGCAGCTGTGAGGTAGGAATGGGAGGGGATTCTCAGGGGCTGCCCTGAGAAGCTTCTGTGTGTCCTGTTACCTTTGGTCACCGAATGTTAGCTGTAACATTTCAATGCCCAGACATTTTTTTCCTCCAGAATGCACCAGTTTCATGGTTTGTGATCCTCTCTCCTGGCTGCCTGTCCCCGATCAGCTAGATTACAAAAGGTCAGGTCCTCACTAGCCACATAGCAAGATGTCTTGATCTTGCTGCTTTTCTGAATCGGCTACCCCCTCCTCCCCGTTCATAGAGTAGGAAGAGAAAATGTCTCCTAAACAAGGTAGAGAAAGCATCAATGGCCTCCTGATTCCTTGAGCTAGGGACAATGGACAGCGGAGCCTGTGGGAGTGAATCTTCAAGGCAGGTTGAAGGATTTCCTTGAGGACCAGGGGAACCTTGGTCTTGTCCCCAAACGGCCCCACATCAGCTAGTACATCACCCTTGAGTCAGCCTCGGGGGCTGAGTCTTGCAGGCTAGGGAGATGGTAGTGATCTTGATGACAGTGGTGGTGGCAGAGATGCAAATGGAAGTGATGGCGGTGGTAAGAAGGTGGTGGTGGCGATGATTATAGAGGTGGGGAAGTTGGAGGAGATAGTGGTGGAATTGGAGGAGAAGGTGGAAGTAAAGGAGATGGCGGTGGTGGAGGGGGTGATATAGATGGTGAAGGGGGTGGTGGAGAGGATGAAGGATGGTGACAATGACGAGAGGAATGAAAATATTCTAATAACCACAACTAACATGTGTTTAGCATTTACCAGGTGCCAACACTGGGATTTCCCTGGTGACTCAGCAGCAAAGAGTCTGCCTGCAGTGCAGGAGACTTGGGTCCAACCCTAGGGTTGGTCAGATTCCTGGGAAGAGAGCATGGCAACCCACTCCAGCAATCTTACCTGGAGAATCTCATGGACAGAGGATTCTGGTGGGCTGCAGGCCATAGGGTCCCAAAGAGTCTGATGCAACTGAAGCAACTGAGCACTTGGACATGTGCCAGCATTGTTTTAAGAGCCTTACACCTCGTAGCCTTTACAGCAACCTTATGAGAGAGGTCCTCCTAGTGTGTGCGTGCTTGCTAAGTCACTTCAGTCATGTCTCACTCTGTGTGACCCCGCAGAGGGCATGGCAACCCATTCTAGTATTCTTGCCTGGAGAATCCCTATTAGAACCCACATCTAACAAAGAGAAAATGAGGCACAGGGAGAGAACCTCTTAGCTCCTATGTGACTCTGCCTCTCTTGTCAAAGCCTTTGATGGGCGTGAGGTGGAAACAGTCTTATCCTATCCTTCCATTCAGGGCCCCACACAGAGCAAGGCTCATCATGCACTATGTTAATTGTCTCTGTTAGGCGCCCTGTGGTACTTTAGAATATAGTTTAGACACAGACCCACTGGTTACCATCAGAAGCTTATGGTCTAGGCTCTGTATTTTGACAAATGGTTTGAGGATTCACATGCTTTTTTCTCTTTCCTTATTACCAGGGACTTGTCCCTTTGAAATCTGTGGTGTGTGTTACTTAACTCGTTGTGCTCAATGAAATAGGACGGTATGTGTGGTATGGCTACACAAAATTTGGAAATAGCTGAAATGACTTTTGAAAGTAAAGGAAGAGAAGACATATGACTGAGTTTTTATTGTTATTCTGTTTTCGATGCTTGCTGAGTCCTTGGTAGTTTCCTGGGTGTGGTTGTTCCCCTGGACCAAGGGCTCCCAGAGCAGGGGGCCGTGTGCCAAGGGCATGATGGCACATGGACTCCATGGTGCTTCTGCCCCAGCTGGTGCAGGAGGATGGAAGTGACACAAGGAGGGCACACCAGGGCACTGGTGACCCACTTTTTCACTCCTTTCCATTGGAGATCCTCAAAGGATTTACACACAGGCAGTCTCATTTAACACTCAGGATATTGTTCGTTAAAGGCGATCACTCCAAACACGAGTGGTGTCCAGAGATTGTGCTTTGACATTTTAAAGGTTTACACATACATGATCTCACGGGGCTATACCTGAGGTCCTGCGAGGTAGCAGGATAGGCACGGGTGCTCTTATTTCACCAAGACTGGGACACTGAGTAGGCTTTATCGAGAGCTCTTGTGTGCCAGACACTGTGCTAAATGGTTGACATGCACTTCTTCACTTGATCCTGTGAGCTGGGCATGGTCCATCATCCCGTGTGACTGCTGACGAACCATCACTGACTTGGTCAAGGCTACATGGTGTTAAACCAAAGCATCGGTATGCTGGTATCACAGAGGAAGAAATGAAGACCCAAAACTGGCTTAAATCCTACCGTTGGGCCATGGTAGCCTTGAGAGGAACCAGTTGGGTTTAACTCCAGCCTCTTTGTTTTCTCTAACAGACTGGTCTGTATTTAAAATATCACACCAGTGGTGCGGGACAACCAGCTTCTCCGGTTGTAGGCACGGTCTTTGACGGGGTAACCTAGAGGGGGGCTGTCTTTGGCTTCCTCCTGTTCCTGTACAGGGGTCACAGGTAAATACATTCCTCATTCCAGGTAAGGGAATGAGAAATGACCCAAGGGAAGCACCCCCCGCCCCAACCATCTCAGAATCTTTTCTTTTCTTGCAGAAGGTGGAAGTACCGATGATGCTGAGGCTCCTCAGGGAGCAAAGGATGTTTATGATCCAGACCATCGCTCAGTACAAGTTTGTCTATCAGGTCCTCATCCAATTTCTCCAAAACTCCAGACTCATTTAACCCCGCATCCCCGACAGCAGTTCCTGGAAGAGGGGCCCAGCTCCATCTCGCGGATGGGGAAACACCTCCAGACAACATCTGTTTCCCAGCAGGGCGCAGATGGCCGGAGCAGGCAGAGGCCGCGGACTCCCTGAAGGCGGGAGCCAAGATCACTCGCAAACATTGTGTACTATTTTATATGAGATAATTTATTTTTTCCTCCTTCGGGATAACTTTTGTGAATCATCCTAACTCAGTTTTCACAATAATATAGTCTTTTCATTTGAACCACATTTTGACTGATCTGCAGTGTAAATAGGGCTGTATGGAGGGAGGGTTGCCTGGTGCATCCTTTGGGCGGGGGGGCAGAGGCAGAAGGGAACACATCTCTAGTGAAGTTGGAGCCAGATTTGTGACCAACCCTGAAATTCATCAGCCTAATTGCTCATATCCAAATCAAAGATGGCAAGAAAATGAGTGCATCCTAAAATATAAAGCGCTAAGACCCTATTTCTGAAGGGGAAAAGCAACACTATTCTCTTATATAGGGGGTTCCTGTGGCTTGATGGGGGCTTTCCAGGTGTCTCTAGTGGTAAAGAACCTGCCTGCCAATGCAGGAGACATAAGAGACACATGGGTTTGATCCCTGGGTGGGGAAGATCCCCTGGAGGAGGGAATGAAAACCCACTCTAGTATTCTCGCCTAGGAGAATCCCATGGACAGAGAGCCTGGCAGGCTACAGTCCATGGGGTCACAAAGAGTCAGACATGCTGAGTGACCAAACCATGACACCGTTGGTTTGCTGGTCACCGTCCTGAACTTCATAGGTTCGTACACAATAAAGCATGTTCCGGGTGCTTTCCCTCTTGCTGACTTTGGGGAATTCTTCTGTCATCTGGCTTCTCTTGGTGCAACTTTTCAGTCGTGGCTTTGTTCTTAAAGTGACTTTTGTGGGTATTCTATGATGTAGTCCCCCACTGCTTTTTTCCCCCCTCCTGAGCTGTAAATACGTGGAAAGAATGGCACCCAACCTACCAGAAGGATTTCCAGTCACCACACAATAGACGGGTGTGGAGGCTGATTCCCGATGGGCTTCTTTGGAGTATAAATCAACTTGGTTTCATTCCTGGCCAGGTATGAAAAACTCAGTTTCACACCTGAGTCTGTATTTGGACTCAGAGTATCTGGCGAGGGAGGGTCTCTTCCCTTCTCCTCCAAGGACTGAAGAATCAGCCAGGAGTAGAGCTTCTACTGAGCCCCCTCGGGTCTGGAATTTTGCTGAATGATCTGAAGAAGGAAAACCACTAGGATGACATGTATTTTCAGCGGATCAGAGCTCATAACTCTCACGAGGAGATGCTCAGAACACGGATCAGCAGCAGGCAGAGAGGTACTTGTTTCCTTTTCCTTAGAGACTTTCCATGCTTGGGATACTCTGCCATTAGGGATGTTTTAACGGTTGGTCTGCAGTTACTGGCTTATTGTTTGGTGAACCACATCAGTATTCCTCTTTCCTCTCTCAGCCCCCCGCGTGGGCACTGTTGATGTCTCATGTGGGCAGCGAGTAGATGTGCAGTCTCTTTGAGCCCACCACTCTTG
Source organism: Capricornis sumatraensis (assembly GCF_032405125.1). Taxonomy (NCBI): domain Eukaryota; kingdom Metazoa; phylum Chordata; class Mammalia; order Artiodactyla; family Bovidae; genus Capricornis; species Capricornis sumatraensis. The sequence continues at coordinate 76,467,808 of NC_091082.1, forward strand.
GACCTCCTTTCAACTCACCCACTGTTGCCACTTGGTGCCAAGGGAATACTCATGAATGCACAAAATGTGGAGAAGAAGTAGGTTCGGTATCCAACTTCCTAGCCAGAGTTTATATTAAAACGCGAAGGAAAGCATTTAAAAGTGATTCCCCGTATTTTGTTTTTAAAAACAAATGCTTTTGGTCCTTGAGCCCATTTTGCACTCCTTTTCGCATCTGCAGTAAATGCCAACCTATCTCCTGTTAAATTAGCAGCAGCCATTTAAAGTCCTTTCAGTGGCATCTGCATTGTAATTGCCCAGAGATGCTTTATATCTGGGAAGCAAGCCAAGGAATAAACCTTGAAGCAAAGTGTATTAAATTAGTTATCTAGTTAGAGCTTTTGGAATGAGTTCCTGACGACATATCAAGTCTGAAGCTGGAGCTGCCGGGGTCTGTTGCTGCAGTGGGGAAAAAATAAAAAATGGAGGGGGAGAAAAAAAGACACTGTGTCACCACAAGGCTGTCCAACACTTTCAGGCCTCTGGGTTTGCAGCTTTTCTGGTTGAAATGTCTTGTTTCTTTCATCCATCTCATTTGGATGCATTGACCCAGGGTTCATCCTTGTTTACTATGGTCCTTGGACCAGGGGGAGCTGAGTTTGATGTCTTCATCCTTGAGCTGAGCTGAGGCTGCCAGCAAAGCCAGACCATGTCCTGCTGTGCTTTACTGGAATCCGTAGGCTCTAAGGAGACACCACCTTTTGGCTGTATTTATCTTTAGACCCATCTCTTTCCCTGGATGGGAAGCAGATAAGGATTTGCTGGCTTTAGGCAGGGATGCCAATCGCTGGTCCCTTTATAGGCAAGGAATGGGGTTCCTCCCCTCAGCTGGAGAGAACAGTAAGGTCAGGGACATCTCCACGTGGACTGTTCTGAGTAATAAACTTCGGAGAACTTTACTTCTACATTTGTGGTCCTAGATTGAGAAGCACGACTATTGTTTTGACTGTCGTTAGTCATTTGCCTCCAAGTTCCTTGGTCCTCTGGCACCTTCCTCCATCAGCCTGGATAGAGGGTCCTTGTGGTCTCTGCTGGGTGGGGTCCCGTGGGACTTGTCCATTGGCTGCCCAGGACACATTTAACCTTTATCCTGCCTACACTCAGCTCTTTCTATAAACCCTGGTGGCTACAGTAAGTCAGCACTCTGATCCAGTTGCCGACCTTTCTTATCCTTTTCCAGGTTGACTGCTATGAAATTTCCAGTATTTGGACCATTTAAAAAATTCACAATGACAGAAAATTCACTTGGATCAGCCTAATATGTACAGTTTGTTTCTTCCCCTTGATTAGTGGGGATCCCAATGTGCCATATGTCTTTTCTCAAGAGCTAATGAACACGAAAGCGTGTACGTTGGGTTCTTTCTGTGAACCTGTGGCCTTGCTGCAGCGACCCTTGCCTCACTTGATGAGTGGGCTGTCTCCTGGGGCTTGGAGTCACACTTTGCAGAGATCCCCGTGCACTTTGGATTCTCATAAGCATATGTCTGGGGGTTTTCAGCTGTTGTTCTTTCTTGATGTATAGTCCGTATTAGCTGGCCTCAGCCCAGTGGTTATGGAACATAATCTGTGGGCCCAAAGGTGCCCAGAGTGACAAAGCAAAATGTGCTTTCAAATCTCTCCCCCACTTCCAGTCGTGTGTATGATGGAGAAAGTGGGTAGAGTTATTGATTTGGGGGGGGGGGAGGAATCTGTCAATCAATTGAGATCAAGGGGTGGGTAAGCACAGGGGCCTTCTGTTTGCCAGGAAGCTTAGATTCAAGGAATGGAGATTGAGTCCCAGGTATATCAGTGTTAATCTACCCTTCATTCCTCTTTCATGTTGGGAATAACTGTCAGCATCCTAGAGGAAGAAACTTCCAGAAGCACCAAGTAATTCCTGTTGGGCTGTTAAGGTGGCTCTTTGTGGGAATTCAGTTTCCTCGTGTTTTACCAAAGATTCTTCTGCAACTGTGTTTTGTTTTATGGCCTAGGGATTTCATCAGGCATTTATCATGCTCTTATTTACTCATTTCTTTTTGTGAGCAAAGTAACAATTCATCTAGCACTACTTTCCAATGGAGAAATTTGGGGTTTTCATGGAGACTGCACAAAATTTCCATTGGTCTAGAACTTTATGGGTGACAAACTAGTTGGGCCTATGGGGTTAAAATAGTCCTAGTTGGCCCTACCGGGTGGAAATCTCTAGGACGTTTGACACTTCTGAGCCCTGAGCAAGGTAGCAGAGTGGTCTTTCTCTTTGCCTCAGCTTCTAAGACATTTGGGGGCAGAAGACCTTACTGTTAAAAGGAGCAGCAACATTCCTGGGAGAAATGGGCAGGTGTATTCAATCAAATTCTGCCAACTCATATGTATTACCCTGAAAATTCGATGACCTGCTTGCCGAATACTCAACCTTTATCCTGCCTGCTCTGAGCTTTTGAATTTCCATTAGAAACTCAGATGGGTAGGTGTTTTTACCAGCTTACTACTTTACTTATTTTTTCCAGCTTATTATAGCTGCATCTTCTTTCTCAAGGCCAAACTAAAAAGTTCTCTGTTAAATGTCCATGAGGCTGGCATTGAATATCTGGCATCCAATCGATGTCACAAGACCGCATAATTTATTGTTGTTTGGTGCCGTAAAAGGGAGGACGTGCATCAGTTCCTATTGTTCAGCTTCGGTCAGCCTTCCCATTTCAAAAATAAATTCAAGGACATTTTAAGACAGGAGGGCATGAGCTGATGGGCAAGCCTGACTATGATGAACATCTGTCTAAAAGTGTCTGTTCCCTCTGCATGCTCTGGGCTGTCAAGGCCATTCTTTCCCCAAAACACCAGGAGCTTGCCCAGAGAAGAGCTGTAAAAGGGGGGAGGAAGAGGAAGGCTTTTATAGATCAGCTGTGGAGTTGCTATCAAAACGTTCTGGACTCAAAGAACTTTTTGAACTCAGGGGTGTCTCTCCTACTCCGTCCTTCTCTGCGAGGTCAGAGGGGTGCAAGTGAAGCCTCACTCCTAGGTAAGACCCGGCTGCAGTGGGAAGATCGATGGCACCCTCGCTGGTCGTTTTAAACTGTGTCCTCGCTGTTGTGGAGAGCTTGAAGAACGTTCTGCGTTCTGCTCCCTGCCTCGATCCACTGCTCAGGAAGACCCCTCCCCTTGCTTGCTAGTGGCCCTCCCTTTGCTGGCAGCCTTTTCAGCAGAATGTTTTGCTTATCCACGCAGCTCTGGAATTAGCCATCGCCGCTCCTGGGCGTCTTGACTGTGTCTCTCCTGAGGGCCCCCGGGTGGCTGCAGAGTGGAGCACCCCCTTCCCAGCATGCCGTGTTTGTAATCAGCTCATGAGAACCAGGAGGATGTCAATACATAACGGCAGTTCCCTGGCTCACTTGAGAGCACAGGTGGGAATACTTTCTGATGTCACCCTCTCCTTTCTAAGAGCACCCTGCGTGCACTTAGGAGGGTGCTGACCTCTCCTTTTCTCATTTGCTTTTATGGAGCAGCTCTCGACAGCAACACCTTTTCCTTCCTTACCCTCCTGGTGCAACCCTTACAAAACGGTTGAATCTAGTCATAGGGACTCACTCTTTAAAATCTCTCCAAATTATAAAATTAGAAAATCTAATTCTTAACATGCTTTTATAATTTCAAAAAGTAAAATCTGGCACTTGCGTGGTTTCAAGGAATAGAATCTGGCAAATGGAAGTAACCAGAATGAAAATAGCCAGGTGCTGTCAGCAACCAGGAAGCCGACCTTCCACCCTCTCTTTCCCCTTGGTGATCAACACTATCATTCAGGACTAGAAGGGATGAACGAAAAGCTGGATTCGATAATCAGTCCTGTTTGAACAAAGATTGCAGCAGTCTCTCAGGCTTATTTTGAGGTGACCTTTTATGGATCCCCAGTGACTGCCTTTGGCATAATGACACGTGTGAATCAGATCGTCTCCAGCCCCCTCCTGCAGACCGTGTTCCTTTCATCGTGGCCCCTACAGAGCCTAGCTGGTCTGGTGAAACGGGTGAAGCTCTGGGCTCTTTGAGGACTTTTTACAAGCTGCAAAGCTGTCTAGGGAGGGGCAGGATTGCTATTCATCCAGTCTGTGATGGGACCTTTCTTCCCAACCTCCTCCTCAAGGGAAACACAGAGGCCGCCTTACCTGACAGAGGTCCTGGGGACAAGCCTGGAAACATTGGATTGGGGTCTTTCTGTGCTTTGGGGTGGAACTGTTTTGCTAACAGCTCAGGAATCCTGCTCCGAATTGAGCTTGGCTGGCTCTCAGAGCAGAGGTACCTGGTATTCTCAGCATTTCTCAGGGGCCGCCCACCTCCCTGAATTGCAGTGTTAGCTAATAAATACCTTCAGCTTGGAACTGAGAGCTGTAATTCAGAGCCATTTTCTGCCCCCCACGTGAACACTGTAAGATGTTACTGCAACTTCCTTTGACTGAACTTTCTTGCCAGTTTGGAATCTTTAAAATCTATCAAACTTATCCTTTCAAAAGTAAGGTTACTCTTCATCAGAGATGATTTCCTGTGTATGCCCTTTGTTCCTTCAATAGTCAACTGACTTGCTTGAGGATATATATGTAAATGGGATAAAAAAGGGTTTACATATGCAGATGACTATTAAATGTGTAACCTTATGTAACCTGTGTTACATCAAGTAACATGCTAATCTGTTTTGTTTCATTGGACTGTAATTGTGCTACTTAATTCAGTATTTTGAAGTTTTCCTTGGTCTCTGTCTTTAATATGTTGTCAGTTTTTATATCATTCAAGCCAGTTGACATTTAATAGGCCTCATTTTGGATGTCCAGACAAGTCCCTAATGTAGAAACCAGTTTGTTCTTAAGGTTCTTGAGTCAGTCCATGGAAGCCTTCTGACATCCAGCACCACTGAACTGCAGGGCTGTCAGCCGTGCGTGGCTGGCTGGCTGGCTGGCTGGCTGGCAAGGGCTGACCTGGACATTTAACCACCTATCGAGTTCTTGCTGTGAGACATGCATTCCAGAGTGGGGACTTAGGATCCTGAGAACACATTCTTCTCCCAGAGGTGTCCACTTGCTACCGTGCAAGATGGAAGTCCAGTCTCATTACGACAAGCTAGTTGTAAGGAGAGGGGGAGGGGCAGACATTTATAGGATATTCCCTGAGTTGGGGAGTGATTAATATTCAAATGTCAACTTTACTTTTATAGACTCTCTCTCGAAAATATTAAAAGCCTTAAATAAATCTATGCATGCTCTTCTATGTGCTTTTTTTATATCAGTAAATAAGCTTATGCTTGTCAGTTTTATACGCAGTTATGAAGTGTATGAAACTGACTTTTGACAGTATTTTTGCACTGTTTCTTATCTGTTTTTATAAAGTCTTTAGATATTGGTCCTAGTTGTGTATTGTTTTACGTCCTCACTGCCCTTGTCATTGCTGTAAAATGTTTCATATGTGCCTTTACAAATGTGAGATCTTTATTCTAACCTTTTTTGTAAAAGATATCTATTGACTTCCAAATGCAATAAACTTTTTTTTTTCCAGAGAAAACAGTTGAATCTTTTCTGTACTCTGTATGTTTTGCCTTAGTTGAAAGCATCTGCTCACTTTTAGGATTATTTTCATAGGCAAATTGTGCCTGGGAAAAACCTGCTTCTTAACTTCTTTAAAGCCCATTTATTTCTACCCACTTTTCATTCCTGTATAACACGCTGAAGAATTAGTTTGAAATTTCCCAAAGTCATCATTGTTAGAACAAAACCTGAAAGGGGTAATTGCTAGGTAAATGGAGTGTGAAGAGCCTAGAAATGGAGCTTTCTCACTGCTAGTGATAACCCTTATTAAACGCCAAGAATGTGCTGTCCCCACCCCACCGTCATTTATTTACATCCCGATCTGTCGAGGGAGAGAAGACAGGCAGAGGCTGCTATAGAAAACCCAAATTCTCGTTTTTGTCTTTCAAGTTTACTAACAGCATGACTCATCTCTTTAAAAATGGCTTCCCAGGTGGTGCAGTGGTAAATAATCTGCCCACTGATGCAGGAGACACAAGAGATGTGGGTTCGATCCCTGGGTTGGGAAGGTCCGCTGGAGGAGGGCATGGCTACCCACTCCAGTATTCTTGCCTGGAGAATCCCATGGACAGAGGAGCCTGGTGGGCTGCAGTCCAGGGGGTTGCAAAGAGCTGGACATGATTGAGCTGGGCAGAGCATAGCCCCGGCCCGTATTTTCAGCCAACTGATCAACCGCCATAGACTCTCACAGCAAGCCCCTGGTGATGAGGGTGGACACCTTTCCTGTCTCTTTGATGAGTAACAGGGCACTATAACCGCTTCAGCAACTAACCCACTTTTCAACCCTATTACTGTACAAGGAGTCACTCACCCACAGAGGCGTCCCGGCTTGTTTCACGTCATGAAGATGGGAGGCACCATAAGCCGCAAGGGGTGACAGGAGATGCAAGCAGACTTCACTAAACACACGGGTCATTCTGCGTAGAAGCTGACTGTGGCAACAAGACAGTGATACGTCTTCAAAAGAAAAACGACGTCGTGTTTGAAAAGAAAAGCTTACAGGAGATCCTCAGAGCCTCAGCTCCCCTCCTCTCACAAACACCCCCAAAATCACAACTGTCTGCAGCACCACCACTGATGAGCAAGCTGGAACCCACCAGCAAAGATCTTCTACAACTAAACACACGAGAGAAGGAACCGTAATGAGAAGCGGCAGCAGGGGCAGACTCGGGACATCATCAAGTGCCTGGGTCCCGGGGTGACCCACAAACTGGAAAATAACTCGACTGCAGTGGTTCTCCCACAGGAGTGAGGGCTCTGAGCCCCCCATCAGTCTCTCCCGCCTGGGGGTTCTGCACAGGAAGATAAGTCCCCAGAGCACTTGGCTTTGAAGGCCCATGGGACTTAATTTCAGCAGCCCCACAGGACTGGGGGAAACAGAGACTCCACTCTTAAAGGGTGCACGCAAAACCTCTCGCACTTCGGGACCCAGCAAAAAGCAGCAATTTGATAGGAGCCTGGGCGAAACTGACCTGCAGGTCTTGAGAGGCAGGGATGGCTGTGGCTTATCCTGTAGATATAGACACTGGCGGCAGCCATACTGAGGGGCGTTCTACCACGTGGCCACTGGGGCAGGTGCCATCGTGGGATCCTCCCTCCAGCGCATTAGTGCCCAAACTGGGCCCCACCCAACAGCCTGTAGGGGCCAGCGCGGGGCTGCCTCGGGCCAACCAGCTAACTGGGGAAGTGACACAGCCTCATTAATTAGTACACAGGCTGCCTAGAAGCTTCCTGAGCCCACAGCCACCTCTCAACACACCTTTAGACGGGCCCTGCCCACCAGGAGTCCAGCATCCACCTCTGTCTGCCAGCAGACAGGCCCCAGCCCTGCTCTAGCCTCTAGACCAGCCTTACTCACCAGGGGGCAGACACCACACCAAAGAAAACCACAATCTTGCAGTGGAATGAGTTCACCCAAAAGAGAGACCAGACCCTACCCTGGAATCAGCCGGTCCCTGACACTGCCCACTAGCAGGGCAACACAAGCTTTCAGACACCCAGACTCCACACCCAACTGTGTCAATAACCGGTCTCCAATGACGGTCTCCAGTAACTGGGTCTCCCCTGGTCCTCCCAGCAATCCGACAACAGCTCTGGGATCTCTGAGCCCCATAACCAAACTCCAGGACCCAGCTCTGCCTACCAATAGGCCAGCACTAAGTCCAGGGCCTGGTGTCACCCACCAGGGGGCAGGCAACAGCCCTGGAGGCTTCTGGGCCCTGACTCTGCCCACCAGTGAGCCGGCACCACCCCAAGGCCCCCAAGGGTTCCACGGCCAGCTGCCTCAAGACCAGGCCCCACTAACCAGCAGCATCCATACAAGGCAGGGATGACAACCAACCAGACTAGGGGCCAAACTTATCAGACCACCCACAAAGCCCCCCAAAAGAAGGATACATGCAGCTCTTTTAGGGGGCACTCCTCGAGCATACAGCTTGGGCAACGAGAGGGGGAGTGTTCTGCTGGGAAACAGAGGACATCTCCTACAGAGGGCCACTTCTCCAAGGTCGAGAAACGCAACAGAGCTACCATACACATAAAATACAAACAGCAATTCAGACAAAATGAGGTGGCAGAGGAAGATGTTCCAGACAAAGGAACCAGACAAAGATGCCAGAACAAAGTGAAGTGGAGACAGGCAATCTACCAGCGAAAGCGTTCACGGTAATGACTGTAAAGGACTCGGGGGAAGAATGGATGCACAGAGCAAGTTTTTAACAAAAAATTAGAGAACAAAGAAAACCAGAGATGAAGAACACAGTAACTGAAATGAAAAAGACACTAGTTGTTCAGTCACTAAGTCTTGTCTGACTCTTTGTGACCCCATGGACTGCATCACACCAGGCTTCCCTGTCCTTCACAATCTCCCAGAGTTTGCTCAAACTCATGATGTCCGTTGTATCAATGATGCCATCCAACCAGCTCACCTGCTGTCGTCCTCCTCTCTTCCTGCCCTGAGTCTTTCCCAGCATCAGGGTCTTTTTCCAATGAGTCGGCTCTTTGCAGCAGGTGGCCAAGGTATTGAAGCTTCAGCTTCAGCATTAGTCTTTCCAGTGAATATTCAGGGTTGATTTCCTTTGGGATTGACTGGTCTGATCTCGTTTCTGTCCAAGGGACTTTCAAGAATCTTCTCCAGCATCACAGTTCAAAAGCATCAATTTTTCAGTGCTCAGCCTTCTTTATGGTCCAACTCTCACATCCGTACATGACTACTGGAAAAAACCATAGCTTTGACTAGATGGACCTTTGTCCATCTAGTGATGTCTCTGATGTTCCCCCAACCAACAGAGGGGGCTTCCTTCGTTACTCAGATGGTAGAGAATCTGCCTGAAATGTGGGAGACCTGGGCTCAATCTCTTGGTCAGGAAGGTCCCCTGGTGGAGGGAATGGCAATCCATTCCAGTATTCTTGCCTGGAGAATTCCACAGAGGAGCCTGGTAAGCTACAGTCCATGGGGTGGCAAAGAATCGAACATGACAGAGCGACTTTCACTTTCACCCAACAGAGGAAAACACAAACTTCAAATCCTATTATGTTTTTTATTCTCTTTCATCATTCATGTTTGCTCAGAACATTACAGTAGTCGTGAAGGGAAAAATAACTACAGTTTTAAATCTTCGGACACAATCTGTCCGAAGTATAATATATGAAACCATGCCATTATCTCTTGGGGTGGGGGGAAGCATTCAAAACTGAATTTGATATTTTAGGTCAAAGATTAAGATCAATGTCCAAGTAAGCCATGTGCAAGGTTTAAGTGCAAGTCATGTTTTCATTCAGTGAGTTTACAGAAATGCTGGCGTGACGTGAATGATCTGAAATAGTCAAATCCTTGAAGGTTTCTGCACTAGGATTTAAATAAAAACTAATGTCAGCATAGTTTCAGTGGCTTTCAATTTCCTGTTTGATCTCAGAAATGTACGGATGGTCTTTGCCATGAGCTACTTCCATGATGGCGATGGCCTAGGAGAGAGAGGAACAGGGGTTGAGAGTTTGAAGCCAGCCCCGTCCCTCCCCTAAGCTGACTTTAATTCAGGCTAGATTTCTCTGCTTGACGGTGCAGGATACTAAGTGGCTGTCAGAGTCCTTGGCTTTAAAAAAAAAAAAAGGAAAAAGACAAGATTGTCTCATATCTAGTCATCCAGTCTCTACTGTTGAGGAAAACATTCTTCAGTAGCTGAAGAAATGATAGGGAAATGATTTAGGGACAAACGTTTCTGATTTTAGTTCATATCACTAATGCATAAGACACAACCAAATCATTTTTCCCTTTCGAAAAGTGTATGCTGACGTCTTTTTATGTATTCTTTAAAAAACCTAAAAATAGGCATGAGGAATCCAGAGAGAATATGTTTAATAAGATTTCTTTCCAATGAGAGTGTGGTGGCTCCATCCTTCCTAGCTGTGTGACCTTGGGCAATTTACTTAACCACTCTGTGCCTCAGTTTCCTCATCTGTAATAGTAAAACAGGAGCAATACCTCCCTCTCAGAGTTGCTGATATACATCAAGTGTTTAGAACAGTGTCTGGCATATAGGAATGACATATCTAATGTAATCCATAATAATTTATCTTGCTCTTCTGTGTTCAAAGGTATTATTCACAGATAGAAACACTTAAATCATTCCCATTCCCTCAAACAGGGAATTTTTGGCGGCTTGTGACTGTTGAGCAGCCTTCCTTTCTGTTCCTATTCTCTTCCTAGGTCTCAGACCAGCGGGAGTGCAGGTCTTCAGGAACTGTGTGACTTAAATGTCTCTCCTCACTCCCTGCATTCACCTCGGGATATGCGTTCCTTCCTCAGATCCACTCTGTCCTTCAGGGATCTACAATCAGTTTATTTACTCTGCAACTGAGACCTAACTGCTTAATGTTCCTCCAACCTCACCGAGGCAATAAACGTCTTAGAAAAACCAATTCCGTGGTTCAAAACCAGAATATTTGATCCTTAACTCCCACGTCCAGGCTGGGTGGGCCCTGGCACTTCCTTCCACCATGTGGGACCATATTCCATCTTCCTGTATAGTATACTGGGGAGGTTTGGGCAATCTGGAGGGTTTGGCATCCAGGCCTAGTCCATGACCCTAAGGTGTTTCTCTTAGTGGTACAAAGAGACTGTCCCAAAGGTTATAGTTGATCAACTTTGGGCTTCTCCATAAATAATGACTGTCCCAACGATTGTATTTCATCAGCTATTGACATCCATAGAAAGAGCAATGAGAAGAAAGATGCAGGACAGTGACTGTGCTTCTGTAAGGAAAGGGGCACGGCCCGGCGCTCTCACCCACTGGGCACAGGGCAGCTGGCAAACACCACGCCCAGAGTCTTGGTTCTCCCTGCATGTTTGTCCCGGCATGAGTGGGTAGACTTGAAGCTTTCAACTCGGAAAGACCCCAGTTTGAATGAGAACCTCACCATGTACCCTCAACAAATTACTTAACCTGCTTGCATCTCAATTTATTCACTGGGAAAGCCTGTCTCATTTTTTTTTTTGAGAATTAAAAGAAAAGGACCACATGAAGGTCCTGGCATGTAACCGGACTCAGTGAACACTGTCAATGATTATCAGGTTCACTTTAAAAAGCATAATTCTCACACTGAGGGCCTCTCCAGGCCCAAATGCCTTGATTTTACCACAATTGGGCATCGTGAATCTATAAACCCCGAAGAGCAGAAATTTGGAGAATTCCTTCACCACAGTCTTCTGACCTATCCTTGGCGTTTTTTTTTTCCTTTTTATCTGTTATAGTGGATCAGAAAAGACATTTTAATAATGCTGGCCTCTTAGCATGGTCATATTCAGCACTTCCAAGGCTTCCCAGGGCACAAGGGCAGTACCCCCTTAACAGCTGTGAGCCTGTAGCCACAATGTGGACATACCTTTCTCAACAGGAGGGTCAGGACGCAAACTTGCCAAAGGCGCAATTACTTCGTCCCCTGCTGCCTGCAAACCCACCTTTGTCCACTCCTATGGCCAGAGGGTGGCCCACGGCTGGTCATTCTCTGTGGCTCTATCAGTCACCCACGTCCCGCAGGAAGGGAAGTGCAAGGAAAGGAAGTGCAAGGCACTGGGCAGCCCAGTTGCATCACACACGCACCTTCTTCAGGGCTCTCTCCCCAGCCGCTTTGTTCTCCAGGCCCATGTACAGTCTTCCTAGCTTCAGCCACATGGAGGCCACGTTGAGGGAGTACAGAGGGTAGTGCTTACTGGAAAAAGAGAAGACAACAGGCCACCTTGTCACAGCTTCTGAGGGTCCACAGGCCTGACACAGTGAGCCTGTGGCTGCCCAGCTGATGGCTGCACTGTCCACAGCAGCCAGGCTCCTCCAGACCCTGGCAGGGGCTGGGTGGAAGACATGGATGGTTCAACCCTGCCTGCTCATTGTGGATGCACTTCCTTTTATGCAGTTTGTGTGCTTCTGAAAAACCACATAAAATCTACAGGGGAGAGCCTACATAAAGACACAAATAAACACAAAATTCAATCCTAGCCTCAGATTTTTGTTTTACGTGCACCTGCTGCAGGCATTGGGAAAAACGTCTTTTAAAATAAATTCCTGGGACTTCCTGATGGTCCAGTGGTTAGGAATCTACCTTCCAACACATGGGACGCAGGTTTGATCCCTGGTCGGGGAAGAAACATCCCACATGTCTTGGGGCAGCTAAGCTTGTGTGCCTCAACTAGAGAACCCGCATGCCACAACTACAGAAAGCTTGCACACCGCATGAAGACCCAGCACAGCAAAAAAATAAAAAGGTAAATTCCCTCTTTATGAATATGCCGTCACGTTAAAAAGACAGTATCCTTAAAGATACATACACACCAGTGAATCAAGACCTCAGCTTTCTGTCACACTCTATGATGTCATTTGGTTTAGCAAAATTATAAGCTCTCTAAAGTCATACTTCCTACTTCTTTTCTCCACTGTCCAAGAGAGGGCTTTGTATACAAGAGGTCTTCTCTTTCTGGTTTCAACTGAAGGCTGACTGATAGGCCTGCCTAGGAAAGAGCCATCTCCCTATGAAGAGCCCAAGAGGCTTTTGGGGGTGGGGAGGTAGGAGCTGGAGGTGTTTGTTTACAGGCTGGTCTGTTCTACCTGCTGTGTCCTCAAAGTCCATAGACACATTCACGCTGTATTCCCAGGCATGTGGAATCCCTGGGGATGCCCACAGTATCAAATTCTTCCCTGGTAGCTCAGTTGGTAAAGAATCTGCCTGCAATGCAGGAGTCCCTGGTTGGATTCCTGGGTTGGGAAGATCCCCTGGAGAAGGGATAGGCTACCCAGTCCAGTATTCCTGGGCTTCCCTGGTGGCTCAGACAGTAAAGAATCCACCTGCAATGCAGGAGACCTGGCTTTGATCCCTAGATTGGGAAGATCCCCTGGAGAAGGGAATGGCAACCCTCTCCAGTATTCTTGTCTAGAGAATTCCATAGACAGAGGAGCCTGGTGGGCTGCAGTCCATGGGGTTGCAAAGAGTCAGACACAACTGAGCCACTAAGCACGGCACAGTGACCCAGGGAAGGCAGTGCTGGGCCTCCCCAAAGGGCCTCCCTAAAGCTAATAGAGGGTGGAGCATGGCAAGCCCTGCTGGGAGAGCAACCACAAGGCCAAGATTCATGCACGTTCTCTCCCCCCATACAGATCTCAAGGGGGGAAGTGTACATGGACTTCCTCACCCATCTCAGGAAGGACAGGCTGTGAGATTATCCCCACAGGATCAAATTCTGCTGCTAGAAGCAGATTTTAGGAGCTGGCTGCCCCGTGGGCTCCCCCTGCTGGCTCATCACGGCACTGTGGGGTAAGTAGAGGGCCAAGTGGTCAGTGGAGATTCAGATTAGACACAGGTTACAGCCCTGATCTTAGAACTTGAAGGAGTACTGAGGACTAAGCAAAAGCACCGGGGGGCCTGACACACAGAGATTTCAGGTGCGATGCCAAGAGACTCGAAGCCGCTTGGTCTTGAAGAGACTCTGTGACGTTTAACAGAAATATGTTTAGCAAGCACCCCAGTGATCTGATCTAGGTCAGCCTGGCCCTGAAGCAGCTAGTCAGAGCCGCCTCCTGTCACCCACTTTAAGGTTTACTAACCTTCCTAACCCTCTCGATAGGAAACCTTCCCATGATTTACATTCATTATTATTACAGGTTAAAATCCAACTTACTTTAATCAAATCTACGGGAGAATATTAAATAACTGCAACCAGCAGTCCCAGAGTTTCCTTATTTGCAAACTGAGTGAGTGAGTGAAAGTCACTCAGTTGTGTCTGACTCTGGGACCCCACCGACTGTATAGCCCTCCAGGCTCCTCTGTCATTGAGATTCTCTAGGCAACAATACTGGAGTGGGTTGCCATGCCCTCCTCCAGGGGATCTTCCCAACCTACAGGTCAAATCCAATTCTCCCGCACTGCAGGTGGATTCTTTTCCACCTGAGCCACCAGAGAAGCTGGTGCAAACTGAGGCTGCACTTTTAAAAAAGAAAAAGAAGGAGATGGAAAACAAAAGAGCGTTTCTGAGGCCACCGCTAACCAACTACTCAGAGCCATTTAACTTAAAAGGCACAGCAAGGAGGAGAAACCAGCCGGTGGCTTTTCCACACTAGTCTGAATTAACTCCAGTGAACAGTGCATCCTGGACGGGTCCTAGGAGGGATCCTGCCCCAGCCCTCCCCTCACCCGGTGTCACCTCAACCTGCCTCCCTGGGTGTCTCTTCCGGGTGGTAGAGGGCACAGGCTGGGCCCAGGGGAGGCACCCTGAGCCTGCACCTGCAGATGTCATGGAGAGGAGAGAAAGCTGCTCCCGGCCCGCTCCAACATGGCAGTGTGAAGACACGGGACGGCCAACGGGCGCATTCCAAACCACCCAACTCTACTCCGAGCTACGCTAATGGGAAGAGCCCGTGCAATCACCTGTAGGGCTGGATGATTTTCTGTCCGTACCGCAGGGCTCCCTCCCAGTCCTGCATGTACAAGCAGACGCCCATGGCCTGGTACATCATGTGCAGCATGTACACGTTAGTGTCCTCGAACACGCAGCTCATCTTCTCCTGGCTGAGCTCGCAGATCTCCAGCAGCTCACTAGGGGGTGCTGTGGAGTCAAGGAACCAACCGGCCCGGCAGTTCACGAGGACGCTTCCCAAGGGCGGGGGGTGGGGAGGGGGCGAGGTGGGGAGAGGGAAGGGGGGAGAGGGAAGGGGGGGAGAGGGAAGGGGGGGAGAGGGAAGGGGGGGCGGGGGGCGGTGAGCAGCGGAAATGGGGCAAGGAGTTACTGTTTTGCCCACTCCACCCCCAGCTACACCCTCTGAAAACGTAAATTACAGAAAGGCAAGCAAGTGAAAGGACTCATATTTTTCTGGAAGGAAAAAAAACCTAGGAAAAACGGAAGACCTCAGCTGTTAAACACAACTAAAGAATTTTAGCCACAGGGAACACAGCCTTCCTTCAGCTGTGAACAATGTTGATTAGAATAAAAAAATTCTTCAATCTTCTGGTTAAATCTAAATCCTCACCCAAGCTGGGAACTTTTGCTAAAGCTCTTAAGGAAGCGTTCTCCAACACAGGAAAGTTCTTTCTTACACTCCGGAAAAAAAAAATGCCTTTCTTTAATTCCCTTTCACTGGTTTCCTTTCTTCAGTACAAACCTATCCAAGAAAACGCTATAATATGGTGGTTAAAAATATGGATTGTGCTGGCAAACCTGAGACAAAATCTTGCCTTGCTGAACAGCGTGCCCTGGGCAAATAACCTGCTACCTATAAGCCTGTTTCCACCTGTTACACAGCAAAACCCTCAGTAAGGTGCCTTGCCCAAAGGAAGATACTCGATCAGTAAGGGTCTTCAAGGAACTGTTCTCCACTTTTAGAAAATAAAAGCCGTCCACCAGGATGAGCTCCTGAGCAAACTAGTCCAACAAAGAAAAATAAGGGCAACGAAAAAAAATAAAATAAAAAATAAGGGCAACGTTGTGAAACACTGACGCAGCTGACTACAGGTCGTGGATGGCCAGTAAGTCTTCACCCTGGCCATCCTTTGATAGGAAACGGCTTGCCTTCAATACTCAGAAACCCACCCTTCTCCTGCTTCCGGTGCCCAGCTCGCCGACGCCCCCTGTAAGACCGGGAAGGTTGCGAAGGATATATTTGTAGTGCTTGGCTCGCCGGAACTCCTCAATGACATTGCGCGCGTATCTGACCATGTCGCGGATGGTTTCTGCCTTCGGTGGGTCGTTGAGCTTCCGAATTTCCACCTTGGCCTTATCCTGAGGGAAATGGCCATAGGTTACTTCCCACGGAAACCATACTGATGGGTGAATCTCTCAAATAGAACATTTCCCCACCCAGAGGTACAGGCTTGCCCCTTCTAAGGTTACGAAAGAATGAAAGGGAATCAGGCAGCGGGAAAGTTCGATATTCATTACCTACTCACAGAAAGACAAAACTACTCATTTTTGAGGTGCTTCTTATCGAGGCAGGACACCTGCCTCGATGTTTGCTGTGGGCAAATATGTCTTCACACATCTATGAAGTCAAGGGAGTAAAATAAGGAGGGGAGGCACTGACGAGGTAACCTGGGCGATGTCCGAGAAAATTCTGTGGAGTCTGCTGAAGAAGTGGGAAAGCTGGAGAATGCTGTCCACCTCCTTGTGGGTGGACCTCGCTGCTCATCTTTCTCCCTCCCCTCTCTTTGGAGCATCCGTTTCTTTTAAAGAAATAGCAATTTGGTGAATCCTTCTCTTATTTGTACAATGTGATGGAAATGTTTTCATCAGCTCTGAGAATCAAGTTGGAACAGAGACCTGGTCTGACTGGATCCCCTGGGCTGTGCTAGTAAAGCAGGTTTAAAGGCTCAAAAACACAATGAGGAGACGCCCAACTCAGGCAGGGGTGCTCGCTTGGCAGAAAGGTCCCGAGAGAGAGCTGAGTCAGCATCTGTGCTGGGAGAAGGTGCTGACCTTGTCTTTGGTGGTACACTCCTGGCATTCACAAGTGAAGAAATAAGAATCTCTTAACCGGTCATTCCTATCTTCCGTTGGGTACAGGAGGTCAATGTAGCTGGTAAAAACCTAAAGTGAAAAAATGAAAGCATTAGTTGCTCAGTCATGTCTGGACTCTTTGTGACCCCAAGAACTGCCACCTACCAGGCTCCCCTGTCCATGGAATTCTCCAGGCAAGAACACTGGAGTGGGTTGCCATTTCCTTCTCCAGGACCTAGAGATCGAATCCCGGTCTCCTGCATTGCAGGCAGATTCTTTACCGTCTGAGACACCAGAGAAGCCCGATAAAAATATAAGGGAATCTGAAAAGTTGGTTTGCCACAGGCCAGCTCATGCTGTGTCCTCCCTGTTTGGCTCTGCAGACACTCCTGATGGTGGCTGTGAGGAGGGCCACAGCTCAGCATACAATCTTCACCCTAACACACTGAATTCCTTCAACTGGTGCTGCTAGTGTTGTCCACCTCCTCTTACAGAATCAAAGGGTCCCTAAAGTGGTTAAGTCGGAGGATTCAGAGCAGCCCTGCCTCCCTCCTCCGCAGAGAGTGAGCTGGACTTTGGCCCAGCAGTGGATGCCCTTGTGGAAGGGAAGCAAAGGGCACCATCAACAAAGAGTCTGCTTGGCCTTGGGATGGGGCCTGCGCTGTCTCCTCTTGGCCTTTGTTAGGCGTCTTTTATCTCATGACCTGGGATGGCTCACATGCACTGCTGGGTGGCTGGTGGGGAAGCATGAACGTGCATATGTGGACACACACACACACACACACACACACACACACTCTTCCCTTTATCCTGCCACCAGCTGGCGATGGAGCAGGAAGTCAGATCAGCAGGCTGGGACAGGTCAGTGCAGGAGGGCACAGCTCCTAGGCCACCAGCCCGCTGCTGCCTTACCCAGCCAGGCCGGAAAACCTGGAAAAGTCGTACCTTTGGGCTCATCAAGTCCGTCTGTCCTTGCTTTTTCCTAACAGTCTCTATAACTGAGACCTGGAGCATATGGAGGAGGCCGGCATTTAACTGCCCATTATCTACTCATTGGGACAGCACTGGCGGCTCATCCCACACCATCAGGCAAATGTCTGACGGAACAGATGGGTGTCCCACAGCCGTCACTGTGCCAGTCACCTCGGGTGCTGGCAGGCAGGCCGGGGCGGGGGACCCACACGAGCTGGGTGCTCACAGGTGCCCTGAGCTCTCCCCAGCCCGGAGGGCAGAAACGGAGACCCCTGGCTCATTGGACACCCCAGCAAATGGCTTCCTCCCCTTTGAAGGGCAGGTCACCCCCAAAGCAGCAACTCCCCCCCCAAATGCAGAGGGTGAATTTCTGATGGGTGACAGCTGCTGCTGCTGCTAAGTCACTTCAGTCGTGTCCGACTCTGTGCGACCTCATAGATGGCAGTCCACCAGGCTCCCCCGTCCCCAGGATTCTCCAGGCAAGAACACTGGAGTGGGTTGCCATTTCCTTCTCCAATGCATGAAAGTGAAAAGTGAAAGAGAAGTCACTCAGTATTGTCCGACCCTCAGCGACCCCACGGACTGCAGCCTTCCAGGCTTCTCCATCCATGGGATTTTCCAGGCAAGAGTACTGGAGAGGGGTGCCATGCAAAATCACAGGAAGGAGGCCTGTCCTGCCCGTGGCCAGAGCCCTCAGTGCTTCGAAATGACTGATGGGCATGGGGTGCAACAGACAGAAGGGCCCAGAAGAGGGCGACAGAGGCCGCTCAGCATCACCGCTCGTGGTCCAGACACAGCCAGGGCAGGTGACAACGTGCTCCAGGCAGTCCAGGAGCGGGGGCCTGGGGACTTAGGTTCTGGCTGATGGGTATCGGCTGTTTTAACAAGAGGTGCTGGGGCAGCCTCCACAAGACATTCATAAACTGAGACACCCGGGTCCTCAACAGGGTGCCCCCTGCAGGACGCATTTCCTACAGAACGGCAAGTCTGATCTGTACATGGGACCTGCGGTCCCAGTTCAGCTGTGGCTTATTGAACACCACCCAGAGAAATGGAGCCTTTGATCATTTTGCCACACTAATCATATTGAAAAGATTCTAAATATCCAGACATGTAACTTAAAAAAATAGCGGTAGTGTTAGTCACTCAGTCACGTCCATCTCTTTGTAGCCCCATGGACTGTAGCCCAGTCAGGCTCCTTGGTCCATGGAATTCTCCAGGCAAGAATACTGGAGTGGGTAGCCACTGCCTTCTCCAGGGGATCTTCCCAACCCAAATTATTTTAAATGAAATGTATTTAAAGTGATTACATTGCCTAAAAATCCAAGTGTCTTGTTATGGACATCAGGATTTAAGAACGTATTGTATACATCTGGTCGGAGAAGGCAATGGCACCCCACTCCAGTACTCTTGCTTGAAAAATCCCATGGACAGAGGAGCCTGGTGGGCTGCAGTCCATGGGGTCGCTAAGAGTCGGACACAACTGAGCGACTTCACTTTCACTTTTCACTTTCATGCACTGGCGAAGGAAATGGCAACCCACTCCGGTGTTCTTGCCTGGAGAATCCCAGGGATGGGGGAGCCTGGTGGGCTGCCATCTATGGGGTCGCACAGAGTCGGACACGACTGAAGCGACTCAGCAACAGCAGCATACATCTGGTAAGGGCTGGTCAGCGTTCTCAAGGGGAGACACCTGACGCGGTGGTTGTGGAACCACATGGCACAGGACAGAAGGGAATCGCTGAGCAGGCTCGCCCCCTACCCTGAGGCTGGGGAGGGCAGCTCGTGGTGGCCCTGACCACAGACTGCCTCTCCCTACCCCATCTGAATTCCATCCCCAGGAAGGGAACTGTCCCAAGGGCAGAGGTGCAGGGGATGTGATGTGAATGCACCATGTGTCATCTGGGGCTGTAACTCATTAGCTACTGCTGGGTTGCTTTGCTCTTTGGGGGGAAGAAAAACAGGCCGAAATTCACGAATCAAAAGTGAACTCCATTATTTGGAAGTGGGAACTCAGAGCCTCTAAGATTTCATCATGGTTATTTTGGCAGTCTCGTTTCTCTATAAATCTCTGTAGATCTTTGTGAGGAACTTTATTCGAATTTAATCTTCCTTGTTCCCCCCCCCACCCCGTTTGGCCACAGCTTCCCAGGTGGCACTAGTGGTAAAGAACCCACCTGCCAATGCAGGAGATGTAAGAGACATCTGGGTTCAATCCCTGGGTGGGGAAGATCCCTTGGAGAAGGGCATGGCAACTGACTCCAGTATTCTTGGCAGAGAATGCCATGGACAGAGGAACCTGGTGGGCTACAGTCCATAGAATCACAAAGAGTCAGACACAACTGAGCGACTAACACTTTCACAGGTGGACACGCTGAGCACCCAATGGGAGTGAAAAGTGTGGACTCCACGCCACAGGTCTGATCCTGAACCCGGAGGACCCGAGGACGGTACCCACCGCCACAGCCACCCTCAGCCACACACTCACCTCCTCTCCCGGGTGGATTTCCTGCACAGCTCTGACTTCGGCCAGGGTCCCCTTGTAGGTCACAATGACATTGGGGCAACAACTATGATTCATCAGTGCAACACTGTCAATCAGAAGAGAAAACCCAACATTCTCAGGAGGCAGATGGACTGTTCAGCTAACTCCTTGGCCACTTACTTGCTAAATTATGGAAACTGTGTCTTTGCAGGACATTAAAAAAAAACAAAAAACAAAAAACTAAGAGCTAGTCTAAGGGGCTGTTTTGCATGCATTTACAAGATCTAACATCTTAAATTGGAACAATAGTGAAAAGTGAAATCTGCAATGCAAAACAGTGATATCTAAGCCAAAAACGAAGAAAAAATAAAAACATAATAAAGAGTGACAACAACAAATGCCTTCCTGTTAGACGCAGGACTCAAAACTCAACACCCCCAGTGGACTGCTCCTCCACCGGACACTGTGCAAGACAAACAGGCTGTCGTTGCCAAGCAGGTTTTATATCAGAGGATGACTTCTAACATGCTGTCTTCAGATGTTGAGAAATCACCACCGGGGGAGACGCTGGCTTCCTGAGTGAGGGTGTGGGATCCCCCGAGAGACCCGGAGGGGCCCGTCTGACTCTCTGCAACCTATCTCCTCATCCGGAAAATTGGGCCATCAGTCGCTCCTGCTGCTCGCAGGTCGCTTTACAGGGGACAGTGGGGATAGACAGTCGCCTACGCGAGGGCTTTGAGCTTTCTGGTTATATCAAGGTCAAAGTTCTGAGAACAGAAATTTCTAAACTACAGGGGAAGAGTGCTTGATCTCTGAAAACGCTGCCTTTGAAATCACAATGTTGATATGATTCTCAGCAAAAGGAATTTTTCCCCCCCAATTAAAACTGGAAACTGGGACTCAGAGGGGCACTCAGATCCACGTATACAGCGGCTCTGGTGGCCGGGGTCACCTGCCTGGACCCTCCACGACCAGAACCCATTCTCCTGTTTGCTCCGTGAAGATAAAAAAAAGTGAGAGGTTGGAAATGGTGCAGAAGAACCGCCCCAGGTTGCTGTGTCTGGGGAAGCCACTGCTAGAAGTTTCGGTGAAGGGTGGGGCTGGCCTGGGGCCGGATGTGCAGGGGTTTCCTGTCTTGTCTGCGGGAAAGGCCATCTCCACCCTCCTTCCTGGCCCACCTGGCTCCCTGGCAAGTCATGCACAGGGAATCAGGCCCTAGGAAATAAACAAATGCCCCAGACACTGTTCTCAACACTTTGTTGTTGGTGTTTAGTCGCTCAGCCATGTCTGACTCTTTGCGACCCCATGGACTGCAGCCTACCAGGCTCCTCTGCCCATGGGATTTCCCAGGCAAGAGTACTGGAGTAGGTTGCCTTTTCCTTTTCCAGGGGATCTTTCTGACCCCAGGGATCAAACTCCTGCATTGGCAGGTGGAGTCTTTACCTCTGAGCCACCAGGGAAGAAGTATTAAGTAACCAAGCTCAAAATAGACCGCTGGCTATCTTTCTCATGAAGGCAGGGGAGCTGCCTGAAGGCAGAAGACCTGACCTAACTCATGTTCTGGGTGCCGTGTTCTCGTGGCAGCCGCTGGGGTGAAGCCTCACACACCACCATGCTGAGCCTGGTTTTCACTCTTTCAGATACAAGAGGAGACATTCTAGGGCTCGTTTCAGGGCTGAAGTAGTCAACGCAAGCCGTCTAAAGAGGTCTAGTCACCTTTCTCTATTCTCCTTCCTTTTCTCAAGGGCAAAAGTCCTAAAGAACCTCTCCTGAAACCATTTCTTCCCTCACTGTCGGAAATCTAAATGCAGACAATTTTGGCCATAGAAACAGTAATATGACGGGAATACACTGTTTGTTTCTCTGGTTCGAGAAAGCCTGTGTAGCTTCTCAAGAGACATGCCCCTAACAGAGTTTTCTCTTTTGGACCCATATGATGCATGGAGCTGGGTATGACAGACGTGGAGGCTTCAGGTGCCATCCATGGCCAATGCGTGGGTGTTAAGGGTTTCCTGCAACTGCTCCAACCTAGAGGCAGAGGTGCCTGTAGTTTATATGAAGCAACATCACTCTAGACCAAACTAATCTCCAGTGTGGATGGACTCAGATAGCGGGTGCTGGAAGCTCTCCTTTGCTCCATCTGTGAAGCCAGGGCTTGATGTTTGGGGCTGATGTATCAGGAGACTATCCTGTCCTTTAAACAGATAACGGCAAAGCCATGCTTGGCAGAGCTGTAACGTTAAAGTCAGAGCTGTAACGATTTCCACTGGTCAACTGACTGGCCTTTCTTGAATTACTTGTATATTCCTGAGGTTAAGAAAAATCCTATAGGTCCGTGAAATTTATCCCTAGTTCACTACTTTAGCATACTGTCCCTCCAAAATGTGCTGTTTCCATACTGGTGTATTTCAAAAAAGGACAGATAGGGAAGGAGCTTATATAGTCCCTACGTACGTCTACAGTCAATTCCCGGCAATTAATGTTTTCCTTTGAGTGAAAGAAACCCAAAGATTTCCAGAACCACAGCTATGCAAAAAAGCAAATTTCTCAGCAGGGCCTGGGTTGTTTCTTCTATGCGCACTCTGAAATATTCTTTAATAACAGCTCTCTACCTAGCAGGACTTAACAAGCAACTGTTCTCTTAACTACTACCTTCAGATCCTTAAATGCAGGGGAAATATTTTGAAATCTGGCAGAATTAAAAAGGGGATTTAATTCACTCAGAGTTTCATGTCTGCCACATGCAGCTAGGGAGGTTATTGGAAATTAAAATAAAAATTCAGTGTTAAATAAGTAAAAAGGAAAGAGATGAAGTCACACTCAGCCTACTCAGGAAATATTGCTGATCCCAAATGAGAAAGTTCTTCATCTTCGATTGTGAAGCCATTACAGTTAACCTGCGGTGAGAAAGGGGAGAGAGAGAAAGGGGGAAAAATGAGCTAAAGCTTCTTTCTGGATAGAAATCACCTCTTTAGCTGGGAAGACGTTTGGTTTAGTGATCGGAACACCTCTTTTGAACAAGGTATCCTACGTTCAGACACTACTTACCGAGCGGTCTCACGTGTAAACAGATACAAGCTGAACCGTCAAGTCTGAAGCATCTAGTCCAGCCCACCTGCCCGTGGTGGCGGAAGGTCACAAAGCACCACTAAGGCTCCAAGGACTCAAGTCTGCAGAGCTGCATGGGAGCCCGGACATGTGCACTCTAACCCCAGTTCTGCCCCAGGTCTGGTGTGGGATCTCAAGCCCATCACTGTGTCCCTTCTGTGCTCAGTCTTCTTCTGCTAAAAAAAGAAGCCACTTAATCTGGTACCTCGCTCATAAGGTGAAGTGGTACGTCTGACAGGCTTTACACAGCTAATCTAACTGCTGTCCATCCCCTTGAGAGGCAGGGAGACCAAGACCCTGAAGCCAGGGCGCTGCGAATGTCCCTTCCTGCCTCAGACACATCAACCACTGGCCACCTGCTCATCTGTGGCAAGAAGTATTACCCTGAAAATCACCAAGGGCAGCTCTCAGCATCCTAGAAGTCAAGCTTAGAGCTGGCGGGCTAAAGATGAAGACTATACATCTCCAACTTTAGGCTGTTCCATAAACTCACTCTTTGCACATTCACCGAGGAAAACTTATATGCTGGGTGCTCTGCAGAGAAGGAAGACCAGGCCAAATCTGCACCCTCCAGGAACACCCAGGCCACTGGGAGACAGCTCGGTGAGGGTTTTTCATTTGTACCTACAACTTCACAGCTGGAAGGGAACTCTGTCCCTTTACTTCTCAGATGATGAAACTAAGGTCAGAGAAGGGCAGTGACTCGACCAAAGCCAGCAGCAAAGGCTGAGAGCCTGCCTCTTCCCGTGCTGCTAAGAGGCTGTCTGTGAAGCGTGCATGCTGAACGATTCCACCCCGTGAGCTGCAATCAGGCTCTTCCCCACCAGACACACAGCACGGCTGTGTTTCAGGCCAAGGGATGAGCTTTTTGAAACACTACTTTGCTGAGCGCTTAGTCCAGACTACCCACTGGGCTGGGTGCTGCACATTGAAATTGAGGCCCAGGGAGGTCAATGATTAAGTAATTCAAGGCCATATAAGTAGCAAGTGGCAGAAAAGGAGTCAAAAGTCAAAGTAGGCATTCTAATAGCGAGGCTGTCAGAAACACAAGTGTGTCTTTTCACCATACCATACTTCTTCTAAAATTGTTCTGATCTCTGATTCTTCTGGTTGTAATTTTACTTAAAAGCAAAGGGCCAGTGTCAAAGGCTTGGAAATCTTGGTACATAGAGAAGTAAATACTCCGATGGGTTTGACTTACAGCTTTAACCATTCGATACATTTACAACCAGTATTTATGATTTTCAACGCAAAAAGAGATGACTGCAGGGAGTAAAACAATATACAGTCTTTGGAATCCTGAGGTGTCAGGCATTTTTATGTAGAAAACACAGCATAATGTGTTTTGTGTCGGCCTCAGGTACTCTAACCTCTTCTGTCATCAGGACATTCACCAACCATCATTCACCAGGGACCGCCAACCAACATCGGGTTAAGAGTAAATCAGGATTTTCATTCATTCAGCTAAATTTACTGAGGCCTGAACTATGCGTCCTGCACCTGACCAGGTACTGAGGGATCTATACGCAGTCTCGGATTGGGATACTAACATGCCTCGGCCGTGTCTGGTTCCCATAGGACAACAACAAATTTTGCAAAGTGGAAGAAGGCGTGTAAGATGTAGCAATTTTCACAATGGATCTCGGGACTGACAGCTCCTGACTAGCTCTGAGGGGTGAGGGCCCCAGACATGCGCCTTTGCTTCGTAATCTCTTCCTCTATAAGGACCGTTTGTAATTCCAAATTCCTTCCGGCTTGATGTTCACGCCCACGGGCCCCTTTATTCCCTCTCCCCGTCCTCTTACTGTGAGGGAGAGTGCGTTTCCACCACAAAGAAAGACTCCTGCAAGCACAAGTGTCATCGGGGAGCTGGCGGTGATGTTCAAGCCTAATCGCCTAGCAATTTGCCTGCGAGCCTTCCCTCCCTTCTGAAAGATCCCTAGGGAAGAAAAGTGAACTTGCCTGTTAAGAAAGATGCATAGGCCATCGTTTTTTTTTTTTTCCCTGAGTCAAATCAGGCGTAAGTGCCTTGCTGAAGCTATTCTCATAATTAGCATTTAGACTAGATGTAGGCTGCACACCAAAAAAACATTTCCCAACCATGCATATGCTCCTGGTGATTAAAATGCGCCTCGGCACTGTCGAAGGAGCGCAGTCACCTTCTGCTGCCAGCTGCTGCTGGGCCACGAGTTAACCCACAACAGCCTCCCACGAACCAGACAGGAAAGGGCTCCAAGGCCAGAGGGGAGGACATGCCGGGGGAGGGGCGGGGGGGGGGGGGGGCGCTGAGCAGCAGGGCCAGAGGGGCTGGAGCTGGGACAGCGCTTTCCACCTGCGCTTCAGAGTTTTCTTTGGGGATACTGAATGTCCCCTTTCAAATCTGTATGTGAGAAAAGACATGAAGGTGTGTGTGTATGTACGTTGGTGTGTATGCGCACCGTCTCAGAGTGGATATTATGATTTGATTAATATGAAAGTCAAAGTCACTCAGTCGTCGCTGACTCTTTGCGACCCCATGGACTATACAATCCATGGAATTCTCCAGGTCAGAATACTGGGGCGGGTAGTCTTTCCCTTCTCCAGGGAATGATATCTCCATTAATTATATTGATTAATATAAAGCCTTTGAAAAAACTACTTTACCTATATTTACATATGTGTGTGCGTGTGTCTGTATCTATCCCCTGAATACTCTGAGTCAGTCCAAATTTCAAGGACTCTGAGTCACTTTCAGCACAAATTTAACACTTCTATTTTTGACAACAAAGGTCCGTCTAGTCAAAACTATGGTTTTTCCAGTGGTCATGTATGGATGTGAGAGTTGGACTGTAAAGAAGGCTGAGCGCTGAAGAACTGATGCTTTTGAACTGTGGTGTTGGAGAAGATTCTTGAGAGTCCCTTGGACTGCAAGGAGATCCAACCAGTCCATACTAAAGGAAATCTGTCCTGAATATTCATTGGAAGATCTGATGCTGAAGCTGAAACTCCATTACTTTGGACACCTGATGGGAAGAACTGACTCATTTGAAAAGACCCTGATGCTGGGAAAGATTGAAGGCAGGAGGAGAAGAGGACGACAGAGGATGAGATGGTTGGATGGCATCACTGACTCGATGGACATAGTTTGAGCAAGTTCCGGGAGTTGGTGATGGACAGGGAGGCCTGGCATGCCGCAATCCATGGGATCGCAGAGTCGGACACAACTGAGCGACTCAACTGAACTGATTTGTGACATCAACTGCCTTGATTTTTGGTATGGTCCCATATCTACTATGTCAACACTGAGAAGGCCCATCAGCATGCACTACTCTGTTGCTGGAAGTGAAAAGATACCTTATGTTTACTTCATCACTCTTTCTTTCTCACAAAACCATGCCTCATCTAATCCAGAAAAGTCATATATCCAAGTTTTTCTAAAAATGTAATAGGAGAAGTCAATTCCTCCACTGTGTACTGTTACCCAAATCCATTGCCTTAGCGTGGGTAGGGAAATATGCTGGAATCCCAGGATAATATAATGAAATCAGGAAGGTTTTTCATTATGTCTAATTTAACACCCATGACTTGAACCGATTTTCTCTTTTACTGAGAACAGCATTTTTTTCTGATTATGACAGTCATATAACAGAAAAAAATCCACATAAACATAAAGTCTGTTAAGGAACTCATCAAACTGTTCTCACTAGTTCTCACTGGGGGATGAAGCAGGTCAGTGAAGTGGTGAAGACTCACCTCTTTCCTTATAGGAGCAGTTTTTAAAGTGGGAGAACTATGGGCGCTTTTCATCTTCTCTTCTTTTCACTATTTTCTTAAGTTACAATCCTCACTGTAGAAAATCCAGAAAAATCACCCCCCAAAAAGTAAAAATTTTCCACCACTCATGAGATAACTAATGGTGAACTTCCATTTAAGCTTTTTTTTTTAACCAAAGTCAAATTTCATATCACACATTTTTTCCCCGGCTTTTACCCTTGACGTTATGTCATCAGCGTTTCACATATCTTTGCTCTTTGAAATATAATTTATAAAGGCTATATAAACTTTAATCGAAAATCTAAGCCATGATTTACCTAATGACTACTGCTGACCATTTATAACATGTATTTCCTTTTCCTTTTTCCCCTTTCTTTTTGTTTTCATGTTTTTTAAAAAGAACCACACAGTAAACAATTTGCATGTCAATGTCTGTCCATAATTTCTGACTACTTCCTTAGGATAGAGTCCTAAAAATGGAATTAGTGACTCAAAGAGTACCGAGGTGACGCTTACTCTCTTCTAAGACGACAGTGTGTAAGTACCCACCCGAGCTTTTTCTCCCGTCTAGACACTGAAGGCAGGGGAGTGTAGCGACTTGCGCCCACAAAACAGTATTCCAGTGTTTCTCCCTCTGCGAAGGTCACCTTCAACTACACATTCGGCTTGTAGGGGAAAACACAAGCGTATGTTAGGGAGAGAAATCTGATCTGGTGAGTCAGGCCAGGAAGAGCCACCCTCACAGAAACAGGAGGAAGGATGCGGCCAGACGCGTCCAGCCCAGGGTGCTGACCACATTGTCTTCTCCTGACCTGGCCAAGTCCAGCCAAGCCTCAGCCTTTCCAAAAGGCTGGTCGTCAGTTCCTTGGTGCATTTAAGTGGCTCTTGTCTAGAAGTCTAATTTTTTTTTTTTTAATCCTATCTGATTTTGGTAAACCTAGGCTTCTAGTCTACACAGGATTACTTAGCAATCATCGGGAAAAACCCACTGTAGCTAGACCCACTCAGGCTCCTCTCTGCGATGTCTGTCCTTCCTGGCCATCTGTATTTGCCTCTGCTTTATCACCACAGTATTGGTAAGAGTAGAAAAAGAAAGAGTAAAGAAAAACAAAAACCTACAATCCACTACTGTCAGACGGGAAGGTTTAAGAGAAGAGTAAAATTGAATGTAGGAATCTCAAATGGTCTTTTCCATCCAAAGGTGTTGCAGTCTCCCACAGTTCTGGGACCCTGGCAACTCTGTTTTCATAAACTCTTTCTGCAGCAAGAGACACAGGGAGGGTGGATTTCCTACGCTCCACCATCGGTGAGGGCCAGCACAGACAGGACCCTGATCTGCTCAAGGTCAGTTTAGGCAAAACATGGACCAAGATGTCAAGAACTGTTTCAGGTAGACGGCATCATTCTGCTTTCATTCATCTTCACCAGCTATGTGCTGGGAGAGGGACACTGGCAAGGAAAGGCTAAACTTAGTGTTGCCTGACACTCGCGTGCTTACCTGGGCAAAGAGCACTACTAGGCTATCGTTGTCGGGGAACTCAAGGTGCTTGGAGTAAAAGTGATGGAGAGCAGCAATGTCACTCTGAATCAAATCCCTCTTCTCATTGTCTAATTTATCCAGATCTGTGGATAAACAAACCATTATTCAGCACGTAGAAAACTCTGGATCTCTAGCTATACATCCTTTCAGTACTATCAATGGCATAGAGAGAAAGAAAGAAAAAAAAAAAAAACACACGTGGAGCCTCCAGGAAATATTATCCCTCCTCCCTTGGTCTAACTAATAAGCCCTAGGGCAAAAAGAGCATGCCATTTCTTCCTTCTCTTCCTCTGACAAATGGAAGTCACTCAGGACAGGGAATTTCAACTGACCATTAACAGTGAGGTCAGGAATAGTGGCAGTGACTGATAACCAGCCTTGGTCTAGTCAAGGGTCCCCCAATTGGCCCCAGAGTCTGTGTCATGATGGAGAAAGTGGACAGCCCCTGATTTAATGCCTCCAGTAAGGACATCAGCTGTGTACAGGACTGCAGTTCAGCAAAGATCCAAAAAATATTCAACATGCCAGGAGAGCCAGCAAGAGATAGCTCAGGATGTAATAATTTATCCTGCAAGTTCGCACTTCCCCTTAATTATTTCCTAGCAATCCTGTCAACTGAGGGGGTGGGGGGAAGTTATAGTCCATTTTCCAAAACAGCACACAAGTCAAAATAAAAACTGATAACTATAAAATCCCCACCACCACAAAGAACCCAGCTATCCCTTCCTTCTTTCAATCCTGTCTAATCCACAGAAAACATGTGGCTGAAATAATTCCTCAGCCAGTCACAGACAGACTTACGTGACTCAAACTCCTTCACGGCTAACAATTTCTCTGAAGGTGTTCTCTCTGGGTGGATTTTCTAGTAATTAGGGAAGAAATCACACAGTTACAGACTGCAACAACTTGTGCAAAAAATAGTGCTTTCACGCTTACATCAACATGAAGAAAAAAGCAACGGTTCTAAATGAAGTAAAGAGCAAGCCAAGGAGTCTGCCATTTGGGCTCTGAGAGCATTTGCCCAACATCCAAACCCAAAGGACTCTTTTAAAAAGCTTTTAAAAGCATCGGCTGCGTTCCTAACACCCTGATAATGCTATGCACACAGTAGGCTCAAAAATGCTTGTTATGGGAAAGAACAGTGGCTAGAAAACAACTTTTTAGGGCCCTGACTTAAAAGGACCGAGTCTACAGATGAGCCATCCCATTTATTATCTCTCCTTCTAAAAAGGAACAAAATCAAACCCCCCCCCCCCATCCATTTTACACTTTCTTTAAGCATAGGCTAAAATGATCTCAAATTCCTGCGTTTCAAAAAGAACACTTTCGGTTGTATCCGTGAGCCGAGATTCACTTGAAACGTGTTGCCGGCTTTGTTCTAGACACCCCAAGAGGAGCTGACAATAGTAAATCCGCCAGGCTTTGAGAACATGAATAAACTTGGTGTTGACAAGAGTTCAAACGCAGAGCTCAAGAGCCGGCCCAAGGCCGTGTCTTTGTAATCAGGCTATTCAGCTTGAGGATACAGGTGGTCCACCCAGGCGTGCTCACCTCCCTAGTTAACATGTTACGCTTCCCCTCGGTAGTTGGGTAGCCTGTCCCCCTCCTGAAACCTTTGCAAGTGACTAGAATACAAATGGTCTGTTTTTTTAATCATTAAGTCCTACAGAGATGAAAAGATGGCCAGGTAACTTTTCATTTAATAGACTATTAGTGGTAGCAGTAATTATAATAACAGTTGAATGAAACTGGTATAAACTCATCATAGCTTTCAGACTACCCTCCTGGGGCCAAAACATTTCAATAGTTCTTTTTTGGAGTGGAAATCTTCCCATTCATAGGATCCATTTCTATAAGATTAGTAAGTCATTTTGCCTGGGAAAACTTTTCATTCAGAAAAGGGCACCAGCTCTTTCTGAATTCTTAACCACCACACTTTCAATAATGTCAGGAGATGGGGCCTGGGGAGAACCAGGAGACTGGCCACTCAATCCTGGCAAGATGCTTACGGATTGAATCTGATGGCTTATTTACCCTGACACCTTGGTGGCTCAGACGGTAAAGAATCTGCCCGCAATGCGTGAGACCCAGGTTCGATTCCTGAGTCAGGAAGATCCCTTCAAGAAGGAAACGGCAACCCACTCCAGTATTCTTGCCTGGAGAATCCCAGGGACAGAGGAGCCTGGTGGGACTACAGTCCATGTGGTCGCAAAGAGTCGGACACGACTGAGCAACTAACGCACACACACATACACTCACCCAGTCACACCATTTTCTCCTACCCTTTCCTTCCGACCAAGTACTTGGCCTGTATTTAAAGACAACTGTGAGCAAGGAACCAAAAGTTAACCTCCTCCAGCGAAAACAATTCTGACTTTTCGTTCCCACTCTAAAGGCCAGCCTTGAGTGCCTCTGGTTACCCTGAGCGGGCGAAGTGGCATTTCATCAAGCACCTGACCCAGGCTGAACATAATGAAACTATGACCTCAGAGGTTCAAAATGTTCTACTTCTGTTTACGAGGTCGAGGAGCCTAACTTGGTCTGGGGACAGATTTGAGTGGACCATTATGATCACGTTTGGTTTCGATCAAAAAAAAAACCGGAAAGTTTTAAATGGAGGGAGGTGTGGTAAGGGAAGATAGAAAGAAGGAGCAGATGAAATTTCAGCTTTAAGATTTCCAGTACAGAGGCCCTGCCTGCAGCTTATCACTGGCAAGCAGCTCTGTGGACATTCGCCTTTTAAGCTCCGTGCAGCCCATTTCACTGTGTCACAAGGACACATCCTGTGGCATTTTCCTCCCCTCCATTTAAGCTGGTCCTGTCAAGATCAGGCGTCTTATTATCATGCAATCAGTACGGGACTGAGCCAAAAAGGGGTCAGGACAGCCAGCCCTGGCTTCATCTTTGGAGGAAATTGCTGATGGCCACATGGTTCCCACCCCACCTCCCCAGCCTTGATTTTTACTTTTCCACTCCTCTTGTTCCTCTCCCAGCAGGTGCCATGCTGGTTATCTCACCCCATTCCCTGCCTGCCGAGGCAGGACAAGTATGGAGACAGGGAAGAGCAGGAGCCAGCCCAGGACAGGGGGTGAGCGGAGGTGGCAGCAGGGGTGCATGCTGTAAGAGAAGGAAAGAGGGGACCTCCCAAAGCTTTGAAGGCCAGTCTGGTTCCCTAGGACGCTCTCATTACCGTCACTCAGGTTTTCATGCCCTGAGAGGCCGTATTTTTCTATGCAAACCTGTCTCATATAAAAGCTCAGAACTTAGCAGCGGCTATGTTCCCGGCCTGGGATGAGTGACATCCTAGGTGCACAAGGCAGACAAGCCAGCTCACTCCTGGAGCCTTGCACTCATCTCTGCCCATAGGAACGTGATGGGAAATGCGGTCCCAGAATGCTGAGCGAGAGATGATCACCATGGGTCACTCACTCATCTTTCTGACCTCAGAGTAAAAAAATAAAACACACTTGAACCTGTTCCCAATTCCTCACCTGTTTGGCCAGAATCCTTGCTGTCAACCTTACAGTCTCGGAGGGATTCCAGTTTTCCCCAAAAACAACCATGGGAGAACATTCCAGCTTGTGCATGGGCCAATCTTCTCTCTGGGAAAGTTAAAAAAAAAAAAATCACACACACACATGTGCGCGCACGCGCACACACACACACACACACGGCAATAAAGTTCAAAACAAGAGGATGCAGCAAGTTCTCCTAGTTGAGGTCAAGTGAAATATGTTTCCTTTTGGAAAACACGACGGTGCTCACAAAAGTTAGACGAAAACATCCTTTAAGATAGACGTGGCTGTATGACCTTGACTCAGGCCTGGCTGAGCTTGCTGGCAAGAGAAAATCTGCTTTGTGTGGTTTCCTCAAGCATCTCATGCCCCTCACTATTCCGAACACCACGCACACCTTTGCATTATCTGTGGACGCTGTCATGCCAGTCACGGGGTGAGTGACTTGGGTATCAGCTGTTGGTCTGGCTCTGCTCCCTACGGTTCTGGTCTGGTTCTGTTCTCACATGAGGGCAAATAACCGAGAAGTGACATCCACAGCACCTCGTCCTCTTCTATGGGTGATAAAATCCTACCAGAGACGAGGGCTCGATCAAGGACCCGTGAAAAGTCTGGCCAGGGCAACTCTTGGGAATATTTAGGACACAGACTCCCTGAAGAGTCACTGGAAAAAAGAGGAAAACTGGACTCCTTTCTAACACCGGTCTCAATGCTTTTTGCCCCAGGCTGCGGGGTGAAGGGCATGTGCTCACTCCTGGAAGGGTGGAGATGCCCCTTTCGCGACGGGAAGACTGGGGAAGGAGGAGGGTGGGGTGCTGGGGAGGAATGCACTGAGGACCCGGGCGTAAAGGACGACGCTGGTGCTGGTAACAGGGTCAGCGGGGGATGGCTGGGAACTGGCTGAGCCACACAGGCTCTGATAAAAACCAGCTGTGGTGGTGCGATGGGCTTGGCTGTGGGAGCGGACTCAATTGAAGTCTGCAAACACTCCTTGCTTCAACGGAACTGGGTACCATTGTGGGCTTCCCTCTGCCTCTCCTTCCTCAGAAAGGGGCAAGTCTGACTTTTCCAATGCTCAGGCCAGAAACCTGGAGACTTCCTGGCCGCCTCTCTCTCCCCCACACTCCATGTTCACCTTTCCAGTGAATCCATCCTGTCTGCCTGCGGAATACACTCAGCCTCTGATCATTTCCCACCCACAACTTCCTCAGTGGGCAGCAGACCCTACACCTACGCCGTGACGGCTCCCTCTGCCTCCTACCTAGACACCTGCTTCTGCCCCCTCCACCCCCCACCCCACCCCCAGCTCCGCTCCAGAGAGCAACCGGAGTAATCGATTCTGAAAAACACAACTCAGATCCTGCATTCACGGCTCAGCATGCTCTAATGGCTTCTCCCCTCGGAGCAAAAGGCCAAGCTGTAACGATGACTCACGAGGCCACACGTGGTAGGAGCTGACTCTCTGCTACTCCGAGCTCATCACCCCCACCACGCTCCCTCACCTCACTCCACCCGGCCACCATGTCTCCTCGCTGCCCCCTGGACCGACCACGCTTGCTCCTGCCTTGAGAACTTTGGCACTTGCTGCATTTCCTGGAGAGATGCCTCTTCCCCAGACGTCCTGTTGGCTCCCTCCCTCCTCCATGTCTCTGCTCTGATGCCCCTTTTCAAGGTACCCTCCCCAAACCAGCGCTCTCCCCCACCACTCCCCCTTTTCCTCGCTTTATGTGTCTACCTGACGGATTTATTACACACTGATTAGATGTTTGGTTTACTACGTTTTCCCCCCTGCCCCCACTATTCATCTGTTTCGGGTAAATCTATTATCCCAGAACCTAGAACTGTGCCTGACAGTCACTAAGCACTCAATAAAGTTGTTGAATGAATGACGATGTCTCCCTCCCCACGGCCAAGAAGGAAAGACACACTGTCACTTAATGATTTAATGCACCCCCCGTGACACAGACCCTGGGCTCAAGCACTGTGCCAAGGTGTTCTGCAGAGTTAAATAACAGCATGCCGAATATAACCAAGAGCAAGGAGAGACAGAAATGACAAGATATACACAAGGGAGAAGAGGATCTGTTTTTAGCCAAAGCCTAAAACGAGAGCTCGGTGATGAAGCAATGAGGTAGGAACAGGTAGGTCCAGCTCCCAGCAGACAAACTGACTCCGCACACAAATGCAAAGCAAAAAGGGAAAGACAACAAGGGCTTCTGACCCTGGGGCATCCGAAGGAAGTGAAGAACGCTAGTGGGGGACAGACGGGTAACTGACGCCTACAAACACACACAGGAATTTCACTGTGACCCTAGCTGTGCTAAGAAAAGGTGTTTGCATGGCCTTAAACATGCTAGTTTCC
The DNA here is from genome assembly GCF_032405125.1 of Capricornis sumatraensis. Taxonomy (NCBI): domain Eukaryota; kingdom Metazoa; phylum Chordata; class Mammalia; order Artiodactyla; family Bovidae; genus Capricornis; species Capricornis sumatraensis. Next base: position 76,502,094 of record NC_091082.1, read on the forward strand.
TGAAGTATATGTGGTGTCTTTGGTGTTTAACAATGAGCTCCGGTGAGAAAAAAGTTTAACATTTCTTAATATGACTTATGTGTTTTTAATACAATTTAATTAATACGAATATAAATAAATAAATACGAACACACAATGCTGACATCTATTGATGTTAATGTCCTCCAGGGAAGAGAACCTCACTACAGCGCTCGCTGTGGGGGAGAGCAGAGCTCTATTTAGCAAGAGGAGACTTGGCCTGGGGCTCGGGGAGACCTGCATTCTCACCCCGCCCTCCAGCGAAGCAGCTATGTCACACCAGACAGTCCTCTTAATCCCTCTGCCTGTGTATCCTCGGCTGTAAATAACATGATCCCTAAGTTACTTAGCAGGTCCGGAATTCCGAGTCTACGATTGTATGCCTTCCAACAGTGATAATCAGACACAAAGCTTGAAGCCTACCATTATCAGGCATTCATGCAACCACAAAGGGTCGTTGTGAGGATCCAATAAACAAGCTAACCCACAAGAAGCACTCAGACCAGTGCCTGGCACACAACGTGCTCTCAACAAATGCTGGTAATTGTTCACGTCCTGGTTCCTTCATTCATTCAATAAGCCCTTGATGACCCCAGAGGCAGGGATGGGAGATGGAGTCTTTGACTTCAAGTCGTTTATGACTATATCCGAACACAAAGAAAAGCAAGAGCACCTAGAATGTAATGGAGACCCACACAGAGCAGTGAAATCGGAGAGCTGGGTAAATTCAAGGACCGGCAGCATCATGTTAAGTTTCATCAGCGGAAATTTGTCAGCTAGTAAGAAGTTTTCCTTTTCTGTCAGACGGTGGAAATGTCAGAGACATACCACAGTGACACTACTTGGCTTCCAGTTTTCCTTCAAAATTTAAGCTGTTACTCCTTCAATGGTTGCAATCTTTATAAAACTTTATGTAAATTCAGATGGATCCCACTTTCTAGGAAAGTAATATATTACAAACAAACGCATAGGAAGGATTCAGAAAGACACATGCCGAAGTGTTACTAGCGGTTTTCTCTGGAAGGATAAAATTATGAAGTATGGATACTCTTTCTGTTCCTCTTTCAGTCTGAAACTTCTGATTTTTCTATAATGAGCACAGATGACTCATGCAATAAATTTAAACAATTAAATCTATGTAAAAAGTATGAGAGGGAATTTTTTTGACACCCTTGTAAACTTCTAGTTCATTTTCAGCCACTGTAACAACAGCTCTGCATGACTTTCCTTTTTGTGTGTGGACTGAAATGCTTAAAGATGCATAAAGAGTTGAAAAATTGTCTCATGGTACACCAGCACTTCCAACGCTGGAAGGAAAGAATGATTGTTATGTCAGCCAGTTTTCTGCTGAGCAAATGATATATTGTCTCCCTGCATAAGGAGACTGGATTTTTATTGTGAAGTCCCCTTTTCTAACTCCTGCATTTGGTGTTTCTCTTGTTCTAAAGGGGCTTTCAATTTAGACCATAATTCCAGGGGAGCTATTTCAAATCCTGAAAGATGATGCTGTGAAAGTGCTGCACTCAATATGTCAGCAAATTTGGAAAACTCAGCAGTGGCCACAGGACTGGAAAAGGTCAGTTTTCATTCCAATTCCAAAGAAAGGCAATGCCAAAGAATGCTCAAACTACCACACAATTGCTCTCATCTCACACGCCAGTAAAGTAATGCTCAAAATTCTCCAAGATAGGCTTCAGCAATATGTGAACCGTGAAATTTCAGATGTTCAAGCTGGTTTTAGAAAAGGCAGAGGAACCAGAGATCAAATTGCCAACATCCGTTGGATCATGGAAAAAGCAAGAGAGTTCCAGAAAAACATCTATTTCTGCTTTATTGACTATGCCAAAGTCTTTGACTGTGTGGATCACAATAAACTGTGGAAAATTCTGAAAGAGATGGGAATACCAGACCACCTGACTTGCCTCTTGAGAAACCTATATGCAGGTCAGGAAGCAACAGTTAGAACTGGACATGGAACAATAGACTGGTTCCGAATAGGAAAAGGAGTACGTCAAGGCTGTATATTGTCACCCTGCTTATTTAACTTATATGCAGAATACATGAGAAATGCTGGGTTGGAAGAAGCACAGCCTGGAATCAAGATTGCCAGGAGAAATATCAATAATCTCAGATATGCAGATGATACCACCCTTATGGCAGAAAGTGAAGAACTAAAGAGCCTCTTGATGAAAGTGAAAGAGGAGAGAGAAAAAGTTGGCTTAAAGTTCAACATTCAGAAAATGAAGATCATGGCATCTGTTCCCATCACTTCATGGGAAATAGATGGGGAAACAGTGGAAACAGTGGCTGACTTTACTTTTCTTGGCTCCAAAACCACTGCAGATGGTGATTGCAGCCATGAAATTAAAAGACACTTACTCCTTGGAAGGAAAGTTATGACCAACCTAGACAGCATATTAAAAAGCAGAGACATTACTTTGTCAACAAAGGTCCGTCTAGTCAAGGCTATGGTTTTTCCAGTGGTCATGTATGGATGTGAGAGTTGGACTATAAAGAAAGCTGAGCACCAAAGAATTGATGCTTTTGAAGTGTGGTGTTGGAGAAGACTCTTGAGGGTCCCTTGAACTGCAAGAAGATCCAACCAGTCCATCCTAAAGGAAATCAGTCCTGAATATTCATTGGAAGGACTGATGTTGAAGCTGAAACTCCAACACTTTGGCCACCTGATGCGAAGAGCTGACTCTTTTGAAAAGACCCTGATGCTGGGAAAGATTGAGCACAGGAGGAGAAGGGGACAACAGAGGATGAGATGGTTGGATGGCATCACCGACTCAATGGACATGAGTTTGGGTAGACTCCGGGAGTTGGTGATGGACAGACAGGCCTGGCGTGCTACGGTTCATGGGGTTGCAAAGAGTCGGACATGACTGAGCGACTGAACTGAACTTATTTATATACATGCCTGTGTGATTTCCTGAAATGCAGAGTAGCATGCAGAAGTGATTTCATAAAATGTGGAATAGTAAGAAAATGTCATAGGACTACTGTTCTCCACCACTATTCTCTGTGAGAGGAAGAATGCAAAAGGAATCAGGGGCTTAGCGACTACCTCACACCGGGATGACACCGGGATGACAGCCAGGGCTGGCCCCTATCTGCTTTGTTTTCTCTTTCCATGAAAGAGTGATGGGACACACTCATTGATTCTTACTGGTGATGTTAAGCATTTATTCACAGGAAAAAAAATCAGTGGCTCCTTTGAGGATGCTTCCTATGTCTGAATGAAGAGAACAAAGTGAATTTAACCAGGACTAAACCCCTGACTCTAGCCTACCCACTGATCACCCAAAAAATGACAGGGTCATGGGAGCATTTCTTAGACATTTTCTACACTTCAGTTACTTTGTAATTGGTGATAAAAGTCGAGAATGTTCTCACATCTTTGGTCACATACTCCTCATACATGCTTTCTTCAATCTTCATCAGAACATGCCCCCTCCTCCTTTCAAAATCACACTCGTAATCCTAACGCCTCCACTTACAACACACAAACCGTTTTCTTCTATTTTTCAATGTTAAGAAATAACACCTTAGAAAGTTCTACTCCACAATGATTCCTCTATGTAATAACTCTAAAACTCTTCTCTTCAATGTGCCGTGGTACAATTTAACAAAAAAGTCTGAGTGAACAACACTCTTAGTTTTCTAGGCATATTTATAAAAATAAATATAGTTCATTAAAACACACAGCTTACAAACTGAGCCTAACTAAAAAGGAATTTCTATTTCTTTTATATTTCCTCCCATTACCCTTTCATGCATTGTCAATTAAAATCTCTCCTCTGGCAGGATCACACTGAGTCAAATGAACGAAAAGGAGAATAAATGGGACAAGACTTGAGACAAACTGTATAAAATAAAGCATGGTCCTAGAGTCCTGCAATCAGAGAGGATGGCTGGGTGCAGGAAGCAGGGTCCTGAGGAGCTCTAACATGCTGCATTCCTGGAAGGACGCCCTCAGGCAGGGATGTGGACCTTAAACTCAAAGGGATCTTCCCTTTCACCTCCATGAAAGGCCACTTCGTCTCTGACTCATCCCCACAGCGCCTCTTCTCCTGGAGGGTCCTCAGGACCCCCAGGCGCAGTGCTGGAAAGCAGTGAAAGCCCTCCCCAGGGATTCTGCACACTCTGTTCTCAGTTTTGTTGCTGTGTGACCTTGGGCAAGTCACTCAGCCATTGGGGACACTGCTTTCTTATCTACTGATAAGCTCCTTTCAACCCCTGTCATCTGCTCTGTGGTGTGGACCCCCCGGTGGCTCCAGGTGGGTGGGGTCTGCCCGTGAAGAAGGCCCAGTGAAGAGGAAAAGACCCTGATGCTGGGAAAGACTGAAGGCAGGAGGAGAAGGGGATGACAGAGGGTGAGATGGTTGGATGGCATCACCGACGCGATGGGCATGAGTTTGAGTGAGTTCTGGGACACGGTGAAGGACACGGGAGCCTGGCGTGCAGCAGTCCCAGGGGTAGCAAAGAGCCAGACATGACTGAGTACCTGAACAACAGGGGCAAGGGCCACGCTTTCTTAGGTGGAGAATCACTCAGTCACCTTCCTCACTGCTGCCCTTGTTTTGCACCCCTTGTTTTACCCTGCAGCAGAGTCTCCACCTTGATCCCATCCAAGTATTCCCTTGGGCAGAATTCCGAGTCCATTTCCATCTAGAGCAAATACCCCACACTCCTCCCCAGTGATTTTATGGATGAAACCCTTCTACGGCCGTTTGTTTCTAGGCACTTAACTTTATGGCCATCCTGTCTCACTGTGATACGGCGTCCTGCTCCTACTCAGCCCTTTAGACGACAGGACCAAAGACCTTAATGATTATGTGCCTCCTCCTGCCAGGACAGGAGAGACGGGAAACAGACATGAAACAGGCCAAATCCAGCCTCATTTCTAGAAACAGGTGGCTTTTGGGAAGTGTGTTACTACTTGTCATCTACAAGAGTACTTTGGTCACAAGATACTTCACAGAGCACGGGGAAACTGAAGTGCAAAACTACTCTCTAGGACCAAGGGTGTCCTGGCCCAGGGGCTGGCAAGATGCAAGGAAGATTGCACATGGTGGGGCTGGACACAGTAAGCTGTCAAGCCCCGGACCTTTGACATGACTTAGAATCACAGGACTGTGTCCCCCATCCTGGGGTTCCTTGCTACAGCAAGCACATTATGATGTGACCTGTACAATCTATCTACACCAGGAGGAGGACATGCAGCCTGTCAAGCTGCTTGATGTAAAGTAATAAAAAGGCTCATCTTTCAGTGTCATATCTTCCTGCCTTTTCATTCTGTAAGGTGACTGATGCGGAGGCTGAAGCTCCAATACTTTGGCCACCTGATGCAAAGAGCTGACTCACTGGAAAAGACCCTGATGCTGGGAAAGACTGAGGGCAGGAGCAGAAGCGGGCAACAGAGGATGAGATGGTGGGATGGCATCACCGACTCAACGGACACGAGTTTGAGCAAACTCTGGGAGATGGTGAGGGAGAGGGAAGCCTGGCGTGCTGCAGTCCATGGGGTTGCAAAGAGGAGGACACGAATTAGAGACTAACCAACAATAAAGAGGCATTCTGGTTCACACAGGTTGATATACTTGGTTGCCGGGAACCTCCCAAGGCCAGGCACCTATCACAGTGAGTCAGCAAATCTGGAAGACTAGGTCCTAAAGGCAAGGGAACCACAATGGCCCCCACAACACCCCAACCTGGACTACGGTTATGCATCAGTGTAATGCCACCTGGGGGGCCTAATGGAAGACAGCTCAAGAGACCAAGAGGTAGCTCAGCATCTCACAGATGCTCATGTTTCAAATCCATGCCAAGTCTACAGTTCATCAGAGAAGTTAAGGCTCCATTTTGTAACAAGCACTATTCATATAATGTATACCATTAAGGATCTCAAGTTTCTTAGAATCCATCCATATGCTTTGGTGAAAAAAACCCAGTCCTTTAAATCTAAAGTGGGCTGCCTACTTTATTCTCTGCATAAAGCTAAGCTTCAGTCCAGCCTGAATTACTATCATATTATTATTTACAAGCCCTCATGCCTGCACGCAGCATCACAGTTTACATAGAACTTTGACATCTCACATATCATTTGATCCTTATAATTCATCAAGATAGGGGCCACTGTCCTCATTTACACTTAAAGAAAAAGACTCTGAGATGTCCTTTGAATTGTCAAGTTCACAGAGGTAGGCAGGTGCGGGGCTGGAACAATACCCTCCGAGTCTTCTGTGTTACAACAGTCTGACCTGTGTGTGAGTTACTAGCTGGCTTCTTTAAAGAACCAGAATATCATGAGCTACTTTTTCTAGAAGCGTTTAACTTAAATATAGAAACAGCTAACTTATCAGGCCTGGAACCTAATCACGTCATTCTGGTGCTCACTGACCTCTTCGCGGGCCCAGCAATCTAACCACAGAACTCTCTGTCCATAATCGGGAGGAGCAAAGCACGGTCTCTCCTCTTCAGAAGAAGCTACACTCCCTGATAAACCAATGACAAGCCCATCTATATTCTCACTGCCCTGCAAGCTGGAAGCCTGCATGGAGACACAGGGAGGTGGACCATGCACATGGCCTTCAGAGCCAAGGCAGCCCTTCCCAAGTCAACGGCTCAGCCTGTGTTTCCTCTGGCCAGGGGCTCTGTGAGGGTAGCTCTGTCAGATAAGACTTTGGGGCTTAGCAACCTCTCCCACTGCTGCACAACACCCTTTGGAGACATTCAGAGACCAGCTGTGTAGGGAGAAAACAGAGGAGAAAAAAAAAAAATGAAACCATGGGTAATGTGGTCGACCAGAGCAGGGGTGGGGGGCAGAGGAGAGTGACAGTTACGTATGGGAAGAAGAACGAAACCGAGGTGCAGGTATGAAGAACGGCCTCCCTCTCCCTTAGACCCACTATTTAGTAGCATCATTTCCCAAGCCATATTAGTAGGTTCCCATTTAAAAAATAGATTGGGGAGGATACACAGAGATTGAAGATCACATCCTCCCCAAATTCAAACTGCTAGAACATGGAGTGCATTTTCTGTAATACCTGTAAACATTCTGTGTAACTATACAGTATGAAGTAGAAAAGTTTGGGGGGAAAAAAAAAAAACTTATCCCTTAAAGAGTCTACCAAGAGTTCCTCCAAATACCCTCTTGAAATCCTCAGTCCTGGGTTACAAGACTCCCTCGAGATGCAGCCAGCCAGCCAGATGGCCTGTGGTCTACACGCAACCTGCTGCCTGAACCGCTCCCCTCCCCCCCCCCCCGCCCAGGTCTCCAGGTCCAAGTTTAGACCAGTCCACCTCTGGCTGCACAAAAGCTGTGTCAGGGGCCCACCTAAGTCCAGCTGGAATCAGGCTAGATTAGACCAGCCCAAGGGTGACGTGTAGCCTGCCAGGGGGATAGATACAGACTTGGTGATGGTACAGACTAAACAATTTTAAAGACAGCATTTTAACATTTTTCACTGGTTGTCTCTGCACATTCCATCTGTTGCTGGGAGCCGTGGGGGGCAGACTGTTGACCTTGGTGAAACACCTGCCTGTATCCAATGTGGTCCCTATGTCTTTCCCACTTTACCAACCTCTATTTTTGATCCTGTGTGGGGCCCCAAAATGTTACTGCCCACTGGCTGCCCATCACCATCAGTCCTGGGTGCCAGCACACAGGGGCATCCAGCCACACCCTATGCCACAAGAAGGCTTTTCAGCTCTGGCTGCGGGAGGGCCCTGGGATGCCGTGACAAGGATGAGAAGGATGCTGGGGTCCCGAGCTTCCGAGGAAACCAGGCCCTCCCTGCCAGCTGGCCCAGAGACACCTACCTGACACTCCACATTGCAGTAAAATGCCTGCTTGCATCTTCCACATTTGGACAAGCCTTCTTTCCTTAAAAAACAGAAAGGGCACTGTAGTGGCGAGAGGCAGAAAAACGTGAAGCTGCTCATTTTATCATGCAATAACAGCCGCCATCTGGTTCGAAAGCAGAGCCAAGAGTCACCTTACCTTGCTCTCCCACTGCTACATGGGATTTTCCCAAAGGAGAGTTTGACCAGACTCAGCCCTTGAGTGGGAATGAGTTAGTCAAAGGGGACTAACGCTGCCACTGACCGACCCCGACAGCATGAAGGGTACTTTCCAAAGAGACGAAGGACATGCTCTCTGACTCGTGAGCCTGGCCTGGGACACCACAGCTGTTAACATCAACCTGCACTATGACTCAATGCTTTGGGGCAAGTCAGAGGCTCTTGTGTCCTGTTTTTCTCAGCTGCTAGAAAGGGACAGAAATAAACAAAGCCATCTTGGAAGCCTGGTCTGTAAAGACAGAGGACTGGGGTCGACCTATATTGCTGAGAACACAAAGTGGGTGACAATCTTTAGTATTTAGGGATGGAGCGTGTCAGTAACAAATGTCTGAGAAGCAAAGTTCAAAAACAACGCTACCCAGCAACTGGAGGCATATTCTTAAATAAAATACCCCTGGATCTGACTGGTACACACATCTACCTTGTCTGTATCCCACTGAATGATTCTTCTGCTTTGTCATAATTAGGTTAGTCCTCCCCGTTCATCACCACAGAATTCATTTTCCTGCTTCTCATAGGGGACAGGGACGTTGCTATTCCCCAACTGTTAGATGCTGGTGTGTTTGCTGCATTAGACAAGCCATGGGATTTTTCAAAAGCTGTGAAGCCACTAAGTTAAACCGCCTATGACAGAACCCTTCAAATTTTTCTGAGATGGGGAACAACCACTTCGTTAAATGAGAGTGCGATCTGTAAAGCCCGCTGTCTGCTTCTCACTGACCACCCTGAAGCCAGCTTTCCAATGTACAGAAATGCTGGTGCTGCAAAGGGCACTCTCGCTTACTGCCAGGGGTGTCCCCTCCCCTGCCATGGAGCCCCCTCACCCCAACCCCATCTGCAGCATGCCCGGAGGGCTGACATTGCAAGACATACATATCATCACGCTGCAGAGTCCTCCTCCGCGTCTTCTCAGAGAGTGGTAGTCACCACACTACTCCCACGGAATCGGGAAAGGGTTCCAAAAATGCTACTGTTGGAACGAAACTGGCTGCCTTGCAGTTTTCATGACAGTGCTTGGATTCCAAGCAGCAGGCTGAAGAATTGTGTGGGAGAAAAAAACGCAGCTCACAGTTGAGGTATAAATAAATATTCCGAGTTTGCACATCTCAGTGGTTCAAAGAGGAGCCCACTAATTTGGCTGAGTGCATCCTCTGGCCTGAAATACCCTCCGAGGATACATGTGGATGAGATGGCCGGCCCTGGCGTCTCCTGCATTTTATGCCAAGGGGGAAAGGACAGACGATGTGCTCAAAGACAACTGTGAAGTGACTAGTGAGCAAGTGCTAATTGACAGGCACCGTGAAGGAATGCCAAAGGGATGGAAAGAGCAGACGGGCAAAGCTGCAGAGGGAACTCTGAAAATTCTTTTCCAAAAGACGTGTGTTGGGACCTGGACAATGGATGGGTAGATGCCACCCATAACAATGTCCATCTGAAACAGCCATTTGGTGACGGTTGGTTTTGCAGGGGGCGAGGTCATAAAACCTCTCTGAGAATTTAAAGCTATTAACTCTCCCCAACAACCCAGCTTATCCCCAACCCTCAAAGAACAACAGAAAATGTTGTGAAATTTTGAGGGCTCACCAGCCACCTAGAATCTATGCACAGACTAGTGAAGTGTCTCTGAAACCAGAATTAAGACCCTCGATATAACAGACCAGGAAACTATCACAAAAAAATGTCTTTATTAGCTCTACACCATACAAAAAGAAAACAAGGATTATATACAGAGATCTTCCACACATAGATGTGAGCAGTAAAGCTAATATGAAACCAAGGTTTGTTTTCAGCTTGTTTTTGGCTTGTTTCGGATATTACCAAGGTACTATCCCAGGAAGGAAAAAAAAACTGGGCTCTGGTGAACGCAGGAAGAACTCTATTGGGGTTTCATCAAAATAATAGATCTCCCAAAGGCCAGGCTTCATTCAGCCTGGCTAGTCACCAAGTCCACGGCCACAGACAATGAAGACCAGGAAGAAAGTGCTAACTTGTCAGGAGGTTACATAATGCCAGTGGTTCTTGAGGTGTGGTCTGTAGATTACCGGAGGCCCACAGGCCCTTTCAGGGAGCCCGTGAGATCAAAACTATTTCCAGAATGAACTACTGCCTTTAGGGTCTTGACATTTGTGCTCTAGAAAGTGAAGGGTGCCCGGAGGGTGAAACCTGCAAGGTTTTGAAGTGAAATGAAGTGAAATTCGCTCAGTCGTGTCCAACTCTTTGAGATCCCATGGACTGGTACATGGGATTCTCCAGGTCAGAATACTGGCGAGGGAAGCCTTTCCCTTCTCCAGGGAATCTTCTCAACCCAGGGATCGAACCCAGGTCTCTCGCATTGCAGGCAGATTCTTTACCAGCTGAGCCACAAAGCCTTTGGTACAAATCAAAGCAGCGAGTAAGTCGTCACTGTATTCCTCCCTTCCACATGCTCACAGTCAGGGGGGAAAAGCCAGTTTCAGTAAAGAATACCCCTAAAGAAATCTAAACTGTGATACAAATGAACTTACCTATGAAACAGACTCACAGACTTAGAGAACAGACTTGTAGGTGCTAAGGGGTAAGGGATGGACCCAGAGTTTGGGATGAGAGAATGCAAACCATTACACGGTGGTGGCAATCTCACTAAGTTGTGTCCGACTCTTGCGACCCCATGGACTGTAGCCTGCCAGACTCCTCTGTGTGTGTGTGTATTCATATACATATATAACTGAATCACTCTGCTATATAGCAGAGATTAACACAACATTGTAAACCAAGTAGATTAAGATAAATTAAAAAAAAGGATGTCCCTAATAAAGCCGTGTGTGCATGCTCAGTCACTTCAGCTACGTCCAGCTCTTTGTGATCTCATAGACTGTAGCCTGCCTCTGTCCATGGGACTCTCCAGGCAAGAACACTGGAGTGGGTTGCATGCCCTCCTCCAGGGGATCTTCCTGACCTAGGGATCACACCTAAGTCTCCTGCAGTTCCTGCATTACAGGTAGATTTTTTACCACTGAGACACCCGGGAGGCCCACTAACGCAGGCACAAATGTTAATGTCCTTGAATCGTGAGTCTTTGGTATGTATCATCTCGGCACCCTGAGATGAAGGGGGCAGAAGGCAGGAAGTGTTTCTGCTCCTACTGAAGAATGAGGGTTATCTCAAGGATGAACTCTTGGCCATCCCTGGAGCTATAAACTGAACGTGCCACTGTTTTCTTGAAATATCACTTTTATTAAGAAGAACAACTTTAGACAAATTGGCTGTTCAGACTTGTGTATTTGGCAGGTATATTATGGAAATAAATGAAGTGAGTCCATCACATCAAAGAAAACAATTGGCAATATTTGTTGCCAATGATAAAATGTGGGCTCTTAAGCAAAAATTAGAATTTTGGAACACATGTATCTGCTACCCAGAGTTTGACAGTCTCTCATCTGAAAGATTGGTGATGGTTTTAAAAATTGTGGGGGTTTTTTTTTGTTTGTTTGATTTCGTGGTTTGATGAAATAAAGTTTTAGGAGGTCTATATAACTGAGTGAACCAACGTTTTCCAAATGACCAGAGTATGATGTTTAAAAAATTACACATGACTAAAAGAGTCATTCAAAGTACAAGACAGACTAAGGGATTTTATGTAACAGAGTACATAAAATTCAGAGACATGGCTTCAGAGTGCACGTTACAACTAATATTTAAGACAAAAATCACTTCACTGAGTTCTAACGGTCAATCAAAGAATATCCACAATTAACTGAAAAGGCTTTTAAAATACTCCTTCCCTTCCAATTACACACCTATTTGAGGCCAGATTTCCTTTGCATATGTCAACCAAAACTACATTACATGCCAGACTGAATTCAAAAGCATATCTGAGAATCCACTTGTATTCTTTAACCTCTCATTAAAGAGATTTGCAAAACTGTAAAACACCACTCATTAATTATTCTCATTAATTCTTTTGTCTTGAAGAAGAGTCCTCATTTTAAAAAACAAGTGCTTTATGATATTTTCTATTTTTAATTATAAATATGGTAAATACTGATAAATATCTCAAACAAAAAAGCTCTTTGGAGTTCTCAATTTTTATAGGTAGAGAGGGATCTTAAGAACAAAAAGTTTGAAAACTGCTGATTTCTTCTAATCATTCCATCAGCTCTATGAAGAGGTTATTATTCCAGCTTTTCAAATGAAGATACTGAAGATCTTAGAGGTGAAGTATCTAACTCAACATGGCCATTCAGCAAGTTGGTAGCAGAATCAGAATTCACACATCAACGGAAATATTTTGTCTCCATCATGCAAAATATCCTTCCTTGAGTATGATGACATGATCAAGGAGCATATACTACAGCAAACAAAAATAATCTATGTGTCTAGATAAGGTAATTCAGTTCAGTTCAGTTCAGTCGCTCAGTTGTGTCTGACTCTTTGTGACCCCATGAATCACAACACACCAGGCCTCCCTGTCCATCACCAATTCCCGGAGTTCACTCAGACTCACGTCCATTGAGTTGGTGATGCCATCCAGCCATCTCATCCTCTGTCATCCCCTTCTTCTCCTGCCCCCAATCCCTCCCAGCATCAGTCTTTTCCAATGAGTCAACTCTTTGCATCAGGCGGCCAAAGGATTGGAGCTTCAGCCTCTGCATCAGTCCCTCCAGTGAACACCCAGGACTGATCTCCTTTAGGATGGACTGGCTGGATCGCCTTGCAGTCCAAGGGACTCTCAAGAGTCTTCTCCAACACCACACTTCAAAAGCATCAATTTTTCGGCGCTCAGCTTTCTTCACAGTCCAACTCTCACATCCATACATGACCACAGGAAAAACCATAGCCTTGACTAGATGGACCTTTGTTGGCAAAGTAATGTCTCTGCTTTTGAATATGCTATCTAGGTTGGTCATAACTTTTCTTCCAAGGAGTAAGCGTCTTTTAATTTCATGGCTGCAATCACCATCTGCAGTGATTTTGGAGCCCCAAAAAACAAAGTCTGACACTGTTTCCCCATGTATTTCCCATGAAGTGATGGGACCAGATGCCATGATCTTAGTTTTCTGATAAGGTAATAGCAGTAAGTAAATAAGTGTCAGTTGTTCAGTCGTATCAGACTCTTTGTGACCCCATGGACTGTAGCCTGCCAGGCTCCTCTGTCCATGGAATTCTCCAGGCAAGAATATTGAAGTGGGAAGCCACTCCCATCTCCAAGAGGGTCTTCCTGACCAAGGGATCGAACCTGTAATAGCACTAATGAAGAGTAAATAAAGGCATTCTTTACCCTCATCTGCACAATGTCCTAGCTCCAGTGGAATCCTGTTAATGCTGCTCCATGCTGTACTTGGCCACTCAGTGTGTCCAACTCTTTGTGACCACATGGCTGTAGCCCGGCTGGCTCCTCTGTCCGTGGGATTCTCCAGGCAAAAATACTGGAGTGGGTTGCCATGCCCTCCTCCAGGGGATCTTCCCAACCCAGGGATTGAACCCAGGTCTCCCGCATTGCAGGGGAATTCTTTACTGTCTGAGCCACCAGGGAAGCCCAAGGATTCCAGAGCAGGTAGCCTATCCCTTCTCCTGTTAATGCTACTTGGCTTCAAAGATACAATGGGAAGAATCCAGTCATTTCTGAAAATGAGATCCAGGAAGGGGAACATCCCCACAGAGGGTCTCTTAACCAACTATGCCAGAGGACTCAATGTCACCTGAAGTGGACTGGAATTAAAATAAGGGCTGATTTTGTATTCAGCCTGTGCAAAGAAGGTCCCTCTGTCTCATTCAGGGAGTAAATTCAGGCAGTAAATCCAGGTGTGTTCGCAGACAGACACTGGGCCAGTCCACATGGGATTGCGTCCTCTGGGAACTGGGTGATAACACACTGCAGCTTTCAGAAAGGACAGAAAAGCCTTGCCTGGCTCGGATGCAGATGTTACTGTATATGTGCTTATGGGGTCATCTACCTGGCTTACCTGTGTGAATATCCTTCACAAAGATTCTCCCGGCCAGACTGCCTTCAGTGGAGAGAAGGAGAAAAGCTAAGCCAGTTACTGACAGCGAACAGTTTAAGAATCTCCTTTGGTCTATTTGGTAACAGCAGTTCTCAGTGAAATGGGGTAGGGATGGGAACTCTGTTTAAACTACCCAGATACGTGCTTCAGTTCTTCCCATAGCTTACACAGGGCGAAACCCACACGGTCTGTAGGTCTAATGGTAGAAACCCCGATTACAATGTGCTGAGCTGGCTCATGCGGGTGTGTGTGCTTCAGAGAGCAAGAGAGGGTTTGTGTGTGTGTGTATGTGCTTCAGAGAGCAAAAAGTAGAGCTCCTGAGAGTCCAACTACTGCTGACTGCAAAGTTCAGCCAGAGAGAAACTTCATATGGGATATCCATTTTCACTGTCGAATACACAAGGCTTTTAGAATAAACTCTGTGCCTGCAGAAGACCCAGCTGTAAAGCTTTCATTTGCAATGTAACCCGATCTGAATTGTCCAGGAGGTTTGGGGAAAGACTGCAAAACAAGGAACAGAAAACTGCCCTCCGTGACAGAAGAATAAAGGTCATTCAGAGGAATGAAGTGAAATAACTGAAAAGGAAGGGAACGAAAGGAACATTAATGGTGAAATCACGCACAACCTCTCAGAGCGGTTCTCAGCTTCAGCTGCCCACGCCCGTCTGGGGCTGGGTCCAGCTAGTCTCATCAGACTGGTTTGTCCTGGGAGTTTTAGAAAGCCACCCAGGTCAAATGTGCCTCCATAACACACAACTGCTGGTCTAGGCCTATGGTCGTCCATTTAGGTTGAGAGTTTTCGAGGGCAGAATTTGATGAAGAGTGTTGAAGCATTCTTCTCTGCAGTCCAGACTGCTTACAATGTAACTCTTCTTAAGAATGACTCACACACAGGATGGATTAGGTGGTTTAACTACCTTGATGATGGATGGATAGGTCGGAATAAAGTGCCAGACACTGTATTTTCTTACTATGACAAGCAAGTGTTCTGGAAGCCAGGCTCAGCTTTCTTTCCACCTCTTCCTGATTCCTGCTTCACAATGCAGGATGACTGTGCTGGGCTCCTTTTCCTACTTCCCTCTCTCAAATCCTTTTTCCTTCTCATGCTTGAGTGCTATGCGATCTTGGGCAAGTTAGTCATCCTTTCTGAACCTGTTTCCTCCACCATAAAGATATAGTTTCTATCTCGCAGGTTTGTTATGTAAATTAAATGAAAAAATATAAGCGAAGCCCGCCACTACTACACTTCTAATTAGTCTTCATACTTTTGTGTTTTTTTTTTTAAGTGATGTCAACTCCTGAAATATCTTCAGTACCATCTTGCTCAGACTCATATTTAGAGGATTTATGCTTCTAAAGCCTTTGTTTTACAGGCAAATATCTACTTTGCTGTGAATGGAAGGGCTCTTTGAACTTAAGAAATGGTTCCATCCACAAAAGGAGGAAAGAAATGTGACAGGAAAATGCAAGTGTGTGATTATCAGTGGCTGAAACAGAACTCAGAAGACACGCTCCTGTCATTTTCGACAGGAGGAGACACGCGCAGTGATTAATTTTCTTGCTTTTAAAATTTGGAAGCCGGGAAGATCAACAAGTCAGGATTGTAATTAACAACTCCTGCTAGTTAATGCATTGCCGCAGGTGCTGCAGGTCCAGATAAAAAGGATTTGATCCTGTAAGCTCCCTCCTTTCTGCTACTGAAATGAATGCTTTGTGGGTTTTCCCCATGAAAGAGAATGATACTGGCATGGAGTGGGTTTGCAATAACAATTACTTTTAACTAACGATGATAGAAGAAGTGACAAGGAGGCTCTGTTGAACAGAGGCAGCCCCGGCCAAATGAAAAAAGAAAAGGAAAAAAGCCCCAGCGGCACAATATAACTTCACCATGGGTTGAAATAAGACAATCAGAAACAAAGTTAGCCTCCCACCCAGAGTGAGTGGTTCCACTAGCAAATTTTTATTGGAGAGAAATAAAAATTGGAGGAATTGTGGCAGAACCCTATTATAGCCCTGGTCAGGTGACAAGGATAATACTCAGGGTATGGGTTTTTGTGTAACCCTGAAAGATGCTCCATGTAGCACTTTAATCCACAATGTAACAGTGAA
Source organism: Capricornis sumatraensis (assembly GCF_032405125.1). Classification (NCBI taxonomy): domain Eukaryota; kingdom Metazoa; phylum Chordata; class Mammalia; order Artiodactyla; family Bovidae; genus Capricornis; species Capricornis sumatraensis. Next base: position 76,518,290 of record NC_091082.1, read on the forward strand.
ACGGGACCACGTGCTGCGGGAGCTTCTTCCCAGAGCAGGGCTGAACCTTCCCCCCAGGGCATCTGGCTTTGTTCTGAGGCTTGTTAAAAGTTAGAGCCCAGGGCCTCCAGGGAAGCAGGAAATATTTAGGGCAGTAAGGTAGCAACTAATAGGTTTTCCCAAATGTTGGAACAGAAGCTGTGATTTACAAGGAGAAAGAGGAGGCTTGGTGGTCAGCACTGAATAGTTGGCCTTATCATAAAAATGATGACCCTGGAGAAATGGAGTGACACAGGTCAAAGGGCAGAAAGTTTCGGCTGTAAGGAGAAACAGGTCTGAGGACCTACTGGACGGCACGGTGACTACAGGTAATAATATAGTAGAGTATGCTTGAAAGTTGCTGAGACTTGAGCTTAAACATTCTTGTCACACAAAAGGAAGTTAGCTATGTGAGAGGATGGATGCGCTGATTATCTTGATCTTAGTAATCATCCCACAGTCTCTATGTACACTTTACATACAATCATATCTGTCGATTTTTCCTCAATAAAGCTAAAAAAATACTGTAGACATGACTCTCCACATCACTGACTCATGAAAATCAAACTCAGCAATGAGAAAACAGTGAGGATGCTGATTTAAGATTTGTTTCAGTGAAGGCTCTAGGGAAGCCTGGCATGCTGCAGTCCATGGGGTCGCAAAGAGTCGGGCACGATTGAGCAACTGAACAACAGCAAAGACTCTAGTTGAGACAAGATCCTCCTCTGCCTTAGAAAGAAAAAAAAAAAAACCATGAGGCTCACATACAGAACAGAGAACTACTGAGCCTATGGAACAGTGGCGATGACTCTTTTCAGCCACTGGACAGCACCTACAACCAAACCTCATCTTGCAGGCCCTGTAAAATCCCTAACAGCTGAAGCCTGCCCAAAGAACAGATGTGTGCGCTTTTAAACTGAACATTCTCCTCTGAAATTCTGTATATGAACTTCTGTGGGAGATCACAATGATGCTTCCTTGCAATGTGTCTTTGACTTCTCTGATGCTTACCAATGAGGAAGTCAAAAGGAAAGAAACAACAAACTCATTTTTAACTTATTCTCTCTTATAAGAACTGACCATAGGTAACAGCCACCATTGGGGAATGACGCAGCACCATTGTGGGGGAACTGGAAAGACCACTTATATTTTGTTTAGGTTTTAAGTGAAAAAAGCAGTAAGGGATAATTCCAGGCAGGGTGGAATATGGAGGACTTGAGCAGTCAAGATTCTGCCCTGAAGATAGGGATCAATGAAGTGTTCTGTAAGAATCTATAAGGATCCAAGAACGAACAGAGAAGGGGATGAGGCCTGCCCACAGAGCTGTTTGTAAAATAAGACTGCAGAAATGAGACTGTTCATTGATTAAATATTTATTGAGGTCATGGACTATCAGGCCTCAGGCTAAGTGCTGGACCTGCAAGGTTGAAGAAGACCTGGTTCCTGTAGTCAAGTAGCAAGTGTGATGAAGGAAGTATGCAGAAGGTGCTACGGGTGCAAACACACGCATGTGTGTGTCCAAGCATGTACGCATGTACCACTATAAGCACTTTGGAGCTGCTGGAGTGAAATTAAGACCGCAGAGCAAACTGGACCATTGTGATGCCCAGCCTTGGGGGCACGCCTGCAGGCAGCCTTGAACCGACAGTGGCCTTCCACTGGGTCACTCTCTGAAGATGCACAAAACAGAACTTGGTGGTGGGCTGCTTTCCCCACTCTGTGCCTAGAAAATATTTAGCAGGTAGGAACCTCGGAAGGCCTGAACACGTGCTGAAATCAATATACTACTGAGTGAAATAAGTCAACTGTTAGTTTCTGAATCTCTACTACTTTGTGACCCTGTAAGTTTTTAAGGTGAAAAAAATCCTAAAGCTTTTGAAAGTTGTATTTAAAAATATGTATTCAAATGTATGAATAAACACTTCTAAATACAGTTGAATAAATATTTCTAAATACAACTTAAAAAGCTTAATGGATATACATGAGTTTGAGTAGGCTCCGGAAGTTGGTGATAGACAGGGAAGCCTGGCATGCTGCAGTCCATGGGGTCGCAAAGAGTCCGACATGACTGAGCGACTGAACTGAACTGATTCAAGTGTATGAGTAGACCAAATTCCATCAAATTCCAAAAAATGTCTACCCAAAGTGCTGCTGTTTTAACACAATGCAGGGATGCTACAGTTTCATTTGACCCAGTATTATCTGATCAGAGTTCTCCCTTAGTTTGCATAAGTCATGAACTACAGTGTGTGCTTAAACTTCTTGGTGAACAGTTTTATGACATACATACATGGATTATCAGTGTTTGAGGAAAGAAAGCACTGAACTCAAAACATTACTGCCTTTAACAAAAACTCTGCTAAAATGACAAAGTTCAAGGCACTACAGCATCAGCTAAAAATTGTCACTTGCTATCTGCTTCTACAAGGATGACATCACTAGCCACTGCAGTCGCTGACCTTGAACCACTGCCTGAAAGGAGTCCAGGGTGGAGACGAGGGGTGAGGCACTGTGCGCTCTGGGAAGAACCGGCAGAACAGGCCTTCAGATAGCTAGAAATTTTCAGACAATTTTATGAGCCCAACTTCTGACATCTCCTCGTATCTAGAAAAGCACTAAAATCATTAGCAGAGACATCTGCTGCTCGTGACTAGTCACAACCTTCTTGAGACTCTTTGCGACCCCATGGACGGTAGTGCACCGGGCTCCTCTGTCCATGCGATTCTCCAGGCAAGAACACTGGAGAGGGTTGCCATACCCTTCTCCAGGGGATCTTCCCTACCCAAGGATGGAATCTGGGTCTCCTGCATTACAGACCAGATTCTTTACCCACTGAGCCACCAGGGAAGCCCCCTTGGGATTAGCAGCAACCTTCTGCTGTGCGTTTCACCAAAATCAAACGTACGCTGAACTCCCCCACCCACCTCTTCAGAACAGGGCCTCAGAAGTATCTGAGAAGCTGTCTCTTGGGCAGTAAGTCCTCATTCTGCCCCCAAATAAAACTTAATTCACGACTCTCATGCTGTGCTTTTCTTTTCAGTCTACGGTGCATAAAATAAAGATGAATTAAACCTACTGGAAGCTTCATGGTGGGAGGGATTTTTGTTCCTTTTTTCCACCGGGATTCAGAACCTAGTGTGTGCTCAGTTGCTCAGTCCTGTCCGACTCTCTGCGACCCGTGGACTGTAGCCCACCAGGCTCCTCCATCCATGGGGTTCTCCCAGCAAGAATACTGGAGTACGCTGTTATCTCCTTCTCCAAGGGATCTTCCCGATTCAGGGATTGAACCTGCATCTCCTGCATTGGCAGGCAGATTATCACTGTACCACTTGGGAAGCCCAGAACCACAGTGAATGCCCCATAAATATAAATATTTGCTGAATATATTAAAAACAGAATCCCTGCCCTCAGACAGCTTAATCATTAAATGTCTCTTACTGCTGAGGTTTTAAGAACCTGTGACTGACAGTGACCGTCACTCTGCTCGAGATTTGTGTAACTGAGGAGTAAGAGATGTTTTCAGGTGGCACAAGTGAAGAAAATCAACAAGATCTGAGCCCAGGGCCCACATCCCTTGAAGAGCCTTTCCCGGTCCTCACAGACTCAAGACAAAAAACTCCTCCGGTCCAACATCTTTTCATTTTGTCACAGATGGCAACATAACTCTTTTCAAGTGCCAGGATATAAAATCCTTGAGATTTCTATTTGGCTCAGATGAAAAAGTGCATCCTGCTGTCAGCCAGACTTCCTTTGCACCTCCCTCCCTCAGGATACGCCTATGTCTTCAGGCCTTGGTGTGAAATTCGCTTCTCCTTGAGGGAATCGTCCTTATTCTTCCTCTCCTCCAAGTGTGACCACAGATTCCCTGGGCGATGAGATGTCCTGTTCATCGCAGTGGACTTGCAGATACACAGTGGTGTCTCAGCTATCACAGCAAGAATTTATTTTGGTTTCCAGGGACTATAAACTTGTGAAACAGAAGCACTTATGGATTCTTGGATGTACTCCTTTAAAAAGTGAACCCAATCCACTTGAATAATGCACATGCCATATTTCCACTCAGTCATCAGAAACCTTCCACTTAGCCCCTAGGTTTTATTTAATACATTGGCACAAGGAGTCCCATAGTATTTTTAAATTTTTGATGGAAGGAAAATATGAGACACACAGTTGGATTCTCAACAAATGCATGGACTAGAAAGATAAGTTGTTTCCTGAACCCTCAAGACACTTTGGTCTTATTTTCCTGCTAAATCGCATATCTCTGGCCTTCAGAGAAGTCTAGAAGAGATCCGATTTCCTTCTGTTCTATTGTGCTGGCGTGAACGCCTTTGCAATTGAAAAGGAGGCCTCCGAGGGTGGTAGGAACAGAGTCAGCAGAAGTTACACAAAGTGAGCTGTGTGGCTTTGTGACTGGTTAGAGCGCCTGTGCTAATGAGGCCAAGGTCATGGGTTCAGCCCCCTGAAAAGGCAGTTACTTCAGTCAATTCCCTGCTGGAGGACTGCACCCCTAAACTCCCACAGATTCACTAGAAATCCAGAGATGCGAGGGTTGGGATGAGAATGGGAGACTGATGGTGGTGTACAGAGATTGATCGCATTAATACAGATCCCTTGAGAGAGGACAGAGACCTCTAGTCCCAGAGTGGGCCCCTCTCCAGAGGCAAGGGGACGGCTCCAGAAGCGACTAACCTCCAGGCTGACCAGCGCTCTGTTGTGCTTAGTGGCTCCGTGTCTGACTCTTTGTGCCCCTATGGACTACAGCCCGCCAGGCTCCGCTGTCCATGGGGATTCTCCAGGCAAGATTACTGGAGGGGGTTGCCATGGTTGCCATGTCTTCCCAACCCAGGGATCAAACCCAGGTCTCTCACACTGCAAGCGGATTCTTTACTGTCTGAGCCACTAGGGAAGCCCAAGAATACTGCAGTGGGTAGCCTATCCCTTCTCCAGGGGATCTTCCCAACCCAGGAATTGAACCAGGGTCTTCTGCATTGCAGGCAGATTCTTCACCAGCTGAGCTACCAGGGAAGCCTCTCCAGAAGAGGGCTCGAAGCCTGCATCTGGTCAAATACAATCAGGGTGCCCTGTTCCTAGTTCCCTGGTGGTGATCAGGACTATATACTCATGGACTTAAAGGCAAGCAGGCAAAGCAGAGCCGGGCTGCCTTTGAGAGGAACAGGACATGGGAATGCAGAATCAGTAAGAAAGGAGAAATTTCAATCCAATTGTCCTGGCACAGGTCAGATGAAAGCAGTCCTCGAACTGAGAAATGTGATTACTTCCCTCCACGTCTGAAGTACAAAAAACAAGATGTGCGTATGGTGGGAACGACCTTAGTTATTGACGACTCCAGTTACAAAGGGATATTTGTAATTACTGACTGCCTCCTCGGGATGCAGAAATACAGCGGCTTAAAATTACAACGATTTCACGTTTTCTTTATATTGACAAGAAAAAGAAAGGGGATATGAACCTCAGGCAAAAGAGTTAAGTCTCAAACACCAAAATCAAGTAGCAACTTTCTTTGCAGTTTTCAAGTTCTATAAGATGAATTGATGCTTTTGAACTGTGGTGTTGGAGAAGACTCTTGAGAGTCCCTTGGACTGCAAGGAGATCCAACCAGTCCATTCTAGGGAGATCAGTCCTGGGTGTTCTTTGGAAGGAATGATGCTAAAGCTCAAACTCCAGTACTTTGGCCACCTCATGTGAAGAGTTGACTCATTGGAAAAGACTTTGATGCTGGGAGGGATTAGGGGCAGGAGGAGAAGGGGACGACCAAGGATGAGATGGCTGGATGGCATCACTGACTCGATGGACGTGAGTTTGAGTGAACTCCGAGAGTTGGTGATGGACAGGGAGGCCTGGCGTGCTGCGATTCATGGGGTCACAAAGAGTCGGACACGACTGAGCGACTGAACTAAACTGAACTGAAGATAACTTCACTGTCCCAGGTTCTTAGCAATTGTGAGTTCTGTTGTAAATCAGCTGCTGCCAAACTACAGCCCTGAACCCTGAATCTTCCCAAAGAAATTTAAGACATTTCTGAGCATCTTTTAAAGAATCTTTGGTCAGACAGTGCTTGTCCTACAGGAATACCATCCAGGGGCCTTTCAGCACAGCTGCATCATGAATTCTATTCCCAAACCATGTCTGTTTAACTTTGCATAGAGCAAAGTTCTGAAGAATGGGTCTGTTTAAGGAAAAAAATAGGCAGGAGTGGTTAACATCCTCATGCTGCCCTACCAGAGCACACAGAAACAAACTCTTTATATGTACCTATAAAGACAAAGATGACAAACTCCTTTTAAATAATTTGAACATATTTAAGAATATCCCAGACTTCCCTGGTGGTCCAGTAGTAAAGAGTCCATCTGCCAATGCAAGAGTCCAGTCCATAGAACCTGGGTTCGATCCCTGGTCTGGGAAGACCCCACATGCCATGGGGCAACTAAGCCCAGGTGCCACAATGACTGATGGTGAGGACTGCAACTACTGAAGCCCACGTGCCCAAAGACTGCGCTCAGCAACGAGAAAGGCACCGCAATGAGAAGCCTGTGCACCTCGACAAAGAGTAGCCTCCACTCACCCGAGTAGAGAAAGCCCGCACACAGCAACGAAGACCCAACGCAGTCAAAGTAAATAAATAAAAGTGAAATAAAAAAAAATAAAAATATTCCAAACTCACCAAAGGACTAGAGCCTCATATTTATTTTCACATTTCATCAGTTAATAGTGGACGATACAGAAGAATATATGCAGTTGTTATACAAATTCCAAACCGTTGGGATTTAAAAAAAAATTCCCTGAAACCGCAGCAGCATAAGATATAAATCCAAGAGAGATGAATCAATTGATTTTGCTGAACTTTTAGAAACGATGCATTAATCTGTTGCATTATCCACAGGGGCAAGGGGAAGCAAAAGAAAAGAGGTGATAAAAATTGTGTTCACCTGAGAAAGCAGAAGTGACTTAAGTCCTCTTGTCCAGGTGTGAACCACATGGTAGTTTCAGGTCAAAAGGGACAGAGATATGTGTGGCTGAGTCATGTAGATGTATGGCAGAAACCAGCACAATATTTCAAAGCAATCATTGTCCAATAAAAAATTTTTAATTAAAAAAAAAAAAAGGACAGTGAAGGAAAACCACACTCAGAACAGAAAGACACAGTTCCCTCCATGGAAAGGCTGGCCCTTAGGGGGCACTCAATATCTGCCCCCCAAAAATGTGAAATTCAAGGAAACAACTTTTCCAACACTCAGTTACTTCCTATGTAACACAGGACAAGGTCTTCTCTACACAAGCCATCCTGGGAGGATCAAAACACAAATGTACCTGGAAACGCTTTATGAGTTGCAAAGAGCAACACGATTTAAAGGAATATCATTTTATACGGGATCTTCAAATTTTTACAATCGAGAGGATATTGTGCAACTGCTTTTTGGAGGGAAAGGGGTTAGATGGTGGTTTTAACTCACCAGGGTTTTAATTTCACTTAGGATATCTATCCTGCTGCCAGTCTGCCTCTTTCATCTCAAATCGTTGCTAATCATGCCGCTTGGTCACTGGGCCCTGATACACCAGCACAGAAATGATGCTCCCTGCGTGTGAAAAATGTTCCTGTCCTGGCACTGTGCACACCTGAAGTCTTGCAGGACTGCCCCTTGCCACAGCTGAATCATGCTGAAGGCAGAGAGCAGAGCAGAGCTGTGGTATCCTTGCTAGGTGGAACATTCTGTTTTCCTCTGTTTCTTATTTCAAACCTTTGTTTAATTCCAGGGCAAAAGAGTATTAAAGTCGTTAATCATTTTGGAGCTACACAAGGCTCCTTAAAAAAAAACAATAAAGCTTTACCTGTGTAGGCTCATCATATCATTCTCATCAGGTTTTGGAAAATACTGAAAACTGATCCCAGACACCCATTATTTACGCAATTGAATGGGAGGTTGAGAACCGCTGCTTTCAACTCTGGGTCAACTTGCCATCTGAATGATGATTCCACTGGCCAACAAGGTATAATATTTTCTTCCCAGTATTCCCCAGCTCAACCTGACCGCCATAAAAATGTTCCTGAAATGAGAATATGTTCTCATACTGTTTAACATTTAGCCAACAGAGCTCATCAAACAAGTCCATAAAAGCAAGACACCGAGCCAATTGTGACACCTCCCGAGGGGTCTGGGTTGTACTAGGCACTTGACTTCCCTGACTCAGGACCAGCTCAGGAGGTGGGTGTTAATGTGCACTGCTTACAGATAAAGGAAGCTGGGAGTAAGTGCGTGCATGCTAAGCTGCTTCAGTCATGTCTGACTCTGTGCCACCCTATGGGTTGTAGACTGCCAGGCTTCTCTGTCCATGTGATTTCCAGGCAAGAATACTAGAGTCGGTTGCCACACCCTCCTCCAGGGCATCTTCCCCTCCCAGGGATCAAACCCACATCTCTTATGTCTCCTCCACTGACAGGTGGGTTCTTTACCACTAGTACCACCTAGCAAGCCCAGAGGGGCTAAATAATTTGGCTCAAGACAATCCATCAGGAAGGGATGAAACCAGAATTCCAACCCAGTCCATCTGGCCCCAAAGTCCCTCCTTTGCAGTCCCTAAATAAAAGAAAAACTTGAAATACTGAAATGTTGAAAATGGCAAACCAATATCTCATTATCTACTGTACAAATGGCTGAATTTTATATTCTTCAGTGTAAATTTTTAGAGGAAATCTGTTATCTGTGTGTGTGTGTGTGCGCGTGTGCCTGTGTGTGTACATATACCTTTTTTGGGGGGAACACCATGCAGATGAGGGGGTCTTAGTTCCTGGACCAGGGATGGAAACCTATGATCCCTGCAACGGAAGTGTGGATTCTTAACCACTGGACCAGGAGGAAAGTGCCTGTTGGCTATCTTAATCTTCCTACCCATTTCTTTAAAACACACGCAAAAAGATGCAGGGAATAGATTATAGGAGCATGTGCCTATAGAAAGTGCAAGTCACTCAATCAGGTCCAACTCTTTGGGACCCCATGGACTGTATAGCCTGCCAGGCTCCTCTGTCCATGGAATTCTCCAGGCAAGAATACTGGAGTGGGTTGCCATTCCCTTCTTCAGGGATTTTCCTGACTCAGGAATCAAACCCGGGTTTTTTGCACTGGCAGGTGGATTCTTTATCACTGAGCTACCAGGAAAGCCCTCTCAGATGGAACATGGGTTACAGATTTTTCTCTTTCTGAGACAAATACTAGCAAGTGTTAAAATACATTAAATATCAAGTGGAAAAGTGTGCCACAAAATACTGACCATACCCAACGTATGTGCTTGCATGCGTTGTGCGCACACACACACACAAAATCTGAGAGGTCTGATGAGGACAGCTCCCAACTTGAAGACATTTATATTTTTAGGAGCTGCCTCTTAGCAGCTGAGGCAAGATACACATCTTCCCAAGTGTCACCCTGAGAAAATGTGATACAGAGGCAAACTTTTGCCTGTGTTACCCTGACAGTAAGAATTCCACTTTGCTCTGACTTAAGAGACTTCCTATTATTTTTCCATTTGCAGAACATGCTTATTCTGAAAAACATCACTTCTTTTCCTTCAAAATAAGTCAAACCCTGATACAATTAATATGATAGGGAAGATCTCTGCAGGCTCATTTGCCTTAAGCAATATTATTTACCTTCAACTTCTGGCACAAGAAACAATATGTGCAGCTTTCTTTTTATGGCAGAGGAGGGGAAGTCATGGAAGAGTATTTGAGAATTTTGTTCCTATCCCTGGGGGAACCATGGGGACATACACGTGTGCCTCCAGTATAGCTGAACAGAATAATCTGTCCTCGGTCTATACGAACAGCTGACAGGGGAAAGAATGCTAAATCTTTGAGATTGATCTAGCCACTAATTCTAAGTGAACTGGATTTAAAAGAATCCACAGAGTGAGTACAAAGATATTTCTGATTTCACAGGTGTCATGATGTCATGATGTCATCATAGCCTGTGTGTTATTTTAGCTGATTTCAAATGAGTCCTCAGGGAGAGAGAGGAAAGGAACTGTGGGTGTTGACAGAAGTTCACCTAAGCCAGAGAAAAGCAGGAGGAGGTGCAGCGGTCCCTCCCCAGTGCAGGGGCAGCGCCGGAGAGGGGCCTAAGGCAACAGTGACACTAATGACTGTCATTCAGAAAAGGGGGAAACAGAGGCAAATGCCATCCCATAGGGCGGGGTGACTGGCCAAGCCGCACCTGGGGCACTTTCCGGTCCGGAGGTGAGGGCGTGTGTAGCAGGTACAGTTGGAGGCGAAAGAGAACCATCTCTCCGCTCTGCTGCTCCACTGCGAACCCAGCTGGATTTGATCTATAATTCACCGGAGGAGGAGTCTGGTAACAGACATCTGAGTGCCTACTAGGTGCCTGGTCCCGCAGTCTTCTCTGCCACGATGGATCCCAGGAATCACCAGGATCCCTGACGGAGGAGGGAGGCCCCTTCTGTGTGGGGTGACCTTGCTTTGCTCCTGCCACTCCAGACACCCACGCTGCTTCAGACTCTGAGCCACAGCGAGGCTCAGAAGATCAAGGGACCAGACACAGCAGCCTTTTTAACTTTGGGAAAACCCAATGCTCACTTCACTCAAACGTCGCAAAGTGGTGCCATGACCCTTTAGCTCTTGGCTCACCAATTCAAAGAGACACATCACATACAGCCCTTAAGCTGCCCACGGCATGATTCTGTGTCTAGTTCCTTTCCAGGTCCCCCCAAAGCGGAAGACAGCTCTGGCAGGGAGTCTGGGCAAGATGACTATAGTATTTAGCTTTTGTCCCTTCTTTTGCTCTGTCTTACCGTGGAATAAGATGAACATATCTCAGGCACTGAGTTCTTCGGTGTGTGTTGGACCGGAGACCTGTATTCAAAAGGTACCTGCCAACCTCAGGTGGGCTTAATCTAGCCCAGAAATCTCCACTTGGAAGATGAAGAAACTGAGGTTCAAAGAAAGGGAAACAGGGTCCGGGAAGGTCCCATGGCATAAACTCCAATGCCATGGTTCCTGCCTCAGTCCTTTTATTGAAGACTTGGCTAGGTAGGCAATGGGCAGAACTGAGAACATCAGATTTCATTTTCTTAACTGTAAGCGTGAATATACATACTTCTATGGGCAGTAGTTCTCTCCCCCTTAAAACTGAAAGCGTTGCATTCACGCTTTCTAAGGGTGCCTTTAGGTCTGAAATCGTCATAAGGCTTGAAGATATAATTATGCGTTGGTGTATGTGAATATATACACATACACACACATACATGATTTGCTCCATTTAAATACCAATTCTAACCAGACGTTTTGCCTAATCCCCCAAGCAACCAGGTTTTCCCAACCCCAAACCAGGGCTAGATCCCGTCCCCCCGTTGCAGTCCCTCTGAACCCCGGATCGGTGCCCCCCTGGCTTCTCCCCAAACACCAAGCGCAGAGGGTGACAAGAAAGACAAGGGGCCACGTACTTCACATGAAATACGAAGTGTCATTAAGTTCCTCGGCGGTAACACGGCAAGCCTGCGGCAGCGCGGGGCTGGGGGGAAGTAGGAGGGCACAGATCTCATCGCAGGAAGCACAAGTGAAAGGTGACTTGTGCTGTGGCCGCTGCGCGAAACCTGGGGCCCCGCCGGCAAAGCGCCGAGTGGCCAGGGCTGGGGAGCAAGTCTGGCTCCAAGCCCACGTGTTGCAGGCACGACCCTGCCCTGGCGGGTTCGCACAGCCCGCCGGGGCCAGCAGGGAAACGTGCCGTGGTGCAGGGCGTGCGGCGGGAACTTGGCAGGTCTTGCTGAGTGCACGTGGCCCGGCCAGTCCCGGGTTGCAGGTCCCCTCCCGCTCCCCACCCCCGCCCTGGAGCCGCGGGCGCTAGGACCCCGCGAGGCGCGCGCACTCCCGCCCGCCCGCGCGCGCGGCGCCCCCCGAGCCCCTGCGCGCCCGCCGGCGCCGCCCTACCTGGCGAAGCAGAACTCGCAGTGGTTGCCGCGCTCGCTGACCGTGAGCACGTAGGCGTAGGCCGGGCAGGAGAAGAGCAGGTCCCCCACCTGGAAGGGCTGCAGGGCCCGCAGACCCCGGCCTTTGCCCGGGCTGCAGAAGCGCTCCAGCCCGCCGTCGCCCTCGGCCCTCATCCCGGTGGCCGGGCTGGCGCGGTGGGGGGGGAGCCCCGCGGCTGCGGCTCCCCGCGCGCTGTTATTGGAGCAGCGTCACCCGGAGCCGCGGGGGCGGGAAGCCGCCCGGCGGACGCGGCGGCCACCGCTTCCCCGGAAGGGACGGCGGCCCCGCCCGGCGCTCGCGCGCCCCCGGGAGGCGGGGGACCCGGCCCGGCGGCCCCGCCCCGCGCGCGGGACCCGCGCGCGGGACCCTCGCCCGGGGCCCCCGACTCGGCCAACTGTCGGCCGCTGCGGCCACCACCCGGAGCTGCGTCCCCCGGGGCGGCTCCAGGCAGGAGGGCGGAGGCGTGTGCGTCCTGGCGGAGGGCGCGGGCCGCGGCCGCGTTCCGGTGGGCGGGATGGGGTCGCGGTGGGGCAGGTACCCAGCGCCTCCCCTGGACCAGCCAGTAGGATGGCCCGCGCGGGGTTAATAGAAGTTGGCGGGGTTGGGGGGCAAGATGCTTCTCAACCTTCAGTTCGGTTCGTCTGTCCTTGTCGAAAACCCTAGAAGGAGTCCTCGGGGAACGCCGAAGGGAAACCGCAGTAGGAAACTGATGTGCAGAGGGTTCAAAGGTGCCTCCCCAAGGTGAAAGGTTTTTAGAGCCCAGTGTGACTCCCAGCAATCTCAAGTATTGATTGTGAACCTACTTTTTTTCCCTCTGCCCCTCCGGTGGAAGTTAATTACGTGGACGGAAAAGGAAGTGCACTGGTCAGGCTTGCTCACTCAGACTCTGCGTACAGGCAACGATGCGGAGGAGGCAGGAGATAACCTTGCAGTCAAGGAGCTTAAGACTTGCCCGGAGACAGTGCCGTGCTGTGGCCAGAGCACACGGCTAGGGATCGAATCGGCTTGACCACGCACTGTCATCTTAGAAAAGTCAATTAGGTTATGAGTCACAGGATTTTCCGTATGAGAAAGAAGGGTTTAATCTGTTCTGCATAGGAGTGTGGAAAGGCTGCAGTTGATGTGCGTGCTTAAGGACTCCGTGTATGAAGAGAGGGTTTAGCAAAAGCACGAATACTGAAACTGTGATCTCAAACTAGGTTGCCTGTGTAAGTTCAGGAGTGGTTCAGCAAAGGGTAAGATCAATGTGATTTGAGTATGTCATCAGAATTTTTGACCCTTCAGTAAAACTCCTAAAATGAATAAGCCTCTGGCTTTCCTGAAGAGAAGAGTACATCATGGATACTCTCCCATTTAGACAGTTTAAGAAGCATTCACTGAGCACCCACTGTGGCCAGTCGGTGGGATAGAAAGAGGGGCAAAATGTGGGCCTGGGCCTTTTCATTGCATACATTCACAATCCTTATTGGGTGTTACCAGGTCAAATACTGGGCTAAGTGGCTTAAACACATTACCCCCATTAAATATGTAATTCTAACTGCCCAGTGAGTTAGGTGTTATATGTTTCCCATTTCCAAAACTAGGAAACTAAAACTCAGAATACTTTCCAAGGCTACACAGCTAGGTTGCAGAATTTGGTTTCAGCCTCCAGTCAGTCTGAATATGAGGCCCATGCTCTTAAGTGAAATGACCCTCTGCAAAGACAGCTCTCTGAGACAAGTGGTGTTATGGCGGCTTGTACAAAGCGTTCTGCAGGCAAACAGGCAGGAGAGGACAAACAGCGTGGAGAATGCAGGTTTGGTCAAGGCAGGTGCCACATTCACGTAACCTTTGAGCTGGGCATGGATGATGGATGAGACTTAAGTACAAAAGAAGAGGACAGTTGGCCCGGCTGAAAGAATTGCATGTGAAGACAGAGGGACTTGAAAGAAAGAATGGTGTATAGTTGCAACCTGCTGTGTTGAGTGGAGCCTGAGATCTCAGGGAGAGGACAGGAGGTGAGGCAGGAGCATAGGGAGGGCATCTTCTCAAGAGACGAGTTTCCTCCCAGAGGAGGTATGGGGGTCACTGAAAATGGTTAAGCAGAGGGGTGCGCTGATCAGTCCAGTGCTGTAAACAGTTCTGCTGCAGCTTCGCCGATACACTGGAAGGGAGGCGACTGAACACGGGACCACCTGTTAAGACACCACTGGACACGGCGGGCACATGACAGTCAATCTTGTAGGCTCAAGACGGGAACCAGAGACTTCCCTGGTGGTCCAGTGGCCAGACTCCAAGCTCCCAATGTGGGGGCCCGGGTTGAATCTGTTTGGGGAACTAAATCTCGTATGTTGAAACTGAAGATCCCACATGCTGCAACTAGGACCCAGCACAGCCAAATAAATAAATAGTGTTTTTTTTAAACCCCCCCCCCCAAAAAAAAGCAGGAACCATAAATATTCTAGAATTTGGGGGAATGGAAGAGGCTTTTTCTTACTAATGAGGAAAATGAAGCAGAGCTAGCAAGAGATTCCATGACATATTCATTCATCATTTAAATATTTATGATATGCTTACTGTGTTCCAGCAACAGTGATAAAGGCTTGTGATATAATGGTAATGAGAACAACAATAAAAAACTGACTTATTCCCTGCCCTCACAGAGCTTTGTACAGTCTGTCTGGCAGAGGAAGCGGACATTAATCAGATAATCACATAAACAAATATAAACTGTCAACAGTCTCAAGTCCTGGAGCAGTGCTTAGAGGACATGACCTAGTCTAGGAATGCTTTTCTGAGCACCGAAGAATTGATGCTTTTGAACTATGGTGTTGGAGAAGACTCTTGAGAGTCTGCCTGCAAGGAGATCCACCCAGTCCATTCTAAAGGAGATGAGTCCTGGGTGTTCTTTGGAAGGAATGATGCTAAAGCTGAAACTCCAGTACTTTGGCCACCTCATGCGAAGAGTTGACTCATTGGAAAAGACTCTGATGCTGGGAGGGATTGAGGGCAGGAGGAGAAGGGGATGACAGAGGATGAGATGGCTGGATGGCATCACTGACTCGATGGACGTGAGTCTGAGTAAACTGCAGGAGTTGGTGATGGACAGGGAGGCCTGGCGTGCTGTGATTCATGAGGTCGCAAAGAGTCGGACACGACTGAGCAACTGAACTGACTGACTGAGGAATGCTTTTCAGAGACAGTAATGACTGAACTAATATCTGAAGGATGAACAGAACTTAATCAAGAGAAGAGGAGGGACAAGCATTCTAAACAGAGGGAACAGCATGTGTAACCGAGCAGGACCCCGTGGGGCCTTCTGGGAACAGATCCCATGTCCCCCACCTGCCTCCTGTCTGTAGGAAAACTTTAGCCTCCCAGGCCTTCCCCAGGTTCCAAGGAGTAAGTTTAAGAAGTGAGAGAATGTACAAAAAAGGGAAAACAGTCAAGCAAGACAAAATAATAGTTTATCCATTAAATAAAGCCAAAATCATTTAGTTCCTCCTCAAGGGTTATATGGCAACTCACTCCAGTGCTCTTGCCTGGAAAATCCCATGGAAGGAGGAGCCTGGAAGGCTGCACTCCATGGGGTCGCTGAGGGTCGGACAAGACTGCGTGACTTCACTTTCACGTTTCACTTTCATGCATTAGAGAAGGCAATGGCAACCCACTCCAGTGCTCTTGCCTGAAGAATCCCAGGGACGGCAGAGCCTGGTGGGCTGCTGTCTATGGGTTCGCACAGAGTTGGACACGACTGAAGCGACTTAGCAGCAGCAGCATCAAGGGTTATAGGTAATATTCTGAGCCATCCTCTGGGCTGCTTTACAGATACTGAAATCCCTGTCAGGTGGAAGAAGTTAACTGCATGGTGACCATCAGCACATCACAGACCCCAGACAGGTTGGAACCAGGAGGTTGATGATGTTGACTCCAGATTACCTCCCTCCCAACTGATCAGAAGAATGTCTGCAAGTTGGTCGTACACCCCACAACCCCATCACCATTTTTAAAACCATTCCCTGAAAGCCACTGGGGAGTTCAAACCTTCTGGGCACTAGTTATGTGGACTTCTTGCTTGGTATCCTGCAATAAATGCTGCTCTTTCCTCACCACAACCTTGTATCAGTAGATCAGCTTTACTGGACACGGTGAGCAGACCCAAGCTTGGTTTGGTAACATGTGCAAAGTGTCGTTGGTTGGAAGAAGTGTGACCACAATGAAAGGGTGACTAGAGCAAGGCTAGAGGAAGAGTGTTCTAGATGATTTTAGGAGGTAAGTAGGTCCTGTTGGACAACCCACAGGAGTCTCCTCTGATTAAAAAAGCCTCTGACAGATGCCAGATTCTGTTAGATGAGCTTTATGTCAGTTACCATACCTAAATCGTATTCCCAAGTGGTGCAGTGGTTAAGAATCTGCCTGCCAGTGTAGGAGACACAGGAGACGGGGGTTTGATCCCTGGGTCAGGAAGATCCCCTGGAGGAGGAAATTGCAACCCAATCCAGAATTCTTGCCTGGAAAATTCCATGGAGAGGAGCCTGGCAGGCTACAATCTATATGGTCGCAAACAGTCGGACACGACTGAGCACACACTTACACCTAAATCAATTTTTATTACTGTGTTTCACTACACATGGATGTTGTATGTTAATGCGAGAATTATCTTAAACCTCAGAAGCTTTCAGATATACACCTACATAGGCAAATCTTGGATAAATTCAGTGACTCCACATAGTTTTATAACTTTCTGATTTCTGGCAGCTCTAACCAGCACAAAGATGAAAAGACTGGCATAGAAATGCACAATTACAACACAGTAAACAATGTGCCGTATAAGGATTCCTTATGCAAAGTAATCTGCTTGTTAACTTTTTACTGCGAGCCATCCTTTCCTCTTTCGCTGAGAAGGATTTCCAACAACTGAGCAAAACAATCATGTTAACTGCTGAATTGTCTTTCCAGGTGAGTGGTGGCAGGAACAGACTTATGGTGAGGATGGGTCTAATTTAAGAACACTGGAAAAGAAACAGCCTCATTTGAGAAAAATGCCTGTGCTGAACCCAAATGACTCAAGATGGAAAGATGGTCAGTTAAGTTTAGCCATTAATTTAGGAGCTTAGCTTATGAAGAAAACTGTGTTTAAAATAAACTGCCAAGGGATGGCAGCTCACCAGGGCAGCAGATCGGTGACAGCACTCTTAATGCAGCTCATGCTTGTCAGCCAGCCGCCACGCATTCTCGCATTCCGGGAGAGTCTCCATCCACCTTTTTCACTGCCTGCCACCCCACAGCTTGGAAAGAATGGAGCTTGAACGGAGCTTTTTGGGGACTTTGCCTCACCATAGCTCAGGAAAAGCGATAAGAAGTGGTAAGTTCACTTAACTTCTCTAACCTAGAAGGTGATCTGTTGAATAATGTATGAGTGAAATATCCTTCCGGCCACAGATTAGCACATGAAGGCCACAGCTCTGGCCTGGGGCTATAAAGCCTTAGCAAAGAAGGAATACCAATGAACACGGACAGTGGGCCCCTTGCCTATACCACCGTACCTCTGTATTCCGTGTATTCCGCTCATTGACTACATGTTCTTACCCTGTGCTAAATCCTTGTCGTACCATGGTGAAAAGACCAACACATGTGCAAGCCGTTCTGTAGTAGCTGAATAATGGCACCCAAAGATATTAGGCCCTGATCCCCAGAGCCTGTACATGTTACCTTATATGGTTCAAAAGGGCCTTGCAGATGTGTTAAATTGAGGATCTTGAGCTGGGCGATTATTCTCGATTGTCCAGATGGGCCCTCAATGCCATCACAAGACCCTTCCCACATCCCCAGAGGGGATTTGACACAGACCGACCCAGAGATGGGAGGGATGTGGCCATAAACCCAGGAATGCGGGACCTCCAGCAGAAACTGGAAGAGTCAAGGAGCAGATTTTCCCCTTGGAGCCTCCAGAAGGACTGTGGTCTTGCTAAGACCTTGATTTCAGCCCTGGGACACCAATTCCAAACTTCTAGGCTTCAGAACCTCGAGAATACATTTCTGTTGTTTCAAGCCACCCAGACTGCAATAATTTGTCCCGGCAGCCACAAAAAACTAAAATAAATTGTAATACAATAAAAGTGTTCACAGGGGGATTAACAAAGTGAAGTGGAAAGGCTTCACAGAGGAACTGACTTTTTAACTCCTCCTAGAAGACTGGGCTCGGAGAAGGCAATGGCACCCTACTCCAGTACTCTTGCCTGGAAAATCCCATGGACAGAGGAGCCTGGTGGGCTGCAGTCCATGGGGTCACTAAGAGTCGGACATGACTGAGCGACTTCCCTTTCACTTTTAAGTTTTCATGCATTGGAGAAGGAAATGGCAACCCACTCCAGTATTCTTGCCTGTAGAATCCCAGGGACAGAGGAGCCTAGTGGGCTGCTGTCTATGGGGTCGCACACAGTTGGACACGACTGAAGCGACTTAGCAGCAGCAGCAGAAGACTCGGCTTCCCTGGTAGCTCAGATGGTAAAGAATCCGCCTGCAATGCAGGAGACCTGGGTTCGAGCCCTGAGTTGGGAAGAACCCCTGGAGAAGGGAATGGCAACCACTCCAGTATTCCTGCCTGGAGAATCTCATGGACAGCGGAGCCTGGTGGGCTACAGTCCATGGGGTTGCAGAGTCGGACACGACTGATTGACTAACACTTTCACTTTGAGAAGGAAGACTAAAAATTGACCGAGGGAAAGAGGGGCCCACAAATGGGATTAAGAACCTGAAGGTATAAATTCCCTGGGGTAGGAGAGACCTTGACAATCTGGGGAGGTATTTTTGTCTTACTGCAGATGCTTGCATAGTTCTGACTATGTACTAAGTGCACTTTTAAAATAAAGTCTCACCTAATCCTCCTAACAACATTTTATAGATGAAGGATCACTATAAATAACTTGTTCAAGTGAACAGCGGGGTGAGGACTCAAAGCAGGCTGTGTGTAACGAGTCTGTGCCCTGGACCACTGCACCTCGCTGCCTTCCTGCTTGGCCCAAGCTGCAGCCTTAGGAAGGAGACCTTAGGTAAAGCTGGACCAGCAGGAGTGGCCCAATGATGAAAGGTTCTATAAAGGTTCTATAAAGTTTCTATAAAGGTTGTATAAAGCTGTGTGCCTAGGAGTTAGATGCCCTGTATGGTACTATGGAGCCAGAGAAGTTTGGCAAGCGTGATTCAATTGTTGCTTAAGGTCATTTTCACAGCTGAATCAAGGATACATTACAGGAGGGTGAGGACAGAGAGAGAAATAAGAAGTGTAATGCAGTCTGTAGCCCAGAGGAAGATGTCGCTGGCATGAACAAGGGCAGTAACGGAAAGAAGGGATACGGGTTTGGAGAACTTTTAATTAACAGGACCTGGTGCTAATAGTGCATGAAGGGAAAGGTGAAAGGGGAATTTGAGCCATGGAAAAATCTGTCTGATGACAGCTGACATCAGTTCCATTCAATCCCTCAAGTTCATTTACGTCCTGTGAGTATGTCACAAACAAGATCTTGTTATTTCTTTCTTCCTTTCCGCTATTTCTTGCTTAACCTCACTTCATTTCTATTCTTATGCCACTCCTTGCTGATGGCTTTGTTGCTGGATTATCACAGCAGCACTAGGCAGCCAGAGATCATACACAGCTCTGCATTTCTTTCTGAACCCCTGCCATCACCATCCAGTCTGCGGCGCTGACTCAGAGATGAAATGACATCGCAGAGCAGGACTGAGAAAACTCTTGGGCTCCAGGAGCCTAGGAACTCAGGAGACTCAGGGCTCACTCCAGTCATAGCAGATCCGTGGTGATGTAGGAGCAAGGCCTCTGCCCAGGAAGTAAGAGGGAGAACTGGAGAGAAAGCCAGAGGGAAGATGGAATGTTTGTGAAGGGGGCATGCATGTTTATTTCCTCCCAGGCTGCACCCTGAAGGAATGGAATAACGCCGTAAGAACCCCCATAGGTTTGAGAGGATTCAAAAGAGAGATAACCAAGGACCAGGGGTTCTGACATGGAGAAGGCAATGGCACCCCTCTTTAGTACTCTTGCCTGGAGAATCCCATGGATGGAGGAGCCTGGTGGGCTGCAGTCCATGGGGTCGCTAAGAGTCGGACATGACTGAGCGACTTCACTTTGACTTTTCACTTTCATGCGTTGGAGAAGGAAATGGCAACCCACTCCAGTGTTCTTGCCTGGAGAATCCCAGGGACGGGGGAGC
Source organism: Capricornis sumatraensis (assembly GCF_032405125.1). Lineage (NCBI taxonomy): Eukaryota > Metazoa > Chordata > Mammalia > Artiodactyla > Bovidae > Capricornis > Capricornis sumatraensis. Next base: position 76,538,507 of record NC_091082.1, read on the forward strand.
CGGGTGGGCTGCCGACTATGAGGTCGCACAGAGTCAGACACGACTGAAGCGACTTAGCAGCAGCAGCAAACACATCTTGCCTTAGCATCATGGTGCCACCCAAATACAAGACCCCACCCCCAAAACTGATAAGACATTTCTACCACCCCGGGGAAATGAAGGCTCCTAACACACTCTGTTCCAGTTTTTCAAAATGTTCTGTGCACTTATAGGTGAGCTTCATCTCTGGTCTCTCCCAACTCTGTGTGCCTTGGTTACTGCTGTCAAACACATCATCTCAAAAAACTGCTTTTTCTGTTGAAGAATGTTCAGTTGCTCCTTACTGGATATCGCATCAAGGACAAGCTCTTCTTCCTGGCTTTAAAAATTCTACCTCTGACTGTCATACTCAGCTTGAGTTCTATCTGTTCTGAGAAGCTGTCTCCAAACATTTCTGCCCATAATGATTTCCATTTCCTAAGGTAAGTCTTTATCTACCTGTACTTCCTGACATATAATCAACAACTTTATATATGTAATCAACAACTTTGTATATAACCCCCTGTAAGTCAAAAGGTCCTTAAAGGAAGACACTCTGTATCATATTTATTTGTAGTATTAATACTTGTTATGTGGTACATTCTGACACATTTTCTGAGTGAATAGAATCATATGTATTGACTTGGAGTGTTTACAAAGCAGACAGCCAGAGGCACCCGTGTATTTCTCACTGGCAAGCAAAGTTGTGGACTCAATAGAAATCAACCTCTGTTTCCAGGCTGGAGTGCAGCAAAAGCTTTCCTAATGCGAAATTTACAGTCCAAACACTGGCACCTCAGTCATATTGCATCATTTTTACTAGAGTCAGGGTTTCTCCAGAATAAGAAGGAGCAGAAAGAGAGCCAGAGAAAAATAACCAACTATTTGAGAGTCAGATGGATCAAGTCTCAAACTACCAATCATGTTCTCTTGTATCTGGAGTGAAAAAGAAAGAAAATGAGGCGGGAGGGTGGGGAGGTTAAGCTGTGTTTGTCCTCATGATGCAGGCAATATAGTGATTCTGACTAGATGCAAAAAATTGAGTGAAAAGGCAGCCCCCCAAAAGGGGTAGATTGGGAGTTTTGGGGTTAGAAGAGGCAAACTATTATATATTGAATGGAGAAACAACAAGGACCTACTGTATAACACAATGATAAACCACAATGGAAAAGAATATGAAAAAGAATATATATATATGTATATATATATATACACACACACACATATATATATAACTGAATCCCTTTGCTGTACAGCAGAAATTAACACACCACTGGAAATCAACTGTATATATTCAATAGAGTAAAGTTTTTAAAAAGGCAGCAAAAACCCAAGAAAAATCCCATTACTGACATAGTTGGTTCTGATCTAGACTTGTCAGCTTTTTTCTTTATCTCTAGAAAGTCTTGCTACCTTTTTTCCCCACTTGAAAAATGTATTGACGGTAACAGGTAACTGAGTTTAGAGGTTTTCCACACTTAAAGGTCTTGCTGAGAACTATTAGCAACTTTCTTATTGGGGGGAGGTAGTGGAGGAGGGGTGGTGGGTACAGAACTTGAGTTTGTTACCGAAGGCGCATGACCTTGAACAGCTCACCTGGAGCCAGAGTTCCAGGGCTTTTTGCTGCCTGTAAAGGCCCCTCTGATTTAGCTGAAGGCAGAAGAGTTCCCCAAAAAAGAGAGAGGAAATATGATGTTTAATGCCTTAAAGCCTGAGTCTATCCCTTTTATAGGCTTAATCTTTACACAGAATTTGAATACATCAGTATAGTTTATTGTTTTTTTAATAAGAGGGAAGAAAAGATTGGGAGGAAAAATGTCAATCACTGTGAATTGAATTCCTGAAGAAGAATCTGTGCAAAAGTGACTGTCATCATCTCCACTGTGAGCAGTGGCAACACTTTGAAAAAATCTTTGGTTTAGTTTTCTTTCCTATTAAGGGTGAACAATTAGTAACATTAAATGTTTATTAAATCATGCAAGTTTAAGGTAAATACAATGTATTTTTTTTTAAGCTGGGAAAAGAGGATTTATGACTTGGCTTGATAAAAAAATAAATGTATACAATAGTATTTTTAAATACAGCAAATTTAAGACCCCAATAGGTTTTTGAATGATTTTGGAAAATATATACTGGTCAAAAAATTTTCTTATCGAATATATTTTAAATGCTACTTTTCATGAAAATTTAAACATTCAGGCATTTATTTCACTGACATATTTCTGAAATAGAGCACTTTGAATGCACCAGGTGAAATGTTCTTTTTTTTTTGCTTTTGCTTCATTGCTAGTTTTCCTTCACCACAAGTTCTCTCTCTGATTTTTCCTCATCGTCAGAATTTTATAAATTGAAATCAGGAAAATTAAAAACTGAAAAAAGGACAGGTTAAGTGGAAAAAAGGGAAAATGATTGGTGTGGTTCTTACGGCCAAAGCGTAAATAAACTGAAGGGCTATGGAGACTTTCGTTGTTCGGTTATTCCCTGATAGCAGTGCAGAGGCTCTCTTGTGTGCTATGGAGGAGTCAGAGTTAAATTAGAGCCAGATCTTGTCCTCCCGGGACTTAGAATCTAGAGGAGGAAACATGTCATATCCTTAGAGAGCTGCAAAAGTCTACTAGAGTGTGAGCCTACTGAAGGTAAGGAATGTTGTCTGCTTTGCCCACTCACTGCTTTGCCCAGGAAGTGTCAGACACAAAGTGGGTGCCCAAGAAATATTTATTGGATAAGTGAATAATACAAGGTAGAGAGTGTTGAGCCATTTAAGAACTGTTAAAAAAAATTGAAATTGGTAATAGGAGAGATAGGTAACTTGCAACATCTGTAAAATTACACAAGTGTCTTACAGACAATTAAGCTGACATGTCACGAACAGAATCTCCTATGCATTGCTACTATTTTTCAAATCCATTAACAGCCCTGCCATTCTCTTCAAGGAAGACCATAAACACAGAAGTAAAAAAGAACATTATTTAACACGCTGCTCCTCAGTGAAATGAGGAAGTTAGACTATGTGAGTGTTTGTGGAGACAAATATCCAAGATCCTTTAAATGGCAGAATGGTTAAAAGTGTACACTTACCCACCAAACCTTTGATCATGGATATTACTGCCGAGGAAAGAGGTTGAGAGGAAAAATATAAAATAAATAATAGTGGAGGTGTTCTGCAAATATGACAAAACTTGTAAACACAACACATGAATGAGGTTTGGGAAACAGGAAGAAAAATGATTAGGTTCATTTTAGTTTCAGTTTACTGTTATTTAAATGAAATTCAACAGGAAAAAAAAATTGTCCTTTCCTAAATAATGTTAAACAGTTCACTTTCTTAAATCCTCTGAATTGCTTCTCCACAGCCTTCTGAATAGCTGACCAAATACACACAGTGTTTACCCTGTTTTCTTTTTTTAAACAGAGACCTCTTGACTTGATAACAGGCTTAAAAAGCAGTGCTAGTACCTGCTAAAGGCTTTGCCAGCAAAATGAGACAAACACGAACAAGATACTGCTTTTATTTGTAAAGCTAAAGGGACTTTCCTTGAAGGACTTTTAAAAAAATCTGAGATTAGGATCTTTTCAAGTTTAGAATATCTTTTCTTTTTAAATGATGGCGGCTATAAATGATAGAATATTTTAGGCAAAGTAAAAATTGTCAGCCTTCTGGGGATCCCATCACCTTTTAAATAAATCATACTATTTTCAGAAATTTAGAGGTATGAATGTTAAGAAGGGCTTTACAGTTTACAGAGACTACTTGGAATTATTCCTTAGTGTGGAAAATGGTGAGTCTTCAAATAACCCAGTGATAGGTATTCAGAATCTTGACACCTTGGTTTCCTTTATTTCCCTCTTGGTCATGGACCTTGGTGATGATCTGCACCATTTAATTTTCAGACTACTGGGGATCAAGAAATATCAAGCCATGTGCAGTTGAAACTATCATTTTTCAAGGGCATTAAAAAATTCATTTCTGTCCTTATTACAGTTTTATTATTTTTGGAAAAGTGATTAGGCATCTTTGACGATTTTACCATTTAACATTACCATTTTAAGCAAGGATTTACTGATACAGTTCTATTGAATCATTTTTTTTTTTTTTGGACAATAAGTGATTTATTTATGTTATCCAGAGTCCTTAGAATAAACTGTAGAAAAAAATCCCTAAGTCCACTGATTGTATTGTTCCATAAGCAATGTATATTAACTTTATAAAGTTTAGAAGACACATATAAACCCACTGATTGCCAGGTAAAATTTTTGTTGTAGATCCTTCCATACCTTTGTTTATGAACGTATACATATTTTACAACAGACATATGGGACCACATTATAAATGCTATTTTATAACCTTTTTTCAACTTAAAAAGATAAATCTCTTTCTATGACAAATATTTTCCTCCATCTGTTGTGATTTTCTATGATGTACAGCCATCCATTTAATTAGTTCCTCTTTGGATACTGTCAATGTCTTTTTCCCCCCTATTATAATGTTGAAATGAGCATCTTTATCAAGTTAAATTTTTATATATCTTCTTGAATAATTAATTAGGATAAATCCTAAAAGTAAAATTGCTGGGTAAATAACATACAAATTTATAAGACCTTTGATAACACTGCATGGAACTGATATAAAAATATATGCATATATTTATTTGATGATTTATTATGTTTACCATATGTGAAGAGGATAGAAAAATAACTTAAATCACTGTATAGCACTCCCTGCATTTCATTTACTTTCCAAAAATCTCATTACAATTAAGACGAGACATCTTAGGTAAAACCATTAAGTTTTGGCTAAAGGAATGCTACAGACCATTTGGTCCCTACGCCTTACTCTAGTGTTCAGGAAATTGAGGCTAAAGCCATTACAGATCCTGGCCACAGGGATAGTTAACAAGGTGAGAGTCAGTCCAGCCCTGGCTCCAGACACTGTCTTTGGCTCCCAAGATGCTCACTGTGGTTCAAGTTGTTCTTTAGATAGTCAAGTAACACTAAGAACTGAGACGCAAAGAAGTATTAGACAGTATAAAGAAGTTATACCATTATACTTACCAGTATACGTTTTACCATTAATTTTGTTATTGCTGCTTTTAGCAAGCTAGACTATTTAAAAATAATTTTGTGATGAAAGTGTTCAGCTTGGAAAAGTTTTCTAAAAGGTTGGTTTACTATTTACAGTTTTACACCACTGAATGCTGTGTAATTCCATTCAATCAATGCAGCTTATATTTACTTATTGCTTAAATATTGAAATAACTTTATTGTTTCTTCTGACCAAATAGATGTATTGGTCACACAAAAAATAATAATCAAAAATAAAAATATAAAATACAAAGGGAAAATCATATATAATTGCACCAACCAAAAATAATTACTATATACATGTATATATATACCTATCTACTTAGACAGATAGCATACAAAATTTCATAGTGTTCTAAAATCTAATTTTTCTCCTATGTCATTAACATCTTTTAGTGTTGATAAATATTAACCTATATTATAATTTGTAATGGCTACATGGTCTTTTACTGCACCATAATTCATTCAGCCAGCCTCTAAGGTGATGGACATTACGATTGTTGGTTGTTTTTATTTTTATTTTTTTAAATATAAATTTATTTATTTTAATTGGAGGTTAATTACTTTACAGTATTGTATTGGTTTTGCCATCATCAACATGAATCCGCCACAGATATGTTGGTTGTTTTTAGTTAGTCCAAATAATCCCACCATAAACAATCTTTTAAATAGTTGTTTAAATATCTCAAATAAATTGTTTTCTTTTACCAATTTACTTGTTACACGTAGTATTATTTCTTGGAGATTCAAAATGCACATTCACATATTAAGCAAATATTTATTGGTCCAACTGTGCTAGGTGCTGGGATTAATGTAGTAAAGGCTCTGAAAATTCTCACAGTAAGGAGACCCTGTAAAATTTTTCTTACGATTTTTTTTTTTTTAATAATGGAGATCCCTCCCACTCCCTCCCTCTTTTTAATATAGAACATCTACTAGTATTTCACTGATTTTATCTGGAGCAGAATTTGGAAAATGCTAATCTTGTTGAAAACTACTAATTAAGTGCCTGTGCCTACCTGTCACTTTTCTGGGAACTCTGAAAAAACCCTGGGAATTATTTAGAGGAAAGATATATTTTAGGCACTTCAGAAGAATACATCTTTGATCTAAATTGCCCGATTAACTTTCAGGATAAATAGCATTTTGGTACAGATATTTCCGTGAGACACTGGAGTTTTGTTTCCTTAATAGTATTCATATCATTAGAACAAAAGGGAGACTTGAATGTAAAAGGAGAATGTGGGCCATAAAGTACTCTTTGGCTCATCAGCAGAGTTGCTGGGGAGAGAGCGAGTCAAGAGATGCAATTATTCAAAGGAATTAAGGGTGGAGGTTATGGAGATTATATGACAACGTGAAGTAATTAAAATAAAACATCTTGTAGAAAAAGGTTACAAAATCCTATACATGGTATGTGAAAACCCATTTTAAAAAACCCCGAGGAATCCAGTGAAATAACATTTTTTGGGTTGGGGGTGCTTTTTTTCCTTCGACCTCTAATTGTCGTTTTCATTTTTATTTTTAAAATATATAATAAAATAGAAAAGAAAGAAAATACTAAAGGATCAGAGAAAATTAGGAGAAGAGAGGCTTATGGAGGAGGAGGAAGATAGTGGTTGAGTCGAACAAAGGCAACAAATAGATTAAAGTGAATAAGGGTAGAAGAGCGAACATTCCATTTGTCCTGGAAGAGATCATTAATGGCTCAAGTGCTGTGAAGTGGACAAAAGCCAGACTGTAGTGGGGTCAGATGAGAGAACCGGAGAAGAATAATTTTTTTTAGGACCTAGGATCATAATAATTCACTTAGAGTTTCCCCCCAACCACTATTACTTTAGTTCTGGTTTTATCGTGTTGGGATTTTGCCTATACCAGTTTTTTTTTTTTTTTTTTTCCCCAGGAGCTGATAAATGAAAACCATAAAAAAAGAAATCCTATGAGTAACTTTCTTTGCCTTTATATTTGAACTGAATAATAAAGAAATGGTAAATGCTCTTACTGAGCTGTGCTAGAAATGCTACCATATAGAAATCTTAATAATATACCCTGTGTCTGCCATTTAAAAACAGAAGAACTTGGCCTCCCAAGGTCATTTCAGATGCCTTTTTTCCTAAGTGATTTGTGTATATTTTATCCATAAAAGACAAATTACTATGAAAGGATATGAAATATAGGTTTAAGAAACTCAAGGAACAAAGTGCATCCTTCTCTCTTTGAATTTCTTAAAATTAAGTTCTTAAGACTCCTGCTGCTTACCTTCAAACAAGCAACCTTGAAACTACTCCATGAAACCCAGTTAAAGGACGAACCAAAGACTTTTCACTTATAAAGAAAAAAAAGTAGCACATGGGAGCGAGAACGTTCAAGTCTTCAGTATCCATACTTATTAACTAAATTGAATGCCTGTGGTGGGTCTCACGGGAGCACACAGTGGCAGCCTCTTTATATTACAACTCAGCCAGAAGCACTTATTCCCTTGTAATTAAGGCCAGGGGTGCAACCAGTGATGCAAATGAAAGCAGTCATGTGGATTATTCAGTTCCCTCAACAATTCTCAAGAGGTTGTGTGTTTGCGGCTTTATGTTTGTTTGAAGTCCTTGTATGACTCCCTCGGTTCTCCTTGCTACTATAGGTTCAACCTCAGACGAGAACAATAGCTTAAACTCAGACAGCACTTCCTATATGCCAGATGCTGTTTTAGGTGTTTATCCTCCTCTGTCCTTTCTAAACTCGAAGAGGGCTAAATATGAAGTCCTGTGTCCCCAGAAGCAGATGCTGAGATGAGGTCCGAATGCAAGGGATTTATCCCTGAGTTGGCCACAGAAGAGACCAGTATGGAGCGGGGGAAGCAGGTCAGGAGGGGGAGTTGAGCCAGGTAAGGCTGCATCTCAAGCCAAAGTCCTTCAGGGGCAACGCTGGGGTGTAGGCTAGAAGGGGGAGCTTGGCTTCCATCCTCCCCCAGAGTCACCGGTTAACAACCAGCAGGAGTGGCAAGAAATGTGGGGTGGAGGGGGAATCCATGAAAGAAGAGCATCAGTTGCTTACTGAAGATGATGAGTCAGAAACATCCACATCATCTGCTACAGGTGGGTACAGGCATACCTCGGAGATGTGGCAGGTTCAGTTTCAGACCATTGCAAGAGAGCAAATACAGCAACAAAGTGAGTCACACAAATTTTTTTTGTTTCCCAGTGCATACAAAAGTTATTTTTACCCTCAGTTCAGTTCAGCTCAGTCACTCAGTCATGTCTGGCTCTTTGTGACCCCATGGACTGCAGCACGCCAGGCCTCCCTGTCCATCACCAACTCCCCAAGTTTACTCAAATTCATGTCCATCGAATCGGGGATGCCATCCAACCATCTCATCCTCTGTCGTCCCCTTCTCTTCCCACCTTCAATCTTTCCCAGGATCAGGGTCTTTTCAAATGAGTCAGCTCTTCGCATCATGTGGCCAAAGTACTGGAGTTTCAGCTTTAGCATCAGTCCTTCCAATAAACACCCAGGGCTGATCTCCTTTAGAATGGACTGGTTGGATCTCCTTGCAGTCCAAGGAACTCTCAAGAGTCTTCTCCAACACCACAGTTCAAAAGCATCAATTCTTTGGCGGTCAGCTTTCTTCCCAGTCCAACTCTCATATCCATACACGACCACTGGAAAAACCATAGCCTTGACTAGATGGACCTTTGTTGGCAAGTAATGTCTCTGCTTTTTAATACGCTGTCTAGGTTGGTCACAGCTGTTCTTCCAAGGAGTGAGCGTCTTTTAATTCCATGGCTACAGTCACCGTCTGCAGTGATTTTTACACTGTACTCTAGTCTTTTATGTGTGCAACAGCATTATGTTGAAAAAGACAATGCACAGGCCTTAATTAAAAAGTAACTGGTGGAAAATGGTGCCAGTAGACTTGCTTGATGAAGAGTTGTCATAAACCTTCAATCTGTTAAAGAACAAACACAATATCTGCGGAGGACAATAAAACAAGGTATGTATGTGTTTTGAGAGCTTCCCTGGTGGCACAGATGGTAAAAAATCTGCCTGTAATGCAGGAGACTTGGGTTTGATCCCTGGTCTCCTGGGATCAGGAGATTGCTGGAGAAGGGAATAGCTACCCACTCCGGTATTCTTGCCTGAGAATTCCATGGACAGAGGAGCCTGGCGGGCTATAGTCCATGGGGTCACAAAGAGTCAGACACGACTGAGCGACTTTCACTTTCCTGTGTTTTGAGATATGTGACTGTTGAGACCACTGAGTCTTGCCCAAGATCTCAAAGCTTATAAGTGAAACAGCTGGGTTTGAAACCATGCTGTTTGACTCTAAATGCGGTGTGTTTAAACCACTATGTTACAATGGAAAGATCAAACGTTTACAGTGTGCTGTGGTATTATTAAACTTTTCTACAGTTTTCACAACGGACTATAGAGCACAAATTATTTTGATTTTATTTGATTTCTAGAAATGCTGAAAGTATGTCTGAGGAGCAGTCATTAATAATTTGTTGAACTAAGCTTCAGATACTCAAGCCCCCAAGCCTAAGAAAAGCTTAGAGAACAGACTAGAAAATTAGACAGTTGGTATGTTTGCACTGCTCTGAAACCACTCTAAACACTGGAACCCACCCAGTCCTCAGAGAATTATGGAAAAAAATGATTCCACAAGTCTTTCTTAACAAGATATATTCACACAGACCCTGTTTTTACATAAGATAATCTCAGTTTAAAAATGCTGATCCTATTTTCTATATATTCATCATCTTCTTAATCTATTTGTTAAACAACGTTTATTTTCCCTCAAAATCACTCAAGTGATTTTTGTTGCTGTTCTTTTGGTATAACAATATCTGTTTTCTGAAACGTTTTTAATTCTTTTTTTTTTTAATTTTAAAGGAGTTCATTTTATTTTTACTAAAGGAACTCTATTGTTTCATTTTAACATGGGGAAATATGTATAATATTTTTAATAGGGGGAAATATGTATAATACAGTCTATCTCTTTCGACTTGGTTAAAGGAGAGGAAAGCTTGTGCATAATGGTGGGTGACCAGTCAAGTATTCTCCCTAAGAGGTTAGAATGGCAGTGCTGGAGCAGGTGATCCAGAGAGAAACAAGTGATCACCCCACCTGCATCCAGAAAATCAGCTGGCACCTTGCTGGTCCAGAGAGGATAACGCAGGACTATACTGAAAGGAACCAGATGGGTCAAGGGCCCTTACATGGGGAAGGCTTAGGAGGTGCAGGAATTGTCCAGTTTTTTCCTGTGTGTTTTAGTTGAAAGGAAGAATGCTCCTTTTTTTTTTGCAGAGTGGCTCAGATGGTAAAGAATCTGCCTGCAATATGGGAGACCTGTATTCGATCCCTGGGTCAGAAGATCCCCTGGAGAAGGGAATGGCTATCCACTCCAGTATTCTTGCCTGGAGAATTCCATGGACAAAGGAGGCTGGCAGGCTACAGTCCATGGAGTCACAAAGAGTCAGACACGACTGAGCAGCTGTCCCTCACTCACTCATGCGGAGTAATGCTCTGTGGACACACTGGATCCTAGGTGCTGCTGTGCCGTCATGGATATCCAGAAGCAAAAATAAGGCGGGGAAAACTTGAACACCTGCCAAGGATTTTGAGACTCTAAATAATAAAAGCTAACACTTCTATGGTGCTTATTAAGTACAAGGGCCTGTTTGAAGAGTTTTATACATATTAACTCCTTAAATTTTCCTAGCAACTCTATGAAGCAGCTACTATCATTATCCCCATTTACAGAAGAGGAAACTGAGGTACAGAGAGATTAACTTGTTCAAGACCACATGGCTAGTAGTTGTGGAGCTGGGATTCACACCCAGGTTATCTGCTTTCATATTCCATGACCCGTACTGCCTGTCTGAAATGTTGAGAATGTGCTAACCATGTTGCTGATAATTATTTATTTACAGTTTACTCTATTTTTGAATACTCTGAAAAAATTTTTGTAGTTGTTTAGTCACTAACTTATGTCTAACTCTTTTGTGACCCCGTGGACTGTAGCCCGCCAGACTCCCCTGTCCATGGGATTTCCCAGGGGAAAATATTGGAGTGGGTTGCCATTCGCTCCTCCAGGGCATCTTCCCAAGCCAGGGATGGAATCTGAGCCTCCTGCATTGGCAGGCAGGCTCACCACCACTGATATACCAAGGAAGCCCAGAAAAAACAATTTAGGAGATGTCTATTTCGGCACTTGGTAATAACTCAGCTGTAGGAGAACACTTGAATCCTGATAGGAACGTTCACCGTAAGGTCTCAGAGTTGACAGGATGTAGAAAAACCTCTGTGCCCGTGTTTAGACACCAAAGAAGAAGAGATAGCTGCTGTGCCTCTGTTCTGCTGGGACAGGGTGGTATTCCCTGCCCATGGGAGCTGGCACTGACAGCAGTTATATCAGAGTCACTCTCAACACTCAGCTGCTTGCTAATAATTAAACTGCTGGAACCAGATCTAGTGAGTTTCATGTTACCATGGTTTGGATGAGGCGTTCGCACTGGTGTGATATATTTAGTCTTCAGAAACAGTTAAATCTAAGCTTAGCTTTCTTACCAAAATGATAATGTACGTTGGTATTACTTGCGGTTATTTGCTTCATCTCCCAAGTAACAGATCGCACACCTCTTTACTCTCTTAGGGGTAAGGCCAACCTCCAACCCTGTTTATGGAGTGAGTCAACCGGGAATTTATTGCAACGAGCCGGGAGCAGCTAGTGCCTCTGCTGCCCTCTAGAGGCGTGTCAGAGCATGACCGCTCACCTCGGAACCATTCCCGTGGGTTGCACAGGGCCGACACCGTCGCTCTCCGTTTTGAATTTCCAACCAATGCCGTTTGTCAAGAGGAGATGAGGTGAAAACACTCTGAACTTCCAAAAACAATAATGGGACCTAGTTAATTTCAAGCTAGGACTTTCATAGTTACCTTGTGTCCTCCTCTCAGCCACTAACTGGAAATCAGTCCACATTGTTTGAAAACTATAAATAGAGCTAACACAGAGCATTTGCCAAATGCCAGGTACTGTTTAAGGGTATCCCATATACTAAACGGAGAAGGCAGTGGCACCCCACTCCAGTACTGTTGCCTGGAGAATCCCATGGATGGAGGAGCCTGGTGGGCCGCAGTCCATGGGGTTGCTAAGAGTCGGACACGACTGAGTGACTTCACTTTCACTTTTCACTTTCATGCATTGGAGAAGGAAATGGCAACCCACTCCAGTGTTCTTGCCTGGAGAATCCCAGGGACGGGGGAGCCTGGTGGGCTGCCGTCTCTGGGGTCGCACAGAGTCGGACACGACTGAAGTGACTTAGCAGCATATACTAAACTGGGGGCTTCCCTGATAGCTCAGTCGGTAAAGAATCCGCCTGCAATGCAAGAGACCCCGGTTGGATTCCTGGGTTGGGAGGATCCCCTGGAGAAGGGATGGGCTACCCACTCCAGTATTCTTGGGCTTCCCTTGTGGTTCAGCTGGTAAAGAATTCGCCTGCAATGTGGGAGACCTGGGTTCGATCCCTGTGTTGGGAAGATCTGCTGGAGAAGGGAATGGCTACCCACTCCAGTATTCTGGCCTGGAGAATTCCCTGGACTGTATAGTCCATGGGGACGCACACAGTCGGACACGACTGAGCGACTTTCACCTCATACACTAAACTGTTTAATCTACATGACAGTACGAGTAGAAGGATCATCTCTATCTAATAGGGGAGCTGGAGCAAAATACTACTAAATATTTCTTGCAGTACATGAGTGGTAGAGCTAGATTTAACCACCCCCTGCCCCGCACCCGCCTTACATCTGGCCACATGGACTAGGCTAGTAACCAGTTCATGCAGACACTTTTATAACTATCAAAACATGCGTCGAAAGCTTAATTTTAAAGGAGAGGTTTTGCTGAAAATCTTTAACCTGAATCCAGTAATGAGGAAATGATTGGCTTGGATGCTTTTGAAATGTCAATGACATCACAGAGAAGGAGAAAGAGAAGGGGAGGGAGGAGAAGAAGACAGCTGGGAGAAGGAAAGAGCAGTAGGAACTGTCTTAGGTACATGGTGTCTAAATATAATGCACCGTCCACGGTTATATCCTAAATGTAAAAAACAAGACCATAAACAACATTATTGGGTAACTGAGGAAATTTTACTATGGACTATGTTGGGTAATAATGTTGATTTCCTTGAGTATGATTCGTTTATCATGGACATATAGAATATGTCTTTATTCTTAAGTGATGCTTGATTTACGTGTTTGGAGGTAAAGTGCCATGACACCAGAAAATTGCCATCAAACAGTTCAGGAAAAAAATTCAAGTATAAATGAGAAAAAGGAAATGTGACAAAAGGTTAAGAACTGGCAACACTAGGCAAAGGGGTATATGATGTTCATTATGCTATTTTAAAAACTTTTTTGTAGGTTTAGAATTTAGGGAGTAAAAATTAGAGGAGAAATAAACTTCATCTTAAGATAAGAGCCAGCCAAGGATGTGGCCACGGTATCGGCCTGGACTGAGTTAGGGCCAGTGAAAGACATGTGCTGGGGTTGTAACCCATAGGCAAGCTTGGAAATCTGTAGACATGTGTGATATATGGGTGTTCTGTTCAGTTCAATTTAGTCGCTCAGTCCTGTCCAACTCTTTGCGACCCCACGGATGGTCATACGCCAGGCCTCCCTATCCATCACCAACTCCCGTAGCTTGCTCAAACTCATGTCCATTGAGTTGATGATGCCATTCACCATCTCATCCTCTGTCGTCTGCTTCTCCTCCCGCCTTCAGTCTTTCCCAGCATCAGGGTCTTTTCAAATGAGTCAGTTCTTCGCATCAGGTGGCCAAAGTATTGGAGTCTGAACTTTAGCACCAGTCCTTCCAATGAATATCCAGGACTGATTTCCTTTAGGATGGGCTGGTTGGATCTCCTTGCAGTCAAAGGGACTCTCAAGGGTCTTCTCCAACACCACAGTTCAAAAGTATTAATTCTTCAGTGCACAGCTTTCTTTAGAGTCCAAATCTCACTTCTGGAAAAAGTGAGGCTTTAACTAGACGAAACTTTGTTGGCAAAGTAATGTCTCTGCTTTTCAATATGCTGTCTAGGTTGGTCATAACTTTTCTTCCAAGGAACAAGTGTCTTTTAATTTCATGGCTGCAGTCACCATCTGCAGTGATTTTGGAGCCTCCAAAAACAAAGTCTTTCACTGTTTCTCATCTATTTGCCATGAAGTGATGGGACCAGATGCCATGATCTTCGGTTTCTGAATGTGGAGTTTTAAGCCAACTTTTTCTCTCTCATCTTTTACTTTCATCAAGAGGCTTTTTAGCTCCTCTTCACTTTCTGCCATAAGGGTGGTGTCATCTGCATATCTGAGGTTATTGATATTTCTCCCAGCAATCTTGATTCCAGCTTGTGCTTCTTCCAGTCCAGCGTTTCTCATGATGTACTCTGCATAGAAGTTAAATAAGCAGGGTGACAATATACAGCCTTGACATACTCCTTTTCCTGTTTGGAACCAGTCTGTTTTTCCATGTCCAGTTCTAACTGTTGCTTCCTGACCTGCATACAAATTTCTCAGGAGGCAGGTCAGGTGGCCTGGTATTTCCATCTCTTTCAGAATTTTCCACAGTTTATTGTGATCCACACAGTCAAAGGCTTTGGCATAGTCAATAAAGCAGAAATAGATGTTTTTCTGGAACTCTCTTGCTTTTCCAGTGATCCAGCAAATGTTGGCAATTCGATCTCTAGTTCCTCTGCCTTTTCTAAAACCAGCTTGAACATCTGGAAGTTCACAGTTCACATACTGCTGAAGCCTGGCTTGGAGAATCTTGAGCATCACTTTACTAGCATGTGAGATGAGAGCAATTGGGCGGTAGTTTGAGCATTCTTTGGCATTGCCTTTCTTTGGGATTGGAATGAAAACTGACCTTTTCCAGTCCTGTGGCCACTGCTGAGTTTTCCAAATTTGCTGACATATGGAGTGCAGCACTTTCACAGCATCATCTTTCAGGATTTGAAATAGCTCCACTGGAATTCCATCACCTCCTCTAGCTTTGTTCATAGTGATGCTTTCTAAGGCCCACTTGACTTCACATTCCAGGATGTCTGGCTCTGGGTGAGCGATCACACCATCGTGATTATCTTGGTCATGAAGATCTTTTTTGTACAGTTCTTCTGTGTATTCTTGCCACTTCTTCTTAATATCTTCTGCTTCTCTTAGGTCCAGACCATTTCTGTCCTTTCCTGTGTCCATCTTTGCATGAAATGTTCCCTTGGTATCTCTAATTTTCTTGAAGAGATATCTAGTCTTTTCCATTCTGTTCTTTTCCTCTATTTCTTTGCACTGATCACTGAAGAAGGCTTTCTTATCTCTTCTTGCTATTCTTTGGAACTCTGCATTCAGATGCTTATATCTTTCCTTTTCTCCTTGGCTTTTTGCTTCTCTTCTTTTCACAGCTATTTGCAAGGCCTCCCCAGACAGCTATTTTGCTTTTTTGCATTTCTTTTCCATGGAGATGGTGTTGAACCCTGTCTCCTGTACAATGTCATGAATATCCGTCCATAGTTCATCAGGCACTATCAGATCTAGGCCCTTAAATCTATTTCTCACTTCCACTGTATAATCATAAGGGATTTGATTTAGGTCATATCTGAATTGTCTAGTTGTTTTCCCTACTTTCTTCAATTTAAGTCTGAATTTGGCAATAAGGAGTTCATGATCTGATCCACAGTCAGCTCCTGGTCTAGTTTTTGCTGACTGTATAGAGCTTCTCCATCTTTGGCTACCTCTCTTATTTATTTATTCATTTATTCAGGAAATATGTATTGAATGTTCACTGTGTTTCAGACACTGGTCACAGTGCTTGAGATACGCAAGTGGAGGAACCAAGATCCCTAAACACAAGGCACTTATCTTCTGGCAGGAGAGAGAGATAATAAACATGATAACTAAGTACCTTGCAGAGAATGTTACTGATCATTGCCAAGGAAAAGTAGAAAGAAAAACAACTGTGGCAGGAAATTGGAACAGATGGTTGCAGAGAAGAGGGCTTGTGATTTTTAAATAGGATCCCTAGGGTGGGTTTCACTCAAATATGACCTCATGATGATCTAAAAGGAAAGTGGAAGAGAACAGGGAAGAAAGACTGTCTAAGGTGAGGGTGTGCCCAGTGTGGCAGGAGCTGAGTGATAACGGGTGGACGCATAGAAAGACATGAAATCACAGAGGAAGTAGAGGGCTATTCATAGAGGTCATTGTGAAGGTGCTGTTTTTCATGCTGAGTAAAAATAGAAAGCCTTGGGTGATTTTGAGGGGAGTAGTGATATGATGTAACTTAACATTTAAAAGAAGTTATCTTGAAGTTACAGGATAAAGGTGGGAGCAAGTTTCCAAGCGAGGAGCTATTGCCATGATCCAATCAAGAGGTGACAGTGACTCTGCATAGGCTAATAGGATTCATGGTAGAGAGATGTCATCAGATTCTGGGTATGTTTTAAAGTGAGAGCCAACAGGAAAGATTATTGATAAGTCAGAATGTGGTGTTTGGGAGAAAGAGATGAGTCAAGGGTGACTCAGTGTTTTGTCCTGAGCCGCTGGAAAGATGACGTTGTCTTCCATCAAGATAGGGAAGACAAGTCGAACAGATTTTGAGGGGGAAGAGCAAGAGTTGTTTTGGATGTGCTGAGCTTAAACTATTAGACATCCAGATGGAGATGTCAAAGAGGTATTTGGAGACAGAAGTTGTGAGATTGGAGAGAGGTCAAGGGTGAGGTTTTAAAGCTGTTCTTAATTCATGTACAGATGTTATTTAAAGCCATGAACCTGGATATGATCACCAAGATAGTGAGTGTGGATAAAAACAAGAAGAATATTAAGGACTGTGTCCTTGGAATTATTCTGTTTTATGTGTTTATAATTATTTTGTCCTCATTTTATTTAAAAAGTTATTACACAATGCAAACTAAAAGGGAAAATTGACAGTTACTTAAATTACTGAAGATAGTCCATCAAATAATTAAATTTGCAAAATATATTAATTTGCCTCCATTATCTGGTTTTATTTTCTATAAATGTCTGCATTATTCAAGCACTAGGACAGCTAAAATTTGAGCTGCTTTATCCTTGTGTTATTTAATCAATAACACATTAATCTTTGGGACAATAGAGATCAAAAATGCTTTCAAGTAAATCTTGAGGTGGCGTGATTCTCATGGGTATATGTTTTCTTAATGTAAATAAAATGTTTTGTTGAAATATGATGATCATTTCCTAGTTTTCAAATGCTTATGCCTTGACAGTTCTTATTGTGATGGTATAGTAAATGGCTTCTAAAAGTTTTGCCAAGCAAAACTGTTAGTACTAGTCACGAGGAGGCAGGGGCAGGAAAATGCTTTCTCTAGGCAAAGACAAAAACATGTAAATATATTTGTTGTTTCATCTTGTAAAGATAATTTGTGAAGATAAGTTCACTTAACTACAAATAAGCCCATGCCATAAATGTATTTTGTCAAGATTTGAATTTTTAATATCAGAACCATTTTTATACTATCTTTATAGTTTAGTGAATGTGGACAAGCTCAGAAGCATTTTGTTTTTTTCATAATGAACTATATAATAGTGGTTAGGCAATCTAGAAATGTGGGCATGTGATCATATTTATTAGTAAAGAAAACTCAAATTCAACCAACTTTCAAAATAAAGGTGTTTGCTGACCCATATACAGTAGAAAATAGGGAGGTAGTCAGGCTTCTGGGTTTGTTTATCTAGAGTCTAAATTTTTGGCTCTCTGCTCTGGCCGTCCAATGAGTTGTATTCAGTCCAAAGCTGGCTTTCTTGACAGGCCTAGGGAGGCTGCCGAAAGAGCCAGGCTGTTTGCTTTCTTGAAAATGCCCCAGGAGAAGAAATGTTTTCTTCAGTTAGCAGGCAAGTGATCCGAGCTTAGTGCCAGTGCTTGTGGCCAGCAGAGTGCCATGTGCTGATGGTCTTAAAGCCTGGGCCACTCAGTGACCCAAGGATCGGATTGCCTTAACTTGCTTACATCTTTGGAGATTTCAGTGGAGCCTGTGCCCTTGGAAGCATGTGGACTGCTACACAGCAGGGGCAGGATGGCACGTTGTGGGGGAAACAGTCATCATAAAAAATCCATGGGATCCAAACTTGACTGGCGCTCCACTTGGATTTGCTCTTGAGACTCAGCTTCCTGACCATTTTCTCTTGCTGAGGGCCTTTCTCCACATGGTAGTGATGGAAAACCAACTATTGATATATCTAGTTATGAAAATGTTTAACTAGAACTCAGAGGACATGGAAAAGGGGAAAACTTTTACTTTTCCTCATTTACTAGTCAATAGAAACAATTGACTTGAGTTGGGAAGATCCTCTGGAGACGGAAATGGCAACCCACTCCAGTACTCTTGCCTGGAAAATCCCATGGATGGAGGGGTTGCAAAGAGTCGGACACTACTGAGCAACTTCACTTTCACTTTATAAGCAGTTGATGCCTTTTCACATCTCTAGAGAATCTCTTCATTGCATCTATAATGTCCTTTCTTTCCTGTTACTAGAGCAACAGATATATAAAATCCTTTTTATATGAGTACTTCTCTGTTACTAATGTTTAACAAATTTTTGTGACAAAACGTATTTCTAATGCCTTAAGTTTTCTTCATATGAGTGATTTGGAGAAAGACATCATATTTATATCACAGTTTAATGGGAGACAGGGGGATTCAGCTAGTTGATGAACTGAACATTTGTGATTACCACTTCCTCCTAAAATGATGCCAAAACAAAAAATAAAGGTTTTTTTTAAAGGCATAGATCATTAAGAACAAAGAGAACGTGAGAGCAGGTAACAACAACAACAACATGATATTGGAAGTTGGAAAGGCAACGGACAGATACTAGACATGAAAACTAGCAGTGAAAAAGCACAGAAGAAACTGGATTTGAACTTCCAAACCACAAAAGGCTCAGGAGTACAAGGGTCTTTGAAAGTGAAGGTGTAGATGGGACTGAGACTGGAATTGCTCACAAGGCTGTTAAAGAATCAGTTAGGCCCCAGATCAGTATTCTTATACTGGCAATTGCTCCCTTCTCCATTCCTCACACCACAATATGAAGGGAAGGTATTTTTTTCTGGAGGGGTGAACCCAAGGAACTCTGGACTGGGGAATACCAGCATAGCTGAGGGAAAGGGTAACCTCTAAAAACAAGATGATTAGAATGGATCATAAAAAGGGGAGAATCTCAACTTTATCCCCTCAGTAGGCTTCCAAAATGCCAGAAATGAGGCAGGAGATTGGAATCCTTTCTCTGAGTAATCTGACTAGCCTAAGAGCACAGACTCCAAAGTACATACAGCATCCAGGAATGACAAGGCCAAGCAAAATTATCTTAGAGTGAAGTTCATCATTCATGAAACCTCACTCTCTTAGAGCTTCCAATTCATTTTCTCTAGTTCTCCATTATGAGCAGATATATCCAAGGAAAACTCCTAACTGGAAAGACAGACCAAATAACTGAAAAAGGAATTTGGAGGAAATAGAGACCATGTGTAGAGAAGAAAATTGTGAGGAGAAAAATTAGCCTCAAAAATATGAGAAGTTATACCTATGAAACAAGAACATGATGCTATAAAACAAGAACATTCAGAAACTATAAAAGAATACTTGAAGTTAAAAGTATGATTGCAGAAATAAAGGAGAAAGATGAAACAGTGGAAATTGTTTAATAAAGTAGAACAACTTAATAAATATAAGACATAGAATTTTTTTAATTTAAAAGTTTGAATCCTTCTAGGAATTCCTGTATTTAAGTAATAGGAGTTCCAGAAAGAGGAAATAAACAAACATAAGGAATAGAAATCACTAGAAAAATAATTCATGAAATTTTCTATTACTAATTGAATGAACCCACCAAGAGCCTCAAGAAATGGATGAAAATAGATTTATCTACATTATGAGAGATTACCATAAAGTTTTAGTACACTAGAGACGAAGAGAATGTCATAAAGCTTTGAGGGAGTGGAAGGTGGGGGTCAAGTCACATACACAGGATGTCAGTAGCATTTGAGTTAGCAATAACAACACTAGAAGCTAGAAGAGAATTGGGATAATGTTGTAAAAATTGAGGGTAAATGCCTTCCAACCTGAAATTTTATATCCTGTCAAAGTATCACCTGAAGATATTTCTTGACATGCAAGGTCTCCAAAAATATGACTCCTATGAATCTGCTTCACAGAACTAACTAGAGGATGTCTTATACCAAAATGAGGAAATAAATCAAGGTGAATGATATGGTATGAGGTACATATATACAAGGAGAAATAACTTTCCTAGAATGCTAGTGATGGAGGATAATAGGATATCAGCTGCAC
The DNA here is from genome assembly GCF_032405125.1 of Capricornis sumatraensis. Classification (NCBI taxonomy): domain Eukaryota; kingdom Metazoa; phylum Chordata; class Mammalia; order Artiodactyla; family Bovidae; genus Capricornis; species Capricornis sumatraensis. Next base: position 76,558,978 of record NC_091082.1, read on the forward strand.
AATAAACCTCAGAGCACCCAGTTCAGCCTGGAACTAATCAAATGAAACTGGGAATATTCCTGATCTTGATTTCTTGCAGATATTTATACTTTTAGAGAACAAGTTGTGGATGAATCTGTGACAAGCATTTAGAAAACAAGACAAATAAAAAAATGAAACATATTCAAAAAGAAATTAATCATAATACTATATATTGGTGCAAAAGTTATATTATTGGTATATTACATTCCATATTTTGTTGACTCTCAGACTATAAATAATAAAATGCACCAACATTTTAGACTACTAAGAAAGAAAAATCTCTGTAATCAAATGATGACAAATCACTTAATGTTAGTTTTGCATGATGTATTAATAAATGACATCAATCTCTTTTTGCTTTGAAACTTTTTTCTTCTGTACAGATGGATTTGGTGTATTTTCCTGTCTTCAGCTGCATTGCTGTGATAAGGTACCTTTTCCATATTCTTATTAACCAACATAACATGGTTTCTCTACCTTAGGCATCTTTCTTAGATCTACATGAAGAACGTAGTTACACTTTGTAAGAAAATGAATTGTTATCATTCTTCCACTGAGATATTTGCTTTACTAATAACATATTTATGCCCCACTACTCTAGGTTTTTTTTTTCTTTTAAGGTGCACAGTTACTTAGTGTATTAATTCAATTCATAGTGTAATAGTTTGAAGATGTTTTGAATGGCCGTTAAACTCAGCATGTGTAGTGCCTGACGTATACAAACCCAACTGAAGTGGTAACATTATTAACCTCTTCGACCAGACTTGCACATACACAATGGCAGCTACAATACAACAGAATATTGTCTGGCTAACCAGACAATAAATGAAAGACACACCCAGACTTCAGAGATGTTAAAATGTAAGAAAAAAATTATCTAATAAAGTAGCACATCTATGATTAGGATAAGCATAGTAATAATACTGTAAACATTGAATATAAACTAATCAAAAGTTAAGACATAACAATATTGGAGAATTGGGGAGGGAATATATATACACACACATAATTATATATGATGGTGGTGGGTGCAACATTGTTGAAGGAAAGTTAAATCCTGAATTTTTATAGTGAGAAGACAATTATTTATGCCCAGTCTTAAAAATTTGTGAGTTACATATAAACTTGCTGTTGAAAGATGATATTAATATGTATTAGCTAAAAGAACAGTCAAAACCTTTGACTGTGTGGATCACAATAAACATGGAAAATTCTGAAAGAGATGGCAATACCAGACCCCCTGATCTGCCTCCTGAGAAACCTATATGCAGGTCAGGAAGCAACAGCTAGAACTGGACATGGAACAACAGACTGGTTCCAAATAGGAAAAGGAGTACGTCAAGGCTGTATATTTTCATCCTGCTTATTTAACTTATATGCAGGGTACATCACGAGAAACGCTGGACTGGAAGAAGCACAAGCTGGAATCAAGATTACTGGGAGAAATATCAGTAACCTTAGACATGCAGATGACACCACCCTTATGGCAGAAAGTGAAGAGGAGCTAAAAATTCTCTTGATGAAAGTGAAAGAGGAGAGTGAAACAGTTGGCTTAAAGCTCAACATTCAGAAAATGAAGATCATGGCATACAGTCCCATCACTTCATGGGAAATAGATGGGGAAACAGTGGAGACAGTGTCCGACTTTATTTTGGGGGGCTCGAAAATCACTGCAGATGGTGACTGCAGCCATGAAATTAAAAGACGCTTACTCCTTGGAAGAAAAGTTATGACCAACCTAGAGAGCATATTGAAAAGCAGAGACATTACTTTGCCAACAAAGGTCCGTCTAGTCAAGGCTATGGTTTTTCCAGTGGTCGTGTATAGATGTGAGAGTTGGACTGTGAAGAAAGCTGAGCTCCGAAGAATTGATGCTTTTGAAGTGTGGTGTTAGAGAAGACTCTTGAGGGTCCCTTGGACTGCAAGGAGATCCAACAAGTCCATTCTAAAGGAGATCAGCCCTGGGATTTCCTTGGAAGGAATGATGCTAAAGCTGAAACTCCAGTACTTTGGCCACCTCATGTGAAGAGTTGACTCATTGGAAAAGACTCTGATGCTGGGAGAGATTGGGGCAGGAGGAGAAGGGGATGACAGAGGATGAGATGGCTGGATGGCATCACCGACTCGATGGACATGAGTCTGAGTGAACTGCGGGAGTTGGTGATGGACAGGGAGGCCTGGTGTGCTGCGATTCATGGGGTCGCAAAGAATCGGACACAACTGAGTGACTGAACTGAACTGAACTGAACTGAAAAGAACTGAGAGAGTTGCCTCTAGATTGCAGTTCTGGGTCAGGGGATTATTAAAAAATTATTTATGAATGTATGTATTTATTTGACTGTACTGGGTGGTAGTTGCCACACACAGAATCTTTGATTTTCATTGCAACATGCAGGATCTTCAGTTGCAACATGTGGGATCTAGTTTCCTGACCAGGGATTGAACCCAGGCCCTCTGCATTGGGAGCACGGAGTTTTAGCCACTGAACTACCAGCAAAGAACGGACTTTAAAAAAATAATAATGCTTTGTACTATTTGAAATATTAAACTATGTATATATGCATGCTAAGTCACTTTACTTGTGTCTGACTCTTTGTGACCCCAGATACTGCAGGCTCCTCTGTCCATGGGATTTCCCAGGCAAGAATACTGGAGCGGGTTGCCATTTCCTTCTCCAGTGTATACGTAACTTTGATAAATATAAAATTTAAATTTGAAATAAATCAGTGGCAACACAAGGATTGCTAGCATAATTGTCCATTCTTAGCAAACTATTTTGAAGCTTACAAGTCTTATTTGATATTTTAAAAATCTCAGGAATAATTTTCTAGTGGCAAACATAATATAACAACTGTGGTATATAGAGTACACTGTAGGCCTGTTACTCTTATGGAGTTGGACTGAACTAAGAGAGAGATCCCCTGTGTTGATACTGAAAGTGAATTTTTGTATTTTGGTTCAGGTATAATCTTACCCCAAACATGTGGAGATGAAAACTTTCTGTCTAGATATTTCATTGATGAGAGAATTTATTGTTTGAATCATTTCCATCTCTCTGCATGTTAGTAATCATGACTAGCTGGGTTTTTAGTCATTCCCCAAATTTTCTCCTTCATATAGTTTGCAGATCAACCTTCGTTCCTTGTGATTTATCACCTCTTTGTGGGTTCTTCTTCCTCTGCTCACATCTTAGGTTGCTTGTATGCTGATAGATAAGCTTTCTTATTCAAGAGTAAGTAACTCTAATTTCTTAATTAATTCAAACCCTGTTAATTAGTAACTATCAGGGAAATATGGTTTAATAGGAAAAACACTGGGCTAGGAATCAGGAGACTTGATTCTTATTCAAGCTGGACCATCTGAGGGTCTCAGGTCTCTGCACCTTTCTCACTTGTTGATGGAAAGATTTAGAATATAAGCTCTTGAAGGTATCTTATGGGGCTTCCCTGTAGCTCAGCTGGTAAAGAAGCCACCTGCAATGCAGGAGACCCTGGTTCGATTCCTGGGTTGGGAAAATCCCTTAAAAACGGGATAGGCTACCCACTCAAGTATTCTTGGCCTTCCCTGATGGTTCAGATGGTAATGAATCAGCCTGCACTATGGGGGACTTGGGTTCAATCCCTGGCTTAGGAAGATCCCCAGAGGAGTACTTGGCAACCCACTCCACTATTCTTGCCTGGAGATTCTCCATGGACAGAAGAGCTGGGTGGGCTACAGTTCATGTGGTTGCAAAGAGTTGGACATGACTGCGTGACTGAGCACAGCACAGCAAGGCATCTTATAGTCACCATATTGTATGATTCTGGGAATATGCATTTATCTAAATGCTTTATTACAAGATTAAATTGTAGTATGAGTGGATTGGGACTTTTAAAAAAAAATAAAATTCTGAATGACTGTGTGTTGGTAAAGAACTCTCTAGCCAATGCAAGACACATAAGAGACTCAAGTTTGATCCCTGGGTCAGAAAGATCCCCTGCAGGAGGCCACGGCACCCACTCCAGTATTCTTGTCTGGAAAATCCCATGGCCAGAGGAGCCTGGCAGGTTACAGTCCATAAGGTCACAAAGAGTCGACATGACTGAAGTGACTTAGCACCCACGCATCACTGTGTGGAACAGGCTGACAAATAAGGACTTAAAAGAAAGTCGGATAGACTTAAGTCACTGGACCAAGGAAATATCTGGGTAAAGAACACACACAGTTCTTTAAAGAACAATATTAACATTGCATTCTATCTATATTAGTGTGTCTATCAAGATATTCTAGGGATAAATGCTTGATTAGTTGCAGCTTATTTGTGAATAAACAGGGCATATACTCTATATTTCTAAACATTGCATCTAATCAAATTAACTACTTTAAATAATAATCCATTGGCTTTTATTCTGCCACAACTATAACTGCTTGTTTTATGTACTCTGTGAGGTCACCAGTCAATGCAGAAGCTGGCTTTGGAAAATTGGATGAATAATTGCCTTGAAAACATGTCATCTAAACTCAGTTAACTGAAGAATTAGAAACTATCCTGAAAATGATGTCAGATTAAACATAAAAATGTTAGTGGATATACATAATGCACCATCTAAGAAAAATATCCTTATTTCAGGTATTGTATTTAATGAAAACAGTAATAAACATTTGGAGAAAGAAATGGCAACCCACTCCAGGATTCTTGCCTGGAGAATTCCATGGACAGGGGAGCCTGGTGGGCTGCAGTCCATGGGGTCACAAAGAGTCAGACACGACTGAGTGACTAACACACAATAAACACTGGCCCTAATATTAAGAGCTACGCCACCTCTCAAAGGCCTTACAGTAGAAGACAGGCCATACTGTGCTTGCTTTATCTGGTGAGTCAAGGCAGTATGAGCTCTGTGCAGCTAGTGGGGAGTTGAGCTATAGCCGAAGGACGACTAGCTTTCCCTTCCTCGTCCTACCATCTCTATGGAATGTCGTGCGATAAACAGGAACCAGGTGAAAATACAGATCCAATCCTTTTACTGCAAAAAGTAACCAGAAATGTCAACCACATGTCCAAGAAATCACAGATGATTAATTACCTTTAAATTGTACATTGACCAAATCCTTACCTTAACAGGTTTCCCCCTTTTGACATATATGACAACAATCTGAAGATCTGTATTTTCAAATTCATGTTGCCCAAGCCCCATCCCTTGATATTTTCTCAATCTGTCTACTGTCTATATATTCTGAAAACTACATTAAATGTTGGTTCTAATGTCAACCAAAGATGAAAAATGCTGATCTACTTGATAGTTAAATTTTTCAATGAAACATTTCCAACATGACCAATTTACCTTAAAATCTACCCAAATTCTAGACCATTACTCTAGGATCTTTGGGAGGGAAATGTTAGAGATATACCCTATTAACTTACCAAGTCATGGCTGCTTGTTTGGACAATATTTCATTGCTTTAAGGAAAACAACTAGTTCTAGTTTATTTTAATCATCTTTATTCTTTCCTTTTTAGGAGGTTTTACTGAATTATTTATTCTGTATTCCTTAAAGTCTTGGGAACAGGAAGATCCTTGTCTTAGGACACGACATATGAAAAAAATAGATAATAAATTATGTTACCACCACTTTTCAATATCTCATTTCCCCCTTTGGCTTTCCTTCATTTGTATGTGGGATCAATACCCATCATATGGTCATTTCCCAAAGACACTGGACAACTTCAGAATGTCACACTTTTTTGTAGATTTTTTTCAACTCATTTATTCCCCATTTTTATGGAGTACAGCAGTTAAGAAAAAAAAAAAAGTCCAAAGTTAAATATAAGTTACAAGTAGATTTGCTTGCTTGGCTCCTTTTGTTTCCTATTATTCATGACAAAAAGTAACAGGGGTATGAGTGATAAGAATGAGGCCAAGGGAGCAAAGATTGGAAAATTTTGACAAACACTGTTGAGTAGGAAAACTTTTAAATAAAACTTTCTCCCCAGCAGGTCTCGGTGCATCTCACGTCTTTGACATGGATGAAGACTAAGAGATGAAACTCATTCCATGTGCAGTGAGGAACCACAGAGTAATTTACAAGCCAGCGGGGCTGACTTGGAAGGCCTTCATGGAGGAGCTACTCAGCAGGGCCCTCTCCTGGCCTTGTGATGGGCCACCTGCAAGCTGTCTTTCTGTTTTCACTTCCGGGCACGGCCAGAGCCCTAGACTCCAGCCCCCAAGCTATCTTCATGAGCTGTCGAAACCAAAGCCTTTCTTGGGCTAGGTTTTATCCCATCTTACCCTAGATATATTCTTTAATTCACACACACATGCGCATCCTTTCCTTTCCGATGAACAAGATGAAGGCGAGAGAAAGGAAGGTGATGGATCCCAGAGAACAGACAGATTCTTTTATCTCAAGTCCTTTGCTTCTATGGTTCACGGGACTTTGGTTTTGGAGTCTCAGCCCAATTTTAACGTTCAAGCTGCCTATTACTGGTGGAAAAAGGGGGGGAAGAAAGAGCCGCTTCCCTGTCTCTTTGCCTTAATCTGCCGTGCACGTGGACGTGTGTGCAGCTGACCCAAACCTCGCTGACATGTCAGCGTGCAGCCCGCAGGGCGAGGGGCGTTTGATTTATAAATGGAATGTATAATAGGCACGGTGCCTTCTGAGCCGAACGTTCATGGAAAAATCACATGCCGCTCACATGAGGGACCAAGATCTTTTTTTATTATTTTAATGAATTGAGTTTTTTCAGTGCACCAGGGAGATAAGAAGATACCTGCCAATAACCCTCTGATTGTGTCCTCGGCCAATGGGTGGGCTTCAATACCGGTACTCCTCTTGTCAATTGAGTTTGTGTGTTAAGTCAAGGTTTAGCTTTGGATTTGAAGCTCTCCCTCAAACAAAGCCACAGACGCTCCGACGGTGGAAACCATCGCATAATTCTCCTCTTTGTTTCTTTAAAGAGCACGGGGTTGGTTAAAAAAAAAAAAAATCCATTTTGGGAAGACTGGGTCTGGAGATAATGATAGAGAAGATGAGAAAAGACAGCAGGCTGTAAGTTCTGGCCTAAGTTCGGAAACAGGCGGGAAAAAAAAAAAAGGTTGAAAAGGCAATAAACTACAGCAAGGCCAACAGATCAACCAACATGAGAAAAACCAACAGGTAACAAGGGGCCTCTGGAGCTTCTGAAGAATAGGGATCAGTAGGAAGGCATTTTGAATGAGAAATAAAATGCTCCTTCCTGTCAGGGAGGAAGGGAGGTATCTGGTGCTTGAGAAATGGAACAAAAATGCAATTAAAACCCAGAGATGAATAAAGATCAGGTGGGAGAGGATGTCACCCTGTGGCCTTTGGAACTGTGTTTCTGCTGCTTCCCCAGATTATTTTTTTTCCTGGAACAAAGGAATAATGTTGTGGAAAAGTGGGTGCCAGCTACTTTAGGAAAACAAGACACAGCAAAGCGGATAACGGAGACAAAGACAATTGCCGTCCTAGGCAGTAACTGAAGGCAGCTGAGGCCTGACACAAAAGGCGAACATTTGGAGCCAGCAAGATGACTGAGCCATGGGAAGGAAGGAGGGAAAGATGATTCACAATAGCACTTGAAAGACATTGGCTTGAATATTTATTAGCATTGCACACTGCTTGGCCTTGGGGGAACTGCCTTTGTTCGGCGAGCCATTTCCCAGTTTTAAGGCAATAAACAGGAAAAGAGCTTGAAAGATGGCCCTGTGCACTTGGTACGTCGTGTTGGAGAGGGAAGGTGAGATAAGACCTTGGCTCTCAGAGAGTGACGGATGCGGATGGAGGAGCTGTCACTGAGGAGCCTCCTCCATTCCCACACTCTGCCTCTAGGGGGGAATGTATGATTAAAATGCTATGAAAGGGAGGATTCCTTGTCATGAGGCTAAACTTTCCATCACATCTGAGTGTGGGGTAATTTCACTTACGTTTAATTCATCTGGAATACAGAAAAGAATAAAGAAGGCCGCAAAGCCAATGGTAGGATAACTGAACTGCATCAACCCATAAGCCATTCACCTTTGAGCGGGCCCGACGTCGATATTTGTATCTATATCCTCTCATCAAACAAGAATCAGGGGCAATTTTAAGTAAGACTTATGGTCCATTCATCTCAGGATTTTTCTTACAAGACACAAGGATCATTTGCAGAAGAGGATGATCATCAACTTTTAGGATGCAATTCTCAAAATGTTAGCAGTGTACCCCAGATTATAATATCCCTAATGTTCCCTTACTGAGCACTATGGCTGTGTCAGCATGGAATTTTCCTTCTATGTTTTGGTCTTAACTATAAAATGAATTTTTCCTAAGCCAGTCAAGGACCTACTCATCTAACTACTTGATCAGAGTTTATTCTGGCAACAACAACAAAAAATCACTCGAAACTCTGGAGTTGCTGGTTAAGAATTTATTAGGAAAACTGTGCCCGAAATGGAAAACAAGAGCATCTACAGATAAATGAAAAAAAAAAAAATCCCAAAGTTAGCTGGCTCTCAACCCTGTGGAGTTGAGATATTGCACCAAATGGCAGGAGAAAAGACAGACAGTGAGAAGCGAACTTGGATAAGAGACTCGTCTGAGGCATCAGTGAGCCCGAGCTGGCTCACCAGTGTTTCTGTGCAGTTAGCGGAAAATAAATGCCTTTCCTAATCTTCCAGAGCTCTCTATCAGGGCCTGAATGCACCCACACTAGCCACGGGAATGGAAAAGTGACTCAAGCATTGTCCAGCTCAGTACCCAGAGCAGCATAGTTTCCACTGTCGAGCCCTGATCACTGGCAGACCAACGGGGCAGAAGAAATGGGGCAGTTGAGACGACGGTGCTGGACAAAAGCACTGACTTGTGGTTGGAAAGGACATCCATGTTCAGAATCTCAAGACATACTGAGGTGGTTATTGTTGCATATCCTCTGCAGAGGCACAGCAGAACAGTTCTGGAGACGTTGAAACCTACAGTCCCTTCATTTGCCCTTTTCTCCATTGATGAGGAAGTTTATTTACAAAGGTCAACTGGGATAAAGTCAACTTGGTTTCTGACTGGTTAGTTCAGCAGATATGCAGAGGTTATTTATCAGTCTTCCCAGACTGGGGATATGGATGCCTTAGGTTGCTCCATCATATGATTAAACTCTTGCCGCAATATCCTGAAAAGAAAAAGCAGTGCAAAGGTGTTTGCTTCACATAGAATTCCAGGGCTCAAATGCAAAGAAGCCATAATTATACATTATGTCTCCCTAACATTCATGGTTTGCAAATGCTTTTAAAATATGCTAACTCATTTAATAACTAGAGGGTGATTGTTTGCTTTGATGTGGTAAGATGATTGAGGACAAAGCTCACATCTTGTTTATCTTCATCCTGTCATTGCCTAATATAGAGCAGAACACGTGGTTGGCATGTTGTTAAATGCTTGTTGAGTGATGAAAACTTTTTGTTTTGTTTCAAAAGAGATTGAAGTGTCTCATTAACAATTCATTTAGCATCTCTGTTTCTCACTTAAAAAAATATGTTTGGACTTGATTTGTCCACCTTGGCTGGATGTCAGATCAACTCTGGGGCTTTTTAAATGAACTCATTCCCAGGTTCCTGCCCAGGCTGCACAACCAGAAGCTCTAGTTGTGGGTCCAGCCAGCAAAAGCAAGTTGGAGGACCAGTGAACTAGATGAGCTGTGTAGACCCTTCCATCTTGAAGGTTCTCCAAGATAAAAAGCTCCTTAATACTTCTAAAGGCTATTTATCATTAATTTTCTGACAGCTAAGTAAGGACATGGGAGTTTTCAAGTCTTTACCTATTAGAAGTGAAGAGAATGCATCTTTGAAATGACCACATAAGGCAAAAAAAAAAAATCATGCTTGGTTTATAATATTTTTTAATATACTTTTCAGAGGAAGCTGCGACTATTGTAATCTCTTGCATTTGTATACTGTGTTGTCAGTGGCTTCACTTCATTATCTGGTGGGATTTTTCACAATAATTCCTTCCATCCCCATTGTGTTTGTCTTCTGAGACTCACAATGACAGGTCAGAGAGGAGAGAAGCGAAGTACTAAAAGCACCGAGAGCAAAGAACTATAAGAGGTAGAATATTTTGCCCTCCTGGTCATTATGGGATTTTTGTATTGTTAGTTATCCAGTTTACTGCAATTTGGAAATTTGTAGTTGTCCGTCTCACCTGAATGAGCCACATTGACCCAGCTGCTTTCTTGCCATGGTTGATAATGAAAGAGTGACTTCTGCCCTCCTACAATAGGCAAATTTGGAGTCACACTATCTTGTTTTCACCATGTGGCCACTGCAGGGCTCTCTCTGGGCAGTTTGACAGCTAGAGGGCAAGATTTCAGACAGGACCTGATAGAGTCACACAGGATGGAAGTAACTGTTAATGAGAATTTTAAAAAATATACAATCTAGTATGACAATACCAGTGTTTCATTTCTTCTTAATGAACATGGTGTGGACTATTTTGGATTTAAGACCACATTAAATTAAAAGTAAAGACTTAGAAAGAAGCTGCAGCCAAGAAGAGAAGAAAACCTAGTTTTTATGTCACTTATTGCAAAGTCAAGTGAAGATGTTTCTGAAGGAAAGATGAAGATTTGGAGGGATATTCCCAGAGGCAATTAATTAGACCTTGTCTTGGACAATTAAGGTGTGTGTGTGTGTGTGTGTGTTTGGAGAGTAGGAAGTGAGCTGAGCAGGGGGTTGATCAGTATTTCTTAAAGCTCACATAGCTTTGCAGGAGAAGAAAAGAGCTAGAGAATTCCTTTGGCTGGATGGATCCACGGAAAATCCCTAGGCAGCCCTAGTGAAGTTGCTCAGTCATGTCCGACTCTTTGCGACCCTGTGGACTGTAGCCTACCAGGCTTCTCTGTCCATGGGATTCTCCAGGCAAGAGTACTGGAGTGGGTTGCCATTTCCTTCTCCAGAGGCAGCCCTAAGGCAACTGAAATAAGCTCTTTTCTCTTGATCTTCTGGAGATACATCTTTATTGAGATGTAGTGTTCTGAATGCCACAGGCTGTGGGAGGGTGGACATGAGCCTCTAGGAGGTGTGGAGGGGAGCATTATCCGTCCTAGAGGTGGAGGAGGCAGCTGTGATGGATGAGAGCGACGAAAGGAACTCATGAACACATTTGGAGCAGAAACCCAGAGTCATGAAACCAGCTTTGCATTGTAAATGCACACGCTCAGTTACAACCATATGAAAATATCTATGTCTGTATCAGCAAAATGGGGGGATTTTAGAATGGTATAAAAATTTCAAAGTTCCTGTGTGTGTGTGCATGTACATGCACGGAAAGTTGTGAAAAAAGTTAAATTCTTTTAGAAAAAAACATTAATAACCAATGTGTCAGAGAATTAATTCATTCAACAAATACTGATTGAGAACATCTTCCGTGCTGGGGACTTTCCCAGCCTTTGGGCAGACAGCAGTGCCCAAGCTCCCTGTTCCGTGTCTTCTAGGCAGACACACCAGCTTTTCCCAGGTGGGTCCTCAGCGCTGAGCACAGAGAACCTGGAGACACAGGCTGTCACCACGGAACTGAAACCCACAGACATGTCCGCAGTCGACTTCCTATGTTCTTCCTCCAAGTGAGGTCTGGATGAAGGAAGGGAAACCAAAACGTTGTTTTTATTGATATATATATTTTTCAGGCCATCCTTGGAAAAAGTCATCCTTTCTAATGTAAATTAGCTTGTTTACCTTCAGGAAAGAGAAATGCTTCCCCTTTGACATCACTTTGAGTTACTAATGTGGTTCTGTGCCCAGGCAATAATGCTTTCCTTTCCCTCATCACTTTAAGATGTATATTTCTCCTCCCATAACACCAGGGGCAGACCCAGGACAGTCCAAATGTGAAGTCACATGGAACCCAAGTTGAAGGGACTCTGAATAGTTTCTTTTCTGCATTAATCTCTCTCTCTATGTGCACACACAGACACACAGACACAGACACAGACACAGACACACACACACACACACACACACACATTTTCCTTGAAACTGACATGAGGCTTTATTTAGTGTCGAGGTTAAAGCGTCTGCCTGCAAGGTGGGAGACCCGGGTTCAATCCCTGGGTCGGGAAGATCCCCTGGAGAAGGAAATGGCAACCCACTCCAGTATTCTTGCCTGGAGAATCCCATGGACAGAGGAGCCTGGTAGGTTACAGTCCACGGGGTCGCAAAGAGTCGGACACGACTGAGCGACTTCACTTTCACTTTCATGGTAAAGATGTTGATTTCCTAAGGTTGAGTTTTACAGATCTGGAAAATCCAAAATGTGGCAAACATTAAGACAGAATGAAATTTAAGAAGGATGCTGGGGCAATGTCTGCAATATTTCTTCAAGTGTTTAGACCATCGGCATCAAAATCACCTGGATGTGTTGGTTAAAGTACGGATTGCTAGCCCCACTCCAGACCTGAGAAATCAATAGCTAGGGTTGTGGGTTGAGGGGCAGACAGGGAGCTCTAGGCAATCTTGTGTTTCAAGAAGCAGCCTGGGAAATTCTGGTGCACCCTTTATGATCCAGCGCTTTAAGGCTCCTTGGTTGTGGTGCCCGTGCTCCGTTGCTCGGCGGAACGTGGGATCTTCCTGGATCAGGGATTGAACCCATATCTTGTGCACTGGCAGGCAGATTCTTCACCACTGAGCCACCAGGGAAGCCTTTCTTGTACAATTTTAGATCCAGTTTCTATGTAGCATTATTCTAAAGTCTCTAGAAGACAGTGTTAGAGGTCAAAACTAAGATCTCTGGAGGTAGAGTGTTAATTACCCCACAGAATTCTCATTTTGCATAAGCCAGTCAGCACTGATGTTGAGACACTGGAAGAAGACCTGCAAACTTCCCTTTTGCCTCCGTCTGTCCACTTGGTTCCCAGGTTCCCTTGCATCCCTTTCCTCTGCTCTGCTCTTCGCCCCTTCCCCCTGCCATTGTCTTCCGTTAGAATTCTCTTGTTCAAAGGATCACCATTCTGATTTGCAAATTCTTCTCTACATCTTTCTGTGTTTTCTCACTTCCCCTCATCTTTCTGGCTTTCACCAGTTCTCAGAGGAGGATCTTTTGAGGCTATTTCTAAAAACCATGGTGAAGAGGCCTGACTGTAGGGCTGTCTTCTTTTCTATGATCTTTTGCCCTGACAGCCTCCAAAAACAGAGGAAATGAGCAAAACATATCCAAATGTCACCCTAGAATAGTCCAGCCCGTGAGCTCCCAGATCACTATACTTGACTGATGATAATGTTGATGGTAAAAGTTTATTATCACATCATGTCTGCCTAAGGGCACCAGAGCCTCCCTCTAAATGACATAGATTGGGTTTAATCTTTGGCACTGGTGTTTACTATCCAGAATGGCAACAATAATTCAGTGACGGTTATTCCTCTCTCAACTTGCAGAACATTATTATCCCATGAGAGATGGGAGGGAGGAAGTGATACAATAAATACAAGACAGCTTGATAGAAAGCTGGAATAGAAATGTCCCGAGAACATTTATGAATGAATGAGCCTAAAGGCAATCTCTGTAAGTAACAATGGTCTGGAGAAAAAACAGCAACAACAACAACAAAGGAAAGATTTACAGCATTGAGATTCATGGGATTAATAATTGAATAAATTAGCCTATTAATATTGTAACATCATAAAAAAGAAAGTATTCAATGAATATTTGATGACTGACTTAGTGAAAAGTTTGTTTTTGTTTTCCTCATTAAAATGTGTGAATAAACAAAGCCAAAAATATATTGCTTTCCATGTGGGAAAGCCATGATCACTAAAAATTAATCTGTTTCAGATATTTCCACAAGTTATCAGCTACTCTTTAAGGATTCAAGGGATTGTTGACATTAACTGGGATTTCCAGGAAATCAAGATTTGATTCAAATTGAGAGATGTAAGATTTTATGAACCCAAAGATTTAACAGGCATTAAAATAAATATTGACTAATCCCTGAGGGAAATCAGTCTAGGATTAGATTATGTTCCTATGATAAATTAGAAATTTTCAAGAAAATGGATAAAACACCATGGACATATTAAAATCTGTGTATTACCTGGAAAATGTGAGGAACAATATATTTATGTTGATGTTTCATAATATTTGTGATTCTTGTTTGCAAATTGTACTCAATTTTATTTAAACATAATATCATAGAATAATGTCATGAACATATTGGTTATTCTTTTGATTTTTCAGAGAGGAAATAATGCTGACATCTGAATATATAAAATCATGGCATGACATGATGGCAAGGATCTTTATAAACTTTGTAGAGAAACCTCTTTCCTTTTCCTAAGGGGAAACACAGCTCACAGGGGGACTGAGTCGAGTCAGAGGGGGACTCAGAGTCTACTCTAAATCACGACCACAGTTCTCAGCAGAGATGGTCTAAGTGCAAAGCCTGTAATTTATATCTTCTTCACAATCACTGTCTTTGACAGATGGTTCTTCAAAAAGGAAGAAGCAACCAGCTAAGCTGCCTCTTGAAACTTTTCCTGATTATTATAAGTCACTTTGTTGCTAAAAATGTGATATTATAGAAGAGGAAGAATTAGTTCCTTGCCATAGGAAGAACCAACTGTTCACTGAAGCCTGAATGGAGTTTAGAAAAAAAAATAAGACTACATTGAGGAGTCCGTGTAGCTACCAACTGACTCGAAAATAACAGCAAAGATAACTGAAATGCATTGACTGATTACCATGTGCTACACATTTTATTCCATTCACTTTTGAGAATCATTATTTCAGTTAATCTACCCAATAACCTCATAATTACTATATTATGATGATATGTAGTATTATATGTTGTAGATGAGGAAATAGCTTCAAACAGGGTGAGTATAACTTGCCTCTTGTTTCATGTGGGTAAGCCAGGGTTTGATACCAGGCAGTCTGAGTCTGGATCCTTAACCAGACTTTAAATAAATTTTTTTTCCATAGAGTTGATTTACAACACTGTATTAGTTTCAGGTGTACAGCCAAGTGATTCAGTTTTTTGTATATATACATTCTTTTTCAGATTCTTTTCTTGTATTATTACAAGGTATTAAATATAGTTCCCCATGCTATACGGTAGATCCTTCTCGTTTATCTGTGCCACAGTATATATAGCAGTGTGTATCTGTTAATCCCTAACTCCTAGTTTATCTCTCCCCACTTCTTCCCTGGCTATTAAGCTTTATACCTTTGTCACAAACAGGAGGGAACTGCTCTGTTAGACATCAATGAGGAGGCTCACAAGAACAGCTCATTTGGCATCTCAATGAGAATCAATGATTCAGTGAAAATCAGACAGTTTTACGTCTGGTAAGCCACCTGTGATTTCTCTTCAACTTTGAAATGAAAAATTCCCACCACATAAAATGCAATAAAGACCCTTGTGTTTTTGTTTGTTTATTTGCTAATTCTGGTGATACCTTATTGACTAGGTTACTTTACTTTGATCATTGTTTTTTACTAGGCTACTAAGACTCTGAAGTTGGAGTGTCTTTGATCTGTGGAAGGTAGTCCAATATAATTCTTTGTTCTTGAGCTCTCTGATCTCAGAACTGTTTTACGTACTCTTCAAAATTATTGAGAACTCCAAAGAGCTTTTGTTTATATGGGTTATTTCCATAAATGAATATTAGAAATTAAAACTGATAATTTTTACATACAAGAATATATAAGCCCACATTCTATTAATATTAGCTGTTCAGAGTATTGCCAATGCATAGCTTCTGAAAAACTTAACTGTATATTCCTGAGAGAAACTTAAAAAAATAGTATTTGGATTATGAAAAAGTGTTTGGTCAGGGAGATGCACACTGGTATAATGAGAAACACTGTTATTATGGTTCAAATTCTCGTTCTGTTGCTTACTAACTGGCTAAGTTGCTTGATCTCACTAGGATTCCGTTTCTTCATCTGAAAATGTGTAGAATAGTGTCTTCTTGCAGGTTTGGTGTTGGTATTCAATGAATAGCATACATAAATACTGTCGCATGGTTCCAGTGCTGGTGATTGTTTTTAAGACGGGTTGTGTACTTGACTGTGCCCACTAGCATCACTATGTAGCAGAGCAGAGATTATTTGTAGAATACGATATAACAGTGTTGTATTGTCTGTCCTAATGGAGTCCTCTGCAGTCTGTTTTATCCCCACAATTAACACTCATTTAAGTAAAACAATATCGCTTTAATAAAAGCCAGTCTTCTACAATAAATGTGATTGACAGAAAAAGAAGGTAACATAACAGTGTAAAGTTACTTAATACTTTTATAATTTATGAGCAAATTAAAGAAGATTAACATATTTTATTATCATTTAATTTTCATTAAAAAATAAAAGTATTTTTACAGAATGAGCTATTCCATAAAAATGTTATCTGTGCCAAAGAAAAATTCCACTCAAGAGCTATTACAACAAATAGGACTGAAGTTAGCTTCTCTGAGATCCAGAACAGATCTGCACGTATAAGTTCATGGCCCACTTACTTCAGGGCCTCTTTTACATACTCACACTCTAACGAAGTAAAGAGTTGGGCATTTGCTGAGACTAATTTGATTTAGTAATTTATGAATAGCAATTGTTTGTGGTACAGAGAATAATTTGTAAGAAATGCCTTGAAAACATATGGGAAAAGATGTATAGGTATAAATTTCATCTTGACTCTATGTGTAATTAAGTGTAATGTGATATTCATTGAAACGGAAATTCCCACGGTCTCATTTGTCTTATTCTTGCTATTAATAAAGTAACCCACTTAATTTAGTCACCAAAGAGCTATATTTATATATACTAGGATTGACATGTTGCGATTGAAATGTCCACAGAATTGGTAACTGAATCAAAGGGAAAAGAAAAGGGTCAGATAAGTATCTAGGTTTTTCATTTTTGAGAAAGTGGAAAAAAAAAGACAAGTCAAAAGATATTTGTCAATGTATGGCAAAACCAATACAGTATTGTAAAGTAAAATAAAGTAAAAAAAAAAATTAAATGAAATTTTAAAAAATTAAAAAATAAAAAGATATTTGAACCTTGTTCTCTAAAGCAATGTCTGTTGTATGTCAACCAAACTTGTGTGTGTGCGTTTGTTCGGGGGTGTTCGACTCTCTTGCGACCTCATGGACTGCCAGGCTCCTCTGTCCATGGATTTTCCAGGCAAGAATTTCCTGCTCCAGGGGACCTTCCCAACCCAGGGATCGAGCCCATCTCCTGCATTGCAGGCAGATTCTTGATCACTGTGTCGCCTGGGAAGCCCAACCGAACTTTCTTCTATGTAATTGCTCTATGAGGTAACTGAGGGTCAGCATTAGTACTTGATTCTTTGCAAAACTTACAAGCATCTTCCAGATGAGCCTGGAGAGGTCTGCCTTGTTCACAGGGCTTCAGGATCCAATGACTCTTGATTCTACCGATTGAAACATCCATACTTCAAGTCACATGGATGAATCTAGAGGATATTATGCTAAGTGAAATAAGCCAGTCAAATATCTACTACATGATTCCCTGATATGACATACCTAACAGTCAAATTTAGAGAATCAAGGAGAGAAATGGTGGTTCCTAGGGGCTGGAGTGAGGGGGAAATCGGAGAGTTGCTAATCAGTGGGCATAAAATTTCTGTTAAGCAAGATGAATAATTCTAGAAATCTGCTGTACAACATTGTATCTACAGTTAACAGTATATCCTATACTTAAGATTTGAGAGAGTAAAGTGTTCTTACGACAATAAAATAAAATGAAATAAATAATTTTAAACAACTCCTTTCTCTGAACATTCCAGATAAATGTACTGTCTCCTGACTCAGCCTAGTCAGATTCAGGAAACTCAGTTGCAGGAATTTCTCTTAGATTTGAGAATCAGGTCTTGGAAGGACTGATGCTGAAGCTGAAGCTCTAATAATTTGGCCAACTGATGTGAAGACCTGACTTATAAGAAAAGACCCTGATGCTGGGGAAGATTGAAGGCAGGAGGAGAAGGGGACGATAGAGGATGAGATGGTTGGATGGCATCACCGGCTCAGCGGACATGAGTTTGAGCAAGCTTCGGGAGATGGTGAAGGACAGGGAAGCCTGGCATGCTGCAGTCCAGGGGGTCGCAAAGAGTAGGACACGACTGGGGGACTGAACAGCAGCAACAGTGAGTGATTCAGGGAGATTACCCAAATTAACTGGTATTTTGAGAGACAGTATAAGTGAAAACCCCAACTAGTTGTGACTAATTGAAACAGGATCTCCACATGGGATTCGAGAGGACATCTTGTGAATCTTAAAAGTGAATGGTAATGTTTGCTCTTATCCCATTGTTTTTAGACAAATCTGCAACAGCAGGAAAAACCAGATCATAGGCCAATGGTGAAGAAGAGTCAGGAATGAGTTACTTCAGGCGAGGAGCCTGAAACGACCCCTGCCAGGTGCTCCAGATGTTTCCTCTCGGCTTGTCTCATCTCTTCAGTTTTATCTGTGTTGAACTCTTGCCAATTTCTTCTACCTAACCACTCACTTCCCTCACCCCCAACCAATACTCTGTATAAAGCTTCTAAGAATTGAGAAGGGACGTGTTGACGAAGTGTTGGGTATACTGCCAGCAGGATCTATTTCACAAGTGTGAATGCACATCCTTATCTGACCTCCACTTACTGAATGATATTTCCACCCCATCTCCAGAAGAAGTTTTGTGCTCATGTCTAGTACTCTTTCTGAAGCTGTGGGATGAAAAAAAAAAAAAAAAAAACTCCCCCCTCACAGAAGATTATTTATGTTGGAGCCAACCAGATATTTCTCAGGCTCCTACACTGTCGCTTCAGCCAGTGATGAGCGGATGTTAACTTCTTCTGATACACAGAGAAGAAGAGTATAATGTTCTCACCATCCTGATGTCATCTCCGATTATTATTTTTGTTGTACTTCTAAATAATAGGATTTCTGGCATAAAGATTTATCTCAGGATTCAGCACAGTTGGTGTTCTAAGATCAAGGGCTCCAGTGACGATAGATTTATGTAGGTTGTGATTCTCTGACTAATTTGCTTTGAATCCAGTGAACACTTGGGAAAACCAAAAAGTTATTCCCAAGATTTTACATCCTAACTGGAAAATAACAGGAAATATAGCGCAAAAAACCCCCCAACTATTTTTCACTTCTGAAAGTCAAAATGGGCTTTTTTATTTGTTACTCAAATGAATTTTAAATATAGGTGATAGATGCTTCAGTCTTACTTCTTTCCACAAAATTTCAAGACCTTGCAGAACTTTTTATTTTCCTTTTTGCTAACGTAAATTATTTTTAACACTCTCTGTGTCACTGGAAATTGTGACTATTTTTAAAGTTTCCCACTCCATGCTACATATATGTATGTTACTGTTTTTAACCTCAACGTCAGGGAAGGGAAAGAGTTCAAGGCACAACTGGGATTAGGATTAGTCAGCTAATAACAATGTTATTGACATCACCAGATGGTCAATATTGAAATCAGGTTGATTATATTCTTTGCAGCCAAAGATGGAGAAGCTCTATACAATCAGCAAAAACAAGACCTGGAGCTGACTGTGGCCTAGATCATGAGCTCCTTACTGCAATTCAGGCTTAAATTGAAGAAAGTAGAGAAAACCACAAGGCCATTCAGCTATAATCCAAATCAAATTCCTTATGATTATACAGTGGAAGTGACAAATAGATTCAAGGGATTAGATCTGGTAGAGTGCCTGGAGAACTATGGATGGAAGTTCATAACATTGTACAGGAGGCGATGACCAAAACCATCCCAAAGAAAAAGGAATGCAAGAAAGCAAAATGGTTGTCTGAGGGGGATTTACACATAGCTGAGAAAGAAGAGAAGTGAAAGGCAAGGGAGGAAGGGAAATATATACCCAACTGAATGTAGAGTTCCAGGGAATAACAAGGAAAGACAAGAAAGTCTTCAGTGAACAACACAAAGAAATAGAGGAAAATAATAGGATGGAAAAGACTAGAGATCACTTCAAGAAAACTGGAAATATCAAGGGAATATTTCATGCAAGAATGGGCATGATAGAGGCAGAAATGGTAAGGACTTAATAGAAGCAGAAGAGATTAAGAAGAGGTGGCAAAAATACACAGAAAAACTATATTAAAAAGATCTTAATAACCTGGATAACCACAATGGTGTGGTCACTCACCTAGAGCCAGACACCCTGGAGTGTGAAGTCAAGTAGGCCTTAGGAAACATTACTATGAACAAAACTAATGGAGGTGATGGAATTCCAGCTGAACTATTTCAACTCCTAAAAGATGAGGCTGTCAAAGTGCTGCACTCAATATGTCAGCAAATTTAGAAAACTCACTAGTGGTCACAGGATTGGAAAAGGTCAGTTTTGATTCCAATCCCAAAGAAGAGTACTGCCAAAGAATGTTCAAACTATGGTACAATTGTGCTCATTTGACATGCTAGCAAGGTAATGCTGAAAATCTTTTAATCCAGTACGTGAACTGAGGATTTCCAGACATACAAGCTGGATATAGAAAAGGCAGAGGAACCAGAGATTAAATTGCCAACATCTGCTGAATCATAGGAAAGGCAAAGGAATTCCAAAGAAACATCTACTTCTGTTTCAGTGACTATGCTAAAGCCTTTCACTATGCCAAAGTCTTTGATTAGGTGGATCACAACAGATGTGGAAAATTCTTAAAGAGACGAGAATACCAGATCACCTTACCTGTCTCCTGAGAAACTTGTATGCAGGCCAAGAAGCAGCAGTTAGAACCGTACATGGAATAGCAGACTGGTTAAAAACTGGGAAAGGAGTACATCAAGGCTGTATATTGTCACCCTGCTTATTTAACTTATATGCAGAATACATCATGTGAAATGCCGGGCTTGATGAATCACAAACTGGAATCAAGATTGCCAGGAGAAATATCAGCAATCTCAGATATGCAGCTGATACCACTCTAATGGCAGAAAGTGAAGAGGAACTAAAGAGCCTCCTGATGAAGGTAAAACATCTTGAGAGTCAAAAAGCTGGCTTAAAACTCAAGATTCAAAAAACTAAGATCATATCATCTGGTCCCATTGCTTCATAGCAAACAGATGTGGGAAAAGCGGAAACAGTGACAGATTTTATTTTCTTGGGCTCCAAAATCACTATGGACCGTGACTGCAGTTACAAAATTAAAAGATGCTTGCTCCTTGGGAGAAAAGCTATGACCAACGTAGATAGCATATTCAAAAGCAGAGACATTACTTTGCCAACAAAAGTCCATCTAGTCAAAGCTATGGTTTTTCCAGTAGTCGTGTATGGATGTGAGAGTTGAACTCTAAAGAAAGCTGAGATCTGAAGAATTGATGCTTTTGAACTGTGGTGCTGGAGGAGACTCTTGAGAGTCCCTTGGACCTAAAGGAGATCCAACCAGTCCAGCCTAAAGGAAATCAGTCCTGAATATTCATTGGAAGGACTGATGCTGAAGCTGAAACTCCAATACTTTGGCCACCTGATGGGAAGAACTGACTCATTGGAAAAGACCCTAATGCTGAGAAGGATTGAAGGCGGGAGGAGAAGGGGACAACCAAGGATGAGATGGTTGGATGGCATCACTGACTCAGTGGACATGAATTTGAGTAGACTCTGGGAGTTGGTGATGGACAGGGAGGCCTGGCGTACTGCAGTCCATGGGCTTGCAAAGAGTTGGACATGACTGAGTGTCTGAACTGAACTGAACTGAACTAATGGTTTTTCCAGTAGTCACGTATGGATGTGAAGGTTGAACCATAATCAAGGCTGAGAGCACTGAAGAATTGATGCTTTTGAAAGTTGATGTTGGAGAAGACTCTTGAGAATACCTTGGACAGCAAGGAAATTAAACCAGTCAATCCTAAAGGGAATCAGTCCTGAATATACACAGAACAGACTGATGCTGAAGGTGAGGCTCCAACACTTTGGCCACCTGATGCAAAGAGCTGACTCATTGGAAAAGACCCTGATGCTGGAAAAGATTGAAGGCAAGAGGAGAAGTGGGCAGTAGAGGATAAGATGGTTAGACACCATCACTGACTCAATGGACATGAGTTTGAGCAAACACCGGGAGATAGTGAAGGACAGGGAAGACTGGTGTGCTGCAGCCCATGGGGTTGCAGAGTTGGACACGACTGAACTACTGAACAACAAGGGCTGTTATTCTGAACAGAAGGTAAAACTCGGTTACCTTGTCTCTAGAGGTTTCTGGAGCCTCTCTGCACACTTTCACCAAGAGTCCAGAACGGAACCTGCTTCTCTCTCAAAAGAGGTCACAACAGGGAAGGTCACCAGGGAAAACCAGGTGAGGAGTGTGGACCCTCCGCTCCCTGAATGCTCCCCCAGCTGGGTTCTTTACTAGCTCAAGGTGACATCCCTGGACGAGGAATTGTGATCCTAACTTTACAGACCAGGAAGCCTTGACTGGGAGTGGTTTAGAAATGATTGTAAAGCACTTAGTCACAGAACCAATCCGTGTGGGAATGAGGATGGGAACCGCATCTGCCCTCCTGCAGGCATCACTCTTCGCTTGGAGGATTTAATTATAGCCCGAGTGAGAGGCGGTGTGGAGAGTTCTGCGAATGGGGAGTTAATGTTGGCATGGCCATTCGGATTAAAAGAGATAAAACCTTTTGAAGGCTTTGGATGAGCTTTGGAAAAGGCTTCGCTTTCTTCCTTTAAGCCAGACTTCTGTATCTGTGTCTTGGTGCAAAGGAAAACAAAGATGTGATAAACACTGGGTCCTGTGCCCCATTCAGCATGCCTGAAGTGGTCAAAGGACGCTAATATGATTGTGAAGAACTCTGTTAGGTCTGTACGTGGAAAATAGCATTTATTCTTTTTAAAATTTTTGGCCATGCTGCAGGGCATGCCAGATCTTAGTTCCCCAACCAGAGACAACCTGTGCCCCCTGAGTTGGAACTGTGAGGAGTCTAAACAACTGGACCACTGGGAAAGTCCTTATTCTTTTCCCTTAAATAATATAATTTTTGCATAAACAAGCCACACAAACTCTGCGAGCCTCATAGTTACCTCAACTATGAAATGGAAAGGATTGACTAATGTAAAATTTAAGGTTTCTAAAATAAGTGTCTGTGAAATCCAAACTGTGTGAAAAATATACATGTATAAATTTATATGTACATATATATTTAAGGCAAGACAATAGAAGCAATTTGACCACACAGACCATAAGCTCTTCAAGGGCAGGGACCACTTCTTTAATTTCTTTTGATTCCCCCTAATGCTTGGTACTTAGCACTAAGCAGGTGTCCAGTAAGCCTTGTTGGCTGTCAAGCCAAGTGTTAAGATGCAGAAGCTTTATTTGTCTGCACAAATCTGTTCTGGGGGCCATCCCTGCCAAAGTAGGCCAGGGAATTAAAGGCTCTATAATTAGGCCTAGAGAATTGCACCAGGCACTCTGTGTCCCTGTTTGTCAATGTGTCCCCATGATGACGTAGTGACACTTGCCAGTCTCTCTGGGACCTGTATTCAGCTAACAGGAATGTTAATTTCACTTTATTTTTTTCTTGACAGAGGATAAGCTTATCATTCAAGCCCATCACAGTAGTGCTATTGTTTTATAACTCAAAACAGGGATTTCCCTCCTTCCACCCTTCAACTGCAAGTCATGGGTTGCGGGTTTAAGTTAGAAAAAGGAAACAAAAAAAGGAAAGTCTGCAAAGTAAAACACATGTGGCGTGGATAGTCTGAAAAAGGAAATACATATATGACTTAAGCCCATTAATGAAGAATTTAGGATGTCAGGAATTTGACTTTATTTTCACAAAACCTCATGGCAATGCTAGTATATTATTTGCCCTTTTTACAAATGAGAAAATAAGTTCAGAGAGATAAAAAGCTTGCCCACATTCACATAAATGGTAGCTGGTGTGAAAGATCATGTCTCTGATCCCCAAGCTGCTATGCTCAATCTGTCCTCACTTCCCGCCGCACCCCCACCCCCCCCACTTACTGTTATCTTTCCTGCTCCCTGTTTCATAGGGAGGGAGGGAGCAGGCATTGGTGTGTTTCTACAGTTGCCTTTCTTCTGCCTTCTCCCTGTCTTCAGTGTGTGCTAAAGGGATAAATTAGTAGTCCTCTGAAATACATGTTATGATTGTTCTGTTTGTAGGCAATTCTCCATAGAGTTCTAGGAGCTGAATGTAATATTTCAAAATTTTTTCAAGTGTTTTCCTCTTCTGTCCCTATTACTTTAGCTTAAAAAAAAAAAGAAAGAAAAAGAGCTAGGGTTAGGAATAATAGCAGTCACAAAGACATATCAGCATTTACAACTGAGAGTTACTGGTTTACCTGATCCTCATAACAAACCCTTGGCGGCAAGTAGGGCAGTGTGGTTAATCTTGAATTGATAAATGAGGAAGGGGAACCCTGTGTTTTAAAGGACTTGCTCAAGATCACTCAGATGGTAAAGAACGCATGGCATTCGAATCCAGATCATTGACTCTTAGGATTCTTGAAAGTACGGTGGAGTGCGATTTAAATACTCAGTGCCGCTAGTTTTCTAGGGGATTTGGGGCCAGATGGCAACCTGACTTCATCCCACTTCCCCATCATTCCCATCACTAAACCTAGTTGTCAGTCCTGATTCAAACAGCTGCCGGGCTGGCAGGCGGCTCAGAGCAATTAAGACCTTGGACTCCATGGGAGTTCCAACAACTGGGAGAAGTCCCAAAGAGCAGACAAAGAAAGATGACACGAACAAGCGTGCCCCTCAGCCAGATAAAAGATGAGCAAACAAGACAATGGGAGCAAGGTAGAGCAGCCTGCGAGACATTTGCCCAAGTTCATTAAGAAAATAAGACCACTTATGGGGATTTAAGGATAGCTCAAAATAGAATTTACATTAAAAAAACTGTGACTTGTGAGCGAAAATGCTTAGTAATCAATTTGAAGACGAGGATGGACACTGTTCAGATTCAAATGATAATTTGCAAGACCAGGTGGAAGAAAAAAATCTTAAAGCAAAAGATAAAAGCCAACCAACCCAAACAAACAAAAACACAAAAAAGGCAATCATGAGGGAAAAGTTAAAAGACTTGAAGAACAGATCCTGGATGGTTAGCATGTGACAAAGGAATATACGGAGAAAACAGAAGAGTTGGAGGAGAAACAATAATAAAACAAAGAGGAGGAGACAGGTGACAGTTGTGTTGAGCCGAGGCTACTAAAGGAATCCAAGAGGAGATGGTGGGTGATGGACAGTTCCATTAACCCATGGGATTCAGACTTTGTTTGATCAGTAATGATGGTCACTCAGCCATGTCTCTTTGTGACCCCATGGAATAGTTCATGGAATTCTCCAGGCCAGAATACTGGAGTGGGTAGCTGTTCCCATCTCCAGGGGATCTTCCCAACCCAGGGATTGAACCCAGGTCTCTTGCATTGTAGGCAGATTCTTTACCAACTGAGCCACAGGGGAAGCCCAAGAATACTGGAGTGGGTAGCCTATCCCTTCTCCAGTGGATCTTCCCGACCCAGGAATCGAACCGGAGTCTCCTGCGTTGCAGGCAGTTTCTTTACCAGCTGAGCTACCGAGGAAGCGCCAGTAACGATGGAGAGGTTATTTTTTTGACTTTCAATGTGTTGAACACTATGTATATGTATGTGTATAATCTTACAGTCTAAGGTGTAAAGAGATGTATGAGGAGAAATATGTACATAATGTGTATTACTATATGTGAGTGTGTGGATATATATATATATATATTTGCTCTCTCCTCCCTGTCCCACTTCTGTGTCTCCTCCTACCTTAAACTGTAAGTTTAAAGGCAAGATCTATATGTTTGCGATCTGTGGTGGCTTGTATCTCTGAATCTAGAAAGTATTTAAGATTGGTGACCCATTTACTCTCATTTTTACCTTTTTGTTGCACTTTCTCTTTGTTCTCTGGCCAGAACTTTCAGCTTTTAATATGTATTTGTTGAATATTGGCTGCGTCGGGAGGGAAAGAAACCATGAGATGAGAAATGATTTGGGGGAATGGGAGAGGATAACATTTTTTTCCTTAAAATCACAGCTGCCTCCAGGCGAGGTTGTGAAGTGGCATGTTGCCCCCACCTATCCACTCACCTGTCCCATGTTAGGGCTTTAAAGAGCCTTTCTCTGTCTTACTCACCCTCTGTCAACAGAGGTCCCCAATCCAAAGAGATACCAATCCTTGCTTTCTTATGCAAATTCTCCAAAAGCTAATTGCGCCCATTCCTTTGGTTCAAATCTAATAACTTCTAAAGAGTGAAATTTCAGGTATTATTAGACCATGAAACAAAGTATTTGGGGTCAGGAGAGCCTTTGATGAGCTCCTCAAATGACAAGGATTGACCCCTAAAAGAATCATTTAATAGGAAACACTAGCAGGTTTGAAGGGCAGACTTGGTCAACTCACATAAAGGGGCAGAGCCAATGGTCTACGGTTTGAAGCCACCAGCGTCCTGATGGCTAATCAGGTAGCTTTCAGTACAACTTTTCTTTCTTATCCTGCTTCTGAATGACCAGGCCCATGTGTAAGATGCTCAGGCTTCTTTTAAAATGGAGCCAAGAAAGGCCTGACAGATGAGCACGCAGCACACACAGAAATATTCAACGGGGAGAAACTGAGCGGAAAGGAAAGGAGGCAAACAGCTGAGCCGGCTTCCCCTGAGCATTAACGCAGGCATCAGAGAGGAACCTGATGACGGTGGAGCAGCGGTCAAAGGCCTTGCTGTGGGAGCAGAGGCCGATGAGGCAGGGCTGCAGAGCTGAAAGCACGCACTGTCGGTGCCTCCCCAGAGCCAGGCCGCCTGGCCCCGGCGCGGGGGTGAGGAGGCGGCAGAGAGCAGGGCAGCACCAGCGGGAGCGGGCGGGAGGAAGGAGCAGGCGCTGGGGCTTACGTGGGCGAGGCTGTGACTGATACCAGAACCCGAGAGTCGAATTTCTCCAGATTTCATTCACTCCACGTCAACATGGGAAACCGAGAGGGCTGAAGAGGTGAAGGGCCTGCAGAGTTGGGCCGCAGGACGTGCTCTGGACCACCCGTCATCTTTTTCTCTTTTTCACCTGCCTCCCAGATGGTTAAGCATCCAGCCCAGCGACAGTGGTGAGCATTTGCGGAATGCCAGCTGTTTGTATGAAGCTGGGTCCACATTTAGTTGAGTCTTAACTGCTGGGCCCTTCTCTGCTTCCTTAGTCTCTAGACGGAGACTGGACTGGGTGGGAGATGGCCTTTCCTTGATGGAGCTTCAGCCAGGCTCCTCTGTGCTCTCTTCCCAGCTACGCCTGGACTTTTCCTGCCAAGCTGGATTAGCAGACTCCCCCATCCGATCGCACTCCTGTATCTACCCAGACTGCTCATTCCCCACCTTTGCCTGGGTGTAATATCTGATTTCTCTGACTTCAGCAAGAATCTTGTTAAGTTAATTTAACCAGAATCCCCTCTTACCTGTGATGTTTCCCTGAAGTAAATTTCCATCCACTGACCTCCCACCTCTCCCCCTTCTCATTGACTCTAAAAGCCCCCCTTTTCCTTATTGCTTTCAAGGTTGAGCTCATCTCTCTCCCCTACTGCAAAACCCCAGTGCGGTAGTCCCTGTATCTATCACAATAGTCCCCCTGAATAAAGCTGGCCTTCCTGTTTTAATGAGTGTCATGAATAAATTTTTTCTTTCACAGAAGAGAGGGCCAGTTATCTTCTGATAATCTGAGGAAAAGCAGATGAACTGAAATGAGGCACCCAAGAACTCACTAGAAGTAAAAGCATAGCCTTCAGACCCAAGGGTGGGTTTTGCTCACTGCAGCAGTCTAAATTCCTCTTCTGTCTTTCATGTTCGACCCTACCAGTCCTCTCTCTCTGCCAGCCTCCACATTTGCATAATTAATAAATGTGAAATTTGGAAGATAAAGCCAGACTTTTGAAGTCCACTTTAGGCTCTCAGTGCTTCCTTCTTAGGTCAATCCTTCCAAAATTTTAATGTGCATTTAAATTGCTTGGAACTCTTCTTACACGCAGATTCTGATGTGGTGGGCCCAGAGTGCATTTTGAACAAGATCTCAGAAAATGCCAGTTCAGGTCTTAAATCCTTGTTTAATTCCCCTAAAAACATATTGATGCCTGGGTCCTACCACCAACGTTTTTGGTTTATCTGGTCTGGGTGTGATCTGGGCGTGGAGAATGCCATGTATCTTTTTGAATTACAGTTTTGTCTGGATATATGCCCAGGAGTGGGACTGCTGGGTCTTATGGTGACTCTATTTTTTGTTTTTTGAGGAAATTCCATACTGTTTTCCACAGTGGCTGTATCAGCTCACGTTCCCGTCGGTTTTCCCTTCTTTGGGAGAATAGCAAAACCTGGTGAGAGTGAGTGTCGCTGCGCCTTGGGGCTGAGCAGCGCCCATCTGGCTTGGAGAGGGCACAGTCCCTGAGCCACGTGCATCCCACTGTCTCCACCACACTCCGAGTGTGCATCACTACTGCCCAGCCCCCTCCACTCGCATTGCCTCCCTGGGCCTCCCAGACCTTTGAGTTTCCACTGCTAGCCTACAAACCTATGCTCCCGTTCCTCGCCTTCCAGGATATGGTTCCAAACGACTCCTCTCTCACATGACTTCCTCTCTCACATGACTTCCTCTCTCACATGACTTCCTCGTCTTTAGGCACGCGATACTCTGGGTGTGTTCCTCTTGCCATGTGTCACACAAAGCTTCACACTCTGGTGCTCAAGGTTTCCTCCCTGGTCCCTGTGAGTGAGATGACCTTCTTGCTTCTTCACATGTTGAAGGATCCCAGTATTTGTTTAATGAAGGAAAAGTGCACGTTATGGATTGAATTATCTGTCCTCTTCCCACTTCATGTGTTGAAGCACCAATGCCTCAGGGTTCCAGTACCTCAGCATGTGAGTCCAGAGATAAGACCTTTATAGAGGTAATTAAGATTATGGTTAAACGAGGCTGCTAGGATGGGAAGAGGAACTTTTCATATACAAAGAGACAGCAGGGATGTGAGTACTCAGAGGAAAGGCCACACGAGGACACAGCGAGGAGACCTTACACGCAAGGAGAGAGACCCCGAAGTAGCAACCTGCCAACACCTGCATCTTGGATTTCTAGCTTCCAGACTGTGAGAAAATAAATTTAAGTTGTTTAAGCTCCCTAGTCTTTGGTACTTTGTTATGGGAGCTCTAGCAAACTAATACAGTGGGGAAGAAAGTTTCTGTTTTCAATAGAATCAGTTCTTTGAAACGGATATCAGGTTAATGATACAGGATGGTCTAGTAGCTTTTCTGTGGTTTCTGTGCGTGGTTTGATATGGAAAAACTTTATCTAAAGAAATTTTCCTGCCTAAAATGACCCTTTATTTGTCACTTTCTCATGGGGATTCTATCCATTTGTTGTTCTTCTGTTTTATTACTTCTACCATCATGGATATTTCGAAAACTACCAGAGGCTTGAGTTGATAGGTAGATGAGATGGCCTGCAGTGTGAATCCTAGTATTCTCGAGATGTGAGAAAGAGAAATCCTGAAAACCTTCTTAGACAATAAGCTTGTTTTAAAATAAATTTTAGGAATAGAGATTTTTTTTTTCCAATAGACAAACCAGTAAAAGAACCAAGGAATTAGATCATCTAGTTCTACTTTGGGTAAAAGTCATCTGAGTTACTGTAGTTAGCCATAAACTCCCAAAGGACATTTCTTAAACATCTATTGGGATAGATATCCACACTTGGCCCAATCTGGAAGCCCACAGTGGCACCAGTCAGGTGTCCACTTCCCTGGAATTGCTCATCTTCCCAGTTTATTGGCAAGCATCACAACTGGTCTTGACAACCAAAATATTCAGTAGGATGGCTTTAATCAACAGTAGGATGAGTTTGCCTTTGGAGGCCAGGAAAAGGAGACTAAATAGACAAGAAGTAGTGTTGGAGGAAGTCCTAATCTCAGAAGTACCAGCAGGAGAGAAATGTAGTCTTCATAAAGGCCATCAGTTCAGTTCAGTTGCTCAGTTGTGTCTGACTCTTGGCAACTCCATGGACCACAGCACACCAGGCCTCCCTGTCCATCACCAAATCCCGGAGTTTACCCAAACTCATGTCCATTGAGTCGGTGATGCCATCCAACCACCTCATCCTCTGTCG
This sequence comes from Capricornis sumatraensis, assembly GCF_032405125.1. Taxonomy (NCBI): domain Eukaryota; kingdom Metazoa; phylum Chordata; class Mammalia; order Artiodactyla; family Bovidae; genus Capricornis; species Capricornis sumatraensis. The sequence goes on from NC_091082.1 coordinate 76,589,096, forward strand.
TCCCCTTCTCCTCTTGCCCTCAATCTTTCCCACCATCAGTTCAGTTCAGTTCAGTTCAGTTCAGTCGCTCAGTCGTGCCCGACTCTTTGCAACCCCATGAACTGCAGCATGCCAGGCCTCCCTGTCCATCACCAACTCCCCGAGTTTACCCAAACTCATGTCCACTGAGTCAGTGATGCCATCCAACCATCTCATCCTTGGTTGTCCCCTTCTCCTCCCGCCTTCAATCCTTCTCAGCATTAGGGTCTTTTCCAATGAGTCAGTTCTTCACATCAGGTGGCCCAAGTATTGGAGTTTCAGCTTCAACAGCAGTCCTTCCAATGAACACCCAGGACTGATTTCCTTTAGGATGGACTGGTTGGATCTCCTTTTAGTCCAAGGGACTCTCAAGAGTCTCCTCCAACACCACAGTTCAAAAGCATCAATTCTTTAGTGCTCAGCTTTCTTTATAGTCCAACTCTCACAAAGGCCATGTGCCTGGCTAAAACTCAAGATTCAATATTAAGGAATGAAAGAATAGTATTTATTGGCAATTAATGAATTCTGCCCCAGGTACCAAGTCCATGAGTCAAGGGTTCATTGCATTTCCCTTCCCTGTGACTGAACTGGTTCTGGGCTATCTGGAGAGGCTTAGGGCTAAGGTGGATACATGCATGCATTCATTCACTCATTCACTCATTTGCTCTTCAAATATTCGTTAAGTTCATGTCCATTGAATGGGTGATACCATCCAACCATGTCATCCTGTCACCCTCTTCTCCTTCTTAGTTCCCAAATACCAAATATTCTGAAACTTTACCAGGATGTGCCTTGTGTTTTGTGGGTTATTAATATTTTCTTCTACTGTCCTAAATTTTCTAAATTATTTCTATGATGAGTTTCTCTGAAAGAGACTGTTTTTCAGAGCAGTAGGCTGGAGTTTCTCCATTTTCATTAGGGAAAAAAAAATATTTTTGTTTAAATTCATCTTTTTATGGCCAGCATCTTAGCAATAGCACCAGGCATTTGCTTAAGTGGTAATCAACAATTTCAGTAAATGAATCCAGTTGAAATAAGCTTCTTGCAAAGTTTAAGTCTTTGGATTCAAATTTATGATGATACTTCTCACTGTATCAGCAAAGGCGCAAGATGATCAAAGTACTGAGAGACTGGCTTGGTTGATGACCTCTTATTCCATCTAAGGGTTCAGTAAAGTGAGATTGTGGAGTGACTAGTTGGTAACATGAATGTTCCCAAATGTCCCATATCTTTCCTGTGAAGTATTCCTCCACAGCTAACTCATCTTTCTCCATCTCTTCCCACAATATATGCTGGATTTTCCATGCGGGGGGGCATGGGGGAAAGTGGTGGTCAAGGAAGGAGGCAGAACATGAGTCTACCGGTTTCCTGCTGAGTTGATGGAAGCTTTTCCTGTCTGACCTGCCCTCAGAAAGAACTGCGTGCTAAGGCATATACTGAAGGCTGGGAGAGACTGGAGTTGAGAGTAGGGCCGGAAATGATGTGCAGTCCTGTTGGGAAAATCCAAAGAAATGAAGGTTAAGTGTAGGAATTGCTGGATTTAAAAGGAAATCCTTTGGGATGCTTATGAGAAGTAGTTTATCTTTTAACTCAGGATTTAAGTTTGAAATGTATATGGTTACAGAAGAAAGGAACATTCAAATACTTCTTTCAAAAAATGAACAGAAATATCATTCTCACCCCGAAAGTTCTGCACTTCATTATAGAATTAGTAATAAGTAAGACATCTGGAAGGGACTGAAAGTGTTTCTAAAGAATGTTGGGATCTGGGCATACTTCTCTGTAAACGAAGAGCAGGCTTGGCTTTGAAAAGTATTCTTTAAAGAAACGGCCAAGGACTTGTCTCCCATTCTCTTTTCCTTGGGTTACCTTCACCAACCACAAACTTTAAAAAAAAGAGAAAAGAGTTTACTTCTTCAGAGCAATTTTAGGTTCACAGCAAAATTGAATGGGAGGCACAGAGATTCCCCATATACGCTTTGCCCCCACGAATGCAGAGCCTCCCCTATTATGAACCACCCCCTCCCCCGCCCCGCCACAGCTCATTAACCTAAAACAATGCATCATAGTCACCCAAAGGCCATAATTTACATTGGAGTTCACTCTTGGTGAATGGCTTTGATTAAATTTGTAGTGACGTGTGCTGTGTGTGTGTGCTCAGTGGTGTCTGACTCTTTGCAACCCCATGGAATTTTCCAGGCAAGAATACTGGAATGGGTTGCCATTTCCTACTCCAGGGGATCTTCCCAACCCAGGGATTGAACCCATACCTCCTGCACTGGCAGGTATGTGCTTTACCACTGCGCCACCTGGGAAACCCTATAGTGACGTGAATCCATCATTATAGTATCAAACAAAGTAGTTTCACTGCCCTAAGAATCCTCTATGCTTTGCCTGTTCATCCTTCCTCCCTATAACACCTGACAACCACTGACTTTCTTTTTTTTTTTTTTACTGTATCAATGTAAATGAATTCCTGAACCCAATTTCCGATGTAGGGGTGGAGGTTCCCATGAAGTCAAGTGAAGTCGCTCAGTCATGTCTGACTCTTTTCGACCCCATGGGCTGTAGCCCACCAGGCTCCTCTGTCCATGGGATTTTCCAGGCAATAGTCCTGGAGTGGATTGCCATTTCCTTCTCCAGGGAATCTTCCCAACCCAGGGATTGAACCCAGGTCCCCTGCATTGTAGACAGACGCTTTACCGTCTGAGCCACATATCAACATGCAATTCTTGGAACACCAGCTCGGTGTCTTGCACTCGACTCATTTCTGCCACTATCGACCCAGAGATACTATCAGATTCCACAGCTTAAGGATTCAGTCCTACAAGCCTGTGCCCAAGCCCCTAGGAGCCGATTGAAAACCCAGGTTGTTACTTGTGCTTCTAATCAACTGGCTATAATTTAGACGTTCTTGTGAACTTCTCCTTTGGGTCAATTAATTTGCCAGAGCAACTCATGGAACTCAGAGAAGCATTTTAAGTAAAATGCTAGAGTAGTGGCTTATTATAAAAAGATATGGTTCAGGAACAGCCATATGGGAGCGAGGCAGAGGACGAGGCATGAGGAAAGCACTCTCTAGGTGTGCTCTCTGCATCTCTACGTGGCCATCAGCCTGAATGCTCTCTGTATCCCATCCTTGTGTGTGTTTTATGGCTTCATTGCATAGGCATGAGGGATTAAATCATTGGCCATTGAAATTGATTCAAACCCAACCCCCTTTCCCTTCCTGGATGTCAAGGACTGTGGGACTGCAAGTTCTATCACAGGGATCAATCACAGAATTGGTTCCACTGGCAGTCAGCCCCATCCTTAGATGCTTTCCCCAAAGCCACCTCATTAAATAACAAAAGACACCTTGAATACTGTTAACACTCAGGAAATTCCAAAGGTTTTGGGAACCCTGAGCCAAGAACCAGGACAAAGCCCAAATATATATAAGAAATATCCTTTGGTCATCCCAACAGCCAGATATATGTTTTTCTTAAGAGTCACAATGTTGCAGCACAGTTCTGCCTTTTCCAAAAAGTCGTGTAGTTGGAATCATGCATAGAATACGTGGGCTTCCAAGGTGGCGCTGGTGGTAAAGAATCCACCCAGAATGCAGGAGATGTAAGAGACACAGGTTCGATCCCTGGGTCAGAAGATCCCCTGGAGGAGGGCATGGCAACTCACTCCAGTATCCTTGCCCGGAGGATCCCATGGACAGAGGAGCCTGGTGGGATACAGTCCACAGGGTTACAAAGAGTCAGACACAACTGAAGTGACTTGGCACAGTACATGGGATATGTAGCTTTTTTAAACTGACTTCTTTCACTTAGTGATATACATTTACACGTTCCCCAGGTCTTTTCATGGGATGATAGCTCATTTCTTTTCAGTGCTAAATAATATCCCATTGTTTAGGTATACCACAGTGTATCTCTTCTCTTACTGAAAGATATCTTGGTTGCTTTCAAGTTTCAGCAGTTATAAATGCAGCTGCTATAAACATCCACGTGCAAGTTTCTTTCTTTTTCCTGTGGATGTAAGTTTTCAGCTGTTTTGGGTAGATACCAAAGAGAGCAATTGCTTGATCATATGGTAAGAGCATGTTGAGCTTTGTGTAAAGCTTGTCAAACTGAGCACCAAAGAGGCTGTGCCACTTTGTGTTCCTGCCAGCAGTGAATGAGAGTTCCTGACACTCCACATCTTTGCCAGCAGTTGGTGTTGTCAGTGTTTTGGATTTTAGCCATTCTAATAGATATGTAAAATTGTTGTTTCAATTTACGTTTCCCTGATGACATGTGGAGTATTTTTTTCCTGTGCCATCTCTATGTCTTCTTCGGGGAAAGCATACACCAAATGCGTGTATATCTTATGATTGGATCGTTTATTTTCTTATTGTTGTATTTTACCTAGTGTCTTTGGGGGTAACTTCCTATAGGAGGTGATATGGACTAAGCTCATAATTTGAATTCAGATCCTAAAATGGAGGGAGAAGGTTTAAAACAAAACCAGCTTTGGGTGATATCTGGTTTAGTTTAAACCAAAGGTAGAAAAGTGAAAGTGTTAGTCGCTCAGTCGTGTCCAGCTCTTTGTGACTCCATGGACTGTAGCCCTCCAGGCTCCTCTGTCCATGGACTTCTCCAGGTGAGAATACTGGAGTGGGTAGCTGACCCTTCCCCAGGACATCTTCCTGACCCAGGGATGGAACCTGGGTCTCCTCCATTTAGGCAGACAGAAAGGATACTTCATAAGGAGCAGCAGCTAATGGGATTAGGTTAGTCCTGAAGGGTCATCAGAAGTGGGCAACAAGAAGCAGAACTTCTTCCTAACTGTCTCCTTCTTCCACAGAAACCATCCCAGAACTGTGGGCCTCAGTGGCCTTCAGTTTAGCCTTGCTCATTCCCCTTCCACAAATATTAATAACTGGGCCAGCCTTGCTATTTCTGCATCCTCTGTTCAGAGCCTTGCTTGAGCAGAAGGTAGTATGGAGAAAACACAGAACAAAGCTCTAGGACGTTTTCTGTGGTTCAAAGGACTTATGTAATTTTTTTTTCGTGCCCACTTGCTCTGTTCCCAACATCTACAGATGGCATCCACTCTGAGTGTGGTACTGAACTGTTCCCCATAAGAGAAGTCAAAAAGGGCAATCATAGTGATTCTAAGGAAATTCTTGTGAAATGAATGGATGGAGGGTCAGCACAACAAACCCATGTAAGCAGATAGCCGCAAACGTGTATGATTTCTGTATGGGCCGAGCTCTTTCAGAGAGAGTCTTCCAAGTTGGACCTGGGAGGGTGCTCGGGGCAGTTTTGTTGAAATTGTATCCCAATCTGCCTCCCCGCACTGATGCTTCCTCCCTGGGCTGCTGGTGCTTGGGATGTATGGCCCTTTTCAAGTAAATAATGTTCCAGAAGTGTCCATGGGAACCTTGACTCTCGTACATGAGCATAGCAACAGTGAGTTTTAACCTTACTTGTAGAAAACCCCCTTCTTAGGGAATGGGTTGTGCTGCGCTTAGTCACTCAGTTGTGTCTGACTCTTTGTGACCCCAAGGACTGTAGCCCGCCTGGCTCCTCTGTCCATGGGGATTCTCCAGGCAAGCATACTAGTGTGGGTTGCCATGCCCTCCTCCAGGGGATTCCCAACCCAGGGATCAAACCCAGGTCTCCCACTTTGTGGGTGGATTCTTTACTGTGTGAGCCATCAGGGAAACCCAAGAATAATGGAGTGGGTAGCCTATCCTTTCTCCAGGGGATCTTCCCAACCTAGGAACCGAACCAGTGTCTCCCGCATTGCAGGCGGATTCTTTACCAGCTGAGCTACCAGGGAAGTTACTTTGCACCGAAAGTGTGGACTTTTCTCCTTAGAACCTTTGTAGTTGCCGGATCTGCCACGTGAATGGTGCAGAGAACCTGCTGACGTCTGTGAAGGATGTTATTTCATCCGAATTACCCTTCTGGAATACTGCTGTTTAGGGACAACTTTCATGCCATTTCATTGCTCAGGAAAGCACTTGTGATACAGATTAAGTTTCTAAACTTAAATGTAGACATTGAGTTTCTGTCACTCTGTAAACTTAATTGTAGACAAAAATCCAGCATGATACATAAATAGCCAAGCTTCCCCAAGTCTTGGCTAACCCCAGGGGCCCCGCAGTGGTTCAAGGACTAAGGGAAGACATTCTCCAGAGGGCAAAGCAGCAGTCTGTCCGCTCGGTGCCATACCTGCCCCAAAGCCTTGTCCATAGTAGCTGCTCAATAATCAGTGAAGCAAGCAAACAGTAAATGCAGTTTAATATCTCTCTTTATCCTCACACATGTTCCTCTCTGCATCAGATTCTGACGCAGCTGGTATTTAATGGACACTTGTCGTGTACAAGGCTCTGTGTTTCAAATTTGTTAGTTCACTTAAGCCTCATAGCCATCCTGTGAGCTTCCTTAAAAGTCAAATCTAATAACTACACTTTTCTCAAACTTTTACTATAGTGTCAGATATCATCAGTGAGACCTCAGGGCAGCTTAGGGTCAAAATCCCTTTACTAACTCGACTTCAGCTTTCTGGAAGGTTAATGCAGTTCCCTCTTGCAGCCTAACAACAGAGTGCTTCTCTGATAGTCTGAGCTCTGGATTCTCTGGTTTCCATGTACCATCTTTTTTCAAAGCTTAAAAAAAAAAGCATTGTAAAAGAAGTAAAAATGTTTTAAAAAACTTTCAAAAATGGTACAGAAATATATTTAAATAAAATAACAATATGCCTGGTTCCTGCTCTCTTCCCCGTGTCTTTCTCTGAGAACTCTAAATTTGCCTTAGGTAGCGGACCAGTCATCACTAGTTTGGAGGTTGTCTGTGTGCTAAGTGGCTTCAGTCGTGTCTGACTTTTGGATCCCTTTGGACTATAGCCCGCCAGGCTCCTCTGTCCATGGGATTCTCCAGGCAAGAATACTAGAGTGGGTTGCCATTTCCTCTTCCAGGGAATCTTCCCAACCCAAGGATTGAACCACACCTCTTACCTGCATTGGCAGGTGAGTTCTTTTCTACTAGCGCCACCTGGGAAGCCCAGTTCCCAGATATTCTCCTTATTCTAGTACTATATTAATATTCACACTGCTTTGTAATTTCAGCCTTTATTTCATTTAACGACATGTTGTTCCAATATAATTGGTTTCTATAGTTTTCACACAACAGTAGGATAAAGATTCTATTCAATTTTCCATAGACTATAAACTAGGAGACACTGGAAGATATCCAGGGACATAAAACAAGCTGCAATAATTTCATGGTCTAAAGATATTGATGATTTCACTCATTTTTTAAAAAATGACTGCGAAGTAGTGACTGCATTTCTTGAGTGTGTCTAGATACCAATTACTGAGCATTATTTTATTTTATTCTCATAAAAACCACATGAGGTAGGTACTTCTATCCCCTCTGTATTCTATATGCAGAAATTGAAGTTTTTAAAAGATTATCATAGTTCATGTAATTGTTAACTAGTCCCTATTAAGGGTCTTCCCTGGGGGCCCAGCAGTAAAGAATCTGCCTGCAATACAGGAGACAGGGTTTGTTCTCTGAGTCGAGAAGATCCTCTGGAGAAGGAAATGGCAACCCACTCCAGTATTCTTGCCTGGGAAATCCCATGGATAGAAGAGCCTGGCGGGCTACAGTCCACAGAGTCACAAAAGAGTTGGACATGACTGAGCGACAAAACAACAGCAACAAGTCCCTATTAAGGCACATTTAATTGAACGTATATTAAATATAATTACTTACTATAGTGTATATATAGTAAGTAATTATATTTTATACATATATATATATATATATATACAGTCTGCAATGAGCATCTACAGATTAGAGTCCTAGACCCACTTATTCTGTACCTATTTTTAAGAGCTTGCTATGTGCCAGGAAATGTTCTAAGTATTAGGAACACTGTGTTGAAGACAGATGAGGGCTCTGTTTTAATGGTGCTTATCTGGCAGTGGATAGAAAGATAATACATAGGCAGATATGTTAGTATGTCAAGATGTGGGCTAAGAATGACAAAGCAGGGCGAGGGAGTGGAGAGCAATAGGGTTTCTGTTTCAGAAAGGGAGGTCAGGGAAGACTTCTCTGAATGAAAGACCTGAACATTGGGCTGAACATCTGAGTTCCCATCACACAGCGAGGGAGAGAACATTCTAGAACAGCAAGTGCAAAAGCCCCGGGACAGAAATGTCTCTGGCATGGTCAAAGAGAAAGGAGTATCAAGGATGACTCCGGCTTTGAGACTTTGCTAAAATGCTACATGGTGGGGCCATTTACTGAGAAGGGGTGGGAGGGGAGAGGCAGCAGGCTCGCGTCTGAGGAGGCGGGGCAGTGAGGAAGGGTCCCTGTGAGGGCTGAGCTTTGCAGAGGGGCGCTCAGGGCTGACTACCTGGTTTGGGCACCAGTGGCCAACAGGACACTTTTGAAGACGCGGGAGTGGGTGAGTGCACCCAGGGACTGAGGGAAGCAGAGAAAACTGGGATGTCTGAGTCAAGGCCACGCGGGCATGTTTTTAAATGTTGCCAAATTGCTCCTTTAAAACTTTGGCCAGTTTCCACTTGTTAGTATCCTGGGAGAGAGCTACACTCAAAAGTAAGCTATTTAAATGTGCATTTGGACTTCTCTGATGGTCCAATAGTTAGGAATCTGGCAGTGAATGCAGGGGATATGGGTTTGATACCCAGACCGGGAAGACCCCCATGCAACCCCATTAGCAACTAGGCTCACGCACCACAACTACTGACCCCACGTGCATAGAGCTCTGTGCTTTGCAACCAGAGAGGCCACCATGATGAGAAGCCCACACAACCCAGCCAGAGAGTAAGCCCCTCTCAGCACAACAAGAGAAAGCCTGCACACAGGAGTGAAGACCCAGCATGGCCAGAAACAACAAAATAAACTGAATATAGAGAAATAAAGCCTAAAGCATTAAAAATGCATTTAATTATACATAAAATCGAGCCAATTTAACTTATATGCAGACTACATCATGCAAAATGCCAGGCTGGATGAAGCACAAGCTGGAATCAGAATTGCCAGGAGAAATATCAATAACCTCAGATATGCAGATGACACCACCCTTATGGCAGAAGGCAAAGAGGAACCAAAGAGCCTCTTGATGAAAGTGAAAGAGGAGAGTGAAAAAGTTGGCTTAAAACTCAACATTCAGAAAACGAAGATCATGGCATCTGGTCCCATCACTTCATGGGAAATAGATGGGGAAACAATGGAAATAGTGACAGACTTTATTTTTTTTGGGCTCCAAAATCACTGCAGATTGTGACTGCAGCCATGAAATTAAAAGATGCTTGCTCCTTGGAAGAAAAGCTATGACCAACTTAGACAGCATGTTAAAAAGCAGAGACATTACTTTGCCAACAAAGGTCCATCTAGTCAAGGCTATGGTTTTTCCAGAAAGCTGAGCGCTGAAGAATTGATGCTCTTGAACTGTGGTGTTGGAGAAGACTCTTGAGAGTCCCTTGGACAGCAAGGAGATCCAACCAGTCCATCTTAAAGGAAATCAGTCCTGAATATTCATTGGAAGGACTAATGCTGAAGCTGAAACTCCAGTACTTTGGCCACCTGACGCGAAGAACTGACTCATTTGAAAAGACCCTGATGCTGGGAAAGATTGAGGGCAGGATAAGGGGACAACAGAGGATGATATGGTTGGATGGCATCACCAGCGTGATGGACATGAGTTTGAGCAAGATACGGGAGTTGGTGATGGACAGGGAAGCCTGGTGTGCTGCAGTCTATTGGGTCACAGAGTTAGACATGACTGAGCGACTAAACTGAACTGATGTTTTATTGGCTATTTTCTCTTTGAAAAAAAAAAAATCCTATGAACTGCATGCCTTTGCCCATATTGCTGATTTAAGAAGGGTTATTGATACACATTTGATTAATTTACAAGTTCTTAGCCTAAATGTATTTAAGAATCTTCGTCTTTTGTCATCTGTTTTGCAGTCTTTTTATTTTGAAGTTTAAAACACTTTTTACAGTTGAGAAGATAAAAATTTTATATAATCAAGTTTAGTAATATACTTTCCTTTATAGATTCTGAATTCTCTCTATTACTATTTCAAGAGGTAAACACCTCTTATTAGGTGTTTGCCTATCATTTAGGTAACAGTTATTACTTAGGATGATAATCAAATTCTCTTAGGTTTTTTGCCATTCTCTCCGGGATAGTTTCAGTTTCTCCTATGTTTGCAGCAAAGCCACTTAGGAAATGAAACCACAGAACTAACTTTCCTAGATCATTTTCCAACAGTGAGCAGCAGGGAGATCAGGAGGAGATAAATAGTCGCGGGCAGACTTTGGGGTTGAACCCAGAGCCTGGCATACAGCAGGTGCTTGACATACATTGTTGGAGAAATACACAGATGGCCTTTCTCTTAACTCAACAGGGGTAGAACTCTTCAGACATTGCCAAGGACTTTCCAGACATTATCACTTGCACAGCCCCAGGAGTTCCTGCAGCAGAAAGAGAAGTTGGGAATGAGTCCGGGGCTGGTCAGCACCCGCCAGAGCTGGATGACAGCTTTATAGAGGAAACCGCTGGGACGGTCCATCCTCACCGTCCTGGGACTGGGTGGCTGGAGAATGTCAATCAATTACAGTTTTTACTTGGGAGCTAGCTCACTTTGAGGGAGAATTTGTTACTTGAAACAAACTACACTGTAGGCAAAATACATTTTGTGATGCAAACTGGGAGCCACCTGGGTGTCCCCGCTGTGGCTTCCCGTCCTTTTCTTGTCCGTTTCTGCCATCTACCGGCCACAATGCAAATTACTCCGGGTTTCTTGAGATTCTACCTAAGAGGAAGGGCGTTTTATTCCTGTACCTTCTCAATCTGAAATGCAATTTCCCAGATAGGTTGTGCTGTAATTCACCAAGATCCAAAATGTATTTCTCCCCAAGTCATAGTTCTGAGGGGACTGAATTATCTGTTTATTCATTCGCTTTATTAGTTTAGTTTTGTCAGAGAGGCAGTGTTTGAATTCTGACCACCTGTGTTTAAATCCGGCCACTTCCCTAGTGGCTTCGACAGTAAAGAATCTGCCTGCAATGTGGGAGACCGAGATTCGATCCCTGGGTTGGGAAGATCCCCCGGCAAAGTGAATGGCTACCCACTCCAGTATTCTGGCCTGGAGAATCCCATGGATAGAGAAGCCTGGCAGGCTACAGCCCATGGGGTCGAGAAGAGTTGGACAGAACGGAGAGACTTTCACTTCACTCCTACATTGGCAGGTGAGTTCTTTACCACTGAGCCACCAGGGAAGCCCCTTCCTTAGTTTAGGCACGCATTAGTTTGGAACATAGCGAGTTCCATAAATTAGTTATTATTTATAACCTATGCCCAATATTTGCAGAGAAATTTTGTTTCCAAACTGTTTCTATTTTATCTCTTGAGACTCAGCCCAAGAGCTGCAGCTTCCATTTTGGAGCTTTCCTTCATACTTCCTTCTGGAATAATCCATTATCCCTCTGAGTTCCCATAGCACAGTGTCTAGACCTTTCTTGGACTGATGATTTTCACTCTGGAATCTAAACCTGCCTGGCCATGTACACTGCCTAGATCTCCATGGGAAAGAGCCAGTCTGATTCATCACTGTGTCTCTCACAATATGATGCTAGTTAGCAAGTGCTCAATAAATATTTGTTGAGAAGATGAATGAATAATCTCTATTATATAATTCCACTCGGGAATCCTGAGTCAAGCACTACAGATATGAAATGTACCCATTCTATAGATGAGGAATTAAGTGACTTGCCCCACAAGAAATGGTATGGTACAGCTGGGACCAGGTTTTGATGGGACCAGGTAGAGCTGGGAATTTTGCCAGGTGGAGAATGTACACGAAGGGAAACAAGGGCAATCACGTAAAGGAGTAAGGTTCACTCTCAGCCCACATGCCCTGGAGCTAAGTGCTGAAGGCTGACCTTAATAGAACTGGAAAGAAAGGTTCATGACTGAAGCTGCTCTTCTGGTTTCCCCATGCCTCATCCAAGGCCTATTGAACTGCAGCCTCACAACCTAAGGCCAAGTTCCTAACGTCTGCTGCCCCATTCTGGACTGTTGGTCTCACTTGTCATCACATGACTAGTGTTTTAGGTCTAGATGTCAAAATATTTATTCCCCCAATTCACATGTAATTTTCAAGAAGCCAAAGGGTCCCATCAGAAGACCCTTAAATTTTTTTTTTTAAATCATACTTTTTCTTTTCCATTATGGTTTATTACAGTATATTGAATATAGTTCCCTGGGCTATAGAGTAAAAGTGAAAGTGTTAGTTGCTTAGTAGTGTCTGACTTTTTGTAACCCCATGGACTGTAGCCTGCCAGGCCCCTCTGTCTATGGAATTTTCCTGGCAAGAATACTGGAGTGGGTAGCTATTCCCATCTCCAGGAGATCTTCCCAACCTAGGGATCAAACCAGGATCTCCTGCTTTTTAGGCAGATTCTTTCCCATCTAAGCCACCAGTGAAGCCCCTGCTGCTACACAGTAGAACTTGTTGTGTATCCATACCATATATAATAGTTTGCATATGCTAATTCCAAACTCCCAATCCACCCACACCCACCCCACCTTGGCAACCACAAATCTGTTTTCTATGTCTGTTTCAGAGATAAGTTCATTTCTGTCATATTTTAGATTCCACATATAAGTAGTATCATAGGATATTTGTATGTCTGTCTGACTTACTTTGCTTAGTATGATAATCTCCAGGTCCATCCATGTAGCTATAAATGAGCCCTGTTAACTTTTTTATTGGGTAGAAATAAACTAGTTGCCCTGAGAGCCCGAGACCACACGGGCATCTCTGTTCTTTTATCCTCTATCTTCAATGTATATTTATTAAGCATCTACCATGCCCCAAGCTGTATCATCAAAGTAGTTCAGTTCACCAGTTCAGGAGTCAGAAAGATCTAGATTTCTGTCTTAACCTTGGTCACTTACTAGAGGTGTGATTTGAGGGCAGTTACTTAACAAACATTCTCTAGTTTGTTTCTGAGTTTCCTCATTGACAGAATAAGGTTGTTAATAGTACCTGCCTCACGGATTGCTATGAGGAATAAATAAATTAAGGCACATCAAGGATGCATTAATAGCAAAATCCCTGGCACATTGTAAGTGCTGAAGGAAGTCGAGTTGCTGTCATCATTGTCGTCGCTGTCATATCATCATCGCCACCACCAGTCCCTATGCGGTGTCAAGGATTTAAAAAGATGGATAAGGTGCAGAGCTCTGTGTGTGTGATTGTGTATCATTGCCCCCCTAGGTCCTGCATGTTGCAGTCTGAAGGAGATGAGTGCAGGGGGATAGGGACCTATGCATGCATGCTCAGTTGCATCCAACTCTTTGGGACCCCATGGACTGTAGCCCACCAGGCTCCTCTGTCCATGGAATTCTCCAGACAAGAATACTGGAGTGGGTTGCCATTTCCTCCTCCAAGGGATCTTCCTGACCCAGGGATGGAACCTGTGTCTTCTGCACTCCTGCATTAGAAGGTAGCTTTTTAACCACTGAACCACTGGCTTCCGTGGTGGGACCTGTAATAAGAAAAAATTAAAAAATGAAGAAGATACAAATCCTGACCCAAGCACCTCACAGTTCAGCCCATCCTGGGACTATTTCTTCTCTTTGAAGCCTTGCATAGGTGATCCAGGCAGAATATTGGCTATATTCCTAGAATGGAGAACATTTTTGCCTGGGAAATTTGCAATGCTTTTGCCTCGAGAAGGGTATTTACTCTCCCCTAGTGACACCTGACTTGGGAATGTGCTTCCCTGGAGCTCTGCATGAAACTGAGACAGAGATTTGAGTCTTTACTAGGTCTATGGGTTTTACGGGGCTGAAACTTCTGGTGTTCAGTCTTTATAATAATACAAATGGACAGATTTAGAGATTAGGAGTCCCAGCTTGCTGCATCCTTTAATATATATTTGCTGTATCCTTTAGTATCTATTTCATGCATGTGGCTGTGGTTTGTATATTCCAGGGTATTCTGAAGATCTATAAAATAAAATAGGACAGAGCTGCCATTATACTCCATGTGTGCTGTGCTTAGTCAGTCATGTCTGACTCTTTGCTACCCCATAGACTGTAGCCCGCCAGGCACCTCTGTTCATGGGGATTCTCCAGGCAAGAATACTGGAGTGGGTTGCGCTGCCCTCCTCCAGGGGATCGTCTCAACCCAGGGATCGAGCCCAGTCTCCCATATTGCTGGTGGGTTCTTTACCATCTGAGTCACCAGGGACCCTGCATAGGAATCACCTGATTAGGGAGGTAGCATTTTTAGCATTAAAGTGGCATGAAAGTTGTGAAGTAGAGGCTTCAGTAAAAGGAATTTCTTAGTTATCTGAGCTTGGGATAAGGCCTTTCACTCTTGGTTTACGGGAAAGAAAAAAAACAACCTACAAGTCCTTGCTAACCTCTTTTACTCTAAGAATTTTGAAGGCTAAGGTGTAACTCTGCTCAGAGGTGGGGGCCAGACCAGTTGGTTTTCAAGTTTCCTTTGCCTTATGGTGTTTAGCTCGTCTGTGGGAGGATGAGCAGGACAAGGAACAGTTAAATGGGGTCTCCCATCAGTTCCAGGCCACACAGAGTTCTCTTAAGGCTTCTTCCAAAGCGGTCTCCCACTATCTGTCGCAAGTCAGCCTCCAAGGAGAAGGACATTTGTGTATTTTTAGATAGAAAAGTGCTGTCTCCTTGTCACTTTGCAGGAAGCGCTTTTCTCTCTGCTTCTGTTCCTCAGGCCTGGTGGTATCTCCGAAGGGAAAGGAGCTACCTGGTAAATAAAGATAAGCTATGCTTATTAGCGGAGATTTGCAAGAGAAGAGGCTGTTTAAAAATGGATAAGGAGGTAATTGTGTTCCGCCAGCTTGAAATCAGGGAGTCGTTTTCCTCCACCAGGGCCGGGCAATCCAGCGAGGAGCTGAGCGGGTGTGCTCACCACCGCGGGGTGACCTGGAGTTCACGAGCACGGGGCCGCTCTCAGCTGCAGGAACCCTCAGGCCTTTGAAGCTGCCGAGTTGTCCCGACAGTAGAGCTCTTCCACGAAGGACTGATGCTCTGCCAGGAGAGTGAGACGCCGTCGTTCTTCGACTGCCCTTTGGAAG
Organism: Capricornis sumatraensis; assembly: GCF_032405125.1. Classification (NCBI taxonomy): domain Eukaryota; kingdom Metazoa; phylum Chordata; class Mammalia; order Artiodactyla; family Bovidae; genus Capricornis; species Capricornis sumatraensis. Next base: position 76,604,257 of record NC_091082.1, read on the forward strand.
AAAGGGGACAGGCATGCGGTGCGGCCCCAGTGGCGGGCTCACTTCTGATGGCGCTGCCTTTGTGCGTCTCCCCAGCCTCACCCTCCACGCAGCAAGCGAGGGCTGCAGGGATCGGGTACCGCGTCCCTTGAAAGAATCCAGGTGAACCGTTGGGTCCAGACATGAAGGATGGGGGTAGAGGCTGTGTCGACATGATGTCTAACATCTGGTTCAAACCCGAGTTCAATCAGCTTTCCAGATGTTCACACACACACACACACATACACACACACACACACACACACACACGTTTGCCACTGGGAGGACAAAGCCACCTCTTGGTCACACTTCCCACCTGACCATTCTGGAGACACCAGTCTCATCTATCAGCTTTGCATTTAGATGGGAAGCATTGATCTGGGCCACACGATCGAGACACCCAAGTTTTTCTAACATTCATCTCCCAGCTTCCCCTGCCACCCCCATCAGGGGAACGTCAAGGAAACAGGGGAGCCCTGCGCCCAGGGGACTAAGTCTGCTCTTTGTCTGCCCTGGAGCTCGGCTTATCCCGATTGTGCTGACTCTGTGGGATTCCGAGAAAATCAAAGCCAGGGACAATAGCCGGGAAAATGACCTGGTCCACACGTGCCTGGCCTGCTTCCCATACCCCCACAGCCTGTGAGTACCCCCGGGGTGGGGGAAGGCGAGCTGGGAAGGGAGTTGTGATGAGAAAGTAGACCCTTTGCAGCCTCCACATTGTCTTCTCAGGCTGATTTCTGAGGCATAATGAATGTGTGTGTGTGTGTGTTTGTGTGTATGTGTGTGTGTGATTCCCCAGATAGTGTCATAAAGCACAACGCAAAGTCTGTTTCCTGGTAGTTGGAGATGAATTGTCAACTCTCCACCCCCTACAACATTTTTGCTGAAGGCATTTTAAATATCATCTGATTATTTGGTTATTTCTGAGGAATAAAGAATAACTGTGAGCTGAATGTTACTGAAATCTCCATTTTCAGCTGTGATTTTAATTGCTTGGCAGTGCAGAAGTTTGGTTTTTAAATTTTCAGACTGTATCTCTTCCTGGCACTTTCTCTTCAGCCCCCTTTTGCAAGAACAGACAGAACCCAAATACTTGTAGAATAAATCTGCAACTCAAGAAGTCCCTCAATCAGAGATGGATTTACCATGAATGAATTAAGCTTAAGCTCCAGAGCTTCTTGCTTTTATAGATGGCTTTCAAGGTCCTGAGAGGGGGCCCACCAGTGTGTTCATATGGTCTTGTAAATTTGCAAAAATAAGACCTTTCAAAAACAGAATTTTTCTTAAAGAGGCCACTTCTATGATATAAGTTTTAGATTCCTGAGCAAGCTGTTATAACAGGGTGAATAATTTCTTATAAGCTGTCCATCTTCATCTTAATAAAGGTACATGAATTAGATTAACTAAGAATAATTTAAAGAGGAATTTGGGGGCAATTGCCATGACCCTCTCAATATGCAGAGCACCATTTGTTATACTTTGATTTGTCTTGAGGAAAGAAGCTGCGAATCACAGAAGGGTTTCCAGAGGCTTTCAGAGTGCTTACCACCAGGGAAGAAAGTAACAGCCCGCATTTCCTGACAGGAAGGGGCTGCCTCCTTGATGTTTGGTGGGCCCTTAGCTGTGGGCAAAAGGACTGCGTGGCGCAGCCTCTGGGCCCTTTCTTCATGACTGGGAGAAATGAGAGGGAGGCTTGATGACTTAGGGGGTCTCGTATCTCCTTTCGTCTTTCATCTTCCAGGTTTTTTGTGGTGGCAAGCCTGGGGCCTAGATGTTTCCCGTTGATCTTGGATGGCCTCAGCCTGCAGCAGCTTGAGGCAGGAACGGAACTCAGGCCCCTGCAGTGAGGATGCTGACTCCACGCTGGGGACGCTAGCCACCAGGGACCATGGCCAGTGGCCAGGCCCTGGCCCGCCAGCTATGTAGAAATGAGTTCCTCCCATGTGCATGTGCACAGTGCTTAGCCAAGACGGATTCCAAGGAAGAGGCCTATGGGTAGTTGGCATCGTTTGCTTTGAAGTGGCACTCCCTGCCTTTCTGACCTCCAAGGAGCCTTTCAGTGCACGTGTAATCGGGAAGGTCTCCTTGACTTGGTGACTGAGGAATATGTGGTCTTTTATATCTTATCTGGGCAGGGCTCAACTCCTCTCTTGCTCCTGCCACTTTGGAGGATCTGTCCATAGGGGAGAAACTGTTCAGCCTGGGTTCTGTATTTTTCCTGCTTCACTGTGATTGGCTTTCGTGGTTCCAAAGGAGCAGGAAGCAAAGAGGGACCTTCGGGCAGTTTGTGGGCTCAGGAAAGGATTCAAGGAGAGCGCTGCCTGAACCCCAGCTCCTGTTCTCGTAATCACATCACAACAGGGGAGCTCACTGAAGCAGAGATAGAGGCAGGACCTAGTTAGTACAGTCCCAATCATTACCCCTCTCTTTTCTCCTCGCTTCTCCCTGTGTGTTTTAAATTAATCCAACAAACCACATGGTTGAAGCATGTTTGCTTGCTCTGTGAGTCCTTCTGTCCTATAATCTCAGAGGTAGTTTGTCTAGAAATACACTTGAAGGCTACCATTACATCAAAGTAATTTCCCTTTAACATGACTATGTTCATCAGAGTTATTTAATGCTGGTAATAACTCCCCCGTTTAAGAGGTTTAACAGACTCTTTGCTCAACAACAGTCCCGTTAACAGGGATGTTCCTTGTCAGGCAGCTTTCCTAGGTAGCTCTCCTCAAAGCTCAAAGGGGACACGAGAACCTTCCATCTTGTGGCTGAACCTCCTTGAGGTCCTTGGAATCCTCTTCATTCATTAGGCAGATAGAGTGGACGATTATACATGGAAGGATTTTAATGGGCTAGAACTAGAAGAAGCACATCACACTTACATTCTATTGGCCAAATTAAGTCACATGACTGTGCCCAAGTGCATGGGAGTCTGGGAAGTGTCTGGCTTGTGACCAGGAGGAAATGGGAAACAGGATTGTGAAGGTTTAGCTAGTCTGTGCTGAAGTGTGACTGCAAACCAGCTATGAAGCAAAGGTGTGGAATCTTCATTTCTCAGAACGAATACTGCAAGATAATTCTTTCTTTCTTTTCACTTCAGAGCATGGTGGTTGAAGCTGATGGCTTCCTAAGCTAGCTAAACATGACAGAAATAGTCAAGGCTCATTTTAGAAAAATTAGAAAATACCGATTCAGGTGACTACTTGATATACATTTTAATCAGTGATGTACTATAGTAGTAGAAATCTGCTGAGTGATGAGAAGGGTGTGGCTTGATTTTTTAAGACTGCTTTGAATCATAGAATAAAGCAAAGAACTAAATATGTAGAGTTTTAGAACCAGAAGAAACCTTAGAAATGATTTATCCATACCTTTAATAGGTGATGAAACTGAAGGCAAAGCAGAAGGAAGGCATGTTTGCCGAGCTCTGACAATGCTCTGAGGTCAAACTCTCTCCTTTCCACGGGGAAGCATGATGACATGACTTACCCAAGGTCCCACAGCTACTGAGAGAAATGAGACTGGGACCCAGTGCTTCAAATTATGAATCAATGTGCTCTTTACATGTATCTAATAACCACCCCCTCCACCAGCTGTGTGCATGTGTCTACATTCATACTCCTCTTCCAAGTCAGTCATGTGAGTTTAATTTACAGTCTACTGACTTGGAAGGAAGACTTGACTAATGTGTATTTTTCTCATAATATGAGGCTACCCGGTCTGTGGAGTTCCATCTGTAATAGTGTCGTTTTCACGGCTTGTATGCTATTCTGCAAATAGCGCCAGAGCATTCTGCTTGGTGGTCACCAAGTTCCAAGAGAAATGAGATATTCTTTTCGCAGGTCTGGAAAAGAGCAAGTTGCACTGGCTGACTTCAGACTGACCCATTGTTCTGACCCCAACAGGTGCAGGTTTCAACACTAAGGGGCGGATCCCATTACCACTCGAGTTGCATGGATCGCTGACCTTGAAAGGGGTCTGCACTCACACAGCAGTGTGGGACCCGTCCTTTAGGAACCAAGGCCACTAATCTGAATGGCTATTTAGAGCCATGAATGGCATTTAACAGGCACTCCTTCATTCTTCCACGGTCATTGAAGAGTCCCAGGGCTTCTCCTCTTGCTCATTAGAACTGACACTTCCCAGGCCAGAGTGATGACAGTGTGGATCAGAGAGGTGAGGTCTTCACCCTGAAGGACAGGATCCAGCTCAGGGCCAGTGAGGGAGGAAAGAACCTGGACTTGGAGCTTATGATGTGTCCCCATTACAACAAACACAGCCAGGTGGAATATCTGATACCTCAGTTTGAAAGTTAGATTAATTCAATCAAGTCATTTTATAGTAGCCTGAAACAAAGACTAAGTCGTTCAGCCCTCGTGTGTACACCATCTGCCCACTCTTGATATTTCAAATACACAAGCGTTTTCCCTCTGAAGCTGGTTTAATGTTCTGTTTCCATTTTACTTGCTTCATTTAGGGTGTGGCTTGCTCTTGTAGACTTGGTGGTCACGTTTATCACTTTGGCTAATTCCTTGAAATCAAAACATAACAACGACACATGTTTGAACCTTTCCACTGAATTCTGAGGGTATGCGGGACTGCCTGGCTATTTCATGGAGCATATCTGTTTGTTTGCTACTGGGTACAAATTAGGAATTTACCGCTCTTGAATCCCGTGGTTATAGTCAGTCACTCAACTGATGTCCTACTGATGGATGAATGGCAGGAGTATTCCACACAAGCATGGAAATAACTTCCCTTCGGCCTAACGAGGTGAAATGGAAATGATTTTCTTGGGGTTTGATTGCCTAGCTAGTTCATCTCTTCTGATCAAAGTCAATGCAGTTTCCAGGTGTGGATGTGGTTATAAGGAATTAGTCAATGAGGAGGAGGCTCTCCTTACAGATTTTCAGGGATGTGATGAGTGATCTTTGCCAGAGGCAATAGTCTGGAAAAAGTTTTTATTATTTTGAGAAAGTAGCCCTGTGGCTTGCACACGATAACTATTAATTAATAGTGATTAATAATTACACTCATTCATTTAGCAAACTGTTGAACACGTCTCATGTGCAGAATGCTGGAATACAAAGATAAGTGTGACATGATGCCAGCCTTCAAAGGGTTTACAGTTTAGCCGAGGAGATAGACAAACATCTAGCTACTAAATGATGTGATAAGGATTTTGGTGGTCATATGTGCAAACCTACGTAGGGGTATAGGTGTATGTGTATGTGTATATACGTGTATATATATTTGTGCTGCCCTTCCCAGCAATTCAGGTGAATTTAATTTATAGTTTTCTAGGGGGCTAGAGGAGTCCTCCGGAGAAGGCAATGGCACCCCACTCCAGTACACTTGCCTGGAAAATCCCGTGGATGGAGGAGCCTGGTAGGCTACAGTCCATGGGTTTGTGAAGAGTCGGACACAACTGAGCGACTTCCCTTTCACTTTTCACTTTCATGCATTGGAGAAGGAAATGGCAGCCCACTTCAGTGTTCTTGTCTGGAGAATCCCAGGGTCGGGGGAGCCTGGGGGGCTGCCGTCTATGGGGTCTCACAGAGTCGGACACGACTGAAGCGACTCAGCAGCAGCAGCAGCAGAGGAATCCTGCGAGGGGAGTATAGAGGAGGAGTGATGAGTTTTTCCAGGGAAAGTCAGAGAAGGCTGATGGAGGAGATCTGGGAGGTTTGCTTACGGAGGTAGGGAGGACGTTAGAACGTCCTTTGCTTAGAAGCAAAGGGAGCATGTGGCACAGAGGGACGGAGGAGTGAGCGAGAGAGGCCTGGAGCGAGGAATGGGCTTTTTAGCGCAACTGAAGCATGAAGTGCAGGTGGATGTGGTGTGTGACACGAAAACACATGGACGTAGAAAAGTAGTGGGAAGAGTGGAAATCTGGGTTCACATGCTCAGGTGCAAGGGTGTAACTTATTCTATTCATCAGCTTATTTTTTTCAGCTGTCATTCTGCTATGTGAAGGAAACTTAATCTACGTCATTTTGGAATCCTCTCCACGCTGGAACCCAAGGAAATGACCACAATCCTGCCTCACCCTTGATCATCATCTCTTTGTGGCTGCTGCTAAGTCATCTTCAAAAGGTTGCCTTGCTATTCCCAGAGTCCCGGGACTCAGCGGCTGATCCAAGGCTCTATGAGGCTGTTGAAAGCCTGCCATGGTTAATCACTTGACATCCACTTCTCATTAGCTAAGTTTTAGCTGCCCACTTGGGACTCTGCTGGGAAACAAGACATGGGAACTTCCGATCTTAGATCCTATCAACTTACTGAGGAGAGGTCTGTCTCCGATCTTTCCTAGGAAGGTCAGAGTACAGGGCCTCCCTTCTTGGGGAGCTAACCTTCCAAGGTCTCACTGGCTCCTTTGGTACTACTTTCCTTACCAGAGCCAGCTTTTGCAATCTTGCAAGTGTAGGATGTGAGGATTCTGGTAGTCATGGTAGAGAATCTTTGCTCTTAGTTGTTACATATTTTCCAAAATTGTTGGTTTCAGTCCTATGGGTTTTTTTTTTTTTTCTCATTCCTTCTGAAGGCTAAGCTTTTAAAACTTAAAAGCCAATAACATTCCTTTCTTCCTTGTTTTGTAATCCCTGTTCTGAGGTAAGGGATCTAGAAAGGTCTAGATCAGCATTCTCAATCGCAGCTGCATCACTCTGAGTGCTTGGAAACAAATACATACGCACAAATACAGCTCCACTTCCCGAGCTTTTGATTTCATAGTCTGGGGCAGATAATGGACATTGGTATAGTTTAACAGGCTTCCCAGATTCTAACTACAGTCAGGATTGAGAATTACTAGACTAGCACAATAGTTAAGGGGTTTCCCAGGTGGCTCAGTAGTAAAGAATCCACCTGTAAATCAGGAGATGTGAGTTCAACCCCTGGGTCAGGAAGATCTCCTGGAGAAGGCAAAAGCACCCCATTCCAATATTTTTGCCTGGGAAATCCTATGGACAGAAGAACCGAGTGGGCTACAGTTCATAGGGTAGAAAAAATCAGACACAACTACAGGACTGAGCATGCACACATGAGCATGGTGGTTAAGAAAGGCCCAAAATATTAAATAAAATGCAGAAAAAGTATCAGCTAATATGGCAAAGTATTTTTCCAAGTCAGCATTTGGAAGAATCTTGAATGCCCTATAGTGGAACTGTGAATTTATCATGCTGGGAATGCAGCATGATATCTTTTCTTTCAAGATATGGAAAGAAAATATTAAATAAAATTTACTGTCTAAGTGCTATGTGTAAATATTTGTCTGATGTCAGCCTGAGGAGAATCCTGCAAGGCAGGGCTTTAATATTTTTTTATTGAGATGTAGTTGCATATAAGCTTTTGTAAGTTTCAGTTCAGTTCAGTCTCTCAGTCGTGTCTGACTCTTTGCAACCCCATGGACTGCAGCACGTCAGGCTTCCCTGTCCATCACCATCTCCTGGAGCTTGCTCAAACTCAAGTCCATCGAGTCTGTGATGCCATCCAACCATTTCATCCCCTGTCATCCCTTCTCCTCCCGCCTTCAATCTTTCCCACACCAGGGTCTTTTCCAATGAGTCAGTTCTTTGCATCAGGTGGCCAAAGTATTGGAGTTTCAGCTTCAGCATCAGTCCTTCCAATGAATATTCAGGACTGATTTCCTTTAAGATGGACTGGTTGGATCTCCTTGCAGTCCAATGGACTCTCAAGAGTCTCCTCCAACACCACAGTTCAAAAGCATCAGTTCTTTGGTGCTCAGCTGTCTTCATAGTCTAATTCTCATATCCATACATGACTACTGGAAAAACCATAGCTTTGACTAGATGGACCTTTGTTTGCAAAGTAATGTCTCTGCTTTTTCATATGCTGTCTAGGTTGGTCACAACTTTTCTTCCGAGGAGCAAGTGTCTTAATTTCATGTGTGCAGTCACCATCTGCAGTGATTTTGGAGCCCCCCCCAAAATAAAATCGGTCACTGTTTCCATTGGTTTTCCATCTATTTGCCATGAAGTGATGAGACCAGATGCCATGATCTTAATTTTCTGAATGTTGAGTTTTAAACCAAATTTTTCACTCTCCTCTTTCACTTTCATCAAGAGTCTCTTTAGTTCTTCACTTTCTGCTGTAAGGGTGGTGTCATCTGCATATTTGAGGTTATTGATATTTCTCCCAGCAATCTTGATTCCAGCTTGTAAGTTTCAGTTAAGTTCAGTCACTCAGTCGTGTCCGACTCTTTGCAACCCCATGAATCGCAGCACGCCAGGCCTCCCTGTCCATCACCAACTCCCAGAGTTTACTCAAACTCATGTCCATCACATCAGTGATGCCATCCAGCCATCTCATCCTCTGTTGTCCCCTTCTCCTCCTGCCCCCAATCCCTCCCAGCATCAGAGTCTTTTCTAGTGAGTCAACTCTTCGCATGAGGTGGCCAAAGTGTTGGAGTTTCAGCTTTAGTGTCAGTCCTTCCAGTGAACACCCAGGACTGATCTCCTTTAGGATGGACTGGTTGGATCTCCTTGCAGTCCAAGGGACTCTCAAGAGTCTTCTCCAACACCACAGTTCTTTGGCGCTCAGCTTTCCTCACAGTCCAACTCTCACATCCATACATGACCACTGGAAAAACCATAGTAAGTTTAAACATATTCAAATATTGATATATTTACATTTTAATATGATTATCACCAACATAGCATTATCTATACTTCTATTATGACACACAATTAAAGTTTCTTTTCCATGGTGAGAACAATTAAAATCTAGTCTTTTGGGAACTTTGGGGTTTATAAAACAGTATTGCTGCCTATAATCAGTATGCTGTGCATTAGATCTCCAGAACTTAGTTATTAGTCATTGGGAAGTTGTGGCCTTAAATGATGTCTGCACCCCATTGATTGCCAGGGTTGATTCAGCTGATCTCACTGACTAGGTGGGTGTCCCCTTCCTCCCTCGCTGCTCCATGTGTATGCCCCATCGATGAGAAGGCCCTTCGCTGACAGAGGAGGGTCATTCTTAAGTCAAGGATGTATGAGTAGCTCGGCTCCCTGTTAGAATCTCCAAGTACACTCTCAATGTCTCATTAACTCTAGTTTGCATTGGGGAAATGGTGAGGTTATAGAAATTTTTCAAGGTTGTTGAATAAGATAATGGCAGGTCTCTCTTTAGAATCCATCTGCTTCAAAACCTAGGGAATTTCATGAACTACTGTTACCTCCCAAAGTGACCTGATAAGACAGTATATTAATTGAATAAATCAGTGAAGAGTTCTGTTAACAAAATAGTAGAAGAGCTAAAGACTAGCCCTAAGGAAAAGAAGCTTGTTGGCTGAGATGGCCTCCTCTTTCAGGTGGTTGTCATCATCCTTTTACTCATTATTATGGCCTAGGCCTTAAGCTTTCTTTTAGCATAATTTAGGAAACCAGAGGGGCTTCCCTGGTGCCTCAGTCCATAAAGAATCCACCTGCAGTGCAGGAGATCTGGGTTTAATCCTTTGGTCTGGAAGATCCCCTGGAGAAGGGCATGGCAACCCATTCCATTATTCTTGCCTGGAGAATTCCCAAGGGCAGAGGAGCCTGGTGGGCTGCAGTCCATGATGTTGCAAAGAGTTGGACACGACTGAGCGACTAAGTACAGCACACAGGACAGGAAACCAGAACTTAAAGTATTCATTTGTACTTGTTTTACAAAAACATAATTCTTTACTAAGTGATTTTTTTGAGTCAGTTTCTCCCTATTTCTTGATTTATTTGAGGTAATCAGTTTTTGTAATTGATTTCAGCATTTTTTGCCCTAGTAGACTATAACATCACTGAACAAAGATAAAAAACTAAAATCCTAAGTATAAATAAAGTATCCTTGCTACTCCTCTGAATAGGTCTATATAACTTTTGCTTTCTTTATATGCTTTGGAGGAAGATCATTGCCTTGTTTTGTCTGTAGGCTATTTCAATCTCTCTTTTTCTTTTTTAAAATATTTATTTATTTATTTGGCTGTGTCGGGTCTCAGCTGTGCCACGAGTCACATGGGTCTTTTGTTGCATTGCCTGGACTCTCTAGTTGTGGCACCCAGACTTCAGGAGTTGCAATGAGTGGGCTTTGCCGTCAGGCTTGTGGGATCTTAGTTCTTAGACCAGGGAATGAACCTGTATCCCATATATTGCAAGGCATATTCTTAACCACTGGATCACCAGGCAGGTCTTGCTTCAATCTCTTTTGATGACAGCCACCAGCATGATTCCAATGAAAGTTGCAATTACTTCTTTACCTGGAACCATTCATTTTCTTACTTTTTGCCTTTCATTGTTTAGGATGCATGTATGTTCATACTCACTGAATCCATTTTTCCTTCTTGAAATGAAGATGAATAAAACCCCTTCTTCAAAACTTGCTGTTGGATAATTTAATTGCTCAGAGAGCACACTCCATTTTACTAAGTGATTTCTTGTTGGAGACATCAGAAAATCAGAATATATACAAAACATAGTTTTGCCTCCACTGATGATTGTACAATTACTTTCCCCAGTAATCCAGATCTAGTTGAGTACGTGGTACAGTGTAATTATTGTTGACTCTGATGTGCTCTTCATGTGCTAAACTGGCATGGGCTAAGCCAGTACATTTCATCATCCATTGTTGAAATGCAATGCCTTAGTTATGCATCAGGTGTCCAGAAGTATACAGTTATGATTTGAGAGAAAGGCATAATGAATTCTGACCTTCTTCTGATGTTTAAGTCATTTCTGCCCAGCCCTCCCACCTTCAACATGATAGTGAACTTTCCTTTGATGTCCCCAAATCTCCATATTTGTTTCATTTCCTTTTCCAGAGACCACACTTATTTATCTTCCCAATGTGTGTTTTGGGGATGTATCTACTTAGTGAAAAAATATTTTCAATAATGTCTTCCGCTTTTATGATACTTCTTTCAGCTTCCCCTTTTATTACACAAGTTGACCTGGGCCCCATCAAAGAAGCAAGGGGTTTTCAACGAACAGGATCCAGGTAACACAGAGTAGAGACACACAGTGGTGGAAGTAAGATTTAATACTGAGGATTGAGCCAGTTAGAAAGATGAGAAATCATGGCTAGTGGAAGAACTAATGAATGAGTCATGGGTGTACTGAGGCTGTGTTTTAGGATGAATATGTGTTTTTGAAGACAAAGTGGAAGCAGAGAGATGACCCAAGAGCTGAAACAAGTACAGTGGTTCCTTTTAGGAATCTGGGCTCGAGAGTAATAGGAGCACTGGCTTTCCAAGTTTTAGATGGGTTTCCCCGGCTGGTTTAGATTTTATTTTTTTTTATTTTAAAAAATTTACATGAATTACAAAAACGTACATAAATCTTTTTTTAAAAAAATTTATTTTTATGTATTTGACTGGGTTGAGTCTCAGTTGCAGCACACAGGTTCAGTAGTTGCAGAGCTCAGGATTAGTTGCCCTGAGGCAGGTGGGATCTTAGTTCCCCAACCAGGAATGGAGCCTGCGTACCCTGCATTGGAAGGTGAATTCTTAACCACTGGACCACCAGGGAAGTCTTAGGTTTGACTTTTATTAAAATATATTATTGTTATTATTTTTTTCCTTTTTTCCCTTTTGAAGCCCTCTGTTGTTCTGATATTACATTTGGATGGTAGGGTGGGAGGATAGTTTTAAAAACTGCATTGTCCTGATCTGAGGTTGTTTTGAAATTTTCATGGTAGAGAAGGAGAGGCAAAGGGGAATTCACCAGTGTTCTCATATTAGCGAAGATTATTCACAAGAAGTGAGGTTTTAGCAACTGCTCTGATAAAGGGGCAGAGCGTGCTGGGGAAGAGGAGGCTGGGAGGCGGGAATGGAGGAGGTGAGTGGAGAAGCTGTGAATGCTGGAAAGGAATTATGAAACAGATGCTTATTTTGTGGAAGCTGCTGCTCTGAGCTTGTCCGTATCTGACACTCTTGGTGTTCTCAGAATTGGTTCAGCATCGTTCATTCTTACCTGGAGACTCCCATGTTTGCAATGGTCCTTGCAATGATCTCACAATGATCTCTTAGTTTGCAGTGATCACATAGATATGTCTGTATGGGCACACGTGTGTGTTAACCTTTACATGCACCTGTGTATTTGAAGGCAGTGGTGGGTAGAGTCCCAGCAGTCAGGCTCTGGCCCTGCCTGCTTGGCCTTTGAATCTTAGGTTTATCACCATCCAGCGATGTGATCTTGTGCAAGGATTCAATCTATTCTATTCAGATATTCTGGGATGATCTCTAAGACAGTTGTCAGAATAAAGTAACACACGTAAAGTCCTTAGAACAATCCTTTTTGCCAAAATGCATGCTAAATATTAGCTATTGATACTATCCTTATTATTCTGTTCAGTTCAGTTGCTCAGTTGTGTCCGACTCTGCGACCCCATGAACTGCAGCACTCCAGGCCTCCCTGTCCATCACAAACTCCCGGAGTTTACCCAAATTCATATCCTTATTATTATGGTTTCACAAATTCTTTCATCTGTGTGTCTTATCTCTGATTCCAGATTATAAACTTCTTGTGAGTAGAGTTTGTTTTGCTCTCTTCTGTATTTCCTAGCTCAATCTTAAGCAGAGAGTAAACTTTTTAATAATTATGTATTTCTTAATTGTTGGAATTAAGGTGCTACTGGAGCCTGAGAGCTCATGGTATTTCAGAACATTTCCCTGAAACATTCCAGGCAGTAAAAGTGTAAAGGTAAATGATAGTTCTGAACCCAGAAGAATCCCATATTTGGTTGGAAAGGCCAGGGCCTCTGGAAGTTTCTGAGATGGTAATAAGAAATATTTATAGCTATAGGCAAACCTTTTTTCAACAAATATCATTAAAAAGAAACTATACATTCTCCAAGTTCTAACCAAGTCCATGTTTTAGGAGTAAGAAATTCCAACAGGGCTAATGAACTTAGGTAATTTTAATTTTTCCTTTGCTCTTGATTTTTTCTTTTCTTTTCTTTCTTTTTTTTTTTTAAGTAATGAGATTTGTACTTAAGTTCTGCTTCATTGCTATGTCTTGCATTTGTCTTATTTATGATAGTGTTGATGTCTAGATGGTGCAAGAATTAGTCTGGGAATATTCATTGCACCTTTTTAGACTTTTCTCTTCACAGAGGAAAAGGAAAAGAGAGCCAGCAAGACTGTGATATTGGAAAAATATCTGTCTCTTTTTCAAACACTTTGAGATGATGAGATTCCCCATACATATTGCTAAATAAATGCCTCCTTCACCATGAAACCATCAAATAGTTCAAGAGAAATTAAATCCTTTAGACTCTGATTCTTTTACACTTGACTCATCAGAATCTTCTTTTGTAAGAGCAACTTGATAGCTAAGAAACTCCCAGAGCCTTTATTCTTGAACTAGGAGGTCACACTTTTTTGTCAGTGCTCGTTGCAACTTGAACCGAGAAAAGCTCAAGTTCAGCTTCAAATTTGGAACCCACAACCTTGAGTGAGTCACCATGCCAGTAAAATCCATTCTCCCTGCAAACTCACTCAGAGGCCATGTTTGGAATAGGATGGTCATCTTAGAAAAAGTATGCGTTCTGAGGAGGGAAAGAACTGCTAAGCCAGTCAAGAAATGTCCATTGAGTTAGGTCATGGGCAGAAATCATCCTATGAGTGTCATTCTGGGAAAGCTGAAAAGTTGGAATTCAAAGACGTGGACCCATGTGCTAAGATGAGAAAAGAGTAAAACATCAGGGGCTGTGGATGGGGTGAATGGGTTTTGTGGACTGAACTTCTCAATGAATGTTCTGCAGTGAATACTCAGTGTCTGTGCCCATTCATTCTTTTAACAAATATCCGATCGAGCCCATGTTGGGAACAAACATTGCACCAACATGGGAAATACAAAAGCAGCAAGGCAGAAGTGTCCCTTTCATCAAAGATAAACAAAGCTGGACACTAGCTAAAGCGGAAGGGCAGAATTTCATCAGTAGCAACTATTGCATTAGGGAAATGAGTCCAGTGTGAACTGAACTCTTGTTCCATCTGTACAGAGGTGACTGGATATTGCAAAGAGGGAATGGGAGACTAGAGTGGGTAGTGAGTGAGGACTCAGTAGAGTCAGGGAAAGTGGGAAGAGAGGTGGGCCCATGGGAAACCCATCTGTGTTTGCTAACTTGCGTTTCTCACAGTTACTTCTACTCTCCCACAGATAGGTTTTGGCTGGAACAAACAGTGGCAGTCTTGAGTTTTCTCAGGAAGGCACTTTACAGGGGCTAGGGTGTTCTTAGGGATGTGGCCTTAAACTATTAGAAGCTAAGCTGGTATTTGTTCAAGACTTTATAGGTTGAGGACTAATCGAGAAGAGGGCTCAGAGGAGACCAGCCAGAGTTTGGTCGAGAGGAGGATCTTTATCACTTCTCTTTCAATTCTGCCAGAAAGGTAGAGAATAGCACTTTAGTTAAATGTTTAATTAAATCTTTAATATTACTTTATGGTAATAGTATTTGTTCTACACTTCAGATGTTAATAGCAAGATGGGTATAGAAGCAACTTGTCAATTTTTTATGAACTTAATTAACTTGGGAAATTCATGCAAGAACTCCCTCTGAGTTAGGTTGATGCATGCAGGTCATCTTGTTTGACATGTTTGCTTAATCCTCAGAATGCCTAAAAGTCTACCAAGATGTCTGAGTGGTCTACCTTCCCATTTGGCATACCAAGATGAGCTACGCATACTGTACTCAGAAAGTCTGGACTCCCCCCAGATCAACGATTTGGATCATTTCAATACAGGGACACATCTTTCTTCCCCAATTTTGACTTTGACAAGATGACTTGGACACTTTCAGAACCAAATGCTACCCCAAGTCTTGATATCACTTCCTAGCTCAATTGACCCCTGAGCACTACCTTCCACCACTTTTGTATTTTCAAAGTGGAAAACTCATAATCTCAGGGGACAATATGGGTGGAAGTCTAACCTGAATTCTGTTTCCCATCCACATCACTCTTTCTCTATGATAGGGGACAAGCCAACCTTCTGTGGCTTCAGCTTCCTACCCTCTGCTCAGCAGGACACAATGAGTTGTGCCCAGATGGGCTGTGAGGATGATCCTATACACTTGCTAGTTCCCATCAACTTCATGAACATGTGCTGTGGGCAGAGCACGTGGTACTAGATTGGGCTCTATGTTGGAGGCAGTTTACACGAAAGACTTCGCTCCCACCCGCAAGATACTGGCAATAAGTTCAAGTTGATGACATACGGAATTAACAGCAAAACAGGGAATCATATTGTGGTTTTGTTGTATTTTTGTGGTTTTTTAGTATAAGGAATTGAAACAGCATTAATGCGCTTTTTCCTCTGTCTTAAGCCCCATATATGAGTGACTAGAAAACACAATTATATTTAATGTGCTGTAAAGTGAAGAGGAACAAAAAGCCTCTTGATGAAAGTGAAAGTGGAAAGTGAAAAAGTTGGCTTAAAGCTCCACATTCAGAAAACGAAGATCATGGCATCTGGTCCCATCACTTCATGGGAAATAGATGGGGAAACAGTGGAAACAGTGTCAGACTTTATTTTTGGGGCTCCAAAATCACTGCAGATGGTGACTGCAGCTATGACATTAAAAGATGCTTACTCCTTGGAAGAAAAGTTATGACCAACTTAGATAGCATATTGAAAAGCAGAGACATTACTTTGCCAACAAAGGTCCATCTAGTCAAAGCTGTGATTTTTCCAGTGGTCATGTATGGATGTGAGAGTTGGACTGTGAAGAAGGCTGAGCACCGAAGAATTAATGCTTTTGAACTGTGGTGTTGGAGAAGACTCTTGAGAGTCCCTTGGACTGCAAGGAGATCCAACCAGTCCATTCTGAAGGAGATCAGCCCTGGGATTTCCTTGGAAGGAATGATGCTAAAGCTGAAACTCCAGTACTTTGGCCACCTCATGCGAAGAGTTGACTCATTGGAAAAGACTCTGATGCTGGAAGGGATTGGGGGCAGGGGGAGAAGGGGACAACAGAGGACGAGATGGCTGGATGGCATCACTGACTCAATGGACGTGAGTCTGAGTGAACTCCGGGAGTTGGTGATGGACAGGGAGGCCTGGCGTGCTGCGATTCATGGGGTCACAAAGAGTCGGACACAACTGAGCAACTGAACTGAACTGAACGGTGATGCATTAGAATATGGGATGCAGAGGTAGTGATCTGGCCACATATACCACAAGGAGATTAGGCACTTGCTTCTTGGATACAGCGTTTGATGATCAGGGCCACAGGCCAGATGATGACTCCCTCCACCAGGTCTTTACCTGAAATGATGACTGATACCCTGATTGGGGAACACGACTGTTCAGAAGAGCCTTTTCTCCTGAGAGCCAGGATATGTCCAAAATGGATCAAAATCTCATTTCTTCTTGCTTTCTTTAAAAGCATCACTGGAGTTATTTGGAAATTCGACAGTGACAAAATTCAGAGTCTTCTTACTCCCCAGGCCGTGACTTCATGTCTTTTCTGGCCCTTTATCAATACTCTCTAGAGCTTAGGACTTTTGCTGATAGAAAGGAGCCAGGGGATCTCAATGAGGTGTTTGCTATTCTCGACCCAGGGTGCCAGGGTGCCAGGGTGCCAGGTGTCAGGCTGCCTTCTCCTCCAACCTGCTGCCTCCAGATGAAGTGACAGCTGAAGACTGAGCACAGCGAAGGCAGAGCTGCCGAGGGGACAGGGCACTCAGTGTCCCCCGTTCCTTTTCCTCTAATATGAAAATTATGCTGCATCCCTCGAGGGAAGCATTCAAAGATTTATAAGACTGTTAATAACAAGAACTCTCACTGAAAAGTCAAAATTGATGGAAATCCGACTTCTGATTTCCTTTGGTTTGAAATGCATGCTGTTGCAAAGGCAAGTGACCTTCCTTTATTGATGAAACACCTTGAAAGTTTCTTTCACAGTCTTTTTCTGGCATGCCCAACCGAGTAAATCCTGGCTTTCTCTCTCTGCTGCCTAGAGCAATGCCACAGGACCACACCAGAAAAAGCAAACGATCGATTCATGATGAAACTGGCCAACTTGCCAGTATCAATAAATTGCTTTGTTCTTTGCACAGCAAGGATGCCAGCTTGGTGTGTAGTCTGTGCCTGGAGATGAAGGGTGGGAACCCTGGTCAAAATTAACACGGATGAGCTTTCAGACCCGAAACGAGCACAGTGACAACAGTAAAGGTGGCTCACACGTTTGCCTTGTTTTTGACCAACTTACTATGTTTCACATAGTCTTACGATCGGATATTTACACTCGTGGGAAAAATGCAAAGCTAGTAGTCAAGATTTGGTCTAAGCAGGCCTTGCCGTCCTTTATTTGAGTAGATGAAGAGTGTCAGGGATGGACAGGCCACATTTTAATATTTTACATTTGAATTTTTCTGAAGACAGCAAAACAACAAGAAAACCCACTAGGAATCTACAGTTCCCTCAAGGAAATGAAATCTGCCCATGCAACCATGTGAAAACAAATAGGAAACAATATGCTATAATGGGTGAGTGGATATACATGGTCATTATTTTTATTTGGTATTTTTGAAACCATGGAAATAATTGTTTTTAAGAATTACATTAGTTATGCCATACAAATAGAAGAAATACATAAAACAACAATGATGAAAATAACTATTAACTGCAATCTACCACTCAGGAAAAAGAAAAGCAGTCACTTAACATTTTAATGTAATTATTTCTGTTCTTGTTTTAGGAAAGCATATACATTTTATTCATAGAAGAGCACTTCATTTTCTACTATTTTTTTTTAAAAACAACAGTGTGCAGTAGTGTCAAGCATATTTACATTGTTTTGCAACTGATTCTGATCTTTTAAAAAAGAGATGGATATGACAGTTTTCTGATTATATTTATTTTTATAAGTAATTTTTCCCTAGCATCAAAAATAATTCATGTTCGACGCAGAAAGCTTAGAGAATACCCATTATTCTAACACTAAATAAGTTAAATTTTACTGGTTATTCTTCCAGCCTTTTCTCATGTGAATACATGAGTGCCATGTAGGTATGTATATATACAGTATTAGGATTTGAATCTGTAAAAACAAAATTATGTCAAAGGTATCAGATGCTTTTTCCTTTTGGATTGTTTTGTGAATTATCTCCTGAAAATAAATTTGTACATACAGTTTGTCACCTGATTTTCTTTTAGTTTTTCATTTAACACTGTAGCATAGGCTAGTTGCCATGAAAAGGATGGACTAATTTAAGGTAAAGGAAGGAACCTGATTTATCAGGGAGGGCTTTTTGGAGAAGGGGAGCATGAAGGCTGGAGGAGAAGGGGGTGACGGCCTCACAGCCTCTTCTCCTGCCCACCTGTCGGCTCCCTCTCGCTGCTCTGGCCTCTGAGGCACTTATGGGGGCAGGTTGTATTTGGAGTCTACCAGGGGCACAAGATTATGGGAAGTTCCCTGGGTTGTAGTGAAATGGGCTAGCCCAACTGTTGAAAATTAAGCTTCCTGCTTCTGGAAGCTAAAAATGTTTCTTTTCATGTTGTTGAGCACTGAAGGCAAGAGGGGATGATACTGAAAGTCAGATACTTAACTGCTACCTATAATATTATGTTTCAAGATACACAAAGGAATTTATAACTGCCCTTTAAAATAAATAATTTCAAAACTTGCAAGCAATTAGTAACAAGTAGGAAGCAGGCCAGATTATGGAGTGAATCACATCCTGTGCCTTGACAAACCGAGAACTTGGGTTCATAGGAGTCCTCTTTAATCAGTCAGTCAGTTCAGCCGCTTAGTCGTGTCTGACTGTTTGCGACCCCAGGGACTGCAGCACACCAGGCCTCCCTGTCCATCACCAATTCCCAGAGTTTACTCAGACTCATGTCCATCAAGACGGTGATGCCATCCAACCATCTCATCTTCTGTTGTCCCCTTCTCCTCCCACCTTCAATCTTTCCCAGCATCAGAGTGTTTTCAAATGAGTCAGTTCTTCGCATCAGGTGGCCAGATTACTGGAGATTCAGCTTCAGCATCAGTCCTTCCAATGAGTATTCAGGACTGATTTCCTTTAGGATGGACTGGCTGAATCTCTTTGCTGTTCAAGGGACTCTTAAGAGTCTTCTCCAACACCACAGTTCATATGAATCAGTGATTCATATCAATTGATACATATCACTAATCACTTTAATAAATCATACAGGCTGCAGATAAGCTGAGAGAGTTGTTATCAAGTGGTTGATGGAGGGGGTGGAAGTAGCACATGTGACTGAGGTTGTAGAAATTCACTTACTATGAAAAACTTTAATGCACACAAATGCATACATACACGTACAACATATAGTCCTGCTATCTGGTTTGATTATTTTAAAAAAACAGTAATTTTGAGGTAAAATTGGAAAGAGCAGATCTTCTTGTTTTACAATTGAAGACAGATGCTGAGTGATGGCTTAGGGCAACCGAGCAGATTAGCAATGTCTGACTTCTCTGGATGGCTTCCTAGGGAGTCTAGGGTGGCAGTCAGGAGCCTGGACGGGCTGGTGAGTGGACAAACGTGGTATATGGTTGCAGGCCACGGGTGTCAAGTCTGAGTCTCCGCAAGGGTAGTCTACAGGGTCAAGTCTAGGAGCTTGCGGGATGTTAGACGGGGTGAAGGCAGATGTTGGAGGGATTCTCCAAATGACACTGCAGAAAGACTGAAGAAGGAGCGAGAGAATGAGCTTTATACCAGCAACCTGCATCCAGTGGGTAAAGACAGTCAGCCCGTTCTGACAAGTGCAGAATCACACCTAGACCTTGGGTGTCCTGACTCCCAGGTAATTTCTAAAGGCCACACAAAAGGTCAGCACACTGCACCAGCAGGACGCTCTTCTGAGCACTATTCCTGAAGCACACATCCAAAGCCAAAGATCAGTGTGGTGGATGTGGTGGGCACCACCCAGCTCCCTCCCCAGGAATAGAGGCCTGAGTCCCCAGCTGGAAGACCCCTGGCTGTCAGCTGCTTCCAGGCAATTGTCTCCGCTGAAGAAACCCTTTCCCAGATGGCTCCGAACACAATGACTCAAAGAAGAATAAAGGTATGGGCCTTTCTGCTAACTCGGAGCGATTCTGAAAGGTCACCAGCTTCAGAGGACCATGTATGACTGGTTGGGGACTGTGTTAAGAACATCCTAGCTCATTTCTGCTTCCTTCCTTTTTCTTCCCCAGTATTGCTCCCTGCAAGCTAGCCTCCATCTCAGAGTCTGTTTCCCAAGATCTGCTCTGTTTCTCTGGCTGAGAATCAACTTGTCTTCCAGGAGACTAGGGTTGTCACTGAACCCAAGTCTATGTACCCAATGCACAGTGAGACCAAATGGTACAGAAACATTGGAGTTTGGAGCAGAGAAAGGTTTATTACAGGGCCATTCAAGGAGATGGGTGGCTCATGCCTTAAAAACCCCAAACTCCTTGAAGGCTTAAAGGAAATCCGTTTTATAGGTAAGATGAAGGAGGGCCATGGTTACTTGTTGAAATTATCTTTGTGTCAAATCCTTTGTTCTTTCAGCTGTCCATGTAGGTCAAGTTATGGTCAGGTCACAATGTTCCTGTAAGCCTCCATCAAGACAAATGCTTTTCTCTGTTCTGCAACTTTCTTTTTAATTAAAAAATTCCTTTTATTGAATTAGAGCTGATTTACAATGTAGCATTAATTTCTGCCTTAAAGCAATGTGATTGTTATATATGCATCCTTTTTAAACATTCTTTTCCGTTATGGTTTCTCATAGGACATCAAACATAGTTCTTTGCTGTATAGGAGGACCTTGCTGTTCACGCATTCTGTATATAGAAGCTTCCATCTGCTAACCCCAACCCTCTACTCCATCCTCGCAACCACCAATCTGCTCTCAGTGTTCATGATTCTGTTTTCATTTTGCAGATTGGTTCATTTGTGTCATGTTTTAGATTCCACATGTAAATGATGTCACATGGTATTTGTCCTTCTCCGTCTGACTTAGTTCATTTAGTATGATAATCTGTAGTTTCATCCATGTTGTTGCAAATGACATTATTTTGCTCTTTTTCATGGCTGAGTAGTATTCTGTTGTGTATATATACCACATATTCTTTATCTGTTCACCTGTCAGTGGACAGATTTCCATGTCTTGGCTATTGTAATAGTGCTGTTATGAACATAAGGGTGCATATACCTGTTTGAATTACAGTTTTGTTAGGAGTGGGAATGCTGGATCATACGGTAATTCTATTTCCAGTTTTCTGAGGACCCTCATACTGTTTTCCATAGTGGCTGCACCGACTTACATTCCCACCAACAGTGAAGGAGGGTTCCCTTTTCTCCATACCCTCTCCAGCCTTTGTTATGTGTAGACTTTTAAGTCATTGCCATTCTGAGCGGTGGGAGGTGGTACCTCCTTATAGTTTTGATTTTCTTTCCTCTAATAATGTTGAGCATCTTTTCATGTGCTTATTAGCTATCAGTATGTCTTAATTAGAGAAATGTTTATGTCGGTCTTCAGTCCATTTTTTGACTGAATTGTTTTGTTGTTGTTGTTAAGTGATCTACAACTTTTTACCTAAAGGTATAATGTTCTTAAAGGTCATAGCCTTGAGAATAAGCAAAGTGGAATCATCACCCCTCATTTAAGTTGTTCAAGGTCCCAAGGCTCAACTTTTGCCTCTGAGGTCTAAGCCCTGGCTAAGAGGAGCAGCTCTCTCCCTGGTTACCCTGCTCCAGAGCGTTCCTTTAGCACACGGTCTGAGTCCCCAGCCAGTTCCTAGGCCCAGCTGAAGAGATAGATCTCAGCTGGCATGCCCTGGAGGCCAGGTTCCCAGACCCTGCTCAGCAGTCATCATTGAGGGATCGAGGTACCCAGGACTCGGCCAGCCCTCAGGCTCCTCAGGCCACCCAAACAGGGCCAGGTCCTGCAGACTGTGACCCAGGGTAACTGCAACCACCGGGACTCCCTTTGATGCTGACCATTGGCAGAGTGGGACCACCAATCCCGGCACACAAAGGTCTCTCGCTAACAGTTTTGGGTGAAGAGTCTCGAGGACACAGTCTTGCATGAACCTTAACCGTGGTGCACTGATGTCTGGTGCTGACTGGCTGTGAGCCTGCCTCGCCCCTACTGCAAGAATCACAATCGTCACAATAGTTTGATAACATGGTTGGCTCTGTGATGGTATTGCCAGCTCAGTTTAAAATTTCAGAACGTTTTCTACAAGGTTTTAATCATCAGGAGCAGAGGAAACCGTGAGAATGCTTGGGCTGGCCGCACTGTGCACCACTGTGCCTGTTGAGGACACACAGAAGTGCGTTAGAAATAACCGTCCTCTGAGACTAAGCTACAAGTGGTCCGTGCAGCTACAGCACTGGAAACTGGAAAGAGAACCTGCATGACAGTAGCAAATCATCTCAACGACCTTATGAGGTAGGCAGGACAAGTAGTTTTTTGTTTTGTTTTGTTTGCCCATTTTACAGATGCAGAAACCAATGCTGAGGGTTACTGACATGAACAAGAGTCCATGACTAGTAAGTGGCAGAATACAGACTTTGAACTTAACCCTTTTGATGCCTGGTTTATTAACCTTATAAAAAATATGAAAATGAGACTGGCCTAGATTAAAAAGATAGGGATTTATGGGGACAGCGCAAGCAGGGAGGCGGGAGATTTGCTCTAAGGATCTCCTGAAGTACCAATGACATGGCAGAGATGTGTAACCATGGACAGTTCAGCAGTGGCAAGGACAGCTGGGGGTGGGAAGCTGCGGGGTGGGAGCGGGGCTGGTCTCAGGGATTGTGGCGATGTGGGGAGCGGGTTGTTGAGGATGCTTCCCTCTCTTTGAGGTGAAAAGTGAGAGAGATCTGGGGACAGTTGCTGAGGTTGGTAGCTCTAGCCCCAAACTGAAAAGCAAATTTTCTGTGCAGGATTTTATGACCCTACAGGAATCACACCCTTTCTGTCAATATGTTAGTCTTTCAATAACAAAGAATAATTCTCTCTTTGGTTACTCAAAATACACACATATATGTGCTGTGCTTTAGTCTCTCAGTCCTGACCAACTCTTTGCAACCCCATGGACTGTAGCCTGCCAGGGTCCTGTGTCCATGGGATCCTCCAGGCAAGAATGCTGGAGCAGGTTGCCAAACCTTCCTCCAGGGGATCTTCCCAACCCAGGGATCGAACTAAAGTCTCCCGCATTGCAGGTGGATTCTTTACCAACTGTCAGTTCAGTTCAGTCAATCATGTCTGACTCTTGCAGAACGCCAGGCCTCCCTTTCCATCACCAACTCCTGGAGTTTACTCAAACTCAAGTCCATTGAGTCGGTGATGCCATCCAACAGTCTCATCCTATGTCCTCCTCTTCTCCTCCCTGCCGCGGCCAGCACAAGCAAGAGTTGCACCTGTACAGGGAGAGAACGGAGCGTCCCCGCTAAGAAAAATAAGAGAGAGACAAAAGATGGGGTTGAGAGGATCAGACCAAAAATGGCTGATGCCTTTCTTTATTAGGCTATAGTATTTATAGGATAATGTACGTGACGTAAGACGTGTACAAGATTATTTTTTAACCTCAGGATACAATCACTAGACCCTTACCATTGTGTACAGAGTATACTAAGTAATCTATCTTCTATGACATGTTGCAAGACATCCTGACCTTAAGGGCTATAAAAATTCTTCAAGGGGGGCGGGACAGGGAGCTTAGGAACGTGCCTAAGGCTCTGCATACCTGCCGAGCAGCTCCCAAGACTTAACCCTTCACGGGCAGTCCCCCGCACTCCCGCCTTCAACTTTCCCAGCATCATGGTCTTTTCAAATGAGTCAGTTCTTTGCATCAGGTGGCCAAAGTATTGGAGTTTCAGCTTTAGTATCAGTCCTTCCAATGTATATTCAGGACTGATTTCCTTTAGGATGGACTGGTTGGATCTCCTTGCAGCCCAAGGGACTCTCAAGAGTCTTCTTTAACACCACAGTTACCAACCGAGCCACCAGGAAAGTCCACAGCTATATATACATTATAAATATGTAACTGTATACCGTATATATGTAACTTCCCCCCCACTGATCACTTTCTGGGGCTACTGTCCTGCAAACTTTCTTCCCAGCCTCCGGTGCTATAGCTGTATGGACCACTTCCAGCTTAGTCTCGGAGGACAGTTACTTCTAACGCACTTCTGTGTGTCCTCAACAGAAACAGTGGTGCACAGCACGGCCAGCCCAAGTGTTCTCACGGTCTCCTCGGCTCCTGAAGCTGCTTTCTTTTTGGCCCCTGAGCCACAAGTCACAGGCAGCCAGACAGATTTCTTCGGGGATGGACTGCACGGCGTCAGCCTGCTGGTCCAGCCCGGCCCCTCTCCTGCGAACGGACCACACTGGGCTTGAGGCTGATGAGAGCAAGCACGCTGCTTTCTGGAATCTGTGACCCGAGACGCGACCTCAGAGTGCGGACACCCGCTCCACATTCCTATCAGGCAATGAGCTGATTGCTCGGAGCCCGAGCGCTGCTCGGGGACTGCTCTGCCTGCCCGCCTCTGCTGCAAATACAGGCACATTTCTCCGGCTTTGATAGCTCCCTGGGTTCCTGTGAAAAACAACCACAGCCTTTCCATAGCGTATTTCTCAAATACTGGCATCAGGGGATCGCAGAATTACAGCAACAAATGTTATGAGGTGCTATTTCCAAATAGACATGCGGAAAAACAATCCAAATAGGACCATTAAATAATAATCCTCATTAAAACCAAACCAAACCCAGCGCAATCGGTCTTCAAAGTGTATGAGAGGAATACGCCACAATGTTTTAAGAGAAGATTAATAATTTGCTCATTAATTTCATTGGATAATGACTCATCACTGGTCTTTTCCAGAGTCGTGCATTAAAAAAAAAAAAAAACAAAAAACTAAAAGTGCCTTTTAGATTTCTCCCGTGCAATGTGAACATCAGGTGTGCAGAGAGCTTTTTAACATGCAAAAAGGAATCACAGTATTAGACAATGTGCTATTTTTCTATAACAAGGCAGCCTTTCCTAAAACATTAATCCGTGGCACAAAGATGCTCCTAATTTAGAAGAAATTAGAGGCAGCGTCTACTCAACAAACACTTCTGCTAACACTTCATTAGTATGTATTTTCACATAATTCAATTAGCCAAAACACATAGACATGCTAACGGTGCTGTTCCCTGCTCTGGGAGTGTCAGCAAGACTTTAAGCAGATCTGAAACAAAATTGCATAAATGGCATGTAAAGCTCTGTGCATACAAAGATACCTTCAGGGTTCTAATAAATTCATGAAACTTTTTAAAGTATGATTTCCTAGCAGGCAATCACTTTTAATTAACAGGATCACCTACAGCAACACATGTCCTTCAAAAACTTACATTATTTTTTCTTTTTGAATTTCAAAGTTTCTGTAGTAAAAGTTGAATAGCTGAGTAGCTTAACCTCAAAAGGATTCCAGGCTTTTATGACAGTTATAAATCACTGTGGTGCCTTCTTTATAAGAAGAAAAGATTCTTAACACAACAGAGAAAGAAGGAAATCTCTTTTTAGTCATAGCTAGAAGCAAGCATTTTCTCCAAAGGTCAAAAAACTTTTCCTCAGTTAAAGAATAATTTTAAGGACATTGCAGCTACTTGTACAAGTAATCTCTTATAATTTACTTTATGAATTAAACATTCAATTTCCAGGATTGTGGTTTGACATGGGATGGACTCACCTCTTTCCAGAGCTGGCTTTGTGCAGTGTCTCTTCTTTAGTTTTTAGTAAACAAGAGCCCTGGCTGAATGTAGGGTCCTACTTAATGAGCCCTCCTCCAGGAGGGAAATGAGACTCTATATACTCACCAAAGGATTCAGTTGAGTGGTTCTTGCTATTTCTTTTTCAGGCCTTTGTTTGAAATATACAGCGACATGCTCATAGAATGTCTAGGGCTAATGGTAAAGATTGCAGAAATCTGAAAGGGACCTTGACAATTGAGTTGAGGGAAGAGTAAGGGACACTAAAGAGAAACTTTTCCTCCTCTTGTCCTTAAGGAACTTGGACAGTTGCTACATAAGGGTAGACGGGCTCCAATGACACCATCAGGTGAGGGATCTCCCCGCCAACTTCCTGCCTCCCAGCCCCAACCCCTCTTCCCCAGTGCTCTTCTTCTCTTTCCCAGGAGACTCCTTTTGTTTTGTGATTCCCCCAAATATCAGAGGACAGCCAGGTGGGAATCTGAGGCAGGGAGGATTCAGATGGTACCTTCCGCTCTTCTGCCAAAGCTGATAAAATACCTGAAGGGTGGAGACTGCATAGTCAGGACCATAGGGGAGAGGGGTGGGAGAGTAGGCAGGTACTGCAAAATATCCGAGCTCTTCTCTCTACTGCACGGCCCTTCGTCCAGCCAGCCAGCATCATTTCTCACCTGGGGGACCACAGCAGCTCACCTGCTGTCCTCCGGCCTCTGATACTGCTCCCGTCAAACCCATTCTCCATAGAGTTCCTTTATTGGCTTTTTGAGTAATTAGCCTGGCCACATAGACTGTTTCAGGTGTTAGGAACACGAGACCTTTACAGAACATAAATCTGATCGTTTACATTCAAGCTCAGCTCTTTCAATAGTTTCCTACCATCTTTAAGATAAAATCTAAATTCCTTAATTTGGTGCTGGACGCTTTCATGGTTTTCCCCTCTGCTTATGTTTCCAGCTTCAACATTTGTCCCCTTTTACCATCAATCTGATTTCCAACTATATTGGACTGTTTATGTAGACCCTGATGCTCACCAAAGGGCCATTTTATTCCTCATTTCCTGCCCCCCTAAACATGGTTTTTTGTTGTTGCAAGTCCAACTCTGTGACCCCATGGACTGCAGTATGCCAGGCTTCCCTTCCTTCACTATCTCCTGGAGTTTGCTCAGATTCATGTCCATTGAGTTGGTGCTGCCATCCAACTGTTCTGTACTTGACAGCATTAGTTACTCAAAAATTTTTTCTTTGAAGAGCTTTCTTAGATATTTATATGTATTTACTTTTGTTTTTCTAAAAAGTCTTAATTTTTCTCTTAAATAATGATTTAGCTGAATCCACAACTGGGGCTTGATGTATATTTTCCTTCAGCATTGTTCCATTGATTTTGGTTTCCATTGTTGCTGTTAAAAAGGGTATGAAAGTGAAAGTGTTAGTCGCTCAGTCGTGTCCAACACTTTGGAAACCCATGGACCGTAGCCCACCAGGCGCCTCTGTCCATGGGATTCTCCAGGCAAAAATGCTAGAGTGGGTAGCCATTCCCTTCTCCAGGAGATCTTCCTAACCCAGGGATCAAACCTGGGTCTCCTGCATTGCAAGAGCCACCAGGGAAGCCCAGATAAAAAGTGTATGATCAATCTAATTATCATTTGTTTCTGAGTGGTCTGTCCTTTCTCTGTGGTTGCTTTTAGGAATTTATTTTTTATTTTTTCAATTAAAGTTAATACAAATATTTTATTGAATTTCAGGAACTTAGTGCTTCTAAAATTTCAAATCTCTGCACACAGATCACCACTATACTTTCTAGAAAAGTTGGGGTTAGGACTTGAAGACTGTCACCGTCTCCTTGTGTCACATAGCACAGAAATCTCACGTCCTGCCACGCCCCACCCCCTTCTGACGTGGCCTTGCTCACTCTGTTGTTCTAGGAGAGGACGATGTAATTTGTGATGCATTTAAGGAGCTCAACTGTCTGAGTGGAGACTCTACTGATGCAAGAAGATCAGCCCAAAGCCATGCGCAGACCCCTTGATATGCCTCACATCAACTGGATCACATGTGAGCTTCCCTTTTGTAATTTTGTCTGGTTCAGGGCGAAGCTGCTGAAGTGAAATTTCTAGCCCCTGAGGAAGCTCAGAAGTTTGGCAAAGGTTGAAGCAGAGACGTTTGAAATGAGACATTTAGGGACAACGAGTGGACAGCTGGGCAGGAGTTAAGTGCAACGTGACTGCTGATGTAGCGCCTGGCATCGGGTGGGGCCTCAAGGACACAGGATTAGTGACACCCAGGTGTTGAAGGGCTTCTGGCAATTCAGAGCTAAACTCAAACATTTCAATAAGCACCCAGGACATGGTAGTCTGTTAATCTATGGTTGTTTGTTTTCCCCTGCTTTCCTCTTGATATTCTTAAATTTCTGCTTGCCAACAAATGAGCCAACTAAGACAGCAGGAAAAAGGAAAGAGGATGCCCTGCCTTTGAAAAAGGTATGCTCTAGCTCCCCGCAGCAAAAACTATCCTCTCCCTTCTTTAGATCTGAGAACAGGGTGCTTTTCTTACCTATAGACCCCGCTGAAATCCCTCCAGACTCATAGAGTCTATCTTTTAGGCTCAGAAATAATCAACTAATAGACTGGCCTTACACAGGGAAAAGCTACCAGGGTCTTTCTGGCTGGCGGTGGAGATGCATCTCCTGGACAACACACGAGGCATTGCTTAGTGTCGCCTGAGCTGTCTCCCCACTGGGTGGTCTTATCCACTCACCTCCCCAGATGAGTTGAGGGGCTGCAGTGGCCATGACTGAAAGTCTGGAGCACTCAGTGGAGTGACCCAGCCCCACATACAGGGTGATGGGGGGACAGGACACAGCAGATCCAAATTATTTTTTAAATTGCAAAACTTCTGTGCAAAAAGGCAAATACAAACATACCTTCCAAGGTACCCGTAAAGTGCCTGGAAATGCAGATTGCTGCCCTGGGGTGCTCTGATCCATCCGTGCTTCAGTCTGCAAGTTAGATTTTGCTATTGACCCACACGTGGTCTCATTCACACGAT
Source organism: Capricornis sumatraensis (assembly GCF_032405125.1). NCBI lineage: Eukaryota > Metazoa > Chordata > Mammalia > Artiodactyla > Bovidae > Capricornis > Capricornis sumatraensis. Next base: position 76,632,996 of record NC_091082.1, read on the forward strand.
GATTTTATTTTTAATTTTTAAATGGTTGAGTTTAAATCGAGCTAGTGTGCAGTAATTTTGTAATCTCAATATGCATTATCTGCAATACCGTTGTGACATCTCCATACATGAATTGACACACAATACTTGGAACAGATTTATCATATTTGGACTTTAGGTAAATAATAAATGTTTTAAAATTCCCTAAATATACCATTCTCAGCCATTTCATTCCATGAGGAAAATACAGGGTTTTTTTTCCTGTCTTTAAAAATATCAAAATAACTACATTTAAATAAATAATGTTATGACGATGACATTTAAAAATTTACAATAAGGCCTTATTGAGGAACCTGGGCTGAGGCCGAGTGGGCTTCCTGCTTTTCATTCTCCTGCCTTGTTCCCTTTCCTCTCGCTTGATGTTCCATCAGGATGATCTCTAGTTGAGGATTTCTTCTTATTCTCACTGGAGATCTGCTGTGATCTGAATATTCATGTCTATCATCAGAGGCACTGTCTGTCCTCTCTCTTCTTCTGGAAATCTAACTAGAAGTATGAAAGGCCTTTTCATTTTATCCTTCATGTCTCTTAGTTTCTATCTATTTCTCCTCTGGTCTACTTCTAGATTTCAGAGTGTTCCAGGACTTAATCATTCTATCTTCTCTTTGTAGGTGAATTCATCTAAAACTCTAACTAGACTCCTTGCATTCACTTATTCTCATTGAATCATTTCTCCACTCCAGTCATAGAAATTTCCTTAAGATGTAAATTAAGTCATACACCTGCTTAATATTCTTTAGTACCTTAATATTGTACTTAAAATAACAATTAACATGTCTTATAAGGATTTATGTGATTTTTGTGCATCATTTGACTGACTTACTGTGTTACATCCTCCCAAGTGGCTCAGTGGTAAAGAATTTGCCTGCCACTGTAGGAGACACAGGAAACTCAGGTTTGATCCCTGGGTCGGGAATATCCTCTGGAGAAGGAAATGGAAACCCACTCCATTATTCTTGCCAGAAAAATACCATAGATAGAAGAACCTGGTGGGCTACAGTCCACAGGGTTTCCAAAAAGTCGGACATGAGTGAGCAACTGAGCATGCACACTATGCTATACGTCCCATACAGACTTTCTTGGTCACCTTTAAACTTTATGTGCTGGTATCAGTTTCTTGATTCTTAGCTCCAACGTCACTCTTTATTGCATGCTCTGCAAAAATGGAGAGACAGGTCCTTAAAATATTTTTCCTTTGCCAGCTGGCACAATGTTATATTCTGTTGATAGAGGCCAGAGGAAAGACTTTTCAGACAGAAAAGATTTTGCTTCCTGGTTCCCCCATGCTTTTTCTCCAGGCAGGCTTTTGCAGGTCTTTCAGCTTGTCTAGCACTGTACATCTGTAGTTTCTGTACCTCCCAAGTGCCCTGTATCTATAGTGTGGGCAATTTCTCCAGCACCAGGCTTCTGCGCTGCTCCCAGCTTCTTTCCTGCCTGGCTCTTCCTGTGACCAGTGACACTCAGCAGTCAGTAGTTTCTCTTTGAACTTCTTTTGGGCAATTCTGTAGTGATGTGCCTCTAATAAAACACCTCCCCATGGATGTTGTTTCTTGGCACTTTAGAAGGTAGATTTCTAGCAAGTTCTACCAATGTAGCACCCCAGTGGCTTCCTTAAAAGATCTGGATCTCAGCTATGAGCAAACTCCTCCTTGGGCACTCTGTCTCAGCCCTGGGGGGTGGGGGTGGGGTTAACAGCTGCTCTTTACATCTGTTTTTCCTATATTCTTTGAAGTTTCTCTTTATTTTTACTAGCCATTGCCTTGTTATTCCAATTCTCAGTAGTAGTTGATAGTTTTTATATTAAACTTTTCCTATTCAAATCACAATGCAGTTTTCTATCTCTTGATTGAACCCCTAATTGATACAGAAATGGTACCAGGAGATAAACTGGCAATAGAGGATCTTGAGTTTGCCCTGGTCATATCCTTGGTTTTGAGAGAATTACTGATCTTCCTCACCAATAGGAAATGGGATGATTGCAGTCTACATCATACAATGACCTCATGCCTAAGCTGTCATCTGTGGTTGATTGTGATGGATTCCAACAGAAGCACTTGCCTTGAGAACCCAAGTGGGTGCAGGTGACTGTTATGGCAAAAATGATGACTTGAACAACTGTGGTATGGAACGGATTTTTCTGCGTGCACTTGAGTGACAATAAGAAGAAAATGTCAAGCTCAGATCCAATAACTCTCAGCTTAGGTCATGGTCTGAGAATCAGAGTGTTCCCATGATAGGCATAAGGAGACTTATTTATTGTAATTAAGGACAGATACTGCTGAAAATCAAACACAAATTTAATTGTGTGATTTGCTAAATTTCAAAGACGGTTGAATTTGTGTCTCACTGAATTACTTAAGTGAAAGTTGTTAGGACATTAATTGGTAAAGGGAAGGATCCTGACACATGGAATCTGGTTGGATCCAGATGAAATTAACATTCTTAAAGCCCTAAATTACTATGAGCCTCCCTTAACAGTAGAATTAGTTTTCTCTGTGTTGGTTTTTTATTGCTTAAGCTTTTTAGTAAGTATTGAAGTTAGGTAGTAGAAATCTCGTATTCTGAATGTTTTGAATAGTCTAAGTTCTTTGTGTTTTCATATTAATTTTAGATTCAGCTTGTCACTTAAAAAAAAACGCTGCAATTTTAGTTGAGTGGTGTTGAATATATAGATCAATTTTGGGGGAATATATATCTTAATATCTGTTATGGGTTGAATTGTGTCCCTCCAAATTCATATGTTGAAATCCTATGAAGTCTCTCATAACCTCAAGTTGTGATCTTATTTGGAAAAAGGAAAAGTGAAGATTTAATTAGTCAAGATGAGATCACTAGAAAGGCTAAATCAATATGACTGGTGTCCTTATAAAAAGGTAGAAATTTGGACCCAGAGACACATATATGGGAAGAATGCCCTGTGAAGAAGGTGGAAACCGGGGTCATGTTTCTGAAGGTCTAAGAATGGCAGATTGCCAGCGGCAGCAGCTAAGGTGGAGGCAAGAAACAGACTCTTCCTCACAGTCCTAAGAAGAAAACTACCCTGCTGACACCTTGATTTTAAACTTCTCGCCTCCAGATCTGTGAGACAATAAATTGTTGTTATGTAAGTCAATCAGTTGGCTGTTCCTTGTTATGGAAGCTCTAGTAAACTAATAGAATAACATTGGGTTTTTTAGACCATGGACATGGTATTCTTTTCAGGTATTTAGGGATTAAAAAATTCCTCTCAGATTGTTACCTAATTTTCAGTGTATAGGTCTTTTGAACATTTGTTAAACACACCCCTGAGTAGTTCATGTTTTTGATGCTATTATAATGGCATTAATTTTTAATTTTCCATTTCCATTTGTTTGTTGCTTATATGTAGAAACAAATTGATTTCCGTGTCTTGACCTTGTATTATGTGATCATGTGAAATTTGTCTTATTGTTTCAAGCACCATTTTTGAAAATTCCTTAGAATTTTTAACGTACACAACTGTGGTTCTTCCTCTTTTTTTTTTCCTTCCTTTATTGCTCTGGCTAAGCACTCCAGTACAAAGCTGAGTATTTGTGAGAGTGGGCAGCCTTGCCTTGTTCCCAATCTTATACAGGAAGAATTCAGTCTTCTACTATGAAATAGGATATTAGTTTCAGGTTTTCTGAAGTTATCCATTGTCTCAAGTTAGGAAGTTTCTTCTCTTTCTCTTTTCCTGATATTTATTTTTAATCATGAATGAATGTTGAATTTTGTCAAATATTTTTATTGCGTCTTGAAAAGATTGCTTGCTTTTCTCTTTCTAGTTTATTGATGTGATGAATTTCATTTATTTATTTTTGAACCATATTAATTTAGCAATCCTGGCATGACCCCAACTTGGTCAAATGTACAATGTATTTCATAGATTGTTTGATTCTCTTTGCTAATATTTTGTTAAGGATTTTTGTGTTTTTGTAAATGAGAGATATTGGCCTGTAGTTTTTGTCATGGTTTGTCTGGTTGTTGCATTAAGATTTCACAGAATGAATTGGGAAGTGTTTCTTCCTTCGTTTTCTTTAAGAGTTTGTGTATGACTGACATAATTTGTTTCCTAAATGTTTGATAGAATCCACCAGAGAAACAAACTGGGGACAAAGTCTTCTTGTGTGGAGGGTTTTAGTTATTATTTTGATGCATTTTATTTATATAGAGAGATTTAAGACTCTACTTCTTCTAATGTCAGCTTGGTAGTTCTTATCTTTCAAGGAATTTGTGCATTTCATCTAAGTTTTATAATTTATGGCAAAAAGTTCTTTGTAATTTCTATTATTGCCCATTTAATGTATGCATGATTTTAAATAATGTTTCCTCCATTTGCATAATTTTTCTTATTTTCAATAAGTCTAGATAGAGTTTAATACATTTTATTAATCTTTTCACAGAAACAACTTTTGGGTTTATTGATTTCCTGTATTGTTTTCCCTGGGCTAGTTTATTGATTTTCTTTCTTACCTTTATTATTTTCTCTTTCTACTTACTTTGAGTTTAGTGTATTCTTCTTTTGCTAACTTCTCTGAGTAGAAGTTTAGATAATGATTTTAGACTGTTTTTCTCTTCCACTATATGCATATAAATATTTTTTCTAAACTTTGACTTAATTACATCTTGAAAATTTGGATGTGTTACATTATCATTTTCATTTATTCCAATATATTTTCTCACTTCTTATGTGATTTCTTTTTTTGATCCATTGGCATTTAAAGGTATGTTATTTAATTCCCAAATATTTGAGTATTTTCCAAATTTCTCTTTGTTATTGATTGATAGCTTGATTTTATTGTGGCAAGAGATAAATCCTTTAAAAATCATTGATTTTATGATTTAGCACAAGGCCTAACTAAATCAATAGTAAACATTCTGTTAGTAAACATTCTGTACGTAAACATTCTGTACATTTAAATTGTGTCAGTTTAGCTAATTGTATTGTTTAAGTAATCTATATCTTTGTTGATTTTCTATCACTCTATCAATTACTGAGAGAAGTTTTGAAATCAACTATAGGTGTGGATTTGTCTTTTTCTCCTTTCAGTTCTGTCAGTTTTTGCTTTAATGCAACTTGAAACTTGATTTGGTACACATATATTTAAGATAGTGGTGTAATTTTAGTGAGTACACAAAAATATAAGAAATTGTTATTATTATAAAATGATGGCTTTTTATCCTATGCATATTTTTTGTCCAGAGATATGTTTTGTGTGATATTAATTTAGCTATTCCAAGTCATTCTGATAGGTGTATTCTTGGTATGTGTATTTTTCACTCTTAATTTTTACCTGTTTGTGTCTTTATACATAACATATGTTATTTGCAACCAGTACATACTTGAGTCTTGATTTTTTATTAAGACTGATTAATCCCAGCATTTTATTTGTAATATGTAAATAATTTATATTAATGTAATTATTAATATAGTTGTGTTTTAATATAACATCTTACTATTTGTTTCCTATTTGTCAAATTAGCTGATTTTTGTTTCCTCTTTTCTTACCTTCTTTGCAAGAAATTGACTATTTTTGAATATTCCATTTAATCTCTGTCATTAGCTTATTATCATCTATGTCTTCCCAGGTGGCTCAGTGGTAAAGAACTTGCCTGCCAGTTCAGGAGACATGGTTTGATCTCTGGGTTGAGAACATCACCTGGAGAAGAAATGGTAACCCACTCCAGTACTCTTACCTGGAAAAATCCCATGGACAGAGGAGCCTGCTGGGATTGCAAAGAGTCAGGCACAACAGAGTATACTCACATGCATCATTGGCTTATTAGCTACCAGGCTAATTATTAGCTAGTTAGTTACCAGGGATCAAACTTGAATCTCCTACATTGCCAGCAGGGTAGCCCCATTTATTATTACAGTTCTTCATTTTATTGCTTTTAGTGATTAATTTAGGGGTTGCCCTATGTAATTTAACTTATAGTCTACCTTCAAATACTATTTCACCATTTCATGGGTTATGTAAGAATCCTATAAAAATATGCTTTTATTTAGTTCTTTCTTTCTTTTTTACTATTTTGACATTTATTTTATTTATACATATGCTATAAATCCTATCAGTTCAGTTCAGTCAGTTCAGTCGCTTAGTCATGTCCGATTCTTTGCGACCCCATGAACCTCAGTATGCCAGGCCTCCCTGTCCATTACCAACTCCCAGAGTCCACCCAAACCCATATCCGTTGAGTCGGTGATGCCATCCAACCATCTCATCCTCTGTTGTCCCCTTCTTCTCCTGCCTTCAATCTTTCCCAGCATCAGGGTCTTTTCAAATGAGTCAGCTCTTTGCATCAGGTGGCCAAAGTATTGGAGCTTCAGCTTCAACATCAGTCCTTCCAATGAACACCCAGGACTGATCTCCTTTAGGAAGGACTGGTTGGATCTCCTTGCGGTCCAAGGACTCTCAAGAGTCTTCTCCAACACCACACTTCAAAAGCATCAATTCTTTGGCGCTCAGCTTTCTTTATAGTCCAACTCTCACATCCATACATCACCACAGGAAAAACCATAGCCTTGACTAGATGGACCTTAGTTGGCAAAGTAATGTCTCTGCTTTTTAATATGCTGTCTAGGTTGCTCATAACTTTCCTTCCAAGGAGTAAGTGTCTTTTAATTTCATGGCTGCAATCACCATCTGCAGTGGGTTTGGAGCCCAGAAAAATAAAGTCAGCCACTGTTTCCACTGTTTCCCCATCTATTTGCCATGAAGTGATGGGACTGGATGCCATGATCTTAGTTTTCTGTATGTTGAGTTTTAAGCCAACTTTTTCACTCTCCTCTTTCACTTTCATCAAGAGGCTCTTTAGTTCTTCTTCACTTTCTGCCATAAGGGTGGTGTCATCTGCATATCTGAGGTTCTTGATATTTCTCCTGGCAATCTTGATTCCAGCTTGTACTTCCTCCAGCCCAGTGTTTCTCATGATGTACTCTGCATAGAAGTTAAATAAGCGGGGTGACAATATACAGCCTTGACGTACTCCTTTTCCTATTTGGTACCAGTCTGTTGTTCCATGTCCAGTTCTAACTGTGGCTTCCTGACCTGCATACAGATTTCTCAAGAGGCAGGTCAGGTGGTCTGGTATTCCCATCTCTTTCAGAATTTTCCACAATTTTATTGTGATTATAATGCAATTTAATTTTTTTATGAGCAGTCAATTATGTTGTAATGAAATTAAAATATGAAAAAATATTTATATGTATTTACACACTTATTTTCAACACTCTGTATCTCTACTCTGAAATACTTCCTTTTGTAAACCCCTTATTTCATCTTAATTTCTAAAAGGTATTTTCATTGGATATAGAATTCTAGGTTAACAAGTATTTTTCTTTCTGCACATTAAAAATGTCACCTTCCCTGAACTCTGATCTGTGTCTCCTCTCCTCAGTTTGATCTCTGTGATCTCCTTTGGTACTCCTTCCTTGCACTGCAGTCCAGAAAATTCCTCTAGGAAGAAATCTGTTTACTTATTTATTTTTAACACAAGATCACACATTTGGCGCATGACAGAGTGCACATTCAAGCCAAGGGCTGCGAGTCTCCAGAGCCTATGCTCTCTTCCCCAACCTTATCCCAGGGCAGTTCACATTAGTATTGTGGACTATAGGACTCAAATGGTCACAGGAATGAAATGCCTTATACTCTGAATAAAGTGACTGAGCAAATTATCAAGGGTTCACTGGCCAAAGATCAAAGAATCGAGTTAACAGAAAAACGCTAAGTAAAAAGATAATAATGGGAAGGAATGAGAACAAATGTAATTGGTGGGATTACCAGATTACCTTTCAATTATGTAAATTCATAGCTTCACGGCTCAACTAATAGGCAACATAGACATATTAAGGCGGCAGGTGGAAAAAATAATGCTCTAGATATTTGCTTGGTAGATCAAAACATGCATCCTGAAGTGCTTCTTCCCAAAATGTTAAAGACAATGATGCCTTTTTGATGGTCACTGACAACACATATTTTGCATTAAGAACCATTACTGTTAATTCTCTATAGTTTTGTTGTTGCTGTTATTCTCTGTTTTAGACTGGCTGACTCAAATCGTACTGAAATAAGGCAGGCAGCCCTAACTGGAGAATTCTGATACTAGCAAAAATGTCTGTGTTCAAGTTCACTTTTATTGTATTTGTGAAGGATTTTTTGACCAGGTAGAAGAACCCATTCTCTGCTAACTTCAAGTGATGTTCATCTACTCATTAAAGTCATTACTCAAATAACTTCTATTCGAACATTTCCATTAGAGCAAGCAACCAAGATATAATTTATTCTTACATGAAGTCTTTCCACTAGGTCCTACTGGTTTTTCTTCCTCGTCAGACCACATCCTGGTGCTTTGCTGTGTTTAGGGTCCTGCGGAAGTGATTTGAACTTTCACTATAACATAGTTTGTCTCTGAAGGCTATCACCTCCCAGACAAAACCCCATTATTCTGAAGGGGAGACTTCGATTGGTAAAGCTTACCATGGATGTTCAGAGTTTTGTTTTACTGGCTGTTTCTGGAAGCTTCAGACAGGTAGGAGCCTCAGTGTCTCCTGTCTCAGCAGAGACTGTTCTCTGCTCCTCATTTCTTCCCTGTCACAATCACTGTATTGAATGTCATGACCATCCAGCAGGACTCACCTGCTGTGTTGCTGAATGGGCAAGTTTTTCAGAACTTTGCTGCTGAGAATTTCAAAGAGCCCTGGGAAAGAGAGATTTATCTGACTTTTCAAACTACCTAACAACTAAGACACCAAGTTTGCAGATACCTGAAGATCCAAAGGTGTTCTAGTTACCAGAAACATTTGATCAAGATATTGGGGGAAAAAAGTGAGTAGAAAGAGAGGTCAAAGAAAACATTAGCATTTCTTTCTTTTAAACTCTAAAGAAATCATTGAAGATCATTTTCTAAATGTAGCTGCCGTGTTCAAGGTCATGTGACTCATAAATATATCTGGCTTCTGGACCTATGTTTTCAGATCACTTTGGTTTTACCTTTGTAAGAATTGTCAAATTGTGCTGAAATTGAAAATGGGGTTTTTATGGGCGAACACTATTTTAAGCAGTATTGTGTGTAGATGGTGAACCATATTACCTATAAGGAAGGTGACCATGTATCTATTCAGTTCAGTTCCGTTCAGTTACTTAGTTTTGTCTGACTCTTTGCGACCCCATGGACTGCAGCACACCAGGCTTCCCTGTCCATCACCAACTCCTGGAGCTTGCTCAAACTCATGTCTATCGAGTCGGTGATGCAATCCAACCATCTCATCCTCTGTCGTCCCCTTCTCCTCCTGGCTTCAATCTTTCCCAGCATCAGGGTCTTTTTCAATGAGACAGTTCTTCACATCAGGTGGCCAAAGTATTGGAGCATCAACTTCAGCATCAGTCCTTCCAATGAATATTTAGGACTGATTTCCTTTAGGAAGGACTGGTTGGATCTCCTTGCAGTCCAAGGGACTCTCAAGAGTCTTCTCCAACACCACAGTTCAAAAGCATCAATTCTTCAGCACTCAGCTTCCTTCACAGTCCAACTCTCACATCCATACATGACCACTGGAAAAACCATAACCTTGACTAGACAGACCTTTGTTGGCAAAGTAATGTCTCTGCTTTTTAATATGCTGTCTATTGCTGCATAGCAAAGCATCCCCAAAGGTAATATATAAGGAGAGTAATTTACTATTTCTAGTAATTCTTTCATTTAGCTCTTCTGCTCTGTAGGGTCTTCCCTGGGAATCACTCACATGCTTGCATCCCTCAGGGCCTGGATTTCTTTATGGCATGGTTACTGGGTTCCAAGAAAGCAAAGTTGAGTTTGCTTCCCAGCCAAACTCAAGCTGGGCCTGCAAATGATGTTACTTCCACTGCATTCTGTTTGGGAAAGAAAGTTGCAAGGCTAGCCCAGGATTCAAGGGAAGGGGAAACAGTTTCCATCTCTCAATAGGAAAAGCAGCACAGGCTTAGACTATGGAAGGGAGGCCATCTTTAAAGGTTAACATTCATACACCCAGGAAACCACCTCCGTTTCCTGAATCATCCTGGTTTAGGTCCATTGTCCAGCAGTAATTAATAGCATCTCCTCCTTTACTCTGAAATTTGTTCATATGATAAATTATATATGGTCACACTATCCACAAGATTATCTTTCAGATCTCAAATGCTATAATACAAATTCCAACTAGTAAGACTGTTCAACTATGGAATGTATTGTGAGACCCAGGTCTCACCTGTGGTCTAATAAATAGCAAAGTTTTTCCTCAAATAAGGGCAGTGGCAGTTTAGTAAGTTAGTTTTTGTATTTCTGGGTCAACTGCTTGCTAGATGGCAATTGTGAAGAGGACTTTGAATCTGTGAGGGCCAGTCAGAGAATATAATGATCATCACTTGTCTATCTCTGTGAAGTGTTTTAGGTTATTTATATCAAAACTTTCCTATCAGGGAAGAATGGGAACAGTGGAAATTGGATGTAACATATTTTGCGATTGCGTCTGTTTTAGCTATGCCTTGCTCAAGTCACCTGTAACATAACTAAAGGTTAAAGCCTTGTAAGATGTTTTGGCCTGAGACTGTGAGGTGGGCCAAGTATGTGCTAACACCCTAGATTCCCCACCTCTGCCTTTGTAGTCTCCTGGGCTCTTTAGCCACGTCCGTGTTCACAGAGCTCTCTTGCCATTCTTCGCCCATCACAGCTTTCAGGACAGAGACCACTCAGGCAGGGCTGGCCCTCCTCTCAGGCTTTTGATCTTGTCCGTTCCCAATAAATGGCAACATTTGCTTGTCATGCCCACCATCACAGGTTTAGGAATTAGTGAACATGGAAATGACTGTGAATATGTGCTATCTCTCAGGAAAATGCTTCAAATTTTGACAATAGACTTCTTGCTAATCAGACTGAATGTTGCTCATTATGCTTTGATTTCAGGTGAAGTTTCTCAGTGCAGATCAGCCTTCTTAAAACTGTTTCTTGTCTAAAATCCCGAGGGTCCTCATGTTCTCCTCTTATCCCCAGGTGTCCTCCGTGTGTGCCTGGGGCACACTATTCGCTCACTGTCTCCGTTTCCACTCCTTCACCATAGGCTTACCCCTGCACTCCAGTCCTGTCTGAAAACCTTTAGTAGGAGGTTTTATCTGCTCAGGAATAGGTCTGGAAATAATTGTGTTGCCCCAATCCAAACAGCTGTTTTTGACCCCTGTATTTAATAGCCACTCGGGTTTATATTGTAAAGAAGTAGAGTCTATGGACCGGTGCCAGCCTACACAATGTTGGCTGCTGGTTAATGAGGAGAATAATATAGAAACTGAAGCAAGTGTGCCTATGATAGGCACTTCTTCAGTCCCAGGAATTTGTCCTCCACCCTCATCAGCATCTAGTCTTTCCTGCCTGCTCTTAACCTGAAAGAAGGGAGGAAGGAAGAAGGTGAGATTGCTCAGTCATGTCCAGCTCTTTACAATCCCATGGACTGTAGCCTACAGTCTCCTCCATTCACGGGATTTTCCAGGCAAGAATACTGGAGTGGGTTGCCATTTCCTTCTCCAAAGGATCTTCTTGACCCAGGGATTGAACCTGGGCCTCCCACATTGTAGGCAGATGCTACAATTTCCCTGGAAATCCAAGCTGAAGTAACCTAATGTCAATTATATATATGTATACCAAAAGCAATAAAACACATTGTTGCTATCTACAGTGGAGAATTCATAATGAGATGATGACCTTAGACAGAGGCCCAGCTTGGTCACAGCCTTGCCTTAGATGTCTGAGAACAAAATTACGTGTTTATTCTCTCTAGGAACTGAGATTGGGGGTTGTTTGTTGCTGACTGCTACAAGAGATTATGAGATGAAAAAGAAAATCGTATGTGAAACAGAAAAAGAAAATATTATGCAATCAACTAGATTGTGCAAGAAATAAAAATCATGTTGAAGATTTACATTTATTACATGGAATTGTTGAATGATCAAAGGAACAAAACAAGGGAATAAAAATAAATAAAAATTTCATTGATTTTGTATCTGAAATGTAAATTTAATTGAAGAACTGGAGAAAACATCACTTTTTTTTCTTCCATGTTTCAGTTGGAGCATCTTGTCATATTTTTTATTGACGTGTAATTGATTTACAATGTTATGTTAATTTTTGCTGTACAGCAAAGTCATTTGGTTATACATATATATACATTACTTTTCATGTTCTTTTCCATTATAGTTTATCACAGGATATTGAGTACAATTTCCTGTGTTATACAATAGGACCTTGTTGTCTATCCATTTATATGGAATGGTTTCCATCTGCTAACCCCAACCTCCCACTTTATCCCTCTGCAATCCCTTGGCAACCACAAACTTGTTCTCTAGGTTTGTGAGTCTGTTTCTGTTTCATAGGTAGATTTATTGGTGTTATATTTTAGATTCCACATATAAGTAGTATTGTATGGTTTTTATCTTTCTGACTTACTTCACCTAGTATAATAATCTGTAGTTCCATCCATATTGCTACAAACGGCATTCTTTCCTCCTTTTGATGGTTGAGTAATATTCCGTTTTATATGTGTACCACATCTTTTTGGTTCATTCTTCTGCCAGTGGGCATTTAACTTGTTTTCAAGTCTTGGCTCATGTGAATAGTGCTGCTATGAATATGGGGCTGCATGTAACTTTTTGAATTACAGTTTTGTTTGGATATACGACCAAGAGGGGGATTGCTGGATCATTTGGTAATTCTATTTTTATTTTCTGAGGAACCTCCATACTGTCTGCTGTAGTGATTATACCAACTGACATTCCAACCAGCAGTGTAGGAGGGTTCTCTTTTAGAGAAAACATCTTTTAAAATTAGGCACTGATTTAAAAGATTCACAAGGGGAAGCCCATTATGATGGAACTAACATAGTTTTCTAGGAAAAAGTATACAAGCCAGTATTTTTGAAAATTCAAATGCATTCTGTATTGTGCGGTTTATATAGCTTGAATTTGTTTCTAAGAGACATGACCTCAGCTGATGACAATGATATTCTTTGAAACACTTCAAAGATTATGTACTATTACATTTCTAGATCTATCTGAAGATAAAACATCTTGGTAGAAAATATAAAATTTTGCCTTAGATTTACTCTTAGACTCATGAAGGGAATGCTAACCAAATGCTGTTAAAGTAATTAAATTTCATTTATACCAGATATGAGATTCACTAGAAGAATTGAGGAAGACAATACCAAGTCCTCAAATGAAAAGCAAGTTGTAGACTTTGGTAGAAAATGAAATTGATTTGAAATTTTTGCTCGGTATGATCATTTGGTATAAATTATAAATTGTTATTCCAGTCATACAAGGTTACAAAACATTTAAATAGATATGCTTGGTTATTTCAGTTTTTAAATGGCTAAAAAACATTTTAAATTACAGAGAAGAAATTTTTCTCTACATGGGAAGCATGTAGAGAAACTGCATGGGACATACGTAACAAAAGTGACATTTCAACTTAAAAACAGGGAAAATAGAACAAGGAAAAGAAAATGTTTACATGACTATGGAAGAGAAGAAACAAGTATAGTTTCAATTAAAAAATGACTCACGTAAGTTGAGCAAAATATCAAATTTTTTTAAAATTTCCAATAAATTTGATAGAACTTGAGAAATAATTTATCACTTCAGATACTACTCTAGGGAATGATGAAAATTGCACTATGAGTGATAACAAGCTATATGATAAACAACATATTTGATTATATACTCTGCAATGAAGACAGTTTTCGTATATGACTCTGTCAAAATGTTTACATCCAATATGTAAAGCCCACAGTGCATCTGAATCTAAGTTTGCTTTAAGCATTTTGTACTGACAATCCCCTTTACTACAGTACAGTTTCTCCAAATTGAAATTAATTTAAAAATTATTTTAGAATAACAATGGCTTAAGAAAAGTTATCTTATTCCATAATACTGAAAATAGAACATAAATTATGTGAAAATACTGATTTAGCAATTTGTGATTTTGCTGAATGATAAAAATAAATTTTAGGGGTGAATATAAAGAATGTATGCAATATATATTTTTATTACTAATGCAAATATTTCTGGCTCCTCACTCTAGACATGTTAAAAAATAAGTTGCTCTCTGATATTTCAACTACGTATGTGTGTGTTCATAGAAATTTTAACTTTACATGTGTTTTTTGATGTCATTGTTATGAAGAAATGTCTGTCAAGAGGCTAGAACAAATTGCACTTAAAAGTTTGTTAGCTTGGGGCTTCCCTGGTGCTTCAGTGGTTAAGAATCCACCTTGCAATGCAGCTTTGATGCGGGTTCGATCCCTGGTCCCTGGGAAACTAAGATCCCACGTGCCGTGGAGGAACTACTGAGCCTGTGTGCCACAACTAGAGAGTCCATGCACCCCAGTGAAAGATCCTGCATTACACAGCTAAGATCCTGCATGCTGCAACTAAGACCTGACCCAGCCAAGCAAATAAATTAATTGGAAGTTTGTTGCCTTGACTTATAAAGTGTAAAATTTAGATTTGTGGTTCAGGGGCCTTCACTTATCCCAGGCCCTGCAGGCAATAGAGGTGCCGTTGGTCAGAAGAATCATTCTTGACAGAGTACTTTGCCTCTTACTAGCCGTGTCATCTTGAGCAAATCACTAACCAAATCATTAACCTTCCCTGAATCTCATTTCCCCCGTACATGGGTTTATGATAATATTCTGCCCACTTGTCTCTTAGGGTTGTTTTGAAAATCAGTGAGATGATGATGATGGTGGTGGTGGTGATGATAAAGCAGCAACAACAGCAAGTACCTTTTATGCCAATTGTGTGCTACTTAATAGCTCTTTTAGAACTGCAACAACCCTATGAGGTATCACTATTATGTCCCCATTTTATACCCATTTTACAGATGAGGGAACTGAGGCACATAAAGGTTAGTAACTTGCCCAAGACCACACAGCTAGTCAATGGTGGTAATGTGATTTGAACCCAGGCTGTGTGACTTGTATTTTGTAAACCACAAAGTATATATTGGGTATCTTGCCACGCTTTTTCTATAGTCTGAGAAGGTTTCAGCCTGCGGATAGTTGTTATAGTGTATGTGGCATTTACATCATTAGCTTGATGGTAGAATTCTGATCTTCCAACTCCTTACATAAGAGTTAGGGCTATGTGAATTCATGGTACCCAAGCTGTCTTGCTGGAGCTCATGGTGTGTATAGAAAGTTGATCATGAAAACTTCAGTTGTCGTTATTGCTTTGTGAAAACTATTCAAAGGCTTGACTGGAGATGAATATGATCTATGTGTTAGTATGAATATCATAGATCATGTAATTCAACAAGAAAATTCCTTTTAATATTCAAGTAATGTCAAGGTCTACTAATTTGATTTGGTTTGTACAAGAAATAGAAAAATATTACAAGATGAACCAAAGACAAATTAGATAAATATCAATTACAAATCAGATGAGTAGATCAAGAATTGTGAGGGATAGCGATCAGTAGTCCTTGAAAAAACCTCAAATGTACAGAATACAGAGCCTAATTTTTCTAGTAAAACGCAGTAATGAATAATGAAAACATTTAAGTTCCCCTTAGACCCTCAATGATTTTAGAAATAGAAAAGTAATTTCTAAAGTTGTTTTAAAATTCTGTCCTTACAACTCTATATCATATCGTATTGTTAGAGTAGTGAGCTGAAATATGAATTCATCTTAATCTGAAAATTTCCATTTAATTTCTGCCTATGGAAGAAAGTGAAACAAACTTGGATGCTGGTGGTCATTTGCGCTCACTCAGTAGAAATGAGTACATTTCAGTGATTGATGTGTACAACTCAGTTATTAATAGGTCTTGGTGGATTGGAAAAGTACTAAATAGCACAGACCCATGGGGTCCCTTGTGTGTAGTAGAATTTGCTAATCTTAAATCTGGGGAAACTCAATTTGCTAATCTTCAATCTAGTAATCATATCTATGTATTGACCATTGGATGTGTAAGTAAAAAGATGGGTAGAGGCTTTTAGGTAAATTAACCAGAGTTTATCCACTGGAATAAAATTTCTCCCTAAGTAAGTATCTTAGGGTACCTATTCTTTACTTAACTTTATTTAAAAGATATTTCTCCGGGAAAATGATTCTGGAATTCTTCCATCATTTGGAGCCAGGTTTGGGGGACTTACTTTTGCTGATGTTTGAGAAGCTTAGGAAAATTGGTTAGTATTTCAGCCACACTGCCTCTCTAGGCTACAATTGTTTTGAACAATGACACCCTCATTGCAGTAAATGTCTAGCTTCCCAACATGACTGCAGGAGCCACTGGGCTCTGTCAGTGCTGAAGCACTCATTAAAGGGAATTGAGAACATTCCTTCACATTGGCTGGGGAGGTAATGGGTGTTACATGAAAAAAGAGTTTGTATACACTGCTTGAGAATGTCAAATGTATACATTTCCCGATACTAGAAGACTTATCAGAACATTTAGTATGTTCACAGGCACTGTGATTTTGGCAGGGAATTATTCAAAACATCTAGCTGATGCATTTCCTGTGGAATATACTTTGAGGTTGAGGAACAATGATTTGTAGTAACACTTCGCATTTCACAGGCTATCACCACAAAACAAAGGTGGTTGCTTGAAAAAATAGGGAGCGTAAATATTAAGGCAGCACCTGTATGAGAAAGGGGTGGAATAGAATCATTGAGCCCCGCTGTCTGTCCCTTCCCTTCTCAGATACAGGAACGCGAGTAACTCCTCTCTCTCCATCACTTCTAATTTTTCCTCCAAGAACAAGAAGCAGGGCACTTGGAACAAACAAAACTGCTTGTGCAAAGAATCAGGCACAGTGGTTCCAAGTTGCTCGGAGGCTCTTGCTTGAATTAAAGGCGAGGCCACATAAGAGGAAATGAAAGGGTTTGTGCAGAGATCAAATAAAGCATTTGTATAGAACCTTATTCAAAATGGATACAAGTGCATCAATTCTTCAGAATTATAGGTGAATCAAAGGAAAATTACATCCGAGGAGATAAAGCAGCAGCCAGCAGTCTAACCACGTACAGCACAAGAGATGCAACTTTGAAGCTTCGGGCCTGGCGTGCCAAAGAGCCAGATGTGGCAGGTGGAATTATAGCAACTCCAGCTCAGCATCTGGAGCATATAAATCTGTCCCACAGAAAATTAGAGGTGTGCGAGGAGGTGGTGGGAATGACCAGCTGAATATATATTTTTGAAAGGAAAGTCGCTTTGAAGAACATAGAACATTCTTTTTTTAAAAAAAAATATAAAATTAGATCTAGGCTCAGTACTGATCTAGGGCTTCCCCGGTGGGTCAGTGGTAAAGAATCTGCTTGCAATGCAGAAACAGGAGACAAGGTTCGATCTCTGGGTGGGGAAGATCCCCTGGAACAGGGCATGGCAACCCACTCCAGTATTCTTGCCTGGAGAATCCCAGGACAGAGGAGCCTGGCGGGCTGCAGTCCATGGGTAGCAAAAAGTCAGACACGACTGAAGTGATTGAGCAGGCATGCAGATGCATGGTTCTATGTATTGGTGGTGGTGTGAAAGGATCATATATGGGGACTCTTCGAGCTCCCAGATAGCAAAATCCTGAAGATTTCTCTCTTTTCTGGCAGAGACAGAAAGAGAGGAGAGAGAAGGAAAGAGAGGTGTGGGCCCAAGGTAGCATTATGTTATTATGTAAACCTGAAGAAATGATGATGCTTTGAGGCTGAGACAGTCATTCATAATGGGGACCCTGATTCAGTCATGCTAGAGGACTGAAGGGTTTCTGTGTGGCTATATTCCTCAAGGCTTCCTTCTACCAGCTGGAAAATAGTGATTATTTTTTCTATTACCAAAAAGATGTGCAGTATCTGAAACAGCTGTGATAGATACAATTTTGTAAAGACGATAGGCTACAATGCAATTACTGTGTTACTCGTAAGCATTTATCTAGGTCACAGAACCTTCTGGCTTGAAGGGACCTAAGAGAAGAAGGTTTAAGAAGCCACAACAAAGGAACAGCAAAGACAGTGACTTGTGTGGGGGAAGGTCCAGGGAGTCAGGGTGAGTGTCAGGGGCCCTGATCCCCAGTTTGGTGCTCACTGCCTTAGCCATGCTTCTTGTGTTACATCAACATGTCAGAATTCTTGCCCACCATGTAGCTCTTCCACCCCACCCCAAGGAGGGAAGAGATGTGAATACAGGCAAGTGATGTCTTCAGTTCCAACAAGCCCTCCTTTAGAGTGGCTAACAACTATTTCCCCTTTTTAAAAAAGATGGTTAGGGGCTTAAATCAAAGGGTTGGGAGAGAGTTAGGGTAATTATGAGAACATATTCTCCCAGGGATGTTCTTCTGAGAGGTGACAGTGACTCTTTCCCAAGCCATCTGCCATCACTAGGAAAATTCTAAGTGTGGAGAATAGATAACCAACTAGCCTGATATCTTGCACTAATTCACCATCTCCCTCGTACTTAGTGAAGACCAAAAAAGATGGGACCTCCAGCCTATGAATAACAATTTTGGCCTGTAATCTCACCTGATTCAGTTCTCTTGCTATAGAACCCACTGCTGAAACCCTTAAAACACGCTCACAGTCAGACCTTTTGACCCTCACTACTGATCAGGGAGGTAGCCATTTGGGGCAGGTGTGATCACGCCCACAGGCAGTGGGCAAACCTGGTCGTCTGTCCCCCACGTGTGTGTTGCCTGTTTCTGTGAGCTGCTCCTGGGGCCACTAGGTGGTGAAGGGTGGCTGGGGACCCCTGGGATGGTGCTGGCCCCAAGTAAAGTTCTCTGTGAGTAGACAGTAGGTTAATAACCTGGCCACCTCTGCTGAAAAAGACTGGAAAAGAAGTGTTAGATTATCAAGATGATAGAAGAGGTGGGCAACTCGGGGTGGCAAAGTGATGGAGGGCTCTTGGAGACAGCTGAGAGATGCAGACGAGGTGTGACAGGCTATAGAGACAGCTGCAGGGGTTTTGACAGTGTGATGAACGCCGTGGCACTTGGGGAAGACCATTCCCTCAGATAACAGCAGCGACATGGTCCACGGTAACATCAACATCCTTCCTGAGCCTCGTCTCTGGGGCTTCCAAATGCCGCCTGTCGCCGTGAGAAAGATAAAAAGGCTTCTCCATTGGAATCCGGCCAGCTAATCTCAGAGCTCCAGTTCAAGGAGCAGGCCAGATGTGTCCTAGCAAGGAAATGCTACAATGTTTGGACAAAGACTTGTTCAGGTATAAAATACAGCTCTGGGGTAGGTGACAATTCCTACCACATGTGTAGGAAGAGAGACTTGCAAGCTGGTTAACGTTGTGGCTGCCTTTTCTTCCTATGGGAACAATATGCTTCCTGGCTCTGCACACCCCCCGGGGAGCTTGGTGTGTGCTCAGTTCTCGAAGCATCCAGGGATTAGCACATTTTTATCTGGGATCAGCATCCATTTCTTAACTTCTAGTTAAACCTTATTAACTGCAAGGTACATATACACTGCTTCCTTGATGTCATCTTATACAGCATGTGGTGCAAAGGACAAAGGATTGAGTTTGGAACCAGGTATTCCAAATTCTGTCTGTGTAACTTCTTAGGTTTCTGCATCTGTAAGATCGTTTTAAACAAAATTCTTATGAGACAGATAGTATTCAATAAATTCATGTGTTTGGCTAAGGGTGTGGGTAACAATCAACGTGGGAACTTTGTCTATATGTTCAACCTCATCCTTTTCCTGTCCTTCTCCAAGTGTCCTTATGAAGGATGTTTGGAATGAGACTGGGTGTCTGTACTGTAACAATACCTCAGGTAATTTCACTGAAGAGCTCTGGCTAAGAACCACTATGAAAATATTGCTGTTATTGCTTTGTGAAGAACTAAGCCCAACGACTTTGGACCTTAAATTGCCTGCATGCAAATACCATAATTGTTGGATATTATGATGTAGCCTTAGTTATTCGTTGAAGCATACTATTTGAAAATCATTTAATATTTAGTTCCTTGAAACCATGGGTATTTTTTAAAAATCCTATTTGTGTCCCATTTCATTCCCCAAATGATTAGAGGGGTTTTAATAAAACAACCTTTCTACCTAAAATCAGTTATAATTCATATTGAGCTTTATATTTAATTTATTTAAAACAAGGAAGTTTTTCCATCTTTGAGTATTAATATTTCTGCCAGAGTTCATTTCTCTGAACCTGCTCCCCATCTTCTTTTAATTTCTCTCCAAGGGCAGATACAGCCGAAATGGTGATCCATACTGTGACTTGGGATCACCTTAATAGAAAAACAGAAACCTCCATATTGTGGATTCTGGGTCAGACTCTATCCAAAGAGTTTGGCTAAGAGTCCAAGACCAAGGCAGGGGAAGGCCAGGAATGGGCATACAAATGAGCTCACTATCATGTCAATTTCCCATCCTCTCTGCCTGCTTGATTTTTGCAGGTGCCCTAGATCCATCAAATGCCCACCTTCCCCTCCTCAGTTGTAGAAGAAGTTGCCAGGCAAAGCCATTTCTTTTTCTGAAATATTACTCTGGAATTGAAGGAAAGAAAGAATGACCATTTATTGAGCACCAAGTATTCTGGAGGTTATCTTAATTTGAAACTATAAAAGAAATTAGAGCTCTTTGTGAGAAAGTGATACAATGGAATGAACCAGGGTAAATTATAAAAAGCAGCCGAAAGACTCAAATAAAACACTCTGAAGACACAAAATCCCAAATAACACTCAGGGCTTACTAGAGTGTGTCTTCTCTGATTTCTACTCCCTGCCCCCTTGCATACCGTCCAACCCCTCATCTAGCTATGACCTGCTGCCCCTGTCTCAGACCCATTCATTACTTTGGTTCGGTGTGTGGCTGAACTACAGCACTGGTTATGAGCCTTTCTAAGATATAGCTGCTCAACTAATTACAGGGGGTGCACAGATCCTCTATTTACATGTGCTTGAAGGGCAGCGTGCTCATCCTGAATTTCAAATTCTCCAGCTGTTTCTATTTCTTTCTACTAAGAGCGAGAAGCCTCATCATCTCCAGCTTATGGGGCAGAGGGTTGTTTTGGCTGCACGGCCATCCTGCAGCCAAGATTCTTAACTACTGCAGCTGCGTCTGGGATGGGTCCTTTAAGGCAGTTCATAAACTTGGGGCTACGTGCATTTTTGAAAATGAGCTGTTATTATTATTAGAGATTTCTACACACGTATTGCTTCTACTGTAAGTATAGGGAAAGAGGTTCCATTTTAGACACTGTCTTTAAAAAGAATTGCAATACTTTCAGTATTTAAATTCCTTTATACTTCAACTAAACTTTTGCCAGAATTCATAACTCTTACTCAGTTGTCATTCGATTCTCTTTTGTATGAATTATGAAATTGTTGGTGAATCACTAGCAAGATTTAGCCTTTCTTTCTCAGATTCTAAAAGACTTATTTCTCTTTCTGACTGAAATTTTTACAGATGACTTTTTGATGACTAAACGATTGTTGAAAGGAACAGATCTCTTTACCTGGGTTAAACTTATTATCACAGTTTCTATGCCCTTCCTAGGTTCCCTTTTCATCGTATAGTTACACAGCAAGTCAATTAGGTCTTCTATGTACTATTTCTCTCATTAGCACAGTTTAAGAAGTAGGGATCACTGTCCGCCCAGCCATGGTGGGTGTCACTATCCATCCACACCCACCAGGGCCCCTGTTGCCACAGAGAGAATTCTAGAAGTGGGAGGCACAGCCCAATATTTAGCTCCTCCCATTCTAAGTTATTTTAGACAAGGAGTTGCACTGTTCTTAAGATTTCAAAAGTGACAAATCAATAGTCACAGCTGGTTACCCGCTCCAATGAGTTACATTTACAGTGAAGAAATTTGCCATAATTTTTTGGCCAATTTTTATCCATCTATTCTCTATATAGGATTCCCAGGTGGCTCAGTGGTAAAGAATCCACCTGCCAATGCAGGAGATGCAAAAGATGTGAGTTTGATCCCTGGGGCGGGAAGATTCCCTGGAGTAGGAAATGGCAACCCACTCCAGTATTCTTGCCTGGAAAATTCCACGGACAGAGGAGCCTGGTGGGCTACAGTCCATGGGGTCGCAGAGAATCAGACACGACTGAGGCAACTGAGCACTCACACATGCATATTATTTATCTACCCTAAGCAGTGGCTTTAGAACTTTTTGACTGCCGTTCAGTATGGATAAATGCATATATGATCAAGTCCATATATAATGAAACAAATATTTCACAAAACAATATATACCCTTAAAACAACTGGGGCACTTTTTTCTTCTCAAACATCTTAGGTACATGCTTGGTGCTGTAGCACAGAATCCAAAACCCTTGCCTTAAATAAGATAGAAAGTCATGTCTTTCTCATGAAATAATTCAGTGATGAGTCATTCAGGACTGACTGGCCGGTTATGCCAAACAAGGATAGTCAAGGGTACAGTTGCTTCTATTTTGTTGGTCTCCTAACTGTAGGGGGTTGTCCTTATTAAGCTGGTTAGATCTGGTTCACCTGCACTTCCAGGTTCTAGCCTACAGGGAGGAAAAAATAAAAATCTGGACCAAATTGTTGTGTTTTTAGGAGATGGCCTGGAAGTTGCATACACACTGCTTCTTCCCACATCTGACTGGTCCAAATTTAACTATGGGAAAATACTTGCAAATTTATGGTGGCTTGCAGTCATATGTCTAGCTAAAACTCGCAGTGTGTTTCTCTTTTAAAAGGTGTACTTATTTATTTGTGACTGTGCTGGGTCTTCGTTACTGTGTGTGGGCTTTCTCTAGTTGGTGTGGGTGGGGGCTCGTTGCACTGTGCAGGCTTCTCACTGTAGCGGCTTCTCCTGCTGGGGAGCATGGGCTCAGTAGTTGTGGCCCATGCGCTTAGTTGCCCAATGGGGCATGTGGGATCTTCCTGGACTAGGGATGGAACCCATGTCCCCTGCATTGGCAGGCAGATTCTTAACCGCTATACCACTAGGAAAGCCCAGGAAGCATTTCTAGAAGGATAAAAAGTGAAGCGGTACGTGTTAAAAGATTGTAGTGTCTGCTACTATTGCATTTCATTTCATTCCAGACTACCTACTAGATGGCTACCTACTAGACTGATTTCATAACCCAATAATTGGCAACGACTTGCAGCTTTAAAATCATTGTTCTGAAGGATAGTAGGCTACGTATTATAAATAATTTTACCAGGCCCCTCACCAGGAGAAGTTAAAAACAGGCTCAAAATACCATTGATCTTTTATCTAGCTTTTAGTTTGATCGAAGTTATACGTGTACAGAATTTAGAGAATCAAATAGAATTGAAAGTACCCCCAGTCTCCTTAACTCTAATCTTCAATTTCTTTCTTCTGGGATGTTACCATTTTCACCTCTCAAAACTGACACTTGGGATATTTACTGCATACATTCATAGGGCATGGTTTTATTTCTACTTTTTGGTCTTTTAGATTTCCCACCTCTTCCTGCCCCTTACTCACTGCACTACACATTCTTCTTATCCTTTCAAACTTTCAGTGTAGTTAATCAAATTTTGGTTAGATCAGGAGTCAGTGTTTACATTATTATGAATATGCAAACCAATTCACGGGTGTTCTATGTATTCAGAACTTAACTTATCTAGGCTTAATTTTCTTTCTTGGATGATTTTTTCTATTTTCTTGTGACTGTCTTTTCTAAAAACTTATTTGGAGCTCTATGTACTTACCGGTAATTCATCCTAATTTATCACCCAATTCTCTCAGTTTAAAAATCTCCACTCAGTACTTTCAGACATATCAGGTGCTGTATTAATGTCACCTTCTTGAAGGAAGAACGTTCCCAGTCTTCTGATCTGCTCCAATCTGGTTTTATAGAATAGCTTCATAGGTATTGTTTCCAGTTCTTCCTTTACCATCATTTTAGGTACTGCCCCCAATTCCCTCATCTGATGGATATACTGCTTTTGAATAGCAGTTGTCCTTTTAATATTTTTCTCTTTCATCCCGGTGGAATATATCCTATAGCAATTACCTGAACAAAGTTGTAGGTAAAAATAAATTGAGGGCTAGCATGTTTGAAAATATCTTCATTAGGCTTTAACACTTAATTTTTAGTTTGGGGGGACATAATATTCTAGGTTAGGAATAATTTTCCTTAGAAAATTCAAGATATTGCCCCCATTTGTTTTCTAGGCTTCAGAGTTGCTGATGAGAAGTCTGATACTACTCTGACGCTAGAGCCTATGAAGAAATCTGGCTTTTCTCTCTGGAAGCTTGTAGGCATTCGCTTTGTCTTCAGTGTGCTGAAATTGTACAGTGTCATGCTTACAGTGTGCATCTGTTTTTATTCATTGTTGGGAGCTCTCAGTGGACCCTATAAATCTTGAGAACCATATCCTTTTTTTCCTGGGACATTTTCTACCGTTATTTTATTATTTGCTCCCTTTGTCCTGCTCTGTTCTCCTTTTTTTGAACTGTATTATCATATCTGAGTTCACAGACTGTCTGCTAATTTTTTTCTGCTGTTGTTGTTGTTTAGTCACTCAATCACGTCTGAATCTTTGCGACCCCATGGACTGTAGCCCGCCAGCCTCCTCTGTCCGTGGGATTCTCCAGTCAAGAATACTGCAATGGGTTACATTCCTTTCTCCAGGGGATCTTCCCAATCCAGGGATCGAACATGCATCTCCTTCATTGGTAGGCAGATTCTTTACCACTGAGCCACCAGGGAAGCTCTATTTTAATCTTTTGTCTCAGCTTCATCTTTTAACATCTCTGATTTTTCTCTGCCACCAGATTAAAACAATTTCCAAGATCTCTCTCTCTCCTTCTTTGAATGTTCCTTTTTTAGAGCATCCTGCTTGAGTCTCCTTCATCTCTGTGAACATAAATGCTTCCTTGGGGGACTGTGTGTTGCTTCTTCTGGTATGGTCTCTGTTTCCTTCAAGTTGCTTTTCTCCTGGTTGTTTTGTTCTCCGACTTCATTTTAGATGATTTTCTTAAAGGTGATCCTTGGCTGGCTGTTCACACTCTAGAATGGGGCTGTAAAAGTCCACTTGCAAACTATGAAGCTAGAGGGGTTCCCTGTAGGGTGAGCTGGTTGAGGGGAGAACCCAGATGTGAGTACCTTTAGGTCCTTTCCCGTAGGCTGATCAGATGCCCTGTGGGAGAGTCTTCTAACTTCCTGCTGCTGGTACTCTGGGAGCCCAGTGGGGAAGGAGTGGGGCTGAGGAGGTTGGGCTGATGGGTCTCTGCATTCATTACAAGAACCATCCCCTCCTCCTCCTGTTTTTGCTGCAATACCCACAACCTGGTGAGTGCTCCTTGTCCTACGAGCAGAAGTTTTCTCTCTGGAATAAGCCTTCTGTCCTCTGGCTTCAGTCCTGCTGGTTTGTGTGGGGAAGGGCAGTTTTATGGAGGAGATTTTTCAATCCTCAGTTTTTAGACCTACCTTCAACCTTGCACCCAGAGGTGCTTGTTTCCACCAAGTCTTCAATATGCATAGGTTCTGAGTTTAAATCAGGATACTTCTTGGGCTTTCCTTACTTTGGGGTCAAGATGCAGTTGTTTTGTGAACTGGCCATAAGTTGTTACTTGGATATCTGCTTTCCAGATTGCAAAATATTATTTTGTCTTTTTCCCATGTTTCATTTATCCTAGGGGGTTTATTCCTTTTAAAAAAACCTTGTGTCTGTTAACATTAGTGGAAATTCTGAAGGACGCAGACGTTCAATACACATATTCAACTGCTGTCTTTAACAGCTAACTTTAGGCCTCTCAAATGATTTTAAACAAGTAGCTTTTATCCTTTCTTTACTTTTCCTCCCCATAATCCTTCAAAAATTATTAAGAAGTAGTACAGTTATCTAATTTAAATGTCATTTCTATAATGTTACCTTTTTTCTTCTAGAAGAGCACCATTTCTCTTTTTCTTTAGCTTTTTATTTTATATTGGAGTTGATTAACAATGCTGTGTTAGTTTCAGGTGTATAGCAAAGTGATTCAACTATATTAATATATATATACGTGTGTGTGTACCTATTCTTTTTCAAATTATTTTCCCATTTAGATGGTTACATAATATTGAGCAGTGTTCCCTGTGCCATACAGTAGGATCTTATTGGTTTTCCACGTTAAACATAGCAGTGTGTACATGTCAATCCCAAACTCCCCAATTATCCCTTCCTTCCACCCTTCCAAATTGGTAACAATAAGTTCATTCTCTAAGTCTAGCAAAGAACTTTTGACCTTTAAAAGTCAATGTGAGCCTTGTAGAGGGGAAGAAGAAGAAAATGGACAGGAACTAGTTCATCTCCAAACTCGATCATCATTTCCTGAATTACTGAAATTGACTGTATCTAACATTTTAGAGGGTTAACAAGTGAAAAATAGACCTGAACACTGAGATTTGCATAGCCTGTTTGGTTTGCTGACATTATGAAATATTTAGGAGGGAAAAACTTGAAAGCTCTGCTTTTTAAATGGTCTAACCTTGATTATTGGCCCTGAAAGTGAGTAAATAGAACTTGCTGTGTAGTTCCTGGGGCAGACAGAACCCATGTCCTTGGCTGCGTGGCTTTTCTCCTTAATTAGAAGAAAGGCTAAAAAACTCAAGACTGTAGTAATAATAAAACTGCTAGATTAAGAGACACCCACATTTCCAGGATTCACACTCTCGATGAAATGTCTCAAGGGAAATGACATCATCTCTCAATGTGCCCACCATCATTCCTTTGTTGAAAGGAGGGGCAGGGGAGGGGGGTGATCTTGAAAGGGTGTGAGATTTGGCATCACACAGACCTAGAGGATCATAATTCAACTTCAGCTCCATCAACTTCCAGCTCCATCGACTTCTGACTCTACCAACTTCCGGCTCCAAGCCATGCAGTTAGTACCAATCACTTAGTGGCTCTAACTTACACCTCCTGCTCTATATAATAAGAACAATGATATCTTCTCAGAAGGGTTAGAGATAAGGCTTCGAAGTCTCCCAGCATAATGCCTGACTCTTAATAAATGCCCAGGGATAAGCAGTGGTTAGGTCATTGTGGCAGTGGGCAAACACGTGGAGATGCCTCACAAGAATATGAATAGGTTTCCTCATGATGGGCTAGAGAAATACCAAGTAGCTTGGGGATGGGAGGTCTAGGAAGAAAAGAAAAAAAGAAAATGAATAACAAGAAAAGAAAAAGAGGGAGAGAGAGATCTCAGTTGGGAATGATGTCTCCTCCCTTCCGGATAAATGGTTCTATGTGAACTAGCCCAGATCAGTGAAGCAGGGAGGTGGTGAAGTGGGGCATATGATTCGTGCTGCAGCCCACTAGGATGGATCAAGTCTCTGCTTCGCGGAAGCTCATCTCTTGAGCTTCATTTAAATAGAGCGCTGAGCCCTAGTGCCTGTGAACAATCATGTCCCTTGTCACTGCCAACAAATAAACTTTTTTTCTTTTCCAGCAGTAAACTCCAAAGCCTTCAGAAATTAGCATGGTGTTAATTTTAGCAGAGACATAACTAATGATGCTGCCTGAACTGTGGGGAGAAAGAGAGGGTACATACAATCACATTAAGTAGGGCAGAAGAAGCAGTCAAAATATGCCAAGAGATTAGAAACCACTCAATGAAACGATGACTTTGGGTGTGTGTGCACATCTATATGTTAGCCCTGTGTGTGTGCGTGTGTGTGTGTGTGTGTGTGTGCGCGCGTATGTGTGTGAAACCCATGAAGACATACTCATTCCTGCCACAGGCAGCTTTAGGAGAGACTCAGGAGGGAATGGGGTGTGGTGAGACTGTCACCCTGAATAGTAGACCCCGGCCTGGCGTGGAAACTTCACCCTCTTTTTCTCTCTCTTCCTCCTGCCCTTGACTTCCATTGCTTTAGATACAGGAAACTTATGTCTCCCACACTGTTTTAAACCATGAAAAGTAACAAGATTGCCTTGATCTTTTGTTCAGAAAGCCTTGAAAAATAATCCATTTATGAAGCTGAAAACCAGGAATTGAAAAGAAAAAAAAAAAAGAAAAGGGGGGAAAAAAAAAAAAACAACACTCAACCCTTGGTGTTTCACTTGTCCAGACTGAAGTATTAACTCTTGTTTCTCTTTTTTTTCCTAATAGTTATAAAATAAGCTCGCTCTGGGTAGAAGTCCCTTTGCTCTGAAGCTCCT
Source organism: Capricornis sumatraensis (assembly GCF_032405125.1). Lineage (NCBI taxonomy): Eukaryota > Metazoa > Chordata > Mammalia > Artiodactyla > Bovidae > Capricornis > Capricornis sumatraensis. The sequence continues at coordinate 76,661,160 of NC_091082.1, forward strand.
GGTTTTAACCGCAGACAGCTGCCTTATAAAGAAAGCAGCCGCACTCTTCAAGAGCTTCACTTGTGCTTGTTTCTCCCTTGTTGACCACCACAAGCAGTTGCTGTGTTCTGCTGCTTACAACCTAAGGTTTTTGTGCAGCACAGAAGTTAACGTGGGTGGCTTCTGTCCCTGGAGTGATGTAGACCGTGACCGCAGCGTGTGACGACAGGTTGAAGCACAAACTGTGGTCACTTGATTTCGATCATACATGAAATTCTTTTTAAAGGCTGAAGCGTTTATCAGAATAAGTGCAACCCCCATCTGATAAATGGGATCAATCTGGCTCCATCGCTAACACAAACCTCCCAGTATTCATTACTCTGATAGTTAAAGCTGGGAAGGGGGTGGAACATTATTTATGGTGATCTTTGCTAAGTAAATCATTTTAAAAATGGCTTTCTAAATGCAATATTTCCCTTTTAAGAAGCCCTTCAGAATTAAAGGGGCTTTACAATGGAACATGAAACATATTGCAAGGCCGAGAGACAGAAGCCGTCTTGATTAATGCCCACGATTATCAGCGATGCAAATCACTTTCACTTATTAAGTCTTGTTTAATATCCTAATGAAGGCTTCTGAGCAGATTTGGTAATTCCGGAGAAAGTGACTGTGAACTAATGCCCTTTCAGCATGTTGAGAATGAGCAGTACTATAAAGAAAACCTCATTTACCGTAATTCCTCCCCTGCCCAGGACCCTTTTCTCAGCTTCTACTTCGCAGCAGGAGACAATTAACCTTTTCAGTGCCAGAAGTGATTTCCAGCCCCTTCCAGCTGTGAAGGCCAACAGGGTCAGAGCGAGATGGAAGTTCTCTCTGGTCGTCACTCCCCTAGAACAGTTCTGAGACATCGGACTGCGGAGTAGTAGGGATTTAAAACGTAGCTGCCGGTTCCGTGTGGGCACGTGTGGTATCTCGCACCAAAGTCTTTTCAAATGCCAACCCCGGGGCCTTGGCATTGCTTATTCAGCTCGAATCAAAGACGATCAGAAATGAAAGCTGACACAGACGAAGAAAAGCCTGTTCCACCCTGAAGCACTGGTCTCCCTTTGTGATCTGTGGGGATGTAGGTTTTATTGAGGTTGGACGTTTGGGAGTGGCGCCAGGGGTGGTGGATTCAGGGGTTGGCCTTGGGCCTCCTTTTACAGCCGGGTGCCCATTTCCTGGCTCTGCTTGTACTTGGGGCCACACGGACGGCCCAGGGCCAGGGACTGGGCTGAAGCCCCTCTCCGTCTGCGTGGCCGCGCCCATCTGCAGACGGAGAGTGGCTTTCCAGCATCACCATTTCTTGTTTCCAGAGCAGCAGCACAGAGGTGAGGCAGAGAAGGACCCCGCTGGGGCAGACAAATGAGACCAAGGCATGGGCTGTCTCCTTCGCTCATGCACTTCCCAGCACATCCCCTCCCCGCCTCCTGGTTGAAGCCCCTCCAGGGAGCTGGTCCCTCTGACTTTCAGGGATGCCCTTTCAATCCTTTCCCTTCTTCCCTCAACCTGGATGTGTCAGCCCCTGTCCTGGTATAAAAGGAGACTTTGGGTAAAAACAGAGGCAGAAGCCAGGCAATTTCCTGGCCCATCTTGGTATAGAAAACAGCTCCAAATGGATCATTTCTTTATGACCTTTCCCTTGTCCTAACTGGACTCACACCAGGACTGAACAGCCCCCGATGCAGGGACTCCAGTGGGCCAGAGGCAAAACCTTCTCACCTCCTGGCACAAGCACGTGAAGCCTTGCTTCTTGTTGATGAAAGAAAGCCACCATTCATGTTGCACCTCCCAAAGATTTCCGGGGCAGGGGACGATCGAGAGGAGAATGGCTGAGAGAGGAGGAGGGGTGAGGGTTTGGAAGGCGACATGCTGACTCTCTCTCAAGGAGGGGAACAAAGAGCCGCTGTGGGATGGTGGGCCACTTTGTACCCTACAGACCCCAGGCAGGAAGAGACACTGCCCGCTGCTGAGTCCATCCCTGTTGGGGGATGGAGGTGGGATCCATCCCACGTGAGTGCTGGAGACGGGGTACAGGAAGGCCAGACAGAGGTAGGTTAGAACATGATCCTCAATGTTTTTGGCACCAGGAACCCGTTTCGTGGAAGACATTTCTCCCACAGCCCAGGGGCTGGGGAGATGGTTTCGGGATGATTCAAGCACATTGCATTTATTGTGCACTGTATTTCTATTATTATTACATCAGCTCCCCCTCAGATCCCCAGGCATTAGATCTCAGAGATTGGGGACCCCCGGGTTGGAGCACAGATTTCAGAACTCAGTGGAACCTTGAAGAACCTCCTCCCCTTCTCACCCTGGCGTATCCTAATTCGTGCTTCAGGCTGACCCACCCCTCTCCGCAATCCTTCATTTTGTTCCTCACATCACACATCTGGTCTCGTCTTTCAGCACGCTAGGGCCTCCACTCATTTAACTTCTTTGCTTCTTTTCGGTCCCCCCTCCTAAGCGCCAAGATGGATCTCCATGCAGGAATGAGCTTAGGGCAGCACCCGGGCAAGCGCTGAAGAAAAGAAAGGGTCTGCAGGTAGAAGGACTGTTTCTGTGGCACATTGCAAGGGTCTTAGACTAGACGGTGAGGGAACTAGGTCTGTGTTGGCTCAACCGTGTGGAAGACGCCACCATACATTTAAGACCTTTGACCAACTGGTTCAACTCTCTGAGCCCACAGATCCTCAGCTCTAGGATGGGGATTGACGTGACCTTGATGGGCAGCAGAAAGGGGGCTGTGGTAATGCTCTGAAAACCATGAGGGCTTAGATAAGTTTTGGGTGTTGCCATTGGTGGGGACAGGCCTGTGGCTACTTAATTCTATTTAAGTCCCACTTACTCAGAGCCCGCTGGTCCGCTTCCCCACGAAATGTTCCCTGATCTTCCCAGGCAGCCCTCCCCTTTTGTGTGTGTCCCTCTACCCACAGCCTCATTCAGCCTGTCCTGTCATCCTGCCCATGTTGTACGTTTCTGAATCCACAGCAATCGTAACCCAAGTAGCATCCACTGAGGATACATTTCAGGCCGGGCACTGTTCTAGAGGAGTTACATTCATGAACTCATTTCAACCCCAAACAACCCATTTTACAGATGAGGAAGCTGAAGCATCACTGATTAAGTCAATAGCTCTGAAGCCATGCAGCTGGGAGGCAAATGGTCAGGATCTGAATGCAGTTAATTAACTCTGGCCCCACCATCTTCACCCACGGCCTCTCAGGCCTGGGTGATGCTTGCTTGATGGAGAGCACAGTAAATGTTGCAGAAATGGGCAACTCTGTGGATGGGGCTCTCTGCCTGTCCACCCACAATGAGGGTGGTTCTGAGAAGCAAGTCAAAACGGGTGTGAGGCTGCTTATAATGAAAAGCCACTAAGCACTTAGAGCTTACTGTTACAATTAAATATTTTTAATGACAATGAAAGTAGAAATGTCTAGAACGTAGTTAAAGAAGCATCTATGAAAATATTTACCATCTGTTCCTGGGCAGTTTTGTAAATTCTCTGTGAAATGGCTCACAGATTTCTAGACTTCTTTCTTGACCCCCTGCCAAAAGATTAATGCTATCCGGACAATCTCTGCTTCTACCTCACACTGAATTTTTTCTTTCTTTTTAAACATTGTATTTTATTTTTTAAAATTGTGGTAAAATAGACATAAAGTTTATTTTAGGTATAAAGTTCAGTAGCAATAAGTACATCTGTAGTGTTATGCAACTATTGCTACCATCCATCTCCAAAAGTTTTGTCATCTTCCAAAATGAAAACTTTGTACCCATTAAACAGCAACTCCCATTTTCCTCTTTTTAAAACTCTGGAAACCGTCCTCTTAACCTCATAGAAGTGGAATCATCCAGTATTTCTTCTTATGTGACTGGCTCGTTTCACTCATTCCAGATATGTCTATGTTGCCAGGGTGGGGCAGGAGGGAGACTTACCTGGTAGTCCAGTGGTTAAGACTCTGCCTTGCAATGCAGGGGACTCGGGTTCGATCCCTGATCTGGGAAGAGCCACCTGGTGAGGAACAAATAAGCCCGTGCACCATAACTATTGAGACTGTGCTCTAGAGCCCAGGAGCTGCAGCTACCGAAGCTCGAGGAACTAAGATCCCACTTGCTGCAGGGTGACTAAGGTTGCACACCAACACCAGAAGCCCACCCATTGCAGCAAAAGACTCTCGTGTAACCCAACAGAGACCCGACACAGCCAGATTAGTCCATCAAAAGATATTTTAAAAAGATTTATCCGTGTTGTAGCATGTGTCAGAATTTCGTTTTTTAAAGGCTGAATAATATTGTGTGTGTGTGTGCCAGCAGGTGTGTATACCACACTTTGCTTATCCATCCACATGTCAATAGACACTTAGACTGCTTCCACTTCTGGCTACAGTGAATAACACTGTTATGAATATACATGTACAAATATCTGTGTGAGTCCCTGTTTCATTTCTTTGTGTCTTTACCTAGTACTGGAATTGATGGATCATATGGTAATTCTATTTTTAATTTTTTGAGGAACCATGAAACCGTTTTCCACAGCAGCTGCACTATTTTACCTTCCCATCAGCAGTGAACAAGAGTTCCAATTTCTCCATACCTTCGTCAACACCTGCTATTTTCTGTTATTTCTTTCTTCTTTTTTTCTTTAAATGACCTTCCTAATGAATGTGAACTAGGTCACTGAATTTTTGAATGGTTCAGTTTTTTATCTTCCTTAACTCTCAATTTTCATCTTCAAAACACAAATTTTGCCACATTAAGTAGACTTGATTCTGATCTTGAATTTCTTCCTCCTTTATTTATCAGCCTTCAAGTAGATGGCTGAACACATGCCAGCTACTGTCCTAGGTGCTGGAAAATTTTGTTGGGTAGGTCTATCATGGTTCTCTAGGATTCTAAGTTGAGGTTGATCACATAGCATGTAATTATGGTGCTTTCTTACCTAAAAGTATAAATTATCCCATTTATAGCTACATTTGAAAATATCATCATTTAAATTGTAAAAGACAAAAGCTTAATTATGAAATTCTTTCTCCTAGAAACCCAAATTGTCCGGATACATGAGGGCTTGACTCTATAGGCTCATTTTTAAATATATAAACTCTTTTTTTTCTTTTTTTTAGGTAAGAAGTGGATTTATTTAAAGAGAAACACACTCCACAAAGAGAGTGTGAGTCATTGCAGAGGGTGAGTTTTGCCTATAAACTGTTTTTAAATAAACTTTTTCTTTTAGATTTATTACAAAGTTAGAACTGACTCATTGGAAAAGGGCCTGATGCTGAGAAAGATTGAAAGCAGGAAGAAAAGGGAATGACAGAGGATAAGATGGTTGGATGGCATCACCAATTTGATGGGCATGAGTTTGAGCAAGCTCCAAGAGTTGGTGAAGGACAAGGAAGCATGACATGCTGCAGTCTATGGGGTCGCAAAGAGTTGAAAAGGACTGAGTGACTGAACTGAACTGAACAAAGTTAGTATTGTATATAAATCCCAAACCCCATTATTAACATCTTTCATTCATATGGTGTATTTGTCACAATTACTGAACAAATATTGATACATCTTTATTAACATCGGGGCTTCCCAGGTGGCTCAGTGGTAAAGAATCTGCCTGCCAATCCAGGCGATGCAGGAGACACAGGTTCAATCCCTGGGTCGGTAAGATCCCCTGGAGGAGGAGATGGCAACCCAGTCCAGTATTCTTGCCTGGAGAATTCCATGGACAGAGGACCCTGGTGGGCTACAGCACATGAGACTGCCAAGAGCTGGACACAGCTGAGCACGGGCTTGCATTGCATTCCCATTATTAATATTAGTCCATAGTCTGCTCAGATTTTCTTCAGTTTTTACCCAATGTCTTTTTCTGTTCCAAAATCCCCATCTAGGACACCACATTGCATTTAATTGTCATGTTTCCTTAGGTTCTCCTTGAGTCTCAGACAGTTTCTCAGACTTTCCTTGTTTCTGATGACCTTGTTAATTTTAAGGAGTACCGGTCAGTTATTTTGTAGAATGTTTCTCTACTGCAACTTGTCTGATGATTTTCTCATGATTAGACTGAGGTTGTGGGTTTTGGGAGGAAGATCAGAGAGGAAAAGTGCATTTTCTTCCCACCACATCAAGGATACACATCAATAGGATTCATCACTGCTGATGACCGAGATTGCTTAGCAGAGATCATCTTGCTCGTGTTTCTCTGCTGTAGAGTTGCTCTTTCTTCTTCTCTTTGTCCACTCTGCTCTTAGGAAGGAAGAGCATCATATTATGTCCTCAACTCAACCACCTTATTGAGAGTAGTTCTCTCCATAAATTAATTAGAATTCTTCTACATGGGAGACTTTTCTCTTCTCTCAAATTTACTTTTCCAAGCACTTACTTATATCAGTGTGACTCATGGATATTTATTTTATACTTTGGATCATAATCTAGTACTATTTCATTCATTTTTTTTGCTGAAATTGTTTCAGCTTTGGTCAGCAGGAACTCTTTTAGCTGGCTCCTGTGTCTCTTCACTGTACTCACTCATCACTGTGGGTTTTTTCGGTTTGTTTCTGAGCTCTTCTTTACTTTCTGACTCTACAAATTGCTTCAGGCTTATCTTGTTTATTTCATACCTGAGTCCTAGAACCAGCCATTCCTCCAAGCAACCTGGTTAAATTGGCGAATGGTATTGGAAATCAAGATTTAGGTGCTGCGTGTGTTTGTTGCTACTTAGGTATCATTGCATTTAGAGCCTCTCAGCTACAAAGGAAATATATATGTAAAAATAGGTCCTTGATTTTGATGACTATTTTAGACATTTTGAATGTAAATGTGTACAAAATACATTATACACTTCACTGTGTTCAGTTCAGTTCAGTCCAGTTCATTCTCTCAGTCATGTCCGACTCTTTGCGACCCCATGAATCGCAGCACACCAGGCCTCCCTGTCCATCACCAACTCCTGGAGTTCACTCAAACTCATGTCCATCGAGTCGGTGATGCCATCCAGCCGTCTCATCCTCTGTCGTCCCCTTCTCCTCCTGCCCTTAATCCCTCTCAGCATCAGAGTCTTTTCCAATGAGTCAACTCTTCGCATGAGGTGGCCAAAGTACTGGAGTTTTAGCTTTAGCATCATTGCTTTCAAAGAAATCCCAGGGCTGATCTCCTTCAGAATGGACTGGTTGGATCTCCTTGCAGTCCAAGGGACTCTCAAGAGTCTTCTCCAACACCACAGTTCAAAAGCATCAATTCTTCGGCACTCAGCTTTCTTCACAGTCCAACTCTCACATCCATACATGACTACTGGAAAAACCATAGCCTTGACTAGACGGACCTTAGTTGGCAAAGTAATGTCTCTGCTTTTGAATATGCTATCTATGTTGGTCATAACTTTTCTTCCAAGGAGTAAACGTCTTTTAATTTCATGGCTGCAGTCACCATCTGCAGTGATTTTGGAGCCCCAAAAAATAAAGTCTGACACTGTTTCTACTGTTTCCCCATCTATTTCCCATGAAGTGATGGGACCAGAGTGATAGAATATAATCAACATAATTTTTGGTGAAGTTAATATTTATTTTTGTATTGAAGTATAGCTGATTTATAATGTTTTAGGTCTATGTTTTAGCAAATATTTGCTAAATGTTTTAGCAAAGTGATTCAGTCATATACACACATACATATATATATGCAGATATATGTAGATTCTTTTTCAGTTTTTTTCCATTTAGGTTATTACAAGATATTGAATATACTTTCCTATTTCATACAGTAAGTCTTTGTTGTTTACCTATTTTATATATGGTGGTGTGTGTATCATCTGGAATCAAGATTACTGGGAGAAATTTCAACAACCTCAGATATGCAGATAATACCACTCTAATGGCAGAAAGAGCCTCTTGATGAGGGTAAAGGAGGAGAGTAAAAAAGCTGGCTTAAAACTCAACATTCAAAAAACTAAGATTATGGCATCCAGCCCCATTACTTTATGGCAAATAGAAGAGGAAAAAGTGGAAACAGTGACAGATTTTATTTTCTTGGCTTCAAAATCACTGTGTACGGTGACTGCAGTCATGAAGATGCTTGCTCCTTCAAAGGAAAGCTATGACAAAGCTAGACAGCATATTAAAAAGCAAAGACATCACTTTGCCAACAAAGGTCTATATAATCAAATCTATGGTTTATCCAGTAGTCCTATACAGATACGAGAGTTGGACCGTAAAGAAGGCTGAACACCAAAGAATTGATGCCTTCCAACTGTGTTGCTGGAGGAGACTCTTGACAGTCCCTTGGACAGCAAGGAGATCAAACCAGTCAATCCTAAAGGAAATGAACCCTGGATATTCATTGGAACGGCTGATGTTGATGCTGAAGCTGAAGCACCAATACTTTCACTACCTGATGCAAAGAGCCAACTCATTGGAAAAGACCCTGATGCTGGGAAAGATTGAAGACAGGAGATGAGGGTAGCAGAGGATGAGATAGTTAGATAGCATCACCGACTCAACGGACATGGATTTGAGCAACTTCAGTAAATAGTGATGGACAGGGAAGTCTGGTGTGCTACCGTCCATGGGGTAGCAAAGAGTTGGACATAACTTAGCAACTGAACAACAGCAACAGTGTCTGAATAAACAACATAGTTTAACCTGTTCTTGGGATCTCAGGTATTGTCTTGAATGATGACTGTTTGACCTTGATACAGTGATTGCCCTCAGCCACATCAAGCTTTGAAGGACTATTCACAGATCATGGTGCCATGTTATTGTGCCATATGACTTCTGCTCTAGCTTTTCATAATCTTTCTATTTTTTCCTCTTCAGTTCAGTTGCTCAGTTGTGTCTGACACTTTGCGACCCCATGGACTGCAGCATGCCAGCCTTCCCTGTCCATCACCAACTCCTGGAACTTGCTCACACTTATGTCCATCGAGTCAGTGATGCCATCCAACCATCTCATCCTGTGTCGTCCCCTTCTCCTCCTGCCTTCCATCTTTCCCAGCATCAGGGTCTTTTCCAATGAGTCAGTTCTTTGCATCAGGTGGCCAAAGTATTGGAGTTTCCAATGAATATCCATGACTGATTTCTTTAGGATTGATGGGTTTGATCTCCTTGCAATTTAAGGGACTCTCAAGAGTCTTCTCCAACACCACAGTTCAAAAGCATCAATTCTTTGGTGCTCAGCTTTCTTTACAGTCCAACTCTCACATCCATACATGACTACTGGACAAACCACAACTTTGACTAGACGGACCTTAGTTGGCAAAGTAATGCCCCTGCTTTTGAATATGCTATCTAGGTTGGTCATAGCCTTTCTTCCAAGCAGCAAGCATCTTTTAATTTCATGGCTGCAGCCACCATCTGCAGTGATTTTGGAGCCTCCAAAAATAAAGTCTGTCACTGTTTCCATTATTTCCCCATCTATTTTCCATGAAGTGATGGGACCAGATGCCATGATCTTAGTTTTCTGAATTTTGAGTTTTAAGTCAACTTTTTTCACTCTCCTCTTTCACTTTAGTTCTTAATAACCTCCCCTGCTCACCTCTGGTTCACTATTTGTAACCTGCTGTCTCCTAATAATCAGATAACCAAGTTTTGTCAAACTCTTCATAATTTAAAAACAAAGATGTACTTGAGTGAGGATCTGAAGTTCACTCCAGTAAATAAAATGGGTCTTGTAACACCAATATTTGACTATGTAGAAAAATATCCTTTCCTTCTGCTTTTCCTTACTCCCTGTTTTTCACCTATCCTCTAACTGGACAACAACGCTGAATCGTTGAGGTCAAACATGTGTTTTAATGTGAACACCAAGTGTATGTAGCATGCAGGTTTTTCCATGTGTCTCTGTGTTCAGGCTCTCAAGTTCTATTTAAATAACTCTACGTGCAGTGAAAACAGGAGCTGGCTTGAAATCACTAGACTTGAAGTGCATTTGAGGTCTGGTTCTCTTGCTCTGACTCAGGCAAGTCACCCAGCTTCTCTGGGCCCCATGTGTCAGAAAATAAAAGAATTCACCTAGAACCCTTAGGTTCCTTACCAGCTTTAACATCCTGTGACTTCTGAGTGAGCTTTAATAATCTTAAAAGACCAATGTGAACAAATGGGCTAGAGAGAGCATCTAATCTCAGCTAAGCCGCCTTCAAACTGAGTGACCTTGGGAAAGTTGCTCTAAAAATACCTACCTCAGAGTCATCCATGTGTACACGTAGGCACGGATTATATAATAATGGAGGCGCGACATATCCAGAGGGGAAGCATGGATTGTACACAGACAACATTGGGAAACCTGGTTCAGTATACGAAGGAAAATAAAACTAGATCTCTACATAAGGTCATTAGAGGGATAAATTCCTAAATAAGAAAGATTAACTTATAAATTTATAAGAAAGTTCAGGAGGATAGCCTTGTGGTTAGGGATGAGAAAGGTCTTTAAACAAATGATGTCAAAACACACACCGTAAAGCCCAACCCCCAAAGAGATGAAACTGCCTTCATCCAGGTGAGATGTATGCCGACAACATGGATGGATCTGGGAAGTGGGGAAAAGGTAGAAAAAAGACTATGATCTGTAAGAATATCATTTGCAGAATTAGAGACGTTCACAGGAATCTTCAATACACATATTTTGCAAGAATTCATTCAAATGAAAGGATAGACTTTAAGGAGGTTGATTACAGAGAGGAGAGAGAAAAGGCTCTGTGCTCTTCACTCATGATCATGTCAGTCCTGAAGAAAATCAACCCTGAGTATTCACTGGAAGGACTGATGCTGAAGCTGAAGCTCCAGTACTTTGTCCACCTGATGCAAAGAACTGACTCATAGGAAAAGACCCTGATTCTGGGAAAGACTGAAGACAAAAGGTGAATGGGTGATAGAGGATGAGATGATTAGATAGCATCACTGACTCATGGACGTGAATCTGAGCAAACTCTGGGAGATAGTGAAGGACAGAGAAGCTTGGTGTGCTGCAGTCCATGGGGTCGCAAAGAGTTAGACATGACTTAGTGATTGAACAACAAGAAGTATTTATATCTATGTATATACATATATTTATATATATGTATATGTACTTGAATACACATATATTTTTAGTATATGTTTCCATAAAGATCACTCACCTGGGACTGTAGACTCTGAGAACCCTGAAGGCAGTAATTACTACTTAGCTCACAGTAGGCATCTATCCTGGTCGGCTGAATAAATGAATATACATGGACCATCTCCATACTAGCTGCTTCACTGGGATTTTATGGAGATTTACCAGTCCGTGGGGTCGCAAAGAGTCTGACATGACTGAGCAACTTCACTTTCACTTTTCAGGTAACAGGCATAATTGCTCACTGGGACTTTAAAGGCTGTTGCTCTAGAATAATCCTTAGGATTCATCTGGCCCAATGGTTACCAGACTTCTGGATTTCATAGATGGTTTTAAGAATAGGTGGGCAAACCTAAAACAATTAAAAGTCTCATATTCTGGGTCAGCCCACGACCTTCTTCTTAACTCAGGTATAGACTAAAAAATCCAGTATTGCATTTTATAGAAGAAAGGGCTTTTTAACATCATTAGGTAAGACAAATATCAAGTACTACGGGAATTAAAAGAGCTATTGAGATAAGTTGAGAATATCAGAACAGGCTTCTAAGAGAAGCTAATTGTTGAACCAGGCTGTGAATGATGGGTTTTTTAATATCAGAGAAGCAGAATGTTTAAAATAAAGGAGAGCACCTCTGAAGAAATAGTTTAGCTTAATGAAAACTTGACTGCATGCCTCCCATTTTTCTCACTTCTCCACGGCAACTTCAGTGCAATCTGGACCATGAGCCACTGAGCTGGTCCAACTTCAGAGAGTTAATGTTTCTGCTCATCCTGATAGCCCTGGACCTCAACCCAAACTGAAAATCACCAGAAAGTTCTTTTCAACCCAACAATTTTCTGAAAGAAGCTCCCAAGATCCTACCAAGTTCAGTTCTGGTGGAAATTCCCTCTTACTCTGGCCAGCTCTGGGCCAGCTGACAGATAGTTTAAAAGAAAGTTTCTTCTGATCCACTGAAGGGCAAGAGGTGCTTTGAACTCAGGCTGGAGAGGAACTTGAGTTCACCGTGTGCACATCCCAGACCTGTTGCTATAGCACCTGAAAGAAATGAGTCACAGGGGAAATGCAGCGGGAATGGTGACAGCTATATGTGCAAACCGAGGCTTGGTTGCCCAGCCAGCCAACAATGATAAGCTTCCCTTCGGCCATAAAATCGACCCAGCTGTGGGGCGTTGCAAAGGGAGGCCGAACGTTTATTTCCTATTGGCATGCAGTCCTTTTGAACCTTGACCTTCCTCAAATTGTCCTTCTTTGATAAATGCAGGGTCCCAGAAGCCGAAGAGAATAAGTAACAGAATGCTGTACACCAGCCATCTAAAACAACAGACCTCAGAGTGAGGTAGGCAACAACTATTCCACTATAAGAAAAAGCATAAAGACAGATGTGCAGTTTAGACAATGCACCAACTGTCAGTCCTCTGAAAGCATTGGATGAGGGTAAACAAATAGTGGGGGTGATTCCTGCAGCTCCTTTCAGTCACTTTTGAAAGTTCCAGTGCATCCACCATTTAAAAAGATAAACACACCAAATAGACCTTTAAGTGTTGTTCACGGGTCTGACACACCATGATGGTGCTCAAGAAAGAAACCACAGCAGCCAAGTGAATGGTGTTATATCTGTTTCTTATCATCTTAACAGCTGCCCTAGTTCCAGCTGCGGAAAGTAGCAAAGTAGCCGACAGTTTTGAATTACTGGAAACCCTAGTAAGACCAAACAAAACTTTTATAAAGAAGCACCAAGAACTCAGTAAAAGACAGAGGTAGGCACATGAGTGCACGTGTGCCCCCCGACCCCCAACACATGCACACACACACACATACCACTCACCAACAGAAACTGTGGACAGAGACAAAGGGAAGGGGAAAGTTCAACTCGAAAGCAGAAAGAAAAACAATGCAGTTTTGGTGTTCCCTTATTGCCTTGGCTAATCATGGTTATAACTTTCCTCTGATAGCTTACTAGGTTATTTTGAGAGAAGAGTACATGATTCTCACATTAAAGCCTCTTATAAGGCAGCCATGAAATTAAAAGATACTTACTCCTTGGAAGGAAAGTTATGACCAACCTAGATAGCATATTGAAAAGTAGAGACATTACTTTGCCAACAAAGGTCCATCTAGTCAAGGCTATAGTTTTTCCAGAAGTCATGTATGGATGTGAGAGTTGGACTATAAAGAAAGCTGAGGGCAGAAAGCTGATGCTTTTGAACTGTGGTGTTGGAGAAGACTCTTGAGAGTCCCTTGGACTGCAAGGAGATCCAACCAGTCCATCCTAAAGATCAGTCCTGGGTGTTCTTTGGAAGGACTGATGCTAAAGCTGAAACTCCAATACTTTGGCCACCTGATGCAAAGAACTGACTCATTGGAAAAGATCCTGATGCTGGGAGGGATTGGGGGCAGGAGGAGAAGGGGACGATAGAGGATGAGATGGCTGGATGGCATCACCAGCTCGATGGACATGAGTTTGGGTAAACTCTGGGAGTTGGTGATAGGGAGGCCTGGCATGCTGCAATTCATGGGGTTTCAAAGAGTTGGACACAACTGAGTGACTGAACTGAACTGATCTGAACTGATAGGACTCACAGAAGGAACCCAGGAAAGATTCCACGGGAGGTCAATGACATTAACGAGATGATTTCAAGACGGGTAAGCTAATGTGATGTGATGGAAAGGATTCAGACCAGTATGGACTTGGAGCCCCCAGTTCCCAACAGCCTTCAGGGGACCACATCTTCCTCCCTGGCACTGGTGTTCCGAAGGGCAAGGGTGACCTACATACCTAATGGCTTTCCTATTGCTGTGCTCTCTTCCCTTGAGTTCACCCAGCAGATCATTGCCAGGCTAAGTCTCCTAGACACAGCGCTAGGGAGAATGCTTTCTTGCTTACAGTTCTTCCAGGTTTCTCCTTTGTCCACCAAGTGAAATACTTTTCTAGCTCTGTACATTCTACGCTTTAAACAGCCTGCTGTCTCTTGACTAAGGAGGTCCTCCCTTGACTCTTTCCTCATGATCTTTCTTCCTAATCCATACCCGCCTTCTAGGACCTCCAGCTCTGCTGTTGAATTCTCACCCGTCTATCAAGACCTATTTCAGTTATTTGGTGTCTTCTCTGAAAATCTTGATATATCCTGATGGATCTTTGAATTCCTATTGTAACTTACACTTATTTAGAATTACCTAAAATTATTTTTTACTTATTTATGTAGATAAATGGGGCTTCCCAGGTGGCTCAGAGGGAAAGAATTCGCCTGTCAGTGCAGGAGACTTAGGTTCCATCCCTGAGTTGGGAAGACCCCATGGGGTTGCAAAGAGTGATATCACTGAGTGACTTAGCAGCAGCATGTAGATAAATGATTATATTTATATAATTACATAATATGTATAAATGATTGTATTTATCTATAATTATGCATCTACATTTAGCTATAATTATTATTTCTATGTAAATTACAGCATCGATCACACATCTTCTGCAATTATAAGCCAGATTGCTTTATATAGTACCTTTTCTACCTGACTGAAAACTGCTTGATTGGACCTTTCATATTTGTCTGTATTTTTTCTTTCACTTTTTGTTGTGAAATATGGTTGTATTACAAAAACGTGCACAACCAAAATATATTATTTAATACAGTACTATTATACAAAGAAAACAGCAAGTAGCCAGCACCCAGGTCAGGAAATAAAACACTGCCAATACCTCTGAAGCCCCCTTCGCGTACCCCCACATGTCCCTTCCTGCCTCTCTCCACCATATTCACTGGTTTCTTCTCTTTGGCACCTGCCATGGAAGCTTGGGCTTAACAACGGGTCAGGAAATGCTTGAAGTATGGACAAACAGATGACAAGGGCGATGCCGCCTAAAGACACATCAGCTGAATTCCTTATCCTCACTGGAGAACAGGTCTGAACTTTACATCTCTGCTCAGTGGTGGGTCAGAATTCTCTTCACATGTGAAAGAGGCATATTTTGCTCTCACGGTTGTTTAGAGAGCACCTGGCTTCCCTGGTGGCTCAGATGGTAAAGATTCTGCCTGCAATGCCAGAGGCCCTGGTTTGATCCTTAGGTGGGGAAGATCCCCTGGAGGAGGGCATGGCAACCCACTCCGGTATTCTTGCCTGGAGAATTCCATGGCCAGAGGAGTCTGGTGGACTACAGTCTATGGGGTCACAAAGAGCTGGACACAACTGAGAGACTAACACATGGGTGAAGCACACTCAGGAACAGGGGATCGGAATCCTGAGACAGGAAACACTGAGTTTTGTCAAGTGGTGTTCTGAGCTATCAGGAAGTAAGAGAGAAACAGTGGCTCCTTGGGGCTGGGTTGGGGCTCTCAAGTGCCTCTACCAAGAGCCCTGCAGGCACCTGCCTCTTGGGAACAGTGACAGGGGAGGATTCAGGCTGTGACTGTGCTCCTGGGAGAGCTGGCATCTTGAGGCTGAATCTGATTTTCAGGATTTCTTGAAAGCCCCTAAGCAGGCAAACGCCTAGAATGACCCAAGGGTAATAGAACCAGGGGTGATCATAGCGTCTCACGCCATCTTGGAGCTGTGACCAGTCACCTTTTCAATATTTATGTTTTATTTTTATCTCTGTATTAGAGGGGCATTATTTGTGCACAGGCTGTTAAAAACAGTTCTGAGGGAAACACACTTCCAGCTGCTTCCTCCTGTTTTCTATCCGCTGCATGTATGCGTCTCTGTATGCATTTAACTGTTGCTTGTCGGTGTGATTGGGATTTTACAGAGGACAGGGGGAAAATTCCCTAAGGGTAGGTCACCAGTTCAGTTGATCTGAAAGAGATTATCTTGGTTAGTCTCTAATAAACTTTAAACTTCCAAGAAGAGCAATAAATAAACACCAAGTAACTTTAAGTTTTAGGAGTTAACTTGCTTCAGTTATATCTTCGTATTTCTATATTTATGCATCAGCTACTCTTTCTCCCATTTAATCTTAAATATGTAAATCCTCAATTTATCTGGAATTACTTAGTGAAAGGCTGATGTGTGAGTGTGGCAGATTATAATATTCCATCACCACCCCTGATCCTCTTTACCTCTTATTCTTTTCATAGCAGATCAAAAAAGCTGTGTGCGTGCCACAAGAATATATTATTTTAAGAGACTTGGACTTAGAAATTGATTTCCTTGATGAGAAAAAGAAAAGTCTCCTTCTGACCCAAAGGGTCACTTCATAATCCCATCACTCTACATCAAAAAACCTTTTTTTTTTTTTTCTTTTCGGAGAAGATGAGAATATTTCTGAAAAGGAATTAATTTTTCAGCTACAGTAAAAACACTGAGTTGCAGACTTAGCCATCCTGAGAAGAGAGGACTTATTCAGAACACATCTCTTGTGATTAGAACAAGCTCCTGATATATTTTAGGGTCAGGCGGTTTTCTATGGAAATTGGGATTTGTATCACAGAATGAAATTGATATTCTATTTTATTGATGATTTTAAGGCTTAAGTGTGAGTCTTTTTTTTTGTAAAGGGATTTCACCGCTTTCAAATATTTAATAGTGATGGTTACAGGGAGCAAGCTCTCCTTGTGTGTGGATTTAAATTAATAGGCTATTAAACAGCACGTGATTTTCATCACCTTCTGACTGAGGTTCAACTGACAACACTTCAGTCTGCATTTCAGGAATGCCTGTCCAGCAAGGATGGTGGCTCTCAATCCTGCAGCACATTTGAACCACCTGGAGAGCTTTACAAACTGCTGGTGCCCCAGGCCACATTTCTGGAAATTTTGATACAGTTTGTCTGGAGCCCAAGCCTCACAGTGTTTTAGAAGCTTTCCCAAAGTAATTCTAATGATCATACAGGGCTGAGAACCACGGAAAGATAGTCTATTCAGAAATCACATGGCATTCTTTTATCACTGAGTATCTGTTCAGTTCAGTTCAGTAACTCAGTTGTGTCCGACTCTTTGCGACCCCATGAATCGCAGCACACCAGGCCTCCCTGTC
Source organism: Capricornis sumatraensis (assembly GCF_032405125.1). Classification (NCBI taxonomy): domain Eukaryota; kingdom Metazoa; phylum Chordata; class Mammalia; order Artiodactyla; family Bovidae; genus Capricornis; species Capricornis sumatraensis. The sequence continues at coordinate 76,678,228 of NC_091082.1, forward strand.
CATCACCAACTCCCAGAGTTCACTCAGACTCACGTCCATCGAGTCAGTGTGCCATCCAGCCATCTCACCCTCTGTGGTCCCCTTCTCCTCCTGCCCTCAATCCCTCCCAGCATCAGAGTCTTTTCCAATGAGTCAGTTCTTTGCATCAGGTGGCCAAAGTATTGGAGTTTCAGCTTCAGCATCATTCCTTCCAAAGAAATCCCAGGGTTGATCTCCCTCAAAATGGACTATTTGGATCTCCTTGCAGTCCAAGGGACTCTCAAGAGTCTTCTCCAACACCACAGTTCAAAAGCATCAATTCTTCGGTGCTCAGCTTTCTTCACAGTCTGACTCTCACATCATACATGACCACTGGAAAAACCATAGCCTTGACTAGATGGACCTTTGTTGGCAAAGTAATGTCTCTGCTTTTCAATACGCTATCTAGGTTGGTCATAACTTTCCTTCCAAGAGTAAGCGTCTTTTAATTTCATGGCTGCAGTCACCATCTGCAGTGATTTTGGAGCCCCCCAAAATAAAGTCTGACACTGTTTCCACTGTTTCCCCATCTATTTCCCATGAAGTGATGGGACCAGATGCCATGATCTTCGTTTTCTGAATGTTGAGCTTTAAGCCAATTTTTTCACTCTCCTCTTTCACTTTCATCAAGAGGCTTTTTAGTTGCTCTTCACTTTCTGCCATAAGGGTGGTGTCATCTGCATATCTGAGTTAGCAGTTTAATATTTGCATTTCTAGACTCCATTGTTCGACTTGCGTGTTTATGGGTGTTCTGATGGAAGATTTCTAATCCCTTTACTAATATAAGCTGCAGAGCATCGATTTGAATCTCTCAAATAAATATTTTAGTATTCATTTTACTGGTGGATATAATGAGGTTGGGCTTCCCTGGTGGCTCAGATAGTAAGGAATCTGCCTGCAATGCAGGAGATACAAGAGGTGTAGGTCTGATCCCTGGGTTGGAAGATTGCCTAGAGAAGGGCATGGCAACCCACTCCAGTATTCTTGCCTGGGAAATTCCATGGACAGAGGAGTCTGGCAGGCTACTGTCCATGGGTTCGCAGAGTTGGACATGACTGAGCAACTAACACTCACTCATAACGAGGTTAGAAAAATATTTTTCTCAATTTAGGAGATATATATGTATATATATATGTATATTCACTTTCATATATACAGTTGACCCTTGAATAATGGGGGGGGCACCTAGGGGGCTAGGGGGTGGATTTCAAATAGTCTAAAAACCTCATAACTTGACCATTGGCCCTCCATATCTATGGTTCTGCATTCACAGATTCAACCAATCATGGATTGTGTGGTACTGTAATTTTTATTTAGAGAAAAGAATCTGCATATAAGTGAACCCACACAGTTCAAGTCCACGTTATTCAAGGGTCCACTGTACTAAAAGACATATTTGTGCTGAGGTATTAACAAAATAATGGAATTAAAGGTTCTTGCCTGCCCTTTGAATCTCATCCAAATTCTCTCTCCTCCAGGGACGAGAAATTCCACCATTACTGGCTCTAAGGTCTCACCTCAGTTGGTAATCTTTAAATGTCATTTGATATCCTGCCTCAGATAGCACTAGTTCCTAGTGCCCTAGCAGGAAAGAACGTTTCAGGTCCTCTGGACACAGGGTCAAGGAGAAAGGCACGGTCAGGGTGTGTGACTTCACAGGAGAATGACCTGTTCAGCGGGCTTCCCAGGTGGCACTAGTGGTTAAGATGCTGCCTGTTCAGAACACTCGATAACATAAATCAAAGCAAGATCCTCTATGACCCACCTATTAGAGTAATGGAAATAAAAACAAAAGTAAACAAGTGGGACCTGATTAAACTTAAACTTTGGCACAGCAAAGGAAACTATAAGCAAGGTGAAAAGACATCACTCAGAATGGGAGAAAATAATAGCGAATGAAACAACTGACAAAGGATTAATTTAGGAAATATACTAGCAGCTCATACAACTCAATACCAGAAAAACAAACAACCCAATCAAAAAGTGGGAAAAAGACCTAAACAGACATTTCTCCAAAGAAGACGTACAGATGGCTAACAAACACATGAAAAGATGCTCAACATTGCTCATTATTAGAGAAATGCAAATCAAAACTACAACGAGATATCACCTCACACTGGTCAGAATGGCCATCATCAAAAAGTCTACAAACAATAAATAAATGCTGGAGAGGGTGTGGAATAAAGGGAACACTCTTGAACTGTTGGTGGGAATGCAAATTAATACAGTCACTATGGAAGACGGTATGGAGATTCCTTAAAAAACTAGGAATAAAACCATCATATGACCCAGCAATCCCACTCCTAGGCATCTACCCTGAGGAAACTAAAATTGAAAAAGACACATGTATCCCATTGTTCGCTGCAGCTCTACTTACAATAGCTGGAACATGGAAGCAACCTAGATGTCCATCAACAGATGAATGGATAAAGAAGTTGTGGTACACATACACAGTGGAATATTACTCAGTCATACAATGGAATGAATTTGAGTCAGTTCTAATGAGGTGTGCCGCGGCCAGCACAAGCAAGAGTTGCACCTGCACAGGGAGAGAACAGAGCGTCCCCGCTAAGAAAAATAAGAGAGACAAAAGATGGGGTTGAGAGGATCAGACCAAAAATGGCTGATGCCTTTCTTTATTAGGCTACAGTATTTATAGGATAATGTACGTGACTTAAGACATGTACAGGATTATTTTTTAACCTCAGGATACAATCACTAGACCCTTACCATTGTATTCAGAGTATAATAAGTAATCTATTATCTATGACATGTTGCAAGACATCCTGGAGCCTTAAGGGCTATAAAAATTCTTCAAGGGGGGCGGGACAGGGAGCTTAGGAACATGCCTAAGGCTCTGCATACCTGCCGAGCAGCTCCCAAGACTTAACCCTTCACGGGCAGTCCCCCGCAGAGGTGGATGAACCTAGAGCCTATTATAGAGAATGAAGTAAGTCAGAAAGAGAAAGATAAATATCATATACAAATGCATATATATGGAATCTAGAAAAATGGTACTGAAGAATTTACTTACAGGGCAGCAGTGGAGAAACAGACATAGAGAACAGACTTACGGACATGGGGAGAGAAGGGGAGAGGGTGAGATGTATGGAGGGAGTAACACGGAAACTTACATTACCATATGTAAGGCAGATAGCCAATGGGAATTTGCTGTATGGCTCAGGAAATTCAAACAGGGGCTCTGTATCAACCTAGAGGAGTGGGATGGGGAGGAAGATGGGAGGGAGATTCAAAAGAGAGGGCATATATGTATACCTATGGCTGATTCACGTTGAGCTTTGACAGAAAACAGTAAGATTCTGTAAAGCAATTATGTTTCAATTAAAAAGTAAATAAAAAAAGGTGAAAACATGGCAAACAGTTATCTGTCATCACTTGAAAGTGGAAAGCAGCTCTTATAACCACCAGCACCACCAAAACATAGTAAGTTCATAATATAATAAAGATTTATTCATTTCCAAAAAATAAGTTAAGAATAGTTCTTTAAATAACTATTTAAGAGCAGCATTTACTTTTAATCACTATGATTAAAGTTGTTGTTTAGTTGCTAAAGAAAAAAAAGAACCTGCCCGCTAAAGCAGGAGACATAAGAGATGCGGGTTTGATTCCTGGGTCGGGAAGATCCCCTGGAGGAGGGCCTGGCAACCCACTCCAGTGTTCTTACCTGGAGAATCCCATGGACAGAGGAGCCTGGTGGGCTATACAGTCCATGGGGTTGCAAAGAGTCAGACACGACTGAAGCCGCTTAGCATGCTGGCAGGCAACATGTGCAGGAGCTCGGGATGCTATGTTCAGAAGGACCCTGTGCTTGGCTTCATGTTCTGCTGTTACTGTTTTGACATTCTTGATAATAATTTTTGAACCAGGGTCCTGCTTGTCCTAGGTGTGGCCTCTAAGGACAAACTGCACTGCAATCCAGTGTGGCCTCTGCCAGGGACTGAGCGGACTCAGAGCAGGTTAATGAGTTGTAAGACCCGTGGAAGGGCTAGAGTCCCTGTGGCTCTAGAGTCCCTCTGGCTGCAAGCAACCAGAGATGAGGGGCTTAGGCAAATACCCGCTATTACCAAGGGAACTGAGGAGGGCATATATGGTGCCCTGTCTACTCCACAATGACACTGTGGACAACTGCTCATTGACCAATGACCTGCTATAAGCCTGGCCCTAGGCTAAGCACTGGGGATGCCATACTAAGCTATCCTGGAGGATACGCCCAGCAGCAACAGTCAGCCATAATCACCCAGGGAAAGGGCTCTGGCACAGAATGTATGAGAGCACAGGACCAGGGATGTTCCCGGCCGGGGGAACACCAGCCAAGGATGCCTCACTCAACTTGCCCAGGTCAGGAGAGCAGGACGGGTATGCTCAGGGAGAAGGACAACTAGTAACTGGCCACATGAAGAGGAGGAATCAGAATATCCCGGAGAGAGGGAGCAGCGTGTGCAAAGGCACGGGGGCACAAGAGAGAAAACTGCCTTAGAGGAAATGAAACGATGTGCAGTGTGGCTGGAAATGCCAGCCAAGGGGAGAATGTTAAGAGATTACTTTGGAGAGGAGGATGGGAGTAAGGTGTTTGATGGGGCTCACAAGTCATAAAAGATAAGATCTCATTGTGACATTTTACTAAGCAACGGCTTTGCATGCATTCTATCATTTCTTCTTCACCAAGACCTTATGAGTAGGAAAAGAGGCAGGGGTCAACCCCATTGACAGAGGGGGGAACTGTGACTGAGGTGAAGTAACTTGCCCAAGGTAATACAGCTAGTAAATTGCAGAATTAGGATTCAGATGCAGATGTGTCTCCCAAGAGGCCAGAGTCCCAAACCACCGTATCGCATAGGTACATTTGGACTTTAACTTTGAAGAAATGGGAAATTATTAAAGGATTTTAAATGCTAGGTGACACAGAGCGCTTAGAATTTTAGGAGGCGAGTCTGCTACAACACTCTGAGTTTCATTAAGCACTTCTAGGGTTCATTTCATCAACTGAGGGGCTACTGCTTTTCCCTCTTCCTTCTCTGGCCTATTTTTTGGAGCCTGAAAGACTCAAAGAAACCCAAACTGGTCATCTTGACTTCTAATAGGGAAACTGGATAAAATTAGGTGGGGCAGACCATGGAACTTAAGGCTGGAAATGAAGATTCCAGTTTGCCTGTGGGTTCAGCCTCATTATGGAGAATCATCTCTACGTGGCAGGCTGATATATAAAAGCCAAGAAATAAAATAATCCCAAACGGTAATTTTCCTTGTGTAATTAAAAACAATACGTCTTTACACAGCCTGGCAAAATTTAGTAAAAATGAGCACACGAAACAAAACACACAAGTAAAAATCAACTAAAAGCCTCTCCAATCTTGCCCCCCTGCCCTCCGTTTCTTACAGAGTCATTTTCTACCCGGCACTTCCCTTCCAAACCTCCTTGAAGGATTCTTCACCCACCACCCCAGTCTCCTCCCCTATAACTCTCTCCACTGTCTTTTCATCTTTGCGACCTTCTGTACCTGGTATTCTCAACGTTTGCACTTTCAGAGGAAGAGTGTGATCAAATGGAAACATGCTTTGGGGTCTGCCACTGCTGGGTTCAAGTCCCAGGAAATTTTGACCCCCAGGGCTCCATTTCCTTATTTTACAAAAATGTAAGTTCGTATCCACCCAGAAGGCTTGCTGGAAGTAAATGAGACAAAGTATTTGAGAGAATTTGGTCTCTTGTAGGTTACCTTTTGGTTTGTTCCATTTCCTTCTTCCATCTGAGATCTCTTCCCTGTACCTTAGATGGTCAAGAATCTGTTCTGAATGCAGGAGACCCAGGTTCGATCCCTGGGTCAGGAAGATCCTCTGGAGAAGGGAATGGCTACCCACTCCAGTATTCTTGCCTGGAGAATCCCATGGACAGAGGAGCCTGGTGGGCTACAGTCCCTGGGGTCTCATAGAGTCAGACACGACTGAGCAAATACTGCTCACTAACTGAGACCTCAGCTCAAGTGCCTTGCCCATCTAACACTTCTCAAATCCATAGCCTGTCCTCATGAATGTCCCTGACCCAGATCCCTCTCCACCTTCTGTCCCTTCAGCAATCAGAGGCCCCATGGTAATAACTGGCTTTGCAAATTATTCACCCCTTTCGATGTGTATATTAGGAACTTCTCCAGTCAGGTTCCTTGGGGGCAGAAGCCAAGTCTGATCATTTTTTAAAACATCCTACAGTGTCCACTGCAGGGGTGTGTATACAGAAAGAAAGTCACAAATGGAGCTTCCTCAGCCTTCAGGAAAGGGCACATATAATACGTAAGGAACTGGACAGTTTCCCTCCATTAATGTTAATGAAATAATAATTTACTGGAATTCCTTAAGCTTTTTATTTTATGCTTATTCAGGGCTTATGACTTTGCCCATGGCTTCTTATTTATCAGTTCATGTATCACCATTATCGAGTTCCTCAAAAGCTTGTTGAAATACAAGCTCATTGTTCCTTGTTCCAGAAGAGGCAGGTGTGGTTACACTTGATTTTTATAGAAGAGTCCTCAAGCGAATCTCTCAGGATGTGGGGCTCTCATTAACTTCAAATGTAGAGAAGTGCGAATTTTTTTTCCTCTTTTTTCCTACTTGTACATAATTCTATTAGAAAGGAGAAACCCATAGAGGGAGATTGGAAGGAGTGGGACTGTTCAGCTGTGTCCGACCAGGCCAGGTCCTCAGCAATAACCACCACAGAAGCACCAATGGCCACGCCTGAACGCTGGTACTCGGTAGGAAGCCAGGCACCAGGGGAATCCTTTCAATTCTCCTCACCATCCAGTAAGTAGGTACTCTTCTCCCCACTTTACAGATGAGAAAACTGTGGTGCAGAGAAGTTAGGTATTTCACCTAATTTTACTCAGCCGCAAATAGCACAGCCAGTGCGTAGCCCAGATATTTGGTTCTAGAACCTGAACGCCTCATCTCTCTGGTGTGCTGCCCAAGCAGCCCTGTGACTTCTAAGCCTGGCTCGTTGGGTTACGTGAGTTTAGATAGACCGTGAGAGGGAAAGGCCAGGCTGAGGGAGCCATAGGCTCTCACAGGAACGCACCGACCACTTCTCGCATCATGCCCAGACTTCCACGTGTGTGCCTGTGTGAGGGTCACAGGAGAGTATTTGAAAGTCCTGTGACTGTGTATTTCCTTGTTGTTGTTCAGTCGCTAAGTCATGTCCAACTCTTGGCAACCCCATGTACTGTAGCACGCCAGGCCTCCCTATTCCTCACCATCTCCAGGAGTTCGCCCAAATTCACGTCCATTGAATCTGTCCATTGAATCTGTACTTCCTGGTGTTCAACAAATAACCTCTGTGTGGGGAGGGGTCTCCGCTCAGGTCCGCCCCACCTTTGTATATCCGGGAAAGCTCTCCTTTCTTGAACCAGGAAGTGGCCTCAGAAAGCTCTAGAAAGCCACCTTCAATGGATGCCAGTAGGTGTGGGGGATGAAAGCTGTTTGTTATGCTTGCCCTAGTTCCCAGGGTGTAGAAATCTTGTTGTATTTGTATTTAGTGCTAAGCATATAGTTGGTCTTCACCAAATGAATGATTGAATGAATGAATCCTTATGGAACTCAAGCCCATTTGCATTTACCATGGATTCTACTGTGTGACTCCGATTAAAACCAATGGTTTTAATCAAGGCAGAATATCTTCTTTAAACACAAGGATTAGCCTCCATGAAAAGAGAAATGTAAACAGGACTCTAATTAGAGAATTTACTAATTATTCTTCCCTGCTGAGGACATTAGCTGGGGTTTAGTCTTTAGCTGTGACAGCCATACGACTTTCCCTTTATCTCCAGAAAGGGAAAAATTGACTGGAAAGATTCATTTCAATACCCTGATTCCTTTCCCGCTCTCTTTCACCCTCAGAAAAAAAAAAAAAAGATATTCCAGCATGAAAGATCACAGACTCAGCCCCAAACAGTGGACCCAGGTTGATGGCATTCAGGAAACTGCTCACTCTTGGAGCCCCAACTGCTGAGGCAAAGATAAATCGGCAGGAAGATTTCTTTGGAATGATGTGAATTTAATGAATCATGAAAAATATCCCCAGCTGTTCTTAAATTTAAGGGAGATTGAGTGATAACAAAAGATAGTTTCCCTCCCTCTTAGATGTAGGTTGGAGCGGAAAGAGCTGTGGTTAAAAAAAAAAAAAAAAAACCCCGAGGCCAAAAGCTTGCCTTTTCTTTCCCATCTCTTCTATTGTTGAAGGGGAAAAAAGCTGTCTGCAGTCAGCAGCCACTGAAGGGCATGATGAAGAGTGTTTGCTATTACCAGACTTGAAGAATTCTCTACTCTGATTTCAAAGATCAGGCTGCCCTTGCAGGCAAACATTTAGAAAGTGACGGGCTTTTCTCTCACCCCCTCCCTACCCCCAACCACCACCATCCTTACATTTTTATCCAACTCCTTTATTAAAACATTGACTGGCTGAAATTAAAAATAATGATTCGTCCTTTCCTCATCCCAGCTGCTGCACCCCTGACTTCCCCAGCCCTCAAAATCCTTATTAACCCATTGATTAGTGTGGGCTCCAGGACTGTCCCCAGCTGGGAGATCTAAGCCAGGCCATTGTGATGTTGGCTAAGCTTCAGGGATTCCCAATTTAGATCCCGGAGATCTGTACTGGAGGGCTCAGAGGAGGGCTTGCAGGACACATGTGACTTCCCTTCTTAGCCCTTCGTACCCTCCAGCCCTCTGCCTTGGCAGTCACGGGCTGAGCCTGCCATGGGCCACCCAGGAGGCTGGCCCTGGGCACAGTGATCAGGTGCTCAGTTGGTTCTCCTTCCCTGAAAAAGCATGGGTGGGTAGTTGTGAAGGTCTGGAAGGAATGCCTGCTCACCTCTGTTACCCTGGGGTCTGTTCCCTGTCTAGAGAAATTTCCCTTTCCTTCAAGGTGAGTGAAAAAGGCTAACAAAGGCTAACAGATGATAAAGCACGACTATTTTTTTTTCCTTAAGTCAATTTATAACTTCTAAGAATGAGTGGGAGATGTACTTGAGAGACAGGAAAGCTAGCTTCCCTGGGTTAGGAGTTCAGAGAGGAGCATGGGTGATGCGGGGGGTGATATGCTGAATACTGAAGACAAACTATAAAACCGAAGATTTACAATGTGCTAGACATGATGTTAAATGCCTCTTACATGTGATGCATCCAAAAAAAAAAGTAAACTCAAAACAAAAGACAAAATGAAAACACAATCCCTCCAACAAGTGGATACTTGTAGTTGCCTGTTGAGCAAAGTGAACCTGGCAAGATTTTAGCAATAGAAAACTTACTCTTCTTCATCACTCTTTCCAAACACTGTTGGATCCCTTTTTCTTCCTAGTGGGTGATAAGTTAGGCAGGTCCACAGCCTGGGCTGGAGAGGGCAATGGCACCCCACTCCAGTATTCTTGCCTGGAGAATCCCATGGATGGAGGAGCCTGATAGGCTACAGTCCATGGGGTCGCTAAGAGTCGGACAGGACTGAGCGACTTCACTTTCACTTTTAACTTTTCACTTTCATGCATTGGAGAAGGAAATGGCAACCCACTCCAGTGTTCTTGCCTGGAGAATCCCAGGGACGGGGGAGCCTGGTGGGGTGCCGTCTATGATGCTGCACAGAGTCGGACACGACTGAAGTGACTTAGCATAGCATAGCCTGGGCTAACCACTTTCACATATTAAAAAATAATATCAGTTAAGATGGTACAGTACTTCGTAGATCAATGAAGCAAAATAGTTAACCCAGAAAAGTCCTATAGAAGAGCAACCAATTGATTTTCGAAGGTGCAAAAACAATCCATTGGGAGGAGAATCCTTTCAACAAATGGTGCTGGAGCAGCTGGACATTCACAGGCAAAAATGAACCAGCCCGTTTCACACCTTATACAAATTAACTCATAATGGGTCACGTATTAAACATAAAACTGTAAAACTTTTCAAAGAAAACAGGAGAAAGTCTTTGAGATCCAGGGCTTGGTGAAGTCCTCTTACTTTTATTTATTTATTCACTGCATCAAATGCACGAGTTTATTTTTTTAAAACTTGTTCTTTAATCGGAGGAAAATTGTTTTAAAATATTGTGTTGGTTTCTGCCATACAATACAATTCAGCCATAATTTTATACATATATATATATATATCACTTCCTCCTGAACCTCCCTCCCCTCATCCTCCACCCCTGAAGTCATCACAGAGTGCTAGGCTGGGCTTCCTGAGTTATATAGCAACTTCTCACCAGCTATCTATTTAACACATGGGAGTTGGACGCGACTAAGAGACTTCACATTCACTTTTCACTTTGTCATGCATTGGAGAAGGAAATGTCAACCAACTCCAGTGTTCTTGCCTGGAGAATCCTAGGGACAGGGGAGCCTGCTGGGCTGCCGTCTATGGGGTCGCACAGAGTCGGACACGACTGAAGTTACTCAGCAGCAGCAGCAGTGTATATATGTCTGCCGCGGCCAGCACAAGCAAGAGTTGCACCTGCACAGGGAGAGAACGGAGCGTCCCCGCTAAGAAAAATAAGAGAGAGACCAAAGATGGGGTTGAGAGGATCAGACCACAATTGGCTGATGCCTTTCTTTATTAGGCTATAGTATTTATAGGATAATGTACGTGACTTAAGACATGTACAAGATTATTTTTTAACCTCAGGATACAATCACTAGACCCTTACCATTGTGTACAGAGTATACTAAGTAATCTATCTTCTATGACATGTTGCAGCACACCCCGACCTTAAGGGCTGTAAAAACTCTTCAAGGGTGGCGGGACAGGGAGCTTAGGAACAATGCCTAAGGCTCTGCATACCTGCCGAGCAGCTCCCAAGACTTAACCCTTCACGGGCGGTCCCCCGCATATGTCAATGCTATTTTCTCCATTCATTCCATTCTTTAGCCTTGACACCAAAGCCTGATCCATAAAAGAAAAACAATTGATAAACTGAATGAAAGTACAGACTGCAAGAAAATATTTGCAAACCATGTATCTGAAAATGAGCTTATATTTAGGATATATGGAGAATTCTCAGAGCTCAACAGTTAAAATGAAAACAAACCATTCAGTTGTAAAACAGACAAACAGCAAAGACGTGATGGCAAACGAGCATGTGAAAAGATATTCACCATCACCAAGGAAGTGAGAATTAAGATTGCAATGAGATTTTACTATACACCTATTCTGATAGGTGTATAGTAAAGTTTAGTTGTTGTTAGAGCAACCAAAATTTAAAAATCGTAAAACTACACAATGTTGGCAAGGTTGTGGAGAGTCTGGATCTCTTGCATATTGCTGGTAGAAACTTAAAATGTTACAGCCACTCTGGAAAATAGTTTGACCGTTTCTCAAAAAAAAACCAAACCAAACTAAAGATAAGCCTTCGAGTATAATCACACCATCACACTCCTGGGCGTTTATCTTTTAAAAAAGAAACATGTCCACATAAAACCTATACAAGATTGTTCATAATAGTTTTATTTATTTTTAGTCCAAAATGGAAATGATCAATGTTCTAAAACAAGTGAACGGTTAAACAAAAGTGGTACATCCATCCCATGAATACTTACTCTACAGTAAAAGGAAAGGAATTCTTGATACACCCAACAGCTTGGATGGATCTCAAGGGCATTATACTGATTTTTTAAAAAGCCAATCTCTAAAGGTCACAAGGTGTGTGATGCTATTTCTGTAACAGTCTTAAAATTACAAAATCATGGAGATGGAATACAAATGAGTGATTTTCAGGGGTTAGAAATGGTGGGGATGAGAGTGATGAGGGAGGAGGGTTTGACTAGATAAGGGTAGCCCCCAGCAGATCTTTGTGGTGATGGAGCAGTTCTGTATCTTGATTTCCCTGGTAGTTGGTGTTTGCATGAATCCACCTGTGTGATAAAATGATTCAGGACTATACAAACACAGGGCACCAGTGTCAGTGTCCTGGTTTTGATATTGTCCTGTAGTGTCACATGTAACTGTCAAAGGAAACTGGATAAAAAGAATCCTGAGAGCTCTCTGTACTATCTTTACAACTTTCTCTGAGTCAACAATTATTTCAAAATTAAAAATAGAAGATAAAATAATGCATCTTGCAGTATGCAGCATTACTTTCCAGTGCCATATTGAAAACTTCAATGTCTCATCCTATATGCAGAGGGAGACGAGTCAGAGGCAGAGCTTCTTGCCCCCCCAGCCCTGCCAGGTCAGGAAGTCTGCCGCATTATCAGGGCAGGCTAAGCCCTGATGTTGAGATTCCCTGGTGGCTCAGACTTTAAAAGCATCTGTGTGCAATGTGGGAGATGCGGGTTCGATCCCTGGGTGGGGAAGATTCCCTGGAGAAGGTAAATGGCAACCCACTCCAGTACTCTTGCCTGGAAAATTTCATGGATGGAAGAGCCTTGTAGGCTACAGTCCATGGGGTCGCAAAGAGTCAGACGTGACTGAGCTACTTCACTTTCACTTTCCTTCAAGCCCTGCCGCACTAAAAACAAAACAACAACTTGAAATTTTAGTATTTTAGTGTAAAAGATCCTTTGCCACGTACGTCCAGTGAGGGTAGGGCAACTCTCTTTCAGGCTGTGATCTGGGTATCCAGGCTCCTTCCATCTTGTGGCTCTGCCATCTTTAACCTATTTTCTCCATGATCATTCCTGGAAAGTGAAAGCGAAAGTCGCTCCGTCTGTCCAACTCTTTGTGACCTCATGGACTATACAATCCATGGAATTCTCCAGGCCAGAATACTGGAGAGGGGAGCCATTCCCTTCTCCAGGGAAGCCCGCTCATTCTTGGAGGAGAAGACAAAGAGTGGAGGATCAAGCAGGAGACTTTGGGGCTAGGCCCACATCACCCTCACTTGTGGTCTATTGGCCAGGAGGCAGGCATCAGAATGCAGATTAACTGCAAGAGAAATTGGGAAAGACAGTCTTCCTGCATGCTCAGGAGTGGCATGCATAGCTGCAGTGAGGATTCTGTGGTACAGTTTGTGCGTGGTGGGTGACGAGATGCTGCATTCCCACAGAGAGAGGTGACTTGGATAGCTTCCTTTCTTCTTCCTCATCATTCACATCTGCCAAGTCTGATCTCCCCAAGGAGGCAAGAAATGAGTAGAGGAAAAAAAATGTCTTCCCCTGGTGTGTGATCTGTGGTTGGCTCCGTGCCGGGCCCTGGCCCTGTCTCTTTTCCTCACTAGGCATCTTGGTGGGTTGTCTGGAGACACTGTTTCCCCCGGCAGGGACCTCCTATGGTACCACTTCTTTACACAGTGAGTCACCTTCCAGCCGACTGTGTGTGACGCTCACTCCCCTTCTGCATCTACAGGCACACCCAAGCCTCTTTCTGTGGAGTTATGCCGCCCTGCCATCTGAGGCAGATGTTGAGTCCTCTTGGGCAGGGTCCTTTGAGGTGACTCAAGCCTGAGCCACAGGAAACCTCACGTCTTTATTCCACCAGAAGCTGGAAGGGCCCTCTTTTGTCATGAGAGGAGGCTTTAACCGGACTGTTGTCTTAGGGCTTTTAGGCAAGAGTCAGGCAACACAGGCCGTTTCCTCCCAGGAACTCTATCACTCTGCTCTTCACTACAGCCCGTAGGGTCTCCTCACTTGGCCTGAGAAAGGAAAACCCCTTTTCCTATCTGTGTAAGTGAGCGAGAAGGGGGAAAAAAATCCATCCTCTCCAGACTTACTCAACTCAGTGTCCTGGTCTCCTGTTACATATGGGCAGGAATGAGTGACGGATTGCGGGAGACGCACCTAGCTCTGCCATCTGACAGCAAGCCCTGGTGGGTGACTGGACTCCTCTATTCAGGATATGGGGCTGTTTAACCCCCGTTGTCCTCAGCTTTGAGGTCCCAGCCAAAATGCAGAGTGAACTGGGAATGTTGCACTGAACACCCTGTTAAATAACATTATTCCCTTGTTATAGTTGTTGGTCTTGAGGTTCAAAACAGATAAGGAGTTTGGGCAAAGCCCACAGCTATACAACATATATGGATTTCAAGAGCTACGGACTATGGTGGCCAAGATACAGTAGCTGAGTTGAAGAAAGGGAATATAATTGTATTTAACTTTGGTAAGTCAATGTGTTTACACAAAGTAGAGGAGAGTTGGTTTGATGTGGTGCGTACATGCATGCATGCTCAGCAGCGTCCAACTCTTTGCAACTCCATGGAGTGCAGCCTACCAGACTCCTTTGTCCAAGGAATTTTCCAAGCAAGAATACTGGAGTGGGTTGTCATTTCTTCCCTTAGGGGATCTTCCTGATCCGGAGATCGAACCCAAGTCTCCTGCATCTCCTACACTGATAGGCAGATTCTTTTCTGCCGTGCCACCTGGGAAACCCAGCGTGGGACTAGTCGTAGATTAGAAAGGCAACAAAACTAGACTCTTTTAATCATTTGTTCCCATGAGTTTCTTTGCTCTCTCACTCTAACCTTCCTAGTTTCTGACGCTTCATACCTCTAATCCACCCAGCAACATGGACAGACCTAAAGAATATTATGCTTAATGAAATGTCAGACAGAGAAAGACAAATGCTGTATAATGCCACTTACATGTGGAACCTAAAAATTCATACGAACAAATGTATATGCAAAACAGAAAGAGACTCATAGAAATAAACTATTGGTTTCCACAGAGAAGAGAGAATGGGGAAAGGGCAAATTAGGGGTATGGATTAAGAGATACCAATCCCTATGTATAAAACAAGTAAGCGACAAGGATATATTGAATAGCACAGGGAGTTATAGCCATCATCTTGCAATAAGTTTTAATGGCATATAATCTGTAAAAATACTGAATCACAGTGCTCTCTACCTGAAACTAAAATAATGTTGTAAATCAACTATACTTCAATAAAAGTCCCCCAAATGATCATGGAAACAGCTGTGACCAGGGGGCTTTGTAAGGGAGAAAATTTGTTCAGAAAAACAATTTGAAAACTTGAAGGTGCGGGTTAAAAGATGCCTGCAAAGCAGAATCGATTTAAAAAGTATCGCGTATAAGAACTGGAACGTGCGTTTGGGGGAAGGAAGAGCAGGGACAAAGGGAGGGAGATCAAGAAGAAACAGGGTGCATGAGCGGCGAGGCGGGCACCTGGGCCTGCAGAGGGGAGCCCTGGAGAAGAATTCTAAGAGCAAACGTGCCACATTATGTGACTTGGGGTGTAAACATTGCCATCTCCCAACCTTCAGTTAAGGCTTCTGAGCCTCGATGCCTTTTGTACACACTGTTGGGGAGGAGTGAGATCAAGGGCAGAGCAGCCTTTCTAAGTCCAGGTTGGCGAGGAGTCCAGAGGAGAGACGCTGGGTAAAAAGAGGAGTAAGGTCAAGGGCTCATTGAACACAGGCTTGGAGGTCGCCGTGGTCCTGAGAGGTCCGCCCCTGGGAACGTGCAGTCTTGAGGAGGGCGTTTGGCTTCCTGCAGGACATCGCATAGTCAGCCTGAGCTAATTTAGCCCAAGCCTCATGTGACGGGGTGACGGCAGCTGACATCTGGGTTGCACTCAAAGAGTCAAAAATCCTCTTAAGAATATGCTTTGTAACTCTTTCCTCACTAAACTTTTTACCCAGCTTGCTAAAAAGAATCACTATGATACGGCTTCTACTTAATGTGCTATCCCCAGCCTTTGTGAAGAGGTGCTCTGTGTGTGTGTGTGTGCGCGCGTGTGCTCAGTTGTGACTGATGCTCAGCGACCCCAGCCCTTGTGAAGAGGTACTCTGTGTGTGTGTGCATGCTCAGTCAGGTCTGACTCTTTGCGACCCCGTGGACTGTAGCCCACCAGGCTCCTCTGTCCATGGGATTCTCCAGGCAAGAATACTGGAGTGGGTTGCTGTGCTAGAGAGGAACTAAATAAACACAAGAGAGGGTCAGAGTAAGGAAGAGAGACCCAAGTGGTGTGAGTAATAGGATAAGCTGACCCTCAGCTCACAATAATTTAGTTTGATCAGTGAGTGAGCAAAGAAATAGTTCTGTGTGTGTGCGTGAGCACACGTGCTCTGGAGAGCAGTGCTTTCCCAGTTTTAATATGCCCACCAACCACTCAGGACTCTGGGATGGAGTGGACAGTGGTTGATGAGATTCTGCATTGCCAGCAGCTTGCAGGTGATACCGTGGCTTCTGGTCTGAGCAACACTGTTTCAGAGATTTTGGAGCATGAGGCAGTAACCATCTAACCCAGAAGGACATTAATGAGGTCAAAGGAAAAAGGGAGAGATGAAAAATATCAGAGTGTACACGAGGGGATAAGAGTGAAGGGAAAATAGAAGGAGAGAAGATGAAAACAACCACTTCCACAACAGTGAGCCAGGAATCTCCAGAAAGGGACAGAGGAAGTCGCCAGTAACTGTTCCAAAACTCCTTGAGTTTTATCTCAGTGATATATGTTGCTTTGCCCCCTATTAAGTAGCACACATTCTTTGTGTCCTAACAGTGCTTTAAGTTTCAAGGCTGATTCTCTAGTCATTCGCCAGTATTTATTCATATGAATTATAGAACGCCAGTACTAGCATCAATATATAGCCCACCAGTAGGGACAGAGCCAGTGCTATGATACACCCGTTTCCTGTATGGATGGACCTTACAATCTGGTGGAGAACATCAGACCCAACACTCAGGAAATTAAATTTCAAGTCAAGTAAATTAGGCATGGAGCCTAATACTGCACATTTTATATTTAAGAAGAAAATTTTCATCCATTTCACCTTTTTCCTATCATTTGTTGATTCAGGGAAGACAAGCTTGTCATGATTTCATGGAGGAAGAAAGAGAAGCCCAGAGAGGTCAGGTGACTTATCCAAGGTCACGTGGCTGCCAAGCCACAGAGCCTGCTCAAGGAGTCCTCTCTTCTTGTTCCTGTTCTTTCCATTAACCTCCCCACTGAGGGCAATGAAGCCTCCCGTGTTCCACTTCACCCACCATCCTGTTTTTCTCTAGCTTCAGGAGTCAAGGTTCTCAATACTCAGCATTTAATTGGTTTTGAGTTCACAGTTAAACTCCCTCATTCAAAATCTAAACCAGTTAAACAAATTTCCCAGAAAACCAAAATAATCTTTAAGCAAAGTTCACTGCCAGGTCATATCTGTCTAACTAAAAGTTGTTTTCAGGATACAAGTCATTAATAGCAGTGGGGAATAATGAAAGCCTCTTTGCAAGTGAATTTCTCCATTGCCTACTGCTTGGGTTCCAAAAAGCCCATAGAGCCCAGCTTCTCTTACAGATATGTATGTTCATGTAAAATGTGTATTTATACACATGTGTACATGTTGAGAACATCATTTTGCTAATCACTTGCAAAGAGCTAACAAGTTCTTCCTCTAATGTCATCACGTTAATTTGATGCTACTGTTACTGTAACTTTATAATGAAGTTTAACTTTAAACAATTCTGTAAACTGACAAGTTTAAAAAGGGTAATGCAACTGAATTTTCACCTAAATGGCTCACACTGGGCAATGCCTGCTTACAATACCTTATAATGTGCATACAAGTTAACTAGTCAATTGGAATTTGCTTTGGAAGGGAGTCTGGTGGTGATGGGAGTGGTGATAGAAAGGGTGACAGTGAGCCAAGTTTCACCCTTAGTGGGGTTTTCTCGTGCTCCCGTGGGACCCACCAATAGAACAGACCAGGGTCATTGTTCCCCTGTTGCCTCTTGACCTAATGGTGGTGAACAGAACCTGTAAAGGATGTGCTAGAGATTCTGGCTCTCAGTTCTTAATCCTGTCCCCACCCACCAAATACATTTCCATTTGCTCCTTAATGTCTTTTCCTCCATTTTGCCATTTCTTAGTCTTTTCATCATCTTAACACCTTCACATTTAAGAGTAGGTATGACTGAAGTGAACAGTTTAGAAAAATCCAGATAGTGATATTTCTTTCCCATTCCTCACCTGATGCAGTAATTCTTGGAAGGATCTTCCACTTGGCTCGTCTTCTCCAGGCTCTGAAATGTAAAGTTCAGAAGGGGGCAAGGTAGGGGGAGCTGAAGATGGGAATTCTTGAAAGTTGCTTGTTGCTGGAGATTTGAGGGTGTTAATCAGTCCTCACTGTCATCGAGAGTATCATCATCACCCCCCATCATCATTACTACCACCACCGTGACTGCTATCACCATCACTGCCGTCAACATTATCATCCTCACCATCTCTGAGGAACCAATGGAGATGCTTCGGTTATCTACAGGAGATAGAAAACTAAGGCCTGGGTAATTGAAGTGATGTTTGGATGGGGGAGGCTGGTGGGCTGCCGTGTCTGGGGTCGCACAGAGTTGGACACGACTGAAGCAACTTAGCAGCAGCAACAATTCGGTGATAGCTGTGTGTTTGAACTTGGACTTATGACTCCTGTTGGGGAACTATGATGGAGTTGTTTGGGGATATTGTAAGGAATGTATTAAAGGTCATGT
This sequence comes from Capricornis sumatraensis, assembly GCF_032405125.1. Taxonomy (NCBI): domain Eukaryota; kingdom Metazoa; phylum Chordata; class Mammalia; order Artiodactyla; family Bovidae; genus Capricornis; species Capricornis sumatraensis. The sequence goes on from NC_091082.1 coordinate 76,696,659, forward strand.
ATTAAAACAGCATGGATAATCCTGGATATCAGTCTCTTTTTGTTTTTGTTGGGTATTTATTATTTTTTGGGGGGGGTGGGGGTTGCCAAGAGGCTTACAGGATCTTCATTTCCCTACAGGAGATTGAAACTGCACCCTCAGCAGAAGTGCCTGGTCCTAACCACTGGACAACCAGGGAATCCCCCAGTCATTGCTTTTGTTTGTCAGATTCTAATGACTCCAGAGGAGATTTAGTCAGTAGATTTCTCAAGTATTCTTTCAAAAAATAAAACAGCAAATCATTTTAAAACTAATAACCATAAAACTTCAGTAATAAGATATCTGCTAATTTGGATAATTTATATTAAAAAATCAGACGTTTTTTATTTCGAGACAATGTCTTCTAAGCCAATTAGCAAAACAAGTTTGTAGGGGATGATGTTTAATTACCTGAGGAGCCAAACCTTATCTATACAAATATTATGTGTATGGAATGAAACATTTATAAGATTTTATCACTTGTTCATTAAAACTAATCTCCAGAAACTCATTTGGCAACACTCTTATTTGATGGTGTTTAAATATTTGAAAAGTAAACAATTTTTTTTTTAAAGAACTCTTCTGTAATCACTCTAGCCAGCTCTTTGCAAACTTTTTTTTCACCATAAAAATCTGAAATTATAAGTGTCTAGCCCATGTGTTTTGCTTTGTTTCATTTGGGTTGATGGTGGGAGAGCTGGTCTTCTCTTGAAGGAACACGGGTAGCAAAATCAAATCAGTCAATATCCACTGATTCTCCGCCAAGCTGGGCTGATGGCAGGGCATCTGAGGGTAACAGTGGATCGAACATCAGTTTGTGCTTCTCTCCTAGTGAATATCTGTGTTTGCCCTGGAGATCCAGAAGCAACTTAGGGTGTTGAGGATATAGGTCAGCACTGCTTTATGTAACCGTCCCCCTTTTTTGTTTTCAGTTGGGAGACCAGGGCAAGGGTAACTGTCCATAGAGGTCATCCCTCCATACTGAGCCTGGGGCCTGTCCAAGGAGACAGAGTCCAGTTGATGTTGGATGGTCACTGGCTGGTGTCAGCAAATGAGAGGGAATGTGATGAAATCTCCCATTCAGGTGTTTTAAGCAAAAATGGCAGCTCAACTACTTGGTCCCACCTTCTTTTCTGAGGAAGTGTCTAGAGCCAGACAGTCTGGGTTCACCATCGCTGACTATGGGGCCATGGATGTGTGTGTCTCAGTTTCCTCACAAGTACAAAGCAAGAATAAGGACAGCGTTTACTACACAGTATTCTCCTGAGGAAAAATGAGGAATGTCAGCCAGGAACTTAACCCAGAGTCTTACTTGCAGCTGGTCCTCACCAAACTGTTTCCCTACCCCCAAGACCAATAGCAGCCATTTACTGAAAATTTGCTGTGTGGCAGGCACCATATTAACCTTGTTATGGATATCTTATCTCGACAACAACTCTATGTGGTAGCTATTTTCACCCTCATTTCATAGATGAGATAAGGGAGTCACGGAATTTCCACAGTTGGGTCAAAGTGAAAGTGAAAGTCGGTCAGTCATGTCCAAGTCTTTGCGACCCCATGGACTGTACAGTCCATGGAATTCTCCAGGCCAGATACTAGAGCGGGCAGGTAGCCTTTCCCTTCTCCAGGGTATCTTCCCAACTTGGGGATAGAATCTAGGTCTCCTACATTGCAGGCTGATTCTTTACCAGCTGAGCTACCAGGGAAGCCCAACCCTTCTCCAGTGGATCTTCCCAACCCAGGAATTTGAACCGGGGTCTCCTGCATTGCAGGTGGATTCTTTACCAACTGAGCTCCCAGGGAACTGAGCTACAGTTGGGTCAAGGTCACACATTAATGAATGAAAGAACTGGGATTCTAACCTGGTTTTGTCTGACACAAAAACTTGTGACCTTCCCTTCCACAACGGTGAAAACAAAGAAAACAAAAATAACCCTGTCATTAGCACACTTGATGTCCCCCCAGAAGGCTGGTAGATCATTCTGAGACCATAAACTCTAAGGTGACAGAGCGGTGGCTGTGATTTTTTTTCTGTACCATCTAGGAGAGTACTGTGCGCAGTACTGTGCGCAGAAGACACTTAACAGAGGCCTTCTGGTGTTGTTACAACCGTTGCTGATGACACTCTGAGTTCCTACCTCAGGCGTGGCGTGTAGGCTGAGGCTCTGCACACAAGCACCGCCTAAGGATACAGGAAGCTCCATGGTGGTGTGGGTGGTGTTTTGGGTCGTGGGAGACTCAGGGAGTCCCCACAAATCCTCATACACTCAATTCCATCCAATGCTCAGGAAGGGTCAGACCAAGTTACTTATTTCAAGGTCTGATGAAACAGAGTGGAGTTACCTGTGGATTACACCTCCCTTTTCCTGTACTTCTCTTTTTTTCATTCAAACCACACATAAGGAAAGATTGATAGCTGGAGTGGAAAAACCCATGGTGTGGCCTCGCCAGTCCAGGTCTAGCTGGGGTGGGGGAGATCCTCCTTCCTCATCTGTTTGTTTAAAGATAAAGAGGCCCTTTCACTCCACATGGGGTCCAGCAATGTAACCATAAACTGTATTAATGCATGTCAGAAAGTACCTGCTCTGCTGGGCTGTGTGGGGAGGGACATGAACCCTTGAACCCTGGGTCTTGATCACTTTGGGCTAAGATTCCCCAAACCCTTCAATTCAAAAATGTTATTCTTGAAGTGTTTTGTTCTAGTGTCTCATACCCCATGTTTAAAATTCAAAAAAAATAAAAATTCAGAGCCTTTTGTATTTCTAATACACATAGAGCCTGGAATTTCAGATCTGCCAATAATTCCCTCTTTCAAAGGAAAAAAAAGTCATTTTTTTTTCCTTACTGGAATTTTTTCATTCCTTCCCACCCACCCCATCTCCATTTCTCATTTCCTCAGGAAACCATTTAGCTGGAGACAGAGGGAAAGTTTTCCAACACACTTCCCCAAGCCCCACAGACTCATGCACACCCAGAGAGCTATTCAGCACCAAGAACCTATGTTGCAATGTACTCAGCCTTGCCCCTAAAGACGTCTGCCTTCAGTTCTCTGGAGCATTGGAAGGTCCTGTGGTGAAGGCAGTCTTCACTCTGGCTAATACTAGTCATCCTTCAGGAACCCTTGGAGGTGCTCAGGTTGGCCTCTGGGTATCTGCCCTTTGCTCCAGACTGTCAATCAATGCGGCAAATCTGGAGTCATTATGGCACTTGCATGGTGTCTCCGGACATGACCATCTCTGGGCTTTCTAAAGTAAAGGAGAGTAAGGTAGGCACTCCTGGCTGATTTTATGGGAGTATATTGTCATTCTCTCCATTGAACAAATGTTTGGAAATTTTACCATGTACTAAATCATGTTTCTTGGACTGCAAAGATATCAAACCAGTCAATCCTAAAAGAAATCAACCCTGAATATTCATTGGAAGGACTAATGGTGAAGCTGAAGCTCCAATACTTTGGCCCCCTGATGCAGAGATCTGACTCATTGGAAAAGACCCTGATGCGGGGAAAGATTGCAGGCGAGAGGAGAAGTGGGTGGCAGAGAATGAGATGGATATGTAGCATCACGACTTGAATGGACTTGAATTTGAGCAAACTCTGCGAAGCAGTGCAGAACAGGGGAGCCTGGCATGCTGCCGTCCATGGGGTCACAGAGAGTCAGACATGACTTAGCAACTGAACAACAACAACAAAAACAGTGTTTCAGATGCTGGGAATATAAATGGTGAACGAGGCAAAGTTCCAGCTCTCAAGTTTACTTTCTAGCTTAAGGGGCAGGAGTGATGAGTAGAGAGGGCAAAATCAAGAGAAGATAATGCATGAACCAAGAAAGCAAATAAATGAACAAAATACATCTCTTTCGTGATGAGCTATGAAGCACTCAAATGTCGTTTTCGAAAAGGGACTAATCTCCTTTCTGCCTGCAGCTTCTGGAGTTATTGACATGCCTCTGGGCTCTGGGAGTCTTGTTGGTGGATGATTTCGTCCCATCCAGAACAAAGATTCCACCTGACCTCTCTGAAGATGGAGTCCAAACATTTTTGTGAGCAGGATCTGAGGTCCATTCCACTTCACCAGCTCCTGGTCTCACTCAGTGTGCTGAGAAACCAGAGAGCAGAAGAATTCAGAATGCTCTGGAAGCCACTTTCCACTCTATAGCCACAGACAAATGAAGAGCTGTTTAAAAGAGTTGAGCAACAAAGGGGAAAAAAGCAGAATTCTTTCCAGCTGCAACAAAAATGTTACTTTCAACCAAAAAGGAATCCCACCTTCCAGGACTCATGGGGTATGTTGTTGTATAGTTGCTCACTCGTGTTTGACTCTTTGCGACCCCATGGACTATAGTCCACCAGGCTCCTCGGTCCGTGGGATTTCCCAGGCAAGAATACTGGAGTGGGTTACCATTTCCTACTCCAGGGGATTTTCGCAATCAAACCCTGGGTACGTTGGGCCAAGTTAAATCTTTGTTCAAATCCTGGAAGTCACTTCCAGAGAAGGTAAGTTTGCACTTTCCATTCTGGTGGCCAACATGCCTCTTCTCAATGCACTGTATCCTTTGCTTCTTAGTTTGCATTCTTGCTTTCCCTTTGGATCCAAAAGTGTCCTTAGTTTAAGGGGAGGCCTCTAAGAATTGGAGGCTGGGGAGTTTATTGTAATCTCAGGTAGAAGTCCTTCTAAGACCCAGCTTACACTCTGCTTAGCAACCACCAGATGTCAGCAACTCATCTGATTTCAGTTCTTTAGCAAAGGGAAAGACAGCCTATGACCAATGACAGCTTTTGGTCGGCATCAGCTTTTTCGGTTGCAGGTGTAACTTCAGAAAGTTGTCTCCTCTTAGGCAAAGTGCTAATGGCTGAAGCAGGATTCCAGATGGAGGATGCAAAAGCCATTCAAACACACTCAGGTGATGGAATTCTGGGACTAACACTTTAATTTGGTTTTCCTTTGTCAGCGTCATTTACAGAGAGCAAAGAAGTTTGTCAGGGAATTAGAGAAGATTCATTGGGAAGGGTTTTTTATGGGCCAAGGCAACTAAACGGGTGAGTTTGCTTTTAAATTTTGTGTTTTAAAGGAATTCTGCTAGACTCTTAAGAAAAACTCTGTAGGAAGGAAAAAGAAGTCTGAAAGTGCCAACTTCATTTAAAAGAGGGGGGCATAGATAAGGTACTCAAAGGGTAAGTGGTCATTAGGATCAGCTCCTGTGACGGTTATTTGTTTTGCAAAATCAAGTAAAACGGCTATCAGTACAATAAAGTGTACTGAGACAAATGCCTTGGGCACATTAAAAAGTCAATATAGCTAAAACTTCCTCTAGTTTTATGGGAGAAGCCTGCTCACTAGTTCCTGGGTTTCACTGCCCTCCATGATGTTCTCTTCAGGAGATCAAGCCCAGGGTGCAAATGCAATAAGATGAGGTTTATTTAAAAGTTCTCAGATTACCAAGAAGCCTAGTGGCCATGATTCTTTTCATAGTCAACTTTCATTCTCCCACTTATCATTTTTATTCATCATGTTCCCCTTATTGAGTCTGTACTTCAAGGTCAAGTCTGCATCACTTACTCCATTGCTGGGCAAGTCTCTGTGTGGCTAGAAGTGCAAGAAGAAAGGTTGGGTGTCCCAGTGCGAAGGCTGGTACCAGAAAATTAAAATGGGCGACCATACCTCTGAAGCCTGACATTCATTCAGGCTGGGGCAGCAGCCTTGTGGGGGCTTTGCAAGCCACTCCCTCTCCAAGGCCAAGCATGCAAGGGATACTGAAACCAGCCAAGCAAGGACTGGGCATGGAGGGGCTGATGAAGCCACCCATTGGCAAAACATGGTACCACCCCATCTCCAGTGTACTCCCCACCCCCACTTGCCATCAGCATTACCCATCTCTTCCATCACCACCATCACCACCACTCCCCAACCCTGCCTTCCACAACTTCCCTTTCTTTGACCTTCACCCCTAGTCTTTCCACACGCTCCCCTGGAATCCCCTTTGATTTCGTTTAAACTCAATTGATGTTTCAAACTCTGCCTCCTCCCTAAAGATTTTACCTGGGTCTTTCGTCTTGTAAAAAATCTCCCAACCCATCCACCCGTAAAACGATAACTATTTACACCAACCCCCGCCCCTGGCAACCACCATTCTTTCTGTCTGTATAGACTGGACTCCCCTAAGTATCTGTGTAAGTGGGATCACGGAGGTTTTTTTTCCTTTTGAGACTGGCTTTATTTTACTTAGCATAATATCTTCAAGGTTCATGCATTTTATAGCCTGTGTCCAAATTCCCTTCCTGTTTAAAAGCTGAAGACCTTGTAATTTATAAATATATCAACTCTGATAGATTGAAAACAAAAACAAAAGCCCCTCCAGCCCGATGTCATTTCACACCTCTTCATAACTAAGTGCTGTGGCTTCAGATATTTAGCCTTCTTAATGAACAATCTAATGCTGCAGTAGAAATTACGTAGATACAAATATAAACCAATACTTAATATCATACATGATACATAATATATCATGTTGCCATCTACATGGCATAAACCCACTTCTTCCACATTTTCTTTCAAAAGAGATTGTAAATGTCTTGAAATTTAAAAACGATTTTTGACCAAATATTTCACAAATGATAGGGCGTCTAAAGATACCTATTAAGTGAAAGTGAAATATTCTATTTGCTGACCTCAGTTTATGCTCCAATTTCCAGAGCATGCGTCCTTGGAAGTAAGTTTTTAAGATAAAGGAGAAGCAGAGCCTGGAACTCTGCGCCTCTCTTGGGTATTGCTCCCTTTGAGATCCTTAAATGAAGAAAGGCCCAAAGAAGTGTAGTTGGTTGTCTCCACCCCCTTTCTCTGAAGGCTGTGGTTCTTCTTGACAATGAAGAATGCCAAGCCTCAGTTCCCCCGAGGGTAATTTGATCTGCTAATTATATGCAAAGACTCAGAGCCCTAAAAGAGGGCTTGGCTTTGTTGTCACCTGGGAAATGTCAACAAATGACATTATCTCCTTTTGAGCAAGCACTGTGGCTTCTGGCTGGGCAGACAGGGTCAGTGGGGAAGCCAGGTGAGTCAGGGCCGTAAGGGTCACCAGGGAGTGGAATGGGCGGGGGCGTTCAATGGCATTCTCCGTATAACTATTCTTCTTGCTGAAATTTTGAACATTCATCACAGTACTTTTACAAAGAGAATCTTGAAAGGAAAATCACCTTTCTGTTGTCTAACTTGGGACTTCCCTGGTGCCTCAGAGGGTAAAGAATCTGCCTGCAATGCAGGAGACCTGGATTTGGGAAGATCCCCTGGAGAAGGGAATGACTATTCACTCCAGTATTCTTGCCTGAAGTATCCCATGGATAGAGGAGCCTGGTGGGCTACAGTCCATGGGGTCACATAGAATCAGACACAACTGAATGATTAACACTTTCGCTGTCTAATTTGGAAACACAGGAAGAGCTGTTCTAAGGCTTTGATGGGCGCATGCAGTACCATGCCCTTGGTCTTGCTGGCTTGACTAAACCCACACCCAAAGCCAGTGGCGTGCAGCAGGTGCTGCCTTCTCTGCTTCCTGAAAGAGCATGAAAGGCAATGCTGTTGGTGAAGTCCAATATGATAACTTAGTACTCCGTTTAGCTCGTGCTCACTATGGGCCATTCCCTTACTTAATCCTTAGTACAGCTCTTGACAATGTATTATTATTTCTATTTCATAGAAAAAGAAGTTGAAGCTCAGAGAGGTAAGGAAATTTGCCCTGAGTCACACAGCTAATCAAGGGCAGAGTTGGGCTTATGCTCAGGTATCACATACCTTGGGTTCTGGCACTGATTTTGTGAATTAGAAAGGACAACTCAAAATTCTTTGGGGATTCTGTGCCCTCTGCTTAAAATGAGGGGGGCTGAGCTAGACGGTCTCAAACTACTCTGTCCAATAAGGTGGCTACTTGGCAAGCATCGCCTTTGAGCACTTGATGGGGCTGGCCTGCATCGAGAAAGGTTGTAAGTGTATAATACATGCTGAATTTCAAAGATCAGAAAGAAGAATGTGAACTATCTCAGTAGTATTTTAAATATTAATTACATTTTAAGTGATAATTTTTATATATTGCATATATATGTTTAAATTAACTATATTATTAAAAATAATTTTACTTGTTACCTTTAAACATATGGCTAGGAGGGCTTCCCTTGTGGCTCAGTGATAAGAATCCACCTACCAATGCAGGAGACACTGGTCTGATACCTGGTCCAGGAAGATCCCACATTGTGCATAGCAACGAAGCCCATGAACCACAACTATTGAGCTTGTGCTCTAGAGCCTGGGAGCTGCAACTCCTGAAGGCTGCCTATCCTAAAGCCCACGCACCACCACTAGAGAATAGCCTCCACTCACCACAACTAGTGGAAAGTTCGTGCACAGCCAAATATATATATATGTATTATATATGGCTAGTAGAATATTTAAAGTTACTTGTATGGTTCACATTATTTTTCTAACAAGCAGTGCTTTCTAAATTTTTCTGATTAAGTGTCTTCAGAGGACATGTGTCTCAAGGATTGATATTTCTTTATAACTTGTCAGATCTGGAGTTGGTGACCACAACAACAAAAAGAAATTAAAAAAAAAGCTTAATTCATAATTTTTAGGTCATATATCTAATCCAAGTGGACTCAATTTCTCCAAATGTAAACAGGTAAAAAATAGAAAAAAGCATCTGGGATATAAAAAAGCAAAAGGATATTGATACTGGAAGAACCTCCAGAAGATCCCTGATTCTGCTCAGGGATTATTTATACATATTGAAGGGCTTGTCTGTCATTATCTCCCCCCTCAGGCAGAAGTAACCCTGCTAGGCTCCACATCCCGGCAGTTTGGAAAGACTCTGCTACCTAGGTTCTTCTAGTTGAAGACAAATAGCAGTGAGGCAGAGATAATTGTTTACCATGCACAAAACTCTACCAAGAAGTTGGGTGAAAACTGGGAAGTTTGACTCCATTATCCAATTATTTCCAAATATTCAAGTTTGGCAATGTAGAGATTGGGTTTTAAAATTTCCTTCCAGATGAGTGATGTTGTGTGTATCCATCAAGGTGCAGTCAGGAAAGAGAATCTCCAGAGTAATTTAAGCCTCAAAAAGTTAATATAAAAATTAGTAACTACTGGGACTTCCCTGGTGGTCCAGTAGATAGGACTCCACGCTCCCAATGCAAGGAGCCTGGATTTGATCCCTGGTCAACCCTCTCCAGTATTCTTGCCTGGAGAATCCCATGGACAGAGGAGCCTGGTGGGCTATGCAGCCCATGGGGTTGCAAAGAGTCAAACATGACTGAGCGACTAAACACCACCACCACCAGGGAACTAGGTCCCACATGCAGCAACTGAGAGTTCTCATGCTGCAACTAAAGACTGGAGATCCCGTGTGTTGCAACTAAGACCAGGTGCAGTCAAATAAATAAATATTTTTTTAAAAACTGACATTTATTTAAGAAAATATTAACTGTAACAGGGTTGTTTAGAAATAAGTAAAAGTGAACTCTAGGATATAGGAATGGCAGACATAAGGCACAGCTCTCACACCAGGACTGAGATAGAAGCCCTAGAAAGATCACTTGTCCCCCACTGCCCTCTCCTTCCACCCTCCCCCAAGCTGAGATCTGGACATACTTGGAGAATGGACCATCGGATGCGGCTAGAGCCCACTGGCCTGAAGTGCAGTAACCGCATCTGTGGAATTTGGGGTAAACCCGTTCTCTAAAATGCAGGGAACGTTGTACAGGAGGTGAAGTCTCTGAAGGCACTTCATATGAAGTCACCTGGTGCTGGGGAAGCTGCTGGATGGGGGGGTCCTGCCGGCTGGCCATGCACGGAAGGAACTGGGCGCTTGAGAAGCCACCTGTGCTTCAGCAGCTGGCTGCTCGCGAAGCTGGCAGTACACCCAGAGCCTGGCACTGAAGAAGCTGCCCACTGCAGAAACTGGTGCTGGGAAAGCCACATGCACTCTGAGAGCCTGGTGCTGGAGCCAGTGTCCGCGTCACAGGAGCTGGCTCCTGGGGAAACCCTGTGTGCTGCAGGAACGGGACATGGAGAACATCCTGGTGTCTCAGGAGGCTGCCGAGCCAGAAGCCCAGAACCAGGAAGGAAGCCCTCTTCCTACTGCAGCGTCTCTCCAGGGCTCTCTCCTGACAAAGCTGAACACTGTGACAGCCGGTGAAGGACACATATTTAAAGGGCCCAGATCTATTTTTTGCAGAGCAGACAGTGAAGGATCAATCTGGAGCTGAGAGGCAATAAATTGACAGCTGGGACATTACAGAAGAATGGTTTTTAAACTCTAGCACACTTAAACAATACCTAGAGAGTACTTGTGAAAACTTCAGCGTTCTGGGAACCCTCATCCTCGATTAGTGGGTCTAAGTTTGACTCTGAGGTTTGTAGTTTGCATAGGCATTCTATAATTTAATGGGTGATCTGCTACCATCAGTATTCCCTTGGATTATGGCAGTAATCTCTTAACTGGTGGCCCTGGTATCTATTTTTTTGCACAGCAGCCGAGTGTGATATATAAGTTAGAATGTAAATTGCAATTGAAATATAAGTTAGAATATGTCACTCCATTTCTTAAATTCCTCCAGTGGGTCCCTATCTCACTACAGCAAAAGCTCAAATCCCTACAAAGAAAGGCTTGAATGATTTGGGCCCTACTACCTCTTTCCATGAAATTAAAAGACGCTTATTCCTTGGAAGAAAAGTTATGACCAACCTAGATAGTATAATCAAAAGCAGACACATTACTTTGCCGACTAAGGTCCGTCTAGTCAAGGCTATGGTTTTTCCTGTGGTCATGTATGGATGTGAGAGTTGGACTGTGAAGAAGGCTGAGTGCCAAAGAATTGAGGCTTTTGAACTGTGGTGTTGGAGAAGACTCTTGAGAGTCCCTTGAACTGCAAGGAGATCCAACCAGTCCATTCTGAAGGAGATCAGCCCTGGGATTTCTTTGGAAGCAATGATGCTGAAGCTAAAACTCCAGTACTTTGGCCACCTCATGTGAAGAGTTGACTCACTGGAAAAGACTCTGATGCTGGGAGGGATGGGGGGCAGGAGGAGAAGGGGACGACAGAAGATGAGATGGCTGGATGGCATCACTGACTTGATGGACATGAGTCTGAGTGAACTGCGGGAGATGGTGATAGACAGGGAGGCCTGGCGTGCTGCGATTCATGGGGTCGCAAAGAGTCGGACACGACTGAGCGACTGAACTGAACTGAACCTCTTTCCTATTACTCACTCCCTTGTTCACTTTACCTGGCCTGCACTGGCCTTTCTATTGGGCTTTGAACATCTCAGGGATTTCCCTCCCAATGCAAGGGGCCTGGGTTTGATCCCTAGTCAGGGAACTAGATCCTGAAAGCTGCAACTAAGAGTTTGAAATGCTGCAGCTAAAGATCTTTCATGCTGCAATGAAGATGGAAGATCTAGCGTGCTATAACTAAGACAAAGCACAGTCAAATAAATAAATTATATTTAAAAAGAAAAAAAAAAAAAGAACATCCCAGGCCCACCCCAGCCTCAGAACTTGTGCTACTGGTTTTCCTTCTCTCTAGTGGGCTCTCCTCCCAAATTTCTGCAACTCACACCATCACTGTCTTCTGGTCTTTGTTCAAATGACACTTTTCGACACACTCTTTCCTGACCCTCCCCACTTCCCATTGCAAATTACAACCCTCTTTCCACCCCTTCATCCAGGGTGCCCCTTTCCTCCTTCCCTGATGGTTTTTCTCCATAGCACTTGGCACTGTCTAACTAATTATAGTTCCACTTATTTAGTTTGTTTTCAGTCTTGTCCCAGTGGAAGGTAAACTCCATGAGAAAAATGATTTGTATCTGCTTTATTCACTGCTATGCTCTCCAGGGCCTGGAACGACACCTTGGACAAAATGAATATTTTGTGATTATTTGTTGAACGAATCAATGCGGAGTACACTTTGAGAAACTTCTTTGTAGAGCATAGAGACTGTGAAGTTGTTGTACTAATGGGCAGCCAAGGTCCACAGCAGTTCTCAAACATTTCAAAAGCTTCACATTTGCAAACACTAACCTGGACCTTTTAAAGGAGCTGCCCTTTATGGAAAAGAGCCTTCTAGAGCAGTGTGGATGCAATGGATAATGAGAGCACTCCTGCACCTCTTCAGGCAGCTGGAAAAGCAGCCCAGTTCATTGCAAGAGCATGTGGAGTTTCAGAGAGAGAAAACTGTAATTATTTTAAATGATGAGAAAGGTCTATATTCTTAGTCATGTTGCTTCTGAGAAGTTTCTGGAAGCCTCTGGATTGAGAAGACAAGGCTCCAGAAACTAATAGAGCAGGCCTGTCTGGGGCTTTCCCAGGGCCAACTTTTCTTGTTCTTAGAGGAAGGAAGCATCACTATGATCGGCACTTCCTTCAGGCTCTGGAAATTGTCCTCCGGATCAAACCTCTCCTGTCCGCTCTTAACACTGAAGGACTGAGTGAATTCCAAGTGTGGCCTTGCTGAGTGAGTCATATCCCAATTTCACATGATCTGTACCTTATATAGTCAAGGACAGTAACAAGCTTGTAGATGAATTATATAAGAAGATGGCAAAGGAAGACCAAGAAGTAGATCTGGAGAGTCAAGCTGGACTCTGCAAAATGGGTTAGATGCAAAAACATAGGCTTGACACATACTATATACATGTAATTGGCAGGCCAGCAGTTTATAAGTCAACCCTAAAGGAAATCAACACTGAATACTCACTGGAAGGACTGATACTGAAGCTCCAATACTTTGGCCACCTGATGCAAAGAGCCGACTGATTGGAAAAGACCCTGATCCTGGGGAAGACTGAGGGCAGGAGAAGAAGGGAGTGACAGAGGATGAGATGGTTTGGATGGCATCACCGACTCAATGGACAAGAGTTTAAGCAAGCTCTGGTAGATGGTGAAGGACAGGGAACACTGGCATGCTGCAGTCCATGGGGTTGCAAAGAGTCAGACACAACTTAGTGACCGAACAACAAAGATGTGTTTTTAAGATGGAATTTGACAGAAAAGGACCAGCTTGTTATTGTCAGAAGACGGTGAAAAAAAGGAGACAATTCAAGTTAATTCAGAGTTGTTGGGATTAGTAATTGCTTGGAGTCCAAGCAATTTAGTCCTATTACGACTGCTTCTAACGTTAATGCTTGCTAACAAGGCATCAGTGACATACATGTTGTAATACTCTGCTGTTGTGATGAATCCTCTCCTGGGAATAGGCATGATCACCTGAAAATATTCTGCATTGTAAGTGCATGAAAGGCTAGAAAATATATTCCTTCTTCCAAGAGCTGCCAACTCATCACAGTTTGCAAGGTACATTGGGTCCTGAGACATTCAAATAGGAAACTCACCACCAGTCATCATTAGCTTTTCAAAAAGTATCACTTAGGGACTTCCCTGGTGGTCCAGTGGCTAAGAATCTGCCTGGCTCATGCAACGGACACAGTTTGATCCCTGGTCTGGGAAGATTCCACATGCCTTGGAACAACCAAGCCTTTGTTCCACAGCTCCTGAAGCCCTCGTGCCCTAAAGCCTGTGCTCTGCAACAAGAGAAGCCCCCGCAATGAGAGGCCCATGCACCGCAACTGGAGCGTAGCCCCCAGAGAAAACTTGCCAAAACCAGAGAAAGCCCTCATGCAGCAATAAAGACCCAGAGCAGCCGAAGATGGAAGAACATTTAAAACATAAGAAGTATCACTTGCTCATCATTTTGTCACCAATATTTCAAAGATGAGAGTGAGAGGAGCCAAATTAGACTAGTAAGAACGGTTTAAAGAAGTTAATTGACCCGCTGGTGTCGCTAAGAACCATGAGACAAGAAGGATGGAAGGGTGTAGGCTCACAGCCTCCCCCACCCTATGCCCTTTACCGTAATCTCTTGGTGTATTTCACTTGCTTTTATTGGTAATATGCGGGGGACTGCCCGTGAAGGGTTAAGTCTTGGGAGCTGCTCGGCAGGTATGCAGAGCCTTAGGCATGGTCCTAAGCTCCCTGTCCCGCCCCCCTTGAAGAATTTTTATAGCCCGTAAGGTCAGGATGTCTTGCAACATGTCATAGAAGATAGATTACTTAGTATACACTGTACACAATGGTAAGGGTCTAGTGATTGTATCCTGAGGTTAAAAAATAATCCTGTACATGTCTTAAGTCACGTACATTATCCTATAAATACTGTAGCCTAATAAAGAAAGGCATCAGCCAATTTTGGTCTGATCCTCTCAACCCCATCTTTTGTCTCTCTCTTATTTTTCTTAGCAGGGACGCTCCGTTCTCTCCCTGTGCAGGTGCAACTCTTGCTTGTGCTGGCCGCGGCAGTAATATATGTGCTCTCCATATGGCTAAATCCAATGGCCAACTCTCAGTCCATGTCTTACTGTACCAGGAGCAGCTTTGCTCACTCCCATCAACTTGCAAAGGTTTTCTCTCCGGCCTGGTTACCCTTCTCTTCTGGTTATTTATTTATTTATCTCATTGGCTCTCCCCTCCCAGTCTTCTTTGCTGTTCCCTCTTCACCTCTGTGAGGTCTTCCAACTGGAAGGAAGGTCCAAGGATTTAATCTGCAGATCTTATCCCTGCTGTAGAAAGTTCTTCTCCCAAGTAATTTGATAGCTTGCTTCCTTACTTCTTTCAAAGTCTCTGCTCAAATGTTACATTATCTGCAAAGCCTTCCTTGGCCACCCTAACAAAATAGCCATCTGTTTTAGCCAGGTTGTCCTATGCAAGTCAGGAATAATTGCAAGTAATAATAATGCAGTCTACATCGAGATGCTTCCCACCACTCCCTGCCCGTCACTGTGGTTCCCTCTCATACCACTCAGTTCCCTCTTTGTACTGGTTTGCCTCACTACCTGACATCATGTGTATTTGCTTGTGATTTACTGTCTGTCTCCCTAAACTGAAATACAAGCTCCACAAGAGTAACTTTGTCCTTGTGTGTGCTGTTTTCCAGTTGCCCAGAGTATCACCTGGCACAAAGTGAGTGTCCAATGAGTATCTGTTGAGTAAATGAATATACAAATAAAAAGCAGTTAGAAGTGGCCTAGGACAAGCATAAAGGATGGCACTACTAGAGACTGAATGCTTGTGTTCCTCTCAAATTTGTACAATGAAGCCTAGCTCCCAGTGATCACATTGGTATTTGGAAGTTGGGCCTCTGGGAGTTGAGTAGGTCATGAGGGCAGAGACTTCATGGTGGCTTAGTGCTCCTTCCTAAAGAGTCCCCAGAAGGCTCCCCAGTGCTTCGTCCATGTGAGGACACAGGGAGAAGATGGCCATCTATGAACCAGAAAGTGGGTTCTCACCAGACCTTGAATCGGCTGGTGTCTTGCTCTTCCCAACCTCCAGAACTGCGAGAAAGAACGTTCTATTATTTCTAAGCCTCTCAGCCTATGGTACTCTGTTATCACAGCCTGAAAGGACAGAAGCAGATGCTGAGAATTTAGGAAGATTAGTAGGAGATGGATGCCTTCAAGAAGACAAGTTTATGAGGGAAGTGATAGCATACCTCTCCTTGCAGAACTGCAGTCAGAAGCAGGGGTCAGAGGACTTCCTGTGCAAGGCCTTTTGGACCTGTGTTTAACTCTTTCCATCGCTATGATCTGGGCTATCATCATCATCACTATAAGCTGGACTGCAAGGAGATCCAGCCAGTCAACCCTAAAGGAGATCAGTCCTGAACATACATTGGAAGGACTGATGCCAAAGCTGAGACTCAGATACTTTGGGCACCTGATGCAAAGAACTGACTCATTGGAAAAGACCCTGATGATGGAAAAGATTGAAGGCAGGAGGAGAAGGGGACAACAGAGGGTGAGATGGTTGGGTGGCATCATCGACTCGATGGACATGAGTTTGAACAAGCTCTGGGAGTTGGTGATGGACAGGGAAGCCTGGCATGCTGCAGTCCATGGGGTCAAAAAGAGTCGGACATGACTGAGCAACTAAATAGAACTGATCACTACAAGCTGTCTTTGGACACGATATTTAACTTTGCTAAGTCTCAGTTTTTCTCAACAGTAATACAAGGATAATAAACTTTAGGATTCTTACAAAGAAAACTACCTTAAAAAACACTTATCACAGTGCCTGGGCATAGTAAGTGCTCAATAAATGTTACAGTTATTTTTGTTGTAAACAATAAAATTTAATTAGGATGTACCCTCAAAAATCAATAATGGCTAACTCGAGGCTTGGATTTCTAGATGATTTCTATTTTCTTCTTTTGGCTTTTATTTTGTCATTTTTCTACAATGGATAAGCACTATTTACTACATGAAAACAAATGAGAATTATTGCTTTTTAAAAAAGAATTAGACCAATGCAGCTGTGTTTCGCTGGGGTTGGGTCAAGTGGACCAGTTTGAATGGGTTTGATGGTCTCCTTGGGTTCTTATCAGCCTTTTTATCCAGCTATTTCTAAACCTAAAGGCCAGCATATAAGAGGCAATGTTCCGAGGGCGAGCTTGGGAAGCGGCAAGGGTAAGAGATGATGGGAAGAGGCAGAGAGCTTAGCAAATGAAACAGGTCCAGATGCGGAAGCGAGGTGCTTCTAAGTCTAGCTTTCCATTTCATGACTTGGGATGAGTGTAACTTTAGGGGCCCCGGGAAAAAACAAAACCTGGGGAAAAAACTCCACAATCTGAAAACATGCTCTGAGAGAAACTGGATTCAAATATGTTGGAGCTAAAGATTCCCTGGAGGGACACTAGGCAGTGGAAACAGAATATGAGCCCTGTGCAACTTTACATTTTCTAGTAGTCACGACACAAAAGAAAAATAGTGACATTAATTTAAATAAGATATTTTATTCAACTCAATGCACATATTCAAAACATTATTTCCATATGTAATCGGTGTACAAAGATTGTTAATGAGATGGTTCACATCCTTCTTTTGTACTAAGCCTTCAGAATTCAGTGTGCATTTTACATTTGTAGGAAATCTCACCCAACTCAGGCAGGGCACCTTTCACATGCTCGACAGCTGCTGTGGGCAGTGGCCACGGTCCTGGAGAGCACAGCTCTCCAGCACGCCATTGCCACTCCAGGAAGGAACATTCCAGAGGCTCGGCCAAAGCTTTCCTCTTTCTTCTATCTTATCTCTATTTCTTCTTAGAGGTCCTCAGATGTGACTGGCCATTTCCTGCCAGGATCATTCCCTGATGTTGCCAACCTTTCCCAGAAAAGGAGTGTTTCCTGGAAAAGACAGGCCCTGTTGAGAAATACTGGGGGCAGGCAGTGAGCCATCTTGAGGGCGCCCTGCGTCACTCTGTGTGGTGGAGTCTCCGAGGACATTGGAGGGGACGGCTGGTGGCCAGCACACCTGGGTTGAGAAACCCTCAAACCTAGCAGAAAGCCTGGGCAGAGCCAGGCAGGGAGAAGAGGCAGCTGTGGTTTGGCAACCTGGCTGAGAAGGTGCCCTTCACCAGCCTGTCCTACCTCCCAGTGTGGCTCCCTCCCACCCTTCTCCCACCTAAAGGGGATTCAAGATAAAGAAACCCGTCTATCTTGCCTGGTGGGGTGGCTCAAGTAACACATTTGTCATTGTTGGAGCTGGGGTTTAAATGGGATGGCTAGTTCATTTGTCACTGGGGGGTATTTATCTGTGTTTGGGAGATTTAATTTTTCCCAATGAAGAACTGTATAAATAGGTCTAATGAGCCTTGAGGGCTCTCATTTGCTTTCAGAGTTTCCTGCAAGCTGCCTCTTGCAGTTCTGTGCTGCCCACCACGTGGGGGACGAGGCTTAAGGCCAGTGCCCTCCTCATCCTGCAGGACACTCGTGGCCTTGAGAAGTCCAAGTCTTCCCATTCAAGGGCTTATGTTTGGGGATGTTTAGTTAAGATAATTTCTTTCTTTATACTTACGATAATCTGCATAATCTTTTGTTTCAATGGCTGGCAAAGTACCCTCTAGATGAAAGAGAAGGGCAGAGTTAATATCTATGAAGAGAAGAGTAACACTGGGGAGCTGAGTGCTCGGAAGGAAGATCCACCTGTCCTGGAGGCGGGTCTGCTACCAGCTCTCCCAATTTCTTCCTTTATTTTCTGTTTATTTTGTAATTGTATTTGTCTATTTATTGGCCATGCTGTGCAGCTTGTGGGATCTTACTTCCCCAACCACAGGTTGAACTCAGCCCATTGAAGTGAAAGCTTTCAGTCCTAACCACTAGACTATCAGGGAATTCCCTGTTTCTTTGTTTTATTGAGACAGTTTCTAATTCACGGCCAATGTTAGTCCCAGCAGTATGTGTGTGTATGTTCATGTTTGAGGGGAGGGGGCAAGGGTAGAGAGAGTGAGGAGAGAGAAGTGAGTCTGTGATACTGAAGGCCTGGGGAGAGAGACAGAAAGGGAAGGGAATGGGGAAATAGGATTTTTTAAAACTGTTATTTTATTTATTTATTTTTTTACAAAAAGGAAGATAATGAGGAAAGGAGATGAGATTAAGAAGATGGAGGAAGGGCAAAGTAGGGATTCAGAGAGAATATCAGTGATGTCACTGCTGGGAAAGGCTCCCCAAATCATCCTTTTGTTTCATAGCTGGGGAAACATAGGCAAGAGTATTTGCACCATGAAAATAGGCAACTGTATAATTAAAGCACTTTGTTTTTCCTTGACAAGTCAGTCTTCAGACTTTACCAGCACACAGATAGGACTGACCTTGCTCTTTAATTTAGGTGTACTCTGATCTGTCTGAATTTTGAGCATATTATTCATTCATGCAGCAACTACTTGAGCTAGAGTTTGAGCCTACTTTACATGAGGGCTATGGATAGGGTTGCTAGATAAAATAAAAGACACTAGTTAAATTTGGGGGCTTTCCTGATGGCTCAGATAGTCAATAATCTGCTTGCAATGTAGGCACCCCTGGTTCAATCCCTGGGTCAGGAAGATCCCCTGGAGGAGGGCATGGCAACCCACTCCAGTATTCTTGCCTGGAGAATTCCACAGACAGAGGAGCCTGGTGGGCTATAGTCCAGGGGGTCACAAAGAGTCTGACACTACTAAGCGACTCACACTTTCACTTTCAGTTAAATTTTAATTTTAGATAAACAGCGAATAACATGTTTTCCTTTAATTAGGTAGTATGCAATATTTGGAATGTGCTTATACCCAAAAAATTAAATTTAGCTGCTGCTGCTAAGTCGCTTCAGTCATGTCCGATTCTGTGCAACTCCATAGACGGCAGCCCACTAGGCTCCTCTGTCTCTGGGATTCTCCAGGCAAGAATACTGGAGTGAGTTGGCATTGCCTTCTCCAATGCATGAAAGTGAAAGTGAAGATGCTCAGTCGTGTCTGACTCTCTGCGACCCCATGGACTGCAGCCTACCCGGCTCCTCCGTCCATGGGATTTTCCAGGCAAGAGTACTGGAGCGGGGTGCCATTGCCTTCTCCGAAATTTAGCTGAATGTCCTGTATTTTTTATTTGCTAAATTTGTCAACCTTAGCTTTGGAGAATCCAGATATATAAGATACCATTCCTGCCTTGTTGCTTATGACCTAGTAGAAGTGCCAACATTATGAAATTTGAAGTCAGGAGATTAACCTGAGTCTTTTGACCCACTGATCCTTGTCTTCACCATGGTGATGACATTTGTGCGCCTGCATACTAAGTTGCTTCAGTCGTGTCCGACTCTGCGACCCTATGAACATAGCCTGCCAGGCTCCTCTGTCCATGGGATTTTCCAGGCAAGAATACTGGAGTGGGGCGCCATTTCCTCCTCAGGGGATCTTCCCCACCCAGGGACTGATCCTGCATCTCCTGCAGCTCTTGCATTGCTGACAGATTCTTGACCTCTGAGCCACTGGAGAAGCCCATTTAATGTTTATTGAGCATTTACTATACGCTTCTTTCTACTGTATGCTAGGCATGATTCCAGATTCTGGGAATTCAGCAATAGACAAGCACACACATCTCTATTCTCACAGAGCATCCCTCTGGTTTCAAAAATACAGTAAAAAAGATGAAAACGTAAAAGTCATTGTATATTAGATAGTATATCAGACAGCACTGTGGAGACAGATAAACTGGGAAGGGACCTGTTGGAGGTAAGGGAACCAGCCTTTCTAAGACAGTGTTCCAGGCAGAGGGAACGGCAAGTACAAAGGCCCTTTACTGGATGCTGGCCATGTGCCAGGCGTGCGCTGAAAGCGCTTCGCTTTGGTGATCTCACTAGGTCCAGGCAGTGGCCCTGAGTGGCAGGTATTATCATTCCCCTTTTACGTAGGAATAAACTGAAGACTTTTTGGAGAGGTTAAATCTCTTTGCACAAGGTTACCCAGCTACTCAGTGGCAGAGCCTGCATCTTACTCAGGACTGGTTTGTAACCCCTGGGATTTTCTTTCCCAGTGAGAACAAGTTTTAAAAGAGCACTTCACCCCCAACCTGCTCTGGCTCTGGGGAGGGCCAGGGAGTGAGGCTGGGGGGGAAAGGGTGGTGGGGTGGTTCTGGAGCAGCTCTGCGTCTTCCCAGACTGGGCCGATGGCTGCTGCCCATAGTCCCTGAAGTGAGTGGGCAGAGGACCATAGGACCCACCCTCCTTCTACGCGGTGGGCCTTGGTGCCACACGGCCACGGCACAAGGGCACGAGGTGTCCTCTCTGCAGTCTGTCCCGTGTGCCCGGCCCCCCACCAAGAGGGGCAGAGGAGCCCCTCGCAAGCCTCCTCAGGGCCTGTGTCCGGGGTTGGGGGCTTCCCGCAGGATGGCGAGGGTGGCACCTCGCCTCCCGCGTGGCTGGCTCAGCACACTTCTCTCCGCCCAGGAAGCGCCTTGGCTGGCCTCTGGAGCCTTCTCCCAGTCGGTGGGGGGCTGGCAGACACCCCGAGGGCCAGCAGAGGCTGACCTTGCACCTAAAAAGAATATATTGTTTTCCAACAGGGCTTCCTATTCCTGCCAGATAAAGCAGCACGTTAACAATGCGTCCAGGTTGTAAAATGTTGGCCAGGGTTTCTTTTTTAGCAGCGAACTTTTTGTCAAGAGATTGGCATTTTCCTCCCCATTCACGCCCCGGCCGGCTCTGCTTTCAGGGCTGGGCGCTGGCCCCCGGGTACCCAGAGACACACACACACTCGGCCCGGCTCAGCCTTGCAGCGTTGATAACATTGTTATTATTAGACGTGGCCTCTGGAATCCCGGAGGTCATTCCCAAACAACAGCCTTTCTGGTGCAATGAAAAGCAGCTCCGGTTATCATGGTGGGGGCCTGGATCCATTACCTCCTGGGCCCGCGGGTGCAGACGGCTCCTGTACAAACTGCCCGGAAAAGTTATCCCCGGAACCGGGCTGGAACCTGTGCCTGGGACAAGGCACCTGCCCCTCCTCCTCCCTGGTCCTGGCGCCCTTCGCATCCCACCTCCTGCAGAGCTCGGAGGATCCCCCAACTTGGACCAGGCCTGACACCGGGTTCATTTGCCTTGAGCTGAGCCGGCTGATTCCCTGACTCCCAGCTTCTATCCCGTGCCATCTTCGGTGCCCTCAAATGTCCCCTCTTTCATCCACATGCACCCCTGAGCACTGACTGCAAAAATGCACCGCCTCCTTCCTGTTGGTCAGTTTTCTTCCTCCTGACCCTCTAAGAACCTGTGCGTGTGATTACAGCTAAATGCCCTTGTGCCTTCCCAGTCAGGATGTAAATGGAATCTCCTGGTGCCCACCTTGCCTCTCACGTGCCCAATAATACCAGACTGTGACATCCTTGTGGGCAAAAAATTGTCTCTTTTACCCCCATTGAGGTATGAAATATTTGCAGCCTACTGCGTAAAGTACACTAATCTTAAGTATGTATACGTATACATTGAGTACAGGTCAGTATGTTTGTTTCATCTCTGTGTGTGTATGTCTATATGTACATATATTTGTCTGTGATATATATATATATATATATATATATATATATATATATATATCTCCAGGTCAAGGCAAGAGACCTGGGTTCGACGCCTGGGTCAGGAAGATGCCATGGAGTAGGAAATTTCAACCCACTCCAGTATTCTTGCCTGGAAAAGTCCCTGGACAGAGGAGCCTGGCAGGCTACAGTCCATGGGGTCTCAGAGTCGGACACAACTGAGTGACTTGAGCACACACACACACAATACCAGGTCAAGATGCAGGGTTTCCAGTTTCTGCATACCTCTCTTCAGCCCATGCCCTTCCCCTACTGTTTTGATATCTAAGAGATGTCTTAAATATCGTTTCATCCCACCTAGCAAATGTTTGATGAACATATTTTTTTCAAGTAAAACATATTACGCTTTGTACCCGGTGAACACTGTAGAGTGCTGTACTCCTTTGCCTGCCTGAGATGGGCTCTTGGCTCTTAACGGGTTAATCAAGTAAGCCTGAGGTTGTATTTTAGTAGCTTTGCTCAGTGCTGGATTTAAACACAGTGGAAACCAAGTTAAGGGCAGTGCTGTTCTGTATATCAGTATGCCCACTGAGCCAAGGAGACCCATTTATTTTTAATTGAATTAAATTGCTCACAAAATGAAAGTAGCATACTTTCATTAATATTTAATTACATACAGTGTTAAATAATGATCACAAAGAAAACTTTGCAGCTTTTTTTGTCTCTGCTTTTTTTTAAATTACTTTGTTAAACAAGATACTCTTATTAGCTGTTTTATGCTTGGAATTTTAAGGGCCTTACTCTTAAACCACTCCAGAAGTACTTAATTGGCAGGACTCAGCTGAGTGAGGTGGTAGCTTGGCTGTGATGCTGGCCACTGGTGTGTATGTGTGTGTACAAATATATATACTCTAACTTCAGTCACTTGGCCTCAGAGAGATATTTGTAGGGGCAATCAGGGTCTCCAGAAAAGAGATGAAAGACCACTTTCTGGGTATTTTGAGGTCAACCCACCATGCCTACTCCTTCAAAAAATTCTGTATATAAAGTCAGCCCTTTGTATCTATATTCTCACTGGTGGCTCAGACAGTAAATCATCTGCCTACAGTTTGGGAGACCCAGGTTTGATCCCTGGGTTGGGACGATCCCCTGGAGAAGGAAATGGCAACCCACTCTAGTATTCTTGCCTGGAGAGTCCCATGGACGGAGGAGTGTGGTAGGCTACAGTCCATGGGGTCGAAAACAGCTGGACATGACTAAGCAACTTCACTTTCTTTTTCTTTCTTTTCTGTATCTATTGATTCTCTCTCTGCGATTACATGGGATAGATGGTACTCTACCATTTTATATAAGGGACTTGAGCATTTGTGGATTTCGGTATCTGAGGGGGCTCCTAAACCAATCCCTTGGGGATATGGATAGATGACTGTACTGAGAAAAGACATTACATTTTGCAGGAGGTCATCCCAAAGGAAAAAGAATTCTACTTTGCATGACTACTCATTTCTGTATTTTATTAGATAGTTCTCACATCATAGAGCAGTGATTCTCAAACTTCTGACCACTTAAGAAGCCCTGAGGTGCTTGTTAATGGATTCCTTGGCCCTAGAACTTCCCTTGTGGCTCAGATGGTAAAGAATCCACCTGCAATGCGGGAGACCTAGGTTCGATCCCTGGGTTGGGCAGATTCCCTGGAGAAGAGAAAGAATACCCACTCTAGTATTCTGGCCTGGACATGACTGGGCAATTTTCACTTCACTGACCCTAGAACAGAAATTGTAACTCATAGGGGACAGGGAATCTGCATTTTCTGCAAATATCCAAAGTGTTGATTCTGACATAGGGGATTAGAAGAGCATACTGTGAGAAATATGAAGGTATAGAACAGAGTCAAAGAGACTATTTAGATTTTTTTAGCAATGGAACTGTTTTTCACACTAAGTCTTATATAGATCCTCAATAGGTAACTAGAGATCTCTTCAAGAAAATTAGAGATACCAAGGGAACTTTTCATGCAAAGATGGGCACAATTAAGATATGGACCTAACAGAAGCAGAAGCTATTAAGAAGAGGTGGCAAGAATACACAGAAGAACTATACAAGAAAGATCTTCATGACCCAGATAATCACGATGGTGTGATCACTCACCTAGAACCAGACATCCTGGAATGTGAAGTCAAGTGGGCCTTAGGAACTGTCACTACAAAAAAAGCTACTGGAGGTGAAGGAATTCCACTTGAGCGATTTCAAATCCTAAAAGATGATGCTGTTAAAGTCCTGCACTCAATATGCCCGCAAATTTGGAAAACTCATCAGTGGCCACAGGACTGGAAAAGGTCAGTTTTCATTTCAATCCCAAAGAAAGGCAATGCAAAGAATTCTCAAACTACTGCACAATTACACTCATCTTACACACTAGTAAAGTAATGCTCAAAATTCTCTAATCGAGGCTTCAACAATACATGATCTGCGAACTTCCAGATGTTCAAGCTGGATTTAGAAAAGGCAGAGGAACCAGAGATCAAATTGCCAACATCCATTGGATCATCGAGAAAGCAAGAGTTCCAGAAAAACATCTACTTCTGCTTTATTGACTATGCCAAAGCCTTTGACTGTGTGGATCACAACAAACTGTGGAAAATTCTGAAAGAGATGGGAATACCAGACCACCTGACCTGGCTCCTGAGGAATCTGTATTCAGGTCAAGAAGCCACAGTTAGAACTGGACATGGAACGACAGACTGGTTACAAATCGGGAAAGGATTACGTCAAGGCTGTATATTGTCACCCTGCTTATTTAACTCTATGCAGAGTACATCATGAGAAATGCTGGGCTGGATGAGGCTGGAATCAAGATTGCTGGGAGAAATATCTATAACTTCAGATATGCAGATGACACCACCCTATGGCAGAAAGAAAAGAGGAACTAAAGAGCCTCTTGATGAAAGTGAAAGAGGAGAGTGAAAAAGTTGGCTTAAAACTCAACATTCAGAAAACTAAAATCATGGCATCATTTTATGGCAAATAGATGGGGAAACAGTGGAAACAGTGGGTGACTTTATTTTAGGGGGATTCCAAAATCACTGCAGATGGTGACTGTAGCCGTGAAATTAAAAGATGCTGGCTCCTTGGAAGAAAAGTTATGACCAACCTAGTAGGATACGACTGAGTGGCTTCGCTTTCACTTTTCACTTTCATGCATTGGAGAAGGAAACGGCAACACACTCCAGTTTTCTTGCCTGGAGAATCCCAGGGACGGGGGAGCCTGGTGGGCTGCCATCTGTGGGGTCACACAGAGTCAGACACGACTGAAGCGACTTAGCAGCAGCAGCAGCAGCAGACAGCATATTAAAAAGCAGAGACATTACTTTGTCAACAAAGGTCTGTCTAGTCCAGGCTATGGTTTTTCCAGTAGTCATGTATGGATGTGAGAGTTGGACTATAAAGAAAGCTGAGTGCCAAAGAATTGCTGCTTTTGAACTATAGTGTTGGAGAAGACTCATGAGAGTCCCTTGGACTACAAAGAGATTCAACCAGTCCATCCTAAAGGAAATGAGTCCTGAATATTCATTGGAAGGACTGATCTGAAGCTGAACCTCCAATACTTTGGCCACCTAACGCAAAGGACTGACTCTTTGAAAAGACCCTGATGTTGGGAAAGATTGAAAGGGGGAGGAGAAGGGGACGACAGAGGATGAGATGGTTGGATGGCATCACCGACTCAATGGACATGAGTTTGAGTAAACTCCAGGAGCTGGTGATGGACAGGGAGGCCTGGTGTGCTGCAGTCCATGGGGTCGAAAAGCACTGGACACGACTGAGCGACTGAACTGAACTGAACAATAGGTAAAATGATTATCACTAGGATTAAAGTGATGGTGGGGTCCCTTGTCTTTCCTTTTCCCTTTTGTTTCCCCTTAGCTTTTTTCCTGGGGATTGGAGCCACAGAGCTATAGCACTTGGAGGTTATAGTTTGGAAACCCCTGAATTAGTCTTAGTCAATCAATTATATGGCTTTTGACTAGTTAGGTAAATTCAGAATACCATGCAGGAATTTGTAAGATGTGTCCAAAGATAAAATAACTTCCCAGAGAAGTAGTACAGAATAATTGGTCAGGAGAGGAGTCTAGGCTGTCGCTGACTACTATAGGGTCTCCTTTCTTTCTTCATTCATTCAGTGAAGGTTGGCTGGATGATCACTCTGCAGTGGACACCAGCGTCGGCGCTAGGCATATGCTGTGGGCAAAATAGACCAGGTCACCGCTCTCACAGAGTGTGTGCTGCACTGGGGGAACACAGACGGTGGAAGAGAAAGCAAACACAGGAAGGTTAGGACGGATGTAAATAGAGTCATGTGGTAGCCAGAGAAGGTCTCTCAGAAGAGAAGATATTTGAGTTGAGACTTTGATGATAACAGGCAAGCCTCCATGGGAAGAGCTGGGGAAATGGATATTTTGTGCAGAATAAGTCCTGACATTGAGGTAGAAATAAAGAAAAAGAGAGAAACATGGGGTATCTGCAACACAGAAGCCAATGGTGTGAGAGGTAAGCAGATGGTCCGGCGGGGGTTAGGAGTTTAACTGACACAGAGGCCATTCTAACATTGGATATGTCATCGGATAGTGACTGTAGCTGGTTCTGTTTTCCAAAGATGAGGACGGCAGCGTCTCCTATCCCCCGCTCTATTCTGCAATGTGACTTTGCCTCTTCTTCATCGTAAGGTATTTACTTCTCCAGCCTCTTGAAATCTGGGTGAGATCTGTGACTGCTTTGATCAGTAGAATATAGCAGAAGCAAAGATCTGCCAGTTCTAGGCATAACTCAGTGCTGAGCTGACAGCTTCTGTCTCCTACTTCGTAGAACGTATGCTCTTGGGCATGCTGTCTTGGAATCTAGCCACCATAATGTGAGAAGCCCAAACCACATGAAAAGACCATGTGCAGGCACTCTGCTTAACAGTGCTAAGGGAACTTCTTTGCCTTTTTGGCTCAAAGCTCAACATTCAGAAAATTAAGATCATGGCATGCAGTCCCATCACTTCATGGCAAATAGATGGGGAAACAGTGGAAACAGTGACAGAGTTTTATTTTCTTGGGCTCAAAAATCACTGCACATGGTGACTATAGCCATGAATTTAAAAGACGCTTACTCCTTGGAAGAAAAGCTATGACCAACCTAGATAGCACATTCAAAAGCAGAGACATTACTTTGCCAACAAAGGTCTGTCTAGTCAAGGCTATGGTTTTTCTAGTAGTCATGTATGGATGTGAGAGTTGGACTATAAAGGAAACTGAGCACCAAGAATTGATGTTTTTGAACTGTGGTGTTGGAGAAGATTGATGAGAGTCCCTTAGACTGCAAGGAGATCTAACCAGTCAATTCTAAAGGGAATCAATCCTGAATATTCACTGGAAGGACTGATGCTGAAACTGAAGCTTTGGCCACCTTATGAGAATATTCATTGGAAGGACTGATGCTGAAACTGAAGCTTTGGTGACCTGATGGGAAGAACTGACTCACTGGAAAAGACCCTGATGCTGGGAAAAATTGAAGGCAAGCAGAGAAGCGGATAACAGAGGATGAGATGGTTGGATGGCATCACTGATTTGATGGACGAGTTTGAGCAAGCTCCGGGAGTTGATGATGGACAGGGAAGCCTGGCGTGCTGCAGTTCATGGGATTGCAAAGAGTCGGAGACAACTGAGAGACTGAACTGAACTGAACTGAACTGAGCTGAGCTTCTGGTCATCAAGCAGCATAGATCCCGACCAGAAGGGGGAGCCATTTTGGATGTTAGTGTGGAGAGAAGTCCTAAGCAAGAACCACCCAGTAGAACTCAATCAGTACTCCCCAACCATGACAGACAGTAACAAGCTGTTGTTTTAAGCCATTATGTTTTGGGATGGATAATTATTCAGGAACAGATAATCAGATCAGTAAACAACGGAAACGGAGATGTCCTGATAACGTATCTGGGATGCATGTTCAGTTCTCTTTGACCCTCTCTTGGGTTGTCATGGACCTCTTTGCAAAGAAATTCTGAACCAATGAGAAGCTAAGGAGTGTTTTTAAGATAGCCTTCTTTCAAAATCTAAGTTGTTTTCATTTTACTGTGATTAACTCTTTGCCCCAAGAATTTTAGAAGTGTTGCCCCAAGAGCGTTAGTAACTTCAGAATTCCAAAATCCTTCTCTTCTTTGAGAGCATGCTCCTCTTATTCTAGGAGCTTGAATATCACAGAGCAAATGAGAATCCGAGTTCAGAAAACTCTCCCAAATGAGGGGGAAAGAGCTGGCTCAGGTCTGGCGTGGCCTCCAAATAGGACAGGGTGAACCATCTGAAGGCAGCAGATGAGGAGCGGTCTGGAGCGTGTGCAGTGGGACCATCGCATGCCCTTCCCCCCACTGAGCACCCACCCTGGCCTCTCTTGTTCCTGGGCTGCTTCCCTTGGGGCCAAAAGTGCCGTTGCTGGCAAGGGGTAGAATGCACACTCAGAGGGAACAGAATCAGCTCGAATCTAACCCTCAGGGCTTCTGTTTCAGTGCTTTGGGACCTGAGCCCAACCTGGTAGGGTGGACAGCCCTGAGCTGGGGAGAAGCCCCAGCTCACACCTGGCTAAGCCTCTAGCCTCTTTCATCTCCAGCTCCACCTCTCACCAAAGTGATAGCTGCCTGCCTACCTTGGGGGAGGAGGTGATCCATACTTGCTCCAGATCCAGTTTTACCAGCAGAACCACTGTGCTTCACAGACTGCACAGGGATGCTCCCATACAAGGAACTGCCTTCAAGACCAGGAGAGGTTACTTTCTCACCTAAGTACACAGAGACAGATAAAACTAAACAAAATGAGAAGACAGAGGAATTTGTTCCAAATGAAAGAGTAAGAAGAAAACCTGAAAATACAACTAATGACACAGATATAAATAATTTACCAGATAATGCTCAGAGCATTCATAATAGAATGCTAACTGAACTAGAGAGGACAGATGGACACGATATGAATCTTAACAAGGAATTAGAAAATATAGAAAAGAACCAAGTCAGAGTTGAAGAATGTAGTAACTGAGATAAAGAATACATTAGAAGGTGCTTTTAGTAGACTAGGTGATAAAGAAGAGCGCATAAGTGATTCGGAAGATAGAATGACGGAAATCACCCAATCAGAACAGCAACAAGAAAAGGAGCAATAAAAATGAGAACAGTTTAATGACCTCTGGGACAACATCAAGCGTATCAGCATTTGCATTGTAGGGGTCCCAGGAGAGAGAAAGTGGTCACAAATATATTTGGTAAAATTATGGCTGAAAAATTTCTGAAGCTGCAGAAGAAAACAAATATTCAGATATAGGGAACACAGAAAAATCCCAAACAAAATGAACCCAAAGAGAAAGAGACCTATACCAAGCACATCATAATTAAAACAGCAAAAGTCAGAGATAAAGAATTCTAAAGGCAGCAAGAGAAAAATAAAGAGTCATATAAAAGGAACCCCCATAAGGCTATCAGCTGATTTTTCTGCAGAAATTTTGTAGGCAAGAAGGGAGTGGCATGATATATTTAAAGTGCTGAGTGGGAAAACCTACAACCTAGGATACTCTATCCAGCATATTTATCATTCAGAATTGAAAGGAGAGATCAAGAACTTCTCAAGTGAGCAAAAGCTAAGAGTTCATCAGTACTAAATTTATCCTAAAAGAAATGCTGAAGA
This sequence comes from Capricornis sumatraensis, assembly GCF_032405125.1. Taxonomy (NCBI): domain Eukaryota; kingdom Metazoa; phylum Chordata; class Mammalia; order Artiodactyla; family Bovidae; genus Capricornis; species Capricornis sumatraensis. Next base: position 76,726,250 of record NC_091082.1, read on the forward strand.
GTCTTCTCTAAGTGGAAAAGAAAAGACTACAAGAAGAAGCCAGAATTTATAGGAGGGACTTCCCTGGTGATCCAGTGTTAAGACTCTGTGCCTCCAATGCAAGGAGTGAGGATTCTGTCCCTGCAGGGAAATTAAATATTTAGTTTTGTTGTCTGCTCTGAGGGCAAGCACATGGGACCTTTGCTGTTACCATTGCAACCTTCAGTTACATTTACTCAAAGGGCATTGCTGGGCGAGGGGTGTTTGGGATAAAATCAAGCAAAGCTATTTTGGGGTCCATTTGAGGTAGGCAGTGTGAACAGCCTCAAAGAGGAGTTGTCAGAGAGACTGAAAATTCACTAGAAAGCAGCAAATAGGAGCCAGAATGACCAGTGGAAATGGAAGATCTTCAGAAAACTCTGGAAACATTGGAAGAGACGTGAGATTTCCCTTAAATGGAGAAAGGGTATTTGAGTCAAGCTTAAAGGACCACACAACTTCATTAAGTTGAGGGTTTGGGATAAGGAAGGTTGCTGAAATATTGTTTCATAAAGAAAACAGAAATACAATTTGGTAAAGCACTCAGAGGCAAGTAGAGGAATCAGAAAGAATAATTCAAAGCTATCATCAAAGTTTCCTTTGTAGGATTGAAAGACAATAGTAATGACATTGATAGTGATAGTGAGAGAAGGCTTTGGACCAAACTGAATTAGCAATGATGGCAGGATGTTTTAGAGGAGACATCCTGGAGGACTGGAAACTACAGGATCAAAGCTAAGTAAAATTTGGAAATGTAAAATAGGAGCATTAGGTTAGAGGTGATCATGGGAGCAAGGAAAAGGAAAGCTTCAGAAAGACTGATGTGTAATATTCAAAATTAAGAGGTGAGAGAAAGCCAAAGATAGCTGGGAGGAAGCAGGGAGCTAGGAGGAGAGCCAAGAACTTAATATAATGGGAGCCCATGAAGAAGCGTCATTCAATAAGTGATTGACCGACAGGACCAAATGAAGCGAAGACACAAGTGAATGAAATAGATAGGGGAAGCCTACTGGATTTGTATTAACATGTGTATAAATATTTTACTTTTGTACACAGACTTCAGGATTCAAACATCACGATCATAATCAAATAATAATTTTCTTGTGACAAATGCAGGGGCTACAGATATATTTATATTTTAGAGTTACTCCTCAAGACTTTACAATCTGAAGGGTCAGATTTGACCAGTCCAAACACACATACGCAGATCGAACAATTCTGACAGTGTTTGCACAGCACAAGATATATTCAAGTTCTGGCTTATAAATATTCTAAAAGAATATATGATCAAGATAAATTTGAATTTAACAAAAAAAAATTGGGGTTGCTCCTTAGAGCTCAGCGTAGCCAAATGCCCACTGGAGACAAGGCAAAAAGAACTCAATTGTAGTATCTAAGAGATATATTTTAGAGAGGGACTAGTCTTGATCTCTCTTTCCCCCAAATCTAGCATGTATAAACCTAGTAAATATTGGCAATTTGTATATCTGATGCTGATGCTTTGCATAAAATAACCATTCTTCTGATGATTGGACATTCTTATTGTTCAATATCCTTCACCCCGCCTTTTGTGGAGTTTCTCCCAGGCCACCTGCCTCTCAGGATTTCTAGGACTCCTCTGTCTTTTCCTCTTCTTTCTTCCTTGCTCTTCTACACCCCTCAGTTCCTGTGGATTTTTTTGTTTCTTGCTCACAGTATTCCAGCTGCTTCTCTGTTCCAAGTCTTCACCTTTTACCTGTGGGACTTAGGAAAGTTGTGCAATCATTAACCAGATAGACTTTCATTTATTTGGAAATAAGGCAAGCAGTTAGTTGCATAGAGCTTATGGAAGCAAGAGACCCAAAATGGAGCACAAATTCCCCTCCATTTTCTACTGTTATAATTCTACTGAGGCTCTGTCTGCAGACGAACTCATTGAGAATGTGTAGTGGTGGACTTGACAACGGGCTTAGGAGGCCTCCAGTTCTACGAAGTGCAGTTGACAGAGGCCTCTAGCTTCTGTGCTTTGAAATCAACCACCCCATTCACACCAGGGCTGTGCTTCCTATAAGCCTCTCTTGGCCAATGATTGAGTGTGTTAAGAATACTGAGGCAGATTGCACCCTGGAGACACTGGACCCTTCTGATGGCTGGCCTTTGGTTTGAGGATTTCCTGAAGTCTTGCTGAAACTTCCTGAGATTGCAGGGAAGTCTATCATGCTTCTGGACAATTTCTCCTTCTTTTCTCCTTCCCTTGTGCTCAGGCTTGTATCACTGCCTGGCAGCTCCAGCTTTCCCTTGTTCCGTCACCATCTTCTTTTTCTTTCTTTCTTTTCTTGTTTTACATTTGTCTGGTGGTACAACTAAATGCTCTTAGTCGCAGCGCTTGAGACCTTGAGCTGTGGTTTGTAGTGTCTTAGTTGCAGCGTGTGGGCTCTTAGTTGTGGCATGTGGGATCTCGTTCCCTGACCAGCGATCAAACCCCCTACACTGGGAGGCCAGATTCCTAACCACTGGACCACCAGGGAGGTCCCTCCTTTTCTACCACAGAGTTTTCCCCTAATAAAATTCTTATGTATGTCTGCTTCCCAGAGCGCTTAGCCTAACATACTCCCCTAGTAGAAGAACAAGGCTTACAGTCACGTGGGGCCTAAGCCCAGACATTCTCACTAGCGTTTGTTTCTGCCCACATAACCTACATCAAAACAGCTGAATGAAAGTGATCTTATTTGCAAAGGGGCTGGTGGTGGCTGCTAAACAAGCAACTCAGGTGAAGAGTCAATAAAATTTTTATTGAGACGTGATCAGAAAGTCAAACGCTGGGAGACCTTTGCTGAAATTCTACACTTCACTACCCTCACTTGGCATTGTATTTCTCTCTTCTCACATTTCACATAAGAGATAGGATTGAGTGAACAGACGTTGGTTGGGTAAGGTCTGATTCTCTGATCTCTAACAGATTTATTCAACATTGCCTGCATATTTGTGGGAAAAGATTGACTCGGTATTACTAGGAAATGGTCCTGACTCAGAGTCAGAAAGTTGGGAATATTTGGCTTCCTACAAATGATCTGTAAAACTGAGATAAAATTTTTTACTTATCAGATTGCAAATATTTAAAAGATTGATCTCATCCAGTGTTAGTGAGGGGCTAAGGAAATAGGCTACTTCTTTGTACTCGCTCCCTGGAGAAGGAAATGGCAACCCATTTCTGTATTCTTTCCTGGAGAATCCCAAAGACAGAGGATCCAGGGCGGCTATAGTCCACGGGGTTGCAAAGAGTCAGATATGACCGAGCAACTAACACTACTACTTATACTTGGAGTACAAACAAGGTGAAAACCTTTTGTAAGGTTAATTTGTCAGGATCTATCAAAATTAAAGATGCACATAATCTATGGTCCAAGAATCCCATTTTGGAATCTTTTCTACAGAAATGTTTTTACACAGAAATGCAACTATATATGAGGATGCTCCTTGCAGTTTATTATATGATTATTATTATTACTGCAATTACAACACAGGAGGTGATCTAAATGGCCACCAAGATGAAGTTGGTTAAAGAAATTATAGTATATCCACTACATGGAATATTATGCGGCCATTAACAGGGTGCAACTAGTACAGAGGGTGCATTTATGTAAATTAGAAAAAAATGCCCCTCTCCTCTGGTTAAATAAAGCAGATGCTGGGAAGCACACTTTGATGAATAGATCACGGGCTAGATTTTAACTCCCATTTTCCCCCTCTGCCAAATGCTCCTTTGCAATGCTGAATCTGAACAACAGTTAACACTGAATGTTAAAAATAATGAAGCAATGTTTTACATGATAACATGAAAAATTCTCTATGATACTATAACCTCCTCCCCTACAAGAAAGGAAAAAAATATATACATATATAAGAAGTTGGCAAAAGTATTGCTTATTTCTGCATAATGAATTTCCTCCAATCTTAGTGTCTTAAAGAAGCAAATATTTATTATCTTACAGTTTCTGTGGGTCAGGATTCCTCATACAGCTTAACTGGGCCCTCTGGTTCAGGACCTCTAAAGGCTGCTGTCCAGGTGTTGGCCAGGGCTGCAGTCATTTTAAAGTTCAACTGAGAAAGGATCAGCTTCCAAGTTGATGTGGGTTGGTGGCACGACTGAGTTCCTTGTCTGCTGTTGCGTGGAGGGCCTCAGATCCTCCACAGCTGTTGGCTGGAGACCACCCTTAGTTGCCAGATGAACCTCTCCTTAAGGCAACTTGAAACATGGCAGCTGACTTTCCTTAGAGTGAACAAGTGAGTCGAGCCACAGAGAGTGTGAGCAAAATGGACATCGCAGACCTTTCCAGCTGAATTTCAGAAGTGCCATCCATCACTTTTGCAGCATTCTATACTTTAGAAACAAGTCACTAGCTTCCGCCCACACACAGCTGGGAGGGGGTCACGCAAGGCCTTGAATAGCAGGAGTTTGGGTGCATTTGGAAACATTTTAGAATTTGTATACCACAGAATATGCATTGAACTGTAAATATGTAAATAGTTAACTCCAAGGCAGGAAATGGGAGACAATTCTGCTTTTTGAAATATTATTCCAAACAAGGGAAAGTTGTAAGAATATTCCAAGGACCTCCCATATGCAATCTGGGGTTTGCCCAGATTAATCAATTGTTTCCATTTTGCTCCCTTGCTTTATCATTCTTTCTCTCTATGTTCATCTATGTATGCACATTGTCTTTTCTTTCTGAACCATTGAAAAGTTAAGTCAGAAATATAAAGTCCCTTTACCTCTTAATACTTCAGTGTTATTTTCTAAGGACTGAGATATTTCTTATATAACCATGGTAAAATGTTAAAATGAATCAGAAAATTAAACATTAAAACTCTACTATTGCAGAATCCCTGTTCAGTCTATCAAATTTCTAGGACTTTCTTCATAGCTATCTTTTAGTGATCGTGACTGTTTGGTCTCATTTATCCTAGAGTAGGTCCTCAGGCTTTCTGTGTCTTTCTTAACCTTGACATTTTTTTGAAGAGTACAGATCAATTATTTTGTAGAAAATCCTTTAATTTGGATTTGTTTGCTCATAGTTAAATTTAAGTTACATATTTTCTACAAGAATACCACAAAAGTACTATTACCATTAAAAGCACTGTGCTTTTAATAAACATATTATTAAAATTTGCTCCATTTCATTTATTATTATTGAATGACTATTATTTCAATTTGTTGTAATGAAGATGTACTTTTGCATATAAAATGGAATATGGGAAAAAGAGAAACCCTCTTTCTCTATTTTCACCAATTGCACCATGATAAAGGATAGAACATGCTTTGGGTGTTTACAGTGGACACTGACCATGGGTTTATTTATTCTCACTGTCCTTCTGGTCATAGCGTTCTCTTGAATGCTCCAAATAAACAGCCAGGCAGGGGTGGCAGTCATCAGTGAAATGAATAAATACCTTGGAAATGAAGTCTTAACACAGGGAATGACCTACTAATCTTTAATGGCTATGACTGTGATGTGGATTTCAGCTGGGGATGCCAGCAAAAATTCAATTCAGGTTCATGCCAACATTACCTGGCCAATGATAACATTAGTTAGAGATTCAGCTAATCTTCAAAGGACAAGGAGAACTTTCTAATTTTAGCACCAGCATTTATTAGCACTTCAAATGAATGGGTGATTGCTTTAAAACACCCCTGCTAGAAGAATGATAACCAAACTTAGAGCAGCATTTCTTCACAGCAAGTGGAAGAAAGGAAAGAATGGGGTTGAAAGAGGCGGTAATCCCATTAGAGACTGATTCTGAGAACACGTCTCCTTCGAAGATGTGTTGTTTCTCCGTGATCCTCAAATGTCTCAAATAAAGATATTACTGCCATTTATGCCCCGTTTATGAAGTCAGGCTATGGAACCTTGGCCTTCTGAACACAAATCTCTCAGGTAGATGTAACATGACAGATAAGTGGTGTGACTCTTAGTCTTTCTGTACATGAGCACATGGTCTTACAAGGAGGACAGATAAACAAAGTCACTCATGCCTCCACACGTGCCTTATGCTCAGTCTTGTCTCACTCTTCGTGACCCCACGGACTGTAGCCCACCAGGCTCCTCTGCCCATGGGATTTTCCAGGCAAGAATACTGGAGTGGGTTGCCATTACCTTCTCCAGGCGATCTTCCCCACCCAGGGATCGAACCATATCTCCAGTGTCTCCGGCACTGCAGGTGGATTCTTTATCCACTGAGCCATCAGGGAAGCCCCAGAAAGGATGCAACTGGGGAGCAGTAAACCTCTAGATAGCTTTTTGACTTTACAGTTGGAAGGGGCAGCGGGGTCCTTTCTGGAATATTCCCATGCATTTATTTGAACTTGTGCCCCCTCTTGCACCATTTGCCACAGTGATCCAGACCTCAGCCTTGATGCTGCAAACCTCTGCCCATTGGGAGAGCTGCATACTCAGCGTGGCCCGTCTAGCTCTGTCTCACAGTTGTTACTCTCTTTCTCTCTCAAGAACACAGCTCCTAATTTTTTACCTCCATTGACATAACTTCCCAATATTCTCTTCCCCGACTGGCTTAGGGCTTGGACTGGAGCCACTCGACTCACTTTCCACCCCCTTGATTCTCATCTTATTATCAGATTTTCTCCCCTTCTCCTGAACGGGAGGCTTGGGGGAAGGGATTGTTTTGGCTGGAATTTGACAAGGCACAGGTGGTTTTACCAGCTGCAAGTTCTTTAGTTCTTGTTGGCTGCCCACCAACTCTTGGTCTTTTCACAGTTCTTTCAGGGGTGGCGGCGGCGGAGGAGGGGCAGGAAGGGACAGTAGGTCCTTGATGTTGTTGTTCCCCATCAGCAGCTGTCTCAGGTTGGCATTGAGTCCAGAGCGGTCCTTCAGGAAGAGTTGTTTTGTTTTTTTTTCCCCCCAGAATTTTTTTTCCCCCTGGAGACTGGAGAGACCTAAAGGGCACAGCCATAAAAATGGCAGCTCACCCTGCATCTTGGTTGTGTCCCTGCAGAGGCCGAGGGCCACAAGCTCTCCCTTGCACATGTCCTGACTGCCGTCGTGCCTGGCTTCCGGGCACAGATCACTGTCACTTTCAGCCTCAGAAATCCAGGCTTGGACTCAATTACTCACATCTCCTCTGCCTGGCTGGTTGGAGTCCAGTGACACCAGCATCATCTCCCAAAATAGACGAAAATAACCCTCAGCTCCGTTGCTCACATGCCTCTTTTTGAGGAAAGAAAAAAGGAACTTAAAACTTAAAAGCATTTTCCCTTCCTCCTTTTCCTTTCCAAGCATCTTTTTGATAGCAACAATAAAACACTTGAATGTGCCGGTTGACCTCAGTGCCACCCCCGTTCACTGTTCTCTTCTCAGCCTTTTTTATTTTGAAAACATCCATTGACCCCTTTCCTTAGTAAGGTTTCAGGCCCCTGCTCACGTTTCCTTACTTTCCTTCCCGCGAGGCTCTGCTGAGAAAGCTTGGTTCTACACTGTCCTTGATGTGTGTGAGCACTTGCCTCCCCCATTAAGCTGAGCCCCCGTGAAAGGGGACACTAAAATGGCCCTTTATTGGTTAATTCCTCTCCCTCTTCTTTCCTCTGATCCTTCTGCTTCATTTCTCCTGCCCTCCTCCTCCTCGATCGCCTCATCCATCAGATAAACACTGCAATCTTCATGTTGGCCTTTGCCAATTAGAACCTAGGACCACCTAGAAAACCCTCCAGGGATGCGGGGCTGAAGTCCAGTGTGGCTGCGGCAGTAGCTCCAGGGTCTCTGGCATCTCACCCCGCTGCCCCTTCACAGCTGCACAAAGTGCTAATTCCTCTCCCAGCCCCTGACTAAAGCACCTGATCGTTTCCTGGGACTCTAATCCCACCTCTCCAACGTCACCTCTGTCATCCCCACATGCTGTCTTCATCTGTTACCTGATGATTCTGTGTCCTTCCCAGTCCCGACTTGGAAAAGGAAGCTCTGGGAGACACATCCCGCTGTGTGTGTGCATGCAGTCGGGCTCTCCCAGCCTAGCTCACTGGTTCCTGCAGAGTAGAAGCCCATGAGCTGTTTAATAAAGCTTTGTTGATATTCCACCTTTCTCTGTTTGCTTTGCACACAGAGCATTACTTTGAAACCCAAAGAGCCTGGAAGGAGGTGCGGAAATATATTAAGGTGCAAGTGTGGGGGTGTGTTTGTGGATGGTGGGGCAAGGTTAGCAAAGCTAAAATATCAGTAGTGGGGAAGGAGGCGTGAAGAGGAAAGATGGGGAGTTTTCCTGCTTCCCAGATTTTCCAGGGGGAGGACACAGTGGTATCGTTACGTTGGTACGGAAGGATTCCCAGAGCCTCTGCGACACCCATCATCAGATAAGTATAAACACACATTCTAAAGCCCAGCATAAATGAGTTTTAGATTACCCGTTGCTTTGAATTTTCCATACCTCTTTTTTTATCTTCTTCAGCCAGAACAACCAGGAATGGACATTATTTGATTTGGCCAGCACCAGCAATTTTTTTTTTTAAACCATAGCTCTGTTTTATATGTCATTTCAAAGTATCCATCATACTTAGGAGATGCTGCACACACCTGTCAATTGAACAGAGAAAATATGCTTCTTTCCTATTTGTCTCTCTTTGCTTCAAGGACCAGGCAACACTAATCTTCTGCAATATTCTTTTCCCAATAAGAGCTCACATCCAATCTGAATGCTAAATAATGTTGTCACGAGGTTGCATGGGCACTGGTTAAGATCTATGCCCAAACTATAATGAATCTCTCTTCTACATAACTGTGATTGTGGCCAAAATTGGTGAGCAACCCATCCTCAAGGGAGCAGTGGGAGGAGATCAGAATATTGTGTTGGATTCTGTCCTGGACACATCTTCGGCTAGACTCCTGGAGCAGTTTAAATCAAGGGCTGGGCTGAGCAGGCCTGAATGGCTTGCAAATGACAGATTTATGGAGGGAGGCCTAATTAGATCACGGTAATTTGTAGTACGACAGTATCTTTTGCTCAAGATCTCAAAGCAAATGTCTGCCTTGATAGGTGGGCAAAACAAAGACCCACAAATGTCAAGGGAAAGTCTCAATTTCACAAAATAAATCCTTGGACAGCCCGGGATAAGAGTCACACCTCGCATTTGGAAAACATTTTACAGTTTTGCTCTGCATTCACATAATTTTGCCTCCTTTGAGTGGCCCAAGTTCCTGCTGTGAAAGTTAGAGTGGTGGTCGGTGTTTCTCTCATTTTAGAAGAGGGGAAGATGGAGACACTGACCGGCTGAGCGACCTGCCCAAGATCAGAGCCAGTAGTGGGGCTGATTTTTGGATACCCTGTGTGGAGAAATGAAGTGAAGTGACTTTTAGCAGGAAAAGAAGAAGGTCTTGAGATAATGAGATTCTGTTTCTAACAACTTGGCAGAAAGGAGCATGGCTGAGGAATACAAGTCCCAGTGAAGATTCGTCTAGGTCAAAGGCTTAGAATGGATTGCAAACCTGTCTGGGGAGTAGTTTTCCCCTAGTATCCTTGAAAGATTAGTTCCAGGATCCCTGAGGATACCAAATCTGTGGATGCTCAAAGTCTCTTATGTCAAATGGTGTAGGGCTAGCCCACAGTCTATGCACATGCTTTAAATCATATTTCAGTTCAGTTCAGTTCAGTTCAGTCGCTCAGTTGTGTCTGACTCTTTGCGACCCCATGAACCGCAGCACGCCAGGCCTCCCTGTCCATCACCAACTCCCGGAGTCCACCCAAACCCATGTCCATCGAATCAGTGATGCCATCCAACCATCCCATCCTCTGTCGTCCCCTTCTCCTCCTGCCCTCAATCTTTCCCAGCATCAGGGTCTTTTCAAATGAGTCAGCTCTTCGCATCAGGTGGCTAAAGTATTGGAGTTTCAGCTTCAAAATCAGTCCTTCCAAGGAACACACAGGACTGATCTCCTTTAGGAATACCTACTACGATGTAAATACTGTGTAAATCATTATAGACACAATGTATATAATATATAAATAGTTGCCAGCATGAGAAGTTAGGTTTTGCTTTTTGGAAATTTCTGATTTTTTTTTCCAAATAATTTTAACCTTCCAGCTGGTGGAATCTGAAGGTGCGGAATCAACAGATGTGGAGTGCCAACTGTATGCAGAAGACTTGAATGTGTCCATCACGGTGTTGCCTTGCCCCAAAGTGTTATTTTGTGTATACAGCCCTGAGGGGACTGTGTGTGGGGGTGGGGGTGGATGTCATTCATTTTATAGCTGCCGACAGAGGGAGGCAGGATCTAGAGCGGATGGAATTCCTGAGTGTTCTCCCCCTGACCTCTGCTCCATAGGATCACAGTGAGTGACTTGACTTGCCTGATGAGCTTTGTCCATTCCAGGTGACCATTCATTCATCTGAATTCACTGGGAATCCATTTCCTCTTGGTCCCTTCCATCTAAGTTAAAGTGATGATGGATTTTGCCTTCAAGGAGTTTATCTTCCAGTAAGAGGGTTAAAACATGTGCCTCTATAATAAGGAGCAAGGGAGAAGGTGATACCTGAAACCAAAAAGGCTTGTCTTGGTCCCTAGTTTCTATGCTGGCTTGTAATGAGCATCACCTAGGTCTTTTGTAAGGGACAGACTGAGTCTTATCCTTTTGGGTTTCCCCAGTAGGACTTTGCACATGGCCAGTGCTCATAAAAATGTACTGACATCTGGATGATGGGTTCCTCTTCCCATGTGGTTCTTTACGATCTTTTACTGAGAATGGTAACTGACCTACGTCAGTAGTTTTGAGTGTTCATTTTCCTTTCTCATTTCTCTGTCTCTCCATCCTGCCCTCTTTCTGTCTCTCTCTTTGCCTCTCTCACTCACTCACTCTAAATATAAATATTTTGCCATTTGGAGATGGAGCCAATACCCAACATGACTAAAAGCAAATGGCATAATTTGAAGCAACATGGATGGACATAGAGGTGATCATATTAAATGAAGTCAGACAAACATCGTATGATACATGGAATCTTTAAAAAATGATATAAATGAACTTATTTACAAACAGAAATAAACTCAGACATAGAAAACAAAAATGATTATCAGAGGGGCTAGTGGGGTGGGTGATGGAGATAAATTAGGGGTTTGGGATTAACATATACACACACTGCTGCTGCTGCTGCTAAGTCGCTTCAGTCGTGTCCGACTCTGTGCAACCGCATAGATGGCAGCCCACCAGGCTCCTCCGTCCCTGGGATTCTCCATGCAAGGACATTGGAGTGGGTTGCCATATCCTTCTCCAATGTATGAAAGTGAAAAGTGAAAGTGAAGTCGCTCAGTCGTGTCCGACTCTTCGCAGCCCCATGGACTGCAGCCTACCAGGCTCCTCCATCCATGGGATTTTCCAGGCAAGAGTACTGGAGTGGGGTGCCATTGCCTTCTCCAATGCATGACAGTGAAAAGTGAAAGTGAAGTCGCTCAGTCGTGTCCGACTCTTCGCAGCCCCATGGACTGCAGCCTACCAGGCTCCTCCATCCATGGGATCTTCAGGCAAGAGTACTGGAGTGGGTTGCCATTGCCTTCTATGTACACACACTACTATATATAAAATAGATAACCACCAAGGACCTACTATATAGCACAGGGAACTATATGCAATGTCTTGTGATAACATATAATGGAAAAGAATCTGAAAAAGAATATATAGACAGAGTCGCTTTCCTGTATACCTGAAACAACCACAACCTTGTAAATTAACTATACTTCAATAAAAAGTGGTTATGCTTTTTTTAATAAAAGCAAGTGGCAGAATTTTATTTTCTTATATTTGTGTCCCCAGCATATTAGGGCAAATTTTAAATATAGTTTTATACATTTTTAGCAAATCCAAATATCTTCATTCCTAGTGGATAAATGAGAAGAAAAGAGTGAGCTTCTTATTCTCACCAAGGTCACACCACATGGTCCTCAGCCTGGGCTTATCCTGCTGCCTCCTTGGAATTAAACCTGAGTAGGCAGAGAGAGGGTGGAAGGGGACCTGAAGTATCTTGAGACAGTCTCTCCTGACTGTTTCAGCACATGGATTACAACAAAAATCACAAACTGCGGACTTGGCAGATTGTCCCAGAGCAGGAGGGGAATGTGATAGCCTTTTCCAAAGTCAGAGGAGGGATGGGTATTGAATACATCACAACAAATATGTGATATGTCCTGCGAATGATATGAAAAATTAAATACAAAGAAAAGTGAAGATGGAGCTTCTCAAATGACAGAGCTGTGGAGAGGGTGATGGGGGAGGTTGTGACGGAATGGGGGTTGAGGCAGCAGGGGAAATGGGGGGCAGAGTGCTAAATTTGTGAAAAGAAAAACATTGATGCTATGCATAGTCTGAAAGATGACATGTTTCCCTGGTCCAGATGGCAGTTTTTTTAGAGTTTTACTTGCATTTTCTGACTGAACAGACTTTGCTCGGATCCTGTTATTAATGTTAGAACCCGGGGCTGGGGCTCCTGTTTTCTCGCCAAAGCACACTGACCCTGCTGTTCCGATGCAAGGGGGTTCAGAGGCTCAGAGAGCAGCAGCAGCTTGTGCTTCTGGGAAGTGGAAGGCTGGCTCCCAGGCAGCCTGTCCCGCCACTCCATAAAATGGAAGAACCTTGCCTCCCTGTGTGAATCCTCTTTGTGATTAGGAAGACAAATACCTCCACTGAGTTGTCTACGAACAGGTGCTGCAGATGGCTGGACCCTGGTTCTTACAGGCTGTGGCTGGAAGCGAGGGAGGCTATTTTACTCTTGTTCAGCCCTGCTAAGTTGTTAGCTAAGGGTGGGCTCTCAGGAGACAATGAGTTATGTGAAATATAAGTAACGCCGAGGGCAGGAGGAGGGGTTTGCTGCAGACTGCCATGTTAGGTCTCGCTGTGAATCGATGGTGTATTACCTAAAGTTGCTTCTGTGATACAGTCATTGGGCAGCTTCAAAATGGGTCGGGATTCCATTTGCTCTGGAAGAGAATGGTTGGATACTTTTTCTTAGGGAATCCCAGGCAAGGGGGAATTCCTCAGAATCCTTCCTCATCTTGGAATTTGAATCCAAGGGCTATCTTTCTCAGACCAAAGGACTTCTCTGCGTTGTGCTATGCTTAGTCGCTCAGCCGTGTCTGACTCTTTGAGACTCCGTGGAGCCTGCCAGGCTGCATAGGGATTCTCTGTCCATGGGGATTCTCCAGGCGAAAAGACTGGAGTGGGTTGGCATGCCCTCCTCCAGGGGATCTTCCCGACCCAGGGATTCAACCCAGGTCTCCCGCATTGCAGGCAGGTTCTTTACTGTCTGAGCCACCAGGGAAGCCCAGAGAGGCAAAAGAAAGAAGGGGACAAATATTACTTTCCAGATTGTTTTGCTCTTCTTAAGATTTCTAGATAATGATGGCTGACCAATGCCTTTGTTCAGAGTTATCAGCCTGTTAAAAAATCAGAGGCAAAGCTCCCTTTTGGTTTTAGTTGTCACTGATGTCTATTTATAGTCATGGCCAAATGTGACCTCATCCTCTAGGTTCTGCAAGCTCAGCAAAGTGAGGCCAGGTTAGCCTGACCACGGGTCTCTGAGGAGCACCCCAGATGCTGTGGTGTGTCTTGTCAGCAGGGCCAAGGTTTTTCTCTTTCTGCTACGCCTCAAATGCCTCACTGCTCAGCACGTCAGAGAACAAGGTGATGGGAGGAGCCATCTTTGAAATCAGAAAGCAAATGGAAGCTCCTGAGTATGTACAAGAGTTCCTGGACTTTCTTTCTTTTCCTTCCCTTTTTCACTCTCTCCCTTTCTTTCTTCCTTCCATCTTCTGCTTTCCTTTTCCTTTCTTCTTTTCTGTTTTGGAAGAACAGAACCGAGGAAAGAGAAGATGGTGAAGCAATGAAAAACTGGGTATGTCCCTGATGGAAGGGTCTTTGTGACACTGAAGTGTTCCTGGGATTCAAGCAGGACCCTGATTGTTTGTCTTCAGCAGACGGCACATCGGTGATAATGGTGGCTCTTGACTTGTGGGGAGCTCTGGTGGCAGTGAGCCTGATCTCATCTCACAGCCCATTTTGGGGGGCCCCTAGTTCTTCCAGCCAATAATAACTATGTACTGCTCCCTCAGAAGTCAGTTTTTATTCATTTCCTGGAGTTTTTCATCCTTAGTTTCAGAAAAACCGACTTCGCCATAAAGCCAGAGTTTTTCTTTGAAGATCAACTCCATTTCTATGGCATGGTCTACATCATTGAAGTCATGAACATTTTTCCTTCTCTGAATCCGTGAGTCTTCACTAAGCTACTGATGGTTCCAGTGGTCCCTCCTTTCGTATTGCAGTCAATACATACTTTTTATGAATCGTGTGTCTTCCAGTCTACAAGGTCATAGAAATTGTAGGATTTGGTTGAGAAATCCAAGTCAGTTGTTAAAGAAACAGTAGTTCATTCAAGAGTTACGCGTTGATGTGTACAGAGGGGTTACATAATGAGACCTTGTACACAATGGTTTGCTTAGATGTGGTGCCTATCCCCCAGTGAATCAACACAGACTAAAATGTAGGATGCTCAGAGAATCCCATGAAACTTGGGGAAAAACAGCACAGCACTGGGAAGAGCTTTGCAGTGGCTGAGAGGAAGCTAATGATCTTAGCCCCGGGCAGACCATACACGTGCCGCCCTCACCTTCTAGCAGCAAAAACCATATTTAAACCACATTTGTGCCATTGCAAAGATGTATTCTGTAATGGAAGCAACCTTGATTTCAACAGAAGTGTTTAAACTTTAGTTTTTCTAAGACGAGGATAGCCCCAAATAAATCTGAACAAAATCAAGGACTAAAAAACATGGAGTAAGAAAACAGCAGTACAAATATTCCTTTTCTACTAAGGTCCTCATCAGCTAAAATCCCAAGCAGCTTCTTTGATTTCATTTTTGGTAATTGCAACAGAAAATTGCATCTGGACTGACAATGTGTATGCCACGCTTCAGCCCAATGTGCTTACAAATTGCCAAGTTATAGCAAAGCCCCAGCAGAAAGGATGGAGAGTTCTCACAGTAATACTGGCAGACCATTAAGAGCAGTGCCATTTACTGACACTACATCCTAGGAAAAAGAAATGAACTGGAAACTGTACATCAGGGTGATCAGCAATGTCAACTGGGTTCTGATTTTTCTTCTCACCCCCCTCCAAATAATTTGGCTTTCAAAATTGCATCTGCTGCTCTCTCTTTAGCACATACAAAATATATGCAGCATCTCATTGGAATTCTCCTTCTTTCCCCTTCTCCCTGCCTCCTGGAAATGTGTTCCTTTGGAGATGAATCTGGATATTTAACTGAAGCAGTGGAGATAATATTACAGACAAATTGCAATCACCTGTGGGGTAGGGAGGGAAGACTCTACTCTTGCGGGCTGGAATAGAATATTTTAGGAAATATTGAATTCCATGCTGGTTTCCATGTCCCAGTCAGAACTCTCTCAGTTCCCTCAGCCCATCAGTAAATACGTATTTAAAAAAAAAAAAAAAAACTGATTTCAATATTTACCTGAGTGAGACGTGAATATCCCTTAACTCAATAGAACTGACTTTTGTATATTTCAGTGGGTGGGATTAATATATCTCTATAATTATGAAAGACTTAGAATTAGTTGGAGCTAACAGTATGTGTCAGAATGCTCACCATGTCCATTAAGCATCACCTGGGTAAAGAATTAACATTACAGAATGCTCGGGTCAGAGCACGTTCCTCACTCCTAAAAGGGTGGGAAGATGTTCTGGAACACAGAACTTTCAGGGCTTAATCTTGAGCTTTTGCCAACTTCACTTGAAGAATTAGAAGTCTGATCCTCTTCCTGGCAAATATCCAGCAGCAGGATAGACACATTCAGAACACTAAACAGCAATAGCAGGTTTTTGTGTGTATGTGTTGTTTGCTGGTTGGTTGTGTATATGTGGCCATGTCTATATATCTGAGCCAGCTTGAAGAAAAATGCACTGCTTAATCTCAGACAATCACTTGAAACAATTATCAACCAGTTCCCCGGTGGTTTCTAAAATAGAAGTTGTTCGATGCAGATACACTTCTGTTACATGCTGCTCCCTACAAGGGGAACAAGGACTGTTTCTCCCTCTATTTCTTATAATACCTGGCTGATAATGGTTTTTTACTGAAGACAATTTCACTTATTTACACACTGAAAATAATTATACTTAATAATAATAGTTGTCTTCCCTTAATATAGTATTGTTTGTTCTTTTAAAATATTCATGACTACTAGAGTATTAAGTGATCACATAGCAAAAATTCCCACTAAAACAAGAAAACAATAAACACAGCCTACCAAATGGTAAAGAATCCCCCTGCAATGTGAGAGACCTGGGTTCGATCCCTGGATTGGGAAGATCCCCTGGAGGAGGGCATGGCAACCCACTCCAGTATTCTTGCCTGGAGAATCCCCATGGACAGAGGAGTTTGGTGGGCTACAGCCCATAGGGTCACAAAGAGTTGGACACAACTGAGCAACTAAACAGAGCCCAGTGCTTTTAATGTATTCACCACTGTGTAAGAAGTCAATGTCCAATTCTCTAAACAGTGATCCATCAGCCCCATTGTGCTAAAGTGGGTTTCTCTCAATCCCGAGGTCATCTTTGCTCTGCCTCTCCTGACCCTGAGTGGGAAAGTAAGAGTCTCCGGGGCACACCTAATAGCTCCCTGCGGTCAGGCAGCCATGGGAAGGGCAAGTGTACTGAAGCAGCAGAATCAATCCCCGGACTCATTAACCCAGCAGCCTCCCACCCCTTCCACAAGCTCCCCAGCCTCACAGCTTGCCACCACCCTTCCATCTCCCTGACTCAGACTCACCCAAGCCACCTTCAAGGGTCTGTGCACCTGCTCACTACACCACACTTCCCTTCTGGCCCCTTGCAAACGGGCGGCTGGAACTTAAAGAAGCTTTCCCAGAGAAAACTGTCACTTGCCCCCTTACATACACACAGGCACACACACGTGCACATGCATACACAGACATACGCATGCGCTGATAAGATTCCATGAGGGTCAGTGTTGTGGACAGACACCCCTCTGCTCGTAGCTCCAGCCCCCCTTCCCCTCTGCCCTGACTCCCCATGCCTTCCTCTGTCCGAGGATGCCCGGCTGCCTGGCACTCTGAGGCCCGATCGGCCGCTGCCTTCCCTCTCTCCTGCTTGAAAGCCATTGCCTCCATCACGGCTCTGTTTGCCAGCCCTGCACTGTACTTCATTAGGCAGCTCTATTTAATGGCTTCAACAAAAGCCATCATTTTAGCCCAACTGCCTTGACTAAATTAAAATTTCCAATCTCTGTTTTAGTGTTCTGCAACTGATGTATACATAAGCAAAACTGGTCAACATCTGCCAGGGGGTTGGCCAAAAGTTCTGTAAAGATGTACTTCACATTTCTGAAGCATGTGCAAAGTAACAGCGTCCTTATCCTCCCGAGAGCTCTCATGGTTTTACTTCACCATTTGTTCAAACACACTTTAGCCGCATAGAAGCCATGCAGTTGATTCTCCCCTTGGTTGCCATTTTATCTGTAGTGTCATTTTGAGTAATTGGGGTATGGTAGCTGATCAACTTACAGGTTTCTCATTGGCAGAAAGGGACCATGTTGGCACCAAGAAAGAATACGATGGGTCCTCTTGGTGCAGAAGCAAGTGTCCCCCTCTTGCACTTGGCTACCCAAGACCATTAGGAAATAAGCTTAATAAAGCCTCCAAGTGTATATGTCGTCACTCTGCCCAGGCAGAGGGAAGCACCTATGGATGAAACACCACACACCAACATGGAAAGATGGTCAATGTACATATTTAGTCAGTGATCTGTGAAAGTTTTTGAATTAGTTTTTAAAGCTTTGTTAAGACCAGAACGCACAGATGTTGAAAACAAGTTCAGATGTAGCGACAGATGGTATTTGATTATGAAGCAGACTGTTCATATAATACAAAGATGCTACTTCTGCCATACACAAGTAACTGCAGAGAGTGCAGTAGAAATTTTGGAAGGCAGGCGCTTCGAGAGGGTCTTTGTGCAGCAATAACTTTCCCATTTTCCAGCAGTGCTAGAATTGTGATAATTTCCCCCTTTTCTTTTCAATCAGGGCCTCTCTTGGCCCTTCCATGCCCCGCCTGCCACTCCAGCCTCTTTTACTCCAGCCTTCAAAAGTCCTCTCTCCTTTCGGTGAATTGTCTCACCTCGCCATCACGCCTTTCACAACCTCGGTGTCGTTCAGAGAATGCACGGCCTCATCCAAGGCAGGCTCGTGCCCAAAGTTAGGGGAAACTAGGAAGCGGCTGCCAACGTTCCCATCATCTAAGGAAAAAGATTTCATCGCTCATGCTTCGCAATGAGAACTTGACCTTTAAACAGAAGCCAGGTTACAGCTTCTAACGTGCTGCTGCACACGTGCTGAGGTTGCTGCTAGCTCAGCTTGAGACTCAGCTGTCTCTTCTGTACAATGGGGATAACACTGGTCCTTCTGATCTCTTGGGGGAGCCAAGGAGGTCATAGAGGATGCTGGATTGGGAACTTGTCTTGGAAACTAGAAAGTGCTGCTGACAGGCATGTAACTGTCATTGTCAAAGCCTGAGAATGGGAAAGTATGGTATCTGCGGTTGGAAGGAGAAATCACCCTGTGCCTTGGGGATTCTCAATCAGAAATCCACTCTCCTTCCATGTAGGTTCTAGAAAAATGCTACAATATCCAAAATTGAGCTTATTAAATGATGTGAGGCCAGCAGACACCCCGGCTGGAGAGGTGTGCCCTCCAAATGGTTATTTCATTTTGTTAAACCAGGGACTGCGGAGGATCAGTGACGCTGAGCTTGGGGTGCCATCAGATCTGGTCCATGAGAGAACCTTCTCGGCGGAAGTCCTGAGTGTAGAGCCAGGGAACAGACACACTTGGTAAAGAAGAACGTGGATTCAACAGCCTCCATTCCAGACTCCTTTAGAATCCAAGCTTTTAAGGCTAAGTAAGTTACCAGGCCCAGTTTCCAAAGCTTTTCCTGAGTCTATTGCTTTCTTTTCTCAGCACAGGATGCCCGGGTCTGTGTTACAGTGTCGGTGTGGTGGGGGACAGACAGGGCGGTAAGGGCAGTGCAGCCTCGTTTCTGCAGGCTTGTAAGCCCACCGCCCAGCCCTTGCAATCCAAACCTCTTGTTTTGAAGAGCTCACTATGTGCCAAATAATATTTAATAAACACAGATGAGCCATGGAAGATGAGGGAAAGAACCAGCGTGCCAAAATGAGTTGGAGGAGATTTTGAAGGATGGCACTATGGTGGAGTGGGTAGAGAGCCACTCTGGATGGACTCAGGATGGAGGCGGAAGAAGGTACAGGGAGGAGTCGTCAGGTCTCCTCCTGGGGTGAAGGGTGCTATGACAGTATGGCACACGATAGGACAGCATAGAATGCTATGATATTTTACATACAGCACCTGCAAAAAATCTCTTCCTTTTGGCTAGCTTTATTAGTTAGCTGGTTAAAGAAACAGACATGGTTTTAGTGAAGGTAAAGCTGATCGTATATATGTATAACTGACTCACTTTGCTATACACCTGAAACAAACACAGCATTGTTAATCAACTATGCTCCATTATAAAATATTTTTTTAAAAAATGCTGCCAAGACATTGAATTATAATAAATGTCTGGGGTTAGATTAGCCAGTTAAAGAAAGGGATTATATTATCTCTCCAAGTCGCAAATGTATGTTAAAGCTCTCTGCATCTTGACTGCAGATGGGACTGGTGACATAATTTGCAGGGCTCTGACCAGAAGGCAAACGTGTGGCCCTTTGTTTAAAAATGATTAAGAACGTCAGGAGAGTACCAGATGAGCAGCAAAGCAGACATGGCACTCTCCGAAGTGTGGGACCCTGAGTGACCAGGCGGCTTTCACATTTGCGAAGCTGGCCCTTCTGCAGGGGAAAGATGCAGAGGAAACTTTCTCTGATCACCTCCATCTAGAATCTCTGCAGTGCTTGGGAGATTTCTGTGGTTTCGGTATCAATTTATTGAACCCCAAGACACTAAGTGATTATCCAAAATATGGAGGAAAATGGAAAGCAGTGGCCACAGACCGCAGCCTGGGCAAGCCTTGAGAAGTCCTGGGTTTGCTCTCAAAGCCTATCATTAATCAGATTTATGAACTTACCCATGAGAAAGGAATAACCAGGCCTTCCTGCTCCAGGAGTCTCTCAGGGTTGTGCGCTCCCAGAATGACAATATGAATGTCAGAGTGTAAAGTGCAGTGGCTGGCAAGTTGATGCTCTCGGTTCAGGCCATGTGCACTGCGGGGTAGTGGTGGGGAGGTGATCGACTAGTCAGCTGGTCAGGATTGGTGTGGTGTCGTTGCAGGGGCTTCCATAGATAACGCAGTCATAATGGAGGGTGCATTGGTGCTTCAAGCCAGGCTGGTGGATCCTCTCTCTGAATATTTCAATAAATACTACCAATTCCCCAGGCTCTGTAAGAAGAAGCTTTAAGTAAAGCTATGCAAGTTTGTGGACTTCCCAGGTAGCTCAGTGGTAAAGAATCCTGCCAATGCAGGAAACATAGGTTTGATCCCTGGGTCAGGAAGATCCCCTGGAGTAGGAAATGGTGACCCACTCTGGTATTCTTGCCTGGGAAATTCCACAGACAGGGGAGCCTGGCGGACTATAATCTGTGGGGTTGCAAAGAGTCAGACAAGACTGAGCATGTACACAATTGGCTCTTCACCTCCACCCCTTTCCCCCGCAAATCACCATCACTCTGCATTGCTGGTCAGCATCTCTGAGGAAAACATTTCCATCACCTCGCCTGGGACTATCTCTGAAGGAAGGAGATGCAAGTAATTTTTCCAAGTGGGCCTGAGTTGTGTGTCCTGCTCTTGGGGAAAACTGGCTCCATTAAGGGGATAGCACCCGGCTAGTCCATGCCCAAATTTCTGCCCATAGAAACTATGAGATGATGAATCTGTCTTGCTTTAGACCACAAAATATGTGGTAATTTGTTCTACAGCCACGGAAAACCTGTATGTATTGCAATGTTTTATTATTGGATGTAAGAGAAACCACAGAACCGACTCATTGGTAAAGGCCCTCAATGGAAGGACTCATTGGAAGGACTGATGCTGAAGCTGAAGCACCAATAGTTGGGCCACCTGATGCAAAGAACTGACTCATTGGAAAAGACCCTGATGCTGGGAAAGATTGAAGGCAGGAGGAAAAGGGGACAACAGAGGATGAGATGGTTGGACGGCATCACCAACTCAATGGACATGAGTTTGATCAAGCTCTGGGAGTTGGTGATGGACAGGGAAGCCTGGCATGCTGCAAGCCACGGGGTCACAAAGAGTTGGACACGACTGAGTGACTGAACCATGACTGAATTGAACTGAACAGATCAAGATCTTGTTATATGGTTGAATTTCTCCCTCTTCACAGTCATTCCTACAAAGTACTTAAGAAACCTAGCCTATTCCCTGCCCATGTTCCTGGTTGCCAAGCCCTCCTTCAGAGAATCACAGCACTCTGAGCATGTCTAGACAGGACTCTCATAATAGTCACCTCTGCTGCCTCCTGGGCCAGTTTCCCTGGAGCTATAACACCTTAGGCTCCACCAGTTTTTCACAGGAGCAAGTGACCTGGTGCCCACACAACCTACTGGGCAGCAGGATCAACACCACCATTGCTAGTGTGAATTTTTTTTCTATGACTGGGTAACAAACTATCATGCGTTTAGTGGTACAGTGCACACGACAAAGCATACTGCAGACACAAGTCTTCTGCTGCTGCTAAGTCACTTCAGTCGTGTCCTACTCTGTGCGGCCCCATAGATGGCAGCCCACCAGGCTCCCCCATCCTTGGGATTCTCCAGGCAAGAACACTGGAGTGGGTTGCCATTTCCTTCTCCAGTGCATGAGAGTGAAAATTGAAAGGGAAGTCACTCAGTCGCGTTCGACTCTTCATAACCCCATGGACTGCAGCCCACCAGGCCCCTCCGTCCATGGGACTTTCCAGGCAAGAATACTGGAGTTGGGTGCCATTGCCTTCTCTGCAGACACAAGGGGGGCTTTTCAATTAGATATATTTAAATTTAAGTTTTGGATTTCTTGAGCCTCCTACTTACCATCCTAGATAGCATGTTAAAAAGCAGAGATACTGCTTTGCCAACAAAGTCCGTCTAGTCAAGGCTATGGTTTTCCCAGTGGTCTTGTATGGATGTGAGAGTTGGACTATAAAGAAAGCTGAGTGCCAAAGAATTGGTGCTTTTGAACTGTGGTGCTGGAGAAGACTCTTGAGAGTCCCTTGGACTGCAAGGAGATCCAACCAGTTCATCCTAAAGGAGACCAGTCCTGGGTGTTCATTGGAAGGACTGATGCTTGAGGCTGAAATCCAATACTTTGGCCACCTCATGTGAAGAGTTGACTCATTGGAAAAGAGCCTGGTGCTGGGAGGGATTGAGGGCAGGAGGAGAAAGGGAGACAGAGGATGAGATGGCTGGATGGCATCACCAATTCGATGCACATGAGTTTGGGTGAACCCCAGGAGTTGGTGATGGACAGCGAGGCCTGGCGTGCTGCAATTCATGGGGTCACAAAGAGTCAGACGCGACTGAGCAACTGAACGGAACTGAACTGAACTTACCATTGATTATCCTAAAATCAGCATATAGAAGACATGAATTAAAGTTCTTGGAACAAATAAATGAAGCTAAAAAATACTCATGATGACAATGTCATCAAGATGGTGGAAGCCACAGGCTTTGTTCTTCCACAGGAACACCAACTTATCATTACACGGTCCAAAAGCCTTTCAGAAAACTCCAGAAACCACTTACAAAGTCATAGTTATACATGTATCCATCTGTTCACCTGAAACTACCACAACATTGTTAACTGGCTATATCCCAATACAAAATAGAAGGTTTAAAGTTACCAAAAAAAAAAAAAAAGTATGTGGTTATGGACTGAAACTGTTGAGCTCCCGAATATAATGAACATTAACCAAAGACTGTTAAGGTTTAGTAGAGATCACGCAAAACTTCTAAGAGAAGAGCCTTGTGTATCGTAGATAATAACTGTCCACTAAAGCTGCAAAGCATTTCAAAAACTCAGAAAGATGGGAGATACATATCTGTTACAAAAATTGGCTCATTGGTTCTTTCATTTGCTCATTTCACTCTGATCACTGAAAATCAATCTTCATGTATATATTTTTCTTTTTTTTAATTGGAGGATAATGCCTTTACAATGTTGCTTTAGTTTCTGCTGTACAGTAATATGAATCAGCTATATGGATACATATATCCTCTCCCTCTTGAAACACCCTCATTCCACACCTTCATATATATATTTTTAAGGAAGATAAAAGAGTCTGAAATGCTTCTAGAACTCAGAAAAAAATTGAAGTAATTAGCAACACTAATATAAGTGAATGTTACAAAGGCTTTACACTTTAAAAAATAGTTATAGAAGCCCTGGCAAATTGAAGGCCAAGAACAGTGCGGTGTAACAGCTTCATCTCTTGGAAATCAAAAGTGTTAAAGACTTGGAGACTATAGTAGAGACAGGTAGCAGAATGATCCTCTCCATTGATTCGTGGCCTTTAGAAGACAATCTGCAAATTCAACTGCCCAGAGAAAACCACCAAGACTTGCCCTAGTGGAGAAAATGAAAGTGAAAGTCATTCAGTTGTGTCTGACTCTGTGACCTCATGGACTATGCAGTCTAGGGAATTCTCCAGGCCAGAATATTGCAGTGGTTAGCCTTTCCCTTCTCCAGGGGATCTTTCCAACCCAGGGATCGAACCCAGGTCTCCCTCATTGCAGGCAGATTCTTTACCAGCTGAGCCACAAAGGAAGCCCAAGAATACTGGAGTGGATAGCCTATCCCTTTTCCAGGGGATCTTCCTGACCCAGAAATCAAACTGGGATCTCCTGCATTGCAGGAGGATTTTTTACCAGCTAAGCTGCAAGGGAAGCCCCATAGTGGAGAAAGAGAGCCTCACAGAAGCATTGTCAGAGCTTCTGGATGTCTCATCATTTGAGAATCAAGAAAAGTCAAGTGCATTTGGCAGCCTTAGTGAAATGCATGTGTACTGATATGTGTATTTTAAGTTTGAAATTGCTTTATGATTTGGGAACTGATTTATTTATAAAGCCTTGTAAAGTTATAGATAATAAATCACGTTTAGTTACACACGGTGAAAAGTTAATTTTCATAGGAAAAATTTGACACAAATGTATCATCTCAGAGTTTTCATGTGGTAGGAGTCTTGGTATGGGTTAGCTGGGTGCTCTGCTCAGAGTCTTACCAGGCTGAGATCAAAGTGTGGCTAGGACTATAATCTCATGCAAGGCATGAGAGTCTCATCTAAGTGCTCCAGTTGTTGGCAGAATTCTGTTCCCTGCGATCTCAGTACTGAAGGCATTATTCTCTTGCTGGCTGTTGACTAGGGACCATTTTCAACTACTAGAGGCTGCCGTCGGGTCCTTGCCATGTGACCCCCTACAATAGACAGTTCATAACATGGCATTTACTTTTACAAAGCAAGCAGAAAAATCTCTTTTAAGAGCTCACCTAATTAGTCCAAGCACATTCAGGGTAACTCTTTCGATTAACTCATAGTCAACTGCTTAGGGACCATAATTACATCTGCAAAGTACTATTATCTTTGCCATATAATGGAGCCATACAGTGAGAGTGATAACTCATCATATTCATAGGTTCTGCCCACATACAAAGTAGGGAAACTTTACAAGACATGTACACAAGGGACAAGAATCTTAAGGATTGCCCAGATATTGACAACCACATGGAATATAAAGAGAACACAGTCATCTCTAAAGACTAAAGGACTCATAGGAGTTAGGAGGCAGAGGTATAATTCTTTTTAATTTATTTTATTGCGGTTAAGTAGATTTACAATGTTGTATTAATTTTTACTATACAGCAAAGTAATTCATATATATATATACACACATATATATTCTCTTCCATTGTAGTTTACTACAGGATATTGACTATAGTTCTCTGTGTCATATAGTAAGACCCTGCTGTTTATCCATTCTATATATAATAGGCTTCATCTGCTAGTCCCAAACTCCCATTCCTTCCATCCCCTGCCTCTCCTCCCCTCTGGCAACCACAAGTCTATTCTTATTTGTGAGTCTGCTTCTGATATGTACATATGTTCATTTGTGTCAGATTTTACATTGCACATATAAGTGATATTACATGGTATTTGCCTTTGTGTGTCTGACTTCATTTAGTATGATAATCTCTAAGTCCATCTATGTTGCTGAAAATGGCATTATTTCTTTATTTTTTTACTCCTGAGCAATACTCCATTGTGTATATATAGCACATCTTCTTCATCCATTCATCTGTTGATGGACATTTAGGTTGTTCCCATGTCTTGGTTACTGTAAATAATGCTGTTTTGGACATAGCTGTGCATGTATCTTTTTGAATTATAGTATATGCCCAGGAGTGGGGTTGTTGAATCATATGGTAGTTCTATTTTTAGGTTTTTGAGGAACTTCTATGCTGTTTTCCATAGCGGCGGTTCCAGTTTACATTCCCAGCAGGTGCGGTTTTAATGGTGCTTGAGGGAACTCGCAATTGGATAATAGTAGCTGCATGTTGTGGTCTTCCAAGACAGCAAAACTTGGGGTCCTCTAATCCAGAGAAATTCACGACTTCCGGTTTGTATACTCCCATAGTTTTCAGTAATACATTTTCTTCCATGCATTTTATTCTTTCTATTTCTATTGAGGCAAACCTTATTAATATCTGTGGTGTGGGGGGAATTTTTATTTTGAGTGTTTTCAATTTTCCTTCTTTCCCCTGATTCCTAACATGGAATAATTATTGTTTGTAGAGGCAACTCTCAGAATCTCCTTTGCTGTGGAAAATCTAGGTGATGAGCATATGATAGAGAGTATGAAAGAAAGAAACCTGAGGGTTTCATCAACTAGATAAGGTAGCAGGTAAGAACACAAGCTCTGGAGCCAGACAGACAAGGTTTAAATCTCAATTTTTCCCCTTACTAGCTGAGTGGCCTTGGGCAAATCATTTCCTTCTACGTCTGTGTCTTTATGTATGGGATATAATAATGCTATCTTTCTTTGGTGATCTGAAGATTAAATGAGTCGATATATGTGAAGTAGCTGGATCCATTCCTGGGATGCTGTAATTCTATATATGCATTTATTATTCCTTACCATTCACAGAGGGAAGCATTGTAAGAGATTGGGAACGGTGGGAAAATGTTTACACATGGATTTGAGGAAGTTGGAAGCGAAAAGTAGGAGTTGAGTGTGGGTGGGTTTCAGGGAGCTGATGCTGACATGTGGGAGATTTTAGAAGGAGCAGAGATGGAGAAAAAGAAATTTTCACGTTTGTTGTGCTTTAATGTTGCACTTTGTCTTATAGCATATCACTTAGAAATTGTGTAAAGATTTGAAGTGCTATTAATTACTTAATTGTTTCAAGAGAGAATTTATTTAAAGGCACTGCTGGACTTGGAGAAGGCAATGGTAACCCACTCCAGTACTCTTGCCTGGAAAATCCCATGGACGGACGGATGGGCCTGGTGGGCTGTAATCCATGGGGTCACTATGAGTCGGACACGACTGAACGACTTCCCTTTCACGTTTCACTTTCATGCATTGGAGAAGGAAATGGCAACCCACTCCAGTGTTCTTGCCTGGAGAATCCCAGGGATGGGGGAGCCTGGTGGGCTGCTGTCTATGGGGTCGCACAGAGTCAGACACGACTGAAGTAACTTAGCAGCAGTAGCAGCAGCTGGTTAAATTTGAAATTTTTAGCAGACATCTGAGACAAAATTTAAATAGACAGTTGGTTGTAGGAGTCTGAGAGATTACCCAGCTTGAGCCACACATTTGGGAACTGCCTGTGTATAGATGGTCTTCCAGGCCACGAGGCTGAGTAAGATCATTTAGCTATTTTCATTGAGCTATTGTACATACTGGAGAGAAGTCTGATAATAGCTCTTGGGTACCCCTAGTCCCGGAGAAGGCGATGGCATCCCACTCCGGTACTCTTGCCTGGAAAATCCCATGGATGGAGGAGCCTGGTGGGCTGCAGTCCATGGGGTCGCTAGGAGTCGGACACGACTGAGCAACTTCACTTTCACTTTTCACTTCTATGCATTGGAGAAGGAAATGGCAACCCACTCCAGTGTTCTTGCCTGGAGAGTCCCAGGGATGGGGAGCCTGGTGGGCTGCCGTCTATGGGGTCGCACAGAGTTGGACATGACTGAAGAGACTTAGCAGCAGCAGCAGCAGCAGCAGCAGCACCCCTAGTCCTGCTATTGGTTACCTTTATAGCCTTAAATATCATCCTTAAATCTCTAATTCTACTTCTGTCATCATTAGACTGTGAGGGCATTACAGTTGAGGGCATTAATATTCCTACTTCTTCCCTCCCTCCATCTCCCAACTTTGGCCGGTCATGCCTTTGTTTTTACTTTGCCACCGCTGAAAACCTTGACATCCTTCTCTGTAACCACCTTAGAGTTCACTCTCTTAGGTCCATATACTAATCCTCAGTGGTAACAGACAGTAAACAGCATTTATACTATCAAAGTATGTAAGTGTTGGGCATTGCTAAGCCAGGCTGAGTGTCAAGAGCACATTTTCTTCTTGACTGGTTCAAATTATTCATTAACTAAATAGCCATTGACTTCCTGCCTCATCACAGGCAGTTTTAGTTGTCTGCATTATGCAAAACAAGTTGCCTGCCCTCATTAAACTTACCTTCTGGCATGGATTCCATATCACTTGTGGGAGAATGTTTTTAGAGTTCATTCAAAAGTATTCTTTTTTTTAACTCCCTTTTATTTATTTTATCAGCTTTTTGGTCTGATTTCAATATCACTATGCCAGATTTTTTTAGTTATTGTTGGCATAATATATATATTTAAAAAATGCATTATCTTCACATAATTTATCTATTGCTTAAAATCATATTTTATTTTCCCTTAATTTCTCTTTCATAAAATTTTTTCAATTTATTTTTTGATTCTCTTAGAGTTTCCCTTGGTTATTTTCTTTTTTCCTTGTTATGAGATGAAACATAATTTCACTATCATTTCACAAATATTTTTGGTTTCTTACTCATCCTGCCCACCATGCAGAATCTTTCTAACTTTTCTAAAGACATCTTTCTTGCAGCTATTGAGTTCCTGTTCTAACTTAAACTAGTTATACTCTAAGCTTGCTGCACAACTGTCAGCCTGTCTTCCATCTTTATTCCACATCTTCATCTTTTTTTGCTTTTTAGCTTCATTCTGTTTGAATATAGTGCATGTAAATTTTTCAGAAAGACTATATGGAAAATAAGCTTTTCAATCAGCACATATTGGAATCTTTATTCTTATGCTTGTTGATAGTTTGGATTAATACTATTCTAGATTTTCATAGGGCTTCCCTTATGGCTTAGCTGGTAAAGAATCCACCTCCAATGTGATAGACCTGGGTTCCATCCCTGGGTTGGGAAGATCTCCTGGAGAAGGAAAAGGTTCCCCACTCCAGTTTTCTGGCCTGGAGAATTCCATTGACTGTATAGTCCATGGGGTCACAGTCAGATACGACTAAGCGACTTAAAAAAAAAAGTTTTTGTATTGAACATTTGAATAGTGTTTTAGAAAGTAACAAAAAGTTCAAGCCGCAAATAAGAAAAAAAAAAAAAACCATTTAGGCAGTGGGAACATCAGTGCAAATGTACTGAGACATGAACTGACAGTGGATATATTGGAAACTACAGGAAATTCAATATTGTAGGGACATAAAGGGCAAGAATTAGAGGGAAGGGATTTCCCTGGAAGTCTAGTAGTTAAGAATTCACCTTCCAATGCAGGGTCAGTTCAGTCGCTCAGTTGTGTCTGACTCTTTGCAACCCCATGAACTGCAGCATGCCAGGCTTCAGTGTCCATCACCAACTCCTGGAGTTTACTCAAACTCGTGTCCATTGACATGGTGATGCCATCCAACCATCTCATCCTCTGTTGTCCCCTTCTCCTCCTGCCTTCAATCTTTCCCAGCATCAGGGTCTTTTCAAATGAGTCAGCTCTTCGCATCAGGTGGCCAAAGTATTGGAGTTTCAGTTTCAACATCAGTCTTTCCAGTGAACACCCAGGACTGATCTCCTTTAGGATGGACTAGTTGGATCTCCTTGCAGTCCAAGGGACTCTCAAGAGGCTTCTCCAACACCACAGTTCAAAAACATCAATTCTTCTGTGCTCAGATTTCTTTATAGTCCAAATCTCACATCCATACATGACTACTGGAAAAACCATAGATTTGACCAGATGGACGTTTGTTGGCAAATAATGTCTCTGCTTTTTAATATGCTGTCTAAGTTGGTCATAACTTTTCTTCCAAGGAGCAAGCGTCTTTTAATTTCATGGCTGCAGTCACCATCTGCAGTGATTTTGGAATCCCCCTAAAATAAAGTCTGACACTGTTTCCACTGTTTCCCCATTTATTTGCCATGAAGTGATGGGATTGGATGCCATGATCTTAGTTTTCTGAATGTTGAGCTTTAAGCCAACTTTTTCACTCTCCTCTTTCACTTTCATTAAGAGGCTCTTTATTTCCTCTTTGCATTCTGCCATAAGGATGGTGTCATCTGCATATCTGAAGTTATTGATATTTCTCCCGGCAATCTTGATTCCAGCTTCCTCCAGCCCAGCGTTTCTCGTGATGTACTCTACATATAAGTTAAATAAGCAGGGTGACAATATAGAGCCTTGACGTACTCCTTTTCCTATTTGGGACCAGTCTGTTGTCCCATGTCCAGCTCTAACTGTTGCTTCCTGACCTGCATATAGGTTTCTCAAGAGGCAGGTCAGGTGGTCTGGTATTCCCATCTCTTTCAGAATTTTCTGCAGTTTGTGGTGATCCACACAGTCAAAGGTTTTGGCATAGTCAGTAAGGCAGTAGTAGATGTTTTTCTGGAACTCTCTTGATTTTTTGATGGATGTTGGCAATTTGATCTCTGGTTCCTCTGCCTTTTCTAAAACCAGTTTGAACATCTGGAAGTTCATGGTTCATGTATTGTTGAAGCCTGGCTTGGAGAATTTTGAGCATTACTTTACAAGCATGTGAGATGAGTGCAATTGTGCGGTAGTTTGAGCACGCTTTGGCATTGCCTTTGCAATGCAGGGTATGCAGGTTCAATCCCTGCTCAGGGAACTAAGATCCTACATGCAGCAGAGCAACTAGCTGGTGTGTGGTAACTGAGGTCTGCCACAGCTAAATATGAATAAATATTGGGAGAAAAAGAAGAATTAGAGGGAAGGGAAGAAGCAGTGGGAAATACAGCCAAAGGAAAAGGTAGGGGTGATATCCTAAGGGGTCTTATCTGCCACGCTAAGAGGATTGGCTATAATCCTGAAGTGAAAGGGAGCCCCAGATTAGTGATAATCTGGGAAATACCAGTGATGTGATATAGAAAGATTGATTGCTTACAACAGTGGTTTGGAGGATTGCCATGAGATTGGAAGAAAGGGGCGCAACACAAAAGAAGCTTTCATGATAGCAGGAACGGAGAGCTGGGGAAGGAACCAGGGACAGATCATAAGGGGTGTGAAGAGCCACGCTAAAAAATCTGAACTCTATTCTGGAGCAATGGTGAAACTGTAGATGTTGAAAAGAGGGGCAGATGAGTGCTTCCAAAAAATCACTCTGCACACAGTACAGGAGAATGAATGCATGTTGGGGTGGAAACACCCGGTGTAAAAATGCCACTCCTGATATTGTTTCCTTCTTGCCAATGTAGAACCAGAGATCAGAGTTGATGGGGACCTGAGTTAAGAATTGCGTCTAGAGGGACTTCCCTGGTGATCCAGTCGTTAAGAATCCACCTTCCAATGCAGGGGATGTGGGTTCAATCCCTGGTCATTCCACATGCCTCAGGGCAACTGACTCCACGTGCCACAAGCACTGAGAATGCATGCTCTGGAGTCCATGTGGCACAGCTAGAAAGAAGTCCACATGCTGCAACTAAGACTCGATACAGTCCAAAAAATAAAGTATTAAAAAAAAAAAAAAAAGAGCTGCACCTAGGGAGAAGTGAATGGATTTGAGTGGTATATGGAATGTGAATGGACGGCCATATAATGGTTGATGAGATGTGGGACTTGAGAGAAGAAAGACAGAAGACTTCTGGGTTCTTGGCTTGGGCTAGTAGATGAGTGGATGATGATACCATTCACTGAAGAAAAGACATTTTTGGGGAAGGATGTTATAATCAGGGATAGAGCAGATCAGTCAAGAGTGACACTTCTCTCCTTAAATATAATGTGCTTTTATCTGTCGTGTGTGTGTGCTAAATTGCTTCAGTCATGTCTGACTCTGTGCAATCCTATGGATTATAGCCCACCAGACTCCTCTGTCCATGGGATTCTCCAGGTAAGAATACTGGAGTGGATTGCCATGCCCTCATGCAGGGGATCTTCCCAGCCCTTGTCTCTTACATCTCTCCTGCATTGGCATGTAGGTTCTCTGCCGCTAGCACCACCTGGGAAGCTGTCAGGTGAAGAAAATAATAACAGCTGCATGTTTTTCCTCCCCCAGTGTAATGGAGTATCCTCACCATCACAACCTCCTCTTTTGGAAATTCCCTCCCTCTGGCTACCTGACTCCAGGGCCCCAGTCTTCTCTGCTGTCAAATGCTACCTGGTTCCTCCAAACTCAAGGCCTGCCTGTTTTTGCCCTAGAGTACAGCCTCCTCTAGGATAAGAACTACGCCTATTTTACTCATCACTGTTTCCACGAAGCCCAGAACAAATGTTTGTTGACGGAATGAAAGAGAAGAACGCCTGAAGATCGGTTGGCTGTGACCTCAGAGGTGCTCTGCCCCCGACAACTCTCAGCAGCTGTTTGAGAAGTTGTGGAGCTAATTCCCAGACAGCAGCTTACCACAGGCCATGTGGGGACCACGGCACATAGTTCAGGCGAAACTGAAGCCTCAAGGCCTCTGGGATGCACCAATTCAAGTTCTGAATTGGGGAAGCCACAGTTGCTGCTGGCTCAGTCTGGGTAGCAACCAGCAAGAGGCTTGCAATTTTGCCTAGAGATGAAGAAGCGCTTTC
The DNA here is from genome assembly GCF_032405125.1 of Capricornis sumatraensis. Taxonomy (NCBI): domain Eukaryota; kingdom Metazoa; phylum Chordata; class Mammalia; order Artiodactyla; family Bovidae; genus Capricornis; species Capricornis sumatraensis. The sequence goes on from NC_091082.1 coordinate 76,758,362, forward strand.
TTCAGGCATGTTTGCGTTTTGTAGACCGTGAGCTCCTGGTCTTATCCATGCCTTCCCTGAACCAAGCTGAGTGTTGGGCATATAGAAAGTGAAAGTGAAGTCATTCAGTTGTGTCTGACTCTTTGTGACCCCATGAACTGTAGCTTACCAGGCTCCTCCATCCATGAGATTTTCCAGGCAAGAGTACTGGGGTGGGTTGCGATTTCCTTCTCCAGAGGATCTTCTCAACCCAGGGATCGAACCCAGGTCTCCTGCATTGCAGGCAGATGCTTTACCATCTGAGCTATCAGGGAAGTCCATTGGGCGTATAAGGTGCACTCAATACATATAAGTTAAATAAGCAAATGTATACATTGAGACAGAGATACTGATTTGCACCTTATCATGTTGTTTAAGAAAAATTTCTTTTGAAATCATTTAAAATTTTGAAGGCAATAAAGCTATAAAAATTTCAAATAATAAAAAGAATATGCAATGAAAATGAAAGCTATCCTGCATTTTTCTCTTGAATTCCAAGTATCTCTTATCTATCATTTATCTGTATCTATTGAATCTATTTTCTATCAATCATCTATCATATCTATCATCTTCTATCTATCAATCATCTATGTATCTCTCTACCTAGCTATCATCTTTTTATACTGTTCATGGGGTTCTGAAGGCAAGAATGCTGAAGTGGTTTGCCACTCCCTTCTCCAGTGGACCATGTTTTGTACTTTGGCCACCTGATGTGAAGAGCCAACTCATTAGAAAAGCCCCTGAGGCTGGGAAAGATTGAAGGCAGGAGGAGAAGGGGACGTCAGAGGATAAGATGGTTGGATGGCATCACCGACTCAATGGACGCGAGTTTGAGCAAGCTCCAGGAGTTGGTGATGAACAGGGAAGCCTGGCGTGCTGCAGTGCTTGGGGTTGCTAAGAGTCGGACTGAGTGACTGAACAGCAACAACGTCTATCATCTGTCTCTTTTCTATCTAATCTGCCTCTCTCTGGTACAGATGGGTCCAGAACATTCAGAATCTAGCAGTAATAAGACATTTTCTTTTATAACGTGCCCCAGCACCCATCCAGTAGAGCTGGCTGGACATTTAAACTTGATTACCTGAGGGTACTCTCTCTCTCCCTTGAGGTCGATCAAGGGCTTATCCAGTAAGATTGAGGATAGACCTTAGGTCTTCAGTTGCTTCTGCTTCTGTACTCAGTTCTTCTTGCTTATAACACTAGTGGCTCCTAAGGCAGGTGGGTCTCCTGGGGCATCTCTGCTGCTATGACAAGCATGGTTGCAGATGTGCCTGCTTCTGTCTTCAGCACTCTATGCTTAGCGCTCTGTCCTCCACGGGCAGCCATGTAGCAATTCCATCCATCCTTTCGCTTCAGGGAAGCGACTTTCTCATCTCCTCACCCAAACCCTAAGTTCACATCGCCTCTGAGTCATCAGAGCATGGAGTTGACCTACATCCGTTGCTTCCCCTTATGACAGAAAAGACTCCATCCTTTTTCTGGGGGGTGGAGATAGTGCTATCAACCCATAGATTGATGGTTAAAGGCATGTAAATTCCCCTGGGATAAATGAACCAAGTTCAAGAATATAAAGACCTGATTGCCCTTAAAGGGAAAGGAAGAAAATTCGCTTCCTCATTCTTCTCCTCTTCCCTCTTCATCTCCCTTTCGGATCAGTACACCAGAAGGTCATCAGTGAAGTTTTCAATTACTCATTCTATTAGATACATAGATAAATGTAATTTTAAATACAAGTGGGATTATATGACTTACTGTATTTCATCAAGTCTAAGAGTCGGACTGAGTGACTGAACAGCAACAAAGTCTATCATCTGTCTATTTTCTATCTAATCTGCCTCTCAATCATGTCAATTGTAAGACATGCCGTCATTTTATGTTTTACTGAGAAGGAAAAAATGCTACCTATTATAATTATTAGACCCATGGTTGTATGATGCCTCACAATGTCAGAAGTGTTGAAATGTGAATGACATGATTTTAGAATTAACAGAATATAGTACTACATTACTCTGCTCCTACACTTTTTGGTTAGTAATTTGCCTTTGAGAATTTTCAGTGTCAATATATAAAGATTTATCTCATTTAAAAAAGCACTTTATAGTATCCCATATAAGAATATAAAGTAATTTACTTTTAAAAACATAAAACAATTTGTTTGATCATTCATATACTGAGGTTTTATTTTGTGCATTTGAAAATAATATTTTAATGAAGATTCTTATACCTTTAATATATTTTGTGAACATTTTTGGTTGTTAGATATAGAATATTAGATTGTGTTAAATTTTGACAATTACTGTCAATTTGTCCTCTTAAAAAGAACTATCTTTAATCCTGCAATAATGTTTGAGAGTATCCATTTTCCCATGTACTTGTCAAAACTGGATGATAATAATATTATTTTTCTAATCTAATTGACAAAAATGGTACTATTTTTACATTTGTATTTCTCTGATTTCCAATGAAGTTAAGCATATTTTGACTACACTAAAGCCTTTGACTGTGTGGATCACAACAAACTGTGGAAAATTCTTCAAGAGATGGGAATACAAGACCACCTCACCTGCCTCCTGAGAAATCTGTATGCAGGTCAAGAAGCAACAGCTAGAACTGAACATGGAACAAAAGACTGGTTCCAAATCAGGAAAGGAGTACGTCAAGGCTCTATATTGTCCCCTTTCCTATTTAACTTCTATGCAGAGTACATCATGTGAAATGCTGGACTGGATGAAGCACAAGCTGAAATCAAGATTACCAGAAGAAATATCAATAGCCTCAGATACGCAGATGACACCACCCTTATGGCAGAAAGCAAAGAGGAACTAAAGAGTCTCTTGATGAAAGTGAAAGAGGAGAGTGAAAAAAGCTGGGTTAAAACTCAACATTCAAAAAACTAAGATCATGGCATCCAGTCCCATCACTTCTTGGCAAATAGATGAGGAAACAATGAAAACAGTGACAGACTATTTTCTTGGGCTCCAAAATCACTGCAGATGGTGACTGCAGCCATGAGATTAATAAAAGACGCTTGCTCCTTGGAAGAAAAGCTGTGACCAATCTAGACAGCATGTTGAAAAGCAGAGACATTATTTTGCCAAAGATCTGTCTAGTCAAAGCTGTGGTTTTTCCAGTAGTCATGTATGGATGTGAGAGTTGGACTTTAAAGAAAGTGGAGCACCGAAGAATTGATGCTTCTGAACTGTGGTGTTGGAGAAGACTCTTGAGAGTCCCATGGACTGCAAGGAGATCCAACCAGTCCATCCTAAAGGAAATCAGTCCTAAAGGAATATTCATTGGAAGGGCTGATCCTAAAGCTAAAACTCCAATACTCTGGCCACCTGATGCGGAGGGCTGACTCCTTGGAAAAGACCCTGATGCTGGGAAAGATTGAAGGCAGGAGGATAAGGGGACAACAGAGGATGAGATGGTTGGATGGCATCACAAACTCAATGGACATGAGTTTGAGCAAGCTCCAGGAGCTGGTGATGGACAGGGAAGCCTGCTGTGTTGCAGTCCATGGGGTTGCAAAGAGTTGGACATGACTGAGCGACTGAACTGATACCGAAAAGCATATTTTCAGATATTCATTAGCTACTTTCATTTCTTCTCTGGTATTTTGACAATTCATGATCTTTGATCATTTTACCAAGAGTGGTACAATTTATTAATTCATTTATAGATTTTTTAAATATAGTAAGGCTAATAGTCTATGTGTATATGTATGTATTTTCTCTTTTCCCATGCTTTTTTGGTTATTATTTCTGAAACGTAATTTTTTAACTCTTTTATTTAATGAAAGCACCTTTAAGTCCTACAGTGCCTTACAACTTCAAAAGTTTTGCACACGATTCCATATAATCCCACAACTCCTCTTAAATCCCCTACCCTTTTACTGTCCTTCCCCGCTCCGCTCACCTCTGGTAACCACTAGTTCTCTGTATCTGTGAGTCACCTTCTTTTTTGTTATATTTACTAGCTTGTCATGTTTTTTAGATTCTGTATACAATATTTGTCTTTCTCTGTCTGACTTATTTCATTTAGCATAATCCATTCCAAATCCTTCCAAGTTACTACAAATGGCAAAATTCCATTTTTGTTTTTTATGGCTGAATAATACACACACACACTCCATCTTCTTTATCTATTCTTTATCCATTTGTGAGATGTGACTTTATCTAACCGTATCTTTTATTTTACTTCTTTATGGCTTCTGGGTTTTGTGTTGCTTAAAATATCTTCCAAACAGTAAGATGGTAAAATTATTTTCCCAGAATGTTCACGTGTGTGTTATGTGTGTGTGTCCGCACATGTATTGGTGCACATTGTATTTGGGTGAATATGTTTTCAAACTTTTATCTATCAGTATTTTATTTTTGCATGTGTTATAAGATGGGACTCTAACTTTGATTTTTCCATATCATTAGCAAATTTTCCCAATGCTATTTGTTGAATCATTTATCTTTTCCTCTTGATTTGAAATTGGTCTTTATTGTAGACCAAATTCCTATGCTTCTATATGTCTGTTCCTGGATTTTCTAATTTTCTTTCTTGAACTATTTTTTTCAATCCTTGTGTTAATAGCAGACTATTTAATTACTGTAAACTTTAAATTTTGTTTCTGTGTCTATTGGTGCAAGCCATAGAAAAAATAGATAGAAATATACTTTAATTTTCAAAATATTTATTGAATGTCCTCTATGTCCTTGTCTCTGAGTGCACCTAACAACTGTACTACACCTTAATATAATTTTAATAGTTTTTAAAATTGATATTTTTTTGTTTTTGAATACTTTCTCAGCTTTCTTTTTTACTAGCATTTCCTTTTTCAGGTGAACTTTAAAATTGTTTAAGTTCCATTAACAGTCATCTAAATTTGATTGAGACTGCATTAGTTTATAGAGTAAATTGACTGCATTAATTTACAAAATGTTGAGCAAATTAGAAAAAATAAGAATTTGGATCTTTCTGTTCAAAATGTTATCTTATCTTTATGTTCCCCCAGTTTCCTTTTTTTATAAATGAGGATAATAGTACAAACACCTCTGAAAATTTCTGACATTAAAGAAATCATTTAGATAATTCATCTCACATTATAAGAACTTAATAAATGTTTTTTACATTATTATCATTAGTATTTTTATCATTATTGTCTGACTCAGTTTTTTAAGGTCTTCTATAAGTCTTCTTTAAGCTGTTATAATGGCTTCCCTAGTAGCTCGGTTGGTAAAGAATCTGCCTGCAATGCAAGAGACCTGGGTTCGATTTCTGGGTCGGGGAGATCCCCTGGAGAAGGAAATGGCAACCGACTCCAGTACTTTTGCCTGGAGAATTCCATGGACGGAGGAGCCTGGAGGGCTACAGTCTATGGGATCGCAAAGAGTCAGACATGACTGCACGACTAACTTTCTTTATTATGTCTTTGTAGTACCATTTTTAGCTTTATCCCTAATATTTTATAAGTTTAGTGTTACTTTATTTCCATTTTTTGTTCTAGTTGTTTATTGTTTACAAATAGAAAAATAATTGAAATACGTGTTAATTGGCCACATACTTACTGAGTGTCCTCTGTAGTCACTTCCCATTCCTTTCTCAAATCCAACTCTGGTGATATTGGGAATTACCAAGAGTGGAGAAACAGAGGCCAGATTCAGGGGTTACTGTGTGACTTCCTCTCAAAGCTGATGGATTTTCACTCCAAAATCAAACACAATTATGCTTTCAATGCTCAGTTGTTCATATCAATCTTCCCTCTACTCAGATCATGTACATTGGAAAAATGACTGTATTGCATATGGAAGTCATTATTGCTGTCAGAACCTTTGAAGATTGGCTTATACAAAATACACATTTGACCATCTATTCTGCATATAGCGATGTATCTAAAGGTTAGGAAGCAAGTTTATTCTGAGACACCTGGGAGAACTCAGGATACCCAACAGGGTGATATAGTTTGGTGGATTCCAGCCATTCTCAGAAAGCTAAGAGAGGAAGTGGCTAAGGGTTACATAGTCTACTACAATTTTTAGATGCGATATTTTCAAACAAGAGATAGTGTTGGAACTCTAGGTAGAACACAGCAGCTGAGGCTATATGAGTCTGAAAGAATATCACCCCTCCTCGGAACAAACTAACCAGAAGATTTATCAGTTAGTTTACTGGGTAACCAAGTTACATCATTAATATCAACGGAAGAATACAATGGCCTCTATGTTGTGTAGGTTAAAAATCTCCCCAAACAAAGGTCTCCACATGGAAATTCTTTGTTGGCAGTGTCCAGGTTTAGAAAGCAGTCACACAACTGCAGATTTACTTATACGCTTGCATTCTTTCAAATGTCAGTGGAGCTCACTCAGTTTATACTCAGATCATTTAGAAGTGAATATTGCTGTTCAGAACATTGCTTAACCTTTTCTTCTCTCTATTCATTCTGATGGGGATGGTATCCCCTCAAGTGTCATTGGCTTGATTCCATTATGTCAAATGTATGCAGCAGAGAAAGGGGATACACCAGCAGCTGGAGTTGCCGAGCGGAAGGAAGGAGACTAAAATGTATTAATCCCATTTTAAGCAACAGGCACTGTGTTAAATGCTTTCAGATACAATACCACACTTAATCCTCATGGCTGTCTTGCAGGGAGAGCATTGTTATGATTATTTTCACATAGGAAGAAACTGAGGCCCAGACAAATTAAGCTTTGAGCCAGGGTCTATTTAACTCCAAAATCCATGGGTCAGAAGTACCAGTTTATTCTCAGTTCCAGTTAGAACTGTTAGACTTAGGCCGGGTCTTTAGGAATTCTCAAGATTTGTGTAATGTTGAAGCCAAAGATGATTCCAAATGAGTTGGAGCTTCCCATTTAGCAGTGTGTTTCTTTATTGGCAAAATATTCTATCAAACTCTCTCCTGATGGGCAAGTCAGACATTTTCCAACAGAATGAAGACCTAAAGATATCATGGGAATGCTGCTCTCTTGCTCTTTCAGCTTCAGAATCTACTCCTTGGAACCAGGTCGTGGACTCGTAGGACTTTCCATCTACAAATTTGCTTAGTGAGCTCAGCTCAGATGAACAGGGCTGAGGAAGCTGTAGGCAGACAGAATTAGTGATAATTCTTTCCCATAATACTGCACTCCATTCTTCTAACATACCTCAAGTGCATGCCCTCGGCCAAAACAGATCTGGCAAGAGGGAGATTAACAATGATGACAAAAATAGTCCCTGACTTGATAAAACAAATATCAACTGGGGCAGGGGACAAGACCTGCCCATAACCAACCTTGGGATCTGATATGCTCTTCATGAGGACAGGATTGCACCATCTTAAGTATTTCACCTCATGCTAACTCTGAAGTTAGACCTTCTATCGCTGCCCTTGAACTCAGTCAATATTTGCAAACTGCGGGGGGGAGGGGAAGAGGATACAGATCAGCAAGAGGGGTAAATGTAAAATATTCTGAAATAACTTTTTTGGTTTCCTATAAGCTCACAACTCTCCATTCATTGATCTTTCAGAACTGAATTTCAGAAGTGGGGTTACTAGGGTAGATGTTTCATGTGATGTAGTGTGTATTGTGGAGTGGGAGGTGGCGGGGGCGGGCGGGGGGATGGCGGGTGTTAGAGGTAAATTTTCATTGAATAAAATGTGGCTTTGTCTGGGTCTGGGCTCCATAATTTCCTCTCAAGATAAAGATGAGCTCATTTGAACCTATCCGCCTTTAGATCAGTAAACACTCTGCATGGGTCAGATTCCAGTCCTGGACCCTGGGCTCTTGCACTTCGGGAGCCCATTGATTTTCCCTTTCCTGAGTCTTTAGGGTGAGAGGTCAAGGCAGGTGGGGGTGAGGGTGGCCTAGATTTCCTTTGCCTTCCAGCTCTGCCTCTAAACATGCTCTGCTCAAGTTTCCAATTCCCAGAAGTGGGAGCATCACATCTCACTAAGTCCAGAGGAAGTTTCCACAACTGAATGTACATTGTTTACCATCCTCTTCATTCCCCTATTTTGCCCTCTACCCAGGCTTATAGTATGATTTTGTGCCATCTGTTTTTCTTTTGGCCTCTTCACATGGCATGTGGGATCTTAGTTCCCTGATCAGTGATTGAATCATCCCTCCCCCACCCACCCCCCCAACCCTTGCCCTGGAAGCATAGAGTCTTAACCACTGAGCCACCAGGAAAGCCCTGTGCCATCTGTTTCATAAGATAATTTCTGATCACTCACCCTCAACTCTGATCTTCCTAAATAAAATTCCCCTGTCTTTCTTGTTTCCTTCTCATACATGGTAGGGAACTGCAAACCCATTATCACACTGACCCAAGGAAAGCACAGCATATGCTTTGTGTGTATTTGATGCCTCCCTCCCATCTATAGCACCCACATCCACATAGCACCCACACCCACATACCACCTGGAGCAGGCTCCTTTTGAGGATGGGTGCAGAGCTCACTCCGTGTGTGTACCCTGCTTGCTTCCTTTTCCAGATGCTCAGTTGGGGTGGATTTGGGCTGCTAAGTTGAAGGAAAAAAATAAAAAGGAATAAGGCACCAGTGGTGCATTTAAACATATCAATAACCACCCTGTGGGGACACTCATGGCTCCCACTACTCAAGGTTAGCTATATATCTTCCATTCTGACTTCCTCCTCCTCTTCTTGTCTATGGAGCACCTTCTGAACCAGGCACTTCATACAACACATCTCATTTACTCCTCCGTTTGAGAGGTAGGTGTTATTTCATGAAAGAACTAATGATGATTCAAAAAGACTAAAAACCTAACAAGTTATGGATTAGACTTTGGATGCAGGCTTGTCCGGCCCTGTGTCTGTGCTTTCTTCAGGAGCCCGAGACAGCTGAGGCGAGCTAGGCAGTGCAGACTGCCCACTTGAGAGCAGAACAAGATGGAGTCGGGGGAAGGCTGAGGCAGCATGAGGGCAGGACCTCCGTTCCCCTCAGAAGGAAGCTCTCGCATGCCCTCCGTGCTTTTGTCTTGGTACGTATGAATCCTACAAACAGAAGCTGTATTTGCTCACTGAAAAAAACTCCAACACTACAGAAATCTATAAAGTAAATGTGACAATTAAGCCCTCACTTTAAGGCTTGTTTGCCCATTTCTACTCCTGGAAAGTAGCATCTACTATGGTGGTGTGTGCATGTGTGTGTGTGTGCACACATGTGTGTGTATGTGCCCATATGAACTTTGTAGATAAAGATACATCAACTGAAAAAATAAACCAAAATGGAGTTATGTTACATGTCATTTCCTATATTTATTTATGAACCCCAGTAACATAGTGTGGATAACTTTCCATTCACTACAAAGCTATTCCTCATCTTTAAACTTTTAGTGGCTGCATAATATTCTATAGACCATGAAATCAAAATTCAAATCTTACAACTGAAAGCACAAACAAAACTTTGCGAAAACACAGAATAGCTTTTGTACAATTGTGGTGATGTATTCGGTTCAGTTCAATTTCTCAGTCATGTCCGACTCTTTGTGACCCATGGACTGCAGCATGACAGGCGTCCCTGTCTATCACCAACTCCCGGAGCTTGCTCAAAACTCATGTCCATTGAATCAGTGATACCATCCAATCATCTCATCCTCTGCCATCCCCTTCTCCTCCTGCATTCAACCTTTCCCAGCATCAGGGTCTTCTCAAATGAGTCAGTTCTTCGCATCAGGTGGCCAAAGTATTGGAGTTTCAGCTTCAGCATCAGTCCTTCCAATGAATATTCAGGGATGATTTCCTTTAGGATTGATGGGTTTGTTCTCCTTGCAGTCCAATGAATTTTCAAGAGTCTTCTCCAGCACCACAGATCAAAAGCATCAATTCTTTAGCACTCAGCTTTCTTTATGGTCCAAATATTACATCCATACATGACTACAGAAAAACCATAGCCTTGATTATATGTACCTTTGTTGGCAAAGTAATGTCTCTACTTTTTAATACACTGTCTAGATTGGTCATAGCTTTTCTTCCAAGGAGCTAGAGCACATTAGGTAACATGTTAGGGAAATAGTTACTCCTGGGGTCAGTTAGGTTCCACTGACAGACATAAAGTAACAAAATTTAACAGTTTACCTTGTGATCGATATTTAATTTGTCTACCTTTTTCTATTATGACATACGAACTTGCAGTGCATATTCCTGAACATGTCACATAAAATTTAGACATATTAACTGAGGTTTTCCCAGCTGCACACCAGTATCTGTGACTTGCCCTTATTCAGTCACCCACAAACACTGCTTCTAGAAGGGATTCATGGGGCAAATGCAGAGAACTAAGAATCAAGGTTTTAGAATTTTAAAATAGGTTCTTAAAACTCAGTGTGAGATGATAGTCTTGAAAGTTAAGGCTTTTAATTTTCCAGAGCCTGACTTTTTGTGATAGAAAAGGGTGTTTTCAGTCTCAAAACTTAAGCCAAAGGGATCAAGGCATAAAGCCTCATCCTCAACAAAGAACAGACTGATAACAGATGAGGAGCCAGCCTGGCCCACCATCACTGGTTGGAAGACATTTTCCTGGTCCAGAGGACAAAATGGCTAGAGAAGAAGGACTTAATCAGACCTTCCCTACAATGGGGCCCTGTACTTTCTATCTCGGGCTGAGCTTGTGATTTGGGTGGAGGAGACAGAACAGCCAAATACGTTTGGAGTGTAGAAGAAAGGCTTTGTATCTGTGTGCTGCCTGGCACCTAGAATATAGTAGCCTTGCATCTAGACTACAGTAGCCATGCAGAAATTCCTGGGCCAACAAGGCATGACTGCTGGAGGGTTCAGAGTTTTTGAGCACCAGGGACAGAGAGCATAGACCTCTGATAGGCTCGAGGAGAGACTCCAACATTCCTGTGTCCAGACCACTGGAGAAAATGCATGGGGAGGAAAGTGAGCCAGTGAAGGCCTGAGGATGCCTTAGCGTAAACTGGTATGAACGCTGCAGGATAGAAGCCTAATGTAGTAATGGCCATGTTAGCAACCAAAGCATGATGCCCTGATGACACCTTGCAATCCAATTCGCAGGACTCCTTGCTTGAGGATCAGAGGACCTGGCACTATTAGACATCAACCAAGAACCAGAAGACTCCTTGTTAACACCCAAGTGCTTAGATGCCACCCTATGAATAAAGGAGCAGAAAGGGATGAAACTTCATCTGAAAAGGTTGAGTACACCTGAAAGTGATTAGGTTATTTTCTATCATTAGAAAAAAAAGGAGCTTGAGGAAGAGATTAAGTTGAGTTGTAGGAAAAACACAAAAACACTCAGGGCTTCCCTGGTGGCTCAGACAGTAAAGAATCTGCCTTCAATACAGGAGACCTGGGTTTGATTCCTGGGTTGGGAAGATCCCCTGGAGAAGAGAATGGCTATCCACTCCAGTATTCTTGTCAGAGAATTTAATGGACGAGGAACCTGGCAGGCTACAGTCCATCGGGTCACGAAGAGTTGGACACAACTGAATGACTAACACTACACTATAGAAAAAAAATCACACATTTGAACCTCACTGAATATGTGCCTTTGTGATCCCTGTCCGCTTATATGTTCAATTATTTCCATAATGTTGATTGCTAGATGTGGAATTGATGAGGCAAAAGCATACACATTTTTAAAAAGTAAGAATATTGCCAAATCTCTCTCCAAGTTCTAAGCAATGGCAGTTCTCATGAGCTTCACCAGATGGCCTTGGGTCAGTGCTGGCCAAGTCAATACTTCCTTAGAGCCTGATATCTTATCCTTTCCTCTTACAATATAAACAAATAAGCTCTAATTTTAAGTCAATTTTCTAGAAAATGAAAAAGTCATGATTTCTTTTAGGCGGAAGAAAGAGCCTATCTTTAATTAGCATTACTTTTTTGGATTTCTTTTCCATTTTAAGTTCTTTTAAAAATAATTATTGACTTCTTTCACCAGTGTTTTATAGTTTTCTATATATAGATCTTTAGTTTCTTTAGGTAGATATATTCCTAAGTATTTTATTCTTTTTGTTGCAATGGTGAACGGAATTGTTTCCTTAATTTCTTTTTCTACTTTCTCATTATTAGTGTATAGGGATGCAAGGGATTTCTGTGTGTTGATTTTATATCCTGCAACTTTACTATAGTCATTGATTAGCGCTAGTAATTTTCTGGTGGAGTCTTTAGGGTTTTCTATGTAGAGAATTATGTCATCTGCAAACAGTGAGAGTTTTACGTCTTGTTTTCCAATTTGGATTCCTTTTATTTCTTTTTCTGCTCTGACTGCTGTGGCCAAAACTTCCAGAACTATGTTGAATAGTAGTGGTGAAAGTGGGCACCCTTGTCTTGTTCCTGACTTTAGGGGAAACACTTTCAATTTTTCACCATTGAGGATAGATGGAGAAATATACCATGTTCATGGATTGGAAGAATCAATATATTGAAAGTGAGTATACTACCCAAAGCAATCTACAGATTCAATGCAATCCCTATCAAACTACCAGTGGTATTTTTCACAGAGCTAGAACAAATAATTTCACAATTTGTATGGAAATACAAAAAACCTCGAATAGTCAAAGCAATCTTGAGAAAGAAGAATGGAACTGGAGGAATCAACCTGCCAGACTTCAGGCTCTATTACAAAGCCACAGTCATCAAGACAGTATGGTACTGGCACAAAGACAGAAATATAGATCAATGGAACAAAATAGAAAGCCCAGAAATAAATCCACACACCTATGGACACCTTATCTTCGACAAAGGAGGCAAGAATATACAATGGATTAAAGACAATCTCTTTAACAAGTGGTGTTGGGAAAACTGGTCAACTACTTGTAAAAGAATGAAACTAAAAAATTATTGATGAAAATTTTTAAAGCTCTACTAGATGAATTTGACTTTTTCTAAAGACTTGGAATTCCAAAAAGGCATATTAAAATAAGACACAGTCTCTGAATTAGGCAACCTGGCAAGCTAACATGGCTGAAAGAGCAAAGGCTACTTGGCCCTAGTAAAAGAAAAACTTAGCTGACAGCCCCAATAAGATATATTTGTTTTCATTGTCACTAGAAGGTAGAAAAAACAAATCAACACATCAATAAACTTTTTTCTGCTTTTCACCCAGAAAATCAGTAAGTCTGGGTCTTCCTTCATCTCAGTTTGTCACAAGCCCCGCTTGTTTATAGTACAGTGTTTTTTTCTATATTGGTGGATTAGAATTGTTTATATTTTTACTTAAGATTTTTGCATTTGTATCAATAAATGTGTTAATTCATAAAAAAATTGGGATATATATGTGTATATATAGGTGTCTGAACTATTGATCTAATATTTTAGATATTTGATAGAATTCTACAATGCTGGGTGCCTTTGGAGGAGAGGAGATTGCATTTGTTTTTATTTTGTTTTTTGAGCAAGTTTTTCAATTTCTTTTAGGATCTCAGTTCTATTAGGTTTTTTTCTACTTCTAGTGTAAACTTTGATACTTTCTTTTTGTTTAGAAATGCATCCACCTCATGAAGATTTCTCATATATATAACTATAATGTTGATTCTACAAATTCTTGGATATTGAGTGGAGAAAAGACATAAATAATACTCAGTTGATAATGGATATATTATTCACAGTTTTTTCTAGAATGCACAGGTATTTTTTCTAGAATACCAGTACTCAGAGGCACATGCCCATACCATGCTTGAGTGCATGCTCATTTACCTTCCTCTGTGTTGGACTTCAAGACTCTCTTGCTCACTTTCAGTTGCTAAGTGGTGAACAGGCATTTAAATAAAATGTTTCTTCTGGTTACCAAGAGCTTTCATGTTGTGAATAATTGGAAATTGGACCATTGATTTTTGAAATTATTTCCTAACAGGTCAAGGGTAATGACAATAACAAGAAATCCATGCCTCCCATTTTCATGGTCTAGAGCTACTCACACCAAGGAATTTCCAATACCAGCAAAGCACAGAGTACTATTTGCACAAGCACTGGGGAAAACCCAGTGCTTTCTCCACCAGCAGATTTATTTGCAGAGACACAGGCATTTTTTCCAGGGAGGCTGCCAAACTATCTCCTGAGCCTGTCTAGCTAGCACCTGGGCCACTCAGCAGGGGGCTTTGCAAATAATACCCTCCCCTTTGCCAGGGTAAAGACAGCCTAAGTGATTGTTTCAGCCTGTTATGGCACCTTAATCTTTCTAAGCTGCTCCACTCCTATTCTGGGGCGTACCCAAGCATGGCTGGCTGGAGGTGGGGCCACAGTGGCTAGAGGCCTGAGGCTGAGGGCAAGGGCCCCAGGAAATAGTAGGCCTGGGAAGAAATTTTTAGTTCCTGGAGAATTTCTGTGTTCTTCAAAATCTGAATGTCCTGGGAAGCTGCCATGGGTCTGGGTATAGTTCTCAGATCACAATTTAAAACAGTATGGCAGGATGACAAAAGCCACTGGCTAGGGGAGAAGAAAGGGGACTAAATGCATGTGCCTGGCAGGCTCTGTGCTGTTTCTTTGGTGTAAAAATAATCTCTATTTTTGAAGGTTTGCTAAAACTCACATAAAGCTACTATTTTTTAATGTTCACCTAATCATTCATCCTTGAAGATCTCTTACTTTACTTGATGAGTATTGTGTTGTTGTTTAGCAGAGAACTCCTTTATTTTTTTTTAACCTTTTAAAAAAGATGTTTACTATTGTATTGTAAAATATACATAAAATATAATTTACCTTTTTAGCTGTTCTTAAGTGTAAGATCAGTGACAACTGATTTTGGTTCTGCAACAAACAGAACAAACAACAACAAGCAGACAACAGTCACAAGTTTTGTAAATATCATCACCATCCACTTCTGGAACTCTTTTGTCTTCCCCATCTGAAACCTCATACGCATTAAACAATAGCTCTATATTCCCTTCTGTTATCCCCTGGCAACCACCATCCTACTTTCTCTTTGAATTTGATTACTTTTAGAACCTCAAACAAGTAGAATCACACAGCCTTTGTGTTTTTGTAACTGGCTTATTGTACTTAGCATGATGTCTTCAAGATATTTCCATGCTACAGCTTGTATCAGAATTGTCTTCCTTTTTAAGGCTGAGTAATATTCCACTGTGTGTAAATACCACATTTTAAAAATCGATTTATCTAAAAGAGGACAATTAGTTTGATTACACCTCTACGATTATTTTTGTTTTTTCATTGATTGACTTTATCAATAAACACATATTTTAAAAATCTTTATATTGTAGTTCATTAGCAGTGTTGTGTTAGTTTCCTGTGTACATCAAAGTGATTTGGTTATGAGAGTGAAAAAGTTGGCTTAAAGCTCAACATTCAGAAAACAAAGATCATGGCATCTGGTCCCATCACTTCATGGAGAAACAGTGGAAACAGTGTCAGACTATTTTTTGGGGCTCCAAAATCACTGCAGATGGTGACTGCAGCCATGAAATTAAAGGACGCTTACTCCTTGGAAGAAAAGTTATGACCAACCTAGATAGCATATTGAAAAGCAGAGACATTACTTTGCCAACAAAGGTCCGTCTAGTCAAGGCTATGGTTTTTCCTGTGGTCGTGTATGGATGTGAGAGTTGGACTGTGAAGAAAGCTGAGCACCGAAGAATTGATGCTTTTGAACTGTTGTGTTGGAGAAGACTCTTGAGAGTCCCATGGACTGCAAGGAGATCCAACCAGTCCATTCTGAAGGAGATCAGCCCTGGGATTTCTTTGGAAGGAATGATGCTAAAGCTGAAACTCCAGTACTTTGGCCACCTCATCCGAAGAGTTGACTCATTGGAAAAGACTCTGATGCTGGGAAGGATTGGGGGTGGGAGGAGAAGGGGACGACAGAGGATGAGATGGCTGGATGGCATCACTGACTCAATGGACGTGAGTCTGAGTGAACTCTGGGAGTTGGTGATGGACAGGGAGGCCTGGCGTGCTGCAGTTCATGGGGTTGCAAAGAGTCGGACACGACTGAGAGACTAAACTGACTGATACATGTATCTATTGTATTTCAAATTCTTTTTCTATTTCAATACAGAATATTGAGCAGAGTTCTCTGTGCTATACAGTAGATCCTTGTTGGTTATCTATTTTAAATATAGCAGTGTGTACATGTCAATCCCAAACTCCCGATCTATCCTTCACCCACCTTCCTCCAGAACCACATGTTCATGGAACTTTTTTTTTTAAATGAAAGTTTGACAGAACTTATTGAATTTAATATTCACGTTCATACTTAGAGACTTATTCTATCATATTTGATGAGATCTTTGTTGCTTGAAACAGAGAACATCTTTTAAAAAAGTGAACAGTTTATTGCACCCCAGTATAAAGATAAAAATTCTTTGGTTAAAAGAGATCTTGATTTGGTGGCCCCTGAGGTAGTACCACATTACCCTAGAGATCTTGGGAATAAAAGTCACTGAGTTAAATTCTCTTTAAAATCTATTCAGCACTAGGTAATTTCCTCTCTAACCAGAAAAACAAACCAATGTCCAGTGGAGAAGAGTCCCTCCTTCTGAATGATTTTGGAGACACTTGAAAGGACTCAGTGACCACAGGCAGGAAAGTGGTCAAGGGACTCAATGACCACAAGTTCCGGAAAAAGAAGCAGGATGCCCTGACAGATGATACTGCATTCAGGCAGGGTGTAGCTATGAGTGACATTGTTCAAAGATGTGGCCTTGTGTTTGGTGGGGAAGACCGCCAACCCTTAATTGCTGGGGTGTTTTCAGCCCCAAAATGAAAATGTAAAAAGTATTCCTGTGCACCATATATCTTTTAATACCTATACCACTGGAAGAGAAACACACCAAGTTAGTGATTTCTTCATGTTACGTCTAGTAGATATCTCAGTCCCCTTGAACAGAGCAAGGGCTGGGGCCACACGAGAGCATTACATGCTTGACAAGTGCTGAGACACTTACTGAAGGACGAGTGATCATGAACAGAGGGAAAAAGATCCAGCCACCCTTGACCAACTTCAGAATTTTGCTCTTGCCTTGCCCTGTAAGTTAATTTCCCTTTCTTTTTTTTATAAAATAATCTTTTAAAGTTTATTTTTTTGGCAGTGGTGGTCTTTGTTGCTCTGTCCAGGCTTTCTCTAGTTGCGGTGAGCAGGGGCTACTCTTCATTTCGGTGCACCGACTTCTCATTGCAGTCCCTTGTTGCGGAGCACAGCTCTAGGCATGTGGGCTTCAGGAGTTGTGGTTCCTGGGCTCTAGAGCACAAGCTCAATAGTTGTGGACAACAAGCTTAGCTGCTCCACGACATGTGGGATCTTCATGGACCAGGGATCAAACCAGTGTCCCTTACATTACAAGGTGGATACTTAACCATTGGGCCACAGGGGAAGCCCCCTAAATTCCCTTTCTTGAAGGACAGGGAAGCCTGGTGTACTGCAGTCCATGGAGTCACAAAAAGTCAGACATGATTGAGCAACTGAACAACAACAACACGAGAAGCAAAAACATTTTAGCAAACTTTTTTTTTTGGTATGTAGAAATCCTTCAGAGAAAGTCAGCATGGTAGCTACACTGACTCTAAGAATCCTTTAGCCTTCTAGACACCAAAGAGAAAGTTTACCCTTTAGATATTTTTACCCCAGAGTCTTGACCCTCCCTCCAAAGGGTTATTGCTTGTGAAAGGGGGCAGTGGGTGTGTGGAACCTTTTTTTTTTTTTTTTCTAGTAATCTTTCACAACTTTGTATAGATATCATACCAGCTGTTTTCCTTTACAAATCCTTCTCTTGTATTTTATGCCTTCAGGAGCTATCATAGATCCCAGAACTTGGCAACGCACAGCAAATATTTGATGTTTTCCTATGACCTTGTTTTCAGAGACATCTGTCTCTCACTTTAGCATATGTGAATAAACTGTAAAAATGTGAGGATTTTTAGCTGCTAGTCTTTAAGAAAAACTTATCATTTATGATAATGAATGGAGATACCAATGAATAAAATCAACCTTTTCTTTATTATTACTTGGTGAAACCTAAACCTCCAAGTATAGCAAGGGTACTGGCAGGCATTGAGACAGACATATATGGAAATAGTTCTGTGAACAGGGTTCAGATCAAAGTTAAGAATAGTGGTATCAATGCATATTACTCTGGGTCAGTGCCATCAGATGGAGTCACAAAAGCAATAAGTTGAAGCTACAGTTTACACGAACCTCCTATCAGAAAACATTACCACCTACTGTAACTTCTTAGTGATTTAGTCAGATTATCCAATCTGATTTAAAGAAGATTGGTGTTAAGTAAGGACCAGAAGATGGAAGTCATTTCATTATATTACCGCAAATGCCTTCTCCTGTTCAAGAGCAGTTAGAAGAGAGCTGAGGGTGAGAGGTGGGGTGGGAGGAGCAGAGAGTGGGGGGAAGCATTCCTTTCTTTCTCCAATCAGGGAATAAATATTTTGGCACAGAAGGCCACAGGCATGCTCTTTGGCACAATTTAATTAGGAAGGCTGGAATTTAAATTTCTGCCATTGATAGAGAAAAGAGCTAAAAATGGAAAATACCATTACCATTTCATAGCTTTTCAGTTGGCACTGATTCTAAGCACTTCTCATGACAATAGAGTCAAAATATAAAGCTTTTTCACTGAGGGGAAGAGCAAAAGGAGATATCTCAGAAATGGAGAAGACTCAGTGTACAGTAATATGGTGGGCAGAAAGGGAGGTGCCGCTGTGAGTGACACTTAATAGGGTCATTGTCAAGTGGGCAAATGAGTTCTGATGATTCCTCAGGCTTTTGATTTGAAGATAAAGGAGACATGATTTTAAACTAAAGCAAAAGAGAAAGAAAGTTTTCCAAAGCCATATAACCAATGTTTTTAGTATGAATCATGCCACCATTCTTGTCCAAAGGAACATTTCAGAAAGGTTTTAAATCTACATTAGGATGTAGTTCTGAGTTCAACCAGAGTAGAAAGAATACAAGCTCTCACTCCCCATATTTCAAATAACATATTTGCCATTTTGTGATTTGGGGAACATCTTTCCTTGTTCTTCAAATCATGAGACATTAACAACTGAACTGCATTTATTAGATCACAACACTGTTTGAATCCAAAACTTACATTGTTTATAAATTCTGAGGGTTAAATTTAAATTTGTGAGAAGAGGTTTCAGACAGAAATCTAGCCATTTACTACAAATGTCTGAAGTAAAAAAAAGACCATTTCTATGAGTTGCGTGTAACGATCCTAGGTTTGTATGCTTAAGAATTGTAAAAAAGGAAAATTCCAGGGAATTCCCTGGCAGTTTAGTAGTTAGGCCTCCTCACTTTGGGTACCAAGGGCACAGGTTCAATCCCTGGTCAGGGAACTAATATCTTGCAAGTACATGACCAAAAATAACAAACAAAAAAATAAATTGCCCAACTGGCAGGAGGAGGAAAACGCCATAACTGATATTACAGTCACAACTAGCCTGCTGCCCTAGAATTGGACACAGGTCCAAAAACTAAGTGTCCCATGTTTAAAAGAAATCAAATGGCACTGAGCTTGTAATGTATATTTTATTTTGCACAAGCTTGCATATATACTGCACATACATTCAGTTTAAGAGGAGATGGAAGGCACACAAGGCAATTGGACTACTGTATCCTTTCAGTGGTACAAAGCAAAAGGTAAAAGTCTGCAGAGTGTACAAAAGCTTAAACACACAAAGTGAAACCCCCTTCCCACCCTCCCCCCAACACATTTTTTTTCCTGTTTTAAAATTTAGTAGCTGCCAAACTAATTTTTTTTTTACTTTTACTTTAAAATCAATTGTCTACTGCACCTTTTTATTTATTTTTTAATATGGACAGGGAGTCTCATTGTTTTTTTTATCATATCAATTAATATTACAGTACATCCTTGGTAATACAAAATTGTACACCTTCATCAAATAAATTAGGATAAATTAAACCAATAAATTATGCAAAGTCTTCAGAACAATAGACAACAACAAAAATCCACAATTGAAATTGCCTCTAGCTAAAAAAAAAAAAAAAATCAAAAATTGACTTTATCAGTTCAGTTATTGTACTATATTCAAATCAAAGGGTCTTTATTACAAAAAAAAGAGCTTAATAATGCTATTTACAACATATTGCTAAATAATATAAAGGCAGTGTTTTGTCACGGTTTATACTATATACATATGAGAAATGGCTGGGACAATATTGGGGGAAGCCAGGACCTTTGATTCTTCTGTGTATTGCTGAGACCAACCCCAAATACATTTGCTTTTCGAATTCTAATTTTGAAGTGGTAATATACAATTTAAAAATGCTTTTCCCCCCTATGGAGAGGATTCAAATATTTTAAAAAACAAAGAATGAATCCATTTTCACAAAAAAGGGCCACTCTGTTCGCCTTTTCTGCTCATGCGCATGTTTGTGCATTTTCGGGGTGTCAGTTTTGAGAGAGGGCTCAGCTGAAAAGACTCAAAGTCCAGTTGCTCCCAGATTCTGTTATATTTCTAGAAGGATACTTATAAGAAGATGCAAAGGTTAAATACCAGTTTTGATCCCAGCTCTGAAAACGAGCATTTTAGCTTTAGTCTTATAGGTGGTTTACAACCAACAGGTCTACAGAAAACAAAACTGCACTTCCTTCAATGTCACATGTAAGTGCAATACGGTAACTGCTTACTCATAGAAACCAGTTACGTTCTTTTAAGGGGAGCTTTTTGAAAACAATGCTTCTTATAATTTGCAAACACGGAGTCTGTACCAGAACGAAACATTTGTACTATTCACACCAATAAAGAGTCTATAATATACATGGCAAAGAGATTCTGCTCTGTCCTCACACGCACACGCCTTCTCTCAGGGGATTCTGTAAACCACTTTTTCTTTGATGAATTTATGATTGCTTCTGGGGAACATCCTAATTTGAAAGCCCCCAACTCTTTAGCTTTACGACTTAATATTAACCTATATGTGTATGCATGTATGTGTGTGTGGGGGGGGAGGGGGATTACATACTTACTGTCTTCATGTACACAGAAAAGAAATTTCATAAATTTACAGAAACTGCATTACCCTTGCCCTTGACATCTGATGAAAGAGACTCTTATCTTTTAAAAGTAGAGAGCAGGATTTTCAAGAATGCTTTCAACTGTCTATACAGTCACCGAAGTGTTCCTAATAAATTCAACAGATGTTGTGAGAATGTAGTTATTTATTAAAATCTCATGTCTTACGTAACAACAGCCATGAGGTTAAATATTTACATTGCTTTATAAAAGTTCCCCATTGCTTTAGTGTTTTTGTTTTGCTTTTTTTTTGTTGTTTTTAACATTTTTTAAAATGATATTCACCCACATCCCTAGCACAGCAACAATGAATTGGCAAACATAAAACACTTTAATGGAATAATACTTGGAGGCACAAAGCAAACTTCGGGAATATGTGGGTGAACATTTCCTTAAATAATTACTACATTCTACCATCTTCCACGTTGTTTTACCAGTTAAAGTGAAATGTCCTCATTAAACAGCCAGAGATACAGTAAGAATTAAATGTTTTGTTGTTGCAAATAGAACATTCTTTTGACAAAACATAACAAATGCCTAAAATAGGTCCTTAAATCTAGGTAGGAAAAGGTAAGCTTTCCACTTCACACGCATATATATATGTCTATTTTTACATGTGTGTATATGTGTGTATGTGTTTATGTTCACACATCTGCACACACATATATAGCACATGGTATGAAATATTGCTTCTATACTACTTTTCGTTAGGCTAAGAAAACACAAGATTTGCACCACAGTTACAAAAAATTGGCTTCTACAAGAATTTTCAAAACTCGAATGCTGCTCAAACAATTGAGGAAAAAATAATTTGCGGTATCAAACTGTTCTAAAAATTCTCTTCTCAAAAACGTATTCTCCCGCTTTGTTTTTAAAAAGACACAAAATATGCATAGCTATCAACGTTATGTCAAACAGCCAGAAAAAAAATCTAGTGTTTATTGCAGCTGTAGTAATTGGAAATAAAGTCAAAAAGATGAAATCGAAAGCCACAGAAGGCACAAGAACAATTGTACTTGTGGGAAAAAAGTGGGATTTTTGAAGGATTTTTAAAAATCCCCCCGCTGGTGCATTTAGGTCTAGGCACAGACTATAACCTCAAGTGTAGATGCAAAAATATTTGGGGTTAGCAGAAAATAAGTGGAAATGTGGTACTTCAACATGGACTTTAGACTTTGTTTCCCTTTGTAAACTGTCCCTAGTCCTTCACCCTCCCACCGGAGAAAGCGAACTTTCTCCCAAGTTGCCAATTTTTATGTGGTGAGAGTTGAATGAAGATTGGAAAGATGGTGATTTTAAAAAACCTGTTAAATAGGCATTTTGAGAGACAGGCTTTTGCCATTTTCCAATGCACTGGGAGGCATAAGATTTTATGGTGGTGAAAGAAAAAGAATCATCTAAAAGCAAAATGATCAAGTTCTGTTTCCAGGACAATGAGGTGAGTTTCTACTCACGCTGCAATTTCTACTCTGAAACAATTTCTATGCCTCAGTGAACATTGAGAGGATATTATTGTGGATAAGCACATCAACATTTGGTTGTGAATACACACTTTTGCTTAATTTGTCTATTTAAATTAGAAAGGCAGGGGAGAATAATACTAAAAATCTAAATATGTCTGGAATCAATACTAAATTTGCCCCAGATCAGGAAGATACTAGCAATCTGTCTTGATAGGTGAATACATTACAGTTTTGCCTTTTGCCTTGCAAATGGCAATACAATGGTGATGTGAATTCCAAGGAACAGCAAAAAGAGCCAGTTGTATACTGATGTGAACAACGAATGTCATACTCTTGGGCGTGAAGCAAGGCGAAAGAGTGTGACCACAAGTTGAGATTGCTTCTCTACTTTGTGCTGATTGGATTTTTTTTTTTTTTTTTTTTGGTTTGCATTATATTCCAATGTGATGATTATCTGAACATTTTTTTTTTCCTAAACAAGCCAGAACAAGAACATATTGGCTCCGATGGGCCTGTGTACGCTGTGTAGGAGCCTCCGAGCTGGGGGATGGGTTCAGTTGTGCAGGGAGGCTGGGGCGTGCCAGGCCTAAGCTGCTGCCCTCCGTCCACACCGTGAGAGGCTGTCTCCCCTGAATGACGCAGGCATCACAGGACCACACTGTTTAATTTAAAGTCAGCAGGTTTTAAAGCTTTGTGCTGACAATAATTGCCTTCATACATTCCTGTCCATCAGCAGAATTTATAAATGATGTTAAAATACAGCGATTGGGTCAGCTAGTCTCATGGGTCAACCGACATTCTTCAAAGTCAAATGTCATTTTTATAAAAATCAAGGAAAAAATGGTATTTATGTTATACATAATCTAAATACCAGGGTTTTCTTTTTTTTCTTTTACTGTGTCATTTTAGAAGATGTAGATCAAATTACTGAAGGGGAGGGAGGGTTCTGGAAAACACTATTAGAATAAAAAAGGAATTCTTACTGCCTCTGCACACAAAACCCATCCAAGAAAACAAGTGTGAATGCCATATGGCTTTTTAAAAGCAAGTATGGAAACGTTGTACACTTTTGAAAAACTGGAAAAAGAAAAGAGAAAGAAAAAAAGAGGAGAACCATTGAAGAAAGCATGAGATAGCAGCTAGCTTTCTTATGTGTGCTGAAATTGTGTCTTTTGGGTTAACTCCCAAACTCTCCTATTCTATACACTCTTGTCATGTTTTGGTCAGTTACTAGCTTCTGAGTTAGAAGAGACTTTATCAATTGCTTTAAAACACTGTACCTAAAATCAAAACACTTTAAATTAGACTGTCACCACTTTGAATATCCATCAGGGTAGGTAGTGTGGAAATGTATAGGAAAATAGGTCATTCTCAAATGTACTCCTCTCAGGAGGGGAAGATCCAGTCAGCTAGCAGCTGTCAACAAACTTCTAGTATAGGCAGGAACTTTATGGTCAAGTTAGGATGTCCTTTATTCCTTACCATAGAAAGGAATTCAGAAAATAGTGTTTTTCGAAAAAAAAAATTTTTTTTTTGTTAAATATTAAACAGACATGATAATTCTTCTAAAGCATATAAACAAAGTTTTGCAAAGAATAAAATTGAAACTTATGTGCCTTTTTATATCTTAAGCAAGATATACAGAAAATAATAACACATTATAGGGGTTTTCCTGTACGAAGAATGATAGGTACTCACTTACTACCAAGAAGAACCTATTGCAAAATTCTAAGAGGTGACTAGAAACCACATGAATTTCCAGTCTCACCTTGAAAAGTCAGTTTTGTATAAAATTGCTCTGCCTCCAAAAGAAACTAGTTTGGGGTGTTTGCCATTTCTCTGAGGAAAAACTTGACAGTTAGTGATCATGTTTTCTTTTTAAAATGTGGCCTTTTGGGGTACTTTTGAAAAGTGAGCTGTTGATCTGCCACCGGCATTATTTTCAAACGTGTGATAAAAAGCTACTTACTGAGTTCAAACCAAGCAAAATATTTAAGTTTATCAAGTGGTTTCATTCAGTTTTCTGACCTTCTCAGCAGTAAACACAAGAGACGCATCACTGACTGCGGAGTTGTGCTTTGTCACGGGTCTCCCTCCGCCAACCGCCATTTGCAACAAACCATGAATCCAGCAGACGCATTTTAAACAAATGCCCGTCCTTGCTAATATAGACTTTACACACGTCAACATTCTTTTTTTCCCTGATAATTAAGCCTATTTTAAGTCTCCAAATGTTAAGGGCCTTGGGCAAAAGTAAACTAAAGGCGGCAGGAAAAGAATCATCCCCGTTGCAATTGAAAACAGAAGAAAATGAGAGAAAGACGATGGAGGAGGAATTACCAGCTGATTTCATAACATATCCATGCCTCCCATACACACATATATGAAATCAAAATCTAGACACGGATAACGTGGAAATACAAAGGGGACTGCTACTATTCATACATTCGAAAAGAGTTGTTGAAATTTCTACTCATGAAGCAGCTCTTGTAGGCAGTTTGGGGATTTGAAAATCTCAGGGACTTCACTATCCAGCTTGCAGATGACCTTGTATATGGCCTTCTTCCAGGAAGGATCAACATCTTTGCCTGCGATAATGGCATTGAAAAACTCGCGTAATGTGATCTGCGCAACTTCCAGGAATCTCTCTGGAACCTGCTGATACAAGGAGACAATGGCATTAATAAAGTTTTCAGTTTCAAGTCTCCAGTTCTTCAAAGGAAATTGAGCTAAGGTCTTTCTTTCAGAAAGGGGCTTACAGGGCACCTGTATTTTCTAAAAATGGCCGACCCCTATTCTCTTATGTAAAGTTGTTATATATAGTAGCATTGTAATGTGGGGTTGACAGCTTTGTAGAGTTTTAGAAAAAGACTTATGCAAAGGATACATGCAGACCTATTGAAAAACTTGGATTCCATTGTGAATATTTGAGTAGAAAAATGGAGACATACTGTTGGGACTCCTCACTTCATTAAAGAGGTGTATTCCAGAATCAGTTCTCTACCTTATCTTTCAGAATTTGAATCATTTTTCCATTAGGAAAACAAAATGTCTTCTCAGAAGTAGACTAATAATTGGCCTTTGATATAAACTAAACCCACGCTACAAATGAAGAAAATTAAAACCTTAGTTTCCTGCTTGTATTAGAGGACTGTCGACTCTGTTGCTAAATTGTATACTAAAATATTCCGCACTATAAAGGACAGGTATACCTCCTTTCACTGCACTTTGTTTTGCTTTATTATAGGTCACAGATAGTGAGTTTTTTTATGAATTGCAGGTTTGTGGCAACCCTGTGTGAAGCAAGCCTACCGGCACCATTTTTTCCAATGATAACTGCTCACTTCACATGTCTGTGTCACACTTTGGTAATTCTCGAAATGTTTCGAACTTTTCGCTCTCGTTATCTGTGATCAGTGATTTTTGATGTTACTACTGCCAAAAGACTACAACTCAAGGCTCAGATGATGGCTAGCATTGTTAGCAATTAAGTATATTTAATGAAGGTCTATACTTTCTTTAGACATAATGGTGTTGCACACTTAATAGAGTACAATATGGTATAAATATAACTTTTAAATACACTGGAAAATTAAAGAAAACATCATGTGACTTGCTGTATTGCAACACTTGGTAGTCTGGAATGGAACCTGCAATACCTCTGAGGTATGCCTCTATGCTGTGGACAAAAAAAAAAGAGTAAGATGATGATATTAATACTGAGTCCCAAAATACAAAAGTGTTAGTTGCTCGGTCGTGTCTCACTCTGTGACTCCACAGACTGTAGCCTACCAGGTTCCTCTGTCCATGGAATTCTCCAGACAAGAATCCTGGAGTAGGTTGCCATTCCCTTCTGCAGGGGATCTTCCTGACCCAGGGATCGAACCTAGGTCTCCTACACTGCAGGCAGATTCTACCATCTGAGCCATCAGGGAAGCCCAAAATATAAAACATGTACCAAATCCTAAAATCCTACATCAGAAAATACTTTACCTTGAGATGAGAATTTCTCCATAAGAGAGTGATTTATGCAGTTGATAGTAATACTACTCCACATTTTTGGACTGCTTATTATGTGTCAGGTACTGTGTTATATACTGAATGTGAACTGTATCATTCAGTTTCCCCAACATCTCTGTGGTTATTAACCCCATTTTACAGTAAGAAAATGGAGGCTCAGAGAGAATAAGGGAATTGTTCAAAGTCACTGTAGTTCAAGATAAACATTCTCCAAATATACTGTTCAGAAAATCTATTTGTTAATTCTTTCCTACCACAGCAATGAATATATGTGTGTGTTTTCTGTGCATGTGCTTATGAGTTGTTTATTAGTAGTTGTTTAATAGTCTGAGCTCTTGTCTAGGGAAAGGAATAGCTACTGACGTACTTATTTAGTAATCTTTGTAAGTTACATGGTAAAGCAGGACCTATCACTCCTACAATGAAACAGGATTCACAGAATCATTCCAGATACTTATAATTTTCCAAGTACACACTGACACTTTGTAGTTTTCCTTTAGTGGGGGAACTTACACATGAATAATGTTTTACTTTTACAGTAAGTGCAGACATTTGAGGAAGTGAAAGCACTGCAGCTGCACGTGTAGACGGATCTGTCTACACCTAGACAAGAGGTGAGAGATTTTTATCTTGGCTCAGACCTGCTGCTCACCAAAGTAACAGAGAGGGGTTGTCATTTTGAACATATTTGATCCCATTCTCCCCACCTTTTCTCGCTTTGTGCAGTGGACCTTTTTATAATGATAGTAACTGTTAAAGAAAATGAAAATGATACCAGACAAACCTGTCTGAGACATTTGGAGTTGGACAAAGAAGTTCAGTGCTTCCTATGGCAAGTCACTTGTCCTTTGAAAGAAATCTAATGATGCTCCAGAAGAAAAAGAGCCCCAATCTGGGGCTGACTGGATTCTAGAAAAAGTGAAAATGTTGAGAAGCTTCTCCCAAAATATATATATAGGCTAGTTTCTCAGGACATAGTTCCAACCACTGCCTGGGAAATAATGGAAATACCACCTTGCTCCCCAGGGCTTTCCTAATGGCTCAAGCGGTAAAGAATCTGCCTCAAGTGCAAGAGATGCTGGTTCGATCTCTGGGTCGGGAAGATCCCCTGGAAGAGGAAATGGCAACCTAATGTAGTGTTGGCAACCCACTCCAGTATTCTGGCCTGGAGAATCCCATGGACAGAGGAGCCTGGCAAGCTACAGTTCATGGGGTCACAAAGAGTAGATATCACTGAGCATGCACGTAGCACCTTGCCCTCCATAAATGTGCAAACCCATATACTCCAAAGGCCATTCCCTGATGAGAATTCAACTGAACTCTGATGACCTCCCCAATCTCCCGCACATACACGTGTATTTGTGGGATGGGGAGGGCATGGAGTGGCAATCAGCCCTCCCACTCACCTTCTACCAAATAAAAAGTCATTAAGCAGCCTTTCTGAGTACTCTCCTGTCTTCCCCAAAGATGATCCTTCAAATTGTGTCAAATGGGCGTTATTGAGAGAGGGATTATGGCTGGAGACGAGTTACACAGTGCAACTACTCACTCTAACTACAGGGTTTGGGAGCTGTTAGCCAAATGCTACAGAAACATAATCAGAGGCATTTATTAAAAGAAACATTTCAAGAAGTGTGGTTTCCCTGGCCATTGGCAACAGACCCACGATGAGGATCTATGGTCCTTGAACACTCGAGGATGCAGCCTGGCCTGGCGGAGAGTTCTGGGGACAGAGGTATGGCAGGGGCGCCAGATGAAGCCTATCCACTCCCAGGACCCCCAGGAGATCTGGAAACCAGGGCCAAGGGAATAGGGATGATGTTTAAGACAGTCAGAGGAGGGGGATGCATCTAGAAAAGCGTCAGTCTTGGAGGAGGGAAGAAGTGCAGTTCTGAGGGTTTGCCTGAGAACAGATCAAAGAAATTTCTTTGGGGAGTGTGCACAGCCTCCATTCTGTTATTTTCTCTTTTTTTTTAATGTTTAAAAATGTATCATTTTTATTTCTTGGCCATGCCACACAGCATGTGGGATGTCAGTTCCCTAAGCAGGGATCAAACCCACCCGCTTGCACTGGAAGGTAGAGTCTTAACCACTGGACCACCAGGGAGATCCCACCCTGTTATTTCTTATCATCGGCCATGCTGGTTACTGATTTTTAGTGGGTTTTGTCCTTTTATAAGGACTTCCCAGGTCGCACTAGTGGTAAAGAACCCACCTGTGCTAAGGCAGGAGACGTAAGAGAATAAGAGATGCTGGTTTGATCCCTGGGTCGGGAAGATCCCCTGGAGGAGGGCCTGGTAACCACTCCAGTATTCTTGCCTGGAGAATCCCATGGACAGAGAAGCCTGGTGGGCTACAGTCCCTAGGGTCGCAAAGAGTCCGACGTGACTGAAGCAACTTGGCACACACGCACGCATCCTGTTTCAAACATTCATTTCTTTTGGCAATACTCTTGGGCTGTCCTTTAACAACTTGCGCATTTGTGTCTTGATGTCATTTAGCTTTTCACCTACTTACATCTAGTTGTAGTGGATTTATCATTAGATGTCTTTTGAGAGCTTTCCTGGCTTCCATTCTGTGTTTTCCTCACAACGCTACACAGGGTTTTGTTGCATCGTCTTTGATAAACAGCTCAAAACGAGACCCTGCCTCCTGCTTTGCCCCACATTGCTCTAGAATCACACCTTACCTTCCGACTAAATACTTAAAAAAGGAATTTTAAAATAATGATAAAAAAAATAGACTTTAAAGACTTGAAATAGATCTCAGAGCTCATTTTATAGATGAAGAAAGTATGAGATTCTATGGGATGAAGAAATTATGAGATGAAGAGACTCATGTGAAATAACCGATTCAGGTCTATTGCCATTAAACCCTGCTGGCTCCTTTTAAATGCATTTTCAGTAATTCCTACTTATACGAGGCATCAAAACCTTGACAAGCTGTGGATTTGTGGCTTAGAAAAACCACAGAAGAGCTAGTAACTTCAAAATAAGTGGGAATGACACAAAAGATTCCCAAGAGGAGACTCAGGTTATTGGTTTATGTTTGGGAAGGGATGAATTCTTTGAGAACAAATGAAATGGTTTGCTAATTTTGTGCTTAATTTGAGGCAATACTCATGCAACGGATTGGGCTAGATAAAAGAAAGTTATAACGAGATCCTCTACTGCTAGAGCAATTAATCTTTTTTTTGGTGGCTCCACAGAGGTAATTGATGGGTAGCAACTGATCTGAAAGAGTGCCAAGGAATTCCATCCACAGGTAGAAATATTGCCCATGAAAGAGACCCTTACCTCTCTGCCAGAAAAGTCTCCCCAACTCCATTTAACAGAGTAAGGAGGGTGGGGGGGGAGACTCCTTTCTGATGTTCTGAGCGAGCGTCTTAAGAATTCAGGGTTATGAGACTGGTCTTGTCCATGTTTTTTCAGTACCTCTTCACACCTAATGGATTTCCAATCACTAATAAACATCTGCAGAAAATCCCTTAGTGACAAGTAATCCCTTATCTAGGTTTCTTTTAATAGAACCCAACAATCTGCAGAATGAACCCTAGAGTATCTCTTCAGCATCAGGTGGCAACAGTCAATCAAGTCCCTGGAATGCAAGACAATGCCGGCCGCTGGGAGGGGGAGGGAAGGCCATGCCTTTGGACATGCCACAGGGGAAAAACAAAAGGCTTCCAAAGTCTCTGGCTGGGACTCTGAGGCTATTGTGGGAGCTGCGGTGCTGAGTGTTCTTCAGGAGAGGCGAGTGGAAACTTTGCTTTGATAAAAGGCATCCCAATATAGGAACCTCACCCCAAATGGTCTTGCCTCTCCTTGTCTTGACATCTGGAGGAGAATATAATTGTGAGGAGGTACTTGAGCAGACTCATACATTTCAAGGGGGCTGACTCTCAGCGTCCACCTATTTCATCACCACTGTTTGTTCTTGAGTCTCCTCAGAGCAAACGAGGGCCTTGTGGGCTTAGATGAAATGGGAGAAGTGGGAGGATGTTTCCAGGTCTGCTCAGGGGTGCCTGGGTTGTCACACACTCACACACACACACACACACACACACACACACACACACACGGTGCGTTGGGTGGGTGCTTATTTTGCTGTTCTTTTTTTTATCAGAATGAGTGGCAAAGACACATTTTCCCCCCCGTCTTCCTCCTCCTCTTCCCAGTTGCTTTACCTTCAAGGATGATTTGTTTTATTAAACTGGCTGTCCCTAGCCTCTGCAGTACATAATAAAAGCCTGACATAGCAGGCTGCCTGCCTTCTGCGTCCTGCAGACGCTCATCATAAGTGTCAGGACATACCAAGGTTAGCGGTCACTGCAAGTGTGCTCGCTGGCCCAAACCTTGCCAAACGCTCTTGGCAGCTGAATGAATGTCAGAGAGAATAGAAGGGGAATTACAAAGGTTAAAAAGAAGACAGTCTCTCCTATTTTCTGGAGACAGGGCAGCTGATTTTTCACACCTCTGAAACGGCCACAGGCTCATCCATCGGCCTCTTTTTGGGGATCTAAACCTTGCCCCTTGCACAGCTCCCTGTGGCTCTCTTACAATCCTCCATCCCCTTTAAAACCTGGTCCACTGGCCTCATTTCATCAGTGGGATGATGTCTGCAGAAATGGACAGAAAATAAACCAGGCATAGACCTCGCTCCCTAGCTCCTCTCCCCAGTAACCAAAGGCTCACATGGCTTCTCAAGCTTATTAATCAAGAGATGACAATCTTATCAAGATGGATCCTCTTTTCAGTTCATCCTTGAAATGATTGTTTTTTTCAAACTTCAGTGAAGAAATGGTAAAGGAAATCTACATATGGGCAGAAGTGGCCAACTGCTGGGAAAGTAAAATCTTGGTTTACTGTTTTGGTGAATTAGTTCTGTGTGTGGGTTTACTTTCTTCTTGCTCCTTCATTTAAAAAATACTATAAAAGGGCAATAAAGTGCTGACTGTAGGAAGACAATGTCAAGGAGAAAAGGGTACTGGTATTTTGGATACTCTTCACTGCTCGCCTTGGAGAGAGAGTTATTCTTGTCACAAACCCTTTTGTCTGCGTCTGCTGACGGCTCGCCTGTAGCCAGCAGCATACTTTAACTGTTTTGTCACCTCCTAACATCACATGCGTCAGCTGTTGGGCTTTTGTTACGGGTATTGTAGAACTAATCCGCTGTGGCTGGTCTACTGTGCAGTAAATAAAACAGAAACGGGCTTCTCAGACAATTCTGCATGAATATTTCAGATGGCTTTTACAACTCCGATTCACAAAATCAAATAAATAAATAACTCCCACAGTTTCCCCCTCAGCCTCTCCCCCACACACAGAAACAAAACCCCTCAAACTCGACCCAGGTGCCTCCAAGTCAACTGCATTGAGGGCCCTGCCTTGAGCCTTCAAGCAATTGTTTGAGTGAAGTTGAAAGAGTAGAGCTCTCTCAACATCAACACCAGGGTGTTTATAATTATTATTAGACTTAAACCCATCTGATTCCAAAAACTGGCTAAGTGGCTCTGAAAATCTCAAGAGCTCCTTCTCTCCTTGGGATTTCTTTTAAAAAGAAATGTCATGTCATCAGAAATATATAGTTAGAGTTGCCCTATCAAACTGCTTTTATTGTTTCCACTTGCATTTTCCTCCCTTCCACTCATCTGAAAAGGGTCAAAGGAAGATGCTCGTGCCTCTAATTCATCCTAAGAGCCTTTCCAAAATGTTTAACCTGTATAGGAACACAAAAGGAGAAGCAAACTTTGGGCTGGAGTTTTTTGAAACTGAATTGATATTGCGAGTTCTCTTAAGGGATAAATAATGTACTAATCATACACAGCGAGGCATTTTTCTGGATGACTTTGGAGAAGTTAAAAAGGGCATTTGTATGGGGCTGTCTGTGCATGCTCATGTCTGCACGCATGCGTACACACATGCACACACACCCCTAGATCTTAGGAAAGGAGACAAAGTTGAGGTACTTTCCCGAGCATTCATTCACCCTGGTGTGCACGTGATTCCTCTAAACAAACTCTCTCGTCCCTGCTGTTTGTTCAGTAAATATTGATCAAGGAGAGACATAGTTCCTGACGGCAGTGGCACAAGCTGGGGACTTAGACTGTAGACAGAGTGGACTCAAATGGATAAACTCTGATGCCTTACTAACCCCTTATTGAGATTATCCAATGAAAAGGCAAAAACAGATACGTTATTGCTGTTCCTCTCCTCCGTCTCACTCTCACTGAATTTTCCTGCCTGAGGTAGAAGAGGGGAATCTCAGAGCTATGAAAGATGGTGACAAGATATCGTGGCTAGGGATCTCCCTTCACAGTCACACACACGCTTACTTTGTGTGTACTAGCCAGGAACTAACTGGCCCTTCAGAAGGGCAGAAAGGATGCTTCCCAGAGGGAACCATGGGATTGTGTCCTAAAGCCCTCTCATCAGGCTGATGGATCCAGTGGGAAAACAAGCATGAATGTGCTTTGGAAAGTGTAAAGCAGTTTCCAAAAGTAAGGCGGTGGTTTGAACCTCAAGGACAAGCCCACTTTCTGGGAGACAGTTCACTGCGATTCATATATGTGTGCAAAGCAGTGTTCTGAGAGATGCTCTGAGGAGGTTCACGTGGGAGATTTTATCAACTGAGTCAACATGCTGAGAAAAGTTGCTTTGTGTTTCCTAAGTTTTATTTCCATCACGTCATGATTCTGATGCGAATCTTGTCAGGGGCTGAATAGTCAAATACATTTCCCTTGGGAAAGCTGGTTTTACAGTCACATCTAGAGGCTAGGTTTTGTGTTTTAGGGACAGAGCACCCCAGTCAAAGAGTAAGGTGTTTTGAAGCGTTCCTGGAGAGAGTGACACAGTAGCACATAACTACAATATGTAAATCAGATGGCCAATGAGGATTTGCTGTATGACTCAGGGAGCTCACGCTGCTGCTCTGTCACAAGCTAGAGGGGTGGGATGGGGTGAGAGGTGGGAGGGAGGTTCAAGAGAGAGAGGACACGGCTATACCGATGGCCCACTCATGTTCATGTACGGCAGAGGCCAACACAATATTGTGAAGCAATTATCCTTCAATTAAAAGTAAATAAATTTACTAAAAAAAAAAGAGCTTCCACCAAATGGTGACAGGGCTGTTCTCACAACAGAGGCTGCCCGCACCTCTGTTGGGAAGGATGGATTTTTCAGGGAGCAGTGGCTACAGAAGTGTTTGCCCACATGACACCAAATGAGGCTGAGGAAGACTCTGTAGCCACAGCTGAGCTTTGAACGAAAGTCTCTGCCTCTGATGCTCCAGGTAGATTCAGCATTCAGGGACCTCACGGGATCAGGTTAGTATGATGCCCACGAAGTGGCTCAGCCAGTAAAGAATCTGCCTGCGATGCAGGAGAGCTGGGTTCAATCCTTGAATCGGGAAGATCCCCTGG
The DNA here is from genome assembly GCF_032405125.1 of Capricornis sumatraensis. Lineage (NCBI taxonomy): Eukaryota > Metazoa > Chordata > Mammalia > Artiodactyla > Bovidae > Capricornis > Capricornis sumatraensis. The sequence goes on from NC_091082.1 coordinate 76,792,258, forward strand.
AGAAGGGCATGGCAACCCACTCCAGTATTCTTGCCTGGAGAATCCCTTGGACAGAGGAGTCTGGAGGGTTATAGTCCATGGGGTCTCAAAGAGTCAGACACGACTGAGCGGCTGACACTTTCACTTTCTTTCACAGGATTTGGCTAGTGTGATGCCCACAAAGTTTTAGGCATATGAGTGGGCTCACCTCCCTCCCACTTACATGTTTTGCTACTTGAATATGTGAAGACTAAATGCTTATAGGAAGTGGCTAGAGTTCAAGGCTGTCCTTAAAACAAAACAACCAAAAAAAAAAAAAAAAACCTCCCCCCACCATGTTTCCTCGGTCTAAGCAAAGGAACACATGGCAGTAACAGTCTGTATCATTTTTTTTTATAAACCTTCAAAAGAACAATGTTCTCTTGAGCAAAATTCAGTAGCATTCTGTAAACATTAATTTAAGGAAATCAATAGCCTCAGTGAGCTAAAGCCATATTGCAAGATAAACTGGCCAGAGTGCCACTTTGTCAAATAGATTTTCGTTTTCTCGGCCTGATAAAGACAGTTTCAAAACGGGGCAAACGTGTTGCAACCAAGGTTTGAAAAGTATGTGGCCTTCAAACAGTCTGCTCGTTTCTCCTACAAAGCTGGATAAACAGACTTTAAAAATGATAAGATGGTTCAGAATTGATCTGGCTCTCAAATTTTACACGGGGTAGATTTTTTTGGTTGTCTCACAGGAAAAGAGAAAAACAAAATATCACACGCGTGGTCAGAATAGAAAATACAAGTACTTGGGAGAAGGGGATAAACTGTCTCTAGAGAAAGAGCTCTGGGGGGAGTGTCCATTGATTCTTGTCTTTGAAAAAAAAAAAAAAAAAAACAGAAGGGAAGAAAGAAATCTTTATTCATGCTGACCTGATAGGCAAACAGACCTTCCTGCCAAAATCCAAAAGCCAAAATCTCTAGTGGGTATGGGATTAGAGGTTTGAGCTGTTGGAAGCTGTTTCTTCTGTGAGTACCACCCAACGTCAAGTCAACGTGCGAGGGAGGGGCTGGGGGCCAAGCCCTGGGAGAGGGCTGGGGAAGGACCTTGAGACAGCAAGATCCACGCTGCAGCCTCAAGGGTCCTCCCAGCCAGCCTGCAGGAGGTGCAGGGAAGATCAGGAAAAGGGGCGAAAGGAAAGCCTGTGTCTCGTCTGCCACCGTGGCAGGGACCTGCTCTGAGCTTGTGGGAATACACTTCCAAGTGAACCTGCTGGCCAACCCTCAATGCCCGACCAGTCCTTATAAATGCTGACAGAGTGGTGTCCGGATAGGATATGGTTGACATGGTCCATTGGCGGGAATGTAGCAAAAAGGACGTAACAGTCCCACGGAAGCTGCAAGGTGGGAGGTTGAGGATTTACCTTGAGTGGACAGTGGAACACCACGGGAAAGGATGTCAGGCAGGGGACTCTGGTCTTCGGTGTGGCGGTGTGGGCCTGGCCATCAACCCTCACGTGGACTTCCCTCAGCAGCCCAAAGGAAGTGCCAAGGCTGCCCTGAGGGGTTTCTTTGTTTCCTCATTTGAATTTGAATCATTTACCTTTGAAGGGGCTTCCCTGGTGGCTCAGATGGTAAAGAATCTGCCTGCAGTGCAGGAGACCCGGGGTTCAATTCCTGGGTTAGGAAGATCCCCTGGAGAAGGGAATGGCAACCCACTCCAGGATTCTTGCTTGCCTGGAAAGAGTGGATATTTGGAAAATAGAACTGTATTTGGAATATTCAGAGAAGTAAATTCCTACACCTTTCAGATGCTGATAATTGATAGAGCATAATCGATAATTGATAGGGGCTGGAATCGAGCATTTTGAATAGTTGTGACTTTCACAATAACAGAAGAGACTGTCTTCACTTCCATGCTACCTGTTAATAATTTGTGTATACACTTTAAGCTATGTAAACATTCCACTGGCTACTTTGCCTATCAAGATAAATAAAACCATTTCTCCCACAGCCCCAGAAAAGGAAGTACTAGCTTGCTAGGAACAGAAGGACACATGCCTTTATAATAAACTCTATGAGGCTGTCAAAACTATGTTGTAGGCCTGAAATCTGGTTCACCAAATGTGCCTAAAGTGGCCAGTGTACTTGTTCATGCTTGGAGGTCTTGGCATTGTATGTATTAAGAAATATAATAATTGTCATGTTACTTGCTATAATGAGTTTAATTTTTCTTCTCTCCCAAACTCTACACATGTCCAAAGAGTGACTCCAAGTTTAAATAAGCATTAATCAAAACAAAACAAAAACAAAATCAGAGGAAAAAAAAAACATCAAAAACTAAAATCTAGTATTTTCTCCCATCCCTCCATCCCCGAGAAACTATGAAAATACTCTCCCATCTTAAAAACAAGGGCAAGCTCTCTGATGGAATTACTCATCTAGTAGGTTGTTCGGTAAGATTTGGACCAAGACTTTGCATCAAAGAATCATAGTTCTGGAACTTCAGAAGGAGAAAGGATCTGAGAGTTCATCTTCTACCAAAGACAGAAAAAGCCTCGGACAGGGGTCGGAAAACTCCTTCTGTAAGGGGTCGGACAGTAAATGCACAGGCTTTATGGGCTGGGTTTGGTTTCTGTTGCATATTGTCCTTCTTTTCACAACCTTTACAAATGTAAAAACCATTCTTAGCAAGGGCCATAAAAAAACAGACTCAGTGCCAGATCGGCCCTGCGAGCCAGAGTGTGCCAACCCCTGCTCTCAGCCAAACTTAAGAGCTAGCCACTTTTCTGAAGGCCTAAAGCTCTTTCATTCTCCTCTAATCCCGTGTCCCTCACTGGGTCAGCGCACTAGTTGTTCCTGCGAGGGTAGCTGGGATCGACTAACTCAGATTCAACCTGGATTGTCACACCACTCCTCAGATGTGAGTAAGGCTGCACATGTCTATGGGAATAGTTCTTGGACCACACACAGAGATGCCAAGGACCAGGTGGCTCTCCGTCTTGCCCTGCTTTGACAAGGAGCTTTTCATTAGGCACTTCCCTGCCAGCAAATATTCAAATGTACTAAATGGAGGACTCCATCTCTCCTTCGTGATGCAGGTAATGAATCAACTTCGATGGAAAAATAAGCATTAGATAGCCGCTCTGCAGCCTTCACTAACTTCAAGTCACCCCACGAATTTTGTGCCAACCGTGTCAGAGTTCAAGACAGGCTGATAGCGCCTCAAGTTTAACTTTTTGCTACCATTACTGGGTGAGGCAGTGGAATGAATAGGGCCAAGCCTGGTGCCCTTCTTGGATGGGAGATTATTCAAAAACAACAGGGCATCAGCTCTTCAATATTACACGGAGGGAAGCTGGGGCACAGATAATCCGCAGTTACTCCTGTTTCGTTGGAGAATGCATTACGTGATTGTTTTCTGCAGAGATTTACCTCCATAATTAAGCTGTGCCCAGGCGAACATGAAAACCAGTCTGTGTGCCCTTTATTCGTGGGGATGGAGTAATAAGAGTGAGAAGCCCGAGGAGAAATGGGGTTGAGGAGATGGGGTTGAGGCAGGACAAAGAACAGCACGGAGCAGAGTGAGCAGGAGAGAAGGTGCAGGCAGATGCAGACGCTATGTGAACAGAACCCAGGTTCCGGGAGCCTCCGCTTCTCTGCTGACAACTGCTGATGTGTCCCAGTAACATCTAGGTGGTTTGGGACAAGGACTGGGGTGAAAGGCACAAAAGTCAGGAAAATTCCGCTTTGTAGTCTAGGGAATTCTATGGGTTTCTCCTCCACGATTACCCTTTGTATTCACAAAGCTAAGTCAGCTAGGAGTTCGTGAAAGGCTTTGACATTCCTTTTTCAAGAAAGGTAAACAGCTCAGAAAGACAGAAAAGTCAATTTCAGAAGGCTATCCACTGGGAGACTTTTGGAAGTCCTCTAGTAAACTACCAAAACCTCTTGAGGTAATGTTTCTGGTGAGAAGACTTAGGATGCTGTTGAGGGAAGCTCAGGACTCTACAGACAGATTCTTTTGTACACTTTCAGGTCACTTAAGCTGATAAATCTCTGGGAATTCCCTGGTGGTCCAGCGGTTAGGACTCCGCGTTTTCACTGCCAAGGACACGAGTTCAATCCTTGGCCAGGGAACTAAGATCCAGCAAGCCAAGCCAAGTAGTGCAGCCGGAAACACAGACACACACAGACACACACACACACACACACACACACACACACACACACATAAATCTTTGAAAAATACACTATATTGAAGGAAATGCAGTGGCCTTGAAACTATCCCCTACTTCTGCTTCTGATCATGCCTCTGCCTACACCCTTACTCAAACTCCCACACATTCGTTCCCAGTAGATATATTACCTTTTACTTAATTCATTTTTAGGACCAGATTTTATTTTCGACTGTTACTACTGCTGCTGCTGCTGCTGCTGCTGCGTTGCTTCAGTCATGTCCGACTCTGTGCGACCCCAGAGACGGCAGCCCACCAGGCTCCCCCATCCCTGGGATTCTCCAGGCAAGAACACTGGAGTGGGTTGCCATTTCCTTCTCCAATGCATGAAAGGGAAAAGTGAAAGTGACGTCGCTCAGTCGTGTCTGACTCTTAGCGACCCCATTGACTGCAGCCCACCAGACTCCCCCGCCCATGGGATTCTCCAGGCAAGAGTACTGGAGTGGGGCGCCATTGCCTTCTCCGTTCGACTGTTAAGGTAGCCTTAAAAAAAAAACAGAGGCTGAGTATAATTACCATGAGAAAGATGGAAAAAACAAATCCAAAAGGCCAGTGTGAGGATTTGATACTCCCAACCACAAACCTGGGCTTCCCTGGTGGCTCAGCTGGTAAAGAATCTGCCTGCAATGCGGGAGACCTGGGTTTGATCCCTGGGTTGGGAAGATCCCCTGGAGAAGGGAAAGGCTCCCCTCCCCATTCCAGTATTCCATGGACTGTATAGTCCATGGGGTCACAAAGAGTCGAACACGACTGAGCAACTTTCACTTCACTCACAGCCACAAACTCAGACATACAGAACTCCAGTGGAAAAGACTTTTATGATCGATTTATGATCATCTGGGATATGCTTAAAGGAAAGGGTGATGTTGCTTTTGCAACAACTACCAACCAAGCCTCAGAGTGAAGGTAGCTATGGCATCTAAAACAATCAACTCTGTCCTGAAAGAGGGGAGATGTTGGATATGCTACAAAAATTAACACATATTACACAGGCTGGCTGTTTGGGTTGAATTGTGGCCTTGATGGAATGTGTGTGGGGACAGGTATACAGGCTCTCTGTTTTCATTTGTTCAGATCCATATCATCTCCTAAAAACCCCACAGGCATGAGGGCTTCATGGATGAATGTCCTCACTGTTTGGCTGCCGTAGCCAACACAACGAAGTGAGCAGCACATATAATGGCAATAAATTGTCTATAAATTTGAAAAATTCATCACTCTAATCCCAGCAAGGGAGTTGCCATGCCTCCAAGGACACGGTTGAAAGATCTGCAAAGAGGTCCTCGGGAGAACACTAAACTGGGCGCCCTGGAGAGTTTTACTGAGATAATGAGGCTGCAGCAGGGTGGAAGCGGCTCCACGTGGACACCATCTGTATTCCCAGGGGCTCCACAGTCACTGTTTAAAGCTTTGCATCATGCGCAGGACTTGTGTAGAGAAAACAGAATGTCTTCTATTCTAGAACTGCAGAATTTCAGAGCTAGAACACAGCTCTGTCTTTAATCTTATCACTTTACAGGTGAACAAAGTGGAGCCCAATGAGGCAGGTGCCGCCAGGGGCAGACCCCCCCAACCTGGGGCCCCTTCCACCTTACCCTCTCATCTCATTAGTGCCCTTCTCATCTGGAACCCATGACTCCAGATTCCCAGAGCTCCTGCAGGCTGCTGTCACCTTTATGGCCAAACTTGGGGCAGAAGGAATCCCTTTCTCTTTTCAAAACCAATGTTGCATGACTCCCTGTCCCAATTCTAAGGACAATTCCCTGTTTGCTCTTCTGTTTTGTGTGTTTTCCTGTTTAGGGTAGGCAGGAAATGCTGCAGTCGTTGGGTTACTGATCGCCGCGACAAGGTAACTTTTCTTTGGCTTGCTAATGAATGAAAGCAAGTGCTTATACAGCACTTACTTTCTGCTAATATATTAGTGGACATTCATTTGATTCTCACACCAACTTTGTGAGGTAGGCACTATCATTTCCCCTGTTTTATAGATGAGGACACTGAGGCAGGCACAGAGAGGATAAGACACTTGCCAAGGTTTCACTGCTAAAAAGAATCAGTGCTGAGGTTTGATCCCAGGGACTGGTTCCAGACTCTAGGCTCTTAAGTTCCACTATTATGAGTCCAGGACCTCTGACACTGAGGGCTTCCCTGGTGGCTCAGATGGTAAAGGATCCACCTACAATGCAGGACACCTGGGTCCGATCCCCGGGTCGGGAAGATCCCCTGGAGGAGGGTATGGCAACCCACTCCGGTATTCTTGCCTGGGAAATCCCATAGACAGAGAAGGCTGGTGGACTACGGTCCATGGGGTCCCAAAGAGACATGACCGAGCAACTAACACTTACACTTTCATAGACATGGAAAAGACTTCCCCAAAGGAATTCCCTTTTAAGATCTCAAGGTGATGCTTTTATAAATAAAAGTAAACCTTCTTGTAAGGGAACATTTTGTTTCCTGCTTGAGAATAATATAGAGACCAGAGCTTTCTTGCCTTAGTGGTCATTTTTAGACACCCATGCTCAAGGCTAAGGCTGTGTCTTCATGATGTCAAACACTCCAGTACTTTACCTATCAAAACACTGAAAACATCAGCACAGCAGGATGGATCTGTGCATTTTTTATGTGCTGGATATGTTCCGTAGACACAATCAGATTTGCTGGAATACTTGCCAACAGTCTCATAAAAAGTTCTCACAGGGTCATTTTAACCAGAAAGTGCTACCGAGATGCTACTCAAGAAATCCAACTTCTGAGGATGAACTGTTGCGACAATCAAAAAAGTCCCATTGGAGGTGAGGGAGAAAGCCATAACGTGGCTGCCCCCTCCAGCTCTCCCTATTGTCCTAGAATTGTAACTGTACCTCCAGAAAACACAGTCCTGCCGGAAGAGCATTATAGAAATGATGGGGGCAGCCCACATACTGTATGAGATTAGACTTTTAAAAAGGATTAGGGCTCCTTAATCTGGAGAGATGAAGATTAAGAGGGAGTAATGATCAAAGTCTATAAAATCAGAAAGGAAATGGAGAATATGGCCCTAGTCCTGTTCGTAAATCCCAGGATATTCTAATCAGGGCTACCCCTTTGGAGTTCCAGGGAAATCACTTTAACAGCCATAAAAAGAAGATACAATTTTCACAGCAGGTAATACATTTAGAGAATTATTATCTTGAGAAGTGGTGTACTCTGAGAATGAAGTTAGATTTTATAAAAGGTTTAAATAAACCCAAGGGTGATAAAACCATAATGATCTAATAATGGGAGGTTAAGAATGTTCTGGGGACATCCTGAATCTTTTGAAAATGATGCAATCAATGACAGGTACCCGCCTCTCCTGACATGCTCCCTGCCCAGGGCTGGTGGCCTAATGATCTGCCCACCTTTCTCCTCCCTTTGTGACCTAGCTTTGTTCCTAATATTCAGACCAGGGCTCAGTGACTAGAAAAGCTCGGAAACCTACTACAAACGGCAACTCATTCTTTGAAGGGGGTTTTCTTCGATTCTTACCAGGGTCTTTGTCCTAGGATTCTGAATAAATTTATGAACTAATTTTTTCCTTTTGGTATACCTTAAAATTAAAATCTACATTTTACTCAAACATAGAGACATTGGAAACATCTTATGTTGCAGTGGTGTGGGGATAAAATTGGTTAAACTCTCTACTGGAGAAGCTCCTCATAATACGCTAACACAGATCAATTAATTCACATTTAAGAGGAAATTAAACATACCGATTATGTAGTTCCCATCACAGCCCAAGATATTAAGCTCTAAAATTTACTGCAGTTAATGTAGAAATCAGCACACCTTAACAAAAGCTGTGGCTCCATCCAATACACAGAGGAAAACTTGAGAGAAATGTTTTAGTTCCTTCCCAAAACAGCCATGCATTCGTCACTTTCAATATCTAATAATAGGTCGTTGTTGGGGGCTGGGAGGGTATGACAGCAGAATAAAGGCGGGGGGGGGGCGGGGGGGGATTTGGGGAGTCGGTAGAGCGGAGATCAAGATTCCATTCAGAGAAAAGGAACCTTCCAGATGACTCAGTGAGGCATGAAGAATATTTTCTGTACTCACACTTTTTAGACTGCTTACTGAAAACCTGGTAAAATGTGGCAATGCACAGAAAGGAATAACAGAGCCAAGGAGAGGGAAGGGGTGGGGAGAGGTGGGGCTAGAGGAGAAAGGTGTCCCTCTCGAAGCCATATCTAATTAATGCTTCATTCTAACCCTAAGGACCACCATAAACTGGGAGCAATCCCTGGGTATCTTTTCAAAGGGCAAGTATGAAAACGTCAGTCCTCACCCTGGGGGCGCCACTCGGAGTCACACGGATTCATCTGGGAAAGGGCAGACCGGGAAGGTGGGAAGGGGTGGGGTTGGGTTCAAAGGTGCAGTCACCGTGCTTCACGTGGTACACTTTTGAAGGCTCTGGGCAAGCATGCCGGGACATCTGGAGTTCAGAAGTCGAGAAAAAGCGGGGAAGAACCAGGAAGATGAATACTCGATCATCAGCGACACAAAAGAACGGAGCAAAAAGAAGCCTGGATTTGGGCACTGGCGTCTGGCAAGGAGGCCGCCAGCAGGGCTAATGAAGCATTTGTGGTGCAGGACGATTGCCAACGCAACAAAGAAGATGTGCTTGGGCTCTGCAGATGTGCCAGGGCCCCCAGAGCAAAATAATGACATAATCACCATCAGTGTCACAGACCAGACTGTACACAAGGTGACAGGGGAGGGGGGAGCTGTAATACACACACGGGGAGGACCCACCGGGGCCCACTGCGGCTGCGCCCTGAGGCCCGGGATGCGGGCACAACCGCGTGCCCACCTCTCTCCAGCGCAGTCTCACTTCCTAAGGTGAGGCTTGTCCCATCACCCATCACCGGTGGCTTTTTTTTTTTTTTTCTTCCAGTCCTAGCTACTCCTGATGAAGCCACAGAAATCAGAAAAGCTTAGGAGAAATTTGGACTGGCTGGAAAAGGCTTGGAAAAAGAGAGAAATGGAAGAAATGAAAGGGAGAGAGTTTTGAGTCAGACTCCCTCTGATGCTGCTAAGCTCTGTGCTCTAACTTCCATGACCCTAGCCACCAAGCCTGAGGGATAAACATGAGCATGGGGTGTCGTCAAGGTTTCCCGCTGCAAAGAAAATGCAAGACATATTTTGGGGAGCCTGGGAGCGAGGGCCACACAGTAGCAATAAAGAGTCCACCTCAAAGAGCCCCACAACGACATGAAGGAGGAGGGGGCTGCCCTGCCCGTTTTAAACAAGGCTGCTCAGCCGGCCTCGTCACCTGGCCTGGCTCCTGCTCCGCAAGGTGGGTGTATTAGTACAGCTGTCTGGCTTTTAAGTGACTTTTGTCAGTTTGAAAGTGAAAGTCTGTTTGAGGAGCAGAAAGAACAATAACCCAGAGGCCGGAAGAAGGGCTGGCAACACAAAGGACCTAGACTACACTACTGTCCCTTTTCATGGCTTCTACTGAAAGATTCATAAGAATAACTTTAATTTTTTATGAACCACACCCCCCTCCCCGTTTTTGGTATGAGTATATTAGTTGTGTCAACTTCCCGATCCAGGGTTCTCTCTAAATAGCAAAGGGTCTGTTGTGAAAGCGTCTTCAAAGAGCGGTGGGGACAGAATTGCTTCTGGGCATCCTGCAGGTCCCTTTCTCCAGAAGACACAGCTCTGAGGGACACGGAGATGCTCTTTCAATACGGGTCCCTCCACCTCGAGGTCCCCATGAACACTCCGGCCCCATGACTTAAACCTCTCTAATGTGCTGGTTCAACTGCTCCTAGGAAGAAGGATTCTGTTTGTTTTCTTGGCTTCCCTCTGTTTCACAGGAACAGTAGTATAATAATCACTCATGGCTCTCTTTTCCCTTTACTTTTCAAATAGCTGTCTCCACGGCGCGTCTTTATTTGGTGTCTCAGCTGAAAGGGCAGGGGTGGGTGGGTGGGGGGAGGGGCGATGCCGAACAGCTTTCATTTGTTTTATGTCATGTTACCAAATAATTGGCTTGAGGCAATCGCTGAAGGTGAAACAATATTTTAAAACTGGGATAATCTACTTTCAAGAACCAAAGTCCGAAGCTTCATCAAAAAGTGTGTTTGCCCAAACACTTATTCTGGCAAATGTACACCAAAGCAGTTAAGAGAAGTGAGTGAATGATCCATTTTCTGCCCTATGGCTGAAAAAGAACCAAACAATTACAGTGCAGTCAAATCCTGGGGGCAGGGTTAGGGTAGGGTGAGGAAAATTTGATTGAAAATGTTATCTGCTACATGAAAAGGGATCACCAACTTCTGAACAAGCTTGGGGTTCGCTAAATGAGTCTGTTTAACCTCAGCGAAACAAACAGGCTGCTTTTCAAAAGGTGGTTAGAACCTCTACAGACATTTAATCCAGGATGGGCGGAACACAGTGATACTAACCCCCTGAAAGCTCCAACCACCACCAGCGGCACTCAGCGGAGAACTGGCTCCCTTTCTCCTATTGATAACCCTTTGTGGGGTGCAGAGAAAGAGGCGAGGCAAGGAGAACTGAATGTCAGACAATGACCATCATGCCACACAGTCTCTGAACTTTCCTCATCTCTGAAGGACAATTAATTATGAAGGCCTTCGGGGTAGGTCGAAGCAAGGGAAAAGCCCACTGCCATCCCAGCACCGCGGCTGCCCCCTCTGTGTTTGCTAAATGGCTTTGCCTGTTGGGGTACAGCCACCAATAGATAGATCACTGGGTAGGGTAGGGGGCTGGGGGGGTGGGGGAAGAAAGCAGAAGAATTTTTTGTGTGTGCGCCTGCCCTTGTATAATTCTATTCTCACTGTGAACTCATCCATACACAAAACACAAGGACAATTTTTTTTTTTTTTAAAGAGAGAAAAGCCACAGGGTAGGTTGCAGCAGAAACGGCCTCTCAGTGGTGTGTTAAAAAGGATGGTCTTTTTCACCAAATCATTTCACAGAGGCAAAACAGACAAACACAAAGAGTTGAGACTTTTTCTCCGACATTAAATGGAGTAACTGATAAGGTCAGACATATGATACCTAAAGACATGAATCTGTGAACTCTTGAAGTCAAAGGGCCTCTCTGTGCCGAGGAACAATCTTTCAAAGGAAATAGATCATAGAACTCCACTGAATCCGCTTTAAACTTTATGAAGCAGGAGGAGAAAAAGCTCTAAGTAGGGAAGCTTGACAGAAGAGCCTTGAACTATTTTCTGAAGGAAAGATGAGACCCTCCCTAGGCTGCCACAAAACATCTTTTTTTTTTTCTAAAGGCTCCTCTGAACTTCGATATGTGCCAAGACACTGCCATTGAAAGCCGTATAATTATGTGCTATAGCCACTGTAGAAAATGCTTTGTTCCCCCCAACAAAGGACAATAAGCAAAGTAAAGCGACATTACACTGTATCTTTTTCTTTAAGAATGTTGAGAAAGGTCATGGAATGCTATAACTAATAAAGCTGTTGAGTAAGGAGGTTTGAACGTTGATCTTACTGTGCTTGAATGTAACCCGATGACAAAAAAGACACAGGGCGCTAAAAATGCAACGACGTGACCAAACAGATGATAAACCGATGGGCCCGCTTCATTATACCGATCAACACCTTGAGTCCCAAAAGGATGGAGGTGCAGAAATGAAGGTTGGGGTCCACAAGTCGCCCCGCGCCCTCCCCCGCCCCGCCGCCCCCAGCCCCCACCCAGCCTGGTGTCCTTTACTGCTCTCTCCTTCAAATTTCAGGCAATCATCCCGTACAAGGAGCGTGTTCCCAGACAGCCATGTGCGTACAGATATTTAGAGAACATTCATTTAGTCTCTTAAAAGATCAATTTGGCTTGTCAGTGGGGGCACTGGCAGGGAAAGAAACAGTAAAGGTTTCTTTTCCCTCCTTGCCACCCACTAAGAGTGCGTTGTGCGATCATTTAAATGGCGCCTCAGCTTCGAGGCCAAAAGACAGTGAGAGGAGTAAAAGGGTTTCCCCTCCTGCGCCAGTTTTCCAAATGATCACTCATATTTAAGTGTCTATTTGGAGCAGAGGGAAGCGCTTCCTAAATCCACCTGTCCCCATTTTTCTTTAAAGAGATGACAGGGCGAAGGAAAGCCTTCCAAATATATTAAATCTTCTTAAACACGCACTGTGTGGCAGGCGGGAGTGGGCTGGGAGTGGGGGTGGGCCTGGTGGAGAGAGGAGATGCAGTGTGTGTGTTTAAGCGTCAAGTGTTTGGGTGGGGGGGGTGTTTTGGTGGCGGGGAAGGATATGAGGAGTCCCAGCTTTCCATCTTCTTTCTAAGGAGAGAAGACATAGAGAGAGGCCTGCAGAAGGACCCTTCCTGCTTGTCATGTGACACCTAGAAAAAAACAGTCAAACCACAAGCAGCAGGATGGAGCATGCCCCGCGTGAATTATGCGTATCTTAGGAAATGACATTGACAAGCCTGCTAATCAATGGATCAAGGTCTCTTTGCTATTTGCTCCTAAGCCTTCCATCCAAAGCCCTGGGTCTATCGAGGGCAAGGGTAGTCAGTCCCTCTTCCTTGGAGTTTGCACCCAGCCCGCAGTTAATTGGCTAGTCACTCATAGCCCACGGGGACGCCTGGCTGATCACAGTGGGGAAGAGCTAGCTTCCAGGACTGGAGAAGGAGAAGGCCGCTCAGGGCAGCCTGGAAGCTGACAGTGAGCCTTGTCTTCTTTCCGGCCACAGTTGTGAGGGAACCAGAAAAGCAATCCAACTGGATGTGCGTGCCCCTACGGTCAGAAGGCTCCGCCTGGATGAAGGTGCCCACCACATTCTCTTCCCAACCTACAGCCAGGCCATGCCAGACCCCCCATCTCTGGGTTGTTCTGCCTTTCTCGGAGGCCAGCCTGCCACAGTCAATCCAGAGTAGATGTCTTCTGGGTCTCCTCAAGCAGTGCGTTTAACCTCCGTGACTTACACGGATCGGTTGCCTTAGTTGAGTTCTTTGCAGAAACGTGTAAATGCGCCTTGGAAACTGACAGGGCGCACCACCTTCATTCTGCGCCAGAGTTGTGAGGGAAACAGAAGTAATAAAACTGCACTCCTATGCTTCTAAAGTCAGAAGTATCGGTGTGATTTAAAAACTGGGAAGGAATCCCAAATCTCCTTTCCCTCCCCCATAAAAACCAATTTTGGAAGCTCTTCCAAGTGAAGTGAGAATGAAGCATGGAAATATATACCATAACACCTGGAAAGACAAATTTATTGTTGCCAATCTTGTTTAACGTGAGAAGGGGGAGTGAAAAGCATGGACATGCCCCTCCGCACACCTTTGCGGACTCACGTTGGGAGGGAGGTGCCCGACTCCTGTCCTGTAGCCAACTTTCTTCCCTTGAGCACAAGCTGAAAGCGTGGTGCACCCTTCCCTGCCCCCCACAGGGTCTTCTTCCACCTTCCCTGGGTCTTCTCAAGCTCTCACCACCCCAAGTCTGCAGGCTGTGCCAAGAATCTTGGCAATTGTGTAAACTGATATAAAAGGCAGAACAGCCTCTCCTGTCACTTAGGAGGTCCTGACTCACACAGGCCAGGAAACGCAAGGGTCCAGACGAGGAGGGAGGTGCAAGCCACTCCTTCTGCACTAGTGATAAACCTTCCCCATCTGCTTAATTTTCCCAAAGGCCAGGGGTCAGCAGCCACTCCAGCCTTGAGAGCCATTGGCAGCGGGGGGCTGGAGGGAGGTGGGGCTTCGTGGTGACAGAGGCACCACCAGCAAGCTCATGACAGAGGCAGAGATGGAGCAGGAAGCTGAAAAAAAACAAGCGTGGGAGGAGAGCAAGAAGGAAGGAGAAAGTGGTAGTGAGAGACAGAAGCATCAGCCTTACCCCTGCTCTCTTTCCCTGGCTCCTCTATTCCCACATACTTAGAGCAACTTTAAAAACAGTATAAAGCTTTAGGCAAGCTGAAGTTTTCCTTGTGTTAATATCCATATCATTATTAGTACTCACATTAAATAAGTTAATATTGGTAGAACACTTAGAAGAGTGCCCATGATAAACAGGGGGCTTTCCCGGAGGCTCAGTGGTAAAGAATCCGGTGCAATGAAGGAGACCCAGGAGGCGAGGGTTCGATCCCTGGGCTGGGAAGGTGCCCTGGAGGAAGGCATGGCAACCCACTCCAGTATTCTTGCGTGGATAGAGGAGCCTGGCGGGCTACAGTCCACAGGGTCACACACAGGTGGACACGACTGAAGCGAGTTAGCACGCACACATGCACAATAAACAGAATAAACAGTCAATGCATGTTAGCTATTTCATCATTGCTACAAGCCACTGATTAACTGATTGAGAAATTTAAAACTGCAATCAAGAAAGAGGTTTTACTACTTGGCCAGCTAATACTCAGTTGGTTTAACATATTCCTTTGAATCGACTGGCTTTTCATGTAGACATACCTTCGGTCTCTCTACCAGGCCCCGTCTCTGTTTAAAAATGTAAGGAGAAACCAGGTGTGCGGTTCTCTACTTTACCATCTTCTTCACTTGCTCATTTCAGACTACAGATGTATCTGACTTGATCTTCGGGGGAGAAACTTAGATGTGTAAGTCAAGCAGTGAAGACAACAGCAGCTGAATCGGCTTGAGGCACTGGGTCCACCTCTGCTCACAGCCACCGCCCACACTGGGAAAGCGACCACGATAAGACAGTGGCTTTTTAAGCACCTCACTTAAGCACTGACCTCCACGCACCAAGGCACAGAAGAGAAGGATTATCTCATCTGAAGCTTTTCTGAATCCGTGCCCCAAACTTCCTAAACTAAAAACTAAAGAGAGGCTGAATTAAAAACTAGTTTGTGAACATAAGGGGCGGTGAGGCTGTGTATGTGCGTAGGTATGCGTAAGCGAAGGGGGCCTCGCAGAAGCCACCTCCTGCCTCGTGTTTAGCGCATTTCCGGAAGGAGTCTAGTTTTTTACCAAAGGAGGAATAAGGCCCAGAATAGTCCAATAACTTGTCTGAAGTCACATGAGAAGTGACAAAACTGCTCCCTGGGCCCCATCCTCTTTGCGCTGAAGCAGTCTTAAAATAGACACTGCAGATAAAGGAGAGGTGGCCTGGCTGCAAGTGGATATGATTCACAAAGAGACGAATATCAGATGGTAATCATATTAAAGGAGGATTTAGATGATGCTAAATGGAGCAGCTTGCTGGGTACCTCTTGATGCCAGCCATCCTCTGTTTGTGTCGTTTTGGCCCTTACACTGAGTAGGGGATTAAAACCAACCAGGTAAGGTTTAAATGACCCTAAAAAATCCTAATGGGCACTGTCAGGATTTGTTCTCTCAAGTATGTTACTCAGCAAAAATGTACAAACCAGCCCATGAATCTCAGGCAATTCTTTTATGAAGCTTGACGCATGCTGCCAAATGAGTATTTATCATAATAAACTGTAATTAGTTCACCAGCATACCGTTGAATTCTCTTAGCTCAAAGTTGACAGCAATAAACTTATTAGAAAGGGGTTGTGGAGCAGTGAAGCTTTTCACAAGATTTCTGTAAAACATTTAGCCATCGTCATCATGTAGGGGACATGGGTTCAATTCCTGGTCAGGGAACTAAGATCCCATATGCCATGCAGAGTGGCAAAAAAAAAAAAGAATTGCATAGCCATCATCATATGCCTCAGCTTTAGGAGAAACCTGCTAGGGTGTTCTGTATATATAGTAAAGCAGTGCTCTGTTATGAGACTTTAAAATAGTGAGGCAGTAAATACAAAAGGGCTTCCCTGGTGGCTCAGATAATAAAGAACCTGCCTGCAACACAAGAGACCTGAGTTCGATCCCTGAGTTGGGAAGATCCTCTGGAGGAGGGCAAGGCAACCCACTCCAGTATTCTTGCCTGGAGAATCCCATGGACAGAGAAGCCTGGTGGGCTAAAGTCCATGGGGTCGCAAAGAGTCTGGAGAATCCCCATGAAAGAGGAGCCTGGCAGGCTACAGTCCATGGGGTCACAAAGAATCGGACCCAATAGAGTGACTAAGCACGGCATAAGTACAAGAAGGATCCTCAATTCTAATATGTTCAGCCAAGGAAAATCTATGCTTATAACCCATTTGACAAGAAGAATACACTGGTCTTGGATATCAAAGAGAAACGGGTGGCTTGCAATATAAACACTCTAACTTTCAAGGAAAAACCATGACTTTCCCACTGCTAAGCTTCCACAGTCAGTTCTTTCTAAGCTGCCCAAACAGATCAGCTAAAACCACTGGGATACAGGCCCCTTCAGAGGAGTGGGGGTGAGGTGGGGCAGCGGGAGTCAGTTTGTTATTGACAAGGCCAGATCAAGGTGCCACTCTCTCCTTCAGTGCTGAGAACTTGGTAGGCACTGGGGTTTACCTATCTGTGTAAGGAAAGAATACTAACATAAGGTCCTCACACAAGCAGATGTGGGAGAAAAGTTCTCCTCGATGACGCTAGAAAAGGACCAACTTGGTGAAGTCACAGCCTGTCCACTCTTCATCATCAGAGGTTCAGCCTGCAGAACCCTTGCCACATTCCCACCTCCACCCACTGTTGCCCCAGCCAGTAAGGCTCAGCAAAATGCCTTTGTGGGTACTGGGAGATTCGCTAGTGTTGTCTCATGGAGAGCCACCACGTTGCAATGAAAAATGCTTGCTAAGGCATCACATCAGCCAGTAAATAAATGCCTTACTCATAGCCACACATCTCTTATTTTTGTGTAGATACTGCTTTCTGGGAATCATCACTACTGTTTCATAGGTACCTAGAATATGTAGGATGTAGACATACAGAAGTGTGTATAAGACCTTATGAATGGAGAGCAGTATGCTTCTGAAGCTATACGTATGCAAAATGAACACATGAGGGTGTCCTCCCAAAAGGACAACAGCAGAAACAGACAAGCAAAGATGTTGACGGAGCTCTTACAACAGGTACTTAGTAAATTCTCACACCATTTCTTCCAGAAAGGAAATGAATGCTGACAAAAGTTAGAAACCATGGACTCACTCCCCAGTCAATCCTTCTGGATTTTTTAAGCAGCAATTTTTGAAGCTATCACTGAACAGAGCATCTTATGTCAGCTATATACACGTGCCGGAACCTCAATGTGCAAAATGCCTCTTGGGGTAGAGACCTCTTTTCTGGAAAGGGAATCACTCTGTGTGTGTTCCTTGCTGCCATTTTTTTTGGATTGTCCACTTCCCTCTTATGTGGCCACACGCGTCTCCCATGCCAGCAGCAGAGGTGGGGGATGGGAAAGGAAGCCGAAGTGGGTGAGCTCCCGGGACTCTGAAGGGACCCACGGGGGAGCTCTTCGTTGACACTCCACACCTCTTGCCCTACTGGTGGACACTTGTGTGAGATACCAAGGCAAAAAAAAAAAAAAAAAAAGGACTGATTTGGGACATTTCTAAAGAAAATAATTTTTTTTTTAAAAAGGGGGAATGACCAAAAAATAAAGATGAATTCCTACCTCAAAGTCATTTGCCTTATTGTAGTGCATGTTCAGAGCTCTGTACAGCTCACAGTCTCTGGTTATAGACAGCTCTTCAGTACTGGTGACCCCATCGTTGATGGCTTGACGTGCGTACTTCTCCATCTGAATGTAGTAAAACTCACGGAAATTGCTAAACCACTTGATGAGCTGCGAGGTGATGCACCTGTTGAACTGTTAAATTTAAATGTTGAAAAGGATAAGAACATTGCCGTTTTTTCCCTTCATTCTTTAAGCATTTGAAACATTTTTAAAGTCCCCCTCTCCTCCTTACTTGGAAAGGTTCTTTTTTAAAATTCTACCCAAATAGTGGCAAGACAGGCAAGAGCAATGATATTCTCATGGGATATAATAAAATCGACCAACAATGAAAACTGCATCTCCACTCTACCACCCCTCAAATGGAAACCCCATGTTCTAAATCTGATTTTCCTTAAGCCGAATATCTTATTTGCAACATTGTTCTTCATCTTGCGGTAGAACCAATTGCGGTAGAACCAACTGCATTTGTATACTTCTTATGAAAATTCGTTCAAGCCAGAGTCCTGGGAAGTCCTTCTATTCAAGTACCAGCGGTGGTGAGTCACATGACTTCACCACTAGCGTGATTTGGGGGCGGGGGTGGGGGGTGAGGTTAAAAGAGAATTTGCGTTACTACACAACAATCTCATTCAGTGCTAAAAGTGGTTTTCACACAAAAAGGGAGGAATCTGGCACCCACTTAGTTTTCAGTCATGGGTGATCTCTGTGGTCATCAGCTGTGGTTCTACTTAATGTCTGCACATGGGACTCACGGTCGGCGCTGTCTGGCCAGACCTCTGTACCTGTTCACACACTTCCTACACACAGCCAGCACTGGAGAGGACCCATGTCCCCTTCCCACTGGAGTCTATGCAGTTTGTGGGGGGTGGTTGAGACACAGTCAACAAATGGCACAGACAGAATCTTTATTATGGTTTTTAAATGCCAAGTCACTACAACATGATTAGCCTTGAAAACTTTGTTTTCCAAGGTTTCCCGATGACCTTTCACGTGAAGATGGCTTCCTGCACTCACTGCAAAGGATACCATTCTTACTGACAGTCCTCTGTGCATGTAAAGGACAGATGCATCTCAACTTGCCAAGTCAAAACCAATAAATCCATAGCTTTATATCAGGCAGGCTGACAGTCAACCCCCTGCCTTTTGTCATCACAGGCATTCCCTTCTCTGGGCCCCCAGAAAAAGATGTACATTCATCAAAAATCAACAAAGACCACTTATCAAACACTGGCCATGAGAACATCCAGACTCCAACAAGATGACAGCTAAAGTGTGTATCGGGGCTGTAATTACTACACAGAAAGTTGTTTCTATACTAGCATAATAATAAATGAATGAAAATTTATGGCAGAGAATGGAAGGCACAAGGAAACAGGAGCAGGGAGACTGGTGTTTCTCCCAAAAGGCCAACTTGCATCATAATTGCCATGGAGTTGCAAGGGCCCTTACAGATAATTGACCAGAAAATGATTAAGTCATCAGCAAATCGCTTCTGCTTGCAAGAGTTCAAACATGTACTTAACCTATCCAAGAATTATATTTTCACTCTGTGTGCCTGCTCTGTCTCTATTCAGCCTTGCGGGGAACCCGATTAAAAAGACAACTGAAGGACCCCCGTTATCTGATCTTCTGGTTGCCGATTTCAATAGAACTTAAACCCATTACGATTTGCTGAACTTGGAGTTCTTTCCATTTTATCTCAGCAGTAAAATACACTGTCCAAATTTCCAGACACTGAGATAAGGACTACAGGCCCCCGTGACGGCTTACTGTTCCTTTTTAATTCTTTTAGAATAAGAAACAAAACATTACAAAATGATAGCAGGCTGTGCACTGGGGAATGAAAATTGCTTTGACATGGAGATTAGGCTTCTGCATTGTTACAAGACATTGTCTCATATGGACAAGAGTACTGTAGAGGAAAAAAATAGAAGGGTATTTTTTTTCTGGAATGGTCATGAATGACCTAATGGGGAAGGACAAAAAAGTAAGTGCACTTGCCATTATTTAGGAATGGGACATAAAGGGAGATTTAAAGCTTATTGTCAGAGAATGGAAATACCAGAGAGGAAGAATGGGCAGAAACAACAGACTCCCCAAACATGAGACAAGGGCAATGACCAGCACAACAGCTTGAAGAGCAGGCTTGGCCTCCACGAGGAGGGAACTCAAACGCACTGAAATTCGTTTGGTTTGAGCTGCTGGCCCAGCCAGCAGAGGCCGGCCCCCTCATTTCCAGATAGTCACCTTGGGGGAGGAAAAAGTGTACAACTTGAAAGAGTTAATGTCCCCCCTTCTGTAGTGGCTTCCCAGAAAAGGATCAATTGTTCTACCAAGGCGAGCTCTGTCGTGTTAATGTGTTACTGCAAAAACTGATCGCTACAATAAAGAGGCTGTGTTTCCACAGTGTACGAGTCTCTGTGACTTTGATTAATGCTTCCCACGGGACATCTCAGCCTCAATATGGGCTGGAGAAACTTCCTAAATATTCAATGAGCATGGTCAAAAGATGTATAAAACAAATCAATCTGACACCTTAATCTGGCCGAGCAGCAGTTGACTCAAGGGGTGGAGGGAATGAGATACATCATTTAACACCGCCGGCTTGAAAAGCTGTGAGCGTCTGTTCTTCAAAGCTAAAATGACACTGAATCTGTTGTACTTAGTGGTCTAAGAGTTATTAGTTTATACATTAAAATCAGCACCCAGGAGCGCCCAGGAGGATGGTGGGGGCCCAGGGATCCTCGCCTATGTCTCCCACTCTCCCCTTTGACCTTCTCAGAGGAGCCGGAGGCCTGATGAGCTGAGGTTTTTGTCCGGCTGAATGCGAGTAAGAAAATTAAGTTAGACTCTCTGTGAGGACACAGAACTTTGTTTAAGATTCTCACTCTGGGAATTAAACTAAAACGGCCCTGGTTTTGTCTGATGGGATATGTATATGTATCTATTCACCGTAGAAGAACTTTGCTCACCAAGTCAACATCTCGGAGTTGTATGGGATTTCCTCCTATCTCTTTTTTTTTCCCAAGGTAATTTAAAAGCATTCACCTCCCTCCCAAACAGCAGTCATTTGTGGAGAATGAAGCATAATAGTCTGGCTTCTAAAGACAGATAGATACAAGGGAGGAAGCATCGCCTTGGCGGGTCTTGTCTGACACTGGCTGGAGATTCACTCAGCCCAGCACTGTCTCCCAACTGTGTCTGAGATCGATAGCTACACCCCAACTTATTCACCAACAGATTTTCCACTTGTGTTGTTTGTCTTGGTTTTTTGCTTGCAAAACGAGCCTCTAATGACTATTTGAAATGAAGTGACTTTATGATTTAGAAAGGGCTATTTTGCTAGAATTAGGAATTTTCTCTTCATGTATGTGACCACAAACAAGTACATACATGTGTCATTGAGACAAATAGTGCTTGGTTCAGAGACACATGGATATGTCCTTTTTAAGATCTAAGATCCAAGGTTTCATTTCTGATAAAGCTCTAAGGCCTCTTCTGCAATAACTAGGAATCTCCCAATTCTTTGGTTTCTTAAATCTGGACTGAAATAAAATTTTGGATCATATATTTATATTCAGAGAAACAGTTCTTTCAGCCTTACAAATAAGCATCCACATTTACATATCTGTATCTAAAGATATGTATGTGGGTATTATACACAAACACACTACATACGTATATACATACATATATATATAATACACATGAGTATATGCATCATCAACATTCAAATTCTGAATTTTCCTTAATATTAAAGAAATCCAAGAATGTTCTGCCATTGCTTTCTAGAAAATTTCTGGAACCCCTTTTCTGGACTATCCTGGCCTTTCTAGGCATGATTTTCCACTATCATTAGTGTAAGCTCAGGAATACAAATTCATTTATTACTAGCCAAAGAAAAAACATAATTAGGAAAGTTAAAAATGTATAATTCATTCCAAAAATAAAAGAGAAATGACCTTTGGTGATTTTCTGCTTTGCATTATATGCCCTACTCTTTCCCCTCCATTAGAGTAGATAATTGGGAGTTAACCAGGCTCACATACACTCTAACAGCCTTCTCTTCCAGTATGGATAGAGTATGGATAGAATCTATAATCTGAATATTAGGGCTTTTTTAAAAAATGAAATAGTCATCCAGGTATATAATTGTTATTTACATAGAGTGAGTGATTATTTGCAAAGCTGAACGACTAAATGTATTCTAAAGGAACAATTTCTTGTTGGTTTATAGTGCCTGGTATTTATAAAGCTACAAATCCACAGTCTCCCCCAACCTTGACCTTCCCCACATCACAAATGGGCAAAAACATGAATGTTTCTACTATTAATATCTACATCTCCTGTTGAGTAGTACTGCAGGCTCAGAAAGGCTGCTGATTCCCACCCTCTAGGTGCCTGCATTTCAATCACAGGTGACTGATCTCTATGCATGCAGTTTATAAAGCTCTTTGGACTTTTTCTGGCTGAAGGGTGCTATCTAGACAACATAAAGCCCTGTTTTATTATATCACAACACTGCAGGTCACTGTACCAAGAGGAGTGATGGAGGTAACATGGACATCTACACATACACACACACACACACACAGAGTAACAATTTTCTCCCTCTGCTCCATGTTCCCCTCCTAGAACTAAAGTATTGGGAGGATTCCTGGAAGAACTAGGCTCTAGAAACTGGTCGCTCCTCAGCCAATTGGCCAAAGCCCTTTAATCTGTCAGCTTCCGATGGTGCCCCACCAAGGTCCAAACCCCATCCCAGCCCACTGCGGCCCTTGACCTTTCTTTGCCTAAAGATGCTTCACTAACGGTTCAAGTTCCTGCCTGTCTCTGCCTTCCCATGCTGCCCAGTTTGCTGGCACGGAATGAGAAGGAAACATGCCTTCCACTTAAGGAGCTTGGCCAGGGAAGGAGAGAGATAAAAGGCTGAAGTTGCTACACAATTCAAAAGCAAACAGGACGGAAAACAGAACTTTTCTTTCAAGGCCAAGTAAAACATGGGTGAAGGAGAGGCTGCAATGGGTCAGCCTGCAAAAGGGGGCCAGTGATGCAACTCAGGCATCGGGCACAAAACCCACTGCAGAGAGAGGGGAGCATCGGAGAAAGGAGTACGTTTTGGCAGCTCGTGGCTTCTCCATGGCAGAAATAAGAACTTTACACATGGGGGTGGGCAGGGGAGGGTGGGGGGGGGGGAGAGTACCCAGCCCTAATAAACTAATCTCAGCTAATGTAATGTTTATCGAGTTCCTTGGATAATGATACCATGCGTGTCATTATCATCATCAAAACCCAATCTCTGTTTTAAAAAGTTACAGATGATTAACACAACATCAAGTTGTTGCAAACAATTACTTAAAACCCCTACACAGACACAGACGCACGCACACACGCACGCACACACACACACACACGCACACACACGGGACCAGGAGGTCCCCATATTCTGTAGAATGAGGGAGGCTGCAGCTGTAGGCCGACAGCTTTCATATCCTCATTTGAATAATGTGTCCTGAATCTGTCACTTTATTCATTCTCCTTATGCTCAGTGTACTCTACATCAACAACAAATTAAGTTGTAAATAAGAGACAATCATCACTTTTGTTTTTAAGCAGCTACTGCAGAGAGAATTTCAATGTAAGCTCCTTTCGACAGGGGGGAAAAAGAGGTGCTAGAGTTTGCTTTCCTAAGCACAAATATGGGGAAACTAACAGAAACAAAAACAGAAACAGTTCACTGTGGCCAAGAGGAGGAAAAAAAAATTCTCTAAAGCGCATCCCTCCAGGACCAGCTGAAATTTCTTCCAAGGAGTTATTAAGACACATAAAGACAGAGGAGAAGTTTCCGGGACTAGAACGAAAATCCATGCGCTCAGTCTTTTGGTCTTAGTACACAAGGACCCTCCTTGCTTGGCACAGCTTTGGACTGAAGGACAAGTGCATTAAATCAATTACAACACAGGTGTATTCACCAAACGACCCCACACTCATCTCCATTAACTTCCAAGTGTTCAAATTACTACCTCCTGCACAGAAATTGAAAACATTAATACTGAAAAACGTCCTTACCTTTACATCAGAGAAGTAGGTCTTCAGCATGTTGGAGCTGGGATAACGGGTATAAAAGAACATGAGCTTTGCTTTTTTCAAGTGATTGGGTGACAATCCTTCCTGCATGTAGGATGCAGTTGGTTAAGGAGATAATTTCTTGAAACACAAGTACCTACCATCCCTCCCACACCCCTGCCAGGAGTCTGGAGGCCCAACCAGTAGCCATGGGAATTCTGGAAGATAATCGACTCTGGCCATGGAATCCATCACTAACTTGCTGTTGCTGGCTCAGAAGGACCATTGCTGGTCAGAAATTGCCAAACATAATGGTGAGGATGCACGATTTAGTCGTGGGATCTTGGTGACTTCCTGGTGAGAATGGCAAAACATCTATTCCCCCTGTTTGAGGTCCTTAGGCTATCTATACGTTGGTTCACTTGTTGCTAAGGAGACAAATGCGCCCAACAGGTATTGCACAACTCTTATCATGAGAGTTTTTTTCTTCTTTGCGTTACAGTTCTGTTTGTTCTTCTCTTTGCTCTCTGCAGTTGACATCCAATTATTATACTAATATAAGTGAAAATATAAAATGCATTATTTTGATCACTGTTAGGCAAGCTTCACATTTTACCTTTTAGTGCTCCTATGAGGGAGCATCTTGACTCACTTTCTTCCTATCTTATTATTATATCTTGTTAATTGTTTCCTTTTCAATAACAGCTAAAACTGGGGAGGGGTAGTTTGGGCACTGAGAGAACAGGGAGGGGGTGTCGCTTTTGTTAAAGCGAGGATCCAAAACCAAACACAATTTGCCTCTCCTGGATTTACAGTTAACTCCTTGGAGAGTGGCACAGTGGTTGGGGCTAACAAATCAATAAGTGTGGGTTAGCAGATCAATAAATGGCCACTTACCCAAAATAAGAAGGCCTATTTATCTGGAAACATCATTACCTTTTAGATCTGTAAACAGCAGCAACTAAAACAGTTCCCAAGAGAATGTGAGGCTAACCATAACAATCCCGGCTTCCTGATTCTCCCCCAGATTCTTGGCACTCCTCAGCACACTCGGAGCGGGGATGGCTCTGGTCACATCTGTGCCGCAGCCTGGCCCTGCCATTTCCTCAGCAAATTAATGGCTTTATAATTTATCAGAAATGAAGACGCACGTGGAGAAAATCAATGTGGTCCCCCACAAGGTCAATTAAGGGTCCTTCCTAGAAGCTTCTCTAAGGATTTTCTCTTAAAAGAGAGTCTGGAAAAAAAATAAATAAATAAGGAAAAAGAAGAAAAGAAAATGTGCACGTGTGGTTGTACGCACACATGCACAAGCACACACATCCTTGGCTAACAAGCTCCACAACCATTGCACACCGCAGGAAGCAAGGACAAATAAACCAATATTTAAGAAAGGTAAAGGTTTCTAAATGACCTCCATCAAGTACAGCGTGACCAACCTCAGGAACAGAGAGGGAAACCTGGAAGTTCCTAGAGAAGCATAATCGAATTAATACTGATAAGCTCTTGTCTACGTATTACAGGGGGCTTAACCAAATATAATGCTGAGAATTTGATCAATTAGCATTCCCTTTAGTATCATGCAGTTTGAAAAAGATCACCTTGGTCTGCGTATTGAAAAGTCAATGCCTTTTGTTTTTGCTGAAAATAAACACTAAACACTGAAGAAAGAAATTTTGATGTGAGAACTGTAAGCCAAAGCAGCTTAACTGAACTTGTGTTTTTGTTTGAGATCCTTAATGATTACAAAGACGATAATTTATGACTGACATACTTCTTGTGCCAAGGAAAGAGCTGAAAGGCCCTCCAGTAACCTCCATTAGACCGAGAGAGGGGACTAAAGGAGCCCGGCACACTTCAGGACCATCTGTCCAAATGGATAAGTGAAATAATAGTTGCAAGCTGTCTCCTATTGCCTCGTGATAAGAGTTTTAGGCAAGTCCAAACTTCAACAAACATGCTCAGATCTGGGTTCTAATCTGTTCTTTCAGACGGGCTACATTCAAACAACCTGGTACATTAATTATTAGCAGGGAAAAGTCCCAAGTCTTTTCAAATTTGGTCTCATACAAATCAAACTGCTTTGCTGCGTGCGGCTCTCAGAGATTTCTTGAGCCACCAAAACTTCCTGGAGCTTTCAATATCTTTAAATTATGCTAAGATGCTTTCATCATTTTTATTTAAAAAAACAAAACAAAACAAAAGAGCAAAGTATCCATCTTGTTTTGATTGGGATTTAGAGGCTTTTTACTTCATGACAAAATCATCCTAATTTGAATTTCTCAAGTCCATTTTTATTTTTTATTTTTTGCTTTAAAATGCTTCCTGTTGGAAATACTTGGAATCGATCAGTGGCAACGGAACACAGAATGCATCTTTATTTCTTGCTCAGCGTGTAATGAAGATAAAATTCCCATAAAATATATGTTTCTAATAAACTATTAAAAATAGCTAATGAAAGATTTAAAAGCCAACAGTTAGATAATCCTTTTTTTTCCTCCTCAAAATAAATCTGAACTGACCAATTGGTTAATTTCCCTTTTAAGTGCTTGTGCTGAAAAGCAACTGTTCTTCCAAGAAAGCACTAGCTGTTTCCAGGATACTTACACACGCACAATGACTCATGATGGAATAGATTCAGTAAACATACAGCTGTACTGAACACGAGCTAAGCTCCATTCAAGGCCAGGAAAGAAAATGAGCACAAATAAATATTAAGGAGGTAAAGGGGGGTGGGGTGAGGGGGGATGGAGCGCAAACAAGATCTGTCCCGGCAGCTCATGTGGCTTTGCCTCAATTCTCTTAGCCATAGCTTTGTGAAGACAGATGACATTCAGTTCTATGTATAATGCAAAATAGACAATAACTGCTGAAACTTGAGACAGCTGCCAGGTGTAAAAAAAAAAAAAAGGGAAAAGAAAAGAAAAAGAAATAAAAGAAGAAAAGATGATAAATCCATAAATTAATGAAAGACATCTGCTGGGGAATATAAAAGATCAGAGAAGTAGGGGACTGCAGCTGAGCCTAAAACGGTGTTCAAACAACCTGAGAATGTAAGTGTTGTCTGTTTACCAAGCACGGTACAACCTCACCTAAACAACAGCCGCAGGAGGAGCAGCGGAGGCAGCAAAAAGGCAAATGGGAGGATAATAGGTTGTGACGGCTGCAGGAAGAAAATTCTTTTCCCCAACTGAACCCTGAATTGTGGCTAGAGATTTTACGTGCTGCAGGGCCAACCAAACAGATCGGGAGTACCAATTCTCAAACATTTTTAAAATCTGAAGGATTTTAGCTTTCTCCTTAAGCCCTGATTTGCTATGTTTCTAAGAGACTTTCCCCTTAGACACCTTAAATGGGCAGAAAAGATCTACATTCTCACCTGTCATAAAGGGATAGAGCCAGCTGTGGCTCCTAGAAGTTTTAACATAATCAATGGGCTGTGTAGTTTATGGATTTTTTTTTTAATGTACTTATTTCATAATCAGAGGGAGGGAGAAAAGAGGAACCCAGAGTCTTCCAGTCTTTAACAGTCATGTTTCCCTGCAGATAATACACCTAACAGAACTAACTCCTGTGGCCCCAAATGACTTCCAAAATAGTAAAAAAATCAATTTCTATGGATTCATTCATATTTTAGAAATTCATTTTGAATTCAGGTTTTCTGGGTGGATTTTTAGCTTCAAATCATCAAACCATTTTCCTTTTTGAACCTCAAGTATTTTTTAACATTCTCCCTAAAAGTCCAACAGGGAAAGCTGGCTGCTGGGCTCAGTTTCTTCACCTGCACGTCTTAACCGCGCTTGGAACATGGCTCTTGTGCTTTACTTGGATGCATGCAAATGCTTGAAGCCCGAACAAGGCTATTTTTCTTGAGATGCAAAGAGGATGAATGACAAGGAACATCAGGAGGAAAAACAATTGGCTGGCTGTTTCTTTTGGAATTTGAATAAAACTTAATATTTGATTAAATGGATTCATTTGCAAAGACACTGAACAAATTTTTTTATATCCAAGACATGAGCCTTTGGGGCAGGTGCACTGACATTCAGTTTACCATGCACACATTCACTATTGCCTTTCTATCAGAAGAGATACCGAGGTAGTGCATTCCATGATATAGAACATATACGCTTAATGTGTGGGACTTGGAATGGATTTATCTGATGAGCTGGTGTCCTTGATAGTTCTTATCTTGGCTCCTTTGTTCAAAGAAACAGATGATGCCTTTGGGGTGGGAAAGAATTGTTCTTTAAGTATTCAATTATCCATTACAGTTTGGAAAGCCATGAACTAAAGAGAAAAACAATAATGGTAATCATGAAGATACCATTTCATCCCTTTTCTCCTCATTTCGATTGAGCTTTTCAAAGAATAACTGCACTACAGGTTCAGATATGGCCTTGTCTACCTAAACTGAAGTCTGCTCACTTGCTGTGATTCCTAGAGATTTCTTTGAACTCAAAGCTTGAGAATTTTGCCTAGGCACCATCATCAAGAAAGTCAAGGGAAGAACACAAGGACCGAGACGAGAGAAAAGGAGATCCAGTCTCCCAACAAACCCTCTTGTTCTCACTGCCTTCAGAACTGTGTAGGCTCCAGAAAGTGGTACTCGCCTATCTTTTTCCTGAGAAATAATATAGCAAAGAGATAAATGGCTAACAGGGCGAGGGTGAGGCTGTGGAGGGGAAAAAAGAAAGAAACAGAAGCTGGAAGGACAGCCGGAAGGAAATGTAATCATTAATTGCAGGAAGACGCCAAAACTGTTTAGCGACACACAAGAAATAACTCCAGGTGTAAGCAACTAGTATTTCATAGGAAGGAACACAGGTGTTTCCAAACAACCCTGTTGAGCAGACTCTTCTACCATAAGAGAGACAAGTTATTCATTCCTTTGAAGAAGAAGCAACTAAATTCTCTTTAAAGCCTTTGATATGTATAGAAAGAAAAGGAAGTTCTTTCTATTCAAATCCTCAAAATTCCTCAGGGGATTTAGAGAGGGTGAGACAGGCGCAAAAGCAACACTTCCAGCAATCCAAAGATGGTTTTCTTAGAAGACTCAACTTACTTAAAAACCAACAACCAGAAACCAGCATCTTGAGTTAACGAGTTAAGTATGGCCTTATAAGACTGAAACCTGGCTTCAATAGTCATCCAAATGGGCATGTCCCTTTCCTCTGTGTGTGTGTGTGTGTGTGTGTGTGTGTGAGAGAGAGAGAGAGACAGAGTGAGTGAGGGGAGAGAACCCACCATCACTACAACTGGCTTCAAAATGAAGTAAGAGATCTCCGAGGAGCAATGGGGTCTCGCCCTGGACATGAGCCTGGTATGAGCCCCAGAAGATACTCTCCTGCAAAGCGGAAAAAAAAAAAAAAAAAAAAATCAAAGCCTGTGTCTTTGTTCCTTGCCTTTCTCATCACCAACAGCTATATTCCAATTTGACCAATGTTGGTTGCCTGCTTATGATGTGTATGACATGGTGCCTGGCACAGCTTTGATTCAAGACTGGTGGATTCAACCTCAGATCTCTGAAAGCTAGATTTGTAAATCAGCAACCAAACCAAGACTCATCTATTTACATCTTAAGTCCTCACATCTTTCCCTCCAGATATTATCCTCTTCCTCTCTACAAAAAGAGACTCTGTGCTTAACTGCCCAAGTGGGTCTCATATGTATCACACATTCACCTTATCAGAAATCTTCACTGCTATCCTGAGTTGGCTGGAAAGATGACCTTCATATCAAGAAAAACACATTTCTACCACAGCTGGGACTTTGCCCTTACATGGCAGCCTCTGGAGTGGGCTTAGATATAAAAATGCCAATCTCTAGTCATCAAGACGATTGCTCAAAACCCTCATGTTAGCAACAGCCAACTTAATAGCTAAATTTTATATCCATCTGACAATCTCTTATAAAAGAAACATGCCTCTACTTGCCCCCAAATGCTACTATTCTACTCCCCCAAAACATCAACAACCACACGATTTTTAAAAAATTTACTGAAAGGACCAATTTATAGAGGAAAAAAAAAAAAATCATGAGTTAAAAATAACTAGAGTTCAGGACAGGTCTAATGAAAAAATGTAACTGGCATTTCAAAAGTCAGGTTCAAAATATAAAAGAGACCTAAAAAGAGGCATTTTTAAAGTTGAATACAGCTGAGTTTTATATTTAATTGTGCTCTCTTGCTTTCCAAAATAATTTGCTTTGTGTATGTTAGGACAAAAGATTTCTGTGTATGGCTGAACAGAGGTTAATCATGCATAGAGGCAGCTGCACCAGACCCGAAGAACAGACCTTGGGTGAACGAGAGAGACGGATGTCGTCTGCATAAATTAGTACCTGTATATTTCCTTAAAAAAAAAATCCCCCTTAAAGAATAAGGAGAGCATCTAACTCCCCATCCACATCCATCCTTCTCCCACTGCAGCCTCCCACCAGCAAAGTGTTCCTCATAAGATTTAATCAGGCCTTCTTTAATCGGACCAGGAGCCTTCTAGATGGCTAAAGGGAGAATTCTTCTTACAGAATCTTGGGGATCTCAAAACTGACTTTACTCCACTATGAAACTATGTTAAAATCTGATGAGTGCAATATTACACTGAGATTTCCCGCTCTCCCATCCTCTGAAAATACTCTTGGGGGAGAAAAAGAATAAGAAGATAATACGGGAAGAAACAGCAGAAAAAAACACTGCTGCAAAAGCACAGATGAAACAGGAGGGCTTGGGGGCAATCAGCAACTTGTGAAAGTTGCAGGGATGTTGGTTTCCTGTAAAGCTTTTGTGCAACCAGAAGTGCCAGGCACGTGTTGAAAAAAAGACTATGACTCCGAATAAGAGGGCAGACTGGAGAAGACAGGAATCTACACGACTCTAAAACCGTGGGTAAACCTGACCTTGGGGGAAGACTTTTTGGTTTCGGTTTGTTTTCTCCTTGGGGTGGGGTGGGGGTCGGGTGCACATGAAAGGATATTGCACTTCCCGAATACGGTGAGATCTCAGACATGTCTTGAAGATCACCACACTCAGATTTGATGAGAGACAAGGAGAGCCCTTCCGCGGTGCTGGGTGGGTGTGCTGGTGAACAGGGGTGGTGGCTCAGGTGGTGGGACGACATCTTGGTCCTCAGACTCGTGGTCTCCCTAGTTAAGTCTAAGGATTCAGGAGAGGCTCGGTCTTTCCCCGAGAAGGAGCCGGTGGGAGCACCTATTGGACTCTGAAACGGGTAGGCCATCAAGGGGAGTGGGAAGGGGTGGCGGAAGGTGGACGTGGTGAAGCCCGCGGTGGCCGACAGGGGCGACTGGTGCAGGGGCTGGTGGTGGCCGCCGGCGGGGGGGCCGGAGGCAGACTGGTCCGAGGAGTTTTTGCGGACCACCAGGGGCAGGGCTTCCGTCTGGTCTGTGGAACCCGGCATCTGCACGTTGCCGAAGGTGTCCAGGGGATTCGGAATGATGACATCGCCAAAGCACTGCAGGCGCTGGTTGGCGGTGTGGAAGTTGTGGTTCTCCCCGTTGACTGCAAACCTGGCCTGGGGGATCTGCAGCGGTGGGAAGACCTGAGGAACTTGGCGGGAGGGTTTGGCCGAGAAGACTTTGACCACCGTGTCCACCACCTGCGACATGGCAGTGTTCAGTTCCTGTTTCAAGGTCTCGGCCAAGTGTTTGCCTTCAGGCTGCAGGGAGTTGGGCCCGGGGTCTCGGTCTTTGTGGCTGCCTTCTCGCTTGGGCTTGTTTTCGGCCATTTCCTGCTCCCGGATCAGGGCCCGGGCTCGGTCGATGAACTGCCCCGGGTCCAGCTCGCACATCTCATTGTCTGACCTCCCCACCGAGTCCTGGGCCCTGGCCTCCAGGATCTCGGAGCGCATGCTGTCTTCAGACAGGTTACCATCTTCATCATTTTCAGAATCGGTGCTGTCATAGATTTGGTAGAACTTTTCCTGCAGCTGGCGCAGCTGTTTCTGCATGTCCTCCAGCTGCTGCTTCAGCTGTCGGCGCTCCTCTCGCTTCTGTTCTTTGCGGGCTGAAACCAGCTGCTGGAAACTCTGCTGCTGCTGCTGGGGCAGCTTCTGCTTGCGTTTGTTTTCTCGGTAACTTTCTCGGGGACTCACAGACTGCGGGGCCATCTCTCTTTCATTTTCATTGCCCCGTAATGCCACACTGGGGGAATGGCTCATACCCCGGATTATATTCTCAACCCGGGCGCGCTTTGCTCTCAGGTGCTCATCACATAAGCGATCCATATCAAACTGGCTCATAGTAGGCCTGCCAAAAGGGGAAAGACACTCTGGGGGGCTGTCTCTTGAAGAGTTGCTGCATATATCCTCCTGATGTACTTCGGAGCCTGTACTAGAGAGACCGCTGGCTTGGAAACTGGGCTCCGTGCCACCATTTTTGTTCATGTTATTTTTCAACAGCTGGGAAATTATGGTTGCTCCTGGAAAAGGCATCATGGCATCTTCATACGAGTTCGCCCTCTTCAGCAGCTTGCGGAGTACGTTTGACTTCTCCCCATCTGCATGCTGCACCACTGAATACTCAACATCCTGCTCGGAACCTTGGGGATTCATGGCACTAAAAAACGTGGCTCTTGCCTTAGCGAAAAATGCAGATGCTGTCCCTACCGTCCTTTTCACTCCAATGTCAACTCTTCTCCTCTTGGTTTGCCGGCTTAAGAGGGCTGTGCTGTCATGGTCAGGCATCACTGGACAGTTATTGTGCCATCTTCAAAAGCTCGTCAGCTGGGCACAGCTCAAGAATCCCGGGACCCTGGCCAACAGAACAAAAGGACTGATGAATCATTTTCTTTAAATTTCTCCAAATTTCCTGACCTCAATCCTGAATCAAATGCAAAATGCATAGGCTCTGGGATTTATGGCACATTACAATTATTGCAATTTATTATGCACTCTGCTTGAAATGAAACATTTTTAAATATTTCTGCTCCACTGGTTTAAGATGGATTAAGATTAAAAAAAAAAAAAAAAGCAAAAACTGCTTAAGCACCAGTAATATGATTCTCTTTCACAAATGCCTAAAATGATACTGTTTATCTTCAGAAGAAACAGTAGATTATAAGAACACAGCCTCTGACAACCAATTGATTAAATTTTGGGCACTGAGATTCATATTACAAAAGCAGATAAAAGTGGTCCATACTTAAGAAATAAGGTTAAATTTTGAGGATGCATGAAATCTGAATGAAAAATTCCATTTCTGCAATAGAATTATTGTGGCTTTAATGCTATTAAGGGGAAACGAGTCTAAAAAATGCAAATATTTCACATACATCCTTTATTACTGAATTTTAAAATATTTTTGTCATATGTGAAATGGGGAAGAGAACACTCCCATCAGCATCTTTCCAACACAAATGGTCAATTTAACATGGAAATAAATGCACAAATACTCATTTTACAAGTCTGCTTATTTAGCACAGATATGCGCTTTTTTTAATACTAAAAATCACATCTGAAGATGGTATCTGTTGCTGGATTTTAATGTAAGTATGAGAACATTTATAAATTTTCATCTTGTCTTTTTGATGACTTAAATTTTAAAGTTGGACTCAGTGCAAAAGAAGGACATTATCACATTTTAGAAATCCATATGTGAAACAATAAATTGAGTTAGGCAGGGATAAATACATCATCAGTACTAGTTTTATTTTTCTATAATCTGCCAAAACAATACTTCAAATTCCTGAAGAAACTCTTTAACATACACCATTTATGAATCTTATTTCTTATGCCAAATTAAAACATTTAAAAAAAAAGACAGAAAAAAAAAGACTGAAAGGAGATACATAAAGAAGGAGGAAGATAACATCAATTAACTATGTGAGAAAGGGAAATACTGTCTCTGCATATGAACTTCCATTGTTTCTTGGGAACACAATATAAAAAGAGAGTGTCCTTCCTTGCATTTTACAAAAGGCACTTGACATATTTTGTGGTGTTAACCAGTGATGGCTAACCCCAAATTCTGTCTAAACGTTAAGATGTCACATCTCCTTGCTTACAATGGACGTTTTAAGAAGAAAATGAAAAAAAAATTTTTTTCACACGGGGTTTATCTAATATTAAACTTCACGTTTGCTTAACAGAGCACATCTTCACAATAACAGGGTCTATTGCCAAAGGCAGCGTGCAGAGTGTTTGGAAGAGCTCCCATCTCTTTCGGTTCACCTGTAAAAACATCTACGTGCTCACTAGGCTGCATCTGTGGCTAGTTTTAAAGAATGACTATCCATGCAAATAGGCATAATTTCAGCATGAAATAACCTGTAAAAATCAAGAAAATGCTCAGTGCTTAGATGGCAGTGTGTATTTTTTTTTTAAGTGACAAAGATGTCATCTGCAACCCTTGTTCCCAGTTTTCCTACGAAGATGCAACCTTTAAATAAAACCTGGTTCAGAGTGTCAAGAAAGCAACATGATGCTTCTTTATGTGTTTTTTGGATGCTTGAGGGTAAAATAGTTTTTGTGTGCCTCAGGATGAAATTTCCTGAACTTGGAATGTAATCAGATCTTGATAACTTCAGCATTAGAGTTCAAAATTGAATTCAAGATGATTGTGACCCCTCACACATTAATAAATGAAATTGGCTTCAGGAATACAAGAATCCAATGGCAAATAGTTCACTAACATGTTAGATCTGATAAATCAGGTACAGCTATCAAGTGAGAGAAAAGGGGGGAAACTGAGACAAACAAGAAAAAAGATGAATTATTTTAAAGCTCAGAAAGACTCACATATTGAGGGGGGTGTTTTTGCAAGGAGGACTCTGTGTGTATATATCAGCTTTTCAAAAAGAGAGTTCATTGCCATTCTTTAAAAATTTTACCTCTTGTCTTTTTGTGTACAAATCATTTTCTCCTTAATAGCACCTGAAAAGCACACAGGTTTCCAATCAAAATGTTGAATAAACTTTCTGCAGTATTTGCTTCCCCTGTTCCTCCTAACATCCTATCTGGATTTTCCTCCTACCCATCCTTGTTATAGGAAAAGCATCTCTGCAAGAGAGGCTCAGACACAACACGCTGGTGTAAGAGATGAACACAAGGTCACCCACAGCCATCCTTCCTTTCCCAGCTGCCTCCACCTCTGTGTCAACTGCACTTCCTCTCCTCTAGCATAGGTATCAACAGCTGCATCCCCACCTCACGCGTGAGCCAAGAGGAGGGCTGTGCTCTTTCTAAGGTGGAAAGAAATGATACGCTCATCTTCAGTGGTGAATGCGTGTTAATTAAACATGATAGTTGGGTGTTATAAGAAGAAAATATCCTGTAGCTTCTTTAAAATTCCCCAAACGAAACTGATTTTTGCAGTTCTCTTTCAACTGGTCAGCATTCTTAGATCAAATAATAATTTGTTTCTGTTTAGGGCTAAGGGAAATTATATACTTTTAGGTCTTATTGTAAAATGTACAGCTGAGACATAATAATCAGGACAAAACAAATGGGAAAACTAGGAAAAATGATATAATCCAGCAAGACAAGGCATTATATTAATAGGCGTGAATAAATAAATCTCTTCATATAGCTTTGAGCTGAATTCAAAAATGAAGGTATAGGAGTCATACACACTGGAATTATAACCCATGGAGGCTATAGGAGAGATGAAATAAAATAACTGGTTGACTACTGTATCAGCATCATATTTCATAAACAGTATATATGAATATTTTACCACACAAGAAAATGCCTTGTTAAATGACTATAATATAAATTAAATCACCCGAAAATGCTTTCAAAAATGCTTCCATGACTTCCCAGTTCAGAATTTAGAGAATGCTATGGAATGAATTTATCAGTGATGTCAACCTGCCCATTAAAGATTTTTTTAAATTCCTTTATTTCTTAATATGTGTATTAAGCCATATGTTTCAACTACAATTATTATTGATTGTTATTATATTTAATTTTAATCTTGAGTTTAACCTGGCAATGGGAAATCTGATCAGCACTGGTGAACATCAATAGCAGCAAGTATGCAGAAAAATACTGATACAGAATTTGAACCCAAATGTATTATCGATCGATACACATATTCCTTTAATTAATATGAAAATCTACATAGAATATTTTATTATTAAATATTGGGTCGTACCACTTGGCATCTAACTACACAAATGCT
Organism: Capricornis sumatraensis; assembly: GCF_032405125.1. Lineage (NCBI taxonomy): Eukaryota > Metazoa > Chordata > Mammalia > Artiodactyla > Bovidae > Capricornis > Capricornis sumatraensis. The sequence goes on from NC_091082.1 coordinate 76,828,178, forward strand.
TTAATAATTTCTATACGAGGAGTATCTAACATTAGCAGATTCTTCCCAGAGAAAAGATAGGAACAAACATCCAAGTATAATCAAGTCAGATTTTAAGGACTCCACAACATTCTTCATTAAAATCTGAATTATCTGAAGAATGTCAGATAACTTTACAAAGAGAATCCTAAGGAAGCTGATGATAATGTCAGTAGAAAAGAATTTTCAGGGGAGGATTTCAAAGGAACACTGCAGTGTGAAGTAGAAAGTGGTGAAGTGCTCTGCTCTAAGTTTGTGTGTGGGTGAGTCCCTTCGCCGTTCACCTGAACCTACCAAACACTGTTAACAGGCTATACCCCCATACAAAATTAAAAGTTTAAAGTTTGGGGGGAGAAAAGTTATTTGGGGAAGGGGGTGCAACCTTTATGGCTCTATCTGGAGTCTGGATTCTGGACAAAGATGTGTTCCCTATGGTTTTTATTCAAATAGTTCAGGTAAATCTTTCATGAGACGGGGAAGAAGGTATGGTTGGCGTGGTTTCCTGCTTGGATTATATAGATTATCAGTCTTGACTGATAAAATGATTTGAAGAAATTGCTCAAGCCTATGCTTTTACTTCTTTTAGAAAACCACCTTTAAGTGGGCCTCTGATCTACTTGGGTCAAGTCTCTTATGAAATTTCAAGTGGAATAACACCAACAAAGAACACTGTGAATCCATCTGGAAATCAGTAATTCAAGGGGGAAAATCAGATGACTAGATTTAGGGACTCCGCTGCCCCCACCCCCGCCCAGGCCCCTTACCAAGCTGTCCCCTTCACTGTATTTAAGAGTTCATTTCTGCTAATTAGCAACTTTCTCCTTGGAGATGTTCCTGCTATAAGGTTAAGAAAGCCTTTGGTGTTTACTATGAATAATCCACTTGATATTAGTTAATACTTAAATTAATTAAGATTGTATTGCCAAAAGCTTATAACAGATTCTAAATTTTCCTATCATAGAGTTCTCAAATCAGAACCATTTCATTTAAAATTTCTCCATTGTATCAAAAATTCCATATATTTTTCACCTGCAAGATGAAAACAGCAATTTTCTGGAACATACCTAAAATATTCATTTCTACTTATTTAAAAAGTAATAATTCACCAGATTAGTAAACAAAAGGGAGTGAGAAATAACTTCAAGAAGAAACAATTTCTTTTCTTTCCGAAGAGAACTGAAATACTCTGTCCTTTGAAGCTCTAGAATACACCAGGCAATAGGTTTTAGAAATTTCTTATGTATATGTCTTTTACAATATATATGGATACTTAATTAGAATCCAATCATAACATATCAGGCACAATCCATCTTTCTATTATTAAATTACTAACATTTTATAAGCTTTTATTAATCTTGAACCTTACCATTCCTTATCTTAACAGTTGCAAATGCAAACAATACCTATAAGAAATTCATGAAAAAAGGCCTATTTCACTTTGAATTAATAAAGAGCATGCCTGGCAGCTAGGTTATGTTTTAAGATTGTAAGTGCTACTTACAGGAGAAAGATGTTAGGGAATGAATAAAGTGAGAACAAAGATGCATGTTACGTATGCATCACAGTTTTCCCACACGGTGGTGATTAAACTAAATAGAATTCTGCATAATGGACACATAAAAATATCAATACATGTCCAGCACAGAAAATACTTAACAAAAATAAAGCAAATGAACATATCCATAGATGACATATTAATTATGAAAGAACTGCAAAAGCATCCAAGAAAAGTATTAGGAGGAACTTGGATGTTTAAGGTGAAAGAATAAATGACATACACTCTCTCATTTTCATGAAACAATGATCATCCACTAAGCAACCAAACCAACCAGCAAAAACCATTCACCAGCTAATCTAATTCTATGCAACTCAAGAAGCAGCCTGTTTGGAAGATAATAAATAAATAAACAAAAGATCAGATGTTGAGAATCCAGATATAGTGCCTACACTGAATTTTCAATAGCCTCCTTCACACACGAAGCCACAGTCCTTACCTTCATCTGTTTTACCATTGCAGAAACAGGTCCACGGTGTAGCACGTGGACAGGTTAACCAAATTACTCCCCTTTTTCTTCATCACCACCCACAGCCCATTTAATTTTGAAAATGCTCAGAACTTCTTGCAAGAAACTCTTCAGAGAGCGGACTGCCTGCGTCTTGCATCAAACAGAAAAGCACAGTTACCTCTCACATACTTGAGATTTTCCTTCTCCATCAAAGTACTAACTAGGACATCTGGCACATGTCTGGTACAATGACAGGCTCATTCTACTTTATGAGAGTATTTAACATACGACTTGAAAGAGTTTATGCACATACCTATTCTTTCTGGGCAGGGAGAAAGCACGCTAAAAAGATAAGCATTAACAACAGTAACACTTTCAAACTGACTTTGGTATTCTTGGCAGTTACACATACTACCCATGGATGTCCAAATCACACACACACACACACACACACACACACACACACAAGAAAGCTCTCATCACTCCCCCGCAACACCCCCACAGACCTGGGAGACAGGCGTAAACCAGAGGGAAGCAAAGAGAAAGTCAATGTCCCTCCACCTGCTGCCTGAAGTGGGGGGTAATTTCAGCTGCCTGGCAGACAGGAGCCTGAGACACAGCCTCCCTAGCAGCCTGCCAACATCCTTAAGAAAAATAAACAAACACATACCAACTTGTCCCCCACCCCCAACCAAAGGACTCACATGGCAGGGCTCAAAACATAACAACAGCCTAGTTCCCATTAGCCCGGACAATCCTATTAACCAGGGCAACCATAAATTCATAAACCTCTACAACCCTGGAGCACGGCACCGTGGTCTGGAACGGTACAGACACATACAGACACAGAGGAAATTTGCACCTGTCTTTCTTGACACAACACACCTGTCAGGCCCTGCCCATGCACAGCCCTCGGGCTAATAGACCTCTGCCTACGTAGTCTAGGAAAGTACTTTTTTTTTTTTTTCCTTTTGGTAAGGGAGGTTATAGATGGGAGAGAGGGTGGGGTGGGGAGAGAGGAAGAGAAGAGACTTCTAGCCTTGACTTTGAGAGAAGGCCACCCTGTGCTTGCACTGTTTTCATAAGCTCAAGGAGACAACTAGACCTTCTTGGAAAAATAAAAACAAGCAGGTGAGTTCTCAGCCTTCCCCCAGGCGGAGTGGGTTCTGGATTGCCAAGAACAGCAGTTTCACACTCCAACCTGCCTCCTTGGGCTATTTAAGACTGTCGATCAACCCCTCCTCCCGGTTGTTCTTCTCAGCCTGCCAGGAGAACTCTCAACTTCCGAAAAAAAAAAAAAAAAAGCTGAAAAAGTGGCGGGAGACCTGTGAGTCTCCCTCCAAAACTACTCCCCCTTTAACTTCCCTCCCGCGCCCCCCACCCCCTGCCCCTCCAATCCACACTCTCCACCTACGTTGAGTTTTAGCCGGAGGAGTAAGTGGCGGGCACACCCGAAGAACCAACAACTTGCCAAACTGGGGGCTTTGGGGAATGTCTCCCCACCTCCCAGCTTGCCCTGGTCGCCCCCTCTCTCCTTGTCTGTTCAGGCAAGATAGCCGCTCTTCCCGCGCCGCTCCCCCCTCCTCCGGACTTTTCTTCCCAGGAGCAATCACGCTCACCTCTCCATTCCTCCCTCTCCAGTGCTCCGAAGTGGGGCAAAATTGTAGGTACCACCCAGACGAACCAAGATCAGATGGAAGCAGCCCAACCGAACCGGCCGCCGGCGTTGACTGCGAGCAGATCCGTTGGACAAGAACATCCCCTACCCCCACCCGGACCGCGATCCTTCCATCCTTCCGCGGCGCTCGCGCCCCAGCACCCCCTCCTACCACGGGAACCCCCCCCGCCCCCCGCAACCCGAGGCTTCCAGTGCCACCTTACCCTACTGAACTTGACTTAGCCCTGGGTCCTGGGAGCTCAGGAGAGGGGCGCCGCGCTCGTGGCCCGGGACCATCTCTCCACTGCTCCAACCCCGATCTCAACATTTCGGCTTCGACAGCGTTTTGAGAGGCAAGTAGCCGAGCGCCCCCCCACCCACCCCACCCCCTCCGCCTCCTCCCTCTCCCTTCCTCCCTACTCCCTGGCCCTCTGCTGGGGTTAAAAAGGAGAAGTGAAAGGTATGCAAATGACAAGCAAATTGGAAGAGCCTGGAAGAAAGGCAGCTATAATAAACAAGACAAAGAGAGAGGACGTGGGGACTAGCCCAGGAGTTTTCCTCCGGGCGAGATGGGAAGGATGAGGCTGGGGAGGAGACCCGGGGGATTCAGACGAACAAAAAGCGACCCGGTCCCCCTCGCGGTCCTCTCTCCGGAGAAGAGAGGGCCAGAGAAAGAAGGAAAGGAAGCGAACGCCTCCTCACCGCGTCCCCCCCACCCCGCCCCCGAAACAGTACACAAAAGGTGAGAAGATCAGCGACAAGTCCAGCACTAGCAGCCTTCTCCCCCTCCACACACACACACACACATCGCCAACACCCCCCCCCGCCCCCCCAGCCACCAGCAGCAAAGAGCAAGAAATAAAAAGCCAAGCGGATCACTTACTCTTAGGAACTGGGAGGAGCGGAGCGCTGAGTTCCACTGAGGCTCCTGCTTAGAAACTGTTTAGACGCTAATTTTTTTTTTCCCCCTTAAATTATGATTCATCTAAAGAACACCCTTTTCTCCCGGGGATGGGGGGGGGGGGGGTAGATGTATACACGGGTCTGAGTAATGGGAGTCTCTTTTTCTGGTCTTCTCATTCAAGAACAAGCCGGTACAAGTGATTCTGGAAAAGGGGAGGGGACTCGCGAAGCGGGGGAGAAGATACTTACGCGGTGCAGAGAGCAGTGGGACCCACCGAGCCTTTGGGGGGGGGGGCAGTCGGAGAGAGGAGGACACGCGCGCGCACACGCACCGGGAGAGATCTTGCGGGTGATGAATATGATAATTGGACAAGGGACGGTGAGTCCGTGCGGGCACGCGCGAGCGGGCCGGCGGGGCGAAGGAGACGGGAGAGAGGAGAGGGTGGGCAGGGGGAGGGTGGGAAGAGGAGCGGAGAGAGCGCAGCAGAGGCGGCGAGAGGTGAGAAGGGAGAAGCGGGGAGAGAGGAGAGGACAGGAGCGAAGCGGAGAGGGAGCGGGCGGACCCGGCGAGAGCTCTTTTGCGCCGCTCTGCTTCCCCCGGCTGCAATGGTGTATTATTTCCGAGCGCTCCCTCGGCTGAGGGCTCCGCTCCACAACAAGATTTACTTTAAGACACAGCTGAAGGAAACAGGAAGACTGCACGTCACAGTCTGACTGACGTACCCGGCCCCAGCACCCAATCGCGAGGCGCCTTCGGATTCAAGGGGGGATAGCGAGGCAAGAGAACTTGGGAGGAGAAAAAAAAATATATAAAAGGGGTGGGGGTGAGGGGCTGGGAGGAGAGGAGGGGAGAGGGGCCCCACGCTCCCCTCCCCTGCCTCCATCCCCGCCCCCCCTCCCCAGCGCACCCGCGCCCGACTGCCGCTGCTTCGGGGCGACCGGCTCGCTGCGCCCGCGGCCGGAGCGAGCGGTCTGCGGACGCTGTGCTGAGAGCCGCTCGGCTCACACTCGCTCTTCCAGGACGCAGGTCCTTTTTTTTTTTTTTTCCCTCCCCTTCATTTCTCAGATACTGCTGATCGAGTTCGCCGAGCGGCCGAGCGAGTGAGCGCTCCTCGAACGGGAGGTGGAGGAAGGCATAAAAAAAGTGTTCTCGAGAAAAAGTGGGGGTTTAAAGGGGGCTGGGATGGTCTACGAGGAGAGAGCGGGGACCCTCAAATCATTCCACTTTTTAAATGATCGTAGCTATCAGGAATACATGTCACCGTGGCTTTCTTTGAAAGGAGATGTGGACAGTACAGGTAGGTTTGGGATTAAAATAATAGGTGCCAGAGGTTTGGCGTCGGCTCCGCTGCATCAGATATGAGAAGATCAGTATTGGCTGAATCCCAGTTAATCTCCCTTCAGAATTGTTAGGAAGAAGAAGATTTGTCCTTGGTTACCTCTAACAACCTTATCTGGATTGTAGGTACAGCAACCATTGGAGGCGGGGGGATGTTACAAACATTACTACCAACCGATTACCGCTCAGTAACTCACTCACCCCAGAATGATTAGAGAGAGGTTTCATGTAGGATTTACACCGTTTTGACGCCTGGGTAACAAACTTTAAAGTTTCCTAGGTAAGAAATTTCAAGCGCTTAAATTTCGGGCTTCTGCGTCAAGCCACAGAAAATTCACTTTGTTTTGACATTTCTTGGTCGAAAAATAACCAGCGAGATTTCTTTAGATCATGTGGTTCTTGAAGAGCTGCTTGGGATTTGAAAGTTGCTAATGCTAAAGCGCAAGATTCCAGCCGCAGCGAGGACCGGGCACAGTAAACGGGCTTTTAATAAGACAACCGCGTTTATGACTTCAAGGTCCTATAAAAGCTGGGACTTGCAAGGGCTGTGAAGCAGAAACATTCACACCCAATCGATAAGACACTTTTTTTTTTTTGGTAGGATGGGGACAAGTATTTTTCGTGTGTCCCTCGAATTTAACCAGATCAAAGGTTGAATCGTGTTGCATCGTGACAACAGAGTGTTTGTGAAGTGTGTTACAAGTGCACTGGCCAACTACCACCACCACCTTCCGCAACACACACATACATGCACACTTTTCTTGGGACAATTTCAGCCTCAAATTCATCAAACTGTGAAGAAGTCTAATCTTTGAATAAGAATAGTGACAATAGTATGTTCCAGTCCATACCCTGTAGGAAACTTTTGGCACGGGATTCAAACATTGAAAAGAAGAAGGGGGAAAAAATTAAGCCGGCTGGGTTAGGTGTTGGGGATCAGAAAAGAAAGAAAGAAAAAAAAACAGACTTGCTTGAGCATCCCCGCCTTCATGTCTCCCTTCTCGCTGCCTCCAGGCACTCCCCCCACCCATTATGGAAACAACACAGAGGCTGGCAGACACACGACTCACACTTCCAATGATCGGCCACTGCATCAAGTGTTCTATCGAGATGTGACAATTTAGACTGGGCACGGAAATAATCTAGCCACATGCCCATTAGATACAGGATGGAATAGTGTTTCTTTTGGTTGGGTCCTTTCGAGGTAAGCGGGTGTACTGAGCGGAGAAATGTGGGTTCTGTGAATGGATCCGCGCTACTTCCTTTCTTCTTTTTCGTCCAAGTAGTATCTTCCTTAAGTAGCCCAGTGTGTACCTGATCGCGCCAGCCCACAAATACACGGGCAGAAGTAAAGGACACATGCCCTCCACACCTTAAAACCATCTGCTCAGTTTGACATTTAAAAGGGAGGAGAGCAGGGAAGGAGGAGAGGAGAGGAAGGGGGGAAGAAAGGAAGCTGAGCGGGAGAAAAGGTTCAGACTCGGGAAGGAAACGGCTTGAACTTTAGCCCACAAGTTTATGTCAATTGCACCTAGCGCCCGGGTGCACGTTTTGCACACACTACGCCCGGGAACTGGCGGTGGGAAAAGTTTCCTGCGAGCCCTAGTAAGTCCTTTATCTCTCCCGGGGGAAGGCAGGCCCGAGTCGAGGTCGGGGTACCCCGCCTGGCAAACAAGAAAGCTCCTCCACCCCGCAGCCTCGGCGGCGGAGGCTCGCGGCTCGCCGGGTCTGCCGCGGTGGTTCGCAGCCCGCACTGGGGGCACCAGAGCGGCTTGTGGAGTGAAATAGGAGCGCGCGCGACGCTGGACCAGCGAGCTCGGTCCGCAGCCCAGCTAGGCGAGCTGCGTATGCTGAGGCCAGAACTGTCTTCTAAAGTCTGGGTGACATACAGGCCAGGCTCCTGGCAACCTCTCAGCCAGAACTTCGGCGTTCTCCCGTGTCTCAGGCCGCCCTGGATCAAGGCGTGAGGCCCAAGCTCCCTATCTCCGGCTACTCGCGGTTTGTTTTCTGATAGGCGAGAAGCGATCAGTCAGCCCGGAGACGAGAAGTCGCCTAGATACAGGCTCCATCTCTGAAACCATCGGGCAAGTTTAGGGTCAGTCCCTTTCTCTGCCCTACTGCCAACACAACCCCAGTAACTTAAAAGTTAACCCAAGTTCTGACGGGTCTTCCAACAAACCTCATCCAGGCAGTCTACATTTACTGATTTATCAGAAGGGTGATCTGTGCGTTCTTAGTCAAACTCTTTCACTTATCACTTACGCATCTGGTTCTGGGTTAAACACACTTCTGCTTGATATTTCTTCGGTGTATTTTACCCCTCCGGTTCTTTCTTAAAGCCAGTAGGTGGGGGTAGGAGAGAAGAGTGCATATCAGTAATTTTAAAACCTTACAAACAATCGTTAGCAGGTCCTAAACAAACCAATTCCGGGAATTGCAACCAGATCCAGCTGAGAGACAAACATGGATGTTTATTTCAGGAGAAGGATGCTGAAGATCCAACCTGGATATACACCTAACGCCACCCACAACCCACTACCACCACCACCCTGAAGAGAGGAAGAAAAAGAAATAAAAACCAACTCTAGGGTGCAGGCCGGCCTGCTGCAGGCTGTCTAGAGGCGGACTGCCTGCCTGCCTGCCATATTCCTGCTCTTTCTCTCAATCCCTATGCCCAGTGTGGGGCCAAGACCAACGTGGATTTGTTCTGAATTGGTGGGGGGGGGGGTGGGGGGGGGAGTGAAATGCCAGGAGATCAGTAGCAAGTAGCAGCTGCAAGGTTTCTCTCCTGGGAACCCCACTGCTTAGAAGCCTCCAGAGCGATGCTTGTTTAACCAACAGCTTTCAAAGTAAACAGAAGCGATTCATTCCAAAGAAGTTGAACTATAACTCTTACAAAAATTTGGGGTCGGGGTGCTGGCAGAAAAAGTAATTTTTTAAAAAAAATAATAAACCCCCCACCCCCAAATCAGGGCCCAGTACAAAGCTTCAAGGAGCCTAAAACTGTCATAAACAAATCCATTGAAAGGATTCCTTACAATAGCGACTTCGAAGAAAATCACTCTTCCCCCACAAACACACGCCCTGGGGAGGGGGGCTTGGTTGTCAGTGATCGAAGGGGCACACTACTACTTGATTTGATGGAAGTGGGCGAAAACAATCAAATGGAGGTACGATCCCTGCCCCAGAGTAGAAAGGAGTAGGCTGAGAGCTCTGCGACGCCAACCCTGGCTTTGCCTCAGGCACCGAACTTTCCAATATCAAGATATTAACAGATGGTGGTGAGCACATGGAGGGCTGTTACTTACATAATCCAGCCACTCCGCCCGGGCGCGCTGAGCCCAAAAAGGCGCCCGCCAGGCCGCGCGCGCGTGTCTTCGGAGGGGTGCTGTTGCCCCACCCCCGACCTCCCTCCGGAATAACTTGCCTTTTTTCAACCCCACCGGGCTCTTTGAGGGTTAGGATTTGGAGAGGTTGTGATTTTAGGCGGGGGGGCGGGGGGGGGGGGCGGGGAGGGAACCACGCATCGATCCTCTTGGGCTTTATCTTCTTCATTCCACGGTAGAGAAGAAGCCAAGGGCAGAGGGAAGTGAAGGGGACGCTTTCGAAGAGAACTGGGCGATCTCGCTCCGAATCTGGGGGTGCTGAGGAGTGGGATTCACGCCATTTACACCCCTCCCTCTTTGGCGCGGATTAGCATCTCTTCCCGTGTCCCTGAAATACTAGAGCAGGCTCGGGCCGCAGCCAGGGAGAGTGGGGTGGCGTGAGGGTGTGTGTGTGTGCGTGTGTGTGTGTGTGTGTGTGTGTGTACGCCTCTGCACGCGGGGGCGCAGTGGGCAAAGTTACGCAGAGCCTCTGGGCACCACCGTACTTTCGAGCTTTGGCAGGATTTTAAACACTGGGTCTCGCACGTGGGGAACCCCTTTCGGGAGGTAGCGCCCGCTTGCCTGCACGCCCACAGCACCTCCCCGGAGGCCCGGTCGTCCCCTCCCCGACCCCGTGTGTCTCAGTACCTCCGCGTGCGTGCCCGGGGACAGATTTGTTTGACGAGCCTCCTTCCCGATGGCGACTCGGGGCCGCCCAAACCCGCGAGGAACACGCCTGCATGTGTCGGAAAAGTTTCGGGTCGGGTGGGAAGGCTGGGAGTCTCCTCTGCAGCCCCGAGGCGGGAGCGGGGCCTCCGAGTCAGTATCTTCCTCCGGGTCTCCTCCTCCCTCCCGGCCCTTCCTTCCTCGCCCCGGCCCCGCGCTAGGTGTCGCGGCCTCTCCGGTCGGGAGACGACGCGCGCGAATAGCGGCGGCCGTGGCGCCGCGCAGCGGGCGGAGGGCGCGCCCCCTCCCGCCCGCTTGCCCCGTGGGGGTGCGGGTCGCCCCGCCTGGACCCCGCGGCCCTGCCCTTTCCCCGGGGCCGCCGCCCGGCTCCGCGGGCCAGAGCTGGGCGCCCAGCGGGCGCGGAGGGCAGCCACCTGCTCCCGGCGCGCGGCGCGGAGCCGGGAACGTCCGACGCCGCTCGGCCGGCGCTGCCGGGAGATAGCCCCCGCCGCCCGCCTGTTGCTGCGGGATCTAGGCGGCGGGGTTCCCGCAGCCAGTGGGATAGCTCAGCCTGGAAGGTGGGGGCCACCATTGGGGACCCAGATAGGGGCGGGGACGCTTGGAGGGCTTGAGACCTCCCCTTCTGCCCACCCCCTTTATTTTTTCATTTGGCTTTCCTTAGGACCGTTTTCAGACAAGGGTGTGAATTTCGGAGAAGATGCTCTTTTCAAGGGGCTTTGATGGTAGGACTTAAGTCATCCCTACTGCCCATTTTAGGAGGCTTTTAATCTGGACGCCAGCTAGTTAGAAATAAATAGGTGTAGGCCAGGCGCACAGAGGGAAAAAGAGAAGGAAGGTCTCAGTTTGGATTTATTTGGTGGGGGGGAGCGTGAGTGACTCTGGAAAGTTGCATTTTGTTTAAATTAGAGCAAGACAAAGTTGAAAGCCAGATTTCTATAATTTTTCTAGTAATATTTCTTTTATGAAGTATCTAAGTGTCTGTTTGTCATCATTTTGAGATCAAAAGGAAAATCCATATGCTGCATAGTTTTTCAAAATTGCTATTTAAATATGTTTTAAATGTTTTATCCGACGTAGAGAAGGCTGCTCAGAGGCAAGGCTGGTGACAGGGAGAGTGGGCTGGTTTGATGTGGAGCAGTGGTTCCCAAGACAGGGCTGTTATCAAGAATCGCCAAGGGAGCTTTTCAAAAATAAAGATTTCTGGGCCACCCCAACTAGGCAGTCAGCAGGAGGACGTGGGAATCCAGGGGTCATACTGTGCTTCCAGTAACTGCTTAGTGAGTTGCTGACTCTGTGACCGTGGGTGTGTCACTCTATCTGAGCCTCAGTTCTTTTTATCTGTTAAGTGGGGATATTATCCAACTCCCAATTGTAGAGAGCTTTACATGAGTAATATTGTTCAGCATATGACTGGTGCTCAATAAAAATAGAAACTGTTCGATTTACAAATGTGTGTTCATCACACTTGCACTGGCCTGTCCTCCTCCTGTCATAGACACCTCTGCTCCCCCCGCAATATTGTGGTGAAGCTAACAGGACTCTCATTCAATGTCCGCATGTTTTAGCTCATGCATAGTTGCTGCTTTGGATGCTTCATATGCTCACCTTTCATTTCTTAGGCCATGAAAACTAGAATTGGGGCATGTTTGAAAGCAGAAGTTAGGCCCTGTGTTCTTGAACTTAGAATTATCCATCAGGCCCACGGGCAACCATTTATCAATCTGAAATCCTTGCTTGCTTGCTTTCTCCCTTCCATCCTTTCTTCCCTCTTTTATAAATGCCAAACCGTTCCTACAGAAGCCACCTACTCCCGACAAAACCGCAGGACAAATATTTCTATTCAAGGAGGGAAAAGCAAGAAGGCAAAAAAAGGTTTTAGGTAAAACTGAAACGAATGGACTTCATCTATCATAAGTGTGAATCAAATGGACATCATCTGTTTACATGTGTGAATGAACAGCTCCCCCAAATTTATGTCATGTACGATACAACCCTTCATAAAATTAGGTTTGGCCCAATGAATAGGAGCACGCCCCAAAGTAATTAAGGGAGAGCTCAGCCAGAGGCAGCTGTGAGAAGGGAAAGTAAGGTTGGTGGGAAGGGACCCTGGCTGGCTGGGACTCTACACCGATGAGAGGGGAAGAAAGTCAGAGGAATGGAACCAGCAGAGAACAGACCAAGAAGTGGATTTTAGAAGTGGACATAGCCGTAAGTGGCTACTTAACGTCCCAAGGAGGATGCTTTGCTGGTATCCTCAGAAGGCTTGAGATTAGTAATCCCTGTGTATTCTTGGAGAGGGGTTACCGAAGAGATTTTTCCAATTTAGGGCACGCATGGGCCCAGCCCTTAGTGAATGAGCCCAGGAGCTGAGAGTGCCCTCTGAATGATGGACAGTGAAAGCATGACCCCTAGATGCCTGTCCTCCCAGCGTCCGTGGATCTTCAGGCCAGTGTGGAAGATTCCTGCTGTCTGGCTCCTAGGGGTGAGAGGGATATGTCTATGACTCTAGCAGACAAAACAGAGGCCCTCAACAGGTACAGAGAAACACACACCTGGAGCCAGGCTGTAGGGAGACAGGTATCTTTGAGTTTCTTACTCCCAAGCGCCCTCCTGGTGGTGGTCCTGGTGGAAGGAGTACTTTTGCCCACACTTGTTGGTGGGGCAGGGAGAGCGGGGGCAGCAGTGGAGACAGGAAGATTTGGAGAGGGGGGCCTATGTCAGGGGGTAGGAGAATGAGGTCAGAAAGGGAGTATGAGTAGGTGCTGGGTAGAGGTGAGGGGAGATCATGGGTGAGGGTGAGTGGGGGAAGTAGGTGTCCTACAGAAGGTACCTGGTTGGGGGCAGGGGGTAGCTTGTGGAGGTAGGGACTAGGGAGTGGAGTTCAGGGGAGGGGGGAGGAGGAGATGGGTATGGACCAGAGCAGGTAACTAGGGAGCACAGGGGTGCAGGAGGTTGGGGGGGTGGGCAAGGAGGCTCCCGTGGGGCATAAGGGATATGAAGTGTGGTTTAGATGGGAGGGAAGGCGAGGCTGGAGGCTAAATTCGACCCTGCTCCAGGCTGAGGGGGGCGGGTATTAGGGGTGGAGGGACCTGTACCTCTTCGCCAGTCTGGCCAGGCTCTGGGAGGCTCTGGGATACCCTCTGATCCCTGTTGGCAGGAAGACTTTAGAGCCCGCCTGTTGGCCACCACTTGACAGGAGCAGGCAGCCAGGCTCCGCAGTGGTGGGACGTGCCTGATTGGGAGGGGTCTCGCCATGCCTCCCCCATTACCCAGGGCTCCCTTAGCCCTGCTCAGACTGCAGGGTCCCTACAGCACCCTGCCCCAGGCAGTAGCTTCCTCCTTCCTCCCAGCTTCATCTCCCTCCATCCTCATCCTAGGCCCAGGGTGGCTCTCTGACAACCCCAGGTCCCTGAGGAGGAGGCCCCATCCTTTTCCCTCTTGGAGTTGGTGCGTTCACCCCTTTGTCTTAATGCCAGTCTTCTGGGGTGGTGCCTGGGGGGGAACCAGGCAGGAGGGGCTGCAGAAATCAAAGTAGGCTCAGAGAAGATGGAATCATTGGACAGATAATTACTGTTTGCAAGACACGGCTGAGCATGGCAGTTGGTGACCCTGTTGAGAGAGCGAGTGGACTAGAGAATTTTTGGTTCTTTCCCAACACGGATGGACAGTGAGGATGTGCTGGATCTAGTCAGGTTTCTGAAACCTCAATTAAGAGCAGGAATCTAAAGGAAAGCTGCGTGGGGCAGAAGTGTCAACACCCCCCTCTCTCCATATTCCAAAGTGGTCTTTCGGAGAATATGAGAGGGAGGGGCGTAGGCATAGTGATGAGCAGTGATAGAAAATTCTAGCATCTACTGAGCACTTCCGGCATCAGAACTGTGCCAGATGCTCTATGCCCAGCACTTCCATTTTCTTCTTTCTCAAATGCCATAGACTATAAGACACACCATCCATTTAAAGATGCCCTTTGGGAGAAAAGGAAAACATAATGACCTTAAATGCACAATCGATTGTAAGACATACTGATTGAAGGAGCATAATAAAATATGAGAAAAAGTGAATCATAGCAGTGAAGAAACAAATACATTAGATGTAGTGCTCCCCACAGCCCTGATAAGAATTATCCCCACTGGATGGTATGGATGAGTAAAGAGAGTTACAGAGGCGGGGAGGGTTTCACCACCTGTTCAAGGCCACAAAGCCAATAAATAGCCATCAGAATCAGAACCCATGTTTGTCTGCCTCCAGGGCACACAACCTCTGCAAGGGTGGGGCTTGGGCAGCTGTTTTTCACAGCCCAGGTCTGTCTCGACCCTTTTACCATCAATACTCCCTCTCTCACCCTCCAAGCTATGAAGATTTCTAGGAGGGGAGAGTAATTCACTGGGGTTGGGGCGGGGGAGGGGGGGCATCCAAAATAGTCAAATTACATTTTTCAGATTCAGATAAAGTCTTTAAAGGGTAAAATCCATGCATGCCGGGTTTTGCTGTGCACCGCAGGAAATCGAATTCAAGGATCCCTGTATTGCTGAAAATAGAATTGTAAAAAATAAAAGGGGTTGGGGGAGAAAGTGAACGAAACTAATCCTATTAAACGTGGTAGCATGTTTTTGTGGCACGCAGGGAGAGATTAAGCACAGGAAAGGGGATAAGTACTGCTTCAGTTTCACTAAACTAATGTGACAACTTGTCATTGGAAATCTTTGCAGCTTGTTAGTAGATGACTAGCTGATTCAGAAGTGTTTTCTATCATTCCCTTTGTGTCTCCCATGAGTTTTGTTTCTTTTTTCAATTTTCTTTCTTTTCCTGTTTCTTTCTTACCCACGCTGCTCTATTTTGCTTTTTAATCCTTCATGTCTCCTTCAAGTCAAAACATTTAGCTGGCTCTAATCAACGTTTGGTTCTGAGGATGCCCCTTGACCTTGTCTTGCCCAGAGAAGCCCCCAAAGGGAACACGCGGCCCTCCATCCTCAACCCGCTGTCTGTCCTGGTTCTTGAGAAACGGAGCTCCTGGGGAAAACATCTCATTTCAATTTGCATTTGTCTGCAATCTTTCTTCTTTCTCCTTTTCTTTTCTTTCTTCTTTTTGGCTTTGTGCTTTTCCTCTCTCCTTTTTGCCTTTCACATCCGTACCTTTTCCTCTCTCACTTACCCCTTCTCGTTTTCCTGTCTCATTCTCTTGCTTCCCTCCCATCTTGTTCCTGGAATTTCTTTTACCCCTTTAATACACACCAGTAGCTCTCATATTCTTTCTCTCCTTCAGATAAGGCAGTTAAATTGGTAGAAGGAAGCTAGGAATTCCTCCTGGTGGTTTCCATGTTGAATCAAAAGTGGCAGTGTTGTGGGCAGGGGGCATCAAGGCCAATCACAGACATGCAGGGAACAAAAGCTGATCCAAATCAAGAGGAAGCAAGAAGTTTAGGCTTGGTCACTGTCTTTCCAGAACAGGTGTCCAGCTTGTTTGGAAGCATGGCTCACCGTCCTGCTCTCCTCTGCCTTTGGCCTCACTCTCTCCCATTCTCCTCCTCCCTCCCCCGCTCCAACTTTCCCTGCTGGCTTACCACCAGAGGCGAGATGTTGAGTCAATGGAAAAACAACATTCGCCAACATTAAAGGGAGACTGTTTAGAAAAGGAAGGCCCTGGTGAGGTGCAGAGGAAGCCTGTACATTAACACGGGCCACCTCTTATCTGGGGCAGCTGGGCCTGCATTGCCTGTGCTGATTCCTGGCTTTGCCAAGAGGCCTTCAGCAGAGAGGCCGCCTGCTTTTCGGGGGGTGGCAGGGAGGGGCGCGATTATTACCCACAGGCATCACCAGCATTTTTTAGAGACACAAGTCATTGATTTTTTTTTTTTTTTTTTTTCTACCGGGGACTTAATGGGAGAACCCGGGCCAATAAGTGAAGCTTTGCAAAAGGCAGCATCAGCTCAAGGCCTCTGTCTCTGGACATGTCTCACCAGGAACCTGGCCCCTCTCCCCTGCAATCTTTTTGAGGACTCCCAAACCCAGGACGGACTGGCCATTCTGACTCAAATATGAATTAAGGGAAAGGACAACTAAGTGACCCAGAGAAGAAGAGAAAGGCACATGTGTCGGTTCACCCTGGCTCTAGAGTGTCTTGAGCCAGCTCCTGATGGAAAGATAAGGTGAATCCCTAATCAGTCAATAATTAACTGAAACTCCGTTAATGGTCCAGTCAATCAGCTGCTGCTGACACTTTCAGAACCCTGCTGGAGTGGGAGGGTTAGGTGGGACCTTTTGATAGGAAGGTCTGTTTAGCCCACTGTCCACTCCACTCACGGGTCACCATAGAATGGGGTAAAGTTCCTATTCCTGTATCTGCCAGTGAAATCTTTTCTTAGGTTAATGCCTTTGAGTAACTTTCAAAATTTCATTTTTTTAAATGTCAGTATGTGCGTTTATGTGTGTGTTGTGTACTGAAGGACTTGGGGGTCCACTCAGTTCCAGGTCAGTTTGAATCAAATCCCAAATGTGTTCTAATTGTTACTACATTATTCTTCCTGGAGGACCAAAATGTGTCTCCCCAGGCTTGCTCATCTTAGCCTGTAGTTTATTCTCAATATCTATAGATATTTCTGTTCCTTGTTTCTCAATGTTAGCTCCTCCTCAATTTGTGAGTGAAGCGTACTTGTGTTGTAACTAGTAAGCAACCACACAGCCCTACCAAAACATGCAGATAATTCTTGAATTTTAAAGAAGTAGTATTTTAAAGGACTAATAAAGATTTGATCTTGGTACTTCTGGTGGATCAAGGTCTTTTTTCTTTCTACAGAAGCATATTTTTAGAAAAGATGGGTTGAAGTCTCATTTTATTTAATTGAATTTTTTTTCTTTTGCTTTCCTTTGTTTTTCTTCTGTACAGTATTTAGTGTGTCACCATATGCTTGTAGTTAAGCTATTAGATGAGAAAAATCAGTGCGTTAAGTGTAGTCTGAGTTTTTCCTAAAGTCAAGTTGTAAGTCATGATTGTGTGTCAATCGATGAACTTGACTCCTAATTTAATCTGCTCAAGCCACTTGAAAAATGTGTTCGTTTAGCATGAGAGGAATAAGGTATGAGAGTGTGGCTTAGTAAGAATCCACCTCCGTCACAGGAGAAAAACAACAAAAATGGCATGCTTGTCTACTAGGGTGTCAGTGGCTATTCCTGCATATAGTTCATCTAGCTATGCTTCTGTTGGGTTCCACAGCTCAGCCTCTGTCATCGTCAACACAATTATTCTCTTCTCAAAGAACTCAATAATCTGGGAGCTCAATTAATCTTTGGCTGCTTGGGGGAGTTGCCAATGGGTGGAAATCCCGCCAATGATCTGTGACACCCTTTTCCACAAGTATTAATTGAGTGGCATTTCTTTTTTCCCCAAACCATCCATCTGTCCTTTCTTATGCAACCTTTGAGTTTCAAAAGGGTAGAAGGCAAGCTTCCTTTCCATCGCATATTTAGCCTCACAAGACAGTCTATGAATTAGACAATAGAACCTACCGTAGTCTTGTAAAGAAATCTCAAAGATTCACCAGCCTGAAGCAACATGTTAAATATAAAACATTATATCCAGCCCTCTTTACCCTTTGCCTATTACAACTTCTTGTCTTTCATGAAGATAGTTGATAATGGCTAGATCCAATGTTGCTATAATCATTTAAGGGATTGTTAATGGAAACCATAAAAGAGGGAAAATGAGAAGTTTTTTCTAAAGTAGCCATTATTCAATTTGTAGTAAACAAATTTAGGATCCTATATTTTTAGTTTTTGTGCTAATTTTTTTTACTGTTTTAAAAGATCAAAATCTCACCAATAAGAATACTGTTAAGTAAAGCAGAAGACATACATCAAGTTATGTGCATGGTGGTCCCATTGCTTGGATATTAAAATGAGATTAAAAAAAAAAAAACAGAGCCAGCATCTATTATTCAAGAAGTCAAAAGGCATTCATAATTACACTAATCATTTTTGAGCATCATGTTAACGATGATAGGAAACTGTAGATCTTGACAGTGGTATGTTTAGTTACATTCGCTATGAAAAAAAAAAATGTTGTTTACCCCTCCAGAATTTCTTAAGAAGAAGAAAAATCCATCTCCATCAATGAGCAATACTTTTCTCCCCAAGGGATATTGATTTGAACATTGACTTCACAATGGGTGAGTTGTTTCCCTCAGACTCCCTGTTATGAATTGTTAGGTGTCATGTCTCTTAGGAGACAAGAAACATGGTGTTTCTGGGTCTAGTAATCTCATCAGGGAGATCTCAGTTCTGAATTGTGGTTGGTTTGGAATATTTCAGCTTTTTAAGGTCTGGGTTAAATATTTCCATGAGCTATATTCCAAGTTTAAAAGGTGTTCTCTCTCATCTTTCTGCCCTTTTAAATGAGGTATAGCTTTCTCGATACTCAAAAGGGAAAGTCAAGTGACAAAGAATCCTCAGCTGAACCTCCTCTCAGCTTGTGTGTGGACCCAGGACTCATATGCAGTCATGCACATGTCTTCATGATTCCCTTTTCTCCTTTTCTGTAACAAAAAAATGTTTCCAATTTGAAAATGAACCAGATTTTCAAGAAACCAATATGTAAAGGAGCATAATGGTAGATGGGGAGGGGGGAAAGAATAGGAACTGTAGAATTCTTGTTAACGTGATAGTCATTCATCTATTTATCTGTTAGAATTTGTGTATGTTTTCTTAACAAGCTTTTTTTAAAAAAAAATATTTATTTATTTGGCTGTGCCAGTCTTAGTTGTGGGATGTGGGATATAGTTCTCTGACCAAGGAAGAAACCTGAGCTTTTTGCACTGGGAACTAGAAGTTTTAGCCACTAGACCACCAGGGAAGTCCCTTAATGAGTTTCTTGCAAGGGCTTATTTATCCATCCATTTATTCTTCAACAAATATTCATTTATACTCATATGTCAGACATGGTGCTCAACACTGGTTGAGCACAAGATAAAGAAG
The DNA here is from genome assembly GCF_032405125.1 of Capricornis sumatraensis. Taxonomy (NCBI): domain Eukaryota; kingdom Metazoa; phylum Chordata; class Mammalia; order Artiodactyla; family Bovidae; genus Capricornis; species Capricornis sumatraensis. Next base: position 76,847,120 of record NC_091082.1, read on the forward strand.
ACCCATCAGAGTCATTCATAGTGGTTGGGAAGATATTAGGTAAGCTAGTCATGAAAACACTTATAGAGCTCAGTGGCTTTTCTTCATGGCAGTTTGGAGTATCAAGGAAGCCTTCCGGGAGGAGGTGAATATAAGCAAACAATGAATCAGACCAGGGCCTTAGCAGAGGAAGGGAAGTGAGTCTGTGTCCCTGGTACCTGGTGAGAGAAATCTTAAGCAAGTTACTGCCTTAGTTTCCTTGTCAGCAAACTGGGAAGAATAACAATAGCTGCCTTTTGAGATTGTTGTGAAGATTAAATGAGAATGCATAGGAGGGCCCCAGCCCTGTGGCTGGCACAGAGCATACCTGCAGTAAGTGTGCGCTTGACAGGTGTGAGAAAAGGGACAGATTTCAGCATGCTCTCTAACACTGACCTGACAGATATTTGTTGGGTACCTACCACACGTCGCCTCTTCGTGCTGGATCCTGGGCAGGAACCAGATCGTTCGTTTGTCAGGAGGCCCCATGAGGGTGCATTGAGGGGTCCAGTGACGGGTGACTTGGGCCAGGCACGGAGGAGACACATCGCCTCAGTGCCGGGGAGCCTGAGGTGGCCTCTCCCTGCTGGAGGGCAGAGCAGAGCGCCCGGGGAGGCCTGGCAGACCTGGAAGGGCTACAGGGGGCAGCCATGGCCTCAGCGCCGGAAGGACACGGGCACACACGTTCCTTTGGGTTTCCTCAGCTCCCTCGGCATTTTCCATGAACGCACGCTGCCTTTCTGTAACTTGGCTACAGTCTCTTCAGGGACCTAGGCGCCCATCTCTGTGCGGCTCCCACCCTCCCCATGCTGCCTGTTGTAAGCTGGAGCCTCTGCAGTGTCCTCAGTAAATACGGCCAACTCCTCACACGGCCCTCTTCTCCGCCTGCTGAAATGGTCCCGCTGTTTCTTATGCCCAGGTGACTGCAGAAGGCTCAGGCTGAAACACTCATTCTGGTGCTTATTCGAGAGATTCCTGAATTGGGAATTGTGATCCTGTCACTACCTAAAACTTTCTATATTGCTCAGTAAAGTCCGAAAGCCTGAATGTGTCCTGTAGAACTTGGCATCATCTCATTCCTGCCCCCCAGAGTCCCGCCTCATCTCTTGAAACTCTCCTCATGCCTCCATGCCATTGGCTTTATTTTTCCCCCGTTGTTTCAGCACCATGTGCACCTTCATACATGTTGCTGCCTCTGTTTGAAAGGCTCTCCCCAACCCCTTCTCCAGACAAACGCCTCTGTTTATTTTATTTACTTAATTTATTAGAAGGCCTCTGCTCGTGAAGGGTCTCCCTCATTCCCTAATGATACATACTCACAATGCCTAAGTTTTCCTTTATCCTGCTTATCATAATTGAAATGAAGGCGTTATTTGAGACCAAGCCTTATTTATCTGACATATATTCTAGGAGCCCGTAATGTAGGCGTTTATAATAATGTGCATGCAGTAAGGCACTCAAAGGCCCTGCCCATGGTGCTTGTATTTTAATAAGTGAGGCAATGCATAAGAAACCAAAGTAGATATGATATAATGTCAGGGAGTGATAAGTACTCTGGTGAGAAGTGAAGATAGGTAAGGAGACAGAACTGAAGATAAATGGGATGGGCTTAAGAAAGAAGGGCTTTTAGGTTGCTGCCATGTCCTGGCTATTATAAACTGTGCTGCAATGAACACTAGGGTGCATGTGCCTTTTTGAAAGGAATGGATAAAGAAGACGTGGCATAAATACACAATGGAACATTACTCAGCCATGAAAAAGGACAAAATAATGCCACTTGCGGCAACATGGAAGGACCTAGACATCGTTATACTGGGTAAAATGTCAGGCAGAAAAAGACAAATATCATTTGATATTACTTATATGTGAAATCTTAAAAAAAAAAGTACAAGTGAATTTATATACAAAACAGAAATAGAGCTACAGATGTAGAAAGCAAACTTATGGTTACCAGAGGGGAAAGGAGTGGGCGGGATAAATGGAGACACTGGGATTGACATATATACACTATGTATAAATAGGCAACCAATAAGCACTTATTATATAGCACAGGGAAATCTATTCAATACTCTGTAACGGCCTATATGGGAAAAAAATCTAAAAAAACAGTATTGTGTCCTTCTCTTTGTGACCCCCCTGGACTGTAGCCCACCAGGCTCCTCTGTCCATGGAATTCTTGTCCAGGCAAGAATATTGAAGTGGGTTGCCATTCCCTTCTCCAGAGGATCTTTCTGACTCAGGGATCAAACCCTGGTCTCCGGCATTGTGGTGAATGATAAAGGTGAATTCTTTACCATCTGAGCCACCAGGGAAGCCCATTATTACTTAGCACAGGGAAATCTATTCAGTACTCTGTACTGGCCTGTATGGGAAAAGAATCTAAATAAGTGACATATGTGTGTATATGTACCAGATTCACTTTGCTATACACCTGAAACTAACACAACTTTGTAAATCAACTATACTCTGAGATATATATATATATATATATATATATATATATATATATATTTTTTTTTTTTAAGCAGGAAGGCCTTATGAGTGTCCTAGGCTAGAATTCCCAATATCCAACACAGTGCCTGGCATCTAGAGAGTACCTGATAAATGTTTGCTAAATGAGAATCACATTGGCCCAAGTAGACCCAAGAGGTGAAGGACACTGAAGAGGGCTTACTGGGTTGTATTGTTACGCTTGTTTCTCTCCAGTGTCCCCCACTAAGGACTGGGACAATTCGGTCTATGTGTTCACCCCATATCCAGTGTGAATCCATGTCAAACCCAATTTCCTATTCAAGTTGACTACAGTCACACCTTTCGTGAGGTCACTTTGCATACTTTCTTCTTAATTGCCCTGGGCAAAATTGCACCTGGTTGGTGAATGAAATATTTATGCTTTAAAGAATTGATGTTCTAATCAGTTTCTATTTATACTGATGATCCGCCCTTTCTCAGTGAGGAGGAGGAGAATTTTTTCTGTGATCTATGCGCTTCTAAATGACTAATGAAGTCAATCTGGGCCTGGCAGATTTTTGCCACGACTTGGACAGACATAGCGCTCATGATGCTGTGTTACTTCTCAGCCCCCTGGTTCCCTGGTTCCCACTGCAATGATCTCATCATTGGCATTTCATTTTCATAGTGTCAGATCATCCCTGCTTTGCATTATGCCTCTCTGTGTCTCGGACTTGGGGCACTGTCATTTCTCTCTCCACCAAGATGGACTTCTTAAGGGAGAGGCCAAAGAGTAAGCATCTTCAATTAGCTTTGGTTTGTTTTCATTTTGGTGGGATGGGGAGAGAGGGAAATTCATGCCCTCATAATGTCCTTCAGTTTGAATGAAAGTACTTTTGCAGATCAGGGTGGATTGTGATCCAGACAAATTGGGTCCATTCCCTGGACTTGGTTTTAAAAAATCAAACAGCATAAAGGAAATGAGCCCCAGGAATGGCTCCTTTCCTTGTCTCTGGACCCTACCGTGCCTTCTTATTTGTGCTTCACCTGGCTCCTCTCCTCTCTGCCCCAGAGGCCTTTTCTGGTTCTGCACTGCTGTAGGAGTCTGTTGCTTTGTTTGTACCACTCTTTGGACAAGAAATGCCAGTCAAAATCCATACTTTAGGGGAATTTCCGGGTGGTCCAGTAGTTAGGACTCTATACTTCCACTGAAGGGGCCACGGGTTCAATCCCTGGTCAGGGAACTAAGATCCCACATGCTGCACAGCAAAAATAAATAAATAACTAAAATATTAAAAAATCCATATGCATACTCCAAGTTCATTTTGGCTTTAATCCATGCTATTTTGACTGTCCCACCCCCTTCTCTCTGCACATCACTGTTCTCTGTGGCAAATTCCCAACTCCCCAATGGAAAAATCCCACATTTTCCATCTAGCATTAACCAGCTTCCCCAGCCACCCCAGGCCCTAATAATGAGGGCTTCAAATTGTTGCTGCTCATGGAATTGGTTAAGAAAAAGACTGAAGAGCAATAGAATGTTTCTCCATTTTCACCCTGCTTCCTTCAATCTTATCAATTTGTAATTGTATATTTATTTATCTTTTCACTTATTGAGTGTCCCCCTTCCCATAAACGTTGGGAAACGTGTCTGCCTTGCTGGCCAAGGTATGCCCGATGCTGGCCAGAGTAAACATGTTTAGTGAATCTCTGTGGAAGGGAAGAAGCTTATTCAGGGTGGATTTCTACTCACCCTAAAGAAGGGAAATGAAAGCAAACTTTGGTGGTTTTGTTTTACTGTGGGCAAATTCGTATGGACTGAGAAATTCAATTAACTGTATTCATCAATTTTTGTCTCTGGGGTAGAGTCGTGAGACTAAGACCCAGAATTCTTGGTCCCACCCCTTTTGTGGCATTTAAAAAAAAAAAAAAAAGCTTGGCCTATTACACCAACCAGATTTTTTTTCTTTGTCTCAAAAGGCTCAGCTGAAGGCTAGATTCCTCACCCAGTGCAACAATCAAAAACTCAGAAAACCTCAGCTGCCTCAGATGACGTCACAAAACCCTTAAGAATGCTCACTGCTGAGTTGGGCACAGGTCCAGCAAACACAATTCTTTCTGCCAGTTATTCAGGGTCTTTGACAGATTAGGTGGTCTTTTTTATTCCTCTTCTTCTTCTTCTTTTTTTTTTTTTTTTCCATCCTCTTAAAAGGCAGTTCAGTTTACCTCTAAGCAAGACATTAGCTCTGGCTGCCCCAAATAACATTTTAATTGAAGTCTCAGTCCAAACAAATGCCTGGTCTCTTTATTAACCCCAACAGTGTAATTTTTCAACCTAAGACTGATTCAGGGGGAAACCGTCTCACTTAAACTGCCGTGCAACGGAACATGGCAGTTTTCCTCAATCAGTCTCTTTTTGACCTTAATTTGAACCTTAATCTCTTTTAACCATGTTCTCTTTATTAGCTGCTCATAGCCGTGGCACAATACTAATTTTCCTGTTTTTAGACTATCAGTTTACAGAGGTAGTTCACTCCCCTGTCTGTCCCCAAATGTATCCAAGATTTCATGGACCTTTTTGGGAAAAGGAAGGTAATACTTAACCTTTTTTTTTTTTCTTCAGGTTTAGTAATTTAAATAGCTGCTTTGAAAAATGCTCTATAGAATTTTAGACTGGGTATTTTTTGAGGTACATTAAAGTTTAGGTACAAAAGATTAGACACTTAATTGTCAGAAAAACCTAAAAAACCTTTTAAATAGTTACAAAAGATTTTTCATCCATAGACAGGTCCACATTCATCACATGGAAACTAAGGCCATTATCTTAATAATTCAGGCAAAAACAGTATGTTTTTATTAGAAACCTCTAATCTTTGGGGGGAGACCTGAGTTATCCAGATAATTGCTTCTATTCCTTCCTTTTTTAATGCTTAGATATAATCAATGAGTAAGGATAGAGACAATCATTTTTTTCTTAATTATACCTTCCCATTTTTTGACATTGGTAAAATGATCCAAATTAAAAAGAAAAAAAATCCACCCTTTTCAATAACAATGAAAAAAAAGTGTTTCTCTATTTGGAGTCTACCTTAATATAGCAGAACTATGTAGGTAGAAAAACAGTGCTTATGATCATGTGCTCAATTAGATTTATTATAGGTTTTTGTACTTTTTGGCATTAGCATGAAAGCATATTGGTTATTATTCTTTCTAACTTAATTGAAGGCTTTGTATCTAGTTACCCCTCTGTTCTTTCCTTAATACAATAGTTTGTTGATTGCAAAAAATTACATTTCTGTGACTTTAAGGTCCTAGAATGAGGACTGTCATTGAAAGTTGGAGATTTAGCCTGGTGTTTGGAGGGCAGGAACCATGTGCCCTCTGAGTGTGAGGAGGTGGGCAGCTGGGAACAATGGTCTGTCCCCTGCGGAGTTCTGTGGCAGTAGCAGCATGTTGGCATGATAAACTTCGCCTTCATTTCACTGGTTCAGACAATTAGTGGGATTGAATCAGAGTTCTCCTGGATCATGGTTTATTATATGTTATTAAATTCCATTATTTGAGAAGTTGCTGCTATGATTCTAAAACTTCCCAACGTCTCACACAAAGACCCCATCTCCATTCTCTGTGTATTTTCTTTTACGTTTATCTTCTGCTTCTCTGATAGTCAAGGTTTCCTTTTTCTTTCCCCTTGGTACTTATTTAAAGAGCTAAGAGCTAATTTGAAAATACATCTTTGAAAGGGCAACAAAAATGAGATGTGAAAAAAAATGGATGAAGATTCTTAATTAGTCCATTATTTGACACGCACGATTTAACATGGTATGCTTAGCATTGTGCATTCCCCAAAAGAACAAGGCTCTTTTTTTTTTATCCCAAACTTTAACTCCCTCTCATTCATTATATCCCTTCTTGTCACTTTCCATTAGCTGATCATGACATCCTTTGCTGGAAGGGCGAGCAAGCAGATTACTTCCAAACTGGTGTAAGTGACACTCAAAAGACTGGCCTAAAGGGGGTTCTGTGATAGCAACAAGCTCCTCAGCCCCTGGAGTTGGAGAATGTCATTTCAATAATATATCGGAGTTCATTGTCACATCATTTCTGAAGCAGCTTGGCAACTTCCCAGAAGTGGCAGGAATGGGTCTTCTGCTGGACTTTGTGTGTAGACACCATCTAATGTTTTTACAGTTGCTAATTATTATCATATAGTAATAATTATTATTGTTTATTGTGCTGACGCAGACCTTCTATCTAGCATAGCATCCTGCATTTTACAGATGAAGCAACTGAAGACCAAAGAGATGAAATAAATATTCTGTAGCTGATGAGTGGCAGAGCTAGGACTTTTAATTGTGGTCTGACTATGTCTCTTGCCATTAGAACAGGCTACATACACCACATCAATGGCTAGGAAACTCCAGCGTGTCTCCGTAAATCTAAGGGATAAAGAAATGATCAAAAGCATATTCGTTTTAATGCAACTGAGACATATCCTGTCCCCAGGTACTTCTAAATGGGGGCAGGGGGTGACTGAATGAGTTAGGGATTAAACAAACAGATTGTGCAATGAAAAGAAGTGTAGAATCTGATGCTCTGATCAGAAAGCCCTGTACATGTGAACAGTTCCCCAGCCCAGCATCCTTGCTCCCCGCCTCCCTCCCATACCCCCAAAAGTCCCATCTTAGGAATCTGCCTTGGAATGGGGTGGACCTGGGGAGAGAGGAATGGCTGCAGATTGAAGGTGGATCTCAGTCAGTCACAGAGAGCCATGAGCTCTAGCCTGAACAGTGCCAGGACTGAGGCTGGCCACCACGCGGGACCCTCACTCCAGCTTCTTAACTCCTGGGATCTACTGCTCCCAAGAAAATCACATTCAGTTCATTCATCAAGTTTCAGCTTCTTCCCTTCCTTAAACAAGTTTTAGCTTCTTTTCCAGTAACGCTTCAAACATTTTGATTATAAAATAGAGAGTTTGGAACTACAAAGAAACATGATATAAAAGTCCCCTATTCTTCTTCCATTGAAGTGAAAGTCACTCAGTTCTGTCTGACTCTATGACCCCATGGACTATACAGTCCATGGAATTCTCCAGGCCAGAATGCTGGAATGGGGAGACTTTCCCTTCTCCAGGGCGGTGTCTTCCCAACCCAGGGATCGAACCTAGGTCTCCCACATTGCAAACAGATTCTTTACTGACTGGGAAGCCCAGTCAGATATTCTCATGGTATAGATTTTTCTGGGGTTTCTCTGGTGGCTCAGTGGTAAAGAATCTGCCTACCAAGCAGGAGACCGGGGTTTGATCCATGGGTCGGGAAGATCCCCTGGAGAAGGAAATGGCAGCTCCAGTGTTGTTAAATCCCTCGGACAGAGGAGCCTGGCGGGCTATACAGTCCACAGGGTCACGAAGAGTCAGACACGACTGCGCGACTAAACAGCAGCACAGCCTAGATCTTTCTAGTCTAGGCTACCCATGTATATGCTAGGTGGTAAAACAAGTAGTTACAGGGATGGACTCTGAAACCAGACCACCATCTTTAGATCTAGACACTGCCATCAGCAGCGTCACACAACCTCTCGGGCCCCCTGTTTTCTCACGTGTAAAGTTCCCCCCGCCCCCACAGAGTTGTGACAGGGGCTATTACATGTGAAGCAGCTGGCCCATGGGCAGCACTTACTGCTTTTCAGCTACGGCTGTATATATGTTGTTCCCATGTTCTTATCTTACTTGCTTTTTCTGACCGTGCTCCAGCCTCCTCGAGTCCAAGCCCACAGATAACTTCATACTCAACCGAGTGGCTGTCTCTTTTCAGTCCATTTGGTTTGACTGGCCTCCCCCTCACAGTGCATCAGTGATTTCTTCCAGGTCTCAACTCCTGTTCATTTACCCATAACTCTTAAACAACCATGGCCAGCATCTTATTTCCACTTCAGTCTGATGGACACATTTCTGCTTGGCTCCCTTGCTTACCGAGCCTGGCACCATGGCAAAGCCTGAGCAAGCTTCCTTGCTCTTTTCTGTCTTGAGTTCCTTGAGTGAGTGCAGTTGGAGGCAATACCAGGAGCTCGTGATCACAAAGACAGCTCCAGCATCCACCCACGGTTTGGGAGCCTCAGGAAGGTCAGTGAAAAACTAGGTGCCAAATATAGATAGGCAACACAAGGGCAAGTTTATTTGCTGAAAACAATTTAGATGTAAGAAGGATATTTGTTTAAATCATATTCTTTTTAAAAACTGTCTTTGTCAAATCCATCTTCTCAGAGATTTTTGCATCACTGAGAAGGGAAAAATATAAATAAAAATTTTATTTTTAGATAGCACGTTTGAAGTGTGTGTGATAGGAGCATGGATGGCCAGCCACAGGAATGGGAGAAGAGGGAATTACATTTAATGAAGCTGGGACCTTTCACGTAGACCTTTCAGACTTAAAAAAATTGTTGATTTTACATGCCAAAGTCTTGAAAGGGCCTTGACGGCTCACGGCTTTGGTGTATTTTTCCAGATGGCAGATGCCATTTTGTGTTTTGCATAAACTGACTAAATTTGCTTGCTCTTTGTACTTATTTCAGAGGCAACCATTCTTTGCTTTCAATAGGACAGAAGAGCTCCTTGGCACTGGAATCCTCCTGGTCTGGGGAGGGAGGGATGGTTAAGGGACTGTTCTGAGGATATGCAGGCGTCATCCCAAACTTCCTACGTTCACTCTGAGGAAGGAGGGTGCACCAGGGCATTGAATCCTTGCTCCCTACGGATATTTCTGACTCTGTGAGCAAGTTACAGAAAGCAAATTGTGCTGGAGAACTTCTGAAAGCTATTTTTTCTAGTTTTCCCATTGTTATTTCCATGGAGGACAAATAGGTTCATTATGTTCTATTTCAACTCCTCTCTAGCCTAACTACTAGTTGTATGACCCTTTAATGTAATTCCTTTGTACTTCAGATTTTGCAAATATATATATATGTGTGTGTGTGTGTGTGTGTGTATATATATATATATATATATATATATATATAATGCTAAGCAGCCCTGGGATTTCTTTGGAAGGAATGATGCTAAAGCTGAAACTCCAGTACTTTGGCCACCTCATGCGAAGAGTTGACTCACTGGAAAAGACTCTGATGCTGGGAGGGATTGGGGGCGGGAGGAGAAGGGGATGACAGAGGATGAGATGGCTGGATGGCATCACCGACTCGATGGACATGACTCTGAGTGAACTCCGGGAGTTGGTGATGGACAGGGAGGCCTGGCGTGCTGCGATTCATGGGGTTGCAGAGTTGGACACGACTGAGCAACTGAACTAAACTGAACTAAATAAAAATAACACATCTCTCAGAATTTGTCGTAAAGATTACATGAGTAAACCCAGATAAAGGATTTAGAACAGTGCCTGATATATGGTAAATGCTCAAGAAATTTTGATCATTATTGTTGTGATGATTACTGTCCATGGGAATTTTCACTCTTTTCTCATTTTCTGCTATCGACCCTGCCTTACTCCTGTCACCATTATGCGGACTCTCTGGGTCATTCTTTATGGAAATAGGCTGGCAATAGACTGGTTACACTATTGGTTTCGAAGTCAAATAGAATCAAGTTGAAATTCTTGAAGTAACATTTAATAGCTATATCTTCTCCACAAGTGACTCAATTTCCTTAAGCCTCAATGTCTTCATCTATAAGATAAGGATGATCATAACAGTACCTACCTCATAACATCTTGAGAGGCTTCAATGAGACAATGCTTGCAGCGTCTGGCAAGAATGCACAGCATGTTATGTATGTTATTATTTTTGATGCTCCAAATTTTATCAGGGTAGGACTCTTCTAAAAGACACCTAGAGGCTTGTCAAAGCTCCAGGGCTCCAGTTTTATGTCAGCTCCCCTACCAGTAAAGAGGGCAAGCACAGAAATAGAAAGACGCTATGAGGCCATGACTTGACAGAGACTCTTTGCCAAATCATGTCACTGAATTGACAGAGCTGAGTATCAGTTAACATGAATTTCAGTTCCAGTTAGGAAACTCACATTCCTGAGTGGGCCCTCCCAGCTCATTTGCATTGGAGATTCCAAAGGATAGGAACTATTGGGATAGGCATGAAAGCTGTATTCTTCTATCCTAAACTCCCCAAATAAAGCATAGGGTGGGGTAGATTGTAAGGAAGAAAAAGTTACTTGTGCTGGTAACTCAAGGAGGAATGTGGCATTTGCATATTATGGAATATTCAGATTTCCCATTTTCCAAAATGTATTTCTTCCCTCAAACTAAAAATGGATAGAAATGGCATCTGCGAGTGAAAGAAAGCCCTCTAAACACGACACTTGTGTTACTGGACAGCTGAAAACTGTCTAACTCACTTTTTCCCTTTGTTCTCTAAGGATCTCCATAACTGAATAAAGAGAAAACCAAGGAACTTTTGAAACTCTTGCCCCCAAAGCTAGAAAGAAACCTGAAAAAGCTGAGGAACCTGGAACAAGGAAGTGTGAAAAACAGCAACAATCTTGCAAATATTTAGTGTGCCCTCAGATTTGTTTCAACCTCTCCCTGCCTGTGACTTCTAACAGTACCAATAAAATGGGTTTGAGTGAGAAGGAAAAGGCACTGACATAACTTCTTTTCTCAGTTCTGATAACAACTCCGTCTTTGTCCTTGACCTCATACTTAGAAATTACTCAGAACACAGAATTCTACAATGGTCACTAACAGTAAAATAAGAAAGGAAAGTAAGTTTGAGGAAGAGGCAAAGAAACAAAGGAAAAAGGGAAGAAAAGTGGGAAAGAATAGGAGGAATCTACATTATTAAAATGGGGAAAGAAATTATATAACAGAAAAGAAAAAAAAAAAAAAACCTTTACATTATTGTAACAGAGATGGCTAGCTGACCCACCAAGATTTACCCTCCCCTTTCACAGTGCAGAACTGTTTCTGGGAGTCAGTTGCTCAGCCAGGGACTATATTTCCCAGACTGTCTTGCACGGATGTGGGATTATGTGAGGAGCTCTTATCCCTGGAATATGAGCTGAATTAAAGAGATGGTTGTCACTTTTGTCTTCAGTTAAGACTGTGTGCAGTTTCTCTATTCTTTGTCTGTCTGTCTTCCTCTCTCTGTTTCTCACCATCCTCTGGCTGGATAATACCAGGACAGTCTTGATGGCATCCATATAGAGGAGATGCAGAGCATGACATGAGAAGAATGTGGATTCCTGACTCACTCTTTGAAGAAGAGCATCTCAGGACAGCCGCCCAAACAGAAATGGCCACGTTAGACCTTGGGTGAGTGAGACATACACTTTCATCTGTTAAGCCACTGAGCTCTGGGGTTTATTTGTTATACCTGCAAACATGACTTAGCTTGACTAATAAGGAAATTGATACCAGAAAGAAGCTCCAGAAATCGTTGCTTTTTCTTTTTCTCTTTGCTTAAAAACCAGTTAATCATTTCCTGATATCCTCTTTTTATTCTATGATGTTGTCAAGAGCGGCCAGTAACAGCCAGTGTGTGATGTTTTTCACCTGTAAGCACAAGAGTCACGTGGTAGGACTTTCAAGTTACTAAAGGCAACAGCTTTGATGAGTGTTTTTCTACTTCCTGCAATGGATCTCCAGCCCTCCAGACTAATATATCTGCTTCTTACAACTTGGCCACAAAGTCAGTGCCACACGTGTTAGGGTTTTGTTGCAGGACACCACATCTGGTACCAAATAGAACGGTCAAGTTTAGTTAGAAAAATAGAGAACCTCTCATGGCAGAGATAAGGCAATGTGTTCACCAGACCATCTTTTCTCTCTGGACACAGGGGGAGATCACACTCGCCTTGCAATTTTAACTGGGGCTTCAGGACCAGTTCTTTGTAATGGCATGTCAGCAGGAGTCCTGGGCCACCTTTGGTCCAGGAAGTTAAGAATACATGTGTGCTTTCTCTGTGTTCTCTCCTTCTCTTCCTCAGGGGTTTAGAGGGCATGTGTTCAGATAATGTAGCTACAAGGCAGAAGCCACTCAGTGTAAATCCTGAACAAGAAATAACCTTATTTTAAAAAATAATTCAGTGTTAGTTATTATTCTTTATTTGGGGGGGTTAGCAAAAAAATTTTTTTTAAATTTTATAGAATTTTTGAAGGTTATACTCCATTAAGAGTTATTAAAAAATATTGCTGTATTCCCTGTGTCATACAATACATCCTTGTAGCCTACCCTGCACACAATAGTTTGTTCCTCCCACTCCCCTGCCTCTGTAAGGCCCCTGCCACTGGTAACCACTAGTTTGTTCTCTGTATCTGTGAGTCTGCTTCTTTTTTGTTATATTCACTAACTTGTTGTACCTTTTAATTCCACACGAGTGATAACATATGTGGAATCTAAAAAAAATGTATATTTGTCTTCCTCTGATATTTCACTTAGTATAATGCTCTCCATGTCCAACTGTGTTGCTGCAAATAACAAAATCCCATTCTTTTTTATGGCTGCGTAGTATTCCATTTTGGGTTTCTAAGGTGGCTGTAGTGGTAAAGAATCTGCCTGCCAATGCAGGAGACATAAGAGACACAGGCTCACTCCCTGGGTTGGTAAGATCCTCTGGAGGAGAGCATGGCCACCCATTCCAGTATTCTTGCCTGGAGAATCCCATGTACTGAGGAGCCTGGTGGGCTATAGTCCATAGCATCTCAAAAAGACTGAAGCAACTCAGCACACATGCACAGCATTCCATTGATATATACACACACACTACATATTCTTTATCCGTTAATCTGGTGATGGACACTTATTTTGCTTCCATATGTTGGCAGTTGTAAATAATGCCACTGTGAACACTGGAATGTATGCATTTTTTAAAAAATTACTGCTTTCGTTTTTTCCTTCAGATATATACCCAGGAGTATTTTGTTATACTATTCGGAGTTTGGAGGTTGTTACTGAAATATACCTATCCCATTCTACTAATATACTTGAAATATTCCCATCAGGAAGGAATTCAGTGTAAGCAATTAGAGGTTTACAGGATCTATGGGAGAGCTGGGGAATAAAGGTCAAGGGGGTTGTTCAGTTCAGTTCAGTTCAGTCGCTCAGTCGTGTCTGACTCTATGTGACCCCATGAATCGCAGCACACCAGGCCTCCTTGTCCATCACCAACTCCCGGAGTTCACTCAAACTCATGCCCATTGAGTCGGTGATGCCATCCAGCCATCTCATCCTCTGTTGTCCCCTTCTCCTCCTGCCCCCTATCCCTCCCAGCATCAGAGTCTTTTTCAGTGAGTCAACTCTTCGCATGAGGTGGCCAAAGTACTGGAGTTTCAGCTTTAGCGTCAGTCCTTCCAATGAACCCAGGACTGATCTCCTTTAGAATGGACTGGTTGGATCTCCTTGCAGTCCAAGGGACTCTCAAGAGTCTTCTCCAACACCACAGTTCAAAAGCATCAATTCTTTGGTGGTCAGCTTTCTTCACAGTCCAACCCTCACATCCATACATGACCACTGGAAAAACCATAGCCTTGACTAGACAGAACTTTGTTGGCAAAGTAATGTCTCTGCTTTTGAATATGCTATCTAGGCTGGTCATAATTTTCCTTCCAAGGAGTAAGCGTCTTTTAATTTCATGGCTGCAATCACCATCTACAGTGATTTTGGAGCCCCCCAAAATAAAGTCAACCACTGTTCCCACTGTTTCCCCATCTATTTGCCATGAAGTGATGGGACCAGATGCCATGATCTTTGTTTTCTGAATATTGAGCTTTAAGCCAACTTTTTCACTCTCCTCTTTCACTTTCATCAAGAGGCTTTTTAGCTCCTCTTCACTTTCTGCCATAAGGGTGGTGTCATCTGCATATCTGAGGTTATTGATATTTCTCCTGGCAATCTTGATTCCAGCTTGTGCTTCTTCCAGCCCAGCGTTTCTCATGATGTTCTCTGCATAGAAGTTAAATAAGCAGGGTGACAATATTCAGCCTGACGTACTCCTTTTCCTGTTTGCAAACAGTCTGTTGTTTCATGCCCAGTTCTAGCTGTTGCTTCCTGACCTGCATATAGGTTTCTCAAGAGGCAGGTCAGGTGGCCTGGTATTCTCATCTCTTTCAGAATTTTCCCCAGTTTATTGTGATCCACACAGTCACAGGCTTTGGCAAAGTCAATAAAGGAGAAATAGATGTTTTTCTGGAACTCGCTTGCTTTTTCCATGATCCAGCGGATGTTGGCAATTTGATCTCTGGTTCCTCTGCCTTTTCTAAATCCAGCTTGAACATCTGGAAGCTCACGGTTCACATATTGCTGAAGCCTGGCTTGGAGAATTTTGAGCATTACTTTACTAGTGTGTGAGATGAGTGCAATTGTGTGGTAGTTTGAGCATTCTTTGGCATTGCCTTTCTTTGGGATTGTAATGAAAACTGACCTTTTCCAGTCCTGTGAGAAGGGAATGGCAAACCACTTCAGTATTCTTGCTTTGAGAACCCCATGAACAGTATGAAAAGGCAAAATGATTGGATACTGAAAGAGGAACTCCCCATGTCGGTAAGTGCCCAATATGCTATTGGAGATCAGTGGAGAAAGAACTCCAGAAGGAGTGAAGGGATGGAGCCAAAGAAAAAACAATACCCAGTTGTGGATGTGACTGGTGATAGAAGCAAGGTCCGATGCTATAAAGAGCAATATTGCATAGGAACCTGGAATGTTAGTTCCATGAATCAAGGCAAATTGGAAGTGGTCAAACAGGAGGGGGCAAGAGTGAACGTTGACATCCTAGGAATCAGCAAACTAAGAGGGACTGGAATGGGTGAATTTAACTCAGATGACCATTATATCTACTACTGTGGGCAGGAATCCCTTAGAAGAGATGGAATAGCCATCATGGTCAACAAAATAGTCTGAAATGAGGTACTTGGATGCAATCTCAAAAATGACGGAATGATCTCTGTTCATTTCCAAGGCAAACCATTCAATATCACAGTAACCCAACCTATGCCCCAACCAGTAATGCTGAAGAAGCTGAAGTTCTACAGTTCTATGAAGACCTACAAGACCTTTTAGAACTAAAAGATGAACAAGATGTCTTTTTCATTATAGGGGACTGGAATGCAAAAGTAGGAAGTCAAGAAACACCTGGGATAACCGGCAAATTTGGCCTTGGAGTATAGAATGAAGCAGGGCAAAGGCTAATAGAGTTTTGCCAAGAGAATGCACTGGTCATTGCAAACATCCTCTTCCAACAACACAAGAGAAGACTCTACACATGGACATCACCAGACGGTCAACACTGAAATCAGATTGATTATATTCTTTGCAGCCAAAGATGGAGAAGCTCTATACAGTCAGCAAAAACAAGACCAGGAGCTGACTGTGGCTCAGATCATGAACTCCTTATTGCCAAATTCAGACTTAAATTGAAGAAAGTAGGGAAAACCACTAGACCATTCAGGTATGACATAAATCAAATCCCTTATGATTATACAGTGGAAGTGAGAAATAGATTTAAGGGACTAGATCTGATAGATAGAGTGCCTGATGAACTATGGACGGAGGTTCATGACATTATACAGGAGACAGGGATCAAGACCCTCCCCATGGGAAAAAAAATGCAAAAAAGCAAAATGGCTGTCCAGGAGGCCTTACAAATAGCTGTGAAAAGAAGAGAAGCGAAAAGCAAAAGAGAAAAGGAAAGATATAAGCATCTGAGTGCAGAGTTCCAAAGAATAGCAAGGAGAGATAAGAAAGCCTTCCTCAGCGATCAATGCAAAGAAATAGAGGAAAAGAACAGAATGGGAAAGACTAGAGATCTCTTCAAGAAAATTAGAGATACCAAGGGAACATTTCATGCAAAGATGGGCTCAATAAAGGACAGAAATGGTCTGGACCTAACAGAAGCAGATGATATTAAGAAGAGGTGGCAAGAATACACAGAAGAACTGTACAAAAAAGAGCTTCACAACCAAGATAATCACGATGGTGTGATCACTCACCCAGAGCCAGACATCCTGGAATGTGAAGTCAAGTGGGCCTTAGAAAGCATCACTCCAAACAAAGCTAGTGGAGGTGATGGAATCCCAGTTGAGCTATTTCAAATCCTGAAAGATGATGCTGTAAAAGTGCTACACTCAATATGCCAGCAAATTTGGTAAACTTAGCAGTGGCCACTGGACGGGAAAAGGTCAGTTGTTACTAACTTTCAAAAAAAACCTCAGGTGAAGTTGAGGAATCACCAGAAAGCCAGGCTACTGCTGACCTCAGCTGCCTGCAGTACTGAAAGAGGTGGTTCTTGGGAGGATCCTCAGGAGCCCACACACCTGCTTGTAGCTACTTAGTGATAGAGGAAAATGGTCTTTACTTCTCCCTTCAGGTGAATGTATCTCTCAATGGCAGGTTCTACCAAGTACCCTACTGGCAAGGGAGGCTGAGAAATGTAGTTTCCAAGCAGTCAGCCCTGTGGTACAGAGGGACACTTAGAAGGACAAAGATGGTACTTACAGAGTCTCGACAAGAAATTTCTAGTATAAGTGCTCCTTGTTTCTCCCATAGGAAATTCAGGTGGTCATTCTTCTCTCTTGAAAGCTCCTTAAGGTTAGATCTTAATCAATGCTCTATCCCCAGTGCTAGACTGAATCAGACAATATATCGTTCTGAGTTGATCTGAATGGAATGACAACAGGATCAATAGCAAAGAAGAAAGTTGTCCCCTTTTTAAGTTGGATTTCAAGGTCTCCTGTTCCTAGAATCTGATGATTCTCCCTAATGACTGTCCTAGATTCTGCCCCAGCTTAAGTCATTTTCCTTCCTAACCTGCTCAGAGTGATCATGAGAGATGTTTGCTCAAGTGACTTGAAGCTTGAATTCTAGGTCCTGTCTGCACAGTGAGGAGAAGGATTTGAAAATAGTCTGGTTTATTGGATCCATGGAGATTGTCAGTCACATATTTTTTTGCTTTAAACTGCATTATCAAGTTGGTTGTGAAAAGTTGGCCAAGGTATTTCTATATTTTATTCATATGGTTCTAAACAGAATCTTCATGTCCTACCAAAGTTGGGGTCTCTTTAGAAATGTGGAGTTTATGATTCACCTTGGGGCAGAATTTGGAGTATTCAAAATGAAAAGGGAATGGGGCGGGTTTGGGTGTTCAGAAGGCCTGTTCAGCTGTAAGAAAATGATATTCAGGAAAGGGGGGACCTGATGTGATTTCCTCTGAAAAGGCACAGAGTTAAAACTCTATGAAAGATTAAAGACATCCTCTTGAAATTTATTTTTCTCAGTAAAAAATGGGTAAGACTATTGTGCCTATGGTAAAAATAATGGCAGGGTGACTCAGACTTATTTACAACCATCAAAGAAATGAAAGATATGGATCATGTCACTAATTAATCTTTTTATCATTATCAAGTGGTGACTGTATCCAGCTAGAGAGTGCTGTGTGCATAATAGCACAATTATGGGGGATGTGATGATGTAACAGCTGCTAGTGCCCAGCATTTAGCCTCTCTTTTCCATTCCCACCCACCCTGATCTCTGGCTATATTTAGTTGTTTTACACAGTGTACCTGGACCAAAGTCTGTTTTACAAAATTAAAAGAGTAGAGAGAAGAGTCAGAGTCTTCATAGAAAAATCAGGCTTCTCAATGTTTATTTCCCTTGATTACCCATGTTCCTTCTTGATTAATGTATTTTCTCCTATGTTGCAGCTAGAATCATGACTGAAATACAATCATGAGTTTACTTTGTGTAAAGGGAAGTAGGGCATTGAGCAATCACCTAATGAATACAGTCAAGATGGTTAGTGAATCTGGAAAATTCCACTCTCAAAAAATTACTTTCTCTACTCCATAGCAGATTTCCTCTTGGCCTTAATTATCCACAGAGTTGTCCAATTTTCTGATAGTCTTTACTGTTGTTGACATCACCTTAATAATTTATTTAATGGATTTCACTGGGTTCATTTGGGAGCCCTTTCTTCTTAGTGGCTTCTTTTATCAATTAATTTATGTATTCAATAAACACTGAACACTGTTCCAGTTATCTATTGCTGTGTAATAAGCTACCCTAAAACCTAGTGACTTAGTACAATAATTTTTTTATTACCATGTGTAGTTCTTAATGTTGATGGGCTCAGCTGTTGATGGGCAGTTCTTTCTTGAGTCCGTCATACAGTTGTGGTCAGATGGTAGCAGAGGCCAGAGACACCTTCACTCTGCGCCTGTCATTGAGCTCGTCAGGCCTCTCTCTCTCTTCCCCCACATGATTAGTTTGGGCATTCTCAGAGCTTGTTGATCTTTTGGTAATCAACCTGCTTCCCTTGTGACCAACTTTGTGCAACATGTGTATTCTGAAAAACTTCATGTGGAAGTTGCAAATCCTCCTTTGACCTAGCCCTAGAAGTCATCTTCTCTCTTCTGTTTGTCAAAGCGGTCACCAGACTTGACAATCTACTTCTTGGACTCCAAGAGTTGGAGATGTAGATTCCACCTCACAGTGGTGGAATGACTTGTGCCTTCAAAGATGACCACCTAAGATGACAGTGGTCACCTCAATACCAAGTTACCTCTGGCACCTGCTATGTGACAAGCCTTATGGTAGGTGCTGGGGAAAAGTGTTGAATAAACCAGGCACTTGTGGAAATTAAAATCTAGCTTAATTAGCTTTAGTCTGATGTGGTGGTGTTTATAATCAACTGTCCAACAGTGGATCTCAAAAATCAAGTATATTTGGTTATGAGACTGACAAAACAGCTATTCTGATCATTTGTGGTCTGGTCATTTTGACTTTCTCAATAACCCAACTGAATGAAATTCATGGTTATCTAATCTAAAACCTGATAACAAACTCGATGAGCTGATTCATCTCTGTATTTTTAAAAACATAATCTGAACAAAACTGGGATATTCATCTGTGACTTCACATTTGAGTTCCTGCTGGGCATAGAGGATGAAACCAACTTTTTAAAACTCCAAATAGGGAATGTGAGAGAAGCTGAGAAATCAGGTTTTGCTTCTGATGAGTTTCTATTCTTTTGAGTAGTTCTGATCTAGTGAAAGTGGGGTAACTGGTGACGATGACAAGCAAGAGGGGAACCCAGACAACACTTGCTAAACTAGACAGGCAGGATCTTTCAGTTTCCCTCCCGAGAATTATCTTTTGGGGAGAAGTAATGGGTTATTTGCCTGCATTTTCTTGTCTCTTGTATCATCAAAGGAAGGTGATCGAGGTTTGTTAAGTAAAAGGAGATTTCAGGACAGGAATGTTTGCAGAAGAATCAGTGCTGTTCAGCAATTCTCAGGTCTTATTGTTTTTGGCACAGTTTGTGTCCATTCAGTGTAATAGCTATGAGGGGCTGGGGGAGGGGGCTTGTGATGACACAAGAGATACCTTGACATTTCAGAGACAAAGGTCAAAGCCCAAAAAGGTCCAAGAGTATGAAGAAGTCCTGTGCACACTTGTCAAGTTCCCTGCCATGAAACCAGTATCATACTGGGCCTTCTTAGGTTATGTCTATACACTGTGTTATCTTAGCATGAAAAGACATCCTAAGGGGATATTTTATGTAAAACAGCAACAATAATATATACTTGGCCTTAATGACGAGAAAGGTTCAAGCAAAACTAAATTTTGGCCTCATTGTCATACAATGAGTCTCATATATCAATCCATTCACTTTAACTTTGTAGCACATCCTTCATCAATAAGCAGACTTGTCTCTTACTAGTGAATCTTGTGTCCCCTAGGTATGACTTACTAAATTAAACTTCTTTCCATTCCTCATGCCAAGTTACTTACCTGTCTGAAATCCCTATTTCTACTTTACCTGGAAATTCATAATAAATGTTAACAATCACTTATTCTTCATGCAGCCAGCATCTACTTACTTGATGAGTTTTGTGTTAGGTTGTTTTTTTGTTCCTAATTTTAGATATCACTTTATAACTTTTCATGGGCACCTAATTTGCCCAGTTAGTTGGTTAACTGGCAGGAGATTCTCTATATACACAGCTGTGTGAGTGTGCACGTGCGCATGTGTACTAAGTCGCTTCAGTTGAGTGCTGGAAAGCCCATACATAACTGCATATATGTACACTCAGTTGC
The DNA here is from genome assembly GCF_032405125.1 of Capricornis sumatraensis. Classification (NCBI taxonomy): domain Eukaryota; kingdom Metazoa; phylum Chordata; class Mammalia; order Artiodactyla; family Bovidae; genus Capricornis; species Capricornis sumatraensis. Next base: position 76,867,637 of record NC_091082.1, read on the forward strand.
TTCAGTCATGTCCAGCTCTTGTGATTCCATGGACTGTAGCCACCAGGTTCTTCTCTCCAGAAGAATGGAATTCTCCAGATAATACTGGAGTAGGGAGCCATTCCCCTCTCCAGAGGATCTTCCTGACGCAGGGATCAAACCCATGTCTCTTACATCTCCTGCATTGACAGGGGGGTTCTTTACCAGTGCCACCTGGGAAGTCCAACTCCATATGTATACATGCTCACACACACACAACTATACACGTATGTATATATACACACATAATTATACATGTAGTATGTGTACGCATGCACACATACACAGAAGACTTCTTTCAACAGCTGATTGACATGTTCTATGTTCCACTTTCTTTTGGTTTTTGTAGGTTAAAAGCAAGTAAGTTATTTTATAATTACATGATGAATTGGATCATACATATTATAATGGATTATTCAGATTTTTAATGCACCTTAACTTCACAAAGATGAAAACAGTCTAGATTATTGCTCATCTTTTCCTCTGAGAAAGTTCTTTTCATAGGTTCATAACAAACATAAGTATTTGAACTATATAAGTGCTTGTGATTGATTATTTAAGTAAAAATTTTTTTTTCTTTCCCCTGGAAATGTAGAAGTCTTAACTCTCAACTTGAGGCTACCAAGCCTTTGAATTTCCATGTTGGCCTTGTGGGAGTTTATCAAGTTTTGTTTTTATAGGTTGTGAGGGAGTTACAAGCATGGCTTGGAGGACTTGATCTCTTCCTTTATGATATTTAAATATTCCTCCCACTCAGACTTCCTAAATGAACAAACAGTTTAAGTAGAAACTTGAGGTTGGCCTCAGGAAAAATCTCCTGACCATCATGTCACCTCTGCTCGTCCCTCTTCTAACTAACTCGCTGTCCCTAAAATCTTTTATAGGCGAAGTCTGGTGCTGCTGCTGCCTATTTGCTAGATAAGGGGCATCTCAACTTGACTGATTTCAGGGCCATTAGAAAACATTTCCTATTCTCCAAATATGATGAACAATTTCTACATTCCTGGTGTTACATTAACATGGGATAAAGCTTTCTTTTCATAACAAGGCACATATTTAGAATATAAATCCAGTTGAAAGCATTGATGTAATACTGGGTTCTTTCCATGTAAAATGATAATGACTAGCAGATAGTTTTTGAAAATAACTTTTGATTAGGGCAAGATATCGATTGAATTTAGGACATTGGTAGGCCACTGCATTCTTAAAACAGTGGGTTCAAAAGTAGAATATCCTTACCCTACGGAGAATCCAAAATGACCCATTGAAGTGCAGAAAGAAGATATTAAATCTTCTATTTATTTTAATTTACATTTCATCTTAAAGTTTGGTGTGTTTATTTTTTGAGGCACACAATATAGAAACACATATGTAATTTGTAAGTAAAAATACACATATTGGATATGCCTCAAAATTTTTTTCTGATAGAGGCACATGATCTAAAAGGTTAGAAACCAAACTGCTTATAAAGAATAAATGTGGATGAGGTCTTGACAATGCTACGTGGAGTAACAGGAAATAGTTACAGAACAAGTGTTTACAGCCTCAGAATTCTGACTCCAGTTATTACTGATTTCAGTTCATTGATCAATAGGTAGTTTACTAACTTTCAACCTGACGCAGGACAGTCCCTTTTAAGATGTTGAGAAATTGCTCAATTTTAGGATGTTGACTGAAGAAAGTAGATTTTAATCATGCCTTTTTTTTTTTTTCATTTTGTTTTCTCAAGGGTCCCATGGGAACAGAAAGTTTTGAGGGTGTTTACTGTTTGTGCAAGGTGACTGGTTGGGTAAAGAAGTTCAAAGTTTATTATCTGCAGAACAAATAAAGCCTGGGCAAAGGTAACTGAAGTGAACGTCTCCCACCTTGTCCCTTGAGCCTGTCTAAGGGGATGTTTGCGCCAAAGATTGCATAACTGAGAACCTAATCTATGCAACTCAAATGGAGAGGAGGTGCATTTTAGACTCCTACTGGTTAAAAAAGTCACTGTCTTTTATTTTTCTTGGTTTGAGAGGCAGTTGATGGTGGTGCCTATACAAAAATCATTTTAGAAACCTGTTTTTGGATAAGCTATTTCTAACTATCTGGGTTACTTGTCAGATAGCATCTGAGTGGCTGAATTAGAATGTTTCTGTCTTCCCCAAAGGTAGACAGAACATAGTGCTAGGTAGATACTAAAATAAGTTTACTAATTCAAGGTTCATCTGGACTTTTATTGTTGGTGTTGATTAATGACATCAAGGATAGCTAGACTGTTCTAGTGATTAGTCCATAGTAATTACTGACAAGTATTCAGAATGGTCAAACATATGATGTGAAGCTCAGCTATCTTTTAGAAGATAACAGCCTATGCATAAATGTTGATAGGAAAGAAGTAGAATGTGATTGAATGGTTGAGTTTAAGAACTTATTATTGGGGGAAAAATGCTTTAGGTCTCAAATATTCTTACTGACCAAATATTTACTTTTCATTCCCACTTTTTGGACTCTGTTGATGTTTATATTGGAATTTGATGTTTGGAAAGCCAGTTATGGAGGCTTTTTATATCGTACAGTCATGAAGTGTGATAATAAATGATCCAGAAGCCAATTGTGGATAGAGGTTTTATAGATTTAAAGAGTTGACCTTTCATTTTAGAGTAGGTATTGCAGAATTTTATGAATTTTTCTCAAATATGTTTATCATCTGAAGACTTCTTATCTCAAATAAATATTTAAGAAAGGGTTTAAACATTAAGAACAGAGTGATCAGAGTGAGACTCTGTCTAGTTTTTGGATGGTTGAAAAAAATTTCCAGTAAGATTAGTAATGTATTGTGAGAAATCCACAAAGAATTGCCTCTTTGTGTGTGAGTATGTATGGATAGACACAGTGATAACTAAAACTAGCTACTTGCTGTAATTATTAAAAAAAAAAAAAAAACCTTCAGTTTCCCAATATGAAACAGACAAATTCCCATTACTAAAGCCTAAGCCTTTCTATGACCTTGGTTTGGAATTTCTCTTATGACCACCTATTCAAGTGGAAAATAACTAACTACAGTATAAATTTAGATATTTGGAAGTACCAACGGCTGGAGAGACACTGAATTGAATTGTAAATGGATGTGTAGATTCTGGATTCTTTCAAAGCCCAGAGTAGACAGTTACATATCTGAGTCTATAAACTTGTAGTCTTTCCTGAAAATAATGACCTTTGGAGGCTTACCGCGTTGAGTGTGTGACTTGTCCGTCCCACCTTTAGAAGGAGCTGCTGTCTGTGGAAGGTTGGTGACTGTGGGAACATGTGAACGCTGTGAGAGAAAGTGAACTGCGTGGTAAAGACGATGGAACAGTTTGTGATTCAAAAATAGCCTTGGAAACTTGCAGCACCTATTAGATCAGCCAACGAATAATCATAAAAACAATAGCTCTCTACCCGGGGACATTAAGGCATTTGGTGAAGAAGATGACAGGATGGAAGAGACAAACGAGAGAGACAGAAGGAGAGAGCCAGAGCGAGGGCGCGCAGGAGGCGCATGGCTGGCGGGCTGCGAGCTCAGAGGCCTGGTTTTCCAATCTGGCACCAGGCTTGATGAGTCTGTTTATTCAGCTACAGTATCAGACGTTCCCTTTTCCTGCCCGAAGAAGTCCCCTTTGAAGAACTGCTCTGCTGGGGAGTAGTTTCCCCTTGGACGGGCTAGTCCTGTTTGCAGACCTAAAGGAAAAGCGCTGGAAAGGCCACAAGAATGTTCTTTAAAGCGATATTCCAGCGCCACGTGAGGGGAGGGTGAAATAGCCGTAAAAGATGTATTTCCTGGTTGAGGTATTTTTTTCCCCTCTCTAGTGAATTAGGCGCCGAACAAAGGCGTCACATGAATGCGCCGGGGTCAGAGGTTCTTGGGGGCCCTCCAGGTCTGTGTGGTCAGGTGATGGCTCGGGGTGGGAGAGGAGGGGCACGTCAAGCTTCTGTAGGTAGACCTGGAGTGAGGAAAGCACACCGGTGAGAGCCGGAGAAAGTTCAGTAGGACCGGCATTCCACTCCGCATGTCTTTATCTGCAAAGGAATCAATGGTGGTGACTTATCAGAGCACCAGTCTATGCCTTCAAAGCAGAGAGGCAGACGGAACTCGAGTGACTTGCGGGACAAGGTTCATAATCAAATTGGACCATTCAGAAATTGACACGTTCGACTTTGGAGTTTTTCATATTAATTTCTTATATTTCAGTGGCCTTTTTTTACTTTTCAAAGAAGGTTTTCATCTAGCCCTCTTGTTAATCCAGTGAGATAACCAGGGTAGATGGCTGGTTCCTCACTTTTCCTCTTTGGAAAAGGATGGAGGCAAAGAGAGATGGTTCTCTAGCTCATCACTGGCAGGGGCAGAACGACAACCCAGGTCTCTTGACTCCTGGACCAGGTCTCTTTCCTCTGTATTCTTGGAACCTGTACAAAGTGATGATGGGAGTTTCAGAAAAAAGGAAGGTGACATTCTCCATCTCCTCCCAGGCACATAGAAAAGTGACTGTGACTTTGAAGCCACCGCTTTGCTGTGTCCAAACGCTCTCTCTGGGACTGGCCTTAGGGAGGAGATTCAAAGTGAAACCTTCAGAGGGGAAGTCTCATATTCTAGTCACTGCGGCTGTCCATGCCTCTGGTGGGTTTGTTCAATCTTTACCTGCACCACATAAAACAGGAGTTCTCCAGAATGAAAAGGGTTCTTTGTTCCATCTCTGAGATGAACCCTTTCAGTAAGAGAGGCCAGGCTCTCCAGGAGAGGGGATGGGACCCACACACTCTCCTCGACTCCTGCCAGAGCCTCTGTGACTCTTGGAGTCTCTCGGGGCCTAGGAGTGAGGTTCATGCAGTGCCTATTTGAGGATTAAGAGAGAACCAGAATTTTCTTCTGGGGAATATGGATTTGTTTGTCAGAGCTCCAGGGAGAAACCTTTCGAAGGGGTCTTATATACAGGCTGCCTTTTCTGCTTTGACATACACAGGCTTGTATTTTATCTATTTCTGGGTGTTTGTCTTCTTTCTACATGGAGAGCAGGAGTTGCTCGACATTGAGCCATATCTCGTAATTATTTGTATCCTCTAAGGCTTCCTAGTGCTTAAAATATCTGATGGATGAATGGGAATCCATTTTCAGCCAACCCCTTATCCCAGCCTATAGTTTGAATCAGAATCACCTGGGAAACAGGCCTATGTACTTTGAAATAAGTCCTGAGATGAATCTCATGTGAATCAAAGTTGGAGAATTACTCTTTATCCTTTTTCTCCTTGGGTTTGAGAGTTCTTGGCAACTTTGAACAATGCTATAAACGCAAACACAATCTCAGATTTGTGTCATGTTTTCTCATGTGCAAAGCTTATTTCTCAACGTTCCTCTCATTTAATCCTAATGTAATGGGGCTATGTTAATAGCGGTCCTATGATATGGGTTCTTTTTCCACTCCTTTTACGGAGAAGGACGCAGGAAGCGATAGTCTTGGGCTCACATAGCTGATCTGTGGCAGAGCCTGCATTCATTCCAAGTCCTGTGATTCCAGGTGTTCTGCCCTTCCCCACCATAACCCCTGCAACTTCATCCCTTGGCAGGCATTGCTGTTATTTGTGTGGAAGGTGTTATTCCTGATACGACTTGCAGTCCACATGGCTGGGGGCAGTTACCGTGATACAGGAAGCCAGAAGAAGCAACAATCTGTTCTCCTAAAGAAGTCTATAGTAGAATAAGAGGCTAAGGCTAATGATGACGTGTCCTTTCATGCAAATATCAGAGTACAGCGTTTTGCGCTCGTTATTAAATTGGAAAAGCAGAACTGGGTACCAGGTGAGAAAAGAGAGCCCTTTCAGAGAAGGACAGACTGTGTGTTTGGTGACGGGTGAGTCATCTGATGGGTGAACTCTGTTCTCCTGATTTCATTTTACTGGAAATGCTGACGGAATGGGGAGCAGGCTGAATTGGCTGTGTGACCTGGAGTCCCAGGGATAACCGGGCCAACTCTGTTGAGATTGGTTTTGTTAGATGTCTGGGAGGCTCGAAGCTAGGGAGGTCCAAACAAGATACCTGAGGAAGGAGTCTGGTCATAGGGAATTCTGTGTTGGATGGCAGTTTTCCTCTCACTTAATTTAAAAGGTCCTGAATGCTCCAAAGTCCACTTGACACTCAAGGGAACATGTAGCCCCACTTGCAGAGGCAATTTAGTGGTTGCTAGACTATTGTAAACAGAACTTTCTGGATGGCTGTTTACTCTTTGATTAGTTGCAATATACAGACAGCCATCAGAAATGGAGACTTGTCAACTGAAAGAAGAGGTGGGCCTGAAACTTCTGCTTGTCCTGATATTCTCTTCCACCCAGCTGGGAAAGGCACACTTCTTTCATCATGGAGTAACAGATGATTGATATGACTGTACCCTGATTAGAAAAGGTTTCATTTTACTTGTGCACGGTACATGGAATTAGTTAAGGGTTGCACAGGAAAAGAAGTGATGGACTATTGTTCACATTAAATTATAATGACAGCCTTCCTAACCACTGTGTATTTATTATGTAAGAAAAGAAAATGTCTGGTAAAATTCTGTATAGGTTAATAACACCTTCATAATATACTCCTTCTTTTCTATTGACTTGAATAGCCCTCCTACTGACTTTTAATGGATTATTAGAGTTAATTACATCAATTGCAATATAATTGATTCTTAAATACTATGTAGAAACCTCATACAATTATGGAAAAACAAAAGTTATCTAGACATCTCAGATCAAAAAAGATTTGGAATTCCTGCACATTTAATTTCTGATAATCACTAGTCAGTTTGGACATTAAGATTGCATGGTGTCCTGTTTTCTCTTTGCTAGGTTTTGACAGAATTGATAGTTTTACAACATTTAACTCAATACGCATGGAAATATAAGATTAAAGCTGTGAATGCAATTTTTTTTCTATAAAAAGATCACTTCATGGCTTAAAAGCTGAAATGTGTTACCTGCCTAACATTGACAGAAACAAACTCAAGGGAAAATCAAAAGTGAATTTGATGTTGAGTTTTAGAAATCTCTCTCCACAGGTGTAAAGATTCCTGTGGGTCTTAGGGTTTGTTACCTGAGGGCTTTAAAATGTGGCAAGGGGATGAACTGCCTAAAGGGACAAAAAATTTATCGCATTTTATTACCTAGACACAGGTTATGTGTTCTAATGTCAAAACCACTGGTTGAAAAGTGAAGCATCATTAATACCTGTTATTTGATGTCACATAGATCAAAAGAACGCCCTGTAATAGAGTTGTTTGAATGCAACCTTTTCATTTTTAACTGATTTGGGGAAACTAGTTTATGGGTATTGACACAGTTATAAATGTGCGTTTTCCCAGGGATTCTGCTTCACAGACACAGATTTCTAGACTGTGCTAACATGGTCAACAAATAAGTGTATAAAAGGGTGATACCCTGAGGTGGCTGACTGATCACTGGAATGGGTATCAGCAGACTTGATGCTTTCTCCTAGCCCTTAGCTCTATGACTTAACCTGACTAGGTCTTACCATTCTCTTCTGAACTGTCCGTACTCTCAAACCCCTACCTTTAAACTCTTATTGTCTACAGTAACTCATTCGATTCTTAATATAAGCTGGCTTTTTATCAACATGCATATTGTATGTCAATATGCCTTAATTGCTGCTAAGTCACTTCAGTAGTGTCCGACTCTGTGCGACCTCATAGACAGCAGCCCATCAGGCTCCCCCATCTCTGGGATTCTCCAGGCAAGAACACTGGAGTGGGTTGCCATTTCCTTCTCTAATGCATGAAAGTGAAAAGTGAAAGTGAAGTCACTCAGTCATGTCTGACTCTTACGACCCCATGAGCTGCAGCCTACCAGGCTCCTCCATCCATGGGATTTTCCAGGCAAGAGTACTGGAGTGGGGTGCCATTGCCTTCTCCATGCCTTAATTTGTGTATGTATATATGTCTTATTGTGTTAACTTGTTTATAGTTTCCAAGGAGAGGAGCCATATCATATACTGTAGTTATAAGGCTACTGTGTAGCCTTATAACATAACTATAGTTTCCTAGCACAAAAGAGCTACTGTTTGACCAGCCAACCTACCCCCAAAAGGAAGTGTTTACATGTATTCCCTTGATGTGCTATAATGAGAATCATGACAAAACATCCCATTTATTCATAATGGTTTAACCTTTAAAAAATTGTACTCTATGTTATTTTATGAAACTTGGAGTTTAAAATCAGATGCATTTAAGATGGAAAATTTCACTCATTTCTTTTCATACTTTGAAATGCAGTCCCATTTCCAATGGGATTGTTAATGGAGCTCAACAGCCCATTCTAAAGATCTTCTGGGAGAGCACTACATGACAATAGCCATGAAAAACACGGAATTAAAAGGAAGGAGGACTTAGCTTAGTAGTTACCAAAGCAAACTATGTACTCATCTGAAGCAATACACAATGGTAGTGATACAATTAGCACACTTTTTTGTGATAGAGAAAATAACCAAAAAGATTAGATTCCAGAAACAGACCTAAGAATATAGGGGAACTTAACAGATATTATGGAAGCACTGCCAAGCAGTAAGCTACAGAATAGACTGTTCAGGAAATGGTACTGAGGCAACTGGCTCTCCATCTGGACTCCTAACATACACAAAAGTAAATTCCAGATGGAATGAAACTCTAAACAGAAAGATCAAATCTATACAAGTATTGGAAAGAATTATGAATGAACCTATTAAAAAAATATTCTTAGGTGAGAAGGTCTCTGTAAATAAGATGAGAAATCCAGAGGCCATTAAGGAAAAGCTAACAGAGTTGATTTTATTTAAAAAAGAATCATAAAGTGAAAAGAGAAATGGCAGAATGGGACAAAATAGTTGAATTATGCATTACCGAAAAAAAGAGTTACTATCCATCAAATTAATGAGAAAAATATAAATTACTTACTTTAAATGGGCTAAAGATATAAAATAAACAACCCGCAGCAGAAAATGCAGATGGCTAAGAAATATTTGGAAAATATGCTCAACCTCATTAGTGGTTAAAAAAAAAAAAACCAACTGTGCAATAAGAGAACAGGAGTTGCCATTTTCTATGTATCAGACTGGCAAAAAGTAAGGGAGTTGATTGGATGTATCAGTTAAAATGAATGAACATCTAGACTGTCAAGGATGGATGTCAGTAATATGCTGTTAGGTGAAAGAAGCAAGTTACAGAATATACATTGTATTATGTCATTTTGGTAAGGCTTTTAAAAATATGTATATAAATATATTTTAATAATTATTAAAAATTATTTATGCATCACCACTGTATGACATTATCTTGCATAGTAGTTATCTCTTGGAATAGCGCTAAGCTGAGTATAAGTATACATCTCTGTTCTTTGTATTACTTTTCAGCTGGAAAACATCCCTTTTATTATGCTTTATTTAACACTCATCAAGCTGAATAACTGATCTTTAGGAGGCAGTTACAAGTCATTAGTTCATGGGGTGTAATTGAATTGAATATTATATGAACATAGTGCAGTATTTTATGGAATCTCAGTCAACTCTGATTAAATTCTTCAAGTCAGTCTTGTTGAATTGGGTCCGTTAAATAGGGTTCTGGCTCCCTGTGGTCGTGGTCAAATCCTGTCAAGACCTCTTCTATCTTTAGGTTCCTGAGCTTTGTGCAAGGGTTGTGGCAGGTCTGCCTCCTCTGTCAGTTGTAATTATTCCATGTGACATCCACAGGGCACTTCTCACCTGCTTCATGAACACTCTGTGCATTGAATAAATCACCACAGCCCGGAACACAAGCCATCAGTGAGGTTAAACAAGTCAGTGTAAATAAAGTCCTGTGATTAGTTTGAACTTGCTTCCAAACTGTTTTGTTAGCAAGGAGTTAACAAGTTCAGACTTTTGGTCATATGGGTCTTTAAGGAAAGGTTTTTTTTTTTCCCCATTCCAATGACTTCCTGTTCATGGGAAAATGAGAGGAAATGAACCTCTAACAGGAGGATGGACCCACCCTTTTCCAGTCGTGTGGCTAATTTGTCAGGTGTAATATTGGCACCTGGTGGCTTGTGTTGGCTTCCTGCCCACCCTCGCTGGGGAGGTATCCAAATACTTGCGCTAGGCGGTCGAAGACTTCAAAGCCATTTGTAAGGGAAAGGATATTGTCATTAAAGAACTTAGTGGTGAATACTCCCAATCATTTAATGATGTCAAGATGAAAGGAAAATTTTAAAAACACATCATCTAGTGGGTTTTTTTTTCCTGATGTGTCATATGACCTGCTAAAACAAAGCAATGCAGTTGATTTAGTAATAATATATTTTTCAAGACTATGTATATATTGACTGAAAGTCTGCTTTTCCCGTTTTTGAGAAATTAGCAAAGGTATTAATTACTTATAAGAAGATAATGTGTTATTTCTTTAAGGGTGCAATTCTTCTTGCTCAAAATCATCCTTAAGTAGATACTCTCTTTGTGCCTGCCAGTGGATTATTTCCCTTGAATCAGAAAGGGAAACTACAGTAATATCAAGTGGGTCTGATAAGTGAAAAAGGACAAGGTGGGTCTTCAGAATTCATTGGGAGTCTTGGATAGGCACAGCTGGTTCAGTTCCATACCTCCCCATTTTTAGCTAGAAATAATTACTGCCTTTTGAACAATGGTATCATTAATTGTCCAGCAAGTCAAGGTGAATTTGTCCACAAACTGTGATTAACCAAACTATAATCAGTGGTCATTAAGCCATAATAAATTCTGCATAACAATGGAACTTCTTTTAGTTTTTATATTTAATGTAAACTATATTGGCTTTTGTATCTAAAACTCTCACGGCAGAATCAGTATTCATGAATATGGAAAATAAGAATAATCTCTCTAAAACATATATTCACCAACTCAGTGGACATGAGTTTGAGCAAGCTCCAGGAGATGGTAAAGGACAGGGAAGCCTGGTGTGCTGCAGTCCATGGCGTGGCAAAGAATTGGACATGATTGAGCGACTGAACAACAACAGAGCATATACTCATGGTGTCATTACTTGTATTAATAAACTTCAATCAGTTGTCATAAAATGACCAACAAATATTTATTGAATTTTTAATGGTCTAATATGGTATTAGAAATTTACATGTTAGTTACATAAGTTATTAATTGTAAGATACTCTTTGAATGTTTACTCAATTAAAGAGCATATAGTTGGACTTAGGGCTTCCCTGGTGGCTCAGTGGTAAAGAATTTGCCTGCAGTGTAGGAGATGCAGGAGATGTGGGTTCTATCCTTGAGTTGGGAAGATCCCTGGAGGAGGGGACGGCAACCCACTCCAGGAGAGTTGGTTCTTGCCAGGAGAATCCCATGTACAGAGGAGCCTGGTGGGCTATAGTTCATATGGTTATAAAGAGTTGAACATGACTGAAGTTACTGAGCACACACAAACACATTGTTGGATTGCTCTGGCAGAGACTGATGGCTTCCATAGGGCTACATAAAGATGTATTACATAGGGGTTCCTCAACTCTGTGAGTGGATGGCAAATGTTTCAGCTATCCAGAGATCTCATACTCTTGCAATTTAGTCTGGCAAATGTGAAACAAACACATGAACAATTAGAAATAATACATTATGTGTTATAAACTATAAACAGGGTGGGAGTTTAGAAAAGGGAAGATCAATGTTGATTGAAATAACCTTTGAAGAAGAGGTTAATTTTCTGAGTCTTAAGAATAACTAGTATTTAGACAACCCAAAAGGAAAACAGTGGGCATTTTAAGTGAGTGGGAACCAGGAATGAGGGTAGAGTGGGAAGGTCCTTTGAGGAGGTCCAGATGATGGCAGCATCTGGCAGGTTCTGGTGTGGTGGGAAGTAGGGTAGACTGGCTCAGTGGTAATAATATGAATGGTCCCCCATCCAATTAAAATAAATAAATAAATTTAAAAATAATATGAATGGTTTTGTGAGCTCAGCAGAGAAATTTAAGCTTCAAAGTATGGGGTGGGGGAGGGCTAATGTCATTTAAATAGTAATTTAGGAAGGCTTTTCTGACACTGATTTTAGAATGACTACAGCAGAGAGAGGCTGTCAGTAGGGAGAGATTTGTTAGGGGGCTCTTTGGGGAGAAATGGTTAAAAGACCAGATGGTGATGGTTGAAATGGATAGAAAAAAAATGAACTCGAGACATTTTGAAGGAAGGAGGGAGGGATGAGTCTAGAAGGCATTGGTTATAATAATTGGGAGAAGAAAAATAAGTCAAAAATGACTCCAGAATTTCTATCCTAAAAGGCTGGGTGATTGATAACACCACTGTTCTCTTGTGAAGGAAAATGATGTGTTCTATTTTTAGACAGGTTATATTTGGGATCTGTTGGATGTCCCATTGGACTATCTTATAAGCAATTATATACATGGGACAAGTGAGTAACCAAAAGGCCAGGAAAAAACTGATAGTTAACGGCTACATACCGCCTGTAAATCCAGATTCCGCAGCCTGATGTTCAAGGTCGCTGTCACCCAGCCCCATCCTACCTATTCACATTCATCTTCGGCTACCCCACAGTCTGGGCCCCTCCTCTGGCCCAGTCAGTCAGCAAACTGTGCTTTTCTTTTCTTTTTTCTCCTTGATCTTTGTATCAATTCTTGCTATTCTCTATGCCTGGAACGCACTCCCTAAATCTCTAATTACTAGCACGTCTTTGTGTGATAGGGCCAGTGCAGGTCCCTTCCATTTGAAGATGTTTTTCAAAAGCTCCAGTGCGTACTCTTCTCTTCTGAAGTACTGGAGCATTTACAGCTTGTGCCATTTGTAAAGCACTCAGTCATATACATGTCCATGTTCTTGTTTAATCAGGTCAAACATGAATACCTACCTGGTTTTGTCAGTGAAAATATACATGCCTTGAGGGTAAGGATCAATGTTCTTCTTGCATCAGCTAAGAATTATATTTCACTACTGAAAGTAGAAACTCCCAGAGTGGCTGCAAAACACTGAGAGTCAAAGTCACTCAGTCGTGACCAACTCTTTGTGACCCCATGGCCTATACAGTCCATGGAATCCTCCAGGCCAGAATACTGGAGTGGGTAGCCTTTCCCTTCTCCAGGGAATCTTCCCAACCCAGGGATCGAACCCAGGTCTCCTGCATTGCAGGGGGATTCTCTACCAGCTGAGCAGAGCTTGATTTTTCTCATATATGAGAAGTATGGAGTCTAGTAATCCAAAGCTGGTTTGGCAAACCTTGATGAGAGCAAAGACCTAGCCTCCCTTGAGCTTTCCACTTCATCATTCTTAGCATGGATTTGTCACTTCAGAATCACAAGTTGGCTGATTCTCAGCAAAGAGTAGAGTCAGTGCTGCAAGCGGAGAGAAGTGGGAAGGCGAGCGGCAAGCATGCTTGCCTGCCTCATCAACCCTACTTTTAGCCTGCTCCCTTGGAAGCTCCAAGCCCACAAGTTCTTCTTTGTTGGTCAGTAGTTAGATATATAGCCACTCTTCTTTGCAAGCAATGCTGCAAATATTTTTTTTTAGTTGGACATATTAGCATCCCCACCAAAATTTGGGTTATTTTTTGTGAAGAGAAGAGGTGCTGACAACTCGTAGGCAATCAGTTTTTTTGTGCTTTATGTCTATTTCTCTCTTTCTCTCTCATTGTGTACGTGTTTGTGTGTGTATGTGTGTGTGCGTTCTTGTTCAGATACAGACACCCACACACACATATGTGGAGAGAGACAGAGAGATGATTCTATATATCTAGATACTTATCTCTTTATATTTCAATAATCGTAAAATATATATGAATATATATTATATGTATGTATATAGAGATTTGTTATATTTACTGCTATATATATTTGAACATACACACATGAGTTAGTTAAAACTCAGAAAAATTTAATAAAGATAAGAACAAAATAATCTGACATAATAAATATGAGGCTGATTATGATGCACAGTGTGATTAGGCACACGTGGAGCTATTTGTATGGTATTATTTGCACAAAGTTAAACCAAGGCTTTTCAGTTGCTATAGTGGCCCTGATTAGTTTTCTAGTGGCCAGTAAACATCACTGTTAACAAGAATCTCTGGAAATGGTCACGCGATCACATTTCTAAGTTAAAGGTACTGAGTTAGTGGTATGGGGATTTAATTTCTGCATGCTTAAATATCCCCCTTTGTTCTCTTCCACTCCCATGATTTAATCAGTGGTAACTTAAACCTGTGTTTGTGATATATTTTTGAATGTTAGAATTATTATGCGCACAAATGAAAAGATGAAAATACACCAAAGTGAACTAAAAGGAGATTGGTTAATAATTACACACAAATCGAGGCCATTTTAACAATCTTCAAGAGTCTGCAGAAGCATCGTCTCATATCGAGTGGTCTCCCCATCACTGTTGGTACCATGACACTCTTCACCACCCTGACCGTGCTTTCTTATGTTCTCCCAAGGTGCTGACTCCATTCGTTTATCAACGGAGCTGTGATTAGGACTCAGGTCCCAGCTCCAAGCTCAGTGCTCTTCATACTGTTATTCACAACAACAGCAACAACAAAAACAGCAGTATATATTTATGCAGAACTGCCCAGAGTACCTCAGCAATCATGCACTATAGAAAGGGGTGAATACAACTATCCTTTTTAGATAAGGAAACACTATTTAAAAATCATGGCAGGTAGTAGAAAAGCAGCAACTGGGACACTATCTCATACTCACTGGTCATTGGAGGAACTTTCCCCAAGAGAATATACGTACTCAGCTGGTAGCTCTTCACCAAGCCGGCAGATCAGGAAGACCCATCTGAACCCCTTGGACTAGTCAGTTGGGATGAGGTGACATCTGCTTGAAGGCCATTTCCTAGCTACTCTTTCTATTATTTAATCTTAACCAATGTTATTATGTCTTGGTAGTGAAACAACCAAATCAATAAGAAAAACGAAAAATTACCATACCCTTTTGCTACACACCATTGCCTTCAATATGATAGTTGAGCTTTTAATTTTCTAAGACAACATTATCACTTAGGGTTTAGGCATCTCTTAATCTGCTGGCTGATGAAGTGTGTGGCAGGCATTTTCACACCAGGACCATATGTGATATAATTACCTAAGCATCACAAAGGAGATAGGTATAGGACCCGTTGCATATCTATTAAGGGGATGACAGGGCTTAGGTAGCATAGATCAGTGGAAATGCAATAGTTAAAGACAATCAACATTCATTGGAACTCCCTTGTTTGTTTTCTTTTGAAACCTTAAAGTTATCCAAATGGAGTGTTAATTAAAAAAAAAAAAAGATGTTTTCTTGGGAGAAGACAATATTTTGAAATGTTTTTAATTTATGAGAGCCTGTTTCCTTCAGTCTCCCATTGCTGCATGAGGTTGAACAAATGTTAGCTGCAACTAATTAATTAAGTTTGTAGAAAGTAGCAGCAGGGGATTGGAAACTTGAAGTGGAAGTGAGCATTTTGACTGTAAACATGTTGCCTGCCTGAGAGACTATATCTGGATTGAGTGGTTGCTGAGTTATCCAAAGAAATGCATTATCTCTGGGAAAATCAGGCTTGGCAGGGAGATAAAATAACAATGTCTCTTGCTGGCAAATCCATTCATTCATTTCCCTGGTTCATCGCATGTGTTTTGCCTGGTTGCAGCCACACACTATTACTATGCCATCCTCCCCGTGTATGAAGGTGACACTGTAGACTTTCCCTCAGAAGAAAAGGAACTAATATTTGTTGAGTACTTTTTCTGTGCCAGGCTCTTTTTTTTTTTTTTAATGCACATCGTGTCATTTCTTTCTGTAAAATAGACATAATTCTCTCACTTTATAGATAAGGAAATTAAGACTCAGAATTTAGGAATTCACTCAGGATCATAGGCACAAGAGCTGGGATTTGAACCCAGACTGAAGCTTTTTGGCTACATCAGGAAGCTTTTTAGGGTATAGGGTGGAGAAGGGCTGCAAGGAGACTGGACAGCCCCTTGCCTGGTTTTCCTTATGGTTGAGGGAAGCTTAACGCAGGGGAAAGACCTAGGACTCTGCAGTGGTGTTGTTCAGCCACTCAGGTGTGTCTGACTCTTTGCAACCCCATGGACTGCAGAGCACTAGGCTTCCTTGTCCTTCACCATCTCCCGGAGCTTGCTCAAGCTCATGTCCATTGAGACAGTGATGCCATTCAACCATCTCCTCCTCTGTTGTCCCCTTCTCCTCCTGCCTTCAATCTTTCCCAGCATCAGGGTCTTTTCTAATGGTTGGCTCTTTGTATTAGGTGGCCAAAGATACAGCTTCAGCCTCAGTCCTTCTAATGAATATTCAGGACTGATTTTCTTTAGGATGGACTGGTTGGATCTCCTTGCAGTCCAAGGGACTCTCAAGAGTCTTCTCCAACACCACAGTTCAAAAGCTCAGCTTTCTTTATGGTCCAACTCTCATATCCATACGTGATTACTGAGAAAACCATAGGAATACTAAGATCATGGCATCCAGACCCATCACTTCATGGCAAATAAATGGGGAAACAGGGGAAACAGTGGAAACAGTGGCTGACTTTATTTTGGGGGGCTCCAGAATCACTGCAGATGGTGATTGCAGCCATGAAATTAAAAGACACTTACTCCTTGGAAGGAAAGTTATGACCAACCTAGATAGCATATTAAAAAGCAGAGACTTTGCTTTGCCAACAAAGGTCTGTCTAGTCAAGGCTATGGTTTTTCCAGTGGTCATGTATGGATGTGAGAGTTGGACTATAAAGAAAGCTGAGCACCGAAGAATTGATGCTTTTGAACTGTGGTGTTGGAGAAGACTCTTGCGAGTCCCTTGGATTGCAAGGAGATCCACCCAGTCTATCCTGAAGGAGATTAGTCCTGGGTGTTCATTGGAAGGCCCGATGTTGAAGCTGAAACTCCAGTACTTTGGCCACCTGATGTGAAGAGCTGAGTTATTTGAAAAGACCCTGATGCTGGGAAAGATTGAAGGTGGGAGGAGAAGGGGACAGCAGAGGAGGAGATGGATCGATGGCATCACCGACTCAATGGACATGAGTTCGGGTAGATTCTCGAAGTTGGTGATGGACAGGGAGGCCTGGCGTGCTGCAGTTTATGGGGTTGCAAAGATTCAGACACGACTGAGCTACTAAACTGAACTGCACTGACTAGATGGACCTTTGTCGGCAAAGTAATGTCTCTGCTTTTTAATATGCTGTCTAGGTTGGTCATAACTTTTCTTCCAAGGAGCAAGCATCTCTTAATTTCATGGCTGCAGTCACCATCTGCAGTGATTTGGGGGCCCAAGAAAATAGTCTGTCACTGTTTCCATTGTTTCCTCATCTATTTGCCATGAAGTGATGGGACTGGATGCCATGATCTTAGTTTTCTGAGTGTTGAGTTTTAAGCCAACTTTTTCACTCTCCTCTTTCACTGTCATCAAGAGGCTCTTTAGTTCCTGTTTGCTTTCTGCCATAAGGGTGGTGTCATCTGTATATCTGCGGTTATTGATATTTCTCCTGGCAATATTGTTTCCAGCTTGTGCTTCATCCAGCCCAGCATTTCGCATGATGTACTCTGCATACCAGTTACACAAGCAGGGTGACAATGTACAGCCTTGTCATACTCCTTTCCCTATTTGGAACCAGGCTGTTGTTCCATGTCCAGTTCTAACTGTTGCTTCTCAACCTGCATACAGATTTCTCAGGAGGCAGGTCAGGTGCTCTGGTACTCCCATCTCTTTAAGAATTTTCCTCAGTTTGTTATGACCCACACAGTCAAAAACTTTAGCATAGTCAGTGAAGCAGAAATAGGTGTTTTTCTGGAACTCTCTTGCTTTTTCTTTGATCCAGTGCATGTTAGCAATTTGATTTCTGTTTCTTCTGCCTTTTCTAAATCCAACTTGAACGTCTGGAAATTCTCAGTTCCTGTACTGTTGAAGCCTAGCTTGGAGAATTTTGAGCATTACTTTGCTAGCATGCGAGATGAGTGAAGTTATGGGGTAGTTTGAACATTCTTTGGTGTTGCCTTTTTTCGCGGTTGTATTGAGGTCATTCATGAGGTCATATTGGAGGAGTAAAACCATACCAAAACAAAAGACACCATCTTTTCTTCTGGCAGGAGTGGGTAAGTTTGTTACTGGTAACCAAAGAAATCTCCCTTGGAGTATTTCTACTTTACTAAACCTCTTCTTCCTTTACCTTATCATTTTAGATTTTTGGCTGGAGGTAGGGGTTTTAGTTCTGCTTAATTTCTCTCTCTAGTCCTGGAACTTCTAGGTTTTTCACAATTGTATTTCTCTGGCTACTAAGTGAGTGAGGATCCCTGGGGAATTCTAATGAGAGAAGCATCTTGGTTACTGATCCTGAAAAGCAGTGTCCAGGCAATCATTTTTGCCTTTGGGGTCTGGGTATTATCATTGGAACAGGCAGTAAAAAGAGAACAGTATAATGGATTGTACTTGCTTTTCTTGATTTGCTTGAGTGATTTTTAAAAATAGATGCTGCACAAATATAACAGAATAGATTGTACCTAACTGGGGACAGTGGGAGCATTCTGAAACCCCTAGAGATGAACAGATTTCAACCAGTGTCCTATCTTGTATGCAGATGAAAGGATAGATGTATCTTATATAATCTGAATATTTATCAGTGTCTACAGTTTTCTGGGTAGGCCTGTGGCAGATCTTTTTGTTGTTGTATCCGCTTGCTTTTCCCTGTTCAGTGCTTGAGGTGATATTAGTCAAACCTGGTTCTCTATCGATATCCTCATGACATGTAGCCCGTGCAGTCTGGAATTGTGCTTGTCTGCTCAAACCAAGAACCAAATGTACACATTCATACCCCTTGCACATAATCTCCCTCATTATTCATTTCTCTGACAGCAGTCAGGACTGGGGAGAGTCTCCCACAGTTAGGACTGTGGCCCTTTGATTTGGGGCCCAGATCTCCTTCCTAGTTCTTGCCCTTTTCTCTCCCAGGAGATGGATCCGTATCACTCCAGATCTTCAGATCTCTCTCTTGCCCACCTCATGTCACCTTTTCTGCTGCATATGTCAAATCTCCCTCTGCCTCTCTTGTGTAAGGGAGGTTGTGAGTATACAGAGAACCAGCCTGAATGAAGCGGGATAACGTCCCCATCTCAAGATCCTGAATTACATCTGCAACATCGCTTTTGCCATATAAGATAATGTCTACAGGTTTCAGGGATTAGAACCCAATATCTTTGGGAGACATTATTCAGCCTACTACTCTGGATTGCACTAGAAGCCCCGGAAGAACTTCTAAGCATGCATCGCCCACACTCCACCTTGCTGCTCAGTCGCTTCAATCGTGTCCAACTCTGTGCGACCCCATAGACGGCAGCCCACCAGGCTCCCCCATCCCTGGGATTCTCCAGGCAAGAACACTGGAGTGGGTTGCCGTTTCCTTCTCCAGTGCATGAAAGGGAAAAGTGAAAGTGATGTCGCTCAGTCGTGTCTGACCCTCAGTGACCCCATGGACTGCAGCCTTCCAGGCTCCTCCGTCCATGGGAGTTTCCAGGCCAGAGTACTGGAGTGGAGTGCCATTGCCTTCTCCGACCTTAGATCACTTCAATCAGAAACTCTGTCTAAGGCTTGGGCTTGGCTTGGGCTTATTCTTTCAAAGCTTCTTAGATGAGTCTGAAACAACTTCTAGGCTACTAGGCTGAGAGCTACTGCACTAGAGAATGATGATGGAGGAGTCGTAGTGACGGGCAGGGTGTCCTCACTGGAGACTTCTGCTGCTAATAACCGTGTTGGCTATCAGCACTGTCTGAATGAAGCCCTCACTTAATACACCTCTTTGAAAGGTTTTCTGATTTTCCGTCATTGGGGTCTTGGCCCTGCCTCCTTCAGTTCTTGCTGCTGCTTTTCCATGAAGCCAACACTGACTGTGATGCTCAAGTCCATCCGAGTTGTAAAGAATGCATAGAGTTAACTAGTCAACAGGGATCAAACTTACCTGATCTGACCTCACACAAATATAGAGTTGAGTGTTCCAGAGTTGAAAGTCCAAGTCTGAAGAACATGCCCTAAGGTACCTTTGTGAATTAAAAAAAAAAAAAATTAACTTTGGTCTGAACTACAAACCAACCTTAAAGGCAGATCCAGAATTGGAAAGTATGTCAGAGTCCTCCAGAACTCACCATTTGTTTTGGCCATAAAAAGGGAGTAGTTTTTTTTTCTTCTTCTTCTTTCTTACTGTATCCACTTATCTATGAAAATATTGATTTTTTTTTCAGTGAATGTATTTGAAGAAAATGGTAATTTGGTCTATCAAGATCCTTGTGTTATCATGTGCTAAGAATTTGATAGTTTGGGAAAAAGAACCTATTTCGGGAGTTCCTCAGTAGCTATTTGCTAGTGGATCAGTGTTTTCAGTGCCAGTTTGAGAGACATTCCCAACCCTCACTCACCACTGGGCCATTAATTTGAGGGAAGCCATCTTTGCTTCTACAAATCACTAAATTGTCTCTGGAAGGGTAAAAATGCAATGATATCATTTTGGAGGCTTCAGCCTTTTCATAGTTGGAACTGCTATACAAATAGGCTCCATCCCCGAGGGAATGCTAGTAATACCTGGAAAAGTGTGGATTGCATCTTTAAGCACTGGGAATATTTAACTGGGAATCCTTTGTGGATGGGTCCATTGTCTACACAGCATCGTTCTTCTGACACAGTGTACCCCTGCCACAGTGCCACGTCCTGTGTTTTGCTATTTGTTGCTGATCGTCACCTCAACTGGGGCTAGAGATCACTGAAAAGAGTCTATGAAAATAGGATGTTTCATTTGGGAAGTGCTTCTATCATCTTTCTCCCTGTAGCTACCCTCTTTTTGATTCCATTATTACATGCAGCTTATTATCTCATATTACTTGGTAAAAATAGTAAATGTGTCTGCTTATTAGTGGGCTTTCTTTTGTGTATCCTTTCAATTTAGGGAAGCTGGGTGGTGGGGTTCTTTTCTGAGTCTTTAGTACAGAGCATGTTGAATGCTCGAGGTTTGAATTTATGATGGCCTTCCTTTCTGAACCCCCCTTTTAAGGCTGTCTATCTAACATTATTTAACATATCCTTTCTTTTCCAAAGTGGCGACTTCATGTCCTATGAATATCTTGCCTTTTCTCTTGATTATCCCTTTAAAATGGAAACAGGGTTGTTGTTCATTTGCTAAGTTGTATCCGACTCTTTGTGACCCCATGACTTACAACACAGCTAACTCCTGACTCCCCTGACCTTCACTATCTCCTGGAGTTTGCTCAAACTCAAGTCCATTGAGTCAGTGATGTTATCTAACCATCTCATCTTCTGGAGCCCCCTTCTTCTCTTGCCCTCAATCTTTCCCAGCATCAGGATCTTTTCCAGTGAGTCAGCTCTTCACATCAGGTGGCCAAAGTATTGGAGCTTCTGCATTAGTCCTTCCAATGAATATTCAAGGTTGATTTCCTTTAGGATTGACTGGTTGGATCTCCTTGCAGTCCAAGGGACCTTCAAGAGTCTTCTCCAGCACCACAGTCTTCAGCACTCAAAAAGTTCTTTTCTGCTTAGCAGCTCTGGCAGGTGGTCCCAGTAATACCTTTCTTATCTAGGAAGTGGTTCAATTACTTTCATCTCTAACAAAATGATGAACTTCAGAGTATTCGCCCAAAGATAGAGGGTGCAAAGAGTGGAGTTGCTAGCCTCACCACTCCCATGTGGAGTATGATACCTGAAAACAGCCTCACTCTCAAGCATAAATTCCCCTCTTTGTCCAAAGAGTAGCAGTGGCCGAGGCGTTGGCATGCAGATACTTGCAAAGTGAAAATGGATACACTTCCACACTCCTCATTCCTGGCCTGGAGGACAGCCTGCCAACCGTGCATGCATGTCGGTTTGGCACCGAGACAAATGTTCCCTGGAGCATAGACTGAAACCACCAAACTGATATCACATGGGACACCAGCCAAATTCTGACCTTGCTCTCTGTAGGTGAGTGGCTGTGGAATTAACGCGCTATGGTTTCCTGCTCCAGCTTGGTTGGTGGTCTGGATTTTTTTTTTTTTTAATGCCCTATTTGAATATTGTCGCTCTCCTCACTCCACTAGTATCTACCAGCCACAGAACCAATCTCCTGGTCTTCCCTTGTGAGCAGTGGGCAGCTATTTGGCTCTAAGAAATAGACAAACCACAGGATTTCTTCTTATCCCTTGAGAGGGAAGGGCCACTAAGGAAATAGTTCCAGAACTGTGCCCAGGGTGGCAGGCCCTGTGGCTGGCATTGTGGGCATCTGTGATCACTATCTGTTCCTTTGGCATCCTTCTCTTCTACATTTTTCTCCCACTGCTCCAACTCCGCCCCTCCTCCCTCCTTTTCATTTTTTTTTTTTGTTTCCAACCCTTATTTATTCAGAGCTTCCAATATTCTAAGTTTTTCATGAATTCAGGGCTTTAATTTAGCATGTGGGGTGCTGGCGCTTCCAGCAAGCTGCTTTGGTCATTATTTCCAACTTGAGGGAATAAAGAGACAGCGGGGTGCAGGGGAGAGTGAGGGGGCTGGAAGCCAGAGGCGGCATCCTAGAACCGGGTCTGCCTCTCACTGGCTGTGGGACCCTGTCTGGACACGCCCTGGTTGCTGGCCTCAGTTTTCTCCCCCAACAGGCGGGGGAGTCAGGATAAGATGATTTCTAAGGCTTGTCTCACGCTGTTGCCCTATGGGGCTCACCGGCCACGTGAAATCCATACTTGGTTCAGCCAGTCTCCTTTTCCTTTTTGTTTTGAAAAACTTTCTTGTTCAATGGATGAATGAGGAGATGTGAGCAGAGTCCCTAAACTAGGTTTCTCCAATGCAGAATATGGAAGGGAAAGCTTTTCTTGAAATCAGTTTTCAGGGGCTAGAGACAAGGAAGAAAAAAAAAAATTGCACTTCCTGTCTTGAAACGAGAACCGATGTTTTCCACCAGGATCAGAAAGTGATTCAAGTGGTATTTGTTGTTTTTTAGAGATCCGATTTCTGTACTGTAACAGAAGCATGTATACTTGTGAGAGGAAAATTGTACTTTTGGAAGGAAAAGGTTAAAGTTGGCTACTGATATTCATCAGGAGATGGATATTTAATCTTTAATCTCTTGTCCTAGGCCTCTACTTTGGATCAACTCATTATCCCGAATAAACGATGTGTCATTCCCATTATTTATGTTTCACTGCAGCCAAAGTATCTGGACCTCGTTTTAGTAAGCGCCATTCATTTCGACCCATTCAGTATTAATCTCCCTGCTAACATCTTTCCTGTTCTATGTGCTGTCCCCTATTTGCTTTTATGTTTTCTGCAGAGTGTTTATAAAAGGATAATCTTTTACAAAGCAGACAGAATTTTTGTGTATAAACTGCTCTGTTTGAATGCCTCATTGATATACCATCTAAAAACTGAAGTGTTCAGCAAGATTAGCAAAGCCCTGAGCTATGGAGCTGGGGGAAAACATGAGAACCAGCCCCTTCTCTACAGGAGGCAAAGGTGACGAAAGATGCCTGTCTTTCTCAGTGGGAGTGAGGCAGAGCTGTTCCCCACGCAGGCCCCCATAGGCCTGGCTGCCTCCAAACTAAAGGGGCACAAAGCAAGCAGCTCAGAAGTCACTGGGAAAAGTGCGGTGGTCCGGTGACTTCCTTTACTTGGAGATTTCTGGGAAAATGCCGTGGCTATACAGATGCTGAATTTACACGTGGTCCTCCCTTTGGCTAAAGCCTTTTCAACTTTCCTGAATTACCTGCATGCTATGGCTCAGCTGTTCTGTGAGCTTCAGTCGCTTGTGTTACTCTGGTCCACCCTGTGGAAAGCCAGTAGCAGGAACGAAACAAGACTCCAAGGAGGACGACGGTCTCTTCTGCCTCGTCCATCTTCTTTCTCCAGGCATTGGGATCTCATCCAAGCAGCCCTCTTTCACAGAGAGGAGGGAGGGAATCACTTCATTTCACAATGGACAAAGAAGGTTCCTTTGTGGAATTTTGCATGGCATGGGGTCTCAAATACCCCACTGATGAAAAGGCTTAACAGATGGACTCTGAGAATAGGAATACGTTCAAGAAAAAAAAAAAAAAAACCACAACATTTAAAAAAATCAGTGGAAGGGGGTTGTGAGTCTGGCCACTGTAGATGCTGAGTGCAGGAAGCGCACTGAGCAAATGCTTTGGACCTTAGACAGGGTGAGTTCAGCTGGTAGAGACGAATGGAAGCATCTGAACACAGACTGTGCTTGGGCTTTTAGCTGGCAATGTTGTGGGGGAAAAAAAAAGTCCGAAGATGCACAGTGCCAAAAATTATACGTGCCTTCAAAAGAGTATTTTTTTCCAACAAATTGATCACTTTGATTACTCAATCACAAGGCTTGTTATTTTCTCAGAAGTGCCCTGTGCATGCATGGGCATTTTTGCCTACATTTCCTCATTGGTTAGGGAAAAGTTCAAAACAGGCATGTGGTTGTGCCACTCTCACAGCATAAACGCTTAAACACGAAGGGCCTGCCAAATCTTTCCTGAAGATCTAAGCTATAAAAACACTCAGAATGTATCCATCAAGACTGTCGACAGTCAACACTGCGAAGGGTTTTGTTTTCTCTCAGAGCTACCGTTGCTGGCCATTTATCACGAGGATAGGGGCCCTTGTCTTAATCTGCAATCCGCATCAAGTGAAGGCTCACAGACATTTGAGAAGAACCTTGAACCTAGTTCTTTGGGGGGCACTCTCTGTGGCCTTTAGGGAAAATAACAACAAAATGATAGCTCTTCCGCACCACTTTGCAAGAAAGCTCTGTACATGGGGGCCACCGGAGGGTCTGGGAGGGACTGCGGAGTTCTGATACGGAGCCTGTGTGAACTAAAAGAATATAGTGACTAGGTCTTCATGACAGGGAGTCAACCTCTTCACCACAGGGAAATTATGGTGTTGGCTCCTGGGACTTGGAGGAGCCATGTTAAGAATATACAAAAGGGACTTCACTGGTGGTCCAGTGGCTTTGATGCTGTGAGTTCAATCCCTGGTCAGGGAAACTGATCTCATGTGCTGCAACTGAAGATCCCACACGTGGCAACTAAGACAAAGCAAAGCCAGAAAAAAAGAATCTATGAAATAAACTCCTCAAATAAAGGGGCTGCTTCAGTCATTTCTGAGATACTGATCTCAGCGGTGCTCCTTTTGGACTTCATTTCTTCTATTTTCCATTCCCTTTTCACCTACACTTCTGTTTCCTTAATTTTCTTTATGTCCCCCTCCCTCTTTCTTTCCCCCACTGTATCATTTTCTGTCTTCCTCTTGGAGCTCTCCAAGACTATAACATAGTAAACACCATCTTTGCTTCAAAGGGTTACAATATCAATAGGTAAATACGGCTAACACAAAAGTGTCTAATGTAAGGGTTTTCCATTTCAGCACCTATCGCTTATTAGCAACTGCCTGGAGACCTGTGTTGAGAGGACTCTGAGTTTAGAACTGGGCTCAGAGGGAATGAATGCCCTGATCAACTCGATGTGACAGCAAAGGACAGAGGGAAAGTGGGGAGGAGGAGCCCTCGTGGCAGAAACTTGCCATCCTTGGTCTCAATCAGGACTTATCAGCTGCGGCACTGCTGACATTTGGGCTGGACGATTCTTTGTTGTGGGGTCTCTCCTGTGGGCTATAGGATGTTTAGCAGCAACCCTGGCTCTACCCACTCGATGCCAGCAGTACCCGCACAGTTGTGACAACTAAAACTGTCTTTAGTCATTGCCAAATGTTCCCTGGAGGGTAAAATTGCCCCTGTTTTAAAAACTACTTGTCTAAATAACTGCCACAAGACTAAGCACAGGGAAGTAAATGAAAAAATGAAAGAGGCTGGAAGGACGCAGAGCTGTGGAGAGGGGGCGAGGCTGTGCAAGAGGCAGCAGGACGTGTGACGGCAGAGAAGCCGCCAGCCACTCCCATCACCTTGTGCTACGTCTCACTGGCTCAGATGGTAAAGAATCTGCCTGCAGGGCAGGAGACCCAGGTTCCATCCCTGGGTCGGGAAGATCCCCTGGAGAAGGGAATGGCAACCCACTCCAGTGTTCTTGCCTGGAGGATTCCATGGACCAAGGAGCCTGGTGGGCTAGTCCATGGAGTTGCAAAGAGCCAGACATGACTGAGCAACTGAGCACCTGGATCCATATATATACAATGTCCGTGCACTGGAATTGGCTCACAAGGCCTCCGATCTGCAGCTGGTAGGCTGGAGACTCAGGAAGAACTAATCTTTTAGTTCAAGTCCAAAGGCAGGGAAAATCTAATGTCCCAGCTCAGAGTTAGTCAAGCAGGAGTTCCCTGCTACTCAAGAGAGGGCCAGCCTTTTTGTTCTCTTCAGGTCTTCAACTGATTGGATGAGGCCCACCTGCATTAGGAAGGGCAATCTGCTCTAGTCAGCCTACCTACTTAATCACATCGAAAACAGCCTTGCAGAAGCACCTAGAATAATGTTTAGCCAAGTATCTGGGTGCCTTGTGGCCCCGTGAGATTAACACATAAAATTAACCATCCCAGGTTTCAGTCTCCCCATTTGTAGAACAAAGGTAATTATAGTACTTTTATGGTGACTGAGATGAACCCTCTCTGATCTTGTGAGAGGATGAAAAGTTCAGGAAAATAGAGTGCCCTCATTTGTGTCTCCGAAAAATGCTATCATTGTTGATATTTTTATTGAAAACACTTATAGACAGAGACTAAGTTCCAGACAGAGGGAGGTGAGGGTGCCGGGGAGGGCAGAGAGAGGGACAGCTGACTTCACGGGGTGTGTGACCTGCATAGTCACACTGGACCCCACACTTAGAAAGGCCCCAAGCTTGTTTAATGCATCCTTGTTGCTTTGTCAGAATGCTTAATAACTGTAGAACAAGGGCCCTGAATTTTCATTTTGCACTGGACCCTGCAAATGATGTAGCCGGTCATGGAGTGGGAAATAGAGCATTTTAAAACATGCCCAGAGAGGTGTTGGCACGCTCTCTGGGCTCTGCCATATCCCAGGTTCCCCTCCCTCTGCTGCGGAATTCTGCAGGCATGAAAACTGCCACAAGACATTCATTTTTAATGACTTGTTATGGGCTTCTTAGCAATATATCTTTGGGTATTAAGGTGTGGAGTCAGAGATTTAAAATGATTGATGTCTTTGCTCTACACGCGGGGTCTCCCACACTTACCGAGTGCCAGATATCCACTTGGGAAATTTATGAGAGCTCTCAGCAGCCTAAGCGGCCATCAAATATTAATCAAAGATATGTAATAACTAATATATACTTAAAGAATTGAGGAAAATTAATATTCAAGGGAAGCATTCAGGGGCCCATAAAAATAACAAATGCTTAAGAGACTCAGTCAAGGTTGGCAGGTTCAGAGCTCGGTCTGCTCTTACACTTGCTTGGAGACTCTAGCTTTGCTGTCTGGTCCTCAGATGCTTAGATGGCAAGAGGGGGAGGTGGGCATTAGTGTTTCTCCCAATGGATCTGGACTCTTGCTAAAAGGAGTACACTCCTACTTCAGGACATTGCATTTCTACCCCACTTCCCACCCCCTTTCCTCTGTACCTCTTTCTCATAGCATCCAGCACACCCAACCTGCAGCTAATTCTCCATGAGGTTGTCTTTTGGCAGCCCCTTGAGGGCATATTGTGTCTTATCTCTCTTTACATTTTCAACACCTAAGACAGTGGCTTGCTAAAAATATTAGGTTGAACATCACGATATTTCAAGTCTTGTAGGTCAAACATGGGCAAATAGCAATTTTACATGGCTCATCTTTAAAAAAATGTTAAAACTAATAAACAACAAGGTCTCACTGTATTGTGTGATAAACCATATGGAAAAGAATAAGAAAAAGAATATGCATATATATATATATATATATATATATATATATATATGCTGCTACTGTTGCTACTAAGTCACTTTAGTCGTGTCCGACTCTGTGCGACCCCATAGACAGTAGCCCACCAGGCTCCCCCGTCCCTGGGATTCTCCAGGCAAAAACACTGGAGTGGGTTGCCATTTTCTTCTCCAATGCATGAAAGTGAAAAGTGAAAGTGAAGTTGCTCAGTCGGGTCCGACCCTTAGCGACCTCATGGGCTACAGCCTACCAGGCTCCTCCATCATGGGATTTGCCAGGCAAGAGTATATATATAAACTGAATCATTTTGCTGTATAGCAGAAATTAATGCAACATTGTAAACTGATTATTCTTCAATAAAAAAAATTTAAAATAGTACTACTGGACCTAGCCTTTTTAGTAAAACGTTAACATTGGAACTGAATTGCCTCTGTAGAGCAGGCCAGAAAAATTCTGATAATTCTTGCTCTCAGTCACTGAAACTTCTGATGATCCCATAGGCAGCAGACAGGTGTCTGGTCATTTACTGAGGCAGTCTCATTTTGCAATCCATTAGCCAAAACAGAAGGGCATAGACCTGTCCAGTAACATCAGCTCAGTTGTCTCCAGTTACTGCTTTGGCTGAGAACTTCTATATTCTTTCCTTCCCCCTCTTGTTTTTGGCCTTCAGTTCAGTCTCACCACCACCCTATGCCAGTTCTGCTTCCTTTGGCAGCACTGGATATGCAAAGGAGTTACATGATTAACTTTTATCCACAAAATAAAAGTGAGCAGCAGAACTCAAATGAGCGGGGCTGCTGTGAGTGTCTCTCCCAGTATTTCCCCTGGAAGGATGGGGATGCTCAGCTTCGCAAGAGACCAGGGATGCTCTTTAGTCCCCAGAGAGGGGCAGACATCAGCAGAAAGAGTCTGCTTGGAATAGAATAGTTTGTTCGCGTGTTGGACCACCGTGGCAGTTGCTGGTCTGTTCTGTTATTGTGGAAAATCAGGAGCGGGGCCTGTCACTTGTCATCTGTTCTTTGAGTGTAACCAACTTTTCTTCCATGGGCCATTTGGTGTGGCTATGAATGATGGCTCTGGCTAAATGACACCATCCTGATGGTGGAGTAAACAGAAGTGATGCTGGAACAGGCACCTTGGATCCAGCCTGTGTTTTCAGAGCTGCAGGAACGGCCCGGGATGGAGTGGAATGCACATAGACCGGGGCTGAGGTCTCGCCTGGGCCTCTGTTAATCTCTCTGAGCTACTGGGGCACCCGCCAGCCTGTTGGCTGGAGGGCAATCCTATACACACTCACTTGCACTAGATTCCATATAGGGGTTTAAAGCATGTGTGAAATTTCAGTATCTTTTAGTTACATGCCCTCATTTTCTAACCAGAGGCTCAGAGAGACCAAGTGGCTGGTCCTGGGTCATAGGTTTGGCACTGGCAGAGCTGAAAGGAGAACCAGGTTTCCTGCCCTGCGGCTATGTGTCTCTTCTCCTCTGTGGTGTGTCTATCCCCATCCTCTATTTCCTCTATTTTTAGGTACCATTGTTTGAATAACAACTGTTTGTTTTCTGAGGATTTAAAAAGGCCTCTTCTCCCATACTGGGGCTTCCCAGGTGGCTCAGTGGTAAAGAATTCACCTGCCAGTGCAGGAGATGTGGGCTTGATCTCTGGGTCGGGAAGATCCTCTGGAAGAGGAAATGACAATTCTGGCCTGGGGAATTCCATGGACAGAGGAGCCTGGCAGACAACAGTCAATAGGGTAGCAAAGAGTCAGACACCATTGAGTGACTAAGCATGCACTGCTGCTATGTTCAATGTTCAAATCCATTTTAAAACTTAATTTAAAAATGTTAAAATGAGAAAAAAATGCATCGAGAGGTAGTGTGGAGTAGTGGATGGAAAAGCAAGCTCTTGATTGCTGAAAGACTGGGCTCCATTTCTGGTCTATCACTTTCCCTCATCTTGGGCAAGTTACTCCCCATCGCTCTGTTCCATTATTTGGGGGCTAAAAATAGTGCCTACTCCAAGGGCTGACATAATGAGTAATCGAGATCATATATGTAAAATACTTGGCACATAGTTGGTGCACCCTAGTCTGGACTATCATTATTCGTGTACGTGTTTGTGTATACACACTGTACCCGCGGATGAGGGAGGCAGAGAGGAGTAATTCACAGGTGGTGGCAATGCAATGCTGGGGGATGGATAGCTCGTTCATCATTCCAATTCTTTTTTCTTTTTCTTTTAATTGGAGGCTGATTACTTTACAACATTGTAGTGGTTTTTTGCCATACATTAACATGAATCAGCCATGGGTGTACATGTGTTTCCCATCCTGAACCCCCCTCCCACATCCCTCCCCATCCCACCTCCCTCATCATTTCAGTTTGCCTGTGAAAATATTTTCTGAGGCATGGCACACTGCCTCAGCCCTTGGTTTCCAGGAGCATTTATTGATCAGGCCCTGGGTTAGTATTGGGGCTTCCCTGGTAGCTGAGATGCTAAAGAATCTGCCTGCAATACAGGAGACCTGGGTCAGAAAGATCCCTTGGAGGAGGGCATGGCGTCCCACTCCAGTATTTTTGCCTGGAGAATTCCATGGACAGAGGAGCCTGGCAGGCTACCGTCCCCGGGGTCGCAAAGAGTCAGACACGACTCAGTGACCAACGCTTAGGTAATGTTGAAATCAGTTAAAAGATATGCCATTTTCCATATTTTTGTGCCCTCTTTAGCATCCTTCCCCAGGGTTTAGTACGAGCTATAGGAGACAGTTCACGCGAAGTGCAGTTTGCATGTATCCAGCGCACAGCAACTGCTCAATAAACACCAGTGGCTATCAATACGATACAGAGCCTATTGTGGAGTTGTATGACAGAGAAAAGAATAAAATGTTATTAATTTCAAAAACAACTTGTGCTTCTTCTATCTGGATAGCGTATTCATCTCCCAATTAATTTTCTTCACAACCCAGTTGGGAGGAGTAGGATGTACCCTTTCCTTTTTTTATTTTTTTATTTTTTTTGGTACAGGTGGGGTGACGGAGACGCTGAAGGTGACATCACCCACAGGCAGTGACCTAAGAAGTCAGGGCCAGAACCAGGTCTGGAATACAGACTTCCTGGCTCCTGACCCAGGTTCCCTTCTGCCCGGCAGCCTTCCCCAGCAGGCTGGAGGGACCTGGGAGGTATCTGTTTCAGGACTCTCTCAGTTGCCCTTGAAAGTTTATCATCTATTGACTGAGTGTTGACCCAAAGCATACTAATTCCTGAGGCGACCTTACAGGATGTCCTGTTGAGACTTTTCCTCCTTTTTTTGTCAGTGCTTTGCTGGCAGATTAAAATTCAGTGGACCCCATTTGTAGGAAGTCTGATAAAATATTCTCTTCTCAATCACAAACAATTTCTCCATCTGCCACTTGGCTGAGAGAATCAAACTCAAACACCCTCGTGAGAGGGGAGCGTGATACCAAGCAGAAGAAGGTGCAAGAAAACAGCAAGGGTTTGGGCCTGGACGCAATCTTTACCTGTCTGATGGAGCTGAGTACTCAGCTCTGTTAGGCTGCTGGTTTTTCTTTACCATATTGATGGAATCCCCTTGAAATTACTTTTGGCAATTATTTGGTATCTAGTAGGTACAGCTGTATATGCGCAGTGCATAGATCTTTAGAGAAACAACAAATCTGGGATTTGGTATAGATAAGCTAGGGAGGGAATAGATTGGTGGCTATATGAAGAAAGATCAGAAAAGCTAATTTGGGAGAAGTGGTGCAGTTAGCCAAAGACATTGAAGGAAATCAATGTAACCCACTTAAGGAGGTGTTTATAATACCTATTATTTGCAAAGAAATATTTTGGGGGTGGATAGAAAATAAAAAAGACATGATCCTACATTTGAATTGGTGAGGAAAACATTTTTTCATTCAATGATCCTCAGTAAGTGTCTATTATGTGCCAGACACGGAGATATACTAATGAACAAAAGGGAATCTACTCTCTGGAAACTTATATCTCGTGGGGGAAGGCAACAAGGAAAATGTGACCACAGTTTGGGATATTTAAAGAGCATATTGTGAGAGAGAGTATTGAGTGGGTGGACTGGTGCTATTTCAGATCAAGGAAGCGCTAGAGAAGAGCACTGTAGGCAAAGGGAACTTCAAATGCAAAAGTCTGAGAAGAAAAATCTTGGTATATTCTAGAAGCTACCTGGAAGCCCACATGGTTGGAGTATAGTGGGAAGAAAGATGATAAAGCCGGAACAGAAATCTAGATGAGAAATGACACAATGGGGCAGTAGGAGGGAAACCAATGGATAAATCCAAGATTTGGGGGGGTGAGGGTGGTAAGATCAATGACCCTGGCTGAGGGATTGGATATGGGAATCAAAACACAGCTAGACTTCTGCATTAAGAAGTTGGTATATGGTGCTGGCACTTACCATAACAGGAAGCTTAAAGAAGGACTGTCTTTGCAAGGGGTGTAATAAAGGATTCCATTTGGAGGCTGCAGAGTTTGAGGGGAATGTCCAAGTAGACATTTGTGGTGGTTTAGCCTCTAAGTCGTGTCTGATTTTCGCCACCCCTTGGACTATAGCCCACCAGGCTCCTCTGTTTGTGAGATTTTCCAGGCAAGATTATTAGAGAGGGTTGCCATTTCTTTCTCCAGGGCATCTTCTCGACCCAGGGATCAAACCCTAGTCTCCTGCATTGCAGGCAGATTCTTTGCCCACTGAGCTCCAGGGAGGTCCTATGTATAGTTAAATATAGTGGTTTGGATTGAAGATATATAAAATATTAATTTAGAAATAAGTAAATAAGTAAAGTGCTATGTGTGTTTGGAGAATGAAGTAATTAATTCAGACTAGGGGTACATAGATGACTACATAGGGACATGCTAAGTTCAACAAAGACCATCAACAAAGGAACAGAGAGTAGATAGGAAAAGAATTAGAGCAATGTCTTTCTTTGTATGATGAAAGAAAAGGTTGATGATTAGTGATATTAAAAAGATTGTATTTCTAAATTTCTCCCCAGAGAACTCAGCTAGTAAAGGGACCAAGTGAGGTCTGATCCATCACTAAGAGAATGAATGTTCAAGGCACAGACTGGGGAAAAAAATGTAATATATAGATATATAAAAATCTCATATCCATAATATGTAAAGAATTTATACAAATCAACAATAAGAAGTCAAATCAAAAAAGGGGCAAAAATCTTGAACAGACATTTCACAGAAGATCTCGTACAAATAGTAAGAAATAAATGAAAACCATTGCATGTGTGTTAGTTGCTCAGTTATGTCCTACTCTTTGTGACCCCATGGACTGTAGCCTGCCAGCTCCTCTGTCCATGGAATGTTCTAGGCAAGAATACTCAAGTGGGTTACAATTTCCTTCTTCAGGGGATCTTCCTGACCCAGGGATTGAACCCAGGTCTTCTGCATAGCAGGCAGCTTCCTTACCATTTGAGCCACCAAAGAGGCCAGTAGTCATCAAGAACATGCAAATTAAACCACAGTGAGCTGCTATTTTACCAACATGAAAATGGCTAAAACCCAAAAAGATGGTCAATACCGAGTGTGAGCATATGGCACAACCAGAACTTTGATATGTCTGTTGGCAGTAGTGTAAAAATGACCCACCACTTTGGAGAACTACTTAATAGTTTCTTAGAAAGTTGATCATATATCTACTCTATATTCCAGAAATACGAAATTTGAGGTTCTTACTCAAAAAAAAAAAAAAAAAGAAATGAAAATGGCCTTTACAAAAATGATGATAGCAATTTTAGTCATAATCACCAAAGACTGGAAACAACCCAAATTTCCACTGACAAGAGAATGGATAAACAAACAGTAGTTTATCTGCATCAGTTCAGTTCAGTCGCTCAGTCGTGTCCGACTCTGCGACCCCATGAATCGCAGCACTCCAGGCCTCCCTGTCCATCACCAACTTCCACAGTTCACTCAGACTCACGTCCATCGAGTCCGTGATGCCATCCAGCCATCTCATCCTCTGTCGTCCCCTTCTCTTCCTGCCCCCAATCCCTCCCAGCATCAGAGTCTTTTCCAATGAGTCAACTCTTCTCATGAGGTGGCCAAAGTACTGGAGCTTCAGCTTTAGCATCATTCCTTCCAAAGAAATCCCAGGGCTGATCTCCTTCAGAATGGACTGGTTGGATCTCCTTGCAGTCCAAGGGACTCTCAAGAGTCTTCTCCAACACCACAGCTCAAACGCATCAATTCCTCGGCGCTCAGCCTTCTTCACAGTCCAACTCTCACATCCATATATGACCACAGGAAAAACCATAGCCTTGACTAGATGGACCTTAGTCAGCAAAGTAATGTCTCTGCTTTTGAATATACTATCTAGGTTGGTCATAACTTTTCTTCCAAGGAGTAAGCGTCTTTTAATTTCATGGCTGCAGTTACCATCTGCAGTGATTTTGGAGCCCAAAAATATAAAGTTTGGAGCCCCAAAAGAATAAAGTTTGACACTGTTTCTACTGTTTATCTGCATAGTGGAATATAATTCAGCAGTACAAAGGATAAACTACTAATAAATGCAACAACATCTCAAAAACACGATTTAAGTGAAGCTAGACATGAGAGTATACATGCTCCATGATTCCATGTGCCTGAAATTATAGAATAAAATTAATCTATAGTCATAGATATCAGAAAGAGATTGCCTAGTAAAGGGCTTAAGGAAACTTTCTGGGATAATGGAAATGGTCTGTCCTTTAAGTGGTGGTTACCTAGGTGTATACAACTGGTAAAACTCATCAAACCAAATGCTCAATATTTTAAGATCTTGCATTTTATTATATGTAATTTATATAATATTAATTCTTTAAACTATTTGCATAGCCTAGTTTTAGAGCCTACATTCTTAAAATACTCCCCAGTTTTAGGGAGGAAAAAACAGGAAGTGACTGCATGGGGAAATTTATTAAAATAAAATGAATGAATTTAAATTAGCAGTCTAACCCTTTTGCTTTCTGAGAAACCCACAGCTTCTGCATGCACATGTGGTAAATCACTGTCATTTACAACTCTTTGTGACCTCATGGACTATAGCCCAACAGGCTCCTCTGTCCACGGGATTTTCCAGGCAAGGATACTAGAGTGGGTTGCCATTTCCTTCTGCAGGCAGAGCTCCTGAGGTTGGTCTCTATTTGTGTGGACATGTGGTTGAATTAGAGGCCTTAAATTGTTTTTGTGGTTACAGTTCATTACGGCCTGCACCTATGTGGCACCTACTATACACTAGGTCCTTGACGTGCTGTGTTTCCTAAAGTGGCCTGTTGGCTCCCCAAGGGACAGGTGTTTTAGCTCCTCTTTCCTCTGCCTTCCTCTGCAATATGGCTTATTTTTCCCTTGATTGCTCACATGATGATGTCGGTACAGAGTGGGTGGTGAGTAAATATTTGGTGAATGAATGAATGAAGAAATGAGTTCTTGAATATCAGGTGTGTGAAAATCTAAGTGAATAGAAGAACTCAGTGTCTCACTTCTGTTTAAAAAATAAATGTTATCATATACCTGACCTTTAAAAACAAAACTAAAAAAACTATAACTTCACTGCCTATGAATTGAAGAGAGCAAGAGAAGCTATAGGAAAAAATGGTCTCATTTTCTGTCCCTTTTACTTCTGATATCAAAGGCCAAAGTGATGACAACTGGTCTAGTGGTTGGCCTTTGGATTATTAAAAAATATTTTGCAAGAAATAAGCTTGGCTTATAGAACCAACAGTGAGATAACCGACTTCAGTAAGAATGACAGCAACAGTTGATATTTCTGGGAGAAAACACTAACCAAAACAAGAACCCAAAAAGTCCCTTCCAATCTCAAGAGGCAATGCGATGTAAAAGAGATTAAGTTTAGCTGTAGATGCCAACAGAGAGAGTCTTTGGAAAATGTGTTTAGTGAGAATCTTTTGTCAAATTTTACTAACAGCCAATATTTTTTCTATGGCATATAAAGTGGCAGCATAAAATATTTAATGATTTTAATCTAGGATAGACTAGTAGAAATAAAACAGAATTAACCTTGGTCAAATACATCATCCTTTGACTACTTCTCTTAATATTGTCAATTAATGAAGTGATAAAAGAAAATAAGTTTAAATAAGTCACTGTGTTGAAAAATAGAATATAATGGGCAGTTGATGAGTCAGCAACCAAATATTATAAAAAGAAATCCTATTTTGATTCTATAAATTTGATGAACAATATAAAAACTCATTAAATTCTTGGAAATTCACATGAAACTAAATTTTTTGTTCTGATTCTAAAATTTAAAAGGTTAGGTAATTTAAATCCATTGGCTATTTTAATAAAAATTTAAAAGCAATGTATTGCAAATTAAGGAAGAATATTAACGATATATTTTATTCATTTCTGTCATTCCATGGAATTTACGATTTCCTCCAAGAATACCTAGTCCATTGTGAAACAGAAAACAAACAGTGTTGTCTTTAGACTATAAACAGGACACGGGGAAGGGGGTGGTGAGAAGGAGAGTTTCCCGAGAGGGAGAAGTTGCAGATACACAGGCTTCTGCCTCCAACATTGTTCAACTGGCACTGAACCACAGATTTGGTTTTGAGCTACCTGATGACCAAATCAAAAAGGGAAAACAATTTATTGACATGATTTAAACAAAATTTACATTAACTATAGTGACCTTAAGAAAAGAGTACCCTAACTAGGAAAAAAAACAAAAAACAAAAACACACAAGGTACCCTTGGACTTGGCAGTCCAAAGACTTGACATCACCTTTTAATTAGCTGTCATAAGCAAGATCTCCTAAGTTCTCTCTGGGTCTGTTCCCTCATCCTGCAGTGGTGCTGGGAGGGGTAGCTTGTTCCCCACTCTTGGCATGATTTTCCAAGTAGGAGGTGTGGCATTCAGGACCTTCTCCATCTCCTTACTCGCTTGCTTTAGGGGAGTGATTTTTAAAAAATATTTTCAGTTATTTATTTGGGGCTTTCCTGGTAGCTGAGACAGTAAAGAATCCACATGCAATGCAGAAGACCTGAGTTTGATCCCTGGGTTGGGAAGATCCCCTGGAGAAGGGATTGGCAACCCACTCCAATATTCTTGCCTAGAGAATCCCGTGGACAGAGGAGCCAGGCAGGCTACAGTCCTTGGTCACAAAGAGTCAGACACAACTTAGCACATTTATTTGCTTATCTTCTTTTATAAAATTTATTTATTTTTAGTTGGAGGATAATTGCTTTACAATATTGTGTTGGTTTCTGCCATACACCAACATGAACCAGCCATAAGTATACACACGACCCCTCCCTCCTGAACCTCTCTCCCACCTCTCACCCCAACATATACACTACCATATGTAAAGTAGATATTGTTGGTATTCAGTTGCTAAGTCATGTCTGACTCTTTGAGACCCTATGAACTGCAGCACACCAGGATTCCCTGGCCTTCACTATCTCCCAGAGTTTGCTCAAACTCATGTCCATTGAGTCAGTGCTGCCATCCAACCGCCTCATCCTCTGTTTCCCCCTTCTCCTTCTGCCCTCAGTTTTTCCCGGCATCAGAGTACTTTCCAATGAGAAGGCTCTTTGCATCAGGTGGCCAAAGTATTGGAGCTTCAGTTTCAGCATCAGTCCTTCCAATGAATATTCAGGGTTGATTTCCTTTAGGATTGACTGGTTTGATCTCCTTGCCGTCCAAGGGACTCTCAAGAATCTTCTCCAGTGCCACAGTTCAAAAGCATCATTTTGCTGTATGACTCAGGGAGCTCAAACTGGTGCTCTGTGACAGGGGAGTGATTTATCATATTGATATGTTTAGGAAAAACAAACTGAAATGTGTGTGACCCACCTCTCCCCTTTTTCTTCTGCAGAGCCAACTGTCTGCCTGCAGGAAGCAGTTCTCTCCCCCGTCTACACTGAATGGGCCATCTTCCCGGGTCCAGCATACCTGTACTGGGGAGAGCAATTCTGCCTAATTCTGGGGCTCTCATGCTTAGCAGTGTCCTGCCAGCTGGCCTTTATTGGTGATAAAGGTTTTATTTCAGCTCCCTTCTGCCAGTCCTTTGTCTCAGGTGAAGCAGGATGCTATCTATTGACCCCTTTTGGGTAGGCTCCAGGAGTTGGTGATGGACAGGGAGGCCTGGTGTGCTGCAGTTCATGGGGTTGCAAAGAGTCAGACACGACTGAGCTACTGAACTGAACTGAACTGAAGAGACCCCAACAGGACTGCCTATGTTTAAATCATAGCCATCTGGCCCTGGGTGTGAGGTCTAACTAAGATAATGAAATAGCATAGCAATGCTATGGGGGCAGTGGCTGGTTTGGGGGGTTATGCTCTTGGTTGTTTTCCCCAGATCCTTTTAGTCTGGAGGTATCATTGAGTAATACTGATCACAATGTCGATAATAAGACAATGCTCTTTGACACTGAAAGTGAAACAGTGGAGTCTTAGGCATTTTCCCTCCAAATCCTTCCCTCCTGGCTTAAGGGGTCTGCAGACGCCTGATGAGAACAGCTGTCTTCCTGGGGCTACCTCTAGTGTTCTGCTCCACGGTACGACTGCATTTATCTTGCCTGTTAGATGCGTCTCTTTATCTCAAGATTCTTTCCAACAGCACTATCGGGCCAAAGCCTGGTGAAAAATATAGGGTTTCTAGAAGCAGGTGCCAAATTAATAAGCATTATGAATAGCCAAGTGTGAAAGGTCCTCTTGGACCCGTGTGCAGGGTACAGAGGATGGCGGGGCAGGCTCCCCCAGGTGGCTGTTTCTGCCGAAGAACAGGACTGACACAAACGCCGCGTCTGGAAACGTGGTTTCCCAGCATGGCTTCGTCTGCCTTCCCCATCTGCTCCAGAAGCATTA
Organism: Capricornis sumatraensis; assembly: GCF_032405125.1. Taxonomy (NCBI): domain Eukaryota; kingdom Metazoa; phylum Chordata; class Mammalia; order Artiodactyla; family Bovidae; genus Capricornis; species Capricornis sumatraensis. The sequence continues at coordinate 76,906,346 of NC_091082.1, forward strand.
TTCTGGGCACCTTGACAGGAGGACTCCAAATGAAAAGAAAAACAACAAACAAGTGTGTGTGTTTTTTATCATCTCCAAATACCTTCGGCTCAGGGATACGAATGAAAACCCGTTATCTTGTGACCTTTCAGGTTTACTCCAGGAGGAGGACAGAAGGAAAAAAAAATTATGAAAACAAGCACAAAAGGTGCCATCTTGTTTCTTTTCTGTCCTTGTTTGCTCTTTATTTAAAAAGAGAAGCAAAAGAGGCTTCTGGTCTTTAAGCCAACCTGTTGACAGACAGTTTGCTTTGATTTGATGCGTACTTCATTTGCATGAATGAAAAGTAGCAGGAGAGTGTTGTGACTTCACAGTAATATAAAAGCTATTAGAGGGGCCTTGATCATTAGCTTCTTTGTCACAGGGCAATTGTATCTTGCTTTCAATCACCAAATGCCATTTAAAACATTCTCCAAAGCTGTGGAGATTGACAGGCTATACAGATTCCTTCACTTCGGGGCAGGCTGAGTCAGCTGCAGACAGTAACGTTTACCAGATCCCAAAATGAAAAGAAAAGTGACTTCTAGATAAATTAGAGTGTCTACTCAGTCAAGGACAAGTGGAGAAGGGCAATGTCATCCTCTAGAGCAAGGGAGCTGAGAAAGCCAGGAGGAAGAGCGTGACTTTCCTTCTCCCTTTCCGAGGGGTAGGACAGGCACTTCGTGCACCTTACCTGACTGACAAGGCAGGTGGTTCCTCCCCAGAGGGAACGGACTCTACCAGGGAGGCCCCAGTCTCCTCAGTATGCTCAGTGCTGCTGAGGCCAGTTTCAGTTGTTAAGGAAGGTATTGAGACTTAGGAGGTATTCTTAATAGAGCGGGATCACGGTGGCAGTGTTTGGTTTGGCTCTATCCTCACACCAATTTTAGGCAAATTTGTGAGGTTTATGGGTTTTCAGTGGTGCCACATTTTTATTTCAAAGCCTTTTTTCCCTCCTTAGCAGAACATTGTCAGTTCTGCCTTTCACAGGTACAAAAACTGATTAATAGTATAGTGTGTTATTCTTCCTAGGGGTTATACTTTACCAGAGATGGAAGCCTTGGCTTTTTCTGAGAGAGCCTCCAGGAATCTTTGGAACAGTGGGTGGAATAGGGTTTGAGGTAGGGGAGACAGATATGTAGAAACTGCTGGAGTCCCACCACGTAGAGAGAATATTCAAGCTCTCCAGGGGCCAGGAATGTATGTTGATGGTGAGAAAAGTAGCTGGATTTCAAGTCTGATTAGTAATATTTGCTAGCATATGAGGTTGGCTGCTTATAATAGAAACTCAAAATAAGAGTGGCTTTGTTGTTGTTCAGTTGCTCAGTTGTGTCCGACTCTGCAATCCCATGGACTGCAGCACACCAGGCTTCCCTGTCCTTTACCATCTCCCAAAGTTTGCTCCATTGAGTCAGTGATGCAGTCCAACCATCTCATCCTTTGTCTCCCCCTCCTCCTTCTGTCCTCAATCTTTCTCAGCATCAAGGTCTTTTCCAATGAAGCAACTCTTCGCATCAGGTGACCAAAGTATTGGAGCTTCAGCATCAGTCCTTCCAATGACTATTCAGGGTTGATTTCCTTTAGGATTGACTGGTTTGATCACCCTGTTGTCCAAAGGACTCTCAAGAGTAGGTTATACCAATTGCAGATGTCTTTCCGATGGAACAGTCTGGAAGAAAGTGCTTCAGTGTTTGGATGGTGGCTTTGCTGTTTGAGATCGTCTAGGGGCCCAAGCTCATGCTGACATTTTGCTCTGCCTTTGCAGAGTATGGCCTAGACCAGCTTGATCCAAGGTGCCTCTTCCCCACATTTACACTGAAAACAGCAAAAGGGAGGAAGGGGGACACACACCTCCTTTTAAGGAGGTGACTCGAAGCTACACACATGGCTTCTGCTCATGTTGCTTTGGCTGGGTCTTTCCATATCAGCTGGAGGGGAGGTTGGAAAGTGTCATCTTTATTTGTGTAACCGTGTGCCCTGTGAAAGAGAAGAGGAGATGGTCATTGAAGACTCACTAACAGGCCTGATGGGCAGGTTTGAGGAGATGTTGGAAGGCTGCAGTCACTTGTGTGGGTATGCACAGAGGGGTGTTTGTGTGGTGCTGGGGGTGGACCAGGCAGTAAGAAGTCTGGATGCTCATTCTCATGTGATTTCACTTCTGTTCAGTCGCTCAGTCGTGTCCAACTCTTTGCGACCCCATGAATCGCAGCACGCCAGGCCTCCCTGTCCATCACCAACGTCCATCGAGTCAGTGATGCCATCCAGCCATCTCATCCTCTGTCGTCCCTTTTTCCTCCTGCCCCCTCCCTCCCAGCATCAGAGTCTTTTCCAATGAGTCAACTCTATGCATGAGGTGGCCAAAGTACTGGAGTTTCAGCTTTAGCATCATTCCTTCCAAAGAAATCCCAGGGTTGATCTCCTTCAGAATGGACTGGTTGGATCTCCTTGGAGTCCAAGGGACTCTCAAGAGTCTTCTCCAACACCACAGTTCAAAAGCATCAATTCTTTGGCACTCAGCCTTCTTCACAGTCCAACTCTCACGTCCATACATGACCACAGGAAAAACCATGGCCTTGACTAGATGGACCTTAGTCGGCAAAGTAATATCTCTGCTTTTGAATATATTATCTAGGTTGGTCATAACTTTTCTTCCAAGGAGTAAGTGTCTTTTAATTTCATGGCTGCAATCACCGTCTGCAGTGATTTTGGAGCCCCCCAAAATAAAGTCTGACACTGTTTCAACTCTTTCCCCATCTATTTCCCATGGAGTGATGGGACTGGATGCCTTGATCTTAGTTTTCTGAATGTGGAGCTTTAAGCCAACTTTTTCACTCTCCTCTTTCACTTTCATCAAGAAGCTTTTTAGTTCCTCTTCACTTTCTGCCATAAGGGTGGTGTCATCTGCATATCTGAGGTTATTGATATTTCTCCCACCAATCTTGATTCCAGCTTGTGTTTCTTCCAGCCCAGTATTTCTCATGATGTACTCTGCATATAAGTTAAATAAGCAAGGTGACAATATACAGCCTTGACGTACTCCTTTTCCTATTTGAAGCCAGTCTGTCGTTCCATGTCCAGTTCTAACTATTGCTTCCTGACCTGCATACAGATTTCTCAAGAGGCAGGTCAGGTGGTCTGGTATTCCCATCTCTTTCAGAATTGTCCACAGTTTATTGTGATCCATACAGTCAAAGGCTTTGGCATAGTCAATAAAGCAGAAATAGATGTTTTTCTGGAACTCTCTTGCTTTTTCCATGATCCAGTGGATGTTGGCAATTTGATCTCTGGTTCCTCTGCCTTTTCTAAAACCAGCTTGAACATCAGGAAGTTCACGGTTTATATAATGCTGAAGCCTGGCTTGGAGAATTTTGAGCATTACTTTACTAGCATGTGAGATGAGTGCAACTGTGCAGTAGTTTGAGCATTCTTTGGCATTGCCTTTCTTTGGGATTGGAATGAAATCGGACCTTTTCCAGTCCTGTGGCCACTGCTGAGTTTTCCAAATTTGCTGGCATATTGAGTGCAGCACTTTCACAGTATCATCTTTCAGGATTTGAAAGAGCTCAACTGGAATTCGATCACCCCCACTAGCTTTGTTCGTAGTGATGCTTTCTAAGGCCCACATGACTTCACATTCTAGGATGTCTGGCTCTAGGTGAGTGATCACACCATTGTGATTATCTGGGTCATGAAGATCTTTTTTGTACATTTCTCCTGTATATTCTTGTCACCTCTTCTTAATATCTTCTGCTTCAGTTAGGTCCATACCATTTCTGTCCTTTATCGAGCCCATCTTTGCATGAAATGTTCCCTTGGTATCTCTAATTTTCTTGAAGAGATCGCTAGTCTTTCCCATTCTGTTCTTTTCCTCTATTTCTTTGCATTGATCGCTGAAGAAGGCTTTCTTATCTCTTCTTGCTATTCTTTGAAACTCTGCATTCGGATGCTATATCTTTCCCTTTCTCCTTTACTTTTTGCCTCTCTTCTTTTCACAGCTATTTGTAAGGCCACCCCAGACAGCCATTTTGCTTTTTTGCATTTCTTTTCCATGGGGATGGTCTTGATCCCTGTCTTTTGTACAGTGTCACAAACCTCATTCCATAGTTCTTCAGGCACTGTATCTATCAGGTCTAGGCCCTTAAATCTATTTCTCACTTCCACTGTATAATCATAAGGGATTTGATTGAGGTCATACCTGAATGGTGTAGTAGTTTTCCCTACTTTCTTCAATTTAAGTCTGAATTTGGTAATAAGGAGTTCATGATCTGAGCCACAGTCAGCTCCTGGTCTTGTTTTTGCTGACTGTATAGAGCTTCTCCATTTTAGCTGCAAAGAATATAATCAGTCTGATTTTGGTGTTGACCGTTTGGTGATGTCCATGTGTAGAGTCTTCTCTTGTGTTGTTGGAAGAGGATGTTTGCTATGACGAGTGCCTTTTCTTGGCAAAACTCTATTAGTCTTTGCCCTGCTGCATTCCACATTCCAAGGCCAAATTTGCCTGTTACTCCAGGTGTTTCTTTCTGGAGAAGGAAATGGCAACCCACTCCAGTATTCTTGCCTGGAAAATTCCATGGACTGAGGAGCCTGGTAGGCTACAGTCCATGGGGTCGCAAAGAGTCGGACACGACTGAGCGATTTAACTTTCCTAACTTTCCTTTCCAGGTGTTTCGTGACTTCCTAGTTTTGCATTCCAGTCCCCTATAATGAAAAGGACATCTTTTTTGGGTGTTAGTTCTAAAAGGTCTTGTAGGTCTTCATAGAACTGTTCAACTTCAGCTTCTTCAGTGTTACTCGTTGGGGCATAGACTTGGATTCCTGTGAATGGTTTGCCTTGGAAATGAACAGAGATCATTCTGTTGTTTTTGCGATTGCATCCAGGTACTGCATTTTGGACTCTTTTGTTTACCATCACGGCTACTCCACAGGCTGCGCTTTGCTGGAGCAGCCGTGAAGAGATACCCCACGCCCAAAGTAAGAGAAACCAAAGTAAGATGGTAGGTGTTGCAAGAGGGCATCAGAGGGCAGACACACTGAAACCATACTCACAGAAAACTAGTCAATCTAATCACACTAGGACCACAGCCTTGTCTAACTCAATGAAACTAAGCCATGCCTACGAGGCAACCCAAGACGGGCGGGTCATGGTGGAGAGGTCTGACAGAATGTGGTCCACTGGAGAAGGGAATGGCAAACCACTTCAGTATTCTTGCCTTGAGAATCTCATGAACAATATGAAAAGGCAAAATGATAGGATACTGAAAGAGGAACTCCCCAGGTCAGTAGGTGCCCAGTATGCTACTGGAGATGAGTGGAGAAATAACTCCAGAAAGAATGAAGGGATGGAGCCAAAGCAAAAATAACACCCAGCTGTGGATGTGACTGGTGACAGAAGCAAGGTCCAATGCTGTAAAGAGCAATATGCATAGGAACCTGGAATGTCAGGTCCATGAATCAAGGCAAATTGGAAGTGGTCAAACAAGAGTTGGCAAGAGTGAATGTTGACATTCTAGGAATCAGTGAACTAAAATGGACTGGAGTGGGTGAATTTAACTCAGATGACCATTCAATCCTGATCCTTAGAACAACCCTTATTATTACCCTCATTTTACACATGGAAAGCTGAGTTTTGAACCTGGGCATTCTGTCCAGAGCCTGTTTCCCTGACAACCTGGACCAAACCCTATCCAAATCCCCATTTTTTTTCAAGGTCTCCATCACCTGTCAACCCCCTCCGCAAAACGACGGCCCCTCTGAGTTTGCTGTGTGAGCGACGATCTCCGCTCGTGTCTCACTTCACCCACGTACTGTGCCAGCTCTGTGGCTCACAGGATCAGGTGCTTGTTTTCATGTCATCCTAGAATTCTTTCATGTCTCCCTGATATCTTCGTCTCCCAACTTTATCCTAAGCCACTTGTGGGTTCTAAACCTGACTGTGTCACCTACTAGGAGGTGATCACAGACTCGAATGATTGAAAATGTAAATATGACTTGGCAGCATTGCCGTGGGCAGGGGCAGTTTTCAAAATGCTGCATTTAACCACTGATCCACAAGACCACTGGCCAGGCAGGGCTTGGTCTTTTTCTCTAAGTTGTGTCCGACTCTTTGTGACCCCAGGAACTGCAGCCCGCTGGGCTCCTCTATCCATGGAATTTTCCAGGCAAGAATACTGGAGTGGGTTACCATTTCCTTCTCCAGGGGATCTTCCTGACCCAGGGATCAAACCTGCTTCTCCTGCATCGTCAGGCGAACTCTTTACCACTGAGCCACCAGGGAAGTCTGGCCAGGCAGGGTAGTCAATGGCTGTAAATATCTGTAATGCCTGGATGATACAAATGACTGAATATTAGCTCTAGTTGTAAAAAGAAAAATAGTGAATAGAGTTCTTTGTAAGCTGTACAGCTTGACAAACTCTGCATTATCAGTTTGCCTTCCATATCTCTTTTAGCTGCCACAAAGCCTAGCATGTTCTTATATGCTTGGTACTTGATAAATCTCTGCATTAATGGATGAATGAGTAAATAATCAATGTGATGCATGCCTTCAACCTGCTGTTAAAGTCCGTGATTCCTGTTTTAGTTGCGTGAAGTACCCTGGGCCATCTCCTTGATTATTTGGTGGTGAGGGGGTCATGAATCTCTCAAACAGGTCTCCCACCACACTGAGCTTTGAGTCACAGATTTGAACACCAAGTGATCTGAGCCATATTGCACCTTCAAAGAGATGGAGACAGGGACCTTGAAATCAAACTAAGGAAGCTGGCTCGGCAAGTCCAGTCTCCACTCCCCTGGGTCCCTGGTTCAGGTGAGGGGACTGGTGTCCTGCAAAGCCCAGCCTGGGAAGCTAGGGGCTCCGTGTGGCCGTTCTCCAAGGCAAGCAGCAGCCCCCGGGAGCCGCAGGGGACCGGCCTGGGTTGCCCCAGGGCCCCCCTACCTGCCTGGCACTGGGAGCCTGTTGCTCAAAGTTCTTTCGTCCTGCTGCTCCTTCTTCCGCTGCCATCACGCCGACAGCTGCGGGAGCACATGGAGGCCGCTTGGCAGCTGCTTGCCACAGATGCTGGGCTCTGTAATGTTCTTCTCCCCCCTCTGCCGCTGCTTCGGAGCGTTCCTCTGGATGCCGGGATGTCTTCGTCTCTGCCTGTGGGAGGGGTGGGCGCTGAGGTGCTAGTGGGGTGTGAAGCCTTGGGGGATTGGGGCTGCTGAGTTGGCAATATGGCCAAGTCCTCAAGATCAGCTTTGCCTTTTTTCACACACCAGTGTCATCTTTAACTGTTCTGCATGCCTGAGAATGATTTCAGGCTGGCCTGGAGGAAAATAATGTTGGGATGTCTTTTTTTCTGCATTCTTGGAAGACTTGCCTTCATCCAGGTCATCATTTTTCTGGGCTGCTTCCTTGCAGGGACCTCCCAACTGAACTGGCCTCTTTCCCTCTGATTTGCCCCCTTTCTTCCACCTTCCATGGTGCTACCTACCACACTGACTTTCCTGTAGCCAAATCTGACCATCTCTCTTCTTCTATTTTTTTGAATCTTCATAGCCTGGAAGATTAAATATGAACTTAGTGTGACTAAAAGGCCCTCCGTGACTCATCTCTGTTGCAGCCACATCTATTTTGACTGAAACAAATCAGCTGTTTCTTAACTCGATCTTGGACTTGTGTTCACACAGCCTAGGAGTTTTTTTTCCTTCCTCTTTCTGTCTGTTTACCTGGTTCACTCCATCTGAGCCAGAGAGATCTCCAGGCATTCTTTTTTCGGTGTAGCCTCTCTCCTTTAACCTGTTCCTTGATGGATCAAACTGGAGAAGTTATTGACAGAACCATTTCTGTATAGAGATAACCATTCAGGCAAAGCTGCTGTTGGCTAAATGGCCTACTCTGTGCCAAGCGCTGGGACACAAACATGGGTGGGATTCAGTGCCAGTCCTCAAGGAGTTTGTGTGCAGTTGGAGAGATGGAGGAGGAAGCACACAATTAAAATGGAAAAAACAACAAGCTCTACAACACAGGCAAGCACAGGGTGTTACAAGAATCAGATGCTCTTAGAACACCCTGATTTCCTTCTACTTTATTAGTCCTGTAATGAGTTTGTGTGTTTTCTGTTTGTCCGTCTCCCCAACAATTTCTGAATTTCTTGAAGGCAGGGGCTATATCTTTCTCGAGTCGTACCCTTCACGCCCACCTGACGTCCGGTACTGAACTTCAAGAAATGTCTTTGGGCAAATGCAGCTCCACCCATAAATGGTGTGTCTACATGAGGATGGCCTTGCAAGAGGCCCTGAACATAGGGTCACCACGTGTCTCTCCAGGAGAGTGACAACCCCAAGGAGTGTCCTGGAATCCTCTGGGGTTGAAGGACACAGCAAAGAACACATGGGAAGTGAGGGGCCTGTAGTTTTTGAAATTTGCTACCTTGTTGGCGGAAACTTGGTCCCTCTGTTTCAGCAATCCCCACCCTTTTAGGCATCAAGGACCGTTTTGGTGGAAGACAATTTTCCCATGAACTAGAGTGGTGGTAGGCGATGATTTGGGGATAATTCAAGCACATTACATTTATTCTATACTTTATTTCTTTTTTCATAATTTACATCTTTATTCTTTAGTAATACCCTTATAGATAATTTTTATTCATTGTTTACTGTCAAATCTTGGTCTTCTTTTTTTTTTTTTTCTTTTGGTCTTCACTTTAAATGGATATATTTTCCTTGGGCATCTAGTAATATAAATCTGAGATAAAAAGACTTCCTATACAATGTTTTTTCTTCTTTTAAAAAAAATTTTATTATTTTTTTTAACACCAAAAACATTTTGTACTGGGGAATAGCTGATGAACAAAGCTGTGATAGTTTCAGGTGAACAGTGAAGGAACTCAGCCACATATCTGCATGCATCCATTCTCCTCCAAGCCCTGCTCCCATCCAGGCGGGCACATGACGTTGAGCAGAATGCCATGTGCTATATAACAGGTTTCTGTTGGCTATCCATTTTAAATAGAGTAGTGTTGCATGCTTTGTTTCTAATCTAATGCCACTCTGATCTAACAGGAGGCACCAGTCAGAGGCCCAGAGGTTAGAGATCCCTACTCTGCCTGTCCCTCATCTTTTCCCTCTCTCTTGAGAACCCATTTCCTCTGCTTTACTTTTCCCCTGTTTTGGTGAGAGAAAGCATCCATTAAAGGACATCACATGTTATTTCAAAGAAAATTAAAGGGCTTCCCAGATGGCACAACTGTAGAGAGTCCACCTGCCAAGGCAGGAGATGCAAGAGACACAGGTTCAATCCCTGGGTTGGAAAGATCCCCTGGAGGAAGAAATGGAAGCCCATTCCAGTATTCTTGCCTGGAGAATTCCATGGACAGAGGAGCCTGGAGAGCTACAGTCCATGGAGGTCCCAAAGGGTCGGACCCAACTGAGTACACACACAGAGAGAGATATAAAAATTAAATTTTACATCATTGTAGAGAAATTAGAAAACTTTGGTAAGTAGAAAGGAAAACAAGACCTTGAATAACCCCACCACCCAGCATTGCCTGAATCACTGCTATTGATGTCCTTGTTGGCGTACTACCTCTCAGACTTCTCTCTGCACACATGTCCAGAGAGTGTTTGAGTTAAGACTTTGGACTGAGGCTGCCTGAGTTTGAATCTTGGCTTCAGCATTTCCTGACTGGGTGACCGAGGCAATTTGACTGGCTTCACCTCGTGGTGCACCCTCTCGGCTCAGTGGAGTTCACAGTAGGACTTGGAGCCCAGTGCTTTGGACAGACTGAAATATTCTATCAGGTGCTTACAACACTGCCTGGTGCATAGTAAGTGTGTATAAATCTATTTAATGAATAAAGAGTTACTGTGGGCCTATTTTGTGCCAGGCACTTTTCTAGACAACATTTAACATTTAGCCAAAAGGGCCACTGCTAGTATGCAGTGTATATCCTGCTTGAACCACCGAATGCATTAACTAGCTTTGGTATTACAAAGAGTATCAGATTATGTACTGCATCGATTCTGCTTTTCTCATTTACAACATCTTGCTATGTATTATAACATTTTTCAGCATCATGAAATCTTGTATTATTCCTATAATAGTGATATAGTATTTCATTGAATGGACACCATATTTTATTTACCAGTCTCCTTTTACTAGGTATTTAAATAGCTTCCAATTTTTCATATTTTCAAAACCCAGTACAATGAAAGCCTTATACACACGACTTTATGCACTAACCTGGGTATTCCATCAAGAGATACAAGTGAAGTCACACATCAGGGAGCACACACGTGTGTAGTGTTTCTGGTAGACGTGGCCTCCTGAGACGATTTTATGGACGAAACTGCCAGCCCTAGTGCTGGGCTCGAGAGAACGGTTCTCCACACTCTCATCTGAACCAATGCTGAACTTTTTTATTCTTTCTAGATTTTGTAAATTAGGGCAAACACCGTATTATATCATTTTTATTTGCATTTCTTTAGCTTCAGGTGAGGCTGATTTCATATGTTTGTATATAATAGTATTTGTATTTCTGGATATGTTTATATCTTACAATATTAGAGAATTATATATATGTGCTTGTGCTAAGTCACTTCAGTCCTGTCTGACTCTTTGTGACCCCACGGACTGTAGCCCACCAGGCTCCTCTGTCCATGGGCTCCTCCAGGCAAGAACACTGGAGTGGATTGCCATGCCTTTCTCCAGCAGATCCGTCCCATCCGGGGATCAAGCCTGGGTCTCCTGCACTGCAGGCAGATTCTTTACCATCTGAGCCTCCATAGTGTTTACGTTTTTTATTGGCTATTTGTATTTCTTATTTTCTTTTTTAAAATATTTTTTTGATGTGGGAATATTTTTCAAAGTCTTTATTGAACGTGTTACAACATTGTTTCTGTTTTATGTTTCATTTTTTTTTGGCCGCAAGGCACGTGGGATCTTTGCTCAGGGACCAGGATCAAATCTTCACCCTTGGCATTGGAAGGTGAACACTTAACCCCTGGACAGCCAGGGAAGTCCCTGTATTTCTAATTTTCTTTGTTGATCACTTGTGTCCCTTAAAACCTCTGACTTTGAAAAGATGATCTTGGATGTTGCTTAGACTGAATAGTCTTTCTCTGCGAAAGGCCTAGACCCTTGTTAAACTTCGTGAGGTAATGGTTTCAAGGGACATGTGCCCAGCCTTCTCTGCGATGTATTTACACTTTCCACTAAAAATGTCTAATGTTATAAATCTGACTCTCCCGCACTTCGGCAGTGATGTGGTTTTAATACTAATGAACCACTTTTTGTGCATTTCAGGCAGAGCAGGGGCCACTTTGGCAGAGACGGAAAGTTGCCAGGTGTTGTCTGGTTGTGTGTGATGGATGTATGAATCCGGTGCACACCTGTATTTCCCTCTACCGTAACTGTTGGCAAAACTGAGTGTGCATGTGTGTCTGCCTGTGTACATGTCTGTATCTTGAGCTGAGATCAGAAAACCATATGTGTATTTTGGGGTCTCTGTGAAGTTACATAAGTACCTTTGTATTTCCATGACCTGAATCTATCTCCCAAGGGATGTTTAGTTCAAAATTTACTTCTTTTAGGAAGACTGTCCTGATTATCCACTTATCCTCAGATTACTTCCCTCTGAACTTCCTGAGCACATGTGTTTCACATCTAAACTTGCAAATGCATTGCTAAAAGCATGTCCTCAATAACTCATATAAAGTTTTTCTCACGTGAGAACCCTCTCCCTTTGCCTCTGACCACTTGGAAATGAGATTCTGGGCTTTATCACATCCCCTCCAAACAGATCCAACCCACGAAGCATTAGGGAGTAATATAGAACTGACTGCAGTTTTATGGGGAGATGGAGGAGAAAGCTACATGACACAACACCCAGCAATAAATAAAGACAAAGATCTTCACTCTTTCTTCTCAGAGTTCCTCTTTAGTCATGGGGAGGTTGAGATGGTTGGATGGCATCACCGACACAATGGAAGTGAGTCTGAGCAAACTCCAGGAGACAGTGAAGGACGGGGAAGTCTGGTGTGCGACAGTTTATGGGGTCGCAGAGAGTTGGACACAACTTAGTGACTGAACAACAACATGGGCCTCTGGGCCTCCTCCCTCCCTCTGAATCTTTCCCTAAAGTAGCCACTGAACATCTCCTCCTTTCCTTGTCAGAGAAATTCAGCTCGCTTCTGAATTTCTTCATCAAAGCCCTCAGCTGATTGTGACGTCCAGGAAAGCCAGCCTTTTTCCCATCAAAAATGAACCTCTCTCTGTAGGAGAATGTACTGCTAAGATAAATACGTTTTTTCCCCAAGTTGTTCCAGCAAGCTACGTCCCTGGGATTTACTTTGTCTCTTCATCCAGTTTCCTGAGGACCATCTTCTATTCATTTTATGTGCTTCTCAGCCTCCTTTTCTTCCCATGATTTTCTCCAGGGCTTGGCACAGAGTAGGTCCTCAATAGATGCTTGCCAACCAGTAAGGAATCTCCTCTGTATTCCCATTACTTAGCTCATCATTTGGAACTTAGAAGGCACGTGACTATTCAGACAGGTAGGTGATGAAGCCTTGGTCTGTGTACCTCAGGAAGGCAGTGGGTAAGATGGTGTGGCCAGCTGGACCCTGAGCTACTGGTGCGCTCGCCGCTCTCCAGGGCACGGACAGCTCTGTAAGGCCCAGTCATTCGTGCCCTTCTAGTCCATTTTCTTTTCGCTCTAGTTGGCTTGTTGGGTCGTCTTCTCTAATTCTCTTTGTGTCTTGCTTCATAAAGAATCAGGCTGATCCAGGAGGGAATTTCCAAGATCCACATCCTAGAATATGATACCAGGGAACTCCACCTCCTACCTTGTCCCTCCGATAATGTGGTTTCCCCCAGCCTCCCCTGTGTGGGGCCTGAACTGTCTGCAGCCCTGTTCTTTCCCATTTCTCCGTAGGCCTCCTTTGACCACCCAAGGGTCAGGAGAAGGAAGGTTTCAGGAGACAAAGGTAGGGATATATTGACTGTATGAAAGGCAGAAGGGGCAGGAGAGGGATATGGGCCAGAAAAGAGGATGCCACAGAGAAGAGAGGTAGGCCTCTCCTACTTGGAAATAAAGATGGCTGGATGATTGGGTCAAATGCATCTCTTGGGAGTTTTCATATTACTCCTTGCTCTGTGCCATGGCGTTTCCTCTTGGGTTCTTTTTTTTTCCTCTTGACTTCCTATTTATTTATTTTTGAAACATACAAAATGGAAAAAAAAATCAAAAAAGTATGAAATGATGGGAGTCAGAAAGAAATGTCAGGGTATCTTGCTTTTTTTGCTTTTCCTTTTTTCAGGGTATCTTTTGATCCAACACCTCAGGAAATCTGGAGGTCAGCCTAGATGCTGGGGCTCATTACCCGGATAAATAGTCTAAAATCTGTAAGGATAAACAACTCTCCATCTCTCTCCTCTTCCCCTGCTAATACTCACTTTGAAGTTCAGTTCAGTTCAGTCGCTCAGTCGTGTCCGACTCTTTGCAACCCCATGAATCACAGTACGCCAGGCCTCCATGTCCATCACCAAATCCTGGAGTTCACTCAGACTTTGTCCATCGAGTCCATGATGCCATCCAGCCATCTCATCCTCGGTCATCCCCTTCTCCTCCTGCCCCCAATCCTTCCCAGCATCAAAGTCTTTTCCAATGAGTCAACTCTTCACATGAGGTGGCCAAAGTACTGGAGCTTCAGCTTTAGCACCAGTCCTTCCAAAGAAATCCCAGGGTTGGTCTCCTTCAGAATGGACTGGTTGGATCTCCTTGCAGTCCAAGGGACTCTCAAGAGTCTTCTCCAACACCACAGTTCAAAAGCATCAATTCTTTGGTGCTCAGCCTTCTTCACAGTCCAACTCTCACATCCATACATGACTACTGGAAAAACCATAGCCTTGACTAGACGGACGTTAGTCGGCAAAGTAATGTCTCTGCTTTTGAATATACTATCTAGGTTGGTCATAACTTTTCTTCCAAGGAGTAAGCGTCTTTTGATTTCATGGCCGCAATCACCATCTGCAGTGATTTTGGAGCCCCCCAAAAATAAAGTCTGACACTGTTTCAACTCTTTCCCCATCTATTTGCCATGAAGTGATGGGACTGGATGCCATGATCTTCGTTTTCTGAATGTGGAGCTTTAAGCCACCTTTTTCACTCTCCTCTTTTACTTTCATCAAGAGTCTCTTTAGTTCCTCTTCACTTTCTGCCATAAGGGTGGTGTCATCTGCATATCTGAGGTTATTGATATTTCTCCTGGCAATCTTGATTCCAGCTTGTGTTTCTTCCAGTCCAGCATTTCTCATGATGTACTCTGCATATAAGTTAAATAAGCATGGTGACAATATACAGCCTTGACGTACTCCTTTTCCTATTTGGAACCAGTCTGTTGTTCCATGTCCAGTTTGAAGAAGGCTTCTTTTTTCTGCCTTTTCACCAAGAGCTAGATTTCACAGAATTATAGGGGACACTAATGAATGCTAAATGAAGATTACAGTTTTCTTATACGATAATTTTTAGTGACCATACGTGTTTCTTTTTTCTTCTCTGATGGTCTGGTTGTAGGAATTTCCCAACCAGCCTGGCATATCTGCCCTTGCCTCGATCAGACTCATCCTGCACCTCTGCTTCTGAAACTCATACACTTCTATTTATTCTTTAAAAATTGCGTTTGATTTTGGTAAGAATACTTGATGTAAGATTTATTCTCTTAACAAATTTTTAAGCTTATAGTACAGAATTCTTAACTGTCTTAAGTATAGGTACTTTGTTAAGATGGACTTCCCAAGTGGCACTAATGGTAAAGAGCCTGTCTGCCAATGCAGGAGATGTAAGAGACACAGATTCCATCCCTGGGTTGGAAAGATCTCCTGGAGAAGGGCATGGCAACCCACTTCAGTATTCTTACCTGGAGAATCCCATGGACAGAGGAGCCAGGCAGGCTACAGTCCATAGAGTCACAAAAGGTCAGACACGACTAAAGGGACTGAGCATGCACACACTTTGTTAAGATATATATATATATATATTATATATATTTAAGTAAGTTACAATGTTGTCCAGTAGATCTCCAGAGCATATGTATCATCTCAGCCCAAACTTCATACCCACCATTTGGTAACTCTTCACTTCCTCCTCCCCTAGCAGCTGCTGTTCCACTCTTTGATCCTATGAATTTGACTATTTTAGAAACCTTAGATAAATTTAGTGGTATTTGTCCTCCTGTGACTGGTTGATGTCACTTAGCATAACGTCTTCAAGGTTCTTAAGCCCATGCATTTAAGCCCCTCCTATTCTTTTGTGATGGGGTATCTCAAAGAGTTCTTGCCCGTCTCTGCTTTGTCAATATCCCAGCCACTTCTTGATAATTCACTAGCCTCCTGAACCCTGGAGTCTGGCTCTCTAAACCCATGGTGCATCCCCTAAATCTTTTCCCTGAGTGTCCCCAGACCCTTGTCTTGCCCCGTGGGCCACACCTGCTCCTTGAAGCTCACCTGCCCCCTGTCTGCCCAGCTCTCTGGACTCCCCAGGCATCCAATCTACACCATTCCTACCAGCTCTGCCCTGCTGAGGCCCCTGCCTGGCGGGACACGGCGCCTCTGATGACTAAAAATAGGAGTTGTATAAAAGAACGGTGGGACCCAAATAAAGTCTGAAGCAGGAAATATAATGATTCTCCGAAAATATGATTCTGTTGCTTCCACAGGAGCCCTGTATCTGCTTCAAAGCATGTGAACTATCTTTATTTTGCATTCAAACTATCTTTTGGGGCCAGGTTTCCTTCATAACATGGCTTATTGCAAAATGGATCTGAAACCCTAGGGAGTTTATCTGTAGTTAGGTGTTTTTTTTTTTTTTTTTTCTTTCCAGTAACTGTGGGTCGGAGGTATTCCAGCCATTATTGACTAAAGGACTACTCTGTTTTATGACATCTAATCAGATGGATGTCCCACTGGTAGGACAGATTGTGTCCCTTTTTTTCCCTCTGGACTGAGGAGATAAAGAGATAAAATTCATAGGTTGTGTTATTTTTTAAAAAAAATCAACAGACTAGCTCCCCGTGAGATCTTCACGTGAGCCTGTTATGCATGAGAGGCTAGCCTTAATGGGAGAGACTGAAGGGCTTTCGAGCAGGACATTTTGTCCTCTGAATGGCTAGGCTTGGTCTGGTCCAGAAAAATTTCTATTCAAGGTCATCTTGGATCCTGATGGTTCAAAGAAAAATGGCAAAATCTGAATGTGCTGTTCCCAGATGCCTTCACTTGCCCGAGAAGCCAAGTTAAACTTCCGTTTGGAGTTAGACAGGATCCCCATGCTAAAATATTAGACAAATAATGTCTCAGGGTTTTCATTTCCTGTTACATAAAGTGGGCCTGATAATAGCAGCCATGACAATTTCCCAGGTCCCTGATGAGACCCCAGGCAGGCCTGGGTTTACATGAAACATCAAGTTCTATTCAAAAGCAAGGTATCATTGCAGCCTTTGTTATAATGCAACTTAAGCACCCCAAACTTCCCTTTAGCATATGCTATCAACTCGAGCATCCCTACCATTATGAAACTACATATGGTTTCACCCCCATGTCATTTCTTGAGACTGCTTGTGTCTTAAAGTAGGATTACCTTTTATTTGTCCTGAAACTTCCTCCTTCAAATCAGAAGCTGTCCCCTGGGTTCAGGGTTTGGGGATTTGTGAACAAACATGTTTTCACTCTGCCTGCCCTTTTCATGGTGGTTTAAGTCTCCCCTCATATTCCCTCAAGGTTTGTTTTTGCAGCATGAGGCCTAATTCCTTCTGGAACAAAGTTTCCTCCATAACTATGATCAATGTGAGTTCTCTCTGAACCCCCTGTCCACTGGAAATCCATGTGTATCAGCAGCTGTCTTGTCTTCCTTAACTGTAAGCCTAAACACCTTCTAAGTAATATCTCAGCCCAATGTGTGCCAGAAAGCTATCTTCATAAACACTTAGAAAATTGATTTTGGTGAAGAATCTATGGCTGAGGACTCTAAGAAAAGTCAGTTACTTTCAGTGTCTCTGGCTCGTCAAGACTTCAGGCTTAAGAAACCTCTAGGAAGACACCCCAGGGTTGCTGAAGATTTTGGTAGGCAAGCAGGGAAGAGATTTCATCATGAGATTTAAGAGGCTCAGGAAGGTAAGTGCCTAGAAACCCTTTCAAACAAGTCCACACAGTTCTTTGAGACACATCTTTTGTTAAAATTAGAGGGCCAAGAGAGTCCCTTGGACTGCAAGGAGATCCAACCAGTCCATTCTGAAGGAGATCAACCCTGGGATTTCTTTGGAAGGAATGATGCTAAAGCTGAAGCTCCAGTACTTTGGCCACCTCATGCGAAGAATTGACTCATTGGAAAAGACTTTGATGCTGGGAGGGATTGGGGGCAGGAGAAGAAGGGGACGACAGAGGATGAGATGGCTGGATGGCATCACGGACTCGATGGATGTGAGTCTGAGTGAACTCTGGGAGTTGGTGATGGACAGGGAGGCCTGGCGTGCTGCGATTCATGGGGTCGCAAAGAGTGGGACACGACTAAGCGACTGAACTGAACTGAACTGTCTAGTAGGTAACTTCTAGGCTCTGGGGCTGGCCCATCTGGTTGGAATCTTGGCTCTGCCATTTCCTATAGGTATGACCTGACCTCTTTATGCCATGATTTTCCTATCTGTAAAATGGGGACAATAATAGCAACCTACTTAACAGGTTTAAGTAGGAACTCTTAACCCTGCACCCTCAGAATGGAACTCATTCGTGTGTAGAGGACTTCCTGTATTACATATGGGGCACTTACCTTAGGCTGAACCGTGTGATCAAGGTCTTATATTACCTAGTTCAGTTCTTACAGCAAGCTTGTGAGAAAGGTGCTGTTTCTTTCCTATGGATGAAAAAGCAGAGGCTTGGGGAAACTGGTTAACTTGCACCACATCACATGGTTAGCAAAGGCAGCACGAGAAGTCAAAGCCCGTGTTCTTCACCACTTGATCTTCTGTGTTTTCACCTATGTTTCCATCAAGGGAATTTCTGATCTTAATTTCTTTTCTCAAGTAGGCATCATCTAGAATGCTAGAGTTTATATTATCAGCTAGTAATTTGGCTTATGGAAAGGGTACTGGATTAGAAGTCAGGAGATCTAAATTCTGAACTAACTCTGCCACTGACTACGCTAGCTGAGACGATGTGTTTACCTCTGTTGGGCTACCAAGTGGGAACTGATAATGCCTGCTCTGCCTGTCTCGGGGACTATGATGAGGGTCACTTTCAAATTTATCCAGTAATGAGTGCTCACTGGAGGCTCAAGCTCATGTGAGCTGTATTTGCATGTATTTTTCATTATTGTTGAATAAACTTGTGCTGTGCTTAACTTAGGGGATGCTTGAAATGCAAGATACTGTTGTTCCCATGAGTTTGGACAATATGAACCACTTTTACTTAGGGTCTGATTGCCCTCAGACAGGCTAACCATCAGCTGGGATGAACCCTATATTTCAGAGAGCGAACCTCACTCTAGGACCTTCCCTGGATTTCAACCTTCCTCTTTCAACTGTTCCGTGATGAGGCATGTGGAGAGCTGCTTTGGAATCAGGATGCCGGCAAAGTCAAGGAGGTCAAACTGAGGCCTCCCCATGAAAATCTCTGCGAACCTGAGATCCTCACAAAGTGCTTCTGTCCCTGCATCCATACAGTTGCTACGGCGGGATGTTGGGTTGGTTCCATTCTTCACTAAGAGATTAGGTATCAACATGCGGAAGAAGGATTTGACCGCTAAGGCAATAAGAAAAAAGGAAGCCAGGATTCATATTCAGCTGGTATGTATCAGGGTGACAGATTTTTCCCAGTCAGAATCTGCTCCAATTGGTCAGCACCCACAGAGGGCTGCTTGTTATACGTACTGACTCTTACTCCTGGATAAAGCTCATCTGCTTTCTGGTTTTGCAGAGGCTCTTCTTGGTTCTGTGCTCTGCCTGGTCAACTCTTTCCCCATCTGCCTCCTGGGAACATAGAGGCTGCAGAGGAGAGCGCACAGGGGCTCTGGGTGGGGCCTCACAGGGGCCGACACATGGAGCAGGTCCCCATTACCCTGATGTCCCCGGGAGCCTGAGGCGATGAGTCCATTCAACTGGCTCAGCTCTGAGAACAGGAGCCAGATCTTCTTCAACCCTGCATCGTGACAATCCTGTGCCGATGTTTAAACGGTGCTCAAAATGCATTCGATGAATGAATAAACCCTCCAGAAAGTATCCGAGTTTCGGACACAGTGTAGGGAGCTGTTGGCTTATTCGTGGTGGAAGTTAAATTAAAAAGACTAGATCACATCCCCCAGGGAATTCCAGTGTAGAGTGGATAATTCCATCACTGCGTGACAAAGATAAAGGACATGCAGATAGGCATTTTATGAGTGCAAACAGATTCAATTTTTAAAAGTCAAGGTCATCATTAGGTAAAACGAAAGAAGCAAGAGAAAGCAAGGACAAGTAGAGATTTTTTTTTTTTTTAATTGGATGTAAAGTCTCCAGGAGAAGCAAATTCCTCTGGAAACAGCCCAGCCTGTGGCATTTCTTCTTTTTTCAAAGGCTGGTTTTGTTGGGTTTTTAACTGAGAGCCTCAGGATGGAAGGAGAAGCTATCTCCCCAGCACAGAGTTTTCCCCCTCTTTTCCAAAGGGAAGGCAGATTTGGGAAACTGGCACTGCCCCTACCCAGATGGCAGCCAGCAGCTGGCTCTGGCAAGGGCAAGTTCTCACTCCCGGCTGCTGGCTGCCCAGCCCCTCCCGTTTCCCCAGCAAGGCCGGGCCATTAGGAAGGAGAGAATGTGAGAGCCCTGCCATGCCAGCGGCTCCTCACCACCCTGACCCGGCTTCCCTGGCTCTGGCACCCGGGCCCACAGCCGGGGAGCCGGGGAGCGAACCCAGAGGCACCAGCCAGCAGCCTCAGCCTCCCAATTCCCACTTCAGCTGCTGACTTGGCCCCGTGCTGAACCGCACGATGGCCGCTGACATCCATGGGGCCGTAGCGCGAGGGACAAAGAGTGACAGTGACTTCAGCGCGTGGCCTGGCCACAGCACCGCTGGCTGGTTGGGTACCAGGGCTCAGATGATCAGCCTGGTGGCCCGTGGCTGCCCCTGTCCCGAACCAGACACCACCCCGTCACTCCCCAGGTCGCACCTGCCCCAGGGGCTTCACCCAAGGCACATTGTTCTTTTTCCCGTCTTTTCTTCCTTCTCCTTCCTCCTCCTCTCTCTTTCTTCCTTGCGTTCCCATCTCCTCGCCTCTTTGCCCCTCTTTTCTCTTCCATTCTTCCCTCTCCTCCAACCCCTCTCTCTTCAGAGTGTCTTTCTCCTACATCCTTCCTTTCCTCCTCTTTACTTTACTCTTCAAACACGTATTGGCTACACCTTCTCTATCGGCCCCTCTGCTAGACTCTGGCAGCTCACAGATACCGTATACTTGGCCCTGCCCCTGACATCTGTACACGAGGTGAGTCTATGACAGCTGATGAGCACAGAGTGTGTGAAGTACCAAACATGCGCTGACTCGGACAACAGAGGAAAGGATCACTGGTTTCTGCCTGACCCACTTTGGGGAAAGGTTTGCTGAGGAGCTGCCGTTTTTCAGTTCGATTGCTTACTCGGCTTTGTATGTTCCTGAGGAAGGATATAGATTTCCAAGTCTGGTCGGAAAAATGGAAGCTTTGACTTTTGTTTCAGTTTCTGTTTATGACTTCAGATTCCACGGCTTTGAATTTTCATCAAATCCAGTTTATCTGTTTTATTTTTCCTTTGATGGATAGTACTTTTGCTATCGTATCAAAGAGCTTTTTTGCAACTAGCCCAATATTGTAAAGATTTTCTGCTGTATTTTCTTTTAGAAATTTCATAAATTTGCAATTACATTTACAGTCTATGAACCATTTTGAATTAATTTTTGTATATAGTAGGTATAGAGGGTGTTTTTGGTTTTGTTTTGTTTTGCGTCGCCGTCGTTGAGTCGCTAAATCGTGCCCGACTCTTTGCGACTCCGTGGACCGTAACTCACCAGGCTCCTGCATCCATGGAATTCTCCAGGCAAGAATACTGGAGTGGGTTGCCATTTCCTTCTCCATTGTTTTTTTTTGCATGTTGACATCCAATTCTTCTGGTACCATTTCCTGAAAAGACTATCCCTTCCCTATTGAATTGCCTTTGCATCTTTTCAAAGGTAAGTTGACTATATTTGTGTGGGTCCACTGGTGGATTCTTCGAGAGCATTTTAATGTCCAGTGTGTTATTGAACACATTCTGTCTCTGTGTCCTTGTCTCAAAATAAATGCATTCCTACTGTGTAAATAGCACCCTATGCAGGAACTAGAGTTACTACTTGACTGGGCAAAAGAAAAGAAGTTTGGGCAAATACAGATTAGAATTCACTCGGCCCCTGATTGCAGCATGACTTTTGAGTTTTGGACTTTCTGATCTTAAAGAAATACAAGTGGGACTCGATAAGAAGTGTCATGAAGATTAATGAGGGACATGGCTAGGAGAGGACCTTGGATTTGCCTCATCTGCATCCAGATATTTGTTTAATTCCCTCTGTTTCCTTTTGCAGTGAAAATATTGGGAGGTGGCATGACCGTGAAATGAGAATAATTATATTGTTAGACTATGAGCACTTTCAAGGAAGGCCTGTCTTCTTTTGTAAAAAGCGAAACACTTCTGTTGCCCCTTCAGTAGGCAGTAAACAGGTCCTCAGTATCTCTTGTTTATCTTCTGCTGCATCAAGTCAAATACAAAGATTACTCAGAAAATGTGTTTAATGTTTTAGTCCCCGTGACATTCCGTTGGCTTTCCTTTACCAATAGAATTAGTCTTTTACAATTTTGGAATGAAAAGTATGCCAAATGGTGTCTTCATATTGCTTAACTGCTCTCCACCCATGCCACTCATTTCTGATTTTTCATGGCTTTAAGCCACCATCTGCAGAAAGGGTGGGAAGGACACATGTAAGGTCATTGTGTCCTGCCCTCCAGCCTCAGGCCTGGCTGCACATGGGCTACGAATGTTTCTATCTTTCTCTGAAAGGTTTTCAGAGCTTCCTGCTCATCTTCAGAGGTCTCATCTTCAGGGTAGGCCACCAGCTCTTTCTTACCTCCAAGGATCGTGTTCGTGGTTGATGGGCAAGGAAACTTCATTCCTACCAGTCACCCTGGACAGCTTGTACTATGATATTGTTTTGTGACTTTGACCAACTTTGCTTTCTTTTCTTTTATAAATCATTCAAACACTTCAAGTCCAAATACTAACACTGGGGACAGCTTGTGATTAACCTCTCTCTTCTCCAAGAAGTAACCGGCGTCAGTGATTCTTCCTTCTAAAATTGCTTAACCAGTTTTTAATACACCAAAAAGACTTTTGCCCAGAGCCCTCTGGCCATCTATTTTCCTTAATGGTCTTTTATGGGGGACCTTATCAAAAGCTTGCAAAGAAATCCGAGTAAATTATGTTCCTTGGTTCACCTTTACCTAGTATTTCATTAACTTTTTCAAAAACAATATGACATAGTTTTCAACATAATTAAAGGGGTTGGGAAAAAGGGAACTTTAACTACCGCCTGACAGTTTCCGTAGTTGCCTACGAGAGCTGGGTCACTGCTCATATTCTGCCTCTGCTTAAGGACACTAATTCATTTCCCAGGCTGTCTGGCGAGGTCAGCCACTAGTTCAAGGTGGAAATGACAAGTTTTTAGGCTTTCAAGTGTGCAGTACTCAGCTCTCCAGAGAGCATGAAGGAAGGAAACCACAAGTTTATCCAGGTCTGGCCCAGAGAAAGAGGAAATGATGGGACGAACCAAGACGAAGGCAGGGGCGGTGTCTCGGTGGAAGGGGGAGCCAGCCCCGGAGGGCTCAGACAGTCCCAAATCGCTCTTTATTCTCTGTATGGGAAAAAGGAAGGGCTGATCGTGGCATTTGGGAAAACTTTCAGTGTTCCAGGGGAGGTGTGTAAGGCTAGAATGCAACGGTGGGCAGAGGCTGGTCAAATGAGGAGCAAAGGGTTAGAAACCAGCTCACACAACGGCTGGTAGCAGAATTTAAAAGGATGCTAATCATCGTCATCATAACTGCAGTGTATTTACTGAGTGTCTCCTATGTGCAAGTGTGTGCCTGGCATGCGCAAATGCCTCTTGCATTTACGCTTAATAACCTGGAAGGGTAGATATCATTATCCTCACTTACAAACGAGAAAAATAAGGCACAGGGAACTGAAAGGATCTGAAGGTCACACAGTTAATAAATTATCAGATTTGGGAGGCTACCTTCTCGCCCTAATTCTGAAGTACATAGATTTTCACGATGCTAGCTACTCAATTTTTAGCCAATTTAGTACCAAATTCTCCCATAAGTCAAATATTCTAGTTAACAAAATGTTCTAGACATTCTAAGTATGAATTAGCAGTTTTCATAAAATAGGAATCATTACTCAATGGTTAAAAAGCAGCCACTATTTAATTTGTATGAGTGATCCGCAAAAGCATTTAAGGTTTATAGTCCTCAAAGCATCTTTATGAACCTCCATTTTTACTGGTCTGAGAATTTGGAAGTACTTGTGTACAGAGGGCTCTGGCTGACAAAATGCTAGTAAAATTGGCTTTTTCTGTAGAAAGGAACTAGCAAAGAAAAGCAGAGAAGCTTCCGTTTCTTTCTGGCTTACTTCTTGGTTTCCACTGGCTCAGGGCCTATTTTTCCTTATGTCCAAAGGAATGGGCCATTTTTAGTCTTTCCCCCAACTTCAGAAAGCCCACCATAATTGTCCTACCACGTGCTTCATCCATTCTCCCCAGGATGTGATGCCTTCGTATGAAACTGCATTTTTAAAGTGTGTTTTGGAGACCTGCAATCTCTCCCCGGGTGGCCCTGCAGGCTGCTGTGTTCCAGGGATCAAGACGCCTTACCTTCGGGTCCTGCACGCTTCTTTCAGTGTCTAGGGGAACATGTGGGTGTCTGAAGGCACCTGGGCCAGGCTGAGGGGCCCAGCCACTAGGTGCCACGCTCCTGACTTCTCAAGACAATGACCCTTCAGACCAGGAGCCTGAGAAGCTGAGAATCCAAAGAAATGATTTGGGTGTTTCTTTAAACAATGAATGTGCTAATTGGAGGGACTGCAAACATAGCGATCAGAGAGAAAAAAATACATCCTTCCATCTGGCACCAAAACTGGGAACTTGGGTGGGAAAAGCAAGTCCCCCATCTTAAGAGGGAAGATAGCCTGTGCTGCTGGTCTTCAGTAAGGTCTGATAAAGTCCAAGGTTGGTGCTTTGAAGTTGCAGAGTCCATTTCCAGAGAACAGGAGGCATCAGCTCTGTCCCCTGGGTGTGCAGCCCTTAGGCAGGTGTCTGTGTGACCTGCTGGGCAGAGGGGCGGAGTCCCTGGACCATGTGGGCAAGCAGCAAGTGTCCTGCCTTAGTCACGCAACCGCATGCCAGTTCTAGCTCTGACCTTCTAGGCTCGGTGACCTTGGACAAATAGATTTTGATTTATTCATCAGTCTCAGTTTCCTCATCAGGAACATGGGGACAATGATGGTTTGAGGAGTATGAAAAATAGTGAGTGTGTGTAAAGTGCCTGACAACGCATGGCCTATGATGTCTTTCTTATAAATTTCTGTCCTGTTATCTTTCTAAATGCCACATAAAGATTCACCGCACAGCTAATGTGAGCAACTTTGTGTTCTCTATAATCTCTCTGCAGATGATAAGGAAATAGCATTTCTTGGATGAAGATGTAGTGACTAAATCCCACCCCCTCTTTGGACTTATGATGTGAGAAACTTTTTAGTAATTTACTAATAGATGAAAAATCTTACAAAGCTATACAAGCTAAATGACATTACGCTTATTTCTATCCAAACTGCATTCTACGATTTAAAGCAGGGAGAGGGCCTCTGGGCATTTTGACCAGTGACTTCGCATTATTAATACAGTCTGGGGTTAAAAATCACATGCATTACACTTAGCTGAGTTAAAAGCATAGAGCATTTCATATTTTCAATGTAATCTCTCATCTTGCTCTTACCTCTTATCTCTCTCTCATAGGGAAGTGAAGAGAGACTTCTTGTTGACAACTAAAGACAGCCCCATCTCTTTTAACATCAGCCTCTCTGGGGTAGGAGCCCAGTCTTCTGGCATTCACTTCTTTCCTCCTACTTGTCAGCTGGGTAGCCTCTTGGCCTGGGAGGAGACTTATCTACTCCCATGGGGGTGAGGGTGGGGAAGGGGACCTTGGCTGGGCTTGTTACCTCTGATTCCTGGCTGCTTTTTGCTGTAGGATGACTGGTCCATTTCCTGGGCACCTTGGGCTGGTAGGCCCAGAGAAGTGGCTCGTTTGCCTGGTCTTCTGGGGTCTGTGTTTAATCCCACCCATGGTCCCGGCCATTGGCCTCTGGAGGTGGAGACCTTGTACTCCGTGGCCGTCTCGCTCTAACTCCAGGCCCCTGCACAACCTCTGCCCTCTCAGTACCGTGGTATCCTCCCGCTGGAATATATGGAAACTTCCAGATTCCGTGTGTACCAAGTGAAGGCCTTGAGAGGTCAGAAGCTCTACTTTAAAGGCACCTAAACAGCACCTCCAGCCGAGGTGACCTGCCTGGCAATGGTACCATATTGCTGAAGTTTCAGTGTAAGTGCAGGCTTCTAGAAGGAGGGGTGTTGGGATTGACACCCTCCTGGTACATTCACAGGAAAGCAGAGAGCGAGTCCCACTGCTCTGGGGGACCCCTAGTGTGGGCAGCATGGGTGGGCAGGCACACGCTTAACTGGCTATTCCTTTTTTCCTTGTTTTTTCCATTTCTTCCTCGTCCTAGTTCCTGGACAACTTTCAACTTTCACTCCAGACAGGTGAAAATGCCCCTTATGTCATATTCTAAATTCTCTATATGTATAAACTTCTATACAGTCATTCAGTGTATTGGTGTGCTTACATAAAGAGAATTTTTGAAGTTTAGAAATCCCTTTTTCTTGAAGCTTAGTTTTCAAGATTAGCATTTGATTAAGCCCTCAAAAATAGTAACTTGCCAGTACAAAGCTGAGCAATGACTTCCTTTTTTCCAGCAGATATTTACTCATCACTTGAAGATTGACAAACATTGATTGGATGGATAGAAACCATAAGGACTCACAGTTTAAAGGAAAAGGGAGATTATTTCACTTTAAAAAATGATATCTGATTATGCTACCTTGGTTATAGACTGTGTAAGTGAGTTTATGGATAGCATTGGGGAAGGAAGGTCCTTGGCTGAAGGGCCTGTCAAAGCTATTACTAGTGTATTACCAGTTTGTGCTGAGGCTGGGAAGTGGCACTTAGACTATGCCTATGCTGAAACTTCCAAAGGTGGGACTTTGCTGTGCTGCCTGCCTTTTCTGCTATGTCTCACCTTTAGAAGCATCTGCTAATTTCCTTACCTTAAGGATTCATATAAACTCATTGTTAGAGTTGATTAGCAGTCTTCTTTGTCTTTGTTTTTAGGAGGTGACTTTCTACTCACTTTGCTTGATTTGAAGAAAACAAGAAGCTGCAGTCCCTTGCCAAGTAGAACTTAATCAGTACTTTACTGAATCCAATTCACAAATATTCATTGGGTGCCTATGTCCCAAGCCACCATTCCGGGCACTTGGCATGTCTCTGTTATAGTACCAAGTACAGATGAGTAGAAAAAGAGGACATTGCAGGAGAAGGGGAATAGAAAGTCAGGGATTCATTGCCTTAGAAAAGCACCAAACACACCTTACATCATCAAAATCATGATGATGCACGATTTTGCCTCTCTGCAAAAGTTTTGTGGTTAGTGAAACCTGTTATGCATGCATGCTAAGTCACTTCAGTCGTGTCCATCTATTTGCAACTCTATGGACTGTAGCCTACCAGGCTCCTCTGTCCATGGGATTCTCCAGGCAAGAATACTGGAGGGGGTTGTCATGCCTTCCACCAGGGGATCTTCCCGACCCAGGGATTGAACCAGCATCTCTTACATTAAATTACATTACCTGCATCTCCTGCATTGGCAGATGAGTTCTTTACAACTAGCACCACCTGGGAACCCCAGAATATGTTAGAGCCACATCCATATCAGTACCCTCTGGAAATACAACAGATCTTCAATAACTGGAATATTGTTCTTTTTAATTCATAAAATGAAGTATCATTTTACTTAGAATGAATTTGTAGCACTGGTGATAAAGTTCATTTATCTTCTTCAATTGCTTTTCTCTCCAGTCTGGCTGATCTCCTCAGCATTTTCTACTTTACCAAGTTTTGTGCTAAAATGTTTCCCCTGCCCTGACCATCTGCAGCTTGGTGACCTCCAAACTCATGGGGTTACCTTCTTCATAGAGACGTCTTTGGCTCCTCCAGCCAATGCTGACATGAGTTCTCTCTCTGAATCTCTGTCATATCTCTAGTTCAATTCACATAGTTGGCCTCAACACAAGATTGATGGCAGGATCTAGGTCTTAAATTTTCTTTGCATTTTCTATAATGCCTAGAAAATTATATACAGATCGGCCTAAATAAATGTGTAGGTAGGTATATACTTATTGAGTACTTTTAGGGATGATGGCAAAATAGTTAATACCTAGTACAGCATGAACACTGACCATTGAGAGTACTCTGACCAATTCATATTGTCTGAATATCAGCCACACTCACACACACACACACATATATGGAATACTTACCATATTACATGGAGTGCATACATTACCTTCCATTTCATAGAAGAGAGATGAGGGAACCGAGTTTCAGAGAAGCTCAGTACTTGCTCGGGACCCACAACCAATGGAAGACCCTAGGTTTGTTCACCCAGCACCTGCGTTCTTTCCACTGAGCTGCCATGCTGATTACTACTTGGTGGTGGGTCAGGTCCTCTCTCTCCCTGGGCTGAGTTGTGCCTTTCAGAGGAGAGGGAATTGGGTGACTGTCCAGTCTGCCTAGAGCACACAGACGATCAGCTCACTTAGACTGAGCCGTCAGCACTGTGGGGACCTGCATGGTCATGCTTAACATTTACGGCCAGTTTGCATGCTGTTTCGCCTGTGTTGTGAAGATTTGGTCAGAGGCAGTTATTTTACAAAGCCAGAGATCTGGTGGCTTGTGCGATGATTCTTAGCAGGTCCCTTCAAATCTCTCAGTATTTCCATTTTATCTTGTTTCAGTTCAGTTCAGTTCAGTCGCTCAGTCGTGTCTGACTCTTTGCGACCCCATGAATCGCAGCACGCCAGGCCTCCCTGTCCATCACCAACTCCTGGAGTTCACTCAGACTCACGTCCATCGAGTCAGTGATGCCATCCAGCCATCTCATCCTGTCGTCCCCTTCTCCTCCTGCCCCCAATCCCTCCCAGCATCAGAGTCTTTTCCAATGAGTCGACTCTTTGCATGAGGTGTCCAAAGTACTGGAGTTTCAGCTTTAGTATCATTCCTTCCAAAGAAATTCCAGGGCTGATCTCTTTCAGAATGGATTGGTTGGATCTCCTTTATCTTGTTTAAGTGGTAAAATATTGTACTTGCCCTAAATTTCTCATAAATTATCTTAAAATCTTTAATCTGCATTTTTAATATAAAAATTAAATGTCATTATTATCCAATAATCTAATTGGTAATTAAGAAAACATAGGTCATCCCTTCTTAGTTTGGCCAGTCAGTAGTGAAAAGTGAAGTGAATGATACTTTCTATTACAGGATTGAGAGCCATAAGCTCCTCAGTCCCATCCCATTTCCTGTTCCTGAGCACACAGGATCACTTCTCCTTGTTGGCTTGGGGTCATGTGACAGGGCTCTGGCCAAAACAGTTAAGACTGAAGGATATAAGCCACCTCTAGTTCTGCCCCTTAAAAGCATGTTCTGGCTTTTGCGTTCCCATCCACAGTGAGTTTAGATGCCTCTGATTTGTGATTGCAACATCACGAAAGGGAAGGAGTTTGGGTTCCTGAATATCCACTTGGAAGAGAGTCTCCAAAGAGAGCTGCCAGACTTTCCCTGGACAGTGACATGAGGGAGAAATACACCTAGCGGCGTGAGACCACTGAGGTTGTCATTATAGCAACCGGTATGTGTTGCTCTGATACAGAGATTGGTACTGGAAGTGTGGTACTGGCATAACTAAATTGCATTCCTTGACTGTTACACTAGCCTAAGTGTGTTATCACTCATTTAGGAATTCAGCAACAGGCTGAAAAGAAGCTAATACCAGAATCTGGAAAGATGGAAATTCAGTTTATGCTGTGACAAATTTGGTAGAGTTATTGCCTCCTATTGATTAGAAGGTAGTCACATCACAGTTTTTATCATGAGGGTAAATGGTTAGAAAACAGAATCCTAGCAGTGTTTCGGGCTTATCTAGACTATATGATGACTCAGGAAAGAATTCATGAGTTTGCTAGCAAAAATAGAATCAGTTCAGTTCAGTTCAGTGGCTCAGTTGTGTCCGACTCTCTGCAACCCCATGAATCACAGCACTCTAAGCCTCCCTGTCCATCACCAACTCCCAGAGTTCACTCAGACTCATGTCCATCAAGTCGGCGATACCATCCAGCCATCTCATCCTCTGTCGTCCCCTTCTCCTCCTGCCCCCAATCCCTCCAAGCCTCAGGGTCTTTTCCAATGAGTCAACTCTTCGCATGAGGTGGCCAAAGTATTGGAGTTTCAGCTTTAGCACCAGTCCTTCCAATGAACACCCAGGACTGATCTCCTTTAGAATGGACTGGTTGGATCTCCTTGCAGTCCAAGGGACTCTCAAGAGTCTTCTCCAACACCACAGTTCAAAAGCATCAATTCTTCGGCGCTCAGCTTTCTTCACAGTCCAACTCTCACATCCATACATGACCATTGGAAAAACCATAGCCTTGACTAGATGGACCCCTGTTGGCAAAGTAATATGTCTGCTTTTGAATATACTATCTAGGTTAGTCATAACTTTCCTTCCAGGGAGTAAGCGTCTTTTAATTTCATGGCTGCAATCACCATCTGCAGTGATTTTGAGGCCAAAAAAATAAAGTCTGCCACTGTTTCCACTGTTTCCCATCTATTTCCCATGAAGTGATGGGACCAGATGCCATGGTCTTCGTTTTCTGAATGTTGAGCTTTAAGCCAACTTTTTCTACTCTTCTCTTTCACTTTCATCAAGAGGCTTTTTAGTTCCTCTTCACTTTCTGCCATAAGGGTGGTGTCATCTGCATATCTGAGGTTATTGATATTTCTCCTGGAAGTCTTGATTTCAGCTTGTGCTTCTTCCAGCCCAGCAGTTCTCATGATGTACTCTGCATAGAAGTTAAATAAGCAGGGTGACAATATACAGCCTTGACGTACTCCTTTTCCTATTTGGAACCAGTCTGTTGTTCCATGTCCAGTTCTAACTGTTGCTTCCTGACCTGCATATAGGTTTCTGAAGAGGCAGTTCAGGGGTCTGGTATTCCCATGTCTTTCAGAATTTTCCACAGTTTATTGTGATCCACACAGTCAAAAATAGAATACAGAGTCCAAAAGTTAGGGCTGTAGGATTAGAAAAAAATAAGCCTACTTTAGACTCCAACAGTAAGACATGCTACCAGAATAATGTCTTTTGGTGACAAATATCGAGTAAATGTTCTCATGTGACATGTGAATGAAGTTGTTTGAGGCAAAAATAAAATCAGCAGTATGGCCTTCTCACCTATTGTTTTTGATAGCCTCAATGCATTTAGGTAATTATTTTGAGAGAGAAAATGGCATGGAGGGGAAGAAGCAAAAAGAAAAAGAAAAAAAAAGTAATTTGATAACAAGGTTTAAAAAATAACTCTGAGTGTGGTCACTGGCACAAGGACCTGACTGAAGCAAATATATCATATGTTTTCTAAGTTTAAAATTGCATTGCCAAAGAAAGCAGAGGCTTCAACTTGAAACGTTCTTGCCTGTTCAAGATTTAAAGCAATTCTCTAGCTGCCAACCCATTCCAGACTGAGTGGAAGTCAAGCTTTTGCAGGTGCACTGTTCGAAAGGAAGGGTGTCCCCACTAAGCCAATTTCAGATGTGTCCAAGAAGAACAAACAATGGAGTCCTTCCTAGAGCTATTCCACGCACATAGCCACCATGCCCAGAAGGTATGGGCTATACATGCTGACTCAGAGGGGCTCAGCTTGGCCGTGGACCATGATGTGGAGTGTTACCTATTATTTTCCTACATAAACAGATTATTTTCCTGTATTTTCCCCATTATTATAAATGGATTGTGATGATGGCGAAGTAGGGTGTAGATTACTTGTCTTTTTAATATGTAGGCTACCTACATAGGTCCTGCGTGTAGAACCTACCTAGAGGTCCTACATCAGACTTATGGAGAAGATGCTGCCCTCCTCAAGTGTTCTGGATATTGATATGGTGGTGGTGACTGGATGGGACTTTGCATTTTCCTCTGTGGGGTGAGGTGAGTGTGATCTGTGAGTAAGAGGAAAGTAAAATGAATATTTGATGTTCAGAAATTCAGACTATGGTAAAACTTTTAGTGATCACCATTTTTGATTCTCTTCTTGGACATGTGGGAAGTCTCTTCCGGGCCACCCTGAAGTTAAATGGGCCATGTGATCCCAAGGGCTGGCCAATGGAACGGGAGCAGAAGTGATGACTATTACTTTAAGGGCAAATGTGTTACAATCTCATGTGTCTTCTTTACATTTTCTCCCATCTAAATAGCTGCAAGCAAAGGACTCTAAGATGAAACTGTCACACGTACACGATGGAAGGAGCCCAACTGACAGCAGAAATTTCTAAGTAAGTAATAACTTTGTATTGAGGATAGCACTTATATTTGGAAATTGTGTTTTATAGCAGCTGCGTTGATCACCTTGACCAATACGCTATTCTAAACTGAAGACTAGATCATAAAGCTGGGAAAGCTCTCTATTTTTCTTGAAAGGAGTGAAATCATCCTCCTGCCCTGTCATCTTCATCACATTTGGTTCAAAAAGTCCTTTTTTAGGATTGTTCTGATAGATAGGAACAAGTCAGGATGTAGAATGTAAGAGAATTGGGACAAGTGGTTCAGAGCTAAAGTTTTCATCAGTGAAGGCATTGAAGGTCCACCCTTCACGGTGGTCCTTTTTCTGTGGCCTGGATAGCACACTGGGGCTTAGCATATCTTTCTATGGCAGGATAGCACATTTTTATACATAGGCATCTAGGACATGACAAAGCTATATAAAGCTCAGTCCATAACTGAACACCGTTGCCCAGGTCTTGGGATATGAGAACACCAGGTTAAATAAACCCATGGGCAGTTGTTTCTGGTGATGTCTTCCTCCTCATTTCCGGGTGTGGATTGCACTTGAAAACTCCAGCACAGCAATCACTCCTGACCTATCGGTGACACCCAGCAAGGCCATGCAGCAAGCGTGTGGATGCTGCTGGCATTCATAACTGGAAATAAGTCCCTAAAACACCCATTTTCTCATGGTGGTCCAGTATAGAACTGTGATCCAGGAATCTCTTTAAAACCCTCTTAAGCCTATTAAGATTATCATAATCTATAACCTTGCAAGGACACAAGTCCTGCATAGTCAGCTACTTTGTAACGTGGTATTTCCATGTCTTTGAGATCCTAAACCTGATTCGTCAAAGCGTGACTGCTCCTAGTGTTTTGAGATTGGGTAAAGCACTTCATTTTTATCTGCTGAGATCTTAAAAGGCTGTGACTGAGGTCTAGAGCTTTCTCTTTGTCATCTAGGACTATATGACAGTACCTCACCAAGTCACTACTCACGCATCTAGACAGTAAAGAAGCTCAGGCCAACAATACCCAGCCTAGAGACCTGGAGGACATCACAGCCCATCCAAGCCATCAGTAAATCCTGAAGCTTTAACCCTGGCCTCCTCCTCCCTCCACTCCCACCTCCAATTTACAATACCCTCTCTTTTAGGAGAAGGGTGGTGGAATTGCTTTGCATTGGAATTATTGGTATAAAGAGCTACCTTCTCATCTGAGTAATGCTAATTCATTCCCATCCATGGTCACTCACTACCTATTAGAAATATCCTGACAGCCTGCATCTCATTACCATCGCAGCAGGTCCAGCTCCCAAGAATAACCTTCTAAGGAGGATGAAATGTTCGCCAGTGGCATCTAATACCAGGGTATTCACATTCATATTTTTAGCAGTGTATATCAGTTAGCCCAACCTTTAGTGTACTCTATGTACTTTTAATAATCTCCATAAAAGCCTGATTTCCAATCCCTAGGCTCAAGCTGACAGTGTAAATAAAATCACCCAAATCCACAGGGTAAGAGAAATGAAAATGACAAGGATTAAAATTTGGTCAAACCTCTTTCTTTTTAAAAATTCTGCTTCCCTTCCAATTGGATCACGACCCTCTGTGTGCTCAGCTTAAGACCAGACGGTATGCTTTCACTTTTATTCCTCTGCAGCAGGCTTACAGTATTTAGTGACAGTCTGTAAAGAATGTGCGCTGGGTAGAGAGTTAATACCATAATCCCCTATCGTTGGGGTCAAATGCTGAATAGAGCAAAAGAATTAGAAAACATGTTACATACAATGGCAGGAAAAAATGCATCAGCATGCTGTTCTGCGAACACTAGCATCCTTCACCCGCAGGTAGTGGCCATGAGGTAACAGTGGATGAAGAGACGTGTACCTGAAGTCCAGTGTGTACACAGAAGCAGGGGTGGGAGACTTGAGCACAAGTCTTAATCCCCATATGAAAAGTGAAAGTGAAAGTGAAAATGAAGTCGCTCAGTCGTGCCTGACTCTTTGCGACCCCATGGACTGTAGCCTACCAGGCTCCTCTGTCCATGGGATTTTCCAGGCAATAGTACTGGAGTGGGGTGCCGTTGCCTTCTCCAGGGGATCTTCCCAACCCAGGGACTGAACCCAGGTCTCCCGCATTGTAGACAGATGCTTTGCTGTCTGAGCCACCAGGGAAGTCCCTAATCCCCATATACTCTGGGCCGTATTTGTCACCGTTTTTAATTGCTTCTCTCCCAGTACTTGCTCCGTGGTTAGTTGGTAAGTAACGCATGTGGGCACTAAATTGTTTCCCAGAGTTGAATGCTGATCTCTCCCTTTTCCCTCTTCAGCAGTGGGTGTGAATATTGTTCTCAAAGTGCTGCCATACATCTATCTCTGGAGAATTCTCTTAATGAACAAGTAGAAATTTGAGGCACCGAAGGCAAAAAGACTTGAACAGCCACTTTCCATTGTATCTTGGGAAAGTCAACTGAACTTCCTTGGAGTAAGATTACGAGCAAGTAAAAAACTTTATGTGGAAGTTCTATAAAGAGAAGTGAGTATGTGTGTCAGTGGTTTGGCCGTAAAGTGACAAGCTGGATTTATTTGAAACAATGTCCTTTGAAGTAGCAACTATTACAGATTCAGCATTTAAATTTCTAAAGTTTATTTTAAAATTGACACGTAGTAAATTTGGGGCTGTAGAGTTCTGTAGTTTTGACAAATGCAGAATTGTGTAAGCACTACCACAGTCAAGATACTTATACAAGATACCTAGGACAGTCAAATTCACAGAGTTAGAAAGTACACTGGCAGATGCCAGGGTGGCGGGTGGAGTGGTCAGAGTTGGGGGGGGTGCGGGCGATGGGGAGTTCGCGTTTAGTGGGGACAGGGTTTCAGTTTAGGAAGGTGAATAATTCAAGAGATGGGTGATGGTGAGAGTTGCCAGGCAATGTGAATGTACTTAGTGCCACTGAATTGTACAGTTAAATATGGTTAAAATATTGTGTTTTTACATTATGTGACTTGTACCACAATAATTCTTATGCACACAATATCACATATGTACAATGTATACATGTTGTATATGTTGACCAGAATGATAATCCTGATAATCCAGAAGCCATATATGTAACAAAATAACAAAGACAACATCATCTATGCATTGTGAATATACATATATACTTTAACATATATAAATAACTAGAGAGCCAACTTTTGTGCAGTAAGTGTAGAAACAATCACCTAACCTGCTATTGTATCAACATGAACAAAAGAGCTTATTAAACGCACATTGATCTGAATATTAACCTGGCTTCCCTGGTGGCTGACAGTAAAGAATATGCTTGCAATGTAGGAGACCTGGGTTAGATTCCTGGGTCTGGAAGATCTCCTGGAAAAGGGAATGGCCTTGTCTAGAGAATTCCATGGACAGAGGAGCCTGGTGGGTTATAGTCCATGGGGTCACAAAGAGTCAGACACGGACACGACTGAGTGACTGAAACACAAAACGCACTGGAGATGGAGAAACTTTGACTTAAAATTTTAAAATCTCATGACAACTGTAACTAGAGACACGGCACTCTACGCACTGCAAGTGTATCTTTAAACTCAAAGAGAGATGAGGTTGTAAGAAGTAGGGAAAAGATTGTGTTTATGCGTGTGTGTACATGTGCATCTGTGAGATTACATTACAAATCCGTTAGCACCTTAGACTGGTGAAAATTGACTTGTTTTTGCATATGACCAATCCCGTGTGTTTATGCAGAAGATAAGATGGTTAGATAGCATCGCCAACTCAATGGACATGAATCTGAGCAAACCCTGGCAGATAGTGAAGGACAGGGAAGCCTGGCATGCTGCAGCCCATGGGGTTGCAGAGTCGGACATGACTTGGTGACTGAACAACAAATATGACTAAATGAGCAAAAGCTCATGGCCTTAAGGAGAAAACCGTTAGAAAAAGTATTGTTATTATGTTTGGCACGTTGTACAGCTTGTGGATTCTTAGTTCCCCAATCAGGGATCAAACTTGGGTCCATAGCAGTGAAAGCACCATGTCCTAGTCCCTAGACAACCAGGGAAGTCCCTAGAAAGATGATTAACTAGGGTTTTAGCATTATGTTTGTGAGGACAATCTTTTCTTCACTTAAGTAAGATACCATCACTCATATGAAAACATAAGGTTTGATTTCACCAGGAAGTATAAGACGTATTATGAGTAATTCAGCATATCGTCTCGTTCCTGCAAGGTATACTGACCAAATTACTAAAAGGATCTAATTTCAAGCAAACAAATCACTGTTGTTTAATAAAAGGAATATCCTTAATTTTATGTTTTATCTTTACCCCCACAGTAAGCCTCTCAACCTTCTTTACTGGTTCCTCCTCATCTAGATGGTATTCTTTTCCTCATACTTCACTCATATTCACAGGGAAATCATTTATGCCTAAGATTAGTCATTGATCTACGCCTCCAACCCAGGTTTCCCTCATGAGTTCTGCATGTTCCAGCTTTCTACTTGATCTCCCTCCCTGGATATCCCACAAACCCAAACTTAAATGGTCCAACATGGACCTCAGTATCTGTCAAACCAAATGGTTCCCCCTCCATAGAATTTTCCATACACTTCGATGAGCTCTTATCTCACTTCCTGTTTCTTTCACAGGACTGCAGGCAATGAGCATGTGTCTTTTCCCCAGTGCCTGGCATGGTGCCTGGCATCTGGGAGGCATTTATAAATATTTGTGGAAGGAATGAGTGCATATGACACTCATATGCATATAAATAGAAATTTATTTCCACCTCAGACCCCAATGTTTATGAATAGTTTTTAAATGGATGAGTAGCTCTGATACACATATAGATATAAGCATTCATTCCCACACCAACCACCAACTACCGTATTCTACATAATGTCTAGAGATCAAATAAAGTCTGCTTTGTGCAGCAAGGAAATTAATTAGCACATTTCAGTTTCTCTCCTATTCTCTTTTCTCATTGAAATCATATTCTTTTTTATTCAACATTATAACAAGCATTTTTCCGTTTCTTAAAAAGGCTCAGACATTACTTCCGCCAATTGAATTAATACTACCTCAGAAAGAAGTTCGTGCCGTGCACTGGAAGTTCAGTTGGAAGCATCACTTGGAAGCATCAGCACCTGGAAGCGAGCACCTCCTCTAGAAGCAACTCCTCTTCAGCGTCTGTGTTCTACAAAGCATGGCCTCCGGACCAGCAGCATCGGCCGCATCTAGAAACTTGTTGAAAATTCTTGGTCTCCACCCCCTCGTTTCTGCATCAGAGATGCTGGTGTGGAGCCTGAGATGTGTACTTTAACAGGCTCTCCAGGTGATAGAAGTTTGAGAACTATGGTTAAACACTCTTCTGTGAACCGTATACTTGCAACATGCGAATCTTGCTGCGTGAATTCACTTTCCACTCACCCTCATCAGTTCCATATCATATTCATACTGAAAAAAAGCCTTCTATATTTGGCAATAAGTCTTTAAAACAAGGCCTAGTTTCTTGCTGTACATAAAACATAAATAAATAGAAGTACAGTATAAGGCAGTATTTTTTAAACTTAGTTTTAGGAACAGAAATTTGCTTCAAATGAAGTATTGTGCAAAAGTCATGTGTGTGTGTGTGTGTGTGTGTGTGTGTGTGTGTGTGTGTGTGTGTGTAGGGGAGACAACAAGGAATGACTATGTTTGAACATGGTTGAAGGGGTTGGGAAATCAGAATCTGCTCACTGGACTGGGCTTTCTTCCACCCTTTTCTCCAGGATGCCTCCAGGGAACCCAATCTGAAAACCTCCGAGAAGGTGGAAAGGGAGTGAGGTGGGAGTCAGGAGACCTGGTCTCTGTTTTATTTCTTTGGGTCATTCATTAATAATGCATCTCTGAGCCACATGTTCCTTATCTGAAAATAAGTAACCTAAAATTTCCCTTCCAGCTTGAAGTTTCTTCTTTCTCTCACTTATTGGCTAGCTTTTTGTAGAAAAAGATCCGAGCTATTTTGCAAGTTCTCCTTTCCTTGGAGACTCAGGCAGACATGTTGGCTATGCCATTTGCAAGTCCCCTGTCTTTTCTTTCAGTGTCAACCAACAGGCATTAATAAATAGACAGGCACCTGGCCAGGCACACTGGTGCTTTTGAACTGTGGTGTCGGAGAAGACTATTGAGAGTCCTTTGGACTGCAAGGAGATCCAACCAGTCCATCCTAAAGACATCAGTCCCGAATATTCATTGGAAGGACTGATGCTGAAGCTGAAGCTGAAGCTCCAATACTTTGGCCACCTGATGCAAAGAACTGACTCATTGGAAAAGACCCTGATGTTGGGAAAGACTGAAGGCAGGAGGAGAAGGGACAACAGAGGATAAGATGGCTGGATGACATCACTGATGCAATGGCCATGAGTTTGAGCAAGCTCCGGGAGTTGGTGATGGACAGGGAAGCCTGGCGTGCTGCAGTTCATAGGGTTGCAAAGAGTCACACATGACTGAGTGACTGAACTGAACTGAGGCAGGCACCATTTGGAGTGCCATGAAAAGAAATCTCCCACTAAATTCCCATTAGCACTGAACAGATTTTCAACCCCAGCATTTGACTGGGACTATGGCCTGATGATAACTAAGCCTGCTGGCTTAGTGGTAAAGAATCCACCTGCAATGCAGGAGACCTGGGTTTAATCCTTGGGTCGGGAAGATCCTCTGGAGAAGGAAATGGCAACCCACTCCAGTATTCTTGCGTGGAGAATCCCATGGATGGAGGAGCCTGCTGGGCTATAGTCCGTGGCATCACAAAGAGTCAGACTCAACTGAATGAGCACGCACAGGCCGATGCTGTGGGGATATGAGAAGGTTTCAGGGGGCAGCAGCACACAGTGGCATTGGCCTTTTCTGCAGCCTCCTCCTCACGTTCTTTCCCCTCAAGGGTCATGAGTATCACTTTCCGTCTCCTTCCTGCAGGGACCTCTGCATTTTCTGCATTTCCATCTTCTGTTTCTCCCTGACTTTTTCTTCTTATCAGTTCCCGTGACTCTGCTGAGGCCACTATTACTTTTTTATTGGCTGTGGTGGGTCTTCGCAGCTGCACAGGCTTTTCTCTAGTGGCGAGCGGGAGCTCCTCCTAGTTGCGGCGCACGGGTTTCTCATTGCGGTGGCTTCGCTTGCCGCAGAGCCCAGGCGCCAGGGTGCGCGGGCTTCCGTAGTCGCGGCTCCCGGGCTCCAGAGCACAGCCTCAGTAGTTGTGCTGCAAGAGCTTAGTTGCTCCATGGCATGTGGGATCTTCCCAGATCAGGCATCAGACCCATGTCTCCTGCACTGGCAGGCGGCTTCGTTACTACTGAGCCACCAGGGAAGGCCGAGGCCGCTTCTCAGAGACATCTCT
This sequence comes from Capricornis sumatraensis, assembly GCF_032405125.1. NCBI lineage: Eukaryota > Metazoa > Chordata > Mammalia > Artiodactyla > Bovidae > Capricornis > Capricornis sumatraensis. The sequence goes on from NC_091082.1 coordinate 76,945,493, forward strand.
AAGCCTGCTGGTGGCCGTCAGAGGGAAGGTGGGAGAGAGCCCAGGTCAGAACTGTGTTATCCCATTGCTGTGGACTGAATGCTTATCTTCCTCTCCTGCCACCCCTTTCCGATTCACATGTTGAAACCTAAGGTCTAACGTGATGGTATTTGAAGTGAAGCCTTTGGGAGGTGATTGGTCATGAGGACAGAGCCCCATCGGAGGGATTCCTGCCGTTGTAAAGGAGGCTCCAGAGAGACCCTTCTGCCGTGAACGTGCAGAGGACAGCCATGTGTGAATCAGGAGGCCAGCCAGTCGCCAGAACTGGGAGAAATCAACTGTCATCCGTAAGTCACCCCATCTATGGTATTTTTATAGCCAGAACAGACTAAGACGGCTATCCTTATGTAAAACAGTTGCATCTGTATGTGTGTGTGTGTGTGTGTGTGTGTGTGTGTGAGTGAGTGTGTGGAGGGTAGCAGTAGTGGGGAAGTGGGGGAACCTGAGGGGCAAGTTGAGCGTGATCTTACACTTTTGGCACTTTGCTCCCATAAAGTCTCCTCTGAAGCCTCTGGAAAGAAGGTCATTGAGACCGTGGCACCTCAAATGGCAAGAAGCATATTCTCTGAGATGCAGAGACCTTGCTCTAGCAGAGACACATTTCTGATGTGTCAGAGGTTTTGACAGAAATACCAGACGCTCTTTAATTAAATTTGTGGACCAAAAATGGCCTGGCAGAAAAAGCACACTGATAAAAATCTCTGTTATACCTTATATTTTACATTAGACTGTACTAGTTATGCACATGTAATTATTTTTTCAAGTGGGGTTTTTAAAACGCAATCTACACATCTATGTTTTTGTGTGCTTTCATCATATGGAGAACTAAAGCGTCGACTGCTTGGCTGGGGCAGCTGGCAGTGTTACCCAGCCCCTTTTTTCCTCTCCAGTGTTTTTAGCATCCCCTCAAGCTTTAGGCTCTGTGTCTTCTGCATGTAAATGGGAGCCAGTCTCACCCATCTTTTCCTTTGTATCCCCTTTACCGTCTGGTCGCCTTCTCTTTTCCTCTCAGTCAAGTTCATTGAGACAAGAGTTAATGCTTATGGTCTACAACGAGGCCCCTGCCTTTTTCCTCACAATTACTCACGATTCCTCCAGCTTCCAATTGCCCCTCGACTTCCATCCGCACTCTGCTGGAGCTGCTCTTGCTAAGTTACCCATCTCAAATCCCCTGACAACTTATCTGTCACTGTTACACTTGACTTCTATGAGAAAACTCCATCATTTCCTTCTTGACGTCTTCCTCCTTCAGAGTCCAAGCCTCTCTTTCTCCTAGTTTTCCTCAGAGCTCGTGAATCCATTCTTCTCAGCCTATGCTGGTCCTCCCTGAGGATCTGTCTTATGCCCTCAGCTTTTCTAGGCTACTTACTCCTCCTGAGCAAAACCATCCACACCCGAGGGATTCAGCCCTCACCTGTGTGCCAATAGTATCCAAAGCAATACCTTCAGCCCAGATCTGCCCCTCGTGAGCTCTCAACATTCATTTTAGACTGTCTCCATTTAATAGTGACCTTAAATTAAAATTATCATCTTAACTTTTAAACTCTGCTCCTTTTGCCCGGTGAATATCACCATCCAGCCACCCAAGTAAGAAACCGAGATTCATCGTAGACTTGCCTACATTCAATCAATCAAATCCTCCCAGTATGGCAACCCTCTCTAATCTCTCTACAGCTGTCATCACTGCTGCCTGGGTTTGAGTTCAGGTAGTGTTCACGTATCACCTGGGCAGGTGCCTTCTGGGTTCCCTGCCCTTAGTTTCTCATAAATTATCTACAAATCACCTTCAATCCATCCTCCAGATGATCGTTGCAGAACAGTGTCATTCAATATGGTAGCCACTAGCCACTTAGAGCTATTTATGTTTAAATAAAACTAAGTGAAACTGGAAAATTTAGCTCCTCAGTTACCCTGGCTACATTGTAAGTGCTCAGCAGTCCACGTGGCTCATGGTGGCCCCTTGAAGAGTGCAGATACAGAGTATTTGCCTCATTGCAGAAAGTTCTATCGGATAGTGCTGTTCTAGAACATGATTGTGTCATACCCCCAACTTGGTTCCCAAGTGATTTCACACATCCCTCAGATTACATTCCAGAATCCTTTAGCATGGCATGTAGGACCTTGCCCTCCAGTCCACTCTCCCTTTCATTGTCTCCTGAGCTTGAAACCTATGCTTCCATCGTATCAGGCCCCAGCCCCTGTCCCCATGCTTTTGGTTATGCTGTTTCTTCCACTTGGAAGGGCTGCCTTCCTTTGTCCCTTTAAAACTCCTGTGTATGTTTCAAACTCAATTCAAGCACTATTCTCTCGCTGAGGCTTTTCCTTGATTTCTAGGCAGAGTTTAGACTCCCCTTTGTATAACTTTCCCTGGCAGCTTATACTATTATGATACTCCTTGTTTTGTTTTGTTTTTAAAATCTATTGATTCACTGTTGAAAGCTGAATAATGACTCCCATCCCAAGACACTGACATCCTCATCTCCCAAACTGATGAATATCATTACCTTACATGGTAAGAGGAACTTTGCATATGACTGAATTGTAGCACGGGAGATGGGGAGATTATTATGATTATCCAGAGAGGCTTTATGATATAATCACAGAGGTCTTTATAAAAAGGGTACAGGAGTGTTATAGCTAGAGATCTAGAGAGAAGAAGGATATAGGATGATAGAAGCAGAGTTTTGGAGAAGGAAATGGCAACCCACTCCAGTAGTCTTGCCTGGAGAATCCCATGCACAGAGGAGCCTGGTGGGCTACAGTCCAGAGGGTCGCACAGAGTCGGACACGACTGAAGAGACTTAGCAGAAGCAGCAGCAGAGTTTAGAGTGATGTGAAGAGAGAGGAAAGGGCTGCAAGTCAAGGAACGCAGGTGGCCCCTGGAAGCTGGAAGGGACAAGGAAACGGGTCCTTGCTTGGAACCCCCAGAATGCAACCTGTTGACCCACTTTAGACTTCTGACTTCTAGAGCTAAAATATAATAACTCAGTGTTGCTTCAAACCACTAAATTTGTGGTAACTTTTTACAGCTGCAGTAGTAAGTGAATACGTTTACTTTTTCGTCCGTACACCTATGCCACATATCATTTGACATACATTTGCTAAGCGCCTGCTTTGTGCCAGACCTAGCATTATACACTAAGAATAATGAATGAGACTCAATTGTTGCTGGGGGAGGTATGATGGGGGGGGGAGGTATGATGGAGGTGGGGGAGATGACAGGTGCTCTGAAAAAGTTGGATCGCAAAGGTAACGAGGGGCCGGACTGTGAAGCGCTCTTCGTGCTGCTGTCTAACGTTGGGGCCGTTTTCTGTAGATAATGCAGAACACCATTAGTTCATGATCAGATCTTTGGCTGCGTGAGTGTGGAAGGGGATGATGCTGGAGGCAGGAAGATACATCAGGCGACTGCATTTTTCTGGGTAAGAAATGATGGAGACCCGAAGGAGTGTGGGAGGACAGTAAGGAAGTAGGGCTAGTGATACTGGGGTGATATTTCAGAGGTAGAAACGATGGCATTTTGTGATCAGTTAAATACTGTGCATGAAAGGGCAGAGTCCAAGATGACTCTGCTCTAAGATGACCCCGAGAACGGATGACTCTAAGTCAGTGCCTGGCACACTGTGGATAAGAAACAATTGTCTTGAATTGGATTGTGTGGCAAGAAGACAATGGAGTAAATCATCACTGAGAGGAAAGGATGATGCCAGTGAATCTGAATAGTGGAGGAAAATAAATAGAAGAATAAGTGTGTGTGTGTGTGTGTGTGTGTGTGTGTACGCGCGTGCGTGCGCATGTGCGCAGGGCACTGGGAAAAAAGGATGTGAAACCTGTGTGCATTACCCCATACGATTTTTTACTTCTTAATTAAACTTTTGCTAGAACCATGTTCAGAGAGTGAGTTTAGCAAACTGTATAGCCACCTTTAAGATGCCAGATTTCTCTCAATGGTAAGTTTAGCTCTGCTCTTTGGATCTGAAACAGCTTTGAGCAGGGGAGGGAGAGCAGGGGGTGTGGGTGGACTTTCAGTGCATTTGCTCTATCGTTCCAGAATGAGGGCAGTGCCTCGGGTTTCTCCCTCCCCATATCCCTCTTTGTTCGTGCCTGCATCTGAGAATGAAACGTTCTCTGGCACTGGATGGGGCTACGTATGTGTCCCTTGCCCAAGACCCTCTGCAGTGGCTCTGTGGAGGTGAATATTTGCTATGTTGAAATATACATCTATAACCTCTGCTCCTCCAAGAGACATCCTGTTTCCACAACACTGATGGGAGAATATGCACAGTTTTCCAGCAAAGGTCTTGAAGCTGTTTCTCACCAACCTTGCTCTGTGGCACACTGTCTGTGGCCATGGGACAGCAGAGTGGGGCCCATGGTGGGGGGACAGATCTCTCCTTGCATTTATATTTGTACAGCACATTGTTCTAGCAGCTATGAATTGTGACTTTACAAAGGAAAGGGGGAAAGTCTTACAGTCGAATTAGTTGGGGAAATTCTGAGTTAAACACATGTGCTTCATTCTGCAAGACCTCTCAGAAGCTTTACTCTACCAATACGTGCTATGAATATCTGAGACAGGGGTGAAGATTTTCCTAAACATAGCTGACTCCAGAGCACTATAAACTTTCTGTGGAAAAGTGCTCCCTGCATCAGAGTTTGGAAAGAGTTGTGCTACTGAAGTAAAATGGCCAAGGTGTTTTTAGATGCCTGCACACTCAGCTGCTGCTGAGTCGCTTCAGTCGTGTCTGACTCTGTGCGACCCCATAGACGGCAGCCCACCAGGCTCTGCCATCCCTGGGATTCTCCAGGCAAGAACACTGGAGTGGGTTGCCATTTCCTTCTCCAATGCATGAAAGTGAAAAGTGAAAGGGAAGTCACTGAGTTGTGTCCAACTCTCAGCGACCCCCTGGACTGCAGCCTACCAGGTTCCTCCATCCATGGGATTTTCCAGGCAAGAGTACTGGAGGGGGGGGTGTACACTCAGCAGGAGTTTATAAAAAAGACCTCTAGCCATTACTCATCTTCGTATGGTTTTCAGTGAGCATGAAGCACTCAAGATTGACTGAAATTGGACCAATCTCCCTATTCTGACATGTCTGGTTTGGATTGGAACTCACTTTACAGATGAGCCAGGATCTAGGGGTAAATTAGAGCTACTTCTGTCCTCAGTCCTCGTCTTATCACACTCGGGGTTTCCTTTCCGCTCCCTACACACCCCTCCAAATGGCTTCTTATAATAAAAAACAATTCATGTTGGTTTCCTTCTTAAAACTTGTTTTAAAAATACTTTGAAAACACTAGACACTTTTCTTCGGATAATACAATAGTAACTAGATACTGGATTGGCCAGAAAGTTTATTTGGGTTTTTCCATAAGACTATGAAACTTCCTCACCAACCCAGTATTTATGTTCTGCTTCTCTTGTTCCCATGTGAATACAAATGCAAGGTGTTTTTCAGTTTTCAGGAACTTTATTGTTTATAATCCAGATTGATCCTTAGAACAACTTGACAAGGAGGAGATGAAACCCCATTGTCTTATTCTGCTATAACAAAACTGCCCAGACCTGGTGGCTTACAAACAGTAGAAACTTATTTTGCTCAAGATTCTGGAAGCTGGAAATCCAAGATCAGTGTGCCAGCATGGTTGGGTTCTAGTGAAGTCTTCTTCCAGGTTGCAGAGGGCTGACTTCTTAGCATGTCCTCACAGGGTAGAAGGAGCGAGGGAACTTTCTGGAGCCTCTTTTATAAGAGTACTAACTCCATTCTTGAATCCTCCACTCTTGTGACCTAATTACCTCCCAAAGCTCCACCTCCTAATACCATCACATTGGGCATAGATTTCAATGTATGAATTTTGCAGGGAATATAAACATTCAGCCTATAACACACATTTTATAGAAATGAAGCAAATAACATATATGGCTGCCTAGTTTATGCAGGTATTTGGCTAAGTGTTTTACATGTATGAGCTCATTTAAAGCTCCTCTCTGAAAGTGAAAGTCGCTCAGTTGTGTCCAACTCTTTGCAACCCCATGGCCTATACATACAGTCCATGGAATTCTCCAGGCTAGAATGCTGGAGTGGGTAGCCTTTCCCTTCTCCAGGGAAACTTCCCAACCCAGGGATCAAACCCAGGTCTCCCACACTGCAGGCGGATTCTTGTGAGCCACAAGGGAAGCCCGAGAATACTGGAGTGGGTAGCCTATCCCTTCTCCAGCAAATCTTCCTGACCTAGGAATTGAACTGGGGTCTCCTACATTGCAGGCAGATTCTTTACCAACTGGGCTATGAGGCAAGCCCTTCAAGTTTTATATTAGGATATGCTTTCCTTGTGTTAGAAATGAAGAACTAGAGACTAAGAGTGAATTAACTTGCTCAGTCACATAACTTATAAAAGCAAGCCGTGGTGTTTAAACTCATGGTTGTTTAACCCCTAGGCCTACTCTCCTTCCATGATGGCACTCTTAAAGAGGAAACCGAAAACAAGGGCAACTCAAGATTTGCCCAAGTTCACATGGCAGGTTGGGGAAAGTGCTGGAATTAGGACCTAATTCACAGGACTTTTCATCCAAGGGTCTGTCTTCTACGTACTTTAGCCAGGTCACTGGAAGGCATTTTCAAGAGTAATTAACGACCTGTGAAATGTCACCAACAGCAACCACAACAACTGCATGAGAGCAAGGGGAAGAGAAGACAAAACCAGTGGCTCCGAATCTCCCACCCATCCCTCAGTGGCCTCATTGTTGCCAAGCAGAGCAGATCTTCCATCTCTAAGAGCCACCTTAACTTCATTCTTTTTTGTCACATAAGTAAGGTGCAGTATACTTAAGGAGTTTGGGTTCTCCTTACCTCTTCTTTTCATGACCAAAAAAAAAAAAAAAATCAATAAGTCCCTGCATACAAATCTTCAAGTTGTGAGCTTTCAAGGGTGAGAACATGCACTCATCAGGGTCGGGCATGAGTGAGATTGCAGCTTGCCCTCCATCTCCCATTGCTGATTCTCCTTCAGCTCCACCGTTTCCCACCTCCTCTCCTCTAGTCAGTAACTCTTCTTGCCTCGTATGCCAGCTGTTGTACTGTGCTACCCTACTTTTCAAGGTACTGTACTGTAAGGTTAAAAGTTTCCTTTAATTTTTGTGTTTGTTTTTTATGTATTATTCATGTGAAAAATATTATAAACCTATTTCAGTACAGTCCTATATAGCTGATTGCGTTAGTTGGGTACCTATGCTAATTTTGTTGGACTTAGGAACAAATTGGGCTTATGAATGAGCTCTTGGAATGGAATTCGCTATGTAGGGGATTTACCACAGAGCAAATTCCACCACCTGCCCTTCAGTGGTACCTACTGTTTCCACTAATCAGATGAACGTGATTCAGTCACATCTCCCAACGTTCCCCTGTGTGAAATCCCTGTGCTGGTATCATGGGGACAGCTATGGAGCTGCACGGGGCACACCCTCCGAGAGCCTGCAGTCTAAACAGAGTGTGAGAAGTACTACTGAAGAGGTCCAAACTGTCAGGAAAGCAAGAGGTGAGACCCCTCAGGGAGGTAAAGAAGGAGTCCTGGATGTGGAATGCTCACCGCTGTCTCTCAGAACAATTTCTGGAATGTCCTGCTTGTAGTCACCACATACTTAGCTCCTCAGGGACATTTACTGGCTAGTTCCTGAAAAGCAATGACTATAGGGCAAATTTTTGTTGCCATTTTCCCAAACGCACAGTCTTTTTGAAGTTTTCCTGGATACCAGGTTGGGACAAAAGGGTGGTTATGATTCTGTGTCCTGGGTCTCTCCTGAGAGCGCCTTGAGCCTCATGAGACACGAGTGTGAAGTGAAGGAGAAGAGGGGTCTGCTCTTTATGGAGTTGCTGGGCTCTCGTCCTCCTCTTGGGCGCTGGGAGTGGCTGTGTTCATCTGCTTTCTCTTTCCCAACTGACCCTTCCCCGCTCTTGGATGCGGTGGCGGGCAGAGTCTGAGCTTGGGCCCCCTGTGGGGTTATTGCCCGCGGAAGTGATATAAGAAATCATTCTGCTTTTGTTCCCGCGACTCATCCAGGCTCTGATGATTGGGCAGAAATAGAGTCGTCCAAAGGCCAGATCAAATGGATGCAGCCAAAGCGGGGAGTTAAGGTAGCAGAATCTATATCCCATGTTTTGAGGGATTATTTCCTTTAGCTATTGAATGAGGATCTTGAGGTCAGGCCTTACTTCTGTGATTAACAAAACCTTTGAGGATAATGAGGGGAATATGGAAATGGATTTAAGTTTCTCAAAGAAAAAGAGGTACTTTATAAATCCAAAGCAGTTACATACGGCCTCCTGGGTTCAAAATTCCAGGGGGCTTACACTGGCCAAATTTGTGCATCCCCATGCCCAGTAATGTTCCCTCTTGCCCAGTTAGGCTTCCAGATCATTAGGCTGAGAGAAGTAAGGACTTGAGGAAATACAGAGCTGTTATTCCCCTATTCCCTCCACCCCATCGTTGACTCGGGGAATCTCTGAGAATCTCTGGAAGGGACTTCAAAAGTCACGTAGTCCAGCTGCCAGTATATTCCCTTGCTAAGCAGGCAAGTGGGGATAGAAAGTAAAAGTGCAGTTAATTCTCAAGCATTTGGACGTAGATTGTCCACAGACAGAGAGTGAGAGATTTGTGTGTTTGGAGACAGTGCTTGGGGTCTCTTCGTATCTGTTCTTTCTCCAAGCTAAACAATCACAGATCATTTCACTGGTCCTTAGAGGACTGCTTTCAAACTTCTGAAATCGCATAAATTGAAGCCATTTTCATCTAAATAGGTTGATGCTGCCTTCATTTCCATTCCAGAAACTTTTGGCTATTCCCCATTCAGAAGGGACTGACTGCATTTGAAATAGGATGACAGAGGAATTACTCTCACTGAGATTACCCTTCAGCTACATCCCAGAACTGAGAGACTCTGCTAACTGCTACTGCCATAATGACTAGCAATCACAGCACAATCACGGAAATGAATTAAATTATTAATTTCAATAGCACCCCATGGTGCATTTATAAATTCCACCATCTGGGGAACATAAATATGGAGGTCCACATTCTAAACTCGGAGGCATGGTGCTTGGTGCCAAGGGCTGTATCTTTGAAGGCAGTAAAGATTTTTCAAGATACTATATGTGGAGCAGCAAGCTGTGCATTTGAGAGAAGGATCTGTCCCTGAGTCTCTATTAGCTTTACTATTTATTTAAGGATCTCTTCTTTATTTTTTAACCAGTTCATATCGATAGACGCAATGTATAAAAATCTTGGTTTAGGAAAAGTACACGATGGGAAATAAAGTCAAACTCTTATCTGAACTATTTATTTATTCTCTCCCTTTTCTCTTTATCCCATTTCTTCCTCCCAGAGTCTCTTCTCATACTGACTTGCTTCACTTATGTAAATCTCTGGTTAATAAGTTCTTTCTACTGAGATAGCTATTCTTGGGTTTTGAATGGGTTCAAAAATCTCTCTAAAACTTTAAGAGCATTGTTCCTGAAGCAGAGAGGATAGAGGTCCTGGAGGAGTGTGTAACCTACTCGAATCAAGGAGATTTAACTTTCTTTCCTTACGTGGAACCATTCGGCCAGATGTTGGGGTTCCCTCAGCCTTCTCTGTTTGCCATCTGTCTTGTCCCCAAGGGCTGGTGAGAGAGGGACACTTCTAAAGACCATATGTAAATGACTTCCATGGAGCCCTACAGGGGCTCCCTAGGCTACCTTCTTCCCACTATGGATCACCAATGCAAAGCCAAGCAACAGTCCAGGCCCCTGCCATTGTGTACCACAATGTCCTAATATCCGAAATAGCTAGATTTCTAGCCAATGAGTTCACTTAAGACCCACAAGAAAAACCCATAGCTTCCTGCAGGATAAATGGTTCTAAAGCATCCAGGGTGTTGTGTAGCCCTTGACTTCCTTGGTCTCTGTATCCAGGGCTTTAATGCAATTTGTATGCTGACTGGCTGATGACGAAGGCGACTATTGAGAACTCCTTTTAGAACTTCTCCATATGCACATCTAACTATACAGAGCTTAATCAGCTCTGCAGGCCAGTGTGATATCTAATTGAGACTGAGGGAAAACTCCAAAGGTCGCCTGTCCCCTTTGCTGCCACCAACAATTGATGATGCTCAACTGGCCATTCAATGAAACAACTTTCATATATAAGGTTAAGTGAAAATATTGTGGGAGGGGCTATTTTTAGCAACTGTGTTTTAGGTTGATTCCTTTCAGTTTTCTGTAGAGCCAAACATCAGGGTAACTTGACATCTGGGGATCTACAACTTTGGGAAGAGGGGGATTGTACCTGAATAGAATTTCACTTCTTCATTGTTTTAGATGTCATTCTCATAACTTAGTCAAATCAGCTTATCATTAGCCATTTGACAACAAGAGAATAAACAGAACCTGCAATCATGATAGATTAAATGAAACTTCTGATCTTCATGGCAAAGTCCTTGCCAATAGCTTCTGTTTCTGTCCCTGGATGGTAAACATAAGCGTTCATCAAATTTGAGGAGCTGAACCTCTAGGGACTCCCATGTCCTGCGTTTATTAATGACAATGAAGGACCCAAAATCAGTGATTTATGCAATTTAGCCACGGTTATCCCCAACCTCTGTGGGAGTTAGTAGACTGGAATAATTACAGACTAAATAGTGATGATAAGGAGGAAATGTACTGTAGTTGGAGTTAGTGGGCTGAGAAAACAAATGTTTCCGGTCTCAGGAGAATCTGCTTGCTGTTATAAAGGAGAAAAGTAAAAGCAAAGAGACCTTGTCCTGATCTGTACAAGTTCAGTAGCTGGGAAAGACCACATAAAGTTATCATAAAAAACAAGAGGTGATAAACACAGAAGACCCTTTAGCATCCTGCTCCCCGCTCAGCCTGCCTCCCAGCAGCGGGAAGACAAACAATCGACGCACTGGTTTTGAGATGAAAATCTGGAATAGTCAGTTTTGCCCTCAGAGCCAAGGCTGGTAAGACTGGAGGAACCAGTGTAACTTTGCCTGTATTTGCTTCTGACTCAAACACCAGAGAAAACTCACACAAAGAAGAGACAAACTTCCTATTCTGAGTTGAGGAGTTCCGTGTGAGCCTATCACAGCATCCGTTCTGGGTAATCACAAGGCTTCTTTTCTCTTTGGGTATCAGAATAGCTCACCCTAAGCCACCAGCCGCTCTACATTAATGACTGACTCCCTCTGAGGCCCAGGTCAAGTGGCCTGCCCGAGGCCATGAGGGAGGACCCAGTAGACCACAAGCTCAGCAAGCGTGGCTTCCTGCCAGAAGCAATGCCTCTCCCTACAGTCTCCTTGAGTCTTACTCCCTGGATAGACGTGCTATCTGACACTACCGTGCAGTGAACAAAGGGAAAGGAAAACACAAACAAACCCAGCATTTCTTTCTAAGATGAAAGCATATGGTACCATCAAGGGGGCTGGGTGGGAAGAAGGATGCCTGGGAAGATTCAAAAGTATGTTAGTTATACCTCAAGGCAAATAGTATAAGAGAGAAGAAGAAGTTTTCTCATTTGTTGGGCACAGTAGCCCTTCACCCCAGCAAGGGAGGATGCCTGCCTGAGTGAGGACCAGCTCTAAACTGACTCAGCACTTCTGTTCAAGCATCATCACTTAGCCAGGTGACCCTCTTTCTGGTGAATTTTTCCTTATAGTAAGATCTGATGGCCAATTTCATTGGCCATGGAAAAGAGAAACAATACAGTTCTATAGAGAATTATGTAAGGAAATCTAAATAAAATCCAGAGAATTCACACATTGATCCATTCATGCATAAGTCAGCAGCATCAAAACAAGACTCATCTGGCTTCCTATACCCTCCCTTCTTCCATTCAGATGCTTGTCGAGTTTTTCAGGAGGCTAACCTAATGAGGGGAGAAGGCGATGGCACCCCACTCCAGCACTCTTGCCTGGAAAATCCCACAGACGGAGGAGCCTGGTAGGCTGCAGTCCACGGCGTTGCGAAGAGTTGGACATGACTGAGTGACTTAGCAGCAGCAGCAGCAGCAACCTAATGAGGAGATCTGGAAAAGGCTGCTTTTTGCTGGAGGTTCTCTCTGGCTGCCGCAGACCCCACCCAGCTGCCCTCAGGCTCAGAGAGCAAGATCCCCTCCCTGCACACCTGTATAACCCATTCAGGAGCCTGTGACGAAGCCCTGATCTTCTTTTCCCAAGTGTGCTCGTTGGGGGGCTCTCTGAAAGGAGAGGGACCCAGGCGTCCTCATACTTCCAAATATCTGACTGCAAGCCTGTCTCTAATGCTCCTTTAGGGCTGTCTTCAAAGCTCCCAGGGCTTTCCTGGTGGTGCAGAGGTTAAAGCGTCTGCCTCCAATGCGGGAGACCCGGGTTCAATCCCTGGGTCGGGAAGATCCCCTGGAGAAGGAAATGGTAACCCACTCCAGTATTCTTGCATGGAGAATCCCATGGACGGAGAAGCCTGGTAGGCTACAGTCCACAGGGTCACAAGAGTTGGACACGACTGAGCGACTTCACCTTCAAAGCTCCCAAGAAATTAATCACAAGAGACTTCTACTCTAGGGAAATTCAGTTACATGTGGATTCCTCAGGGACTTGCCTGACATTATTGGTTATTCCTGGGTATCACTGGACATTGCTGGGAATCACTGGATAACCTATGTGATTATCAGGTGAGTCTCTGGTCCAAAGCTGGAGACCCCTCCCTCTCTCTGGGAACCATGACTTCTAGCCCCATGAAACCTAAAGTTGTGGAGATGGAGAATTCAGATTTCTTAAGTGGGCCACTGGGAGTGATGGTGAGCAGGGCCACTCCGCCTTCCACTTCTTGGTCCCCAACAATAACATATGATTGTTGTTAATTAAAGACATATGTCTTATCCTGGAGAATGGTACCTGATTCTTGCAGGTTTCATCTCTAAACTAGCACTTTCACTGTGCCCTCAAAAAAAGCCATTTCATTGCTTGATCAGGTCTATAGATTCTGTGTGTGATGATATTTAATGTATCCTTTGGTTGCATGCCCACTGCCAAACCTCCTTTTCTATAAAGTGAGTCCCAAAGTCAGAGGTAACATTCAGTGGACTTTGAGTGGATAATAAGTGACATATTACATGACTGTCGGTAGATTAAACATCTGTAGTCAACTGGTCAAAGCCTGGCAAATAGGATATATGTTGATTTCAGTCAAGAATTGCCACATCCAGGGTGAAAGGGATCCCCTTTGATCAATTTACCACCGAGTGGCTGGTTGGACTCCTTGAGGGAAGGGTTCAGCCCTGGTCTTTGTGCGTCAGATTAGACATTTGGCAGTGGCAATAACTAAGTTGGCTTTGGTGAGTAGGAACCCAAGTATGGAGAAGGCAGTGGCACCCCACTCCAGTGCTCTTGCCTGGAAAATCCCATAGATGGAGGAGCCTGGTAGGCTGCAGTCCATGGGGTTGCGAAGAGTCAGACATGACTGAGTGACTTCACTTTCACTTTTCACTTTCATGCATTGGAGAAGGCAGTGGCACCCCACTCCAGTGCTCTTACCTGGAAAATCCCATAGATGGAGGAGCCTGGTAGGCTGCAGTCCATGGGGTTGCGAAGAGTCAGACATGACTGAGTGACTTCACTTTCACTTTTCACTTTCATGCATTGGAGAAGGCAGTGGCACCCCACTCCAGTGCTCTTGCCTGGAGAATCTCAGGGACGGGGGAGCCTGGTGGGCTGCTGTCTATAGGGTCACACAGAGTCGGACACGACTGAAGTGACTTACTAGTAGTAGTAGTAGTAGTAGTAGTAGTAACCCAAGTATGCCCTCTATCACTGTCACAGTGGCTATTTTATTCATGAGCCCATCACACCAGGATTAGAGTAGCTAATGACGGAGGCTGGCTGATATCAACTGGCTCAGTTATTATGAATAGTTGGTTGTTTAGTTATCTATTTATTTCATGGTGTTTACTCTCTTATGGGCATTAATATGAAAAGATTTTCATCCATCAACATGCTCCTTTCTCAGATTTTTTTTTTTGTCTCTGATATTGCAAACATCTTGGTGTTACATCCCTGTCCATCCATGCCATTCACTGTTACTGAGGAGTCTAGAAAATTCTTACCTTGGCTGACTTCTCTTTCCATACACAGTTAATGATCAGATATACCACCTAAAGCTTTGCCCATTAGCAGGATTTCCCCTCCTGCTGCAGGCCACCACTTCATGTGACTGCAGCTCATTAGGAGTCCATTTTCAACTTGTACTCCAACACCAAGCCATCCGTAAATCAAGCTTGGCTCTTTCCTGCCTTCATCAGGTAGCCATAAGGGGCCTCCCATCTGGTCAGAGATGTTAGTTAAGGTCAAATACAACAGTGGTGGGTGGCACGGGCTTCTGTAGTTTTCACCTTCTGGCCCTGCCCATGCCTGACCCTGGATGTCCTATTTCTGTCTTGCAACTGATGGCTTGTGTGCCTGACCAACCTTGTGATTTGGGGATCTGATAGGCCCTCCATAATGGGGAGCTCTGGCTGCATGATCCCTTAGTATCATGATCAGATGATCCATCTCTGCCAGGGTCCAGCAGCTTGCAAGAAGTCCTCTTTCAAATTGTGTTTAGTTCTCTGCCATGGATGGCATGCCCGTGCTCCAAAAGCTTAGAGTTCTATATTATGATTTTCCTGTGGGGTTGCCGTATATTCTGCACAACATTCTTTTCGAGTATAAGATCCTCTGGGTCAACTAGATTAGGTGGCAGGCTGCTCGTACCACACTCTGAAGCTGCTGCATGTCCTTCCCTCTGAGCCCCGCTCACAGCTGGCAGCCTTCCATGTCACTTGTGTATTCTCAAATTAGGGATGTGCTCTTCTCCCCCAAACCCAAAGACTCTTATCATGCATGGCGCTTTCTTCTTGGTTGTGAGAGGTATACGATATAGTAGTATCTCTAAGGGGTGGGATGTCCTGGAATGCCCCTGATGGCTTGGTATTGACAGAAGGTTTTATATTCCATCCTCTCAAGATCTTTCTCACTAGCTAGTTTGCCTCTCTCCTCTCCCTCTTTAGCTAGTATTCTCATCCTTACTCCATCTCTACCTATCAGTAGGCTGATCTTTCTTCCCACAAAGTCTCCAATGTCCTTGCTATTCAGGGGATGCTCATCCAAGTGGATGAACACGACACTGTGGACATAGTGAACGTACATGTTCTGTAGACTGCTTAGAGGGTCCTGGTCTTTTCAGACTTTACTGAGAGGGCAGAAAGTATGCATCAACTAAGGCAAGACTATAAATGTATATTGCTGTCAGTTCCATTTGAATTGCTTCTAATTCTCCTTGTTGATAGAAACAGAAACGAGTTAATTCCTTATTAGGTCAATGCCCTTATACCATGCACCCAAAAGCTGTGTTTTCACCCAGAAGAGCTAACTAAGATCATTAAGCAAGGTGTTAATATGCTCTAGAAAGATATTACTTCTACTGTAATGGTTCCAACTGGGGCTATAACTTGGTGGAGTTTTGAGGATCAGCCAACCTGATTGCTCTGTTTTTTGTAGAAATCACACTGGAGAATTAAGTGAGGGTGTGATGGAGACCCCTACCTCATGTATGCTTTAGGTTTTAGGGGTGGCTTTACTCTTTGCCATTCCCACATAGAAAACCGCATCATTTGGCATTGACTGTCTTGGTCGGGGGCCTTCCCCACGGCAATAGCTCCTATTCTGTATAGTCCAAGGAGCACCTGTATGGGGGTTCTTCCAACTGCCAAGTGTGTCCCTTCCAATTATACAATCAGCAGTCAAGGAAATGGCCACAGGGTGGATCCATTGGTCCAGCAGACCTACTGTGAGCCAAGCCTGACTGGAGCTCCATTTATTAGCTGGCCTCCATATGCTCCCATTCTAACAGGGGCCATGATGACCCCAACATATCAATATCACCACTTTGGGCCCCCAAGTATTAATATCACCACAGACTTTCTGTCCAGCAGTCCTTAAATATCTGGGTGTTCCCCTTTCTCTAGTGTGTGGTTACTTGAATCATGATGGGAGTTACCTTTAGGGAAGGGCTGGGGAATAATCATTTCAACCTTTGCCATGCTGTTTTAGGGTCCTTTTCATAGGTCCTGGCCTCTCCTTCAGGCAATGGGCTCAGATCTAGAAACTGGGCAAGGAGTCATCCTTCTGTTGAGGCAACTGTGCTCAATCTCTTGATTGTTCATCCTTGATTCTCCTGTCTATAAACTTAGCAACGCCCTGCTGGCTGCTCGCACAGTGTGGGAAGCCTGGGAACTCTGTGCTCTACTAGTCAGCTCACAGCTCTCTGTCCTGGTTGCCTTGCTGACCTGCATGCTCATTATTATTAGACCCTCCTCTCTTCTAATCGTTACATATGACCAGCTGACTTTGATTCACTAGCCAAGCTAGCATCCCCATTGCTAACAGGGAGTGCAGTTTAAAGCAGCGATTCCCATCATGTCCTCTGGTCAGCAGAGAACAGCTGGTACTGATTTCTCAGTGATGCGGCTGCCCCTTGCATTAATGTATTCCTCATCGTTCTGGTGGCCCTCAGGTGGGGCAGGCCCTTCTAAGTTGTCCTCAGTTGGATCAAGAGAGGCCAGACACTTAAGTTCCTATCATGGTCACTGAATGCAGACTGCCCCTGGGAAGGAAGGGGCCCAGCCCTGAGAAAGACAGCTCTATTCCACTTTGGGCAGTTCTAGAAAGAACAGACAATTGGGGGCAGTCAACTGCTCGCACTCCAAGCAGCTTGGGAATAAGCCCTTCTTTGCTGAAGAGGGGTCTGGGGGGTACATCCCAGCCTTCACCATACCTAGGAGAGTTGCTTGAACATTCCCAGCTCTCTGAACTTTTTGTCCCTTCATCCACCATCTGCCATCACTGTTTGGGATTTCTACTTCACAAATTTGCAGGAAAATTTAGATCAAAATATTTCTAAAGACATTCAGATATTTGCAAATTGGCAATATAAGGCAATGGCACCCCACTCCAGTACTCTTGCCTGGAAAATCCCATGGATGGAGGAGCGTGGTAGGCTGCAGTCCACAGGGTTGTTAAGAATCAGACATGACTGAGGGACTTTACTTTCACTTTTCACTTTCATGTATTGGAAAAGGAAATGGCAACCCACTCCAGTGTTCTTGCCTAGAGTATCCCAGGGACGGGGGAGCCTGGTGTGCTGCTGTCTATGGGGTCGCACAGAGTCGGACACGACTGAAGCGACTTAGCAGCAGCAGCAGCAGCAAAGATTAATTAGCCAAGAAATTGTTTGATTCTTCCACTTTAACTCTTAGATTATCTGATGTCTAGCACATAAAGCATTCATGAACTAGAGCTTAGATATGTATGTTTTAGAGATCGTAGGCTTGAATCAGCAAACCAAAGAACTTCACAACAAATTGAGGCAGATTCCCACTTGAAAAGTGCTCAGGGCCCTGTGTAATTCTGGTCCTATAGGCTAGTATGGATTCCTTCTGCCTGCTCTCTGAAAGCAAGAAGCAAAAGGAGGACCTGGGCTGCCCTGGGGCTCCAAACAAGGGTGGAAAGGTGACTCTAGGTATCCAGGAATAGGGGCCCAGAGTTAACAAGGTGAGAATATGCTTCTGACCTGTTGAAGCCTCAGTATCGGGATGCAGTCACTCCGCTCAGACCAGGGGATGGTGTCAGAGTATAGGTGACAGGAGGTGCCCACGGACACATGGCTGGTGACGTTGCAGAGAGGCTCGAGAGGTCTGGGCAAGAATGAAAGGACCGTGGGTTCAAACGCTGAAAACCCAGGTCTGCTCTCAGTCCATAGGCAGCGTGACCTCTGGAATTGCTAAGCGTTTTCATGAGGCTGGTGTCTAAGTTGAGACTGGACTTTCAGCAGATGTTTATTTCACAGCGTGTCTTCTGGGTGAATTTTCTAGGGATTTTCAGTTTCTCCCCCAGCAAGTGTAAATTCCTCTGCTTGCCAAGTTTTGCTCCTTTCTAGACAACCCCTCACCCCTCAACCTCAAGTTATTTTTACTGCTCAACACCCTATTCTCTCATTGGCTGACTTCCTGCTAACACAACTCCCTCTTGTTACTTCAAGGCCTTTGCTCACTCTTTTTCTATTCTTTCCTTTACTCTATCCAATTTCCACCCTTCCTTTAAGCTCCATATAAAAATTTACCTTCTGTGTGAAAATTGTTCGACTTTCCCCAGCGATTCATCTTTCTCTTCTCTGCAATCCTATGGTAGCTAGAGGCACATCAATGGAAGCTGACAATGAAGTACCTTTTATTTAATAATGCTTGCAGAATGTTTCATGTATATTAACTCTTCTTACCCTAAACATACGGGCTTCTTACAGAAAGAGTCCAAATCTTCCTACATTTTTGGTAGGCACACACAGTTCTTGGTGAACACTGGCTGATGTAGCTGTTCTTTCCTTATCCTTCAGCCAGAATCATCGAAGCTAGTAGCCCGGCCCCATACATACCCCGAGGGCTGAGGATGTAGCAAAGTCCACATTTATCTCTTCTTCTGCCCAATCCAGAAAAGTTATATGCGTCACAAACCATGTCAACCT
Organism: Capricornis sumatraensis; assembly: GCF_032405125.1. Taxonomy (NCBI): domain Eukaryota; kingdom Metazoa; phylum Chordata; class Mammalia; order Artiodactyla; family Bovidae; genus Capricornis; species Capricornis sumatraensis. The sequence continues at coordinate 76,964,095 of NC_091082.1, forward strand.
TTAGGCAAGATCCTGAGTTGTCATTTGTTCCATCAGATGGTTTCAATTTGGAAATTTTTACTTTCTGCTTTGCACAGTGGTCTGACTATGCTACCAATGTACTTCACTTATGAAGACTGTCAGCTCCTGCTTTGTTCTCAGCCTTTTCATCTCATATCAAGTGTTCTTAAGCCCACTAATTGATCGCAATGTAATGGAGACTTTGATCGTGATGTTATGGAGAGTCCAAGAGAGCCAGGCTACTGAAGAGTCAGGTCACTACTCAGAGGGGAAACTGAGGCATGAACCCAGTAACACAGGCAAGGCCAGTATTGTAGGAAGTGCCTAGTGAGCACTTTGATTCTTGGGATGCTTGCCAAGACTTCAGATATCCAACTCCTGAAACTTGTTATCTTTCTGGAAAGATAAAGCCTGGAAAGGCTGAGATGCTGAAACACTGAAACTTTCTTCTCTAGTGAGGCAGTCAGGATATCTTGGGGAAAGTAACAACCTCAAACTGTCAATGGCTTAAAATAGCACAGGTTGATTTCTTGCTTACCTGCCAGCTAGAGATGGAGGGGTAGGGTGAGGAGTAGGTCTGCTCCACAGAGACCTCAGTCAGGATCACAGGCTGACAAGATGCTATTGATTCTGGTGCTGGTGTCTCACCAGGAGGTTCCGGTTTGCCTCTGTGTTTGCTGCCTTGAGTACAAGCAGTTCAATATTTTGGACTCTTGTGCTCATATTTCATTGGTCCAAATTACTCATGTGGATACACCTAACTTCAAAGAGTAGGGCTATGTCATCTTCTTTATACCTGGAAGGAGAGGAGAATGAGATGCTGGGACACTAGCAAAGCCTATCAAACAGAGTCAGAATTGACTCAAACTGGGTTTTCGATGGCTATACAGGCAGAGCTCATTTTATTGTGCTTTATATTATTGCACTTTGCAGACTGTGTTTTTTGCAAATGGAAATTTATGTCAGATTTGGTAGTTGCAGGTGGTAAAAAACCCGCCTGCCAGTGCAGGAGATGCAAGAGAGTTGGGTTCAATCCCTGGAGTAGGAAATGGCAACCCACTCCAGTAATCTTGCCTGGAAAATCCCACGGACAGAGGAGCCTGGCAGGCTATACAGCCCATGGGGTCGCAGAGAGTCAGATACAACTGAGCATGCACACACACATACACGAAGTTGTGGCAACCCTGCATCAGGCAAGTCTGTTGGTACCATTTTTCCAATAGCATTTGCTCACTTCTTATTTCTGTGTAACATTTATGCAATAATCCCAATATTTCAATGAAACTTTTTCATATTATGAGATTTGTTATGGGACTGTGATCAGTGATCCATGATGTTACTATAGTAATGTTTGGAACACCATTAATCTCTCCCATATGAGACAACTAACTTAACTGCTAATTGTTATATATGTTCTGACTGGTCCACCAATCAGCCATCCCCTCATCTCTCTCCCTCTCCTCAGGCCTTTCTATTCCCTAAGACACGGCAGTATTGGAATGAAGCCAGTTAATAGCCCTACACTGGCCTCTAAGTGTTCAAACAAAAGGAAGGGTCATATGTCTCTTATCTTAAATAAAAATCTAGAAATAAGATTAAACTTAGTGAGGAAGGCATGTCCAAAGCCAGGATAAGCTGAAAGCAAGTCCTGTTTTGCAAATCAGCCAAGTTGGGCATGCAAAGGAAAAGTCCTTAGTTCAGTTCAATTCAGTTGAGTCACTCAGTCATGTCCGACTCTTTGCGACCCCATGAATTGTAGCACGCTAGGCCTCCCTGTCCATCACCAACTCCTGGAGTTCACTCAGACTCACGTCCATCGACTCCGTGATGCCATCCAGCCATCTCATCCTCCGTCGTCCCCTTCTCCTCCTGCCCGCAATCCCTACCGGCATCAGAGTCTTTTCCAATGAGTCAATTCTTCGCATGAGGTGGCCAAAGTACTGGAGCTTCAGCTTTAGCATCATTCCTTCCAAAGAAATCCCAGGGTTGATCTCCTTTAGAATGGACTGGTTGGATCTCCTTGCAGTCGAAGGGACTCTCAAGAGTCTTCTCCAACACCACAGTTCAAACACATCAATTCTTCATCATACATGACCACAGGAAAAACCATAGCCTTGACTAGACGGACCTTAGTCAGCAATGTAATGTCTCTGCTTTTGAACATACTATCTAGGTTGGTCATAACTTTTCTTCCAAGGAGTAAGTGTCTTTTAATTTCATGGCTGCAATCACCATCTGCAGTGATTTTAGAGCCCGAAAAATTAAAGTCTGACACTGTTTCCACTGTTTCCCCATCTATTTCCCATGAAGTGACGGGACCGGATGCCATGATCTTCATTTTCTGAATGTTGAGCTTTAAGCCAACTTTTTCACTCTTCTCTTTCACTTTCATCAAGAGGCTTTTTAGTTCCTCTTCACTTTCTGCCATAAGGTATGCCTCTGCATATCTGAAGTTATTGATATTTCTCCCGGCGATCTTGATTCCAGCTTGTGTTTCTTCCAGTCCAGCGTTTCTCATGATGTACTCTGCATAGAAGTTAAATAAGCAGTATGACAATATACAGCCTTGACGTACTCCTTTTCCAATTTGGAACCAGTCTGTTGTTCCATGTCCAGTTCTAACTGTTGCTTCCTGACCTGCATACAGATTTCTCAAGAGGCAGGTTAGGTGGTCTGGTATTACCATCTCTTTCAGAATTTTCCACAGTTTATTGTGATCCACACAGTCAAAGGCTTTGGCATAGTCAAAGCAGAAATAGATGTTTTTCTGGAACTCTCTTGCTTTTTCCATGATCCAGCAGATGTTGGCAATTTGATCTCTGGTTCCTCTGCCTTTTCTAAAACCAGCTTGAACATCAGGAAGTTCACAGTTCACGTATTGCTGAAGCCTGGCTTGGAGAATTTTGAGCATGACTTTACTAGCATGTGAGATGAGTGCAATTGTGTGATAGTTTGAGCATTCTTTGGCATTGCCTTTCTTTGGAATTGGAATGAAAACTGACCTTTTCCAGTCCTGTGGCCACTGCTGACTTTTCCAAACTTGCTGGCATATTGAGTGCGGCACTTTCACAGCATCATCTTTCGGGATTTGAAATAGCTCCACTGGAATTCCATCACCTCCACCAGCTTTGTTCGTAGTGCTACTTCAGTGAACACATCAATGCTAAGAAAGCAAAACAGCCTTATATGGAGGAAGTTTTAGTGGTCTTGATAGAAGGTCTAGTCAGCCACAACATTTGCTTATAAAGTTGAATCCAGAGCAAGGCTCTAATTCTCTCCAATTCTACAAAGTTGAGAGAGGTGAGGGAGCTGCAGAGGGAAAGTTTAAAGTTAGGAGAAGTTGGTTCGTGAGGTTTCAGGAAAGCTGCTATTTCCAGAAAGTGCTAAGTGAAGCAGCAAGTGCTGATATAGAAGGCTCAATGAGTTATCCAGAAGAGCTAACAAAGATCATCAAGGGGGCTACCAATTTTTCTATGTCTTCTTTTGGAAGAAAACTCCACCTAGGACTTCCATAGTTACAGAGGAGAAGTCAATGCTTGGCTTCAAAAAGCCCAGCTGATACTCTGGTCTGCAGCTATTGTAGCTGGTGACCTGAAGTCATTGTTCATTTCCCATTCTGAAATTCTGGGGCCCTTGAGAATCATGCTGATCTACTCTGCCTATGCTCTATAAGGGGAGCAACAGAGTCTAGATGACACCACATCTGCTGACAGCATGGTTTAATGGAAAGCTTAAGCCCACTCCTGAGACCCCTTGCTCAGAACAAAAGATGGATGTCTGATGGAGACATACTCTGCAAGATGCTATAGAAAAATCCGAACACATTTTTTTGGTCAACCACCCCAAACTTCATCAACCACCATTCTGATCAGTTACCAGCTGTCAGCATGGAGGCAAGACCCTCCACCAGCAAAAAGATTGATTTGCTACAGGCTCAGATGATAGTTAGCAATTAGGTATTCTTAATTAAGGTATCTACATTGCTTTTTAGACATAATGCTATTGTGTGCTTCATAGACCACAGTATATATAAGTGTAACTTTGTGTGCACTGGGAAATTTAAAAATTGGTGTGTTATTTTATGGCAGTATTTGCTTTATTGTGGTGGTCTGGAACTGAGCTCACAATATCTTTGAGATACACTTTATGGCATTGCATGAGCTTGGTAGGAAGTGAGTTGTTGTCTGGTACTAGGACGAATAAAGTAGAAGGAAGAGCTAGCAGTCAAATCCACAGGATCAAAAAGTCTTCTATAAAGTAAAAAATGTTCTGAAATATAACCACAACTTAGAGTCTAGAACTACAATTCATCTTTGAGTGGGTCAACGCTAGCTTCTGGACATATGTCTTCTAATTCATTAAGTGGTACCACCCTTGTATATGAGAACAATATAAGGCTAACCCAACTACCAGCAGAATTGGCTCTTTTTTTTTTCCCCAGTAAAAAAGATGTGTTTCCACAATGAATTATCATGCCCTTTCTCCTTGTTCTCATTATGAAAATCACATTGTGTATGAGCTGGTTGTCTCTGCCTGGAGTTGTGGCCCATGACTATAAAAAAGCCCTATAACTGGTCAGGGAATTGAGCCATCTTCTTTGATTTTATTATCATCATGCCTTGACTGACCTACTCAGTCATTGCATTCCAGGAGACTATAGGAGTAACTTTAGTTTTCAAAAAAATGAAATACAACTAATTAGATATAACTCAACTTATACTCTAAAAAATTCCTAAATAATTATATGTGCACATAAACTCATATACAGAGACACAAATCTTACAAATTCACTACCTTTCAGAACAAGGAATTTGTAATTAACAATTTAAGACCCACTTTGAAGAACCTCTATGATGCCATAGAGTAACAAGATTCATTTCAATTGAAAAGTCAACTGTGGAAATATCTCTGGCATAGATCCCTCAGTGGACACTCAAAAGAAGTGTTCTGTTTATAGGCAGGGCTTCGAGTGTGAAGACTAACCATAGGGAAGGGTTTCAAAGTGAGGAATAAGAATGGGGGATTACAGCTGCAGATGATTTAAGCTGGCTTAGAGTTGAGAGTCTTTTAAGAAGGTACACCCTGTATACTCCAGCACATCTGTCGTAAGGTGATGGTCCTAAAACTTTAGTCACCTCTCAGACTGGAAACCACATTGACAGCAATTCTTGTTAGACTGAGCCCTGCAAGACTGGAGGAAGCTTAGAAATTGCTTATGGATGTTCATGCTGTGGTTATTTGCCTGGAGAAGCACTCCCTTCTTAACAACCAGCCGTCGTACGCTTTTCTTGGCTCCAGGTGAAGAGGTGACTTCCCTCTTTGATTCAGTGTTCATAATTGGGCTGTCTGTTAGCAGAGGTGGTGAGAAAACAATGCTAATGAGGTCAAGGGTTCAATGCCCACGTGGGTCAGTTAGCTTTCTTTTGTTCTCTGGCCAAAAGTCTACGTCCTTTCACTGTGTCCAGCTACTGTGATGACAACAGAGATTGGGAGAGAGTAAGAGAATGTGGATGAGCCTCTAATTCTACTCTTCCTATAGTGGAAAACAATTCCAAATCATGTCCTTTTGCAGCAAAGTAATCTTCAAGGTTGAAGGACTGCCCCTTAAGAAGCAGTAAGGAAAATGAAAGATATAGTTTCACAGTGGTGATAAAGAGGTTGAAACTACAGGATCAGAGCTCACAGGGGCAGCATTGCTTGGTCATTTATACTAATAAGAAGATAGCAGTTGTAAAGATGATGATTATTCACAGCCAATTTTCAATTTCTTATTAGCCAAAGTTTCAACATTTCTAGACATCTGTGTGGGAATTCCCTGGTGGCTCAGTGGTAAAGAATTTTCCTGCCAATGCAAGGAGACATGGCTTTGATCCCTGGGTCCGGAAGATCCCCCAGAGAAGGAAATGGCAATCCACTTCGGTATTCTTGCCTGGGAAATCCCATGGACAGAGGAGCTTGGCGGGCTACAGTCCATGGGGTCATGAAAGAGCCAGATATGACTTAGCAACTAAACAGCATCAGTGTAAGGAGTAAAGTGAGTTGGTTTGAGTTTCATATCTTTTTTTTTTTCCTCAGCCACTATCCGTTGAAGATTCTAATGAACAATGAAACACCCTTAGATAGAAAGAGAAGAGAAGAGAGAAGGCCAAAGTAATCCCACAAACAAGGCTCAGCCCTGGAGTGTCTCAGATCTGGCTTCTTAATCATGATTCATAATTCCTCATGCTATGTCCTGTTTTCTCAGGATTGCTATATCTTCTGTAAAGTTATGTAGCAATATAAATCAAAGTAGGCACTAACCAACCATGGTGGAAAAACTATTGGCTTCTACATTGGCCTTCTGACTGCTTAGCTTTGTGTATGGGTATATGTCTGTGTGTGTGTCTGTGAGTGCACTTGCACTCACATACATGGAGAAGCTTCTTATCTGCTTTGAACCTCAGATTTCTTGCTTGTAAAATGGGGATATTAAAGTTTATCTCATAGATCTGTTGGAAGATTAGATGACCAAAGAAGAAATCTTGGCAAATCTAGTGTGGTACCTGGAATATTATATTTTCCCTAATGACTAGAGTTCCATTGATCAACATTGCATATATTTATTGTAGTTGGTTGTGTATATTAGTTCATTCCTTTTCATGGCTGAGCAGTATTCCATTGTGTGAAAGTAAGACAGTTTGCCAGTTCATTTGCTGAAGGATATTTGTATTGTTTCTAGTTTTCAAAGATTATGAATAACTGTGCTCCAAATATTCACATAGGTTTTCATTTCTCTAGGAGTGGGTTTGCTGGATCATATGGTAAGCATATGTTTACCTTTATAAGAAACTACCAAAATTTTCCAGAGTGGATGTACATTCTTGCACTCCCATCAGCAATGTATAGGAGTTCCAGTTGCTCCACACCCTTGATAGCACTTGGTATTGTCATGATTTTTTAATTGTTATTTTAGCCATTCTAATAGGAACATAATGATATTTCTTTGTGGTTTTAATGCTCATTTCCCTAATGGCTAATGATGGTAAGTATTTTTTCATATGCTTATTTAGCATTACATTTTTTCTTTGGAGAAGTATCTGTTAGATCTTTTGCTCAGCTACTTAACCGGGTGATTTATTTTCTTACCATTGAATTTTGAGAGTTCTTTATATATATGGATATAAGTCCTGTATTAGATATGTGATTTGCAAATATTTTTTCTTACTCTGTAGCTTGTCTTTCTGGAGAAGGCAATGGCACCCCACTCCAGTACTTTTGCCTGGAAAATCCCATGGATGGAGGAGCCTGGTAGGCTGCAGTTCATGGAGTTGCAAAGAGTCGGACACGACTGAGCAACTTCTTTCAGTTTTCACTTTCCTGCACTGGAGAAGGAAATGGCAACCCACTCCAGTGTTCTTGCCTGGAGAATCCCAGGGATGGCGGAGTCTGGTGGGCTGCCATCTCTGGGGTCGCACAGGGTCAGACATGACTGAAGCGACTTAGCAGCAGCAGCAGCAGCAGCTTGTCTTTCTCTTAATAATAGGGTTGTAACAGGGACTGATGAGTCTATACACTAAGCTCTTTAAAAACTAAATAGATTTGGCTCTTCCTATCAGTTGGGAGAAGGCAATATGAAAAAAAGTTTGATTTGAGATGCAGACAAACCTGGGTTTGAATCCTGTTATTTTCCTCATCTGTAAAGGGTAGACCATAGTACTTAGCACATAGGGTTGCTGGGAGAATTAAATGAGATAATATGTATCAAGGGCTTAGCCTAGTGCCGGGATGTTGTAAATGTTCAGTAAGTATAAAGATCATATTCTTATTACAAAACTCTCACCTCCAAACCTTTGCATAATCTGCTCCCTCTGCTTGGACTATCCTTACCCCTTGCTCCCTTGTTTTCTTCCCGCTTAAATTGACTCCTATTCAGGGGATTTTGCTGGACATCACCGGTTTGGACCTGATACCCCTTTTTGCTCCTATGGTACCCTTTAATCACCTTCCTTCACTCTGTATTTTAAGCATAATAAGCTGTGAGTAACTCTAGGGCTGGGCCAATGTCTTTATCATCTAAAATTATTCCAGGTCGCGTTTGGTGAATGAATGAATAAATAAATGAATGAGTTCATCTCATGCTTTGTCTGGGAGTTCCAATTAAACATCCCTTAGAGTATTGCCAAACTCAGTCCCTTTAAGACAGCCTTAAACATCCCAAATGGATGTCTATGACTTAACACCAGGACCAGGCTTACAATCAGCCAAACAGACACTGCATCTTTGACAAGTTGGATGCCTACTGGAGAAACTTGAATGCTTTGCATCTATTTACTTTTACCACATGCCATAAAAATTAAAAATACATTGTGCCACAAGTGCAGTGTTTAGTATCTCACTTTAATTACATTCAAGTGTGTTGCTAAATAGTCTTGAGAAAACCTTAATGACCAGCTGTTCTACCCTTTTCCCATATGTCAGAAATGGTTTCTGAAATCACATTCTGGGACAGTAAGGTTGTATAATTAGACAGTGTATAGTTAACACTTCTAGATTTTCCGCTTAAACTGTGGACCCTTTACACTAACATATTGTGCAATTCTGCCGGTTTGGCGCAATACAATTAAATGACATGCCAAACAGCAACGGAGATATGCAAACTCTATCAGACTTGTTATCACCGCATCATTATTTCCTCATATCTTTTTCATCGTCGGGATGGCATGCTTTTGTGTGTGTGTGTGTACTATGCAATATTCAGCATGTTTGGCTGACAAATAAACTTAGTAAAGGGGGCTGTAAATTTTTAATATTCCCTTCATAATGCCATTTATCTCACTAGAATTAGATGTGAGAGTAGCTTTTGCATCCTTTCGAACAAAGAGCTATCACTCAGATACAGAGCAACCATTTAAAGAAACAAAACTAAAATTCCAAGGTGGTAATAGAAGCCAGCATTTTACTCTGCTTTTGGTAGGGAAGTGGGGATTTTCACCTACCCCCAAACTGAGTTTAGGAGGTAAAAAAAGTTGAATTTAGACAGTAGGTTGTTGTGAAAATAAGTCATTAGTTACTTTCAGTTGCTTGACTCTCAGTTTAATGAGTTGTTTTGGAACCGTAATAGCTCATTTGATTAAATTTGTTTAATTGTTTGGTTTTTGAGTATAGACATGAGGCTGAAATAGAAATATAAAATGAGGAAATGGGAAATTCTATCAACTATTAATATTCTTTGGCTCTCCCTTTCCTTCTCCCTCAAAAGAAAATCTCCTTGACATTGTCCCAAATCTCAAGAAAAAAACAGAACTCTGATTTCTGATTGAGAGTTGCCCAGATAAATATAGTAAGACCAAGTCACAGCTGAAGCTTTCCCGAGTCCTAAAGCAGCAAATTCATTTTTGAAAAAGGCTGAGAGAGCTTCACCATTCTAAGAAAGATTTACACCATTTTTTTTCTTCTAAGCTTGAATTTCCAATGACTTATTTAGATGTAAGCACTGACAGCTGTAATCATGCTTTAAATCTTGCTTTGTATCCTTAGTTATAATGTTGTTCAATTAATATTCAGAATAATGGAAGTGATGTGCCGTTTTGAAAAAGACTTGAATACAGTCCAATGCTTTGGGAAACTGACTCTCGAGAGGATTAATCAGCATTTAAAACTTGCATTAATAAAAATCTGATCTTCCGCCATGCGGCATGCATAATACTTTTCATTTTAAACATTTTAGTTTAATAATGTGGCATCCTCTGTCCTGATTTTAAAAATGATTTTAAAATTGAGCTCCTTCAGATCAATTTTGTCTTGACCCTTGTACATAATTGGACACTTGCAATTTAAAAATACAAGGATGCTCTTTTGCGTGGTGTGCTAAACTGTGTTTCCATTATTAAAGATAAGGGCAATAGTGGACTACGAGTTAGTACTTAACATTTCAGATTTTTCCCCTCCATTTATATGGAAAGAGTTTTCAATCTTTCTTCAGAGTTAAATTATCCAAACCCAGTCCTTGAGAGAAAAAGAGCTGAAAACTACATTTTAATAACAAAAAATGATCAGTGGGAATAGGATCTTTTGCTGTAAATGGTATATATCAAACAATCGATGATTAGCGGTCTCTTTTTGTTTTTAAATCAGCATAAGTAACCCTGAGTTATTTACGTGTAAACAAAGATTCAGGTTCTAAAGCTAAAATAAAATGACACGATGGAAAATGAACTGGGAGATGGTGGATGCAGGGCTCTGTTTGGCTTATAGCTAAATGGGAATGAAATCAATTTTGGTAACAGGGAAGAAAGATGATTTTGAGAGCAGAATAGAAAAAAAAAATTGCTGTTTTATCCTAGTAAAGTGATCGGATGCTTTATGACCAGAAGTGAAGTCAAGTCAGCACGTGCTCTGTGGGTTTTCTCTCTCCTTAGACCGGAGGCTTGCTTACCGGCCCAGGACCCACTGCTTTTCCTCTGCTGAGACCACGTTACACACTACTGACCATGGTGCTAAATGTGACCTGGAAGGATCTTTTCTTCCCTTTGCAGGATTTTAGGAAAATATGTTGGTTTCCATGATAAAGCAGTGGGCACCTCTGTGCAAATTCATATTGCTGCTGGGCCATATTAGGATTTTGTAGCAGGTGCAGCAAATGGTCAATGAATGCTCATTGGAAGACTCTCTTTAAAAGCCCCAGTAAAGTGCCTGCCTGCCTGCTGTGGTTGCACGGGTTTCTGCTCAGAACTTTACTCACCTGATCTTCCTTCCCAGCAGAGGTTTCTCTGCTTTGGCAGCTTCTTTGAGTCCCATGACTGCTCTGAGATGAGAGTGAGGGGGTGTACAGAGAGTGATGGAGACCCTCAGAAAAGTGGGGGGCAGCTGCCCTGCTGAAGGAGCTGAAGGTTCCACACTGGGGGGAAATGGGTGTCAGGGCCCTTGGCTTCTGAGTCCAGGGGCTGAACACAGGCAGGGCAAATAGTCAAAAGAACAAGAGCATTTCTTTAAGACTCCACTGAAGACTTGGAGAAGGCAATGGCACCCCACTCCAGTACTCTTGCCTGGAAAATCTCATGGACAGAGGAGCCTGGTGGGCTTCCGTCTATGGGGTCGCACAGAGTTGGACATGACTGAAACAATTTAACAGCAGCAGGAGCTACTGAAGACTTCCTGGTAGTTCAGTGGATAAGACTCTGCACTTCCCCTGCCGGGGTCCTGGGTTCAATTCCTGCTCAGGGAACTAAGATCCCACATGCTGTGTGGCACAGCAAATGAAAAAAAAAGATACCAGTGAAGTGCTTGCATCATACCAACAGCAAAGGGCGTGTTATATTAATGAGGGTATTAAAAACATAAAGCTTGAAAAACACTGAAGCCTGTGCCTGACAGAAGCGTTGGTAGCAAAAGCGTTTTCATCTGCAAACTGACTACATTTGTGGAGGTGGTTGGGTCTGGGTTTGAAAGGAGAGAAAACAGGGACCACAGCCTCTGTCCTTCTCATAGGGAAGAGTCTTGGGTTTGAAAATTCTCTTTCTTGGCGTACTGAAAAGGTTTTTGCCAGTTGGTTTACTTGTTTTCCTTGCTTTGTAACATTTTTCTCCACCTGTGGCTGCTGGGGAGGTAGGCAACAGAGCTGGGCCCTGGGCCCAAGTGGGTACCCTGCCCTCTACTAAGGGGGAGGGGGAGGGCCTGCTCCCCGAATGCAATTCTCCAGCCTCCTGGCATTTGGGAAATTTGTTTAACCTCCTGGGGAAAGATTCCACCACCCCTGTTTTGGGGGCAAATTACGAACATTTTGACAGCCTCAAGGCCTACTCTATTTAGCCCAGTATATCCTTTCTAAAACTCAAATAAGATTAGGTCAGTGCCTTGCTTTAAAATGTAAACAAACGATTTCCCCATGCCTATTAAAAGAAATCCCAAGCCTTTAACATTACCAACTCTGCCTTCGCTCTCTGACCCCAGACCAGCCCCCGGGCTATATCTTCTCCTTTTCTTCCACTATTTTCAGACACCTTGGTCTCATGTCAGAGTAGCCTTGACATCACTCCTTGAACAGAAGTGCTTTTGCTCTCCCTGTTTCCTTGCTCCAAGAACATCCCCTCCTTTGCCCTTTGCCTGCATGGAGAGCTCCTACTCATCTTTCAGTGCCCAACTCAAATGCCCTCCTCTCTGGGGCTTCCCCTGAACTCCCTGGTGCTTTCTCCTCCATCCTCCACCCTGTCCCCCTCAAGAAGAGTGGGGATCATCACTCCTCTAGCTGTGGCTCCTCGGCTATGGCAACTATCACTCCATCTACAGGTGTTTTTTGTTATTTCTCCCACAGAATTGTGTGTTATGCAAGAGTTAGAACATTAACTCCAAAGTCGCTGGGACTTCCCGGGTGGCTCAGTGGTGAAGAATCTGCCTGCTAGTGCAGAGAAGCAGGAGATGCAGGTTTGACCCCTGGGCCAGGAATATTCCTGGAGGAGGGCATGGCAACATGATACAGAGTTTAAACAAAGCAATGAAAGTGAAAGTTGCTCAGCTGTGTCAGACCCTTTGCGACCCTATGGACTGTAGCCCGCCAAGCTCCTCTGTCCGTGACATTCTTCAGACAAGAATACTAAAGTGGGTTGCCATTCCTTTCTCCAGGGGATCTTCCAGACCCAGGGATCCAACCTGGGTGTCCTGCATTGCAGGCAGATTCTTTACCATCTGAGTCAACAGATAAATCCCATGGGTAGAGGAGCCAGGCAGGCTATAGTCTATGAGGTGCAAAAGAGTCAGACATGATATTAACGACTAAACGACAACAATACTTTTGTTAAGTGAATAAGTGAATGGGCAAGTTCAAGAGTCTGAGATTGCAGATGTAACTAGAGTCCTCTGAAAATCACAGTACGTGACAAGTGCCTTTTCAGGCCCCAGACATTTGCCCTATACTTTCTAGTAAGATTTCTTTCTTCTAATTTCAAGCTTACCTATAAAAATATAAATGCTATTGATTCTCTGTGGATCTGAAAATTTTTTTAAATTTCCAAGGGTGTCAAATGAAGCGTACCTTGGTCTGCATAAACACGGTCATCTTCTCGCTGCTTGGGACTTGCAGGGGGAAAAAAAAACTCATCATGAGAAATGGTGCAGATGGTATATTTGGCATCACCAGCCCGCGTCGATCAGAGATGCATTTATTTACATGACTTTGTTTGCATTGTGACCATTTATCTGGGTCCTTGCTCACATTTAACCTTTTGGAGGATCGGCAGGGACTGAGCCATTTTGCCCTTGGGATCAGATGAAGCGAGCCCCCTGTAAGGGCTGATGTTTGCCTTTCTTCCTACCTGCAAAGCATGCATTTCTTACAGTCTCAGAAAACATTTGGTTATGTTATCTCGTGGGTCCAGGAGGAGTGTGGCGTGAGCCAAATTTAAGAGCCATTGCCAAACGCCATGGTTCGCATTATGTAGACAGCGTGCCAGTGGAACTGGCGCTTCTCGTTGTAGATTGGAGCTCTTGCCTCAGAGGCAAAGGATCCCCATTAGTCGTTTCCAACTGGGATCATGCCCTTTTCCTTCACTTTTGAGATATCTTTGTGTGAGTGTTCAAACCATGGCTTACAGGCACAGCTGATAGACCACTGTGACTGAGCTCTTCCAGGCTGGGATGGTGAGCCCCCTAAAGGGCACCAAAATGGTCTCAGCCCCCAAGGGTGACTTGGAGATGCTGAGAAACAGCATGGTGCCTTGGAAAGGGTCTTAGAAAGCTGGGTTCTGGGTCTGTAAAATGGGGACAATTTACTTACTTTTTCTGAGCTTTGGTTTCCTCATCTTTCAATAGGAATAGTCAGAGTTATTGTCATAACAATTGACCTAATTCATACAAAGCATTTGGTGTAGTAACAGACACCAAGTCAGCCCTCAATAAAAGTTTTTATTATTAATATTGTCATGATTATTGATATGTCTTGCTTGGTGGCTGTGAAGATTAAATAACTGATTTTGAAGGGCTCTGTGGATTTGCAGAGCTCAGCAGATGTGAGGAATGCTTGCTTCAGCAGGGGGGAAGGGTAATTGCTTATAAAGGCTCTGTCAAAACATGTTTCACCATGATTCTCCGGCCAAGAGTCCCCAATATTTTTTAAATAAGAAGCTACTGAGTCAGACAGAGAAAGACAAACACTGTACGACATCATTTATATGTGGAATCTAAAAAAAAACTAGTGAATAAAACAGAAAGAAGCAGACTCACAGTCAATAGAAAACAAACTAGTGGTTCCCAGAGGGAGAAGGAAGAAGGAGGGGTAACTTAAGGGGAGGGATAAAAGGGTTGTTATGGGATTATAGGAAATCTTTTTTTTTTTCATTTAAAAACACTTTTTTATTGTATGTTTCAGGTTTTCAGCATTAAAATTTAACATCTGTATGTACTACAAAGTGATTATCACCTGAAGTCCAGCTACCAAACCATTTTAACCTTCATGTTAAAGAAAAGGAACTCTCCTAAAGTGCTTTGAAGCACAAGAAAAGTTATTTTCAACCTACTGAGTAGCAGAAGGAGTAGTGGTCGATGATACAACTTGCTAATTCTTTTTCATAATTAATTTCTGCCAATGGGTAATGAAGTTAGAAATGGGTATTTGTTGTGAGTTTCTGTCTGTTTTCACTTTATAGTATTGGGGAAGGGTCCTATAGACAGAATTGTTGAAAGTCTTATGTTGAAACCCTAATCCCCCAATGTGACTATATTTGGAATAAGAAAGCAATTAAAATGAAGTAAAATCATAAGGGTGGATGGAGCCCTGATCCATCCAAGGGGATTAGCGTCCTAATAAGACCATATGAGAGAGCCCATGCCCTTTCTTCTCCGTGTGAGAACATGGCATGAGGCAGACATCTACTAGCCCAGAGAGAGCTCAGCAGAAACCAGCACCTTGACCTTGGACTGCCCAGCCTCCAACCTCTGAGAATATAAACTCCTGTTTTTAAGCCACACAGGGCATGGTATTTTGTTATGGCAGCCCCCGCAGACTACGATACGGGCAGGGGCGCTGAGGATAAGGCGCCTTGAACATCTACCCGCTCAGTCTCTTGTAAAACGTGCTCAGGTAAGTCTGTCAAGTCAGAGACTGTTTATAAAACGTTGTCTCTCTGTATGGTACTGAGACGTTATCCCCCAATGATGCATCTGAGTCCCAGGGTTTGTATTTGGGGAACCAACATTCATCTTGAAAAGTCTGTAACATTTTTGGGGATGAAAAGTTTGGTATGAAAAGCAGCACTTTGAAAGCAGAGGGTGAATAAAAATGAGAGGAAGAAAGCAAAGAATGAGGGGGAAAACAGGCTTATATTGGCCTATACAGAACAGAACACTTAGACCAACTGTAGTACTAAATGTTTCCTTTAAAAAAGAAATAGTCTCCTAAAACTAACTCTAAATGGAGTCATATAAACCCAAATACTAGAATCAGGGGAATTTTCCAGTGAGGGGGAACATTTTGGTATATTAGTAGTTTAGTTTTCTTGTAAGGAAATAAAAAGGAAATTAATTCAGTGATTTGTTCAGAATAGTTACAAAAATGCACAGTCTCAGAGATCAGTGGGGAATACAGTTCCTGCTGGAGGCAGCAGTTGTCCGGTCTCCTAGATGAGATAAGTTATTTTATTTGTGTTGAGGTGGAGGAGAGGAAGGGGCAGTTTTTTGGTTTCTTTTCCCTTGTCCTGGAAAAGGTGCAGACTTTCATGGAATATATCTCATGCTTTCTTGCCTTATTCTTTCTCTTTTCTTTTATCCTTGTTCATATTTGCTTGAATTTTACCACTTTTATCATGATATAACTGACATATTGTATAAGTTTAAGGTGTACATGTGATGGTTTGATATCGGTATATTTCAGAATGATTATAACAATAAAGTTGATTAATACATCCATCGCCTCACAGTTACCTTTTATGCACGTGTGTGTGTGTGTCTGTGTCTGTGTGTGTCTGTGTAGAACTTTAAAGATTTATTCTTTGCAACTTTCATGTATATAACAATAATATATATAACTTTCATGTATATAACAATACTGTTAACTATTGTCACCCTCCTGTACATTAGATCCCCAGAAATCATTCATTTCAAAACTGGAAGTTTGTACCCTTTGACCACCTTCATCCATTCCAGTCCACCCCCCTCAACCCCTGGGCAACCGCCAAACTACTCTGTTTCCGTGAGTTTGCTTTTTAGATTCCACATATAAGTGAGATCACCTATTAATAGTATTATCTTTGTCTGACTTATTTCACTCAACATAATACCCTCAAGGTTCACATCCATGCTGTCACAAATGTCAAGATTTCCTTTCTGTTATGGCTGAATAATATTCCTGTATGTGTGTGTCTCTATATCTGTCTATCTATCTGTATCACATTTTTTAAATTCATTCATCCATTTACAAACAACTTGGGTTGCTTTCATACCTTGGCTTTTGTGAATAACACTGCTTTGAACATGGAATGCAGGTATCTATTCAAGATAGTGATTTCATTTCCTTTGGATATATACCTGAAATTGAAGTTGCTGGATCATATGACAGTTTTATTTCTAATTTTCTGAGGAAAATTTGTACTCTTTTCCATAGTGACTGCACTAGTTTACACTCCTAGCAACAGTGTACAAGGATTCCCTTTCCCCCCTATCCTTGTGAGCCTTATATCTTGTATTTTTGATGATAGCCATTCTAACAGGTGTGAGGTAATATCTCATTGTGGATTTTATTTGCATTTCCCTGATGATTAGTGATGTCGTGTACCTTTCAATGTGCCAGTTGGCCATTTGAATGGCTTCTTTGGGAAAATCTATATTCAGGTCTTTTGCCTACATTTAATTGGGTTATTTGGGGGTTTTGCTTTGGTTTGGGGTTGGGTTTTTTTTTTTGCTGTTAAGTTTTATGAGCTTCTACTATACTTTGGATATTAACCCCTTATCAGATATATAGTTTGCAAATATTTCTCCCATTCTGTAGGCTACCTTTTCATCTTACTAATTCTTTTGCTGTGCAGAGGCTTTTTAGTTTGATATAGTCCTACTTGTTTATTTTTGCTTTTGTTGCTTGTACTTTAAGTATCAAATCCAAACAAACACACAGACAAAAAACATTATCGTCCAAACCAGTGTCAAGGAGCTTACCCCCATGGTTTCATCTAGGACTTTTGTAGTTTCTGGTAGTACAGTTAAGTCATAATCCATTTCAAGTTTATTTTTGTGAGTAGTGTAAGATACGGGTCCAGTTTCATTATTGAAGAGACTATCTTATCCTCTGAATATTCTTGGTTCCCGTAACAAATACTGGTTGACCACATATGAATGGTGCATTTGGGGGTTCTCAATTCTGTTCCATTGGTCTACTGTTTTTATGCCAGTACCATACTATTTTGATTACTATAACCTTGTAAAATAGTTTGAAATCAGTAAGTGTGAAGCATCCAGCTTTTGTTCTTCTTTCTCAAGGTTGCTTTGGTTATTCAGAGTCTCTCATGTGGTTCCAAATTACAAGGTTTTTTTTCCCCTATTTTTCAAAAGACAGATTTCAGGGTTTTTTATTTCTATTTTTGAAAATTTTCCTGTTTTTTTTTAGTTCTATTTTTTAAAAGACATAAAAATCTTGGTACAGATTACTTTCCATCTGTAGATTGCTTTCAGTAGTATGAACATTTTATCAGTATTAATTCTCTCAGTCCAAGAACATGAACTATCTTTTTATTTATTTTTATTTTCAATTTCTTACATCAATGTTTTATACTTTTCAGTGTACAGATCTTTCACCTTCAGTTCAGTTCAGTTCAGTCACCCAGTCATGTCTGACTCCTTGCGACCCCATGAATCGCAGCACGCCAGGCCCCCCTGTCCATCACCAACTCCCGGAGTTCACTCAGACTCACGTCCATTGAGTTGATGATGCCATCCAGCCATCTCATCCTCTGTCGTCCCCTTCTCCTCCTGCCCCCAATCCCTCCCAGCATCAGAGTCTTTTCCAATGAGTCAACTCTTCGCATGAGGTGGCCAAAGTATGGTTAAATTTACTCCTAAGTATTTTTATCCTTTTTGATTCTATTATAGGTGGGATTGTTTTCTTTCTTTTTCACGTAGTTTGTTGTTAATATATAGAAATGTAACTAATTTTTGCATGTTGATTTTGTTGGCTAAGAAAGGAAATTAGAGTTGCTAACAGGCAAGCTTGAAACATTCAAGGAGAAACAGAAAAACCAAGACTATTTGTGAAACATGCTGCTAAGAAGGCTCAGAGGGCTATCTGTGTAGTTCTGGCCATGGAGGTGAGGAGGTCAAGGAAGGTTGTGAGCAAGTTTTATGCATCCCAGGCTCACATGAACTCTGTACTCATGGGGATGAAGAAAAAGTTAGCAGTCTTACAAGTGACTGGTTCTTGCAGAAGAGCACAGAAGTGATGAAGGCTATTCAGATTCTTGTTCAGTTCAGTTCAGTTCAGTCGCTCAGTCGTGTCCAACTCTTTGTGACCCCATGAATCGCAGCACGCCAGGCCTCGCTGTCCATCACCAACTCCCGGAGTTCACCCAGACTCACGTCCATCAAGTCGGTGATGCCATCCAGCCATCTTGTCCTCTGTCGTCCCCTTCTCCTCCTGCCCCCAATCCCTCCGAGCATCAGAGTCTTTTCCAGTGAGTCAACTCTTCGCATGAGGTGGCCAAAGCACTGGAGTTTCAGCTTTAGCATCATTCCTTCCAAATAAATCCTAGGACTGATCTACCTCAGAATGGATTGGTTGGATCTCCTTGCAGTCCGAGGGACTCTCAAGAGTCTTCTCCAATACCACAGTTCAAAAGCATCAAATCTTCAGCACTCTGCCTTCTTCACAGTCCAACTCTCACATCCATACATGACCACAGGAAAAACCATTGCCTTGACTAGACGGACCTTAGTCGGCAAAGTAATGTCTCTACTTTTGAATATACTATCTAGGTTGGTCATAACTTTTCTGCAAGGAGTAAGCGTCTTTTAATTTCATGGCTGCAATCACCATCTGCAGTGATTTTGGAGCCCCCGAAAATAAAGTCTGACATTGTTTCCACTGTTTCCCCATCTATTTCCCATGAAGTGATGGGACCAGATGCCATGATCTTCGTTTTCTGAATGTTGAGCTTTAAGCCAACTTTTTCACTCTCCTCTCTCACTTTCATCAAGAGGCTTTTTAGTTCCTCTTCACTTTCTGCCATAAGAGTGGTGTCATCTGCATATCTGAGGTTATTGATATTTCTCCCGGCAATCTTGATTCCAGCTTGTGTTTCTTCCAGTCCAGTGTTTCTCATGATGTACTCTGCATAGAAGTTAAATAAGTAGGGTGACAATATACAGCCTTGATGTACTCCTTTTCCTATTTGGAACCAGTCTGTTGTTCCATGTCCAGTTCTAACTGTTGCTTCCTGACCTGCATACAGATTTCTCAAGAGGCAGGTCGGGTGGTCTGGTATTCCCATGTCTTTCAGAATTTTCCACAGTTTATTGTGATCCACACAGTCAAAGGCTTTGGCATAGTCAATAAAGCAGAAATAGATGTTTCTCTGGAACTCTCTTGCTTTTTCCATGATCCAGTGGATGTTGGCAATTTGATCTCTGGTTCCTCTGCCTTTTCTAAAACCGGCTTGACCATCAGGGAGTTCACGGTTCACGTGTTTCTGAAGCCTGGCTTGGAGAATTTTGAGCATTACTTTACTAGCATGTGAGATGAGTGCAATTGTGCAGTAGTTTGAGCATTCTTTGGCATTGCCTTTCCTTGGGATTGGAATGAAAACTGACCTTTTCCAGTCCTGTGGCCACTGCTGACTTTTCCAAACTTGCTGGCATATTGAGTGCAGCACTTTCACAGCATCATCTTTCAGGATTTGAAAGAGCTCAACTGGAATTCCGTCACCTCCACTAGCTTTGTTCGTAGTGATGCTTTCTCAGGCCCACTTGACTTCACATTCCAGGATGTCTGGCTCTACATGAATGATCACACCATCATGATTATCTGGGTTATGAAGATCTTTTTTGTACAGTTCTTCTGTGTATTCTTGCCACCTCTTATTAATATCTTCTGCTTCAGTTAGGTCCATACCATTTCTGTCCTTTATTGAGCCCATCTTTGCATGAAATGTTCCCTTGGTATCTCTAATTTCCTTGAAGAGATCTCTAGTCTTTCCCATTCTGTTCTTTTCCTCTATTTCTTTACATTGATCACTGAAGAAGGCTTTTTCATCTCTTTTTGCTATTCTTTGGAACTCTGCATTCAGATGCTTATATCTTTCCTTTTCTCCTTTGCTTTTCGCCTCTCTTCTTTTCACAGCTATTTGTAAGGCCTCCGCAGACAGCCATTTTGCTTTTTTGCATTTCTTTTCCATGGGGATGGTCTTGATCCGTGTCTCCTGTACAATGTCACGAACCTCATTCCGTAGTTCATCAGACACTCTATCTATCAGATCTAGGCCCTTAAATCTATTTCTCACTTCCACTATATAATCATAAGGGATTTGATTTAGGTCATACCTGAATGGTCTAGTGGTTTTCCTTACTTCAATTTGAGTCTGAATTTGGCAATAAGGAGTTCATGATCTGAGCCACAGTCAGCTCTTGGCCTTGTTTTCGTTGACTGTATAGAGCTTCTCCATTTTGGGCTGCAAAGAATATAATCAATCTGATTTTGGTGTTGACCATCTGGTGATGTCCATGTGTAGAGTCTTCTCTTGTGTTGTTGGAAGAGGGTGTTTGCTATGACCAGTGCATTTTCTTGGCAAAACTCTATTAGTCTTTGCCCTGCTTCATTCTATACTCCAAGGCCAAATTTCCCTGTTACTCCAGGTGTTTCTTGACTTCCTAGCTTTGCATTCCAGTCCCCTATAATGAAAAGGACATCTTTTTTGGGTGTTAGTTCTAAAAGGTCTTGTAGGTCTTCATAAAACCTTTCAACTTCAGCTTCTTCAGATTCCATAAGTCTAGTTCAAACAAATAGATTATAGAATACAGATAAAATAAATAGATGAAGAAATGCATACATTGTCCAAAGAGCTGATGAAGGCTGAGGACATGGAGGGATGTTAGAGGACACCTTTGAAAGCATGAATGATCAAGGAGAAATGGAAGAAGCAGCAGAAATGGAAATTGACAAAATTCTATTTGAAATTACAGCAGGGGCCTTGAGCAAAGCAAAATTGGTAAACGATCAATGCTGTTATGGAGCCTGAATCTCCAGAAATGATAGCCACCTCAGAAGATAAAGAATGAGAAGAGGCCCTGGAGGCCATGCCTCCTAGTTGGTTGTGCTTAGCAGCTAGGGGCCACCCTGTTGGACCTCAAGCTTTTCTCATGGCCCACCTGCTGGGCGTACATACACTCCTCTGATGCAGCTACCGTTTTATGTATCTCTTGCATTATACCTCTGTTGATGAGGCATTGCATTCTGGAGAAGATGCTCTGCTACTATCACTTCACTCTCTGCAGAAATCTTGTGATCTCAACTGGACTCTTCTTATGAGAAATGGTGTGATAAATGCATCATTTTTAGGAATACAAATAGAAGTATCTTTTTAGAGGACAAGAAAAGAAATCTGTCTTCTCATAAAGCACTTTTGAGAATAGAATTCATTGCCTGAATGTTAAGGACTCTATTTTTTTGTATGTGAAACACTGTATGCTGCTGCTGCTGCTAAGTTGCTTCAGTCAGGTCTGACTCTGTGCAACCGCACAGACAGCAGCCCACTAGGCTCCTCCATCCCTGGGATTCTCCAGTCAAGAATACTGGAGTGGGTTGCCATTTCCTTCTCCAATGCATGCATGCATGCTAAGTTGCTTCAGCCACGCCTGACTCCGTGAGACCCTATGGACAGCAGCCTGCCAGGCTCTTCCATCCACAGGATTCTCTAGGCAAAAATACAGGAGTGGGTTGCCATTTAAAACACTGTATAAATAGACTTAAATAAATTTTTGCTCTAACACTAGGAAAAAAAATTTAGAGTTTTCTATGTACAATCTCCTCATTCATTATTGGTCTGTTTAGATTTTCTGTTTATCCATTGTTTGGTCTCAGTAGGTTGTATGTGTCTGGCAATTTATTTATTTCTTCCAGGTTTTAAAAAGATAAATAAATGTTGGTTTGCAAGACAGAGAAAGGGGAGAAGATATCAGAAGCATTGCAGGTAAGGATGAAAAGTTAAGCAAAGGTGTGGATCATGGTGGCATGGAATAGCATGGTAAATGACAGAGATAAGAGGTGTGTAAAGTTTCGTGTGCTGCTGTTGCTGCTGCTGTTGAGTCACTTCAGTCGTGTCTGACTCTGTGCGACCCCATAGACGGCAGCTCACCAGGCTCTGCCATCCCTGGGATTCTCCAGGCAAGAACACTGGAGTGGGTTGCCATTTCCTTCTTCAATGCATGAAAGTGAAGTGAAAGTGAAGTTGCTGAGTCATGTCCGACTCCTTGCGACCCCATGGACTGCAGCCTACCAGGCTCCTCCGTCCATGGGATTTTCCAGGCAAGAGTACTGGAGTGGGGTGCCATTGCCTTCTCCAAAAGTTTCCTGTGAGGAGGACACACAAGTGTGGACATAAGTTTGGTGAGAGAAAGGTCTAGAGAAGAGAATGGATATACCAGTTAAGAGGTTTGAACTTTATCTCAAGGGCAATGGACGTTTGTTAGAGGGTTTTAAGCACAAAAGAGGTTTAAATAGAACTACTTTTTGTGTTGTTGTTAAGGAAGATCTCAGTTGATGATTGTATTCGGGAATTTTTGACGCGATCAATATCAGAGTAGGCGGTGTTTCAAGGAGAGGAAAACAGTGGGAAGAATGTGGGACAGCTAGAGATCAGAAGGAGCGTGGTTCACAGAAAACTGCTTCGAGCAGAGCGGCCACACCAGGAGTTCCAAAGAGAAACGATTAGGGTCAAGCTGCAGCAGGGGGCACAGAGAGGGGAAGAGACACAGAGAACTTGAAAAGACAGAGTGCCCGCGCTGGCTGGATATGTGGGTGAGTGCGGGGGGTCCGTGACTCCCAGTTCAGCCGGGGTGACTGGAGGGTGCTTATACCACTCCTGACGATAAAAGAGCTGGCACACGAAGCAGATTTTGTCAGGGGAATTTGATCAGAACAATTTGGTACAGGTTGTTTGGAGATGCTTGTGGAACACTAGGCTGAGATGGTTCAGCAGGCAAAATGCAATTTAGAAATGAGGTTTGATATGGAAATGGCAACGCTCTCCTCAATAGCACAGAGACCAGAAGTTCAAGGAGTAAAAGCTATTACCTGGGGAAAATCTCACTCAATGTATGGTGAAATAAAAGCAGTACTAAAAAATAAAAATCCTGGGATAGAGGGAGGGTGTCAGTACTTACAAATCAGTCAGGAGAAAAGAGTCAGAGAAAAAACTGCTAGAATTCTACGTGTTTGACTGGAGACTTAAAGGAATGAAAAGTCAACAGAGAGAGGGAGAGGTGAGAAGTCCAGCAGAGGTGAATACTGTATGTGAAGAGTGGATGGAATACTGTATGGATTTGGACGAAGAATAGTTGGAGGGGTTGAGCTCAGACTGAAGGACAGACTGTGAATCCCAGGAAACTGGAGGAAAAGGAGCAAATCGTGGAGGGGACAGGGAAGACTCCAGAATGAATTATAGACTCAAGGCTAAGAATTCCCACCTGTTAACCTTGGTTTTCTCAGTAGAGATAAATTGATTTGCTGAAAGAGGAAGGTTGATGGTGGCAAAGAAATAAGAAAATGGGTAAAGGGGAAAAATAGCAACTTTGGGAATTGGGAGAGGACTTGATCATATATAAGACTAACAGAGAAATGGAGGGATTTAAAAGAGTCCTGTGTCCCTCCTAATTTCCTGAGGCAAACCATGTTTATAACTGTCAGAAAAAGAATAAAAATTTCCAACATACACGAAATCAGCTAAATAAATTGTTAAACAGTGATTATATTTTATTTTAATGAAGTATGAACGCTTACTGAGTTTTTAATATCAAAATAAAAAAATAATAAAAGCCAAGCCAACGAAGCATTGGGACTAGAATTGCTAGGGTTCAAAGGTCAAAGATGAGGGAAAGAACTTGCATAGTCCATGAATAAAAATCAATGTTATGGTATCCCTCTGACAAATAAACAGGCAAAAAATATCTCATGCCCAAAGTTAAATAGACTGCACTGCTATGCTTGCAGCAAGAGAGATTTGCAAGCCACAGATTTGAGGTGACATACATTTAAACAGTCGTGGGAGGGTTTAGCAGCTCAGCCCATAAGAGCAGTGTCAGATGGTAGATGGCCAATCTGACCCAAAGCAGAGGAGTTTTGTGCCCTGTGTAGCGGAAGGACAGAGCAGAGGGCCCTTCCCTGGAGAAGCAGCTGAGCCCTAAGTGGAAGGCCAGTGTGCAACTAAGAAGAGCTTTGGATCAAAATCTCCCAACTTCTTTTTCCTAGAAAAACAGACAATGTTCTGGTCAGTCTAATCAAGATGAAAAGATAGAAATTAAACATCAATCATCAATTTAAGAAACTCTTTGTAACCTTGTTATAGACATGCACTACACAAACTCTGGGAGATGGCGAGGGACAGGGAGGCCTGGCATGCTGCATTCCATGGGGTTGCGAATGTGAAGGAGGTCACTCAGCCATGTCCGACTCTTTGTGACCCCATGGACTGTATAGTCCATGGAATTCTCCAGGCCAGAATACTGGAATGGTAGACTCTCCCTTCTCCAGGGGGTCTTCCCAACCCAGGGATCGAACCCAGGTGTCCTGCATTGCAGGTGGATTCTTTACCAGCTGAGCCACAAGGAGTTGTGAATAATTGAACACAACTTGGTGACTGAGCAACAACAATGATATGATTTAAAATTTCTCTCTGAAACCAACAGCCAATGCTTACAATACTTAAAAGTAAAATAGCGACATCCCCAGTGGCTCAGTGGTGAAGAATCTGCCTGCAATGCAGGAGACGCAGGAGACAGGGGTTTGATCCCTGGGTCAGGAAGATTCCCTGGAGGCGGGCATGGCAACCCACTCCAGTATTCTTGTTTGGAGAATCCCATGGGCAGAGGAGCCTGGTGGGCTACATAGGGTCACAAATAGTCAGAAGCAACTGACCAACCATGCTTGCAAAAGTAAAATAGCAGCAGAAATATTCTTCTTAAAGGTAAGACCAAGAAGGATAACATTATAGCTATTGATTTTATGCTATTCAGAAGTTACAGCCAATGGCAAAAGGCAGAAAAGAGAAATAAGAAATACAATTATTGGAGAAGAAAGAAAAATTAGTATTTACAGACTATTTCTATCTAGAAAACTCATGAGAATAAATTTTAAAGTTATTTGAGCTAGTTGGAGAGTTTAAAAAGATGATCAGTAACAAAAATTAACATAGAAAAATTTACTAGATTCCAGGAATTATCAATTTAAAAGCACAATGGAAAAAGCTCTGCCCACCAGAGTAGCAGAAGTTATAATATCCAGGAATAAACTTAATAAAAGCTCTGTTAGAACTACATGAAAAACACTTGGAAAATTTTACTGAGAGATGTTAAAAAGACTTAAATAAGTTGATGCTGCTGCTGTTTTCATGAGTAGTGAAATGAGTGAAGTCGCTCAGTTGTGTCCAACTCTTTGCGACCCCATGGACTGTAGCCTACCAGGCTCCTCTGTCCATGGGATTTTCCAGGCAATAGTTCTGGAGTGGATTGCCATTTCCTTCTCCAGGGGATCTTCCCAACCCAGAGATCGAAGCTGGGTCTCCCATATTGTAGACAGATGCTTTACCGTCTGAGCCACCAGGGAAGTCACTAGAAG
Source organism: Capricornis sumatraensis (assembly GCF_032405125.1). Lineage (NCBI taxonomy): Eukaryota > Metazoa > Chordata > Mammalia > Artiodactyla > Bovidae > Capricornis > Capricornis sumatraensis. The sequence continues at coordinate 76,989,869 of NC_091082.1, forward strand.
AGCATAAAAATATCAGTAGTCCCCAATTCGATGTATTTATACACAAATCCCCAATTATGTTCCAAATCTAGTTAGAATTATGACCTTACCTACATACATGAGCTTATTCTTATAAAAGTCAAGGGGCAGGGGACGGGGGGGAAACTGAAAAAAAATGAGAGGGAATTTGTACCATCAGAAAGCTATAACTTATAAATGTACGTTTGTATATTCATAGATAGAGATAGAACCAGAAATAAACTCTAGTACAATCAAGAACTTAGAATATGGTAAAGTTGACATTTAAATGGGTGAGAAAATGGTGGATTACCCACTAGATGAGACAAGATAAATGGCTGACTACTGGATTTACAGCGTCTACTAGACCAGTGTTAAGTGCCTGCTGCGTTTGCCAGGCTCCCCTTCCTCCTGAGCTGCTGTCCCTCATCTAACAGTCCAGCTCCCCGAGGCTTCCAGGCACAGCCTCCATTGCTCTTTCTGCTGCACAAAACCATAGAGGTTCTAGCAGTCACTTAAGACTTAGCTGAGTCCATGAGCCCAGACTTACAGCAGCTGCCCGGAATGTCTGCATAATGCAACTCAGAAGCACAAACCTTGACCATCAAAAGAAAGGAGCCGGAGAATTGACAGATCAGGTCCTTTCTCCTCACGCCCCCCAGCCCCCACACACACTGGACTTATAGATGGCTGCGTCAGCCTCTCTGCTGACATCCTGCATCTGGAATATGGCAGTGTTTTCCTCTGAAACTGTTGCTGCCCTGGTAACAAGGCACCACCTTTGATTTTCTTTCTTCTTTCCCCTCTTCACTTCCTCATTTTCCTTTTCTCACTCTTGGTGCTCTGGGATCCCTCTCCCCGCAAACCTCGAATATGTAAGCTTTTCCTCAGGCTCTGCTTGGCAAGGAACCGGGACTCAGACACATTCCTTCTTCACATGTCATCCTAAAATACATCCTAGATGGATTAGAGCACGACAACATAAAAATAGTGCATAAAAGATGAAACAGAAAACTTTAGTGTATCTGCCTATAAAGATGTAAGTTATGGAGGTATGGAAAATCTTTCTAATCTAAGAATATGATAGATTTGACTTTATAGAGTCTTAAACCTTTGCAGAAGTATTGCAAACAAACAAACAAGAAAATATTAATGCCTTAAACAGAAATAGGTTAACATGTATTAATAGATTGGTATAGGTTAATATGTAAAAAGCACTTAATAACTACATTTTAAAAATCTTATCAGGAAAAAATAGACTAAGAATTTGAACAAGTAATCCACAAAGAAACACAAAGGATTGAAAAGCATATTAAAAAAAATTCAGGTTTACTAAGGTCAAGGAAATACAGATGAAAACAACAATAATTTATTATTTTCCTCTAACAGATTTGCTAAGATTAAAACCAAAGGCAGTGGCCCAAATCGGGGAGGGTGCAATCATGCTTTCACAAACTACTGGGAGGTCTGTAATTTGGTACATTCTTTTTGGAAATACATATCAAAAGCTTTAAATTTGTTCTTATCCTTTAAACTAATAAATCCACATATAAAAGTTTATCTTAAGGAAATGATCAGAGGTCCAAGACTTATGTTGAAAGACATTTAGAGCAATATGACTTTTTATTGTTGTCGTAAATAGCTGGAAACAAGACACATACCAAAAAAAGGGACTGGATAAATAGATTTTTGAGTATTAATAAGATGGAATTCTCTTCACTTATTTCATATTTTCATATATGAAAAGTTTGTGGGAAAATGCCCTCCACATACACTGAAATATGAAAAACTGCTTATAAAATAATGTAAAATAAAGATTTAAGTATTTAGAAAAACCCAAAGAATTTACACAGCAACATCTTCTCCAAGACAAAGCAAAACTAAACTCAACAGGATCTTTGGAATGTTTAGAAGCACAAACATTAAAAAAAATAATGAATGAATCACTAAGTGTGTTTTTTCTAGAATAATTTTTGCTAATTTCTTAATCATAAAATATTATTTTAAAATTATTTTGAGCCATAGACCTAAATGTAAAACATGAAACTATAAAAACTCTAGAATAAAACATAAGATAAAATTTATAGGAACTTGAGACAAGAGAAGATTTCTTAGGACATATAAATCTCAAACCACTTTACAATTTTAGAATAAAAAATGACAACTGGACTTTATTAAAATTTTGCTCTTCAAAATATACTTTTAAGAAATAAAGCAAGCAAGCCACAATGAAAGAAAATATTTTCAATGCATATTTCTCACAAAAAGTTTATCTACAATAGATGAAGAATCCTTATACCTCAATAAGAAGATAATCCAGTTTTGAAAATAGGCAAAATATTTAAACATACAGTTTAAAGAAGAAGATATACAAATGGCCTAAGCAGTGAAAATAAGATCAAAACCATCAGTTATCATGGAAATGCAAATTAAACCACATACCCACTAGAATGGGGCTTCCCTGGTGGCTCAGTTGGTAAAGAATCTGCCTGCAATACAAGAGACCTGGGTTTGATCCCTGGGTCAGGAAGATCCCCTGGAGAAGGAAATGGCAACCCACTCCAGTATTCTTGCCTGGAGAATCCCATGAAGAGAGGAACCTGAGGAGGCTGACAGGCTACAGTCCATGGGGTCAAGAGTCAGACACGACTGAGCTATTAAGCCACCACCACCAGCAGCCATTAGAATTGTTGGCAAGTATGTGGAACAGGCAAAACTCACATGCATCGCTGTGAGAATATAAAATGATGTCACCACTTTGAAAAACTGTCCATTTGTTTAAAAGTTAAACATATTTCTACCATACCACCAGCCATTCTACTCCTAAGAAGTAATTTAGAAGTATTTACCCAAAAGAAGTAAAAATATATATCCATACAAAATATTGTGTGCAATGTTCCTAGCACTTTATTTGAAATAAAGCCCCAGACTGGAAATAATCCAATATCCATCGACAGGTGAATAAATAAGCAAATAGATGTATATTTATACAATAATGGTCAAGTGGACCTTAGGAAGCATTACTCTAAATAAAGCTAGTGAAGGTGATGGAATTCCAGCTGAGCTATTTCCAGTCTTAAAAGATGATGCTGTTAAAGTGCTGCACTCGATATACCAGCAAATTTGAAAAACTCAGCAGTGGCCACAGGACTGAAAAAGGTGAGTTTTCATTCCAGTCTCAAAGAAAGGCGATGCTGAAGAATGTTCAAATTACTGTACAACTGCACTCATTTCACATGCAAGCAGTTTCATGGATACATATATTTGTCAAAACTCATAGAATTGTACACTTGAAATGAATTTAGTTAATAACATGTAAATTATAGGTCAATAAAGTTACTTAAAGATTCTTTCTGCATTCCTAGCTGACTGAGATCTACTCAATCTTGATTACTCCTTTGCTTATTACCTCTTCTCCTACTTATTATTGTATTGCTAGAATAGACTTAGGGATACAGTTACAAATGCTTCTGTGCATGTGTGTGTGAGAGAGAGAGAGAGAGGCAGAGACAGAGATGAGAAAGAAGAGACTGAAGATTCCAAAATGCTGGGGGGAGAGGGGTTGGTAAAGAGAAAGTTCCAGAGGTGTGGAATCCAGAGGACAGGTAGAGGTATGGGACTTAGCAAGTGAAGATAGGATACTGGGAAATTTGAACTGAATTCATGAGAGTCTCAAGTAGCCTTGTCCAATAACCTCAGATGTTCTACAAATGAAGAATAATATCTTCTGAGAGATGGTCCTGGATAGGCTGATAGTTGAGGAGAGTGCTTGCACTATAGAAGTCAGTAAGAAATGAATAAAACATTAAACTGAAATAGGGGAGGGTCAATGGAAGTGCAGGTAACTCCAGGACAAGGGGAAGCCTCTTCTACTCTCTGTCGGCTTTTAGACCCCGTCTTCTACAATGTCCATGAGGGAGAGTGCAATGCTGACCATTGATTACCATCCCACCTTAACTTCTCAGATCCGAACTTCACAAATATTTCTCAACTTTCTTGACTTTCAAAGTGAGGAAATTAGGAAATGGAGTTTCTTCTGCCCTGATTATTGATAGGTCTTTGTCTGATTTTCTTAAGAATCACCATATATGGTCTCTTTCCAGCTGATGGAGGTATGATACTCATGATGTAGGTCCATCTCCAGTAAGTAGCATGCTCGATCTTTCCTTGTAAAAGGAATGCGTTATTTTGCATATAACAAGTCTATTGACATCCTTTGCTTTCTACTGGCATGGTGAAGATGTAGTCCTAGTCCTACTAAGGACTACATTTTCCCCTACTAATTGGGTTGTGAGTTTGGAACTGTAGCTAAGAAGATCCGTGCCAAGTAAATGTATTATAATGACTTTGGTCTGTATCATCAGTCTTAGATAATTGTACCACAGCTGACATGACTTCCTTCCAGAGGCAGACTGTTGGAATGAATGACATAATAATGCCATGATTAATCTGACCTAGCCTTCATGGGAGGGTGAAGAGGTGCAAATCCACGGGCTGCTATAACTAATGTCAAATGATCCATCAACAAGGCATTTGTGGGTAAAGCATCAATCCTAAAACACACTGTTAAAAATAACGCCTGGTGGAAATAAGTATGTAGCCCTCTAGACCCTGATAAAGAGGGCAATTAACATTATAAGCAGAGCACACTTCTGATATTTTAATTTGGGATTTCAGAATTGAGATTGCTGATACTCATCATTGCATCATTCTTGAGAATACAGAAAGACCCCCCCGCACCTTATATTTTTCAAACCTATGTTGAAACTTACATATGATATTGCTGAATGATACTTTGCAGATATTAGTAACCGATCTCTGTGCGGTCAATTGTGTACTTGATTAACCTTAGTTGACAAGATAGCGATGAAAAGAGCACTCTTACTATTTTTTGATGTTTTATTTCTGATCATGGTTGTAGAAGAACTGAAAAAAATGGCTTCAGGAGAGAATAATTAGGAGGCTAATTAATTAAGTTCTGTTTATAGTTTTGTTTTCAAGGCATTTATTGGTTTTAACTATAAGATTCTATTTTCATTGAAGATATTAGGGATTGCGAAGGGATAGTGAGGCAAGCAAGTAAAGGCACACTTTGATAGCTGGGAGAGCAGGAGTATGGGGCCCTGCCAAGCTGACTGTACTCTATCCTTCTTTCAAAACTAAGAATGAGGTTGAAGATTCCAAAATACTAGGGATTAATAGGAAAAATATCCCAAGGGTCCCTAGAGGCATAGGATTAAGACACACATGGGAGAATAAGGCTTGGAAAGCTCTGTTTGGAGGGTTTTAAATGCATTACATTAATTCTCGCAGCTCTATGAGACAGTATTACTATTGCCTCTATTTTTCAGGTAAGAACACTGAGGCCCAGAGAGGAAATATGGGCATATTCACAAAGCGAGTAAATGGAGGAAGAAGAATTTTCATCTGTACAATGTGAGCTGGAACTCTCTTAGGTATGTTATGCTTCAGTTCAGCTTAGTTCAGTCCCTCAGTCATGTCCGACTCTTTGCGACCCCATGAATCGCAGCATGCCAGGCCTCCCTGTCCATCACCAATTCCCGGAGTTCACTCACACTCACGTCCATCGAGTCCGTGATGCCATCCAGCCACCTCATCCTCTGTCGTCCCCTTCTTCTCCTGCCCCCAATCCCTCCCAGCATCAGTCTTTTCCAATGAGTCAACTCTTCGCATGAGGTGGCCAGAGTACTGGAGTTTCAGCTTTAGCATCATTCCTTCCAAAGAAATCCCAGGGTTGATCTCCTTCAGAATGGACTGGTTGGATCTCCTTGCAGTCCAAGGGACTCTCAAGAGTCTTCTCCAATACCACAGCTCAAAAGCATCAATTCTTTGGCACTCAGCCTTCTTCACAGTCCAACTCTCACATCCATACATGACCACAGGAAAAACTATAGCCTTTACTAGACGGACCTTTGTTGGCAAAGTAATGTCTCTGCTTTTGAATATGCTATCTAGCTTGGTCATAACTTTCCTTCCAAGGACTAAGCGTCTTTTAATTTTGTGGCTGCAATCACCATCTGCAGTGATTTTGGAGCCCCCAAAAAGAAAGTCTGACACTGTTTCCACTGTTTCTCCATCTATTTCCCATGGAGTGATGGGACCGGATGCAATGATCTTTGTTTTCTGAGTGTTGAGCTTTAAGCCAACTTTTTCACTCTCTTTTACTTTCATCAAAAGGCTTTTTAGTTCCTCTTCACTTTCTGCCATAAGGGTGGTGTCATCTGCATATCTGAGGTTATTGATATTTCTCCCAGCAATCTTGATTCCAGCTGGTCCCATCCCTTCATGGCAAATAGATGGGGAAACAGTGGAAACAGTGGCAGACTTTATTTTGGGGGGCTCCAAAATCACTGCAGATGGTGATTGCAGCCATGAAATTTAAAAGACACTTACTCCTTGGAAGGAAAGTTATGACCAATATGATAGCATATTGAAAAGCAGAGACATTACTTTGCCAACAAATGTCTGTCTAGTCAAGGCTATGGTTTTTCCAGTGGTCATGTATGGGTTTGAGAGTTGTACTGTGAAGAAAGCTGAGCACCAAAGAATTGATGCTTTTGAACTGTGGTGTTGGAGAAGACTCTTGAGAGTCCCTTGGACAGCAAGGAGATCCAACTAGTCCATTCTAAAGGAGATCAGTCCTGGATATTCTTTGGAAGGAATGGTGCTGAAGCTGAAATTCCAGTACTTTGGCCACCTCGTTCAAAAAATTGACTCACTGGAAAAGACTTGGATGCTGGGAGGGATTGGGGGCAGGAGGAGAAGGGGACGACAGAGGATGAGATGGCTGTATGGCTTCACCAACTCGATGGATGTGAGTTTGAGTGAACTCCAGGAGTTGGTGATAGACAGGGAGGCCTGGCATGCTGCAATTCATGGGGTCGCAAAGAGTTGGACACGACTGAGCAACTGAACTGAACTGAACTGAAAGGGGAAATTAACATACATACTCTGTTCTTCCTGTTCTGTGCAGTCAGTGTGGTTGATATAAGACCCTCCTCAGCAAAAAAGTTACACAGTGTGTTTGTCGGAGATCCTGGGTGGGTAAGGAGGGCAAGAAAAAGGAGATTGCTTTCATCAGTCACATAGAGTTCTTTGCTTTACCCTCACCATTTTAAAACAACCAGTTAAATCAATAAGTTTGACGTGGAAGTGGGAAGATTCAAACTTGTTAGGCAACACATGGAAAGAAACAATCAAATCAGTTGGTGATAGCCTCCAATCAATGACTGCAAAATTAAGAAAGGAACTCCAACCTGTTGCTTATTTCTTGCAAACTCTAAAGTCCTAGCTATTTTATTGAAGGAATTTTACATAAAAACATATGCGGAGGTTTGGCCCATTAATTGTTCTGTTTTAGTCAAAGAGTGTCATGAGGAGGTGGTGTGGGGTGTAAAGGTGGGTAAGGTGCTCACTTGACTTCATACTTTTTGGTACATCTTGCTGGATTAACCTCCAAAAAACCATACTTAATCGTGTAGTTGCTTAACGAATACTTGCAAATTTATATCCTTTTTCCAGTCACATAAAATGAAGAAATTTTCAGTATTCTCTTTATTGAATTTGACATCTTATATACCATAAGGAAGTTAGTTCTATGAGAGCAGATTTGTGTTTTGTTTTGTTTTTTTGCCTTTTAGCATGTTTGTCTCTTGCTTGGAACTTTGGGAAGACCATCTGAGGGCTTCAATAGTTGATAAAAGCAAGCTAAAGCAAATAATCACCTTCTGGTGCTTCTTTCCACATATTCTAATTTTTTAATGGAGAAAATGCATTCTTAAATTAAATATGCATAATAAGGAATACTAATAATAAGAATAAAGTGGAATATGTGAGAATGAATCTAGTGTTGTAAGCAAAATGCATTTGATTTGCAAAGGATAAAAGCTGGCTTGAATTAGTAAGAATCAGTGCAAAAAAAGAAAAGCCTCGTAATGTTCATAAATTGTCCATAATTGTATGGATTTTAAATATAAAAGTTGGCAGTGGCAAAAGCTAAAAGCCATTAGGAGAGATACCATTGTGCAATGTACTAGCAGCAGCAAGTCACAATCTTATGAAAAAAAAAATGCTCCCTAGAGTTTTCTAAAAGTTTGATAACCATACTTGAGACTTATCTTGATGTTTACTACAATGCCTGCATTGTTCAGCATGGCATGGCCTAATGCATATATGAATCATATTTGAAAAGAGCTACTAATTAACATGAATAGTCTTCTTCTGTGAAGGTCGTTTATTGCAAAGTTCATCCCCGCCCCCCCACCACTGTTTTTTCCCCCAGCTGACTATCACTAAAGGAGTCCTCAACAACAGCCATTAGTTTAAGAGACTAGTCTGTTTTCTCTCTGACATTGGGTCATAGTTTTAAAGAGTCTTTTTCTCCTGCCAAGGAGCTATAAAAAGTAGTATCTAAAAGTAAGAGAGGTAGAAAAGAGAAAACAATCTTTCTGTTATTGAGCAGTACATCCACTCCTTAAGTTTTATTTTCTCATCAACTTCTTGTTATAGTGTTGAAAGATTATTTAGCAAAACTGTTAGACATAATCTCAGATGAAATCAGTGAACTGTTCTTTGAAAACTGACTTGCCAATTCTTCTCTAGGATTCACTGGGATGGTCCCTGAACTGTTTTCCAAATAAATAAAAGCGTTTGGGGACTTTGTTCTACTGTTCTGCCAGGGAGGAACTTCCAGAACGTTTCATCACTCAGTTTTGGGCGCAGTAGGTTTTTTTGGCTTAGGTGTTTCAAGCAACTTAGCCAAGATGCAGGGATTCCCAACGGCTGTTGGGAATATTACCCAATGCTGAAAATGTCTCTAAGTTAAATGCTTTTGTGTGGAGCTTTGTCTCCATTTGTGATGGTTAATTTTACATATCACCTTGGCTAGGTTATGGTTGCCGTTGTTCAGTTGCTCAGTTGTGTCCAACTCTTTGCAAACTTATGGACCTCCACACGCCAGGCTTCCCTGTCGTTCATCATCTCCCTGACCTTGCTCAAATTCGTGTCTATTGAATTAATGATGCCATCCAACCATCTTGTCCTCTGTCATCCCCTTCTCCTCCTGCCTTCAAACTATTCCAGCATCAGGGTCTTTTCTAATGAGCTGGCTCTTCACATCAGGTGACCAAATTATTGGAGCTTTAGCTTCAACATCAGTCCTTCTAATGAACATTCAGGACTGATTCCTTTAGGACTGACTGGTTTGATTGATTCCTTTAGGTTTTGCTACCCAACTTTTTAGGCCGACTTTTTAGGTTTAGGTTTTGTTTGGTCAAACTCCAGTCTAAATGTTGCCATGATGAACTTTTTAAATGTGATTCATATTTAAGTCAGTAGATTTTGAGTAAAGCAGATTATCCTTAAAAATGAGGGTAGGCCTCATCCAATCAGTTGAAGATCTTCAGAGCAAAGACTGAGGTTTCCCAAAGAAAGAAATTCTGCCTCAATATTAAAACATGAAAACTCTGTCTGATTTCAAAACTTTCCAATTTTGGGCTCAAGACTGTAATACTTAAGTTCAGTTGCTCAGTCGTGTCCGACTCTTTGCGACCCCATGAATCGCAGCACGCCAGGCCTCCCTGTTCATCACCATCTCCCGGAGTTCACTCAGACTCACGTCCATCAAGTCCGTGATGCCATCCAGCCATCTCATCCTCTGTCGTCCCCTTCTCCTCCTGCCCCCAATCCTTCCCAGCATCAGAGTCTTTTCCAGTGAGTCAACTCTTCGCATGAGGTGGCCAAAGTACTGGAGTTTCAGCTTTAGCATCATTCCTTCCAAAGAAATCCCAGGGTTGATCTCCTTCAGAATGGACTGGTTGGATCTCCTTGCAGTCCAAGGGACTCTCAAGAGTCTTCTCCAATACCACAGCTCAAAAGCATCAATTCTTCGGCGCTCAGCCTTCTTCACAGTCCAACTCTCACATCCATACATGACCACAGGAAAAACCATAGCCTTGACTAGACGGACCTTAGTTGGCAAAGTAATGTCTCTGCTTTTGAATATGCTATCTAGGTTGGTCATAACTTTCCTTCCAAGGAGTAAGTGTCTTTTAATTTCATGGCTGCAATCACCATCTGCAGTGATTTTGGAGCCCAAAAAAAGAAAGTCTGACACTGTTTCCACTGTTTCCCCATCTATTTCGCATGAAGTGATGGGACCGGATGCAATGATCTTCGTTTTCTGAATGTTGAGCTTTAAGCCAACTTTTTCACTCTCTATCACATTCATCAAGAGGCTTTTTAGTTCCTCTTCACTTTCTGCCATAAGGGTGGTGTCATCTGCTTATCTGAGGTTATTGATATTTCTCCCGGCAGTCTTGATTCCAGCTTGTGTTTCTTCCAGTCCTGTGTTTCTCATGATGTACTCTGCATATAAGTTAAATAAGCAGGGTGACAATATACAGCCTTGACATACTCCTTTTCCTATTTGGAACCAGTCTGTTGTTCCATGTCCAGTTCTGACTGTTGCTTCCTGACCTGCATACATACAGGTATGTAATACTTATTCCTCCCTAAATTTCCCTGATGACCTGTTCTACTGACTTGCCAGCCCCCACAAACAAGTGGGTCAATTCCTTAAAATAAATTTATCTATCTATCTCTATCCTAATGGTTCTCTTTCTGTGGAGAACCCTGAATAATCCTATACATCATTCAAGTAAAATTAGTAGTAAGTTTATAGTATAAAACATGTTCTCTTAACTGTTTGACCTGTAAGACAGAACTGGATTTTACGCCAGGTTTTCATGATGTAACAAAGTGATTAAAGAGCTTTAATCAAAGTGATTAAAGTGATCACAATCACCACATTGTGATTTTGTCTACATGATACCAGACACCCTATTTGATAAATACATAAGTCATTTTTACTCATAAATCTGATTTGAGTAAATCTGTAAGAATTTGTCAATGGTGTGCAGTTTTTGATATCTGAAGAGGCCAGGGAAGCATTGTGTAGCTTTATTGGAAAGGGATGGATCACCCCAGCGAAGCTTGGTTTTTGAAGAGAAGCTGTTCTTACACTGCATTTGTAACACATACCTTTTTATGTTAAGTTTTGAACTGTGTGTTTTAAAAGTTGAAATCAAGTAAAAGGCATCTAAGTAGTCCCTTTAGCCCACAATTCATTGCCACTCTCCTACTACCAGTTAGTCACTGAAAGGGGTAAGATATGGTCAGTAGAGGGGATGCAACCCTTCAGATACCACCTTCCCCATTCATGGAGTCAAGTCTTCAAAATCATTGTTTATTGATGGCTCATCACATATAAATGAATGTCTTACTCAGCTCAACAACAGAAATTTGTTTGCTCACAGTTCTGGAAACTGGAAAGTTCAAGAGCAAGGACCCACAGGGTTTGTTTTCTTTTGAGGACTCTCTGGCTTGCAGATGGCCGCCTTTTTGCTGTGTTCTCATATGGTTTTTCTTCAGTGCGTGTATGTGGAAAGACCCCACCCTTATGATCTCATTTCACCTTAATTACCTGCTAAAGGTGCTGTCTCCAAATACAGTCATACTGGGGCTTGGTACGTCAACACATGAATTTGGTGCAGCAGGTTTACAGTTCAGTCCATAGCAACAAGGCTCTCTGTTTTGTACTCAAGGCATTTCTTTATCAAGCACTCTTCTGAGACTACAGTGTTGTAGGGGGGATTGAGCAAGTGTACAGAGGTCTATACCATGAGTCTGAATGTGATGCTCAAAGCAAGAGTCTACAACACTGTAAGGGATGGGGCGGTCACATCCAGCTGAACGATCAGAAGAAGCTCCTGCCCTTGCATTAGGCACTGAGTTCAGTTCAGTTCAGTTCAGTCACTCAGTCACGTGCGACTCTTTGCAACCCCATGGACTGCAGCACACAAGACTTTTCTATCACCAACTCCTGGAGAGTGCTCAAACTCATGTCCATCGAGTCCCATCCATACATGACTACTGGAAAAACCATAGCTTTGACTACACAGACCTTTGTCATGTAGTGACAGGATGGAGAGAGGATTTGCATTTAAATGCTGGCGTAAGAAAAGCAGTTGGGGAAGAACATGAGAATGGACATGGTCAAGGAAGATAGTTGGTTTCGGTTGTCTGGAGCTTCCTGAAATATAGCAGGGATTGTACTAAGATGGATAGACCAGAGACCAGAGAATGAGGCCAGAGAGCAGAGAGACTGAAATTTCAAGGGGCTTGATAGGAAGGCAATGGTGAGTCACTGAAAACTTTTGTCTTGGGTGGTGCTGGTTATTTTATAAACCTCCTTTCACTGCTTCTGATGCACTGCCTCAAACATCTTTACTAGAGAAGTCTGATTTTATCATTAGGAAACTGATTTTTTCAACATCGGACCAGTCCCTCTCCTAATGGAAACTTGCCTGTGTGCAGAAACATGTCCGTAAGGGATGAACCTTGAGGGGGTTGGGAGGGCAGTCAAGCAGGAGGAAGTGAAGAGATTCTGAATGCAGTAGTTTCTTCAAATGAAGAGCAGCAAGATGTCGAGGTGTGTTTTCCTGTTTGGGAAGTTTAATTCTTCACGGTTTGCTTGGCTGTCAGAACGCTTCATGTTTTTATTTGTGAACATACACGGTGATCATCCTTAAGACAAAACAGTCTGATGGCAGGTCCCTCGATGCCCGTGTTCAGAGCAGATGTTGCCATCAGAGGCGGGCTTTCAGTTCTCACCTCTGAGATGTAAACCTCATGAAGCAGCATCTCTCCTGCTCTCTTCTTATTTCACATAAAACTTCCCTAAGATAATGTTGGAGGAAAGAAGTTGAACTAGACAAGATTTAACAGATGTAGAGTTCTCTGAGACAGAGCCGTCATCAGCATTGAAGCAATTACTCAAAGCTCATGAGATGATCAACATATGCAGACTCAACAGGGAAAGAAAAAGAAAAGAGGTGAGAGGCGTATCCTTAGTTCATCAATATAGAACAGCTCTGTGGACTCAGAAGGTTTAGAACATTTTAAACATGGTGCTGGGGGCCCAGTGTGTTCACACAGAAAATAGTATAAATGAAGAATTATGGAATTATGTTCAATATTTTATGATAGCTTATAAGGGGAAAGAATCTGATATATATATATATATATATCTGATATATCAGATTCTTGATATATATATATGACTGAATCACTTTGCTGTACACTAAAACTAACACAACATTATAGATCAACTATACTTCAATTTAAAAAAAGGTTTATGGATCCAGTGCTGAGAAAAGTTTCTCTGTTCATGGGAAATGAATTTCTCTTGTCCCACTTCTCACGAAGGGGCGATCTCCTCTCCAGCACCCCTTATGTGAGGCCCTCTCACCTCTCCTTGACCTCTTCCACAGGCTGAAGTTTGTACAGTCCAACTTGTTGTTTGGGCTCTGTTGGAAATGACCTAAGTCTGGATGGCAGGGTGAAAATTGGATAAACAGTCACACTGACTCCAGGGAGATTCTTTTTTATGCAAACATCTGTTTCTTGAATTTGGCCAAGGTAAAGCCTAGGGGAAGGGGCAATTCCAATTGATGAAATAAGACCAAGAAGATGTTGCCTCTCTCAGGTTTTTCCCACTGTTTCAGGGAGTATAAAGCCTGTGTCCCTCCAACATCACAGAGAGAGGGAACTCTTTCCAAGTTTCCTCTGCTACTGGGTTTATGCCCAATTCTAGTTCAGGTGAGAGCAAGTGAATTCGTTTTCTGGTACTTTGCTGTCCTACAGATGTAACCTGCTTTGAAAGGAACTCCATGCATACATATAAAAATAGGAGCATAAGGATAAGTAGAGCAATCACAAACTTTTATTAAGCAGGTCCCATGTCCTCGCCTCTGGATAAGATACTAAAGTGTATGGCAGGAAATTCCCTGGTGCTCCAGTGGTTAAGACTTCATGCTCCCAGTGCATGGGACATGGGTTCAGTCCCTTGCAGGGGAACAAAGATCTCGAGTGCTGCACAGAGCATCCAAAAAACAAAAGGAAAAAAAGCGAAATATGGAGGAATGAAACCTTGCATGTAGGAAGTTTAAAGTCTTAATAGGAAATTGAAGTAAAAAAAGACAACCTATGATTCGGTAATAAATTGCAGGGTACAGATATGAATAACTGGATATCTGTAAAGGAGAAGACAGGGTGGACTCCTGAAGCCGGAGAAAATTTCGCTCAGGCAGCAAGATCTAAGGTGCTGAGAAGCTTGGAGCAGACAGAACCCAGGAGGAAGCAGTGGAGAAAACAGAGAGCCTCCAACAAAGGTTACTATGTCAGCAGACTGTCCATCCACTTGCTAAGAGCTGATTGTATGCGGCATTGTTATTCCCATTTACCAATGGGGCGATGAAGCTTGGGGACAGGTAAGTAACAACAACAATAATAGCTAATACTCATTTAACACTTAACAAGTTCCAGGAACTGTTCTGGGTGCTTTGCATATTTTAAATTATTTAAGCCTCATAACAGTCCTACCAGGTATGTACTACGCTCATGTCCCGTTTAAGCAGGAGGAGACTGGAACACAGAGTAGTTCAGCAATTAGCCCAAGGTCGCAGAGGCAGTAAATGGTTGACCTGAGATGAAACCCAAGCCTCTCTCATCCTAAAGCCCACACAGTACAGTATGGAAGGTCGGAGGAGAGCAGCAGGGTAGTGAGTAAAATACTATTGGCCTTTGCAGGAGGGGTGAGGTCTCAGTGTTGGGTAGGGTATGCTTGTAGGAGGGGAGGGAAGGTGGGCAGGCATTATTCTCATTTTTAAACAATTCTTGGTTTTAACTCATGAAAGACCATGATGAATTTTAAATGCGAGTCCAAACACCAAAGTTCAGGGTATGCAGACCATTTCAGAACACCAACATTACATAAAACATGCATCAGCCCTTTGGGTTTCCCTGACAGCTCAGTTGGTAAAGAATCCACCTGCAATGCAGGAGACCCTGGGGGAAGATCCACTGGAGAAGGGATAGGTTACCCACTCCAGTATTCTTAGGCTTCCCTTGTGGCTCACCTGATAAAGAATCCGCCAACAGTGCAGGAGACCTGGGTTTGATTCCTGGGTTGGGAAGATCCCCCGGAGAAGGGAAAGGCTACTCACTCCAGTATTCTAGCCTAGAGAATTCCATGGAATGTACAGGCCATGGGTCACAAAGAGTCAGACACGACTGAGTGACTTTCGCTTTGGTACAGAAGGAAACTCATTTGAATGTACGTCTGAAGACTTTGCAACAGTCCAGCCTTCCCCCAGGACCAGGGTCACTGGAGAAGAGAGACACAAAAGCAGTGATGCCTCCGCACTGCTCTGCAGCTTCTGCTCTTATGAAGCACCTATTATTAGTTTCTGAAACATTCCTAAGGTCCTACACAGACTTAGATCCCTGAATTCCACAAAGATACAGGATTATGTGTGATGTCTTTGCACCTCTTGGTAGAACAACCAACCAACCTAATTGGAAAAAATATGTGACATCAGTTTGGTACTCAGAACAGTAAGAGAGAGAGAGAAGGAATCAGAGAGGATCCAGGCTGGTTTTTCTTTATCAAAATACCATCCCCTTATGGACACTGCATTGCTAATATCCCATTAGTAATGATTTCATTCCTTTGGGTTTCTTTCTGTAATAAAGCCAACAAATTTTCTGATCTGAATGTATCTAATCCGGTTGTTTTAAGCATAGAGTCTTAAATAGAATAATTTATTTTTCTCAAGTGAATTCTTAATTATAGCCTCAGTAGGTAAGATAAAAGGTAAATTACCCTGGGGAAATCAGGTACCAATAAAAGAAGGGTTTCTCTGGTGGCTTAGCCTTTGCTGGGTTCTCCACCTTAGCCCCTGAGACACTGCTGCAGAGTCTCTGGGCTGTGGAACTTAGCATGAAGTCTTTCACATTGCACCTCACTTAACATGCAATATCTGACTAACTTAACAGTTTAACCATATTAGGTTTCATTTTTCCCATAAAAATGGATTTCTGAGGGGCAGTGGGCTGCCAGGGTTGGCTCAGTGGCTCAGAGATCTCAGAGCTAAGGTCTTTGTGAGTTTCTTGCTTTTAGTCTCATGATCTGAAGAAGGTTGCTTCAGCCCTGGACATCACATTTTTGCTCAGGGCAATAAGAAGATGGAAAGAAAGTGGCAGCCATTTCTGCTTCCTAAAAATCAAGAATCACCTTACCTGAAGTGAAGTGAAAGTCACTCAGTTGTGCCTGACTCTTTGGAATTCCATGGAACTCTCCAGGCTGGAATACTGGAGTGGGGAGCCTTTCCCTTCTCCAGCGGATCTTCCCAACCCAGGAATCAATCTGGGCTCTCCTGCATTGCAGGCAGATTCTTTACCAACTGAGCTATGAGGAAAGCCCATCCTGAGAAATCTGTATGCAGGTCAAGAAGCAACAGTTAGAACCAGACATGGAACAAAGGACTGGTTCCAAATTGGGAAAGGAGTATGCCAAGGCTGTATATTGTCACCCTGTTAATTTAACTTCTATGCAGAGTACATCATGTGAAATGTTGGGCTGGATGAAGCACAAGCTAGAAACAAGATTATGGGGAGAAATATCAATAACCTCAGATATGCAGATGACACAACCCTCATGGCAGAAAGCGAAGAGGAGCTAAAGAACCTCTCGATGAAAGTGAAAGAGGAGAGTGAAAAAGTTGGCTTAAAACTCAACATTCCAAAAACTAAGATCATGGCATCCGGTCCCATGACTTCATGGGAAATAGATGGGGAAACAGTGGAAACAGTGTCAGGTTTTATTTTGGGGGGCTCCAAAATCACTGCAGATGGTGACTGCAGCCATGAAATTAAAACATGCTTGCTCCTTGGAAGAAAAGTTATGTAGACAGCATATTAAAAAGCAGAGACATTACTTTACCAACAAAGGCCAATATAGTCAAAATATGGTTTTTCCAGTAGTCATGTATGGATGTGAAAGTTGGACCGTAAAGAAAGCTGAGCACTGAAAAATTGATGCTTTTGAACTGTGGTGTTGGAGAAGACTCTTGAGAGTCCCTTGGATTGCAAGGAGATCAAACCAGTCAATCCTAAAGGAAATCAGTCCTGAATGCTCATTGGAATGACTGATGCTAAAGCTGAAGTTCCAATACTTTGGCCACCTGATGTGAAGAACTAACCCACTGGAAAAGACCCTGATGCTGGGCAAAATTGAAGCCAGAAGAAGGAGACAACAGAGGATGAGATGGCTGGATGGCATCACCGACTCAATGGACATGAGTTTGAGTAAACTCCAGGAACTGGTGAAGGACAGGGAAGCCTGGCATACTGCAGTCCATGGGGCTGCAAAGAGTCAGACATAACTGAGTGACTGAACTGAACTGAAATGAAAACCTTTAGGGTTTCCTGGAGACTTCCAGTAGACTTCTGTTTAGGGCTCATTGGACTGAAATATGTCACATGGTCACTCTAAGACACAAAGAATTCTGGGAGAATAGTTAGCCATGTTGCCACTTTAAAGAATATTGGAGTTCTATTCTCAAGCAAAAGCTATTGGTGTGGCTACTGGATAGCTAACAATATAAGGTATAGCTTGATATTTCTCTGTATGTACTTCATGAAGGAAAACATCACGTTTTGAAGTTTTCATGATAGGAATTACATATAAAATTTTACTAGGAAATTGGTGATTCTCTTTTGATGGGAGCAAGGGAGTCTAGATTCCTGTAGGTTGTTGGTGGAGAAAGAAAGCTGAAAGGGGACAGAGGTATAAAGAAAATGATAGAAAGCATTAAAGATGAATTACTGGCAATTCATAGGATACTCCATGCAATTTTGAATGAGTGTACATAATTTGTTTAATAAGATGTCAGGTATCCTGGAATAAATGAGTCTAATAGGATGAAGAACTTAAAAAAAAAATAGTATGTTTCAAGTGTAGGCTGTATAGCTTGTTCAATCAAATACATTTGCCTGATTATCCAGAAAACTGATTTGTTGAAGCAGAACTGAACTGCTAAGACATCTGACGGAGTAGAGGCAGAAGTTAGTCAAACGTGTTTAAAAATACACAAACAGACGCTCCCATGTCTCTCCCTTCCTTTTAAGCAGATAGTCAGGGGACAGTTTATCATATCTGTTTTGGGGTATAGTTATGAAACATTTTCAGTGGAGAGCATGAATAAGCGGGGACTTGTCCTGAAAAACAGAACACAAAGAAATTATTAATCATGTTTCCCTTTGTATATTTACTGTTTTGCTTCTGAAGGGAGTATTAGTCCAGTAAGAGATGCATAATTAGGAGATATGCCAGATGGGTAATCAATGTGATTTTAAATTTTTATGGCTAGAGAACAGAGTTGTAGCTTGGACTTTTTTTAGAAGGCACTTTAGTTCTGTGCAGTTAAAAACAAATATTTTGCATTAGAAGGATGCAATCTTCCATGAAATCATGTTGAATATGTTCTTAAATCCACCTTCTATTTTTTGAAAAATGGATGGAATAGAAAAGCTGAATGGGTCTACCAAATGGAGGGAAAAGCTCTCACACAGAGATGGGAGCCGAGGCTCCCTGGAAGCAAGGACTGGGAGCTTTATTCATTCATCATCATCATTATCATCATTATATTAAAAAAAAAAAACATCATAAATTCCACTTCCCCTCCTCTGTTTCCCAATCAGCTGAGACTGACTGACTTTTTCCATTCTCAGGCTAGAAGGAAATCTAAAGGAAATGTTTTCTGAATTTCATATTTAAGCAAAGTGAGTGAGACTTCAGCCAAAGGGGTCACTGCTCTGACAGCTAGATAGCCTTGGTGATGAGAGCAACTTGTGTGTGCATGTGTGTGTGTGCACGCGTGTGCACGGGATCAGTCATGTCTGACTCTGTGACCTCATGAACTGTAGCCTGCCAGGCTTCTCTGTCCATGGAATTTTCCAGGCAAGAATATTGGAGCAGGTTGCTGCTTCCTACTCCAGGGGAATCTTCCCGACCCAGGGATCAAACCCATGTTTCTTACGTCTCCTGCATTGGCAGGTAGATTCTTTACCACTAGCACCACATGCAAAGCCCTTCAACACTACATGTATGTCCTTATATAAATCATTTCTTTACATCTGTCATCGTCAAAAAAGTTTCAAAATATTGCTGCAGGGCTAATCGTGAAAAGGCAGTTGCTCTTTGCTTACAACCTCAACTGGAAGGAGACGAAGGTGGGGGAAGGGCGGATGTAGAATCTCAAGACTCCTTCGTCCCCATTAGCACGAGCCGTGGCTGGTAGCACAGATGACAGTGGGTGTGGACATCCTCATTATTTGCACACAGATATTCTTCCACACGAAGTAGATGAGATTTATGCCAAGTTACTCATCCAAAAGCAGCATATGGAATTTGACTGGGATGGCATGACGTTTATAAAATAACTTGGTGGAAGAGTCAACATCTTTACTTGGTTGAATCTGCCAATCCAAGTGTGTGGGGTATATGTACACTTATTCTAGTCTTTTTCTAGGTCCCTTAACTCTGTGTATACTATTTTTTTTAACAAGCTTTTCTTTTTTCACTTGACGCCTCTATATATTCATTCACAATAGAACTAAACCATGCCAAACACATAGGCTTTTGTTTTGTTTATTTGACAGCTTTTTCTCCAGATGTTCTGAACTCTCAGGCTCATGGGACTTGTGGGTGTCTTCCACGTGTGCCTGCCTCTGCTCGTGCAGTTTTTCTGTGCAGAAAACTTTCCCTGGATTTCTGAAGGATGTTATTGCTGTTGCTACTTCTGCTCGGCTGCACACTGCCCCACCCCAGGCAAGTACTGCTCGATAGCCCCTACCTAGTCACTCAGCTTCTCCTCTTATTTAGCCAGTATTCCCCATATAACCACTGGGATGATCTTGAAAAACAAAAATCAGATCATGTTACTTCCCAGTCTAAGACTTCCAAAGGTTTCTATTGCCTTTGCAAAACTCCAAACATGTTGCAAGACCCACAGGGCTCCTGCCCATGTCTCCAACCTCATCTCCTGAACTTTTCCTCCTTGTTCGTGATGATTCAGTCACACTGGCCTTCTTTCAAGCCCTGAACATTCCAGCCCTGTCCTTCCTTTGATAATTGCCTGTTGCTTCTTCCTGTGGTCCTGGGATGCTCCTGCTTCAGATGTTGATCACATGGCTAACTCCTTCTCATCATGTGGATACAAAACAAATGTTTTATTTAATTTTGATTTTGAGAGTTCTGTTGTGAGCCCTAATAGAAAGTGATACTCTCTATACACCCAGTCACTCAGTTCAGTTCAGTCGCTCAGTCGTGTCCAACTCTTTGCGACCCCATAAATCGCAGTAGGTCAGGCCTCCTTGTCCCTCACCGACTCCTGGAGTTCACTCAGACTCACGTCCATCAAGTCAGTGATGCCATCCAGCCATCTCATACTCTGTCGTCCCCTTGTCCTCCTGCCCCCAATCCCTCCCAGCATCAGAGTCTTTTCCAATGAGTCAACTCTTCGCATGAGGTGGCCAAAGTACTGGAGCTTCAGCATTAGCATCATTCCTTCCAAAGAAATCCCAGGCCTGATCTTCTTCAGAATGGACTGGTTGGATCTCCTTGCAGTCCAAGGGACTCTCAAGAGTTTTCTCCAATACCACAGTTCAAAAGCATCAATTCTTCGGCGCTCAGCCTTCTTCACAGTCCAACTCTCAAACCCATACATGACCACAGGAAAAACCATAGCCTTGACTAGATGGACCTTAGTCGGAAAAGTAATGTCTCTGCTTTTGAATGTGCTATCTAGGTTGGTCATAACTTTTCTTCCAAGGAGTAAGTGTCTTTTAATTTCATGGCTGCAATCACCATCTGCAGTGATTTTGGAGCCCCCAAAAATTAAGTCTGACACTGTTTCCAATGTTTCCCCATCTTTTTCCCAGATGATGGAATATTTCTATATCCGGTGATGAGACCAGATGCCACGGTCTTTGTTTTCTGAATGTTGAGCTTTAAGCCAACTTTTTCACTCTCCTCTTTCACTTTCATCAAGAGGCTTTTTAGCTCCTCTTCACTTTCTGCCATAAGAGTGGTGTCATCTGCATATCTGAGGTTATTGATATTTCTCCCACCAATCTTGATTCCAGCTTGTGTTTCTTCCAGTCCAGTGTTTCTCATGATGTACTCTGCATAGAAGTTAAATAAGCAGGGTGACAATATACAGCCTTGACATACTCCTTTTCCTATTTGGAACCAGTCTGTTGTTCCATGTCCAGTTCTAACTGTTGCTTCCTAACCTGCATACAGATTTCTCAAGAGGCAGGTCAGGTGGTCTGGTATTCCCATCTCTTTCAGAATTTTCCACAGTTTATTGTGATCCACACAATCAAAGGCTTTGGCATAGTCAATAAAGCAGAAATAGATGTTTTTCTGGAACTCTCTTGCTTTTTCCATGATCCAGTGGATGTTGGCAATTTGATCTCTGGTTCCTCTGCCTTTTCTAAAACCAGCTTGAACATCAGGGATTTCACAGTTCACATATTGCTGAAGCCTGGCTTGGAGAATTTTGAGCATTACTTTACTAGCATGTGAGATGAGTGCAATTGTGAGGTAGTTTGAGCATTCTTTGGCATTGCCTTTCTTTGGAATTGGAATGAAAACTGACCTTTTCCAGTCCTGTGGCCACTGCTGACTTTTCCAAATTTGCTGGCATATTGAGTGCAGCACTTTCACAGCATCATCTTTCAGGATTTGAAATAGCTCTACTGGAATTCCATCACCTCCACTAGCTTTGTTCATAGTGATGTTTTCTAAGGCCCACTTGACTTCACATTCCAAGATGTCTGGCTCTGGGTGAGTGATCACACCATCGTGATTATCCGGGTCGTGAAGTTCTTTTTTGTACAGTTCTTCTGTGTATTCTTGCCACCTCTTCTTAATATCATCTGCTTCTGTTAGGTCCAGACCATTTCTGTCCTTTATCGAGCCCATCTTTGCATGAAATGTTCCCTTGGTATCTCTAATTTTCTTGAAGAGATCTCTAGTCTTTCCCATTCTGTTCCTTTCCTCTATTTCTTTGCATTGATCGCTGAAGAAGGCTTTCTTATCTCTTCTTGCTATTCTTTGGAACTCTGCACTCAGATGCTTATATCTTTCCTTTTCTCCTTTGTTTTTAGCCTCTCTCTTTTTTTCACAGCTATTTTTAAGGCCTCCACAGACAGCCATTTTACTTTTTTGCATTTCTTTTCCATGGGGATGGTCTTGATCCCTGTCTCCTGTACAATGTCACAAACCTCATTCCATAGTTCATCAGGCACTCTATCTATCAGATCTAGGCCCTTAAATCTATTTCTCACTTCCACTGTATAATCATAAGGTATTTGATTTAGGTCATACCTGAATGGTCTAGTGCTTTTCCCTACTTTTTTCAGTTTAAGTCTGAATTTGGTAATAAGGAGTTCATGATCTGAGCCACAGTCAGCTCCTGGTCTTGTTTTTGTTGACTGTATAGAGCTTCTCCATCTTTGGCTGCAAAGAATATAATCAATCTGATTTCGGTGTTGACCATCTGGTGCCACTACCCATTCTCTTTTTAAGACTTTATTGCTCTTTCCTTACAACCGGCTATTTTCTTATTTGCTTTTCTTAATTTTCTATTTTCTACTCACCCACCACACACTAAAATGCAAACTCCAGGGGAGCAGAGATTTTGTCAGTGGCTGTTATCTCCCCATCCCTACAAAGGCACTAATGTTAAAGATATATTTTAACTATTAAGAATATGTTCATTGCTAAGGATATATGTTAATTGACTTTACAGTGTATTTTGGAGACTTTGCTTTAGGTAAATCCAGAACCACTAGAGAGTTACTTAAATGAACAAACAGTCTCCTTCCTTGAAGGAGGATGCTTTTAAGAGATAAAAGAACTTGTAACAACACAGTAAGGAGATAGATTTGAACAGAGTTAGAAAGGATGATCTGTGAGGGCAGTTATGGAACATCCATACTATGGCTCTGATTGGTCCAGCATCATGGTGAACATTCTTTGCTTTTTCATAGTAAACCATTACTGACCAATCACACTTGAATTCATTTAAACACAGTTAGGGTGAAGCTGACATTCCCCCCCCCCCCACCACACTGAAAGAAGTTGTGGTAATTTGATCTATAATTCAGAAGCTAACCCAGAGGTTATATGAGCCTTTCTGAGAGAAAATCCTTGGTATGTTCTCAAAATGAATATAGCTTGAATGCAATCAAAAGCTTCTCATCCTGGTGGTGCAGTCCTAAAAAATCCACTGCCTGCCAATGCAAAAGAGACATAAAAGACGTGGGTAGAAGATCCCTTGGAGTAGGACATGGCAAACTCCAGTATTCTTGCCTGGGAAATCCCACGGACTGAGGACCCTGGTGGGCTATTGTCCTTGAAGTTGCAAAGAGTCAAATATAACTGAGCACACACACACACACACACACACACCACACAGTAGCAGGCTGCCCTGGCTTATCACACATTCCCATGGCTGAAATAGAATTGAAATCTGACACAGCACACAGCATGTATGTTGCCACTTCTCGCTTGACATCAGTGCTTGAGGAGCCTATTAGCCTGGAATTGGATAATGTTTCTGGCAGGGTGGTGCCAGAGTATGGAGGGGCCAGGTGAAAGATCCTAGGTCGACTAAGTGTGGAAGTCTCAGAACCAAGAGGTGGAAGATGGGCAATTGAATAGGCGCAAAGAGAAGCTCTTCCAGATTCCAGGCAGCATGGGGGTGCGGGCATTACCGCAGGGCTTCATCAGTGCCTGAGGTCAGTCAGGAGTCTATCAAATGTTAGTCTAACGAATGAATGAATGATCCCAGGTTTGAGTAGAAACTATCTGAGATAATTTTCATTTTCCTAGAGGGAGAATGAAGGTATAACACCTGGCTTGCTGGGAACTGTCTAAGAACTCAGTGCTCTCAGTAGCCATGGGGTGTAGTTTTCTGACCCCAGCCTGCAATATCACTTCTTGAAGTTCAAGGCCATCTTCATGAAGATGTGATTACATGAGCAGTGTCTCGAGTGGCCAGTTAAGTACCAAGTATTTAGCGAAGGAGTGGGAGCCTGCTTTATCTCCATCGTCACAGACTGGGAAAAAGTGGTCACGGTTTGGCTGTTCTGGGTCACAGTCTTCATCCTGCATTCTCTGAATCTAGCAAACAGCTCTGGACTGTGTCTTCCCTCTTCTCCTCAGCCCTCCCTAGAGCTTGTCTGAAGAAAGTCAGGGAGCTGTGCCTTGACCCCCTCCCCAACTCTAACGTTTTCATTGCCATCCTATCAAGCAGTGGCCAAGTTCAGAGTTCACGGGAAGGCCAGGTCTATGAGAAGCATGGAGTCAGTGGCATCTATGCCTTGTCACAGCAGGCCAGGTCTCTGGGCATACTTTTCCGCTAGGCTGAGTCTATTCCTTTGTAAACCTATTTCCAAAATATCGCTAGAAAAAAATTATTCAAATGCAAGTGAGTGCAACATGGGGCCCTTGATCCTCCTCTTGGGTTTTCGCATGTCTCCTCTGCATGGTGGTGCCGAGTGTCCTCGTGAATTCTTAGTAGATGTTCATCACAGTGCCTTGACTTGAGACGACCCAACTGTGTCTAGAAGGCTCAGAAGATCCATTCCTCTGAAATACGCAGCTTTTACAGGGCTGGCAGCCTACCCAACACGAAAAAGAGTTGAACTTTATGCACATTGTGATATAGGAACACTTGATCGAATATCTACTATTCTGGAATCTCCATTCTCTGCGATCCACTGCCCTTAATTCCAACGACCATAGGCCCTCCGTGGTGACATACCAGTTAAACTTATCCTGGGATAGAGATCTTTCCACTCACTCTCTACTTACTTACCCCTAACTATGTATTGTGTATTATCATATCAGATTATCAAAACAGCTGATACACTAAACAATTCACACTAAGGTGCAAATAATATCTGGCTATAAAAGTATGTGGTAACTCTTCCATATGACATACCTGAAATTTTATTAAGCCCTCAAACCCTTAATTAAGGAGAATATTAAATGATGGGAATTTCAGCTACTGAGAGAGGGGCGCTATGGGTGTTTCTGAGATCATGCTGTTTTGGACATTGCTTAGCTGCAGTTGTGTATACACATCTTATCATTTTTATTTGTAAACTATCCAAGTGTTCATAAACTGTCTTTGGCAAAGCTTCTGGATGGTGATTAGAGAAATTTTTGTGCAAAATCAGTGAGAGTAGACTTAAGGGAAATTTGCTACTGAGATGCCCTCTGCGGCTAGCGGTGGATAGCTGTGTCTATCCACACACCTGGGCTACACTTGCATGGCACTCAAGTAGGGAAGGACTGTGATTCCATTGGCTTTCGACAGCTAACAGCAGTCAACTCTGCAACATGGGTTTTATATCAGTGACCAGACAAAGCCAGAAACAGGATATCCAAGTGTGAAGGCAGTACACTAATTGTGTAACTTTTGTCTATTTTAGTTTTTACTTTCTCTATAGGAATTTTGAATCTGACCTGCTACCATGTTTAAGGAAAAGAAGAGTCCACAAGGTTAGTTTCACTGGCAAATCTGCAACATACTCAACGAATAGCATCGTCTTCTGCTCTTGAGCGAACAACATTATTCTCAGTTGAACCATATGAAACTGCTGTTTCAATAAGTCAAAAACAGTTGAATATCAGCAATTTCATGTGGTTAACCTAATCTTTTGTTGCACACCCTGAGAATAATGGAAACCACCCCACCTAGCATGAATCCTTTTGAGCCGGGAGAAGCTATGCCGTGGCCATTCACACCACATTTTCACGGTAAAATAGATCAATGTTAAAGAAATTGATATTATGCTTGCTCTAAGTATTGCTTTTTAATAAATCTCTGTAGTGAAGTGAGTTTCTGAGTCAGTGTGTGTGTGTTTTTTTAATTGGCAGGAAATTGCTTTATAATGTTATGTTACTTTCTGCCATACAACAACTTGAATCGGTCATAATTATGTGTATGTCCTCTTGCTCTTGAGCCTCCCTCCCTTCCCTCCTCCCACCCCTCTAGGGCATCACAGAGCACCAGGCTGGGCTCCCTGCGTTAGACAGCAACTTTCCACTATTTTACACATGATAGTGTATATACGCCAAGGCTGCTTGCTTAATCTGTCCTACCCTCACCTTCCCCTGCTATGTTCAGAAGTCTATTCTCCACCGGGTTCAACAGTGCCCTTTTGCTCGATTCCATATATATGCGTTAATATATAATACTTGTTTATCTCTTTCTGATTTACTCCATTCTGTATAAGAGGCTCTAAGTTCATCCACCTCACTACAGCTGATTCAAATTCCTTTTTATGGCTGAGTAGTCTCAGTCAATGTTAAGGCCATGGCCCAAGTTTTTATTTAGCCTTTCTCTTTAATAATCAGAACTCAGAGCCACCATTACAATATGCTGTTGGCAACCTAGAAGGTATATTTGTTTCCTATTGCTGCGGTAACAAATTACCACACATTTAGTGGCTTAAAAAGCACATATTTATACTCTTCCAGTTCTGGAGGTCCAAAGTCTACAAGCAAAGCATTAGCAAGGCTGGTTCCCTCTGGGTTCTTGTTATTTAGTCACTATGTTGTTTCCGACTCCTTTGAGATCCTCATGGACTATAGCCCGCAAGGCTGCTCTGTCCATGGTATTTCTCAGGCAAGAATACTGGAGTGGGTAGCCATTCCCTTCTCCAGCGGATCTTCCTGACCCAGGGACTGAACCTGCGTCCCCTGCTTGGCAGGCAGATTCTTTTCCACGGAGCCACCGAGGAGGTCCCTCTGGAGACTTACGGGAGGCTTAGATCAGTTTCCTGGCCTTCTGTGGCTTCTAGAAGTCCCCTGCCTTCCTTAGTTCATGGCCGCCTCCTTCATCATGCCAACCTCTTGCTTCAATTTTCACATCCCCTCCCGCTGATTCTAATCCTCCTGCTTCCCTCTTATAAGGACTCTTGTGATTAAATTGAGCCCACCCAGCTAATCTGCTCATCTCAAGATGCTTTATTTAGCACATCTGCAAATTCCCTTTTACCATGTAAAATACCGTAGCCTCTGGTTCTAGGGATTAGGAAGTAGCTGCTTGGGTGGGAGAGGATTATTCCACCTACCCCGGGAGGGGATGGAGGGAAGTGCTTTGAGCTGAGGAGGTGGGACAGAAGAGAGAGTTTTAACTTTCTCTGAAATCAGTGTAGAACAGGGGCAGGGGGCAGAGACAGGAGTCCCTCAGCACACAGGAACATCAGTGGAGGATGGCTGCAGAAGACTTGTTTTCAGTGCGGAGAGACGGCTGGCCTAGGGAATCTCTGAGCTGCCTGGAGCAGTAGGGCCCACAGACAGATGGCAGGACCAGCTCTCAGCAGTAGCGTCTTACAGCTAAATAAAGGCCATAAAAGTGATGACCATCCTGTACAAATGACCACCTCCCCCTCTGCCTTTCTGGGGACATTGAAGCCAGGATTCTCATGTGACCTCACAGAGTAAGGGAAGGGATCCCCCAAATGATTGAGATTGATTATCTGGTTGGGTTGACCCATGGGGACCGAGACAAGATTAAATATCATTTCAAGAGTTTTGAAGGGAATGTGACATTGAAGCTTTGTACTGGTTTAAAGTCACACCTTTTGGAGTTACAGACATTTGCCATGGCCACGGACGGTGCAGGGCAGGTAAAGGCAGACGATACAGTTTCTTGCCAGCGTGCGCCACGCAGTCTTTAGAGCCAGGAGGAAAGGTGGGGGACAGCACTTTCAAATGCTCCTTGTGAAAGTGAAGTCGCTCAGTCGTGTCCGACTCTTTGTGACCCCATAGACTGTAGCCTACCAGGCTCCTCTGTCCGTGGGATTTTCCAGGCAATAGTACTGGAATGGATTGCCATTTCCTTCTTCAAATGCTCCTTACTCGGGGTCTAAACCTGAGCCTAACAACCTGCTGGTTAGTCAGGCTCCTTCCATGGCAGATATTATCTGAATAACAATAACCATGTTAATAAGCATATCCACCAGGGGGGATAAAAGGGTGGCAGGGTATTCCCAAGAGGAAAATTAATTTCTTTTTATAATCTGCTGTAGTTTATTTCACATATTCATGACCCGCCCAGTATGTTTTTTCTTTATGACGAGCCATAAAAATGACAAAATACATTAGCCAAGTTCTTCGTTTCTGCTAAAATGACCATATTCAAAAATAATAACAGAGACTTGTATCAGCGATGCAAAAGATGCATGAAGTAATTGGGGCTTAATTTGTACACAAACTGTCAAGGCAGTTTTCCTCACGGCCCGCATCTTCTGAATTCATTAGTCTCTAATTACGGCCAGTGGGGACCAGCAGTTAGAAGGTTAAAGAGGTTCTGACAGGCCTAATCATTGCTCAGGAAGCTGAAAATGTATGCAAAGTCTCGGCAGATGGGGTGAGATCGGCTTCTGCCAAGTGATAACTGTTATTCCTTTGCACCTCCAAAGCTGTCATCCTAATAGGCACATTTTAAATTTATTAATGCTCTAGTTACAATGCATACACAGTCTCTAATGGTATGTCATTCTGAGTATATAAACTGAGCAATTAACACATATTACCTGGTAATGGTAAAATTATTTGTTGCCTGTTTGATTTTTTTTGGTTGTCTCCTATTCTAGTAAGAACTATCCCAGGAAAAGCTTCCCTTTGTTAAAGTGGAAGCAAAGCTACATTGTAGATGAATTTCTCTTTTCGGTATTATAACCAACTTGAATGCCTTCGTCCATGCCTCACCCAACCTGTCCCATCCATCACTGAATTCAGGCCTCTCACCCCAGAATCTAGTAGTTAAACACAATTCGGGTGAGAGGCTTGGTCAGTCTTTTGGGAAGAGGCAGAGAAAGCCAATCTTTGAAAACTGATCCTTTAAAGTGAGAAGAAACCCAGGGTCGTATTCTTCGTTTGTGGCTTGTTACTAAGTCCTGTAAGGAAAGGTGATGTACACTTCGCAATTTCCAATTCAAAAGTCATCAATATCTTATCCTTCTTCGGTGGCCTCCCTGACTTTAAATCCTGATTGCTTTAAGGCTAACTAATCACCAGTAAGAAGTGTGTGTGTGTGTGTTTCTTAAACAAATGAGGTCTCTTGTCTTTCCTCTGACTATACCCATGACAGGGGAAGGGCCTTTAATTAAATGCAGCACTTAGTGCAACAATTGTTTGCATGTAGGAGGCTGCAGAAATGGAGACAGCTGGAATGGATAGTCTCTAAATTGTAGTCTTTATAAAGACTGCAAGATACATCAGCAGTCCTAATAGCATGAGAAGGTGTTAATCTCAGCAACAGAGCAATTACTCATCCAGGGACTGACCTCCACTCTGATCCACTAGCCCATTTCACCTAATTGATTTACACTGTATAGAAGTAATATAACAACAACCAAAAAATGTTGCAGAGACTTTACGTTAATTAAAAACTGTGATTACATTTCCCTACTAAGTGATTCGTTTGAGTTTTTATACTATACAGAAAAGACATCAAACTATTAGGTAATAAGTTTTCTTTGCCTGAGACCAAATAACCCATCCATTGTGGTCCCTTCAGTGGCTGGAAGAATAGCCCTGGTTGATTAACACATTTGAACTGTGTGACCTCGAGCAAGCACAATTCTGAGCTTCAGTTTCCCCATCTCCAATGTTAGAAGTTGGCCTAGACAGTCTCTGATCTCTGCAATCTTTTCCAGTCCTGAAAGGCCACGATTCTATCAAAGTCCATAGGGCTTGTGTAGCCAGGAGAGGATTCTCCATTGAGCCAGAGCGGAAGTCACGAGTAGGTCCGGGCTTTTATCTTCCACTTCCCGTTTTCAAATTGGGAGTTTAATCTGGTTTCTAACTATCCTGTTTATTTATAACTTTAAAAAATATGTGCACAGAGGATTTTTCCAGCCTCTTTGCTGTATTTTTGCTATATGATATATCCATTTATTTCTGGAGATTAAAAAAAAAACTGTTCCAGCATCTCTTTAATGGGAAATCCAGTGAAAAGAGTCTAGACATGCCTGCAGGGTCAGCTTACTTGTGTGATGTGGCCTTGCAGGGAGAACGGACGTGCTGGGTGCTCTGTGAACTGTGGGTCTATGTGGTGTGCTCACATGGGCACACCCATCCCTGGAAGAGTGGATCCAGTCTCTGTAACTAGTCAGCTGTCTGGCCTCCCTGTCTGTAGAGTGATCGTGCTGGATAGACTTCTCCCAAAGTTCTGTTTCAGCAGCAACATTTGATGACTCTCATTTATTCTGAGAGAAAGGAATTTCCTCAAAATTAGACCCTTAGAAGCTAAATAGTAATTATTTTTTCAGTTTTATTTCCTTATTTATTTTGGCCACAACGTGGGCACGTGGGATCTTAGTTCCCTGACCAGGGATTGAACCCACAGCCCCTGCATTGCAAGTGTGGAGTCTTAACCGCTGACCACCAGGAAAGTCCTGCTAAACGGTGTTTAGAGGAAACAGCAGGTGGGGATGTCCTAGAAAGCCATTTACAGGAGAAAAGTTTGCCTGAGAAAGCCTCATTATTTTGTTGATGGCAAGTCATGGTATGGGGAGTGACTTATTCCCCAGGGAAAAGAAAAATATGAAGATTATCAGCCTGCAGTATAGCACAGGGACCTTAACTCAGTAGTCCATGATGACGGAGAGGGCTGGGATCGGGTGGGGGGGGGGGTGGCTCCAGAGGGAGGGGATATATGTATACTTTTGGCTGATCCACATTGTTTTATAGCAAAAACTAACACATTGTAAAGCAATTATCCTCCAATTTAAATT
This sequence comes from Capricornis sumatraensis, assembly GCF_032405125.1. NCBI lineage: Eukaryota > Metazoa > Chordata > Mammalia > Artiodactyla > Bovidae > Capricornis > Capricornis sumatraensis. Next base: position 77,020,619 of record NC_091082.1, read on the forward strand.
TAAAATATTTTTTTAAAAAAAGATTGATTCATGTCAATGTATGGCAAAACCAATACAGTACTGTAAATTAAAATAAAGGGAAAAAAATTATTACAAAAAAATAAATTTAAAAAAATAAATAAATAAATAAAATAAAAAAAGATTATTAGCCAAAGGAAAAAAATAAATGTCTTAGTATCTACCATCCACTTGTGAGTGTCAGGGCAATATTTCCTCCTTTTTATCATGTGTTATCTGATGTGCTTAAATTCTAAAAGTGGCACTGCCGCTCGCTCTGCTCTTAGAGAAGGAAGCATGGCTGGCAGTGATCACTAACTCTCCTCTAGGAACATTCCCATCATTTTCTAGATGGTGTTTCCCACAGAATGAACCACTTACATCAGAATTCTTGAAGGGCTTCTTAAAAAGCTGGATCCCTGGGCTCTCACTCAGACCCACGTACCCAGAACCCAGAAGGGATAGAGCATGGGGACCCCCATGCTGCTCAGGTGATTTGTATCACCTGGTAGGTGAAGTAGGCTGTCACATGAGAATAAGATGGTCTGGGACAGCCTTCCTAGAGGAGGTGATGTCTGAACAGACACTTGAAGGAATGGAGTGAAGATGTCAGGGGCAGAGAAAATGGGAGGTACAAAGGCCTTGATTGACAACCAAGTCAAGAAGGTGAAGTAGATGGAGGCTAGAGAGACAGGCAGAGGCCAGAAAATTGGCAGGGTAAGGGTTTTAGACCTGGAGAAGGAAATGGCAATCCACTCCAATACTCTTGCCTGGAAAATCCCATGGACAGAGGAGCCTGGTAGGCTATAGTCCATGGGGTCGCAGAGAGTTGAACACGACTAAGCAACTTCAGTTCAGTTCACTTCACTTCAAGGGGTTTAGATTTCATTTTGAGTGTGTCTGGAAGATCTGGGGTTGGGGTTAGGGTGGGGAGAATTGTGTGATATGACTCTATGCTTTGGGAGGATCAGAGTGACAGTTGCTGAACAGAGACTAGATTATAGCTGTCCAAGAGTCCAAGCAGAAACCAGTTAGGATGCTGCTACACAAATCCAGGCAACAGCTACAGGGTGCTAGGAGTGAAGATGTGAGATGTGAGGTTAGAGGCAGAAGAATTTAATGCTGGAGCAAGTGAGAAAAAGAGAGGGTGCCTGCTAGATTTTTGACCTGAACAATTGAAAGGGTGACTTGTCCCTTAGCTGAGATGAGGGAACTGGGAGAGGACCAAACAAGGCAGGGAAGCCTGGATTCCTGCTCTGAGCTGCTTCGGTTAGTGCGGAGAGGTCTATTAGCCATCCAAGAGGAGGGGTCAAGTAGGCAGTTGGATAAGTGAGCCTGGAGCAAAAGAAGAGGTCAGGGGTGGAGATACAGGTAGGGATTTGGCAGTTATCATAGACTCAGCACGGCTTCCCTGCTGGCTCAAAGGATTAAGCATCTGCCTGCAATGCAGGAGACCCGGATTCGATCCCTGGGCTGGGAAGATCCCCTGGAGAAGGAAACGGCAACCCACTCCAGTATTCTTGCCTGGAGAATCCCATGGACAGAGGAGCCTGGTGGGCTACAGTCCACGGGGTCACAAAGAGTCGGACACGACTGAGCGACTTCACACACACACACACACACACATAGACTTAGCATTAGGTGGGACCAGTGACATCTCCATTTCCATAGGTGAAAAAGATTAACAATCAGATGTTTCTTATGATGCAACCAGATCCTTAACTCCACAAGTGAGACAGATGACAAAGAAAAGTAGAATTAAAAAGTTCCAAGGACTGAGTCTGAGTTACTTCAACTACTAAGAATTAGGAAGAGGAGGAAGACTCAGCAAAGGAGTGTCTGGGATATCAGGAGAAAGCCAGGAGTCCCTGGAAACCAAATAAAGAAAGCTCTTCAAGCAGGACAGAACGAGTGTGTACTGTCAAACGCTGTTGAGTGGTCAGAGGACACACAGCGGATGGTGAGACATTGACCCCTGGGTCACCAGCGAAAGTTCCTGACCATGAGCAACTGTCTGACCAACAGGGGCACTTCCTGTGTCCAGCAGTTTTTTAGTGCCTGAATGCAACCTTGATGTTTTCCTTTTGGAGGTTAACAACTCATCAAGAGCAGACAGACCTATCATGGAGAAGTTTCTTCTTGAGGGAAATTAAGAGAACTATCACCTTCTATTCCCCAAATGATCATATTAAATCAAATATAAAATTCCCCACTGAGGGCAGCCTCTCCCAGCTCCACGCTCTTGGTGAAGCAGGCAACCTCCATCCTGCCCACCCCTGTCATGTTTGAAGCAGCAGTATCACCTGTGCATTTCCTATTCCCGATCGTTTTACCTCCGAGGATATGAATCATCTTTGAATACTGAGATCTGAGTGGGCCAGGGAAGGTGGCCTTAGAAGGAAACAGTCAAGGGGCAAGGTATATTGCAGGGCACCAAGCTGACGCTGGTTGGTTAAGTTGTTTGGACCTGGGAGATTACCAGATTATAGACACGGATACAGGAGAAGGGAGAGAAAACAAGGACTGAACTATAGAGGCAGTCTTGACTCTTTTTATAGAAAAGGCGGCAGATTTCCAGGCAAGCATGGGCTTTTACCTCACTTACTGCCACCAGTTAGCACAAACAAAGAACGTTACTGTGGAGCTGGACTTTGGGTAAAACATTAACAGCCTTTTCTTTACAGTGTCTGCTTCCTTCTGGGCTTCCACGGGGGCAATAGGAGGCCAGGAACGAACATGCTGCTCCCCTCTCCCGATTGGTGCTCCCTGAGCCCCTCTGTGTTGTTCATCCATTCATGAGCCCTCTGTGTGCCCAGCACCGAGCTGGCATCACACGGGATTCAGAGATGAGGAGGTGGCGCAGACAAGTGAAGGCCTTAAAGGACCGTCCCCAGAAAAGGGAGACAGTATTCTGGAGAAATCTCAGCAGGAGACTGACTCAAGTCTCAGGTTCTGTAGCCTTTTCCCCACGGCAGGACGCTTTCTGCTCCTGGGTCACCGTGGGGTCTTAGATCCTAAAGGGTGGAGAGGGACTGACTATGTTGGGCCGCGAGAGGACCATTTTGGAAAGAGAAATCCCATTACCTGGAGGGAAGGGGTTTTGGGGGTAAGATTTTTCAGGGGCTCTCAATTCCCAATATGCAGGCCACTGCCCACAGAGCTTAAACATAAGGCAACTCTCTGGAGTAGATTTTTGCCACCCAGAAATGTCCTGTGGGGTCCAGGTTTCCAAAGGGAGGGCAGAGGCTGAAGCCTTCCACTCAGCGGTGATGCCCACCTGCCCCCATCCCACTGGGTTGTGCAAATGCTAAGGGTCCTCTCTCTGGACACAGCTCCTGAGATGCCAGAATGCACCTGAGAAGGTCTCTGGGCCTTCTCTAATCAGAAATTTGGCTTCATGTGTCTAGTTGGCCACAGTAACATGTGGGAGGGAGGGGGACCGGGTGAAATGATAGATTTCTGAGAGGCTCTCTGATGAAGTCCAGGCCCCCATGGTCGGCTGAGGGAGCCTTGTAGTCCTTGCTGACACCGCCACTTCACGCCTCAGAGGCGCAAAGGAGACTGGGAGACAGACAGACTGTCTTAGGTCATCTCTTGTCCTTGTGGTTCAATCACTAAGCTGTGTCTGACTCTTTGCAACCCCATGGCCTACAGCACACCAGGCTTCCCTGTCCTCCACTATCTCCCAGAATTTGCTCAAGTTCATGTCCATTTTAGCTCCATTTATTTTACTTTCTTCTGCTCTTTCTTCTTCTTTCCTCCAGAAGGAAACTGTCCTAGGACTTTGTAGGACAACCTCAGGGCAAGCTTTTCCCAGAAGAACAGAGTCCCCTTCCGCTCAGACATCAGACCTATTTGAAGGCACCTGGGGTCCCCAGAATGGGCTTCCCTGGTGGCTCAGAGGTAAAGAATCTGCCTGCCAATGCAGGAGATATGGGTTCAACTGCTGGGTCCGACATGGGTTCAACCGCTGCCTTCCCTAGAGAAGGAAATGGCAACCCACTCCGGTATTCTTGCCTGGGAAATCCCATGGGCAGAAGAGCCTGGCAGGCTGCAGTCCATGGGGTTGCAAAGAGTTGGGCAGACATAGAGACTAAATAACAACAGGGGTCCTCAGAGGCACTTGCTAAAGTGTCAGAGAATGGGGATAATTAGGAGGAATTTGGTGTGACTGGGGACAGGTCCCAATGTTCTTGTCCACATCAGTGCTTTCTGCTGTTGATTGAAAGTGCCGAGCACATCAATTGAAAGCCAGTTCTCAAGAAATCCTTCTTGGCTTATCCACCAATTGCCTCCCTTTCCTACTGTTCATCAGCATCTGCAAATTAGAGAACAAACTACTATTTGTCCGAATAGTTGCATGTCTACCAGCATCCCACCCCCAGGCAACTAAATGAGTATAACTGAGTCACTCATTTAAAAATGATTTGAATTTATCAAATCCTACTTATGTCCCTTATATAACCCAATTTTCTATAGACTTAACGACTCCAAATGATTAAGTTTTCAGTTCAGTTCAGTTCAGTTACTCATTTGTGTCTGACTCTTTACGACCCCATGGACTGCAGCACACCAGGCCTCCCTGTCCATCACCAACTCCCAGAGTTTACTCAAACTCATATCCATCGAGTTGGTGATGCCATCCAACCATCTTATCCTCTGCTGTCCCCTTCTCCTCCTGCCTTCAATCTTTCCCAGCATCAGGGTCTTTTCAAATGACTCAGTTCTTTGCATCAGGTGGCCAAAGTATTGGAGTTTCAGCTTCATCATCAGTCCTTCCAATGAAGATTCAGGCCTGATTTCCTTTAAGATGATAAAGTTTTAAGCTATAGTAACATATCCTTTGAGTAGCACCAGGCTTAGCTGTATTTCAATATTAATGACAACAGCCCCAATAATGTCAATAATTACTAACATAGCTGAGCACTTTACATGTGTTGGCCATCATGCTCAGCACCTTACATGCATTATTTCATTTAATTCTCACAAGATAATCATAGGTAAATATTATTGTCTTTATTTGCATTTAAGGAAACTAATGTTCAGAAAGTTTAAGTCAACTAACTGAGGTCAAATCGGTGGTACTTCAGAGGTCCCCTCTTAGGTACCCACTGAGTTCTCTCAGTCCAGTGTTTCTCAGAGGGTGACCTTTGAACCACTGAAACCAGAAAGACTCAGGGATTATAACTTCAGATTCCTGGGCCCCTCTTAGACCCAGGTAGTCAGAATCCCTGGGACGGTGGCTTTGGAATATGTATTTGCAAACACATTCCCCAAGAGACTCCAACATGCACCAAATTTTGAGACTCACTCTCATCTCTGACTTTTGAGATGTTTGAAACACACTCTGTGATCTCAGTGGCCAAGAATCTGGACTTGGAGAAGGGAGTGGGAGTACACTTGCCCCTCCCCCCACGGAGCAGCCGGGAAGTTGGAGGCAGAAGACCTGCGTTTTAGCCCTTGATTGACTTATGCTCTTTATTTAATCTCACTTGGCCTCCATGTCCTCGATTATTAACCAGGAATGATACTTTTCTTTTCAAGGTGCTTATGAGAATTAAAAGAGATAGCATATGTGGGAGTAGAATAATATTTAAAAAGGAGAAAGTGTTCTGCAAACGTATGTGATATTAATCACAGGTTTGCTTGGATCTGGGGAAGTGACCAGGTTTCTGTGCCCAATGCTGGGCACTTTGTGTAGCCACAGAGTAGGGGGAGAGGGCAGTGGACCCTCCTGGGGACTGGACATCTCGGGACCTGTCTAACCTCTTTGGGAAGGGCCCTTTCCTTTACAACTCACAGGAATTTACTCCCTGTAAGCACTTCCTACCTGGTGTTGGCCCTCACTTACCAAGCTCTTTCACATGGACTGAGATGTGCTTTCTGCCTCAATTTCCCCCTTCTGGTTAGAGAAGACAAAAGCACTTCCCCCTCCATGGCAACACCCTCTGTTGGTGCCATTTCCATAAGCCAGAATTATTTGATATTCTCTGTGTGCCCGGATAATTACCATTTATTTAATCATCAAAAGAGTACTGTGAAGTCTCCACTTCAATTAGACCCATTTTATGGATGAAAGAACAGATTTAAGGAGTTTAAGTAATCTGCCCAAGCCAGTCAATGGTCGAACTAGAGGACCTACGTTCTTTTCCTCCACTCCCGGGAAAGGATGTTAGGAGAAAGATGTGTTAAACTTTGAGCTGTCCTATGGTCTCTGAAGGAACAGCCTCTGTCTTTTGCCCTCCTCTTCCAGAGCAACCTCTGCCTTTTCCTGGCCCTCTACAATGCAGCCTGAGTTATTCAATTAAGGAGGGAAATAATTGGCAGTGGAGAACGCCTCTAGCAGTGGTAATTACCTCCAGCGCCTTGTTGGAATAGTCAAGCTACATTTCAGCTTATGCTATAAAACCTTAATTATAATATAAACAGCTGCCCTTCAGTCCCGTGGGACAAGCTTCCCTCCCCCACGTCTCTGGCCTCAGCCCGGTGGCTCTCTCATGAGTGGTCAGGGAGGCCCAGGAGCAGAAAGGGGCTTTAGGGAGGAGGGGAGCTAAGGCCTGTGTGTGCCCTGGGGTTGGAGAGAATAAGCTACAGGGAGTCAATATTAGGACCCCATCCTCCAATGAAGAAGCCAAAGGCAGCATCCCCATCTTGGTACCACTCACCCCAAGTCTCTTGGTGGGTGGAAGATCCGGGAAGTTAACAGCCAACCTAGTATCATGTGGCTTGGGTAGGGTTTGGCAGGATATAGCCTAAAGAAATCAACCTTGAATGTTCATTACATGTACTGATGCTGAAGCTAAATCTCCAATATTTGAGCTACCTGATGTGAAGAGCCGAGCCATTGGAAAAGACCCTGATGCTGGGAAAGATTGAAGGCAGGAGGGGAAGGAGGTGACAAAGGATGAGATGGTTGGATGGCATCACTGACTCAATGGGCATGAGTTTAGGCAAACTATGGGAGATAGTGAAGGACAAGAAAGCCTGGTGTGCCGCTTTCCATGGGGTCGCAAAGAGTTGGACATGACTTTTAGCAACTGAACAACAACAAATGTGTCATCTTAGGGTAATACCTCTCTTACTTGGCTTCCCTGTAAAGAATAGAGTCTTCCCTTCTAGACTCAGACTCCATCGCCATGCGTGCCATATGGGGCGCTCAATGCCCTTTAGGTTCTGTGCTGGACATGATCATGATTCCCCATCTAAACGTGACGGTACTTGTTTACACAAGGAATTTTCATTGCCATTTGGCTGTTGAGGAAAATGAGCTTTTGAATTTCATCACAGATAAGGTTTGAAATGCAAATAACCCTATGAGAGACAAGTTCACATAGGTTGATGGAAATTATATATTTTTGTTCAAGTAGGAGGAGTGTGTCACCACCAGGCACTGAGAGGGCACGGAGCATGGTGTCATAAGGGGAGGAAGAAACAGAAATAAGAGTCTGAAGATGCTGTTTTGATGAGCTCACAGATTTGCCCATGACCGGCCCTGGAACCGCACTAGGAGACGGCTGGGTTTAGAACCTGGACTGAAAGGATCAAGAATGAGTCAGTGTGGTGGGGTGGGGTAATCTGATGGGCTGGGCTCCCTCTTCAGGTCTGTGCGCCAGATGGAAGGTATGAGCTTCTCAGTGGTCTTCAAAGTAGAGTGAGCAAGATCATCTCCTGGAGAGCACGGATGATTAAACTTCTATTTTTCAATCTTCTTTTGAATTTCTGATTTCCTTGTGTTTTATAATGAGCATATGTTTAACTGCTGCTGCTGCTAAGTCGCTTCAGTCGTGTCCAACTCTGTGCGACCCCATAGACGGCAGCCCACCAGGCTCCCCCATCCCACTAATTTGTATACAAATTATACAAGTATATGTATTTATGGGATGCACGCTCCTGTGTTCAAGAATATTTTCCAACTTAGGGGGAGTCATGGTCAAAAAGTTTATAGTCCACTGGGCTTTAGGTGGTAAGATGCTTACTTGGATTTCTAACTTTAAAAAAACATTGCTCAGGAGGTGCTGATTCATTTACTTTGCTGATGACTTGGAGCGGTAATAATGATTACTCATGGAATATCCATGGCTTTGCTCTCTCACCTAATCCTGCAGAAGCAAACTAAGTTGTCCACAGTATGGAGGCTGGAGCTGTACAACAACTTGGATCCAAATCTCTATTCAGTTTTCTGTTGACTGTGTGACTTGGGGTAAGTTACTCAGCCTTTCTGTGCCTCAGTGTCTTCATTGGTTGGATGGGAGCTCACAGACTCTAGAATAGCTGTGAAGATGAGATGAGTTAATGCGTATAAATAGCTTCTAGGGGTGCTTCACCCTGAGTAGCCATTCAGATGCTAAATTAGCAAGATGGGATAAGGAAGGATAAAGAAATGGGGGTTCAGGGAGGTGAGTGGAAGAGCTGGCATTTCAGCTCAGGCCTGGCTGATTCCAAAGCATTTATATTGAGATCCACAATGGAAATGATTTGAAGTCCTTATCAACAAGTAGATGAGAAGATATATCTGCTTCTGCTTATCAGATTCTGTGATGCTCATCCTGCTCTCTGCACCTGTCTTTGCCATATCCCCGGCCAGCTCAGAAGAAGAACGATAGTGCCTCTTCCTCTTATTTGGAGGAAGCCCCATGAGCTGGCGCTTGCTAGCATCAGCGCCAATGGGTGTGCTATTCCACCTCTCTATGGCACTCCAAAACTCTCCCCAAATCCCCCAGGATGTCTTTGTTCCAAGAAGGGGTTCTAGGCCCTTCTGGAACGCAGAACAGACAAGCAGGAGTGTTGCAGAATGGAAAATGCTACAAAGGACTCAGGCAGGAAAGAATGCACTTCCAATGGGGAGGGTGAGGAGGATGTCTGGGCAGAAGGACCGAGGCTACACCTCACAACCTCACCTCCTGCTTCTGGGGTTCCTTGACAGCCCTTGAGGATGACGCACATATGTTCAAATTCTGTACAAATCCAGGAGCAAGTTTTCCTGGCTGCAGAGACCTTTTGGAAGTTTCTATCAACTTAATAGGCCTCTCAGGTTGATCTAACCCCAGTCTTTGCCCTGACAGCAGCTGCTGGGTGAATCTGAGATTCATTCAATCTGTAAAGAGCTTCAGACCCAGGGCTTCGAGGTGGGGAGAAGAGATCATTGGGTTGTTCTTTGCTATAGGCTCCTAGAGATAAACTTGCTGGTCACAGACCAACTCTGCCCCAGCCCTACAATCTGGCCTCCTGATTCCAGAACCATCTATGGCACCATCTCCCATTAACACCACAAAACAGACTCCCTGCCCACCTCCCTCAGAAGAACATAGCTTTGCGTTTTTTTCTAACAGTTTTTAGGGTAAATAGCAGTCAGGAGCTAGCAGTCAATACAACTTCCAGAAACAAAGAGAAACTTGCAGTGTTTCAGGATTCTTTAAATGATGCACTTCAAACAAGAGGCTTGCATTAGAATCTGAGTTATAGTCCTGGAGTGGCTTTGTGTATTTTTTCTTTCATGTTAACCTGACTACAACTTTATCTTCTCCATTCAGTTCCAAGAAGTCCTTCTGTAAAGAAGAGTTGAAGGCTGAAGCCCACGCTTACTCAATATGGGGCATGCTTGCCAGCTCTGTCTTGTCAGTTATCTCTTGGTGGATGATGGGAGGAGGGAAGTGGCTCTCAAGAGACAACTAAAATGGTGCTTTAAGAAACCCTCAGCCAATAAAAAGTTGCTTACAGAGGTATAAGTCTTCTCTCTATGTCAGCTTTCTTAACCTCCTAATCTCAACTGTCTAATTACGAATTTACAAGACCCTGGGGACGGCTGTCTTAAGTACCCTGAGAAGAATGGTCGCGCTCTGTGTGAGCTAAAATACCCAAGGCTGGGAGCAAGAAAAGGAACTACCTATCAGATATTTCATAAAACCAATCCCTAACGTAGAAAAAAATAGTTCCCTCAAGACTTGCCCTATGGACTGCCTTTCATGGGCTGATTCATATTTATAAGCCAATTCGTCTGGAAATAAATCTCTTTAACACACTCAACTAACTCCAAGAGGTGTGTCCCACAGGAACCAATCTTCTTAAATGAACTGTCTCAAGAAAGGTTTTAGCAGCAACAGTGTCAGTCCTGGAACTTTTACCTTCGGGGGAGGGGGCGGAATATATATATATCTATATGTGTGTGTGTGTGTGTGTGTGTGTGTGTGTGTGTGTGTGTGTGTCAGGGATGGGTTGCTTGGAGACATAGTATACACAGAGTTTAAAAACTGCCAAGTTGAATTCATAAACCTAAAAAGATCTTCATATACTTGGTAAAAGAGATGGCGTTGGGAGTAACAGATGTCTTATACAAGCCTGAAACTCAATAATGGGTCATTTGATCTGACTTCATTTGGACAGATGTTGGGCTTAGAGTCCACTACAATTTTTTTTTTCTCATCCAGCCAGAAAAGTATGTGTGCCAACTTGAGATTTCCTTCCCTCCCTCCCTTCTTTCTTTCTTCCTTCTTTCTTATCTTTGAGGGTAAAAATGGTATCCCACAAAAGTTAAAATGAAGCTTTAGGAGATGACAGTGTTTTGGTTTTGGTTGGTGGTTTTGGGGGTGGAAGCTTGTACACCCTCATTTCAAAATTGGAGATTTTATTCATTACATATTTTTACTGAGATATAATTATCACACAACAAATCTATCTAATTTACAGAGTTGTTTTGAGTCATAAGTTAAATAAGATTAAATCAAAGAAAACGTGGCAGTCCCTCTGTACAATGTCCAATGTCCATTGGGTTATACGTATGACGTCACCACTGATGCCACTTTTTCATTTAAGAACCTTCACTGGCTCCCCGTTTCCTACACAACAGCCTACAAGCTAAGGCTCAAAACTTTAAGGTGTTTAATAATCAACCCCACTCTCCTTTCTAGTATTATCTGCTACTACCATCTTATACCCCCACTTGTCAGATAAAACTAGATGGCAGGGAACTTTCGTGTCTCTCAAATTCCTCACGCTGCCCCTGTCTGCCTATCAAGGCCTTGCCATGCTTCAAAGAGAGAAGCCAGCTCTTCCATGAAGGCCTCCTGATCACTCCAGCTGATATTTTGTTCCTGTCCAGTGATCTATCTCATTACGCTGTGTCGCTTCTAAGGTGTTTGCCACATTGTGTTTTGTATAACTACCTATCATGACTAGCTCCCATCTTTCATATAATTTTGATAAACATTCATTGAGCATCTCTAATATGTGAACAGAGAGCAAAGCATGGGCAGATGCTGGGCAGCGGTACAGAGATGAACGCCATGGTGTCTGCTCTGGAGGAGTTCAGAGCCTGGAGGGGACCCTTGAGGTGGCAAGCCCCACCATGGACAGTGCTGTGTCTCCAGCTGTGTCTACAATTTCCATGCACACCAGATATAGATGCCAATAAAACCAAAGAGTCTTAAAGATAAAGAAAATTCAGAATGTTAATGTTATTCCTTCATCTAGGAAAAGAAGAAATTAAGGCTCAAACAGGTTACTTAGCATGTCCAAGATCACCAGCAACTCCAGGGTTTTAGGCAGAGTGCTGTAAGTAACCACAAACAAAACTGGAAAGTCCAGCTGGGAAGACAAGGCATGGGGACTATTGTTTGTTTATTTTCCCTAAAATCCAGAGTTGCCCTTGGTCCCAAGAAGTCCATTTTTGCCCATGGAAATAAATACCATTTCTTATGAGGGGCCACTCTTTGGCCTCAGTAGAACCCGGATTTGAATTCTGTATCAGCCCCTTATCCTGCCTTCCCTAGTGCCTCAGATAGTATAGATTCTGCCTACAGTGCAGGAGATTCGGGTTCAATCCCTGGGTTGGGAAGAGCCCCTGGAGAAGGGAAGGACTACCTATTCCAGGATTCTTGCCTGGAAAATTCCATGGACAGAGGAGCCTGGCAGGCTATCGTCCATGGAATCGCAGAGTCAGACATGACTGAGCGACTAATACTTTCATCTGGATGCCTTGGGATAAGAGAATTAATTACCTGTAAACTTCATTTTCCTCATTTGTAAGATGAAGATGGTGTTATTTACTTCATGGGCCATAATGAGGATTATGTTAACATATGAATTAAATTAATATAGAAAATAAATGAGTCCAGCCGCTGCCCCCTGGTTAGTGTTGGTAGTGGTGATGGTGGTGATGGTGATGGGAGTAAATGTTATAATTTAAACACACCTAAAAGTTAAAATTAACTTTCTACTAATGGTGCTTATGCCCTGATGTGGTCATTTGTTAATTTATCCCCTTCATTATTTGAGAAGCATCTGCAATTTTAGCTTGCAGAGCTTCCCGCTTCCATACTTAGCTAACCCTTTGTAGCATTTTGGTAAGCCAGAAAGAAATTCATTTCATCATAGTTTTCTGAATCTCCTTTTACCTATTCAACCAAGTTCTGTGTCATCAAACCTAGATGACCCATTGCAGGACAAAGCATGCAGTGAGGGATAAGAGTGATACTCTTATGAATAATTTTGACACTTCTCTCTCTGTCTTGTCTAAATTTTTTTTTTCTATGTGTTCTTGGTATCCCCAGGAATGAGTCCTCCTCCCTGGATTACTGACACGTCTTACTGATTCATTGAGGTCAGCTTCCACAATTGCTTTGCTAGTTCAGACATTCTCCTTCTCAGCCATGCTTCATACTCATTCTGTGCCACAGTTAACTCTCCAGGAAGCAACCTGCCTACTTCTAAGTTATCTTGGCCATTAAACAGTCAGGCCCTCCAATGTCTCTCTGTTCCAATGGTAAGAGATCAAATGGTGTGGGTGGAGGATGGAAGGGTTGCTATTCATGGAGGGGAGGAGAGAGACAGTTTGTGATGTATTTACACCCTTCTTAAACCAATACTTACATTAGCTACCAGCTAAAATCCCAAGCTACTCTCAACTCCATTTTTACTAAGAAAGATGAAGATGCAAGGGAAAACACTGATAAGTAGAATTAATTAAGAAAAATTACTTCTAGAGAATGTATTAGGGTAATATTGAATTGCTTGCTTAGTCTCTCAGTCATGTCCAACCCTTTGGACTGTAGCTCGCGAGGCTCCTCTGCCCAAGAGATTTCCTAGGCAAGAATACTTAAGTGGGTTGCTGTTTCCTCCTTCAGGGGATCTTCCTGACCCAGGGATTGAACCTGCGTCTCCTGTACCTCTTGCATTGGAGGCAGATTCTTTACCTGCTGAGCCACTGGAGAAGCCCTAACATTGGATTCAGATCCATCTTACTCATCTTCTCTATGTACAGCACGTGTGCACAGTCTTGTCTGACTCTTTGCGACCCCATGGACTATAGCCCACCAGGATCATCTGTCCATGGAATTTTCCAGGCAAGGATACTGGATTGGGTTTTCATTTGCCCCTCCAGGGGAACTTCCAGACCCAGGGAGAGAACTCATGTCTCCTGCATTGGCAGATGGATTCTTTGCCACTGTGCCACCTGAAAAGCCCTTATTAGTTAATCATCAATGGAGAAGGCAATGGCACCCCACTCCAGTACTCTTGCCTGGAAAATCCCATGGACAGAGGAGCCTGGAAGGCTGCAGTCCATGGGGTCGCGAAGAGTCAGACACAACTGAGCAACTTCACTTTCACTTTTCACTTCCATGCATCAGAGAAGGAAATGGCAACCCACTCCAGTGTTCTTGCCTGGAGAATCCCAGGGATGGGGGAGCCTGGTGGGCTGCTGTCTATGGAGCTGCACAGAGTCGGACTTGACTGAAGCGACTTAGCAGCAGTTAATCATCAAAAACCAAAACCACAAGAGATAACAAGTCAATGAGTATACTTTTGATATTGAAATTATTGTACTTATCTCTAATTCCTTGAAAATCAGTTATTTTGAAGGCATATATGGTAAACTTTGGGCAACGAAAATATTCAGTTTACTAGAACACTTGCCTAATTTAATAATTATGGGCTTCCATTGTGCCTCAGTTGGTTAAAAATCTGCTTGCAATGCAGAGACTTGGGTTCAATCCCTGGGTTTGGAAGATCCCTGGAGAAGGGAAATGCTACCCACTCCAGTATTCTGGCCTAGAAAATCCCATGGACTATGTAGTCCATGGATTCACAAAGAGTCGGACACAACGGAGCAAGTTTCACTTCACTTAACAGGCTCCATTGCCTTCTCCATAATTTGGAATAGTGAGACTTTATTAATCATCTACTCTATGTAAGTTCTTTGTTAGATACTCTAAAGTCGCAATTCTTAACCTATGTCTGTAGAATTCAGAGAGATTTAGGAATGGACTTCAGGAGCACGTGAACCCACAGAGTTAGTGTGCAGAATTTTGTATCTGTATATTTATGCTTATTTTCCTGCAAGAAAAGAGTCCATGCCCTTCATCAGCACTATTGTTAGTTATAAGTAGACCTTAAATCAAGACTCAGGATAAGTAGATATTTTCTCCATGGAAGGTGCTTAGCAAGGATGCTTTAGTGAGAGAATATCACAGATTTTTAAAAAGTTACCAAGTATTAGCTGACTTTCTCCCAGAAAATAGTTAATCCAAGGGTGGATTTCTGGTTCCAACAAAATCACTCCAAAGGCGATTCTGTTCTTGCTGTTGTTTTTATTTCATTTGAGGGGAACCTTGTTCAGACCCTGGAATGTAAAGCCATACTCTTTAACTCCTACCCAATCACCACTTACCAAGAAAATTTCCTTTCTCATTCCTAACTTTTTCCTTCCTAGAGTTTGTCCTGTATGCTCCAAATTCTTCCCCCTGCTGTTCCCTGTCTTTGCTTCTCTCATTCCCTCTCAATTCCTTTCCTCTGCCCCTGGCTGCAAATCGACTCTGTCATTCACAACAGAGCAGCTGTCGTTGGCTGGGAGAACCAGGCTCCTTGGTTTTAGACGGCCCCGGAACAAGGCAGCGACTTTGGTCTCCGGGCTCCTCAATAGACCAAACAACAAAGCCGTGGTGAAAGAAGGTGTCTTCTAAGAAGTTCACATTACGGCCCACCGTAAAAGAAAATGGTGATATTGTTACAGCCGCCAGTTTCTTCCCATTGTCTTCCTTGTCAAAAACATGCCCCCTCCAAAGGGACGGGATGCGTTTCAGTACAATTTGAGAATGCTCAGTAACCCAATATTATCTCCGTTTCCCTTCTTGTTTCATGTTACTTTCTGATCCTTGCGCTCTCCCAAGTTCACAGCGGTCCATGACATTACGGTGACTCGCTAACTTTCCCATTATCCTTACAGTCAAAGGGAGAACAATAGGTCGTGTTATTCTGTATTTCGCTTCCCTGTCACTCAGTGTTTTATCTCCGCTGATACCCCGGTACCAGACACAGAAACCAAAGTAGGTTGTCTTGTCTTCAGCGAATCTTGAATGCCTTTTGTTCAGAGAGGCGTTTTGTATTCATCAGTCAACTGAGGACTCATCCTGAAGAAGGCCTCAGTCAGCACAGCCCCAAGTGAAAAAAGGATACCCAAGTTGTGAAATATTCATGGCAAAAGGTACCTCAATCACGTTCACCTTTTGGCCCCCCAAGCCCGAAAGGATCACTAACAGTAACCTGCAAATCTTGTAGGACGTGAACATTTCCTGGATGAAATAACCTGCCATGTCTCATATCCACGGTTGTTATTAAAGCTATTCACACAGGCCCATTTATCTTCCTACTCTATCTGCCAGCACGACTGTGTCAAACAGTTTTAATAAAAGTCCAAAGGTGAGATGATAGTGATCAAAGCTTAACCCGATTTCTTCCCCTTCTTCTTAGAAAAAGAGAGATAGCCTTTCCCCCCTCCATACACCGCTTCTTTAAATGCCTCTCCTGTGGTGCTTAGAGACAGTAGTGAAGCCAAATTAAATGACATGGCATTTATGTTTCTGAAGAATAAGATCTTACCAGATCAATAAACTCATGTCTAAACAGACAGTAACTGAAGAATATAATGGGTGCTAATTGAATGCAATCAGTTGATGACTATTAGGTGTCAAATTCAACCAGAAATCCATCAACAGGATTCATACATAGATATGCAGAAACAGAGGAAAAGGGGGTGGGGGTGGGGGTTGAGGGGGAGGGTGCAGGCAATGGGACATAAAATATCACTTTCCATAAGAATTATTCTCCCAGAGTTCCTGATAATATAAGAGCTCAATACTCAAGATTCCATGGAAGTTCTGTTTTTATGTAGATCTAGATTTCAGACAAGGAGGATCCACTTCCAAAGTAAAGAATGCAGCTGGGGGACTTCCCTGGTGGTCCAGTGGCTATGACTCCAGGCTCCCAATTCAGGGGCCCCAAGTTCAATCCCTGGTCAGGGAACTAGATCCCACATGCTGCAACTAAGACCTGGTGCAGTCAAATGAAGAAATAAATAAATATTTTAGAAAAGAATGTAGGTGGGCAGCAACAGGGAAAAGAAAGTTGATGAATGAACCCCAGGTTCTTCCCAAATTATACTTACTTTATTCGTGCTTATTCTCTGTTAGATGCTGTACTACGCATTTTCCATGAAAACAAGGTTAAAAGGGGTTTGTTATAGTTTCCTAGTGCCTTTGGAAATGAGAAGATTTTAGATAAAGAAGGGCAAAGAGAAACCAGCTTAAACAATGTCCTGGATAAATCCTCAGTTCAGTCGCTCAGTCGTGTCTGACTCTTTGCGACCCCATGAATTGCAGCACACCAGGCCTCCCTGTCCATCACCAACTCCCAGAGTTCACTCAGACTCACATCCATCGAGTCCGTGATGCCATCCAGCCATCTCATCCTCTGTCATCCCCTTCTCCTCCCGCCCCCAATCCCTCCCAGCATTAGAGTCTTTTCCAATGAGTCAACTCTTCTCATGAGGTGGCCCAAGTACTGGAGTTTCAGTTTTAGCACCATTCCTTCCAAAGAAATCCCAGGGCTGATCTCCTTCAGAATGGACTGGTTGGATCTCCTTGCAGTCCAAGGGACTCTCAAGAGTCTACCCCAGCACCACAGTTCAAAAGCATCAATTCTTCGGCGCTCAGCCTTCTTCACAGTCCGACTCTCAGGAAAAACCATAGCCTTGACTAGACGGACCTTAGTCGGCAAAGTAATGTCTCTGCTTTTGAATATGCTCTCTAGGTTGGTCATAACTTTTCTTCCAAGGAGTAAGCGTCTTTTAATTTCATGGCTACAATCACCATCTGCAGTGATTTGGGAGTCCCAAAAAATAAAGTCTGATACTAGTTGCTACCTTTAACACAGTGGAAGTGAGAAATAGATATAAGGGCCTAGATCTGATAGATAGAGTGCCTGATGAACTATGGATGGAGGTTCGTGACATTGTGCAGAAGTCAGGGATCAAGACCACCCCCATGGAAAAGAAATGCAAAAAAGCAAATGGCTCTCTGGGGAGGCCTTACAAATAGCTGTGAAGAGAAGAGAGGCGAAAAGCAAAGGAGAAAAGGAAAGATATAAGCATCTGAATGCAGAGTTCCAAAGAATAGCAAGAAGAGATAAGAAAGCCTTCTTCAGCGATCAGTGCAAAGAAATAGAGGAAAACAACAGATTGGGAAGGACTAGAGATCTCTTCAAGAAAATTAGAGATACCAAGGGAACATTTCATGCAAAGATGGGCTCAATAAAGGACAGAAATGGTATGGACGTAACAGAAGCAGAAGATATTAAGAAGAGGGGGCAAGAATACACAGAAGAACTGTACAAAAAAGATCTTCATGACTCAGATAGGCATGATGATGTGATCACTAATCTAGAACCAGACATCTTGGAATGTGAAGTCAAGTGGGCCTTAGAAAGCATCACTATGAACAAAGCTAGTGGAGGTGATGGAATTCCAATTGAGCTCTTTCAAATCCTAAAAGATGATGCTGTGAAAGTGCTGCACTCAATGTGCCAACAAATTTGGAAAACTGAGCAATGGCCACAGGACTGGAAAAGGTCAGTTTTCATTCCAATTCCAAAGAAAGGCAATGCCAAAGAATGCTCAAACTACCACACATTTGCACTCATCTCACATGCTACTAAAGTAATACTCAAAATTCTCCAAGCCAGGCTTCAGCAATACGTGAACCGTGAACTTCCTGATGTTCAAGCTGGTTTTAGAAAAGGCAGAGGAACCAGAGATCAAATTGCCAACATCCTCTGGATCATGGAAAAAGCAAGAGAGTTCCAGAAAACCATCTATTCCTGCTTTATTGACTATGCCAAAGCCTTTGACTGTGTGGATCACAATAAACTGTGGAAAATTCTGAAAGAGATGGGAATACCAGACCACCTAACCTGCCTCTAGAGAAATCTGTATGCAGGTTAGGAAGCAACAGTTAGAACTGGACATGGAACAACAGACTGGTTCCAAATAGGAAAAGGAGTACGTCAAGGCTGTATATTGTCACCCTGCTTATTTAACTTCTATGCAGAGTACATCATGAGAAATGCTGGACTCGAAGAAACACAAGCTGGAATCAAGATTGCCGGGAGGAATATCAATAACCTCAGATACGCAGATGACACCACCATTATGGCAGAAAGTGAAGAGGAACTAAAAAGCCTCTTGATGAAAGTGAAAGAGGAGAGTGAAAAAGTTGGCTTAAAGCTCAACATTTAGAAAATGAAGATCATGGCATCTGGTCCCATCACTTCACGGGAAATAGATGGGAAAACAGTGGAAACGGTGTCAGACTTTACTTTTTTGGGGCTCCAGAATCACTGCAGATGGTGACTGCAGCCATGAAATTAAAAGACGCTTACTCCTTGGAAGAAAAGTTATGACCAACCTAGATAGTATATTCAAAAGCAGAGACATTACTTAGCCAACAAAAGTCCGTCTAGTCAAGGCTATGGTTTTTCCTGTGGTCATGTATGGATGTGAGAGTTGGACTGTGAAGAAGGCTGAGCGCTGAAGAATTGATGCGTTTGAACTGTGGTGCTGGGGAAGACTCTTGAGAATCCCTTGGACTGCAAGGAGATCCAACCAGTCCATTCTGAAGGAGATCAGCCCTGGGTGTTCTTTGGAATGAATGATGCTAAAGCTGAAACTCCAGTACTTGGGCCACCTCATGCGAAGAGTTGACTCATTGGAAAAGACTCTGATGCTGGGAGGGATTGGGGGCAGGAGGAGAAGGGGACGACAGAGGATGAGATGGCTGGATGGCATCATGGACTCGATGGACGTGAGTCTGAGTGAACTCCGGGAGATGGTGATGGACAGGAGGCCTGGTGTGCTGCGATTCATGGGGTTGCAAAGAGTCGGACATGACTGAGTGACTGAACTGAACTGAACTGATAAAGATTTGTACCCCAAAGGCATCAAGTGATACTCCCTAAACACAAAAATCTATGCCATGAAAATGAGATACAGCTCTGCCAGCCGGGAAGATGGTACACATATCCACATTTTCCCTGGTAGCCAAAGGTGTATCTCTACAAAGAAGATCAAGTTCATTTTCTATTATCAATCTATTGGAAGTCTTACTGGTACAGAAAATCTCTAGCAGTAAACAGTTTAAAAATCATTTATGTTTAGCTTCATAATGCAGCAACAACAGATTGAATTTCTAAACACTCCTTTTCTAAGTTCATTGGATTTGCTTTTTCCAGTAGGAGATGACTTAAGAATACATAAAATGGCAGCAGTTAAATTAATCTGGCATTTCCTTGCTCACGGCTGGTGTATTCAATTTCATAGGTCCATCCCCACTACAGTTGGTACACAACTTGTCTTTCCCAATCATTTGCTTTTTATGTTTCTTAGAATGCATTAGAGAGGCATACCTCCTGCTTCATAGCTAAAGAATCACTATTACTTGTCCTGTATTCAAATTCCCAATTGGTGGCATGGTGCTGACTAATAAAATAACTGGGATTACTATCACCAAAGTGGTTGAATACATGTTGCAGTTCTTACATTCACATATCTTGCCCTTGTTTGAAAACTGAATCTGGGACAAATAATTAAATCCAGGGGGCTTCCCTGGTGGCTCGGTGGAAAAGAATCTGCCTGTAATGCAGGAGACATGGGTTCAATCATTGGATTGGGAAGATGCCCTGGAGAAGGAAATGACAACTCATTTCAGTTTTCTTGCCTTGAAAATCCCATGGACAGAGGAGCCTGGCAGGCTATAGTCCATGGGGTCGCAAGAGTCAAACATGACAGCGACTAAACCACCACCACCAATCTAATCTAGCAGGCAGTTGTCTTCCCTACGTGTTTTCCAACACACAATGTCTTAGCAAGTTAATCTTTAACCAGTCCCTTCCTCTCTTCATGTTGTCCGTTCTCTTCCCAAAGCACAGCTCAGAGAAGACTGTCTTATGTAATGATGGGCTCTGAAAACCCTAAATGCAGTTTTTATCCACCTGGCTGTGTCATTTCCTTCTCCCTAACAATGCAACTTATTTCAAGAGAGTTTTATCTTTTCTTCTTACTTTCTTCCTGTGTATTTGTGTATATTCAATTTGTAACATATATACCATCCTATATATGGCATTCCTGGAGAAGGAAATGTTAATTCACTCCAGTATTCTTGCCTGGAAAATCCCATACATACATGCCATAAATTCAATCAAGGTTTTATTTACAACATTACATGGAAAAGGAAACAGAATCACAATTATGACTTTGAAATGTGATAAAAGGAAAATAAACTGAAAATTTTAAAACTTGTTTCATATGTGTGAGGTTGTGTATATTTCTTCAAGAGTTAAGGCTACCTTCTTTCTCCCTTGGATACAATTTCATCTCTTGAAAGAATACCAGAATCATGTCATTGTCACTGATCCATGCAGATGGGACTGCATTAAGATGTCACTAAGATGACAAGATGACAGCAATTTCAAGAGAAAAACCAGGTGATGAAGAGAGATTCAAGTCAGCAGAAGTCTCTGTACCCCACATTAGCTCCTTGGGACAAAGGAGTGGGAGTTAAGGCTGCTGGGACCCCAGGTCTGTGAGGAAGAAGCACCTTGAACCATAATAGTCATGCCAAGACTGCTACCTTTTCTCAGGGGGCTTTCAGTGTGAGTTTCATAAAGTCATCCCGCCCCATCAGCTGAAGTCCACTATCATGTGTCTGGAAAAACATTGGTTCACTTCTAATCACAACAAGATGCTGAGCAAGTAAGACTTCGGTAAAAGTTGAAATCACCTCTCCCCAGCTCAGGTACTGAATTTTTGCAGTAGTTTTGCTGCCTCCGAGATTAAAAGAAGAAAAGATGAAAGGGTTTCCTGTCTTTTAAAAAAGACCAATAACACTGGTTCCAAATAGGAAAACGAGTACATCAAGGCTGTATATTGTCACCCTGCTTATTTAACTTCTATGCAGAGTACATCATGAGAAATGCTGGACTGGAAGAAACACAAGCTGGAATCAAGATTGCCAGGAGAAATATCAATAACCTCAGATATGCAGATGACACCACCCTTATGGCAGTGAAGAGGAACTAAAAAGTCTCTTGATGAAAGTGAAAGTGGAGAGTGAAAAAGTTGGCTTAAAGCTCAACATTCAGAAAACGAAGATGATGGCATCTGGTCCCATCAGTTCATGGGAAATAGATGGGGAAACAGTGGAAACAGTGTCAGACTTTCTTTTTGGGGCTCCAAAATCACTGCAGATGATGATTGCAGCCATGAAATTAAAAGACGTTTACTCCTTGGAAGAAAAGTTATGACCAACCTAGATTGCATATTGAAAAGCAGAGACATTCCTTTGCCAACAAAGGTCCGTCTAGTCAAGGCTATGGTTTTTCCTGTGGTCATGTATGGATGTGAGAGTTGGACTGTGAAGAAAGCTGAGCACCGAAGAATTGATGCTTCTGAACTGTGGTGTTGGAGAAGACTCTTGAGAGTCCCTTGGACTGCAAGGAGATCCAACCAGTCCATTCTGAAAGAGATCAGCCCTGGGTGTTCTTTGGAAGGAATGATGCTAAAGCTGAAACTCCAGTACTTTGGCCACCTCATGCGAAGAGTTGACTTTGGAACAGACTCTGATGCTGGAAGGGATTGGGGGCAGGAGGAAAAGGGGAGGACAGAGGATGAGATGGCTGGATGGCATCACCGACTTGATGGACATGAGTTTGAGTGAACTCCAGGAGTTGGTGATGGACAGGAGGCCTGGTGTGCTGCGATTCATGGGGTCGCAAAGAGTCGTACATGACTGAGCGACTGAACTGAACTGAACGGAACTGAACTGAACTGAACTGAATGACACTTTTGAACCGTGTTGCTCCACAGCTTATGGCTCCTCTCTTTTTCGCCCATCTAGTCCATCAGGAGAACTATTCTTTGCCCGCAGTATCCAGATGACCCACATATGAACAGCACAGTGAGATTATGACGTCCCATCAACAGATTTGCCCAAGCAAGTAGTCTTGACCATGAATGTTATCCATGGTAATGATCCCTCCGCCGATAACTCAATCTAAATCCATGGCTCCCATTTTCCCCCTTTCTATATTGAATCAGAGAATACTTAAGGGAACGTCAGCTTTGGAAAGGAAATCAGAGATAAATCCCTCCAACTTCCTGTTTGATATGAACATTTCTTCTACAAGGGCTGCATTCTTCTCGACTCTTCTCAACACCACTCATGACATGGAATTCCCTATCACAGGGGCACCTCCCTGTGTCAGCTGGGAAGCCTGTCTGTAGGAAAAGTCATCCTCAAAGAGAGCTAAAATTTCCCTCCCTGTGTCTAGCATACTTAGCTCCTTTCTCCTCTCTGGAACCACAACTGATCATTTTTGTCCTGTTCTATCTCAAACGTCTGTCAACTCCATCATTTACTTCTTTGCAATAAATAAGCACAGCTGAAGGAGATTTTTTTTTTAATGATTCTTCTCTTTTAGACTGTACTGGGTCTTCATGGCTGTACACAGGCTTCTCACTGCAGTGGTTTCTCTTGTTGTGGAGTGCCGGCTCTAGGGCACTTGGGCTTAAGTAGTTGCACACGTGGTCTCAGTGTGAGACCTGGTTGAGGCTGGCGGGCTTAGTTGTCCCGTGGCATGTGCGATCTTCCCAGACCAGGGATCAAATCCATGACCCCCTGCCTTCACAGGCAGATTCTTAACCACTGGACCACCAGGGAAGTCCTGGAGGAGTTCTTAAGTCACGTGTGGATTCTACCTTCTAGAAGTTTCCTCTCTTTCTCTCAGTTCCTAGAGAACACCATAAAATTTGACAAGAAAACTTCCTTTCGTTTTCTATTTTAAACAAAAATGTTCAATTATGATTACATCCATCAAGCAGAGTTTTAGTAAATTGACCTGTTAGGTGCTGACCATTCCATTACCAGCACGCTAATGGGGAGTTCAGGCTGGGGTGGTCTTTAAGCCCAGCAGCTCAAGTCAGCAGTAGCTGCTGCTTAGTAAGAGGCTGCAAAACACCATCCCTAATGATTTAACAGCTTGTTCCCAAAAACACATTAACCAAGGGAGCTTTTAAATATTAAGAAATAATTACACCAACTCAGTGTTGTCCTACCTCAAAATTACATCGCATCAGGGCTCCACTAGATAAATAAATTTAGTAAAGGAACACAGGTCTTCTAAAAGTGAAAAACTGTACCAAGGAAATGCTATTTCCAGTGGATGGCAGGAGGGCGGACAGAGAAGAAGGAAGAATTAATGAAACTACTCTGATTATTTTCCCAAATGATCGCTTAGAGTAGCTTTACCTCAATCAAATTAATTCACTCTTATTGGCGTTTCACACTCTTTCACCATCTCCAAACCAAACGGGGTTAGATTAGAATTGAGAGGGACAAGAGGATGTCCCAGGACCATTACGACCCAGTCCAACCGCAAGGATTTGTTTTAAGCCCATGATGAAGGAACCCAGAGACAGTCACGCTGACCTGGAGCTCTGAGTATGCATTCCGTTAGGGCAGAGAGGCGTGGTCTCGCCTTTTCTGAATGGGAAACATGATGTGGGGACAAGACAAAACAGACTTCTAAGTCTAAAATATTATCCCCCACATAAGGCCCATGGTACCCAAAATTCTATCATTAAATATTGTCCTCTTTCTGGAGAACTATTGAAATTTTGAGTGAGCCTAAATAGGGTATGTGGCTTACTTTTTTTTCCCCCCCTAGTCACATGTAACAAATTACTTTTGCTTTTTTAAAATCAATTTTTATTGGATTACAGTTGCTTTACAATGTTGTATTAGTGTCTACCGCACAGCAACGTGAATCAGCCATACATATATATCCCCTCCCTTTTGGACTTCCTTCCCATTCAGATCACCACCGTGCATTAAGTAGAGTTCCCTGAGCTATACAGTATATCCTCAATAGTTACCGAACTTATGCACGGTATCAATAGTGTATATATGTCAATTCCAATCTCCCACCCGCCCTTTTACCCTTTTCTACACATTTGTTCTCCGCATCTGTGTCTCTATTTCTGCTTTGTAAATAGGATCAGCTATACCATTTTTCTAGATTCCACATATATGCATTAACAAATAATAGTTGTTTTCCTCTTTCTGACTCCTTCACTCTGTATGACAGTCTCTAGGTCCATCCACGTCTCTATGAAACTATAATCCAAAAAGATACGTGCACCCCAATGTTCATAGCAGCACTATTTACAATAGGCAAGACAAGGAAGCAGCCTAGATGTCCATCAAGAGAAGAATGGATAAAGAAGATAGGGTCATTTACATTTGAGGGTGAGTGAGTTTAATCGTTTCTATTCCCCTGCCCAAACAAGAAGACCCTGGGCACCTGAGGTCACCAGGCGTGTAAGTGGGAAGGGCCCTAAAGGAAGGAAACAGAGAGGCACACACTTCACAGCTTTGCCCCGCCAAGGCCAAAGGGCAAGCTCTGGGGCTCCCAGGTCTGCTGGCCTCCTGAGGGGAGCCCTGTCCTCCTCCAGCCCCGCTTTACTTATGAAGTAGAACAGACCTCAGCGGCAGCCTGGGTGGACTCTGAAAGCACAGACCAACAAATGGGGAAGACACTGGTCTGCTTGGGCTAGAGCAGATTTTTATGGGATGAACTCCTATGGGTAAGCCCTTAGGTGTCACGAGACTTCACTTTTTCCATTGCTTTTTCCTTTGCTACAAAGTATCTCTGCCTTTTGGTCACCTTTTGAAGTTAATGGCCGGGCGTAGCTGCATATCCGTACTTTTATAGGCTTCCTAATGACCTGCTTAATTATTTGCTTTCTTTGGGGTCAGGTTTGCTGCCGCAAGGCACTGAGAATTTGGGCCCCAATGATGCAGCCTGGTCTCCTTGATGGCCCAGCACAGAGTTCCAGGCATCTTGATGACTGAAT
This sequence comes from Capricornis sumatraensis, assembly GCF_032405125.1. Taxonomy (NCBI): domain Eukaryota; kingdom Metazoa; phylum Chordata; class Mammalia; order Artiodactyla; family Bovidae; genus Capricornis; species Capricornis sumatraensis. Next base: position 77,045,850 of record NC_091082.1, read on the forward strand.
TCCAAGAGACTAATCTCCCTGGGGCATACAGACTTGAATGTGAAGCTTTATTTGTGTTTTATTTATTCATTAGATTGGCAGAGGACTTCTCTCCAGAGAGCGCTAGGTGCCTAATATGAAATTAACATCTATATTTCCCCACAAAGTCAACTGCTTTGTAATCCTTTACAGCCCTTCTTATGTTCTGAGGCTTAAACATTCAAAAACCGAGAACACTTAGGTCTAAATTCAGGATGATAAACACATACCAGTGAATATAGATGCAGCCTCAATTCTTTCTTAATTCAAGCATAACTCATTTTATTGGACTTTGTTTTATTGTGCATCACAGGTACTGTGTTTTTTCAAATTGAAGGTTTGTGGCAACTCTATGTCAAGCAAGTCTATCAGTGCCTTTGCTCACTTCGTGTCTCTGTGTCGCATTTTGGTAATTCTTGCAATATTTCAAAATTTTCAATATTGTTAGATTTGTTATGGTGATCTGTAATCAGTGATCTTTGATGTTACTACTAATTGTTCTGAGGTGCCATGAACTGCACTCATAAAGAGAGTGAGCTTAATTCTGATCTTTCCAGTGACGGGTCATCCCCCCATCTCTCTCCTTCCTCTCAGGCCTTTCTAGTCCCTGAGACACAACAATATTGAAATTCGGCCAATTAATAACTCTACGATGACCTCTAAGTGTTCAAGTGAAAGAATCACATGTCTCTCACTTTCAATCAAAAACTAGGAATGATTAAGTTTAGTGAGAAAGGAGTGTCAAAGCCAAGAGATGCTGAAAGCCAGGCCTCTTGTGCCAAACAGTCAGCCAAGTTTCAAATGCAAAGAAAAAGTTCGTGAAGGAAATTAAAATTGCTACTTCAGTGAACACACAAATAAAGTGAAACAGCCTTATTGCTGATATGGAGAAAGCTCTAGTGGTCTGGATAGAGGATCAAACCAGCCACAACATTCTCTTAAGCCAAAGACTAATCTACAGCAATTCTGTGAATGGTGAGAGATGTGAAGAAGCTGCAGGGAAAAAAAAAGAGTTTGAGCTGGTAGAGGCTGGTTCATAAAGTTTCAGGAAAGAAGCTGTCTCCATGACTTAGAAGTACAAGCGGAGGCAACAAGTGCTGATGTAGAAGCTCAGCAAATTATCCAAAAGATCTGGCTAAGATCAGTAATGAAGGCTGTTACCCTAACCCACAGATTTTCAAAATAAATGAAATCGCCTACTATTAGAAGAAGATGCCATCTAGGAGTTCAACAGCTGGAAAAGAGAAGTCAATGCCTGGCTTCATAGCTACACAGAACAGGCTGCCTCTCTTGTGAGGGACTGTGCAGCTGGTGACTTGAAGTTGAAGCCAATACCCATTTACCATTTTGAAAATGCTAGAGCCCTTAAGAATTATACTAAACCTGCTCTGCCTGTGCTTTATAAATGGAACAACGAAACCCGGATGACAGTATATCTGTTTACATTCTGTTACCACATGCTTTAAGCACACTATTGAGACCTACCACTCAGAGAAGAAGATGCCTTTGAAAATATTGTGTGTGTGTGTGTACTGAGTCGTGTTTGACTAATTGTGACCCCATGGACTGCAGCCCAGCAGGCTCCTCTGCCAGTGGGATTTTCCAGGCAAGATTACAGGAGTGGGTTGCCATTTCCTATTCCAGAGGATCGAACCTGTGTCTCTTGCGCCTCCTACACTTCCAGGCAGATTGTTATTACGAGCATCTGGATACCCAAGAGCTCCAGTGGCAATGTTCAAGATTAGTGTTTTCATGCTTGCTAATACAACGTGCATTCTGTAGTCAACTGAAAGCTTTCTGGAAAGGATTCACCTTTCTAGATGCCATGAAGAACACTGCTGATTAGCAGAAAGAGGTGAAAATATCACTACTAACAGAAGTTTGGGAGAAGCTGATTCTTACTCTTATGGATGACTTTGAGGGGTTCAAGACTTTGCTGGAGGAAGAACTGCAGATATAGTCAAAATACCAAGAGGATTAGAAGTGGAGCCTGAAGATATGCCTGAATTGCTATAATCTCATGATAAAACATGAATGGATGAGGAGTTGTTTCTTACGGATGAGCAAAGAAAGTGGTGTCTTGAAATGGAATCTACTGGTGAAGATGCTGTGAAGGACATTGAAATGACAACAAAGGATTTGGAATATTACATATACTTAAATAATAAAGCAATGCCAAGGTTGGAGAGGATCGACTGCTATTTTGAAAGAAGTTCTACTGTGTATACCCTGGTAGCTCAGCTGGTAAAGAATCCAACTGCAATGCAGGAAGACCCCAGTTTGATTCCAGGGTCAGGGAGATCCACTGGAGAAGGGATAGGCTACCCAACCCAGGATACTTGGGGCTTCCCTTGTGGCTCAGCTGGTAAAGAATCCACCTGCAATGTGGGAGACAAGGGGTTCGATCCCTGGGTTGGGAAGATCCCCTGGAGAAGGGAAAGGCTACCCACTCCAGTATTCTGGCCTGGAGAATTCCATGGACTGTATAGTCCATGGGGTTGCAGAGTCGGACATGGCTGAGCAACTTTCACTCACTACTGTGGGTAAAATGCTATCAAACCCTATTGCATGCTACAGAGAAATCATTTGTGAAAGAGTCAATTGATGCAGCAAACTTCATAACTGTCTCATTTTAAGAAATTTCTGCAGTCTCCCCAACCTTCAGCAACCACCACCCTGATCAGTCAGCAGCTGACAACATCAAGGTGAGACCCTCAGCAGCAAAAAGATTTTGACTCTCTGAAGCCTCAGATGATGCTTTGCAACTTTTAACAATGAATTATTTTTGAATTAAGATGTGCACATTGTTTTTTAGACATAATGCTATTGCACACTTAATAAAGTATAGTGTAAACATAACTTTTATATATACTGGGAAACCAGCAAATTATGTGACTATTTTATTGCAATAATTGCTTTAGTGCAGTGGACTGGAACTGAGCCTATAATATCTCCATGTCATGCCTATATTTATATATATGTTTGAGCTGAATAGCAAAATAATTTCAAAAATTTAAATAATGCTCCAAGTAATAGATTAAAAAAATTTTTTTAATCAGGGGCTAAAGACAACTTGTGTGCTTAAGGGCACCCCTAAACTTTAAGTGTGATGTCCTTCATTCCCCAAACTTGCTGACATCACCAGCAGAGGTCTGGAAGATTCAAGTCTGATCCAGAAGTGCATTTCTGGCCTATTTCTATTTTAACATCTGGGAGGTCACAATCAGGTGACAAGGAGTTGACTCCTAAGGATTTCAGCATGCTACCTACTCAGACTTTTCAATTAAATAGGTTAAAGTTCACTATGATTTAGCCTTTACATCCTGGAGAAGAAAATGGCAACCCACTCCAGTATTCTTGCCTGGAAAATTCCATGGACAAAGGAGCCTGGCAGGCTACCACCCATGGGATCACAAATAGCTCAGACATGACTGAGCAACTGAGCACATATCTTTCTATATGGACGTGGATGCTTTACAGGCTTCTAAATCTATTTGCCTCAGGCAAAACAATCCTATTCCCTCTTCTAGGTGCTGAAAGGACCCTGAAAAGGTGTCATCAGACACAGGTTATTAGCCTCTGACACTCTGTCACCTACGTTTGTGCTGATAGAACCATATGTTCATATATTTCAGAAATCCATCATTGTCATCAGACAAGTAAAAAAGGTGGGGGAAAGGAATTTTTTAATGCAATTATTATTTAGACTGGCTTGGATTTCCATACAGGAAAATTTTATTTTCCCCCTCATAAGAAAGGTAAGTTAAGCAGTGACTTGGAGTTCCAAAATTGCTATCACACCTGAACTACCACCTGTAGGATGCCCACCCAAACCCAACTCTACTTGGACTTCCTGCTCCGCGTCTTTCTAATGATTGCTCTTAACTATGAGAAGAGAAAGGGCAGAAAGGTGAAGGTTTTATTCCAAATCTGGGGGAAAGTCTTGCCCAATGAGAAACAACAATTTCATTGATATTTTTGCCTTTATATTTGTGGAACGACTATATTTTGTTTTATGTCTGTACACTACAATTTTTTAAAAAATTGAAGTAACAGGCGTTAAGCGAATTAGAATACTTAGTATGGGTTTTGAACTTCTGCCAGGAATAGGCTCCAAAGCCTGTTCTTCCTATTTGCATTGTTGCATTTATCCATTTCCAAACATTAGAAGATCCATCTATCAGATTCTGTGTAAATCCAGCACACAGATAATTTGTTAAAAAAAAAAAAAAGCTTTCTTTCAAAATGTTCTGCGGTTTTTCTAATCTCGTCGCTTTTCTAATTTTCTAATCACATAACCTTGAAGTCGAAAGACACAGCCTGTGATAATCTGTGTACACTGTCTTCATTATTATCACAGACATTTCTGGGGGAAAAAAAAGGGAAAGAAAGAAAACACACACACATACAAAACACACAAAAAAAACCCTTTCCGCCCCCCACACATTCAAAGCTGCCTTTAAAGTCCTACTTTAGTCACAGTTCAATCAGATCCACATTAGTCCTACTCATCAGACAGAAAAGTGTTCATGAGCATAAGGGGGATATTGACTTTAAAAATTTACTGGCGAGGCGTTCAGAGCCTGCAGGAATGTCAAAACTCCAACCTGCATTTTGATGTTTTTGCCTCCGGTTAGTCTTGACTGACATGCTTGGAGCACTTTGGTCTGTGCTCTGGCATCCATTAACTGTCCTTGACTCAATGTTATCCGGGCCGTTATGGGCAGCTCGGTGCCTAATGGTTTCAGTGGATTAGACGCCCCAAGGTGTAAGGAAAAACTCACGCCCCATTTTAAGGGATCACATTGGCTATTCTTGGCTTCATTAGGGGGGCATTGTTTGATCCTAAATAATGAGAACCTGTTAATTATTATTCTGATAATTGGGCCTCATGTGGGAGCAGGGCAGAGCGCGAGGTGTTTTAAAAGGAAGCAAGTTTGGAAAAGGGAGAAAGAAATGTCAAGGTTGAGGTGTCTTTGAGAGGAGTTTGTTTATATGCAAAGTGTTTTCACCTAAGTGGGGACGTGGGGGTGGATGGAGGAGAAGGAAGGAGGCTGTGGCGGCCCAGGTCTATACTTACTTCAGCTACGGTGGATTACAAAATTACTACCTTGGGCAAACCATTCAAAAAGGCTCACCAATACCACGACTGAACCTATAATTCTGGACACAGAGATTGGGAATTGGTATCTTTTAGAGGAGAGAGAGACGGTATGGGGAAAAGGGTCCTTTTTGACTCCCACCTGCTCTCTGGGGAAAACCGGGTTTCCTGATATGCTACTGTTTTTGCTGTCTTCCCTTTCCGTAAAATGACAATCAAATCCCTTAAGGGTATCATGGGGAGACTGCTGCCTAATCAGACAGAAGGGTGACTGTCTGTCCAGGAGGCAGAAATAAACGTCAAGAGTGCCTGAGTCAGGAAGGAGCGGATGACCTTTGTGTAGAAGGAGGCGGTGGTGGTTGTGGGGGAGGGGAGAGGGGTTTCCTTGAGTGAGTCAGTCCCAAATGAACTTCGGAAATGCTATAAAAATTCTGTTTTTCTCAGACTCCCCTTAAGTTAAAAGGATTGCTTTAGGGGACTAAAATCTGGACTTGGTCTCTTTCTCCTTGAGGAGTGCTGTGCACTCACATTCCATTTTAATTATACTTATGCCACCCATGTGATTCTGGGAGAGAAAATTCCAGATCTATGAGTCCACTTAATGTTAGGTCTTTCTTGGACTCTAAATAAGAGTCCACAGCATCTCCATCCACTTGAAAGAAGGATTGGGTTTACACAAATGTCTCCATTTGAAAAAGAGAAGGGAGAATTCTCGGGAAGGGAAACTTGCATGTGAAGCTTTAACCCGGGTTTTTGTCAGACTTCCATATACTTCAGGTAGAGCTGGCCAGCTGAGATGAGAGCTGGCCTGCCTATAGACCAGGTGACAGTGGCCGACAGGAAGAGAAGAAATAGAGAGAAGGACCATACGCATTTTGAGCTCCAGGGCTATGTTCACCTGACTTCGCTTGGTTCTAAATCTCACTCTTCCAATTAAACTGGAGAGACTATCAAAAGTGCGTGTTCAAAACGGTGACATAGCCTGGAGTTTTGGACTTGCCTGAGCCTTCTTCATACGGCTCTGTGATTCTCTTTTGTATGTGTGAATGTTCTTTGAGATGCACCGTGGGAGGCGGAGCAGGAGGAAAGGGTGGGAGGGCCAGGGGCACAGTGTTGGGGAATTGAAGAGTTAGTGGCCAAAACAGGTGATCTTGCCTGTGATCTCTCAACTGTTTCTCACGGCTTCAATGCATCTCATAGGTTCATCAAAATGCCACCGCACTTCACTAGAACATGGCATACTAAGTGCAGCTACTGGAAAGCAGAGTCATCTTGGACGCTGTGCACAGGGAAATACTAAAGTCAGAGCTGGCCAACAGAGGCAGGCAGGTGACACCAACGGGCAAGTGGAGGCCTGGACCTCAGTTGACCACTCATTCATTCGGTGACCTTGAGCTTAACTAGCTATTATTCTTGGTCTGATTCCTCACCGGTTTAATGAGGTTGCATATCTGCCTTCAAATCTGATAGAGATATGATAAAACTAGAGTAAGGAATAATCATAAAGCAATCTGTAAAAGTGAAATACTATATCAACGTGTTATTTCCAGATAAATTAGGACAGTAGGAATGCCTAAAATGACCCCTTTCTACCCGTTTATCCCCTAGCTTGCTGCTTTTGAATTCTTATCTTTCCATTACTGAGTGGGTCAGCTTCCTGTTGAAATTCCCATAAGAATAGAAGAAATTTCTGCCATCAGAACACAGTAATGAGTCTTTAGAAACAGTACCTAGCACAGTGATCTACATGCAAATATTTGCTAAATTTAATACAAACTTTGATGCTAATGTTTTGTTGGTGTCTGGAATACAATGAGTTTGTTAGCAAAGACTATATCATGTTTCTGCCCAAGATCTTGCCCTTACAGGTGAAGAACGTAAGAATGACAACTCAAGCTTCCTTTTCAACAAGATTCTATGAGAGGAGTTTTTAAAACTTTTTCCTTTGTATTTTCAGCCCGCATCATTTCTTGGAATTTCAGGTTCTAGCTTTCATTTAGCCAGTTTCTTTTTATCTGCTTCATGTTTCCATGAGGGACAATAACTGTCTTCCTAGAATTACTGAATAGGTGTGATATTACCCTATCCAGATCCGTATGTTTTATAGATTTACTACCATGGTTCTCCAAGGTCTTAGCTTTTTCAGCTGGGGCGGGGGGGTCCTAATTTTTTCTAGTTTGTTTTCATTCCCTCATGGCTCAGACAATAAAGAATCTGCCTACATTTCAGGAGACCCAAATTCGATCCTTGGGTCAGGAAGATCCCCTGGAGAAGGGAATGGCTACCCACTCCAGTATTCTTGCCTGGAGAATTCCATGGACTGAGGAGCCTGGTGGGCTATGATCCATAAGGTCACAAAAGAGTCAAACGTGACCAAACGAGTAAACAACAACAACTATTCCAAAAAGCACATTCTCTCGAGACAGAGTTCACGATGTGTTAAACTAGATGGATGATACACCATCAAGGGTCGTGGGTCAGAGACACTCCTGGATGAAGCCATTATTTCAAAGAAGGAATAAAGCTTTGTTTACCCACAGAGCTTCCCTATTTCAAATAGAAAATCTTCCTCAGGTTTACCAGTATCCACTGATGTCATCTTATGTCTTGACATTCCTAGGACAGATGATCGCCAAGGTCTTTGTTGCCTTTGAACTTGAACAAATAGTTCCACTTCAGTGAAAGTGACTCAGAGGCCAATCTCCACAGCAGCTGCTCTGCTCTCTGGGTGGCGGGGTGTTTGAGTTTCATGGATAAACCCTGGATAGAGGACGCTATAGCAAAACACATCTCTCTTTTTCCCTCCTAGAATCATCATGGTGTGTTGCTTCTACTTTTTAGCTGAGGTTACACCAACCACTCTTTTAAACTCAGCATTTCCTGTCACAGAAAGTGCCTATGGTTCAAAATAGTACGTTCTTTCCTGATGACGAAAGAACTTTGTATTCTCCATCAGACCTCTACTCGTTTTCCCTAAGCCTTGCTCACTAATGATGATGGAGAGAAAGTCGTAGATAACCACTGATCACACACTCTGTCAAGGTAAAGATCACTCACCTGATCCAGCAACCATGGAATGGATTAAAAGCTGAAGCAAATATTCAGGAATCAGTGTTAGAGCTAATAGGGAGTCAGGATTAGCCAATTTGGAATGCGGTTTGCAACCACACCCAACCCCACCCCATCTCGCCCCCATCACCCACTTGTGTGTTGACTACTGTGTAAGTTGGCTGTGGTGACTTTGGTATGCTGGACCGATTCACCCCTTTTTAGAAAATTTCCTCCTCTCCTTTGCTTTGTATCCCAGGGGGAAGGGATGAGGCTGGCTGTCCAAACAAGGGACCCAGTCCAGAGCTTTTAGGTTTTTATGCTTGTATTATCCATACCATCAAGTTCCTTTCACATTACAGATAATTGAAAGCTAATAATTTTGGAGAAAATGCTTTTTTTTCTAACCTTGAACAAAGACTCTTTTATTTCATAGTCACAAGTTACAGAGGCCTATCAAATTTGACTTGATCAGAAGTTTCCAGTAGGAAGGGTGTGGGAGGCTAACGTGGATGGCATTAGACACATTCGTGAAAGTATTATCGGGAATTCTTTTCTCATTTTTCTTGTCATGGTTTTCTTGTCACTTTTTTAGTAGACACAGTCTTAACACAGCAATCGGTCACACTGCGGTATCAAAGAGACCTGACAGAGGGAAGTGTTTTCATCCCTCTGCCTGGGTGAGGATGCTTTTCTAAAGCTTCCTCTATTCATGAACAAATTTGTCTAAAGTTAGGAAGCGCTGAGGGGCTTCCCTGGTCGTTCATCTGGTAAAGAATCCGTCTGCAATGCAGGAGACCCCGGTTCAATTCCTGGGTCAGGAAGATCCCCTGGGGAAGGGATAGGCTACCCACTCCAGTATTTTTGGGCTTCCCTGGTGGCTCAGATAGTAAAGAATCTGCCTGCAATGCAAGAGACCTGGATTCAATTCTTGGGTTGGGAAGATCCCCTGAAGGAGGGCATGACAACCCACTCCAATATTCTTGCCCGGAGAATCCCCATGGACAGAGGAGCCTAGCAGGCTACAGACCATGGGGTCTCAAAGAGTTGGACAAGACTAAGAGACTAAACACAGCACAGGAAGGGCTGAACAGACAGAGCTACTATGTGCTCAACTAGTGATATATCACTAGTTGAGAAGGATCTCCTGAATTACAGCTGTTAAACCCAGGCATATGGCTTTTAGTTCAGTCTGAGTTACCTGGCAGCTCATGAAACAGCTCAGACTTTTCTAGCATTCTTTTAATGCTAAACTCTTTCAGAGGCTGTGCTTATGCACACAAACATTTTCATTAATTTAACAAATATTTCACATCAGATTGGATATGTGCCAGGTACTATCCTAGGTACTGGAGGTGGATGACTGAACAGTCCTCAGTCTCTCCCCCTTTTGGCTCTTAAGAGTCTAGAAAGGAAAAGAGACATAATTAATCACTGATGTGGAATGGAAGGAAAAAATAGTCGCAATCGCTATTGACTAAATTCAAATCTTTTCTCAAGTAAATTAGTACAACTGAATTCTACATTTTTCTCTCCATGACTTGTTTTTACTTCCCTCCCCTTGGCCCCTTCTCACTGGGTCTATAGTAAGGACCACATGACTGTCCCAAAAGAAACCAGTGGAGTCTCAGTCTCCCAGATTTCTATAGAGATGAATGGTCAACCTCTGCTATATTCTTCCCCTCCACGTCCAAAAAGTCATTTGAGATAGGTTTTAACATCTACCACCCCCTCCCAAAGGAAATTTCTCTGCATGTCTATATGCTTATTCATGGAAAGAAGAAGCTTTAGAGATTATATGTACAAATCTATCTTTCAAACACTGGCACCTCGATTGTCGAACCAAGACCAATGGACCTGTACTCACCAACTTAGAAATTTCCATAGTAGATTGGTTCAGGGGTCAGATCTAGGAGGGTAAGAGAGTCTGTGGCTTGGGCCGTCTGTGTGAGCTCAGGCGAGTGACCGGAATTGCCCTCTCCCGTGAATCTGTAGCCATTTGGCACGACTCACTCCGAGTTTCCTGTACTTGTCTTTTCCATCACAGCTGCTGCGTGCCTCCGATAAGTGCCTGCACAGGGGTGTGGGGAGGGAGTCGGGGGAGGAATGGAATTCCTGTGGCACTGGCTTTGGTTTGCTTTGATATTTTCAAACTTGGAAGAAATGCACAGTAGGAAGTGAATCAAGCTTAGCAGAACTTTCTAGTAGACTTAGGAGACTTGGATACTCATCTCAGTAGATGGTAAACAGTAGCTACTGAAGCTGTTAGTTTGATAGACCTAGATGATAAATAAAATCTTTGGCATAGACTATACTACAGAGGGACAGAGACCCTTTCAGTAAAATGCATTTTGTGTCTAGCACATTTCAGGCACATTTCCCAGGCTGCATCTGTAGCACTGAGTGAAGGAACGTTTGATGGTTACTACACTTTATTTCTACCTACTGGGCCAAGGCAATGTTTTCAAAATCCCTAAGATGCTATTAAATCATTCAATTCAGGAGGAAAATAAAAACCTATCTTTTTACAGAATGGACCATTCCATTTGGGGGAGACCCTTATAAATAGCCCCTCTGTTTTTCACCATGCCATGTAGGGTGGATTGAATGCAGAATTATGACTCATTTAATGTCTTCAGCACCCTCTTCAGAGAAGGCAATGGCACCCCACTCCAGTATTCTTGCCTGGAAAATCCCATGGATGGAGGAGCCTGGTGGGCTGCAGTCCATGGGGTCGCTGAGAGTTGGACATGACTCAGTGACTTCACTTTCACTTTTCAGTTTCTTGCATTGGAGAAGGAAATGGCAACCCACTCCAGTGTTCTTGCCTGAAGAATCCCAGGGACGGTGGAGCCTGGTGGGCTGCCGTCTATGGGGTCGCACAGAGTCGGACACGACTGAAGCGACTTAGCTGCAGCAGCACCCTCTTGCTTTTTCTTCCTAAACTTGATTCCTATCTATGGGTGCTCTGGACTGTACACAGTCATCATCGTCTAGTTTCTTGACCAGAAAAGGACCACCCTGTCCCACAACTGGATTTGAAATTTCTGTTCATTAGTCCCTGTAAGTACAATTTATTAAGCATTTGCTTCATATCAGATCCTCTTCTAGACTCCTTCCATGATTATCTCTAACACCAGCAGGTGGATACTGTTATGATCTCCATTTGTCAGATTTTCTAAACGTTACCAACAAAATTTACAAACCTATTAGGTCTAAAGCAGAATCTGCTCCCCTCCCTGACCAAATTACATCTTCCTCATTCAATTTGCTCTCATATCAATTCCCCAGGGTCAGCTTACTCCTCTTTCCCTCATCTCCCATCTAATCCAGCAATAAGTATTGCCAACTCCACTTTTACTATCTGTCACAAATCTTTCTTAGGAGCTCCATCTTTTTTCTCTAAATTCAAGGAAGACTTTGCATTGATATTTTTCCTCCTTTAAACATTTTTCTCTCAGAATTTCCCCTGGCTCATGCCATTTCTTCATCAATATTGAGGTAAAATGATGCAAAGAACTGACTCATTGGAAAAGACCCTGTTGCTGGGAAAGACTGAGGGCAGGAGGAGAAGGGGACGACAGAGGATGAGATGGTTGGATGGCATCACCGACTGGATGGACATGAGTTTGAGCAAGCTCCAGGAGTTGGTGATGGACAGGGAAGCCTGGTGTGCTGCAGTCCATGGGGTCGCAAATAGTCAGACAGGACTGAGCGACTGAACTGAACTGAACTGCAAGTGTTACCTCCTCAAAGAACTTTCCTTTCCTGCCCTATCCTGCTCTTCTCATACTCCCTTTATCCTGATTTAGCTATTTTTATGCTAGCTTTCACTCGTTTTTCTTAGTGCTTACTTTAACCAGTTTTCTCTGTTTATATTCTATCTTCCTTGGCGGAAAGTATGCTTCATAAGGGTAAGGAATCTGACGCTCTGGTCACCTAGGACATGGCCTGACACAGAGTGGACAGTAATACAGATGAATAATACAGATGAATACAGGGCAGGTGAGGAAACACAAGGGAACAGAGTTGGAGGAACTCGCCGTAGTGCACGCAGCTAGGAAGTGGCGGAGCCGCGCAGCAGCCTTTGTCAGTCTGCCCCTCGGTAGTTGTGCCAAACCCATTTTCACTCTCTTTTCTCCCCATCCTGCATCCTGGCTTCTTCATTCTGGTTTCTCAAGAAATCCTCTCTAGCCTAATCCTGTAAGACTACAAGTTTGTTTGAAAGGAAGTCTGAGGATGCTAATTGGTTATTCAAAAGAATGAATCACTAAGTCCAATTAAAAGTCCAGTCACTAAGAAAGAAGAATTGGCAGGTATTTAAGTGGGGGAGAGGAGCATGGAGACAATGAAGAAGAAGGTGGGTAAATCTATGTAAAGACTGGAGAAGCATCATCACCCTTTCACATGTGCACCAAATATACAGTTGTCAAGGGTATTTCGTGTGTATTGTTACCTCCTTGCCCTCCTCAAAATAACCTTTTAAAGTTAGCAAGTGGGCTTCCCTGGTGGGTCAGTAGTAAAGAATCTGCCTGCCAGTGCGGGATACATGGGTTCAATTTCCAGGAAGATCCCACATGCCTCGGGGCAACTAGGCTGTATGTGCCACAACTTCTGACCTTGTGCTCTGGAGCCCAGGAGCCGCAACTACTGCGCCCGCGTGCTGCAAATACTGAAGCCGGCACGCACCCTGGAGCCCATGCTCTGCAACGGGAGAGGCCGTTGCAATGAGAAGCCCGCGCACCGCAACTAGAGAGCAGCCTCCACTCGCTGGAACTAGAGAAAGCCTGCCTAGCAACAAAGACCCAGCATAGCCATAAGTAAATAAATAAAAATTAAAAAAAAATAAAGTTAGTGAGTGACGTTTCTTATTCCCACATGGTAAAAGGAGAAATGGAGTCTCAGACTGGCTCCCTGAACTTGTCCAAGGACACCGGGCCAGAGTGCAGAGCGGGGGCTGATGTCTGTGTCTTGTGAGTCCCAGTGAGAGGGTCTCTACTCACTGCACTGTAACAGAATTTCAGTTCCAGGTTGTCCCTTTCACAGTGTGAAGCTTGGAAATAAGGAACTACGTATTAACAAAGGGGAATAACTATGAGGTGTGGTTTAAGTGGGGCAAGGGGACAGAAAAACCATCTTTTTATCCAAAAGAGAACAATTTTGTTATAGATTTGACATAGCTGGTACTATGAAAAAACAAAACAACAAACATTCAAAAATAGACCTTTTTATGCTTCAGAATTTCTGATACTTTGTCCCAGTTTTAATCTTCCCCACCAACTCCTTGCTATCTCTGCCAATCTTCTATTTTATTGTCGAATCATTTTATCTTCCCCTGCCCTCCCTCACTCCTACTCTCCTTTCTTCCTTCCCTTCCTTTCCCTTCCTTCCCTTCCTTTCCTTTCCTTCTCTTCCTTTCCTTTCCTTCTCTTCCTTTCCCTTCCTTCCCTTCCTTTCCTTCCTTCCTTCCTCTGTTAACTGTTGGACTAAAGTGAAGTAAAGGGTACAAATACTTTCAGGGCTCAGAGTTCTTGGCCTCATTGCTTAGAGAATGAGCCTAACTACTTGGGTTGCCTCTCCAGAAGAATTCCATAGAGACTAAAATGCAGGGTTTGTTCCCTTCACAGTAATAAGAAAAACTTCAACTTTATTTGGCACCTGATACAGATGGCATTACCTTTATCATGCCATTCAACTCTCAAAAGACAGAATGAGGTATTATGCCCATTTTCCAGATTAGAACACTAAATCTAAGCAATTTGTCAAAACTCACACAGGTAGTGACAGAAGCAGGCTGTAAACTCATGGGTGATTTCCAAAACTTGTCTTAGCCACCCTCCTAGGTCTTGAAATTACCAACCATGGCAGACATGGCTAATCAGTAATGAAAACTTTATGACCAAACACAGAATCTTTCTTATTCTAACCCTTCAGGCCACTAGTATCACTTGCTTAGCATTGACATGGAGATAAAATTATCTTCTATCTCTACATTGCTTTGTATCATCAAAATAGTCCTGATCTGCACAGCTAGAAGAGTTCATGGTTTTGTTTGGGGTTTATTTTCCTATTTCACAGAGCTTTCATAGGCTCTGTATTTCAGGAACAGACACACTGACAACTCCAGAGATACTCGCCTTCATTTGCAGACTGCCTCCTCTGGCGTTTTTTTATGTTGAAGGCCTGGGGGTTTTCAGGAGACACTCCCTTTTTCCAGCTGGAGACAGACCACTTAGGTTCCCTGGGTCAAGACCCCAGGCTATTTGATAATCATCTATATGTCTAATTTGACATAACTGCCTTTGTCAAAAGAACTATATAATGCATGGGGTTTTTGATGCTACAACTGACAATACATACACAATAAAGTAGCAAGTTAGGAACCACTAAATCATAAAAGAGAAACAGATGGCCAAGTATATTTGACTCAAGAAGGTGGCATATCCGATCTAGCCACACAGGAAAGGTTTTGCACTTGAACATCTAAATGAGCAACTTCACCTTTCTCGTATTTTTCACTTGCACAACATGTGTCAGGGGTCAGCAATGATTTCCCCCACAACCAGAATCTCAAGGCCCTAAGGTTGGAGGGAAGAAGAAGGAAGAGAGAAACCCATTGCTAACGGGATCAGAAAGTCCATGAGGAGTCATGCTGACTTAGGATGGGCAAAGAAGAGTGACGGGGAAGCAGGAGTCTGTGTGACTGTCACTTGCAACCTGGGAAGGTGATGCTCAGCCCCTCCCTGTGGAGCAGCACCACCCAGTTCTCAGGGTTCAGGTTTCAAAGAGCGGTCTGCCCCAGAGGGCTCCCACTGCCCTCTCTCAGACAGGCTCTGCCACAGACTTGCTGTGCAGCCTTAGACAACTGACTTAAGTCCTCCGAGTCTCAGATGCCTCCTCTGTAAAGGCTGATTTTCCATTCTCTTTGGAAATCAGTATCAACCACCGAACTTTTTTTTTTTTAATGCATTCTGGATTCAGATTACATGAGAAGGATGCTCAGGGAGGCAGCCACATTTTTACAGAATTTCTCGGAAGAATCCAAACTACTGGACTGGGTGATCTGAAAGCCCCCTGTGGCTCTAACTGATTTCACGTCTCTGAGGTTCCAAGCAGAACCTCAGGAGGATTAATCAGTGGGCTTACTCTGGGTAACCCAGCTTTCACACCGAAACTTAGGATCCCGCGAAGTCCTGAAGGTTCAGATGGACCACTCAGAGCTGTCCATCCTCAGGAAAGAGCAGGATGTGAAGTGACCTCCTCCCTGGTCAGTTTGCAAGGTTGGTCTGGCTGTGAGCATCAAGTGGGTGCCCGAAGTATTAGAAAGTCAGTGAAAGTGAGCTGGTAATTAGCTGAGCCATGTTACTGGTCGAGGTCAGATAGCCCTTTCGTGATAGCAGAGCTTCCTCTTCTTCCCAAAGTAGCAAAGCCTTGTGGCCTGAGGTTTGGTTTTGTTTTGTTTCCCTCTCCACTAACCCTAACAACAAAAAGGAACTTCTCAAGGAAACTTGACAATGGGATTCAAAAGGAACAATAGAATTGGATTTGATTTGTTTAATTCTGAAATCAAGGTCACTAGAAAGTACTACGGCTCTTATTTGTGTGGTTTGGGTTTTTGTGTTTTTTTTTTTTTGGCAACATCTTTCTTTTCATTTGACGGTCCTGTCATCCCCAGAACTGTGTATGTTACTGATCCTGCCTGTATTCAAAGCTGTTATTAAGTGGAGTCTTTTAGATTTTAGAGAAATGATAATGGTTCCAAAGATGACAGAAAGTGGCAGCTGGTGACAAAAAAACCCCTTGATAAGACGACAACAGTAAATCAAACTACCGCCACTTTTTCGTTTCATGTTTGTTAATACCACCTCGCCTTTTGAAGTTTAAAGCAAGGTTCAAAAAAGCCAGGTGCTGAATCATAATATTAAAGCAAGTAAGGAGCTCCATGAAAGCCCGGAGATCTGAGGGGGGAAAGCAACAAACACAGCTTTCAACTGCCTTTTGTCGGTCTTTCTGCAGATGTCACCAGTGGTTATCCCAGCAGAGGGTTCGGCTTGTAGCAGTGCCTCTGGCTGATTCCCGCGCTGCGTTTCAAGTGTCAATCAAAAAGGAAGGACGCAGCTTAGGTCCTGGTCATTGTCCTGTGAAAAGAGCCAAGCATTTAACATTGATTTAGCTCCCTCAATATACAAAGATAGAGCCAGCTTTGTGCATCGAAAAGGGCCTTTGGCAAGGTTGCTTGTAGAGCGATTCCGTCGCATCCGATGCGCCTTGGTTTAGCTGTCACACTGCGGTGTCTGGAGCCCTCTGAAAAGTTATTCAGGACTGAGTGAGCAAATTAAAAAGAAAAAGCACACTCCCAGCAAGAGGGGGGCCGGTGCTGGATGTGGCCGGCCAGGGTCTCTGGGTCTTGAAGACATTTTAAATAATTACAATAAATACCCAGGGCTTTTGAGAGGGTGGTTAGAGCAAGCCAGACAGGAAGCCAGAGAAGACCCAGGAAGCCGGGTGCATCCTGGAAAGGAGGGTAGCTTAGCTCAGCTGTTTGTTCCTCCAACTTCTCCCTCGCCTGACTGTGTCTCCCGTGGACTGCTGGGCTGAAAGTCTCGACCCATTCCGACTGAGCCTTTCCTTTATTTGTGCTTCCATTTCCTGTGGTCAGACGCTAGTTGGACCCCATTTTGAGGGGAGAATGATTACGGCCACATTTGAGCTTCACCAAATGACCCGGTGTTTTTTTTTTTTCTCTCTCTTCTGTTGCTTTGTCTTTTCTTTTTTCCTCCTCCTCCTCCTCTCCATTCTCCGTTTTGCCTCCGTTTCTCTACACAGTATTTAATTTCAGATTCACAGTGTGGCTTGTCTTTTCACCTTTCAGCTGCTTGGTCTGGTGCCCGTGTGCACACAGTCAGCCCTAAGGCATGTTCCCCTTCTCACTTTCTGGGTCTTTCTCCCCATGTCAAGAGTCATGCTCCCTGAAATTCACTAAGCACAGGTAACAACTATGAGATCCTTGGTTGTTGACGCAGTTTAACAGCTATGCCTGATGCTCTCTGAACATCTGTGCATGTTCGCTCTCATTTCTAGTTGTCTTTTCAGTTGGATTGGGGTCTGGGATGAGTTTGTGTTCATAGGAAAGTGACCAAAGCGTTGTACCGCTTCTTTGAGGTACTAACAATCAGTATGCCCACTCCATCATTTCAGCCCCTTTAGAAGCTAAACATTGAGATGTCAGAGCCTGAAGATAGGAGTAACTACTAATCCTAGTTACCCGACAGTCACACAACCCCAGTGATTTTGCACGAGCAAGAAATAAACCTTTATTGAACTAAACCACTGAATGAGTCTCATCCATCACGTCTGAAGTCTCCTGGTTAGGCACTTCTGGAAAAGGGAGGTTCTGAAATTTTGGCTAGCTGGCCAGAGAGCTTTTTCCAGCAGCTGATGGGACTGTGTTAATATAGCAAGATGATAAATGGAAACACAACACAAAAATGGCTCATTTTCCATTTAGCCAAAGTTCTGAGTCCTCCTCATTGAATAGCCTGTCATACTGAGGGGTTACCTCTTCATTTATGCCCACCCATATCCTCAGTTTCCCAGGCGGCACTAGTGGTAAAGAACCCACCTGCCAGTGCAGGCTTGTCTTTTCACCTTTCAGCTGCTTGGTCTGGTGCCCATGTGCACACAGACCCTGGGTCGGGAAGATCCCCTGGAGGAAGGCATGGCCCCCTATTTCAGTCTACTTTCCTGGAGAATTCCATGGACAGAGAAGCCTGGCTGGCTATAGTCCATGGGGTTACAAAGAGTTGGACATGACTGAAGCGGCTTTGCATCACATAACCTCAGTTCCCTTGTGAAAGTGTCCTTTAGCTGCATCTGCTTGTCAACACCCTAAGACTCAATCAAACATCTGCCTCTTCTACTCTTGAAACGAGGCTAGTGAGTGTCCCTTAGGAGAAGTAGGTGAACCATGCTATAGTGCCACATCTGATGCTTGGTCTCCAGGCTCAGCTGCCCCTCAGTACCAGTCAACGACTCCATCACATGTCCTTAGTATCAATAGTTTCTTTTACCAACCTCTTCATCGATTCTATTGCTTCCAATTTCATAGCAAAAGAGTGAGGCTAATTGACATGATCTCCCTACATTTCCCACCCCTGCCCCACTTTTCCTAGCCTCCCTTCCCAGACTGTAAGGATTCCTCCTTCCAGCCAAGGATGAGCCACTTGCCTGTCTTCTGGGTCTCATCACCTAGAACTTTGCTTTATGAATTACCTCTTTAATCCCTTGAGTTTCCACCTTCAGTAGCTCCATCTTCCTAGCAGTTGAAGGAAGCTTTTCCTATAACCCTTTGGATAGAGTGGCCTACACTGACCTTTTCCTTTTACTCATTCACCAACTATTACTTGACTCCTAACAATCTGCCTGCAACCTTCGCTATTTAAACTGCTCTGGTAAAGGCCGCAAATGACCTCCTTGCTGTTACCTAGAATGCTAGATCGTCACATTCTCTGTCCTCTTTCTCAGTGTCTTTTGCTCTCTCCCTGTCTCTTTCGACAACATCCCTCCCCTGAATGCCAGCTCTCAAGCTCTAGTTGTCATCCCCCTTTCTTTCCAACTTATGATTTTTGATATAACCTTTGACATAGGTGGCTGGTTGGAATCTGGGTAAGGCTGGGGTTTTTAAAACTCAAAATTAACTATTTATTAATAGAGGGATCTTCCTGGCCCAGTCTGTGGCTCTATAACAGAGTCGTAATTCCCCTAATTCAATTGGGTTGTATAGTTTTGCAAATATGACTCTGCTTGTGCCAAGGACTGGATCTCCATTTATTTCTCTATGCTGACCTCTGCACAGAGCGTCTGTAGATAAGACTTCTTATGTCTGTGGCATCCCTTATGCAGTCTAGTTAAAGGAGTAGAGCTGGGGTTGGAGGGATAGTTCCCGCTTTCTGCCCCAATGTATTCGGAAACACACTGTTTGCCTGTGAACTATGCTCAAATGCCTACCTGGGGATCAAGTGATCAAGTTCTAGGCAATTCAGTGAGACATAAACCATACACCTCTTTTGCTCTGTTCCAGAGATGCGTCTTCAGAGTCTTATCTTCCTTGCCATTTCTTTTTGCTTTACATTTTTCCAATGGAAAACTCTTCACTCCATGGCCTTTCAAAGTTTTTAACACTAGTAAGTAATTTTACATGTTTTGTTTCACTTTGGCTCTAAACTCCCTGAGTCACAAAACACGTGCTCTGTTCTTTATGGGCTTCCCTCATCGCTTAGTCGGTAAAGAATCTGCCTGCAAGGCAGGAGACCCGGGTTCAATCCCTGGGTCGGGAAGACTCCTTGGGGAAGGAAATGGCAACCCACTCCAGTAGTCTTGCCTGGAGAATCCCGTGGACAGAGGAGCCTGGCAGGCTACGGTCCATGGGGTCGCAAGAGTTGGACACAACTTAACGACTAAACCACCACCGCCCAATTCCTACAAACCCACTAGACATACATATACCCGCTCGTCCACTGACTAAGACATCACACTAAGGACACATCCTCAGCCTTCTCCTTGTTATTGTAGACACAAAACAATTCTTTCCTGTAAGGATAATTTGATGCCTTTATCCTTGAAGAAGTGAAAGCATATTGGTCTTATCAAAAGCTGAACTTTTCTGGGTATCTCCATGTGGCAACTGGTTGAAGTTGTTTTTTTTTTTTTTTTTTTTTTGCTGTATCAGGTCTTAATTGCAGGCTTCTCTAGTTGTGATGTGTGGGGTCCAGAGTGCTCTGTAGTTTGCAGAACATGGGCTCACCAGTTGAGGTATGTGGGTTCAGTAGTTGTGGCACTGGCTTAGTTGTCCCTTGGCATGAGGAATCTTAGTTCCCCAACCAGGGATCGAACCTGCGTCCCCTACATTGGAAAGCAGATTCTTAACCACTGGACCACCTGGGGAGTCCCTGGTTGAAATCTTTTGACTGAGATTAATAGTCTGTTAAACACACTGATTCATTGTTATGGACCAAATGGTCACAAGGTCAAGGGCACATACACATTGATTTTGTGACTTCCTCCCAACTTCCTAGTCATGACGACAACTCAGCTGTGATTCTTTTTAAGCGTTAACCCAGTTTTTAAGCCACAACAGACAGCAAAGGCAATACACCTGTCATCTGGGAAAGATGGAGTCGTAGGGCATTGAAAGAGAAAGAAGGACAAACACCATGAATCCACAGACAGACAAAACAAATGTCATATGACATGTGACTTTGTTTACTCAGCACTGGGGGCTGATGAAGGAAGGTGAAGGAGAATTGCTCAGAGATAAGAATCATCTACACATCGAGTTTATTAAAGATTTAAGGGGCCCTTTGGGTCTTTCCAAGCAAAGACTATTGTCTTCCTCCAGTCGCTCAGTGACTATGCCGCCTTAGGGCACTCAGGATCACAGTGTAACCAGTATGATTTAACCGCATCTCTGGTCTTTAGTTACAACCTCTCATCCTTTTATTATGCTCCTGAAAGGGGAATACTTAATGCAATTTTAAGCATTAATTGAATCTTATTCCTACACGCCTTTCTAGAATGTTCAGACTGAAGCTTCTGAGATCCCAAGAAGTGGTGAATCAAGAAAAAAATGGAGGTCAACACACTCTTGACCCCTCCAAACACCCAAACTAAACACAGGAGTGCTTGAGAGAGTTCCCAGAGCCTCCGGAACCCTCAGTGAGATGTGACAGCTCGCGTGGCCTGGGTGGAGCAGTCCCAAGCGAAGGCTCTCCCTGTGGGCACCTCAGATGCTGGCAGACTGAGTCTGACCCTACGGTCCTTCCTTCAGGACCGTGAGCCCTTTGGTCCGAGACACCAAGCCACAGTGTATATGTATTATATGCATATATATATAATTTAAACATGTAAACATATATATATAATTTAAACACGTGCATATCTACATTTATAGAGTTTTATTGTGTACACACAAACACATGCATTTTTGTAGGGATTATTCCGTATGTATTGTTACTATGATCTGCCCTTATCCTTTAAGGAAATAGTGTGCATTGGGAACAGTCTCCCAACTCCCCACGGCTAACCTCCTCCCTCCCGTCTTCTGAGTCTTTGCTTAGATAACCCCCTCTGGGACTTCCCTGGCTACCCTCAAGAAAACAGCATCCCTCAAACCTCCTACTCCCCACCCTACTATTTTAATGAGGCACTTCTCTGTCATCTAGACTCTCCAAGAGGACATAAGGGTCTCCCTGGTGGCTCAGCTGGTAAAGAATCCGCCTGCCATGAGGGAGACCTGGGTTCAACCCCTGGGTTGGGAAGATCCCTTGAAGAAGAGAAAGGCCACCTACTCCAGTATTCTGGCCTGGAGAATTCCATGGATTGGATACTCCATGGGGTCACAAAGAGTCAGACACGACTGAGCAACTTTCACTCTATACGTTTGCCATCTAGACTCTCCAAGAAAACATAAGCCTTAGTCTCCATGGGGCCTCCCACTACTCACCCAGCATTGGCCTCTATCGTTACTCACTCTGTAGTTGTGGAATGAATTCATATTTAATTCCCACTTCTTGCTTCACTGCTCACACTTTTCTAGTAACTTTATTTATGGGACAGATTTCTTGAGTCATCAAGTAGTCCGCTCTGAAGAAGTGCAAACTAACCTAACTCTTTCCCCAAACAAAGCATGAAAGAGAAGATAAGTCCACTAAGAACTACACACGTGGACTAGATAAGCACGAAGATTGATTAGAGCCTGCAGTTTTAGAGTTCACTGTGCAAAGTGTACGAGAACTCTACCTATGAAGGCAAGCGCACTGTGTAAGCTTCTCATTTGCACTAACATGTAAGCCTCTCATTTGCACTAACATGCGCCCACCTTGCATTTCTAGTGTTCTGTTTACCTGTCTGTTCTACCATTAGGATGGACGTTCCCAGGGACAGGGCCCCGGAGAGACTTTCTGGGCTTTTCCCCAGCACCTAGTGCTTTAGGAAAGGCTGAGCAATAAGATGCACCGATGAAGGAGTCATGTCAGCCCTTCACTTCTCTGAAATCACGCTGAATCCATACCCAGACTGCACCAAGGAGGACCGGAGACTGAAAGTTTGCACTTTGGGGTCAGGATTTAATTCCCTGACAAGTGACATGTGGCTTACCTCTAACCCCAATCCTCCACTCTCCAAAGGGAAACAAGCTACACAGTAACCGATTTACCTCAGCTGAGGTTATAAAATATTAATTATAGTTTTTACTCTGATAACTTGCTGAAAGGACAATGAATGGTTCCTAGGAGATGAGACCTTGACGTCACCTCCACAGGGCACAGTGAGCCAGCAGTGGCAGGGAGAAGGGCTTGAAGGCCTAGTGTGTCTGGAGGAAGGGCATGCAAGGAAAGAAAAAGGGAGGAGGCCACACCCGTCCCGACAGCTTGGAGAGAACAGCTGCTCCGAAAGCTTTACCCAAGAGCTTAGGGAGTCATCCGTGGAAGCTCAGTGTGTGATCATCTTCCCGTGTCATCTCGGTTAAACTACAGCACCCAGTACCAATATCAATAGAGGTATTGCTGTGAAGGTATTTTCAAAAAGTGGTTCACAGCTACAACCAGCTAAGAAAATTACTCTCAGTAACGTGGGGTGGCCTTCATCTAAGTAGCTGAAGGCTTAAGCGTCAAACCTGAGATTTTTTTCCAGAGAAGAAATTCAGTTTCATGATTGCAGCATCCTCCTGCCAGAGTTGCCAGCCTGCTTGCCTGTCTTAGGAATTTTGGACTTGCCAGCCCCCACAATCAGTTGAGCCAAGTCCCTAAAACAAATCATATACGTATGCACACATTCTGTATCTTTGGAGAACCCTGACTGATACAATTAGGGAAGACGATCTGCTCAGAAGAGGGAGATTTCAGTGGGGACAGCGTGCCAAGGAGAAGGAGAAGGACCTCAAAGACATCCCTGTTGCTACTGCCAGAAATGAAGGACGTGCCAGCTAAGCCAGAGGAACTGGGACTCGAAATAGTCTGGGATGCAGTGTCAGTAAAGAACCATGCGTCAGCCTCTGGAACCAAAGTGGCTGGCACCAATCCCTTGGACCTCGATGGGGGTCAGGGTGGAAGCAAGAGTGACCTGGAATTCTTACTAGTGTGTACTTTACACTTCCCCAAACTGCTTCCATCCTTCCCGCCTTGGTTCCCACCAACCATGCAAGTTGGCGAGGACCAGGGTTAAAATGCCCATTTCACAGATGAGAAAACAAAGAGCCGCTGAGTACCTGAATCAGACTGGGAACTAACTCACAGATGCAACAAGAAAGAGACAGAATTGTGTTTCAAGTCCAGTCAAACTGAGGGGAGTCAGGAAATGGGGTCAACCAACCTCTTCTGCACTCAACAGAGCCCGAGATTTCTCTACATCAGCAATTAAAAAAAAAAAAAAAACCCACACGTTAGACGTTACCTTACTGGTAACAGTCCCCAGGAGAGGCCCTGTCACCAGGAGATGCCTCCCAGGAGAACTCAAGGGGAAAGGCTTTGGAGGACAGAATCTTTTCGAGGGGACGTTGAGTGGTGGCAACAAAAGTTACCCGTCGGCAAAAACAGCTGGGGAGCCATCTGTCCGTGAGAAGCCTCCAGCCCGTTGTCATTACCACCGCCCCCCCTTCCTGCATTTGCAGGAGGTCTGGCCACTGATGGGAGGCGGTTTATAGTAGAGGGAACAGAAGGAAACCAGTTGGCCCTTGTATAACCTTGGCCTCATTAGCATCGAACCAAAGCCCACTGCGCTATTGACTTCTGGTAAATATGCACCCATCCAGGAGATTTCCCCGAGCCCTGCCCGGGGGCCGTTCAGACACCAGACAGGGCCTTCCTGCTCCTCCATCAAGGGGCTTTGTGACCCAGGAGCTGCTCCTCCCCGCCCACACCAATCCAGCGTTCAGAAACCACTCCATCTTCCGGGAGGGGAAAGAAGGTACCCTCCGTGGTCCCCCAGCCAAAACTCCCCCATTCTCTCGCTCCAAAGGGCCAAACAAATAAACCCTAGAAAGGCGGTTCAGCCAGCGAAGCGTACACAATTCTATTTCCAACGGCTTTGAAAACGTTTATTTCTGTACAGCAAATGACACATTATATTTGCAGAGGTCAGGGAATAATGCAGTCAGATTCTTGCGACATTGCGAGAGTTAATGTTTCTGTTAGCCATTGTGTCCCATGCAAAGAAAGGCGGCCGGTCACCTGGGGTTAGCAAAACTCAGCACAGAGATGGTCGAATCCACCAGAAGTGCTTTGAAAATGTTGGACACTATTGTGTGGACGGCCTCCTTCCTGGCCCGCGCTGCATAATGGGCCTCTGAGAGCTAAGGAGATAAACGATACTATCCTTGGAGTGTCAGAGGTAGAGCTCTCCAGAAGCCGCATTCATAATTTCCTGGAACTTAAGGACTTCGATTTTTTAATAGTAATTGAAACATATAATTCAATAGAAGTGTCACTCTAATATAATAATTGCCAAGGAAATTGAACCACAAAGAAGTAAATTGCAATTTACCTTTATTAGAGTACTTGGAGCTGGCAATGTTTTCTCATCAAGAAAGCCACCCCTCCCAGATATCTTCCCCTTCTATCTTTTGAATGTTCATCCTCATTCACACTGCCCTCTTCAGCAATGCCTGCACGTCTTAGGTTTCCCATGGGCGTATTTGGCTCCTCTTTAAATACTTATCATTGCAAAGTGTTTATATTAATTGCTCTGGTGAAAGCTTCATCATACAAACTTCATCTAAACTCTTCATTGTCAAATGTCAGCTCCCTCACATTCTACCTAGGATGTTTTCTTTGCTTTCGTGAGGATAAGTGATATAATGGTGCTTTGTATATTTAAAGGACTGTGTAAGTATCAGTTGCTATAATTGTGATTCTATATATCTTTCCTAACATGAAACAATCTTTACATGAGTTACATTATACCACCACTGAACTAAATCCAGGATTCAGAGGAGAATAAGATAAAAAGTTCCCTTACCCTTCCCAGAAGGTATTGCTTAGAACCTTCTGAATTGTTAGTATCAATATCATTTCTGATTATTGATAAGCAGTGAAACACTTCAGCTCCTAATGCTGTGGAAATGCACAACCTGCCCCCTTTCCCATCCCACCCTCATGATCACCCAGCCTTGCTGTCACTCTTTTGCTTGCCTGGATTCAGATTTGCTGTTAGAATCACCCACATCTCTTCTTTTACCCATCTATCCCAGGGTTATTTCTAGGAAGCATCCGGTGTGAGAGTGACCCAAGATGGGGGACCACTTGAAACTCATCCATGCGCTCCTGGAGAAGAAAGCAGGCGAGTCCCAGTCAGAACTCAGTATCATCTTTATTCCCAGGGATCCCAGAAATTTACCGTGAGGTTTAGAACCCGGGTCTCCTGCATTGCAGGCAGACTCTTGACTGTCTGAGCTACGAGGGAAGCCCCATTTAGATCCACACCTGTAGGCAAAGACATAAATGATAGCCAAGTCATTAGTGAACATTAACCTATTTAAGCGAAAAGTTTGAGTAGGTAGCAACCTGAAATTCTTAGGTATCAACTCCTTGTCACCTGATTTTGACCTTCCAAATGTTAAAATATAAATAGGCCAGAAATGCACTTCTAGATCAGATTTGGATCTTCCAGACCTCTGAGAGTGATGTCAGCAAGTTTGGGGAACAAAGGACATTACACTTGAAGTTTAGGAATGCCCTAAAGCATATACGTCATCCTTAGACTCTATTGCTTGGAATATTATTTAAATTTTTGAAATTGATTTGATATTCAACTCAAATATATGTAAATATACGTGTGTGTGTGTGTGTGTGTGTGTGTGTGTGTGTGTGTAGGCATGAAATGGAGATATTGCATTCTAGACCACTGCAATAAAGCAATTATTGCCATGAAGCAGTCACATGAGAACAGTACAGAGGGGGGAAAGACAGGGTAAGTGACAAAGAAAGAACAGGGGGGTGAACAAAAAGGAAGGGAGAGAAGCTCCAGGAAGGAAACAAGAGAAGCTAACCACACCCCTCCTGGACCAAGTCTGCAACATTGAGGCAAGTGGGGTTAACTGAGCTCCAAAGCACGCATCCCAATGCCTGTAACTATGGAGAATCTATACTTACAAAGACAGAGGACAGGAATAGAATTTACCAAGATGAAAATAGATATACGATAGGTTGTCAGGATCCTGAGTATTATTTTCTCCATTTTCTGTACTTTCTATTACATATCATCTTAGTAGTGGCTTCCCTGGTGGCTCAGATAGCCAAGAATCCACCTGCAATGCAGGACACACAGGTTCTGTCCCTGGGCTGGGAAGATCCCCTGGAGAAGGAAATGGCTACCCACCCCAGCATTTTTGCCCAGAGAATTCCATGGACAGAGGAACCTGGCGGGCTACAGTCCACGAGGTCACAAAAGAGTCGGACACAACTTAGCAACTAAACAACAACAAGAAACCATCTTTATAACAGAAAAGAGCAAGACAGGAGGTATCAAGGAGGAGGTGTGTGCAGAGGCAAGGCCACGGCTGCCCCTGCCAAGCCCTCCCACCCCTGATCCAGGCTTCCACAGCTGAGAAAGGAAGCCTAAGCTTTATCCTCACTGGGGTGTCTCCGGCCCTCTCCACTGCAGTCCTCCTGACTTGAAAGGAGCAGAAAAGTGGGAGCCATGAAGAGCTCTCTGTCGGAATGTGCTAATCCCAAAGACTGGTTTAAAATTCTTTGTAAGTCAAGTGTTGCAGGAATAGCCCAGGACACTCTTAAGTGACTCTTCCTGGAGGTCTGAATTCAAGTTGGTTTTTTGTGTTTTTTTTTTTTTTTAATTGAAAATTGTTTATTATTATCTTCTTCTTTTTAAAAAATGTACTGTCATCTCTCAAGGCAGCACGTATATTGGAATTGTTACCACACAAAGGGAAGTGAGTCTGGCCTGTGAAAGAAGAACATGAAGAGCCCAGAATGTCCCACTGTCGGGAGGACAATGTAATTAAGTACAAAAGGCTTGGGCTCTGAAGTCACCTGGCTATGAATTGTCAACACATTTGGCAACTTGGTTAACCCTGCTGGGCCTCAGTCTTCTCCAGGGCTAAATGAGGGTCATTTATCCTGCCTCGCTGGGTTGCCGTGAGAGGAAAGGGTCAGAGTTTGCAGCGGGTATCAGGTGCTTTGTGCATTCAAGTGATCAGCAGGTGTGGCACTCACGTCCTTCTGACCCAAGGATTCCCACTCACTCCTGTTCACTTCACTGGGTCTCTTCTGCTTCCAAAGCACAGAGAATAACCCTCAGGCACCCCTACATAACTTGCTATCGCACACATGTGATACACCATCGATTCAATCATGACCCATAAAATGTTCCAACCACATATAATAACAAAGTCTTGTAAAACACACTTGCTTGACAAGTTTCAGTATTGAAAGCAGGTGTTTAGGTGCTGAGGCGGAGTGCTCACCCAACAAGGGACCAGGTGTTCCAAGCATGGGTATAAATACTACAAACCATGGAGTGACTTTGGGCAAAGACACTGCTTCTCAGGCCTCGGTTTTTGCACCTGCAATTGAAATGGCCAGAATCAGGAATTTAAAAACACTTAGAATCAAAACTTCAAAAGGATTTAGCATCATTTCTGTGTTTAAATTGAATCTTACCTGAAACAGATATTCTGGTGGAGGCAGGGGCAGTGCCTCGTGACCCCTCCCAACCTGATGTCTCTTGCTTTCTTTGAGGGGGTTGACCTTGGAGGTACATCTTCAGGGTCACAGAGCAGAGCTGGAAAGCACAAATTTTTACACTGTCATGAACTGCTTAGCAATCTAACAGTCCACAACTCTACAGATTGCTATTCTACTTTATCAATACCTGGTCATACAACATAACTCTTTTTAAAAGTATTTTCAATTTAGATCAAAGCATATCATCACACTGCCTTGTCCATGTCCATTTCTGGAGATTTTAAAAAATAGTCAACACAAAATTTTGCTTCCCTAAGTGCCAGTTATTCCTCCCACCAATCTTCCCTTCTCTTCCTTCCCCTCATCCTTCTGTTATTGTTTGACTTTCTTTCATTCTTGCCCTTTTCCAGGAAAAAAAAAAAAAGAATCCTCTCTTGCCAATAATCTCCATTGGTTCAATTCCTCAGCTGATTCCTTACCTGGTTGCCTTGTGTGTTTGAGAGTGAGGAAGGAGCCAGGAGAGTTAGATGCTGGATGCTTGTCATATGGGAAAGCTGTTCTCTCTGTCTTCCAGGCAGTGTTTCTCATTCATATTTCTGTCCCCAGCACTTCCCCTCCCCCCCACCCCAGACATCCTCTAAACTGATCCAAGTGGTGTTACTGTGGAGGCTTCTTAAAAATTCAGATTCCTGGGTCTCATCCCCTATCTTCTGAATCAAAATCTCTGAGGTTGGAGTTTAGAACAGGAGATGATAAAATGAGCTCCTAAAATGATTTTTCACCTCCTTAAATTTTGAAAACTACCTTTCAAAGTGCCCTCCCCAGTTTCACCCATTTCTCCCTCTCCTGCTTCTCAGCTTCTTTCCCCTCAGTTTTCATCCTAATTACCAGCTAACTGGTGGATGCCACTGCTGCTTAAATGTGCTCCCACTCTGGATCCCTAATCATGCCAATTGTGTTCCTCAAAGCTGAGTCAAGAATTGCTGCCTTTTTATTTCCCCCTCTCTATATACTGCAGGAGGAAGCAGGTCCCCGCCGCTTTTGTTGGCCCTACTTCTGGGCCGAGCTCCATTTGCTGGTGAGCAGGGCTTATCTTCACTCTCCCCCTCGAAATACTGTAACATTCAGCATCCTTTCATGTCTGTGCTTTTAAAGTAAATCTTTGGACAGTTAAAGATATGAAATGGCTAAATAGAGTTCTACAGGCGTTGTTCTCTGCTTTTTAAAGGTTTAATCACACTTAATGGCTCTCTTCAAAACTTGAATTTTCCATTTTGGTGTTTTGACTCCATTGAAAGAGTTTACTAATATTCTTTCAAAAGTATTCTCTGCTCAAATGAGCTATTCAATAAAGTTTTATGGCAGGCTATAGGATTTACGCTAAATGGAAAAATAATTTAAAGAGAGATCAGAGTCGTGTGTGTGTGTGGGGGGGTGCTGTTCCTCTCTACAGGTTTTGTTAATTAAGCTGTAATCGTCAATATCAAGTCCATTAAATGTTGGTGTGAAGGAAAGAGAATCGTCACTTAGATGTAAAGGAGACTATTGCAAATGCAGTTTCAACACCCCCCAACCTTTTCCTTGAAGATAGGTTATTGTTCAGCCTTGTGAATCTATAAATAGGAAGTTAGGAAAAATTCTCTTTCTTCCCTCCCTCCCTCCCTCCCTTCTTCCTTCTCCTATTTATTTTCTTCCTGAAGAATAGTGGACAAAAGGGTAGGGGGAGGTGAAAGGAACCAGTTACAGATTGTTTTGAACAAACGGCCTTGACTCTTCCCCATCTTGGTACCGCTGAGTTCTCTCTGGTTCTTACTCGTCACCGTCAGGACTAGGGAGCTGGCAAGACACTGAGGACGCCCTGGGTCATGCTCACTGTCCGAATGATGAAATTGTTACTTGTGGGGGAAATTTAGTGGAAAAGCAAAGCCAGTCCTCCCTGACAGCATCTTTATGAACCTCTAGACTACTCTTTAGCGGGCTAAGTGATATGGAGATGCATGTGATACTAATGAGATGCATGGACTCAGATAAGAAAAATTAATGCTCTGTGTCTGAGACCTAATAAGGACACTCCTTCTCCCTGCTGCCGTCTGGCTTGTCACCTTCTGCTTCGCTCAGTTCTTTTTCCCCACAAGTGACCTTTGGGCACTTGCAGCATGCCCAGGAGGGTGCTAAGTGCTAATACAAGTTTGAGAGAATTTTGACCTGACGTTGAGGGGTTTCACATTCGGCTAAAGAAATGAGAAGGAATATAGATAAGTCAAAGAACACAGAAGACATGATCTATGATCCAGGCATTGTCATTTGCCAACTATGTGATCTCTGGAAAGGCACTTAACTTCTCTTAGACTCACTGTTTCTCTTTCAGGAAGAGGGTTGTTGCTGAGATCAAGTAGCATTTATTACGATCAGAAAGTGTCTCTTTATTTTCTATTTTATGTCCCTCCCCTACCTCCCCAGTGTAAGCGCCACGAGACCAGGGGCCTTGACTGATCATTCAGCTCTCGATCTCTGTGCCTAGAACATGAGCTGGCGCAGACCAGATGCTCAGCAAATAATTGCCGAGTGGAAGCAAGTATTATGTTTAAAGAAATTTTGAACCACTGACCTACCAAGGTTTACTCCATAAGACTTACATCAGGCAGAGGAGACAAGCAGTATTTCAAAAAGAGAGCAGCAGAGGGAACAAAACAGAACCAAAGCAATTTCTGTTTCAAAGATACTGAAGAGACCAGTTTGCACTCAGGAATAATGGATGTGCTCTGGGAACCGTGGATTTGGGACCAATTTGAGAAGGCCTGATATGCCAGAATCAGCCAATGGGGAAATGGTGATGTGTTTTGATCAGGGGTGTTATTTGAAGAAAGTGAGGTTTTAAGACTAATCAGGCAGCAATATACAAGACTGAAGATGGTAGAGAAATAAATTAAGAGGACATCATAATAACTGAGGTTTCAGGTGACAAGGCCTGACTTAGAATCATGGAAATGGGAGCCAAAAGGAAAGTAAATTAAGAGCTCTGACAAAGCAAGAATCAATGGAACTAGTTTCTTGAGGCGCTAGAAGAGATGAAGGAGAAGAAAGCATTTATGATATGAAGACTAGGGACTTCCCAGGCGGATATGAAGGCTAGAGTTTTGGTAGCATCACTAGAAACAGGGAAATCAGGAGGGGAAGCCATGTTTCAGAGAAATAGATTGAAATTGTTTTCAGTCATTTTGAGGTTTGGTGGAACACACAGGTAGAAATATTCAGCAAGCAGTGGAAAATGCAGGGCTGGTGAAAGGTACATGAATGGTATGTGTTACTCACTCAGTCGTGTCTGACTCTTTGTGACCCCATGGACAGCAGCCCACCAGGCTCCTCTGTCCATGAAATTCTCCAGGCAAGAATACTGGAGCAGGTAGCCATTCCCTTCTTCATGGGATCATCCCGACCCAGGGATCGAACCCAGGTCTCCTGCATTGCAGGCAGATTCTTTACTGTTTGAGCTACCTAGGAAAACACCCTGATGTTGGGAAAGATTGAAGGCAGGAGGAGAAGGGGAAGACAGAGGATAAGATGGTCGGATGGCATCACCGACTCAACGGACATGAGTTTGAGCAAGCTCCAGGAGTTGGTGATGGACAGGGAGGCCTGGCGTGCTGCAGTCCATGGAGTCACAGAGAGTTATATATGGCTGAGCGACTGAACTGAACCGAACTACCCGGGAAGCCAAAGGTAACAGATGTGGAAGTCCTCCCCTTGGAGGTGACAAACCCATGGCAGGAGATGATGTCTTTGCAGGAGAGAACAGAAGCCCAAGCACAGAACCTGAGTGAATGAATCATTTAACAGTGAGAAGGGGAGGAAGAGAGGCCCAAACAGGAGCACCCGGGAGAGACGGAAGCAGGACAAGGGATGTTTGAGATGCTTATCGCTGTGTCCAGGTCATGATATATAATCAGTACAGGGTTCAGTATGATGCAGATCCTTATTAGGTACAAGAGAATGGTCAATCATATCAAGTGCTGTAGAGGAGATGTCAGGGAGAATGAAAAATTAGAAAATGTCTTTAGATTTGCCCATTAGGAGGTCCTTGAGAAGAACAGGAGAGAGACTGTAAAGTTTTTCTACAAGGGAACCAATTTCACAAGGTAATTTGACACATTTTCAGCCTTTCTGTAAGAGTACATGCTGTTTTCTTATCATCTCCAACCCACAAGGAATGTCACCTGAGGAAGTCTTTATAAGCCATGTGACGGCAGCTCAGTCTGTGTTTTTCAATTACTCACAGGTTAACAGTTACTGATTAATTGCACCCAGTAGAAGAGGCACCACTGATTTCTTACCCCTGACTCTTGCCATCAACACTTCTTTGTTTTGCCTTTTTCTGGAACCAAGTTCTCACAAATAGCATGTTTTATGATGCGGAGAAGAAAAAAGGAATTAGATGTTAAACAATCCTTGGTCAAGTGTTGGGCTTCTACAAATTTAATTTCATCTCAGAAAAACATGTTGGGAAGCTGGGTTCCATTAGCTACAGAGCTGATCTAACACATAAGTCTGCTAGGTTGCTGGCTGGCTGGCTACCTGTTAACATTTTGAGTTACATTTAAAAATAATTCTCTGAAATACTTTCCCAAATCCAACCATTTCAGCTTGGAATTCCTTTAAGGGAACAAGGCCATGGATCCACAAGGAGAGGTCACACTTGACAATTAGAATCTATGCTGTGCTCTCACCCCCATCACCACTTGGTTTAATTTAACCCTAAAGAGCAAAGAACTTACAACGAAGAAGAAAAACCACAATTTGACTTTATAAGACTCATTATAGTATCCCTAAATACTGGTGGTAGGAAAGGTTTCAAGGCCCAGGAACTTGCTGAAATGGACCAGAGAAAGGCAAGGGTGATCAGGGGGTGAGAGGGAGCCACCTCTTAGGGCCCTTCATGGAAGGAAATGGCCTACTTCTGATTGGTCTTTTGAGGAAGGCAAAACAGCCGTGGGAAGGAGGAAGCCTGACTTCTCCAAGTGTGGAGGGGACTCACTCGGCCCACCTGCGATCTTCCACCGCTTGATTGGAGAGGCAGGGAGTTCAGCTTTGGGCTTGACCTGGGTGCCTTCACGTGCTTGCTCTGCCACGTGACCTTGGTTGGAAGCAACGCTTCAGCACTAAAGTCGCACTCTGCAAGCTTTGCACTGACTCCGCAAGTTGGAGTCCTGTCCCCCAGGCATGTTCACTGCAAAGCTGTCCTAGAGACACAATCAGGGATGACTGGAGGCTGAGGCCAGCTTGTACAGTCATGCAGAGCCAGAGCTTTCAAGTTTTGGGGGGCTCAAGAGCCATCGGGAAGAGACAGTGATGGTCATTAGCCCCTTTCTGATTTGATCACATTTTTGCTTTTTGTTCCTCAAACCCCGACAGCAGAAACTTGCCAATAAGGGGGGTTTGATGGAGGCTGATCCTGAACCCTTGAATGTTGAAGGAAGAGGCGCCCAAAGTGGGAGGGAGAAGATGGGCAGGGAGGAACCCTGGAAATCAACCTGGCCGACTGCTCCGCGATTGCCCCAGGTCAGCCATTCTTGGCTCTAGGAGATTCAAAGTCTAAGAACAATTCCCCTCCTCCCCAAAGTTTTCCTTTCCAAGAGAAATAGATTCCCTCTCTGCATGTCTCTTTCAACTCTCAGCAAGACCGGTACAAACACACGAAGGCTGTGAAGCTGCTACTTCACTGGGGCTGTTTATTTCCAGTCGACAAATATTGTGCTAGTGTTCACTTCAATTAGGAGACACACTTGACAATCTGACTACTCCATCTGATGCCTCAAGGGCAAATTTCAGCTCTTTCAGAAAGTTAGGGCCAATAACGGATCCATATGAATAAAATATACAGACAAGGAATATTTGAGGCAGTTTGGGGAAAGCACCTTCTGCAGCAAGGAGAGTAAAATGTCTGCATGAAACAAATCGTATGAATAAAGCATGGGGCTTAAACTGGAGGGAGGCTGGGAATTCAGAGTGAAGGCTACAGTGCCTGCTCGCCCTTCACCTCCCTGGAGTTGGAAATCGGTGAGAATCAGCGCTATGGAGCCTAAGACGTGTCTGATTCTCTAGAGGAAATCACTGCAGCAGAGCTCAACTCACCAACACACTCACTAAAGTTACTCCAGCTTTTAAAATCGTCCTAGAAACCAGAAGCTCTTCTGGGTATCTAATTTCAGTCCTGCTAAATCCCGTCTCTTCTTTATTACCCTGAAGATGACCAGAAAAGCCGCTTAGCATCCTCCTTTATGGGCTTCCCTGGGGGCTCAGTGGTAAAGAATCTGCTTGCCAGTGCAAGAGACATGAGTTCAATCCCTGGGTCAGGAAGATCCCTTGGAGAAGAAAGTGGCAACCTGCTCTAGTATTCTTGCCTGGAAAGTCCCATGGAAAGAGGAGCCTGGCAGGCTACAGTCCATGGGGTTGCAAACCAGTTGGACACAACTTAGTGACTAAACAACAATTCACCTTTACACAGGTTTCCATGTCCTGGAAAGTGGAAGTCAAGCACCAGGCCCTGCTAATAGAGCAATTCCTGCTCAGAATGGACCTTGGATCCATGTTACCCTTATCCTGGCAGTAGCCCAGTTGGGGGAATGAGTTAGCTTCTCAGCCACACTGCCCAGCTGCCTTGGGTAAGTTTTATCAGCTCCCAGGTCTCCTGTACCTCCATCAAGGGCAGGGAAGTCAGTTCCTTCCTCATCTTACAAGGCTCTTCTGGGAATAAAATCATGAGACAAGAGTGGAAGGAAGTGAAAGTTTGATAGATATGGTGGCACCCTTGTTATTTAGTTCCTGTTTCTTGAGCTGACCCGATCCCAGGTGCAATGAACTCTGAGGGGCAGCGTGGTCATGGATTAAAAAAAAAAAAATTGTCTTTAAGTCTCAAACGTCACATTCATCTAGTTCTCTTGTAGTTAAACTGAGTTATCTTAAACTACTTGTATGTCTATTTGTTTTGAATAGGACCTCACTCAGCTTCTTTCATAAGCTTATCAATAGAATATGATTCATTTTGTATTTTAATATGAACGACAGATAGGATCTATTTTGAAAAGCCATTACAAGCAGCTATTGTTAAAATAGAACTCTCTTGAGAGTGACCATCAATACTACTGTTTGACTCATCCTTCATTTTTATTTTTATTGTTATTAGCAAATCTAATTAAAATAAAATTTATCCAAAGAGAGTTCTTAGGTTTACTGTAGTATTTGGTAAAGCCCTAACTAGCTATTTCCCATTTCTTTCATTCTCTTTTATTCATTCATTCCTTCACTCAGCAAACATTGATGGGAACCCAGGACGGGCCAGGATGCTGGGGAGGCTCTGAAGTAACCTCAGGTTTTCTTGCTCTGGGAGGCAGAAAGGCAGACAGATTCATGGACAAAGGAAGTGAAGCTGAGGGGAGAGAGTGCACTCAGCTCTCTGCCAGGGAGCACACGGGTTGGATCTGAACCTCAGAATGTGAGTAGGAGGTGGTGGTGCCCCAGAGGGTGAGAGGACCTCGGGCAGAGCCCATCACCAGTGCCAAGGCACAGGGTTCTAGCTGAGACGGCATGGCTCTGGACTTAAGAACTAGGGTTGGCATTTAAAAAAATGAAATAATGCCACTTGCAAGAACATAGATTCACCTAGAAATTGTCATACAGAGTGAAAGTCAGTCAGACAGAGAAAGACAAATATCGTATGATATCCTTTATATGCAGAATCTAAAAAGAAATGAAACAAATGAGCTTACAAAATAGAAATTGACTCAGAGACTTGGAAAACATACTTATGGTTGCCAGGGGTGGGGTTGGGGCAAGGGATAGTTGGGGAGTTGGGGATGGACATGGTCACACGGCTATATTTAAAATGGATAGCCAGCAAGAATCTACTGTGTAGCACAGGGAACTCTGCTCAATGTATGTGGCAGTCTGGATGGCAGAGGAATGAATCTGAGGGAAAATACATTTTTGTATACGTGTGGCTGGGTCCCTTTGCTGTCCACCTAAAACTATCACAACATTGTTAATCGACTATACTCCAACACAAAATTAAAAGTTTAAGAGAGAAAACATGTGTCTATACAAGAAAGAAAGAAAGGAAGGAACCGGACCTGGTTTTCTCCTTCTCCCTCTTTGTACCCATCCCTCCCTCCTTCCCTCCCGCTCCCTTCTGTTTCTCCTTTCTCCCTCTTCTCTCCCCCAACTTCTCTCTTTTTTTTTCTCTCTGCTACCATTTTCCTATTCACTCCCTTCCTCGCCTTCATACTTATGTCTCTAGCAATAATTTTGGTCTCCTCTCCAATCCAGTTGCCTCTGAACAAAAATAGAAAAAAAATCGAATATCTAAACTTCAAGCCATATTCCACTAAGCCCTGGGATGAGAGGAGAGGGTGCTCAATGGCCAGAAGCTGGGAGATGGCATCCCCACCCCAGTACTGAGCACCCTGAGACACCCCTACCTCTCACTTGGTCTCCCAGGTAGGGAGGCCCATCATTCTCACCTTCATCCCTGCTACCAGGCTTCTTTTTTTTTTTTTTTCTACACGCTTGAAAAATTCATTTGAAGAACCCAGGGACCTGGCCAGACATGGAGAGGATGCCTGAGTGGGCAAAGGAGGCACTGAGCCATTGGAAGTAGATCAAGGACCCAAAGGCAGAGGTATGTGGACAGGAGTCATTTTCATGCCCTCCAATCCCAGCATCAACCAGAATGTGTGTGGACCGTCCAAACACCTCAGCAGCCCAGATACCAGATGACAGAAAATTACTATGCAAGCCTTATTAGAGGTCCCCCTGAAATTATTGGGATTCTTTCCATCCCATCGATGTCACCCATACAGCCGCAAGTAGCAGAAAGTTTTAAAACTGTTTTCCCATTTGGGTTTTCAAAAGTTGGTAAAAGAGAAACTGCTCCAGCCATTGGCCATGGTGGCCCTACAGT
Source organism: Capricornis sumatraensis (assembly GCF_032405125.1). Classification (NCBI taxonomy): domain Eukaryota; kingdom Metazoa; phylum Chordata; class Mammalia; order Artiodactyla; family Bovidae; genus Capricornis; species Capricornis sumatraensis. Next base: position 77,082,664 of record NC_091082.1, read on the forward strand.
GCACCCTTTCCTCGCCCCCGAATTCACCTGGCTGTGCTTTTGAGCTAAACAACCTACATCCTCAGACTTCATAAATCATCATTCCTCTGCCCATCCGGAGAGCAGAAATTCATAACTTGATCTCAATCAAACAGTGTAAAAACCCAAACAAAAATACATCTGGACAGACAAACAGGATGCCAGGTTTTTGCTTGATGAGAAGGGAAATGGCTCAAGCCTGGCCCCTTGAAATGAAGGCTTTATCTCAAAAAATGCTCATGGAACCTTAACAGAGTCGCTGAGACCAGCTTCGCTTATAATATCCAACATAAACTAGATATGGAGCTCATTTTGCTCAGTGTTTTGTGACCTGGAAAACATTTTGTTGGAGCCTTAAAAAAAATTTGCCCATGTTCATTTTTTTCCCCCAAATGCAATGATCATCATTTTCTGTTCCTTGAGCCCAGGTGAAAAGCAGCCAGTGAGCTTGGGCAAAAAAAAAAAAAAATGTTGGACTCGCAATTTCCTGACACAGTTAACAGGCTGTTAAAATTCTGTCCTGCTCAACCTTCATGTGAGTGTTCAGGGAATCGGGAAGTTAGAACTACAAGAGAAAAATAGATGCTCGTCACTCTGACTGGTATCTGCACACCAAGAGGACTGAAGAGTCAGCAACAGCAAAGCACCGTTCACTGGTCAGTCAGTTCAATAACCCACTACCCCACAAACTTGTTATTCATCCGATGCTTGTCCAAATCCACTTTCTTCCTGCCCCCTACCTTTCTTCTTGTGTTCTGTAGGTAGGTAGCGTGGAGATCCATTTTAATAGCTGGAAATCTACCTGAAATCTTCCCACTGAAAACAAAAGCAAAAAGCAAAGGTTATCCGAGCTGAGACCCTCTCCAACCAAAAGGGAAACCTGAAACTGTTGATACATTTTCCTGTCTCCTTCTGCTCCCCCAAATTCCTCTCTCCAGGGCTGACTTGTTAATGGGGGAGGGGGTATGTGGGCAGAAGCAGAGCAGGCAACATGCAAATATTGTCTTGATTGTATCCTGGCCATTACTCAATTGTGGAGGCTTTTAAGATAATTTATTAATATTCTCTTTAACCACTGTGGATGCAACGGAGGGCTGCTGCGGGTTTTTGTGCTGTGTGTGTGTGTGTGTGTGTGTGTGATTTCTTCCTGAGTTATTTATTTGATAATGATATTAAATATTAGAAACTCTAACAGCTGGTGTGTTTATCCCGACTTGAGTGTATTAACCTCTTTAGCCCTTTTTTCCAGAAGAAGGGTTCAGCATCACAGATTTGACTGTCAGCTGTGGTGCCTGGCGGCCCAGCCTATTGGCATCCTGACAGAATCGAAAGTCCAGAGCAGCAAGTAAACATGGATGACATTGCAGGGAGAGACGAGACCACATGATAACTTGAGGCACCTGCAGCTGCTTGCACCCAAATCAAAGTAAAGGCTGAGCTCACTGAAATGGAAAAACACTGAATTTACCGGGAGTGAGTTGGCACGGTGCTAGGTGCAGGAGGAGGGCACTGGATGGAGGGCAGGGGAGGGCACGGGCATGTTGCCCACTGACAATACTCAGCTAAAGTACCTTGAGCGAAACCCCTGGGTCCTAAGGCCCACTGTGTCCCATACGGTGAGTGAGGGTGATTAGCTGCCAATGCTGGGCTCACAAGTCGGTTGTTGAAGGACGACCACCTGGGTAGGCTGAGTCACAGGCCAAGACCAAGGTTAGGAACTACCTCTTACTGCCTGTGTGACCTTTAGCAAGCCATTTAATCTCCTGGCCTCAGTTTCCACCTCTGTAAAATGAAAATAATTATATGCTGTCGTGGTCATGGTGAAAGAGAAAGTGTTACCTGCTCGGTCGTATCCGACTCTTTGCAAAGCCATGGACTGTAGCCCGTCAGGCTCCTCTGTCCATGGGATTTCCCAGGCAAGAATACCGGAGTGGGTTGCTGTTTCCTTCTCCAGGGGATCTTCCTGACCCAGAGATTGAACCCAGATCTCCTGCCTTGCAGGCAGATTCCTTACCCTCGGAGCCAAGGAAGCCCTGGTGAGCCATAATCAAATGATGTAATGAATGGATGAAACACAAATACAAAGCATTACTAGTGTCCTGTCTCCCCTTAGCCCGTAAGAAATGACTTGGGACCCTTCTCAACTGACAACCTCCAAATTTGAAGACACTGAGGCATGTCCAAGCTTCTGTAGCTTCCTTTGCTCCTGGACTTTAAGAGTGGAGGATCCCACTCTGGACTCCAGTGAGCTGTCAGCCCTGTTCTGGGTCTGAATGTCCCTGGAGTGATGACTCTGATGAAGGGATAAGAAATAGCACAAAGCAGTGTTTAGGGTATAGGCCAGACTTCCCCCTTAGAAGAGACACATTCTGTTCTAAGGCAACCCCGCAGTATCAGAGCCCTGCAGTGTGAGATTTGTGGTGACTGATCCAAGCAGATGGGATGCAGTGTCAGGAGGGGTGGAGAACCAGGGAGGAGGCTGGAGTTGCATTAGGTGCTTATAAAGGTGCTTCCTTATAAGATAAAGAAGGTGCTTCCATTGCTCCAGGAAGCCAGGGCTATTTCTGTTTATCACAGTGCTTGGCATTTAGGAGGTACATGAATTGGTTAATGAAGGGATGAAGAAAGGAACTGTTGAATTAAAAAAATCCACTTCTGCAGTGGAGCATGACTAGAAAGTATTAACACATTTTGGTGAGTCACCACACTTCCAGCAGGGAGTTTCCATACACTGGACAACTCTTTGTGTCTCATCTCATATCCTCTTGAGTTCACTTGTCCCCAAGATCTAAGACCTTTGTCCCACTCCACCTGCCACCAGGGGCCAAGGAAAGCCCAGCCTGCCCATGCCGCCCTGGCACCCTCAGTGTCTCTCACCATCCCTTGGGGCCCTCCCTGTTCCCTTGGAGACATGACGCACTGTGGGAACTTCTTGGTGCCCACACACGTGCCACTGTAACATGTAGAGGAGTCAATGCCCTGTGTGGGCGGGGGGAGGGAGGGCAGGGATGGTGGGAGGCCCAATCTGGAAGAATCTCTTCCGTGTAATGACAGACTCCTAGAATGTTTTTCATCACTTTACTTGGGTACACAAGAATTAACACATTCTTAGCACACATTTGCACTATGGATTAAAAAGGTAAACAGAAACAACTGAACTAGCTTTGCTGAATCATCTCCACTTCTACTTCAGCTCAGTCAATTCAGTTCAGTCGCTCAGTCGTGTCTGACTCTTCGCGAGTCAAGTGGGCCTCAGAAAGCATCACTATGAACAAAGCTAGTGGAGGTGATGGAATTCCAGTGGAGCTATTTCAAACCCTGAAAGAGGATACTGTGAAAGTGCTGCACTCAATATGCCAGCAAGTTTGGAAAACTCAGCAGTGGCCACAGGACTGGAAAAGGTCAGTTTTCATTCCAATTCCAAAGAAAGGCAATGCAAAAGAATGCTCAAACTACCGCACAATTGCACTCATCTCACATGCTAGTAAAGTAATGCTCAAAATTCTCCAAGCCAGACTTCAGCAATATGTGAACTGTGAACTGTGAACTCCCTGATGTTCAAGCTGGTTTTAGAAAATGCAGAGGAACCAGAGATCAAATTGCCAACATCTGCTGGATCATGGAAAAAGCAAGAGAGTTCCAGAAAAACCTCTATTTCTGCTTCATTGACTATGCCAAAGCCTTTGACTGTGTGGATCACAATAAACTGTGGAAAATTCTGAAAGAGATGGGAATACCAGACCACCTAACCTGCCTGTTGAGAAACCTACATGCAGGTCAGGAAGCAACAGTTAGAACTGGACATGGAACAACAGACTGGTTCCAAATAGGAAAAGGAGTACGTCAAGGCTGTAATCGTAAATGTCAGATGGGTTTTCTAAGCTACAAAAGCTGGGGGCAGTAGTGAATCCATATAGAAGGATTCAGAGCTCCCAGGAGTTTAGAGGGATGTTTAATCCTGCTTCCCTCTTAGAATTCACCACTCTCTTAGACGGTAAAGCATCTGCCTACAATGCAGGAGACCCAGGTTCAATCCCTGAGTTGGGAAGATCCCCTGGAGTAGGCAATGGCACCCCACTCCAGTACTCTTGCCTGGAAAATCCCATGGACGGAGGAGCCTGGTAGGCTGCAGTCCATGGGGTCGCCAAGAGTCGGACACGACTGAGCAACTTCACTTTCACTTTCACAGGGCTGGGGAGAGGGGGAGGGGCTAGTAGTTAGTCCAGTCTTCTTCCTGCCCTTTCTCCGTGCTCTCCCTGCACTTCCCGTGAGCATAGTGCCCCACCTACGATCATTCATGTGGTGTAAGCACAATAGTTGTCAATTGTAAGTTAGTTCTACAAACATTCATTGAGCACCTACCTACAGATGCTTTGTTGTTGGCTAATATCACGGGGTAGATGGGGTTGTGGTGGAGGAGGGGTAGATTCACGGATGCGTACGTGCCCTCTAGCTGCTTAGGGCCCCTGGAAAAGAGGGATGGATACGTTCTGGAGGGTCTCAGATGAGGCCTCCCTTAAAGGACCAGGTGGTCCTGGGAAGGTGCGTGTGAAAGGGAGACTCCAGATGGTGTCCAGAGAGCGTGGCATTGGGGAACATGGTGAAGACAGGTCTGTGATAGGATAAGGGGCCATCTGAAGGGTGAGGGGTGGAACAATCCAGTGGCAACTCAGGAATAGCCTTCTCAATCTGGATCTACAGGATTTTGTCTGCAGCTGCCCTTGGGGGAGGGAAACGGATTAAAGCTTCTTGGACCCAGTGATCCCCAAAAATACACAGCTTTGCTGCCCAATCACCCAGATAGAGGCTGTCGCCACTGCCCGCTCTTCCCCACACGGCAAGGCTTAATCGACAGCCAGCAGCCCTCACTGGATCCACAAATGAGTTCCATATTTTGCCCCTAACATCACTTTAACCTTACATAAAAATAGACGTCCCCCCTCCCCACAGGCCTAGCCTGAGTTCTGACTGTTTCTCCCAATATTGGGGAAGAAGTGAACTCTCACTGAGGGGGCGGAGAGAGAGGTGGAATTGGGAAAAGATGAAAAGGCCCTCTGTCCACCAAACCTGGAGCCCAGGAAGGCGACTGCCCCCTTGCTCAGCTATTTCATTAGTTTTTCTCTTCTTTTAAATTGAAGTATAGTTGATTTACAATGCTGTGTCAGTTTCAGGCGTATGGCAAAGCGATTCACTTATCATTCTAAGAGATGAAAAACTCAGGATTCCAGCTTTAGGAATTGTTGAAAGCAGGGAAGGACTTGCTCTTTTGGTTTGCCCTTTGTGATGAAGAAATCTTGGCTTGTAAGTGGGCCTGGAATGCAGAAGGCATGTGTCTTGATCTGAAAGACTTGAGAAAAAGTCCTAATCAAACCTGTACACTTTCCCCTTCCCTCTTCCCATTTTTACTTCTCCTCGCTCCAAGTGCTTGGTTCAGTTCAGTTCAGTTCAGTCGCTCAGTCATGTCCGACTCTGCAACCCCATGAATCGCAGCACGCCAGGCCTCCCTGTCCATCACCAACTTCCGGAGTTCACTCAGACTCACGTCCATCGAGTCAGTGATGCCATCCAGCCATCTCATCCTCTGTCGTCCCCTTCTCCTCCTGCCCCCAATCCCTCCCAGCATCAGAGTCTTTTCCAATGAGTACCTCCCAGCAAAGCCAAGGCAAATCAGTTCAAAAAGTATATAATATTCCAGTTCGAGTTAGGGCTTGATCTTTATCTATGAGTCTTTGAAACTGCATTTTGTTAAGCTTCTCTCCTTTCTCCATGGACTAATGCTTAATTCAAAGAAAAGACTTTCTAATAGTAGAATTTCTAGTATTTAACACCTTACGGGGGATGGAAGGGGCAAAGTCCTTACTGACTTTTCCTTTAATTTTGCCACATCAACAAGCACCTGCTTGTGAGGTGAGCTCTACACATATGTGTAAGTCAGGAGCCAGCAACCTGACCACGGGCTAAACTGGGCCCACTGCTTGTTTTTGTAAATCAAGTTTTATGGGACCACAGTCACAGCCATTCTCATTTGCTTAACATACTGTTTATGGCAGCTGTCGGCCCTACAGTTGTAGAGTTGAGGAGTTTGGACACAGGCTGTATGGCCCATGAAGCCTAGAAGTATTTAGTCTCTGGGCCTTTAGAGAAAACATTTGCCAAACCCACTGTAACTTAATGCATATCTTAGATTTACTGTAAGTTGGAGACCTGGGTACTGTCCAGCCAGAACCTGCTTTTGACTCTATCAAAGGATATTGTCTCTGAAAGTATGAGGCATGCAAAGAGCCCTATGTTCAGGTTTTTCCAAAAATAATACTAATGCTACCACAAAACAAAGCCTTTTACTTAATTTATCTGATTGTAAGACTCACAATAACTCCTGGGATAGACATTGTTAACCCAATTTTAGAGATAGTCAGCTTGTGTCTTTAGAAAGTTAAATAAGGTGCCCTGTGTCTCCTGGCTTCCTAGGGTGGTGCTAGTGGTAAAGAACCCATCTACTGATGCCGGAGACGTAAGAGACACTGGTTCAATCCCTGGGTCAGGAAGATCCCCTGAAGCAGAAAGTGGCAACCCACTCCAGTATTCTTGCCTGGTGAATCCCATGGACAGAGGAGCCTAGTGGGCTACAGTTCATACGGTTGCAAAGAGTCGGATGACTGAAGCAACTTAGCAGGCATGCACACGTTCATAGCTGTTAAGTGGTAAAGCTGGGATTCTAACACTGGACTGGGTGTGAGCTCAACCACTTCCCTATACCTCAAATGATGGTAACTACTACCACATAGTAAGCATTTATTTAAGTACCAGGTACTTTGTAGTTTGACTTCCTCGCATTCTCTCATTTAGCCTTCAAACCAACTCCATCAGATGGGCATTTGCATCTCTATTTCATATATAAAGTCTCCATAGCGTTTATGAAGTGTCTGCACACTAACCACAAGGACAGTGACCAGCGATGATGCATCCTAAACCCTGCAGCTCTCTGGAAAAGGCAGCTCTCTTTCCCTTCCCCGCAGTTGATTCTGCTTATCTCTGGGGCGCTCATCTGCTCTGAGACCTCCTCCCAGGCTGGGAGAGCTCAGCCTTCCTCATCTCCCTCCCACATCAGGGCAGCTGGACTGGTCTCGCCGAGTGGCAGGTGGCAGAGGGACTCCGGGCATTTAATCGGGAGGTGGGAGTGACAGCATGGACCAAACGTGGTTTGGCTGAAAAGACAAGAGAAGTGTGGTTTCTCAGCTGCCGGCGTGCTCTGGCTCAGCAAAGACAGCAACGCTGGGGTTTCCAGCTTTCCAGCTTCCCAATACGTTGGAGCCCCTGGGTCACAGAGCCACTCTGGGCAACCGCATTACCAACACAGCACGCTCTTGCACGCTCTCTAGCCCTTCCCAGCCCTTCCTGACTGCCAGGACGATTTTTACCATCTCTCCAATGACTCGGGTGTTCACTCATTATATCACCAAGGCGCTCTGGGCCAGATGCACTGAGAATCTATTGTCTGGGTAGAAAATGCATGGTCATGGAGTAAGTTGATAAAATTGCTACCGGTCTACTTCTTCCCAAACAAGACACCCAGTTCTGCCAGAGAGGGTCAGCTAGAAGGACAGAGCTACCCTGAAGGCCTAGGGCTCCCGGAAGTTTGGACTGGGCACCAGTCTGGCTCTTCCATGGGCTTGAGTTCCTCCAGTTCCATATCCTCGGTTCTTTTTATGACCAGCAATAGGTTGTTTTGTCACTGCTGTCTCTGGCAGAAAAGATGAAACGTGAGATTTAAGAAACTGAAATCAAAATTCATTTCCTTGGTTATTGATATGACATGGGAAACTTTGTAGGGAGTAAGGGGCAATGGGTTGGAACTCTATCGAACATGAATATAAATGCTGGTGGAATCACATTTTCAACTCTATCTGTCATTGTCACTCCTGAATCCCAGACTTGCAGAAGCAGTTGTCTATGAAATCTCCACCTGGATGTCCTTCAACCCAACAGTTTCAAAAGAGGGCCTGCGCTGGTTACAGGTTTTACCATCCACCCAGTCCTCCAAGTTAGCATCTTAGCTGTCACCTTGACACCCCTTCTTCCAGCCCATATATCCATTCCCATTCCCATTGCCCTGGCTTAGACCTTTGTCATTTTTCCTGGATGGTAAGAGCCTCCCAACACCCCCTCCGGTTTGTATTAATCTGGCGACTCCTTGCCAAGCCAGAACAAACGGAGATAGAGACATCAATCGAGAAAGTGAGTAAGCAGAGAGAAGGATGGGGCCAGTGCAGAGCTGAGAACAAAGAGTTGCCCTCCGACTTCCAGTGGAAGTTTGGGTACTGATGCACGTTTGAAGCAGAAGACGTGGATGTGTAAGACATTGCCCCTTTGTGGCTGGAAAGGAAGCCGAGAGCCGGCTATGCTATGCTTCCTTACAATCAGACTGATGTTTGCTACAAAATAATCATTGGTAAATTGTCCCTCACCCTCAAACGAAGTAAACAAAACACAGGAAATAGGCTCTTGAGATTTGACTCGCTGTCAAATTTTTCAAAATATTGACTAAAAAGGCTATTTTCATTTGACATGTGTCTTACCTAGTGTTTCATGTTTGGGAAGATAAAGCAGGCTTAGTCTATGCAGCTCCCACAGAACATTTTGAAGCTAGGTAAACAAATAGTGACCTTGGGGATGTCCGCTGTCATCTTCTGCCACGATCCAGCCCTCCGATATCAGATGCATCGCTCACCTCCTCAGTTTATCACACTTGCCCTCCTCTAACACCACGAATCCACCAGCAAGTTTGGGGACACCCGCACAGTCCTCTTTTGCAGTTGTCCCCTGAATAAGCGCTGCTGATAGTAGCTGCCACTCTAGATTCTGTATTGAAATGTTGTGCAAAGCGGGCAGGAGAGGAGAGCCAAGGGAGCTGATGGTGCTCCCAGAGCACGTGGGGCTCCTTCGGCTCCTTTTTTTTTTAATTGGGGGGATAAAAGACAGGCTCACACACAGCTCTGATTTGCCTCTACTCCTGTCCTACAGAAAACCCGGGGAGTAGGCAAAGATCTGAGAGACAACCCACTGCAAGGCCAGGGGCACTAGCCCACTGGTTGTAGGTACCTGCTTTTGGCCACTGTTCCCTTCCCTGGAGGGTAGATTCTTTACCACTGAGCCACCAGGGAAACCCAAGGCAGTGCTGACATATGACAATATTCCATATATTGCTAGTTGACTGAGGATTGCTATATTTTTCCCATGATAAAACTAAACCAAACCCAATCCCAGGTTCTTTGAAGTACACAGAATTTGGGAGCCTGTTCACAGTAGCCAGGATGGGAAAACAATCTAAATATCCAGTGACGGATGAATGGATTTTAAAAATGTGATTGACAAATACAATGGAATATTACTCAACCTTAAAAAAAAAAAAAAAGAAGGAAATCCCACCATATGTGATAACATGGATAAACCTGTCGGACATTATACTAAGTGAAATAAGTCAGTCACAGAGGAATAAACACTGCATGATTTCACTTATACATGAGGTATCAAAAATAGCCAAATTCATAAAAACAAAGAATAAAATGATGGTTGCCAGGGACTGAGGTAGGGGAAAATGGGGAGTCGCTAAAATCTTTCAGTTTTGTAAGATGCATTAATTCTAGAGCTCTGCTGTATAACACTGTACCTATAGATAACAATACTGTATTGTATGCCTAGAAATCTAAGAAGGTAGATCTCATGTTGTGTTCTTATTATACACACACACGCACACATGCACACACACATACTTAGTGCCTTTAAATATTTCAAAAACAAAAAACAAACCAAAAAAAAAAGAAACTAAATTAAACAAAACCAAAACCAATACAAGGCAAACGAAAATTTACCTTGGCCATATTTCTTTATGTTTTACACTTGTTTATTTGGCCTGTCGGATCTTAGTTGAGGCATGCAGGATCTTCATTGCGCCAGACAGGGTCTTTCTTTGCAGCGAAGGGACTCTCTAGTTGTGGTTCAAGGGCTTAATTGTTCCACAGCATGTGGGATCTTTGTTCCCTGACCAGGGATTGAACCTGCATTCCCTGCATTGCAAGGCAGACTCTTAACCGCTAGACCACCAAGGAAGTCCTGGCCTTGGTTCTTTTGCTAGTTGCTGTTTCATTTCTTTGCTTTCCTCTGCATCAAATCCATTCAAAGCAATTTCTTTCTTCCAGTTTTATTGAGATTTGATTGATATATAACACTGTGTTAATTTAAGGTATACAACATAATGATTTGATAAATGTATATATCGTGAAATGATTATCACAAAAAGTGAACATCCATCACCTCACATACTTTTTTTTCTTGTGATGAGAACTGTTAAGATTTATTCTTTTAGAAACTTTTGAACAGTTCAAACATGCAATTCAGTTAACTATAGTCAGCATGCCATACATTTTATCCACAAAACTTATCTATATTATAAACTGGAAGTCTGTACTTTCTTATTACCTTCAACCCATTTTTGCCATCCTTCACCCTCCACTTCTGGCAACCAGTAATCTGTTTTGAGTTTTGTTCTTAAGATTCCACATGTTAGATCATATAACATTTGTCTTCCTCTGCCTGACTTCTTTCACTTAATGACGTAATGCCCTTAAGATCCATTCATACTGTGAAAAGTGGCAGAATTTTCTTGGGTTTTATGACTGAACAATACTCCATTTTATAGATATGCATGCTGCCGCTAAGTCGCTTCAGTCGTGTCCGACTCTGTGCGACCCCACAGATGGCAGCCCACCAGGCTCCCCCGTCCCTGGGATTCTCCAGGCAAGAACGCTGGAGTGGGTTGCCATTTCCTTCTCCATTGCATGAAAGTGAAAAGTGAAAGTGAAGTCGCTCAGTCGTGTCCGACCCTCAGTGATCCCATGGACTGCAGCCCACCAGGCTCCTCCGTCCATGGGATTTTCCAGGCAAGAGCACTGGAGTGGGGAGCCATCGCCTTCTCCATATATATGCATAAACGTGTGTATATACCACAGCTTCTTTACCCACTTACCCACTGATGGACACTCAGGTTGCTTTCCTGTCTTGACTGTCACGAACAATGCCACAGTGAACGTGGGAACACAGATATCACTTTGAGATACTGATTTCATCTCCTTCAGGGATAGACCCAGAAGGGAATCGCTAGACGGCACGGTAGCTCTATTTTTAATTTCTTGAGGAATCTCCACACTGTTCTCCGCAGTGGCTATGCCCGTTTACATTCCACCAACAGCGCACAGGGATTTCCTTTCCTTCGCATTCTTGCCAACACTTATCTTTTGTCTCTTAAATGATAGCCATTCTAGCAGGTGTGTGGTAAACCCTCACCATAGCAATGATTAGTGAGGCTGAGTCTCACGTACCTATTGGCCATGTGTATGTCCCCTTTGGAAAATATTTATACATATTCAGCTCTTCTGATCATCTTAAAAATGGAATCATTTGATTTTTGCTGACTGATATATTGACCCCTGATTAGATACATGATTTGCGAATATTTTCTCATTCCTTTGGTTGCCTTTTCATCTTGTTGATGGTTTCCTTTGCTGTGTAGAAGGCTTTTAGCTGAATGTAGTCCCACTTGTTTCTTTTGGCTTTAGTTATCAAATCCAAAAGAAAAAAAAAATCATTCCCAAGACAGATGTCAAGCAGCTTATCCATTTTATTCCAGGAGTTTTATCGTTTCAGGTCTAACATTCCAGCCTTCAGTCTATTTTGAGTTGAATTATGCGTGAGTTTTCTATACTGTTAGTAATTCCTCTCCTCTCCTTTTCTGTTAGAGTTGAGCCAGTTTGGTGTTTGCCTCCACTACTCCTCTGAAACAACTTTTGATCAGGTCTCTAGGGGCCTCATGTTGCTAGAAAGAATGATAACGTCTCAGTCCTCATCTTTCTTGACTTCCTCAGAGCACTTGAACCAGCTGATTTTGATACATTTCCTTCCCTGGCTCCAAGAACCCCACTCACTCCTATTCTCAGGCGGCTCTCTCAGCCTCCCTTGCTGGTCTTCTCCCCTTCTCAGCTCTTAATGTTTTTCTCCCAGGGCTCTGGTCCCAAGAGTGCCCCGGCCTGTCCTTTTTGCATCTTTACTCACTCCCTTGGTGATCACACCCAGTCTCACGGCATTTAAATATCATATGTATGCAATCCACTTCTAAATTTATATTTAAAGCTCAGTGATTCCCCTCCAAAATGACTTTGGACCTGAACTCAACATTTCCTCTTGGATGTTTATAACGGACATCTCAAGACTCAACATGCCTAACACAAAACTCCTGATTTCTCCTTGCAGGACTGAAGACCCAAACCCTAGGACACTACTAATCTAGCAGGAAACCTGTTTGACTTCATCTCCGGGTTATATTTGGAGACGGACAACTTCTCACCGCCTCTGCCGCCTCCTTCATCTCTCTCCTCTCCGCCTGTCTCCCTGCTCGCCACTCTTGCCTTCTCTTCCCAACACAGCAACCAGAGTTCTCCTTACCAAACCTAAGTCAGATCTTGCCATTCCTCTATTCAAGATTCTCTTACAGCTCCCCTGTTCATCTCAGAATAAAAGCCAAAGGTATTACAGTGGTCAGTAACTCCCTACAGGGTTGAGAGCCCAGGACGTCCCCGACTATCCATTATTCACCTTCAGCCACCCACATACACCCTGATGTAGTCACACTGGCCTCCTTAGGGGGATTGTACTTCACAGTTCTTTCTGCCTGAAATCTCTAGCTCTGCGTGTCTGTATGGCCAAAGTCCTCCCCTCCCTACAGTCTTTGCTTAAGTATCATCTCCTCGCCAAGGAGGTGACTCCTCATCCAGCTGTAGAGGACCCCCAAGTCTGTCCTCCCAACTCTCCAAGCTCTCCTGTGCCTGTTCCATAGCATTCATCACCTTAAAGCATATGATAATTTTCAATCTTATGTTTATTGTTTATCATCCATCTTCCCCCGCTGGCATGGAAGATTCACAGGGACAGAGATCTGTGTCTGTTTTGTTCAGAGCCATCCTAAGCTCCCGACATATGGTAGACACCCAAGAAAAATGTGCTGAATGAATTAACAATTCATTAGTGTACCACTCTAGAATCAAGCGGGCAGAGTAATGTTCTACAGTGGGTCTTCATAGACCAAGAAACCTTGTAGGTACAGGGTCCCAGAAACAGGAGGGAACGAGGCGTGATCGTTTATCCACACGCCCTTCTCCTGGTGGTGGTGTAAATAGCGATTTAACCCGAGCATCCTTCAAAGCACTAAGCCTTCCCAGGAGAAAAGTGTTGACAAAGTACAGGAGGATGGGAGTTGCCAAGGGTGAGACTTTGATTGCAGAATTTCAGTTTACTGGGAGAGCATGTTGGGGTCCTTCCCTCATCATGGGACTGGGTCCCTTTGTCCTTCTCTTCCATCCCGGCCTCACGGCTACACCCTGCGATCAATCCTTTTCCCCTGGGGGACAAGGCGGGGCTTGGCGCTAACAGGAGACCAGCCACACCACCCCAGTCGATGCTGAGATCAATGCTGGTGTTTGAAATCCAAATCTGCGGCATTCACTTCATCCGGGGGCATTTTCCTCAGCCAAGTGGGGACTCCAGGAGCTACAGCCTTTTTCCCCTCTAAATTGAAAGTCATCTTTTTTTTTAGTCACAGTAGTGGGTTTCAGAACTGCAAACCGGAGAGGCGTTTTGATTCCACAAACAGCCCCCAGAGGAAACCATTTCAAGCCCAACATTTTTCTTCTTTAACCAAGGGACCCAATAGCATCATCTCAAAACTCTCCTTCCCCCAGGCCTCCCCCATCCCTTGCACAGAAACACACACACAGGGATTAAAAAAAAAAAAAAAAAACTCTACCTTTCATTGAACTAACTTAAATGGGAAATAAAATCAGTTCCTTCAGCCTATTTTTACTCCATCAGAATGAGGAGGGAAAAAAATGTATTATAAAGAACGGTTCTAATGACCTTACCTGCTTAGAGCTACAAACACCAGAGGATCTTATTAGCTGTAAAGTCTCTTTTGTGTTCGCATCTGTCTAGGTAGGGACACTACTGCTGGCGTGTTTGTGTTTGGACAGGGCCGCCCAGCCTCCCGATGTCCTGTGGAGAGAGGCACCTTGAAGTGTCTCACAGCCACATCAGAGCCTGGGTCTGCTTATCTGGGTCAGCAGAGAGCCAGCTCCCCCCAGGCAGCCGAGCCCTTCTGGGGGAAATTGAGGATTTGCTAAGAAGTGTGTGTTTGTTCCTGTGCTTTTGTGACTAGCAGCTCTCCCCTTGCCGAGAAAGAGAAATCTATCTCTATCTGGAAAGGAACAGGGGTGTCTGCTAAAGGCTGGGCCTTAAGGAGTCTATAACCATGCTTTGCACCTCATCCTTGCCTGCTTTCAAGAGCTATCTCACCTGATGGAAACTGGGGTTGTCCCAGAACATTCCTCACCTTTGGAGAACATAGAAGCCTGGGATATCAGGGCTGGAAGGGATATTAAATGTTGACCGATTCATCGCCCTCTCCATTCCCATTTTACAGATGAATAGACTAAGGCACAAAAAGAAAAGGGCATAAGCAAATGGGGAGCAGAGTCTTCCCAGGTGGTGCTAGTGGTCAAGAATCTGCCTCCCAAAGCAGAAGACTTAAGAGACTTGGGTTCAATCCCTGGGTGGGGAAGATCCCTTGGATAAGGGCATGGCAACCCACTCCAGTATTCTTGCCTGGAGAATCCCCTTGGATAGAGGAGCCCAGAGAGCTACAGTCCACAAGGTTGCAAAGAGTCAGACAAGACTGGAGTGACTTAGCATGAATGTACACAAACGGGGAACAGAGCTGGGCCTAACTGGAATGCAATTCATTTCAGAATTTCCACACAGGGGAAACTCGTGGGGGGCAATGTGTGGAGGCAACCAGAAGACATATTTTGAAGCTACTTTTGCAGGCAATGGACTGGTTGTTACATGTTGACTTGGAAGGCCTTGCTAGAGGCTGTAGAATTTATCAGACCTTCTCTCTTCAAGTGCCCTGTGGCCCACTTTAGAATCCAGAAGTTCTGATTCTTCATCTAAAGGCATGTCTACCACCCCTCAGTGCCTTTCCAGGGGGAGACATTGTCATCATGGATAATCATCAAAATGTCCCTCAGAGCCTCTGCTGGAGGCATGATCAGGGACCCCACTCCAGCAGAGGCTGGGTGGCGCCTTGCTGAGGAGTGCGTCATTACCCACTGGACAGCTAGGCTACAAGGGAACGATCATCATTCAGATTCTTCTTGCTCAGAAATTCCAAACCCCTTGACCTGGAGGGTCCTCACGTCTCTACTCACTCTGACTGGACCCACCCTGGCATTCTCTGTTCAAAACTGGTCTGTCCAGCCTCCAGCTACCAGAGAGCTCATGAGGCTGACTTTACCAGAGCCTCACCTCGGAAAGCTCACTTCATGAGCAAGAGGCCTGCCTGGGCCCTGGCAGCTTTGCCCAAACCTGGACTGGCTCACCTTGCACATATTTTTAACAAGAGGAGCCATCAAGGCACTGACAGTGGGTTCGTGTGACCTGTCCATCTCCTGAGAAAAGAAGTCTTAAGTGCTTTCCTCAGTGCTGGGGGCTTAGAAATCACGAAAAGCAAACGAACATGTCACGGTTTCTTCCAACAGCCACGTTCTCCCCCCTTCCTCCTGCTCAAGAGAATGATGTACATTTGCAAACGGTCTGCATCTCCAGTGTTTCATAGGACACACATCCTGTGAAGTATTCTGAAAAAAGAAAGATTCAAAACCAAGTAAATTGCATGCCATTCTCCGCAAGCCCCTCATCACCCAAGCAGGCCAATAAGACTTAACCTCTCACGAGCAACCAAATCACCTGTAGATCTTTTTCACACTACAAATTCTTGTTTTCCCCAGAATCAGGATTTCTTAGTTTCTGTAGAACTGTAGGGATGGGAGAGGAGTAGAATTTTTTTTTAAGTTTGTTTCATTTTCATTATATTAACATGTGCATTTGGCTCAAGTAAAAAAACCAACAATCCAGAAGAGTTTTTGAAGAAAAGAAGTCCCTTGCTCTCCTCTATACCCTCCCAGCCAATTCTCTAGGCTTTTACCCTCAAAGACAACCAACTCAATCTCCATCTTCTAGTTTGGCGATCACCACTGTGGGTCATAGAACACCTGTCATTTTTATATTTCTTTATTTTTAATTTATTTCTTTGGCTGTGCCTGGTCTTAGTTGTAGCATGCGAGATCTTTGATCTTCATTGTGGTATGCAGGATTTTTTTAGTTACTACATGCAGGATTTTCAGTTGCGGCATATGGGATCTGGTTCCCTGACCAGAGATTGAACCCAACTACCCTCCCCCCCACCCCCCACATTGGGAGTGTGAAGTCTTAGCCACTGGACCACCAGGAAAGTCCCTTGACTTATCAGCTGTAGATGTTGTGTTTAATGGAGGAGGGTTTGGCTCATTTATACGAATGAGTCCCCTTTGTTCCCCTGACCAAAACGAGCATCGGGTCCTTTTCTGTCACCCAGCTCAGGAACACGGAGCAGCATGATCAGAGCGCCACTTCCTGTCCACCCCCAGGACACGCTGTCTGCAGGCAGCACTGGCCAGAAGAGGTGGGGTGAGGGGAGGGTACCATGCTTGTCGATAGATTCAAAAAGTTAAAAATCAATAGACAGTCTTCATGTCATGATTCTCACGTCTGTGCTGTTTTCTGTAGAGCCAGGAGCAATTTGTTCTCCCGTGGATACACAACTAGTAAACAGGGGACAGTGTCAGGACACGGACATTGTATTGGTTCACAAATAATTTTTTTTCCCCCAGCATGTTAATGTTTGCAGCAATCAAGTACAAATTTTCTCACAATTAAAGAGAAGCCCTTGACATTACATGAAGATCTTAAGAAAATAAACATTCTAGAGTGGTGCCTTTCATCCATTCAGGAAGAGATGGGTTTAAGAAAGAGACTCACAGACACAGAAAATAAATACATGGTCACCAAAGAGCAAAGCTGGAGATCCATACTGTTGTATATAAAATAGATAAGCAACAAGGACCAAAGTATGGCACAGGTGGCTATATTCAATATCCTGTAATAACCTACAATGGAAAGAATCTGAAAAAGAATATACATGCACACACACGCACACATATATATAACTGAATCACTTTGCTGTACTTAAAACTAAAACAACATTGTAAATAAACTATACCTCAATTTA
Source organism: Capricornis sumatraensis (assembly GCF_032405125.1). Classification (NCBI taxonomy): domain Eukaryota; kingdom Metazoa; phylum Chordata; class Mammalia; order Artiodactyla; family Bovidae; genus Capricornis; species Capricornis sumatraensis. The sequence goes on from NC_091082.1 coordinate 77,099,891, forward strand.
AAAAAAAAAAGAGGTGGGTTTAATAGCTTCTATATTAAATAATAGAAGGAAGCTGAAATACAAATGTTGCTACCACAAAGATACAACCCCTGTGTTTTAAAAAATTATTAATGAAGAAGGCTGTTCCTAGATTGTACATTTTAATCTTGATGACTCTGGTTTCTGTCTTCAAGGACCAAGGAGAAGCAGAACCCCAGTGTTTATGGAGAAACTAACTGTGATTCTAGCTGCAAATGCCAGCAGTTAACTGTGCTAATAGTTTTCTTAGGATTATTACTGTTTTTGTTAGTGCTTCAGTTACAAAGTTGTACAAGTTTTGATTCATCAGCCAAACCATACTTTTCCCGTCAGCCCTGTTATTTTTATTGCACAATTTTATAGATCATGAAATAGTTCAGGGATGCTATATGATGCTATCCCTGATTGTGTTGGGTTTGTATTTCCTTCTCAGCTGCTTTGATATAATCACGGTGATACTCAAAAGAAAATATTCCTAGAGACAACTTTGAATGAATTATTCCTTCTTTCCTACACTTCACCTCTAAAATTTTCTCAAATTTCAAACTCTCCATCATCATCTCTAGTCTATTAATTAACATTATTTCTAAAAACTAACCTCCAGTTTCCTCATTTTGCTCCACCCTAGGCAGGTTGCTCCCTGGGACTGTTCATAGATATTGTCTTCAGATGCAATCTTTGTTGGGTTTCTTTCTTTTTTTTTTTTTTAAGGCTCCACATTTTCCTCTTATTTGATTCAGCTGCTTTTCTTTACTGGCATATCTTCTTAAGAAACACCTTAAAAAAGACTGCAAGAGGCATATTTGTGAATCTTTGTATATCTGAAAAGCCTCCATCTGTAGCACTTCACCCAAGATTTGACTGAGGATAGAAATCTAGGTTCAAAATATTTGCCTCTGAATTTTAAAGACATTAATCTACTGTCTTCAGCATCCAGTGTTTCTAAGAAGATCTGTGATGCCAATATGATTCTTATTTCTGTTTTTTTTTTTTTTTTTCCTGACAGATTTAAGGATCAGTGTTCTCACTGTTCTGAAATGCCACATATGTGTTTAGTCTGAGACCCTTATTCATTATGCCTGGTGCTTGGTGTTTTCCCATTTGAGGAATCTAGGAAATCCTCTGGTGTTAATTCTTTGGCAAGTTCTCACTTTTATTTTTACTGTTTTCTATTTTGATAACTTTCTTAATCAGATATTCAATCTCTGAATTAATACTTGATATCTCATATTTATCTTATTTTTTTCATTGTAAAATTTTTTTCTAAGACTGTTTTCTAGCTTTATCTTTGGAGCTTTCTATAATTTTTTTCTAGTTTTAACAATCATACTTTTAAATTCCGAGAGTTTTCCAGTCACTGCTTTTATATTAATATATCCTCTTTTTCTCATAGATAGAAGCAATACGTTCTCCATTTTTTCTAAATGTCTTTACATATTCTTCCATTTCGCTTTTGTTCCCTGAAGTACCTGCTGCCTTCAGGTGAGAGCAAGGCTCCCTCTGCCCTCCCCAACCTCTCCGGGCTCTTACAGGCTCATCACCTTCTTCACGGCACATCCTCGAGCCAAAGGCTTCCTGAATGCTGCTTCAGCAGTTGTCACTCCCACATCCACTTTCCGTCTTCCAACAGGCCACTTTGTGGGACTCTTGCCTGTTTCTCCCTTGCACTGGTTTTATCAATGTGGGTTTACACCTGCTTTTAATGAGATCTCCTCATGGAGAACATGCATCTGTGGTCAGTTCAACATCTTATGTAAGATGCTGGCACCTGGAGCTTCTAAAAGCTCCGAAGGAAACCATATGACCTCTGGACATTTATCTGAGAAAGATGAAAATTTTTATTCACATAAAAATATGTACACAAATTTCATAGGAGATGTCCTTGCAATAACCAAAGGTCTGAAAACAAATCCAAATGTTCGTCAACTGGTAACTAGATAAACAAATTGTGGTGTATCAGTACAATGCAAAATGACTTGGCAATAAAGAGGAATAAACTATGGATACAGGCAACAACTTGGATGGATCTCCAGGTCATGATGCTAAAAGATAAAAAGGCAATCCAGAAATGTTAAATGCTGTGTGATTCCATTTATGTAACATTCTCTAGCTGACAAAACTGTAGAGATGTGGAAGAGATCTGTGGTTGCCAAAGATTAGGGTTGGGGCAACAGTGAAATTATTAAGGGGTGATATGAAAAAGCTTCTCTGTGGTGATGGAACAGTTCTATAACCTGACTGTGGTGTTAACTTGCTCAAATATACACATGTGAAAAAACTTCATAGAACTATGCACACAGAAGGGCTTCCCTGTGGCTCAACAGTAAAGAATCCACCTGGAACACAGCAGACTTGCAGGAGACATGGGTTCAATCCCTGAGTCGAGAAGACACCCTGGAGAAGGAAATGGCAACCTGCTCCAGGATTCTTGCCTGGAAAGTCCCATAGACAGAGGAGCCTGGCGCGTCACAGCCCAGGGGGTCACAAAAGAGTCAGGCACAACTTAGTGACTGAACAACAATGCACACAGAACTATATACAGAGGAAGTGATTGTAAAAACTCATGAAATCCAAATAAACTATACATCTGAGTTGTTAATATCACTTTAACAGCACAATGTTTATGTAAACTATTTCACTGGGGACTCTGAATGAATAGTATATAGAACTCTGTACTATTTGGTGTGGGTTTATATCTGTTTTTTTCTTTAAAACCCATTGAATTAATGAGTCCTAAATAATTTCAAAGTACGAATTTATTTTTAAAAAAACAATTTCACAAGAAACAAAGCTCTGCAGCTGATGCCAATTGTGAGTCAGTAATGAGTTTTACTATATTGAACAAGGCTTTGAGAAGTCCTACAATAAATTCATCCCAGTGAACTCAGTTCAGACCAACATTTACCAAACTCATTTGGCTGAGGAACCTCTTTTATTACATGATGCTTCCTTGATCGTTCAGTTGGTAAAACATCTGCCTGCAATGCAGAAGACCCCGGTTTGATTCCTGGGTTGGAAAGATCTGCTGGAGAAGGGAAAGGCTACCCGCTCCAGTATTCTTGGACTTCCCTGGTGGCTCAGCTGGTAAAAAATCTGCCTGCAATGCGAGAGACCTGGCTTTGATCCCTGGGTTGGGAAGATCCCCTGGAGAAGGGAAAGGCTACCGTCTCCAGTATTCTAGCCTGGAGAATTCCATGGACTGTATAGTCCAATGGGTCGCAAAGAGTCAGACTCAACTTTCACTTATCACTTATCATTTAGAAACAGACTCTGGAAAACTCAGTGAGAGATGATAATAAAACAAATCTCAATATTGCTACAAACAGGTCCTTATTTGAAAGTTTACTATAAACCAGTGGAGAGTTCTCCAGTCCCATCGGCTAACATATAAAGTTGGGTGCCTGACATCTTTTGTATTCGAATATATATTTTTTAAACAAAACTTCCAGCACTGTTCTGACCCACGTGACTGCCCTTAGGACCTGCATGCAGGCCTAGAACTTCAGGGCGTGAGCCCAAATGCAAAGGTCTTCCACCAAGTGACCTTGACCACAGCTTCACACCTCTGGAGGAGTTCTGTCTCCCACCCTGATTAGAATACCCTCAGTTCAGTTTGGGATTAATGAAACAGTGCTCAAAGCAAATCAAACTTGCATTCCAAGATATGAGACCTGTTCATCAGCCAACCTAGACCATGGTGTCGGATGACAGAAATCTGCCTGGCTGGGCAGGTGAGAGGTAGATGATTGCCCTGGACCTTTTTCTTGCCTGTAGACGTTAAGTTGCTATTTGACTTGCTTGGCTGATGGGACGGAGGCTGGCTGCTGCAGGCACAGCTGTCTGATTACTCACCTGCACCCCTTCTAATGCAGTCTGAAACCACCACTCTGCGTGCCCACATTAACCTTGCCTTGAACTTTTCAGGAGTTACATAACCGTGCCCTCCCTCAGTGCCTTTGAACTCTGTTTTCAGTATGCCAATTTGCACTGGCTTGTGTTTTTGTTTTGTTTTGTTTTGTTTTGGCTGAAAGGACAGGAAAGTCCCTGTCATGGGCGTAAGGTACATATTCAGCCTTGAGGATTCACACTTATGTTGCTTTGAAATTACACTAAGGTAACGTTAAGGTAAATGTACCTGTTTCCAAGTAGCTGAAATCACCATTTTTGACTCCTTAGTAAACAGTCAGTTCAGATAAACCTGTCAAACTGAGTATGTTCTAGCCCTAACCTAGATTTTTGCCAATGCAACTAGAAACTCTGTATGGGATGGGATTTACACTTTTCATAAAGGAAAAAAAAAAAAAAAAAAACCTAATAGCAACAGGAAAAAGTGAAAAAGTCCCTCAGTCATGTCCAACTCTTTGCAATCTCATGGACTGTAGCCCATGGAATTCTCTGGGCAATAATACTCAAGTGGATTGCCATTCCCTTCTCCAGGGGGTCTCCCCAACCCAGGGAATTGAACCCAGGTCTCCTGCATTGTAGGCAGATTCTTTACCAGCTAGGCCACCAGGGAAGCCCAGCAACAAGCAAACAATCCCCTAAAACTGCTTCACTGTCCAGCCCCAAGTCCAGAACCCTGCACACAGGTGATGGCCAAGAAATGCTCAGCTAACCTGCACAGTCTTGTGGAAGAAGTCTGGCTCCCAGTTCAAGAGGCTGGATCCTGGCTTGTTCCTACATAAGACGAGAATGTTAAGGCCTCAACATTCGGCCGTGGAAATGTTCACACAGCGTACTGCAGATTCTAATGTGTACAAGCAAATTGGGAGCTAGTGTGCTCAGTAGTAGCACAGTGGGAAGGGACTGGAAAGCCCACATAATCACCCTCACTTTGCCACCTGCTCCAGCTGACAGGGGCTCCAAGGGCTTCTTGGAGAACAGTCGGACCACATTTGGATGGTACCAGTTTGGATCCTCTTTTATCCCTAATACGGGGGGGACAAAAGAGAAACCAAAGAGGATCTGAGATCTGCTTAGAATGACCAGCTGTCCTGGTTTGCCTGAGATGGAGGGGTTGCCCAGAATGCAGGACTTTCAGTGCTCAACTAAACCAGTCCGGAGCAACCTGGGATGGCTGGTGACTCCACTGAAGATCCTTAGAGAATATGGCTTCAGATGGTTTGGGAGAGAATTCCAACAAGGTCAGAGCGATGGGAGAGGTGAGAAGAGATTCCAGGTGTGTGGCAGACAAACCCTTGGTGACCGCCCCCCCCACCCCAACACACACACACCAGTGACCTCACCTCCTGGAGCCCACACTTTTGTGCGATCCCCTTCCTTTTAGTGTGGACAGGTCCCAGAACTTCCAGCTAGTCAACAAGAAAAAACAAAGGTGGTGGTCACCACTCCGTGTTAGCAGCCTGAAGCTGGAACTCTTCTAGCAGGCTTGAGGAAGTAAGCAGGAAATTTGGAGAAGCCCATGTGGCAAGGACCTATGGGCCACCTCCAGCCCAGAACCAGCAAAAAGTAAGAGCTCTCAGTCACACGACTGCAGGGAGATGAATTCTGCCTGTAGCCTGACGCACCTGTAGACAGACTCTTCTCCAGTGGAACCTCCAGTGAGAATACAGCTCGGCTGAAGCCTTACCTGCAGCCTCATGAGACCCTGACCAGAGGACCCAGTAAAGTTATGCTTATTCCCGAGCAATAGAAACAGGGATAACATATATTGTTTAACGTGCTGAGTCACTTCAGTCTTGTCTGACTCGTTGCAAACCCTATGGCTGCAGGCTTCTCTGTCCATGGGATTCTCCAGGCAAGCATAGTGGAGTGGGTTGCCATGCCCTCCTCCTCCTGCCCTGCCATGCCCACAACTCTTACGTCTCCTGCACTGGCAGGTGGGTTCTTTACACTAGCATTACCTGCGAAGCCCCTTTGTCATAATTTGTTCTACAGCCACGAAAAACAAATATGAGCTGTTTTCAAATGTTTTGCTATGTATGCCTGTGATAGCTCGCAGAGGAAAGGGCTAACCTCCTCACTTCACCATATTGTGCTGCACTGCCCTCAACTCCCGAGAAGGTGGCCCACAGGGGGCCCTGATTCTCTGTGCCCGGGGTCTCCTGAGCCATGCTCCGTGTTCCACAGAGAAACCACACGGAATCTGGGAGGACCTCCTTGTTTCTAGACTAAGAGTGTCAAAATTAGATAACCAAGGTTTTAAAACAGGTCACTTCTGACTTAGAATCACCCTCGTTGTGTAGCAGCAACCTGCTCTCATTAGGATGTTACATCGGCTTTTAACAAATTGTCAAGACGGGAGTGAAAAATCCACCTTCAAAAGGATTCTCTTCCTTCCTTTCCGTGTCCTTTTCTTCCTTCCCTCCCTCCCTAGCCTCTTCCCCATTCATTTGCACTCATTTCTCTTGTTCAGATAAGATGGTAAAAGGATTAGAACATGCAGCATTGTACCAAATTGGTCTAATGGAAATGAGGACCCTGCTCCGAGAAAAGTAGGGAGGACATAAAATAGGATAATTGACAGTTTTCACATTGCAGGCCAACCTCAGAGTTCCTTTGTTTGACTGGCCTGACCCCCATCTCAGTGTGATTATCTATTTTAGAACTGAGTGAGGGAAATAGAACCAGGGCAGCTCGGAAGTCTAATGTGCCCACCTGTGGAAGCAGCAGCACGTGGGTGTCTTCAGTAGCCCCCTCCTAGCACCTCAACACTCTATCCCTAAGACTGAGCCTCCCCAGGAAACTGCCTTGGTCCCAGAAAAGTAAATAGAATCAGGAGCTACCCTGGATACTCTGAGCATAGGAGCAGGGCTAAGAGCAACTCAGGGGTGTTTCCAGTTGGAGAGAATCTGGGAAGCATAACTCCCCCAGGATGGCAGGTAGACAGGCTCTGCTTTCAGAGAAGAACTCAACTGACTTCATGAATTACAGGGCAGCCAGTGCCACAAGCAGCAGGAATGAGATAGCTTCAAAACCATGACATGGGGGCCACCAATGCCAAAGTGCAGATCAGAGTAGCTCTAGAGCTCGAATATTACGTGGGAAGACTGATGCTGAAGCTGAAGCTCCAATACTTTGGCCACCTGATGCGAAGAACCAACTCATCAGAAAAGACCCTGATGCTTGGAAAGATTGAAAGCAGGAGGAGAAGGGGGCGACAGAGGACAAGATGGTTGGATGGAATCACCAATTCAATGGACATAAGGTTGAGTAAGCTTTGGGAGATGGTGCAGGACAGGGAAGCCTGGCATGCTGCAGTCCATGGGGTCGCAAAGAGTCAGATGGGGCTGAACGACTGAACAACAGCAAGAATAACTTTAAAAGCCAACAGATTTAGTGTATTCATCGGTGGGCCTGGCCACCCATCTCTTTTCACAATATGCTACAGAGGAGCGTTTTTCCAGGTAAGGGGAGGCAGGGCAGGGGGTGTCTTTACACAGCTCCATGGAATATGTCATCCAGTAAGGGAGAAGGCACACAGACACACACACACTCACACAGTGAAAAATCTCATGAGTCAACATGCTCTGTATTCCACAGACTCTGGCAAATACAAGGGATTTGTATTGTATTTATTTTTGGCCTTGTAATATACTAACAAAAGCAAAGAAGAGAACATGGGCCATTTTTCTACATCCTTCATTGCCAACCTCTTCTGTTATCTTTCTGATTACTTGGCCAAATTATTGACTTAGATGGTATCAGCGGAGACCAAGCCCATGTAATGTCTAAGGAAGCTATTTCATGCAGTTCAGCCATAGAACCTCCCTAAGGAAAGGCCATGGGCAGTGGCCATCTGCCTCACTCCTTCTTTCATCTCCAACCTCCATGAAGATGGTGGAGCTAATTTCTGAAGACAACTGTAGGTCAGCAATGATCACTTTTGTCGTATGCTGAAGCCTGGGCTGTATATAAATAACTGATGGTCATTTTTCTCGTGTGTTCTTTTTTTTTCCATTAGGAAGATGGGTTTCTTCAAAGCATTTTGCTATTTTAAGCCCTCAAACATTTCCAGCGCTTGCACAGAGTAGCTCTGAGCCTTGACTTATTTACAGAGAGATGCTGAGCTGAGATAAGGCTACTTAATAATCCACCATTTCTGGCTAAACAGTTTCTTTCCATATCATCCTTGAAAGCTGGGAGTAAGCACTCTCAGATAGAGCCTTAGATGCTGCTGTGTTTTTATTCTCGAGAAGGTTACTTGCATCTTGAGTTTTACAGAATGGCTTCCATGGGTGGATTTTAACATTGGTCTGTATCTAAATAGTTTTCAAAGACTGTAAGGTGAAATCCACAAGGAGGGGTTGAAAGAAGGAAATTTTCAAATTCTCATCCTTACAATTATCATTCCCATATTATGGGAGAGGAAATAGAAGACTAACCTGCTCATAAATAGCAGAGAATAGAGCATTTGAACACAGGTTGGCCTGATTCATCACAATCATCACTCTGCTTTCTGCACCATGCTATTGACCTACAGAGCCATTAGACCCTGATGAAAGAGCAAGCATTACTTTGCCAAAAGGTGCTACAAATGCTTTAGCTCAAAAATCCATACCCATGTCACATAAGTATTAAGCATTTACTATGTATCAGGCACTGGGCTAGGATTTGGGAATAAAAAGTTAACGCTTGCCTTGTTCTTAGGCTAGGAACAACAATCAATGATAATCAAACATTTATTAAAAAGGCAAAGAGGCTAACCCTTCCTGGTTTAGACTGATACACACACAAATTCATATATACATGCTGTGCAGGCTGAATCTTTGTGATACCTTTTCCTCTTCAAAACCATTCTTGGATTCACTACAATCTGAATAAAGTAAAATTAATAAATGAGGGGAAATATTGTCCACAATCTCTCCTATTAAGGCTAGTTCAGAAAATGATACCACCTTGATCTGGGAGAAGAAATATGGATACTTCTAAATAGATTTTTAATGTATCTATTTGTTTATCTTTAATCCTATTCATTATAGAAGAAAATAAAAGATAAAGAAAAAATTATATCACATCTTCCCACTTCCATAAGACAACCAGTATTGACATCTTGCTATCAATGGTCACAAAGTTTTTCAAGATGTGTATATAAACACAGGGTTGTCCCCTAGACACTATTTTGTAACTCACTTTTTTCATTGTATATCATAGCTTGCCATGAAAGTATATATTAATATCCTTTAAAATAAGTATGTACATACTCTAAGCTTCCCTGGTGGCTCAGAGGGTAAAGCATCTGCCCTCAATGCAGGAGACCCCAGTTCAACCCCTGGGTCAGGAAGATTCCTCTGGAGAAGGAAATGGCAACCTCCACTATTATTGCCTGGAGAATCTCGGAGGAGCTTGGCAGGCTACAGTCCGTGGGGTCGCCAAGAGTTGGACACGACTGAGCGACTTCACTTTCACTGTGTACATAGTCCACTGTTGACAACTTCATGATTTATTTAATTAGTTACTACTGTTGGCCATTTCAGGTTTTTCCCATAAATGATGTTCTACTGGACATTCTTGTCCATTACATCTTCAGCAATAGTCTGCTTATTTCCTTAGGCTATGTTTCCAGACATAGATGTACTGGGTTAAAAACTATATACGTGTGCCAAGGATTCTTGCTCTCCAGAAAGACTGTAGTACTTCACATCTCACCAGTAGAAAAAGGAAGGGCCCATTTTCCACCCTCCCCAAAAGTATTGGAGAATGTAGGCGGCAGTGGGGTGAGAGAAATTTCTGTGACTACATATGAGGTTTAATCCCAGTGACTGATCCTGGAGGGAACAGGTCCTTGGCAGGCTTGGAGGCTTGGAGGTAGGAGCCTACATTTCATAAGCTGCTCCTGTCTCTCTTGGTTTGAGGTTTCTATGAATCGTCTGATTTTCAGGGACAAACAGGCTTCCAAGAAGCTCTCCCTCCTTCTGCTTCTTTGATGGCTACAAAAACATGACAAACAAGAGAATCTTGGCCAGTTTTTAAGTCCGAGGAAGCTATTTTTGCATTAGGACACAATAAACGATGCCACATTTGGAAGAACAGGTACAGTTCTTGATCCCTTATTACAAAGACAGTCACAGCCATAAATGGGGATGTAACAGGAAAGGAAGCAGATGGAGGGACTGACCCCAGGAGACCAGTGGAGTCAGATGAAAGTTAGAGGAACTTGCTCTGGTTTACCAAAGGGAAAGACTCAGGATTTCAAATCCTCAGACTTAAGACTGAGGGTGGTAGAACAGATGGGGGTTGGTAGCCGGCTCACTAGAGTCATGCTGCCCTTCACCGGGCTCCTTGGGGCCACAGCACTGTAGGTTCTGGGACCTCCTGTGCTTAACTACCCCTTTCCTATGATAGAAACTTAACCCCCATCTTTTAAACTTTCACCTGTCACTAAGCACTCCTGGGCATATTTGCTGATCTCTCCCCAGCTCCACACTGACCTTTGCCTTCTGTTTTCAAATGCGTTCCCTCTGCTCCAGGGCTTAGCCTGATCTGCTGGAGAAAACCGCGTCATTCCCTGGGAAATCAGGAAACCTGTAGTTCTCAGTCTAGTTCTGTCTGTGTGCTTGTCAGCCAGCCCTGTGATTTCACCACGTCTCTGCTTCTTAAGCCCAACTGAGATGTGACCTATATGGACAAGTGAGAGGGCAGAGGAGTGACTCAGCCAGAAGGGAGAGGCGGAAGCCCTAGTTACCATCACCCCTCTCCCCATCTCCACCTCCCAGCGTCTCTGCCCCTTCCTTTTTCCCAAGCATGGAGGTCATTCCAACAAAGCCAATAGGAGAAAGTGGCCCTGCCTGCAAATGAACACTAGCCCTTGCCTCACTTAACCAGTGGGTCCTCTTGTGCTCCAATTTATAGATGAAGAAACAGAGGCACAGAGGACTTCCCTGGTGGTCTAGTGGTTAAGACTCTGCACTCCCAATGAAAGGGACCCAAGTTTGATCCCTGGTCAGGGAACTAGAGCCTGCATGCCACAACGAAGACCTGGCACAGCCAAATAAATGTGTTTTTTTGTAAAAAAAACAAAAACAAAGAAACAGAGGCACAGGAAATTGAAGGCAGGGTTGGCATGAAAATTAAATGAGTTATCACACGTCAGGCTTTTAGAACAGGGCCCAGCACAGGGCAAACACTCTCACGAGCTCTTATTTACTGTTTGTTATGACTCGTTTATCACCGTAAGCCCAGTGAGACGTGTGCTTAATGCAGCTGGGGCTGCAGTTGACACTTAGAAAGGGCACAATCTACGGTGACTGTTTTACAATCGGCCTAGCTTGGGACTCGGGGTTTGATACCAGCACTGCATTTTGTTCACAAATTTGGAATCGCGAGGCTCCCCAAAGACTCTGGTGCCTCAGATCATTTCTTCCCAGAACTCCTGGCCTCTGCTAAAGACGTCTTTATGGGAATTAATCTCAGCCTTTCTCCCGATTTTCTCTCTCTTCGCTGTGTGTTGTTTAACACTCAGCTTTGCTCTTCAGCTCTCCACGTCCCCCTATTATCTCCTCAGCCACCCACAATGGCCTCCACTTTGCATCCAGCCACTGCCTTCTGGCTCCTTCTCCCAGGCGACTCTTCTCTCTTTGTCTCCGCGCTCCCAAGTCTGATACGTGCCTCACCGGAAGGTCGGGGTACTTTTCAGCTACACGTTTTATCTCCTGCCATTGGAAAACAATGATTACTCACCTCTCCTTACTTTCTGTCACTAAAAACTTGTTCCTTTTCTTCCTACTACTTTTTTTTCCCCCTTGAATATCACCAGTGCTGTGTTTTCACCTTTTCTCATCCTAAATACCAGCTTAATGATAGTTTTTGCAGAATATATAAAGGCATGGGGGATTGGAGAATCTCTTTTCATTTTCTTTCTCAGGTCTCTGTCATTTGGAAGCTGCTTAGGTATTTCTGGCCTGGCCCCCTCCTTTTCTTTTGTGAGCATCTCCTGACAAAGAATGTCTTGTCCACGATTTCTTCTAGCCTGTCGAAAACACTCACGTGACTTCTCAGCAAATTTTTCCTTCATAGACCTTGACTTTCATGTACACCTGAAACATTTCTTATTTACCTGAAAATTCTTGGATGTCCTCTCATTGTCTTGCTTTGCTTTACTTCTCAATTACCCTCCTACCTGCAAATGAGAATCCGCATGGTCAAAGCCAGAGCCGAGATTGAAAGCTCTCTCTCCTCTCCATCACCTTTGATGACTTGCATATTCTTGCCTTTCTCCCTGTCCCCTCATTTCAGAAGGCATTTTCCTAGTTAATATTTGCATGCAAAGTGCCCTGACCTGTGAGTTTAAAGCAGGACTCAAAATACCAGCTACAGTTAATTCTCAGTCACTGAGGTACACATTTTGTGGATGGTCTGTTCACCTCAGACTGGCCCCCTGTGATGCTTAACCAACTAGCTCACCTGCTCCTTTACATTTCCCAGTGCCCTTGCAGTTAGGCAGGATCCCATGACAGAGTCTGGCCAATCAGCTGTGGGGGGAGGTGGGACCCCATGACAGAGTCTGGCCAATCAGCTGTGGGGGGAGGTGGGATCCCATGACAGAGTCTGGCCAATCAGCTGTGGGGGGAGGTGGGATCCCATGACAGAGTCTGGCCAATCAGCTGTGGGGGGAGGTGGGATCCCATGACAGGGTCTGACCAATCAGCTGTGGGTGGGAGTGACAGGCCCCAATTCCAGGCCAACGCGTAGATGAGCCAGAGCAATTATCCAGGTGTGTCCCTCCCCGACACTGACACCGCCCCCACCGCCGCCCAGTGACTAAAGAGGCCTCGTGTGGAGATGGTGGAGCTATGAGACTGAAGCCACCTGGTGTATCCTGACCCTTCTGGAAGCAGGACATTACTGGAGTTCAGGCCCTGGGCTTGTTTATATCACAACCCTGCTTATTCTAATATTCTAGTATTTTGTGTTATAAGGCCAGGGTGCCCCTTATGGGTTAACTTCAATGTTCTGAAAACTTACATTAATTTTACTATTGTTCCACACAGACAGGTAGAAAAATATCGGTTACCAAGACACACACATAACGTGTGCCAACTTCACAACCTATTAATAGATAAGCACACAGATCAAGACACAGATACAGATATAGATTGTGCCAAAGCACTGTGGAGGATAATATGATGGAAAAATTTTTTAATTTCTTAGATGCTTAAGCAGCTGCAATATTATTAATAATTACTAGGTAGAATGAGGGGAGAAAGAGCACACTCCACAAGTGAGACCTAGATGGATTCCAGAATTAGAGATGTGTTCAATGACTCAACACCAGCACCACCAAGAGAGAAAAATCTCATCCTTAAGGAACATAGTCATATGCTCCAAGGGTACATACATCCTTATTGTGACACCTTATGTCACAGCCTTTTGAAAAATATGTTTAAAATAGCAGTTATAAGAGCTGCCTGGCAGTCCAGTGGCTAGGACTCTGCACTTTCACCGCCATGGTCCAGGTTCAATCCCTGGTCAGGGAACTAAAATATTAAAGTCCCACAACTGTGCCCTGTGGCCAAAACAAAACAAACAAACAAAAATAACAATTATGAAATCCCAAATGAAACTTTTAGGAAAACTATAGACGTATAATGTTTGTTGGTGGAGTAGAGTGGAGTTAGAAGATGTGGAGCAGAGTCTGTAAATAATATTTCAGACCCCAAAAGCACATATTATAAAAGAGAAAAATGTATAAATCCAAGATTAAAGTTAATATTTTTGTATGTGTGTTCAGTCTCCGTCATGTCCACTCTGTGCAACCCCATGGACTGCAGCCCGCCAGGCTCCTCTGTCCATGGGCTTCTCCAGGCAAGAACACTGCAGTGGGTTGCCATTCCTTCTCCAGGGGATCTTCCCGACCCAGGGATCCAACTTGCATTTCTATGTCTCCTGCACTGGCAGGCGGGTTCTTTATGACTAGTGCCACCTGGGAAGCCCCAAAGTTTTGTATAATAAAGTGTATATAAAGTATAATAAAGTAAAAAGATGAGTCCCAAATTGGAAAGAGATATTTGCCAGTGTGTCATCAGCAAGATATTCATAGTCAAAGTATCTTAACAACTCTTCAAAATGAAGATGGAAAAGTCACCCCTAAAAAAGGTAAAAAAGTAGGCAAACCGTGTGAACTGGCAACACACAGATGTAGCAGCCAAATGAGTAAAAACCATATGAAGCATATTCGGCCTCTCTGATATGCAGTTATACACCAACATTGGATTTTTAGCTAAACTGTCACCATCACACTTAACAAGAGGACATTGTCCCCAAAGCAAAGATTTACTTTCAGACAAAAGGGAAAGGGGCTCTGGATTTCTGCAGATAGAGCATCACGCTCAGCAACAAAAACATTGACCTTGACAGAACTCAGTATGCCTTTGGGAAAGCAAATATCATAAAGGACTTCTTTTTATCCACCTGGCCCACAAGCTGCCAAAGAGTCCCAAAACACCAGAAGGAATATGTGTTAAGACTCCTTGCAACTGCAAGAAGACTTCACTGTCAGTGACAGCCAGTGACACTTCCTAGAAACTGGTGTGAAATATTTCACACTGCTGTCAAAGACCAACTTTCTGGGCTCATGGCCAGTGTTTTCCTCATCACCTCGGACAGACTGCAGTCGTTCATGCCTTGTGTCAAAGTAATGAGTTATAATTGTTAGGAAGATTTATGTTGAAAATGTTGCATGGTTTAAGGTTGGCACTTGCTTATTGGACATAAGATTTACTACTCTTTTGGTAAGGTGCTATGCTGGCAGCTTTAATTGAGGATAAAAGTGTTAAGAAGCCAACGAGAATCAACCTCCAACTCCAGCTCTCCCAGTGACTTACTTTTTCTTTGATAGCTCAGCATAGTGGCTAAGGGAGGCTAAAGTTCTGATGATGTATCAGATGGATATGGGGGCAAGTTCCAGAACCTCTCGAACCCTCAGTTTCCTAATCTGTAACTGTGAAAAAGAATAGTGCTCCTTGGGCTTTGCAGAGGATGACTAAGACCAGGCACATGGCACAGTGCCTGGCACAGAGTCAGCCTGCAGTGGATGTCAGCACTCCCTAGTAACAGGATTACCAGACTGTCAGGATTTCGTCCATGGAGGAAATGCTCTGGCAACTTTTATGCTCCTGGCTCCCAGGCCGTGGGGTCAGTGCCTTCACTGTCTCTCCATCCGTGGCTCTCACCTGGGGAGAGCCAGTCACAGCCTTGTTTGCAGAGCCTCTGGTAACCATGGTGAGACATATGATCAGGGTAGGGGTGGGGAAAAGCATGTCTGTCTTATGGAAAATCCAGAGTGAACAGTCACAAAGGAAAGAGATTGACTCTCATCTTTCCCCTCCTCCACGAACCCACCCTTGCGGGAGAGTCACACTCTGGGCCTGCCTGGAGGTGGGGGATGGGTTAGATGACACTCCCTGAGCCCAGACTCTGCTCTCACTTCCTCCATCAGCTCAGCTCCATTCAGTTCAGTCGCTCAGTCATGTCTGACTCTTTGCGACCCCGTGAATCGCAGCACGCCAGGCTTCCCTGCCCATCACCAACTCCCGGAGCTTACTCATGTCCATTGAGTCGGTGATGCCATTCAACCATTTTATCCTGTCATCCCCTTCCCCTCTCACCTTCAATCTTTCCAGCACCAAGGTCTTCTCAAATGAGTCAGCTCTTTGCATCAAGTGGCCAAAGGATTGGAGTTTCAGCTTCAGTATCAGTCCTTCCAATGAATATTCAAGGCTGATTTCTTTTAGGATGGACTGGTTGGATTTCCTTGCAGTTCAAGGGACTCTCAAGAGTCTTCTCCAACACCACAGTTCAAAAGAATCAATTCTTTGGTGCTCAGCTTTCTATATAGTCCAACTGTCACATCCATATATGACTACTGGAAAAACCATAGCTTTGACTAGACAGACTTTTGTTGGCAAAGTAACATCTTTGCTTTTTAATATGCTGTCTAAGTTGGCCATAACTTTTCTTCCAAGGAGCAAGTGTCTTTTAATTTTATGGCTGCAGTTACCATCTGCAGTGATTTTGGAACCCCCCAAAATAAAGTCTGTCACTGTTTCCACTGTTTCCCCAACTATTTCCCATGAAGTGATGGGCCCAGATGCCATGATCTTAGTTTTCTGAATGTTGAGTTTTAAGCAACTTTTTCACGCCCCTCCTTCACTCCACTTCCTCCATAGCCTATATGATTATTTGACATGCACATAGTTTTCCTTGTTTCTCTGCACTAGAATGTCTGTGAGTTCACTGTGATAGCCCCAGCATCTGAGAGTGCAATATAGGTTCTCAATAACCTTGTTGAAGAAACTCAATAAAGTTCAATGGAATAAAATTCAATGTTGCCCAAAGTTTCTATCATGGGTTGAATTGTGTCCCCTCAAATTCCTATCTTAAAGTACCGCAGAATCTATATTTGGAGATACGATTCTTCAAAGAGGCAATTAAGGTAAAATGAGATTATATGAAGTAAAGTGAAGTCGCTCAGTCATGTCCGACTCTTTGCAACCCCATGGACTGTAGCCTACTATGCTCCTCCGTCCATAGGATTTTCCAAGCTAGAGTACTGGAGTGGGTTGCCATTTCCTTCTCCAGAGGGTCTTCCTGACCCAGGGATCGAACGCAGGTCTCCTGCACTGTAGGCAGACGCTTTACCATCTGAGCCACCAGGGAAGTCAAGTATGGGTGGACCCTAATCCAGTATGACTGGAGTCCTTACAAGAAGAAGAGATTAAAGCCTATATATGCACAGAGAGAAGACCATGTAAAGACACTGAAGGAAGATGGCCATCTGCAAGCCAAGAAGAGAGGCCTTAGAATGAAATCAACCCTCCTGACGCCTTGACTTTAGACTTCTAGCCTCCAGAGCTGTGAGGAAGTAAATTTCTGTGGTTTGGGCTTCCCTGGTGGCTCAGATGGTAAAAAATCTGCCTGCAATGTAGGAGACTAGGGTTCAATCCCTGGGTTGGGAAGATCCCCAGAAGAAGGGAATGGCAACCCAGTCCAATACTCTTGCCTGGAGAATCTCGGGGACAGAGGAGCCTGATGGGCTACAGCCCCTGGGGTCTCAAAGAGTTGGACATGACTGAGCAACTAACACTTAACTTCACTTCAAATTTCTGTGGTTTAGCCACCCAATCTGGGGTACCTTGTTAGAGCAGCCCTAGCAAGCTAATTCAGTCCCTGATCAAGGTTTCTGCAGCAGAACTGAAGTCTGGGTTTTGTTAGCTTAAAGCACTACCTCTTTCGTAGTCCCTCATTCGAAAACAGAACCTCTTTAAAAGTTGAGCAAACCCCCTACAAGGTCCATAGGCTTGAGTTTTCAGGTGACCCAGCCCAGCTCTTCTCTTCTCTTTCTGGAAACATCTAGGCGTACAGCTGCAGCCCAAGCTTCACCTCCTGGGAAGTCCTGCTCTCCCAGCAGGACGGACACCTCCAACAGCCCAGCAGGACGGACACCTCCAACAGCTGCTTTGGCTTCTGAAGAACCTCACATGGGATTGTTTATCCCACAGACAGTATCCCTTGTTTACTTGGGGTCTGGCTCCCCTGGAGAAGGGAGATGACAGGCATTTCCTGCACCTTCTCATTTCCCAGCCGAGAGATGACAGCAGTGATATTAACACTTTCTGTGTGCTGGGCCCTGGGCTGGGCGCTCACTTCCCTGGGGAAACTTATAGTCCAACAGAAATAGTACTATTTACAGACCACAACACAAAGGCACAAGCCGCACAACGTGGCATCTAGTAAGCCCCATCCTAAACAGTAGGTAAGGAGCTGTGCTATGCTGTGTTTAGTCTCTTGGTCGTGCCCAACTCTTTATGACCCCATGGACTGCAGCCCGCCAGGCTCCTCTGTCCATGGGGATTCTCCAGGTAAGAATACTAGAGGGGGTTGACATGCTCTCCTCCAGGGGATCTTCCCAACCCAGGGATCGAACCCAGGTCTCCCATGTTGCAGGTGGATTCCTTACTGCCTGAGCCACCAGCGAAGCCCAAGAATACTGGAGTAGGTAACCTATAGCTTTTCCAAAGGATCTTCCAGACCCAGGAATTGAACCAAGGTCTCCTGCATTGCTGGTGGATTCTTAACCAGCTGAGCTACCAGGGAAGCCCTAGGTAAAGAGATACCATAGTAATTCAGAGAAGAGAGGCGGCTCAGGGCTAGAAGTGTGGGGAGGAAAGACCAGGGGCCAAGCCTCCTGTTGTCATAGTATTGGGACTCCTTGTTGTCATGTAACATCAAACTATTGGGACTGATCTTCAGGTGGAGTCTTCCCTGGAGGACAGCAGAAGCCCATGTCCAGAGAAGGATTTGAACATAGATGTCTCCATCATATCTCAGAGAAGAGATCTGTGGCTCAATAGGGCCAGCCCCCACACTCGACGAGAAAAGCATCCTAGCCACAGGAGTCCCTTCATTTCTGACCACAGGCCTTTTGCCCAAACCCTCACATAGGCTCCTGGTGCATTTGGGGCGGTCACATGGAGCTGCTTTTCCCTGCCCTGTTTTATGCAGACATCAATGCCACCACTCTAGAGCGTATCCAGATCCTGACGCTGAGCATCTCAGCACTGGTTAGTGTGTACAGGCTAACCCAGAAGATGCAGAGAGGGGAGAAAGTGTTCTCCTTAGAGGGTGAAATAGTGGAAGCTATTCAGTCCCTCACCCCAAGTCTCCTCAGCAAGATACCACCTTGAGCTTGCCTCGAGGAGCTCAAATCAAGTTTTCAGACTTACCCCCATACTTAGGACTAGGCTTCTCCATCAGTCCCTGTCACCTCCACCCTTCTCCCTGGCCACGCACAAGACTAGCAGAGCAGGCAGGAATGGAGATAAAGTTTGCCTTTTTAATAGTGGATTCCCATTGTCCTACTAAGGTGGCTCAGAGGTTAAAGCGTCTGCCTGCAATGCAGGAGACCTGGGTTCGATCCCTGGGTAGGGAAGATCCCCTGGAGAAGAAAATGGCAACCCACTCCACTATTTTTGCCTGGAGAATCCCATGGACGGAGGAGCCTGGTGGGCTACAGTCCACGGGGTCTCAAAGAATCGGACACGACTGAGTGACTTCACTTTCCCTTTCCCTTTCCCATTATCCACAGTTCCTTTGCTTTACTACCATGGATACTATTTTATTACTATTATTACAACTTATTTGCTCAGAAGCTTCCTTGAATTCTTTTTCTTGAAACTCCAGCTAAATTAACTTATTTGCATGTATACTTTGGAGTTGCCTTGGAAGGTCACCCTGTACACTATGCATCTCTTTCCTAGTGATGGTGATGGAGGTTGAGAGAGGTCCTCTTGTCTTGGTAAGATTACACCATGATATCACATGGCATCAAAACAGGACATGTACTGGTGGTCTTAATTATTTCTTTAGCAAAAAGACTCAGAGAAATAAGTAGGTGCAACTACAAACTGAAAATAATGGCCTTATAATGGTTCTTAGCCATTTCAGGTGAAATCTTTCTGAGGGTCACCTTCTCTCTGAACCCATCTCCCAAGTCTCTGCCCCTCTAAGGAGTTCTGCGAGATTCTTCTTCTTCTTCTTCTTTTTTTCTTAATAAAGTGCCTGTTAATTAATTAATTTTTTGGCCATGCTGGGCAGCTTGTGCATGTGTGCATGCATGCTAAGTCGCTTTAGTTGTGTCCAGCTCTTTGCAACTCCATGGACTGTGGCCTTCCAGGCTCCTCTGTCCATGGGGATTCTCCAAACAAGAATATTGGAGTGGATTACCATGCCCTCCTCCAGGAGATCTTCCAGACTCAGGGATCAAACCCACATCTCTTATGTTTCCTGCATTGGCAGGCTGGTTCTTTACCACTAGCACCACCTGGGAAGCCCCGTGTGACTTGCAGGATCTGATTAATAGTTCCCTGACCAGGAATCACACTCATGCCTCCTGCATTGGAAGCTCACAGTCTTAACCACTGGACCACCAGGCAAGTCCTCTAACAGTTTATTCTTTATCACTGTGCTGGACAGCTGAGAACATGAATTTATTTGAGCCACTTCCTGCTTTCTAGCTGTAATCAAGCTGCAAGATACACGTTAAAATTCCAATCAAGAACCTTTGAAACTTCAAAAAAAAAAATCCCTTAAGCCAATTTTTTCAACGTCAAGAAAAATTTGTGATGAGCCTCCAGGCTATCTTCTGTTGAACACTTCAATTCTACTGATAGATGGAGTTACTAGATCTTAAACACTCCCCGACTTCTCTTAATTGACTGGATTTGGCTCAGTGCCTAGAATCAGCTCCTTGGTAGCCTCCGACCATGTAGATTGTTCAATATAGTAGAAAGAAGGTGGTAATTTCATGTGACTTTGAGCAATGCATTTCCCTCCTTAATGCCTGCTTTGCTCCGGCCTGAGCAACATGCTAGGAAATAAGATCCCCCGTGAATCTTGTTTGAACTGTTGAACATCAAACTCTCAACTCTCCTTTTACTAAAAATTAAGTTCATGCTTCTTCCTGCAGGATGATGCTTTCAATCATTTGCATTTCTTGGCTTTTACAGATGTGTTAACGTTTAGATGCAAGGATTGAGAGAAGAGATGTGGGCGTGAGTCATGTTACTGTCTTTCAGTCACTAAGTCATGTCTGACTCTTTGTGACCTCATGGACTGTAGTGCGCCAGTCTCCTCTGTGTTGAACAAACTGAAAGATACAAAAGAGAGACGGGAACAGAAAAGCAGGGAGAACAAGAGAGAAGGAGAGGGAAAGAGACAGAGATAGAGACAGAGAGAACTGAACTGAGGTTGGCAGACCTACCTCCCAACTCTCCATATAAGAAATCCACCTGGATCTGAACTTAGCCCTGAGGGAGGGGATATGTGTGTAGTTGTGGCTGATTCATGTTGCTGTAGGGCAGAAGCCAACACAACATTGTAAAAAATTTTTTAAAAATTAAATAAATGAAATTTTAAAATAAACTTAGCTCTTTTCAATTTCTCACCAAAGGCTTTGGTACAACCACCATGGTTATTTCCCAGACTAGCTCTGTAACTGTCTGACCAAGGGTATTTGGTTGCAGATAATAGCTTTAGCAAATCTGGGATCTCAGTATGAAAATACTTTGGGCTTTCTCTGAAACTATCCTTCTCCAGACAGTCGCTACACACATAGAAGTTCCAGCCACTTAGTCTTCCCTGCTTATTTTGACCTTAAATACTATTGACACTTACTTGGGCTGCCTCCGTAATTCCAGGTCAAAATTTTATGTTCCTGAATTGTACTCTTGACAGGGAATATCTATTTTTCAATCAAATATGTATTGAATATGCTAGGTGCCCAGAAACAGAAGGAGGAGAGAGGATGGGCTCAAGAGGAAGGGAGAGCTAGTCCTGCCTTTGGGCTCCCGTGGGAGTGGGGCAAACGTGGGCTTCCCCAGCCATCAGCACGACCAGAGCTCATCACTGGTACGTGGTCCTCTTCTAACTCCAGGTTGCCAGGAAGTCCTGTGTCCTTGCTACCCTGCTTCTACTTTGTTGCCACGTTGCTCATGAGCTGCTACAGGAGGTGATATCTCTGCACCCTCCCTAGG
Organism: Capricornis sumatraensis; assembly: GCF_032405125.1. Lineage (NCBI taxonomy): Eukaryota > Metazoa > Chordata > Mammalia > Artiodactyla > Bovidae > Capricornis > Capricornis sumatraensis. Next base: position 77,121,400 of record NC_091082.1, read on the forward strand.
CTCAAAGATGCTCTTCAGTATTTGGCTTCTCACATTATGTGTCTTGTAAGAAGATACATTGATTTGTTTTTCTTTTTTGCCACCGATCACTATATGTGTCAGGCTTTATCTCCCCAAATCTGACAAGATGAGACTTAGGGGGAGTCTTATCCCCACACTCCCCCTTCTCAGTCCCAGCAGCTCTTGCTCTGCATGGCTCCCCCGTTTCTCCAGCCCTGCAGGAGCAGCTCCCTCACCAGCTCAGAGATAGAAGCCACTGCTCTCCCCAGCTCTCAGGGGGATGGCCCACTGCGGCAGCTCGTGATGTGCATTAAGCAGAGGGCAGGGCTGGGCCCTGGAGGGATATTCACAAGCTCCTCTGTGAAGTAAGACACACTGTACATCAGCCTCAGCGTGACCTGGGTTGGGCCGACCCCACGGAGGACACTTGGTCAGAGCTCGCTTTACAAAGATGCTGACCGCCTGCGGGTTTATTCATCTGCCATTGTGGTGCTACCTGGAAATTCTACAGGCCAGACCCACCCCTGACATGTGCACGCTGAGGTCTACAATGACTCTCTTTGGGGAAACGCCACTCTTGACCTCTCAATCTCACTGAGAACTGGTTCCCAATTTTTGATTCACCGAAGAGCTCACACCACTGGGTACTTCCACCTGCAGAGAAGAACATGGAAAAAACTAATAAACATGATAAACATGGACTGAAACCTTTCTTTCTAAATTCTAGTCTTTGGGTCATTAAAGTCCCCATAGTGCCGCTGAGTATCTCTGTGGTACCCGCAAGCATGGCCTGTACTAGAAAGATGTATGGATATGTGCGTCTTGCCCAATCACATAGCAGTCTTAGGTCACTGACAACCAATACTTGGCATGGGGATTGCCACTTTCCATTTCTAAACCAGTGGCAGGTCTGTGCAATGGCTCACCCCTTCTTTGCTAACAAATCTAGATTCAGTCTTAGAATCTGTTTTAACATAGCCTTTCAGAGGCTTCCCTGATACCTCAGTTGGTAAAGAATCTACCTGCAATGCAGGAGACTCTGGTTCAATTCATGGGTAGGGAAGATCCCCTAGAGAAGGGATAGGCTACCCACTCCAGTATTCTCGGGCTTCCCTTGTAGCTCAGCTGGTAAAGAATCCGCCCACAATGTGGGAGACCTGGGTTTGATCCCTGGGTTAGGAAGATCCCCTGGAAAAGGGAAAGGCTACCCACTCCAGTATTCTGGCCTGGAGAATTCCATGGACTGCAAAGAGTCCATGGGTTGCAAAGAGTCAGACACAATTGAGCGGCTTTCACTTTCACTTTTCAGGTTATCATTGTCAATCGAAGTTGGTATCCAAAATAAAATGCATTTGCCTTATTTATTTCAGACCAGTGGTTTTCAAACTGCAAGTTACAACTCACTGATGAGTTTATTAATTTTAGCAGGCAACAACAAGCATGAGGGAGGGAGGGAGAGAATGACTGACTGGGGAGGGTGGGAGGAAAAGAAATGCAAAATAACAGACAGCATTAAATAGAAAACATCAAAGTATATCACATAGGATACGTGTAAATATTTGGGTTGGCTAGTCTCTGTTTGCCAACCCTCTCCCCACTCCCACTCCAAGTTTATTCATCATCCTGCTAGGGATCTAGGGTCTCATCCTCCCTGGACTCTATCACCATAGCTCCCTTGCCTCTGGTTTCTGGTTGGCCTTGGCCAGACAGGAGCACCCCCAAATGATCCTAGAGGGCAGTGCCTGCATCCTTCCACAACTGGAACCAGGTCATGTGGTCCCTTGCCATACCCCAGAGCTTACTGGACATCAGTATCACTTACTTCATTCTTTTTTTATGTCTTTATGTCTAGGAGATGTTTAAAAAAATTATATTTTAATAAAATCTTACTATCATTTCTAGAGACATTTGCTTCAGCATCAGATATGTATATGTGTGTGCATATACCTACTTCTACACACACACACACCCACACACACAAAGTGTACCAGGACACAGGCAGCCTTTATTCCTTATTGTGTTATTGTCGGTCATGGTCCAAAAAAAGTTTGAAAGTCACTACCCTAGCTGGCTTCCCTGGTGGCTTAGTGGTAGAGAATCCTTCTGCCAATGCAGGAGACACAGGAGATGTGCGTTTGATCCCTGGGTCGGTAAGGTCCCCTGGAGAAGGAAATGGAAACCCGTTCCAGTATTCTTGCCTGGAAAATCACATGGATGGAGGAGCCATGTAGAAGTGAGGGCTACAGTCCATGGGGTCACAGAAGAGTCAGTCACGACTTAGCAACTCAGCAATAACAACAAGCCTAGATGGCAGGCTAAAGATTTATTTTTGGTTTTCCCTCCACTTAGTGCTTTGAGAGTACATTAATCAGTAGTCATTTCTGAGCTCATTGGACTTGACTCCTGCAGTTCACCCTTGTTGATTCCCAGTTGGGTACTCCTTTCTTCTTATTATCATTTCTCATCACCTGTTCATTCAACAACATCAGACACCAGCCATGCCTTAAACCTCTGTTAACCCTTGAGCGCTACAAAGGCCCCTGCCCCTCTGACCTTGTTCTCCTCTACCTCTTAGGGAACAATTTGAGGGTGCGGCTTCCTCCAGCTTTTCCTTCTTCTCTCCACTGTCGTGCTGGTTGAAGTGTGGTCCAGGCACCAGCAGATCAGCATCACCTGCATATTATAAAAGTAGAATCTGAGGCCAGCCCAGAACTACAGGGCATTTTAACATGTTCTCCAGGTGATTTATAAACAAATGTAAGTCAGAGAAGCACTTCTCCAAAGCCCAGCCTGTTCTGGATGAGGACTAGGTGCTCAAGAAATGGAGGTTGGTGACTGAGGAGCTCTTGAGCCTGGAGAAGATGGTACCCAGCTGATGGTGTGTGTGGAGGATGGGACCCAGGGAGCCCTGCTTCCCTGAAGCCTTGGGGACCAACAGGCTATCTGGGCCTTACTCTCTCCTATCAGGAAATAGAGGAAACAATCATTGCTCCCAGTGATGTCTCTCTCGTTCAGTCAGCCTATTATGGCAAAGTCCTTAAGGGGGGAGCCACCAGGCTTCCCAAACATCATGTAACTGGAAGGGAGATAGACTAGGATGGGAGAGGCTGAAGCGACTCATCCATGGGGCTCAGTTTCCTCATCTGTAAAAGAAGGATGGTAATTTTTCTCCGGCCCACTTGTTGTAGACATCCGATAAAGTCCTAGGTGTGAAGAGGCAAGTGGGCCCCAGCCTCATTATCTGAGCAACCTCAGCTTCCGGGTTGTGTGGAGCCAGAGGATTCTACCATTTTACCATGAGTACCTGTAGGAACAAAAGGTCTCGGAAGGCCTTTACAACATTTTAAAGTTTATCTCAAATAGAGAACCAGATAATTAAGCTCATTAGCAGGAAATAATTTGCTCAGCTTGTCGAAGGTCATGGCTCCAGTCTGCGTGTGCAGCACAGAAAGCAACGGAGAAAAAGATGAAGCTGGAACGAGCCGGACGATCCCTGACCTGTCTTCTGTTTCCATAGTCACTGCGGAGCCTGCAACGCTGGGAAGAACGGCAGTGGGAGCCTGCCGTGAGGACATCCTAGCGGATGAGTAGGATCTCCGGGACATCTGTCTGGATGATTGCTAACGCTCTCAGGTAGAAGCTCAAACCCAGGCAGAATCTACTCTACAAACTCTGTTTTTGCAAATACAAAGACTGGCTCTGAGAAGTCATCACTCCCTAAAACATACTCATTCATCCAACCAATATTTGTAGAGTACCTACTCCGTGCCACACGTCAGCAGTCAGAAGATTACAATGCAGAAGAAACCATATTCCTCAGTTTCTAGAAGCATATCCAATTTCATCAGTTTCTCTCTTTAAGCTCTCAGTGAATCTCATGACTTGGAAGATAATATCTAGGTAAAAAGATGAGTAGTTGCCAGGGGTTAGGAGAAAGGGAGGGATGAATAAGCAGAACAGAGAATTTTTAGAGAGTGAAACTATTCTGTGTCATATATAATGGTGGATACACGTCACTATAAGTTTGTCCAAACCCATGGGAGGTTCAATGTCAAAAGTGAGTCCTAGTGTAAACTATGGACTTTGGATGATAATGATACGTCAGTGTAGATTCATCAGTTGTAACAAATGAAGCACTGTGGCAGGGACTGGTGATAATAGGAGAGGGTATGTGTGTATGCAGGCAGGGTGTTTACAGGATATCTCTCTACCTTCTTCTCAATTTTGCCCTGAACCTAAAATTGCTTTAAAAAACAAAGTCTGTTAAATATTATTTTTTGAAGAATAAGGATACTCACTCTCACCAGTATTATTCAATATTGTACTGGAAGTCCTAGCCAGAGTAATTAGTCAAGAAAAAAAGTCACCCAAATCAGAAAGAAGAAGTAAAATTATCTGCAGATAACATTATATTATATATAGAAAACCCTAAAGATTCCAGAAAAAACTGTTACAACTAATAAATTCAATAAAGCTACAGGATACAAAATCAATATACTAAAGTCAACTGCATTTTTATACACTAACCACAAACTACCAAAAAGAGAAATTAAGAAAAATAATCCCTTTTATCAGTTCAGTCAGTCAGTTCAGTCGCTCAGTCATGTCCAACTGTTTGTGATCCCATGGACTACAGTACACCAGGCCTCCCTGTCCGTCACCAACTCTCAGAATTTGCTCAAACTCATGTCCATTGAGTCGGTGATGCCATTCAACCATATCCTCTGTTGTCCCCTTCTCTGCCTGCCCTCAATCTTTCCCAGCATCAGGGTCTTTTCAAATGAATCAGCTCTTCGCATCAGGTGGCCAAAGGACTGGAGTTTCAGCTTCAGCATCAGTCCTTCCAAAGAACACCCAGGACTCATCTCCTTTAGAATGGACTAGTTAGATCTCCTTGCAGTCCAAGGGGCTCTCAAGAGTCTTCTCCAACACCACAGTTCAAAAGAATCAATTCTTTGGCACTCAGCTTTCTATATAGTCCAACTCTCACATCCATACATGACTACTGGAAAAACCATAGCTTTGACTAGACAGACCTTTGTTGGCAAAGTAATGTCTTTGCTTTTTAATATGCTGTCTAGGTTGGTCATAACTTTTCTTCCAAGGAGCAAGCGTCTTTTAATTTCATGGCTGCAGTCACCATCTGCAGTGATTTTCAGTTCAGTTCAGTTCAGTCGCTCCCTCGTGTCTGACTCTTTGCGACCTCATGAATCGCAGCACGCCAGGCCTCCCTGTCCATCACCAACTCCCAGTGTTCACTCAGACTCACGTCCATTGAGTCCGTGATGCCATCCAGCCATCTCATCCTCTGTCATCCCCTTCTCCTCCTGTCCCCAATCCCTCCCAGCATCAGAATCTTTTCCAATGAGTCAACTCTTCACATGAGGTGGCCAGAGTACTGGAGTTTCAGCTTCAGCATCAGTCCTTCCAAAGAAATCCCAGGGTTGATCTCCTTCAGAATGAACTGGTTGGATCTCCTTGCAGTCCAAGGGACTCTCAAGAGTCTTCTCCAACACCACAGTTCAAAAGCATCAATTCTTCGGTGCTCAGCTTTCTTCACAGTCCAACTCTTACATCCATACATGACTACTGGAAAAACCATAGCCTTGACTAGACAGACCTTAATCGGCAAAGTAATGTCTCTGCTTTTGAATATGCTGTCTAGGTTAGTCATAACTTTCCTTCCAAGGAGTAAGCGTCTTTTAACTTCATGTCTGCAATCACCATCTGCAGTGATTTTGGAGCCCCCCAAAATAAAGTCTGACACTGTTTCCACTGTTTCCCCATCTATTTCCCATGAACTGATGGGACCAGATGCCTTGATCTTCATTTTCTGAATGTTGAGCTTTAAGCCAACTTTTTCACTCTCCCCTTTCACTTTCATCAGGAGGCTCTTTGGTTCTTCTTCACTTTCTGCCATAAGAGTAGTGTCATCTGCATATCTGAGGTTATTGATATTTCTCCCGGCAATCTTGATTCCAGCTTGTGTTTCTTCCAGTTCAGTGTTTCTCATGATGTACTCTGCATATAAGTTAAATAAGTAGGGTGACAATATACAGCCTTGATGTACTCCTTTCCCAATTTGGAACCAGTCTGTTGTTCCATGTCCAGTTCTAAACATTGTTTCTTGACCAGCATACAGATTTCTCAGGAAGCAGGTCAGGTGTTCTGGTATTCCCATCTCTTTAAGAATTTTCCACAGTTTGTTGTGATCCACACAGTCAAAGGCTTTGGCATAGTCAATAAAGCAGAAATAGATGTTTTTCTGGAACTCTTTTGCTTTTTCGATGATCCAACGGATAATCCAAATTGATCTCTGGTTCCTCTGCCATTTCTAAATCCAGCTTGAATATCTGGAAGGTCATGGTTCACGTACTGTTGAAGCCTGGCTTAGAGAATTTTCAGCATACTTTGCTAGCATGTGAAATGAGTGTAATTGTGCAGTAGTCTGAACATTCTTTGGCATTGCCTTTCTTTGGGATTGGAATGAAAACACCTTTTCCAGTGCTGTGGCCACTTCTGAGTTTTCCAAATTTGCTGGCATATTGAGTGCATATCACATTTATAATTGCATCAAAAAGAATAAAATACTTAGGAATAAATTTAACCAAGGAAGTGAAAGAGTCACCTTTCCAGTTTCTTCTTTTGCCAACCCCACCCCTGCCAGCCCTCTCACATAAACTCAACATTTAAGAAAGTACTTTCCAACCCATCAGCTTAGTATGCTTCTTTAGGTCACCTTAACTTCTCATAAACTCTTTTCTCTGTCTGGAATATCCCTTTACCCTCTCCTCTGCCTGGCCAACTCCTATTCATCCTTCAAAGCCCATCTCAGAAAATATGTTTGTGTAGCCCTCCTGATGTCCTTGAGCAGTGATAATTAATTTCTCTACTCCACTTCTACAGCACATGATAGCATGTGGTTATATTACATGGATACAATTCATTCGGCTGTATACGGTAGCAGCCAGTACTGGGCTGAGTTTTCTGAGGCCTGGGCCACGTCTGTTTTATCTTGGTATCACTATCAGTTGGATCAAGGACAGAGCTGGAACCAGGACCTAAGCTTCTAAATCCAGTACTCTATTCATTTTGTCATTCTGCTAGAGTCTGCCTCACTTCTAGGCTTTATTAGCTGGATTCCTGGAGGCCTGTAACAAGTATAAGCAAAAGAGAATTTGGAATCAGGATATGTTTTCTTAAACTTTATTTTCAGCCTCTGATTTGGAGTCCATGAAATTTGGGTTTTGTCTTATTTCTGTTATAAGTAGCTCATCTTGGGAAAATGACTCAATCTTTCTAGCTTGCCAAAACTTAAAGTTTTCCCATAAGTTAAATAGATCTAAAGAAACTTCCCCAAGTCTTTTCCATAGGGATGTTATAAATATTAGCCAAACACTTAACAAGCATCTAATAAAGCCTTATTGTGTAAAACCCAGAGTGAAATTTTATCCAAGGGGGAAAAAGAGGAAAAGTCACTGTCCCTGCTCTAAGTAATTTGCAATCTAATAGATAAGAAAAAAGTGTATTCCCTTCTGACAGGGACAAAATACAGAATGTGTTATGTGTTATGAGAGAAGTACAAGTCATGAGCTACAGAAGCATGGAGAAAGGAATTATATATTAAATCGTGTCCAACTCTTTGAGATCCCATGGACTGTAGTCCACCATGGGATTCTCCAGGCAAGAACACTGGAGTGGGCTGCCATTTCCTTCTCCAATAAATATACAAGTGCTGTTTAAATGTACCTTTATTATACACTAGAAACTGAGATTTTTGAAACTTCTAAGTTATGTTAAAATATTTTATAATAAGAGTCTGTATAAGTACATGAGATACTTTATTAATAGGAGGCCTGGAGAATTCTGAAGGATATTGTATGCTTCCTTAAGAATGCCAAGGGGGAAGAGTATCCATAAAACTTATTAGTTCCACAGTAACAAGCCTCTGGGCTGAGCATTCAGGAGACTGAACGTTATGGAGCAAGCCATCTTCAGGGAGATCAGAGACACCTCTGATCTCCCTGAAGCATTAGGCAAAGAGGCCAGGAATCCTGGCCCACAGAGACCAGCTGTGGTCCTCAGCACCATCCATATCTGTTTGGGCCACAGTCATGGGCTCTAGAGTAAAACATCTTCCCTAGGTGCAACCTACAGGATGCTAGGAATTATATAGAAAAAAAAGCCCAATTTTGGGAAACTTCTACCCACACAAATTAAATTCTTCTATATTGTAGAACTTCTTGGATTCTTTAACATATTAAAGTCCGTTAGAACTTTTAAAGAGGAAAATAAATGTAGCAGTATTTCCCCAATTTAATAGACTACGAAAACTTACATTTTACAAAGCATTTCATGAAACTGTGTCACACAGATTATTTTGGAAAATGCTCAAGAAAAGAAGGAATCTGAAACTTACCAGTCACTTTTTACATAAGTTTGCATATTTATTGTAAGCAGGTAAGCATTTGATAGGGAAGTTTGCAGACAATGTACCCTCCCTACTTGTACCTTACTGATTCACTGGAGCAAAAAGATAAAGGGCTAACAGAATGAATGACTTATTTTAAAATCCTGTTGTCTTCTCTGGCTTAATGATATTTTTCCTTCTTACAAATGCAAAAACTGATTAAAAAAAATAATGGACTAATCTTTCTGATCAAACTGTATTGCTGGGATCCAGGCTGATTTAAAACAAATTAAAAATAAAACACACACACACACACAGTTCTCAGAGTATACTTCTTAGGGGGAGATATCTGCTTTGAAACTCCTCTGTGAATTTACAAGGAGCAAGGATCTGAAACAGGAATGTCAACTAGAATTCTTTGGGGCCCTGGTTCTTATCTTTTCTGTTGAATTCTCACTTACCTGGAAGAACTGAACAAAATGCAGGTGAGAATGTTCATTTGGATCCATTCATAAAGGATGTGTGAGACATCTGACCATCTCCCCACTCAGCCGACATATATAGAGAACTGTGACTCAACATGGTTCCAGAGGGAAAAAAAAAGATGGTCTTTCCCATATAAGAAGATAAGTCGATATACAAGGGGACAGTCTCCTCGTGGTTTTAAGTTTCGATTTCTGCCTCTGATTCCTCCCCACATCAGAGACAGTCAGTTTCTCATAAAAATAATTTTTTTAATTGTGCTTCTGATATTTTTTTAATACCTACATTCTTTTTTTCTCTTCCTTGCACTGGATCTCCCTTGCTGCAGTGCAGACTTCTCCGGTTGTGGAATCTTAGTCCCTTGCATTGGAAGGTAGACTCTTAACTTCTGGACCACCAGGGAAGGCCCCTGCTGACACTTTTATGACATTTACCGCCATTTTTGCAAACCATCTTCCTTCCAGTTGTTCACACTGCTGACCACCTGCCCTGTCCTCCCTTTCTCAATCTTTCCTCACAATTTTGACCTGAATGAGAATCTCAGATCCCCAGTGACGGCTCTTTCTTCCCTTCCCATGAAATGAACAGTCTCCCTGGTCCTGCCGCTGCTCCCGCTCCCACCTGCCGCCCCTGCTGGCTGTGGGAGACCCCTTTCTGTGCCCCTTTGAGGACTCTCCCCTCCCTAATGGGGAGCCTCAGGCTGAAGGCCCCGCCTTCCCACTCACACACAGCAGCAGTCAGTCAGTCCTGCGTGTGCCCGCGGGTTGGCAGAGAGCCTGTGAACGGGTGCTCTGTTGCCCTCTTCCACTCCCAGCTGCGGCACCTTTATCTCCAGGGTGAATGGTGGAATACAGGAAATAGTCTCCAAAGAAATCAAGCCAATCTGCCTAGAAGGGCTTGGAGTTCCCAGAGTGGAAGTTGACGCCCGAGAATAAGGCCCTCCTTGTTTTGGCACCCAGTTGGAGAATGGGTTCAAATTTCTGAGAGAAAGGACTTGAACCTAGGTGTCCACAGCTCAGAATACACCCCGAAGGGAAGCCCGCCCTATGTCTTGCCCTGCACACCTGCCCAGGCAGGTAGTCAGGATTCTCAGGACAGAGAAAGGCCAGAAATAGCATTAGAAACCCAGGCGAGCCATTTATATTAATAAACTGAACATTTTCATTCTTAAAAATGAATCAACAACTAAGGATCAATAGGCACTGAGTGAAATAAGCAGCGGAAAAAGGAAGTGAAGATATCTGCTGGTATGAAGATGTCTAAGTCAGCATTTTCTTCTTCCTCCTTGAAATCATCCAAAAGCATAAAGAAATTTTTTTTAATCTCAACAAATGACATTTTTAGTGAAAATAATAGCAACAATAATAACAATAGCTAACAATTATATAGCAGTTATTATGTTTCAGGTACTGTTTGTAAAACTTTTTGCACACAATAACTCATTTAACTCCACTAAACCACAGATATAACTACTATACCCATTTTTTTTCTGATGAAGTTATTGAGGCACAGGATATTAAATAATCTGCAGAATGTCATGGAGATAACAAATTGAGAACTAAGAATAGAGTTAAAAAGCAATTTGATTATAGAGTTCACAGCCTTAACCTCTGTACACTGTTACTACCTTCTACATCAGATAGAATATGCACATACTGAAGAATGGATCAGGTATGGTCAAAGCAGTTTAAATCAAGCAGAAGGCAAAAAATGAAGGAAAGAAATACAGAGAATGAGGAGACAGCACAATAGTAGTATATTTTAGAAAGTACTGGCAAGAGTACACTTAGGGACACCAAGGCATGTACTGAAATGCAAAATATATCTATAATTTGCAACAATTAGTATGGGTGCTAAGGTAAACCAGTCTGATGGTGGAAGTTCTCTATCTTCTTGGTTCAGAGATGCAGAGGAGGTAAGCTAGAAAAAATGCAAGTAAATATACCACCACCTTCTGCCCTCCTTTATGGTAGAATACGGCACATCCAAGCCGTGATTTCAGCGAGGAATCTGTCTCTGCGGCATCAGGGAAGACTTCAGGTGGAGATAAACAGCGAGTCTTGGTGACTCACCTACATGCATCCCACCCGCCCCACCCACAGAGACCTAATGTTGGCTTTAGAAAAATGCAGCTTATTAAAGGACAAAAATGGGAACTTAACAAAGCACTGAAACAAAGATATCCAAAATAAGAGCAACAAAACTTGATAATAAATTAACAATATTTAAAAAAAATTATTGCTATGAAAGTTATGAATAAGCATTTCTCAGGAAATTAAATGTAATTAATTGAAGCAGTTGCCTGTATGAAGCATGATTACAAAGTAAAAGTGTGAAAACGGGGAGAAAAAGGAATAGGGCAACAGGAACACATAAAATAAGAGCTGGCTCATTCAAGAGAAAAATATTAAGTTGAACTATATGAAACTTTTGTGCATTACAAAATGGTCAAATCTTGGTTATTGCGTATGATTAACCTAATTGAAGGAAAAGTACAAAATAAAACCAAACCATCATAAAAATAAAAATTAAATTTGAAAAAGCACCAGAAATTATCTAGATTGTAAAAAAATAAGGAATAAAGCATATTAATAAGAAAAATAAATAAAATGGAAGTAAAAAGTCAGTAAGAAATAAAGAGAAAAAAAAGATATATGCAAGAGAGACACAAAGGAAATCCAACATAATTGCTGACCCAAAGAAGGAAACCAAAAACAAATAACAGACAAACATCTAAAGTTATAATGTGACTGAAACTCTTCTGAAATAGAGAAAAAAAGGACAAATATAATAGCCAGAGAAAAGTGACCAAGAGCAGTCAAAACTGAGTCATTGCAGTAAAGTTGCAGACTTTAACTAGTAAACTCCTTTAGTCAGTAAAATAAAAAGATATGTCATTTTTCAGTGGGTTACAAGTAAGGATAACTCCACATTTCAATGCCAGATGAGACTGAAGACAGAGAGAAATAGAGGCAGGCATGAAAGTGGTGGCATGTTTATTTGCTTAATAACTGTGACTACTCACCATGAGATCTAGCCTAGTTTTCTCACTAATAAGGAATAAAGGGTGCCCATTGAAATAAAACACAAAGTCAAATTGAAAAAAAAAAAAGTAGTGCCCACAAATAATAGAGCAACACTTACATGATATTCAGGAAAATAATGTGTGACTCAAAGGTTTGAGATCCAGCTAGACTAACTGTTTAGTTATAGGAAAGCAATTTTGAGCATGCAAGCATTCAAGGAGTATTATTTCAGTGAGCAGTTCTTGAGGAAGCTACTAGAAGTGAACTTTGGCCAAGCAAGTGATAACTATGGACAGTACAGAAAAATAGTATTCTTTGAGAATTAATTATATTTGCCTATTATGGGATGTCATCTAGGTGATTTTGCTGCAGAAGACTGCAAATCTGTCATGCAACCAGACAGATTTCTCTCTTTTCCTTTCTCATCTTGCATGCGTTAATGAAGGACGCTGCCATGTTAGACAGAGGCTCATGGGGGACGGAACAGAAGGCAGCCTCTAACCAAAGTTAGTAAGAAGCTGAGCGCCTCAGTCTGACAGCCCACAAATAACTCATTTCTATCAGTAACCATCTGAGCTTGGAAGCAGATCCATCCCCAGTCGAGCCTTGCAATGTGACTGAAGCCCTGATGGACACCTTGACTGCAGCCTGATGAAAGACCCTGACACACAGCAAGCTGAGTTGTCCTAGATGCCTGCCTGACCCACAAAACTGGTGAACAGCAAACGTGTGGGGTTTTCTTTAATTTTGCTTTTATACTCTTAAAAGATTTACTTTACTCCCCATACTCCTGTCATTTTTTAGATTCTGCAATCCCATTTTTCATTTCAATTCAGAGATGCGGTTGCAGAGAACTAAGATGCATAGTGGAGGGAGCAGTGGCATAGAATTAGGAGACTTCAAATCTGTTCTCAACTTAACATATTGTATAGGAATATATCAGCCAGTTCAGGTCAGTTCAGTTCAGTCACTCAGTCGTGTCCGACTCTTTGTGACTCCATGAACTGCAGCACACCAGGCCTCCCTGTCCATCACCAACTCCCAGAGTCCACCCAAACCCATGTTCATTGAGTCAGTGACGCCATCCAACCATCTCATCCTCTATTGTCCCCTTCTCCTCCTGCCCTCAATCTTTCCCAGCATCAGGGTCTTTTCAAATGAATCAGCTCTTCGCATCAGGTGGCCAAAGTATTGGAGTTTCAGCTTCAACATCAGTCCTTCCAATGAACACTCAGGACTGATCTCCTTTAGGATGGACTGGCAGATTCACTAAGACTACTTTTTAGGTTCAGCTTCCTCATCTGTATAAATGTAGGACTGGCCTAGATCATATCTACTGCTGCTGCTGCTAAGTTGCTTCAGTCATGTCCGACTCTGTGCAACCCCATGGATGGCAGCCCACCAGGTTCCCCCATCCCTGGGATTCTCCAGGCAAGAACACTAGAGTGGGTTGCCATTTTCTTCTCCAATGCATGAAAGTGAAAAGTGAAAGTGAAGTCGCTCAGTCGTGGCCAACTATTGGCGACCCCATGGACTGCAGCCTACCAGGCTCCTCCTCCGTCCATGGGATTTTCCAGGCAAGAGTACTGGAGTGGGTCGCCATTGCCTTCTCCAGACAATATCTAGTATTCCTTCAAGTCCAAATTTTCTATTTATATTAGATCCTAAACAAAGTAAGCATCTGGTGTTTAAACTGCTAAGTGTGTGACAATTAGTTATGCAGCCCTAGATCATAAATACGTTGGCACCAGACTTCCATTAAACATAGGAAAAGTTTTTGTATATTTTGTATATTTACAGTGAAATAAATATAGTCAATTAAATAAAGTCAAATAATTTCAAACATTATTTCAGAAAATAATTTTCAAAAATTTGCCTCCTACACATAACTTCTTTAAAAAATATATACCTGAGAATGTATTTGGGCAAAATGAAAGGGGGACTAAGAAAAATAGGATATCCAAGAAATATAGTGAAATGTAATTTTTAGAAATTAATTGAGCTGAATGAGTTTAGTGATAGAAGGCCAAAGGAACAACAATTTATCCAAAACTGCCTCAGGCTACTAAAGCCCCCAAAACTTTACTAAGATGGCAGTTTCTTATAATTTTATAGGAGTTTCCCCCCCCATCTTTCTGACACACAGATGTCTTAACCAGGAGTCAAATGTCTTAACTAGCGTAGGCTTAGGTCTTATCAGCTTCAAGGTCTTTAGCATAATATTTTTAATATGGTATATTGTGAGATGGGGAGCCAGAGAAGTTGCCTGCTGATTAAATCTTACATGGCTGATGGAAGTCTGGGGTTTTAGAAGTTCTACTAACCCTGCCAGATAAAAGCAAACTATTCTGATATTGGAGGTGGATGGAGAAAAATGTTTTTACTGTACCAGTAGCTTTATTCCTGGTTTCAGGGCCTAAAGAGATTTGCTTCGATGAGGAGGCAAGATCTAGAACATCATCCACTTTTAAAGCCAACTAATGAAGCTTATCATAATCCAGTGGCAGGTGTGATGGAAATTCTCCCTCTGGCATTTAACATGTACCCGTTTCTGTGATTCTCTTAAGGTTATCATTTTTGATTTACTATTTTGGTAAATAGAAAAAGAGCCTGGGAGACTTCCCTGGCGATCCAGTAGTTGGGAATCCACTTTCCATTGCAGCGGACGGAGGTTTGATCCCTGGTCAGAGAACTAAGATCCCGTATGCCACGGGGCTCCTGAACCCACAGGCCATAACAGTAGAGCCCACGCACTCTGGAGCCCATGAGCCACAACCAGAAAAGAAGCACCGCGTGCCGCAGCAAAGATCCAGCGTGCCACCACCAACACTCAACACAGCCAAATAAGTAAATTTTTTAAAATGAGAAAGAAAAGAGCCTGAGGCTTCTGCTTAGCTTTCCCTACTAAGTTGGCACTTATCCTATAAGTGTGTGTGTGTGTTTAGTCGCATCCAACTCTTTGCGACCACACGGGCTCCTCTGTCCGTGGGATTTTCCAGGCAAGAATCGTGGAGCAGGTTACCATTTCCTCCTCCAGGAAATCTTCCTGACCCAGGGATCAAACCCACGTGTCCTGCATCTCCTTCACTGCAGACAGATTCTTTTCCACTGAGCCACCAGGAAAGCCCCTATCCTATATGTCAGGGAGGTAGTATAGGTTTCTGAGAACATGCATGTCAACTGTATATACTAGAGATATACCAAGGATCCAAGGCTCCTCTGAACGCTTCCAGACTCTGAAGAGGCCTCACTCCACAGATCAGAGAGCCTGACTTCCCAAACAGCTGCAGAAGGATCCAACCCGGAAATGCAAGGAGGTAAATTCTCCATGGAACAGGCCAAGGGAGACAGGAGACAGGAGATAAATTTTCTCTCCAGTCCTGCCTTGGATAGCCTGTCCCAAGGAGTAGTTATTGTACGTGACCTTCCTGAAGGATCCTGTGTCTGAGTCACGACTCTCTTAGCAGTGAGCTGTGAGGCAGTGGTTAGCACCGAACTGCACCACAGTTTCTTCATTTGCCATCTTGCCCTGCCCTGCTATCCTTCATTCCTACTACCCTTGGGTTTTACTTCCCAGAAAAGTCCTGTTTAAGTGTCTTTTCTAGGGATTCTGATCTCGGACACTTGGGAACAGTTGCTTTGGTAAGTGGTAGGTCTTTGGAGGCAGACTAAGACAAAGGTGTACAGGAGGCTCTTGTAATATTATTGCAAGCCAGGCTTCCTCCAGTCACCGGGTTCTGGACCTGTAAACTGACTGAGAGAAGGGAATAGAAGAAGGTAAGTGGAAATAAGGTTATTTCTCTTTTTCTTTTTTGGCCACATGGTTTGCAGGATCTTAGCTCCCAAACCAGGGATCGAACTCTTGTCCCCTACAGTGGAAGTGCAGGATCTTGACCACTGGACTGGATTACCAGGGAGTCCTAGGCTATTTCTTAAATACTGTCAAAATTGAGAATCAAAACTCTAAAGTATAAGCACATTAATCAGATTATGGAGGAAACCAGGTAGAATCAATGGAAATGAGAAGAACCAGCACTAAAGGAAGGGGGAGGGAATTTTGCTTTTCATTTCCTCTGTTCTGTTTTGGTCGAGAGAGGCACCATGAACCCTACAAATGATCACAGGCCCCACAGACAATGGTCCTTGTAAGATTCAGTCTGAGCCCTCGGGCAAGACCCAAGCAAGGGGACAGAACTCAGGACACCCTGGGTGGGTAGAGGCTGAGTGATGGAGGGACAAGTGCACCTGGAGCACCAACGAGGGTCAACACCTTGCCTGCTGGTCTCAACCTGCCCTGGAGCTGAGGGAGACACTATTCCTGTTGAGGGTGGAGAAGACCATGTCAAATCAGGGGGAGGCCTGACTGGTTGGGTTTCTTATCCTGGGATGACAACCTGCCACCTCTGGACATAGCTGCCTGGTTTGGGCCACTTTGAGGCTGAGGTCAACAGCCTCAAACTTCTGTCCCCAAACTACATGGTTTTACTCTACACAGTTACTAAAAATACTAGTTGAAAATCGGGAATTTAATTCACACAGTTATTCATTTCTTGAAGATGAAGCTTGCCCAGAGATGGCCCTCTATGGGTACTGACCTGGCTGCTTTAGCCTTGTCTACAGAACTTGCTCAAACTACTGCCCCTCAAGCCCTGCCTCCTAGCCTTCTGAAGTCTGCAGTTGGAGACTGATAATCTGTATTTTTAATAAATCCCTCAGTAATTATGTGCAGCCAGATCTGGGAATTCTTGATATGAACACACAGTCTTTAAGTTGCTTAAAACCAACTACGAAAGAGAACAGAAGTCAGACATGCAGCCTGTCCACAATGGAGCGAATTAACTTCTGGGCTTAGTGTGGTCTAGAGGCTGTTCTGATGTGCGTGTGTGAGAGAGAGAGACAGAAAAGAGGAGGCTGCCCTCTCACTCCTGTTTTACTCCTAATAGAAATTTTGTGATACGTGTGGATATGAAAGGAATAGAGAAAGCAGAATCTGTCTCGTGATGTCACCTATCAAACGGTATTAAAACAAACAGATGGCTTAACCATACAGGAACTTTAGGTCATATGAAAAGCTATAACCTTGGGCATCTCTTTTAAATCCTGGCCTCAGTTCCCAGGACTCAGCTTATGACTCCTTTGCTCTGGTTCTGTGGGTGCAAAGATCATCCAGTTGCTGTAATGAAGTCAATATCTTACCCTACGTGCAGGCATGTTCGCATGCTCAGTCACTGAGTCGTGTCCAACTCTTTGCGACCCCATGGACTGCAGACCACCAGGCTCCTCTGTTCATGGAATTTTCCAAGCAGATTAACTGAAGTGGGCTGCCATTTCCTTCTCCAACCCTATGTAGCTGTACATAATTACAAATAACTGTAATGATATATATATATACAATTTTTTATACAGATTGTATTTTTATTTACTGATCTCACTAAAATTCCTTAGACAATGTACTGAAATTACTGGGTATATGATTCTTTGTATAAAAGAATTTTAGAAGCATTTCCAACATCCATGGTTTTCAGTCCTTATAATAGTTTCTGGTTAATTGAAAAATAATTGTATCCATTCATGATTATCAGATCATACTCTGCTCAGAAAGGTGTGAAAATATGAAGTTGAGAAATGTACTCAGTTGGAAAAAAGAAGATTGTTTAAGTTTTAAATCAGGTTTTCTCTTTCTTTCCGCTTCTTCCCTAAGAAGAGAATTTCACAGAGAAAGGGGAGCAGGAATTACCTCTCGGCAAGCTGAAGTTTCAGTTCAGTTCAGTCGTTCAGTCGTGTCCAACTCTTTGTGACCCCATGAACCATAGCATGCCAGGCCTCCCTGTCCATCACCAACTCCTGGAGTTTACGCAAACTCATGTCCATTGAGTCAGTGATGCCATCCAGCCATCTCATCCTCTGTCCTCGTGCTCTCAATCTTTCCCAGCATCAGGGTCTATTCAAATGAGTCAGCTCTTCTCATCAGGTGGCCAAAGTACTGGAATTTCAGCTTCAACATCAGTCCTTCCAATGAATACCCAGGACTGATGGTAGACAGTCTTACTGACGTGGGCTGTTGCAAGATGACTCAGATTCTGAGTAGTAGGAAAGTGAAGGCAGTTCACTGGAGGAAGTCTAGATTTTAATCCAACCAGGAGCATTGTTGGGGTTCAAGTCAAAGGTTCATAATAATTTGGGAGACCAGCTTTTCATCTGTATGGTTAAAATAAGAATTACAATGAAGTTATTGATAGCAGTCTAAGATGCTGGATGCTTTATTCAAAATGTGCACTTTAGACTCTGCTCTTTGATGAATGTCCTTCACTGTTTTAATAAGCTGTTCTATTAAGTTGTCTCAAAAAGAATTGCAAATGGGTAGGAAAAGATGCTGATGTCTTTCCTAGCTGTGTCTACAGGACAGGATGATAAAAATACATCAGTCACCTGATGGCCACCCATTGTGGATGAAGAGAGACCCCCCCTAAAAGGGAAGGCCAGCCTGTTGAAAGCTGGCCTTGCAATCCTGATCCCATAAGTCCTTGTAATAGGAAACTATCACACTGAGAACATCAAGAAAAAGGGACATAAAACCCTCTTTTTGCAATGGGCTCCTCACGGCTCTCCGTAGAGAGCCTTTCCTATGTCCACCTCCTGAAACTCCTTCAGAGCAGTGAGAGTCAGACCAGCACTTCCTTCTCCATGTCTCCAGTGTCAAGCTCTGTCACTGGGTTGGGTTGGTTTCTGTCTCTCCGCCCCTCCTGCAGGGAAGGCGCAGGTATGGCACCTCCTCCACTCCTACATTTTCAAATCTTATTTCAGTGCTGGCATCAGGAAGGAATAGCTATCATCTCTCACGCCCAGGATGTTTCAAAGTTACTACTCCCCCCTCTGCTTCCTGTCGAACTACACCACTAGCCTCCTTCTAGCTCATACCCATCTTTCCAGATTCATCCCAGGTGTCACTACTCAGTAACACATATTTCTTGAGCACCTCCTATGTAGGAACTCTGTCAGACATTAGGAATATAGAAGGGAGTGAGTCAGACAAATCCACAGGCTCGCAGAATGGAATATGCCTTCAGGAAACAGTGGGGTCACCTCTTCTCAGACCCCTGATTTGGGTCAGCTGCCCTGACTCTGGGCTCCCTTGGCACTCTCTGAGCATCTATTAGGTCTTTCTCATAGTGGACATCAGTGTCTGCCTCCCCACCAGTTTGTGGGAGTTTTAGGAGGTGGAACTTGCCTTGTTGTCTTTGTTGCCCTACTAGTAGCTGGAATGCAGTAGGTGCTCAATAAATGCTTGTTGAACACGAACATAGGAATGTTAAATAAAATGGTGCAGAACACAACTGGTTGTCTCCCTAGCATCCAGTCCCTTCATCTTTCCTCCTTTCTAACTAAATAAAACAATTAGTACAATTCAGTTGGACCATAAAGAAGACTGAGTGCCTAAGAATTGATGCTTTTGAACTGTGGTGTTGGAGAAGGCTCTCGAGAGTCCCTTGGACTGCAAGGAGATCCAGCCAGTCCATCCTAAAGGAGATCAGTCCTGGGTGTTCATTGGAAGGACTGATGCTGAAGCTGAAGCTCCAATACTTTGGCCACCTGACGTGAAGAGCCAACTCATTAGAAAAGACCCTGATGCTGGGAAAGACTGGCTGAGAAGAAGGGGATGGCAGAGGACAAGCTGGTTGGATGGCATCACTGACTCAATGGACGTGAGTTTGATCAAACTCCGGGAGATAGTGAAGGGCAGGGAGGCCTGGCAGGCTACAGTCCATGGGGTCACAAAGAGTCAGACAGGACTGGGTGACTGAACAAGAGCAGTTCAGGAAATCCATCCTTCTCCCTGTGATCATGGGTTGCCCTAATCCACAGTCATCCAGATGATACAAAGCTTGTATCAGGACTAGGGTGCTACAGGAAACAAAGCCTACATTTAGGCTAAATGGAAGAAGGGGAAGTGGAGAGCAGGGATGGCCGGCATCCCTAGCAGGCAAGTTAGTGACTCCTGATAGTAATACATGTACATTGTCACTCGGGCTTCCCTGGTAGCTCAGCTGGTAAAGAATCTGCCTGCAATGCAGGAGACCCCGGTTCGATTCCTGGGTTGGGAAGATCCCCTGGAGAAGGGGTAGGCTACCCACTCCAGTATTCTTGGGCTTCCCTAGTGGCTCAGATGGTAAAGAATCCACCTGCAATGGGGGAGACCTGGGTTCAATCCCTGGGCTGGGAAGATGCCCTGCAGAAGGGAAAGGCTACCCACTCCAGTATTCTGGCCTGGAGAATTCCATGGACTGTACAGTCCATGGGGTCGCTAAGAGTCGGACACGACTGAGCAACTTTCACTTTCACCTGTAGAACCTCAGGACACCAGCCACACACTTACAGAGACTATGATATTAGGGAAACACTAAAGGAAATCCAGAATATAGGCATCTTTCATGTCTTGCAGCCTTCAGTAAGGTTATACACAAATGAGACCAGCTCAGACTAGAGGTGACCTATCTGAAAATGGTAGACAGCTTTGCTTAAGAGAGGTGCTTTCTGTCTGTCTGTTTGTCTATCTGTTCTCCAAGATCTAAATGGATTGACTAAGAGTCCAATAACTTGATGCCTTTCAGTATTGAAAAAAGCAGAATTCTCCAGTCTTAGATAAAATCAGTGGGAGCAGAGGCAAAGAGGCAGGAGATGGAGCAGGAGATAAGATTGAGCCCGACTATAATCGGGACCCCCAGGCCTCTGCCAGCACCTTCTGTTCAGCATTCTCCACCAGACAAAGGAGACACTCATGCTCATTGTGAAGACGCTGGCTGGGAAAAATCAGATTATGAGTGGTATCTCCCCGCCAAGCTATTGTTTCAAATTGCCTCAAGGCAGAGGCCACTGAATGGAGGGCCAGGGTGATGGACAGAACCCAGAGGCCAGATGGGCAGTAGGAGTTCTCAGACTCAAGGACTATGACAAGATCTTTGCCCCGTGGAATTGACTGGGTACAAATCAATTAGAAGCCAACCACCACAATGGAAGAGGATATTAAAAAGAATGTATATCTATGCATTACTGAGTCACTTTGTTGTACAGCAGAAATGAACCAACTATACTTCAATTCAAAAAAAAAAAAGATTAGAAGCCAGCCTAGCTTTTAAAAGAAATATATTATTGGTTGTTTAACATACGAAGCAATGCCCAGGCCCTAAACATACACCAACACGAAGGGAGCTGCTAAGTTTCTGTAGCCCCTTGAAAGGGGATTCTTCTCTGAGCCCTTCTCAGATTTGGCTTTGGAGGACAAAGGACAGTGATGATTCTCCACAGTGCCGGTCCAGGGGCTCCCCAACCCCACTGGGTCATCTCCGCGGCCAGGGCACAAGGGCCACGATTCCTGCTCAGTGGTCCAGTGACCACTGTTTCCCATTCTTCTCCGAATGAGGCTTTCCAGACTCTGAGTTTTATGCTCATTTGCTTTTTTTTTTTTTTTTTTGGCATATCCTGATGTCCTTGCTAAGCCCCTCAGGGCAGGGCCTTGGGTCTGTTCCAGGACTAGAACCCCAGGGAAAGTGAAAGCAGGCCAGCAAATACCCAGTCCCCCATCTGGGTCACTTGTCCTTGAGTCTTCCTGCCCCTTCAGGAAAGTCTCCAGCCCCAAGGTCAGTGCCTCCTGCTGGCGGAAGATTCATCCTGATAAAGACTTGAGTCCTGATAAGCTTCCTTCCTCTGCTTGGTCATGTCCAGCTCTTTGCGACCTCATGGACTGTAGCCTGCCAGGCTCCTCTGTCCGTGGAATTTTCCAGGCAAGAATACTGGAGTGGGTTGCTATTTCCTACTCCAGGGAATCTTCCCCACCCAGGGATCGAACACACACCTCCTGCACTGCAGGCGAATTCTTTACCACTGTGCCACCTGGGAAGCCCCCAGTGAGCACACATAGTCCTGATAAGCCTCCTTCCTCACACCTCTGATGAAACAGCCCTGAAAAATCCCTTCCCATGTGTGTTTCCCATACCCCAGCCACCTCCCAGATACACTAAATACTCGCATCAGCTAAATACTACAAGAAAACACAATTTGTTCCCTGGATCCTTTCCATCATTAGAACAGAGAGTAATTTAAACTGGGCTCCTGGGTCAGCCGCAGTGTTTCGCCGGTACTTCGGAGGCAGAGGCACTTCTCCGAGGCTGTGATTTCAACTAAAAGGAAGTATATCCTTGAAAACCTGACTACCCAGATAGCAGCAGAAGTTTCTAAAAGATGAAATCTAATAGAAAATCCTGCTTGAAATATTTATGAAATTGTTTTAAGGGCACTTAGCAACCCACTGAGGGGTCCCTTTGCACAAATGCATACTATACGATTGCAAAGAGGCCTCTTTACTGGGACCCCAAGGTCTCACAAGAGGAGTTTGCTTCAGACAGGAAAGAAAAGCAGGAGATAAGAGGACCGCACATATGCTCAAGTATTTGCATTTGGAGGTTTGCATTAAAAAGAGAATCTCTTCATACCATCCTGATTGGGGACTTTCAGTTAAAGCTGAGTCCTCTAGTTTTCACTTGGCCCAGCAGAGCAGAGGGTGGGGTGCCTTGGCGGGTCGGGGGTGGGGGGGAGGGGGGAGGGTGGTTGCCAGGGGTATGTATCTGAGCCAAGGAGGTTTCCACTGGTTGTGCTGACTCGAGGAGGTGAAGGTGAGATGGCATGTTCCCTGGAGTTTGCAGACTTGGTTTATAAGGAAAGGGAATGGGCACTTCTCAGAGTGGGGGGTCCTCTCCAGGGAGAGAAAAGGGGTCCCCCCACACTCCCTCTTACTTTTCTGAAAAATAAAGCAATCCAGGAGGAGTCAGCAGAATAATAAAGAAAGCAGCAACCGGGAGCTCCTGGCCTTTCACAAAACAGAAAGCCCTTTTAGTGACCCCATCAGTGGCTGACATTTTGAAGGCCCGCTCTCTACTCCTCACGAGGTGAAGGGTTTTCAACCGTATTATTTCACTTATTCATTTATCTCTCCCTCTCCCAACCAAACCATGAGATAGACACTCTATTTTTATTCCCATTTTCTAGCTGCGAAAACTGAGGCTCATGGAGATTGAGAAAATTCATGAAATGATAGCTGGCAACAGGTAGAGCCCAAATTGCAATTCACATGTGCTCAACTTCAAAGTGCAGGCTCTAAACCACTGGGGCAGACAGTTAGCCCTTCAAAGGAGAATGAGACCCCCTACTACCAACTCTTGGAGACGAAGAGAGACACTAGCTCGAATTGGTCAGCCAGTGAACTGGGTGGGCATACTACAGGCAGGGTGTCCCCAGACAAGCGGCTCTCTGTCCAGCGACTGATGAGATGGCACCGTCCCCAGGGAAGTGGGAGGGCCCGTGGGCATCTTGCTCTCGGCTCCCTCCCTCCCAGAAAGTCCGCTGGCTTCGCTGCTATCAGGAAAGTGGTTGGCTAGAGAGAAGTAGGTGTCAGTTGGTCAGCAAACCAACAAATAGAAGATTCCTTTCCTGAGCATTGTCCTGAACACTCTGGGAAGAAACAAAAGGGAAGAAACAGAAGCCTTCAGGGACCTTGCTGTCTGGTTGGAGAGACAAGATAAACACGCAGAGTGAGCCATGCAAAGGCCTTTCACAGCAACACACAGACCAGAGCCTTTCCAACCAGCGAAAGGGAAACGCAGGAAGCGCAGAGCCCAAGGCACACCAGTATGTGTGCCGCGGAGGCGGGCAGGGGAAAGAGGGTGGGAGGCAGGGGGATGCCTGAGAAGATTTCTTGCAGGATGGGGGCCTGGCAACGGTGAACTGGAGCAGCGGAGGGAAAACCTTTGGGAGAGTCTAACTGTGATCACGGGCTTCCCTGGTGACTCAGATGGTAAAGAATTCACCTGCAATGCAGGAGACATGGGTTCGATTCCTGGGTCAGGAATGCCATCCCCTGGAGAGGGGAAGGGCAACCCACTCCAGTATTTCTGCCTAGAGAATCCCATGGACAGAGGAGCCTGGCAGGCTACCGTCCATGGGGTCACAAAGAGCTGGACATGGTGACTATATAATAACAGCGAACCGGACTCACACTCCATAAGACTGCTTCCTGCCCCTGGACCACACAGCAAGGGGAGGGACCTCAAAGGCTCCAGCTGGGAAACCTGACGCTACCTACCTCCTCAGCAAGCCCCTCCCCAGCCCTTGGCTGGCTGAACCCCTTTGTTCCCCATGTCTCCTGTCCCCAGGCTTTTGCAAACCACCTCATGGCAGGAATCTTTTGCCTCCTCAGAGCCCTGCACGCTTTGTCCCCAAACCCGTCTTTTGTCTTTTCTCATACCTGTTCGGTTATGTTGACTGATGAGAGAATTCAAATTGTAATCTGAGGATTCTTGAAGTCTTTGAAACTCAAAGAATGAATGAATCCATAAAAATACTCGGGGGAAGGGACTGGTTATTAACAACAGAATTTCATGCCACTGATAGCCACCTACCCTGACTAGGTGTCACGTCATCCTCCATGTTGACTCTCCCTTGGAGGGAAAATACCCTATGAAAACCCCAAACTCCTTCTCCTGTAGGGCTAACAGGCTCCTGTCATCCAGGGGTTGGGGAGAGCTCCACCCTGGTGGTCACAGGAGGGGCCTCTGTGCAATGATTCCTAGAAACAGCTCTGGAGGCCACCTTGCCCAGTTTTTCTCCAAAGCTGTTGTACAGATGACCTTCACCAAATGACCTGAAGGTTGGTTTAGAATGCAGGCTCCTGGGCCTGGCTGTAGAGTCAGGGCACTAGAATCTATGGGATCTGGGATGTGAAGTGACTTTTCAACAGCTAGAGGGTTCAGAGAAGTTTAAGGAGCAGTTGGGATAGTTCTCTTAGGATAAGGGCATAGCACATTGTAGCAACCATCACCCGTCAGGACTGGCAACTCGCCTGCTTTCCAGAACACTTTGGAAACACAGACGGCTAAATCATTCCTTCCTACTTGCTCCTTATCTGAGGGAGGTAAAAGCAAAATGATTTACCTCTGGGCATGTTAGAAGCGCCTCTCGGGATGTTCCCAGCTGTGGACCCTGAAAGATCAGAGAGTCAGAAATAGTGCAAGGAGGGTGGGGACTGAGGAAGAGGCAGTTCCATGAGGGCAATAAAATGAAAGGAGAGATATGAGTGATATTTATGGCACCTGGGAGCCTGAGGACTCTCCCAAGTAGGATGCAGCCAAGACTCCCAGAAGTGACCTTGAGTGGAGCTTGGAGAGGGGGAAGTGGGAGGGGAGAGGATAGTCACACTGAGGCCGAGGAAGAGCTACTTCCTCTCTGACTGCGGCCTCCACATTCCACAGGGTAGCTTCCAAAAGGGTGGGAACTGGCCAAACCTTTCTTAGAAGCAACAAGAGTTTGCTTTCCCTGGGAGAAGCTGCAGAAAGGAGGAAGCTAATTAAATGAAAATTGAGGAAGCTCAGGGCTGCACACAGGCTGAGAATACTCTGGGAGTGGTCATCAATCATTATAAACCAGCGCTTACTCAGCATCTCCCCCCGCCCGCCGCCCCCACCAAGGGCACCTAGGACAGCTTCTGGGTATGACTGAGGCCACTGGTCACAGAAATTCCCTGGAGCCTGAGAACAGGAGTGAAATAGGAAGGAATCACAACTGAAGGACTCAGATGGTGATATTCTAGTGTGAACCAGCCCAAAACACCTCTATGAGAATTAACACTTCGTGACTTTATCATTCACTTATGAATAATCGTGGCTGTATTATGATCTTCTTTTTCACTTTTAGTTTTTTTCATATATTTACTTTCTTCATGCTTTGTCTCTCCTGCAAGACTGTCATGTCCTTGAAACCAGACTAAAAGGTCCCTCCATTGAATTTCTTTTTATCTTGCCATCACTCCAACCATCCATCTACCTACCACTGGCTGGTATTTTTCTCCATGCTCCTCACTGCTAGCAATGCAGAGGGCAATGGTGTTCAGTCCCTAACTTTACGGGTTCATGGTGTTGTATCATACATAAGTACATATACTTGGTATTGTACATAATCCAACAAAGTTTCAGTTGTTAAAAAGGAGGCATGAACACCATGGATCCTCAGAATAGATGGGGGTGGTAGCAGGAGAGGCTTAGGCCCTATAATAAAATAAACTTGAGTTTAAGATCCAGCTTCGTCACATAGCAGCAATGAGACCTTCTGGAGATACTTAAATCTCTCTGGAAGTGAAAGTCACTCAGTCGTGTCTGACTTTTTGCAACCCCATGGACTATACAGTCCATGGAATTCTCCAGGCCAGAATACTGCATTGGGTAGCCTTTCCCATCTCCAGGGAATCGTCCCAACCCAGGGATCGAACCCAGGTCTCCTGTATAGCAGGCGGAGTCTTTACCAGCTGAGCCACAAGGGAAGCCCTGAACCTCTCTAAAGCAGGGAAATAATAGAACTTCCTTCAGAGAGACACATTGAGACTTAAATGATTTAATGCATGTCACAAGCTCATTGTGGAGTCTAGCATACACAAGTGCTACAAATTTGTCACACACAAATGCACACACCCACACACAAAGGAAGCTCATGACACAGTGCCAAGACATTCACTTCTCTGATCCTCCTCATGAAATGATTTCACGAACAGCTATTTCCTCGGGGCCTTTTCAAATTCTCTGGGTGAAGTTCATCTGGGTGAGTGGCCAGGAATCCAAAAAGGGTGAGGATACCCAGAGTTTGCTTTTGAACTCCACTGACCTCAGTTTCCAACTCAGGAGTTCTTTCTCAGCTGGAACCAACAAGGAACTAAAGCCACCACGCACTCCCTCAAGCGTGCATGCAAAAGCTCCATGGCCACCAGAAAGGCTCTACAGAAAGGTGGGTTGAAACACATGCGTGCCTCCCAGAGGGCAATGCCATTAGGCTGATCTCACGTCTCTGTGTGGGATGGGGAAGCTGGGTAAATGGTTGATACTGGAGGGCTGGAGTGAACAGCTATGGCCCAAGATGGTAGACACTCCCCCATTTATTTTACTCCCCTTGAACACCAGCTCCTCCTCAGGGGCTGTGCTGAAGCCAGCCTTGCATGCGATCTCAGTGCAAATGGAAGAGATGCTGCGTGTCTTCTTACTTCTCCCAGTGGCAACACCTTCTCTCACCTGGTGAGGGATGTTCAGCGAAGGAGAAACTCTAGCGATAGGTTTGCAATTTAAAAAAAAAATCACTGGAGTATCCAAATGTTTTGTTCCCAATGTGCCATTAATGTGCTCTTTGTAAAGCAAAGAATTTAGGCAATGGATGGCAGCACACAAAAGCTGAGCTCAATCATTATTTTTCATTTATTTTTCAATTTAACAGACACTTTTGTGGCACATCCTATCTGCCAGACACTCTTCTAAATAATCTCTTACATTGGAATAGCATTTTAAAGTTTGAAAAGTACTTTTATGGACATTATCTCATGTGATAATTATAAGAAGTCTGTTGTTTTAAGTCTTATCTTAGAGATTTTTTTGAAAAATGATTTTCAGGAAAAATAAAATTATCCACTCAAGACTATTCAGCTTGTGAAAGAGGCAGAGTCACACCAGGTATTCTAGACCTGTGCTCTTTCCAAAAGACAGAAGAGAAGAGGGACTTGGTGGTCCACTGGTTAAAATTTGAGTTTCCAATGCAAGGGGCAAGGGTTTGATCCTGGTCCAGGAAACTAGATCCTTCATCTATGCAAAGCAGCCAAGAATATATATTAAAAAGAGAGAGAGAAAAAAAGAGAAGTTGCTATCCTCAAATTTCTAATGAAATTGAGGTTCATTTTGGTTCAGTCATTCAGTCGTGGCTGACTCTTTGTGACCCCATGAATTGCAGCACGCCAGGCCTCCCTGTCCATCACCAACTCCCGGAGTTCACCCAAACTCATGTCCATCAAGTCAGTGATCCCATCAAGCCATCTCATCTTCTATCGTCCCCTTCTCCTCCTGCCCCCAATCCCTCACAGCATCAGAGTCTTTTCCAATGAGTCAACTCTTTGCATGAGGTGGCAAAAGTACTGGAGTTTCAGCTTCAGTATCATTCCTTCCAAAGAACACCTAGGCTGATCTCCTTTAGAATGGACTGGTTGGATCTCCTTGCAATCCAAGAGACTCTCAAGAGTCTTCTCCAATACCACAGTTCAGAAGCATCAATTCTTCGGTCCTCAGCTTTCTTCACAGCCCAACTTTCACATCCATACATGACCACAGGAAAAACCACAGCCTTGACTAGACAGATGTTCATTGGCAAAGTAATGTCTCTGCTTTTTAATATGCTATCTAGGTTGGTCATAACTTTTCTTCCAAGGAGTAAGCGTCTTTTAATTTCATGGCTGCACTCACCATCTGCAGTGATTTTTGAGCCCAGAAAAATAAAGTCTGACACTGTTTCCACTGTTTCCCCATCTATTTCCCATGAAGTGATGGGACCAGATGCCATGATCTTAGTCTTCTGAATGTTGAGCTTTAAGCCAACTTTTTCACTCTCCTCTTTCACTTTCATCAAGAGGTTTTTAGCTCCTCTTCACTTTCTGCCATAAGGGTGGTTTTATCTGCATATCTGAGGTTATTGATATTTCTCTTGGCAATCTTGATTCCAGCTTGTGCTTCATCCAGCCCAGCATTTCTCAGGATGTACTCTGCATATAAGTTAATTAAGCAGGGTGACAATATACAGCCTTGACGTATTCCTTTTCCTATTTGGAACCAGTCTGTTGTTCCATGTCCAGTTCTAACTGTTGCTTCCTGACCTGCATGTAGGTTTCTCAAGAGGCAGGTTAGGTGGTCTGGTATTCCCATCTCTTTCAGAACTTTCCACAGTTTATTGTGATCCACACAGTCAAAGGCTTTGGCATAGTCAATAAAGCAGAAGTAGATGTTTTTCTGGAACTCTCTTGCTTTTTCCATGATCCAAGAGACGTTGGCAATTTGATCTCTGGTTCCTCTGCCTTTTCTAAAACCAGCTTGAACATCAGGGAGTTCACAGTTCACATATTGCTGAAGTCTGGCTTGGAGAATTTTGAGCATTACTTTGCTAGCCTGTGAGATGAGTGCAACTGTGCGATAGTTTAAGCATTCTTTGGCATTGCCTTTCTTTGGGATTGGAATGAAAACTGACCTTTTCCAGTTCTGTGGCCATTGCTGAGTTTTCCAAATTGAGGTGGGGGAAAGTAACTATGAAAGTAATTTCTTATGAAATTAAAGTGGAGGAAAGACTCAAGCATGTAATATAGAAGTTTTAACCCAGGGCAACGTGTAAGTGGATCCTGTAAGGTAATATAAACACAAGGACTAAAGGGAACATTTACAATGTGCCGGTTGCTGCTGCTGCTAAGTTGCTTCAGTCCTGTCCGACTCTGTGCGACCCCATAGACGGCAGCCCACCAGGCTCCGCCATCCCCAGGATTCTCCAGGCAAGAACACTGGAGTGGGTTGCCATTTCCTTCTCCAATGCATGAAAGTGAAAAGTGAAAATGAAGTGGCTCAGTCATGTCCAACTCTTCGCAACCCCATGGACTGCAGCCCACCAGTCTCCTCCATCCCTGGGATTTTCCAGGCAAGAGTACTGGAGTGGGTTACCATTGCCTTCTCTGAATGAGCATCAGAGAAGGGTATTAAATTAGTCAAGGCTCTGGTTTTTGAAACTGGTTCACAATCCTAACGCAAACCAGCCTCAGCATGGTGTCAGCAATGTCTTCAGGACTTGGCTCTCTCAGGTGCCCTTTTGCTTTGCTGCTGCTGCTAAGTCGCTTCAGTCGTGTCCGACTCTGTGCGACCCCATAGACAGCAGCCCACCAGGCTCCCCCGTCCCTGGGATTCTCTAGGCAAGAACACTGGAGTGGGTTGCCATTTCCTTCTCCAGTGCATGAAAGTGAAAAGTGAAAGTGAAACAGCTCAGTCGTGTCCAACTCTTCGCAATCCCATGGACTGTAGCCCACCAGGCTCCTCCGTCCATGGGCTTCTCCAGGCAAGAGCACTGGAGTGGGGTGCCATTGCTTTCTCTGGCCCTTTTGCTTTGCATTCCTCTTTATCAGATTCATTCTCAGGCAGGCACCTGCAGGTGGTGATCCCATAACTCCATGCTTCCAGTCTACCGATTTAGAAACCTCGACAGAAAGAAAGCGTCTCTTCCCAGCCAACTCCAGTAGAACATCCGTGGTGGCGTTTCACGCTGCTGGCTTTGGTCACGTGTTCTTCTCTCAACCAATCGCTGTGGCCAGATGGACACACCGGCTGGCTGACTCTGCGCGTGCGTTGACGTGCAGAGCCTGGGGGTGAAGGCCGCCCCATCAAAATCATGAGCTGAGGGGGAAGGGATGGTTCCTCAAGGGAAAATGGGGTGGATCACCTGGTAGGGAGGAACACACTGGGCAAGTAAAAAACAACCCTAGGGGCTGTGCTGAGGGCAGCTCCGGGGGGCTCCCAGGCAGGTGCCTCAGAGATGAGAGGAACACGGCAGGAGGCAGAAAAGAAGCCCCAGGAGGTGGAGACATGAAGTCCCCGTTCTAATTCCAGCTCTTTCTGTACCTACCAATGTGACTTTAAACAACTCGTTGAGCCTCCCTGTGCCTCAATTCCTCCAATACAACAGGGGATAATAATTTAAATAATAGTAACAAGAACAACCAAAAAAAAACAGGTTTCTCTGAGGGTCATGATATGATTGAATTGGATGAGATCATAGACATAAAAGCCTTTTGAAATGCTAAGTGAAAAAGATTTATAAACATCAGAGTGTATTTGAGGCAAGGGACTCGTATCAGCAGAGACAGGAGACAGGAACAAGTAGGGTTCGTAGAGCGAATAGTAAGCAGGTTGGACTGCTTAGACAGGAAAGCCCGGATGACAAATGCGACCCCACACACATCAAGGCTGAAAAGCCGCCTCAGTAAGGTGGTGTTTTCCTTCTTTGGATGGTAATGGGGAGAGGGCTCTTTTATTTTTTTTAATTGGAGGAAAATTACTTTGCAATGTTGTCTTGGTTTCTGCCATACAACCACTTGAATCAGTCATAATTATATATATTTTAAAATATATGCATATAATTATATACACACATGTACATATATTTACATATACATACATATGTGTGTATGTGTGTGTACATACACATATGCATACATACATGTGTGTGCATATACATGTATACACATATATAATTGTATACATATATATCCCCTCCCTGGTGAGCCTCCCTCCCCTCCCCCATCCTTCTCCTGCAGGTCATCACAGAGCACCAGGCTGAGCCCCCTGTATTATACCGCAGCTTCCTCCTAGCTATCTATTTTACACAGGATAACGTATATATGTCGTGTACATGCTCACTCATGTCTGACGCTTTGCAACCCCATGGATTGTAGCCCACCAGGCTCCTCTGTCCATGGGATTTTCCAGGTGAGAATACTGGAGTGGGTTGCCATTTCCTCCTCCAGGGGATCTTCCTGACCCAGGAATCAAACCTGCATCTCCTAGGGTTCTTACATTGGCAGATTCTTTACCAACTTAAGCCACCTGGGAAGCCCATATCAACACTACTTTCTCAATTCGTCCCCCCCTCTCCTTCCCCAGGTGTGACCACAAGTCTATTCTCAACATCTGTGTCTCCATTTCTTCCCTTTCTGACGGCTGTGAGTTGGTGCCTGGAAAGGAGCCCCAGGTAATTCCAGTTAGGGAAGGCTTCCCGTGAACGGTCAGCTTTCCCAGGGGAAGGTGTGGATGGGGTTGGGAGGCTGGCTCTGCCCCTGGCCAGTGTTTGGTTTCTGGGAGGCCCCTTCCCCTGTCCACCACCAAAGAAATCACAGCAACAGGTGGGGAGCGGAGAGCTGGGAGGGCCAGGCCAAGGTCCCCAGAGGGTGGGGCAGGGGTGAGGACGACTGGGAAGTAGCAGGTGGAACTCGGACAGTTACAGCTTTCACGGAGGACCAGCCCTGATTGGGGAAAATCACTTTTGTTTACTAACCAGTTCACTGGGCCCTTCAAGCTGAGCTCCATTGCCAGCTTATACCTGCAGAGTATTTCTCAGTTCATGAGGATGTGGGGAGGGTGCTGGGCAGAGTGGAAAGAGCAAAGCCCCTTTCCAGACTGTCTATATTGTCTGGAAATAGTTCTGGCCTGGGAACCTAGAGATACAGATGTCTCCTAACAGTGAGGGGGTTGGTGGGCAGTTCCCCTGCTCTCTAACTTCCTTAGATAAATTCAGGGCAATAGTGAGCAATGCTCATCCAGAAAGGAACAAGAGGTAGATGCTGGGGAGACTGCTTCTGGCCTGGCTAGAAGACAAATTCTGGGGACCCCCTGGCCCCAGTAATCCCATGCATCTGTGTGTAGTCACTTCAGTCGTGTCCAACTCTTTGTGGCCCTATGGACCGCAATCTGCCAGGCTCCTCTATGCAGAGGATTCTCCAGACAAGAATACTGGAGTGGGTTACCATTTCTTCCTCCAGGGGATCTTCCTGACCCAGGGATTGAACCTGCGCTGCCTGGGTCTCCCGCATTGCCGGCAGATTCTTTATCACTGTGCCGCTGGGAAAGCCAGGCTTACCCAAAGGAGTTCCCAGAAAGGAATAAGAATGAAGATAAATAGCCACTTACTTGCTTGGAGCACTTAACAATTTAAAAAGGAATTTCAAATAATCCATCCCCACTCCCACCCCCCGCCAGTGATTCAGGTAGACAGATTTTATTCCAGAAGCAGTTCAGAAAGTTTCTGTCGTTTGTTCAAGATTCCAACTGCTGACACATGGGAGCACCAAAACCAGAATCTGCTCCTTCCAGCTCCCAAGTTCAGTGCTCCATTGCTATGGAGTCTGAAACCCTACAACGTTGGCACCCTGCCCTGGAAAGCCTGTTTGGGGTCTTCCAGCCCTAACTCAAGAGCTTTTGGACTGGTTAATGGAGTACAGGGTAAGGAGTCTGAAGGTGTGGGCTATCATCTTGGATCTGCCTGAGGCTCAGGTGACTCGCTCTGGGCTCTCGTCTTATCACCTGCAAAATGGAAGTGGTGTGATCCACTCAGCCCACCCATCAGAGGCGCTGAAGCCTCTGTAGCCGAGTGTTGCAAGTGTTTTGAAGAGTTCCCTGGGCTGTTTGCACAGGACAGCAAGGTTTCCCAGCTTCAGTTACTCTGACTCCTCTGCCCTTAGCAGTAGGTGCTCCCCGCATCCCTGGTGAGGGAGATGAGTCATCTCTCATCTCGGCTGTTGCTAGGTTCGTTTGCTCAGGAGCCCTCTTGGGGAGCCGAGTTTCACGGCTTCTGTCCTGGGCATGTTGCCCAGGGGCCCATTTTGCTTGGAGGATGAGCCACGGTGGGGGTGGAGGGGGGAGCAGCTCCACAGGTGAGCAGAAGAGGTAGCCAGCTCCGAGCCTCAGAAATGTAAAATGGTCCCTTGGGAGTGTGCAAAGACCTGATCTCCAAGTCGGGAACGTACAGCTCCTCCAGAATCAAAGGCTCCTTGCTCTCAGGAACAGACAACCCAGATTCCCTCTTAGAGAAGAGCCAAGCATAACAATGGAAAGTGAGTGGCCGCCCCCACCACCCCAGGCTGGATGGGGTGTGGGCTGGCTGGCTGTGTTTGCAAACATCTGCACCTGGCTGGGCTGCACCTGCCAGGCCAGGACTGACCTCAAAGCAGCGGGGTGCGCCTCCTCCTCTGGTTTCCCATCGTTCATTTGCGGTGGGGATGGTGCCACTGAATCGTGTGCATCTCTGCGTCCTTCCTTCCCTCCTGCTTGTGGGTTGGCTGAGGGATGGGGTGGTGGGGGGAGCTTCCAGTTCCAGCATTTCTGCTCCTTCCCTCTGTGACCTTGGGCCTGTCCTCACCTAGCCAAGATCACCCAACAGTACCGTGGGTTCAGACCTGATGTCCGGTTCACTGTTAGGGAGCTGTGAGCTTCGCCAGGACAATGGGTGTGACCTTGACCTTCCCACGGGAATAAGCCATTCGTGTGTGACAGTTGGCGGCTTTTGTTGGAGCACAGAGGAGGGAGAAAACCCGAGCCTTCCACAGCAAATTCAGTTCCAACTAGGTTTCTTGTGTTAAAGACCAGATTTCTTTTATTATTAAAATGGAGGCTAGCAAGAGTGATGGTCCTCAGCTTTCCACCCCTAGTCCCCACCTATTCAGGTGTCCTTAAGCACACCCACCTAGCATCAAGGCAGGAGAAGCCCCTCTTCTTCAAGGCTTGGAAGGATGCCCTTGACTCCACCCTCTCGCACATCTCCAAGACCTTGGCCATGGATCATATTCCACCTCTTCCTCCACAGGCAAGCCTTCCTTTCAGTCAACAAACCTGCTCAACAAACTCCATCCTATCAAATAAACAAACTAGAACTCTTTTCCGCAGCTTTCTTTGGCCAAGACCCAATCTCTCTCCTCTTATCCATTTCTCGAGAGACTTGTCTACACCCTGGGACTCCATTTCTGTACCTTCTTCTCATCCTCAAACTAATTTGAGTCTGGCTGCAGACCTCACTACTCTACCAAAAACCCTCTTGCCAAAGTGATTGGAAAATTTCATTGCCAAATTCAAACCTATTTTTTTTTTCATAACTCTTTACTAAAGTGATGAGTTGAAAATCCATTCTTAAGATTTTAGATTACCGTAATTTCTCTGATTCCCTACTCCTTTAGCCTTCCTAATATCTGACTAATTACTTCTTCATCTTCTGGGCGGGGACCTATTCTTCTACCTACTCATGAAATACAGGCATTCTAGGGTTTTGTCCTATACTCCTAACCTTATTCACTCTCTGAGTGTTTCAACTCTCACCTAATATAAATGAATAACTCTCAAATCAATATATATAGCCCAAAACTTTTCCCTGAGCTTGACACTTGTATAACCGCTGATGGGCCAGATAGTTACCTGGGTAGACCGCTCAACACATTCGAGAAGCTCATCATCTCATCGCAGAGCAGTATTTTCTCCATCACTTCTAATCTTAGTTGCTGGCATTTCCATACACCTGTCCTCAGGCCAGACCTGAGAATCCACCCTCCTCTACCCAAAGGCCACCAAGCTTTAACTCCTGTTAGTTGTGTGCTCTTAAAAAAAAAAAAAAAAAACCTCAAAATTTGTACCATCCTCTCTACCTTTCCTACCCCAACTCTAGCTCAGGTCCTTATCCATTTGCCCATAAACACAAAACAACCTCCCAACTGATCTCCCCACCTTGAATTGTATTCCTCTCAAATCCATCCTGTACAGACACACACATACACACCCCCACCCCCACCAGCTCCACCACCACCATCACCACCAGGCGCTTTTCTGGGTACTACACTCAGCATCTCAGCATCCACCCTCCATAGCTGTGAACTGTGAGCATCTGAGCTTCATCTCAGTTTATTGTGAACATCCATTAGCAAGCTGTGTCCTAAGGTCATTGCTTCTTCACATTCATATGAATATCGAAGAGACCACATTAAGATCTACATTACAATAGGGCAGAGAATGTCATTTCCTGGAAGAGTTTTTCAAGGAAAGACCGACTAGGTTTATTCAGCATTTAAGTTCACAAACTCTAAGACAGAAACTCCCTAAGAAACAGCTGGTCAGAATTGATTTTTTTTTAATGCAGACCCTACAGATAAGACGGTAAAGCGTCTGTCTACAAGAGAAGGAAATGGCAATCCACTTCAGGACTATTGCCTGGAAAATCCCATGGACAGGGGAGCCTGGTAGGCTACAGCCCATGGGGTCGCAAAGAGCCAGACACCACTGAGCAACTTCACTTCACTTCACAGATAACTCAATTTCATAATAAGTTCTTATAGGTTGAAAAAGGGATATACAGATCAGGATATTCTTTCTAACCTCCCCCAGTGTGCACTAGACGCTGGTTCCTCAGGCAATAGTCTGGGTCAGGCACACTTTCAGGATGGCGAAGTACTGGTGTAGACAAAAACACGTCTTCTATTAAGATCCTAGAGAAATATGCTGAGAATAGTACCAGGAAAAGGACAAAACAGCCTCCATAGGAGCTATATGGGGATGGACCAACTCTGGTCAGAGAAAGAGTTATCCATAGGAAAGCTTGCAAGACTCCACACTGAGAACTTTTCACAGGCCCAGAGTCATAAAGACTGAAGTTCCCGTGTGATTCTGATTTAGAGCTCTCACATAGGGCTGACAGCAACTGGGACTCATCCGCTAGATTCATAACCACGGATCAGCCACCTGGCAAGATGTCCTTCTCTATTATTCCTGATTTAAAAAACTGTTTCAATTTTCTATCTGCCAGGGGACTGGCAGGAACAGCTAAGTCAAATTTTCTCTGGGGAACACGCAGTCAAGCATTTTAAAGGACTCTGGATTCTATTGCTTCTCCATGAAGCCATCTAGGTTTTCACTGGTGGGAAATCCTACCAGTGCTCAAAAGAAAAGAGAGATGA
Organism: Capricornis sumatraensis; assembly: GCF_032405125.1. Taxonomy (NCBI): domain Eukaryota; kingdom Metazoa; phylum Chordata; class Mammalia; order Artiodactyla; family Bovidae; genus Capricornis; species Capricornis sumatraensis. Next base: position 77,157,683 of record NC_091082.1, read on the forward strand.
ATCTGACAGTCAGCTGGGAGCAGGACAGGCTCACAAAGCTCAGACTCGAGGCACTGTAGCAAATGTTAGAAGACGGCAGTGATGAGTGTTTGACTCTACAGCTTGTAGGCATATTCCTGGCAGGTGTGGTCCCCAGTCAAGGTCAGGCACTGTGAAATGCACCATCTATAGAAACTCTGAGACCAGAGTGTCTACCCCAAGGCCAGACCTAGAAGCTCAGGGAAGGGAAGCTACCTGCCTATGTTACATGGGTTCAGAATATCCTGGAAAAACATCTCCCTCTTCAGCCTACAGCTCCATTGAATAACCCTCTACATTATAGTGTGAAGTAAGTTATCTTTTTTCCTCTTCCTCCAATCTTATCTATTTCTAATATATTCTTCATGTTGCTCCTAAGTGATCTTCCTAAAATATATGCCTAATGTCATCGTCTTCTCCAAAGCCTTTCAATGATTCCTTTTAGCTCTCTGATAAAATTTGAACTCAACTAAGCCGACGTCATCCTTCGTGATCTGGCTCCCATCTTCCCCTCATCTTCCCTTCTGCTTCTCCTCACCCGCATGTTGAAACGTGCAGTTCCCTCAATGGAATCTACAAATCTGGACATCCAGACCTCTCTGCATGCTCTTCTCTTCTTCTGGAATACCTCTCTTATTCCTCAAGTCAAAAATTCACTAAGAATCCATCTCAACTCTCCCAGCTGGTGAGTGCTCTGTGTTCCTGGTCCCCCAAGTTCCCTCCCTTTGGCACAGATGACTCTGATGGTTGGTTACCATTTTGTCCCCTAGAGACCTTGAGTACCAATTGCTCATCTTTGTCCCCAGGGCCCAGGAGGGTACCTGTCATGGAGGCGGTGCTTTATAAATGTCTTACAGCAAGTTTTGCTGAAAGATGGAGAAGGAAAAAGGAACTGCCTGGATGGGAAATGAAGTCCTTATGTGAGAGAGGAGAGGTGGGAAGGCATCGAGGACACTTTGCTTTAAGCTGGGCTGAGGGCTGAGCTCTGACTCAGCAATGGACAGGTGGCCACACTCCTCTGCCCCGCTGGCCCTCTGTGCCCTCACTCAGTGGTTCACTCTGACTGAAGTCACCTCCTCATTACCAGGACTCCCATTTGATTTTGGATGGGGACAGTGGGTTTGACTGTGTTGAGTTACCCTATCAGCTGAAGATGGAGCTATGTCACTTCTCCTCCAGCCAGCCTTCTTTTCTAGACACCCTACCGTGACCCCTCGTACACCTGTTCATCTCTCTGTGATCAAGTTTTTAAATGCATCAGTGAAACATCTCCCAACCTGAGCTGATCTCTCTGCTAATACAAAGTGGCAGTTTTTAAATAGGGGAGCCTCCGATTGTCACTTTCAATCACAGGCTCTGCTGAAGGAGACTTAGAAGGACTTAATCATCATAAGAAAACAAACACAGGCCCTCTGCCACCAAGCTGTGTGCCGACAGATAGACAGACAGGAGAGCGGACAGAAGCTGGCATGCCCAAGATCCTTCCTGTGATCCACCGCTGCCGGCCCAGCACTTACAGGCCAGGTCTCTGCGAGTGAAACTGACAACTCGACATGTCCCTTATCCTTTTCAATTAGCATCCAGCCCCTGTTCTTTCCCTCTTGCTGTCTGCCTCCCTCTGTGCATCTGGCCCTAGTAAAGGAACAAGGTTTCTGCTGTTATTCCCCACCCCGACCCTCCCTCTTCATCTGAGCTGACCTCAGACTATTAAGACTTCGAATGTGACAGCTGAAAATAGAGCCTCATCCACATGAGATCTAGTCTAGCGTCTCATTTCACAGGAGTGGAAAGAAGGAAGCTCAGCCAAGAGGAGCCCCTTAGAGACGGCCTCCTCCCAGGTCCTAACCCAGTTAGCTCTCTCTTCTGCTGCACCCGAGGTTCTCAACTGGCGACACATTAGAATCACCCAGGGATCTTTAAAAAATTTAACAAAAACCCCTGCCCAGACCCCACCCCCAGAGTTCTGATTCCGCTGGACTTCAGGTATCCGTAATATTTTAGGATCTCCCCACATGGTGCTGATAGGGAGCTCAAGTTCAGAATCAAGCATATACCATCGTGCTTCTCAGCCTCTCTCCCAGCCTCTGCCCAAATTCATCCAGTGTGTGTAGGGATGAGCCAGGAGGAGATGTAATTAGGAAGAAGATTAGGTTACTGTATATTGGGAGCTAGAAAAAAAAAAAAAAAAAACCCTAGTAAGAAGTTCAGTGGGCCAGACCAGAGATCCCTATCTAGTGATGTCTTAATTTCTTCTGAATAAGGAGTTTCCTTTTTGTTCAAATGCTGCTAGCAAACATTTTTCTTGGCCATAGAGCCAGGTACTGTGCTGCTGTGCCATTGCTCCAGTCATGTCTGACTGTTTGCAGTGCTCTGGACCGTAGCCAGCCAGGCTCCTCTGTTCATGGGGTTCTTCAGGCAAGAATACTGGAGTGGGTTGCCATGCCCTCCTCCAGGGGCTCTTTCTGATCCAGGGATCGAACCCACATCTCTTTTTACATCTCCCTTATTGGCAAACAGGTTCTTTACCACTAGGGCCACGTGGGAAGCCCCATTATTAACTTGCATGGGATCTTGTGAAAACACAGATAATAGAAAACCGGCTCTTGACTTCTGGGACAACAGGCGGTACAAGAAACATGTGCGAAACAACTGAAAAATTTTACAAAGCATCGTGTTTATATTCCTGAGTTGGGAAGATCCCTTTGAGAAGGAATTCTCAATTCTCCCGTACTTTTGCCTGGAGAATCCCATGGACAGAGGAGCCTGGAGGGCTACTGTCCATGGGGTGGCAAGAGTCACTCACCCACGACTGAGCGACTAAACCACCGCCACGTTTCCAGAAGCTTGCATAGCCGTCAACCCCTGGGCTGTGAACACAGTGGGCCTAGGGCTCATAGCTCACTGGTCTCCTCGGCCCAGTGTGTGCTGCTCACAGTAGGCACTGCATAAATGCAGTCAAACTCGGAGCCTCAAGGTGAGGACAGCAACTGGAAATCAGCATGGTCTCATAAGACAAGCAAGGAGTGAACTGACCCACCTGGAAGGTCAGACGCTCTGGGGGAGGCATGACACATGCCCAAAACTGACTCCCCACACCTTCCTGATCACAAGACTCACGTGAGGCTTCTTCTTCTTAATTTTTCAAACTTTATTTTTGGCGGTGCTAGGTCTTCGTTGCAGCGCATGGGCCCTTCGTTTCTGCTGGAGGGCTTTCACTAGTTGCGGCAAGCAGGGGCTCCTCTCCAGTTGCGGTGCATGGGCTTCTCATTGCAGTGGCTTCTCTCGTTGCAGAGCGCAGGCTCTAGGGTGCACAGTTTCAGTCGTTTCAGGACACAGGCTCAGTCGTCAAGCTGCACTGACTCAGTAGCTGCGGTGCACAGGCTTAGCTGCATGTGAGATCTGAGTTTCCAGACCTGGGATCAAACCCATGTCCTCTGCTTTGGCAGGCAGCTTCTTAACCACTGGACCACCAAGGAAGTCCTGCACTTTTAGGCTTTTTTTAAAAAAACTGTTTATTTTGAATTGGGGTAACGTCGATTAACAATGTTGTGATAGTTTCAGGTGATAAGCAGAGAGACTCAGCCACACATAAACATGTATCCATTCTTCCCCAAACTCCCCTCCCATCCAGGCTGCCACGTGACATTGAGCAGAGTTCCATGTGCTATACACTAGTTACTTATTGGTTATTCATTTTAAATATAGCAGTGTGTGTATGTGCATTCCAAACTCCCAAACTATCCCTCCCCACATCCTTCCCCCTGGGTAACCCAAAGTTTGGAGCTTCTTAAATAGACAGATTCTTGGTCCCCACCCAGACCTATGGAATCAGTCTGCAAGGATCACACTTAGGGCTCTGCTTCATTCTCCAAGGCTTCCCCAGTGGCTCAGTGGGTAAAGAATCCGCCTGAGATGCAGGAGACAGGAGATGCAGGTTCAATCCCTGGGTTGGGAAGATCCCCTGGAGAAGGAAATGGCAACCTGCTCTAGTACTCTTGCCTGGAAAACCCCATGGACAGAGGAGCCTGGCGGGCTACAGTCCAAAGGGTTGCAAAGAGTCAGAGATGACTAAGCACTTATTTTCTAAGCACCGAGAGCAATTCTGATGATCAGCCAGGTGTGGTCATTTCTGCTTGAAGGAACCTTAACCTGAAACTGAATTTCCACATACTGAAGTGATTTATAGTCCTACTTGGACTCAAATTGACTACCCTAATCGATTTCAGTCATGACATGACAACTTGCTAGCTACTCCCCTTCGGCAAGTCATCTGCCTCCCTGAGCCTGGTCTGTCATTTGTAAAACTTTGCCACAGGTGGCTCTAATGTGAGTAAAATATTTAGCACAACCTCTGGCAAAAAGCTAGCCATCACTAGCTGAAAGCTCTTGGCATTTAAAGCATGCTATGGAAAAAGGCTGGAAGTAGCTAAGCCTTTAGAGACCTGACTGACACCTGAGCAGGGTGAAGCTGACTCTTTTCCTGGCCAGTCAGGACGGATGCCCAGACTCGAAGGACATGAGGACTTGCATCTTCTGCTGCGTTTCCCAGTCTCCAGGGAGTTGAGCTGAAGGGCTGCAATCCTGGAGCTCTTGGAACTCATTGGCCTTCATTCCTCTTTGCTCATTATGTGATCTGGCAGGACCTTGAACCTCTTTGGAATCCAGTGTCCTCTCTGCAAAATGACGTTAATAACACCCTAGGTCCAGAACTTCCCTGGCTGTCCAGTGATTAAGACTTTGCCTTTCAGTGCAGGGGGTCCAGGTTTGATCCCTGCTCCTTAGTGAAAATCCCACAGGCCTTAAGCTAAAAAAGAAACAAAAGAACATTAAACAACAAAGCAATATTGTAACAAATTCAATAAAGACTTAAAAAAAATGCCCTAGGTCCTCCCATCCTCACACAGAGGCTGAGAAGTTCACTACAGATCAAACCTCAAACCTCAGTTCTACCTTGTTTAAGTGTGGCAGTTGTGAAACATTTTGATGGTCAGGTACTGTGAGTTATCTCCTGTGCTAAGTCACTTCAGCCGTGTCTGGCTCTTTGCAACCCCATGAACTGTAGCCCGCCAGGCTCCTCTGTCCATGGGATTCTCCAGGCAAGAATACGGAGTGGATTGCCATTTCCTTCTGCAGGGGACCTTCCTGACCCAGGGATCGAACCTGGGTCTCCTGAATTGCAGGCGGATACTTTACTGCCTGAGCCACCAGGGTATTACCTCCTACAACCCTGAAGATGGCATCTGGGGTAGGTTTTCTTTTACACCCACCGTACAGTCAGGAAAGTAAGTCTTGGAGGAGACTAATAACTCAAAGGTCCATGGCTGAGAGGAAGCGGAGCTGGCATTCCAGCTCAGACTCTGGACTGAAGTGTATCAAGTCACAACCATGATAGTACCTCATGCACCACAGTCCACCAGTCTCACAAACTTCCCGTTCCTTATCTAAGTCAATCCTCTCACTGGCCGGACGGGGCTACATACCATTTTCTTCAATGTCAGAGTATCATATTTGAACACAGCTTTTGTTCTGTCTCACAGCTTTTTTTGCTTGTTTTAAAACATTTATTTGACTGTGCGGGGTCTTAGTGTCTGTGCGGCGTCTTCGTCATTGCAGCCTGCCGGGTCTTTAGTTGCAGCAATGCAAACTTAGTTGCAGCATGTGGGCTCCCTGCCCAGGGATCTAAGCAGGGCTCTCGATTAGGGAGCATAGAGTCTTAGCCACTGGACCACCAAGGAAGTCCTTGAACACAGTTTTTTGACACTGAGACCTGGGTCTTTCCACTATCCTATGATTTTCTCTAATGGCAAGACTGCAAAACTAAACGTAATGTGTAAAGGAACGTTGGCTTAGGAAGACTGTACTCTAAAGAACACATTTCTCACCAGATTAAACTTGCTGAATTTAGCTTTATAGATTCATTTTTTAGAAAACCAACCAGTTGTTTTGACTTGCTGCTGCTGCTGCTGCTGCTGCTGCTACTGCTGCTAAGTCGCTTCAGTCGTGTCCAACTCTGTGCAACCCCGTAGACGGCCTCCTATCAGGCTCCTCTGTCTCTGGGAATCTCAAGGCAAGAACACTGGAGTGGGTTGCCATTTCCTTCTCCAATGCATGAAAGTGAAAAGTGAAAAGTGAAGTCGCTCAGCCGTGTCCAACTCTTAGCGACCCCATGGACTGTAGCTCACCAGACTCCTCCATCCATGGGGTTTTGACATAATTGTAGATGAAACTACAAATTGGAAACTTGGCAAATAAGAAACCATGATGACAAAATAGATATATTAAGGATGAGTATTCACCCATGATAGGATTTGTAGATACTTTAGCATTCTTTCTAACTGTTCGTTTCTGATCTTTTTTTTTTTTTTTTAATTCCTGCTTTCATTACAGACTTGACAAAGTGCCTTGGTATGGAGAGGGACTACCCCACGTTAAATAAAGAGCAACTTTCAATGGGATGGCGCGAGAGTTGCTGGAAACCCAGGATCACGCTGACGCAAAGAAATTCTATTATCTACAGCTTTTCAGGAACTTGACTCTTGCACAAAGAGATGGACACCTGAAGCTTCGTAATGTTTAATCGGAAGTTACAGCTAAGACTCAAAGAGCTGGATGTGTGCCTGGTAAGTGAAAAACAGCACGAGATGGGAATCAGTCGATAGCATTCTCATGCTGAATGCTGCCTTCTGAGTCCTAGGCTGGCTCTCCTGGTCCAGAGATCTGTTTCACGGGAATCTGAAAACCTGCCAAATCCATCACCCATGATGAGCAGGTGAGCTGAGGACCCCGATTTATGTCAAAACATCCTAGGGGCAGAGCTGCTTAGCAAGAAGGCCATCAGCCCTGATTGGTGAATAAACGAGGTCACTGACCAGGGGCACGGCTCGCTCTCTTCATTTTTAGGGATTTTTTTCATGCAGGGAATCTCTAAGATTCATTTCTGGGCACATGGATGCTAGCATTAAGCCCCTAAAAGAGGGGCTTTTCTCAGGGCCAAGGAGGGGAGGAGAGGGAAGGATCCAGGCAAGGTTTTTTGAGTGGTGATTCCTAGGGATGCTATATCCCCACCCCCAGCTGAGTGGGGGCAGGTTTGAGATGCTGCTCAGGGAATTTCCAAGTTGGGAGGCTCTGACTTGCATGGGAAAAGACCCATTTGTCAACTTCCTCTGTGACTGGGCTCAAAATGGCTGTGTAAATAACTCAGCCAGGGAGGACAGCAGAGCAAAGCACTGGCAGTTATTGTGCTATGAAATATGCATTAATTGCATTAAACATTCAGTCTGAACCTCAGCAGAGAGGCCCTTTTTGTCAGTTTTTATAGAATGCAGACAGAGCCCAGGATGCAAATGGCAATGGCCTTCTGGGTAGACCCCGATGCTGTAATACCCCGAGCTTCTCCCCAGATGTTCCCAGCATGGCCTGTGGCTCCCCACTCAGCAGCACAGTGCTCAGGAGGCCAGGTCACCAGCCCTCACTCCCTGGGGGCCCCCGCCCCCGGCTCTGCTCCCCAGACACCACCGACCATGTCTTGACTCTCAGCCAGCCAGCTCTTACACTTATCACTGGGCACAGGGGCAGAGTGTGAAGACGGAGGCTTGGCAGGGCCTGTCCCTGCCAGTGGACCCACTGGTGGAGAAGCGGCTTCCCTCCGATAAGGGGAGGCGTCTCTCACTTGGATTTGATGATGACATTTGAAAGTTTGAGGTGTGTTTCATAAGGGGAAGAAACCGTGGCAAGAGACAAGAACCAAGTGTGTAAGGATGCCATTGGAGAGAGACTTGAGAATGAGAGGAAAGAGAGAGGGAGGGAGAGGATTCTGTGTGCTGGAGGAATCAAGCCTTAGGATTTCCAGTGCCTTTCATCTTACTTCCAGTTCAGTACAGTCCAAGAGTTTCAGTCTGGCCTTCAAGGCCCTCTTCAATGAGTCCTAACCTAACCTTCCCAGCCTTACTGTGCATGTTGTCATCTCTACACATCTAGCCAAACTGGACAACATGTGTTCCTAATGTGGTTTCCTATCTGCCTGCCTCGATTACAGCGTTCCACCACCAAGTGACCAGTCATCCTGGCTGGCCAAGGACTGTCCCCATTTAAGCTCTGAAAGACCCATGTCCCAGGAATCGACTCAGCCCTAGGCAGGCCAGGTCAGTTGGTCCCCTGTGGTTTCCTCCACCTAGAATTGATGGGCTCCTTCTCTGCATTGTTTTTTTTTTGGCCTGGATAACCCTTCAAGTCATGTCAAGTACCAGCTTCTCCAAAACCCAGCCCAAACTTTTTCACATTGATTTATGCCCTTCTCCTTCTGCTGCTGCTGCTGCTGCTAAGTCGTTTCAGTCGTGTCTAACTCTGTGCGACCCTATCGACGGCAGCCCACCAGGCTCCCCCGTCCCTGGGATTCTCCAGGCAAAAACACTGGAGCGGGTTGCCATTTCCTTCTCCAATGTATGAAAGTGAAAAGTGAAAGTGAAGTCGCTCAGTCATGTCTGACTCTTTGAGACCCTGTGGACTGCAGCCTACCAGGCTCCTCCGTCCATGGGAATTTCCAGGCAAGGGTACTAGAGTGGGTTGCCATTGCCTTCTCCGTATCTCCTATAAACCTGTAATAACACTGCACTTAAGCCATTCCCTCTTATCAAAGGGTTCATTCCTCCAACATTAAGGAGAGCCTGTGTGTGTTGGGGCTGCTGCCCGGCACCCCGCCCACAAGGAGCTCACAGTCAATGAGGGAAACAGATAACCCAGAAGAATAAAGAAGAGGCAAATGTGCAATTTCCGTTGTTCAAAGATTATAAAGAGAGAAAACTGTCAAACACAGAGTTTTAAGATGAGGAAAATCACTGAAAAGTGATGTGAAGTTCTGAAAATTTGGGAGACTCATTCCAGGATAGTGATTCTTGGTGGATCTAAGGTCTTCATTATTTATTAGGTTGGTGCAAAAGTAACTCTGGTTTTGCACTGTTGACATTTGCTGTTTGCTATTGGAATACGTTCTTAAATAAATGTGCTTATTTTATAAATCATTTTAATGTACATATCTTGCTTTATGTTTTTTGCTAATGACTTATTACTTGCTATTTATTTTACATTTATTTTGGACTATAGAAATGATGTTAGACAGAAAGCAAATTCAAGCAAGTTTTTTACTGAAGTTCAAAATGGGTGGTAAAGCAGCAGAGACAACATCAACAATGTGTTTGGTCCAGGAACTGCTAACAAATGTCCAGTGCCATGGTGGTTCAAGAACTTTTGCAAAGGAGACGAGAGCCTTGAAGACTAGGAGCATAGTGGCCAGCCATTGGAAGTTGACAATGACCAATTGAGAGCCATCATTGAAGCTGATCCCCTTACAACTACACTAGAATTTGCTGAAGAACTCAACATCAACCATTCTACAGTCATATGACATTTGAAGCAAATTGGAAAAGTGAAAAGGCTCGATAAGTGGGTGCCTCATGAGCCAATGGCAAATAAAAAAGCCATCATTTTGAAGCACCGTCTTCTCTTATTCTATGCAACAACAACAAACCATTTCTCCATTGGATTGGGACATGCGCCAAAATGGGGTTTTATACGACAACAGGCGATGACCAGCTCTGTGGCTGGATTGAGAATAAACTCCAAAGCACTTCCCAAAGCCAAACTTGCACCCAAAAAAGGTCATGGTTACTGTTTGATGGTCTGCTGCCAGTCTGATCCAGTACAGCTTTCTGGATCTTAGCGTAATCATTACACCTGAGAAGTATGCTCAGCAAATCAATGAGATGATCTGAAAACTTCAGTGCCTACAGCCGGCATTGGTCAACAGAATGAGCTCAATTCTTCTCCGTGACACTGCCCGACCATATGTTACACAAGCAATGCTTCAAAAGTTAAACAAATTGGGCTACGAAGTTTTGCCTTATCCATCATATTCACCTGACCCCTCACCAATTGACTATCACTCCATAAAGCATTCTGACAACTTTCTGCCGGGAAAATGCTTCCACAAACAGCAAGAGGCAGAAAATGCTTTCCAAGCATTTCTTGAATCCTGAAGCACAGATCTTTACCCTACAGGAATAAACAAACTTGTTTCTCATTCGAAAAAATCTATTGATTGTAATGGTTCCTCTTTCTATTAATAAAGATGTTCTTGTGCCAAGTTATAATGACTTAAAACTCACAATCCAAAACCACAACTACTTTTGTTCCAACCTAATACATCTTCTCACCAGAGTTAGAACTGGACATGGAACAACAGACTGGTTCCAAATCAGGAAAGGACTATGTTAAGATTGTATATTGTCACCCTGCTTATTTAACTTCTATCCAGAGTACATCATGAGAAATACTGGGCTGGATGAAGCACAAGCTGGAATCAAGATTGTCAGGAGAGATATCAATAAGCTCAGATACGCAGATGATACCACCCTTATGGCAGAAAGCGAAGAAGAACTAAAGAGCCTCTTGATGAAAATGAAAGAGGAGAGTGAAAAAGTTGGCTTAAAATTCACCATTCAGAAAATTAAGATCATGGCATTTGGTCCCATCATTTCATAGCAAACAGATGGGGAAACAATGGAAACAGTGAAAGACTTTATTTTGGGGGGCTCCAGAATCACTGCAGATGGTGATTGCAGCCATGAAATTAAAAGACACTTGCTCCTTGGAAGAAAAGCTATGACCAACGTAGACAGCATATTAAAAACAGAGACATTATTTACCAACAAAAGTCCATCTAGTCAAAGCTATGGTTTTTCTGGTAGTCTGTATGGATATGAGAGTTGGACTATAAAGAAAGCTGAGCACCAGAGAATTGATGCTCTTGAACTGTGGTGTTGGAGAAGACTCTTGAGAGTCCCTTGGACTGCAAGAAGATCCAACCAGTCCATCCTAAAGGAAATCAGTTCTGAATGTTCATTGGAAGGACTGATGCTGAAGCTGAAACTCCAGTATTTTGGCCACCTGATGCAAAGAACCAGCTCATTGGAAAAGATCCTGATGGGGGATTAAAGGCGAGGAGAAGGGGACGACAGAGGATGTGTTGATAGGATGGCATCACTGACGCAATGGACATGAGTTTGAGTAGGCTCCAGGAATTGGTGATGGACAGGGAAGCCTGGCGTGCTGCAGTCCATGGGGTCACAAAGAGTCGGATATGACTGAGCGACTGAACTGACTGACCAGTGTTCTTGATACAGTAAGTGGGGGTTCTTTGGAGTTAATACATTTGATCTTTGTGGGAAAAAACCCTAAGATTTTCATAATTTTAGATTTAAATTAAAAATACATGTTTTTCCTATTTGCAGTAATAATATATGATGATTTTGGAAAATTTAGCCACATATATACATATATATGTGTATATACATACATTTACACGTGTGTTTCTGTGTTTTTATCCTATATCATTATCCAGGCATAACCACAGTTCACATTTTAGTATGTAATCTTCCAGCATTCACATAGAAATGGAGATATATATTTTAAAGCAAAATGAGATTTGCTTTAAATGAGATTTATTTAATGAGATAAAATGAGATTTTAGTATACATATTGATAATTTTATAATCCACTTTTAACAACAGCCTACCTCCTCATATATTTGTGTATGCACATATATATGTATGAATACACACATCCACTGCATCATTTTCAACAACTGTACACATTTTATCATGCCAGGGTACCTTCATTTATTCAACAAATCTTCTATTATTGGACAATGACATCGTCTCTCATTTTTACCATTATAAATAATACTATATAAACCTCCTTAGAAGTACACCTCTTCACAGTTATCTCATATTATCTGAGAGATAAACCCCTCACAATGGAATTATTGGGACAAAGGATGGATACATTTTGAGGCATTTGTTCATATCGATGTTTATGTACCTACTTACATTTTATAAGAATTTGTTTTCCTGTACATTTTGCCGGCCAACATATATTTTGTCAAGTTACAATACCTGCAATTCCCAAAGAGCATTTTTCTAAGCAAATGCCAATTTACATGATCACCAAATACACAAAAGCAGGAGAAATAAATCCAGGGGTGACACAAGCTAAGGGAAAACCAAAACCAAAGCAAGCCTACTCTTGCGGTATAGTAGTTAAGCTGTCTTCTTAGGCTCACTCTCTCAGAGTTACTGCCGCTTTTTCATAAGGGCACCCAGCAACAGCTGTTCACCTGGCCCCACACGCTCTCCAAAGAAAGATCCCCATATGTTGCAGGACAAGGCACGTGAGCTGGTTCTCAGTCAGAAAATGTCCTTGTTTCCTGGTTCTGTGTGATGATACTTCAATGAGAGAGATGGGAAGGAAAAAAACCCAGCTCCAAGTCTAGCGGAGGAGAAACCTGTCATCTTCATTGTTTTATAGGGTTCAAAGGGCTCACCTGTACCTCGTTTCATCTGGAGGTGGACAAACAAAGCAAGTCTGTTAGGGACACTTATACAGTTGGGCTTGCCTGGAGCCCATGATCAGCAAGGGACAGAATCAGGCCTGGAGCTCAGGGCTTCTCGAAGGATCCTGTCCCTACAAAGACTGAATAAAATACAAAATGGAAAAAGATTTCTGTGAAGTAAGGGAGGGGGTAGAGTTCTCCTGATGTTTTTTCTTTTTTTGCAAATGTTCATATATGTAATCAGAAAATGTCTGCATTAGTTCTTTGGTTGGTTGGCTTTTTGTTTTGTTTTTTTAACAGCGGAGGTGGTGATGGGCCACGGCCACCGGGAATATGTGGGGGTGAGAGCTGTGAAATTCACTTTATCTCAGGACTAGGGGAAGTGATTGATCATGGACTTAGCACCACCTTGTGTTCCTGGATTAGTCTCAGTTTGGACATCTGAAAAATGGGGATCTATATCGACTTCTCAGAGGTTTTCAGAGCATGAACGTGCTTCACTCTGTTTATTCTTTGTTGCCAACCAGTTTCATCGCCTCCTGTAGACTCTAAGTTCTTTGAGAACAGGAATAATGTGCTGCTGACTTTTAATACCCCTCGAGAAGAGGTCGTGGATAACATTCCTTTTATGAAGCTACAAATAGATGCAATAAAATAAAGCAATTTATTTTATTACTATAAATAAAATAGCATTTTATTTATTTAATTTATTTCTATAAACAGAATACTTATAAACTGTACTGTAACATTATCAATTTTACATTCTTATACATATATTTAATAAATACTAACTAGTATTTAGACATTTAAAATAAATGGATTCATTATATAGATTTTTAAAATATTTTTTTAAATTTAACAATATAACTTGGACATATTTCCATGTAGCTGCATAGAGAAGGAAATGGCATCCCACTCCAGTGTTCTTGGCTGGAGAATCCCAGGGACGGGGGAGCCTGGTGGGCTGCCGTCTACGGGGTGGCACAGAGTCGGACACGACTGCAGCGACTTAGCAGCAGCAGCAGCATATAGATCTTCCTTGCTCTTCATATTGGCTACATAATATTTCATTGAATGGGCTAAAGTACCATAAATTTACTTAGCTTTTCTTCTATGGATCAATTTTGGGACATTTCAATTTGTCACTTTTACAAATAATGTGTAACGAAACATTCCATACATATCCCATCGTCTACATATACCATCGTCTACATATACCATCGTCTACATATACCATCGTCTACATATACCAAAGTGCTTCTTTGGAGTCAAGCCAAGAAGTGAAAATTTAGGGTCAGGATTCGTGTATCTTTTACATTTTGATAAATGATGCCAAATTGACTTTCAAAAGGCTGTTCTAGTAATATATCCCCCTAAGCCCAGGAGTATTCCTGTTTCATTTAATATAGACCAACCCTGGGTTTTACCATTCTTTCATATCTTTGCCAACTTAGAGAAAAATTATATCCTTTGTGATTTTCATTTCTTTCGTAAATAGTAAATTTGAACATTTTCCTAGCAGTTTGAACTGTTTTCTCTGTGAATTGTCTACTCATGCCTGTTGTCAGTTTTCCCATTGACTTTTTTCCTTACTGATTTATTTGAATACTTTATTTATTAAACAGCGTGTGTGCCCTTAGTCGGGTTTGTGCTTTGTCTTCATGTCTCATTAAATGGTGTTTTTCCCCCATAGCAGTAAGTTGAATTGGTGTATCACTATGCAGTTACAGGAGAAGGCAATGGCAACCCACTCCAGTACTCTTACCTGGAAAATCCCATGGACGGAGGAGCCTGGTAGCCTGCAGTCTATGGGGTCGCACAGAGTTGGACACGACTGAAGCGACTTAGCAGCATTAACACTTTTGTGTACTAAGCTTAGGTATTTTTGTTAGATTTTTAAATTCTTTCTTATTTTAACATAGAGAAATGTGTGTGAGGTTTTGTTCTTTTGTCTTGGTGATTTTATTTATTAAGATGTCTCTTTACTTTTTCCAGTTTTGGTATTACGCTTTAATTACTCTATTTTGTCATGTCTTACTTAATGCATTCTACATGTGTGAAATGACAGGAATGGAACAAGATAATTTATAATGTTTTATGATTCTACACAATCTAATACTTCATTAATTCAGAAAAAATACATGGCAGCACGTATAAATTTTTGAAAATAATGTATAACAAAGTATATATTTTAACAAAACATTTTCTCCTTCCTTATACAAAGCTCATCTGTAACTCTGACAACAAAGTGTTGCTAAGTGGCTGTTGCTCGCTGCTGCTAAGTTGTGTCTGACTCTTTGTGACCCCATGACTGCAGCACGCCAGGCTTCCCTGTCCTTCAGTATCTTCCTGAGTTTGCTGAAACTCATGTTCATTGAGTCAGTGATGCCATCCAGTCATCTCATCCTCTGCCACCCCCTTCTCCTCCTGCCCTCAATCTTCTGAGCATCGAATTTTTTTCAATGAGTTGGCTGTTTCTATCAGGTGGCCAAAGTATTGGGGTTTCAGTATCAGTCCTTCCAATGAATATTCTGGGTTGATTTCCTTTAGGATTGACTGGTTTGACCACCTTGCTGTCCAAGGGACTCTCAAGAGTCCTCTCCAGCACCACAGTTCCAAAGCATCAATTCTTTGGCATTCAGCCTTCTTTATGGTCCAACTCTCACATCCATACATGACTACAGGAAAAACCACAGTTTTGACTAATCAGACCTTTGCTGGCAAAGTGATGTCTCTGCTTTTAAATATGCTGTCTAAATTTGTCATAGCTTTTCTTCCAAGGAGCAAAAGTCTTTTAATTTCCTGGCTGCAGTTCACTGTCCACAGTGATTCTGGAGTCCAAGAAGATGAAATCTGTCTCTGTTTCTACATTTTCCCCATCTATTTGCCATGAAGTGACGGAACCAGATGCCATGATCTTCATTTTTTTGCTAAGAGGAGGTGTCTCAAAGGTTCTTTTTTAATTAAAAAAATTCAAATTCATTCATTCAAATATATCTATTGAGCTCCACATTAATGATATTAATCATTACCACCCTTTCCACAGCTCCCCTAAAACATGGCAGTGTAACCTGACTTTGTCCTGGTCCAATCATTGGATCAGGAATGCACACCTGACCCAAGCAACTTCTGGTCCACAGGCTAGAAGGGAATTAATGGTGTGTGTGTGTGTGTGTGTGTTTAAGAGCTAGGCCAGTCAGATTTCTTTTTTAGTAACTTGATATTTGGAAATTGTAGGAATAAACCAGTTAGCAGTAGAGGTTACAGCCAGAAGTCATAATACAGAGCTATGCTCTTCTAGGTATATGCTGCTGTTTTGAAAAAGGCAAAACTCTCAACAGGGTCGGCCCCAGAGGTGTGCCACCGGTAGTCAAACAGGGCCCCACGCTTGGATTTGAGTGCTTAGTTTTATATCTGAATTTGGGTTTTGTTAGTGAGGTGGATGACACGATGAAAGAGGCACCAAGGGCCATCGCCAAATCTCACAGGGCCCTGTGTCCTGCTGCCTCCCTGCCCTGAGCCCTCAGACCTGCCCTTCCTCACGGCCCCGTACCCTCCTCCCTACCCCCCTGCACACTGGGCAACAAGGAACTGAGTTTAGGCCAGGGAGGGTCGGGCTGCTGCCACCTGTGGCATCTAGAGATGGGACGTGGTGACAGCTGTCCCTGTCTGGGGCTGGCACACCAGGGCTCATTTGATGGGCAATTCAGAGGAGAAAATCTCCCGGCCTTCTCTGATCCAGGTACCTAGGGCATTGTCACAGGTGGAGGTGGCACTATCACAGGGCCTTCAGAGGTGCCTGTCTGCTCTGGTTTGGGACAGTGAACTCATGGGAAGGGATGATGTCTATCTCAACTTCCACATCCCTCCCCTAGGCATGGGACTCCCATCTGGGGAATGGTAGGGAGGGGAAACCCAGCTGGGGGTACAAGGTCACAGGGCTGGGTCCCTAGACGTCAGTGAGGGTCTGCACCGACCTGCATGGGCTGGAAGAAGGATACAAGTGGAGACAAAAAGAGACAGAGGAAGAAAGAAGCCTCTGAAGACAAGACAAACTATATTTTAGTTCACATTTAACAGCCCTCTTTTCTTCCTTTTTGAACAAGGGCTCCCTCATTTCATTTTGCAAGGAGCCTAGCAAAGTATGTGGCTCTAAGGCAGCCACAGAAGCTATTAGGAAGGAAGAGGGAACAGAATAGATGGGGAGACAGAAACTGACACACGGCTACCTGGGAATCTGGTGAGTCCTCGACTCCAGTCCAGACACTTAGAATCAATCTTCTCTTGAGATAATATGAGAGGTCTCGGTGTCTTGCAACTATATGAACCTGATTAAATGATGCGAGCAAACACTATCTGAAAGACGGTTTCGAGAGAAGATGCAAGGACCGTAAGTCATAGCCCTTGTGACAAAGAGAATGCAATGGGGTGAAATAACACAATAAATAATATTAGTGAGAACAGCAACAGTTCACCCCCGAGGGCACCGACACTAGGTGAAGCACTCTAACCACGCTATCCTGTTTAATCCTCACAATAACCCAGCCGCCCCACAAGGAGGAAACTACTAGTTCAAAGACAGAGAACTAGAGCTTTAAACAACGCAGTCAGCAGACTCAGGATCTGACCTGCAACCTTCATGAAATCTTCTCAGAATATTATAAAGAACTAAAATATTATTTCCAGCTAGAGAAATCGGGGAGTGCTTCTCAGAGCCTGCACCAAGCCATTGGGGAAGATTTGCTGAAGGAACATGATTCAGTCAATGACTAAATGAATGAGTGAAAGTGAAGTGGATTTAAAGGACAGCCTGGCAGAGCGGGCAAAAATCAAGGCAGATCATTGGTAAAACAGCTTTGATGAAAAAGGGTGGCACGAACTTGGGCACTGGGAAGTAGACCAGTTTGGTTGGAATTGAGGGCACTTAAAAGTGGGCTTCCCAGGTGGCGCTAGTGGTAAAGAGCCCACTTGCCAATGCAGGAGATGTAAGAGGCTCAGATTCAATCCCTGGGTTGGGAAGAGTCCCTGGAACAGGAAATGGCAGCCCGCTCCAGCATCCTTGCCTGGAGAACCCCACGGACAAAGAAGCCTGGCAGGATACAGTCCATGGGGTCACAAAGAGTCAGACATGACTGAAGCAACTGAGCATGCACTTGAAGGGAGAAGAAGGCTGATTAGAGCAGACATTGAGATCTCCAGGCTGAGGCTTTACACTGTACTGGGTAGTAATCTTGAGCCACTGAACATTTATAAGCAGAAGAGATATGATCAAAGTCCTGCTTTAGGAAACTTAATTAGTTGGTAATCAGTAGAATGAACCTGAAGGAGCAGAACAGAGGGCAAGATGATGTTAAAATGCTGCTACAATAGACCAGGAAGGCTCCAAGAAGGTGGAGTGAAAGGAATTGATAAGACACAGCTTGAAGGGATAAACACTAGTCATTGCATAAGTGTCTGAGGAAGGTAAGAACCTGTGTGTCTGGAAAAAAAGGCAGCTGGGTCCAGCAACGGTGGATCTATTTCTTAGATCGAGAGAGGAGAGAGGGGAATGAAAAGGGGTCCTGGGAAAGATCTTGAAAACACTGCTCTTTGTCATTTAACCTATTACTAGTAATGGATTTGGTAAATGGATACTTCAAAATTTCAGTCCAGCTCTAATCACATGAACATAAACCCAGTAGGATCTATATAACAGGACTTTTCTGAATATAGTCAGATCTCACTCCACTTAGCTCAGTCTCCACTCATTTGCGTGCCTGCTAAGTCACTTCAGTCCTCTCTGACTGTGCATCCCCACGGACTGTAGCCTGCCAGGCTCCTCCATCCATGGGATTCTCCAGGCAAGGATACTGGAGTGGGTTGTCACTCCCTTCTCCAGGAGATCTTCTGACCCGGGGATCGATCCTGCATCTCTTATGTCTCCTGCATTGGCAGGCGGGTTCTTTACCACTAGCGCCACCTGGGAAGCCCAATCTGTGATTCTTCTAACTTGACCAGACAAAAATTTACCTTCATTGAAGTAAATCCATGCTTTATAAACTAGGACAAATTGCAAGTTTAAATATTTC
This sequence comes from Capricornis sumatraensis, assembly GCF_032405125.1. Classification (NCBI taxonomy): domain Eukaryota; kingdom Metazoa; phylum Chordata; class Mammalia; order Artiodactyla; family Bovidae; genus Capricornis; species Capricornis sumatraensis. The sequence continues at coordinate 77,176,154 of NC_091082.1, forward strand.
AAGGGGATATCTACCACACTTCACAGAGTAAAATATTCTCATGTAATCCCCCCCCACCCCTCTGCCCCACATCCTTACAAGCACTGTTGACATAAAATGGCTGATGTGATATTTTGAAATCCCTCTTGTTATCTCCTTAAAGGAGATCCTTTCGCTACTAAACAGTTGGTGTGCTTGAGTTATCATATGCTCTCAAAAGTAATAAAAGCACATTTCTTAAACACCTCCTCCATTTGAGACTTCTTCCTGATTCACACTGACCTTTACCATACATCACTGTAAAGAAATCCCTGTGGGGTTAGTTGTCATGGTGAGCTGCTAGTCATCTGAAAGGCGAGGTCAGTGCCTCTTTGTAAGGTCTGCTCACACTCTGAAAAGGGCCACTGGAGTCATGACAAGGAAGCTTGCCCAGGCCGTTCCACTCCGCCGCCTTCCAGATCACCCCAGCACATGGTTGAGCCTATTGCTTTTAATTCCCCTTTACCTGAGAGCCTGCCATCGTGTTGACCTCCTTTGACACTGGCCTCTGGTTTCCATACCAGGACTCAGTTCAGGCAGTTCACGCACCAGTAAGTGGGTTGGTCCTGTAGTTATCAACTTACTTGTAATTTCAAAAAAGCTGCATGTCTGGGAAACGATTCCCCATTTGTTAGGGTAGAAAAAGGGGTGGCCTAAGCTCATGGATCTGGAAGCAGGGACAAAATTAACCAATAGTCTGAGGGACTTCAACCATACATAACGAATTTCCTCAAGATGAAAATGGGTCCAGGTTGAAACAGACAACCAGGCCAGGCTCTGAAAACCTCTGCTGTCAAAGTTCAGATTATAAGATAGAGCCTCACTGCTCTGGGCAAGAGGCGAGACGACCTTGGAAGTCTTGCTACAGAACTCAAAGACTATGCTAATTTGCACATTGGAAAAATAGGCCACATGACCATAATCAATGAGAATGATTTTTTCCCAACCCTCGAGTAAAAATAGTTGCATTGTATTTCATTGTCCTACTATGTACACCAGAGCTTCCCTGGTGGCTGAGCAGCAAAAAGTTATCCACCTGCCAACGCAGGAGACATGGGTTCGATCCCTGGGTCAGGAAGGTCCCCTGCAGAAGGAAATGGCAACCCACTCCAGTATTCTTGTCTGGAGAGTTCCATGAACAGAGGAGCCTGGCAGGCTACAGTTCATGGGGTTGCAAAAGTCGGACATGACTGAGCGACTAAACAACGAAAACAACGACAAGTATGTACATTGGGAGGAAAGGCGTTGCTTTCCTTGCGTATGTTTTAGGCAAGGAACATCAGTTCCTTGCTGACGTTTTAGGCACAGCTATGGGATGAGAGGGGCTCCTCTGGTAGGTCAGTTGGAAAAGAATCTGCCTGCAGTGCAGGAGACCTGGGTTCAATCCCTGGGTCAGGAAGATCCCCTGGCGAAGGGAGTGACAACCCACTCCAGTATCCTTGCCTGGAAAGTCCTATGGACAGAGGAGCCTGGCAGGCTACAGTCCATGGGGTCGCAGAGAGTCGGACACGACTTAGCGACTAAACCACCACCACATGGTGTGAGATCGTGTGCCGCATGGTGAAGATTAAATAAAGGGATAAACAAACTGCAATAAGAACGGATGAATCTTTCATCCCATTATTCTGTTGTATTCACTCTTCCAGCCTTCTGCATCTTTGAGTTATCTATGTATGCATCTATCTTCCTAAGTGCCTTAAAATGAGCCACCCTGAACCCGTCACCATCTTTGCCAGTTAGCTCTACACACAGTAGGTACTCGATTAATGTTTGGTACATTAAATTGAGCCAGCAAGCAGTAACTGGTTTTGTTTTTTCTCAATGGACCATGTCTTTCTAAAAGGAAATCTTGGGGGTTGCACTTCTGAGTGAAGCACGTCACTTTCTTCCCTTCTGCATTCCAGGCATGCATCCTGAGACATTTGGGTGGAGGTAGGGAGAGTCCAAAATGAGCCCAGGAACATCACAGTCCCCGAAGGCTTCCTAACATGCCACTTGACATTTCCCACAGTCTCTAGAGACATTGAATGAAGTGCAGACTGCAGTCCCTGCCCTTTTCCTCCTTCTGGCCAATCCAATTCAATGAATTATCTTCACATATCTTTCACATATTCAACCGTTTCTAAATAAACTCACCTCCTGGGAAGAAGTCAGCTTTATAGCAGGCTGATGTGCCCAGAGCTAATATTAAGTCAATGACCCCAGCTGTCCCAGTAAACACTTGGTGGCCACTACACCCAAAACAGCTTGCTCTCTGAGCCAAGACACACCTGCTGTGGGTATAAAGTGGATTTCCCATGTGAAATTGTCCCCGACGTCCCAAAATGAATTGACTCCTTTGCAACCTGACCTTAAGGAAATAAGTTAAATGCTTAATTGGTGAGTGTATTATCAGTTATACACAGGAATGAAGGAGATAGCTTGCCTGAAGTTAGATAAACTACTTCCCTTTTCTCTATCGTTTTCTTTTTAAAAAACTTGATTGATTCCAAGGTATTTCTTTCTGAGTCTTTGAACGATATGCACTTCCAGGCATATATGCATCTCTGGCATATTTACACATAATTATTGTTTGGAGAATAAATGTTAAGAAGGCTGTAACAAATTGAAATTTGAATGTGTATGCCAGTGAGCTGTTAAAAAGAAACAAACAAGAGAAATTCTTAAATCAACAAGTCACTAATTTCTATTTGAATTGGAAGATTGCAGTAACTTTCCTTGTCGGTCACTAACAATATAGTTGTACTTGATGATTAATTAATTTCTTTCTGAGAAAATATTCTTTGGCATCTGCTAAGTTGCTCAGTTTTTTCCAGCTCTTTGCAACCCCATGGACTGTAGCCTACCAGGATCCTCCATCCCTGGGATTTTCCAGGCAAGAGTACTGGAGTGGGTTGCCATTTCCTTCTCCAGAAGATCTTCCCAACCCAGGGATCGAACCCGGGTCTCCCGCATTGCAGGCAGACGCTTTACCATCTGAGCCACCAGGGAAGCCAGTCAAAGAAGATAGTCTGAGAAGAAGAAATCAATAATCTGTTTCTTAAATCTATATTTTACAGTATTGGAAGGGTCTAAGGGGATGATGCTCAAACAGCATGGGGCACTGAGCGCCTGGCAAAGCATGTCAGAAGCACAAAGTTGGAGGAGGGTTAAAAATGAAACAAGTTTCCTCACCTCCCACTCCCACCCAGTCCTGCCTGCCTATGAAAATATCAGCTGGATGAGCAACTATTACTAATCCATGTTTGTTCTCAAATGTGCAGGGCTGAAAACATGGTAAAGAACCACAATCAAGCTTAAGTTTTAGAGAACACACGTGAAGAGAGGAGCTGGATGGGGGGGACAGGGAATGGGGAAACCTAGCAGACGTTCCTTCTGTTTCCTTGGTCAAACCCCACTAACCATTCTCTTTTATAACTCTGAGCTAATTACCTTTGACTTTTTCACAGTCCTTCCATTTATGTGATCCAGAATAATGTTTGATTTCTTTTATTGCTCCAGATCCTGGTGCCAAAGACATTAAAATTTTATCTGCCTCTGTATCTGGATTCCTCCTTTCCAGTCTGTTGCCTGTGACCGTGGGGATCCCTTTTGCCTCTAAATTTCTTGTCCTTAGCCTCATTACCTATTTGGCCCTACACTGAACTGGATCATCAGATTTGGCGATGATCCTCCTCTCCTCTTCCAGGACTCAGTTTTATGGTCCTCCCTGATCACACTTGTTCCTCTGTCTGACGCCTTGTGCTCTTCAGTCCCTGCTAGGGGAGTAAGGGTCCCCCAGATGAGTGTCTGAGCTCAGTCTCCACGCCTTTTCCTTGTGGGCCAAACTCTCACTCCTGCCCTAGACATCAATGTCAATGACCCAGCTTGCAGCCTCATCTGCAATTGACCCTCCATGCATCTGCAGAAGTCACCCCACACAATGTGATGTCAGGGGTTCCTAGAATAGCTCCCCCTGAAATAACCCACACCACTGACACCTGCCTTTATGGAAATCCTTTTAAAATTATCTGGAAACAAAAGAAAATCCCAAACTCTGGGATGATTGTTCTGTAATATTCTAACTAGCAAATCATGTTATTCATCTCCTCCATAAAGGTGTAATTTGTCCCAATCTAAAATGCCTACCCTCACCCCAAGTCTTTAGCTCCTACACCACTCAGCCCTCCCAGGTCTGTAGCAAGAGGCTGGGCCATAGCCATTCACATACTGCCTCCACTCTTCAAAAACGAAACTCACTGAGGCAGAGAACAGACAATACCTTACTCATTCATGTACCTGCCCATATACAGCACAATGCCTAGCATTTAGCCAATTTTCAATACATATATATATATATGGTGAAGGTGAAGTTGCTCAGTTGTGTCCGACTCTTTGTGACCCCATGAACTGTAGCCTACCAGGCTCCAAACACACTTGAATAATAAACAACAGGAACTTAAGGAATGAGGATTTGAAAAACAAACGTTTGGGGGAGCCGTGAGTCCCCAAAGTGTTGGCACTGCCCCCAGCCATCTTGCACGCTAGGTTCTCCTTCTATGTTTCTCTCCCTCTCATTTCCTGTTTCCCTTTATATATATATATATATATTATGGGAAACAGGATTGGGAAACAGGAAATATATATATATTTATGAAAGGGAAACAGGAAATGAGAGGGAGAGAAACAGAAGGACAACCTAGTGTGCAAGATGGCTGAGGGCAGTGCCAACACTTTGGGGACTCACGGTTCCCCCAAACGTTTGTTTTTCAAATCCTCATTCCTTAAGTTCCTGTTGTTTATTATTCAAGTGTATTTGCATATGCTCTGCCTTGGACTGAAGCCTCCAATGTTTTTCCTGCCTTCTAGTCCATGTCTGAATCTCTCGTGGTGGCTTGTTCCTGCCATTCATCAGTATTTCTTTTGTTTCCTTTAGGAAATGCACATGGATTTCTAACATTTGTCCCCCATCTTACTGAGAGTTCCAAGACAAAAAAAAAAAAAAAAAAACCATTTAATGTTTTTCAGCCGCATCTACCTCTTTTTTCAGTAACTCACTCTTTGCTGTGTCTTAGCCATCCATCTGCCTCCTTCAATGACCCCTGCCTTCCTTACGCACTTGGACAATTTTCCCATGATTTCTCTTAACCTCCAGTGCAATCACTTTCCATTCACTTTGCCTTTCTTATCTCTTTTTACACTCTCTGGACTTTGTTCCCTAATCCTCCCCAGCCTCTGTTCCTGATGCTTAATGCCTCACATATGCCTCTTTCTTACTTTTGATTACTTTTCTTTCACTTGTTCATCCACATTGTAGATTCTCTTATTGCCAAGACTGCATGCCAGATGACCCCTGGGTTTATGCTAATTTATATTTCAATACTTTTCATTTCCAACCATGTTCCTCATTTCTTCCCTTACTTCAGCCCATGTGCTTTCACCTGACCTCTCCGATCCACGTCAGAAATGCACTGTGTCTTTAGGGAATAGGACAGTGACAATGAACACCACTTCCAGCCTCATCTGCATTACCTGCTCCTCGCAAAGTAACATGAGGTCAACAAGGTGCTCTTCCCCTCCCAGAAAATGTGTCCATGAGGAAATAATCCTTGTAAACAGCAGGATGAAAATTCCCTTCCATGTGCTGTCGACCAACCAAATGCCACCCAGGAAGTGGACATTTTATAAGGAAAACCACAGAAGAAAAGGCTCCTGACGCACTTGGAGCCCCTTACGCACTTCTCCAGCCCCTCGGTGAATTGGAGCCCAGAGGATGCCTCAGGGGAAGAGAGGGCTCTCGACCCAAAGTTGGAGGACCGGGGCTCCAGTCCTGGCTTTGCCACTAACTTCCTCTGGCATCTGAGCACCCTCCTGCCCTTGTTCTCTCTCTGCTCCCTCAGCCTCCGTGTCCCTCATATGCCAAGTGAGAGACGAAGCCCAAAATTAAGAGTCCTACCTGCAAGTCCAGGTCGTCCGCTGTGACAGTTTTCTCTCAGCTGTTGCCATAATGAAGACATGAACGGACTTTGTCCTCATTATTCACACGCTCCCTTGTGTTCTTTTCTCCACTCCACTGCTTTCCCAAAAGCGCTGTCATGTTTTGTAATACGCAATGCCCCTCACCTTTCCCAAATGTTCCACAAGTAAGAAAGCTCCCAGCATCATGGAGACACAGGAGCTAAGGGGGCTGCATGGTGCAGTGTGAAGCCAGCCCTGGAAGCAGGCTTTCTGAGCTCACATCTGACTCTGCGACCCTGGATGCGTTACCTGGCCTCCCTCCGTGTCTGTGCTTCTCATCTGCAAAATGCGGATGACGTTCATACCCAAGCCGGAAGGTTCCTGAAAGGATTAAATACACTAATACTCACAGAGCATAGAAGAATATCTATCAGGAAATGCATACCACCTGAATGTTAGCTAAAGAAAAAAGAAGCATTTACGTTTCAGAAGTCTCCAGATCTTAAAAGACAATTTGAATGCACCAGTTTCAAGAAACAGTAAACTCAATAAAGGTCTAGAGGCTAGGGAGGACTGTTGTGTTTCTCTAAAATTACAACAGAAAGCACACATACTGGTCCTACAGGGACTGATCTTAAGAGCTCAGATCTTAAATTTTAACCCTGCTTTATTATTTGATATCAAATCTTCAGTTTCCATAGACATATTCAGTATATTTTTGAGTGTAACAAACCAATTAAAGAATGTTTCACAGTAGGCCCCTTTTGGATTCCCAACCAGAGAATCTGTATGATCTCTGAGACCTTTTAGTTTCTGTTATAGACACAAGTTGTAACCATGAGGTGACCTAATTTTAAATTTCTCTCCGCCACTAGAACCTGAAATATATCTTCTCCAGCAGGTAAACTCACTCAATGCATAAAATCTACCATGTAGATTTATCTAAGGATAGTTCAGAATATCCTTCTCTACAGTAAGGGGATAATAGATGAAGGAGAGGCTTTCTGATAATAAGAAGCTCATCACCTTATTGTTGGATGTCTGGACAGAGTGGGAACATAGTAACCACTGGGGTCTCTGATGAGATGCCTCTGGGTTTAAGGGACACTTGGCTTCCCTGGAGGCTCAGAGGGTAAAGCGTCTGCCTGTAATGTACGAGACCCGGGTTCGATTCCTGGGTTGAGAAGATCCCCGGAGAAGGAAATGGTAACCCACTCCAGTACTTTTGCCTGGAAAATCCCATGGACGGAGAAATCTGGTAGGCTACAGTCCATGGGATCGCAAAAGAATCAGACACGACTGAGCAACTTCACTTTCACTTGGCTTTCCGGCAGCTCAGACAGTAAAGATTCTGCATGCAACGCAGGAGACCCAGATTCGATCCTTGGGTTGGGAAGATCCCCTGGAGAAGGGAATGGCACCCCACTCCAGTATACTTGCCTAGAGAATTCCGTGGACAGAGGAGCCTGGTGGGCTACAGTTCATGGGGTCACAAAGAGTTGGACACGACTGAGTGACTAACAGCTGGAAATATCACATAGTTTTCAAAGACAAGTCACAATACTCTGAAAATCTGGGAGATTGGGGCAGTTTGTTGGAGCTTTTGTCCCATGAAAAGCCATCTTTTGTAGGACTTGAAAAAGCTTAGTGGGTGAAAATTGACTCTTGAAATTAACTTGATGTGACTATCAGTGTTATACTGAAAGTACCTCAATGACCTTGCTCTTCTAATATCTAAGTATTAACATTTGAAAACCCACAGGCAGATAATTTCAAAGAATAGAGCTGTTACTTAAGACAATAATAACAAGAATGAGCAGAGAGGCAGCAAAGACTGAGGACACATTGGAAGGCTCATTGTTATTAGAAATATGACTTCTCTCAAATATTAAAAATAAATCTTTAATTCCCCACATGCCATCCAGAGTCTTTTCAACAAACATCTGGATAACGGAATCACACCAAATCCACGGTGTTTTAAGACATTCCTGGAGCAGAGATGTTCTTGAGATTATGCTTTTGGATTACTTGAATAGAAATAATAAATACTTTCAGTACTTAAAGCTGTAATGCTTTGGGTTGGATTTGGATTTTTGTTTCATTTTAGTAAAAGGTGGAGATTCAAAGTCGGCTCCTTAAGCAGAAGGATATATTGGATGTGAATATAGTTTATTGCTTCCTGACCTACATTTTCCCCTTTTTTTTCATCATTTGAAAAGTTACTTGACAAGTTGAGCGCCTGCAGCTCAGCGATTCCAAACATCTGCCTTGAAGGAAGCACTTTGCCTCAGATTTTCACATGATGATCAAAAGTGGGTTTAACTTTCTCAGGTTAAATGGGAACAAGGGGGATGGTCTGATGGGGATAGAAATATATTTGAGAGCAACATGAAAGAGGAAAAAATACTTAGAGCTGTCAGAAGCTTAACCCTAGAGTCAGCTCAGACTCCCAGAGACAGCCGTCAGCTGAGAGATGCATAATCTGTGGTCTGGCACGGGTGCTGCCCCAATATGCCCATCTGTACATTGGGGACTTCAGGGTCTACCACTTGGGAGGAATGTGAAGTCAACGGGCAATGAAGGTGTGAGTTAAGTCCTGGCTCTGCTATAAACAAGGGCACACGTGCTATCTTTTAAACGTGATGTTTCTGCCAAAGAGGTCCCTCCTACCCCGAGTGTTCTACAATTCAAAATTTAAAAAGGCTAAACTCCAAGATGCAGATTAGAGGTTTACACCAGCCTGAGGAAACTGGAGATTAAAATAAAGAAACCTACATTGTGGATTCAATCTACACAACCATACAGGTAGACCTCATTTGATCGTACTTCACTTTACTCTGCTTCACAGATATTTCATTTTTTATACATTGAAGGTCTGTTCTGTGAGCAACCTGCATCAATCGAGTCTACTGGCTGCATTTTTGCAACAGCATTTGCTCACTTCATGTCTCTGTGTCATATCTTGGTAACTTCTTCGTAATACTTCAAACTTTTTCACTAATACTAGATTTGTTATGATGATCTGTGATGTGATTATTGTAACTGTTTGGGGGTTGCACGGATGAGAAACTTCACCCGTAAATGTTGTGAGTGTTCTTACTGGTCCACCAGCCAGCTGTCCCCCCATCTTTCTCTCTTCCCTCAGGCCTTTCTATTCCCTGAGACATAGCAATATTGAGGGCAATTAATAACCCTATAATGGCCTCTAAGTGCTCAAGTGAAAGGAAGAGTCACACATTTCTCATTTTAAATCAAAAGCTAGAAATGATTAAGCTTAGTGAGGAAAGCATGTTGAAAGCCTAGACAGACTGAAAGCAAGACCTCTTGGCCAAACAGTTAAGCCAAGTTGTGAACGCAAACGGTAAGTTCCGGTACGGAACTAAAAGTGCTGCTCCAGTGAACACACCAATGATAAGAACATGAAACAGTCTCATTGCTGACACGGGGAAAGTTTCAGTGGTCTGGACAGAAGATCAAACCAGCCACAATATTCCCTTCAGCTAAAGCCTAGCCAGAGAAAGACCCTAACTTTTTCCAGTTCTATGATGTTGAGAAAGATGAGGAAGCCACAGAAGCTAGGATAGGTTGGTTCATGACGTTACAGGAAAGAAGCCATCTCCATGACATCGAAGTGCTAGGGGAGGCACAATGTTGATGGAGAAGCTGTAGCGTGTTATCCAGAAATCTAGGAAAGATCAGTAATGAAGGTGGCTACACTAAACAACAGATTTTCACTGGAGACAAAACAACAGCTTCAATTGGAGGAAGACACCATCCAGGACTTTCATAGCTACAGAGGAGAAGTCAATGTCTGGCTTCAAAACTCCAGAAGACCAGCTGACTCTCTTGTTAGAGGCGGATGCAACTGGTGACTTGAAGTCAAGGCCAATGTTCATTTACCATTCTGAAATGCTGGAGCCCTTAACAATTATGTTATTTCTACTCTGTCTGTGCTCTATAAATGGACCAATAAAGCCTAGATGATAACACATCTGTTTATGACATGGTTTACTAAATATTTACACCCAGAAAAAAAGGTTCCTCTCAAAGTATTACTGTTCATTGACAAGGCACCTGGTCATCCAAGAACTCTGATGAAAATGTACGAGATAAATGATGTTTTCCTGCCTGCTAACACAACAGCCATTCTGCAGCCCATGAATCAAGGAGTAATTTTGACTTTCAAGTTATTCAAGAAATAGAATTTTTAAGACTATAGATGCCCCAAATAGCAATTCTTCTGATGGATTGATCTTGACAAAGTTAGTTGAAAACCTTCTGGAATTAATTCATCACTCTAGATGCCATGAAGAACATTTGTAGTTCCTGGGAAGAGTTCAAAATGCCAACATTAACAAAAGTTTGAAAGAAGTTGATTCCAATCCTCTAGGATGACTCTGAGCAGTTTAAGACATCACTGAAGGAAGTCATTGTGGTGTGGTAGAAACAGCAAGAGAAGCAGGATTAGAAGTGGAGCCTGAAGATGAGGCTGAATTGCTGCAATCTCATGATAAAGCTTTAACAGATGACGAGTTGCTCCTCATGGATGAGCAAAGAAAGTAGTTTCTTGAGATGGAGCCTACTTTTGGTGAAGACTGTTGAAATGACAACAAAGGATTTAGGATATTATATAAATTTAGTTGATAGAGCAGTTGCAGGGTTTGAGAGGATTTGACTCGAATTTTGAAAGCAGTTCTGTAGGTAAAATGCTCTCAAATGGCACTAGTGCATAATACAGAGAAATCATTCATGGAAGAAAGAGTCGTCAATGTGGCAAACTTCACTGTTGTTTGTGGAAGTTGCCACAGCCACCCCAGCCTTCAGCAACCATTACCCTGATATCAGTCAGCAGCCATCAGCATCAAGGCAAGACCCCCCAACGGAAAAAGGTTATGATTCTCTGAAGGCTCAAATGATGGTCAGCATTTTTTAGCAATGAAATGTCTTTAATTACGATATGTACATTGATTTTTCTAGACATAATGCTGCTGCTGCTGCTGCTGCTAAGTTGCTTCAGTCGTGTCCAACTCTGTGCAACCATAGACGGCAGCCCCCTAGGCTCCCCTGTCCCTGGGATTCTCCAGGCAAGAACACTGGAGTGGGTTGCCATTTCCTTCTCTGCTGCACACTTAATAGGCTACAGTACAGTGTAAACATAGCTTCCATGTGCACTGGGAAACCAAAATATTATGTGACTGGCTTTATTGTAATATTCATTTTATTGCAGCGGTCTGGAACTGAACCTGCAGCGTCTCCAAGGAGTGTGTGTACATGGTGGTCCCTTAGTATAAACCAGAACAAGAGTTATAACCATGAGCCCTGTATAGGGCCCCTGCCCTTCTAAGTTAACAATCTAGGGGGCAGATAAAATTGATCAAAAGATCATAGAAACAAGTATGAAGTTATATCAAGTAATGATTGAAGAGCCTTAAAAAGAAGATAATACAAAGGAGAAAAAATTTAACTGTCAACAAATGACTTTATAAGGTATTCCAAAATTTTTTATTATATTGTTATTATATTTGTTATTCTATTGATTAATAATAATTATTTAATAATTATTAGCCATTATTATTTTATTGTTGTTATTCCAGTCTATCTAGGAGATATTCATCAATAAATTGCACATAAAGATATTTAATTAACATTGATTTAAGTGCTCTGAAGAAAAAAAATAGAAAGTAATAGGAGCAAATAGTGCAGGGCAGGGCAGGGAGCTTTCCTGTGCAGCGACCAGTTGCTGAGGCCTAAACGGGTTGCCCATGAATTCAGGTGAAATGGGGGGAAGGAATTTCCAGGATGCAGGAACCAAGTGCATACAAGTGAGGGTAGGAAGGGACTGAAAATTCAGTCTATTGATTATTTTCCTTCCTTCAAGCACTTGCTTCCAAGAGTTGAATATTAGTAATTCCGTGCTTTGCCAACCTTCCCTCTAAAGTATTCTTAAAGCTAGAAGGGAAGCAGAGCAAAGGAGTTGAAAACCGCTTGTCTTTGGAATCAGACAGGCCTAATTGGACACGTCCCCACCCTGCTTCTGCAGTTCACTAGCTGTGTGCCCTTGAACAAACTGCTTGATCTCTCTGAATCTCAGGCTCCTCAGCCATAAATTAAAACCAAACTACTTTAAGGGTTGTAGTGAACCAGGTATAACATTCAAAATATTGAACAACCAGAACAGGCACCAATGGGCATGTTTATCACAGTCTTAGGCATGGCTATGAGAATGATATAACAAGACAGAGAGCCTCCAAGTTGCCAAAAATTTAGTGGGAGCCAAAAACAGTTGTTCTTGTTACTATTGTTTAGGCTGTTTCCTTTGCCCCCGCCTCCAGCTCCCCCGTGGGGCTCCCCTGGGACCATATCTCCTTTCCCCTCCCAGTCTCCTCACTGGGTGACCAGCCCAGGACTCCACAGTCAGCCAGTGACGGCCGACCTGGGGTTTGCATCCGGGACACTTAACCAGCTCCAGGCCCCAGAGATGGCTGAGGATGAATTTACACATGATAGCCCTGTCAGGAGAGGAGGCTAGAAGTTGAAAGGTTTTAAGGAGATTGGGGCTCCCCTTCCTGGGGGCCTTCTCTCTGTCTCCCCACCTTTCTCCCAGCTCTCTACCCCTCACTCCCTCCTGGGGCAGTTCTGCTTCAAGGATCCAGCAGCTTTGTCTTTACCCCCCAACTCTGCCAACCACCACTGTTTTCTCTTTCTCCCTCTCCCCTCTTTTTTTTTTTTTTTTAACATGCAAGTTGCCATGAAAAATTTGTTAATGAAATATTTGCTCAGAAGTCTGCTCTGGGCTAGACTGATAACCTATCTGTGTTTGAGTTTGGCTTCCCATATTCTAAATACTCATCTTCTGTCTGTTTAGCTTATTGATTGGTTTGGCAGGAAAAGAAGCCTTGTCATCAGTGACCAAGGTCAAACTAAACAAAAAGGGAAGGGGTGGGGAGGAGGGCCTGAACTGATGGGCTCAGGAGACAGGAGAGGCTTCGCCAAGTTTCCTTGAAGGGACGGCCCCCTCCACCCTTCCACCCCAGCCCAGGTTTAATGTAGCCTTCCTGGCAACAAGGAAGCTCTCAGCAAAGGGGCCCAGATGGGGACTTACGGGCAGGTGCTGCAAGGTGAGAAGCCCACAGATGGTGTAAACTTGAGAGATTTCTTGGACTATCCCTGGGTGATATGTTAGGAAAAATGAGGCAGGGTGGGCAGCTCACACCTCTGTGAAACAGCATTAAAGGGCTTTCAGGCTATCATCGCTGGTCATTCCGCTAAAGTCTAATTTCTCTCTGAGGAAGGTTGATCTGCTAGTTAAAGGATAGTTGTTAAATGAAAAAAAAATAAAGCCAGCGGATGGGTGACATTTATAACACAAATTCTTGGTCCCAGTCACTGATAACCGACAAGCATTTATGACTGTGTTGGGATTTGAATGGCATTACTTAATGCTTTTGTTTCTGAATTGGTGTCTTAAATATGTTTCTAAGTTCAGTTCATTTCAGTCACTCAGTTGTGCCTGACTCTTTGCAACCCCATGGACTGCAGCATACCAGGCTTCTCTGTTCATCACCAATTCCCGGAGGTTGCTCAAACTCATGTCCATCAAGTCAGTGATGCCATCCAGCCATCTCATCCTCTGTCGTCCCCTTCTCTTCCTGCCTTCAATCTTTTCCAGCATAAGGGTCTTTTACAAGGAGACAGTTCTTCGCATCAGGTGGCCAAAGGATTGGAGCTTCTGCTTCACCATCAGTCCTTCCAATGAATATTCAGGACTGATTTCTTTTAGGATGGACTGGTTTGATCTCCTTGAGTCCAAGGGATTCTCAAGAGTCTTCTCCAATACCACAGTTCAAAAGCATCAATTCTTCAGCCCTCAACTTTCTTTATGGTCCAACTTTCACATCCATACATGACTACTGGAAAAATAGCTTTGACTAGACAGAACTTTGTCAGCAAAATAATGTCTCTACTTTTTAATAGGCTGTCTAGGTTGGTAATAGCTTTTCTTTCAAGGAACAAGCATCTTTTAATTTCATGGCTGCAGTCACCATCTGCAGTGATTTTTGGAACCTAAGAAAATAAAGTCTTTCACTGTGTCCATTGTTTCCCCAGCTACTTGCCAAGAAGTGATGGGATGGCTGACAGTTCATGAGGGGGCAGACAGTAAGCATACACTGGTCGGGCAATGTGAGGATGCCTGGGTGTGGAGAAAGAGGTCAGAGTTGGGCCAGAATATCGCTTCCACCACCCTTAGCTGTATGACCAGGGCAGATGTACTGAAACTCTGAGCCTCTGTTTCCTCATCTGTCAATCATGGGCCTAATACAGACCTCAGAGGTGCTGTGAGAAAGGGTGAGATGGCATCTATAAGGAGCTCATGATAATGAGAAACCTAGAAGTGACTGTTTGGGATCAATTGTCCACTGCAAGGATGTTACCAACACGCTGACATGGGGAGCTAAGAGTAATGTATTCCTACACACTTCACCCTCTCACTCACTGATCACAGGGTATAGAGATGTGCCAGGTATGTGTGACCCAGGGAATCCAGCATAATTAAGACACAGTCCAGCTTTCCAAAAGCTGACAATATTTGCTAAAGAAATGCACCGAAAGCAAATGGCCACAGATGCTGTGCCTAGAAGGACGGCTGAGAACGCAAAGGAAGACTGACCGTTTCCCTTCGGTGGGAGGAGGAGGGAGGGACCAGAAAAGCTTCTCAGAGGATATTTTGAAGAATGTGCTGCTGGTCAGGCAGACAGCAGGAAAGTGAGCCAGAGACACAGTGCCATCAAACTACGGACTGCACTGCCTCTTCTGAGAGGCGCAGTTCCTGCAGCTGGAGGGCTAGGCCAGGGCTGAGCGGAGTGAGAGGTGGGCAGGAGAGGAGAGGCGGGGTCTGGGGCTGCCAGCAGGGGGTTGGGGAGCTCATAGGATGTCAAGAAATGGAGTGAATGCGGGCTCTTCTTCAGGGAATGTGGCTGACAATGGGAGGGAGTCACTCAGCTATCGGAAGGACATTGTTAGAGCCTCCTGGTTAAGTAGGAGACTTGAACACATTCATAGGCTCTATAGGAGGAAACAGTGAAGATGAAGAAGTTGAATGCACATACATGGACTCTAGAAAAACGGTACTGATGAACTTAGTAGAGAATGACCTTGTGGACACAGCAGGGGAAGGTGAGGGTGGGAAGAACAGGGAAAACAGCGTTGACGTATATACACTCTCTGTGTAAAACAGTTGGTGGGAAGTTGCTAAGTAACACAGGGAGCCCAGCCTCCTGCTCTATGATGGCCTAGAGGGGTGGGATGGCGGGAGGGGAGGGAGGCTCAAGGGAGAAGGGATATGTAAATTATATATAAGTATATATATTTATTTATGTGGAGAAGGACATGGCAACCCACTTCAGTATTCTTGCCTGGAGAAACCTGTGGACAGAGGAGCATGGTGGGCCGATGTCCATGGGGTCGCACAGAGTTGGACACAATTGAAGCAACTTAGCATGCATGCATGCCTTGGAGAAGGAACTGGCAACCCACTCCAGTATTCCTGCCTGGAGAATCCCAGGGACAGAGGAGCCTGGTGGGCGGCCGTCTATGGGGTCGCACAGATTCAGACACGACCAAAGAGACGCAGCAGCAGCAGCAGCATATATATTTATATGTATGTTGTATATTTGAGTGCTATATATTGTTGTATGGCAGAAACCAGCACAACATTGTAAAACAATTTTCCACCAATTAAAAAAATTTAAAGAGAAGAAAAAAGATGAAGAAGTTGAAATGACGAGAGGGAAAG
The DNA here is from genome assembly GCF_032405125.1 of Capricornis sumatraensis. Lineage (NCBI taxonomy): Eukaryota > Metazoa > Chordata > Mammalia > Artiodactyla > Bovidae > Capricornis > Capricornis sumatraensis. Next base: position 77,191,902 of record NC_091082.1, read on the forward strand.
AAATTACCCAGTGGAGTCAGAAGCTGGAGCACAGGTCACGGGAAGGGTTGGGATTGGGAGCCCAGGGCAAGGGTGAGCCTTCTGCATGGAGGGCAACTCCTCTTCCTCCAAGCCTGGGGGGATGAAGTGAGAGGGTAGAGGCAAAAGGGAATGTTTACGGGAGAGGACAGAATTATAGTGCTTGTTTCTGAGAGCTATGGACCCTCTATAAATTAGAAGGCAGGTTATTCGCTAAGCAAGAGTGTCTGAGATGAGAGAGCAGGGGAGAAACCGTGGAACGTTTTGCTGGGAGCTGGGACCAACAAGCCAGGACTCTGAGGGACACGGTACTGAATTTTTGAGAACCGTACAATTCTGTGCTTGGCCCATGGATTCCAAAAATGTCTACAACAGGGACGTACATACAGTTCCATTAAAAATGGGAGGAAGACCTTAGACATTGATTGAAGTCATGCTTCCCAAATGGTGTTCCTTGGCACCTGGGGCAACGCAGCAAACTGGAAAGGTGCTCCTGGCTATTCTTAATTTCCTAGAAAACCCAGCAATAGCTTTTAGGCAATACACACACTACCAGTGTGAGGTTCATTGTTTCGAGATAGATGGTGCTACGTTCCTTTCAATTACATCAGGTCTTTGCGAGAATCAGATTTAATGGTTGCTGTGATAAAAAAGCAAGTACTGAGAGAAAAAAAATGTGGAAGAGGAAATGAGAACACTGGGGTCCAGTTGGATTCCATGGTTTGAGAAGTTATGCTGTGCTCAAGATGCACACTCCCCCACAAGTAAATAAGCATGGTCATGTAGGAATGAAATAAAATATCACCTTTTCTTTCCATTTATATGTGTTACTTTACAAATGGCTTAAATTATTAATATTAGGACTTAGATACTTATGAAGTTGTTTAGACCTAACCACATAACCTTGCTTATTTAAATTATATGTAGAATACATCATTAGAAACGCTGGGCTGGAAGAAGCACAAGCTGGAATCAAGATTGCTGGGAGAAATATCAATAACCTCAGATGTGTAGATGACACCACCTTTATGGCAGAAAGTGAAGAAGAACTAAAGAGCCTCTTGATAAAAGTGAAAGAGAAGAGTGAAAAAGTTGGCTTAAAGCTCAACATTCAGAAAACGAAGATCATGGCATCCAGTCCCATCACTTCATGGGGAAACAGTTAAAGACTTTATTTTTCTGGGCTCCAAAATCACTGCAGATGGTGATTGCAGCCATGAAATTAAAAGACACTTACTCCTTGGAAGGAAAGTTATGACCAACCTAGTATATTCAAAAGCAGAGATACTACTTAGCCAACAAAGGTCTATCTAGTCAAGGCTATGGTTTTTCCAGTGGTCATGTATGCATGTGAGAGTTGGACTGTGAAGAAAGCTGAGCGCCAAATAATTGATGCTTTTAAACTGTGATGTTGGAGAAGACTCTTGAGAGTCCCTTGGACTGCAAGGAGATCCAACCAGTCCATCCTAAACAGGATCAGTCCTGGGTGTTCACTGGAAGGACTGTTGTTAAAGCTGAAACTCCAGTATTTTGGCCACCTGATGCAAAGAGCTGACTCTTTGAAAAGACCCTGATGTTGGGAAATCAAACTGCAAGGAGATCAAACCAGTCAATCCTAAAGGAAATCAGTCCTGAGTATTCATTGGAAGGATTGATGCTGAAGCTGAAACTCCAGTACTTTGGCCACCTGATGCAAGGAACTGACTCATTTGAAAGGACCCTGATGCTTGGAAAGATTGAAGACAGGAGGAGAAGGGGACGACAGAAGATGAGTTGGTTGGATGGTATCATCGACATGATGGTTATGAGTTTTGAGAAAGCTCCAGGATATAGTGAAGGACAGGGAAGCCTGGTGTGCTGCAGTCCATGGGGTCACAAAGGGTCGGACACAACTGAGTGACTGACAGTCAAACAAAAACAACAAAGAACAACTCCTGTCATTTTACAGAGGACAGAGCTAAGCAAGGTTAAGGGGTATCATCAAAGGTCATCAGTTGTTGGTATAACAAGAACTAGAATCTGGCTTTATCTTTCGCTGTTTAATGTGCCCTTCCACTGAAAACAAGTAGTTTAATTCACTCATATCATTTGTGCAATAAAAGTTCATTTTCTCTCAAAAATCCTACTTGTAGAAATGAAAAACAGATTCTAACTCAGGCCTGTGCTGGGTGTCCTCCTTGGTGTGAACCTGTATTGACATCTGGTCATACTAACCAGGGCATGTCTTCATTCACTGATATTCTTCCAGGTCCCTAATAAGTAAGTTAAAGCCACTTCTTTTTTAAAAAAAATTTGTTGAAATATAGTTGATTACAATGTTGTGTTAGTTTCAGGCATTACAGCAAAGTGAATCAGTTATACATGCTATATATATTCTTTTTCAGATTCTTTTCCATTATGGGTTATTACAAGATATTGAGCAGACTTCCCTGTGCTATACACTATGTCTATGATGGTTATCTATTCTATATATAGAAGTGTGTATATATATTAGTCCCCAATTCTTAATTTATGCCTCCTCTTTCTCCTTTGGTAATCATAAGTTTGTTTACTATGTCTCTGAGTCTATTTCTGTTTTTTTTTAATAAGTTCATTTCAGTCATTTTTTTAGATTCCACATATAAACAACATCATACGTTTGTCTTTCTCTTTCTGACTTACTTAACCTAGTATGATTGTCTCTAGGCCCATCCATGTTGCTGCAAATGGCATTGTTTCATTCCTTTTTATGGCCGAGTAATACTCCATTGTGACTATACACCACATTTTTATCCACTTATCTGTCAATGGACCCTTAGTTGAAAGCAACCTCTTTTGGCCAAGTCAGACTGAATTCTGGAAATAAAACTGGTAGATTCCACATATTCTAGAGGGCTACTTTCCTCAAATGTTCTTCATCCCTAAAGTTCTGGATAGTGTTACAAGCACAAGGCATTCAAGCAAGCATAGAGCAGGCAAGTACACAGCGCAGGGACGGGGGCCATCAGCTCAGCTCACTCACTCATTCCTGCACGTCCACTGTGATTCAGAGACATGGCAAATGTGAGCACATTGTTTCAGAAGCAGATGAACCAGCTCAAGGCCTTCTCCCATGAACTGAGTACCTTCCGCCAGATCCCTAATGCGGCCCAGGAGAGTGCAGGGGGCACAGTGGGTGAGCAGTCTGCTTCCTTCCTCTCGCTCCTCCCTCCGCTTGGATGGAGGGCTGTGTGCTCACTGTGGGTCTGTCTGTCTCCGGCCACAGCCATCTCAACTCTAGTGTACAACTCTTCTCATTCAATTCTCCAAGACAACACCTGTGTCAGACCCAGACAGATGCTGGTGACTGATGGCACAACCCAGATCAGGAATCCAATTACAATTTCAATGCTAGGAATCACTGTCTGAAAGAGTCACCAGCCACTCCTCCCTGTAGGCTTTTCTCATTAGCCATGGTCCCCCAGTTCCAGCTATCCATTGCCTTCCAGCTAGCCACTCTCTTGTCTCTAGACCATTTATTCCATCTTTGATTCCAAACCCCAGACAGAAAATTTCAAATTCTTTTCCCTCTGATGATTAGAGAAGTTATTCTTTTCATCACAACTCACTGGAGTAGCCCCCATATCTAATTTCTCATGCCAAGTAGACCTACCCAAACTAATCAAGGTATTGACACCCCTTCCATGTGTTGCCCCCTTTTCAGCATTTACTACAAATCCTGGAACAAGGCTGCCTTGAAAGTGAAAGTGTTAGTCACTCAGTCGTGTCTGACTCTTTGTGATTCCACGGACTGTAGCCCACCAGGCTTCTCTGTCCATGGCATTCTCTAGCCAAGATTACTGGAGTGGGTTGCCATTACCTTCTCCAGGGGATTTTCCTGACCCAGGGATCAAACTCCGGTCTCCTGCATTGCAGGCAAATTCTTATCAACTGAGCCACCTGGGAAGCCCTTAAAAGTATTCTAAACTTTCATGTTTAAGGGGGTACATTATAAGCTAAAAGCAAATGATGAAAAACAAAGTGATTTTTCAAAATGCCAGCTTCCGATGCTGCTATATTTGTTTCTCTCTCCAGTTACCGGTGCTACTGTTTCCAAGGACGGACAAAGTTGTCTATGACAGGCTCAGACCCGGAAACGACACCCAGAAGTGTGGGCTCGTTTCTTTCTAGTTCAAGATTGTAGAAGGCGTGAACCAGAAGCCAGAGCGGCAGTTCGGGCATCGAAGAGCTTTATGACGATAAGTCGGCGCTACTGTTGACATATGAAGCTTCAGTAGCCCAGCCAAATTGATCAAATATAAACCCAATTTCCGATTTGCAGGGTTGGGTGGGCTAACAAATTGTATCAGAGGCTTTGCATTGAAGCCTTTAAGAAAACGGAGCTGTTGTCATGAACCCGTAACTCCCTACCCCTCCCTCTGCTTCTAACACCTCATCACCATTATTCATACATAATCGAGGCAAGGCTGGCAGGACTTACCCAGAGCAAGTGGATGACACAGAGGTGGGGCTACAGCCCCAGGGACAAAAGCCAATGACATTAATGGTGGATACATTTTGAGGACCCTCTGTCTGGTCCAGGCATCTTTATACACACTGTCTCATTCATTTCTCACAATGGCCCTAAAAAGGAACTATTGTTATGATCTCTGTGTCAGAATCGTTTTACAAAATATTTGCCAATTGATTTTTCACCTGTATGGTCTTGTTAACGGAGTCACCGTCTGCTTGCCGCCAAAAGACACCTTGGCATTCACAACACTTGGAATAGGATTAGGATAGCAAAAATGAAAAAACAAAATGTTCTTAGCACTTGAACTCCAAAATTTACGCCTCCTCCTAAGGGTCAGGTTTGGAATTTGGGTAGATATAGATTTTTTTTTTTTTTAACCTGTGTAGCTGAGAGAGACTCAGGACATGAGAGGTCTAAGGGACCAGAAGTGGCCTCACAGCTGGGATGTGAAGGATGGAGAAGGACTGTGTAGCTTGTGGAGCAGAGAACAGCCAGGACCGTGGGTCCCTTTCTGATGCTGGGAGGGTGGATGCTGGCAGTTAGAGACAAACGGAAACAGCCTGGAGCTGAGGCATCAGGATCATCATGTGATAACGGGACCACACCTTCCCCATGACTGAATGCCCCATGATTAACCTCTACCCACTTTCCACTCCACCTCCCAAACCAGATGCCAGCCAGGAAGGAAAAATAAATGACAGATTCTACACTCCGTTCACAGTGACAAGGTTTTCACCATCTGCAGAACTGAGGCTCAAGGCAGAAATGAGGTTCATTTGTGCATGCTAAGTCACTTCAGTCGTGTCCAGCTCTGTGCGACCCTATGGACAATAGCCTGCCAGACTCCTCTGTCCATGGGATTCTCCAGGCAAGAATACTGGAGTGGGTTGCCATGCCCTCTTCCAGGGGATCTTCCTGACCCAGGGATCAAACCCACATCTCCTCCGGCTCCTGCACTGCAGGCAGATTCTCTACCACTGAGCAACCAGGGGAAGCCCTGATGTTCAGTCACAGTAAAGCAAAGAAAATCTTTTAGTCATAGCTGAGTTTGCTATAAGTGAAATTAATCCCGACAACGCACAAGGAAACTGAAGTGCGGAGAAGTTAAGGAACCAGCCCCAAGGATACAGCTAGTAAATGGAAGAGCTTGTCTGACTTCAGAATTCAAGTCTGTAGCTGTTCTGCTCAACTGTGAACCAGCTAGATCAAACATATCATCTTTAGGCCAATGGTTTCCAAACTGGTCCAGCTCAACACCGTTTGTTGAGCTAAATGTGAAAGCAGAGTGGCAGCAGGGTAGCTTTGGCTGCAGAGTGGGGACCGAGGCTCGTTGCTGTCCCTGGGGGACTACACACTGTCCCTGGGGGGCTGTCCTAGGCAGATAAGTTAGTTTATTGGCCCTAAAGACAACTTGCCATTTTCACCTTCATGTCTTTGCTCCTTCTAAAATGGGTCCCACCCCAATCTCTATCAATTTAAGCTCCCTTCAGTCCAAACCATCCACAAATCAAAATATAGTTTCCTCCTCCAAGATCCTTCCTTACCAACATTTTTTATTTTTTATTTATTTATTTTACAGCCCATGTCTTTTGTTTTCTTCACACGCAACATGCCATGAGCTCACAGGGAAGGGACTGCAGCAGTTCAGGCTCCTTTCCGTGGGTTCTCACAAGCGTGTTTCTCTGGGTGGAGCAGGCTGGCCCTTCAGCTGAACCCAAGTCCCTTTCTCTTTGGCTTCCTCCTTTCTCTGATCATTTTCCTTCAGGCGTTTCTGGAAGCTATCTTGGCTCTTAGAGTGCTTAATGTGCTCAATTCGCATATTAATTCTCTTGGCCAGAATCTTCCCCTTAACTTGTTTACAGTGATGCCAACAGCATGCTGGGTAACACTGTAGTCTCTTCCAGTTTTGCTACGGTAACGTTTGTAGGGCGTTCCTTTTTGAACAGAACCCACTGCCTTGATATCTACGGCATTGCCTTTCTTGTAGAGTCGCATGTATGCGGCCAAAGGAACAGCTCCACGTTTCTGAAAGGCCGAGAGAACATGCAGCAGGCGCCCGCCTCTCGCCCTTTGCGTTGGTCATTTTGGCGAGTTACTGGAAGATGGTGGTTCTGGCCGAAAGGAAAGCCCTACTAACCCTTTTAACACAAATAAATACTTAACTTCAGAAATCACTGATGGAATGGATGGATGGATCCATCACTTTATGGCTCTTTATGGATGGGTGGATCCCTCCCTGTCCTCAGCCCTGCAAATGAGAGTCACCTGGATAGACAAAATACATTGCTCTGGTCCCAGCTTGCTGCTAAGTCGCTTCAGTCGTGTCTGACTCTTTGCGACCCCATAGATGGCAGCCCACCAGGCTCCCCCATCCCTAGGATTCTCCAGGCAAGAACACTGGAGTGGGTTGCCATTTCCTTCTCCAACGCATGAAAGTGAAAAGTGAAAGTGAAGTCGCTCAGTCATGTCCAACTCTTCGCAACCCCATGGACTGCAGCCCACCAGGCTCCTCCATCCATGAGATTTTCCAGGCAAGGGTACTGGAGTGGGGCGCCATAGTCAATAGGAGAAGGGGCGGGGCTAGCAGTCGTTTTTTAAAAACCCCCTAGGAAAATCCTAATGTGCACTCTGAGTTGAAAATCACCTCTTCCTCTTTTACCCTTGGTCGGTGCAGTTACTATTCTTTGTTTTCTGTGGTTAAGAGCAGAGATCAGGAATAGGATACTCCTGAGGATGAATCTAGGCTAACTTGGAATCCATGGTACTGACACTGACTGGGTGGATGGATGGATACATAGAGAATGCTTTAGGCCTAATTATTCATAGTTTCCTGGTTCACAACTCCGTACTCAGCATCCACCCTCTTCTTCTAGGAAGCTGCTCCTTGCCCCATTCAAACCATATAGTGTTAGTGGAAGTTGACCATCACAGTGTCATTAAAACAAGGAGATTCATCGCTCTTTGAAAACAAAGCTATAGGATGTGAAGCCTGAGTTACCTGCTTCCCTGAGTCCTGACAAGGAGAGAAAGCTGGTCTGAAAAGTAAGGCTGATCCTTAGAGAAAAAAGATAACCCTGGAGGCCTTCCGCAGCAACTGGCATTCATTCCTGAGGTCAGCTGACTCTTCCTCCCCAAAATTTGTTAGCCAAACTCCACCCTTCATCCTGCTGGAGCTGTCATTCGGATTTCTAGTACGTACAGTGAAGAGAGTTCACTGTCTCTGATCTTTAACAAGTAATGAAATCTGAGCCTCAGTTTCCCCATCTGCATCATATGAACACAGAGTTGTTCTCAAGATTAAATAAAATATTTACATAAAGTACTCTTAACAGGTTCTTTAAAAATATTCACATCGTGAATGTGATGATTGCCTTTATCTAGCTTTTTCTTGAGATGTATTTCTAAAATCTGAGTCTTGTGAGTTTACTAAAAGATATAATAAATTTTTTCATTTATTTCAAATCCTTTTCTTGATGTTCAAATACTAGATTTAAACATCTCAAGAAAAAATTATAAGTGAACCTCATTTATAAGCATAGATGCAAAATTTCTAAATAACACATTAACAAATTGAATCTCGGTGTGTATAAAAAGAGAAATTAATCACAACAAAGTAGGATTTCTTTTAGGAGAGCAAGGATATTTCCACATTAGAACATAAAAAGTTTAAAAATTACAAACGTCTGAATAAATGCTGAACAATCATTTGATGAAATTCAATATCTATTTGTGATTTTTTAAATTATTTAACCAACATCAATACAAAATACCTTCCTGATCTTGAAGAATGCTATCTATTAGAAATTTATAACAAAGATTATTCTTAATGGTGAAACATTAGGAGGATTTCCAATAAAATTGGAATAAAGCAAAGATCTTTTCTCTCCTCTTTAAATTTAACACTATACTGGTATTTCTGGTCAACACAACGAGCAAAAAAAAAAAAAAAGAAGAAGAAGAAGAAGAAGAGAAAAAGAGAGTGAGAGAGAGGAAATAAAAGAAATAAAAAGAGTCATTACTTATGGAAAATATCATGTACCAAAAAATTAAAATGTTTAATTGAAAAACTGCTAGAACTAATAAGTACATTTAGTAAAACTCTGGATACAAGATATGGTTTTTGTATCCAGAAAATCAACAATATTCCCATATACTTATAATACCTAAAATAAAATAGGAATGATATCTTTCAAAAGCTCAACAAAACTATAAAATATCTGGGTATATGTTTCATAACATTATGCAAAATCTTCATTAAGAAAAACTATAAAGCCTTCCTGAAGGCTGCAAAAGGAGACTTTACTTGAAAAGACTCAAATTGCATAAATGACAATTTTTCCAAACTAACCTATAAATACAATTCTAATCAACATCCCAAAGATTTGTTGATTCTAAAATTCATATGAAAGAATACAAATGTCAGGGACACTAAGAACAAATTTGAAGAAAAAAAATTGTCAAGGAAGCCCTTGACCTATCGATTATTAAAGTCTTCAGCTTTGCCTCTTCTTTTGCTTCATTCTTGTGCACTCCCTGCTCCCCGCCCCCAGGATCCTATAGTGGTGGTGATGGATGGCAATAGGAACAGCAGCAATGGTAGCTTCAGGAACCAAAATTCTAAGGGAAAAGAACTTTCCTTACCATTCAGTGGAGCAAGGATTCCATGAAGCTAAGATCAAATCCCACTGCTTTTTTTTTTTTTTTTTTTGCTTTCTCTCTGTCCTACCACTTAGTCACAGACACACTGCAATTCCATGGGAGATCAAAAAGGGGACCCCTAGGGCACTAAGAAGTACTGGGCGATAACAGAAAGAGAAGAGCTCAAGACAGTAACCCAGGGAATTTCTGGGCTCACCCTAAACCCGGTGGTGCTTGAATTGAATCCTAATAAGCATATCAAAGACTTTGAGAACACTTCCACCCAGATTGCAGAATGACCACTTGGCGGTACCCTCATGGGACAGAACCAGAAACATGGCAAAGATGAAAACTGAACTGACATGTGTAACCACAACCTACAGAAAGCAGGAGGGAACTTGTGGTCTAAGTCTAATCATCAATTAAAACAAAATTTTAAAAAGTCAATGATATCCATATCATCAAGCAAGATCCAGAGTCTCATAACCTGATACTCAAAATACAACTCAAAATTATGTGTGAAAATTTGTGACGTTCTCAACTCACGCAGGAAAAGATAACCAACAGACACCAATAAGGAGATGATACAGACATTGGAATTATCTGACAAAGACCTTAAAAAATTGTAAAAATAATTTAAAATGCTTAAAAGAGTAGTGCAAACACTCTTGAAAAAAATTTTTTTAAGAAAATTTTTAATTTTTAGCAAAGAAACAGACAATAAAAAGAACTAAATGGAAATTTTAGAACTGAAAAATAATGTCAGCAAAATTTTTAAATTAACTGAAAGGACTTACTAGCAGATTTGAGATGACAGAAGAGTCTGTGAACTTGAAGACAGATCAATAGAAACATTCTAATATGAACAACAAAAAGAAAAGATGGGTTTAATATTTCTGTGATCAGAGTTCTACAAAGGGTTAAGAAAAAGGGAAGTTCTGAAAAAGTATTTGAAGAAATAAAGGCTGGACACCTCTCAAGTTTGACAAAAGACAATAACCTAAAGGTTCAAAAGTACCCCAAACAGGATAAACCAAAGAAATCCACACCCAGACAAATCATATTCATATCACATGAGCCAAATCCTATCTATACATTCCTATTTAGTCTGTTTCTCTGGAGAGTCCTCTAACTAATACAATTGTCAGGATACAAGTCTGTGCTGATGGCCTTGGTACCTTACTGATTGTTGGCTCAAGACCACCTCAGTTATTTGTAATGGAGGCCTCTCCAACATGACGACTTGCTTCATCAGAGCCAGAAAGAGAGAATCTCCTAGCAAGACAAAAATCAGAATCTTTTGAAACTTAATCATAGATATGACATCCTATGCTGAATTGTTTTAGGAAAGGCAGAGGAACCAGAGATCAAATTGCCAACATCTGCTAGATCATGGAAAAAGCAAGAGAGTTCCAGAAAAACATCTATTTCTGCTTTATTGACTATGCCAAAGCCTTTGACTGTGTGGATCACAAGAAACTGTGGAAAATTCTGAAAGAGATGGGAATACCAGACCACCTAACCTGCCTCTTGAGAAATCTATATGCAGGTCAGGAAGCAACAGTTAGAACCGGACATGTTACAACAGACTGGTTTCAAATAGGAAAAGGAGTACGTCAAGGCTGTATATTGTCACCCTGCTTATTTAACTTCTATGCAGAGTACATCATGAGAAACGCTGGGCTGGAAAAAGCACAAGCTGGAATCAAGATTGCCGGGAGAAATATCAATAAGCTCACATATACAGATGACACCACTCTTATGGCAGAAAGTGAAGAGGAACTAAAAAGCCTCTTGATGAAAGTGAAAGTGGAGAGTGAAAACGTTGGCTTAAAGCTCAACATTCAGAAAACGAAGATCATGACATCCGGTCCTATCACTTCATGGCAAATAGATGGGGAAACAGTGGAAACAGTGAAAGACTTTATTTTGGGGGGCTCCAAAATCACTCTAGATGGTGATTGCTGCTGCTGCTGCTAAGTCACTTCAGTCGTGTCCGACTCTGTGCGACCCCATAGACGGAAGCCCACCAGGCTCCCCCATCCCCGGGATTCTCCAGGCAAGAACACTGGAGTGGGTTGCCATTTCCTTCTCCAATGCATGAAAGTGAAAAGTGAAAGGGAAGTCGCTCAGTCGTGTCTGATTCTTAGCGACCCCATGGACTGCAGATGGTGATGGCAGCCATGAAATTAAAAGATGCTTACTCCTTGGAAGAAAAATTATGACCAACCTAGATAGCATATTCAAAAGCAGAGACATTACTTTGCCGACTAAGGTCCATCTAGTCAAGGCTATGGTTTTTCCAGTGGTCATGTATGGATGTGAGAGTTGGACTGTGAAGAAAGCTGAGCGCCGAAGAATTGATGCTTTTGAACTATGGTGTTGGAAAGGACTCTTGAGAGTCCCTTGGACTGCAAGGAGATCCAACCAGTCCATTCTCAAGGAGATCAGTCTTGGGTGTTCTTTGGAAGGAATGATGTTAAAGTGGAAACTCCAGTACTTTGGCCACCTCAAGTGAAGAGTTGACTCATTGGAAAAGACCCTAATGCTGGGAGGGATTGGGGGCAGGAGGAGAAGGGGACGACAGAGGCTGAGATGGCTAGATGGCATCACGGACTCGATGGATGTGAGTCTGAGTGAACTCCGGGAGCTGGTGATGGACAGGGAGGCCTGGCGTGCTGTGATTCATGGGGTCGCAAAGAGTCGGACACGACTGAGTGACTGAACTGAACTGAACTGAACTGAACTGAAGTAACTAGAGTCAACCTATTCTCAAGAAGAGGGAATTCCATAAGGGCAAGAATACAAGAAAGTGAAGATCATTGGAGCCCATTTTAGAGTTTCCCTACCACAAGTGGTTATATTAGAATCAAAGTAAGCTTCATGGCAAAGAGAAGAGGTCCCAAAGCTAAAGAGAAATACTACATATGATACATAAAAGTATCAATTTACTAAAAAGGCATAGCAATCCCAAATGTATGTATTTCTAACATCAGGAGCTTCAAAATATGTGAAGCAAAAACTGACAGAAATGAAAGAATAAGTAGACAAACAAGTGATTATAGTCGCAGGCTTTAACACTCTCCTAATAGAACCAGTAGACAGAAAATCAGCAAGAAAATATAACTGACCACATCATCCATTACCTAGACCTAATTATTAACCAGAAACAGAAGAATACACTTTTTTCCCAAATGAGCATGGATTATTCACCAAGATCTGTAGCCTGTATCTAAGGTCATAAAATAAAACATTAACAAATTTAAAATAATTGAAATTGTACAGAGTATATTTTCTGACCATAATGGAATTATGCTGTGTGTGTGTGCTTGCTCAGTCATGTCTGACTCTTTGTGACCCCTACTAGTAGTCAATAAATAGAATGGCTTTTGAACTGTGGTGTTGGAGAAGACTCTTGAGCATCCCTTGGATTGCAAGGAGATCCAACCAGTCCATCCTAAAGGAGATGAGTCCTAGGTGTTCCTTGGAAGGACTGATGCTAAAGCTGAAACTCCAATACTTTGGCCACCTCATGTGAAGAGTTGACTCATTGGAAAAGACCCTAATGCTGGGAGGAATTGGGGGCAGGAGGAGAAGGGGACCATAGAGGATGAGATGGCTGGATGGCATCATCGAATCGATGGACATGCGTTTGGGTAAACTCTGGTAGTTGGTGATGGCCAGTGAGGCCAGTGTGCTGTGATTCATGGGGTTGCAAAGAGTCAGACATGACTGAGCGACTGAACTCAACTGAACTGGGATTTATCCCAGGTATACAAGTCTGATTCAATATTCAAAAGTCTGTAATATAATTTACCATGCTAACCATCTAGAGAAGAAAACCCATAGATCCTATCAATATATTCAGAAATGTATTTGACGAAATATAGCACCCATTTATGATAAATACACTGATCAAATTAGGAAGAGAAGGGAACTTCTTTAATATAATAAGGGGCATCTGTAAAACAAAAAACACCTTAAGCTAATATCATACTTAATAGTAAAAGAGTCCCCCCAAGATGCATCCTCCTTAAGATCAGAAAGAGGGCTAGGGTATCTATTCTCAATACTTTCATTCAACATAATATTGGAAGTCTCAGCCAGTGAAATATGCAAGAAAAAGAAATAAAAAGCATATAAATTTAGATTTTAAAGGATAGAGTAAAACTTGCTATTCACACATGACATGATCATTTAAATAGAAAATCCTTGGGCTCTATCAAAAAATTCTAGGATAAATTATTTTTAGCAAGGTCAGTTCAGTTCACTTCAGTTCAGTCGCTCAGTGGTGTCTGACTCTTTGCAACCCCATGAATAACAGCACACCAGGCCTCCCTGTCCATCACCAACTCCTGGAGTTCACTCAGACTCATGTCCATTGAGTCAGTGATGCCATCCAGCCATCTCATCCTCTGTTGTCCCCTTCTCCTCCTGCCCCCAATTCCTCCCAGCATCAGAGTCTTTTCCAATGAGGCAACTCTTCGCATGAGGTGGCCAAAGTACTGGAGTTTCAGCTTCAGCATCATTCCCTCCAAAGAAATCCAGGGTTGATCTCCTTCAGAATGGACTGGTTGGGTCTCCTTGCAGTCCAAGGGACTCTCAAGAGTCTTCTCCAACACCACAGTTCAAAAGCATCAATTCTTTGGCACTCAGCTTTCTTCATAGTCCAACTGTCACATCCATACATGACTACTGAAAAACCATAGCCTTGACTAGACGGACCTTTGTGGGCAAAGTAATGTCTCTGCTTTTGAATATGCTATCTAGGTTGGTCATAACTTTTCTTCCAAGGAGTAAGCGTCTTTCAATTTCATGGCTGCAGTCAACATCTGCAGTGATTTTGGAGCCCAAAAAAATAAAGTCTGACACTGTTTCCACTATTTCCCCATCTATTTCCCATGAAGTGATGGGACAGGATGCCTTGATCTTCGTTTTCTGAATGTTGAGCTTTAAGCCAACATTTTCACTCTCCTCTTTCACTTTCATCAAGAGGCTTTTTAGTTCCTCTTCACTTTCTGCCATAAGGGTTGTGTCATCTGCATATCTGAGGTTCTTGATATTTCTCCCGGCAGTCTTGATTCCAGCTTGTGCTTCTTCCAGCCCAGCGTTTCTCATGATGTACTCTGCATAGAAGTTAAATAAGCAGGGTGACAATATATATCCTTGACATACTCCTTTTCCTATTTGGAACCAATCTGTTGTTCCATGTCCAGTTCTAACTGTTGCTTCCTGACCTGCATACAGGTTTCTCAAGACGCAGGTCAAGTACTGTGATATTCCCATCTCTTTCAGAATTTTCCACAGTTTATTGTGATCCACACAGTCAAAGGCTTTGGCATAGTCAATAAAGCAGAAATAGATGTTTTTCTGGAACTCTCTTGCTTTTTCCATGATCCAGCAGATGTTGGCAATTTGATCTCTGGTTTCTCTCCCTTTTCTAAAACCAGCTTGAACATCTGGAAGTTCATGGTTCATGTATTGCTGAAGCCTGGCTTGGAGAATTTTGAGTATTACTTTACTAGCATGTGAGATGAGTGCAATTGTGCAGTAGTTTGAGCATTCTTTGGCATTGCCTTTCTTTAGGATTGGAATGAAAACTGACCTTTTCCAGTCCTGTGGCCACTGCTCAGTTTCCCAAATTTGCTGGCACATTGAGTGCAGCACTTTCACAGCATCATCTTTCAGGATTTGAAGTAGCTCAACTGGAATTCCATCACCTCCATAGCTTTGTTCGTAGCGTTGCTTTCTAAGGCCCACTTGACTTCACATTCCAGGATGTCTGGCTTTAGGTGAGTGATCACACCATCGTGACTATCTTGGTCATGAAGGTTTTTTTGTATAGTTCTTCTGTGTATTCTTCCCACCTCTTCTTAATATCTTCTGCTTCTGTTAGATCCATACCATTTCTGTCCTTTATTGAGCCCATCTTTGCATGAAATGTTCCCTTGGTACCTCTAATTTTCTTGAAGAGATCTCTAGTCTTTCCCATTCTGTTCTTTTCCTCTATTTCTTTGCATTCATCACTGAGGAAGGCTTTCTTATCTCTTTTTGATATTCTTTGGAACTCTGATTCAGATGATTGTATCTTTCCTTTTCTCCTTTGCTTTTCACTTCTCTTCTTCTCACAGCTATTTGTAAGGCCTCCTCAGACAGCCATTTTACTTTTTTGCACTTCTTTTCCATGAGAATGGTCTTGATCCCTGTCTCCTGTACCATGTCATGAACCTCTGTCCATAGTTCATCAGGCACTCTATCTATCAGATCTAGTCCCTTAAATCTATTTCTCACTTCCACTGTATAATCATAAGGGATTTGATTGAGGTCATACCTGAATGGTTTAGTGGTTTTCCCTACTTTCTTCAATTTAAGTCTGAATTTGGCAATAAGGAATTCATGATCTGAGCCACAGTCAGCTCCTGGTCTTGTTTTTGTTGACTGTATAGAGCTTCTCCATCTTTGGTTGCAAAGAATATAATCAATCTGATTTTGGTGTTGACCATCTGGTGATGTCCATGTGTAGAGTCTTCTCTTGTGTTGTTGGAAGAGGTGTTTGCTATGACCAGTGCATTTTCTTGGCAAAACTCTATTAGTCTTTGCCCAGCTTCATTCTGTATTCCAAGGCCAAATTTGCCTGTTACTAAAGGTGTTTCTTGACTTCCTACTTTTGCATTCCAGTCCCCTATAGTGAAAAGGACATCTTTTTTGGGTATTAGTTCTAAAAAGTCTTGTAACTCTTCACAGAACCATTCAACTTCAGCTTCTTCTGCATTACTGGTTGGGGCATAGACTTGGATTACCGTGATATTGAATGGTTTGCCTTGGAAATGAACAGAGATCATTCTGTCGTTTTTGAGATTGCATTCAAGTACTGCATTTCGGACTCTTTTATTGACCATGATGGCTACTCCATTTCTTCTGAGGGATTCCTGCCCGCAGTAATAGATATAATGGTCATCTGAGTTAAATTCACCCATTCCAGTCCATTTTAGTTCGCTGATTCCTAGAATGTTGACGTTCACTCTTCCCATCTCCTGTTTGACCACTTCCAATTTGCCTTGATTCATGGACCTAACATTCCAGGTTCCTATGCAATATTGCTCTTACAGCATCCGACCTTGCTTCTATCACCAGTCACATCCGCAGCTGGTTATCGTTTTTGCTTTGGCTCCATCCCTTCATTGTTTCTGGAGTTATTTCTCCACTGATCTCCAATAGCATATTGGGTACCTACTGACCTGGGGAGTTCCTTTCAGTATCCTATCATTTTGCTTTTTCCTACTGTTCATGGGGTTCTCAAGGCAAGAATACTGAAGTGTATACCCCACATCCAAGGTAAGAGAAACCCAAGTAAGACAGTAGGTGTTGCAAGAGGGCAGACACACTGAAACCATAATCACAGAAAACTAGTCAATCTAATCACACTAGGACCACAGCCTTGTCTAACTCAGTGAAACTAAGCCATGCCTGTGGGGCAGCCCAAGACGGGCAGGCATGGTGGAGAGGTCTGACACAATGTGGTCCACTGGAGAAGGGAATGGCAAACCACTTCAGTATTCTTGCCTTGAGAACCCCATGTTTAGAAAGGTAGCAGGATACAATGTCCATACCAAAAAGTCTACTGTATGTCTGCATACTAGCAATGTAAACTGGAAACTGAATGTAATATATTGTACATTTACAGTAGCTTTGAATAGTGAAATACTTAGAAGGGTATACATCTTAAAAAACATGTACCATATCTATAAATGGAAATGCACAGAATTACTATGAAATGATGATTAAATAAATCAAAGAGGACCTAAATAAATGGAAATATATATCATGCTCATGGAACGGAAGACTCAGCATAATAAAGGCATCAATTCTCCCTAAATCCATATATAGATTCAATGATGTGTCAATCAAAATTTCAGCAAGCCTTTTTACAGATATTGATAAGAAGATCATAAAATTTGTATAGCAATGCAAAGGATTCAAAATGTCCAAAGCAACTCTGAAAAGAATAAAGTTAGAGGACTCTAACTACATGATGTTAAAACTTACTATAAAGGTACAGCACTCAAATGCAATAGACCTATTAACAAAGCAAAGAATAAAAAACCATATGATAATTTCAATAGATGCAGAAAGAGCTTTTGATGAAATTCAACATCCATTTATGATAAAAAGAAACTCTTCAGAAAGTGGGCATAGAGAGAACATAACTCAACATAATAAAGCCCATATATGACAAACCCACAGCTAACATCATACTCAATGGTGAAAAGCTGAAAGCATTTCCTCTAAGGTCAAGAACAAGACAAGGATGCCCACTCTCACTGCTTTTATTCAACATAGTTTTGGAAGTTCTGAACACAGCAATCATAGAAAAAAAAAAGATATAAAAGGAATCCAAACTGGAAAGAAGTCAAACTGTCACTGCTCACAAATGACCTGACAATATACATAGAAAATCCTAAAAATGCTCCCAGAAATCTACTAGAGCTCATCAATGAATTCAGTAAAGTTGCAGGACACAAAATTAATATGCAAAAATCTGTTGCATTTCTATACACCAACAATGAAATATCAGAAAGAGAAGTTAAGGAAGCAATCCCAATTACTACTGCATCAAAAAGAATAAAATACTAGGAATGGAGGCCTGGCGTGCTGCAGTCCATGCGGTCGCAAAGAGTCAGACACGATGGGGCGACTGAACTGAACTGAAACCTACCTAAGGAGGAAAAGGACATGTACTCCAAAAAAATATCAAATGTTGATGAAAGAAATTGTAGACAACAAAAAGAGATGTAAAGATGTACTGTGTTCTTCAATTGGAAGAATCAATATTGTTAAAATGATCATACCATCCAGGCAATCTTACAGATTCAGGGCAATCACTATCAATTACCAATGGCATTTTTTTCACAGAACTAGAACAAAAATTTTTAAATGTGCATGGAAACAGAAAAGACTCCAAATAGTCAAAACAATCTTGAGAAAGAAGCACGGAGCTAGAGGAATCACACATACTGACTTCAGAGTATACTACAAAGCCACAGAAATTAAAACAGAATGATACTGGCACAAAAGTAAACATCTAGATAGATGGAACAGGATAGGAAGCTCAGAAGTACTATGCACTTATGGTCAATTAATCTATGGCAAAGGAAGCAAGAATATACAATGGAGAAAAGATAGTCTCTTCAATAACTGTTGTCGAGAAAAGGATGTAAAAAGATGAAATTAGAACTTTCTCCAATACCATACACAAGAATAAACTTCACATGCATTAAAGATCTAAATGTAAGACTGGATAGTATAAAACTCCTAGAGGAAAACACAGGCAAAACACATTTTGACATAAATTGAAGCTATATTTTTTTGGATCTGTTTCCTAGAGTAAGGGAAATAAAGACAAAAATAAACAAATGGGACCTAATTAATCTTAAAAGCCTTTTCACAGCAAAAGAAACCATAAACAAAATGAGAAAACAACCTACAGACAGGGAGAAAATATTTGCAAATGATGCTACCAACAAGAGATTAATTTCCAAAATAGATGAATATCTCATACAAGTCATTAACAAAAAACAAACAATCCAATCAAAAAATGGACAGAAGACCTAAATATACGTTTCTCCAAGGAAAACATATAGATGGTCAACAGGCACATGAAAATATCCTCAATATTGCTAGTTATTAAAGAAATGCAAATTAAAACTACAGTGAGGTATCACGCTCAGCAGAATGGCCATCATTAAAAAGTATACAAACAACAAATGCTGGAGAGGGTATGGAGAAAAGGGAACCTTCCTATACTCTTGATGGGAATGTAAGTTAGTACAGCCACTATGAGAACATAGTGTGTAGGTTTCTTTAAAAACTGAAAATAGGGCCACCCTATGATCCAGGGATCCTAGAAAAGTCTAAATCAAAAAAAGAATATATTCACCCCAGTGCTCATAGTAACATTATTTACAATAGCCAAGACATGGAAGCAACCTAAATGAACTTGAGTATCTACAATGAAATAAAAAAGAATGAAATAATGTCATTTACAGCAACATGGATGGACCTAGAGATTATCATTACTAAGTGAAGTACGTCAGACAGAGACAACTATTCTATGATACCCTTATATGTAGAATCAAAAAATGACATAAATGACTTATTTACAAAATAGAAATAGACTCATAGACACAGAAAACAAAATTATGGCTACCAAAGGGGATAGTAGGGCACAGGGGGACAGAAAAATTAGGAGTTTGAATTAACAGATACATACTATTAAATACAAAATAGATTTAAAACACAAGGACCTATTGTATAGGGGACTATGTTCAATATCCTGTAATAGTTTATAAGGAAATATAACTGAATCACTTTGCTGTATACCTGAAACTAGCACAGCACTGTGAATTAACTGTACTTCAATTTTTTTAATAATTATGAAATACAAATTTAAAACAATATGATATTGGTAAAGGGGTAGAGGAAGAGATCAATGGAACATAACAGAGTCCAAAAGTAGACACATAAAAATATGTCCACAATATAATTTTTGAGAAGGGAGCAAAAGCAATTCAATGAAGAAAGGAGAGGCTTTCCAACAAATGATTTTGAAACAATTGTCATTCATATGCAAAACAATAAACCTCACACTATACATCAGATTTTACAAAAAAAATAACTGAAAATGGATCATAGACATAAATATTAAGTGCAAAACTTTTAGAAAACATAGAAGATTACCATGACCTGGATTATGCAAAGGGTTCTTAGACAGGACACCAAAAGCACATCCATAAAAAAATTATAGATTAGAGTCTTTCAAAATTAAAAACCTTTTCTCCAAGAGTGAAAATACAGACTATAAGTTGAGAGGAAATATTTACAAATCACACTTCCAAAAAGGACTTATATCCACAATATATAAATAATTCTCAAAACTCAACAATAAAAAGTAAACAACCCAACCAAAGAGTGAACAAAAAATTTGGACACATCACCAAAAAGATATGAAAAATGGCAAATAAAAGATGCTCAATATCATTCCCTACATGGGAAATGCAAGTTTAAGCCACCAAAAGATACTTCTACAAATCTGTTAGAATGGCTGTAATAAAAATACTGGCAATAACAAGAGTGGGCTAGTAGGGTGCAGAAGAACTGAAACTCTCACACATTACTGGTGGGAATGCAAAATGACATAGCTACTCTAGAAGATAATTTGGCAATTTCATGTAATTAAACATACATAATCACTTGACCCAGAAATCCCATTCCAGGGTATTTACTCTGAAGAAATGAAAATATATATTGACATAAGAACCTGTACAGAGGTGTTTAGAATAACTTGTGTTCATACTTGCCAAAAACTAGAAACACCCCAAATGTCCTTAATTCAGTCAATGGATGAACAAACTTGGTACATCCATACAATGGAATGCTACTTAGCAATCAGTTCAGTTCAGTTCAGTCATTCAGTCATGTCCGACTCTTTGCAACCCCATGAATCGCAGCACACCAGGCCTCCCTGTCCATCACCAACTCCCGGAGTTCACTCAGACTCATGTCCATCGAGTCAGTGATGCCATCCAGCCATCTCATCCTCTGTCGTCCCCTTCTCCTCCTGCCCCCAATCCCTCCCAGCATCAGAGTCTTTTCCAATAAGTCCACTCTTCGCATGAGGTGGACAAAGTATTGGAGTTTCAGCTTTAGCATCATTCCTTCCAAAGAACACCCAGGACTGATCTCCTTCAGAATGGATCTCCTTGCAGTCCAGGGGACTCTCAAGAGTCTTCTCCAACACCACAGTTCAAAAGCATCAATTCTTCAGCTTTCTTCACAGTCCAACTCTCACATCCATACATGACCACTGGGAAAACCATATTCTTGACTAGACAGACCTTTGTTGGCAAAGTAATGTCTCTGCTTTTGAATATGCTATCTAGGTTGGTCATAACTTTCCTTCCAAGGAGTAAATGCCTTTGAATTTCATGGCTGCAATCACCATCTGCAGTGATTTTGGAGCCCCCTAAAATAAAGTCTTTCCCTATTTCCACTGTTTCCCCATCTATTTCCCATGAAGTGATGAGACCAGATGCCATGATCTTAGTTTTCGGAGCCAACTTTTCACTCTCCTCTTTCACTTTCATCAAGAGGCTTTTTAGTTCCTCTTCACTTTCTGCCATAAGGGTGGTATCATCTGCATATGTGAGGTTATTGATATTTCTCCCACCAATCTTGATTCCAGCTTGTGCTTCTTCCAGCCCAGCGTTTCTCATGATGTATTCTACATATAAGTTAAATAAGCAGGGTGACAATATACAGCCTTGACGTACTCCTTTTCCTATTTGGAACCAGTCTGTACTTAGCAAGAATAAGGGACAAATTATTGATATTATGCAACAACTGTCATGAATCTCAGGAGCATTCTATTGAGTAAGAAGCCAATCTTAAAGAGTTACAAACTATATAATTCTATTTATGTAACATTCTCAGATAACAACCTTATGATGATAGAGAATGCACCAATGGTCGGTGGGTGTAAGAAATGAGAAGAAGATGTCTTAATTCTGTATGTGTTAAAATTCATAGAACTGTACAACAAAAAGAAAAAAAAGCCAATTTTTCACTCTAATCATTTAAATACTAGAATTTTAGAAGGTAAAAATCTCTATTTTCAAAAATAGCATTATTTTTTTAAATAAAAGAATAACAGTGAGATCTCATTTTTAAACCCATCAAGGCAGCAAAAATGAACTCTTTTGATAATAGCTTTTCTCAAGGTAAGAGGTTGAGGGAAATAGACAAGTGGAAGACTAAATTGATAAATCATTTTTAAAGATAATGTACCTAGGAGAAGATGAAACATTTATAACTTATAACCCAGTAATAATGATTATTATATAGAAAAACACTCATATACATGCCCAAGAAGATTTAGACAGATCTCAACTCTGGTATTGTTTTTAATCACAAAGAACTGAGAACAACCTAAAGTTCATCAGTAGAAAAATAGCCAAGAATACGTATTAGCACTCCAGAATACAATATACCACTTAAGAAGAATGAGAGAAATCTTTTTGTAGTGGCATGAAAAGAGTTCTGAGAATGTTTTCAAGTGGGGAAGAAACAGTAGACTGCAAATCAATGTATGCAGCATATGATCATTTGTATATTTCAAAGAAGTATTTCATAAGCACACACAGATATAGTAATATAGTAAAATGTCTATCAGATACACAACCAATTAGGAATAGTACTAATCATCTTCTGACAATTATCACTAATTATCTATTAGCACTATTACAATAGTACTAATTGTCTCTTAGTACAATTACAATAGTACTAATAGTACTAATTGTCTTCTGACAATTATTTGGGATTGGTAGCATCTAGATTTTGAGTGTTTTTTTTTCTTTTTTAATATCAAAAATGTATTGATGCATTACTCCTGTGTTAAAAAAATGGAGCCAGTTATTAATATGTTCCAGCCTTATTAATGAGAGTGCATAGAGCAGAAACCCCTCAAACATACCTTTGTTTTGCAGATAGGTCTTCTCTGCCTAGAATTGTCTTTCAGGAATCAAAACAAGTGATGCTTTCTTGAGAAAACCTTTCCTGATAGTCCATCTACTTCAGTCTCCCTCCTGTGTTCCTGTAGCATCTTACAGATAACTCCGTCAAAGCCCCTGCCAACTTGCTTTGCCATCAATTTGTATGTCCTTTTCTCTTCATCCCCGTAGCATGCTCATCTTTGGGTTCCTAGGGCCAGAACAATGCCTGACAGATGGTAAAGTACCCAACAATGCATGTTTTTAAAAACGAACTCTTGAACTGTTTACTAAACTGTGTCACATAAAAGTAAGATCTTGATTAGACCCAGGTTGAGAATTCTCCTCCTGGAGGTCATGATTTACTTCTATCATTCCTATTTCGATCATTTCTATCATTCATTATTTATTATTCTACCATTCAATCATAGAGGGAAATGGAACAGAGGCAAAGTGTACTGATCAGTCAGAAATCTGGGGGTGGGGGGTGGGAATAATTCCCAGATTTGTAGCATTTGCTGATGTCTGTGGTGTAAACATTCCCATCACAGTGAATTTCAAGGTACTAACATGAAGCTGAAACTCCAATACTTTGGCCACCTGATGTGAAGAGCTGACTCATTGGAAAAGACCCTGATGCTGGGAAAGACTGAAGGCAGGAGAAGGGGACGACAGAGGATGAGATGGCTGGATGACATCACCGACTCAATGGACATGAATTTGAGCAAGCTCGGGGAGTTGGTGATGGACAGGGAGGCCTGACGTGCTGCAGTCCATCAGGTCACAAAGAGTCGGACACGACCGAGTGACTGAACAGAACATGATGCCACATGAAAGTGAATTGAAAAGAGGTGCACAGCAGTGGTTCTCCCAAACCTGTGCAAGGCATCTCCAGCACACTAATGGCCTGGGAGCCTCCTCAGACCTGCTCAGCTCTACATTACCAAGAACAGCAGGTGGCTGGGCTGTGAACAGTTCTGTAGATGGAGGCAGAGGTTCGTGGACTCAGTCCTCCCTCACCTGCCTGATCATCTCTGATCATCTCCACTCTCCTGGCTGATCCCCAAAGGCTTGATCAAAATTTAATTCCTCTGTCTTGTAAATGAGTTCTTTTGTACTATTTTTTAGATCCCACCCAGAAGTGATATCATCTTTCTCAGTCTGACTTACTTAGTGTGATAATGTCTAGGTTATCTGCATGTTATTGCAAATAGCATCACTTCATTCTTTGTTATGGCTGAGAAATATTCCATGGCATATATGTACCACATCATTTTTATCCATTCCTTGGTTGATGGACACTGGTTGTTTCCATGTCTTGCTATTGTAAATAGTGCCACTACGAACACTGGAGTGCATGCATCTGTTCGAATTAGAGATTCTGTTTTTCCAGATATATGCCCAGGAGTGGGATTGAAGGATCCTATGGTAGCTCTAATTTAGTTTTTTAAGGAACCTCCATGCTGTTTTCCATAGTGGCTGCACCAACAGTGTAGGAGTTCCCTTTCTCTGCACCCTTGCCAGCATTTACTATTTGTAGACATGTTAATGACAGTCATTCTGACTGTGTGGGGTGATACCTCATTGTAATTTTGATTTGCATTTCTCTAATAAGTATTTTCATATGCCTGTTGGCCATTTGTATGTCACCTTTGGAGAAATGTCTAAGTTTTCTGTCCATTTTTTGATTGGGTTGTGTTGTTATTGGGTTGTATGAGCTGTTTGCGTATTTTAGAAACTAACTTATTTATAAAACAGAAACAAGCTCACAGACATAGAAACCAAACTTATGGTTACCAAATGGAAAGGTGGAAGCTATAAATTGGGTGTACAGAGTTAACAGATGCACATTGCCATATATAAAATAGACAAGAATTTTCTCTATAACTCACGGGACTATGTTCAATATATTAAAACAAACTATAATGGAAAATAATTGGGAAAAAAGAATATAGACACATACATATATATATATGCATGCATGTGCGCCTGCTCAGTCGCTTCAGTCGTGTCCAACTCTTTGCAACCCCATGGACTGTAGCCCGCCAGGCTCCTCTGTCCATGGGATTCTCCAGGCAAGAATACTGGAGTGGGTTGCCATGCCCTCCTCCAGGGGATCTTCCCGACCCAGAAATAGAACCGGCATTTCTTATGTCTCTTGCATTGGCAGGCAGGTTGCTTACCACCAGGGCCGCTGGGGAAGCCCACATACGTATATATGTATAACCAAATCACTCAGCTCTACACCCAAAACTAACACAATACTATAAACCAACTACACTTGATAAAACATGTAGCCCAGGCACACCTTCAACATTTATGAAGAGATTTTGGAGCACAATTGCTCTTTTCAACTTCCCACAACTTTTCATACTTGTAACTTTTCAGAATGTAAACTAGTGTGGCCACAGCGGAAAATAGTACAGAGGTTCCTAAAAAAAAACCTAAACTTCGTACATGTATACTCACAATTATTCTCACATGTATATGCTCCACTTGTCTTGTTTTTCAATTTACCCTCATTAACTCAACTAGATTACAAGCTCTGTCAGACAAAGACCACTTCATATATTTCTCTTGGATCTTTTTCTCATCTGGCACAATGCTAAGCACACAGCAAGGGCTTACTATATAATTAGGTAGTAATGTACAAAAAGTCACTCTCAAGAGCTTACCAGGACTAAGTGTCCATTTGAAGACTGAGTCACAGGGACTCCGTGACCATGCCTGGGGTGTCCGGATGCAGCCACCTCATTGGCTTGCCCAGTCTCCAACCTCTGGGTCATGTTTTGGGTTCTACCTCTGGCTCCTGCCTTATCTGTCATTTAAACCCTGCACCTCCATCCTGTTGGCCCCACTCACTACACTGCTTGTTGGTTTGCAAATACTTTCTAGTTCCTACTCACTGGGGTGCCCCTCACTGCCAAGTGTGGCATCTTGGATGGATGAAGGGATGAAGGAAAGATGATGGGCGAATAAACAGGACAATGTGCTTTCCCTTTAGACCTCACCAGACTTGCTACAATGGTGATTGCCAGCTACAATGTCTTTGCCTTATCATTGCCCCTGCCTATGAATCTTACCAATCCTCCAAGGCTTGTATCCAACTCCATCAAATTTAGCAATTTTCAACATATACTTACTGAGTACCTAATGTGCCTAATAATGAGTTCCTAATAAGGAACTGCCTTTTGCAATTCTTTCAACTCAGTATGACAGGTCCCTTTTCTGAATCTCTGGAACACCTCTGGCCAACTTCTCTCATTATATTTATCATAGTTTGCCTGGTCTAATCTATTTATGTGTTTGCCATTGCCACCATCCTGATTAGATGGTAAGCTCTTGAGAGTGACTTTTTATACATTACTATCTCTATAGTTCCGGCATCCCTCGAAGGCAGGGTTTTGTGGCTAGTAAGGCTCAGTGGGTATTTCTGATTTGACTCAATTCATTAAATTGAATTAAATGGCTAGATAAATGGATGGATGAATGACACTATTAATACACAGTTCTGCAAATCTCCCCACAGTGCCCAGTCCACAGTTCTTCACAGAATAGACTCTCAGTCAGTGCTGTTGACAGACTGATTGATGTGTTTGAAAACGAAGACTGAAGATTCCTGGTGAGTCAGAGGTTTTTATTTGCTCAATATGTTTTGGCTTCAAATCCTAAAACAGTCATAGCCCCCGAGGTTTCAAAACCAGACTTGCGATCACCTTCCTTCTAGAGCCAGGTTGCCACAGAGACAGGCCTGGAGAAAAAAGTGCTTCTGAATGGATTGGGTCCGAGCATATCTGAGGACAGAGAATTCCAAAGGCTTTCCTGGACTGCCTCTAGGACAGACTCTATTATTAACCTCCTCTGTGAGGCCGGGCTTCTGTCTGGCCCTGTACAACTGAAATGGTTTTCTCCTGGGCTCATGCGGTGGCTTTGTAAGCCACAACCACTTCCTAGAAGCCAAGTCAACCTGAGAGATAAGGGAGGCCCTGTTGGTTTGTGGTTGCAGAAGGCGTTTCCCTTGACCCTAAGCCTGAGGAAAGACAAGCCACACACAGCAGGCCCAAGAGAAAGAGACAAAGCCTGGTTCAGGGTGTCCAGAGAGTACTCCCCAGCCCCAGCCCTTCCAGCAGCAAGACCCTCACCGGATCAAGCACCTGTTGGGGGTTTGGGGGTGTGAATGTGCCCATGTGTGTGCTTAGTCGCTTCAGTCATGTCCGTTTCTTTACGACCCCATGGACAGTAGCCCGCCAGGCTCCTCTGTCCATGGGATTCTCCAGGCAAGAATCCTGGAGTAGGTAGCCATTCCCTTCTCCAGGGGATCTTCCCCACCTAGGGATCGAACCCCATGTCTCCTAAACTGCAGGTAGATTCTTTACTGCTGAGCCACCGGGGACGCCTTGAGTAAGTGAATGCCGGAAGTGATACGTGAAGCCAACCCCGGAAGTGTCTCTGATATTCAGAAAGAGCGTCAGGGAAAGAAGTGCAGCTCAGGCCTGCCAAGTCGTGAGCTGTGCGCTCTGAGAGAGCTGGGTGGGCAGGAAGAGGCTGGGGGTGGGGGTAGCTGAGCAGGGAGGAGCGAGCCTCGGAGTACAGATGGGCAACCGAAATGGAATCTAGCTCGGCCACATTTCCTGCGAACATTGTTTAAGCATGTCCTACCGTCCAGACTACAGATCATGGCAGTTGGGGGTGGGAAGATCCTTCCAGCTCCATTCATAAAAGAAGAGGCTACAGCTTGCGCCCTCAGGGATAAAAGCCCCCAAGAGCAGAGAGTCACAGCCTCCACAACTGCGAGAATAAGTGGATGCCTGTAACAGTGTGATCTCAAGGGCTCTGGGCAAACCTCCCAGCATTACAAAAATAAATAAATTTTCCTATGAACCAGATAATACCTGAAATTTCATCACTGCTTTCCCTGAGGCTTAAATTTCTGTAAAAATACAAACACATAGGAGGAGCACTCCAAATATTATCAGTCATTTACACCTCAGGGTCTGGGAGCTTTTTCGATGCTTTCCTGCAGGCAGATTTTCTGAGGGGTGGGGAGGAACATGGTGAGAGAGTCCCTGAGTTCTGGGTAGCTGAGGAGGGAGGAGGCGGTCATAGAGAGGAAACAAGTTCCCTGCCCAGTGTCACCTGGGGCTAGCCTTGAAATCACTGTCAGATCCACTCACTGCTGCCCCACTCGATAAGAGCAATCGGGCACCAAGTTCTCCCAGCCACGGCCAGCTTCGTGGACATAAGCCTCCACCATCCCACAGCTCCCTGCACTCAGGAGGGCCCCGTGCTCTGTTCAATGCTCTGCTGTCACCGTCTTGATGTTCTTAAAACTGCTTAAACCACTTGCAATTTGACTGCACCTCGCAAATTCTGAGTTAGTCCTGCCCCTACCTACTCCCTAGAACATCACAAAAGCCCTCTAAAGGGAGGTCAGCCTAACCTCGCAATTCTCTCTTCATCACACATGTGTTTCCTTCAGCCTCTTTTTACACATTGGGAGACATTTGAAGAAATGTCCTTAATTCCGAGCACTTTAATTCACTTCCACCAACTAAGCCTCTTCGGAGGTGACTTAGGTGTCATGTGACCCACCCTATTATTAGCACACACCCCACCCCCAAACCCCTGCTTCCCTTGCCCTTATACATATCTCTCTCTCAGCAGAAAAGTGGCACGTGACCTCCTAGCCTCAAGAACACTTGGCACAGGTCCCTGTTTCTCAGCCGTGTCTATTGTTCTCGTTCAGAATGACACTGATTCTAAGGGTCTCGCTGACATTTCTGAGTTTTAGTGGGGAGCGCCATTAATCAATCGGCTGCGTCTGTTTGGGAAAAATTAAATAGCTCAAGTCAAGGCAAACACAGTAAATAATCCGTCAACAATCCAGGAGAGTGGTGGGGGCAGTGAAGGCAGGGTTCTGTCTTCTCATCATTTGAAATGCATTTAATCTGCTGCTGGAGCCTCCACGCCCAGGCTAGGGTTCCCAGAGGCAGAAAGAAGAGATCAAAAGCTCTTTAAAAATATGGGGACCAAACCAGGGTATTAACAGTGTTAGTGAGCTATTCAACACACATGTCATGGAGAATGAGTTAGCCAGCAGAAGGCTCATGATGGTTCTTCAGAGAAAGGAGTTCTAGTCTTACTTGTGGTTTAAAACTATAGAAACATATTCTGTCTAAATTCTTCAGTGAGTGTGGTCTTCAAGACAGACAACAGTGGAATCACAGGTAAATATATCTTCTGAAACGCTGACTGACTGCATTTCAATCTTGACAACCCTTTCTTACTAAACATTGACCTTGGGCAAGTTACATAACCACATCATGTCCCCACTTCCTTATCTATAAACTAATAACTCATAACTATCTCTGGGTCATTGAGGGGATAAATAAACTAGTATTCGGTGGATTAAAGATTATTGCAAATTCTTTGACATTCTTCCCACTGAAAGGTAGAACTCTCTGTCCTCCTCCTCTTGATTCTGGGCTGATTTATTACAGCTTTGGCTAATGGAGTGAAATTTGTCAGTTCTGGGCCTAAACTTTCAAAGAACTAGTAGTATTCACCATCTCTGGATGACTGGAGAAGCCCCATAGGGAAGCAGTAAGACTATGAGAGGAAGAAAAACATAGGTAAACCCAACCTTCTAGCCATTCTACCAAGGCACCAACATGTGAGTCAAACCACCTTGGACCTTGAAGACCAGCTTAACCACCAGCTGAATATCACCGAATGAGCCCAGCAGACACAATCTGAAGCAGAAGAATCATCCAGCAGAGGCCTGCTCAATTTTCTGACCATAAAATTGTGAAACACAGCAAAAGGATTGTTGTTTCAATGTTCTAAGTTTTAAAGTAGGTTATTAAGTAGCCACACACAAATGAAACAATCTATACATCACTATCCAGAACAACCTATATACAAAAACAGAACAGTCCCTGCAACACAGTATGCGTTCAATAAGTGTTCACTCTTCCAAATTCTTCAGGGATGGATTTAATTTTCTATATATTTTAAAACAATGTCTCTAAAACTCCATAATTTTGAGCTCTTTGTAGTCAACCAAATTTACTGTATTATTTTTTTCCTCCACTGCTTCTGTTAATGTGGTTCTCTTTTCCATTTCCTAGCTCCATTGCACTTTCAAACTTTTACCTGGGCACCTCCTATTCAGGACGCATCACTTCCTCCAGAAAGCCTTCCCGGTTCTCACTCTTTCAACCCAAGGCTGAGTTAGATGCTGCTGACGATTCTTTCAGCTGCTTGTCTAAAGACCAACTTTTGTTTTCTTTATTGCTGGCAAAGCCCTAGTTTTATTTAAAGTCTTCTTCCTCCCCCATGACTTGGTAAATTTTAGTAAATCTAAATGCTGTCTTGCACATCTGGAAGTTCACAGTTCACGTACTGCTGAAGCCTGGCTTGGAGAATTTGAGCATTACTTTACTAGTGTGTGAGATGAGTGCAATTGTGCAGTAGTTTGAGCATTCTTTGGCATTGCC
This sequence comes from Capricornis sumatraensis, assembly GCF_032405125.1. NCBI lineage: Eukaryota > Metazoa > Chordata > Mammalia > Artiodactyla > Bovidae > Capricornis > Capricornis sumatraensis. Next base: position 77,222,093 of record NC_091082.1, read on the forward strand.
TTTCTTTGGGATTGGAATGAAAACTGACCTTTTCCAGTCCTGTGGCCACTGCTCAGTTTTCCAAATTTGCTGGCACATTGAGTGCAGCACTTTCACAGCATCATCTTTCAGGATTTGAAATAGGTCCACTGGAATTTCATCACCTCCACTAGCTTTGTTCATAGTGATGCTTTCTAAGGCCCACTTGACTCCACATTCCAGGATGTCTGGCTCTAGATGAGTGATCACACCATGGTGATTATCTGGGTCATGAAGATCTTTTTTGTACAGTTCTTCTGTGTATTCTTGCTAGATCTGATAGACAGAGTGCCTGATGAACTATGGACGGAGGTTCGCAACATTGTACAGGAGACAGGGATCAAGACCATCCCCATGGAAAAGAAATGCAAAAAAGGAAAATGGCTGTCTGAAGAGGCCTTAAAAATAGCTGTGAAAAGAAGAGAAGCAAAAAGCAAAGGAGAAGAGGAAAGATGTAAGCATCTGAATACAGGGTTCCAAAGAATAACAAAGAGAGATAAGAAAGCCTTCCTCAGTGATCAATACAAAGAAATGGAGGAAAACAACAGAGTGGGAAAGACTAGAGATCTCTTCAATAAAATCAGAGATACTAAGAGAATATTTCTTGCAAAGATGGGCTCGATAAAGGACAGAAATGATATGGACCTAACTGAAGCAGAAGATATTAAGAAGAGGTGGCTGAAAATAAAGTTATGACCAACCTAGATAGCATATTCAAAAGCAGAGACATTACTTTGCCGACAAAGGTCTGTCTAGTCAAGGCTATGGTTTCTTCAGTGGTCATGTATGGATGTGAGAGTTGGACTGTGAAGAAAGCTGAGCACCGAAGAACTGATGCTTTTGTACTGTGGTGTTAGAGAAGACTCTTGAGAGTCCATTGGACTGCAAGGAGATCCAACCAGTCCATCCTAAGCAGGATCAGTCCTGGGTGTTCATTGGAAGGACTGATGCTGAAGCTGAAACTCTAATACTTTGGCCACCTGGTGCAAAGAGCTGACTCATTGGAAAAGACCCTGATGCTGGGAGGGATTGGGGGCAGGAGGAGAAGGGGATGACAGAGGATGAGATGGCTGGATGGCATCACCAACCTGATGGACATGACTTTGAGTGAACTCCAGGAGTTGGTAATGGACAGGGAAGCCTGGTGTGCTATGATTCATGGGGTCACTTAAGAGTCAGACACGACTGAGTGACTGAAATGAACCGAACCGAACCGAACCGAAATGGTGTCTTTGTCATTGTCCTTCTCTGTATTGTGATTTTTCCACAAGTGTCCAGGTGACTTGATTAGGAAATGTTAGGAGAAGTTTGCTGTGGCAGAGTAGCTACTTTTAATAAATTTTTCTTAAAAAGTGATACTTAGGGAAGAAACAAGATTTTATTTTTCCCTTGGTGTTAGTCTGTTGATACTGTTGATGTCTGGAGCTATTGCAGCCATCTTGTGATCCTGAGGGAAATTTTGACACTGTACTGAGTGAGGATGGCAAAGTGAGAAGATAGAAAGAACCTGGGTCTATGTTCAGTTACTAAATTAAACGATTCTGGCCTTTCTTAGGTTAGGATTTCTTTTTACATAAAATAATGCTTCTTTTTATTATTTAAGCCATTTTTAGTCAGGCTTTCTGTTGCAAGTGGCTAAAGGGCATCCTATTATGGCGTCAAATGCCCTGGCTCTCTTCTACCCAGAAGCCATATATCTCCTTATCATCTCACTTCCCACATTATTCTGTGGTTATACAATCTGCCTCCTCTGGTCAGGAACATCTTGAGGTTTATTATTTGCATTCCCAGCACCTGGTGTAGTATAAATGGTGTGAACTAAATTTTATGAACTAAAGTGAACCCAAGGGTTTTCAGATAAAAAATAAATTTTAGCCACTTCAGGTATCATCCCCTGTCCCAAATTAACCCGAAAGAACTGCTCCTTGAAGCTGCACTCCTTACCCTCACCTCCCACCAACAGCAGTAGTCCCAGAATACAATCTCATTTGGATATTAACCCAAATGAAATATCATTAAGAAGGCTGCAGAAAGGCCGTATGACTCATTCTAAGACTGAAAATAACAAAAGATAATCATTATAATGACGATAGCAATGTCTTTCCCTTGCATAATAATAAAGGTTACCATTAGCTGAGTCCATCATACTCCTCTCTACCCATAACTCCCAACTAACAGGGATAAATAACTTCCTAAAAGCCACAGGGAAAGTACATAATGAAATCAAGATTAGAACCCAGGTGTCTGCCCCCTAAGCCTGGGCTCTTCCCATTTTGCTCCCCCCAAACCCCTTTCTGAGCACTGCATTTGCCAAACTGACTATGCACATGATTTCATTTCATGTTCTCAAAGGAGCTGTGGGTAGCATCATCCACCTTGCTTGATGTCATTAATGCTGTTAACTAAATATAGGTTACACTGGGATCATTACAGAGCTTCATTTCCCCTGTATCTTCTTGTATATTGTTTTTAAAATCCATAAGAAACCACTGTTTAGAAGGGAAAAGAACCTAATGTGACTGAATCAGAAAACTTTTTTTTAAGCACCAAAGGATAAAAAAATTAAGTTGGCCCAGTTTTTCATAGTGGCATGTTGATGAAATGCCATGGATGAAATGCCATGAATGAAATGTGGGATGAATGAATGAAATATTTCAAAGTGGAAAAATAAATCATGAGGAAGAACCAATTCCCCAAAGAAACAAGGCTGCAGATAGCAATTCCCTAATTTCCAGTCCCGTGCACATTTTTCATTCTGAGAAGACCCCTCTGTCAAAACCTCTTTGATGGAGACATAGAGCTAAAGCAATAAGAGAAATCTCATTCTTTAGAGCATCTCTTTGCTTCCCTCCCAGGCTTCAGGATGCCGGAATGTCTTTGTTCCCATGGACCAGGCAATCAACACTCATCACCAGCTACTCAACAGGCCCCTTAGAAGTAAAGACAGAGCAGGTATCACCTGATGCCTGTGAGCAAGGGAGTCAGTAAGGACATGCTTTCATTTTTCATAAGAGCACATGAGTTTTCCTACTCAACTCTCCCCTTAAGAGCAAAATCCTCTTTTCATGGATTATCTAAAGCATAATAGTTATGTTTTCTTAACTCACTCATAATAATCTTTCAATATTTAACTACCTGATCAATTGTTGAATGACTGTGTTTCCAATATAATAACAAATATTGATAGGACAATTCCAAGCGAGAAGGTACTCAGCACATGCAGCACACCTTTCTTCTTTTCAATCAAACAGGAATAAAGCCGGATTGACCTTCCCCCTTCCATCTCCACATGGGGTCAGTGTTTTGCCCTGCCCCCTCCTACCCTCTGGTGTCAGTTGCACACATTTGATTGATGCAGACCTAGGTTACTTTAGAGGGGTCCAGCGGTGGCACCTGGCAATGGGACCCAGCAGAATATGGTTACAGTTCCCATCAGATGTGGTGACCCTACTGCCAAAGAAGGGTAATGGTGCCAGGTAGCCACTGTGTGTTGATTGCACTCAACACATCCCTAGGTGACCTCTGGGATAGGGGAAATTTGGTAGCAGCCTGTCATTTTGCATTAGGAGGCAGGAGCCAGGCTAGAGAAATAAGAATCGAGTAGTAGTAGCAGTAATAATAATGGGGCTTCCCTGGTGGCTCAGATGGTAAAAAATCTGCCTGCAATATGGGAGACCTGGGTTCGATCCCTGGGTCAGAAGATCCCCTGGAGAAAGGAATGGTAACCTGCTTCAGTATTCTTGCTTGGAGAATGCCATGGACAGAGGAGCCTGGTGGGCTACAGTCCAAAGAGTCACAAAGAGTCAGACACAACTGACCAACTAACACACACGCACAGAGCAATAATAATAACAATAATAACTGTATCTACTAAGGGCTTTCCCAACTTGTTGAGCTGCTAAAACAAAACACCACAGATGGTAGCTCATAAACAACAGAAATGCATCTCTCACAGTAGTGGAGGCTGGAAGTCCACGATCAAGTTGACGGTATGGTTGGGTCCTGGTGCAGACTTTCTTCTGGGTCACTGACTGCTGACTTTTCCCTGTGTCCTCACATGGTGAGAAGAGTGAAGGAGCCCTGTGGGGTCTCTCTTATAAGAGCACTAATCCCATTTATGAGGGTACCACTCTCATGACCCAATAACCCCAAAGTCTCCACCTCCAAATCCCATCCCAAAATTTGGGGTCGGGGGACACAAGCATCAGGATCCCAGCAAGGGTCTCGCAGTATGCCAGACCTATCACATTGCCATCTGACAGGTGTCCTGCATGGGCAACTGCGCTGCCTCCCTTTCTACCCAGGAGAACACTGAGGCCTGCGTAGTTAATGACATCTCACAGCTCCAAGCTGACACAAGGGTATGAACACAGGCCCGTCTGCTTCCAGAACCATACCTGCTCACCATGCCCAGCTGCCACTCGTAGCTCTGTCCTCTGGGGCTCCAGAACTCCCTGTGGCCTCAACCTCCACAAGTTTCAGTCCAGTCCCATCAGATGTCCTGCAGTGGCTTCCAGCCACACTGACACACCTCCTGCCCTGGGTCCACCTCACACAGGTGCATCTGTTGCACATGCCATATACATCACAGAAAGGTTAAGGCTCTGGACTTTAAATTCCCTCAGCCTGGTGTCGAGAATCTCCAAAGACTGCTTCACCCTCCATCATGGCCCTACCTGCATCTTCAGTGCTTGTCCTGCGGGCTTCTCACTTCTCCTGACCTCCAGGCCTTTCCCGGGCCAGCCCCTCGATGGCCACCCACCTCCTTTCCACCAAGGCCTCTATGAGAGCTGCCTGACCAGCTCAGCTCCCCCAGGTCCCCCAGACCGACCTCCCGTTTCCTGAACTCCCACAGCATCCTCACCCTGCCCACTTGGCATTTGTTTACCGTCTCGCATGTACTGTGCAGTAATAGCTTTCTGTTTTCAATATCCTTTTTCTGATTGGATTGGAAGCTCCTTAGAAGCTGGGGCCGTGCCTTGCACTTTGCTGATGCTGCTTTTCCAACCCTGTCTTTACCAAACTCCAGTCTACTGCAGTGGCGAGCAGAGGGGCACCTGAGATAACAGGATTCCTCTGAGCACCTGACCCACAAGGCATTTGACTCACTCTGGGTTTGGAACTAGACTTAGTCAACTAACCAACTAATTTTTTTTAATCGTTTGACCTCTCCCTACCCCCAGAACAGTCACAGAGGTGGCCTTGCGCCCAACTCCTTGCAGAGAATCACTTTCTCCCCCTGCACCTCCCCACCCCCAAGTCCCCATGGAGACAGGCAGAGCCAGACTTAAAGGGAAGCAGGCTGGATGCCTCCCCCTGGACGCAGTGTACATTCTCACAGGGACACATTCTGTCTTAGCAGCAGCCCAATCAGCTCCCAAAGTCCCAGCCATCTCCTGCATCAAGGCCCCCAGATGGCGTGTTCTGTGGAGCATGCGGTGATGGAGGGAGGCACCTGCTAGGGAGGAACACAGCCTGGGAGCTGAGTGCCACCAAATCATTTGTCCCTCTGTCTTGGCCCTTCTGCAAGATGTCTTGCTCTTAACAGGCATCCTGATGGCGAAAGAAAGCCTTGGCCACATTCAGCCTGCAAGTGCTGGAGGCATTTTGGCCAGAGGAGGTTGCTTTCTTCTTTCTCATCAAGCCTTCCTTCCTTCCTCTCTCAGGCTGAGTTGGAAAGCTCTTGAAAGATAGCAGATTGCAGGCACTGAAGGCTTGTGTCTTCTGTTTATCCACAGAGTGAGGACATTGGCCAACGCGAGAGCCCCTGTACTGTTCCTTCCATGTGCTCCTGGCTCCACGGCACCCCCGGAGCAGCCCGCCTGGACTATCCAAAGTCCCAGCTCTTCCCACCCCCAGCCTCCCACTCCTCCAAGCTGTGCCAGAGGGAGCTGAAGATGCATCCCCTGTGGCAGTGGTTCTCAGATTGTAGGGGCCGCGACCCATCAGTGGAGCAAGGCAGCCTACCAGGTCACAGCTAGCAATTGAATGAAATAGAGTGGAACGGAACGTATCAGTGCGTCATACATAGGGGTGGTGATTGTTTCATTTGATTAATGCTACACACACACACCCAGGTGAGTGGGGTGGGCACCTTCTTTCTGGCACCAGCCGGCTCACTCTCTGCCCAGAGATGTGATTCTAGCACAGAGACGTTGAGGCACTACAGCTTCACGTGCAGCAAACCTACCCCAAAAGCTCTTGTTTGCAAAGGGAGGTTGCCTGCCTCTAAACTTAGAGCATCTTTGTATGAGAAGGCCAATAGAGCCATCTTTACTGCAACACTGTCTTCTCCCAATTATTGTATCAGTATTAAAGCCAGAGATAGTTTTGCATGACTTTGACAGGTGGCTGGAATTTAAAGCTCACCACTGTCCCTTTGGACATGCTCCCTGTGTTTTTGGTCCCAATTCACCTTACCTGGAGCCTGCACCCTACTCCAGAACACGTGCTCTTGCTCTAAACTTGCTTTAGCCCCCAATCTAATCCTCTCAAAGAGGTGGGTGATGCCAGTGCTACATTTTCATGGTGGACAGTAAGGTGCAACAAAGATTAACCTACAGGAAGAATGATCCGGTGGTGGAGAGTCTAGTACAGTAAGGCCAGGCGGTACCATCCGGGACAGAGAGAATTACCTCAACAGTTATTCTACCTGGTTCCTCTTACTCCTAAAAACAACTTCGCTCATGTCCACCATTCATAATAACACCTGGCCAAGGGAAAATGTGCTACCATCTTACTGAATTCTACTCAATGAATGCCTTCTGAGGGTGTCTGGGGACAGTTGAGTTGGGAAAGTCAGTTATTTGCTGATGACATGAGCAATCAATGCAGTGAAGACACAGAGGTGATGACAGTCACCATCCTGGGGGAAAGCTGTATTGATTTCCTCCATCCTCATCACCAAGGGTTTAGAAAATGGCATTAAAAAGTAGAAACTACATATTCTTTTTATTCTCTAAAGGAGAAGCTAAAGATGACATCAAGAATAATTTGACAGAGATATTTTACATTTTCCCTTGACAAAGCAAATATACTTCATGACAGAGGTTGGAGGGAAAGATCTCCCAATAGTCTCGTTAAAACCCCAGTGATTATTTTAAGGTGAAGCCTCAGTGGAAAAGCAATACCTGAATCCACAACTTTGGATTTTGTACTCAGACTATAATTATCAATTGGAAACGTAGACTGCGTTTTGCCTAAATCAGATTCAATGAGCATTGATCCAACATCACTCTCGACACACAAGTTCAGTTCAGTTCAGTTCAGTTCAGTTCAGTTCAGTCGCTCAGTCATGTCCAGCTCTTTGCGACCCCATGAATCACAGCATGCCAGGCCTCCCTGTCCATCACAAACTCCCAGAGTTCACTCAAACTCATGTCCATCGAGTTGGTGATGCCATCCAGCCATATCATCCTCTGTCGTCAATCCCCTTTTCCTCCTGCCCCCAATCCCTCCCAGCATTAGGGTCTTTTCCAATGAGTCAGCTCTTCGCATGAGGTGGCCAAAGTACTGGAGTTTCAGCTTTAGCATCAGTCCTTCCAAAGAACACCCAGGGCTGATCTCCTTTAGAATGCACTGGTTGGATCTCCTTGCAGTCCAAGGGACACTCAAGAGTCTTCTCCAACACCACAGTTCAAAACCATCAATTCTTCGGCGCTCAGCTTTCTTCACAGTCCAACTCTCACATCCATACACAACAACTGGAAAAACCATAGCCTTGACTACACAGACCTTTGTTGGCAAAGTAATATCTCTGCTTTTGAATATGCTATCTAGGTTGGTCATAACTTTCCTTCCAAGGAGTAAGCGTCTTTTAATTTCATGGCTGCAGTCACCATCTGCAGTGATTCTGGAGCCCCGAAAAATAAAGTCTGACACTGTTTCCCCATCTATTTCCCATTAAGTGATGGGACTGGATGCCATGATCTTAGTTTTCTGAATGTTGAGCTTTAAGCCAAATCTCCTCTTTCACTTTTATCAAGAGGCTTTTTAGTTCCTCTTCACTTTCTGCCATAAGGGTGGTGTCATCTGCATATCTGTGGTTATTGATATTTCTCCCAGAAATCTTGGTTGCCATACAAAGTACTTTACAAGTTGTCCAGTAACTTTATTTACATTTTCAATTTCTTTTTATACAATCCCATGAGCCATGCAGGGCAGGTTTTAATCCCCCCCACTTTATTGATAAGGAAAATGAAGTGAATTGTTGAAGATCCTCAGCAACCAATACTTTAACTGGAGTCTCTTATCTCAAGGCCTCAGTTCTTCCCTCTATGCCATATGGTTTTTCACATTTCTGAGGTCCCTTTGTTCATAAGATTTGTCTTAATACTAGTAGTGACTGGAGTCATTGATTGTAGAAATGTAGAGGTTCTTACTGAATCAGAATACAGACTGGGGTATTACAATAAACCAAGAGGTTCTCAAACTTAAGCGTGTATCAGAATCATCCAGAGACTTGTTAAACCACTTTGCTGGGCCCCACTGCTAGAGTGTCTGATTCAGAAGATCTGGCACGGGGCCGCAAACTTGCATTTCCAACAAGTTCCCAGGTGACACTGATGCTTCTGACCCAGGACAAACACCTGGACAACCACTGACCTGGGGATTTTCAGCGGAGGCAGCTGAAGAGATAGAAGTAAGCCTTCCCTCTACTTCTGCATCTGTCTGTGGTCTGGTCCATCCAACTGGCCTCTGCACAAATTCTTCACAGGATTGTTGCCTCATCTCCTAGCCCTTCTACTGCTGAGGTTTCTCCAGGACGGAGCCTGTACTATGAATCCCATGGGGCTCCTTCCCTGCCACAAACTTTATATCTATCCTAGTGATGACATTTCCCCATCATGGTCAGATTCAAGCTTGATGGCTAGGATTCTAAATCACAGCCTTTCACTGCAGGTTCTGAGAAACATCAAAGACTTAAGACAGATATGAGGAACACATGTTTTAGCCAAAGGAGCAACTTTGCTAATTAGCCCCTAATAGCTAATTAGGGACTAAATACCATCCCATCCCATAGTCCCCCAGCCTCCCTACACTATCCAAAATGCACATTATACTCAAGGCCCTGAGAAGTCCTGCAGGATATAGACTGGGTTAACTTTAACATAGATCTTTCCAATTTTACAAGACTATAGCCTCCTTTTATTTCCCTGATAATGCTTCCTATCATTTCTTGGAGTAAGAGCAACCTGATAAACACTCATTAGAAAAGAGTCCACTTTAAGGTGTTAGTGACGGATCCTATGGAGTTGACAGGATGAGTCCTCAATGTCAAGTTTTCTCCTCAACCAGCCCTCCCCCAAAGGACACACATAGGTAGACTGACTTGTAAAATGCAAGGCATGGAAGGCGGGAGGGAGAGAGACAGAGCAGAAATCCTGCTTCATGTGGGCGGCCGGATCCCCAGAGGAAGGAAGGAGGAATTTCTCTCAAAGTGACAAAGCAGATGAGTCATGCCTCCTTTCCTGGAGAACAATGAGTGAGGAGGCAGAAGGGGGCCAGGTGTGTTACACAAATGGAGCTCCCTCCTCATGAAAGATAACAAGACTGGAATAGCAGGCCCTCTCTGGCCCCACTGCCCACAAAGCTGAGAATCAAACAGACCTGCTCCCAAGGAGCCTTTAAGGCTATCAGGGAAGATTCATGGAGGAAGCAATACAAGACATCATAAAGGAATTTATGGTGTCAACCCCTATAGGCAACCCAAGAAGACAGTCATTATACAGAGCAAATGCTTCACACATCTTTGGAGATGGCTGGTCTACGCATTCCCGCAGATGGGCTCGCAAACAGGAAAGCGCCTAACTTGCTCCTGCTGGCAAATCCGGTGACTCCAGCTGCTAGATCTGTGGAGTCCTTCTTGCACAAACAAATAGGATTCCCTGAAGCAAATTAACTCTCAGAGAGTGACCCTTCCCCTATGTGAATACCTGGCACATGGTCATCAGCCTACAACTGTCATATATTGTCTTCCTGCAAATCACGATGAGGAAAGCATTGAAACCATTCCTGCCCTGGGAAGTGTGTTCCAGACCATAAACACCTGCCCCAATCAAAGTAAACTGCAAGATCACAAGCCAAATTCTATATTCCTGGAGGAGAAGAACAGAACTGTAATATAGGAAGCCCTAGGATGAGATGGTTGGATGCTATCATCGACTCAATGGACATGAGATATTCATTGGAAGGACTGATGCTGAAGCTCTAATACTTTGGTCACCTGATACAAAGAGCTGACTCATTGGAAAAGACTCTGGAAGTCTTTTCCTCCACTGGGAAAGATTGAGGGCAGGAGGAGAAGGTGGTGAGAGAGGAGGAGATGGTTGGATGGCATCATCGACTCAATGGACATGAGTTTGAGCAACCTCCAGAGATAGTGAAGGACAGGGAAGGCTGGCATGCTGCAGTTCATGGGGTCGCAAAGAGTCAGACGTGACTGAGTGACTGAACAACAAAGATGCCCAAAGAGTAGCATTTCCTCTGTGGAATCAGGTCTTGTGCCGCTGATAGTAGGAGCCTCAGCCCAATATCCTCCTGGCTCCTACACAGAGACACCTGGTTGCTCCGGCGTCCCATTGCAGACTCTTGCATGCCTCTGTACTCCTCAGCAAAGCAATAGTTCTTGACCAGCAGTGAGGACGGGGCACCCCAGCTCCTCATCCATCCATAGCCCTCCGCCTTCTCTCCTTTCTTCAGGCTTCAGAAGCACTCTCTAACACCTCCTGAATAAGCAGGCCAAGGATGCAAAGAGACAATGAATCAGACAAAACAAACTGGTCCACGAATACACGGAAAAGTGTTCAAACTATGACTCAACGTTAAAATGTCTTTTTTTTTTTTAATTTTTGCTTCCCGCATTAGCAATTAAACCAACATGAAAATGTTGGGTGTGAGCAAGAATGTGGATTAAAACAAGGTACTGGTGATGAGCCCCTTACTGGAAGATGCTCTACAAAATCTGAGTGAAAGTGTTTATGCGTATGCATTGAATAACCTGGAAATATGTTCACAGTATCTCAGGTTATAAAGATGATTATAAAATAGCTTATACAAAACAATCTTATCTGTGGATGTACAGGTATGGGTGAGTGTGGAAATGTATCTGGAAGGATATATTCCCAACTTTTAGTTCTTATATTCTTTGACTCTGTACCACCCTTAGGCCCAGGTCCTTCCTAAGCCCCATATCTTAGAGGGTTTCACTCAAGCCCTTCTCCATCCTGCTGCTTGCGTGAGGCAGGGATTCTCCAAGGCCATAGGGATGAACCCACCCAAAGCCCTAGCTTCTCCTCCTTCTGGATCCTGGAATTCCCATTTCCCAGGCTGCATAAGCTTCTTTCTGGGTCCCTTTCGCTGAGGGTAAATTGTATTACTGATGAGCATACCCCAGACCCAACAGGTGATCAGGAAGGAGCTGTTTGGCCAGGTGTGGGTGGTACCTGAGCCTGGGACTGACGGCAGTGTCCTCATGGGCACACAAGGACCCTCCGGGTGAAGGCTTGAGTCATGCCTGGGACAAGAGAGGGAGCGTCCAGGGTCTGCTCTCTCCAGGCTCCCAGACTCTGGTTTGAGAATTCGAGGAGGCCAAGAACTGTAAATTTGAACCTGTACTTTCAGTTTGTTTCAAGGGTAAGGATAGAAGAGATTGCATCTAATAGTTTGTCAGCTGAATTTATAGCCTCTAAGTATTTAGACTTTCTCAGCTTTCCAAATATGGTATGTGGACCTTAATTCATACTCTTGCCTCAGGCCACAAGAATGTTAGGGATGGACAGCTTTAGGTAGTGGAATTAAGGATATTTTATTCTCTGTCTCTCTCCCTTCCTCTCCTTCCTTCTCTCCTTTTCTCTCTATATCACTTTTTATCTCTCCCTTTGTTCTTTTTTAAATTTTGTTTTACTGAAAACTAACAAATCGATGTTGTTTCGATAATTCCAAGTCTATAAATCTAATCTAAAAAAATGTTAGAAATGTTAACAAATGTTTGTGCATCTAGAAATTCAGTTCAGTTCAGTCACTCAGTCATGTCTAACTCTTTGTGACCCCATGGACTACAGCATGCCAGGCCTCCCTGTCCATCACCAACTCCCAGAGTTTACCCAAACTCATGTCCATTGAGTCGGTGATGCCATCAAGCCATCTCATCCTCTGTCACCTAGAAATTAAAAGAACCTAAATGCTAAACAATGGGGAAGTAGTAAATGAATTACGGCATACCATATGAGTAAGTATTTTTAAATTATTTTAGTAAATATGTGTTATATTAATGAAGAATTTTAGTAAAAATATGCTCAATACAATATTAATTTAGAAGCAAGTTACAAAATATATAGCATAAATATAAGATTTAAAATATGAATATGAGATATGTTTACATGTAAAAGACAGAAAAATCACAAAGATATTAACTGTGTTTATGTTAAACGAAATTCTGGATGAGGAATTCTTTTTATTTTTGGGTTTCTCCTACAATGATTCGGGGTTGCTTTCATAAGCAGGAAAAACTTATTAAAAGTCTAAACATGTCTCTCCCTGGATCCAGGTTTGTGTTTCCAAGAGGAAGCCATACCCTGGTGGCCTTTGACGTAATCTACAAGTGAACCCTGCGTCCTGTCGCCACCGTGGAATCCCACTTTCCAAGTGTTATTTCCCTTCTGTACCTTCTGACGTTTGGATTCCTGGAGCAGCCCTGGGGCCTCAGCCTAATCACAAAGCTGTCTTTTTCCTGGGCGGCTCGGAGGGTGGCCTTCCCAGGGAAGCAACATTTACAAGATGCTCTTAGAAAAGCCAAGCAGACCCACCTGACTTTTCCCTGAAGCGACCTGAGTGCTATGAGCTACTGAAGATCCTGGCTCATTCACCCCAGCTCCCCAAACCACTGCCATCCCCTTCCTCCCCATGCTCCACGATGCAGGTACTTTCATTATCTCTCTCTCCCTGTGAAAATATATGATTGGTTACTTCACACAAACACTGAAGCTCCTAAGGGTCTTCATTTTCAACAGGGAAATGGTGCACTTAGCCCGGGGAAGGAATCTCAAATGGCAGGATGTCCAGCAGGCAACTTCTGAATGTAAAGGTATTTGGGGAGAGCAGAGGGAAGCAAGCTGTCTATCTAGTGCCTAAAACCAAACCATCTCAACAACCTTCTTTCAGCAAACCAGCTAAGACCTAAAGAATAGAAGATTGAGATACTCCCCTGAGTATCAGAAAACTGAGACTAAAAGGAAGGCCAGTTGAGCCCAGATGCCTCTTATTCAAATTAGAAACCAAGCACAAAGATGCAGATGAGAACTGCTGGCAACTGACATTTCTGAATGTTGAGACAGGAGAAGAAAGCATCTCTTAATGGTATAACCATGATTAGTGTTCTAGAAACTCTTCCAAATAGCAGACTAACATCCTATCATGAAAATTGGAGATACCAAGGCAATATTTCATGCAAAGATGGACACAATAAAGGACAGAAATGGCAAGGCCCTAACAGAAGCAGAAGAGATTAAGAAGAGATGGCAGGAAAACACAGAAGAACTATACAAAAAAGGTCTTGTTGTTTATTGTTCAGTCGCTCAGTTGTGTCTGACTCTTTGTGACCCCATGGACTGCAGCACACCAGCCTTCCCTGGCCTTTACTATCTCCCAGAGTTTGCTCAGTCTCATGTCCATTGGGTTGATGATGCCATCCAACCATCTTATCATCTAGATTTGTCAAAAAGTTCTTAATGACCCGATTAACTATGGTGTGGACACTCACCTAGAGCCAGACATCCTGGAGTATGAAGCTAAGTGAGCCTTAGGAAGCATTACTATGAACAAAGCTAGTGGAAGTGATGGAATCCCAGCTGAGCTATTTCAAATCTTAAAAGATGATGCTGTTAAAGTGCTACACTCAATATGCCAGCAAATTTAGAAAACTCAGCAGTGATCATAGTACTGGGAAAGGTCAGTTTTCATTCCAATCCCAAAGAAAGGCAATGCCAAAAAATGTTCAAACTACCATACAACTGCACTCATTTCACATGATAGCAAGGTAATGCTCAAAATTCTTCAACCTAAACTTCAGCAGAACCAAAGAACTTGGTTCAAACTTGTACCAAGAACGTCCAGATATTCAAGTTGGATTTAGAAAAGGCAGAGGAACCAGAGACCAAATTGCCAACATCCACTGGATCACAGAAAAAGCAAGAGAATTCCAGAAAAATATCTACTTCTGCTTCATTGACTAGGCTAAAGCCTTTGACTGTGTGGATCACAACAAACTATAGAAAAGTCTTAAAGAGATGGGAATACCAGACCATCTTACCCGTCTCCGGAGAAACCTGTATGGGGTCAAGAAGTAACAGTTAGAACCAGACATCGAACAACAGACTGGTTCAAAATTGAGAAAGGAGTAAGTCAAGGCATTTTATTGTCACTCTGCTTTTCAATTTCTATGCAGGGTACATCATGCAAAAGGCTGAGCTGGATGACTCCCAAGCTGGAATCAAGATTGCCAGGAGAAATATCAACAAGCTCAGATATTCAGATAATACCACTCCAATGGCAGAAAGTGAAAAGGAACTAAAGAGCCTCTCAATGAGAGGCTCTTTCACTCTTGATGAAAGTGAAAGAGGAAAGTGAAAAACCTGGCTTAAAACTCAACATTCAAAAAACTAAGATCATGGCATCTGGTTCCATCACTTCATGGCAAATAAATGGGAAAACGTGGAAACAGTGACAGACTTTATTTTCTTGGGCTCCAAAATCACTGCAGAGGGTGACTGTAACCACAAAATTAACAGACACTTGCTCCTTGGAAGGAAGATTATAACAAACCTAGACAGCATATTAAAAAGCAGAGGCATCACTTTGCCGACAAAGGTCCATCTAGTCAAAGCTATGGTTTTTCCAGTAGTCATGTATGGATGTGAGAGTTGGACCATAAATAAGGCTGCTGCTAATGTTCTCAGTCATGGCTAACTCTTTGTGACCCCATGGACTGTAGCCCGCTAGGTTCCTCTGTCCATGGAATTTTCCAGGCAAGAATACTGGAGTGGATTGCCATTTCCTTTTCCAAAAGAAGGCTGAGCACCAAAGAATTTATGCTTTCGAATTGTGGTGCTGGAGAAAACTCTTGAGAAACTCTTGGATAGCAAGGAGATCAAATCAGTCAATCATAAACGAAATCAACCCTGAATACTCATTAGAGGGATGGATGCTGAAGCTCCAATACTTTGGTCACCTGGCATGAAGAGCCAATTCACTGGAAAAGACCCTGATGCTGGGAAAGATTGAGGGCAGGAGGAAAAGGTTGAGAGGATGAGATAGCTGGATAGTGTCACTGACTCGATGGATATGAGTTTGAGCAAACTTTGGGAGATAGTGCAGGATAAGAAAACCTGGTTTGCTGCAGTCCATGGGGTTGCGAAGAGTCAGACATGACTTAGCTACTGAACAACAACAATCGTAGTATTATTTCCCCTAGTGTAGGCTTCCTCCTGCTCACTGGCCCTACCTCATCCACACAGCCTTACCTGAGAAGCTGGGCAAGAGCTTCACTGCTGCCCCCGCCACACACACCCCGTGTTCTCCAGCCCTCATTAGGCAGACTGGGAGTCATGAGCCAGTCTGGAATTTAGTTGCAAATGTTGGAATACAGAATACTAGTGATGGACATCTACCAGGAAAATCACGCGACAACCATTCTGGCCCCTAATTTCCTCCTCTTAAAAAAAAACAAAGGATTCTACTAAATTTCCAAATCCTTTGTTCCTCTAAGACTATATCATTCTAAGGATATGTATCTTATTTTCTTTTTTCCCTGAAATCTGAGATCAATTTTCCAATTTGTAAAAATAGAGCAACACCCCTAAAACTTTTTCTGAAATCATACTTATTTCCAGCTTGGCCAGTTTAGCTCCTCATTTGATGCCTGTTTCTTCCCAGTTAGTTCTATGTTCCCAGTAAATTCCTTGAGGGGAGGACCCAGAGGAAAGCACATCGTTCTTCTCTGCTTGGCCACGTCAATGCTGAAAACACGCTTCACCCATAATACGTGCTCAGGAAACAGGCAGACTAACTGGGCTGGCTGGATAGTCTCAGCATCACTCCCCAGGCAAAAACCAAAGCTCTCAAACAAGCTGGCCTGGGGTGAATTCTGCTCTCAGATCCCTCATTTGTAAATGGAGATGGCTGTTTAATGAGTTTTAAATGAGATTATACACCAAGTGGCGATTCCAGTGCCTAGCACAGAACAAGAGCCCAGTAACATCAGCTCTCATGTTCTATTGCCAGTGTAAGAAAGTCTTTTCTCTTCTTGAAAAACAGAATACAAAACCACAATCCCCACTAGGAGAGAAACAGTTGGTGGCAAATTCACCTCCGACAGATTGGGAGTCTCTGGGAGGCATGGAGCACAAACTCCCTCCTTGGTACATGTTTCGACCTCAGAGCTGCAGCCTGGCCTCCATCAGCCGAAGAAAAGCTTGGCTTGGTGCCTTGAAACTTATTGGCACAATAAGAGATAATGATTTCCCTGTACACATTCCCTCAGAGCAGTTATTGTTCAAGTATTTCCCTTATTCCTCCTTTACCGGAAAACAATACCTTATAGAATCAGCTGAGGAAGACACTAATAGCAACTTCAAAAGTGCAGCTTTCTCGCTGCCCTGGCTTGGCAAGGAAGCCTGTTTGGAGCAGTTCGCCCCAGACCCAGGAACAGAATGTGACCAAACGAGTCCCTGGGGACTGATGTGGGCACCAAACACTTGGCAGCTTTGGGGCCAGCAGGGCCAGCGATAAGAGATTGGTTTCCTCCATTGATGTCCCCTTTGGAGCATTTGCCAGCCCCGAAGGTCATAGCCATGCTATGAAAATAGTGGGGTTTTTCGTTGTTATTGTTTCTTCCCCTTCTCCACTCACCCTTCTTGTCTTCCATGATATTTCCTCTCTGTCCCTTGGGAAATTTGTGTCTTTATGGATCTGTCCCCCGCCCCTCTTTTGTGAGCATACTAAGGCAAAGATCCACTTAATTTTCAGAAACCATGTCTGTCAATAAATTGCTTTTGCTCAGTCTTGGAGGGGGCACTGCCACCGTCCTCCCTGAGCGGACATTCCTTATGTAAGGGAAGCGTTTCTCATTATCTGTCTTGACCTCTTGTGCAATCTTCTTTTCATCCTCTCCTTGGGCTTTTCTTATCATGGTTTGCCCTCCCTCACCCTCATGCTGTAATCGGCAGCATCCTTCTCAGCACCTGTACATGTCCTCTGATACAACCTTGATGATTCCCTCTCATCCTCCACCAGAGCCCTTTAAATTGGAAATGTTGTCCTTGCTCGAACCAAACCAGCACTTCAGCTAATTTACCTCTAAATCCTCCAACCTTCCCCCTGTAAGGAAATCAGGCATGAGAAGCTAATGGGTTCCATTCCTCCACTGGGCTTCCCAGGTGGCAGAGCAGCAAAGAATCCACCTGCCAGTGCAGGAGACGTAGGTTCGATCCCTAGGTCGGGAAGATCCCCTGGAGAAGAAAATGGCAACCCACTCCAGTAGTCTTGCCTGGGAAATCCCACGGACAGAGGAGCCTGGCGGGCTACAGTCCATGGGGTCACAAAGAGTTGGACACGACTGAGTAACTAAACCACAACAATTCCTCCACTGCATGAGCACGTATCGTGCACCTCCTAAGTGGCAGCACTCTTCTAGATAAACTAGACAGATACACTGCCTGTCCTGGGGGGCTTACAACTAAGGAAACGGGAAAGAACAAGTAAGCAGACAATGCTGGGTGATGAGCCCGAAGAGCTGAGTCCATCACAACAAGCTCGGAGGCTCCATGGATATTTGAGGTCTTCGAGGGTCACACAGCACTACCCTCCGTGTGCTGGACACAACTCGACCCGCTGGCTTGAGGTGGTATCTCTTTCCACACTAGATCACACCGCATTCTTTGCAAGGATGCACTAGAAAGCTGGCTTTTCAGCATTTGCTGTGATAAAAGAGGTACTTGCATTAAAAAAAAAAAAATCAGCGCAGTGCCTAATCTGATCCTAAGGGTCAAGAAGGCGAATACTGGCCAGCAGCTCTGTACATGCCATGAGCTTATTTAAGAATGAATTTTAAATACCGTATCTCTTTCTATATGTGAAGTTACTTTTCAAACGGTTAGTAAGTCTTTCGGGTATAGACTTAACACTACATTGTTCAGACCCAACTACTTAATCAGAATAACTAAATTATTCTGGGATTTCTCTTGGCTGCCAAGCTTGTGAAAGCTGGGGGATCTCTGATCTAAGCTTGAGACCTGAAGGATGAGGATTTGTTAGTTGGGCTGACAGGAAAGAATGTTCCAAGCCGAGTAACATGATATCCAGAGCCCAGATATGAGAGAGAACGGGGGTGGGAGGGAGATTTTAAATTGTCTAGTATGTCCTGGATTCCCCCACTCCACCCCGGTAAGCCACCCCTTCCATCAGCCACTGCCCCCCATGCCCACTCACTCACGCATTTGCACACCCCTCCCCTGCCCTTCCCAAGTGCCGGCTGGACCCTCTCGTCTCCCTCCAAGGCCTGAGATCACACCCCGAGCAGGGAAAATCAAGACCTAAAGATGCAACACGCCTCCTGGAGCCAGGCCAGGCAGATGGCTGCCCCAGGAGTGTCGAGTGGCAGGCGAGAGAGGGGGTGTCAGCACCCCACATGGCTGGTCTGGTAGCAGGTGACAGAGAGCCGGCCAGGGAGAGACTGGATATCAGAGACAGGACTCCAGTCCCTGGAAGGACCTGAGGCCCCGAGAGGAAACCACGCAGGAACACAGTTCCCAGAAATGGGGCACCGGCTGGAGGTTCAGTGACAAAGAGCAAAGCAGGAGCCCAGAGCTGAGTGACCAGCTGGGAGGAAGTGGTCTATTTATAACAGAGGAAAATCAGACACAACTTTCATGTCCAAAAGCAGGGGGTTAGTTTAAAAATTATATGATAAAACTACACTGTGGAATAAGGTGGGAGATAAGGAGAAAAAAAACATGCTCTGTAAGACCACATGAAAACAGGAGAACATTTCTTAAATCATGTACACTGGGGCATTAATTTGCACCCTAACTCGTAAGATAAAATGCCTATATGGTGTATGCAATTAGAAACACCAGAGAGAAAAGAAGAAATTGACCAATGGCTGGAAGAAGATACAACCAAATGTTATCTAAGTGGGCAGAATGTAACTGATCTTTTAGTTTTTCTTTTTGCTATTTTTCTGTATTTTTCCAAATATTCCAAAGTTTAAAAATTATTACCTTACTTTCTTTAATAAAAATAAAAACAAGACCAAAAGTTGCTTGGAGTCATAATCTTTCCCCAACGCAGAGCAAAGCCAGAGGAGAAATGGATCTCTCCAAATGGGTTGGCTCTCCATACAGAGAAGAAAAGCCAATGATTAGAAAGTGAGAGATGGGGCCACCCAGATGCTTGATAAAACACCAAGGCCAACTTGGCATTAGAAGGAATAAAAAATGAGAAACCGATAACCCAGTTACCTACCCCACTGCTGCCACCTTGCCCCATGGTTCCCTTTCCTTCTTCTCTACTCATGCCCAGGTATTTCATTTCTCCCCAGCTGTACCTCCTGCTCAAAGCACCTCTGAAGCCCTGCACGTCTGCTGAGGGGAAGCCAGGGGGTGAGGTCAGGACTTGCAGCGATAGCATCAGGACAGCACCATCTGGGCCAGTGACACAACGTGGGGTCTGGGCCAGCAGCCCTGGGTCTGAACTCTGACAATGTCCAAAACCAATGGTCTGGCTCTGGATAAGCCATTGAGCCCATTTCTTCACCATAAAGTGAATATCGGCCCCCCTGTGAGACTCAAATGAGATCAGTCTTCCTGGCAGGGCTTTGTCAACTACGAAGTGCCAGGCATCTATCAAATTTAGGTTACTAACTGCTAGTTGGAGTCTACTAACACAACAAGATAAATTTCTGGAGCTTCTCAGAGATCTCACAAAGTCCGTGAAACACATCTTGGCTCACTTCAGTTAAGCTCCTCTGTACTTGCTGCTTTGACTTACGGAGACACACGATCAGACCACGTGGCTCTGACCTTCATGGAGAAAATGCAAATGAGTGCCTCTTCTGTCTCTATTAGGGAAATTCCACCAAATAAAGTCCCACAACTGAGGCCACAAGAGAGCCTGAAAAAAATTACTGAGAAAAGCCTTGGTCATGTTTGCTTGGCATCCAATATTTCTAGCTAAGACATCAACACACCTCTGTTTTTCCAATAATCCTATCTTGATCAAAGCCTTGATCAGACCTTCCCAGGTCATAACCTGGGAAATAAAAAGCCTCAGAAGATTAGCTGAAAAAAACAAGTCTAAGATGACCTTTTCTTGGGGAATCCCTGGTAGTCCAGTGGTTAAAACTCTACGCTGTCACTGCCAAAGACCTGAGTTCAATTCCCGGTCTAGAACTAAGAACAAGCTGATCACAAGCTGATCAGTGTAGCAGGAAAAACAAAAACAAAAACAAAAAAACAGATGACTTCTTCTTTATGGGTTCCTAATAAGCCTCAAAGAAGGCTTTCAAATATTATCTCATTGAATCCAGAGATTTCATGTTGAAAGATGAATGAGTTAATAGACAAATGAATAAATAAATGTAAATGAGGAAAGGAAATTTTATTTGGAGGGATGAGAATTATTCTCTAGTCCCTGAAGAACAACAAATTTAAAAGGATATGGCCATCATAACTCCCAGAAAACCATAGAGAGTGGACAGAATCCAATATGGGGGCTTGGAGTTCTGAGAATACTTTCAGAGAAAACCAAGTTCTGAGAAACCATTCAGCTTCCCATCCAAGGAACTCCACCTTCAGAGAGCCCCAGGTGTTCTATGGAAAGCTGCTGA
Organism: Capricornis sumatraensis; assembly: GCF_032405125.1. Classification (NCBI taxonomy): domain Eukaryota; kingdom Metazoa; phylum Chordata; class Mammalia; order Artiodactyla; family Bovidae; genus Capricornis; species Capricornis sumatraensis. The sequence continues at coordinate 77,242,992 of NC_091082.1, forward strand.
GAACCCGTCAGATACAGAGCCTCTGCCCCTTCCTTCCCCCTCGTCTCCCCCTGAAGAGCCCCAAGACCAGCCACTTTCCTTTAGCAACTTGTCATGTTTGGGCTCTCTCCTAAGCTAGCCTCCTACCCAGCTTCCTTCTGTCCTAACTTTTACTACATACTCAGTGGCTGCCCCAACCCAGGACACCTCATGGGCCAGCTCAGAGCCCAGCCCCAGGTCAGGCACGGGAGCAGCATGACCACAACAATCCAGGGATGGAGGGGCGCTTCCTTCTCAGTCCCGACTCCTAAGTTCTTGGGAGTCAAAGCCCTGGGACCTGTGGCTGCCTTCGGAGTCCTTGACCATCTGAGACCTTTTTGTGGGCCTTAAGGACTTTAAAAACAAACATGCTCAAACAGAAATATGAACCACCACCTTGAACCTAATTCACGTGGACTGAACCAGAGTTTTGTTTTGGAAAAAGAAAATCAACTCATTTTGTGGAATTTTCCACCTGTTTCTGAAAACCCTGAATCTGGCCCCGTGCCAGGGTACAAGGGATCAGGAGGGGTCTGCCTTCTCTTGCTGCTTCTTTGTTCTTGCCTCGTGATTTCCTTCCATCTCATGAAGCACTGTTTCGCCCAGAGTGCTGCACAGGCAAGGCATGCTGCCTTTCCTCCCTCCCAGCTTGGGAGATCACGAATCTTCCCCTGCTTGCCTACAAAATCAGCCGACGGGTGGGGCCACATAATGCACTACCCCTTACCCATGTATGTATTCATTCACTTAACAAACATGACTGAGTAACTAGGTTGTACCAGCCATTATATTTAAGATGATCTCATCAAGGAAAATTGTCTTATCAAAACTATACATATTATTAATATGATTGTTTATTTTAAAAGTATGGGCTTCCCAGGTGGCGCTAGTGGTAAAGAATCCGACTGCCAAGGCAGGAGATATAAGAGATGCCAGTTCGATCCCTGGGTCGGGAAGATCCCCTGGAGAAGGGCATGGCAACCCGCTCCAGTATCCTTGCCCGAAGAATCCCATGGACAGAGGACCCTGGTGGGCTACAGTCCATAGGGTCATAAAGAGTCAGACATGACTGAAGCAACTTAGCATGCATAAGAAATTCAGGCCAAAATTTTGGTGAGTATCTTGCTGGTGTGGAATGGTAGGGGTGGTAGGTTGGAGGGATGGTGCCCAATGATATTAGGGGGGAAAACTTTGCCACCTCCTAAAACAGACACTGCTCTCATCAATCTGGGCTTTGTAAAAAAGAAAGGAAAGACAAAAAGGAGACTCAGGGGTCCAAGGAAAAGAGCTAGAAAGGATTCAACTGCACTCTACCATAGGCATGAATAGAAAAACAAGTTGTTTTCACAGCAGAGAATCACCAAAATGATGATCCCTTATACCCCTTTATGTCTATTTAAAAAGTGATTTTCAGGACGACCAAAGGGGTAGAAAGGGACCGGCTGTATGCTTTTCTGGAGTGTGGCCTGTCCTGAGCTTTCTGCCGCAGATGGAAAGGAGCTTCTGAGATGCGGCTGAGTATCCAAAATCCGCACAGCCATAACACCCAGCACCTAGGCTGGCTTAGGGTTTTCTAGACCCTGCTGTGAAGAGGAGGAATGGGGGAGAAGCAGCAGGCCATACTGATCTGTTTTGTGAGCTACAGCTGCTTTCTTTTCCAAGCCCTTCAAGTCCACGTTTGGTTCGAGAAACTCCACAATTGGTACAAATGACAGATTGGAGGGGGGAAAAAAAGAATAATGCAAAACCGCCAGCTAGAGCAGATTTCCCTGTGATTGAAGATGGCAATAATAAGACAAAAGACAGATTTTTGCCTTCAAGAAACTCTCTCTGCATCGCAGCCAAAGCAACACAAAATTCAAGGCAAACATTCCATTATTTTCCCCCCACTGTTTGGAAATATGGAAAAAGAAAATCTTGCCATGATTTTTTTTTCCTCCAGTTCTACCAGAAGTGACACTTCTTTTTTTTTTTTTAATCCGGCGTTAACAAATGACGGAGTATGATTCTTGGTGCTTGGAACGGACGACAGACCCAGCAAAGAAAAGCGTCTGGATGGCAGACAGTCTGCAGGAAATTGTAAAGCTGCTAAGAAAACAGAGGCCCGCTCAACAGGCTGTCTTCACAACATTAGTCTTTTCGAATATGATGAAAATATTATCTGCCTTATTGATCACCAGCTCCCTAAATAGAACAGAGTTGTTTATAACAAATGCAACCAGTGACCATAAATGTGCAAAACAATAACACACTCCCCTCATATCCTGGCTCCTATCCACTGCCAAACACCAAACAGGGCAGATGAAACACCATGCATTTTGTTCATATGGATTTTAGGGAATCCAAGAATCTAAAAATGTCACACGATTCTAAACGTAAGATGCGGTCTGTTTCGAAAGGTTGAAACACAGAGTCCCCAAATTAGTTTGTTCTTTTTTTTTTTCAAAGAGTGCTCTGATTTTTTTCTAATCTTTTGGCTTCCCTAACTGTAAATTGCTAAAGGTAAATGGAAACATTGGGGGATCCTTTAGTTCAATCCACCCATTTTATAGGTAAGACCACTGAGGACCCAAAGAAAGGAACTGATTTTCCTAAGGTCACATAGATAGCCAGTTACAGAGTTAGGAATAGAATTTACATCTCACTATACACGGCTCAATGCCCTGGTTAAATGAGTTAGTCAGTTCAACTTTTGGGTGGCTTTGCACAACAGGAGTTCTATTTGTTAATATCTGGGGACATACATTTTGTTGGATTGTACAATTTCCTCGGTTCCTTCCCCCACCTCCCCATCCATGTCCAGGGAATAAAGAAGATGGGTCATAATGATATCCACAGCTCTGAAGGACAAAGATATACTTTCTGATGGGTATTTTCCTGGCACAGGCGAGACTGTGTTTCTAGGTTTTCTTTTCTTTTTTTTTTCCAGGCATCTTGGGACAAGCTATCTCTGTGCCCCTTAAAAAAATAAACTTGAGTTTGAAAAGTGACTTCTTAAAGCCTAACTTCCTTTCTGTTGTTGTTAAGTCACTAATCATATCCGACTCTTTTATGACCCTATGGACTGTAGCCCGTCAGGCTCCTCTGTCCATGGAATTTTCCAGGCAAGAATACTATAGTGAATTGCCATTTCCTGGTCCAGGGGATCTTCCCAACCTAGGGAGCAAACTTGTATCTCCTGCACCGGCTGGTGGATTCTTTACCACTGTGCCACCAGGGAAGCCCAACTTCCTTTTAGAATTGGGCTTATAGTCATCACATGTATCAGCCCATCTATGCACTTAAACTGGGCAGGCATTCAGCGCCTCTTAAAATGCTCCACAGGTTCACCTGATCCTGGTCCAGCTCCATCCTTTAGTTTTCACACTGTTTATTTCTTATATTTTTTTAATGTATATTTCCTAATTAACAACAAAGTAATTGGGTCCTTCGGTTGGAGCAGCTCTGGCTTCCTCGTATTTAGCAAGATCAGGTGAAACAGAGCTGGGAGCCTCAAAACTCTGTAGAAATCAGAGCTGCCTCAGCCACCCAATGCTGGTCCCAAACTGCTGCTGACCCTCTGAGTGACTTAGGCAGCCTCTGTTTCTTCTGCCTGTCTCATCTGAAATGGGCTGTCCAGCTAAACGAGGCATGTATTTACCCTTCTCTTCTCAAATCCCTTCCTCCTGGTTTCCCCTCTGGGTCCTCCTGCCCAGCCTGTCCCCTTCTTCTTAATGCCCTGGAAAGATTTCCTCTCCCAGCTGTGAACTTGGCCCTGATTCCCTCACTCCTATGATGGCTGATAAGGCACAAACCCGTCTTACATCTGAGCACCAACCTCATCTCTTCAGGTCCTTGGAAGGCTATCACTTGGATATTCAAATATCAGTTTTACATTTTCTTTTTTGTCTCTGAATATATCAAATTCCTTTTTTAGGAAATTCTTGGTTGAGATATAGCTCACTGAATTCTTTTTTTTTCCCCACTTTTTAAAAACTGAAATATAGTTGATTTACAATGCTGTGTTAGTTTCAGGTATATAGCAAAGTGATTCAGTTATCCATACATTTGTAGATATTCTTACTGAGATTCTTTCCATTACAGGTTATTACACGATATTGAGTATTGTTCTCTATGCTATATAGTAGCCCCTTGTTGTTTATATGTTTTACATATATTAGCGTGTATATGTTAATCCCAAACCCCTAGTTCATCCTTCCCCCACCCTGTATTTTCTTAACTAGAGGAAAACATAGGTGAATATTTATCTTTTTTCTAAACTTATAAATGGGAAAGAACTTTCTAAACCTAAAAGCAAGGGAAGAAATCACAAAGGAAAAATAGATTTAATCATAAAAATATTTAAACATCTGTGTGTTAAGGAAAAAAACACAATATTTCCATTCCCTTGTTTGGATACGCCATCCTCTGTGGCTTTTGGTGGGTACAGCCTCTAATCAGTAACCTGGTTTTTGAACTGTCTGTCCTGACATTGACTTTGGCTCCACTTGGAGCAATGCCGCAGGCCAGGCGTCATCCCTGGGCTCTGTCCACGTGGTCACCCTAGCAGGCAGGGCCAAGGTATCAAACTTAAAGTTCATCACCCCCCTTGGTAAATCTCTCACTGTGTCACTTGGCGTGTATCTCAGCATTTGACTTCACAAGGGCAAAAACTGCGTCTTCAGCTCTCGGCATTTGAGAGATTTCTAAATGATTGACAGAAAGAGAGAATGACAGCTACAAGGCCAAGCCAGAGGAAAATAATTTAAGGATTTGAATTCTTCAAAAGTAAGACTCTGTGATCAAGCTGTCAATTTTCAGTGCTAATGATTAGTAAAAGATCAAACCGCGAGTGATGGAAAAGCCCACCAGCTGAGCAGCAGGGTGTTCTTACCCAAGGGCTCTTTTGTGAACAAAAGGGACAAGAGTTGATACACGGGGCACAGTGAAAAGCTGACCCTTGGTTCCATCGTAGCCAAACCTGTGTAAAACCAGTTCTTCCAGTGGCTTATTTTACTCTTCTCTTTCCCCCAATCGGACCTCATTTACAAGACTGGTGAAGCAAGCCCTTCAAAGACGGCAAGACGGCCACCTCTTGCTGGACTGCTGGAGCAAAGGAGCCTGCATGGTCACTGAACTACCAGGGAGGAAAGTCTCTCCCACACTGACTCCTATCAGCTCACAGGGTATCCCTTGAGCTGTCACCGAGAGCATGACTAAAGACAGAGAGCTGGTTACTCCTTTTCATGAAGCTGCCCTAAGCCTCTCCATCCCCTCCTATCACTTATCAGAACTGACAAGGCTTTCTAGTTTACTTTGCATCCTTTTCATCCTCCTGATCAAGCCAGCCTTTGCCACTTCCATGCTGATGCTGAAGCTGAAGCTTCAATACCTCGGCCACCTGGTGCAAAGAGCCAATTCATTGGAAAAGACCCTGATGCTGGGAAAGATTGAGGGCAGAAGGAGAAGGGGGCAACAGGATGGGATGGTTGGATGGCATCACCGACTCAATGGGCTTGAGTTTGAGCAAGCTCTGGGAAATGGTAAAGGACAGAGAAGCTTGGTGTGCTGCAGTCCACGGGGTCGCAAAGAGTCGGACATGACTGAGCAACTGAACAACAGCAACCACCTCCGCAACTCAGACAGTCTTAAATTATCTGGCATTTATCATTAATTTATCTGTGACAATTATTTTTCCATGTCCTTTCCTCTCTACACTTCTGCCTTTCGTTCCAGTATTTAAAATACAACAAAATAAAACAAGAAAGAAAAACAAACCTTCCATATAACACAACCTGCAGGGAACTGAGCATTTTATCATGTCATTCAGGGGTGACTATAAAACGTGAAAGTGTCCACTAGGCTATGGCACACATCGTTTCAGATGTTATTTTATTTTTCCCAAAGTACAGTTGATTTATAATATTGTGTTAGTTTCAGGTATACAGCAAAGTGATTCTGTTATGCATTTATATATGCATATGTCTGTTCTTCTTTCCAATTCTTTTCCATTATAGTTCGTTACAAGATATTGAACATAGTTCCCTGTGCGGTACAGTAAACCCTTGTTGTTTATCTACTTTATACGGCCGTGTGCATCTGTTAATGTCATACCCCCAACTTATCCTACTTTCCCCCACCCCAGTTTCAGCTGCTATTAGGTTAATAATGACGAAATTATCATGTTGGCAGGTCAAAAATTCAATATTGACACTGTCCCCTAGATCAATGTCATATTTTAAGTACTCTGTTCAAATTGGGCTTCACTATGACTCCTAACGGAGAAGGCAATGGCACCCCACTCCAGTGTTCTTGCCTGGAAAATCCCATGGATGGAGGAGCCAGGTGGGCCACACTCCATGGGGTCGCTAAGAGTCGGACACGACTGAGCAACTTCACTTTCACTTTTCACTTTCATGCATTGGAGAAGGAAATGGCAACCCACTCCAGTGTTCTTGCCTGGAGAATCCCAGGGACGGGGGAGTCTCATGGGCTGGCGTCTATGGGGTCACACAGAGTCGGACACGACTGAAGCGACTTAGCAGTAGCAGCATGACTCCTAAAGTAAAGGCTTTGTGTGTCCAGCAAAAAGTCAGACAACTTGTTACCTGGTGTCCTGAGCAAGGCATAAACTGAAGGGCGGGCAGGATAAAGCCATCAGCTTCTGAAAGCAGCTGAAGAGCGTGTCAGGAGATGGGTGGTCTGTGTCCTGGCCATTCACAGTCAGGAAGAGGACACCTGTGTGCCTGTCTGCTCCTTTCTCCCGCCTGCCCTTTGCAGAGGAAACACAGCTGTAATGTCCTCTCCCCACAACAATGAGGAGAAATGGGCAAGAGGCTGTTTCATCACCTTTTCCTCTGCCCCGATGCCCCGCTGGGGACTGGAGAGCAAGCAGCCACTGTGTTTTGGAGGCTGCAAGAGGAAGTTGCTGTCGTTAACCCAACTTGGGTCATTCCTTCCGGGGTACAACGGTGGGAGGTGGAAACTCTAGCAGGAAAGCCAAAGGAGCTCTTTGGCCCACGTGCTCATGTCTGGGTCTCTGGGTGAGGTCGCAGGCATCCATCTGTGTCACCCTTTACGCTACAGATCACGGGGGAGTTTTACCCTGAAGGTAAAGGTGAAAAAGAGGAAGAGCCTGGGAGCTGGTGGTGTCATCACAAGCCCAGAACGGAGTCCAGTTTTGTTTTCATAAACAGGAAATTTCTCTTTTCACAGCTTAAGATGGGTTATAAAGAAGTATTGTTCTGAAATGACTCTCTTCCTTCTTCCAGCAGATGTTTCTAATGGATTACCTCACCCCCCAAAAGGCCAAGAGGGCCAAGATTTTTTACAAGACAATCCAGCCTCGAACCACTTCTCCAGGCAGAATGGGCTTCACTGTGACATCTGCTCAACCCTGGCTCACCTCTGTGCCCACACTTCTCTGCCTTTCAGCTCCTTGTCTCTGGTCCTGCCTGGTCCTTCCTGCCAGGAGTAATGTATCCCATTTGATCATTCATACCACATTCCATGCCTTAATGGGTCTGCATGTTGCACTGGGGATTAAATGTACATGTATCTGTCTATGGAGAGTACTTAGAACCATGCTACAAGAATAAGCCCTCAATAAACATTAACCAATAGTACTGTAGGAGGTGATAATTAATGGATCATTATTGTCATGAAGACTGGGGTGGTATATGCAATCACTACTTGAGGACTTTGATTAAAAGTCAACTCTAAATTACTGAATGAGAAATTACAGGAGCTCTTCACGTTGGTTCTCTAAAGCAGTGCTGTCAAACAGAAATACAGTTGGAGTCACATGCAATGTTAAGTTTTCTAGTAATCATATTTTTTAAACTAAAAAACAAAAAGATGACATTAATGTTAATAACATTTTATTTCATCTATGAATCAAAAAAATCTAATTTCAACGTGCAATCAATATAAAATTATTTATGAGATATTTTACTTTTTTATTTGAATGCCATGCCTTGGAAATCTGATGTAGAGTTTATATATACAGCACACCTCAGTTTGGATGCTAGGTTTTCAATGATTCAAGTCACACATAAACCTACCGAAGCACTAAAGTTTTGCTTAATAGAAAAAATGGTCCTTGTGGCTTCAAGTTTTAAATTTGAATTTGAATTAAATTTCAAATTCAGTTCTTTGGTTTCACTGGTTACATGTCTAGTGCTCAACAGACATGGGAGTGAGAGTGCCCTTGGAATCACCAGGGTTAAAAGGAGCAGGTATCAAGCACACACACGCATAGCTCTTGACACCTTGCTTAACCACACCCCCATGGGAGTGGTAATTTTAAAATTAAGCTCCGAGTGGCTAGTGGCCAGTCTATTGGACTGGGCAGGTCTGAGCTGCCTACCAACTTCCTCTGCTGCCCTCATACCTCCCGCCAGGCCCACAGCACATCCTGGCTCCACTGTGCTCTCCTCACTCTCCTGCACGGGTTCCCGCCTATGCTGGGCCTCTGCTCACACCTTGCCCCTTTACCAGGAGCACCTTCCTCCTCCTCTAATCCATGACCTCAGTCTACTCCAAACTCACTTCCACCATGTAGCCTTTCCCAGCAGCTTCCTCTTAGAACTTCTCAACATGCCCTCCAACCTGGTACGCTCAAGGCTCTGTTCTTTGCCATCTGAACGCTTCTGCATCTATCTGCATATATGTGCGATATGTGTGTCTGTGTGTGGGGGGGTGCATATGCACGTGTAAATGCACGCATGCACATTCTCTGTTCCCGACTCAACTGTAAACCCTTCAAGAGAGTGTCCCAGGGCATTCCAAACCATTTTCCTTTCACCTGGGTGATCACAGTGGCCTCCTAACTGGTCTCCCTGTTCCCTCCCTCCCCTGGGCCCCTTGAAAATCCATCCTCCACCCAGCAGCCAGAGTGACCCTATTGAAAACTCAAATGATCACGCATCTTCCCAGCTAAAAGCCTTCTGGTGACTTGGCATTTTTCTTAAAATGAAATGAACGTTTCTCAGACTGGCTTCTGCAGCTTTACTAGCGTGGGGGTTGGGAGCCTGTCTCTATGGCTTCATTGTCTCCCCCATCACTGTGCCCAGCCACGCTGGCCTTCCTTCAGCTGCTTGTGAAAGTCGCTCAGTTGTGTCTGACTCTGCGTGACCCCATGGACTAATCAGTCCGTGGAATTCTCCAGGCCAGAATACTGGAGACGGTAGCCTTTCCCTTCTCCAAGGGATCTTCCCAAACCAGGAATCAAACCCAGGTCTCCAGCATTGCAGGTGGATTCTTTACCAGCTGAGCCACAAGAGAAGCCCAAGAATAGTGGAATGGGTAGCCTATACCTTCTCCAACAGATCTTCCCAACCCAGGAATCAAACCAGGGTCTCCTGCATTGCAAGTAGATTCTTTACTAACTGAGCTATCAGGGAAGCCCTTGATAGCCTTCTTGAGTACCTCAAGTTCATGCCCACCTCAGGCCCGGTGCAATTAATGGACCCTCTATCTTTCTTGCTCCCCCCAGCCCTCGATCATACTCAGCTGGTTTCCTCTCATCATAAGTGATGTCTTGCCTGAAATCCCGCTGGTCTCCACTCCCATTCCTGAACCCCACACTTACACTCTTTCACAGGTCTCTGCTGGATTTTCTTCATGTGATCTTTCTTACAACTATTTGACATCATTGTTCATTAATTGACTGGCTTGTTTAATGCGTGCCTCTTCCCTAGAACGTAAGCAGGAAGCTCACCTCTTTTGTTCACTACTGTACCTGAGAACCCAGAAGCTCAACAAAATGGAAATCTTCAATATTTCAAATTAATGAATTAATATAAAATCCCATGTAATTCCTACAGTTGGAAAAACCCAGTGAGACATTAAGGGCTCAGTCAATATCACAATTCACAAAGTAGTTAAAAATGTGATTGCAAACTCAAGTCCCTATGGAGATTTGGCAGTAGTATATGAGCAAGGCACAGTAGGGAGGGGGTAGGGACTGTGGTCAACTGGAGAGTGCTGGTTCCATTTAGAAGAGGCAAAACCATGCAGCTCAAATCATTACTGCTTCATCAGAATACAGGCCTAGTGTAACCCAAATCTTTGATTTTTTTCCAGAAAAGCTAAACATTTAACTTTTTAAATAGAATGATTTAATTATTAAAATTATATAGATGAAATAAAATAAGATTGCTGGCCTTATTTAGCCTATCAGTTTGCAACTCCAAATTCTAATACCTTCAATTTAATTTTTATTTCTTATCCAGTTTCAATTGAACAGTTGACAAAAAAAATATAATAACCTGAGACTTATAACTTTCTTTTTATTTTTTCTTTTTTACATTCCTCTTCTAGTGTTTCCTTCAACTCAGTAACTCAGAAGTCACCGGGGTTTTTGAGTACCAATCCAATGCCTTTTTATTTCAATCCTCATTTTCTTTGATCATATTAGATCTTGGGAATCAATCATGAAAAAATGCTGAAATGCACCACCCACCTAAATCCCTCTCCAGGAATGAAGATTTTATACCCTTAAACTGCTGGGAGCATTGCCTGCAGACAGCCCTTGAAAGTGAAATAAAGTGAAAGTGAAGTCGTTCAATCTTGTCGGGCTCTTTTTGACCCCATGGACTGTAGCCTATCAGGCTCCTCCATCCATGGAATTTTCCAGGCAAGAGTACTGGAGTGGGTTGCCATTTCCTTCTCCAGGGAATCTTGCCAACCCAGGGATTGAACCCAGGTCTCCACCATTGCAGGCAGACGCTTTACCATCTGAGCCACCAGGGAAGCCATCCCCAGCTCCGTTTGGGATTATCTCAACTGAAGAGAATTGCCTGACCTAAGACAATCTTCCTTCTGGGGGAGAGGGGCAAATCCACTGATAGACTGACACAAAGGAATAGAGTCCTCTCTCTCTTGCCCCAATTCAAGACATCTCTGAAGGGGAACACCTACTCTGGGGCCCCCATAGGCTCTCCAGGGCTTCCCTGGTGGCTCAGATAATAAAGAATCTGCCTGCAATGCAGGAGACGTGGGTTCAATCCTTGGGTCGAGAAGATCCCCTGGAGAAGAGAATGGAAACCCACTCCAGTGTTCTTGCCTGGACAGATCAACCTGGTTGGTTTGGGATCCATGGGGTCACAAAGAGTAAGGACTGTGTGAGTAACACACTTCAACAATAGGGTCTTCGGAGGCCAGCACGGTCCAGCTTCTCCCACTACCTAACCCTGCTTCATTAATCTCCCTTTCATAATATTAGCACCCCTAGTCAATTCTTACACATAATCTTTACCTGAGTCTGCTCCTTGGGGACCCCAAGTGTGACTGTTGGTATCGGAAGTGAGAAAATGAGATCTCTTAGCACCTGGCTGCCAGCAAGGGTCCCATCCCTGGCGCTGGAACAAGCACAGAGAGCCCCGCTCAAGGCTGCGGGGCCGCTGTCAGCACTTTCCTACGGGATAAAATAGGGGGATGTGCTGGTGGAGGGGGATTCATTAGTGGGGGCAATGAATGAGGTATTTGAGGAGCATAATCATAGGCAAGGTTTAGAATTTGGTGGCTCCTGGGAAGTTCAGCTGAGGCAACGAAGAAAGCTAGTAAAAGCTGGATTATGAGCACTTGGGCTTCATGTGTGCAAGAATGTGCCACCAAGAAGAGGAGTCAGCATCTTGGCAAAGGAAGTAGACCCTGACCTGCAGGAGGAGGTAGGGCTGCTGCTCCAGAATGGGGAGGGGGCTTCCCTGGTGGCTCAGATGGTAGAGACTCTGCCTGCAATGCAGGAGACCTGGGTTCAATCCTTGGGTTGGGAAGACCCCCTGGAGAAGGGAATAGCAACCTACTCCAGTAATCTTGCCTGGAGAATTTCATGGACAGAGGAGTCTGGTGGGCTACAGTACATGGGATCGCAAAGAGTTGGACATGACTAAGCAACTTTCACTTTCTTCTGGCTGGCTCTTGCCCAATTTTGACAGTAAATGGACAAGTATAGCAAAACTCATCTGCGAAAGGCATGATGTCCAGTGGCTCAGATTCTCAGAGACAAGGCACCAGCTAAGCCAATTAGACCAGCAGAGGCACTAGCTGATGGTTAAGGGAATCTAGGCTACAGGGGACAGTATAAAAGTGGGGTATCCGCTCTAGCCCTGAGACCAGCTGCAGTGACTGGGGCTGTGTGTGTGTGTGTGTGTGTGTGTGTGTGTGTGTGTGTGCGCGCGCGCTAAGTCGCTTCAGTCGTGTCCGACACTTTGTGACCCTATGGAACATAGCCTGCCAGGTTCCTCTGTTCATGGGATTCTCCCGGCAAGAATACTGGAGTGGTTTGCAGTATTCTCCTCCAGGAGATTTTCATGACCCGGGGATTGAACCTGCATCTCTTACGTCTCCTGCTTTGGAAGGCAGGTTCTTTACCATTAGTGCCATCTGGGAAGCCGTTTGGGGCTATAACTTATTCCCATAACTGTCCTCTTCCAAATTTTCCTCAGAGAGATGAAATTCCCATTGAGTCCTGGAGGAACTGCTCTGAGAACATGTAAGGAGTGACTCTGAAGGGCACAGGGTGGACTGCGATGGACACTGTAATGTGCTACCCAGACCTCCCTTCGGGAATGGACTGGTCACCACCCCAACCATCCAGCTGCCAGGAGTGCTACCAACAGACCATCCCAGGATGGCAGTCACCTCTGGGAATGGCCTCAGCTCCCTCACCCAGGCCCACACCCAGGGCCACACCCACTTCTTAGAGCAGCCCACTTGCTGTAACTCATCAGCATGAGGATAAAAAAGGCTCAGTTCCCTCACCTCCACTCAGGTCATCCCTGAAGGGTCATCCCATCTTCAGAGCTCCCATATGTCATCAGGAGCCTCAGTGACGATTGCATCACAGCTCAGCATCTCCCTCTGCTCAATTCTACTTCTTTCTCTCCTGTTCTCAGTTCAGTTCAGTCACTCAGTCATGTCCGACTCTGCAACCCCATGGACTGCAGCACACCAGGCTTCCTTGTCCATCACCAAATCCTGGAGTTTACTCAAACTCATGACCATTGAATTGGTGATGTCATCCAACCATCTCATCCTCTGTCGTCCCCTTCTCCTACTGCCTTCAATCTTTCCCAACAGGGTCTTTTCAAATGAGTCAGTTCTTCACATCAGGTGGCCAAACTATTGGAGTTTCAGCTTCAGCATCAGTCCTCCCAATGAATATTCAGGACTAATCTCCTTTAGTATGGACTGGTTGGATCTCCTTGCAGTCCAAGGGACTCTCAAGAGTCTTCTCCAACACCACAGTTCAAAAGCATCAATTCTTTGGCATTCAGCTTTCTTCACAGTCCAACTCTCACATCCATACATGACCACTGGGAAAACCATAGCCTTGACTAGACGGACTTCTCTTCTATTCCTGTGTTAATTCCAAAAACACTACCTAACATCCTCCTGGATGTTAACCCTCTTAGGATATACTTCCCCAAAATTTCAGCCTCTGACATGCTGACCTTTCCTTCTTAAGTCCCCATTAATTTTCACATGCTGCATTCCTGCTCCCTTTCGAATAGCCTCTACTTCCACCTCCGGACACGTGTCTTCCTCCTCCCATTCCTTAAAGGTAAAGGTGGCTAATCTGAGTCACCTTTCTTTGGAAGAGATTTTCTAATAACAGGATGCTACCTACTAGCAAAAGATTTACAACCACACCCGCATAAACGGATGGCAGTGGTATCTCTAGTTCTCCTGCTTCTCACATTTGGGAGAAGTAAAGCACCAGTGTCTTTGTTTGGCCTCAGGAAATAGAGGGTGATATGTATGGCAAATGGTCTTCCCAAGTCAAGAGGGTACTATAAGATTCTCTACTGCTTTGCAAAACTTTACATTTTGTAATGTTACCCGCTCTTCCTCATTGTTGGTATCCTCTCTCTCTCTCCTCATTGCAAAAACAATGCAAAAATATGTACTCCGCAAAAGATATATGAATTTCATCTTACTGCTCTCCTTTCAGTCCACGGCCTGCTAACCTCCAGCCTCTGAACAGCAGGGCCAATTCCCTCTTTCCAGTTCACATTAATTTTTTGATCTCTTACGACCAGCAAAATCTTAGAAAACTAACGAGGGGCTTAACGTAATGGAAAACGCAGTGATCTGAGAGCAAAAAGATCTGGGTTTTAAGCATGATTATGCCACTTACTGGACTTCCAAGGTGGTTCTGTGGTAAAGAATCTGCCTCCCAATGCAGGAGACACGGGTTCGATCCCTGGGGCAGGAAGATCCCATGGAGTAGGAAATGGCAACCCTCTCCAGTATTTTTGCCTGGGAAATCCTATGAGCAGAGGAGCCTGGCGGGCTAAAGTCCATGGGGTTGCAAAGAATCGGTCACGACTTAGTGACTTAGCAACAAAAACAACACCACTTATTAGCGATTCTTAAGCAAGCTGTTTGTTCTCCCAATTACAAAATTAAGAGGGTAGTCTTTGACCAACCAACCCTCTTCCTAAGACCATCAAGAAGCTAAACTAAAAATTTCTATGTGGCAGTTAGTAAGAAATGGAAACACATCCATAAAGGCAAATTTCCCTTTGAATGCTCTCTTCTGATGTACATGCTGCCTAAAGGAAACCTCTAAATTTAAGCAAGTCAGGGGTCTCTGACCTCCTGGAAACCTCAGACAGCAGACTCAAGCCTGAGTTTTCTGTTCATGGTTGCTGATCCACTGGGGAGGGAGGTCTCTGGAGGTATTAAGCCTCTGCCGAGACCTCACACTGTCTTCCTTCCTCTGCTCTAAGAGACCAAACTAAGGGCTGCTGTTTGCCCACATTCCTGAGAGATCTGTAAGAAATTTGCCTGCTTTTGCAATCCCCTCCCCTTCTGTTTACTTTTGGGAGCCTACTCTGGGAAGTTCATTCTTCATGAGGCTCATCTGGTCCCCTAACTTGAGACTAAGTAGGGATGACCACCTGCCTTGCTGATCCCTAACTGAGCAAGTCCCCTGCAGAAGAATCTGCCCATTGCTCTATTTCCACAAGGAAAAGAGAGCTACAGAGCACCAGTGACGAGAGCCCAGGGAGACGCTGTTAGGAGCACAGGTATGGGGACGGGGAGCCGCCAGCTTCTTGGAGGAGGATTCCCGCCCTACGATTCAGCTGAGTACAGGGCAGAGAGGGGTGCTGAGTGGGACTTCCAGAGATGAGCTTGCCCAGACTTTTGCCTTCTTGCAGGAGGATATCTAAACTCAGCCAAGAGGCAACTTTCTGGATGATCCTCAGGGGTGGGGTCTTCACAAGCTCCCTGGGCTCCCTTATTCCAATTTTTGAACACTTCAAAGATCCAGAAGCTCTACCATCTAGTCAATCAAAATCTCAATTGCTTTCCCTTAAACCCATTTTATTCATTCTTCTATATATCAAATCCTCCAATGCCTGTAGCAGCCAAAGCATTAGATGAGCTGTTTCTCTTGCAGAGTTATCTGCAGGCGTGAATAACGGCAGCTCACCATCCACCTCATGAAAACCCTCCACCTTCTCGAAGGCACCTGGCTCTTGCCCCATTCCATCTCTAGCCTTTCATATCTTCCCAGGGTTTAGGAAGATCCACGAGGGGCATCCATCAAGTGGATGCCACACTTGATATCTGGAGCAGGAGCCCAGCACTGTCCCACCTTCCTCCTACCCTCTTGTGGAGTATTGACTTATTTCTCTTTGGGTCTCTGGCACCCAGCACAAATCAGGCACACAATATACAGCTGATGTGAATGAAACAGCCCCTTTCCTCATGTACCTGCCACGGTTGCTTGAGGCTTTGTTAATTCCTGGGCAGGTCCCAGAAAACATAAAGGCAAAAGGAAATCCTTAGCATCAAACCTCACAGAAAACAAGGGAAAGGTATGAGACAGGTGAGTCATCACTGAGGGTTTCCAGGGATACAGAGGAGAGCCTGAGAAGTTAGCTTGGAAATGAGTCACCCCCCAAGGGCCTGGAGGATGAGGGCACATGTCCAGGCTGATGGGAACAAGGAGAGCTGGCCCACACCTTCTACCCTCTGAAAGTGTGGGAACGTCGAGTGGGCCAATAAGGGCAGTGTGCGAAGCCCCTGGGACCTGAGACCCGACCATGTGACCTCCAAGGCCACCACTGGGACACTCACTACCTGTCTCTCAGCACCTAAGTCCCTGGCATCCGTATCAACCAGCATCTGTATATGTCTTGCTTTTGAGGCCCACAGCAGTGGGAGGGGAAGAAAGAGCCACAAAGCTGAGGATTAAGCCTTAGGAGGACAGTGGCCTTCCCCTCATCTGTCTCACTCTTTTAAGTTGAGTCTCTTCCTTCACTTTGCTAATAATGTAAAGTATCAGCTAAAAATTGCAATGCATGCATTTCATTTGAGTTTTATTGCCCTAACAGACAGCATTAGATTACAAAAGAGGACATTTTTCTTCTCAGTTTTAGCTTATTCTGATGATTTATGATTAGATACAGCAAGAGTTCATAAACTTCCCTGACCTGCTGACAGTTTTTACAGGCTCCCAGATTTATTTCCATCTCAAACTTAACAGCTTTCATGTGACTGATATTCCCAGCGTCGCGGCGTGGCCAAGCCAGGGGCTGAGAGAGTGCCTCTAATCTCCATGTTACTAATTTAAATGAAGTCTTGGTCTGTTGTTTAAAAAAGACATCAGTCATCCCGGGGAGGTTCACAGATCCTCTTGTAATGTAATGTCAGCCCCTTCTGAGATATGAGGTTTATAAAGCCTCACGATGTTGAGTGTTGGCAGACATGCCAAGGTCACTCTGTATGGCAAACGGGAGGGGAGGGAAATGCGCTTCAGAGTAGGAGCAAAGAATTCCAAAGAAAGAGTGTTCTCCTGGAGAGACGGGGCATGACTGTCAAGTAGGGAACTTGAGCCTGGAATCTGGGGGGGAACTGGAGACTGGAAGGCAGAGTCAAGTTCTAATGGTGAGACCCCCTTGCTCTCACCTGCACACGTCTCACCTCCCTCTGAGGCTAAGGAGGCCTGAGAAGAGGCAGCCCCTGGTCCCTGAACTGAACATCATCCTAGGCACCTGCTCTTTGCTGGCCCTGGACTCTCTGCACAGGGCGCATTGTGCTG
This sequence comes from Capricornis sumatraensis, assembly GCF_032405125.1. NCBI lineage: Eukaryota > Metazoa > Chordata > Mammalia > Artiodactyla > Bovidae > Capricornis > Capricornis sumatraensis. The sequence goes on from NC_091082.1 coordinate 77,260,048, forward strand.
TGCCCCGAGTCTGGGAAGAGAGACCTAGAAAAGTCTGCCCCTCTCTCCACCTGCAGAGTCTGCTGGGCTTGAGAAATCTCAGGAAGGAAGGCACTTCTGTCCAGCTCTGGGAGGCCCCCCAGAGGCAAGGCGGGGTGCAGACAGGAGGGGCGAAACCCCATCCCCAGGGTGAGGCGGAGCTAGAAGACAGATTCCTTGTGCCAGGCCTGGCCTGTTCTCACACATTCACACGCCCGGGTGTCTGAAGGTCACTTCCAATCAGACCTTCACTGGGCAGGAGTTGCCTTTGTGTTATTTGAAGATCAGATAAGAAGTGACAAGTAGCAATAAGCTCTGGCTCCCTGGGGACATGGCTGAGGGCCTGGGGGCACTTTTCATTCCCTTGGGAGAAGAGGGCTGGAATAAATGCTTTATCCACAAGCTCCCTGGTTAGAAGGGAAGAAGGGCCAGCTCCACGTCTCACTGAAGGCCCAGGTTCTCCAGAGGGAACTTGAGCATAATGAAGATTTGCCATTTGCGACCCTGGACCCACAGGGGCCCAGGGAATGAGAGCAGGTGACACTGTTGCTCCTCTGACATTCACCCAGTTGTGCTAACTATATGCCAGACTCTGGGCAGGATCTCAATCAACCATCACAGCCATAGACAACTGAGGAGAGGGAATGAAGTATTATTGCCATTTTACAGATGAGACAGCTGAGGCTTAGGATGCTAGCCCACGACCACACCCCTAGTAACTGGTGGAGTTGAGGTCTAGTTTCTTTTTTTCTTAATTATTAGCACACATTTTTCTTTTCTTTTTAAATATTATTTATTTATTCGGCTGTGCCGGGTCTTAGCTGCAGCACACAGGATCTTCGATCTTGGCTGTGACATGCAGGATCTCCTAGTTATGGCATGTGGGGTCTAGTTCCCTGACCAGGACTCAAACCCAGGCCCCCTGCATCGGGGGTGCAGTCTTAGTCTATGGACCACGAGGGAAGTCCCATCCAAGGAACAGCTTCTTACCTATCGCATCTTAACACCAACTAAGAAGACTACAGATAATACTATTAATAATAACAAACTCGGGTTTCTTTGGCTATAATTCTTTGGAATTGACCATTTCCTCTTGCCCTAAAGAGAGACGGAGAAACAATGGTTTCTGTCAGTGTTTCTCAGAGTGGTTCAGTGCCCACCACCATCATGGGTCATACCTGGGATGCCAATAATCCAAGGCAGTTTCCTGGTGGGAGCCCTGCCAAGCACTGCTTAGCAACACATGCCCTGGGAGACTCGTATGTACAGGACATTTGAGAACCACTCGTCTTTTCAAAGCCTATCCTTGGTGTCCTGGAGGACTTCAGCAGTCAGGGAAATTACACAGTTTCTCAGAAATTCCTGACTTCTATCCTGAAAATGCAGTCTCTGTATTTGCTTGATGTGAATCCCTAGGAGCAGATGATCAGGAAAAAAAAATAAGCACAAACATACATTTCAAAGTCACTTCAGAAAGGTTTGGAAATTATCCACCAGTCCTTGCCATTTATCTCTTCATCTACAGCATCCATAGATAATGGTGATAGAGAAACAGCTGGATGAGCCAGATGTTGGCATTTGTTAAGTGCAGCCATTTCCCTGTTAGAATACCAGATGTCTCTGTTTGGGGGTGGGGGGATTTTCTCTGGAAAATCTGGTGAAGTACATAGCACACTTTCTCAAAGAGTGTTGTGTGGACCAGCGTCACCCCGAATTTCTGGGGCCATCTGTTACAGGTGCAGATTGCCAAGCTCTACTCCAGGTCTCCTGAATCGGACACTCTGAAGGATGGGGTCCTAAATCTGTATTTGCAACAAATTCACAGGATGACTCATGCATAGAGTTTCTCTGGCAGCTCAGATGGTAAAGAATCTGCCTGCAAGGCAGGAAAGCCAGGTTCCGTCCCTGGGCCAGGAAGATCCCCTGAAGAAGGGAATGGAAACCCACTCTAGTATCCTGGAGAATTCCATGGACAGAGGAGTCTGGTGGGCTATAGTCCATGGGGTTACAAAGAGTCGGACATGAGTGAGCGACTAACACTTTTCCCTGGATGACTGACACATACGCTCAGATTTGGGAATACACCTGGTACACCTGGGAGAAAGGACCTGGGTTTCACAATCAGATAGGCCTCAGCTCAGAACTAAGCTCCACAGTGAAACCCTCATCCACTGTTCTTTGGAATGGAAAATGGTGCAACCACTTGGAAGAGCAGCTGGACACTTTCTTGTAAGATTAAATGTCTACTTACTAGACAGCCCAGCAATTGCATTCTTAGGACATTTCCCAAGAGAACATGTCCACACAACAACCTATACACAAATGTTTAGAGCAGCATCACACACAGTAGCCCCAAATCTGGAAAAGCTCCAAGCCTATCACCTGGGGACTGAATGAATAACTGTGGAACATCCACACGGTGGAATGTTCCTCAGCAAGAAAACCAACAAACCATTAATATTATACCAAAGGACGAATCTTGAAACAATACGCCAAGTGGAAAAAACCCAGACACAGATGACTACATACAGTATCATTCATTTCAAACGAAGTTCTAGAAAAAGCAGTGACGTAAAGCAGAGCACTGGATGTCTAGGTCAGAGATGGGAGAACTGACTACAAAGCGGCATGAAGGAACTTTTGAGGTGATGAAAATGTCTTGTATCTTGATTTTGGAAATGTTACATAGGCAAGTGTATTCATTAAAACTCATCAATCTCTATACTTAAAGTGGGTATACTTTATTGTATGTGAATTATAACTTGATAAAATTGATTTTATATATTTTTTAAAGTTCAAAAAAGCCCCATCATTTATGAGCTATGTGACTTTGACCAGATTACTTGACTTCCCTGTTCCCTTCTCCTTATCCCAGCTGAAGTACTCTAACCCATTATTCCTCTCATCCCAAAACCATCCTTCCTACTTTAAAACTCTAGAAGCCCCACTGATTATGTAAAGCTGTCTTTTAAAATATAATAGGTAAGTGTCATGCTTCAATGTTTATATCAATTTTTAAATGTTCTTGCTGATTTAAGGATGTGTTCACCATCGATGATGGGATCATGGCTGATGAAGGTTAGCAGCAGTATTGCATGCAGGCAGGAAGGATTTAGGTGCTTCTGGCCAAGAGCAGACAGAGGCCATGTTTGCCTGGGTTTCATTTTGACCTGGCAGGAGAATCCCAAAGCCACTGCCCTGGTGTCCAAGGGCAGGCATATTTATAGATAGTAGGTTTCAGCCCAGAAGAATTAAGCCATTTACCCAAAACACCCACATAGATAGCATGCTATGCTGGAAACCAGGCTCTCCTTCACTGTCCACTTGCACCTTATGGTTGCAGCCCCTTCATTCGAGGCATTCTCAGTAAGCCCATATTCAAATTATGTGCCAAACACAGAGGACAGCAACTGGGGGTTCAGAATGGAACATTTTTAAATATATACTTCCTGCCCTCCAAGAATGCGATGAGTATACAGAACACAGATACACACGAAAAAAATAAAAGCAACATTTCATAATCCTCTGATATCCACAGATGCAAGATGCTATGGGTTACAGAGGAAGCCAGGATCAGCTCCTGCCTTAGAAGAGCAGGAAGGCTCCACAGAGGAACTGACACTTAACTTCTTCTGAAATGATGATTAAATGCGCAACAGAGAAAGGGGGAAAGAGGCTTTCTGAGCACAGGGAATAGCGTGCGGAACAGCACAGAGGCCTGAAAAAGCCTGATGAGGCCAGAGAACGCAAACAAAACCAACGACAGGCATGACGAGTGAGGAGGACCACAACAGGTAAAAGCCTTGAATGAAGGCAGTGGTCACCCATTATTGGGAGCTGCTCTCTTCCCACCTGCCGCAGACAGAGCGTGGCTTCAAAGTGCTCACACTTGCGCTGATGGCTGGAGACCTCCCTTGGCTGACTGGTGCCGCCTCGACTAGAGACGCCAGGGCGTTTAGAAGCCCCCGCCTCCAGAAGACCCGCAGCCAGTGGCTGACCTGCCTTGCCTCTGCAGGACGACTTCCGCAGTGATGCAATCCTTGCTCCACAGCGCCCCCTGGGATCAGACAGGCCCTCGAGGCACCATCTGTGTCTGACTTCCCTAGCTTTATCCAGCTTCCCTAAGCCCCTTCCAGGCCTCTTCTGAGAGCTCTTCCTCAACGAATCATGAGCGCTGCTTCAAGGAAACCCAACCTAAGAATCCAAGCCAAGGCGCCTGGGCTTCGGTCTCTAAACAAAACATCACACCAGTTGCAAACTGTGTCCACTTAAACCTTTGCTGTGGCCCCGGGGCTGCCTGTATTTTCTGTTTGTGTTTTTCTTTCATTTTTCCCTTACTTGTGCCCCCTCCAGACCCCACCGAGGAAAGAAAATAAGAACTCTGAAACGAGTCACCTCCACTTTAGAACGTGGCTTTCTGACAGCCATCTCTCTGTGGACAGATCTAAGTCTCCAGACGGCAAGGGACTCTTGAAACCAGCCCTCACGCCTTCTCTTCTCTGCCTCAGCACGCTTCGGCTCGCGGCCCCTCTCCTGTTCTTTCGGATCCAGGGGTCCTTCCTGGCCCTGCCTCGCCCCCGCCCCCGCCCCCGCCCCACTGCTGTGTCCCTCTGCCCGCCGCTGGTGCAGAGCTGGGGACCCATCTGGCCATCCGCTTCCGCCCTGTTCTGCTCTCCACTAGACTGTTTCCCCTCGGCCCTTTCTACAGCAGATCTCTGGTCACTGTGCTCTCCTCCTCAAGAACCCCTGCTGGCTTCCTATTGCCATCAGAATATGGTGATTTGACCTTTCAAGTCCATTTTCAATCTTGCCTCAATATACCCTTCCAAACGCTCCCTGCTATTTCCTGGTACAAACCACGTAGTAGGGGAATAGGGGAAAGGAAAGTTAGGGGCCTGTAGTAGCTATATCACCTTGGACCAATTACTGCTACTTTTTATAACTCTGTGTGTGTGTGTGTGTGTGTGTGTGTGTGTGTGTGTGTGTGCGCACACACAGTCCCGTCTGACTCTGCAATGCCACGGACTGTAGCCCACCAGGCTCGTCTTTCCATGGGATTCTCTAGGCAAGAATACTGCAGTGTGTTGCCATCCCCTCCTCCAGGGGATCTTCCTGATCCTGGGATCCAACACCCCTCTGCTACACCTCCTGCCTTGGCAGGTGGATTCTTGACCACTGGCGCCACCTGGGAAGCCCTCAACTCAGTACACTTATCTATAAAATGGCAATAAAACCTCTATCTCTGGTGGCTTCTAAGGATGAACAAGAATCGAAGTAAATGACGAGGTCATTTTTAAAGTACTTCGTCAGTTGTATCTCAGCCTAACAGCACTATCTATTACTCAGCAAATGCCATCTAGATCTTCCTGCCTGCCTGTAGTTTCTCAAGCTCCTCTCCCCAACTAAGAGAACAGTCAAAGTACTTTAATAAGTAACTCCTTGATAACACATTAATACCAAAAATGTACAAGGACCTAAAACAATTCAATGTTAAAAAAAATTAACCTTAAGAAAGATTAAGAAATGGTCAGAGGATCTGAATAAACATTTTTCAAAAGAAGACGGACACACGGCCTACAGGAACAGGGAAAAGATGCTGAACACCACTAGTCATCAGGAAAATGCAAATCAAAACTACAGTAAGATATCATCTCACACCTTTCAGAACAGCCATCATCAAAAAGACAGGAGATAAGTGTTGGTGAGGATTGGAGAAAGGGGAACCGAGGTCTACTGTTGGTGGGAATGTAAATTGGTGCAGCTACTATGGAAAACTGTATGGAGGTTCCTCAAACAACAAAAAATAGAAGTACCATATGATCCAGAAACTCCACTGCTGGGTATTTAGCTAAAGGAAACAAGAGTATTAACTTACCAAAAAAACCCACACTCCCAAGTGTACTGCAGCATTATTTAAATAGCCAAGATATGGAAACAACCTAAGTGTCCTTTGATGGATAAATGGATAAAGGAAATGTGCTGTATGTATATACACAATAGAATATTGTGCAGCCACAAAGAAGAATCTTGCCATTTGTGGCAACACAGGTGGGCCACTAGGGCCCACAGGTAGGCCACAGGTGGGCCTGTTTATTTATTATGCTAAATAAACCAGACAGAGACAAATACCATATGATTTCACTTATATGTGGAAACTAAAAAAAAAAGGCCAAGCTCATAGACACAGAGAATAGACTGGTTGTTGCAGGGGGAGGGAGGCAGAGAGAGTAGGCAAAATGGGTGAAAGTGGTCAAAAGGTATAAACTTTCAGTTGTAAAATAAATAATTCATAGGGCTGCAATGCATAGCACAGTGACTTTCAGTTCAGTTCAGTCGCTCAGTTGTGTCCGACTCTTTGGGACCCCATGAACCGCAGCACGCCAGGCCTCCCTGTCCATCACCAACTCCTGGAGTTTACCCAAACTCATGTCCACTGAATCGGTGATGCCATCCAACCATCTCATCCTCTGTCGTCCCCTTCTCCTCCTGTCCTCAATCTTTCCCAGCATCAGGGTCTTTTCAAATGAGTCAGCCTTTCACATCAGGTGGCCAAAGTATTAGAGTTTCAGCTTCAGCATCAGTCCCTCCAATGAACGCCCAGGACTGATCTCCTTTAGGATGGACTGGTTGGATCTCCTTGCAGTCCAAGGGACTCTCAAGAGTCTTCTCCAACACCCCAGTTCAAAAGCCATCAATTCTTCAGTGCTCAGCTTTCTTTATAGTCCAACTCTCATATCCATACATGACCACTGGAAAAACCACAGCCTTGACTAGATGGACCTTTGTTGACAAAGTAATGTCTCTGCTTTTGAATATGCTGTCTAGGTTGGTCATAACTTTCCTTCCAAGGAGTAAGTGTCTTTTAATTTCATGGCTGCAATCACCATCTGCAGTGATTTTGGAGCCCCCCCAAAATAAAGTTTGCCACTGTTTCCACTGTTTCCCCATCTATTTGCCATGAGGTAATGAGACTGGATGCCATGATCTTAGTTTTCTGACTGTTGAGTGACTAAAATTAATAATATTTTATCATACATTTGAAAGTTGTTAAGAGTAGATCTTAGATGGTCTCCAGAATTAAAAAGGACCTTGTTTCCTTCTTTAGATAAATAGTTACTTTTCCTGGCTCTTCAGCCCCATAAGAGGCTCTGTCTTTTGACCCAAAATAATTTAGAAAAGGGTAGCAGATAGATTCTGACTGACAACTAAGGAAGAATGCAACAATAAAATTTCATTTTAATGACAGCCGGGCAGGGGTGAGGAGTGGGAGTGGTTGAAGGAGGAGGAAGGCAGCAAACAGGAGCAGAAGTGGACACCTTGGGGCCACTTCTCTTTCAGAGGGTGACAGCTGACCTGTCATTGGTGCTTTGGAGTTTGAGCAGAGAGTGAAGGCTTCAGGTGCAGAAAGTATCTCCTGCTACATGTTACCAAGCCCTGCCATGGGACATGAGACGAGGCAGCAATGGAAGCCAGTCCTCCTCCAACCCACCCCTGAGGGGCTGGCAACTCATTTCCACGGTTCTAACAATCCCCATTCTTTCTTGGGAAATGCATCCTACAGCTTCTATGTCCTTGTGTCTAACTGCAAGTTGAGCCCATTTCTTCCTATGTTTCCCCAGGTGGATATGCAAGGACAGAAATGAAGGTCAGTTTTTTTACTGAGCTTGGTGCTAAATTCTGACAAAAGTGTCCAGGCTGCATCGGGCTTCCTGGGGGCACGCCCCTCCTCTGCCTGGATGCACAGAGCTTCCCCGTGTAGGATCTGAAGTCCCGACTGCAGGTCTGATGCTGAGACTGTTTCGCCAACGTCACCCCTGGTGGACACTGTGGGCCTGTGCTTCCCCTCCTTACATCTGGACAATGATAAATGCTAACACTGACATCAAACGTGCTGTGTGCCAGGCACAGGTCAGGTGATATACAGGATAAAAAATATGCATATTAAAATTCATTTCATCACAGGAATCCTGTGAGATAGACACCAGTATCATCCCCATCTTACAAAAGACCCTGTGACTCAGGTTAAGTCACCTGCTCAAAGTCACCCAGCAACAGGATGGCAGAGCTGAGACTGATGCTGGCCATCAGGCTATGGAGCTGTGCTCCCAAGACCTCCCTGCCTTTGGGAACCTTCCCTGACCCACCTTCCTGCCTCCCTCTCGTCCAGTCCAGCCTGCACAGAATGGTTCTTGCCAGATGGGGATGTCATGGTGCTCCTCTCGAGGCTGGGGCCCACAGGGGCTTGGTCCTGCCGGTCCTACACTCCAGGCCTGGGGATCAGGGCCCTCCTCGCCCTTCCCTCACCCAGCACCCTCACACTGGTCTGACTCTGCCACCAGGTTGACCCACGTGCCGCTTCCAGGGCCTCAGACTTTCTCTCATGTTACCACATCCCTAAAACCTGGCTCAGAATGGCTCACACCAGTTGTGGAGGTATGACCAAACCTGTATGGAGTCTCCTTATCAAGACCTTCCACTATCCATGTCATATTATGACCATGATTTGGTTTAGCCCTAAATATTTCAGGTAAGAATTCTGGGTCTCTTGTGGTTTTCTTCTCTATGATTTTTCAAACTGACTGAAAGAAAGGGCTGTTTATCTTTCCTCATCAAGGTTAGTAGAGACCTTCCATGGTATTGTAACCAGGGAAATTAAATTCTGCCACTCAATGACTGGAATTCCACCATTAGAGATTCATTTCTTTGACATAAACTTTGTCTTCCTTCTTCCCTTAAAAGCAAAATGCTCTTAACAGGAATTAACAACTGAGCATTTCTAGCCATTTATTCTCAGATGGGATAAGCTGAAAAGATTCTAGTCGTACATCAGCATTTGAAGGTAGGTAGAACAACATGGAGAACAGAAGACTATGAGAGCGCCAAATTTAGAAACTGGAAGCAAACAGAGATACTATCAAGCGAGGAAAAGACACAGAAAGAGGGTGCTGGTGATGTCTTAGACAACTCATCTGCCCAGTGACTTTGTTACCCTTGGCACACCAACTTGCCCCTGCCCTGCCACTGACTCGTCAAGCTCAGCATTTTGGCAAGGATTTTCTGAGGCACAGGCTTATGTTCTTTTTTGTTCTGACTTTCACTCCCCAGCCTCCTAACAGCTAAAGCATGGGCTCTACAGCCACGGAGTCAGGACTTGCAGCTGGGACTACCAGCCATTGGTTTGCAGTCCATCGGCTTGTCTGCCCACCTGCCCCTCGCCGATATTCCTTGGATCTCCACCCATCTCTGACATTTCCAGAACCGAACTCTCTGAGGCAAAGGCTTCTGCCGCAAGCCAGAGTCTGGGGCATGGAGCCTGGCATCTGCGGTCCTTCAGATACCCTCCATTGTTTAGATGCTTTCATTTCCAGGAACAAAGGCTCCCACCCCCGCCTCTCCTCTCTGTCCCCTCAAAGGGCACCCCTGTGAGGCAGCAGAAGTGCATCGAGATATCATTTCTGATAGCCATAGGTTTCAGCAATCAGTAACTGGGTTTTATTCCAGGAAAAAGCAATATTCTTTGACAAATAAGCCATTTGCCGAGCAGTTTAAATGACATTGCAAAGAGTGACACTACCAACCAATGAGCCTGTTTTCTCTCTGCTCCTATTCACCGAGAAACAGCTAATGCTCCAGATAAGGAGTGTAGATCACATGTGGCTTATAAACTTATAACGTGAATGCAGCCGACACAAAGAGCCCCAGGAGGGGACCACCCTGGTCAGCCACTGCGTTCAGGAGAGACCCAACCAGGCTGACTCTGCTCCCTTCCTATCTCAGAACGGGAAAATATTCCTATCACCCCCACGTCCTTTAGGATTTTCTTAAATGACTTCCGTTCCTTAAACATTCCTCTTCTAGCACTGACGTGGCCAAGCTCGGGTCTCTACTAGCCCTGGAACTATTGTAACCTGCCCTAATGCGGGGCGTTTCCAGGAGGCAGATGTTTTAACTAGCAGGGGAAAAGAAAGGTCTGTTTCTTATTGACGGAACCCTAGCATGTGTAATAGAACTTCAAAGATGCGAGGCCAGATTGGGCAGGCAACATCAAAAGCTTTTGACTGGTGCTGAGTAAACTTTGTATTCTGACATACAAGTTCTTATCTATTCTGCTCCAGACTTGAGAGAGGAGCCTGCATCTAACCAAATCACATTGTTTTTCCTCACAGCTGCCAACTTGGAAAAATATCAGGGCACAAAGGGACCATTAAAAAAAAAAAAAGAAAGAGAGGGAGAAACACACACACACAGAGACATGTTTTGTCAGTTCCTAAGCAACACAATATTGCCAAGATGGGGGCTTTTGGGAAAATAAGAAGACATTTGGTGCACGACCCATGGATGCCATTCACTTACCCTAATTTTTATCTTTTTATAAAGAAATTAACAGTATGTATCAATATTTGGCTACTCCCCACCATCCACTTCACAGGGTCTTTTATAAACATTCACTTTCTAATGAGACCAAATCTATGACCTAATTATACCTAAACTCAAAAACAATGAAGCTATTTCCTTATTTAAATTTTTAAAAATAATAAATTGATTTATTTTTTAAAAATGTTTAAAGGAATTATATTCATTTCTTTGGATTACCTGTTTTTTCCATTATTAAAAAAAAAAACTTTAAAATGTGTTTCATTTCAACATAACTGGAACATGAATAATATTTCCTCAGTCTGGGAACCAGAGCAAATCAGGAGGGCCATCTTTCTATCAAAGCCTGTATGTGCCTCCCTCGTGTGGGTTTGTTTCAAAGCACCAAGTGATTTCCTCTGAGAACATCAATGTGTGTCTACACTGGGGAAGAGAGGAAGAGCCCCACAGAAGGGAAATTAGTTTTAAACCTGGGGTTTTCCTCCGACGCTAAAAACACATTTATTTAATCAGAGGGTCCTTCTGAGGGCCTTGTGTGTGGGTTCTGTCAGGGACAGGAGAGCACCTCCAGCCCGCCTGCCATAGAGCTCGGCCCCGGCACTTCTCTGAAACCAGCAGCTCTGCCTTCTCATCCCTCTACTTTGAAAATCACCGCCTGTTTGGACCCCATAGTCCAGCCCCAATCCTGATTTCCTCCTGCCTCTCAGCTCTGTGCCTCTCTGGTCCCTTTTCATATTTAGAGAAGTTTAAACAGGGCTCCCTGGTGGCTCAGACGGTAAAGAATCCACCTGCCAAGGCAGGAGAACCAGGTATTTAATACCTGGGAAGGTTGGGAAGATCCCCTGGAGGAGGAAATGGCAACCCACTCCAGTATTCTTGACTGAAAAATTCCACGGACAGAGGAGCCTGGCGGGCTACAGTCCCTGGGGTTGCAAAGAGTTGGACACAGCTGAGCGACTAAGCATGAAACCCAGGGGCCTGATAACCAGAGAGTGGACTTAGCCATCTGGAGGGTCAGCCCCACCTGGATGCTTATAGAAAATGCCAACTCTTGGTCCTGGGCTTCCCTGGTGGCTCAGAGGGTAAAGAATCCGCCTGCAATGCAGGAGACCCAGGTTCAATCCCTGAGTTGGGAAGATCCCCTGGAGGAGGGCATGGCAAGCCACTCCAGTATTTATTCTTGCCTGGAGAATCCTATGGACAGAGGAGCCTAGCGGGCTACAGTCCATGGGGTCGCAAAGAGTCAGACATGACTGAGCAACTAAGCACGCACATAGATTCTGCCCCAAGCCTATTGAATCAGGGTCTGCATTTAACAAGCTCCTTAGAAAACCTGGGCGCACACAAGGTTTGAGAAGCACTGCCCCAGGCCATTTCAATGTACACCTGCCCAGGCTCCAGCCCTGAGGTTCTGGGGGTGATCTGCAGTGACGTCCTGGATTCTGTGTCTCAAAAGTGCCCCCAGGTGAATCTGTTGTGCCTTAAGTCTAAGGACAGGTAGTGAGATGTTCAAAGGCTTCAGAGAGACCCAATGTGGAATTTTGTCTTCTTTGCTTATTAGCCAGTGACACTGAGCTGCTTAGAAATGAGCTAAAGGGACACAAGGATTCTTAACATTCAGGAAACAACGTGTAATAAGGCCCTTCAAAGAGTCCAGCGAATGGCCATCTCTGAGGTCTCTCCTTCTCCATCTGTCCTCCCCAGTCCTTGCCATGCCTTCAACCCAGAAAACTCTTCCCCACCCTCCTCTCTGCTTCTAAGGTTCAGCTATCTACAAAGCATTTTGAAAAGGCTACTTTCCTCTGATGCTACTCCTCAAGGGCCTTTCTGCCTCTTAGTGCCCTCAGAGTCATCATAACCCTTTCCTCTATCTATCCCCTGTGTCCCCTTCAGTGGCTGGCCCTGGTCCTTATGCTGAGAAGACACCCAGTAAAAATCAGCTAAATCTAATCAAAGTCATTCTCATGAGTTCCTTGAATCGCCATTCAAAAAAAAAAAAAAAAACTTTTCTATTTGATACAACCAAGAAAGGTATTTTTATTAAATTCAGTTCAGTTCAGTTCAGTCACTCACTCATGTCCAACTCTTTGCAACTCCATGAATCGCAGCACGCCACACCTCCCTGTCCATTACCAACTCCCAGAGTTCACCCAAACTCATGTGCATCGAGTTGGTGATGTCATCCAGCCATCTCATCCTCTGTCGTCCCCTTCTCCTCCTGCCCTCAATCCCTCCCAGCGTCAAGGTCTTTACCAATGAGTCAGCTCTTCGCATCAGGGGGCCAAAGTATTGGAGTTTCAGCTTCAGCATCAGTCCTTCCAATGAACACCCAGGACTCATCTCCTTTAGGATGGACTGGTTGGATCTCCTTGCAGTCCAAGGAACTCTCAAGAGTCTTCTCCAGCACCACAGTTCAAAAGCATCAATTTGTCAGCACTCAGCTTTCTTCATAGTCCAACTCTCACATCCATACATGACCACTGGAAAAACCATAGCCTTGACTAGATGGACCTTGGTTGGCAAAGGAATGTCTCTGCTTTTGAATATGCCATCTAGATTGGTCATAACTTTCCTTCCAAGGAGTAGGCGTCTTTTAATTTCATGGCTGCAGTCACCATCTGCAGTGATTTTGGAGCCCCCAAAAATAAAGTCTGACACTGTTTCCAATGTTTCCTCATCTATTTTCCATGAAGTGATGGAACCAGATGCCATGATCTTCATTTTCTGAATGTTGAGCTTTAAGTCAACGTTTTCACTCTCCTCTTTCACTTTCATCAAGAGGCTTTTTAGTTCCTCTTCACTTTCTGCCATAAGGGTGGTGTCATCTGTATATCTGAGGTTATTGATATTTCTCCTGGCAATCTTGATTCCAGCTTGTGCTTCTTCCAGCCCAGCATTTCTCATGATGTACTCTGCATAGACATTAAATAAGCAGGGTGACAGTATACAGCCTTGACATACTCCTTTTCCTATTTGGAACCAGTCTGTTGTTCCATGTCCAGTTCTAACTGTTGCTTCCTGACCTGCATATAGGTTTCTCAAGAGGCAGGTCAGGTGGTCTGGTATTCCCATCTCTTTCAGAATTTTCCACCGTTTATTGTGATCCGCACAATCTAAGGCTTTGGCATAGTCAATAAAGCAGACATAGATGTTTTTCTGGAACTCTCTTGCTTTTTCGATGAGCCAGCGGATGTTGGCTCATTTGATCTCTTGTTCCTCTGCCTTTATAAAGCCAGCTTGAACATCTGGAAGTTTGTGGTTCACGTATTGTTGAAGCCTGGCTTGGAGAATTTTGAGCATTACTTTACTAGTGTATGAGATGAGTGCAATTGTGCAGTAGTTTGAGCATTCTTTGGCATTGCCTTTCTTTGGGATTGGAATGAAAACTGAACTTTTCCAGTCCTGTGGCCACTGCTGACTTTTCCAAATTTGCTGGCATATTGAGTGCGGCACTTTCACAGCATTATCTTTCAGGATCTGAAATACCTCAACTGGGATTCCATCACCTCCAGTAGCTTTGTTTGTAGTGATGCTTTCTAAGGCCTACTTGACTTCACATTCCAGGATGTCTGGCTCTACATGAGTGATCACACCATGGTGATTATCTGGGTCATGAAGATGTTTTTTGTACAGTTCTTCTGTGTATTCTTGCCACCTCTTCTTAATATCTTCTGCTTCTGTTAGGTCCATACCATTTCTGTCCTTTATTGAGACCATCTTTGCATGAAATGTACCCTTGGTATCTCTGATTTTCTTGAAGAGATCTCTAGTCTTTCTCATTCTGTTGTTTTCTTCTATTTCTTTGCTTTGATCGCTGAGGAAGGCTTTCTTATCTCTCCTTGCTATTCTTTGGAACTCTGCATTCAGATGCTTATATCTTTCCTTGCTTTTCACTTCTCTTCTTTTCACAGCTATTTGTAAGGCCTTCTCAGACAGCCATTTTGCTTTTTTGCACTTCTTCTTCTTGTGGGTGGTCTTGATCCCTGTCTCCTGTGCAATGTCACGAACCTCCATCCATAGTTCATCAGGCACTCTGTCTATCAGATCTAGCGCTTTGAATCTATTTCTCACTTCCACTGTATAATCATAAAGGATTTGATTTAGGTCATACCTGAATGGTCTAGTGGTTTTCCCTACTATTGAATATTGATTTTTAAAAGTCATATCTTTATAGACAAAAGTAAGCAGAATATTGAGACAATTCATCCATTCAGGAAAGCAATTATTAGACCAATAACCTATAACTGAAAGAAACAGAAGCGTGTAATGATTAATTTATTTAGCATATTCTGCTGTGAAGCCTGATCATATTAATTATCAGAGTAAGACATCATTTTGACTTTAGTTTCTGACATAAGTGTTATTTTACAGTATCTTTCACTCATCAGTGCTTTAATAAAAGTTCAGTTGGGTCCACCCATTCTTGTTGAGTGGATTTTACAGTGACAAAGAAGTGGGTGGGATCAGGGTTGAAGGGTGTTGTGCTCCTAGAAGTGGTGTAGGAGCGGGGCTAGACCACTCAGATTCATTTGTTAATCTCTCACCCTCCACCGAATTTGCCCTGGGTCAATACATTCTTGACTCACTTCATTGAAAAGTGCACAAGTGCCCTGGATGACCCACAGGCCAAATGATACTGACCCCAAAACCCAAAGGCTCCACTTCAATTGTAGAGGCAAATGAAAAGTTTCTCTCTGTGTATTCTTGCCACCTCTTCTTAATATCTTCTGCTTCTGTTAGGTCCATACCATTTCTGTCCTTTATTGAGCCCATCTTTGCATGAAATGTTCCCTTGGTATCTCTAATTTTCTTGAAGAGATCTCTAGTCTTTCCCATTCTGTTGTTTTCTTCTGTTTCTTTGCCTTGATCGCTGAGGAAGGCTTTCTTATCTTTCCTTGCTATTCTTTGGAACTCTGCATTCAGAGTTCCAAAAGAATGAAGTGATTTTTAGGGAGAAAACTGGTATCAAAGGGTCTTCTATCCTGGATAGAGGATGCCACCATCTCCATGACTCAGACACACAACTGGACTCTTCTTTGGGGACCATGAGAAAAGAGGGGTCTCATTTCCAGCTGATACAGATCAATAGCAATTGCAGGATTAAACCCTCATAACTCAGTCTTCTGAGCAGTGTGGGGTGATCCCCACAGTGACAGTGGTCCCCAATCCTTTCATGTGGACCTGTATTATAAACATCAAGACTCTTCGTTTCATTTGAGCCCCACTCTGTGCCAAGCATTTCACATATAGTATTGCATTTAATCCTTACAATCACCCTGCAGTAAATAGTCCAATTATTCCTTTTGACAGATGAAAAAAATCTGAAACTCAAGGAGGTTAAGTTGTTGTTATTGTTGTTGTTGTTGTTCAGTGGCTAAGTTGTATCTGACTCTTTGGGACCCCACAGACTGCAGCACGCCAGGATTCCCTGTCCTCTACCATCTTCTGGAATTTGCTCAAACTTATGTCCATTGAGTCGATGATGCCATCCAACCAACTCATCCTCTGCCATCCCCTTCTCCTCCAGGCTTCAATCTTTCCCAGCATCAGGGTCTTTCCCAAGGAGACAGTTTTTCACATCAGGTGGCCAAAGTACTGGGAGTTTCAGCTTCAGCATCTGTCCTTCCAATGAATGTTCAAGACTGATATCCTTTAGGATTGACTGGTTTGATCTCCTTGCTTTCCAAGGGACTCTCAAGAGTCTTCTTCAGCACCACAGTTCAAAAGCATCAGTTCTTTGGTGCTCAGCCTTCTTTATGGTCCAACTCTCACTTCCATACATGACTACTGGAAAAACCATAGCTTTGACTAGACGGGCCTTTGTCGGGTAAAGTAATGTCTCTGCATTTTAATACACTATCCAGATTTGTCATAGCTTTTCTTCCAAGGAGTTAGTGTCTTTTAATTTCATGGCTGCAGTCACTGTACACAATGGTTTTGGAGCCCAAGAAAATAAAATCTGATGCTGTTTCCATTTTTACCCCATCTATTTTCCATGAAGTGATGGAACCAGATGCCATGATCTTAGTTTTCTGAATGTTGAGTTTTAAGCCAGGTTTTTTGCTCTCCTCTTTTACCTTCATCAAGGGGCTCTTTAGTTTCTCTTTGCTTTCTGCCATTAAGGTGGTATCATCTGCATACCTGAGGTTATGTACTTGTCCCAAATCATTCAGTTAATAAGCAACAGAGCTGGGCTGAGTACCAAGGCCCCTGGCTCTGAATACATCCTGCATCATAACAGGTCTTCTCAAGGCAGCTTCTCAGGGTCTGATCCATGCTGTCTCTGCTTCCTCACTCTATGTTCTCCTGAACAAAACTGTGCAGGTTACCCCTCCCACTTCTGGTCCATGTCCAGTCTCTTTGTAAGCCAGCTCAATTCCTTGGTGCTTAGTTTTATCCATCCAAGAGCACAATGACTTCAGTTCACTGCCTATGGAAAGGATTTGGTAAAGACTTTGGTCTCCTTGAGTTTGCATGTTTTATATTTCTTTGTAGCCCTGCCCACCACTTAGCTAATGTCTCAAACTCACCTTGGGTTCTTCATACTCCTTGTTGAATGATTAAACAAGGGAAGGACTGCTGAATGCTATTCAGGTAGTAATTCCACGCTTCTGCCCTGACCACAAATGATCTATTTAATTGATTTTAGTGACTCCGCAGTAGCTGTTACATTACCTCAGGGCAAAATTACTCATTTCTTGTTTCTAAGACCTAGTAATTTATATGCAGAACATGTAATAATCTATTATATCAAATACCCACTCTTATTTAAATAAAAATAGCTTGCTGCAGAGCATAACAGCCCTGGATACACAAAATAAGTACAGGTGACTTATGAGTTTGCACAAAAGAGCCTTCTGTTCTGGACACAGCTGTTTCAGAAAAACACAGCTAAAGGTATAGAAGGAAGCTGGGTAGGTAAATATTACGAGAGGCCTTTTAAAAGCAGCCCCAATCATTGGGTCCTTAGGATGTGTTTAATAGGCAAGGATGCCCTACTAATGTTTCATATTGATACAGCATTTGACAATGTAACAGGCAGGCAGTGGAAAGGCTGTTCTAAAGATGAGCAAGCGGGGACATGAGAGATCAAGCTCACGACTTCAGATCAGGCACTAAGGCATCTGACAACATGGAGCAAAGATACAAACATCAGAGGACTGGGACTGCCTGCATGATGGTCTACAAACAGCAGAGCTGACGGGAAGAATTTTTATCTCCATGCCCAGCCTCTGGGCCATCATGCACGCCATCAAAGCCAACAGTGGGTAGACGTATATTGTGAAGGGAAAAGGAAAAAGGAGCTGGGTACAGGCAGAGAGCCCCCCAAGCTCTGCTGCCCACTTCCCTGAATCCCTCAAGCCTGATGAGGCCACTGGGGCAGCAGCCACTGTTACTTCCCGGTCGTAGCGGGTGTTGGCAAGGTCTGTGACACTACGCAGTGCCTGCCTCTCGTTCACTCTTCTTCTTCACTTCATAACTCCCTAAATCAGTGCTGGCGTAAATAGCGCTCCTCCTCAACCCCTCGCTGTGTTCCAGTTAGCAGAAGCCCTGGCTTTGACGTCAGGTCCACCCGGATTTGAATCCAGGCATCGTTTTTGGCAAATACATGATACTGGGAAAGTAACCTCATCTTGCTGAGCTTCTGTATCCTTCTCTTCAAAATAGGTATCATATTGTCTCCTTCACAGTGTTCCAGTCAGGACTAAATGCTAAAATATAGAGAGAGTAAGAATCTAACCCAACACCCCGGGCTCTATAAATCTTCGTTCCCTTCCTTGTTGCTGGTACTTTCTGTTCCTCAGAAGCTGCTCCATCTTCTGCTGGGGTGTAAGTGGGAACAGCTGGCAAATACCTGGTGAGGTTTTGCTTCATTCCACATGTCCTTGAAATGAATCTTCTATCCTCTGTGCTCCTCTTCTCACCATTAAATCCCCTTCCTTTCATCTCTAGGGAAATCTGGAAACCAGAAGATGCTCTAGCCTCCCATGGCAAAGGACTGGGACTGATCTGGTTAACAATATCCCAGAGTGGTCTGCAGTGACTAACATCCTGATTTCCCCCGAAGTCACAGGGCTAGCACCCCAAGTCCCACATCCCTAGAAACACCTCATCCCAGGTAAGCCAGAGCCCTCGCTGTCTGCAGGGCAGTTTCAGAGACAAACAGAAAGCTCATTACTTCTCAGATTTGCAGAGAGGAGCACATGGCTTAAATAAAACTCATTCAAAATTCGGAGAAGGCAATGACAACCCACTCCAGTACTCTTGCATGGACAATTCCAGGGACCTGGTGGGCTGCCATCTATGGGGTCGCACAGAATTGGACACAATTGAAGTGAGTTGGTAGCGACAGCAGCAGCATTCAAAATCTACCTGAGACACAGAAGTCCCATGTTCCTGTGGCTGAGTGTTCTGGTCAGGAGCAGAGGGTCAATTGACAGTGGCCTCATAAGGGATCTCAAACGTGGGTTTTTCAGATGGCCCACAAGCTGGACAGGACAGGCAATGGGAGACATTCAAGACACTTGTCTCTTATGGTACAAAGAATACTCTTCAGGACTTGCTACTGGAATAAGACAATAGCAAACGCACATCCAGAAGAGAGGCTCTTAAGGTACTACTCTATTCACACTGCTGACCCAGGCAAAACAATGTTCCCAGGCCAGCAAATGGGTTTGTCTGTCCTTGCAACATAAGAGAACAAAAGTCTACACACAAGAATCATTTAGACATTGGAGGAATCCCAGCTCTTTCACACTTACCAGCTTGTGAGACCTGGAAACACTGCTGAATCCCTCTATGCCTAGATTTCCTAGACTAATAATACATATATTATAGGGTTGCTGTAAAAAAATTAATAAAATAATACATGTGAAATGCCTAACACAGCTTTCATTTCCGGTTTTCTGGAAGATCCGGTTACTTGAAGACCCTCCCAATATGAAACACCTAGAATATACTGAATAGATTATAATAAATATCTTTTTAAAAGCAATATCTGGATTTATAAGTGAGGAAATCTTCCAGAGACACAAAATAAAGAGAACTGAAAACCAGTGTAGAAACCCTGAACTGAAGCTAAAGCTGCCTAGGGGAAGGCTTCCAGACTTGGTAATGTAAGGACTTGGATGTGAATGCCCACATGGAGTCAGCAGATAAGACCTTGAGTTCACATGATGCAAGGAAATAAAATGTAAACATCACTTCATGGCAAATAGATGGGGAAAGAGTGGAAACAGTGGAAACAGTGGAAACAGTGACAGATTTTATTTGGAGGGGGCTTCAAAATCACTGCAGATGGTGACTGCAGCCATGAAATTAAAACATACTTGCTCCTTGGAAGAAAAGTTATGACCAACCTAGAGAGCATATTGAAAAGCAGAGACATTACTTCGCCAACAAATGTCTATCAAGTCAAAGCTATGGTTTTTCCAGTAGTCATGTATGGATGTGAGAGTTGGACTATAAAGAAAGTTGAGCACCGAGGAATTGAGACTTTTGAACTGTGGTGTTGGAGGAGACTCCTGAGAGTCCCTTGGACTGCAAGGAGATCCAACCAGTCAATCCTAAAAGAAATCAGTCCTGAGTATTCATTGGAAGGACTGATGCTAAAGCTGAAACTCCAATACTTTGGTCACCGGATGTGAAGAGCTGACTCATTGGAAAAGACCCTGATGCTGGAAAAGATTGAAGGCAGGAGGAGAAGGGGACGACAGAGGATGAGATGGCTGGATGGCATCACCAACTCAATGGACATGAGTTTGAGTAAATTCCGGGAATTGGTGATGGACAGGGAGGCCTGGCGTGCTGCGTCCATGGGGTCGTAAAGAGTCAGACACAACTAAGCAACTGAACTAAGTTATAGGAAGGAGTAAACAAAATCCACATTCAGGCTCAGTAAGATGATCAAGTAGCTTCAGTTCAGTCATTCAGTCGTGTCCAACTCTTTGCGACCCCATGAATCGCAGCACACCAGGCCTCCCTGTCCATCACTAACTCCTGGAGTTTACTCAAACTCATGTCCATCAAGTTGGTGATGCCATCCAGCCATCTCATCCTCTGTTGTCCCCTTCTCCTCCTGCCCCCAATCCCTCCCAGCATCAGGGTTTTTTCCAATGAGTCAACTCTTCGCATGAGGTGGCCAAAGTACTGGAGTTTCAGCTTCAGCATCAGTCCTTCTAGTGAACACCCAGGACTGGTCTCCTTTAGGATGGACTGGTTGGATCTCCTTGCAGTCCAAGGGACTCTCAAGAGTCTTCTCTAGCACCACAATTCAAAAGAATCAATTCTTCGGCGCTCAGCCTTCTTCACAGTCCAACTCTCACATCCATACATGACCACTGGAAAAACCATAGCCTTGACTAGACGGACCTTTGTTGGCAAAGTAATATCTCTGCTTTTGAATATGCTATCTAAGTTGGTCATAACTTTCCTTCCAAGGAGTAAGAATCTTTTAATTTTATGTAGCTTAGCTATCTCAAACTTGGCCTAAATGAAGAAAAGAAATAGCCTCCTCTGATAATTCATGAGCACAAGGCTGCCTTCATATGGGTTTAGCGTTCAACTTTGCTCTAGATGCATGACATAGAAAGTGACTAGGGCCTGTGACTCTGGTATATCCAGCAGAAATAAATGAAAAAATGTCTCTGGAAGGACATAATCTTTCTCAAGCTGGAATAGTCCCTCAGATAAATGTCCACTACCATAGTCACTATCCAAATTTATGAAGGACACAAGGAAGCAATCCACAATGGACTAGAGTCATCAAATTCAGCAAATAGAAGAGTTTTAACCCCTGATAACACCCATCTAAAATAAACTATTAGGATTAAGCTAAAAACTAAAGATGTTTAAAATTATTAAATACATAAAAGTTTTTTTTCATTTTTCATTTTTATTGGAGTATAGTTGCATTACAATGTGTGTTTCTGCCATACAGCAAAGTGAAGCAGTTTTATATATGTATCTCCCCTCTATTTTTTTAGTAAGGGCTTCCTAGGTGGCACAGTGGTAAAGAATCTGCCTGCCAATGCAGGGGATGCAGGGGGCTCAGGTTTGATCCCTGGGTCAGGAAGATCCCCTGGAGTAGGAAATGGCAACCCACTCTGGCATTCTTGCCTGGAAAATGCCAAAGACAGAGGAGCCTGGCAGGCTACAGTGTATGGGGTCATAAAGAGTCAGACACAACTGAGCATGCACGTAATACCAATATTAATCTCCCGTCTTTTTTAGTTTTCCTTCCCACTTAGGTCACCACAGAGCATAGAGTTCCCCGTGCTATAGAGCAGGTTTTCATTAGTTATCTATTTTATACATAGTAGAGTATATATGGGGCCTCCCCAGTGGCTCAGCAGTAAAGAATTCACCTGCAATGCAGAAAACATAGGAGATGCGGGTTCAGTCCTTGGGTCAAGATCTCCAGGAGGAGGAAATGGCAACTCACTCTGGTATTCTTGCTGGGAAAATCCCATGGACAGTGGAGCCTGGCAGGCTACAGTCCGTCCACAGAGTCGCGAAGAGTCAGATACAATTGAGCATACACGCAAATATAGACAGTATATATGTTAATCCCAGTCTCCCAGTTCATCCCATCCCCCTTCTCTCCTTGGTATCCATAAGTTTGTTCTCTACATTTGTGTCTCTATTTCTACTTTGCAAGTAAGTTCATCTGTACTATCATAAAAGAATTTTTAAAAGGACACAATAAAATGATTATGGTGGGGAGATAATTAAATAGAATTTGTAGAAATGAAAAACAGTCACAGTTTAACCAGAGGTTAGATATCGCCAAAGCGAGAATCAGTGAACTGAACAATGAACATGAAAATGAACTATTTAAAGGTGCAAAATGAGGGCACCCAAATTGCAGCAAAGAGAGATAAAGATATACAAAGCAAAGGCTAATATTTGAGGTTGACAGGATGAGAAATTTCAGCACAGATATAACAGGAATTCCAGAAGAAGAAAGACAATACTCAAAGAAATAAGCATTGAGAAATTTTAAGAATTAAGAAAAAGTAAGCTCATGAGTCTTGAGTACAATAAAAATTAATCTATACCTAAACTTCCCTGGTGACTCAGCAGTAAAGAATCTGCCTGCAGTGCAGGAGACCTGGGTTCAATTCCTGGGTCAGTAAGATCCCCTAGAGAAGGAAATGGCAACCCACTCCAGTATTCTTGTCTGGAGAATCCCATGGACAGAGGAGCCTGGCGGGCTACAGTCCATGGGGTCACAAAGAGTCGAATACAACTGAGCGTGCATACATGCAAACACATTACAGTGAAAGGCAGAACATTAAAAACAATGATTTTAAATAAAACTATAGAGAAAACACAGATTGCTTTAAAAATAATTATTATTAGATGGACAGCAGCTTTTCCAACCTTTTATTATAAAATTTTCAAACATAGAACAAAGTTGATAGAACTTTGCAGTGAATACCTATATTCCCACTACTTAGATTCTACCATTAATACTTTATTCAATTTTACCATATTTGCTTTATCACATATCTTTTATCTACCTCTGTATTTATCCATCAGTCCCTTAATAGATTTTGTTGTTGTTATTTAGTTTTATTTGGGGATTTTTTGTATGTGTGCCTTTCAAAGTAAATTACAGGTATGACTACACTTCCACTTAAATGCTTCAGCAAGTTTATTATTAAATAGAGTTCAAAGTTTGTCTATAGGTACTTTATTTTGATGTCAAGTTTGCATACAATGAAATGTACAAATCATAAGTGTAAATTTTTCTATGACCCAAGCTTCTATCAAGTATAAAACAGTGCCATCACTTTCAGAAAATTCCCTCATGTACCTTTCTGGTCAATCTCATCTCCATCCCCTCAAAGTCAACCATTATACTGCCGTTTTTTTTCGGCCAAGGATTAGTTTTACCTATTCTGGAACTGCATATAAGGAAAAGTCTATATTTTTGTATAAAACTTCTTTCACTTAACATACTGATTTACATTATCATCCATGATGTTGCATGCATCAGTAGTTAATTCCTTTTTATTGCTAAGTAGTTTCCTACTCTATGAATCCATCAATTTGTTCATCTTTCCCCTATCAATGGCCACCACTCCCATTTCCATTTTAGAGATTATGAAAAAAGCTGCTATGAACAAGCCTTTTTGTGAACATGTTTGTTTGTTTTTCTTGGGTAAATACCTAACAATGGAATTGCTGGGGTCAAAGAGTATGTGTACATTTATATTATACTACCAGACTTCTCTCCAAATTGGTTGTACAATTTTACATTCTCAATGATGAATGAGAGTTCCAGCTGTTACACATCTTCACCAACATTTACTGTTGTCATACTTTTTAATTTTAGCCATTCTAGTGGGTGTATAGTGGTAGCTCATTGTGGTTTTAATTTATGTTTCTCTGATGGCTAATAATAGCTAATAAGTAGCTTCAGTTCAGTTCAGTCACTCAGTTGTGTCCAACTCTTTATGACCCCATGAACCGCAGCACACCAGGTCTCCCTGTCCATCACTAACTCCTGGAGTTCACCCAAACTCATGTCCATCGAGTCAGTGATGCCATCCAGCCATCTCATCCTGTCATCCCCTTCTCTTCCTGCCCCTTATCCCTCCCAGCATCAGAGTCTTTTCCAATGAGTCAATTCTTTCCATAAGAGTGCCTGATGAACTATGGACGGAAGTTCATGACATTGTATAGGAGACAGGGATCAAGACCATCCCCATGGAAAAAAAATGCAAAAAAAAAAAAAAAGGCAAAAACTTTTATATAAAGTATCTATTCAAATATTTTGCTGGC
This sequence comes from Capricornis sumatraensis, assembly GCF_032405125.1. Lineage (NCBI taxonomy): Eukaryota > Metazoa > Chordata > Mammalia > Artiodactyla > Bovidae > Capricornis > Capricornis sumatraensis. Next base: position 77,284,231 of record NC_091082.1, read on the forward strand.
AATAGTCTTTTGCACGTCAACAAATTAAAACAGAAAACAATAGAATAATATTTCATCAGTGAGGGTCTGGTCAGAAACCAAACCAGCAATTTAAGCAGGAAAAGTTTAATATAATGAATTATTAACCAGTAAAATGCAGTTACCAACTAAAACAGGCAAAAAAAACACCCTAAGATCTAGATAGATAGAAACTATAGGAAAAAAATTACTGTTAACCTTATGGATCAGAGAAAAGTGAACAAAAAAGTAATTTAAAATCTCAGAGGATAGTCAATAAAAAATAACAATAAAATCTCAGAAGACAAGACCCTGCTAAGCTGAAATTTAGACCTCTGAGGAGAGGGCATGGATGCCACAGGAACATGATGCCCACTGAGGAGGTAATGAAGAAACTGGCCACTGATAAGCCATGAACCCTAAGAGACACCCTCCAATGTGGTAACAAGGAAACTGGCAGGAGGGTGCCACGATTAAATAAGGATCTCTACACCCTGATCACTCGTTCTACTGAGACAAAAAAAACAGAAACCAGGAGGAAAAAAATTTCTTTTCCCTTTTCCCTCTTTCAGCACTGTAATGTCCCTCTGGTGCCCTCTCTTGGCAGAACTTAACATGGAACCTTCTGGCAATGAACAAGCATAATCTATAGAGTTCAGATCTGATATCAGGAAGGAAGAAAAAGATATGTGGATTTGGAGCTGAGAGGCAGTAAGTTAATAACCAGCACAAATATTGTCCATGTGCTAAGAAAAAGAAATACGTGTTAATTTAGAATTCTATACCCAGTTAACCTATCATTCAAAAGTAAAGACAATAACTAAAAATCATTTTTCTTTGTTATACTTCATATAATACAGACAAGAGAAAATACATAACATATAGGTAAATTAAGACTTTTCAAGCAATCAAAAACTGAGAAAATATTATTAACAAACTCTCAATGCAAGAACCACTAATGTTCTTCCTTCAAGAAAAAACATTGACTCCAGAAAAGAAATAAAATACAAGAAAAAATGTCAGACTTATGAGTAAATATAAATAAGAAAGGATAGTATTAATCAATAACAATTTTAAAAACACTAATTTGTGGTATAAAAGCAAAGGGCAATTAATGTGTTGGACAGTAACACAGGAGATGGAAGGAAATGATCAGTTAAAATGTTTTAAACTCCTTGCATTTTTGGAAGGAATGGTAAAGATCAAGGCCTTAGTATGTTACAGTCCAGAAAACAATGTGAATGGTATCCCCTGGAAGTGTACAACACAATACTGGATGACAGTTTCTAAATATTTGTGCTGTAATGTTAAGGTTGCCTCTATAGAACAAAAATAAAATGAAAAATCTTAAAATCAGTAGAAGAGATTAGAGAATAAAGAGAGCTTGATCAATGCAAAGTAGGAATGGAAAGAAAAAAGAAAAAATTAAATCACACACAACAAATGGAAAACACAAAATCTTTGGGAGAAGTAAACCAAAAATGTATCAGTAATTCCAACAAATATAAATGAAATAAATTTCCCAAGTAAAAGGTAGAGGTTTTTGTTGTATTCTTAATCAGTTTTATATATAGTATATAAAAGACATGTAAGAGTATAGAAATACTATAAGTCAAAAGATGGAAAAAAGATATTAGGTAAACATTATCCAATATAATGCTGGTGTCACCATATTAACATCAGATGAAATAAATTTCAAAAATTATTAGAGATAAAGAGAGGCACTTTATAAAGAGAACTCATCATGAAACTAAGAAAATTTACAAACTTCTATTGATATAAACTTTGAAATATCTAAGATGAAAATTAAACTTTCAAGAAGAAATCACAGTAAGAGATAACAATATACTTCTTTCAAATTGGTAATCAAGCAGATAGAAAATCAATAATGACATAGACGATTCAACAGCACAATTAACCAACTTCACCTGGAGTTATACAAAGAACTTTTAAGGCAACTTTATAGAATATATTTTCTCAAACACACATAAAATACTAGCAAAATTTGGCTGTACGCTAGGCTGCAAAGCAAGTTTTAATAAATACCAAACTGCTGTTATCATACAAATCAAATGCCTTGATCGTTATATAATTAAATTAGAATTACCAAAAGAATCTAAAGATGTTAAAAGCATACTTCTAAGTAAAGTGGGTAATATATTCCTTTTCAGAAATGAAATTAGTGGCTCCAAAACAGAGAAGACGAACCTAACCTCTAAGGATATTGAAAGTGTGGGAACTTAAAAGCACTTTCACCTGAAAAGTTTGATTTATCATAGTCTTCCTGAAGCAGATACATCCATGTGGAAAGCTTTCCCTTTCACTCTTCCAATGGACAAACTAATTTTCTTAAAAGATGAATTGGGCTGTCACTCCTACAAAATGCTTGAGTTAAAAAGTGATGCTGGCAGTCCAGTGGCTAAAACTCTGCACTTCCACTTCAGCGGGCATGGGTTCAATCCCTGGTTGGGGAACTAAGATCCCACATGCCACATGGAGTGGCCCCCCAAAATTAAAGAAAACACAAACTTAAATATTCCCTCACTTTAAAAAGTATTTAATATTTTCTTTAAAAAAAGAAAAGTGCTGTTCACTGGGATTGGAGTGTGTAACTGATGGATGAGTGGGACCCTAAGAACATAAACATGCTTTGGTGTTTATCCAAGAAGAGACAGTGCTGGTCTATAAGCCTGGTTACTACTGAAGTCTTAGGCCCTAGGGTAGGAGTTGCAGTCTAGCCAGACAAGAGTCTAGAAAAGAAAGTAAAGGGGCACTTCAGACAGCAACATGGACTCGGGACAATGATGCATGTTGTCCAGCTCTCTGGATCCAGCCCGAACACTCCAGCATCCCATCGCTCTGAGCACCGGGCACACCATGGTAGCATCCCTGTACAAATGGCAGAGTGAATCACCTCACCTTAAACGCAGTACATGGGCAATCTAACGGATCAGTCTTCCTCTGGTGAGTTTGCTAAATGCAATTCAGTCCTCTGGAGTGTACATTCTTAGCAGAGGAAATATCGCTGCCAAGGGGGCCGAACTTGATTGGGAGAGTAAAATTACTTAAATATTATAATGATTAACAGTCTCCCAAAGGGCCACAGCACATAAATAGACATACAGTATATAAAATTTTAATTAGGGGAAAATTTTGAGCCCCAAAAGGCTCCATTAACAGGGCAACAATTTTTAAAAATTAGGAAATATCTCTCTAGAGGATAAAACCTGTGAGTAGGTAGATACACGAGTCTGACAACCAGATTCTGCCCTAAAGTAATTCCATGCCTAGACACTGGCTAGGCTAATTAATCAACCTCTCCATCATTAACAGCTTTTAAACTGCAGGAAAAGGCATCAGTCACATTGACAAAGGACCACAGAACTCAACTCTCAATTTTCCAATAAGCCTCTCGACAAATATTTATTTGATAGTTTCTGTATCTGTATAATATATTTGCTACTAGCTACCTGTGGCAATGAGCTCTTGAAATGTGGGTGATTGAAATGGAGATGTGCTTGTCAGTGTGAAAAGTTGGGAGACATTTCTTCAAAATCTCTCTTGCTGCTGAGTGTTTTGCCTGGGTCCTTTGTGGCTTTTATAACAAAAATACCACAGACTGTAGCTTGAACAACGGAAATGTATTTCTCACAGTTCTGGCATCTGAAGTCCATGATCAAGATGGCGGTAGATTTGGTGTGTAGCAAGGGCCCACTTCCTGGTTCACAGACTGACACCTTCTTGCTGGGTCCTCATATGGCCCAAAGGACGAGGGACTCCCTGGGGAAAACTTTTATAAGGACACTAATCCCATTCATGAGGGTACCCCCTTACGACTTAATCACCCCCCAGAATTTTCACATCCAAATAGTATCATGGTTCAGTTCAGTTCAGTTGCTCAGTCATGTCCGACTCTTGGCGACCCCATGAATTGCAGCACTCCAGGCCTCCCTGTCCATCACCAACTCCCGGAGTTCACCCAAACTCCTGTCCATCGAGTCGGTGATGCCATCCAGCCATCTCATCCTCTGTTGTCCACTTCTCCTCCTGCCTCCAATCCCTCCCAGCATCAGAGTCTTTTCCAATGAGTCAACTCTTTGCATGAGGTGGCCAAAATATTGGAGTTTCAGCTTTAGCATCAGCCCTTCCAAAGAATACCCAGGACTCATCTCCTTTAGGATGGACTGGTTGGATCTCCTTGCAGTCCACGGGACTCTCAGGAGTCTTCTCCAACACCACAGTTCAGAAGCATCAATACTTTGGCGCTCAGCTTTCTTCACAATCCAACTTTCACATCCATACATGACCACTGGAAAAACCATAGCCTTGACTAGATGGACCTTTGTTGGCAAAGTAATGTCTCTGCTTTTGAATATGCTATCTAGGTTGTCATAACTTTCCTTCCAAGGAGTAAGCGTCTTTTACTTTCATGGCTGCAATCACCATCTGCAGTGATCACAAGGCGGACTCAATTTCAACATTTGAATTTGGGGGGACATAATCATTCGGTCTATAGCAGTATGCCAAGAATGTGAGGCCCCCTACTTTTCACATGGGGGCATTTTTCAGCCATGTTTGCAGTAGCAACCTTGAAGGATGAGATAATATCTTTCTCTGGGACACAGAGCAGGCTTGCCTGCTGCTCTCTATTAAAGGGTGAGTTTTCCAAGCTCAAAGTTCCTCAAGTGTGATGTAAACCCACGAGCAGCATCTACCTGGACCCTCCAGGCCGCCTTTATGGAGCTTACCAGTTTTCTATTGCAGAGTAATAAATTATCACAAACTAGGGAGATTAAGATAAGACTCACATATTTACTCACAGTTCTGTAGGTCACGAGACCATACAATGTTCTCTGCTCAGGGGCTCGAAGCCCAAGTTCTCATCTGGAAACTCAGGAAAAATCTGCCTCCAAGCTTATTCAGATTGCTGGCAGAATTTAATTCTTTGTGATTGTATAACCAAGGTCCCCGTTTTCCTTGCTGGCTATCAGCAGGGGCCACTCTAAGTTCATAGAGGCCACCTACATTTCTTGTCACGTGGCCCCCTCCATGTCAAAGTCAATAATTTCTTACTGAAAATCCATCAGTGTTATTAATCTCTCTCTTTCTCTCTCTGACCTCCAGTGCCATATTTAAAGAGGTCACACTCACCTGATTAATCTTCATTCTTAAAATGTATTTATCAACTGATTTAAGGTCTTAAGCACATATGCAAAATCCCTGCATAGCAGTGTTTCATTGAATAACTAGAAGGTATGCGTATGTAAGGAGATGGGAATCTCTGAGGCCACGCTGGAATTCTGCTGATGACACAGGACCAGGGCAACTGAAGCAAACATGCTGATACCCACACTGCTTGCTGTGCCATGGGTAAAAAAAGTCCTCTATCTCTGACCCAAGAATCTCATCTTCTCTGCCAGCATCCATGAGATAGGGGAAGTAGTTTATCAGAAGGGTAAATTCAAATCCAAGACCTGCCACAAAATATACACTGGATTTCAAACAGTTGTTATGGAAAATATCTCATTAATAATGTTTAAATTGATTACATGCTGAAATGACAATATTTTGGATATATGTGGTTAATTAAGACATATTACAAAAAATAATTTTACCAACTTTTTACTGTTAATATGGCTACTAGAAAAATTAAAATTACATCTGGAGAGGTTGCATTATATCCCTACCAGGCAATGCTGGCCCATATGCCCGGCTACTATTGAAATCTAAGGCTCTTTGGCAGGGGTTACAGCCTAGCAACACAACTGTGTCCTGAAAATATTCTGTTTGGCCAGGACAGTGTTCAAAATCTTTATTATTTAGATGCCTTTACGAGGGGTTCGCATCTTCTACCGCGCCTCAGGCTCTATCACCCCCATTGTTTTTCACCTGGTCTGTTACACATTTGCTTTATCCACAGGCTTCTGTAAGTATCTCACGTGTGTGACTCTTGTAGACACACTCACACTTTTTTAGGGTTTATTAAAAGACACTGACACAGGATGGCTGCCAAAGAAAAGCATTCAACCAAAGGTCAGCCTGCACGACCCACATAAGCTGTAAAAGCTTCGGAAGGAGGCAGTTCTTGTGGGCAGGGTGGTGGCCGTGAGTCAGGAGACCTGGTTCTAGACCCAGCTCGGTGACTGATTTCACTGGGAGACCTTGAACAAATCAGTTCCCCTCGTGGGCTTCCATTCCCTTAATGGCAATGAAGGATGAAACTAGAAGACGTCAAAGTTCCTTTCTGAAGGCCTACAAGATGGCTTGCTGGCAAAAGCAATCAGAGGGAGCTACCTGAAAGGGAAGGGCTTGAAAATACTTGCTTCTCTGTCCTTGGCACATCATTTCCTTGCTGTCGTTGGCCCCCAGAGAAGGGAGGGTCAAGAAGACTCAAAGTCCTACAAAGCTCCAATGCATTATCTGTCCAAGAAGGAATAAAACCCTCCACTGCACCATTGTTCTGTGTTCACCACGGATGTAGATCCTTCGAGCTTTGGCCCTGGACCCCACATGGTAGGGAACCAAGCGCTGGCAGCATCCTGCTCCCTACATCTGCTCCCCCCTCCCTCCCTCTCCTGACAGTGGCATTTCACAGAATCCAGAAGCAGATGCTGCGCATTGGGGTTGGTGGCTGGCACATTCCCACTCTCTCTACCCATGACATCTTTTTCATAACCTGAATTTCTTTAATTAAAAAACATCTGCCAACTCCTGTTATCTGCAAAGATGTGCCATGGCAACTCTCTTTGCAAGCCCCCTTTTGTAGCTGATGCAAACAGGTAGAAGCAAAGCCTCCATGGAGCCTCTCGAGTGTAGAGAAAGGCAGAGAAGGAAGAGCCTCAAACTGTGTGCGAAGGCAGGGGCTGGATCTCTCTTGAAATTTATCCTTCTTCCAAGTTCTCCCTCTTATCAGAGAGGGTTAAAGGAATTTGGGAACGTGAGCAGCACCCCTCTCCTATGCATACCGCAAAATGAGGATGGGTGCCTTGTGATAACGCAAACACACAGAGAGAAGAATTCACTGAGATGGGCCTTACTTGTGAGGACTTTTGTTCCATTTTGCCCAGAATGAATCCGATAGGTCATTAGGAAGAGGAGACCAGATGCCTCTGTCCTCCACTGCCTTTGTCTTCTGCCCCAGGAACTTTGGAAGGAAAATCCTTCACAATGATCTCAAGGAGGAGAGGGAACATTTGCACACCCTAAACAGGTAATATGGGACTTACCTGGTGGTCCAGTGATTAAGAATCTGCCTGCCAATGCAAGGGGCATGGGTTCGATCCCTAGTCCCTGAAGATCCTACATGCTGCAGAGCAACTAAGCCCGTGCACCACTACTGAGCCCTCATTCTAGAGCCCGCAAGGTGCAGCTACTGAGTCCACAAACTCTAGGGCCTGTGCACTGCAACAGGAGAAGCCAGCACAATGAGAAGCCTCTGACTGCAACTAGAGAGTAGCCCCTGCTCCCCGCAATGAAGGAAAGCCCACATGCAGCAACGAAGACCTAGCACAGCCAAAAACAAATACATAAATAAAATAACTTTTTTTACAAAGACAGGAATAAGAATGGAAGCCACAGAGGAAGTATCTAATATAAGTACCACATGAGCAGATTGTTTTAAAAATGTATTATTTTCTATACTCATACCTTAACACATACACCCTCAAGCTGGAAGGCCACTTTCACACTGAGACTTCTCAGACTCCTTAGGGTTCTGCCTGGGATGAGGAGATGCAAAGAAAGCCCATCCCAGGATTTTGACCCGCTGTCTCTTCTCTTGTCATCCTGTCCCACAGAGCATAAGCCTCTCATATACACAGGTGCTCCAGTCCACACCCTCAAGTCCCAAATATGCCTTTTATGAGCCACAGTCCCCTAGTCCCCTATGGGCCACACCCACCCTCACCCTGCAAGCCCTTTGTATTCTGTGCTCTGGAGCACTGACCCAGGAGAAAGGCCAAGGAATTCCAAGCAGGAGGTAGAGGTGGGGAGGCACGAGCTGAGGGTGGACACATGTCCTGGTCCCACGACCCCTCAGCACACATACAGTACAGGCAGAAGGGAGACAGAGGAGGACCCCAAAAGAGCATCCCTCTGGCTGGGTCTAAGTGCAGTGCTGATGTCAGCCACTCACTTCCACTCCTGGGCCTCCTCTTAGGATAGATCCAAGTGTCTCTTCCTCCCCATCGACCCAAGCACGGTGCTCTCTTCCATGTCCAGCCCATCACAAAACACTTACCTTCTCTAAGAAGAGTGTCCCCATTCTTAGAGAGGAGGGAAGTCCCATCCCACTTGGATTAAGCTTGACCTCCACTGAATCTGAAAAGGACATATTGAAGGCAATGTGAGGGACCTCCTCTATCTCAGGGTTATCCTCCTGACCTGACACTTTCTATAGGAAATGGCTCTTGTGCTTGGGATGTTCCCACAGCACATTCTTACACATGGCTTCCTGTGGACAATGAGACAATCAATGCCTTTAAACATTACACTAGTTATTTTTCGTAATCAAAGAAATATAAAAAAAAATTGAGATGTTTTCAGGTGGTAATAATGTCTGGCTTTGTTTGTTGGCAATCCTTAGGACAAACCTCTAAATTTTCAGCGCAGAAGTCACTTTCCTTCAGGGTGGCCCATTAGTTATCGGATAGGGCTAACATCTTAGTAATTTCTTTAGAGTCTTAATATCTGTCTTTCTGTAAGTTCTATCCACTGACACGGTTTCACCTGCTTTCTGCAGCAGCCACACTCTTTGGAGCAGCAAACCTGCTCCCTCAACATAAATCCAACAGCCCTCTTGAGAGTTAGCACCAAACACCTAACACTGTAATCATTACATAGTGGACTCCTAAGTAATTTATTCTTGTTATTATTGGTTAATTTCTTTCCACTTCTTATTAAGAGGTTAGAAATTAAAAGGAAATAAATACAGATATTTCTCCATATTTTGTCCAGGACAGGGCAAGGAAAACAAAGATGAAAACCATAAATACTCCTTTCTTAAAATTCCAACTCAAACCTGGCTAAAGACAACATATTTACCCCCAGAGTGAAAATATCTAATGAACTCTGCATTATATTTTCAACCTTTTAGCTATAAGGTGTCAACTATTCTTGTCCTCTCCCAATTGTCTTGCATAATGTCACAATGAGGACATATAATGTTAGGTGCCGGCTCGGAGTTCTAAGGGAGACAAAGTTGGGAGAAGACTGAAGACGTGGAGTTTTGTATCCTATTTTGGCCACAGTGATGAAAAAAAAAGAAAACCATAGCCAGCTTTCCTAAGCATTCCCAAATCGTGGTATGAGGGTGAGGGAACCAGGGACAGGGTTAGAAGGGGGAAAAACAGTTCAAGAGATACAAGTTTTGGTACCAGAGAAGGAAATTGTTGATTTCATTTGGAGAGAGTTAAGTGGAATGAGTTTATGCCAAATCCAAAATAGCACCTCCTTGAATTTCTAAATGCACTTGGGAGTAACCCCACTCCCCAGTACCCTGCACAGCATCATGACTTGCTAAAAGGGGAAAAGGGGGAAATATTACTGTTCACAATTAGCAATCAAGCAAATGTTGGTAAACATTAATAAGAAATAGCAATCATGAAATACACAAGCAATCTCAGATTTTCACAGAGTTCTAAAGTGTATAAATGGGATGGACTGTGACGGTTCTCAATAGATAGATATACGGAGTCGCATTTCCTAAGAGCTGGACCACTGGGTGCTCTTGTCAACATCGCCCAGTGCAAGAACACTCGTTGCTGCAGGGGAGAAGGACAGGCATGAGTGGAATGTGCCCCTGATTTGTTTTGTCAGTGGCACTTTCAAATGGAAACCTTTTCCATTTTTTTCTTTATGGCAGCCCTTCAGAGGACTTTATGGGTAGACTGTCCCTAAAAAAGTTAAAGACCTGCTTTTAGGATGAGACTTCTTCTATGCACAGATGTGTGTGTGAGTGACTATCAGGGGTAACGTACCACCTCCTCTCTCTGAAGCTGGATGTGCAGTGAAGCTGGTTATTTCCACGCTTTTTAAAAACCCTGTCCCCATATCCCACTTGGGAAGAGTATCCTACAAAAGTGAGTGAGGGGATATTTTAAAGTCAGGACTAGAAATTCTAAAAGAGAGAAAATATATTATGTTTGCATGAAATGCCTAATGGATTATTTGGGTATGAAAAGACAGACTCTAAAGTATGTTCTAGAAGGAAATACAAAACAAAAAAGGACTGAATAAATATCTCTGTGTCAGGAAATAAGAGGAAATAAATTTGTACCTACAATCAGAACCTGGAGTAGATGCAGGGGATATAAATAAGAAGTCAAGGGGAGAAATCTTAGAAGTGGTGGGAAAAACTGCAACATGCAGGGAAAGGAAAGGGTGACCACTGAAATATTCCAGATGCTGGTTATGGCTGAGAAACTTTGAAGAACGGCTATAACAATATCACACTTTAAACTGTTACACAGACCCATGTGTAGCTATAATTTCCCTCCTCTGCCCCAAACCTTCAGTAGCTCCATGGTGCTGGGAAGTAGGAGGGAGGGAGGGGCAATGAAGATGAAAGCAATTATAAGAAAACAGAGACCACATCTCATGTTCATATCTACACAAGACTAGGGGTCAAAAATTCTCTGGCTACAGGAATCATAGCTAGAAGTGACTATGAAAAATGTTAAGTCCCTCTACTTTCAAGAATCTTCAAAGGCATTGCTGGGAATTTTGAGTTTCATATGGCAATTAAGACTTCGTTTAAAAAATCTATTAAAACAAGTTACAGATTAGGAGAAAATATATACAAACAACATTCTGCTAAAGAACTGCTCTAAAGAATGCACAAAGAACTTTTAAAATTCAAAAATAAGAAAACAACTTGGCTAAAAACTGAATGGGCAAGAGACTAAACAGACACCTCACCAAAGAAGATATATAGATGACAGGTAAACATAAGGCAATATGTTCAACATTATATCATTAGGGAATTTTAAATTAAAACAACTAAGAAATCAGAACGGCCACAATCTAAAACACCGAGAACACCAAATGCAATAGGAATGCTCAGTCATTGCTAGTGGGAATGCCAATGGTACAGCCACTTCAGAAGACAGCTTGGTAGTTTCTTACAAAATTAAACACACTCTTACCATGACCCCACAATCATCCTCCTTTTTATTTACTCAAAGTAGCTGAAAGTTTAGGTCCACACAAAAACCTACACAGATATTTAATACAGCTTTATTCACAACTGCAAAACTTGGAAGCAACCAAGATGTGCTTCAGTAGGTGAATGGATAAATAGCGGTGGTACACCTAGACAATGGAATATTATTCAGCACTAAAAAGAAATAAGCTAATCAAGCCCCAAAAGACTTGAAGGAAACTTAAATATTACTAAATGAATGAAGCCAATCTGAAAAGGCTACATACTATACGATTCCAGCTAGACGACGTTCTGAAAAAAGTAAAACTACGGAGACAGTAAAAATGTCTGCGGTTGCCAAGGGTAAGGGGGACGGAGTGAATGGGTGGAACACAGAGGATTTTCAAGGCAGTGAGACTGTTCTGGATGACACCGTAAGGACGGATACACATCATTATGTATTTGTCAAATCCCACAGAATGTACAGCACAAAGAGTGAACCCTAACTGTAGACTTTGGGTGACACTGATGAGTCCCCAGGGGCTCATCAGCTATAACCAGTGTACCGCTCTGGTGGGAGATGCTTATAGTAGGGGAGGCTGTGGGGAGGCAGGGTGTATACAGGAAATCTCTGTGCTTTCTGCTAAACTTTGCTGTGAACCTAAAAGTGCTCTTAAAAAAAATAAAGTCTATTTAAAATTATATATGTATATAATATATATAATACCCATATATAACATATATATATATATATATATATTTTTTTTAATGGGTGACTTCAAAAGTCTGTTGGAACCCACTGATAGCTATATCTGGGTTAAGCAACCAACACTTGGGGCAAGTATAGAAACAACTGTCAGTGGTCCAAAAGTTTTCTTTCACGTGCAGCAGAGTGAATGGCTCATTTACTTCCGGTGCACTTTCCTGCCCTCTTATGGTTGGGCTGATCACGGAAGAGTTCTGACCAATGAAATGTGACTGGAAACGGCCTCCGTCACTTCCTTGCCAAAGTATGGAACGGTCAGTGTCTGGCTCTCCAGGTTGCCCTAACCCTGCCGCACCCAAGGTGGAAGTGCACACCGGGATGGAGGAGCTGAGAGGTCCAAGCAGTCTGCAAAGCCAGGCTGGAGCTCTGGAGGGCAGCTGTTGTGGAAAATCAGTAGCATCTACAGGGGACTTTGCACGAAAAAGCACTAAAAGCTTCTGCTGTGTTAAGTTCCTGAGTTTTAGTTTGCTCCCAGAGCCCAAACTGGTCTGTCTTGGCTGCTCTGCCAAGTTACAGTTTCCAGCTCAAGTTCTGTGAGGCCTGACTCGTGCAGCTATGCAGAGCAGGAAAATCAGGAACAAGAGAAGGCTGCAACTTGGGTGGAGAAAACCGCAACCATTTTAGGTGAATTTAGTTTTGAGAGTTTTGCCCGATCTGAGTAATGCTTAGGTCAGGGCGACAGTGCCCATATTTTGCCTCTCCCAGTTTCCTGGAGAATGTATTTTTAGGGGAGAGCAGAGAGGGCTGCCATCCATCATTTTGGAAAGTCATGAGATTTACAGAGATAGATGCCTAAACAAAGGACAAGCGCATTAGCAAATCTCGCTGTCCAAAAGTCAGGGCTAATGTTAACCAAGATGAGCATTACTGCGATTCCATCAAGATGTCCTGTTATTTATTTAACTTTTCCATTTTCATTTTTTATTTGGGTAAGATAATTGCTTGTGATAAGCCTCGGGTGTAGAGGTCTGGTGCATACAAAGTGGCAAGGCGAGCTTCAGTTTGTCTTCTCAGGAGGCACTGGGGAAAGGAAACAATGAATTAACATATTGAAATGATCTCAAATCCTGTCCTTTAGAGTTTTCTTCCAAGAAGAGCTCTCCAAAGTGAACAGCCTACTCCCAACAAGAAAAAAAGAGCCCGTCAGGGGATAATGTGTTTACCTGCTTAAGGAAATAACATCTCTTATGAGTAGATTTCATAAGAAACAAGATACAAATATATATAGCATCTCTTTCCCTGGGTCTGACAACACAATGTTACTCATTCATTTACCTCATAGTGTCTACATCAGTGCCTCCCACTGCTTTCTGACTAAGACCCTAAGCTGGACAATACTAGGCATCATAGGTCCTATAATGAAATTTCAATAAATGATACATGTTTATATACAGGTTACTTAGCACTCATAAATCTTTCAATTAAAAAAAAAAAACACACAATCTCAGCTCGTGTGCCATTGCACTCTCCTGTCCTTGATAACCTCTCTGTTCTGGCCTGAACACACCAGAAACTTATGTGGAAGCAAACCTGGGTGTGGTGGCTGCTTCAGAGAAGCCAGTAATGGTTGAAGGCATATGCAAGGGCTCTATTGGATAAGGGTGAAAATAGCCACTGATGGGACTTCCCTGTTGGTCCAGTGGCTAAGAATCCACCTCCCAATGCAAGGGGACGTGGGTTTGACCCCTGGTTGGGGAACTAAGATCCCACGTGCCAAGGGACAACTAAGGCCACACACCACAACTAGAGAAAGCTCGGACCTCAACAAACACCTAGCGCAGTAAAAAAAAAAAAAAAAAAAAGCCACTGGTACACACAAGCCCCAGAAGTGGTCTGGCTAACCTTTTTTTCAGATGAGAAAATTGAGGTTTGGAGAGTGACTGGCCCATGAAGCTTAATTCCCCAGAACTCAAGATCCCTTGCTCTGCACAGTAAACTTCCGCTCAGCCTTCGGTACATGTTTAAACGTAAACTTTCTGGTGAAGTCTTTGCCAGGTGCTCCTGTTTATGCCATCTGTCTGCAGAGTACTGGCCTACATAACAACCATCACACCTGTGCAGGGGACACATTCCAGTCTTAGTTTCTGCACAGCTGTCTCTCCCAAGGGACACAGCACTCCTTGAACAAGTGCCCTGAGTCCCCTTTATAACTCTGGATTCTCTACACTTTGCCCAGAATGGATTTTGTGTCATGTGAGTCACTCAGCAGTGTCCGTGTCTTTGTGATCCCATGGACCGCAGCCCACCAAACTCCTCTGTCCATGGAATTCTCCAGGCAATAATACTGGAGTGGATTGCCATGCTCTTCTCCAGGTGATCGTCTCAACCCAGGGGACGAACCTGGTCTCCCCCATTGCAGGTAGATTATTTACCGTCTGAGCCACTAGGAAAGCCCTGAATGGATTTTGGTTGTTATTAAATTGTAAGCTTCCTCAAAAGACAGTGTTGAGGCATGATGGATTTGAAAAAAAAAAAACACACAACTCAATTAGCACTGTGCACACTTTCTTACTGGATAAACTGAGATTTGGATCTCTTCATCATGTTCTTGCAGTCATGAGTCCAAAGAGGCTTACGGATCCAATGGGCCAATCCGGTGGCTCCAGTGCCTTCTGGTGGTAGCACGGCTCTCTCTCCTGCTGTCTTCACTGGAGGTGGCTGGGATGCTAGACAGAAACAATACTCAGTCCACGCTTTACCACGTCTGCTACTCCTTGCTCCAAACAGCACAACTGCAGCTCATCCCAGTTTTCATCTGCTTCTCATCTCACTCTGTGGGGAAGCCACAGGCATAACTGACATCCCAATCTGGAGCACAGCCCCACAGAAAGGCGACCCCCAAAACCCCTGTTTACTTTCCAACTGGAATGGCTTGTGAAAAAGAAACTGCTGTGCTTTGGGTCAGTCAAATGAGCTGTGGCAACAGCACCAACCACGGAGATGTAAGATAATTCCTCTTACTGACGGGGAGCCTCTATCATTTCAGAATATGCTTATTTTTCTGCAAGGAAACCAGGCCAATTTACTCAACTGCTTACAATGTCATCGTGCATTTGTGAAATGGAAGCTTTCTCTGGGCTCAATGTGACAAAATGCTGATGGATGACTTTCGGTGGCCGCATCACCAGGAAACTGAATGGATGCCAGGGCGGAGGAGAGGGCTCCAGGGCCTGCCCTCTGGCAGATTACATGCTGGAAGAGGAGGCTTGTTGGGTAGTCTGCCTTCACTGAGCATCTTCAATTGCCCAACACCACAGCAGGGAGAACACGTGGGAGGGGAAAGAGCTGAGGGCTTGTGCCCTTTGGTGTGTCGCCTCGAATTTCAGAGTCCCCGATCTATACAATGCGGACGATCATATCTCCCCTGCCTGCATCAGAGTTGTGCTATGGATGAAACAGTGGATAAGAGAACTCTGTGAAAACACAGTGTTCACAGCATCCCATGCATTGCCCTCATGGTGTTCATCATATTCTGTATCTTGTTCCTGTTCCTGCCTTGTTCAATTCTCCTCCAGCAGAAGGCACACTCTCTGTAGACAGGAATCTAGAACGGTTGGGGATGCACAGCATAAACTCATACCTAGGAGTTACGCTCACCGTCCTGCCATGGCGCCTTCAGACCTACATACTCCTTACCGCGACACCTCTGCTCCAGCTGTTGCACAGTTGCTTCACTCTGGAAACGCCTTCCCCTCACCTTTCTAGCAACCTACACCCCATGCTTCCTTGAAAGGACTCTTCAAGTCCCAACGACACAGGAGGGAAAGAGGTAGACCTAACCTTTAAAAGAATGACCTAGCCCCTGGGCACAACATGAACTGATTAGAAACAAACAGGCCAAGATAAGTGGAGGAGGAGACTTCCACTAGACCTTGAGCCTCAGTGCACACTCATTGTAACACAACAGCAAGGTAAATGACACAACCACAGGCACCATGACAGTTCCAAGGCCGACCATAAAGGTCAACAAGCGGGGAGTGGCCCAATTCCAGAAAATCCCCACCTCTCTCCCCAGTAGCAGGAATACTCCTCCCACTCATTAACCTGTGAAATTATCCACCCCTATAAAAACTGAGCAGCCCCATACCCTGGTGCTGCTCTGGCCGAGAGGAGCTACCCCTTGCCCACAGTCAGGGGCAGCGACAGAGAGGAGCTACCCCATGCCTGAGGCCAGGGGTGGCGGCTGAGATGAGCTACCCCACATCCAAGGTTGGGGTGGCAGCCAAGAGAAGCAACCCCATGTCCAAGGAGCGGAGGCTGTGCAGGCACAGGAGGGCTGAGAGGAACTACTCCACGTTCAAGTTCAGGAGGGGCGGCCATGAGGAGATACCCCTTGTCCAAGGTAAGGAGCAGCAGCTGTGCTTTGCTGGAGCAGCCATGAAGAGATACCCCACGTCCAATGTAAGAGAAACCCAAGTAAGACAGTAGGTGTTGCAAGAGGGCATCAGAGGGCAGACACACTGAAACCATAATCACAGAAAACTAGTCAATCTGATCACACGGACCACAGTCTTGTCTAAGTCAATGAAACTAAGTCATGCCCTCTGGGGCCACCCAAGACGGGCGGGTCATGATGGAGAGGTCTGACACAATGTGGTCCACTGGAGAAGGGAATGGCAAACCACTTCAGTATTCTTGCCTTGAGAACCCCATCAACAGTATGAAAAGGCAAAATGACAGGATACTGATAGAGGAACTCCCCAGGTCGATAAGTGCCCAATATGCTACTGGAGACCAGTGGAGAAATAACTCCAGAAAGAATGAAGGGGTGGAGCCAAAGCAAAAATAATACCCAGATGTGACTGGTGATAGAAGCAAGGTCCAATGCTGTAAAGAGCAATATTGCATAGGAACCTGGAATGTTAGGTCCATGAATAAAGGCAAATTGGAAGTGGTCTAACAGGAGATGGCAAAAGTGAATGTCAACATTCTAGGAATCAGTGAACTAAAATGGACTGGAATGGGTTAATTTAACTCAGATGACCATTATATCTACTACTGTGGGCAGGAATCCCTTAGAAGAAATGGAGTAGCCATCATGGTCAAAAAAGAGTCCAAAATGCAATACTTGGATGCAATCTCAAAAACGACAGAATGATCTCTGTTCATTTCCAAGGCAAACCATACAATATCATGGCAATCCAAGCCTATGCCCCAACCAGTAATGCTGAAGAAGCTAAAGTTGAATGGTTCTATGAAGACCTACAAGACCTTTTAGAACTAACACCCAAAAAAGATGTCCTTTACATTATAGGGGACTGGAATGCAAAAGTAGGAAGTAAAGAAAACACCTGGAGTAACAGGCAAATTTGACCCTGGAGTACAGAATGAAGCAGGGCAAAGGCTAATAGAGTTTTGCCAAGAAAATGCACTGGTCATAGCAAACACCATCTTTCAACAACACAAGAGAAGACTCTACACATGGACATCACCAGACAGTCAACACCAAAATCAGACTGATTATATTCTTTGCAGGCAAAGATGGAGAAGCTCTATACAGTCAGCAAAAACAAGACTGGGAGCTGACTGTGGCTAAGATCATGAACACCTTATTGCCAAATTCAGACTTAAATTGAAGAAAGTAGGGAAAACCGCTAGACCATTCAGGTATGACCTCAATCAAATCCCTTATGATTATACAGTGGAAGTGAGAAATAGATTTAAAAGACTAGATTTGATAGACAGAGTGCCTGATGAACTATGGACAGAGGTTCGTGACATTGGACAGGAGACAGGGATCAAGACCATCCCCATGGAAAGAAATGCAAAAAAGCAAAGTGGCTGTCTGGGGAAGCCTTACAAATAGCTGTGAAAAGAAGAGAAGTGAAAAGGACAGGAGAAAAGGAAAGATATAAGCATCTCAATGCAGAGTTCCAAAAAACAGCAAGGAGAGATAAGAAAGCCTTCCTCAGTGATCAATGTAATGAAATAGAGGAAAACAACAGAATGGGAAAGACTAGAGATCTCTTCAAGGAAATTAGAGATATCAAGGGAATATTTCATACAAAGATGGGCTCAATAAAGGACAGAAATGGTATGGACCTAACAGAAGCAGAAGATATTAAGAAGAGGTAGCAAGAATACACAGAAAAACTGTACAAAAAAGATCTTCACGACCCAGATAATCACAATGGTGTGATCACTCACCTAGAGCCAGACATCCTGGAATGTGACGTCCAATGGGCTTTAGAAAGCATCACTATGAACAAAGGTAGTGGAGGTGACGGAATTCCAGTTGAGCTATTTCAGATCCTGAAAGATGATGCTGTGAAAGTGCTGCACTCAATATGCCAGCAAATTTGGAAAACTCAGCAGTGGCCACAGGACTGGAAAAGGTCAGTTTTCATTCCAATCCCAAAAAACGGCAACGCCAAAGAATGCTCAAACTACCACACAACTGCACTCATCTCACAAGCTAGTAAAGTAATGCTCAAAATTCTCCAAGCCAAGCTTCAGCAATATGTGAACCATGAACTTCCAGATGTTCAAACTGGTTTTAAAAAAGGTAGAGGAACCAGAGATCAAATGAGCCAACATCCACTGGATCATGGAAAAAGCAAGAGAGTTCCAGAAAAACATCTATGTCTGCTTTATTGACTATGCCAAAGCCTTTGACTGTGTGGATCACAATAAACTGTGGAAAATTCTGAAACAGATGGCAATATCAGACCACCTGACGTGCCTCTTGAAAAACCTATATGCAGGTCAGGAAGCAACAGTTAGAACTGGACATGGAACAACAGACTGGCTCCAAATAGGAAAAGGAGTATGTCAAGCCTGTATATTGTCACCCTGCTTATTTAACTTCTATGCAGAGTACATCATGAGAAACGCTGGGCTGGAAGAAGCACAAGCTGGAATCAAGATTGCTGGCAGAAATATCAATAACCTCAAATATGCAGATGACACCATCCTTATGGCAGAAAGTGAAGAGGAACTAAAAAGCCTCTTGATGAAAGTGAAAGAGGAGAGTGAAAAAGTTGGCTTAAAGCTCAACATTCAGAAACTAAGACCATGGCATCTGGTCCCATCACTTCATGGCAAAGATGGGGAAACAGTGGAAACAGTGTCAGACTTTATTTTGGGGGGCTCCAAAATCACTGCAGATGGTGACTGAAGCCATGAAATTAAAAGACGCTTACTCCTTGGAAGGAAAATTATGACCAACCTAGATAGCATATTCAAAAGCAGAGATATTACTTTGCCAACAAAGGTCCATCAAGGCTATGGTTTTTCCAGTGGTCATGTATGGATGTGAGAGTTGGACTGTGAAGAAAGCTGAGTGCCGAAGAATTGATGCTTTTGAACTGTGGTGCTGGAGAAGACTCTTGAGAGTCCCTTGGACTGCAAGGAGATCCAACCAGTCCATCCTAAAGGAGATCAGTCCTGGGTGTTCATTGGAAGGACCAATGTTAAAGCTGAAACTCCAATACTTTGGCCACCTCATTGAAGAGTTGACTCATTGGAAAAGACCCTGATGCTGGGAGGGATTGAGGGAAGGAGGACAAGGGGATGACAAAGGATGAGATGGCTGGATGGCATCACCGACTCGATGGACATGAGTTTGAGTGAACTCTGGGAGTTGGTGATGGACAGGGAGGCCTGGCATGCTACGATTCATGGGGTTGCAAAGAGTTGGACACAACTGAGCAACTGAACTGAGCTGAACTGAACTGACACTTTGTGGAGTGTGTTTCTCTCTAAATAAACCCACTTCTTACCTATCACTTTGTCTCTCACTGTATTCTTCCTGTGATGAGACATCAAGAAACTGAGCTTCATTAAGTCCTGAGACTAGATGTGCGTGCATGTGTGCATGCATGCGTGCATGTGTGCGTGCATGTGTATGTGTGTGTGCTAAGTCGCTTCAGTCGTATCTGACTCTTTGTGACCCTATAGACTGTAGCCCGCCAGGCTCCTCTGTCCATGGGATTTTCCAGGCAAGAATACCAGAGAGGGCTGCCATTCCCTTCTCCAGGGTATCTTCCTGCCCTAGGGATTGAACCCAGGGCTCTTATGTCTCCTGAATTGACAGACAGACTCTACCACTAGTGCCACTGGGGGTTCAAGTCCCAATCTGAGCTACATGTTCTCATCACTGCTTCTGTGCAATTACGTCATCGCTTCTTAGAAATCTTCCTTTGCCAGGCAGTTCTTGACTGTGAAGCACACTGTCCAGAGCCCATGGTCACACACTCCTTCATACTGTCAGTTGGCATGGGTGGAGTCATACGAAATGTGTTTTCTGCCCTCCCAAACCAAGTGTCATGCTCAGACCAGCTCAGAGCCCTAAGAAGGGCCATACTTCTCACACAAAGAACAGGAGAGTATGCCCTCACCTAGGAATTAGTCCCCCTGATGTGGCCATCCTCCCTGTCTCCTTAGATTCCCTTGACCCAGGTGGATCTGCCCCAAATTCCAAGACTCAGCCACCTCAAAGCCTATCTTCTGCAGACACTAAGTATCCTATAACCCAAGTCAATTCTGATGCTAACTACCTGAAGTTAGCCACAGGACCACAGATGAAGAGCTTAGTTCTACAGAACTGCCCCCCACCACCACTTTAGACACTCATCACAAGTAGTGGGTCCCCAGGTTACCCACACTTTCATCCAACTTGGCTACAAAGAAGAATTTCCCACCTCCCTTCTCCAGGAGGGAGGTACAATTTGCTAGAACAGCTCAGGAAGGCTCTTTGCTAATGTTTACCAGTTCATTATGAAGGATTTCACTCAAAAACAGCCAAATAAAATAGCTGCAGAGGGCGCAGTATGGTGGAAGGTAGAAAATGAAGCTTCCATGGCTCTTTCCAGGAGCGTCCCCTCCCAACACCTCACTGTGTTCACCAACCCATAAGCTCAATGCATCTCCTTGTTCAAGAGTTTTTACAGAGTTTAATCTCCATTCCCACTCCACCCCAGTTTCCTGGAGGTAAATGAGTGCGGATGAAACTTCCAACCCTCTAATCCCTTGGTCATTCCAGTGACTAGCGTTATTAGCATAAACTCAGGTCTGATCAAAAGAAGCTCAATACAAATAACAAAAAACACTTCTCTTCCTATCCCTTAGGAAATCTCAAGGGTTTTAAAGCTCAATACCAGAAGCCAGAAATAAAGACCAAATATACTTAACAAAATGCCTTCCAAGTCCATCCATGTTGCTGCAAATGGCAAAATTTCATTCTTTTGTACAGCTGAGTAGTATTCCATTGTGTGTGTGTGTGTGTGTGTGTGTGTGTGTGTGTGTGTGTGTGTGTGTGTGTGTGTATGTCCTGTATCCATTCATCTGCTGATGGACACTTAGGTTGTTTTCATGTCTTGGTAATTGCAAATTACCAAATAATGCTGCTATGGACACTGGGGTGCACGTATCTTTTCAAATTAGTGCTTTTGTTTTCTTCAGATACATATCCAGGAGTGGAATTACTGGGTACACCTGTAACTTAACTGCTACTATATTTCAATTAAAAATAAAACACCAAAATTATTTTTATTATACTATAACAGCCAAGCGTAATAAAGGCATCTTGACTCAGATGACTAGGGACCCTCTGAGAATTTACTATGCTGCCTCCTTTTCAATAAAGATGGCTGTATTGCTATGCTTTTCATTTTGTGCTGGCTGTTAGCAAATCTGAAACCTTGTTGCTTCATCACAACAGCTGTATTAACCTATATTAATTGGCAATAATTGTTCCCTTTTCTCCGTCTCAATCAAGATTTTCTATTTTTATTCTATTCTATTAACCTTCCTCTTGTTGTTGTTGCTCAGTTGCTCAGTCGTGTCCAACTCTTTTTGACCCCATGAACTACAGCACACCAGGCTTTCCTGCCCTTCACTATCTCCCAGAGTTTGCTCTAACTCATGCCTATTGAGTTGGAGGTGCCATCCAACCATGTCATCCTCTGTCACCCACTCCTCCTCCTGCCCTCAATCTTTTCCAGAATCAGGGTCTTTTCCAATGAGTCAGGTGGTAGCCAAAGTATTGGACCTTTACCTTTAGCATCAGTCCTTCCAGTGAATATTCAAGGTTGATTTCCTTTAGGATTGGCTGGTTTGATCTCCTTGCTGTCCATGGGACTCTCAAGAGTCTTCTCCAGCACCACAATTTGAAAGCATCAACTCTTCAGTGCTCAGCCTTCTTTATGGTCCAAGTCTGACATCCATACACGACTATTGGAAAAATCATAGTTTTGACTATATGAACTTTTGTTGGCAAAGTGATGTCTCTGCTTTTTAATATACTGTCTATAAGTGAAGTGAAGTCGCTCAGCCATGTCCGACTCTTTGCAACCCCGTGGACTGTAGCCCACCAGGCTCCTCCATCCACGGGATTCTCCAGGCAAGAATACTGGAGTGGGTTGCCAATTCCTTCTCCAAATATATACTGTCTATATGTACATAGATTCTTTCTGAAAAGATATGAAGTATAAATAAATTAACTGATAACCTAGCCATAGGACCAATGTCTAAAGAAGAATTAATAAAATGAACCTCCAGATGGAGCCTGCTGACCTAAGCTGATCAGCTTTCTCAAAGCCAAGAGCACAAATCCCCATGAAGTCAAGCTTTCAGGGTGAGTGGGGTACCACTTAGAACTCGACTCAGTGTCGAAATGGGAATGTCCTCAGTGTGAACTTAATCACAGGATTAACCATGCCAGGGGGTGGCAGTAAGGCTGAGAATGCAGAGGAGGAGACCATCAGCAGCAGGCCCAGGAATGCAGACAGTTCTGAAATCACAGCCAGCATCACAGATGAAGACTTCATGAATGGACTGGGACTTTAGACAGGTGTTCTGAGGTGTGAGCTTCTTAAAGACAGCAACTGGGCAGCACAGTGGTCTGATTTGCACAGTGCCTGACACACACTAAATACTCAATACAGTGTTTTCTCTCTTGCTGTGCTGTACCAAGTCACGTCAGTCATGTCTGACTCTTTGCGAACCTGTGGACTATAGCTCGCCAGGCTCCTCTCATCCGTGGGATTCTTCAGGCAGGAATATTGGAGTGAGTTGCTATGCCCTCCTCCAGGAGATGTTCCTGACCTAAGGATTGAACCCGCATCTCTTATGTCTCCTGCATTGGCAGGCAGGTTCTTTACCACTGAGCCAATTGAAGGCAAAAGGAGAAAGGGGTGGTGGAAAATTAGATGGTTAGATAGCATCACTGACTCAATAAACATGAGTTTGAGCAAACTCCAAGAAATGGAGGACAGAGGAGCCTGGCAGGCTACAGTCCATGGAAAAGAGTCAGACATGACTTAAGCGACTGAACAATAACAATCTTAATTAATAATCTTAATGAGATCTAAATAACTTGCTGCAGCTTCAGCATCAGCACTTGCTTCACCTTGCACTTTGAATGGAGGCCGCTTCTTTCCTGAAATCTCATGAGCCCACCAAGCTTCAAACTTTCTTCCCACAGCTCCCCGACCTCTCTTAGTCTTCACAGAATTGAAGAGAGTTAGGGCCTTGCTCTGGACTAGGTTTTGGCTGAAGGGAACATTGTGGCTGGTCTGAGCTTCTATTCAGACCACTAAAGCTTTCTTCATATCAGCTATCAGGCTGTTTTCCTTTTTATCAATCATGTGTTCACTGAAGTTTCACTTTCAGTCTGCTTTAAGAAGTTTTCCTTCGTATTTACAACTCGGCTATCTGTTTGGCACAAGAGGCTTAGCTTTCAGCCAGTCTTGGCTTTCAAAATGCCTTCCTCACTAAGCTTAATCTTATTTCTAGATTTTGATTTAAAGTAAGAGACATTTCACTTGAACTCTTAGAGGCCATTGTAGGGTTATTAATTGGCCTAATTTCAATATTATTCTGTTTCAGGGAATAGGGAAGCCTGAGAAGAGGAACAGAGATGGGGGATCAGCCAGCCAGTGGAGCAGTCAGAACACAGTATTGATGGGTGAAGTCTCCACCTTATATGGGCATGGCTCACGGCACCCCAAAACAAGCACAGTAGCAACATCAAAGATTACTGATCACAGATCACCGTCGCAAGTACAATAATGAAAAAGACTGAACCACTGTGAGAATTACCGAAACGTGACACAGAGACACAAAGTGAGCAAATGCTTGTGGAAAAAAGGCACCAACAGACTATCTGGGTGCAACACTGCCACAAACCTGTGTTTCGTAAACACAGAACAAAACAAAAAACCAAAACGCAGTTATCTTCAAAGGGCAATAAACCGATGCACAATAAAACGAGGTCTGCCTATGTAGTTTCTCTGCCGATTACATACGTGCTAAGTCGCTTCAGTCATGTGTGACTCTTTGTGACCCCATAGACTGTAGCCCGCCAAGTCCCCTGGAGGTCCAGGGGATTCTCCAGGCAAGAACACTGGAGTGGGTTGCCATGCCCTCCTCCAGGGTAGCTTCCCAACCCAGGGATGGAACCCACATCTGTTATGTCTACCTGTCCACTACAGAGTTCACTAATTGATTACAACACTCCCTCCTACTGAGTCCAGTTATAGCCCCCCAAAGCTTTCCCAGGGAAATACTTCAGGCAGCCTCTGCTGGTCTTTCAGAGTTAGCACAAGGAATGAAACCAATTTCTTATTGTGGAAAGAGATTACCTCACAGATCCTGTGATTCTTTTTTTTTTTTTTTTAATGAAGGATAATTGCTTTACAGAATTTTGTTGCTTTCTGTCAAACCTCAACATGAATCAGCCATAGGCATACATATATCCCCTCCCTTTTGACTCTCTCTCCCATCTCTCTCCCATCCCACCCCTCAAGGTTGATACAGAGCCCCTGTTTGAGTTTCCTGAGCCATACAGCAAATTCCCATTGGCTATCTACCTTTCATATGGTTATGTAAGTTTCCACATTACTCTCGCCATACATCTCACCCTCTCCTCCCCTCTCCCCGTGTCCATAAGTCTATTCTCTCTGTCTGTTTCTCCACTGCTGCCCTGTAAGTAAATTCTTCAGTACCATTTTTTCTAGATTTCACATAAATGCATTAGAATATGATACTTATCTTTCTCTTTCTGATTTACTTCACTCTGTATAATAGGCTCTAGGTTCATCCACCTCATTAGAACTGACTCAAATCTGTTCCTTTTTATGGCTGAGTAATATTCCATTGTGTATGTGTACCACCACTTCTTTATCCATTCTCTGTCAATGGACATCTAGGTTGCTTCCATGTTCCAGCTATTGTAAATAGTGCTGCAATGAACAATGGGATACATGTGTCTTTTTCAATTTTGGTTTTCTCAGGGTATATGCCTAGAAGTGGGATTGCTGGGTCATATGCTGGTTTTATTCCAAGTTCTTTAAGGAATCTCCATACTGTCTTCCATAGTGGCTGTATCAATTTACATTCCCACCAACTGTGCAACAGAGTTTCCTTTTCTCCACACCCTCTCCAGAATTTATTGTCTGTAGACTTTTTGATGATGGCCATTCTGACCTGTGTGAGGTGATATCTCATTGTAGTTTTGATTTGCATTTCTCTAATAATGAGTGATGTTGAACATCTTTTCATGTGTTTGTTAGCCATCTGTATGTCTTCTTTGGAGAAATGTCTGTTTAGGTATTTTTTCCACTTTTGGATTGGGCTGCTTGTTTTTCTGGCATTAAATTGTATGAGCTGCTTGTATATTTTGGAAATTAATCCTTTGTCCATTGTTTCATTTGCTAGTATTTTCTCCCATTCTGAGGATTATCTTTTCACCTTGCTTTAACCTGCCTCTTGAGAAATCTGTATGCAGGTCAGGAAGCAACAGTTAGAACTGGACATGGAACAACAGACTGGTTCCAAATAGGGAAAGGAGTATATTAAGGCTGTATATTGTCACCCTGCTTATTTAACTTATATGCAGAGTACATCATGAGAAACGCTGGGCTGGAGGAAACACAAGCTGGAATCAAGATTGCTGGGAGAAATATCAATAACCTCAGATATGCAGATGACACCACCCTTATGGCAGAAAGTGAAGAACAACTAAAGAGCCTCTTGATGAAAGTGAAAGAGGAGAGTGAAAAAGTTGGCTTAAAGCTCAACATTCAGAAAATGAAGATCATGGCATCCAGTCCCATCACTTCATGGCAAATAGATGGGGAAACAGTGGAAACAGTGTCAGACTTTATTTTGGGGGGCTCCAAAATCACTGCAGATGGTGACTGCAGCCATGAAACTAAAAGAGGCTTACTTCTTGGAAGGAAAGTTAAGACCAACCTAGACAGCATATTAAAAAGCAGAGACATTACTTTGTCAACAAAGGTCTGTCTAGTCAAGGCTGTGGTTTTTCCAGTAGCCATGTATGGTGTGAAAGTTGGACTATAAAGAAAGCTGAGCACCGAAGAACTGATGCTTTTGAACTGTGGTGTTGGAGGAGACTCTTGAGAGTCCCTTGGACTGCAAAGAGATCCAACCAGTCCATTCTAAAGGAGATCAGTCCTGGGTGTTCATTGGAGGGACTGATGTTGAAGCTGAAACTCCAATATTTTGGCTACCTGATGCGAAGAGCCAACTCATTTGAAAAGACCCTGATGTTAGGAAAGATTGAGGGCACGAGGAGAAGGGGACGACAGAGGATGAGCTAGTTAGATGGCATCACCAACTCAATGAACATGAGTTCGGGTAAACTCCGGGAGTTGATGATAGACAGGGAGGCCTGTCATGCTGTGGTTCATGGGGTTGCAAAGAGTTGCACACGACTGAGCGACTGAACTGAACTGAACTGATGATATTAGGAAGTGTTCTAATTTCATTCTTTTAAAGGTAGCTGTCCAGTTTTCCCAGAACCATTTATTGAAGAGGCTGTCTTTGCCCCACTGTATATTCTTTTCTCCTTTGTCAAAAATAAGGTACCCACAGGTGCATGGGTTTCTCTCTGGGCTTTCTGTCTGGTTCCGTTGGTCTATATTTCTGTTTCTGTGCCAGCACCACACTGTCTTGATGACTGTAGCTTTGTAGCATAATCTGAAGTCAGGAAAGTTGATTCCTCCATCTCCATCCTTCTTTCTCAGGAATGCTTTGGCTATTTAGGGTCTTTTGTGTTTCCGTATGAGTTGTGAAATTTTTTGTTCTAGTTCTATGAAAAATGCCATTGGTAGGGATCTCATTGAATCTGTAGATTGCATTTGGTAGTATAGTTATTTTCACAATATCGATTATTCCTACCCAGGAACATAGAATATTTCTCCATCTGTTTATGTCATCTTTGATTTCTTTCATTAGTGTCTTAGAATTTTCTGTGTACAGTTCTTTTGTCTCCTCAGGTAGGTTTATTCCTAGATATTTAATTCTTTTCTTGCAGTGGTGAATGGGATTGATTCCTTCATTTCTCTTTCTGGTTTTTCATTGTTAGCATATAGAAATGCAAGTGATTTCTGTGTATTGATTTTGTATCCTGCAACTTTGCTAAATTCACTGCTTAGCTCTGGTAATTTTCTGATACTATCTTTAGGGTTTTCTATGTACAGTATCATGTCATCTGAAAACAGTGAGAGCTTTAGTTCTTCTCTTCCAATCTGGATTCCTTTTTCTTCTCTGATTGCTGTAGCTAGGACTTTCAGAACTATATTGAATAATAGTGGCAAAAGAGGACACCCTTCTCTTGTTCCTGATCTTGGGCGGAATGCTTTCAGTTTTTCACCATTGAGAATAATGTTTTCTGTAGGCTTATCATATATGGCCTTTACTATGTTGAGGTAGGTTCCTCCTATGCCCATTTTTTGAAGAGTTTTAATCATAAAAGGGTGCTGAATTTTGTCAAAGGCTTTTTCTGCATCTATTGAGGTTATCATATGGTTTTTATCTTTCAGTCTGTTAATATGGTGTATCAAATTGATTGATTTGCATATATTGAAGAATCTTTGCATCCCTGGAAGAAACCCAACTTGATCATGGTGTATGAGCTTTCTGATGTGTTGCTGAATTCTGTTTGCTAAAATTTTGTTGAGGATTTCTGCATCTATGTTCATCAGTGATATTGGTCTGAAGTTTTCTTTTTTTGCGTTGTCTTTGTCTGGTTTGGGTATCAGGGTGATGGTGGCCTCGTAGAATGAGCATGGAATTGTTCCTTCCTCTGCAATTTTTTGAAAGAATGTTAGAAAGATAGACATTAGCTCTTCTCTAAACGTTTGATAGAATTCTCCTATGAAGCCATCTGGTCCCGGGCTTTTGTTTTGGGGGAGATTTTTGATCACAGCTTCAATTTCAGTGCTTGTAATTGGGTTGTTCATAATTTATATAAAGACTGAGCTTTTCTAAGAATCTGTCCATTTCTTGCAGGTTATCTATTTTATTGCCATAGAGTTGTTCATAATAGTCTCTTATAATCCTTTGTATTCCTGCATTCTCTGTTGTAACCTCTCCTTTCCCATTTCTAATTTTGTTGATTTGATTCTTCTTTTTTTCTTGATGAGTCTGGCTAAAGGTTTGCCAATTTTGTTTATCTTCTCAAAGAACCAGCTTTTCGTTTTATTAATCCTTCCTATTGTTTCTTTCATTTCTTTTTCATATATTTCTGCTCGGATCTTTATTATTTCTTTCCTTCTACTAATTTTGGGGTTTTTTTTGTTGTTTTTCTTCTTCTTTTTCCAGCTGTTTTAGGTGTAAAGTTAGGTTTCTATTTGATGTTTTTCTTGTTTCTTGAGGTAGGATTGTATTGCTATAAACGTCCCTCTAAGAACTGCTTTTGCTGCATCCCATAGGTTTTGAGTTGTGTTTTCATTGTCATTTGTTTCTGGAAATTTTTTGATTTCCCTTTTGATTTCCTCAGTAATCTGTTGGCTATTTAGAAGCATGTTGTTTAATCTCCACGTGTTTGTGTTTCTTACAATTATTTTCTTGTAACTGATATCTAGTCCCATAGCATTGTGGTCAGAGAAGATGCATGATATGATTTCAATTTTCTTTAATTTACTGAGGTTTGATTTATGATCCAAGATGTGGTCTATCCTGGAGAATGTTCCATGGGCACTTGAGAAAGTGTATTCTTCTGCATTTGGATGGAATGTCCTGAAGATATCAATAGATCCATCTCATCTAATGTATCATTTAAACCTTGTGTTTCCTTATTAATTTTCTGTTTTGATGATCTGTCCATTGGTGTGAGTGGGGTGTTAAAGTCTCCTACTATCATTGTGTTGCTGTCAATTTCTCCTTTTATGTCTGTTGGTGTTTGTCTTATGTATTGAGGTGCTCCTGTGTTGGGTGCATAGATATTTACAGTTGTTGTGTCTTCCTCTTGGATTGATCCCTTGATCATTATGTAGTGTCCTTCCTTATCTCTTGTAATCTTTTTTATTTTAATATCTATTTTGTCTGATATGAGGATTGCTACTCCAGGTTTCTTTCGCTTCTTATTCTCATGGAATATATTTTTCCATCCTCTCACTTTCAGTCTATATGTGTCTTTAGGTCTGATGTGGGTTTCTTGTGGACAGCATATATATGGGTCTTGTTTTTGTATTCATTCAGCCAGTCTGTGTCTTTTGGTTGTAGTGTTTAATCCACTTACGTTTAAAGTAATTATTGATATATATGTTCCTATTGCTATTTTGTTAATTATGGGGGATTGATCTTTTTTCTTCTCCTGTATTTCTTGATTATATAAGTCCCTTCAACATTTGTTGTAAAGCTGGTTTGGTGGTACTGAATTCTCTGAACTTTTACTTGTCTGAAAAGTTTTTTATTTCTCCATCAATTTTGAATGAGATCCTTGCTGGGTACAATAATCTTGGTTGTAGATTTTTCCCTTTCAGTACTTTAAATATACCCTGCCATTCCCTTCTGGCCTGCAGAGTTTCTGCTGAAAGATCAGCTGTTAAGTGTCTGGGGCTTCCCTTGTATGTTACTTGTTGCTTCTCCCTTGCTGCCATTAATATTCTTTCTTTGTATTTAGCCTTTGTTAGTTTGATTAATATACGTCTTGGCATGTTTCTCCTTGGGTTTATCCTGTATGGGACTCTTTGTGCCTCTTGGACTTGATCGACTATTTCCTTTTCCATGTTGGGGAAATTTTCAACTATAATCTCTTCAAAAATTTTCTCATACACTTTCTTTTTCTCTTCTTCTTCTGGGACACCAATAATTCAAATGTTGGTGCATTTGATATTGTCCCAGAGGTCTCTGAGACTATCCTCAGTTCTTTTTATTCTTTTTACTTTATTCTGCTCTTCAGAAGTTATTTCTAACATTTTATCTTTCAGCTCATTGATTCATTCTTCTTCAGATATTCTACTGATTCCTTCTAGAGTATTTTCAGTTTCAGTAATTGCGTTGTTTGTCTCTGTATGTTTATTCTTTAATTCTTCCAGGTCTTTGTTAATTGATTCTTGCATTTTCTCCATTTTGTTTTCAAGGTTTTTGACCATCTTTACTATCATTATTATGAATCCTTTTTCTGGTAGTTTGCCTATTTGCTCTTCATTTATTTGTACTTCTGTGTTTCTAGTTTGTTCCTTCATTTGTGTCATATTTCTCTGCCTTTTCATTATTTTTTTAACTTATTGTGTTTGAGGTCTCCTTTCCCCAGGCTTCTGAGAGTCCCTTGGACTGCAAGGAGATCCAACCAGTCCATTCTGAAGGAGATCAGCCCTGGGATTTCTTTGGAAGGATTGATGCTGAAGCTGAAACTCCAGTACTTTGGCCACCCCATGTGAAGAGTTGACTCATTGGAAAAGACTCTGATGCTGGGAGGGATTGGGGGCAGGAGGAGAAGGGGACAACAGAGGATGAGATGGCTAGATGGCATCACAGACTCGATGGACCTGAGTCTGAGTGAACTCCGGGAGATAGTGATGGACAGGGAGGCCTGGCATGCTGCAATTCATGGGGTCACAAAGAGTCGGACACGACTGAGTGACTGAACTGAACTGAACTTCCCCAGGCTTCAAGGGAAGTTGAATTCTTTCCTTGAAGAAGGTTGAATTCTCTCTTCCTTTTGGTTTCTGCCCTCCTGAGGTTGGTCCAGTGGTTTCTGTAAGCTTCATATAGGGTGATATTTGTGCTGTTTTTGTTTGTCTGTTTGTTTGCTTGTTTTTCCTCTGATGGGCAAGGCTGAGTGAGGTGGTAATTCTATCTGCTGATGATTGGGTTTGTATTTTTATTTTGTTTGTTGTTTATTTATTTATTTTTTTTTAATTTTTTTTTTATTAAATTTTAAAATCTTTAATTCTTACATGTGTTCCCAAACATGAAACCCCCTCCCACCTCCCTCCCCATAACATCTCTGTGGGTGATCCCCATGCACCAGCCCCAATCATGCTGTATCCTGCGTCAGACATAGACTGGCGATTCAATTCTTACATGATAGTATACATGATAGAATGCCATTCTCCCAAATCATCCCGCCCTCTCCCTCTCTCTCTGAGTCCAAAAGTCCGTTATACACAGCTGTGTCTTTTTTCCTGTCTTGCATACAGGGTCGTCATTGCCATCTTTCTAAATTCCATATATATGTGTTAGTATACTGTATTGGTGTTTTTCTTTCTGGCTTACTTCACTCTGTATAATCGGCTCCAGTTTCATCCATCTCATCAGAACTGATTCAAATGAATTCTTTTTAACGGCTGAGTAATACTCCATCGTGTATATGTACCAAAGCTTCCTTATCCATTCATCTGCTGATGGACATCTAGGTTGTTTCCATGTCCTGGCTATTATAAACAGTGCTGCGATGAACATTGGGGTACATGTGTCTCTTTCAATTCTGGTTTCCTCGGTGTGTATACCCAGCAGTGGGATTGCTGGGTCATAAGGTAGTTCTATTTGCAATTTTTTAAGGAATCTCCACACTGTTCTCCATAGTGGCTGTACTAGTTTGCATTCCCACCAACAGTGTAGGAGGGTTCCCTTTTCTCCACACCCTCTCCAGCATTTGTTGCTTGCAGATTTTTGGATCGCAGCCATTCTGACTGGTGTGAAGTGGTACCTCATTGTGGTTTTGATTTGCATTTCTCTGATAATGAGTGATGTTGAGCATCTTTTCATGTGTTTGTTAGCCATCCGTATGTCTTCTTTGGAGAAATGTCTATTTAGTTCTTTGGCCCATTTTTTGATTGGGTCGTTTATTTTTCTGGAATTGAGCTGCATAAGTTGCTTGTATATTTTTGAGATTAGTTGTTTGTCAGTTGCTTCATTTGCTATTATTTTCTCCCATTCAGAAGGCTGTCTTTTCACCTTGCTTATAGTTTCCTTTGTTGTGCAGAAGCTTTTAATTTTAATTAGATCCCATTTGTTTATTTTTGCTTTTATTTCCAGAATTCTGGGAGGTGGATCATAGAGGATCCTGCTGTGATTTATGTCTGAGAGTGTTTTGCCTATATTCTCCTCTAGGAGTTTTATAGTTTCTGGTCTTACATTTAGATCTTTAATCCATTTTGAGTTTATTTTTGTGTGCGGTGTTAGAAAGTGATCTAGTTTCATTCTTTTACAAGTGGTTGACCAGTTTTCCCAGCACCACTTGTTAAAGAGATTGTCTTTACTCCATTGTATATTCTTGCCTCCTTTGTCAAAGATAAGGTGTCCATATGTGTGTGGATTTATCTCTGGGCTTTCTATTTTGTTCCATTGATCTATATGTCTGTCTTTGTGCCAGTACCATACTGTTTTGATGACTGTGGCTTTGTAGTAGAGCCTGAAGTCAGGCAAGTTGATTCCTCCAGTTCCATTCTTCTTTCTCAAGATTGCTTTGGCTATTCGAGGTTTTTTGTATTTCCATACAAATCTTGAAATTATTTGTTCTAGTTCTGTGAAAAATATGGCTGGTAGCTTGATAGGGATTGCGTTGAATTTGTAAATTGCTTTGGGTAGTATACTCATTTTCACTATATTGATTCTTCCAATCCATGAACATGGTATATTTCTCCATCTATTAGTGTCCTCTTTGATTTCTTTCATCAGTGTTTTATAGTTTTCTATATATAGGTCTTTAGTTTCTTTGGGTAGATATATTCCTAAGTATTTTATTCTTTTTGTTGCAATGGTGAATGGAATTGTTTCCTTAATTTCTTTTTCTACTTTCTCATTATTAGTGTATAGGAATGCAAGGGATTTCTGTGTGTTGATTTTATATCCTGCAACTTTACTATATTCATTGATGAGCTCTAGTAATTTTCTGGTGGAGTCTTTAGGGTTTTCCATGTAGAGGATCATGTCATCTGCAAACAGTGAGAGTTTTACTTCTTCTTTTCCAATTTGGATTCCTTTTATTTCTTTTTCTGCTCTGATTGCTGTGGCCAAAACTTCCAGAACTATGTTGAATAGTAGCGGTGAAAGTGGACACCCTTGTCTTGTTCCTGACTTTAGGGGAAATGCTTTCAATTTTTCACCATTAAGGATAATGTTTGCTGTGGGTTTGTCATATATAGCTTTTATTATGTTGAGGTATGTTCCTTCTATTCCTGCTTTCTGGAGAGTTTTTATCATAAATGGATGTTGAATTTTGTCAAAGGCCTTCTCTGCATCTATTGAGATAATCATATGGTTTTTATTTTTCAATTTGTTAATGTGGTGAATTACATTGATTGATTTGCGGATATTGAAGAATCCTTGCATCCCTGGGATAAAGCCCACTTGGTCATGGTGTATGATCTTTTTAATATGTTGTTGGATTCTGATTGCTAGAATTTTGTTGAGGATTTTTGCATCTATGTTCATCAGTGATATTGGCCTGTAGTTTTCTTTTTTTGTGACATCTTTGTCAGGTTTTGGTATTAGGGTGATGGTGGCCTCATAGAATGAGTTTGGAAGTTTACCTTCCTCTGCAATTTTCTGGAAGAGTTTGAGTAGGATAGGTGTTATATGTTGCTTACAAGAGACCCACCTCAAAACAAGGGACACATATAGACTGAAAGTGAAGGGCTGGAATAAGATATACCATGCAAATAGAGACCAAAAGAAAGCAGGAGTGGCAATACTCATATCTGATAAAATAGACTTTAAAACAAAGGCTGTGAAAAGAGACAAAGAAGGCCACTACATAATGATCAAAGGATCAATCCAAGAAGAAGATATAACAATTATAAATAT
This sequence comes from Capricornis sumatraensis, assembly GCF_032405125.1. Classification (NCBI taxonomy): domain Eukaryota; kingdom Metazoa; phylum Chordata; class Mammalia; order Artiodactyla; family Bovidae; genus Capricornis; species Capricornis sumatraensis. The sequence continues at coordinate 77,318,136 of NC_091082.1, forward strand.
ATATGCACCCAATATAGGAGCACCGCAATATGTAAGACAAATGCTAACAAGTATGAAAGGGGAAATCAACAATAACACAATAATAGTGGGAGACTTTAATACCCCACTCACACCTATGGACAGATCAACTAAACAGAAAATTAACAAAGAAACGCAAACTTTAAATGATACATTAGATCAATTAGACCTAATTGATATCTATAGGACATTTCACCCCAAAACAATGAATTTCACCTTTTTTTCAAGTGCTCATGGAACCTTCTCCAGGATAGATCACATCCTGGGCCATAAATCTAAACTTGATAAATTCAAAAAAATCGAAATCATTCCAAGCATCTTTTCTGACCATAATGCATTAAGATTAGATCTCAATTACAGGAGAAAAACTACTAAAAATTCCAACATATGGAGGTTGAACAACACACTTCTGAATAACCAACAAATCACAGAAGAAATCAAAAAAGAAATCAAAATATGCATAGAAACTAATGAAAATGAAAACACAACAACCCAAAACCTGTGGGACACTATAAAAGCAGTGCTAAGAGGAAAGTTCATAGCAATACAGGCATACCTCAAGAAACAAGAAAAAAGTCAAATAAATAACCTAACTCTACAACTAAAGCAACTAGAAAAGGAAGAATTGGAGAACCCCAGAGTTAGTAGAAGGAAAGAAATCTTAAAAATTAGGGCAGAAATAAATGCTAAAGAAACAAAAGAGACCATAGCAAAAATCAACAAGGCCAAAAGCTGGTTCTTTGAAAGGATAAATAAAATTGACAAACCACTAGCCAGACTCATCAAGAAGCAAAGAGAGAAAAATCAAATCAATAAAATTAGAAATGAAAATGGAGAGATCACAACAGATGACACAGAAATACAAAAGATCATAAGAGACTACTATCAGCAGTTGTATGCCAATAAAATGGACAATGTGGAAGAAATGGACAAATTCTTAGAAAAGTACAATTTTCCAAAACTGAACCAGGAAGAAATAGAAAATCTTAACAGACCCATCACCAGCACGGAAATTGAAACTGTAATCAGAAATCTTCCAGCAAACAAAAGCCCAGGTGTTTGTTGTTTAGATGAGGCATCCTGCAGTGTGCTACTGGTGGTTGGGTGATGCTGGGTCTTGTATTCAAGTGGCTTCCTTTGTGTGAGTTCTCACTATTTGATACTCCCTAGGGTTAGTTCTCTGGTAGTCTAAGGTCTCTGAATCAGTGCTCCCACTCCAAAGGCTCGGGTCTTGATCTCTGGTCAGGAACAAAGATTCTGTAGGTGGTTGGTTATGGCATTAAGTGAGATTAAAACAAATATCCAAAAATTAGAAACCAAAGATGAACCCCAGACAAATTGCAGTAACAAAATCAGGCAAATAATAAGTTAAAATAATGGAATATATACATGTACACTCATGAGCAAAGTCAAAACAGTCCAACAAAAATAAAGTACAGTAGATTGACCTGGTGAACAAAGAAAGTTTAGTCGCTCAGTAGTGTCCGACTCTTTGCGACCCCATGGACTGTAGCCTACCAGGCTCCTCTGTCCATGGGATTTTCCAGGCAAGAGTACTGGAGTGAGTTGCCATTCCTTCTCCAGAGGGTCTTCCCAACCCAGGGATCGAACGCAGGTCTCCCACATTGTAGGCAGACACTTTACCATCTGAGCCACCAGGGAAGTCCACAGCAGATTGACTTGGTAAACAAAGGAAATCAAAAATTATATTTACCTGTTAAGAACAAAACTAACTAAAAACAAACTGGAAAACAAAACTAAAGCAAAGTGCCAAGTGGGGAATAAAGCAATGAAAACAAAACTAACAAATATGCTGAGAGGAGAGGAAAGAAAGAAAGAATGGATATGCAAAGTTAAATAGAGGTAAATCAAGATTTATATACATTAAAGATTAACTGCAAGGGGAAAAGAACAGTAGGAAAAGCAAACAAGGAATAAATGTAGAAAAAAATAATAATAGGTTTTAAAAATTAAAATTAAAAAGAGAGAGAGAGAAAAAAAAGGAAAAATCCACAGAACTGTAAAAGCCCAACGTAGAGGCAGAGGTTTATAACAACAATAAAAAATGCGACTGAGGAAAAAAAAAAGGTTCAAAAGCTTAATTGGATTTCCTAGTGCCAACAGAATCAACAACTACAATGAGGGGTTGGGGGGGGGGGGACAAAAAGAAATCCAAAAGATTCTACAGAACAAGTCAAAAAATAAGAATAATAAATGTCTTTCTTGAGTCACTGCTGTCAGAGTCCTTTCCCTCGGTGGGAGTCACAGTCCACCTTACCTCCCTAGGATGTCCTCCAACACAGTGCTGATCTTTGGACCTGCTGTGGGGGCAGCTCATATTCTAATCTGGTCCCACTGAAAACCTGTGTTTTCTTGCCTCCAATGTCCACAGCTATCAGAACTAGTGCGTTTTCTTTTGTGGGAGCTCTCAATGACCTTTTATATATTCCACAGACACAGCGTCTATCTAGTTGATCGTATGAATTTAATCTGCAGCTTGTGCAGATGGTGGGAAGGTTTTGGGTCTTCTTCCTCCACCACACTGCCCCTGGGCTTCACTTGTGGTTTTATTTCCACCTCTGCATGTGGGTCACCCACTGGGGTTTGCTCCTGAGGCTGCATTGGAGGACTTGGGTTTGCCCCTGTGAGGGCCAGGTGTGGAGGTGGTGTAGCTGCTTGGGTCTCAGGGGTTCTGGCAGCACCAGGTACTCAGGGGAGTTGACAGCTAGGGCAGCGGGAAATACAGTGCTCTAGAAGGGTATGGCAACCAGTATTGGCCAATACCCTCCAGTAGTCTTGCCTAGAGAACCCCCGTCCCTGACAGAGAAGATTGGCAGGTCGCAAAGAGTCGGACACGACCAAAGCGACCCTGTGCGCAAACCCACGAGGCTTTTTTTGCCTGTGACAGCTCTGCCCCACTGAGAGTTGAGCGTGAAGGTGGTGCAGCTGCTTGGCGTGCAGGGACTCTGTCGGTGCCAAGTGTGCAGGGACATGGACTGCTTCCACCACAGGAGTCGTGGCCCTGTCAGAGTCTTTTTTTGAACCTCTTGTAGCTGGCGATCAGGAGGCCTCTTTAGCCAGTCTTTCTCCATAGCTCTGCCTGTTCAGGCCTTTAGAGGGATCTCTGGCCTGGGGTCCTTCTCTGTTGTTCAGTGCATCAGGCACATGGAGCAGCCCCCTGGCTGGGGTCCTACTCTGTAGATCGGCGCATCAGGCACTTATAGGGGCACCTAGATGGGGTCCTATTCTGTAGTTCAGTGTGTCAGGCATTTGGTGGGCCAGCCTCTCTACTGTTCAGCTGCCGATGCTGGTGTGTGGAGAGAGAGAGGCTATGGTGATGTCTCCACACCCTACACGTGACTCAGCAGTATCGCCTTGCTTCCATGGCTGCCTGACTTTCCTCCACAGGCATTTTCCACCGCAGTCTCCTCCCTCACATCCCCTCGATCCATCTCTTTGCAGTCAACAGCAGCCCTCGCACTTGGATTGCTCCACAATCCTCAAACTCCAGCTCCCAGCCACTGCCCCTTCCAGGAGACCCGCGTTCCTGCCCAGCATACGTATGGCTGAGGCAAGGACTGCCTGATTCTCATTCCATTCAGGCTGCCACAGATCACCTGTTTCACTCTCAGCCTTAAATGTTTCTCCTCTGACTCAGACAATTGCCCCAATGTGGGGATCAGACCCCTGCTTCAGTTCCTCCACCCGCTGAAGGCAGGTCCAGTCCCACTAACACTCCTGTTTTTCCCCCCTAGTTCCTTTGTCCTCCCGAGTTTTGCGTGCTTCTATATATTCTTTCCCACGGTCCACTCTCAGCTGGTGTTCTGCAAGCACTTGTATGTGTGAAGGTATATTCCTGATGTACCCATGGAGAGAAATATACTCCGTGTCCACCTACTCCTCTGCCATCTTGTTCTCTTATCCAATTCTGTGATTCTTAATGAACAGATGTGAGGAATCAGTGAGGAGGTCACTGGGAAGGAAGGGGATTGACCTGGACGAGACCCTCAGTGCCATCCCCGGTGCCATCTTTGACTGCCCAACCCCTCCAGATGCGCTGACTCTGCTCTCTGAGACGCTGCCCTTCCTCAGCCTCCCTTCAGGACTGGACTGTTTTCTCCCTTTGCAGTGTAATTGCAGAGATAAAATGGCGTGTGACTAATTGCTGGGTAGGCCACAAACAGAGCCACCTCACATGTAATTTCAGATTGGCAGAGACTGCAAATTATTCAACGTGATAACCAAAAAGATTATAGCAACGTGTGGAAGTGGAGAGAACATTTGTGAGAAACAAAAGGCTGGCTGTGAAGGCAGGGTAGTCACAAACAACCTTCTATAAAAGTGAAGAACGTACTCTGGCCCAAAATTCAAGGGGGCAGCTGATGCTCAGATCTGGGAGACAGGCCTGAGGGCTCCACTCCCCAGGAGCCTTCGTTCCTGTAAGAATAATAAACTGTTATGGAAAGTTAATTCTTAGTTACCCATGAAAGTTCACAAACAGTACCAAACCATATGCACCCTGTTGCTGAAAATAACCCAGCTGGAAGCTCTGCACCTCAAGCCCAAGCCTCCTCTGACTGCCCTGTTTCCATCAATGGTCCTCTGTTTTCTGCATTGCTCTAAAGTCTTCTTTCTCTCTTCTCTCTTCCTCTAAGTTCTCATCCCATCATGGCCGTATTTTGGTGAACGCCTTGCCATTGTTCTTCCCATTCCTGTTGCTTTCATCCACCCGTGAACCATCATGGCAACTTCTGGGCTCCAACTTCCCGGATCTGGGCCTTTCTGCACATCACCTCCTTTTCTGGGTTTCTCAGGGAAAGCTCTGATCAGAGCACTTTTCTACTCAAAACCTCCCATGGCTCCACCTATCTGTCAAATGAAGCCACCACCACGACCATCACCATCACCACCACCACCACCACGACCACAACCACCACCACCACCACCGAGCTCCCAGCCAGGGACCCTTGGCTCCGCCCACCTTTCAGGCTAAATTGCTGCCACTTCCTTCCCCCTGCCCCTCACCCCGCCCCGCTCTCCCCAGACAGCCTAGAAGCTGTCTCTGAGACATAATCTCTCCTCTAGGAACCAGCTTGGCTGTTCTCCCACTTCGATGGCCTTCATCATGAACTCTGTGGGCCAGACCTGGATGACTCCTTCAAGATATCTGAATATGCTTGAGCTGCAAACTCAGGACGCAGGTCCGGGGGCAGTGGGAGGGCTATGCTGTGAGAAGCCTGCTCCTGCCTCCTGGGACTCCCTCGCCTGGGCTACCAACCACCTATGGCACAGCCTCCTCCCGACCACAGCCTTGCTTGGCCTTGGCCTGCTGGCAGAGGCAGTCAGCCTGTTGGCATGTGGTGGAGAAGGGGTTGGCAGAGTGGTCATAGGAGGTAAGAATCTCTTTAGAAGCCTCTCTGGCTCTTCTTTATCTGCCACATCCTTCAGGGCTGTCCCCTGAGTTCCCGTGTCCCTTTAAGGCCATTAGAGTCAAAGCCACAGTATTCTGATGGGATTCAAGTCACGTTTTTCCCCCTCAAAACAAGCCACAACCAGCAAGGTACAGGAAACCACAGACTTCATCCCCATTGAACTCCTGCCCTATCTGTCCAAGATGGAGAGATCACCCCCAACACATCCTCAGTGGCAACTCAAACCCTCACCACCGCCACTTCCCGCACCTCCAGGATGGGCTGCCTTGGCCGCTCCCCACCGCTTCTGCCCATCTGCTGGGATGGCACGGTGCCCGCTCACAAGTTGGTTGGAGCCTATGGAGGTGCCAGGCAACAATGTGTTTTGATGGGCAGCCTGCAGAAGGTGGCAATTGCCATCTCTGGTGAGTGAAGGCCATACGTGGTGCCAGCCCTGGCATGCCAGGTCTGTACACTTGTTCACACCTGTTGACTCTCCAGTGCCAAGAAAAGCATACTTGAGCGAGGGACAAGGGTAGAGGGGAGAAGACATTCTCAGAGCACCAGCATCTTCGGGTATCCTTGTGGGTACAGACAGAACCTAAAGAGACGTGGACAGGCAGACCCAGGGCCACCTCTGTGTCAGCACTGGAATGGTTTTGTCTGGCCCTGGAATGTGTCCTCAAACACAATCTGTGCTAAGGAAAAGGTACCCAGTGGGGAGACCGCAGCACAGACACAATTCAGCACAGAGACAGGCCTGACCTCCGAGCCAGACTGGAGAGCCAGAGAGACGGGCAGGCTGAGTTTAGGAAAGCTCTTTCCACCAACAGCTTAAAATACTTAGAACCTTGGTAAGGTATGTCCAGTGCAGCTGGGGCCTCCAACTCCTCACCACCACCTGCCCCAGAGAACCGCTGTCTTCCAGCTGGGACCTGAGTCCAGCTCCTGAGTCAGATAGAGCTCGCTTTACAACTCCACACCACTAACTGACCGAGTGATCTTCAGCAAGTTACTGACTTTACCTGAACCTCAGGCTTCTCATCTCGAAAATGTGGGTAACCACACCTATCTCTTTGGATTAACACAAAATAAGACAGGACAACATAAGGGGCCAAATACGCTGTCTAAAACACACAGTAGTAATTGCTCATCAAACTGAGTTTCCTTTTGTGCCCTGCTGTTTCTTGCCTTCTCTCATTCTCTATCCCAAATAGAAGAGGTGTTCCAGGAACCAAATGATATTACAGATGTCAGTCTGGGAATAAGTCATTGAGACTAGGTAGCAGAAGAGATTGCAAGATAAACACAGTGGGAGAGAAAAGGGAAGAGAAAGATGGGAATGGGCAGGAAGTACACTGGGGTTCCCTTTCTGAAAGGCCCCTTCTCCGCTTCTCCCATGTCAGTGCTTCAGCCCAGAGACAGCCCTTGTTCTCTCCCAGTGGGAGAGAAAAGGGAAGAGAAAGATGGGAATGGGCAGGAAGTACACTGGGGTTCCCTTTCTGAAAGGCCCCTTCTCTCTCCGCACTACCATGTCAGTGCTTCAGCCCAGAGACAGCCCTTGTTCTGTACTCCGTCCCCACCTCAACTCACCAAGACTGTCCAGCCATCTGCTTTGCTGTTGCCGTTTGTTCACTAAGCTATGTCTTTGCAACCCCAGGGACTGCAGCACACCAGGCTTCCCTGTCCTTCACTATCTCCCAGAGTTTGCTCTGACTCATGTCCATTGAGTTGGTGATGCCATCCAACCTTCTGATCCTCTGTTGTCCCCTTCTCCTCTTGCCCCCAATCTTTCCCAGCATGAGGGTCTTTTCCAATGAGTCAGCTCTTCACATCAGTGGCCACTGTACTGGAGCTTCAGCTTCAGCATCAGTCCTTCCAATGAATATTCAGGGTTGATTTCCTTTAGGATTGACTGGTTTGATTTCCTTGCTGTCCAAGGGACTCTCAAGAGTCTTCTTCAGCACCACAATTCAAAAGCATCACTCAAATCAGGGAAGAAAGTACATAGTGAATTTACATCACCTAGAAACCTTATCTATGTACAGAAGATGTTCTTATACCAAGCCCTTGACCTCTTTGCTTGCCTGCTGTGTGTCGACGGCCATGCTAAGAGTGGGGAGGGTAACAGGGGTGTGAGTCCTGCCCTTCAGGCTCTCAGTACATGAGGCAGAAATGAGCTCCAATAACCCTTAAACAAGCCAGAATGGGCAGACCCACCAACTAAGATGTAAGCAAACAGCTCCAGGGAAATATGGCTTTAGTTTGTCTCTACACTCCATGTTTGGCTGGTGCTCATGTGCCAGCCTTGCCCGTCAGGCCTGCCTTCTGCCACCAGGTCCCTGAGAGTAGGACCCAAGTGCACTGCAGCCTGGGGCATCACAGAAGGTCTTACTGACCCAGAGAGCCTTACTTGCATTAGAAACCCTGAGAAGCCATGAGAAGTACATTTGAGCAGCTGGTATGACCCTGCTGGTTTCATGGCAATACTGTAACGGTGGTCCATTGGACTTTAAGGCTGAGTGGCATACTTGGGCTGAGATCTGGATGCTAGAACATCGTGAGTAGGAATAAGACCTCGAGTCCATAGCTGAGAGCCTGAAAGACAACTCAGACCTGCCAGAGATCCCGGTGGGATGTCCCCAAGGAACTGTCCTCGGTGCTGATAACAGAAGTGAAGAAGGAAAGAAAGATAGAAAACTATTAGAAGAAAACGCACAGGTAAAGCTCCACTTGCTTCCCAAGGCAGGGGAGTTAGGTGAAGAGGAGAGATGGGACATGCCAGGGATGAAAACAGAGGCATGAATCTTGGAAGTGGAAGAACACTTTTGGAGGGGCAGTTCCTGGATGCCTGAGGACTGTCAAAGGATAGGAACGCCTAAAGCTTCAAGGAGGACAATAGGTCCAAGACAGATACAGGGTGCTTGAAGAGAGCAGATGGGCTGGATCACCCAATCCCTAGAAGAATCTAGCTTTAAGATCTGCAGGACAGTCAGAGCAGGACTGACCCGCCAGAAGGAAATCAGGTTCACTTACAAAATGTATAATACATTCCTCCTGTGAGTCTCTTTCCAGGGATCAGTGGTGAGCTAACGCACAGTTCCCACCCTCACAGAGCTTCAAGGAACCCTGGAGTCAAGAAGCCTGCATTCAGAGCGTAGTGACTCCACCCAGGAGCTAGGTGAACGTGAGCAAGTTATGGAAGCTCAGTTTCCCCAGCTGTAAAATGGGAATAAAAAGTAATACATAATTCAAAAGGCTGTTGGGAGAATTAGATCAGGTGGTATGGGGAAAAACACAGGGGAACACCCAGAACCCACACTCAGAGCATCTTAGATGCTGTTACTGTTGTTGTCATTGTTATCCTTACCATGGTCTTCATTATTACTATTAGTTTCAAAGTTCAGCTGTGGAGAGAGAGAGGTTAATGAAATATAAGCACAGAAAATGTCATTTCTGACCGAAAAACAGTAAGTGATAAGCTCCCTAAGCAAAGGTTGCCTATGGTGATTTGAGAGTGAAAATTTGGTCGGGGGGGGGGGGTCTGAGGAAACAGCCTTGAAGCTGAGCACTGAGAGCTATGGGGGTGTTAGCAGTGGCACAGGGGGTCGTCAGATGTGAGTGGGTGGGTGAGACAAGGCAGGGAAGACAGCTGTTTCAAGTCCCCGAGACAAGTCCAAAGTCACGGCAAGGAGCTGATCCCCACAGGACTGTCCGTGTTCCCAAAGAGGATAAGATGGAAACAGAGGGCCCTAGGAGGCAAGAAAAGGCTGACCTATGCTCCCTACTGTGTGGGTGTGAGGCTGAGAAATGATCAGGAGGATCAGTTTCTCTGCCCACAAACAGCAGGCTGATGGCTACCGGAGATACCCAGTACTTCACTGCCATGATCTGGAGTCCATAAGCCCCCCTTTTGCCAGCAGGGCCCAGGTACGCTGCCAGTCCTGGGGAAAAATAGAACTGTCCACGTCCCTCCCCATTCCTCATCATCACCCAGGAGGCACAGGCAATGTCCTGCCCTGGCCGGTCAGCGCCACGTTGTTCTCACCTCTGTCTGACAGGGTCACTTGGCTCTCATCAGCCAGGCCGCCACTTCCCTGAAGCAACAGCCAACTCCAGCACCAGCCCAGTCTCTGACTCACACTAACCTCCCTTCTGAGAAAAGAAAAACAAGTGTTGAAGTAATAACACCAGAGGCTTTCCTCCTGAGCTCCACCTGAGTTCATACCTCTGTCCAGTGGGGAAAATCTGGGCTTAGGCATTTCACAGACCAATGGATAAATCTCATCTCTACCATTTACTGTGAAGCAGCCTCAATATCCTCATCTGTAAAATGGGGCTAATATCATCCATGCACAACTATCCCTGGAGGATAAAGGAACTGATTGGTGTAAGTCATTTTTTGCAGTGCGTACCCCTGCACACTCCATGAATGGTGAACAGCATGGCTATTACTATAAAACTGATTTACATGGGGAAGAAGAATCAATCATTTAGGGAAGATAGTGCTAAAAACCCCCACTTTGAATCTCTCATAGTCACCACTCAGCAAATTTGTTCCTAAATGGCCAGATGTGTGGCCTTGGGCATGTTATTTAGCCATTTTCTGCCTTATTTTTTGCACTTGCAAAACATACACAATAATAAATCCCACCTTGTGGGGTTGTTATGAGGATTAAATAGATTAATATGCATAAAATGCCTGGTGCCCAGTAAATATTTGCTATGATAATGATGATGATTATTTCAGATTGTTATAAGTAGGTCAATCAAGCTACTATGGGGCATAGTGAAAACAGAGAGTCCAATTAGGACGATATTGTGATGAATCAGGCAAGAGGTATTGTCTTCGATCAGCAGAACAACAGGGTTGGAGAGAAGTGCTTGAATTCTAGGCATATTTTGAAGGTAGATTGACAATTATTTGCTGAAATATCAGTTGTAGGTATGGGAGAGGATGAGAGGAGTTAAGGAGCCCCAAAGTGTAAGGCTCAGCAGTGTCAAAGATGGAGTTGCCATTTACTGACCAAGAGTAAAGCAGGTATGGGAAGAAATCAGGAGTCCCTGATTCCAAGGTAGTCAGTCATCCAACTACAGATCTCAACAAGGCAGTCTGGATATCAGAGTAAGATATCAGCTGGGGATATAAAAAGTCAGTAGACTTAGATGAAATTATTAGGAACTAGGGATGGATAAAGAGAAAAGGTCCAAAGATTGACCCCTAGGGTTGTCCCACCTTTAGAGGTCAGAAAGTGAAAAAAAAAAAAACATCAAAACAACCAAAAGTCTGGGCTTGGGAATTTCAAAATCAAAAATCAATTTTATCTCTACCACTTACTGTGGAGCAGCCAGGATGGCAGGAGAATAGAGAGAAAATACCTCAGCAGATGAATGAATAAAGAAGATGTGATACACATACACATCACATACACATATACACCACAAAGGTATACGACTCAGTCATAAAAAAGAATGAAATAATGCCATGTACAGCAACATCGTGGACCTTGAGATTATCGCATTAAGGAAGGAACAAGAGAAAGGTAGAGAAGGGACATTCAGAGAAGGAGGAAAGGAAGAAAGAAAAAGAAAGAGGAAGAGTCCTTCTGTTTCCCTCTCCTTTCCATGTGAAAGTGTTAGTTGCTCAGTCGTGTCCAACTCTTTGCAACCCCATGGATAATAGCCTGCCAGGCTCCTCTGCCAAGGGATTCTCTAGGCAAGAATACTGGAGTGGCAGCCATACCCTTCTCCAGAGGATCTTCCCAACCCAGGGACTGAACCCAGGTCTCCCGCATTCCAGGCAGATTCTTTACCATCTAGCTACAGGGAAGACACTCTGTTCACCATATATCCCTCCAAGAGTCTCTGAGCACGAGCCTTAAGGAGTGAGAAAGAAGGGCACCCAGGTGTGAGGGGGCACATGACAAGGAGACCAGCAGAACTGCCCCAGTTTGGACACAGAGCAGTAAGAAACCCAAGAGTAACAGCTCCCATCATTAGGTGCAGGCTCTTGGGTTGGAGCCTTTCACATACATTAGCTCAAGATTAAGGATCTCAGTCCCTAATTCTGCATTTAAAAAGCAGAAGCCCTGTGACCTCCCAGAACTGTAACTTCTCTCATCATCTCAGTGTTCTCAGCTGGCTCATGGGGGAAGCTTCCTAGCTCGGAGGGCTTTCAGAGGATCAAATGAGAGCCTACATAAATATAAGTATTATTCATGCTATAATTGATATGATTATTGTCACTCCAGCTACTGAGTCTGAACAGAAAACGCTTACGAGCATGAAGTGTAGTAATCCTGGTATCCAGTGGTTACTATGTGGTCGCTCTTTAGATCTGTTGAAAAAACGGTGACTGTGGAAATCATTTTAGTTCCATTCACAGATTTTTAAATAACTGACTGTATGCAGGGGAGAGGATTTGGCTGTGGGGAGGGGTGGTCGCTGGTACCACGCAGCTGCTATGGCTGTGAAAATTTAACCTCAAGCAGCCTAAACATTCATTTTACAATGTACACTGCTGATTACTTAATTATGTCTAAAATATAAGTCAGACACACTCCGAACCCCAGGGAGTAAATTACACAGATCTATGAAGCAACATCTATGCACTCATTCTGGTCTCACATTTCTGAATTATCTTTTTCCCCCCAGTGAATCTGAAAAATCTCTTCCTTTTCTGAAAAACATATGGCTATTGCAAACAAATGATCATTTTCTCAGTATTATGAGCTCAGAGGAGGCGAGCCCATCTTCAACCTAACATTTCGGACTCTTACCAACAGGTTCTTATCTTTATGTATATTTGAACTAGGAGATCTACATATGCTTGATCTCAGCATGAACCTCCCTATGACCTGATTTTGTTACCATGGTCACCAATTAGATGAGTCCTGTTGACTGCAGAACAACAGTCAAAGGATTTCTATTAAGTTCCAGGGTGGAATAACAGTCATATTCTGTGAACACACTTTATAGATTATTTTTCCCATTTGCTTGCCCCAAGGTCTGCCTCCCTCTATCTGCTGAGAATGCAGTTGTTATATAAAATACAAAGAAAATGCTTCCTGGGGGCAGTAATTAAATTTTCCTATAAAATAAATGGATCAGCTGGACTCCTATTTCCCTCTTCTCCCTCCAGGATATAGCAAGGTACATCTACTCAGGACTCACCTACAATCATCTTTTGCTAAAAAACTTTACTCCCACACCATGGCCTCACATGGGTACATGTATGTGAAAACATACTATATCCTTTACTGATATTAGCTACCTTATATATGAAAATACTTAAGGGTAATTTTGAAAGATTTAGCTGGGTGAGGCTTTTCATGTAAACACTCCAGCCAGTGGGTGTGGTCAGTGATTCAATGATCTCATGAAAACCATGCCTGATGATTTATAAATGTTGACATGAACAGGTAACATGTATGTACTGAATGTTTTATGACTACATAAGCTCCCAGTTTGTTGCGGTCCACACAGTCAAAGGCTTTGGCATAGTCAATAAAGCAGACATAGATGTTTTTCTGCAACTCTCTTGCTTTTTTGATGATCCAACGGATATTGGCTATTTGATCTCTGGTTCCTCTGCCTTTTCTAAAACCAGCTTGAACATTAAGTTTGTGGTTCACGTATTGTTGAAGCCTGGCTTGGAGAATTTTGAGCATTACTTTACTAGCATGTGAGATGAGTGCCATTGTGTGGTAGTTTGAGCATTCTTTGGCATTGCCTTTCTTTGGGATTGCAATGAAAACTGACCTTTTCCAGTCCTGTGGCCACTGCTGAGTTTTCCAAATTTGGTGGCATATTGAGTGCAGCACTTTCACAGCATCATCTTTCAGGATTTGAAATGGCTCAACTGGAATTCCATCACCTTCACTAGCTTTGTTTGTAGTGATGCTTTCTAAGGCCCACTTGACTTCACATTCCAGGCTGTCTGACTCTAGGTGAGTGATCACACCATCGTGATTATCTGGGTCATAAAGATCTTTTTTATACAGTTCTTCTATATATTCTCACCATCTTTTCTAAATATCTTCTGCTTCTGTTAGGTCCACACCATTTCTGTCCTTTATTGTGCCCATCTTTGCATGAAATGTTCCCTTGGAATCTCTAATTTTCTTAAGAGATCTCTAGTCTTTCCCATTCTATTCTTTTTCCTCTATTTCTTCACATTGATCACTGAAGAAGGCTTTCTTATTTCTCCTTGCTATTCTTGGGAACTCTGCATTCAAATGGGTATATCTTTCCTTTTCTCCTTTGCCTTTCACTTCTCTTCTATTCACAGCTATTTGTAAGGCCTCCTCAGACAACCATTTTGCTTTTTTGCATTTCTTTTCCTTGGGGGTGGTCTTGATCCCTGCCTCCTGTACAATGTCACAAACCTCCATCCATAGTTCATCAGGCAGTCTGTCAGATCTAATCTCTTGAATCTACTTGTCACTTCCAGTGTATAATCATAAGGGATTTTATTTAGGTCATACCTGAGTGGTCTAGTGGTTTTCCCTACTTTCTTCAATTTAAGTCTGAATTTGGCAATAAGGAGTTCATGATCTGAGCCACAGTCAGCTCCCGGTCTTGTTTTTGTTGACTGTATTGAGCTTCTCCATCTTGACTGCAAAGAATATATACTGATTTCAGTATTGACCATCTGGTGATGTCCATGTGTAGAGTCTTCTCTTGTGTTGTTGGAAGAGGGTGTTTGCTATCACCAGTGCATTCTCTTGGGAAAACTCTATTATACTTTGCCCTGCTTCATTCTGTACTCCAAGGCTAAATTTGCCTGTTACTCCAGGTGTTTCTTGACTTCCTACTTTTGCATTCCAGTCCCCTATAATGAAAAGGACATCTTTTGGGGGGTGTTAGTTCTAGAAAGTCATATAGGTCTTCACAGAACCATTCAACTTCAGCTTCCTCAGCATTATTGGTAGGAGCATAGACTTGGATTACTGTGATATTTAATTGTTTGCCTTGGAAATGAACAGAGATCATTCAGTTGTTTTTGAGATTGCATCCAAGTACTGCATTTTGGACTCTTCTGTTAACTACAAAAAAGCAAGAGAGCTCCAGAAAAACGTCTACTTCTGCTTTATTGACTATGCCAAAGCCTTTGACTATGTGGATCACAATAAACTCTGGAAAATCCTTAAAGAGATGGGAATACCAGACCACCTGACCTGCCTCTTGAGAAATCTGTATGCAGGTCAGGAAGCAACAGTTAGAACTGGACATGGAACAAGACTGGTTCCAAATATGGAAAGGAGTATGTCAAGGCTGTATATTGTCACCCTGCTTATTTGCTTCTATGCAGAGTATGTCATGAAAAATGCCGGACTAGATGAAGCACAAGCTGGAATCAAGATTGCCGGGAGGAATATTAATAGCCTCAGATATGCAGATGACATCACTCTCATGGCAGAAAGCAAAGAAGAACTAAAGAGCCTTTTTATGAAAGTGAAAGAGGAGAGTGAAAAAGTTGGCTTAAAGCTCAATATTCAGAAAACTAAGATCATGGCAGCCGGTCCCATCATTTCATGCAAATAAATGGGGGAACAATGGAAACAGGGGCAGACTTTATTTTGGGGGGCTCCAAAATCACTGCAAATGGTGATTGCAGCCATGAAATTATAAGATGCTTTCTCCTTGATAGAAAAATGATGACCAACCTAGACAGCATATTAAAAAGCAGGGACATTACTTTGTCAACAAAAGTCCATCTAGTCAAAGCTATGGTTTTTCCAGTAGTCATGTAAGCATTTGAGAGTTGGACTATAAAGAAAGCTGAGCACCAAAGAATTGATGCTTTTGAACTGTGGTGTTGGAGAAGACTCTTGAGAGTCCCTTGGACTGCAAGGAGATCCAACCAGCCCATCCTAAAGGAGATCAGTCCTGGGTGTTCACTGGAAGGACTGATGCTGAAGCTGAAACTCCAATTCTGTGGCCACCTGATGCGAAGAACTGACTCACTGGAAAAGACCCTGATGCTAGGAGGGATTGAGGGCAGGCAGAGAAGGGGATGACAGAGGATGAGATGGTTAGATGGCCTCACTGACACAATAGACATGAGTTTGAGTAAACTCTGGGAGTTGGCGATGGACAGGGAGGCCTGGTGTGCTGCGGTTCATGGGGTTGCAAAGAGTTGGACACGACTGAGCAACTGAACTGAAATGAACTGAGTTCCCAGTGGCTACCGTAGCCAATTAGCACAAACTCAGTGACTTAAAACAACCGGCATTAATCCCCCTCAGGCTGGAGGGCAAAGTCTGAAGTCAAGATGTCCATCGGGCAGTTCTTCCTCCAGAGGTTCCAGCGGAGAGCACTTTCTTTCTCTTCCAGCTCCTGGTGGCTTCAGCCGTTCCTTGGCTCACAGCTGCTGGCTTCAATCCCTGCCTCCATCTTCACATGGTCTTTTGCTGTGTCTCTGTCCTTTCTTCTTCCTTCTCTGAGGAAGATACTTGTCACTAAATTTAGAGCACACTATCAATCCAAAGAAATGACACCTTCAAACTGTGATCTTGGAAGAGACTCTCC
This sequence comes from Capricornis sumatraensis, assembly GCF_032405125.1. Lineage (NCBI taxonomy): Eukaryota > Metazoa > Chordata > Mammalia > Artiodactyla > Bovidae > Capricornis > Capricornis sumatraensis. Next base: position 77,334,098 of record NC_091082.1, read on the forward strand.
AGAGTTCCTTGGATTGCAAGGAGATCAAACCAGTCGATCCTAAAGGAAATCAGTCCTGAATATTCATTGGAAGGACTGATATTGAAGCTGAGGCTCCAATACTTTGACCACCTCATGCGAAGAGCCTGATGAATAATACCTGATGAATAACACTGAAAAATACCCTGACGATGAGAAAGATCGAAGGCAGGAGAAAAAGGAGATGACAGAGAATGAGATGATTGGATGGCATCACCAACGCAATGGACAGGAGTTTGGGCAAACTCCGGGAGATGGTGAAGGACAGGGAAGCCTAGGGTGCTACAATTCATGGGGCTGTAAAGAGTGGAATACAACTTAGCGACTGAACAACAAGATAATCCAGGATGGCCTCATCTTGAGAGCCTTCATTACATCTGAGAAGACTCTTTCTAAACCGGGTCATATTCCCAGGCCCGGGAAGTTAAGGTGTGGCTCTTTCAGAGGGGCTGCCATTCAGTCCATTGTAATAACAGCATGCTTTTCCAAAGGATTTATAAAATTAAGCTTAGGATTTTTATATGTGCACATACCAATTTTGAACTTCATACAATGCCAAAAACTATTTACAGGAAAACACACCTCCCTCGGCATTTTTAAATTAATCAAAAGTGAAAACCTTGATTTTAAATTGGCAAACCAGGTGTACAAATCTGAGAAGTTATAAAAAATACGAATCAAATACCTTAAGGTGTCTCAGAATGGCTCTAAGATGAAAGTAAACTCCAAACATGACAGGCATTCTGAAGATAGTGAAGAAACAGAAGAATGAATGAAACGGAGAAGACCACGGAAACAGCTCAGAACTACTCAGAGAGATGAGAATTAATAAAATGGGTGAAAACAGTCAAGCCATAAGCAACATGGAAGACATGGCAATATATCTGAGCCCCTGAGTGCCTGATAACAGGAGCAAGAGCCACTGTGGGATGTATTTTGCTGATGGCTGTTGGCACGGCGGGACTAGTGTATGTTATACGGATAAGGCTACTCATCGGTACTACTTTGTGTCATTGTGCCACTTCGCCATGCACTCTGTACAGTATTATTGTGTTCTTGGGCTTCCCTTGTGGCTCAACTGGTAAAGAATCTGCCTGCAATGTGGGAGACCTGGGTTCGATCCCTGGGTTGGGAAGATCCCCTGGAGAAGGGAAATGTTACCCACTCCAGTATTCTGGCCTGAAGAATTCCACGCACTATGTAGTCTATGGGGTTGCAAAGAGTTAGACACGACTGAGCGACTTGCACTACACTACTGTGTTCTTATGACGGTGGCTTTTGATCATGGAGATTCACGTTTCAAATGCTGTGCATACAGAGTTTGGGTTGGAAAGTCTGGAGGGTTTTTTGTTTTGGTTTTTAGCTCCTGCTAGGTGGGCCTTAGAAAGCATCACTATGAACAAAGCTAGTGGAGGTGATGGATTTCCAGTTGAGCTCTTTCAAATCCTGAAAGATGATGCTGTGAAAGTGCTGCACTCAATATGCCACCAAATTTGGGAAACTCAGCAGTGGCCACAGGACTGGAAAAGATCAGTTTTCATTCCAATCCCAAAGAAAGGCAATGTCAAAGAATGCTCAAACTACCACACAATTGCACTCATCTTACACGCTAGTAAAGGAATGCTCAAAATTTTCCAAGCCAGGCTTCAGGAATACATGAACCGTGAACTTCCAGATGTTCAAGCTGGTTTTAGAAAAGACAGAGGAACCAGAGATCAAGTTGCCAAGATCCACTGGATCATTGAAAAATCAAGAGAGTTGCAGAAAAACATCTATGCCTGCTTTATTGACTATGCCAAAGCCTTTGACTGTGTGGATCACAATAAACTGTGGAAAATTCTGAAAGAGATGGGAATACCAGACCACCTGACCTGCCTCTTGAGAAACCTATATGCAGGTCAGGAAGCAACAGTTAGAACTGGACATGGAACAACAGACTGGTTCCAAATAGGGAAAGGAGTATATTAAGGCTGTATATTGTCACCCTGCTTATTTAACTTCCATGCAGAGTACATCATGAGAAATGCTGGGCTGGAAGAAGCACAAGCTGGAATCAAGATTGCCAGGAGAAATATCAATAACCTCAGATATGCAGATAATACCACCCTTATGGCAGAAAGTGAAGAACAACTAAAGAGCCTCTTGATGAAAGTGAAAGAGGAGAGTGAAAAAGTTGGCTTAAAGCTCAACATTCAGAAAATGAAGATCATGGCATCTGGTCCCATCACTTCTTGGCAAATAGATTGGGAAACAGTGGATACAGTGTCAGATTTTATTTGTGGGAGCTCCAAAATCACTGCAGATGGTGATTGCAGCCATGAAATTAAAAGACGCTTACTCCTTGGAAGGAAAGTTATGACCAACCTTGATAGCATATTCAAAAGCAGAGACATTACTTTGCCAACAAAGGTCCATCTAGTCAAAGCTATGGTTGTTCCAGTGGTCATGTATGGATGTGAGAGTTGGACTGTCAAGAAAGCTGAGCGCCGAAGAATTGATGCTTTTGAACTGTGGTGTTGGAGAAGACTCTTGAGAGTCCCTTGGACTGCAAGGAGGTCCAACCAGTCCATTCTAAAGATCAGCCCTGGGTGTTCTTTGGAAGGAATGATGCTAAAGCTGAAACTCCAGTACTTTGGCCACCTCATGCGAAGAGTTGACTCACTGGAAAAGACTCTGATGCTGGGAGGGATTGGGGGCAGGAGGAAAAGGGGACAACAGAGAATGAGATGGCTGGATGGTATCACTGACTCAATGGACGTGAGTTTGAATGAACTCCGGGAGTAGGTGATGAACAGGGAGGCCTGGCGTGCTGCAATTCATGGGGTCACAAAGAGTCGGATACGACTGAGCGACTGAACTGAAAGCAACACAGGAAGAAACGAGTTCCGACTGGGGAGAGGAATGGAGGAGAGGCAATATAAGGGTAAGGGATTAAGAGGCACAAACTTTCACTATGTATAAAATAAATAAAATACAAGGATATATTGTATAGCACAGGAAATTATAACCAGTATTTTAGAATAATTTTAAATGGAATATAATCATTAAAATACTAAATCACAATGCAAATTAAAAAAAAAATTTTTTTTAATTTTTAAAAGATGTAAAAGAAATACTGAACCATTATCTACTTATGGCTGATTCACACTGAGGTATGGCAAAAACAAACACATTATAAAGCAATTATCCTCCAATTAAAACTAAATTTAAAAACATAAAAAATACTGAATCACTATGTTTTACACTGCAACTATACTTTAATTAAGAAAAAGAATGGGGTGAAGATTAAAATTTGAACCCTCCAAACATTGTTATTGAAAACTTGTCTTCAGTACGTTCAGTTCAGTTACTCAGTCATGTCCGACTCTCTGCAACCCCTTGGAAACTTGTCTTATGTGTTGCCACCCCAACACCTTAAGAAAAGGTATTAGGTCCTCTGTCTCTTTAACTGCCCTGACATGAAGTCTACTGACCACCTGGGGTACTGCTCAATCTCCCTACTGCTGTTGCAACACATTTCCATAAATGTGACGGGTGAACACAAGACAAACACATCACCTTACAACTTCAGTGTCCGAAGTTGGAAATGTGTCTCCCTGGGCCAAGGTAAAGGGTCAGCGGGACTGTGTCCCTTTCAGTGGGTTCTATAAAAAGAATCCTTCCCCTTGTCTTCCCCAGCCTCTGGAGCCTGCCCGCAGTCCATGGCTCACGGCTCTCCTCCTCCATCTTCAAGCCAGTGCAAAGGTCTTCTCACACAGCAGCACTCTAACCTCCTCTTCTGCCTCCCTCTTCCACACTGAAGGACCTCTGTGATTACATTAGGTCCATCTGGATGAGACAGGCTGATCTCCCCATCTCAAGGGCCTTAATCACTTCTGCAAATTCCCTTTTGCCATGTAAAGTAACGCATTCCCAGGTTCCAGGAATTCAGATACAGTCATCTTTGGGAGGGACTATTATGCTATCTACTACAGGAACAGAACAAATCAAGAATCACAGCAGGCTAACTAACTCCTTGAAGTCTGCACACAAGCCACCCCTCCAGGTTTGGGTACATTTCCTCTAATCCCCAAGGTTTTCAGTTAATTCCTACATCACTAGAAGTAGTTGGCAGTGGGAGGCGGTGGCAATTAGACGTGTGTGGCTAATGGTCAGGTCATCAGCAACTGTTTACAGCTTCCAAGTACAAAACCATCCTTTTCCAAATGATTGCCCTCAAAATGCCACCCTAGATAGGAAATGAAGTACAGGTATGCTTCATTATAAATAAACACCATATAAGGAAGCCTGACTTTACATAGACATTTGCCTCACCCTGCGGGAACTTCCAGCAGTTTGTACCACTTAAATGTCTACTAATGGGCTAAAGCAGTTACTAATAGTCTAATAAGCTAGCCATTAACAGTTTCTTAAGCAGCAGGCTGCTGGAGTTGTGTGACTTAGCTACAGCCACTGAGAATGAGCTGTCTTGTCAGTTTATAAAAAACCCTAAACTGGGACTAGAATTATTTCCCTAAAGGTTGACTTACTTGGCTCCAAATATGGAGGCAGCAATTGTTCAAGTGACGTAGGTATTTCTCCCTTTATATAAAGTCATTCACTCTCAAGTTCCTTGCCAGGTTCTTCCCCTGGGCATTGAAATGTTGGTTTATAGACCATGAATTACTTCCAGAGACATTAAGGAATAGAGATTTTTTTAATGGAGCCTTAAGACATAACTTTAAAAATCAATCAGAAATGAAGATAGAGCCTGATTTCCATTGTAGTATGAATGTCCCAAGCATAATCAGCTAAGAGTGCAAATGAATTAGGGTCACATAAAAAGCTGATTATCCCTACAGGCCCTCCTATTCATTCACTCATTCAATAAAGACTTATTGAGCACATAATGGGCAGCGATCTAGGTACAGGAGAATATTAGAAAATAAATGGGTGAGATTCTGTTCTCTTATAGAGTTTACATTCTGTAAGTAGAAAGACTAAAAGTCAACAAAAAAATCAACCAAGTTATAAAATATACTAGAAGGTGCCAAGTGCATGGGAAAAGATAGAGCAAGAAAAGGGGAATAAGGAGTTCTGGGCAAGAGGAAAAGTAGCGAAGGGACACCTCCTTGAATAGGTGACCTTTAAACAAAAGCTGGAAGAGGGTGAGAGTGGAGGTGCTGCTGCTAAGTCACTTCAGTCGTGTCCAACTCTGTGCGACCCCACAGACGGCAGCCCACCAGGCTCCCCCGTCCCTGGGATTCTCCGGGCAAGACTACTGGAGTGGGTTGCCATTTCCTTCTCCAAAGCATGAAAGTGAAAAGTGAAAGTGAAATCACTCAGTCGTATCCGACTCTTCGCGGCCCCATGGACGGCAGCCTACCAGGCTCCTCCGTCCATGGGATTTTCCAGGCAAGAGTACTGGAGCAGGGTGCCATCGCCTTCTCTGCAGAGTGGTGAGCCAGGGGGATATCCAGGCATGGGCAACAGCCAGTGCAAAGGCCCTGAGGCAGCAAGTATTTGGCTTACTTGAGGAAAAAGTAAGGCAGTCATGTGGCTGGACAGAAAGAACAGATGAAGTTATGGGGCAACAAGGGCCTTAAAGGCCATTTTCAAGGTTTGGCTTTCTTTCCACCCCCAAAAGGAATGAATTACTGTTGAGGATTCAGAGCAGAGGAGTAAAGGAATCCCATTGTCAAAAGCTCCCTAGTTACTCCTGGGCAACCCCAAGGCGATGTGCATGAGTTGCCTTGTTCTTCTCCAGTACCCTCCTCTCCTATCCCCCTAGTTACTCCTGGGCAACCCCAAGGCGATGTGCATGAGTTGCCTTGTTCTTCTCCAGTACCCTCCTCTCCTATCCCCCTAGTTACTCCTGGGCAACCCCAAGGCGATGTGCATGAGTTGCCTTGTTCTTCTCCAGTACCCTCCTCTCCTATCCCCCTAGTTACTCCATGTCCTCTGCAAAAATGCCACTGCCTAGCCTCAGGCTCTCTAATGCTCCTGAACAGCCATCCCCAGTGTTCCAGAGCACTCATGCAGGTCCTCCCAGCCCCATCCTGCCCTGGGATAGCTGACTCCCAAAGCCACACAGCTTCCACATGGAAGCTCAGAGTCTCTCAGGAGAAAAGCTCCTCCAGATTTGGGCCTCTGTACTGGGCTAGTAAGCTATTCCTGTTTCTTAACAAAAAAGACATTCCCCAGCATTATCTTTCAATTGCAGGTTTTTCTTGAATTATATCTTCTCATAGCTCCATTTTCCATGACTATGTTATTCCTTTGAAGCCTAACTATATGAGTTTAAAATATAGCTTCTTTTCTCATATCACTGGATTTATCCTATATTGAAACTCTTCTGATGGCAGGGAATATGCTTTTTATTATATTTCCCTCCAAAACTGTAAGTAATCAATATTGGCTACATTAGTGTAGCCTACGAGCTCAGTCTTGTATTAGCCACTAAAGCAATCGTAGAAGTGAAAGATACTCTCCCCTTACCCAAATAAGCTTATAAATATGTCTGGGAAACAGCATCAAATAATGGTAGAATATGATGAAATGTAAGAATTGAACATTATAAACTATAGATCCTATAAATTTAAGGAAGAACTGGGTGGGGTCAGAACAGTGGAAAATGTTTTTCCAGAGAAAACAGACGTGAACGGAAGACCTTGAAGGATCGGTCAAACAAGACCCACAGAGCCACCATACTCCATTGAAGAGGGAGCTACAGAATAACTGGCAGCCACAATTTATGTTGCCTAGACTGTTTTTATAACTATCCTTATTAACATCTGTGATTTGGCCAGTAAAATCTGCATGGGTTTACTGCATTTACGCAACATTAGGTTTGGGAGTGCAGAGTAGACCTCAGCAGTGGATTGGTTGTATATGGCCTTTATTATGTTGAGGTATAGCTATTTGTAAGGCCTCCCCAGACAGCCATTTTGCTTTTTTGCATTTTTTTTCCATGGGGATGGTCTTGATCCCTGTCTCCTGTACAATGTCATGAACCTCTTTCCATAGTTCATCAGGCACTCTATCTATCAGATCTAGACCCTTAAATCTATTCCTCACTTCCACTGTATAATCATAAGGGATTTGATTTAGGTCATACCTGAATGGTCTAGCAGTTTTCCCTACTTTCTTCAATTTGGCAATAAGGAGTTCATGATCTGAGCCACAGTCAGCTCCTGGTCTTGTTTTTGTTGACTGTATAGAGCTTCTCCATCTTTGGCTGCAAAGAATATAATCAATCTGATTTCGGTGTTGACCATCTGGTGATGTCCATGTGTAGAATCTTCTCTTGTGTTGTTGGAAGAGGGTGTTTGCTATGACCAGTGCATTTTCTTGGCAAAACTCTATTAGTCTTTGCCCTGCTTCATTCCATATTCCAAGGCCAAATTTGCCTGTTACTCCAGGTGTTTCTTGACTTCCTACTTTTGCATTCCAGTCCCCTATAATGAAAAGGACATCCTTTTTGGGTGTTAGTTCTAAAAGGTCTTGTAGGTCTTCATAGAACCGTTCAACTTCAGCTTCTTCAGCATTACTGGTTGGGGCATAGACTTGGATTACTGTGATAGTGAATGGTTTGCCTTGGAAATAAACAGAGATCATTCTGTTGTTTTTGAGATTGCATCCAAGTATTGCATTTCGGACTCTTTTGTTGACCATGATGACTACTCCATTTCTTCTCCTTTGTGAAAAGCAAAGGAGAAAAGGAAAGATATAAGCATCTGAATGCAGAGTTCCAAAGAATATTAAGAAGAGATAAGAAAGACTTCCTCAGCAATCAATGCAAAGAAATAGAGGAAAAGAACAGAATGAGAAAGACTAGAGATCTCTTCAAGAAAATTAGAGATTCCAAGGGAACATTTCACACAAAGATGAGCTCGATAAAGGACAGAAATGGTATGAACCTAACAGAAGCAGAAGATGTTAAGAAGAGGTGGCAAGAATACACAGAAGAACTGTATAAAAAAGATCTTCAAGAACCAGATAATCACGATGCTGTGATCACTCACCTAGAGCCAGACAGCCTGGAATGTGAAGTCAAGTGGGCCTTAGAAAGCATCACTACGAACAAAGCTAGTGGAAGTGATGTAATTCCAGTTGAGCTCTTTCAAATCCTGAAAGATGATGCTGTGAAAGTGCTGCACTCAATATGCCAGCAAATTTGGAAAACTCAGCAGTGGCCACAGGACTGGAAAAGGTCAGTTTTCATTGCAATCCCAAAGAAAGGCAATGCCCAAGAATGCTCAAACTACCACACAATTGCACTCATCTCACACGCTAGTAAAGGAATGCTCAAAATTCTCCAAGCCAGGCTTCAGCAATACGTGAACTGGTGAACTTCCTGATGTTCAAGCTGGTTTTAGAAAAGGCAGAGGAACCAGAGATCAAATTGCCAAGATCTGCTGGTCATGGAAAAAGCAAGATAGTTCCAGAAAAACATCTATTTCTGCTTTATTGACTATGCTAAAACCTTTGACAGTGTGGATCACAATAAACTGTGGAAAATTCTGAGAGAGATGGGAATACCAGACCACCTGACCTGCCTCTTGAGAAACCTATATGCAGGTCAGGAAGTAACAGTTAGAACTGGACATGGAACAACAGACTGGTTCCAAATAGGAAAAGGAGTACATTAAAGCTGTATATTGTCACCCTGCTTATTTAACTTATATGCAGAATACATCATGAGAAACGCTGGGCTGGAAGAAGCACAAGCTGGGATCAAGACTGCCAGGAGAAATATCAATAACCTCAGATATGCAGATGACACCACCCTTATGGCAGAAAGTAAAGAGGAACTAAAAAGCCGCTTGATGAAAGTGAGAGAGGAGAGTGAAAAAGTTGGCTTAAAGCTCAACATTCAGAAAACGAAGATCATGGCATCTGGTCCCATCACTTCATGGCAAATATATTGGGAAACAATGGAAACAGTGTCAGACTTTATTTTGGGGGGCTCTAAAATCACTGCAGATGGTGACTGCAGCCATGAAATTAAAAGACGCTTACTCCTTGGAAGGAAAGTTATGACCAACCTTGATAGCATATTCAAAAGCAGAGACAATACTTTGCCAACAAAGGTCCGTCTAGTCAAGGCTATGGTTTTTCCTGTGGTCATGTATGGATGTGAGAGTTGGACTGTGAAGAAGGCTGAGCGCTGAAGAATTGATGCTTTTGAACTGTGGTGTTGGAGAAGACTCTTGAGAGTCCCTTGGACTGCAAGGAGATCCAACCAGTCCATTCTGAAGATCAGCCCTGGGATTTCTTCGGAAAGACTGATGTTGAAGCTGAAACTCCAGTACTTCGGCCATCTCATGCGAAGAGTTGACTTATTGGAAAAGACTCTGATGCTGGGAGGGATTGGGGTCAGGAGGAGAAGGGGACGACAGAGGATGAGGTGGCTGGATGGCATCACGGACTCGATGGACATGAGTCTGAGTGAACTCCAGGAGTTGGTGATGGACAGGGAGGCCTGGCGTGCTGCGATTCATGGGGTCACAAAGAGTCGGACACGACTGAGTGACTGAACTGAACTGATGTTGAGGTATGTTCCTTCTATGAGCTTTCCTTCTGGCTTAGATGGTAAAGAATCTGCCTGTAATACAAGAGACCCTGGGTCCAGAAGACCCCCTGGAGAAGGGACCCAGGTTTGAACCCTGGGTCCAAAAGACCCCTTGGAGAAGGGAACAGCAACCCACTCCAGTATTCTTGCCTGGAGAATTCCATTGCAGAGGAGCCTAGTGGGATATAATCCACAGGCTCCCAAAGCATCAGATATGACTGTGTGACTAACACACACATGTTCCTTCTAACATTAATTGAAAAAGGCACATCTACTGCAATGTACCTTCATCATAGCACTATTTACAATAGCTAGGACATGGAAGCAACCTAGATGTCTACTCACAGATAAATGGATAAAGTTGTGGTACCTATATACAATGGAATATTACTTGGCCATAAAAAGGAACACATCTGACTCAGTTCTAATAAGGTGGATGAACCTAGAGCCTACTATAGAGTGAAGTCAGTCAAAAAGAGAAAAACAAGTATCACATATTAATGCATATATATGATTAATATATATGGAATGTAGAAAAATGATACTGTTGAACCTATTTGCAGGGCAGCAGTGGAGATATAGACATAGAGAACAGACTGTGGACATGGAGTGAGGGGTAGGGGCAGGACAAGATGGGATGAATTGAGAGAGCAGCATTGAAACATATACAGGATGTTATGTAAAACTAGATAGCCAATGAAAATTTGCTATATGACTCAGGGAGCTCAAATCAGGTGCTCTGGGACAACCTAGAGAGGCGGGATGGGGTGGGAGGTGGGAGGGATATTTAAGAGGGAGAGGACATACATATACCTATGGCTGATTCATGTTGATATATGGCAGAAACCAACACAATATTGTAAAGATTTATCCTCCAATTAAAAATAAATAAATTTAAATTTTAAAAAAAGAATAGACCTCAGCAGAAACCCTATCAGGGTTCCATCAACAACAAAAGCAAACTACACTACTTATCTCCATTAAATGAGCTTAAATAACAAAGATAAAAATGTGCCCAACTTTGGGGTAAAAAAAGTCAGGCAGTTGAGGACAGTGCAGGTTTTGTTGTAGGTATTCAGGATCTGGTAACTGGCACTAGGAAGTACCATGGAAACTTGTTTATGGACAGATGCAGACAGATCAGGTAACGGACGGGGCTTAGGATCTGACAGCACACATAACTGAAGGGTGCTGAGCGTTATACCAAGAGGCTTAATAATGCTGTTCCTGTCACCTCGGCAATTAGCCCTCCAGTAAATGAATTAGCACCCTACTGTAAGCAAGGACTCAAGAAGTCCTTGGGTAACAGGCAATTTAAGATACTAGAAGCAGAGTTGTGAGAATCAGTCTGCCCTGATGGGAAAGAGATCAGATATTCAGCTACTGGATGAAAGTATAAAACAACAAAATTACTGATATTCTTCTGCCACCAATGAAAAAAATTTCAGAACACATGCTTCAATAAAATACATCCATGAAGATAATAAAAGAACTTAAAATGGCTGTAGGAAGCATGGAACATTAGCATAAAAACTGGTTATCCAAGAGATAAAAATGGTTTTAGTATGCTAGCAGTAAAGTTTGTAGTTTCCGGGTGCTGTTGCAGGGGAGAAAATTTTTAAATTCATTAACCAACATCCTACCTACCATCTAATACCTAAGGATTGATATTTATTGGTTTGATAACCATAAATACTGATCCCAGGCATTGTCATTTGACTTTGTTGACTGACCCCAAGTCCCTGCTAAGAAATTAAAGTTGTGTTTAATGTAAAGGGGCTTCCCTGGTGATTCAGATGGTAAATAATCTGCCTGCAGTGCAGGAGAGCTGGGTTCGATCCCTGGGATAGGAAGATCCTCTGGAAAAGGAAATGGCTACTCACTCCAGAATTCTTGCCTGGAGAATTCCATGGATAGTGGAGCCTGGCCGGTTACAGTCCATGGGTTCAAAAAGAGTTGGACATGATTGAGTAACTAATACTTTCACTTGGTGTAAAAACTTAACATTTATACAACAGATACTCCCTAGGCAAGACTTGAGTAAATCAGATCACATACAACAATAAGCTGCTAGCTAAGAATCTGGTAGGTCTTTTCATTATGGAAAGGTTATTTTGAAAAGTGAGTAACTGATACCTTATTTATCTAATGTGTAAGAGTGATCTTGTGCTTATTGTGTTTTCTCAAAGCTGAGTTTGCTTGCTTTTATGTGTTCTAATTCCTAAAAAAAAAAAAAAAAATTGCTTTTCCTAAAAGATAAAATAACCAACCTCCAAAGAAAAGTACAGTCAAACCCTTGACTCACTCTCTTCTCATTCTCCTTCCTTGCTCTAAGCCTTAGGCAGATTTTTAGCCATGAGATTTGAGGGCAATGATATATACCGGTTTGCTCAGGACAGTGTTGGTTTACACCTGATGCGCTGGCATAATTGCAACTCACTCTCAAAATGTCCCGAGTTGCATGATAAATTATATGGTTACCCTATGTATTACAGATTCTAAGAAACTAGGAATTTATTGCATTTTGAAATCAATTAAGAAGGCAACACACCCACAGTAAAGGAAACCATAAACAAAACAAGAAGACAACCCACAGAATAGGAGAAAATATTTGCGAACAATGCAATTGACAAGGGATTAATCCCCAAAATACACAAACAGCTCATGCAGCTCAATATCAAAAATTAAACAACCTAAACAAAAATGGGCGGAAGATCTAGGTAGTCATTTCTCCAAGGAAGACATACAGATGGCCAGCAGGCACAGGAGAAAGATGCTCAACATCACTGATTATTGTGGTTGTTGTTCAGTCTCCAAGTCGTACTCTTCGTGACCCCACGAACTGCAGCACACCAGACTTCCCTGTCCTTCTCCCAGAGTTTGTTCAAACTTGTGTCCATTGAGTTGGTGATGCCATCCAACCATCTCATCCTCTGTCACCCCCTTCTCCTCCTGCCCTCAGTCTTTCCCAGCATCAGGGTCTTTTCCAATGAGTCACCTCCATCTGATCAGGTGGCCAAAGTATTGGAGCTTCAGAGAAATGCAAATCAGAACTACAACGAGTTATCATCTCACTTCAGTGAGAATGGCCATCAACAAAAAATCTACAAACAGTAAATGCTGAAGAGAGTGAAGAAAAGGGAACCCTCCTATACTGTTGGTGAGAATGGAAACTTTTACAGCCACTATAGAGAACAGTACAGCGGCTCATTAAAAATCTAAAAACAGAACTACCACATGATCCAGCAATCCCAACCCTAGCCAATAGGGGGATAAAGACATAATTTGAAAAGATACATGCACCCCAGTCTTCACTACAGCACTGTGTGCAATAGGCAAGACATGGAAGGAACCTAAATGTTCATCAACAAATGACTGGATAAAGAAGATGTGGTACATATATACAAAGGAATAGTACTCAGCCATAAAAAAGAATGAAATAACACCACCTGCAGCAAGATGGGTGGACCTAGAGATTAGCATAGTAAGTGAAGTAAGCCAGACAGAGAGGACAAATATCCTATGACATCACTTATATGTGGCATTTTAAAAATGATACAAATGAGCTTCTACAAAACAGAAACAGACTCACAGACTTAGAAAACAAACTTATGGTTACCAAAGAGAAAAGGTGGGGGGAGGGACAAATTAGGAGGTCTGTCTTAATACATAAACACTATTTCTGCTTTATTGACTATGCCAAAGCCTTTGACTGTGTGGATCACAATAAACTGTGGAAAATTCTGGAAGAGATGGGAATACCAGACCACCTGACCTGCCTCTTGAGAAACCTATATGCAGGTCAGGAAGAAACAGCTAGAACTGGACATGGAACAACAGACTGGTTCCAAATTGGAAAAGGAGTACATCAAGGCTGTATATTGTCACCCTGCTTATTTAACTTCTATGCAGAGTACATCATGAGAAATGCTGGGCTGGAAGAAGCACAAGCTGGAATCAAGATTTCTGGGAGAAATATCAACAACCTCAGATATGCAGATGACACCACCTTTATGGCAGAAAGTGAAGAGGAACTAAAAAGCCTCTTGATAAAAGTGAAAGAGGAGAGAGGAAAAGTTGGCTTAAAGTTCAACATTCAGAAAATGAAGATCATGGCATCTGGCCCCATCACTTCATGGGAAATAGATGGGGAAACAGTGGAAACAGTGTCAGACTTTATTTTGGGGGGCTCCAAAATCACTGCAGATGGTGACTGTAGCCATGAAATTAAAAGACGCTTACTCCTTGGAAGGAAAGTTATGACCAACCTAGATAGCATATTGAAAAGCAGAGACATTACTTTGCCAACAAAGGTCCATCTAGCCAAGGCTATGGTTGTTCCAGTGGTCATGTATGGATGTGAGAGTTGGACTGTGAAGAAAGCTGAGCGCCGAAGAACTGATGCTTTTGAACTGTGGTGTTGGAGAAGACTCTTGAGAGTCCCTTGGACTGCAAGAAGATCCAACCAGTCCATCCTAAAGGAGATGAGTCCTGGGTGTTCATTGGAAGGACTGATGCTGAAGCTGAAACTCCAGTACTTTGGCCATCTCATGCGAAGAGTTGACTTATTGGAAAAGACTCTGATGCTGGGAGGGATTGGGGGCAGGAGGAGAAGGGGACGACAGAGGATGAGATGGCTGGATGGCATTACCCACTCGATGGACATGAGTTTGGGTGAACTCCAGGAGTTGGTGATGGACAGAGAGACCTGGCGTGTTGCGATTCATGGGGTCACAAAGAGTCGAACACGACTGAGCGACTGAACTGAACTGAACTATATTAGATAATCAACAAGGACCAACTGTACAGCACAGGGAAGTCTATACAATACTCTGTAATAACCTATATGGGAAAAGAATCTGAAAAGGAATAGACGTATCTATATGCATAACTGAATCAATCTGCTATATACCTGAAACACAACATTGTAAATCAACTATAGTCCAATATAAAATTTAAAAAAATATTTAAACAAAACAAAAAAAAAAGAAGGCAGCATGTTGGACATTATTCACATTACCTCCAAGGATGAAGTCATTTATAATCCACTTGAGAGATTTTGCTAAGAATTTGGTGCATATACAATTCTAATCCCAAATCTTATCATTACCCCCTTCTCTCTTGCATGCACCCTCTTTTGTCTTTGACTTTTAAACATTTGGATAATATTTTCAGGTTAGCAACTGGACTCAATGGTAAATAATTCGCCTGGCAAAGTAGGAGACACAGGATACACGGGTTCAATCCCTAGGTTGGAAAGATCCCCTGGAGGAGGTAATGGCAACCCATTCCAGTATTCTTGCCTGGAAATCCTATGGACAGAAAATCTGGCAGGCTACAGTCCACGCGGTCACAGAAAGTCAGACACACACACACACACACAACTGAACTCAATCAGTAAGAATTTACTAAGCCCTCAAAACACACCTCAGGTAACACAGAATCCCTGGTTTATCAATCATTTGATTAGATTTTGATTCCTCCCCCATTTTCAATGCCCTTGTGCGCAAAACCTTGTCTTCCTGGTTTACATGTGGAAACGGAGCCATAAAGAAAAAAACATAAACTCATTGGAAACACACCCTAGTAGCAATTCTAAGCTTTTCCCTACAACCACCACCCATAAACCCAACTCCGATACACACACAAACACACACCTTCTCAGTGATAGCAGAAAGCCTTCAAAAGAGACACATTAATTCTATAAACATCCTATTTTCTGGCTCTCTACTTTTTTATATGCTGAATTGGTAATGGAGCTTATAAAGGTTCAAGATTGCTCTTTCTGGGGGCCAAATTTTTCTTTTCTCCATGTCATGCTTTTTATTCAGAAAATAATTTTCTTTGCTTTGTTTTCACAAAAGCTTTCCAACACCCCCAAATAAAAAGCAGAGAAATTGCTTTTATTTTGCACGGGCATTTTCAATGCACACTGTATCTCTATCTCTCAGCATACCTATTATATTAATCTAAGCCTTAATGATACAATGGGTAAAAACAGTGTACGGATGTGTATAAATGAAAAATTTAATAGATTTCCCTCTTAATGTAATAGAATTGGCATGAGGCATTGGGAACAGGAGTGAGAGTAGTCACTCAAGCATTGTGTTTACATGATATTTAAATACAAGTGGCTGGGGTATAAGTACTCCTAAGTACACCTGAAAGGGATGGTGCCTTCTAATCATTGTTTCAGCAAGTGACAGTTGTTTACACAACAGCAGCACATTCGCTGCTGATTTGAATAATAAACATGCTTAAATACCAGCTGGATAATAGAAGGATAATTGAAACATAGTTTAAAGCTCTGATTTACAGGAATTGTAGCAACACTTTTATTTGCTGTACAATGGCACACTTCTGTGTAGTCGCTGGAAAAAAAAATTTAAGGTATTGTTTCAAACATTGGGATCTATTAAACTTGATTAATACACCCGGCATATGTACCCATAGCTCAAGCCATGCCTGGGCGTACTTGAGACAGCTATTGTACAATGTGTTTTAGCAAAACACTTGAGGCTATAATAGAACCATTCAGGAGGCCAGCAATGCAGTGTGTCCACCAGGGCCCCGAACGGTGGATGGGACCACAGGTACCAGAGACAGAACAGGAGCTCATCACCTACGTCTCATGATTGACCTGGATAATTGCTAAAGGCAAAAGTTTCACAAAGTTACGCCCGTAAACTCTAGCAAATCTTTTTTCAATTTTTCACATGTCCATTTCCTTCTTTCCACGCCCACTGCTACCACCTAAGTTCAGGACAATTTTACTCTTACACGATCAATACAGGAGGCCTGATCTGGGCATCTGTTCCTAGGGCGGCTCTGTTTCAACCAGCTCGCACAACATCACCAAGTGAATGGTCCCTTTTCAGGTAGCAATTCCAGTATCAGACCACTGCCTGCCCAGGTTGGCCTGATGAGTAGGCAGCACCCAGCAAGTGCTAGTCACCACTCAAGTCCTCAGATGGTGGAATCTCAAAACATGATTGTACCTATTCACTTAGAATGGGTCATACTTGGGGAAGTTACTCCTTCAACCAAATTAATAGAAACCTAATTTGCCAACCAGAATGCTAATGTGTTCATTGATTTATCAATTTGCTAGGAGAAATATGTCTTAAAGGATAATTCACATTGCTCATTCAAAACACTCTCTCCTGGAACGATTGCTTCAGGAGATCGGATTACATGTCAGAAAGTCACTTAATGAACACAAAGTAGAAGCAAAAGGAATAGGATGGATTGGCACTTTTTACTCCAGGAAAAATGTGGCCTAAAAGTAATAGCACCCAGGCACCAAGCCAGGTATCAATTATCTCTAATCCTTACAAAAGTTATTATTCCCTTTTAAATATAAGGGACTGATCTAAGGCCACCTGGTTGTTGAGTTACAGCTTTGAAGCCACACTATTTGCTAACTAATTAATAGTCATCATATTGATGACCAATAATAAGCACCAGGTATTAAGATTCAGATCTCTCACTCTCAGACTGGGCTAAATAAAAAGGAATAGGTGTATATTTTCTGGCTCCTTTTTCAGTGAACCACTTGCACCAGTCACCAGGGCTGTCTTATACCACTTGGATTGGTGGATGCCCCATAGATGTGGAATGAGTGACTGAATGAAAGGTTACATGCACCTTAAATAATGTTACTTAATGCTAGACATGTCTTTTCTGAGAATACAACTTGGTGCATGGTAAGAGAGTTTAGACAATCACTGCATCTCTGATCCATGAAGAAATGGTGTTGCTTCTGCAAATATCTAATCTCACCTGGCATAAGTGGCTCACTAAAACTTAAGTTTCCATTACAGCCATGCTTTAAAATTCTGAAGACACATTACCAGCCTCCTTCCATGTACAAAAACTATTTCCTAAGGCCATTGTTACTCACCCATTCAAAACTAGGTCAAAACCGGGAGGTCCATTTTCAGAAGAAAGAACAGCAGGGTCAAGAGCCTTTATTGCAGAGTATTCAGCAGGTCAATCATGGCTCCATCTTGCCCTCAGATCCCCTTCTAAGAGAATTCACTCCAGTTCCTATCACAGTTGAAGCAGTAACTTTCTACTCTTCTCCAAACCCCAGCTGAGTGGGAGGGCAAGGGCAATAATCCAAGGATAACAGATGCAGAGGGCAGCCAACAACTTCATGCAGGCCAGACACAAAAGAAGAGCTGGATCAGTAATCTCAAGTTCTCTCTCTCTCTCCCTCCCTCCCTCTTTCTCTCAGATTAGAGAGAACCCAGGCAGTTGGTAGTGAAGCCAAACGCAGAAACTAGGCCTAAAGAGAGAAGCCATGAGGTACCAGCAGGGCCATATGAAGCAGAGAAACTAAAAGAACCATGACGGAAAGTGGTCAAGTGTGTGGACTCTGGAACAACTGCTCAGGTTTGAATCCTGGTTCATCCTTATTCCAGCAGCATTACCTTGGGTTACTTACTCGCTTCTCTATCAATGTCTGGCACGTGGTTAGCACCATGCACGTGTTAGCATGGTAGGGATTGCCCTGAGCACTTATAATGCGCCAACCAAGGCTCTCAGTCTGTTACATGTATTAACTCAATTAATCCTCAACACAAGCCTATGAAGCACGGTTATCATCCCCACTCTGAAGATCAAGAAATTGAAGCACAGAAAAGTTAACTGCCTGGTCCAAGGTCATGTCACTGGTAATACATGAAAAGTCATACAGAAAAAGCACAGACATCCTCAGAAAGAAAACAGGTGATCTGCAGCAGAGAAATAGCACACTCAGGAAGTGCTCTGGCTGGCGACCTAGTGCCAACTCAGAAGCGTTCTTGAGTCTCCCTCTCTGCCCTTTGGCTCACGTGGCCTGCACAGGTCTCTTTCTTGAAACAGAGAGTCTGAAACTGAACTTGGTCCTGCCCTAGGTTGGGGACAGGTGCCGAGAGGAACAGAAGGGGCTCTCAGAAGACACGTGGGACGGATGTAAGTGCACAATGCACAGTGACAGGGTGAAAAGGGCCCCACACACCAAGAGAGCGACAGGGTGAGCACTGGGTTTTCCTTAGAGAATCTCAGGACCATGAGCCACTGGAAGCTGACTTGTGGGAGACTTGGAAGCCTTGGCCTTAACTCAGTTTCCTGGGGTTAGAAATGAGGTAAACGGACCTCCCTCAAGTGTTATAACATTATTCATGATGCTAAATGTAGATATAAAATAAGTAATCTTCATCATGAAAAGAAAACACATTTCTATGCTTGGGAAGAATTGTTTCATTTTATCAAAAGGCTTACTTGCCATTCATTAAAATGATGTGAGAGGGTTTTTTTTCAATTTCTGAACTATTGTGCATAATTATATCAAGAGGCTTCATAATGTGGAAAATTCCAATAAACTAGAATGAAAATTCTTGGCCATACCATAATCATTTTTTTTTTTTTTGCTTGCTGGCATTTCATCTTGTTTTTGGCAAATTTTATTTTCTAACATATCACATATTACTTTTATATATTTATCATATATGTTCATGATTGGGTATATTCTCAAAGAAATTGATTACTACTTTTGGTTGCTATTTTTGTCAGGGTATGATATGACATTATTCTCACTCTGAAAATAAAATAACAAAACTTTTACACTGTTCTTATGGTTAGAAGTAATTTTAAAGGGCAAGGAATCATCTGTTAATAGCTTGAAAACAGTAAACAGAAAAGACCTTGACCCCTTTCTTAACGTAAACTTTTTCAGCTTTCCTGGTCATGAGTTTATTCAGATTTACCTTGACAGAACTTTTACAATTAGTAATACAGAAATTTAACTAGTAGTCTCTCAAAATTTTAAAAACTTTTTCTACGTATTTAGCTAGATCCTATTTTGATTCCTACATTATGAGTTTTTTCTTTATTATATTTTCTAAGGTTTAATATGGGCTTCCCTTGTGGCTCAGCTGGTAAGAATCCATCTGCAATGCAGGAGACCTGGGTTTGATGCCTGGGTTGAGAAGATCCCCTGAAGAAGGGAAAGGCTACCTTGGAGTCAGTTTTAATAACTTTTTAGTCTTGTCAAAACCTTAGAATTTTAATTTACTTACTAACTACACCACTTTACGACTATAAAAATAATTTATAAATCTCTGCTTCTACATTTAATTCTTTCAATCTGCTTTCCTTGGGACAGTTTTTTGAACTCTGTTTCTAATTTCTAAAGCTAAAATATAATTAACTTATGTACATTAAATTATTTAATATTGAAGGCACTTAAGACAATGAAGTTTAATTCTGTCACTGCTTTGGTTGCATCTAATAAGTTCTGACATGTAATGATGCTGACATTGTTTTCAAAATTATATACAAATGAAATTTTAATATTGTTTTTTTATTTTAGACACTGTTAGGGAGAATTGTATTGTTCCCTTATTTTTTGGTTTGATTGGAGGCTTAATTGTTGCTTTTCACTGCCTGTTTGGGGCAAACTACCAAGTGGTTAAGTATATGAAACTTTTTCTTAAGGTAAACTTCTGTTAGTAATTTCTAGGTTTTTACAGTGCAACCAAGAAAAAAAGCCTATAACATTTACCTTTTGGAGCTTTTTGGAGTTTGTTAAGACTTTTGGTTGAAGTTTAGAGGTTGCATGGATGCTAAAAAGAACTAATATATAACACTGCTCAGTAAATATGTATTTATTAAATCAACTTAATTCTCTATATAATTCAAATTCGCTATATATTTATTGTTTGCAGACTCATTCTATCAAAAGAATGAGAGATAGATAAACATGGAAGCTGCTTGTTGAACTATTTTTCTGTTAATTTCCTTATGTGTTTCCAGCAATTTTACTCTACATATTTCAATACATGATGCATATCTCCCTTGTGAATTTTACCAATACAAAGTAACAAGTGGAGTGGTGGTAAAGTGGTTCTATGAAGAGAAAAATTTCTAACTATGATTTGTAGCTTTTGCCGACTGTGGTGTAAATGCTCCCACCATGGCTCATTTCATGTTACTGATATAAAAATAAATCCCAACTTGATGAAAGTGAAAGAGGAGAGTGAAAAAGTTGGCTTAAAGCTCAACATTCAGAAAACGAAGATCATGGCATCCGGTCCCATCACTCCATGGGAAATAGATGGGGAAACAGTGTCAGACTTTATTTTTTGGGGCTCCAAAATCACTGCAGATGGTGATTGCAGCCATGAAATTAAAAGACGCTTACTCCTTGGAAGAAAAGTTATGACCAATCTAGATAGCATATTCAAAAGCAGAGACAATACTTTGCCGACTAAGGTCCGTCTAGTCAAGGCTATGGTTTTTCTAGTGGTCATGTATGGATGTGAGAGTTGGACTGTGAAGAAAGCTGAGCGCCGAAGAATTGATGCTTTTGAACTGTGGTGTTGGAGAAGACTCTTGAGAGTCCCTTGGACTGCAAGGAGATCCAACCAGTCCATTCTGAAGGAGATCAGCCCTGGGATTTCTTTGGAAGGAATGATGCTAAAGCTGAAACTCCAGTATTTTGGCCACCTCATGCAAAGAGTTGACTTATTGGAAAAGACTCTGATGCTGGGAGGGACTGGGGGCAGGGGGAGAAGGGGACGACAGAGGATGAGGTGGCTGGATGGCACCACTGACTCGACGGACGTGAGTCTGAGTGAACTCCAGGAGATGGTGATGGACAGGGAGGCCTGGCGTGCTGCAATTCATGGGGTTGGAAACAGTCGGACACAACTGAGCAACTGAACTGAACTGAACTGAACTGAACTGAAACTCAGAATGGGGCTTCCCTGGTGGCACAGAGGTTAAAGCGTCTGCCTGCAATGTGGGAGACCTGGCTTCAATCCCTGGGTCGGGAAGATCCCTTGGAGAAGGAAATGGCAACCCATTCCAGTATTCTTGCCTGGAGAATCCCATGGACGAAGGAGCTTGTTGGGCTACAGTCCACGGGTCGCAAAGAGTCAGACACAACTGAGCAACTTCACTTTCACTTTCACTTTAAAACTCAGAATTGGGATAAGATGGACACAAGTAGGCTCACACAGGCCAGCACATGCCAGCTCCAACATGTCATTGAAAGTAAGCATCTTTGTTTTATGATCTTTCATTCTATTTTAGTATTAAGCATACATATAGACATTTTTTTTTGCTTTTTTGTTTGTACCTTTCTGATATATGTATGCCCGTTCATTCATTTTTAGCCATCTTACATCATTTTTTTTACAGATATGTCTCATGTGAATTATACTTTAAGACCCATTCTGAGAGTCTTTATCACAGACAGGCTTAACACATTTATAAATAGATAGAGAGATGTTTTAATGATATACTTGGTCCTATATCTTTCATTTTATGGGTTTTTTTTTTTTTTTTGCTTCCTTATATAGACCCTTGCTTTATATTTATTTACTTTTCTAGTTCTTATCTCTAGTATCTGCTATCTTACACTTTTTCAAGAGCATTCTGAAGTGTGCATTTCTAATTGTCAGCTTTAAGAATGAAAAAGTATCTTTGGAGCTCCTCATATTTAAGTGGAGAAGGCAATGCCAACCCACTCCAGTACTCTTGCCTGGAAAATCCCATGGACGGAGGAGCCTAGTAGACTGCAGTCCATGGGGTTGTGAAGAGTCGGACACAACTGAGCAACTTAGCAGCAGCAGCAGCATATTTCAGACCATAAATTTAGGACCCAAGAAGGGAGTTGTGATTTCTTAAAATGCTAAAAGAGAGAGTAGTCATAACAGATGTCTTGATATTCAATTATATTCTCTAAGGGTTTAATCCTAGATTATTATAATGATTTCACATCATGTTTATATTTTATATCCTTTAAGAATAAGAATTTTCACTCATTTTATAATCACATATAAAAAGTAATTTATGCCTATCTATAACTTAAATAATTTCAGAGCTGACTCAGCCTTTTGTAATAGGATGATAACAAACATGAAGATGAAGGACTCTGGCACCAAAATTCCTGGGTCCAAATGTTGGTCATGTAACTCTGGGTAAAGTCTTATTTAACTTCTCGGTCCCTCAGCTCCTCACATGTAAAAATGGGCATATTAATAGCACATACTTCATAATGTGATATAAAGTGTGTATCAGTTAATGTGAATAAAGGTCTCACAGCAGTACACCATGTGTATTTGCTTTATTATTACATCATCATCATATTTTAATGTTGCTCTAAGAACTCTCTCAAAACACTTTGATTAATTTTTCAAGATGGATATCCATGGTATATTTCTTAAACCTAGTAAAGCCAAGGCTGTCCTGTTACCTTCACATATTAAAAACAATATGTCTAGGCTTTAAATTCTTCAGTTCAGTTCAGTCACTCAGTCGTGTCCGACTCTTTGCGACCCCATGAATCACAGCACGCCAGGCCTCCCTGTCCATCACCATCTCCCAGAGTTCACGCAGACTCACATCCATCAAGTCGGTGATGCCATCCAGCCATCTCATCCTGGGTCGTCCCCTTCTCCTCCTGCCCCCAATCCCTCCCAGCATCAGATCACACCTATTCTCCCTCAAAATCCCACAGATGACTCTTCATTACTTTCTGAAATTAATTTGTAGCTAAAAAGTCTAAAGCCAAACTTATTTTTGTTTTTATGTAGATAATCTAACTGTCTGTGTGAACTTTTGTATGCTTTTTTCCATCATCATTGTACCAAAGTTTTTGTCAGGATGTCTAGGTATAGTTATCTTCTCATCAGTTTTTTTTGGGAATAGTCTTTAAAATCTACTCACAAGTCTTTTCCTCAGTTCAAAAAAATTTGACTTTCATGGCATATTTATATATTTTGGATTTGCACCTTTCCATTCACTCCATCCCTAACCCTGATGTTTGGAAAGATTGAAGGCAGGAGGAGAAGGGGATGACAGAGGATGAGATGGTTGGATGGCACCACCGACTCAATGGACATGAGTTTGGGTAAACTTCGGGAGTTGGAGATGGACAGGGAGGCCTGGCGTGCTGCGGTTCACGGGGTCGCAAAGAGTCAGACACAACTGAGCGACCGAACTGAACTGAACTGAGCTGAACTAGGTCAGAGGCACCAATTATTCATGTGCTGGCCCTCCAATCTGCCCTCCACTTCTATCATTTTCTCTCACAATTTTTCTCCACTTTCTCCTGCATTATTATACAGCCTTTGCCTTTCAAAACGAGATGATGTTCAAATGTATCATGTAGTGCTCTTCACTGATGCCATTTTGTCTCTGAATGCTGCTATCTGATATTTTTCTTGCTTTCAATCTCTATCCATCTTTCTTTTTACCTCATCCTACAGCACTTTTCTTTTACCCATGTTGACCTGGCTTCTATTGAAGGTGTCAGAGGATTTCCTGAGTTTTAAATCTGAATCTTGATACTGATCATTCTCAGTGGTCTGCAATTCCTTGAGTTTTCCTTTATTCATAGCGTCTTATTAGGCCTTTCTTGAACTAGGTGAACTATATCCGCCTTTAGAATTTGTCAGAAAACATGGTGAAGTGATTGCACTAATCTCCTTTCCAGATATGTTTGGCAATCTCATCCCAATCATTTCTACAGTGAAAGAGCAGGCTAATGTGTGTATCTCCAGGTTTAATTCCCATACACAGTGATTTCACCTCTGCTAGATCACCTCTGTTCTTTGAAACAGAGAACCATTAACCCACAGAGTCTCTGAGCCTCTGCAGTGATGTCGTACGTGAAACGCAACAATTTCTAGCCAGAAGCTTCTCTCAGGTTTTCCTCTCTCTGCACTGCCCTCCAGCATTTCACTTCTGGGTTCTTTACACACAAGGCACCTCCACAATCCCTCATTCACTTCCTACTCAATTGTTTTTGGTGAATCTCTGATTTCCAGGAGTTATAAAAAGATGTTTTGCACCAAAACTCCTTTTGCACAACTTGCTCAAAATAAAAAGTTCAGGGACCATGACTTCCTACATTCACATCCATCCCAGTTCCTGATTCCGTAACACCAGTGGAGACCCCAAAGACATAAGCCTCTTGAAACCAGAATGCTGTGGCTAACAGCTAACTACCACTAACTTCATGGCTGCAGTTAGCGGGGAGTGGGGAAAAATGAAAGGGAAGACAATTCCTCTAATGTCTAAATTTTCTGTTGAAATTTACATTCACGGCTCTGAAGCACGAGAAACAGGAGAGCATAAAGCCATTTTCTATCATTATTCAGATCATTTCTGTTCCTTGTGGTGAAGAATCTGTCCATCTGCCTGTATTTCAGCATTTCTTTGCTGTGTTTAGTGTAGCTTCATCTTAAAGTATGGCTTCATCTTACATTTTGGCACCTGGCGGCCTGCACTCTACGTTTAATGTCCATAAATGTTTCAGTAGATCTTTGCGAAAAACTACATCAGAGTCTAAAGGAAATCAATCCTGAATATTCACTGGAAGGACCGCTACCGAAGCTGAAGCTCCAATACGTTGGCCACCTGATGCAAAGAGCCAACTCACTGGAAAAGACTCTGATGCTGGGGGAAACTGAGGGCAGGAGAAGGGGGTGGGAGAGGATGAGAAGGTTGGATGGCATCATCGACTCAGTGGACATGAGTTTGAGCAAACTCTGGGAGACAGTGAAGGACAGGGAAGCCTGATATGCTGCAGGCCATGGGGTCACAAAGAGTTGGACACGGCTGAGCGATTGAACAACAACAACACATATCAGAACCTACTGGCCAGGTACTATTTTGAACTAAGACACCATTTTGCACCAAAACTCCTTTTGTACAACTTGACCAAAATAAAAAGCTCAGGGACCATGACTTCCTACGTTCACATCCATCCCAGTTCCTGACTCCATCACACCAATGGAGAATCCGAAGACATAAGTCTTCATGGAACCAAAGAGTCCTGTGACTAAGAGCCACCTGCCACTAATTCATAGCTAAAGCCACTTAAATAGAATCCTTTATGAAAAATAGAGTGAAACCGTCTTACAAAACCCTGTGACCATGACTACAGATGGCATCTCCTCTGATATTTTTAGACCCCAGCATCACCACAAACAGCATCACCACTCTCTCTACTGTCACTCTTTATGACTCCTCCAGAATGGGACTCCTCTTAAAATGCGTCAGCCAGCTCAGAGCAGTGCCGCACCTCCTATCACATGCCCAGCTGAGCTCTGCCTGGGGCTCTGCTGGACCTCCGCAAGTGGTTTCCCAGGGGAGCAGCACTTCCCACATTGCATTCCAAGGACATCCATACTTTAAAAAATGGGGGAGAAACATATTCAGGAATTGCTCACAGCCACTTTATAAGAGGGGGAAAGAACACATATGCAAGAAAGATAGTAAGCCTCAGAGTGCTCAGAAACACGGAAAAGGACAGTTCTCTATCAGTGATAATGCCTATTATATGACATTCAAACACCACAAGTGCTATTCAGCTGCTTGTAAGTCACAAAAGGTGAGTGAAAACACTTATGTCCTTTGTCAGAAGGGAAAAGGAGGTGGAGAATCCTTCACACAAAGATCCACTTTGACTTAAAATACAGGGTAAGCAGTACTAGAAATCTCTGTGCACAAAGCCCACCTATTAAGATTCTGAACCAACAAGGAGCCTCAATACCACAAGGCTCTGTTGTTAATACGTGGTTAGTTATGTCAAGGACACTAAACAAAGCTGCTTTTCAAGTGTCAGTTTGAGCTCTCCCAGTTGATAACCATGGGGACTCCTGGGTCACAACCCCAAACGGGCGGCCGTTGTGCTGGGGAAAACAGCAGATGGGCCCCAGAGCACACAGAACTACTAGCAGACCAGGACTTCAGCCACCCAGGCTGGGTCTCGGCAAAAGTCAGAAGTGGATGATTACCGGGAGGTCTGTCTGCTCTCCTTCCCGCACCTTCTCCGCACCTGCTCCCCAAGCTCAGATGGTCACCTGGAGATGCCCATCCCCTGACTCAGGTGCCCCATGAAAGCCTCCACTCAGGTCCCTGGCTTCTGCCAATAAAATCACCTACTTGATGCGGAGGTTCTGGGAGCTGCTGACAGATAAACCCATCTCCTTGCCAGACAAGAGATGCATTTTGTCCCAGACAGAGGTAGCGTTTGAACAGCTACCCTCCACGTCTCATCACCACTAGGCTGGGAGGTGAATTGTGGGTGGATGAGGAGGGACATATCAGTTTCTCCTCAATGATGATGACTGAAAAAAGAGGCAGCTTCCAACTCCACCCTAGAACAAGCCCAACCCTGTTTCTGTCTCATCACACTGAGTCTGGAACCCTGGCTCCCTGACTTCTGATTAGCAAGCTCTTCTGAAGATTCTGTGAAGGCGAGGCCCACAGGGTGCGGTCCCAGCGCAGGCGGCCACAGGCTGTGCCCTTCCACAGCCCCACCCTCTCCAGAGGATGCCCCTCACCCCCTGCTAAGATAAAGACAACCTGCTGCTACCTTTTAAGATCCCGTTTAAAACAAGCTGCTCTTCAGATGCCCTCGAGAGCAATTAATTCTCTCTGCCTCGGCACTTCTACAGCACTCGTCGTCCTGCCATCTCGAACCTCTCATCCCAGGTAGAGAGGAAAAGCACTGGCCTCGTCCAGGCAGCCAAAGGCCAGTGCGTCTCCCCCTCCTCTGAGGACCACGGAGAAGTTCAAGCCTTCCTAACAGGGGCCGCGACCGCACAGGAAACAGAACCATTGTCCACGCCCGAACACAATGAGCCTGCGGATGAATGGGTGTCCAGGCAGAGGGATATGAATGCCTGCTTCACCTTGCACTGGAGTCAAGAGAAAAGCGAGGGAAGATGGCCCTCCGAGAGCTCCTCCTAGCAGGTCAAGAGTAACCGCTAATGTTAGCCTCTCCCAACAGCCAGGGCCCCCAAGAGCCCACCAGTGCCTCTTCCCTCCTGAGTGCAAGTCACTGTATTTATTGCCATGTTACACCGCTTTCAGCTCCTGAAGAGGGGTGAAGGCTGCAGAAAAGGGACCTGAATTTGCATTCACTAAAAATTAATGGAAACACAAGTGAAAGAGCTTTTTTCTGGAAAAAGTAGAAACCACCTCGAGCCAGGCTTAAGAAATGACCTCGTCTCCATTCCCTCCGCCCCCGGCCCATTTCAAGCCCGCTGTCGCTCAGTCACTGAGACTGTCCAAAAAAAACCCTTCTTACTAAACTGCAGTCCTGCCCCAGGTTTCGTCTGGCTCCATTCCGTCCTTCACAGCATTTCCAGCACTCTGGTCTTGGAAATAAAGTGTCGCCATGCTTGCACGGTCCAGGCTGAGTGTCTGGCTATAAACTCGACTCCCTCACGTCCCTCTTTTCCTGTCCCATTCCCATTTTTCCCTGAGAACTCCAGCTACCCTGAACTTCCTGCTTCGCCCCTTGAATGAATGAGACTCATTCACAATTCAAAGTCACTGGGATACCAACTGTTGGCCTGAAGTGCCTTTTTATGGCTAGGATGCAGCCTCCACACAATACCCATTTCAGAGTCCCTCAGTCCCCGGCTTGACCCAGCACACCTCTGTTCTTAGCTGCATCAGACTGCACTGTAATTTTCCATTCACGTGTCCCCTCCACTCAACTCGGGACTCCTCCAAAGTAAGGATGGTGCCTTATGATCATCATATCTGTCTTGGAGTCTAGAATCAAGTAGATGCTCAGTGTTTAGCGAACAAAAGAGCCTGGAAGAAAACCGGCCTTCTCCACTCTTAGATCTGTGACGTCATCCACATCCCCAGGCTGCCAGGGAGGGTGACTGCCAGACACCGTGATCTTGACCCCACGACCATGACCACCCTCTCCCCTGCCTCCACCCCACAGGTGGAGGATTTTAGTCCTAAGAGAAATGAGAAGGAATTGCACAATTCTAAGTGAGGAACTGGCATGATCACTCTTAAACTGTTAAAAAAACAAAGTTCACAAAGGCTGTTATCTTAAAAATGAATTAGAAGAAGAAAAAAAAATGAATTAGAAGAAGACAAACGTTAGTTCAGAGAGATCACTAAGAAGGAGAGGTGATGACGGCCAGGACCAGGTGGAAGCACTGGGGGTAGAATGCAAAGTGGATATTCTCCAAAGATGCTCCGGACTGTCAGGACTGACATACTGACTGGATATAACCAGAAGGCAGAAATGACCCCTCAGCCCTATGTGCTCATATGCCTTAACTTAATATTGCCAGTAATTCTGCGTATTTATCTTACTTTTTGCAGAAAGAAATGAAGTTCTAAAGAAATGATGATTTCAAAGTCAGAGAAGCTGTAAATGGTGAAGACAAGATTTGGAACATACGCATATAGCTCTATCTTTCCTGCTGTGGAGGGCTAGGCTCACGTCTTGGTCATTTTGTGTTCCAAGCCAGATGGGGCCCATGCCTGGCACATGGCAGGGGCTCAGTAAGTTACTGACTAATGAGCAGGAGCAAAGGCGTTCGCGTGCTCCAGTTCTGCCCCGACACTGCCTCTCAAGACTTCACCACGGAGTGGCAGCTCCCACTGTCCCCAAGCAACACCATCAGAACTTTTTAGACCTATTGAACAAAGAGGGTTACCCCAAAGTACCCAGATGTCACCTTTCTTTGCCTGCTTATCAGGGCCCCAGCTGTTGATACCTGCCCACAGGCCCTCTATCAGCTGTATATCTCGAGTCCTGAGTCTGCACCTCAAAGTTGCATCAATCCCTTAGGTTTGAAAAAAAAGAAATATTAAGCCAACTTAGGCTGGACAGCTCAGGTATTATTAAAGTTCCTCCAAAGTCTTAATAAATTCCACAAATATTTAACAAGGGGATTAATTTATGTAAAGATCTGTACATATTTGATAAACTAGAACCAATTTAATTAATCCTGTCCTGTTTTAGTAAATGATGGATTAGGGTTATATTTCCTACAAACAATAAATATATAAAGAAAAGATTTGTTATGTATCTATATATACTGTGCCTGCCTTTTCAAAGATCAAGAAAAGATTATCTCTGCCAAGAGGACTTTAAAGCATTGTGTTGTGTGTGTGTTTTTGGGGACAAGAGAATGAAATAACACATATTCAGACCATCAAACTGAAGATGACTTCCTGGATGAGATGGCATGCCAGAGAGAATGCCAAAACTTCGGACTAAGTGAAACTTCTAGAATAGAGTAAGGGCAAGAGGGAGAAAGGATCTAGAGTAACTATACACTAATTTTTTTAATAGCAAACGCCTGTGCCACTTATCCTCCCAACACTGCCTCCTACTTTCTCCAATCAACAAAATCCTATCCATTCTCCTTCAAGACTCAGCTCAGACTTGCACTGTTACGTGAAAACTTCCTTAGCCTCATCTCCAAAGAGCTGGCATTTGCTGCCCAGACTCTGACAGCACCCTGGGAAAGTCTACAGAATAGCACAAATCCTACCGCAGTTATCAGGGTGCAGGTCGCTCTCCCTCACTGTTCTGTGAGTTCCTTTATGGCAACATAATCAACAACACCTATTCTCTCAACAATATTTGCTGAGTAATTCGCTTTGCTAGATGCTATTGCCGGTAACAGCCACGCAAGGGAAAGAAAAGGACAGGCAGATGGTTCTTGCCTTCATGAAGCTTATAGCCTAGCTGGGCATAGTGGATGCTGTTGATGTCCCTCCTGTATTTTTTTAGCATTGATCTCCATACAAAGTAGCATTGGTGTGGGGGGGCAGGCAGAGTGGCACTCTTAACATATATAAGACAAGAGAATTATTTCCCCTACAAGCAGTCTGCAACCAGTGATGGAAGGAAAGTTTGCAGATTAATACCCCAGCCTCCTCCATCCTTGGTTGGGACAACACCGTGGCATGTTCTGAATTGTTTCCCAGATCTCCCGGCAGGAGGGTGCTCCAGCTGCCCGGAGTAGTACCTAGACTGACAACATTCCCTTTACGGGCTTCCTTTCCTTTCCTATCTCATATCCCCAATTGTTCACAGATTTTCCTGGGATTATCCTCCCAAAAAGCTCTTCACAACTGAAGTCTTTCTTTGGGGCCTCCTTCTGGGAAAACTCAAATGAAGACACTGGAGAAGAGATAAGTAAGTAAGAAGTTGTACCCCACCTCTTGGTATTTGCACTCATCATTTTAATGTGGGCTCATGCAGTCCTCATGCTTAAATGTGGGCTTATGGGTTAGACTTATCGACTTGTTTTAGTGAACAGAATATGCTTCATGTGATGGGATGCCACCTCCAAGATGAGGCTATAAAAAGTGCTTTCACTTTGGATTCTCTCTCTCTCCCGCTTTCTCTAAGGAAAGACGGCTGCCATATTGTGAAGCAGCCTTGGGGAGAGGTCCAAGTGGTGAAGAATGGAGGCTTGCAAGAAACCCCATCAATGTGCTTGGAAGCAGATCTTCTGAGACCTGCTAACCACCAAGTGAGTGAGCTTGCAAGCAGCTCCTTCCCCATTCAGGCCTTGAGACATCTGCATCCCCAGCCAACACTTTGACCGCCACATCCCAAAAGATGCTGAGCTCACCAGGCTAAGCAGCACCTAGATACCTTACTTGCTAGAGGTAATAAATGTTTGTTGTTTTCATTTGCTAAGTTTTGGGTAATTTGTTATGCAGCAATAGATAACTAATACAAGTGATATGACAGAATTCTAGGAAGAGGATGATGTAATTGTATCATGGGCTGTCCTCCTCCTTTTATTAATTCTCTCCCTGAAGCAATTCAGCTAGTGGAAAAGAAAATCTTATTGTTATCACTGAAAGCAAGAAAGGGGTCTCAGCTACGCATCTGAAAATTTGGATTCCGTTGAAGACAGGATCCTAAAAACAGGGAGGAAAGATTGCCTCTGGTCTATCCTATCTACACCTGGAAGAGACCCTTTTTTCTATGTCAGCTTTTTAGAGGCTCTGCCAACATTCTCACCCCATCTTAGACTCTGCCAGGTAAGCAGCTATAGAAAAAGGAGCTGAAAAATGCAAAGGAGAAGATCCCAAACCCACCTAGCTCCCCTAAGGTGCTTTGTTCACTTCTAACAACTCCAAAGAGGCCTTCTCACTCACCAGGAGGCGTTCTTCATACAGGAGGCACATCTGTTGTGAACACAGTTATACACAGGTGCTGGGAGGGGCCAAAAGAAGTAGCCAAAACTGCCCTTAATTGGGTCCGATGTCCTTCCAATAGCTTTCAACCTAGATTTTAAAAATTTCTGGAAAGACACAAATTACCAAAGCTCCCTCAAGAAGAAATGGAGCCCCCATTCATTGCTAATAGGAATATAAAATGTATAAGCTCTTTGAAAAATATTTTGGCAGTTTGTTACAAAATTAAATGCACATTTACTGTATGACCAATCAAATACAAAACATAATACACACAATGACTTGTACATGAATTTCCATAGCATTTTTATTTATTACGTTCAAAATCTGGGTTGGGGAAAGGAGTGCCCATCAACTGATGAATATATAAACAAATTGTGCTATCTATCTCAAAACAGAATACTGCTCAGCTACAAAAGGAATAAACTATTGATACATGCAATAACACGGATGAAATCTCAAAAGCATTATGCTAAGTGAAAGCTGTCAGACACTGGAGAGTACAGAGTAAGTAATTCCATTTATATGAAATTCTAGAAAAAAACAAAATTAAAATGATGGGAAATAAGTCAGTGATTGCCAAGAGTTAAGATTTAAAAAAACGAATCAACTACAAATTGGCAACAGGGAATTTTCTGGAATGATAGATATTCTATATGATAATTTACAGTAATGATTACACAACCATACGTATTTGTCATCTTGAATTATATAATTAAAAGTGGCAAATTCTATTGTACGTAAATTTTGCCTCAAGGAACTCTACTTTTTAAAATAGATTAGGGACAATCTGAGAACAGAAGTTATTGGAATTTTTTTAAATCACAAAAATAATAAGTCAATGGAGGAAGTGAATAGCAGAATGAATGTTTTAAAAAGTTGACTTGTGATTTAAAAGACTGCCTTGAGGGGATTCCCTGGTGGTACAGTGGTTAGGACTACACGCTTTCACTGCCAAGGGCCCAGGTTTGATCCGTGGTCAGGGAACAAAGATCCCACAAGCTGTGCATCCAGAATACTGAAAATAAGGAAATAAATAAAAGACTGCCTAGAGAAACTCATCTAAAACATAAAGCAAGAGACAAAGCGTTGGGATTTAAAAGAGAAATTACAGGACTCACAGACGATAGAATCAAGAGAACCAATATCAATGCAAAAATAGATGTTCAAAAACAAAAGAAAATAGTGGATGAGAAAGAATAATAAAGAATTGTTCCATAGATGAGGTTGGGTCAACGGACTTCTCTTACATAAAAAAGAATTGATCCTACTTCCCATCATATTCATAAGAAATTCTGGTTAACTGAATACCAAGTTATAAACAATAAATCTCTATGATTTTAGAACAAAAATAAAAGAATATTTTTAAGAATTCAGTTTGCTCTGATTGGACATGGCATCTACTTTGATTGGTAAATGTTCACGCTGTACTGGTATTTCATATTCCATTGTTTCATATTTTTAACATCATCTCTGCCAATAAAACTTCAGAACCTGAATATATGAATAACTTCCATAAATTAATAAGAAATAAACAGTCCAATAGAAAGCGGGTGAAGGGTGTGAAGAGGCATGTTACAAACGAAAAAATGGCCAATAACTATGAAAAGTACTCAGCCTCAATAGTAATTAGGAAGACGTTTAAGAGTGAACAAGACAAACAAACAGGCAGTGAGATGCTAGTTCTCATCCTTAAAACTAACAAAAAATTAAAAGTCTGACCATACCAATTGTTGGCAAGAATATGGAAAAATTAAAACCTCATACATTCCTTGTATATACTGACACAATTACACTGAAAAGTAATTTAGCAATATCCAGTAAAACTGAAAAAATCCTACACATGTTATAACTCAGAAATTCCACTTCCAGTTTCATGCACTAGAGAAACTTACACAAACACAATGAGACACTAAAGTTTTGTTCATAAGAATAAAAAATTGGAAATAATTTAAATTCTCAACATGAAATATAAAATGTGTAATATATTCATGTGATAGGATACTCTACATTACTTAAAATAAGTAGGTATATTTACATGTATTAACATGGGTATATCTTTAAAAATACATACCCTGAGTAGGTGGAAGGGTCTTAAAATGTAATGCACAGTATGAGGTCTTTTAAGTAATTTTTAAATGAATAAACATTGTTATCAAGGAAAACATGTAGTAAACATATAAGTCTAGACTGATTACACACATGATAATTGTTCCCTTTGAGAAAAGACAGATGGGAACTGGACTAGAGAGCGAAACACAGGAGACTGAAACTTCATCTCTGATGTTTATTTCTTTCAAAACAGACTAAGAGAGAATATTTGCAAAAGACATATCTAATAAAGAACTAGTAACCAAAATATAGAAAGAACACTTAACTCAACAGTAAGAAAACAAACAACCAGATTAAGAAATGGTCAGGAGACTGAAACAGACACCCCAGCAAAGACATACAGACGGCAAGCAAACAAAAGAAAATATGCCCAAGATCACACATCATTAGGGACTTTCACGTTAACACGAGATGCCACTACACACCTACTAGAAAGGCCAAAATCCAAATCACCAGCAACACCAAATGCTGATCAGAAGCTGTGGAGCAGCAGGAATCCTCATTCACTGATGGTGGGAATGAAAAATGGTATAGTCACTTTGAAAGACAGTCTGACACTTTCCGTCAAAACACCCTTTTACCATAGGATCCAGTATTCAAGATTCTTGGGATTTACCCGAACGGAGTTAAAAACTTACATCCACACACACAAAAAAAACTGCACATGGATGTTTATAGCAACATACTCATACTTGGCAAAACTTGGAACCAAGATGTCCCGGAGTAGATAAATGGATAGATAACACTGGTGTATCCAAATGGAATATTATTCACAGAAAAAGTCCATAAAAAGACATGCAGGAATTTTATGTGACTCTCACCTATTACTCAGTGAAAGGAGCAAATCTGAAAAGGCTACATGCCATCTGATTTCAACTCTAACACATTCTGTAAAAGGCAGAACTATGGAGATGGTAAAAAGGTCAGTGGTCCCAGGGATGAGGGCGGGGAGGAATGAACAGACAGAGCACAGAGGATTTTCAGGCCAGTGAAACTCTGTGCGAAGCTCTGTGTAACGATGGGAGATATGTGTCAGACATTCATCCAAACCCACAGAATGTATACCACCAAAAGTGAACCCTAACGTAAACTGTGCCCTTTGGGTAATAATGATGCGTCAGTGTAAGCTCACGGATTGTAACAACTGCACCACTCTGACGGGATGCAGATGGTGATGGAGGGTGTGTGTTATATGAGGGGCACGCTAGGGTAGGGGTGGGGGAGGGGTAATTTAGGAACTCTCTTTACTTTCTGTTCAATTTTGCTATGAACCTAAAATTTCTCTAAACAGCAAAGCTTATTAACATTTTTTTAAAAATTTCAAGTGCACATGGAAAATTTAACATTTGTTCATTTAATGTGGCAAATATCTAGGTTTTATTACATTATCTTTTGTGATTTTATTTTTTGCTTATTTTTAATGTCCAAAAAAATTTCCAAAGAAAAAGTGATCAGAAATATATATCAGCTGAGTAATATTCCATTGTATACTGACACTATGTGTAAAACAGACAACTGAGGTGAGCAGGCTACTCAGCACAGGGACCCTACTCCACGCACCGCAGCGACCTGAAGGGGAAGGAAGCCCAAAAGGGATGGGATAGGTGTGTATGTATGGCTGATCCATTCTGCTATACAGTAGAAACTAACACTACACGTAAAGGAGCTCCAATAAAAATTCATTTTAAAAGAAATATGTATCAAAATTTATGGACTAAAGAAAATAAATATCTAAAATTGATAAAAGGTACAATTCACAAAGAAGATAAAATCATCATAAACATTAACAGTTCAAGACTATAACAGAAATTTATAAAGTAGAATCTGTTTTAAACACAAAGCAGCAAACTCCTCCATTATAGTGGAGATTTCCCCTTGCCTTTCAAAAAAAAATCAATAGGTAAAATAGATAAAAAATAGATAACGATATGGAAGATATGAGGAACTCATTGTAAGCCCAGTTTAATCAATGTGCTTTGAACTTTCAAAAATATAAAACATATTGTGCTGTGCTCAGTCACTCAGTTGCAATCGACTCTTTGCGACCCCATGGACTATAGCCCGTCAGGCTCCTCAGTACATGGGATTCTCCAGGCAAGAATACTGGAGTGGCTTGCCATGCCCTCCTCCAGGGGATCTTCTCAACCCAGGGGTTGAATTCATGTCTCCCATATTGCAAGTGGATTCTTTATTGTCTGAGCCACCAGGGAAGCTCAAGAATATTGGAATGGGTAGCCTATCCCTTCTCTAGGGGAATCTTCCTGATCCAGGAATCAAACCTGGGTCTCCTACACTGCAGGCGGGTTCTTTACCAGCTGAGCTACCAGGGAAGCCCTAAAACATTTGAAATTCTTTCCAAACATCCTTGAATGATTTTTTAACTGGATTTATATTTGACCACCAATAAAACTTGAAATATTGAAAAGATAAAAATATGACAAGCCTGGTGTCCTGGCCCCATACTACTTCACCTTGGAAGGAGCCAGGCTGTCAGGGAAGGGCCCCCCTGCCAACCTAGCACTGAGAAGTCACTCCGCACAAGCCTCAGATCTTGAGGAGCAAGGTTTCAACCACTCCCACAGGGATGCCAAAGATGCCTCGAGCAACTCTGTCCCTTTCTGGAAATTCCCTTTCCAAGGAGGAGGAGGAAGAGGCTGAACTGAATGGACAAAAGCTATAAGCGGGATTCTTCTTGACCTAATTTACATCAGCCACAAATCACAGCCTCTAAACTCTCTTTTAGAGCAATTTGCATTGATTCTTCATCATGTCAAGATGTGAAAATGAAGGTGTTAGTTGCTCAGTCGTGTCTGACTCTTTGCAACCCTACGGACTGCAGCCTGCCAGGCTCCTCTGTCCATGGGATTCTCCAGGCACAAATACTGGAGTGGGTTGACATTCCCTTTCTCCAGGGGATCTTCCCAACCCAGGGATTGAACCCAGGTCTCCTGCATTCCAGGTGGATTCTTTACCATCTGAGCCACCAGGGAAGCTCATAAAGATATAAATGTCCCATCAAATTAGTGGACTTCTGCAGTAAAAGAGGTAAATTAAGAAGAAAAAAAAAGAATACAAGGGGCACAGATAGACAAGAGAGGAAGTTAAGGAACTAGTGAATCTCGAAAGAGAAAGTGATGCTCTATCAGCAATGCACGTGCCTCAGCCTTCCTAGACAAAGATTTTCTCTGGCTAATTTCACCTATGTGAGCTGGTTTGCTACCATTATGAGCACCACACGTCAGGTTTCCAGGGCCACATCTAAAACGCCAGAACAGACTAGGTCTGCACTCTCCCATAAACCTGAGTCAGAATAAATGGGAAGATTTATAAAGAGGAGATGCAATTCTTCAGCTACACTGGTTTAAAGATGGTAACAATAAATGAGTTAAACCGTTTGCTCAGAGTGTTTCATGAAGCAAATCTAACGTGCAGTTTTGTCACCCGATGTGACTTTAACTCCTCAGTGAATCAAAAAGTTTAACAAATATTAAGACTGCAAAGATTCCCTGTGTGTTTGCTCTTTCATCCATTACCATTCAGAGAACCGAGGGCACTAGAAGAAAGCAGCCAGTGGGTTGCGTGACCAACAGGGACGCTCTCAGCAGCCGTGGAAGCAGAGGCAACGCCAAGAACCTCAAGGGGAGCACTGATCTCTCCAGTCCTCCCAAAAGGAGCCTGAGATTTACAACTGCACAGGTTTCCAGAAAGTGGGATCTGCTCCTTACTCCTGTTGCTTCTTTCGCTGTTGTTTAGTTGCTAAGTCGTGTCTAACTCTTCTGCTGCACAGACTGTAGCCCGCCAAGCTCTCTGTCCGTGGACCTCTCCAGGCAAGATACTGGAGTGGGTTGCCATTCCCTTCTCCAGGGGATCTCCCTGACCCAAGGGTCAAACCCACATCTCTTGCACTGCAGGCAGATTCATTACCACTGAGCCACTGGGGAAGCCCCCCTTAGCTCCTGATGCTCCCTCAAAACAGACAGTGACGATCCTTCACCAGCCACAGGGAAATGACGCAAGTGTCGCCCTGGGACCCCACCCCCCAAATCCTAGGGAATAAGCCATGTGAGAGAAGACACCCCCAAGCATGCAGATCTGAGAGACTGACTTATAAGATCCCCAAGTTCCATCCAAAAAGAGCCAGTATATAGGAGAGCAAAAGCCAATGGCCTCACCCTCTTTTTTCAGTCACATACACCAGAGCCAATCCTGGAGGCCAGAGATAGCCATTCACCCGTGAAATATCTTGACCTGCCAATCCTGGAGCTGGAAACACACAGCAATCACTCTGTCCTGGGGACTCAGACAGTGACCGTGGACCCCTGGACCATGTCCTCGTGGGCTCAGGGACATTCAAGGGAGTGAGGGAGAGGCAGATGGAACCTATGGGCTCCTTACCTGCTTCCAGCAAAGCAGCCCAACCAGGACATACTCCAGCCACTAACATTTAGCATGAGGGAGCTTGGGAAAAGAAAGGCTGCCTCTGCTTACTTTACAGGTGACAAAACTGAGATGCAGACAGGAAGAGAGCAGGGCAGAGCACTTGGCCCAGCCATCGGAGTTTTACTGCCCTAGGACTTCGAAGAAAAATGAAAAAGTTATATGCCCAGGGGGTCCCGAAGCCCCTCCCAGTTCATACGCCTTTGGGAGCAGAGATGAGCAAAGAAAAAACAAAATTCTAGATCTTCAAGGGAAATCGGTGTCAATGTTTGAAAAATTACACCAAAGTTTGGGAATGGTAAAAGGGGACCCACAACAGAAATCCCTCCAGCTCAAAGCCATCATATGCCTGCCCCACAGGCCCCTACGGTGCACAGGTTAATAAGTTCACCCAAGACACATGGACCTGGGCTCCCCTGAGGGACCCATCCAGGAACATGGCCAGTCAGACACCTCCCCCCTGAATAGCATCCTCTACCAGCACAGCTCCGTCCAGAAGCAATGCTCAGAAGAGAAGTGCTCCTCCTTACAGAGTCTGGAGGGCGCCAGTTACAGGAGGCATTTTTGACGATCGGGCTTAGAAGCCTCAGCTGTTTCTCAGACAGAGCACAGGAAGAAACTTCCTCATGTAACCAGAGGGCTGCTCAGACTGTGTTCAAAGAGAAAGAAGGAAGGAAAGAAAGAAATGAGTTGTAGAGGTTTACACTGAATTTTGTCCCGATACCTAACCAAAATGGTCTCCTTTTTTTGAATTTTTAAGGTATCCGCCTCTGCTATTATTTGCCTGGGAGTCCATAATAGTCCCATTTTATTGGATCCAAATTTCCTATGTAGACAACAGAGCCTAAGGGTCTCTTCAGAACAAGTAAATAATATGCATTTTCCAAAGTAATTTGCAGACACAAATACAATATGCACTCCACTCAGATTACCAAAAGGATAAAATCACCAAGATGATGATGATGTTGTTTAATAATTTCAAAACTAAATATTTCCACATGCAAACAGAAATACCTACCATGTCCAGCAAAGGTCCCCTTCAGCCTGCTTGATAAATTACACCTCATTTTACTACCTACCTTCCAGAAGCCATTTCACGTGGCTCTGAAACAGCAGCTGAGAGAAAATCACCTTCACACCTGCACACACTGTTTTTCAGGAACGGATTTCTTTTCTGCTCCCTCTCCCTCAACCATCATCAATCACAAGCAATATCCTTGCGCCCATGCTCGCAAACAGGCTTCGGGAAGGGATTAGAGGAACCTGTCCACTGTGAGCTCCAGACCCCCTCTGCGGGCACTCTCCAAGATCAGCTGTTTGGGACAGACCCTGGCTGACGAGGACTTCCCTGGTGGCTCAGAGGTAAAGAATCTGCCCACAAAGCGGGAGACCTGGGTTCAATCCCTGGGTCGGGAAGATCCCCTGGAGAAGGAAACAGCACCCCACTCCAGTACTCTTGCCTGGAAAACCCCATATACAGAGGAGCCTGGCGGGCAGTTCATGGGGTCGCAAGGAGTCAGACATTGAGCGCCGAACACTGGCTGAAGAGGTGCTTCCTTGGCGGCTCAGCAGTAAAGAATCCTCCTGCAATGCGGGAGACTTGCAGGAGACGCGGGTTCGATCCCTGGGTCAGGAAGATTCCCTGGAAAAGGGAATAGCAACCCATTCTAGTATTCTTGCCTGGAAAATCCCATGGACAAAGGAGCCTGGTGGGCTGCAGTCCATGGGCTCACAGAGTCTGACACGACTGAGCGACTAAACAGCTGGCCAAAGAAAGCCCTTCAAGCGGCTAAATTGCCCCAGCACCCACAGGCAGGCCGGGAGGAGCAGCTGCTGTATCCATCCTGAGCCCAGTAACAGTCTGAGGCCTGGGATGGACTGCCCAGAAAGAGACCAAGGGACGGAGAGAAACGGGTAGAAACAGCCAGGAGGACCTCCAAGACCAATCATGGAGAAGCAGCCTGGGTCTCTCCTCACTCTGTCTGAAGGAGGGGGAGGCGCTGGATTCTTAGAGGGGACTGAATGGCAGCTGCCTGGGACCCTCAGAATACACCTGGGGTGAGCTACCCTCTCGCTCCCCACTCAGATCCAGTACTATGCCTCCCTTCTGAGATGCCCTTTCCACGCCTCACCGTTAAACCCTGTCTAATTCTTCAGAACTCTCCCACATTATCTATGAAAATTCCCCAAATGATTCCTGGTCACTTTTAGATTTCATCTTTTTTAGGCCATCGACTAAAACAGCCTAAGAGGACAGATGATTATAAGTCCTCTGCTTTTTCATATGGTCACCAAGTGGGTATCAGGGGGACGAGACGAACTGGGAGATTGGGATTTATGTATTTATGCTACTATGTATAGGGAATGGCTACCCATTCCAGTATTCTTGCCTGGAGAATCCCATGGACAGAGGAGCCTGGCAGGCTACAGTCCATGGGGTCGCGAAGAGTCAGACACGACTGAGCAATTAACACTTTCATTTTCATAAAATGGATAACTAATAAGAACTTCCTATATAGCACAGGGACCTCTACTCAATGCTCTGTGAAAGAGGGGATACATGTATACACATAGCCGATTCACTTTGTTGTACAGCAGAAACTAACACACCACTGTAAAGCAGCTATACTCCAATAAAAATGATTTTTTAAAAGCCCTCTGTTTTTTATGTCTCAGTCACATCTGGATGTGGGCACATATCCCCCCCAGACTATTGGATTTGGAGGTGGGAAGATGCATCTGTTAGGGCTGGGAATTTATCCTACTTCTTATGCTATGGATTGCTGGGGTTGAGTTTTCCTCTTAGGAATTTGCTTAAGAGCAACTAACGATCCTAACTGCATGCCCCTTTACAAGAGGTTTACTGCTTTTAACAAAACAGGCAACAAAGAAGCAGAATTGTATGCAGGCATGCAGTGACTTGAATAGGCCATCACTGCTCCACAGTGATGGTCTAAAGTGCACCCTTCCACTCCATCCCACCCTTCTCCTAGGCAAGAAAGGG
This sequence comes from Capricornis sumatraensis, assembly GCF_032405125.1. Lineage (NCBI taxonomy): Eukaryota > Metazoa > Chordata > Mammalia > Artiodactyla > Bovidae > Capricornis > Capricornis sumatraensis. The sequence continues at coordinate 77,375,209 of NC_091082.1, forward strand.
AAAAGGCAAAGTCAAAGTTGTTCAGTTCTGTCCGACTCTTTGTGAACCCATGGAATACAGTCCATGGAATTCTTCAGGCCAGAATACTGGAGTGGGTAGCCTTTCCCTTCTCCAGAAGATCTTCCCAACCCATGAATCGAATCAGAGTCTCCTGCATTACAGGTGGATTTTTTACCAATTGAAGCCAGGGCAAGAAAGGGAAGTGAGGGACCAAGGTGAGGGCAAGTGTCTGTGCCTTCTGCAGTTTACTGGGATCCGTTTTTTTGGTTAATGCAAAACTGAAAGTCCCCTGGCCAGTATTCAGTGATATAAGACTCTGCACAAAGTGCTCATCAGTATGTTTGTAATCAATGAGAGACTGGTGGCCACTGGTTGTTGCCACTGCCAGGCTGATTAGTGTCACAGGTAGGCAAGGGAGGCTGGCCTTCACTTTTCATTGTAACATTGCCCATAATTTCTTGGTTCTGTGCACTAGGGTCATAGAACCTTCCTGGTTACAAAAGCAGAGCTGATGTTCCATCCCAGGCATTTAAAACTCTGAAGGTATCTCCCAAAGCCGAGTTCATTAGGAAAGGTGTCCAGATTGCCATGCTGATATTTTGAAAAAACTAGCCTTCAAGAGGACATATAAATTCTGATATATTCTCTGAGATCACAGAGATCAAAGAGATCACAGAACTTTAGAGTCAGATCTTGACTTAATCTATAAAACTACTTCTAGTTAAAAATACTTAAGATTTCTTTGGAATGGGTGTCCTTTATACATTCTTATAAAGCTCTTTCATTTTTTCCATTAGACTGTGTGCTCCTCTAGGAAAGGAATCATGTGTATTTCTTCCATAGTCAAGTCACTACATACCTGGCCTAGGGATCAAAATCCAGAGTATCTTATAGATGGGTGCTCCAAACAGGTTGTTGACATTTGATGGGGGCATTCCAGCTCTTGAACTTGGTACAGTTTCTATCTCATAAAGACATGCACACACAAAACCAAAGCTCCCCAAAACTGACTGTGGATAAGGACACCCACTGGCAAACATCAAACATCACTAATTTCCCAAAGCCTCTCAGGCTCCATCAGGAGGCCAACAGAGTCACAATGGCTACTTAATGATGAAACCCTTCCAGGTGTTTTCACATTAACATGGTCCAATGTAGTATCAAGCTGAGAAGAATAAAGGTTAATATATTCTATTAGTCCCAATTGTCATAAAAATTTTACCTAACAATATGGTTCATTAAATGCTGAATCTAACAATTATGTTCACCATACATAATAGGAATTATTCAGACAGATATGATCTGAATAGTTGTGGTTTATTAATTTAGACACAAATTTAATTAGCAATTGATTTCAATTGTGTCTCCCCCTGAACAATAAGTTTGGTGGAAAAGCAGGCTGGGAAAAAAGAAATGTATCAACTAAGAAATATGAGGTAACAACAAAGGAAACCACCACTCAACTTTCAGAAATGCTATTATGGTTTTCCCCTGAAACAGTAACAACAAAAGTGATTCCAGGAAGCTTGAAGAGGTGACTGTTTTCCATCCAGTTTCAAACACCACTCCTGACCCAAGGGGTAATGACATACCAGTGGGTTGTACTGCTGCTCTGAGGCAGATACACTCACAGAGCAGAGGGATGTTAGAGCCCCAGGTTATTCTGGATCCACTGGAAACCCCAGCTCCAGCTCCAGGTCTAAATGGAGAACTACTGCTGTGGCTTCCATCTCCTGTTCCCTGGAGTTCTGGAGAACACCCAGGGCTATCACTCATCAGCTCCACGAGTTTCCGCTATCTCATACATGGAACCAGACTTCTGCATTCCTTCTTTGGCATCAATCACAAGAGAATACAATCCATAATCTCCCAAAAGATGGAGAGAGAAATACAGGGAAGAATGTTTTGTTTCTAAAAAGGAAAAATGTAGTTTTTCTTCTGGTGGTCCTTTAATGAATTCTCCACATCCAGCTCCATTCCAACCCCCAGCTAGATCTGACAGACCAGTGGTGATTTTCCATTTAGAAAAATGAAATGTTTGGCTTCTCATGATGCTTGGAGAGCTGCGTTAAGAGCATGACAGAGCAGGGAGGATGGGAGGAAGAGGAGGAAGGAAATGAAGAGATGTCTTCCTCCTCTTCACCCCTCCTTCCATTCAAGAGTGAAGGAGCCAATGGCCTCAAACTTAGCTGGCTTCCCTCCTCCTAGCTTCATGCCTTAAGCTATCAAAGATAGGTAATTATATTCCATTAACAAATATATATATTAATAATAGAAGTAGACATTTGGGATTCTGGATTTAAATCTTTTTTACATTCAGATTGTGGCCCCTTAATATAATTTTCCACTAAAAGAAACACAGGCTTCTTGGTGGACTGGCTGATTCTGGGGTGTGAAATAAACAAGATAAGCCTGGAACACTGAGTCATACCAGGCAACCAGCAAGACTACCAGGCCTTGTCAAAAGGACTCAGGTGCCAACTTAAAGGGGCTCCAACTGAAAAAAGTTGGAACAAATACATTATAAACCCATAATGTCCTAATGACACAAAAAAACAGCAACAAGTATCACTGGTCATCTTTGGGGAATAAAAAAAAAAATCAGCTCATCTCTTTGACACTGGTACATAAAGGAAACAAATCAGGCATTTATCTGGCTTATCCATATCTCAAAGTAAACACATAATTGATGAGAAGTTTCACTATATAGCGGAGAAGGCAATGGCACCCCACTCCAGTACTCTTGCCTGGAAAATCCCATGGACAGAGGAGCCTGGTCGGCTGCAGTCCATGGGGTCACTAAGAGTCAGACACAACTGAGCGACTTCATTTTCACTTTTCACTTTCATGCACTGGAGAAGGAAATGGCAACCCACTCCAGTGTTCTTGCCTGGAGAATCCCAGGGACGGGGGAGCCTGGTGGGCTGCTGTCTATGGGGTCGCGAAGAGTCGGACAAGACTTAGCAACTTCACTTCACTTCGCTATATAGAAGCATTCCAGCTGACAAAGAAAGAAGGAATAGTAAATTTTCCATATAACTGTTTAGTGACTTCAATAAGTAATAAAACTAGGTAATGACCTTCAGTGGTGACTCTAATAAAGCTAAACAATGATCTTCAATGGTTGCTGCGATTGAAGAGGACCAGACATTATGTGCCTTTGGGTGGATGTACAGAACATCTTTGAACATCTTTGCAAATCCATCAAATCTGGTGGCAACCAGCTAAATGTTTGTATTCCCCTCAAAATTCGTGTGTTGAAACCCTAATCCCCAGTGTGATGATGTTTGGAGGTGGCGTTTTGGAGAGAGAATCAAATCTTGAAAGTGGAGTTCTCATGGATGGGATCAGTGCCCTGATAAGAAGCAGCCAGAGAGCCAGCAGCTCTTTCTGCCAAGTGAGGATTAAAGCAAGAAGTCAACACTTTGTAACGTCACCAGAACCCAACCATGCTGGCACCCTGATCTCAGGCCTCCAACCTCCAGAACTGTGGGAGACCAGTTTCCATTGTTTATAAGACACCTAGTGCTCTACTTTGCTACAGCATGCTGAACTAAGACACTGATCCCGCCTCTAGACTAGCTATCAGTTTACAGGACATACTAGAGGCAGAAGAACACGTTCAAGGAAGGCACACAAATGCATCTGACAAGATTAAGAACGTAGCAACTTTACAAGGACAAATCACTTGTTTTTCTTTTAAACCATAAGTTACAAAGCAAACCCCAAACAAAAACAGCAACAAAGAGAAGAATGAGGAAACCAACAAACTGAAAGAGACACTTATCAAGCCTTATCAACCAAGTACAATGTGTGGACTTTGGATCGTCCTTCAAACAAACCAACCGAAAAAAATATTATCACATAACCAGGGAAATGTGATTGTAGACTGGACATTTGCTGATGCTAAGGAACTGCTATTTTCAAGTGTAGTAATGGTGAGGTAGTTATGTGGGTTTTTAAATAAAAGAGTTTTTGTCTTACACAGACACATACATGCTGAAATATTTACTAGTGAAATGGTAAGATACAGGACCTGTGCTGAGGTCAGGCCCTCGGGTGATACAAAGACATGGTCGGCAGGTAAGGTGAGCAAGGCGCCTGCCAATGCCTCACCTCAGGCATGTCACTTGCTTCTCCCTATTCCTGGCCCTGATCTGATGTCTGGATTTCGCTTCAAAATAATCCAGTAATGGGGACAGAATGGTGGGTGGGAATATAAATGAAACAAGATTTGAAAGTTTAACAAAAAAAATACAATTTTTAAAAATCCTTAAAACCAGTCATACTATTTTTTTCATGTTTAAGCTGACAGTAACTTTTGAAATAACTGACAGTAATTACTATTTTCAAATGTCCTACCACTCAACACTCGACTGTGAGCTCCTTCACATCAGAGCTTATTCAGCTTTGACTGATTGACTTGGAAATGTGGTTGGTGTATCTCTGAAAACCAAGCTCTGCACTAGGAGCTGAAGATGCAAGACTGAACAGAAAAGTCCCTGCCCACCAGCCGCTTACATTCCAGCCAAGGATGACACCGTGGAAAAATGAACTGACACAAAAGGGAGGGCCTGCTAAGAAAACCACAAAAGGGATGATATTTGAGAACTGGAGGCTGGAGAAGGTGTCTCTGAGATGGGGCTGCTTGAGCTGAAGCCTAAAAAAAAAAAAAAAAAAGAATCACCAAATGAGGAAAGATGGGAGAACCCCAGGCAGAGACAGCAGGAACTGACGTACAGAGGCCCCGAGTCAAGAAACACCTGCATGTCCCATAAAACAAGGATGGACTGACAGGCCTGCCACATACTCAGCAAAGGGCGGGAAGGAATAGATGAGGCTGAAAAGACAGGCACAAGCTACACCAGTTAAGGCTTTCTAGTTATAATAAGATGCCTGCTTGCTTGTTTTTTAATCCACTATAACGGGGCTTCCCGGGTGGTGCTAGTGGTAAAGAATCAGCCTGCCAGTGCAGGAGGCGCAGGAGACTTGGGTTCGATCCCTGGGTCAGGAAGATCCCCTGGAGTAGGAAGTGACAACACACTCCAGTATTCGTGCCTGGAAAATTCCACGGACCGAGGAGCCTGGTAGGCTATAGTCCATGGGGACGCAAAGAGTCGGACACAACTGAGCATCCACTATAAAATAGGAGTGTTTGGTGCATCATGAAATCAATGTATTGATCTAAATTAACTTCTTCTGTATTTGGAAAGTTGCTTTGTTGGAACTTCAGACACAGGCTCTTTACAGATTAACTCTTAAATCTGTATTAAATGTAGTTCTGTTGAATTCTCGAGTATCTCTGCTCAGGAAACCTATTGAAACTGGCCCAATGAGAATTTACTGTATCGCACAGAGAACTCAACTCAGTTCTCAATGGAAAGGAAGTCAAAAAAAGAGGGGATATATACAAACATGTAGCTGACTCCCTTTGCTATATGGCAGAAACACAACATTATAAAGCAACTATACTCCAGCAAAAAGGAAAAGAAACTGGCCTATTTAACTCCTTCCCTGCTTCAGCACGGGTTTGGCTGAGAATGAAATGACAATGAGTCTGAAAATCCTTCATGCTTTTCCACAGCTTGAAGTGAGTCGCAAGGTGAAATTAATTGAGGTTGGCAAAACAAGAAGTTGGACATAGCCTCTTAGTTCCAGGGGCATGAAGCCTTCCCAGTTTGGCTTCCTAATTTGGTTTGAAATAAATTTCTGGAGTGTCAAACATCACCATATTCAAAGGTAAGTGCATACGTATATTCCAAAGCCAAATAAAAAATGTCTTTTGGACTATCTGCCACTTTCTATTACCAGTGATATAGCTCCCCTCATTTAGTGCCTGTGATCAAGAATTAACATCCCACCTCCAGTACAAATGAATGGGAACGGCAACAGACAGGAAAGGCTTTCAAAATAGCCTGAAACAGAAGCAATTTGTCTATATCTACTTCGTTGGGTAAAAGGACTTTCACCTATTAAGAGAACAAGGTAATCTAGTTTGAGGTCTTGAAAGAGAGACCAAATGGAAGGTTCTCTTTCTTCATAATTGTTCACATTTAATGGCATTACAAGGGCATGTTAGCTCTTCCAACTGAAAGCAATTTAGTGAATATGTATGCATTTTGGTGGCACTGATATGTTAATGCAGGGCATGAAATAGAAACCTTCAGAGAACCGAATGCTAAAGAGGGCACCAAGAGGCTTTGTTCACCAACTCACCTGGAGCCGGGCTCCAGAGAAGAATGACCTGGAATACGTTCTCCCCTCCTGAAGCCTATAGGCTGTGGGAGCAGGGGGTACTGGGAGATGAAAATGCAAAGACGACCAGCTGAGATGTCTGTGGTCTGAAGCCACCACAGAAGGCGGCCGACCTCACCACCCAGAACTGAACCCATCTTCAACCTCAATCTGTGACTTCACAGTCCTGAAAAAGTGCAAAGTCCACGTTCAGCAAGCCTTCCTGATGAACCCCATCCAGATCGGCTGCCCCACTTGAGTTCCATCTACGTGTGCACACGTTGCTGTGTTGCTTCAAAGAACACAATTTACCAATACATTGTTCCAGATCATTTCACGTGAGTATTTTTGTGTGCATCTGAGAAATCAGGTGCCTGGAACTTTTCCCTCTCATTTGGGAATTCAGGTATAAAGTCAATTTTCTGTAATTGTTCGTGGCGTTATTCCCAGAAGGGGAACAACTATTGGATGACATTTCCATCAGAGATGAAAAGTGACCAGCCATTTTGTTTAAACATTGTTTGGTCACTGGAATTCCAATTCAGTTGGTATAATCTGTATTGATTCCTCCCATATGTTCCTTCCTCAGTTCCCAGTATCTCCACTTCCTTCTCCTGCCCCTTTATCAGCAGGCTCTAGACACACAGACATCTGCCCGGAGGCAATCAATTCTGCTGCCAATATGGAATTTCACACACACACAAAAGTAAAAGCAAAAGTCTAAAAGAGATGGGTTAAAAAGAACATAGAAAAAAATAGATTCTGACTCATTTCCTTAAGGCTTTGGGCCTGCTTTCTATTACACTTGTGGACTGATTTCTCCCAGTCTGTAGACAGGACACGTGGTTATTTATTTTCATGGCAGACTGGGCATCTTTTCATATGAAACTAATGACCTGCCTGCCAGAGAACACCACAGCCCTTTCAGCAGTCCTGTCTTATATTCTTACCTCTTTCCCAAAATCTCAGGAGAAAGGATACTAAGACTTTGAACCAGAAAGTTTATCACTGCTGATGATAAAGATACATGAGGGTGATGCTAGGCCTTACCTGGAGCAGATTCCAAGGCTTAGAAGATCATGAAAAGCTGGCTGTGATTTTAGTGTCTATTCATTTCACCACAGGAAAAAACAGGAAACATGTGCAACTAGAATAAGAATAGATAATATCGGCTTGTCTCCTCCTTTTCCTTCCCACCCTTCTGCTGCCATCTCATCAGTAAGGGCTCCTCTGGCAGCCTCAGGGCTGGGAAGCCTTCACTCTTAACCACACCTAGAGCTGTCTGTCTGGAGCATGCTCCTGGTATGCCAGGTCTCACCACCAGACTGTGTACTTCAAGGAGTCAGACTCTCATTTTTACTCCCAGAGTTGCCAAAATAGCATCAATAAATATTTTTTTCAATAAATACTGATCCATCTAAGAACTTTCAAAGAACCAGATCTTTGTTTCTCATTTTGTGAGATGTCTCAAAGAACTAAATAGAAATGATTACATAAGAATTAATGGATACTGTCTCTAGGCCAGTAAACAGTTAGAATTTGAGTCAAGTGGAGGTTGAGAGCAAGGGAGTGAAAACAGCAAAAAGAATGAAGAAATCCATCCTGGTTTTCCCCCTTCCAACTTCTGGACATTGTCCTACACTAAGGCTGACCCCCAAATCCCTATCAAAGCAAAAGCTCTCTTTCTCCTCTAAGAAGAGAATAGATGGCCCCTAGGTATGACTTCAGTGTAGGCAGTGGAGGGTGAGGATGGTGGCGGAAGAAGGGGGTAGGGACTGAATCCTGGGAATCATTTGCTGCCGGAGTAAAAGGGAGCTAGGAGATTCTTGCAGTCCGACTTCCACAGTTAACACCGGAGAAACGAGATTCAGAGAGGAATATATGACTGACTCTAAGTTATAGAGCTGAACCTGGGCCAAATAAGGATTAGTATACCTATTTTCCGGAGAAGGCAATGGCACCCCACTCCAGTGTTCTTGCCTGGAAAATCCCATGGACGGAGGAGCCTGGAAGGCTGCAGTCCATGGGGTCGCGAAGAGTCGGGCACGACTGAGCGACTTCATTTTCACTTTTCACTTTCACGCATTGGAGAAGGAAATGGCAACCCACTCCAGTGTTCTTGCCTGGAGAATCCCAGGGACGGGGGAGCCTGGTGGGCTGCCATCTATGGGGTCGCACAGAGTCGGACACAACTGAAGCGACTTAGCAGCAGCAGCAGCAGCAGCATACCTGTTTTCTGATCCCTTGGTCCTATATTTTGAACTAGTCAATCAACTGTAGCCCTTTAATAAAAATGACATTAATAATGGAAGTGAACATCTAGAATTCATCAATTAAAAGCTGGAGACTCACTGAGTTTTTAAAGCTACCTACAACCTATTTATGAGAGAGAATGATACAAACAGAGTGACCTATGGAAGTTAGTTAGTTAGTTAGTTAGATAAAGGAATAGTAAAACAAGTGTTACCAAGGATGTGAAGGATGATACTGATGGGAGGGCAAACGTGCACAGACACTTCCAAGATCTAGTTAGAATATCTGATAAAGCTGGCAATGCATATTCCCTTTAACCTAGTGGATCCACTTCTAGGCACAGAAACTCTCCTACATGTGATATTAGAAATAACCACCAAAAGACAGCCCCGTCAGAGATCAGATTCCCCAGGAAACAGGGTCTGAGATGGGAATCTCTGTGCAGGGGCAGCTCTGTTGGGAGCAAAACCTGTGAAACACTCACATGGGAGGCCTGGACAGAGGGTGAAGCTGACGGCACTGCAGCCGTAAGGGAGGTCTCGTCAATCTTACAGAGAATTCTAGATCTGAGACCACCCCTCAGAGCTGTACCAGATTGAGGCAAGAAGTTCAGGCCTTTGGACCCGTCATCAACCAGTCACTGGATGTAAGCTACCTTGGGAACCTAAGAAGGGGTGTGACTTTGGGGCAGCAGCTCCATTGGCTGAAGGCAACGACTAGAGAAGGACTCGGCTGTGACCCACCAGGGGCCAACACTCCCTGCACCAGGGAGAACGAGTGTCTTGGCCCTAAAAATAGAACTAGGTGACACATCACAGCATCCACTATAACACACCTCCACTCTAAAAATAACCGCCCAGAAATGTGAACACAATTCTGAAAAAAAAAAAAGAAAAATTAGATTAAAAAAGAAGTAGGTGGTGCTAGTGGTAAAGAACCCACCTGCCAGGGCAGGAGACAAAAAAGTCTCAGGTTCAATCCCTACATTGGGAAGATGCCCTGGAGGAGGGCATGGCAACCCACTCCAGCATTGTTGCCTGGAGAATCCCTTGGAGAGAGGAGCCTCGTGGGCTACTCCACAGGGTCACACAGAGTTGAACATGACTGAAGTGACTTAGCACACAGCACTCACAGGTGTGCAAATAACATACTATTTAGAAATGAACAACAAAAAGAATACAACATACCAAAAATAAGAGCATATACCCTAAATGAATCTTAAGAAAATTTATGGCCTTGATACATTTGATAGAAAATAAAATTGTTGATAATTGAACTAATGAAAAATCTAGAAAAGCGAAAATAAGTAAGCCAGACAAACCAGAAAAAATTCAATGAAGACTAACCAAGAAATTAAAGATAATATTTTCTTTTAAAAAAGCATTGATCAACGAAACTAAAAGCTAGGTCTTTGAAAAATAAATAAACTGGCTGATCTGATAAAGAAAGAAAGCTCCAAATGAATGGAAATAAGTATTTAACTACAGCTATCATTTTTTCATCTTAAGAGAACACTATGTGTAATAATACTATGGCAGTAAGTTTGAAACCTAGATTAAAAAAACAATGATTTCATAAGAAAGTATGAATTATAACAGTCAAGAAATACAAGCATCAGTGGACAAATAGTCTTTTTAAAGATTCTACCAAATATACAAAGAACAGAAAATAACCAGTTTATACCAAATGTTACATAGCACGAGAAAAGATGGAAAGTTACTATATTCATTTTATGAAGTCAGCATAACTCTGATATTAAAAATGGACAGGCACAACACAAGAAAATTAAGACCTAAGCCAGTATCACCTGTGAAGAGACAGGCAAAAGTCCCAAATAAAATATTAGCAATTTATTGTGCTCAGTCACTCAGTTGTGTCTGACTCTTTTGCAACCTCATGGACTATAGGCTGGACTGGCAGGCTCTTCTGTCCATGGGATTTTCAAGGCAGGAATACTGGAGTGGGCTGCCTTTTCCTACTCAGGGGATCTTCCCAACCCAGGGATCAAACCCATGTCTCTTGCATCTCCTGTATCGGCAGGCAGATTCTTTACCACTGCACCACGTGGGCTTCCCCAGCAATTTAATAGCAGCATATTAAAATTAATGATGAATCATAATCAAGACAATTTTATCCTATAAATGTAAGGATGGCTCAAGCTTAAATACCTACTCCTGTTAATCACTCCATTACTATATTAAAGGAAAAACCAATATAATTATCTCAACAGATCAGTTCAGTTCACCTGCTCAGTCGTGTCCGACTCTTTGCAACCCCATGAATTGCAGCACGCCAGGTCTCCCTGTCCATCACCAACTCCCGGAGTTCACTCAGACTCACGTCCATTGAGTCGCCGATGCCATCCAGCCACCTCATCCTCTGTTGTCCCCTTCTCCTCCTGCCCCCAATCCCTCCCAGCATCAAAGTCTTTTCCAATGAGTCAACTCTTCACATCAGGTGGCCAAAGTACTGGAGCTTCAGCTTTAGCATCATTCCTTCCAAAGAACACCCAGGGCTGATCTTTAGAATGGACTGGTTGGACCTCCTTGCAGTCCAAGGGACTCTCAAGAGTCTTCTCCAACACCACAGTTCAAAGCATTAATTCTTCGGCGCTCAGCTTTCTCCACAGTCCAACTCTCACATCCATACATGACCACTGGAAAAACCATAGCCTTGACTAGACGGACCTTTGTTGACAAAGTAATGTCTCTGCTTTTGAATATGCTATTGGTCATAATTTTCCTTCCAAAGAGTAAGCGTCTTTTAATTTCATGGCTGCAGTCACCATCTGCAGTGATATTGGAGCTCCCACAAATAAAGTCTGACACTGTTTCCACTGTTTCCCCATCTATTTCCCATGAAGTGATAGGACCAGATGCCATGATCTTTGTTTTCTTAATGTTGAGCTTTAAGCCAACTTTTTCACTCTTCTCTTTCACTTTCATCAAGAGGCTCTTTAGTTCCTCTTCACTTTCTGCCATAAGGGTGGTGTCATCTGCATATCTGAGCTTATTGATATTTCTTCCGGCAATCTTGATTCCAGCTTGTGCTTCTTACAGCCCAGCGTTTCTCACGATGTACTCTGCATAGAAGTTAAATAAGCAGGGTGACAATATACAGCCTTGACGTACTCCTTTTCCTATTTGGAACCAGTCTGTTGTTCCATGTCCAGTTCTAACTGTTGCTTCCTGACCTGCATATAGGTTTCTCAAGAGTCAGGTCAGGTGGTCTGGTATTCCCATCTCTTTCAGAATTTTCCACAAGTACCCATACCCAAAAATGAATAGCCATTTATAATGTTGCTTACCTGTGATATCAATGATTATAGTGGTCTACAGTGGCTTAAGTAGCTCACAAGGACCAACAACAATTCAGCCTACTGTTACTTCTCTGATTTCATTTTTTTCAAGTTCTCTGGATAGAAGAGGGAAAAGAGGATAGGATTAATGGTTGCCACAGTGACTCAAGTCTAGGGGGCAGAGTTTCAGAGAAGAGGGAGCTGGATCCCAAAATCTGCATAGAATTCACCTCAAGCTTTTGGCCAACTCCTGAGGGTTAGACCTTAAAAGACCTCACAGAGAAGAGCCACTGAGAGGTAAAGTGCTGTGCAGAGATTTTAGAAGTCAGCCACTGCTGGAGTGAAGGCAAGGGACCGGTCCAGCCAAAGTGCATAGAGCCTGGTGAGAATCTCAGGCTTTCAGTACTATCGTTCTTACAGAACTTTACTATCTGGTCAAGGGTACATGGGAGTCCTGTGCCTTACTTCTTACAACTGCATGTGAATCTCCGGAGATCTCAAAATTAAAAATTTAATTAAGAAAAATGACGGCAAAGAAAAAGTGCTCTCAAATAAGCCAAACCTGCAGAACAAAATAAAAACAACAAATTCATCATCAGCATTTCTGGATTACATCTAAAGGAAGTTCTCAGACTAAAGACGATCTCAACAGAACAGAAGTATGAGAAGGAATGAACAACCCCAGAGAAGGTACTGTGTGGATGATTACAAAAGGCAAAAATAAATCAAGAATGTTAACAATGTCCAAAACAGCAAACACACACACACACACACACACACATCATCATCACACACACACACACATCATCACCACCACCAGGTATACCCTTCAGCCTGGTAATTCCACGTCTCAATATTTGCCCTAAAGAACCACAGTAACATCCACATGCTAAAGGAAGCATCTATAAAGGCCTTCACTGCAGCTTTGTCAGCCAACAGCAGCAAACTGAGATATGAATACTCACCAAAAGGGGATGGATGACTAAATACATTATGTACATACCATGAAACACTATGCAATAGTTTAAAGAAGAGTGAGGTTATATTTACTTGTGTTAATATGGACTTTTTAAAAGGAAGTAATAGAAATATATATAGGTATGGTACCAAGTATATAAAACATTAAAATTTTCCAGAATATGTAGGTATACATATATGTAATACTTTGAGCAATTACCATATGCCAAATATTGTTACAAGTGCTTTACACAAATTAACTTTTTTAACCCTACAAAACCCCTATGAAATAGGCTCTATTACTGTCCCCATTTTTGTAGGGAAGGAAACTGAGGCACAGAGTTCACTAACTTGCCCAAATCACTCAGCTGGTAAGTGACAGGACAGGAATTCAAACCCAAGCAGATGGCTCCAGAGTACCCTTCCAATAATGCCCTGGACAGGGGCTAAAGAGACGCACTCTAAGTTTTTAAAAAGTGGCCACCTCTACACAGAAGATTGGACTTGGAGTGGTTAATCCAGGGAAACTTCAGCCTTCTCTGTACTGTTTGAATATTCAACAAGAATAAACTCATACATTGTTCAGGAATTTTAAAATAACTAAAATTTAAAAGGAAAGTGATATATATAGTATATATATGTATATATATTATACATATTATAATATATATACACTATATGTATATATAAATATATATAATACATGTATATCATATAAATTATAATATATATAATTATAGTATATATATTATATAAATTATAATATATATATTCTATGTAATACACACACAAAGAAAAGCTATTTGTAAAATGGTTTCGGGAAGCACACATACTGTTATAAAAATATCTCATCAAGTAAGAGCTAACTGTTCACAAAAGGTGAAAAGTCACAAAACAGGAATGTGGTTCAGAAGAAAGACAAGAATCAATTAAGAACAAAGCTGCTATAAACACTGGAAAAAAAGAAAAAGAAATCCAAGAATCTTATAAGCATTTTCGTGTTTATGAATGTGGCGATTCACGTGGGTCTCAGCCTATCTAGGACTCTATGGCATTAAAACATACAAACCCTGCAAAGAAGTTCTTGATCCAACTGTTCCTTGCAGTGGATATACAGATTTTAAATTAAAATCATCCTATTTCCCAAATCATTTAGTAATATATCTAGAGGACTCCACTTGCCGTTAACTTAGTATTCAACGAGGGATTAATGTGACTCCTACTTAACCTGAGTCACACCTGAGGACTCAGTAATTAGGCTGGACTCTGATGAGCTGATTGGTTGCAGAAGTGAGTTATCCGGTCAACCATGCATAACCAGTGAAATGCGAAACAGGAGGAGGTGAAAGGCAGACTCTGCTCAGTGTGAGAGAATGCCCGGGAAGCCCCTCTAATGAGTTAACTCATGGAGGCAGCAGGTCCCTGGAAGGGTCTCATCAGCTGCACACGCCATGGGCCTTCCCTGGAACCCAACAGTCAGAGCAAATCAGAGCAACCCATTAGTCTGGTCTGGAATTCCTAGGGAGCACACGCAGGTCAGCCAGATGGTGCAAGGCCCTGGGTTGCCGAGGGTGGTATTGAGCTTGGAGTTTCTCACTCAGAGCTCAGGGCTCCAGCAGGCAAAGCCTTGGATCAAAAACAGACAGCTAGAAGGGACAGGCAATCACATCAAAGAATCTTAGAGCTGGATCAAACCTTGAGAAGTCATTCAGCTCTCCCTCAGGCCTCCCAGACCAGGACCACCTCCCCATCCCACCTTCCTTTTGAAATTATTACTATTATTTTAAAGGAAATACTCCACAACTTCCTTCTGCGAGGAAGTCCTCCCAGAGCTCTACCCTAAATTCTCCTCAGGGTGCTTTGAAACTTTTTCTCTCCCTACAGGAGCTAGAGAGGAAATATAAGACCCCCAAAATATGTGGATAAACTTTTCTGAGCTAAAGAGATTCACACCCACTGAAAGAAACTATCTACAAAGTATGGTTTTATAAAGCAGGTAACTGATGAGACAAGGGGTAAACAGAGAAGGCGAAATGCATTTTAATGTTACAAAGGGGGGTTATTTTTTAAATGGAAATATTTCATGAACTTTTAAGGTGAATTATATGGTATATTAAAGTGATAATAGAATAGCAAGTCGCTCAGCTGTGTCCAGCTCTTTGGGACCCCTCCAGGCTCCTCTATCCATGGAGATTCTCCAGACAAGAATACTGGAGTGGGTTGCCATGCCCTCCTCCAGGAGATCTTCTAGACCCAGGGATCAGACCCAGGTCTCCCACGTTGCAGGCAGATACTTTACCATCTGAGCAACCAGAGAAGCCCACAGAAATTTTAAATAGGCAAATTTAAGTTAAATGCCCACAGCCCACTCTGTATCTGTAAGTCACAAAAATGCATAAATGTACAGGGTTAGGACTCTGAAATCCACCAGGCTGGACCATGAGACTTACTGGACTCTGCATGTAGCAGACAGGGGAGGGGAGGCCATGATTCTAGCTAGGGAGGCCAGCAGTAGGATTTGGAATACCCAAAGAAAAGTGATGAATGAAGATTCATTCAGGACAGACATCAGAATCAAAAACATCCACTTGCCAAACAGGTGGTATCATTATGCATCTTGGAAGGTTCATCCAGAATGAATGAGGACACAGCCAGGGGCTGGGGCACAGGAGACAGGGTCCAACCTCCATAGCTAAACAGGGAGCTGGGCACTCCAAGCAAAAAAGACCACGGCAGAAGGCCAACAAGAAGGTATCTTGTCGGGGAGGGGCATAGCATGCCAGGTTTTGAGCACAAAACTAATTCCAAATACCATGTACTGGCAGGAATGGGGCACCTATTCTGTATTCAGACCCGCTTCTCTTTGACCATGGATTTGCTGACGGCAGATGCTTGGTAGGGCTAAAGCAGCTGGGTAGGAGCAGTTGTAAGGGACCCACTGTGAGGAGGTTTTTATCATTAAGTAGCAGACAGTCTCATAGACTTAGATTGCTTGTTACAGATTATTTTTTTCAGTGCATTTTGGACTTTGCAGTGAGACCCACTTGTCACAAATTATTAACAGCAGCTCATTGGGTTTTGTTCGGTTTTGCTGTGAACAGAATGGAATGAAGTGGCATGGCATGGTGTAGAACAGAAACAAATGGACCGCATTTAGGGAGACTGGGCAGTTTCACAGAAATTTGAGAAGTGTGGGTACATACGCATACGAGAGAGAGACAGAGGAAGAGAAAGAGAAACAAGGAGAAATAATATGATGTTAAAGTAACTTTCGCTATGCATCACAATTTAAAAAATTCTAATGTCACTGAACAAATCAACCCCTCTGGTTTTACAGGTCAGTAAATTAAGGACCAAGAAGAGGAGAGCAGAAGGAATATCCTACTCTGAGTCCTTCTGCCATACCTATCTACAAAGACCAGGCTCTCTGAACCAAAAAAAAAAAAAAAGAAAAGAAACAACTGAGGACACATGACGAACTTATTTCTGTGAATACTCTTCAGCTCGGTTCAGTCGCTCAGTCGTGTCCGACTCTTTGCAACCCCATGAATCACAGCGTGCCAGGCCTCCCTGTCCATGAATACTCTTAATGGGTATCACATAAAATTACATTTTTTGTGTGCAAGTAATAAATCCTGCTAACTGCGAAGAATAAAACTGCACAAAAACAGAATTTTCTCCAAAACATCTCAGGTAAAGGTAACTATAGCCGGCAATCTCTCATATGGTTACCATTATGTGTGTGTTTAGTGTGCTTACACGCTCAGTGAGGTCTGACTCTGCGACCCACTAGACTGTAGCATGCCAGGCTCCTCTGTCCATGGGATTTTTCAGGCAAGAATATTGGACTGAATGCCATGTCCTTCTTAGGGGATCTTCCTGATTCAGGAATTGAACCAGAGTCTCCTGCGTCTCCTGGAGGGAAGCCTGGAGCCATGGAGGGAAGCCTCATATGGTTACCATAGCTATAGCCTACTACCTGCTTTGCCCACAAAACAAACGACTAAGCCTGTAATTCAGACATTTGGCCACTAGCTGTCATGCCATAAAGACACATTTTAAACAACAAGCCTCCAGAGTTCCTTTTTTGGTAAAACAATATAACCTAATATTAAAACTCACATATAACAAGGCCTAAAAAAAAAAATAGTTGTTTTAGAACAAAAAGATTAAATTTAAAAATACTAAAGTGCAATTTAGCATATTTCTCTCTAATTTGTAGCGCAATTGTTATCAGTTCACTCAAATTTTAGATAAATCAAAAGTCCCTAACGTTGACTTATCCTCAATCCTCAAGTTTCCTTGGCACCAAGCTCCTTAAGCCACTCAGCTCCCAGGGGCCTAATATAAAGTCATTTCTATCTAGACTTCTAATACTATTAAAGGAAAGAACTTGGTTTGTTTTCAAGCTCCCTGTTCTCAAGAGTTTTGCTTCTTTTCATTTCACAAAGCGAAAAGAATGGAGAGAGGAGGCTTCAGGTGATATGAAACCAAGTGCTGATCAGAGTCTTGCTCCCCAGTACTTTCTATTTCGTCTTTTATTTCCCCCTAACTCTTCGACTTTCTTCTACTTGAATTCAGACCGAATGTGTCCTCTCAATTCCACTCCTTTGTAGGTCCATCATCCAATGTGATTTTTGGAACAATGCAGATGGGGGAATGGAAGTATCCCCAGTTTATCAAAGAAGATTTTAAATCCAGGAAGAGGACAGGACTTGCCAATGTCTCACCACTAAGAAAAGTGCAAAGTCTGTTACCACCAGTCCAGATTTCTTCCTAATGTTTGTCAGGATCCAGTGAGGAGACACAATCTAAACAATATTGTGTACAAGAAAGTTTAATATGAAGAATTGTTCACAGTAACAGGGAATTAAGTACTAAAGGGTAAAGAGAACTCTGGAGAACAGAGGGACTGCAGATATATAGAACAGATATAGGGGTCCTGAGTGCCCCCTATACTACCTCCAGCTCAGAGGCACAGCACCTCTGGAAGGAACCCCACCCTAGGGCTGAGGGCTACAGCTAGTTGAGGAGAATGTGGCTACGGCCCACTGGATGGTGAAGAGGTTGGAGAGCCACGTGCCAGGGCTGGAGGGCAGAAAACTTTCTGCTATGGGTAGAGAGGACACCATGAGCCTCCCTGGGAAACTACCCACTGAGATGCCCGTCACACTCACTAGAGAGTGAGCACCACTGGCTGACCTACAAGTTAGTGGCCGTTAGGCAAGAGTAAGAAGCTGCATGCCAGAACCGGGAAGAGAGGCCCCTGCCTCCTGAAGTGCCCTCCTGCGCCCTCTACTGGCAAGGGTAATATTGCGCCAGTTGACAAAGAAAGAATGTTCCAGCTCCAGTACCACAACGCAGGGCAAAGGCTAGATCTGGAGCTGAGAGATGATGAGTTGATAGCTGGGTACACTTAGCAATCAAAATGTGATCAGTTCTGGATAAATAGAAGAAAATCGGTCATTTCTTTAAAGGGTGCTTGTTTCTTTGAAATTTGAGGATCATGTCCTGATCACTACGGAAGATGGTGTTTCCTTTTGCATGACGACACCATGAGGTATACTCATCAAAGTATAAAGACAAACATGGGAATTTCACAATAGGTTACCCCTGAGATGAAGGTGAGGAGAGGGATCAGGAAGGGGTGCACAGACCTACGGGCGGGGGTGCTTCATGGGTGCTTATCATATTGCTGTAGTCTATACCTCTTTGAATGTCTGAAGCACTTCATAGTAAAGATAATGGAATAAAATAAGTATAAATAAAAATTTAAAGACACAATGAGACAGATTCAGAATTTCTTCTTGTAACTGATTTTCCTTTACCAGCTCTTTCCTAATATCATCTGTAGTTACTGTTCCTTAGATGTCTCCTTAAAAACTGGTTTTTCTCAAGATTCTGTCCTGACTACCTCTCTCCACTTACTTCCCACTCTCTCTGCTTAATGTTATCTAATTCCAGCACTCCCTTCACGATATGAATGATATCCAGATTTCACACTTCTCACTTGGCTAGGGTTCCTGACCTAGACCCTGTTCACTCAACTGTTTGACATCTCAGTTAGGAGAGGCCACAGATACCTGAGAGTCCCTATGTCCAGACTGAACTCTTTTCCCTACATAGGCCCCTCTTTTCTCGCCCACCATCAAAGCTAGCATCACCATCCACCAGGTTGCTCAAACAGGAAACCCACGCACTAATCTTAATATCTCCCTCATTCTTCAAATCTGATCACAAAGTTCTGTCAACTGAACTTTTTAGTGCTTCTTAAATTAATGTATCCTCTTAATCTCCCCTATGAATCTCCTTCCTGGTTGAGACCACCACAATCCCTTACCCAGGTCACCAACACTTCTCCTTCTGTCTCTTTTCTGCTCCCCTCAAACCTAGTATCCACTGGAGCCAGACAGAACCCTATCATGGAACCAGATGGCCTAGAAACTCCCTGAGACAACAGTGTGTAAGATACCCTGAGACCATTCCAGCAGATCAAACAGGTGGTACCAGTTAACTCAGGTTCCTGTGTATTTCACACCACTGACAAAGCAAAAACTGGTCCCCATCTGGCCAGAATGGATAGTGTCCCCAGAAGAGCTGACTGAGCACCGCAGAGTGTTTCTTAATAATCACAAAGCGATTTTCTTGGTGAAGGCTAGGTCATACCACCAACCTGAGACCAGCCAGACGGCAGGCTTCTGAAGCCGCCTACTTCTGTCTGCTGACGTGTTGAAACTCACTTACTTATGGTACAGTTCTGATTAACAAACAAATGATTTACTTGATCTAAGTTTGAAGGTCCTTAGACTCAGCAGATATAGAGAAGAAACTAGTGCTCCCAGTGGGGAAAGAGCCGGGGAGGGCAATACAGGGGTAGTAGAGCAGGAGCCACAGACTAGCAGGCATAAGACAGGCTACAAGGACACGCTGTGCAACACGGCAAATATAGAGAACATTCTATGAGAGCTATAAATGGAGTATAGCCTTTAAAATTTGTGAACTGGGAATTCCCTAGT
Source organism: Capricornis sumatraensis (assembly GCF_032405125.1). Classification (NCBI taxonomy): domain Eukaryota; kingdom Metazoa; phylum Chordata; class Mammalia; order Artiodactyla; family Bovidae; genus Capricornis; species Capricornis sumatraensis. The sequence goes on from NC_091082.1 coordinate 77,394,967, forward strand.
GTCCAGTGGTTAGGAACTTGGAGCTTCCACTGCTGGGGGCCCAAGTTCAATTCCTGGCTGGGGAACTAAAATCCTGCAAGTCACATGGCACAGTCAAAAAAAAACATCAGAATTTTTTTAATTGTGACTCATATAAATGTGTACATTTATAATATATATAATATTTAATATTATATATCAACTATACCTGACTTTGAAAAGACCATAATAAAATTTGAAGGCTTGCAATAAGTTGTCTTATTTGATAATGACACATATAAAAAAATCAAGAAAAAAAAACCTCAGAAAAACGAGAACACATTTTATCTAGATGAAAATCAAAAATAAAGAAATAAAATTAAAAAAATAAAAAAATATTTTAAACAAAATATTTTAAATTAAATATTTAAAAAATATATTCTAAACAAGATTGTGCAAACACATTTGTGTTAGTTATGCCTATGTGTGATCAACTCGTTCCAGGTAAATATATATAAGTTTAGACAGAAAATAAATAATCCAAATAGGTTCAATTGTTATGTTGTATTTGAGGGGAAAAATTAACTCATTTTGAAAAGATAAGAAAAGAGATAAACGGTTTTCTATTAACAGAAAACCAGTTTCTATTTATCCTATAAAAATAAATATTAAACAGATAGGTTTTCTAATTCAAGATACATGCACTTCAATGTTCAATAGTTCACTGCAGTACTATTTACAATAACCAAGACATGGAAGCAATGTAAATGTCCATCGACAGAATGGATAAAGATGTGATATATATACATACATACATACATACATACATACAAGGGAATATTACTCAGCCATAAGAAAGAGTGAAACCATGCCATTTGTAGCGACATAGATGCACCTACAGATTATCAGACTAAGTGAAGCAGGTCAGAGAAAGACAAATACCTTATGGTACCACTTATACGTGGAATCGAACAAATGATGCAAATGAGCATATCTACAAAACAGACACAGGCTTGCAGACATAGAAAACAAACCTACAGTTACGGGGGAAAGGGAGTTGATGGAGAGATAAATAAGGAGTTTGGGATTAGCAGACACCAACCACTGTATATAAAATAGACGGACAACAAGGTCCTCCCATACAGCACAAGAATTATATTCAGTATCTTATAATAAACTCTAATGGAAAAGAAAATACTGTATGTATTTGTATGACTGAATCACTTCGCTGTACACCAGAAATTGGCACAACATTGAAAATCAACTATACGTCAATAAAAAGAAATAATAAACATATAGTTGTGGTTTTTTTAATAGCTCTTTGAAAGGGTGTCAGACTCCTTACCAGCCCAGCATGCTGATGAAAATGTCCCTCAGAGTCTGCACTCAGAAAGTTGGAATAAACTTCAAAGCCCTGCTGTCCTGCGAGAGCCTTCACGGCTTCTCCCCCACCCGCTAGTCTCCAGCCTCGCCTCTCCTCCAGCCTCACCAGCTCGGCTCGAACTACTCCGGACCCCACCCAGGTCCTCTGGCTCTCCATGCTGGCTCCCTCCTCTGGCCCTTAGTACAAACAGCTCCCTTCACCTCGAACACACCCACTCCCAACCCCATGCCCAATCTTCTGAACAACTCCTACCTGCTTTCCAGACTTCGGGTAAGATTTCTCCTCTTCTTAACAAGTCTCCACGAGGTGTCCCAACCAGGTGATCCTATTGTACCCTAGCCCCTCTCTCATCACAATGGTGATCACATTTGTGTACACTGTCAGTGGATAAAACAATCTGATACATGTGTAAACTCCATCAGCTCCATAGGACTTTAGAATTGTAGCTCCAGCCCCAAGCATAGCACCTGGCACGTAGGAGATATTTTATAACTCCTTAAGGAATAAATGAGTCAATTCGCAAACCGCTTCTCCTTACCATCAGAGTGTGGAAATGAGAGAGGATACTGTAGTCTGGGCTTCCCTGGTGGCTCAGCAGTAAAGACTCTCTGCAATGCAGGAGACATGGATTCGATCTCTGGGTCAGGAAGATACCCTAGAGAAGGAAATGGCAACCCACTCCAGTATCCTTGCCTGGAGAATCCCATGGACAGAGGAGCCTGGCAGGCTCCATGGGGTCCCAAAGAGTTGGATGCAACTTAGTGACTAAGCAACAACAACTGTAATCTACCCCCATGCTTTGAGTGAATGAAGATAATAACCTAGAAGAAAAGGCCACAAGAGGGAGGGATGGGAGGACAGCCAGGTGGGTGACCTTATCTGTGTGCTAACTTTGTCAGATTCTCCCACCCAAATAGACTTTCCTTCCACCCCAGACTGTGGCCGGGATGCTGGTTTCACCAGCAGTCTGTAGGCATACTGAAAATGGTTATCGCGATTCATCCAAGCAAAGCAGAAACAGCCAGGTAAATCTGTCCTGTACAAATCACACAAGGCATTCCAAGGCCAAGTAAAAATGAATATTGGATTAGCCCTCCACTCATGCAGATAATTGAGAGTTAGGCCAGTCTGGGGTTTGTTTGCGCGTCAACTTTTAAATCCACCCAGCCTGGGAGGAGAGTGAGGCCAGCAAGATAGCACAGGGCAGGACAGAACCTGCTGTTGCTCTGGACAGAGAGACGGAACCAGCAGCCTGCTGGCATCACTGGGTCAAAGACCATGAGGTCATTCCACGTACCCAGTTCTTTCCTTGTGTTTCCCAATCCAGAGGGGGGGGCGGAATGGGGCAGAAGGACTAACAGCCATTCTACCAGGTTGTCAAAGCAAACACCAAGAAGCCACATAAATTTAAATAACAAATACACTGTCTTCAGAGAAAAGAGAAGAAAGGGAAAAAAGTAACCCACCCACCCATGTATGCCAAGTCACAAAATTTAATTAGGGAGATAAGAATTGGGGAGGCTGAGATCGGGTGGGTTGATGTGGCTTTCTTTTTTAGTTATGAGCTTGCTGGGGTGAAAGGAGGGAGAGAAATAATTTGAGCAGAGAATTAACATCTTCTAATAATCTTAGACAAAACCCGACTCTGTTTTGCTTTGGTTTGTAAATTAGCTCATGATGAGAGTGTCTCTTCAGCTCCCTGCCATTGTCTTCCCAGGCCCGTTGGCTGAATGCCGCCCTGACCCCAACGCCCTTGCAGCTCAAGTACATTGGAGAGCGCGAGGGAACAATTATTATAAAGTGAAGTACTTGCAGTTTTGCTGCAAAATCAATGAACTTTTCAAGTGATTTTTATCATATTTTGCAGCTGTTCTGTTAGCTTTTGAGTGGTTATCACACCGTCAGCCCCGGTGTTTCTAAAGAGCCTTGTTCATCTCGAAGCCTCGCCTTCTCCTTGAAGAGCAGCTGCCGCCGCCCTGGCTAGAAAGGTGGGCGGCTGGAGAGGGGACCCTGGGGGCTATCGCCAGTGAAGGACAGCCTCCCCGCGTGTGCGACTCCCGGGCCTCTCACCTCCTCGCAATTTTTAGCACTTCTCGGGCCTGGCTTCTCCCGAGAGCTCAGGGTTATCTAGCTCACCTTGTTGCGAAATTCCGGAAGAGCCCATCTTGCATCTTCTAGCTGCACAAGCGGAGGGCGATAGAGTGTGTAGGTTAGAGATCAGCTAGCTGCTGTCTCCCAGATAGGAACACGGAGATTGAGAGAATCACCCAAGAGCACCCAACGTACTGTAACAATAGGCCTTAGAGAGGAAGTCTGGGGAGACTCAAGGGCGCATGCGCAACTCTCCCACCCCCGCTCACTGGAGCCAGATTCTGCAGAGCGGGTGGGAAAAGGAACGCCCTTGTTCCCAGCAATCTTCCTGCCCAACGGGCATGGAGGCGAAACCAAGTCCTTCAGGCATGAGTTCAGCTTGAGGACACTAAGAAAGTAAAATCCATCAGGAATTTTTGCTTAGAATATATTTGGTTTCATTTTCTCATGTTCACTGAGAATCCAGGTGACCCACATAAAATACTGAAGCTTCAGCATTCAGGTTTACTTTAAATGGCTCTAAAATGGGCCTATTTCATAACACCAAATAACACCATATTTAGTTGGACACTGAATTAGTGAGAAATCTAAAAATATGCCCACTGTCTTCTCCTCCCCTCTTTGTTCCGAATTCAGCGGACTATCGATGCAGTAGAAGAATCAGAATCGGTGGTTCCATGAGACCCAGGGGTAAGTGCTCTTTTGCATGTGGGGTAAGCGAGTGTTTTCTCCAATAACCTTGCCCTAGAAAACCTGTCTGGAAGATGCCCTGGAGGAGGTCCTGGCAACCCACTCCAGAATTCTTGGCTGGAGAATCCCCATGGACAGAGGAGCCTGGAGGGCTACAGTCCAAGGGGTCGCAAAGAGTCGGACACGCCGGAGCCACTAAGCACAGCATAGAGAGGAGGACAGTCCACACTGAGAATCAACACAAGGTGGAGTTAGTTCAGGTGAGAGTAAGAGCGTTCCACTTGAATTACTTTAAGACTCATCTGAATTAAGTAGATCAGGCGATGTGCAGGCATAGGGTTCTAAATCCATCTGATGGTGTTAATTTGAGGGTAAATCAGCAAGAGATTTTATTATGGTTATCCCCAAATCAATGCCCACAAGCTCAGTCATTGCTACTGTCTTTTAACCTGCTACATTTGAGAAGACTCAGTGACAAGCCAAGGAACTGTTACCAGGGATCGACTGGTTGTTGGGGGAAAAAAATTGACCACAATAGCAAACACGTATTCAGTTATTTCTACATATCAGGTGCTATACCAAGCACTTAACAACCACCTCTTAAGATAGACACTATTATTAGCTCCATTTTACAGAAGCAGAAGCTGAGTCAACAGAGAAATTAGGTATTTGCCCAAAGTCACACAGCTGGTAGGTAGCGGAACAGGGTTTGGAGGCAACTGACGTTTGGAAATCCTATTATGAAACGATGACAGTGCTAGCTCCAAGTATCCAGCCTCTGGCAGAATATGAGTTTGACAAAAGAAATGTCTTTTCAAGACCTCAAGTCAATCAATATTCCATTTGCTCAAGCAGCATGAACAAGGACATCTACACTCTGCTAAGCAGTGCAGAACAGGAGATCCAAAGACCCAGAAAAAGTAAGCAAAAGAGACACAGAGCATCTGACCCATCAAGGCTTGAGGGTTTAGAGTTAGCTCCCTGGAGGAGATGGAATCAATCTAGGCCTAGAAGTTTGGATAATATTTAGAAAAGAAGTCAAAGAACATTGAACAAAAGAGAACATAGCATGAGCTAGGATGTAGAAGTCAAAATATGCATGTAATTTCAAGGTCAGTCAGTAGAATGATCTGGCTGATGCAGAGTAACAGGAAGTAATTTTTAAAAATGTTAAAATAGTAAAGTTAGGCCAAATACAGCAAATTTAAATTTTCAGCTAAAGTAAAGATGCCATCTTAAAAATACTGGCAGGCCACTAGAGGAGTTCAAACTGTGTGTAAATGAGTGAAACTTGTGTTTGAAATAGATCATTCAACCATATGTGGGGCCTGGGGAGAGGGCCTGAGTCTGCAAGATTCTGGACCATGTTATAGCAGAGTAAAGGAAAAGGGTCCATAGACCCTCCTGGCACCAACCACCAGAAACTAAAAAATCAGAAGAGATCTTTGGTTTCAGAAGGGATGGAGGGTTTTAGAGTTAGCAAAATATATGTAAGGTAGCTGAGACCACACAACCCAGACTGGGACTTGAACACAAGTCTGGCCTCAGGACTTAATGAAGCCCAGGTTCTTGATGTCTCATCACAGAACGAAATCAGTGAGAAACAAGGTGATAGGTAAGAAGTGGATTTATTTAGAAAGAAACACACTTTACAGAGAGACTGTGGGCCATGTCAGAAGGTGAGAGACCCCAAAATATGGGGTGATTAGTTTTTATGGGCTGGGTAATTTTATTGGCTAGTGAGTTGGAGGATTATTTCAATTATTTCAGGGAAGGTGGGGGAGAGTTCCAGGAATTGGGCCACTGCCCACTTTTGACCTTTTATGGTTGGCCTCAGAACTGTCTTGGCACTGGTGGGTATGTCCTATAGCATGCTAATGTACTGCAATGAGCTTAAGGAGTCTTGAGGTACCCTGGAAATCGAATCTTCCACCATCTTGGACCCAGTTGATTTTAAGCAATTTTTGTTGTGTCCTATGTCTGTCATCCTTTTAAAGGTTGTGTGCTGCCCCCTTCCCTCCTGTTTCATACCCAGATAATTTATGGTCGAATCTGGGACACTTTGAGGGTGAACAGGAGGGCACTGGTAATAATCACCCACAGAATTCCCTAGTGGCGCAGTGGATGAGAATCCGAGTGCCAGTGCAGGGGACACGGTTCAATCCCTGATCCAGGAAAATCCCACATGCCATGGGACAAATAAGCCCATGCACCACAACTACGGAAGCCTGCACGCATAGAGCTTGTGCTCCAAACAAGAAAGGCTTGAGAAGCCTGTGCACCGCAACTAGAGCGTAGACCCCGTTCGCTGCACCTAGAGCCGTGATGACCCGGAGCAGCCAAAAATAATAATAGTGGCCCACAACAAGACACATAACTAGGACCAAGGAGGAAAAGCAGGATACATGGTCACCCTACACTAGCTGGTGGCGGGCATGCTCAGGAGCCAATAGGCAATGCCAGCCCAGAGCCCTGGACAGAAGACAAGACTATGGGATGTGGTCTCTGCTAGCTACAGAGAAGCAGAAGGTGAGGCTTAGAGAGAGGACCGCTGTCTGCAACATCTGTTTCAGTAGAAAAACAGGGATGCAAGGGCTGAGATGTTGTGGCTGACACAGGAGGGAAGAAAGGAGGGTCAGAGAAAGCCCAAGGAGTTCTAGAACATTTGGTCAGAAAGGTAGGAAGACAGCTAGTGCAATGCCATTTTCATTTTAGGGCCTTCCCTTTACTGTGCACACTCCCGCACACACACGCACACACAGACTCCCCAACCTGCAGGCTATAGGAAGAGCCATCCTTACACTCTAACTACTGGCCGCCCAGAAACCACGTGTAGTATTTACTTATTTCCAGCTGCTGCCCTATTTCTCCCACCTTCAACTCTTCATATGCTGTCGGTAGTGTTAGTTGCTCAGTTCAGTTCAGTTCAGTCGCTCAGTCGTGTCCGACTCTTTGCGACCCCATGAATCGCAGCACGGCAGGCCTCCCTGTCCATCACCAACTCCCCAGGTTCACCCAAACCCATGTCCGTTGAGTCGGTGATGCCATCCAACCATCTCATCCTCTGTTATCCCCTTCTCCTCCTGCCCTCAGTCTTTCCCAGCATCAGGGTATTATCAAATGAGTCAGCTCTTCACAACAGGTGGCCAAAGTATTGGAGTTTCAGCTTTAGCATCAGTCCTTCCAGTGAACACCCAGGACTGATCTCCTTTAGGATGGACTGGTTGGATCTCCTTGCAGTCCAAGGGACTCTCAAGAGTCTTCTCCAACACCACAGTTCAAAAGCATCAATTCTTCGGCGCTCAGCCTTCTTCACAGTCCAACCCTCACATCCATACATGACCACTGGAAAAACCATAGCCTTGACTAAACGGACCTTTGTTGCTCAGTCATGTCCAACTCTTTGCAACCCCATGGACTGTAGCCCGCAAGGTTCCTCTGTCCATGGAATTCTCCAGGCAAGAATACTGGAGTGGGTTGCCATTTGCTTCTCCAGGGAATCTTCTCGAGTCAGGGATCAAACCCGGGTCTCCTGCACTACAGGCAGATTCATTACCGTCTGAGCTACAGGGAGGCCCATATGTTATTATCTTTACTGAAAATGTCCTTCTCTCTCTCCCCTTCCTACCTTACCCTCTGGCACCAGGCTGACTCCTACTATTCTTTGAGTGTTCAGTGAAGTCTTCCTCTCCTTTAGGAAGCCTTTTCTGAATTTTCCAGTGGGGCCATGGGCCCCACTCTGTGTTCACTGTCAGGCAGTTCACTCCCTTCGCCGCCCCTCCCACACCATGTTGCAATCCCCTGCTTACTGGACTATTTTCATTCCCAGACCACACATTCTTGGAGCGAAGGAAAGACGTGTTCTATTTCCATTACCCATCGACCCTAGCACATGAAGTGATGGCACTCAATAATTATTTGAGGAATAAATCAATGAATCAGTGGATTCACAAAGGGTCACAGACAAAAGCTTTGTGATTCTTCTCTTATCAAGTAATAAGGGTCATTAAAGACTTAGATCCATCTGTCTTGCGCTCTCTTGTTCAATGGCTGCAAAGAAAGTAGAGACAGCCCTGGGTTCCTGCCATAAAATAGACTGGACAAGGAGAGAGAGGAAGATGCCCTCTTCTAATGGCAAGAAAAGGAGTGCTAATGGCTGCACAGATTAAGATAACTAGTTTCTGTTTTCCCTCTGAATTTGGAGCAGTGAAGGGAAGACAGGTCTTCACGGGAGAGGAGGGGATAGGTGCCATGCACTCAAAAATCAGGTCTTTATGTGAAGCCTGAAATCATTTCTAAAGATAGCGGCTGGAGGGCAGACTCTGATGGAATTCTCTGCTGACCACATAACACTCTTCTGAGAGCCAGATGTGGCACCCCAAGCAGAATCTAACACAGCTTTGGCAGCAGAAGACCCTGGTCAAACAGCCCCCTCCTCAGTGTAGGGACAGCTTTTGGGGGGTGATGAGGTGGGAAGCAAATATTGTTATAGAGGCAGCGAACACCAGCAGGTGCAAGAACCCCAGAATCCAAGAGGAAATTGGGCCATGAGCAGATGCCAGCTTAGTAGTTACTGTAGATTAATCTATGCTCCTCCCCAGAATGCATATGCTGAAGCCCAATGTGATGCTATTTGGAGATAAAGCCTTTAATGAGGTCATTAAAGTTAAATAAGTTCCCAAGTGTGGGGGCCTAATCCAAAGAACAGGAAGAGACACTGGGGAGGCATTTGCACAGAGTAGAGACCAGGAAGGGCCACATCCGGAAGGTGGCCATCTGCAAGCCAAGGAGAGGGGCCTCGAGAAGGTGACAAATTACAAAAGATATCTGTGATGGCTTATATCAGGAAACTGCTGCCAATATCATCCAGTCACCAAGACTTCTCTAGTGGAGGCCACCGAGATTTCTATAGGGAGCTATAGCCCAAAATCAACCCTGCCAATACCTTGACCTTGGACTTCCAGCCTCTACAACTGTGAGAAACAAACTTCTGTTGCTTAAGCCACTTAGTCTGTGCTATGATATTCTGACCACCCTAGAAAATAAATACAGTAGTATATTGAGATTTTGTGGGAATAGACGATATTTATCTCTAGGTGAGGATGGGGCTGGTGGGATGGGAGCCAGACCCGAAAACATCTTCACTGGAAACTGAGCGAGAGGTAAAAAAACTTCCATTTCCTTGCAGAAATTCTGGCCTGAAGGCTGATTTGAAAGTTTCAAGCCACACAGGAAAGATCCTGTGAGGAGAGCCTCACAGAAAGAGAAGATGACAAATTACAAAGGGTATCTGTGATGGTTTATATAAGGAAACTGCTTCCAATATCATCCAATCACCAAGACTTCCCTAGTGGAGGCCACTGGGATTTCTATAGGGAGCCATAGCCCAAAACACAGCAGCAATGAACCCTGGGGGTCAGGGACAAAAAATCAATACACGCACTGCCTTTGAAAACTCAAGATGTGCTATGAAAGCTTTGAGCAAGGACAAGAAAAAATAGAGTTCCTTTGGGTCTAGAGATTTTTTTTCTCTTTTTCTTTTTTTTTTTTTAACAGATTGCCTGTCTGCTCCAAGAGATGGAGATTGAAAAGTCGTATTCTCTGTGTGGAGGATCAGAGAAAACCTTGAAAATCCCAGGATCCTAGAGGACTCACAGAGAGTCTCAAGAAGAAGCAGGACTGTGTGGGCCTGGTGTTCTGGCTGGTGTGGAGGACGTCAGAGCGAGACAGGGCTCCCCGCTGGCGCTGGGACTGTGTCTTTGAAGTATGCAGAGCTGCCCTTGTTATGAGGAACCACCCAGGCCTGAAGGCCTGCTTCTGGACACAAGAATCTGAAGGGGAAAAAATAAAATAAAAAGGAAATGAGGTCTACACTTCTTGGAGATTTTGGTCTAATTTCAGAAGGTTCAAACTTGTGTGCGTCTAGGAATCATCAGGTGTGTTAAAAACCTAAATTTCCAACATCTACCCCAGAGACAGTGCTTCTCAAACTCCCTCTGGTGAGGGGCCAGGTTTTACTTATTTCCACTTCATCAGAGAGAGAGAGAGAGATTTTTATAAAATGCAATGTGAAGGAATGAATAGAAAATTTTAATTTTAAATAAGATATAATCCAATCCCTAATTTTTTTATTAGATTAAATGGATGTAAAATCATTCTGTTAAATTGTCATGCAATCTTCTGAATGCTTGCTCTCACTTTCTGTTCTTATTTTGGTAAGGATTGATCATAAACAGTCCGTGAACAGGCAGGCACAGGTTGGTGAATTGTACTGAGTTTGTTCTAGAGTACAGCCCATTATCAACATGCTGTCCACTCTGTACACCAGCCCCAGTGATTAGGACGCAATTGTTCTGGAACTAAAGTTGGAAAGATATTCCTCTAAGCCTATGCCATGCAGTGCAGTACCCACTAGCCACACCAGTGCCTACTGAGCACTTGAAATATGACCAATCCAAATGGAGATGTGCCATAAGTATAATATACATGCTGGATTTTGAATATTTCGTATGTAAAAAAGAATGCTAAATATCTAATAATTTTATATTGATTATATTTTGAAATAATATTTTGGATATTTTTATCTCTTTCATTTTTAAATATGGTTACTAAAATGTTAAATTACGTATGAAGCTTATACTATACGTACATCGGACAGCCATGCTTATCAAGACATTGTCCTCTTTTGCCCACTTATTTCTTGGTATCTATTGTGCGTTTACTCTTACCTGTGTATAAGCCATCATATGCTTTTCTCCAGGAGCCTAAAATTGGTACGCTCCGACCTCTGAGTTCCCACAGCACACACCCTGCTCTTAAATGGGATGTGTCAGAGCAGCAAATACCTTGGAATGGAGCAAAAGCTTCATTGAATCAGCAGCAGACCAAAAATAAGTGGAAAATAAAAACCAACAACTATAGTAACAATATCAGTAGCAAGGAGATACTTAACACAACCAGGTTCTATGCTTAGCACTTTGCATACATTATTTTACTTAATCTTCATCACTCTCCAATGAGAGAGTGAGAGGGTCAGTTTACTGGGTCAATTGGCTAGACTGAAGTGCTCAGATATTAATCAAGCATTAACCTTGGTGTCTCTGTGAAGGTATTTTGTAGATGTAGTTCATAGCTACAACCAGCTGCCTTTAAATGAAGATCGTGCTGAAAATGTGGGTGGGCCTCACCCAATCAGGCGAAGGCCTTACACGTTAACACTAAGTTTCCCCAAAGAAGAAATTCTGCCTTAAGACTACAACATCAGCTCCTGGCTACTGTTTTCAGCCTGCTGATCTGCCCCATAGATTTTGGACTTGCCAGTCCCACAACCCACAGCCGTGTCAGCCAGTTCTTTAAAACAGTTAGCCACTTGATTCTAATTTCTTTAAAAATTGCATTAGCCAATTCTTTAACATAAGTCTTTATTTCCTATTTGATTTTATTTCTTGGCAGAACCCTGACTGATACAGGGAGACACAGTTTTTACAGTTGCAAGGGGCTTCCAGGTGGTGCTAGAGGTAAAGAACCTACCTTCCAATGCAGGAGACTTAAGAAGCGTGAGTTTGAGCCCTGGGTTGGGAAGACCCCCTGCAGGAGGGCATGGCAACTCACTCCAGTTTTCTTGCCTGGAGAATCCCATGCACAGAGGAGCCTGGCAGGCTATGGTCCATAGTGAAAGCGAAAGTGAAGTCGCCCAGTCGTGTCCAACTCTTTGCGACCCCGTGGACTGTAGCCCACCAGGCTCCTCCGCCCATGGGATTCTCCAAGCAAGAGTACTGGAGTGGGTTGCCATTTCCTTCTCCAGGGGATCTTCCCGACCCAGGGATCAAACCCAGGTCTCCCGCATTGCAGGCAGACGCTTTAACCTCTGAGCCACCGGGGATAGGGTCACAATTTTTATAGTTGAGATGAATGAATTTACCAAACATCTCACAGCCAATTGGTGGCAGAGCTAGGCCTCAGAACTAATGGGTCTGATTTGAATCCCATGTTTTTACCTGCTCTGTTCATGCATTTCCAGAGAGAAGGCAGTCACCAAGAGAGGCACTGGCAAGGCAGGAAACACTGGCACTGCCCACAGAAGCTGCCCAGGGCTGCAGTGGGATGTGGTGCTGGCCACGGCCCTGGCTGACCCTAATTGCACAGGAGTGTCGGCTTTGGGTTAGAGGACACAGTGTCATTCAGAAACTCAGCCTTACTTCCCAGGACCAAGGCTGGCCACAGAGGAGAAACTCTAATGTGTGCTAGTGAGAAACAGCCCTGAAAAGCCCAGTCACTGCACTCCTGAGTCAGCGTGCCTAGCCCCTGATCTGGTAGGAGGGTTTGGCCATCTCTCCATGCCCAGGAAGCCAGGAGGCTACAGAGAATACAGAAGAGGATGCATTACAAGGCCCACCACCTCCATCTAGATCCAGAGCAAGGGTGCTGGTGGGCACTAGAGTTCCTGCAGGCCATCTAATGAGCCCGAGCTACCGAAGAAGTAGCTGCCTTTCTCAACATTTTGATCCTTGACCGTCCTCTGGATTTTGCATGTTCTAGAGAAATGCTTGCTCCATCCTTACAAATTTTTATTTCCCCAATTGTCTAGCACAGTGCTCAGCACATAGTAGGAACTCAATAAATGTATGTCAAAGGATGGATCTAGGAGCAAATGAAGGAACGAAGAGGTTTTAGAGAGGACAGATATTATATACCACGTACGTGAGTATACAAGAAAAGCACCCCATGTATTGTCCAAGATGCATACAAGAAAGAAAATAAATAGGGAGAAAAGGGGAATCTGGGATGTGGGCAAAAGCCTGCCTGGAAATGGCTTGCAGGTTCCCTTGGCAGCATGGAGACCCCTGAGGGGGAGGCATGAGGCACGGTGGGGGTCTGGAAGCCGGGTGGAAAGTCACTCAGGCCCTTGAAGGCCAGGCTCCAAAGTCTGGATGGATGCTCATCTCCACAGCAGGGGCCTCTCCAGAAGGCTCCAAGAGGCAGCACGGTCTGGGAGATAAAGCTCGGGCTTGGAAGCAGAAGACCTGGACGGCGTTTGCGCCCCCACCGCTGACTCACCCTCCGCCCGCCAAGGGTGGAGGAGGCACGGGGGTGGAAGGGGCCAGCTGCCCCTCTGCGCGGGGCTTCTCAGCCTGGAAAATGGAGATAACGCCTCCCATTAGGAAAGGCTTGGGAGGGCTTTGTGTACCGTGAATGCGAAGGGCTACCGGGCGCTGGAAGCCAGAAACAGGCTCCTGAGCCATCAGCCTGCAGCAAAATCTGCCTCCTGTCGCTTTCCAGTACCCCTGCCCAGGAGACAGTGTGGGCCCCAGTAACCAGGATATGGCTTCCTCTACAACCTCGGATTCCTGTGCTGTGTGTTTTGTTTTCCCAGTAAAGCACAGGCTAGTCTCATTTTCTCTCTGGAGGGCCTGTCCCTGGAGCTTGGCAGCCAGTTTGAGCCTGCTAGGTGCCTGCCTGCACCCTCACCCACCGCCTTGCCTCCTCTAGAAAGTCCCTGAAATTCATCAGAGTCTCCCCCAGATCTGCTGCTCTGGATCAAACTCTCCGAGCCTGCGCATTCCCCTCTGTATAAATAGGGACACCAGTTTTCTATACCACAGACGATGGTTCTGAGGCTTAACTGGGATAACGCGTGGGAAGCCCTCAGCACGGGGACTGACCTAGAATAAGATCTAGGTAAATGTTAGTCCCTTCATCACTATTATCTGCAAACACATTCCATCCATGACAGACCCTACAGGGAGCCTGTCTTATCCGTCCTGACAGGGACGGCTCAGATCTCACCTCTTCCATCAAGTTTTCCCAGTCCCTTCTTCTTGACTGGGCTAGGTTTGTGCAAAACCCACAAACCGAAGTGTTATGGGGTACGGAGCTCCGCAACGCCTTGCCGCCATCCATCAGGCATTGCTGTCATTTGTTTGTTTGCATGGCCTCCTTCCCCACCCTAAAGTCTCCTCCTGTTACTTCCTGTAGAAGATATGAGATGTGCCACCCAGCCCCTCCCTTAACGAAGGACCACCTGCACAGCTGTGGGAGGCACCCAGACATACCACGGGCGCCTCAGTCATTTCTTCATGTCTCATTGTGCCTTACACTCACTGCATGCTTGATGGAAATATCATATTATGACTAACCAGGGGGCTCCTTCATCCCTCTGGTATCTTCTCCACCTTCTCTGGCTTCCGTATAAACAGGCAGCATTCAGATCTTTTCTTTGTTATAAAAACCGCTACGCAATTAGAACTGAATAAAACCTTCATGTACAATATTGGTTTTGCACCAATTCTAGGGATCCCTATAGTGAAAGTGAAAGTCGCTCAGTCGTGTCCAACCCTTTGCCACCCTGTGGACTATACAGTGCATGGAATTCTCCAGGCCAGAACACTGGAGTGGGGAGCCTTTCCCTTCTCCAGGAGATCTTCCCAACCCAGGGATCGAACCAGGTCTCCCGCATTGCAGGCGGATTCTTTGCCAGCTGAGCCACAAGGGAAGCCCTCTCTACAGTGATTTCCCCCAGTTTAATAAATAGTATTTGTAAGGCTATTTTGCTATTGACATTTTACAGCTCGAACACAGCACCTCCCAAGAACTCTTTAGTTCTTTAGCCTAGAAAGTTTAGCTTAGAAGGAACTGAGTTGCGAGCAAATAGAATCTTCTTACACTGGAGGAGAAGAGACACATCCCCACAGCCGTCCTCGCACCCACCTCCCCTTTCCCTTTACTCTCTCTTAGGTCTGTTTGTGAATTTTGTTATATCATTTGTTGTGGCCTGTCTTCAAGTCTCCAGCACCTAACACTCGGCCTGACACATGGGATGTTCAGTGACTGTTGCTATGACAATTCTTCTTGAAGAGTTTCTGCCAACTATGATTGGGATTCTTGAGCCGGCAGGAGTTGGGAGAAGGATGATGGGAAGCGACACAGGAACTAAAGATTTCCCCATCTCCCCTGCAGTGCAATATATCTGATTATGCACATAATTAAACACATTCCTATGGAAAGCAATTCTCTCATAAACCACAAACAACGGAAGGTGTGTCATTATAACTAAAGCAACATAGTACTGTGAGCAAGATATGGACACTGCTGTAGTAAGGTTTGTGCAGTGGAAGCCGCTTTCAAGAACGTGTCATTAATCAGTAGCTTGTATCACTTATTTGGCTTATTCTCTTTCTCTCATTTCCCCAAGCAAAGATCTAGACCATTTGATCGTCCCACAGTATTGGGAAGACAAAAGCTGGAATTCAAGGATATCAAGGTGGTTATTACTTAAGAAACCCAGATCCTATTTTTTTAAAAAAATCCTCAGCAAGATAAGCTTACAATTGCAGTTCTTGCTCTTGAACTATTTGCTGAATCCTAAGCTGCGCTGAATGAAAGGATGGGAAATCAGGTAGAAATAGCTGCTAAGAAGCTACAAATGTTAAACAAACAAAAAAAATTATCAGTTGTATTGAGTGCAGAGACTCAAATTAAATAATGGCCCATGAAGAAGTATTCTCAATTACACACCAAACTTTTGGTTGAGACACCAGAAAGAAAAAAACAAAAATTAAGCAGCTCACAGAGACTCCATGTATAATCCAAAACTGTCTTTAAACTGTCTTAACATGCGATTTAATCAAAGTAATCTGTGCTTAGTCTAATTGCTGGCCAAACGAATAAATCTTCTCCAGAGGTAAATAATATCATCAAGATCTCTAAAATTTTTCAAATTCAGTGTCCAGCATTTAATTAAAAATTATAAAGCATAACAGAAGATAGGACCAAATGATTAAACATATAAAGAAAAATAGACAATAGAAATACTAACAGATGATTCATTTATTTGAATCATCACAAATGGAACTTAAAGTGATTATGATTAATGGGTTTAAGAAAATGTATGATAAGATGGAAATTTCATCAGTGAATTCTGTTTAAAAGAATCAAATGTAATGTCTAACAAGAAAAAAAATGCAATTTCGGATATCATGGAGTAAAGAGATTGATTTAACAGCATATTACTATGTCAGAAGAGATTATTCAACTGGAAAATAGATTAGCAGAAAATATAGAGATAGATGCACAAAGGAAAATAATGAAAAAAAATTATAAACAGTCCACAGGTCAAAGAAGGAATCAAAATGAAAATCAAAAAATATTTGGAAAGGAAAGATAAAAAATGCAAAATTATTAAAGCTTGTAAAACACAACAAAAGCCTAGCTAAGAGGGAAACTTATAGTTTAAATCCACATACTAGAAAACAATGAAGGCTGAAAATCAATTATCTAAAGCATTCAGCTCAAGAAGCTAGAAAAATTACAGCAAATTAGACACAAAGAAACTATGACAAAGAAAATTTAAACAAACAGACAAATTAATTCAAAAACACAATTTAGCAAAACTGACACAAGGACAAATTTTAAAGTCTGAAAAGTTTATCTCTATTTCGTAAATTGAATTCATAACTTAAAACTCACAAAGAAAATTCCAGGCCCAGACAACTTTATAAATTTTTCCAAATATTTTAAAGAGAGATACACTTATACCAATATTTTCAAGTTCATTGTATAAAATCAGCATAATCTTAATAAAACCAAGTAAGCTTATCCTAAGAAAAAATTCAACCCAAAGGGTATCTATCCCCCAAATAAAATATATCATGCATTATACTTAATGGTGAAATATTTAAAGTTTTTACCCTGAGAATGTCCATTACCACTGCTACTGTTTAAGAATAAATTTTTAGAGATCTTAGTTGATACAATAAATCAAGAAAGAGAAATATAAAACATAAAAATTTTGAAAATAAGGTATTAAATTATTATTATTCATAGATGCATAAAAATTGGCTACATAGAATTCCAAAAATAAGAAACAGATAAAATATTCAAATAAATAATAAATAATTGATTTCATCAAAGTCACCAATCAAAGTATGCAAAATGGGTTGCATTTCCATATATTAGAAACAAAATATTAGAAAATGGAATCTTAAATTTTACTATTTATGAAAACAACTAAAATATTAAATACCTAAGAATAAATCTAATAGAAAGTATCTATGACCTTTATTTAGACAACTGTGAAACATCAACACTGGGAGAGATTACAAAAAACTTAAATAAAGGGATAAACCACTTTCATACATGGGAAAATTCCAGGTTTTAAAGATGTCAATTCTTTCTTAATTGATAGATTCAACGCAATTCCAAACACATCTCAACATGCTCTTTTTCTGTAAATTGATGACTATTTCTAAAAATCTAGTGGAAATACAAAGGTCAAGAATAAATGATACACTGGATATCCATATTGGATTTTTGTAAAATTAAAATAT
The DNA here is from genome assembly GCF_032405125.1 of Capricornis sumatraensis. Taxonomy (NCBI): domain Eukaryota; kingdom Metazoa; phylum Chordata; class Mammalia; order Artiodactyla; family Bovidae; genus Capricornis; species Capricornis sumatraensis. Next base: position 77,412,415 of record NC_091082.1, read on the forward strand.
TATGTTTCTATAACAGAGCTGTCCAATTAGACTTTCTATAATGATGAAAATGTTTTATATTTGCACCCATCCAATATTGTAGCTTTTAATCACATATGACTTTTGAACAGTTGAAATGTGTCTATTAAAATGCTTGAAAACTGAATTTTTAAAATGTTATTCATATCAAATAATTCAAATTTAAACTGTCACAAAGACTGTTGCTTTTAGCATAGATGAACCGGAAAACTATATTTACATTTCTACCTGAATAATTTGAACAATAGACAAAAAAATATAAAACAGTATATTTTAAGATACTGAACATCAAGCAACAAAGAAGAGTGACCCTTGAGAAAGGGGAAATAAACAAGGTGAGTCCTATGGTAGCCTCAATATACTACCTTGAGAAAGTTTCCATAGTGCAAGGAGAGGAGATTCAGGAAGAGCCCAGAAGACCTCCAGAGTTGAGGAGATGGAGTTGAAAGTCCAAGGAAGCCAAGGTTACTGGAGTAGAGAAAAGAGTATCAGGAAAAAAGATAGCTTCGTACAGAGAGGATCTGTAGATCTGCAGAGGGTCCCTTCAAATATTGAACAGAGAGTCGATCGGCACATGTATGAAGAAATGACCCAACGCCAGGAAAATAACCACAGGAAAGGATCAAAAAGAATAGTATAAAGCACACACACGCAAAGCTGGAAATATCACCTGTTGCCATCAGCCAAACTGCAAAACTTGATCGTTCACAGAGCATCAAGCAGAGTACTCATAGTACTCAACAGTGAGCAAACGTTAACCCAAACTAAACACTGCTCTGCTCTGTCTAATAAAGCTTAAAAACAAGACCCCATAATACCACTGCTTTCAGATAACTGCTTCCCAGAACAAAACCCAAGAACATTTATAGGAATATAAAAACATCTAGTACCCCGTGGGGTAAAATTTACAATGCCTCATATAAAATAAAAACTTACCAGACACCCAAAAGACAGGATAAAATGACCAATTAAAATTAGCAGACATGGATATTAAAATAGTTATCATAATTATTAATATATGCCATATGTACCAAAAGTTAAGGAGGCATGAAAAGTATATTTAAAAGACACATAGCAAATTTCAAAAACACACTAGATGAAATCAACAGCAGAACAGCCATTCCAGAAGAAAAGATTAGTGAATTTGAAGGTATTACAATAAAAACTACCTGAAATAAAGCACAGAGAAAATATGTCTCAAATAAAGACAGCAAAAACAAGCTGCAGAACAATTTCAAGCAGCCTAATTATATAAGTCATTGGGATTGCTGAAGGACAGGGGTAAGAAAAAGAAAAAATACTTGAAGAAATCATGGTTGAAATGTTTCCAAATTTGCTGAAAACCATAAAACTATAAATCCAAAATGTCCTATGAATCCTCACAAGAAAAGAAATGTGGAGAAAAATACACCAAGGCACATCATAGTCTAGTTGCTTTAAACCAGTGATAACACTTAATCTTAGAAGAATCAGAGGGAGAAAAAGTAACATAGAGGAATAAAAGGACAACAGTGGATTCCTCACCAAAAAATGAAAATGAGAAAACAGTGGAGCAGTATCTTTAAAGTACACAAGAGAAAGAAAACTGCTAACCTAGAGCTCTATATCTGTAAAAATAATCTTTAAAAATTAAGGTGAAATGGAGACAGTTTTAGGCATAGAGAAGCTGACACAATTCATCACCAGGAGATCCATATTATAAGAAATGCAAAAGGAAGTCCTTCAAGCAGAGGCAAATGATAATAGATAGAAATAAATGATCTATACAATAATGGAAGAGCAGTAGAAATGGTAGTCAATTGAGTAAATATGTAAAAAAAGTTTTCTTATTATTTATATTTTGTTAAATGAGAAAATTTAAAGTATGAAACTTCTAGGAATAAAAAAAGCACAAAATCTTCTTGATCTTGGTTATTAAAGATTTCTTAGATACAACAGCAAAAGCAGATGTTTAATAGAACAAACTGATAAGTTGTACTTTGTCAAAATGAAATCTTAACGCTTTTCAAAAGACACTGATAAGAGAATAGAGAGACAAGTTACAGACTCAGAGAAAATATTTGCATGTTACATATTTGATAAAGAACTAAGCCCAGAATATTTTTTTAAGTCCCAAAACTCAATAAGAAAATAAAGAACTTTAAAATGGGCCAAAGATTTGAAGAGACACTTCACTAAAGAAGACAGACAGATGGCAAGTAAGTGCATGAAAAGATGCTCAGTGTCATTAGTCATTTGGGAAATTCAAATTAAAACTGAGATACTGTACTGCAACAAAAATGGCTATAATCAAAATGACAGACTCCCAAGTGTTGGTGAAGATGTGAAGCACCTAGAATTCTCATACACAGTTGATCTAAAATGTAAAGTGTGACAACTTGGAAAAACACCTTTTTGGTTTCTTAAAAAGTTAAACATACACCTACCACATGAGGCAGCCGATCTGTGCCTAGGTATTTACCTAAGAGAAACAAAAGAAATGGACATCACAGAATAGGCCAAATAACGGCCACCACCCCCCACTCCAAAAATGTCCACACTCGGTTCCCTAGAACCTGTGATTATGTTGCTTTACACAGCAGAAGGACTTTTGTAAGGAGGGTTACTGACTTTGAGAGGAGATTAGTCTGGATTACCTAGGTGAGCCCAATCTAATCACATTGATCCTTAAAAGCAGAGAATCTTTCCTAGTTGTGGTCAGAGAGAGATGTAGCAACAGAGAAAGGTCAGAAGGAAGCAATATTGCTGCCTCTGAAGATGGAGGAAAGGGCCACAACCAAGGAATCTAGTAACTGGAAGCGGCCAGGAAATGGATTCTCCTTAGAGTCTTTAGAAAGGAGCTCAGCCCTACTGACATTGATTTTAGGCCACTGTCAGGCTTCTGGTCTATAGAACTGTTATTTATGCCACTAGGTTTGTGATCATTTGTCACGGCAGCAATAGAAAAACTAATATGTTCTCATAGCACCTCGATTTATAATAATCCCAGACTGAAAACAACCCATATGCTCAATAAATGAATGAATAAATTGTAGTATATCCATACAATGGAATATTACACAGCAGTAAAAAAAGGAATGAAATATTGATATACTCAACAATATGATAAATCTCTAAAATAATTATGCTGAAAGAAGCAGAACCAAACCAAAAGAGTACATGCTGTATGATTCTTTTTATATAAAATTCTAGAAAATACAAATGAATCCATCATTAGAGAAAGCAGATCAGTGGTTGCCTGAAGACAGGGAGAAAGCTGGGAGGGAGAGATTGCAAAGGGGCGCTAAGAAACTTTGAGGGGTGATTGATGTTTACTAGCTTGATTGTGGTAATGGTTTCATGGTGTCCGTAAGTCAAAACATATCCAATTGTACTTTTCAGAATGTATAGCTTATTGTTTATCAACTACACCTCAGTGAATCTAGTAAAAGAAGTCTAAGTAGCTACTTGAGGCTAGTGATGACTACATTGGATGATGAAGTTCTAGAATGTAAAGGAAGAGAATATATGCATGACGTCAGGCATACATAAAGATTTCTTAAAGGCAACAATCGTCAAGGAAATGACTGATAAATTGAACTTCACTAAAATTAAGAATTAAAGCTCTTTAACATAGAGCATTAAGAGGGTGAAACAGCAAGTCATTGAGTAGCAAAAGATATTTGCTACATAAATATTAAATTAATAAGTTGTGTGTGTGTAGGACTTGTATCCAGAATACATAAAAAAAAATCCAAAAAGAAAAATGTTCATGTCGATGTATGGCAAAAATTATCACAATAATCTAAAGTAAATATCCTCCAATTAATTAATTAAAAAATAAAAAGTCAAACACATATTTATTAAAAAAAAGAAAAATAAAGAACACAATTTTTTTAAACAGGCAAAAGACTTGTACTGGCACTTCTCAAAAGAGAATATTCAAATGGCCAAAGACTACATGAAAAGCTGGTCCTTATCATTAGTCATCAGGGAAATGAAAATTAAGACTTCAATAAGATAATGTACACATACACCAGAATCATTAAAAATGTCAAGAAATGTTTAAAAACATTAAACTAAGTGTTAGTTTAGTTTAATTTATGGAGCAATTGGAATTCTCACACATTGTGGGTGGGAGGGTTAATTTTAATTAAATCCAAACACTTTGAAAAATCTTTACTAAATCTAATAGTCCCTATTAATCAGTAATTCTGTCTTTGGTATATGCCCATAATAATGCATACAATGTGCCTCAAAAAAACTTGTACAAAAGTGTCCGTAACACCATTATTCATCAGAGTCAAAAACATGAAGCAATTAAAATGTTTATCAATAACAGAATGAATGAATAAATCATATATAACACACAGACACACAGAATACAATGGAGCAATGAAAATAAACAAAATACCACCAAACTCTCAAAGATGAATGAATCTCACAAACACAATGTTCAGTGAGTGAAAGAAACAAGACATCAAAGGGCACACACTGAATAATGAAAGTGATAGAAGTCAGAATAGTAGTTATTAATACCTTTGGGGGAGAGTCGATATTGATCAAAAGGGGATAAGAGGGAATGTTCTGGGAAGCGGATAACGGTTTGACTCTTGGCGGGGGGGTGTGGTGGTTACACAGGGAACTCACTTTGTAAAAAATGATCATCCATGTAACTATGAATTATGCACTTTTCTCTATATACACTGTACTTAAATTTAAGTTTACTAAAAAAAATTTTTTTCATTAAAAAAAAAGAAATCGGTGACCTAGATAAAGTGTGCCCTCAAGTTATAGGTGAGGGACACTCAAGTGTGAGCCTCCACCCTGACTAGCCAGCACCAGCCCACTCTCCCCCACCTGTCATTTCTCCAGAAATGACAATAAATGGCCTTACCAGAAGAAAGAAAGAATTGCAACCATGCAATTTTTGACTTGAGATTTTCCTGGTTTTACACCTAATTTAAGTAAACCATTCTCCACCCCCTTCCCTCACTCCCTGCCCCTCATGCCATTTCTGTGTCCATTTCACTCAGCTGAAACAACAGAGAGAAACAGATTCAGGTAGAGTGCGGAGGCAGTTATAAAACAGATACTTGTAAAGACATCGCCACCATTTGTGCCACTTGAAATATTATCCCTTATGAGTTTCTCACTGAATTAGTGCCATTTAATGTGTGCATATGGCCAGAGGGAAAATATAAAATTGATCAACGAGAACAGGAAAATTACTCCGGAGAATCTTTGTGGCTTTGTGAATTGTTGCTTGACATTGTGGTTTTACCAGATATAATGGCATGATTTACAATTTACAACAGGGCTTGGGGGATACAGATACAAACATTTTTACTTAAAATACCAGGAGCAGATGGGGGGAAAAATACAGACTGGCCCTGGTCCAGATGCTGAGAGTGTTGCACATATTCCGACTCCTACATGAAGGCATAAATAACACCAATTCCTCGTCATCCACAGAAATGCAAGAGATCCTCACAGAGGTAACCCGAACAGTAGATACATATGAAATAATTTCTGTATGTTGAATTATTTTGGAGTATACGCATGACAGTCTGTAGTTCTGCTTGCTTTCTCTAATGGAGATAGCTGATGTCCTAGTTATTTATGATATCGCACCCAAAAGTCATAAAATTGCATCATGAGGACAAAATTCCAGAGAAGCCGGAAAGCTCGGAACCATCCCATGTTTCAGTTCTGTGCCAATATGCACGTCTACCCAGTCATGTGCTCTGTGCTAGAAATGGACGATTTTACTTTTCAGGCTGATAAGTAAGAATCCTGATAGACTATAAAGATACCCAGACCTGGATCCTTGTATCAGAGCTGCCACCAAGTAGCTCTGGGACATTTGACAACTCTCTTACCTGATCAAGGGCTTGATTTTTCTCATCAATATACCAAGTGAAACATGATCAGAAGGTTGCTAAGGCCAACTTGACTCTTAGCAGGCTGTGGTCATTTTAAGCAGAGCTCTCTCTCCTCTAAGATTTCTATCTTTCCAGTCTGATTGGCCTCAAAGATCATTATTTTCATTTTGAAAGTTTCAATTTCCTAGTTCCTGTTGAATTCCAATCTCAGGAGCAGATGGCAGTGGTTATAAAAGCAATAAAGAAATTAAGTAAGCAATGGAGATGTTAACTAAGAGATGAAAGCAAGATTTGCCAGCGATAAACTGCAACATAATCTACTTACAATCCACAGAAAGTTGGCTGTATTTCCAGTTATCTGGGTATTCATGTGATGCTTGTCTCCGCTAAGGAAAGACCTAGAGGAAATGAAACAAAATGGAGGGGGAAGGACAGCAGTTAGAGACAGGGAAGAACTTCCTGAGAGTCGCTCAGATTAGAGCTTATTATAAAATTGCATTTGAGTCTGTTTCAAGTACTTGTCCTTTGGGCCCAGTTTTTCCCAGGACTAAGTTGGAGAAGTGATGATAATCAAATTCTCGAAAGAACTACATTTATTTAAAAAGTTCACATGACTTTTCAATGAAAAGGTAGAGAGGAAACGGGCCGGCTAAAAACAATTGAGAGGATGTTTCCGATCTGAAAGGTTTGGAATGGCTGTATTATGGAACCTCCTTCCCTGGGGGAATCCTTTGGGACTATTAGCCTCTGGAGAATAGTGACTATGCTTTGAGGCAAATGAAAACCAAGGTGATTGCTAAAGGCCTGACCCAAACAGACAATCAGTATTTAGGCTAAAAGGAGATCACATCCCAAGGGCTTCCCTGGTGGCTCGGCAGTAAACAATTCACCTGCAATGCAGGAGACGTGGGTTCAATCCCTGGGTCGGGAAGAACCCCTGGATTGGGAAATAGCAACCTACTCCAGTATTCTCTCCTGGAGAATCCCACGGACAGAGGAGCCTGGCAGGCTACAGCCCATAGGGTTGCAAAGAGTCGGACATGACGGAGCATGCATGGATGCACGCACAAGAGCATGTCCCAGGAAGCATTTCACAAGTACCAGGAGTTCTCACACGCTGTTGGTAAGGAGGTAGCCGATGTGAGGTTTCTGAGAGTCTGAAGCAGAAAACCTGTCCTCTGCTCTTCTGCATTCACTCCTTCAGGACACACAAGTCCCTTCTCCTCTTGACCCTGGGGTCATGCAGAGGCTGTAGCAAACGCCACCTTCTCAGCGGAGGATCCCTGAGAGAGCAACTCAGAGTATGATAGAAGTGATAGCTCAGACCACAACTATGAAGACCACGCAGGTCCTGAGCACAGAAGGCCACAAGAACATCTCTCCCCTACTTCTGTCCCAGGATGTGGCTTCATCAGTTCACACTGTTTAGCCCCCTAGGGAAGAGCGAAAAGCTGTCAGGAGGCTGACGAATTACATGAACCTGGGCAAAGACAAATTAAGACGTAGCAGATCCCAAGGTAAACTCATTTTAGCAGATTTCATAGCTAACATCAAAGCATCTGGGAAAACGTGCTATTAGGTAGTGGGAAGATTTCCTGACTTCATTCGTTCCTGTGTAATGTAGACAAATCACTTAAATTTCCTGGTTCTTTTTTCTACCAGAACCTTCCCCATCAAGTATTTTTATATTGCATGTATGTGTGTGTGTGTGTGTGTGTGTGAGAGAGAGAGAGAGAGAGAGAGAGAGAGAGAGAGTGTGTGCTTAGTCATGTCCAACTCCTGCCAGGCTCCTCTGTTCCTGGGGTTTCCCAGGCATGAATACTGGAGCAAGTTGCCTTTCCTACTCCAAGAGGTCTTCCCAACCCAGGAATTGAATCTACAGCTCCTGCTTGGCAGGCATATTCTTTACCATTGTGCTACCTGGGAAGCATTAGATATTAGACCCCCAAAAATGCATATAATACAAAAAGATTTAAGAGAAATAAATATTTGCAGGAGTGGAAACAAATGAAAAATATGATTATAAACAGAAAAAGCACAATATTTTAGATTCATTCACGCACAAAACATAAGACATATAGTCTTATTAAGCCAGTGGAGATAGGTTAAAATTTGGTCTTTGAGCTGCCTGGCAGCCAAAGGAAAAAGAGGGGCTGAGGTGGGGGGCAGGGATCAGTTGTAAAATACAGGGTGTATATATAGTGCACGGGAAGCCAAATCTTCCATTAAACAGATACCTGGAAGGAATTTTTAGATCTTTATAAGATTCTATATGATGCAGTGACAGCATCTTGCACAAAATTCCTAAACCCTAAGAGTTACACGCGGCTGTTAAGTTCCCTAATTTCTCTACAGAGAGACTGGGAAAGATAACACAGATCAGCCAATCTTTCAGTGGGCTTCCCTGATGGCTCAGACAGTATTTTCCTGTGATGTAGGAGACCCAGGTTCTATCCCTGGGTTGGGACTATCCCCTGGAGAAATGGCAACCCACTCCAGCATTCTTGCCTGGACAATTCCATGGTCAGAGAAACCTGGTGGGCTACAGTCCATGGGGTCACAAGGAGTCGGACACGAATGAGCGACTAACACTTTGCTTTTCAAACTCTTTCAAGAGGGTATTGTGAAGTTAAAAAGAACTAATCGCTGGAAGCCTGAGCACTAGAAGATAAAAGTTACTTGGCTGAGGTAGGCTCGTGCCTGACTGGGTCACGCCTCCACCAGGGAAGAGAGATGAATCCTAAGACTTTGTCTTTTATTTGTGTCAGAGACAAACTTATCTTTTATTTACCAACGTTCCATGCAGGGACTATTCCCAATATAGTATAATCTATAGGACTCTTCACCACAATACACACACACACACATACGATAAGGTTTTTAGAAAATGCTTCTCTGAGTGATAGAAGGAATATGTAAATTTCTGTTCTCAATCTAGTACTTTAACATTAGATATCAGTGTTTAAAACCATACCATGGGATTTCCCTGGTGGTCCAGTGGTTAAGACTCTACACCTCTAATGCAAGGGGCAGAGATTAGACTTCTGGTCAGGGAACTAGAACCCTCATAAATAATAAATAAATAATAAACAAATTTTAAAAATCATATCACAGTTAAACTTAGGCTACAAAAAGAAATCCACATAAGTAAAAGTAATCACTGTGTCAGCCTTAGAGGATTCCATTTTGATATGCTACCTCCTACTTCTGGAGAAGGAAACGGCAACCCACCCCAGTATTCTTGCCTGGAGAATCCCATGGACAGAGGAGCCTGGCAGGCTACAATCCATGTGGTTGCAAAAGTCGGACATGACTTAGCGACTAAACCACCACCACCACCACCTCCTACTTCCAGGGCAGCAGCTCTGGGCTAAGTTACCACACTGCTAGACGGCGAGTAGTGGTGTTGGCATAGGCATGGTTCACTGACTTGAAATAGACACAACACTGGACATTGCTAGCCAGACTGTGTGTATCCAGTTAGTCTCAAAATTTTTATCTGGAACTTAATGTTCAAATAAAATGACATAGACAGAGAGACAAATCACAGCTGAGCCACTCCAGTGGGGTAGAATAGCTGAGGGGCTAGGGAGCCCCAACAACCACTTACGTTGACCCCAAAATCCACCCCACCTGCCCTCCCAAGTGCATCCACCTGCCAGCCACCCACGTCCCGAGGACATGAGCAGATGTAACCTCCTTTCCCAGTCTATGGAGAAGGGGCAGAGGAGGCCCTCCTCACTTGCCCAAGGTCACACGTTCCCGACCAAGGAACAGCTTGGCCACCTGGAATCAAACAACAAGGTGTTTGGAAAGTGAGCCAGAAGAAATGGTGACAAGCCAGAGCACACGCAGATCGGGAGGGACAGGTCCTGGGCTTCCTGGTGTCCTCATCCACTCTCCGGCCAGCCCTGGCAGAGGTGCAAAGGATGTCTCTTCAACCCACACAGGAAAAGGAAGAATCCAACCCCAGAAGAAGAAAAGGAAGGATCTTGGTGGAATCTTCATTCCCTTTTGAGGACCCCCGGCAAGCCCCCAGACACCTTCCTTCAACTCCTGCATCTCCGGCAGAGGCCACTGGCAGCCTGCATACTGCCTCCCAGCGGGTCACCATCCGTCAGCATCTGCAGCGGACACCACCACCCACCACCGCAGCAGCAGGGACAGCAATCCTGAACAGACCCCCCCCACCCCAAAACTCCAACTAATTAAAGACAAATAATGAAACGCATTCAGGCAGGGGGAGGTTGGCAAAGCCCCCCTGCATTGTGTGACCACCTTGGCACCGAAATGGTTAGAGCCCGCATCCCTCCACGGCGCCTCCTCTCATTGCGGTGGAGAGCTCTTGAGAACGTTATTAGCTGGGTGTGCGCCTTGCCGTTTTTTCCACACGAGGCAGATGGGTAATTACGAAGCTAATAGTCTGATTGAGAGAAATCAGATGCAGTGGTTTGCCCAATTAGATGATACATTAGCTTCCTTCTTTGTAAGCAGCTAATGTGTGAAGCAAAGTGGTATTTTCGAGGGTCAGAATCCTTAAACAAGTGCCGAGTTGCAGATTATTGTATCTCTCTTTTTTTTTCTAATGGAGGAAAAGTGCTAAGTCTTCATTACTAAAAGCATAGAAAATGCAAATCAGCTTCTGAAACAAAAGAGAGAAGGGACAGGCGAGAATATTTGGTGTCCGATGTGTCAACCTACAACATCAATTACATTGAAATGCAATGCATGGCAGCCTAATCAAGGATAGTATAATTGTAATAATTGCGTGCTTTTGTTGGAGAGCTGCTGCTGTTGTTATTTGTCAACCATTTGTTCCTCTCTATTGTTAAGGGGGGGAAAGATTTTTTTTTTAACGTAACTGAGAGATTGTGTAGGTAATGGGTGAGCGGGCGGCCGTCCACAGAATGCCGTATGAGCGGTCTCGCTGCCCTGCTTCATGGCGGCTCCTCCGTGGCCCAAGCGAGCTGCTAGGACAGCAACGTGGGCTTGGGGCAGGAAGGGGCAAAGTGGCCAGCCACATCAGGGTGGGCTTCAGCCTCTGTCTGTGTCCCCGGTGTCCTGGGGCAGAGGCTAACTGAGTGCCTGGCCTGAGGAGGCTGGGGGGAAAAAAAAAGCACTGCGGATGGAACAAGCCTCATATCACATTCTTCTCCTCTTTAGCAAATATAAAGAGATGGAAAAGAGCTGCTTCCCTGAATTCTCCACCTCATTCTGCTTCTTGAAGTTGGTGACTAAAGAAGGATGCGTTTGGCTTTTTGTAAAGGACCATTGCCGGCGAAACTCCCATGGGAAGTGGGTCAGGGTTGTGGGGGGCGGCTGAGATCTTGGGTAAAATAACACCGGAATGAAAGATGCCGTAGGTGGGACACCAGCCAGGAGAGCACTGTCCCCCAAGGTGCAGGCGGCAGCACAGGGCTCAGAGGCTCAAATCCAACTCCCTCCCTCCTGGCCTGGCGAGACCAGCCTCTCCACAGCCTCCCCAGGGCCTCAAGACTCGCCTGCTGTCTGGAGAGACACCAAACCCAGGATCCTCTCACGTCTCCGGCAGATAGAAAGAGCCCTCCAAACACTTCTAAAGTTATACAAACACATTTCTTCTCTCCATCTCCCCTCTCCACGCCCACTTTCTTTTCCTCCATATGTATAGATGTTTCCTGAAATGTTCGTACAAGAAACGGAGAAGAGAAAAAGTCAGCTTAATAGCCAACTCTAGAAAGAAAAAGAAAGCACAGCACAAAACAGGGATGTTCATGGAAAGCCGAAGTTGAGCTGGAAAATTCTTCTTAGGAGCCGCGCTCAGCATTCAGATCAGATAAGAGGTTTATTTTCTCACTTCAATTGGTCTTGCCAATAGGTTGAAACAGAGGCACAATGGAAATGGGCTAAAACATTTAACAGAGCTGTTAAATCTCATTCTCCACAGCTCAAAAAGAACAATCCCGGCCCGTCTTTACCGAGGGGAGGCTTCATGGGCTGTAGGAGGCTTTGCGTGTATCCCTGACAATCCTGTACATACTCCAAAACTCACACTAATTAAAAGCAAATAATCAAATACATTCAATTTGAAAAGTTGGCAAACTCGCGTGTATTATTGCGTTAGCACCTTGGCATGGAAATGCTCACATCGTGCTAATCTCGTTGTGCAGAAGAGCTCTTGAGTTCCTATTCACCCAGCCCATGCCCCCTCCTCCCCTCCACGCCCCCACCTTTGGGCCTGCCCCCCCCCCCAACCCCAGCCCCCTGCCGCTCCCCTACCAACTCTCCTGCTCTAACGTAAAATAAGGAAGACTCTGGGACTCTCGAGACTGGGATTTGCTTTCATTTGGATGTGACAAAGGTCTGATGGAGAAAAGATGTCCTTCCTCTCACTGGCTTCTTATTTATCTACCTAGAGAGAAGGTGGGCGAGACCCTGCCATTTTCATATAAAGTTTGCAGTGGTAAGAATTGGCTAAACCGTTCGTGGTCACCAGGCTCACCGCCCCCGTGCCACCCTCCCGGGTAGTCTCCTTGTCAAACTGGTGGCCGAATCTGAGCGACGAGCTGCCAGAAACCTTCAGAGCCAATGCTGCTGCCTCTGGAATTTGAGTTTCTTAGGGGCTGGCTGAGGGATGAGAAGAGGGAGTTGCCCAGAGAAATGCGAAACTCCTGCCATCAAGAATGGGGTGAGATGAGCTCAGACCAGCCAGAATTTTTCTGGCAGATCTGCTACCTAAGGCACATTTCTCTTTCATCCTGGGCCCCTGCCAATCACAGCCTCCCGGCATTCAGGGCTAGGAGGAAGACGGGCAGCTTGTCCTCAGCTCCAAACAAAAGGAAAACAAATAAAGTCACATTCAGCTGTATGACCTTTGTGTCAGATGCAAGAGGAGCAGGACAGACAGCGCATGTAAGGGTTTCTGGGAGGCACGGAAGAGACATGTGAATGGAGCTCCTAGGAGTAGGTATTTGAAGGAGCCATGGGAAATCCTTGCCAGGGAGACCCCGATCTGTCTGTGGGTGAGGAGGGCTGTTGCCTGAAGTTCAAAATTCCAAATCACTTTCCAATATGTTCTCAAGCACAGTGATTAATCAAGAGCATCAACCTATTGGTACTTTCATTAGTTGGGAAAGAATTCTCTGAGGAAAGCATGAGGAAAGTGTCTTGGTTGAGTCCTTGCCTGTGTACCACGGAGACACTACAAAAGCTTGTCGGACAGTTCTTACAAAAGCTGACCATTCCCTTCTCCTTCCTGGTAATCTGGTCCATGGGCTTCATGTTATCCTCCCACGTTACGATGACCTCCTCTTTCCTTGTAAGTTTTCTGTTCCTTGTTTTATTCATTATTCGATTACTCATTCAATCATTCATTCCTTATTACATCCATTCAACAAATATTTGTTAAGTAATAAGATTCTAAAGGTACTGCAATTAACCATGAGAATACAAAGGTGAATATGGTTAGATTTGGACATTCCAATCCTGGGGATCTACCCAAAGAATTGAAAGCAGTGACTTAAATAGATAGTTGTACACTAATGTTCATATCAGCATTATTCACAATAGCCTAAAGGTGAAAAGGGGGCTTCCCAGGTGGCTCTGGGTAAAGAATCCTCCTGCCAATGCAGGAGACATAAGAGATGTGGGTTTGAGCCCTGGGTTGGGAAGGTCCCCTGGAGAAGGAAATGGCATTCCACTCCAGTATTCTTTCAGGGATAGTCCCATGGACAGAAGAGCCTGGCAAGCTACAGTCTACAGGGGCACAAAGAGTTGGACACGACTGAACACTCATACATGCAAAGGTGGAAATAACATGAACTTCCCTGGTGGCTCAGAGGTTAAAGTGTCTGCCTGGAATGCAGGAGACCAGGGTTTGATCCCTGGGTCGGGAAGATCCCCTGGAGAAGGAAATGGAAACCCACTCCAGTACTCTTGCCTGGAGAATCCCATGGAGGGAGGAGCCTGGTAGGCTACAGTCCATGGGGTTGAAAAGAGTCGGACACGATTGAGTGACTTCACTTTCACTTTCCACTAATGGATGAATGGATAAAGTGTGGGGTGCAGGTACAATGGAATATTATTCAGCCTTAAAAAGGAAGGCAATTCCGACATGTGCTACAGCATGAATGAATCTTGGAAACACGATGCTAAGTGAAAAAAGCCAGACAAAAAAGGATAAATACTGCATGATTCCATGGATAGGAGGTTCCTAGGGTAGTCAAATTCATAGAAACAAAAGCCAGGGGAAGTTAGTATTTAATGAATACAGAGTTTTCATTTCTGAAGATGAAAAAATTCTGGAAATAGATGATGGTGACAGTTTCATATCACTGTGAACGTACTTAATGTCACTGAATGTGACACTTTAAAATGGTTGAAATGGTCAGTCTTATGTTAGGTATATTTACTGAAATAAAAATCAAATACAAAAAGAAGTGAATTACAGTGGTTAATTACAGTTTTCAAATAACCTGGAGTCTAGCAAGGGAAAAAGATATGTTAAAAAATATATATGAGTGTAATACCATGAGGGTAGTACCATAACCTGGAGAAGGCAATGGCACCCCACTCCAGTACTCCTGCCTGGAAAATCCCATGGACGGAGGAGCCTGGTAGGCTGCAGTCCAAGGGGTCGCGAAGAGTTGGACATGACTGAGCGACTTCACTTTGACTTTTCACTTTCATGCATTGGAGAAGGACATAGCAACCCACTCCAATGTTCTTGCCTGGAGAATCCCAGGGATGGGGGAGCCTGGTGGGCTGCCGTCTATGGGGTCGCACAGAGTCAGACATGACTGAAGCGACTTAGCAGCAGCAGCAGCAGTACCATAACCACATGGGTCACAAGAAGAAACAAGGTCTAAGGTCCAGTCTGCAAAGACGGCATCCATGTTGCCCTGGATTAGGTGATCTCTGAGCCTCAGTTTCCTCATCCGCAAAAAGGGAGAATAATAACCAGCCTCCATTTCTTGAGCACCTACCATGTATCAAGCACCATGCCGTGTCCTTTAGTTTATCAGACCTCACATTTGACCAATAAAATGGAAATATTACTACCAATTTCCAATGAAGAAATGGGTTCCACACTCCCATAGTAAATTAGAGCTCCAGAGTTTGAACACAGACCTACATGAATTTCTAGCCTATGTTTTTTTCTCACTGCATGCATGCATGCTCAGTCATGTCTGACTCTTTGTGACCCCATGGACTGTAGCCCACCAGGCTCCTCTGTCCATGGAATTCTCCAGGCAAGAATACTGGAGTGGGTTGCCATTTCCTCCTCCAAAGGATCTTTCCAACCCAGGGCTCGAATGTGTCTCCTGTGTCTCCTGTATTGGCAGGCAAATTCTTTACCACTGAGCCACCTGGGAATCCCAACTACACTAGCAGTTTTTCTCACTACACTAGCAGTTTGTGACTGTAAAGTCCCTTTCAAATTTAAAGGACAGCTTACTGGAAAAAAAGAAAAAAAAACAGGTCTGGGGAAGAGAGAGCCTCGTAGGGTTTAATTGTGTTCCTGCAAAAAAAAGAAAAAAGATACGTTGGAATCCTAACCCCTGATACCTCAGAATATGACCTTATTTGGAAGTCAGGTCTTTACAGAGGTAATCAAAATGAGATGATTAGGGTGGGCCCTGATCCAATGTGACAGGTGTCCTTACAAAAAAAGGGAAATTCGGACACAGAGAGAGACGCACACAGGGAGAAAGTAGTATGAAGGTGGAGGCTATTCTCCCAGAGCCAGAAGCTGGGAGAGAGACTCAGCTGGGACAGACCCCTCCCTAGTGCCTTTGAGGGGCTATAGCCCGGCTGACACCTTGATGGTGGACTTCCAGCCTCCAGAGCTGAAATACATTTCTGTTGTTCTAAGCTCCCAGTTGGTGGCACTTTATCACAACAGTCCTCAAACTTAAACCAGGAGCCAAGCAAGGGAAACTGAGATGGAGGTTTCTTGGAGGTTTTGGAGAACATTCACCTGAGGCCCCAGAATGCCCAGCAGCCCTCAGGAGAAGGTGGACAGGGAGCAGAGAGGTGCCATCCTGGTTTTCCTCCCTCTTGCCATCCCTCGCTCCTGCTCACCCATTTGGGGCAGCTTTCTTTAAAAACTTGATTATGGGGGAAAAAAATAATTTGATCATGATGCTTTCCTTTTATGTTTTTATTTTCATGTCATTTGTAAGCACTGTTGGGACCTGACAGGTACTCCAGACAGCAGTTTCATGGAGAAGAATTGTTACCCTTGTAAATTATAGGTATAAGAGCACCAGAGCTCTAGGTACCGAGGCCTCCTATCGGGTCCCGCGCCCCACACAGGGCCGCCAGCTGCACCATGTCCCCCACCCCCCTGTTCATTTGGGGGACCTAGAACTCTAGCCAGAAAGCCAGATGCTCTTAAAGAAAAACAAAACAGTTCTGGGGCTACAGTTAACACAGAGCAGGGGCAGAGCTGCCGGCTTAAACTGGTGTGGAAGCCAAGGAACCCAGAGAGCCACATCTCTTCGTCCAATCCCCACCCAGCAGCGAGATTAAGCAGAGAGCTTTGCAAAGGAACTCCGGGAAAATACTGATAAATTGAAGGGCAATCGACAAGGCACTCAGGCTCCCTCCCTGAGTTCCACCTAGCCCCCTAAGTTTGTGTCAAATCTTTTCTTTTGTCCCCTTCAACTAAGCTCATGTGGGAATGGAAACGTTTTTGTGCATTAAAGAAAATCAATGAAAACATCTCAGAAACAATTTCAAGCTCCTCTTCCTCCCTCAGGGTGGCAAAGTCAGGCCCTGCAGTGCTGTGCAGGGGTCCCAAGGACAGCCAAAGCCATGTGGGTGGCAGAGTTCCACCTCACCTCTCTCTCCTAACACAGGACGCCGTTCCAGAAGCCCAGCAAGCCTAGGAAAACACTAACTCTCTCCCCAGAGCCTTTAAGTTTCAGTCTTCAGCTGTGTTTCTATGCGGTTTTGATCCCTAAACCAAGTGTGAAACATCTTTAAATGCAGTAGGATATTAGCACTAAGACAACGATCCGGAGAGCAGGCTTGATGAACATTGCACGGGATCTGGGGTCCAGAGATCTGGGTTTGAACTTCCTCTCTGCCACTAACTGGCTGTGCAATTTTGCATGAGTCACTTAACCTCTCTGAGTCTTTGGTTCCTCTTCTTTGAAATCAGGATATTCACAAAGACCTTGCCTGGGCTTTGCAAAGTAGGAAATGAGATAATAATGTATAGGACCAACACATACCACCATCACCAAGGAAGAAGTCGAGGCCAAACAAGTTGCCGGCTGACCCCTAGCTAAGTGCAGCCCCACCCAGGCAGACAAACGCCCAAGAGTGACATCTGGGAGGGAACGCGGTCCAGTTGCTTGAGCGAGAGCCTTCAGAAGCCCCAGCAGTAAGGGTGCCCCCACTGATGGGCACGGGCAGCACCAGTTCAGCCTCCAGTAGTCAAATGAAGAGACTGATTTTCAACAAGGAAAGCAGGCTTTCTGGTGCAGTCAGGCCAGGAAGAAGGAGTGGGAGGAGGGGTAGGGAGTCTCACTGTGGCAGATGTCTTGGCTGGGAGAGAAAGTTCTAGAGATTGCGCTGAGGGCTGGGGAACAGGGGGCTTGGGCTCAATTCAGAACAGCCCAGCTTCCTTCCAGACGGGAAACCAGAGCGGCATCCAGAGGGATCCCGGGAGACCCCGGCGTGCCTGCCGGCAGCCGAGCCGCAAAGGGCCCGGGTAGGGAGACCGCAGGCTGGCCCGGTCTTGGAAGCGCGGTCGGTTCACCTGAGAGGGCTGGAAAACCCTCACCCCTGGGGAGGAAAAAGAAGATGGGATTTCTCCTGGGGTCGGAACAGGACCCTGCCGGCTGGAGACAATGGCTCCAGGAGCCTCCACAACTCCACCCCTGTTGCGGAGGGAACTCAACACCCTGGAGATCGGCGTGTGAAATCTGCGCTGGAGAAGAGAGTCCTCATTTAGCAGAGAAAGCGCTGTGCTATCTATGTGTGAAAGCTTTTTTAACACTGTTTCCTGCTCTCCATATGGCAAACTTCACCCAAATTAGGAAGAACTGATGAACAAAACTCCAGCAACTTGAAAATGAGAGTGAGCGAGTTCCAGATGTCCATCCCAGAGGCAGCCACAGCCAGTGCCCCGGGCGGGCCCACAGGGCAGGCCCTAGCACCCCCTAGCCCCATCCCCAAGTGTACCCGAGTCCTCCGGGCCGTGTGTGCCCTCTCAGTGGATGAATCATCGTCACCCATAACTAAAATCATCACCATAATGTGTGTGTGTTAGTCTCGGTGGTGTCTGACTCTTGGCAATCCCGTGGACTGTAGCCTGCCAGGCTCCTCTGTCCATGAGGATTCTCCAGGCAATACTGGAGTGAGTTGCTATGCCCTCCTCCAGGGGATCTTCCAAATCCAGGAATCGAACCCAGGTCTCCTGCATAGCAAACGGATTCTTTACCAGCTGAGCCACCAGGGAAGCCCGAAAACACCCATATGTTAGTTGCTCAGTCGTCTCTGATTGTTTGCGACCCCATGGACGATAGCCCACCGGGCTCCTCGTCCGTGGGATTCTCCAGGCAAGAATACCGGAGTGGGTTGCCATTCTCTTCTCCAGGGGATCTTCCTCACCCAGGGATCGAACCCAGGTCTCACACATTGCAGACAGATTCTTTCCCATCTGAGCCAATAGTTGTACGCTCACTTTGCGCCAGCCGGTATACCGGGGACCTTGGACATGCTGTTTCAGTGACTCCTCACCAGAATCCTGTGGCTGGCTGTGGCTGGTTTTCTCTGCCCACTTAAAGTGGCAAATGGAAAGTCAGAGAGGTTGGCTTTTGCCCAGCATCCCACAGGAGCATTCAGAAACAGCCGGGTTATTCATTTGAGGTGCAGTCTCTCAAATTCACTTTCCTCTTCTCCAGAGCCAGTCCAGAAGGTGGGGAGTTGGCTCCACTGGAAGCTGAGAGGAGGCTCCTGCTGCAGAAAGTGGGAGCAATGGCGGGGGAGGGGTGCTCTGCCCTTTACCCCCAGGCAGAGGACAAGCAGTCAGAACCCCTGATGGTTTCACATGGTTGGGGGCGGGGGGCGGAGGACGGGGTTGTGGGAGCCACAGAATCAATGGCTCAGAGACCATCAGATCTGCCATGGAACTTAATGGCCAACTGCTATGACCTCCTCATGGAAAAACCAAGATCAGGGAGACAAAACTGAGTCACACAACAGGTTATGTAAGTAACGCAGCCAGCCCAACCACCCCGTGTCATTTAAGTCTCCCTAAAGCCTTCCATAAAAGCAGCCACCTCTCCTGCCCTACTTCTACCTGCCTCTCCTAGTCCTTCAGAAGGTGGAGGCACATCCTTCCCAAGCAACCCTTCCGGCCCCCACTCCCTCTCCAGGACCAACTCCTCCCACCTCTCCCTGTTTTGTAGCCCATTTCCTGCCCTCATTTAAACACAACTGTTCCAGGCCACTGTCTCCCATCTCCCTTCCACCACCTTTCCAGCCGCCCGCCCCCTTTGGCTCCCTTCCAGGTCTGGGGCCACACTGGGCCCCTCTCTTTCATTCCAGCTTCCAGTATGGCAGGATGAAATGAAGCTCGATGCAAAGATGTTTAGAATGTTCATCTTGGCGATTGTATTATTTACAGCAACTCCACGCTGTGCCCAGGGCATTGCATGGTTTGAAAGACGCTATACAAACTGAAATTGTGTGGCATTGTTTGTTCCTCCGCATTCTGCGAGAGAGAACCAATCTAGTAATCACTGTTTTTGCTCCTCAAATCAGAGACGCTCCACGTTGTGTACATGGTGGTAATCTGGAAATAAGGATTCACAGCAAACGTATAAGGAGCTCTGGAAGCCGTTGGGGCCTGTGAGTGAATGAAAGGCTGCAGGAAGGAGGAAAAGACAGTCGGTCGAGGGGAGGCCAGCAAGAGCCCCGTGGTCCATCGGAGCTTGAACAGCATCCATCCTGGGGTGGCAGGACGTGCCACATCACATATCCGTTTGGGCAGATGGAACATGCCCCAGGGAGTGCAGTGTCCCTGACCTGCACATGGCCAGCTGCAGTCCGCCTGCAAACCTCCTTGCCGCTGGGTTTTCACCCCAAGGTCAAATTCTCTGGAGCGGGGCTGACCCTATCTGATCCTAACTCAGGAAGAGGAGTGGGGAGGAGAGGAGAGGATCATACCAGGGGTAGGGCTGACCACGCAAATGCCCAAGTCCCACTTTAAGACATGGCAGCAGGGAGGGTGGAGGGGTAGCGCCCGGGAGCATTGAAGCCATCCAGCCGGTCTGAACTCTATTGACTTAGAGTGGAGCTAACTCGGACCTCTTGCCCTGCATGCTGGGCCCCAGCTTGACCAGCCCGTGTTCAGAGGCACAACCCCAGGGACCAGGTATGCCTCTGGCGGGTGTTACTGGCGAGCCCTGCTCATGTATGCTCCCTCGAGAAAAGGAAGGAATCTAGCCTCACAGCCTGGCCCCAGCTTCCTGGAAACAGTGCCACCTTCTTCTTTTCTCCCTCCCTTTTCACCTGCCTACTCATCTTACAATGGGCCACATTGCTCACAGCCTCCTTTCTAAAGAGGCATCTTGGTTACTCTCTAATTTTCCCTTTAGCCTGCCCAAACCCTGTGCATTCTTTAATGAGCGATTCGGATATTCTTTCGGTCTTTTCTTCATATTCATTTCTTCATCTATTTATCTAGGTGTATCAGGTCTTAGCACTCAGGATTTCTGTTGTGTCATGTGGGATCTTTCATTGTGATGCATGGACTCTGTAATTGTATCACGCAAGCTCAGTAGTTCCGGAGCACTGGCCTAGTTGCTCCACGGCGTGTGGGACCTTAGTTCCCTGACCAGGGATTGAACCTGGACCACCAGGGAAGTCCCCAGATATTCCCTCCCTATAACCCCTTCCATAATCTCCCCATGCCGTGTGGCAAGATTACTCAGTCTCCATTAAGCCCCAGATCCTCAGTTTGTAACTCTAGGGACTGGATCCCAGTGTGGTCCATGAAACAGATGTGTGGGCTCTGCCTCTCACTGGACATAAACTCCTAGAGGACAGAGAACCTGTGTGGTCCCATCTCCAGCCCTCCTCATGCTCTGCGCCCAGCAGAGAGGCTGAGCATTCCTATAGCCTCCAGGCTCTGCTCCCTGGAACATGGACCCAGGTGGGCAGTAAAAGGAGGTGGTCATGGATAATAATTTCAGGTCCAAGACCTCACTGATTTAACTTCTCCCTTCCAAAGCATTCCCTGGCACTTCCCAGTTTCTTCTAAAACTTAATTCCCAAGTAGTTCACATTCTCTCTATATGCCAAGTCTGAGTGTGTCGTCTGCCGAGTTAAATTGCGGCCGAGTCGCACAACAATTTAACTGGTCTGATGTACGAGGCCTCATCATCCATTACCAGGAGCATTTAGAAGCGAGGTAATTAAGAGTCTGCATTCCTGCAGCCTGAGGCTCCACGGCTACAATCCTGGAGTTTATTGTAATAATGATGATGGGGAAAGGTCCCAGGGATTCCATTTCCAGACTGTTCAGACTGGCATTAAAGAGCCCCAGAGGAAGGGACTGGGGAAAACACCGCCATCGCAAGGTCAATTCAACCCAAAGAGGAAGCCCTGGGCTAAACTATCCCATCTCCAGGTTTCTCCTGCACAACTGGGAGTGAAGCTACCCAAGGGCAGAAGGGGTTTCTTTGATTCCTCCGGAACCAAACCCCATCCTATGCCACCTCAGACAGCACAGGGAAGCCTACTCCCTTAGCTTGTCATGACAGATTCACAGCCAAATCACTGATGTGGGCTGACCTTAGGTCAGAGGGAGTCCCTCCCTTGATCCCATCACCAGTGCTAGACAGTGATGACTAAGTTTTCCAGGTCTCGCTTTTAAAATTCCAATACCCTGTTGACGAAAAAGCCATGAGATCACTAAAAAAAGTCTGAGACACTAGCATGACCTAGCGGAAGAGCTTCCTTCCACCTCGCTGAAAGGGCTTCAGTTTTAGGAGAAGCATTTGATTCTAGTGGAATATAAGAATAAACTAGAGAAAAGAGAAGAAAAGATCCTCATAGTTTTGCTTCCAGCTAATTAATCAATTTATTAGTTAACTAGTTACTCAATGAGTGAATCGTTGATTAAGTCAATGAATGGGCCATTGGATAGGACAGGTCTCGTTTTCCCACTACCTGTTCAGATGGGAAGCCCCCTAGCCCCATCTCCACCCCATGCCAAAGTGCCAACAATCCTTGGGAATTTGCCACGCAAAGCTCCGTGGGGGTTGGGGAGGCTGGAGGTGAACAGGCTGCCCTGAGGGTCTCCAGGTTGAAGAAAAACCCCTCTCACTCCCCAGAGCACCTGCCTCAACCCTGTTCCTGCTTCAATTACTGGTTCTGAGCCACAGTCAGGCTCGGAAGGTCTTGAAGAACTGTACTCTCTCTCCCCTTCTGTATGGCGGCTGTAACAGATCGCCATAAACTTGGGTGGCTTAAAAGAACAGAAGCATATTCTGTTAGAGTCAGAGGCTGGAAGTCCAACATCAAGGTGTCAGCAGGAAGGCTCCCTTCTGGAGGCTCTGAAGGAGAAACAGCCCAGCTCAGCCTCCCTTGGCTCATAGACAGTCAACATCGTAACTGAGACCATAGACAGTCAACATCGTAACTGAGACCACACAAGGTAACCACCCCACTCCCATCCTGGCCTCCACCGTCACGTCCCTCCCTTTCTGTGTTCTTGCCCTTTTCTGTCTCTTAGAAGGACACTTTCACTGGAATTACGGCCCACCCTCATCCAGTAAGTTCTCAATTCTTTAACTATATCTGCAAAGACTCTGTGTCCAAAGATCACATTCTGAGGTCCCAGGTGGACATGAATTTGGGGATTCAACCCACTCTACCTTTCTAGAATCAAACAGCAAGAGAAGAACGTAGAGCTTAGAGCGATCACCGGAGGAATAAATGACGTGGGAAGTTTGCAGGAATGAGAGGCCTTGGGCGTATGCCTGCGAGCTCAGTCATGTCCGACTTTGTGACTCCATGAACAGTAGCCCACCAGGCTCCTCTGCCATGGAATTTTCCAGGCAAGAATGCTGGAGTGGGTTGCCATTTCCTTCTCCAGAGGCCTTGGGTAAGGTCCCTCTAACTGAAGCCTCCCAACTCTGCCCACCTCACCTCCATGCCATAAGTCCAGGCCTCTGAGAATCAGACTATGGACACTAAGGTGGAGGTGGGGGCTTGGGAGGGGGAGGTAGGATTCATCCACCATGTCTGGAAACAGTGCCACCTTCTTCTTTTCTCCCTCCCTTTTCACCTGCCCACTCATCTTACAACGGGCCACATTGCTCACAGCCTCCTTTTCACTCTCTAATTTTCCCTTTAGCCTGCCCAAACCCTGTGCATTCTTTAATGAGCAATTTGGATATTCTTTCAGTCTTTTCGGGCCACATTGCTCACAGCCTTTCCACTGAAGGTGGAGACCCCCAGGCAAGACCAAGCAAACACAGAGGACAGACCCCGAGCTTTAATCTTCAGAGCCAGTTTGGCCAACATCATCTTTAGCTCTCCCTGTGATCTCCAAAGCATCTGACTGAGGTAGGCCCTGACCCTGAGATCCGTTCCTGGCGTCTTTGTGAACCAGGTGGCAACAGACATCCCCAAGATGGTGCCCTTGTACAGATCTTCCCCACACCAAATAGAGCAGGCCTGTGTAACCAAAAGGATGCTGCAGAAATGAAGGAGTGTGACTTCTGAAGCTAGACCACAAAAGGCACGGCAATATGTGCTTTGCTCTGGCTTGGTTCAGATGCTTTGAAGGAAGCCAGCTGCCATGTTGGAAGAGTGCTCAAGTAGCCCAGTGAAGAAGTCCACATGGATAGAAACCGAGGGTTCCTGCCAACATCGGCACTGACTTGCCAGTCACTTGAGTGAACTATGTTGAGATTAGATTCTCCATATCTAGTCCAGTATGCAAAAGCCCCAGCCAACATCTTAACTGAAACTACATGAGAAAACCACCTTGCTAAGCCACTCCGAATTCCTAACTCCTAGTAGCAGTGTGAGATAAGAGTTATTGCAGTTTTAAACCACTAAGTTCTGGGGCATTTACTGTGCCTCAATGGGTAGCTAATATGCATGCTCAGCCACATTGTCATTTGCATATTCATCATTCAGTAAATGTTAGAGGGTAGGCAAATCATCACAGATACTCTCTGGAGAGAAAAATCTAATGTGATCCCTTTTTTCAAGGAGCTTATAACACAGGAAATCAACGTTTCTAAACCCAACTCAAAAAGCAACATGTTCCAAGGGCTTTCATATCTAAGAAAATGTAGAAAGGACTCTGTGGGTTCTTGGGGAATGCTTCTCAGTCAGGATTCTCAGTTGACGACAACAGAAAGCAACTCCAATTTCCATAGAAAAGAGATTTATTGGAAGGAAAACTGAGAGCCCATGGAGGTGATGGAAACACAAAAGAAGCAGCCAACAGGCAGAGCAAGGAAACCAGGCAGCGAAGGGGCCACCACCCCACTTACAGGCCCAGTCTGGCCTATGGTGCCTCTGCGGTCACTGAATTTGTTTCTGCTCATTACCAGGTAGATGGAAGCATCCAGTTGTCCAAGACTACATCACCTGCATGTGGCCAGATACCAAGGAGCAGAACAGGACCCACCTCTCCAACTTCAGCTTCTAAAGGGGAACCAAGGATCTTTATACAATGTAGGAATTGTATAAAGAAGCAAGCAACACTAGGGTGTTGAGACTCCACTGCAGAGAAGGAAGGGGCCCTTTGGGGCAGAGGAACAGCAGGACATAAGAGGGCCAGGAGCTCCAGCTCATTCCTCCACTCCCTGGGCTAAGCCTGAGCAGACTCGGTGTCCTCATCAAAGAAATGGCATGAAAGTGTCTTCTCTCTCTCTCCCTCTTTTTCACCTTTCTTGCCGTAGCTGTGAAGCCCTCTTTCTCCTCTACACCACCCCCAATCCCATCCCACTCCCCTTTGCTCGCAGATCTCAGAATGGATAGCTTAGAATAGAATCCGTTTCAGAAGGCAGAACTAATGAGGACTTGCCAGCTAGGAATGCCCCATCATGGTCTGCCAGGCAGACACACAGAGAACTTAACTAGTCTCAGCATGAACCAGTGATGCAAACAAAATCATGGGGAGCAGCCCAGGCCCACCATTACGCCTACCAAGGCTTTCAGGTGTGGTTGACTGTAGCACCATCCTGTACCTCCTATGAAAGCAAGTGGGCAGGTTGGGACTGAGCAATAAGACTTCTGAACACCCACAAAACCAGCAAGGAGACCAGTGCGATAGAGACTTTGCCTGTCTGCTGAGGAACCAACTCACCAAGCCCACTGCTATCCCCTGAAGATGCTTGGCCCACTCCCTCACCCCATACCCATTGGTGTGGCTGCCAGAAGCCAAATAGGGGACAGAGTGGTCCTTTCATAGGACCCAGTCTTTGACATCTTTAAAGCACTGCCCCTTGAGGAGCTTAGTCCTCTTCTGCCTCCATTCCCAGACTATAAAATGGCACTCTTTTTAACAGCCCCAATCCCCCAGAGACTCCTCTTTGATGACTTCAGCCTGGCAGCACACCACACTCTCTCCATCTGGGCCATCAGCTCCAGCAACTGATTAAATGTCACCATGAAGGTTTGCTGAGTCGACCTATTGGAGCCAACCTCTCCCAGCCTGGATGCCCAGGGATGCCACCTCTCTCATCAAGGCACCAGCTGACTTCATTCTCCCTCTCGGCTCAGGGGCGGCTCCTTGGTGGTAAAGCATCTACCTGCAATACGGGAGACCTAGGTTCAATCCCTGGAAGATCCTCAGAGAAGGAAATGGCAACCCACTCCAGTACTCTTGCCTGGAAAATTCCATGGATGGAGGAGCCTGGTGGGCTATATAGTCCATGAGGTTGCAGAGTCGGACACGACTGAGTGACTTCACTTTCTCTTTCTCTTTCCTTCTTATCTCAGGGATGACCTTGGCCAAAGTCAGAGAACCCTGAGAACCCCAGTGTCTTCCATCCCACTTCAGGCCATAGGAAGCCCTCCCCTCAGGCAATCTGAGCTCTGCTGCTGCTGCTGCTAAGTCGCTTCAGTCGTGTCCGACTCTGTGCGACCCCATAGACAGCAGCCCATCAGGCTCCACCATCCCTGGGATTCTCCAGGCAAGAACCCTGGAGCGGGTTGCCATTTCCTTCTCCAGTGCATGAAAGTGAAAAGTGAAAGTGAAGTTGCTCAGTCGTGTCCGACTCTTAGCGACCCCATGGACTGCAGCCTACCAGGCTCCTCCATCCATGGGATTTTCCAGGCAAGAGTACTGGAGTGGGGTGCCATTGCCTTCTCCGAATCTGAGCTCTATGAAGGCCCAAAGCAATATTTCTGATGTTCTCTTGGGAACTTAAAGCAAAAACCCAAAGGTCTGCTGTCCCACAAGAGATGAGAAGTGTCACCTTCTCAGTGGCTTGTAGCATCTCAAAAACATCTCATATCCCAGCTCCTCCTTCTCCACCAGATGGTCTTCACCTCTGCCAGGCGCCTGCCTGGATCCTCCTTCTCATTCGATTTCCCTTCAACTCTTTCTGGGCTCTCTGAAATCTAGCTTTACCATTCCATATAAGTGTTTTCTGTAAAAATGGGCCTGGAGAATTAAACTGCGGGTAAATGGATACATGAAAGCAACAGGAAAAGACGTCCATGGATGGCAGAACTCAGGAGAGGAGGGAGGTTATTTGCTCCAGCCTCACTGTCACTCCCCTCATTTACCCAGCGGTGTTACTCTGCATCCTGGACCTGCCATCATCCACAGCCTTCACGGATAGCAGGGAACCCTTACACAATGATGCTCCTTGGCCTGTTCTGTTCCATGGACTATGATGCCTTGTAACCTGTACCCTGCCTTCCAGCACCTTCCATCTGAAAAGCCGATCACCTACTCTGAGCACAATATCTTATCTTTCTTTTCCTCTGTTTACTTTTTTTTTTTTTTGCATCTCATGGATACTTTCTGTCCATGACAAAATAAATGTCTCTCCAACTATCACCTCTCAACTGGCTTCACATCCTTCCCTTTCTAATCATCTATCCATCTAGTCACTTCCTTGCCGTTATCCTTAAGGATCACATATCTATCAAATGCCCTTGCTCCTGCAGCCAATTTGTTGAGGGAAGCCAGGGGAAGCCACACGACCATTGACACCATGCGTCTCCAAACCCAACCCTGCCACCACACCTTCCTTCTCTTCTCTTCACCCACCTTTCTTTTTTTTGTTATTTATTTTTAATTGAAGGATAATTGCTTTACAATATTGTGTTGGTTTCTGCCATACATCAGCATGAATCAGACATAGGTATACACATGCCCCCTCCATCCTCAACCTCCCTGCCACCTCCCACCCCATCCCACCCCTCTAGGTTGTCACAGACCCCTGGTTTGAGTTCCCTGAGTCATACAGCAGATTCCCACTGGCTGGCTGTTTCACATGTGGTAGTGTATATGCTTCCATGCTAATCTCTCCATTCGTCCCACCCTCTCCTTCCCACGCTCACTGTGTCCATAAGTCCACTCTCTCTGTCTGCGTCTCCATCGCTGCCCTGCAGACAGGCTCATCAGTACCACCTTTCCAGATTCTGTATATATGCGTTCGTATATGATATTTGTTTTTCTCTTTCTAACTTACTTCACTCTGTATAACAGGCTCTAGGTTCATCCACCTCATTAGCACTGACCCAAATGTGTTCCTTTTTATAGCTGAGTAATATTCCATTGTATTTATGTACCACAGATTTTTACCCATTCATCTGTCGATGGACATCTAGGTTGTCCTAGCTATCGTAAATAATTCTGCAACGAACATTGGTTCACCTAGCTTTCTCGGTATCTTCTCTCGCCTCCAAATCCTGCTCTATCCCCCTCCTCCTCACTCCATTTCATCCTTGCCTACTTCTTTACAAGCACTGAGAAGGTAGGGCACCTGCTCCCACAGCTTCCTCCTTACCACTAACCTGTCTATACCCTCACCTGTCATCTCTTCCTTCCTTCTGAAGCGTCCTTTATCCTCTCCAAGGCAGACCCTTCATCTGGCTCTGGTCCCGCCCCTCACCACCCATCACTTCCCTAACTGTGAGTCTCTCCTTCTCTGCTGTCTCCTTTCATCACTTTGTATCCTAAACATGCTAAGTCTCAGGATTTAAAAAAACGCACTCCTCCAGAGAGCCTTTCTTTCCTACCTCCTCAAATCAACCCTCTGGACTCCCAAATTACCAATATGATCCCTCCATCATAGCCTTTTAAAGAGTTTTCTATTTTTATTTAATTTTTAAAATATTTATTTATTTAGCCACACTGGGTCTTAGTTGAAGCATGGGGGATCTTTAAGTTATGGCATGTGGAATCTAGTTCCCTGACCAAGGATCGAACCTGGCCCCCTGCATTGGGACTGCAGAGTCTTAGCCACTGGACCACCAAGAACATTCCCATCATATCATTTAAACACTGGGGTGTAAAATATAATTTACCTTCCTGTCTTCTATTACTCAGTTGTAAGCTCCTTGAGGGCATACCCAAATATAATTTTACATGCTCCAGGAGTTTCTAAAGCATGGCAGACACTGAATGAAAGTTTCTCAAATGAATGGTGAAAGTGAAAGTCGTTCAGTCGCGTCTGACTTTTTGCAACCCCACAGACTATACAGTCCATGGAATTCTCCAGGCCTGCTATTAATAAATCTATCATCCCAGGATGACTCGAAACTCCTTAAGCCTGTGGCTGTATCCTTCCATTTCTTAGACATGCCATCTGACCCCTGTATTACAGAGTATATACACTAACCATGTCAGAGCCATGCAACAAATTGAACTAAAATGGAAAATAACACCCTTCCCTAAAGTTTGTTTATTTTACTCTAGAGATGATCCCAAGTCTGAACCTGAATTCAATTCTTTTCCTAGGCCACATCCTACTCCATATCCCTTCTTTCCTTTCAACCTGTACATCAACTAAGTTGAATATTAATGGACCTAGATGCTGTCATACAGAATGAAGTAAGTCAGAAAGAGAAAAACAAGTATCGAATACTAATGCTTGGATGCAGAATCTAGAAAAACAGTACAGATGAAGCTATTTGCAAAGAAGGAATGGAGACACAGACATAAAGAGCAAACACATGGACACAAAAGGGGAAAAGGGAGGTGGGGTGAATTGAGAGATTGGGGCTGACATATATACGGTACTATGTATAAAATAGTACAGCAAGCTTTGGGAGTTGGTGAAGGACAGATAAGCCTGGTGTGCTGCAGTCCATGGGGTCGCACAGAGTCGGACATAACTGAGTGACTGAACTGAACTGAACTGATGTATAAAATAGATAACTAATGAGAACCTACTCAGTGCTTTGTGGTGACTTAAATGGGAAGGAAATCCCAAAAAGAGGAGATATAGGTACACGTATGGCTGATTCACTTTGCTGTACAGCAGAAAGTAACACAACATTGTAAAGCAACTATGCTCCAATAAAAATGTAAAAATCACAAAACCAAAACAAAGCTGTGTGAATGTGTCTCCAGCGTTTTGCCCCTGTGCCTTTCCTGGAGATGTTACCCGTCTTGGGAGCAGTCTCCACCCTTACCTTTGTCCCTCTGGCCAAAGAAAAGTCATTCTCCAGATGATGATGCCTCTGAGAAGCCTTGCTTGACCTCCCCGTCAGAACTATCTCCCTCCCCCAGATCCCTTAACACTTGCTTCATGCTCTGGCATGGTATCTCAGCACATAGTTTGCATTTTAGTCAGTTGTGTGAATTTCCAGAGGACAAGAGTAGGACTGCTCAGTGCGGAAGGAATAAATGTAAGGAACTGAACTGAAAGCAGGAGGCAAATGTTAGAACATCCCATTCAAACATGCCCTTACTGCCGTCACTCCCTCAACCTTCCACCTCCTCAACCAGCTCCAGCAGATTTTCATCCGGGGGAAGACAAAGTCTTCATCTCTTGAGCAGACAGAAACCCTCCCAGTAA
The DNA here is from genome assembly GCF_032405125.1 of Capricornis sumatraensis. Lineage (NCBI taxonomy): Eukaryota > Metazoa > Chordata > Mammalia > Artiodactyla > Bovidae > Capricornis > Capricornis sumatraensis. The sequence goes on from NC_091082.1 coordinate 77,442,302, forward strand.
AAGTGTAAAGGCCCTGAGAGGAGATATCAAAGAATAAGAGAAAATGGGATGCAGTATTTCTCAACTGTAATGAAACTCCCTTGAGAGGAAAAGCCATGCTCTTTCCTCCTTTATTTCTAAAGCGTAGAGCCCAGGGCAGATGCCCCTTTATTACAGAACTTATCCTGCTGCCTTGCTCAATGAATATAATTATTGAGCAATAATAACACAATCTTTTCCTATGGAACTAGGAATTTATTATTTAATAGGACCTAAATAAAAGACTCATGGGTCTTTTATGCAGAACCAGTAGACTCTATGTATATGTGAGTGTATAAAGATATTTATCTCAAGGAATTTGCTCATGCAATTATGGGAGCTGGCAAGTCCCAAATCGACAGGACAAGCAAGTCTGAAGTTTGTAGGTCAGGCCAGCAGGCTGGAAACTCAGCAGGAGTTGATGCTGAGTCTGGAGGCAGAATTCCTTCTTCCCTGGGAAACCTCAGTTTTGGCTCAGAAAGGCTTCAACTGATTGAATGCAGCCCATGCAGATTTTTAACAGTGAATCCCTTTACTTAAAGTGAATCAATCATAGACATTGACCACATCTGCAAAATACTTTTACAGCAACACCTAGATTCGGATTTGAGTAAATAATTGGGTACCACAGTCCAGTCAAGATGACATGTAAAACTGACCATCATCAGTACCAGGGGCCCCAGTCAGGCCTTGCAGGTAAACAGAACTGGGCTAGAGTCCCCACTCTATGTGACTCTGGGCAGATTAAGTTCTTCAAGTGTGTTTCCTCACTTGTAAAACAAAGATATCCATGCCAGTGGGTAGGGAGAGATAAATTCAGTTCAGTTCAGTCACTCAGTCATGTCCAACTCTTTGCGATCCCATGAACTGCAGCACGCCAGGCTTCCCTGTCCATCACCAACTCCTAGAGTTTACTCAAACTCATGTCCAGTGAATCAGTGATGCCATCTAACCAACTCATCCTCTGTTGTCCCCTTCTCCTCCCGCCTTCAATCCTTCCCAGCATCAGGGTCTTTGCCAAGGAGTCAGTTCTTCACATCAGATGGCCAAAATATTGGAGTTTCAGCTTCAGCATCAGTCCTTCCAATGAATATTCAGGACTGATTCCTTTAGGATTGACTGGTTGGATCTCCTGGCAGTCCAAGGGATTCTCAGGAGTCTTCTCCAACACCACAATTCAAAAGCATCAATTCTTCAGCACTCAGCTTTCTTTATAATCCAACTCTCACATCCATACATGACCATAGGAAAAACCATAGGTTTGACTAGATGGACCTTTGTTGGTAAAGTAATGTCTCTGCTATTTAATATGCTGTCTAGTTTGGTCATAACTTTTCTTCCCAAAAGCAAGCGTCTTTTAATTTCACAGCTTCAGTCACCATCTGCAGTGATTCTGGAGGCCAAAAAAATAAAGTCTGTCACTGTTTCCCCATCTATTTGTCATGAAGTGATGGGACCAGATGCCATGATCTTAGTTTTCTGAATGTTGAATTTTAAGCCAACTTTTTCACTCTCCTCTTTCACTTTCATCAAGAGGCTTTTTAGTTCCTCTTCACTTCCTGCCATAAGGGTGGGGTCATCTGCATATCTGAAGTTATTGATATTTCTCCCAGCAATCTTGATTCCAGCTTGTGCTTCATCCAGCCCAGCATTTCTCATGATGTACTCTGCATATAAGTTAAACAAGCGGGGTGACAATATACAGCCTTGACATACTCCTCTCCCATTTTGGCACCAGTCTGTTGTTCCATGTCCAGTTCTAACTGCTGCTTCCTGAACTGCATACAGGTTTCTCAAGAGGCAGGTCAGGTGGTCTGGTATTCCCATCTCTTTAAGAATCTTCCACAGTTTGTTGTGATCCACTCAGTCAAAGGCTTTGGTGTTGGCAATAAAGCAGAAGTAGATATTTTTCTGGAACTCTCTTGCTTTTTCAATGATCCAGCGGATGTTGGCAATTTGATCTCTGGTTCCTCAGCTTTTTCTAAATCCAGCTTGAACATCTAGATATTAACATAATGACCATATATAAAATAGATAAACAGCAAGGTCCTACCGTATAGCACAGGATGTCAACATCCTGTGACAAGCCGTCACAAAAAAGAAGATGAAAAAGAATATATACGTGTGTATATATATGTACACACTCACACATATATATCACTGTATTACTTTGCTGCACACTTGAAACTAACACAACATTTTAAATCATCTATACCTCAGTCTCTTTAAAAAGACGACCATGCTTTCCTAGGAAAACAGAAAACTAAACGTGTAATCCACGACTTGGCCCGGGTGAGGCACCACAGCAAGGACTCAGTAAGTGAAGCTGCTTCATCGATACCCCCAGCATCAGTACGACTTAGCTCTTTGTCAGAAGGCTGTGAGATGCTTGAGGAGATGGACGGAGGGATCCTGTATTTGCTGGCTATTTGTTTTTAGACAACTGCTTGGACCCTCACCAACCACGTGGAAGAGCCGTGATGAACCTGATAATTCAAGAAAAGTGATCTAATCCAAAGAGTGATAAGAAGCTATTTACACCTCAGTGTGAGCAGGTCTGACTTTCTCGGCTCCATGCACCTTCCCAGCAAAGGCTGGTGACCATCCACTGAGCTCGTTAGTTTGACCCATGCTCACTGATCCTCCCAATTCCATAAAGTTTTTCCCCAGACCATAAAATCTAAGAAAGAAAATACAACCGGAAAAAAGAAAAAACTGACAAAATAGCCCTTTGTCCAGTATCATCATTTAACTGCAGGACCAGCTTCTAAGACCCTACCCCTGAGGGGGCGTCTCCAGCTTACAGGACTACTAAAAAATTCCAAGCGAGTCATACACAAGGCAGCCTCATCATGGAACCAGTGGAAATTCCCCAGCTTCATTCCTGCTCACTGGGTCACCCTTTATAACCAGGCAGCTCCTGTTTTCCAGGCAATGTGCTGCGACCCCAGAGAGCAGACGCCTTGGGATTTATCCCGTGGCCTCACAGTTCAGCACCAGGCCCCCTTGGATGCTCTCCAGCCCCAGCAGGTGAGGAGTGACCCTTGACATCTCTCTAGTTTGGTTCAGAGGGGACACTCCCAACATGAGCCCACAGTGTCCATTTCTTCCACATCTCTGCTCCCTCCCAGAGCTCTCCCGTCCTCCCACCTACTCATGGGACATTGCCAGCTCACTCGCACATCATCCTGTCATTTTTGCCACATGTTCCTTAGGAAGCAAAAAGATGGGCAGAGAGAACCTAGACTTTCACTGAAAAGATCCCGCAAGACTCCCCAACCTCACTCCTGGTCGTTCTTGTCAAACATTCATCTGACAGAACCAGATTGCTGCTGCTACTGCTGCTGCTGAAATTAATGGAATCTGGCAGGAAAACCTTCTGTTTTTCCAATCCTGAATTGTGCCAAGCAAACACAAGGATCATGTTGAAAATGGCTGCTGTTGAGGAGTGGGTTTCGGCGTACTACGGACGCTCCCACTACACAGCCCTCAACGCACGATCCGCACACACGTGCACACACTGAATCCTCTCCAGTTCAAAGAGGCTGCCTATTTTTTCTAACGCAAATAAAACATTAAATAGGAAACCTTTCAGGACCTCTGCCACGGACAAACCCACGTGCCAATTTCCCTTCTTTCCAATGACAGCAGCTCCAATCCGACATTTTGTGACTTGGAGACGCTGATTACAGATTCAGTGGGATAGAGCCAGGGAACCTGGAGGAAAGGTCTTCTTGCTTTGCAGAAGGATTGGTCTCTGTATTCCAACTCTGATCAACCTGGCCTGAAGTCTGGGGTCCACACGAGGGCCCCAAAAGGAGAGACGGACAGAGACAAAGACGGGCAGTATCAAAAGGGCACATTTATTAAATATTGTGATACCACTTATATGTGGAATCTGAAAACTACTACAAACTAGTGAATATAACAAAAAAGAATTAGACTCACAGCTAAAGAGAACAAATTAGCAGTTACCAGTGGGGATAGGGAAGAGGGGAGGGGCACAACAGGGGCTAGAGAGTAAGAGGTACAAACGATTAGGTATAGAATAAAGTACAAGGATGTATTGTGCAACATGGGGAATAGAGCCAATATTCTGTATTAACTATAAATGGAGGATACTGTTTAAAAGGTGAATCATTATATTGTATTTGTCGTTGTTCAGTCACTAAGTCGTGTCTAACTCTTTCCTGACTCCATGGACTGTAGCCCCCCTACCTGCTTCTTTGTCCATGGGATTTCCCAGGCAAGAATACTGGAGTGGGTTGCCATTTCCTTCTCCAGGGGATCTTCCCAACCCAGGAACTGAATTCACACCTCCTGCCACATCTCCTGCACTGCAGGCAGAGTCTTTGCCACTAAGCCACCAGGGAAGCCGTTACATTGCACACCTGTAACTTATATAATATTATACAGGAACTATACTTTAAATTGTTTTAATGCACATTTATTTGAAGAGAGAATCCTTTTCCACATACCCTGAATAGGTCAAAACTGCCACAATCTCCTTCCCCCTCGCTTTTCCACCTGGTTTCATCCCACAGATAGAACTGAAAGAAGGATTGAGTTACAGCCCTGACTTGAAAGGCTGCATTTGTGCCTTCTGGGCAGGGTGGCCGCAGCCTCCACCTCGCTCTACAATGACCCGTCCCCGCTCCATTGTTTTAAGGCAGAACAAGAGGGTGTCTGCAGAGCCACCCCTACAGAGCCTTTTGTTGAAACAGAAACTTTGTGTGGCCTAAAAGGAACTGAATTAAATAGGGATGTGAACTGAGCACATCATTTGTTTTCCACCAGTATCGCTGAGAAGGAAGCGCCCAGGGAGGGGGAATGGGAGCTTGCAGGCGCCATTTTTGGCACCAGTTACCTCACAAGTGGTTTCACCTTTAAATCTGCCATGATGATCCCAGCCCTTACGGACTGATGGTTTCTCTAAACTCCCAGAGTTCCTTTCTCTCAGCCACATGAGTTAACATTCAATTAAATGTGCCTTCACACCTTGCTTAGACGCTTACTCCTTGGAAGAAAAGTTATGATCAACCTAGATAGTATATTCAAAAGCAGAGACATTACTTTGCCGACTAAGGTCCGTCTAGTCAAGGCTATGGTTTTTCCTGTGGTCATGTATGGATGTGAGAGTTGGACTGTGAAGAAGGCTGAGCACCGAAGAATTGATACTTTTGAACTGTGGTGTTGGAGAAGACTCTTGAGAGTCCCTTGGACTGCAAGGAGATCCAACCAGTCCATTCTGAAGGAGATCAACCCTGGGATTTCTTTGGAAGGAATGATGCTAAAGCTGAAACTCCAGTACTTTGGCCACCTCATGCGAAGAGTTGACTCATTGGAAAAGACTCTGATGCTGGGAGGGATTGGGGGCAGGAGGAGAAGGGGACGACAGGGGATGAAATGGCTGGATGGCATCACGGACTCGATGGACGTGGGTCTGAGTGAACTCCGGGAGATGGTGATGGACAGGGAGGCCTGGCGTGCTGCGATTCATGGGGTCGCAGAGAGTCAGACACGGCTGAGCGACTGAACTGAACTGAACTGCTAGTGGTAAAGAACCTGCCTGCAAATGCTGAGGTATAAGAGATGCAGGCTTGATCCCTGAGTAAGGAAAATCCCCTGAAGTAGGAAAGTAGGAAATGGCAACCCACTCCAGTATTCTTGCCTGAAGAATCCCATGGACAGAGGAGCCTGGTGGGCTACAGTCCATGGGGTCATAAAGAGCTGGACTGAGTGGCTAAAACTTTTCACCCTCTCTCCTCCTTGTGCCTCCTACCAGGACTCCCAGGGAAAAGCCAGAAGGCCAGGGAGCTATTGAAGAGGCCCGAAGGCCAGTCTGTCCAAGCAGAGAGCAAAGTTGGAAAAGGCAACGGTGGAACTGAAGGAACAACGGAGACCCAGCGTTTCTTTAAAATATATATTTTTAATTTTTAAAAATACGTATTTTTCTATTATTCCATGATCCGTTCTCAATACAGAATGATCCCAAGCCCATTCTATTCTTTTCTTTGTTTAGATGCTTAAGTTTTTATTTTTATACAATTCTTAAAAGTTACTTTCCATTTATAGTTATTACAAAATATCGGTTATATTCCAGTGCTGTACAGCATATCCTCGAGCCAATTTACACTCAATAGTTTGAACGTCCTATTTCCCCCATCGCGGTAATGGCCTTCCCCCTCCTCCCATTGGTAACTACCAGTTTCTCCTCTATATCTGAGAGAGTGCTCCATTTTTGTTGTATCCACTAGTTTGCTATATTTTTTAAATTGCACATATATAATGTGCAATTACCATACCATAAAGACATATGGTATATGTCTTTCTCTTTCTGATTTACTTCACTTAGTACAGTAATCTCTAGGTCCCTCCATGTTGCTGCAAATGGCATTATTTCATTCTTTTTATGGCTGAGCAATATTCCAGCATGTGTGTGTGTGAACACACATATATGTGTATATATACGCTGTATCTTCTTTATCCATTCACCTGTTGGTGGACACTCAGGCTGTTTCCATATCTTAGCCATTTTAAATAATGCTGCTATGATCATTGCATACTCCTGGGTATGTATCCAAAAACACCCCAAAAACACAAATTCAAAAAGATGTATGCAGACATATACATTGGAGAAGGCGATGGCACCCCACTCCAGTACTCTTGCCTGGAAAATCCCATGGACGGAGGAGCCTGGTAGGCTGCTGTCCATGGGGTCGCAAAGAGTCAGACACGACTGAGCGACTTCCCTTTCACTTTTCACTTTCAGGCATTGGAGAAGGACATGGCAACCCACTCCAGTGTTCTTGCCTGGAGAATCCCAGGGACGGGGGAGCTGGGTGGGCTGCCGTCTATGGGGTCACACAGAGTCGGACACGACTGAAGTGACTTAGCAGAGTAGCAGAGAGACGTATATGTATGGCTGAGTCCCTTTGTTGTCCACCTGAAACTATCACAACATTGTTAACTGACTATAACCCAATACAAAGTAAAAAGTTTTTAAAGAAGATATGTGTACCCCATTCTATTCTTTTCTAACTTGTCAATTTTCAACACTCCAGACCATTAAAGATCTCCCTATGAGTTTACAGGGAAGAAAACATTTAATAAATCCATTCTCATGCATCCTCTTATTCATTCAATATCATATGTATTTGACACATACCACAATAGGAACTAGGGATACAAAGATAGTTGTCTTAACCCATGGAGATCGTTTTCCTCCTCCTGCCCAACCTGGGAACCTCACTACCTGAGAAAAAGTAGCTCTTCAGTTCCCATGATTCCTCCTGTCCTGCTAGGACCTTTGGTATCCTCAGTATTCCAAATGAGGTATTGAAATCTTTGTGCCATGATAAGTCAGGAATTGAAGATACAGCCTAATGGGAAGCCTGCTTCCCGCAATGAGATGTCTCCTGGAGACTTGGCAACACCCATGGATTGCAGGGGATAGGGTTCCACTGAGCAGCCAATGTCAGGGTGAGCGCCCTTGACCCACAGAACTGGAGGAATCTGGGACATTCAGTTTACCCTGTGTGCTTGTCTTCCTCTTCTACTAGACTGCTCACACCTTAAGGCTGCCTGGCACTGTCTTTCTTAAAAGAATACATGAGTGGCTTAGGGCCCAGTCCTGCCATGAGATCCAAAACAGAGAGCCACCTCTGTGACCCAGCCCCTAGCTCCTTGGGAGGCATTCAATAAATACTAACCCAATTATAATAATCTATATTTTACAGAAACCTACTGGGGAGACAAAACATGCACAGGGAGTTCTGGAATAAAGAGCTCAGTTGCGCAAGTAGCAGCTCGAAAGCAAATCTGAGGGTCCAAGGAAACAGGTACGCTGTCTGTAGGGACTTCTGGACGTTTTGTTCATTAGTGACTTAAGAAAAGGAACAGACGACATCTCCTCCTCCTCTTCCCTGAAGGTCCACATGGCAAGTGAACATAGCAAGCGCCACTGATCAGAGGGGTGGCCATCGTGCCCAAGACACAGAACAACACGGCTCCTAAGGTGTGGTGAAAACAGCTGGTGGTCAGTGGGAAGAGCCCTGGTCTTTACAGGAGACTGGACCTAGCTTTCATTCTGGCTCTGGCACTTGCTGGTATCTAATCTTAAGCAATCCATTTCACACCTCTGCATCTCAGTCTTCAGATTCATCAAGAAGGGTATGATGGTTTCTTTGAAGGCTCTTGAGTTTGCAAAATGGTCCATGTGGATGGACTCAGCAAGGAGCCTTCTCTGAGGTAGGTGCTCGACAAATGGGAGCCATATCTAGCAGCAAGAAACCCAAAAAAGGCAGCCAAGAAGGAGGAAAGGAGAGTCTCACCGTTCTGAGACTCTAAGCATAGCCCCTGCCCATTCCTATTTCAGGCAATCTTTTAAGTTCTCATTTTAATTTGTTCATTAAAATAAGAACAAAAAGTAGGCAGCATAGGTATTTCCAACAATATAATAAACATCAGTTCAGATCAGTTCAGTTCAGTTCATTTGCTCAGTTGTGTCTGACTCTTTGCAACCCCATGGACTGCAGCATACCAGGCCTCCCTGTCTATCATCAACAATAAACATAGATAGTATAGAAATATTGCAGCATAGGGAATTAGGTGTCAGAATACCTGGGTTCCAGTCCCAAAGTCGCTATTAATTCATGTGACCTTAGACAAGTCACTTAACCTGTCTGGACTTCAGCTTCTTTATCTCTAAAAGGAACAGAGAGACCTCCCTGCTGGTACAGTGGTTAAGACTTCACCTTCCAGTGCAGCGGTCTGGATTCGATCTCTGGTCAGGAAGCTAAGATCCCACATGCTGTAGTGCAAAAAAAAAAAAAAAAAAAAAACCCAAAATATTTAAAAATTTTAAAAATAAAAGGAGTAGAGAGTAGGGTGTCAGGAAGGGAAGAGAAGAGAATGGATTAAGCTAGATAATTCATACATTTTCCAGACTAACAATTATATGTTGCTATAGTAAGAATGAATAAATAGGTGGGCAAAGATTGTTCATTCACTCTTTCTTGTGAATTAGTTTTTAAAAAAATAACTACAATTGATTTCAAGCACAAGAAAAAGGTTTCAGTGAATTTCCATTTCACCAACACCTGTTCTCTTATGGTCCAGCCTCCTTACGTGTGGTTCCATGGCCCCACTCTTCCTCTGGCAGTTCTTTGACCCACCCTCCCTTCCTTCCTGGAGTCTGTCTACCTTCATTTCACCTGGGCAGCAACTTCTGAGAAAGAATGGGGAGGCAAGATTTTGTTTTAATCCCATGGGAGACCCAACAGAGGGTGCTGGTTATACATCCCCTCCCAACCTCTTTTTTCTATGAATAGCTCGAGCTGATCCCCCAAGTTTTCAGAGCCTCGGCCTCCTCTGCCATGTTTATAAGTGAGAGGACACAGCGCACAAGCCCAAAGCAGAATCTCTTTGCTAAAAATACCCTGCATTCCTGAGTGACTACAAACACTGCCTCTTCAGGCCCACGGGCAGCCAAGCTAAAAACAGTAACCAGCAGCCACAAATGGCCCCAGTAACAAAGGTAGAAGGGCCTGAGAACAGCATGCCGCTCTAAGCCATCTGCCATCTTGGCCTGCCCTGGGTCCCCTCTTCCCAACAGTGATGGGCATCCACGTGCCATTCATAGCTGGGCTTCTATAGCAATGGGTGAGTCAGGGCTGGCTGCCTCTGCACCCACTGGCCCTCATGCTATCTGGCTCCAGGTCCAGACATTGTTCAAGAAGAGGTGGCAGAGGGAAGCTAAGGCTCTCAGGGCAGCCTGGGAAAGCCATCCTATCGATGAGCGGAGAAGTCTGGGAGTTGAAGCAGTCTGAGAAGTTGAAGCAGTCTAAGGAGCTCGCCTTAACTGAAACAAAAGCCATCTATGAAAGTAGCATTGACGTATACACACTACCATGTGTGAAATAGCTAGTAGGAAGCTGCTCAGCTCAGCGCTCTGTGATAACCTAGAGGGTGAGCTGGGGTGGGGGGCAGAGGTATAAGGGGGGTTTAAGAGGGAGGGGACGTACGTATACACAGAGCTGAGTCACCCTGTTGTACAGCAGAGGCCAAGACAACATTGTAAAGCAATTGTACTCTAATAATGATTTTTTAAAGAAAACAATGAAACTGATAAAACCAGGATAAGCTCTCAAAAGGGTCAACTGTAAGACTGAACTCTTAAGCTCTTAAAATCAATAAAATGACATAACAAAAAACGACGTCTATGGTAGGTGAGGAAGAAAATGCTGATTCACTAAAAGCACAACTGCTAAGGCTCATATCTTCCAGGAAAAGGCCAAGGATCCACCCAGCTCTACTTCATCCTGATGGAACACTCTCACAAGTTATCTCTACCCACAAGCCAGCCCAGCCCTCGTCCTCACTGTGACCCAGATGTATAGTGTCTACGTGGAGGAACAGCTTTACCACCGGATGTAACCACTGTCCCCAGCATTTCAGGTACTCAGTCACGTTTCTTGAATGGATGAAGGACCATGAGAAATCTTTCCATTCATAATGCCTCTGTAATTTTGTAGCTAAACAGTTTTGTTAACTCAGATCTATCTGCTTTGTCTATGACTTGAAACTACAGTCTCTTTGAGGCAGGCACTTGTAGTTTCCTTAATAGTCCTTGAGAAAGCAATATTGTTTGTTGAGATTTTAAGCATTGATTCCCAATCCATCCTATGGACTTTCAATATACATTTATTCAAAGCATAGGCAAAATATTATAGGGTTCACTCTTAATTAACTCATTTCTAAAAGAATTGAGGCAGTTTGTATATGCAAAGAGACTGAGAAAAACGAGTGAGGATATTAGGGTGATGAAATAAAAGGAAAAAAAAATAGCATGCAGCCAAGGGTGAATTAAAAGTAAAATGATGCCCTAATAGCAAATTGGTTCTGAATTGCCAAGGAAAAAGAGAAAACATGAACAATTACCCAGATTTCAAAGTCCAACAGCCCAATAAATAAATACATAAATAAAGTCCTTTCAATCCAGCATCATAAACAGGTACCTTGGGCCACAACCCAGCTAAGGAGGAAGATGAATGGTTCAGCAAACCCGTTCCCAGGAATGAAAACACAGGTCAAAGTATGCTCTATTTCTGCTTTGCAAGCAGGATCGTCTGCACCATTTTTCTAGATTCCACATATGTGTGTTAATATACAACATTTGTTGTTCTCTTTCTGACTTATCACTCTGTGTGACACTCTCTAGGTCCACCCAGATCTCTACAAATGACCCACTTTCTTTCATTTTTATGGCTGAGAAGTATTCCACCGTGTGTGCGTACCTCATCTTCTTTATCCATTCATCTGTCGACAGACACCTAGGCTGTTTCCATAGCTTGGCTGGCTATTGTAAATAGTGCTGCTATGAACACTGAGGTGCATGTTACCTTTTTGAATTGTGGTTTTCTCTGCCTCTGTGCCCAGCAGTAGGAGAGGATTGCTGAAGAACAAACATGGATGCCAAGGGGGGAGGAACTGGAGACTGAGACGGGCACACTATTGACACGATGCATAAACTAGATAACTAGTGGAGGACGTGCTATACAGTGAACTCGACTTAACACGCCGTGGTGACCTGGGTGGGAGGGACGCTCAGAAGGGAGCGGATGGATGTGTATGTGCGGCTGATACATTCTGCTGTACAGCAGAAACTAACACAACGGTGTAAAGCAACTATGCTCCAATACAAATCAATTTAACAAAAAGTACACGCCCTTGCCAGCAGGTGACAGGTGGTGACATATTTCCATTGAAAAGCATGGCGGGTCCCTGCAGAAAATGTCTGGTCACCCACTGACCAGAAAAAATGAGTCAGAAATAAAAGTTAGAAGCCGAGGCAAGCACCCGGCACCCTGGCAGTCTTTGCCATGAGGCCCCCCTCCATCCTAGCGCTGGGTCCTTTGTCCCCGTGGTCTTGAGCAATTTCTCTCCAGCAGGAAACACAGAAGGACGTCCGTTGGGAAGCAGCTGGACTGGGATGAAAGCGTCCCCAGAGCATGTCTTCTGGGCTGTGTCCTCTCTTTCCTCCTGCCCAGCACCCCTGCTCCTCACTACCTCTTAGCAGTCGCCCTGCCCGGCTCTTTGAAACTTGAGTCCTTTTGGTTCTTAAATGCCTTTCTGATTTCTTCTCTGCCTTTTTGCCTTGACCTCCAGAATTTCAGGTCATCTGCTAGCCTACCCTACCTGCCCTAACTGTGTGTGAGGGTGTGTGTGTGTGGGGGGGGGGTGGATGTGAGTGTGTGTGTGGGTGGGTGGATGTGACTGTGTGTGTATGTGGCTGGGTGTGAGTGTGTGTGGTGTGTGTGGGTGTGTGTGTGGGGGTGGGTGTGAGAGTGTGTGTGTGTGGGTGGATGTGAGTGTGTGTGGATGTGGGTGGGTGTGAGTGTGTGTGTGTGTGGTATGTACGGGGGTGTGACTGTGTGTGGGTGTGTGTGTGTGTGGGTGTGTGGGTGGGTGGGTGTGAGAGTGTGTGTGTGGTGTGTATGGGGGTGTGAGTGTGTGTGTGTGTGGTACGTATGGGGGTGTGACTGTGTGTGGGTGTGTGTGTGTGTGGGTGGGTGTGAGAGTATGTGTGTGGTGTGTATGGGGGTGTGAGTGTGTGTGTGTGGTGGGTGTGTGGGGGTGTGATAGTGTGTGTGGAGGGGGTGTGGGTGTGTGGGGGGGTGGGTGTGAGACTGTGTGTGTGGTGTGTATGAGGGTGTGAGAATGTGTGTGTGTGGGTGGATGTGAATGTGTGTGTATGTGGGTGGGTGTGAGTGTGTGTGTGTGTGATATGTATGGGGGTGTGAGAGTGTCTGTGTGTGGTGTGTATGGGGATGTGAGTGTGTGTGTGTGTGTGGTGTGGGGGGGTGTGATAGTGTGTGGGGTGGAGGGTGTGTGTGTGTGTGTGGGTGGGTGGGTGTGAGAGTGTGTGTGTGTGGGTGGATGTGAGTGTGTGTGTATGTGGGTGGGTGTGAGTGTGTGTGTGTGTGGTATGTATGGGGGTGTGATAGTGTGTGTGGGTGTGTGTGTGTGTGGGTGGGTGGGTGTGAGAGTGTGTGTGTGTGGTGTGTATGGGGGTGTGAGTGTGTGTGTGTGTGTGGTGTGTGGGGGGGCTGTGATAGTGTGGGGGGGAGGGGGTGTGTGTGTGTGTGTGGGTGGGTGGGTGTGAGAGTGTGTGTGTGTGGGGGTGGATGTGAGTGTGTGTGTATGAGGGTGGGTGTGAGTGTGTGTGTATGAGGGTGGGTGTGAGTGTGTGTGTGTGTGGTATGTATGGGGGTGTGATAGTGTGTGTGTGGGGGGTGTGTGTGTGTGTGGGTGGGTGTGAGTGTGTTTGTGTGATATGTATGGGGGTGTGAGAGTGTGTGTGTGGTGTGTATGGGGGTGTGAGTGTGTGTGTGTGTGGTGTGTGTGTGGGGGGTGTGATTGTGTGTTGGGGGGAGGGGGGTGTGGGTGTATGGGTGGGTGGGTGTGAGAGTGTGTGTGTGTGGTGTGTATGGGGATGTGAGTGTGTGTGTGTGTGGTGTGGGGGGGTGTGATAGTGTGTGGGGGGGAGGGTGTGTGTGTGTGTGGGTGGATGTGAGTGTGTGTGTATGTGGGTGGGTGTGAGTGTGTGTGTGTGGTATGTATGGGGGTGTGATAGTGTGTGTGGGTGTGTGTGTGTGTGGGTGGGTGTGAGAGTGTGTGTGTGGTGTGTATGGGGGTGTGAGTGTGTGTGTGTGTGGTATGTATGGGGGTGTGACTGTGTGTGGGGGTGTGAGAGTGTGTGTGTGTGGTGTGTATGGGGGTGTGAGTGTGTGTGTGTGTGTGGTGGGGGGGGCTGTGATAGTGTGGGGAGGGAGGGGGGGTGTGGGGGTGTGGGTGGGTGGGTGTGTATGTGTTCCCGGCTCCTCAGTTGGCCTCAGCACCCCTATGCCTCGGACTCCCTATCTTTCCAGCACTACGGATCCTGGTCTGCAGGCCCCCTGTGTCTTCTCAGGACCAGTGTCTTCTCAGTGGTCTGCTGGATTCAGCTCACATGGGTGCCCATAATTAAGTCTTCCGAAAAACTGCAAGCTGGTTGTTAAGCCATTAATATCTTAGAAACAACTATGGTGAGAGAGTATGTACACTACAGAAATCGGCAAGAGCTACAATCAAGGGTTCTCCCAACCCCAAGAAAGCCAGCTGTCAAACATTCAAAAGCACATGGAGGCTTTGAACTTTTGTTCCCTGCCTTGCCCCTCAGCCCAGGTTCTTGCACCATAAAATATTTTCATTCTCATATGAGCGTCAGCATGTGATGGAAGCATATAAATGTGGACCATCATCAGAAGCACCAGTGACTAATGGCCAGAGGAGGAGAGCAGCAGTCCAGGAAGGCTTCCTGGAGGAGGGAGATACAGAATCCATAGTTACTCTTCCTCAGTCCCACATTGTTCCTTCAACCTGCACTTCCTGAAATCCTACCACATGCCAGACTCTTTACAAACATTGTTATTGTTGCTGTTCAGTTGCTCAGTCATGTGCGACTCTTTGGAACCCCATGAACTGTAGCATTCCAGGCTTCCCAGTCCTTTGCTATCTCCCAGAGTTTGCTCAAACTCATGTCCATTGAGTCAATGATGCCATCCAACCATCTCACCCTCTGTTGCCCTCTTCTCTTCCTGCCCTCAATCTTTCCTAGCATCAGGGTTTTTTACCAATGAGTCAGCTCTTGGCATCAGGTACCCAAAGTACTGGAGCTTCAGCTTCAGCATTTACAAACATGATCATGTTAAATCCTTGCCAGAGGAGTACTCTGAGGCTGCCCAAGGTTACTGGGAGACCTATCAGAGCCCAAACTCAACACCAGGGCTTTCAGGCTCCAAAGCTCTCTCTCCACCGTATCCTCTTCCATGGATGTCAGACTCTTGACATTTCTGGTCCTGAGTTCCAGACTCCCAACCTTTGCCATCAGCCGGTGGCAGATAGGGAAGGAACAGCTGGGAGAAGCTATGGCAGGGGAAGAGGGCTGTGAAGACAGGCACGGCACTCTGCTAGAGAGCTGGGAAGACCAGAGTCAGTCGTGGAAGCCCCCACCAGCATGCCATTCATGAGTTACCAGCTGCCACCACTCTGCCGGCGCCCCATCCTCATTGAGAGGGGTGGCTGCAGTGCCTGCTTCTGTGTGTGGGTTTTACGGGGCTGGGAGGGAAGGGCCAATCCCTCTTCCACCAGCGTGCAGGCTCACACATAAATTAAAGCCGAAGTTTGCCAGCCTTGCGGGGGGAGGAGAGAGCAGCCACATCTCCACAGAGCAGCATCTCCAGGCACAGAGCGCCAGCAACACCCCAGCACCGGCACTGCCCCAATGACAGGCAGTAAACACATTCCATTCCACCCGCGTCCCTTCTCTACCTGGGGACAGAGGAGGCTGAGAGACAGCAGGGCAACGCCGGCCCACGTGCTCTGGGAGGTGGGAGGCCATGTGTCAACCAGGGCGGACAAGGATGAAGAGCACATCCAAGGGAGCTGGGGGTGCCGGGGGACAGGCGGGGAGCAAGAGGCCAAAGCACAGCGAGCTTCTGAATGTTGAACAGATTTCCCGGGAGAAGGAAAGACCCTGATGTCTAGCCCTTGACCATTTCTATAGCGCACATGCTTTCTCATCATGGCTGATTTAAGCCACCCATGGTTTCACAAATGGTTCACATCTTCATGAGCTGACTCCAGCAGACCACTGAGAAGACACCGGTCCACAGGGAGCTCGCAGACCAGGGCTGTAGTTGCGGATTCCAGGGACGCGCATGGTAAATAGCAACAACAACCAAAAGAACTGCCCTTCCCTCCACTCAGACAGCCTATCACGAGGGGACCAGCCAGCCAGCCTCATCTGTACCCCCTTCACCCTCAGCCGCACTGCCAGTGTGTCCACAGCCCGTACCCTCTGCCCCCTCTCCTCCCATCACATCTGCCCTCGGCTCTGGCCAGCCCTCCTCCCGCACTCTGGACCCTGAGCCCTCCCTCCTTCTCAGAAACATCTGTCCCTGAGTATGCCCTCTTTCTCCCCATCCTCAGCCTTCCCCTCTCTACTTCCTCCTTCCCATCAGTGTCTGAACATGTACTGGTATCGTCCTCTTTAATTAAACCAACTTTTCCTGATCCTTCATCCCAGCCCCATCCCTTGCCTCTCCTTCACAAGTGAACTTCTAGAAAGTGTGGCCTACTCTCACTGCCCACCCTTCCTCATGTCCCATTCACTCCCCACATCCCAACCTTCTGGCTCCTGCCTCATCACTCCCCTGCAAGCTCAGGGAAAGGCCAGCAAGGACTTTCCACAGATGTGGACATCTCATAATTCTTATCTTCACTCCCAGGAACAAAGAGCAAAAAAAAAAATCAAACACTTTACTCAGTCTGTGTGGAAAATAGCAATTATCCAAGTCCTTCCAGGAGAAATGCTAGTCAAGTTGCAAAGGCTGGTGGGCCACTTGACTCAGAAGTTCTTTAAACTGGCTGTGAACAGCAGCAGGCAGAATGGCATTAAATCAAGAATACAATACAAGGGTATATAATAGGAAGGGGAAGAATTGGAGGTTGGAGAGAAGGTGCAAGGTTGAACCTACTGCTCTGGGTATTTCAGGGAGAAAGAAGAACGTCTTGATGAAATGGCGATGATAATACCTTTAGAAAACTGTTCTTGAACCTCAGGAGATATTTAATGGGTGATTATGAAGTATGCAATGTTGGCTGTCTCTGCCTCCCCCATGAAACCTTCAGTAAATGCCACAAGGCTCACTAATGCATCGGCATGAATGGACTGCGGGAGGGGGAGCTCAAAGAGAAAAATAAGGGGACAGCTGACATCTGGGTTACACCAGCTACAGCAGGGAGGAATGACAAGTGAATTCAGCAAAAATGTTTTATTTCTACATCTATTGTCAAGTCTAATTATTGGTTGAAATTAGAGGTTCTGCCCTGATCATGGCCATGAATAAATAAAAATATGTTTGAATTTCAGCAGATGTCATTGAATTTCACATATCTTTCCCATCCCAGAAAGGAAAAGAAAGATCCGACTAGCCCTTTCATGCACTGACATCCACACTTAAGGCACAGAAACTCGTTCCAGAAATGATTCACTTGACTAAAGACGTGAAACCAGAATTCCTGAATTTTCTCTCTAGCTGTGAAAACTATATCGATATTAAAGCCAAACTTGGCAAGAAAGTATTAGTTTGTGAAAGCAGTTTTCCTTTGTGCTCCACACATGTGCAGTATTCACACAGTTGGTCAACTCATAGCAGATACCAAGAGCCTACGCTGGGCCAGGGACTGCAAGCGTCACGGAAGTAAAGACAGAGATGCAGAATATGTGGGTTTTGCCCTTGAGGAGTCTATTAGTTAATGCCTTCAACATTTGGGAGGCTGTGATTTGGGTATAGTCAACTGATGTTCTCGTTCAAGTTTGTGATAAAGGAGCACATCACTCAGGGCCCTCCCCTTTGAGCTGCCCTGAGATTCAGCTTGATCAGGACCATCTTCCCAGCCCTGACCCTCTTCCTCCCACCCACTAATGTGTCTCTGCTTGCACTGTGCCAGCTCGGTCCTTCTGCTGCCACTGTTGGCAGAACTGCACAACTTGAGACTGGGTCCAGGAATTGAGTAACTGAATTACTGCCTTCACTGTTCATCACTCTCAGCAGTCGCGCACGTGCATGGACACCAGCCTAGCAAGTTTCAGCAGCACCATGATTAAGTTCTATGATGAAGCAGCTTCTAGATGTGATGGCTCAATAGAGCCAGACTCCCAACTACATCACGGGTGGGACTTTTTCTGTACTTGGGGCTGTACCAGATTAACCTGTACCTGCCTACCTACTCACCAAAGGCATACTTCCCTGTGGCCAAGCCCTGCTAAGGCTTTTGAAGCAGAATTCAAAAGATTCAAGAATCAAATTCCTAGAAGTTTTGGCTATGAGAGTTTATTCAGCCCAACTTTCTGCCTTCAGCTACTTTGTTTGGAGTAGACCTCCTTTTAAGCGAAAAGATAAGAATTTTCTTTGTCAACGGATGATCTTAAGTAGAACAATTAATATGCATTTGGTCTTAACTTTTATACAAGAACAGAAAGGAAAACAAGACAAATATATAGAGAGGATAAGAACAATTCTTTGTTTATGCTAGGCTCTATGCTACATTCTATCATTTAATCCTCATATTGTTACTATAAAGTAGGCACTATGTTTCTACCCATTTCACAGATTTGAGAACTGAGGCACTAAAAGATTAAGGCTGAGGATGCTCGGTTAGTAAGTGGCAGAACCAAGGCTTGATCCAGATGCAGATCCTCTTTACTGCTAGTCTTCTTCTATTAGACCTACTAGACAGGTCTGAAATTCACCTCCATTCTGACCAAAGTGTAATTTCATTGTGTCATTCAAGCTACGGGCTAGTCACTGGAGGTCTGATATATGTGGACAAATATTCCATATGCATGGGCTCCCATCTCCTTCGCTTGTTTAGTACACTTGTTAGGGTCTGATCAGCCCGTCAACAAATAGTAATGGCCTCATGCTCTTAACACTGCTTGCAGGGACCCCACCAAATAAATCTTCTGCCCCAGCCATGTTCCCATTTCACATCCCACTCATCACCTCCCAAGGGCATGTCTCTGGTTGGCTGTTTGTCTTCATGTGTATTCAATTGTGCCAATCCAGTCTCTGCCAAGAGGTTTATAAACTGTACAGGGGCAAAGACCATGTGCTTGTATTTCTCTGTCTCTGTTTATTATTCCAAGACCGCAAAGAGGTGATGCACAATAAATACATACAAAAAGGCTGAATCTATGACCCCAAATTCCAGTGAATTCAGGAGTTGAATATGAGATAACATCAAACAACTATAATGAAAAAAAAAACTAGAATGATATATAGGTTGGGATCACCTATGCCCAAAAAATTACATTTGAACCTTCTTTTTCCTGTTTACCAAGTTGTTTGAGCAATGTGGAATCATGATACCAGCACATGCTATAAAGCCTTCATCTCCCCAGTATACAATGTATTTGGTTGCAAAAATAAAGATCAAGGTCAACAAAGCTTCAAACTGAACCTCTGATTCCCAGGAGGGCAGGAAGCAGTATTTCCAAGCAAAATATAGAGCCCTCAAAACATGAAGTTCAAAGATTCTTTGCAAAATGCTTGTTTGTGTCAAGAAAATTCCAGCCCAATGAGAAATCAGATGGGTAGATGCACCAAATACTGAAGACAGGCCTCAAGGCAAAGCATACAAATACTCTCTCTGGTGCACACTAAACTCAGGAGTGGTCCTCCAGTCATTACGAGCAGAGAAATGTCCCACCAGAGTTTTCCAAATAGCAAACTCTTAGTCCTATGATTGTTTCTATTATTTTCCATATTTTCTGTCCAAAACCCTCCCTAGCTCCTCCATGGTTAGCGGCTTTTATAGCCCAAGATAAGTGTCCATCCCTTTTAATTTTCATTGTTGCATCTGTTTTGCCATTTCTCTGCAGCAGGTTGTATTACAACGGAAGGATTAATGAGGAAATGGATGCAAACATTTTTATTTCAAATAGCAGCTCTCAGACAAGATCTGGAAAACGGAATCAAGCCATATGATTGTAAAAGAAAAAAAAAATCCTCGCCATCCAACTATTGGGCATTTTGCCATTATTTGTGAATAGCATGTAAATACAAACAACTTAACTGGGGTGGGGAGAGATGTACATTTTTCATTTGTGTCTGGCTAATCATTTTTTTTTATTATTAATTTGGTCCCTTTTATTTCACATAAATGTCATCTCAAGCACCAAACATCAACAAATAAGATCATTTATCTTGCTGGGGAAAGCAAAACACTGCATTGCCATTCAGAGAAGGCAGCTGACGTCCCTACCGCACCACTAATAAAGAAGGCCTTCAGAACGAAAAATAATCATTTTCTATTACTTTCCACCATGCCTCATCCATAAACACAGGGCCGCTGGTAATTACATTTAGCGAAGAAGCATGCTCTGTGTATTACAATTTCCTGAAATGAACAAAACCCTGAAGAACACCCCAGACTGGGGGGTTTGAAATGAAAAGAAGAGGGAAATGGTGGGTTGCCCTCTCCTGGGGTGCCTCTCTGAGGCACCGCCATCCAAGGGACAGGATGAGGAAGGAGGAAAGGGAAGCCCAGGCTTTTCAGGAGATTTTTCTCCTTCCTCGTCCTGGCCTGGGTAAAGAGGCAAGGGACGCAGTGATGGATTTACACGAGAAAGCCAAGACTCAGGGCAGCAGGGGTGCACCGGTCTAGCCCCACCACTCACGCGCCCAAAGGGGTGGTCGGAGGATGTGGTGCCCAGACACGTGGGACAGCCGTGTCCGCGCGCACGCGCACACTTGCGCTGGGCAGGGAGGCGGCAGGGAGGCGCGGATAAACCCACAGCAAGCCCCCTAACTCCACGCTTCCCTGTCGCCGGAGCATTTGGCTCGCCTGCCCGCGCGGCCTCCTCTGCCAAGCAAGGCACTGACTCCACGGGAGAACCGTCCTGTCGATCTCTGCAGGAATATAAGACCTTTTTTTTCCAAGGAAAATGTTCCCCAACTCTGCAAGGGAGGTTGGCAGTACATCTCCAACTCTGGCCTGTCTTTTTAATACCCCTACAATAGCTCCGTTGGACTGAGACCAGCTGTTGGTGCATTACCATTTGTAAATGCTTAAAACAGCTACTCCTTGTTTTCTTGGCAACACTGACTGTGGAAAAAAAAAAAAAAAGAAGCTAGCTCCAGCCACTTCCATTCAAACATTAAGAAGCACCGACTGCCAGCTTTGGCATCCACCAGCCATTGTTTGCATGGCTCTCTTCAACAAGTTTCTCCTCACCCCACTATTTCTCCACACACCCCTCCACAGAAAAAGAACAAGAAAGAAAATCAGTGGAGAATATTCCATTCCCCTTGGTCCCACCTCTCAAGTCCCCAACAATCACGGCGTTAGTCTTCCCCTGAAAGAAGACAGAGGAGCCCAAAGAACACTTTATGTCTGGGTCTTTTCTCTTATCTGGTTTTGCCCTCTGTTCTCCCCAGGCGGGTTATCGTTTTACAGGCACTCAATGGAAGATGAGGATCTTCCCAATGCCTGCGAGAGTTTCCCAGAGAGACCGCCCCCCGTCCGCCTCGCTTTCCGACCCGCCCCTCCGCCACCCCCCTCTGAATGTGTGCGGTGAGGTCGCCGCCTTCTGTAAGATCCCCGCCGGGACACAATTTGGGGGCGACGAGCACACGGCCAAAATCCACGTCACCCCCTACAGATGGGGGCCACTCTGAAGAAAGGCTCTTCATTTGGCCCATCTCTCGTCTCACCAAAGCCCACCCGTCGCCATCTGCAAGAAGAGTCGAACTGCCAAAGGCAGTACTTGGTGACTCAAAACAGATGAGGAATTGCTCCGAAAGCCGGCGAGGCCCGTCCGGGCTCCCGGTCCCACCAGGGCCGCTGCTGGCAGGGGCAACCTCCAGGGCCACGTGCCCATCCCGCGTCCACACTCCGCACGCCTCGAGTGGTAGCCGCCCGGGAAGACAGGCGCCTCCGTGCCCAGGGCTGCCGAGGCCGGGACAATAGGTTTCACGTGCCATCTCCCTGCGCGTGTGCCCTTCTGTTCAATGGCCTCCCCCACCAAGGGCAGTGGTGGCTGCATCTGTCCTTGCTTCTTTAGTGCGGTTTCTGGGCACACGAGGGAGAGGTCTGTCAGCCTCACACACACTCTTGGAGTGGAGTGAATTTAAGGAGCCAAATGTTACTGCAGGGCTGAAATTCGGCACATAAGCTCCAAGCAGAAGGAGAGTGCACGAACCTGGGTCCCTGAGGTCCAGAGCTTTGGGGGGACGATTTGGCCCAAGACTAAAAAGTCCCGTGCTGTTCATGGAAGTGTTCCACCACCAGTTCTTACACTGAAGGAGGAAAGCTGGGACGGATAGTGCAAACCAGCAGACAACCAGAAAGCCTAGATAACCCCTCCCCAGGAGCATAAAAAAAGCCGCAGGGCACACGGGAACGCTTGTCAGTGATCAGCTCAGGACCAGACATCCATGTCACGTTTCAGGGTCTGAACAGTCTCTCCCATAAAAATCCAGAAGTTGGGTCCCTTCAGTTCTAGAAGTCTATGTCATCGCCTTCCTAATTTTCTTGAACTCTGGCTAATATGAGTTGGGGTATGCCCCAGTCTAAAGATACTCAGTGTATGAAAATTCAAACACTGGTTATAAAGCTTCCTTTGAAATGTAAAACTCTCTCAATTCATTTGATATCAGATCTATAAAAACTCAATTTCTGCTCAACTTTTCAGGAAAAGATGATACATTATTTGAACTCTATCAGATTTGATGCTCTTGTGTCCGATTCAGCTGTCAGTTCCCAGGCCAATATGCAGTAGGCTCATTACACACATTGTTTATTAAATGGGACAGATTGAAGGTCCAAAATGGAGTCCCTGGGAAGACAGCATAGGTGCCTTGAGAAAGCTGAGGTGATAGAATAGGTCAGTCAGGGACTAAAAACTGGCCCTGGGCAATTACAAAGCAGGTTATTCACCTGCAGTTAATTGGAAGCCAGGCAACTATAATAAAAATAAACTTAAATCTGTGGGTTTTACTAAACCTCAAAATGGGTTTATTAATACTAAGACAAAAAAAAATACCCTAAGAGTCCCTCAAACCTCGGTCAGTCCGTCATATTGGGTACAATTCCCTCTAGCAACCCTGACTCACATAAATCCCCTCAGCAGAGCTTTATCTGAGGCTCCTTGATTAACCACCTACCAGGCCCTCTTCATGCTTGTTTAACTGTCCCCGCTCCTGGGCTGAAAGCCCTGAGGGCTGAGACTGTCCATCGGATCCCCCGGAGCCGTACACAAAAGGTTCTCCAGTCAAGAGAGATTGGAGGGGTAAAAGGCACAAGACTTGACCCTCTGCACTCACTCAGATCCCTTCTCTTCATTTTGTCTGAAGGCCTTGAGGACTTAACTTGTGATGTCTGAGGAGATGGTAAGAATGGAAGAGGACAGTGACACCAGAGAAAACAAAGAAATTCCCCTGTCATCAAGAGCCAGGGGTGGAACCGAGAGCCGAGTCAGGCTTGGTTTCTGACCTCAGCCCTTCCTTATGGCGGTCAGCCCTCCAGCTACTCAGCATTGGGAATTCCTACCAAGCCCTGAACAACAGCGATGGAGAGGCCAGATGAGGACACATCCTGAGAAGCCCTCGAGCCACAGTGTGAATCGGTCACCAGCACGCAGGTGGCCACAGCCCCTGGGATCTGACAGCGCTGAGAACAGACACAGCAGGCGCTGTGTGTGAAACAAGGCTCTGAGCACCTCGTTCAGTCCCACCTCACCACAGCCTGCCAGGGGGCACGGGGCAGTATGAGGACTATACCCACTGCACAGATGGGGAAACTGAGGCACAGAGGGATTTATTAATGTGCCTGTCATTATACAGCCAGTGAAGAGCTGGCTGGACTCCAGGCCCTCAGCTGTGCTCTGAACCACAGCGGTTTGTGAAGGCCACCAGCTGAGGTTAGCCCCTGGGAAGGACAGTAGCAAAGAAGCTTGTCCCCAGACTGCACAGAGCCCTGCAGGGTGTGAGGAGTGCAACGGGGGCCTCGCGAGAACACCCCAAGACAGACCTGTCTGGCAGGGTCTACAGTCATCACCACGTGTTTGTCCAGCACTGAGTCAAGTCAAAGCGAATACTTGCAAGGCAGTGCCAGGCTGATCATGCCACCAGCCTCCCTGCTGCAGGGGACACGGGCATCCCGCACACCCGCGCTCTCTCAAGTCCTCAGCCAGCGAGCAGAGATGCAGTACTTTCCCTCTGTCTGCCTTGCCTATAAGGTCCTCCACCAGGCCAGTGTTATCAAATAATACCATCCAGTCTCCACCGAAGGCCACGTGACTTGACAGCTAGCAGGAGGGTCCAGGAGCCCGATGACCTGACCTGAAACCTCGACTTGGCCGTTTGGTAGCCGTGCAGTCCTAGACAGATTTAACCTTCTGTGCCTCAGTTTCCTCATCTATAAAATGGGGATTAGAAAAGCACCAACCTCCGGGGGTAGATTGTGATGATTCACCAGCCGCCTTGTCCTACAAACACCCCACCCCACAAAGCCCAGACACTGCTTCTCACACTTGTCAGCCTCTCTCCTGGTCTATTATTTTTTTAATATTTATTTGTTTATTTGACCATGTCAGGTCTTTGTTGCAACACTCGGGATCCTTCGTTGCAGAACGTGGACTCTAGTTGTGATTATGCAGATTTCAGTAGTTGCCGTATGTAGGGTTAGTTGCTCTGCGGTATGTGGGATTTTAGCTCTCCAACCAGTGATCAAGCCCACATCCCTTGCATTGCAAGGTGGATTCTTAACCCCTGGACCACCAGGGAAATCCCCTTTCCTGGTCTATTTTCAATGGTAGGTGGGTGTTGCAGCAGACGCCCACCTTTTAGGGGTCCTGTTCCTACCTCCAGGGCTGTGTAATAGAGTGGCAATGTCTGGATTCAAAGTAGAACCCAGTTCACATCTCAGTCCTGCCAGTGTGGAATCTGGACACACAATATAGCCCCAGTATGACCCAGGCAGTAAACCATGTGTTCAGGGCACAAGCTCAGAGTCGGCCTGCCTGGGTTTAACTCCCTCTACAGCACCACTAACTGTGTAGCCTGAATGAGTTACTCAGGAGGCCTGCTTCAGAGGCCTCCTCCATGAAGTGGGGGTGGCATCACAAGGCACCTGGCGGGACTGCCATGAGGACTGAGAGAGGACACACAGGCACCTAGACACCTGCTAGCCCCTCTCCTCACTTCCTCTGTCTCTAGGCTGGAGATGGTGGTACCTGTAGTGTTGAGGGGTCGGGGGTAGGGTTGAGCCAGGTGACAGGTGTGACACGCAGAGCCCTGGTCTCACACACGTTCAGCCCTTGACAAATGACAGTCCCTCTGTTTCCCATGCCTCTCTCTGTCTGTACCTCAGATCAGAGGCTTCACTTTGATTCTCCCTACCAATGATTCTCAACCATCACTCACACCCACTAAAATCCCACCTCCTCCACAAGCCTTCCAAGATTCATCTAAAAACATCCCCAGCCCTTTCCCAGTATGGACGTGGAGACATTCCTTAGGCTTTCTCCCTGCTTTCCCTCACCCCAGTCTTGTGTCCTTGATCTCTCAGGCAACAGATATGGGGGGAAAACTTCTAACATGCAATTTTCCCATGGCCTTTCTTCTAAGCATGTGGAGAAAGAGAATGAGTGAGCTCTTTGGTGTCTCTTTTCATAAGGACACTAATTTTTTTGGACCAGGGCCCCACCATTATGATCTCATCTAAACTTTTATTATTAATACTTCCTTAGAGGCCCCATCTCAAATACAGCCATGCTGGGAGTTAAAACTTCACCTTATGAATTTTTGGAGAAGCAAACATGCAGTCCATAATACACACCAGTATTTCTTTGAGGTGGGTATAGAGTTTGCCAATGATGAGATGGGATCTTTACCCCAGGTCACACAGTCAGTAAGTGGGCAGTCCTACACCTCCAGAGACTGAGTCTTAGCCTTCCCAAAGATCAAATGTGAATTTGAAAGAAGGGCCTTATGAAGACCACAGGAGCTGGACATGGAGCTCCCGAAGAGCCCTTCAGGGATTAAGGAGATCCAGAATAAAGGGGTGGTTCTAGATCTGGAGAAGGAAAAGGGAACCCACTCCAGTATTCCTGCCTGGAGCATCCCATGGATGGAGGAGCTTGGTGGGCTACAGTCCACGGCTCGCAAAGAGTCGGTCGCGACTGAGCAACTTGACTTTCACTTTCACTTTCTAGTGGGATGGAAGGGTTCCAGGAAACCTCCCTCCCCTCTCAGGTTTTCAGGAAAGTTATACATGATACTATAAAATGTGTTTGTTTACAGCAAATACATTTTTATATAATATTCATTCAGCAAACAGAGAGCACCTGCTACATGTACAATACGGCTTTTGATGCTTGTGAGTCCAGTACTGGGGCCTCCCTGGGGGCTCAGAGGGTAAAGAATCTGCCTGCAATGCAGGAGACCAGGGTTCACTCCCCGAATTGGAAAGATCCCCTGTAGTAGGAAATGGCACCCCACTTCAGTATTCTTGCCTGGAAAATTCCATGGGCAGAGGAGCCTGGCAGTCCATGGGGCCACAAAGAGTCAGACATGACTGAGCAGCTGAGTACACACACACACCCTGTACTGAACAATTAGACCTGAATTCTGCTCCCAAGGAACTTTGGGTGCCGTGGAGGGTCACAGACAAATGGGCAACCACAATCCAGTGCAAAGGGTCTGGCCAACACTGGGTGGGACGTGCTACCCAGCTTGGGAGCTCTGCAGGGCTGGAATGAAGAGGTTTTACTCTTTGAAGAACAAAGGCTTAGCTTTTGCATTGACAGAGCCTACACACTAACTCGACATGCAAAGATAAACAAAATGGCCAGTGTGGGTATGTGATTGACTTGACCATAACAGAGGTTAAGAATGCTGAGTCCTGCCTTTGTGCAAAACGGCCTCAACTCAGTCCATTTTGTTAGACAGTCATTGACTGTCTACCAGTAGCAGCAAAAACCCATGCTAGGCACTGGGCAAGCATTTGGGAGAATATTGAAAAGAAAGGTCCTTCCAACAGCAAAATGGCTCTGACCACAGTGAAAAAGGCTCATGCCCTTGGATCCTCTGATGGCTCAACTCTGAGATGAAAACCATACTCAAACCTCAGTCTTGACCTTAACTTAGCCTGCTGAAGGTCAGCAATCTCTCCCGCTGTCCCAGCCCGAGCTGGAGAGGTGAGAGGGAAAGACAGAAGGTTTTATTCTACCACCCAGGCCACGCCTGCCAAGTTCTCCCCACAACTGCTTCAGAAAAAAAGATGAAGTGAAAGGGAATTGGAAAAATGGAACCCCCTACATCCCAGAAATATTACTTTCATGAGCTGTATGAATTATTTAACAGACAGCTGAAAAGACCAAACTCAACAGAAGAATACAAAAACCGGCTCGGTACAGACACCTTCCCGGAAGCCCATGACAATGAAATGTATTTTATGCCACAGCTCAACCTGCCAGGGAAGGAGGCTTCCGAGACAGATGCCCACAGGGATCATTAGCCCCTTATCTCTCAGCCCTTTGCCACCAGCATCCCGATCTCCAAGCCTGGGCAACCCAGAGGGAGAAAAGCTGAAAAGTGTGTATATTGAGAGTGTTGGTTAAACAACCCCACCGTATTCTTATTTGCTGGAGGTTTTAGGGAGCAGATGTAGGACTGGCAGGGCTTGGAGCTGGCGATATTGTTCTAGCTCATTCGGCGCCAACAGGGAAGGGGGGGAAGAAAGCCACACACACAGACACAGAAAGCCGCATTTGGTGTGCGCGCCTGGGTGTGCGTGCTCGCCGCGGTGCCATCCGCTCGCCCAAGGTTCCTTGGAGTCGAGCTGACCGATGCAAAACCGGGCTTGGGGCCGGGCCAAGAGAAACAGAACTTCTCCCAGAAGCTGCAGGGGGTGTCTCTCCGCAGCCGCACTCTGCGAGCATCCTCTCCTGCAGGCGCGAGGGGGCTGGGGCGGCGACTCGCCCACTGCGGGCTTGGTGCTCTCAGTTGCGAGAGAAAGGGCAAACAAATGGAGAACCGACCATAAAGGCGGCCAGCAGCAGTGAGGCAGCGCTGCAGCTGCCAGGCAATAACTTAGATAGTTACAGCTGCCATCACCTAGTTCATGCAAGCTTTTTAATATCTTTTGGCAGCTCTTGGTGTCACAGCACAAAGGGAGGGTTGGCACTTTGCAGCACACTTTGTTTGACATAACTGTAGGCAGGACCCAGCTGATACCTTCAGCAATGTGGATGGGTTTTGCTCTTAAGGTGCGTTTCAGCCGATCAAACGCTTCCCCCCCAGCCTCCTTTCTCTCCCCTCCTGCCACCCCAGTGCTTGCGTTCAGGGCACGCAACACCACTAAATCACACGCTGGGAAGCAGATCAGATGAATGGGAGGGTTCGGCGGGTGCAGCATCAACTTGGCCCATAAGCATCCAGGCAAGAAGGCGAGGAAAGCCGTGCGCAGAAAACAGGCAGCAAAGAAAGGAAGGAGAAAGGAGAAAAGAAAAATGGATTCCGTGAGCTCCAGAACCCTAATGCCTTACCAAGACACTCAGTTCCTGCTGGCCCACGCCTCCGCTCACCGGATTTTAAGATAATCAGAATCCCACCGTCTTGCTTCCTGCTCTTCACTCACTAAGGTTCTTCACTGCTTGCCCACCCTGCCACCCACCCACCCACCTTCCCAACTCTAGTTTCTTCCAGGTATCTGCCTGCTCTGTGTGATTCTTCCAAGGACCAATAGCTAAGAAAGCACTCTGCAGAAGCCCTTCCCAAGCCTAGGGAGTTGTCATGACAATTCTCCAAGATCCCGCCACCAACCGAGGCAGCCTTGTTTGGCAGATCCAGGATCCTTGCTAAGACTTAAGAGAAACAGTCCTCTCTGAGACCCCATGGCACAGATGCACAGGAAGCAAACACGTGGGCAAAGGAGAAGCAGAAAAATGAGGTGGGGAGACAGGAGAGGAGAGAGAGGTTAGGTGGACACTCTGCCGTAAGTCAGACAAGAGTAGGGCCACCTGACTCAGTGGTAAAGAATCCACATGCCGAGCAGGAGACACGGCCTGGATCCCTGGGTGGGAAAGAGCTCCTGGAGAAGGAAATGGCAACTCCAGTATTCTTGTCTGGAGAATCCCATGGACAGAGGAGCCTGGTGGGATATAGTCCATGGGGTCTCAAAGAGTCCGACATGACTGAGCGACTGAACAAAATCAGCAGAGCCACCTGTATGCAAGAGCCCAACCTTTGCTAGGAAGGTCTCTGCCTCCCTCTCAGGCTTCTCCACCTGGTCTACAGTAGCCTAGCCTAGGATTGCTTGATTCCACCAGATTCTACATAAATCATTAAGGACACGCTGTCTTCTCCAGAGTGAGTGTGGCAGGTGGTCTGCGGGTGCCAAGCCTTGGACGAGTGTGGGAGTCAGGGTGTGTAAGGTTGGAGCCTGGCTCCCTTATCCACACGCAGTCCTGCTTGGCAAGATTCTTTGCCTCTCCTGGGCTCTAAAGGAGACATAATCTTCTGTGCTCTCATCATGCATTCATTTCACGGTCTGTATTTGCTATTGTTGTTCAATCTCTAAGTTGTGTCTGACTCTTCAGGACCCCATGAACTGCAGCACGCCAGGCTTCCCTGTCCTTCACTTATCTCCCTGAGTTTGTGCAAACTCATGTCCATTGAGTTAGTGATGCCATCCAACCGTCATACGCTGTCACTCCCTTCTCTTCTTGCCCTTAATCATTCCCAGCATCAGGGTCTTTTCCAGTATTTGTTTATTATTTGTTAATAAAATGATGGTGGAGGCAGCACGTGCTACATAGTTTGGATTCAGTAAATGTCAGTTTCCCATTTCCTGTTTCAACACGCCTCCAGACTTTCTCTCCCCAGCATCACTGTTGTCCGCTCAGGGAACACAAGCTCATTGTTATATCGATTTGAGAAAACACCAGTGCAACTCAGCAGGCAGCCACTGTTTACCTGACCATCCCTTAAATAAATAAATAGCATTTATTGATCATTTACTTCATGACAGGCACAGTTCAACCAGTTTACATCAATTAGCTCAATTAATCCTCTTCACAATCCCATAAGGAGGACCCATTATTATTCCTACTTTCTCAATGAGGAGACTGAGAAGAGAAAGGTTAAATGACTTGCTATAATTTCTTAAGTTCATTTCAGTCACTCAGTCATGTCTGACTCTTTGAGACCCTATGGACTGCAGCACGCCAGGCCTCCCGGTCCATCACCAAGTCCCAGAGCTTGCTCAAACTCATGTCCATCAAGTCAGTGATGCCATCCATCCATCTCCTCCTCTGTCGTCCCCTTCTCCTCCTGTCCTCAATCTTTCCCAGCATCAGGAGCTTTTCAAATGAGTCAGTTCTTCACATCAGGTGGCCAAAGTATCGGAGTTTCTGCTTCAACATCAGTCCTTCCAATGAACACTCAGGACTGATTTCCTTTAGAATGGACTGGTTTAATCTCCTTGCAGTCTAAGGGACTCTCAAGAGTCTTCTCCAACATCATAATTCAAATTTCAAATAATTTCTTAGGCAAAGCTAATTAATGTAGAGAACTCATTATTTTACTAACTAGAGTTTACTTACTCAGAGGGAGAAGTAAAGTAATCTTTACTTACTCGGAGGGAGACTTACTCTGAAGGAAGTCAGAGTACGGTTGTCTAGGCAGAAAATACAGCTTTAAAGGCTGGAGACGGCACACCTCACTTAACCTGAGGTAACAGTCCCTCAGTTAATCAGAGAGAGGGCCTGAAAGAGCTGCCCTAAAGAGAGCTGTGAATGTAGCTATTTTATGGGGAGTCAAACATTGTTCCTACCACCCCATTCATTCTTTGCTTACCAAACACTGCTTCCCTAGAAAGTGAAAAAGTATAGATCAATGTCCCCAAATTCCAGCTCCTACTCCCCAAATTCCTTAATAGAAAGTCAAAATGACTGGGATTTTCCTCTACCTTCAAGATTTGCTCTCAAGCTTAGACTTACGACCTCGCCATGAAAGAAAACACCATATTCAGGTATCAGACTCCCATCCTCCCAAATGAAGCAAGAATATTTTATTTCTATGTCCCTATCCCCAATCACAAATGGAGTGCCTCTCAGCCTGCCTGCACAGCAGCTTCCAAAACAAAATTCAGTACAGTCCTAGCTTGAGAAATGTTCCACCTCCTAGAGTCATGGCATTTGGTATTATTATTCACTTATTATCATTCAAAACAAATAAGAATGATAAAGCATCAGTTGGAGCCACTCCAGGACAGAAGGAACTGGAATATCTAATAAAAACCATAGTATTCCACAAATAGAAACTGTTAGAAAATGCAGAAAAACAATGGCAGAGGACGTGCAGAACCTTCCCCCCGAACAAAGATCACCTGAAATAATACAGCAACTCTAAATATCCAGTCACATCAACACAGAGAATATTGTCTAGGGCCATTCCAAACCTCAGAAGGATAAAGCAGAAAGTACCCAACATGGTGCCTAGCGCACAGTAGGACACCTTTTTTTTTTTTAGCTTCCTTCCCTTCACAGTGGCATTCGACAGAGCTTCCTTCAAACAGTCTAAACCCTCCAGATAAGGTTATCACATTTAGGAATTCTTTGTTCTCCACAAGAAAACATCCAATGACCCAACTTCCAGGAACTCTCATGACTCCACAAACGGCCTTTAAAACCATGTTTCAACCTGAGCAAATGTTTAACCCCAATTTGGAAAAAAATCACGGGATGTTGAAAACCACCAGCATTCCGAGACTGCCTTTCCCCGGGGGAGACGATGCACGTTAGTGGCTGAGCCACCCTTGCTTGCTTCCCAGAGAGGGTGGTGGTGAACTCTGCACGGAGCGAAGAGCCAGCCTTCGCTCAGGTCCCCTACTGGTCTCCTTCCTGAAGGCTCCTGTATTAACTCACCCAGCCCGATCTAAACAGAGCCTCATTCCTGAGACGCCTGACTCTGGGGATGCTGACCTCTTTGGTTACTAGGTGGAAGGATTAATTCTCAGGTGATTCACTTTACCTGCATCTATTTCTGGAAAGAAAACAGGCAGGACAGGGCAGACCTGAGGAGCCAACTTACCTGTCTTCCTGGCCTCTCTTCTTCACACTCTCGATGCTCAACTCCCACCGCCATTTTTACCCTGGAAAAAGTTGGAAGAGAAAAGTGAAGCAGAGTAGGGGGTGAGACTCTGAGACCAAATCCTAGTTGTTTTTATTCACAATAATGTACCTAATCCTTGCATGAAGTCAGGAAAATTCCCTCCCATCATAACGTTACTAATATAGCTCCCCCAAAAAAATGTTAATGAAAGTAATCTAAATATCTAACAATTGGAAATTCACTAAGTACATCCAAATAACTGAAATCAATGCAATAATTTAAAAGCTGTTCACAAAGATTTTGAGGCCTGGGGAAAGGCTGATGACATAAGGTTTGATTAAAAACAGGATACATTTACATACAGTTTAATCTCAGGTTTATAAATGTAGAAAATATACACAGTACTAGATAATGTTTTGTCTGCCAATAGTCCCTTCCTCTCTCCCTCCCTATCTCCAGTTTTTCTGAGGACTTCACACACACACACACACACACACACACACACACGCTACACACTCCTGTGCACACACCACACACACACTACACACACCACACACACCACATGCACACATACTATACCACACACTGCAGATGGTGACTTCAGCCTTGAATTAAAAGACACTCCTTGGAAGGAAAGTTATGACCAACCTAGACAGCATATTAAAAAGCAGAGACATTACTTTGCCAACAAAGGTCCATCTAGTCACAGCTATGGTTTTTCCAGTGGTCATGTATGGATGTGAGGGTTGGACTATAAAGAAAACTGAGTGCCGAAGAATTGATGCTTTTGAACTGTGGTGTTGGAGAAGACTCCTGAGAGTCCCTTGGACTGCAAGGAGATCCAACCAGCCCATCCTAAAGGAGATCAGCCCTGGGTGTTCATTGGAAGGACTGATGCTGAAGCTGAAACTCTCAATACTTTGGCCACCTGATGCGAAGAGCTGACGCGTTTGAAAAGACCCTGATGTTAGGAAAGATTGAGGGCTGGAGGAGAAGGGGATGACAGAGGATGAGATGGCTGGATGGCATCACTGACTCGATGGACATGAGTCTGAGTGAACTCTTGCCGCGGCCAGCACAAGCAAGAGTTGCACCTGCACAGGGAGAGAACGGAGCGTCCCCGCTAAGAAAAATAAGAGAGAGACAAAAGATGGGGTTGAGAGGATCAGACCACAAATGGCTGATGCCTTTCTTTATTAGGCTATAGTATTTATAGGATAATGTACGTGACTTAAGACATGTACAGGATTATTTTTTAACTTCAGGATACAATCACTAGACCCTTACCATTGTGTACAGAGTATAATAAGTAATCTATCTTCTATGACATGTTACAGGACACCCTGACCTTAGGGGCTGTAAAAACTCTTCAAGGGTGGTGGGACAGGGAGCTTAGGAACAATGCCTAAGGCTCTGCATACCTGTCGAGCAGCTCCCAAGACTTAACCCTTCACGGGCAGTCCCCCGCAAACTCTGGGAGTCGGTGATGGACAGGGAGGCCTGGCGTGCTGCGGTTCATGGGGTCGCAAAGAGTCGGACACGACTGAGCAAGTGAAGTGAACTGAACACATGCACACTACACACCACACACATGCACACGCACACACGCACGTTACACATTCCGGTGCACACACCACACACATACTACGCACGCGCGCACACATGCACACACACACTGCACACTTCCTCACACACACCACACGCACACATGCGACACACACACTACACACTCCCACGCACACACCACACACACTACACACACACTACACACACCACATGCACACACACTACACACCACTCACATACACACACACACACACTACATACACCACACAGACACACACAGTTGCCATAGAGGAGTCATGCACAGTGTGGCTGGCCCCTGACTGCAGCTGATATGTCCAGGGTGAACATCTGACCCCAGCCAGGACAATCCTCTTCCTCCCCAGTAATCCTGGATTTGGAATGAAGAGAATCTGTCTCTTTGCAGCAGCAGAAATGATAGTATGGAGTGCCCAGGAGTTGCACATGTGGGCCCACATGTCCTAAACTGTGAGCCAGAGACCCAGCAGCTGATCCACGGAAAGAAGACACAGGAAGGGGTGAACACAGAGGAAAAGACAAGAGTAAGAGAAACAGAGTGTCCCGACAGCATGTCCTGCCTTCATCCTTGTACCTAAGGCCTGGCCCAGTTCCCTGCCCTCAGCATCAATGAGATGGACCATCCAAGATCCTCCTAAAAAACCAGTTCCTTTGAATTTCCTGCCCTTGTAACAGAAAGAATCCTAACCAAAACAGGCTCTCTCAAACACCCAATTATCTATAGATCTCCCTGCATACTTCAAACTGTTACTGGGGAAGGTTATCACTGATGGCAAGTGATTTTTTTTTCTGAACTGTCCAAATTTTCTACTCTGAACGTTTCTATCAGTTAATATTTAGTGTCCACTTTCTAGTCCACCACTAAGTGCCCAAGGTTAGGAGAAAACCTTTAAGTAAGAGAAAATATACATTCATTTTATATATTACTATATCATATATTATATACAGTCTTCACATTAGACGTGAGAGCTAATCTCATGGAAAATGTCAGTCTCTTTGAGGCTCGCTGTCCGAGGCCTCTGGTGGTGCTCCACTCTGTCCCCTGCCTCGCCCTGGCCTCCAAGTCACACCTCCCCTTTCAGCCACTCTGGGCTCTACTGATCCGTTATCCAAAGGTCAACCATATGCATGTCTTAACAAAAGGACGGGCAGGCAAACGTCCATTTTTGCACATAGCGTGCCCACTTCTCTCTACGTCCCTTGCTCCTCTAAACTGTTGCCATTTTGGACTCTCCTTATTCCCCAAGGAAGCCTTCAAAAGCTCTATGCGAAGCCTAGAGCAAACCCTCTTTTCTGACAGAGAATCAGAAAACTTGACGGGTGCACCCCCTAGTGGTGGCCTAATGAATACCCCTCAATTATTACAGGTTACGAACTCATGGGGGTTCTCAAAGTTTGTTCCGTGGGACTCCCAGCTCTGCAGGAAAATATCAGAGAGGACAAGCATTTTATGCTTAAGTTCTATTTGCAAACACTGAAATAAATGAAAGCAATCAGTTCACCTTATCAAAGGACCCCTATAACTCTTTACTATGTTGATGAATATTATGAATCTCCAAGATAAGATTTTCGCATACAGTGACTTTCAGATTTATCTGGTCATACTTATGGGGAATAATAGGAATACCTACCATTTATTAACCACATACATCTATTATAGTATTGTCATTTATAGATGGAGAAATTGACGTTTAAAGAGGTCAAATAACAAGTTTATATGACACCAAACTCCCATGTTCTTAACTTTATAAGATCCGAGCTTTATATTTGTTCCAGGACATTGCTCTGCAAACTCCACTTGCACCACTCAATCAGTGTGTGCTTACTCGTGTCTGACTCTTTTGCAAACCCGTGGACTGTAGCTCTCCTGGCTCCTTTGCCCGTGGGATTCCCCACGCAAAAACACTGGAGGGGGTTGCCATTCCCTCTTCCAGGGTCCACTTGCATAAACCAGGCAATTAATGCACATCACTCTGTTTCCCATAGTACCAGCCATGCAGTCCTACAGATCATCTCCCCGTGGAACAGGAAGAACAGGAACCTACAGAAGATACAGAGAGCTCTCTAACAGCCCTTGGGAGGCTTCTGTTTCCATGACAATAGAGAGAGCATCAGTATTTCAACACCACAAACAAAAGCCTTCTTGAAAATCTCAGCAAAAGGGCCATGATGGGACACCACGTCAGGGAACCTAATACATAACTTTCCAGTGGTAATTATGAAAACTACAGTAGACTACTGTTTAATTTCTTATCAAAAAAGCTTGACTTATTTTGAGTCTTATATATGTTAACCTGGGTTTATTCCCCTGGAGAAGAGAATGGCAACCCACCCAAAATTCTTGCCTGGAGAATTCCATGGACAGAGGAGCTTGGCAGGTAGAGTCCATGGAGTCGTAAAGAGTGAGACACGGCTGAGTTTTATCAACATTAGGATATTTATATCCTGGTTTTATAAACATTAGGATATTCCACAAGAATATCCACAACACTAGGATATTCCACAAGAATATCTGGGGATTTGTACACC
The DNA here is from genome assembly GCF_032405125.1 of Capricornis sumatraensis. Taxonomy (NCBI): domain Eukaryota; kingdom Metazoa; phylum Chordata; class Mammalia; order Artiodactyla; family Bovidae; genus Capricornis; species Capricornis sumatraensis. The sequence goes on from NC_091082.1 coordinate 77,478,178, forward strand.
TATTTACAAATGGAGATTAGAATACCCACCTTGCATTTTTATGTCAAATTTATGTACATAATATAATTTAAAACCTAGATTGTTTTTTGGGTTTTGGACCTTTTTTAAATGTTTCTCAAGTAGAAGAAATCCAAAGATAGTTTAGTGGCTCGTGTAACTTAAAATAACAGCTTCAGGCACAGGTGGATCCAGGGGCTCAAAGGAAACCACCATTATTTTTAGGGAAAAAAAAATAGAACATAGTGCTATAAATCTGTCTTGGTCCCTTGTTCTGGCTGACATAGAGAGATGCTATAAATAATTACATAGATGTTAAGAGTTTGGGGATGGACTCCCACCTCCATCACTGACCCTTAAGCTACTCTTGTTGAGACTTGACTTCACCATCTGTAAAAATGGACACACTACTCTTTTTTCACTTCAGTGGAAGCTTGCTGCTGCTGCTGCTAAGTCGTGTCAGTCGTGTCCGACTCTGTGCGACCCCATAGACAGAAGCCCACCAGGCTCCCCCGTCCCTGGGACTCTCCAGGCAAGAACACTGGAGTGGGTTGCCATTTCCTTCTCCAATGCATGAAAGTGAAAAGTGAAAGTGAAGTCGCTCAGTCGTGTCCGACTCTCAGCGACCCCCTGGACTGTAGCCTACGAGGCTCCTCCGTCCATGGGATTTCCCAGGCAAGAGTACTGGAGTGGGGTGCCATTGCCTTCTCCTCAGTGGAAGCTTAGGTAAGTAGTAAAGCTTTAAACAGCTTATTTACCTTAGAGGATTAAGTGCTGTGGTATATATATATATACCACATATATTTGCACATATATATTTGCTATTAATGTTTAGGGAGATAGCATTTACACTGGCAAAGCATTTTCCAAGTATTTATTTGTTTTACAAATTTATCATTTAAAGCTCCATAATTAGCCTGGCAAAACCTTCAACATTGCAACCACAGTTTAAAGCCAATCAAGGCACAGAGGGAGAGCGAGATATATATATATCTCCATACCCATACCCATATTTAAATTCACGTTGTGCATGTGCACGTGTGTATGTTTGCAAGACACATATAAATGGCAAATAAGGAAACGTTGAAAAAAAAAAAAAAAAGACAGAGAGATAGATAGTCCCAGATTTTAAAACCACCCCCAAGGTAGAACAGGTGGCGAAAATATAATAAAACATGTTGCAAGGAACTTGTCATGAATTTTAAAAACAAAAACGCCTACAGACCAAATAAACTGCTCTGACACTCAGCTAAATCTGAAGTTCCCAAACTATTTTAAATGACAAAGCAGAAGTTCCCCAGAGGAGTCCAACCGGAATGGTTTGAGGGCGATCTCTGTGGAACTCGCGCGGAACAGACCTGGAAACAGAGGGCAGACCCCCAGCCCACTGCCCCTGCCTCAGGGCCAGACCATGTGCCCAGGGGCCAAGGAGTCTGTTGATACAAAGGCCTCTGGGAGCCTCCTGCCCCCACCTCCCTACCTGGTTGGTGGCTTCTCAGTGGATCTGAAGGCAAACATTTGGGTCACTTGACCAGAGGCTGGGCACACTTCCATCCGCTTGCTGGTGCCCTGTTTGAAGACAGGCTGGAGGCTCTGGCTTGGGAGCAGGGTTGGGGAGTTGGTGGTGCCAGCACCACCTCCCCCCCATTCATTCATCACAACCACCTGCCTGTCCTTTTGCCTCTGTCCACAGTTTATGAAGAGCTTTCTCCTCCGCTGTCTCCTTCCATTACACGGAAACTCCCGGGGCTGCACGGAGGTGATAGCAGGACCTCATTCTGCAGTGAGGAAGAGGTTGCGTGATCCACCCAAAATCAGAGAGCGGGACCCAAAGTGTCGGGTGGGACTCCTGGTCCAGTGCCCTGTGTACTAGAATGTGCTCACAAAGACCATGCCTAAGATTGAGGGGAGGGGTCAGCGTTCCAGTCCCCCAACCCCAGGCCCACAGGCTCACTTCCTCACCCCAGATCACACACTAACCAGAAAGCCCATCATCCCTGCGCACCAGCAAACTGTTGTGATTTGAGAGCAGTGCGTCTTCTTCTTTCTCAAAGTGAAGCCATCTCTTGATGTAAAACGTCCTGATTTGTAGCTACCGGTTTGGTTGAAAACAACACCATCGCCATCTGAACCTAACAAATCCATTTGCAGAGGGCTTCAGGCTGCAGAGCACAAGTTTGAGATCCCTGCCTGATTGCAGTACCCAAAGGCCCCGCTCCCTCACTGAAGGCCAGGATGTAATCCATTAAAAGAGGGCCAGTCTGGAGACACAGAGGGAGTCGGCAAACCTGAGTCTCCATCTTGGCCCTGACTCTTGCTAGTGGCACGATCTTAAGCACGTCACTGAAGCAAGTCTCTCTGAACCTCAGTTGTCTCCTCTGTTGAGGGGGGCTAATAACACCTCCCTGGTTTCTTCAGCCCTTACAGGGCTGTGGTTCAGTGAGCATGCAGGCCTCCCACACCATCTTACACCACCCCAGCCCCCGATACAGCTTCCATTCAAAGCTTTCATCTCTCCTGCCATCCTGCCCTACGATCATTTGTCACTCCATGAAACTAGTGGGGTGGGGGGTGGGGTCCTCACAAATTAGGTTTGCCCACCTTTGTTCTCCCCTGAGTATATAGGACATAATAGAAAGAAAGTGAAAGTCACTCAACTGTGTCCCACTCTTTGCAGCCCTGTAGACTATACGGTCCATGGAATTCTCCAGGCCAGAATACTGGAGTGGGCCTTTCCCTTCTCCAGGGGATCTTCCCAATCCAGGGTTCAAACCCAGGTCTCCCAAATTGCTGGCAGATTCTTTACCAGCTGAGCCACAGGGGAAACCCAAGAATCCTGGACATGGGTAGCCTATCCCGTCTCCACCGGAATGACCCAGGAATCACACCAGGGTCTTCGGCATTGCAAACAGATTCTTTACCAACTGAGCTATCAGGGAAGCCCTAGGATATAATAAGTGCTCAATAAATCTTACAGAATTAAGGGACTTCCCTGGTGGCCCAGTGGCTAAGACTCCATGCTCCCAAAGCAGGGGGCCCAGGTTCGATCCCTGGTCAGGTAACTAGATTCCACCTGCCATGAGTGAAAAAGGGCCTGCATGTGTCATTGAAGATCCTGTAAGCCACGACTAAGATCCAGAGCATCCAAATAAATAAAAATAATAAGTGGCTACTTTCTTTAAATAAGTTCATAAGTCTTACTGAATTAAGTGATAGACCAACCAGCTCAGCAAGCACTGACAATGAGCCAGACCCTCCAGCAGGTGCTCAAGGAACCAAGAAAGACTCATGCTCTTAGAGATGAGGTGCACCCCCCACCCCCAGGGAGGCAAGACACATGTCAAACAATGGGACTGCCAGTCACGGTGCTAAGTGTGCTCCCGGGGGCCTGGATCCCAGCCACCCGGAGAAAGGAGTAAGAGGGAGAAACCCTTTCTCCCTGGCTTTTTCACAGCCTCTTTTAAGCTTTTCTTGGCCCTCAAGTTTAAGAAGCTCATCTTCCTACAAAAAAAACTGCTTAGAGATTGTGATATCCTCGACAAACACACCACGTGAGTGGGCGCAGAGTTGCGGGCAGCTCCCTAATTCTCTTTGCTGCTGCTGCTGCTGCTAAGTCGCTTCAGTCGTGTCTGACTCTGTGCGACCCCATGGATGGCAGCCCACCAGGCTCCCCCGTCCCTGGGATTCTCCAGGCAAGAACACTGGAGTGGTTTGCCATTTCCTTCTCCAATGCATGAAAGTGAAAAGTGAAAGTGAAGTCGCTCAGTCGTGTTCAACTCTTAGCGACCCCATGGACTGCAGCCCACCAGCCTCCTCCATCCAAAATTCTCTTTAGGCACCATCTTATCCGCTGGTCTGGAGGCTGCTTGGGGAAAGCTAGGCTGCATCGCTGTCACAGTCTCCTGCATGTGAAGCAGGAGAGCAGAGGCCCATCTACCACCCACTTCCTCCCACCCAGGCCCTCGCTTCTCACCCTGATTAAATGGCCCTTTCCCTGGGTCAACCAGGTAGCAAGCATGTGCTAATTCTCTAATCTGGCTTGTCCTCGGAGGCCCACCCCCTCCTGCTGGCCGTACCAGCTGCCTAGGGGAGCACAGCAGAGAGGAGATTTGGCAATTATCCAGTTAATTTGATCAGTGGAGACAGCCAAACAAATAATCTGGGCCAAAAAACGTCCAGATCAGCTGTCTGCATGGATCAAATTCCACTTCATTGACACCATGCAGGTTCAGCCTTACAGAATGGCTTGGACTGAAAAACTGTCCCAGGGTCCCAGCCTCCCGGGTGGCACCAGCCTTGAGGGGAAACTGTGAGCTTGGCTCTATTTCTCTGCGACTCCCCTTACACACCCTTTCAGTGCACTTCCCACTCACAGGCAGCTCAGCCCTGTACGGCCAGGGTCTTGGGCACCTGTCAAGGGCTGGAGCATTCCTACCTCCATCCCCAACTCAGTATTTAAAATTCATTAAGAGATTTCCAACATTTGAAATGCATTCAAAAATTGAAGGAATACAGTGTAATGGTAGAATGGTCTGGAACCAAACAAGCTGAGCTGCAGAAAGATACAAAATAGGAAACCTTGCTCATACCTTTATAATCTATACCATCTTAGAGGATACTCACTCCTTACCTCCTGAAACCCATTCTTATCAGGTCTTATAGAGCCACCCCCACTGCCCAGAGGATAATGTACCAAGTCCTCAGCAGCACGACGGAATAAGACTGTCACAATCAGCCCCCAGACTAGGGTATCAATTAAGATCAAGTCCGTTAAGCCAAATTCTCAGAAGCTCGAAGCTTAAAGACAAGGGCTTACTCCCCGACCTAAATTAGTTCAGAGGCAGGCAGTCTGCATTAGGGAGAATGGCTCTTTTAATTCTGTCCTTGCTGTGGTGGGTACCAGGCTTATTTCCTGCTAACGTGTTGGTGTTGAAGCCACTATAAAAAGCCAGAAAAGTTTCATGTTGTAAGATTCTCAGTAAACTTAGATTGTAAACCGAGAGCAGTACGTCTGTATGTATCTGTACTCAGACTGGCAAGCTCTTCTTTGCAGGACTTTCTTGGAAGTGGAAAGAAAAAGACAGCAAACCAACGCTGGCTTTCTCCTGCCATTTCCCCTAAAGCAAAAGCTTCAGTCAACTTGCAATTTTCTTTACCAGTTACCAATGGCAACAACTCAATCAAATGCTCCACCAATGCATAACTAGGGTCCCCAGCTTTCCACTTTGCAACATTTGAGTCCTAAATATTTGTCTTCCCACCTCCTCCACTCAGTCAATATCACACTTTCAATTCTGTTTCTTGAAGCAAACATCAAGTATCAAATTCTCCATCACTTTGGATGCAGTTCAGCTGCGTAGAACAGAAGCTAGAACACACAAGGATTTATTCTCTTGAAAAGGAGTCCACAGTTAGGCAGGGCTGGAGGCTTCACAGAATCATTGGAAAGCTAGGCTCCTTCTATTATTCTGCTCCAACATCCCTATAGCATAAAATTTCCATCATTAAGGTTCCCTGAAGAGAGCAGAAGATTGCTGAAATTCACATGATCACGTCTAATTGCAAGGGATGCTGGGATGTGTGATCTTTTACCGAAGGCCATTGCCGCCAAGGCTTCCCAGGTGGCTCAAGCCTTAAAGAATCCACCTGCCAATGCAGGAGATGCAGGTGGGAGGCACAGGTTTGATTCCTGGGTGGAGAAGACTTTTCTGCAGAGGAAATGGCACCCCACTCCAGTATTCTCTCCTGGGAAATCCCAGGGACAGAGGAACCTAACGGTCTACGGTCCAAGGGTTCGCAAAGAGTCGGACACAACCTAGTGACTGAGCACATTGCTGCCAAGAATAAAATCAGGACCCTGATACTAAGGTGGAAGGAGAATGTTATTGGAGGAGGCCCCTAGCAGCCACTGTTAGTTACTTGTTTGTATTTAAGGCTCTGCAAAAGTGACTCAGCACATATCTTATTTAAATTTGTAACTACCCCCCCTTCCAGTGCCTGGCAGAGCACCTCTCACAGACCAAGAAATCAACAAATGTGTGTTGAATAATCATTGAAATACAGATTGAAGAGATTTTTCATTAGGTCCCTAACTTAGACTGAATCTCAAGGCTAGTTTTCATCTAATCACCATGATCCTTTTTAGTCTTTCTGAAGATTTTTTTTCTTCTCATTTACTCTCCTTAAATCAGTTTCTAGGATTCCAGTCAAGACCTCAGAATGTCATTTAGAGCCACACCAGTCAAAGTGAGGTCTAAGGATTGCTGCCTGTCTGCAAACCACAAATCAACTATACAGTGTTTAGTTTGGCATAGACCTCCTCAATGCAGTGCTTTTATTTTCATCTATTTTCATCTTTTTGCAGACCAGTAAGAACTGGGGCTTCCCTGGTGGCTCAGTGGTAAAGAATTAGCTTGCTAATGCAGGAGACACAGGAGATGCAGGTTTAATCCCTGGGTCAGGAAGATCCCTTGGAGAAAGAAATGGCAACCCACTCCAGTATTCTTGCCTGGAAAATACCATGGACAGAGGAGCCTGGCAGGCTACAGTCCACAGGGTCGCAAAGTCAGCTGTGACTTAGTGACTGAACAACAACAATAAGAATTGAGTAGCACTTAGAGACGACTTCCCTGGTGGCTCAGATGGTAAAGCGTCTGTCTACAATGCGGGAGACCTGGGTTCAAGCTCTGGGTTGGGAAGATCCCCTGGAGAAGGAAATGGCAATACACTCCAGTACTATTTCCTGGAAAACCCCACGGACAGAGGAGCCTGGTAGGCTACAGTCTATGGGGTCACAAAGAGTCAGACACGACTGAGCAACTTCACTTTCTTTCTTTAGAGACTATACTTTTGACTATAACAGAACTCATGGTAGGCTATGTGAAAACATTGATTTTACATCACAATCAACATTCTCATTAAAACAGACTACCCAAATTGAAAAAAGATCTAATTACAATTCAAAAGGACTTTGGGTAAAAATGAGCCAAAAAATTTGCGGCGGAGGGGGGGGGATATCTGATAAGAAAAACATTACTTGACACTATTTAGAATGAGGTAGCCATGACTTAAGAATATGTGACAAAAAACTTAGAGGTCTTAGCCAATTTCAACTCAAGGAAATTCAACCCTGTAATGTGGTCAGTCCGGAGAAGGCAATGGCACCCCACTCCAGTACTCTTGCCTGGAAAATCCCATGGGTGCAGGAGCCTGGTAGGCTGCAGCCCATGGGGTTGCTAAGAGTCGGACATGACTGAGCGACTTCACTTTCACTTTTCACTTTCATGCATTGGAGAAGGAAATGGCAACCCACTCCAGTGTTCTTGCCTGGAGAGTCCCATTGACAGCCGAGCCTGGTGGGCTGCCGTCTATGGGGTCGCACAGAGTCGGACACGACTGAAGCGACTTAGCAGCAGCAGCAGCAGCAATGTGGTCAGTCACATGTGACTTTAGGCTGCATCAACAGAAGCGGTACATCAAGACAAAGGAGATGGTGATTTTGATCTGTAGTAGCCAGAACATGCAGGGAACACTGTGTCCAAGTGTGAAGATACCACTGAGGAGAGATGTTGAAGAGCTGAAATTTGTGCAGAGAGCAACCTGGACAGTGAAAAGATTCAAATCATGTCATATGGAAATAGTCAAAGGAACTGCTGATGAGAACCTTGTGAGGATAAGACTTGGAGACCATGACCTCTATCTTCAAATATCCAAAGAGCCATTGAGTGAAGAGAGAGATTAATCTTGTTATAGAAAATACTAAGTCACAGAACCAGGATGAGTGGGTGAAATATTTAGAAAAGGCAGATTTGTGCTCAGTATCAACAAGAAATAGCTGACAATCAGAACAGTCTCCAGATGAAGCAGGCTATCTTGGAAGGTCATGAACTTGACCACTGGGGGGATTAAAACTCAGACTGGACAGCTTCCAGGAAGGCTAGTGTGGGGTGGGCTCAAGGCCCAGATGACAGTCAGACCAAGTCCTGAAGGGTGAGTCATTCCCATCCTGCAACTCTGTGACATTTGCTCTACAGCAATATCTTAACAGCCACACCTAATTTATGGCTCACAAAGTCCTCTCCCATTCACTGTCTCCACTGACTCTCCAGCTCTTTGGAGTACGCAGAGTGGATTGCAGATGAAACACTGTTAACCAGTTAAGCATCCAAGCCAGGATCAATCCCAAGTCACTAGATCCCTAGTTCACCCCTCCGTGGGGGAATCAGCTTAAGAAACCTCTGCTCTGGATGGGAGACTGACCAGTGGGAACACACCTCCCATACAGAGGACAGCTGCATAGGAGCCCATCAGTGGGTCTTCCAGCCTTCTCCAGGTGTTGTTCCCGCTCTAAGAGGCCCAAATGCAAGGTCACCCCCTACATTTGGATGACGCTTTAGACGGATGTTGGCAAACTATGATGGTCACCTACCTGTTGATGTAAAGTCTTTTGTTGTTTTGTTTAAATTTTTTTTATGTGGACCATTTTTTAAATATTTATTGAAGTTGTCACATATTGATAAGCTCCCGAAGGCATAGGGGAGCTTAGCTCCCCAACTGGGGATTGAACCCACACTTACTGCATTAAAAGGCTTTTACCAACTGGACTATCAGGGAAGTCCCTAAATAATGTTTTACTGAAACACAGCCTTGCCTTTTCCCCTCCTCTATGACTGGGTAAGGGAGGCAATGTGAAACTTCTCTCTCCAAAGAGATGTAGGTAATATTTCTAGAGAGGTTTTCTCTCATTATATATCATTTAAGGCGATTTTCCTGCTACAAAGAGAGAGTTCTATAGTTGCAACAGAAGCCATTTGACCTGCAAAACCTAAACCATTTATTGTGTGGTCCTTTACAGAAAAAGTTTACTGACCCCAGCTCTAGAGCATCAGCGTGGACCATGAATACTAGCTAATGTTCTCCATTTAATCGGCAATAAAGATAAGAAAAACCCCGCAGGACCGGGAACTCGATCCAGGAAGCAATTCCTTTCATAACCACTTCCTAATGCAGAAGAAAGAGCCACAAAATCTTCTATAGATGAAAAGTTTTTACCTTCTATCTGTTGGGTTTTGATATACCACTGCCCTGGAGACAGTTATTATGACTATTTAAAACACATATAATAAACCAATTGTTCCATCATTGTGTCAATTTGTAATAAGCACAGACAGTGCACTACAGCACAGTTATGGAAAAGAGCAATGTAATGCTATGAATCAGTATTAGAACCTAATTAGCCACTGAGCCCGGGCTGATAACAGCTTATCATACCTTTCAGCGGAAAGAAAGCTCAGGTGGAAGGAAGAGAGAGTGTGAGAAAAAAAGAGGGAATAAATAGCTAATTATGATAAATTGGTCTCCTTGGTAACTCTGTTTATAACCACAATGATGTTGCCATATTTTTTATGATAAACACAAAGGTTTGATGTGAGATTATGCCATGCGTACTGTCTCAATACTGGTACTACTCTAGCAAAGGTGAAGCCAGATACAGATGTGAAATTTGAGGAGGCTAAGAAAATTAGAGAGGCTCTCTCTAAACCCTACCCCAAATATCTGTTAATAATTTACTCTCTGGGTATTAAAGCGTTCAGGAATTCTTTATGGCAACAGATATTTGTGGTGCTCAGTGAATCCGATGTGCCCATTCACCCTCAGGTTTTAGTTGCAGCAGCTACTGTTCTCTCCCCCCCAGCTGGGTGTCCCTTGGTCATCCCTTTGACCTGCGGTTTGGAGAGGGACTCACAGTGAGTAATGCAGAATGGATGGGCCACTCCGCTAGGCTATCGGCCATGAGAGGCAGCCCTGGGGTCACCAAATCATCTTGTGAGATCCACCCTCCAGTTTCAGAGATGTCTGCACCCCCAGTTGATGAGAGCGACATTTTGGCTAAAACAATGGGTTCAACAGCACATTATTGTAGGAAAAATCACTACAGAAATCAGGTATTGGCAACTATGGCCTAGGGGCCAGATCCAGCCCACTGCCTCTTTTGGAAGTGAAGCTGAATTGAAGCACAGATTATTACAGAACACTGAGTAGAGTTCCCTGTGTTGTTTACCTGTTTTATTAGTAGCGTGTATGTGTTAATCACAGACTCCTAATTTATCCCTCCCCTTCCTCCCCCTTTGGGGCTTCCCTGGTGGCTCAGATGGTAAAGAATCTGCCCACAATGAGGGTGACCCGGGTTCAGTCCCCGGGTCAGGAAGATTCCCTGGAAAAGGGAATGGCTACCGGCTCCAGTATTCTTACCTGGAGAATTCTGTGGACAGAGTTGCCTGGTGGATTACAGTCCATGGGTTTGCAAAGAGTCGTACATAACAGAGCAACGAACACTTTCACTTACTTTCCCTTTGGAAAGCATAAGTTTTCTATGTCTGTGAATCTGTTTCTGTTTTGTAAATAAGTCCATTTGAATCATTTTAAGCTTTCACATGTAAGTGATATCATATGATATATGTCTTTGTCTGACTATCTGTCTTTGTCTAACTTACTTTATAGTGTGATCATCTCCAGGTCCACCCATGTTTCATCGTTTCTTCTTTTTTTATGGCTGAGAAATAGTCCACTGCAGAATCTTCATTTTAAACAGTTACTCCGGGTGAGACTGCTATAGGTGGTGCACAGATGAGAAGCACCAGAGGGATCCCCTGGTCCTGGCCCTGCTTTCTGTCCATCCTTGTCCTATTGCTCACAGCAGCTCTGGTGACCACAGGCAGCGCTGCCAACCATCACAGGCACAGAAAACTGCCGAGGTGCCATACCTGAGCCCAGGAATCAAGATGTCACAAACAGACGCAGAGAGCACCTCCATTCCCAGAGACGTGTGCTGAGCTCACCTGCCCAGACAGGCTCTGAGTCCGTGGGTAGGGAGGTCCTGAAAGCAGGCCACCCAAGCTGAGTCCAGGAACGTGGGGACAGCAGCCCCTGGCACAGTGATGGAGCGGGAGAAGGAAACAGATGCGGTCATTCTGCCACGTGAAGGGAGGATTCTTCTGGGTCACTGAAAGGGACAAGTGACCTTCGAAAGCTCCTTTAATCCCTGAGGACCTATGACGCTAAACAAATCAGTCTGTGTTTATAACACAGGAAAATGAAAACACCCAAAGTGTCTACAGAGCTACAGGAACTCTGATACAGCGTATAGAGTTATAACAGCCTATGGTAACTCCCAGAACACCTTGCCCGTCCTTTTGATACCAGGCATCACCCTGATTGCTGTTTAATTGCTAGGCGTCTGGCTTCTCCACTGACCACCAGCTCTAAGAATTCAGGGACACTGTCTAGTGCAGCTCTGTCCAAACTTCCTGGCCCAGTGTCCCCTAGATAATAAAAGCTGGGTATTATATAGCGGGGCTTCCCCGATGCCTCAGCGGGTAAAGAATCCGTCTGCAATGCAGGAGACACAGGAGACCTGGGTTTGATCCCTGGGTCAGGAAAATGCCCTGAGGAGGAAATGGCAACCCACTCCAGTATTCTTACCTGGAAAATCCCATGGACAGAGGATCCGGGCAGGCTACAGTCCATGGGGTCCCAAGAGTCGACTGAACGACTAAGCACACACGTGCACACGATATAAAGTATTTACTGTGTGCAGGCCCCATTCTAAACTCTTTACCACGCTGTCTCATTAATTCTCTTTACAACCTGATGAGATCGGCAGCACTATAATTCCTCTTTTACAGGTGGGGAAAGTGAGGCCAGAGGTTGTTGAATAACTTGCCCAGGGTCACACAGCTAGTAAGTGTCAGAGCTTAACTCTGGAATGGACCCAGGCAGCCCAACTCTCAGGGCCTCTGATCTTAACTGCTAAACCATGCTGGCACTTAGCAGGTGCTCAATAAAATATTAATTGGCTTGAAAACACTCCTGAAATGTTTCCACTGAGTTTAACAGAGACTTACATAGAAGATCACCCAACATATGAAAACAAAAAAAAAAAGTCTAGTCAAGTACAAAATAAGCTAATATCCTGTGTTTTCTGCAAGGGACAAGCTTAATTAGAGTTTAGGTAATTAAAGCTTTCATGGTTTATACAAAAAAAAAAAAAATACAGTACACTCATTTATGCAAATCTACCCCAGAGTATGATTTTTGAAAAATACTTTGTAACTTGCTTCTCATAGAAAATTATTTCAGAATCTCCCTGAGAAGTGATTGCCTCAAATGTGGGCATTCCAGTCTTCTGTCGCCTGTGTCTGTGTTAGTCTGTAGACCCCTATTCTAGAGCCAGTGGTTCCAAACAGTCACTTCAGCCCCAGGACTGTGATAGGAGGGCTGTGCCTTGGGGAGGGGCAGGTGTGGCAAGAAGGGGTCCTTCCAGCTGATTCTGGAAATGACACTCACCTGTACATCCTACCCAGCCTTCTCAGACTGGTGCCCTTGGCCACGACTTCCAGACTTGCTTTTCTCTCCGAGATCGTCCTAACTATTCATTACAGTTGGAGGAGACTCATCAGAACTAAAGTATCTGTTGGGAAAGGAAAGGACAAGACAATTTTTCCCAGGCCAGTTGGGGAGAGCGGTTGTGAGGTTTCAAGCCATTCATGTACATGGAAGTATTCGAATTCCTGAGCCCCACAGAACTGCAGGGGATTTTTTGGAGGCATTTTAACAAAGGGCCAAAGAATTGATGCTTTTAAACTGTGGTGTTGGAAAAGACTCTTGAGAGTCCCTTGGACTGCAAGGAGATCCAACCAGTCCATTCTGAAGGAGATTAGTCCTGGGATTTCTTTGGAGGGAATGATGCTAAAGCTGAAACTCCAGTACTTTGGCCACCTCATGCGAAGAGTTGACTCACTGGAAAAGACTCTGATGCTGGGAAGGATTGGAGGCAGGAGGAGAAGGGGACAACAGAGGATGAGATGGCTGGATGGCATTACTGACTTGATGGACATGAGTCTGGGTGAACTCCAGGAGTTGGTGATGGACAGGGAGGCCTGGCGTGCTGCAGTTCATGGGGTCGCAAAGAGTTGGACACGACTGAGCGACTGAACTGAACTGAACTGATATCAGTTAAACAAACAGAAAATAAACATGAATCATAAGAGTACAGATGGATGAATTATCACAAAGTAAACATAGTCAAGAAGTTGATTATTACCAGCAAGTAGCCTCCTCCCAGTCACTCCCCACCTCTTCCTCCCAAAGGTTACCCTTTCTTCTGTTCTAACCCTCTCAATTTGTTCCTCCTGTTCTCTGAAACTTAAATAAGTAGAATCATACAACAAATCGCTTACCCTCCTGAAGCTTCAGTTTCCCCAGCTTTAAATTGGGATTAAAAATTTAACTATAAGAACTTGGAAAATTATAAGGGATTGTTGACCTTAGGCAAACTTCAGGAGATGGTGAGGGACAGGGAAGCCTGGTGTGCTGCAGTCTATAGCATTGCAAAGAGTCAAACACGACGGGGCGACTGAACAACAACTATTATCACCTATCAGCAGTCAGACAGCAAGTGTGGATAACAGCAGTGGTGGTACATATATACAATGGAATATTACTCAGCCATAAAAAGGAACAATTGACTCAAATGTGAGTCAATTGAACTGAGGTGGATGAACCTAGAACATTTTATACAGAGTGAAATAAGTCAGAAAGAGAAAAAAAGAGAAAAACTATCATATATTAACACATGTAAACTATCATATCTTAACACATATATATGGAATCTAGAAAGATGGCACTGAGGAACCTATTTGCAGGGCAGGAAGAGAGAGAATGGACACATGGACACAGTCCATGGGGGAGAGAAAGGGCAGGAACTGAGACAGCAGCACTGACTTATATTCAGTGCCGTGTGTAGAATACACAGGCAGCGGGAAGCTCCTGCATAGTGCAGGGAGCCTAGCCCAATGCTTGGTGACAACCTAGCCAATGGGATCGGGAGAGGAGACTCAAGAGGCGGGGTGTGTGTTTGCTAGTCACTCAGTCGTGTCCAACTCTTTGTGACCCCATGCACTATAGCCCGCCAGGCTCCTCTGTCCATGGGATTCTCCAAGCAAGAATACTGGGGTAGGTTGTCATTCCCTTCTCCAGGGCATCTTCCCAACCCATAGATCAAACCCAGGTCTCCTGCATTGCAGGCAGGTTTTACACCGTGTGAGCTACCAATGAAGCACTATATCGCACAAGGAGCTGAGCCCAGCTCTCTGTGATGACCTAGACAGACGGGATGGGGGAGGAGGCTCAAGAGGTAGGAGTTATATGTACACACACATACATATACATATATATTCACATTGTTGTACAACACATTGTAAAGCAATTATCCTCCAACTAAAAATTTTTTTAAAAGGTTAGTGGGCAGTCAAGGTGTCAGGTGAAGCTAGGAACTTTATACATATGACCACTTTTGTTCTTCCCACGAGCAATTGAGGTAGGTCCTCTTAGCTTTTATTTTATAGATGAGGAAACCGAGGCTCAGAGTAGTTCATCAGCAGGCCCAAGATAGAAGTGGAGGCAACAGCTAAGGGTCTCTCAGTTGAAGTGCTGAGTTTCATCCTGAAGTTGCTCAACACACAGACACACGGGGACTCGGGGGGCGAGCTGCTGGCCCATGAGAGAAAGAGTTCTGGCTATGGAGGATCCTGAGGAACAACTGAAAAGAGCTCTTCTTAGATGGCCCTCCTCATTTTCTCTTAGGCTGTTCCCTCTGCCCAGAATGCCTTTCCACCTGATTTTCCCTTGGCCCTCCACTCAACATACTGCGACAGCACCATTCTCTGAATTTCCATAACATATCTTTCTGTCCTTCTCCCGTGTTATTCCACTTTCTAAAAGTTATGAAAATGTGCTTCATTTTTTCCCTTATATTTTCAATCTACGAGATGAAAGCTAATACTACGTCCGGCTCATAATAAAAGCTCAACACTGAGCGATCCAGTAATGCAGTTGGGCTGAAGTAAGCTTTAAGGGCACCCTCCTGGGTAGGAAGAGTCAGAAAGGACTTGGTCAGTTCATTGAACTCCATTTCACAGCCACAGAATTGCACCTGCAATGCAGAGGGGACACCTTAGACCCAAGTCCATGAGAAGGTGAGTGTGAACAGGTGAAGGCAGGAAGCAGATGTCTGGGTTAGAATCGCTGTTTCAGCAGTGAACTGGCTGGGTGACCTCAGGTAAGTTACTTCCTCCTCTTGGCCTCAGTTTCCCCATCCATAAAATTAGGATGAGAATATGAGTACCTACATCAGAGGCTTGATCAAACAACAAAATATATATTTAGGGCTGAAACAGTGCCAGACACATTCTAAGTGATATGTAAGTGTATTTTTAAAAGCATGAATCAGTGAGCACTATTAGAGAAGTATACCAAAGCATTCGCTTATTCAAAAGATGGTTAACTCTGTGGCAAGTATTGTTCAAGACACCGGGAGTAATGAAATGAATGTATCCTGATAAACTTACATTCTAGCAGGTGGTGACAGACAGTCAACATAATGAGTAAACTCTACAGTATGACAGAAAATGCTTGTCACTTTAGGAGTCCCAATGGCATCATCTTATAAGAGCCTGAGGACAGCCCTCCATCACACTGACTTCTTTTTTAAATGGTCACAATAAATCTAGATAACATCCATTTCCACACATAGTCACAATTTTTTTCTTGTGATAAGAATTTTTAAGATCTACTCTGTTAGCAACTTCCAAATATACCATACCGTTTTATCCACTGTGGTCACCACACTATAGCATACATCCTCAGGACTTATTTATTTTATAATTGGATGTGTGAACTTCTTGACCCCTGCCATCCATTTCTGCCTTTACACTGTTCTTATTTCCCCCACTGTAGTCATTTATGGGGTCCTGAACCTGAAGTGTGCACAATAAATTAAATTGGTTGACTGAATTTTAAATAGATAGCGTAAGTACCTAACAGTCCATACTTAGCACACCTTGTCAGCGCCACGAGTGCTGATCTGGACCAGAGATCCAGAACTGTATTTGCCTGTGCCCATTTGCATACTGGGACCAGCTCAGGGATAGCTTGTCGTTGTTATTTTTGTTGTTGCTATCGAAGTTTCTCTCTCCTTTTCTTTTGATTTTGCCGTATCACACAGCATATGGGTTGTTAGTTCCCCAAACAGGGATCAAACCCACATCCCCCATACTGGAAGCTCTAAGTCTAAACCATGGGACTACCAGGGAAGACCTTCAAGTCTCTTTCAAACACCCTAGTGACTAGGCTTTCGTCACGGACAGAGGTGAGGATAAGCTATAAGGTCAGGGAGGCTTAGACTTCCCTGGCAGTCCAGTTGTTGAGACTCCAAGCTCCCAACGCAGGGGGAATGTTAATTTAATCCCTGATGAGGGAACTAAAATCCTGCATGCCACACAGCACCACCACCACCAATAATAATAGTTAGGCTAGGGAGGCTTCAAGCATCACTTGGTATTACTTACAGGGGGACTAAGTATTATTCACGGGGAGACATGAGTCAACCCCGGCTAGACTAAACTCAGATCAACAGTCGCCTTCTGGATGTGTTTTCCCGCGCATTCTTAGCCAGGAACTGCAGAAGCCACCTCCCAACAGAGCAGCTTCAAAGGGCCTACGTTGGCAGGATGGTGAGTTTCCTTTAGTTTTTGCGACTCTTTTTTCTAATTTCTTTAGAAACAGAATCTTCCTTCCTTTTACTCCTCTCATACTTGCACAGCAAATTGTGCCTTCTTTGCATTGGCCCCGAAGCTACACTCACTGAATGCCCCAAATTGCTGAGTAATTACAGAATTTCAGTCTTTAGCAAATCTCTTCTTGACCAATTGAAACCCTTTGTTCTCTTATGAACTTCATCCACTCCATTTGGCATTTAACTTTTTATACTGACAAGTCTTCAACTTCTAAATTCTTTTTTCATATGTCTCTGCTGAAATCTGGAATAGAAAAAAACAAACTTAAAATATTTAAAACTTTTGATACCATAATTCTAAGTATTGATTCTAAGGAAATAATCAGAAATTCCATGAAAGTGTGGGGAGAAAACGTGTTATTATAATTTTAATTATAAAAATAAATATGCAATTAAAACACAATCTAAAAATATACCAAATCTAAAGGGGACTTCCCTGGTGGTCCAGTGGTTAGGAATCTGCCTTCCAGTGTGAGGGCCGCAGGTTCAAGCCCTGGTCTGAAAACTAGGATCCCACACTTGGTGAGACAACTAAGCCCGCATGCCCTGGAACCTGTACTCTGCAACTAGAGAGGCTGCATGCAGCAACAAAGAACCAGCATAGTCCCCCAAATTAATCATGTATATTAATATATTGTATACATAATTAATCAGAGAAGGCAATGGCACCCCGCTCCAGTACTCTTGCCTGGAAAATCCCACGGATGGAGGAGCCTGGTAGGCTGCAGTCCATGGGATCGCTGAGTCGGACACGACTGAGCAACTTCACTTTCACTTTTCACTTTCATGCATTGGAGAAGGCAATGGCAACCCACTCCGGTGTTCTTGCCTGGAGAATCCCAGGGACAGTGGAGCCTGATGGGCTGCCGTCTATGGGGTCGCACAGAGTCGGACACGACTGAAGCAACTTAGCTTAGCATACATAATTAATTAATTGTATATGTATTATACACATAATTAATTAATATATATTAATAATATACACACACAAAATCTAAGTAATGTAGAAGTAGTCAAATACAGGGTTTCCCAAGTGGCTCAGTGGTAAAGAATCTACCCGCCATGTAGGAGACACAAGTTTGATCCCTGGGTCACAACTTAGCGACTAAACAAAAAGTCAAATACGATTTTGTAAAACCATCAACTGCTCTATAACATGGTCATGAAAATATTTCAGAAATATTTAATGACAAACATATCAAACACAATTTTAAAATGTGAACTAAATAAGATACTTAAAAAAATGCATGTGTACTGAGTCGCTTCAGTCACGTCTGACTCTTTGCAACCCTATGGACTGTAGCCCACAAGGCTTCTCTGTCCATGGGATTCTCCAGACAAGAATACTGGAGTGGGTTGCATACCCTCCTCCAGGGGATCTTCCCAACCCAGGGATAGAACCCACATCTCTTACATTTACCTGAATTAGCCAGAGTGTTCTTTACCATTAGCAGAAACTAGGAAGCCCAAAAAATACATATGTATATATAAATGTGTACAGATATAACTTTTGTTATATGTATATTTGTGCAGACAGAAAAAGAAAAGAAATACAACACAGCTCTAAACACTCTTACTGCTGGGTGGTAGGACAATATATAATTTTATTTTCTTTCACCTTGAATATTTTCCAAGTTTTCCATGATGAATACGTATTATTTTTATAATCTGAAACTGAAAGTGTTTTTAAAAACCATTCCAAGTCTTTAATTAATTCAGCTGTCCTTTCCTGGGTCTTCTCCAGCTCCATTATGTCATTCTTAAGAAGCAATAGACAATATGGCCTGGGATTTTCCAGGTGTCCACTTTCGGGAAATCTGATTTCTAACTCTCAGAGGCAGCTCTCTCTCACACACACACACGCACAAACACATGTGCATGCGTGCACACACACACACACTCAGCCACATCTGCCACAGAAATGCCCATCCTATCCACCAGGACCTCTACTTGCTCTTTTGTTGATAAAAGAGAATGCTGTTTTATTTGCACCCAGATCAAAATATCACACTACCTACTATCCAGCCGCACGTGCATATGATGAAAAGCGGGAACAAGGTCAGTTCTGATTGCTAAGCTGTAAAATTTGTCTCTGATTGCTTTTCCACCTGAAGGTGATCCTAGAGATGCAGGACTTCAGTTAAAGAGGGTGGAAGAAAGAGAGACAGAAGACATAAAGAAGAGAAACTTTGAGTCATAACCATCCCCAAGCTTAGCGCAAGAGAACAAAATCCAGGATCAAGGTTTCAGCCAGGCAGAATGGATCAGCCTGCCATCCCGTAACTTTTGCTGAAGGTCTAAGTCCACACCACCCAAGCTGCCCCGTTCTCAAACCTGTGGGGACAGGAGCTCCCCCAGAGGTCAGCAGGAGTTGGGTGAGGATTTGAGAAAGGATGGGTAGAGAGCCATAGCCCTCAATCTGAAAACAGTCTAACAACCAAACTAAATGTTTGTGCTTCTCATGATGAGATCCTCTGTCTCTGAGGAGAGAATTGTTAATAATGCCACGTTTTATCACACACTCATGACCCTGGCAAGTGTGGTCATTACTGCCAGGTCCAGGGACACAGCTAACTCGAAGCAACGTTACTAAAAAGGATAAAAGTCCTATTCTCCAATTTTATTTTTGAAATACTGAAATACGGTACTGTTTTGTTTTCCATGTGGTCTGTGGTTTTGCATTTGAGAAGGTTTTCAGGTTTTACAAATTTGAGTTCAAATAAAAAGTGTTTGTAGGAGAAGTTCCCTGGAGGCCCAGGGGTTAAGATGCTGCGCTTTCACTGCCAAAAGCCCAGGTTCAGTCCTGGTCTGAGAACTAAGATCCCCACAGCACAGTAAAAAAAAAAAAAAGCAACTGTAAATTCCCTAGGAAAGTTCCCTTATGCTCTTTGGGACCTATTTGCCAATCTATGATTCCCCCTAAGAATCTGATGACCCTTAGCATTGACCTCAGGCTGAGTTCTGCCTGCTGAAATTATTGTAAGCCAGCAAAATGTAGAAACCTGGGGGACCTTTGCCCCAGGGCAGGGAAAGCAGGCTTATCACATAAGTACCTTGACAATAAACCTGAGTATCAGATGGCCTAAATCCATCCTACTTCCCTTGGTCACCCTGGATCCTCCCAGGGCTGACATGTTGCCCTCCTCCAGGTCAATGCCGGCGGTGACCAATGGCACAGGGTGTGGGCAGAGGGTTAGGAGAAAAACACGTCCACAAGACCTGCGTGTGGGCAATAAAAGTGTAGAAAGGAAAAAATAAATACTTTCCTAAGCTAATAGAACATTTTTACAACCATTTTACAAAAAAAAGTTTTTTACAAAAAAAAATTTACTAACAATATTCTAACAAATTGGGCCAAAGAAAGCCAGTCATTGTCAACCTGAGTCGAGAAACAGACCTAAGCATGAAGACCAGGGTGTGGCGGTGTCCCTTCCCTTTTCTCACAGCCCTTCAAAAAAGGCGATCACCTATTCACTCATTTGTTCAATTCAAGGAGCACTTTTTAAGCACTTATCTGTACCAAACACTGGGCTGAGGGCTCTGCGTACATTATCTCGTTCACCCTTTCATGCTGCTGCTGCTGCTGCTAAGTCATTTCAGTCGTGTCCGACTCTGTGCGACCCTATAGACAGCAGCCCAGCAGGCTCCTCATCCTTTCATAAACCTGCCCAGTAGGGCTTACTGTGATACAGAGGAGGGGGAGAAGCCAGGAGATATGGCTTTTCATTCTACCCAGAAGAACTATGGAGCCACTTAGAAGATCTATAGTCAGTTCTTGATACATCAGTTAGGAATATTAAGATTAAAAAACAAAACTTTAATAAAAAAATAAAATAAAAATGACTGTAAATTCCCTGGGAGAGTCCCCCTCTGCTCTTTGGGACCTACTTGCCAATCTAAGATTTCCCCCTAAGAGTCTGATGACCCTTAGCATTGACCTCAGGTTGAGTCTGCCTGAAGACATGCCTGCAGACATTCCCACTCCAAATGCCTTTAACAGTATGGAAATTTATTATTTACACAGCAGAACATCCAAAGACAGGGTGAGCTCAGGATGGGTGGATTCAGCACCTTGACTAGTGCCAAGTTCCCTGCCCTTTACACCTCTTTTCTGCCATTCTTCTTGTCGGCCTCATCCTCAAGATGACAGGATAACAGCTGTCATATTCAAATAGCTTTTCTTTCAAGGGCAAGGACAGTGTCTGTAGAAGCACTTTTGGAAGACTTCTTTCATGCCTCCTAGGCCAGAATCAGGTCACACGCCCTTTCCAAAACCCATCGCCTGCAAGGCGAACGAAAACAACCATGAAGATGAAGGAGAAGGGGAGGAATTAGAGGGAGGGTGTGTATGCCACACCTCTCGGTGCTCTTTTCATCTGTGCAAGTAGTTATGAGCTACAGGTAGGTCGCTGGGAACATCGGTGACGTCATCTGGGATGCTTTAGAAAACATCCGTCTCTGGGGCTTTTCCTCCAAACCACTGAATCAGACTCTCTGGGGTCCAGAAATGTGTGTATTTGTATTTTATTCAAGTCCAGTTGATTTACAATGTTGTGTTAATTTCAACTGTGTAGCAAAGTGATTCAGCTTACACATATATACATCCTTTTTCACATTCTTTTCCATTATGATTTATCATAGGATATTTAATGCAGTTCCCTGTCCTATACCGTAGAACATTATTGTTTATACACTCTCTATATAATAGTTGGCACCTGCTAATGCCAATATCCCAATCCTTCCCTCCCCTGACCCTCTCTTCCTCGGCAACAATGAGTCTGTTCTCTCTGTCTGAGTCTATCTTGTGGATAAGTTCGTTAGTGTCATATTTTTGATTCTACGTATGGTGATATCATATGGTATTTTTCTTTCTCTTTCTGACTTCATATAGGATGTTAATCTCTAGTTTCATCCACGTTATTCCGAGTGGCTCTCGTTTACGGCTGAGTAGTATTCTACGCATGTATATACCACATCTTCATTCATTCATCTGTCGTTGGACGGTTAGGCTGTTTCCACATCTCGCCTATTGTAAATAGTGCTACTATAAAGACAGGTGTGCATGTATCTTCTTGAATTATAGTTTTGTCTAGACATATGCCCGTGAATGGGATTGCTGGATCATACGGCGTTCAGCTGTTACTTTTTTGAGCAAACTCCATACTGCTTTCCATGGTGGCTGCTGTACCAAGTTCAGCTCAGTCACCCAGTCGTGTCTGACTCTTTGTGACCCCGTGGACTGCAGCACACCAGGCTTCCCTGGCCATCACCAACTCCGCTCAAACTCATCTCCCTCGAGTTGGTGATGCCACCCAACCATCTCATCCTCTGTTGTCCCCCTCTCCTCTCACCTTTAATCATTCCCAGCATTAGGAAATGGGTCAGTTCTTTGCATCAGGTGGCCAACGTATTGGACTCTCAGCTTCAGCATCAGTCCTTCCAATGAATATTCAGGACTGATTTCCTTCAGGTTGACTAGTTGGATCTCCTTGCAGACCAAGAGACTCTCCAGAGTTTTCTCCAATGCCACAGTTCAAAAGCATCAATTCTTTGGCACTCAGCTCTCTCTATGGTCCAACACTCACATCCATACACAACTACTGGAAAAACCATAGCTTTGGCTAGATGGACCTTTGTTGGCAAAGTAATATCTCTGTTTTTTAATATGATATCTAGGTGGGTCATAGCTTTTCTTCCAAGGATGAAGCATCTTTTAATTTCATGGCTGCAGTCACCATCTGCAGTGATGTTGGAGCCCAAGAAAATTAGGTCTGTCACTGTTTCCATTGTTTCCCCATCTATTTGCCACGACATGATGGGAACAGATGCCATGATCTTAGTTTTCTGAACGTTGAGTTTTAAGGCAGCTTTTTCACTCTGCTCTTTCACTTTCATCAAAAGGCTCTTCAGCTCCTCTTTGCTTTCTGCCATAAGCGTGGTGTCATCTGCATATCTGAGGTTTGATATTTCTCTCAGCAACCTTGATTCCAGCTTGTGCTTCATCCAGCCCAGCATTTCTCATGATGTACTCTGCATATAAGTTAAATAAACAGGATGAAAATATACAGCCTTGACATACTCCTTTCCTAATTTGGAACCTGTCTGTTGTTCCATGTCCAGTTCTAACTGCAATTTACATGTCCACAAACAATGTAGGAGAGTTCCCTTTTCTCCACATCCTTCCCAGTATTTGTTATTTATAGACTTTTTCATGATGGCCATCCTGACCCATGTGAGGTGGTAGTTTCGATTTGCACAGAAATGTGTACTTTAACAAGCTCCCCAGCTGATTCTGTGTTCGGTGACTTTGAGAATATCAAAATACATCCTCAGACCTATAAGAGATGATGCAGGTCTTTAGTGTGGTCTACTAGCCCTTTCAGAGCTGCTCCAGTACCACCCCCCGCCTCACTCTCGCTACACTGACCTCCCAGATCATGCCAGTCTCCTATAAACCTCTCACCTTTGACTTTACATTCTTGGGCAGGTTGGATAACTGCCACCCCAAAGATGTCCATATACTGTCCCCATAACCTGTGATTGTGTTAAACAACTTGGCAGCCGTGGTTAAATTCCCTTTGCCTTTGTTTCTTTCCCATTCCCTACCCACCACAGAACTCATGGAGTTTTCTTTACTCCTTTATTTTCCTTCTTCTGACTTGAAAGCTAGATTTTTATTTTTGTTATCCCAATTATCTGTACATTTAATATATATACATACTATGTATTTTCCTGATTCTAAAGCTGTTCCATGTCTCTCATCTCCTTCCAAAGCAAAATAAAAACTGTTGAACTATCTCTTGAGAACAGGTAACTTTAATTTTCTTGTTGCACCTTTTGTTAAATGGGGGGGAAAAGTTTTTACAATAATTAACCTTACTACCAACAGATATTAGTTTCATTTTTCACCAGCTTTTTGGCATCCAACTCTTTCCCTCTGGGACCACTTTTCTTCTCCTTACATATATCCTTATTAATCTATTCTGGAAAGGTCTTGGAGGGTTAATTCTTTTGGTTTTTGTAATAGTAAAGAGGTCTATGTATCATCATGAATCTTAAATATTAGTGGGGTTTTTGGCTGTGGAATCTGGGTTAATTCCTTTTATTGCTCAACACTTGAAAATATTATTCCTTTGTTTATATTGTTAGTTGTAAAAAAATTTGTAATGACTGTATTTGTCATTCTTGACCTCCACTACTGATAACAAAGGACTCTAGATAATTCATATTCAGACCAAATTTCCTGTAAGAAGTTTCTAGGTCAGCTCTGCCTTATGTATCACTCATCCTCCTGGGACCAGCAAACTAACCTAGAGATGTCCTTTTCGTGAGAATGAAAGAAGCACAAGAGCACATATGTTTGTAAAGTCATACTCTGTACTTACCTATGCACATAGAGCTTTCATGTAAAGAGAATCGAACCATACGTGCTATATCGTCCAAGTTTCTCCACTGACCTGTATTAAGGCATTATACTATGTCAGCACGTGGAGATTCTACTTTATATTGTTTAAAATCATATAAGCAAATGAGCTTAAATAAAAGCGGAATTCTTATATTCTCACAATGTTCTGTCTCACTACTCAGATATAATCAGTTCTATTTTCTGTTTTTCTAATAATTTCCATCATAATTCTTACACTTCTGTGTCATGACTTATGAACTTGATGTATCAACTGACTCTCCTCTATCAAAAATGATAAAACTTAACTCTCTAACACTACCTCTTACCTCACCACTATCCCCATAATTCTATTGGTTGTATTGTTCACTGTTCTGCTGGTTACCTTTATAATGATGAATCTCCAATATTAAGTCATCTGTGGATTATCTATGGGGCTTCCCACGTGGCACAGTGGTAAAGAATCTGCCTGCCAATGCAGGAGACGCAAAAGAGTTGGGTTTGATTCCAGGGTCAGGAAGATCCCCTGCAGAAGGAAATGTAAACTCGCTCCAGTATTCTTGCCTGGAACATTCCATAGATAGAGAAGCCTGGTGGGCTATAGTCCATGGGGTTGCAAAGAGTGGGACACAATTAAGCAACTGAGCACAGAGAACATGTATTATCTACAGGTTAATTATATTAAAAAGAAAAAAACTAAACACCAGTAAATAGGAGTTTTACTGCTGACTATAGCGTATTAGCTAATAACAGACCAGCCCTCCTGCCAGGAATAACTGAGAGCTGCATTATTTACTAAATGCAATGTGATATACTAGATTGGACCCAGTCATTTTCAAAGGATATTATTAGAGAAATTGAGGAAATAAAAATAAAGTCTGAAATTTTCTTAATAGTAATGTACCCATGTTGACTTCTTAGTTTAAGCAAGTATACCATAGTGATATAAGATATTACATGTTACATTAGGGTAGGTTGGGTTAGAGATATATGAACACTACTATTTTTACAACTTTATTGCAAGTATAAAATTATTTCACAGTAAAACATTTATTAAAAGAAAAAGGCATTGGAAAGCTGCCAAGACAAAAAGATTTCAGAGGGCCAATATGTCAAAAAGAAGTAAGCACAGAAGAAAGTCAGCTCTCCATTAAGTTTCAGCCTCCAGGCATTTGCCAGTACTTAACGCTGCAGATAAGAGGCCAAGAAGCAGAGTGTCCAAAAAGCACAAGAGAAAGTGACAGCCACAAACCTGAGAGGCTAAACAGAATTCTAGGCATCCTCAAGTGGCTACAAGAATTAAAAATGGAATTTAGGGCCCATCAAGATAGAGGATCTCAGGAAAATATTCCAGTCATGTCCTAAATAGGAAATTCCCTAGAAATAAAAAGCCAAAAGAGACCAGTCTTTCCCAAGACTGAAGTCCAATTTTGAATAAACTAAATTCTAAATGTCTGCCGTCTCTAAAAACATCATCCACAGATCACATGTACAATTTTTATTTCACAACATCCATAATTCAATCAAAAATAGTTGGTATAGTAACAGGCAAAATTAAATGATTAAAACAGGAAAAAACAAACAATAAAAACAGATCCATCAAGAGAATGAGAAAACAAGTCACAGACAGGGAGAAAATATTTGCAAAAGGCATTTCTGATCGATATTTGTTATCTAAAATACACAAAGAACTCTTAAAACTCAACAGTAAAATAACAAACAGCCCAATTAAAAGATGGGCCAAAGACCTTAACAGATACCTCACCAAAGAAGGGGTACAGATGGCCCCTTTATTTATTTGTTTGTTTTAAATAAACAAATGAAAAGAAGCTCTGTATCCTATGTCATCAGGGAACTGCAAATTAAAACAACAGTGAGATACCTCCACACACCTATTAGAATGGCTAAAATCCAAAACACTGACAACACCAAATGCTGACAAAGATGGAAGGCAGCAGCTCATTCGTTGCCCATGGGAATGTACAGCCACTTTGGAAGACAAGTTTGATGGTTTCTCAGAAAACTAATGGCGTTTGCCTACAATGTGGGAGACCTGGGTTCAATCCCTGGGATGGGAAGATCTCCTGGAGAAAGAAATAGCAACCCACTCCAGTATTCTTGCCTGGAAAATCCCATGGAAGGTAGAACCTGGTAGGCAACAGTCCATGTGGTCGCAAAGACTCAGACATGGCTGAGCAACTTCACTTTCACTTAGAAAACTAAACATATCAATACTTTTACCATACTTTTTACCATCTGGTGACCTCACTCCTCAGGTGTTTACCCAAAGGAGCTGAAAACTTAGGTTCGCACAGATGTTAATAGAAGCTTTATTCACAATCACCAAAACTTAAAAGAAATTGGGGTGTCCTTCAGTAGGTGGATGGATTTATCCTGATACTGTGGTACATCAGACAATGGAATATTATTCAGTGCTTAAACAAAATGAGCTATCAAGCCATGAAAAGACATGGAGGAGACTTGAATATTACTAAGTAAAAAAAGTAGCTGATCATTCCATGGAGCATGAAGAAATCTTTACCTGGTCAAGGGGAGTTAGGCGACTCACATCTTTAACTGGTGAGAGGCCAGGGGCGACAGCTGAGAGGAGCCACCCCACATCTGAGGCCGGGGGCGGCACACAAGACCAGGGGCAGCGGCAGGAAGGAGCAACCCCACGCCCGAGGCCAGGGCGGTGACCAGGAGGAGCAACCCCAAGCCCAAGGCCAGAGGTGGCAGCCGGGAGGAGCAAACCCATGTCCAAGGAATGGTGGCTGTGTGCGTGCAGGGGGGCCTAGAGGAGCCATCCCACGATGAAGGTCAGGAACGGTGGCGGGAGGAGATACCCCTCAACCAAGGTAAGGAGCAGCGGCTGTGCTTTGCTGGAGCACCCATGAAGAGATACCCCACGCCCAAGGTAAGAGAAACCCAAGTAAGATGGTAGGTGTTGCAAGAGGGCATCAGAGGGCAGGCACACTGAAACCATACTCACAGAAATCTAGTCAATCTAATCACACTAGGACCACAGCCTTGTCTAACTCAATGAAACTAAGAAGAAGAAGTGGCAAGAGTGAACATCGACATTCTAGGAATCAGTGAACTAAAATGGACTGGAATGGGTGAATTTAACTCAGATGACCATTATATCTACCACTGTGGGCAGGAATCCCTCAAAAGAAATGGAGTAGCCATCATGGTCAACAAAAGAGTCCTAAATGCAGTACTTGGATGCAATCTCGAAAACGACAGAATGATCTCTGTTCGTCTCCAAGGCAAACCACTCAATATCATGGTAATCCAAGTCTATACCCCAACCAGTAACACTGAAGAAGCTGAAGTTGAACAGTTCTATGAAGACCTACAAGACCTTTAAGAACTAACACCCAAAAAAGATGTTCTTTTCATTATAGGGGACTGGAATGCAGAGGTAGGAAGTCAAGAAACACCTGGAGTAACAGGCAAATTTGGCCTTGGAATACAGAATGAAGCAGGGCAAAGACTAATAGAGTTTTGCCAAGAAAATGCACTGATCATAGCAAACACCCTTTTCCAACAACACAAGAGAAGACTCTACACATGGACATCACCAGATGGTCAACACCAAAATCAGATTGATTGTATTCTCTTCAACAAAAGATGGAGAAGCTATATACAGTCAACAAAAACAAGACCAGGAGCTGACTGTGGCTCAGATCATGAACTCCTTATTACCAAATTCAGACTGAAATTGAAGAAAACAGGGAAAACCACTAGACCATTCAGGTATGACCTCAATCAAATCCCTTATGATTACACAGTGGAAGTGAGAAATAGATTTAAGGGACTAGATCTGATAGATAGAGTGCCTGATGAACTATGGAATGAGGTTCATGACATTGTACAGGAGACAGGGATCAAGACCATCCCCATGGAAAAGAAATGCAAAAAAGCAAAATGGCTATCTGGGTAGGCCTTACAAATAGCTGTGAAAAGAAGAGAAGTGAAAAGCAAAGGAGAAAAGGAAAGATATAAGCATCTGAATGCAAAGTTCCAAAGAATAGCAAGAAGAGATAAGAAAGCCTTCTTCAGCGATCAATGCAAAGAAATCGAGGAAAACAACAGAATGGGAAAGACTAAAGATCTCTTCAAGAAAATTAGAGACACCAAGGAAACATTTCATGCAAAGATGGGCACAATAAAGGACAGAAATGGTATGGACCTAACAGAAGCAGAAGATATTAAGAAGAGATGGCAAGAATACACAGAAAAACGATCTTCACGACCCAGAAAATCATGATGGTGTGATCACTCATCTAGAGCCAGACATCTTGGAATGTGAAGTCAAGTGGGCCTTAGAAAGCATCACTATGAACAAAGCTAGTGGAGGTGATGGAATTCCAGTTGAGCTACTTCAAATCCTGAAAGATGATGCTGTGAAAGTGCTGCACTCAATATACCAGCAAATTTGGAAAACTCAGCAGTGGCCACAGGACTGGAAAAGGTCAGTTTTCATTCCAATCTCAAAGAAAGACAATGCCAAAGAATGCTCAAACTACCACACAATTGCACTCATCTCACACGCTAGTAAAGTAATGCTCAAAATTCTCCAAGCCAGGCTTCAGCAATACGTGAACCGTGAACTCCCTGATGTTCAAGCTGGTTTTAGAAAAGGCAGAGGAACCAGAGATCAAATTGCCAACATCTGCTGGATCATGGAAAAAGCAAGAGAGTTCCAGAAAAACATCTAGTTCTGCTTTATTGACTATGCCAAAGCCTTTGACTGTATGGATCACAATAAACTGTGGAAAATTCTGAGAGATGGGAATACCGGACCACGTAACCTGCCTCTTGAGAAATCTGTATGCAGGCCAGGAAGCAACAGTTAGAACTGGACATGGAACAACAGACTGGTTCCAAATAGGAAAAGGAGTACATCAAGGCTGTATATTGTCACCCTGCTTATTTAACTTATATGCAGAGTACATCATGAGAAACGCTGGACTGGAAGAAGCACAAGCAGGAATGAAGACTGCCGGGAGAAATATCAATAACCTCAGATATGCAGATGACACCACCCTTATGGCAGAAAGTGAAGAGGAACTAAAAAGCCTCTTGATGAAAGTAAAAGAGGAGAGTGAAAAAGTTGGCTTAAAGCTCAACATTCAGAAAACGAAGATCATGGCATTCGGTCCCATTACTCCATGGGAAATAGATGGAGAAACAGTGGAAACAGTGTCAGACTTTATTTTGGGGGGCTCCAAAATCACTGCAGATGGTGATTGCAGCCATGAAATTAAGAGACGCTTACTCCTTGGAAGGAAAGTTATGACCAACCTAGACAGCATATTCAAAAGCAGAGACATTACTTTGCCAACTAAGGTCCATCTAGTCAAGGCTATGGTTTTTCCTGTGGTCATGTATGGATGTGAGAGTTGGACTATGAAGAAGGCTGAGCACCAAAGAATTGATGCTTTTGAACTACGGTGTTGGAGAAGACTCTTGAGAGTCCCTTGGACTGCAAGGAGATCCAACCTGTCCATTCTGAAGGAGATCAACCCTGGGATTTCTTTGGAAGGAATGATGCTAAAGCTGAAACTCCAGTACTTTGGCCACCTCATGGGAAGAGCTGACTCATTGGAAAAGACTTTGATGCTGGGAGAGATTGAGGGCAGGAGGAGAAGGGGACGACCGAGGATGAGATGGTTGGATGGCATCACAGACTCAATGGACGGGAGTCTGAGTGAACTCTGGGAGTTGGTGATGAACAAGGAGGCCTGGCGTGCTGCGATTCATGGTGTCCCAAAGAGTCGGACACAACTGAGCGACTGAACTGAACTGAAAAAAAGCCAGTCTACAAAGGCTACGTACTGTATGATTCCAACTATATGATATTCTAGAAAGGGCAAAATTAAGATTGCCAGGGGCTTACAGAGAGGGAGGGAGGAACAGCTGGGCAGTGAACCTCTTCCATACGAAACTACCATGGCTGACACATGTTTCTTATACATTTGTCAAAACCCATAAAATTAGCAGCACCAAGGATAAACCCTAATGTAAGCTATGGACTTTGGGTGATGATGACATGTCAATACCAGTTCACTAAAAGTAAAAATGCACCACTCTAGTGCCAGATATTGATGGTGGGGAGTCTGTGGGTATTTGGGGGAAAAGGGTATATGGCAACCCTCTGTACTTTCCACTCAATTTTTCTGTGAACCTAAAACTACTCTAAAAAATAAAATCTATAAAAAATAAAATAAACAAACCCAAGGGAAATCCAAATATTGCAATTATCAGATAAGAGCTTAGAAGTAACTCTGATTATTATGCTCAAGAAAACAGAAGATTGATAATTTCATCAAACAGAGAGTAATTGGGACAATCTCAGGATGCTGGTAGCATTTTGTTTCTTGATCTGGGCAATAATATTCATCAAGCTGTACCCTTTGATTTATGAATATAGATTATATTTCAATAAAATAATTTACTATTGAAAATAAGCAGTATTTATAATATTAAGTTTATATAATTATCATTCACTGCAGAACCAAAAAATGTGACTGAAATCAAAGGAAAATTACCTTCTGTCACTAAACCTATGCAATTTGAAAAAAATAAACTAAAAGAATCAAAAGGGTTGGCATTTTCTTATTCAATTATTTAACAAATAATTAGTGCTTACTGGATGCTATGCAGTTTTCTAAGTGCAAGAATAGAACAGTGACTATGATAGACAAAATTCTCTGCCCTCTTAGAGCTCACACTCTATTGGGGGTACAAAAAAAAAGAAACAAAATAGAAAACAAATAATAGATGTATAAGATATAATTAGATTTTAAGGAGTATTAAAAGATGCTAAGTATTATAAGAAAAAGCTATCTGTAAAATAATTCAAAATCATGCTGCATTTTAGCTGACTACATATTTGGGCCATGATTTCTGGTATAGCTTTTGGTTTTCCTGAAACTTCTGATTCTTATTTTTCCTGTAATGAAAAGAAGTATATATTTTTAAAAACCATATTCATAAGATATTGAGAGCAAATAATCATACTACTTACTGAATGTAATCCACTTTTCTTAAAAGCATGCTTCTTGGAGTTATTGACATCCAGTTCTAACTTGATCAGATTGATTTTTTTTTTTTGGCCTGCTGGACAACTGTCAAACTGGGATTTGTTTTAATAGTCTCTGCATATTGGCTCCGGTGTTTATCCCCGTCTTCAGTTACTTTCTTACTTTGCTAGACTGCATGCTGAGGGTTTTTTGTTTGTTTTAGTTTTGCCTTGTTTAGTTTGCCTTGTGTTTTTGTTTTGTTTCCGTGGGAGGTAAAGTTTTTTAATCTTTTTATCTCTGAAAAGTGTCCTTACACCTCACACTTGAATGATACTTTGTCAAGGTACTAGAAATCTAGGTTCAAGATTACTTTCCCTTAAAAGTTAAAAGGTATTACTTAATTCTTTCCTAGCAAACAGGGCTGCAAATGAGAATCATATGAAATCTGATCTTTTTTTTAATGGGTAATCTATTTGATCTGCCCTCATAGCTCAGTTGGTAAAAAATCCACCTGCAATGCAGGAGACCCCAGTTTGATCCTGGGTCAGGAAGATCTGCTGGAGAAGGAAAAGGCTACCCACTCTAGTATTCTTGGGCTTCCCTTGTGGCTCAGCTGGTAAACAGTCCTCCTGCAATGCGGGAGACCTGGGTTCGATCCCTGGGTTGGGAAGATCCCCTGGAGAAGGGAAAGGCGACCCACTCCAGTATTCTGGCCTGGAGAATTCAATGCTCTATATAGTCCATGGGATCACAAAGAGTAGGACATAACTGAGTGACTTTCACTTTCAATCTATTTTCCCCACCTAGATGCTTTTAGAATCATCTCTTTTCCTTATGTCCTGAAATCTGATGAACAAATTGTTAGATGTGATATATTTTATTCATTTGTTTGATAGCTAATAAAAGTGAAAGTCCCTCAGTCATGTCCAGTTCTTCGTGACCCCACAGAATATACAGTCCATGGAATTCTCCAGGCCAGAATACTGGAGTGGGTAGCCATTCTCTTCCCCAGGGGATTTTCCCAACCCAGGAATTGAACCAGGGTCTCCTGCATTGCAGGCAGATTCTTTACCAACTGAGCTATCAGGGAAACCCTGATAGCTAATAGGCTCTTTTAATTTAATCCTTTAAAAATAGGTTCTCTTCCTTGAACTTTGGGAATTTGATTAGCTCCTTTTCTTCATGTTTCTGGTATCTCTTTCTGGAGCTTTAATTGCATAGGATTATATCTCTTGGTTTGACCTTTTCTGTCTCTTCACTTTTCATTTGCATCTTACATCTTTTTTCTCTGTAAAGAGAGATTTTTTTCCCCCAGTGTTATTAATATCTTCCAGGACTTTTACTGAAATCCTTCAGTATTCACATTTTTTAATTCCAAGGATTCCTTCTTGTTCTTGAACTTCTCTCTTTCTTCCCAACTAAACATCACGGAAGTCCTGTTTTCTTCTCTAACTTATCTCTGTTTCCTCTAGGATTTGTTGGTTCTTCTCTTTAGTGTTTTACATTTTCTCCCTTTAATGTCTAGAGACAACCTAGTCTATATCACACTAAATAGAGGTCTTATTTATACTTATGAATGATTTTGACTAATATAGGTAGATAGTACAACTTTCCTCTGATATTGTATGTGTCTTTCCCAGTATGCCTCTCCTCTGAATGAAAAGACTGATTACAAGCTGTGACTATATGGGAAGGCTGGCAATTAACTGACTATGTTAGGGACACGGGTGGAAGCATGAAAACAGGCTGGTTTCCAATCCCCACCAAATTAAGAAAGAGCTGAGGTACCAAGAGCTGTACAAGGAGCCTTTTCCCGTCCCAGATATAACATTCATGCTTCCTTAAAGAGCAAGCCTGTATGGACCAGACACTGCTGCTTATCACTCCAGTGGAGAAGATTAGCTTTTCTTTTAAAAGTTAAAAAAAATTAATATCTAAATCTGGTCGATAAGTGAGATGATGAAACTTTCCCAGTAAAAAATGATGTGTGATTTCCAAGCAATCAACAGACTGTGACAGGAAAAGGTGGTGCCACAGACTCTGGGTAATGGGAGTGATGCTGGATCAAGGGTGCAACCTCCTTCTGAAGGCTTCAAATGGGCGGCGCTCATCCAACGGATCAGGTGGAATCAGATTCACCCCTCACGTGCGCACCTTACTTGAGGGGTACCGGCCACCTAGTGAGAAATTGACGGAGCTACAAATAATGAAAGGTGGTGGGACGTGGGGAGCATGGGTGAGACTCTGACTTGTCAAGAGAAGAGCCGAACAGAGAAATGAACATTTACTGACTTTGGAGTAAGAGACAAACTTTGAAAGGATAGAATATTTACAGTGTGCGGGCTACCATGATATATCACGTAATACTTACAACAGCCTCACAGAGGGGGCACAGTGACTGCCACCCTCTTGCATTTGAAAAGAAAAAAGCACATCATAGAAACAAAGAATTCAGCCTATAGAGCCAACAGTGAGAATCAAATCCAGGTTCCTCTACTTCAGAGCCAGGGACCCAGAACAAGTTACCTATCATCTCTTCACCTCACCGTTCTCACTCATAAGATGAGGACAATTATAGCATACACCTTGTGGGATTGTTATGAAGATACCTTAATTAGTATCCATAAAAGAGTACCTTTAAACAGTGCCTGCAACACGGTCATTGTTGTTATTTAGTTGCTAAGTCGTGTCTGACCCTTTTGTGACCCCATGGACTGTAGCCAGCCAGGCTCCTCTGTCCATGGGATTTCCCAGGCAAGAATACTGGAATGGGTTGCTATTTCCTCCTCCAAGGGATCTTCCTAACCCAGGGATCAAAGCCACATCTTCTGCATTAGCAGGTAGATTCTTTACCACTAAGCCACCAAGGAAGCCCCACAACATAGTCACTGGTCAATAACAACTGCAGTTTCTATTATTATCGAGGGGCTAAGTAATCTGCTAGCTGCCAAGCCAAGACATTAACCCCAGATATCTCAGACCCCTTGATCCACATTCTTACCCATCACTCTGTGTGGCCCCTCTCCCATGGTATAGCAAATGCCTACATGGCAAGATACCAGGATACCCAGACATGCTCCTACTCAAACATTTCACTAGTGACCCATTGACTGGGCATTCAACAGAATCACAGGGCATTCTACAGGTAGCTGAAGGCTGTTTTCTGTTAAAATATAAACCCATTCCCTCATTCTCTGGCTCTCCTCAAACTTCAGTGCATCAGTCAGTCATGCTTGAGTATGAATGCTTCTCTCATGTCATTGCTGTTTAGTTGCTAAGTCGTGTCTGACTCTTTTGTGACTGCATAGATCACAGCCTATCAGGCTCCTCTGCCCACGGGATTTTCCAGGCAAGAATACTGGAGTGGGTTACCATTTCCTCCTCCATCTTTCATGAAAGCCTTTCTTAACTGGGAGGGTAGGGCGGGCAGTTTAATAAGTATCTAAGCACCCCAACAATAAAAGGGACATGCTGAAGGAGCAAAATCACAGAGATCAAAGATTAGAAGCTTCAGAGGCCAACTTTCACCAGTCACATAGGATAGAATTTGTCAGTTTCATATTTTCTCTCCATTGTTGTCCTGAATGGTAGGGATTACTATCATCCCCACTTGATACAGCAAGGAAACTGAGGCTCAGAGACACTATGTGACTTCTCTGAGGTGAGCCAACTGATAAAGGATCCCAACCCCACCCACGGGGAACTAGAGTCCAAGTGTTTCCAGCACACACCTTGACTCTGTCCATGGTCCTGCCTCACCCCTCTCCAGACACTGCATGGTTTGGCTGTGATTTATTTCTGCCCACAGTCACTCAGATGGAGTCAGGCAGGGCCAATCAGCCTTGATGACCCACATTTCTGTCCATTCACTGAAAGCTCCTGCAGCAGGCCCAGATTTATCAAAACAGAGGAAAGAAGAGGAAAGGTCATTGTTCTCCACCATTTGCAAGAATATCTGAGTTTAAAATGGAAGATTTGTCATTTGCATGGTGAAGGGAGGCGGGAGAGAGGAAGCATTGTTAGGTGTTGGTAATGTAAAAACATAAGTATGCTGTTATTTATGTAATTAGTTATTGCTTTCATTATGGGTGCAGTCTTAATGGTTATAGTATTTATGTATAATTACCTTAATATTCACTGAAATTTCCAAGTAGCTCCCTAATTAACTGTCTCAAATATATAATTACATTGCATCTTTACGCAAGACTTGCCTAATTAATGTAGTTACACCACTTCTTTTGTGAATGTGCATTATTAATGCTCTTTGCATCATTCTTCTGACTTCTTGTAATTCACGCTTTACAAAAATTAAGACCCCGAATTAGAAACCTTCACAAGCAGCCCAATCTAGCAGCAAAGCAGAGGCTCAGAGCTACTGGAAAAAACAAGGACTTGCTAAGCCTCATTATGAGTTTCTTGTTATACAACCTTCCTGCTTGGAGGTGAGAGGAGTCCAGGGTAGCAGGGCTCATTAGAACAGGCAGCCTCCGAGTGAGGCCCCACAGTCTCAACTTTCCTCATCCACTTCAGGCTACTGTCCTTGGGTTAACCTGCCCTCAACAGGGAAGGCTACCAGTTGTCCTGGGACTTCTGCATGACAGGGGTGCTGAGCACTAATTCTATATCCCTTTGAGCTCACACGTCTGATGCAACCTCACTGGGTCTTGATTTTCTAATCTGTAAAATAGGTGCAGTGACAACCTGTCTCCTTAGAAAATTTTGCAAGAATTATATGAGGTGATGGACATGAAAAAACTCAAGGATATCATGAATGTAGTGTATGACTGCAAAGGATTGCTTCTAAAACCACTTTGCCTTGCCACCAAGGTGTTCTCACAGAATGTATCGGTTACACAGTCCTGCATAACAAACTACCCCAAATCCAGCGGCTTAAAACCACAGGCAAGTTATTCAGTTCATGATTGTGTAGCTGGGCTGTTTGGTTCAGTCTCCACAGCATGATCTTTCTGGTCTGAACCTGGCTCAGTTGTTCTTGGACAGGCTCATGCCTGTGACTGGGGCCACAGCAGGCGTGGCCAAGACCTCTCTCCTTGTGATCTCTTGCCTTCTTCCCAGCTCACCTTCTCCTGTTCAGTGTTGGAAGCATTTCCAGCCCATGATCAAAATCTACAAGGCTTCCTTCCCAGAACTTGCACAATGTATTTGCCCACATTCTGTTCAACAGAACATCTTACAGGACCAGCCCAGAGTCAAGGACTAAGGAAAGAGACCCCGCAGCCTGATGGGAGGAACTTGTGCCACTCTTTGCAATCTATCACACCTGGCTTACCTTCAACCTGTTCTTTCCAAGAGGAAAATAACCTGTCAATTGATCAATAACCAAGGGTTTGTTGAGCACCTGCTGTGGACTTTGCATCGTGGGAGATTCCGCAGGGGATCCAGAAGAAGTTAAGACAGCAATATGATCAGACCACTCAGAATGGCTGTTGTCTTGCTCTCTGGTCCCCTGCTCGACCAATGCCTGCTTCACCTGTAGCCTACTCACATGACAGGCCTTCTTACATCCTTGCCCCAGGCCGCAGCTAGTGATTACTCTAACTTTAAATCAGAACTCTCCTCTATGTTCATCAAAGGGCTAGTGAGAGGCACGCCCTTGTGCTGGTTTCCTTAGTAACTGATGAGCCAATCTGACGTCGGTTTTGACCCTATAACTGATAACCTCTGCCTGGCCCTGGGAGCAAAGACTGCTGCCATGTCCCACCAGCTGTCCACCATACACAGTGGGGTGTCGCTCCAGGACCTTGCTTCAGATGTTAGCTCCCCCATCCATTAAACCATCACTGTCCCTGTTGCTGACTCCTGATCTTTCTTCAGGTTTGAACCTTGGCTGGTCCAGGCCTGGTAGACCTGCAGGGTGCAGACCAACACAGCTCCTTTCCAAGCTGCCGAGATGCAGTCGAAGAGGCAAAGTGAACAAACATGAATGAAAGGGAAACAAAGTATATGGGAAATTATGAGGTGCAGGCTACAGCAAAAGCACAATAAAAACACCCAGAAAGGAGAGGTCAATAGGCTAATGAGAGAAGACTTCATGGAGCATCTTAGGCCAGGCCAAAGCAAGGAGGTGAGGAGGGATTTCATATGGGAAGCCATGAGACAGTCAGATGCAGAGGAGAGTGAGGTTCCGCTGGAAGGAACTTTGGAAGCATCTGGACTTTGACAGTCCATGGCAAAGCAGTTCAGTTCAGTTCTGTCACTCAGTCATGCCTGACTCTTTGCAACTCCACAGACTGCAGCACGCCAGGCTTCCCTGTCCATTGCCAGCTCCCAGAGCTTG
Organism: Capricornis sumatraensis; assembly: GCF_032405125.1. Taxonomy (NCBI): domain Eukaryota; kingdom Metazoa; phylum Chordata; class Mammalia; order Artiodactyla; family Bovidae; genus Capricornis; species Capricornis sumatraensis. The sequence continues at coordinate 77,515,542 of NC_091082.1, forward strand.
CTCAAGCTCATGTCCATCGAGTCAGTGATGCCATCCAACCATCTCAGCCTCTGTCTTCCCCTTCTCCTCCTGCCTTCAACCTTTCCCAGCATCAGGGTCTTTTCCAATGGGTCAGGTCTTCGCATTAAGTGGCCAAAGTATTAGAGTATGAGGAAGCAAGATTGGGTTTAAACAGAGTAAGCCCAAGATCCATGAATAATTATTTCTTTAACATTAAGCGAACGGTTCCCAAGAATCTAGGAACTCAGCTCTTTCCAGGGATAACCACATTGTTCACTCCCCTTAATTCAGGTCACCTTCCCAGGGAAGGCTTCCCAACGATCCTGCACACACATTCTCACACACACACACACAGACACACACACCATTTAAACACATGCACAGGGCTTCACCCCTCACTAACCCCTTACTCTGCTCTTTTGCCTTCAGAAAAATGTCACTGCCTTACATTGTAATTACATATTTCTGCAATTCTTTGCTTTTTGTCTGTCTGGTTTACCTTCCCCCACAGGACTGTAAGCTGCATGAGGGCAAGAACTTCATCCATTTTGTGTGGAGTTCTATCATCTCCACCCATCTGAATACACCTGACACATAGCAGACTCTTAACAAATATCTGTGGAATGAATATACACTATATGCCAGGAACCAATCAGCTGTATCCAGTCTTCACCAAGAACAGCATCAAAATAAAAAACCATAGTGATCACGAGATGCTGAAAGAAATGGCGTGGGGGTTCAGGATCACTCCCTAAGAGCAGCACCGGGAAGGCAAATCAGCCAGCTTGCATTCCACTCCGCTTCCTGCCCCTGCCACCTGTGTCCTCCAGAAGCTGATGGGGTAGTGAGCACACAGCATGTAATCAGTGCTGGTGCTGTGTGGAGACGCAGAGCTGGGTGCGTAGAATTATCAACAGAAATCTAAATGGTGATAGAGCATCTCCATTTTTACAGAGGAGATATCCAAGTCTCAAAGAGACAAAAGGACTTCTCCAAAGCCGTGCAGCATTAATGATGAAGGTGAGATTCAAACCCAAGTCTTTGGGCTTCAGATCAGAGCTTAGTCCACTAATGCACTTGTGGCTTTTGTCCATGGGCCAGCTGCAAGGGAACTCTGAGCCCCACCCAATATTAAGCCAGGAAGAATGAGGAGGGCAGGAATTACACGGGAAGGGGAGGTAGGGTTTACCCCTGTCTTTGTAAAGACACCATTCACAGCATAGTCTGTGGAAACCCATGGTGTCCCCCGGAGGTGTGCAACCCAGGAAAAGGCAGTAAGTATCTGAAAAACTCAATAAGCAGGGTGACAGCTAGAACAAGAGATCCGCGTTTGGAGTTGATAACTTTCGGCTCTGTCACTCACTTGCCTTGTGTTTCCTCTTCAGCCTCAGGTTCCTCATCCATGAAACAGGAATCACATCTACCTTAATTGTCGAAAAATTTTTGAGAGGATAAAATGAAGGGACATAAAAGTATTTTGTAAATATGCAAAGCGTCAAAAAATCTTAGGCATTGTCATTCCCTCCATATCAAATGATGACTCAGTGACCCTCCTGAATTGGACACACTCCATCATTAAGATCTTTCTTGGACTTCCCTAGAGGTACAGTGGACAAGAATCCACCTGCTAATGCAGGGGACATGGGTTCGATACCTGGTCTGGGAAGATTCCACTTGTGGAGCAACTAAGCCCATGAGCCACAACTACTGAGCCCACGTGTTGCAACTACTGAGCCCGCATGCCCCAGAGCCCATGCTCCACAGCAAGAGAAATCACCACAATGGGAAGCCCGGGCATGCAATGAAGAGTGGCCCGGCTTGCAGCTAGAGAAAGCCTGCAGGCTGCAACAAAGATCCAGTGCAACCAAAAATCACATTAGTTAATTTTTTAAAAAAGAGCTTTTTCTAACAACAAATACGCATCACATAGCCTCTCTGTGCCCAGCTGTCTCCTACCTGATGTCGGGGGACTTAAGGAGAAGCACTTGGCACAATACTGGAATCCTAGCTCGTACTTTCTGACTCATAAACTTGATTTTGGCCTTACAATACTTGCTATACATGGAGAATTGGAGCTAGATTTGTCATTTTCAAGCTCAAGTTTAAGAGGTTCTGAAAATATTGTATTGCATTTCATTATTAAAAGTGGCCTTTATATGGAAAACACACACTCAAATGTATCACATATCGAAAATTAGCACATACCTTCAATGCTTTAACTCAAGATCTTGTTGATTTTAGAACATGAGAATGTTATAACTTTGAACTTAAGAGATTTATTTAAATAATTTATTGTTGTCATGTCTTACATTTGGCGGTCCCACAAAAACTTTTTTCTGGAAAAGGAAATATACTGATAAAAAGAAGTTTGAGAATCACTGATCTCAATGGCCTTCAGTTCAGTTCAGTCGCTCAGTTGTGTCCAACTCTTTGTGACCCCCATGAATCGCAGCACGCCAGGCCTCCCTGTCCATCACCATCTCCCGGAGTTCACTCAGACTTACGTCCATCGAGTCAGTAATGCCATCCAGCCATCTCATCCTCGGTCGTCCCCTTCTCCTCCTGCCCCCAATTCCTCCCAGCATCAGAGTCTTTTCCAATGAGTCAACTCTTCGCGTGAGGTGGCCAAAGTACTGGAGTTTCAGCTTTAGCATCATTCCTTCCAAAGAAATCCCAGGGTTGATCTCCTTCAGAATGGACTTGTTGGATCTCCTTGCAGTCCAAGGGACTCTCAAGAGTCTTCTCCAACACCACAGTTCAAAAGCATCAATTCTTCTGTGCTCAGCTTTCTTCACAGTCCAACTCTCACATCCATACATGACCACTGGAAAAACCATAGCCTTGACTAGACGGACCTTTGTTGGCAAAGTAATGTCTCTGCTTTTGAATATGCTATCTAGGTTGGTCATCACTTTTCTTCCAAGGAGTAGGCGTCTTTTAATTCAATGGCCTTACACATGCTGAAATAGCTCTCTGATTCTGTGGGTGTATATAGAACCGAATTCCTGCCTTTAAAGAGAATGCAATCTTCTTGAGAAGATAAAAAGCAAAGTATGACAAAACACAAGGTGAAGCCGTTGTGCAGGCTGCCTCTTTCCTACCCTTCTCCCACAGTGCTGTCTGAACACACGCTTGCCCAGAATAAAACCGACATTTCTTAAGTCTGCTTTGCATCTTGGTGTGGTCATAGGACCAAGTCCTAGAAAAGGGTGAAAATTGTATGCTTGTGTATAACACAAAATTCTCAGCAAAGGTACTTAAAAAGAAGCCTGTCTTTCTTCTGATCTTTTCTTCTGCTGGCTAGAATATAGACTTCACGTTTGGAGCTATAGCAGCGATTTTGGATCATGAGCCAGAAGTCACATGTGGAGGAAGGCAGAACAATAAAACAGAAGGAACCTGGCCCCTGACCGTGATGGACCACCCACCTGGACTTTCACATGGGTGAGAAATACACACCCATCTGATTCCAACCTCTGTTATTTAGGGGATTTCTGCCACTCACAGCCAAAACGAATCCTAATACAACCACCTATCCTTATGTACTTAACTTCCCCTAAGGAGCAATAAGCTCTCTGCCATACCATCCTCTTGAGACCATGAAATGTGATCCGTATTTGTGCTTTTTTATAGAAGCCATCATTAGTTCCTGCGAGTAAAAGTGACTGTGAGCGCTGGTTCTTCACTCTGTTCTTCTCTGAGCCTCAGTTCCTGCATGTGCAAAATGGGACTATAGTTCCTAACACTGTTGTCGCAGGGAGGGGTATGGTGGGGAAGTCCTTTGAGCCAAGACTCAACTTCACAAAGGGTTTCAGGCGTAGCTTTTCCATATCATCTCCAGGTGAGACACCACTTCGGTCGCAGCAATACACAATAGGATTGGCAGAAGACAGCCATCGAATACCTTTGGAAAAGCATCCTGTCACCATCTGTGTGTGTGTGTGTGTGTGTGTGTGTACCCTGTATATATATTTTGACCAGGAGCAAATTTATTGTAGAGTTAATGACCATAAGTTTCTAGGCCCCACTCTCACACAGATCACTCTCGAAGGCCACAGGAGAGTCCCTTGCAATGTATTCGCATCCTCATATGTTTTTATCAGTTTTGCAAAAGTAGCATATTTTAGCCAGAGCGTTGAGAGTTCTCCTCCCTCATTCCAGCCACTCCTGTTCTAACTTCCCCTCTGGTGGTAAAGGAATGAGTGCAGGCATCTCTAGGATTCAGTGCAGGGAAAGCTGAGGTGGCGATATTTAGGTTTGGGTTTTTTGGGATAAGTCTGTGTGGTTTGCAATCCCTTGTATATTTACTGCTAGTGGTCCTAGTGCAGGAATGCCTCCCAGGATACTCCTACTAGCATCAATTCACAGAGTATTTTAGAACAGTATATAAGAAAAACTTAATGGAGGTGTTTCCCAATTTGGTGACATTTGAAGCCATCTGTGTGACCTCAGGCAAGTTAATCAACCTCTCTCTGTCGGCATCTACCTCATGGGGTGGTTGTACAGATTAAAGGCATTAATTCATATGAAGCACTTTAAATAGGGGCCTGACCTCAGTAAATGCTATTTTTATTATGGTCCTAAAAATTGAAGGAGTCTTCAGTCTGCTTCCTCTTTGGAGCCTAAGAGGTCCCAAGCCTGATATTGAAGTTTTCCAGTGTGTCACCATTAAAAGGCCAGTCCTTCGCAGACATAGGGAACATGTGGACACAGCGGGGGAAGGAGAAGGCGGGATGAATTGAGAGAGTAGTACTGAGACATACATATTACCATATGTAAATTAGATAGCTAGTGGGAAGTTGCTGTATGATGCAGGGAGCTCAACCCGGAGTTCTGTGACAACCTAGGGGGTGGGCGATGGGGTAGAGCCTGGAGGGAGGTTCAAGAGGGAGGGGACATATGTATACTTATGGCTGATTTTGCATCGTTGTATGGCAGAAGCCAACACAATATCGTAAAGAAATTATCCTCCAATTAAAAATCTAAAAATTAGGTAACAGAAAACAAACAAAAAAACCCAGTCCTTGCTGCCAAAATGAAACATGAAACATCACAGAAATATCAAAAAAGAGTTCAGGAACATTCCTACAGCTTTACCTTTCATGAAGTTGCAGAAAATCAAGCACCCCAAACAAATAAACACACACCCCCAAATCTCACCCCAAGCATCTCACAAGACAATTCAACACAGCTGTTCAACACAGATCAGTTTAAGTCCCCTGTGAATATGGAGATAACAGGCGTGGATATTTTTGCTGAACATGAGACATGAGGGTAAGCAAGTCTTATACCCTTTACACAGATGACACATTAGGCTTTTCCCTTAATTTATAACATCCACTCTACTTAATTCAGTGTTTCAATATTAGAAAATATAGCTCTCCATGTAATGAAAGAAATACCAGGAACTATGATCACAAATACAATAAGAGATGTGCAGAACCCATTGGTAGACCCCTCTCCCAAGTCTCTTGTACAGCCTCACGGGTCTACACACGTTCATAGGGAGAAATGCTGTAACGGCTATTTCTCTTTAAATAACTACAGGTCTAAGAGTAGGCCTACATTCCACCTCTGACTGTGGAATGGAAAGAAAAAAACGAAGTTTTGGAGGTAGATTCACTAAGACTTTCCCACTGATTGGTTGTGGGTGATGGCTTTAAGATTAGGAAGAAATCCAGTTAGAACTCTTAGGCCCTGACTTCCAGCCCCTGCACTTTCAGCTCTGCCTCTTGTCCGCTTGGAGCCCTGAGCTCCTTTCCAACCAAGAAAGGTAATAATGCCTCTTCTACCTAATCGATGGAGTGGTGCAAAATCCAGTGTCTTTTTTGTCACTTGTTACTTGTTTTTGTCGCTTCCCTCGTGGCTCAGTAAAGAATCTGCCTGCAATGCTGGAGACCCAGGTTCATTCCCTGGGTCAGGCAGATCCCCTGGAGGAAGGAATGGCAACCCAGTCCAGTATTCTTGCCTGGCGAGTTCCATGGACAGAGGAGCCTGGTAGGCTATAGTCCATGGGGTTGCAAAGAGTCGGACATGACTGAGTGACTAACACATTATGTCAGGTATGACACCGGATCCATTCCACAGTGGCATGAAAGCACGGTGTCTAAGGAGCACGTGGTCCTGCCACCCCATCTGAGGTCAGCCCTCTGGACAGGAGCGTGGCCTGGTCAGGACAGAGAGAAGACACCCCCTCTACGTGGAGAGGAACTCGCAGCTCCGCTGGGCCGCCCACAGACACCTGCAGAGGAGCCGACTAAATGGCGTCTAAGGAAACAGTTTACCTGCCTCCAGGATCTGGCCCACACAGAATCAACTAATGAGGCTCTTCCTATAGGCCTTTCTCAGGCCAAATTCCCAGGGACGGCTGGCCGTCCTGGTGCCAGAGATCTATTAGAGTCCCCATCGGAGCAGCATATGTCTTCTGTGGTATTTCTTCTATTTTGCATAGACAGGCAAGTGTGGTCTCCACTGCCATCTGACTGGAGTGCTGAATTGATGGGTCTTTTTTTTTTCCTATTTAAAAAGGACCATGTATTGATTGTGAAAACAGATAAACATCTTTTACTATTGTGGAAAAGCCACCACAAAAAAAGGACCATGAACTATCACACTTAAGAAGATATCTCCAGAAAGGTCCAGTGCTTAATAAATTTAATTTAGCCAGTGTCCAATGGGCTTGCCTGGTGGCTCAGGGGTTAAAGCGTCTGCCTGCAACACGGGAGACCTGGGTTCAATCCCTGGGTCGGAAAGACCCCTGGAGAAGGAAATGGCAACCCACTCCAGTATTCTGGCCTAGGAAACCCCATGGACCCAGGAGTCTGGTGGTCTATAGTCCACGGAGTTGCAAAGAGTCGGACACGACTGAGCGACTTCACTTCACGTCACTTCTAATGTTCAGTGAGAGCCAACTATGTGTGAGGTGCTGTGGGCTGCTCCATGAATGTGGCATATTATGAAAGCATTGTGGACATTGTAACTGAATTTGCTACATTTCAGTTGATTGACTCTGCCATGACAACAACACCTAAGTGGTGCATTTGAAACACTGGAATGGTCTATTATGCAACCTGGGATACATGTATGGAAAAAAATTATTTCCAATATAGGATTTTTCCACTCTTTTTTTTTTTTTTTTTTTTTTAGATCTTGTGATGCCCTGATAGCTACCAAAATAACCAGTGCCTGCAACATCTGGGAGACCAAACAGACACAGGAAAAATACGGCAGAGGGGGAAGATCCATAAAAACAGGAAACATGGAAAGGAGAGTCAAAGATGTCAAAACAAAGGCAGGCTGAGCGGGCAGCGAGGGAGGAGGCCAGGAGAGAGGCTGGGAGTTCATCAGCTGACGCGAGTTCCTCGGGAGTCTGCAGAGAATTGCAGGGTGACGTCGGCCCTGCCACACAAGAGGACCACAGCCTTTCACCTCTGTTTTATACAAAAGACATGGCCTCCTTCAAAGCCAAATAATAGCAGCGCCACCAACCTCCCTGCCCAGGGACACAACCACGCTTATCCTAGCCTCCCACCCCACAGAGGTTAACAGAGGTGGGGCGGCAGCAATGCCCTGGGGCCCCGAGGGCAGGGGGGCAGAAGCCTTGTTCCAGCATTGCCAGCCTCATCACACAGGCCCTCCACCTGCCCTCACTTGTCTCCTTCACCCCCCTATTTCTGCACGGGCACTGGGCCTGGCCCATAATAGATATTAATAGTTGCTCAATTAATACTTGACCAGAAGGTACTGGAAGTGGCTTTGACCACACCACCCAACACGCTTACCACATCACTCCCATCTCCTGGTCTGTGTTGTGAGTTCCAACTAGAGCCAATTCCTCCCACAGCTGAGAGGAGCAGTCCCCTCTTGCCCAGAGTGGGCATTCAAGGGACAAGTCCAACTTTACGAGCTGGATGTGAAGTGAAAGTCAGTCAGTCGTGTCTGACTATTTGTGACCCACCCTGGACAGTGTAGTCCATGAATTCTCCAGGCCAGAATACTGGAGTGGGTAGCCGTTCCCTTCTCCAGGGGATCTTCCCAACCCAGGGATTGAACCCAGGTCTCCCACATTGCAGGTGGATTCTTTACCAGCTGAACCACAAGGGAAGCCCAAGAATACTGGAAAGGGTATCCTTTCCCTTCTCCAGAGGATCTTCCCAACCCAGGAATCGAACCAGGGTCTCCTGCATTGCAGGCGGATTCTTTACCAGCTGAGCTACCAGGGAGACAAAGAATTCATCAAGCCCAACCTTCTGCTCAGCCCTGAATCCTCAGTCCATCATTAAAACAGACACACGAGTTCATAAGTCTTCCGTATCAGGATATCAGTACCCAGCGAGGGACACCTGTCCACTTCCTACTATGAACAACACAATGGCTAAACGTTCATTTCTCTTTATTTTTTCTCCAAATGACAAAAAAAAAAAAAAAATACCCATCACCACCTCCTTCTCTCTTTCTTCTTCCATGTGCCAAGAAAAAAAAAAATGTCGCTTTCTGATTCTACTTTTCCAGTAGTTTTCTTTGTGAACTCTTAGGAGAGAGCTAATCTCCTCTTGCTTTAGCAACTAGCTCTCCTCAAAGTAGCTGCTGATACCTGGAAAAGTTCTTCTCCCCGGAGAAAAGGAAACCATTGCAACCCAAGAGCAGGATACTTACACCACGGAGCGCTCACTGTTCACCCTCTCAAGATAAAGCAAGACAGGGCAGAGAGAAAAAGATAATACACTGTTGCCTCACCTCTTGGCAATTTCTTTCTCTACTCTCCAAACTGGTCACCACCCTGTATGAGTGAAATGAGAAGCTGGTTCTATGATCTCCCAGTAGTCATGCCACCTGGGTCTTACCATGAAGTTCCCTACCCCTGAGACCATGGAGGGTGAAGCCATCAGTCATCAGGGTCAACGAGCCTTTAATGACCCCAACTGCACACAGACCAGGTCCGGGAGCTGCTCTCTGGGAACTCCCGGCCCTTGTCACACTGCCCTGTAGGTTCACTGCTACGTGTCTCTCCTCTCTTGTGGTTTAGTAGAGAGAGTTGCCACTTCCTTCTCTCTTGCCTCCTGGACTTCTCTCTTGCCTATTGGACTCCAACAGAAAGGTGATTTAATAATCTGGTTGCCACTGTCCAGCTATAAATATTTATTAATCTGAGACATGAAGAGAGAGGCCAGCTGGGTGAGGCATTCCCAGAGAGAGGGTCAGTGAACTAACTTGGTGTTTAGGAGAAATGAGGCATTTTGAGACTAAATTCCCAAATCAAGAGCAGACACACTGAGGGGTAGGGGGTGGGGTGTTAGGTGTCTCCTATATCCCATGGGAATCTTTTTCTTTGGCCTGTTTAAAGTTAAAGCAGTGGCTGAAGGAGCCAGGCTGGACACAATGCCCAGTGTGAATGGGTTTCCATCTCTCCGGTGTCCCCATGGGAGGCCCTCAGACAGGCTGGTGGAGAGGTCCGTGCCGGGAGCTTTTCCACACAAAGCGACCTCCCTCTTGAACCCTTCTCACTTCAGGTCCCTTTGAGAGGGTGCCAAGGTTTCACTCACTGGCACGGAGACCAGCTTCTTCCCTCAGACACGGTGTGTGAAAGGGAGGCAGGAGGAGCTTTTGTCGCCTGCGTGACGGGAGGGGCCAGGGGTCCAACGGTGAGACCCCAATAGAGGAAGGACTTCAGACAGCTGTCTGCCAAGGCACAGAAGAATGTCTCTCTCACTTTCAGAGAAAGAAAACAAACAAACAAACAAAAAGATCTAAGGAAAGGGGAAAGAAAGGTAACCATGGAGCTTTTTCCAAGGAGCCTAAGACAGCTATCTCCGCCAGCCGGAGAGTGGGAAAATTCAGCTTTGTTCTGATGAAGGGATATGAGGCTTATTTGGACAAGAGAGAAAAAAAAAAAAAAAACCATCCACTGAATAATCAGATGCCTCTGGACTGGCTACAGAAGGCTGTATCTGGTGGTGTCCATTCTGCCTGCTGGCTTCCTACAGAGATGAGAGCTTCCCCCCAAGAAGACTGCCATTCTCCCAGAGTGGAGTTCTTGGCACGGAGTTGGGCCCTTGCGATAAGGGATTAAAAGGTCTAGGGCTCGCTCTGGCCTTCTCCCTGCCAACCCCACATAAAATTAAAATGCTTCCTCAGGACGCACCTCCCACTCCACTCACCACTCCCACTGAATCTGTGACTCCATGGGTTCCCTGAAGATGGAGACAAGATCAAGGTTATTGAGAGATGCCTCACTGAGGTTCCTGGGAAGGAATCATTCCACCTGTAAGACAGAAAAAGGAAAACAAGTCCCAACATGAATTTCACCTCCATACCTATCAGTCCTGGAAAGTTCCAGAAAAAGAACTTGCTTCACTTTTATTTTGTTTGTAATGGTACTGTAAAATGGGGGGGGGGGGGGAAGGTGAGGAGGACTTCTCTTTCACATAGGTCCAACTAACACCTAGCCAGCCCTGATAACGGGCTCAGGATTCGGAGAGGGAACTCTTAGTGATTGGAATCTTAGTCTGTGTAATACGAATTTTTAAAGGGTGTGATCAAATCAGAGGAGGAAATGCCTTCTCTCGTGACTCTCTTAGCTTATTCAGCTCCCGGAAAAAAATGCTGTTAGCCTGTGTCCACACACTAGCAGAGATTAACCAACTTAGAGTTTCACCCAGCCTTTCAGCCCTGTGGGTCTATTCGCAGTCACTAAACTTGCATTGTCAAGACCAGAGGGGATTCCTCCCTCCTTGTCTCGGATCTTTCCCTTCTCATGTCTCCTTCTCTCCCCTCCCCGACTCCATCCTCACTGCCTCTCAGTGGTCCTCCCACCCCCAGAGGTCCAAGCAGAACTGCAGAGATGGCTAACCCCCAGCTCACATTGAGTGGACACAACACAGACCACGAATTCAGGAAAAGAAATGTCTTTGCTTTCCAAGAAGTCACTACTTTGCTTACCCATCAAATGAGCACCAGGCTTAAAAAAAGGGGATTTGGCAAAATGCCTTTTATAACTAAAGGAGCTCAGTGGTCCACATTTTTGTCTCCAGCAAATTCTATGATGGTGTCACAGTTCCAGAAAATAGTGTGAGTAAGCTCTGGCGGCTCAGGTGATAAAGAAGCTGCCTGCAATGCAAGAGGCCTAGGTTCGATCCTTGGGTTGGGAAGATCCCTTGGAGAAGGGAATGGATACCCACTCCACTATTCTTCCCTGGGGAATTCCATGGACAGAGGAGACTGGAAGTCTACAGTCCATGAAGTTGCAAAGATGCAGACGTGACTGAGTGACTAACTTTCACTTTTCAACCTCTTAGAGTTGATGGTTAGTATGATCCAAACTCTAGGCCGCATACGTTTGCAGAAACATTTGTTTACAGAACAAGTATGTCTCAAACACCCTCTGAAGGTGTGGACATAAACAAATAATATTGACCTCAGAAAACCCACTGTCTAGTAGAGACAACAGATAATAGACACGCAAGTAAAGTTCAATAAATAAGTAAACAACTTTAATACCAATAAATTTCAGAGAGTAGTAAAACTATTTGGCCTCCCTCATAGCTCAGTCAGTAACGAATCTGCCTGCAATTCACGTTCAATCCTTGGGTCAGGAATATCCCCTGGAGAAGGAAATGGCAACCCACTCCAATATTCTTGCTTGAGAAATCCCATGGACAGAGGAATCTGGCAGGCTACAGTCCATGGGGTTGCAAGAGTCAGACACGACTTAGCGACTAAACTATCACAGTAAAACTATCAGTTTAAAGCAAGTTCAAACATGGTAATATAGAGATGTGGGTGGAAGGGTGACTGCTAACTGACTTTGGAGGACAGAACCAGTGTCTGACGACAAGGGATTGGTGCCGAAACCTACATGAGGAGATGACCCAGGCTTGGAAAGATTAGAAGGAGGGATTGTCAAGCAGAGGGAAGCAGCAAGAGCAAAGGCAGACTGGAAAAGAAGTGTCAGAACCAACCTGGGTCAGTCAGTCTCGCCAGTTACTTTTTCAGCAATACCAGAAAAGTCCCCTCACTTTCTGAATGCTTTTTCCTCCCAATAGAAATCAATTATAATTATTTTTCCCCCCAATTTCTGAGCTGCCAGGGCCTCTTAGCTTGTATCAGCCCCTTCCTCCAACACCCTCCTTGCCACGGACACACATGTACACTCAGAGATACACAACTACTAGCAATGCAGGAGGGGCCCAGAGAAAAAGAAGTTCCTTCTTCAAAACCAGAAGACCACCCACAAGTCGTTCACATGACCAGGAACCTGAGCGGAATTCCTGAGAAGAGGCCTCCAGGGCTGGAGGCACAGGCCAGGGTGTCAGAGGGAAGCAAGGAAGCATTGGTGAGACTTTTCACAGGGTTTTATTTCAGCTCCCTTGGTTTCTATCAACAACACTGATTAATAGTGCTGTGTGTTTGTTTTTTTTTTTTAATTTTTGCTTTTAGCAGATTAAGAGCTAGTCTGAAGCAAGAAAGTGGCTGCAAAATTGAATGACTTCTTTCTTTGCCCCATTTGAGCAGTGCCTCCCTCCTCCTCAGGCTCCCATCCCTGCACCCCAGGTCTCTGCAATCTTCCCATTTCCTGCATTTTCGTGCGAAGGAGCATTCAGGAGACCGACAACAAGGGTTTTATTCAACTTGATCATCTCCTCAAAAAAAGAGAAAAAAAGATGAAGAACAAAAGTTGGGAGAGGCCAGACTAAGTGGATATGATCTGAATGCATATTTGTGTTACAACTCATACAACCAGCATCAGAGAGGGACCAAGATCAAATAAATGGTAAAACCTGACAAAGAGAAGAATAGATGGTATGTGGAGCCATCTGTTTTGGAGGACACCCAAATCTGTCTGAATCTGCGAGGCCAAACTACCAGCTATTCTAAGACGCCCCATTCCAAGAGTGGCCTAATGCGTATCTACACAATCAGTTTCTCTCACCATCACTTTGGCTGCAACTTTTTTGTGCAATTAAGTAATTTATTCCTTTCTTCAGCCTCCTGATTCTAATGAATCTGAGCCACAAACAAGCCTCAGTTGCTCCTATTCAAGGAGTCTGATTGCATCTGGCAGTGATTGCTGAAAATCCTGAAGAGGAAACAGGGAAGGGAAGCATATTGTTTGGGGGGGTAATAGGTGAAGACCTGCCTCTCTTGACCTATAATACATTAGTGTCAGTGAACATTTGGCAGCCTTCAGATGATTAGCAATGAAGATGAATCAAGCAAAAAAGAGGTAGAAACCTGCCTCATCTGAATCACCAGAACTGCATACATTTGCATGCTGATTAGCTGTTCTTTTGTCTGTGTTCCTAATTATTATGACACATTATGTCTTCATCAGGCAAGATTCTGATCTGTCTTGTTCAAAATGCATGTAGAAAAAAGTGCTGTTTATTGATTCAACATGTAACTTTTATTTTTATGTTTGCTTTAATTAAATACATATTTGATTGCCTTTGACTGCTGTCCTTTTTTTTTTTTTTTTGCTCTTATTTATTTCATCTTGTTGACAAACACACAGGTAACCTTCCTTTATCATTCTCAGATCATTTGGTGCCCACTGTCTCTTCCCTCTCTGGCTCCCTCTCTCTCTTTCTAAGGTGCTCACTTTCATTTTCTCGAAGAGGCAAAACAAAAGAGGAAAAGAAAAAAAAACAGCATCTCTAGTAATACAGCAGAGGAGGAGCCGAGGGCAGGAGGGCACACAGGCGATGCCCAGAGGATGGAGGGAACGTGACTCTCTAGCCTTAGTAGGAGAAGAGAAACATTCCTGACTTCGAAGAAGGGTTTTCCAGAGGACCATGGGCAGCAGAAGGAGGTTAGAAATAACATGATCCTGCGAAGGAAGGAGACCCTCTGTCATTCCCAGTTGCCTTCACATGTTACTGACTGTGAGGATTTGTGAAGAGAGTGTGAAAATGCCTGTCCCATGGGTCAAGCCTCCATTTCTCCCATCTGGCCAATGACTTTGATGGATATCTAGAAAAGGAGGGAAAATCTATTCCCAGTGGCCACTCCTTAGGCCAACTCATGCCCTCTTTCTCGGAAGCGAAAGTAGTGAGGGAAATTCAACATCTATCTGAGCCACACCCCACAGAAAGCAGCCAGAAACCCAAATCCCCAAGGGCCAGGGCTCTAGGCAGAGAACTCTGCACCAGGGGCCCTCCAGCCTTCTCCTAAAAAGAGGCAGCATGTACGAGCGTTGTACCCCACCGCTTGCTGGGCTTAGTCCCTCTGAACAGGGAGAAGTATGAGCAGAAAGGGAAAGGAAAAGGTATTTGTTTCCTGCTGCTTGCAGCTACCCCAAGCTCTGATGTCCTTATCATCCTCCACCCAGGGATATGCTAAACAGCTGTAGTTAGCACCAAGCTATTTGGCGAATCCAATCAAGACACTTAAAAAGCAAAAGAGCATCACAGAGGAAGAGCCGGATGCAGGAGTAATTGAGTGTGCTGAGGGTCCGTGGATGCTCAGGAAGAAAGCAGGGCCCAACCAAACGCAAATGGCTCCTCCCTGAAGAGGCATAATGCCCACCGCTCTTTCCTGCTAATGGGCAATGATTGGCTGGAAATGTAATCAACAGCTCTGCCCCCAACATCTATCCCTAGTGAGGGATGATGGAAATCCATATTCATGAGAAAGCAAACTGGCAATGTTTACTGGGTGCAGAAAGGGGGCAGGGCTGGCCTGGGTGAGACTGAGGTCCCTGGAGAGGGATAATGAGGCTGGAAGCAGGGAAACTGGTGTTGTTAGAGCCCCAGTCTCACCCCGACACTCCCCTCACATTTCTACCTCCCCTCCTCCCAAAATGTACACATATCGGCTGAACTGGAGACTAAGAAGAACTCCAATGTGGCAAATCCATAATTTCCCTAAGCAAAATTTCTTCAGGGACAGTGGCCTCCTATCCTATCTGGATGCCTGCATCTCAGAACATCTTGCATAAAAGTCCTTACATCCTTTCCCGCCAACCCACCCTCTCAGTGCAGCATATCTGTTCCATAGGTAGGAACGGACACAGAGCCAATGATAGCAAAAGGCACACATATGGTAATGGCATCCTGAAATCTATTTTGAGATCTCTCCATCATACAGTGGTTTATCTAAGCTAAACCTAAAGGATACCAGGCCTTGCACTGGGCTGAATAGTGTCTATATTATTGCTTGGACTGCCATAACAAAATACCACAGATCAGGTGACCTAAACAACAAAAATTTATTTTCTCATAGTTCTGGAGGCAAGAAGTCCAAGATCTAGGCCTTTCTCATTGGCTTGTATACAGCCTCCTCCTGTTACGTGTTCACATGGTCTTTCCTCTCTGTGTGCACACTCCTACCATCTCTTATCTCCTCTTCTTATAAGGACACCAATCATATTGCATTGGGGCCCACCCACAAGACTTCATTTTAACTTTACCTTTAAAGGCTTTATCTCCAAAGTCATATTCAGAGGTACTGGGGGTTAAGGTTTCAACAGGTGAGTTTTGATGGAATGCAATTCAGCTTATAACAGTGTGTCCCCAAAATTCATGTCCACAGGAAACTTGGAATGTGACCTCAATTGATTATATGGTCTTTGCAGATGTAATTAGTTAAAGTGAAATGTTACTGGATTGGAGTGAATCTTTAACTCAATGACTGACATTCTTAAAAGAAGAGGGGACAAATGCTGGGTTGGCCAAAAAGTTTGTTTGGGTTTTCTGTAAGATATGGAAAACTCAAACAAACTTTTGGGGCAAGGATACTTGCTCCTTGGAAGAAAACCCATGACCAACCTAGATAGCATATTAAAAAGCAGAGACATTACTTTGCCAACAAAGGTCCATCTAGCCAAAGCTATGGTTTTTCCAACAGTCATATATGGATGTGAAAGTTGGACCATAAAGAAAGCTAAGTGCCAAAGAACTGATGCTTTTGAACAGTGGTGTTGGAGAAGACTCTTGAGAGTCTCTTGGACTCCAAGGAGATCCAACAGTCAATCCTAAAGGAAATTACTCCTGAATATTCATTAGAAGGACTGATGCTGAAGCTGAAGCTCCAATACTTTGGCCACCTGATGCAAAGAACTGACTCACTGGAAAAGACTCTGATGTTGGGAAAGATTGAAGGCAGGAGGAGAAGGGGACGACAGAAGATGAGATGGTTGGATGGCATCATCAACTCAGTGGACAGAGTTTAAGCAAGCTGAGGGAATGGGTGGGTGATGAACAGGGAAGCCTGGTGTGCTGCAGTCCATGGGGTCACAAAGAGTCAGACAAAACTGAGCAACTGAACTGAACTGAATACAAATACAGACCCACAAGGAGAACGCCAGTTGACAACAGAGGCAGAGATTGGAGGGATGCAGCTGGAAGCCAAGGATTGTCAGCAAACCACCAAAAGTCAGGAAGAGGCAAAGAAGACTATTGTAGAGCCTTCGAGGGGAACATGGACCTGCTGACACCTTCATATCAGAATCCAGCCTCCAGAACTGCAAGAGAGTAAGTCTGTGTTACTTTAAGCCACCTTGTCTGTGGTCATTTGTTACGGCAGCCCCAGGGAACTAAGAGAAGTATGATGACTGAAGGCCATCGAGGATCCCCAGATCTCAGTGCAAAATCAGATTATCCTTGGAGCCAACCGCTTGCTCACCACAAGATGACCACAACACAAACAAGTCTGCCTTCCTCTTCCTTCCTCTGCCTCCCAAGCCTCCCTCTGATGGCGGAGCCAGTGAGCAGTGACAAGGATTGAGAAGATCCACAACCAAGACAGTGGATCCTGGACATCTGGTCACCCACTTTCTGAAATCAGAGCCCAAAGAAATACAGGGGAATAATTGTACCCAGTAAAGTCAGAAGTCCAAACCACAAGCAACCAAACAGCCTTTCGTCTCTAGACTGAGGTTTAGAGTCCGGTGCCAATCCACAGTGACCCTCATTGAAAGAAGAAACATAAAAACAAAGCATTGAATTTGCATAAAACTAAATATGTTTAATTCAATGGACTCGCCATTTATTCTGAGAGCATGTCCTTTTTATATCTTGGATGTCCTACCTACTATGAAGTGATAGCAATATGAGAGGGAAATTTTTTTTCTAATGTCCATTTTTAGCCAAATTAAAATCTGGCAATTCTCTGACTGGTCCTCACTTAAAAAATAAAAATCCATCACCTGTTACTCTTTCCAAGAAGCCTCTCCACATTCCTCCGTCCTTTGGCACTGATGCACAAATCTTGTGTCTCATTTTTTACTCATTTATATTTAGTTCTATAATTATTCCCTAGTGAAGTGAAGTGAAAGTCACTTAGTCATGTCTGACTCTTTGCTACCCCATGGACTATACAGTCCATGAAATTCTCCCGCCCAGAACACTGGAGTGGATAGCCTTTCCCTTCTCCAGGGGATCTTCCCAACCCAGGGATTGAACCCAGGTCTCCACCATTGCAGGTGGATTCTTTACCAGCTGAGCCACAAAGGAAGCCCAAGAATACTGAAGTGGGTAGCCTATCCCTTCTCTAGGGGATCTTCCTGACCCAGGAATCAAATGGGGGTCTCCTGCATTGCAGATGGATACTTTACCAACTGAGCTATCAAGAAAGCGTATATAATCATTCCCTGATTCCTCCCAAATAGACTGCAAACAGATCCTTATCTCCCAGGGATAAGGACCATGACTCTTACATCTTCTATGTTTACTTTTACAGAGCACAAAGCAGTGTCCCGTCAACAGATGTCCAGAAAATGCTGATGAGCGAATAAAAGAATAATCAGATAAATTGGTTAAAAAAAGAAAAAAAGTCCAAGATGTCTTCACTGGGTCCAGGACAAAGCACTAATTTATAAATTGATAATGGGATTTGATGGCTTCTTAAGTCCCTTCCCACAACAATCATCTATGGTTCCTGTCTCTGGACAAATTATTGGGATGAGGAATACACCCCAAGTCAGTTGAAATGATAATGAGAAAGGGGGTACCCATGCCATAGGCCCAGAGAATTGTGGACATTTCCATGCTGAAACTGAGGCAGCCTGATATATCCCCACAGTCCAAATGCTTCTCACTACCTTTGCCCAAACCATCTTCATCCTTCACTCTAATTCATTCACCTCTAAGGTACTTAGAATACTGGCCTTCCAAAAGATGAACACGTCCTAATCCCAAAAACTTGTGAATATGCAACCTTACGTGGAAAAAAAACTTTACAGGTGTTGAAGCAGGGAGATTATCCTGGATTGTGTAGGTAGGCCTAATACAATCACCAGGGGCCTTATACAGGAAAACGGAGGGTCAGAGTCAGAGAAGGGAATGCGACAGGGGAAGCAGATGTCAGAGGGAGAGAGACTGGAAGATGCTGTGAGAGAAAAGACGCTGAAGACTTCAAAGACGGAGGAAGAAGCCAAAGGCCGCGAGATGCAGGGGTTTTCAGAAGCTAGAAAGGTCAAGGAAGTGACTTTTCCTCTTGCGCCTCCAGTAGGAGCGCAGTCCTGCTCAAACCTTGATTTTAGGACTCTGACCTCCGTCACAGTAAAATAATATATGTATGTTGTCTTAAGCCACTGAATTTGTGATAATGTGTTACAACAGCAGTAAGAAATGAATACAGCCTCCTTTCTGGCCTTTCTGTTTCTGCCCTTGTCCTTCTACAGTCTGTTTCTAAACACGAAAGCAAGAGCAATCCTTTTAAAATCGCAGTCATTCGTCTGCTCAGCGGTGCCCTATCCCAGAGTAAAACACCAAGTTCCGAGAAGCCCGCACAGTCCTGCCCGAGGCAGCCACGCCAACTTCTGAGGCTCCCTCCCCTGCCACCGCCTCGCTCTCATTCCACTGCAGCCTGACTGGTCTCCTTGGGGCTCCCAGCACCCCCTTGTCTGAGAGTCTTCACATTTGCTCTGCCTGCTGTTTAGAAATCTCCTTCCCAGACATCAAGAAGTAGATCCAACTTCCTTCACATCTTTGTTCAAACGGTACCTTCTCAGAGAGGCCTTCCTTGAGGCCCCAATTTAAAGATGAAACCTCAAAACTAAAACTCTCTTCCACTCCCAGGCCTCCCTCCAGGTTCTAAGGAAACAAAGCAGCGGTCCCCAACCTTTTTGGCACCAGGGACGGATTTCATGGAAGACAATTCTCCCTGGAAGGGGTGGGGGATGGGTAGGGGGGTTTACTGTGCACTTTATTTCCATTACTATTAATGGGTGTTTCCCTGGTGGCTCAGACAGTAAAAGGTCTGCCTGCAGTGACAGAGACCCGGGTTCGATCCCTGGGTCGGGAAGATCCCCTGGAGAAGGAAATGGCAACCCACTCCAGTATCCTTGTCTGGAGAATCCCATGGATGGAGGAGCCTATCAGGCTATACAGTCCATGGGGTCGCAGAGTCGGACTTGACTGAGCAACTTCACTTATATTGTGATATATAATGAAATAACTATACAACTCACCATAAGGCAGAAGCAGTGGGAGCCCCGAGCTTGTTTCCCTGAAACTAGATGGTCCCACTTAGGGGTGATGGGAAGTGTATTGTGCTCCTATGAGACTCTAATGACGCCACAGATCTCACAGGAGGCGGAGCTCAGGCAGTAACATCAGCGACAGGGAGCAGCTGTAAATTCAGATGAAGTTTCACTCACTCCCCAGTCACCTGTCTCCTGCCGAGAGGCCTGGTTTCTAACAGGTCACAGACCAAAATCAGTCCATGGCTCGGGGGTTGGGACTCTTGCTCTGGAGAAGGCAATGGCAACCCACTCCAGTATTCTTGCCTGGAAAACTCCATGGATGAAGGAGCCTGGTAGGCTACAGTCTATGGGGTTGCAAAGAGTTGGACCCTTGCTCTAAAGGCACTTAAATCCTCCGAGGTGGCTGGTGAATGAAATAACATAACCAGTGCCAATACCAACAATCTTGCTAATTGAAGCTAAGTCCTTGGATATTTATCAAGCTAGGCATTGCGGCCAGCGCTTTACATGTATTAACTTAGTTAAGCAAATCACAGTGGGTTTTCACATTAGGGCCCCTCCAGAGAACTCAAGGAGCCAAGAGATTCAAAATGTAAGGTGGGAATAGCTGACTTCCCACTAAGGTCGCAACTGGTTCAGGACAAAAAGAAGAAATTGTTCACTAGACAAAACTGATGTCATCACAGGAGTTGATAAAACAGTCTGACTCAATAACCCTCCAGCTCTGGAAAGTGTCTGAACCGTTGTCAGATATACAGTCAGAATCTGCTAACTTGAATGTTTTTTTCTTTTTTTTAACCAAAAAACCTAATGTCATTTGCCAATATGGAAAGAGAAGGCTTTTATCTCAACAGAGTTGAGATACATGGAAAAACTCAGAAAAACAGGAGATTTTGGTTCAACAAGCCACGCTTCTGAAAATCCTCCAAATTCCATCCACCTTCTCATGTCACAGGCCCACACGGCGGGGGCTGGTAGGTAAGAGTATAGCTGAGAAGCAGACCAGAGAATGGGTCAGCGAGGAGATGAGACGGGGGTTCTATGCGTGTTTAGTCGTTCAGTCGCGTCCGACTCTGCAACCCCGTGACTGTAGCCCACCAGGCTCCTCTGTCCGTGGGATTTCCCAGGCAAAAATATTGGAGTGGGTTGCCATTTCCTTCTCCAGGGGGTCTTCCTGACCCAGGGATCGAACCTGTGTCTCCTGAGTCTCCTTAACTGCAGGCAAATTCTTTACCCGCTGAGTCACTGGGGAAGACTGTAAGAGCTCTTATTCCCCAAGGATTCACAGACGGGGAAGTATGACCAGCGCTGCCATGTGAGTGAGTCTATGAGTGAGTCTGTGGTCAGATGAAGGAAGGAGGCTGGATAGGATGTCTAGGAGGTGTGTCTTCTGGCTCTTCCCTTCCCCATTTCCCACCACGGGTCTCCTCTGGGAACATGTTTCTGAAGCAACAGAAACTCATCTACAACCCACGCCACTCGGCTCACAAGCCTCAGCATCCCTGAGGGAGAAGAAAAAGGAATCCCCCCTTGAGGCCACATTAAGGGTGGGGATTTTCCTTTGTTTGCTATTGTAATCCCAGTAGTCACTCTAGTCAATAAACAAACAAGTGAAAAGACTCAGCGAGGTGTAAAAATAGATTTGCACAGGGCAGACAACTGCGCATTCCATTTATTTACCTCTTCTAACAAACCGATACCTGGGGTGACATTTATTAATAAACGGCATTACCAGGTGCCTGCTATGTGGCTCACAGAAATTAATTACCCAGCCCATGGTAAAACCATAACAAGCCTGCGGTGCTGTAACATTTGTGCTAATTGAAAATGAGATAAGTGCTGTGGGTGCAATTTGCATTCAATGCAGTGTATTAATTATCTTCAGTTCTCTTCATGATAAATATACCTGACTGAATCGCTCTCCTAATTTACCGGGTAATAGAGTCATAAGTGGATTCCCTTAGGTAACCCAGGGAAGGCGTCGAGTTGTGGGCAAGACGAGGCCCTCCACTTTTCCAGGTACTTCCCCAAGCTTAGCTCCAGTACTTCACTGCCTTGCACCATTCCTCCGAGTACAGTGAAACCCACTTGCTAGACTCACCAGAACTCCCACCCTCGGGCACCTCAGGCCCTAATCCTTCCCTCTTCTTCCACCAGGCAGACCAACTGTTCTAGAAGCTCAGAGAGTACTCAGACACATGAGTTAGAGGAGATATATTTCAATCTATTGAACGACTCTTCTGAATACTATTATCTGTCAAGGAAGTGCTCTCTGGGGCAATTAATTCATTGCCTCCATATTAATTCAGGATTTAATTGCATTCAGTTAAAAATAGACAAGAATTGAAACTGGTACCCCTGGGTTGGCCAAAAACATTTGCTCGGGTTTTGCTGTAAACTGTTAAGGAAAATTCCAAATGAACTTTTTGGCCCACCAAATATAACAACTAAGAAAATGCAGATCGAAAGATACTGGGCAGTCGCAGTAGACTGATGCTTGAGGATGATGGTTTGCAGAGAGGGCTCCAATGACAAACCCAAGCTGAGATCCAGCAAAGCTGCTCAGTACCAGCCAACACGAAAGGCCTGCCTTTCAAGACGGAAAAAGGGAAAAGACATCCTCAGTGATTAGGAAGCTGAGCTCCCCGACCTTCCGTTGCTGGCACGCCTGCAAAGCCATTACCACTTCTTTGAATTTGGTGAGCTTTCCTCTTGCCTTCATGCACTGAGCAGCATATACTGGGGGCAAGGAGACAGTGAATAACAATAGTAGTTACCATGAATTGAGGGCTCACCAGGTGTCAGGCAACAAACTAAGGACATAACTTACATTATCTAAATTAATACTCTTTTAGAAGCCTTAATTAAGGCTATTTCTCCTATTTTTTAAATTTTTTAAACTTTATTTTATATTGAGGGATAGCTGATTAATAACGTTGTGATAGTTTCAGGTGAACTGTGAAGGAACTCAGCCAAACATATACATGTATCCGATCTCCTCCAAACTCCCTTCCCAACCAGGCTGCCACATAACATTGAGCAGAGTTCCCTGTGCCATACAGTAGGACCTTATCGGTTATCCATTTTAAATATAGCAGTGTGTACATGTCCATTCCAAACTCTGTAACTATTCTTCTCCCCATTCTGAAGTGAAAAGGAAGTGTTAGTCGCTCACTCATGTCCGACTCTTTGTGATCCCATGGACTATAGCCGCCCGGTTCCTCTGTCCATGTACCTTTCCAGGCAAAGATACTGGTGTGGGTTCCTATTCTCCTACAGGGGATCTTCCCGACCCAGGAATCAAACCTAGGTCTGTCTCGTGCATTGCAGTTGGATTCTTTACCATCTGAGCCGCTGCTGCTGCTGCTAAGTCTCGTCCGACTTGTGCGACCCCATAGACGGCAGCCCACCAGGCTCCCCCGTCCCTGGGATTCTCCCAGGCAAGACTACTGGAGTGGGTTGCCATTTCCTTCTCCAATGCATGAAAGTGAAAAGTGAAAGTGAAGTTGCTCAGTCGTGTCGACTCTTCATGACCCCATGGACTACAGCCCACCAGGCTTCTCTGTCCATGGGATTTTCCAGGCAAGAGTACCGGAGTGGGGTGCCATTGCCTTCTCCGAGCCACTAGGGAAGCCCTTACCCGCTTCTAGAAGTACCCTCCAGGAAGAAAACAAGGTGCTGTCTTGAAAAGTTATTGTGTGTAATGTGTTAAGTACTCAGTAGTGTCTGACCTTTTGTGACCCCGTAGACTTACAGCCCCACCAGGCTCTTCAGTCCATGGAATTCTCCAAGCAAGAATACTGGAGTGGGTTGCCTTTCCCTCCTCCAACTGTGTGTGGGGTGGGCTTCTTTTAGAAAGCCTGCTTTCTCTGTCTAAAGCATCTCCTTGTGCCCCACCTGACCCCTCCCCGCACACAGTAACTTTTCAAGACAGCACCTTGCTTGCTTCCAGGAGGGCGCCGTTCCAGTCTGTCATGGCCTGATTCCTTTACTGCCTCCTCCTAGTCAGCACACAAGCTTCTGAAGGTAAGAGCCCTAGCCTGTCTTCTTCAGCCCTACTATGTGACCATCACACAGGAGGATACTTAACACATATTTATGGAATGAAGGAAAACTTGTAAAAACCTGAAGTAAGCAGACCGAAACTCAGTATGACTCAGACTGAGTAGTGCATAAAACGCATTCCCAAATCAACAACTTTATAAGATGTCCCACCCCACCTGTAGCACTCAGAGAGACCAGGAACCCGACGGGAGAAGAGCAAGTGGCACGTGGAGGTGTACCATGAAATCCCACCTACCCACTAGAGGGGAGACTGCAGCCCGATTCTGATCTTTCTCATGGGAGGAGGAAAGTATAGTGGTCAGTGCCTATAACGCAAAGCCAACCAGGAGTCCGAGGGAAGCACAACCATTTCTGATCCTCCCCTGGAAGGAAATTTCTCCTGAGGACAGAGAAGATGCTATTCAATGTCCAGTCACACCCAGGCAGTAAGGAGACTGCTGTCAGCCCACAGGTACTTCTGTATGAATGAGCAAATGGCACACGTCTCCAGGCCAGCGTGGCCGCTAGGGCACAGGGCTTGGCAAGAGGAGTCTGGCTGCGTCTCAGCCCTTGTTCCCCTGCTTCAGTGGGACCCCGTGCACAGTACCTGGGGCGGCCCTGATGAGGACCTGCAGGGACTGTCTCCTCCAAAAGCATCTCATGTGATAGTGCAGTCGGTAAAAAGCATGCCCACGGAGGCCCCTGGGCTGCGGTCCTGGTCCCCCGGTAGATGTTGCCACCACACCTAGAGCAACTCTGCTAAGTTACACCTCAGTATGAAAGATGATGGCAACTGCTGGGTTTCTCCTAAGAGGGGAGTGACAGATTTTATTTTAGTTAAATAAGCATAGTCTCCACTCTGTTTTCTTTAAAAAAAAAAAACTGAACTCTTAATATGTCACGTCCTTCCTGTTATGGACTGAATCTTTGGGTTCCCCCCAAATTCACATTTTAAAGCCCCGCCCTCAATGTGACTGTATTTGGAGACAGAGCTGTCTTGGAGGCCATTAAGGTTAAATGAGACTCTAAGGGTGGGACCCTGATCTGATAGGATTTGTGTCCTTATTTGAAAAAAACTTATCTGCCTCCCTACATGTGAGGACTTGGCAAATATCTAGAAGCTAAGAGAGGAGGCCTCAGAATGAAACCCACCTGGCCAGCACCTTCATCTTGGACTGTCAACCTCTAGAAAGAATTGTGAGAAATAAAAATGTATTTCTCTTAAAGCCACCTAATACCATGGTATTTTGTTACAACAGCCTAAGCTAAGACACTGCTATCTGGGAAATGGGCATCTTTGTATAAGAGGATAATGCATAGCAGGATGCTGAAAACTAGAGTCAGGAAAAAAAGAAAGACAGGGGACAGGAAATTATTTGTTCTTTTTTATATCCCCAGTAATTTCAATAGTGCCTGGCACATAATAGACACTCATAAGTATTTCTTAAATGATGAAAATTATATTATAAGATAGCAGATAATAAAGCAGCTACATGTATTGAGCAACGAGCTAAGCTTTGTACATACATCATACATATATACAGTTGGCATTAAACTCAACTCTTTACCTACCAGGAACACAGCTTTAAGTACATCACCTAATTTAGTCCCTACCACAACTATCTGACATAGGTGCTGTTATTCCTGTTTTACAGATTTAAAAAACCTGAAGCTTTCAGAGTGAGTTACCTACACAAAGTCACAAAAGTAGTAAGGAGTGAATTCGGTTAGGATTTAAACAAAAGTCTGTCTGACTCCAAAGTCAATGCTCTTAAACACTCTATGAATCTGATACAAACCAAAAAGTGGTGTGGAAATCAGATATCTGTAAAATAAATCTTAACTGAAATACACCAGGGGTATTTACTATTTAAAGGGAACTTGTAATCAATTCCAAGTTGTATATTTTAAAAAAACAAACAATACTTCTTTTGAAAGAGACCTTTCATGTATTTATTTGTGATAAATATGCCAGTTTTATCTTAATCCGGGACACATTCATGATTCCAAAATAATTTTCATTTGGCTCTGCAATATAACGTATGACATTTCTGCCAGGAGATTGACCTTCCTAATTAGATTTTGCCCAGGCTAGTATCAAAATGGATTTTTACTCCACCCCCACACAACACACCATTTGCCAGAGAGGGAAAAGATACAACCATCAAAAGTTTGCTCAAAAGCCCACCTGATTACTTTTTCAAAACAGATGTGTGAAAGAACTCACATGGTATTGAAAGTGTCAAAAGAGGACTTTTAAAAATTATTGTTGGGAAATGATCATCATTATGTTCCTTTAAATATAAGCAGAAAATCAAGGTTTCCTCAGGCAGCTCACCATTCCATCACACCATTTAAAATCATTGTGATTGAAAGCACAGAATAGCATAGTGACTCACTGACTTCATTGATTTCCCTGGCTGAATTACTAGGCTCAAATAGTAATTATGCACTGTGCATTTTTTTAAGGCCTATGTTTGTCCCCATTTCAAATGCAGAAATGCACTACGCAGGGGTCAGGTGAGTGGACTGAGCCCTAAGCAGCGGGATTCACAGACTTTCTGTCCAACTCTTGACTGAATTTGAGTATCACTGAGAATTGAGTCTTTTAAAATCGCTCCTATTCTTTAGTGCCCATTTGATATTATATAAAACATTACTCAACTGAATGCCATAATATTCTACTTAACTTCATTTGGGGCAATTCATATGGTAGAAAAAAACATTCAAAGGGCCTTTATTCCCCCAAAGTAGTTTCCATTGCTGTTAATAGAAGAAACCTGGAGGGGAAGAAAAGTCCCTGTGGGCAAAAAGCTAGTGTAAATAAGTTTTACTTGAGCAAGTGTCTCTATAGCAAGATTTCTCAGCTCCTTTAATAAGCTCGCAGGCATCTTAGCCCCCAGGTCAGGGTGTCTTGCTATCATGTACCTCTAACATGTTTGAGAATAGGACTTTCTTTAATCAAGAACCTAAGGATTCCTGTTCCATAGCCAAGGTTTTAGGAAACACTGCTTCAGGGAGTACATCAAATACTCTAAGCTTTGAGAAGGTTACAATTTACTTGAGGGGTGCTACAAGTTGAATCATGTCCCCCCAAAAGAAATGTTTAAATCCAAACACCTCTTATCTGTGAAAGTGACCTTACTTAGAAACAAGATCTTTACAAATGGAATCACGTTCAGATGAGGTTATTAGGGTGGGCTCCTAATTCAATATGACTAGTGTCCTTATGAAAAAGAAAGTCAAGGAAAAAGGCAGAGACGGGCACACAGAACATACGCGAAGACAGAGGCAGAGACTAGAATTGTGCCACCAAAAAACTGGGAAGCCTGGAAGCGGCACGGAAGGGTCCTCTTCTAGAGACCTCAGAGGGATCAAGGCCCTGCCGAGTCCCTACATGCAGATTTCCAGCCTCCAGAATAAACCTCTGTTGTCTTAAGCCACCTGGTTAGTGTTGCTTTGTTATGGTAGCCAAGGGATCTGACGCAGGAAGATGAGACATATGAACGACCAGCTACAAAACGGAGACTAACACAGTAAGAGGAGAGGACCGAAGGAGGCAGTGTAGACGGGTGTCCGAAATGGATCACAGACAACAAAGACGCAGGGCTTGAAAGGAACAGAGTTCTCTGGTGACCGGGCTGACCAGAGATGGCTTCCAGGAGGTGGGAAAGGAAGGGAGGAGTAAACACAATCTGGATTATCAGAGGAGATAGCACACAGCACACACACACACACACACACACACACACACACACACACACACACACACACCACAAACACATACATACCACACACACATACACACCACACACACCACACACCCACACATACACACACAACACACACACACACACCACACACACCACACACCCACACATACACACACACCACACACACACACCACACACATACACACCACCCACACACACACACACCACACACACACACACACCACACACCACCCACCCACACACACACCACACACACACCACACACACACACACCACACACACACACCACACACACCACACACACACCACACACACACACATACACACCACACACACACACCACCCACCCACACACACACCACACACACACACACCACACACACACCACACACACACACATACACACCACACACACACACCACCCACCCACACACACACCACACACACACACACCACACACACACCACACACACACACACACCACACAGACACCACACACACACACCACACACACACACACCACACACACACACATACACACCACACACACACACACACCACACACACACACCGCACACACACACCACACACACACACATACACACCACACACACACACCACACACACACCACACACACACACATACACACCACACACACACACCACACACACACACACCAGACACACACATACATACCACACACACATACACACCACACACACATACACACCACACACACACATACATACCACACACACATACACACCACACACACACATACACACCACACACACACACCACACACACACACATACATACCACACACACATACACACCACACACACACATACACACCACACACACACCACACACACACACACACCACACACACACACCACACACACACACCACACACACACACCACACACACACCACACACACACACACTCCTTGATGGAGTCACTAGAATAGACTGACACCCGGCCTTCTGAGAGACTTCTTTGGGCAGCTCATTGGGCATCCCTCTGACTTGAAGGCACCATGTAAAACCTAGTCATCTCCCTCGTGGGTTCTGTTATGTGCTTAGTTGCTCAGTTGTATTCAAGTCTTTGCAACCCTTCAGATTGTAGCCCGCCCGGCTTCTCTGTCCATGGGATTTTTCAGGCCAGAATACTGGAGTGGGTTGCCATTTCCTCCTCCAGGGGATCTTCCTGACCCAGGGATCGAACCTGCGTCTCCTGCGTCTCCTGCATTGTAGGCAGATTCTTTACCCACTGAGCCATGATTCCTCTCTCACAGATTTACCAAAGGAGTTTCAGAAAACACACACACATTTCCCATTTTTGTGCGTTTTCAGGTTTTGCTTGCATATGATGAAAAGAACAGCTAAAACAATTAATCATTCTAGATCAAACCAGTTACACAACCATCTCGTTTCAATAGGAAGACCTAGAATAAAATATTGCTGAAAATTTGGAGCAAAAGATCTCCACTGAATAAAATAACAGTGGAGATTTGCCTGGGGGAAGGGAAAGAAATCATCAGGACCTTAACTTTTAGCATGAAATGCATCTGTTAAATAGACCTACTAATGGTGTTATTGTAGCTAAAAACAGCGACTTGAAAATGTTGTGTACATTATTACTGTCATTATCCACCAACTGTAAGAATGCTATGTTAAAACTAACTCAAAACACCTCGAGAAAGGTAATTGCTACTAATGGATCTGAAGTGTGCAAAATTGGACATCATTACCCTGTCCTCACGTTGTGGAGCTGGGGAAGCTGCTCGAGATGGCGGTTAGTAGGCTCCCTCGTCTTTCCATCAGGATGGAGATTTGAAGAGAGGGCCAGCTCCCTTTCATTCAAAAGCGCAGGGAAATTCCACACTGCAGAGCGCTAGAGGCAAAGGTTTACGGGGCAAAGCCAAGGGCAGGAGATGGAGTCTTAGCTCCATTCTCCAAACTTTCCCAAGCTGATTCTGTGCTTGGGAAATACCACAGATGTTTCTTTGCTGAAAATCTTCCATGTGCCAATTTGTCAGATCAATCGCCACCAAAGTGAGTTAGGTATTGCTGACCCTGAAATTTCATGGAATAACCCAGGATCCAGGGTTTCAAAAGCTAAATGATTGCCTTGAGTCACCTTCTGCTCCCAGACACCCTCGCCCTTGAGAAGAGAATGACCCAACTGTTCCAAGTGAAGGTGACATCCCTGCTTCCCCTGACCCCCGCCGACACCTGCCTCTCTTGGGGCTTTTTCCTGACATCTGGCCTAACCTCTTTCAGCTGAGCTGAGTTCCCCATCTCCTCACCTCACACATTCTCTCCTTTCTCCCACACTAATTAATAATTAAAGAAAGAAAATTCTCAGTCCTTAAATGTTTTCCAAACTTTCAAAATGATTGCCCCCAAACTGGACACGCACCTGAACATGTAAGTTTCCCTCCTCTGCCCAACTCTCCAGTCCACCACCAACCCCATGCCCACCAAAAAAATAAAGAAAAGAAATCCAAGGAAGCTGATTTTGAACAAGACTTTCAACCCCTCTTCTCACTAGAAGTCTGACAACTTAGGGGGAAGAGCCCTTTTTCCTTCTGGCAAAATACAGAACAAAAAGGGCCAAATGCCTAGAAACTACATAGGTAATCTCTGACCTAAAGAGCTGCCGGTATTCTAAATTTTAAAAAATGTATATGTTTTAAAACCCTAGTTTGGGATTAACATATACACACTACTATATATGAAAGAAACAACAAGGATATGCTGCACAGCACAGGGAACTATACTATTTATCTTGTAATAACCTATAATGGAAAAGAATCTGAAGAAGTATTTGTATATATATGTGTGTATGTATGCATACATATATATACAACTGAATCACTTTGCTGTACACTTGAAACTAACACAACATGGTAAATTAACTACACTTTAATGTTTTAAAAAGTTCTTCAGCCATGTGAGTACAGTAATTTCTTCCCAGCCCCAACGGCTCTGGGTGAGCAGGAGCCCCCGTGCCCTTGCAAGTCTGTGATCTTGAAGATCCGAATGAGTGATTTTGCCCTTATTTCTTTACCGAAAGATTGAAAAGCAGGTAGCTAATGATCCTCCAGTTCCCAGGGTGAAGCTTCACCCTATCAAACAACACAGGGACAGATAAGTGCACCGCAAGATGGAATGCTCTTGGGGGAGGAAATCTGGCAAACAGTCTGACTTTTAAAACAGTTTTCCTGTATGTAACCTCAGTATAGATAATATAACTTACTTCACCATTCAGGTTATTCTTTTGTTTACTCAAGGGTTACTTATTTAGCATCTCCCAGCAGCTTTCGTGTTCTAACAGGATCTGCAAACAAAGGAGACACAGGTACCTGGTGCCTAGATTAGAAACCTGCAGTGAACACAGAGCTTCAGCTCTGATATGCGAAGGCAGATAATAGGCACATCAGTATGTACGTCAGGCCTTGATCATCTTTCTAATGAAGACAAATTGTGTAGGAAAGGATGACAATGTGAAGTGCTCTTTTACGTATTCATTTTTAAATCATTGCATTTATTTGTCTGTTTTTGGCTGTGCTGGGTCTTCGCGGCTGCGCACAGGCTTTTCTCTAGATGCGGCCACCGCCCGCCCACTCTTGGCCACAGCGCTCACGCGTCTCAGCGCAGCAGCACCTCCTTCCGTGGAGCACCGGCTCTAGAGCGCAGGCGCCGCGGTTGTGGCACACCGGCTTGGTTGCTCCACAGCACGCGGCATCTTCCCAGAACAGGGGCCAGCCCGGCGTCTCCAGCACTGGCAGTGGGCTCTTTACCACTGAGCCGCTCTTTTATGATGGGTGCTCAGACTCCCAATCTATCTCTCCCCGCCTTCCCCCACTGCCCTGGTAACCATAGGTTTTCTCTGTAGGAACAAACCATAAGTCTGGGAGTTTGGTTTGGGGGTTTGGGATAGACACGTGCACACTGCTGTATTTGAAATAGATAACCAACAAGGACCTACTGTTTCACACGGGAACTCTACTCGATATTCTGTAATAATCTAAATGGGAAAAATAATTTGAAAAAATAGATATATGTATATGTGTATATGTACATATATGTACATGTAGCCATTCCCTTCTCCAGTGGATCTTCCCACCCCAGGGATCGAACCCGGGTCTCCCACACTGCAGTTCTTTACTATCTGAGTTACCCGGGAAGTCTGAGATACACGTGTGTGTATGAGTGAACCACTCTTCAGCACACCTGAAATGAACACAACATTGTTACTCAATTGTACTCCTAACTATACTCCTAAAAACTATACTCTTTCTATAAAATAAAAATTAAAAAATAAATTGCCCCCTTCCCCCGTCAAAGAAATGAAATGGGTGCTTGCTCAGGACATGCAAAAAGAACTGAAAAGAAGTGAAATCTCTAGGGGAACATCCATCCTTCCGGGGAGAGGAAGAGGAGTGGAAAGGTCTTGGGCAGGGAGGGAGCCTGGGGAGCTGAGGAAGGACAAAAACCCCGGGGGCGTGGAACAGGGGCCAGGAGGAGAGTGAGACGGGGGACTCAGGCAGCAAGCCTGGACTGGGCTTTACGACCTCGGGAGGACCTGGCATTTTATTCTGAGGGAGATGAGAAGCTACTGGAAGGTCAGAGCTCAAGAGAGATAAGGTCTGACCTATTGTTTTCTTCTTTTTATCTTTTCGGAGTCTAGCTGATCGATAATGTGTTGGTTTCAGGTATACACACAGTGATCCAGCCGTACATATACATGTATTCATTCTATTTTTAGATTCCTCTCTCATGGAGGTTATTACCTGTTTCAAAAGGATCACAACGCCTGCTGTGTGGAGAGGAGACATCACAGGGACAAGGCAGGCACTGAGAGGCCCGTGAGAAAGCCCCAGCAGCCATCTAGGGGAGAGACTCGGGGGGTGGGGAGCGGTCAGACTCCAGGGGTGCTTTGAAGGAGAGGCCAGCAGGAACTGCTTGCGAGTGGGAGGTGGGGGGTGAGGAGGAGGCAGACTGACCCGCTGGAGAGACTAGAAGAACCGGCAAGGCCAGCAGACCCCGCGGCCCCGTCCTGCTCCATCACCCCGGGCCTGACTTTGAACAGCCTCTCAGGGTCTTCATCTCAAAAGTGAGATGGCTAGACTAAAAATTTCTAAATTTCCTGGGGACTCACATTTTTCACTTCACTTTTACCATGAAGTAAGAATATAAAGCAGATCCTTCTTAAATACTCCATTATGGCATCTGTGTTCTTATGGCACAAATAATTCTCTTTTCAAATACCTATACGGTCATCATCCCTTTCAATTGTCTCTCCTTCCATTTCCAATTAATCTAGCTCTACTAATTCTCCATTGTCAGAGGCTTTGCTCCATGTCTCCATCAACAGTTTGGTGAAAACTTGAATCCCCTGCAAGATTTGCAACTTCACTCTGTAGTCTATTTATATTTTGTTTGCATTAGGGCTGTCAGATGTTTCCAAGACCCTGAAATTAGCTAAGATGAACTGAGAGCCAAAAACGTTAAAGATATTGACCCAGTGGGCAAGGTTAAAACTGCAGTGTTAAACAGGGAGGATGGTTTGAGTGAAGACTGATTTTATAAGTGGTCACATTACTACCAAGAATTTCCTTGTTAGAATGGCTTTTCCTTCCAGATGCAACTGCGGACTTGGATAATGACTACTCAGAGAATAAAAGGATCCTTACCCCAATAAAAAACAGCTTTAAAAAGTTTCCCATAATGGGTCTGAAATGTCATTTAGCAGATAGGCATGGCATTTTAACACCCAGCTCCCTGGTGGCTCAGACAGTAAAGAATCTGCCTGCAATGCGGGAGACCATGGTTCGACTCCTAGGTCGGGAAGATCCCCTGGAAAGGGAAATGGCAACCCACTCCAATATTCTTGCCTGGAGAATCCCATGGGCAAAAGAGCCTTGCAGGCTACAATCCATGGGGTCTCAAAGAGTCGGACACAACTGAGTGACTAACACTGCAAATCTTTATGTGTGTGTATTATGAGTACTAAATATTCCATGCAAGGACTTCCCTGTTTGTCCAGTGGTTAAGAATCTGCCTTGCAATGTGGGAGACATGAGTTCGATCCCTGGTTAGGGAACTAAGATTCCACATGCTCTGGGGTAACTAATCCTGTATGCCACAACTAAGACCCAAAATATTCCATGGCCCCCAGTTGAGAAAATATTTTGGAAAATCTGTCCCTAGACTTATCATATTTATTACATAGACATAGATAATAAGGATGAAGAAAAATGTGGAACAATGCACTTACTATTTTCCCTTGTAAATAAATTCTTTTTTTTTTTTCTTTATAAATTTTGGCACTAGCCCACAGTCATTATACAGCCCTTTACTACTCAGAGCTGGCACAGTGTTGACTTGCTCCCCACAGCAACATGAGAAAGTCCCAAGCAAGTCCTGTGCTCTCTGGAATGAGAGAGGCTGGGGGAGCCAGCAGGGGCACACTGATGGAGACAGAGAGACAGAAACTGGTAAATAGACCATGGAGGTCCTGCTGGGGCTCTCTTGTCCCATTTACCATTTCACTTGAGTTTCATAGTACAGATTCTATGGGGAACCCATCCCAGAGTCCTGGCCAAGAATGAGCCCCTTTGGAGATCCTGCAGGTCTTAACAACCACTTCGCCTAAAGCAATTGATGAAGAAAGGTGGTATCCATCCTGGGTGAATTAAAAAAAAACAAGCTTACAGCAAGCAGAGGAGGGACATTTGTATCATTCCCACTTGCTAGTTTAGGTATTTTAAGACAAGAGAAAATTCTGTGTAAGGCAAGGGAATCTGGGACCTAATAAGAATAAAGTTTTACTTAGCATCCAAAAGAGTAAGCTAGGGAAGGAGAAACATAAAAGGAGATGGTGCTCCATTAACACCTTTATTTTCCTTGAAAACACATGTCACAGGGAGGAAGCATATGGTTAGTTCTTTGGGCTCGTCATGATGAGGGGAAAGCACTTCAAAACCTACATCCTTCTTATGGGAGTGCATGTGAGAGAGAGCCGATTAGCAATTACTTCTATTGCTTGAATTAATGTGGCACTAACTGACAGTCACATTAGCTCAGAAATGGAAGTATGAAGACAATAATGTGTCTCCACTTCCCTGACCCACAATACACACACACATACACACACATACGTGTGTGTGCACGCAGGCATCCCATGACAGACACCATGTGAGTTCCATGTGAGCTGCAGACATCAGCGCTCGGAGGAGAGCTTGCTCAGCAGTGCTTTGTAAATATCTGTTGAATGCATGGATTCCTGCCCTCTTCTTCCCTGAGCCTAGAGGCTAACTTAGAGTCCTGCTCAGTGCAGCGGTTGAGTTCTAAGAAGTGTCTCAATCAAATAGGCATGGCACACAGATTAAAACCTGCCTTTGTTTCCTTCACAATTAGCTAAATCATAACGCTCTCCCTTTAAATGTTGCAATTTGTATAGAAAATATAGGTAGATTCCTGGGTTACTTTGAGCTCCATAATGACATCCAAGTTAATTTTATCTTGTTTTCACTGTGGGGCATGCAGCTTCACATATATTTGTAAACAACAAATTCGATTTGAAATATAAAGCCTATATAATAGATGCTCTCATAAGTCACTATTTATCGGTGCTGCTTACGCATGTTTAATAATGATGTTTTTCTCTAATTACTGTGTTTGGACTATATTTTAAGATCTCTCTGTCTCTCTCTTTTGGTAATTCAGAGAGACATCATGATGCTCACTCATATTTTCAGTTCTCTTTCCCCTCTGAACATACAGACAATCACATTTTCCTAACCCCAGGTAATCAGGTGAGGTCATGTGCTTGATTTTGACCCAAAAGCTATCACTGTATGTCACTTCCAGGTTGAAGCACTTAGATTATGCTCAATTTTCTGCGTACTCATCACTTGCCTTGGTCATCCTGAAATCATGTTTTAATATCAAGGTGCCATAAATTCCAAGCAGGCTGGACTGTTGGGTCATACTTCATTGAATGACAGCAACCTGAGCGAGAAAGAAACCTGATTATATAAAGGCACTAAGCTTTTGCTGCTACTGGTTGCTATAGCATTACCTGCTGCTGCTGCTAAATTGCTTCAGTCGTGTCCGACTCTGTGTGACCCCATAGACGGCAGCCCAAGCAGGCTCCCCCGTCCCTGGGATGCTCCAGGCAAGAACACTGGAGTGGGTTGCCATTTCCTTCTCCAATGCATGAAAGTGAAAAATGAAAGGGAAGTTGTTCAGTCGTGTCTGGATCTTCACGACCCCATGGACTGCAGCCTACCAGGCTCTGCCGTCCGTGGGATTTTCCAGGCAAGAGTACTGGAGTGGGGTGCCATTGCCTTCTCCATAGCATTACCTAGCTTATCCTAAAACAGTAATGATGAGGTCTGTCACTTGTGATGGAATACCTGTCCCCTAATCTCACTCCCGTGCAATTTAAGAGCAGCAACCTGATTCTCAAAAGTTACAGGTCAAAACAGTTGATGAGAGACCTCCCTGGGTAGTTCAGTGACTCAGACTCTGTGCTCCTGATCAAGGGGGCTTGGGTTCGATCCCTGGTCAGGGAACTAGGTCTCACATGCCACAAAGAAAATTGAAGATCCCATGTGCTGTAATTAAGACCTGGAGCAGTGAAACAAATATATAATTTTTTTTTTTTAATAGTTGATGAAAGAGCAAAGCAAAACAGAGATGAAGGTAGAAAGGGCTGGGGACTCTGAAGAGGGGAGTTGGCAGGGACAAAGAAAGATAGCCAGAAGAATCCATTACCAGGAAATTTGTGGTAATGCGCTTGGCAATGGGATTTGTCCTTACCCAAGACATCAGAAACACTGATGCCATCTAAGTGAACCCCCAGCTGTCACTCCTAACTTCTCCTACTCTCTGTTTCGATGCCTCCCTCAAGCTTAGCTATGGGCACAGTTTCCCATTCGCTGAGTCAAACTGAGCTAAGCAGAACTCTCAACTGATTGAAGCTGAGGTTTTGGACTCTGCACTTTTCAAGCAACTAGTTCCGTAAAGCCACAGCAACTTTCTCCAGGAGTCAGTTTCTGGAGCCTTACTCTAGAAATTGGTTTGGCAAGTACATTGTAAAGTATATCTTAAATCCTAACTTGATCTAGTAAAAAAGAGTTTGCATGATTTCAGACTGTTTCCCAAAGACAGGCTCCAGGAAAGAAGACCATAGCATTATTAGTAGCAGCAAAAATTGGAAACAGTCTAAGTAATCAGCAAAAGAAGAGCCATTAAGAAAACAGCAACAAGAACAAAAACAGGGAATAACCATGTCAGAGAATATCATGGGTAATGCAAAATGATGTTTTCAAAGAATGTCTCAAAGGATGTGAAAATAGCTTATAATAAAATGTTAGATAAACAAAAAGATGCAAAACTTTCTAAATAGAATCATGTCAATTTTACATAATACCAATTATATGCATAAAAAGACTATAAGAAAATATAGTAAAAAGGTTACCACTGACTATCTCTGAGTGATGAGTTCTTTTTATTTCTTCTTTGAAAGTGTCTACATTTTCACATTCTTATTAATGAATATATATGATTTTAAATTAGAGGAAAACTTTTATTTTAAGCAAACTGAATTTGTATCAGGACTTCAGTGATTTTAATTATTCCAGGGTATGTTCTAGGGTGAGGAAAGCTTTGGCTCGACCTTCTATACCATCT
This sequence comes from Capricornis sumatraensis, assembly GCF_032405125.1. Lineage (NCBI taxonomy): Eukaryota > Metazoa > Chordata > Mammalia > Artiodactyla > Bovidae > Capricornis > Capricornis sumatraensis. The sequence continues at coordinate 77,552,456 of NC_091082.1, forward strand.
AAATACAATTCTAAACAATTGCCTTTATTGAGCAACATGATGGCTCTGTCAAAGGGGTGTTTTATTTTTATATTTTTCAGTTGATATACTAATTAAATAAAATAAAAAACACTATTCAGAGCCTTGTTGTTAAGTTATTTACAAAACCTTTTGGCATTATAAAACTATCCTCAAGTTAGCTCTTCTGAAATCCAGGGGTTCGTATAGCATGGCTGGGAGGAAGGTGCTGGATTCTCTAGGCCTTTGGCCCACCCTACACTGACCTTTGTCAGGAGACACACAGCCCTGTGTGGAGAAGAGGCCGCCCCGCCCTAGGGCTGCACCACAGGTGGGGGCCCAGGCAGCCAAGCAGGTATGAAATCTGCCCTAATGTCCAAGACCCCTCAGAGCTGGAAGGAGTCTGGGGTGGCACTGAGTTTCCAGAAGTGCTTTAGGAACGGGAAGAATCTCAAAGGTCAGTTTCAGTCTGGAAACTTTTGAGATGAATCGCATAAGGAACACTGGATGTTGTTCCAGGGGCTTCCAAATAGGAAGGACTATTTGGAAAGCAAAGCAAAGACCAAGCAAAGGCTTTTCCTTGCCTTCTCCTCTCCCTCCCGTCTTGGAGTTCACCAGGAGCTCATGGCATGGAGACCCCTCTGCTCACGCTGCTGCCTGACCTGCTGAGGACCAGCCAGTTGACTAGTACTTACTGGACAGCCAGCACACGCCAAGCACTGAGCAACGCTTGAGGTAAAAAAGCAGAAAAGCCGCATCATGTAGTGTTTCTAACTCCCTAAGTATGCCTGCACATCACCAGGGGATCTTATTAAAACTACAAATTCTGTCCCAGGTTAGGGCCTGGGAGTCTCACAAGCTTCCACGTGATGCTGTTGTTTCTAGTACGTGGGTAATATTTCAAGTGTTCAAGATCTAGCGGGAGGGGAAATATATATACAGAAATATACACATATAAATGTATATTAAAAATATAAAGATCTTGTGGGAGGGGAAAATATGTACAAAAAAACATAAGTGGTTGCTGACATTCAGTTGCTGAGTCATGTCCAACTCTTTGTGACCCCATGGACTACAGCACACCAGGCTCTTTATCCTCCACTGTCTCCTGGAGTTTACTCAAATTCATGTCCACTGATTCAGACATATATACAAAATGAACTAAGCTACTGCTGTTAAATACCTCAGTTCAGTCAGTTCAGTCACTCAGTCATGAACCACAGCACGCCAGGCTTCCCTGTCCATCACCAACTCCCGGAGATTGCTCAAATTCATGTCCATTGCATCAGCGATGCCATCCAACCATCTCGTCCTCTGTCGTCTCCTTCTCTTCCTGCCCTCAATCTTTCTCAGCATCAGGGTCTTTTCCAATGAGTCAGTTATTTGCATCAGGTGGCCAAAGTATTGGGATTTCAGCTTCAACATCAGTCCTTCCAATGAACACTCAGGACTGATCTCCTTTATGATGGACTGGTTGGATCTCCTTGCAGTCCAAGGGACTCTGAAAAGTCTTTTCCAACACCACAGTTCAAAAGCATCAATTCTTCGGCACTCAGCTTTCTTTATAGTCCAACTCTCACATCCATACATGACTACTGGAAAAATATGCTGCCTAGGTTGGTTATAACTTTTCTTCCAAGTTTCATGGCTTCAGTCACCATCTGCAGTGATTTTGGAGCCAAAAAAAATAGTCTCTCACTTTTTCCATTGTTTCCCCTTCAATTTGCCATGAAGTGATGGGACCAGATGCCATGATCTTAGTTTTCTGAATGTTGAGTTTTAAGCCAACTTTTTCACTCTCCTCTTTCACTTTCATCAAGAAGTTGTTTAATTCTTCTTCATTTTCTGCCATAAGGGTCATGTCATCTGCATATCTGAGGTTATTGATATGTCTCCCAGCAATCTTGATTCCAGCTTGTGCTTCATCCAGTCCAGCATTTCTCATGATGTACTCTGCATATAAGTTAAATAAGCAGGGTGACAATATACAGCCTTGACATACTCCTTTCCCAATTTGAAACCAGTCTGTTGTTCCATGTCCAGTTCTAACTGTTGCTTCTTGACCTACATACAGATTTCTCAGGAGACAGGTCAGGTGGTCTGGTATTCCCATCTCTTGAAGTATTTTCCACAGTTTGTTGTGATCCACATAGTCAAAGGCTTTGGCACAGTCAATAAAGCAGAACTAGATATTTTTCTGGAACTCTCTCACTTTATCAATGATCCAGCACATGTTGGCAATTTGATCCCTGGTTCCTCTGCCTTTGCTAAATCTAGCTTGAACATCTGGAAGTTCACAGTTCACATACTATGGAAGCCTGGCTTGGAGAATTTTGAGCATTACTTTACTAGTGTATGAGATGAGTGCAATTGTGCGGTAGTTTGAGCATTCTTTGGCATTGCCTTTCTTTGGGAATGGAATGAAAACTGACCTTTTCCAGTCCTGTGGCCACTGCTAACTTTTCCAAATTTGCTGGCATATTGAGTGCAACACTTTCACAGCATCATCTTTCAGGATTTGAAATAGCTCAACTGGAATTCCATCACCTCCACTAGCTTTGCTTGTAGTGATGCTTTCTAAGGCCCACTTGACTTCACATTCCAGAATGTCTGGCTCTAGGTGACTGATCACAGCATCATGATTATCTGGGTCATGAAGATCTTTTTTATACAGTTCTTCTGTGTATTCTTGCCACCTCCTCTTAATATCTTCTGCTTCTGTTAGGTCCCTACCATTTCTGTCCTTTATTGTGCCCATCTTTGCATGAAATGTTCCCTGGTATATCTCTAATTTTCTTAAGAGATCTCTAGTCTTTCCCATTCTGTTGTGTTCCTCTATTTCTTTGCATTGATCACTGAGGAAGGCTTTCTTATCTCTCCTTGCTATTCTGTGGAAATCTGCATTCAAATGGATATATCTTTCCTTTTCTCCTGTGTCTTTTGCTTCTTTTTTCTCAGCTGTTTTTAAGGCCTCTTCAGACAACCATTTTGCTTTTTGCATTTCTTTTTCTTGGGGATGGTCTTGATCACTGCCTTCTGTACAATGTCTTGAACCTCCGTCCATAGTTCTTCAGGCACTCTATCAGATCTAACCCCTTGAATCTATTTGTCACTTCCTGTATAATTGTAAGGGATTTGATTTAGGTCGTACTTGAGTGGTCTAGTGGTTTTCCCTACTGTCTTCAATTTAAGTCGGAATTTGGCAATAAGGAGTTCATGATCTGAGCCACAGTCAGCTCCTGGTCTTGTTTTTGTTGACTGTATAGAGCTTCTCCATCTTTAGCTGCAAAGAATATAATCAGTCTGATTTCGGTGTTGACCATCTGGTGATGTTCATGTGGAGTCTTCTCTTGTGTTGTCGGAAGAGGGTGTTTGCTATGACCAGTGTGTTCTCTTGGCAAAACTCTATTAGTCTTTACCCTTCTTCTTTCTGTACTCCAAGGCCAAATTTGTCTGTTACTCCAGGTATTTCTTGACTTCCTCCTTTTGCATTCCAGTCCCTTATAATGAAAAGGACAAATTTTGGGGCTGTTAGTTCTAGAAGGTCTTGTAGTTCTTCATAGAACCGTTCAACTTCAGCTTCTTCAGCATTACTGGTTGGGGCATAGACTTGGATTACTGTGATATTGAATGGTTTGCCTTGGAGATGAACAGAGATCACTCTGTCATTTTTGAGATTGTACCCAAGTACTGCTTTTCAGACTTTTTTGTTGACTGTGATGGCTATTCCATTTCCTCTAAGGAATTCTAGCCCACAATAGTAGATACAACGGTCATCTGAGTTTAATTCACCCATTCCAGTCCATTTTAGTTCGCCAATTCCTAGAATGTTGATGTTCACTTTTGCCATCTCCCGTTTGACCACTTTCAAGTGAATACCTACAGTGCGCCAAAGCACAGTGTGAGAAGAGTATTACAAGAGCTCTGACCCTGGGTTCCTCCCAGCCTGAATCTTAGTCACAGGCGTCTGGAGGGACTCTAACACCCCTGGGGCAGAGAGGAGGTGCCTGTGGTCTAAGCTGTGCCCTGTGCAGATGAGCCTCAGTTAGAGCAGCTGGCATGTTAGTCTCCCAGCACACCTCAACACTCCCGTCAGGTGCTCACTGTGAAGACACGATCCAATAACCTCAGCAGCTGAGGCTTAACTCGTAAGAAAGCCCCAACAGGAATATAAGCACTACAAACAGATCTTTAGATCACTTCTTAAGTCCTTTCCACTCCTAGGACCCTGTGATATAACAGACATAGAAACCTATAAATGGCCATAAGCCAACTTCTGGTCAAGCAGAGACATTGTAAAAGCATAAATGAGTAGGGCATATTACTCCTGAGCAAAGTTCATAATGAAAGTAAACATCCTGCATGCTAGAGACTTTCTTCTAACGTCTGTTCACATTGAGAATGAAGTGCTCAGAAGCTGACTGGAAGCTCTGTGTTGGTGGACAGGCTTATCTATTGGGAAAATCTCAGGCCCTACCCTAGAACTACTGAAACAGAATTTGCATTTTTAACAAACCCCCCAGGAGATGTGCCTACACAAAAATTTGAGAAGCACTGAACTCCATGCCTTTTCTGCCCTGTTTGCCCTGCGTTCCGAGGGCCATGACAATGTTTAGTATCTACTAGCTGCCCAGTGGGAGAAGGCAATGGCACCCCACTCCAGTACTGTTGCCTAGAAAATCCCATGGACAGAGGAGCCTGGTAGGCTGCAGTCCATGGGGTCGCTAAGAGTCGGACATGACTGAGCGACTTTACTTTCACTTTTCACTTTCATGCATTGGAGAAGGAAATGGTAACCCAGCCCAGTGTTCTTGCCTGGAGAGTCCCACAGACGGGGGAGCCTGGTGGTCTGCTGTCTATGGGGTCGCACAGAGTCGGACACGACTGAAGCGACTTAGCAGCAGCAGCAGCAGCAGCTGCCCAGTGAATACTTCTTGACTGGCCATTATATGGACTGTAATTTATAGTGAAATCTCATGCTAAATTTTAATTTTAAAAGCAGCAAAATAGTTCTCTTTTTAACTTTTTCTTTTATATTGGGGGTATAGTCAATTAACGAACAATGTTGTGATAGTTTTAGGTGAACCGCAAAGGGACTAAATCGTAATATATACATGTATCCATTCTACCCGCAAACTCCCCTCTTATTCAGGCTGCCACAGACCATTCAGCAGAGTTCCATGTGCTATACAGCAAGTCCATGTTGGTTATCCATTTTAAATATAGCAGTGTGTACACGTCCATCCCAAACTCGCTCACTATCCCTTCCCTCCATTCATCACCCCCCTGGCAGCCATCAGTTTGTTCTCTAAGTCTTTGAGTCTGTTTCAAAAGTAGCACAACTGTTGAACCCAACATCTAAAAGTTCTGAGGAACCTAATAGCCTGACATTCTTTCTGGTGGCCTTGTCATATACATTAGCAGGACATTGGAGCTTTGCTTCCTTAAAGCTATCTCTGCTTTCCTCCGATACCGTGCTAAAATAATGAGCAAAGGAACAAAGGACAAAGAAAACAGAAGAGGTGAAGATAGTTTACAACAAATATTTCCAAACATTTGGGGATGGAAGGTTAGATGCATGAGTGATAACTGGTTCAGTGGAGTGGAAAAATATGACAGCTGAGAGCCTGTAGAGAGGAGGCCCCGAAATGGGGCTGCTTCACAGTGGAGGCCCAGGGAGGCCCAGGGGCCTTCCTCAGGAGGAGGGTGAGAGTGGAGCTGGAGGGGAGAACTGGCTGCCCCCCAGTCTACCTGTGGAAACCTAGAGATCACTCCTCCCCAACTCCGCAGATTTGGGAGATTTATTTTTTGCATTATTAGATCAGAGTGGCTCTCATGAAGACACCAGGCACTACAGAAGGAAGAAGTGAGATGCTTTATTGACGCAATGGCATAAGGTGAACACTGACAGATCCCAGCCTCTGCCTCCACACAGACAGCCAGGCTCATACACACTAAGGAGGCTGATTCTTCTCTGAAGAACCCGACTAAGAAGGACAATCAAAGATGCTGATCTGGGACACATCCCCAGTAAGACCACCTGCTCCTGTCAATCACCCTTCAGTGAAGTCCGCCAACAGATAAGTCTGGCCCCACACACAGACCTTACAACCAAACTCTAAGGGCTTTGGTTTTAGTAAACAGGTATTAGAGGAAAGTCTTCACCATGAAACATGGAGAATAAACCAAGGGAACTTGGAGCAGATTGCCACAATATTTCTGTTCTCACATTTTTAAAAAACTTTTGCTCCTTCTTTCATTGAGAGGTGGAATTTACATTTTCTTTCCTTGAATCTGGGTGGGACTCCAACCAACAGAGCCACCTTTGAGCCAATGGCCATGAGGCATATGTTATCAAGCTCTTGAAATGTGGCTATTGCAACCAAAGAACTGAAATCATCATTTTATTCAATTCTACATCATTTAAATTAAAAAACTGAAGCCGTAGAAAATATTTCACCAATAACTTGATTGTTTGGATAGGAACTGTGCTTCCCATCAACTATTGAAAATTTTGCATCTGAAAAAATACTTTAGTATTTGGATTGAGATGTGTTATAAGTCCAAAATCTAAACTGGGGACTCCCCTGGTGGTTCAGAGTTTGGGAATCTGCCTGCCAATGCAGGGGACATGGGTTCCATCTCTGGTCCAGGAAGATTCCACATGCCACGGAGCAACTAAGCTTGTGCATCACAACTACTGAAGCCTGCATGCCTAGAGCCCATGCTGGAAAACAAGGAAAAAACCATCACTTTGAGAAGCCTGTGCACCACAGCAAAGAGGAGCCCCTACTCGCCACAACTAGAGAAAGCAGGCACGCAGCAACGAAGACTCAGAGCAGCCGAAGATAAATAAATGAATGTTTTTTTAAATAAATAAAATCTAAACTGAATTTTGAAGGCAGTATGAGAAGAAAGACTGTAAAATATCTCATTAGCAGTTTTATATTAATTACATATTACAGTACTTTGTATATATTAAATTAAATATTAGAAATCTGATAGCAGTCCTCACTAATAGTCTGAGACTGCAATTTGATAGGAGTTAGATAATTTGAGGGAACAAATCAGAATCTGATCAAATGATAAGACTTATTCTCCCCATTGACAAAGAAGAAGAATTCTAAGAGACTCTAAGTAACTAAAAGTTTCCTGCAGTGGCCCTCATGTCATGGCCCTATAGCTGTTCGTCCCCAGTTCTTGATAAAACACAAATTCCCCATCCAGTGCCTGTTAAAGAGCTAGTCCTCTTCATTCCTCTACTTCCTCCCATCTTACTGATGCCCTGGTCAATTTCCTTCTCTATCTGCTGACTGTGGTTTTACTGTTTGACCACTTTGTCCTCTCATGGACAAAGAATGCAAGGGGATAATGAACAATTGAAAACCACTGTTATGTTAGGGTAGTGAGACTATTAAGACTTTTTCTCTAAGGCAATTATATTATCTTAGCAGTAATTACATCTCCTGATGAAAAAGGGTAGGCATGTATTATTCTGTTCCTACTTCCCTGGTGGCTCAGATTGTAAAGAATCTACCTGCAATGTGGGAGACTTGGGTTCAATCCCGGAGAAGGGAATGGCTACTCACTCCAGGATTCTTTCCTGGAGAACTCCATGGACAGAGGAGCCTGGTGGGTTACAGTCCATGGGGTTACAAAGAGTCAGACATGACTGAGTGACTAACACACACAGAATTATAACCACTCTAAGAAAAGATTTCCAAGAACATCGTAAGAATTCTATGTTTTCCCCAAAGTTACTCAAGGTAAGTCTTGAGTCATCTAGAATATTGATTTTTTAGAAACTTTTTCTTTATTAAAAAAAAAAAGATAGCCTGTTTCTCCAGTGGAAACATGAGTATTTGGTTTAGAAATGACCAATGTCTCAAAAAGCTTTGATTTGCTGCCACCTACTCTTCTCCAAAACCCCAAATTAACGGCATCTGATCCTAACAAAGTAAGGCATCCACAGCTAAAAATGTCTTTATAATGGGGGTAGGGAGAGTGGGGGGAAAAAGCAGGGGTAATTTTTTTCCCAATATGTTTGTCATTATTATAGGTTATATATACAGAAGGAAAGTTAATTAAGCTTTAAAAAAAAATCCATCACACATCAATGGCTGCATTTTAATGAGTATAAAAAGTTGAGGTGTTTACTACCAATTAAAGTGGTTTTTAAATAAGCATTAATTAACACAGAAATTCAGAAGAAAGTTATACCTTGTCAAAGAAAGGCCAGTGCAGGCTATGCCCACTTCTGCTCCCATTCATATTCAGATAGTAATTACCACCAACCCTATATTTTCCATAATAATGAGGAGATGCTGTCGTGTCTATCAAACAACAACACTCACACAAAAGTGGTAGAATTAGAAATTCTCAACCTGAAGTAAACTTTTCAAATTTTTTCCTTCTAGGTTTTTCCCTCATCTGTGTCAAAGTTATTCAAAGAGGAGGTTGGCCTGATTTTAATGGTGAGGTTTCTCTCTTTTTTCCTCTTTTGCAAAGAACACTATATAAGGAGTACTCATTGGTCAAGTCTACATCAGCAAATCCAAACAATTACCCAATCATGATTTAAGAGGGCCTGCAGTTCTTTCTATGGCACCCCACTCCAGTACTCTTGCCTGGAAAGTCCCATGGATGGAGGAGCCTGGTAGGCTGCAGTCCATGGGGTCGCTAAGAGTCGGACACGACTGAGCGACTTCACTTTCACTTTTCACTTTCATGCATTGGAGAAGGAAATGGCAACCCTCTCCAGTATTCTTGCCTGGAGAATCCCAGGGACGGGGGAGCCTGGTGGTCTGCCGTCTATGGGGTCGCACATAGTCGGACACGACTGAAGCGACTTAGCAGCAGCAGCAGCAACAGTTCTTCCTTTGTTTCTTTATGATAATATTAATTTGCATACTACTACTGACTACTCCACTTCCTTTTAGAAAATTATTGTCTATCTTAAGGTGGTTAGGAGGAGAAAGACATACAACCTGTAAAGCCCACAACCTAACTAGCTCAAAGTTTGATGGACAGTCTCCTCGAGTGGAAAGTAATGGGGAGCATACTCGAGTCTGGGCAGCACCTAGGAAGATGCCACAGGGTGGTCGCAGGAAAAGGGTTCTCAAGCACCTTGGGCAACATGTTCCAGAGATGGATCCCCACCTCACAAATCAGGTTTTCTTACAGATGAACGTATTCTTACCAAATTTACATAAAATTAGCCAATAAATCAGTGTATTAATTTACTAATCTTTAATAGAAGATTTAAGAAACTCTCTTTCTAGAGCTTGGAATTCTCATGTCTCCTCTCCCTTCCCAATATCAATGTATTTAGGAAAGAAAGCTGAGTTATCAATCAGAAGGCTCCTTGGTGAACTCAAAATCAGATCAGGAAAGCAGAATGGTGTGGGAGGGTTCTGCCCAATGGAATTTCCCCTTCATGTAACAGGGAACTTCTTTCTTGTAATCAAAATATTGTGATCCTTTGAAGAGAAGTGCCTCTCACTTATTCAGTGTAAACAGGTTGACTTTGGTCTCTCTGGACTCCAGTTTTCAGTGAAGATTCTTCTTCTATTTCACTGGTACCTATCTTGCTTTATCTACCAGTAAAGTTCTTCTCTTTGCAGTAATTTAAGTAGTCGAATTCTCACCATGGGAGAAGCTCCTCCCAGCCCGTCTTTAGTGATCCAAGGACAGAACACCAAACAAGAAAGGTCAATTCCAGGAGTTTGCATTGAACGTGTTTTCAATCAAGTTGGCTAAGTTGCTGTAGAGTCAATTCTTGAAGCTAAAGCATGAGAGGAAACAGTGGGAGAAATTCCATCATCTCCCAGAGAGGGGTGGTTTCTCCCCAGTGTGCAAAAGTTAACGCCATGTTTCCAAAAGTTTGCATAAAAAATTGGGAGGGAATCTACTGGTCTTCTTGAGCCTTGAATTGTGCATGAATAAAGGGATGGATGAAGAGATGGTTTGATTATGCAGCCCTGTAGTTGCCAGAGTGTATTTTCAGTGCACACCCAGTGTAGCTTCAGAGTTTCTATTTATAAGACAGGTTTAGGGCGCAATCCAGTTGGAAGGGGCTTAGAGAACTTGTCTGGAAGCCACATTTGCAAAGCAAACATGCCATTTTTACCTAGATTGAATGTTTCTTGGAGTGGCCTGGGGGTGTTGATGAACACTGAGGGAGGAAATGAGGACTCTGCCCATTGCTATGGGATTACTGAGGGCGGGAGCCAGGTCTAATTTATCTTTGAATCATGTAAATGCCTAGCAGGATGAGTAGTACAAGTGTTCAAAATGTTTATTAAATGATTGATGAGTGAGTTTTTAGTTCCATGATAAAGATGGTAAGTTCATGCCTGGGTTTGATGCCTTTCTAAACCCACTGGCTTCCCTCTGGTTTTATGAGTAGTGATTGGGCTCTTAACTTGTACCAACCAACTGGTGTACCTGCCCTTGTCACAACCAGGCCCAAGAAGAGGCTGATAATGGACCAGCAAAAAGCTACAAAGAAAAAAAAAATCTACAAATCCCAGAAATTTAGTTGGAAAGAGAAGGGGCTGAATTGACATACAAGATAAGGAGGGGCTGGTAATCAATGAAGAGTAGGAAGCAGACTGTGGCCCATGCCTCACTGATGAACCACAGAGCACAGACATGCTGCCGTTCAAGTTGCAAGCACTCTCCATTATACTTTTTTTTTAAACTACAGCTGTTCACAGCTGATGTTCACCTCTGTCTTATCTGATCCCTTTGTACAGGAATAAACAGTCTTTGAAGAACAGTGAAGTACCAATGTGCTTCTTAGGAGAGGATGGATGGTAATAGGCTGGCAATGCCTCAAATTCCAAAAGTATGAAAATCTCCTACCTTGACTGCCACTTTGGTCTTTGCTTTTTCCCATTCTTTTCACTGTTCTTGCCTTTATAGGAAAATGCTTGTTTGGGGGCACTGTTTAAACATGCAGTCAATTGTACTTCTTTTGGGAAAAGTGTGCAATTTTCCCCCATAGCATAGAGAAGGGTAACATGCCTCCTTGGTCAAGGTTGGAAAAAAGAACTGTCTCTTTTTCTGCAGCTCCTCAGTTACGTTACCTTTATCTGGCCTTATTAAAATGGAAAGAACTTCCCCTATGTGTGTCCCATTCTTCTACTTATCAGACTTGGGATAGATTTTGCCTTTCCACTCAATTTGGACAATGAACTGAGTTTCATTTTTATTTATGGGCTTCATAAATCCGTTTCACTTGCTGCTTTTCATGCCCCAGTTCCATGCTGTTGTGTTGGGATTTCCCACCCTGCCAGGCAATTAAACAAAAAACTCATGGAAAAGAAATTTCTTTACAAAACTCTTTTAAATTCAAAATACACACAATCATCTCCATTTCAGATCCAATATATTTAATGGATGGGGCTTTTAAGTCTTTTTTTTTTTTTAAGCATCCAACTCTCCAAATTAATTCTTTCACTGTCATAGCCAACTCCTCATTTGAGTTCTAAAGATTAGTTCAAAATTCCAAGACAGAAAGCACACTTAACTTTAAACCCTCTGTTTGCAGACCAGGTGGTAGGCATGTGAGAAGACACTACAGTGGCCACGTGGCTGATGGGTTTGAAGAATAGGAGGGGGCTGCACATCACAGTCACCTGAGCCCAGAGCAGGATAAGCCCTGAAACCTAGAGCAGCACCAATAGTTCCTTGTCCTAAGCTGGATTAAAAAAAAAAAAAAAAACCAACAAACAAAAGCAGCCAAACTTAACCACATAGACCTACACTATTAAACGAAGCATGGAGAGACGTAGTCCCCTTTCTCAGCACTTTGTCACCCTCAGAGGAAATTACTGCTATTTCTTTAAATACATGACCAGACAGGGCTGCCTCCAATAGGACCCGATAAATCAGAATCCCGTCTAAGAAAATTTATAGATTGGGTTCAGGCATAGTTCAGTCCTGTTACACAGAAGTCCAAGAAAAGAATTCCAATAAAACTTTATTTAGACAAGAGACCCAGTAATCTGAGTCTCACATTGCTCAGACACAGGCCAAACTAAAGTTTACTTTGATGCTTTCTCTGATTTCCGTCTCTCTCTCACACACACACAAACTATAGACAGATGATAGACAGACAGAGATATGCCAAGTAGAAGTGGGCAAAGAATGTTTAAATCTGGTCCTACCAGGCTGTAAGCTACTTGAGACCAGGAACCACTGCTGGTTCCCTTTTTGTCTAGTCCATGGAAGGTGCTTCAAGTCTGTTAGATTCATTTACCTGAAATTCTTTAAATGTGAAGTGAGCAGGCTGCTCCAGCTTTTGTGTCACCAGTCACTAGGGTTGACCCAGATGTTCTGACTGTGAAGGTGTTTCCTTTCTCCCTCTATGTGGAGCTGAGGAAAAGATAAACTAGAAAGCAAGAATTTGTAAGTGTGTACACTGCACGATGTTGACACGGTTGACACAAGTGTTTTGGTCCAGCTGGCAGGTATCTCCCAGGAGTAGATGGGGTGGACCAGAATGTGCTGGGAATGTCACCAACCATTAGCATCATCCACTTCACTCTGCAAACCACATAACTTCCTGGCTTCAAATGTACTCACCTAGTAGGGAGAAAATAGAGATAACGTGAGTACCTTCCTTCATTTAGCAGTTGCTATTACTATAGGAAATTAATCAACTGACATTCAAATTTATATCACAATCTTTTGAACCTTTGCTCATGTGGATCTATCCCCCTGAACCTGATGAGTTATGATGAATCAAGTTCTGGACCTGGCCAAGATGGGGTCTAGAGCTCGCCTTTGTGCTAAACAGAGCAGGGGTATAATACCATCGAATTTCCTGCCTCCGCAGCCATTCAGCCCTCTTAAACCTTTCTAACGCTGAAATACTAGCTAGAATAGCACTTTGTCTATCCCACTGGATTGCTAAATTGCACTGAAGTAAAATCCCTCAAAAGCCAGAAGGATGTTTGCAAAAAAAAAGAAAATCCCTTTCCGTAACAACACTGAACAGAGACGAACCTGAAACAATGTAGAGATTTGAGGCCATTTCATAATGTTGCAGAGGTTGTACACCATACAAAATCACCATCAAAGAGGCACTTTTCATTCATAGTCATTATTATATATTTTTGTATTTATTGGCCAATAGCAGTAAATGCCCAAGGAAGCGCTAACTTTATCTAATGTGATAAAGACTAGCAGCAGCTCTGTAGAAACTTAAATCTAGTAAAAGGACAAGGTAGCCAGTATCCTCTATTTCTATTTATACATTTATAGAAAAATATATAAATAGAAATAGCAATTTTATTTTTATTTATGTATTATATTTGTGTGTATATATTATGTGTATATATACATATTATCCATGGAGAAGGGATAGGCTACCCACTTTAGTATTCTTCTGCCTGGAGAATCTTGAACATGGACAGAGGAGCCTGGTGGGCTACAGTCCATGGGGTCGCAAAGAGTCGGACATAATTGAGCTACTAAGCATACACACACACACACACACACACACATATATATGTAATATCCCCAAGAAGTCCCTCCATGCACCCTACCCAATCATAATCCCTCCCTTCCCCCAAAGGAACACTTATCCTGTTATAATTTTAACTTATTTGCATTTAAAAAATCATTTTATCACCCAAAAGTGCATCTCTAGATACTGGTCTTTAGATGTGCCCTTAAAAACTTCAGTACATTTCTTTTCATCTAGCATTTTCATATCTCCATTCATCTCCATCATTTTCATATCTTTATAAATTATCTGCTGAAGACTTCAGAAAATTTGACATATAGTTTCCCAATGTCTTGACGTTGCTGACTACACGCTTGTGCATGTTCAGTTGCTCAGTCATGTCCAGCTCTTAGTGACCCCACGGACTGTAGCCCACCAGGCTCCTCGGTCCATGTAAGTTGCCAGACAAGAACACTGGAGTGGGCTGCCCTGCCCTCCTCCAGGGGATCTTCCCGACAAAGGGATCGAACCCACATCTCCTGCATTGCAGGCAGATTCTTTACCCATGGAACCAGCTGGGAAGCCCCTGCTGACTACATACTTATGGGAAAGTTCACATGCCTGTGGCGTCTGTGTTCCCAGAAAACGGCAAGCTCAGTCCAGTTAAGTATCAGACCACTTTTGGACCCCTTCATGAAGACGACAGGTGGTGTTTAGCAACATTATTAAGAGTCACAAAATGTCTGGTTGTTTTTCTTTTTATAATCTTAGCAGCCATTGATGTTTAATTCTTGTATCCATCCATCGAGGGTTACAAAATGGTGATAATCTAATTCTATTGCTTCTTTTCGTAGCTAGACTGACTCTGTAAGAAACTCTGTCCCTCATTTAATATGTGGATACCCAGAGATATAGTTCATATAAAAATCAGTGTAAATGCTTGATTCTTTTCCTTTGCTTCCTTGTTTACAAGATAATGAATTAGTTCTCTATAATTCTCTGAAGATAATTCTTTTTAATATCATTATAAAATCATGGATTAAACATACCTGATGGGCTTCCATTTTTCTCAATATTGAAGGTCAGATTGTTCCGTCTTTGGCCAGTGGGAGGTTCTGTCTTTTTGACATGATCCGAGAAGTCTTTTATAGTTTCCTTGTTATATAAGATGTTCCAGTTTCATTTCACAAACTTTCTACCTCAGACTTATTTCTCTAAGAAGCCCTAATTTATCTTATAGAAAAATGGTATTTCAGAACCAGAGTCTGAGTGCTAGAGATGTTCTTTGCTAAATTAGACATATTTTCTAGGACTTTTCAGTGGAATAAACTAGGAAATACTATCAGTTCAAAGAAAAAAAATCTCATAAATGCATATTGACACCTTCTATTCAAATTCAACACTACAGAGCTTTTACCTAACCACTTCTCTAAACATTGGAATCTTCTTTCCTCCATTCTGAGAATTCTGGTTCTTAAAAGCAAAAGGCACAATAGACTTAGAACATCTCAAAATTATCTGTTTTAGCCCATGTTACACAGCAACAATCTCAGCAGTAATATTACAACCAATATGATTATCAAAAATGTGTTTAAATTTTTGTATATGCTCTCACTATTTCTCCAGTAAAAAATGGATGTTACATTTACACTGTCAGAAAATATTATCATTATACACTATGCACTCTCCTCCTTAGTCCTAATTCTACAAGCATCTGTTTATTTAATACTTAAGTTTTATGTTGGTGTCTTTTTTATCACCTCAGTCATCTATAATATATTCTCTAGTAGATTTTTCAGGAAAAGCTCATGTAAACAATACTCTGTGAATATTCACATGTTGATAACTATTGTGCCCTTCATACCTAAAAATTAGCTTTGTTGGGTGTAAAATCCTTGGCTCATTCTTTTTTCCCTTATTTTAAATACAAAGGTTGAACAACACAAAGTGGGGACTTGACCCTCCACAGAGTAGAAAATTCAGGTATAACTGATATTTGGTACTCCATACCCACAGTTCCTTCATATCCACGGTTTCACACCTGCAGATTCAAAGAGCCATGGATGGTGTAGTACTGTAGTTTTTAGTATTGAAAAACGCATATAAGTGGACCCGCAGAGTTCAAATCCGCCTTGTTCAAGGGTCAACTCTGTGTTGATTCATTTCTCCCCCACAATAAAATGCTGTTGTTGAGAAGTGATTAATGATAACCTTGTCTCCTTTGTGAGTCACGTGCACTTTTCTTCTAGAAGCTCAAAGGATTTTTCCCTTTTCTTTGTGTTAGCCACACTGTTGCCATTCTCAGGTATGCAGTGTGCTATTTCTGTATTTCGCTTCAATTTTTTTTAACTTTCAAGAAAGTTTTCTTGAATTAGCTTTTACACTTCAATTGCCTTGCTTTGACTTTCTTGTGATCTCCTACCAACCATATATTCTATTTCCTTTGCCCACTTCAATATTTGGGACATTTTCTTGAATGCTTTTTATCTCTTTCTCTCTTAAATTTTTTATTTTTTTAAATTTTCTGGCATTCAGTTTCCAGTTCCACAAATAAGGAGTTTAGAAGTCACCACTCTAGCCTAACAGCATGTAAAATTCTATACAGAGTGAGAAACCAACAACTCTTAGATTTGTAAGAGAGGGGCAAGGACACGGGGAAACGGCTGTCCCTAAGACTGGAGAGACAGACAAATGAATGAAGGGAGTCGTGGCTTACAGAGCAGAAATTCACATATGGAAGACTCACAGCTGGGAAGCAAGGTCGCGGTAAGAAAATCTGAACTGTAATTGACAAAGTGATAGAGGCTCAGTGTGGACAAGCTTGAGATCTAAAGTCTCCAAGGGGACTCAGTAATCGGGGTCCCCACAATACATACCATGATATTTACCTCCAGAAACAACCAGGTTTCCATAGTATACACCAGAGAAAAAGTCCTTCGTGTTTTCATGTTCCCAGCAAGGGAGCAAAAAAAGGAACCATTTTGTAATATGCCAGGGGATTCTGTTCTTCTTAACAAGACATTTCCTTGGGGGAAACTAGTTAACCCTAGCATAATCTGCTGGGATATTATCAGAGCCTAACTGATCCGGGGAAGGAAAATAACCAACTCCAGTCTCCTCTAGTCTTCCATGTGGGAGAATGGAAATACTAACTCCAGTCTAACCACCCTGTCCTACCTAAGGAGGTTGGAAAAAACTACGAAACTCCATGCAGTTCACAATCCAGAGGCATAGTTTCACTAAAAGAGTGAGCCCTAATCACAAGACTATAGAGTGCTTCCTTTCTTTCCATACCTCACAACGACATTACTAAAGGCCTATTTACAGCAGGCATCTTGTCTGGCTATTAAGAAAAAATGACAAGGCATGCCAAAAGGCAAAAAAAAAAAAAAAAAAAAAAACACCATCTGAAGTCACAGAGCAAGCAACAGAACAGAAATTATATATCATATTGCATTATCATATTGCAAATTTAAAACAAGCATGATTAATATAGTAAGGATTCTAATGGGTAAGACAACATGCAAGAACAGATAGGCAATGTAAGCAGGCACATGGAAATCCTAAGAAAGAATCAAAAAGAAATGCTACAGATAAAAACAAAAACACTAAAAGAAATGAAGAATGTCTTTAATGGGCTTCTTAGTAGACTAGACACAGCTGACAAATGAATCTCTGAGCTAAAGGATATATCAAGAGAATCCTTGAAAACAGAAAAGCAAAGAGAACAAAGATTGAGGGGGGTGGAAATAGACTATCCAAGGACTTTGGAGTAATTACAAAAGGTATAACATACATGTAATGTTAATACCAGAAGGAGAAGATGGAAATGAACAGAAGAAATATTTGAAACACAAATAACAGAATTTCCCCCAAATTAATGTCAGACATCAAACCACAGACCCTGGAAGTTACATCTAGAGGAACAAAGATACAACTCACATCTGACTTCTTAGAAACCACACAAATAAGAAGAGAGTAGAGTGAAATATTTAATGTGTTGAGAGGAAAAAAAATCGGACTAGAAATTTGCATCCTGAGACATTAACATTCAAAAGGGAAAGATTATGAAAGACTCTCAAACAAAAATTGAGGGAATAAATAATATTCAAAAATCAAGTAACAGGGACTTCCCTGGTGTCCAGTGGTTAAGAATCCACCTGTCAATTCAGGGGACACAGGATCAATCCCTGATCCGGGAAGATCCCACATGTTGAGAAGCAACTAAACCCACGTGCCACAACTACTGAGCCTGCACTCTAGAGCCTGGGAGCCACCGATACTGAACCCCAAATGCCTAGAGCCCACACTCCGCAATAAGAGAAGTCACCGCAGGAAGAAGCCCATGCCCTGCAACAGAGAGGAGCCCCCACTCTCGGCAACTAGAGAAAGTCCACACACAGCAACAAAGACCCAGCACAGCCAGAAATAAAAATAACTAAATAGTTTAAAAAGAAATCGATAAATGAATCCATCATATCAACAGGCTGAAAAAGAAAAAGCACGTGATCGTATCAGTAGATAAAGAAAAAACAGTTGAGGGGCTTCCCTGATGGCTCAGTGGTAAAGAATCTGCCTGCTAATGCGGGACAAACGGGTTCGATCCCTGATCTGGGAGGATGCCACGTGCCGTGGAGCAGCTAAGCCATGACAAGAGAAGCCACCACAATAAGAAGCCGATGCACTGCAACCAGAGAGCCCTGCTCGCCGCAACCAGGGAAAGCCAGCGCACAGCAGCAAAGACCCAGCGCAGTCAAAAGTAAATAAATGAATCGTTTCATAAATCTTAAAGATAAATGAATAAAGGTGTACCTTTAAAAAAGAGCAAAACCACTTGACAAAATCTACCCCACATTCATATAGACTCTCAGAGAAGTAGGAATAGAAAGAAGCTTCCTCAGCTTGAAAAAGCGCATTTACAAAAAAGTCTATAGCGAGGGGTACACTAGGAGACTGGGATTCATATATACACTCTACAGCATATAAAACAGATAGCCAACCCAGACCGACTGTATAGCACAGGGAATTATACTTAGTATTTTTAAATAGTCTATAAGGGAAAAGGATCTAAACAACAATATATATATTATATATCATAAATATGTAACTGAATCACTGTGGCATATACCTGAAACTAACACCATAAATCAACTATACTTCCTTTTTTTTTTAGTACAAAAAAAGAGGTGAAAGCAAATAAAGTATTCCTTATGAAAAAAATATCCACAGCTAACATATTTAATTGGAGAAGGCAATGGCACCCCACTCCAGTACTCTTGCCTGGAAAATCCCATGGACGGAGGAGCCTGGTAGGCTGCAGTCCATGGGGTTGCAAAGAGTCGGACACAACAAAGCAACTTCTTTCACTTTTCACTTTCATGCATCGGAGAAGGAAATGGCAACTGACTCCAGTGTTCTTGCCTGGAGAATCCCAGGGATGGCGGAGCCTGGTGGGCTGCCATCTGTGGGGTCGCACAGGGTCGGACATGAATGAAGTGACTTAGCAGCAACATATTTAATGGTGAGAAACTCAAAGCTTTCACACTAAGATCAGGGGAAAGACAAGAATATCCCTTCTCACTGCTCCTTTACAAAGTCCTTCTGGAAGTTCTAAGCTTATGTGATGATATAAGAAAAAAAAAAGAATAGGTATGTAGATTGGAAAGGAGAAATAAAACTGTATTTGTTCACAGATGACATGGTTGTCTATGCAGAAAATCTGAAAGTATTGACCCCTCCCCTCAAAAAAAATTTCCTGGAACTAATAAGCAATTATAGCAATGTGGCAGGGTACAATTTCCTATATATCAGCAGTGAAAATCTGAAATGAAAAAAACACAATACCATTTACATTCAGTTCAGTTCAGTTCAGTTGCTCAGTCGTGTCCGACTCTTTGCAACCCCATGAATCGCAGCACACCAAGCCTCCTTGTCCATCTCCCAGAGTTCACTCAAACTCACGTCCAACGAGTCCGTGATGCCATCCAGCCATCTCATCCTCTGTCATTCCCTTCTCCTCCTGCCCCCAATCCCTCCCACCATCTGAGTCTTTTCCAGTGAGTCAACCCTTTGCATGAGGTGGCCAAAGTACTGGAGTTTCAGCTTTAGCATCATTCCTTCCAAAGGACACCCAGGGCTGATCTCCTTTAGAATGGACTGGTTGGACCTCTTTGCAGTCCAAGGGACTCTCAAGAGTCTTCTCCAACACCACAGTTCAAAAGCATCAATTCTTTGGTGCTCTGCCTTCTTCACAGTCCAACTCTCATATCCATACATGACCACAGGAAAAACCATAGCCTTGACTAGATGGACCTTTGTTGGCAAGGTAATGTCTCTGCTTTTGAATATGCTATCTTGGTTGGTCATAACTTTCCTTTCAAGGAGTAAGCGTCTCTTAATTTCATGGCTGCAACCACCATCTGCAGTGATTTTGGAGCCCCCAAAAATAAAGTCTGACACTGTTCCCACTGTTTCCCCATCTATTTCCCATGAAGTGATGAGACCAGATGCCATCTTCGTTTTCTGAATGTTGAGCTTTAAGTCAACTTTTTCGCTCTCCTCTTTCACTTTCAACAAGAGGCTTTTTAGCTCCTCTTCACTTTCTGCCATAAGGGTGGTGTCATCTGCATATCTGAGGTTATTGATATTTCACCCGGCAATCTTGATTCCAGCTTGTGCTTCATCCAGCCCAGCATTTCTCATGATGTGCTTACTCTGCATATAAGTTAAATAAGCAGGGTGACAATATACAGCCTTGATGTACTCCTTTTCCTATATGGAACCAGTCTGTTGTTGCATGTCCAGTTCTAACTGTTGCTTCCTGGCCTGCATATAGGTTTCTCAAGAGGCAGGTCAGGTGGTCTGGTATTCCCATCTCTTTCAGAATTTTCCACCGTTTATTGTGATCCACACAGTCAAAGGTTTTGGCATAGTCAAAAAAGCAGAAATAGATGCTTTTCTGAAACTCTCTTGCTTTTCGATGATCCAGTGGATGTTGGCAATTTGATCTCTGGTTCCTCTGCCTTTTCTAAATTAGCACCCTCCAAAAATGAGATACTTTAGTATACATTGAATAAAAATAAAAACACAAGATCTTTATACAAGGAAAACTATAACATTCTTTTGAACAAAATCAAAGAACTAAATAAATGGATAGTTTATGATATTTCATGGATAGGAAGACTAAATATCATCAAGATGTCATTTCTTTCCACTTTGATCTATAGGTTCAGTGCAATTTCAATCAGAATTTCAGCAAGTTATTTTGTGTATATCAACAAACTCTTTCTCAAGTTTACATGGAAAGGCAAAAGACTCAAAATAGCCAAAACAATATTGAAAGACAAAGTTAGATACTAACACTACCCAATTCAAAGATTCACTATAAAGCTATGGTAATCAGAAAGTGTGGGGGAAAAAACAGGAAGTGTGGTATTGGTGAAAGAATGGACAAATAGATTATTGAACAAAGTCGAGACCCCAGAAGTAGAACCACAGACAAAGCACTACAAATAAATATTTTCAACAAATGGTGCTGGAACAACTGAACATGCAAAAAAATGAATCTAAACACAGACCTTACATCCTTCACAAAAATTAACTCAAAATGGAATGACAGGCCTAAAGATAAAACCAAAAAACCATAAAATTCTTGACTATAACACAGGAAAAAAACCCTAGATGAATTTAGGTACGGCAATGACTTTTTGATACCAGACCAAAAGCATGTTCCATAAAGAAGTAATTATAAGCCTAAGACTTTGTTCAAACTTCAAATTTCTGCTCTGCAAAAGACAATGTCAAGAGAATAAGCAGACAAGTCACAAAGTAGGAGAAAATATTTACAAAGTACATATCTGATAAAGGACTGTTCTCCAAAATATTCAAAGAACTCTTAAACTCAATAATAAGAAAATGAGAAACCCAAGGTTGAAAATGGGCCAAAAACCTTAACAGGCACCTCACTAGAGAAAATATACAGATGGCAAATAAGCATATGAAAAGATGCCCCACATCATGAGTCATTGGGGACATGCAAATTAAAACAATAAGGTACTACCACACACGTATTAGAATGGCCAAAATCTGCAACACGGACAATATCAAATGATGTCGAGGATATAAAGCAACAGAAACTTTCATTCATTGCTGGTGGCAGCAGAAATTGGTACAGCCACTTTGGGAGACCATCTGACAGGTTTTAAACCCAATGAAACACACGTTTACCATACAGTCCAGCAATCATTCTCATTAGAATTTATTTAAATGAGTTGAAACTTACATCCACACAAAAATCTACATATGGATATTGATAGCAACTTTATTCATGATGGCCCAACCATCTTAGAAGCAATCAAGATGTCCTTCATCAGATGAATGTATAAATGAATTAGAGTACATTCAGATAATGGAAAATTATTTAGCATTAAAAAGAAGTGTAAAGTGTTAGTCACTCAGTCATGTCCAGCTCTTTGCAACCCCATGGACTGTATGGACTGTAGCCCACCAGGCTCCTCTGTCCACGGCATTCTCCAGGCAAGAATACTGGAGTGGGTTAGCATTTCCTTCTCCAGGGATTAAAAAGAAATCAGCTATCAAATCATGAAGACATGGAGGAAACTTAAAAGCATATTACTAAGTGAAAGAAGCCAATCTGAAGGTTGGCATCACATATGATTCCATCTATGACATTCTAGAAAAAGCAAAACTGTGGAGACAGTAAAATCTTCAGTGGTTATGAGAGGTCAAGAGTCGGACGAGGTAAGGAGGGATAAATAGGCAGTTGACAGAGTATTTGGGGGGCAGTGAAAATACTGTTTATGCCATAATGATGAATACACATTATTATACATTTATCAAAACCCATAGAAAGTGCAGCACCAAGTGTGAACCATAATGTTAATTTGAACTTTTGAGTGGTAAGTGAAAAGAAAGTGAAAGTGAAGTCGCTCAGTCGTGTCTGACTCTTTGCGACCCGTGGACTGTAGCCTACCAGGTTCCACCGTCCATGGGATTCTCCAGGCAAGAATACTGCAGTGGGTTGCCATTTCCTTCTCCAGGGGATCTTCGCGACCCAGGGATAGATCCCAGGACTCCTGCATTGGAGGCAGATGCTTTAACCTCTGAGCTACCAAGCAAAGGACATGATGTGCCAAACTACCCCCATCAGTTGTAACAAATGTATCAGTCAGTCTAGTGGGGGATGTTCACAGTGGTGGAGGCTATGTATGTGCGGGGCCAAGGGCATTAGGGAATTTGTAACTTCCCCTCAATTTTGCTATGAACCTGAAAGTGCACTAAAATGTTTTAATTTTTTAGTCTTTCATTTTCATTTTATATTTCTCTTATTATCTGTCATGTTTATGCACTCTTCTGGTCCTCCTACTTAAGTCTTCATTTCTGAAATAGTTGTGTTTTTTTTTTACCTCCAAGTCTTTCCTGAGTTGCCACCTCATTTCCGAGTTTCCTACTTAATGATTTCTGTCGTTCTTTCATGTCATACAATTTTCTTAATGTCTTTCAGTTCATTTTGAAATTGTAAATTTTCATCTGTTTTGTGAGAATGTCTTTCCCGAATGCTCTCATTGCCTCTAAGGACTTTATTCTAGTCCGAATTCTCTTTTTTCGTATAACTTTGCATGGGACTTGATTGTTTTCTGTTGTGTATTTTTATGTGAAATTAGTTTTCCTAAACTACGAGAATGAAGCAGGTTAAACTTTCAAAGGCTCTAACTTCACAGAGCTCCGTCTGTTGTTTTTGTTAAGGTTTTTTTACTTTCTTTTTTAAGTATGTCACATTGCTTTCTGCAATTTCCTCGCTGCTCTTCCTTTCCTTTAAACTGGACCTTTCTCTTGTCCCGACTCTGCTGTTTCGATTCCATTCCAAGCAATTTCTCCTCATTGGAGGGTCCTGGACTAGAAGGCGGCTCCGATAGGTCAGTTTTGAAAGTTCAAGGAACCTACCCCTTTAAGCTCTTGTATTGCAAGCTCTCTGCACTTACCGGGTGTTTAAGCAGACGAAACACCTTTACCTTCAGCTGCTGTTCTCAACTTGGTCCACTGAGTTTCCCAGTGAGTACCAGCTGGCTAGCTAGCAATCGCCTGTTCTCTGGTCCAGTCAGAAGCTAGACTTTTGCTTCTTTTTGTTTCCCACGAGTCTGCTTATCACATGAGTCTTGTGGTTCTTGGTATTTTGTCCCCAACTGCTTGCATTCTGGGTAAATGTCACCCATGAATTTTTGACTTCGCTAATCTAATTGCACTGTTACATTTTCACATGGGATTATGAGAGCAGTATGCTATTGCCATCATCACCACCAACTTGCCAGGATTATCACCATCTTCTAATTCCAGCTAATTTTTGCTTTGTACTTCCTCTTGATTCCTTCCTTCAGCCTGTCACAGGAAGAACTTGGCTTCAGCTTGTATTAGAGAGAGAGTGTGTGCGTGTGTGTATGTGTGTGTGTGTGTGTGTGTGTGTGTTGAGCTGAGATGTATGAAGACAGGGTCATGAATGAGTTGAGGCTGCTGCTAATTGGGGGCACAACTGCAAAAAGTTAAAGACACAGTCCCTGCCCTTAAGTGTTTATCACCTAAGAATCCAACACACGCTTGCTTAGTGAAGCAGAAGTATAGCTACCTGGTTTTCAATCACAGCTCTTATTAGCTTGCCATGCCAAATGGGGGAAGGCAACTCCTAGGGACTTTAGCTCCTCCCTTTGTAAAACACAGCGCGTATCACCGCCCTGTTCAGTTGTGTAGGTTGTGGGGGAAGAAATGAAATAAGAGAAGCATATATGATCTGGTCATCAACAGCCTGCGTCCTGGAGGCTGGGGGGCAGCGACTGTGCTGTTCTTCATCCTTGTCTCTGCCCTTCAGGGCCTCACAGAGCGCTTGACACATTCTGAGTACTCAGTGCTTGCATCTTGAAAAAAAATGCTAACAGCCCTATTATGGAATTATTAATTTAAGGAGTTCCTTGGCCACATCAGCGATAACAAAAGTTAATCAGCCCATGTTTGGGACTCGAGAGGGTAGCCTCCAGAAGGACCCTTCACATGGAAGAAATGGCCTTCACTCCAAAAGTCAAGCATCAGAAGACAGGGAAGAGCTGAGTTTTTAAAATGCATGCTTTATTATTCAGCCTTCAGCAGAAATGTCACCTTTCTAAAGCAAGCTGTTATCATGCACTCACCGTGCCAAACAGGCGCCTCTGAGGAGCAGGATTTTATCTCAACATTTTTAGTGATTTGTGTTTCTCTTTCAAGGAGCTCCATGCCTTAAGGCACCTGAAGCACTAACAGCACAAGAAGGTAAGGTTACAGGAGGAGCAGACTCCAACAACATGAAACAGGGATTTTTGCAAAACAGGTCTAGGATCGGCATCAAAGCTCTAGTCTGCAGCCGCCCTGCCCAATAATTCATGCCCTCGCCGCGCAGCTCATTGTTTTCTGGTGGGCTCCTTGGTCGACACCATATTCTCAAAGAAACTCCGTTTTGTGACAGGGCCCCCATTAGCAAGCTCAGCCACATGACAGGCCTTGAAGCAGCCAGCACAACTGCCGGCAACGCTTGCCAATAAGCCAGATGCTGCCACATATTGGCATCTGGGTCCTGGAATCGCAACCATGTTCTCAGTCTGGCTAGGGATTCTGACCCCAGCTACGGAAGGAGACAAAGGAACGAAAGAAAGAGATGGAGCGCGGGGAGGGCGGGCAGGCTGTGGAAGAGTCTCTTGGTAATTTCCCTACCAAGGATTTAGAGCCTCCACAACAAAAGACTCCTTGGAAAGCTGCTACCAACGCTGCCATGGGCGGGAGAGGTAGAGATGGGGAGCATTCTAAACCCAGCAAGCTGCTTTGGCACCTGGGGAGTGGGGGTGGCTGATTCGAAAGGAGACAGCTGCAGCAGGCAGCCATGTTCTCTGGGCTCCGGGCACTGAGAGCCCACCGGATGGGGCTTCGATCTACAGCTGGGGGACTGGGGGCAACACCAGGATGGCTATCACTTTCCGCTTTCTGGGTGCCAAGACTGACCCACGCCAGCAAGGTCGAAGAAATGGCCAGGGCAAGATTCAGACCGGCCGTCTTCAGAGGATCCTTTCGATCCAGAAAGGTGTGATTGGGGTGGGGTGGGGGGGCGGTTTGAGCAGTGGAACGGGGTGCAGGCAAAAAGAAGCCCTTTGCCTTCAACTGACTTTTGATGCTACAGTGACACCAGGCCAAGTGAAGCTTCGGATCCTGCCGGAGTCCTGTGAGGTGGAGGCATGGCCCAGGAGGGTTGGGCTGCATGAGGAAAGGTTAGGGTCCGAAACAAGAGGTGAGAAGAAAAAGGAGGCAGCAGTTCTTCTTTCTTAAAAATCCCCAACTGTACCCAGCACCCCCTTTTCCCCCATCATGTCCATCAAGAGGTGTTCAGGGCCTTAGGGGCTTGAAATACAAGTTGGAGGAGCAAGAGAATGAGAGTCGACACGTGGTGGAAAGAGCCCAGCTTCTACTGTCTGAAGACTGGGGAGACAGCCCCAGAGGACATCTGCCAGTGGGAGGGTTGCTTCTCTTGGGGCACACTGGCTGTTTTCTGCTCATCAGATACTATATTCGGGAACTAGAATCACGTGGTGGTGCTTCTGCTCCCAGATTAGCGGCGAGGAGGTGGTGTTAGGGGGTACCTGTCTGCCAGGGCTTCCCTAGTGGCTCAGACGGTGAAGAATCTGCCTGCAACTCAGGTTCGATCCCTGGATCAGAAGATCCCCTGGAGTAGGACATGGCAACCCACTCCAGCATTCTTGCCTGGAGAAGCCCGTGGACAGAGGAGCCTGGTGGGCTACAGTCCGTGGGGTTGCAAAGAGTCGGGCGTGACTGAGTGACCAACGCTTTTCTATCTACCAGTGAAAAAAATGCTTCAAAGCACGTTCTATCAATGGTGCCTTAAGCAACAGTGTCGCTTTTGAAAAAGGCTAGCCCATTACTACTGGGACTGAGCCCGGCCACAGCAAGAGTGTAGAGACACATGAAGCAGCTGCCAACACTGAAATCCCACCGCCTGAAAACACGAAATTATCTAAACATCTGGCAGATGCATGCACACGGTCAACATATATTGGGTCAAGACATACTTTATCATATATACTTTATTATCTCACCTAATAACCTTGATACCTTATAAACAACAGGAGCCTTCCCCTTTACACCCCCTCCACCTACACACACACACACACACACACACACACACACACACATACACACACAGCCTTCAGGGAACAGCTGATGTATTTCTCTTTACTCCTGGGAAGCTTGGTGCCCCTTTTCAAAAGGCAAAACCAAGCCTACAGAGAGAATGTCCTCAGCTGAGTCCCTCGGTTCTGGAGAACACTAAGCAGCTCTGCAACCCCCCCGCAAATTCGCCTGGAACTTTCTGGTGTCTTCCTCAATCTTGGTTTAGATTCTTTACACTGAGATTTTGAACAACGCAGGGTCTAAATACTAAATTTCCACTGTGGCTCTGCTCAAGAATAAGCAAACAGTCCAACAACATGCAGCAAGTAATCAAAAGAATTGCAATGATAATGTTTATTCTGTTAAGTGGATGAGTTATTTGAATCCAGAGAACTGCGACAGAAGGGGCTGAGTCTCTGGGGGGACCAGATCACAGCCCACCACGCACGCCTCCTCTGCCCCCGCCTCTCATGTTTCCTTTGTCCAGTTGGCTCTTCCCCTTGACTTTTCCCTTCCCCCTTGTTGTCCTCCTTATCTATCTTCCGCTGTCACCTGTTCCCATTGATGCAAACACTCCTTGGGCCAGCCTCCAGGGAAATAAGCTAAGTGCTGGGAAATGTCTTCAAACTCAAAACACACACGGCAGGGAAGGATGTTGGTGTTGATGCAAAGCACAGGCGATAAACTGACAATGAACTAAGCCAGTGGTTCTCAAACTTCATTGTGCATGAGAATCACCTTGAAGGGTTCGTTAAATAAAATCGATTGCTGCGATTTGGGATAGGGTTCGAGACTATGCATTTCTAACAAGTTCCCAGGTGATGCTAATATTGATGGTCTGGGGACCTCTTTTTTTTCCATTTCCCTAAAACTTTCTTATTTGGGAGTAATTTCAAATTTAAACTCTCAAGAAGAGTAAAAATCTCACTGTTCCCTTGACTCAGATTGGGATCCCTTTTTGAGGACCCCTAAGCTAAGCTATGTCTGAAGAGCAAACAATCCCCTGGCAAGACACACTGCCTTCTAAAAACAGGAGCGGAGTGCTATCCACATAGAAAGCAGACCAACTCTTTAGCAGGTGGGACGAAGTGTCACAAAATGATGAGCGAAACTGAGAGGGGGCCCCAGGGGTTTTAAGCTCAGAACAGTGAACAGCATTGGCAACCAATGGGTGGAAGTATAGAAATTCCTGGTTTGCTTCCCTGGTTATTCCTTAGCGGTGATTTTCAGTTCAGTTCAGTTCAGTTCAGTCGCTCAGTCACGTCCAACTCTTTGCAACCCCATGAATTTCAGCACGCCAGGCCTCCCTGTCCATTACCAACTCCTAGAGTTCACTCAAACTCACATCCTTCAAGTCGGTGATGCCATCCAACCATCTCATCCTCTATCGTCCCCTTCTCCTCCTGCCCCCAATCCCTCCCAGCATCAGAGTCTTTTCCAATGAGTCAACTCTTCACGTGAGGTGGCCAAAGTACTGGAGTTTCAGCTTTAGCATCATTCCTTCCAAAGAAATCCCAGGACTGATCTCCTTCAGAATGGACTGGTTGGATCTCCTTGCAGTCCAAGGGACTCTCACGAGTCTTCTCCAACACCACAGTTCAAAAGCATCAATTCTTTGGCACTCAGCTTTCTTCACAGTCCTACTCTTATATCCATACATGACCACTGGAAA
Organism: Capricornis sumatraensis; assembly: GCF_032405125.1. NCBI lineage: Eukaryota > Metazoa > Chordata > Mammalia > Artiodactyla > Bovidae > Capricornis > Capricornis sumatraensis. The sequence continues at coordinate 77,580,796 of NC_091082.1, forward strand.
AACCATAGCCTTGACTAGACAGACCTTTGTTGGCAAAGTAATGTCTCTGCTTTTGAATATGCTCTCTAGGTTGGTCATAACTTTCCTTCCAAGGAGTAAGCGTCTTTTAATTTCATGGCTGCAGTCACCATCTGCAGTGATTTTGGAGCCCCCCAAAATAAAGTCTGACGCTGTTTCCACTGTTTCCCCATCTATTTCCCATGAAGTGATGGGACCAGATGCCATGATCTTAGTTTTCTGAATGTTCAAACTACAAATCCATATCTCCTAGGATAAGCTGGCTTCAAGAAAAAAAAGAAAAGCAATCATTTGCCAGGGAAGCTCTGTGCCTGAGAGACACACACGGATGAGCGGACAGTCATGTACCCCTCTATTCTACTGCCTGAACTCAGGACTTTATCTCTTGCCTGGATGTCTGCAGTTAACTCCTAACTGATCTCTTGACCTCTTATCACCTTCTCTCCAATTTATCCTCCATTCTAACCCTGAAGTTACCTTTTTAACAGAAGGCTGCAATAATGTCATCTCTCTGAAGCCCCCTACCACTTAGAGAAGGAAGTCCAAATGTCTCTAGGTGGCACTGAACCTGGCCCCAACCTACCTTTCAAAAGCGTATGTCTACACACCAGCCCCAAGAGAATAGGCACAGTTTCACCTTTTCCTAGCTCCAGGCCTTTGTACACAACTGTTTTTTGTTCCCCTGGAGATTTTCCTTCTTCCCAAACAAAATCTTGAAAAAGAGAAGTCCTTATGGTTAAAAATACTATTCAAAGGTCAAGGTTCCATTCCAATATAGGCAGCCTTCCTGCAGTTGCTGTGATCTCGCCTTTGTAGGCTCACCATACTCTATTTGTACCTTCTAACACTAACACGTCCTGCCCTACTTCTTATTTATGCTTTCTTCCCCCTGAGTTTCATAAGGTCCTTGAAGACAAGTACCATGTCTTTTGTTCAATGACGAGAGAAGCCCACAGGAGGCATGGTGGGCAGATGAAGAGAAGATGAAGGGAGGAAGACGGAGAAGAACAAGGAAAGGCGAGCACAGGGAGGGGCCGTGTTCAGTTTTAGAGTTTTCTTAGACTTTTGCTCAAGACAGATCCTTCAAATAGGTAAAATACATTTTCCTTCCAGAACAACCAAGACTATAAAGTTGTACAGATTTTTGTTTTGCCAACACGTCACGTCTTCTTAAAATTTTTCCTACTTTCTATGTCACTATTTTATGTCTGTCTCCCATGGGATAAGGGCAACATCACATTGCAGCTGTTATTTTGGTTCAAATAATGAAACAGGTTGAAGTCTTTTCACAGGTGTCAAATCCCCTTTGACATTTGCCTCTTTGGGTGGGGCTGGTCAAACCCCTACCTTGTGGTTTAGCTTTAGAAGGAATTTGATCAACATGCCCAGAAGAGTTACCTTTTTGATATGCTTCTTTTGAGATTTACAAAAGCAGGACGCCAACATCTCTAAGACTGACCAGAAGTTGGTTTGCTGGCCATTCTTTCTTATTCATTGAGAGGTTTTTCTTGCCCAAAGAAGTCAAAGCAGCTCTCTGGAGACACTCCTGGCCTCTTCCTTTACTGCAGACATACCAGCTGTCCTCTGCAAGAAAGCAGAGCTAGAACCAACTCTGGGTAAGTGAGTCACTTAATTCTTTCCAAAAGGTAGTTTAGCATCTCTTTTCCTGGAAGAAGAGGAATAGTTTCTGTTTCTGCCTAACTCTCACTGGGGGAAGAACAAAGAATAGCACTTGAGCTCAAAAAAGCACACTCTATTGTTCCAGAAACCTGGGCCAACACACCTCACCAGCCCTGCTTCCACTCTCATAGAATGACACTCAAGTCACTTTCTCTCCTACACCTCCTCACATTTTCTCTGTCGCTATTTCTCCCTGTGCCAGACCCCTGGATCGAGGGAAGAAGTCACGTGGCAGGGACAAAAAAGACAGGGCTCTGCCATCTGAGTACACAGCTCCACTATTATAAATCTTCCTAAAAAAGGAAGCTTGTCCTCTGGTTTCCTATTTACTGTTCTTTAGAGAGTAAGTGCTGCTGAATCATAAAAACGTGTAGTACATTGCTTCCCGTTTCCCTGCTATGTTTACCATCTTACTGAGAAATGACTGACTTCACAGCTTTTGCCATTTAGTAACCCTTCAACATGGACTTAATATGCAATCCTTAAAATGAGCTGAGTAGACTCCAAATACTCGAAAGTCAAAATTACCTAGACTAGTAGAGGTTAATGTTCTGCATTAAATAGGAACAGAAGGTATCAATTTTGTACTCTGACTGTGCCTGCCCAAGAAGTGAGTCAAATAAGCATATGAAACATGATAGATGAGGGCAACAGGGGTAGGAAAACCACCAGAGTTGTGGAGAGGTCTAAGAAGTGAGCAAATGTAAATGTGTCCTACTCCTTTCACCTCCATGCACTTCTATCCAGACTTTCAACTCTCCTTTTCCAGCGTAGAGCTGACAGAGAAACAGCCCTTTAATATTTCAATCTATTTTTAATTTTTATAGCCACATAACCACTAAGCACTGTGCTACTGAGCGAATACATGGCAGTAACCCAAGTATCTAGGATTACTAAAAAGATAATTACAAGAAAACAGTTAAGTACCAATGTAAGATTTTCATTACCTTTGTATTTTTACAACGTTGGTTTACTCTGAAAAAGTCCACCATATACTTGTGACGCTTAGAACTCAACTATCTTTTCATTCTATAGGTAAGGGAACAGATCTAGAATATTGTTATTAAAGTTAAAAGGCCAGTCACAGAGATGGGACCAGATACCACCCTAAGACTTTCTATAATATTTCACAATCCTTAGAGAAAGAACTTGAAATACCAAGTTTCATTACCCAGAGCATTTAGATATACCAGAGGTTAAATCCACTACTCTAAGAAGAAAGATGATCCATCTTATGCCTTGGCCTCTGCTATAAAATAAAGTAATCCCTGTGTGTGCTAAGTTGCTTCAGTTAATGTCTGACTCTTTACAACCCCGTGGACAGTAGCCCACCAAGCTTTGCTGTCTATGGGCTTCTCCAGGCAAGAATACTGGAGTGGGTTGCCATACCCTCCTCCAGGGGGTCTTCCTGACCCAGGGATTGAAACCAAGTCTCTTACGTCTTCTGCTTTGGCAGGAGGGTTTGCCACCTGGGAAGTAATCCCTAAGTGAATCCAATAAAGATGCTAGAAAAGGCTCACTGTGAGGCAAAGAAATTTTCCGTGCTACATCAAGTATTTTTCTATTTAGAGTCATAAATTATGGGCAAGTGGAATTCAACTAAGGCATACATTATGTACAAGGTCCTAATATAGTGTTACCGGTCATAGCATGAATATTATTTATAGATTTTATCTTTTTCATTACACGCATTATAGGAAAGCTAAACTTAATCTTGGTTCACAATGATTCTGAAATAAGACAGGGTAGGAAAAGCCTGAGGGTCAAAACACAATAGGAATTATAGCTGGGCTGCCGTCTATGGGGTAACACAGAGTCGGACACGACTGAAGCGACTTGGCAGCAGCAGCAGCAGAAAGGCTTAAAATACAGGTTTAATCATGTTAATAAGAGGTCAGTAATTATAACAAGTAAATTGAAGACATACATGTCTCCCAAAAGTCTTAAGTCATACCATTGTTAAAACAAACTGTTAAAATCACAGCATTCTTTGTTACTCTTAGGGACCTTAACTTACCCCTTCTGTGAAACAGAAATGGTAGATATTCATACCATGTCTGAAGATAGGTGGCATCATGCCAAATTACTGGCAACCTGCTGGAAAAGCTCTTTTTAAAGAATGTAGTAAAATAACAGCCAATGGCACTGGTAATTTCATACAAAAATATAAAATCAAATGAGAGTAAGGACTCAAACAGACGTCTGTACACCAATGTTGGGACACTGCTTACAACAGCCAGAAGGTAGAAATATCCATGTGTCCATTGACAGATGAATGGATAACAAAATGTGTATGTACATATAATGGAATATTATTCAGCCTTAAAAAGGAACGGAACTCTGATATATGATACAGCATGGATTAACCTTGAAAACACTGTATCAAGCAAAATAAATCAGACAAAAAAGAACAGATATTATATGATTCCACTTCTGTGAGAGACCTAGAAAATAAGATTCATACAGAAAGTAGAACAGTGGTTACTAGGGGGTGGAGGGAGGAGGAATGGAAAGTTCTTGTTTAATGGGTTAAGAAATTCAGTTTTAGAGATTTAAAAGTTCTGAAATGCAGTGGTAATGGTTGGGGGAAAATGTGAATATACTTAATGGCATTGAATTGCATACTTTAAGGCAGTTAAAATGATAAATTTTATTATGTAAATTTTGATACAATAAAAAACTAATTGAGAAAAAATATATTTAAAAAATCAAATAAGAAATAGTAAATGGTAAGTTCTCTGATTTGGATTTTTCTAATACATGTCATCAAGTAAAAACAGACTTGGGTCCACCACCTCAAAGTCATTTACCCTGTGTGTTTATTACTCTATAATTCATGTCCACCATGATTATGAATGATGTATTTACATTAAGTACAAGTTCCAAACACAGAAATAGAGAAACTGAAGCAATGGATTTATGTCAACACAATTCCATCTGTTAACACTGTCCTTTGAACCCAGGGATGAAAGTCATGTGGTAGGGCTGGGAGCGTCACCTTGGCTGTGAAGTCCTACTTTCATGCCATAGGGCACTTCTGGAAGGAAGCTCTGGAATGACCAACTCTGACTACTTGCAGATTTCCTACTAGTCCTACAGAGGAAGTCATTCTTGTGTCTCACCTGCATGAGTTCCTGTTTTGAGACCCGGGGGCTGGCGAGTTGAAATCCAGTTCCAGGGAGTGATGTCATCTCAACTGAGCTATGATCCTGGTGACCTGCTCCCCATCCTGGTGTTGTTGCAGCCCTTCAGCTGGGGTTCAGGTTATAAGGGGAACAAAAAGGAAAATGGGGGAGTAGGATAACAGAACAAGGAAAAATGCTTGCACATTTCCTTCGTTCCACTGAAGCATTTTCTGCTTCCATTTAATATGATGGGCGGACCTGGCCAATGGCAGCTGGAAGCTGCACAGAGGCTCTCGGGGTGGGGATAGGCTCTGTCACAGATCTTGAAAATACAAAGAATTAAAACATACAGAAAACTTTCATTATGTTTGTGGCACCATTTGGAAACGGTGATTTATTCTTTCATCTTTGGATAAAGTTTAAAAAAAACAGGCATTAACTTAAAAAGTTTGTATTCTGTTGTAAACACAGTATGACTACAGGAGCAATAGTAGCAACAGAAAGAAATAACAAACACAAATGTACAAATACTCACGTTCTTTTGACACAATGTCAAGTAGATGAGGAGGTCAAATCTAGAAATCCTGTCAATACGTAACAAAATAGGATTGCCATTCAATCCCACTGAGATGAGATCCTTTGGTTCTTGGGATACTCAGCCAAAAAACTAAAACACAGTCAAACACAGTAAGCAGCAGAAATTGCTAACCTTTCAAAATGAAAGGAAGAGAGGTCTTTGAATAGAAAAAAAATTGTAAGCAATTAAAAGAAAGAGAGACTTTAATTTTTAGAGCATTTATTTTACATCATGATTCTTTAATTCTTATTAAGTTGATACAATTTGGGGAAATAAATACTCCCTTCCCTTTTTTGCTGCCTATGTATTAGTAGCGGTAGGAAGAACAGAATATGACAATAGGCAAAGGGTGTAGAAAGTGGAAAGATAGAGAGAGAGAGAGAGAGCTGAGAGCTCATATGAACCCTACTGTTAGCAATACCAACCAAGAAAGTACAGAGTTGACAACAGAAAGTGTTTTTTTCTTACATGGACTTCTGAAAGAATGAATATGGGACCACATTTGATATACATTAATTATATAGCATTGTGGTTGAGGTTCCCTATCAGACATGATGAGTATCTTCTTTTTTTCCTTATTTTTTAAGCTTCATAGATGACATTACGTGTGAAGCACTTTTAGTATATATATCTTGGTTAGCGAAAAGCACAGTCAGCTGCCATGTAAGGGTCGTCCTTTCAAGTAACACTTCATTCTACACTCGGAGCTTCATCTCAGAGGAAGTTCTTAAAGGGCATTCCTCTTTTAGTTGGGTTTACAACTCACCTGCACCACTAAATGCAGATAAAATAAAGATCACACCTTGGTTTGTATATAACAGCCCCTTGCAAAGGCAGCCAATATCTTGTCCAGACACCAACTGTAAAGGAATTGTTCTCTCTCAGGCCTTTTCTCTCCATTTTCTCTAAAGCTCTTCATCTTAATGCTTGGTGTCCCGTAAGTGAGTGTGAAGCAGAGCTGCCTCCGTGCTAGAGATGCCTTTCGCAGAGAAGGCCAGAATGTGTGCAGAGAACCCTGCGTTCTGTTCATCTCATCAGTTCTGCCCAATCCACAGGGGTAAAAAATGGATGAGATTTGATATCTTCAACACCAGCAACTCCAGCACCAAGCCGCTCCACAGGGTTGAACTGTAAGAGCTAAAAAGGAAGGATTTAAGCGAGTAGTGGGAATCTAACTAAAGAATCAAAGGAAAATAAAACCAGAAGGAAAGGAAACTACTTCTAAATTCAACCTCAGTAACAAATGGACTTGATGACAGCCAACTGACTATATTTCCTTGAAAAAGGGTTATGTCTGTAACACTACTCTAGCTATGGAGTGGTGGGGAATATACCTGAGTTTATGGCTTTTCAAGTGATATCACCGTGAGTAACTCACTGTTACTATATAGCTACAATATATCTAGTAGTATATATCTAGTATATCTATACTACTTATCTATATAGATACTATACTATATATATCTATATACCATAGGATAGTTACACCTATCAATTTCCTACTCCAAAAGTATGATCATGACATTAGTTAGATACTGCACCAAATTCTGAGAGATCCAGCTACTCCTTTCATGGTTAGAAAGTCTGAAAGGCACACTAAGTGTTTCAACCTCTAGTGAATTATATATGCCCAGGGACTAAAGTTTATCTGAGGTCTGAATGTGTGTATTAGCCACTTCAGTCATGTCCAATTCTTTGTGACCCTACGGGCTGGGGCCCATCAGGCTCCTCTGTTCACAGAATTTCCCAGGCAAGAATGCCCCCCTCCAGGGGATCTTCCCAACTCGGGAATGAACCTGCATCTGTTATCTCCTGCATTGGTGGGTGAGTTCTTAGCACTAGTGCCGCCTGGGAAGCCCAAGGTCTGAATAAGCAAATTCATATTCCAAAATTGCTTTCTTTCAATGAACTGACTCACATGGAACAATCTGATCCAATGAGGGAAATGTGTTTCAACTTCTTCACTAATAGGAATCAGGTTTAAAATAAGTTAATAATGCTATTTGCAACACGATTTGTTAAGAGTGGGAAAATATAAGTAGTCATACACAATAACAGATGACGCTGGTCATACTGAAAGAATGTGTTGCTTAAGACATTCATGTATCCTCAAATTTTTGTTTTAACAACTTTACTGAGATAATTTATATAGCACAAAATTTATCTATTGCAAGTGTACAACCTAATGATTCTTAGCAAATTTGAAGAGCTGTGCAACTATCACCACAATCTAGCTTGAGATACTTTGATCACCCTAAAAAGTTTCTTCATGTTGTTTGCAGTCAATCTACATTTCCATCCCCACCCCCAGGCAACCACTGATTTGCTTTCTATCTCTATAAACTTGCCCCTTCTGGATATTTCATAGAAATGAAATCAGAACAGCTGCCTTCTTTCACCAAGATTAATGTTTGTGAGGTCCATCCGTGTTGTAGGTGTTGTAGAAGGTGTCAACAGTCTGTTCCTTTTGGTTTCTGAAGAGCATTCCACTATTTGGATATAACTACTTGGGCTTCCCTGTAGCTCAGATGGTAAAGAATCTGCCTGCAATGCAGGAGACCCAGGTTTGATCCCCGGGTCAGGAAGATCCCCTGGAGTAAGGGCATGGCAACCCACTCCAGTATTCTTGCCTGGAGAATCCCATGGACCAAAGAGCCTGGTGGGCTACAGTCCATGGGGCTGCAAAGAGTTGAACACAACTGAGCAACTAACACCACTACTACTATTTAGATATAACATATTTTGTGAATCTGTTCACCAGTTAATGGACATATGGACTTCCCAGGTTGTGGCTACAATTAATTGTATTGCTTTTAACATTTACATATATGACTTCCTGCAGACATGTATTTTCATTTCTTTTAAGGACATTCCTAGGAGTGGGAACAGTCAGTTGTGTGTTAAGTTTATGTTTAGCTTTTTAAGAAACTACCAAACTTTTTTAAAGTATCTGTACCATTTTACATTCCTGTCAGCAATATATGGGAGTTTCAGTTTCTCTATATCCTCATCAACACTTGATACTATCTTCTTTATATAGTCCTTCTAGTGGGTATTAATGATATCTTATTTTGGTTTTAATTTATATTCCCTAATGACTAATAACCGTTGAGCTTCACAGTTGGGAAGTTGTGGCTGGACGGCTCTGGCTTACCTGTAGTGTTTGTGTTGGGTTTAGGGGACTGTGAAGAGCCTAGGGGGAGGTGAGGTTTGTTTGGAGCCTATAGGCTCTGAAGAAGATTTGTAAGAAGAGCGAGTCGCCCTTAGGCTCCTCCATCAGCCAGCCGAGAGACAGAGGTCATCATAGAACCGACTTCCAGCCCTGGTACCACATCCGAGACGGGACTCGGAAGAATACAGAAAGCTGCCAGTGTAGGCAGTGTAGCCAAAGTCCACGAGGTTCTGTTGCTTGGAGAGAATGAGCTGAACGACAGGGACAAAATGAACAACTTTCGCCAACTGATTTCTCAATATACAGAAGAGAGATCTAAAACTTCTCCTGAAAATAGCAACACAGCTTGAACATCAGGAAGTTCACGGTCCACGTATTGCTGAAGCCTGGCTTGGATAATTTTGAGCATTACTTTACAGGAGCTACCCCACGTCCGAGGTCAGGGGCAGCGGCCTAGAGTGCCAGGCTGAGATGGCACAGTAACGGCCAAGAGGAGCTACCCCGCGTCCGAGGTCAGGGGCGGGCGGGAGACACACCACGTCCGAGGTCAGGGGCGGCGGCCAGGAGGAGCTACCCCGCATCCGAGGCCAGGGCCAGCAGCGGCCTGTTCGCCCAGGAGGAGCAACCAGGGGAGCGGTGGCAGCGCAAGCGCAGGAAGGCCTAGAGCTATCCCACGTTGAAGGTCAGGAAGGGCGGCAGTAAGGAGATACCCCTCGTCCAAGGTAAGGAGCAGCGGCTGTGCTTTGCTGGAGCAGCCATGAAGAGATACCCCACGCCCAAGGTAAGAGAAACCCAAGTAAGATGGTAGGTGTTGCAAGAGGGCATCAGAGGGCAGACACACTGAAACCATACTCACAGAAAACTAGTCAATCTAATCACACTAGGACCACAGCCTTGCCTAACTCAATGAAACCAAGCCATGCCTGCAGGGCAACCCAAGACGGGCGGGTCATGGTGGAGAGGTCTGACAGAATGTGGTCCACTGGAGAAGGGAATGGCAAGCCACTTCACTATTCTTGCCTTGAGAACCCCATGAAGAGTAGGAAAAGGCAAAATGATAGGTTACCAAAAGAGGAACTCCCCAGGTCATTAGGTGCCCAATATGCTACTGGAGATCAGTGGAGCAGTAACTCCAGAAAGAATGAAGGGATGGAGCCAAAACAAAAACAATACCCAGTTGTGCATGTGACTGGTGTTAGAAGCAAGATCCGATGCTGTAAAGAGCAATATTGCATAGGAACCTGGAATGTCAGGTCCATGAATCAAGGCAAATTGGAAGTGGTCAAACAAGAGATGGCAAGGGTGAATGTCAACATTCTAGGAATCAGCGAACTAAAATGGACAGGAATGGGTGAATTTAACTCAGATGACCATTATATCTACTACTGCAGGCAGGAATCCCTCAGAATAAACGGAGTAGCCATCATGGTCAACAAAAGAGTCCTAAATGCAGTACTTGGATGCAATCTCGAAAACGACAGAATGATCTCTGTTCGTCTCCAAGGCAAACCATTCAATATCACAGTTATCCAAGTCTATGCCCCAACCAGTAATGCTGAAGAAGCTGAAGTTGAACGGTTTTATGAAGACCTACAAGACCTTTTAGAACTAACACCCAAAAAAGATGTCCTTTTCATTATAGGGGACTGGAATGCAAAAGTAGGAAGTCAAGAAACACCTGGAGTAACAGGCAAATTTGGCCTTGGAATGCGGAATGAAGCAGGGCAAAGACTAATAGAGTTTTGCCAAGAAAACGCACTGATCATAGCAACCACCCTCTCCAACAACACAAGAGAAGACTCTACACATGGACATCACCAGATGGTCAACACCAAAATCAGATTGATTATATTCTCTTCAACAAAAGATGAAGAAGCTCTATACAGTCAACAAAAACAAGACCAGGAGCTGGCTGTGGCTCAGATCATGAACTCCTTATTACCAAATTCAGACTCAAATTGAAGAAAGTAGGGAAAACCGCTAGACCATTGAGGTATGACCTCAATCAAATCCCTTGTGATTATACAGTGGAAGTGAGAAATAGATTTAAGGGCCTAGATCTGATAGATAGAGTACCTGATGAACTATGGAATGAGGTTCATGACATTGTACAGGAGACAGGGATCAAGACCATCCCCTTGGAAAAGAAATGCAAAAAAGCAAAATGGCTGTCTGGGGAGGCCTTACAAATAGCTGTGAAAAGGAGAGAGGCAAAAAGCAAAGGAGAAAAGAAAAGATATAAGCACCTGAATGCAGAGTTCCAAAGAATAGCAAGAAGAGATAAGAAAGCCTTCTTCAGCGATCAATGCAAAGAAATCGAGGAAAACAACAGAATGGGAAAGACTAGAGATCTCTTCAAGAAAATTAGAGATTCAAAGGGAACATTTCATGCAAAGATGGGCTCGATAAAGGACAGAAATGGTCTGGACCTAACAGAAGCAGAAGATATTAAGAAGAGGTGGCAAGAATACACACAGAAGAACTGTACAAAAAAGATCTTCACGACCCAGATAATCATGATGATGTGATCACTAATCTAGAGCCAGACATCTTGGAAAGTGAAGTCAAGTGGGCCTTAGAAAGCATCACTACGAACAAAGCTAGCGGAGGTGACGGAATTCCAGTTGAGCTGTTTCAGATCCTGAAAGATGATGCTGTGAAAGTGCTGCCCTCAATATGCCAACAAATTTGGAAAACTCAGCAGTGGCCACAGGACTGGAAAAGGTCAGTTTTCATTCCAATCTCAAAGAAAGACAATGCCAAAGAATGCTCAAACTATCACACAATTGCACTCATCTCATATGCTAGTAAAGAAATGCTCAAAATTCTCCAAGCCAGGCTTCAGCAAAACGTGAACCGTGAACTTCCTGATGTTCAAGCTGGTTTTAGAAAAGGCAGAGGAACCAGAGATCAAATTGCCAACATCCGCTGGATCATGGAAAAAGCGAGAGTTCCAGAAAAACATCTATTTTTGCTTTATTGACTATGCCAAAGCCTTTGACTGTGTGGATCACAATAAACTGTGGAAAATTCTGAAAGAGATGGCAACACCAGACCACCTAACACGCCTCTTGAAAAACCTATATGCAGGTCAGGAAGCAACAGTTAGAACTGGACATTGAACAACAGACTGGTTCCAAATAGGAAAAGGAGTCCGTCAAGGCTATATATTGTCACCCTGCTTATTTAACTTACATGTAGAGTACATCATGAGAAACGCTGGACTGGAAGAAACACAAGCTGGAATCAAGATTGCCGGGAGAAATATGAATAACCTCAGATATGCAGATGACACCACCCTTATGGCAGAAAGTGAAGAGGAACTAAGAAGCCTCTTGTTGAAAGTGAAAGAGGAAAGTGAAAAAGTTGACTTAAAGCTCAACATTCAGAAAACGAAGATCATGGCATCTGGTCCCATCACTTCATGGGAAATAGATGGGGAAACATTGGAAACAGTGTCAGACTTTATTTTTGGGGACTCCAAAATCACTGCAGATGGTGACTACAGCCATGAAATTAAAAGACACTTACTCCTTGGAAGAAAAGTTATGACCAACCTAGACAGCATATTCAAAAGCAGAGACATTACTTTGCCGACTAAGGTCCATCTAGTCAAGGCTATGGTTTTTCCTGTGGTCATGTATGGATGTGAGAGTTGGACTGTGAAGAAGGCTGAATGCCGAAGAATTGATGCTTTTGAACTGTGGTGTTGGAGAAGACTCTTCAGAGTCCCTTGGACTGCAAGGAGATCCAACCAGTCCATTCTGAAGGAGATCAATCCTGGGATTTCCTTGGAAGGAATGATGCTGCTGAAACTCTAGTACTTTGGCCACCTCATGCGAAGAGGTGACTCATTGGAAAAGACTCTGACGCTGGGAGGGATTGGGGGCAGGAGGAGAAAGGGATGACCGAGGATGAGATGGCTGGATGGCATCAAGGACTTGATGGACATGCGTCTGAGTGAACCCGGGAGATGGTGATGAACAGGGAGGCCTGGCGTGCTGTGATTCATGGGGTCGCAAAGAGTCGGACACAACTGAGAGACTGAACTGAACTGAACTGAATGACTAATAATGCTGAGCATCTTTTCATATACTTATTAGCCATTTATATAGCCTCCCTGGTGAATCTTTGACCATTTTTATACTGAGCTGTCTGCTTACTGAGTTAAAGGGTTTCTTTATACATTCTGAAAACACATCAGTTACTGGATGTCAATGTATTTTCTCCCTGTCTGTGGCCTGTCTTTTCAATCTTTTACTGTTAGCTTTTGAAGTGCAAATGTTTTTAATTTTAATGAAGCCCACTTTATCATTTTTTTCTTTTACAGATCATATTTTGGTGTCACATATAATAATTCTTTTCCTAACCCAAGGTCATGAAGATTTTCTCCTATTTTCCCTATGATTTTATAGTTTCAGCTCCACATATAGGTCTATGAGCTACTTTGAGTTAATTTTTGCATATGATATGAATTAACAGTCTTAGTTCATTTTCATTTTAGCATGTTAATATTTTATTTTCCCAACACCATTTCTTGAAAAGACTATTTTTCACCAAATTATCTTGGCATTTTTTATTGAAAAATCATGGGATGCAGAGGGGCGTGAGGGGGGGGTTCAGGATGGGGGTACACATGTGCACCCATGGCTGATTCATATCGATGTATGGCAAAAACCACCACAGTATTGTAAAGTAACTATCCTCCGATTAAATTAATAACTTTTTTAAAGAAGAATAAGGAAAAAGAATATTTAAAAATGAGTATGGTTAATGTAGGAAGCCTAACATCCAACTAGTAGGTGTTCCAGGAAAAAGAAATACATGGAGGAGTGCAGAAACTGTCAAATAAATAATACTTTAAAAACTTTCCAGGACTGAAATAAACACATCTACAGATCAAAAAAACAAAACAGTCTACTACTCAGTTCCAGCCAAAGCCATACATCATCATAACAGAACAAATTTTGAAGTATGAGTATTTCAGTAAAAAATTATCACTATAAATTTGTATTAAGCATTTTAAGTGCTGACTTTTAATTGATAGTATAGTATACAATTTCTCATCTGCTATCAGCTGTTAGGTTATTTCTATAGTCTCTAGTCTGCACATACTCTGTACTAAATAAATGCTCAGTTCCAAGTGAAAAAAAATTGTTTCAGATACTATAGGTCCCTTGTCTTTTTAAAAAATTAATTTATTTATTTTAATTGGAGGCTAATTACTTTACAATATTGTAGTGGCTTTCCCCATACATCGACAAAAATAGCCATAGGTGTACAGGTGTCCCCCATCCTGAACCCCTCTCCCACCTCCCTCCCCATCCCATCCCTCAGGGTCATCCCAGTGCACCAGCCCTGAGCGCCCTGTCTCATGCATCGAATGTGGACTGGCAATCTATTTCACATATGGTAATATACATGTTTCAATGCTATTCTCTCAAACCATCCCACCCTCGCCTTCTCCCACAGAGTCCAAAAGTCTATTCTTTATCTCTGTGTCTCTTTTGCTATCTCGCATTTAGGGTCATCATTACCATCTTTCTAAATTCTGTAAATATGCATTAATATACTGTATTGGTGTTTTTCTTTCTGACTTACTTCACTCTGTATAATAGGCTCCAGTTCATCCACCTCATTAGAACTGATTCAAATGCACTCTTTTTAATAGCTGAATAATATTCCATTGTGTATATGTACCACAACTTTCCTATCCATTCGTCTGCCAATGGACATCTAGGTTGCTTCCATATCCTGGCTATTGTAAACAGTGCTGCGATGAACATTGGAGTACACGTGTCTCTTTCAATTCTGCTTTCCTCAGTGTGTATGCCCAGCAGTGAGATTGCTGGGTCATATGGCAGCCCCTCCCTTGCCCTTTTAAAATACTCATTTCTGAAGTCAGCTAAACATTTCCCAATTTTGCTAATCTTTTCAAAGAACCAACTTGAGATTTAATTTGTCTCTTATTTTTATCTTCTAGCCAATGAAGATTTTCTCTTCACTGATTTCTGTTTTCTTTCTTCTGGTTGTTTTGGATTTATTTTGCTTTTTATAGTTTCTCTTTCTAGTTTCCTCAGTTCCAAGGTGAGATTTTCCTTTGAGACCATTCTTTTCCTATACAGATTTCTAAAGCCATACATTTTTCTCAAGAACTGATGTACCTGTATCCTGTAAATTTTGATATATTGTGGATATGTTTTCATTCCATTTAAAACATTTTATGGCTTTTCTTGGGATTTCTTCTTTGACTCAGGCTATTTAGAAGTGTGTTGTTTAATCTCTAAACATCTGTTATGGGCTCGCCAGATCTCTTTCTGTTGATGATTTCTAACAAAAAATTGTTACGGTCAGTGTATGCTACGTGATTTCAAGCCTTTCAAATACTGAAACTTGTTTTATGGCACAGCAAATGATCCACCACAGAGAATATTCCGTGTGCATGTGATAAGAATGTATTCTACAATCACTGTTCTATACATGTCCGAGTTGTTTGATAGTGTTGTTCAAGTCTTCTCTATATCATTGCTGATTTTCTATCAATGATCATGAATAGGGTATTGAAGCCTGCACTTATTATTGGAATATCTACTTTTCCTTCAATTCAATTGGGCTTTGCTTCATATGTTTTGAAACTGTTATTAGAGCATATACATTTATAATTGTTATATCTTTCTTTGTACTGATCCTCTCATCATTATAAAAAATCTCAGTCTCTGCTAAGTCTCATCTTCACATCTATTTTATCTGATATTTAATAAAACCACTTCATCTCTCTTGTAGTCAATGTTTGCATCGTTTATCTTTTCCCACCCTTTTTCTTTCAACCTATTTGTATTTATTAATTTAAGTATGCCTCTCATACACTGATAATTGGATCTTTTTTATCCAGTGAACAATCTTTGTCTTTAGCTTCACATGCTTAGAGATTCATACTGATTGTCATTAACACTGTGAGTTCACATTTGCCATTTTCCTATGCTTTCTACAGTTACTGCCTTTTCTATTCCTCTTTACTGCCTTGTCTTGTGCCAAATACTTTTTACTGTACTGTTTCAGTTCCTCTATTAACTTACTATTTTTTGAGTGGCTGCTATCAAGACTATAATATGCTTCTTGATTTATCACAGTCTACTTCGGATTAATACTAACTTGCTTCTTCCAGTGAAATGAAGAAATTTTGCTCTACTCTGGTTCTATTCCTTCTGCCTTATTTTGTCTTAAATGTTGTATGGTTGTTGCTGTTTAGTTGCTAAGTCATGTGTGACTCTTTGGTGACGCCGTGGAGTGTAGTCCACCAGCTCCCCTGTCCATGGGATTTTCCAGGCAAGAATACTGAAATGCGTTGCCATTTCCTTCTCCAGGGGATCTTCCCAACCCCAGGACCGAACCCAAGTCTCCTGCATTGGTAGGCAGATTCCTCACCACTGAGCCACCAGAGAAGCCCTAAATACTGTATATTATATCTATATGTCATTAAATACTACCTATATAGTCATTGAATACTATATATTACATATGTTATAAACCTACCAGCATAATGTTATAAATATTGCTTTGCTCAACCTTATGTTTTTTAAAAGAAGTTGAGCAGAGAAATGAGAAAAAAACATATTTAGTCTTCTCTATTAACGCATATTTATCTTTCTAACACTCTTCATTTCTATAAATTTAAGTCACTATACAGTAACTTTCAGCCTAAGGACTTCCTGTATTATTCCTCATAAGACAGGTTTGCTAGGAATGAATGCTCTGTCTTTACTTGGAAATTTCTTTATTTCATTTTTATTTTTTGAAGGATAATTTTGCTGGATAAGGGATTCTTGGCTGAAAGTTACTTCAACATTTTAAATATGCCTTTCCACTAACTTGTCTTCCATTGTTTCTGATAAGAAGTTAGACATCAGTGTTCCTTTGAATACAAGTTGTTCTTGGCTGCTTTCAAAATTTTCATCTTTGTTTTTGTCTTTCAACAATTGAAAGATGAAATATCCCTATGTGGATCTCTCTGTATTTTCCAACTTAATATCCACTAAGCTTCTTGAATGCATTTTAATGTTCTTCATCAAATTTGTGACGCTTTTAGCTATTATGTCTTAAACATTTTTTGCTGCCCTTTTCTCTATGTCCTCTCTTTCTGGAACTCCCATTATATGTATTTTGATGTACTGGATGTGGGAGTTGGACTGTGAAGAAGATGAGTGGTGAAGAATTGATGCTTTTGAACTGTGGTGCTCGAGAAGACTCTTGAGAGTCCCTTGGACTGTAAAGAGATCCAACCAGTCCATCCTAAAGGAGATCAGTCCTGGATGTTCATTGGAAGGACTGATGCTGAGGCTGAACTCCAATACTTTGGCCACCTCATGCAAAGAGTTGACTCATTGGAAAAGACCCTGATGCTGGGAGGGATTGGGGGCAGGAGGAGAAGGGGACGACAGAGGATCAGATGGCTGGATGGCATCACCGACTCGATGCACATGAGTTTGGGTGAACTTCGGGAGTTGGTGATGGACAGGGAGGCCTGGCGTGCTGCGATTCATGGGGTCGCAAAGAGTCAGACACGACTGAGCAACTGAACTAAACTAAAATATTATCTTACAGCTCTCCATATCCCTGTTCATTTTTCTTCAGACATTTTAAATCTGATTTTCAGACTGAATAATTACTATCTCCTGGTCTTCAAGTTCTTTGACTTTTCCTTCATCTGTCTCAAATTGCTGTTGAGATGCTCCAGGGAATTTTTTTCACCTATTTAATTCTTCATTTCAATTACAGTGCTTTCCAACTTGAGAATTTCTATTTGGCTCTTTTTTTAAAAAAAAAATATGATTTCAATATCATTGAGAATCTTTATTTATTGATTCATTATTGTCTCAATTTCCTTTAATTCTTTTCTAATTAATTATTTTCAGTTGTTCTGGGTCTTTGTTGCTGCGTGCGGGCTTTCTCTAGCTGCAGCAAGCAGGGGCTACTCTCTTTGTCGTGGCACACCAGCTTCTTACTGCGGCAACTTCTCTTGTGAATCACAGGTTCTAGGCGCACGGGCTTCAGTAATTGTGGCATGCAGGCTCTAGACTGCAGGCTCGGCAGCTGTGGTGCACAAGCTTAGCTGCTCCACGGCATGTGGAATCTTTCTGGACCAGGAATCGAATCTGTGTCCCCTGCATTGGTAGGCAGATTCCTATCCACTGTAACACCAGGGACGTCCTCCTTTAAGTTATTTATACACAGATTCCTTTAGTTCTTTGAATATAACTATAGTAACTGCTTTGAAGTCTTCACTATATCCAAAATCTGGGGACACCCAAGAGCAATTCCTATTGACTGCTCTTTTTCTCTGCCTATTTTGTTTCTGTGAATATCTTACAATATTTTGCTAAAAATGAGACATCTTAGACAATATATTTTAGTGACTCGAGTCATTCTTTCCATGAAGACAGTTGCCATTGCTGTTTGCTGGTTCATTCTTTGTTTGGTAACTTTTTCCAGCTAGATCTGTAAATCTGCTTTCCCCCACCCCCACCTCCAACTATAATAAGCAGAGGTTGACAGACCTGCTCATTTTTTTTTCCTTTCTTAATAAAAAAAGTTTTTTTTTTTCATTTTTTAAGCTTGGTTTCCTAAGGGTCACTCCTGTGCCTGCATAGCTTAGGGGTCAACCAGTGATTGAAAAGGGTTGCCAAGTCTGTCTAACTTTATAATTTCCTTTTTTGAGAAGAGAACTTTCCAACCTTCTCATATATGGCTAGTTATTCACATATGAGAATATCCCTAAAGCATATAGTTTTTTTCTTCAGAATTTAGTCAACTGCAATAAAATATCTGGATGATTACATTAGTGGTTCCACAACTGTAGGAAATCCCACTACTCAAATTAAACCTACACATTTGTTTCTTGTTTTTCCTTTATTTCTATTTTTTTTCTTTCATTCACTAATCATTAATTCAATTATTCATATAAAAATATCAGCTGATTTCCTATTGGGTGCCAATCCACTACTTTTCTAGACCTTCTCAACATGTATCACCAGTAGTTGCCTCCTCTTACACTGGCAACCCTACACTATAATTCAACTACATACTTCATCAAATTATAAATTACTACACGTCATGAGCTCCCAATGCTGCTCTATCAATAATAATAATACAAAGTTTTTATGTGACACTTACTGTGTACTAGGCATTATTCTAATTGCCTTGTATAAATTAGTTCATCGAAGTCACAACAACTCTATGAATAGTTACTATAATTATTTCTGTTTTATAGATGAGAAGATAGAAACTTGTTTAAGGTCATATTAGGCAGTAGACGGCAAGGATATGATCTGAATTCAGGTACTAAGTCTCCAGAAGCCATGCTGTTAACCACAACACTACACTGCCTTATGAGTGTGTGATCTACAAATGCCAAGAATCTATTACTTCACTTTGATATTACCAAATCCACAAGGGCAGTGAAGTATATACTTCAAAAGACTGTACTCTCAGTCTTTTCACTTGACATTATTGTATCCAGCATTCAAAATGAATTTTTATTAAAGTGTATTGAGTACAAAGACTTTTTATATTAGAAGTTGCTAAAGTGTGTTAAGAGAAAAGCTGTTATTATAAAACAAACATCTAAGAACATTCTAACATAGCAAATCCATTTTCAAAATCAGACAATTCGTATCTACTGACTGAGGTTTGGAAGGCATCAAACAGTTGAATATAAAACTAAAATACTACACATTGGTAAGAATTAACTAAACTATAGCATGTTTTTTAATATTTCAGCAAATATGTAAACATGTAAGTTCTCTCTTTCTTGTTACAATTGGTTTTTCCACCCCCATTCTCTCCAAACCATGACCTCATTATGAAATTCCAATGAAAGTTCATATTTTGACTTTTACTAAAGTCAATTTACCTTAGTTCATGAACTCTTCTATAAACTTGTAAGTATAAATCCATAGGCAAAAATATAACTGTTTTACCCATAACTGTCTTGCTTATTCTGCCACTTAAAATATTAATACTATCCCAGATCTTCTGAGAGATTTCACAAAGATTCTTCTCCTAAGAGAATGTGTTGACCAGTGGCAAAACCAGGACAGTCACTGCCAACTTTCTTTCTCTTAAAGAATAGACAATAACGCTGAGCAATGGAAGCAGAGAAGTTTGTTTTGATGGTCTTTTTCTCATATAATATCTTTCAACTGACAAAGCAATTGTGTCATAAAGAACTAAATGTACACTGTGAAGTACAAACATACATGCTCTGAGGATCTGTAAATTGTAAATATATGCTTTTTAATTGCATTCAAAATGTAACTATGCTTACTTCAGCACCATTCACTTGGACTGAGATGACTAAACCATGGGTACAGGGAATTATGAACTCTAGGAAGAAAGCAAGCAGCTAAAAAGACCAAAGAGAGGAAAATCTCCTCAAAGTGGAATAATTCTTTCCATATAAATCATTTGATGATTTTTTAAAATAACCTCTATGAACTGTGAGGTAGTGGAAGAGGAAAGTCAAAATGACAGATTGCTAATCATGACAAGAGACCTCTTTTCCCTTTCCTGATGATGTTTCCTTAATGTGAGTGGTAGTTTCCTTAGGCAGGCCAGGGACAGAATGCTGCTTTACTATATAAGTATGCTCTATAAGATACATACACATCTGCATAGGGGAACTTAACATACCCTAAGCTCAGACTCCTTACAATATAAATTCTGATGGACAGGAGCAGCAGATCTTTATTAATTACTGTGGGGAATTCTAGTCTCAGTATTTGTCATGATGACTACCTCTTTAAGAAAGAGAAACAAACAGCAGCAGTTGCTAGCCTTCCTTAAATTAATAGACAAAAAAAAAAAAAAAGACTTTGAATTTACCTTGCTGTTCCACAACAAATAAGAGGAAAATAGAGGAGGCGATGTCCTTTCTCTCCATTAGAATGAAATGTTTTATGAATCTTTACATTACCTCTTAATCCTTGTACAAAGTGCTCAGGGTACTCTCATCTCACCATTTTCAACCTAATTATGTTTCTTTATATTTTACATACTCTGGACAAATGAATCTTCCTGAAGCACAACTCTGATCCTTTCATTCTTTGTGCACAAAAACTTCAAATCTCAATTTTTTTTTACTGAATTAAATACTATCATTCTCCCCTGGTATTCATGATAAGAGAATCCCAGCTTCTCTTTCCACACTCATTTACTACTATTACTCATCCCTATATTCTCCCTGTACTCTAGATAAACCAAACTTTTGATTTCCCAAATTGAGTCTTTCTGACTCAGTCCTCGCCTTCATTCAAACTTTTCATCCCTCCCAGCTATTCCCCCACATCTAACCTTCTGGCTAAAGCTCCACGAAAGTAACACTCATTACATAAAACCTTCCTTAACACCACCACTGTATCAGTTAGAACACCTCTTTATCCTGACTTGCCAAAGTATTTTTTAAACCTCTCTGATAGCCTTTATCAAATCCATCTGTGATATAGCTATTTGTGAGTCTCAGGTTTGCAGCTTATGACACCATGCCTTTATATACATTTGCTGAATGGAACCAACATCACTGCCTAAGAAAATACTAGGTAAATCTTTTCTTAATATATTATCCCCTCCTCCTTTTTTTTCCTCTCACTTTTTTTCTTTTTTACAAATTTTGTTTTCCTTTATTTAAAAAATAATTTATGTTTCATTAAACAAAAACTTTGGTTCTTTATCTTTTTCAAATAAGTTTTCCATTGATATTTTCCCAAAAGTGAAAGGGATCACAGTTCTGACAACTCTTGCTGATCTGTGGTGAGTCTGCCATAAAACTAGACAAGCATTTTAAATGCAGGGAATCAATTTAAGGAGCTCACTAGAGTAAGCCTACCTCTGGGATACCAAACTTTAATTATCAATAGTCTCTTTCTCCAAAGCCACCAGAGATATACTAACTGACAGCAATATTCCAGTTCCATGAATGGCGCTAAAGTGATTTAACTTGGCAGGATTTTCTACCACTTCTCTCCCAACCAGCCAATTCTTAAGCTTATCAATATGAATTAAAGATTTAAAATAGCCATTTATGAAATGCCGAGACTAGCTCTAAGGAATAAAAGCTTCAATAACTTAAAAGGAAAAAAGGAGCCATTCGTATATGGTTACGAAATATAAAGCAGCTACAGACAGGCTTAAAAGCAATACTTAAATCTCACGCCTACACAGATAAATGGAATTGACTAACCATTAGCCTGGATTTCAGAAATTAAAAAAAAGTAATACAACTTTTAACTGTTCTCTCTGACATCACCAATACTTAGATAATAACAGAAGCCTAAAGATACACAGTACTAGTTCTGAATGTGCAATTACTAATGGGTCCTTCTTGCCCAAAACTAATTTCTTTAAGGTTTTAGAGGTGTGGGCTCTGCCAATTTGCATGGTTGATATACTTGGCCAATAGGTCAATTAAATTACCTGTTGAATGAGTGAGCGAGCCTCTTCAGAGACACATTCTGGCATGTTCAAAGTGGTGTGAGTATTTATTCCTGCTGGATGGCACTCAACCAGAGTCTGAAACAATCAATCACATACACTTCTTATCCGAAATAACATCATCTTCTGTTCCATCACAGGGTTTACAGACAGCAAAGACAGACAGCTCAACAACCACCTTCTCCACAGTGCCCTCTAAGCAGTCTAGGACAAAGGCTATGAGCCTAAAGCACTTATAACTGGAAAAAAGGCAGTCATCAAAATCACATCATAAGCTTATGCCACTTGCCCTTTTCCCTTAGACATAAAGAAAACGGTCCATAATAGAAAGATTCCATTACAGCCAAAACCTAAAACAGGATTCTGTATCTCGGAAATTTTTTAATGTTCTTAAAAACGTCTGAAGTCAAGAATTTGATAATAATAATGTTTTTTATATGTATAGCACCTTATGCCTCAAATGTATTATCTATAGGTGATTTGTATATTTCACAACAATGTTAAGAGCTCAGTATTAACTACATATTTAAGGTAGATGACTGCTTACAAAGGTATGACTGTTCATTTCTTCTATTTTACTCCCAGGAGGCAATTTGCCCAATGCTCTATTAGAATCTATTAACGTCAAATATCTTACTTAAAAGTTATTGATCAGAAAGAGTATGAATTCTGTATTTAAGCCGGAACGGAGAGGAAAAATTTAGTGTTGAGAAAAAAAATCATGCTACCTTTAATATCTACATCTATTTTCTAAAGTGCTAATTCCCTCCTGATTTCAGACAGGTGTTTAAAACAGAGAATTCTAACAAATTATTACACAGCCCTTACAGGTTTAACTCTGTTAAAATTGAATCACAGAAAAAGAAGAGAAAGAATGTCTAGTCTTGTATCTCGCTATGTACTAACACTGTGACATAACAGAATTTTACTATCAATTTATTCAATGTAATACAATTCTACTTTTTAAAAAACCTGGAATCTTGATAAATTTGCATTTTTCTGGTGTCCCATCCCTTTTGATATCAAGGTTTTCTTACTTAGTCCCCAACCTAAAAACTAAAGGCAAAGGCTAAATATTCTCAATTTGAAATCAAGGTAGCATCTGGATAAACTTATTAAACCTCCAGGTCACTGCTTACCTTGCCAGTGAGAAGTTCAAAGAGGACAGCACCCAAACTCCACCAATCACAGGCTTCAGTTTCTTCCGTGATTGCTCCAACCTCTAAACACACCAAAAAAGGTTGATATTAAAATTCCAAAGGTCAATTAAACTCTCAAAATTAACATGTATTAGCAAGGTGACCTTTTTAATGCTGAGAGAGCACATACTAAATACTACTGGGCTTTCAAAATTCCTGAAAGTTACTTATCCCTTTGGTCACCTACTGTGGTTGCATTTTTTTTTTCCTATGCAGTCATATATTAAACTGAGACATTTGTTCTTTAGCTGATAGAGGGACACCTTCAAGATGCTATACTTGAAAGTTACATGAATCTACTAGATCAGCATTTTGCTTAATTTTTCAAATTTGAGAATATACAGTCAACTCTATCTCAGAGGTCATTTTTTGTTTTAGGAATAAAGACTCTAGGTTTCAGAAGGAACTTCGAAAATTATCTAAACCGGTATTAATTATCCTTTGAGTTACAGACCAGAAACCAGAAAGGTGAAATGTCTTGTCCAATGTCATACAGTAAATCAGCAGCAGAACTAAGACCCAGTTTATAGTATCACCCCTCTCCTATATAATCCATTGTTTTCAACTAAAGAAGGAGCATGTGAAATGCAAATTTGTTATTCAGAAGTACAGACAGATATGGTGTTTTAAGCCACAACTGAAAGTACTGGCTAAGATAAGGGCTTTTAGAATATCTCCAAATTACAATTTTATCTGTGTTATCCCTATCTCTCACCGGCACAAGTTCCTGAAATGTAATCGTTTTCAAGTGTAATCTTTCAGGTTTCTCCACAAATCAGCAATAACTCCTCATTTCACCATTTTTGAAGTTTTTAGCTAACTCATGTTTTGATGTCTTCTTGTCCTTTCCTAATAAGATCCAACTAGTCACTAAGCCTGAATGTATCTGCCCTTTCATTTCCATTAGACTGACAAAACATGCTTGATATTTGTCTGCAGGTAGCCCACAACTCACAATAATCATGTTGAAAAGGCTTTGTAAGTAACTAGGTTAGAACCTGGACAATAATAATAAGTGGAAGAGGTGCTCAGGTGCCCAGTCTTTTAACGGATACTTAGCGAATCTACTATCAACTATGTCGGAAAATCAAGAAGACTTGTAATACAGCTTGAGTTTTGAGTTTTAAAGTAAAGGTCACAGGCATCAGAAAAAGAGCCATTTTTATACAGAATACTGAAATTATTCCACTGCAGCAACCTTCTTCCATATCCCTGCCCCATTCTGGGTTGCCAAAGGCCTATGTTCAACTACACCCTCCACACTAGCGCCCACTCAGTTTTTCCCCCTGAGTTGTGCTATCCACCAAATGACAACCTCTATTCTCTAACTCAGCTGCTCTCAGCTAGGTGGTAAGAAGAAAACATAGATATGTAACTAACTCAAATTATTCTGTGAATCACCCAAAGTCTCCTAATCCCCTGAAAGCCATTTGCATTCACAAAATAGTCAATTTGTTTGAAAAACTGAGAACTACCTTACCATCTGACAGCAAAGGGTCAGTTACTCATATTGGCACATCAATGAAACGTTACCACATAAGCATTTTAAATGATGTATTCACACAAGGTTGAAGTATGTAAGTAAATATCTGAATATATTAAATTTTAAAAAACAAGCTATAAAACAACAGAATCTTAATTTTTAAAATATGTATTTTTTTTTCTAAGAGACTGGTGAGAAAATACAACGAAATGTTTTAGTTTTTGGCTCTGGGATAGTGAGATCTTTATTTCCATTCTATACTTACTAACCTACACGAATATCTAAGTGGTATAATTTTAAACATATAGTGAAATGACATGAAAACTTCATTCAGGCTTCTTGGAGCAGGACAGATGAAGCTATTACAGGTCAGTCCTCTCTAAGAATCTGTCTGCCTACAGTTTGCTCTATAACTTTACACTTGAACTTAGCCAAAAGCCTGAGAAGCGACCCTCTACTTTAACGTGTTGTATAACATTTGAGACAGTAGAAGACTAGGAATCAAGAGTCCTGGACTAAGAACCTTGAGAAATTCACTTGATCTCATCCTAACATGAGGATTAGATCTGAGGGCCTCTACGTTAAACTTAGCTATATAATCTACAGTTCTGACACGGATTTCCTGAAGGAGATTTTCTTGAGGGACCATTCCTTGGGGGCTCTCATTCAAAGTACTTACACTAGCCCTCCCAGATTCAAATACAAGACCCCCACCCCCATTCCCAACATCCACACAGAGAGCCACCATCACCTTCAGAAGAGTGCTCTAGAAACTCTGGAAAGGATGTGTGTTCTTAGAAACGTTTGAAAAGTAGAAGAAATTTACCACAGCCCTGTCATCATATATAACCTTTTGCTCATTCCCCTCTAGCCTAAGGCAGGCAATGCATTATATCACTTACCTATTCAAAATTCTGAAATGGCTTCTCGCTTAACATTCAGTAACATTCAAATGTCTTGCTTAACCAGGCATGTATACATTCAGGTCTCCATAATGAGGTCTCAATGTATCTGATTCATTCAAACCAACACTTATAAGCAGTACTAACTAGGTCCCCTGCTAGGCACTATTGCTCTGCAGAACTCTATGTACTTACTACGTTGCTAAATAATGTGAAGCTAAAGTCAGCTTCCCTTCTAGCAGGGTTAATGGCTTTCTTTTTAAATATCTTGCTCAAGAATATGTTATGTCATTTTCTTTAATCCTATAGCAAGTACTATATACTCCTTACTTTTAAAAAGGTGTTATATGTTCACAACTCAAGACCCCAAGTTAATGACCAGCCATCTGTTTTGAATGTGGCACCTCCAAGTCTAACTTTCTGTGTATGAATGTTGCTAGTGGGCATGTATTGCAATAATGATAGCTGCAACAATAAGACAGTAGCTAACATCTGCTGACTGCTTACTATATGTAAGGAACTGTGTTTAACATTTTACACAAATTATTTAAAATTTCCAAGCATCCTTATGGAGAACTTACTTGCACAGAAAGACTTTGGAGGAGAAAGAATACTATATTTGTGTGTTCAGGCAAAGTGGGAACACCTGATCCTGTCAGCTCAGGTTAAGTTGTGAAAATCAGACATGTGTTGTAGGCTCTAACAACATGGCCTGAGGAGCTCTAGACTAGAATCACACCCCAAGCCTCACTCACAAAGGTTTCCTGTCACAACTGAGCAAAGGGTCACTGGGGTAAGTCTTCACAAGGTAATCAATGGCTAATACAATTTATAAAGGGACCTTTCAAATTCAGCTAAGGTCCAAACTGCCATCACCAGTGCAGCCTAGACAACCAAGCACTATGTGTTTGCCTGCTTCCCAGATCACTGCTAGGAAGGCGACTGGGGGTGAAATGTTACCACGTGTGGGGGTGGGGATGGGGGCTCCTTGATGCCACCATAAGCACAGTGCATCTTCCTGAGCATCAAAGATTTTTATGTGTGGGAGGGGGCAGGATGTTGTTTTATTATTAAAAGAAACACAGACCCATCATGGAACAGAATGTAAACCTTGCATGGATTTGCAAGATAAAAAGACTTCAAAGCAACGTCAGGATCACATGACTAGTCTCAGGGGTCCCCATTTCACCACCTCTACAGTCAGAACTACTTGGACAGAAAAGTTTGAGAGGCACTTGCGGAGACAGACACGGTGCTCTGCCTCTACTGGTTTTCCGCAACCTCGCTCAACTAAAGCATCTAAGAACAAGGTTCATTGGTGTTTTATGCTGCTTTGAAATCTCTCACAATTTTCTGCCTGAGTCCTTAACAGGTAGGTAACAACCAACATAGCGCTTCGAAACGAGCCTCAGGCTGAATGTGAAACAACACAGACAGTAGCAAGAGACCCAGACAGGCCCTACAGCCAACGCACTTCCCACTCTGAGCGGGCTCACTGTATGGTCCAGGATGCGCTACACGGCACCTCGTGTGACCGCTGGCGACACTCTGGCACCATCAACCTTAGTCGACTTCATCTACTCCCCGTTTCTTTTCCCCTCTTCCTTCTTCCACAAACAGCCTGCTTCTTTTCCCCTCCCCTAATTCTCGCTTCCCTCCCCTCAACCCCTTGGCCACCACTGGTTAAGCAGAATTTCTAAAGCACTTGGGCCTAAAGTAACTACTGAAGCCCCAATCTAAGAAAAAGTGTACCTGAAAATCTGGAGGCAGCTAGGCTGAATATCATCTTTAATCTGACTGGACTAAGACAGCAACTTTGAAAAGTTAATTTTTTTTCTCATGAAAACCTGGAAAAAGACACTAAACAATTTTAAATCCATCCCCTTAACAATGCAGCTTGAACGACTTCAAAATGAGTTTATATTAAGCAGGGATCCATTAATTAATGTGAAACTGACATCGTAACCAACTGTCCTTGATTTTAATAGATAACTCTGAACTACAACAAAGATACAAAGGACCTCCCAATGGCTAAGAAAATGTAAATGTTAGAACAACTGGAAGCAGAGAGTTATAAAATTTCTCCTTTAGGGTTTTAAAATAGAATCTCTTTTTTTTTTTTTAATTTTAAAATCTTTAATTCTTACATGTGTTCCCAAACATGAACCCCCCTCCTACCTCCCTCCCCATAACATTTCTGTGGGTCATCCCCATGCACCAGCCCCAAGCATGCTGTATCCTGCGTCAGACATAGACTGGCGATTCAATTCTTACATGATAGTATACATCATAGAATGCCATTCTCCCAAATTATCCCACCCTCTCCCTCTCCCTCTGAGTCCAAAAGTCCGTTATACACAGCTGTGTCTTTTTTCCTGTCTTGCATACAGGGTCATCATTGCCATCTTTCTAGATTCCATATATATGTGTTAGTATACTGTATTGGTGTTTTTCTTTCTGGCTTACTTCACTCTGTATAATCGGCTCCAGTTTCATCCATCTCATCAGAACTGATTCAAATGAATTCTTTTTAACGGCTGAGTAATACTCCATTGTGTATATGTACCACTCACTTTCTTTTAATAATCAGAATAAAATATTTTGGTTGTCTTTTTAACATTCTTTATAGATTGATAATTCTTAGATTAAAATTTTAAAGATACACTCTGAAATCTCATTGCCAAAAAGAAGACTGAGGTTGTGCAATTGTCAAAACTAATATTCTAAGACTGCTTATTTGTAAAGTCTATACAAAATTTCAAGCATTAAACAAGAGTGCCAATTCATATATAAAGCTACATGATAGCTACTACAAACACAAGGTGAATAGGTATGTATATCTAAAGTCAAACACAGAGAATATAAAGAAATATCAAACAAATCTGTGAGGCTTCTTTTAAAAGTTCTTATACTCTTACACTCTTTTAAAGTATAATGTAGTAACGCTGAGAAATTCCTTTAAACTCCCACCTTGAATTTTTTAAATCTCTGGGGGGAAATAAAGCAGAAAACAAAAAATTTAAAGGATAAATTCTACCACTGCTTTGTCAATTTTCAAAATATCTTCCCTATAAAACCCACTGTGTTGAGTTTCCACGCGGACCCCTCCCCCGACACTACAGCCTGTATTTGCAGTTTCCAGGGTGGTTGAGCAGTCTCCCTAGTCTCCATAAGTACGGCAGGGCTACAGGCATTAAGCAAAGTGATGGGGTGGGGGCGGGGGGGGGGCGGCGGTGGAGGAAGTAAACTATTTCCTATAGAAACAAACAAATTCTCAGGTTATTCCCATGAAAACTCAAACAGCGATATCAAAGGATGCTGGATTTTTGTCTTCCAGTCAAAGAAATGTACCGATGGGGCTCTAGCTCTGCTACTGTTTGAGCCCAGCTGGGTATTTCAGCTTCTCTGAAAATGAGGACAGCCAGACTTCTAACATTCTTTCTACCTGTAATTTTATGATCCTGAAAGTGTTTTCAAAAGCACTCGTGAGCCTTTCTCATAACTTCTCTCTCCATTAACCTAAGACGGCAGAAGAGTGGGATTATGCTAAAAAGAGCCAGCATTCCACAGTCTTTCTTCTCCTTTCTCTCCACAGTGACTCTTCCCTTCCCCTGAGACCTGATGGTGAGCAAAATGAATCAGTGTCACTAAATCTAACCGCTGTTATCGTTTAACGTAATGGAGACACAAACTCAGCTCCAGATTACATTTCAACTCATCCAAATTTTTTGGAGGACAGCAAATATCTAAGAACTCTTCAGTAAAATTCTAGAACTCCCATTTTAGCCCCATCAATACTCATATCCTAACAATATAAAATCTAACTGATTCACACTAATGATTCAACCCAAAATTCACAAGTGAAATAACAAGTTTAAAAAAAACAATAAAGATATCACAACATAAAAATTGTTTACCTCTGTTTCACTCATGTTTAACTCACAGAACACTTCAACAAGCTAGGATATTTTTCAGAAAAATAATGCTGCTTTAGTAACCCACATTGTCAAAAGGCTTGCTAAAACATAGAATAAGAGTTTTATAGTCCTCATGATAGTCAGTTTATTGTCTCCTTCTTACAATCAAAAATAATAATGTTAACCTGCCCCCAAAACTGTGTTATAAGCAGCCTCACTCCAGAAAAGTAAAGAAAGCAGAAACCCTGGACTCAGGAGACAAAAAAAATATCTCTATGTGTATGAGAAGAGAAGGGAAAAATGCAAAGAACACACTCTTCGACTATGTGAAGTCTGAGGCACTGGAGAGGCCAGGTGATCCCAACATTACTGAAATCACAACACGTACTGTCTACTGACCGAGGCCTTGCCTTTTAGGGCTATACAACTGAAGCCACGTGGATCTGTCAAAGACATGACTCAAAAGTAACTGTAGATAATACTAAGCGAGAAATTGTACAGAAAATTTTAAAAGCTAGAAAATGTGTCTCAAACCCAAGCTTTAAAAATGAACGCCAACCTTCCTATAAAGCTTTATGAAGAAGGAACTACCTTGCATTTAAACTGAATTCCCAGAGTTAGAATTTACTTTTCTTTAAGAGACATTACTGCTATGGTGCTTGATAAAGAAGGGAATCTGATATTCCACATTTAGGCTTTGATGCATTTGTTAAGGCACATTTTCAGACTGGTGACGTCACTTGATTCTGTTCCCTGGTTTGTCCACTAAGGGAGACCCACACATGTCATCGCTTCCTTCTCCTTACCTCTACTGATAACAACAAATAGCTACTCACCCACATTCCAAAAATACTAAGAGACAATTCCTTGACCTCCCTCTGGCAGTATATTCTGTTGCTGCTCTCTTCCATTCAGGATATGATAGGAAACACAGTATGTTCACATATAGAGAAATTCTATTTAAATTTAGAGTATTTAAATATCTCTCCCAAACTCTTTCCCTTAACTACACTTCTTTTTAATAAATAGAATCTTAGACGCTTCATTTCTCTTCACTCTCGAAGTTATAGTAATTGTGGAACTGTTACTAAGAGGTCATATAAAACTCAATTAAAAAGCAACTACTGTTGCAAATAAATAGTCAAATTAAACCAATATTTAGATGCTAAAAGAATTAGTCACATAAATGATGGAGCACTTGATCCAAATATCAAAATGATGGAACAATTTTAAAAGTACACCTATAGAATACATTAAAATGATAATCAATAGTAAGTATACTTTGAGGGGAGGTGGGGGGGGAGGGTAAATGCAGTTCTCTAATGTCACAGGATTTTCTTCCCAAAACAATTCTTTAAATTTTGAAGTTAATTATGTGACTCAAGGATTCCAAGTCTCTCTTTTGGGAAAAAGAAAGTAAGAAAAATATATAAGCTTTTAGAATAAAAGAGAGATCTTTGGTGAATAGGACAATATAAAAATTAAGCCACATTCTTACGAACCTTAAAATTAAGCACCACATACACTTTTACAGTATCAAAAAAAAAAGCTATGGTGTTTAAATTTTCCATAAATTCTGTAAGTGTTCAGTAAAATTTAAAATGAATAGTTTGTTAACTTTCTTCCAAAAGAGTCAGACTTCATTAGTGGCCTTAGAAATTTTTATTATAATGTGATCTACCATTAGTGATATATGTGAACCAAGGAAAAGAATATCTTTCTTCTGCAATGAGCATTCCATGTCAGCTAGAGCATGGAAACATTAGTCCTGTGTTTCTACACAGACAGTCTTTCCCTGCAGCATCTGTTGCTAATTGAAAGGAACGAGAATTACAAAATCCTAGTCAATTTCTCTCACCAGCTCTTGCTGTGTATAAAGATTTTCTATGCAGGGGCTGAGCATTAGTCTTCCACTACAGATAATGACTAAAGAGCTAAGAGAAACACGGAAGAAAACATTTCATTTCTCTTTATATATCCAACAATACATGGAGCTAAACTGTGAGAAGAGGGACAGCTAAGCATATCTTTAGTTAGCTTGGTAAATTACAATTCTGTAAACATAACTATTCACCTATAAAGTCCATTAGTGTCCTAGTTAACTAACTGTGTATGTCTACTGTTTGGGCTGTCTCTTCACACAAATCTGAAGTAACTGTCAATATCAAACCAAATCTGTCTTGTTTCTAGCTCCGAGGCACAGCACCTGGCACGTGGGCAGCACATTAATAGATGTGTGTTGAACCACTATCTCCACCTCATGTTTTGTAGCACGATGCATTAAAACACCTGCAAAGGCTGCCCTGCATGCATTTTCTTTAAGTCTCATTGAGCACAGAGATCTACAGCAAGTCTTTCTGCATCTTTCATGCAGTAGGCCAGAAAGTTTTAAACGTTATCAAAAGCATCACTCTGGCTGCTAGATGAAACCCAGATTAGAACAAGGTAGAAATGGAGGTCAGTGAGCTAAGCGTGAGGACTGCAGTAGTCCAGGGAAGAGATGATGGTGGCTTGAAGAGGTGTGGTCAAATGGACACCTTCCAGGGCTCCCCTCTGCAGAGTGTGACTACAGTCTGTCCTGGCATGGACAGACTGTGGTAAGGAAAAGGGACTGGAAAGCTCTGGGAGTAGGAAGGAGAGAGAACTGGGAAGTAAACTGAGCTTTCCTCTGCCCGCGCTCAATGGAAGGAATCCAGACACAATTACTCGAAATGTCCTGCTAACGGGTCAGCTGGAGATAACCCCTAACTAGAGTTTGGAATCTGCATTTCCTAGCCCATCCTTTCAAATGGGCATTTTGCTCCTTCGTTATTTAATAAAGTTTTATCTGTATTTCAGAAAATGTAAGCTGCCCAGTTATCTGGCTCCATACGCCATAAAGTCCTTCAACATTGTATTCAACTGATTATTCAAATACCTTATTGTCAAGTAGAGCGTATGAACCGCTTACAAGTTGCTGCTGTTGCGTCACTCGGACTCATCAGAGTGTCACCAGACAAGACCGATGACAGGGGCTGGCACTTTCCAGAGGGGAGAGTTTCCAGCGCCTGGGCTCTATGCTTCTCCTCATGCCCCAGGTGACGGGAGGGGGGCGGGGCTCCTGCCCTCTCTTGGCTCATCCCAGTCTCTAGC
This sequence comes from Capricornis sumatraensis, assembly GCF_032405125.1. Classification (NCBI taxonomy): domain Eukaryota; kingdom Metazoa; phylum Chordata; class Mammalia; order Artiodactyla; family Bovidae; genus Capricornis; species Capricornis sumatraensis. The sequence goes on from NC_091082.1 coordinate 77,613,486, forward strand.
CTTGCTTCCTGCCACCACCAGACTAATTCGGGTGGTTTCCAGGTAATGTCATGATATGAAACCCTGGGCCCTGGGTTGTATTGCGGAGACTTGAACATAAGTAACAGACCACACTAAGACAATTCAGGGGAGGGTTGACACACTTCTGAATCTCTCACTACCCATATTTTAATGCCTTGTTGTCGTGGCGACCTGGCAACCATGTTTTGAGCTCTTACACAGTTATCTGCACAACTTGGGTCAGGACTCCTTGATTTAACTAGATGCAGCATTCCAGAGCCAAAAATTACTGGTTCAAGGAAGTTTATAGGTACCATTACTATATCATTTTCTTGTGAGATAAAATAAGAAACAGGTAACTACCAGATGACTTCTGGTTGACTGACTGATTGTAATTCTGAGCTCTGTACAGTCCTGCTTACTTAACTCTCACCCTGCATTTCCGGTAGGAAAAAAACCAATAGCATGCTCCACTTTCCATTGATCATATCACAACAACTCCATTCTGAATAGCCATCGGGTGTCACAATGTTACCCAACCAAAGCCATTACAGTTGATTGATGAGAAAAAGGCTAACTGGAAACTGTGACTGTGACAGGCACGGTTCTCCCTCTCCCTGCTGCCCTATTGCTGTGTCAGGCAGAGCTACATGCACTGCTACGAAGGGAGTTTCAGGAATTCTATTTGCTTTATCATCAATTTTTTAAAACCTTAGGATTTTTAAACATGTATTGGAAGGAAGTATTTATGAATAACTGTTTAGAAGGCATCAGACCTGGTTACTTCCTGGCGATTCAAACTGACAAGACTTTACATGGTATAAAAATTGAGGATTTGGTCAAAGCAGCTTGGCAAGAGTTCTGGTATGTAATGCTGAACTCAGCTTTCATCTTCGTGTTAAGTATCACAAGTAAAAGACAGCTCCCTGTCTTCTTCAGAATAATATGGTGGTAAGGTCAATTAACTGAACAATTGCCAGAAACACATCTGGTCTTAAAATTAAGAAGCATTACAATGCAGCTATTACTTAAAACTATTTAAGAATCTAATCTCATGTTCCTCTTCTAAAAAAGAAATTTGTCTAAGATCATAAAGAGAAAGATTAGGAGGAATAAGAGATGAAAATTAACTTTCTTTTAATAACCTGAAGCTTGAAGTAAACCCCTTATTTCCCAATATCAGGTGGTACTAGGAAATGGACAACGACTTTGTTTTTACACAGAAGAGGTGAAATACAGTATCAATTCGTTTACCCTTATCAATTTTCTAGTTCTAATAGCCAAAGAATTTCTTCTCTTAAGAGAGACTAATAAATTATTTACTCAAGTGCCAAATAACAAGAACTAAACACTCTATTACTCTGTCTCATTTTTACCACTAGATCCAAATCACATTCTGATCTGATAAGAAGTTTGGTTTCAAAATGGGTCTATTTCAACACAGGACCTTAACGCAGAGGTGAAGGAGACTGGCCCATGATTAAGGGATTCATGAAGGCTTCAGGATATACCCTGCCTAGGGATTGACCCCAAGGTTCCAGACCCTCAAACATACATAAGTGAAAGTGAAAGTCGCTGTCGTTTCTGGCTCTTTGTGACCCCATGGACTATACAGTCCATGGGATTCTCCAGGCCAGAGTACTGGAGTACGTAGCCGTTCCTTTCTCCAAGGGATCTTCCCAATCCAGGGATTGAACCCAGTTCTCCTGCATTGCAAGCAGATTCTTTACCTGCTGAGCCACAAGGGAAGCCCAAGAATACTGGAGTGGGTAGCCTATCCATTCCCCAGCGGATATTCCCAACCCAGGAATCAAACCAGGGTCTCCTGCATTGCAGGCAGGTTCTTTACCAACTGAGCTATCCAGGAAGCCCAACAAACATAAAGTAACCCTTTAATCTTCCTTCGATCAGAAAGCTCTTGCCCTCCTGAACACGGTTAAGACTTAAGCTGAATTGAACCTTTTCTTGCCTAACCTAATATACTCAGGGCACAAGCTTCATCAGTACACAGGGGTACTGATGGGGGTGTAGTGCACTGACGGAGGGAATTTTCCTCATGTAAAATTTCCACTATTCTATGGCAAACTTGAAAAGATACTGCTTCTCTCAAAGAAGATATAGATTTAGTTTTATAACATTAGGAACTAAAGGCAAAAGATTAAAAGTACTTGCTAATCATTCGAGGAAAACATTAAAACATCTACTATGTACAAGAGAGCTACTGTTGAAGTTTTGCTTAAGGGTAAATCAAACAAAAGAGCTTCTGTTTGAAACATAACGTTTAAATATTAACCACAGATATTTCACTCTTTTAAAATTACTTCTATGATTCCCTCTTGCCTTTTTCTTCCTTTTCCTATGGGGTGGAAGACTAGACCAGAAATACAGCCATACTTCCTGGTTATAACATATCATGTAAGAATTGAATCGCCAGTCTATGTCTGACGCAGGATACAGCATGCTTGGGGCTGGTGCATGGGGATCACCCACAGAGATGTTATGGGGAGGGAGGTGGAAGGGGGTTTCATGTTTGGGAACACATGTAAGAATTAAAGATTTTAAAATTTAATAAAAAAAAAAAAAGAAAAAAAAATTATTTCAAAATATACATCTATATTCGTCTGCTTTCTCTATCAACTTCACATTCTTAAAATTAGATTCCTCACTCATGGTGAAGTTACCTAGGACCAGAAATTCTGAGATCTAAATGATCCTTCTTTTAGACAACTTTGTTAAAAATCCTGGCAGTTAAATTTCACACTATTCAAGAGCTGTCTTGGCTTTTTTCCTCCAAATGAAAATATTTTCCATAAACTCCTCATTTCCATATTGCATATCGTTTATGTACAAATGATATATGAGTAAAAACAGAATACTTAGAAAGTCCTCCAAGTGAAATAATTTTTTAACTTACTGATGTTAGACAAGAAATCAGTATTTATTCCTCAGGGGAAAAGTTCTTGCCTTAATAAGATGGACTCCAGTTTTGACTAAACTTTGTATAAGAAGGCTATTAGATCATCTGACATCTGGCATCTCCTCAATATTCAATAAATCTACTTCAGGTAGATATATGATAAAGCAAATATTATTATAGGATGTTAACTGCAGAATCTAGGTGACAGATAAATATGGGTGTACAATTCTTCCAATTTTTCTGTATGTTTGAAATTTTTTCAAAATAAAATGTTAAGAAAAAAGTGCAAAAATCTATTTTACTACTGAAATATTAAGGCCTAAAAAGTCTTAAATAATTTGTCTAATGTCATGCAATGAGTTAATGGCTGATTTCAGAATATTGAGTTTTGATAATTCTCAATTCCATCATAATATTCTAAATCTTAAACCTATGACACCCTCATGGTATTTTTAAACCATCCATGGTCTGAGTCTTAGATCTAATTATCAAATACATAACTGTCACACAGAACACCATGCTTAAAAGGCAACTAATCGTGTGTAAAGCATGCTTATGGAGAAAGGCAGGAGAGACTATGCCCCAAAAATATATTCATGGATTATTTGACAAAATCAGGCAAGAAGAGCAAAGAGTGGTAGTAAATAAATGTCATGCTTTAGAAGTGAATTTTGCAGATAGTTTTCAGCATGGTTTTTCTGTTTCACTTTTCACCGTCAGCTGTGAGCTGTTTCCAAGTGTGAAATCGCCTGAGAGAGGAAGCAAAGCTGTCATTTGACATCTGGGAGCGTGGAGATTGGGCGGTGGTAAAAAGCACTTCGGACTTCTTCAATTTACACACACATTCACCTATAAATTCTCAAGTGTGGAAAGTATTCAATGAAAAATATCAATGTAAATCTCAAGCGTTTATAAAGGCTCATAATAGGCTAGAAAATAAAGGTGAAGGACACACTGTCAGGATACCATATCAACTTGTTAACACTAGAATGGGAAACTTAAGTGATTATGTTAGCATAAAAACTAACATATAAACAAACTTTACTCACTTGTCTTAATTTCATATTAAACTTTCAAATCTAGTCTTTTGTGTTTTTTATGTGCTTAATATTCTAAGGACTATTTTCTAGCTGCTTTTTTATGATAAAAGACGAGACCACTAAGAAAAAAATACTAGTAAAAGAAAAAAATATTTGACATTTTATTTTTCCTCTATATTTAAAATACTGTAACAAAAATTTTATTCTATATTATGATAAGCTAATAGCTCCAATGATAAAGCACATAAAATCTTTTACATAAATCTGTGTTTGTAGGTGTGGATATACAAACAAATAAAATCAGAGTAACTATAAGGAAGCCCTCTGGAGAAGAATAACCAATTAACTCCATTTTTTCTATAATACTCCAGATTATTCTAAAATCTCTCCTAACAAAAAACAGGAGACTGATGTATGGCAGAAACCAACACAATATTATAAAGCAATCATCCTTCAATTTAAAATAAATAAGTTTAAAAAAAACAGAAGAATCTGTCTAGACATCTCAATAAATATCTAAAACTCTCCTCAGATGGGAACTAGATAGTGTTATATTTACATTGTCATGCTATAAAATCTATTCCCACTTTGGGGACTATTTCTTCACTCTTTCTTTTCCTGAACTCTGTTCTGTGTTTCTATGGTATGAAAGGAACCCATTTGCCACGAATGATGTTTATTTAAAATAAAACCTTTCTAGAGAATCATCCTAGATAATCTAAGGATACAAAGTGAATATAAAAGGAATGGCTTCTACTTTGAAAACAGGGCTGGGTTTGATCAGTGAATTCGTATTCTCAAGACCCTCTTGATGGGCCTGCAGCTGCAGCCATTTATTTGCTGGCTTTTTCACAGATGTAGACAGAGAAAGCTCCATGGTTTTTGTCTTTTTGTTGTTGGATTTATTTTCTTTAATATAAAAATGTGACTTTTTTTTTTAAGTTTTTGTTTCACTGTAGAAACTTGTGCACACCGGACATCCTTGGTAGTATATACATCATTGAAATAACTATGACTTTTTAAAATCTAAGATCTCAAAGTTGGCAGAAACTATACTTAAATAACAGAAGGTGATCATTTGCATTTCAAAATTTATCTATCTTGCTTTTCCCCTCAATTAGACCAAAACATGTTGATTCACAGGTTTCTCTGTGTGTGTTTTCTTTTTTAAACTTATTTATAGAGCAGAATAATGGCCCCCCTGCTAGTTTGGCATTTGCTCAAGTTTCTGTCGAATCTGTTACTGGAAAATTTTCTCAAAATATAAAGGCACATCATCCACAAGATAAAAAGATACACTGCTGATATTACAGAGTACAGGGCAGGTGGGCAATGTTTTTAGGACAAATGTGTGATAAGGATTCCCAGGAGAGAGGAGTGGCGAGGGAGAGGCTGCACGCTGTTTACACAGAAGTGAGTCGTTCTCATCACAATCTTCTGACAACTTTACTTTCTAACCAAACATCAGCTGCTTAACATGCTTCAGAGTTACTTGGGCAATAATTCTAAGGTCAGAGCTGGGAAATAGGAGGGAAGCGGGGACATGGGAGACGTACTTCAACCCTTAGTACTACAAGGGGCAGATCAAAAGATAACTTGGTACTCTATGTCCCCGTGTAGTCACTGATTTGTGATTTTAACCACTGAAACATCAGCTTCTTATCACTGCTTCCACCCCTCTGAGAAGAGGAGCAAAGTCTACTTGTATTTTTATCAGCAGCACTGCTATTCAGTTTTGAAATAAACAGTAAATCACAAATTTTTGCTCCTTACAAATGCAACTCCCCTTCATTATAAGCAATGGGCAGGAGTACACAAACTTGAGTTCTGCAACTCTAGGTTTCAAATCATCTAAACTAGAACACCAGCGTTACTTTTCAATTAAGGCCATTACTGATCTGAGTTTTATCCTATTGGTAAATTAATAGGTCCAAGGAATGAAGAGACTTCTCACATTGTTCAATATACGCCATAATACAAAACACTTTTGTAACTCATAAAGCTTTAAAGTGCAATTCTTTTATACAAATAATTAAAACAAAGCCCTTCTTCAGATGACAGCTTTTTTCAAATGTTAGAGGACAACCTAGACCATGACAGCAAAAATCCATTAATGGTAGACTGCCACCTGCTGGTAAACTTTGGGAACTGTGCTTTCTGGGAAAAGGCTTAAAAATTACAACTTGGAAACTGATCTGTGTTAAATTCAGTACACAAAACTGTATTCAACTGAGCACAGAGCCGAAAGTATGTACCTGCTGATGAACGTCATATGGTTTTGTTCCACATGTATTAGAATTCTCAGGGGGTCAACATACTATGGATGTTAAACATGTCTGTAGTTTGAAGAAAAATAATCTGCTAGAAAGCCAAAGTACAACCCTACGGATAGTTTTCAACAAGAAAGTGAGAAGAAAAATAGGAAATAAAGAGTCAGTTATAAACATTAAACTACTTCACAAACATCTGGTTTTGATGCGAGGTTTATACTACACTTACACTTAAGGATTTAACAGATTTTACATTAAAAAAAAAAACAAAAACCTCCCAGATTTAATGTTGACCCTAAACCCTTGAATCTGAGCAAACTCCAGGAGATAGTGAAGGACAGAAAGGCCTGACATACTGCAGTCCATGGGGTCGCAAAGAGTCAGACACAGCTTAGCTACTGAACAATAATAAAACCTTGAAATTCATTATATTAACATACATATTTATATACATTGGTACCTAAAATATTATTTATCATCAAATTAGAAAGGGGGAAAGTGTGTCAAAAAATAAACCAGATAACCATAATAAAGTGATTTCACTATGAAATTTTTTTTGTTATCCCATTAACTAAATCATACTAATAAGATCAACAGCCAGCATAATATTATCTATTTGTGAGAAACAAAAAAATGTAGGCATGTTCTATGCTCTATTGCCCCTGGGAAGAAACAAAATCAAACAATCCTAATTTGGGGGACGAAAGAGGAAAGAAAAGAGTATAACAGTAAGAAGAAAATCTAAATCATTGTTTTCAGGAAATAGTTTGAGGATATCTGCTTGGCATATTGAAAAACTTTTCTATTCCCCAATAAAGAAATAATTCTTAACAATGAAAATTATAACTAAAAACCATATAGCTCTTTCAATCCTAATTATAATCATTTCCCATTATGCAGGGAAACAATGTTAGCATAAACAAAACGCTGGTTTGCTAGTAAACGTTAAATACTGTATTAATCAACAACCAAGCTGATCATGTCAATACAATCCAGAGTGGTGACGAGTAAAGCAACTTTGGCCATCCAAAGGGGCTGAAAGTGAAAGCGAAAGTCGCTCAGTTGTGTTTGACTCTTTGCAACCCCATGGACTATACAGTCCTTGGAATTCTCCAGGCCAGAAAACTGGAGTGGGGAGCCTTTCCCTTCTCCAGGGGATCTTCCCAACCCAGGAATCGAACCCAGGTCTCCCTCACTGCAGGCGGATTCTTTACCAGCTGAGCCACAAAAGAAACCCAAGAATACTGGAGTGGGTAGCCTATCCCCTCTCCAGCAGATCTTCCCAACCCAGGAATCAAACTGGGGTCTCCTGCACCTCAGGCGGATTCTTTACCAACTGAGCTATGAGGCAAGCCCATACTAGGCAAAAGGTGAACAAACTGGATTCAAACACAGCCCCATCTGCAGTGATGACAGAGAAAGTAACTCAAACCCAATTCATATGCTTAAGAGACCTGTAATTATCAGCAAAGGACCTAACAACCACAGAGAGTCTCTAATAAATCTCTAATTTTAGAAAACAAAGATAATACAGTAACTATCACAAAGATAATACAGTAAATAATACAAAGATAATACAGTAAATATCTGACCCAACATTTGGGTCAGATATTTGGTTATTTCAAAACAAGAAGAATACGCTTCCTAAAATTTCTCAAATATGGAAAGAATTATTTAAAATCTGTTCTAAAATGTCAGGATGGCTCATTACCGAAGTCACAACATTGTATTTTTTTTATTTCAAATTTTATCCATTTATAGCCTTAGGAATTTTATTGTTTTAGTCATCTACCTCTCACATCATAAAAATGATCCATTTGAAGAGGTTCAGGAGGACTTCCCTGGTGGTCCAGTGGTTAATAATCTGGCTTGCAACACAGGGGACAGAGGTTCAATCCCTGGTAGGGGAACTAAGATTCCATTGGCCATGGGAAAAACTAAGCCTGCCCGCAGCAACTAAGACCCAATACAGTCAAACAAATAATTTTCTTTTCAAAGAGATTCAGGATACTTAAAGGTCTTTTTAAACACTAAGAAGTTAAGATATTTCTAAAAATTCACTGCCAGTTCTAAGAGAAGTATAAACCCATTTAACAGCATACACTAACAAATATACATATACACATATGCTATGGACCATATAATGATTTTATCCCCCAAATAATCTTTTTTAAAGGGTTAAAGAGATAACCAGATCCAATATTTTATCAATGGCTAGTGAAAATATAACTTTGATAAAGAAATGAGAGCTGCTGAACTACTTTTGTAAGTGAGACATTTAGGAGATGGCTCTAACCTGGGGCACAGTACATTCTCTCTATGGCATCGCTGTCACAGGAATCTTCAACCTCACTCCACCTGCTAAAATACGTTAGCTGAATGTGTCCTAAAAACAAAACGACAGGAGAAATCAAAACATTTTTCTCTTCCATTTTCTGCAGAAGTGAACTGTAATTACTCCTTTTGTAGCTAAAAACAGTATCATTAAGAATAATGGCATCATTAAGTACTAGAAGCTATTACTGGGGGTGAATTTGCTGCACTGATAATGAAGCTCTAGACAGGAAATGAAGATACTAATTACAAGATAAAACGCCTACTCAGTTAATTGGAAGCAACAGCGAATAAAAAGAAATGCATTTGCAAAAGTTCCTGACCTCTATCATTCAATAAGATGTTGTTTGGGTTCAAATCGCGGCACACAATCCCCTCTCTATGTAAAGCATCAAGGGCTACCACCATTTCAGCTGCCCATCTTTGAATGTAGCCCTCTGGGATGTAAAACCTGGAGTTTAGTGCTAATTTTTTATCAAGGTCCTCAAAAATCTGATGTATTTCCTTGTCTCCTTCTTGTGCTAGCCCACTCGCTTGCTTAGGCTCCAAGTCTCTCTGAAATATAGCGGGTTCCTCTTTAGCCAAATCATCAGTTTGATCTGTAAACAGCAAGACTTCTTCAGTTTTTAAAGTGTCTGTATTTGTGTTATATTCATTAGCACCTGAGAGTGGGTCAGAAACGTGGAATAAGCTTTCTTCTGTGCTGTTTGCAGTTCCTGGTGACTCAACCACGCTAAGTCCTTGGAACTTAGACTCTGAACTGTGTAACAAAGACATGTCTCCCGTATTACTATGATCAACAGCTGGTAAAAATAACATCCCAATACCCCCCTGTATGTAGTGTTTCTCTGTTATACTGTGGGCTTCAGGCCCACAGGGATCACTCAGTTCCTCTGTGCCTTTTTCTTCCTGGGCTTGGCACTGTTCAGTACTAAGCCTGAGGCATAAAACATCAGGGGTTTCCAACAGTTTACTTTCTATTATGCCTATATTAGTCTGTGTGAACTTGGTAGGTCCCATTGCCACGCCATCTTTCATTGGCTCCAGTTCACCAGGTAGATTTACAAGAAGATCAGGCCTTCCTTCATCAGCACCACTGACATCATCAAAAGCAGCATCTTTAAAAGAAATAACGGGGACTGAGTCATCTGAGCCCCTGCTAATAGTGTCCTGAGCTATACACTCTACCTTGCTTTCACTAGTACTAACACTCCTGGGAGTGCTTTCTCCGTCTGACAGAGTGAAGAACGGTTTCAAAGGTTCTGACTTTAGACTATACAATTTTTCTCCAAAATCAAGTCCTAGGAGTTCACTAGTGCTGTCCTTACTATCTATCCTAAAGAATTCCATGGGGATGTTTTTAGATCTACTGAGGGAATCTGATGTTCTTGGAGAACTAGCTGCTTCAAGGCCATCATCTCCAGGGAAGAACTTCAGCTGTCTGCTGGGGCTGTCGCTGTCAGTAGCAAGCTGTCCTGGGAAGTTTTCTATAGCTTTGGTATCAACATCATTCCTTTCAGTCTTCATGAAAGGTTCCTCACTCAAAGACCCTGGTTCAATTTTCTCTTGCCCGTACTCATTGCATAATGTTAAATAACTAGTAGTACACTCTTCTTCGGAACTTGAGCCAGAGTCTGGCCATTTTGGAGAGCTGTCTTGCCCACCATCATCTTGGTTGCTATCATCCTGAGAGCTTGGAGTAAGACTAGTCTTCAAAGGCAGGACTTGGAGCGTGGCTCCACCATCACTTCCTCTGGATTCAAAGCTGGTGCTGTCGTGGGGACTACAAGCCGGCTGTTGCAGATGAACTTTAGCAACTGGAGACTTTTTCACTTCTTTGATGTCAAAGCTTTCTTCAGGACTTCTGTTGAGAAACTTACTGATATATGACCAGAGTTTGCCACCTGTGAACAAATACAACCAAAAAAAAAAAAAAATTAAGAACCCCAAATTAATGGTTATATATTGAAGCCATTAGAAAAACAAAAAAGTATTCTAATAATCAAAAGCAAGTCAATGATACCCATTAACATCAAGTACGCTGTAAGAAGCATTTTAATAAAAATGGCTTCTTAAAGAACAGTCACGCATGGATTTGGGATTCATGACAACAAAGAGTTTAAATAGAATTTCTACAATGAAAAAAGAAACTAAATATTTTATTACTGGTGAGTACAGTTTCAAGCATATCGCCTAATATCAATTATTTTATAAATATCAACCTATTTCTTCCTTTGAAGAACTGGTTATAACAAAAACTAAATATGAAACTTCACAGCTAAAATTCTACTTACAAATAATTAACTCTAGAAATATCTATGTTCTGCTTTGTTAATAATTTTTTCAAGCATGGCCACTGAAGCTCTCCTGACAAGAAAACAGTATTATAAAAAGAAAGAATAAGTCTGATCCATAAATCTTAAAAACAGTAATTATGGGAACATACAAATAGCTGTGAAAAGAAGAGAAGCGAAAAGCAAAGGAGAAAAGGAAAGATATAAGCATCTGAATGCAGAGTTCCAAAGAATAGCAACAAGAGATAAGAAAGCCTTCTTCAGCGATCAATGCAAATAAATCGAGGAAAACAACAGAATGGGAAAGACTAGAGATCTCTTCAAGAAAATTAGAGATACCAAGGGAACATTTCATGCAAAGACGGGCTCAATAAAGGACAGAAATGGTCTGGACCTAACAGAAGCAGAAGATATTAAGAAGAGGTGGCAAGAATACACAGAACTGTACAAAAAAGATCTTCATGACCCGGATAATCACGATGGTGTGATCACTCATTTAGAGCCAGACATTCTGGAATGTGAAGTCAAGTGGGCCTTAGAAAGCATCACTACGGACAAAGCTAGCGGAGGTGATGGAATTCCAGTTGAGCTGTTTCAAATCCTGAAAGATGATGCTGTGAAAGTGCTGCACTCAATATGCCAACAAATTTGGAAAACTCAGCAGTGGCCACAGGACTGCAAAAGGTCAGTTTTCATTCCAATCTCTAAGAAAGGCAATGCCAAAGAATGCTCAAAGTACCAAACAATTGCACTCATCTCACATGCTAGTAAAGTAATGCTCAAAATTCTCCAAGCCAGGCTTCAGCAATACATGAACCGTAAACTCCCTGATGTTCAAGCTGGTTTTAGAAAAGGCAGAGGAAACAGAGATCACATTGCCAACATGTGCTGGATCATGGGAAAAGCAAGAGAGTTCCGGAAAAACATCTACTTCTGCTTTATTGACTATGACAAAGCCTTTGACTGTGTGGATCACAATAAACTGTGGAAAATTCTGAGCGAGATGGGAATACCAGACCACCTGACCTGCCTCCTGAGAAATCTGTATGCAGGTCAGGAAGCAATAGTTAGAACTGGACATGGAACAACAGACTGGTTCCAAATAGGAAAAGGAGTGCTTCAAGGCTGTATATTGTCACCCTGCTTATTTAACTTCTATGCAGAGTACATCATAAGAAATGCTGGACTGGAAGAAACACAAGCTGGAATCAAGATTGCTGGGAGAAATATCAATAACCTCAGATATGCAGATGACACCACCCTTATGGCAGAAAGTGAAGAGGAACTAAAGAGCCTCCTGATGAAAGTGAAAGAGGAGAGTGAAAAGGTTGGCTTCAAGCTCAACATTCAGAAAACGAAGATTATGGCATCTGGTCCCATCACTTCATGGGCAATAGATGGGGAAACAGTGGAAACAGTGTCAGACTTTATTTTGGGGGGCTCCAAAATCACTACAGATGGTGATTGCAGCCATGAAATTAAAAGACGTTTGCTCCTTGGAAGAAAAGTTATGACCAACCTAGATAGCATATTCAAAAGCAGAGACATTACTTTGCCGACTAAGGTCCGTCTAGTCAAGGTTATGGTTTTTCCATTGGTCATGTATGGATGTGAGGGTTGGACTGTGAAGAAGGCTGAGCACCAAAAATTGATGCTTTTGAACTGTGGTGTTGGAGAAGGCTCTTGAGAGTCCCTTGGACTGCAAGGAGATTCAACCAGTCCATTCTGAAGGAGATCAACCCTAGGATTTCCTTGGAAGGAATGATGCTAAAGCTGAAGCTCCAGTACTTTGGCCACCTCATGGGAAGAGTTGACTCATTGGAAAAGACTTTGATGCTGGGAGGGATTGAAGGCAGGAGGAGAAGGGGACGACCGAGGATGAGATGGCTGGATGGCATCACTGACTCAATGGACATGAGTCTGAGTGAACTCCGGGAGTTGGTGATGGACAGGGAGGCCTGGCGTGCTGAGATTCATGGGGTCGCAAAGAGTCGGACACGACTGAGCGACTCAACTGAACTGAATTTTGTCAAGATGTAACTCTTGCTTCCAAAAATAGGAAATAATGCACTAAAAATGAAACCCTGTACTAATAAGAAGACAGCAATTTTTTCAGTACATTTTTAAATGTCGTTATTAAACATCATGTAACAAAGGTAACTAAATCTCAGGGGAAATAATCATTGACAGTCAATTATATGTGTAAAAAGTCAATGGAAGCATCCAAAAACTCTTTCTCCTTGGCATTTCACTTCATTTAAAGGAACTCAGTAAATAACATAAATATCCAACATGGTGCCAGCACAGAGTAAATGCTATGAAGGGTAGTTGTCATATTATTCCTAGGATACTCAGACATCTTCTACCAGTGATTTAGTTTACAGACTTATCCCACTTTTTAAATTCAGAACATTGTGGTTTTTAACTTTTCCCTGTGGCTTTTTCTTAGCTAATCTTCTGTCATCACTAGATTATATGCAAGAGTCTCCTTTCCCCATATTCAAACTACTTTAAGGATTCATATATGGCTTTGAAATTCACTCGTTTACACACAAAATAAGCCATGCATCGATTCCATCTTTTTTATTTCTTTGACAACAACGATGACATTCCTCTGATCACAGATACCTTCCCTGGCACACTGATAATAACGCCTACCATGGGACTCTCCTGGTGGTCCAGTGGTGAAGAGTCTACCTGCCAACGCAAGGGACATGGCTTTCATTCCTGGTCTGGGGAGATCCCACATGCCACAAAGCAACTAAGCCCACGAGTCGCAACTACTGAGCCCCGTGCTGCAATTACTGAAGACTGAGGGCCCAGAGCCCGTGCTCTGCAACAAGAGAAGCCACTGCAATAAGAAGGCTGCGCATCACAATGAATGAATGCGTGCGCACCCCACTCGCCAAAACTAGGGAAAGCTCCGGGGCAGCGATGGAGACACAGTGCAACCAAATAAATAAATAAGCAATGCCTACCCTGAAGCTGGTATTCTTGTGTGAAATCCAAAAAACCATGTTGTCTACTGTTTTCAGTCCTCTTAGATGATAACTACCGTAAGGACAGGACCAAGTCTTTTTCATCTTTATATATCTACTGCCGGTATGGTGTACAGGAAATGACAGGCATCACTCAATGCTTGTTAACTCAGATGGTTACTCATTCGTCATGAGATACACCATCACGAAGTGGACACGATCCATAGCTGTAACGTTCCAGTAATCAGCAAGGAACCTAATAAAGTTCTAAGAAAAGCTGCATTTATTTTTAGGCTAACTGGGCTTCCCTAGTAGCTCAGACAGTATATATTAAAAAAAAAAATCCACCTGCAATGCAGAAGACCCAGGGTTGATCCCTGGGTCAGGAAGATCTCCTGGAGAAGGAAATGGCAACCCACTCTAGTATTCTTGCCTGAAGAATTCCATAGACAGAGGAGCCTGATGGGCTACACAGTCCATGAGGTTGCAAAGAGTCGGACACAACTGAACGACTAACACACACATGCACACACACACACACACACACACACACACACACACACACAATCCTGGATGAGCTGCTCAAATCTAAAACTGAGTGTGCTTAAATTCTTTATTTTTGCTCCCCAGATCACTTCCTCTTTCTGACTTCAGAGCTACTGAGGCACAAAAACTTTGGACCATCTTGGACTATTTTCTGTCCCTGTTCTTCCTACATCTGACAAGTTTCAATGTCCTATAAGATCTACACATGCTTCCCACAGTCCTCCTCTTCTTTTAATTCCTCTGGAATAATGTTACACCTACAATTAGACCCCTACTGTCAGTCCTTGTGGCACCCTGCCATACTAACTGCTACCCAAGTAAGCTTTTCACTTTAGCACAGATCTTATCATGTCACCTCTCCAAAAATCCCAATCCCCCTGCTGCCCACCTACTGAATGATGTACATCCTCAGTCATTTCAGTTGTGTCTTTTTGTGACTCCATGGACCATAGCCTGCCAGGCTCCTCTGTCCATGGGATTCCCCAGGCAAGAATACTGGAATGGGTTGCCATTTCTTCAGGGATCAAACCCACATCTCCTGCATCTCCTGCATTGGCAGGTGGATTCTTTACCACTGCGCCACCTGGGAAACCTCACTGAATGATGTACCAACACCATATGGGCATTTAAACCCCTACTAATGCAGTATCAATCCATGACTCGGTTTTCTCCCTCAAATTACTATGGCATTTTACCTGAACAGAATTTCTCCACATATAACCCATCCTGTGTTTTTGCTCAAATGAAAGCTGAGTGCCAAAGAATTGATGCTATTGAACTGTGGTGTTGGAGAAGACTCTTGAGAGTCCCTTGGACTGCAAGGAGATCCAACCAGTCCACCGTAACGGAAATCAGTCCTGAATATTCACTGGAAGGACTGATGCTGAAGCTGAAACTCCAATACTTTGGCTACCTGATGCGAAGAACTGACTCATTTGAAAAGACTCTGATGCTTGGAAAGATTGAAGGAGGGGAGGAGAAGGGGATGACAAAGGATGAGATGGTTGGATGGCATCACTGACTCAATAGACATGAGTTTGAGTAAACTCCGGGAGTTGGTAATGGACAGGGAGGGCTGGCATGCTGCGATTCACGGGGTTGCAAAGAGTCAGACATGGCTGAGCAACTGAACTGAACTGAACTGATATTTATACCACTTAGAATTTTCCTCCCTGTTAGTTTCCCCAGTATCTGCTTGTCAAAATCCTATCCATTCTTGAAGGTCTTTCAGAATTTGTTTTCTTTCATCAATTTTGTACATGTCCTCACTGAATACAGGGGGCTTCCCTGGTGGCTCAGAGGTTAAAGCATCTGCCAGCAATGCAGGAGACCTGGGTTCAGTCCTTGGGTCGGGAAGATCCCTTGGAGAAGGAAATGGCAACCCACTCCAGTATTCTTGCCTGGAGAATCCCATGGACAGAGGAGCCTGGTAAGCTACAGTCCATGGGGTCGCAAAGAGTCAGACACGACTGAGCGACTTCACTTCACTTCATTGGATACAATTCCTATTTTCTCAGAATCCTCTGTATCACTTCATCCCTCTTATTACATTTACAACATCCTATTTCCTACTAATATTACTTTTACGCTTTCATCAGCTCCTTTACCAGAGTGCAAGGTCTTCAGAACTACAAAGAGAGGATTCTGTGTAGAAAGTAAAATAATAGGAATTAAATATTTATTAAAGTTTTAAAACAATGATATTTTTACAAATTTTTTAAAATCTTTCAAGGAAAAGCTTATGCACACTAAAAATGTCATTTTTTGGGGTCATACTTTCTTCTTATTCTAAAACAGATACATGTCATAGTTTTACTATGAAAAAAATTTAAATACAGAAAAGGACAAGGAGAACAGCAAAAAATTCAGCATATATAATTCAACCACAAACACTATTAACCATTAGTATATTTTTTTTCAGACTTTTCATAACTAACCTCTAATTTTCTAATTTCATGAGAATACAAGCTTGAATGCCTACAGAGCATATCCATGAGATAAACAGATAAGGTGTTTAAATGCTCCTCTACTGTTGAACATTTGCTTCCAGTCTTTTACTATTAGAATTTAAATACTGTATATTCATAGTTTAACTTACAAATATTTAACACCTCTGACTATTTCATCAGGACTGAATATCAGAAATGAAAGTGGTAGGTCAGGAAGTATGAATATATTTAATGCTCCTGATATGTATGTGTCACTAAACTGCTTTAAAGGCTATGCCAGAATCCACTCCCGCTATGACATGTACCAGAGCCATCTTCACGGCATCTTACCTGCACTGAACATTAGCATGTTTACTGATTTGATTAATCAACTATGGTTAGATAAAATTTTAATGTGATTGTTGGCATTTTCTTTACAAAATTTGTTACTAGCCTAAATGAGCACCCTAACACAAAATATAAAGACTGCACGTTCCAGGGAGAAAAAAACTGTTTCAGCTCATCTCCATTCTATGTGGCCCCAGTTAGATCTACAGAATATAATACAGAGCTACAGAAACAAAAATTTGGTCCTATGACATATTTTTTTTTCAATTACAAAATCATGAAAACCACATAACTTACAAAAAACATATTATTCCATGACGTTCCTGATCCACAGAAGCTGAATGGGTTTTACTTTCTACAGGGTTAACATCAGGCCTAACACACAAGCTTACACAAACATTAACATTATTATTGTAACATTAATGACATTAACCTAGAAAATCCCATTATTGCTAAATCACAAATATAAATAGAAAATACCTAAAACACTTAATTTTTAATACTCTAAAAATATAAATTACACTTTTTTAAGCCCTGTTGAAGCATATAAAATTGTAGATATTAGCTATTTTACACTACAAAAATAGCAATCCATAAGGTTTAATAAAAATTGTCTCTCAAGATTTTCATCTATTGGTTTTCTACAAGAGTGCAAAGAAAATCTGTTCAATTTACCTGATCAGAATTGGAATTGTTTTAATACATATGATAAAATATTTCTGAACAAATGATCAAAAATTATCTTTTGACCCAGAAATTCTACTTCACGAAATTTGTTCCATAAATAAGCAATAATTTATTATTAATTAATTCAATTTTAAATAAATATTTATACACTTATGTTATTTCATTCAATTCTAATAAATTACTGGTTATTTAAATAATTTATTCTAATAAATAATACTTAGAATAAACTATTATTTAAATAACTCTCAAAACAAAAATGTACAAAGATGTATAGGGACAAGTACTGGAAACAATTTATTATTTTTTTTTTTGGAAACAATTTAAACAACAATTGACAGAGGACTACTTAAATCAATTACAGTAAATCAGCACAACCAAATAAATACCCAGCTTGAACATTTTCTGTTTATTAAAAAATAAACAGAACAACAATACTGCAAACATGTACTAGGCACTATTTTAAGTATTTTACATATATCAACTACTTAATCCTTACATCAACCATATGTAATTATTAGAGTTAACTATATAACTATTATATAACTCTTATTATGCCTATTTTACACATAAGGAAACAGAGGCATAAAAAGGCTAAATAATTTGTGCAAGGTCACCACTAGTAAATTAGGAACCAACCTTCAGTCTAATGTGGTCTGGCACTAAGATCCTGGTTTTCAATGACTATACTATACTGCCTCTCTGAGTACAGACAACTATACGAGGTACTGATGAGGAAAGATGACCGAAGTACACTATTAGGATGGGGGGAAAGCAAGCCATAGAACAATATGTGAAATCCATTTATTTTTAAAAATCAGAAAGATGAAGAGGGAGTTCAGTTCAGTTCAGTTCAGTCCTGTCTGACTCTTTGCAACCCCATGGACTACAACACATCATGCCTCCCTCTCCATCAGCAACTCCCGGAGTTTACTCAAACTCATGTCCATTGAGTCAGTGATACCATCCAACCATCTCGTCCTCTGTCGTCCCCTTCTCCTCCCGCCTTCAATCTTTCCCAGCATCAGGGTCTTATTTTTCAAATGGGTCAGTTCTTCGCATCAGGTGGCCAAAGTATTGGAGTTTCAGCTTCAGCATCAGTCCCTCCAGTGAATATTCAGGACTGATTTCCATTATGATGGACTGGTTGGATCTTCTTGCAGTCCAAGGGACTCTCAAGAGTCTTCTCCAACACCACAGTTGAAAAGCATCAATTCTTTGGTGCTCAGCTTTCTTCACAGTCCAACTCTCACATCCATACATTACTACTGGAAAAACCATAGCCTTGACTAGATAGACCTTTGTTGGCAAAGTAATGTCTCTGCTTTTCAATATGCTATCTAGGTTGGTCATAACTTTCCTTCTAAGGAGTAAGCGTCTTTTAATTTCATGGCTGCAGTCACCATCTGCAGTGATTTTGGAGCCCCCCAAAAATAAAGTCTATCATTGTTTCCCCATCTATTTGCCATGAAGTGATGGGACTGGATGCCATGATCTTAGTTTTCTGAATGTTGAGCTTTAAGACAACTTTTTCACTCTCCTCTTTCCCTTTCATCAAGAGGCTCTTTAGTTCTTCTTCGTTTTCTGCCATAAGGGTGGTGTCATCTGCATATCTGAGGTTATTGATATTTCTCCTGGCAATCTTGATTCCAGCTTGTGCTCCACCAGCCCAGCATTTCTCATGATACATATAAGTTAAATAAGCAGGGTGACAATATACAGCCTTGATGTACTCCTTTTCCTATTTGGAACCAGTCTGTTGTTCCATGTCCGGTTCTAACTGTTGCTTCCTGACCTGCATATAGGTTTCCCAAGAGGCAGGTCAGGTGGTCTGGTATTCCCATCTCTTTCAGAATTTTCCACAGTTTATTGTGATCCACACAGTCAAAGGCTTTGGCATAGTCGATAAAGCAGAAATAGATGTTTTTCTGGAACTCTCTTACTGGATGATCCAACGGATGTTGGGAATTTGATCTCTGGTTCCTCTGCCTTTTCTAAAACCAGCTTGAACATCTGATGAACTATGGATGGAGGTTTGTGACGTTGTACTGGAGACAGGGATCAAGACCATCTCCAAGAAAAAGAAATGCAAAAGAGCAAAATGGCTGTCTGAGGAGGCCTTACAAATAGCTGTGAAAAGAAGAGAAGTGAAAAGCAAGGGAGAAAAGGAAAGATATACCCATTTGAATGCAGTTTCAAACAACAGCAAGGAGAGATAAGAAAGCCTTCCTCAGTGATCAATGCAAGGAAATAGAGGAAAACAACAGAATGGGAAAGACTAAAGATCTCTTTAAGAAAATTAGAGATACCAAGGGAACATTTTATGCAAAGATGGGCAAAATAAAGGACAGAAATGGTAGGGACCTAACAGAAGCAGAAGATATTAGGAAGAGGTGGCAAGAATACACAGAAGAACTATACAAAAAGATCTTCATGACCCAGATAATCATGATGGTGTGATCACTCACCTAGAGCCAGACATCCTGGAATGTGAAGTCAAGGGGGACTTAGGAAACATCACTATGAACAAAGCTAGTGGACGTGATGGAATTCCAGTTGAGCTATTTCAAATCCTAGAAGATGATGCTGTGAAACGGCTACACTCAATATGCCAGCAAATTTGAAAAACTCAGCAGCGGCCACAGGACTGGAAAAGGTCAGTTTTCATTCCAATCCCAAAGAAAGGCAATGCCAAAGAATGCTCAAAGAACGCACAATGGCACTCATCTCACACACTAGCAAAGTAATGCTCAGAATTCTCCAAGCCAGGCTTCAACAGTACGTGAACCAAGAACTTCCAGATGTTCAAGCTGGTTTTCTAAAGGCAAGAAGAGGGAGTAGTGTATGTTTATATACAAAGGAAGTTTCTGAAAATACTCCCCCTGTTTCTTGGGCATCAAAGTGAATAAGGAAGAATTTTCATTTCTATTTTATAGACTTCCATCTAGTGTGAATTTCTTTCTATATTCATTTATAATATTTTTTAGAAACTAGCTAATAAGAATCATTTCATCCTTTGGGTTCCCAGGTATCTTGAGGAGAAACTCTTTCCTATCCCCCACCTAATTGGTATGTTCATGTTCAGATGCTTTTCCAATCACTTTCTAATAACCTAATCATTCATCTTTTCTTATTCAGTATTAAACAGTTATACACTGAGCACCTTCTACGTACCAAGCATTCCTGTAAGTGTGGGTATCTGTATACACAATGAATCATAATCCTTAATCTTAGGAACCTAACGTTTTTAATGACACACATAGCCTTGACTGAATATATTTGTTTCTCCCACCTTTCCTTCTTCAAACTGAATTAAAGTAAGAGATCCATTCATAGGAACAATACCTGTTTTAACCCTCTCTCCTAAAATCCTGTCTGGCATTTCCAACTGCCTACTCAACACCACCTAGAAATTTAATTTAATAAAGCATCTCAAACTCAAAAGGGGCTTCCCAGGTACCTCAAATGGTAAAGAATCTGCCTGCAATGTGGGAGATCTGGGTTCGATCCCTGCAT
Organism: Capricornis sumatraensis; assembly: GCF_032405125.1. Taxonomy (NCBI): domain Eukaryota; kingdom Metazoa; phylum Chordata; class Mammalia; order Artiodactyla; family Bovidae; genus Capricornis; species Capricornis sumatraensis. Next base: position 77,634,341 of record NC_091082.1, read on the forward strand.
TGGGAAGATCTCCGGAGAAGGGAAGGGCAACCCACTCCACTATTCTCGCCAGGAGAATTCCACGGACAGAGGAGCCTGGTGGGCTACAGTCCAAGGCGTTGCCAAGAGTCAGTCACTTTCAAACTCAAATGTCCAACACTGAATCTCCAGTTTTTCTCCCTGAATCTACTCTTCCCAGAGCTTTCTTTATCTTAGCAAATGGAAACCATTCTTTCGGTTATTTGAGCCCCAAACCATGGAGTCATACAAGGCAGAACCATGCCAGTTCTGTCTTCAAAATACATTCACAATCGAATAACCATTTCTCACCACCTCCACCTCTATGCTCATACCAGCGTCAACTTCTCCTGGATTGCTTCAACAACCTCCAAAATGGTCTCCCTCCTAAATTCTATTTTTCCTCCTAGATTCTGTTTTTCACCAAGCAACCAGAGTGATCCCTACCTTGTCATTTCTCTGCTCAATATCCCCCAGCAACTTCCTATCCACCCAGAATAAAACTATGTTCTTAAGGTGTCTTAGGAGGCCATACCAGATCTGTCCACGTGTGTGTGTCCCCACTTCTACGGGACCATTTCCTATCACTCTTCCCATTCTGCTCCAGCCACCGCTGACCTTGCTGTTTCTTGTACAGCAAATACACTCTTGCCTCCAGGCCTATGTGCTTGATCTCTTTGCCAAGATACTCTTCCCTCCCACGTCCACATCTGCTCCCGCTCTCACTTCCCTCAGGTCATTTGCCAAATGTTCCCTTCTTAATGAGATCGACCACTCTGTAAAACAGAAACTCTCAGCTCACCCTTCTGGCATTCCCTCGTATATTTACCAGTGTATTTGCTTATTGTCTGCTCTGCCTCTATACTATTAACTCCGTGAGGGCATATTCTTCTTTTTGCTCATTACCATGTTAGAACTGAGGCTTCTCTGGTGGCTCAGATGGTAAAGAAACTGCCTGCAATGCAGACCTGGGTTCAATCCCCGGGTTGGGAAGATCCCCTGGAGTAGGGCATGCATGACAAGCCACTCCAGTATTCTTGCCTGGAGAATCCCATGGACAGAGGAGCCTGGCACCCTGCAGTCCATGAGGCTGCAAAACATTGGACACAACTGAGTGAGTGAGCACAGCACATGTTACAACTAGGGCTTCCCAGGTAGCGCTAGTGGTAAAGAACCTGCCTGCCAACACAGAAGGCATAAGAGACGTGGGTTCAATCTCTGGGTTGGGAAGTTCCCAGGGCATGACAACCCACCCCAGTGTCCTTGCCTGGAGAATACCACGGACAGAAGAGCCTGGTGGGCTACAGTCCATAGGGTCACAAAAGAGTCAGACACAACTAAACCGACTTAGCGTGCATGCACACATGTTAAAACTAAGAGCCCAGAGCGTGCCCAAAATATTTCTAATTGACTGAATTAAAATGTTAAGAAAATTAGTCCAAGAGACTCGTGTGAAAAATGAATAGTTCTGTAAGCAAAGGGAAGTTAAAGCCGAAATCATAAATATTCAAACATTTATATTATGGAGAAAACAATTCTTCAATGTTTACTTTTTCAGTAATAGCTACTCATGCATATGAAAGTGGTATTTTTATGATAAATGCACAACCTCCTGTTTCACAGGGTAACAAAGTACCAGTGACACGTAAAAGATAACACACTGTCCAACCAGTTCACGTGACTGCTCATGCCAAATCCAGGGAATTATCCTAAATTCTCTCCCTAACTTTAAATCCATCATAGGTCCCACTGAAAGTGAAAAGTGAAAGTGAAAGTTGCTCAGTTGTGTCCGACTCTCTGTGATTCCATGGACTATGCAGTCCATGGAATTCTCTAGGCCAGAATACTGGAGTGGGTAGCCTTTCCCTTCTCCAAAGGATCTTCCCGACTGACGAACTAAACCAGGGTCTCCTGCATTGTGGGTAGATTCTTCACCAATTGAGCTATCAGGGAAGCCCACATAGGGTCCCATTGATTATCCTCAAAGCAACTCCATAGTATCCCAGAAGGCCATGCCATCATCATCTCTTGCCCAGGTTCCTTTACTAGCCTGCTCACTGCGTCTCCTCCTGACTTTCTATAATCTATTCCACATGTAACAGTCAGAGGGATTTTCTTGAATGTGAACCAGATCTTGTCACTGCTTAAAATGTCCCATCATTTCCCAATGCCCTTGAATGAAAGCCAAAGTTTCTACCTTGCTCCTGCCTGCTTCTTCCGTAACTTCATACAACACCAAAGCCGTCGACTGCTGGATCCAACTGAATGGTCTCCATTCTTGTTCATCAGACCAACCAAGTTTGCTTCTGCCTTCGATTTTTCACACTGATCCCTATACCTAGAACGGGCTTCCACCTTACATTCAAAGGGTTATTTCTTTTGTCATTCAGAACTCCTCTAAAATGTCCCTTTTTTAGAGTAGGCTTCCTTGAATAAGTAAAGTTGTCACCCAGTCACTCGCTATTAGATCTCTCTATGTTAAAAATGAGTATGAGTGAGTGCTAAGTCGCTTCAGTCACGTTCAATATTTTGTGACCCTATGGACCATAGCCAGCCAGGCTGCTCTGTCCATGGTATTCTCCAGGCAGGAATACTGGAGTGGGTTGCCATTCCCTCCTCCAAGGAATCTTCCCCATCCAGGGATCGAACCCTTGTCTCTGGCATCCCCAGCACTGGCAGGCCAGTACTTTACCACCAGCACCACCTGGGAAGCCCCAGAGATGAGGACAGCCCCTGTTATTAACTGATATTATCACTCTTTCATTTTCTGTTTGACTCTCCACAAGAAGAATGTAAGTTAATTTTTCTGTCTTGTTCATCGAAAAGAAAGTCTAATAGATGGTACATACTCAATAAATTCGCTGAATATTAAATGAATCCAGAGTCCCTATTTCTACTATAATCTATCTGTATCATAAAATCTTTTTTAAATTAAACAATAAACACCTGAAATAAACTGTCAAAAGCAAGTCGTCTCCTCTCCCCACCCCCATCCACCTACCTCCCCCCCATTTAAATAATCCAGGACAAATTCCATGGCCACGTGATCGTTCAAAGCCAGGCATGGTCTCAACAGCAAAGGAAGAGATTTGGTGAAGACAATCTTAAACAGTGAAAAATTTGAAAGCCACATGTCTATGGCTTTAAAGCAGGTTATAAACACCTTCTATAGTAACAAGGTAAAATCAGTTGAAATATGAGCTTTAAGAAGTATAAAAAATGATAAGAAGATGGCATAAGAAAAAAGTAAGTATTTGGAGAAGGAAAAGGAAAAACAGGAAGAGGAAGCTTCAAATGGCAGAGGTAAACTAGGATTGAAAATTTACCACAGATTATCTCCAACATGAATAATCCACACTGGGTAATAGAATATTGACTATAATTACATTCATCCTACTGACCTTGTTCTAAATTATTATGGATTATTACTACGCAAGTTATTTTGTTCCACACCAGAGGTGGCTGTATTTCGCTATCAGATGACATGACCTCTAATTCAATAATGTCTGTAATGCACTGGTATCCTCAGATAAAAGCTGTCTATAATGTCTGAACAAAGGTGAATTAGTTATCCAATTCACACACGCAATTAACTCTCTTAATACCTGAGAGACCATGGAGCCCCTTCTGAATTTCCTATTAAATACTACATATGGAGGTCTTCCCTCCATCTGTAGTTATCTTGTGCTGTACTTCATAATAAACAATATTAATAGTTTATTGCCCCTGTCAAAAATCTTACATTAGTTATCATAAGAGACCTCATTCCACAAAGCAATGACTCATTTTCCTAGCAAAATGCATTCAATTCAAATGTTATGCCTATTACTAAAGCACAACAGTTCTTTATTCTCAGTGACATAGAAATAATAACAACACCTTCTTGAAATATGGAAAATAATTTAATTTTCTTTACCATTTAAAAAATATCTCTCAAAACCCCAAAGGTAATGCTTATCTTGTGCATTTATATGTATATGCTGTGTTCATTTTAATAGAAGACTAATTATTTAAACTCAAGTGTTAAAGGGCAAAAACAAACCAAAATGTAGTACTTTTTTTTTGCCACCTGTTCCCTTTACTAAGAGCTGAAATCTCATAAAGAGTCTGAAGGCAGAGCACTGCGCCTCTGCTTTGTATCCATATGTGATGCCAATGGCTGTATTCATAAAAACCCAGATCAGAGTAACTAGTTGATGTCAAACGTTAAGCAAATACCTACGCCTTCTAAAAAAGGAGGTAATTAATAAATTCTTCAGGGGATACTTTTCATTTTGTCATCTAACATTAATGTATTTTTTTCAGCAAAGAACAAGAGAAATCCCTAAAATAAAATCTAGTCCTCTTAGCACACGGCCGCATTAAACTTCTCGTCATATTGGACCCATCCTCAGAGTAAGGAAGCAGTTAAGCGTATCTAAGAATGTTCCTACAGTTCAAATGAAATCTGCTGCTCGCCTGGGCTTTCACTGTCCCTCACAACTCAAAGTTGGGGGTGGGGGGCAGAGGGCGAGCAGAGGAATAAGGAAACAGTTTCTTACATGTGTTTCGTATGTTTCATCCACTCAAGTAATGACAGAAGGAAGAAGGACATTATAGACACCAAAAAGCTGAGAAGGCTGCCCAGCTTTCAGTGCATAAACAATTTAAGCTGCAAACCAACCTTCTGCGTGCTGCAGCACAAGAAACACCGACTCCTCAGAAACGATGTACTTGTGCAGGCACACCATGTTGGGCACGCAGCGGGGGACGATGGTCTTTCTGTTCCTGCTGTATTCACTGCTTTTCCTTAGACCCTGACAGAGAACAAAAAGGTCAGTTGTACCCTCAGTTGCCTTTGGAGCCTGCTGTGCTCTGTGTTTATCAACCAAACTAATCTATCCGAGTTACTCTGGGCTTCAGAGAAACCACTCATCTGCTGCTCTATGCCCCTCGGTCCCTGGAGGCTCTGCTGATGGCATCTGGCGTGAGTCCAGAGCACTGAAGATGCCACAAAGCTGCCATTAAAATCAATTACGTGGGTCAGTGTTTTTATTAGAGATGCTCTCAAACTAAGTCATCAGGATGACACACAGTTATTTCTCTATGACCTTTCCTTAAGTTTTATTTTACTTATGTGTATCTTCAAAGCAGCAGACATCATGAGATCAATTCAAATTGCTGAGACACAAAAGGTATTCCGAGATTAAACGGGCAGTTTTGAAATTCTATTCCAAAAAAAATACGAAGATCATTTTAAGTTTTCTCCAAAGGAATAAGGTATGTGGAGTTTCTCACGTCACGCCCTGGTTTAAAAACCTAAGGACATAGCAGCAGTAAAGTACACACAGAGAGAAAAATTTATTTCAGTGTATGTCAGTGTGACCTACTGCCATGCTGATAAGTAAAAGGAAAAAATCAGAAAAATATAACACTAATTTGAAATTCATTAATTCTGGATGTTGAGGAAATGCTTAAAATTAGGATACTTTTAGAATATTGCACTAGCAAAATCCACTTCAAATACAATTTTGAAATTACAAAATTGAAGGGGGTTTCTTCCCTTATTCACTTAATTACAAATTGAGTAATACAGAGAATCGAAATTGAATTTAGGTAAAAGACACGGCCAGGGACGTAGATAACACTTTTCCAAATACCTTTAACAAAAAAATTTCAGCTCTTAAGAACTGTAATCATAATCAAATGTGTCATTGCATGTGGTCTTCATAAATTATGCAAAATATATTAGAGATGTATTTAAATTATACAAGATACATTTAAACAGCATAAAATGAGTCTTCAACTTATCCAAATTATTTCCTCCATACACTTTTTAAATGTATGCTACAGAGTATTTATAAACTGTGATGGAAGGACACAAGTAAAGTGAATCCAGATGACTGTAAACACACACACAGAAATTCAAACACCCCCCAAAAAATACTTTCTTTCAGAAGCATAATTTGAAAATACACTTCTAAACTCATTAAACAGAAAAATTCTACTTACTTTTAAAATAAATGTCTGTTCTGTCCTTGTGTCCATTACAAGTAAAACCTACAAAAAAAGACATGAAGAATAAATTATTTACAATACAATGAAATAGGAACTCATAACTTTTTGAAACCATACTAAAGGTTTGGGGGGAAAGTACTGAAACTGACTCAGCCAGAACCAATAATTTCTGAACAGGCTTTTTTTTAAGTCACCAAATCACACAGTGAAAAATCTTATCCAAAGGATATTTTCTTTCTAAAAATGCCATATTTTACAAACTCTACCATGTTTCCCCAGATTTGTTTTAAAATATAATTCTTAAAGGGAAAAATTATTTTAGAAAAAGAACTTTTCCTTATGAAACATTTAAGTGGCTAAGTAAAAATTAAATAAATATTGTTTTACAGAAATTGAAGTCTCAATTTTCTTCCCAAAACCTCAAACGTAGCCACTTGCTACAATGTGATCTCAATAACTCAGGCTCCAGCCCAAGGCACCCTTCTGGTGCTACTTCTCCATCTTGGACTCATCCTTAAATTCTCTTTTCCCATCAGCAAATCCTGCCAGCTCTATCTTCAAACTGGATCCAGAATCTGAACTCACCTCACCCCTTCCACAGGTATTACCCTGAATGAAACACAAAGATTTACCCGGATTATAACAATGGCCTCCCAACAGATTTCTCTGCTTCCATCTTTGCTGCCCTATGCTGTATTCTCAAAATAGTAGGCAGGTTTTCTTTTCACAACATTCAGTTCAGTTCAGTTACTCAGTTGTGTCCAACTCTTTGCGACCCCATGAATCACAGCACACCAGGCCTCCCTGTCCATCACCAACTCCCAGAGTTCACTCAAACTCACGTCCATCGAGTCAGTGATGCCATCCAGCCATCTCATCCTCTGTCATCCCCTTTTCCTCATGCCCCCAATCCCTCCCAGCATCAGAGTCTTTTCCAATGAGTCAACTCTTCGCATGAGTTGGCCAAAGTACTGGAGTTTCAGCTTTAGCATCATTCCTTCCAAAGAAATCCCAGGGCTGATCTCCTTCAGAATGGACTGGTTGGATCTCCTTGCAGTCCAAGGGACTCTCAAGAGTCTTCTCCAACACCACAGATGAAAAGCATCAATTCTTTGGTGCTTAGACTTCTTCACAGCCCAACTCTCACATCCATATATGACTACTGGAAAAACCATAGCCTTGACTAGACAGACCTTTGTTGGCAAGGTAATGTCTCTGCTTTTGAATATGCTGTCTAGGTTGGTCACAGCTTTTCTTCCAAGGAGTAAGCATCTTTTAATTTCATGGCTGCAATCACCATCTGCAGTGATTTTGGAGCCCTCCAAAAAATAAAGTCTGACACTGTTTCCACTGTTTCCCCATCTATTTCCCATGAAGTGATGGGACCAGATGCCATGATCTTCGTTTTCTGAATGTTGAGCTTTAAGACAACTTTTTCACTCTCCTCTTTCACTTTTATCAAGAGGCTTTTTAGTTCCTCTTCACTTTCTGCCATAAGGGTGGTGTCATCTGCAAATCTGAGATTACTGATATTTCTCCCGGCAATCTTGATTCCAGCCTGTGCTTCTTCCAGCCCAGCATTTCTCATGATGTACTCGGCATATAAGTTAAATAAGCAGGGGGACAATATACAGCCTTGACGTACTCCTTTTCCTAGTTGGAACCAGTCTGTTGTTCCATGTCCAGTTCTAACTGTTGCTTCCTGACCTGCATATAGGTTTCTCCAGAGGCAGGTCAGGTGGTCTGGTATTCCCATCTCTTTCAGAATTTTCCACAGTTTATTGCAATCCACACAGTCAAAGGCTTCGGCATAGTCAATATGTTATATCATGCCACTTTTCTTATTCAGAAAAAAAGCATACATCCAAAAAATGACGTCAAGACCCCTCATAATTTCACACATCACCCCTTCAAACCACCTACTCCCCCTACCCATCTTGATGAAAAGAGTGAACAGAGATAGGAAATTATCCTCTCATATTTACATTTATAGTTTATAAATATATTTGATATTTACATATTTTATATCATGCTGATCTTATCATTTTGGAGACATTACAGCAGAGGCTGGCAAACTATTCCTGGAGAGATACAGACAGTAAATATCTTAGGCTTTGCAACCCATGTAGTCTCTGGTGTAGTGACTGAACTCCACTGCTGTAGCACAAAAGCAGCAGAGTCTGAAATGGGCCGTGGCAGGAGAACTTACACAGAGAAATCTGTAAACACCTGGCAATCTGTAAGCACTGTGTACAAGGCCTTCTTTCCTGCCCTCTTCAGTGAGCTGGGAGCCAAGGGTAAAAGAAGATATCAAGCTTGGGGAAATAAAAGAATGCTGAGAAGAAACAGGAGAGTTAAAATGAGGAATCTGTTTAAGACCTGATGAATTTGAAGTCATAGCGACAACTTCATCCTTGACCCCTCTTCTCAGTGCTTCATCGATCCTATTCTACGCCACCTAATCTCAAACCAATACTCGCACGGATGCCTCCTGAACTCCCATCCTCTTCCCAAAGCCCTCTCCTCACTAAAAACAAAACCCCGTTTCACCTCTTAACAGTATTAAATAATATTATCACCCATGAAACCCCCTAAATCCAAAAGCTCCCTAAGTCCTGTGAGTTCTCCCCTGTCCCCACCTTCATGACCAGTGGCCTAGCAGCCTAGTCAATTCTACCCCCTAAGCATTTCTCTTCTCCACGCTCCACTCTCTTTCGCCGACCATGGTTTCAGTGTTTACTATGTGCTATGCTTCAGTCATGTGTAATCATTGTTAATTCTTTCAATTACCCAGTAAGATAATTTTACCATTCCTACTCCATATGTGAAAATATTACAGCTTCATCTGTAGAAGATATAATGGTGAGGTGAAGTGAAAGTCGCTTAGTCGTATCTGACTCTTTGCGACCCCATGTACTGTCTGTAGAATTCTCCAGGCCAGAATACTGGAGTGGGTAGCCTTTCCCTTCTTCAGGGGATCTTCCCAACTCAGGGATCGAACCCAGGTATCGATTTGAAAAACTCACATCGCAGGCCGATTCTTTTACCAGCTGAGCCACAAGGGAAGCCCATAATGGTGGATAATAATAGTATCTACCATTTGTGAGAATTTCAGTGAGATAATCTTTAAAAGTGCTTGGTACAGCCAGTTGTTACTATTACTGCTGTTACTATTATAGCTTCTTCTCCCTGAAATGTTCACCCAGCCCCTTATCAAACAAACACTCATATTTCCATATTCAGCTCAAATGTCACTGATGCTCTTCTTATGTTTTCCTACTATATACAATACCAGCCTCTTTAATATGGTTTTATTTGGTCACTTTGGTCTATATCCCAACCAGATTTCAAGCTTTTCATCAGCATGTTGTAAGCAGAATAATAGTTGCCAATGATGCTCATACCTTAATCTCCATAACTTGTGAATATGTTATGTTATTGGCCAAAAGGACTCTGCAGATGTAATTAGGACACAGACCTTAAAACAGATTACCTTGGATTATCTGAGTGGGCTCAATCAAATCACATGAACCCCTAGAGAACTATCTTGGTCCAGAACTGTAATGATGCACAAAACTGATGTGACAGAAGGGGAAATCAGAGGGATTCATAGTATGAGAGAGAGGTGCTGCTGCTGGCTCCAAGACACAGAGGTCCACATGTAAACACAGGACACAGACCTCTAAGAAGCTCACAGTAGCCATGAGAAGGAACAGGCAGCTTTTAGGCACAAAGACCAACCCTTGGCTGAGAGCTAGCAACCACAGTCCTACAACCCCAAAGAAAAGAATACAGCCAACAACCTGAATGAGCTTGAACGTGGATTTTCCCCCAGAGTCTCTGGGCAAGAAAGCAGCCCTGCCAGCACCTTGATTTCAGCCCAATGCAACTCATGTCAGACCTCTGATCCAGAGAACTCTGACATAATAAAGTGAGTTGTTTTAAGCTGTAGAGTTTGTGGCAATTTGTAATGCAGCAACAGAAAATTAATACAGGGCAAAAACTGTATTTCCTGCAACACATAACCTATCCACCTCCCAAAGTAACTGTTCACTAAACATATGTAAATGAATTTAGGCATAAAGTTTGGAAGGTAGATAGCAATGTGGGAATGGAATTTAGAAAATAAGTCAGGACTAGAGATGTATATGAATAGCTAAGAATTCTCCATTAAAAACAATAGCTAAGACAGGAGAAATTATCCTACTAGAATGCTTTGAGCAGGCACTGTGATGGGGTTTAAAGAATCAAATCACATAATTCATTCAACAATCTAATAAGGAAGGTATACTTTTTCCCTTTCTCTTTGATCACACCATGCAGCATGTGGGATCTTCGTTCCCCAACTAGGGATCAAACCGATGCGCCTTGCAGTGAAGTGTGGACTCTTAACCACTGGACTGCCAGGGAAGTCCTGAGCTAAGTATACTTCTATTAATCACTTTTATAGATGAGAAGGCCTTTCCTGGTGGCTCAGATGGTAAAGAATCCACCTGTAACGCAGGAGACCTGGGTTCAATCCCTGGGTTGGGAAGATCCCCTGGAGAAGGGAATAGCTACCCACTCCAGTATTCTGGCCTGGAGAAGTCCATGGACAGAGGAGCCTGGCAGGTTAGGGTCTATGGGGGTCACAAAGAGTTTGACATAAATGAGCGACTCTCACTTTCATAGATGAGAAAACAAACATAAAATTGTCAATGTGCTCATGCTCACAAAAACAATTAGAGGAAAACAATAGAACAGGAAAGACTAGAGATCTCTTCAAGAAAATTAGAGATACCAAGGGAACATTTCATGCAAAGATGGGCTCGATAAAGGACAGAAATGGTAGGGACCTAACAGAAGCAGAAGATATTAAGAAGAGGTGGTAAGAATACACAGAAGAATTATACAAAAAAGATCTTCATGACCCAGATAATCATGATGGTGTGATCACTCACCTAGCGCATCCTGGAATGCAAAGTCAAGTGGGCTTTAGGAAGCATCACTATAAACAAAGCTAGTGGACGTGATGAAATTCCAGTTGAGCTATTTCAAATCCTGAAAGATGATGCTGTGAAAGGGCTGCACTCAATATGCCAACAAATTTGAAAAACTCAGCAGTGGCCACAGGACTGCAAAAGGTCAGTTCTCATTCCAATCTCAAAGAAAGGCAATGCCAAAGAATGCTCAAACTACCGCACAATTGCACTCATCCCACACGCTAGCAAAGTAATGCTCAAAATTCTCCAAGCCAGGCTTCAAGATCACATGAACTGTGAACTTCCAGATCTTCAAGCTGGTTTTAGAAAGGCAGAGGAACCAGAGATCAAATTGCCAACATCCGTTGGATTATCGAAAAAGCAAGGGAGTTCCAGAAAAACATCTATTTCTGCTTTAATGACTATGCCAAAGCCTTTGACTGTGTGGATCACCACAAACTATGGAAAATTCTGAAAGAGATGGGAATATCAGACCACCTGACCTACCTCCTGAGAAATCTGTATGCAAGTCAGGAAGCAACAGTTAGAACTGGACATGGAACAACAGACTGGTTCCAAATATTGTCACCATGCTTATTTAACTTATATGCAGGAGATCAGCCCTGGGATTTCTTTGGAAGGAATGATGCTAAAGCTGAAACTCCAGTATTTTGGCCACCTCATGAGAAGAGCTGACTCATTGGAAAAGACTCTGATGCTGGGAGGGATTGGGGGCAGGAGGAGAAGGGGATGACAGAGGATGAAATGGCTGGATGGCATCACTGACTCGATGGACTTGAGTCTGAGTGAACTCCGGGAGTTGGTGATGGACAGGGAGGCCTGGCGTGCTGTGATTCATGGGGTTGCAAAGAGTCGGACACGACTGAGCGACTGAACTGACCTGAACTGAAGAGTACATCATGAGAAATTCTGGAATGGATGAAGCACAAGCTGGAATCAAGATTGCCAGGAGAAATATCAATAATCTCAGGTACACAGATGACACCACTCTTATGGCAGAAAGTGAAAAAGAACTAAAGAGCCTCTTGATGAAAGGGAAAGAGGAGACTGAAAAGTTGCTTGAAGCTCAACATTCAGAAAACGAAGATCATGGCATCTGGTCCCATCACTTCATGGGAAATAGATGGAGAAACAGTGGAAACAGTGACAGACTTTATTTTTCTAGGCTCCAAAATCACTCACTGCAGATGGTGATTGCAGCCATGAAATTAAAAGACGCTTACTTCTTGGAAGAAAAGCTATGACCAACCCAGACAGGATATTAAAAAGCAGAGACATTACTTTGCCAACAAAGGTCCGTCTAGTCAAGTTTTTCCAGTGGTCAGGTAGGGATGTGAGAGTTGGACTATAAAGAAAGCTAAGCACCGAAGAATTGATGCTTTTGAACCGTGGTGTTGGAGAAGACTCTTGAGAGTCCCTTGGACTGCAAGGAGATCTAACCAGTCCATCATAAAGGAGATCAGTCCTGAATATACACTGGAAGGACTGATGCTGAAGCTGAAACTCCAATACTTTGGCCACCTGATGCAAAGAACTGACTCATTGGAAAAGACCCTGATGCTGGGAAAGATTGAAGGCGGGAGGAGAAGGGGATGACAGAGGATGAGATGGTTGGATGGCATTACTGACTCAGTGGACATGAGTCTGAGTAGGCTCCGGGAGTTGGTGATGGACAGGGAGGCCTGGCGTGCTGTAGTCCATGGAGTCACAAAGAGTCGGACACGACTGAGTGACTGAACTCAACTTAACTGAACTGAGAGGTGAAATTTAAACCCTACCAATCTGGCTCCAGGGTTCTTCCTCTTTAACTGCTAAACTATACTATTTATGTCTGTATATACATAGCTGGAACACTGAGGGTATACAAGACAATAACCACCATAGTACCATAAGAAATGTACCCCCAAAATGCAGAAAATACAGTAGTTCAGACATCAGGAAGAGACTGTAAGACTTTGATGCTGGGAGGGATTGGGAGCAGGAGAAGAAGGGGATGACAGAGGATGAGATGGCTGGATGGCATCACTGACTCGATGGACGTGAATCTGAGTGAACTCCGGGAGTTGGTGTTGGACAGGGAGGCCTGGCGTGCTGCGGTTCATGGGGTCACAAAGAGTCAGACATGACTGAGCGACTGAACTGAACTGAATCACCTGCCTGTGCCAAACAACAAAGAGAAATCATGAAGAATAAGGACTTAGAAAGGACTACAGCCTAAGGCAGTTAGGGAGTCACTGATAACTTTCAATACTGCGCTATGCAGTGACCTGGGGACAGAAGCGAACCGCTCTGAGTTAGTAATGGGGGATAAGAAAATGGAGGAAACATATACATATCTTTCCATAGAGAAGTATATCAGAAGAAGGAAAAACACTAAAATGAAAGAGTTGGTAGGATCATCAGGTTTGCACTTTCTCAGAGAGGGTCAAACTGCTCTCCCTTGGAACCTGTATTCACCACCAATCTTGAACCTCCAAGTCAAGGAACTATAGTTAAAGAACCTGAACCTTGACAGTCAAATTAATACCATGAGTGCAAAAGGAGGCACACCCCTGTAAAGGAAAGCTCAATAAACATCTACTGAGTCTGTAAAGACATTCAGTGTTCCTTAAATCTCATTTGTTTTCATATCGGTTTGTGACTCTGTTAAGTCACTCACCAGATTCCAATCCAAAACATTTCACCAGGTAAAAGGTATGGAAGCTGTACAAAGGAAAGAACTTTTTTCTACCAGAAGCTTCTTAATTGACTGGACAATATGTACCTGTGTAAATCAGCAGTGTTATCTCTTTGATGGTCTCACTTAGCCATGAAGCATGAAGTATAGATAAAAAGGCCAAAGTAAGATCGATAAACATGGCTGAAAAGGGCTTCTTTGTTTACATTTACTTTCTTCTCCTACCAAGTTTGTTTGTGACTAGACAATGTTCACATTGAGGCAATAAACACAAGAACATATGTGATTTTTTTAAAATGTGCCCTTTGACTGTCAATTTCTCCCAAACAGGTGTTGGCTAAATGATTATAAATTGGCCTCTGGATACACCTCTTCAACTGAGCCGTACAGGGCTGGTGATAATATAATTAGACCTAAAAACATCAGGCTGGTGAATGCTTTCCATCTGTTTGGCAATAATGTTTAGTTAACAATAGTCTTTAAAAGAAGCACCTTCAACTTTAGTTCTTAAAGTTATTTATAGAGCCATTCTTAACACACCAGCACTCCTGCTAACAAGAGCTTTAGCCACTTGGAAATTATTAGCCATACGGCTGTATACAAAGAGAAACGACTGCATTTAACATCTGTATCTTTCCAAATTTACACGCTTCAACCTCATTTAGAGTCATTTCTTAATGAACAGTGCTATGGCACTGCATTAATATTATAGTTGCATGCACAAAGATCATAAGGAGCCAAACATTTTTTTAATGCCAACAGTAGGCCAATCTGTAATGAAGCTGTCAGCATAAAGGACAAAATAATAGCTTCTTTAACCCTCAAACAGAATTTGTTCATTTGTGGACTAGAACACATCAATTTAAAAACTGCTCATGGGTTTGCTCACCTTTATAAAGACAAAAATCTAATCTAGGACTAATTTGATACAATTGTCTTTCCAATAAAAGGCTCCTAAAACCAGCTTTTATTTCATGATAAAACAAGTTCTATAACTCAAACTGTCATGAAATAATTATCTTGGATGGCATACCTTATTGAGAGAATACAATTAATGTATTTTTCCCTTTCATTTTTCACACTTACTTATCAGCACTATATTAGCATATGGTCTAACAGGAGAGATTACTCCATCTTTGCCCATGGTAATATATAGAATCACTGCTCCTAACTGGAAAAAAAAAAAAAAAAAAGCAAACAACTTATCCCTCTAGGATTAGCCTCATCTGTTCTTCAATTCCACCAGCACAATGAGACTTGCCTACTTTCCTTTCACAACAGTAACAAGAAAAGCTCCAGTTGATTATCAGTAAATTTTGTTAACTAGAATGGGGAAGACCTGACATTTAACTAAGTTTAACCAGGTACTGCCTCTGGAAAGAGGGGAGGTAGGAGAGCATATCAAAAGCATCAAATGACAATTAATTTTTAGGCACATGAAAAATAAATTTAGAGAAAAGAAAAGAGACAAACAGCAATAAAGACATGATGAACGTGGTGAGAAATTGCAGAAAGTTCCCTTTGGTGACGATTATATGTCATCTATTTTTGAATTTTTTTAGATACTTAATTTTTTTTTAAATGCTGACATTCAAAGTCTATAAGCCTGTAGAAGTAACTTCAGCTCCAATTCCTTTAAGAAGAAAGATTACCTGGGTAATCCAAGGGAACATCTCTCACTACTTTGGTGCCACTTATTTCACAGAACTCCAAAATAATTAATAAAAGTGTGTGTATGTGTGTTTTAATGTTTAAGAAAAGCCTACAGAGACAGCCATAGTGGGGCAAACAGCCTTTCCTTTAACGGTTGTCACAGTACTGTTCGTGTTGTCTGGATGTCATCTAAATGGACGTCAGTTGTGCAAGTTATACCATTTAGAATTCACATATAAATATACCAGAGAACAAGGAGATCAACATAAGAAAGAAGGCAGAGAAAACAGAGAAGCCCAATCACACAAGTTAGCTAGTTTTTCTCAACATAGTTCTCAACACTTGACCATTATTAGATTCACTAAACTCATCTTGGCAGCGTTATAGGTACTCGTAATGTTATTCTTCTGTAGAAATAGTCACAAACCTAAAGCACTAAACCGTTGCTTTCCCTGTCAATACCACATGATGATAATCAAATGTTACTTACACTTATTGCTAAAACTCATCTCATTTCATAGGCTTAGAATATTCAAAATGTATTTTGACTGTTAATTCCATACCTTATTCTTATGAGAGATATCTTATAAAAATTCAACAACCAGAAAACAAAAAGTACTTGGTGAACTTTAATACCAACAATTTCTCCAATTCTTCTCACCGGGGTCTAACTTTCTCTTTCTTGGACATCAGAAACTAGCAGTGCTCCCTGTACCACCGCCCAGCAACTAAAAAACAAAGGATACTCAGCCTACCACTTTTTTCCATGAGAAACTGCAGCACCAGGGGTGTCAGCATGGACAGTGGAGAGACACTTCTCGCCCTTATGCCATGAAACCAATCTGTTCTTGATGGTCCTGTGCTCACAGAAGTTGTTTCACTGATAAAAACTGAAGTATGAAGAACAGCATTTGACATGGATACTTACAACTCTATCCTAAAAGATGGAGAGTTCAAGGATCTGTTTTCAGTAAAGCATAAAAAGTACCTTTGTGACTGAAAGGAAACAGAAAAAAATTCTTTGGCATCTTATTAGTGTTTTATTGGTGCTAGAATTTCCAGCGTAACGCAACATCATGAAGTAAGTGAACAAACAATCCCAAAGGATACTGCTCTGTGGATTGATGCCAAAGCCAGAAACACCACCAAGCAGCTTACAGCAAGGTGAGATATCATTCTGAAGTGGGCTGAGTTCTCAGGGCATCTATATAACCTAGAAATATCTTCAAAGACAGGAAACAACAGAACTGATCTACTAGGATTATACGGAAGTAGTATGCAAGATCTACATTGTTTTCCAGTTATTAAATTCCAAATTATCATAAATAAAAATATAGTTTAAATGTTTATCCAATCACATGTAATTCCCCAAAACATCCCATTTCAGTTTACCTAATTTTCTTATCTGCCTTAACTACAAACAAATTGGGGCAGGAACAAGGGGAAAGAATGACATTAGGACAAGCAAGCAACACAAAACTAAGCCGGTAAATAACTAATTTCTCTATGAGAAAACAACTGATCTTAGACTTCTTTAAATGCCCACACATTTGCAAAGGTTTGAGTATGCTAATTTTTTAATTAAAAGATATTTCAGCAGTGAAAGCTCTTTCATATGCACTACTGATTCTTCATCAAACGTTAACTTTCCAACTTAACACCAGTATAGCCGGTGGCAGCCTGAAGGTTCACCATCTGCTGCTACCCAAAGTCACTGTGGCCACCTTCAGAACATATGCATCAAAGCCTGGAGATAAGAGACTGAAGGAATACTGCCTAAGTCAGCATAAGGGCGATGACAAACCCAGAGGCAGGCAACAGGCAAGCTACCAGAAAATTTAGAACATCACGAACCAGCAGTCACCTCTTCGAATACATACCCAAGGTCACAAGGGACTCTAGTGGCTGAACAAACAGCCAAGAGAAATACTACCACTAATGGAATTTACTTAAGTAAATAAGTGTGATGATTTTTTCCTTAAAAGAGAGGGGATAGTTATTTTTTAAGTCTCCTATAATTTTATTCAAAGCAAGCATATGGTAAATAAAATGAAATATAAAATTGAAGTTATATTAATGAATAATATATATTAATATATATATTAGTGAATAATAATAAAGGTATAAGTATATATTTTAGGCAGTCATAAAATAAGGTACTTTGTTTTAAAAGATTTATTTTATTTTCTGTGTACCATCATACCTACCATTCAAATACTAACAAAGTACTCTGAGATGAGATTTTATAAAATTCACAAAATAGCAATTAAAAACCCTGATTTCTGGCTACTGAAAAATGTCATTTATTTAAGGTAATAATCATATTCACTACAATACTGCATATAGAAACATAATATCGTGGTGTCTTTTAAAATACTAAAAAGAGAGAAACTCAAAAACCTGGCTATATTCAATTATAATACTGAATAATTGACATATTCATCTTAAAAGAAATTAACTAATATGAAATTTTCTTATACATCATCTTTCGTTTCTAGGTTGGTTATTTTGGTTTCTTAAATGTAGTTAAAAAAAAGCAATATAGAAAATATCTTTTAGAGTATATAAAGCATCTTTCTATTCTTAATTTTAAAATGGCAACAGATACATTTACTTAGAATTCATTCTAATCTTAACCCAGATAGCTTAAAATTCTTCCAAACGTCCACAGCAAATTAGTTATAAATTAAATCTAGGGCATTATTAAGCATTCATATACCATAGGAACTGTCATAATGAAGCCCATTTGTCATGCCCTCTATCAAAATTGAACACAACCTGTTGAGCACAACTATCTACAGCTTCTACAACCAAATACAATAGTGTAGTGTGTGTGCGTGTCCCAGGTAAACACAATTCATACCTCTATATACTTCGTAATTTCAAAAACAATCATGATGGTTTTTCCAAGGTTCATAGTCTGTCATTGTGAGAGCTAAAAATAGAGTTCAGTTCAGTTCACTTCACCTCAGTCACTCGGTCGTGTCCGATTCTTTGCGACCACATGAATCGCAGCACGCCAGGCCTCCCTGTCCATCACCAACTCCCGGAGTCCACGCAAACCCATGTCCATTGAGTCAGTGATGCCATCCAACCATCTCATCCTCTGTCGTCCCCTTCTCCTCCTGCCATCAATCTTTCCCAGCATCAGAGTCTTTTCCAATGAGTCAGTTCTTCACATCAGGTGGCCTAAGTATTGGAGTTTCAGCTTCAGCATCAGTCCTTCCAAAGAACACCCAGGACTGATCTCCTTTAGGATGGACTGGTTGGATCTCCTTGCAGTCCAAGGGACTCTCAAGAGTCTTCTCCAACACCACAGTTCAAAAGCATCCATTCTTCGGTGCTCAGCTTTTTTATAGTCCAACTCTCACATCCATACATGAACACTGGAAAAGCCATAGCCTTGACTAGATGGACCTTTGTTGACAAAGTAATGTCTCTGCTTTTTAATATGCTGTCTAGGTTGGTCATAACTTTCCTTCCAAGGAGTAAGGGTCTTTTAACTTCTTGGCTGCAATCACCATCTGCAGTGATTTTGGAGCCCAGAAAAATAAAGTCAGCCACTATTTCCATTGTTTCCCCATCCATTTGCCATGAAGTGATGGGACCGGATGCCATGATCTTAGTTTTCTGAATGTTGAGCTGCTTTAAGCCAACTTTTTCACTCTCTTCTTTCACTTTCATCAAGAGGCTCTTTAGTTCTTCTTCACTTTCTGCCATAAGGGTGGTGAGGACAGCGAAAAAGTTGGCTTAAAGCTCAACATTCAGAAAACGAAGATCATGGCATCCGGTCCCATCACTTCATGGGAAATAGATGGGGAAACAGTGGAAACAGTGTCAGACTTTATTTTGGGGGGCTCCAAAATCGCTGCAGATGGTGACTGCAGCCATGAAATTAAAAGACGCTTACTCCTTGGAAGAAAAGTTATGACCAACCTAGATAGTATAGTCAAAAGCAGAGACATTACTTTGCTGACTAAGGTCTGGCTAGTCAAGGCTATCGTTTTTCCTGTGGTCACGTATGGATGTGAGAGTTGGACTGTGAAGAAGGCTGAGTGCCGAAGAATTGATGCTTTTGAACTGTGGTGTTGGAGAAGACTCTTGAGAGTCCCTTGGACTGCAAGGAAATCCAACCAGTCCATTCTAAAGGAGATCAACCCTGGGATTTCTTTGGAAAGAAATGATGCTAAAGCTGAAACTCCAGTACTTTGGCCATTTCATGAGAAGAGTTTACTCACTGGAAAAGACTCTGATGCTGGGAGGGATTGGGGGCAGGAGGAGAAGGGGATGATAGAGGATGAGATGGCTGGATGGCATCACGGACTGGATGGACATGAGTCTGAGTGAACTCCGGGAGATGGTGATGAACAGGGAGGCCTGGCGTGCCGGGATTCATGGGGTCGCAAAGAGTCGGACACGACTGAGTGACTGAACTGAACTGAACTGAACATCTGCATATCTGAGGTTATTGATATTTCTTCTGGCAATCTTGATTCCAGCTTGTGCTTCCTCCAGCCCAGCGTTTCTCATGATGTACTTGCATATAAGTTAAATAAGCAGGGTGACAATATACAGCCTTGACATACTCCTTTTCCTATTTGGAAGCAGTCTGTTGTTCCATGTCCAGTTCTAACTGTTGCTTCCTGACCTGCATACAGATTTCTCAAGAGGCAGGACAGGTAAATATTATCAAAATAACTTTATCTTCCAAGAAATGTTATCAATATATTATGAATCATAACATTTAAAAAAAAGTAAGCATATTTTGGTGGTGCTAAAAGAATTTGCAAATACAAGTAATGTACGCAAAATTCAAAAACCAGTCATTCTCACACTATTTCATTGCTCCAAAGGGCACTGAAATATGGCTGTCAAAGTGTGTTTTCTTTGACAGTCTAATATCAGTATCAGAAAAGATAAAAAGGATTTTAAGGATGTTTCTCTACTTCCCATCTAAAAGTCATTTGGCCAACACCTGGATTATTCATCCTTAGGCAAATAGCTAAATCTAGTCCTGCCCTACAGCAATACAAAACACATGTGATTCTCTGGAAAATAACCCAGGGAGTAATTATTTCAACCACAAATATGAATTTTAAATCTCTTATATTCCTATTAGCCGAATGTCAATGAATGTGAGCCATTCCTCAGTGATATCTCGTATTAGGATGTGAAGTGAATGATTTAGTGAACAGTAACCTATATAGAAATGTCTTATATATATACACACACACAAACATAAATACATGAAAAAAATTTTACTTTGTATAATTTTTAAAATCCTAGGCCTATACATCTATTACTTCATAAAACATGCTTCTAAAGGACATGGTGTGTCTTTGTAAGAAAACAGGATATAAATACAGCAGAAGGCAGAATATAAAAGACAGAGAAATCAGGTTTAAAACGGAAAGGCTGAACAGCTAGGAAAAACATCCACTTAAATGCCTTAAAAGCTAGATCTCTACACCTTTGTCATTCTCATTTTGATTGTCTGTCTTCTGTTTTTGTGAAGCAACTTGCCCAAGGCCACAAAGAGATTATGCTAAAGAGAGGTTAAAACTCTGAAGTTCTGGGTTTATAGGCCCAAGTTCAGCTTATGTCATTCAATTCCATAATGAAACCATTTATTTTTTTGGTTTGAATTCTGAAGTTCACTTGGGATAATGATTTGACACTGTTAACTTTAGATGAAAATTAACTCAAAAGTATGATCTGTTATACTTAGCTTTAGATACATTTTTTTTTTTTTTTGTATTTGCCAGAAACATCTAATACTCTAGTGCTGATAAAAAATATCCATGAAATTAGAAGACACTTACTCCTTGGAAGAAAAGTTATGATCAACCTAGACAGCATATTAAAAAGCAGAGATATTACTTTGCCAACAAAGGTCCGTCTAGTCAAGGCTATGGTTTTTCCAGTGGTCATGTATGGATGTGAGAGTTGGACTATAAAGAAAGCTGAGTGCCAAAGAATTGATGCTTTTGAACCATGGTGTTGAAGAAGATTCTTGAGAGTCCCTTGGACTGCAAGGAGATCCAACCAGTCCATCCTAAAGGAAATCAGTCCTGAATATTCATTGGAAGGACTGATGCTGAAGCTGAAACTCCAGTACTTTGGCCACCTGATGTGGAGAACTGACTTGCTGGAAAAGCCCCAGACGCTGGGAAAGACTGAAGGCAGGAGGAGAAGGGGACGACAGAGGATGAGATGGTTGGATGGCATCACCAACTCAATGGACATAAGCTTGAGTAAACTCCAGGAGTTGCTGATAGACAGGGAAGCCTGGCATGCTGCAGTCCATGGTGTCTCAAAGAGTCAGACACAACTGAGTGACTGAGTTGAACTCACCTGAACTCTGTCTTCACCTGTCTGATTTTTAAAAACAAATGGATTTCACATATTGTTCAGTAGCTTGCTTTCCGCCCGTCCTGATAGTGTACTTTGGTCATCTTTCCTTATCAGTGCCTCATATAGGTGTCTATATTGAGAGAGGCAGCATAGGATAGTCACTGAAAACAAGGAGCAAAGAGTTGGACATGACTGAGCGACTGAACTGAGAGACTGACAGTGATTCATACTCTGCCTTAATATTTTCCTTTGGCTGCTAAATGTGCTGTCAATACACTCCAATAAATTTATAGGTTCTGGAAATAGAAATAAGTTCCTAAAAAATAGCAAATACATGCACATAGTTTGTATATGGTGTTCAAAATTGGAGTAGTGTGTACTCAGCAAATGCTATGTTACAAAGGTAACAGGCTGACACAGAGCCTACATCTTCAAGTCAATCATATGTATCCAACCAAGTTACCAATGTCAGAGACAGCCTGATTCCAATGCAGAATAAAATGCTTCAAGGGCAAGAAAGCTTTAGATGCTATTAAGTGTTTTAAATGGGTTTTGCACTTTTAGAGCAGATGGAGCTGAAATTTTGGTACTGATTAAAATTTAACAGTGTTTTCATATGACCTAGAACATTTATTTAGTTTAAAAATCCAAGTGTTGATGTTCTTAAAAACATTCCAAAATATTTCAAAGCACATACGAAACACAAAGACACAACACTCATTCTCAAACTGACAATTTCATTGACTGCAACTATTTCCCTGCCAACAATCTACACGTGTATTCCGTGAGATGGTGCAAAAGGGAGGGGGATGAATGCTTGGACAGTTTTCAAAACCCCTCTCTTGCTCTGATCCTGAACATGCGGTATAGTTTGAGGTGCAGCCTCACAGAGTATGTGAAACCTTAAAATACATGTATTATTTCTTTTTGTCCCCTTTATAACTATTCAGCAAGCATTTATTACATCCTTACTGGATAGACAGCAATATATCTAATCAGGCATTATCAAAGACATGAAGAGAGGTAAATAAGGTATACTTTCTGCCCTCTAGGGCAGGTTAACAATATATTTAAGGCAACCAAAGTGAAAATAAGACACAAACGAATGCTAAGTTTAATTCAAAGAAAGGAAACATGAATATTACAGTTGAGGAGGTAAGCTTTCAAGTACGTCGTGAAGACTGGACTATACATAGGTAGGCAGGAAGGAAGAAAGAAGAGAAAATTCACAGTTGGAGAAGCTCGAAAGAAAGCTCTAAGTCTGGCACATCTCTGTATACTGGCATTCCTTTAGCCTTCTATGAGTAACCCTACTCATTTCTCATGTCTTTACTTTCTTTAAAAAGCCTCTGGAGAGCCCCAAGTTAGGTACCTCTCTTACATGTTCTCATAATACTCTGGTGTACTTCCCTCACTGAAACAGCTTCACATTGTATTCTAACTGCTATTTCCCACTAAATTATAAACTCTGAGAGAGTAGAGATGAAGTGTTTTATTCACCATTATATCTCCAGTGGCTATTATCACATTTGACATATAGCAGGAGCTCAACAAAATCACTGCAGAGGGTGATTCCAGCCATGAAATTAAAAGATTTGGAAGGAAGCATATGAAAAAGCAGAAACATTACTTTGCCAACAAAGGTCCATCTAGTCAAGGCTATGGTTTTTCCAGTAGTTATGTATAGACGTGAGTGCTGAAGAATTGATGCTTTTGAGCTGTGGTGTTGGAGAAGACTCTTGAGAGTCCCTTGGACTGCAAGGAGATCCAACCAGTCCATCCTAAAGGAGATCAGTCCTAGGTATTCACTGGAAGGACTGATGTTGAAGCTGAAACTCCAATACTTTGGCCACCTGAAGTGAAGAGCTGAGTCACTGGATGCTGGGAGGGATTGGCGGCAGGAGGAGAAGGGGACGACAAAGGATAAGAAGGTTAGGGGGCATCACTGACTCAATGGACATGCGTTTGGGTAAATTCTGGGAGTTGGTGATGCACATGGAGGCCCGGTGTGCTGTGGTCCATGGGGTCACAAAGAGGTGGACACGACTGAGAAACTGAACTGAACTGAACTGAGGAGCTCAACAAATACTTTCTGAATTAATGAATGAATGAGGAAATAGAAATAGAAAAGACCTGGAGAGAAATGGTGAGGAGGTAGGTCAGTTAGAATAAATGGTCCCTACCTGTTTTTAAGATAATGTGAGTAGAGAGGTATCATTCATTTATTTATTCATTTTTTAACACATATTTATTGAGTATTGCTGTTTCTAAGTCACTAAGCTAAATGTCAAAAACACAAAATTAAATAAGACATAGTCACCAAGCTGGTATTTGACATCTTATAGAGGCTTCCTCTTCAAAGACACATTATCTTTTGCCCAAGATTTAGACTATCTTTCCTGTCTAAAATTAATAGATGTCTATGATACTGTATCAAAATGACAAAAATGTTAATTTTTAGGAAAAAAGAAGAAAAATACTTGGTATTTGAGGCATGTGAAGGCTTGCTGGAAGAAGCATAGAAATAGTATCAAAAACTACCACACACAGACTTCCCTGGTGGTCCAGTGGCTAAGACTCTGCACGCCCAATGCAGAAGGCCTGGGTTCAATCCCTGGTCAGGGAACTGGATCCCATATGCCACAACTAAGAGTTCGCATGCCACAGCTAAAGAGCCCACACACCACAATAAAGATCGAGGATCCTGCACACTGCAGTTAAGACCCGGAGCAGCCAAATAAATAAATATTTAAAAAATAAATCT
The DNA here is from genome assembly GCF_032405125.1 of Capricornis sumatraensis. NCBI lineage: Eukaryota > Metazoa > Chordata > Mammalia > Artiodactyla > Bovidae > Capricornis > Capricornis sumatraensis. Next base: position 77,658,765 of record NC_091082.1, read on the forward strand.
ACCATATAATATGGATGAATGCTACGGCAGAAAGGTTCAAGGCATTAAAAAGACACAGCAAAAGATATTTTAAAATATCACACAGTAGAGGTAAGCAAGGTAGCCTTCCAAGAGAAGATAATAATTCAGAATGAAACAAAATTATGTGAGGAGGGGAAAAAAAAAGTCACTCCAGGTAGAAGGGTACATCCTGTGTAAAACTGTGTACCCTGTGTACCTTACAAGTTCCATAGGGCTGTACCCAAGGAAGCATGCTGAGGTGGTCTGGGAATGGTCTTTGCAGGCTTAGATAAGAAGTGCAAACATTATCCTAAAAATCTATGTGATGGTATTAAAGACTTATTAGCAAGAGAGTTATTTGCTTTAGAAAGATCACTTTTCTAAAGTATCCATTTTATGAATTATTCTGACAGTAGTGTCAACAATGAACTGGAGGAAAATCAGATTAGAGGCAAGTATAGTATGTATTAAAAGGGGGATAAAGAGAATAGTGTATGCCTTTAAACTTACAAGTAACTTGGGATGCCTAAGTTTTGATTTGAAACAGTTGAAGGTTAGTTGTAACTAGCAGTGCCCAGAAGGTATTGGGTCAACTTGAAATAATTATTCAAGCTATATGTCATCTACAGGATTCTTTGTCCTATTTTGGTGAAAAAAAAAATTGTTAACTTGAAAAAGGTCAACAAAGACATGTTGATCAAAATCATGGACACCACGAAGCTGAGAGGTCCACACAATGTGTTAAATTTAACATTCTCTGAAACACAGATCACTATCCCCTATAGAAACTGGCGATGGACAGGGAAGCCTGGCGTGCTGCAGTCCATGCGGTCGCAAAGAGTCAGACATGACTGAGCTGCTGAACTGAACTGAAAGAAAATTTTAAAGCTATATAATAATGACTACAAAGAAAACAAGAGAGGAGATGAGAAAAGATGGAAGACAGAAAAGACAGAAGACAGACAACAGAATGAACCAGATACTACAGACAGCTAAAGCAGGGATTGAAGAGTGGCAGTGAAAACAGGGCTTATATGAAGACCTACACACCAAACGGATGAGGACAGTGGTCCTCCTTCAACCACTGGGCTCCCAGAATCCTGGCTGGTCTAATACTACATCCCTCAGTAAAAGACTGGAAAGTTCTTTTCTAAGAAAACCAAGTAGCCTAAAAGATGAGACATATGGATACTGAGACTATTAGGTTTCCTAATAAAATATCTATCATTTCCCAAATTGAAGGTCACCAAACGCCCAACTCAACAAATTAAAATAAAATAAAATCCCACCAAAACAAATCACTGTGAAATTCTGAAACAGTAAGGTCAGAAAGAAGAGCCTACAGGCCTCCAGCAAGCAGAAAGAAGGTGGGGGTGGGGAAAAGGTCAGGAACTGGAATTCAATAGAGAAGACTGATGGAAGGAATTCCCAGGAAAACAAGTGAAAGTGTGATGAGGGCAGCTATGCAGAAGACCAAGAGAACAAACCAGTCCAGACTTGAGAAGAGCAAAGAAGGAATCCGAGAGAGACGACTACGAGAAAACCACTGATCCAAAGTACTGTCTGAGGCACCGGATGGTACTGAGACATTTTAAAGTTTTATCAAATGGTTTAGTAATAAATGTAAAAAATAAGGACAGGGACATAGGAAAAAATAAGAGGAGCATGACGGGGAGAGAAGGAACCAATCTATTAACCCTAAGGAACAAAAAGTGTGTACAAGGAAAGTCTGAAGATATTTCAACAGATTGAAATTTTGGTCAAATTTAAGCAAAATAAAACTAGAAGAAACAAAAAGAAAAACAATACCAACTGGAAAGACAACACACTGTCTTGAAGTAACTAAAAAATGGTTATTGGAGAAGGGCAGTACTAAGGACTAAAGCAGCAGTACTTGGCTCAAGAGTAAACAAAAAAGCCTTTCTAAGAGTTTCAATTGTGTAAAATGGAATGACCGACTGAGACACTGAGTAGCTCAGTCTTTACTCACACTTCTTTATAGTCCTTCCCGTGTTGTTTTAGAATTTACAGACTGACCTGTATCTCTCCTGCTAGACTAAAAGGGAGAGACAAGCCCTATACAGCACCCAGCAGTGGCTGTCACATGGTGGCATGGTTAAATTAACAAATAAAAAGAGCCTAAAGCTGAGCAGCCATTCAGTGGGCACTACAGATAGGCCACAAGATCTGTAATTCATTGGGTCAGATGACCTTAAAGTCCTTTCTAACCCTGAGCTTGAATAGCCGTTAGGAGGTAAAATGAAACTAGCTCCTTGACCCCAAAATTACTTAGGTTATCATATTATAAAACTGCCCATACAAATCTATCCCTAAAAATATATTAGATAATCATACTTTAAGTACAAAAAGAATGAGTTCTTTAGAATAAAAAAATACTCTATTAATCTAATCTATTAGCATTAATATCACAGATAAAGGGTTTTGCAAGTATAGAATTCATTTTTATATATTCAATTACAGTTAAGACGTATGTTTCCAAGAGAAAGAACAAGATATTTAAGTATTGAACATAATGAAACAACCAAAATGCATGTGTGTGTGTGTTTATCAAACATGTAGCTGTCCCTTGTTTTAAAAAACAGGTATATTAGATGCCATTCTTTAAAGATAATATTACTAGCTATAATCAAAGTCTATTTTGATTTCATGTATAAAAACTGTGGCTAAACTACACGCCCTTCAACAATATGCATAAATCAGCTTGTGGTTATCATGTTATCAGCACAATCCAACTCTATTGTTAACTATTCCTTAGCTTCTTGAAGCAGTTTTAGGTTCACAACAAAACTGAACAGAAAGTACAAAGTTTCCATACATTCCTCCTGCCCCCAAACGCCCTACAAGCTCCTCCACCATTATGAACATCTTGCAGCAGTGGTACATTTGTTGAAACTGATGAACCTACAGTGACACATTATTATCACCCAAAGATCACAATTTAGAGTTCACTCTTGATATTTCAATGGTTTTTGACAAATGTACAACATGTATCCACCATTATATCAAGCAGAATAGTTTCACTGCCCCCCAAAATTCCATCTCTACCTGTTCACCCTTCCTTCCTTCCTCCTAATCCCTGGTAATCACTGATCATTCTACTGTCTCCCTGACTTTGTGCCCTTTCCAGAATGTCATATACTTACAGTCATGCAACACGTACCCTTTTCAGGTCTGTTATCTTTTACTTGTTTGGGTTTCCCAGGTGGTACTAGTGGTAAAGAGCCCGCCTGCCAATGCAGGAGACAGAAGAGATGCAGGTTCAGTCCCTGGGTTAGGAAGATCCTCTGGAGGAGGAAATGGCAACCCACTCCAGCATCTTTGCCTGGTGTCCCACGGAGAGAAGAACCTAGAGGGCTATAGCCCACGGGGTTGCAAAGAGTCTGACGCAGGCAGCACGCACATCTTTCACTCAGTGATATGCATTTAAAGTTCCTCCATGTCTTCACAGTTTGATAGCTCATTTCTTTTAAGTGCTGAATCATTTTCCATTGTCTAGATGTACCACAGTTTATTCATCCCATGAAGGGCATCTGGTTGCTTCCAACTTTTGGCAATTATGAATAAAGCTGTTATAAATATACACATGTAGACTTTTGTGTGGATGTTAACTTTTCAGCTCATTTGAGTAAATAACTAATAAGCACCATTGCTGGATTATACAGTAAAAGTACGTTTAGTCTTCCAGAGTGACTGCACCGTTTCATACTCCCAGCCAGCAATGAATGAGAGTCCCTATTGTTTCACATCCTCGCCAGCATTTGGCGTTGTCAGTGTTTCAGATTTTGGCCATTCTAATGGCCTCCCTGGTGGCTCAGCAGTGAAGAATCTGCCTGTAACTCAGGAGACTTGTGGGAGACGCGGGTTCGATCCCTGGGTCGGGTCAGGAAGATCCCCTAGAGAGGAAAATGGCAGCCCACTCCAGTATTCTAGCCTTGGAAATCCCATGGACAGAGCAACCTGGCAGGCTACACTCCATAGGGTCACAAAGAGTCCCACATGACTGGGCAACTCAACAAGTATCTAGAGGTACTTCATTGCTGTTTTAGTTTACATTTCCCTGATGATGTAGGATGTGCAGCGTCTTTTCATCTGCTTACTTGACATCTGTAGATTTCCTTTGGTGAGGTTCCTATTAAGGTCTTCAGCCCATTTTTAATTGGGTTGTTCATTTTCTTATTGTTAGGTTTTACAAGTTCTTTGTATATTCTGGATAACATTCCTTATCATATATGCTTTGACAAATATTTTTTCCCAGTTTTTAACTTGTCTTCATTATCTTTACAGTGTCTTTCATAGAGGAGAAGTTTTTAATTCTGATGATGTCCAGCTTATCAAATATTTCTTTCATGGATCACGTCTTTGGTGTTATATCTAAAAAGTCACTGCCATACCCAAGGTTATCTAGATTTTTTCCTATGTTGTATTCTAAGATTTTTATACCTTTGTGTTTTTCTTTAGGTCTACAATCCACTTTGAGTTCATTTTTTTTCAATGTGTCTATGTCTAGGACCCCTTTAAGGCCTATGTCTCGGGCCCCCTCGAGGCCTGCGTCTCGGGCCCCTTTGAGGTCTGCATCCAGGACCCCTTTAAGGCCTGCATCTCAGGCCCCTTTAAGGCCTGTGTCTCGGGCCCCTTTCTTCACTGGCTTTGGTGCTTCAGTACCATCTGCTGATGCAACTATCTTTTCTCCATGGTACTGCCTTTACTTCTTTATCAAAGACCACTAGACTATATTCATGTAGATCTATTTCTAACTCTATTCTGTTCCATTTATCTGTCTATTCTTTCACCAATCCCACACCACTGTCTTGATTTCTATAGCTTTACAGAAAGTCTTAAATTCAGGTAGAATTACTTCTCTGAATTTGTTCTTTTCCTTCAATATTATGTTAGATTTTCTGGAACATCTGTTCCTTTATTAAAACTTTAGAATCATTTTCTCAATATCCACAAAATAACTTGCTGTGATTTTGACTGAGATTGTACTAAATGTATAAATCAAGCAGGGAAGAACTGACATCTTGGCAGTAACGAATCATCCTACATATGAACATGGAATATCTCGCCATTTATTTAGCCCTTCTTTAATTTTTTTCATTAGAGTTTTATAGTTTTCCTCATATAAAGTTGTATATATTTTGTTAGATTTCTGTCTAAGTATTTCATTTTTTTGGAAGTGCTGATATACGTGATATTGAGTTTTTAAATTCCCCTTGTTCACTGCTGGTATATAAGAAAGTGATGGACTTTTATACATTAACCATGTATCATGCAGCCTTCTTATAACAGTATTTTGGGGTGCATTTTTCATATAGACAATCATGTCACCTTCAAATGAAGTTTTCTTTCTTCCTTTCCAATTTTTGTATCTTTATTTCCTTTCCTTACCTTACTGCAATCGTGAGAACTTTCAGTAGGATGCTGAAAAGGAGGGATGAGAAAGGACATCCTTGCCTTGATCATGATCTTAGAGGGAAACTTCAAGATTCTCAGCATTAAGGATGATGCAAACTATAGGAGCTCTGTAAAAGTGCTTTATCAAGTTGGGAAATTTTCCCTCGATTCCTAATTTGCTGAGAGTTTTTATCATGAATGGGTATTGGATTATGCCATATGCTTTTTTATAGTCAATTGAGAGGATGATGTGATTTTTCTTCTTTAGCTTGTAGATATGCTGGATAACATTAATTGGCTTGGAAATGTCAAACCAGCCTTGCACACTTGGGATAAATACCACTTGGTCATAGTACATAGCTCTTTCTATACATTATTAGATTCAAAATTCCTAATATTTTTTTAGGCTTTTTATATCTATGTTTATGAGAGATACTGGTCTATAACTTTCATTTCTAGTAATATCTTTACTTCTGTTTTTAAGCTAACACTGACCTCAGTGATTGAGTTAGGAAGTACGACTGCTGCTTCGATCTTCCGGAAGAAATTATAGAATTGGTTCAATCTCTTCCCTAAATGTTGGTGGAATTCACCAGTGAATCCATCTAGGCCTGATGCTTTCGACTCTAGAAGCTTATTAATTATTGGTTCAATTTTTTTTTAATAGATATAGACCTACTCAGATTGAATATTTCTTGTGTGAGTTTCAGCAGATTATGTCTTTAAAGGAAATGGTCCATTTCATCAAGGTTATCAATTTTGTGTGCACAGCACTGTTCACAGTATTCCCTTATTACCCTTTTAAGGTTTATGCCTAAAGTGAGGTTCTCTCTTACACCTCTGATCTTAAAAATTTGTATCTTTTCTTTTTATTAGTAAACCTAGTAAAAAGCTTATTGACTTTTTAACAGAACCAGGTTTGAGTTTTTCTTTTTTGAGTTCCTGTTTTTCAATTCTTATGATTTCCGCCTTAATTTTTATTATTTCTTTTCTTCTGCTTGTGCATGTCTGCTAAGTTGATTCAGCCATGTCTGACTGTTTGAAATCCCATGGACTGTAGTCCACCAGGCTCTTCTGCCCGTGGGATTCTCCAAGCAAGAGTATTGGAGTGGGTTGCCATGCCTTCCTCCAGGGAATCTTCCTGACCTGGGGATCGAACTCATGTCTCTTACATCTCCTGCACTGGCAAGAGGGTTCTTTACCACTAGTGCTACCTGGGAAGACCCAGTGTTAGTCACTCAATCATTTCCAACTCTTTGCAACCCCATGAACTATAATCCGCCAAGCTGCCCTGTCCATGGAATTCTCCAAGCAAGAATAATGGAGCAGGTAGCCATTCCCTTCTCCAGGGGATCTTCCCAACCCAGGGATCGAACTTGGGTCTCTTCCATTGCAAGTGGATTCCTGAATCCATGCCTGGTGGACCACAGTTCATGGGGTTGCAAAGAGTTGGGACATGACTGGGCGACTCCCTATTTATTTTGCCCTTCTTTTTCTCATTTCCTAGGATGGAAACTTAAAGATAATTGATTTTAGATCTTTCTTCAATTTTAACATATGCATTCAATGCTGTCAATTTCCTTCTAAGCACCACTTTCACCATATCTCACAAATGTGAAATTGTTTATTTCTCCTTTCAGTTTTATCAGTTTTTTTGTATTATCAGTACAGTACTAATAATATACCAAACTTAAATTTGGTGAGTACATGTCTAGGACTGCTACATATTCTTAGTGGATTAACCCTTTTATCATTATATAATTTTCCTGTCTCCGGTTAATTTTCTTTGCTCTGAAGCCAATTTTTACATTTTCTGTCTGTACTCTTTGTTCTTTCTATTTTCTTTTTCTTGCCTTCCTGTGGGTTACTTGAATGCTTTTCAGAATCCCATTTGGTTTACCTAGAGTGCTTTTTAGTGTCTCTCTCCGCGTCTACCTTTTTTACTGCTCACTCTAGCCATCAGATACAAACAACATCTCCGCCTACTGGCGCCATCATTCTACCGTTTCAGATGAAGTGCGAAAACCTCACATTCCTTTATACTCCTTCATTTGTAATTGTCGTAAACGTTTTCTCTCTACACGTTTAGAACTACACCAGGCCCGCATGAAGCAGGGCCCCCAGGGCTGGTGCTCTGTGACAGCCTGCAGGGATGGGGCGGGGCGGAGTGGGAGGATGGGGGACACAGGCGTACCTGTGGCCTACTCATGCCTATGTACGGCAAAAGCCATCGCAATACTGTAATGTAATTATCCTCCAATTAAAATAAAGAAATGATTTTCTTAAAAAAAGAACATCAGACAGGATAGTTTTTGTTCAACCATGAAACAACTTAGAATACTCCAGAGGGAAAGGAAAACATCCACTCGCATTTCACTCTTTTGTTCTTTCTTCCTTAATATTTCAGAATTCCTGCTTTTATTATTTCCTTTCTGCTTAGAGAACTTACTTAAGCTGTTCTCTCACAGCAGATTATCAAGTGACAAATTCCCTTCAGCCTTCAAAAGGGCCGATTTCCCCTTCATTCTTGACCGCTATTTTTCAGGACACAGAAACGGGGTTGACAGCTCTTCTCCAGCACTCCAGTGTTGTGCCATGTCTGCACGGCCTTGATGATTTCTGGTGAGAAATCCACCGTCATTTGAACTGTTTCTCCTCAATAAGTAAAGTGCTGCTTTCCTTGCACTGCATTAAAATGAAAGATTTTCCAATCCCAGTTAAAGAACAGAAAGTCACTTATTCCTCTTTGAATTCTAGACCAAGACACAACTATGTAATTACTGTCCCTCTGGATAAGAATATCTAAGTGTCTTGAACCACGATACTAGATAGCAGTCTCACGTTATACCAGTAGGTGTCACTCTATATATGATACATTAAAAGTCACTTAAGTCTCAATTTCATCCCTTCAACAAATATTGACTAAGTGTCCATTATGTGCCAGGCATGATTCTGGATGTTGAGATTATAAAGGTGAACAAGAAAGACATGATCTTATTTTCATGAAGCTTACAGTCTAGATATTAATAAACAAATCTGCTTTACTTGTTTTCATTATAAAAGTCTGTCAAATTCTATTCCAAAGGAAATTTTATTTTCCTAAGCTATTAGAGAATAACATTTTAAATAGCTCTTAAGGAACGTATCATAATGAAACAGAATTAGAGAATCTATGTTCAGTACAGGTAAGATTGGGGCTTCCCTGGTGGCTCAGTGGTAAAAAATCCACCTGCCAGTGCAGAAGGCACGGGTTCGAGCTCTGGGTCAGGAAGAGCCCCTGGAGAAGGAAATAGTAACCCACTCCAGCATTCTGGCATGGGAAATCCCATGCAGAGGAGCCTAGTGGGCTACAGTTCATGGGGTCGCAAAAGAGTTGGACACAATTTAGCAACTAAACAACAGCAGGTGATGATTAATGTATCTAGTGTATTTTCTAGAATTGACACAACACTTCTCTTCCAAACCTTTAAGTTTCTAAAACCCAAATATTAGGTATCCTTCATTTCAATGGAGAAGAATTCATCTTTAAAAAAAATTCAAAGTTTTAAAAAATCTATTCATGTTTTTACAATAGAGACTATTACAAATTTTTAAAGATTATTTGCAAAGTTTATTAATTCCAAAGTACAGATTTCTTTATTTCTACTTACAAAAGTTAAAATGTCCCCTTCTAAACACCAACATACTCCCGCAGTTAACAGAACAAAGATAATAGTGAATTATCATTCTCAGCATAGAATTTAGGGATTCCTCCACCGTCAGCATCCTTATTTGGATAAATATGTGAGACTCACAGCTATTACCAGGACTTAAAGGTGACGTACTCATGATTAGAGTCGAGCAATGAAAGGTCATATTTGTCAAAATAAACAGATCTAAGAGAGGGAACAGACACAGTACCTCAAAAAAGTATATTTGCCTGCACAGAAATCCAAGAACTTTTAATTAATCCAAGAACTATTTAACTGCTGTTTTACTTTTCTGAATTCTCAAACAGAATTTTCTCTAATCTGGGAAGGCTAGAAAAAAATATGGTTAAGGAAATATTTCAGGATCAAAAGTTCTATTGCTTAGAATTCTTTAACTTCAAAATTCAGTCAAATAAATTTCTCTGAGACAAACTGATGCTGATAAGAATTTTAAAAGACCACAACAGCTTCATGTAATATCTAACCTAATATTCCTTTTGAAATACCTCAAATTACCTGAAATATATTCCACATTATTCAATTTTAGCTTAGAATCACACACATACTTTAGAACACAAGAAGCAGTGAATGAATGTGAAGTTATAAATAAACACTAAGGTGCTTCATAAAGGATTGACTGACATTAAAAAGATTAAATTAATTTATATCTAACATTAAGGCATTTTCTTTCACTTTGAAAGGTATTAAAATAGTGGTGGTTGACCAAAAATATTCAAAACTGGCTTACGGGGTATGATTTTACAATTACTCAAAAACTTTCTGACGCCCCAGCACTGTTGTTTGGCATACCTGAGATGTCACCAAATCTGGGGAAACTGAATGGCAGAGACACCTGCTATCGCAACACTCGGATTTCAAATATAAAAATGTGAGTGTGTAAAGGGGGATTTAGTGTACAGGGGAAAAACACAGTTCTTGGTGTTACAATGATCCTGGTTTGAATTCCAGTACTATAAATATTTCTATGTGACTTTTGGGGCAAGTTACTTAAACTGTTCTAAACATCACTTTTCCACCAAGATGCAAATAACAGGGTTGAAAAAGGATTATGTTGTTTATACTGTAAACATACATAAAACATTGTATTATGTTGTTTATATTACATAAATTGCCTAATACATGGTCTGATACATAGTAGGTACTCAAGAAACAGTATTTATTAGGAGAGCACCATTCTTCTTTTTGACCATTAGACTGACTATACCAGTTAATGCTGAACAACTACTGACTCACTAGTGTTTGTAACTAACACAGTGTATCTTTATCTGCTATAACAGGTTTATAAAATCAAACTCTTTACTAGACTGAATGCCAACAAATAAGCACCTTCTCCTTTAACATAACATATTTTGCATGACCTTACATGAATTGCTTAGATAAAAGCTTTTTCTTTTCTGCTTTTGTTATTTTAAAGTGCAGATGCATTTGAGTCATTTTCTCCTTTTGTTTCATATCCTTAAGATCCAAAGCTTCAAAGACACAATGTCAGCATGCAGTCGATTTATTACTGAACTCTTGAAGAGACACTGAAGAATTACCTTGTCAATCACCCCAAGGACTCTGAAGGCCTTCAGCTCCTCGGCAGGGCTCCTTAGGTTCCAAGGGGGCCTTGAACTTAGTGATCCTGGAGGCTAATGGAAGATATCAAAGATTACACATCAATCAGGGAGGTACTTGAAGGAAGACTGCCTGCTGAAGCAAATGCCAGGCCAAAGGAACTAAATTTATCATAAATCAGAGAATGGAAAGATGAAAGGAGGAAGTTTCTGTTTGTCTGTAATATAAAGTAAAAAAAAAATAATAAAATCAAAAATGAAGGAAATCAAAAAGAAAAAGCAAGAAAAAAGTTGCAAGTAAATAAATCATGATAACACTGGAAACAAGATTTTAAAAAGAAAAATTAATGAGCTGATACAGTTTCCAAAGCAACAATTCAATTCAGAACTGTACAGCTATAATGAAACTTTGTAACAAATGGATAACTGAACCGACAATCAATCACAGCCTTATATTTGTCCCAGAAGGCTCAAGAGTAATTTAGAAGAAAAAGACTAAAAAACAATAGATAAACTTGGGGAGAGAGGGAACATAAGTCATCTTCTCTCATCATAAAACTACAGTTCTTTAATGCTACTTTTAAAATACATACTATGTATGTTAAGAGGGATTGGCAAATTTAAGGTCAACCAGAATTGCTAATAATGATGAAGAATTAAGAAACTCTATCCCATAACCAATAATTATTAGAACTGAGATTGGTTAAGCCTAGAAAAGAGATGATTTACAGAAGAAAATGTCTTTTAAATATTTGAACACCTGTGATGTGGAACACTTCATCTGTTCACCATAATAAAAAGTGCAAAAAAGATCAATGAATACAGAAGGGATATTTCAGTACCACTTACAATAAAATAATAATCCTAAATTCCCATCCATTGGTCTTAGTTTTTCACTACCAGTCATACAAAACATTAGACTAGATAAATTCCAAAGACCTTTCCATTTGGCATTTACAATCAGAAAGCAATCCTTTATTAACCTTTATATTAAAATGGTGATGCGATGACAGGACACACAAAGCCTTATTATATCTTCAAAACAGACCTTTCTGTTCTCAACAATCTGTTAGAATACAGAGGAAACATTTATCACCCCCACTGAGTAGCTACTGATAAATAACCTGGTTAACCAAATGTTATGATTACTGGAGTTACTGAGTTACCATTTTCGATACTTCAAGTCCTAGCGCAGCCCAACATCACTAGACAAGAAGCTCCTTGAGAACAGGAAGTATGCCTTATTCACCTGTATATTCACAATGCCTAGCATGCTGGTTGGAAGCCAAGAGGAAGAGCAGAAAAGAAAAGAAGGAGGAAGAGAGGAGAGTGACAAGTGAGGGAGGTCGCATAGACAAATCAGGTGTCTTTAACAGCTAGGAAAACTATCACTTTGTGCAATTAGCTTTCAAAATTTTTTTTGTTTGTTCTTAGGTTTAGCAAGCAAACACTAACTTCAATATGCCTAAAGAGGTGATATTTTAAAAAGATAACTCTTTACTTTTTAAAGAAACTTGAGAATGTTGGTGATAATGGAAACTCAACAGGGTAATAACAATCTTTTCAAAATCTATGTAATTTCCACTTCTAGGATATGTTTCCAAAAAATTATATTTTTAATATCTCACTTATATTAAGTGCTGAGCTAGATGACATAAAACACAGATACATCTCTGTCTCCCTAAAGCTTAAAATCCAAGGCGAATTTTTAAGGCTAGAAAAACACTTAGCAGGGCATTTTAATAGAAATAAAACAAATACAGACTCTTCTCTCTTAATCTATGTTATATTATTTCATCCTCATACCTCACCCTGGTCTGAGTGTAGTACTTACAAGAAGTTATCATTATAATCTCATTTTACAGATAAATAAAAGGAAGTTCAGAATGGTTGGCAGTTTACAGTCAGAAAGAGCAGTGAAAGATCCCAGACTAGATCCTAACTCCTTACTTGATTGCTTGCAGTCCTTCTGCTACACAACACATTCTGATGATTAAAAATTCGGCTCTCCCTACTCTATTATCAAGGAAGCCTCAAGAACTGCTTGTGATTTTTGTAAAAGGAATGGCTAGAAAACATAAGAGGAAAAAGAATAACATGGCCAAACATGTCCAACATCCCTATCTCTTACTCATCCCTCCTATTCACTGATGTCATAGGATCTTTCAGTTTCCAAGGAAAGTTATCAGTTCACTTTATCAATCTCAACAGCAGATAGAAAACCACAAGCTCTCTACTGTGTCTTTCAATAAATTACCATGCCCACTATGTGCATGATAACTGAAAGGGATAAAAATCATCAAAAGACACAGTCCCTAGTTTCAAGACATTTACAATTGACTTGAAGAGATAAGCTAAACACATGAAAACTTAAATAACAGTAAAACATTTTTTAAAAATATAAGACAATAGAGATAAGTCATTAGTCAATGTATGATAAACTGTGGTCTCAGAAAGAAGTGAAATCAAAGGGGATTTTAAATGTTATATAGAAATAATGTCAGGAAAGGATATTATACATAGGATTGGGGAAAAAAACTGGCTTGGTAGGGGGAAAATGTTGAAATTGTAGAACAGAGGAAAATAAAATTACACATTTAAGGTTGGTTGGTTTTACTGCTTTTAACAGGCCTTGAATGCCAAGAAGAAAAGTCTGGACTAGGTTCTCCAGAATCTAGAAAACAAGTTTTTGTACAAGAAGCAACTCAACGAAACAGTATTTAGTAAGGTTACTTTTGCAAAGACAGGAATGGTGAAATTGTAATGGGGAAAGACCAAAGGCAAAGTGATCATTCAAGTTCTCTTTCTACTTTAACCATCTATAAAAGTCTAAGATCAGAGAAACGAACAAAGAAAGATCATGAAATAAAATCATCAATAAAAAATCCTGTATTTCTGATATGCAGTGTTTAAATTGGGTAGAATCCCTATAGATCTATTCCTTTTTTTAGATGGCAAAAGGAAACATAAATCCACAGAATTTTAAGAACAGAAGAGGCAGAGATCAAGTCCAACATTCTTTTTTTTTTTTTCAGATGAGAAAACTGAAAAGCAGCAAGGTTTAGCAATCTGGCTAAGATGACAAAACTAAGTAATAGATAAGAGGGGATTAGATCTTATTTATATAATTACATAACACTGTTTAAAGGAACTTCAGCAGATACTGTTGGGGCAGGGTAAATGGAAATATTTCTAGGCAATACGGCTCATTTCCTTAAGGAAGAAAATAAAAATTTTACTTCTCTGTATCGGCTACAATATCAGAAGATGCCTAGAGAAACAAAAAGTTCAAAACTAAATACAGGAGGTGTGGAAGCAGGGGGGAAACACAAGAATATGTGATAATCCACCAACTTTCAGAAGCAAAGATGGCAAGTATGTATCACGCAACTGCTCCAGCCTATGGCAGACTCTCTTAGTCCACACTCTGTCTTGCACTTGGCGGCCACCACCAGTGGACCAGAGTTATCAGCACACCAGCGAGACCTATTTACTATCACTGTCTGACACTGTCTACATGGCTAAAGTGAAGCTTGCCTTTGTTTTCATTTGGGTTCTTTTTTTTTTAAGTTGTTATTTATTCAGCCCAGAGTGTTTTTTACTTGATATTATTCCCTTTTCTGAATGAGATCTATCTCAATTCTTAACGATCTGTTAGTGAGGTACTTTTCAAACGTTTAACATGCATGCGCATTACCTGAGGACTTGATGAAAATGGAGATTCAGACTCAGTCCGTCCGTGGTAGAGCCCGTGAATCTGCATTTCCAAGAAGCTACCAGGTGATGCTGAGCTGCTGGTCCACCACCTGTATGTGGAATAGGGTTAGCTACTTGTCCTTAAGTAACCTGAGAGTTAAGTCAGCATTATCTGGGTGGCAACAAGCAGTCAAAGGCAGAAGGAAAGTTCCACCAGGAACATATCAAGAATCCACACTCTGAAACCATGATAGCTAACTGCACTAGTTTCTGAACTTAGCTTCATCTATAGATTTTTGGCTTTGCTGACGCTTTCCCTGGCAACCTACTAACCCCCAGTACTCAGCCTCCTAAACAAGTCTCTCTTGGGTCACACAAGCATGACTCCTAACTGTGGTCCTATTACTGATCTGGAGCGCACCTGACTGCCACCTTTGCTTTGCCCATGTCTCATTAAGGGTGACACAACACTCGTTCTAAAGTATTTGCTGAAGAAGAATTGAGACATACCAGTGACACTAGTAAACAAAATGTACAACAGTGAAATACTGTCAATATTATAGCAACTATACTCAGACTCTATGAAATACTCAGGAAATGCATACATTCTACACACAACTGTCCCTGGAACCAACACACATGAGACTGACTCCAGGATCCCCATGAATACTGAAATGCACAGATGCTCAAGTCCCTTATGTAAAATGGTGTGGTGCTTATATAACCTACGTAATCCACCCATGTATTTTAAATCATCTCTTAACTACTTATCGTAGAAGGCAATGGCACCCCACTCCAATACTCTTGCCTGGAAAATCCCATGGACGGAGGAGCCTGGTGGGCTGCAGTCCATGAGCTCGCACGGAGTCAGACATGACTGAAGCGACTTAGCAGCAGCAGCAGCAGCATTTTGTCTCCCCAACTATTTTCAGTTTGTAGTTGACTTAATCCACAAATGTGGAGCCCATGTGTACAGAAGGCCCACTGTGTTTCCATTCATACCTTATAACTGCCAGTAAAAACTGCATTCATACTTTAGAAACTACCCAGTCTTTCACGTCCTAAATTTAGACGATTTACTTTTTCTAAATTTCATTGATCTTGAGTTTTAAATTCCTAGAGCTAAAAATAGCAAATGAGCTATTCCATGTCTTTTACAGGGAAATCTCCTCTAAAACTACTAACTCTTAAATCATTCAAAGTCATCTACAGTTCAAAAAGAGGAATAAGAAATGCATCTCCTTTAGTTAAAACTGCAACTTTAAGTGAAAGTTTTAGTCGTTCAGTCGTGTCCAACTCTTTGCAACTCCATGGACTGTAGCCCACCAGGTTCCTCTGTCCATGGAATTCTCAGGACAAGAATACTAGAGTGGTTTGCCGTTTCCTTCTCCAGGGGATCTTTCTGACCCAGGGATCGAACCCAGGTCCCCTACACTGCAGGTGAATTCTTTATCATCTGAGCCACCATATCTTTAGTTTACGCAAAGTTCTTTTTTCTTTTTTTTTTTGAGATTTGGTCTTTAAATTTCCTCAGAGCTTTTTAGTAATGAAGAAAAGAAAGAGTAGGATAGTGCTTTTGCTCCTTTCTGTCCTTTTTTTGAAAAAGATATTATCAACAACAACTGGAAAAATTTGGAACTTTTATTTACTGCATGAGAGTCTCAAATAAATTCAATAAAGCGAAAGCTTGAACCATCACAGAAAACTCAGGTAAAGTAACTCATGACCTAGACTGCCCCAAAGGAAAAACACTGATCAACAAAAAATTCAAAACTGAAAAGGAAAATTCTTTTATTTTCTTAATAACCAGGTTAGAAACAAATGTTTGTTTGTGTATTCAAGAAAAAGATCTGCTCTGCAGAGAATTAAAGACTTGCCAAAAATCATTTAAATCAATTCACTTGTTGTAATGGTTGACAGTATGGTCCAAATATGGTTAAAGAAGAGAAATAAATTCATCAAGCCAATCAAGAACCTCCAAAAGACATTTACATTAAAGTTCAGACAAGAAATAATCAAGCATGACTCTAACCTAAATAAAGGCCAGGTTTAATAGAGTAAGGGCTTCCCAGGTGGCACAGTGATAGAACCTGCCTGCCAACGCAGGAGACGTGAGATGTGAGTTCAATCCGTGGGTTCGGAGGATTCCCCTGGGGGAGGAATTTGCAACCCATTTCAGTATTGTTGCCTGGAAAATTCTACAAATGGAGGAACCTGGAGGTCCATGAGGTGACAGAGAGTTTCAGAAAAGATTGAGCCACATGTATGCGTGCGGAGGCACACACACACACACACACACACATTAATACAGTAAAATACCAAAGTGAAAATAAAAAGTAAATGCTTACTCCAAAAGAAAAACACCTTGCTCTTAATTGCCTAAGAACTGGGGAAAAAAATCCTAACATATCAAATCTAACTCCCTAGGTACCCCTTTTTAACCCCTGCTGATACAGGTTTTATTATTCTACACGGCTCTTACAATTCTAACATTTGTCACCTCTATTATGCACACATACTGGCTCCCCAATCATGCTTTAGGGCAGTGGCACCAGGGACTGGCTTCATGGAAGACAATTTTTCCATCGACCGGTTGGAAGGGGGATGGTTTGGGGACGATTCAAGCACATGACATTTATTGGGCACTTTATTTCTTTTATTATTACATCAACTCCATCTCAGATCACCATGCATTAGATCCCAGAGGTTGGGAACCCCTGCTTTAGGGTGTGCAAGAGCAGAGATTGTGTTGAAATAACTCCAATGCACACCTAGTTTGATACTGTATACACACTGAGTCTTAGATGCTAGTGAATTTATACAATCTAATACAATCAGCTTCCCTATACTAAATCTCTTTTATTTTCATTTAAAGCTATGCCTGAAAGAAAATTCTGACTGATACACATCATGGTTCCTTTCTCAAAGTCAAAAGTTACACGGCAGGCTTTATATATTTATTTGCTTAATAAGTTATTGCCTTATAAAAGTGATTATGGGGAACTGTAACTGAGAATGTATAAATAGGGAGCTTGAATGAGTAAGGATGAGTAGAAATGCCAGGCTGGATGACTCACAAGCTGGAATCAAGATTGCTGGGAGAAATACCAACAACCTCAGATATGCAGATAATACCACTCTAACGACAGAAAATAAAGAGGAATTAATGAGCCTCTTGATGAAGGTCAAAGAGGAGAGTGAAAAAGCTGGCTTGAAACTCAACATTAAAAAAACTAAGATCACAGCATCTAGCCCCATCACTTCATGGCAAATAGCTGGAGAATAAAATGGAAACACAGTGACAGATTTTATTTTCTTGGGCTCTAAAATCACTGTGGACGGTGACTGCAGCCACAAAATTAAGAGACGCTTGTTCCTTGGAAGAAAAGCTATGACCAATCTAGAGAGCATATTAAAAAGCAAAGATATCACTTTGCCGACAAAGGTCCATACAGTCAAAGCTATGTTTTTCTCCAGTAGTCATGTATGGATGTGAGAATTGGACCATAAAGAAGGCTTAGCACCAAAGAATTAATGCTTTCAAATAGTGGTGCTGGAGAAGACTCGTGAGAGACCCTTAGACTGCAGTCTATCCTAAAAGAAATCAACCCTAAATAGTCATTGGAAGGACTGATGCTGAAGCTCCAACACCTTGCCAACTGATGCGAAGTGATGACGCACTGGAAAAGACTCTGATGCTGGGTAAGACTGAAGAGGACGGCAGAGGATGAGATGGTAGGACAGCATCACCAATTCAATGGACACGAATCTGAGCAAACTGGAGGACACAGTGGAGGACAGACGAGCATGGTGAGCTACAGTCCATGGGGTCACAAAGAGTCAGACACAACTCAGCAACTGAACAGCAGATACTACTGCAGTCCTACTGCTAAAAAATCACATCTGAGTACACCCGCACTGTCCAAGCCCACGTCGTTCAAGACCAACTGTACTGACATACAAGATGGAGTTAGTTAAAAAAAAATTAAGTTCATAGAGGCCCATCCTATTTAATATGCTTATCAGTGTCCCCCCAAAATAGATGGAGAATATACACACCGGACTGCACATAGGGCCAGTTGCCAACTCCACAGAAAATAGAAACTGAATTCAAAGCAACCTTCAGATAAATAGTCCATTTAAAAATGCTTAAATGCAATCCTGCCATTTGCAACAACATGCTTGGACTTAGAGGATATTAGGCTAAGTAAACTAAATCAGACAGGAAAGACAAATAGCATATGATTGCACTTATATAATCTAAGAAAACAAATGTATAAACATAACAAAATAGAAACAGACACAGATACAAACTGGTGGTTGCCAGAAAGGAGGTGGGGAGAGTTGAGTGAAATAGGTAAGGGAGATTAAGAGGTAAGAACTTTCAGTTTAAAGTAAATAAGTCAGCACAAGGAATACTGTTAATAGTACTGTAATAACTTTATATGGCAATAGATGATAACTAGACTTACTATGATGCATGTTTTGCAATATATAAATATACTGAATCTCTATGCTATACACCTAAAACTAATACAATATCGTTAAGTCACTTATACTTCATTAAAAATAATTTTTAGTTTTAAAATTAGATAGAATAAGTCAATAGTAAAGAAATAATAATAGTAAAAGAAATAATATAATTGAAATAACAATGACAGAAAGCAGGAAAAGGTTAGCAAACAGAACAGTTATAACCATTAACAATCTGAAAATGACTCAGCAGGTAACTTATTTAAACACATCTATTATGTTAGAAGTAACAAAAGTGTATACAGTTTGTCCTAAAAAGAATGGTCAACTGCTTAACAACAGAAATTCTTACACTAGAAGTATAGTTCTGGTAACTGTATGTTTTAAAGGCCACAGAGAAAATGAAAAGGACTCAGAAAAGCAGCAGAAAAATTTCTAGCAGTCTGATGAACCAAGATTACAGTCTGTTTCTAAACTAGAAACTGAAACCTTTTACAATTTTCAAAAAGTATAAAAAGCATTTATAAATGTGCAAAAAGGTATATAAAGTAAATATATGAGGGGAGATGGAAAACAGGTTAATGCTTATTAAGCTAGTCTTAAAAGCCACCTCATGCGAAGAGTTGACTCATTGGAAAAGACTTTGATGCTGGGAGGGATTGGGGGCAGGAGAAGAGGACGACAGAGGATGAGAAGGCTGGATGGCATCACGGACTCGATGGACGCGAATCTGAGTGAATTCCAGGAGTTGGTGATGGACAGCGAGGCCTGGCGTGCTGGGATTCATGGGGTCGCAAAGAGTCAGACACGACTGAGCGACTGAACTGAACTGAACTGAAAAGCTTCGCTTATCAGCCAGTCTTTTTACAAGGCAGGCGCTTGATTGTTTACATGGAAGTGTGTGCATGCATCCACATACGTGAGCAATTTTTTTTAACCTATTTAATCCTAACAACAGGGAATTACTATTATCTTCATTATTCACATGTAGAAACTGAAGCGAAGAGGTGGAGTTAAGTATCTTGTCCAATCTTCCATAGCTTCAAGGGACAGATCTGAGACGTAGACAAGTCTGCCTTAGATTAATTAAGAAACATTTTCACTCTAGAAGATGTAACTCTTAAATTGCATCATAAAAATAAAACCTTAGTTTAATTAAAAAAGAAAATTTCTTCCAGAAATATGCCACATCCAGATAGATGTAACATAAAAACAATAACGATAAACCACAATGTTTCTAACATTTTAAGTATTCACCTGCTTTCTTAATAAGACTAGGGGTAGCCCCAAATAAACTAAATATCCCTGTTAGAATTATGCCTTTATAATTCCAGGTGATCTCTAGCTGCCACTTGTAGGGCTTATGCTTAAATTATTAGTTTTAGCATGAATCAATAAAACTGTATATGAATGCTAAAAGAATCATAATTTTAAATTTCAAATAAAATAAAGTCTAAAATTACTGTCATTCTACACATGGCAATATTAGGGATATTAGGGATGGAATTCCTGCCTAGAGAATCCCCAAAGACAGAGGAGCCTAGCAGGCTACAGCCCATGGGGTCGCAGAGAGTCAGACACGACTGAGCGACTAAGCATAGCACAGAACAGAGAGCTAAGGGCCAAGAAAAAGAAGGAGAAGGTGAGTCTCATTTTATTTCATCTTTGATGGTTTGCTTTAATGCTTTTCACCCATCAATAACTTTTAAGAAAATCATTAATGGAAAAGGTAATGGTAACCCACTCCAGTATTCTTATCTGGGAAATCCTATGGACAGAGGAGACTAGCAGGCTCCATGGGGTCACAAAAGATTCAGACATGACTTAGTGAGTAAACAACAATAGCAAAATAAAATCATGAACAATTAAAATGACAAAATTGATAAAGAGGAATAGTTGTTATATATACCTTGTTTAGACTCATTTCCTTCTTTGGATCCCAAGCCTACGCTAATTACCTTCTAACACTGTGCAGGCCAAAATGAGCAATCAGAGCTCCTTTAAGCCCTTTTAAGAACCTTTTGTTTAACAAAAAAGTTTTCTTGACACTCACAGAGTAAGCTGCTTAAAAGGGACTGATTCAATATTGTCGGTACCAGTGAGTGAAGAGAAACTGAACTCCTGGCAAAGAGACGTTAACTTAGAAGGCAGGAAGTTGTCGTCTAAGAAGTACAAGTAATTTTGCACTGCATGAGAGAGATGTATATGATGTGATTTACATTCCATTTTATAGACTGCCGGGAGAAGTATCAATAACCTCAGATATGCAGATGACACCACCCTTATGGCAGAAAGTGAAGAACTCAAGAGCCTCTTGATGAAAGGGAAAGAGGAGAGTGAAGAAGTTGGCTTAAAGCTCAACATTCAGAAAACTAACATCATGGCATCCAGTCCCATCACTTCATGGCAAATAGATGGGGAAACAGTGGAAACAGTGACAGACTTTATTTTGGGGGGCTCCAAAATCACTGCAGATGGTGACTGCAGCCATGAAATTAAAAGATGTTTACTCCTTGGAAGGAAAGTTATGACTAACCTAGACAGCATATTAAAAAGCAGAGACAATACTTTGCCAACAAAGGTCCCTCTAGTCAAGGCTATGGTTCTTCCAGTCATGTATGGATGTGAGATTTGGACTATAAAGAAAGCTGAGCCCCAAAGAATTGATGCTTTCAAACTGTGGTGTTGGAGAAGACTCTTGAGAGTCCCTTGGACTGCAAGGAGATCCAACCAGTCCATTCTGAAGGAGATCAATCCTGAGTGTTCATTGGAAGGACTGATATTGAAGCTGAAACTCCAATACTTTGGCCACCTGATGTGAAGAGCTGACTAATTTGAAAAGACCCTGATGCTGGGAGGGATTGGGGGCAGGAGGAGAAGGGGACAACAGAGGATGGGATGGTTGGAGAGCATCACTGACTCAATGGACATGAGTTTGGGTGAACTCCGGGAGTTGGTGATGGACAGGGAGGCCTGTCGTGCTGCAGTCCATGTGGTTGCAAAGAGTTGGACACAACTGAGTGACTGAACTGAACTGAACATTTTACAGACACCTCTTCAAAAGGAAGAAATAGATTTCCTAATTAGTATTATTTATGCTTACACTTCAGAGAAGGCAATGGCACTCCACTCCAGTACTCTTGCCTGGAAAATCCCATGGACGGAGGAGCCTGGTGGGCTGCAGTCCATGGGGTCGCTAAGAGTCAGACACGACTGAGCGACTTCACTTTCACTCTTCACTTTCATGCATTGGAGAAGAAAATGGCAACCCACTCCAGTGTTCTCGCCTGGAGAACTCCAGGGACGGGGGAGCCTGGTGGGCTGCTGTCTATGGGGTCGCACAGAGTCGGACACGAATGAAGCGACTTAGTAGCAGCAGCAGCAGCAGCAGCAGCAGCAGCAGGATGCTTACACTTAATATTTTACCCTGAACTCTTCGGAATTTCCCCAGGCTTTGTGAATTCGATATGTGAAATTTTGATCATGGTGGAAAAAAGAATGTCTCGTGTCTCCTACTGTCACTGAACTCAACACGATTTACACTTCCAGGCTTAGTAAATGTCTGGTTAACCAGTAAGTAAATACTGTAGACAGCAGTGGATATACAAGTAAGGTAAAACCAGTAATTTACTGTTTATTACAGAAGACAGCTCATCTTTTCTATGGCATTTTTGCACAAATAAGTGACTTTATAACCACTTTGGCCTTTTCTTTCTCAAGTAACCTTGTAAGCTGCTCCTTTATTTTAATATAGGAATTGTGGGAATATAGAGACGTTTTCCATTTTGCATGCTGGGTTGGACAGGAAATTGGTAGAACTGGGACTGTGGAACGTGGGTCACTTAAATTTTTATATCTTGTATAGCCAAATTTTTAATATAGGAAATTACCATATTCCTATTATCTAGTACTTTAAGGGCCTGTGTATAACATTCTATTTCATTTATCCCAGGTATATTTTCATCCAAAACTCTTTCAAAGGTATATCTTGAAGGTGCTTCTATAAAAGCAGCACTACATGTATTCATTAAGTGATCTAATATTCCTAGAATAGTTTTCATCTTCTCTTTTTCCCCTCTAAATAATAAATTTTCATAGAGCTTCTCTTTATTTCTTTGGGTTTTACTTATTTTCCATCTCTTTCATTGTTGCTGCAAATGTAAAACTTCTCTTTTGCTGGTGGAAAAAAAAAGTTTTATTTTGAATTTTAAGTATCATGTATCATACATCAATTAGGCTCAATAAAGTTGCCATTTTGAACTAGAGGTATCCTGTCAAGAGCCTGCCAAGTAGTCTCATTGCTTCCTCTAAGAGCAGCAAATTCAGTGATATATCTGCCCAAGTGATATTTTGCCCGAACGTTTTTGAGTCTGATCAATAAACAGAATGGGTCTTCTGTGTCAGAAATAGTGTGAATGAAAAATTGCCAAATCTTTCTTGTATATTTTAAACACCCCTACAACATTTTACCTATCTGTCTTTAATGGTTTCTAAACACATGGCCAAGCTGGATCTGGGTTTGACTTCTTTGGTGAAGAGGATGTCAACAAAACAATTCTAAATAAATGTCTGAATACACGGCTAGGTTGAAATGTCAAAGACTATGTTTTAACTTGGTTTGAATATACTAGAGTGAGCAATTATGATTTCCCTAAAAACAACACAACAAGCTCATATTTTGCTTTTTTCTAACTGAAGATATTCACGTATATATTTTAACCTCAAACGTGTTTTTAAAAAATAATAAATGACTGAATCAAAATTCTTCCAATAAGATTTCTGCTAAAAAAATAAAAGAAAGAAAGAAAATCATTGATAAAATTCCAAGGACCAAAATTCTCAAACATCCCAGTTAGAAATAAAATCAAGAGGGAAAAAACAAAAAAAAAAAGGCACAGCAAAAATGGCTAAAAGAAAAGCACAATGAAACATAAGACATACCTGAGACACATCATCAAGCTGAGGTTTCGCACAAAGGCTAGAGAGACTCTCTGCTCGCATGAGATATTCTGCGGTTCTTCTCTTCACAGCTTCTCGCCGGGTGGGGCTTGACTCTCCTAAAAGGAAAAAACAAAAGTCAGGACATGTGAAAAGTAAACTTTCATTTATGCAAACTGAAGATTAACTGCCTTTTACCCAATTTACCGCCCGTTCACATTTCTAATTGAAAAGACGAGAGAGGCCAAAATTGGAACAGACATCAAAGTCACTAATATCAGCAAGGTCTAAACATTACCCAGATAAATTGCATTTATCTAAATTCTGAAATTCCCATATTTAAATATGTATAGAGAACTTGATGTATTGTATAAAAGGAATCAATATATAAAGAATGTGATATAAAAAGCTCTGTGGACAAAAGATTAGGCTAGTCCAGACAGTGTACAGTTGTCCAACTCAACAAACAGCACCAAATGGAAGAGATGTTTAGTAAGAGCTGTGACATGGATGTGAGACCAAACCAGAGAATAAAAGTATTCAGGGCAACTCTAATATTTGCAAGTGTCATGGTTTAGTTGTTAATAACAAATTGTCACCCACCTTACAACTGAACACAAGAATGTGACTTCAATTCTTTTAACATATAATTATCTGAAATTGAAATAAGGTCACTATCCTGTCTGGCTCTCAGTTTCCCTAACGGAAGGGTATTCAAAGCAGCCTTTAATGAACTCAGAATCTCAAAGAGGAGGCGGTCCACTCCTGGATCTCTCCTCTCCAGAGCAGGATGATCTGATGCTTTTATCCATTTTATATACTCAACTATAACATTCCATTTGAAGAAAGGTTTCTAGGGCTGAAAGTCAAAAAGTTTGACACCACTGTACTATACGATGTCTAAGGTTCCGTTCATAAATACTATTCAATACTGTGCATGACTCATTTTTATCAAAGCACTTAATAATACACAGTACTGTTTTTATAATTCACCCTATGCACCTTCTGAATGAAGCTGTTAACCAAAATGTACGTATCACACAGTGGAAAGTACCCGGGATTACATCCCAGAAACGCTGGTTATCTGAATTCTGGCCCTGCCTCTCATTAGTCATGTGTCCAGTGATAAGTCATTTCAACTCTGAACCTCTTCCTCATTCTCTAAAATGGGAATGCATACCTCAAATGACTACAGAGATTACAGGAGACCAAATACATGAAAGGCACTACAACAGCTCTAGTAGTGAAGGAAGCAATGAAATATTAAAGTTTTCGATCTTGGTTTTCCTTTCAAAACCAAATCCTACGTAATAATGTCACCTAGTTTACTGAATTAGAATAAAGCAGATATTTCCCCCCAAAAGACTACAGGTAGAAAAAGCTCTTCTTTTTTCTGCCTGGAATAACATCTACTTCTTCTGGGAAATGTCCTTTTCTCCTCCCCTTCAGACCCCTCCATCTCCTGAGAACCACTACCAACTCTTAGTTCAGTTCAATCGCTCAGTCATGTCCAACTCTTCCCGACACCATGGACCACAGCACACCAGGCTCCCTGTCCATCACCAACTCCCAGAGTTCACTCAAACTCACGTCCATCGAGTCGGTGATGCCATCCAACCATCTCATCCTTTGTCGTCCCTCTCTCTTTCTGCCTTCAATCTTTCCGAGTATCAGGGTCTTTTCAAATGAGTCAGTTCTTCACATCAGGGGGCCAAAGCATTGGAGTTTCAGCTTCAGCATCAGTCCTTCCAATGAATATTCAGGACTGATCTCCTTTAGGATGGAGTTGGTTGGATCTCCTTGCAGTCCATGGGACTCTCAAGAGTCTTCTCCAACACCACAGTTCAAAAGCATCATTTCTTTGGCGTTCAGCTTTCTTTATAGTCCAAATCTCACATCCATACACGACTACTGGGAAAACCACAGCCTTGACTAGAGGGACCTTTGTTGGCAAAGTATTGTCTCTGCTTTTTAATATGCTGTCTAGGTTAGTCATAACTTTCCTTCCAAGGAGCAAGCGTCTTTTAACTTCATGGCTGCAGTCACCATCTGCAGTGATTTTGGAGCCCCCTAAAATAAAGTCTGTCACTGTTTCCACTGTTTCCCCATCTATTTGCCATGAAGTGATGGGACCGGATGCCATGTTAGTTTTCT
This sequence comes from Capricornis sumatraensis, assembly GCF_032405125.1. Classification (NCBI taxonomy): domain Eukaryota; kingdom Metazoa; phylum Chordata; class Mammalia; order Artiodactyla; family Bovidae; genus Capricornis; species Capricornis sumatraensis. Next base: position 77,684,707 of record NC_091082.1, read on the forward strand.
GAATGTTGAGCTTTAAGCTAACTTCTTCACTCTCCTCTTTCCCTCTCATCAAGAGGCTCTTTAGTTCTTGTTTGCTTTCTGCCATAAGGGTGATATCATCTGCATATCTGAGATTATTGATATTTCTCCTGGCAATCTTGATTCCATCTTGTGTTCATTCAACCCTTAATATGGTTTGAATGAAAGCTTCTACCTTATTTCAGATCTCAGCCCCTCCAAACACTACTTGTTAGCCAAGGGTGAGCCTCCCTGTTACAGCAGAGCCAATCAGAACCCCACCCTCCTGGTCACAGTTGGAGAAGGGAGAGGTTGACCCAACACAAACTGGGCCAATCTTCTGTGTAATTGATGCTGGAAGTAAAATGAGTGGGACTGCCAACAGCCATCGTTTCTGTCAAAGGAAAAAAAAGACCGACAAGAAGGAACTTGACAGACGCAAATATGAGACAAAAAAAGAAACTCTAATGTGCCTGGGGCCCATGATTTTAGCTGGACCTACAATCCTAAGGAAGTGGACTGTATCACATGTAAACCAAAGAACCCTAAATGAATACAGACCTCAAAGAAAAACTGCAGGAAAGCTGGGATTGCAATTTTGCTTATGCATCTTTCCTTTCACAGCTTTTACCTTACAGTTCCATCTCTTCTCTCCTTTATGGTTGCTGTTGTTCGGCCTCTCAATCACATCCAACTCTTTGTGACCCCATGGACTGTGGCTCCTCTGTCCATGGGATTTCCCAGGCAAGAACACTGGAGTGGGTTGCTATTTCCTCCTCCAGAGGAATCTTCCCAACCCGGGGATTGAACCTCTTGTGTCTCCTCCATTCACAGGCAGATTCTTTAGCACTGTGCCACCTGGGAAACCTTCAGTGTAACCTCTAATAAAACTTCAAAATATTCTTTTTTCAAAAGAAAAAAAAATTAACTTGTCTCACAAAGTAATCTGAAATTCAAAAATGTCAAGACTATAGAACACCTATTTAAAGCTAGAGGTAAAACCCTATTTTGTAATCAAATTGCTGCTCTTTAAACTTTTGGTATTTCTGTCGCTTTCTAGGCAGTCACCATAGTAACAGAGAAAAAAGAACCGGAAACTAGCAGTCGAAATGGACTCCTGCTGATGATAGTGGTTCCGCTTCCATGGAAACAACAATGAAGTGATGGAAATACTAGAAGCCTTTTTAAATGTAACCTTAAATATACATACTAGGACTCCTTCCTTATCAGCCCCTTAAAAGTAGGTCACAAGCACTGCTGATCAACAGCAGCAGCCCAGGATGAAAACCACCTCTTACAGACTGCTGCTGCAGGATCCTCGCTGAGGTCTGTGAGTCCCAGAAAGAAAAGATCAATCTATCGATTTCCAGAATAAGTCCAACTAATCACATTATTTATAAATGTGACTTTAAACGGATTTTACTTGATCAAAACTTTTGACTTTAACCTTCTTAATTTCTTAATCTTCAAGACATACACAAAGCTTATGATTATTTTGGGGAGAGAGCAGGCTACCTGGAATTTAACTGCTAACCCCACACTAGGTCATGTGACTATTATTTCTTCAGTAATCTATCTATAAATGCTTTTAAAACTGGATCCATATTTAACATGCTAAACCAATACCTTCAGTAAGTTCTCTACATTTCTGTTGATCATTCAGAACAAGAATTTCCACTGTGCTTTGGCAGTCAAGACAGAAAAGCTGCTTCCGTTATTTAACAACCATTAGGTCAAAAAGTTCTGGTGTCCAATAAAAGACGTTTTGTATATATTGAGTCAACCCATATTTCTTTACCTCAAATCAAGAGAGAGGATAGAATCAGGGTGATTACAGAACACGTGAAAAAAAGAAACTGTAGCTGAATAGAAATGAGGAGAAATTTTGAAGTTGTTATTGAGGGACTTCCCTGGTGGCTCAGTAGATAAGACTCCAAGCTCCCATTATAGGGGGCCCAGGTTCTATCCCTGGTCGGGGAACTAGATCCCAAATGCCACAACAAAGAATTTGCATGCTGCAATGAAAAAGATCCCACATGCCACAGGGAATTCAGATCAAAGCCCCTGTGGGCTGCAACCAAGACCCTGTTCAGCCAAATAAGTATTTTTTTTAATTTGTCACTGACAATTTTAGAATCATTGGCCTGCCTATCCTGCATTTCTCAGAGCACCAACTCTCACTCAGCTTCCTCAGAGAAGTTTTTATAGAAGGCACCATCTACAGATAACAGAATTGTGAAATTCTTATTTACCCAAGAGACCATCACCATCTGGCCACTCCCTGATCACAACAGTAAATTCATTTACTGTATTACCTTCTTTTTATCACAAAGGAAATGGAGGCTTGGAGATGTGAAATGCCTTTCTCCATCACAAAGTTAATTTAAGAACCTAAACCTAAACCAGGTCTTATGCTACCACACTTCACATAATTGAATCTGAACTAGATTATTGAGTAGAACAAGAAAAATACAGAGCACAGAGCAAGTACAATACAAGTGAGTATGGGAACAAAGATGAGGAGAAAATAAATGTAAGGAGTTGAGTCTGAGTCAGAGAGAAGCGAAGAGACTGATGAAATCAGACAGCACACAGTGAAATCACAGCTATGAAGAGGTACACACATTTCACACTATGTAAAAGAGAATGGGCCTCTAGGAGAAAAACCAGGCTCTCAAACATTCTTCTTACCCAAGCACTTCTTTGGAAAACAAAGGCCACTCATTTATCCGTTTTTTAAAAAGGGCATTTTTATTCACAGAAATAACGAAAATCCATTTCAAGAACTAGAAAAGTTAATTCTTCCAGTTCTGTTATTCTACGCCTGGACACTAAAAAAATATAGCTAATGCCTCATCACTGAGTCAACAGAAGAAAAGCAATGCTAAAGGCAGAACTGACCATGCTGAGCTTTTCTCAGTAGTCTTATGCATTCATTTTGAGCTGTGCTGGGTCCTCGCTGCCACACGGGCTCTGCTCTGATTGCAGGGAGCAGGGGCCGCCCGCCAGGCGCACTGCCTGGGCTTCTCTTTGGGGAGGTTCCTCCCGTTGAGAAGCACAGGCTCTGGCACATGGGCTCAGAGGATGTGGGGACAGGCTGGGCAGCTCCGCAGCACGTGGGGTCAAACCTGTGTCTCCTGCGTTGGCAGGCGGGCTCCCTACCCCTGAGCCACCCGGGAAGCCCCACGTTAGACTTCTTGAAAGCCAGTGTGTCTACATTTGTACTTCATGGGAAATTTTAGGGGATTTTCAAGGGCATTTTGATCATACTTGATCGTCTCCACATGCACAGAATTTAATTCCCATATAAGACTGTCCTTAATCACATCTTACATTCTGATCTCTACTCCTCCACTCCACACTGTCCACCAGGCTCTATGCCACATTACTCTTGGTCAAGGGTGCCTGGTTTTCATTCAAATTTATCACATTAGAAAGAACATCCAAATCAACCTGGGTTTGCTGCAATAATTTTTGTTTGTTAGTGATTCTTTTTTTAAACAACTTCAGTCACATAAAAGAATATGCCTATTTGAGATGGCCTTGGTGGTGAGAGTTTGTTTTTTTTTTTTAAGTGCTGATTTATTATATTTAATGGGTTTTTTTGTTCTTTTCAGGGAAAGCCTACCATTTCTGACTTATGCTAAGTGTTCTGACAACAAAAGGCAACCTTGAGAAGAACTGTAATGTATGGTTCTACACAAGATCCACAAACATGGAGCCATCAGCCTTTCCATGAATAACACAAACCTGGTCAAGAACGGGAATCTGCTTCCCATTTGCATTTAGCCAACCTTCTACTGATGTTTTTTCTAAGCTCAGTGTTAGGTGAACCCTAGAAGTTCAAAGAATCACCAAAGAACAGTAAAAGCAAAAGTCACAATAACATTCACACCCAGGCATTGCGTCGATTACAATTGCTTTCAATGTTGTTTCACAGTTTTTCTGTCCTTAAAAAAATGAAACAAGCAGCCCAAAATGGAGCCACCTGAGCTAAGCCCATGTCACCAAACCAAGACTTAAGACCTAAACTAACTGTGGTTTCAAACTTCCCCAGGACTGGAATCTTAACCAGTTAGTCTGGAATTTCCTGGTCAGCACCAGGAAGGCCAATAAATATTTTTGTCTCCCAAAGGAAGGTGCCTTGCTCAAATAGTTCTTTTCTGTTTACCACTTCCTTGTCCCATCCCCTCTCTGGCTTTAACAACCTTTCCCTTTCTGGAGTTCCCTGGAGCTCCTTTCTACTTGCTGGATGGGAGGCTGCCTGGTTCATGAATCAACTAATAAAGCCAACTAGATCTTCAAACTTACTAGGCTGGATTCTTTTAATAGATAGGGTGTCAGTGTCAGGATCCAAAGTGAACAAACTTCTGATGGCATTCCAGGACAAGACAGACAGGTTTGGAACCTGTGGAGCCCTTTTTGCGGTTGCTGTCTTTCTTGCTATTTTCAAGGACCAGGGGTAAGTTTCTGTAAATACCAAGCTCCTCTCTCTCTGCATCAAGCTCCACATCTGATTGGCTTTCCTTTACAGAGCAAGACACCTTGAGCTGATGGACACTTCTGCCTGGAACTCAAATCCCTTGCTTTATTGTGGATTGTAATTCCCAGGCTTTTGAGCAGAACCCTCAACCCTTAACTCTGTCCCAAGATTCACTTAGGAACTGTTCATGGTAATGCACAGCTCCCTATGTATGTGGGGCCCCCAGTCCACCGCCCTCATTTACTGAGATCTGCTGGTTTAATCCTTTCCCCAGTCCAAGGTCCCACACTGGGGCATTGGTGTGGTACACACAGGGCCTCTTCTTGGCTGGAACTCAGTTACCCTAAGGTACATTTTTTTTTTGGGGGGGGGTCTTATTTTATGTAGATAAAGGCTAAATGCTAATAATATCCCAGAATTCAAAACAGCCTCAATATTTACGGTTAAGGATTAAGGATTTAAGATCTGTTAGAGCAACTGCCACCTAACTCAAAAGACTCCCAAATTAGGATAAGCTGGTCACAGAATGGGATATTGACACTCAGTCACCTGCTAACCTCAAGAAAATTTCCACACAGAGGTAGACTGTAAAACACTACATAATCCCCAATGCTATGACACACCCCTCTTAGGTATCAGTTTGATTCCAAGAGATCCAAAGGCTTAGCTAAAATAATAAAAATAATAATGGAATCTTTAAAATCCAGAGTTAAGCAAACCCTTCTGACATACCTGCTGATTTCATGTCTAACAACTATAATCCTGGAAATCTACAAAAGTGGCAAAAATCTTACTGAAAACAACCTAGAATTATGATGGCCATTATGGGGAACTTTGCAATTAGACAAGATCATTCACTTGAGAAGCACACTTAAGAGCGCCTCAATTAAATTACAAACAGAAGGGGATACATATTTTAATTGGTATGCAGAAGCTTCTAAAGGCTTCAAAATGCCAAAAAGAACTTTAAAGTTTCATTACAAAAAACTAATAAAAAATTAAAGACACAAGAGGTATCTAAAACAAAGGATTATAAGACACAACTCCTACTGCCCCTACCTACCGTTATCTAGTACTCACTCTAGCAGTCCTCTGTTTGAACTGTCTTTCTACTCTGAAGAGACCTACAGGGCCATAAACAAAAGTCTATGAGGTTAATGGCCTTAAAGGTACCCCCCCCCCCATATAGCTCTGAAAGAAGGACCTTGTAAAGACCCCTCTCAGAGATGATGAGACTGAGGATTTTCTGGTAAACTGCTATACCATTCCCTTAAACAACAAAGGGGAAGCTAAAATCAAAAATTAATTTTAAACCCTTAACAAATTCTGGTAAACATCAGAGACACATTCTTTCCACTTAAACCCCACTTAGAACCTGCAGACAGGATCTTGGAAATAAACTGGCAAAAGTTAGCTAAGGGGAAGAATTATTATAATTCTTCTGGATCTCTGTCTGTAGTACCCAATAAAGAGAAAAATATGTTTTTCATCCCATTACAGGATGCCTCTTAAGTCCAAAGGGTTGTTCAATACTGTCAGAAATATTTACTGTTTATTCAAGCTGAAAACTGCTAAGATTTTATTTTTAAAATTTTAAACAGATCTGTGGTCAAAAGTTGGCCAAATTGGAAGCTGATATACAGAGCCTGGTAAGAACTTTTTAAGGCCTTCTCCCCTAAACTAAAATAATGTACCCAGCAGCAAAGAAAAACTTTCTATAGCCCTTGAAAGGACTTATGGGTGGATCAACTTATGATGTCATTTAAGTAACCACCCAATTCCTTGAGTAGTTGAGAGCAACTGTCCTTATCCTACAAATCTTTGCAAGACTAGAAATGCAGCTCAAGGCAATCCAAAATTCACCTATTCCTTTTCCTAGTCCCATAACCTCCCTTATTTACTTAAAATTCTTATAACTTGCATTTTTCTTATGTCTTTGGGATGTAAATATTAACGTACAAACTTCAGAGAGGTAATTCTTATCAGTAAAAAAAAAAAACACAGGAGAGGGGAGCTGGGGGTAGGTCATTTGGAACTTGAGTTAGTGAGAAATCTTACATGTAGAGAAGCTATGCGGTCCCTGTTCGCGCCTGTCTATACATTCACATGTGCCTATACCTGTGTTACAGATATATTTTCTACCTCTGGATTGTACAGCCAAAATGAATTTATAGAAGAGCTCTATTTAATTGGCTTACAAAAAATTAAACACTTCATGTAATCATAAAATTCTTTAAAAAACAAGAAAAATTAACCCCAATCCTTTTGAGGTTCACATGATGTGAGATAACATTGAGTAACTAAGCTTGTTTTAAGTTTGTTGATTTAATTAAAACAGACAGACATGTCTTTAAAGTTACTGATATTAAAAATAATGAAAGTATACACCTTTCATTCAACCCAGGCTCACTAAAGATCAAATAAGTTCATGTTATCTATTACAAATTTTGTCAGCAAAAAAAATGGCTTAGAATGAACACTGACATTGTCTAATGTCTCATGAAGCTTTTGTGGGCAGTCTAAGCATAATTGTTAAAAACAAGTAAATGAAATAGATGTAACGAGGATAAAAGGTTTTTAGGTGAACCGTCTAATAGTGTCTCCAAATCTTTATGGTAACCTGAAATTCCATTAAGTTAAATGATAGTCATTAAATATCCAGATCATTTCCAAACAAGGTAGAGCACTGAAATATTAATTACTGAACACAAGTTTATTTAATTTTTGTTTTCTTTTATAGAGAAATTAAAGGTATTTTGTTCTCTTAATAAGCTTGTTTTTGCCACACTGAGAAACTATAAGAAAACACATTTCTAGAAATTTTAAAAGTATTTATGAATCTGCCAATCCATAGAATGCTAATGTGAAAGACAGTTCATAACCGCTTACTTCCCAGTTTTCACTAGAAACAAGTTTAAAAGCAAGGTTTCTAAGGGTTAAAAATTCTCACATTGATAATTAAAACTACTAGAAATAATAAGGAAAAGGAATTTTATGTGTTATCAGGACTGGCTAAGATGGGAATGAGTCTGATTAAGTGAGTTTTAATATCAAAAGTAAGCTGGTATAAAATTAGAATTTGACTTTCTCCCTGTTGAAAGGGACAAAGCTTTCTTAGACTATTGGTCTGCTTTTGACAATCAGAGATTATAAAAGGTTTTCTTTACCTTTTGAACAATCTGCCAGGGAGGAGGTGGAGGACACAAAGATCTTGTGCTTTGTCAAAATAAGCACCTATGTTCCTGTTGTCTTTTTATCAGACCTTTGATTTCTTAAACCTAGTCTTCTCAATATTAAAAGAGCTAATTTTCACTCAGAACGATGTAGTCTATATTTGCCTGTAAAGTCTTTGTCTCTTTGGTTAAATACATAAGTACTGTTTCGCAGTGTCCTATGACCCTATGTGAACAAGTATTTTTAAACCTTTTAATATTTTTGACAAACTTCCCCAAAATCAAATTCTAAAAGAAGTCTTTCTGACCTCAAACTAACTTTGGGATGTTTTTAAGAGGGCCCCAAGCATATTACAAAAGATTTCGTTTGCTCTTCTCATAAAAAGATAGATGTTAAATTAATTAGACTTATTTGATATGTTAAGTTACATGTGAAGAAGCATTGAGAAATAAAAATACTAAGCTTTATGTTGTATTTATATAGGATATAAGTACTTTTAAAACTATATGAAGTTCCTAGAAATCTGATATATGTTAGTATCTGATAATGTTGTGGTAAAACATTATAATACACATAGTGATATTTTATTTATAATAGTAATATAATAATAACTCTGATAATGTTATCAGTCATAATTCTAGTTACTGTCTTAGAGTGCTATGTATCATAGAAATTATCAAATTTCCCTGTCAACTACGCTGTAATGAACTCTAATCAGATCTTTAACCATGGCATTTTAAGTCTTTTGACATTTACAGACAGTTATTGCTTTACTCTGAGGTTTTTCCTAAAGCATTCCTAAAAAGTGTTCTTTCTTCAGAGAAATTTCTAAAAAGCATTCTGACAGGTACTCTAGGATACAAATTTACGGGAACTTTCAGATCATCATACCAACTGGGTAAGGATTTATAGAACTCTAAGGAAAAACCAGATTCATAAAACTGCTAACAAAAGACGCAGATCAAAAACTAACTGCGTAGGACTGAATGAACTGATAGAGATGTGTAGAATTTTCTTATGATTTTTTTGTTTAAAACATTGCTGGTTCTTTTGTGTTTTGTTTTTCCAGGCTTAAGGAAATCCTCTTTTCCCTTAAAAGCTTTCAGCAATTTGGTAATAACATTTGTGAACTAAAGTGAAACATTTATTTTTTCTCCTTACTTGATCTCACCAAAATTCAGAAACTCTTGAGTATTCTTTCCATTGTAATAAATGTCATTATTTGCATAAGTTCAATAAGAATCTGTTCTCATTATACCAGAACATAACTGGAAATACTCGCTATATCACAAAGGCTTTAAACAGAATGTCATATTTGAGAGAAATGTGTATAGACCCAGATATGACCAGACAACTCGGAAAAACTGGCCTAGTGCCTTACTTAACACGTACCATCAGCCTTACCAGATAAGTATGGACGGTTATACTTCCTGGCAGGCCCAGCAACCTCGAAGAGGAGTTCACTCAGACTGTAGGTGCTGCAAGGAAAATCTAGTGATGATTCTTAGATTGGCTTTCGAGTCTCAAAGGATTTTAAGAGTTCAGTCTGAGACCCCTTATGAAAATTTCCACCAAAGCAGTCTTAAAAAGAACTTACACAATCAATCACTATTCTTGCTGCATTTGTGTAAATAATCAAGCCAGTCTAATGCAAACTAACTAGTTTTACTGTAATTATCCTTAAAAAAGAGAAGTGGAGATTATTGTATGCAGAAGAATTATGCCTGGACTTTTGTCTATTTTAGAGTCTAACCCCATCAACTGGTTTTGAGGTTTTGTGATACATCTAGCAACTGAACTAGACCCTAAATTCTTCTAGTTTCCTCAAAGATCTGGCTACAACTCTCCAAACTAACATTTCTAATGCTCTCTAACCCTTCTAATTTAAAATTACCAAAAACAAAGACTGCCCTTGAACCTTCTTGGAAGGGACTAACTGTAACAACCAGATCCTCTTCCCTGCCCAGGCGGCAGTCAGGCTTCAGGCTCTTGAGCCATGGAGATGTGTCTCACAGCTGAAGATGGCTCCACCTGACATCTGGTCCTGGACAGGCACGAGGGACCTCTGAATCAACTGTCAAGGGAGAGCAGTAGCTGACATCAGGGTAGACTGCTTCTGCCCATGATGTCAGATCAAGACAAAACATGAAATCCTTTATTCTTCTCTTTCTTTCCTTTACTCTGGAATTGGAAAGACATTTATACATCTCTCAGTCCAGTCCTAAGTAGGGTAACATCTCAGCCTGCTAGGTTTGTCTCTAAAGATTCTGATCTACCCAACACTAGAGGTCTCCTGGTCCTCCCTGTGACTAATTTCTCTTCTATCCCAATGCCAATGGGAACTATGATCAACACCACCCCCTCAACCTAGAAGTCTCTTACCAACTTCAACTCTTGTGGTCAGAATATCAAATAGTGTTTTTATCTTTCTCCAATTATAATACTTACCCAGTTAGACACAATCGCCTACATTATTTTAGGTCATTTGCACCCCCACATTCCCATGATTATCTAGATGAATCTGCCCCCACTCACTAGGAGATCTCACCAGCAGCACCCATCTTTGCAAGGTGGGTGCCTCTTTCTTTCAGACTAAAAGATTTTCTTTCTGTATGCACTGAAATCCTAATTGACTCCTGGTTTGAACACTAAAAACAGCAATCCCTGTGAATGATCCATTAGCAGCATCCCTTGAACAGGAATATAGTTTGTGCCCCGATAGGGCTGGTCTTTGTTTGTGGTGGTTATAGTTCTCCTTGGGCCCATGAATGCCGAGATGGCTGGCACACAAACCATGTGATGCCTCTTAGGTTATCTAACAGTACCCCTAACTTTCCATGAATGAACGAGTTCCCTCATTGGTTAACTCCCATAGATTTACATCAGAAAGTTAGACAAGGCCTACCAGGAGGTGTTCATGACTCAGAATTCACTTCCTTTGGCAATGCCACGCCTTCCTGGTGAGGAGCAAATGTAACTGAGAATGTGATTTTAAAATTCTCCTTAGTTCTTGAAGATATTCAAGAATCTGCTGCTAAAACAACAGCTGTCCCCAAAAAACTCCTCGGACTCTTTAGCCAGAATTGTTCCTCAAAATAGAAGAGCCCTTAATTATCTTTTAGCTGAGCAGGGAGGTGCTGTGGCCAACACAAACTGCTGTGCCTAGATTAACACTTCAGGGGAAGCTGAAACAATTATGTAAAATCACTGAGCAAGCCACATGGTTAAAAAGGTGACTCCTTCAGGAGGGTTGTTCTTTGCTTTATTTGGTCTCAATTAATTTGGATCCTGGGGACCATGGTCCCAATACTCACTCCAAATACTGGGAATTATCCTGCTTTTGATTATTATAATCATAATAATCTCGCTGGTACATTATATTGAACCTTAAACTTTGATCACATTTCTCAGTTAAGCTAAGGGTTTGATCAAAGGGGGAGAATTGTTTAAAAAAAAGAAAAAGAAACAACATGTCTGGAATGGAGTCACTTGTGCTAAACCCATATCACCAAACCAAGACTTAAATTTCAACTTTCCCAAGGACTGGAATCTTAACCAATAGACCTGGAATTTCCCAGTTAGGACCAGTGAGATAATATGCATAATAAACCCTTTTGGGACTTCCCTGGTGGTTCAGTGGCTAAGAATCTGCCTTCCAATCCAGGGGACATGAGTTCAATCCCTGGTCGGGGAACTAAGATCCCCACATGCCATGGGGCAACTAAGCCCATGCACCACAACAAAAAACTAGAAAAGCCATAAAGTAAAAACAAAAAAACAACCTTTTGACCCCAAAGGAAAGAGACCTCGCTCAAAATAATCCTTATTTTTATTTTAAAGGTGAGAATCCAAAAGACAAATCATTCAATTCCTTCAAAAGAATATTACCTGGACATTTTCTTTCTGACAATAAACTCTTCTAAGTAAGAAAATAAGTAAATAAACAATCCCCTAAATGTTCCAGATGATGATAATCCCCTAAGGATTCTGTTCTAATTAAATGACTTCTAAAAGATTAAGATAAAAAGATTAAGAGAAGGAAAAGGGAATAAAGAATTAAAACCAAGGAGTTAAAACTTTCTCTTAAAAGAAGGAATAAAAATAAGATAGGAGAAAATTTGGAAATCAAACTCCACATAAACTTAAGAGTTTTTTAATCTGCCACACAGATAAATATGGAAAGTCCCTCAAGCCATACAAAAGCTTTTACTCATTTTTTCACGGCCTATAGGAGACATCTTAAAAGAAGCAGCAAATCTATGGAAGATTCAGTTCAACAACTGTTTTCTTGATGTCATGATATGGAATCACATTTTTTTTCCTTAGATGATATAAAATGATAAACAGAAATACTGACTATAATCTGTAAATTCTTCTCAATTCTAGAAGCTTCACAGACTCTCTTAATGCATCCCACTGGTGGCTCAGGCGGTAAAGAGTCTGCATGCAATGCAGGAGACCCAGGTTCTATCCCTGGGTCAGGAAGATCCCATGGAGAAGGGAATGGCAACCCACTCCAGTATTCCTGCCTAGAGAATCCCATGGACAGAGGTACCTGGAGGGCTGCAGGCCTTGCTATCACAAAGAATCGGACATGACACACTTTCACTTTCACCTTAAAAATTAAATTGACTTAGTGCATACTAGAATTAGAACAGACGCTATCCCATCTTTCTTCAGACTGATCTAAGGTAAAGATATACATATCACCATGTTTAAACAGTTCAAAGTATGTGTAAAGCAATACTCCCAGAATATATCACATATGAAGCTCATTTCAAGTTAACAATGAAAATCCCCCTAGCAACTGGCTTTCTTTAAGTAAGCCATCAAAATGAAAAAGTTCTCCATATCACTTAGTCCTGCCCTTCCTACCCCTTTCAGAAGGAAAGATATCTACTAGTTACTAACCATATATTACGTTCCAGAAAATCATCTCAATGTTTATAGTCATTTCAGTGTTATCACTGAATATTACATAGAGAAGACTATCAATAAAATTTTGTTAAACAAATGAATGGAAAAGTAAGTGAATGATTTTGCACCAATAGTACACAGTCTGATAACAATACCTTCCTGCCTACAGATGATCCAATTATAACTTAGTGCCTTTCATAACAGTCACATAAATGCATTTCAGAAATATGTATAATTATTGTCTTTATCATCTGTGTATATAAAAGGAATATAAAGGAATATAGCATAGATGGGCCATGGCTGAACTAAAGAGAGAGTCTGTATTTGGTCTAATTTTACATTATAACTATCAGTGAGGAAAATACAACACAAATATTCTAAGTAATTATAAATCACTGTGAAGTCTATGAACTCTCTATTGTTTGACAATTTTGGAAAATGTGTTTCTTAACAGTTTATAAAAGTATGATATGTCTGCACAGTGATCTGGTTATTTTTTATTTTTCAAATAAACACACTTTGAGACCACAAACAGAAACACAGTGTAATCTTCTGAGAAAAAGCAGAGCTACATTTTTAATACTCCCTAAAAGGGAATAAATAGGCTGAACTTCCATGCAATTTATTAACAGCTCAATGTTTAAGATACAGCTGAAGCTCTAAATTATATAAAAGTACGTAACTCAAATAATACCAAAATAATGATTAACTCCTTGCCCAAGTGCCTAACAACCTGCCAGAATTAAAATAGTAGTAGTAGTGTTTCCACCTAGACTATTTTAGTTTTGTTTGGTTTATTTTAAAATACTCATAGACATATACAATTCTTCCAATCAGAATCAAGGTTTTTTCCTCCCCCCCCCCCCACCAATAACCACAGGGATTAAACCAACCCTCTCATTTTAATGTTTTTAAATTGTGTTGCTAAAGATATAAAAATGTGGTGATACTGATGACAGAGACCATCTAATAAAATAAAAAAACCCTTCGAGAATCCTCATCTATCTCACTGATTTTGCTGTAGAGCAGCTGTGCCTCACAGATTCACATGAATGAAAATATTTAGACGAGAAACCACCCACTTAGTTTATTTTCCATATGACTTTCCTGTAATTATTTTGTAAACTGTTCACACAACAATACATAAAAACATCTGCAAAAACAGGTAATTAATGTGTCAAGCCAAACTAATGCATTTTTTATGGTGTCCATGCTTCGTCAACTGTAATTATAACTCTTTTTTAAGCAAATGATGATGTGTTTGTTGCAATGTGCAAGTGGTTATTTTAGATGCTCTGTTTACTCTTCATACAATCTGAATATAAAGCTCCTCAGCTACTCTACCCCACATCGATGCTTTACCTAGCTTTTTGCAGAAGCAGGAAAGTGGCTCTCTTTTCCAAGCTATAATTTCCAGTAAACATTTTTGTCATTAAAACATGAAATTCTAACATAAAAGTCATTACCAAAATAGCCAACAATTCAAGAAATAATATGCCCGCAGATGATTCAACAGGACTTTCTTCCTTCAGTTGTAACCACCTGAGAATGCAGTACTTTTTGCCAATCGACTACAGTATAAGCCTTCTGAACATCAGAGATTTAGAAGGTGCATTGTTTTTTGAATGTGTAATATTCATTCCATCTAGACCACCAAATATTCATATCTTCAACACGAGAGCAACAAATGAAGAATCAAATCCTGCCCAGTATACTGCTTCATAATCAATTCATCCTGCTCGAGTTCTAACTATGTGAAAGATCATCTTAATTATCATTACTATTATTATACATTAACAATATTGTTAATAGTAATCCTTAAATGGACATTCTTCTAGGCCTAAGGTATGTGATCTGTTAAATTCTGTTTCCAGGGGAAACAAAATCTAAAATTAATGAAGAAGCACAACAATATAAGATTTTTCTGGGGTTCCTTCTTTTCTTAAAAAAGGTAGTTTTGGGGATTTCCCTGGTGATCCAGTGTCTGGGAATCCACCTGCCGATGCAGCGAACATGGGTTCAATTCCTAACATGCCACCGAACAACTAAGCCCGTACACCATAACTACTGAACCTGCACTCTAGAGTCCATAAGCTGCAACTCCTGAAGTCCACACACCTAGAAACCATACTCTGCAACAAGAGAGGCCACCTCAATGAGGTGCCCTGCAACAAAACAGTAGCTCCTGCTTGTCGCAACTAGAGAAAGCCAACACACAGCAATCAAGACCCAGCACAGCTATAAATAAATAAATAAATAAATAAATATTTTTTTGAAAGAAGAAAAGTAATTTTTAAAACATCTATGATTAAAACCCACAGTATTTTTTTTTAAAAAAAGTGTGGTAATAAAGAATTCTTAGTACACAAGGTTTTTCTGCTTATTTTCACAATCAAAATTTTGAGAGATAATATAAAAATTAGCCCTTCTGGGTCCAAACTTATATAACTCTTAATATGAATATATCTAAACCGAGTTATTCCATTCTTCCCCCGACTATCAGCTATCGTGATATGCTATGACAGGTGATATGATAGGTGATATGATACTGTGATATGCTATAGGTGTCTTCTGGAACACAGTGTCGGTGTCTGTCTATCCCTACCTTGTTCTCAAAAAGAACATGAGGAAAATATTAGAGTAAATCAAATGACAGTTTCCCAGTTGCCAAGCATGTGTTTTAGGCCGAATGCTAATTCTGGACAAATTAGTGAAAGCATTCAGTTGTGTCCAACTTTTTGTGACCCCCCTGGACTGTAGTCCATGAAATTCTCCAGGCCAAAACACTGGAGAGGGTAGCCTTTCCTTTCTCCAGGGGATCTTCCCAACCCAGGGATCGAACCCAGGTCCCTCACATTGCAGGTCAGTTCTTTACCAGCTGAGCCACAAGCGAAGCCCAAGAATGCTGGAGTGGGTAACCTATCCCTTCTCCAGACGATCTTCCCAGCCCAGGAATCGAACTGGGGTCTCCTGCATGGCAGGCAGATTCTTTACAAACAATTTAGGGTTGAGTCTAATTAAAACAGAACAGAGTCCTAGTTCCAAAGATGCTGGGACAGGAAACACAAGACCAAGACCTGGAAATGTACCAAGACAGAAGTATATTTGTTGAAGCTAGAAATCAAGCTTAGGGTCAGATTAGCAGAAACTCTCAATACTGAGTTCTCACCATTTATGTAGCAACAAACATTAATGTAATAATGCATATAATTAATGTCATTTCAAATGGTTGCATTCTACACATTGTCAACCTTTCGGGATAAATAACACTAATGTCTGTGTGGAGTACTGACAGGACAGGCAGAGGTCATTTTAAACCTACCTGACACTTTCACAATCTACCTTAATGCATACTGGCTATTTATTATACATACTTTAAGATTTCACTTAACTATCACCTCTTCCAGAAGCCTTTCCTATAAGCCTTCTCCTTCCCCTTGGTTAAGTGCCCACTTATATGTATCTACAGAAGCACTCTCATTCAAAATTATTTATAGGGAATTTTCTATGGAAAAGCTACTATGCTAGAAGATACAACAATGAATAAGAAAATTCCTTGCATTCAAGGACATCTACAAGTAAACAAAGAGACATTAATTCAACAAATAATTAGATGAACAAATATTTCACTGTAAATATAAGCACTTGAAACAAAACAAGTGTACAGTGACCACAAGGTTCAAGGAATCTATTCTGGTCTAAACAGAGGTAAGGAAAGGCTTCCTTGAGGAACTGTCACTGAAACTGCGACCTGATGAACAAGGAGGTATCAACTGAGGAGACACAGAAAGCCGCTCAAACACAGCCCAGCTCACATGACGGTATTAACACAGAAAAGACCTTGCTGCCTGCCAGGAGGCAAAGAAGCCACTGCGGCTAAAGAAGGTGAGGTGAAGAGTGGGTCAAGATGAGCCTGGAGAGGCAGGCAGAAGCCACAGCATCCACAGCCTTGGAGGCCATAGTATCTGTGGATTTTGTCCTCAAAGTAATGAGTTTAAGGCACGAAAGTGACATGATTAGACCATTTTTAAAAGATCACTCAGGCTACTGGTAGAGAAAGAATAAATCAGAATCAAGCAAGAGCAGAGCAGGGGAAAAAAAATTATAGAGTTGTTAGAAAAGCAATGATGGAAGGTGGGACTTCCAGATTATTAGAGAGAGGAACTGGAGAAAACATCTTCCCAGATAAAACTGGTCAAAATTATCAAAAAATCACAACTCTGGAAACTGACTATAGAGAAACAGGAAATTAAGAAATACATATGTAAGAAAAAGTACTGAACTGCAACAGAGAAGCAAGGGTGTTTTAACACGCAGCTACTCCTACCCATCCCTAGCCAAATGCTGATAAGGGATGTGGGGATCAACAGTCTTCCTGATGCTGGAGGGGACTAGTCTGACATCCACTGGAGAAAGCTCCAGGCTATTAAAATCAACAGCAAACAGTGAAAACAGGCAAGACAAAAATTTAACAGAGAAATCTGAGAAACTAGGTAAGTCAGTGTGCTTTGATAAGCTCCCACAGTCATAGGGATCCTGAAAGTTATACACATGCACAGAAGAGATCGCAGGGGTCATAACTACCCACTCACTCTCGGTGAACAGGAGACCCTGCAAAAACAGAAAGTAAAACCAGGGAAGACTTACAAACCACCTGAATTTTTAAAGCCTCAGCCCACACAGAGTCTCAGCAAATGGCAGAAGCCTCACTAACTGAGGCAGTTTAAGCATCATCTCTACATAATTACTGACTGGCCACAAACAACAACAAACAACCCTAGGTAAATGGAAGGGAGGAGGTAGAATCTTAAGAGTTGCTCTGTTATCTAAAATGTCAACTTTTCAACAAAAAAATACAAGACATGCAAAGAAACAAGAAAGGTATGGCCCATAATCAGAATAGAAAGCAGTCAGTAAAAACTCTCTCTGAAGGGCATGTGTGCATGCTAAATCACTTCAGTCGTGTTGGACTCCTTGTGACTCTATGGACTGCAGCCGCCAGGCTCCCCTGGTCACGCTATTCTACGGGCAAGAATACTGGAATGAGTTGCCATGCCCTTCTCCAGGGCATCTTCCTGACCCAGGGATCGAACCAACATCTCTTACGTCTAACCTGCACTGGCAGGCGGATTCTTTACCACTAGTGCCACTTGGGAAACCCATCTCTGAAGGAACTCATATCTAAGAAGATCAACAAATATCATGGATACAACAAATATCAGCAAGGATAAACTTAAAAGAGTCTCACACCCAAATACATAACAGCCAAACTGTCAAAAGCCAAAACAGAAAATCTTAAAAGTAGCAAAAGATAAACATTACTTATCACATACTAGGGGATCTCAACAAAATTTAACAACTGACTTATTATCAGAAAAATGAAAACCAAAAGGCAGTGATATAGCATATTCAACATGCTGAAAAAGGGCATAAAAACCTGTCAAACAAGAATCCAATATCTAGGGAAACCATCTTTCAACAATAAAGACAAAACAGAGACCTCCCTGGTGGTCCAGTGGTTGGGAGTCCACCTTCCAGGGTGGGACACGTGCATTCAATCCCTGGGCGGGGAATTAGGATCCCACGTGCCATGGGCAACCGAGCCCACACGCTGTGACTAGAGAAGCCACACACGGCAGCTAGAGAGGCCTGCACACCGCAACTACTGAATCCAAGTGCTCTGGAGCCCTGCGCCCCAGCAGAAGAGGCCCACATCCTGCAACTAGAAAACCCGCTTCGTGCCACAACTGGACAAACTGTGTGTGCCCTGAGGACCCAGCGCAGCCAAAACTAAAATGTAAAGACAAAATGAACATTCCTACAGAAACACTGAGAGAATTTGTTGCTAACAGACTTGCCTTGGGAAAAATTTTAAAAAGACAGCATATTTCTTCTCATTTCTTCTCCAAAGTAGTTTCAAAAACAAGCAAATTTAATCAATAATTGTAAAACTGCACTGTAGGGCTTATATAAAGATAATACATATGAAAATACTAGCAAAAGGAAGGGAAGGAAGCTATACTGAAGCAGAGTTTCTCTATATCAGTAGAATTAAAGTAGTTTTACTCTCAAGTAGAAATGTTTTAAGTTAAAAGGCTTATTACTTTAATCTTCAGAAAAAGCATTATGGGGGGAGGAAGGAGAGGGTGGGATGTATGGAGAGAGTAACATGGAAACTTCCATTACTATATGTAAAATATATAGCCAATGGGAATTTGCTGTGTGACTCAGGGAACTCAAACAAGGGCTCTGCAACAACCTAGAGGGGTAGGATGCTGAGGGAGATGGGAGGGAGGTTCAAGAATGAGGAGACATATGTATACCTATGGCTGATTCATGTTGATGTTTGGCATAAACCGACAAAATTCTGTAAAGCAATTATCCTTCAATTAAATAATT
Source organism: Capricornis sumatraensis (assembly GCF_032405125.1). Taxonomy (NCBI): domain Eukaryota; kingdom Metazoa; phylum Chordata; class Mammalia; order Artiodactyla; family Bovidae; genus Capricornis; species Capricornis sumatraensis. The sequence goes on from NC_091082.1 coordinate 77,703,677, forward strand.
TTTTTTAAAAAAACCATTATGGAAAATCAGTCAAATCAAAGTTAAAATGATATAGTCTAGGAAAAAAAAAAAAGATAATAAAGATAGCCTAGAAATATATCTACTTGTCACAGAGGAGGCAGTAAAACAAAAAGAAATGAGACATATAGAAAACAAATAGTGAGACAGCAGATATAAATCCGATGATATTATTAAACACATTAAATGAATATGGATTAAACATGCCAATCAAAAAGTAGAGATTATAAGACCAATTAAAAAAAAATCTAACTACATTCCATCTACAGGAGACAGACTTTTATTCAGACAAATATAGGTTGAAAGAAAAAGAATGGAAAAACGTATCATACAAAAAGTAATCATAAGAGAGGTAGATAACTATACTAACATCTATTGAAATAGATTCTAAGAAAAAAAATTTACTAGAGACAAAAACAATGTTAAAGTTAAATTAATCTAGGTTTATTCATGATAACTATTTTATACCAAGATTTTACTTTAATCGTGAACTTTTCACCCACAGCCAATAAAGCAGGTATGCTTTCATTAATCAGAGAATAACTTAACAACACCTCATATAGTTCAAAAATCAAATCAATTTAATTATAAGTTCCTATGACTAGTCCATAATGACTGATTATCAAAAATTACAGAGACTACTAAAATGTGGGAAATGTCCTATAAACATAAATATGATAGCCATGTTATAGAAAGTGTCCTGAAACCTTCAAATAAAATAATGTATCAAGCATCCCCATTTCAAGTCCCTGTGTTAAAATGATTAAATAGTATGACCTGGCCATAAAGAAAGTCTCAACAATTTTCAAAAAGTTAAAATCATTCAGACAAAGTCCCCTGGACACCATGGAATTAAGCTAGAAATAGAAGCAAAAAGATAATCAGAAAAAATCTCAATTGCTAGGATATTAAATAGTACACTTGATCTTTCCAACCCAGAGATTGAACCCAGGTCTCCTGCATTGCAGGCAGATTCTTCACCATCTGAGCCACCAGGGAAGCCCTGGAAATCTATTACTTGGAAGTAATTCACAAGTGCAGCAGGTAGACTAATGGACCCCTAAGATGTCTGTGCCCTAACAAAGAAACCTGTGAATATTCTACTTTACTTGGCTAAACAACTTTACAAAATGTGATTAAGGTTGCAAATTTTGAGACTGGGCAATTTTCCTGGATTATCAAGGTGGGCCCAATCAAATCACCTGGGTTCTTAAAATCAGGTAACATTTCCTTGCTAAGAATCAAAGTGAGATATAACTATGGAAAAATGACCAGGCAGATACAAAATTGCTGGTTTTCCAGGTAGAAGACATGCAGGTGGCCTCTAGAAGCTGGGAATACAGTCCTGCCCAACTTTGATTTCAGCCTGTAAGATTCATGGCAGATTTCTAACCTACAGAACCATAAAATAATAAATTTGTGTTATAAATCTGTAGTAATTTTACATAACAGAATCTAACTCTTTCTTGACAAAACCACCCAGAAAACTAGAAACAAATGGGAACTTCTTCAACATTATAAAAGACACCTATGAAAAACCAATAACTAACATAGTCAATGGTTAATGACAAAGCTCTCCCCCTATGATCTGGAACAGGACAAGGATGCCTACTTCCCCAATGCTCCTGAACACTATACTAGAAGTTCTAGCCAGAGTATTAGATAAGAAATAAAAGGCAACCAAACTGCAAAAGAATACATTAAACTACATCTATTCACAGATAAAATAACCCTATATGTAGAAATCCCAAGGAATTTACAAACACCTACCTAGAGCTAACAGATGAATTCAGCAAGTTGTCAGATACAAGATAAACACACAAAAATCAGTTGTGTTTTAACACACTACAAGTCAACAATCTGCCAAGAAAATTAATGAAACAATTCCATTTGTGATAGCATTGAAAAATATAAATATCTAGGAACCTATTTAACCAAGGAGGCAAAAAGACTCATATGCCGAAAATCACAAAACATTGCTGAAAGAAAGATCTAAATAAATAAGACATCTATGCTCACAGATTGAAAGACTTAATATTGTTAAGATGGCAATATTGCCCAAATTTATTTAGATTTAATTCAACGCCCAGTAAAACTTCAATAGCTTTTTTGGTGGAAATATAAAACATGATTTCTTCAATAATAAAAACAAACTTTGAAAATAAAATGTCAATTATACCTCAGTTTTTTACAGTGATTTTCAAATTCATATAGTTATAAGGAGACCCCACAGTAGAAACAACATTGACAATGGAAAAAATTCTCAAAGAAGATCACAAATCAAAAAAGCTAGGAGCCAATGTATTAGATGGCTAGACAATCACGCCACTATTGCTTGTAAAAATAGAAGTTTGGGGATCTCCTTGGTGGTCCAGTGGCTAAGAACCCACCTTACAATGCAGGGGACGCAGGTTGAATCCCTGGTCAAGGACCTAAGATTCCCACATGCCGCGGAGAACTAAACCTGCGTGCCACGACCGCTGAAGCCCCCACATCCTGGAGCCTGCACTTTGCAACTAAAGAAGCTGTGCACCGCAAGGAGAATTTCCGCATGCCTCAACTAAGACTTGACGGAGCCAAATAAATAAACAAATATGTTTCTTAAAATACAGGTTTTTGTCTTGTTAGCCTTATAAATATGCTTTGTACTGAACTGGGCAATCCTTTAGAGAAAAAGTGGGCCGAATAATATTTTCGTAAGATCATCAGAGTTAATACCATAAACAGCCAAACAAAGTTTAAAGCTACATATTTTCACTTCTGGAATTCAGCAATAAGAAATCATGTGACTTGCTTCTCTTCATCAAATGTAAACTTACTACTACCTTTCTCATATATCCATCCATTCTAAAGCAAAGTTATCCTTTGAGTGTCCTCATATTTGAGTAACTCATTCAAAGGAATAAATTGATGGTCAAAACTTTTATAAAGCATGTGAATATATATTATTATGACTGCACAGAGACTAGCCACATTCATAGAGCCTACACATGTCCTAGAACCAGCCCTGTAATTCTGAGCTAGTCCAAGTGACTGAAAGGAAACCTAGACATACATGTAGATTTATGATTTCTCCAGAAATTCTATTCCTCACTGTAGGAAGGGGAAGAAAAACAATCAAGACCCAGTAAGAGACCCAGAATGATACAGTACCTCTACACTAGTTCAGCTTTTGAAATATGTCTGGACATCCCTGAGAGCCTAGCACACATAAACCCAGGGGATGGGTAAACCATGAAAAATGGTTTGCTATTGCTTATTATACCATTTACCAAGAGGAAAACTGCAGAAGACTGTTTGCATCTTTCAGCTGAGTGATAGCATCACAAGCAGTCTCACATGTCAAAAATATCAGCAAGTTTGACAAAAAAGAGACACCAACAACATCAAGAAACTCTTCATCAGTTCATTCACTCAGTCATGTCCGACTCTTTGTCAACCCATGGACTACAGCACACCAGGCCTCCCTGACCATTACCAACTCCCAGAGTTTACTCAAACTCATGTCCATTGAGTCGGTGATGCCATCCAACCATCTCATCCTTTGTTGTCCCCTTCTCCTCCTGCCTTCAATCTTTCCCAGCATTAGGGTCTTTTCAAATGAGTCAGTTCTTCGCATCAGGTGGCCAAAGTATTGGAGTTTAAGCTTCAGCATCAGTCCTTCCAATGAATACTCAGGACTGATTTCCTTTAGGATGGAGTGGTTGAATCTCCTTGCAGTCCAAGGGACTCTCAAGAGTCTTTTCCAACACCACAGTTCAAAAGCATCAATTCTTTGGTGCTCAGCTTTCTTTATAGTCCAACTCTCACATCCATACATGACTACTGGAAAAACCATAGATTTGCCTAGATTGACCTTTGTTGGCAAAGTAATGTCTCTGCTTTTTAATATGCTGTCATAATTTTTCTTCAAAGGACTCTTTTCATAGTGATATTCATAATGCATGCAGGAGACTTGAAAAGAGAGGGGAGAGAAGAAGAGGGGAAGAGAAAGGAAAAAAGGAATGAGAGAAAGTAGAGGAGGTCTCATTTTGAAAGGCCATCATTCAATTTTATATTTTTATAAGAAACCACTATATAGTCACTATCACAATACCTGGTACATACAAGTAGTAAAAGCTTGTTGAACGGTCAACTGAATGAACAGATGGCTGAATGAGCAAAGAAATAAATGGGTAGAATGAAAAAGAAAAAAAAACTCGAAGTTTAAAAACATTTGATTGTAAAGAAGATATATGTCTCCATTTTTATAGGAGAGATATATGTGAGAAGTAGCATGGCCAGGTGGAAAGAAGGCAAGATTTGAACTCAGAAGGACCTAGATTTAAATCCTGGATGAAACTTTTACTGGTCTGCGCTGCTAATATTTTATATAAGCCTTACTGTTGACTGGTTCAGGAGTGAGAAATGAGTACAACAGGGCTGTACATTGTCACCCTGTTTCTTTAACTTATATGCAGAGCACATCATGTGAAATGTTAGCTGGATGAGTTAAAAGCTGGAATCAAGACTGCCAGGAGCAACATCAACAACCTCAGAAATACAGATGATACCATTCTAATGGCTGAAAGAGAAGAGGAACTAAAGAGGCTCTTGATGCGGGTGAAGGAGGAGAGTGAAAAAGCCGACTTAAAACTCAATATTGAAAAAAGTAATAAGATCATGGTATCCAGTCCCATCACTTCATGGCAAATAGAAGGGGGAAAGGTGGAAGCAGTAACAGAATTCCACTTGGGCTCTAAAATCACTGCAGATGGTGACTGCAGCCATGAAGTTAGAAGACGACTGCTTCTTGGCAGGAAAGCTTTGACAAACCTAGACAGTGTGTTAAAAAGCAAAGACATCACTTTGCTGATAAAGGTCCATATAGTCAAAGCTATGGCTTTTCCAGTAGTCATGTATGGATGTGAGAGCTAGACAGTAAAGAAGGCAGAGTGCCGAACAATTGATGCTTTCAAACCACGGTGCTAGAGAAGACTCTTGAGAGTCCCTTGGAAAGCAGGCAGATCAAACCAGTCAATCTTGAAGGAAATCAACCCAGAATACTTTTCGGAAGGACTGATGCTGAAGCTGAAGCTCCTATTCTTTGGCCACTCTATGCAAAAAGCTGACTCACTGGAAAAGACTCTGATGCTGGGAAAGACTGAAGGCAGAAGGAGAAGAGGGCAACAGGGGATGAGATGGTTGGATGGCATCACCGATGCAATGGCCATGAAATTGGGCAAGCTCTGGGAGATGACAAGGGGCAGGGAAGCCTGGCATCCTGCAGTCCATGGGGCCACGAAGAGTCAGACATGACTTGGCGACTAAACTAGTTTTCTCCATCTGTAAAATGGGGATCCCAGTAACCACCTTACAAACACAATAAACCAGCAATGTTGGCACCTAGAACAAACTGAACAAAACCAGCTCTCAAATCAATTCTGTAATTCATAATGTAGCCCACAGATGGGTGTTACTAACAATGCTCGCCATCTGGTAGCTTCCTCTTTTAAATAATTATTCTTGCTAACTAGGTGCCAAGCTTTTAGAATCATTATAGTGAATGTTTGCACCCTCTAAATTTTGGTGTCCTTAGAAAAAGCCCAGTATGACTAGCCATAGCTCATAGTAGACAGGTTTGCTCTGAGGATTAAAAATAACATTAAGAAAAACCCGTTGTACAGTGACAGACATGTAATCAATAATAAATTATTGTTATTTAAATATTTCATGAATACCTTCATGTCATCCATTTGCCACTCCACATTATCACAATTATTCCAATAAGCCCACACTAAGAATACAGATTAATCATATCACTCACTTGCAGAAAAACATACATTAGGCAGAAATGAAAGGTTACAGAGACAGAAATGAAAAATTATGAAACATTCTCTTCAAAGAGTCAGTTTGATTCCTTCAATCTTGACTTTTTGGATTTTCTCTCTTAAATCCAGAAAAACCTGAGGACTTAGAAGAGTAGAGGGACCCTAATTTCAAGAGCCATTTCCAGACTAAGGAAATAACTGTTGGATTCAAAAGGAGAGTTCAAAGTTACCACTCAGTGTGTGCTTTTTCTCTGCTGGATGGGCAAAGAGAACTGCTGCTATTGTGCTCTGCACTTAGTCTCAGCTGTGCAAACACCAGCTAAGTAAGAAAAACATCAAGCCATCTTTATAAGATCTACAAACAACCTAGAGAAATTCCTTTAGAAAGCATAGTTAGTTAAGCTGACTAGTTAGTATGCAAAATAACAAAATTTGTCAACTCATAAGAACCCCTGTATAAAGTACTCTTACTTAGCTCTGAAAGATTATTTCTTTGGATTACCAGATATCCAGAAAAAGTTATTTTATTTTAAAGCATGCCAATCCAACCCAAGGTCACAGGTAACAATTTTCCAGCAAGAGTTAAACTAAAATGACTCATATTATAATGATGCCTCAGCAACAGTTTTTCTCCAAGAAAACATCTCTTCTGCTCCTAAATGTTAAGTTAGTTCACAAGCTAGAGTCCCTAGTTTCCCCACAAATAAAAGAACAAAATCTTTATATTCAACTTCAAACAACAGTAATAAGTTGAAAACTTTTTCTCTAAGATCAGGAACAAAACAAGGATGCCCACTTTTGCCACTTTATTCAACACAGTACTGGAAGTCCTAGCCAGAGTTAATCAGGCAAGAAAAAAAAGAGCAGTGGGGAGAGCATCCAAATCAAAAGGAAGAAGTAAAACTGTCTCTTTTTACAGATGACATGATGTTAGATATAGAAAATCCTAAATTCCTCCCCCAAAACTGTTAAACTAATAAACACATTCAGTAAAAGTGCAAGATACAAAATCAATACACAAAAATCAGTGTGTTTCTACACACTAGCAACAAAATATCAGAAGATAAATTAGGAGAGCAACCCCACTTAAAACTGCATTAAAAAAAAAAATACCTAGGAATAAATTTAACTGGGGAGGTGAAAGTAAGTATACTAAAACCGACAAATAACTGGTGAAAGAAACTGAAGAGAATGATGAAAGATATTCCATGCTCATGAACTGGGAGAATAAATAATGTTAAAATGTCCATACTCCTCAAAGTGACCCATGATTTAAAGCAATCTCTATCAAAATTCCAAAAAGCAGAAAAAAAAACTCTAAAATTTATACAGAACCTCGGAAGACCAAATAGGCAAAGTAATCTTAAGAAAGAAGAAAAAAGCTGGAGGTCTCACATTTCTTAATTGCAAACTATATTATAAAGCTAGAGTAATCAAAATAGTATGGTATTCACATTAAAAAGACACAAACGTCAATGGAACCAAATAGAGAGTCCAAAAAAAAAACCCATACATGCATGGTTAACTAATTTTCAACAAAGGAGCTAAGAATATTCAATAGGAAAAGAATATGCACAATAAATGGTGCTGGGAAAGCTGGGCAGTCACTTGCAACAGAGTAAAACTGGACCCCTATCTCACACCATACACAAAAATAAACTCAAAATGGATTACAAACTTGCAGGTAAGACTTGAGACCATGAAATTCCTAGAAGAAAACATAGACGGTAAGTTCCATGACATGAGTCTTGGGAATAATCTTTTGGACTTGAAACCACAAAAAAAGGCAACAAAAGCAAAAATAAACAAGTGGAACTACCTCAAACTAAAAAGCTTCTTCTGCAGAGTAAAGGTAACCATCAACAAAATCAAAAGGGAAACCAGAGGGGGAAGGACAGCTGGGTTTGGGATTGACGTGTGTACACTGCTTTATTTTAAATGGATAATTAAGAAGGACCTACTGTGTAGCACATGGAACTCTGCTCAATGTTATTTATGTGGCAGCCTGGATGGGAGATGAGTCTGGGGGAGAATGGATACATAAATATGACTGGCTGAGTCCTTTTGCTGATCACCTGAAACTGTCACAACACTGTTAATCAGCTATACCCAATACAAAATAAAAAGCTTAAAGGATTTTTTTAAAAAATCAAAAGGCAAGCCCAGGATCAGACGGCTTCACAGGAGAACTCTATTAAACATTTAGAGAAGAGCTAATGCCTATCCTTCTAAAACTCTTCCAAAAACTTGCAGAGAGAGGAACATTTCCAAACTCATTCTACAAGGCCACCACCACCCTGATACCAAAACCAGACAAAGACAACACAGAAACAGAAAACTACAGGCCAATATCACTGATGAACATAGATGCAAAAATCATCCACAAAATTTTAGCAAACAGCATTCAGCAACACATCAAAAAGCTCATACACCATGATCAAGTTGGGTTTTTTCCAGGGATGCAAAGATTCTTCAATACACACAAATCAATCAATCAATGTGATACACCATATCAACAAATTGAAAGATAAAAACCATATGATAATCTCAATAGATGCAGAGAAAGCCTTTGACAAAATTCAGCACCCATTTATGATTAAAACTCTACAAAAAATGGGCACAGAGGAAACCTATCTCAACATCAGTTCAGTTGAATTGCTCAGTCGTGTCCGACTCTTTGCGACCCCATGAATCGCAGCACGCCAGGCCTCCCTGTCCATCTCCATCTCTCAGAGTTCACTCAGACTCACGTCCATCAAGTCAGTGATGCCATCCAGCCATCTCATCCTCAGTCGTCCCTTTCTCCTCCTGCCCCCAATCCCTCCCACCATCAGAGTCTTTTCCAATGAGTCAACTCTTCGCATGAGGTGGCCAAAGTACTGGAGCTTCAGCTTTAGCATCATTCCTTCCAAAGAAATTCCAGGGCCAATCTCCTTCAGAATGGACTGGTTGGATCTCCTTGCAGTCCAAGGGACTCTCAAGAGTCTTCTCCAACACCACAGTTCAAAAGCATCAGTTCTTCGGCGCTCAGCCTTCTTCACAGTCCAACTCTCACATCCATACATGACTACTGGAAAAACCACAGCCTTGACTAGATGGACCTTAGTCGGCAAAGTAATGTCTCTGCTTGTGAATATACTATCTAGGTTAGTCATAACTTTTCTTCCAAGGAGTAAGCGTCTTTTAATTTCATGGCTGCAGTCACCATCTGCAGTGATTTTGGAGCCCAAAAAAATTAAGTCTGACACTGTTTCTACTGTTTCCCCATCTATTTCCCATGAAGTGATGGGACTAGATGCCATGATCTCAACATAGTAAAGGCCATATATGATAAGCCTACAACAAACATTATTCTCAATGGTGAAAAACTGAAAGCACTCCCCCGAAAATCAGGAATAAGACAAGGGTCACCACTTTTACCACTATTATTCAACACAGTTTTGGCAGTCCTAGTTACAGCAATCAGAGAAGAAAAAGAAATAAAAGGAATCCAGATTGGAAAAGAAGTAAAGCTCTCACTGTTTGCAGATGACATGATACGTACATAGAAAATCCTAAAGATATTAATAGAAAACTACTAGAGCCAATCAGTGAATATAGCAAAGTCGTAGGATACAAAATCAATACACAGAAATCACTTGCATTTCTACACACTAAAAGTGAAAAATCAGAAAGAGAAATTAAGGAATAAATCCCATTCACCATTGCAACAAAAAGAATAAAATATCTAGGAAAAGAACTGTACACAGAAAATTATAAGACACTGATGAAAGAAATCAAAGATGACATAAACAGATGGAGAGATAGTCCATGTTCCTGGGTAGGAAGAATCAATATTGTGAAAATGACTATACTACCAAATGGAGTCTACAGATTCAACACAATCCCTATCAAATTACCAATGGCATTTTTCACAGAACTAGAACAAAACATTTCACCATTCATATGGAAACACAAAAGACCCCAAAGAGCCAAAGCAGTCTTGAGAAAGAAGAATGGAGCTGGAGGAATCAACCTTCCTGACTTCAGACTATACCACAAAGCTACAGTCATCACGACAGTATGGTACTGGCACAAAAACAGAAATACAGACCAATGGAACAAGATAGAAAAGCCTAGAAATAAACCCATGCACCTATGGGTACCTTGTTTTTGACAAAGGAGGCAAGAACATACAATGGGTAAAGGCAGCCTCTTCAATAAGTGGTGATGGGAAAACTGGACAGCTACATGTAAAAGAATGAAATTAGAACACTTCCTAACACCATACACAAAGATAAACTCAAAATGGATTAAAGACCTAAATGTAAGACCAGAAACTATAAAACTTAGGGGAAAACATAGGTAGAACACTTGATGACATAAATCAAAGCAAGATCTTCTACTACCCACCTCCTAAAGTGAGGAAAATAAAAGCAAAAGTAAACAAGTGGGACCTGATTAAACTTAAAAGCTTTTGCACAGCAAAGGAAACTATAAGCAAGGTAAAAAGACAATCCTCAGACTGGGAGAAAATAGCAGCAAATGAAACAATGGACAAAGGATTAATTTCCAAAATATACAAGCAGCTCATAGAACTCAATACCACAAAAACAAACAACCCAATCCAAAAGTGAGGAAAAGACCTAAACAGACATTCCTCCAAAGAAGACATACAGACGTCTAACAAACACACAAAAAGATGCTCAACATCGCTCATTATTAGAGAAACGCAAATCAAAACTACAATAAGATATCACCTCACACCAGTCAGAATGGCCATCATCACCTCACACCTGTCAGAATGGCTATCCTATCATCAGAAAGACAATAAATAACAAATGTTGACAGGGATGTGAAAAAAAGGGAACGCTCATACACTTATGTACAGCCCCTACGGAAAGTGGTATGGAGGAAAAATTTTAAATAGAACTACCATATAATTGAGCAATTCCATTTTCAGGTATATATCCAAAGGAAACAAATCATTATCTCAAAGATATATTTACATGTCCATGTTCACTGCAGAACTATTCACAACAGCCAAGATGACACAATTCAACCCAAGCGTCCATCAAGAGATGAATTGATAGTGTGGTGGAATATTATACAACCATAAAAATGTATTTTATGATATATAGTGAATAATATACAGTGGAATATTATTCAACCATAAAAAATAAATTCTTCAGGGCACTATGCTAAGTAAATTAAGTCAGAGAAAGACAAATACCATATGATCTCACTTATATGTGGAATCTAAATGGAACCAAACGCAAAAGAAACAGAGAACAGACTGGTGGTTTCCAGAGGCAAGGGGTGAAGGTGGTCAAAAAACACAAACGTTCATTTATACGATTAATAAATTCAGGGGATAAAACATGGGCTTCCCAGGTGGGTCAGTGGTTAAAAAAAAAAAACCCACCTGCCAGTGTCAGAGACTCCAGTTCAATCCCTGGGTCAAGAAGATTCCCTGGAGAAGGGAATGGCAACCCACTCCAGTATTCTTGCCTGGGAAGTCCCATGGACATAGGAGCCTGGAGGGCTACAGTCCATGGGGTCACAAAAAGTCAGACACGACTTAGCGACTGAACAATAACAACATACAATATGGTGACTACAGTTAACGTTACTATATTCTATATTTGAAAGCTGCTAAGAGAATAATCTTTAAAGTTCTTATTACTAGAAAAAAATATATAACTATGTGAAGTGATGTATGGTAACTAAACTTACTGCAGTAATCATTTCACAATATACACATATATCAAAGCATTATGATGCCATATGTCAATTATACCTCCATAAAACTGGGGAAAACATTTTTCAAAAATAATGTCCATGTGTGGTGAGTGGTATGTTTCTAAACAGAATCCACAGACTAGAAACACTGCCCTAACGTTACATTTAAACATGGTTAAATGTATAACCATGTGCCTGAAACAGACATTATTATACATTTTGGTTAAAAGTTAGAATTGTGACTATGGTCACCATGGTTTGTATGAATTAAATTGATCACATTATGGATAAACAATAGAAGGCTAAAAGCAATTACTTGACTATAACTTTTTAGACTTGAAGCCATATTAACCACAAAAACTAATACAGGCAGAAATAGAGATTGCAGTTTCAGAAATATGTTAAGCTAAATAGGAAAAGTATATTTAAATTGTAACATTCCTTAAGACAGAGGTCTAGTAGGTTTACAACTAGCCAATCTGATCACATGGACCACAGCCTTGTCTAACTCAATGAAACTAAGCCATGCCCTGTGGGGTCACCCAAGACGGACGGGTCATGGTGGAGAGGCCTGACAGAATGCGGTCCACTGGAGAAGGGAATGGCAAACCACTTCAGTATTCCTGCCTTGAGAACCCCACGAACATTATGAAAAGGTAGGACACTGAAAGATGAACTCCCCAGGTCGGTAGGTGCCCAATACGCTACTGGAGATCAGTGGATGACAGAGGATGAGATGGTTGGATGACATCACAGACTCGATGGACATGGGTTTGGGTGGACTCCGGGAGTTGGTGATGGTCAGGGAGGCCTGGCGTGCTGCGGTTCATGGGGTCGCAAAGAGTCGGACACAACTGAGCAACTGAACTGAACTGAACTAGGAGGTTTGGTATCAAGTTGCAGTGGAGAAATAACTCACCACCATAATCACAAATAACAACATTATTATTATGAAATAATGAAACAATATTATTTTTTGATATTTGCTGATATGTATCCATAATTCTCATTTTGAAGAAAAGATTTTTATTTTTCTGGTGCCATCAAGTGGTAACATTATGAAGTGTTCTAAGGTTTAAATACTAATAACTTTTAGACAGAAAAGTAACACACTGATATGTTTTATATATGTCAATTTTGTGTTTTAGCAAAAAATTACATAGAAAGAAAAGGGGGTAACATTAAATCTAATTGTTTGCAACTCATCCCCATTTTAAAACTCCAAATGAGAATTAAGACAAAGAAGAAAAATGAGTAAGTCATTAAGATTGGAATGTTCCACTAGCAGACAAAAAACCCAAAAGACAATGAAACTACTTGAAAAACAAAATTTATATCAAAATTATATATCAATCAAATCATAAGAGATGCTCCCACCTGAAGTTCCATTAATGTGGCAGTAAAAGAAATTATTTTTAAGGCAAAACCCTTCAAGAATAAAAAGAAAGAAAACAACAGCAATCAAATTTTAGAAGCTAAAAAGTAGATGAATGAGTGGTTACTGTGTGATCAACTCAGGGAAGCTGCCTTACTTACAGAGCAATGTCAATCTCTCCAAAAGTTCAGGAACTGGTGGTTTTGGATACCTGTGGAAGTGAGTGTGAAAGCTAAAACCAAGAAAATTCACCAAAATCCTAGTTAAGAAGTTGTTAGGAGTCCTACACACTCCTTCTTCCACTCCTTATGGCCAATATCCATTTTTACATCACTCACACTAGAAGATGGAAAGTTTATACTCGAGGAAGAGTAAACAGAAGGCTCCTGACTGCAGTACACCAAGCAGAGTGAGGGTCGAAGTACTGCAGTTAAAAAACAAAAATTGTTAGGAATCCAGGAGACTGTGATAAGTTAAACAGTACTGACAAGTCGAAGACCACAGAACAACAACAACGGTGCTTTTCCTGAAAGAAAACCACTGGAAGAACGTCCTGTTAACCTCTGACTATTGTGTCCAGGACGTCAGATTATGAATTGCAGTATGCTTCAATCTGCTTCCCTAAGAGAAAGGCAAATGATGAAAAACTGATGCTTAAACATAAATAACAGGCTAAGTTCTACTTATAGACATTTAGCAGCATTCAGCTCTCCATGTCCCATTAATTGGCTGAGAATTTATCACAACTAACGAAAACAGAATAGTAAGCAAATCCAAGAACCCTTTACGTTCTCAGTTTAAAAGCCCATTTCATCTTGCCTCTTCAGGCCATCAAGAGTAAATGTACTAAAGAAACTCTGGGAATACTCCTGACAGAATCAGGTGAACATGGCAGGAAAAAAAAAAAATTATTATTCAAACAAGGGACTTAGAAGCTTGATTTTTAAAAATTCTCTTTGTGTTGATTAATTGATCAAAGCAGAGACTTAAGTATATTGTCTTCCACCACGTAATTAAAAACCAAATTACCATATTTAGGTAATTTAATCTCCAGTAATTTCTTCTTTTCAGTCTTGTTTTTACACAAGATTATACATAAGAAATTGCTATATATGTATATGTGTGTGTGTGTGCGTGTATTTTCCCCCAAGTATCAACATAAGAACATGCCAAAATATAATAACACAGATAAAATTGTACCTTGAACACCTTCCAGGAGCAAATCAACCCCCTTCCTATAAAAATCAGAGGCAGCTTCATAGTCATCTTCTTCTTCCTTTTTTAAAGCCAGCTTTATTAATTCTCCTGCTTTCTCCAAATAATCTCTCTTGCCAAGCTTGGATTTTAAACTGCCAGGAAAAAGGCTACGACTTTCCCGTTCTTCTTCTGTTTTGTTCTGTTCACTGTCAGAAAAAACAGCCCCTAGTGCTGAGGAATCCGAAGAAAGATTGGGACCAAAAGTCCTGATGGGAGAATTTTGATTGGAAGCCATTCCATCATCCAGCTCAGCAAGAGAATCCACATCAACAGTGAGGGATACCAGATCACTGTCACTGGAGAAACCTAGAAATACGATCACAACAGTGAGCAGATATTAAATCGAGAATCAGCCAAAAGAGTGCGAATCATACTGACTAAACATTTTTTCACACTACCCCTGCCAACCAGGAAGACTGCAACTCACGGGTGGAAGTCAGTGTCTAGCAGTTTGTCTCAGCTTAGCTCATTCATTCTTGCACTGTCTCCCCACAGTTCTAGAAGACAGTCTCCTGCCTTAACCATCAAACTAAAACTGAAGACAAGTCTTTATCTAGCCCTGTTGTTACAAAAAGCCTTTACAACAGGATCTTGTATTTACAGAAGGTTGATGCTTACATACACAGCTTCTGTGAACAACAGAATTATGATAAAAGGAAAAGAATAAGGGCTTTAGAATAGAAAAGAGAAGTGCTTGAATCCCAGCTCTTAAAACTTACCGTGCGACCAACCACACGTTACTTAATAATAAGAGTTATTATGTGGGGCTTTAAATGAGAAAAAGAGCTAATGCGTATAACAGGCTAAGATTAAATTATAACTTTTATAGCAATTACATAATAATAATTTTACTATATATAATATAACGTATCCTCAGAGATGTGCTTTTAAGTAACCATCCATATCTGGAAAATGTATGCCATGCAGCACTCTTTTAACTGAATTTTTTGAAATTCCTGTTTCAGCTGCTTCCACAAGCTTTTGGCAAAAGCTTTGGTCAGTATTTGCACCTTAGTTTTCTGACAGAAAATGAATAGTATTTGCATCTTAGTTTGCTGACAGAAAATGAACAGCGGATGCTACTGAACATTTACTCAATGAAAATTACTTCTTCCATTTCATATAACTGACTTCATGATACATGAGCTTGAACTACAATAACCGTTACTAAACCTGCTCTACTTTTACATTCTTAGAAATGATTAAGGACCTCAAAGAGCTTTTGTTTATATGGATTACATCTGTAAATATTTACTAATCTTGGTATTTTAAAAAGACTGAATTTTTAAACACTTAAAAGTCCATTATATGTTAAATAATTTTTATAAAAATGATTAAGAAGTACCATTGTTACATATTTGCAAATCTTGTTAACAGAAGATGGCCATATTCTCAGGTCTAATTCTGTACTCAATCTGTTAGATGTCATTCTGGTTAAAAGAGTTGAAGAAAATGTCACATTGCTAAGTAACTGAAAATGGGGTATTTTAACAGCCTTTTCAAATAACTATAGCTATCATTTTTTTGATACTATAACAAAACTTAACAAGTAGTAGCTTCTTAAAGGTTAGTTTACATGTGGAATATAAATTTCTATCAACGTCATTTCTGTTTCTGTTACATTCAAATCCATGGGTCTGTCTCACACACTGAGTCTATAACATCACACTCTGGTCATTTTGAAAATATTAGTTTCCTGAGTTACACGGAGCCTCCAAATGGTGATAAATTTCATCGTTACAATATCTCCAAGAAAATCACATTTGCTACTTATCACCACCGACCTCGTCCAAAAATTGTTTACGTATTCTGAAACTGTTAGGCTCAAAGTGGCTGATACAGGTTCTCCAAAATTCTATTTTGGTGTT
The DNA here is from genome assembly GCF_032405125.1 of Capricornis sumatraensis. Lineage (NCBI taxonomy): Eukaryota > Metazoa > Chordata > Mammalia > Artiodactyla > Bovidae > Capricornis > Capricornis sumatraensis. The sequence continues at coordinate 77,719,726 of NC_091082.1, forward strand.
GAGAACTAGAATATCATCACTATTTGGCAATAAATACTGTTAACTGTTTTCCCTGAAGTACAAGCTTCCTTTTTGCATTAAAAAAAAAAAAATTGCTAAATATTCAAGTCTGAAAATGAGTTGTCTGTCAATCATTCTCTCAAGCAAAAATGGGGTCCCGGGAAAAGAGTAGCTAGTTTATGGTTCAAATAACTGCAAAGGCGCTCTTTTTTTTTTTTTTTTTTTTCCAAGACAACCAGGGCAGTTCAGTATGTAAAGTGTTTTTTCATTTTCATTTCATCCCACATAATAGCATATAAAAGACATATATCCAAGGGTTGAGATTCAGTAAAATTAACTGTTTTTACTGCTTTATCAAGGATCTCCTAGGTGAAATAAGCATTGGTATTACTGGAAGTATGTGCAACAAATACTGTTACAGTCTCATATCACTGTCTTGATTCATGCTCAAGTACAGCAGTTTTACTGACCACTGCTTTTGGATCATCAGTACAAACGTCAGCACAATAGAAACAGAAAATAACTTCCTAGATTATCATAAAAAAAAGTTTCTTACTTGGAGAGTCCCTGAAAAGATCTCAGGAATGAAAACCCAGAGATCTGAAAACTATACTTTAAAAGCCACTGACTTGTATCATTAAATAAGATTCACAACAGGGTTAGGCAAAACAGGTTTGGGAACAACTATGTGGTCTGCATCACCACTGAATACATACTGACTGCCACGCTTCTCAGGAAGGAAAATACTGGGTTGGCCAAAAAGTTCGTTCCGGTTTTTCCCATAACTCGAACAAACTTTCTGGCCAACGTAATACATAAAGAAGAAAATGATCTCCCCAGCATCATACACTAAGTCAAAATCAAAGGTGGATCTGAGTCTACAGTTGCAGATCAAGGGTCCGCAAACTTCTTTTCTGAGGGCCACAGGGTGAATTATTTTAGTCTTTTCAGGCCATACTATCTCAGTCACAACCAATCAACACTGCTGCTGTAGCTCGAAAGCAGCCACAAACAACGCCCACACGTCCAAGTATGCCTGTGTTCCAACAGAGCTTCCTGCGTGGAGGCTGAACTCTGAATGCCGCATAATGTTCACGTGCCACAAAATAAGATTCTTTGGAATTTTGTCAACCATTTAAAAATGTAAAAACCATTCTTAGCTTATAGGGCAGGACATATAAAAACAGGTGGAAGGCCAGACTTGGCCCATGGGCCACAGTTTGTCAACCCCTACTATAGACTCAAATTGCTTCAGTTCAGTTCAGTCGCTCAGTCATGTCCGACTCTTTGCAACCCCATGGACTGCAGCACCCCAGGCCTCCCTGTCCATCACCAACTCCCGGAGTTTACTCAAACTCATGTCCATTGAGTCGGTGACGCCATCCAACCATCTCATCAAACTGCTTACTTCATACCGAATAAAGTAAGTTGGGATAAAAACATTTATTGGCAGCTAAGCTCTAATTTCAAATCAACTTTAGACACTGTTTTGGCACTCTTGTCAATATACCCTGTTTCCAGGGTTTGGCACTTTTTTTTCCCACAAATCCTTGGAATGCCCATGAAATACTAATTTTGTTCCATGAAAGCAAGAGACTTCATTAAAGCCACGATATCAGATGAAATTCATTGGATCTATTGGAAATATCTTCAATTCACCACAGTTCAATTCTACAGACAACACTTAAAATCAAAATCTCTTTAAAGCCGTCTACAAATTTATGCACTGCTCTGAGAAATATATAAACTTTCCAAGATTTTTTAAAATAATTTTAAATATTTTCTATATTCAGTACAAATTTACTTCCTTAAATGGTTATCATTGTATAACCTGGTCCTCCGAAACTAATAAACAGACAAAGAAAAAAATGCTGTGGTTTATACAGCTAATCACAAATGAAAGGAAGCGTTGTTACAGATCTTTGTCTGCTCTCTGATGTCTTGTCACCATAACCCCTACATCATCTATCACATCATACTGCTTCATGCTTTGCTTGATTTTCCTTTCTAACAAGAACAATAATACCAAAGGGCAAGAGGGTAAAGTTATGTGTACTCAGGTTCTTGGCTTTTGACCATGAAAATTTAGTCACACAGTCATATTTCCTCTTACTCTTCCAACCTTATTTTTATTAGCAAAGAAATCATGATTACATGAAACTAGATCCGAAAAGTAAGATCATAAAACACCTAGGGAAAAGTCAGATAGTAAAATAAAGGTTCTATACAAATGGTTCCCTCTTCAAATTCTACCTAATTCTAAATGAGAAATGTTTCAAAATAAGCAAACCAATAAGAACCAGCAGGTTAGGAAGAGAAAATTGTTTAGCTTAAGCAAGAGAAGCAAAAGGAAACAAAATTACTTCTTCTGGTTTATGGAGGACAATTTTAAAATATATGTCAGAGGGAGAGGGAGAGGGTGGGATGATTTGGGAGAATGGCATTGTAACATGTATACTATCATGTAAGAATCGAATCACCAGTCTATGTCCGACGCAGGATACAGCATGCTTGGGGCTGGTGCACGGTGATGACCCAGAGAGATGTTATGGGGAGGGAGGTGGGAGGGGGGTTCATGTTTGGGAACGCATGTACACCCGTGGTGGATTCATGTCAATGTATGGCAAAACCAATACAGTATGGTAAAGTAAAATAAAGTAAAAATAAAAATTAAAAAATAAATAAATAAATAAATAAAATAAAATAAAATATATGTCAGAGGCAAAAATGCCTATATCTTTAGTCCAGAAATTTAGTAATATATACCAGAAACAATCAGAGATGTAGGAAAAAAAGACATACACATAAGAATATTCATCACAAAAACTAATGCAATTGAAATAACAAATTTCTAACAATAGGAGAATATGGCATATCCCATGAGGAGGCCTTACAAATAGCTGTGAAAAGAAGAGAGGCGAAAAGCAAAGGAGAAAAGGAAAGATATAAGCATCTGAATGCAGAGTTCCAAAGAAAGCAAGAAGAGATAAGAAAGCCTTCCTCAGCAATCAATGCAAAGAAATAGAGGAAAACAACAGAATGGGAAAGACTAGAGATCTCTTCAAGAAAATTAGAGATGCAAAGGAAACATTTCATGCAGAGATGGGCTCGATAAAGGACAGACATGGTATGGACCTAACAGAATCAGACGATATTAAGAAGAGATGGCAAGAATACACAGAAGAACCGTACAAAAAAGATCTTCATGACCAAGATAATCACAATGGTGTGATTACTCACCTAGAGCCAGACATCCTGGAATGTGAAAGTCAAGTGGGCCTTAGAAAGCATCACTACGAACAAAGCTAGTAGAGGTGATGGAATTCCAGTGGAACTATTTCAAATCCTTAAAAATGATGCTGTGAAAGTGCTGCACTCAATATGCCAACAAATTTGGAAAACTCAGCAGTGGCCACAGGACTGGAAAAGGTCAGTTTTCATTCCAATCCCAAAGAAAGGCAATGCCAAAGAATGCTCAAACTACCGCACAATTGCACTCATCTCACACACTAGCAAAGTAATGCTCAAAATTCTCCAAGCCAGGCTTCAGCAATAAGTGAACCATGAACTTCCAGATGTTCAAGCTGGTTTTAGAAAAGGCAGAGGAACCAGAGATCAAATTCCCAACATCCGCTGGATCATCGAAAAAGCAACAGAGTTCCAAAAAAACATCTATTTCTGCTTTATTGACTACGCCAAAGCCTTTGACTGTGAGGATCACAATAAACTGTGGAAAATTTTGAGAGAGATGGGAATACCAGACCACCTAACCTGCCTCTTGAGAAACCTACATGCAGGTCAGGAAGCAACAGTCAGAAGTGGACATGGAACAACAGACTGGTTCCAAATAGGAAAAGGAGTATGTCAAGGCTGTATATTGTCACCCTCCTTATTTAACTTATATGCAGAGTACATCATGAGAAACGCTGGACTGGAAGAAGCACAAGCTGGAATCAAGATTGCTGGGAGAAATATCAATAACCTCAGATATGCAGATGACACCACCCTTATGGCAGAAAGTGAAGAGGAACTAAAAAGCCTCTTGATGAAAGTGTAAGAGGAGAGTGAACAAGTTGGCTTAAAGCTCAACATTCAGAAAACAAAGATCGTGGCATCTGGTCATGGGAAATAGATGGGGAAACAGGGGAAACAATGTCAGACTTTATTTTGGGGGGCTCCAAAATCACTGCAGATGGTGACTGCAGCCATGAAATTAAAAGATGCTTACTCCTTGGAAGGAAAGTTATTACCAACCTAGATAGCATATTAAAAAGCAGAGACATTACTTTGTCAACAAAGGTCCGTCTAGTCAAGGCTATGGTTTTTCCAGTGGTCATGGATGGATGAGAGAGTTGGACTGTAAAGAAAGCTGAATGCTGAAGAATTGATGCTTTTGAACTGTGGTGTTGGAGAAGACTCTTGAGAGTCCCTTGGACTGCAGGGAGATCCAACCAGTACATTCTAAAGGAGATCAGTCCTGGGTGTTCATTGAAAGGACTGATGTTGAAGCTGAAACTCCAATACTTGGCCACCTCATGCGAAGAGTTGACTCACTGGAAAAGACCCTGATGCTGGGAGGGATTGGGAGCAGGAAGAGAAGGGGACGACAGAGGATCAGATGGCTGGATGGCATCACCAACTCGATGGACATGAGTTTGGGTAAACTCCGGGAGTTGGTGATGGACAGGGAGGCCTGGCGTGCTGCAATTCATGGAGTCACAAAGAGTCAGACAAGACTAAGCAACTGAACTGAACTGAAGATAAAATATTATAGAGTTATTAAAAACTTTTATCAGTTCAGTCGCTCAGTCATGTCCGACCTTTTGTGACCCCAAGGACTGCAGCATGCAGGCCTCCCTGTCCATCAGCAACTCCCTCAGCTTGCTCAAACTCATGTCCATTGAGTTGGTGATCCCATTCAACCATCTCATACTCTGTCGTCCCCTTCTCCTGCCACCTTCAATCTTTCCCAACATCAGTCTTTTTAAATGAATCAGTTCTTCACATCAGGTGGCCAAAGTATTGGAGTTTCAGCTTCAGCATCAGTCCTTCCAATGAATATTCAGGACTGATCTCCTTTAGGATGGACTAGTTGGATCTCCTTGCAGTCCAAGGGACTCTCAAGAGTCTTCAACACCACACTTCAAAAGCATCAACTGTTCCCATGCTCAGCTTTCTTTACAGTCCAACCCTCACATCCATACATGACTACTGGAAAAACCACAGCTTTGCCTAGATGGACCTTTGTTGGCAAAGTAATGTCTCTGCTTTTTAATATGCTGTCTAGGTTGGTCATAGCTATTCTTCCAAGGAATAAAGAATCTTTTAATTTCATGGCTGCAGTCACCATCTGCAGTGATTTTGGAGCCCAAAAAATAAAGTCTGTCACTGTTTCCATTGTCTCCCCATCTATTCGCCTTGTAGTGATGGAACCGGATGCCATGATCTTAGTTTTCTGAATGTTGAGTTTTAAGCCAACTTTTGCACTCTCCTCTTTCATTTTCATCACTTTAGTTCTTCTTTGCTTTCTGCCCTAAGGGTGGTGTCATCTGCATATCTGAGCTTATTGATATTTCTGCCGGCAATCTTGATTCCAGCTTGTGCTTCATCCAGCCTGGCATTTTGCATGGACATTTCACAGACTGGTTCCAAATAAGGAAAAGAGTACGTCAAGGTTGTATATTGTCAGCCTGCTTTTTTAACTTATATGCAGAGTATATCACGCGAAATGCCGGGCTGGATGAAGCACAAAAATTGTTATAGGAGAATATTTAATGCTAAAGTATTCATGCTTTATTAATCAAAAACAACAAACTCCAAAGCAGTATATATAATATAATTCTAATTTAAAAACACACACACACACCAATGGTCATAGCAGCACTATTTACAATAGCTAGGACATGGAAGAAACCTAGCTGTTCATTGACAGATGAGTCTATCAAGAAGTTGTGGCACATATATACAATGGAATATTAATCACCCATAAAAAAGAACAAGTTTGAGTCAGTTGTAGTGAGGTGTATGAACCTAGAGCATGTCATACATTGTGAAGTAAGTGAGAAGGAGAAAAACAAGTATCATATATTAATGCATATATATGGAATCTAGAAGAATAGTACTGATGAACCTATTTGCACGGCAGGAATAGAGATGCAGATGTAGAGAATGGACTTGTAGACACAGTGGGGTAAAGAGAAGAGGGGACAGACTGAGAGAATAGCATTGACATACACATACACTACAATGTGTAAACTAGAAAGCCTCGTGGGAGGCAGGCGATAGCAGAGGGAGCTCAGCTCGGGGCCTTATGATGACCTAGAGGGGTGGGAGGGAGGCTCCAGAGGGAGGGGATGTACGTATGCTTAGAGCTGACTCACACTGTTTTCCAGCAGAAACCAACACAACACTATAAAGCAATTACCCTCCAATTAAAAATACATACAAAACAAAAATTAAAAACACAAACAGGAAGAAAGGTTAGAAAAGTACACGAAACGTTCACAGCACTTCTCTCTGTGTGCTGGAAGTACAGGTGACCCATCATATTTGCTGTATGTGTGACAAGCCCTTAAGGCTATGAATGTGAAGGGTATCGAAGAAGATGCAGCAAGGGCTGACACTGGGGGTTTGTGTGTAAATCAAGCTATGTTATACAGACGTGATTTATAAACCGTAGACCTATGTGAGTCATCCAGCAGCCAGTGCCAAGAAATTTCTAACTTGAGAGAAGACAGAGATGAGTATAAAACCAGATCTGCATAAAGCAGACTAACCCTGACACTCCTTCCTTCCTTATTTTCTTCCTTTCATCTCCTCCTAGGATGCACCCTAATGTTTCTGAAAAACCTAGGCACTAGCAAAGTTCCTCAACTATACACGGCAACTAACCTAGTTATTATCTGATGTGTTTCTCTTCCACACTGAAGCAATTGCTAACTCTCCTTCTTTTCATTGAAGAACTCCCCAACCAGCTCAAGAAGAACATTCCCCATCACTACCTCAACAGTGAGTACAAAGATACAGAGAGAGGCACGCAAATACTCAGTACCTATTTTATTCATCTTATATCTTTAATATATCTGCTTAATACAGTGCTTGCCCAACTCCTTGAAACCACGGTCTTGTCATTCAGTCTGTTTTTTATAAAGCTACACATAATGGACACTAGCTCCCTGAAACCCGGAAAGTTAACAAGTAAGATAAAAAGAGCTGCAAGCAAGAAAGCGGTTCTCAGTTAAAGTGAGTAAGAAGAACATTGTGGATAATGCAGGGCAACAACTGACAATACAGAGGCTATTTGTCAAAAGTTAAACCAACCTGAAGTCCATCCATGTTTAAAGGGGCCCTCTGGGCCATCAGAAGAGTAAAAGGTGCATCCTTTACCAACACCATCAAGTCAAAAACCTAAGCCTTTTTTGGAAAGGATGGGGGTGGGGGGGAGTCAAAGGTTCTATGAAAGTGTTCAGCCTCCAGGTTCATATCACAGAGATTCAAGTCTCAGGGCTATTAGAGGACCCCAGGTGACTGGTTAAAAAGCAGCTACAGACATGAGGGGTTTGTACAGCGTCCCAGTTCACCTACCTACCCTCACCTTCTGTGCTTTGAACTGCTCAGAGTAGGGCAGTGTAGTGTAATCTGTCTAGGACACCATCTCTGAAAGACAGGCGCCAGGGGAAAAGGTTGAGTTGCCATAGAATAAATCTTTATACTATAAGCTATCAGAAATCTGTATTTGAAGACCTTCTGCAAAAAGAGATCAGTTTCCTTTAGAACAACAGGTGTTCTCTCATGGCTGACTATGCCTAAAATACATGGCCTCATTATTATTAGCTGATAGCTTTCACTGAGCCCTGAGCTTCAAATATTGCCATAGTCAATGAAAGGGAATTTCTACTTTTCCTAGTAGCGATGACTCAAGCTTCACACACAAAGCAAGGTATCTAGCTAGCAGAACAAAGGTCACCCTGAGGTAGAAGACATACATATCAATCTCCATTAAGAAACAAGTCTTTATTATAAATGTGATTTTAAGTGACTACATAAACCTAAAAGTTGATGTTAGTTAAGATTCCTCTATTTGATCACCAACTCCGCACTCAATAATAGCTACTGTTACTAAAAAGAGCCATTCCTCTGACATTTCACATTTTTATAATGTTTTTGATACATGTCTTGCTTCACCCTTGAAATTTTATAAAAAGAACATCAGAATGTTTACTACATATTTGGTTTAAAAAAAAGAATAAGCACAGGAAAAAACACATCAATCACAATTACAACCCTGGTACTGTTACCTTATCATGAACAACAAAGATCCGTGAGTTGGCTTCCATGTTTACTTAATGAACTTTTTATGGTACTCCATAATCTACTCTGCAAATCAAATCTGTGACCAGCACACAGCAGCTCATACTGAGCTCTCTATGCCAAATTAAATCTCATTTCAGAATACAGGTCTGGGATTGCTGTTAAATATCTGGAGGGCTTTGACTGCCTCAGGCATCTGTCTTAACTTTTCTGAAATTCCAATTTTTAACTATAAAGTAAGGTATTTATCTATATCATTCCCAGTGTTCCTTCTACTCTAAAATCTATTCCCACAACATATCGTGAAATTTTTATTTGCCCCATCAGACTCCTAAACTCTTAATATACAATGTTATCCTCAATAGTCACAGAATTGTTAAGGGTCAATTTTTGTAATTTTGTGTCAACTGTTTTATATCCACGCATACACACAAGGACATGTTCTCATTTCTGCTTATCTTAATAATAACAACTTATTCTTTTTCTATTTATTTTAAACTTCCCCACAAAGAAAATTCAACTAATAATGGACAGTGAATAAAAGTTAAGTAGATAAGCACTCAGGAGACAAAGGAACTTCAAACTGAATAAACACACTCTGAAGTAGTACAGAGCACCTAGAATTAGCCCAGTAACAAGATTTAGCGTTCTTGTGGTGCCACCTGGTGGACATTTGCTGTAAATTCTACTTTAAAGTTAAAACCTTAATTTTGTCATCTTTGTGCTTTTCTATATAATGAAAAGAATTATTACCCTGACACCAAATAAATACACAAATTTTGAACTGAAAGTGATTTTGAAAAGGTCCCTTACATGGACCAGCAACAGATTCTATTCTCAAAATGTACATCTCATTTACTTTAAAATATCTAATTCAAGACAGCTTACTTAATAGACCCTTTCTTGTGTCTACAATTGCTACAATGAGCACTTAAGAGTTCCCACTCCCCAATTTACAGGCAAAAAGAAAAAGGAAAAAGCAAAGGTAAATTTGACTAGTTTAGGAAACATTTAAGAATATTTACTCAAGATATGCTACATATAAGAAGCTGATCTCTCAATTTGTATCTGTGGTTATGATCACCTAATTACTTTTTCTTACTTGCTGCATACACCTGGAAAATGTCCCTCCCAAAACTGCAAAAGAAGTCAAGTAATGTACTGCAAAGAGGAAATGACACAGTTTACCAGATGAGCTTACACAAACATCAAAGGCTCCAATATTAAGGCCAGCATGCAGTAAAGCAACCTATATCCTTCCGAAAGGCCAACAGACGAGAGAAACATGCCAAGAAGCTCAATTCCCAACCACCACTTTGGCCAGGTCCCCACAAATGCCACAGAAACTTTATGGCTAAGTTTAATTCAACAAAAAGATGGAATTTTAAAAAGGAAGTAAGATGTTAACAATCAACTAAATCTTCTTTCATCTTTGAGAAAATATATGGTTTAATTTCACTGAACAAAAGAGATGAAGAGCAAACCAGCACTTCATTTTAAAAATATAAAACAACGTTTCATCTAAAAACCTACTGAAAAATTTTATAATTTTTAATTTCATATTAGATAAAAATACATTAAGCAGTTAATCACTAAATTGTTGGGTTTTCTAAAACCTTAAAGGGGTTTCCTCTATCACACTATACTATATAAAATACTGAAAGTTTTTAAGAATCCTCGAATCCAACTCTTTATGCTTTCCTTAGAAAACTTTCTTTCAAGGTAAAGACTTGTTGATTGCATTTTATGGTACTAATAAAAATAATGATCACTTAGCCTCTGCATCTGTTCTCTGAGAGGTGATGTACCTGCCATGTGTCATTCTGACTCTAACTGAAGGGCCCTGGCACAGCAGACTATACGTATTAACACCCGCCCCGCTGGCTCATTCCACTGGCAAACTAAATGACAAGTATGAAAAATGAATCCACCTTCAAAACACCATTTAAAGCCCTGCACTCAGAGGAGCTGTTACGCAGTGCAGCACCTCCTCACGTTCTGGCTCTAAATCCGCTTTGCCAGCATGTGCCGCCACGGTCCCTCGGCAACCTTCCCTTGCCCTGAACACCTGCGGGGCTCGGCTGGCTGCGAGCTGTCCTGCCCCCTTCCTACGAGAGGCCCTCTCTCTTGGTTGTCTCTGGGACTGGCAGACCTTTTGGTGTGAAAGTAAATCCCGCGCTTACCCAGGATGCCAGGCAATCTCATGGTATTTAAAAGTCATTTTTCCTCTCAAATATCAGCAAATCTGTAAGATGTCTGATACTCGAACCTGTATTTGTCAACAAGGTATCTGGGCAGGATCAATGAGCCATGCACAGAGGTTTTGAAAGGGAGGGGGTGAAAAACATAAACATTAACGGGCTTTTCCAGCTCCCGGTTTTTCATTCTTCATGGAGCCCAGGGTGTTTCAGAGGTGGTAATGCAGTTAGAAAACTAACTTATGCACTGGAAGGATAAAATTTCAGTATTAAATGTTGCCCCTAGTTTCTCCCATAAAAGCATATTCCTAACATGATAATTGCTTCCAAGGAAAACTCATCGTTTTGAAATGTTAAAAGATAAACTCTGAAACAAGTACACCCTACCTCTACTGTAGGGAGGGTGGCCCATTCACCCAGAGAGCAGTCCTAGTCTTGGTGAACAATAAGTACAATAGCATCTTCTTTAATTCTCAGAAGTGTCTCAGTTGGGACAATAAATTACAAACTCACCCTATCCTATAAGTTTAAGGTTATAACCCACCTTAGGTTATATCTCCTTTAACATGAATACCTTTTTATTCTGAAGAGCCTTCCACATTTTAAAACACCATCCCAAGAAAAAACATCCTAATAACAACTCTTCCCCTTCTCTTCTAAACTTAAGCAAAGGACAAAAGATCTCTGCACCACTCCTATCCTTGATTACTTTCTACTAAAATAGGCTCCTGAGACACCCTTCTCTCACCATGGCTGACACCTACCTAGGTAATAAAGACTTATCAAGGATACAAAAGAACAGAGTCATCCTCAGATCACATACCCTTCAATTCCTGAGCCAAAAATCAAAGAGAGAAAAAAAAAGATCCCGTAATTTTCAGGAACTGTACTCCTCACTGAACACTCTCCCACAAATCTTTTCTAAGTCTCCTGCTTGGCCTCTCTTGGACATCACCAAATCTGCCAGTTTTACAAGCAGAAAATGTTGACTCCCTGTTTCTCAAAAGTAGGAGGGTGTCTCTGAGGCAACAGCCAGATCAGGTTATCCCAAAAGAGTCATCCTCCAAGGAAACTTGTTCTAAAAATAGTCATCTTGGGATCCCAAGAAGTGGTTAGATTTTTCCAAAGCCTAGCAAGAATCTCAGATCAAAACAAGTCATGGAGAACAGATGTATTTTTCCCCAAAAACACCTGATGGACTGCAAAGTAAAATGACTATCAATATTGTTTTTCTATGATCTTAGCTGATTCAGGATGGAGTTGAAGATACCGAGGACCCAAAGGAGACCCCAGCCTAAGATCCCCCATACATTACACAGAACACTAGATGTAAGTTAATGGACTATGCTTTTAAGTCAATGGGAGCTACCATGAAAAATAAGAAATTTTAATTACTTCTCAGTGTGGATTTTCTTCACCGAAAGAAAAACAAATTTTAAGTGCATCAGCCCACAAAATGGATGGGAACTTGTTGCTCCTACCAAACCATGATGAGAATTGACTGCAATAAATCTATGTTAGCGTGTCAAGGTATGATATCAGTACACATTCCAACAAGACCATCACTACAGTGAGATCATGACCACCTCTCATGTCAGTCATAAACCATTCTCCTCTACCATAATTTCTTACTCGTGAAACAGATCAAGAAATAGCCTCTGGTGTATGATTTTTCTTTTATATAAACCAAACCTAAGCAACTTCAAGCAAATCTAATTTACCTATTTTTAAAGACTCTCCCCAGCCCTGTCCCCACATATATCTCTCTTTTAAATCTAAAATACTTTCTGGAAGAAAACTAAGGAAATTTTTAAAATCTTCATTAAAAATTCAAGAATGGCTTAATAGAGGAAAAAAACAAGAGATTACGCATTCTTGAATTAAAGTGATAAAAAGTACAAAAATTGCTTTGGTTTAGACTCATGCTATTATAAAGAATATCAAAAATACTAAAACTGCCTTAGATTTATTCTTTCCAGTACATGACTAAACTTTTAAAGTCCCTTTTGAAATTAATTGTCTGAAAGTCAGATCCAGCTAAATAAACCTCAGAAAGGCACTCAACAATACCAATTCTGAGCACTTACTATACCACATTTCAACAAACCTAAGAAGCCATTAATTGTAGGACAAATCATTATTTTATGTATCACTAAGAAAGAAAAAAGCTGTCAATTAATGTATCATCAACCCAATACCATGTACTCAATAGCAATGATGTTAAAATGTGAAGAAAAAAGTACCTTAGAATTAGTGCAATACTCTCAAACCCCTATATCCATCTGATTTGGGCAATGTAGATATGATTTATAGTCTGCAGCAATCAAAACCACTGAAATGAAAAAAATATATATATATATAAATCTCTTACCTTCTGTGCTGCACTCAGGAAAGCTATCAGTGAGGGAATCCGGATAAGCTTCAACGGGACCGATCAATTCAGAGCCATCATTGATTATCCCACCCTAAAAAGATTAGAATAACTGTGTTTCATGGTCAGGATGACTATTTTAAAATATCAGTAATGAATGAATGATAGTTATCGCAACTATTTAAAAGAATTACAAAAACGTTCATCTATTAAACTAGATTACAACTGCTTTTAAAAAATCGACAGGAATAGCCATATTGGTTTATCAAAAGTAAAAAATGTACCACACCAAGGCAAGATGCTAACAACAAGGGAAACTGTGAGGGAGAAAGGTGAATACATGGGAAAACTCTATACTTTCCCCATAATTTTTCTGTAAACCTATACTGTTCTAAAACTTTTTTAATTCAACAGGAATTTTATGTTTCTAATAATGTGTGGCTTTTTACAAAAGCATGTTATTTGAAATCTATCAGAAGTGCTCATCTTTTTAAAATGCAGAAAAAGAAAAAGCCCACCAGCTTAAGTGGGGGATGTCATTCAGTTTCTTTAGAGTCACTAGTCTTTCTAATTAGTGATAAATGAAGGACTCCATTAGGGAGTCATTTAATTTTACCAAATTAAAAACTACCACATGCCACACAGTACCTCAAGTGATCCAAAAAGTATACTTGAGAATCATTTGAATACAATGCACACAACATGAAATAAATTTATTAAGGAAATTTTTTTTAATATGTATTTGGCTGTATCAGGTCTTAGATGCAACATGTGGGATTTAGTTCCCTGACCAGGGATTGAACCCAGGTGCCCTGCTCAGGGTCTTAGCCACTGGACCACTGGGGAAACATTTTTAATAAACATAAACTGATTTATCCGTGTGACCACCATTTTAATTAAATATTTAAGTTTCCAAATTCATGCCAAAAAGATTCTCTTCCTTTGTGTACAACTAGAGACTGCTCTGTCAGGCAAGTGGTGTAGTGTGATTCTGTGCTGTGGCTCTATGGACTGAATGCTCTAAAGGCTTATAACCCTTAAAGAACTAAATTAACGGGCTTCCCTGGTGGCTCAGTGGTAAGAATCCGCCTGCAATGCAGTAGGCCCAGGTTTGATCCCTGGATAGGGAAGGAAATGGCAACCCTCGCCAGTATTCTTGCCTGGGAGACACCATGGACAGAAGAGCCTGGAGGACTATGGTCCATGGGGTCACAAAACAGTCGGTCGGACACAGCTTAGCAACCAACCAACCAACAATTACAATGACAGCTCTTCTGCTCTTTAACCTTCCACCAACAGTTCTATACCCCCAACACTATTACCAGGGTAGCAAAGCCAAAGAGAAATATAAGCCCCCTATTTCCTCTCTGGTTCGGCACTCAGAACTCAACAAGTATCCTTCCCCTAACTCTCAACAACATCTTTACCTCAAGTCTCCCTGCCAGTTAAAGGAAGAGAAATGTGAAATGGTCCCTCTCAAATTATCAAATTTTACTTCCTTGAGTCTTAAGTGAACTGAAACTCTGAAAATGTTTGAATTTTTATCACTTTATTGTATGTACTCAAATATTCAAATAACAGATTACAATTGACTTTTTCTCCAAAAAGAAGAGTATCTATTCGACTCTAAACAACATCCAAACCAAATCCTAAGAAAATCTAAAAGTATTTTTGAGCATTTTAATAGACAAAGTTGATTTGACCTACAATCTCACGTAACAGAAAGTGCCTTTCAACTGTTAACTACCTCTTCCACTATCAGGTATGTGACTTTAAGTTACCTACCTATAAAACAGAAATAACATGTATATAACTAACTCAGGGATTTCTCAGGACTAAAAGATTTCATGCATATGAAGTGTTTAGAACAATGTAAGTACTCAGTAAATTATTATCTGCTATTATTACTAGCTGATATAAAGTCTGCTTATAAAAAAATAAAAACAAAATACTAAAGAATACAAAAATGTTTTAGCTCACAATCCTATGGAAATTTTACTTACCTAACTTAATAAACAATTTAATAAAAAATAGATAATAAAAAATAAATATTTAATGAAACAATAACAATAAAAACTGTTCTAGAGGAACTTAAGTAGTAGGAAAATATGCCACAATTCTATTTTAAATCTTCAGTTCAAAAATATTCACCTTTTAGTGTTTCTGAATATGTAGTAAAAAGAAACTCTTATTATACAGCATCTCAAAGGTTTTGATTAATGAAGAGTCAATTTGGAGGCGGTGGGAAGGGGAGCTCAGATGTGCCAGAATATTCAAATACGGTGGGAAGTTAGCAAATGCTCTCCCCAGAGAAGGCAATGACAAAGCTAGAGGAAACTGTCAAAGCAACCATTCCAGAGCTCTGGAAACTGACAAAAAAACACAAAGCAAATGAATAAGTGGCTACTCATGAAAAACTATAGAACCAAAGGTAAGAACTGTGGGAGTCTGTGGTGTTCTTGCCTGGGGTTGTTTCCATCTTCCATCCCATCTGGGTTGCCATGGTAATCATACAAGGAAAGACAAACCTTAAAAACTAGCAGATTCACTTGCAGATGAGGCTGGCATGATTCAGATTGAAGCAGAGAAAGAGGTCCACTCCAGTGTCATCAACAACAGTAGTAATCTCAGTGCCAAACATGGCAAGAACATAGAAACAGTAGCAGCACAAAGCTGCAGTTGGCAAAGGACCAGACATTTAGCAGGAAGATCCAGAAAATGGCAGAGCTGTAAGGGTTCTTATTCTTAATAAACCCTCCACCTATCCATGAAGGAAAAAACAGAGAGGGATCAAGCTATCTGCAAATCCCTGGCAAACCATGAGCACATGCACAGAGGAAATGCAAGAGATCCCAGAGGAAAACAAAAGCCAGAGCAACTTAAACCATGCTGGAACCTCTAAAACACACAAAGAATCATCACCATCAAGGGAGAAATAGAATGAAACACAGTGTACAAGCAAAGAACAATCACTGGCTGACCCAAGCTATGCTTACACAGGGTTAGCCAACGCCAAGCCAAGTTTAAAAATACAAGATATTAGGTTGAGCAAAAATAGTAGCAGTCACACACTGTACATCAAGCAGACTCCACAGATTTAGTACAGACATGTTACTAAACACACTGATAAAACTACAGTAAGAACCCTCAGGGGAAACAAATCAGAACACAGATTTGCTATATTATCCAAACTTTTCGGTTTTCAACAACAAAATGACAAGATATCCAAAGAAACAGAAAAGTGTGATGAAGAGTGAATACACAAAATGTGATATATTTATATCCACTTAATAGATATTATTCAACCATAAAATGGATTTAAGTACTGATACATGCTACACATAATACAGATGAACCTTGAAAGCACTAAGCTATGTGAAACAAGTCAGATGCAAAAGACCATATATCGGATGGCTCCATTCATGTCCAGTATAGGCAAATCCATCAAGACAGAAAGCAGATTAGTGTTTTCTACAGGATAGGGCAAATGGTGTAGGAAGGGTGAACGCTAATGGGAATTAAGTTTCTTTGTGTGTTCAGTCGCTCAGTCGTGTCCCACTCGTTGATTTCCCATGGGCTATAGCCCACCAGGCTCCTCTGTCCATGGGATTTTCCAGGCAAGAATACTGGAGTGGGCTGCCATTTCCTCCTCCAGGGGATCTTCCTGACACAGGGATGGAACCTGCATCTCCTGCATAGGCAGGCAGATTCTTTACCACTGAGTCATGTGGGAAGCCTCTAAGGTTTCTTTAAAGGTAAAAGTATTAGTTGCTCAGTCGTGTCCGACTTTTTGCGACCCCATGGACTATAGCCTGCCAGGCTCCTCTGTCCATGGGATTCTCTAGGAAAAAATACAGTAGTGTCATTTCCTCTTCCAGGTGACCTTCCCAACTGTACATAGAGGAGACTTCATTAATGTGCATTCTTTATGGGGTGATAAAAATGTTCTGGAATTAGGTAGTAATAATGGTAATAATAATGGTAATAATAATAATAATAATGGTAATAATAATAATAATGGTTGCCTAACCATGTGAATATACTAAGAAAAACACTGAACTGTACACCTTAAATGGTGAATTTTACTTTATGTGACTTGATCTCAATTTTTTTAAAAAGTACCAGATGAAAATCCTGGAGTTGAAAAGTTTAATAACAAAATTTTAAATTTACTAGAGAAGTTCAACAATAGATCTGAGAAAGACAAATAGTCAATGAGCTTGAAGATCAATATAAACTATCCAATATGAAAATCATAGGGAAAAAATGAACATTATAATAAAGAGAATCAGGGAGAGCTACAGGACAATATCAAACATACCAATTTATATATAAT
The DNA here is from genome assembly GCF_032405125.1 of Capricornis sumatraensis. Taxonomy (NCBI): domain Eukaryota; kingdom Metazoa; phylum Chordata; class Mammalia; order Artiodactyla; family Bovidae; genus Capricornis; species Capricornis sumatraensis. The sequence continues at coordinate 77,736,941 of NC_091082.1, forward strand.
GGTAGTAGCAAACAGGAGAGGGGAAAAAAGGGCTAAAAAGTATTTGAGGAGATGAGGGCAGAAAACTTCCCAAATTTGATTTTAAAAAATCAGTCTACAAATGTAAAAAGATAAACCCAAAATAAAATAAACAGAAAGAGCTCAACACCTAGTCACACAATTGAAAGACAAAGGCTAAATTCTGAAAGAAGTAATAGAAAAAGACGTATGCAGTGGAGCCACAGTATAATTAACAGCTGACTTCACATAAAACACAATAAAGGACAGAAGGCAGAGGAATGATAAGTTCAAACTGCTAAAAGAAACACTGTGGGGCCTCCCTGGTGGCACAGTAGATAAGAACCCACCTGCCGATGGTGAATTTTACGTTATGTGACTTAAATCTCACATAAAACTCTCACAAACCCAGGGTACATGGGTCCGATCCCTGATCCAGGAAGATTGCACATGCCGCGGGGCAACTAAGCCTGTGCGCCGCACTACTGAGCCAGCACTCTAGAGCCCTCGAGCCACAACTACTGAGCCCACGTACTGCAACTCCTGAAGCTTGTGCACACCTAGGTCCACAACAAGAAAAGCCGCCACAGTGCGAAGCCCACACACCACAATGAAGAGAGGCCCCTGCTCACGGCAACTAGGGAAGCCCGCGCAAAGCAACGAAGACCCAGCACAGTCAAAAATAAAGTAAAAGAACTTTTTAAAAAAGAAACATGTCAATCGATAATTCTCTATGTCCAGCAAAAAAAGAAAGAGAAAGATAGCGCTACGTTGTGTCCAACTCTTGCAATCCCATGAACTGCAGTCTGCCAGAGTACTCTTTAAAAATGATGGGTAAAGGCACACCCTTGCAAGAGACAGTGCCGTGACTATGACGTCCAGCATACAAGCTGAATGGACTGCTGCAGTGACCACTGCTGCTGGGACAGCTGCAACTGGTTATCTAGCTTACAAAGGATTTTAAAGATCATCGCAACAAATCTAGGGGAAACCCTCTCATCCAGAAAGACAACCCCAAGGTAGTACATGCTTTTGACATGGCAGATAAAGCTGGGTACTGATAAAGCTGGGTACTGATGACGCTGCTGAACGTCCAAAATAGTTCCCATTCTGTGTTGGATCTGACACAAAACACAATGAAGAAACCGGAGACAATATGGGGCCTCTGATCATTAAGAAAAAAGACACTTAAATGGATGCTTTTGATGCTGTAGACCAACTTGTCCCAGTGTTTCCTGACTCTTTAACTAGAACGACTACCACTTCTGTCTAATTCAGCTCCTCTGAGTTCTAGATGTGGTATATTGCAAACTACAGCTCTCGTATTCACCACATCTGCCTTGTATGCTGAACCACTGTATGCACAATTGTTGAACAAACAAAAAGCAAAAAGGAAAAGCCAATCTCATGGCCCAGGGGTTACTTTGGTCCTATAAGGATCCATTTCTTTACATTTAAAACTGACATTATATAGTTGTATGTCAAAGCTAACATATTAAATTATTCTTAAAATTTAAAAAAAGATGGGGTGATAAAAACATTTCCAGATAAGGACTAGAGACTCTATTACTAGCAAATCTGCCTTACACACAAAAGAAAACTACAGTCCTCCAAGCTGAAAGAAAAGAATAACATATGGTAATTCCAATCCACCTAGACAAATAAAGAACACCAAAAAAAAACAGAGAAACAAGGCAAACAGAAAGACTACATATATATGTGGTCTTATTTTTTCCTCCCTTAACTTTTTAAAAAGACACTGTAACACTGTCTTGTTCTGTTTATATATGAGGTATCAGTTCAGTTCAGTCACTCAGTCCAACTCTTTGTGACCCCAAGGGCTGCAGTACGCCAGGCTTCCCTGTCTATCACCAACTCCAGAAGCTTGCTCAAACTCATGTCCATTGAGTTGGTGATGCCATCCAACCATCTCATCCACTGCCGTCCCCTTCTCCTCCCGCCTTCAATCTTTCCCAGCATTGGAGTCTTTTCCAATGAGTCAGTTCTTTGCATCAGGTGGCCAAAGTATTGGCTTCAGCATCAATCCTTCCAATGAATATTCAGGACTGATTTCCTTTAGGATGGACTGGTTGGAGCTCCCTGCAGTCCAAAGGACTCTCAAGAGTCTTCTCCAACACCACAGTTCAAAAGCATCAATTCTTCAGTGCTCAGCTTTCTTTATAGTCCAACTCTCACATCCATACATGACTACTGGAAAAACCATAGCTTTGACTAGATGGACCTTTGTTGGCAAAGTAATGTCTCCACTTTTTAATATGCTATCTATGATGATGATAATAAAAAAGGAGAAGTAGATAGAGCAAGTTTGCACCAGAAAGCTCTACTTGACCAGAATTTAGTATTCTTCTCAAGTAAATTGTCATAAATTAAAATGCATACATTAATACCTAGAGCAAACAGTAAGAATATAACTTTTAAAAGCACATACACGAGGGACTTCACTGGTGGCCAATGGTTAAGAACCTGCCCTGCAACGCAGGGGACCTGGGTTCAAAACCTGGTGGGGGAGCTAAGACCCCACAGGAGGCAGAGCAACTAAGCCCATGCCCATAACTACTGAGCCTGGATGCCACAACTAAGCCTTGGGGCAACCAAACAAATAAGTTCTTTTTAAATAAAAGCACACACAGGAAAAAAAAAAAAAAGAATTTAAGTGGTACAATAAACAATACCTATTTAATACAAAAGGTGGCATAAAGTAGAAATAAAAAACAAAAAATATGTATGACATATAACAAATAGCAAGTGACAGACAAAAATTCAGTCTTATCATTAATTGAATACAAAAGGACTAAATACCACATCAACAACAGCAGTTCTCAGACTAGATTAAAAAAATAGGATCAAACTATATATCGTGCATGTAAGAGTACTCTTTAGATTCAATTATACAAACAGATTGAAAGCAAAATTTAAAAGAAAAGTACATGCAGACTGTCAGAAACCTAGACTGCCTATATTAAAATCACACGAAACAGACTTTAAGACAATAAACATTACTAGAAAGAGAGACATTTCATAAGATTAAGTAAATCATTTCATCAGGAAGATAAAACAATTCTAAACATACATGCAAATGCCAAAAAAGGCCCAAATTAAAGTAAAACTCAACATAAAAGAAAAATAGAAAATTCAACAATAATAAGAGACTTCAATACCTCAATCTCAATAATTGCTAGAACAACTAGACAGAAAATCAGCAAGGATAATGAAGACAATACTATCAACTAACTTGAATTAATATTTACTCCACCTGTATTAATAAATATAATATTCTGACAACAGAATATGTCAACATGTAACATTCTCCAGGGTAGAGCACATGCTAGGGAATAAATCATGTCTCAATAAATTTAAAAGGACTGAAATCATACAATGCATATTTTCTGATCACAACCGCAAGAAAACAAAATTAGACATCAGTAACAGACGAAACTTTAAGAAACCCACAAACATTTGGAAATTAAAGAACATACCTCCAAATAACCAATGGATCAACGGAAAAAATCACAAAAGGAATCAGAAAATACTTTAAACTGAATAAAAGTGAAAATAAAGCAAAAACTTATGAGATGAGGCTCAAACAGTGCTAAGAGGGAACTTTATAGCTGTAAATGCCTATGTCAGACAAGAAAAACCATCTCAAATCAATAACTAAAGCTTCCAATTTAAGGAATTAAAGAATCAGACAAAGATCAAACTAAATCCAAAGCATGCCAAAGGAAGGAAATACAGTTTAGAACAGAGATCAGTGAAACGAAACAGAAAAATACAGGGGAAAAAAAAATCAATGAAACCAAGTCCATCCTTTGAAACGATCAACAAAAATACTGTTAGCTAGATGGGTCAAGAAAAAATAGACACAAATCACCAAAATTATGAATGAAAAGAGAGGACATCACTACCATTCCTACATGAGTTAGAAACATTGTAAGTGAACAGTATGAAGAAATTACAGGATTCAGATGAAAACTCCTAGTAAAACACAAGTTACCAAGCTGTATCAAGTATCAAGCAAAAAGAGAAAATTAGACTAGACCTATACAAGAAAATAAACTGAACTAGAATTTAAAATCTTCCCATATCAATTCCACTCCTAAGTATATACCTAAGAGAAACAAAAAATGTCCACACAAAAACTTATATGCCAATATTCATAACAGCATCATTCACATAGTAGTCAAAGGAGACAACAACCCACATGTGCATCAACTTGATGAAGAGAGAAACAAAATGTGGTATATCTATGGATCCACACAAAGGAAAATTATAATTAGTATTTAAAAATAAAGAATTAATGGATACCGGCTATAACATGGATAAACCTTTAAAGCACAATGCTAAATGAAAGAACAATTCCATTCATAATAGCATCAAAAGAATAAAATATTTTGTATTAAATTTGGCAAAAGAAGTACCTTATACAGGAAAATCATAAACAGTGCTGAGATAAATTAAACAATACCTAAATAAATGGTGAGTTATTTCATGTTCACAGATTATAATAGTAAGATAACAATTCTCCCCAAATTGAACTGTATACTTAATACAATTCCAATCAAAATTTCATCAGAATTTTGTGCTCACATGGACAAACTTTTGTGCATCACATGGATGTTAAAACATTTTATGAAAATTCAAAAGAATCAAAACTGCTGTAATAACTCAGAAAAAAAATACAAATAAAGTGGGATAACTTATACTTTTTCATTTCAAAACTTATTATAAAGCTACAGTAATCAAGACAGTATGGTATTAGTAAAAGAACAGGCACACAGATCAACAGAAGTTTATGTTTTTAAGAAACTGCCAAACTGTTTTCCAAAGTGATTTTTACCATTTTACATTCCCCAGTAATGAAATTTTGCCATCTGCAACAACAATGCATGGGCTCAGAGGGTGTCATGTTTGGTGAAAAAAGTCAGTCAGAGAAAGACAAATACTGTTTGATATCACTTATATGTGGAATCTAAAAAAGAAACTAATGAATAAAACAAAAAAAAGGAAACAGACTCGCAGAGAAACTAGAGGTTACAATTGGGAAGAGGGAAAAGGTGAAGAGCAAAATAGGAGTAGGGGATTAAGAGGTAGTGCACAGCACAGGGAATATAGCCAATATTGTACAGTAGCTATTAACAGGGTACAGCCTTTAAAACTGTCAATCACTATACTGTACACCTGAAACTTACATAATCTTGTAAATCAACTATAATTTTAAAATATGTACATATGTGAAAAAAAAAAACTTTGTTGTATGAGACAGATAAGATAACATGGTGAGTTTTGCTTTGTTGCTTACTTGGGAGTTAAATAACCTTGTAAGACCATATTTACTCATCTCTACATTAAGAAACTAAGCATCACTGTTATGATATTAAATCAGTATACCTCTCCCACCAAACACACTGCTTAGGATATTTCCAAGATATTTTCCAAGACCAGCTTGACTTTTCTTAAACTGCCCAATTTTTTCTTCCTCTTCTTCTGTTTCTCATTTCACACAACCCAAAAATAAGTGTCTTTCAGCAACAGTTACAATGAGGAGTTCCCAGATCCAAAAGAAACAGAATGAACAGCTTTTATTTAAGTTATTCAAAATCTACTATCTGATCTCTATATTCTTTTCTTAGCCCTTGGTATGCGTTAATTTGCAAGAGTGCCTTTCATAATTTCTATAAAGCAATATTCTTCTTGCTTAATAATGCTGTCTTTTTCTATAAGGATAGATTACACAGAAACAGCTATATTTAGCAAATAGCTAATACTGTATCAATTTGATTTGGTCTTTTATCCTAAATATCTGCATTAGGTCATAAGCAGAAGCCAATTCATCATCTCAACCCAGTTTGCAGAGTAATGAAAAATTAAGCAACAAAGTCAATCAGCAAGAATCTTATTACCACAAACTCTTCTACTATTATTTCCAAATCACAAGTTTGTAATGTCTTTCAAAAGATCAACTTCCTTCAGCAAACTAAAACAGACCATAAAAAATAAATTCCTTCTGTAGATAATATTCTTTTGTAAGATCCTCATATATCTTGCTGGCTACATGTTCTAAGAAATTACATTTATACAACTGAGTAGATTTTTAGTTAAAGAAGGGAAAAAATAATTATGGCACAATCATCTAGCTTTAGTCTAGAAAGCTAAATGTAATAGAAAAATTAAGACATTAATACTGAAGAAAGACACTGATGTTAACCAACAACTAGCAAAAATTCAATACATAATAAACTAGAATATTATTAGTAGAAATGATAATGAACTCAGAATGAAGGCATCTCATGTCAAGAAACTTAAAACACTAATATCCAAAGACCTCTGGTAATACAATTTGTACTAGACTACCTCTTTTAAGTTGTACACGAACTATTTTTGTTCTATCTTTACACAAATTAGTCTAATTAGAACAAATTTAATATGGACTTACAGTAGTTTCTGTCCCCAAAAGAAGTCTATTACTGAAAGAAACCTCAAAAAGTGAAGATAACTACTGGAGTTTCATGATATTTAAACGTTTTAAAGTATTTCAATTATGATGAATTAGATAATCTCTAAGCCCTCTGCAACAATTTTTCTTAAATCGGTGAATCACAAACTGTACACATTTTCACAAGAGAAACAGAAGACATGCCAGACACTGTTATTTACTATTAACTTCTAGTCATTTTACTAAATAATGAAATTTAAAAGTAAATGACATTTTGTTTGGGGATGAAAAAAAAAACACTTAAATCTTGCTTTACTATACATTAGAAAATAAAAACATTTAATAAGATACAAGATATTCCAGAAAGAACAGCAAACCTTGAAAAACTCTTCAAGCTGTTTGCTGTGATAGAGGGCAGGAATGTTGGCAGAGAACTGCAGCAGGTCTTCAGCACACTGTCTCCTCTCTTCAATAACGGTTTCAGCAAATCGCCCTAGAATTAAACAAGAGTCAACACTGAAGGAAAGAAAGACCAAAGCTGGTTTGCAACAGCTGAGCTTCCCAATGAGAAAGCGCTTTGCTGAGATCAGCACGCAGTCTTCTGAAGTCAAATCTAGTCTCCATAACTGGAATCACTCGTGCTCCCACCAGGGAAGAAAGGAACGTTTCTCCTAGAACAGGAGGCAGAGGTGGCAACTAGCCAATAAATAGTGCTGTCATAATCTAAAGGCTGTCAATACAAAAACCTTACCATTTAAGAAGCTGGCAATTTGAAACTAAAGTTGAAAAGAGAATTATAAAGAACTCAAATAGTTTTCTACAGTAATTTAGTACTGCAATTACTCATATCATTTTCCCTTCCCCACTCCTTTTTGATTTATAAAAGGAGTCGAAGAGAGGAAATTATGAGAACATCTGCATGGCAGTGGGGTCAAACACCTCAGCTTGAAGCAAAAAGCTTTCAAGCCAATTTCCACGTGCGATGCTGTCAGTGTACACAAAGCACTCTCGTGAGAAAACAGAAGAACCCGCACGGCGCAGTGAGCTCTGGTTTACAAGGTGATCGAAAGGTAGTTTCATAGAAATTTTTTTAATGATATATACAGTTTGAGTGCTGATAAGACGTTTTCAAATCTGAGTACTTTGAGCTACCCTCAGATAAGACCACCGGTTGGTATTTGTCGCACGCCAAGTATCATACTGACTGCAATTTAGGTTAAAAAACTACAAAATCAAAAAGTAACACATCCCATACTTGACTGGCTTTGCAAAATGTTAATGAAAACAGAAGCATAAAGAGATTCTTAGTTATAGGCACCACAACTTACTGGAAATAAATCAACTTCTTAGCAGTTATCACAGAGCCGCAAATGAGTGAAAGAGAGGAAAGAAATAGACGGATTAAAACAGAGCCCTCAGTTGCTTTAGTCAAAGCATTAAATACTGTACATCCGAGAGTACAGAGAAAAGAGGTCACTTTTACCCGGCCATGCTTCTTCCAGGAGCTTACTAAGTACTTAATATAACGATAAAGTAAGGAAATCTGTTTTTTAGCAACTTTTTAAAATATCACATCTGTTTTCCACTCACTCAGAAACACAATTAATGATTAAATTTTCGTATGCTAACTAAATTTGTGCCAAATCTCTACTCTCCCTATTGTTTATAGGGAAATTTGTTTCAAAACGCTCAACTCTATTGTGAGAGCACAGAATTACAAAAAAAAAAAAAAAAGATGTTCTAAGCTAGGAAACATCACACACATCTAATCCAACATACTTTAAAACCAGCACTTACATGTAAGATTACACCATCTCCCAGCTGACAAACTTAAGATAATAACTAGACTTTGTGGAAAATAACTGAGGTTCAAGCTTGTTGATTTTAATCATGACATCACCTTAACATGGTTAACAACAGAAAGTGAACAGGTTTTTAAACAGAAATAGAATAGAAATGGCTCTACATATATAACAACAGAAATGAGTGTGTATATATATAACAGTAGAAATGGTTATACATATGTAACAATAGAAATGGGTATATATATATATATATAAAACAATAGAAATAGTTATATAGAAAATGAACAGGTTTTTACAAGTCTATGAAGTGTAAATAAGCAAGGTAGTATGATCACAAAAACGCTAGTTAACCTTAAAAAAAAGAGAGAAAGACTCCTAGTTATACTACCCAAGGCAAGAATTTGAAACTGAATAATTAAATGCCTCAGCTTAATGTGTCTCGGGTCTAATGAAACGTTAACCCTAACTTAATGACAACTGAAAGAAATGGTTTGAGAGATAGACCTGGGTTCAAACTACTTGCTCTCTCACTTGGTAATTATAAAATTTAGGTTGATGACATTCTAATTTACAAAATGGAGAAAATGAACAAGGTACTCAAAATGAATAATTCCATACCAAGCACATGCATGCATGCACAGTCACTTCAGTCGTGTCCAACTCTGTAACCCCATGGACCATAGCCCGCCAGGTTCCTCAGTCCATGGGTTTCTCTAGGCAAGGACACTGAAGTGGGTTGCCATGCCCTCCTCATCAAGCACATAAAAAGCTCTTAATAAACCAATCATGGTTTCTTTAAATCTTCAAGTACCATTATACTGTCCAGTATATAGAATGGGCTAATATATTTTTGTTGACTATTTGAGTAAATAAAAACTTAGAAACTCTGTCCATAGAATCTTCCAGACAAAAACATTAGAGTGGGTTGCCATTTCCTTCTCAAGGGATCCTCCCGACACAGGGATTAAACCCATGTCTCCTACATTAAACCCACGTCTCCAGCATCAGTAGGCCCGTTCTTGACCACTGAGCTATCTGAGAAGCCCGGGGCGGGGGGGAATAGACAATAATTTCCAGCTTGCCTTGAGATTACATGTGGACTAAATTCTGACCAAAAATATATGAATGAAATCTATTCTGCAGCTTACCAGAAATCTCTTTAAGAGATAACTGCTACACACCCTCCTATATACACTCTCCCCCTCCTCCTCTTTCTTCTGTCTCCTTTTCCCCTTCCAGGAAGGACTAGGATGTGGGAGGTTAAAAACAAGACAGAACAAGGCAGGAAGGAGTTTGGATTCCTGATCACTCTGGAGCCACCTTGCCTGCAGCTACATCCAGAGCATATGCCATGAGAAGCCAGAACTAATATTATCCATTATGCTAAATCTACTAGTTTCCAGTTCACACTCAACAACTACACTGAATTCTTCCAATGACAAAAACACGTCTAAAGTGACACTGCTAGCTTACCTATCAATAATATTCTCTGGAAACAAACTTCTGAGAACTGTAACATGTAGCACAAATTCTCTGACCTGAAAACAACCTAAGATATTCAATCCTGGGGGAAAAAACACATTGGCCAAACAGGCTAAAATGACAGCTAAAAACGTCCATTATCCCTTCTTTTGCCTAAATAAGAATTTGAGTATTCACCAATGCTTATGATTATTGTCCAGCATATTTATCCTTTAAACAAAAAAGCAAACTGCAGTACCTATAAATTCAGTAGTAGTAATTGCGTGAGCATCTATAATCTTAGAACAGAAATCCAGAAAATGCACACATTATATTATGTTTCAACCCATGAGACAACCCGATATTACCTTCAAATGAACTAATAATTTGTTGAGAAATATAAATGAAAAACTTTCCCATATTTGATGACATCCTAAAAAAACGCTAGTTTACTAGTTGAAACAAATACACAAAAATTTGGCTGCTTTAATCCTAGTGTGATCAATGACTCACCTCACCTCCCCATTAAAGTAGATTTAAATGCTTAAGTTGTGAGTATATCAACTTCTAAGTAGAATAAACATGTCAAAAGTGCATTTTTGCTCTATTTCTATTGATCTATGCATTTCTATTCCACTAAACTTGGACAAGCAGAGATGAATTAGAACATTTTTCAGAGTACAACCAAAATTAAAGGCTAATGCATTAAAAGGTTCAATTACACTAAATCCTCTCATCAGAACAAATATGATAAAAGAACATGTTCACTTCTTTGTTCCCAAGATATTTCAGAATAACAAAAATAAGAAACAGTATTGGTAGCACAGACAAAGAGAAGCAGATAAATTTTAATGCAATGACTACTGGCTCTAATACATGTAACAAAGCCACCTAATTTGACAATTAAATTTAAAAGTAGCAAGATTCAACAGTAATTCTAATGGGAGACAATGCCCTAGGGGCTACTCTCAAACTGTTAATCTTTTAATATCATCATAACCTCCCTTGAAAGTCAACAACAATGAGAAATTATAAACAGGTGCTTCTCTTACAGCCTTTAAATTTCCATTTACAGGAATGGAAATTTTATTTTCTTGTGAAGAGTAGAAAAATTATAGGTAATTTATGATAGAAAATGTAAAACAAATTTTTCCTGAGGTTTATTATGCAGTATTACACATTATGTACTATATTATTTGTGTGAGTGTGTATATATTATCTTTAAGTCACTCTACCACCTCCAAATTACTCCACAATGGTTTGCTATTAAAAGCAGCAGAAGGAAAATTAAACCAAAACCTTCTCACAAAGCTGGTAAAGCACTGAAAATACAGTCTCTCTCTTTGATTTCTGGGCTTCCCTGGTGGCTCAGAGGTTAAAGCGTCTGCCTCCAATGCGGGAGACCTGGGTTCCATCTCTGGGTTGGGAAGATCCCCTGGAGAAGGAAATGGCAACCCACTCCAGTACTCTTGCCTAGGGAAGCCCATGGATAGAGGAGCCTGGTACGCTACAGTCCACGGGGTCGCAGAGTCAGACACAACTGAGCGACTTCACTTTCACTTTCTTTGATTTCTAAGCTGTCTTTGAAACCTTCTCCATTTTTTTTTTTAAATTATAAAGAACAACTCATGAAAGCAGGATTTACAGCTTTTTAAAAATGCAACTGTCAGTAACCAAAACCCAGTTAAACAAAACCAAAGGTTATCCTTGACCAGTAAGAAACTAGCCAGAGAAGCTTGGTACTAATTCCTAACTGTATTAAAAACTGATTCACAAGGCAAAAAGAAGAGAGAGGCCGAGTTCTTAGGTGTGAATTCCCTCTAGTCAACAGCACCAAGAACGTACCTCTAGTTAAAGAAGTTAGATTTAAGACTCCTTCCGACTAAGAAGAATGTATACTCTGGGGAACCCTGGGGCGTTTCACTCAGAGGGTGTTAGAGAGGACTTACAGAATTAGTGTTTCTCTTGGCTGCTGGGGGAAAGACTCAAAGAAGTGGGGCTTTGTTTGCTCTTTCAGGAATTGGGAGCCATTCTAAGATTCTGTTAATTCTATCTACTTCTTCGATTCTATGGTTTTAATAAATTTTACTATGAAGCAAGAAGAATGAAGAGAGGCTAAGGCTGTGATTTATAAAAGAAACTCTGCAGTCACCATGGTAGCCGGGATGAAGCGAAGCTTGATCATTTTTGTGACTTGACAATGTCCATCTTTTTGTCTGTGTTCAGGCATGATGACAGAATGGTCTTGTTTTACTCTTGCTCCAAAGACACAGGGCGCCCTTGTCTAATGCTCCTGTTCTGTGAAACTGCTTATATGCAACAGGAGAACACCACAGCCTAGCTGTGAATGCCAGGCCAACCCTAGTAAGAAACACCGAGGTCGAACAGATAGGGAGTGTCGGGCAGTTCCTTCCTCCATCTGCCAGCAGCTGCTTTTCCCATCCTCACAGGAAATCACAGTGTGAGGAGAGATGTAACAAAACAAACAAAAAACAGTTTTTCATGATCTCAAAAAAGATCAAGATTGCGAAACCTACAAACTAATACTCTTTTAAAATGTCAGAACAAAGACCCAGCACAGCCAATAAATAGTTATTTTTTAAAACAAAAGCAAAATAATAATTTTTTTTAACGTCAAAGTCATGAAAAGACAAAAAAATGCATAAGGAATAGTCTAAAGAAACGAACCTACAGATATAATCCTGGATTAAAAAAAATTTTTTAGAATAATTAGAGAAAACTGAATATTAACTACATATTTGACAACAGTATAACATCAGCATTAAATTTCTTGAGTAACGGGAAATATGGAAGTAGGGATGAAATGTCACAAGATCTGCAATGTATTCTCAAGTGGTTCAGGAAAAAAGTGATACACACAGACCCAGGAAAATGTGGCAAAATGTTCTTTAGTGAACTTGAGCCAAAGGTATACAACTGTTCACTATATTATTCTTTAGGCTTTTCTGTAAATTTTGCAAGTTAAAAAAATTGGAGAAAAGGGCCAGACTGGTGAGACATAGAGCCAGGAGGGGAAAACAACCATCTCAACTATCCCCAAAAAAAAACAGAGAACTTCCTAGAAGAGACAATTAGAGCCCTGGAAGGCTAACCGGAAGCTTCTCAGCGGAGCCGGGCAACACTGACGGAGGAGACACGGAGAGTGTGGTGAGTTAGGGGAAGGGCAGACCGAGCAACAGATGAGAGCTAACGGAGCTGGTGTGCACCAAGCACTGAGCTACACACGCTACCGATATGATCCTCAGGACAGGAAGCTGTAATCCCTAACTCCTCAATAACAACACAGGCTCAGATGTTAGTTTGTACAAGATCACATCACTAGTAAACAGTGGAGAGGAGATTTGGGCCTAAATCTGATTCCAAAAGGCATGTTCTTTTCCCTGAAACACTCGAATAGTAACTACAGATCTGATGGTTCTGTAAATCACAAACAGGACTCTTTTGCAGCTGAGGCTCATGTACTAAAAATGTGAGACTAGCTAAAAAGATAGATGATTAACTAAAACTTCCCTGCACACAGCCACAGCTGCTGCCTGCAGGGTTCACTGCAACTATAAGTATTACAAATGGACTGCACCAGTTACTGAAAGAGATAAATTGCTTACTTACTAAGATTAATAAGAAACTTTCACTCTTTAATATGTAAGGATGTGTAGAAAAGTTGGAAATAACCAACTAGCAACAGACAATAATAGCTAAGAATCTCAACCAATTCAGAAGCCATTCCCTTGCACCCAGTGACAGCTAATCATTTAATTTGCACAAGATCACAAGCTACTTGGGCACAGTTGAATTCCACAATACAGAAGGTGTAAGGTAGAAAGTAAAAATATCTCTCCACCCACGTCACCACAGGCTGCACACATTAGGTATGTCTTCACACAAACATGAATGTCTATTTAAATACAGATGGGATCTGACTAAACATACTGCTATGCAACATTTGTTTCTTTATCTTAAAAATAAATCTTGGACATGTTTTCATATCAGTGTACCACAAATAGCTGCAGAATCCTGTAATTGTCTAAGTTTGTATGGCACATCCATACAATTATATAGTGAGAAAACTCAGCTTCAGTTTTCTTCTGTTGAAGGAGAGGGAGGGAGAAACAGAGAGCAGCGCTGACATACATGACCTACCATGGGTAAACAGCCAGCCAGCGGGGAGCTCTGGTGATGACCCACAGGGTTGGGCTGCGGGAGGGGGATGGAGACCCAAGGAGGGGGCATATGGATACAAATGGCTGACCCACATTGTTGTACAGTGGAAACTAACCAAACTAAAGCAACTACATTCCAATAAATAAAGGGGAAAAAATGCTGCAAGGACACTCATCTGTATACACATATATGTGTCCAGACATATGTTATGTGTTCTCAAAGTGTAGTCCACAAACTGCTGGGGGTCCCCCAAGGGAGTTCAAAGAATCAATAAGGTCAAAACCATTTTCATAATGATACCAGGACAGCAGCTGCACTCTTCACCACATGGACATCTGCACTGGCAATCTAAAAGCGGTGGCAGTAAGCCGCTGACCTCTTGGCATGAACCAACACAAGGGCACCAAACTACATTGATTAGTAATCGTCATATTCCTTACTGCCACTCATATTAAATTCTTAATGCCAGTTTTACATAAGAATGTCCATGATGAAGCATAAAAATTAACTTTATTAAACCTCAATACTTGAGGCCATTTCTTTTTGAAAGTCTGTGGGTAAAAAATATATAAACTACTATGACTTGGATATCTGACAGATATTTTCTCAAAAATAAACAAAGTGAGCCTAACACTTCAAAGAAAACAACCAATGGCATCATTTTCAGTGATGAAATTCAAGCTGTCAATTCACTATAAGCTTGACAGCTTCCTAATACTTTAAAAAATTTCCTTTAGAGATCTGTGGTGATAGTTAACATTTTCGGATTCTATTTAATGAAAATGGCCAACATTTGCAAAATCTGCATAACTCAGGGAACCAATACTTGTCAAATGATCAATGCATGCCATAAGCTTACACATAAGTAAAAGATACATTCAAATCTAAGACAGACAAATGGATTTTAATACAACAAAGGACCAAAGGTTCATTGATTGAGTGTCAGATTCCATAATGTAACTAAGCCTTTAAGAAATTACTGCTGTCTACCCAGCCATAGAAAAGAATAAAATTTTCCCATATGGAACAACATAGATGGACCTCCTAGAAGGGAGTATGCTTACTGAAATTAGTCAGACGGAGGAAGACAAACATTGTATATTTTCACTTATCTGTAGAATCTAAAAAATAAACAAATGAGTATAACAAAACAGAAACAGATTCACAGATACAAAGAACAAACTAGTGGTTACCAACAGAGAAAAGGGTGAGGGGAGGGGCAATTAGTGGTAGAGGATTAAGAAGTACCAACTACTAGGCATGAAATAAATATGATACCAGGATGCAAGGCACAGCACAAAAAATATAGCCAACATTTTATAGTAACTGCAAATACAGTATAATCTAGAAAAATATCAAATCACCATGTTATACACCTAAAACTAATATAATACTGTAAATCAGCTATACTTCAATAACAAAAAAGAACAAATTTACCACTATCAAGCTTCAGTGTATCAAAGAAGAGTATCCTCAACTATCTGAAAAGCTGTTAAAACACTCCTCCCTTTTTCAACAACATCATATGTGTGACCCTAAATTTTCTTCATATGCTGCTGCTGCTAAGTTGATTCAGTTGTGTCCGACTCTGTGCGACCCCACAGATGGCAGCCCACCAGGCTCTCCCATCCCTGGGATTCTCCAGGCAAGAACACTGGAGTGGGTTGCCATTTCCTTCTCCAATGCATGAAAGTGAAAAGTCAAAGTGAAGTCCCTCAGTCGTGTCCAACTCTTAGCGACCAGGCTCCTCCATCCATGGGATTTTCCAGGCAAGAGTACTGGAGCGGGGTGCCATTGCCTTCTCCGTATACTTCATCACATTTCACCACAGACTGGATCCAGAAGCAGATATGAGAATTAGGAATTTTTCTTTTAATCCAGGCATTGAAGATTCATTTAAGTGAACTAATACTACACTAATTTTTCATAAAAATACTCACATTACATTTTTAACTAAGTACAAAAATATTTTTAAACTTCTACTGTGATAAATATTAATAGCTACAACCACATAAACAATAGTTTTTCAAGCTTTAATAATTTTTAAGAGTGTAAAGGAGAATTCTGAAGCCAAATATCTAATAATCAATAATCATCTCCCCGTAGACAAGAGAATAGATATGTAGTAAAATTTACTAAAAAACAGGAAAAGGTATATTCCAAATTGTCCTCCCCAAACTATGCAAATTTCTACTCTTCCTATATCTATTTCCCCATACTAGTTATAATCAAACTTTTAAATTTCTGCCATGAGACTGATTTTTAATGGTAACATTGTCTGTAACTAGTCCAGCTCTTAAACCTTAACTCATTATTTCTGTATTTTTCAAGTATATATATGGTTAGGCATGGTGCTACAAGCTGAAGATACATCTGTAAACAAGAACAAAGCAGTCTCTAAATAACACAGCTCAGGAAAGGCAGAGGAAAAGACAGGTATAATACAAGAGAAGTTTCTTTACTTTCAGAATACAAAAACAAAAAACTGTTGGTGTGGCGTTATAAGTATGATTCTTAAAACTCCTCAGAATAGTCAATTTTCTACATTACTTGCACCTTCATAATAAAAGTAGAGAATCAGAAGACTTAAAAACTTGACCGGATGAAAGCCACATCCTAAAGCACTTCTGGATCACGACACTTGCTTCAACTGTGAGACTCTACATTTCTGAGAAGGCAGAGGCTCCAGTCACTGTATACAACAGTGCCCATCTCTAAAATGTTTCTTGAATTAAATGTGCTCATAAAACCCCCAGATGATTAAGGGTTAAGCTGAAATTAACCATAGAAGACTCTAGTAACAGAGTCTTATGTTCACGGCATGTAACCAGCTACAACTTGACAACCTTAAACAGGACAGGTGTCATGAAAAAAAGGAAGGAACCACAGAGTTTGGATAGTAACTATGAACAGAAAGCAAGAGAAATGTGGAGAACCAATGGGATGTCTAGACTCAAAGGCCAAAAGCAAGCAGTCAGAGGTTAACAGCCTACAATAACAGGAGTTCGTGGATCCCCAAATGCTGAGTACAAGAACGTAATGAACGGATGGAACCATCAGAACTCATGGTTCTGTGGCGAGTGACCAGTTGCCCACTTCCCTCAATTGTTTTTTTATCTTTCTAATTATGCATCCAAGATACTTCTTGCCATTACTTATATTTTGAAATGTCAGCATATATCATAAATTGTTAATATTTAGCATTTATTAAAATTAAAGAATTGTAGCAAGAAGCTTTCAATGACCCCTTTATTCTGGCATAAATGTCACTGATGTTGCTATACTATGTAAGATTCTCTGCATCTTGCGCCCAAATCTCAAGGAGCTGTGAAAACCCACTGAACATCCTGAGGAAGCAGGTGTGAAGCTCACGAGTACCGTGATCCTGCAATCAAATCAGAATGAAGAAATCCCTGTGCCATGAGAACTCTGAGCCAACAGAGCCAGGATAACATCATGTCACCCAGAATTCTTCTAAAATCAAAGACAGACAGCAGGGTTCAGTCAAGAGATCAAAATCACACAGCAACTGGAACAGGAAAAATTTAATATAAAGAATTATTAAGCATGACAATGGAAAAATAGAAACTCTAAAGTGAAAAGAAAATCCTAGTGAATACCCCAGGGTACCTAAGGAAGAAAAAACTTGGAAGGGGGAAGCCCTCCCCACGGTTTGATCTCAGATCCTCTTGGAAAAGGTATGGTTACAGCCACTGGATTGGGAAACATTTGCTGGGCTCCACGGACTAGTCCACAGTCACCAGGAAAGACCCCCTCCATACTTCAGAAGGGACAGGGCTGGCAAGTGGGCAACAAGAGAATCACAGTGCCGGGAGCCCACGCATAAAGCAAGGTCATGCAAGGCCTGGGGAACACGCTGTCAGGGTCAGCAAGGCCACAGGAAATGACTTTCTGAGGTAAGGAAGGCAGGCCGAAGCTGTCAGACTGGCATGCAGAAGGGGGGAGCATCAAGAATCTGCTCGCCTACAGGGCAATGAGGCCTGAGCTTTAGTGTCCTGTCGGAGGGGTACAGAGTGCCAGCGGGCTGCAGCTGAGGGGCAGATACACAGAGAGAGTGTGTGTGAAGCCCACTCTCCAACAGGCCTGGAGACCGTGGAGTGCTTAGCTAGATGGCCATGGACTAACTGCAGCTACAAGCTCATCAGGAGCCTGGGCTCCAGGTGTATGGCTGAGGCAGATGCTTCTGGCAACAGCACAGCAAAAGCAAAAAAAAAACAGTCCACAGCAGACTGCAAAGAGGGAGAGGAGACCTGACCCTCCCAGAGTGCCCCGCCAGTGTCCCCTACAGTTAAGCATATGTTTAAGTGGAGCTTAACTGCAATACTCACTGTAAAGGGAAATGCTTAAGGAGTCCAGCCTATTAATGTGGAACAGGAAATGAAAGGACCTGAAGGGAATTCCCTGGAGGTCCAGTGGAACTAAAATGGGGGAACTAAATCCCACAAACCCCACAGTGAGGCCAATCAAAAAAAAAAAAAGGAACGGACCTGAAGCTAAGAGGCAATAAATGGATAATGGATAATTGGCATGGCTTCTTGGAACCAAGAAGAACCAACGTAAGAGCCCCAGGAATTCCAAGACGACCTTGCAAGGCAGCATTTCCCCAATGCTGATAAGAAATATAGCTAGCATCAGAACATACTCTATAAAGCCATTATACAAAAATCAACATGGTATAGAAACAAGAATTAATGTAAGAATAGACAAATAAATGCCACAAAAGAAAAAACCCTTAATTAATGGCAATGCATATGAAAAGTATAACAAAGATTTCATTAGGAAAAATACAAATTATTGAATAAGTGATCTGACAACAGATATCTAACCATCTGAAAGAAAACTAAAATGGAGCATCATCTGACATCCCATTCAAAGAGAAATTCCACACAGATATTAAAAAGAATTTTTTAAGCTATAAAAATCATCTTACAAGCAAATGTAGGTATGGGACAACCTTTCTCATCAGGACCAAAACCATAAAATCTTGGCAAGGAGGTTAGTGGAGGAACATTCAGGAATAAAACTGAACATATAAAAATTTGTTTGGCAAAAGCTATCATAAACAACTCTGAAATAAGCACATGTAAGTGTATATATATATATCGGAGAAGGCGATGGCACCCCACTCCAGTACTCTTGCCTGGAAAATCCCATGGACAGAGGAGCCTGGTGGAATGCAGTCCATGGGGTCGCGAAGAGTCGGACACGACTGAGCGACTTCCCTTTCACTTTTCACTTTCATGCATTGGAGAAGGAAATGGCAACTCACTCCAGCGTTCTTGCCTGGAGAATCCCAGGGATGGGGGAGCTTGATGGGCTGCCGTCTATGAGGTCGCAGAGTCGGACACGACTGAAGTGACTTAGCAGCAGCAGCAGGTGTTCAGTTCAGTTCAGTTCAGTTCAGTTCAGTCGCTCAGTAGTGTCCGACTCTTTGCAACCCCATGAATCGCAGCACGCCAGGCCTCCCTGTTCATCACCATCTCCCAGAGTTCACTCAGACTCACGTCCATCGAGTCCGTGATGCCATCCAGCCATCTCATCCTCTGTCGTCCCCTTCTCCTCCTGCCCTCAATCTCTCCCAGCATCAGAGTCTTTTCCACTGAGTCAACTCTTCGCATGAGGTGGCCAAAGTACTGGAGTTTCAGCTTCAACATCAGTCCTTCCAAAGAAATTCCAGGGTTGATCTCCTTCAGAATAGACTGGTTGGATCTCCTTGCAGTCCAAGGGACTCTCAAGAGTCTTCTCCAATACCACAGTTCAAAAGCATCAATTCTTCGGCGTTCAACCTTCTTCACAGTCCAACTCTCACATCCATACATGACCACAGGAAAAACCATAGCCTTGACTAGACGGACCTTAGTCAGCAAAGTAATGTCTCTGCTTTTGAATATGCTATCTAGGTTGGTCATAACTTTTCTTCCAAGGAGTAAGCGTCTTTTAATTTCATGGCTGCAGTCACCATCTGCAGTGATTTTGGAGCCCCCAAAAATAAAGTCTGACACTGTTTCCACTGTTTCCCCATCTATTTCCCATGAAGCGATGGGACCAGATGCCATCATCTTTGTTTTCTGAATGTTGAGCTTTAAGCCAACTGTTTCACTCTCCTCTTTCACTTTCAACAAGAGGCTTTTTAGTTCCTCTTCACTTTCTGCCATAAGGGTGGTGTCATCTGCATATCTGAGGTTATTGATATTTCTCCCGGCAATCCTGATTCCAGCTTGTGTTTCTTCCAGTCCAGCATTTCTCATGATGTACTCTGCATAGAAGTTAAATAAGCAGGGTGACAATATACAGCCTTGACGTACTCCTTTTCCTATTTGGAACCAGTCTGTTGTTCCATGCCAAGTTCTAACTGTTGCTTCCTGACCTGCATACAGATTTCTCAAGAGGCAGGTCAGGTGGTCTGGTATTCCCATCTCTTTCAGAATTATCCAGTTTATTGTGATCCACACAGTCAAAGGCTTATATGTGCAGATTTGCACATGAATGGAAGTATGTACAACATATGCATTGTAATATGTATGCACATAAATGCACTGTTTCCCAACTACAGCAGCTGGGCGAGCCTTGGAATAGGCTACAGTGAGCCTGTCTACCACCCAGAGAGTGAGCTTATCTACTGCCCAGACAGAGGACCCTGCGGCAGCCAGAGTCCAGCCAAAAAGTGGAATTCACACAGCAGTTTGAAGAGGGAAAGTCTTATAAAGAATTATTAACTATTTGCACAGGACTAACTACTAAGAAGGAATAAAAGAGAAGTGTAAGGAATATCCTAGGATGGAGGAAAAGAACCGAAGGCAGTCCTAGCAAGGGGGCCTGCTCCCCAGGGCTGAATTCGGGCCTCCTGGAAACAGCGGCTGCAGCAGACTGGCTAAGAGTCAGCTGGGCTGCCCCAGCCACTTGCTCTGCAGCAGGAGGGCCAAAGGTACTGGGCTGAGAACTGCAGGCTGGACAGCCAAACAGGAAACTCTGCTGTGGTATCAGCAGGCCACAGGTGGAAAGAGGGGAGCCCTAGACAGGAACTAGAAACAAAACTTGCTAGAGGGTGAGAACCACTGGGAAGCCCACACACGTCCATGCCACTGGCAACACAGAGCACGCAGGAGCATAAGTCCATCTCCCACAGGGTCCCTCCAACACCTCGACGGATTAAGTTTATACATGCCAGTTGGAAAAGTAGGTCCAATAAGGGGGGAAAATTTGGTGAATTTGGAGCTAATTTTATGCAAAAAATTGATAACTAACATAGTTTCTAAAAACATTCCCCACAAAAAGCAACCAGGGCTATATGAAGAGATGGCTGATTCCAAGGATGGAGCATATAAACTCACAGATGAGCACTGAACATCTTGTTATGCTTAAAAGTAGTAAGTGCTTTAAAAACACAACAACCACAAAAACATTTGATGGTGAAAAGTTTCAAGGACAGAGAAGCCAAAGTAAAGGGGCCCTACTGGTCAAAGCTAGAACAATTTGGGCATCTGGTACCCTGAAAGAAAGAGTGAACATGAAAGTCACTCAGTCGTGTCCGACTCTCTGCGACTCCATGGACTGCAGCCTTGCAGGTTCCTCTGTCCATGGGATTCTTGTCCAGGCAAGAACACTGCAGCATTCCCTTCTCCAGGGGATCTTTCCGACCCAGGGATAGAACCCAGATCTCCTGCACTGTAGACAGATTCTTTACCATCTGCGCTACCAGGCAGGCCCAATGAATTCTGAACTATTGTGGGGGGGGGGGGGGGGAGGAATTAGGTATATGAGTTCAAATAAATAATGGATAGATGGATAAATGCACAAATAGACACTATACACAAACATGCAGCTATACAGATAGATAACATAGACTCAGGTAAACAGAAGAACAGTTACAAAGACACACAAGTAAAGAGATAGGGAGGATAATCACTAAGGTAGAACCGGTGCTGGAACTGGAAAATCATTATTATGAAGCCATGATGGGAGCTGGTGATGGACAGGGAGGCCGGGTGTGCGCAGTCCACGGAGTCACAGAGTCGGACAGAACTGAGCGACTGAACTGAACTGAAGCCACGATGGAAACACTGGTCTGTGCAAGAATCTATGGGTGCCAAATCTAAGGGGCAGTTTTGTAAAAGAGCAGAATATATTCATGGTCTTTAAAGTTTTGAAAGAAAGAAAGGAAGAGAGGGATGGAGAGACAGAGGAAAAGAGGAACTCAAATATATGTGATAGTCTCGAGGCAGCCCCAACGATACTAGGTCCTAATTCCTGGAACTTGTAGACGATACTTTATTCAAAGAGTGTGTGCAGATGTGATTAAGGACCTTGAGAGGCAGAGATTACCCTGGATTATCAGGATGGGCACTAACGCCATCACAGATGTCTTATAAGGGAGGGGCAGAGAGAGATTTCGCACAGAGAAGGCAGTGGAGCACTGAAGTAGACAAGAGGCTTGAAGATAAGGGCCTTGAAGGCTGAAGCGATGCTGGCACAAGTCAGGGAACACACCCAGTCACCAGAAACTGAAAGAGGCAAGGAATGCGTTCTTCCCTAGAAGCTCTAGGCTCTGCTAACACCTTGATTTCTGCCCAATAATACTCATTTCAGACTTCAGGCCTCCAAAACTATAAAAAAAATAAAATAAAATAAAGCTCTATTGTTTTAAGCCACCACAAAAACAAACCTTCCTCTAATTTCTCTCTCACGTTTCACTAAAAGAGACAAGAAGAAACCACATCAAACTTATTAAACACTTTTGTTGGAAATCTCCCAGCAGCACTACCCTCTTCCCTTGGTACCGTCCCTACTTCCCACATCTCTGTACGCAACCATGTTGCTAAACTTTCTACAGCTATGTAAAAAGGACCCACTCCCTTCCTCTAAGTTCCAGGAACATTTACCTCGTTTTCCTGCAAGCCCTCACCTGCAGTCTTATCAAAGACCACAAGGCTTCTATAAACAGCTTCCTCAAGACAGTGTAGGCCCTCACACTCTCCTCAAAGCCCATGGCTCATTCCAAAGCCACTCTCCACATTTTTGGGTTTTGTCATAACAGCACTCAAACTTCCAGGTTAAAAAAAAAAAAAAATTTAAGTACTGATTGCGATGTAAAAAATTATCCCAAAACTTGGTAGCCTACAATAACAAACATTACTATCTCACACAGCCTCTGATAGTCAGGAATCCAAAGAGGCTAGGCAGGATGTTTCCAGCTCAGTGTCTCTCATGAGGCTGCAGTCAAGCTGTCAGCCAGCACTGCAGTCATCTCAAAGGCCTACTGGGACCGGAGAAATCTGCACCTAAATTCATCCACACGACTGGACCAGGTTTCACGTGACTGCTGGGTGTGGGTGCTGGCCTCTATTTCTTCCGGTGTGGGCCTCATCGTGGGCTGTGTGTCCTTACAGTATGAAAGCTGGTAACCCTCAGAGCAAGTAATGAGAGAGAAAGAGACAATATCCCCAAGAGAGAAGCCACAGCTTTTATAACCTAACCTCAGAAATGACACACCGCCACTTTTCTTTACGCTACTGGTCACACAGACCAATCGATTCCTGGGAAGGGAATAAACAAATGTGTAACTAGCAGGAGAGAAGGATTGCATATGGCCATCTTGGAGATGGTCTATCACAAAAGGTATGGTCCAAATATTTAGCAAACTAGCACACAGCGTGAATTTGATTTACTGGTGTAGTATAAGGAAAAAAGATCCCATTAAAGCTATATTGTCATAACATGTGTATGTGTGGCTGAGCCCCCCTGCTGTTAAACTACAATACAAAATAAAACGTTTTTAAAAACTTACATTGTCACAGTAGCCATCACAATTAAACTTAACAAAATATAACTGTTACCTGTTTAATGAACAATATTCACAGTCATAATGATACAAATATTACCTGATATAATGAACAATATTTACAGTCATAATGATACTAATATTACAGATGAAGTTGATTAAAATTCCAGATTTGAAAATCATTCTACAGATTAAGTATGGAATCTTAATTATGATTACTGAAAAGAATATAAATATTACCACCTTTGAGAAATGTTAAAATAAGCATACAAGTTTCAAAAGCTGAGTGGTAAAAGGAGCTAATGAGGTAAAAGAGAGGATAAATACACTCTTAGATTCATCTTACAGAGACAAATGGTATTGTCCATAGTTATGGAACAAAGAAATAGAGACATGGTCAACAGAAGAACTAAAAATATTACGTAATAATACAGGGGAACAGGTAAGTCAAAATCTTACCTACCAGAGCAAAAAGTAAATAGACACGTCATAAGCTGTTACACCAAAGAACAAAGAAAAAAAACTGCATAAATTTACTATTATAGATACAGAATACACATTCAAGAAATGAAAAATAAAAAAGATAAAAGCCAGTTTTCTCTAGAAGCAAAACTGGGAAGAAGATGCACAGAGCAGAAAATTACAGTGTTTTTTTGTGGGTTTTTTTTTGAGGTTTATAACCATTTGAACATTGGTTTATAACAGTAAGTTTCTCATGTATAACATTATAATTCTACTTTTGTACACACCACAGCATGCTCACCACCAAAGTCTAGTTTCCATCCATCCCTATGCACTTGACCCCCTTTAACCATTTTGCCCTATCCCCACTACTCTTCCCCCTGGTAACTACCAATCTGTATCTACCTGTTTGTTTTTGTTCCATTTCATTTCATTTAGATTTCACATGAGTGAAGTCATACAATATTTGTCTTCTTCCATTTGACTTATTTCACTTAACATAATATCCTCCAGGTCCATTCATGTTGTTGTAGATGGCAAGATTTCATTGTTTCTTATGGCTTAGTAGTATTTGATTGCATATATATATACATATATATACACACACATATATGCCGGGAGCCAGCGTGAGGAATTCCACCCGTGACAAGGTCATGCGGCAAGAGCTCTGATGGCAAGGCTAATCAGAGCTCAGGTTTTCCCCCTGGAATTTCCTGAGCATCCACCCCCCCAAAAAAAAGAATCTGCCTGCTTTTCCACTCTTCTGATATTCTCTGGAAAAAAGTCAATTCAGGGCTGTAGTCTTCTGCGTTTGAAAAGGATGTTTCAGTTAAACCCCCTCTGATAGCTCTCTAGCTTGCCTAACAGGTTCCCCAGACTTCTTACAGCCTGTGAATTGCTTACAGCCCCCCAACCGCGAGAGGCACAAAGCTTGAAAGCATCTTAAGATACAGAGCCTTTTCTAAAGAGTTAAAAATCATATTGGTGACGGGTTTTCACTGTTGACTCAAGGATTGCTGCCAGACCTCCATATTCTTTATCTTTTAGGCACCTGGAAGGATGTTACTCAATGCAAGCAGGATGTAGAAAAAGATACATAGTAGTTTTGATGTTAGCAACACTAGACTTTTGAGTTAATTGCTTCTCTTTTGCTGTAAATCACTGTACACCCTCTACTTGTTGTAAGTTGTTATATCTTTGCTGTGTAAGAATGTAACTTTATTTAGTGCTTTCTGAGAGTGGCACCAGACCTTGGGAAGATCAACACAAATAAGTCTTCTGGTTGACAAACCCTTATCAGAAAAAAGGCTGTAAAATGTTAATTGGCTCTTTTGGCTGGAAGATGATGTAAATTACCTAAGACTTGTGTATACAATTAGGTATGCAGAGAGAAAAGCCTGGTTTTGATAACAGTCTGGACTGCTAACGCTGCATAACTTTGTGTTACCCATTGATCTCCATGTTTTATCAAAAGTATAAAAGGCCTTCTGAACAATAGAGGACGGAGCCAGTCGCTGGACTGGTTTCCCCCGTGTCTCTCTCTCTCTTCTTCTCTCCCTTTCCCTCCCTCTGCTCTTTACTTTAATTTCAGGCTGAATTTCCATCTGGGGCGCGGAGGCTCACCAAAGTCTACTTACTTGCCCTGGCTGTTAAGACTCGTGCGAAAGGGAGCCTAAGGCGAGGCACCCTTAGATATTCAAGCGAGCGACGGTGGCCCAACGTAGATGGTACAAATTCCTTGTCTGGAATTTTATTGGTCTTCCGTGTAATCCAAGCTATTCAGCCCTCTTCCTCCACTTAATTTTCCTACTACACTATTGTTTCTTAATCTAATCTTATATCAATCAATAAATACATTTTTCTCACGCCAATGCTGTCCACCCTTCAAATTCCCTGGATCCACCGGGGCTGGACCCCGGCACATATACACACACACACACACACAAACAAACATCTTTATCCATCCTTCAGTGGTATTTAGGTTGTTTCCTTATGTTAGATATTATAAATAATGTTGCAATAAACATAGGTCTGTATACATCTTTTCAAATTACTGTTTTCATATTCTTCAGAATACCCAGAAGTGAAACTGATGGATCATATGGTATTTATATTAATTTTCTGAGGAATCTCCACACTGTTTTCCATAGTGGCTGCACTAATTTACATTCCCACTCCCAGTGTATGAGGGTTCCTTTCTCTTCGCATCCTCTCCAACACTTCTGACAACCAGCATTCTAATGAGCATGAGGGGATATCTGACTGAGACTCTGACTTGCATTCCCTTGACAGTGATGCTGAACATTTTTTATGTGCTTTTTGGACATCTGTATGTCCTCTTTGGGAAAAGATTTATTCAGAGTCTCTGCCCATTTTTTAATCAGGTTGTTTGGTTTTTTTGTTGTTGACTTAGAAGAGTTCTTCATATATTTTGAATATTAGCCCTTAAAAGGTATATAATTTACAAGTACCTTCTCCCACTCAGTAAGGTGTCTTTTCATTTTGTTAATGGTTTCATTTGCTGTGCCGATGCTTTTTAGTTTGATGTCATCCCATTTATCTCTGCTTTTATTTCCTTTGCCTGAGGAGTCATATCTAAAAAAATTACTGCCAAGACTAATATCAAAGAGTGTACAGTCTGTTTCCTTCTAGGGATTTCACGGTTTCAGATGTGACATTCATATCTTCTGTACATTTTGAGTTAATTTTTTGTGTATGGTATTAGACAGTGTGCCAGTTTATTCTTTCGCACACAGTTGTTCACTTTTCCCAGCACTAATGGAGAGACTTTCCTTTCTCCATGGTAGGTTCTTAGTTATCCATATGTATGTGTGGGTTTATTTCTGGGCTCTCAATTCTGTTCCATTGATCTGTGTGTCTGTTTTCTGCCAATAACATGCAATTTTGATTAGGACAGCTTTGTGCATGCATGCTAAGTCACTTCAGTTGTGTCCGACTCTCTGTGACCCCATGGACTGGAGCCCGCCAGGCTCCTTTGTCCACAGGATTTTCCAGGCAAGAATCCTGGAGTGGGCTGCCGTTTCCTCCTCCGGGGGCGCTCTGCAGTGTAATTTGAAATTAGCGAGTGTGACACCTCCAGGTTTGGTCATTTTCCTCAGGATTACTTCAGCTATTCCGGATCTTTTGTGATTCCATACAAATTTTATGATTTTTTTGTTCAATTTCTATGAAATCTGTTGTTGGGATTGTTGACAAGGATTGAATCTGTGGATAGCCTTAGGTAATATAGGCATTTTAATAATGTTAATTCTTCCAATCCATGAACATGGGCTATCTTTCCATTACTTTCTGTTTTCTTCAATTTCCTTCAACAATGCTTTACAGTTTTCAGTGTACAAGTCTCCACCTCCATGGTTAAGTTTATTCCAGAGTATCTTATTCTTTTTGCTGTGAATGTAAATGGGATTGTTTTCTCTTTCTGCTAGTTCTTATTAGGGTATAAAAATGCAACAGTTTTGTATTTTGATTTCATATCCTGCAACTTTACTACATTCGTCTATTATTTCTAATGGATTTTTGGTGAAATGTTTATAGGGGTTTCTATATATAAAATCATGTCACCTGCAAATAGTGACAGTCTTACTTCTTCCTTTCCAATTTAGAGGTCTTTTCTTTTTCTTGCTTAAAAGCTCTAGCTAGGACTTCCAATACTATGTTGAACAAGAGTGGGCATCTTGATCTCACTGATAAAAGGACAGCTTTCAGGTTTTCACCATTCAGTATGCTGTTAACTATCAATTTGTCATATATGGCCTTTATCATGTTTAGGTACGTTCCTTCTATAATTTTATTTTATTCAAAGTTTATCACAAACAGATGTTAAAATCTGTCAAATGCTTCTTCTGCATCTATTGAAATGATCGCATGATTTTTATCTTCCATTTTATTAATGTGGTGTAGAATATTAATAGACTTGCAGATACGGAGCCATCCTCGTATCCCTGGAATGAATGCCACTTCATCATTATGATCCTTTTAGTGCATTGCATTCAATTTGCTTAATATTTTGTTGAAGACTTTTGCATCTATTGCAAAAGATAGAGATACTGGCCTGTAATTTTCTTTTCTGCATGTTATCTTTACCTGGTTTTGGTATCAAAGTAATGATGGCCTCATAAAACGTGTTAAGAAGCACTCCAGTCTCAATTGTTTGGAAGGGCTTAAGAAGAACAGGTATTAAATCTTTGAAAGATTCATAGAATTCACTGCTGAAGTCATGTGGTCCTAGACGTATGTTTTGGGGAGGTTGCTTTTTTTTTTTTTTTAGTTTCAATCTCTTTACCAGTGATCAGTCTATTCAGATTTTATACTTCTTCATGTTTCAGACACGAAAGCTTGAATGATTCTTAGAATTTATCCAGTTCTTATAGACAGTCCAAGTTGGTGGTATATTCATTCATAGCAGTCTCTTATCATCCTTTGTATTTCTGTAGTTTCCATTGTAACTTCACTTCTTTCCATTTCTGATCTCATCTGAGCCTTCTCTCTTAGTGAGGCTAGCATAAGGTTTGCCAATTTTGTTTACCTTTTCAAAGAGCCAGCTCTTAGTTTCACCGATCTTTTCTACTGTCTTTCAAATCTTTATTTACTTTCACTGTGACTTTTCTTATGTCCTTCCTTCAACTGACTATATACTTCACTTGTTCTCTTCTTCTAGTTTCTTTAGTTTAAGGTTAGATTACGAGAGATTTTCTCGTTACTTAAGGAAGGCCTGTGCTGCTGTAAACTTCTGTCTTAGAATTGTGTTTTTGTGGCATCCCATACATTTTGGTATGTCCTATTTCCATTTTCATTTGTCTTCATGCATTTTTTATTTCTCTTTTGACCAACAGTTGTTCAGTCTCCACATACTTACGATATTTTCCAGCTTTCTTCTTACAGTTTGATCTTCTTTTTTTTTTAATTAATTTTTTGGCTGTATCAGGTCTTAGTTGCAGCATGTGGGATCTTTCCATTGCAGTGCAGTAGTTGCAACATGCAGGCTCTCTGCTTGTGGTGCCAGGGTTAGTTGTCCCACGGCATGCAGGCCCTTAGTTCACCAGCCAGGCACTGAACTCACATCCCCTGCATTAGAAGGCGGATTCTTAACCACTGGACCACCAGGGAAGTCCCTGCCCAATTTTCTTAAAAAGACTCAACTTGTGTCCCAACATACAGTCTATCCTTGAAAACAATTCACGTACCCTTGAGAAAAATGTGTATCCGTTGCTTTTGAATGGAATATTCTATATATATCTGTAAGAATGGTCTAATATTTCATTTAAGGTCAATGTTTCCTTGTTGACTTTCTGTCTAGATCTATCCACTGATGTAAGTGGGATGTTCAAGTCCCGTAGTATTATTGTGTTGCTGTCAATCTCTTCCTTTAGGACTGTTAATAATTGTTTTTATATTCTGGTGCTATGTCAGATGTATATATGCATATTAATGAGCCATGTCTTCTGAATGGACAGTCCCCTTATCATCATATAACATCCATTTTCATCTCTTGTAATTTTTTTGGCTTTAAGCCTATTTTTCTGCAGATGGTGACTGCAGCCATGAAATTAAAAGACACTTACTCCTTAGAAGGAAAGTTATGACCAACCTAGACACATATTAAAAAGCAGAGATATTACTTTGTCAACAAAGGTCCTTCTAGTCAAGGCTATGGTCTTCCCAGTAGTCATGTATGGATATGAGAGTTAAACTGTAAAGAAAGCTGAGCGCAGAATAATTGATGCTTTTGAACTGTGGTGTTGGAGAAGACTCTTGAGCGTCCCTTGGACTGCAAGGAGATCCAACCAGTCCATCCTAAAGGAGATCAGTCCTGGGTGTTCATTGGAAGGACTGATGTTGAAGCTGAAACTCCAATACTTTGGCCACCTCATGCGAAGAGTTGACTCATTGGAAAAGACCCTGATGCTGGGAAAGACTGAGGGCAGGAGAAGGAGACGACAGAGGATGAGATGGTTGGATGGCATCAATGACTCAATGGACATGGGTTTGGGTGGATGCCGGGAGTTGGTGATGACAGGGAGGCCTGGTGTGCTACGATTCATGGGGTCGCAAAGAGTCGGACACGACTGATCAACTGAACTGAAATGAACACATGCTTTCTTCTGGCTGACATTTGCTTGGAGTATCATCTTCCATCCCTTCACATTGAGCCTTTATTTGTCTTTAGAGCTGAGCTAAGTATCCTAAAGGCAACAAACAGTTTTTAATCCATCTGGTCATTCTGTTTCTTTTGAGTGAATTCAATCTATTTACATCTGGGGTGATTACTGACATTTGAAGACAGGACTGCCATTTGTTTATCATTTTCTGGTTGCTTCATGTTTTTTTTTCTTATTTCTACCACTTTAGTTTGGTGGTTTTGTGATGTCTTTCTCAGTTTCCTCTTTATTATGTATCATGTTTCTGTTCTAGATTTTACCACACTGTTTTTCTTTTATGCTTTGGTCTTTTGGCTGCAAGGCAGGTGGGATCCCAGCTCCCTGACCAGGGATCAAACCTGTAACCTGGACTGGAACGCAGTATTAACCCTGGACCACCAGTGAAGTCCAATACAGCAGCATTATTTTTAATAGCCAAAAGGTAAAAGCAATCCAAGTGTTCACTGATGGATGAAAAAATAAAACAGTGTACACACACCCGAGGGACTACATTCAGACATAAGAAGGAAATTCTGATACATGCTACCACGTGGATAAATCTTGAGCAATGATGCTAAGTGAAATAAGCCAGCCACGAAAAGACAAATGCTGTATGATTTTACTTATATGAGGCGCTGATCCACAGTTTGTTGAATCTATAGATGAGGAACCTGCAGATACCGAAGGTCGACTGCACTACACCTGACAAGGAACTTGAGCACCCACAGATTCTGGTACCCACAGGGGGTCCTGGAACTAGTCCCCCAGAGACACTGAGGGACAGCTTTGCAAGAATAAGTTAATGTCACCCTTATGTTCCTACAGGGTTTTTCTATTTGCCTGACTGGTTAGAGTTTGAGTTGTTCTGGTGCTGATTTTTTCATGAAAGGGAGGAGTAAATGCACTCTGAGTTAACAAAACCACAGCAAGAACATGAAAAAACAAGTGACCCACAAGGACTGCCGTCTAGCCTGCCATGTTCCTCTCTGTGGCATTTGAGCCCGCAAAGCTAGCCTCACCACCCGGAGGAGAAGATGTATAAGGAATCTGCATAAGACAGCTGTGCAAAATGGAGCTGGAGGAGCCTTATTTGTGCACAGAGATACTCTTGAGAATAACCCAGACACTCCATTTGATTTCATACCAGAAAATTCTAAGAGGACAGAAGCAACCATTTAAAAAAAAAAAAAAAACCTACCCAGCAGAGCATAAGGCGGTAGCTGTGCTTCCACTCCTGGATTTAGCCCAGACAGAGTGGCTGGCTGCCCCTCGCTGCATGAAAAAGGTTACAGGAAGTTCTGCAATTATCTTCAATGAAAGTATATGAAGCAGCAATTTTTTATATAATGTACAATCCAAAGCCAGTTGTTCAGTTCAGTTCAGTCGCTCAGTCGTGTCCGACTCTTTGCGACCCCATGAATCGCAGCACGCCAGGCCTCCCTGTCCATCACCAACTCCCAGAGTTCACTCAGACTCACGTCCATCGAGTCAGTGATGCCATCCAGCCATCTCATCCTCTGTCGTCCCCTTCTCCTCCTGCCCTCAATCCCTCCCAGCAACAGAGTCTTTTCCAATGAGTCAACTCTTCACATGAGGTGGCCAAAGTACTGGAGTTTCAGTTTCAGCATCATTCCCTCCACAGAAATCCCAGGGCTGATCTCCTTCAGAATGGACTGGTTGGATCTCCTTGCAGTCCAAGCAACTTTCAAGAGTCTTCTCCAACACCACAGTTCAAAAGCATCAATTCTTCGGTGCTCAGCCTTCTTCACAGTCCAACTCTCACATCCATACATGACCACAGGAAAAACCATAGCCTTGACTAGATGGACCTTTGTTGGCAAAGTAATGTCTCTGCTTTTCAATATGCTATCTAGGTTTGTCATAACTTTTCTTCCAAGGAAAGAAGAAAAGTTTTTTTAATTTCATGGCTGCAATCACCATCTGCAGTGATTCTGCAGCCCCAAAAGACAAAGTCTGACACTGTTTCCACTGTTTCCCCATCTATTTCCCATGAAGTGATGGGACCAGTTGTTAAGTATCATATTCAAGCCTGCACTACTATGCCTTGCATGCTTTGAAACTTGGACAGCACACTGGAGGCCATTCAGAAAAAAACCTGGAATAAAGGTTGGGGAGGCTACACCTGAACAACTTTTCACTCTTACAGATGTG
Source organism: Capricornis sumatraensis (assembly GCF_032405125.1). Taxonomy (NCBI): domain Eukaryota; kingdom Metazoa; phylum Chordata; class Mammalia; order Artiodactyla; family Bovidae; genus Capricornis; species Capricornis sumatraensis. The sequence continues at coordinate 77,769,431 of NC_091082.1, forward strand.
GAATGTTTAGAAGGCTGTGTAAACGCACCAATGGTTCAAATAAACGACAGCTACTACGAGAATCTGACACCTAAGGATACTGAAGAAATTACTGAGGAACTCAATACTGGCAAAATCCCAAAACCTGGGTCAAGGCGTGGATGCTTCTCATGTGCATCAGTCAGCGGTCTCACCTCTTTGACTGAACCACCTAAGACACTTGCTTTTGGTGTGCAAGCAGGCCTTTAATTTATGTTCAACTGTAAATATAGCACTGAAGAAATAAAATATGAATCTCCTATATTTAAAAAAAAAAAACCATGAGAAAACAACTTCAAGAGCTTGCGGCATAATAGCAATTATCTTAATACAGGGCTTCTGACTTCATGGTACAGTGTTTTAGTATTCAGTGTATATACATAATTAGCTAGTCATCATTTTTCAAAATCACAATTTCAAAATAATCACTTACCAAACACTATTCCTTTAGCAAATGGAGGAAACAATTCTGAATGTCGAAATAAGTTTTTGTGAATTTGCCATAGTTCTTTGTGCAATTTCTTAAAGTCACTATATCTCTTCCATACGATTATCTAAAGAGAGAAGAAAATTAAATGTATCTCACAGTCAAACCATTTAGGTTCATATATCTGAACAAGAAAAAAAATTTTCATTAAAGTGCTCAAAACTGTCATGCAAAGGCAAACAAAAATGTTCTAACCAATGCAGTTACCTGTCTGAAATCAACTAATAATATTTGCTTTAAAAATATAAAGCAGCAATTCTCCCTCCAACTGTTTTGGTTTTTAAATTTCATTTTAAGAAAGCACTGCTTTCTTCATATTAGAAAAATATTCAACCTAGTACAAAAAAGGTCTACACTACACAAAATGTCACTTAACCTCTTCAAACATTAATTACAATTGCCCTGCAAATGAGTTAGATATCAAAATATATTCATCTCAAAAACAGCATGTTTACAAACACAAAATAATTTAAACAAATTTAAACATAAAGAACATACTCAGCATTTGCCTTGAAGGATAAATAATCTGAAAAATACTGAAGAACAAATAGCTTTGTAGCAAGTAATTAACCTAAACTTTTGCATTTCATAAAATCTCAGTTAAGACAGTAATAAGATTTCCAGAGGCAAGGTAAATCCTGATCAGAATACCACTAAAATTAGGATATTTCAAAAAACAAAATATCAATCATTTAGATTATATAACACATAAAAGTAAGCTACCTTCATTAGTTTAAACTATTGTCTAAACTTATTTAGATTAAATCAAAAGAAAAAAAAAAACACTTAATAAAGAAAAAAAATTTAACACACGGTCTTAACATTGATCCAGACCTCAGTCTCACAGGGTAAAACTGAGTTTTAAATTCTATTACCTAGTACATTGGGGCCTTTACTTCTGAAAAATCTAATTATCTAACTTCTAACAAACTCAATAGTGTAGTACTAATAAGCAAACATTAGGCCAAACAGGTAACCAAGTGTGATTTAAGAGACCTGTCAAAAAATCCACTCACTGCATATAAGAAATTATTTGCAAAATTCTGTCATGCTATCAAAAATTCCATTATGATTACTAAATGTCATATAAGAAATTCTTTGCAAAATTCTGTCATGCTATCAAAAATTCTATTATGATTACTAAATGTGCTGCTTTTCATATAAGAGACTTGCTTTTAATCCTAGGAGACTAGTCAGACAACATGAATTAATTTAAACAAACTGCTTGCCCCTGAGCTTTCCTTTTAGTCATCTGCATGTGTCTGTGCTCAGTCACTCAGTTGTGTCCGGCTCTTTGTGACCCCATGGACTATAGCCTGCCAGGCTGCTCCGCCCACGGAGTTTTTCAGGCAAGAATACAGAGTGGGTTACCATTTCCTCTTCCAGGGGATCTTCCCGACCCAGGGATCAAACCCACATCTCCTGCGTCTCCTGCACTGGCAGGCAGATTCTTTACCACTGAGCCACCTGGGAAGTCCTTTTTATTCATTTACTCAACAACAAAAATAGTCAACAAAGCAAATATTTTCATGAGCATACTTTATGCTAGGCACTGTGTTGGCACAAAGGACGAAGAATAAGAAACACAGTCCCTCCTTTAAAGAGTTTTCTGTCAAATTAGGAAGAATAAGCCAACACAGTAACTATATCACAAGACGGCATGATTGTGCTGAAAGGGTGTTGTGGAAGGAGCACCCACACAGTGTCGACTCAGGTGAGCACACTGAAGGAAGTAATGGCCAGAAAAAAACAAAAAGAGAGGGAGAGAGAAGCGGTCAGGAATGAAGTATTTTAAAAGGACAGGGAAAGGGCAAAATACAATTACTAAAATTTTGGCTTTTACAACTGGATAAATGGTGGTGCTATATTCCCAAAGGTGAACAGCCAAGGAGAAAAAGCTATGATGAGATAAGAATGAAGCTCAGTTTTAGATATATTTTATTTAGGTGCATGTGAGGCTAAGTCTAATTGAAGATATCCAATAGACAGGTCAGGAGTTCAAGAGCAAGAACTAAAAATAAGGTGTAGTAACTGGGGAGAAGAGAGGTGGAAATAACTCAGAAAAGATTTCTCAGCATTTGTTACAAGATGAGGAGTCTAAACGGCTGAATGATGGGGGTTAGTCAGAAGTAAAAGAAGAGGAAACCAAGGACACAGTCCGTATTGAAGAAGCTCAGCTGTGCCAGGAGACAGGACACCTGGAAGAAGAGGTTTCATATGAAATGGAAATGAACAAGACAAATGCAGACAGTAGAGCATCCACGGTTCCAGCAGAAGACAGAGTAAGAGGAACCGAGAGAGTCAAACCAACACTTGAAAAGTAAAAGGCCTCAGAGATTACAAGTGACTTTCTAATTTTCATATTTTGCTTCTCTGCAATTTCTAATCTTGATACATTAACATAATTCTGGTCATGGGAACATAGTGCTATTTCATATCTTTTAAATAGATCAAATTATGGTGGTACCACATCTGCCAAGGGCTTAAGGGCAAAACGAGTGCTGGGCTTCTGACAATAATCTTACCTAAGGGAAGCACAATCCTTAAAGCTATTATAAATTAGACATGAGAGCTATTCAAAAGACCACAGCTCATGGAAACAAATCTGTAGATAAAATTTGTATTCCAGTTAGGGTCACTGTCAAATAAAATCAGGGCAACTTAAGGGGCAAAAGTTAATAATTTAATCAGAATAGTGATAATAATGCCATGGCATATAAACCAGCAGCTAGTCTTTCAGAGCAAAAATTAGGAAATCTGTGTTTCTTCATTATGTCCTAATTTATTCATTCACATACTCACTCACATATTCTCAACACTGCAGAAGTGAAATACCCAAGAGCAAATAAAAACCCTCAAAAAATCAGGAAACCAAAGCATCTCCAAATGTCACAAGCCACTGCCTCCCTTTCTTCTTACTCCTTTTAAGCTTGGACATTTCTAAAAATCTTCAAAACGGAAAAGTGAACAAAAGCGCACCTCCACTATATCAGCAAGTATTGATGTCTGTAACTGGACTATACAAAGTAGCCAAAAGATACATGCAAAAAAAAAATATTTTCTCTAATAATCAATTCTTTCCTATTAGGAAAAAAAACTTATAATAACTTATTACTCTATTGAATCAACTCTGTAGAAATATCCTATTCATTAAAGTTACTTCTGCATAAAATTCCTCAATTAAATATTCCTCAACTAAAAATTCAGTGACAATCATAACAGACTACAAAGAAAAGCTTAATTTTCATTAAAAACATTTCCTTAGATATTTTTTACATAAAATGAATGCTTTCTATACAGATAATTTCTCTTAACAATACCAAAAAAACTTTAGATCTTTTACAAAACCACTCAATTAACTTTCTCCTTTTTACTCTCATATAATATTTAAAACTTGCTGGATCCAATTTTTCTGCAATGTCACCACCATACTACCTGCTTATGAATTTTGTTTCCTCCCCTTTTAAAGAGTCTTTTCTTTCCCCTGACACATTTCTGAATGTGCTCAAATAGTTTTTCTAAAACTGTTTTATTTATGAAATGACTTAACAGTGACAGACTTCGGATATGATACACAGAAAGTTCTATTTTGGTTCTCCTTTCCCAGATTTCCCCAGTGAAATAGAGAGACACAGAGCTATGGGCTACTTCTTTTTTAAAGGTGAGGAGTGAAGGACACATCTCTACCTCATTCTTTGCGTCCTATAGTTGCGTGCTCTAGAGAACCTGCTGAACAAAAGGTCACATTAACTGTTGCTGTCCCCCTCCAGAATGACCCGTGCTGCTCTTAATAAATGAAAACTTGGAGGGAATGTTTAAAAGATAAAAAGGGCTTCTGCACAACAAAGGAAAATATAAGCAAGGTGAAAAGACAGCCTTCTGAATGGGAGAAAATAATAGCAAATGAAGCAACTGACAAACAACTAATCTCAAAAATATACAAGCAACTTATGCAGCTCAATTCCAGAAAAATAAACGACCCAATCAAAAAATGGGCCAAAGAACTAAATAGACATTTCTCCAAAGAAGACATATGGATGGCTAACAAACACATGAAAAGATGCTCAACATCACTCATTATTAGAGAAATGCAAATCAAAACCACAATGAGGTACCACTTCACACCAGTCAGAATGCGATCGAAAAATCTGCAAGCAATAAATGCTGGAGAGGGTGTGGAGAAAAGGGAACCCTCCTACACTGTTGGTGGGAATGCAAACTAGTACAGCCACTTTGGAGAACAGTGTGGAGATTCCTTAAAAAATTGCAAATAGAACTGCCTTATGACCCAGCAATCCCACTGCTGGGCATACACACCAAGGAAACCAGAATTGAAAGAGACACATGTACCCCAATGTTCATCGCAGCACTGTTTATAATAGCCAGGACATGGAAACAACCTAGATGTCCATCAGCAGATGAATGGATAAGAAAGCTGTGGTACATATACGCAATGGAGTATTACTCAGCCGTTAAAAAGAATACATTTGAATCCGTTCTGATGAGATGGATGAAACTGGAGCCAATTATACAGAGTGAAGTAAGCCAGAAAGAAAAACACCAATACAGTATACTAACACATATATATGGAATTTAGAAAGATGGCAATGACGACCCTGTATGCAAGACAACAAAAAAGACACAGCTGTGTATAACGGACTTTTGGACTCAGAGGGAGAGGGAGAGGGTGGGATGATTTGGGAGAATGGCATTGAAACATGTATACTATCATGTGAGAGTCGAATCGCCAGTCTATGTCCGATGCAGGATACAGCATGCTTGAGGCTGGTGCACGGGGATGACCCAGAGAGATGTTATGGGGAAGGAGGTGGGAGGGGGGTTCATGTTTGGGAACGCATGTACACCCGTGGTGGATTCAAGTCAATGTATGGCAAAACCAATACAGTATTGTAAAGTAAAATAAAGTAAAAATAAAAATTAAAAAAAAAAAGAAAAAAGAAAATGTAAAAAAATAAAATAAATAAATAAAAGCCTGATAATAGCAAGTGTTGGCAGAAATGTGAAAAAAAAAAAAAAAGGAAAACCATCCTGGATAATTTTAAATTACTGACTCTATGCAAGTATTCTGGCCTACTTAGGAACAAAACTATCTTTTAGCATGTGCCAAGGTGCATGTGTGTAAGTGAGAAAAAGAGCTAAATCTCCCCAGTCTTTTAAGAATAGCATATTATTTGTCCTATATTTGATTAGACAAACAGTACATCTACTGATCTTCAACAGCTCTGGTGAAGCATAAGTAAATTCTAAGTGAATCAGTTAACAGAGAAAGAAAGTGAGAAGAAAGGAAATGGAAACAAATTCTACATAGTAAATTCCTTTCCTAAGTAAGAATTTCAATGTTTAAATGAAATAATACATGGGAAGCTAAAAAATGTTGTTGTAACTTCAAGGTTATTCTATCCTTCAAGAAGTCAGCTAGACAGAAGACATTCCTTTTAAGATTTTATACCATTTTTAACAAAGGACCATGCAACCATCTAACTAAAGCACACTTACAAGAGTTTCTGATGAATGGTTCACCAACAGTTGTTATTATAAAAGAGCTTTCCCCAAAAAAGGATTAAGGAAATGGCAGAGAGTATGTTCATGGATAGGTTGGCTCAGGATTCTCCCTGGAAAAGGGGAACATCAAGCTACAAACTACAGCACAGCAATCAGACACTGTATTCAAAGGAAACAACCCATTTTCAATTCTAACAGATATAAGTATTCAGAAGCAGAAAAGCCTGGTATTGACTATTTTTTTTTTTTGGTATTGACTATTAATTCAACAGAATTAACAGAATTCTAAGGAATAGTTCATACTAAATGAACTGACTTAAATAAGAGTACTCTCTTAATCAAAGGTACAAGTTATTTTCAATGCCATTTTGAAAGGATATAGACATATATAACTATAGACTTAGCCTTTTCTTCCAAAATAACAATATTTTCTTCCTGGCTATCAGAGGGGCAGGGAGTGAGGTTAAAACCCCTAAGGAAAACAGTATGGAATCTTTTTAAAATGTGTCTTTTATCCAACTTTTTTTTTTTTAACTCTTTAACAATAGGACAAAAACAATTACCAGATTAGATATAGCAAGAAACAGTAATACATAAAAGTTAAAATATTATCAAAACATGTTCAAACCAACCAGAACCAATCAATTTAAATCCATGAATCAAGACAGGTATGTTTGGTAAGCATTAAGTGGGGCTTGTGGTTAAATAGATAATACACAGCCCACCTGAAGACATTAAAATGCAATTAGGAAAAAAAACCTTGCAGAATAAAGATGTAACAAATTACAACATCTGTTTTAAACACTTTAATAGGAAGAAAAAATATATATATATATAGACTATATATATCCTTCTAGTCCTACTATAAATAAGCAAGGACCAAAATGAAAGTAAACGTAAAAATGTTGAAAGACATGAACTCCTCAGTTAGGATTCCTAAAGGTATATAACAAGGACAAAGTAATTACAAATAGAGAATCCTACAGTTCTAAGCAAAACTATAACAAGCTGGTATTATTTTAAAAAGAAGGAATTAGTCTGCAAAAGAACTAAATACAAAATTCTAAAAAGAAGCAATTTTCCAGGATGTCAACATGCCAACTCAATATAAAAATGGAAGTAGAGAAGGAGGTTCGGGAGGGAATGGATGTATGTACACGTATAGCTGCGTCACTTTGTTGTGCAGCAGAGACTAACATACACTGTAAAGCATTTCTATGCCAACAAAAACAAATGAAGTACAGAGAAACCCATAATTTATTATGCTCTTTAAAATTAATATGTTACCAAATACTCTTTTTTATTTCTTTTTCTTTACCATACAGGCATCATAATTTTCAAATCAATAGGGGCCCTTAACTAGTACTGAAATCTTATGAGTGGCAATTATCAGAAAAGTTATCACATTATTAAATGGCACTATAATTCCTGAAATTTTTATTTATATAACTTAACACCTACTGAAACTTAACATTGACCTAATAGGTCTGAAATAAGATACTTCAGTTACTGTTCAGTGAATTGAAAACAATTTCCAAACAAGATACAAAGACTGACATACAAATAACTGCTTCCTCAATGAAGCATTTAATTAAATTTTTGTCAAAATGCATAAAATAAAATTTTCATATGGATAAACATGTTACCTCCTGGACATCCTCTGGATTTCTTCGTGAAACAACCTAAAACAAAGAAAACACAGAAATATCTAATCATTATCAAAACTAACTATTTTACACTTGCATGATTAATTTCAACAGCATTTGTATGAAAAATTCAACTTGCTGAAAGAAATATCATATTATATCATTTTCACAGAACTCAGTTAAATAACTTCACTATTTGAAACACATACTAAAAAATTAAAACCAAAAGGCAACTAAAATAAAGTCCACATGCTAATGTTCGTGTACTATTACATTCACAAGAGAATGCCTCATCCTTTTACTCTTACTTGACAATTCTAACAGCTTATCTACCCCCCTTTCCAGTCTACATACAAATCAGAAGCATAAAAAGGCAGCTGCACCTCAACAAAGTATACAAAGGGACAGCTCTGTATTATTTCTTCTTTTTTATTTTTCATTTTTTCTGTATTATTTCTTACACCCATATATAAATCTACAATTAGCTTAATAAAGATTTCACATTTAAAAAAAAAAAAAAGCCACAATGCTCAGATATACCAATATCTGTTAGAAGTAATCACTGACCTCCTAATGGTGAAAAAGAAAACAAAAGTAACCTGTTTTAAAAAAAAAAGTATACACATCACTCACTGACAAATAATCCTATCATTATTGCCTGAGCAGGGACGGTGGGGGTTGGATTCTTTCAGACTTCTCTAATGATAAGAGCCAAAAAGTCTAACACCATGTACCAAGAATTCCTCACAAAGTGTACAAAAAGCAGGCTGGGTGCTTAAATCATCAAATGCATTGCAGAGTGGGGAAAATCTCATATTAGATACATAATACCCTCTATGCAAATATAAAAGTCATAAACTTGATGCTACAATATGTATTCTGCAGAAACAAACAAACAAATACATCAAACATATTAAAACCGTGCCTGCGGATGAGAGGAAGAAAAGTCTTTGATGCCAGGTGACAATACTATAACTGGAGATTATGATCAATTCAACACTACACTACTCCTAAAGTCCAAAACAAAAACAAAAAGTATACTGAAGCCACACAAACTTGGGTTCAAATTACAGTTCCTCCACTCACAGGCTTGAGGGCTCTACAGAATGAGGATAAACTCTGTCTGGCCTGGCTGTAGCAGACAGCAAATATGGAGACACAAGAACTCCATGATTTAAAACTTATCTTTCTCTTACTAGAGAACTTAAGTACCTTGAAAGATCCCACACAATTCCGAAAGAAAAGGTTTCCAATTTCTTGCCACTCTACTCTCCAACTTTCAGGATATAAAATTTGGTGAAATCTCTTAGCCATTTTCATTGAGAACAATGCTGTCCAACAGTACTTTCTCTGATGATGGAAGGAAATATCCCCTATTGCCACTGTTCAACGCAGTAGCCCCTGGCCACATGCACATGTGGCTCCTAAGCACTGGAAATATGGCTACGACAACTGAAGAATGAAACTTTTAATTTTATTTCATTTAAATTAATTTAAATTAAAATAAAAGTAGCCACATATGGCTAATGCTATTGCTAAGTCACTTCAGTCGTGTCCAACTCTGTGCGACCTCATAGACGGCAGCCCACCAGGCTCCCCCGTCCCTGGGATTCTCCAGGCAAGAACGCTGGAGTGGGTTGCCATTTCCTTCTCCAATCCATGAAAAGTGAAAAGTGAAAAGTGAAAGTGAAGTCGCTCAGTCGTGTCTGACCCTCAGCGACCCCATGGACTGCAGCCTTCCAGGCTCCTCCATCCATGGGATTTTCCAGGCAAGAGTACTGGAGTGGGGTGCCATTGCCTCTCTAAACAACACAGATTTACAGTAAGAGGTTAGAACAGGTAACTAACAACAATGTATTATTCAAAAACTGGATTTTAACTATTACTTTCAAATTCCACCCCCTAAAAAATCTCCACCTTTGCAAAAGCATGGTGTTTCACATAATTAAATAATTTAATTTTGCCTCCTATAAATATAAATTTGCCTCCTAAAAATATAAGAACATATTTTTATAAAATGTGCTAAAGAGAAGTTAGATAATCAGTCCACTAATATCCACCCACCAAAAATAAATCAACATATGATCACTGGCAATAAGATTTATTCTAAACAATACTTTATTGTTTCTTTATTAATAATACTTTATAAATAATAAATAATACTTTATTCTAAACAACACTTTAACACATGCAGATGATCTTTCTGGGACAAGAGAAATGATTTTCCTGCTTGGTGTATGTAGTAGAAGTATCAAATTTTAGATTTTCCTCAGGTAAGCTGTTCCTGGAAATCAAATATGTCTGTACTGCATCATCAAAACTATATTAGCCATTCCCTAACAACAACCACAATGTAAAAACAATTTCATCAGAAATAACCCATCTGGGGCTTCCCTGGTGGCTCAGTGGTGAAGAATCCGCCTGCCAGTGCCGGAGACACGGGTTCAGTCCCTGACCCGAGAAGGTCCCACGTGCCCCAGAGCAACTCAGCCCGTGCGCCACAACTACGAAGCCCACGCTCTAGACCCCACGCTCACAGGAGCAGCCGCCACAGTGAGCAGCCTGTGCACCGCACCTGCACAGCAGACCCTACTCTCTACGACTAGAGAAAAGCCCACGCAGCAACCAAGACCCAGCACAGCCAAAAACGAGGTTTTTAAAAGTTGGTTTAAAAAAGGAAAGAAATCACCAATCTGGGACTTCCCTTGTGGCCCAGTGGCTAAGACTCCTCACACCCAATGCAAAGGGCCCAAGTTGAATCCCTGGTCAAGGAAACTAGATCCCACATGCTGCAACTAAAAGACCCACATGTCTCAACTAAGACCTGGGGCAGCCAAATAAATAAATAAAAATTTTTAAAAAAGAAAGAAGGAAAGAATCAACCTGATTATGACTCCTCATCCACACTTTGTTGGCTCATGGATTTCTGCTATATGGCTGATGGCAAGCAAAAGAAAGTGCCTGCCTTCACACCTCCCAGAGCTTACAGTCTGGTGGCACACAGTAGGTGCTAAGCAACAGGTTAAGAATGGCTGCACCTTCAATGTTTTCATGGCAAGTCATTCATAGTTATTATAGAAGAGCAAAACTTACTCAAACTAAGTGGAGATCTTTAATTTTAAGCTCAAAAAGAACTTCTCCTCATCCTCACATACTTCTCATATGAAGAGGCAGAGTTGAGAAAATTAGGTCAAAAGTTACTTCCTGAGCATTCTATCCTCTTCCCAAACAGCATAAAAAAAGCTTAGTGAAAAGCATGTCCGGAAAGTAGAGGGCTATACTTGCTTGATTCTTTTTCCTCGCTGGTTCTTTTGCTTCTCTTTTGTAGGTTTTCCTTCCTCCTTCTACCCTCAACACTCTGTAAGCACGCCAAGAATCAATTCTAACTCTGCTTCTTAGCCTACTTTTCAGTATTAAGAGAGAAAGTCTGAATCTGTGTTAATACTGTTCAAGGCACTGTACTACGCAAGTGGGAGGGGAAAAAAAAAACTTGACTTTGTACATTTACATTTGCACAGCATTTTATATCAATCTTTCATTTTATTCCCTCAACAACCTATGAATTATTAGGAAGAGGTTATTATGAGTCCCCCTTTTACCCCACAAGGATACAAGGTCCAGAAAGTTGTATAAAGTCCCATGGCTATTCACCTTCAGATTTGCAATTAGAACTCGGATTTTCTGATTCTTAATTCAGCACTCTTTCCACCGTAGTCTATTGCAAAGGTCTCCAACCTTTTTGGCACCAAGGACCAGTTTTGTTAAAGACAATTTTTCTACAGACGGGGGTGGGGGCGTGGGCTTGGGGATGACTCACAAGCATTACACTTACTGTGCACTTTATTTCTATTATTATGACATCAGCTCCACCCTCTGATCATCAGGCATGAGTCCTGCTCTACTGCGTCCCTCCATTTACCTGCAGTATTTTCTGCAATAACTTTACTTAACTCCACATCGCCCTTCACCACTAGGTTTTATTTACTCTTATTCATTCAACAAATATCAGTGCCTACTCTGTTGATAGGTAGAGTAGCATAGCAGTGAATACACTGGATCTGATTCTTAATAACATTAGAAAAATATAATCACTTGCTAAATACATTACCAAGTTCAACCACTTGGTACCCCACTATAAGGATTCAGTATTCCCATGTGTGCAAACTCACTTAAATGAGTTAATTATCTGTCCTCTGAAATGAAAACCAAAGAACACAATGGGCTGGAATAACATGGTGGTGGTGGTTTAGTCGCTCAGTCGTGTCCGACTCTTGAGACCCCATGGACTGTAGCCTGCCAGTCTCTCTGTCCATGTCTATTCTCCAGGCGAGAATATTGGAGTGGGTTGACGTTCCCTTCTCCAGAGAATCTTCCCAACCCAGAAATCGAACCCAGGTCTCCTGCACTGCAGGAAGATTCTTTATTGGCTGAGCTATCAGGGAAGCCCCCTCATGGAATAACATGAGTTGAGCCCAAATGTCCTTTAAGGGTAACTCTTTCTAACTATGTAATTCTCTTCAGCAGTACTACAAAACTGACAAAAATAAATAAATAAAAATATCAGAACTCTGAGGAAAAAAATATGATCATACTGAAAATGAACAAAATTGAACCCTCAGATTCAGATTTTAACATTGTGTTAGCAATTATCTTAATAAGTAGTCAATTCCAAAACAAAAATACTGTAAATTCAGGGACTTCCCTGGTGGTACAGTGATAAGAATCCGCCTGCCAATGCCAGGGACATGGGTCCGATCCCTGATCCCAGATGATTCCACATACCAGGAGCAACGAAGCCCATTCACCACAATACTGAGCCAAGTGCTCTAGAGCCTCAACTACTGAGCTGGCATGCTGCAACTACGAAAGCCCTCATGCCTAGAGCTTGCGCTCCAAAACAAAGAGAAGCCATCTCAACAAGAAACCTGTGCACTGCTACAGAGTAGCCCCACTCACCACAGCTAGAGAAAGCCTGCTCACAGCAACAAAGACCCAGTGTGGCCAAAAATAAATAACGAAATAATAGTCTTAAAAATACTGTAAATTCACCCTGATGTGGGTTGCTAGCATTCAGTTATTTTTTTTGGGGGGGGGGGGTGAATTTCAATATTTTGTTATACAATTCCACAAAAGTTAGAATTTAAAGCAGTGATTCTTTTCATTTAAAGTTCATAAATTTCCATGGCAAGCATAGACTATCGCCAGCTCAGTAAGTACTATACATATCATGAAGAGCCTTTTGCTATAGAGAATTCTATCACCAAGTAATCTTGAAAATTATTATCTAAAGCAATGCTTGATAAACTGCACTGCATGGAATACAGATATTCTTTAAATCACCAATTTTAAGGGCTTAATGATCAATTCAGTTTACTTTCGTTTAAAAAAAATTTTTTTTGCAGCAGACTTTCTCAAGGCCTCAAGGCCTCTCAATATTATTATGCCTAGTAAATTTCTGAAAGAAAAACAAATAGTATTTCCCAAGGTCATTTATCCACCCAACTATTTATGCAACACCTATTACTGATAAAATCTGGAACACAACTGGGAAATGCTACTGCAACATTTGTCGTCCATCGGCCTCAATTAATGCCAACAGCAAGTTCTGAATTTAGGGAAACAAGGGCTCACAGTAAAGGTTAACTATCTCTTACTATGCTAAGAAATTAAATATTTTATTACATTCAATCAACACAACAATCTTGCCTGCTAAGATGAGATAACCAAGGCCCAGGGGAACATATTAGCACTAATCAGATTCATCAGTAATACACAGGACCAGGTCTCACAACCCTCTGGTTCTAAACAAAGTGCTCTTTCCAGGACATAACTAAATTGGCCCTCCTAGAGATTAAAATTCCAAGTAACAGCCCTAATGCCAGTTCAGTTCAATTGTTCAGTCATGTCCAACTCTTTGCAACCCCATGGACTGCAGCACGCCAGGCTTCCCTGTCCATCACCAACTCTCGGAGCTTGCTCAAACTCATGTCCATCGAAGCCATGATGCCATCCAACCATCTCATCCTCTATCGTCCCCTTCTCCTCCTGCCCCCAATCTCTCCCAGCATCAGGGTCTTTTCCAATGAGTCAACTCTTAGAATGAGGTGGCCAAAGTATTGGAGTTTCAGCTTCAGCATCAGTCCTTCCAATGAACACCCAGGACTGATGGCCCTTAGGATGGACTGGTTGGATCTCCTTGCAGTCCAAGGGACTCTCAAGAGTCTTCTCCAACACCACAGTTCAAAAACATCAATTCTTTGGCGCTCAGCTTTCTTCACAGTCCAACTCTCACATCCACACATGACCACTGGAAAAACCATAGCCTTGACTAGACAGACCTTTGATGGCAAAGTAATGTTTCTGCTTTTCAATATGCTATCTAGGTTGGTCATAACTTTCCTTCCAAGGAGTAAGCGTCTTTTAATTTCATGGCTGCAGTCACCATCTGCAGTGACCCTGGAGCCCCAAAAAATAAAGTCTGACACTGTTTCCACTCTTTCCCCATCTATTTCCCATGAAGTGATGGGACCAGATGCCATGATCTTCGTTTTCTGAATGTTGAGCTTTAAGCCAACCATTTCACTCTCCTCTTTCACTTTCATCAAGAGGCTTTTTAGTTCCTCTTCACTTTCTGCCATAAGGGTGGTGTCATCTGCATATCTGAGGTTATTGATATTTCTCCCGGCAATCTTGATTCCAGCTTGTGCTTCTTCCAGCCCAGCGTTTCTCATGATGTACTCTGCATTTAGGTCCTCTAAATTCTTCCCAGTGCTAACTTCTTTTATCTACTTCTTACCAAGTTATTACCTAGTTTCCTTAAGGAGCCTTCCTGGTAGCTCAGCTGGTAAAGAATCTGCTTGAAGTGAAGAAGACCCCGGTTCTAACTCTGGGTTGGGAAGATTCCCTGGAGAAGGAAATGGCATCCCACTCCAGTATTCTTGCCAAAAATCCTAGGGCCAGAGGAGCCTTTCAGGCTACAGTCCATGGGTCACAAGAGTCGGACACGACTTAGTGACTAGTTTCCTTAATAGTCAAAGTCAAAAGCACTCTTTTCCAATTATCATAAAAATGATTTGAAATCAATCTCTTAACTCGAATACACAAAAGAACTGTCATCTTCATAAGATTAAGAGATGGCTACTGGAAAACAAAACTACAAAATTTATTCAATCTAACCGTTATAGTTCCTACCAAAAATGATCACAAAATAAGTCCCTTCAGAAACAAACAGAAATCATAATATGATTTATAATCATATAATCATGATTTATATCACAAATTTAAACATAAATTTTAAAAAGCTACTTTTATGAGCAATTTATAATAATCAGGTCTTCTGATGGCCACTTCACTATCAGTATTCAGCTGCTAGTTTGGGTCAGAAGCAGAGGTAAGAGGATAAAATATTAACAAAAGTAACATATTTTTAAAAAAACTGTCACAACACAAATAATCAAACTCAATGAAAAACAGAGACATGCCCCACACATTTTATTTCTCAAAGATATGACTTTCCAAACGTAGAAGAGAAAAAATAAGGTATACAGAAATGTAAGGCTACACTATACTGAACTTTTCCCATTGTGGTGATTAGGCAAACCAAATGGAACATCCATCTGTGTAATGCATGCAATTCTGACTTTCAGACATTTGACTTTCATAAAATCCACCTTCATGTAAACATACTGACATCTTTAAACTGCTTTTCATACACACACACACTCTGGCAAGAGGAACAGCGACCCCAGCTCACAGAGACAAGCATCCCCTTACCAAACTCAACCCCCCTCCCCCTGCCCCTCCATCACCTGCATCTCAGCTCCTCCCCCTCTTTTCCCCACAGACCTGCAGGTGTCACTGGTTGGCAAGGATACCTGGGTTGGTTAATCACTTGCCAGCCAGGTAGTCAGGACCCAAGAGACAGCACCTGCACAAACCATAATTGGATACTTTACAATATTTTTTTTAGTACTCTGAAGAAAGAGAACTCCCATTAAGATAGATAAGTCAGTGGGGAAAATTTTAGACATTCAACTTTCTAGTAATTGCTTATGATAGTAATATGTTGAAAGTAAGAAATATTTTCTACATTATTAAAATCCCAAAATCTATAGGAGAATAAAGAAACTAACAGCAAGTTACTTTTGCACGCTCAATAAACGCTTGCTAAAGTTACTTTTTTCACTTCAAATTCTCCCAATTATTATAGCACTACTCTAAGGTAAACTACTTTCCAATCAAAGTTCAAGGAAAATAAAAACCTGTAATGTTAGTTAACACAGGGACTTCCTTGGCAGTCCAGTGGTTAAGACTTTGCCTTCCAACGCAGCGGATGCAAGTGTGATCTCTGGTCCTGGGAGCTAAGATACCACATGCTTCACAGACAAAACACCAAAACATAAAACAGAAGCAAAAATGTAACAGACTCAATAAACACTAAAAATTGGTCCACATCCAAAAAAACAATCTTTGCAGCAAAAATAAAAGTTATAGCAGCAAGTTACCTTGGTATACTCAATAAATGTTTTGCTAAAGTTGCTTTTCTCACTTTAAATTCTACCAATTATTATAATACTATTGGTGTTTTTTAGTTGTGAAGTTGTATCCAACTCTTTTGCTATCCCATGGACTATAGTCCACCAGGCTCCTCTGTCCATGGGATTTCCCAGACAAGAATACTGGAGTGAGTTGCCATTATCTTCTACAGGGGATCTTCCCAATCCAGGGACAGAACCTGGGTTCGATCTCCTGCATTGGCAGGTGGATTCTTTACCACTGTGACAGCAGGGAAACAACTATTTTCCACTCAAAATTCAAAGAAAGTAAAAATTCTTAATTATAAAGTTAATGTACTGATTTTCTGGAAGTCTAGTGGCTAGGACTCCACATTTTGAACCCAGGGGGCACAGGTTCAATCTCTACTTGGGGAACTGCTGCTGCTGCTGCTGCTGCTAAGTCGCTTCAGTCGTGTCCAACTCTGTGCGACCCCATAGACGGCAGCCCACCAGGCTCCACTGTCCCTGGGATTCTCCAGGCAAGAACACTGGAGTGGGTTGCCATTTCCTTCTCCAATGCAAACCCTGGGGTGAGGCCATAAAAAGAATTAATATAAAAACCTTTAATTTTAAAATGTTAATATCTGAGCATATAAGTTGTCAATAAACAAGATGAAAACAGGAATTGTTTACATTTTTTAAAACCTGGTGTCAACAGAGATCTTATTAGATACAGCACAAAAAGCCTATTTTTCCTCCATAAAAGAAAAATATGATAACCTAGACTTCACCAAAATTAAAAATTTTTACTTTGTGAAAGACACTGTTAAGAGAATGAAAAGATATGCTACATACTGGGAGGAAACACTTGCAAACTACATATCTGACAAAAAACTTACATTCAAAAAAGAACTATCAAAAGTCAACAATCAGAAAACAAACCCACTGAAAAAACTAGGCAAAAGGTGATCTCAACAGGTTAATTACTCTGATTCTCTTTATAAAATGCCCTCAAAAGGACAAAAGTATAGAGGGAGAGAGCAGAACAGCAGCTGCTAGGGACTAAGAGGTGGGAAAAGAGTGTAAAACAGGGAAAGCAGAGGGAGATTTTGAGGCTGATGGGAACTGTTCTGCTCCCTGATTATGGCAGGGAATATGTGAATCCATTCATGTGTAAAGATTCATAAAATTACACAACAAAATATCAGTTATACTGTATATTAATTTAAAAGATAACAGAAAGGAAAACACTGCCTCTTTCCAGCCTTCTCTCAAGTCCCTACTATATCCAGGCTGTGTTAGGCACCAAAAATAGAAGACAGTTTGCCCTCAGAGGAAGCAAACAAGTACAATAAGGTAAAGGCTTTAATGGAGGGATATATTAGGTGGGTGAAAAAGTAATTGTGGTTTCCGATGGTGAACCTTAAATCATTGTAACCAGGCTCAAACACATCTTTGTTAATTAAAATAGGAACCACTGTAATCAACACATTTCTGCCAATGAGAAATAAGTTTATTTCCTTAGCATAAAAATCTGTGCTTCGAGATTCGACAAACTCTTGGAAAGCATTTTCTGCCTCCTACTGGTTGTGAAAGCGTTTTCCCTGTAAAAACCTGTCAAGATGTTTGAAGTGGTAGTCATTTGGCAAGAGGTCAGGTGAATATGGAGGATGAAGCAAACCTTCGTAGCCCAAATCATTCAACTTTTGAAGTGTTGGTTTGCAACATGCAGTTGGTCACTGTCGTGGAGAAGAATTGGGCTCATCCTGTTGATTAATGCCGTTTGCAGGCGCTGCAGTTTTTGGTACATCTCATCAATTTGCTGAGCATACTCAGATGTAATGGTTTGGCCGGGATTCAGAAAGCTGTAGTGGATCAGAATGGCAGCAGACCACCAGTCAGTGACTATGACCCTTTTTCTGGTGCAAGTTTGGCTTTGAGAAGTGCTTTGGAGCTTCACCCCAGTACAAGCACTGAGCTGGTCATCGCTGGCTATCATATAAAATCCACTTTTTGTTGCACGTCACAATCTGATTGAGAAATGGTTCATTGTTATTTCATAGAATAAGCAAAGACAACACTTCAAAATGACTATTTTTAAAAATTTTTGGTCAGCTCATGAGGCACCCACTTATTCAGTTTTTCACCTTTGCAATTTGCTTAAAATGCCACACAACCATAGAATGGTCAACATTGAGTTCTTCAGCAACTTCTTGTGTAGTCATAGAGGATCAGCTTTGATGATTGCGGTCAATTGGTCATTGTCAACGTCTGATGGTTGGGCACTATGCTCCTCATCTCCAAAGCTCTCATCTCCTTTGCAAAATTTCTTGAATCACCACTGCACTGTATGTTCATTAGCAGTTCCTAGGCCAAAGCGTTGTTGATGTTGTGAGTTGTCTCCGCTGCTTTACTACCCACTTTGAACTCAAATGAGAAAATCATTAGAATGCGCTTTTTGTCTAACATCATTTCCCTAGTCTAAAATAAATATAAACAGATAGCTCAGACAATAAAGAATCTGCCTGCAATGCAGAAGACCTGGGTTGGATCCCTGGGTCAGAAAGATCCCCTGGAGAAAGGAATGGCAATCCACTCCAGTAATCTTGCCTGGAAAATCTCACGGACAGAGGAGCCTGGTGGTCTATTGACCATGGGGTCCCAAAGAACTAAACACGACTGAGCGACTAACTTCACTTTCACTAAGTCATTAACAAGAAAACATAAAGCAAGAAAAGGGCATTAAAATGATGTCTAACATAACCACATTTATCTAAGAATGTATTCCAATATCAAACTGCAAAGTTCAACCATGCAAACCATAATCGCTTTTGCACCAACCTAATACAATACAGAATACAGAATGTGGTCCACTGGAGAAGGGAATGGCAAACCACTTCAGTATTCTTGCCTTGAGAACCCCATGAACAGTAGGAAAAGGCAAAATGATAGGATACCAAAAGAGGAACTCCCCAGGTCAGTAAGTGCCCAATATGCTACTGGAGATCAGTGGAGAAATAACTCCAGAAGGAATGAAGGGATGGAGCCAAAGCAAAAACAATACCCAGCTGTGGATGTGACTGGTGATAGAAGCAAGATCCGATGCTATAAAGAGCAATATTGCATAGGAACCTGGAATGTCAGGTCCATGAATCAAGGCAAATTGGAAGTGGTCAAAAAAGAGATGGCAAGGGTGAATGTCAACATTCTAGGAATCAGCGAACTAAAATGGACTGGAATGGGTGAATTTAACTCAGATGACCGTTACATCTACTACTGCGGGCAGGAATCCCTCAGAAGAAATGGAGTAGCTATCATGGTCAACAAAAGAGTCCAAAATGCAGTACTTGGATGCAATCTCAAAAATGACAGAATGATCTCTGTTCGTCTCCAAGGCAAACCATTCAATATCACAGTTATCCAAGTCTATGCCCCAACCAGTAATGCTGAAGAAACTGAAGTTGAACGGTTTTATTAAGACCTACAAGATCTTTTAGAACTAACACCCACAAAAGATGTCCTTTTCATTATAGGGGACTGGAATGCAAAAGTAGGAAGTCAAGAAACACCTGGAGTAACAGGCAAATCTGGCCTTGGAATGTGGAATGAAGCAGGGCAAAGGCTAATAGAGTTTTGCTAAGAGAACGCACTAGTCATAGCAAACACCCTCTTCCAACAACACAAGAGAAGACTCTACACATGGACATCACCAGATGGTCAATACTAAAATCAGATTGATTATATTCTTTGCAGCCAAAGATGGAGAAGCTCTATACAGTCAGCAAAAACAAGGCCAGGAGCTGACTGTGGCTCAGATCATGAACTCCTTATTGCCAAATTCAGACTTAAATTGAAGAAAGTAGGGAAAACCACTAGACCATTCAGGTATGACCTAAATCAAATCCCTTATGATTATACAGTAGAAGTGAGAAACAGATTTAAGGGTCTAGATCTGATGGATAGAGTGCCTGATGAACTATGGAATGAGGTTCGTGACATTGTACAGGAGACAGGGATCAAGACCATCCCCGTGGAAAAGAAATGCAAACAAGCAAAATGGCTGTCTGGGGAGGCCTTACAAATAGCTCTGAAAAGAAGTGAGGCGAAAAGCAAAGGAGAAAAGGAAAGATATAAGCATCTGAATGCAGAGTTCCAAAGAATAGCAAGAAGAGATAAGAACGCCTTCTTCAGCAATCAATGCAAAGAAATCGAGGAAAACAACAGAATGGGAAAGACTAGAGATCTCTTCAAGAAAATTAGAGATACCAAGGGAACACTTCATGCAAAGATGGGCTCGATAAAGGACAGAAATGGTCTGGACCTAACAGAAGCAGAAGATATTAAGAAGAGGTGGCAAGAATACATGGAAGAACTGTACAAAAAAGATCTTCACGACCCAGATAATCATGATGATGTGATCACTAATCTAGAGCCAGACATATTGGAATGTGAAGTCAAGTGGGCCTTAGAAAGCATCACTACAAACAAAGCTAGTGGAGGTGATGGAATTCCAATTGAGCTATTTCAAATCCTGAAAGATGATGCTGTGAAAGTGCTGCACTCAATATGCCAGCAAATTTGGAAAAGTCAGCAGTGGCCACAGGACTTGAAAAGGTCAGTTTTCATTCCAATTCCAAAGAAAGGCAATGCCAAAGAATGCTCAAACTACCTCACAATTGCACTCATCTCACATGCTAGTAAAGTAATGCTCAAAATTCTCCAAGCCAGGCTTCAGCAATACGTGAACCGTGAACTTCCTGATGTTCAAGCTGGTTTTAGAAAAGGCAGAGGAACCAGAGATCAAATTGCCAACATCCGCTGGACCATGGAAAAAGCAAGAGAGTTCCAGGAAAACATCTATTTCTGCTTTATTGACTATGACAAAGCCTTTGATTGTGTGGATCACAATAAACTGTAGAAAATTCTGAAAAACATGGGAATACCAGACCACCTAACCTACCTCTTGAGAAATCTGTATGCAGGTCAAAAAGCAACAGTTAGAACTGGACATGGAACAACAGACTGGTACCAAATAGGAAAAGGAGTGCGTCAAGGCTGTATATTGTCACCCTGATAATTTAACTTATATGCAGAGTACATCATGAGAAACGCTGGACTGGAAGAAACACAAGCTGGAATCAAGATTGCCGGGAGAAATATCAATAACTTCAGATATGCAGATGACACCACCCTTATGGCAGAAAGTGAAGAAGAACTAAAAAGCCTCTTGATGAAAGTGAAAGAGGAGAGTGAAACAGTTGGCTTAAAGCTCAACATTCAGAAAACGAAGATCATGGCATCTGGTCCCATCACTTCATGGGAAATAGATGGGGAAACAGTAGAAACAGTGTCAGACTTTATTTTTGGGGGCTCCAAAATCACTGCAGATGGTGATTGTAGCCATGAAATTAAAAGACGCTTACTCCTTGGAAGAAAAGTTATGACCAACCTAGATAGCATATTCAAAAGCAGAGACATTACTTTGCCAACTAAGGTCCGCCTAGTCAAAGCTATGGTTTTTCCTGTGGTCATGTATGGATGTGAGAGTTGGACTGTGAAGAAGGCTGAGCACCAAAGAATTGATGCTTTTGAACTGTGGTGTTGGAGAAGACTCTTGAGGGTCCCTTGGACTGCAAGGAGATCCAACCAGTCGATTCTGAAGGAGATCAACCCTGGGATTTCTTTGGAAGGAATGATGCTAAAGCTGAAACTCCAGTACTTTGGACACCTCATGCGAAGAGCTGACTAATTGGAAAAGACTCTGATGCTGGGAGAGATTGGGGGCAGGAGGAGAAGGGGACGACAGAGGATGAGATGGCTGGATGGCATCACGGACTCGATGGACGTAAGTCTGAGTGAACTCCGGGAGATGGTGATGGACAGGGAGGCCTGGCATGCTGAGATTCATGGGGTCGCAAAGTCGGACGCAACTGAGCAACTGAACTGAACTGAATACAATACACAGAGTTCTCCATTTAAGAAAGGCTTCCTGTAGAAACAGGGCAGGAGAGGTCACCTGAGACTAGCAGCGATTGCGAAGAAAAAATGGAAGCGCATTCCAGACTGAGAAATCCACATCTAACAGAGAAGCAAGGAAGCATGCTTCCCAGTGGTAAAGAATTCGCCTGCCAATGCAGGAGACACAGGAGACGCAGATGTGTGTTCGATCCCTGGGTGGGGAAGATCTGGAGGAGGAAATGGCAACCCCCTCCAGTATTCTTGCCTGGAAAATACCATGGACAGAGGAGCCTGGTTGGCTACAGCCCACGGGATCGCAGAGTCAGATACAGCAGAGCACGCACACATGTGCACACACACACAGGAAAAACTCAGTGTACCAGCATACTTAGGAAACTACAGATAATTATCTTTCCAAGCACAAGCAGCCCATACAACAATGTGGTCAGGAATTGAAAGCAGGTTCCCTCCAAAGCTTCCCTGGTGGCTCAGAGGTTAAAGCGTCTGCCTGCAATGCGAGGCCTGGGCTCGATCCCTGGGTCGGGAAGATTCCCTGGAGAAGGAAATGGCAACCCACTCCAGTATTCTTGCCTGGAAAATCCCATGGACAGAAGAATCGGCAGACACGACTGAGCAACTTCACTTTCACTTTCCCTCCAAGCAATACAAATAGTGCTTGAATTTGAAGCTTTGGAAGAGGCAATTTTCAGATTCAAGTCAAGCTGAGTACTTCTATTAATATTTGCTTTAGTAAATATCACTTTAGTAAACTACAGTATACCCACAGCCTCTAATAAAGTGTGTTTAGGAACTCAGCACAGCACTGGGATTAAAAGCACTCTGACAGATAGACTACCAGGGTTCCAATCTAAACTCTACCACTTGTTTGCTGTGTGAGCCTAGGCAAGTTATTTAACATTTAGGTGCTTCAATTTCCTCACGTGAGGAATTCTCCTAATGTGAGAATAATGATGGCACCTACTCATGCACTGCTATGAAAAATGTGCTAATTTATATAATGTGCTTAGAATAGAGCTTGACTCACACTAAGCACCGCAGAAGTATGTGCTATTAATATTCAACAAACGTTAGCTATGTCAAATAGACTTATGTATTCTGATAGTTTGAAAACAAACCCAAATTATGTGCAAGACCTGCACACTGAAAACTGGAAAATATTGCTCAAATTAAAGAGCTAAATAAAAGGAAAATTTGTGTTCATGGATTAGAAGATTCAATATTACTTAAAGATATCAATTCTAAAACTGATCTATACTCTCAACATGCGTGCCTGCATGCTCAGTCACTTCAGTTGTGTCCAACTCTTTGGGACCTTAGGGACTGTAGCCCTCCAAGCTCCTTGGTCCAAGGGATTCTCCAGGCAAGAATACTGGAGTCAGTTGCTCAGCCCTCCTCCAGGGGCTCTTACTGACCCAGGGATCAAACCTGTATAGCCTTTGGCTCTTGCATTGCAAATGAATTCTCTACAACTGAGCCACCAGCCACCAGGAAAGCCCCACATTCTCAGTGTAACTCCAATCAAAATCTGAGTAGGCATGTTTGCAAGTTTAATAAGCTGATTCCAAAGTTTTTCTAAAAATGCAAACAATCCAGAATAGCCAAAATAATTTTGAGAAAGAAAGAGGATTAAGACTATCAGATTTCAGCTTGGTATAAAGGTAGGATATGGTAACCCACTCCAGTATTCATGCTTGGAGAATCCCATGGACGGAGAAGCCTGGCAGGCTACAGTCCACGGGGTCGCAAAGAGTTGGACATGACTGAGCGACTTCACTTACTTACTTACTTATAAAGGTATAATAAGGCTGTGTGCTATCAAGAGAAACAAAAGCCCACATTCATTGAGACTTGTATATAAATGTCCATAGTAGCTGTATTTAAAAGAGCCAAAAACTGGAAACAATCCAAATGTCCATCAACCCAAACGTGGAAGGATTAACTATAGGATAACCATACAAGGGAATGTGCATGCTTGCTCAGTCGCTTCAGTCAGGTCCAACTCTGTGACCCTACGGACTATACCCCGCCAGGCCCCTCTGTCCATGGGATTCTCCAGGCAAGAATACTGGAGTGGGTTGCCAGGCCCTCCTCTAAAGAATCTTCCTGACCCAGGGATCAAATCCCTGCTCTCCTGCACTGCAGCTGAATCTTTACCATTGAGCCACCAGAGAAACCCGCAAGGGAATACTGGTCAGCAATAAAGGAGAATAAAAATACACAATATAGATGAATCTCAAATAAACCTGCTGAGGTAAAGAAGCCAAATCCCTCCTCCACAAAAGAGCACAGTACAACAACAGAAAGCTGACCAGCAGCTGCCTAGGGACAGGGGGTGGGGAGAGGGGACTGCCTGCAAAGGAGCATGAGGGAACTGCCGCAGTGATGACTGTGGCGGTGGTGGTTACACAGTTACAGACACAGGTCAAAACTCGTCAAACTGTACACTTAAAATTGGTGAATCTTACTCCATATAAATTACGCCTCAACAGAAAGAAAGTCATAAGGCAGCATTGTCTTTTAATAATAGAAACAAGATTTTCTTTTCATATTCATGAAAGAATACAGGCAAGAATTACTATTTACTTAATACTGTTAAGAAATCTATATTACCTTATACAATTTTGTAAACTTTAGCATGATGAAACAACCAAAAACACTATGTGAATGGTTCTTTTACATCTGCGTCCCCTTTAACTAAACAATCAATGGAAATCTACAAAAGAATTTTCAAATGCTGAACAGAAGTACTTATTCAAGATGAAAATCAACAAGCAACATAGGATTTAAGTAGGAAATCCATTAGCAAGCTTGTAACTGGCCATAAGGTTATCTAAGCCTGCCAGCTTCCAAAGAACTGGGGGGAAAAGAAAGGATAAAGGAGATTTAAGAACATGAAACACTCTTATGCCAACCAATACTTAACAATGGTAATTCCAATGATTCTAATTCTATTCTTACATAAAAACCTTGCAAGAATCAAGAATATAGAGATTGTTCCTTAAAAATCTGTCAGTCAGTAATTGGAAACATAAAGAGGACATTTTTATCTCACAAAGTTCTGTCAGGGGAGCACTACTAACCTGATTAATTCTCCTGAGGTAAGATGTTTTTCTCGTTAAGTCTCAAAAAATAACAAATAATTTACTTGTATTTTATACTATGAAGCTTTTAAAAGTATATCTCTTTATCAATCCTCAATCTTTAAAATTAGAAAACAAAATCTGTACCATAAGCAATAAATGAGGACACAAATATTTACAAGGAGAAAAAAAGACAAGTGTAAGCAATTTCCAGTTAAACAACCACAGCGGTAACTAATATGCATATTACACGGATCTGGTGAGAACAGGCAATGTGCTACTTCATCTTCTAATTGATGTTGTCATGTTAGTTGACAGCTTGGAAAAAAGATATTTAAGATCTCAAATAGATTAACCATTCCTAAAGTAAGACTACAAGTAATAATCATATTCAGTTTCTTCTTCAAGTTCTACACACACTCACATATTCCTTCTCCTTGCAGTGCCCTTTCCACTTATCCCACCCATCTAGATTCTTCCCATCTCTCACCACCTATCTTAATTGGTACATGTTTCCTGATCCCTTGAGCCAGAAACTCTGTATTCTGAAACCCCATAGCTCTTTTCTGTAGTCTCTTATAGCATTTAACACTTTCTACCTTGCACTGGACTTCAAGTACAGTAAACCATCTTCTACTAGGGGTATCCTTGAAAAGAAGGACCACACTTTATGCTGCCTTGTCACCCTCAGAGCTCATAGTACCTGAAACTAAACATTTAGTAAATGTGCTACCTAAAACACAGAGGAAAACAATAATTTTTAGGCACTCTGTGCCCCACAATGCCTTGGGAGATATAAAAGGAAATAAACACCAATGATAGTGACCTGCTCTAAATCTGAGAGACAGAGACAAGCAAACAGATTAATACAATATATTATAACTGTGATAAGTGTTATAATAGGAGATGAACAGGGTGCTCTGAGGGGAACATTAGAGCTAGGGCATTAAGTATGTTGAAAATTGTTCTAATTTCACAAACTATGTTAGGAAACCAAGTCTAGGTTTCTGAAGGGCCAAAAGAAGCTTTCAAGGGGGCTTACAGTAAGAGCACCTTTAATCTTGAAATTTTTTCTTAAGCTGAAACTAACACTCCACCTATATAACAACCTTACTTGCAAACAGAGAGTAACAATTTTCTCTCTATTGTTGGTACAACCCTCTGCAATAATCAGGCCTGGTCTTACTACATTTACACAAATTTGTCCATCCTATCCTCTTACACTTGTTTGAATTGTGTACCAACTCCAAAAAGCACATGCCATTCCCATGCCCCAAACTCTGCGGATCTGAATCTATTTAACCTCTAAGGTTCTTGTCAAGGCCCACTTCCTGATCTATCCCCCAAGAGTACTACATCCCCCAAATGTATACTCTAATATTACTACTATCTGTACCTCTCTTTTTTAACAATTAATGATGAAGGTAATTCTTAAACTTTTTTTTTACAACTTAGAGTTAAACAGAATAGAACTCATACCCCAGAGGTGCTACTTCCCTGCAGTGTGAAGCTGGGCCAGCTACAACACTTTCTTGAACCATAGTTTCCTCTCCATTAAAATTAGGATTTAACTAGGTGATGTGTACATATGCCTAATACACACATACATTCATACTACATATAATACATTAAATATATGTAATTTAATACTAATTTGTATTTAATATTAATATTTAATTTTATTACTCTTATTTCAAGGAGGAAGACGCAAACTCTAAAACTCAAAGTAAGAGCAATCAAACATGAACAAAGTGGGTACTAAAAACTGTATCAATTAGTCGATGTAAAAGGAGCCTCACAACTTTCAAATGTGCTCTCAAGACAACTCACACAAGACACCCTCAGCAGAATTTCTCCTGTCTCCTACGGAAAACCACGAAAAATTCACAGGCGAAAAGACACAACCAGTTACAGAGGTCCTAGGATGGTGGCCCTACCACTGACATAGTTCCCAAGGGTTTATCTGCCTCTGTGCAACCCAGAAGGAAGGGAAGAAATACCCTCTATTATATAAGTCAAATAGTACATCAATTTAACATTTTTTTTTAAACCTGCATTATCCCTAGGAGACAAGCAAAACCACTTCTGCATATTTCAGCCTCGGAAGAGAAAGTCCAAGTGGGATGGGGCTGAGTCATCTATTAAAAATCATCAACGCCTGCCCCACCCTGGAAAGGGGACACTGTTGAGACCATTTCCAGCCCAATCCGGGACTTCGCACGCTCTGCCCCCACCTCATCCTTTTTGAAGTCCCCACCTCGGGCGCCTGTCCCGGCACTAGGCGCAACCTGGCATCCGGCATCCCCACACCAGGGTCCACGCCGGTCTCTCGTCCCTGGTCAGACTCCGACCCCCGTCCGGCAACTGCACTCACCCGGGCGGTGACCTTATACACCGTGTAGCCCCTCGGGTGTCGCTGGGGCTCGGTGACAGTGTAGAATCGGGCCAGATCGGCACCCCGCTCGCGGGGAGAGGTCATCCTCCCGCCGCCTCTGCCGCCGCCGCCTGCCGGGGATCATCAGTGCAACCCGGCGCCGCCGCGGTTCTCTGAAGCAGCAGCCAGGCGGCGAGGGGGCGGTGGCTCATCGGCGGCGCCTCCGCCGCTGGGCTCTGCTTCCGGGGTCGCGGGAAAGCTTCCGGGTCAGACCCGGGCTCCAATCCTGGGAGGGAGACTCCGCTTTAGACCCGGACCCGCGTCGCCAGCCTCAGCCCGGCAATGAACGAGGATCAGGCAATGGCACCGCCCGCGACGAGACGGAGGGATACCCCAGCCTAGTATCTTCTTTCCTTCCCTATTGGCGGCCCATTGGTTTAAATACCCACAACCCCTGAACTCTTATTTCAAGACTAACCCCGTCCATC
This sequence comes from Capricornis sumatraensis, assembly GCF_032405125.1. Lineage (NCBI taxonomy): Eukaryota > Metazoa > Chordata > Mammalia > Artiodactyla > Bovidae > Capricornis > Capricornis sumatraensis. Next base: position 77,797,521 of record NC_091082.1, read on the forward strand.
TGTGCACCTGTGTTTATACCACCACAAAGTGAAAGTGAAGTCGCTGAGTCGTGTCCGACTCTACGCGACCCCATGGACTGTAACCTACCAGGTTCCTCTGTCCATGGGATTTTCCAGGCAAGAGCACTGGAGTAGGTAGCCATTTCCTTCTCCAGGTGATCTTCCCAACCCAGGGATTGAACCCAGGTCTCCCACATTGCAGGCAGACGCTTTACCATCTGAGCACCAGGGAGGCCACAAAGTGAAAGTCGCTCAGTGTCCTGATTCTGCGACCTCAAGGACTGTACAGTCCATGGAATTCTCCATGCCAGAGTACTGGAGTGGGTAGCCTTTCCTTTCGCCAAGGGATCTTCCCAACCCAGGGATCGAACCCAGGTCTCCTACATTGCAGGCAGATTCAATACCAGCTGAGCCACAGCAAGCCTCCCAAATTAAAAAAAAAAAAAAAAGTTGCTTGTCTGAAGAGGTTTGTAAGGATTAAGCTTCAACCCACTGCACTGCAGTCACTGACAGTACACCCTGAGGGGAATTCAAACTAGGGGAAATTAACACGCATTCCCTGCTTTGAGTATACTAACCCTTGGGTAGTCAAGTTGCATATCTAAGGGAAAATTTCATAGATGTCATGGTCCAGGCGTGGGTTGGAAAGGAGTTTCCAGGCATGAGACAGAGTGAGAGGGAAAGTAAAGTTTATTAGAGTGGGAGATGCTGTTAGAATAGCGGGCCTGCTCATGGGAGAACCGACATTGAATGGGGGTCCTTCAGTTCAGTTCAGTTCAGTCGCTCAGTCGTATCCGACTCTTTGCAACCCCATGAATCTCAGCACGCCAGGCCTCCCTGTCCATCACCATCTCCCAGAGTTCACTCACATTCATGTCCATCGAGTCCGTGATGCCATCCAGCCATCTCATCCTCTGTCATCCCCTTCTCCTCCTGCCCCCAATCCCTCCCAGCATCAGAGTCTTTTCCAATGAGTCAGCTCTTCGCATGAGGTGGCCAAAGTACTGGAGCTTCAGCTTTAGCATCATTCCTTCCAAAGAAATCCCAGGGTTAGTCCACTTTTATATCCAGGGTACAAGTAACGGGATAGGGGTCTTGCAGTCATTTGGTGATTGGATGAGGCACGTATACTGGGTGGGAAAAGAGTAGAGCAAATACCTTCTCTCTATGGGATAGGAGGGGAGAGAGGTTATACTGTGCCATCAATACTGTATATATAATATACACAAAGTGAAGTCACTCAGTCGTGTCCGACTCTTTGCGACCCCATGGACTGTAGCCCACCAGGTTCCTTCGTCCATGGGATTTCCCAGGCAAGAATACTGGTGTGGGTTGACATTTCCTTCTCCAGGGGATTTTCCTGACCCAGGGATCGAATCTGGGTCTCCCACATTGCGGGCAGACGCTTTACCGTTTGAGCCGCCAGGGAAGTCCATATAATATACACAGTATATAGTATATAATATATACTGTTCCATGGGGGAGGAAAGGATAAGGGTCTGGTTTTTCTGTTCCTGCATTCCAAGACCCTCCTTGGTTTTATCTGCTCTTTCGTCCTTGGGTCACCACATTCCTCCTTCTATTTTTAGGGCCAATTCTTTGGCCTCTTTTGATACCCTGCTCATGTCTAACTACCTACCTATTTCACTTCTTGGGTATTTGGGAACCCAGTCTCAAAGAAAAAGGGGCCATGACCGCTCTGGCTTCTTCAGGCTGTACAGGGGTGTAGTGGAGCTCTGGGTTCCTTTTGCCTGCTCTCTGTCAGGGTGCATTTACAGAGAGAGATGAAAGTCCATGGAGTGATAAGGCAGCTTGTTTCAGCATCGTCTGGGTGTTGACCAGGGAACATTCTAGTCATACTACTACTTGGAGATTTGTTGTATTCTAGAAGAAACAATAAGAAAGTTAAAGGTACTTGGCCCAAAGATTAATAGAAGGAGAAAAGCTGCTGAGGAGCTAGCCAGGCGAATCAGGACTAGACATTGGTTTGTGACATTAGTGTTTCTCTAGGTATGAGAAGATGCAAGAATTTGGGCTCATAAAATCTTTACCTGAAAACATCTGACTATCTGAAGGCCAGTTCTTGTGGGTTTTTCCCAAGCACAGAGTGCCTTATTTCTGATCTCCACCCTGAACTCCTTTCAGGGGATGTTGAAGGTCAGCAGCTTGCAGTGGTCACGATGTAATCCTTGCAGAGGCAGCTGGCAAGTGCCAATTTCCAGTCAGCAGGGTCCCCTCATAATTGACCATGCTTTGGGGGCATTTCATGGCCATTGTGTCCCGCAGTGCTGGGAAGGTTCATTACCAGGTCTAATGAAGATTCTATCGACAGGCCATTCAGTGTGCTGTTATTGGACCAGGGCTTGCGAGCAGCAAAAGTCTCTGGACCATGCCTGTCTGATTAGCCTCTTGGTCCAGGAAAATATTCCCTCTTATTGCTTCTTCCCATATCTAGAGTTACATTATTACAATCACTGATCTTATATGGAACTGCATGTCAGCATTTTATCACAGGTCAGTCACACATTTGGTGATATAAGAAACAATCTTCTGAAACAAGTGACATAGAAAACAATATACCTATACTTAGCAGTTATTAGTAAGGTCATAAGTCAGTCAGATAGGATCATATAAGTCACTGTGAAATAATATATTCACTTAGCCAAAGTAACAAAGAAGATTTCAAAGGTAAACAGAACAGATCACTTCAGAGGTAAAGAAACTTAAAATCCATTATGAAAGGCAGTTCAAGAAATCAAGAAAGCTTATATTTATGCACAAAACTCTTCCCATGGAGTGCACTTTCCATCAAACCTTAACACTTTCTGTACCCGTTACTTTGTTCTCCCATCCTGAAACAGCCACTTGTAAGTCAGACTTACTTCCTTTTCCCTTCATAAAATGTAATTTCATTCCTCATATCTTCTTTACTGAAAACACACATCGTACTTTCCTTAAGCAACCAAGAACTGACCTTTATATTAGCATTCTACAGATTGGTGAACGTAAATACCAGTGACAATTTCTAAAAAAATTCTAGAGAACATCTCAGGATGGCATCAAATATTATTCATTAATAGTCCAAAATCTCTAGTTTCTCTGTAAGAGGAAGTTAGTGGAGAAGGCAATGGCGACCCACTCCAGTACTTTTGCCTGGAAAATCCCATGGACGGAGGAGCCTGGTAGGCTGCACTCCATGCGGTCACTAGAAGTTGGACAAGACTGAGCGACTTCTCTTTGACTTTTCACTATCATACATTGGAGAAGGAAATGGCAACCCACTCCAGCATTCTTGCCAGGAGAGTCCCAGGGACGGGGGTGCCTGGTGGGCTGCCGTCTCTGGGGTCGCACAGTTGGACACGACTGAAGCGACTTAGCAGCAGCAGCAGCAATGAATGTTTCAGAATCTTTTTTATTTGGAAATGATCTAGCTATTTAGTAAATCAGTCACTTAGTTTAGCACAACCCTAGAAATTCAGGGTTACCAAAATCTAGAGGGACTGTTTTAGAGAGACATTTCTAAAGTATAATGATTCTTAATAGTTTATCTAAAAGCTCCTATCTCATTTACTTTTTTTTGGAAGTTTCTTCACTTGAGGTACTTTCCTTGCTGACAAACTTGTAACAGAAATAACAATATAACAATGTTTAACTTATAATTAACCCAGGCACAATGAAAGTATGCTTAATATTAATGACTCTTAAACATGTCTATATTAGATTAGCAAACAAACATTAATACTAGATATTTAATATTGATTATTTCCCAGTTTATGTGAATATGAAATTCATTTAGGTTAATTTCTCTTCAATGGCACCCCACTCCAGTACTCTTGCCTGGAAAATCCCATGGACGGAGGAGCCTGGTAGGCTACAGTCCATGGGGTCGCCAAGAGTTGGACACCACTGAGCAACTTCACTTTCACTTTTCACTTTCATACATTGGAGAAGGAAATGGCAGCCCACTCCAGTGTTCTTGCCTGGAGAATCCCAGGGACGGGGGAGCCTGGTGGGCTGCCATCTATGGGGTCACACAGAGTCAGACACGACTGAAGCGACTTAGCAGCAGCAGCAGCAGTACTGTTCTTTCAGTTCAGTTCAGTTCAGTCGCTCAGTCGTGTCCGACTCTTTGCAACCCCATGAATCGCAGCACACCAGGCCTTCCTGTCCATCACCAACTCCCAGAGTTCACTCAAACTCACATCCATCCAGTCAGTGATGCCATCCAGCCATCTCATCCTCTGTCGTCCCCTTCTCCTCCTGCCCCTAATCCCTCCCAGCATCAGGGTCTTTTCCAGTGAGTCAACCCTTCGCATGAGGTGGCCAAAGTATTGGAGTTTCAGCTTTAGCATCAGTCCTTTCAAAGAAATCCAGGGCCGATCTCCTTCAGAATGGACTGGTTGGATCTCGTTGAAGTCCAAGGGACTCTCAAGAGTCTTCTCCAGCACCACAGTTCAAAAGCATCAATTCTTTGGCGCTCAGCCTTCTTCACAGTCCAACTCTCACATCCATACATGACCACTGGAAAAACCATAGCCTTGACTAGATGGACCTTTGTTGGCAAAGTAATGTTTCTGCTTTTGAATATGCTATCTAGATTGGTCATAACTTTCCTTTTAAATTAGAACTCATTTATAGCTTCAGCAATATTTAAAATAAAAAAGACACACACTGAGACATACATAAATCCATACAGAGATCTCATAGTTTGCTTCTTGAGATTTAAAATGTCTCTTTGACCCTCCCGCCTTTTTTCTTTGCTTGAAGTTCCAATTTTCCTGAGGCTGAGGTCTCAGGCAAATCGGGCTGTGTATTTCGAGAACATGAAAGGATTAACCTCAAGCTTTTCCCTAGGCAGGGCTTTTAACAAGCTAGTTGTTTTTAACTGCATATGCAAAAAGAACTGGTTTTGTAGTTTCCAAGAAAAAAAAATTCATTTTAACCAGTTTTCTCCAGAGTCTAAAGAAAATCATGGCCATCCTGTGTCAAAAAGTCATCTTTCCTTTCTGTGGTCATAGTTTTATAGCTAAGATATAGACCAACTAGTGCTCAAATTGACTCTGATATCAAAGACAGATCAGCTGATGAAAATCTTGGATTGTCCCTTTGGTGGGAAGTGAGGTCCTTGTCCCTTAGTCCCTGAAGGGCTAAGGGAATTTGCAGGAGTGGGGTATTGTGGTCCTTCCCTACCCTGAGAAACAGGAGTAGTTAGAAGAGAATTCTTTAGGATGTTCAGGATTGGGGAAATTTGGTTCCCTCTCCACCTGAGAGGAGAAGGCAATGGCAACCCACTCCAGTACTCTTGCCTGGAAAATCCCATGGACAGAGGAGCCTGGTAGGCTGCAGTCCATGGGGTCGCTAAGAGTCGGACAAGGCTGAGAGACTTCACTTTCACTTTTCACTTTCATGCATTGGAGAAGGAAATAGCAACCTACTCCAGTGTTCTTGGAGCCTGGTGGGCTGCCGTCTATCGGGTCACACAGAGTCAGACACGACTGAAGCGACTTAGCAGCAGCCACCTGAGAGAGAAGTGTAGTTAGAAGGGGATTCTTTAAAATGTTAGGAGAGTTTTTGATTCTTCAGGCTTTTGAATATAGGAGAAAGACCTGAACAAAAAGGAACCTCAGAATCCTTTCCTAGAGGTCATGTGGATATGAAAGTTCGAGTAGGGGTTGTCTAGGAAATCTGATGGAGAGAGACAGAGGGGGCAAGAGATAGGGAGGCAACAGAAAGACACATGCAGCCTGAGTCCCTCAAGTTTGGATTCTGACTGAGAACCATGAAAGCAACATCTAGGCTCCTGTAAGTCAATCCGGACCAAAAGAGAAAGAAGTGACAGGGAAGAAGGCTGAGGAATCTGCCTTACAATCCTATCGGAGAGACGGTGGCCAGGGGACAATGGTCTCTGTTTTGCTTCAGCCACAGTGTGCCTGACTTGGTGCATGGAAGTTGTCTTGCTGGGGGTGGATGCCCTTGTGGCCCAATCTGTTCTGTGTCCCCCTTATCAACGTGGCAGGAGCCCCAATGGCTTTTAAGTGCCTGACCCGTGCCTGCACAATACCCAGTTGGCCTAATCCTCAGTTGGAAAGAAGACAAAGAACAGACCCTCACCCATTTGGGCGGCAGCTACTAGGGTGCAGTGAGCAGTGGGGCCTTTGGAACACACTAGAGGGTAACCCTGGCCAGAGTCCCTCAGTTGCTTCCACAGCACTTGCCTGTTCGCAGAGGGCCCCTATGAAAAAGAAGAGGCAAGGAGGTAGACGAAGAGACCCCAAGGTCCACGTACGGGCCACCAAAAATGTTGTGGTCTGGGCACGGGTTGGAAAAGAATTTCCAGACATGGGACCGAATGAGAGGGAAATAAAGTTTATTGGAGTGGGAGATGCTGTTAGAACAGCGGGCCTGCTCAAGGGAGAACCAATGTTGAATGGGGGTCCTTAGTCCATTTTATACCCTGGGTACAGGAGTGGGATAGGGGTCTTGCAGGTCATTTGCTGATTGGATTAGGCACATATACTGGGTGGGGAAAGAACAGGGCAAATACCTTCTCCCTATGGGATAGGAGGTGGGGACATGTTATACTGTTCCATTAATAGTTACAACATGGGGGAGGGAAGGACGATACAGGTCTGGTTGTTTTGTTCCTGCATTCCAAGACCCTCCTTGGTTTTATCTGCTCTTTCATCCTCGGATCACCACAATAGATTCTTAAATCTTCCACAAATGGAAAAGCACTAAAATCATTAACTGTGATGGCTTTTCTGTAATCAGCAGTAATGTTTCACTACTTCATGTTTTTCCCAGCGAAAAAAAAGAATCAAATAAAACCTGCCTCCTCGCTTACCTCTTTGGAGCAGTTTCTCAGCTATCTGAGAGGCTATCTCTTGGGCTATTGGTCTCAACGCGGCCCCTGAATAAAACTGACACTCGTTCTCACACTGTGCATGTTTTTTATTTGACACAACCTATTTCAATTTTAAAATTCATCCATTCATACTCTAAAGCTGGAACCTGTGTCTACTACGAAAACAGAGTTCCTATTTAAATTTGTCACTATCGATAGCTTGATTCCTCTACCTTCCTTCATCAAGATTTTCTCATTCCCCATAACATTCTTTCCAAATGGTTGCCGTTCTCCTCAACACTCTGTTCCTCTTCACCTCGCCTTTTTACCTGTTGGCCCCTCCTTCTTTACAGAGGGGGAAAAGTACTTAGTACCAATCCCTTCATCTTCACATAATTCTGTTTCAATCTGAGACCTACACATATCCCTACCTCATTTTCCAGGACTAATCACTCTTCCTATGCACTGATATCCATCCTCGTTGGCAGACCTAAAGACCTTGTTCCATCAGTGACATCCCAATTCTACTTTCTGTACCTTCAACCTCTTCCTTGTCACTGGCTCCTTCTTCGCAGCCTATGTATGCAAGGTCTTCCCTGTAATTCAAATGGTAAAGAATCTGCCTGCAACGCAGGAGACCTGGGTTCGATCCCTGGGTCAGGAAGATCCTCTGAAGAAGGGAATGGCAGTCCACTCCAGTATTCTTGCCTGGAGAATCCCATGGACAGAGGAGCCTGGCAGGCCACAGTCGGTGGGATCACAAAGAGTTGGACACGACTGAGCGACTAACACTATGTATTCCTAAATCTATCATTTGTTTATTCAACCTGAACTCACCACCTATTATACGCCAGTCATCATACTAACTAGGCATTGGAGTTACAAAGTCCCTGATCTCAAGAACCATTTAGGAAGAAAAAGCAAAGCACATTTAAAGTATATTGTTATTAAAATAAATACTATCACAGGTGCATATATGGAGTGCTACAGAACACAGCTAATTCTGTTTGGAAGACTAGCTAAAGTTTTCTGATACTGGGGAAACTATGGTGAATTTCGAAAGAGAGACAGGAATTAGCCAGGAAGAGAAAAGAGTAAAGGAAACCATTCTTGTTCTCATCTCTTCTGATTTTTTCTCCTGATACTGAGCAGTATCAAGAGAGAGGAGTGGAAAGGGCACTGAAAACCAAGTTCATGAGGAAGCTATGTTCAAAGAGCTAAACACACACACACACACACACACACACCAAGCAAAAAATGTCCAAACTGCTTAACCAAACTGGTTCAAGAAGAAAGAGGAAATGTTAATCGACCCATAATGAGTGAAAATACTGAATCAGTAATTTTAAAACTTGAACAAATAAAAAGCCCAGGATCAGATGGCTTCACTGGTGAATTCTACCAAATATTTAAAGAAAAATTAACATGAATCTTTTTCAAACTCTTCCCCAAAAAATAGGAAACGAGAAAACAATAACTCATTTTATGAAGCCAGTATTACCTGAATACCAAAGGCAGATGGAGCCGTCCCAAAAAAAGAAAATTGCAAATATCCCCTATGAATATATGTAAACATATTCAACTAGGGGGCTTCTCTGGGGGTCCAGCAGTTAAGAATCTACCTTCCAATGCAGGGGAAATGGGTTCAATTCCTGGTCTGGGAAGATCCCACATGCCATGGAGCAACTAAGCCCAAGTGCCAGAACTAGTGAGGCCTGAGTGCCTAGAGCCCGTGCTCTGCAACAGGAGAAGCCACTGAAATGAGAGGCACTCACATTGCAATGAAGAGCAGCCCTGGATTGCTACAACCAGAGAAAGCCTACTCAGAGCAGCAAAGACCCATTGCAACCAAATATAAACACAAACAAAAACAACAACAAATCTTCAACTAAACATTAGCAAACAGAATCCCAGAGTATATTTAAAAAGTTAAATAACATGACCACAGAGGATTTATCCCAAAAATACAAGGTTGGTTCAAAATATGAGAATAAATCAGTATAATATACCATATCAATGAAATAAAGGCAGAAAGTGAAGAGGAACTAAAAAGCCTTTTGAAAGTGAAAGAGGAGAGTGAAAAGTTTGGCTTAAAGCTCAACATTCAGAAAATGAAGATGATGGCATCTGGTCCCATCAAACAGTGAAAACAGTGTCAGACTTTATTTTGGGGGGCTCCAGGGTCACTGCAGATGGTGACTGCAGTCATGAAATTAAAAGACGCTTACTCCTTGGAAGGAAGGTTATAACCAACCTAGACAGCACATTAAACAGCAGAGATATTACTTTGCCAACAAAGGTCCATCTAGTCAAGGCTATAGTTTTTCCAGCGGTCATGTATGAATGTGAGAGTTGTACTGTGAAGAAAGCTGAGCACAGAAGAATTGATGCTTTTGAACTGTGGTGTTGGAGAAGACTCTTGAGAGTCCCTTGGACTACGAAGTCCAACCAGATCATCCTAAAGGAGACCAGTCCTGGGTGTTCATTGGAAGGACTGATACTAAAGCTGAAACTCCAATACTTTGGCCACCTCATGCGAAAAGTTGACTCACTGGAAAAGCCCCTGATGCTGGGAGGGATTGGGGGAAGGAGGAGAAGGGGATGACAGAAGATGAGATGGCTGGAAGGCATCACCGACTCAATGGACATGAGTCTGAGTGAACTCTGGGAGTTGGTGATGGACAGGGAGGCCTGGCGTGCTGCAATTCATGGGGTCGCAAAGAGTCAGATACGACTGAGCGACTGAACTGAGCTGAACTGAATGAAATAAAGGGGGGAAACACTGGATAATATAATTAAATACCAAAAAAAGAAAGCATTTGACAATATCAAACACACTTTCATGGTAAACACAAAGCAAAGAAAGAATAAAAAGGAATTTCCTCAACCTGATAAAAGGCACTGAGGAAAAACTCACAATTAACATCATACTCATGGTGAAAGACTGAGAGTTTTCTCCCTGAGATTAGCAAGAAGACAAAAATGAACACTCTTTCCACTTCTATTAAGCATTGTACAGAAGTACTAGACAAGGCAACTAGACAAGAAAAGGAAGTAAAAAGCATACAGAAGAGAAAGGCAGGAATAAAACTCTTCATTTGCAGGTGACATGATCTCATACATAGAAAATTCTAAACACACATACATGCAATAAAACTATTAGAACTAATAAACAATTTCCATTTAACGGTAGGAATAAGATCACCACACAAAAGTCAATTTTATTTCTATATGTTAGCAATGAACAGTCTGAAATTAAAATTAAGAAAATAATTCCATTTACAATACCATCAAAAATAATAAAATATTTGGGAATAAATTTATAAAAGAAACATGACTTGTACACTGAAAACTGAGAAAGTAAAGCATACATAAGTAAATAGAAAGTCATACCCATTCATGGCTTAAAATATGGTTAAGATGGCAATACTCCCCAAATTTATCTACTGATCCAATGAATCCCTATTAAAATTCCAACTTTTTTTTTTTCCTTTTTCAGAAATGGTCAAGCTGATCCTAAAATTCATTTGGAAATGCAAGGGACTCTGAAAGGCCAAAATAATCTTGAAAAAAAAAAGTTGGAATTGAAATCTTCCTGATTTCAAATTTTACCACAAAGCTACAGTAATCAAGGCAGTGGTAGTGGTATAAGGATAAACATATAAATAAATGGCATGGATCGAGAGTTCAGAAATAACTTGATATATTTATAGTCAAGTGATTTTCAACAAGGATCTTAAGATTATTCAATGGCTGAGGAAGATGGAAGTGGGTGGGGAGGGGTAGCAGACAGTCTTTTCAACAAGTAATGCTGGAAAAACTAGATATCCACATGCAAAAGAATGAATTTGGATCCCTACCTAACACCGTATACTAAATTTCTTTTCTAATTAACTCCTGCTCGTGGGGCATGGGTCAAAAGAAATGCATCTGATGTAAATGCACATAATGGTCAGCCTCACTGCCAGAAATCAGTAAATACTCTATGATTCCATAAAGTTCAAAAACAAAGCCAATCTGTAGTGATAGAAGTCAGGACGGTGGCTCTCCACGGAGGATGGGGATGGTGAGCACATGAGAAGGACACGAGAAATTCCTCTGGGATGCTGGGAAGGGCCATGATCTGGTTAGCTACATAAGGCACCCCCGCCCCACCCCCCACCACTGGTGCAGTGGTAAAGAATCCACCTGCCAATGCAGGAGATGCAGGAGACGGAAGTTCAACCTGCAAGTTCAATCCCTGGGTCAGGAAGATCCCCAGGAGGAATAGTCTAGTATTCTTGACAGGAAAATCCCATGGACCGAGGAGCATGGCGGGCTACAGGCCATTTGGGTCACAAAGAGTCAGACGCAACTGAACATGCATACACAAGTATGTGTATATGAAAACATTTATCACACTAAACATTTATGATTTATTTACTTTACTGTGTATATGTTATGCCCCAATCAATAAGCTTACTTCTTCATTTATCTATTTTTGGCTGTGCTCTGCAGCATGTGGGATCTTAGTTCCCCCACGGATTGAACCTGCGCCTCCTGCAGTGGAAGGCGAAGTCTTAACCAATGGACCTCCAGGGAATTCCCCCAATCAGTAAGCTTTTTAAATTTTTAAGAAAATAAAAGTCCCCTGGTCTCCCTAGACACTTCCAATCCACCTTTCATATTCCCATTAAAATCATCCATTTTAAAAGCTATGGCATGTCACTCGTCCGTAAATTCTTCACTGGGTCTTATTGTCATGATTTCTCTGTCATAGATTTTTAGGATCCATTATGTCTGGTCCTTGCTCACCTCATTTCATTTATCTGGGTTTCAATCAAATCATTTGCAATATCACACCTCCAGATCTTCAGATCATCTGTTTCTTTAGAAATTCCCACCACCTCCAACCAGCCTGCAGAAATCAGCTCACTCAAGGACTAATGAAGTCGTCTTTCACAGACCAACCTTCTCTCTCAAGGAATAGTAGGTATTTTGTCTTTGGTATCACCTCTCTATTCTTCATCTGTGCTATGCACCTGGCACAGGGTAGCGATATGTTATGTGGGCTAATTTAGGGCTGAGATGTTTTTATCCCATTATGCTGTGAACTCTTTAAAGGCAGGGGCTGTTTTTGCTTTGTATTCATACCCCAGGTAACTGTTGCAGTGGCTAGAAGGGAAGAGCTATTTGCTAACTACATTAACTCCAAGGTTCTAAAGACTTTTTTCCTGCCAATCCAATTAAATATACTGTTATAACTATTTATCTTTTTGCCCAAAATAACTGACTTTTAACTACTGATCTGAGCTTCTGACCAGAATAAAATAAGAAATATACTCATATTAAGCTCATATAATATCAGTCAAAAGCAAGAAACTGTGGTTTTGGCAAACCTTTGCTACCTTGTTACAGACTTTTCTTCAATTTCTATTTGATATTTTAAAATATTATAATAATTCAAAGATTTCCTTAAATTTTTTTGACCTCTAGGATCCTAAACTTCCCAGGTTTAGATAACTGTTTATGAATTAAAGATTAATTAAAGAGAATAAAGTGATATGTTACTTTACACCTTGATGTTAGCCTTCATGAAAGACACATACTGCTTTCAACTAAATGCTTAGTTTTGGCATGGCAAAGTCAAAATACTTGGTAAAATACTATAAAATATCACATTATTTAGACAAACAAAAGACACAGTTCCTGTCCTCAAGTGGGAAATAGACAACCATGAAGAGCATTTTTACTCTTTCTTACAGACAGCTTCCTCATGCTCTCCTCTGCTTTACCATCATTCTCCTCTGTATCTAAAGAACCTCTGCTGATATCTGCCCTTACTCTTTCATCAGTTCAGTTCAGTTCAGTTCAGTCGCTCAGTCGTGTCTGACTCTTTGCGACCCCATGAATCGCAGCATGCCAGGCCTCCTTGTCCATCACCAACTCCCGAAGTTCACTCAAACTCATGCCCATTGAGTCGGTGATGCCATCCAGCCATATCATCCTCTGTCGTCCCCTTCTCCTCCTGCCCCCAATCCCTCCCAGCATCAGGGGCTTTTCCAATGAGTCAACTCTTCTCATGAGGTGGCCAAAGTATTGAAGTTTCAGCTTTAGTCCTTCCAATGAACACCCAGGACTGGTCTCCTTTAGGATAATCTGGTTGGACCTCCTTGAAGTCCAAGGGACTCTCAAGAGTCTTCTCCAACACCACAGTTCAAAAGCATCAATTCTTCAGTGCTCAGCCTTCTTCACAGTCCAACTCTCACATCCATACATGACCACTGGAAAAACTATAGCCTTGACTAGATGGACCTTAGTTGGCAAAGTAATGTCTCTGCTTTTTAATATGCTATCTAGGTTGGTCATAACCTTCCTTCCAAAGAGTAAGCATCTTTTAATTTCATGGCTGCAATCACCATCTGCAGTGATTTTGGAGCCCAAAAAAATAAAGTCTGACACTGTTTCCACTATTTCCCCATCTATTTGCCATGAAATGATGGGACCAGATGCCATCATCTTCGTTTCCTAAACGTTGAGCTTTAAGCCAACTTTTTCACTCTCCTCTTTCACTTTCATCAACAGGCCTTTTAGTTCCTCTTCACTTTCTGCCATAAGGGTGGTGTCATCTGCATATCTGAAGTTATTGATATTTCTCCCGGCAATCTTGATTCCAGCTTGTGCTTCTTCCAGTCCAGCGTTTCTCATGATGTACTCTGCGTATAAGCTAAATAAGCAGGGTGACAATATACAGCCTTGACATACTCCTTTTACTATTTGGAACCACTTTGTTGCTTCACGTCCAGCTCTAACTGTTGGTTCCTGACCTGCATACAGGTTTCTCAAGAGTCAGGTCAGGTGGTCTGGTATTCCCATCTCTTTCAGAATTTTCCACAGTTTACTTTTTCATAGCTTCCCAGAAAGATAACCACAGGAGCCTGAAGACAGACCAGCCCAGGCAGCAAGACATTTGTCAGAGTTGAGCTCTATTCTGTGATATCTGCAAGTGTCTGCACTGTTGAGACCCACAAATCTGCAAAGTTCCCATTCTGGGACTGAGATGGGAATAAGAAAGGCTTTGGAGGTAGAGAGCAGAGAAGAGCTAATCTAAATTTTATATCCTGACTGCCAAATCTCTATCATTGCACCTCTGCTGTAAAAGCCTGAACATTAAGATGTTCCCAGTGAATTAATGTTCTTGCTTCATGGCAAAAGAATTTGAAGACAAAGTGATAGGAAAAAGTGGCGTTATTTAGGGAGAAACACCCTCTACACACAGAGTTTGGGCCATCTCAGAAGGTGAGAAGCCCTGAAATCTGGCAGGGTTAGTTTTTATGGGCTGGGTAGTTTCATAGGCTAATGAATGGGAGGATTATTCCAATTATTTGGGGGAAAGGGCAGAGATTTCCAGGAATTTGGCCACTGTTCAGTTTATGACCTTTTATGGTTGGTCTCAGAACTGTTCTGGAGTTCATGGGTGTGTCACTTAACATGCTAATGTGCTACAATTATTGAGGCTCAAGGTCTACTGGAAGTCAAATCTCCCGCCATTTTGGACCTAGCTGGTTCTAATCAGTTTGTGTCATGTCCTATGACTGTGTCATTCTTTTAAAGGTTGTGGCCCTGCTCTCTTCCCTCCTATTTCCTTCCCCCCTCAGAGATTTTACTCCCATAGTCTTATGGGAAACAGAGGGGTAATCATCTGTCTTCTGTAACTGCTTTGTTTCAGAGTTCTTAATTTAATCAGTCCATTTACAGGTTAGGAAAGAAACGAGAGATTCTAGCAAGGGCTGAATGCTATAAAGTGTTCATCAAGAAACACTGCAGAACGTATATATTCATGAAGACTTCCATGAACTTTCCAAACCAATTTACTGACTCTTGGCTATTGTGAGTGAAGTGAAGTGAAAGTCACTCAGTCGTGTCCAACTCTTTGTGACCCCATGGACATGGAATTCCCTAGGCCAGAATACTGGAGTGGGTAGCCTTTCCCTTCTTCAGGGGATCTTCCCCACCCAGGGATTGAACCCAGGTCTCCTGCATTGCAGGTGGATTCTTCACCAAGTGAGCTATCAGAGAAGCCCTGCTACTGTGAGACGATTCATCAGATCTGTCCTGCTCCAAATCAAACCTTTAATTTGCAACCACTCTAGCAGGCTCAATGGCACCCCACTCCAGTACTCTTGCCTAGAAACTCCCATGGACAGAGGAGCCTGGTGGGCTGCAGTCCATGGGGTCGCTGAGGGTCGGACATGACTGAGCAACTTCACTTTCACTTTTCACTTTCATGCATTGGAGAAGGAAATGGCAACCCACTCCAGTGTTCTTACCTGGAGAATCCCAGGGATGGGGGAGCCTGATGGGCTGCCATCTCTGGGGTCGCACAGAGTCAGATACGACTGAAGCGACTTAGCAGCAGCAGCAGCAGCAGCACTAGGCTCAAGTGCAATTTACGCTGGAAAAATAAGAAAGAGCATGAAAAAAGTAAAGGTAAGATTTCATAACCATAAAGAGTTAGGAAACCACTGCACCAGCCAACAAAATTCTGCAGGGGAGAGAATTATGTCCCCATGACAACTTGAGATATTTTTATTGGGAGAGTTGGTAGGCTATACAGAAACATTTTCCAAAAATTGGAGTTGAGACTGAAGTATAAGAACATGTGTGGGAGTTGAGAGACACTTCAAGTTTGAATTTTCATCTTTATTTTTTTAGCTTTTTATTGCAATCTACATAGTGCCAAATCCTGCTTTGTAAGTGCAAAAGGGCAAAAATAACTTTTATAACCCATACTCATATACAAATGTTTTGTACATATGTATATGACTATGCAACTTCAGGAAATAGGGGGTTTTGTTAACAAAAGATACAAGGTTTCTTGAAGAATAGACATTTATATCAATCAACAATTCAAATAGATTATTTCATATATTAGCACATCTATCCTTGACTAAGAAACCTGAGATTATTGGTGGATACCTCATGTATTAAATCTATACTATATTACTTTATATTTGATTTTATAACATTTTAATTTTCTGTGTTTAATTATTTTGTACTGTTTCCCAAAATGTCTGCATAAAGCTGTGTTATGTGTGTCTTATCTACTTAGTATATGTAGTTTATTTAATCAAGTTTATGTTCACGTTTGTTTTGCACACAAAGTTGATGCAAAATAAACATTTCTGCCTATGTCTCATAACAGATACTTCATAGCTATCACTTTATTTAATCATCACAATATTTCACAAGTAGCATTATCGCCTTTTAGAGATGAGCTAACTGTAACCAAAGAGGTGATACGTTTGCCCCATATCACATCTGGAAGTGTCGTGGCTGTTAAATTGCAGGTTTATTTGCCGCTCCCAAGTCTTCCCATTTCCTGTGCTACACCGAATCTCAATGTCCTCATGATTCTTGAGGCATATATTTTGAACTTATAAAGACATTGCTTCTGGATATTACATAGTACAATATATTTGGACTTCCAGCTAAGATAATTTGTAAGTTCTTACATTGAAATACCCTCTGCTCCAACACATAGCAACGAGAGATAAAATATAAAAAGAGAAATTAACACACAAAACCAAACCAAAAAACAAACAAACACGTAAACTACCATGCTCAGAACCAATTTAAACCTCTCTGAGGCTCGAAAACGCCAAAGTTGAGGCCTGCTGGATCCTCCATCTAAGAATTTTGCTCCTGCTCATTAACATGGACTTGAAGTCCTCCCATGAAAGGAAAGAGATGGATTCAATCTCACTGCAGAAACTGGGGGCTTCTTGACCTATGACAAAAAGGTTGAAAAGGGCAGCAATGACTGCTTCCAGAGCCATGCCCCAAGTGGAGAAAGGTGCCAGTTTCATATCCAGGACCTAGTCCACTAACTCACAGGCTGGACCTGCAGTGTTTCTTTCATTTATATATTATTTATTTATTTTAATTGGAGGCTAATTACTTTACAAACATTGTAGTGGTTTTTGCCATACATTGACATGAATCAGCCATGGGTGTGCAGTGTTTCTTGACAACATAACTCGACAAGCCTGAAGCCAGAAATACAAGATCTAATTCTGGTCTGGGATTCCATGGAGGGACATGGAGGCAAATAAGACACAGCTTAGTATTGATAACTACGCCAAACCCTAAAGTATCACTCACAGAGAAACCAGAATGAAGATATTTATCAGTGACACTAAAAAGGAAAGATTTTATCACCAACAGACATTTGCAAAAAGGAGAAACAATGTTTTAAAAAAGAAACAACAAACCCCAGATGGGGTCACTTTGCTAAGCCCTGTATCTCCAAATCAAGACTTAATTCCTAACCTAATTGCAGTTTCAGCCTCTCCCAGAAATGTAATTTTAAACTAGTCAATCTGAAATTACCTGGTCAGCACTGGCGAGGTAGTCTACTCAATAGGACATTTTTGTCCACCAAAGGAAGGTGACCTTCCCTGAAACAACCCATTCTTTTCTAGAAAATACTTTATCTCACCCCTTTCTGCCTCTTTAAAAGCCTTCAATTTTATACAGCTCTTTGGGGCTTCTCTCTGTTTGATAGGATGCTGCCTGATTCATGAATCATTGAACAAAGCCAATCATATCTTCAAATTTCCTCAGCTGAATTTTGTTTTCAACAACAACAAAGAGCAAAGAAGTTGTCATCAATATGTTAGTGAACGTACTATTAAAACGCTAATGTTGAAGGCACAAAAATTCAAGAAGTATGAAGTGAAGTGAAGTGAAGTCGCTCAGTCTTGTCCGACTCTTTGCAACCCCATGGTATGTAGCCTGCCAGGCTCTTCCAGCCATGGGACTTTTCAGGCAAAAATACCGGAGTGGGTTGTCATTTCCTTCTCCAAGAAATATGGGCAGCAATGTTTAATGAAAAATTAAAGTCTGCTAAAGTTCTTGTCTTAATCATGAAAATGATAGAGATAACAGTTATTATTAGAAATTTTGTGAGCAATTCAAGTGAAATTAGTGTTTGGAGCAATGGAAATTTTTACACATCCCAAAGGAAAGTTCAACCACTCTAGACAGCAATTTGGCAATATGTAGTAAAGATGGAACAATTTTATGTTTCCTATCATCGGAACAATTCTACCCCAGGAACACATAAATAAACCTCATAGATGTGAACAGGGAGACGTACAAGAACATTTATTAGTAATTGTAGTATTAGTCATGATAGCAAAAATGGTAAACAACATAAATGTGTACCAGTAGAAAGAAAGAAAAATAAACTGTGACTTGTATTTGGAATACTGTATAGTACTGAAGAATAAATGAATCAGAAAGAGGTGTAAATATGGGTAAATCTTAAAATATTATGTTGCGATTAAAAAGCAAGTTGCATAATGATACGGAGTATGCCATTTATATATAGTTTTAATATGTTTTATAAAACATTATATAATGTTTGGAATACTTACATGTATAGAAAGATATAACAGCATATATCCACTCCAGTATTGCTTCCTGCCTGGAGAATCCCATGGAAGGAGGAGCCTGGTGGGCTACAGTCCACGGGGTGGCAAAGAGTCGGACACGACTGAGCGACTTCACTCACTCATAACAGCATATATGGGAATGAAAAGCATGAAAATCAGGACAGGAGTTACATCTGGGGAGATGAAGGAGTTGTGCATGAAGTGCCAAGAGGCTTCAACTACATTTTTAATACATTATTTCTTAAGCTGGGTATTGGGATAAATGAATAAATGAAAGAGTGACTGAATCTTAACTGCAAATGTCATTGGAATTCAACTGGTGTAGAGATACAACAATAATAATATCTGGAAAAATTATTTAAATTGTAACTTAACGAATTACAAATGCTCTGTTCTTGGTATGTCATTAACTTCTTCCTCAATGCCCCCTGTTACTGAGGTATGATTGACAAATAAAAACTGTATATATTAAGGTATAAAACATGTTTTGGTGTATATAAACATTTTGAAATGACTATCACAAGGTAATTAACATATACTATCCATCTCTTCGCTTAATTACCATTTTGTGTGCATATGGTGAAAATACTTAGCAAGTTTCAGGTACTCATTTTCATTAACTATAGTCACTATGCTGTGTGCTTCAGGTCTCAGAACTTTTTCATTTTATAACTGAAAGTGTGCACCCCTTGACCAATATGGTATTAATTTCAGATTCCTCCTGTCCTCTGGAAACTCATGAAGGCCTTCTCCAGACATGTAATGTTTCTCTTCCAGTCTATTCTAGATTTTTCTTCTATCATAATCCATACAATCTTGCTTGCTTAGCTTGACAATCTTGCTTGCTTGCTTGACAGTTTAGTCTGAAAGCATACTAAGATTGTCTGCTTTCAGACTAAATTGTCAAGCAGCCAAAATTGTCAAGCCTGTGCTCAGGGATTCAAAAATAATCTTCAGATAATTCTAGGTCTTTTGCTATTGTTCAAAATTAATATTTTTTTAAAAAATTTTATCGGAGTATAGTTAGTTTACAGTGTGTTAGTTTCTGCTGTGCACAAAGTCAATCAGTTATGCATATATACATATATATGTCCACTCTTTTTCATATTTTTTTCTCATACAGGTCATTACAGAGTACTGAGTGGAGTTTCCTATGCTGTAGAGTAGGTCCTTATTAGTTGTATGTTTTATGTATAGAAATGTACATGTATCAATCCCAATCTTCCAATTTATCCCTCTTCCTTCTTCCCTCCTGGTAACTATAAACTTGCTTTACATCTGCGACTCTATTTCTGTTTTGTGAACAAGTTCATTTGTACCATTTTTTAAGATTCCACATATAAGCAATATCGCATGGTATTTCTTCCTCCGTCTGACTTACTTCACTGAGTATGACAGTCTCTAGGTTGATTCATGCTGCTGCAAACGGCATTACAAAATTCATACTTTTCAGTCTTTTATCTCTGACCACATTTCCACGGCTCTATTCATCTCTATTTCTAGTTGGAAAACCCTTAATGCCCCAGTGAATTTCTCTGTACGTGTGTCACGCTGCTAAGTGCCTCCACTAGTGACTTTTTCAGGAGGAGAGTCAGTCTCTGACTTCATGCCACTGCACCTCTCCACCCTCCTCCTTGCTCCATAATCAGCCCTGCCAGTTCTGTGGAAGAGAGGGGCAGTTTTACCTCCTTTAGTTTCTGGCAGCAGGAACAACTTCTATGGATCAAGATTAAACACAGAAACTCAAAAACTCACCCATCCAGGGAATCCCCTGGCCAAATGGATTCTATGCTTTCACTGTGGAGGGATGCAGGTTCAATCTCTGGTCAGGGAACTAAGATCCCACAAGCAGTGCTACACATGGACAAAAATAAATAAATAAATAAACTCCATACAGAAAAACAACTAAATGAACAAGCAAAACCTCACCCATCTGTCTTTAAAGAGTTGTTCTTTCCAGTGGGCACAGAATTCTTGAGAGTCCTCGTGCTGTAGAAATGTGGGCTCTGAAGCACTTTTCTTTAAAATATCAGAGCCTCTGGGAGACATTTAACTCACACTTTATTGCCATATTATCTCCTCACTCCTCTGCCCAACTGATTCAAGTTCCTAAGCTTTTAAGCAGTCCCCTTAGTACCAGATGAATTTCCATATGCTTGTCTAAAATATTTGGTTTCCCTTTAGTGCCATGTACCACATGCTAAGACGCTTCAGTCTGACTCTTTTCGACCCTGTGGACTGTAGCCTGCCAGGCTCCTCTGTCCATGGGATTCTCCAGACAAGAAACCTGAGTGGATTGCCATGCCCTCTTTTAGGGGATCTTCCCAACTCAGGGATCAAACCCGTGTCACTTACATCTCCTTCATTGGCAGGCAGGCTCTTAACTTGAATGTTGAGGTATCCCTGACCATTCTTCACTGCCTCAGCCCCTGGCTATCTATACAATTATGATGAGATGGTATCTTGAGATATCAATCAGTGTCTCATCCTACCCATTTCTTATTACCATTCAGTTCAGTTCAGTTCAGTCGCTCAGTCTTGTCCGACTCTTTGCGACCCCATGAATCGCAGCACGCCAGGCCTCCCTGTCCATCACCAACTCCTGGAGTTCACTCAGACTCACATTCATCGAGTCAGTGATGCCATTCAGCCATCTCATCCTCTGTCGTCCCCTTCTCCTCCAGCCCCCAATCCCTCCCAGCATCAGGGTCTTTTCCAGTGAGTCAACTCTTCGCACGAGGTGGCCAAAGTATTGGAGTTTCAGCTTCAGCATCACTCCCTCCAAAGAAATCCCAGGGCTGATCTTCAGAATGGACTGGTTGGATCTCCTTGCAGTCCAAGGGACTCTCAAGAGCCTTCTCCAACACCACAGTTCAAAAGCATCAATTCTTCTGTGCTCAGCTTTCTTCACAGTCCAACTGTAACATCCATACATGACCACTGGAAAAACCATAGCCTTGACTAGATGGACCTTTGTTGGCAAAGTAATGTCTCTGCTTTTGAATATGCTATCTAGGTTGGTCATAACCTTCCTTCCAAGGAGTAAGCATCTTTTAATTTCATGGCTGCAATCACCATCTGCAGTGATTTTGGAGCCCCCCAAAATAAAGTCTGACACTGTTTGGCTCTTCAGAAATGGCAGTTGGGCTTTTTTGTTTGTTTGTCTTTGTATCTTTTGTTCTAGAATTAGCCCCAGCTGGGCATACACACAGTTATTTTTAGTCCCACATAGTTTTTTGTATTTTGTTACTGTAGGAGGCATGTGTCCAAGTCCAAGTTTTGCAGCATTGCAGCAAAGGGTCCCAGGTTCCAGTTGGGGGAACTAAGATTCTGCAAGCCTCTCAATGCAGCCAAAAAAAAAAAAATCCCACATATGTCTATTTCTTTGTTTTCAGATAATTTGGGGAAGTGAAATTTATGTATCTCTTTATCTTTACAAACAATTCAGAACAGAGCTCCTTTAATAAGCTTTATAATTTAATATATTAGTACCATCCAGATGTAAAACATCTCACTTTCACATAATGCGAAATAAAGGTCTTTAGAAATAACAGACACATGGACACACAGGCATATGGAGCGTTTATGGCTTAAATTCTACAATTTCAGCTATGGGTCAAGAGTAAACACAGAAGTGTGAAATGTAAAACCTCACTAGTTTAGATATCAAAGAGCTATTCTACCCAGTAGAGAGAGAAATTTTTTTAAAGATATATTTATTTGTAAGGCTCGGAGAACCACACACTGAAAAGGACACTCAGGGACAGCCTCTAGTGGACTGACAAATTTTATTATCTACCTGTTTGCAGATATATGGTCTCAGGGAGCAAAGCATAAAGCAGACTTGCACATAGCCTTTTTCAATGAAACATCAAAGCATTCAAGCATAAAATACAGTTCCCACCGCCCAAGCCATAACATAGCTTTGGCGAAACTCTAAAAGGAGTCTTTCATGAAACAACAGTCCTTGCTCCCAGAAACAGGTGGTCAGAAGGAAGCCTTCGAACGCCTCAAGGCCGGGCGTATAACACTTCATTATCCGTTCCCAGCCGTGGGCACTCGGTGAACGCTCATAACCCTTTGTTATGCTCGTCCCAGCTTCCAACCTTCGTCATGAGTGGAGCAAATACATTCTCAGTATATGCTTAAAGGCTTCCAGCTCCTTCACATTTATTTACTTTTGGGTGTGCTGGGTCTTCATTGCTGCACTTGGCCTTTCTCTAGTTGCAGAGAATGGGGGCTACACTGTAGCTGTGGTGTATTAGCTTCTCATCGCAAAGGCTTCTCTTGTTCGGGAGCGCAGGCTCTGGGCGCTTGGGCGTCAGTAGCTGTGGCTCACTGGTTTCAGAGCACGGGCTCAGTAGTTGTGCATGGATTTAGTTGCCCCTCAGGATATGGGCCCTTTCTAAATCAGGGATTGAATCTTCCTCCTGCGTCCCTTGCACTGGCAGGTGGATTCTCAACCACTGGACCATCAAGGAAGCCCAGACGCAGAATTCTTGAGCTCAAAATAGACAAAAAGAAAAACCAAACTAAGAAACCACATTCTCTGTCTCTTACTCAACAGATAATAGATCTCTATAAATCATTAATTCTTTTACAGAGCCCACTGTACAACCAAATTCTTGATCTTGCTGCCACAAGAGGGGAATAACTTACTGATAACATAAAACTCTAACTGATGGAGGAGAATATTTCTGGGAGGAAAACAGAGGACCTAAAGAATTCGATTATGCTTCAGATTCACCTCTGGGAACAAGAAAAGAAATTCCTGGATTTAGGTATCCATGAAGTGTATTCCTCTGATGGTGAAGTTCATCTGCTCATCAGATGAATTCATTGGGCATCACAGTGGGAACAGCAGACATTTTAAAGGATAATTCGCACACACACACACACACACACACACACACAAAATATGAAATCATATTGTTACCTGCCAGGGTTCTTGGCCTCCCTAATCAATAGAAATTGATAAAAAGTCACACAAGAAATTCAAGCAAGGGTTTATTGGGACTCTTGCTGCTGCAGGAGGGAGCAAAAACAAGCAACAGTTTCCCTTCCTCACTCCTCGAGGCGGGGTGAGTTGGTTCCTTACATAGGGTAAGAGTAGGGATGGGCTTCCCTGGTGGCTCAAATGGTAAAGAATTTGCCTGTGATGCGAGAGACCTGGGGTGGATCCCTGGATTGGGAAGAGCCCCTGGAGGAGGGCATGGCAACCCACTCCAGTATTCCTGCTTGGAGAATCCCCAAGGACAGAGGAGCCTGGTGGGCTGCAGTCCATGGGGTTGCAAAGACTTGGACAGGACTGGGCGACTAAGCACAGCACAGGGATGGGTCCAGAGGTTGGGCCAGAGGGGTGGCTTCGTTGGTCTGTCCACCCGCTTGGTAGTGCTCTATGCAGAGTGTATGCACAGTACCCTGCTGTTGCTCCCAGCACACTTCTTTTGCTGGGGGGTTTGGTCTTTTTGTGTCTTTTGTTCATAATTTGTCCCAAGTACCCATGAACACAGTTATTTTTAGTCCCTTAGTGTTTCTTTGTGTTTTGTTTGCCCAGGTACAAGCACTGCAGCAAAAGGTCCCAAGTCCCAGCTAGTCTCAATATAAAGTGATTTTATTTAACTTATTAATAAGGGAACCAAAGATATGTTACAATTTGTTCAAAGAGAATCCAAATATAAACATTTTACAGAACAGGGATATTGAATGTACAAATGGATGCAAAACTGGTTTATCTACAGAGGAGTTTTCCCTCCATTGGATAGAATTTGTTCACATGTTCACAGGCAACAATTATTTGCATTACCATCAGTTCTCTAATATCTATGAAATTCTAAAATAGTTTAATCCAAGGTAAACATGACTATCTTTTAGGATCAGATAATCCTCCAAATTCCAGCTCCATTGAAAGGATATTCATTAATTTCTGTTGCTTCTTTTCTTTTCTTGTGAGACCTACTGGCTCACTTGCCAATGCAGGAGACTCGGGTTTGATCCCTGGATTGGAAAGATCCCCTGGAGAAGGAAATGGCAACCTACTCCAGCAGTCTTGCCTGGGAAATCCCATGGCCTGGGGAACCTGGTGGACTACAGTCCATGGGGTCACAAAGAGTAGGAAGCAAATGAGAGGCTAAACAACAACAACACTTGCTGATTTATTTTCCTGTCAAAGAATATTTCCAGAGGAGTCCCCAGGGATGTTGCTTAAAGTGCTACATTCCTCCTTACAAATCACAAACCAGAGGTTATAGAGTGTATTCGAGAGAAAAGGTTCTGTTAATTCATAAGCCTTTATTTCTGGTCCAGTAAGTGAAAAAGTTGGCTTAAAGCTCAACATTCAGAAAACGAAGATCATGGCATCAGGTCCCATCACTCCATGGGAAATAGATGGGGAAACAGTGGAAACAGTATCAGGTTTTATTATTTTGGGCTCCAAAATCACTGCAGATGGTGATTGTAGCCATGAAATTAAAAGATGCTTACTCCTTGGAAGAAAAGTTATGACCAACCTAGATAGCATATTCAAAAGCAGAGACATTACTTGGGTGACTAAGGTCTGTCTAGTCAAGGCTATGGTTTTTCCAGTAGTCATGTATGGATGTGAGAGTTGGACTGTGAAGAAGGCTGGGCACCGAAGAATTGATGCTTTTGAACTGTGGTGTTGGAGAAGACTCTTGAGAGTCCCTTGGACCGCAAGGAGATCCAACCAGTCCATTCTGAAGGAGATCAACTCTGGGATTTCTTTGGAAGGAATGATGCTAAAGCTGAAACTCCAGTACTTTGGCGACCTCATGCGAAGGGCTGACTCATTGGAAAAGACTCAGATGCTGGGAGGGATTGGGGGCAGGAGGAGAAGGGGACAACAGAGGATGAGATGGCTGGATGGCATCACCGACTCGATGGACGTGAGTCTGAGTGAACTCCGGGAGCTGGTGATGGACAGGGAGGCCTGGCGTGCTGCGATTCATGGGGTCACAAAGAATCGGACACAACTGAGCGACTGAACTGAACTGAATAACCATTCATTCAAAAAAATACTATCCACAATCTATTGTGTAATGATCATAGCACCAGGTAGGGTATATTTTGAAAATAATGAGTCATAGTCCTTGCTCCACAAGGTACTTACAACCTCATTATGGAGATAATACAAGAAACCATCAGTCAATAAATTTAATAAACTGCCAAACTGAGACTACAGTAGGACAGTATAAAATGGAAATGTATTTGATCATCATTATTCATGGATTATGTATTTGTGAATTTGCCTGCTGGCTAAAATAGATCTGTGCCTCCAAAATCAATATTTGCAGTGCTTTTGTCCTCATTCATGGACATGTACAGAGCACTGAAAAATTTGGTTTCCCAGCATGAATGTTCCCAGGTAAGGTCTAAGAAAGCAAAGTGCTGCCTTCTTTTTCAGCTCTCACACTATAAAGAAACATTCAGAAAACGAAGATCATGGCATCCAGTCCCATCACTCCATGGGAAATAGATGGGGAAACAGTAGAAACAGTGTCAGACTTTATTTTTGGGGGCTCCAAAATCACTGCAGATGGTGATTGTAGCCATGAAATTAAAAGATGCTTACTCCTTGGAAGAAAAGTTATGACCAACCTAGACAGCATATTTAAAAGCATATTCACCTCTTCACAGCCTATTTAGTGCCAAGTGCTAAAAAAACCTCTTGTGCTTTTTTTTTTAAGTTATTTTGCTATTTAAATGGCCTCCAAACGTAGTGCTGAAATGCTGTCTGTTGTTCCTAGAGTCTGTGATGTGCCTTATGGAGATAACACATGTGTTTTTATGCTTCATTTTGGTATGAATTACAGCGCTGTTGGTCATGAATTCAATGTTACTGAATCAAAAATATATAATAAATAAAGTGTCTTTAAACAAACATAAATAAAACAAGGAAATAAAACAAGGTTAGTAAATAAAACAAGTAAATAAATAAATAAAACAAGTAAATAAAACAAGGTTAGTTAGTGACTAACATGTTGTGATCAGCGTTTCCGGGGAACCTAACTCTGTATTTTCCTTAGGAACAATAGTTTCAGTTCAGTTCAGTCACTCAGTAGTGTCCGATTCTTTGTGACCCCATGAATCGCAGCACGCCAGGCCTCCCTGTCCATCACCAGCTCCCAGAGTTCACTCAAACTCATGTCCATCGAGTCAGTGATGCCATGCAGCCATCTTATCCTCTGTCATCCCCTTTTCCTCTGGCCCTCAATCCCTCCCAGCATCAGAGTCTTTTCCAATGAGTCAGCTCTTCGCATGAGGTGACCAAAGCACTGGAATTTCAGCTTTAGCATCATTCCTTCCAAAGAACACCCAGGGCTGATTTCCTTTAGAATGGATTTGTTGGATCTCCTTGCAGTCCAAGGGACTCTCAAGAGTCTTCTCCAACACCACAGTTCAAAAGCATCAATTCTTTGGCACTCAGCTTTCTTCATAGTCCAACTCTCACATCCATACATGACTACTGGAAAAACCATAGCCTTGACTAGTCGGACCTTTGTTGGCAAAGTAATGTCTCCACTTTTGAATATGCTATCTAGGTTGGTCATAACTTTCCTTTCAAGGAGTAAGCGTCTTTTAATTTCATGGCTGCAGTCACCATCTGCAGTGACCCTGGAGCCCCAAAAAATAAAGTCAGCCACTGTTTCCACTCTTTCTCCATCTATTTCCCATGAAGTGATGGGACCGGATGTCATGATCTTCATTTTCTAAATGTTGAGCTTTAAGCCAACTTTTTCACTCTCCTCTTTCACTTTCCTCAACAGGCTTTTTAGTTCCTATCACTTTCTGCCATAAAGATGGTGTCATCTGCATATCTGAGGTTATTGATATTTCTCCCAGCAATCTTAATTCCAGCTTGTGTCTCTTCCAGCCCAGCGTTTCTCATGATGTACTCTGCATAGAAGTTAAATAAGCAGGATGAAAATATACAGCCTTGAAGCATTCCTTTTCCTATTTGGAAGCAGTCTGTTGTTCCATGTCCAGTTCTAACTGTTGCTTCCTGACCTGCATACAGGTTTCTCAAGAGGCAGGTCAGGTGCTCTGGTATTCCCATCTCTTTCAGAATTTTCCACAGTTTATTGTGATCCACACAGTCAAAGGCTTTGGCATAGTCAATAAAGCAGAAATAGATGTTTTTCTGGAATTCTCTTGCTTTTTCCGTGATCCAGCGGATGTTGGCAATTTGATCTCTGGCTCCTCTGCCTTCTCTAAAACCAGCTTGATTGAACACATGGAAGTTCACGGTTCACGTATTGCGGAAGCCTGGCTTGGAGAATTTTGAGCATTACTTTACTAGCCTGTAAGATGAGTGCAGTTGTGCGGTAGTTTGAGCACTCTTTGGCATTGCCTTTCTTTGGGATTGGAATGAAAACTGACCTTTTCAAGTCCTGTGGCCACTGCTGACTTTTCCAAACTTGCTGGCATATTGAGTGCAGCACTTTCACAGCATCATCTTTCAGGATTTGAAATAGCTCAACTGGAATTCCATCACCTCCACTAGCTTTGTTCGTAGTGATGCTTTCTAAGGCCCACTTGACTTCACATTCCAGGATGTCTGGCTCTAGGTGAGTGATCACACCATCGTGATTATTTTGGTCTTGAAGATCTTTTTTGTACAGTTCTTCTGTATATTCTTGCCACCTCTTCTTAATATCTTCTGCTTCTGTTAGGTTTAGTAGTCCTTAATTCAGTGTCTGCAGTAACTTTTAGACAGTCTGGGACCTGAGACCTGAGACCCTTTGCTGCAGTGCTTGCACCTGGTAAAAATCTCCTTGAGCACTAAAATACAAACTATAAAGGACTAGAAACAATTTTGTGTATGCACAGTTGGGGAAAGGGCATCCCTGGTAGCTCAGCTGATAAAAGAATCCGCCAGCAATGCGGCAGACTCTGGTTCCATTCCTGGGTTGGAAAGATCCCTTGGAGAAGGGATAGGCTACTCACTCCAGTATTCATGGGCTTCCCTGGTGACTCAGCCGGTAAAGAATCCGCCCGCAATGCGGGAGACCTGGGTTCAAGCCCTGGGTGGGGAAGATTCCTTGGCGGAGGGCGGCACAGCAACCCACTCTAGTATGGACGGAGGAACCTGGCGGGCTACAGTTCATGGGGTCGCAGAGTCCCACACCGCTAAGCCGCTAAGCACAGCACAGTTGGGGCTGATTATCAAAAACAAAAAAGAGACCAACAAAAAACCCAACTGCCACTCCTGAAGAGCCAGGAGCAAAAGCAGGGCATTGCACCCGCAATCTGCACTGAACAGAGGTGGGCATTTAAAAGTGAGCTCTGCAGACGTGGTCCCGAAAACTTCATTGAAAAAATCTGTGGTACCACGATTCTGTGGGAACCCAGAGAAGTTTTTCCCTACCTTGAGCCGATACAAATAACACTTCCCCCCCCCCCCGCCCTTAAAAAGTTACTGCTAAAAACAGTAACTGCAGTGCTTGCTTGCTAAGTCGCTTCAGTCGTGTTCGACTCTGTGAGACCCTGTTGACTGCAGCCCGCCAGGTTCTGTCCCAGGGATTCTCCAGGCAAGAATACTGGAGTGGGTTGCCATGCCCTCCTCCAGGGGATCTTCCCCACCCAGGGATCTAACCGACGTCTCTTCAGTCTCCGGCATTGGCAGGGGTGGGGTGTGTTTCTTTACTATTAGCGCCACCTGGGAAACCCAACTGCAGTGAACCCTCCCATCATCTTTAATCAAGCTGTTCTCAGCTCTTAGTTAATTTCCCGTCTCTTGAACACCCGAGTCGGCTGTTTCGCCCTATTCAGAAATGGCTGCGCCGGCTTCACAGGCTCTGCGCATGCTTCTTGAACACAATTTGGCGCCGAGACAATTCGGCGACTTTTGCAGCGCAAGATGGGGACTTGGCCGCGGGCAAGATCGAGCTTCCCGGCATGCTTTGCAGTCGGGCCGCGAGGCCCCGCGTCTAGTGATGGGGAGCCCCTGGTGCTTGACGCCGCCAAATCGGCCGTAGAGGTGGACGTCGTGACCGGGAGCCGCGGAGTGGAAAGATGGAAGCGTGGCGCTGTGTGAGGAGGGGCTACGGCCGCTGTGTGGTGGGGAGAGGCCGGTCAGTAGGGCTGGGTGGCGGGAGGGAAGAGGGAGGGGCGGGCGGCCCGGGGGCGGGAGCGGGCGGCCCGGGGGAACCGGGGCGGGGCGGGCTGGGGTGTCGGGGTTGGCAGCGGAAGAGGGTCCGGGCCGCGATGCCGCCGGGACAGACCTCTGGAGACCCTGAGGGATAGGTAAACCCGGCGCGCGGCCCGCGCAGCGCGGGCCCGAAGCGCCGAACGCGTCGGCCGAGGGCCGGGCTCGTGCTTCCCCGGGCCGGGCTGGCCTCGGAGCCCCGGCCCACTTCCCGTAACCCAGCCCGAGCCTCCGGGTGCCCGGCCTCCTCCCCCAGCCCCGCGGAGCCCCGGGCGGGGAGCTGCGGGTCAGCTAGCGAGGCCGCCGTTCGCCGCGGGTTCGGGGCGGCCTGACCCCCGGGAGGCGCGCGCCTGCTGCACACGCCCAGGGGCTGCTCTGTTGGTGTGTGGATGCCTCGCAAACTTTTCCCTTCCCCTCCCCTGGGATCCCAACCTTTTACCATGATTACCAAATTCTCGTTCCACATCGATACTACCGGATAATTTACTTGTGAAATTGACTTATCTTTGAATAAAAAGCACTTCAAGAGGTGCTGCCCACATTAGCGCCTTTCTAAGTAGTATCCATGAGTTGCTGGCTTTGATACACTGATTTTTTTTTCTAATACACTTTAAAATAAATGCTTAGGTATTATTTAATTGTGTATCATATGAAACTGACTGGTGTATTATCACACGTGGGAAATACAGCACCGTCTCAGTTTTTACATCAGTTACGGGGATCAGGTTTTGACTCCTGTAGTTTGGGGACTTTACTGTTCGTAGGCAGCGTTTCCTGAGTACCAGCTGTGTGCCACGCACTGTGCTAGGCACTTGGGAAGAGACCCAGATTAAAAGGAATTAGGGTGCTCTGGCCCCAAAGGAGCCCATCAATTTAAGAGAAAATAAAAAGTCTGTATAAGTAACTACAAATACAGCGAATAAGTTTTGTAGTACAAATATTATATTAGAATACGGTAGCTTATTGGGATGGAAAGTGTATGGCTTTTCTCCAAATCTCAATGGCTTTCAGACTTGTCACAAAACAGGATAGACTTACCCATGTCATGCCTTTAAAAGTTTACAATTATGTTGAGTTTAGAGAGCAATTTGAGAAAGGGTAAACTGCTCAATAAATTTATATAAAAATGTAAATGCTGGTGAAACAAATATAAAAAGTCAAGTAACAGTAAATACAATTTAAACAAAATTCCCTTGGTGATGAAAGTGGACATTATTGACACTGACTTGGAAATATAGCTTTAATGAATTCTGGAGGACAGGAGGAGTCTTTCTCAGGATTGTAGCTATTTGCCAGAATAGTGTTTTAGTGCTTGAGTTGCATTGTTTTATAAGAGAGCCTGAGAGCAATATATCTATTCAAAATAATGATAACACTATTTCAGAGACATTTTTCATGATAGAGCCTATCATATAATTGGTATCAGATAATTGGTGCTATTGGGTTTGGAGTGTTGGTGAATTTATAGTAAGTAATTCTTTTTCATTTCCCTCAAGGAGGAGCGAGCTTAAAAGAGAAAAAAGTAGCATGGAAAAATAAATTGTGTACTGATTAGCAGGAGAGGTAGGTAGTTTCGTGAAGTAGTGATAGGCTTTTGTTTTCTTAGCTATAAAGATGTTTGGAAAATAAAACCTTGGTATAAAAAAGTTGTTCAGAAACATATTTTTACTCCAAACCCAGGTTAGAGAGATTCACTTTTATTATAGTCAGCTTCTGTGTTCTGTATTTAAGTATTATGAGTGCTGTGGGTTTTATTTGTCCATTAGGTTTTATTAGATGCTAGAAAGCTACTCAATACAGTTTGGTGATTGGTTTATCTCTTAGTTGAATTGTGTGGACTTTTAGAAGTTTATCTGGTACTTGGGGAGGCTGGTGGATTCTCTGTTAAGTGTTTAGAATACCATTCATAGTTGTTTAGGGAGCATTTTGAGGTATTGCCACAAGCAGTGAAATCCTTCAGACTGAGAAGTCAGATTTTAAATATTAGACATTACCTTCCCTTGAGGAAACAGATTTAGATTCTGTGTGCTATATAGCTGAACAAAAAGTGGTGCCTCAAGGAGTGTATTTATTTCTTTTAGATACCCCATGTTACCCCACCACCAGAAGAGTCTGGGCAGAGACTGGACTACACCGTGGGAGAATCTGCAAAAGTGTTGCTGGAACAGACATATTTCTAGTTGTATGAGGTGGCCTGGACATTATTCTCGCGCTCCTTACCCATACTTCAGTAGTAGGCATTTCTCACTAAATTGGAGACCACCTTGTTTGTTTGAGTCTAGAGCTCCGTTTCAGTACTGGAACTGGAGGCCTGACAGCCTGAGCCAGACTTCTTTGATTCATCTCTCTAGTTACATCATGAACTCTGAGGGAGATGAGCCTTCATCAAAACGAAGAAAACACCAAGGTAAAGGTGACATTTATCTTGGTGGAGAAATAGACATAAGCCATAGCATAATTGAAATTTTTCATATTTAATCTTTAAGAAAACCTCCTGCAGGTTTTAGAGGTGTTTGTTTTACTTTTAACCAGTACTTTTCTGTTAGGAAAACGGAAATTATTTTTTTAAATTAAGTCTTTTAAAAAAAATCTTCAATTAATTGTGTATTTCTGGCAGTAAAAATAAAAGTCACTCTTCATATAAAGTTGGAAAACAATGGAGAACCAGATGGAAACATTAAGAATAATTTTAAAATTCAGTGTTTTGGAAACAAAGATTCTTAGATTTCTTAGAAATTGATAACATGTATTCTTGAGATTTCACAGATACATTAAAAAAACATTATGTTTTCATTTTTAATGTTAGTGTTGTTATAAGACGAAAGAATTTCCTTAAATAGAAACAATCATAAGTGAAAAATATTTTCTTATGGAATCTGATTTTAGCTTGTTAAATTTATATTTCTCATGATGGGTCTTTAGACATAATCAAAAGTCTTTGGGAAGTTTATCTTTTAACTACATCTTATTCAACTTTAAGACAGTTTTTTCTAGCTATCTTGGTTATTTCTATTTTTCTCCTGTTCTTTTTACTCTCAGCAATTCACCAGACTCTCTGTGCTTCCAGCCCTGCCCTCCTCCGAAAGGATACATGAGTAGTCTAAGTAAATTTGGAATTGTCATTCTTACTGAGCTACAGTTGTCGATGAAGATCATTCCTCTGAAGATACTTAGAAATAGGCTGTGTGGGTGTTAACTGGCAGGGAGCGGACATAAGTTTGTCAAAGAAAGGTGTTCAGAGCGAGTCTCACCTGGGAGTAAGAGCTAGATTAGTTAGAACTCTTCTAAGTAGGACTTCTACTACACATTTAAGTAGAAATTCTAATTACTCAGAAGAAGTGGCAATCTATTTGTATAGCGCTTAACCACCAATGTGTTTGTAAACAAGTATTTGAATGATTGAAAGGTACATTTAGAATCATTAAAATGAGGTTCCTAAGAACAACCCATCATCTGAGGCTGTATGAGGACATGAGATGGCTGCTCATTCATGTATTCATTGTTCATCAGGTTAACACATTCCGCTTCTGTTTAGCCTTTTGTAAATCTGGTGGGCTCTCAGGTGGGGACGTGGTGTAGTGACCCCAGGCATGGGCTTAGGAAACACTCCTGCGCTCATTCTGCTCCACCACTAACTGTGTGAGTTTGGACAGGTTACGAACCTCTCTGCTCCTTGGTTTCCTAGTGTAAAATAATGCCTGCTTTGAAAGCCTGTGGAGGATGAAGTGAGACATATTCAAAGTGCCTAACACATTGCTGGCTTCATAGTAGGTACTCAGAAAATCCTGGTGGTATTGTTTTCCCTTTAATGGATGGGGAATTACATTTACAGACCGATAAACTTTGATTGCAACCTGACTCTCTATATGTCCGTTCTTCCTAGGTTTTGTGAATAAGGAAAATGCTCTTCGTTAAGCCATATTTGTGACTTCTGATATTTCACTAATACTACTTTTCAATCAAGAGAACAGCATTGCTAACTTGCCTGTCACTTTAAAGTGGTGTTTGAAGGATTTGTGTGACCCAATTATGACCTTTTAATTAGGCACCCTAGAAACCCAATCAGGCCTAATTGCTTGCTTTTTTTGACTCATCTGTCTTCTCTGCTGTGACCACCTTGTTCCTCCTGACATGGAAGGTATATAAACTTTTGTAGTGTGCATTTATGTTGTGAAGTCTGTGAAAGCCAAAGACTGTTCACTCTCTCAGTAGTTTTCAAATTGTCTTCCATGGAACCCAAGCATTCGAACAAATTTCTGTATGTTCATTCAAAGCAAATGTGGTCAAATGAAATGTGTTTACCCCGTCATCCCAGCCCCAGTCCCAGCCTATCAGGTGTTGATGGTCAGGACATGAAAAATAATGCCAAAGGGCTATACAGACTGTAGAAGTCTGAAAGCTACTGTATTGATTTGATCATCTTGTGGTCTTGGTTATTTAAAAAAATGGAATTGCCAAGAGAGTTGGTTTGAACTCTTAATGGCCAGGGCTATACAAATCTTATGCTTTTATATGCCATTATATATACATATTTTATAAGAAAGCATGAATGAATTTAATGCAGTGGTGCCACCAGGGTAGTGCTGTAAGTTTGTGATGATAGCTAACATTTTGTTGTATGACTAGAACCCTCTCCATCTCATTTACATAAAAAGATTTAATGATTTGTGGCTAAAACTGTAGACAGTCCCTAATTTATGAGGGAATTATGTTCTCAATAATCTGTTCTTAAGAATCAGTTCTGTTTTCCTCATAGAAACTATGTTATAAATTTCAGAGTAGCTGTGCAGAGTCAGTATCAGTAGCTTTAGTTCTGGCCTTTAGGGGTTCAGTTCATTCGCTCAGTCGTCTCTGACTGTTTGCGACACCATGAACCAGGCCTCCCTGTCCGTCACCAGCTCCCAGAGTTCACCCAAACTCATGTCCATTGAATCAGTGATGCCATCCAGCCATCTCATCCTCTGTCGTCCCCTTCTCCTTCTATACTCAATCTTTCCCAGCATCAGGGTCTTTTCCATTGAGTCAGCTCTTCGCATCAGGAGGCCACAGTGTTGGAGTTTCAGCTTCAACATGAGTCCTTCCAATGAACACCCAGGACTGATCTCCTTTAGAATGGACTGGTTGGATCTCCTTGCAGTCCAAGGGACTCTCAAGAGTCTTCTCCAACACCACAGTTCAAAAGCATCAATTCTTCTGTGCTCAGCTTTCTTCACAGTCCAACTCTCACATCCATACATGACCACTGGAAAAACCAAAGCCTTGACTAGACAGACCTTCGTTGACAAAGTAATGTCTCTGCTTTTTAATATGCTATCTAGGTTGGTCATAACTTTTTTCCAAGGAGTAAGTGTCTTTTAATTTCATGGCTGCAATCACCATCTGCAGTGATTTTGGAGCCCCCCCCAAATAAAGGCATTTAGGAGTAGGATTCTCCATATTCAGTGAAGGATAAGGGATAGTTTCCTTCTCTTTCCTGGGCATAGGATAAGCACTGGGCTAAATTATGTGATAGTTGAATGCTTTTCTTAATTTGGTTTTCTTTCCTTCATCATTTTTACCTTTCTCCTCAGGCTCCTAGGACCACAACTCCCCTGTTCCACTCAGACCTCGCTATTCATAAAAATTACCTTCTTCTGTCCTCTGGTCAGACTTCCTGTTCCTTCAGTGCTGCAGATATCAGTGCAACAGATATCAGCTTTTAGATTAAAGTCACTTAAAATTTTTACTTCATTAACATTTCTAGAGTGTACTGATACTTTTTTTTCTTTCACCTTTTTTGAGCTATAACTGACATTACCAGCAGTCTAAGTTTAAGGTGAACAGCATAATGATTTAGCTTACTACATCATGGAAGGATTACCACAATAAGTTTTGTGAACCTCCATCATCCCAAAGAGACACAAAAGAAAGGGGAAAGAAATATTTTGTATGTAATGTGAGCTTTTAGAATTTAAAACAACCTTCATATAGAACATGCTACAGTGTTAATTAAATTTGCCATGTTGTGCATCACATCCCTATTACTTATTTTTCTTATAACTGAAAGTTTGTACCTTTTGACTGCCTGCAGCTAGTTCCCCCACCCCTCTAGAGTGTGTTGATATTCTGTAAATATATCATAGTTGCAGAAGATTGGGAGAAATCTTTCACAGTCCTTCCTATCAGAGATAATTACTCTTAAAAATAGTGGTATATTTCCTTGTAGTCTTTTCCCCCCATGTTTAGAATACTCTTCCTCAGTTTATTTTTTATTTAATTTTTAATTGGAGAAATTTAGGGATTCCAAGGAGAAGGCAATGGCAACCCACTCCAGTACTCTTGCCTGAAAAATCCCATGGATAGAGGAGCCTGGTAGGCTGAGTCCATGGGGTCGCAAAGAGTCGGACACAGCTGAGCAACTTCACTTTCCCTTTTCACTTTCATGCATTGGAGAAGGAAATGGCAACCCACTCCAGTGTTCTTGCCTGAAGAATCCCAGGGACAGGGAACCTGGTGGGCTGCCGTCTGTGGGGTCGCACAGAGTCGGACATGACTGGAGCAACTTAGCAGCAGCAGCAGCAGCAGGGATTCTAAATCAGTGAAATGAAAGCCTTACAGGAAAAGGGAGATATCTAGGGCTGAGATTTTCTCATATCATCTAATTGTGCTTGAAAGTCCATCTTCAAATCTTTTTGTTTCCCAAGTTCATCCCAATTCTTGTTTTTCCCTTTTAAGCTTATAGATTCTCTAAAAAGTTCCACGTTTGTCTTTATGGCTTTCATGACAGTAAGAGTATCCTCTTTATTGATGGGGAGAGGAAGATCGAAGGAGTATGTGTGTTGCCTATGAGTATTTATACATATATATGGTACTGTGTTTATGTATCTGTAGATACATATATGTATGTGTGTATATATGTATTTTTTTAAGTAACATGTCTAAATCAAAGACTGCTTGTAATTTCAGAATCTCTTGCTGTTTCATCTTGTTCTCGATACTTTTTCAGTGTACGTGGTATTTTTGCGGAATATAAACTGTCACACATTCCTGATTGTTGCATGCTAAGTTTGTCAATCAGGAATTATCATTTACTAGCATTGTATAGCTATGTTACATTTAACTTCTGCTTTAGCGTGCATTAAAAATAGTTCTTTTGTTTATTTCGTTAGCATTCTTCCAGTAAATACTGCTTCCATTTACTGTCATTTTATACCCTTCATTCACGTCTAAACCGGATTTCTCAGATGAATTGTCTCAGGAACATAGTTAAGCATTTGATGATCTTGTTGTACTAGTAGACGAAAAAATGCAGTGTGAAATTATCTTGTTGAAAGACCAGCTGTGCCATACAAGTATATTATCCTGGCTGTGAAGTTGCTGAGCATGTCTGTGGCAAATCCATGTCATAACCATGGGGAAGTGAGAAGCCATGACCCCTGTGTAGTCTTAGCTTTGTTGACACACACTCAGAGCCTCCAGAATGACTTCCTGAACCCTCTTAAACATGTTTGTGCCTCTTGGATCAGGCAGTGTATCATTTCATGGTTTTTGTAAACAATTTGACAACCATTTCTAGTCATGAGGTGCTACAGTATCATTTTCTAAGGGAAAACATTCTGTTCATTGCTTATAAGAATTTTTAAAAGGCAAAAAATACTTAACATGCAGGAAAATATATGATCTGTTTTTTATTAATTCTCTGTATTTTGTCTAATATATTTTAACAGGCACAATACAGCGGCATTGGGAATATATATGTAACCATAATAAAGAAAACACGAAGATCCTAGGAGACGAAAATGTTGATCCCATATGTGAAGACAGTGAGAACAAGTTTGACTTTTCAGTGATGTCCTATAATATACTTTCACAAGATTTACTGGAAGACAATTCACACCTTTATAAACACTGCCGGCGGCCGGTATTACACTGGAGTTTTAGGTTTCCCAATATTCTGAAAGAAATTAAACACTTTGATGCAGATGTAAGTGTAAAATATCATCAGAATTCTTCATATAAGGAAAAGTTGGATTCATTTCTGAACTAAATGGTTTTTTATCCCTTTTGTTTGTGAAGTGAGAAGGGAAGGCCTATATAGTTATAGGTGGATTCCCTAGCAGTCCAGTGGCTAGAACTCTGTGCTTAACACGCCCACGGCTCGAGTTCCATTCCTGGTCGGGGAACTAAGATCCCACAAGCCACAGTGTGGCCCCTGCCCCCAATTTTTTTTAATAGATAAGATGATGAAACAGCTTTGAATAGGGTATTATAACTTTGGAGGCATAACTTGCTAATGGTTGTTGATATAAATGATTATATAACTTTTCAGAAGAGATCCAAAAAGTTTTAAGTATCAATCAGGTTTGAGACAGGGACTGGTACCATATTAAGTATTCAGTAAATACTTCCTTTGATTGAAAATTTTAATAATTCATGCAAAAATTAATTTAGATGATAGCATTCAAAAGACTAGAAGGATTTAGTATGAATGAACTTGTAAATTCAGGAAAAATATTCCAGAATATAAATTATATTAACATTGATTTTAATCATGTGCTCTCAGATAACTTTCTTAAAAATAATAAACTATGTTAACATTGACCAGCATATAAATTATAAATATTTCCTTTGGGGAATACCAGTTTTGGATAATAAGAGGGATTCATGTGAGTAAAGGTCATGGTTTTGGGGACTGATCAAATTTGGAGACGTTAATTTGATAGATTTATACAAGAAAAAATTATTTCAGGTTTCATCAGGTTTTTTAAAATTTTAGAAACCTCATTTTAAAACAAAAGCACCAGAAAATTCATATTTGTATTTTTTTGTGTTAATTCAAGCCATTTTTTCTTCTAAGGTACTTTGTTTGCAAGAAGTTCAAGAAGATCATTATGGAACTGAGATCAGGCCAAGTTTGGAATCATTGGGTACAAATGTAACTTTTATTTTAGCCAGATTTACTTAATGAGTTGTTAAAACATAGCTTGCTAACAAAGGTGTGTGGTATATTTGAACTAAAAATCTTAATTTTGAAAAACAGCTTAATACCCATTTTAAGAGATCAAGAAAAGATTGAAGTATTTCAAATGGGAACTTTTGAGTTGATACATATTTTAATTCAAATGGAAAGGTGTGCAAGAATCTCTTCATAGCTACATTTCTAGTCTTTGCCCATGGCAACCCACTCCAGTGTTCTTGCCTGGAGAATCCCAGGGACGGGGGAGCCTGGTGGGCTGCCGTCTATGGGGTCACACAGAGTCGGACATGACTGAAGCAACTTAGCAGCAGCAGCAGCAGACTCCTAAGATTCTGAGTTCCGTGAGATTAGGGACCATTGTATCTAGTTCGTCATTTTATAACACCTATGTCCGCGGTGCGTAATTGAATGAATACCTTTAGAAACAGGTCATCTCTGAGAAATGCTGCCTGCGTTGCGTTCATTCATTCAGCACGTATGTTTTTGAGTGTCTGCACCGTGCACTATTGAAGGCAGTGGGGACACAGCAGTGAGCAGAACAGATAACAGGTCTCTATCCTTGCGGAGCATATGTGCTGGTGGAGAAAGGCCAAGAATAAATTGAACAAACAAGTAGATAGTACCTCAGGTAATGAGAGTTTTCTGGAGAAAAACATAGGAAGGGGGAAATGGGTCAGTTTTCCGTTTTAAACAAAATGACTAGAGAAAGCAATTTTTGAGTAAAGACCTAAAGGAGGTGAAGGAACAAGTGGTGGCTGGAGCATTCCAGCTGGTGGAGATGGCTAAGAGAAGGTTGGAGTGCCTTGAGGCAAGACAAACTGCTGTGTGTGGAGTGGAACAAGCAGGGAAGAGTTAGAGGCCAAAAGGTAAGAGATCTGGGCTCGGGAGAGAGGGGGCAGATTGCTATAAGGTCGTTGTCTTTGCCTTGACTCTGACTTTTGTTAGGATGGAAATGAGAGTGTGATAACACACACGTATGTAACACTGCAGTCTGCCGGTAAAAAAAAATCTGTTTGACCCAGAAGTAGACTTTTTTGATTCCAACAGTTTTTAACATCCTACCTTACTAATATTTTTAAAAATACACTTTGGTAAACATTGTCCGGGCTTCTGTGGTGCTCAGAGGGCAAAGCGTCTGCCTGCCATGCGGGAGACCCAGGTTTGGTCCATGAGTCGGGAAGATCTGGAGACGGAAATGGCAACCCACTCCAGTATTCTTGCCTGGAAAATCCCACAGACAGAGGAGCCTGGTAGGCTATAGTCCATGGGGTGTCAAAGAGTCGGACACGGCTAAGAGACTTCGCTCGCAAACATTGTCCAAAAATTAGAATTTTGTTTTGCCATATTTATTATTTTTTGCAAGTGTGGCAAAACACAGTTCTGTTACTTTCATATATATATAAAAAAACAGTCATCTTTGTTAAGAATTTTTTTCTTTCTTACAGGTTATCACTGTGAATACAAGATGCGGACAGGAAGGAAACCTGATGGCTGTGCCATTTGCTTCAAACATTCCAAATTTTCACTCTTATCAGTGAACCCAGTGGAATTCTACCGCCGTGATGTTCCTCTATTGGACAGAGACAATGTTGGATTAGTGTTGCTCTTGCAACCCAAGATTCCAAGTGCTGCCTCCCCTGCCATCTGTGTAGCTAACACACATCTGTTGTATAATCCAAGGCGAGGTGACATTAAACTGACCCAATTGGCAATGCTTCTGGCAGAGATTTCCAGTGTTGCCCATCAGAAAGACGGCAGCTTCTGCCCCATTGTTATGTGTGGGGACTTCAATTCTGTTCCTGGTTCTCCACTCTATAGTTTTATTAAGGAAGGAAAATTGAATTATGAAGGACTCGCCATAGGAAAGGTAAGTGCATTCCTTCTTACTAGGAGGTGGGTGTGGGTCTCTGTCTTCATTGTAAAGCGAGGACAGAGCTTTACCTTGTAAACTCATCCCAGAGCCGTTTGAAAACCTCAGATGAACCAGTACCCTCACTTTACCAGGCTGCAGTGATGATCCATAGCTACTCATAAGTAATTATATTCACTGGATTTAATTCACTTTTCCATCTATTTGTGACAACATTCTGCTTGGAGGAAGTAGGAGCCAACAAAAAATTCAGAATGGGGGTGATGAAGGAAAATAAAACCTTTGACAGACA
This sequence comes from Capricornis sumatraensis, assembly GCF_032405125.1. Lineage (NCBI taxonomy): Eukaryota > Metazoa > Chordata > Mammalia > Artiodactyla > Bovidae > Capricornis > Capricornis sumatraensis. The sequence continues at coordinate 77,838,088 of NC_091082.1, forward strand.
TGAGTGCTTCATAAATAAGGAGCTCACAGGTGCAGAATAGCGTTTTGAATGCTGGCTGTGGGCCAAAGAGTTGGAAAAACAGTAATTTAATATTTGCTTATTATATAAATTTTCCTTTACATAAGGATAAATATTTCAGTTCTTTAGCAGAGTATAATTTATCCCATGTTTTTATTTTTATTGTTCTTTTCTTCTGCTTAGTTCAGATCATTTCCTCTTCAGTACATTTAACCAAAATAAGCCCTCACCACTGAGTTTTGGATGATAGTTTAAAATTTTATGAGTTGATCTTTCTTAGTATTTTATATAACAGGAACTATAATGCAGGTAGTAAAAAAAAGGAGGAGCAGTATTAGTCCAAAGCTATAGATCATTTAGATTTCCAAATTTGAGAAAAACATGCATAGGAAAAGATTACCATTTTTATGGAAGTAATAATGTTTTCTGGACTGTATTTGAGCAAAATTTTACAACCATGAATGATATAATGAATAAAGGATAATATTTACCATTCTTGGGTTTCCTTTTATTTTAAGAAATAAACTTTTCAGTACATAATTTAAAATCTATTTACCTAAGATACCTGTTGAAATTTTGTTTAGGTATCTGGCCAGGAACAGTCTTCACGGGGACAAAGAATTTTATCTATTCCAATTTGGCCCCCAAACCTAGGTATCTCACAGAACTGTGTGTATGAGGTACAGCAGGTACCAAAAGTAGAAAAGCCAGGTAAGTGTTTGCAATCCATTTTGGCAGTCTTCTTGATAATAGTGTTCCCTTTGAAGGCATAAAACTAAATTTTTAAAGGGATAACATCTCAGAGATGTATATTCATATATAAAAGCATAGAGTTCACTTTTTTTTTTTTCAAGAACTCTGATTACCTTTTTGAAAATCAACTTCCAAAATTACTTTTGCATGAATTACTTGCATGTTGCTTTGGACATGTTTGTGTTTTATTTTTGCAAATTCTGGAGACCACCATAATACAGATTCTGGGATGAACTATTTAACGAGGCATCTATCTAAACTAGAATGCCTTAAATACTGTTCCGAGAGTGAAAATAGAACAAGACACTGATAGTATTAATAAGCTTCTCTTTGTTCTTACAGATGGTGATCTGACGCAAACAGAGCTGGACAAATCAGAGGTCCTGGAAACAGCTGAAAAGTGAGTTCTGGAAAGCAGCAGTAGACATTTGCTGACTCTAGTTGAGTGAAGAAATCATTCCTCAAAAATCACTTGGTTAAAAAGCTGATGATAATTTGTGCTGGTGAAGAACGCTGGCTCTTAAGTCAAGCAGACTTGAGTTCTTACCCTAACTTTGCTGCTCTTTAGCTGTGTGATTTTAAGCAAGAAATCTAACATTTTTAAAAGGTTCAGTTTCTTTATAATTTGGGTTGTTGTGAGAACTAGATGAGACAAATCATGTAAAACTCAGTGTTTGACATACAGTAAGTGTTTAAGCATTGTTGTTTATAGAAACAATTTGTCCATGGACCTGAACCCACTAACATTTATTGCTATTATGTATTTAAACAAAGATGAAGATCACAGAAAAATATCTTTCAGATTTCAAGAGACTCTTTAGCCTCCTTTAACTGCTTACTGGATCTCAATAATAAATCTATAGGAGAATTGATCCAAAAAAAGAATATGGCTGTAGAAAAGATAATTACCTAAACTTATCTCTTAAACTACAGGGAAAGGTTGTCATAGGTAGCCAGGTAAAGATGCCTGGATTTCTTTTTATTAAAGAATCATGGATGCTTAGGGCTGTGATTGAAAAACATATATTTAATACAACAGGATGGAGACTTACATTTATGTCTTAGGAGATTCTCAAAATGTCTTGATTATTTCATAGTATGACTCTTCTATAGCTTTGACTTTTGTTTTAACATTTAAATTTCAGAATCACCTCTCATTTTTGTCTGCCTTCTTCTCAGTCTTATTATATTTTGTATCTCTTGTTTTGGGAAAATATATATAAGAACTAGTAAGAAAAGAGCAATTTTAAAAAATTAAAATTTATTTTAAAATTTTAAACCTTTTACAGTAGAAACTTCCCTGAGTGAGATTATTAAAAAGGCTACTCTTATTAGCAAATACTTAGTTTTGAGTAATTCTAAAATCTTTTTATAACAAAATAGCGTATAAGAAAAGCTACTTATATCTTTAAAATAGTGTCTTTATATGCATACTTGTATCTGTAAACTAAAATGTTAGTAGTAAGAACAGTTTGCAGTAGACCTATTTTACATTTGATAATATTGTAAATATAAGTCCTCAGACATAAAAAGTTTCTAAAACTTGGCAGTAGAGCGATTTGAAGCAATTACCTGTACTTATTGACCTATGAGCTCTTTAAAATCAGGGCAAAATCTTTATCAGTGTATCCTTAGCACTTAAGAAGAGATAGTGCCTGGGACTTAGGAGATGTTTGATAAATGTGTGTTGGATGAACAAAAAATTTCTTTTAAATTTTGTTTTGTTTTGTGACTTAAAATATCCTTAAAATTCATGATGTGTTAATGGGGATGATTATTAAATCTTTTGCCTGTGACATCATGTGTATTTGAAGAATGGGGTAAATGTAAGCCATTATATAGAAGCTGTTTTAAGATGCAGTACAAAATTATCTCACATACCATAGCAAGGATAACCATGGAAAAATATGGCCCCTGTGACATCAAAAGTCTGTCAGTTCTAAATAGTATTCCTAAAGGCCACTTTAATTTTCTTTCTTAGGAGCAGCAAAAAACTTACAAATTGTTTTAGAATATGTGTTCATTAGTAAGTGGAGGCTCTCAAATGTGTTATAATTAATTTTAAAAATCACATTAGTATGTTAATTATTGAGCTCCCTCACCCCACCCCACATATTATACCCCTGTTAATGGATTTTGGATATCATTGCATGAGTAAAGAAATGTGAGATTGTGATATGGTCTAATTAAATAAACATTGTCCTAATGTCTGATTTTGCCTGGAAATTTGAAAAAGTGCTTTAAGTAGGAGGAATTATACAAATCATTAAAAGCTTGATGGATGCTACTCTTTTTTTCCCTTCAATTTAGGTTATCTTCAAATTTACAGCACCATTTCAGCTTGTCATCTGTTTATTCACATTATTTTCCTGACACTGGAATCCCAGAAGTGACCACCTGTCATTCCCGAAGTGCCATAACTGTGGATTATATTTTCTATTCTGCTGAAAAGGAAGGTGTTGCTGAGCAGCCAGGTAAAGAATACGTGTCATCTTAAACTTCTGCTTGAGAACACAGTAACTAAAAACTTCAGGGCTGAAGCTGAGAAAGCCAAACATCTGTATGAAGTTCTCAATTTAGAAATTAAAAATATTTTAAAACTGGTAATATATTTGGCAGATTGGTAATATATCTGAGTAAATTAGTGTATCACTTGCAAAAGATGGAGGCCGTGAAATACGTCAGAGCAGATTCCTGGTGAATTACGTCCTCAGCTGCAGCCTCCAATCCCAGCCAGCTTTTGAGTTACTTTAGAGATCTTTGATATTGCCTTTCGCCTTTATTCACCACAGGTTTGTTGTTTTTCTTGCGACAGCAGCATCATGCAGTTTTGCACTTAAACTTTACTAAGGTCTGCCGCCTTCACTGTAGGGCCTTGCCTGACTGCCAACAGCTGACAGTTTGTCATGTTGACCCTGGAATATTGGTTCTTTCTGGAAAGAGAAGTCTGAAAAGTGTGTTTTCAAAAAGCAAAGGTGATAAAACACTTTGCCTTGTATGATTCATTGAAAACAAGGTATTAAATATTGGTCAAAGGATTTAACGTGGAGAAGAAAGTGAGGTTTAAAGTAGTGAAAGTGGAGTTGCTCAGTCGTCTCTGACTCTTTAACAACCCCATGGACTAGTCCATCAGGCTCTTCTGTCCATGGGATTCTCCAGGCAACAATACTGGAGTGGGTTGTTGTTCCCTTTTCCAGGGGATCTTGGAAAAGACCCAGGGATTGAACCTGGGTCTCCTGCATTGCAGGCAGATTCTTTACACCAGGGAACCAGGAGTCAAAAAAGTATTCAGAAAACTGAAAATCCTAAATGTGGGCAGCTAGTTTGTTTTCTGATTTTCCTCTTTTTTCTCTTCCTTTTTATTTTTTTCAATGCTACTTTTCTTTCCCAGTTTTCCCTTCTGTTTTTTTCTTTCTCTCCAAAAATAACCTTACTAGTAACACTCAGGAGATGGCCAACTCCTCTCCATTAGATCAACTCTACAAAATAACCTTGCTGCTTTGAATTTGTAATTTAGTTCTGGTAGTTGTCATACTGTATATATCCACTAGATGGCAGGAGTGTGCCATGAACCAGCATCTCCAATGTTAACATGAAGAGCCTGTCTTTTATTCCGCTTCTGTGGGTACTGACTCTCTGGGACCAAAGTATACTAATTTATTCTGCAGTCACTTCATAAATGTCCTACTTAGATGTGGCTTACTCTTTCAGTTTTATACAATTACAGAAAAGTTGATGGGGGAATTTCTTAGGTAGTTGGCAATCTCAAATTACTGTTAACATTCTTACGTGTTACATTGATATTTTCTTCTAAAGATTATTTGTAGAACTTGAAATTTTAAAAATCTGAAATAGGAAAACAAACATCTGAGACTGCTGTTTGTTTAAGAGTTATAATTAGGTTGCTGCTGCTGCTCGTGTCCGACTGTGCGACCCCATAGATGGCCTCCTACCAGGCTCCTCTGTCCCTGGGATTCTCCAGGCAAGAACACTGGAGTGGGTTGCCATGTCCTTCTCCAATGCATGAAAGTGAAGTCGATCAGTCGTGTCTGATTCTTAGTGACCCCATGAAACTGCAGCCTACCAGGCTCCCCCGTCCATGGGATTTTCCAGGCAAGAGTACTAGAGTGGGGTGCCATTGCCTTCTCTCCATAATTAGGTTATAACTCAATAAAAAACTAACCATATTTTAAACTGTTTCATATTAGATTTCCAGGGCAGTGTCAAATTACATATCATTTTTTCTTGTTTTAAAGACTTCTGTGGTCAATTCACAACCTGTTGTTTCTCTAAATATGTATGTGCTTTTTTAATGTAGGAGCTGAAGTTGCTTTGGTTGGTGGCTTGAAACTTCTAGCCAGACTGTCACTTCTTACAGAACAAGACTTATGGACTGTTAATGGACTTCCAAATGAAAATAACTCTTCAGATCATTTGCCTTTATTGGCTAAATTCAGACTTGAACTCTGACTCTTGATTACATATATACTTTGCTTTCCTGTTTCCCCCCCCCCCCAAGAATGTAAAGTTGTTCTTAAGAGTTTGCATGTTTATTTATTTTTACGCTATGAAATTTCTGAAGAGGTTTATGTTTAATGTTTGAAACAGGTAACAGAAGAAACAAGTTTACACTTTTCTTTTTTAATAATGAAAAAATATTTTCCTGACAAGTGAGATCTAAATGCTGTTCATTGCAAAAAAAGCTGTAAATATCTATTCTAAATCCTAGTAAAATTGACAGTGATTTTTAAATACGGCGCAACTTCTTTAGTTCTCTTAGGAAAAAAATTTTGTGTTTTTAGCAAGCTTTACAGTGGATCCAAAATATCTTTTGAGTTCTTGCAAACCACAATTCATTCCCTTCTAGAAGGCCTGATTTCATCACAAGGATCATGTCTGTTGAGTCTTAACTCATTCATCTCAGAAATCATTGGGTTGTTCACAATATCTAACTGTTTTAGTTTGTCTTTGATGGGGCTTGACAGTGCTTTTTAGAACTGTACAAGTTGCTTAATCCCTTTTATTACCATCCTGAGCCATGCAATGTGCCTGCATTTTATGGGGAAAATGTAGGTCACCATAACTAGTAGGCTGAGGTGTTTTGGACAAGCCCACTCTCAATCCTGTAGTGGACTGTACAGGGTGCCTGAGAGAGCAGGGACTGGGGTCATGCCTTGGGTTTCCCTAGTAATTTTTTTTTTTTTTTTAGTTTGAAGAAAAGATTCTGGATTGAAGGAAAGATTTTACTTTACTTAACCAATCCTGTAGAAATTTACTTTATTAGGAAACTTGTATTTGGAACAAAGTGGCAGCTATAAGATTCTTTTTATTTGCCTCAGAAATAAGAGGAAGCCAGCAGAACTCTAGAGGGGAGATAGCAACTTGGAGACCTAAGACTCTCTAATAGTTGATGTTAACTGTTTGGTGTAACTGTTGTCGTTTCTATAATGTTTGGGTTTTTGTCTTTTTTTTTTTAAATCATGATTCAGTAGTGTGAGATGGTGCTGGTCTTTTTTATAAAGCGGTTAAGAGTGGGTCTGAAAAATCCTGCAGTTGGCTGTTAGTGAGTGTTTGAATCAAACATTTTAAAACCTAAGGGAAAATTTACTCTTTTCTAGAATTGGGATCAAAGAACTATGTCCATTTTTACTAAGTAATTTTATATTGAATTATGCTGAATTATAAAAGTTTTTTATAGTGGGTTTTCTGAATAGAATGCTTCATTTTAAATTAGCAGCAGTAGTTACTTTATAAGCTCGGACTTTTTCTACTGAAGTATATTTACTAGTTATTAAAAAATAAACCAGATAAATACCCCCCAAAAGCATGTGGGTTATAAGGATTTCCCTAGTAAAAGTTAATAGTGTTATAGAAATACTTCTGTTTATTGTGTCACTTTTTTTAACTTAACCAGTATTAACCATATAGTTCTAGGATTTTCCACATTTTGTAGTAACAGTTTTCAAAGTATTACATGTTCTGATAAGCAGATATTGTCATCAGCAAATGATAACAGCAGATAGTATATTTATCCTTTTTAGTATTAGGGAAAGAAAAATGAAGATTAATGGATAACTATGTTGTGTTGTATGAATTTGTAAACAACTAACTTTATATATAGGTATTCTTGATAAACGAACATCCCTGAAAACCTCTGAAAACTTAATTTTTTGTATCCTGATTAATATATTGTGATTTTAGGCCCTTTTCATGTGTGTCACTTTGAATTAATCCCATAAAATTGCTTTCTGCTTTACCTTATAGAATGAAGTATTATTATGTGTGCTGGAGGCCAGGGAGTCCTTTGTAACTTTCTCACAGGCTTTTAAAGCTCCACTAAAATTAACTGTCCACTTGTCTTTACTTTGTTTGATCAGAAGAGTTAGTAACTGTTGGAGCCTTGTATTTACCTGCCAAAAGCAATTAAATTTGGTTAACTGCCGAAACCAAATCTCCCTGTCTCACCTGCTGTGCTATCCAGGTTTTAAATGGAAAGGGATACATTGCAGAATTGCAGTAATGAAATTTTGATTTTACTCTAGCTTTTGATATCAGTAGGTGTGTTTAAAATTGTCTTTAAGTTAGAGATCCAGAGTTCAAAAGGTTGGAAAAACATTCACTTTGTCAAGTCATTTGCACTTCGTCCATGTAAGTTACCTAATAAATTATTGTACTAGTACATTTGTGCCTGAAGGTTTTGTGGTAGATGAAGTAAGCTGTGTAACTCACTTGTTGCCTTGGGTGATGCCAAAATAGAAGGAAGCCAATAAGTGAATTAAGATACACCAAAATATTCATGTTTGGGAACACATGTAAGAATTAAAGATTTTAAAATTTATAAAAAAAAAAAAGATACACCAAAATAGAGATAAATTTAATACAGAATCTGAAAATTGTGGAAGAAGACAAGGGTGAGAGTGAAATTAGTTTACTAGAACAAGTATATAATAAGAATAAGGAAAAAAATCACACCATTTATATTTTCAGAAGGAAAACAATCCTTGAGTTTCCAGGATGATTTTATTCAAAGTCCCATGCTGTGTATAAACATACAAGTGATGAGAAAAACATTAAATTGAAACATGCACTTATCTGGCATTCTCTAAAATACCATTATACAAGTTTTCATTTACTTAGAAAAATACCCACTAAAACAGTCACAGTTTTTCTTAAGAGATCTAAAAAAAAATGTATTGGCCAGAACAAAGTCCAAGAGAATAAACAAGATTCTGAATTGTATGTCAAAAAAACTGTACAAGGTTGTACATAAAACTAGAGCTTACAAAAGCCTCGGGTATAGTAAGAATACGGAATTAAGATCTCCAAAGTTCTATTTACCAATATCTATTAATAAAATCCTTATGAAATAACTGACTTAGAAAAAGTGAAATGCTCATGATTTCAGAGTGTATAGAAAATACTAAATATCACTTTCTGAAATAAAAGTGTACTCAAAACAGCACAACATGTAGTCTAGAATCAAGATTTCTGTCATTCATTTAAACTTTGCATGTATTATCACAATGGCTTAAGCATAAAATTTCTTTTGCATTAACTTTTTTTAAAAACTAGATTTCAAATCATTTCATGGTTTTTATCTTTTGAATTATAACCAGATTTAAAATCAATTCTGTGGGGTAAATTATGTCATTTTTTTTTTCTTACCTTATTATCAGTTCACTAGAATATAGGAGTTTGGTACTTTTCTTGTGTCTTTTAGAAATTAACATACTCTATAGGCAATAAAAATAAGAGTAACAACTAAGAACATTTTGACTTATTTTCATGTTTCTGTTGACTAACTCTTGCTTTGGGGAAATGAATCTTAAAATCAAGAAGTGAGTGTGGAAGAAATCAGGTTACTAATTGAATCTTCAAGCCAGTTGGCAGTTTTAAGGCTTAGACATCAGCATATTAGAAACATATTGTCTCCCCATTCTGTGGGAGACAAGGATATGCAAATATTGACACTCCATATTTTAGACTGGACAGTACTTAATACTTGGAAAATCCTATTCCAAGCCCTTAGAATGACTGCAGTATTATATCAATACTATAAGTAGTCTACTTATTGGATATAATAAACTTTCAGATTGATAAACATGATTATATTTCATCTAGAGAGCTAAGTCCGTATTTTAGAATGAAAATGAAATGATTCTCGGACTACTCCAAACATCTAAATACATGTGGCCAGGAGGCTGTAAATGGGTTTGTCTTGAGAAGGTTAAAATAACTCATTTCCAATTCTACTGATAGTACTATTCTTAAAAGTGGTTAAGTCCTGAATGTGTTTAACTGTTTTAATCTAATCTGAGACGTAGATTGGACTGACTTGGTCCTTTTTCATGTAAAGGACATTCGACTTCTTTTTTCAAGGAAAGTACTTTCCATTAATAACACCGATAGTGAGCTCAGCTGCACATGGCTGAAGGATAGAGTCTTTTTCCTTCCCATGTCGCCCTCAGAGGTAAAGAATCTGAATGAGCAGATTCTTATTTTTTTACTCCCTTCCCAAAATCACCTTCAGGTAAAGAAAGCCAGAGAGGGAGGCCCCAAGACTGAAATAACACTTTTGTTGACTAACAGACTTCTACTTAAAATACGCTGTTTGGTCTCATGAGTTGGCATGGTTGCTAAGATCAAACAAGTGAAGTCGAAGCTGTACTCTTGATAACACACGGACTTGGTATGCCAGTTATTCTGTGTGGTCTGCAGCAGAAGTTCACTGTAACTGCCATATGCAGGCCAGATACTCATACCCTGCCCCATGGAGAGCATCACACTTTAAGGTGTAACACCATACCCGAAGGCTTTTCCGTTTAAAAAACAGGTTCTGCTTCTCCAATTCACTGCATTTCCCAATACCAGTTCCTAAACGTTATGAAGTGGTACCTAAAAACGGTACTGGCAAAGAATCACATCATGCCATGTTTGGTCTTAATATAAGACGTCAGAACACCTACCTACCAACAGTGAGTCCTTCAGAACCAAGGCCTGACTCAGAGTTTAAAACTCAGGTGAAATGTGAACAGAAAGGTTATCTAGTTCTCAAAACCTACTGATTCTCTCTCGGCCTGTGTCTGAGGGTGTTATTGTCAGAGGTAATTGCAATACTGCTGAATTTGGGTAACAGTACATGACCTCATGTGCTTTTCACTGGAGTCTGCAAAGTTTAAATGTTAGTGACAGAACACAGACTGGCTTCTGAGCGTGCTTTTTTGTTTTGTTTTGAAAGAACAAAAGCTGCTGTCAGTGAATGCTGTAAGAAAGATTAAGAAAGTAGTAACTCCAAGATCCTGAAAATGATTTCCCGTATTGCCAGAAGAATTTCAGTGCTCTTTAAGTAAAACACTTGCATATAATACCTAAAATCTCATCACATGTGCACCAGGAAAAAAATTCCAGACCTTGTGGAGATCCCCATGGGAAATACTGGGGAAACAATACAAATAGAATTAAAAAAACAACCCACCATTACGCTTGCATATCTGATGTCAAGATGCTGAGGTAATATTGACTGCTTAAAAAAAAAACCCACCAATCTTTGCCTCTGTTATTGCTGAAAAAGACATTAATACTGATTGAGTTACCTTACTGTATCAAAAGTGGGAGGGGGGAGGGCTTCATGAACACGGACTACTAGTGAGGCATAATGTTCAAAGCAAGTAAAAGAAAGTAGGTAAATGGGAAAATATAAAAAACTACAGTTATGGTCTTAGCCTTTCTATCTGGAGTGAGGGGGACAGTCCAACCCCAGTGGGGTCTATCACAGCCTTTTCATGGTTGTCCCTTCATGAATTTTTTTTTTTTTTTTGTTACCAGCCACTCAGAGTCTACTTCCAAGTGAATCCTTAAAAATAAAATTCCCCAGTTCTCAATAAATAGTTGCAGTTCCTCCTGAAGATGCTGGGTAAAGTGCAGAGAGAAGCACCATAGAAGCCCTGTGGCTGCGGTACGGCCAGCCTAAATCCTGATCTGATAGCCCACTTCGTTCAGAGTGCTGACGTCAGCCACCTTCTTTTCAGGCAGTGCAGGCCTACGGGTAAAAGAAAGATAGTTGGGGAGAGGGGAGGGGGTACAGAAAGATCATTTAGCCTTGTTGTCAGGGCCCTCTACCCTTTCGGTATTTCCACACACACAGCACACCCCACCCCACCCCCCACCACATGCCAGGCCTAGCTCCCAACTCTGCTTCTTGTTCTGAAGTCCGCCTTTATAGGTTTTAAGGAGCCTTTTAACAGGTTTTCAAGGTAGAGTTCAAAACAAAATACATAGGTTGCTGAATGAGTTGGTTTAATTTAACTTCAAGCCTGAATTTGGTCACACTGTAACTTCTGACACGTATCTATAACCCTTGCAAGAATCTGAAGTTAGACTATAACAGAACCAAGCACCTGAACCAAATTCTAGAAACCTTGGCTTCCTCAGTGCCCTGGGGAAGCCCAGCACCTCCAAGATGTCTGGGGTGACTCAGGTTCTCATAGACATTCTCCATCTCTATTCCAGGCTTGAGGGTATAAATTTAGGATGAATCTTTCAGAATTCATCTGAAAAAGCATGTCCATGTGGAAAATCATTCCAAGGCAAATCGCCTCTCTTCCCTAAATGTAATATGTTTTCTCATGTACTTTGCAGTATGACACTGCACTCAAGCATTTACGGGAGACATACGAGAAAGTACTTCAAGCTGGGCAAAGAAGTCCTTCAGAAGCGCATCGTCTGTCTACATTAAAGCTACTTCGTGGGAGACTTCCCGACATAAGATCATGCCTAAGCATTCTCAGGATTTATCTCACAATGTTTTTCTCCATTTTAAAAACGAGCGGGTAGCCATTCCCTCCTCCAGGGGATCTTCCCAACTCAGGGATCGAACATGGGTCTCCTGCATTGAAGGCAGATTCTTTACCATCTGAGTCATCGGGAAGCCATTAACTCACTAGTTAGCAGCTGATTCAGACACGATGCTAGTAATGGTGTTGCGTTATTAGCATGCGGAATAAGAACAAGTTCAAGCAAGTGCTCCAGAATCCTTTCAGAGAAGCAGCCACACCCAAAATGAAGTCCAGAAACCCATCTCTAAGAGTCTGTCTTCTCCCCTGGGACCTCGCTCACTACTTGGGCCCTGAGCCGCGGCGGCTCTGAGATCTCCCGCTGCCTCCCAAGGTTAAGCAGTTCCTCGTGCTTTAACGAGAGAACCCCTTGCTCCATGGTCCTCGCAGCACTTACCAATCAACTCGCCCCACTTTTCCGAGCCTTTCCTGCACAAGCTTCCTCCCTGTCCTGGCATATTCCTCAACACCAAGTCACACCTCTCTTCCTGAAACTCTAAAGGTGCTGCCTGCCCTTCATATGTGAGATGGAAGCTAGTAAGACCCTAGCTTCCTAATGTTTCTCAGGGGCTCGGATAAACCCACACTCGCCTATTTTCTTTTCCTCATTTCTGCGACCAATAGCACCTGCTGCAAAGTCCGCGGCAGGACAGGCAACAGGGAAGGTCAAGAAATGAACAAACCCCACCCACTGACCCCGAAACGAGGTCTTCCCTGGGGTCACGGCAGCAACGGGCCACAAGCATGGGCCACTCGGACGCCACCTGCTCTGAAGCCACTTCTTGGCCACTCTCCTGGCTTCCTCTTGAATCTTGAAGCCTCTCAGCCGCAAGGAAGAGAATTTTCACCTTTTTTTCAAGTTTCTATGTTCTGGAAACTTCTCCCTTTATCTTTCCCACTTTCTGCTCTCAGCATCCTTAAAAACAGATGCACTTTGCCTTGGGGTCCTTTGGCCTCCTTTTTCTAAACCTTTCCTTAGCACTTCCGCCAGTTCCCCACGCCCCCAGGTGCTGAGGAACCACCACTATAAATAGCTTTATTTATTAGGCATTTACTGTGTACCAAGCATTGTTCTAAGGGGTTTACACGGGTGAATTCATTCCCACCACGGCCTTACGGGGCTGATACTGTTACCATCCATCTGACAGGAAGAAAGAGAGGCCATGAAAGTCAGGAAATGTGCTCAAAGTCACGTGGTTAGCAAGAGGTAGAAACCAGAACTCTCCTCCAGAATCAAAAGCAGATGACCTTAACCAAGATGTGATGACCTTGACCCTCGGTCTCCTGCCCCCCCACACAGAGCATCCTCCCAAGCATCTGAGGAAGACGTCAGGCCACTCCTGTCTCTGCATCCTGGCTCCTGGAATGCCTCCCCCATGTCTCTGCTCATCCCTTCAAGGACCAACCCAGATGCCACCTCCCCTGTGAAGTATTTTCTGACTAGATCGCCCCACAACGCACCGCCCCTTGCTCCGCATGCTCTGTCATTTCCTTCTGCACATCGCTGGAGCAGGTCCCCAACTCCTGTTAGGAACCAGGCCACACAGCAGGGAGCCACCCGCTGCTCCCCACCACTCACATTACTGCCTGAACCAGCCCCACCTCACCCCGCTCCACGGAAAAACTGTCTTCCATGAAACTTCCCTGGTGCCAAAAAGGTTGGGGTCCACTAGGTTAAAGAACCCCAAAGGTTCATAATTCTTGAGTCTGCCTCACAGTCTGCAAACAACTGTAGAGAAGGGATCAAGTAACTCCACCTGCGAATCCGCACTGCTGAATATCCTGTACCTCTCAATAAACTCCGGTCTAATTCCTTTGCTGGTTTTAATCTAAGTTGGGTCCTACTCTTTACGATCCCATGGGCTATAGCCTGCCAGGCTCCTCTGTCCCAGGGATTTCCCAGGCAAGAACGCTGGAGTGGATTGCCATTTCCGTCTCCAGGGGATCTTCCTGACCCAGGGATCAAACTCTCATCTCCTACATTGCATTTCATTATGGTACGTTTGTGATGGAATATTTTTATTTTAACAAAGTCCTAAGCCAGAATTCAAGCTACCATGCACAAACATTTTAAGAATTGACTGGAAGATTTTTTTTTTGTCTTCTGTATATAGGAGAGGCTTCACCTTATCTTCGAAGGTCACTTGGGGAAACTGCCTACCTGTACAGCTGAATTTGGTTCTGCAACAACAGACAGCGTGGGGCCTTCCAAAGGAAAGGGACTAAGTTGTCTCCTTCCTCTGTATCCCCACCCTCATGCCTCCCACAACAGCCCAGAACACAGGGGCGAAGGAAAAAAGGCTAACACTGGCAGAACTGTGGTGCTGGAGAAGACTCTGGAGAGTCCCTTGGATTCCAAGAAGATCAAACCAGTCAATCCTAAACAAAATCAACCCTGAATATTCATTGGAAGGATGGATGCTGAAGCTGAAGCTCCAATACTTTGGTCACCTGACGCGAAGAACTGACTCATTGGAAAAGACCCAGATGCTGGGAAAGATTGAAGGCGGGACAAAGGGACAACAGAGGATGAGATGGTTGGATGGCATCACCAACTCAATGGACATGAGTTTGAGTAAACTCTGGGGGTTGGTGAAGGACAGGGAGGCCTGGCGTGCTACAGTCCATGGGGTCGCAAAGAGTCAGACACGACTGAGCGGCTGAACAACACTGGCAGAAACTGAGATTCCTGGCCAACCGTCTGCAAGGCGAACCCCTTTTCTTTCATGGCAACACTGGCTGAATTTCCTGGCCTGGCGAAGGGCACAAGTGGGTTATCGCAGCCTGCCACCTGCCTGGGAGCCCAGCCAGAAATAACGGCTCAGTCCTCGCCAGCTCGTCTCAGGGCCAAAGCTGGGGGAGCTATTGTGGAGAGGCCCTTCCAAGTGCTCCCCCGGCTATAATTAGAATATAGCAAGGGGGTTTATTTTTAAGAAACACGAGCCCCAGGACGATGATTCAGCTGGGTCTGCACTTGCCCAGAACCTTGCACATCCGATCCAGGGTTATTATTTTAGAACAATGTATTTCTCCAAATCCTTCCCTAGCCCAAACAAGGAAGCCTTTCCCTCTGAAAGGTTCTCGTGCGCCTTCTATTTTAGGGGACGTGGGGTAGGGACTTCAGGTTTCCTTTGATGCACTTTGTGGAGGGAAGGAGGGAGCACTTCTCTCCGCACAAAAATGGACTATCCCAGCCTCACTGCTATCATGTCAATGTATCCAAGCGTGAACCAGGCTAACTGCCAGATGGCCTGGTCCCGGGTCCACCCTCAGGCCTGTATCCCGGAGCCAGCGCAGCAGAGCTCTGCAGAGTGGGAGAGGGCCTGGCGAGGACAGGGTGACCACAGAGAAAGTGTTTTGTGGGACGTGCCACTGGGGTTCACCACATACCCTAGTACGGGCTAACTGCATCTAGACAGTGAACCATCTCCGACGTGCGCCACCTGGGGCAGCCTCAGGGCCAAGGAAGAGCTCGGCTAGACTGGACGTTGGCATCACGGAAGCCACAAGAAGCCTTGGAATCAGAAAGTGATGGAGCATGTCGGGGATGCAAGCAGGGCGACAGCCCAGCCTGGGGCTGAACAAGTTGGTGTGTCTGTGTGAGACTGGGCTTCAGGAAAGACGCAGTAAGTGGAGAAAAAGCCTAGAGGGTTCCCCCTAAACCACCCAGGTCCCTCCCTGTCCCTGGGACAAGGGCTGTATCTGGGGCATCTCCTCTCCTCGCAGCCCCAGCCCCCAAGCTGTCACTGGGCAGGATGGGTCAGACGGCCAGCAGGTCTCCTGAAACTTGGGCACCACTCACTCATTCACAAGGATTTACTAAGCGGCACTTGGGCTTCCCTAGTGGTTCAAATGGTTAAGAATCTGCCTGCAAAGCAGAAGACCCAGGTTCAATCCCTGGCTTGGGAAGATCTCTGGAGAAGGGAATGGCAACCCACTCCGTATTCTTGCCTGGAGAATCCCATGGACAGAGGAGCCTGGCGGGCCACAGTCCATGGGGTGGCAGAGTCGGACACAACTGAGAAACCAACACACTTAGACTTTGTGCCATGCGCCTTGCAGGTCTTGGGGTTACCAAAACAAATGGCCGGTCAGTGGAGCCAAAATCCATTCCCCCTCTTCTAATGGAAATGTACCCCTTCCTTCTCCCCTGCAGGGGTGAGATACCTCAGGGACGCGGCCCAGCTAGGCCCAGTTCCGGGCTGCCTGATGGGGACACACAGGCCACCAGTCAGGCTGCTCAGGCTTCTCGATCCTGCCTCCCTTGAGGTCACAACCCCTCACACGCGTGCACACGCCCGTGTTCACAGGTGACACTCTCACACACTGCACACTCACAAGGACCAATTTAGCTGTACTCTCCACAGTCTCTGGATTCTACAAACAGATGTATCGCAACAGTGCAATGTTAAATCTTTCAGTCCTTAGTGTTAAGGGTGTGTGTGTGTGTGTGCGGGTGTGCGCGAGCGCCCTCAGTCGTGTCCAGCTCTTCTGTGACCCCGGGGACTACCGCCTGCCAGCTTTCTCTGTTCATGTGATTTTCCAGGCACGAGGACTGGAGTGGGTTGCTGTTTTCTCCTCCATGTTAAGGGGGTGGAACAGATTAAATCAGGGGTGGCATCAGCCCAGCATTCACAAGTTCAGGGAGACCCAAGGCCCTCTGCTCCCATCTAGCTGGGCAGGAGTCAGGCCAGGCCAGACTCGATCAAGGACTCACGGCCTGTACGCCTCGGGGAGGAACACTGAGGGGGGCTCCCTCCCACCTGTCACCTTCATTCAAAGCCCACCCTGCTTCTGACATTCCTCACTTCCCAGGACCACAGGCACCACTGCTGGCAGCTGACAGGGAAGACAGCTGAGGCTGCTTGTGATCAGACAGGCCTGAGCCAAGAGGGATGCGGCTCTGGAGAGAGCTCCAGCCCCCTGTCCTTTCTTTCAAGCCCTGCCCAGGCAGGAGGCTCTGGCTGGAGACCAGGAGCCAAGGCCGCTGACAGTCCCAGGCACCGCTTCCCGGCTCTGACCTCACCTCTCCTTTCTGCGGCAGAAAGCCCCCGAGGAACCCCAGCCCTGCGTAACTATCTTCAATTGTCAGCTCTGGAGGCTCCTGGCTCACTCTGCCAGAGGTGGTCCTTCTTGATAAGGCCCATCACTTCATTTTGGTTTGTTCAAGCATCTCTGGGCACCCTGGACCACCATGAAATCCCCCGAGGGATGAAGCAGGGCGGGCCTCTGAGTTGGAAACTTCCTTCTCTGGGCGCCTGGGAAGAAACCCCTCCTCATCCGGGAGGTTTGACTTCTCCCTTCATATCCTTCCGAGTTCTCGCTCCCTCTCTGCACCTCCTCTACGTTCCGTGTGAAGGACATTCTCCCCTTTCCAACCACCCCCCACCCCTGCCCGGGGAGATTTCCTCACTTGGGATCTAAAGAGAATGACTTCTTGGGGCCCATTCAAAATAGCTTCCATGTGGTTAGACCAGGGACCTGAACCGCTGCTCTCTTCATTATGACATCACTTAGAAATGACTTAGGGCTCTGGAGGCACCTTCATCAGCCTGGCGACAGAATGGGGCAGGAGTTCCCTCGTCTGACTGTGGCCCAGCAGTGGAAGGAGACCTCACTGGGCTGAGGAACCTCTGTGACCCTGAGGGTCTCCACGGGGCGAGCAGAGCCCGGCGGAGCCACGGATCGCCCTCGAGATGGATGACAAAGAAGGGAAACCAAAAAGGAAGACAAAGGGAAGAAAAAGTCATGAGCAGCAAAGAAGAGAGGGGAAGAGACCGAGGGAGCAACGAAGCCAGATGGGGGAGAGGTGTTCCCATGGACCCTGAGGGACTCTTGCCCCAG
Source organism: Capricornis sumatraensis (assembly GCF_032405125.1). NCBI lineage: Eukaryota > Metazoa > Chordata > Mammalia > Artiodactyla > Bovidae > Capricornis > Capricornis sumatraensis. Next base: position 77,855,535 of record NC_091082.1, read on the forward strand.
TTCAGAAGCATGTTCTCGGGGTCACTCGAATTGGCAGGAGCTGCCTTCATGGGAACACACACAGCCCAGCCAGAAAACCACTGTCCACTCACCACCACTCTCTCAAGTTCAGGCCATGGATCAGGAAGCTGAGACCTGGGGACTGTCAGAGATGGCAAGGACTCCAGGGAGCATTCGGGGTTCTCAGTGGGGGCATTTTAGGTGGACTGGTTCTTTACTGGGGGGCGGGAATGGTCCTGAGCTTTGCAGGACATTCACCCTCTGGGCCCCCAGGCACTCATGGGCAGCAGCATCATTATAAACCCTCCCGTTCTGCTGCACTTCTAACCCGTCTCCCCCAGGGGGGGCCCTGGCCCCTGTTGAGAATCTCAGTGAGCCTGAGGCCCACTGTCCTGAAGGAGCTGGTTTTAAGTTCACCGGAGGCCTTTCCCACCTACATAGCAAGCTCTGTTTACGAACCACAGGAAACAACCTGACTGTTCAGTGGAAGGTTCTTTAAACACTCCCAGAGGAGCAGAGAGGAGGCGGAAGGACTGTTGGGCGGAGGGAAGGGGGTGGGAGTCCGTTTCTCTCTAGAAGGAACTCTGTCTCACCTGACACCAATGGAGTCACTGCCGTCTGCCCTCCCACTCAGCTGACTGTCTTGTCAACCCAGTGACACTGATGCTCCTTTCGAGAAGGATTATTCAGACAAGTGCAAAAATGGCGAGGAATGCAGGGCTGGAAGGAGCCCCAGATGCAAGAGGGGGGTGGGCGGGGGACACAAAACCACTAAAATTATCCACACGCACAGACGGGCTGGGATCCCACAGCTGAGGAGCCTCCTGGCTGTTATGGTAACTCTTCCCTTTTGGGGCCACTCCCCAGCTTCACAGCGGCACCCGCCACATTTAGAAATGACTTGGCGGCCTTAAGTAACGCTGAAATAACAACATAATAAGAGTCACCAGCTGAGACATTACTTTGCCAACCAAGGTGTATCTACCAAGGCTATGGTTTTTCCAGTGGTCACGTATGGATGTGAGAGTTGGACTGTGAAGAAAGCTGAGCACAGAAGAATTGATGCTTTTGAACTGTGGTGTTGGAGGGGACTCTTGAGAGTCCCTTGGACTGCAAGGAGGTCCAACCAGTCCATCCTAAAGGAGCTCAGTCCTGGGTGTTCTTTGGAAGGACTGATGCTAAAGCTGAAACTCCAGTACTTTGGCCACCTCATGCGAAGAGTTGACTCACTGGAAAAGACCCTGATGCTGGGAGGGATTAGGGGCAGGAGGAGAAGGGGACGACAGAGGATGAGATGGCTGGATGGCATCACTGACTCGATGGACGTGAGTTTGAGTGAACTCCGGGAGTTGGTGATGGACAGGGAGGCCTGGCGTTTTGTGATTCATGGGGTCGCAAGGAGTCGGACACGACTGAGTGACTGAACTGAACTGAACTGAACTGACTGAACCGTCACCAAACCCTTCCTGGTCCCAGTCATGCTACGCACTAAGAGGTCTGGAGTTTGTTACTGGATCATAACCACAGTTGTCACTTTCTCGTTTCCTCGCCCAAAAGCCAGATTACCTGGAGAAAAGCCTGCTTGGGGAAGGCCATGGGTAGAGGCTGGGAAGCTGCTTTTCTCCAGACACACCTCTAGGAACCAGGCTGTCCTGGGTCCCAGTCTGTTGCACTGGCGGAAGCTGGGATCTGGAGAGGGAGGGAGGAGCTTGGTGCTCGGTGCATCTCGTGGTCCCCAGCAACCACAGCCTTCATGTTACTCTCATCTCCTGCATCTCTCTTCCCTCTCTTCTTGCATGGGGGCCCCGTCATCCCTCATCCCACCCTGCAATCCGGAAGTCAGGGTTAAGGAGGAACCCTGGAAGAGACGCTGCCATCCTTGTAACGTCTCCATGTGTGCGTGCTAAGTTGTGTCCGACTCTTTGAGACTCCATGGATGGTAGCCCGCCAGGTTCCTCTGTCCATAGGATTCTCCTGGCAAGAATACTGGAGTGGGTTGCTGTGCCCTCCTCCAGGAGATCTTCCCGACCTAAGGATCGAACCTGTGTCTCTCTCTTGCATTGGCGGGCAGGTTCTTTACCACTAGCGCTACCTGGGAAGCCCTTGTGATGCCTCCATCCACTGTGAAACTCGAGCCAAGACGCTTGCCCCACAGATTCCTCTCCTGGCCTCCAATCGCCGGGAGCAGAGAAAAGGATCTGCGGGAGCTTCCACCACCAAGAATCACCATGGTCTTCCTGGACTTGCTCACGTCAGAGTGTCCACAGGAACCCACAGGCCGCCTGGGCTCCCTGGCTGGTCAAGCAACCAAGGCCACCTGATCCTGGGTGTGGGCCAGAACCACCGCCCCCAAAATTCTGGCCCTAGGGAAGAGTTTATGAAGACCCCTGGGAGTCAGGGCTCGGCCCAGGAAAAGGGGCTCCCAGGAGGGTTCATGAGTCTCAGGGGATTTGAGGCTGGTTGCAGCCCCTCTTCATCATTTTGGAAACGTCTACATTTCCACTGAACCAAGAGCCATCACCTCTGTGCTCCTGGGGCCTGCCTGGCTGGAGCTGGAACCAGTTCAGGGAATGAAGAGGGGTGATGGACTTGAACCGCACTTCCCCACAGGTCTTCCTTCCTGACCTCTCGATGACTACTGCCCTCTACCCAGTCTTCCTCCCCATTCCCAGGCCCACTCCCAGGCCTCGGGAGGGCAGGCGGGGGAGGGCAGGGGGCCCTGACACTCGAGGGTGGCTCTGTACTCGCATCCGTGGCAATCTAACAGCTGTCCGCTGCAGGCGCCGGCATGCTCGCTTGCCTTGGCTGCGTGACAGAGTAGCCGGAGACGAGGGCAGGGGCATGGCCTGGGCAATGACTGAGGTCGGGACTTCTCTCTCTGGCCCCCAGGAGAAGGATCCATCGGGTTCCTCCCAGGGTGACTTCAGTGGGGCCCAACCACAGGGCCATGCCAGGGCCACACCCTCTGACTTCACAACAGCAACCTCATTACCCAGGGGCCCAGGCAGGACTAGGCGGGGCTGAGTCCCTGATCCACGCTCGATGGCCTCACCTGCCCCTCGCAGCAGACCCAGGACCTTTGAGACTTGACGTTCTGTTATATTTTGAAGGTCAAGCCCCAAATCGGTTCTCCCACAATGACTGACCAGACGCTGGCTCTCCAGGTGGCATCCCTAGACCAGCAGCACCAGGGTCACCGGGGACTCGTTAGAAGGGCACCTTCTCAGGCCCCGGCCCAGATCTGCAGCATCAGAACCGCTGGGGTTGGGGCCGGGCAATCTGTGTTAACAAACCCTCCTCCTAGTGCTCAAGCATTAAAGTGAAAGTCGCTCACTCATGTCCGAGTCTTTGTGACCCTATGGACAGAGGAGCCTGTCCATGGAATTCTCCAGGAAAGGATACTGGGAGTGAGGTAGCCATTCCCTTCTCCAGGGGATCTTCCCGACCCAAGGATAGAACCCAGGTCTCCTGCATTGCAAGCAGATTCTTTACCGTCTGAGCCGCAGGGAGGCCCCGTGAACAAGGTTATACGATGCTTCCATCTCTCCTCAGCTGGGCCCCATGTGCCCATTTTCCACTCTGTACTGATAAGCCTCTTCCCCACTCGCACCAGATAACTCGGGCTCCCTCACAGCAGCATCAGAGCCACGTGATATATGGTATCACCTTCTGCCGCCTCAGCGCCCCTAAGCCCTTCCGCGCTGTCCTTGGTGCGCACAGGCAGATGCCTTCAGGCCGGCCCTTTCTCCCACTGTCTATTTCTTCCCCATCTCCTATGCTGGGTTGTCTTCTCGCACACTCAGGACCCTGACATGACTTCTTCTTTTCCACTCTCTTTCTGCTTTCTTTCCTGGCAAACTGATCCAGCTGTTGTTTCAACTGTCCCTTCTAAGTAGACAGCTCTAAAAGCAGGATCTCTATTCCCCAACACCCTTGAACTCGATATCTGCATTTTCAGCAGCTTCTTTGACGTTCCACTTAACCCCCACCTCTGATGCCTAAGAAGCACCTCAAAGCCTATGGTCCAAATTCAAACTCCCTTCTTCTTCCACTCAAACTAGCACCAACACCACGACCATCACCAGCCGCTTGTCTTCCCAACTTCTGTCTCTACAACCAGCTTCTAAGATTGTATGGGCTTTACCATCCCTGGGCAATCACAGTAAATTTTTGCAGTTAAAAATGTAATCTGCCTTGGACTGCAAAGCTCCTGTGGATCCAAGTAAAATGATCCCAACAGGAATTGCCTTAAAAACCAACAACGGCCATCCTGTGCAAAAATCCAAGCAGATAGAACACCTAGGGTTTCCTGGGCCCTGGATGCCAGAGTCTCAAGGGTAGAGCAAGACTTTATGGACCGTGCAACGTTTGCTGAAGAGTTGAGAGCTCCTCAGGAGAGGACTCAGGCCTCCACGGGCAGTCAGGATAACCAAGCAGATTAAAGGCTACCCTCCCTCAGTCCAGGGGTCACCAGATAGATTTCCGTTTTGGGTGGGGCCCCTTACACTCTGCCCAGTGACCCTCTGGGAAGGGCTTCCAGGTCCCTAGTCCTCTGAGAGCACAGCTGCTTTGTTCAGTGACAGTAATGAATGGCTGCTTGAATCGGAGAGGACAGACAGGGCGAGCATCAGGATCAAGGGTGCTGCCCAGCATCAGGGGCAGGAATAGGGTCAGAGGCCATGTATGATAGGTCTAAAGCCACCCTGCTCCCTAAAAGGACAAACCTACATTGAAACCACCGGGAGTTACTGTATAACACAGGGAATTCAACATGTCCCACTCTGTGACAACCCAGAGGGGTGGGATGGGGTGAGAGGGGGGTGAGGGGGAAGGTTCAAGAAGAAGGGGACACATATCCTTATGGCTGATTCACGTTGTTGCATGGCAGTAGCCAACACAATATTGTAAAGCAATTATCCTCCAATTAAAACTTTTTAGAAAAAGAAACCACTCTGACCTTCAGTGATAGGAGCACCCACCCCTCCCAGTTGGTCATTCCTCCCCTTTGAAACCCTGGGCTCCGGTCCCAAGACCTTCCCGGCTGCTGGTGCAGAAGCCTGGGACTGGCAGTGGGAGGCGGAACAGAGATGAACAGGAAAACTTCCCTGGAAATGACAGTACTTCATCCTGTCCTCTTCTTCCCCAAACCGCAGCAACGCTCTCCTCCCCAACCACCTTCCCAGAGTCAAGAGGCCGGGTTCCAGCCCCAGTTCTGTCGCTGGCCAGTTACACGACACAGCACAGAATCTTTTGTGCCCTGGTTCCTTCCTCTGAAAAGCAAACTGTGAAACTCTCTCCTCGCACTACAGGAATGCTGTGACAACAACAACCTACTGTGTAACACAGTTCAGCATCCACAAATCGCTCTTAGCACATCTTCTAACCTGAGCTTACAGCACCTTGTGAGATAGGCAAGAAAAGCATTCTGATCCTCTTTGATGCACAAGGAAACTAAGACGCCCCCAAGCATTTGCCCAGGCTGCAAGGTGAATGGGCGCGCGTGCTGGGGCCCCTGTGCCCCGGACCCCCGGGTCCCCGCATGGGGAGAACCCGTGTGACAGACACAGCAGGCCACTGGTATTCATCAAGGCAGTATTTTTTTTTCCCAGAGTACTTATGGCCCACGTATTTGCCGGGGGATTATCACTGGCTACTTTGGGCAGCCTCAGCATCTCCAACTGTCATTTCTTAAGTGGATCACTTTGATCTAAGAAGGAAGCGAGGAGTCACCAGCTTCGAGGCTAAAACAGAGGAGGATACAGCCAGCCAAGGAGAGAGGAGAGGCCAAGCGTTGTTTCTGATGCCATCCACAGAGGGCAATTGCACTTTCTACTGGGCACAGAGGGCTAAGGTTCTATTAACAGGCAAGTTCATCCCTTCTAACGGTCTCAATTTTGGGGTGAGAGAACGTGAGCCCAGAAAGGTTGCATGACACGTTTAAGGCCCCACAGCTCCCTAAGCAGCTGAGCTGGCTCCAGACCCAGGCTTCCTAACTCTAAGCCCAGGGCTCCTTCCAGGCTCTTCTCCATCTCACACCATCTGGGGCTTATCCCTCCAGCTGTCTCTACATCTGACCGTCAGGAAGGTGAGAGCACTGGGGGGGTGACGTGCATGGGGGACCTTTGCTGTCAGAGATGTCCCCCATGCAAGAGGCCCATCTCTTGGAAATCACCATTTGGTTCGAATGCCAAGCCCAGGACAACCCCACGAGTATATGTGCTGGGCTTTGAGGTGGGGAGTGGCGGTGGGGAGGGGAGGGTACTACTCACGACTTGTCTCGCCTGCCGAGGCGTCTCGGGGGGCTTGCCTGCCTCCTGCGGGGGGACAAGGATTTCCCTCGGCTTCTCACTTGGGTTGGAGAGCGGGCACTTGCAGGTTTCAGGATCTGGAGGAGATAGGAGGAGTCACCGCGCTGGCTCCCCAGGGACCCTCCCCGTGCCTTCCTAAAGCCCAGCATCCCAGCCCTGCCCACTCGTCATCCCATGCTGCCCAAGGCCCTGGGCTGGAAGACTTCTGAGAGGAGGTCTGAGCCACCCAGGTGCCTCTCTCATGAGGCACCTTGCTGCAACTAGAGAAAGCTGGAGTGAAGCAACAAAGACCCAGCACAACCAAAAATAAAGAAATAAATAATGAAATTATTTAAAAAGTCAGAAAAAGAAAAGCCAAGAAAGTCTTGGGCAAACCAGGATGAGTGGGTCACCCTGCTGTATAATTTATCAGATTACACGGAGTCACGTTTTATCCCGGGTTTGCTTTGTGAGTTGCAAAGCCCTGGGGCATAAAATTCTGACCTGGTGTCACGAAGTCACCACAAGAAGCAGAGGGGCCACTGCTCGGAGGATGACAGGATGACCCTGTGCCCCTTCCCCCGTATCAGACAGCCCAGTGCCTCAGCCTCCTGGGGCTGTTTGGTTGCTCAGTAAATTTCCCTCTTGTGAAGACAAAGTCCCATCCATGTTGCCCCAGAAGCCAGTTTGTTCTTCCCTGGATCCTTCCACCCCACACACATGTGCATGCGTGCTAAGTCGCTTCAGTCGTGTCCGATTCTTTGCGACCCTATGGACGGTAGGCCACCAGGCTCCTCTGTCCATGAGATTCTCCAGGCAAGAATACTGCAGTGGGTTGCCGTGCCCTCCTCCAGGGATCGAACCCTCTTCTCTTGCATCTGACATCTCCTGCATTGGCAGGCAGGTTCTTAGTTGCTAGTACCACCCAGGAAGCCCATATGCTTGCACAGAGTGGGTTCAAAGGATCAAGAATCTCCATTCCAGGGAATTCCCGGGTGGTCCAGTGGTCAGAACCCCACACGTTCACTGCAGTGGGCCCAGGTTCGATCCCTGGTCAGGGAGCTAAGATCCCACATGCTCATGGTGTGGCTAGGAAAAAAAAAAAATCTCCATTCTTGCAAGTGCTACCAAGAGAAGATGATGAGTCCTCAGGTGCTAACCACAACCAAGCCTAAATTTGGCATCATCACTTTCTCCTGTGGGCCTCGGTGTAGACACAGCCCTCAGTGACTCCACAAGGCCCGGAGGGGCAAGGACAAGCAGGCGTCCTATCCCCTTGGCAGTGACGTGGGCGCTTATGAAACTACGGCAGGACGTCTGCTCCTTTGTTTGCTATTGTGACACCAGGTCAGAATTTTATGCCAAGGGCTTTGCAACTCACAAAGCAAACCCGAGATAAAACATGACTCGGTATAATCTGGTAAATTATGCAGCAGGGTGACCCACTCATCCTGGTTTGCCTGCGACTTCCTTGGCTTTTCTAACTTTTTTAAAATCATTTCATTATTTATCCATTTATTTGTGCTGCGTGCTGGCTTTCTCTAGCTGGAGCAAGCAGGGAAGTTGCCACCTTCCAGTCGCAGTGTGTGGGCTTCTCCGTGCAGGGGCTTCTCGTGCTGCAGAGCTCCGGCTCTAGGGCGCCCGGGTCTCGGCAGTGGAGGCTCCCGGGCTCTAGAGCTGAGGCTCAGTAGCTGTGGGGCACAGACTTGGAATCTTCCCAGACCAGGAATTGAACCCATGTTTCCTGCACTGGCAGGCAGATTCTTAGCCCCTGAACCACCAGGGAAGTTCCTTTCTTGGCTTTAAATGCTCCAAATTTCATGTCCTTGAAAAGCCCTCAGTCTCAGGGAAACTGAGATGATTGCCCGCTCTTATTACTAGGACAAAACAGAACAAAACTGGAGCCTTAGTATACAGTGATGAACAGTTTCGATGAACTCACAGAAGGAACTACAGGCCAAGACTTTGCTTCAGCTGCAACACTCACATGGACTTTAGCTCTGGTTTTTAAAGTAGTAACTGCAAAGAAACTTAAATTGTCCATATCAAAAATCAAATCTGATAAGGCCCACATGGGGTCTCATTGATAAGATGGCTCGTTATGTCGACCTGGCAAACAAATAATAAATCACAGTGATCTGTGAGACGAAATTGCCCAAATGGCATCCTGTTATCTCACGGGCGCCTATCTTCTCAAAGCTGCGAGACCACCAGATTCCAGACCTCTGGCTATGCGACCACCCCTTCAGAGAATTTTTCAGTGGTGGGATATAAGAAGGACTCCATCAGAAAGGGAGAACGCTGGTTCTCCTTAAGAGCCAGTCACCCTCTCTGTTCCCTCTAATAAATTTCCTTTTTTTTGCCTAACTGCTGGGCTCGCTCTCTTTCTCTGCAACTGCCTTACAAAATCCTTTACAAATTTATTATTATTATATTTTTTTGGCCACACCACGTGGCATGTGGAATTTTAGTTCCCTGACCAGGAATTGAACTTGTGCTCTCTGCAGTGGAAGCTTGAAGTCTTAACCACTGGACTGTCATGGAAGTCCCCAAAATTATTTAAAAGGGAGGCTAATAAGCAAGATAACTGCGAGAAACTGTTGGCCATCTCAGAAACACAGGGCACGTGGCAAGAGAGAGAGACAGAGAGAAAGAGAGAGGGAAAATGAAAGAAGGGTCTTGCATCCCTTATCTGCCTCCCCTGCACTCACCTTCATCCTCATGTCCCTGGCGTATTTCTCCAGCTCCTTCCTTATGTCAGCCCTCAACATTTTTGAGACATTGAGGACCAGCTGCTTCCACTCGATGGGCTGGAAGCTATGAGGCTCGTGGGGGACATACAGTCCGATCTTGACCTTCTTGACTGTGTGAAGATACTTCTTGTAGGAGTCTTCAAAGTCAAAGATGAGGTCACTCAGAGTCCGAAAGGTCAATGGCTTGTCCATCAGCTCAGCCCTTCGGCTCATGCCCAGCGAGCCATAGCGGCCGTTGCAATAAATCCCCAGCACAACGTGGTGAAAGTAGTTTCCTGAGAAGTAGGTTTTAAAGCTGATGGGGAATCGCTCGATGGAAGGCTGTCCGTTCGTTAAGTATCTTAAGACAATCTGAGTCAAGGAAGAGAAAAGAGGCCTTGAAGATACCAGAACTTGCACTCCCACATGGCCAGGGGATCCACTCCTCTGCCTCTGAGCAGACCCAGACCTCATCTTTCCAGATCAATCCTCTTATAAAGGATTTACTCACTATCTTTGAGATACCTGCTATCTGCTGCACACCAAACCAAATTTTATGGGACAAAGAGTGAAGAGTTCTTTTCTTCCTTAGTAATTAAATAAATACAGGCACAACCACCACAAGGTACTTTTTCTTTACTTGGTGCTCTACAGGTGATGACGAGCTATTAAAAGTCGGTTTATGCCACTGGAATGATGTCTCAGTTATTAATTCTGACTCGGGTATGTGGGGCAGACCAGGAATCAAAGGCCTCCGATACGGTGCGGGGAGAAATGATGACCAGAATCAAGGCAAGGCAGTGGAGACGGAAAAGACCCAGAGCAACTGATGGAAAGGGAAGGGACAGGATGGTGTTGGGACGCGTCACACCTGCACCTCGCCTGCTCCTCTCACTGGCCCTGGCACACCCATGCCAGCAGCCGTGGGTACCACCGGAGAGCTGCCTGCAACACCCGACCCCCGGGCTCCCCTCAGTCCCCAGACCACCTGGGACAGAGCTCAGCCCTCTCTACGGACTGGCTCACTGGGATCGAGCCATCCAGTCTCTATTAACTCAGTTTGGGCTCAGCAACTCCACAGCGCACAGCTTCAAGTAACTGCCCCACAGACTCCAAATGCTGCAACACTGGACAAGAGGCACCACATCCTCAGGTCTATATCCAAGTCTCTGGACAGTCCTGGTGTGGCTATGGTGCCTCACAGATCCAGCTCTTCTGAAGAGAGACACTAAAAATCCAGATACTCTCTGCTGAAAACTGCTGGTGTCACCAGGCCTTTGCTAAAGTAAGTAACAAGCCAGGCTCTTAACATGGTGCATGCATGCACGCTAAGTCGCTTCAGTCGTGTCCGACTCTTTGCCACCCACCCCATGGACCGTAGCCTGCCTGGCTCCTCTGTCCATGGGATTCTCCAGGCAAGAATACTGGAGTGGGTTGCCATGCCCTCCTCCAGGGGATCTTCCTGACCCAGGGATCAAACCCATGTCTGTTACAGCTACCTGCACTGGCAGGCGGGTTCTTTACCAGTGGTGCCACCTAGGAAGCTGGCTTGTGCATGCTAAGTGTTAATACTTGGTTAGTGGGTACAGTTCTCTACTCTCTGGGAACTTGTCTTCACTGTTTCTTATCTCTGCTCCAATTCACTTTCTACACGGTGGCCAGAATGACCTATTGAAGCCAAAATGAAGCACATGTCCTTCTTTTACTGAAGTTTTCAGTGTCTCTCACCTTCTCCAGGACTTAGTCCAAATCCCTCCACAAAGTCTGCCATGATTCAACCCCTGCTCACCATCCTCTGTACCGTCTCATCTCTCCCACACACTGACCTACAGCTGATCTGATCTGTAAAAACTTTTTTTTTTTTTGTGGCTGCACAGCTTGCAGGATCTTAGTTCCCCAACCAGGAATTGAACCAGCACCCTTGGCAGCGAAAGCGCAGAATCGTAACCCCTGGACCGCCGGGGAATTCCCGACCCATGACATTTTTGCAGAATACACCCCAAGACCATAAAGAGTCCACAGATCTATGCCCACTGCCCTCAGCACATGTGTTCCCCCAGAATATGAAGTCAAATATAACTGAAAATCTTAAATGACCTTTAGATTACATCTGACTCATTGGAAAAGACTCTGATGCTGGGAAAGATTAAATGCAAAAGGAGAAGGGGGGAGCAGAGGATGAGATGATTATAGTATCACCAACTCAACGAACATGAATTTGAGCAAACTCTGGGAGACAGTGGAGGACAGAGGAGCCTGGTGGGCTACAGTCCATGGCATCGCAGAGTCAGACATGACTTAGTGACTGAACAACACACACACACATTACAAAGCTATGAGACCAAAGCGACCTATGAAACGTGCAAAAATAAACCACTATACCCACTGTACACGACCTCAGGTCCCTATTTTAGTATAACTTCTTTTTTTGGCTTCTTGCAGGCCAGGGATTTAAACCTGGCAGAGATCTTTGGGGTCTCCCAAGAATCATGAGTGGTAAGGATGCTACGGACTTTCTCGCTTTTACACAGGCCACACCCTGACTGGAAGAGCCTCACTTCCTGGTTGTGATACCTTCCCTGACCTTCCTGGGTGTGGATGAAATCCCCTGCATCCCCTGCAAGAGCCCCCAGAGCCCCTGGCGCTTATTCGCCCAGCACTGTGTGTAAGTGTTCGTATCTTACAAGGGCAGGAGTTGCACTTTGCATCCTGGGCCTCCCACAGGCCGAGCACACAGAAATGTCTGGTTAATGCCTGCTGAAAGGATGAACCTTACGTTGTGAGGATACATCTCCTTAAGCTTCGAGGGAATGCACTCGACAGAGAAAGACAAACACTGGATATCACCTACATGTGGAATCCAAAAACCACAACATACCAGTAAACATAACAAAAAAGAAGCAAGACTCACAGGTACAGAAAAGAAACTAGTAGGTACCAGCCGGGGGAAGGGGCAACACGGGGATGGGAAGTGGGGAGGAACAAGCTGCTGGGTGTAAGACCGGCTCAAGAGTGTACTATACGGCACTGGGAAGGGAGACAATATTTTGTAGTGACTGTAAATGGAAAGTAGCCTTTAAAATTATATTAAAAAATTTCAAATTAAAGTAATTTTAGAAAAAAAAGGACAGCACAGGGGTTAGAGCTAATCCAGGTACCCTTAGAAGGAAGAAGTCATCTGACCTCAATTGAATCACAGATGGCTCCTCTCTATAAAAATGGTTACCTGCTTTCTCTTCACTTTATCACGTGAGGTTAACTGGCAGTAAGGGAGTGAAATCACATCCTTCTGGGTCCTCTTACATAAATGCTTCCCTGCTTTCTGGGGTGAGTTCTCTGGGGCTGGAACAAGGGCACTCCTCAGTTAAGTCAGTGTAACAAACGCTACTTCCTATGCCAGACAGACTGCTAGGTAGGGCTGTGGAGTCAAAGATGAAGTACACAGCTCTTCCCTGAAAGTCTGACAGAGAGACAGACTCAACATGATGGACGCAACACTGCGGCTTCCCTGGTGGTGCAGGGGCTAAGACTCCATGCTTCTCCTTCCAGGGGCAAGGGTTTGATCCCCAGCTGGGGAAAATCCCCATGCTACATGATGTGGCTGGGAGAAAAAAAAAGGACACAATACCATCAGCATGGCAGTTCTTCAAGCAAATTAAACACAGAATTACCATATGACCCCGCAACCGTACTTCAGGTACACACCCAAGAGAAGCAAAAGCGAGGACTCCAACAGATACTTGCATACCAAAGTCACAGCAGCATTCTTCACAAGAGCCAAAAAGTGGAAATAACCAAAGGGTCTATTCAAGCGGTGAATGGATAAACAATGTGCGGTACATACATACAATGGAATAGTTCAGCCTTAAAAAGGAAGGAAATTCTAGCATATGCTACAACAGGAAAAGAAACTTGAGGAAATTAATGTATGTGAAATAAACCAGTCAGAAAAGGACAAATACTGTATGATTCAACTTTATGAGGTATCGGGAGGAGTCGAACTCGTAATAGAGACGTAAAGTAGGATGGTGGTTGTTAGGGGCTGGGGACCCTGCTTAATGGTCTTAGCATTTCAGTTGCAAAGAGGAGGTGGTGGAGATGGACAGTGGTGATGGCCGTATAACAGCGTGAATGTCCTCCATGCTACTGAACTGTATAGTTAAAAATGGTAAATGTAAACCAGTCCATCCTAAAGGAAATCAGTCCTGAATATTCACTGGAAGGACTGATGCTGAAGCTGAAGCTCCAATACTTTGGCCACCTGATGGGAAGAGCTGACACATTAGAAAAGACCCTGATGCTGGGAAAGACTGAGCTCAGGAGGAGAAGGGGACAACAGAGGATGAGGTGGCTGGATGGCATCACCGACTCGATGAACATGAGCTTGAGCAAGCTCCGGGAGTTGGTGATGGACAGGGAAGCCTGGCCTGCTGCAGTCTATGAGGTCGCAAAGAGTCGGACACGACTGAGCGACTGAACTGAAGTTGCGAATATGTCACTACAATTCTTAGAAACCCTGTGTTTGCAATATATATGTCAAGTCATTACAGTGTACATTTTAAACTTACACAGTGCTCTAAGTCAATGTTATCTCAGTAAAACTGAAAAAACCCACCCCAGTGCAATCCGTGCTAAGAGAGAGGAATCCCAGCCACCTCAGGGAAAGCAGAGAAGAGGCCTCGGTGTGACCACACCAGGATTCCTATGGGACAAGCAGTCAGTCAAGGGGAGAAGAGAGAGTGGGGAGTGACTGGAGGGACCACTAGCCAGCCCATCCTGTGACGAGTCATCACTCATTCAGAACTGCTCCATCACTCCAGCAATCAATGGGACCTGGAGTCTCTGTGAACCGAGAGGGAGGGGACTAGAAGGTCTGGATGAGGACTGGGAAGTAGCCTGAGCTTTTCTTGGGAAAAGAGCAGCAGTGCCCCCAGCCTAGGGAGGTTCGGCCCAGCACCCAGCCTGCTGGGGCGATTCCCCCTCTGCCTCTGATAATACAGCTGTTACTGGAGAAACCCTACACTTGAGCCCCAGGATTAAGCCCCAGCAGAGCCAATGGGCCCCCCCCGAAAGAAGTGCCATGACCCCCCAAGGCTTGCTCTCTCCAGCACGATCACAAAACCAAGATCAAAAGAAGTGGCCCATCACGAATGAATCCTGAACTCCACGCTCACGTCAAACAGGAGGAAAATAAGGACAAGCTGACGGACACAGAGTTCCAAGAAGCAGCCGAGTCGACCTATTTCAGAGTCATCAACGCATCCCTCATCCCCCAGGACCTGCGAAGGACCCGTGGGAGGCAGACGGACGACCCGAGTTGGCCCTTGGCTGTGCCCGGGAGGAAAGCAGGCCACAGGGATGCTGACGGAGCAAAGACAAAGAGGCCGTCGCTTTTAGAATCCAGCTCTGTGTCTCTTGTCTATGCGGGAGTCAAATTTCCCTGAGTTTGGCAGTATTTCTCCACCCTCCCTCCACTTCTCCAAAATGACACATCGGTAAGAACAAAAGAGAGCCAGAGCAGGCTGCCTCTGATCCGGACAGGCCCAGGGGCTGGCCACAGGTACAGCCCCCCAGCCCCGAGGGTTTTAAGCAACTCCAGGAACCTAAGCTAATTTCCACTTGGACTGATGCAATTTCACGGCGACAAACCTACCGCGTACAGGACTGCGGTGTGACGCCAGATGACCTCCGTCCATGGGCCCTGCGACCCCCACCAGCACAGGGTCTGGAGGCAGCTGGCGCCCACAGCGAGGGGCTCCTTCACCCACCACCAGCAACTCCCCGACAACTGTTTGCCCATTAAACTTACAGGAGGCTCTGCCCAACAGCTGTGTGGACTCCTGCCTCCAAAGGGTGGGGCCTGGAGCCATCTGCTGTTCCCCACCTCCCACCCCTGCCTTCCTGCTGGGCTCCCAGACGTGTCCATCTCCCTAGTGGGGAGCAGCGGGGAGGTATGACTTGGAGGGGTGGGCAAGGGCCTCCACGAGACCCAAGTTCCCATTCTTCAGGGGCGAGCCTGGGCACCTGTGGACAGTCGAGTTTCAGATCCGGCCAGACAGCGGTCTGCAGACGAGAGGGGCAAAGTTCCCTTCCCCATGAAGATGTTCGGGGGCCCGTAAAACGGACCAGACCCAGCCTACCGTCCCCAGTCTGAAGCCTCCTGTGACTTCCGAGTCTCCTCTCTCTCCTGGTTTCCTTTGCACTTCTCTTAACCGCCCTCCTCAGGCTCTGTCACGGGCTCCTTGTGTCCAACTAGAGCAGAAAACCCTGGGTGTCATCCCTGAAACCACGGCCACCCCGAACGCCCACCTGCAAGTTTCTGTTTCCAGCGAGGACCCTCCTCCTGAGCGCCACAGTCTAATACACGACCCGACACCCCATAGGCACCTCAAATTCAACATGACCAGATCGGAACTCACCTCCCCGTAACTCTGACCCTCCTGTCAGTCCTCCCTGTGGACAGGGCATTACTATCTGATCACTCAATTTGCCAAACCAGAAATGCAGAGTCATAGCCTCTCTCTAGCTCTGCACATATGAGTCCCCGCATGGGGCTGAAGACACGTCCAACTCCCCTCCTCGACCTTCATGGCTACGTCTGAATTCAGGTCTGCGCTCGAGTCTCTCATCTTCCTCTCACCCACCTTCCACAGATGGTCAACTGATCCAGAAATCTGTACTCATGGACTTCCTTCTGCATCAACACCAGCTAATTCTCGGTCCCTGAGAGCTTCTGAAACTGTCCCCTCAAAGCCATCCCCATGGCCAAGGCCATGGCTCAAGCACCACCATCCCCCTCAGGGAACGGCTCCTCACTGGCTTCGCAGATGCAGTCTCACCTTCCCCACCTGCCCTTCCGTCCACCCCAAGAACTGTCTCTCCAGTGTGCACGCTCATCATGTCCTGTCTCAACTCCAGAGATTTCGGCGGGGCTGCTCACTCTCTTTGGAAAAAGTCACCCTTCTCAGCACGGCACTCAAGGACCTACTGTCCTGACCTGGGGCCACCTCTCGAGCTCACGCCTGGCTGCATTCCCTTGGTTGGTTCACCCAAGCCGTCCGTCCCAGGATGGGGACTTTCTCTGCTTTTCTACCAGATCAGGTTCTTCTGCCGCCACCACTAAGAAGTCAAGGGTCATCACGATTATTCTGGACTGTATTTCCCCTCAGGCTGAGGAGCCAGGCGCCTAGTGGAAAATGGAATGGGAAGTGTGAAGAGTCCAGACCCTGGTTTCAGCCTTATGTCCTGTAGGGTCAGGACACTACACTGCATGGACTGCCCCTCCACAGTCCACTAATTCTTCCTGCAGGTGGGTCTGAGTAATCCCATGGGCGTGTCCTTCCTGTTGCAATGCCAGGTAAATGCAAAAAAAATAATGACACACACGCTCTCGGTAGTCCCCCCGAAGCTAGACTTCTCCTCGTGATGAATGTGGTCTGGCTTGGGAGCCGGCCTCGAAGCAGGCTTCAGCTCACAGGTTACACTGAAGATGGCCGAGCAGCCAAGCTCTGATTTGGTTCAAGTCCAGATGGTGAAAGTTCATGAGAAGCACCAGCGGAACTTGACAATTTCCTCCACGCAGATGACCAGCATCATCTCTGAGGACCTAGGATGCGAAAGGCACAACCAGCCCAGAGTGATGCTACCATCTACAGAGCACATTTAAACTCACATTCCTTAAAGGATACATGCCCAGGATGACAGCTTCAAGGCATTTGATAGGCAGGGACTCCCGAGTCATTTCTTTAGCTGTTTCCATTAACCTGTAGGGTAGAGCACAAGGAAGGATCTCAGGTTCCTTTAATTATGCAGTTGGTCTGTGTGTCAACCCACAGGTCTCCACGCTAGGCCCAGCATGCAGGAATACGGAGGAAAAGGGGAGAACTGGCCTTGCAGGAGGCTGGCAAAGTACTTGGCAGAACCAAAATTCCGAAATTCTCCACTCCCCTCTCCAAGAGGTAGTTTTGGGAGGTTGCATGCATGCATGCTAAGTCACTTCAGTCATGTTCGACTCTTTGCGATCCCATGGACTGTAACCCACCCGGCTCCTCTCTCTGTCCATGGGGATTCTCCAGGCAAGAATACTGGAGTGGGTTGCCATGCCCTCTTTCAGGGGATCTTCCCAAACCAGGGATCGAACCCAGGTCTCCTGCATTGGTAGGCGGGGTTCTTTACCACCAGCGCCACCTGGGAAACCCTTTGTGAGGTTAGTGCCCCTTATCCACAGTACCCTCCTACTAACCCAGGACAAGGGATGTTACAAGGGAGCAAGTGAAAAAGGCCACAGAAAACAAATTTCAAACGCCTCCCCCATCCCTGGGTTAGTCTCCACCACTGAGCTTGGCTGTCCAGAGTGGCTCAGAACTCAGTCTCACCTCCACCCTGGTCCTGGGGCAGCCCCACCCTCACCCCTTACGGACCAGAATGTTTGAGCACTGGGATAAAGGACCAAGAGTAGGAGAGAAAGATGACAGCTCTTAGACAGAAGCACAGTCTCCTGGTCCATAGACCATGCACCACTTACCCACTCAGCGGTCTCATCTTCCTAATTTCAAAGAACTGGGTCCCTGTATGATTGTATCTGTGTGAAGCATGTAAAGGGAAAGTGACAGAAAACTCCAAAGGCCCCAGTAATCCAACAGAGGAAACTAAGCTTGATTTCTCGAAGGGATGAGGGAGTCAGGGCTTTCCAGGTGTCCAGTAGCCAGAATATCACCAACAGCGTCTTCCTCCTCACTGACCTGCCCTGGAGGCCCCAAAGCACCCTGGAACTTCAGACTAGCTCTTTTCAATATGCTCTGTATTTTGTTTTGTTGACTACATGTCTTCATTCACCTACTAAACTACAATCTCTTTGAGCGCTGGGACTGTTTCTCTGCCATCTTTGTATCACCCTGAAGCATGGCACAAGTCCAACATATTCCAGTTAGCAAAAATTATTAAATATGAGGGATAAGTGAATAGCTGGGTGGACGGATGGATGGATAAGTGGGTGGATGCAAGGAAGGAAAGAAGAATGGGGTTGACAGAAGAGTGGTTAGATGGGACTTTCCTGGATATTCTTAGATCCAACATGCCACAGCCAAAGATCCTGTGGCCAAAACTAAGACCAGACACAGCCAAAAAAATCATAAAATAAATACTAAAAACCAGAAGACAGGATAGGTGGATGGATGAATGAATGGTTGGCTGGCTGGCTGCAGACAGAAGGGTAGGTTGATGGCTGGCTGGATGGACGGAAGGACGGAAGGGTGATACATGGGAGGCAGCAGTTTCTCAAGAGCATACTGACTGCAGCAGCGTTTACTGCGGAGACATCTCTTCCATGTCCCGTCTGACTGACACTTGGCATGGATTATTAAATCTGAGGAGACTGACACCACTACCCGACAGGGGTTTAGCTGGTTGCCCACAAGGTTTCAGAGACCTGGAAGCCCACATCAGCTCATTCTGAAGGGGACGGAAGATTCTCTGATAGCAGGCTTTCTTGACACTGGATCTTGATTTTTTCTGAACCTAAAGAAAAGTTACTTTCTGTTTCTTTTTTTTGCCTCCAACAAAATCCTACAGAAAAAGTGCATATTGGGAAAGTGCCAGTGAAGCCTGAACCTGTAGCCCAGGAGTGGAGTATGAGGTTAGATGCATGCCCCTACAATGGTACAGGCAGCTGCAGAGGGAGGCAATGATCACCTCAAGGCATTGCACACCCTCCCAAGAAGGGCTGGGATTCCTGTCTTGACAAAGACGCACTTGGCCCCCTAGGACACGAGCGTGTTTAACAACCTCCGAGAGAGTCTGTGATAAGGAGGTTCTGGGCTCCACCTCTGGCGATTCGGATTTCAGGCCCTGGATGTTATTCAGTCACCCCATCTGGGACTGATGGCTTGGAGGTTTGGGGGGTGCCAGGGGATGATTTTAAGAGACTCAGCTGTTGGGAAATCACCAGCATGAGCCATAAGAATAATCCGTAACAATAAAGGCCCGCTCAGCTTTTAAAAATACAATATACAAAACCCTGGAGGTAATAGGAAGATAAAGGGCTCCGCAGTCTCATTGTGAAATAGTTTTTCACTTTACCAAAGATTTCATTCAAACAGTGAGATTCCTGTTATATTTAAAGTGTTAGTCGCTTAGCTGTGTCCAACTCTTTGCGACCCCATGGACTGTAACCTGCCAGACTCCTCTGTTCATGGAATTCTCCAGGCCAGAATACTGGAGCGGTTTGCTGTTCCCTTCTCCAGGGGATCTTCCTGACCCAAGGATCAACCCAGGTCTCCTGCATTGCGGGCAGATTCTTTACCTTCTGGGCTTCCCTGGTGGTTCAGGCGGTGGTTCATTCTCCTGCATGAGACCCGGGAGGAGACCCAGGTTCGATCCCTGGGTTGGGAAGATCCCCTGGAGAAGGGAACAGCAACCCACTCCAGCATTCTGGCCTGGAGAATCCTATGGACTATAAAGTTCATGGGGTCGCAAAGAGCTGGACATGACTGAGCGACTTTCACTTTTTCACTTTCTTTACCTTTCTTTAGCCACCAGGGAAGAATGTAAAAGTAGAATGCAATTGGCAAAAGTTCTATTTATATGCCCAGATTTCCCCCCGAGTTTATAGCTAGTTTATACATCTAGTGCATAGAGTGAGACAAACCTATAATAAAATAATAATTAAGAAAAAATTACCTGACCATCCTTTCTTAGTCCCTTACAGTTATCAGCCCTGAAAGTGGGCTGGGGAGGAGAACTTCCAGTAAACAGCTGACTTCAGAGAGAGAGAGAGACCTCACCCTCACCCACAGAAGGCTGCACCCCACACAACAGAGCTCAGGACTGGAAACTTCACTTCCCAGAATCCTGTGCGAGGCCAGCACTCCTGTTGGCCAAGGCTGTGAGGCTGACAGAAGGGAAGGCAGGATTCACCCTTTTGCATCCCCAGCTGAGAACCTGCACAGTCAGGGCTGGCCCCAAGCGGTCCCCTTACCCTAGCACCAGTCCTTGCCTCCAGGACAAAGCACTAGGAAGGCCCGTGGAACTGCAAAATAAAAGGCTGGTCAGAGGGTAGAACCGAGAAGACGCTCCAACGGTCAGGTGACTCGGAACCTGGTCCTGGCAGCGTGGGGCGTGTCTTCGCTTCTCTGGCCCTCTCTGCAGTCACTGATCCAGGTCAGTGACCATCACAACGGGTCAGCGAAGAGAAAAATGACAAAGCAAATCCTTCAGGACTGAGAGTGTGCTGCAGGGTTTATGGGAGAAAGAGCAGTTATATGTAAAGCACATGCAAACGTGCCCCCAGAATGCATTTCTCCCCAGGCTTATCCTCTTTAATCTCCAGCCAGACGATCCTTGTGAAGACCCTGTCCTAAGTAGAAGGGACCTGCTTAGCGGCTCAGTTGTGTCCGACTCTTTGTGACCCTAAGGACTGTGGCCCACCAGGCTCCTCTGTCCATGGGATTTCCCAGGCAAGAATACTGGAGTGGGTTGCCATTTCCTCCTCCGGGGGACCTTCCCGACTCAGGGATCAAATCCAAGCGTCCTGTGTCTCCTGCATCGCAGGCAGCTTCTTTACCTGTCAGGGAAGCCCCAAGTAGAAGTGGGGTGGGCAATTCTAAGTTCTAATTTCCATCACCTTCTGGAATGGTCTGTGAGGAGTCAGTCACATCCAGGAAGGCTCAGCTCTTGGGGTTCCAGGTTGACTCTGGCAAGAGCTTATGCTTCTGGGTCACAGGGAGCTCCCCACGCGAGTTCCCAGTTCGGTGATCAGCACTGAATCAGACAGCCTTCCCTGGGCTGTCAGCCTGAGCCTTGGAGGCTGGTGCTATCTTCTATCCCTAATATTACTTTAGGATTCTACTGGGAAAATACCACGCAAGGAGTTCACAGTCTGTGAGGGGACTGAGAGGGGTCACCCAAACAAGGGGCCATTCTCATCTGCTAGCACCCTTCCCTTCAGGGCAAACACACAAGTCCACAGGAAAGCTTCTTGCCCGTAGCAGGGAGGGGAGGCCTCTTCCGGGGCAGGTGGGACATGTGTGCAGGGCCCCATGAAATCCTCTCTGCTAAGCTCTCTGTCTCTAGGGAGGAAGGACAGAGGTGAGCAGAGGACTGACCTCATGGACCATGTGCTGGGGGCCAGGATGGCAGCAGGGAGCCCGATGCTGGCTGAGCCAAGATGCTCCCTGACTCACTCGGGCAGACAGCCCCTCCCGCTCACTGACATCGCTCTCAGCCCGGCTCCCGTCTGACCCCTATCCTGGATAAAGCACCAGCCACGGCAAGGGGACCATCTCACCCTGCCCCCTTGGTTCTTACACCGTAGCTCACGCAGGTGCTCAGAACTGATCTAATCCTGACTGCAGACACTCCTTAGGTCAGAGAAGAAAAGAGAGCCACGGCTGCCTGGTCTGCACCCAGCCGGGAACCACAAGGCTCCTTGGCTCTTCTTCAAACTCCCACAAAGTGGAGGGGACCCCAGCCTAGAGCCTCACTTACTCGTGCAAAGCAGAGCAAGAGCACCAGGCATGAAAGGCAGCACCGGATGGGCTTCTTGCTGATGACGCGTGGTCAGGATCAGGCCGAAAAGAGAGAGGAAAGAAAAGGAAGCAGAAGACTAGAGGGAAGAGAGAAAAGGAAGCTGGCACAGGAGGAGAGATGGAAGGAGCCAAGGATGACTGAGAGGGAGGGGGGAGAGAGAAAGAGGAGCAGGGGCGGGCACTGCCCGCCACTGCCTGGCCACCCCTTGCCGGCTGGCCCACACCCTGCTTAAAGGGAGAGGGTCTGAGCATCACAGTGTCACTCCTAGACTCTCACATCACGGCGTCCCTCCATCCGCGGCCTCATCAACCTCACACCGCATTTGCTGACCATCTGCAAACAGACAGGCCATCAGACTTGCGATCACCATGCCCAGCCCCTTGGCTGGGTCTTCTCCTCTGACCCCGGTTGGAAGGATACTGTAGTGTCTTCATGTAGTTCTGGATCGCCTGGAGCCAGTCTGGGATCGTCATTGACAGCCTGTAGTTTGGAACCTGGGGTACTGAAGGCTGCAGAGAAGTAGAGAGAGATGGTCGTATCAAGGAGATGCCGTGGGGCCCAGTGCCTCACGGTGGACCAAGGGTCAGGACCACCACAGAGCTGCTCCCAAGCTCAGCTGGCCACTCTGCCCCGGGCACCCATTCAGCTGGTGCCTCCAGGATAAGGTCTCCCCAGACCAGTCAGTCCCCTGCCGACGTCCTCTGTGTCCCCTTGGCACACAGCCTGCCCTGGGTCATCGCAAGGGCTCCCTATGGCTCTCTGTGTGTTGCGTGAACACGGCCTGTCTACCCACAGGAGCCTCCGCTCTTCTTGAGGCCAAGGACCATGCCCTGTAGTGTCCTGCCCTCCCCTCCCAGGCTGGGACGTTTCAAGGCGCTCCATTAATCCTCACACTTCGATTGCACAATGACACTTTTCTGCGTGGCTGGGGTAACCTGCATTCTTCTCCAGGGCACCTCTGAGTACAAGATGATGGTGCCCTGAAGGGAGGCAACATGGCGCTGCAGCTAGCGTTTCTCCTCCGCACCAGCCCCTGCACTGCCCGTGGTGCCCCTTCCCTGGGTCCAGCCCCGAGCAGACTCGTAAAGATGCCCCTCTTGTCTCAGCTCTTCCCAGGGAAGGGCACCCCTTCCAACTCAGGAGCCACCTTACCGTTTGACCCCTCCTGGCGGCCAGTCTCCCCTGCACTTCCTAATCTGCCTCTAGGTCAACACTGAGTGTCTGAAGGTCTTACCCTCCGCCAGGAAGAGAAGGGAGCAAAAGCGCCCAGGACAGGGAAGTGGGAGCTAAGTGCCTCTTCTTAGGAGCTTAGAGCTGAGACGGCACTCAGCTCTGAGCCACCCCGCCGACCAGGCCAAGAGCGAAAATAAGCAAGTGTTTCTAATCCAGTCATTCCTGGGAAGAAAGGGGGCCGTTTCTCCTTTACTTTCCTCCTAACCTTGGCCTCTCTGGTGGGGAGATGCTGGGATAGGGCCCCCCAGCCCATGTGGGCTGGCAGCTCCAGCAGGAGAGGAGGCCTGGGTCGCTTAGGGAGGAGCAGAAGGGGCCGCAGGTCAGATTAGTTCCACTCTCGAAGAAAACAGGGAAAGGGACACCCTGGGGACTTAGCTGAGAGAGGGGAAGCCACTGGTGAAGAGACCTGGGGGCAGAGCTGGACAGCCTGTGGACACCAAAGCCAGACTTGACCCACGAAGGTCCCCGGTTCTGCCCCCAGCTCTGCAGGCTCAGGCCCTACATCCAAGCTGGAGGGCGCAGGGCCTCTGGGCCTGAAGCTGGAGGTTCTTCGAACTTCTACACCTTCCATTGCTTTTATTTAAAAAAGAACTAGCCACACATCCTATTCACAGCCAAGGTGCAATGTGTGTGTGTGTGTGTGTGTATGTGTGTGTTTCAGAGAAAAAGAAAATGTGAGACTGGGAGTGCACACGCTCACACAGCTGTGCTGCAAACATTTTGCTTACGACACATCAACTCTAATCACATTCCTGCCATGGAGAGTCATTTTTGGGAGCAAAATGTTCCCATCTGAACATCTGTTTACATGGCCCTCCCCACAACCCCCCAGGGGGTCAAAATACGAAGCGTGTCCTTGTGTTTCTGCCCTAGCAAACACGGGGAAGCTTGTCCCTGTTTTTTTTTTTTTTTTTTTTGCAGTAACATCCACGGATCTACCCACACCCAGAATTCTGTTTAAGAAAGTGCCAGAGCTTTCATACAGAAGTGAGGAAGCAGGGGAGACGTGGACAACTGTTTCTTTTGCACCTCCCGTGTTCCGAGCTCTGGGCCAGGTACAAAGCGGGAGGTGGGACACGCACCAAAAAGGGCAATGGCACAGTTCACGAAGCCACGGGCACCCATCGACACAGAAGAGCGGGGTTGGTACCTAGTTAGTAGAAAAGCTGGCCGCAAAACGCCCCACAGAGTCACCGGCCACCTGAGGGATCCCCAGAGGGACATCCCTTGGCCAAAGCCCTGAGGAACCCAGAGCCACTTGGTTCTGAGTCAGCTTTCGGGGCCGACCACCAAGTGATTTCAATTCCCCCAAGCCCAACGGAGCCCGCAAGAGCCGGATGCCGGGGGTGGGAGTCAGGGGGCAGCTGGTCCTCAGAATAGCAAGCCCAGTGGCGCCCAAAGGCTTTTCAAAACAGCTGCCCGCTTACCTCAGCCCCGCTGAGATGGAGTGCAGGAGCCGCGGCCACATTCCCCAAACCCCAGCTGGGGACGGCCGAGAGGATGAGGTCATCTGGCTGCAGCCCACCCTGCCGTCTGGGACAGCTGGCGGGGGGCTCAGGCTGGGTCAGCCTCCGGCCGCCCACGCCCCCAACAGGCCAACGGACCGCAAACCAGGCAGGCTCCTTGCGGGGTAATTACGAGTCCCTGCTTTCTCACCTAACTGCTGGGGACCCTGGGCAAGCTGCCCCCACCTCTCTAAGCCTCCAGGTCCTTCTTGATAAAATAAGAAAGAATATCATTTACTTCAGACCTTCCAGGCTGGCGGTGAGGATTATATGACCTAATGTAAAAAGCAGGCAACTTGAGGCTCAGCGCACAGGGCTCTTCAAGTGTTAGCTGTGCTATCTTTATTCATCAACTGTGTGTTTTCAGGGGTCTAGATGGGGGGTGAGGAGTCTGAATGGTGTCCACTTTTCAGGAACCGGAAAACAGAATCAGCAGAGTTTGAGCCCCTGGAGGCTCAACTCAGGAGCATCACAGAGACGCCTTCTCAGCCTGAAGGAAGAGAATGAAAACGTCCACGTGGCCCTGTGGATAGTGGGAGCCATGTGTTAATGTCCTTAATTCATGAAGAGTTCACACTTTGAAGAGGTTAATAAAACTCTCTGGGCTTTCCTGAAAAGAAAACGGCCCCAGGGACTTCCCTGGGGGTCCAGTGGCTAAAACTCTGTGCTCCCAAGGCAGGGGGCCCGGGTTCCATCCCTGGTCAGGGAATTAGATATCACATGCCAGAACTAAAGAGCCAGCACGCCCCAACAAAAGACTGAAGATCCCACATGCCACAGTTAAGACCTGGTGCAGCCGAAATAAATAAGTGAATATTTTTAAAAAGAAAGAGATTCTGTAAAACAACTATCCTTCAATAAAAAAATAAATTAAAAAAACACAGTTTCCTTAAAGTATATGGTCAGGAAGGTAATATAGGTAAGCTTACAATAAAAACAGGCACATTTATATTTTCAAAAAAAGAAAATGGCCCAGATGGAGTGTCCATCAACAGATAATGGGTAAACTCAATGTAGTATACAGGTCACACATTACTATGCAGCCTTAAAAGGAAGGGACATTCTGACACTTGCTATATAAGCCAGAACTTCAAAGACATGATGCTAAGTGAAATAATCCAGTCACCAAAGGACAAATACTGAATGATCTCTCTTACATGAGGTTACTATAGCTGTCAAACTCATAGAGACAAGTAGTAATAGAAGTGTGGTTGCCAGGGGCTGAGGGAGGGAAAAATAAGAACTCAGTGTTTAATGGGTACAAAGTTTTAGTCGAGGAAGAAAAATGTCTGTAGACGGAAGGTGGTAACGGTGGTACAACAATGTGAATTACATGAGTTAAAATCCTTCATTCATGAAGTTAATTGTAAGTACATGTGAACTTACATGTAAGTAATGTAAGTAATTCATGTACTTAATTGTAAGTATAACATGAACTGTACACTTAAAATGGCAAATTATATGTTCCCACAATTTTTAAAATGACCATGAAAAGACAGTTCACAAAAAAAGAAATGCAAATAGTGAATAAACATTTTTTCAAATGTGCCAGTGCACAATTTAAGAATGGAAAATTAAAGCCACTGCAGAATATCATTTTTTGCCTCTCCAATAAAGAGAGATATCCTGAAGTGTGGATACCCAGTCCTGGTAGGATGCTCTCCTGCGGCACGATGGGAAAATTAACTGGTACAGCCTTTTCATGAAAAGCCCAGGGAACACTTCTTTTTCTCCTCCTCCTTGACTGGGGTCCTGAGAGTCTCTCCTGTTATTTTCCTGCCCCGATTCACCCGAGACTTCAACCTAGATTTCTCCTGTCCCTGTCAAGTCCCTCCTGCCAACTGCATCCAACTTTCTCAAGCCACATCCCAACTGAAGAAGGCTGAATCTAGAGGGCACAAATCTAAGCCACCCCCTCTAAGAGCTCCTACCACCGTAGGCACTGTGCCTATGGTTGGGGTCGGGGAAGGGGAGTGGACAGGAAGACGGTTGTTCAAGAAGCAGCAGGAAACAGACCACAGGCCAGCTTTTGCGGACAGGCTCTTTCACTCCATCCTTGCCAAACACAATGACCTGTCAGAAGCATGCAAGGAGCAAGGATGTGGACAGACACCAATGTGTGTCATCCCCATACATCACCATGTGGCAAGAAGCGGGAGCCAGGAAAGGAGCCAGGAGGCAGCGAGAGCCCCGGGCACCAGGAGTCTTTGACAAGAAAGTACAGAGAGAAAGCACAGCCTTTTGCCATCCCTGCCCTGGCAATGTACCATACACTGTGCAGGTTCCAGGCAGAAGAATCTTCTCTGGCAAGCTGGAGGGGAGCACGGAACATCACTCTTGAGCCCAGGCTGGGCCCCAGAAATCTGCTGATGGTGACTGGGTGAAGGTCAGGGGTCACATCCTCAGGCTGAGCAGGAAGGGAGGACTGATGGTTTGGAACGCAGGACGGGGAAAAAGTGAGCTGCCCGTGTGTGCCAGCAGGCAGCAGGAGAGGAGCCCTGACTGCAGCAAAGCCTGGCTCCACAGCCCTCACATTTCTTCACGCAGGCCAAGCACAGTCCACTAAACGTGAATTATGTCCCAATTTGGGATCAACGTGAAGATGAGTTACAAATATGTGGCGTCTGCAAGAAACGGCTTGATGTTTCCCGCTGAATCCATCTGCTTGTCTGCCCCAGGAGGGTCGGGCTCCAGGCAGTCAAGACGCAGGAGGCGCTGACTCCTAGTTGGCTCAGCTGATTTTTTCTGAGCCAGCCATCTTCTCTGCCTCTCCTTCCCAACCTTGATTATCAGCCAACTAACTCATGCTGCTTTCTTGCACTATCCCTAAAAAACCCTGGCTTTCACCTAGTCAGCTGGAACTTCAGAGCCAGTAACCAGTAGGGCAGAGACCTGCGGTCACACATTTAGGAGGAGGATCGCAGAGCAGGTGACACCTGTCCCCCCTTCCCCAGTGGGGGCACCTGGATCTCTGGACGGAACTTACTAACAGGATGCCTGTGGTCAAAGAAGTGTCGTTCAGTCCTCCTTTTAGGTCTTTGACACTTTACCCTCCTCACTTCTTTTCTCAATCCATATTCAATTGTCAAAAAAACAAAAAATGTTTGTTGTTGTTTAGTCACTAAGTCGTGTCTGACTCTCTTGCAACCCCGTGGACTGCAGCCTGCCAGGCTCCTCTGTCAAGGGATTTCCCAGGCAAGAATACTGGAGAATGTTACCATTTCCTTCCCCGGGGGATCTTCCCAACTCAGGGATCGAACCCACAGCTCCTCCATTGACAGGCGGGTTATTTACTGCTGAGCCAACTGGGAAGCCCACCAAAAGGTTAATCTCCCTGAAACTCCCCAACTTTTCTACCACCACTCCGCCTACCCCCGCTTCTGTACAAATTCCTCAGCAAGACACTGATTTGATTAAAAGAGAAAAGGACTTGGCCCCAGAGGAAAAACTCTGCTGAGCTGAGTGCAGGTATAGCCTTGGAATCAGAGGTTCCTGGAAGTGGGAGTTTTCGAAGCTATTCCCTCAGCTCAGTGCTCTGTGGTGACCTAAATGGGAAGGAAATCTGAAAAGGGGATATATGTATACATGTAGCTGATTTACAACACAACACTGTCAAGCAACTATATGCCAATACAAATTTTTAAAAAAGAAAAGAGCTGGTCCCATCCCAGGGCCTGTGCAGGGTCAGAGTTTGGGGGATGTCAGAACAGGAGAGAGCAGATGCTACAATGGGGCTGAGGATGGAGAAGCAAGCATCAGGATACAACATAGGAGAGAAAAGTGAAATTCTTTATTTAGGTTCAAAAAGCCGATGCCCACGTTCAGGGTGGGGTTGTCCTGGCTTGGCAGAAACTCTCATATGACCTTAGTGTTACTGTGAAAGTATAATATGATACGGCTGGCCACTATATTAAAAAAAAAAGAAAAGAAAAGAAAAGAAAGAACACTCTTTGTTAAGAACCAGAATTCAGCCACAATAATGGAAGTATCAAAGTACAGGTCTCCGGAAGTAGTGGTGTATGTTCTGAGCTGCTCAGACAACATTCAGAATATTGTGTTTCATACTGTGCTTGCTTTCCGGGACTGACCGATGACAAGGTAGCAATTGTCCTAGAAAGAGGACAAGGAAAGTGAGTTGATCTGGGAACTACGATGCATAAAAAAAGAAGAGATGAAAGGAACTACCTGTGGACAAAGATGATTAAAGGAAGATGCAGAATACTCCAGTGCCCCTCTGGTATCACACAGATCACCGGAAACCTGAAGATTAAGGGGTCATAACCCCACAGGATTCGAGACTTGGAAAGAACTTTACATCCTACCTGATCTACTCCCATTTTATAGATGAGAAAACGAAGGCGGGAGATTTTTAAATCAGTGAACTAGGTCACAAAGCTAGAGGTAGCACAACCAGGATTAGGATTCGGTAGCTTGATTTTTTACTCCAAGTCCTTCCCTCACTCCAAGAGAACCATCTCATAACATTCAAGGGAGCTGTGAGTAGCACAGGAAGTGCACGGGTGCTGCCCTTTGCTTCTTGACCAGAAGAACTGTTGATGACACGTAACTGGGGGTGAGGGGGTGGGGACGGACTTCTGTTCAGTTTAAGAGTTCCCCAGTAAGCAAAATCTGGCCAAGCCTGGAGGCTGCCCTGTGAGGTAGCGAGCCCTCCATTCCCAAGAGGTCTTCAGAAAAAAGAAGGGTTTTTGCTGAGAGACAGGGACTAATCTCTACCAATGCTGACATTCTCTGATTCCTATAGAGAAAAGGGGGTCACCACCCACAATGTCAGGAGAAGGATGAAGTCACAGTTAGAAGCAGGGTGGGTGCTGAGGGTGCTAAATGAGAAAGCCTCACTTAAATAAGGACTAACTCTGAAGTCAGAACTGTACATCGGTACCAGAGTTGTTTCCAGGTTCTGAGTCCTCCAGGAGGACTCTGCAAGGGTAATTACAGCTGACAGGAAAGCAGGCAAGATTCTCTTTGGGCAAAATGAAAGATCTCCTTGACCAGCAGGATAATAAAACACTGTAACCAACTGCCACAGGAAGCTGACAGGCTCTGCCACTTTCCCCAAGGGCACACACAGCTTTCTGGCCTGCAGGCTCAGAGGCTCAAGTAACCAGATGCTCCAGGTTGGGGACTCGACCAGATGGCTTTCCAGGTCTCGGGGCTGGCATTCCTAGACCTGCCCAGGAATCTTCTCAGCCATACCAGAGTCCCCAGGGTGCTCGGGAAACCATCTGCCATGCTACAGCCCCCAGGCTCTGCGTCATTCCTCCTCGAGTTTGCATTCTGATGTTTCACATAGAGACCCCTGCCCATGTCCCTCCATTTTATTAACATTATCCTTGGCCACCAAATTCATCTGGCGCACTGGCTTCTCTCCAAGGTAGAAAGAGTTTCATTCCTGAGTCTCTTTCTTTATCCTGTGAGATTCATTCATCACGTGTACTGGAAAGTCCCTCTTAAGTCATGGTTAAAACTCTTTTTTCTTTCTTCTCAGAGCCCAGATAAGCTGAGAAAAGAGAGGGTTGACTCTTTTGCAAGTTTCAGAGGTGAGAGTCACTGTCATTTAAAAAAAAATTTGGCAGAAAGTCTAGGAATGATTCACGATGAGAAGTCGGACTGGTTGGCTGTAAATTCATTCACAGTCTAATACATCATTTTCGAGGGGAACACAGAGGAGGACCAAGAGACTCCAAAGAGGGTGAGAGGGGCGCCATGCCTAGGGAGTCTATGCATTCTTGGCATCACTGGTGCTACCTGGTGGCTTCAGTTTTCGCAGAAGGAGGATGTACACAGGGTAAGTAAATAAGAGAATTTGGCTCCAGATTCAAAGAAACCTTGGCACAAGTCGACCACACAGTCCCAGGACAGTAAGCCTTCTTCCTTTTCTCTCCCATTGCTAAGACATCCAAGACAAACATCTCCATTAAGCAAAGGGGGTGGGAGCTGGCGGGAAGAATTAGGCCGGGAAGGGAGTTTGCAGCAGGACCAGGAAAATGGAAATTGCCTCTATTTGCTACGCTACGTACAGGTAAAATGATCCCATCCCTGTCCAGCCCACCCCCTCCTTTGGAGCTACTAACCTTTGCCAAGAAGGTGGCGTTCCTGATGGCGCCCACCATCTCTCCCCCCTTGGGGTGCACTTTGGCCACGTGCAGCCACATGCGCTCCCAGGTGTGGCTGTCGATGGGGAAGCCGCTCTTGTTAACGTGAAACAGCACCCCGCCGTCTTTGTCCTCCTCCTCCGAGCCCCCGCTGGTAGCGAGGCTCACGGGCCGCGCGTGGCTGCTCCGGGACCGGGTGCCTTTGGCGCCTTTGGGGTGGGGGCGGCGGTGAGTGTCGGCCGCGGAGCCGGTCATGGTGGGGCCGGGGCGGGGGACGCGGAGGGCTGCGCAGGGGGCGTGTGCTCGCGGGCGCAGCGCGGGGATCAGCGCCCGGCGGGGGCGGCCTTCTCCATGCCTCTCGCTGCGGCAGGACGCACCAAGTGGGAGCGGCGGCCGGAGCTCTGCTTACGGGCCGTGCCTGAAATCAGTGAGACACAGCACACACCACGGGTAAGTGGACACCCAGAGGGAGCCCCGAGGGGGCCGTGGCCAAGGCAGTGGGGCTTTGCTGGATCCCCACTTCACTGTCCGCTCGGCACTGCGCGCGGACAGAGCCCACCCCCAACCAGGGAATTGCACACCAGCGTACAGCCCTGCAATTACCTAGCAAGGCGACTTGGATATTGCCACAAAGCTTCACACCCACCTAAACCACGGGAGGGAAATACAAGGAGCGTGGAGGCTGCGGAGTGGACGGGGAAGGGAGAAGAAAGACACGCCGCAGGAAGGAACCGGAGGTCCTCGCAAGGCTCCGCACGGTCCTGGGTCGCCAGATGTGGCCGAGAGCTGAGCCAGAACGTGCCGGCACGTGAGCGACCGGGGCAGCCGCGAGGGCGCAAGCGGTAGCCTCGGCTTGGAAAGACCGCCGCGTTTCTTCCAGGAAGCCCTCTGGAAGTCGGGCGCGCGAGGGGCGGCCCCCGGCCCCCGGCTGCAGGGGCAGTGGCTCCACCCGCCTCCTTCTCCGAGTTCCAGCGCCGGGCACCCCGGGCGGGGCGGGGGACTGGCTGCAGGCGGGGCGCGGGAAAGGGCGCACAGCAGCTCCGGAACCTTACCTCCGGACAGTCGGCCTCATGGCTGCGGAGCCTCTCCGGGCGGCGGGGAAGGCGGGAGCTGCTTCTGGGCCTGGGCCTGGGCTTGGGGGTGCTGCGGCCGTCGTCTCATTCCATGTCCCATTCTCGAATGTTATTCTGTGACAGATAACCGAGTCACCCGGGCAGCCGCCGATATTCTGACTGCGTCCATTGGCCGCCGCAACAAAGAGGGGCGGGGCCTGAGCGCGGGACTCTCACAACCCGGGGATCCGCCGCGCTCTGATTGGCTCCGGAGGCTCCTGGGCGGGAGCGAAGAGGAGGAGGGGGCTGGCAGCCGCGCGAAATGCGATCGCTGTCGTGTCCTGGGACCCCCGCGGCGGCAGGGGCGTGGGTCCCTGGGACTTAGGACCGAGTTTCCCCCAGGGTCGTGGTACTGCGGGGGTTGCAACTGTGGGAAGCAGAGGAGAGGTAAAGCCACCCAAGAAGTGACCCCCAGGTAGACGAGGGCTAGTGGTAAGACACATTCCCTGAGGAACCCTGGACACACTCACCTGCCGCTCCCAGGCGGTGATGGGTGGTTCAGGCAGGGCTGTTCACATGATGGAACAATGCTTATATATATATACTTTTTTTTTTAACCCCACATTACAAATTACCCAAAACTCACTAGGTGACAGAGCCATAGACCCTCTGATATTATTGTTGTTCAATCGCTCTGTCGTGTCCTACTCTTTGTGACCCCGTGGACTGCAGCACACCAGGCTTCCCTGTCCATCACCAACTCCAGGAGTTTGCTCAAACGCATGTCCATCGAGTCGGTGATGCCATCC
Source organism: Capricornis sumatraensis (assembly GCF_032405125.1). Lineage (NCBI taxonomy): Eukaryota > Metazoa > Chordata > Mammalia > Artiodactyla > Bovidae > Capricornis > Capricornis sumatraensis. The sequence goes on from NC_091082.1 coordinate 77,887,791, forward strand.
AACTACCTCATCCTCTGTCGTCCCTTCAGTCTTTCCCAGGATCAGGGTCTTTTCCAACCAGTCGGCTTTTCACATCAGGTGATCGAAGTATTGGAGCTTCAGCTTCAGCATCTTTCCTTGTGAGACATTAGTCCAGAGAGACTAATAAAGTCCCTTTACACCCAAGTTGATATGCGAGGGAGAGGTCATCGAGGTTCGCACTGTTGTCACAGCTACTGATTCAGGAGAGGAGGGAGAGATGCTTCAGAGCCAGGGTGAAGTGGAGGCCCTCCCACACTCTCCAGGGAAAGACCTTTGTCTTAAAGACATCTTCTTTTTAAAGAGAAGAGCAAGGTGAGAGGGGAAGAGCACCAGAGTCCTCACCTGAGGGCTAGCCCTAAGGCCAGGTTTATCACTTGGCTAAGCTGTGTGACCCAGGACAAGCCATTTGCCTGTTTTGTGCCTTGGCCTCTATCTGAGAAGAGAAGAGCAAGATCGCTCAATCTCCAAGGTCTGTTCTGGCTCTAAGATTCTGTGATCCTCTGACTTCCTCTCTTATGGAGACTTCAGAACCTGGCTATAAAGCCTTTCTCTTTAAACTCCAGGCCAGCCTGCCAGCTTTGAGGGGTTGAAGCAGCTGTGACGGCAATGCTAGGTTAACCTCAAATTAAAAATGCAGTCATCTGCAGACTTAGAGAATAGACTTATGGGGGGAGGGGGAGGGAATGGAGAGAGTGGCATGGAAACATATACACTGCTGTATGTAAAATAGACAGGCAGTGGGAATTTATGACTCGGGGAACTCAAACCTGGGGTCTGTGACAACCTAGAGGGGTGGGATGGGGTGGGAGGTGGGAAGGAGATTCAAGAGAGAGGGGACATGTATACTTATGGCTGATTCATGTTGACATAAGGCAGAATCCAACACAACACTGTAAAGCAATTATCCTTCAATTAAAATAGATAATTTTTTTTTTAATGAAGAGGAAAAAGATGCAATCATCAAAAACCACTGATGACAGATCTGTTTCTGGATGCTACGGGTTAGTTGCTCCTGTGGAACTGGAACTTCGCTTTCAGAGGAGGGTGTGGTGAGGGGTAGGTGCTGGAGTGTAGCTCCTGGCTCAGAAGAAAGCTGAAGTAGAGACCTGGATTCCTGACCAGTCCTGCAGCATCACCGACAGAGCCCAGGCCCAGGACTTTATAGATTCCACAGTGAGAATAACTCAGGTCCAGAAAGACAGAGAAAATGGACCTAATAATAACATTCAGGAAATTATCTGAGTAATTCAAGTACAAGCACACCTGGAAAAAATAGGGAATGGAAAGAGAGTTATCTTCTCAATACATAATTGCCTCGGTTTTCATTTCCTGATTAGGAGAAAACATGCCTCAGAGGAATGAGCTGTATTCTCACCTCAAACAGCCTTCCTCCCTTTGCTCACTCGTCTTTCATATCCGTCTGTTTCTCCTCGCTTCCCCCGGGGTTTCAAGTCCAGGAGACTAGGGTTTCAGGATGCACATCTGTATGCAGAGTTGAGAATACGGCCTCACAAGCCCTCAGGAGAAAAGGGAGCTCCCTAAGCTCAGGTGATCAGACCCGTTAGAGAACATCGCAGAGTGTCTGGCAAGTGTCAGTGTCCTTGGCATCAATTTCCAGTGTCCCCACTCAGGCCAAATCCAAACAACTACAAGGTCCCTGTCAACCCAGGGCCTGGATCCTGCTTCACCCGGATCAAGATCCTAGGGACCAGAGAGGGTCATCGATCATCTTCCTGGCCTAGGCACCTCGGGACTCCCTCACAGTTAAAGGAAACGCTTTTGGTTTTCATCTCCAGTATTCCAACTATCCATCCTCCATCCCAGGGGATGGGATGTAGTGGGGAGTCAAGTGAAACGGTCTAAGAAGACAGCTATGAGATTTGGTTAGTTTTCCAAAGAGGGGGTTAAGACAGCTCCTGATGTGAGCTGCGCTGTCCCACTGAAAGGGCTGGAAGTCAGAAGGGCCCTTTTGTTCAGAATCCTTTTGCCTCTGAGAATTGTACTCATTGTGTGGACCAGCCAACTCTGTTCTCCATTTCTTTGTGTATTTTGTGTTATATAACACTCAAGTGAACCCAGGCCAGACAGATTATGGGTTTTAGGGTTTTTTTGTTTGTTTGTTTTTAATTTTTTAATTGAAGTATAGTTGATTTACAATGTTGTATTAGTTTCAGGTGTACAGAAAAGTATTAAGGTATCTATATATATTCTTTAGTATATAATATATATACTTTTATTTATAATATATGTATTCTTTTTCAGATTCTTTTGCCTTATAGGTTGTTAAAAAATATTGAGTATAGTTCCCTATGCTCTACAGTAGGTCCTTGCTGGATACCTTTTCTATATATGGTACTGTGCTATGTTTAGTCACTCAGTCGTGTCTGACTCTTTGCAACACTGTGAACTGTAGCCCACCAGCCTCCTCTGTCCATGGAATTTTACAGGTAAGAATATTGGAGTGGGTTGCCATGCCCTCCTCCAGGGGATCTTCCCAACCTGGGGATCGAACCCAGATCTCCTGCATTGCAGGAGGATTATTTACTGTCTGAACCATCAAGGAAACCTAAGAATACTGGAGTGGGTAGCCTATCCTTGCTCCAGGGGATCTTCCTGACCCTGGAATCAAACCAAGGTCTCCTGCATTGCAGGCAGATTCTTTACTAGCTGAGCTACCAGGGAAGCCCATATATAGTACTGTATATATGTTAATCCCAAGCGCCTAATTTATTGCCTCCTTTTCCCCTTTGGCAGCCAGGGCTCAGGTGGTTAGTAAGAGTGACATAGCCACATATGCACACAGTAGGGCAAGGCCAACTTGCAACTTGAACAGGGACATGTGATGACCAGCTGCTCAACGTCTGAGAGCATAATCCTATTTGTTCACCAGCGTAACAACTGGCATAGCAGAAACATGTAGTAGGAAGGTTTGGAACCATAATAACTGAGTTCAAATGGTGTCTTCAAGTGCCAGTTGCTAGGGTCTCAAAGATACATAAGACAAAATCCTAACTTGATGATACGTCTAGCTCCACCACCTGTTGATATTAATAGCCTCTTGATGGATGTATGAGATACATCTTATGAGCCTAATCACACCGGCTAGATGTTGCCTTTTTTCCTGCCTCCACAGCTCCCTTCACAGCCAACCAAATATGTGCAGTTCAGCCATCTGGGACAGACAGTCGCTTGCCCATCAGGTCCCTCTTGGTTGCTGCTGTACAGCCAGCTGGCTGACTGCGTGTCTGGAGTCTCTAACCCTTCTACTACTTCTGCATCAGATGAAATGTCACACTGAAGGATGTGGCTTTTAAGCAGCCCTCAATGGGGAATCTAAGGGAATTAATTCCCTCTGGGGAACATTGTGGGGCTTCCCAGATGGTGCTAGTGGTAAAGAACCTGCCTGCCAATGCAGGAGACATAAGAGACACGGTTTGATCCCTTGGTTGGGAAGATTCCCCTGGAGAAGGAAATTGCAACCCACTCCAGTGTGTTTACCTAGAGGATCCCCGTGGACAGAGTAGCCTGGCGGGCTGCAGTCCATGGAGTCGCAAAGAGTCGGACACGACTGAAGCGACAGCCTGCGGCCCCCACGAGGGACATTTGAATGATAGAAAGAGGAAATGAGAGGGAGCTGGGCAAATAAATTATCTTTCCTTCCTGCCTCCTATGGACTGTTCTGAGTCGTGATTTTCTAACACTGTCTGAAGACATCCCACATGGCTGAGCAGACATACTTCCTGAAGCACCTGCCAGGGCTCTTTGCAGAGGATGAAGCAGTTACCCACAAGAGAACATACCGTCCTGCACTCCTTCTCTTCCCAGCCCACCTCATTTCCCTTTTCACTCACTCTTGCTGCCTTCTCAGTCAGATTTCATCTCTGCCTTCAGATCCTGTTTTCTAGAGAAACAGAGCTAAGACAACTGGTTTTACAAGTGGTTCTAGAAAGCAAGTCCTCAGGATGGATTTTGGAGTTGTGTCTCCTAGCTGTATGAAATCAATAGAGTCCTTTGCTGGTGACAAGAGAGATGGCAGTAGCTTTGATATGCAATAGCATCACAGCTTTCACGTATTTAATTGGGGTGTATTGGATGGAGAGGGAAACATTGGGAAGACAAGTGGCTGTGGCTGTTCAGTCGCTGAGTCATGTCCACCTCTTTGCAGCCCCATGGACTGCAGCACACCAGGCCCTTCTGTCCTTCACCGTCTCCCGGAGATTGCTCAAATGCATGCCCATTGAGTCAGTAATGCTCTCTAACCATCTCATCCTCTGTCACCCTCTTCTCCTATTGCCTTCAATCTTTCCCAGCATCAGGGTCTTTTCCAATGAGTCAGCTCTTGACATCAGGTGGCCAAAGTATTGGAGCTTCAGCTTCAGCATGAGCCCTTCCAATGAATATTCAGGGTAGATTTCCTTTAGGATGGACCGGTTTGATCACAAAGGTAGCAGAACTGCAAAAAAAAGACTAAATGCATGGCCTTAATAGGCATCCACGTCAAAGCAGAACCCTGATAGGGAAAGACTGGGACCCTGAGACCCGGGATAGGGGTGGATGACTTTCTTGACCCTTCAGATCTCCTGAACGTTCTTGCCCAAAGAAGGTCCCTTTCTTCATGGCTTCTTCTCAAGACCTGGCCCTGCCACCTACTGCCTCTGCCAAAACCCAGAGTCAGGCTGTCGCACAGCCCACACTTGGAAGAAGTCCTGCTCCAGGGAGAAAGAGCATGCTTGCCACAGATCTTGTGGGACTTGGCTGGCATGCACTGGCAGGAACTGTAGAAGCATGTGGGAGTGGGTCTGGAAGATGTTCTACTGGGGGGTGGGGGTGAAGCAGGAAGCTCAATTGGGAGAATTCACTAATTTGGGGATATTCACATAGAACTCGAGATTTAATATTTTAGTAAAGATGCTTGGAGCTTGCCCGGAGAGTTTCCTGGGGTGGCTCTTTGAAGCCTGGTCTCAAAAATGGTCTACAGTAAGTAAAGTGGAGAAGCCAGATTTCCATGTGCAGTGTTGAGGAAGGGGTCAGAAGATTCAGGAAGGAGGGACTATTAGAAGTGTTTATTATATACGGCTCAAGAATCCACCACCTGACTAGTTCCCTGGGCCGGCCCAGAGGACATACTCTTCACTAAAGCAATAAAGAGTGTGCTAGTAAGGAAGATTTTTTTTGTGAGCATGACACGACTGACCTTGTAGTTCAAGGTTGATGGTACAGGGGAAGCTGCTGTGGGACTGAACTCCATGATTTTAGTGGAGATGATAAAAATCTCAGAACTGCAAAGCGCTGGTGGGAGCACGTGATCATAAAGGACGAGGTGGAATACTTACCACAATGGACAGCAAGGAGGCAGGAAGACCGGGGTGACTTTATCTGCAAGAATCCCTGGTGTTTGGATAATAAATCATGGTGTTCCTAAGGGGAGGGTATTCATGGGATTTGTTGCCTAAATTGGGCTTCCCAGATGGCACTAGTGGTAAAGAACCCACCTGCCAACGCAGGAGACATGAGACATGAGACACAGTTCCCCTGGGTAGGGCAGATCCCTGGAGGAAGGCGTGGCAACCCACTCTAGTATTCTTGCCTGGAGGATCCCATGGACAGAGGAGCCTGGTGGGCTACAGTCCATGGGGTCGCAAAGAGTTGGACGCGACTGAAGTGACTTAGCATGCACACACACACATATTGTCTAAACTGAGCCACTTTCAAGAGTGAAAAGGGTGCTAGTAATGATTACATGGGGGAAATAAGTGTACACTAGAACCATCCCAGTCAAACTGATACCCATGGTCACCTTACCAGGGGTGATGGGTGAGCAGCAATAAAGTATTACTTGATTTGTATAATTAGAAAGAACAGAGAGCTATGAGCCAAAGGCCAGCTTCAGTCACCATAGGGAAAAACCATACACCCTTACCTCATTTCTAAATTGAAACCAGATCTGGTCCACAGCTATTGCCACTGTTGAGGGAGCTCAGCTGGCCGACAGCGAAGACTGATACTGAGCCTTGAATACAGCAGCCCTCCCCAGGGTAACCAGACAGACAGCTGGCGGAAAAATAGAAATCCACAAGTCCATATTGATTATAAACAGATACATAAATAAGTGGTGTAGAAGGGAAGAGCCTTGTTTACAGTAGGATGTAAATGTGAACGGAATACCAGAGTTAGAAAATCATCACTTTGCAATCCTCATAGACTTTTTCCAGGCAAGAGTCATACATGCATGCTAGGGGACATTTCAGTGAGAAGCAGGATATCTGCATGATCTTAAGTGTCTTACTTCAAATTGCTTGTAAGTTTCAAGGAGAAGAATGGTAACTATTCAATGGAGTAACACAGTACCTTGAACAGGTGATCAAAATTATTATCACCAATTATGGGCTGATGAACATCACGTGTCTCTAAATGTGATATCCAGAGAACACAACATCCCCTATACAACAGTCTGACGAGTGTCCTTAACATAAATCTAATTATGAAGAAACATCATACCAATCCCAAATAAGGAAACTTTCATTCAAAAAACTATATTTTTAGAACTGTCAATGTAATAAAAGACAAAGAAAATCTGTGAACATGTTCCAGATTAAGGAAAGACTAGGAACTTCTCTGGTGGTCATCCCACAGGCCGCATGGCAAGGCCAAAAAAAAAAAAGAAAAAAACAGTTAAACTAAAAAAACATGATGGCTAAATGTGATATCTGATCATAAACTAGATCCTGACCCAAGAGGGGAAAAATGGTGTAAATGACATTAGCGGTTCGATTGACAAAGCTGGAATCTAGATGTTCAATTAGATAAAAGCAGTGTGTCTTTGTCAGCTTTATGGAAGTTAGTAATTGTACTATAGTGATGTGAGAGAATATCCTGATTCCTCTTAGAAAATGTACCTTAGGGGACGTCCCTGGTGGTACAGTGAATAAAAATCCCCTGCCAATGCAGGGGACGTGGGTTCGATCCCTGGACCAGGAAGATTCCACATGCCACAGGGCAACCAACCCAGAGAGGTGAAACGACGGAAGCCGGTGTGCCTACAGCCTGTGCTCCGCAAGGAGAGAAGCCTCCACAAGGAGAAGCCCGGGCACTGTGACAAAGAGCAGAGCCCACTCACGGCAACTGGAGAAAGCCCGAGAGCAGCAGCAAGGACCGAGTGGGAGCAAAAAAATTTTAAATAAAAAGAAATAAGTAACAAAATAAATAATTTATTTTAAAAAGAAAATATACCTTGAGGTATACAGGGGAAAGGGCTATTCAATGTGTAACTTGAAGTGGTTCAGAAAAAAACCTCACTCTGTGTGCGTGTGTAGAAGAAAATAATAAAAGATTTAAAGTGAAATGTTAATGGTAAAGAGTATGCAGACAGTGTTTGCACTATTCTTATTCCTGCCGCTTTTCTGTGAGTTTGAAATTATTTCCAAGTGAAAAGTTTTTAAAAGGTGAGGTTGCGGGGGGGGGGGGGGGGGCACTGACTAACTCCTGAAAACATAACAACCTTCTATTATACTAAGCCTGTAAGGCAGGTATTATTATTCCCATTTTACAAAGGAAGTAACTGGGGTTTAGAAGGTTAGGTAACTTGTGTAAGATGATACAATTAATAAGTGTCAGAACTAGAAATTATACCTAGATTCTCTTAACCCAACTCTTTTCTACTCTTTTTTTTTTAATAGCAAGAAGAACGTGGATTTAAATGGTCATCACAGTCAAGACCCAGATGTCCTTATCATCAAAAAGTTTTACCGTCCAGATGTTTCAAACTTCTGCCTCCTAGAGAAGTCCCTTGGATTTCAAGTTCCTTCGTTTTCCTAACCCTAACCCTGAAGAGGGACCCACCAGAGGAAGAGGAGCAGGGTGACTCAGCCAGGGAGGCACCAGGGAGAGGACCACGCTGGGGCCTGAATGGCCCACTGGCAGCAGTGGGCTCTGGACAGTGGTTCTTCCTGCCAGGTTTAGGGTGCCGAGGTGCTCTGAGGACATTTGGCTAGAGGGAGCAGAAATTTAAAACTTTCTTGGATTTCAGCTACTTTTCTTCCCGAAGAGGAAGAGGATCGTCTCCTCTGAAATAACAATGGCAGCCTTCAGAGAAGAAACCTCTTGTCACTCCTGACAGTGCAGTCAGAGGCCCTAGACCCGCCCCTTCACAAAAAGACCACAGACTGCATGACTTATAAACAACAAACATCGATTTCTCTCCGTTCCAGAGGCTGGGAAGTCCACGGTCACGGCGCTGGCAGAGTCCAGACACTGGCGAGGACCCACTTCCTGGTTCCTGCACAGCCAGGTTCTCAGTGTGCCCTCGCCTGGTGGAGGGGACATGGGAGCTCTGCAGGGCCTCTTTTACAAGGAGACTAATCCCATTCATGAGGGCTCCACCCTTATGACCTAATCACTGCCCAATCTCCTAATACCACTGCACTGGGATTTGACATACGAATTTTGGGCGGATACAAAAATCGAGTCTCTCGGGACTTCCTTGTTGGTCCAGTGGTGAGGAATCCACTCGCCAGTGAAGCCGACATGGGCTCGATCCCTAGTCCGGGAAGATACCACATGCCACGACGCAGCACTAAGCCTGCATGCCGCAACTACTAAGCTCGTGTTCTAGAACTCACGAGCTACAAGAAGAAGCCACCGCACTGAGAAGCCCGTGTACCACCATGAGGACCCAGTGCAGCCGTAAGTAAGTAAATAAATAGGTAAATAGAATGCAGTCTTTAGCGGCAGCCATCTTGCAAATACTTGAATTTGGCTTCTGTGGGTTTCCTGAGATTCATGCAGAGAGGAACCATTGCTCAGATGCCTTGGGACACTGGGGTTATGTGAGGAAGCTCCTCTTTTGGCTCTTGGGCACTATAGGAAGACAAAAAGAAGCAGTTTAATAAGACAGCATCTGTTTCCCAAATGAATAGGGAAGCCCGGTGACCCAGGCCTGCCCCAGCCGATGAATGAGACCTAAGGCAGTTGCTATGGAGACACATGATCAGGGTGTACAGGACCTACCCTGGTGAGTTTCTGAAGGTCCAGGAACCCAAGTGATACAAAGAGCACTCCATCTGCCAATCTTAGCTGCCCGCAGCATCCCATCTGAGGCAGGTAGCCACCGCTAGGTGTTTGGTGAATGCCACAGGGTGTGTATGTGGAATAATCATGGAAATTGGAGCAGGAAAATCATCCTTGAGCAGAATGAGTGCCTGACTCACCACCCTGCCACTGAGCAGCTTTCTGGGTTCAGACCTCTCTACTATGCCCTGAAAATCTTTGTACAGATTGTTGGGACCTGACCTGAGCCATGACAGGCTCGACGGGCCACACTAGGCCTAAGCCTCAGGTTCTTGTAAGCATGAGTCATAATTCTGGAAAGCCCCACCAAGGTCCCTGATGACACCAAGGTCCCTGATAACACCAAGGTCCCCGATGACACCAAGGTCTTCCCTGATGACACCAAGGTTAAATCAATCACCACGATGACCCAAGGTTGAGTCAATCACCACACGCCAACTACACTATTGCTGAAACAAAAGACCACCTATATATAAGCAGCTGTGATTCAGAGCCTGGGGCTCTCGTCAAGATTCCACTGTGCTGGATGAGACTTGGGCCCTAGCTCAAGCTAGCAATAAAACCCTTTATGCTTCTGCATTGCTGTGGACGTCTTATTCTCTCAGTCTTGGGGACTCGGACACTGGGCATAACAAGATCAGGTTCCTCCTATATGAGTCAGGGATCAAGCAAAAGACAGGTGGGACTCTCGAACTGGTTTTTAAGTGAAAGATATTTTTTGAAGGGCCTGTTGACAGGCAGAGGGGAGATGAAGGGGACCATCAAGGATGGTGCAGAACCCAGAAGCTGTTACCTGTCTGAGGCCTGAAGGAGCAGGTGAGGGCAGGATACAGGAGCCCAGTCCACCAAGGACAGATCCGGCAGAGCGCAGAGCAGAGAGTGGAGCCAACCGAGTTGACCAGTACACCTGGATCTCCAGGGCCCGGACGCAGGCCTGGTGCCTTCCAGGGAATGAAAGGCACCCGGAGATGAAAAGGAAAGACAGGTAAGACGGGACAAGGATTCTACACAAGAAGGAAAACCAGGCATTTGTGTATCTGGGCCACGAGCTAAGCACATTCAGAGGCTGACTGTCTGCCCGGGAATACTGAAGAGGGAGTGTGAGCCCAGTTACACAGCGGGGTGTTCAGGTTTCCCAGGGGAGATGACCAAGGGGTCTCCTGTTGTCAGTCTCCCTGGAGGCTCCCTGAGTGTCTAACCAGAGGAAAGAGTCAGCATTAGACACGTGCCAACATGTCTTCCTTCCTTAGTGCTAACACTTTCCTCGACCTTATGAAAGACAAGAGTTGTCTGGGGAGCAGTTGAGAGACCGTGACAAGCATCTCTCTTGGCAGAGGAAGTGCTACAAAAAGCTAAAGAGGAAGCCTACGCCCTCACTGTTATTGTCACATGTTATTGCTGACATTTACTGAGAACATATGATGCACCAGACGCTGAGTGCTTTTCCCATATGGACTCAGTCCAGCCTCACACAGCAACCCTAGGAAATGGGCACCATTATGGACTAAAGATGGTGATTGCAGCCATGAAATTAAAAGATGCTTACTCCTTGGAAGGAAAGTTATGACCAACCTAGATAGCATATTCAAAAGCAGAGACATTACTTTGTCAACAAAGGTCCATCTAGTCAAGGCTATGGTTTATCCAGTGGTCATGTATGGATGCAAGAGTTGGACTATAAAGAGGGCTGAGTGCCGAATAATTGATGCTTTTGAACTGTGGTGTTGGAGAAGACTCTTGAGAGTCCCTTGGACTGCAAGGAGATCCAACCAGTCCATCCTAAAGGAGATCAGTCCTGAGTGTTCATTGGAAGGACTGATGTTGAGGCTAAAACTCCAATACTTTGGCCACCTGATGTGAAGAGCTGACTCATTGGAAAAGACCCTGATGCTGGAAAAGATTGAGGGCAGGAGGAGAAGGGGACGACAGAGGATGAGTTGGTTGGATGGCATCCCGGACTCAATGGACATGAGTTTGGGTGAACTCCTGAAGTTGGTGATGGACAGGGAGGCCTGGCGTGCTGCGGTTCATGGGGTCGCAGAGAGCCAGACACGACTGAGCGACTGAACTGAACTGATGGACTGAACTCTTGGTGTTGTTCAGTCACTCAGTTGTGTCCGACTCTTTGTGACCCCATCGACTGCAAAACGCCAGGCCTCCCTGTCCTTCACTCTCTCCCAGAGTTTGCTCAAATTCATGTCCGCTGAGTCCATGATGCCATCCAAGCATCTCATCCTCCGTTGCCCCCTTCTCCTTTTGCCTTCAGTCTTTCCAAGCATCAGTGTAAAGCTTTCCAATGAGTTGGCTTTTTGAATCAGGTGACCAAATTATTGGAGCTTCAGCTTCAGCATCAGTCCTTCCAATGTATATTGAGTGTTGATCTATTTTAGGATTGACTGATTTGATCTCCTTGCTCCAAGGGACTCTCAAGAGTCTTCTCCAGCACCACAACTCAAAAGCATCAATTCTTTGGCATTCAGCCTTCTTTATGGTCCAACTCTCACATCCGTACGTGACTACAGGGAAAACCATAGCTTCGACTAAATGGACTTTGATCAGCAAAATGATGTCTCTGCTTTTTAATCTACTGTCTAGGTTTATCATAGCTTTCCTTCCAAGGAGGAAGCGTCTTTTAATTTTGCGGCTGCAATCACCATCTGCAGTGATTTTGGAGCCTGAGAAAATAAATCTGTCACTGAGCCATGATCTTAGTTTTTTGGATGTTGAGGACTGACTTGTGTCCCCCCTCAAATTTGTATGCTGAAGCCCTAACTATGTGGCCATATTTGGAGATGGGGTCCCTACGGAAAGGATTAAGGTTAAGTGAGATCGTAGGGTGGGGCCCTGACCCAATAGGGTCAGTATCCTCACAAGAAGAGGCACCAGATAGCTTGCCCTTCCCTGCAGTGTATGTACTGAGGAACAGCCATGGGAGGACATCGCAAGAAGGTGACCGCCTTAAGCCAGGAAGAGCGCTCTCACCAGAAACTAAATTTACCTGGATCATGGACTTTCCGCACTCCAGCACTCTGAGCAAATAAATGTCTGTTGTTTCAGCCATCTAGACTGTGGTATGTCATTCCAGCAGCCCAAGTTAAGACAAGCACTATCAATATTTCCATCTTACAGGTGAGGAAACTGCTGCATAGGGACGCTAAGTGGTTGTCTTAGGTCCCCCCTGTGCCTTTGATCTTGTCACCTCACTGGGTCCTGTTTTTCTTATAGGGAAGGGGTCAGTGGAAATAGACCAGGGGCCATAAACTCAATTGTCAGCGTGTCAGGCAAGGAACAGAAATAGGTGACGCTGGCCGAGTGGGTACAGTGGCAGGCTGGAGAGTACTGTCCTCTCTAAAGAGGAGGGAAGCCCTAGTCTGCCTCCACCAATGGTTGGCCAAGTGATTACAATTTTTCAGGACAAGCTTGGAGGACTTCCCTGATAGTCCAGTGGTTAAGAATCCGCCTGCCCATGCAGGGAGCCTGGGTTCGATCCCTGATCAGGAAACTAGATCCAGCATGCTGCGACTAAGACCTGCCATGCCAAAAAAAGTGAAAGAGACAAACTTGGAAGTCTGGCTCTTTGGGGGAAATGCTCTGGTTTTTCAAATATCAGCAACAAATTCCATCATATAAGAGTGTGTAGCCAATTAAAACATGTCTACGGGCCATGTCTGATATATAGTGTCCCCTCTGGAGTAGAGGATTTTTTTAAACCCTCTCTTCTCCTCCTTCCTCTCTCCTTGGCCATGGTTCTCTGCCTTTTGAGATGTTCCTGTGGCATCTCTAAGTCTGCTGCCTTCAGGAAAATTATCACCATATCATGATCTAGGAGGGTTTCCAGGTACAGTCTGTGCAAAGAATACTGTGCAGACTCAGCTAAGCCATGCAACCTGAACCCATTTGCTCTTCTGAAAATTGATCCAACGACAGCCACCTCGCAGGAGTTGTGGAAGGATTAAATAAGACCAGGCAGGAGGAAGCAACCAGCAGAGGAGTTAGCTCTGTGTGGAGCCCCTGCTGGGCTCAGCACTTGCTGAACATCATCAGACATCTCAATGATGGGTGTGTGAGCTCCTTACCTCTGGGGCGCGGATGGCTTGGTTGGCTGTAACATTCTTGAAAGAGACTCTATCGGCCAAGTTCACCAGAGGGTGACCTGGACAGCCCAGAGGCCTGGCTGGGAGATGGAGAAATTTTCAAGGATGAGAGAGCAGTGATTTCACCCCCTGGAAGGCAGGAACCCAACAGCATCCTCTGACCCCAGCTGCCCGGCCTCGGCACCCCCACCACCACCACCACCCACCCCCGGCTTGGGAGGCATAATTAGTAACCATGTTCATAATAATGCCCTGTGAGTTCTACTCCTGCCTAATAGCTGCCTGTAAAAATTCCAGTGGGTCCATTTTTAGTTGGAGCTAATGAGGGTTAAAAACTCTCCGGGCTGCCCAAAATACCCTCTGGGAGGCTCTCCCAGGAAGAGGGTGTTTACTGAGCTCCTGATTAAGGTACAGTCGATCTACTTTGTATCATCTTTCACCAAAGCCTTTATCAGTGTATGTTTTGCACTGCTGGGGTTTGGTTTGTTTTATTTTTTTAACAAATGAGATCCGATTATGTGTGTTTCAAGGGCATGACTCAAGTTAGCTGCGTGCCAGCTGGGAGGAGGACAGAGGCAGTTTTCTGGGGCCAGTTTTCCCTTTGCAGAGCCAGAGGGGAGTCATCAAGGAGAAGAAATGCGAAAGGAGGCAAGACCCACTGTCTGCCAGGTTTTTCCTGTTGGGGACAGCTCAGTGGGTGAGGGGTGCTCGGGGAGGACTTTAGCCTGGAGAAGAATAAGTGGATCAAAGGCAGCTGAGTGAAGGAAAGTCAGAAAGGAACTGAGCGGGGAAGGCTTGTGGAGCTCCCGAGGCATGTGGGGAGACCTCCCCAAGAAGCTGAAGAACTGGCATGCAGTCGTAAAGGGAGGACCATACAGAGCAAGAAGGAGGACCTGGGTGAAACTGCTTTGGGACTGGATTGAAACTCTGGGTTAAAGCTGAATCCACTCTGGGCAGATCAAGGAAAGGTTTAAAGGTTCTAACCTTAGGAATCACTTTCAGCCCCCAAAACCAGGAGACCAAAAAATGCATTTTCAGAAGAGATGATGGAGAGGCCTTTGGAGTAGAGAAATGTGCTCACTGGACTTGGGGCTCATCCCTTCAAGAACTGGCTGAATAATCCTGGGCATCCCCCTTCCATTCTCTGAGGCTTGGTCTATAAAACAAAGGGATTGGATTAGACCTCTAGTTCTAAGCCTCAGCAGCACAAGAAGAACACCTACGGAGCCACTAAAAATTCTGATACCTGGGCAATAGCCCAGACCAATCAGATCAGAATCTTTCCAAGAGCAAGTCCAGGCATTGAAATCCCATAAACTGGAGTACTGTACGGATCCAAGTTGGAGATCACCCGGACTATGTGGTCTCTAAAAGCCTCTGTCAGCCCTGCTGTCATATATTAGGTCTTTAAGAAAAGACGAGACTGGATGATTGGCAGGCAGTCACCAGCGGAAGCAAGGCATGGACCAGATGGCCTCTTGAGATTCCACGGCCCATAACGTTCACAGATTCGAGGCTCCAAGTGAACAAACTCTTGCTGCCAAGCCCCCACCAGCTATATTTCTCCCCATCAATTCATCCCACAAATACTGAGCACATACTATAGGCCTAGCCCCGTTCTAGGGGCTGGGGATAGAACAGTGAAGGATACAACAGTTCAGCTCTTGGGGAAGACCTGAAATCGGGAAGCTGAAGAGGAGAAAGCAGGACGGTGTGGGGAGCAGGAGGGAAGGGAAGTTGGGGAATCTGAGATTCACACAGAGTTCTCCAGACTGACACACTGTTTCATCAAACGCCTAAGGTTGCCAGGGATCTGTTCCTGTTGCCTTAATCCCATCTCCCCTTACTCCCAACCTCCTCCTTCAACTGTGGGGTCATCACATTTGCATTTAGCAAGCCATCTTAGGGTTAGACAAATTCTTTTCCTCCACCCAAAATCCATACTCTCAAATATACACCATGATGTCTTCCCAACTCAGTTTAAGCTCCCCACAGCCTTGAGTCTTTAGGGAGGGTTTGGTGTAGTTTAGAGCATGTGGGCTGCAGACAGGCAGCCTGGAGTCAGATCTTGCCGCTGCTTTTTCCCAGAGGTGATCACTGCATGACTTTGGGTACAGTACTTAACGGCACGCCGGCCACTCACCTCAGGTCTGCATCTTCAAAACAGGGATTACAGTCTTACCACCTCTCACATTCTTACAAGGAATAAAATGAATTCCTGAAGGGAAAGCAGTGTGCCCCTGAGCACGCTCCACAGGTGGTAATTGTTACCGTCCTAGAGCCCGAGATGTTAAATGAGCTCGTTCTGATCAAACTAATGGCGTGACCGGCAAGGTTGTACGTTGTGGGGGCATCTGCTGTCTTCCTCCCTTTCCATTTGTGTCTGATACATTGGTTGGGGAATGCTACATTCAGCTGCAGGTAGATAGATCGAGTCCGAGATTTCAGCAAAGCGATTCAGTGGGAGTTCATTGTTCTCTCAGAAAGTCCTAATGGGTGTGGGGAAGGGGGTGCTCTGCTCCATGCAGCCGCGAAGGACTGGGGCTTGCTTGGTGGCTCAGACGGTAAAGAATTTGCCTGCAATGCAGGAGACCTGGGTTAAATCCCTGGATCAGGAAGTTCCCCTGGAGAAGGAAATGGCAGCTCACTCCAATATTCTTGCCTGGAGAATTCCACGGACAGGGCAGCCTGATGGGGTACAGTCCATGGGGGGTCTCAAAGAGTCCATGGGACATGACTGAGCGACTAACACTTGCACTTTTGAGACGGGAGAAAATCCTAGAGCCGCTTTCTGCCCTTGTTCACAGCACCTTTCGCAGGCTCCTTGTGGCATGCGACTGGGTTCTTACCGGTGGAATGTCAGTGGAAGCGATGCCATTCCCACCCTGATACAAAAAGCTCCCGAGTTATATTCTCTTTCCCTTGTTCTATGTTTCTCTGTACACTTCTCTCTGCCTTGCTCAGCTTGTGTGCTGTGGCTTTGTCAAAGCCCTGGGGTGCCTTGAGCCAGAACCCAGTCACATGCCACAAGGAGCCTGGGAAAGGTGCAGTGAAGAAGGGCAGGAGGGGGCCTCTTGGATTGTCTCCCGTCTCAAACCCCAGTACAGGCGGGCGTTATCCCATCTGGGGTCGCACTGGGACCAGTGCGCGTGTGCACGGCTCTGCTCCTGTCCTCTGTCCGCTTCTCCTGTTACTTTCCTCCGATCTCTGTTCTCTCTTCAATGGCGTCTACCCGGTGCTGGGCTTCTGTGGTTGCAGACAGGTTGGCTGGCCACTGAGTGCTTCAGTGGAGACACGCTCTAGGGATGGTGATAAAGGATGTTGGGAGGGGGAGGGGGTGGGAAATGCCAGTACCGGAGCCTTCCTGAAGGAGGTCTGTGCGTGGTCACCTCTACCCACTTTTTATGAGATCAGAGCGTTTGATCCCAGGCCACTGGACTCCCAGGAGCCAGGGAGGGACTTTTAGCCCCTGACACTTTCCCCTGAACAGTAGCTGTCATATCACCTGGGAACTTGATAGAAATACAAATTCTTAGCCCCACCTCGGACTGCTGAATCAGAAAATCGGTTCAGAGAGGTTAGTCACCTGCCAGATTCACACAGCTAGTAAGAGGCAGGACAAAAGCAGTTGAACAAGTCCTTGGATGATTCTTCAAGCCTGGGAATCTGGGCTGTATCAGTGGAGCCCCTGATCAGTTCAGTTCAGTCTCTCAGTCATGTCTGACTCTTTGTGACCCCAGGGACTGCAGCATGCCAGGCCTCCCTGTCCATCACCAACTCCAGGAGTTTGCTCAAATGCATGTCCATTGAGTAGGCGATGCCATCCAACCATCTCATCCTCTGTTGTCCCCTTCTCCTCCCGCCTTCAATCTTCCCCAGCATCAGGGTCTGTTCCAGTGAGTCAGTTCTTCACATCAGGTGGCCAAAGTATTGGAGCTTGAGCTTGAGCTTCAGCCTCAGTCCTTCCAATGAATATTCAGGACTGATTTCCATTAGGATTGACTGGTTTGATCTCCTTGCATTCCAAGGGATAC
The DNA here is from genome assembly GCF_032405125.1 of Capricornis sumatraensis. NCBI lineage: Eukaryota > Metazoa > Chordata > Mammalia > Artiodactyla > Bovidae > Capricornis > Capricornis sumatraensis. The sequence continues at coordinate 77,905,006 of NC_091082.1, forward strand.
TCGACAGTCTTCTCCAGCACCACAGTTCAGAAGTTATCAATTCTTCAGCACTCAGCTTTCTTTATGGTCCAACTCTCACATCCATACATGACTACTGGAAAAATGATAGCTTCGACTATACCGACCTTTGTTGGTAAAGTAACGTCTCTGCTTTTTACTATGCTGTCTGGGTTGGTCATAGCTTTTCTTCCAAGGAGCAAGTGTCTTTTCATTTCCCGACTGCAGTCACCGTCTGCAGTGATTTTGGAGCCCAAGGAAATAAAGTTTCTCACTGTTTCCATTGTTTCCCCATCTATTTGCCACGAAGGGATGGAGCCCCAGCTGGAGGGCGCCAATAGGACACGGTGCCTCACTCTGCCACCCAGTGACCGCAGAGTGAACAGCAAGGGGGACAGACTGGACTGAGGAGGAAGCACTGCTCATACAATCCATCACCGAGGAAACAGTAATACAAAACACGGGAATCCACGGGCCGCACAGGCTGGTCACCCAAGGCTGCCTCGTGGACAGTTTTAAAGACTTAGAGTCCAGCCCAGAGCCAAACCCAGTTTGTTTCCAGAAGGGCAAGCCCACCTGTGTTTACATTTCATGGGGACCTGGCAGAGTGGGCTGGAAGAGGCCTCGGTGTTCAGAGGGTGACCCCATCAGGGGGCAGGGGCCAAAAGCTGCTGTCATGCTCAGGGGGTTCCAGGAGAAGCAGAGCCGCCTCGTCCCTGGGCGAGCACACAGCTTTATCCAGACCCTCTGAGCAAGGCGCTTCACCCACTTTGGCCCTCCCTGAGTCTCTGCCAGGAGCTTGGGGAGCCAGGAGAGCAGAGAGGAGATGACCCCTCAGGGCTCAGCCCCCTGCAGCCTGTGTGACCAGCACTGCAGAGATGGGGCTGCCGCCTGAGCTCAACCAGGAGCTAATGTTCCCTTGCCCCTGACAGTGCTCCAGGGCATTGGCTCTGATTTAGTGTCTTTTTAAGGAAGGAGCTGGCAGCTGTGGGGGTCCTGGGGAGGTGGCCAGCTTGCTGGGAAGGCTGTGCTTTTGGTCGTGACATCTGGCTTGCCCTGACTGTGCCCTGGAGACACAGACTCTAAGAGAAGGGGAAGGACGCGGGAACCAGCATCGGTAGGGCGTCCTGTGCTGTGTGGGGAACCCGCCATCTCCACCTCATTTAACCCACTGACTCTGAATTCGCAGCATGACCTGCCTCCAGGTAGTCAGCTGGTGAGATCTAAAACCAAGCCTCTCTGTGCTCTGTCCATCTCTCCCAGCTGCCCACTTCCCCACTGCAGCACCCTTCTGTGCTGGCTATCATGCCAGACAGTTCTCAAACCCAGAAACCCATGGGATCCCACAGCAAGAGAGCGTCCTTGCCTAGCTGCCCTGCCCTCAGCTCTCAGGGTCCTCTTTGATGGCTCAACAGCAGTGCTGACAACGGAGGATGCTCCAGCCAACTCAGAAACCAGGGACACGGGCCTGTGTTCCCAGCTCAGAGGGAGAGCCTCTCCATCCCAGGACGGACGGGGCCCCTCGTGCCGCCCGGAGCAGCGTGGCCACCTCGAGCCCCACGTGCAGGTGGCCAGCCAAGTGGACCCGAGCCGAGCCTGGGATGGTTGATGTCGTGTCCAGATGCCCCGCTGTCTCCTGGGTCCATCGGGTAGGCCACAGACACCTCACACTACAGGTCACTGGAAACCAAGGTAGCTTTTTGTTTTGTTTTTGACAGATCTTGTCCCAAATTTATTTGTTCAGATCCCAAAGGAGGGCACCGGCGCTATACAGACAGCAGCCCAGGGGTCACATCAGCCCTTCTGTCCTCACACTGGCAGATGAAGGTCTCTACTCCAGAGCTTTGGTGCCTGGGCACCCTTGGGAGCCAGAGCTGCAGCCGCAGGTACCTCGGCCTTGGCTGAAGACTTGGCCTGGGACTTTGGCTGGCAGAGCCTGAGACCCTTGATGATGCAGCCACAGGCACGTTTCCTGAGCTTGGGGTGAGCGGTGTAGGCAAGTTGGCTGAGCTTGCGGCTACCGCCCATTGGGATCTTGGGCTTGATTTTCTTGGGCTTCACGAGGTCCTTGACAGCCTCAGCACCTGCACTCGTGGCCTTGGCATCGGTGGGGTCTTCTTCAGGCCCTTCTTGTTGTGTTTCTTGGCAAAGTACATGATCCTCAGGAACTTGGGGTCCACCACCTAAGAGACTCATATTCTTGTGATCAGGATTTCTGTGCCATTTTCAGGACTGGTTGTGCTTGGTGTGGTTCTTGGACTTGGCCACGTTTGCATCGGGGCCTGCAGATCCTGAAGCGCCTGGTACCAGGTGAGAAAGAACCAAGGTAGCTTTTTGAGATACATTTTCGCTGCAGACTCTAAACTACATAACCATCACTAAGATAAACACAGGAGAAGCGTGGGTGGGTTTAAAATTCAAAATTTATTCAACATACAGGCGTTATCAAAGAGCCTAACGTATATGAACCTCCAGCTCCCTCCGGGTATCTGACTCAGGAGCAAGTAGGTGTGGCTTGTTCAACTTTATGGCAAAAGATCCCCAGATCCCCAGGTTTGGGAATCACTAATGTGACTGATTTTCTCCTTGAGGAAGTCAACCCTGACTAATCATTGGAAGGACTGTTGCTGAAGCTGAAGCTCCAATACTTTGGCCTCCTGATGCAGAGTTGACCTAATGGAAAAGACCCTGATGCTGAGAAAGACCAAAGGCAAAAGGAGAAGAGGGTGGCAGAGGATGAGATGGTTAGACAGCATCACCGACTCAATGGACATGAGTTTGAGCAAGCTCTGGGAGATGGTGAAGGACAGAGGAACTTGACATGCCACAGGCCATGGTGTTGCAAAGAGTCAGACACAATTGTGCGACTGAACAGAACAAGAAGTGTGGCTTATGATCATTGTCATAATTAGCAGCCCAGAGTGTCCACCTCTCTATCTGACTTTCGTCACTGACCCAGATCCTCGCTGCAAGTCTCAGAGGATGGAGCGTACATAGAAAGAGGGCTGCTTTGAGTGCACTAGTGAGTTTACAGGGGGCCTGATGTCCGAGAGCAGTCCAGGCAACTGTCCCGTGGGTGCTAAAGGCAGGAGTGCCAGCAGCAGGTTGGTGTGGGGGCTAAGAAAGCCAGCCCATGATGCCCGCCAGGCTGACCATCCACGCCAAAGCCTTAGGGATGTGCTTCCTTCTGGGTCATCCCTCAGGTCAGAGTCTGAGGCTGAGGTTGTGCCTGCCTCTCCCCGCTTGGGTTTTCTGACCTTCCTTTCCCCAAGGAGGCAGCTCATATGAGGCAAGGGAGAGGCCTGCCTTGCGAATCTGTCCTAGTCCCAGCTCCATTTTTTTATAGCTACGCAACTTTTGGCAAGGCTGAGCCTGAGTTTACCCCTCTGCAAAATGGCTGTGATCAGTGAGGCTTCAGAGTTTATTATAGGAGTCGCTTGGGGCCCTAAGAAAGGAGAGGCTGAGATACTGTCAGCAAGCACATGTACACTGTTTTGCTTAGATGATAGGCTTGTTGGGGGTGGGTTGGGGAATGGGGAGCCGGCCAGGGTGATGCTGAAGTCTCACACAGCATCTCTTGGTGCTCCCAGGGTTACAGGAATCAAAACCGGCCTCTCCCATGTGGTGACCGTGATGGTCAGATGAGATCATGCCGTGAAGCCCTTTGGGAACTGTAATGCTCTCAGGAGATGGAGTATGTTACTGCGTCCTCCTCTGGAAGGACCTTAGCCCTTCAGTCGGGAGCCTGACCAGCATTGCTTGCTAATGGATCAGTGATGCTCCTGTGGACCCTTCTGCAGTGAGGCCTTCAGTGAGCTTTTTCCCAGCTGTGGATGATGCCCCAAGTGGTTCTCTGGCTCCTTCTTAAGCCAGAGGCTTGGATGGATCCTCCAAGCCCCCCTCCCCACCCCCCGAACCTTGTTTACTGGAGGAATTTCTTCACGTAGCAGCAGCCCAAGTAGTCCTCCAAATAAGTGATAAGAACCTGCAGAGGCAAAGATGGCCAGTTGCTTGTGAAAAATTCCATGGCAGCATCCTGGGTCTAAAGAATCAATTTCTGGGAGTGAGCTGGAACAACCGGTGAGGTATTTTTCATTCGGTTTTGTTTTTCATCGCAAGCATCCCTGATTATTGTTGTACAAACCGAATTTGAGTTTTGGAAAGGGTGTTTCATGGGATCTGGTCCCCTGCCCAGCTAGAGTTCCTGTAAACCCTTCAAGTTCAGGAGAATCTTTCCCAATTTTAAAGTGCTCACTTATTCCTAGGAGGCGATGAAGTGACAGGAACACACCAAATATACCAACCACATATTCCTTTTGGGAAAGTCAGCTGAGCCAGTGTGGAAGGGAACTCGAGAATAAAAACAGCACTGGGGAGGTAGGGTTTCAAATGCATTTGCTAAGGGCAGAGCTTTTTCCCAGGGCAGCTTTTGCTAAGCTCTTGCTTGGAGAAGACAGAAAACTCGGGAAAGGTCCCACAGGGGCCTGGAGATGCTCCTGCCAGACGCAGCTCCAACAGCAGCTCGGCTCAGAGCCTTCCCCAGCCCCACCCAGAGTTCATCCTCGCTAATGTGCCTCAGCACTGGGCTCAGATCCCCTCCTCAGCACTTTCTCACCATTTAAATTCTCCGTATGTCTGTCCCCACCAGACTGCCAGACCCGGCAGCAGGGCTTGCTTGGCTCTTCTACCCTGGCCCGAAATTACTGTTTAATGTTTGTTGAATGAATAAACGAATAAACCCCATAATTAACCTGTGAGACAGAAACCCAGAGAAGATCTTGAATTTTAAGAGGTAATTTAAAGAAGAATTAAAAAATGGAAGTCCTAATCATACAATTCATTGTCCTTATGAATAATACAGAGAAAACATAAACAGGCAGAGGAAGGGTTGGGCGAACCCATGTTGATAGTTCTAGAAGTGAATACGTAATTCTGGGAAGTGGTTGTCTTGTATGAGTCTGACCCAGCGTGGCTATGCCGGGATCACTAGGTAACTCCTAGAAGGTAAAAAGTAAGCCCACAAACATCTCTTTCTCTCCTTTCATTTATTTATTTATTTTTAAATTTCTAGTCGCATCGTGCTTGCCTGCAATGGAAGCATGGAGTCTTAACCGCTGGACCGCCAGGGAAGTCCCTTTTCCCCTCCTTTACTTGCTCAGGAGGCCTTAGCATCAAGCCCAGGAGTTTGGCCTCTTGAAAGTGCTGGATTTTGTGCCCAAACTCTGGGACAGAGTCTCTTCTCTCCTTTGGTACCTTTTCTCCAAAACAAGTAAGTGTGTTGCTTGCTTGCCATCCTCGATTCACGGTGATCAGGATGCTGCGGGAACCAGATGTACGTTGATGCCGTCTTCACCAGGGAGAAAGCTGCTTTCCTAGAGGCTGGTTTTTCCAACCCTCCTTTCCTAGAAGCAAAGTCTGCTGCCCCCATGTCAGATCCACCCTGTTCTCTGAAGTGGTCCAAAAGCAAGCAGAAGGGAGGAAGATAAACACTTGATAGGGAAGAGCGACAGCTGGCTCTCTCCAGGGACCGGCCTGGCCCGCCCCACCCTGTGTCTCCCATGGGAGCTCGGGTCGTTTCTGCACAGGTGCCCGATGCCGTGTGTCCTGTGCAGGCTGGAGACGGGCCAGCGGTGCCATCTGCATGCCTCTCCTCCATGGACACAAGTGCACCTGCCGGGCTCAGAGCCATCCAGACGGGTAAGAAACCCCATCTCTACCCTGTTCCTCTTCACAGGGAAAAGACAGAAGCCTCCCCTCTGGATCATGAAAGAAGCAGCCAGGTCCTGTTTCCAGTGAGGCTGGAGGAAGGGTTTCTGGGGCAACCTAGGGGAGCAGGTACGGGGTTCAGGGGGAGAGGCTAAGCTGGGGGAGACCCCCCCTAAAGAGGCACTGTGTGCTCAGCCCACCCAGGGAAGCGAGATCAGAGGGAGCTTCTGTAGGGTGGGAGCTCTCAAAGTGTGGGCCCCAGACCTGCTGCGATGCATCACCTGGGAGCTTGTGAGGGACACCAGTCCTCGGGCCCCACCTCACACCTGCAGAATCAGAACCTCTGGGGGTGGGGCACAGCACGCTGGGGTTTACCAAGGACCCTCCCCAGGGGATTCGGAGGTAGGCCCGAGTTGCTGAGCGTCCGGATCAGGCCTGCTGGGAGAGTGAGCCCTGGTGTGGGAGGCGGGGCCTGGGGCCTGGGGACTTCAGAGGAGCTCGGCCCATCTGCCCCAGGGTGTTGTACAAAGAGGATCCTTTTCTAGGAGTGCCGGCACGTGGAAAGGGTGTGGGAGCCTGCCTGAGAAACAGGTGACCGGGAGAAATGCTAAGTCCCCTGTTGAAGGAGGCTCATCTTCCAGGTGCAGACAAGCGTTTAGCCCACCTTGGAGAGTGTGTTTCCATGAGTCCTCTGGTAAACCCGGTTTCGAGACTAACACTGCGTGCACATCCTTTTGCCCAACACAAAAAAAGAGTTTCGTTCCGCACAGGCCACTACTTCTTGATATTTGGTCGGCGGGAGTGGAGAAGGGTGAGAGTCCACTGCCGAGCTGTGAGGGGTCAATGGAAGGATGCCTACTATTGGGACATCGGGCTGAGTCTAGAACAGTGTGGCTCAAGGGACCCAGAGGGGGACGGGAGCAGCCTCCAGAGAAGAATCACTGAGCTGGGCTCCATTTTACAGAGATTGTCCAGGGCAGTTGGGAGGAGTCAGGACATTCACCACCCATCCCATTATTGGGCTTAGAAGCATCACTAGAAGGTGAGAGATTGCTGTTGCCCTGTTAGGTGCTGCCCAGAGCTGGGAGTGGCGGGACACACACTCATGTGTGTGCACGCGTGCACGTGTGTGTGTGTTTGGGTTAAAGTAGCTCTTGCTGGCTTGGATATGGCTGAAATAAACCAGCACATCCTATGCCCCACCCCACAAACGCACACCGCCATCCCCAGTGAAATTTTGGCAGTGAGTCTGAAACAGTACAACCTAGACAGCATATTAAAAAGTGAAGATATTACTTTGCCAACAAAGGTCCATCTAGTCAAAGCTATGGTTTTTCCAGTAGTCATGTAGGGATGTGAGAGCTGAACTATAAAAGAAAGCTGAGCACCAAAGAATTGATGCTTTTGAACTGTGCTGTTGGAGGAGACTCCTGAGAGTCCCTTGGACTGCAAGGAGATCCAATCAGTCCATCCTAAAGATCAGTCCTGGGTGTTCATTGGAAGGACTGATATTGAAGCTGAAACTCCAATACTTTGGCCACCTGATGCAAAAAACTGACTCATTTGAAAAGACCCTGATCCTGGGAAAGATTGAAGGCGGGAGGAGAAGGGGACGACATGGTTGGATAGCATCACCGACTCAATGGACATGAGTTTGAGTAAACTCTGGGAGCTGGTGATGGACAGGGAGGCCTGGCATGCTGCAGTTCATGGGGTTGCAAGAGTCGGATTCTGAGCGACAGAGCGGAACTGAATTTAAGCACTTTATGAGATGACCAGTAGAGGGCGTGCTCTCCCCAGTTTGGGGCAGAACCGGCCCTCCCTGCCCTGTGCCCGGTGCGGGTCTGGCAGCCAGGCTCTCAGCGTTAAGGAAAAGATAGATTTACTCGGAGGTAAAAGAGACACGAGCCTAAAGCAAAGTGACTTCAGGGACACAGGGAGCAAAGCTTCGCCTCCAGACAACGGAGATTGTTTGAGGCTTATCCATTTAAAATGCAAATATAACCCAGGATTACACTTCAGGGCTTCCTGTCTCATTGCGATGGAGGGAGTTGACAGGGTTTGGACAAACCAGAAGGAGAGGGTGAGGGCGTGCTGGGCTGGGCGCAGAGGCACAGGGGCATAAAACAATGAAATTGGGGTCTCAAAGGCAAGTATCACAACCCTCCTCCATTCCAAAGAAGGGAAAACCCTTGTGTGCTTCCCACAGTAAGAGCTGAGAGAACCACGGAGGGGTGCCGCCTCCTTGGGGGTCTGTGGTCAATTGCATATGGACAGTCTGGATCAAGTGCTGTGGACTCTGATGGTTTTCCTGCCTTTGAGCATTTTGAGGGCAGGACACTGCTTCATATTTCCAGTTCCTGGTGTAAACTCTGACACAATTGTAAATGCTCTGTAAATGCTAAGTGAACAAATGAATGGCCACGAGTAAGGAACCATTAGGTCAGTTATAGTGTATCAGCCTTATTGGAATATTACACAATGATTTAACAATATAGAAATCAAATCATTAAGTTGTTCACCTTAAATACAATGTTATGTGTCAATAATATCTCAATAAAACTGGAAAAAAAATAAAATGGTTACAAAGGCCATGTTGTAAAATGATACTGAGTATACCAATTGCTTTATGTCTGTGGACAATTACTCATGATGTGAATTGAAAGGGAACAAGGAGAAATGAAGCGTTGTGGATGGGCAGTGGACTTGTCAGTAGCTTCCTTCCTAGTTTGTGACTTAATCTCCTTTGTTGTGGGTTGTGCAATACACATAAAAACCATTTTTTTTCCTGCCCACAAGAACGTCTCAGTTTTGCTCTTTGGTGCCAAAGTATGTTGACTCCTGTCGTGTTTGCTCAGATCTATATCTCTCCAGAATTCATTAGTTTCACGTGCTGGTCACAATGTCCAGGGCTGCACCCACTTGGACACAGAAGAAATCCTTTGGATATTAATAATTTTACTGGCAACTGCTATGAATAACATGAAATTCAAACACTTAAACTTCAGTTCCCCCAGTCAACTGCTTCTCAAGTGTTATCTATAATAAGTCCCTATTTATACTGTCAATGAGAATAATAATGCGTCTCGTTTGTTCAGAAGTGACCTTCTACATAAATTTAATCCTCACCACAAACCTACAAGCAAGGAAATGTTATCCCATCTTGTAAAGGAAGAAACAGAAATTCAGAGGGTTTGTATTACTGCTGCAAGACTATCGGCAGTTGGGTTTCATCATACCTAAGACTTTAGGCTCCCAACAGCTGCTCTTGTTTTAACCCAACATACCATGATGGGTGCTTTCAAAGGGCTCACAGTACTGCAGAGGCAATAACATAGTGCACATCAGTAATACAGTCTAGGCATCCCGGGCAGTCCAGTGGTTAAGAATCTACCTGCCAGTGCAGGGGACACAGGTTCAATCCCTGTCTGGGGAGATCCCACAGGCCTCGGAGCAACTAAGTCTGTGTGCTACAACTACTCAAGCCCAGGAACCTGGAGCCTGTATTCTGCAACAAGAGAAGTCACCTCAGTGAGAAGCCTGCGCATTGAAACAAAGAGTAGCCCCTATTCTATGCAACCAGAGAAAGCTCGTGCAGCAATGAAGACCAATTGCAGCCAAAAATTAAAAAAAAAATTTAAATATGGTCTAACTGTACCAAAAAAGTGTCATGCATAATAGTAGCAAGCACTGCGTAGGTTTGGATGTGATGAGTCTATGCCCAGGGTAGTGTCCTCAGGGACTCCTCTAATACTGAGCTGCTGACTGTGTAATGGGGATGCTTTGTCCATCCAAAATCCCACCCCAGCTGACGATCTGGAATTCACCTCTTGGTTTTTGGTGAAAATATGTTTGAAGGGTCAAATATGTTTGGTGATGGACAGGGAAGCCTGGCATGCTGCAGCCCATGGGGTCGCAGAGTTGGACACAACTGAGCGACTGAACTAATGTTTTGAAGGATTGGGCTTTTGACTGAAAAAGAGGTCACTGTCACTCTGTCAGTTTTACGCATTATGAAGCTTTATGAAAATGTACTCTGTCCATTAATCTCAGGGGGTTGGGGCCACTTCAGTCCCTGGAGGAAGCAGATGTTTTCCTGAGGAAGAGATGTCTGCTTAAGTGGCATGTGTCAGACAAAACCTGGAGGCTGCAACCGGAAATCAAGTGTCTCCCCACTGTGGACAGTTCTCTTTCCAGTCAACATTTCATCAGGGACTTAAAACAATAGCAATGAAGTGCAAATGAATTCATGAGACAGGACTAGACAGAGGCTTGACCTGTCATTTGTCTCAGTGGGGCGTGAAGTTCATAGACTTTACCTTGTGAGTCATTTCCCCCTCTCTCCTGAATTCCCTTGGTTTCTCAAGGCTTTAGGGCCTCCAGGCCCATGTCCTCCTCCTCCTGATTCAAACCTGTTCACAGGACATCCATAGATCTCAGTACAGATTTAAGCCGAGGTCAGTGCACCTTGAACCTTCTCTCTTTACGGACCCAAAGGTATTTTATCTCCTGTGAGAAGTCATAGAAGCATTTTCCATGCTCAGGACGGTGGTCACCTACAAGAATGAATGACTGGTTCCACCTGCCAAGAGTGGGTGGGGACAGGCATCTTGGTCCCAGCAGCTGAGGTTAGGCAGGCAGGTTACAGAAGAGCTGATTTCAGAAATGTGCCCCGTATCTGTGTACCTTTGCCTGCAGTGGAATATGAGAATGGTACTTTTTTCTGAATGGAAGTCTTTCGTTTTACTGAAAATCTAAATGTAATTTTGGTGTTTCTCAATAGGATCTAAAAAAGGGCTTAACAATTTCCCCGATGGTCAAGCATCTGCTGGGCAATGCAGGAGACACGGGTTTGATCCCTGGTTGGGGAACTAAGATCCCACATGCTGTGGGGAAACTAAGCCCGCACGTCACAGCTAGAGAGGCCGGGTGTTGCAGCGAAAGACCCAGCATGCCAAAACTGAGGCTCGATGAAGCCAAATAAATCACTAAGAAAAGGGCTTAGATGCTGAAGTCCCTGCTTACTATAGGTCAACTGATAAAAACACCCAGTTCTGCCTTTCTTTCTTATGGGTTTTTCTGTCCCCAACGAGTCTCCTTTCTTCTGCCTGGTCATTAGAGACCTTTGATCCTTGACCCCCCTCTTACTTTCTGCCCTTTTTTTTTAAAAAAAAATTGGGAAGTATAATCGCTTTGGGCTTCCCTGGTCACTCAGTGGTAAAGAATCCAGCTGCCAATGCAGGAGATGTGGGTTCGATCCCTGGGTCAGGAAGATCCCCTGCAGAAGGAAATGGCAACCCACTCTAGTAGTCTTGCCTGGAGAATCCCATGGACAGAGGAGCCTGGTGGGCTACAGTTCACGGGGTCTCAAACGAGTTGGATACAACTTAGCAATTAAACAACAAATAACTGCTTTACAATGTTGTGTTAGTTTCTGCTGTAAAACAAAGAGAATCAGCAGTATGTATACATATATCCCCTCCCTCTGGGACCTGCTCCCCTCCCCGTCATCCCACCCTTCCAGGTCATCACAGAGCACCAACATGAGCTCCCGGTGTTACGCAGCAGCTTCCCACTATCTGTTTTACACATGGTGGTGTATGTATGTCGATTCCCACCTCCCAGCTCATCCCACACATATCCACTCTTCTTTTTTTCTCACACTGTCAATCGTTGATTGAAAGACAGTCTCTTCTCTAGAACAGTGATTCTCAAAGTGTGACTGGCGGGAACTTGAGAGTCCCCAAGACCTTTACAGGGAATCCATGTCAAAACTCTTATAATAATACAAAGAAGTTATTTACATTTTTTTACTGGGTGACATTTGCAAATGTGGTGATGTATATAACTGCCAGCATCTTAGCCCAAAAAGGGCTGTGACATCAAACCATACTACTGGTGGCCACTGGATTTTTCACTACCATGCCTTTGCAGTTTTTAAAAAAGTCAGTTTTACCTAAGAATGTCCTCAATGAAGGAACAAGCTATTGTATCCCAGTCCTTGGGTATGTGATTTTTTAATATTCTGTGATGACATTGGAAGTATGCATAACACACTGCCACACACCAAAGTATGAGGGTTGTTTAGAGGGAAAGCCTACGTACAATTATTTGAGTCACAGGCTGAACTACGGCCTGAATTTCATAGACAAGCATTTTCACTTGAAATAATGACTGACATAAATTACAGTTACCCAGACTTGGGCATCTGGCAGGTATTTTCTTAAGAAACCACGAAGTGAGTCACTTCAAGAAACAACTGGCAGAATTTTTTATACAGTGGTAAGAACCAAGTTTTCAAAATAAAATTAGCATTTTGGAAATCCCGCATCTGCCAAAACAAGATTTAGAATTCATATATGGGCTTGACTGCTTCCCAATACTTGAAAGGCTTTTTAATGAGATCAGAGGTGACTTGTCTGGCATCATATGATGAAATAAATCAATATTTGGAAAACTGCACACTTCAGTGAAATCCTATTTTCCAAATGCATAATGTTATGAAATATTTTTACAGAACAAGAGAGAGCGCGTTAGGTTTTAATGTAACAAAGTAGGAACTCTGGTTTCAGATTTCACAGCAACTAACCTTTAAGATCGGAGAAGGCAATGGCAGCCCACTCCAGCACTCTTGCCTGGAAAATCCCATGGACAGAGGAGCCTGGTAGGCTGCAGTCCATGGGGTTGCAAAAAGTTGGACACGACTGAGCGACTTCACTTTCACTTTTCACTTTCATGCACTGGAGAAGGAAATGGCAACCCACTCCAGTCTTCTTGCCTGGAGAATCCCAGGGACGGGGGAGCCTGGTGGGCTGCCGTCTCTGGAGTCGCACAGAGTTGGACACGACTGAAGCAACTTAGCAGCAGCAGGAACCTTTAAGACACTACCAATTCAGATTTTGGTATAGTATTAAGGAATACCCACAATTATCTGAAAAGACTAGTGAAATACTTTTCCCTTTCCAAGTCCATATACGTGCTAGGCTTTTCTTCAAATGTCAAAATAGGGAATCTTTACAGTTTGAATGAAGAATCTAAGAATCCAGCTATCTTCTATAACACTAGACATTAGAGAGTTCTGTATTCTTTAGAGTCACTTGTCTCACTCCCTTTGTTTTAGAAAGGTTATTTTCATAATAATGAAATTTATGTCGATACAGTTATTTTTAAATGAACAGTTTTGGTTTTGTTTTTAATATGATTCACGTTGACATATAACTCACAAAACAGAAGTTCTTTGGGATCCTCAAGGATTTTTAACTGTGTAAGAATTCTGAGATCAAAACCTTAGGGAGGGACTTCCCCGGTGGTCCAGTGGCTAAGTCGCTACACTCCCAATGCAGGGAACTCAGGTTCAAGCCCTGGTCCGGGAACAGGATCCCACATGCCGCGTCTAAGACCCATCACAGCCAAACAATTAAAAAATTAAAAAATAAAAACTTTGGGAGTCTCTGCTGTAGATTAACCTTTTATCTGGCTTCTAGTCTTCATTACAATTTCCTTAACAGATAGTAACCTATTTATTAGAACATAAGACTAGTTTTGGGAGGATTTGGAGTGGGCAGCCCTGTGCCCGGTCTGATTTCAATAGAACAGGCTCCACTGCCCTGCTCCCCAATTATCTTCTCTGTTGACCCTCCACAGGACCTCAGAGTTCCCTCACTGGTATTCTTTTGATTTAAGTCACCTGAATGCCTCTCTTCAAATCTAAACACACGTAAGTAGTGATTGCTGCTAGTTACCAGTCATTAATGCATTAAAATAATACCCAACTTTTTGAGTGTTGACTGTATCAACCTTAATTCTAAATGCTGGTGGCTCAGACGGTAAAGCATCTGTCTACAATGCGGGAGACCTGGGTTCAATCCCTGGGCTGGGAAGATCCCCTGGAGAAGGTAATGGCACCCCACTCCAGTACTATTGCCTGGAAAATCCCATGGACAGAGGAGCCTGGTAGGCTACAGTCCATGGGATCGCAAAGAGTCGGGCACGACTGAGCGACTTCACTTTCACTTCATGTATTATCTCACTTAATGTTACGAACCATGAACATGTATTTTCAGTGAAGAAACCTGTAAATTGTTTTTATTAAGCAACAAGGCCTTTAGGAACAATGACACATATTCTAGGCATAAGGTCTCACACAGGCACATGCTAGCAGGATAAAAAAGGCAGAGAACAGTCTGGAGCTTAGGTGGAGTGTGCACGATGGCTCACAGTGGGGCCGCCAGACTGGCCATGGAGAGGCAGACACCAAAGCAAGGCGGGGAGACTGAGCCCTGGCTCCGCTGTGGTTCCGGCCCTGGCCCTGGCCCTGGCCCTGGTGAGATCTGTTACCTGCTAATCCACAAACCACTTCTCTCTTGGCTCATTCTGAAATCTTACAACTCTTTTCCTATTCCCCAAGTGTATTGAAGTATCAGAATTTTTTAAAAAGTGCCATACAAAATTAACATTAAAAAAATAAATTTATCTGAGGTCTGAAATATTGAAGAACAAGCATATAGCTAAATAGTACAAAGAGCAGAAATTAGAACACAAAAAATGACTTAAGACAGACAGGCATTCTTCTGGCAATACTCTATTAGTTTACACATATTTTTAAAACACATTTTAAAAGATATTTCTCCAACATTCACAAAAGGCAGAAGCTATATTTGCAACATTTCAAAATACTTCTGAAAGCATCCAGTTTCTTTCTCAAATCACTCAAATTAAAATGTACATGAGTTACCCAAGTCCATTTTTCAAAGATACAACATAGAATCATATGATATTCTTATTTGACATATTACAAATTTAACTAAAAATACAAAAAACTTATCAATTCATTTTGTGATCTGCCCCATAGTATTTCATTCTTTTTCTAATCAACCAGGACAAATACACATGACATATATGTATATACACTTTTCAGGAACAAAATATTCCAACTTTTACCTGTAATTTGTTCAAAACCTCAGGAACTTGACAAGGACATGATTATTTGAAACAACATTGAGAGTTTAAAAATAAAAACAATCATTTAAAGGAGGGACCTTAAAATACATTTTTGGCCATAAAATCTGTGATGTGATTATCTAAGGAAGTTAGTGATACAGCATTGTCTGCCTGAGCTATCACCAACTGAACAAAAAGGCTGAAAACAGACTTTAAATTCCCTGTATCTACAAGGTAACAACCACAGTTGTTTATTCAATTGTCCAGGGAATTTTCCTCCAGCTAGATTTAAGTTCCTCTGCTACAATGATTTGGTCTATCCCCTGATGAGTGCATTTAAGATTCAAAAAATGATCTTTGAGATCAGATTTTACATTCATTATATAGAGATGAGGAAAATGCTGCCTGGAGATTTACAGGGAAGCTAGAAACAGATCCACCAGGACACAGACCTGAAGTTCCTGATTCCCAGCTAAGTTCTTCTGGTAACAAGTTCTCCAGGGTAAGATTCCACATCATTTACTGTTGTTTGGTTATGGAGATTGCTATAATTTTAATATTAAGCAATGCACATAGCGCACCCAAATCAGAATTGCTAATTCGCTTCAAGGGTATTCAAGGGAACACCTGATTGGCTTTTTGTGTTTATGTGGACATAATATCATGGCTGTTTCAATGTCATTACCCTAAAGATGTTCCCTATCAGCTTGGAGAGCCAGGACGTGAACAACATTGAGATTCTCACTGTAAACAAAACGCAGTGGTAGGCACTGTGGAAACGCATTTGGTCCTATTTTCCTTACCCTGAGCACAGAAAACAGCAGGCTGTTCCAGCAGGTCAGAGCCTGTGCACATTTCGTGGTGAAGAAAGGAGTCCACGTGCTCAGCGCACTGAGGGGGCACAGACGTGGGCACAGGACTCCTCGGAGGAGAATGGTCTGAAGAAACCATGTTGTAGAATCAGAACAGACAGCATTTCAAGAGGCCTCCCCTAATGGGGAACACCAGGTCTCCCTGAAGTTATTAGAGATTTCCTTATCTCAGGAATCGTCAAGGCCAAAGTATAAGGTGTGATACAAGACACCGTGAAAAAGCCCAGGAAACACAGGGTGAAATGTTCTTAGTAGAAAGCTATATACTAAAGGGGGGAAAAAAAAGTAAAAAAGGCAATGGATACAAAACTACTCAATTTCAAGTTGGAGTGAAAAAATATAGTAAATATAGTGTTAGCTTGCTTACAATGACCAGGAAGGCAGCACAGAGACGAACTCAGGGTGACGAGTCTGTGTCTGGGCTTCTTCGCTTAACAAGAATATAAGCCTAAGACCAAAGGTATGAGATCTGCCTACACACTGAAGGGTTTTTATGGCCACAGACAGTACCTGTTACAAAGCAGTTTCTAATGAGAATGGTAAGAAATGGGAAAAATCATAGAGGTCATCTCAAAGTCTCATCCAATAGTGTCATCTGGTGGGTTGAAAGTATCGTACTGGTATACTGTTTTCATGCTGAGGGGCTTAGATAGTTGGTGTGAACAACGCCAAGTGAAGTGAAGTGAAAGTCACTCAGTCGTGTCTGACTCTTTGTGACTCCATGGACAGTCCATGGGATTCTCCAGGCCAGAGCACTGGAGTGGGTAGGCTTTCCCTTCTCCAGGGGATCTTCCAGACCCAGGGATCAAACCCAGGTCTCCCGCATTGCAGGTAGAGTCTTTACCAGCTGAGCCACAAGGGAAGCCCAAGGATACTGGAGTGGGTAGCCTGTCCCTTCTCCAGCGGATCTTCCTGATCAGGAATCAAACTGGGGTCTCCTACATTGCAGGCAGATTCTTTACCAACTGAGCTATCAGGGATGGAAAGGGAGATAATTAGGAATATACTGTTCACTTGGTTCCACTGGATAGCATATTTAAATAAACAAATTGCATGTACTCCTATGCAGTTTGAAGGGCATGGAACTCCATATTACCATTTTAGAAAGCCTCCTAAGCTTCTACTTTCTATGTTAAAATGTCAGCAAAATTACTTTAAATTAACAATTAAATAAAGACAGTAACTGCATTTAGGAGTCACATAATAATTTTCAAGTAAGTGTCCATTCTCCATAACCTATAAACCAGGCTTTACTACTCAATTATACATGATGTTACTTTTCCTTTCACATCAAATTGCTGACTCTGACTGTTTGGACATCAGGATAGTTTTTGACTCTTGATCTGTGGGGCTATCAACTGGTATCTGTAGAAAGAATAAGAAGATAAAAAATTTACATTACATATCTGGCGTATGTCATCATGACAGATCCACAGTTGACTCAGGAATTAAAAAACAAGCTGATTACATAGATGGATTTACACTTACTCTATGCACATTTCTCAATCGTATAATCATAAAAATATTCACTACTTACAGCTTTAATATCGCCATTTGTAATTCCTTTATTTATATTGTGTCTTTTCAGATCGGACTTGATTAATGCTGCAAACAGAGAAGGATCAATGAAGTTACCACAGAGTATGTATAAATATACTTTTTTCTAAGCAGTGTAAAATTTTTTTTGATATTGTCAAATGTAACACACTATAGTACCATAATATCCCATAACATTCTTGTAGCCTGAAAAAAGAACACTACCTAAGTCATTAACTTAATTAGCAAGTCATTTATTAGTGAATAAATACAGGATGCTAAGAACTAAGACACAAAGATGAAAAGTGCAGTTCTTTCCCTAAAGGACCCTCTAGTCTAGGGAAGGGCTTCTCTGGTGGCTCAGATGGTAAAGAATCTGCCTGCAATCAGGAGACATGGGTTTGATCACTGGGTCGGAAAGATCCCCTGGAGAAGGGGATGGCACCCATTCGGGTATTCTTGCCTGGGAAATCCCATGACAGCAGACCCTGGTGGGCTACAGTCCATGGGGTTGAAACAAGTCAGATACAACTGAGTGACTAAACAACAACAATCTATGGGAAACACTGACAGCAAACAATTTTAACATTGTGTAACAACCCCAGTAACGCAGGCAGGGACAGGATACAGTGGAAGCATGGAGAAAATGTCTGTGGCAGCCGAAGGAAATAAGGAAAGGCTTATCAGAGGAGACACGTTTGAACTGAAGCTTGAAAAAATAAGTGGGAACTTGTCAAGCAGATAAGAGGAGAGCGGAAGGCATTCCAGGCATGCGGAAGCCAGTACACGCCAAGAGATCAGGACAGGAAGAGTGGAGTCTACTCTCGGCACCCGTGGTGGTCTGTGATGGGTGGAGCATCAGGTCCAAGAGGGAGACGGGGGACACCGTGAGTGACTGGGGAGGAGCTCAGTCTGGCAGCTGTGTGTGTGTGTGTTGGGGTGTGATCGGCAACAAGGCTAGAGGCAGCAAAGCCGGTCAAGAGGCTTTCATCCTGCTGGAGCTGGTAAGGCCTGAACATGTGAGAAATGGTGACACAGGGACAGAATTCAGAGATAGTTTAGAATCGAACCGGTAAGCCTCAGCGGTTTGAAAGGATACGAAACATGGGGGTTGGGAAGGGGGAAGCAGGCGACTTGCTTGGGCAACTGAATGAACGGTGGCTTTCCTGGTAGCTCAGACTGTGAAGAATCTGTCTGCCAAGGCTGGAGACCCAGGTTCGATTCTTGGGTGGGAAAGATCCCCTGGAGAAGGGAATAGCAACCCGCTCCAGTATTCCTGCCTGGAGAATCCCATGAACAGAGAAGCCTGGTATAGGCTACAGTCCATGGGGTCACAAAGAATCAGACATGACAGTGACTAACACTTTCACTTTCTCTGGTCCTACTTATTGAAACTGAAAATACAAAAAGGACAGGTGTGGTGGGAAGATGGTAAGTTCTATTCTTACCAGATGGTAAGGTCAAGTATAACATTCCATGGGACATTCAGGTCCAAGGATAAATATATGATTAGACATATTGGTCTGAAATGTAAAAGAGATCAGGGTCTGGAGGTACAGTTTTGAAAGTTACTAGTGTTAATGTGGCAGTTAAAGCCATAGACTACACAAAGAGTGTAAAATAAGAAAAGGGACAAATTGGTGGGTAGTTAAATAATCTAACTGGTCATAAAGCAAAGTCGAAATGAAAGGTAAAAGTAAAATCAGTCTTAAAAGTTAGACTACTGCTTCTTTAGAAACTCACACTACCCCTTAGGATTCTGTTACTGATAGCAACATTTTGGAAATTCAGATTATTTACACAAACATACTTGGATATATGTAAAATGGCCTTTCTGACTGCATTTAAATGATTTTAAAGAAACTGGTGAGGTAACGAGCTCCCAATTACAAGCAGCTTGATATTAAAACCTCCTCTTGGGCTTCCCTGGTGGTCCAGTGGGTAAGAATCCGCCTGTCAATGCAGGAGACATGGATTCCATCCCTGATTTGGGAGGATCTTACATGCTGCAGAGCAACTAAGCCCATGCACCACGACTACCAAGCCTGTGCTCCAGAGCCCATCAGATGCAACTGCTGAGTTAGGCACCGCCACTGCCGAGCTAGGCACCGCAACTACTGAGCTACGCGCCGCAACCACTGAAGCCCGCGTACCCTAGAGCCCATGCTCTGCAACGAGAAGCCACCACAACGAGAAGCTCGCACACCACAACACAGAGTTGCCCCCAGTTTGCTACAACTAGAGAAAGCCTGTGCACAGCAATGAAGATTTGGTGCAGCCAAAAATAAATAAATAAATCACTCTCTAAAGTGCACCAGTGACTGACATCAATTGGTCCGCCTGACACTGTTCTACAAGTCCACTATATCAAAGATGCTACTCATTTTATTTTTTTACAGGGGTAAACTCTCTACCATTAATATTTACAGGGGTAAACTCTCTACTATTAATATTAACCAAAGGATTGAGAAACACTATGACGTGTTTAGAAACATTTTATTTCAATGTGCATAAATGGGCTAAGGAGTGGATATGTATGCACACTGCTTCACAGAGAACAATCAACCCTAGAAAAGCAGAATGCACTGCATTTAAATGGAAATTCCTCTGTTAAAATAAGACCTGCCAACAAATCTCAGGAAAAAAATGTAAAAAAGAAAAGGTATCACCTTCAGCACACCTCAGCAATCTCTCAGCCCTCTTTCCTCTGTCTGTACAAATGACTACTGGATACAAATCCATCATACTCCCTCTAGTAAAACACTCAACACATAAGAAACATTAATTAGCGTTTTTAAATGATAAAACTGTCAATGTAAAACTGATTTTAAAGATCTTTTTTTTAACACTTCTTAACTTTCTGTACTTGACCTGTTTGAATTAACATTTATGAATCTTACTATAAGATAAAGAGAACAGAGAACACAGAACTGTTCCCTTTTTTGGTGCAACAGTAACACTCTATTTGATGCCTACGTGTTACTCTCCTGGAAACTGAGAAGCAATATGGAATTACTTATGACAGATCAGTAGTTAAGGCAGTTTATGTACTACATTACATACGTTCAGTCACAAAACATTCAGTTTTATGTGTTTCATTTCACTAACTGAAGAGAATGGGGGGAAACGCTTCCTTGGCAGGATTTTTCCTTTGAGGAAACAGCGCACTCGGTCCCTCTGAGTGTAATGAATAAATGACAGTGACCTTAAGTGGCTGTATATTCCCAAAGTAAGTGCTTATCACTGCTAAGAGCTCATTCTGGGCGTTTCAAAAAGGATGACCAGGTGTTCAACAAATATAAAAAGAAGCCTTGATTCACATCTTTCTGTGAGATTCTATCCTTGAATTAAGTTATAGCAGAGTGAGTGAGTGAAGTCGCTCAGTCGTGTCCGACTCTTCGAGCCCGTGGACTGTAGCCCACCAGGCTCCTCTGTCCATGGGATTCTCCAGGCAAGAATACTAGAGTGGGTTGCCATTTCCTTCTCCAGGGGATCTTCCCAACCCAGGGATCGAACCCAGGTCTCCCGCATTGCAGGCAGAGGCTTTAACCTCTGAGCCACCAGGGAAGCCCCCAAAAGTTATAGCAGATCAAAAAAAAAAAAAAACAAAACCCTCTCTGAGTCTCCATGGCTTCTGTCTCTCATGTAGACAAGGAATGCAGAAAGAAACTAACAACGTAAAATAACAGTAGAGGCCAACACGGGCCTGGAAGCACTACTGGATATTAATCTCGCTTCTGTTTCTTTGGGCCACGCCCCTTGGCTTGTCAAATCTTAGTTCCCCAACCAGGGGTGGACCCCAGGGGGAGCACGTGTGGGGAGGTGGGGCTGAGCCCAGGGAGACTGGGCTGAGATAGCAGCCTGCGTGATTAGACAGGCCGTAGGTGCCAGGCCCTGCCAGGAGCTTCTCATCAACCATCTCAGTTAGTCCTCATAGCAAGCCCTAAAAGCAGGCTTTTAATATCCTGTTAATATACATGAGAAAAGGAGAATGAGAGAGGTTGAGTAACTTGCCTAAAGTCACACAGCTAACGAGCAGCAGAATCTGAACCTGAGGCCAGTTCTGTCCATTCCAAGTCTTTACTAACACTTGTTACAACGATTTTGTTTTCCAAGCATGGTAACTGTATTGAATTTGAAACCTCAAAAATGAATCCACAGATTCATATTCCTGAAGGCAAACAATATCCTGCCTTTTATTTTTTTCTTGAGTTCTGCCAAGCCTTGAGCAGCAACAGAAATGGAAATTAAATATACAAAGACAGTGTGGCACTAGTACTTCCGGCAGGCATACACCCTACTTTACCTGTTAAAATGACGCCTACAAACATCCAGACACAGAGGAAAATGTTCCCTGTTCTAGGACCATATGCTAATGTAAGCTTTCCTTGAGCCAATGTGAATAAGATTCCAAATATCTAAAATAAAATAAGAGAAATATTTTATTAAGATTGCTTTTAAAAACAATTATAGTATTTCCCCCAGAACTTAACTATTTTATTCATATGATTTGGCTTCTAGAAACATGCATTGAAAGGTGGAATTTTTAAAAACAAAAGCTACAGTCAAATTCATTATTCATTAGAATATTTGGTAAACTAACGGTCTCAGATTTAAGAGAAATCAGAGGTTCACCTGTGCGGCGGCATTAAGAAGACCGGACGACGTCCCTTCAGACTCAGGGTAAGTGATTTCAACAGCAAATTCGAAGCCCAATGGGAGGTAACCAGTCATGAAGAAACTACAGGAAATAAATTCAAAATCACAGAAGAAGTCATTGGAAGGACGATATTACCTGTCGATGCAACTGCTTTACTTCTCAGACTTGCTATAATTATCAAATAAGCGAAAGCTTTGAGGTTGGTGTGTGAAAGGAAGGCACTATTATGATTCACCAATTAACCCGAGGACAGGGGAACTGCGAAGCAAAACCATGAACTAGGAAGCAAAACAATTTCTAACTTCTTTCCAGAGAAAAATATACTCCTAGTTTTCTAAGTCAGCTGTCTTTCCAGCCAAGTAAAGAGACTTCAGGTTAAGTAAGGCTCATCCATTTTTCACCTACAGCATCGCAAAAAATAATTTTGAATTATACATTTGTGTGCACAAGAGGGATCTTTTTTAAAGTTTAAAATATTAAAGGACTTTTGGAGGAAATCTAAAATATGAAAGCCACAGCAGTAATATTTCAGAATTCTAACAGCACACTATCATTCCTTTTAACACGTGTGATGCTTACCCAAGCAACCCTCCAGTGATGAACACGACGATAATGTGTCCAAGGTTCAGTGTGAAAGTAAAGATAACCATTCCAACAAAAGACAGAATGTAAACAGTCAGAGTAGTATGTCTAAAACAAAAACAACAGAATTGTTAGTGTTCTGTCAGATTTTCTTAGGCACATAAAAGTCATGCGGCTAATTCTGCTCTGTCCATACGGTAATAAATTCTTCAGATTTCAAGACTTACCCTTTCTTATCTATGGAAAATGGTTCCACCAGGCATGGACTTGAAAGACTAAATTGAAATTTCAAAAGTTTCAGTTTGCAGCTGACAACAAAAGTCCAATGCTCAGACAAAGGAATACCCATAAGGATAAAAATCATTTTTATGGCACCAAATGGGATACGGACGGTTCCCTATCTGTATTTTAAGATTCAGATCAAATTCTGCCTCTTCCATAATACTTTTCCTAACCACTGCAGCTTACAAGATTCTCCTTTTTTTTTTCAAACTCCCTGATCATTTTCTATGTACATGATTGACACTTGACATCTACTTTAGTCTGTTATATGATTATTGAACTTTACATGCATGAACACCTTAATTTTTCCCAATTAGACTGCAAAGGTCCTAAGGACAGGGATCAAATATTGCTTCCCATGATTCTTAGCTAAGAGTGATGCAAATGACAAGAGCTTGGGGAATGAACAGCAGTTACCCTGAGAAGAAAGCCAGGGCAACAAAGAACATCTGTATGCCAATCCATTTCCTAATTATAAAACGGACCAAAGGCTATTGATAAATATAAATCCTTTACACATACTCTCTTCATCTACAAATTTAATGGGTTTCATTCTAAGCTACCATTACATTACAATGAAGCCCCAATAAGTGCTGTTTTAAATCATGTGAGAATTATTTGGAGCATTTTAAGATCAGAGGTACTTTGAAAGGGCTTAGATAATGTTATCAAATATCAAACATATCAGATATATCAAATATATCTTAGGCCTTGAAAGGTGTAGAGGACACAGTTCCATTACTTCATTCATTCACAGTTCCATTCATTCATTTTTCCCAAACACATGAGAAATTTCTGTCTATTTAGAAATGCAGCTATTCTTCTACTTTTTTTTTAGATGTAGCTGTTCTTTGAAGGCCCAGTGCAAAAGATGCTGCCTCGGAAAGCCCCTTTCTCAGTCTCCCAGTTGGTATTACTCACTTTTTCTTTTGTATTAGCGTTTTTCTGGTTCCATATAGATACACAATTAATATAGAATCTTCATATTATCTATTACAGTATTATAGTCAAGCGTTATTACAGTTTTAGGGTATTTTAGCCAAAAACTTTCTATTAAAATGCCTTATGCTCACCAATAATTTTTTGATAGGAAAAAACTTTTTATTTGTTTCTAAGTTCACAACATGAGAAAATAGCAATATAAAAGTCTCTATCAAAAGTCAAATGTTTCTCAGGAAGGGCTCCTTTTAGACTAGAACTGATCTATTCTGGAGTGGTATACATCAAGTACTATTCGAGGAGAGGAGAGTTCTTAAGGTATCCACGTTCTCAAGTTGGAATAAACATGACCAATAAGATAAGAGAGAGAGCAATGAAGCATTCAGAAGGGAAGGGAACCTAAGAGTGTCTAGAATGCAAGTCTTTAAGTAAAAATAACACTTTTTAAGTTTCTTAGAATGAAAAGTAAAGGTTCCTTTGAAACCAAAATACCTTAGGTTGTACACCATACATTTGCCTGCTTCACTTACTTGTATGTTTTGGTATAATCCAGCCATAAGCCACAAAGAATAGATCCCACCATTCCAGCTAATACTAGTGTTAGCCCAATTCTTCCAGCATTCACTTCTTCTCCCTTAAAATTTTTTTCAAAAGAAGTTGATCAGACACCTCAAATTCAAAAAGATCCTTCACATTCCCATGCCTTCTCATGTCAATGGAAATAAGCAGATACAATTAAGCATACAATATAACATGAAGAATTCAGTACGTGTATTAGGGTGAATGGACATTCTACATTAAAGCAAAAAAAAAAAACAACAAAACCTGACATATGGGAGAAATCAAAAAGGAAATTTTTCTTGATCCTCCATGGTTAGAAAAACAATGATTTTTGTTAGAATTCTTAAGTAATTCATAGGTGTCTGAAAAGAAAGTTAATCTGATAGCTTTTACATATAACTGCTTTCTCTTTTCAAAAGGAAAGAGAGATCAGGGCTGGATATTTACTTCTTTATATTTGTGTTGGTTTCTTTTACATTTTTTTGGTCTTGTCTCATATAACCAGTCACACTATCCCTTTAAAAAAGAATAAAGAAAAAGACAGAGGTATTGTCAAAACAATAATGACTTCTGCTTTCTAACTTGTTTTATAAATTGAATTAAACATAATTGAAACAAGTATAAAATCTTTTATAGCAACAATGTCATAAATCTTTAGTCTTATGATCATGTTCACAGGAATTATATTGCTGAAGAAAAGTTCTCGGCCAGTCATGGAACACAGTACTGGCAGAAGCTTACCTCATAATGTGTCAGTATCATTTGATTTAATAATGTTGAGACTGAATAAAATGCTCCAGTCATGATACCTACAATAATAAAGAGAAAACTATCAATGTGCCATGTACTAGTTTATAAAGTGATATGGGGCACTCTGTGACAATTGTGAAAATACAATGTCTTCTTAGTTGACAGAAAAAATTGAGACCTCTAGCTATTCCCTTTCAAGATGTAGACTGATCAATGTTAACACCTAAACTTAGGAGAGATGACGATTGTAGAATTCTGTCATTACATCATTTACCATTATTTAGATTCAGACATACGGGCCAGAAATCACAGTCCCATGCATAACACTGTGTAACAGCAATCAAGCAACTGATTGCTTCCTGAGCACTTAGGCAAGTTCATGAATGCTAAAGCATTAAGACAGAACCCCTGTTGCAGCCATCTGGCCCCTGCGTCAAAGACGCACAAGGAAATTAGGAAGACAATGTCAATTAAAGAATACTTTAGAAGGGAAAGTTAAAAACAGATGGTTATCAGGAAGCATATGACTAGGTTTGAATAATGGAGTTTCTTCATATATGTTGTATCACTTTAAGTCTAAGTCTCTTAACCTAGCTGAAATTTAAGCTTCTTATTTTTCTATTATTAAATAGTTCAAGCACACAAAATAGTACAGAGACTGTAACAAATACCCTTACTCATCACTCTCTTATAAATGTTAACATTTTGCTATCTTTGCTTCAGATTCATTTTTTCAGATCTTCCTTAATCCTATTCTTCCTCAGAGGTAATCCCTACCCTGACCTTCATATTTATCACTGCAGATATTACAACATATGTGCATCAATAAACAACAGAATTTATTCTGCCTGTATCTAAATTTTATATGAATAATATGGCATTGTCCATCTGCAATCTGCTCTTATCACTCAGTATCATGGTTTTGAGGTTTATCCATGGATATTTTAGTTCTCCCTCATCAGTTTTCTCTGGTTTCTAACAGTCCACCATGCCAATATACTTCACTTTAACTATCTCTTGTCCTAAGTCAATAGATACTTTAAGGCTTTTTCCAGTTTTTCACTATTTAAAACAATATTGCAATAAACATTGCTTTTGTTCTTATGTATATAAGAGTTTCTCTAAGCAAAAATCTAGTAAAACTTCTACTTTCTGGATATAGCCCAATTGCTCTTCAAAATGGTTGTACCAGTTTATACTACCAACAGAGTTCCTTTACTCTACGTTCTCGATAAATTTGTCATCAGATTAAAAAAAAAATTTTTTTTGCCAATTTAAATGTGTGTGATATTGTATCTCACTCTGGTTTTGATTTGCATTTCCTTGATTCCTAGTAAGGCTGAGCATCATATATGAGCAACATACACACACAAATATATAAATGCCTCTGATTTTCCTGGATAGTTTGCTCTTTTCTTAGTAATTAGCAGGAGTCAATTTTATATTGTAGGTGCAAAGCCTTTGTTGGTTACATGCATTGCAGACATTTTCTCATGGTTTATGTCATATCTTTCTACAAAATATTGTTAGTTTAATTTAATCATATTTATCAGTCTTTTAATTTAGGGCTTTTTTTTTTTGCATCAGAAAATTCTTTTAAGAATAATAAAGATGGTTTGCTATATTTGCCTCTAAAACATGAAAGTTCTGGCGACTTCCCTGGGTTTAAGACTCTGCACTTTGACTGCAGGAGTGGGTTTGGAAACTGGTTTAGGGAACTAAGATCCCACCTGCCAGCCCTCACAGCCAAAAGATATAAAAACCAAAAATTAAAGTTCTGATTTTTACCCTTTGGTCTTTAATCCACAATTCATGTTCTAACTTCACATTATGTCTCCTCTATGGATAATCGATTGTCCCGGGACAATTTACTATGTAGTTTCTCTTCTACAAATATCAAGTTTTCATATATGCATAATGTTCTACTCATCATGCTGTTGTTGTTCAGTTGCTAAGTTGTGTCTGACTCTTTTGTGACCCCATGACTATAGCCTACAGCCCACAGACTATAGCCTGCCAGGCTCCACTGTCCATGGGATTTCCCAGGCAAGAATACTGGAGTAGACTCCTGTTTCCTTCTCCAGGGGATCTTCTGTCGTTTGCAAATATTCTAGTTTTTCCTCTCGCAGGCATGGACACTTAGTGGCATGGACATACGACTATACAAGCGAACAAAGGTGCTGGTTCTCCTTTTCTTAGTAATCATGGAAGCATGTTTTGAGATCAGCCTGGATCTCCGAGTCATTTGCTGTCTGTTCACAGTGGACATGCGGCATCGGCAGGCTGTGCCATTTGATGTGGTTGGCCATTAAGATTTTTTTTGGTGGGGTTTCATTGCTAACCTAGCCTATGCCAACTGATACACAGGGGTAGGCCCCTGGGTTCTCTATTGTGTTCCGGTGATCTGTCTCAGTTCAATTCAGTCACTCAGTCGTGTCCAACTCTTTGCGACTGACTGTCTAACTAACAGTCTATCCCTTACTAATACATGGCATCTCATTACCACAGTTCTAAAACCTTGATATTTGAGAATTAGTTCCTCACCTTAATCTTTATCAAAACTATCTTTGTTGCTCTTGGCCCTTACTTCTTTCACCAGAACCTTACAATTAGCCAAGTTCCATTACAAACCCTGTTTTAAGCTGGAGATTGCTAGATGAGGCTATGTCCAGAGATCTTATCAGAAACCCCTGGGTAGCAAGCCTTTGTTACTCACTTCCCATTGAGTTCAGGAATACACAGAGACCCAGTCAGGTTAGGCTAAGGAGGCCAAGGAAAGCAAAAGAGCCCTGTGCGGAGGCTTGAGTGTACTCTACCGCACTGTACCCTGTGGTGGTCTCACTCCTCCTCCAGACTCAGCGAGGACAGCCAGAGTCTGGATAAAGAATTACAATAGCAACGAGTATTGCTACCTGAATCTAGAGTGAGACATTTGTCTGAGTTTCAGACAGCAAGTAGCTACAGTTGGGATATAAGTGATGGTAAGTTTCTCCAAAGAGCACTAACACCAAAAAAAAAAGTTTCTCAGTCTTTTTGGTTTCTTGAGTTTTGGCCGCTGAAAGCCTGTCCTAGGAGTATGGTGCCTAGCCAAACTATCCCCTGTGCAAGTCTGCCCCCATCTTTTCTACATAATACTAGGCATGGGTGGAGCAGACAAGTACACTTCTAAGAGGTGGGATATGACCCTTACTCATTTGGACATCATGACCCCTTTGGCGATGAACATCAAGTCAACAAGCTTCTCCAACTGTTCTCAGGAATATCTGAACTCTCTACAGTGTTTCCCAACTCATTCTTGCTAACTCCTTCAACAAGTAAACTCTGTTCAGTTTCCAGAGGCTCTGTATGTGTCTGACCTTTCCATCAACCCAAATCTACAACTGGCATTTGTTAACACAGTGGTCCTGTAAGGCTAACTGGCATTATTACAATGTTGAGTCCTCCATAAACATGGTATATCCCTCCACTTAATTTAGTCCTTCACTTAACATCTTTCAGTGTTTTATAATTTATAAAGTTCTTCTTTTAAGTATAGCTGATTTGGGGGCTTCCCAGGTGGCTCACTGGTAAAGAACCCACCTGCCAATGCAGGAGACGCAGGAAACTCAGGTTCGATCCCTGGGTTGGGAAGATCCTCTGGAGGAGAGCATGGCAACCCACTCCAGGATTCTTGCCTATGGACGGAGGAGCCTGGCGGACTACAGTCCATGGGGTCGCAGAGTCGGACACGACTGAGTGACTGAGTGTGAGCGCTAGTGTAGTTGATTTCCATGAAGTTCTTTTGAGTAGATTTATTCCCAGGCATCTTATACTTCTGGCCACTGTTATAAAAAGTCATCTTTTTATAGGAATGCAGTTGATATTTTCACATTGTTAGGTATTTAACATTGTTAATTCTAACAGAGAATGTATGTTCTCTTGCATTCGTTTGTAGACCATGGGTTAGCAAACATTTTCTGTAACAGGACAGATAGTAAATGCTTTTAGCTTTGCAGGCTGTACAGTCTCTGATGTGGCTACTTGGTGCTGCTCTCACAGTTCAAAAGCAGCCACAGTAGAAAAATGAAAGTAAATAAAATGTTATTTATAAAAATAGGCAATGGCCAGATTTGGCTCATAAGACAGTCTGCTGACCTCTGATATACATAGCCATGTTATCTGTGAATAAAGCATCTTTTTTCTTTCCAATTCATGTACTTTTAATTTTTCCAGCATTATTGGACCTGCCAGGACTTTCAGTTGGATGCTGAGCAGAAGTGGTGACAATAAGCATCCTTGTTCTAAGGGATACTTCTTATTGATTCTCAAGGGTAATGCTTCTGAGCTTCTGTCTTTGGAAAGATGTTTGCTACAGGGTTTTTGTAGATAAACTTGGTCAGGTTCAGAAAGTTTTATTTTTCTCACAGATGGCTAAGAGTCTTTAACCTATGGGTACTGTACTCTGTCAAATGCTTCCTCCTCGGCTTCTGGGTGAACTGTCCTCTAGTGCACCCCCCACACCTGAAAATATAAAGACAATCACGGTGACATCTGAAGGCAAGTAAGAGAGAAATAGGGGGTACTGGCTAACGAACAGTCTTAATATAAGAAATAAAGAATAAACAGAACAAATGTGTTGGTGCCTACAGTCAAAGCTAGTGTTAGGAGGAATATCTGTCTGCTATGCTGAAAGATCCAGAAGGATGAGATTCTGATAGAATACTCCAGTTAGATGACAGCTTGCATAAGGTCAAAGATAGGAATTATTGACGACATTTTCCTTCTGGCAGTCAGAACTGTAATTCATTAAGGACCTAAAAATAGCCTGGAAGAAATCATGAAAGAAGAAAGTGCTTCTGTCTTTAATAGCTATAGCTTGTTTTTGTTGTTTTAAAAACATGTTAAAAAGCTCATTCTGAAGTTTTTGCTTTCAGTTCAAAATTTAAGTTTATGACTATGCTATTATTATAGAGTTAATACACCTATTTCATTATCTCATTAATTAAAACTCAAACCACTAAAGGAAAAGAATCTGCAATGCTCAAAGGTTTACACAGACATCAACAAAAATAAAAGAAAACCACTTACCATAACTGATCAACAAAAGGACAAAAGGAATGTTTTTAAATAGGTTCCTTATTGATTTCACATAGGAGTACTCTCCAGGTGGACTGTCTCGGAGAACTGCTTGAGCTTGGCTTGGTGGATACTGAGGTTTTTCTTTGAATGCTGGCAACATACATGAAAAGGAAATTCAATATATGTGTCTTCCTTAGTAAGCAGACTAAATTTAGTTTAAGTTTAAAGAGGTAGTAAAAGTCTTTTGTGGTAAGGCTTTTCATTTTCACTAATTTCTAAGTGAAGAATAGTTTGGTATTATCATCTCAACCCTCTGAGACTGACTAAAACTTAGAGATTTGGCCAATTCACATAACTGAACTACAAATTCATCAATAATACTACGTTAAACTTTGCCCAGGGATTATTCCAGTTTTAGTTAAGCAAGATTAATTTTTACTATGTTAAGTATTCTATTTCTAAATTTGATTCAATTTGTAATTAGAGATAAGGTTAGATATGAGTAAGCCAATACCTTATTGAACTTTTAGAGGACTGGCTTGAGTTAGTACCTCTTTTCTCCTGAAACCTGATACAAAGTTTATCATTTCTAGAACTGAAAGGGTCCAAGAGGATTCAGAGCAGAGCTAGGTCCTGCTTGCTGACCCACCTCGGCTGCATATGGAAAATCCAGGGGTAGAGCTGAGAGACATAAAAGTATGATACATGGTTTCTGAGATCTTAAGTTCTAGTACTGCTCATTTCTATGGAGTTAATATCACACAACCTTCTCAGCCAGACATTTAGAGACTGCTCTTTTGCTGAGCAACGGAGGATCTACCAACTTCCTGCAACAGATGGCAAAGGAGAGATTTCTGTAGGGTTTCGCTAGCTGGGAATCAAGACTTTTTGCTAGAAGAGCTGATCTGCTAAGAATGGTACAGCAGAAATTAAAATCTAGTTTGGGTATTGACTCAAAATTTTAAATTAAAATAGATGGGAAATGCTGTATTTCACTGAATCTAAAATGGTCTGATGTTGGCACTCAATGATGTTGGCAGGCATCAACATAGTTATATAGTTTTCACATAATCATGTCTCAATTTCCACCAATGTTACTTGCCTCTGGTATTTTTTTTTACTGATACAGAATATTGAACTTGAAATCTTCCCTCTTAGCAAACTTTTAAGTGTATAATAAGTATTGTTAACTACAGGTATAATGTTATACAGAAGAGCTCTAGAACTTTTTCATCTTAGATGCCACTGATGGATTGAGAACAAAGTAATATTTTCTAAAATATTAGAACTTCCTCTTTCTCTTTAAATAGTGGCTATCTCTTTCTTCCAACAAAGAAGGCCTGCTTTGCAGTTTGACAGTGGGCTAGATCTGATGGACCTGGCTGTCGATTGTAATCACGTGGAAATTTTTAAAAATACAGATTCTGAGAGTCTACCTAAGGCTCAATGAATCAGGACGTCTAAAACAGAACCTTAGAATCTGTACTAACCACAAAACTCAACAACCAGCCAAGTTTGAAAATTACTGCAAGAGAAAGAAACTGTTTTTAAACTTGTATACAATATTTTAATTCTCTATCTGCTGCTAAAAAATTTAAAAATTACAGTTCTTTGCTCATCAAACCATGGATTAATTATGATACAAAGAAAACATCAAGCTAAAAGACTTCTATTATTATAGGTCTTACAACTGATTCAAGAGTTGACATAACTCATAAATATTTACTTTTTAATATCTTTACATTGGAGGACCAGTAGACATAAAGCATTTAAGTGGTTGCAATCCCTCCTCTTCCTTTCATCCTATCTGCTCCTTGCACTGTTGAGGACGTCTGTTGTCCTTTCCTGAAAGACTCTTTGCATCCTAGTTAAGACAGGAGATATCTCTTTTTATTAATAGTGGTAAAACAGAACTCACACAGTTGAACATTTCAGAATGTAAAAGCTATGCTTATGATGTAGTCATGGGTGTTCAGTGAGTCTTAAGTCTCTAAGATTTTTTATTTACTGTGGTAGAATAAGCCTAAATGGCTCAGATTTGAACTCAAATGCAAAATGAAAACAAGTTCTGGTAGTCTATAATTCCATCAGACTTGTTTTCTCAACACAAGGGCTATCTCTTAGTTTCAGGAAGTTAGCTGCTCTCCTAGACAAAATCAAGCCTTTATCTACTAGCAACGCAATATAGTAAAGTCAGGCGTCAGTCTATGAAGAAAAAGAAGAATCAAAAAACCACTGATCTGTCACCCTTTTTACACTGCATTGCTCTTTTTTCTTTCTCCTTTGAAAAACAGACTTCTACTTTCTCCCCACCAAAAAGTTGTACAAATAAAATAATTAACTAATAAAACTGTTATTCTCCACCCTTGGCAATAGGCATGGAAAGCAGCCAAAGGGTTTTCCGGCAACACATTCAAACTTCTCCTATGATGAGTGAGTAACAGATCTCCTGTATTTAGGACCACCTCTATTTTTTGAAATCAGATTATAATATTATCTTTTGATTTCATTATTTTTTCCTGTGTGATTCAAGCAGACATTACACATATTAACTTATTATAAGACAAACACAGGTTTTAATCCTGGCTCTGCCTCAACTTACAATATGACTCTGAAGAAATCAATTCCTGCTTCTCAGCTAAGATAGATTTCTCATCCATAAAATGGAGATAATAACAACAAGCTGGTATGAGGATTACATGATATAAAATATGTAAAATAATTTTGTAATTATTGAGCACTGTCCTTTTGAGGAATATTTATTTTTAAAAATCAGAATTTTCAGGGAACTCCCTGGCAGTCCAGTGGTTAGGACTTGGCACGTCCACTGCAGGGGGCAATGGTCAGGGAACTAAGATACCACATGCCATGCAGTGTGGCCATAAATAAATAAATAAATAATTTTTAAAAATAAAATAAAATCAGAGACTTTTCTCAGGACTTGAAATTCTGATAGACTATATAAAATATATATCTATTAGAAGTTTATAATAGCAACCAATATACAAATATCTTGAATATAAGAATAAAAAGTAAAATTAGGCATATATGTTTTATATTTTTTAAAACTTTAATAGTAAATATTTTGACTGCCGTTAACTTTTGATTTCTGTCATCTATTCATTTCAGTGAATCAGGATGATAAGGATTTTAACTGAAATACTTAGGTGATACAGTTTACTGATCTGCATAAGAACAACTTTCAAATAGAACAGCATTATCACTTACACAAAAGGAATCTGAATTGAAAACTGGACTAAGTAAAAATTAAAATGACATGTTTGCATAAGTAACATTTTATTAATGGAATTAGACTGCCTAGGCTCAAATTTTTGTCTTTAGCATTTACTAACTGTGACCATGGGTAAGTTAAATTTACTTAAATTCTGTGCCCCAGTTTCCTCATCTATAAAATAGAAATGATAATATAGTGCTGCCCTTATAGGGCTCTGAAGATTAAATGAAATATACCGTGTAGTATGTTTTTAAACATATTTAGGGCATATAAATCAAATGTTAGAGACTATAATAGTGTTCTCCCAATAAAAATGGGGTATTAGTATGAAATTCAGTGGAAGGTTGGGATCAATTCTTAGAAATGCTAGATGAATTACACTTGCAAAGGGTAATAGGATTACATGGCATGAATCCTCAAGTTAGTATTTTTGGAAGAATGCTCAATACCAATTTGGTATATATCACATTACTGAAAAGCATCAGCAAAACTAAATTATTTTATAAGATTTGGTTGGTTTCCAAAGTATTTATGGGTAGAATTTAGAAGGAAATAGGATTGCCTCAATAACTGAGGAATTTTAAGAAAGTAGGTTTTTAAACTGTGGTGTTGGAGAAGACTCTTGAGAGTCCCTTGGACTGCAAGGAGATCCAACCAGTCCATTCTAAAGGAGATCAGTCCTGGGTGTTCTTTGGAAGGATTGATACTGAAGCTGAAACTCCAGTACTTTGGCCACCTCATGCGAAGAGTTGACTCATTGAAAAAGACTCTGATGCTGGGAGGGATTGGGGGCAGGAGGAGAAGGGGACGACAGAGGATGAGATGGCTGGATGGCATCACGGACTCGATGGACGTTGAGTCTGAGTGAACTCCGGGAGTTGGTGATGGACAGGGAGGCCTGGCGTGCTGTGATTCATGGGGTCGCAAAGAGTCGGACACGACTAAGCGACTGAACTGAACTGAGGTTTTTAAAGTAATCCAGATTTTCCTCAACAGGAATTATTTACTAATAAGGAAAACAGTTACATTTTAAATTTAAATGTCACAATTTTAAACTACACTTGCATAACACAACTGTATATTATCTTGCTTTTATATACTATGTTTAGTATCATAAGATTACAGGTCACCAAACAAAACTTGACAATGAGCTTTTTTTTCCTATTACATTTCCATTCCATTTTTTTTTCCATTCTTCCTTCCCATTTCCACTTCCACTGTCTATTCATAAGCCGTAAGTATATAAATAAGTAATTATACACATGAATAGCTCTCTTTTAATTTCTTAAGTAACACAGGGTGATACGCCAATTGTCACACCTATTATTATTTTTTGTCCCATTCCTTTGACAAATAAAAATCTTGCGTTTGTAGCATCTCATATATTTATGTTTAAATACATGTGTGTAATATATATGATTTTATATCTAGAGATATCTTATATACCATCTATTACTCTCACTTCTTCCAAAGAGATAATTAATTGAAGACAATAAAAAAGGAAAACCAGAATTTATGCAAAGATACATAGCAAGCAAAAAGGATTTTATATTTTAATAATTCCTATTGCTAATGGAAGATCCATTTATGCAAAATGTATATAAACTATATTTCATATTTCATCTAGCAAACCAAATATGGATACCAGAAAAGTAGATAGAGGTATTTGTTTTTTAAAAAATATAGATTTCTTTTAAAATTTTGTTAGACTGCCAAAAGACTACAGGGCATAATTTGTCCTTTTTCGGTCGTCAGCACAGAGCAAACATGCCACTTCCTAACTGGAACATAAAAACCAACCATAGTAGCCTAGACATGTCAGAATACTTTAAATGCTACCAAGAGAATATTTCGTTCATTATTTTAAGGGAAATTAAATGTGTGGGCTGAGTTTCCTCTCCCTGGGTCCAGCAGTTCATCTCTAAAGGCGATCTCTATTGAAACACAAATTTCCTCTGAAAACTGAGGATTTTTTAATCTGGTGATCATAAAACTTGTATTTTTCATTACTATTATAACCATGGTAAAAATCAATATATAAA
Source organism: Capricornis sumatraensis (assembly GCF_032405125.1). Lineage (NCBI taxonomy): Eukaryota > Metazoa > Chordata > Mammalia > Artiodactyla > Bovidae > Capricornis > Capricornis sumatraensis. The sequence goes on from NC_091082.1 coordinate 77,940,166, forward strand.
ATTTAAAACTCCAGCTGTAATGAAATTTAACTATAAGTTTTAATGATTAAAAGACAGCCTTTCAACTTTACGGTTCCTTTCTTCTTCAAATCCATTTAAGATATACTGAGTGCCCAAAAGCCATGCTAGCAGCTGTATTACTCTAAGTAAGCCTCACCTACTGTTTTCCCTGAAATCAAAACTGTTTCCCATGAAAAACAAACTTTAAAAAGCAGACCTTCCCAAACCGTCTTCCAAACTGATGATGGCTGCTTGCAGCTGATCCTGACTGACTGCTTCAAGAGACAGGCCCGGACGTGAGGACTCGGGGACGAGTGGTGGCAACAGAGCTCTGCTGGAGTGGCCTAACAAGCAGACAGTTGCCACAGTTTGAAATTCTGCTGAACAGCTGGCTGCTGCCCAGGATCATTCTCTGGCCAACATTGTCAGATCCAGTTAATTGTTACATTGGGGATCCCTGGAAGGATTTATCATTCAAAGGAAGGTGACGGCCTATTCGCATCATTGCAAAGCATGACAAGAACTTGATCCTGGAGAGGTTAGTGTCTAAGATGCAGAACGTATAGATGGATATGCAAAGAGAAGGCAGGTAATATGCGTGAAACCAACAGTTATCAGGAAAGAAAAATTAGTAAGAAGATAAATGAGATGAAATTAGTCTTCCAACCCTGAACAATATTAAGACAGATGTAATGGACCACAGCATATCCCTAGGGTTGCAGCATTCATGATCTAATCAAGAAAGTGAACAGCAAGAATGCAATAGGCAAACGGCACTTGAGTATCATCAGTACAAGTTTTCAGGGTCGGTTATTTTTATTTTCCTATGTTTGTCATGCACTTATCTAGTTAAGCTTTAGGGAAAGTAACTCACTTACCAATTACTGTTAAAATAAATAAAAGTGTGGCGACAGCTGATGTTCCATAAAACATGGTGCTGATATTACGAGCCAGCAGTTGTGTGTTATTCTGTGTGTTGGGCACTAAAACTGGTGGCAGCAAAAAGCCAACTGCAGTTCCAAGCTGTAAAATAAACAGTTCTGTTAATTCTTCCTATTATAAGAGAAAAAAGTAATTAGTATATTAAAAAAAACACTACTATGTGTAAGGTGCTTTTGTAAGCTCTAAAGAACCATGTTCTAATGTGTTTTTACCATTCTACTATTGAAGGAAAATCACTGACAAACGTCTTCCCTATTCAATAAACATTTACTAAGCTCCAATCACTCAAATGATGCTGCTATAAAGCTGTGTAAGATAAACTCCTTACCTTTTGGCTACTTAAATCAGAAAAGAGAATAAAAATACACATGCACGTACACACAAAATGCTGAGAAAAGACAACCTACAGAATGGGAAAAATATTTGTAAAGCATATATTTGATAAGGCTCTACTATGCAGAACATATAGAGAACTCTTACAACCCAACAACAGAAAAGACAAACATCCCAATTCAAAAATGGGCAAAGGACCTGAACAGACTTTTCTCCAAAGAAGATATACAAGTGCCCAACAAGCACATGAAAAAATGCTCAATATTATTAGTTATTGGGGAAACACAAATCAAAACTATACCCACTAGAATGGCTATAATTTAAAAAAAATAAATAAACGTTATGATGTGAAGAAACTGGAACTCTTGTACAATGTTAGTAAGATTGTAAACAGCGTAGTTACCAAGGAAAATAATTTGGCTGTTCCTTAAAAAGTTAAACATAGAATTACTATATAACCTAGTAATTCCTCTCTTAGGTATATACCCCCCAAACTGAAAACAGGTGTTGAATATTGCACATGAATATCCAAAGCAGTCCTATTTGCAATAGCCAAAAGGTGGAAACAACCAAACTGTCCATCAATGAACGAATAAACAAAATGTGGTATATCATTCAATGAAATATTATTTAGAGAATGAAATACCAACAGACGCTGTGGCATGGATGAACTTTGGAAACATGCTAAAAGAAGCCAGACACAAAAGGTCACATACTGCATGCTTTTATTTATATGAAATACCAGACTAGGGAAATCCATAGGGAAAAAGCAGATTAGTGGTTGCCAGGGGCTAGAGAGAGGGGGGAAATGAGGAGTGATTGCTTAGTGGAACTGGGTCTTCTTTGAGGGCAGATGAAAATGTTTGGGAACTAGAGGCGATGGTTGTACAACACTGTGAATGGACTAAATGCCACAGACATGTACACTTAAAGTGATTAATTTTATGTGAATTTCACCTCAGTAAAATAAAGTTGGGCTGACTATATAAGCTGGAATCAAGATTGCCGGGAGAAATATCAATAACCTCAGATATGTAGATGACACCACCCTTACAGCAGAAAGTGAAGAGGAACTAAAAAGCCTCTTGATGAAAGTGAAAGAGGAGAGTGAAACAGTTGGCTTAAAGCTCAACATTCAGAAAACGAAGATCATGGCATCTGGTCCCATCACTTCATGGGAAATAGATGGGGAAACAGTGGAAACAGTGTCAAGACTTTATTTTTTGGGCTCCAAAATCACTGCAGACGGTGACTGCAGCCATGAAATTAAAAGACGCTTACTCCTTGGAAGAAAAGTTATGACCAACCTAGATAGCATATTCAAAACCAGAGACATTACTTTGCCAACAAAGGTCCGTCTAGTCAAGGCTATGGTTTTTCCAGTGGTTATGTATGGATGTGAGAGTTAGACTGTGAAGAAGGCTGAGCACTGAAGAATTGATGCTTTTGAACTGTGGTGTTGGAGAAGACTCTTGAGAGTCCCTTGGATTGCAAGGAGATCCAACCAGTCCATTCTGAAGGAGATCAGCCCTGGGATTTCTTTGGAAGGAATGATGCTAAAGCTGAAACTCCAGTACTTTGGCCACCTCATGCGAAGAGTTGACTCATTGGAAAAGACTCTGATGCTGGGAGAGATTGGGGGGAAGAGGAGAAGGGGACGACAGAGGATGAGATGGCTGGATGGCATCACTGATTCGATGGAAGTGAGTCTGAGTGAACTCTGGGAGTTGGTGATGGACAGGGAGGCCTGGCGTGCTGCGATTCATGGGGTCGCAAAGAGTCGGACACGACTTAGCAACTGAACTGAACTGAACCGAACTGATGAAACTCACAACAAGAGAAATAAAACCGAGATATTAAAGGAGCTTCAATGGAGCGAGAGACCTGATTCTTTGGACGTGATAAGGAAGGGCCCAAGATAGGTTTCAAAAAGGAGCCTGAGGCAGGGATAGTAACATTTACCAAATAGTTCACTTCTCCCTATAAAAAGCTGGATAGAGACAATTTAATGGGTAATTACGAGTGTCTTAAGTACAGTAGTGTGATGAGGAGAGGCTGTCAAGACTGAGGATCATGTAATTGATCATCCAAGCAAGAATACTAGTTGGAGTGAAGGGGACTCCACGAGCAGTTGCGCTGGACAACAGGTGTACATCTGAACGATTCTAGGCCAGTTGGAACATATGGTCACCTTAGTTAAGAGAGTACTTTGGAGGAACATCTTATATAGACTTGGGGTTCCACAAAAATTTCTGAAGGGGCAAAGATCCAGATAAGAAGTTAGAGCTTGCCAATTGAACAAGAAATGTTCCCAGTCAAGGACATCATGTACACAGGAAACAGAGAGCATGGCCTTGTGAGAAACTGATCGAACCCAGGTCTCCTGCACTGCAAGCACATTCTTTGCTGTCTCAGCCCCCAGGGAAGCCTGAGAAACTGTACGCAGTGCACAGCTTCCCTCAGAGCAAAGGAAGCAGGTGGATGTGAGAAACAGGGGCTGCAGACAGGTGATGCTGGGCAACTGGCAGAAGGCAGAACAGAAAGTCTCACTTTGTCCTTAAGAGAGTTTGACTTTCTTCCCCTAAGGGCAATGCAAGACAATGAAGGCGGGGGGGGGGGGGGGGGGGGGGAGCGAGTGCCCAGGACAGATTTGCACATAAGAAAGACCACACTGGATGCATGTGGAGAATTAGAGGGAAGAAAGCAAGAGCGCAGATAGGAAAATCCGTTAGCAAAGCTCTAGGCAAGAGCTGCAGGTGGCCAAGGCTAAGCTGAGGCCATAGAAATGGAAAGCAATGAGCTAGAAGACAAAGCAAATTTTGATTGGTGGGGTCATGTGGGAGAGTCAAGTGGAAATATCTGGCTGACCAGTATCTACATGAGTCTGAAGCTCATTAATTTACTGAATAAATTCTTATGGGGAAACTACAATGTGCCAGGCACTATAGTAAATGCTGTACATTCAGACTATGTGCCTACTTAATGAAACCGAGCTTCTAATGGTGGGGATGGGAGATGAGCAATAATTAACAATTACTATGGCCCAGATGGTAAAGAATCTGCCTGCAGTGTGGGAGATCTGGGTTTGATCCCTGGGTCAGGAAGATACCATGGAGAAGGAAATGGCAACCCACTTCAGTATTCTCACCTGGAGAATTCCATGGACAGAGGAGCCTGGCGCGCTACAGTCCATAGAGTCACAAAGAGTTGGACGTGACCGAGCGACTAACACTTTCATAAACATATCAGACACTGATAAGCACTACACAGGATTAAAGAACAATGGTTTAATAATAGATTGACTGGGCAACTTTAAATGGGATCCTCCAGAAATGCCACTGAATGATATTTAAAATGAATTTAAACTGAGAGCAGAGTGATAATAAGGTTGTAACAATGTGATCCTATGAGGAAGAACCGTCCAGGCAGAAAGAATGTTTTTGCAAAGGCCCTTATGCAAAATGCAAGCTTAGTGTTGTTTAAGCAACCAAAAACATATCAGTAAAGTACTGTCAGAGTAAAGAATTTAGATTTTAATTACTATGGAAAATCACTGGAGAATTCAAAGCACAGTTATGACATGATCCGATCTATGTTTTACAAAGTCCCTGGTGGTTCAGTGGTTGATTCCAAGCTTCCAACACAGAGGGTGCAGGTTCCATCCCTGGTCAGGGAACTAGATCCCAAATGTCAGAGCTAAGACTAGCCAAATAAATAAATAAATAAGGTTCTCTTGGGAATTCCCTGATGGCCCAGTGTTATGTCTCCATGCTTTCACTGCTGGGGCAATCTCTGGTTGGGGAACTATGATCCCATGAGCTGTGCAATTTGGCTGAAACATTAAAAATTAAAAAAAAATTTTTTTCTTAAAACAGGTTTCTCTCAGGTTAGAGACTTGGTACCGTAGATGGATAGAAAAAAACAGGATTCAGGAATCAGACAGACCTGAGTGTGAATGCTGCCGCTAATGAGGTATGTGGCTTCTGGAAAATAATTTTATCCCTTGAAGTCTCTGCTTCTGTATACATAAAAGGAGAAGACTAATAGTTCCTATCTTATTAAATTAAATTAAATGATACAGTGTGTGTAATGTACTTCGCATGGTACCAGGCTTTGTGAATGTTCAATAATGTTGAATATTATTATGAATGATCACTCTATAAAACAGGCTAAAGACGCATAGCTGGGGGTCGTGAGCAAGTGCACCGCTACTAGAGACAAGAAAGGATGAGAACACTTAGGGAGAATGTAGGAGGAAGGCCCAGAGCGATGCTAAGTGTCAGAGGGAAATCTATCTATAAGAAAACATTTCTATTTACTATTCATGAAATAGATAATCCATAGGTAAGGAGTTGATATTTCTATCATGCTCAATGAAGTATTAATCTTGAACATGATTTTGTAAATGAAAAATATTTTAAAGAACAGTTCCTATCCAAACATGCAGAAGCAACCAACTAAAATATGTCACAAATTATTTTGAATAGACAACTATATTTCAAACTATCCTTTCTTTTCTACTTTTAAAGGAAATAAATAAAAGCAGTAGGCCCACATGTAGAGTTTCTCTTTACATGGATTTTAAATAGATTTTACTCTGATCTTGAAGCAAGTGTCAGATCAGAAGAGAGTAACATTCTTTGGCTGCATAGCTGCTACTGCTGCTTAGTCACTTCAGTCGTGCCCAACTCCGTGCAACCCTACAGACTGTAGCCTGCCAGGCTCCTCTGTCCGTGGGATTCTCCAGGCAAGAGTACTGCAGTGGGTTACAGAGCTACATGAAGTGATATATGAATAGAGAGAGGTGATGTTTTTGTTATACTTTTTTAACTTGATTCTTCTCAAGCTGAACACTCAATGTAATTTACATAAACTATCACAGAACTCCATATGCAAAATTTAAATTATATTAAAAGGACCATTTTGCAAATAACACACACACACATGTGCGCGCGCGCGTGCACACACACACACACACACACACATTTTACCTAATAATGGAACTGGAATGCTAATGGAATTTGAAACTATGGTGTTGGTAAAGTCTAGGAAACACCTTAATGGAGACTGGGCAAAATAAGCCACCTTTTTACAATGGATTTCATGATCTGCGATTTGTCTTGCATTTTCTCACCATTAAAAGTTGGAAACTGGACACAGTAATGCTGTGAGGTCCTTATCACTAGAACATTTGGCAACTGTTTATAAACGTCTGCTATGTACCAGGCACTCCACTGACTCCTAATACATAAAATTAAACAGAAGTTGTTCACATTGATCACTCAAACTAAGAACAAACTTCTTTGAATCCAATACCTTCCTTTTGCAAAGAATACACTGGTGACAAAAATAATACCTACCTTAGTCTCATTCACTGCTACACTCACAAGTGTTATGCATTTATGGGCATATACCATTAATTACTTTATAGGTAATTCTCAGAGATGACAAGGTAGTCATTTAAAACTGGGTTTGAAAGTTCTGTTTCCACAAATAAACCAAAACTCCTCTTTCATCCAAGACTGCTTCCTATTTTGTGACTACTCATCTCTCCTTCCTTTATAGGATGCCTCCCAAGGGTTCATCCATATTCCTAGACCCCGCGGCCTAAACCGTTTTATCTGGTCCTTCAGGATTCGATTTTCACCTATCACCCAGTCCTTACCTGATTCCCTAGCACAGCGGTGGCGCAAGCTGTGGACACCTCCTTGGGCCCAAACCACACTGAAGCGATGTGGGAGGGCAAGCCGAGGATGAACACCTGGGCCACGGAGCACAGACACTGGCCCAGCATGGTGACCCAGAAGAGATGCTGCTGCACGCTGCCGCACTTGATCCAGGCGCCCAGGCAGTTGAGGCCGGAGCCCAGCAGGGCGGTGAGCCGCAGGCCTCTGGTATCCAGCAGCCAGGTGGCCGGGAAGATGAGGGGCACGTAGGCCAGCATGTACACCATGGACAGCCAGTCTATGTGCAGCGAGGAGACGCTGTAGAAGCCCTCGAAGACGTTGGTGATGATGCTGTACTGGATCCACTGGAAGGCGTTCACCAGGGAGTAGGCGCTGAAAGTCAGCAGCACCACAAAGCGCCTCGGCGAGAGCGCGATCCGGGGCACCAGCATGCCCTCGCCCCCCGGGGTCTCCTCGCCCGGGTCCTTGGGCAGCAGCCGGGCCTGAGTCTCCTCCTCCGGGGCCAGCGGAGTCTTCGGCCCATCCGGGGTTCCCGAGGCGGTGGCCTTGGGGCTGTCCCGAGAAACCCCGTTCAAGGCCAGACAGCCGGCCGTGGGCCCGTTCTGCGTCTCCGCGCTCACCTTTCCGGCCGGCGCCTCCCCCGGCACCGGCAGGTATCCATTCGCGGGCGGGTGTCCGTTCGCCACCGCGGTCCCCTCCTCATCGTCCGGCCGCGCCATGTCCCCGGGCTACCCGGAGGCGCCGGGCGCCCCCGCTCTCCTCCCAGCCCTACACCCCTCCCCCAGCTTGCGCCCCAAGGCCCTCCCGGCGCCACCCCCCAAAAACCCCTACCCCTCGGCCCGGCGCTCCTGCGACGGTCTCCCCAGCTGGGGGAGCCTGGGTGTGAACCGAGAGCCGCAAAGCCGCGCCGCCTCAGTCAGCAGGCGAGGTCCTGGTCCCCACGCGCGGCCCTGGCAGGCGTCCCCACGGGTACCAGGCCGGGAAGGTGAACGCAGCGTCACCTCACGGTGGCCCGCGAGCCAATCAGCGGGCGCCCTCGCCTGCGAGAGCCAATCAGGGCGCGTCCGGAGGGGCGGGGCGAGGCACGTTTTGCCGGGTGGCGGAGGAGGAAGGCCACGCTGCAGGTCGCGCGGCTGGGTGATCGCCCTTTGGAAGGATGCCGTGGGCAGAAGTCCTCAGACTCGGGGATGGGCGGACAGGCGGGCGAGAGGTGACCCTTGGATCGAGTAGCTTGGGAGGGGAGCGAGGGGATAGGAGAAACAGACCAGAGACGAAGAAGCGGTCATCAGTCTTTCCGCTTACAGGGGCTCCCCTAGAGCCAAGTCTGATACTGGCAGAGGACGAACTTGGCCTCCTGGCCCAGTGCAGCTGTCTGTCGATATCAGACCCTGCCTGTAGAGCAGACTGGACCAGGTTTCATGAATTCGTGCTATCTCGACATTGGAAAAACGCAAGAAAGCATTCTGTTCCAAGTAAAGAGATTTCTTCAGAAATCTGCCCTTGTGAAATAGGGATTTCCTGGGTATGTGTTGTGTCTGAGCAGGCCCAGTTGCTTAACCGTCTCCCGTGCACCCACGCTTGAAGTTAGTAGTCAACTGAACTCATTCTTTGGCTTCCAGGCACCAGACTTACTTTGAAAGGAATGTGCCTCACACCGTCATGGACCCTGGGGAATAAAAAAGTAAAAGGCAGACATATTCCCTGCTCTCAAGAGTGCACGTGGCCTTGTAAGTCTTTTTGGACAACAGAAAATCTCAGCCCTGCTACTTCTTGGGAAACTAAATTTGAAGAAAAAAAGAAAAGACTCCAAGTGGCTTCCCTGGTAAAAAATCTCCCTGGGATGAGGGAGACCTGGGGTCAGGAAGAGTCCCTGAGGAAGGGAATGGCTTATCAACTCCAGTATTCTTGCCCAGAGAATTCCCTGGACAGAGGAGCTTGGCGGGCTACAATCCATGGGATCAGAAAGAGTCGAAGTGGACTGAATGACTTTCACTTTCACATTGTTTATTTATGTATTTTAATTGGAGTAGGATTGCTTTACAATGTGTTTGTTTCTGCTATACAACAATGTATATTTGTTGTTGTTCATTCACTCAGTTGTGTCTGGCCCTTTTCAACCCCATGGACGAATATATATAGCAGCAATATATATGTGTATATATGTAGCAGCTATATATATGTGTATATCCCCTTTGTTTTGAGCCTACCCGGCAGCTCCCCATCTCACCCCTCTAGGTCATCACAGAGCGCCAAGCTGAGCTCCCTGTGCCATACAGCAGCTTCCCCCTGGCTATCTATGGACCATTTTTCTAGACACGTATTCATTACTAAAGTGAAATTGAAACTAGGGGTATTTCACAATGGACTTAATATTAAACAGTGTTGCTACCTAGAATGCTAAAAGCCGATACACTATTGAACCTGAAGGAGATCAGTCTTGGGTGTTCATTGGAAGGTCTGATGCTGAAGCCGAAACTCCAATACTTTGGCCACCTCATGCAAAGAGTTGACTCATTGGAAAAGACCCTGATGCTGGGAGGGATTGTGGGCAGGAGGAGAAGGGGACGACAGAGGATGAGATGGCTGGATGGCATCACCGACTCGATGGACATGAGTTTGAGTGAACTCTGGGAGTTGGTGATGGACAGGGAGGCCTGGTGTGCTGCGATTCATGGGGTCGTAAAGAGTCGGACACAACTGAGCGACTGAACTGAACAGAATATCATTATTTTGGTGGCGTATAAACCTATTGTCAGATACTTCTCAGTGAAGGTGAAAACTACATAATCCTAAACCTTAAGGAATTTTAATGTCTTCCTTAGTCATCCTATGTAAATTGCACATGTCACCCTAACCACTTCCCCTGCTTTATTTTTCTCCTTAATGCTTAGCACACTCTAAAATGTCCTATATTTTACTTTTCTTTTCTTTTTTTGGTTATTTCCTCCTTCCCCACTAAAATGTAAGTTCCTTGAAGGCAGGGATGAAAGTTTTGTTGCATTGCTGCTGTTGCTGTATACTGAGAACTTGAAACAGTACCTAGCAGTAGGTTTTCAATAAATATTTACTGAATGATTGCAACTAACAAGCTTTGTATATTTTAAATAATTGCTTACTTTGTAAGTGAATCTATTTCTTTTTTTAAAAAAACTTGCAAATTTCTTCTACAAACATGATTTTATAAACATTGATTTAGTGATAACTTAGTAATGTCCCCGAGTGAACAAACAAATAACTAAATCCAAAGGACTTCATTCTGTTAAGAAGTCTGTATGGATTTCTGAGAAATGAACTAATTGCATTGCATGATATTCAGCACAACTTACTATTCATTATTCTGAGGCTTTTAAAATACCTTCATATACTAGGAAACCTTCTACATAGTTCACCAAAAAAAACAAAAAACCAACTGTTCAGAAAGTGAATCTGTGCATAGAATTTAATTTTTGATCCCCTCTTTTTTTTTTAAGTATAATGACCTACAACATGTTAATTCCAGGTGCACAATATAGTGTTTCTGTATTTCTATACATTTCAAAATGATCACCAGGAATGGGTAGAATTTTAAATGGACCTTTCTTTACTTCCCCCAGTAGTACCTCCAATCCACATGTTTACAGTAAACATTCAGGCATCCCCTTCCTGAAACCAAAAAGTAGCAAAGTACATTAGGGCCCCATTTCCCCATTATCCAATGAAGGCCCCATTTCCCCATTATTCAGTGAAGGTTGGAGATTGTCTTCTGCCAGATTGGAAAGATAACTTCTCCTTTCCTTGGTAGCTCAGACGGTAAAGCTTCTGTCTACAAAGCTCGACCGGGGTTCGAGCCCTGGGTTGGGAAGTTCCCTGGAGAAGGAAATGGCAACCCACTCCAGTACTCTTGCCTAGAAAATCCCATGGACAGAGGAGCCTGGTGTCTATGGGGTTGCAAAGAGTTGGACATGACTGAGCGACTTCACTTTCTTTCTTTCTTTCAGCACAGAAGAGCTTCCTGAATGCCCTGCAGGGAGGCCCTTCTCTCTGATTGTTGAGGCTCCATCTGTTTAAAAATAACTTGTCTTTTCTGTGGTCCTTAGCAAGAAGAAATGGGATTGGGAGTCCTCTGAGTGTCCTGGACACCAGTTAGCATGGTATCTAATTTCCTTCCATGGTGGAATTCCCTGGCAATCCAGTGGTTAAGACACCACGGTTCCACTGCAGGGAGCACAGGTTTGATCCCTGGCTGGGGAACTAAGATTCTACATGCCATGCAACCTTGCCAACAAAATAAAAAATTGCCCTGCACATTATCACCAGCTCAAGCCTGTCTTATTCTTGCCCACTTTATCTTTTGCCTTCCCTGCACTTAATGAAGTTCTGTATCTGACCCTGTAATCATCATGGAGCATAGCATCAAGAGGATTTAGAATAGTCGAGAAGAGTATCCGACCTCGAGCCTGGCTACCTGGAGTTGAATTCCAACTTTAGTACTCACTTGGAGAAGCCAATGGCACCCCACTCCAGTACTCTTGCCTGGAAAATCCCATGGACAGAGGAGCCTGGTAGGCTGCAGTCCATGGGGTCGCAAAGAGTTGGACACGACTGAGCGGCTTCACTTTCACTTTTCACTTTCATGCACTGGAGAAGGAAATGGCAACCCACTCCAGTGTTCTTGCCTGGAAATCCCAGGGACAGGGGAGCCTGGTGGGCTGCCGTCTTTGGGGTCGCACAGAGTCGGAGATGACTGAAGCGACTTAGCAGTAGACTTAGCAGTAACTGTGTGATCTTGGACAAGTTACTGAGCTGATCTGTAATAGCACATGCCTTATAAGACCGTTAACATGAGGATTAAGTGAGTAAAGAACACCTGGCACATGATTTAGGTATTCTTAGTTATTGAGACAGTCTAGTATAGGTTTCCCAGGTGGTGCTAGGGGTAAAGAACCTGCCTGCCAATGCAGGAGACGTGAGAGACGTGGGTTCGATCCCTGGGTCAGGAGGATCCCCTGGAGGAAGGCATGGCAACCTACTCTGATATTCTTGCTTGGAGAACCCCATGGACAGAGGAGCCTGGAGGGCTACAGTCCATAGGGTTGCAAAGAATCGGACATGACTGAAGCAACTTAACATGGGCACACACTTAAGGGCCCAGGCTCCAGAGCCAAATGAGCTTGACTCAAACCCTAGCTGTTTGACTTACTAGTTGCATGACTGGATTAGTTACTCTGCGCCTCAGTTTCCACAGGGAAAGGGGGGGGGGGACAATATTCTTCATAAGATTGTTGTGAGAAATAAATGCCTAATAAATATAAAGAACTTCAGTGTGTCTTGACCCCTGATATATAGTAATACTCAGTAAAATGTTGTCCAGAGCCATTATTATCAACTCGTATCTCCTCAAAGTCATATCTCATGTTCATGTATTCTTAGATTTCATCCCATCTTGGTTTTTTTTTTTTAAGGTGGACCATTTTAAAAGTCTTTATTGAATTAGTTACAGTATTACTTCTGCTTTACGTTTTGTTTTTTGGTGGTGAGGCATGTGGGATATTAGCGCCCCAATCAGGGGTCAAACCCATACCCCTTGTATTAGAAGGTGAAGTCTTTTTAAAAAATTATTATTGTTTTTATACTTGGAGGATAATTGCTTTAGAATGTTATATTGGTTTCTGCCACACAACGTGAATCAGCCAAAAGTATACATACGTGCCCTCCCTGTTGAACCTCCCACCCCCCACCATGCCATCTTACCCCTCTAGGTTGTTACAGAGAAGTGTTTTGAGCTCCTTATGTTATACAGCAACTTCCCACTAGCTAGCTGTTTTTTGTATGGTAATACATATGTTTCAATGCTCCTCTTGCAATTCATCCCACTCTCACCTTCCCCTGCTGTGTCTACAAGTCCGTTCTCTGTGTCTGCCCTGCAAATATTCATCAGTATCATTGGTACTGGTTCATCAATACCATTTTTCTAGATTCCGTCTATATGCGTTAATATACAATATTTGTTTTCTCTTTCTGACTTACTTCACTCTGTATAACAGGATCTTTAGACCGAATTTATGGTGGTAGACCTCCTCCCTGGAAGATGATCTGAGGATGTCCCTAAAGGGTAGCACGCAGTGGCATATACTACTTACACTTACCATAAGAGGGAGCCAGCAGTTGCCACATCTAGACAAGAGTTGACCTGTCTAGACAACATGTGACATGTCTAGACAAGAGCAAGAGGCAATGGGTGTTGGACTAGGTATGTCGTGGATAGAATGCCCAAACTCCAAGGAAAAGTGAGCTGTGTGAGATTTAAGATTTCTTCTGACTTTAAATTTCTTTGATTTATGAAAAGTAAGGTATTTCCTATGAAAGGATTTGACAAAATTCATATGCTCTTTCAACAAAGTTCCAGAAAGTAATGAATGAAGTACAGAAAGGAGAAAACTCAGTAGTGTCTCTCTGTATTATCATTCTAATGTCTTAACCCCTGCCCCCTATCTCGAGGCTTCATTGGTAGGTACTTATTAACCAGTTTAGGTATGACTCATACTTTATACAATATCACATGTTTGGATATATAACATAACACGAAACTTTATCTCTGCCAGAGAGGACAGTACTGAGACCATCACTTTGTTGGGAGTCAAGAGGAGACTGAGCCACTTTATGGGTGTGGAATGGCAAGTCTGAGACAGATCTGAATACGTAATAGTTCAGCCATGTGAGATCTGAATGATACTCAGGAGCCAAGGTCCAAGATACTATCAAGAGTGATGTGGCTGTTCCTGAGCAAAGGTTTCCTGAAGACTAAGAGAGTATGTTACAAACCAGAACAAATCCACATGTCATGGAGCGGGGGTAGATTTTAGCAGCATTGTTTTCAGTTGGCACCAGTATTACCATGTCTATTTCCCTGAGCAGCCAAGGCAATGCTGTTCTACTCTGTGGAAAGGTTAAGTTGGGAATAGAGAAGTGGAGAAAGCTGGAAATTAGAATCCTCCTAGATGTACTTTTCCCCATTGAAATGTATCCCTTCCCCGCTGCCTCCCCGCCACTGAAGTGATTTATCTGTATGTATATACTACATTCCTAGAAAAAGAATCCTAGGATTTCCCTTCTGTGTGTTTTCATCTTTCTTCTTCTTCATCCACAATGCTAGTTGAATCCATCAGTACTGTAGGTCCCCTACATACGAAACATCAAGCTGTGAACTTTCAAAGAGGCAAGCGGATGTTCCATCAGCATCAGGCATGAATGAAATTGCAGCTTGCTCTCCACCTCCTATTGCTGATAATCCCTCAATTTTACCTTCTCCCATCTCCACTCCCTCCTCCAATCAGTAACTCTTCTTGCTCAGTGCCAGCCCCTGAATGCTAACTGTACTACTGTATTTTTCAAGGTACAGTACCATAAGATTAAAAATGTTTTCTTCATTTTTTGTGTTTGTTTTTATGCATTATTGGTATGAAAAGAATTATAAATCTGTTACAGTACAGTACTATATAGCTGACTGTGTTAACTGGGTACTTAGGCTGATTTGTTTGACTTATAAACAAATTAGACTTATGAACGTGCTCTCAAAATGGAACTTGTTTGTATGTAGGGGACTTAGTGTACAATGAAACCAAACAGACAAGATAGAGCACATTATTCTGCCATATTTCTAGATCTTTGAGTTGCACACCAAATCTAGGACTGATCACTCCACATTTGTTTAACCACCCATAAGGTTCACAGTTTTCCCAGCTTTTGTGATCATCAATGACTTCAAATTGACCAATGTAACCATACTTCAGCATCAGTTAGAAACCAGGCAATGACTTTGAAGCAATGCCTAAGAATTTGGCATTTGGGTCTCTTTGTGACATTGTTGATGCTCTTGAGAGCATCAGCCAAGTAATTCATGCATACCATTGTAGAGGCATAGAAGGATGGTGGAAACTATGTGTACCTTTTTGTGTAGGTGTGCTAGGAATTCAGTGCTGCAGTGGGAAGAACATCCTGCCCTAAAACCTCCCACAGATTTGCTAAATTTGGTCCTGCATTTCCTATCTTGCTTAAAGCTTGCCCATTGAGTGATTTAAATATAATCAATGTCAAATCACAGTAAATTGTCCATGTTACATCTTGTTCCTATTTCCTTTACCTGAATGGATTTATCAGATTTCTGGTTGGCATGTTGGTTTTAAAGATGGTGAGATTCAGAAAAACAACTTTAAAGGTCTCCATTCACACATTTATCTCTGACTGACTGCTCCTCTACTCCAGCTGTGTTCATTTGAATTTATTTTGTTTGTTTTTTAATGGTAAGGGAGGATTTTGTGCTCAGGAAAACAAAACGTGGTTACTTGTGTTTAAATCAATACATAATTTGTTAAAGTTGCTAATATCAGATTTCTACTTCAGCTTCAGTGACATATGTAGGTAGCTTGAAATTGACCATAATGGGAGTATCCACACAATGAAAGTGGCAAATGCTGCATCTACCCATGCACCAATGCTAAAAGTCTAACAAGACAGATCATTCAAAGCATTTTAAACACTACTTACAAACTTAGTAAGTCCGAAACTTTTGGTTAAAACAAATTTCCTTAAACAGTAAAATACTGCTTACAAAGAAACTTTTTTATAGCTGTGGGATCATAAAATACATATCATTCTCTTTCACCACCCTGCCCCACACACTGTTCTTGACACAGATGTCCTAAAATTCTTATAATTTCCTAAGTGGTAAGAGCACTAGGAGCATTTTTGTTTTAATATTCAGTTCTTGACCCTGGTTCCTAACACAGAGTTGATAAATCCCTTGGAATTTCCTGGGTAACAGCAGTGTCGATAGTTGGTTCTAATGAGGCAACCCTTGGTGGGCCCCTCACAGGGCTGATCACCAGAAAGACCAAGCCATGATTAGAAGCATGGACTTTTCAGCCTCACCTCCTATTCTCCAGATAGAAGAGAGGGGCTAGAAATGAAATGAATGATCAATCATGCCTATATGAGAAAGCCTCCATCAGTTCAGTTCAGTTCAGTCATTCAGTCGTGTTCGACTCTTTGTGACTCCATGAACTGCAGCACACCAGGCCTCCCTGTCCATCACCAACTCCCGAGTCCACCCGAACCCATGTCCATTGAGTCAGTGATGCCATCCAATCATCTTATCCTCTGTCGTCTCCTTCTCCTCCTGCCCTCAATTTTTCCCAGCATCAGGGTCAGCTCTTTGCATCAGGTGGCCAAAGTATTAGAGTTTCAGCTTCAACATCAGTCCTTCTGATGAACACCCAGGACTGATCTCCTTTAGAATGGGCTGGTTGGATCTCCTTGCAGTCCAAGGGATTCTCAAGAGTCTTCTCCAACACCACAGTTCAAAAGCATCAATTCTTTGGTGCTCAGCCTTCTTTATAGTCCAACTCTCACATCCATACACGACCACTGGAAAAACCATAGCCTTGACTAGATGGACCTTTGTTGGCAAAGTAATGTCTCTGCGTTTGAATATGCTGTCTAGGTTGATCATAACTTTCCTTCCAAGGAGTAAGCGTCTTTTAATTTCATGGCTGCAGTCACTATCTGCAGTGATTTTGGAGCCCTTGTACAAAATCCCAAAAGTACTGGATTAGGAGAGTTTCTTTAACACCAGGCAAACACCTGAAGGTGTGGAAGAGTGGTGCTCCTGAGAAAGCATGGAAAATCCACATCCTTCCCCACATACCCTGCCCTGTGCATCCATTCCATCCTGATGTTCATCCGTATCCTTAATCTCATTCTTTTGTAGGAAACCAGTAAATAGTAAGTAGACTGTGTGTCTGAGTACCACGAGCTGCTCCAGCAAGTTAATCAAAACCAAGGAGGGGGTCATGTGAACTTCGATTTCAAAATTTAATCTGTATTACATGATAAATCATGTCCTCTCCCCCTTCTGAAATGTAACTAAAACAGTTTAATTTTACATAGTTGGCCACATGCCTAGTACTGTATCCTATAACCTTAGAGTGGGAATGACCTTAGTAAGGTTTTGTGAAATGTGTATCAACTGAAAAAATACTGCAACCTGACAGTTATGTTTTATTTGGTGGAAATTTTTAGAGGTAGCATCTTCAGTGATCCTGAGAGAGTGACTCTGAGAGTTGGGGGGGGGTAAGGGGAGGAGAGGGGGGAGGGAGGTGTGTGTGTGTTGGGGTAGAGCCAGGTTATATAGATGTTTTGCAACAAAGGGCAGATTTTTTTGTAAATTAAAAAAAACCAGATAACCCAGGTTGAGGAATTTAGTGCATTTCTGTGTATGGGAATGCAAGAGTCTGGGCTCATTGAAACCATTCTTTTGACATGCACCTCAGCTATTTGGGACCACTATCTAGTGTTTTTCACATCCTGAGTTCCTCAGGGCCCACTGTAGGGAATGGCTGCAGTCTAATGGCTGCTGCTGCTGCTGCTAAGTCGCTTCAGTCGTGTCCAACTCTGTGCGACCCCATGGACGGCAGCCCACCAGGCTCCCCCGTCCCTGGGATTCTCCAGGCAAGAACACTGGAGTGGGTTGCCATTTCCTTCTCCAATGCATGAAAGTGAAAAGTGAAAGGGAAGTCCCTCAGTCGTGTCCAACTCTTAGCGACCCCATGGACTGCAGCCTACCAGGCTCCTCTGTCCATGGGATTTTCCAGGCAAGAGTACTGGAGTGGGGTGCCATTGCCTTCTCCGCTAATGGCTGCTGGATGGCAGGTATTACTCTCCTTCCTGAGTTTCTTCCGGGATGACTAGCTCACCGTGGAGGACTGCAATTGCTGATGACTGTGACATCCTTGTTTACTGATATGGCAGGAAATATTCCATTTCTCATGTGAAAGAAAATGAATTCACTGATAGCAAGGTGTTTTAAAATGGAGCCTGGAGGCCATTAACAAGGTGAATCTTACACAGAGATGGAACTCTGACCTTTTGAACTGGGCCAAACCACAAATATTCACAGGACTCTGCAAGAACACCTGAAACCTATCACAATCATGAGCTAAGCTTTCCCCTCCCTCTAGTGTTAGCCTCTGCACCCAAACCTGTTTAGCCTAGCTTCTACCTCCAATTCCACTTAAAATTCTTTGTAATATGAACCTCCTTTCTCTGCCTTTAAAAGCTCCTGACTTTCACTTCCTAGCAGGACACTGGGTTGCTACCAGAATCTATGTGACCTTAATTGCAATTCTTTGATCCCCAATCAATTCTGTGAAGTGAGAGTCCCTCGGGTCCCTCAGTCGTGTCTGACTCTTCGTGGCCCGTGGACTATACAGTCCATGGAGTTCTCCAGGCCAGAATACTGGAGTGGGTAGCCTATCTTTTCTCCAGGAGGTCTTCCCAACCCAGGAATCGAAAAGGGGTCTCCTGCATTGCAGGCAGATTCTTTACCAACTGAGCTATCAGGGAAATCCCAATCCGTAGGGAAAGACTAAGATAGCCAAGATGGTGGTGGTCAGACTCTCACCCCACAGCCTCTCGCTCTGGCCCCACGTTTGGTAAATAATGATTATGTAATGGCTGAGATCATTGGTAGCACTGCGCATGCGTATCACAATGAACCCGCTTGGCCACGGGGCGCTTTTGTTCTGCGTACTTATATAAGCTCCACCTGAAACGCCCTTGAGGGTGCATTATGGCTGCGTCTGCTGGGTCAACCACGAGAGGAGAGACAACGTTCTGCGGCAATGGCTGCTCTAGCAGTCAGAAGAGAATAAGGGTCTACAGCTCCTTGAGTTTTTTTCCTGCTTCCCGGCTCGTGCCTTGCCTACCCTGGGTTCAATGAACAGTGAGATACAGCAAAACAACTTCCTTCCAAGATACAAATTCTAAACTTTCTGAAAAGATTTCTCAATTACAAAAGACATAATTCTGTCACCCTTCCTCCTCGAGTCTGTCCTCTGCATCTACCCCCATCTCCCTCCTTTTCTTCTTCCCTTGCTGATCTCCCACTTTACCCCCCAAACCTTGAGGCCCCCTTCTTCAGCTTCACCCCCAATCTCTTTCATTCAACCAATTCAAACTCAACGTTTAGGGAATTTCCGCTTCCATTGCAGGGGGCACAGGTTGCATCCCTGGGCAGAGAACTAAGATCCCGCAAGCTGTGTAGTACAGCTGAAAAATAAATAGAAAACCCATACATTTAAATCAAAACCTAGTGATGAGGGCACCTTTTAAAATGTACGTTATATACTTTGGACTAAGAGTTGCTAGCTATAGTCAAAGAACTTTCCCGGGTAACTGCAGACCCTCAACATTTTACAAAGGAATTTAACATTGTCATTCAAACCTATGAGCCTTTGTTTCCTGATCTTTTATCAGTTTTGTTGAGGGGTCAGGCCCAACACTGGATGGCTGAAGCTGGCTGGAATCCTCCTTTAAAGGATCTGCAATGTATACTGACAGCTGATAGCCCTAAAGCCCAAGAAATAGCAAAATTTTATATGAAGCCATTTCTCAGGCCCTCCTAACACCTGTTGATTGGAATAAAATCAAAGCATCCACTCAGGGACTAGCAAACCTGTGCATGATATTACAACAGACTTGAAACTGTTTCTAAGGAAAACGCTGGACTCTGTTTAGATAATAGAGTCTTTAACTCCCTGTTCATACATGGCCCAGGTGAAGATCTCAGTTTGGGCAGAGTGAGCCTGACTTAACTGACAAATCATGGCAACTCCTGATTTGGTTAATTTGGCAAACCTATTGGACTCTGCCTGCAATGTGGGAGACTAAGATTCTATTCTTGGGTCAGGAAGATGCCTTGGAGAAGGAAATGGCTACACATTCCAGTATTCTTGCCTGGAGAATTCCATAGACCGAGGAGCCTGGCGGGCTCCATGGGGTCGCAAAGCGTTGGACACGACTAAGCAACTAACGTTTTCACTCTTTTCATTCACAATTCAAATAAACTAAAGACCACTAAAATCATTAATTTACTGGTTCAACAGCTATCAGACTCTTCCCAGAGGCTTCAACAAACTAAATCAAAAGCCTTCAAACTCTAAAAATGTCAGCCATTTGAATAAGAAGACTGGCCATTGGAAAAAGGATTACCTTAAACTAAAACACTTTAAACAATTGTCTCAAGTTAAGCCTTTAGTTCTTCTTATGGACTGTGCTTGCTCCAAGAACAAACTGGGTAACAATTCACTTATGATTGGAAGTGAGCTCCTTCTTGTGTTCCCTGACACTGGAGACACACTTTCTGTGCTCAACCCCACCAATTTCAAACAACCCTTTCCTCCGAGAATTCAAATGGTGAGAATATCCTGAAAACCCTCCATAGTTTTACAAGTCCGCTCCCTTCCCTTTCCAGCTGGGCTCCCTCCAGGACAATCATTCCTTACCTCTGGTCAGTTCTGCTCCTGTCAACTTCCCAGAAAGAGACCGTTTTAGAGAAATATTGTTGCTGGCCAACATCTTGGCTTTTTCTGCTCACTGAAGCCGAATAAAAAGTGCAGAAGCAGCGTCTGGAGGGAATAGAAAGGTGGCTTTATTTCCCAGCTGGTGGAGAGGGGAAGCACAGTAGGCTCGTGCCGCAAGGACTGTTCGTCCCCCTCTCCCGCCTCCACAAGGAGTCTGGGGGCTTATATAAGACGAGGGCTCGCAGTCAGGAGTCGGTGATGAGGAACAAAAGTGTTTGGATCTTGATTTCTTCCTCCTGCCCTTTACAAGACAGTCATAGACTGGCATAAGTAATCCTGTGAGTCTGGCAGTTCAGTAGTTCTGCGGCCTTCTTTTTGATATGTAACTGCAAGGCTAAGGGTGTTGTAAGGGTAAACACCAGATACAAGATGTATTTAGCCTAGAATCAAAGGGAAATAGGTGCCAAGTGTAGATCCTGCCGAGTTAGAGGGCAAAGCAAACTTAGTTACAGACATGCAGTTAGGAGCAGTTAAAGTAAAAAAAGAAACAAAAAACTAGGAGTGTTCAGGCCTGCTCACTGTTCTCTTTATCTTCTTTGTTCTCAGGAAAGGGAAAGAAAAAAGCCTCATTCCTCTTTTTTCTTTTTACTGCAACAGTATCACGCTCTCATCTCTTTTTCTCAAAATGGGAAATTATTCTCGAGATTGATTCAGCTCCCTGGACAACTCATGGCATTCCAGCTCCTCAGTTCTATTATTAGCAGTTTTTGCCATTAGGACAAGCTTGAAAGAACCGAAAGTTAAAACTCCTCAAAGAAGTCCCTGAGAAATGCTGGGCAAAATCCACAACTGACATTGCGTGGATTCATCCAGCTCCCCCAATTCAAATTCAAATTGATCCTGGTAAACTTCTTCCAAGCATTAATCAATATCCTTTAACTCCTGAGGCCTGGGCAGGAATTTCCTTCGAGGCTCAGCTGGTATAGAATCAGCCTACAATGCAGGAGATCTGGGTTCGATCCCTGGGATGGGAAGATCCCCTGGAGAAGGGAACAGCTACCCACTCCAGTATTGTGGCCTGGAGAAGTCCATGGACTATATACTCCATAGGGTTGCCAAGAGTTGGACACGACTGAGCAACTTTCACTTCACTTCTCTTCCAATCACAAGGGAATACAAGACACAAGGCCCCACAGTCCCTGCACCAGCCCTTGTTTTACATCCATTTTCACTATGAAATCCAAGGAAGAGGATAGAGATTCATCCAAGATTCGAGGGCTATTTAGAACATTGTTATCCCTCATCATTTGACCGCCCTTAACTCTCATACCCTTTTAATGACAATACCTAGAGAGGGTAAATTTTTCACCATAGAAGACCTCTGTGGTGACTTTTGCAGCATCCCTGTGGATTCTGAAAGTCAATTTTTATTTGCTTTCATGTGGGAAGAACAACAACACACCTAGCTAGATTGAAAGCCCTTTCTACTTTTCACAGATACTAAACAGTGATTTAGTAGACATCATTTTTTCCACAAGGGTCTATCTATCTACCCTCTTACAACATGTTGATAAGCTTCTTCTCTGTTCCTTTTCTAAGGAAACAAGTAAGCAAAATGGCATCAGTCTCCTCAAGCCATTAGCAACTATAGTTCATTAGGTTTCTAAAGAGAAATTACAGGTTGTTCAAATGCCAGTTAAACACCTAGGATGCTGCTGCTGCTAAGTTGCTTCAGTTGTGTCTGACTCTGTGCGACCCCAGAGATGGCAGCCCACCAGACTCCCCCATCCCTGGGATCCATCCTCTAGGCAAGAACACTGAGTGGGTTGTCATTTCCTTCTCCAATGCATGAAAGTGAAAAGTGAAAATGAAGTCGCTTAGTCGTGTCCAACTCCTAGCAACCTCATGGACTGCAGCCCACCAGGCTCCTCCACTCATGGGATTTTCCAGGCAAGAGTACTGGAGTGGGGTGCCATTGCCTTCTCCAAATACCTAGGATACCTGCTATCAGATAAGGACTCCTTTTAGACCCTAATAGGACTCAGTGTTTTAAATTTCCAGTAGCCACAGACCAAAAGACAACACCAATGATTTTGGAGTCTGGCTGGATACTATGGGAACTGGATACCTTATTTTTCCTTAATAGCCTACTCTCTTTATACATTGCTTAAAGCTGAAAGACTAGATCCTTTAAATTGGGAAGAAAACACCTTTATGACTCCAGATCCTGAAAATCAAACTTCTCAAACCACCTGCTTTATTTTTAAAAATTATTTATTTTACTTTATTTTTGGTTGTTCTGGACTTTCTCCAGTTGCAGTAAGCAGGGGCTACTCTTCTTTGCGGTGCACAGGCTTCTTATTTCGGCGGCTTTTCTTGTTTCGAGGCACAGGCTCTAGGCTCAGAGGCCTTAGTGGTTGTAGCCCTTGGGCTCAGTAGTTAGGTTACAGGGGCTCGTTAGCTGTGGCTCAGGGCCCTGGAGCATGCGGGCTCTAGAGAGCAGATTCAGCAGTTGTGGTGCATAGGCTTAATTGCTCTGACGCATGTGGAATCTTCCCGTACCAGGAATCGAACCCATGTCCCCTGAATTGGCAGGCAGATTCTTATCCGCTGTACCACCAGGGAAGTCCTCAGAACATCTGCTTTAGGTCTTCCTAGTTACCAGCTTCGGAGAAGGCAATAGCACCCCACTCCAGTACTCTTGCCTGGAAAATCCCATGGACGGAAGAGCCTGGTAGGCTGCAGTCCATGGGGTCGCTAGGAGTTGGACACGACCGAGCGACTTCACTTTCACTTTTCACTTTCATGCATTGGAGAAGGAAATGGCAACCTACTCCAGTGTTCTTGCCTGGAGAATCCCAGGGACGGGGGAGCCTGGTGGGCTGCCGTCTCTGGGGTCGCACAGAGTCGGACACGACTAAAGCGACTTAGCAGCAGCAGCAGCAGCAGTTACCAGCTTCTTTTCCCCCTTCTTTGTGTAGGAAAGGGAGGAGAATGCCTCAGGAATGTTTACAAAAAGGCACAAAGATCCACACTGAGTCCTTGGTCATTGCAGTCAATAATTAGACACTGTAGCCAGAGGTCTTCCCCTGTGCCTGAGAGCTATTTCAAAAGCAGCTCTAGAAAATCAACTCAGGAAATGGTTATGGGCTGTCCACTCATCATCTATGTTCCCCAAGCAGAAGAAACTTTGCTCAGTTCTTATCACACTCAATGCCTTTCTGTAAGCCATGTTACCTCACATGAAATGCTGTTACTAATGTCTCACAAAACCCTTTCCCAGCGCAACAACCTTAACCCTACAAACCTTCTCCTTTTACCTACTGACCAAACTCCTCATGACTGTTAACCCTGACTGATGAGTTATTAATCTTTGGAGCTGACTTAGAAGAAATACCTAGCTAACGCTGAAATTAAAATTTACTTAAGTTTAAGTTTACTGATGTTTCCTTTTTTTTTTAACTGATCTTTCGTATATGAACAATGGCAAAGGAACACATTGTACGCAATCACTTCCTCCTTTGAAGTAATTTAAGAAGCTTCAGTGACCGCTGCTACTTCAGCCCGGCACACAGGGCTCCGGCTTCAACTGGGTTTGATACAGTCACTTTGTGGTAGTTTCTAACTTTGGCACTTTGGAAACAAAGATTCCAGGAAACCAGATTAAGAATGGAAATTGAGTGAATGATTTGTTGGAATCAATCCAACTTCCATCTGTCCTGGTCATCATGAAGGTTCTTGGACATTCAAATTAAATTCAAATGAAACCAAAGTAAATAATCTGGTTGATCAGGCTGCGAGAACAGCCACCTTGTGAGCCACCCAACCTGAAAGATTTTATTAAATTTTGTCTACATTCTCAAAGAGGATCTCATGGAAGTGATCAAAGAAGACCAATTGAAGGCAGTGCATAAAGGTTTTATTGGGCTGATAATAGCTGTATTTTTAGCCTGTTAACTAATCTATGGTATGGCCCTCAAAGAAGAGCTGTCTTGCCAGAGTCCATGTAAAGACTCCTGGTGGCAATGACTCATCAGGTGACCCACTGGGCTGTGATAAAGGAGATAATACTGTTGGGGAATTTTTTTGGATTAATTAATTGTTTTGTTTATTTCCTGTTGATTGCGCTGTGTCTTTGCTGCTTTCTGCGTGGACTTCCTCTAATTCTGGCAGGCAGGGGCTACTCTTTGCTGCAGTGGGAGGGCTTCTCGCTTCTGTGGCTTCTCTTGATGCAGAGCACAGGCTCTAGGCACGCGGGCTCGGGAGCACAGGCTCTTTAGTTGTGATGCGCAGGCTTAATTGCTCTGTGGCATATGGGGTCTTCCCAGACCAAAGACTGAAATTGTGTCCCCTGCATTGGCAGGCAGATTCTTATCTACTGCATCACCAGGGAAGACCCAGGAAATATTTTTAAGGCCTCCAAGGAGACACAATTAGCTTGTACTGTTTATCCTTTTAAAAAAAAACAAAAAAAAAACAAACAGAAAAACTATGCAAACTGTCCCTGGATGTTTTGATTTGCTCCCCAGCGGCTCAGGGTTAAAGAATTTGCCTGAAATGCAGGAGATGTAGGTTCATGGGTTTGATCCTGGGTCTGGAAGATCCTCTGGAGTAGGAAATGGCAACAACTCCAATATTCTTGCCTGGGAAATCCCATGGAGAGAGGAGCCTGGTGGTCCGTGGCGTGGCAAGAGTAGGACACTACTTAGCAGCTAAACCACCACCACTACAAAGGACCTTTTAAGATATGGCTGCTGCTGCTACTGTCACTTTAGTCGTGTCTGACTCTGTGTGACCCCATAGACAGCAGTTCTCCAGACTCCCCTGTCCCTGGGATTCTCCAGGGAAGAACACTGGAGTGGGTCGCCATTTCCTTCTCCAATGCATGAAAGTGAAAATTCAAAGTGAAATCGCTCAGTCGTGTCCGATTCTTAGCGACCCCATGGACTGCAGCCTACCAGGCTCCTCCACTCATGGGATTTTCCAGGCAAGAGTACTGGAGTGGGGTGCCATTGCCTTCTCCGTTAAGATATGGCAAATGGATTTAATTCAGTTGTGTTCTTCCCAAGGCTATAAATTTGTGTTTGTTATGATATTTGTTTCCTCATTAGATTGAAGAATGTAGCAATATTGTTAGAAAAGGTTAGGCACTTCTCTGGTGGTACGGTGATAAGAATCCACCTGCCAATGTAGAGAACATGGGTTCGATCCCTGGTCTGGGAAGAGTCCACTGCCTTGGAGCAACGAGCCTGGTGCACCGTAACTCCCGAAGCCCACATGCCCAGAGCCCATGCTACACAAGAGAAGCCACCGTCACGAGAAGCCCATTCACAGCTAGAGAGTAGCCCCTGCTTTGCTTTCTGAAACTGGAGAAAGCCCAAGTACAGCAACAAAGATGCAGGGCAACCAAAAATAAATGAATAAGTATTTTTTTAAAAAAGAGAAAAGGTTACACCTATGTGGCGTGTGCTCTCAGAACTGCATGGTGACCAGGGAATGCATTCTACTGGCCATATTATGAAGCAAGTCTGTGGGGTTTGGCCTACTCTGCACTTCCTTTGGGAAGCGGTCTGTCACCACTAGAAATCATCACCAGCAGACTTACGCATTTGTCTCTCTCTGCTCTCGATATATTCAACTAATTAAAGGAGACATGCTTCATTATTGCAATGGACTAATCAGAGCCTTAGATAAAAAACATACCCTCATAGTACTATCTGTCCACAGGGTGCTCCTCAGAGACGAGACAACACACATCATATTCTATAAGCAGGTGGCTTTGTCTACTGGAAATAACATCTTCAAAAAGATTACTTTTTTAATTTAAAAAAAATTTTTTTTAAATATTCTTTACATCCTAGATGAAAAGAACCATAACGGGCACTCTTCACTAAGTCTTGTCCTACAACGCTGGAAGGTGCTAATTTTTGGATTCATGTTTCTTTTTTTTTTTTTTTTTTGGCTGTACCACGTATCTTGTGGGAATCTTAGTTCACTAACCAGGTACTGAACCCGAGCCCCAGCTTTGGAAGTGTGGAGTCCTAACCACTGGGAATTCCCATGTTTCTCAACTTAAAAAGTCTCCAGTGCCCACCTGGACTTGTGAAGTGACTGGAGAAATAAAATAAAAATTAACTAGAAAGTGAAGCAGATCATGTCTGATTCTCACAGCTTTCCCAATATTCAGAAGCAGGCTGGTATATACACTCACACTAAAATGAAAACTTAGTCTCTCAGTCGTGTCTGACTCTTTGTGACCCCATGGACTATAGCCCACCAGGCTCCTCTGTTCATGGGATTCTTCAGCCAAGAATACTGGAGTGGGTTGCCATTTCCTTCTCCAGGGACATACACACGACTCTAACCTCATTACAGAGCCTTTCATAAAAGCTGCTCTACTGTTCTGATAAACTTACTGAGTTTAATTATACTACTTCAATATCCTTGCTAAAGAAGGCCTGTTCAGTTGGCTGGTGGTCTCAGAATATCACTTAGTGACTTTACTGTGTCCAAGATGATGACCGGTCAGCATTTTGTTGGAATTTGTTTCATGTTAGCTGAATTTTTTTTACCTTCCTCGAGGGCACTTTCCTGGCAAATGGGGAGATATTCTTCTAGTGATCTATTCTCAAACTATAGAGGCTGGAGGACTTCTCTCTGAGGGTGAGATATGTTTCCATGACCTCAATCTTCCAGATTTAAGGTCAGTCTACTTATGTGTGTTAGTCACTTAGTCATGTCCAACCTTTCCCAACACAATGGACTGCATCCCATCAGGCTCCTCTGTCCATGGAATTCTCCAGGCAAGAATGCTGGAGTGGGTTGCCATTCTCTTCTCCAGGGGATCTTCCCAACACAGGACTTGAACTTGGGTCTCTTGCTTTGCAGGCAGATTCTTCACCGTCCAAGCCACCAGGGAAGCCTAGTTACACCTTATCACCAATTTCTCCTTGGTCTGGTAGATTTTAAGCACTTAGCCCTTTAAGTTGTCTACAGGGTAAAACGATAAGATCATGGTCTCTACTCTGTTTCTGTTTGACACTGCTGCTGCTGCTGCTAAGTCACTTTAGTTGTGTCTGACTCTGTGCGACCCCATGGACGGCAGCCCACCAGGCTCCCCTGTCCCTGGGATTCTCCAGGCGAGAACACTGGAGTGGGTTGCCATTTCCTTCTCCAATGCATGAAATTGAAAAGTGGAAGTGAAGTCGCTCAGTCTTGTCCGACCCTCAGCTGTTACAAAACATTTCTCTAAAGTCCTATTCCTCTTGCATTTCACCTGCTTGGATCTTCTTTTTTCTTTTACCTCTGTCGAGGTAAAAGTTGTCTACAGGGTAAAATGATAAGATCGTGGTCTCTACTCTGTTTCTGTTTGACACTGTTACAAAACATTTCTCTAAAGTCCTATTCCTCTAACATTTCACCTGCTTGGATCTTCTTTTTTCTTTTACCTCTGTTGAGAAGCAAATGGCTGTCTAAAATTTTTAAGAAATGTGACCTTGCAAGCCTGTGTTAAGCCTTTTGCTGCACCGGGGCCAGGTGGTTATTGGCTGGCCCCTTAATAGGCTGTAATGGTTGCATGGCCCATGGCTAGAACGTATCCCTAAGTCCATAACCTGTCAGTGGAAACATGAATAATCACACTCGTTTTTTTTCGGGGATAATCACACTCTTGACTGGAGACTATGTTCTCCTTCAGGGTCCACCTTTGTATGTGATTTCAAAGGAGAACCATAGACTTATGAATGTTTCCACAGCTGGTATGTGACAGGATAATGCCTTTTTATACCATAGCATTTCACTTAACTTCAAGTTCTTGTTAGAGAAAGAAATCCAGCCAAAATCTCATTGGTCGAGATGAGACTCGGCTGCCTGCTTCTTATACCCTCATATACTCTCCATTGATTGCCATGTGAAAGGATTTGTTCCTTGAACTGGTGCAGTCCATACTGACCTGCTGGACCACAGCTGAATTAACAAAATCTACCACTTGAGGCTTGGCCCAACAACAATGGGAATCCCTGGGTTCCCCAGTGAGGGTTGTATTAGATAATCAAATAGGGCTTCATTATCTCCTTGCAGCATGGGGCAGCCGTTGATAGAATGCCCTAGCCAACACCTCCTGCTGCACCTAGATTAACACTTGCAGTGAATTTCGGAACTTCCCTGGTAGTCCAGTGGCTAAGACACCATGCTTCCAATGCAGGAGGCCCGGGTTTGATCCCTGGTCAGGGAACAAGGTCCCACAGCCACAACTAAGAGTTCGCATGCCTCAAGTAAAGATCCCAAGGGCCACACCTAAGACCTGGTCCAGCCAAATAAATAAATATTAAAAACATACACACACACACACACACACACACACACACACACACCACACACACACACTTTCTGGTGAATCTGAAGTAGAACTTGAAACATTCAAAAAATAGCACAAAGCTTCTCTGTTCCCTGTCAACGTTTTCAGCTGGCTGTCTTCAGCTCTGGGCACTTAGATAAGATCAGGACTTCAAATATTATTTATGATTTTTAGAATTTTGCTATGTGTGCTTGTAGCTAGATTTACACTGCTCCTCACTCAGACCTGCTCCAAAGCTTCTACAAACACCAAGACTGTGGTCTCTCAATGGATCGAAATGATAGTAAGGCTTCTGGCATCTGGTCCCATCACTTTATGGCAAATAGATGTGCAAACAATGGAAACAGTGAGAGACTATTTTCTTGGACTCTAAAATCACTGCAGATGGTGACTGTAGCCAGGAAATTAAATGACGCTTGCTCCTGGGAAGAAAAGCTATGACCAAGCTAGACAGCATATTAAAAAGCAGAGACATTACTTTGCCAACAAAGGTCCATCTAGTCAAAACTATGGTTTTTCCAGTAGTCATGTATGGATGTGAAAGTTGGACTATAAAGAAAACTGAGCACCAAAGAATTGATGCTTTTGAACTGTGGTGTTAGAGAAGACTCTTGAGAGTGCCTTGGACTGCAAGGAGATCCAACCAGTCAATACTAAAGAAAATCAATCATTGGAAGGACTGATGCTGAAGCTGAAGCTCCAATACTTTGGCCACCTGATGTGAAGAACTGACTCATTGGAAAAGACCCTGATGCTGGGAAAGATTGAGGGCAGGAGGAGACAGGGATGATAGAGGATGAAATGGTTGCATGGCATCACCGACTCAATGGACATCAGTTTGAGCAATCTCAGGGAGTTGGTGATGGACAGGGAGGCCTGGCGTGCTGTGGACCATGGTGTTCCAAAGAGTCAGACATGACTGAACAACTGAACTGAACTGAAGGTTTATTTACTTGAACATTCAGGTAACAGTGAAATTTCTGGGTGATGAAATTGCTCAAGTCTTTTCCTGAGTACTTCCCTGTTGGTCAGATGTGGCCTAATCCTTATGACACTGACTCTCTGAAATAGCCAGCAGAAATTAAAAACTCCCCTGGCATGGGATCTAATTTTTGGGGAGAAGTTCATCCCACTGATGTGAGACAAAGCAGGTCTAGAAGCAGTGATGCTTTCAGAGACAAATCTGGATCAAAAGGGAAAAAAATAACTGGGATGACCCAGAGATGGTATGGGGAGGGAGGTGGGAGGGGGTTCAGGATTGGGAACATGTGTACACCTGTGGCGGATTCATGTTGATGTATGGCAAAACCAATACAGTATTTTAAAGTAAAATAAAGTAGAATTTGAAAAAAAAAAAGGGGGGGATATGAAATGTGAAATAAAATGCACTTACTTATGTCAAGGGGTTTTTAAATGGAGCCAAGAGGCCATTAAGGAGGTGGATCTTGTGCACAGCCTTACCCAGTCACACCATGAACTGAGTCAAACCACAAATACTCAAAGGACTCTGCAAGAGGACCTGAAACGTCACAGTAATGCACTTTTACCTCCCTCTGGTAATAGCCTCAGCAAATCACTAGAGGGAAAAATCACTAATACAAACCTCCCCCTTTTTCCTTTAAAAGCTGCTGACTTACTTCCCGCCAGATACTGTTTGGGTTGCTGCCTGAAACTGTGTGTCCCAAATGGCAATTCTTTGATCTCAAATAAACACTGTTTGTCTTGATTATTTCCTTCCAGGTCTATTTAGTTTGATAATTTAAAGAGAGCAGCAAACCCTAGCAAGTCTAAGCAAATAAAAATGGGATACTCAAGAATATAGCCTGAAACTTGCTGGGAGAGTAATCTTTGAGCAAGGAAAATGTGTTGGCTTAAGAATTATTCCAGGGACTTCTCTGGTGATCCAGTGGTTAAATACCTGCCTTCCAATGCAGGGGATGCAAGTTCAATCCCTGGCTGGGGAACGAAGAATCCACATGCCACATGGTACAGCAAAAAAAAAAAAAAAAAAAAGAATTATTTCAGTTGGGTTTCTTTCCTTTTAAAAAAAATTATTTATTTTTGGTTGCTCTGGGTCCTCGTTGATATGCACAGGTTTCTCTAGTTGAGATGAACCGGGGAGGAGGGGTGGGGGGGTTGCTATTTTTTTTCTTGTGGTGCATGGGCTTCTCATTGTGGTGGCTTCTCCTGTTGCAGGAGCACAGACTAGGGCGTGTGGGGTTCAGAAGTTACCCACGTGGGCGTCAGTTGCCCTGGGGCATGTGTAATCTTCCCAGAGCTGGGATGGAACCCATGTCCCCTGCATTGGTAGGGGGATTCCTATTCAATGTACCATTAGGGAAGTCCCCAGTTGGGTTTCTTATGTTACAAATAACTGTGTTGTAGACAGAATGTTACTCTTGGGCACAGCATATGTAACTTTATGAATTAAAAATCTAATCTATTATACATTTTAGAAGAACTCATGATGCTTGGATTGTACTTTATAGTTTAGAAGTCCTTTCATCTGTTGTTTAATCATCACAATACTGACACCCACCCCACTTAACAGCTAAGGAAGCTGAAATTCAAAGACGTAGAAATCTTCCTCCAGACTGCACTCTGAGAACGAAGGATTTGAATATAGCCCCTGCCCT
This sequence comes from Capricornis sumatraensis, assembly GCF_032405125.1. Classification (NCBI taxonomy): domain Eukaryota; kingdom Metazoa; phylum Chordata; class Mammalia; order Artiodactyla; family Bovidae; genus Capricornis; species Capricornis sumatraensis. Next base: position 77,971,457 of record NC_091082.1, read on the forward strand.
CAGGTGCCAGGATTGTGCCCAATTGGTGAGATCTCTTGATAAGTCTTTTGCATATCTGGGAGCTTTGTTCTTTAAAAAATGAAAAAAATAAAACACTTTCTTATCTTTAGCAACTGCCCTGTGTTGGTCTTAATGATTTTTGTATTCTAATCTCATTAGAGTTAGGTGATTTAGTTTCTTTTGCTGACCCTTGATATAGTTCTTTAAGGAATTAATTTCTCTGGCATTGTGAACTGGTTTCTTCGATGCCAGTCTTTCTTCTATCACTAATTTCTGTAAACAGGTGAAGAAATGATGGCTTTGGCCTGCAAGTAATAAATGCTGGAAAGGGTGTAGAGGAAAGGGAACCCTCCTACACTGCTGGTGCTGCCACTGCAGAAAACAGTGTGGAGGTTCTTCAGAAAACTAAAAATAGAATTACCGTATAATCCAGCAATCCCACTCCTAGGAACCAGTTCAGTTCAGTTCAGTTGCTCAGTTGTGTCCGACTCTTTGCGACCACATGAACCGCAGCATGCCAGGCCTTCCTGTCCATCACCAACTCCCGGAGTTCACCCAAACTCATGTCCATTGAGTCAGTGATGCCATCCAACCAGCTCATCCTCTGTCATCCCCTTCTCCTCCTGCCCTCAATCTTTCCCAGCATCAGGGTCTTTTCCAATGAGTCAACTCTTCACATCAGGTGGCCAAAGTATTGGAGTTTCAGCCTCAGCATCAGTCCTTCCAATGAACACCCAGGACTGATCTCCTTTAGAATGGACTGGTTGCATCTCCTTGCAGTCCAAGGGACTCTCAAGAGTCTTCTCCAACACCACAGTTCAAAAGCATCAATTCTTTGGTGCTCAGCTTTGTTCACAGTCCAACTCTCACATCCATACATGACCACTGGAGAAACCATAGCCTTGACTAGATGGAATATACCTGGACAAAACCGTAAATCAAAAAGATACATGCACTGTTGAGGTCCTTTAATGGACCGGAACCTGGTGGTCCGGAGTCGACTATAAGAAAGTAAAGGCGAGAGAAAGAGAGGCTGATATTCCTTAGTTTACGCAGAAAACCAATAAAGTCCTTTGACACAGGGCTTGCGTCGCTCACAAAGGCACCTGGCGCCCTCTGGAGGGGGGTGAAGGCACAGTGCGCCTTCTCGAGAGGGTCTTAGAAGCCTGGGTGGGAGAATGAGCACGATGGGTCTCTGTGCTCCAGAAAATCAGCCTTAGAGAGAGAAAGCAAAGCACGGGGACCAAAGCTCTGATGGAGCAAAGGTGTTTTAATCAACATGGTGTGGGCATATATATTGTCTTACAAGGTAGTTACTCTCAGCAAAGATAAAGATTAAAATTCCAGACTTACAAAACATAGGCGATCTCTATTAAAGAGAGAGAGAGTTGTATACAATCACTTTTACCGTATGGTTCACAAGAATGAAGAGGGTACTTTTCACCGTGTTGAAACACTAACGAAGGAAATACCTGGATCTGTCAGCCCCAGGAGAGGCTTGCCTCTCCTCTTAATTCCTGAGTATTCAGGAATTAATAAGGAACAGAGGATTCCTGACAGATCCAAAACAGCACACAGGAAACCTCCTGTTCAATGCTTCCTGACAATGCACAACTATGTTCATAGCAGCTCTACTCATAATAACCGAAACGTGGAAACATCTTAAACGTCCACTGACGGACGGATGGATAAAGAGGATGTGGGGCGTATATACACCAGAATACTACTGGGCCATAGAAAAGAACAAAATGATGCTATTTGCAGCAACATGACTGCGACTAGAGATCATCATACTGACTAAGTGAAGAAAGTCAGAAAGATAAATACCGTATGATATCACTTATCCGTGGGCTCTAAAACATGACACAAATGAACCTATTTACAAAACAGCAACGGACTCATAGATCAGACTTGTGGTTGCCAAAGGGGTTGGGGTTGAGGGAGAGGGATGGACTGGGAGTGTGCAGGTGGTAGATACAAGCGTCTATCTTTTGAATGGATAAACAACAAGGTCTTAATGTATAGCACAGGAATTATATTCAATACCCTGTAATAAACCGTAAAGAATGTGTGTATATAACTGAGTCACTTTGCTGTACAACAGAGATTGGCGCAATATTGTAAATCAACTATACTTCAATTAAAAACAGAAAAAAAGAAATGATGACTTTTGTATTTCTGAAATGTATTTCTGAAGGTTTTTTTAAAAGTGGAGTCTTCCTCTTCTGAGAAAAAAAGCATACAAATAAAATAATTACCCACATGAAACATGAAGTATTAATAAAATCAATTTTAAAATAGCAACAATTTACTAAGTACTTACCACAAACCATTAGACCTGAAGTTCCTTGGGGGCAGGTACCTATTTGTCCTCAGTGCACAGAACAGCAACAGACGCAGAGTAGGTGCTCAAGAAATGTCAGTGCGTATAATAAATTGATGCTGGGCACATGCATTGTATGCATATCTCCTTTAACTCTGCTAAAAAACAAAATTTAACCGAATTTGAAAATGGAATTGGCTTTATTAGGCAATTCACGAACTGGGAAGCATTCCTTCTAGCAACTAGAAGGGCACTTGGGGGTTGTACAAAATGGAAGGCTTTTATAGGAAGGAAGGTGGGAAAGGGAGCTATTAGCAAAAGGAAAAAAAAGGGGGGGTTGCTTTAGATCAGGGGAATGAGGGGAGAGAAAAGCAAAGGTTATCTTTTCTTCCTCTGGGGGATGGAGAGGACCCTCGTGGCAGTTTACTTTATTGAAAATTCCAAACGAGTTGATTAAAACTACATTTCTGGGAGGGGTGGAAGCTGCGATTACATTAGGGATTAAATCTAGGTTTGGCATCATGGGCTTTAGCACAAGTGACGCCATTTAGGTTTTTTTTTATTTTAATAATTCGAACTCCTCTCTCTTTCGACCACATACACACAAACACAGCTTCGTGGTATAGATATCTCTGTCCTATTTTACAGATGGAGAAACTGATATTAAGAGAGATTGAGTAATTTATTCAAGGACATACGGCTGATAACTAAATGGTCTCTCTGACTTTAAAACTTCTAACCAGGATTCTATGACTAGAACAAAGCCAGAATGGCACAAATTGCAATATTCCATTGCCAGGGTAACATATCAGTAGGCTGAGCCACACCAGTGGACTTCACATAGGCTCTGAGTTGCTGTATGTTGAAGGTAATTTATAATAATATGCCTGTTGTTGTTGTTTAGTCACTAAGTCAGACACGACTCCTTGCAACCCCATGGACTGTAGCCAGCCAGGCTCCTCTGTCCATGGGATTTTTCCAAGCAAGACTGCTGAAGTGGGTTACCATTTCCTTCTCTAGGGGATCTTCCTGACCCAGGGATTGAACACACTTCTGCATTGGCAGGCAGATTCTTTACCACTGAGCCACTTGGGAAGCCCAATACACCTGTGGAAATAGTAACACGCTTTCAATACATACATATTTGGTTCTTGGTATTTTGGTAGTTATATTCTATAAAGTGCCCTGAACATTGAATTAGCAAATACTGAACCATGGCTCTTAGAGGAAATATAGAGGCTCTGTGACCACAGCCTCTGGCCACAGCATTTTTGTCAACCAATCAGTGTATAGTTTTTTTTTTTTTTAAGAGTGTTTCAATTTAGAGACACAAAGTATGTTGTTGATTCATTGATGTTGAACTCACAGTTGACAGCACTATAATTCATTGTTAAACAAGGTTGATCTAACACACATAAGGCACATCACAGCCTTCTTGCCGTCTAGGAACACCAGAGGGTACTTTAGCATGAAACTTGACGGGCATTTTAAACAGTGAAATCAATGCGAAGCACCAAAATGCAAGAAACACCACACGTGACCCCCCAAATATGAGGAAAACGGCACACTTATGAGAGCTGAAACAAGAAGGCAGAGAGAGAGCCTTGCTCTACTTAGCTGGTGTGCACATCAAGGAGATCCAGGTTTTTCACTGCTATGTGCGTGTTTGGGCATGACTGTGAAAGTGCTACAGTATTGATTATTGGATAGCAAATTTCAGTGAGTAGGTAAATTTTCAAACACGGAGTCCATGAGTGGGACCTACAGAGGATCCACTGAATATGCATGATTTAGGTATGACCTATATCAAATCCCTTATACAGTGAAAGTGACAGATTCAAGGGATTAGATCTGGTAGAGTGCCTGAAGAACTACGGACAGAAGTTTGTGACATTGTACAGGAAGCAGTGATCAAGACCATCAACAAGAAAAAGAAGTGCAAAAAGGCAAAATGGTTGTCTGAGAAGGCCTTACAAATAGCTGAGAAAAAGAGAAGCTAAAGGCAAAGAAGAAAAGGAAAGATATACCCATTTGAATGCATAGTTCCAAAGAATAGCAAGGAGAGATAAGAAAGCCTTCCTCAGAGATCAATGCAAAGAAATAGAGGAAAACAATAGAATGGGAAAGACTAGAGAGCTTTTTGAGAAAATTAGAGATAACAAGGGAACATTTCATGCAAAATTGGGTGCAATAAAGGACAGAAATGGTATGGAGCTAACAGAAGCAGAAGATATTAAGAAGAGGTGGCAAGAATACACAAAACTGTGCAAAAAAGATCTTCACGACCCAGATAATCATGATGGTGTGATCACTCACCTTAGAGCCAGACATCCTGGAATGTCAAGTCAAGCGTGCCTTAGGAAGCATCACTACGAACAAAGCTAGTGGAGGTGATGGAATTCCAGTTGAGCTATTTCAAATCCTGAAAGACGATGCTGTGAAAGTGCTGCACTCAATATGCCAGCAAATTTGGAAAACTCAGCAGTGGCCACAGGACTGGAAAAGGTCAGTTTTCATTTCAATCCCAAAGAAAGGCAAAGGCAAAGAACACTCAGATTACCACACAGTTGCACTTGTCTCACATGCTGGCAAAGTAATGATCATAATTCTCCAAGCCAGGCTTCAACAGTTCATGAACCGTGAACTTCCAGATGTTCAAGCTGGATCTAGAAAAGGCAGAGGAACCAGAGATGAGATTGCCAACATCCGCTGGATCATCAAAAAAGCAAGAGTTCCAGAAAAGCATATCAGTTCAGTTCAGTTCAGTTGCTCAGTCGTGTCTGACTCTTTGCAACCCCATGAATCGCAGCACGCCAGGCCTCCCTGTCCATCACCAACTCCCAGAGTTCACTCAGACTCAACGTCCATCCAGTCCGTGATGCCATCCAGCCATCTCATCCTCTGTCGTCCCCTTCTCCTCCTGCCCCCAATCCCTCCCAACATCAAAGTTTTTTCCAATGAGTCAACTCTTCCTATGAGGTGGCCAAAGTACTGGAGTTTCAGCTTTAGCATCATTCCTTCCAAAGAAATCCCAGGGCTGATCTCCTTCATATTGGACTGGTTGGATCTCCTTGCAGTCCAAGGGACTCTCAAGAGTCTTCTCCAATACCACAGTTCAACAGCATCAATTCTTCGGCGCTCAGCCTTCTTCACAGTCCAACTCTCACATCCATACATGACCGCTGGAAAAACCATAGCCTTGACTAGATGGACCTTAGTCGGCAAAGTAATGTCTCTGGTTTTGAATATGCTATCTAGGTTGGTCATAACTTTTATTCCAAGGAGTAAGCATCTTTTAATTTCATGGCTGCAATCACCATCTGCAGTGATTTTGGAGCCCAAAAAAATAAAGTCTGACACTGTTTCCACTGTTTCCCCATCTATTTCCCATGAAGTGATGGGACCAGATGCCATGACTATGCCAAAGCCTTTGACTGTGTGGATCACAACAACCTGTGGAAAATTCTGAAAGAGATGGGAATACCAGACCACCTGACCTGTCTCCTGAGAAATCTGTATGCAGGTCAAGAAGCAACAGTTAGAATTGGACATGGAACAACAGACTGGTTCCAAAACAGGAAAGGAGTACATCAAGGCTGTATATTGTCACCCTGCTTATTTAACTTATATGCAGAGTACATCATGTGAAATGCCAGGCTGGATAAAGCACAAACTGGAATCAAGATTGCTGGGAGAAATATCAATAACCTCAGATATGCATATGACACCACTCTTATGGCAGAAAGCAAAGAACTAAAGAGCCTCTTGATGAAAGTGAAAGAGGAGAGTGAAAAAGTTGGCTTAAAACTCAACATTCAGAAAACTAAGATCACGGCATCTGGTCTCATCACTTCATGGCAAATAGATGGGGAAACAATGGAAACAGTGAGAGAGACTATTTTCTTGGGCTCCAGAATCACTGCAGATGGTGACTGCAGGCAGGAAATTAAATGACTGCTTACTTCTTGGAAGAAAAGCTATGACCAACCTAGACAGCATATTAAAAAGCACAGACAGTACTTTGCAAACAAAGGTCCATCTAGTCAAAGCTATTGTTTTTCCAGTAGTCATGTATGGATGTGAGAGTTGGACCGTAAAGAAAGCTGAGTACCAAAGAATTGCTGCTTTTGAACTGTGGTGTTGGAGAAGACTCTTGAGAGTGCCTTAGATTGCGAGGAGATCCAACCAGTCCATCCTAAAGGAAATCAGTCCTGAATATTCATTGGAAGGACTGATGCTGAAGCTGAAACTCCAATACTTTGGCCACCTGATATGACGAACTGACCCATTTGAAAAGACCCTGATGCTGGGAAAGATTGAAGACAGGAGGATGCCAGAATCATTTCCTAGGCAGGTTGATAAAAAGTCTAGGGGTCCCCAACGCGAGAGAGGGGTCTGGAAGTATCAGAGGAAGAAAGGACAAACTTTTTTTTCCCCTCTACATTCCTTAGGATTATATAACAATAATGTATCCTGCCTGAGGACAGTCTCTGGATTAAACCTTCTGGCTAATCCTGTTATCTTAAAATGTAAATTGTGGGAGCAGGTCTGGTGAGGCCTTTACAACCTCCAGACATTCTTTGGATTCATTGGAGAGTATATAACTCCATTGCTAACACTAGTAAGCGGGTACTATTTCTGCCCCCTTCTGATGCTTATGTCAGAAGCTTTCTCTATCTCCTTTATACTTTAATAAAATTTTATTAGACAAAAGCTCTGAGCGATCAAGCCTCGCCTCTGGCCCCGGATTGAATTCTTCTCCTTCTGAGGCCAAGAATCCTGGCATCTTTGCATGATTCAAGAACAACCGTTCAAGGAGAAGGGGACAACAGAGAATGAGATGGATGGCATCACAGACTCGATGGACATGAGTTTGAATAAGCCCTGGGAGTTGGTGATGGACAGGGAAGCCTGGCGTGCTGCAGTCCATAGAGTCACAAAGAGTCAGACATGACTGAGCGACTGAACTGACTGTATATGCATGCTTAAAAATACATACCTTTAAAAAGTCATAGGTTAGGCACAGTATTTACTTCCATTTAAGACACTAAAACTAGGTGATTTAAGCATAGAAATTGACTTGTTCCTATGTCACACATACAGCCAGTTTCATAGACATGTGACCTCTCTCTACCGTCACACAAGCGCCAGCCCCCATCCCTAAGAAGGGGCCCACTTGGTTTAATGCTCTTCTGCCACCATCTTAAAATTCTCAGTGATTTTTCAACAAGGGCCCTTGCCTTATCATTTTGCTCTGGCCACCACAAATTATGTAGCTGAACTTGCTACTGCTGCTGCTGCTGCTAAGTCACTTCAGTCTGATCACATAGCAAATAGATTAATAACTGAGGGGACAAAAATACTATTTATTTATCCAATTAAACAAAAATGTTTTTACAGTGACTAATAGATATTTTCAACTTACCATTGATTGAGTTTTGTTTATATTAAGTTCTTGATAATGTATTAGCTCATTTAATCCTTCTGGTTCTCTGTGATTTGGATATTATTTCCATTAAACATGTAAGGTAACTGAGGGCCAGAGAAGGTAACTTAACTGAGGCCACACAATTAGCATGGCTTGAGCAGGAGTCAAACCTTTTTGACTTCAGATTCCATGCTCTTACCATTAGACTCTTGCTGTGTCTAATTTTAGTTGGCTCCTGTGTTCACGTGCTCTGTAATCGGTTTTATTTTCCTATGCTGCTTTTAATAATTTTTCTTTGTATTTAATTTTTATTAGTTTGATTAATATGTGTCTTGGCGTGTTTCTCCTTGAGTTTATCTTATATGGGACTCTCTGTGCTTCCTGGACTTGATTGACTAGTTCCTAATGCACTGTGGTGACTTGAATGGGAAGGAATCCAAAAGGGAGAGGATAGATGTATATGTACGGCTGATTCATTTTGCTGTACAGTAGAAACTAACACACTGTAAAGAAACTGTACTCCAATAAAAATTAGTTTAAAAATAATAAAATAAAACACACATAGGGTGAGAATGCACAGTGATATCAAATAAATTAGTCTATTAGTAAAAAAGTTTGAATTCTGTGATCTTAGTGAATTTGTGACTAAGACATCTACATTTCATTTGCAGTAAATCTATATAATGGGCTTTTAACAAAATATAAATTAGCTCAGAAGTACATGAGACAATTACCTTGTTTTCTACTTCCTTTAGTCATGTCCCCACTTGTTTTTCATTTGAACATCTTGCAGAGAGGATGATAAACAGTAAAAGCAGTAAAGGAGACAGAATTCAAGGAGTTTAATTTCCAGCAAATTAGTATCTCTAGTAAAAGTAACTTGAAATTAATGACAAAAATGAGATACAGGAGGTATTTGTAGATTTATTTCATTCATATCTTCTTGTTTTTACTACTTTGGATAATTAGCAGGTGATCAAAATAGAGTTAGCAAGATTGAGGCCAGTTTAATTATTTAGCGTTAATTGAGTGCATAAAATATTTTATCTCCTTCAATTTAAACTTGCTAGATCCAATGTTGAAAAGGTATCTTCTCTCTTCCTTGTTCACTTCTGCAACTGACATCTTGCCTAAAGAACTGCTTACTTGAAAACCAAGGGATCATTTCTTGGTGGGTTGTATATCTTCTATATTTGTGAGCTAACATTACTGGATTTATACTTTTAGGAAAGTCAACTGCTTTTTATTGAGCTCCTACATTATACTGAGCTCCAACTCCATATTATTGTAAATAATATGATGCCTGAAATCAAGGATTTTCCCAGGGAGACAGGAAAGAGAAAGATAAAGCAGAAAGACTGTATATGCCAGAGATGGTGCAATACAATTGTCATTTAGTAAAAAAGCTTTTCTTCTCATATTCTTAAAACAGAGTTTATGTTCTTAAAAATTCCCAGAAATGAAGTGAATATAGGAGAGTTAGATCTCATCTGAGATATCAGATTAGAGAAAAATAGCTTTACTTATTTCTCTTAGTCCTCAAATTGTAGGACCTTCACCCTCAGCGGGGAGCCAGTACCAACCAAATTCACCTGAATCTAAACAATCTACTACTAAGCATAAGAATAAATGTTTGTTGTTGCATGCCTCTGAGTTTTGCATCATTATTGTGGCAATAACTTCCTGAGACAATTCTTTATGGTTGTTCAGAATATCTGAATCTTCCTCATGGCTCTGGACAGAGGGAGGCAAAAAAAATCAGGAATTTCATTCTCCATTAAAGCATTTGCTTTTATTCTGAGCAACTATTTTCTTCAAGTAACTTTTTTCTTGTAAGATTTATTTGTTAGCCCAGAGAACTCTGAAACTATACCTCTTATCCTTTTGTGTATTTAGGAATGGAAAACTGATGTCTTGTGGGTTTCCTAAAATAATATATGTTTGCAAGATTTTTGTCACTTGAAAGTGTTAAAGGGTAAACAATCTAAAAGTCTAACAATAAAGAGACTAATCAATTAATTGTTATAAATCCATATGATAGACTACTGTCATCAGAGAGTACCTTTTTTATTACGAATGACACGTAGTGATATGAAAAATTCTCACAATGTTAACGTTAAGTGAATAGAAATTATCTGGTTAATAATATACTTTTTATTCATTCAACAAGTATTTATTAACCACTTGCTTTACGCAATGTGCTCAGTGCTAATCCCAATTTTATTCCACAGCTTTATTGTGATATAATTGACATACAATAAACTGCATGTTTAAAGTGCAGACGGTCTCTAACTTACAATGATTTGGTGTGCAATTTTTCAACTTTATGATGGTGCAAAAGCAATATGTATTCAGTAGAAACCATATTTCAAATACTTCAGATTTTGAACTTTGATCTTTTCCCAGGCTAGTGACTTGTGGGACAATACTCCCAGCTCCCAGTCAGCCATGTGATCAAAAGTGAAAACGACTGATACAATTACAACCATTCAGTTTTTCACTTTCAGTAGAATGTTCAATTAGTGTTAGATGATTTTGCCCAACTGAAAGCCAATGTACATGTTCTTAGCACGTTAAAGTAGGTGAGGCTAAGCTATCATGTTTGGTAGGTTAGGTGTATTAATTGCATTTTCACCTTAAGACATTTTCAATAAACAATGGGTTTATCTGGTTGAAACCCCACCCTAAGTCAAGGATGATCTATATACAATTTGATTAGCTTTAGATATATGCAAAAACATGAAACCATCACCATAATCAAGATAACAAACATATTAATCACTACTAAAAGCTTACTCATACAGTGTATTACTTTACAATCCTGCTTGCTGCCATTGTTCTTAACCCCTCCTCATTTCCAGACAACCACTTCTCTGCTTTCGGTCACTATAGAGTAGTTCATATTTCATAAAATTTTGTATGAGTAGAATCATACAATGCCATTTTTTTGGTCTGACTTTTCTTCACTCAACCCAATTTTTCTGAAAGTCAGCCATGTTATTATGAGTATCAATAGTACTTTTTTTTTTCTCTTACTAACTGCATAGTATCCATTGTCTGGATATACCATGATTTATTTATCTGCTCAGTTGTCGATGGACAGTTGGGTTGGTAGGACTTTAGGGCTCACAATACTGATTTTCTAAAATGAAAAAGTTGATTTCAACATGAGTTGTATTCTATTTCTAAACTGTGGTTTGTGTGTTGTTTTTTTAATTTGGCTATGCCACATGGCTTGTGGGATCTTAGTTCCCCAACAAGAGACTGAAAGACCACTGCCCCCGGCTGTAAAAGCATGAAGTGCTAACCTCTGGATTGCCAGAAAATTCCCTAAATTGAGTTATTTTTGTATAAAGAATGATCATTCTTACTTTTTCTGCAATTAATATTCAGTTACTGCTACTGCTAAGTCACTTCAGTCGCGTCCAACTCTGTGCGACCCCACAGACAGCAGCCCACCAGGCTCTCCCGTCCCTGGGATTCTCCAGGCAAGAACACTGGAGTGGGTTGCCATTTCCTTCTCCAATGCATGAAAGTGAAAAGTGAAAGTGAAGTCGCTCAGTCGTGTCCGACCCTCAGCAACCCCATGGACTGCAGCCTACCAGGCTCCTCCGTCCATGGGATTTTCCAGGCTAGAGTACCGGAGTGGGGTGACATTGCCTTCTCCGAATATTCAGTTAACGCAAGCTGAAAAGACTAAACACCTCGAGTAGTATATTTACAAACTTAGTTAATACAAATCCTTAAAATATTTTCAATCTCCTTTGTAAATTTAGCATATCTGATTTTTAAGTGCTTCAAATCCCTGAAAAGACAAATTTACTGGCCTAACAAGCAAAATCTTCCTAAATAGTTAAAAACATATGTTTAAAATTTGTGTTTTCGTATGACCAGTTTGATGTCTTCTGTATTTGTTTTTTTTAATTTTTGGCTGTAGTGCTCAGCCTGAGGGATCTTAGTTCCCTGAGTAGGGATCCAGCGCAGCCTCGCCAGTGGAATCTGAGTTCTGACCACTAGACAGCCAGGGAACCCCTTGTACTTTTTATAATGAAATATCTTTGGATATTTATTAGCAAAGAAACATCAAAAATGTTAATTTAGCTGTGTCAGGATTACAAGTGATTTTAGCTTTTCGACCTTATACTTCGCTGTATTTTCTTCATTTCCTATAATAAGTTCATATTATCTTTATAACCAGAATAAGCAATGAAAGTTCCTAAAAGCAAAAATCAATGCATAGTATCACTTTAAAAACCAAAATATATTCTCTCACTGTATCCTCTTTCTCTGGTCTTTTCTTTCTCCTCAGGAAATATCAAGACCCTAGAAAGCAATGGTAAGAGATGCAGGGAGGCTGGGGGAGGGGCACAGTGGTGGTGGTATCTGCAGGAGAAGAAATACTTGACATGAGGTAATCACTTGATAAAGTAACTGGAGATGCTGGCAAATATCTGATTGTGAATACTGGATTTGAAGTCAAGCGAGCAATTGATAGTATTTTTTTTTTTTCTGCATTTGTTTGCAGGACAGCAAGAACCACTTGATGATTAGTTTGTCAGCATAATGGTATCTGTAAACAGAAACCGTGAAATAATTAAAAAACTTAAAATAGACAAACGTCTCCTGGAGGAGATAAACGAAAGGCGAGAATCCAACTGCCTGGTGGAAAGAAGCAATCAAGTCAGCTTATTGAGAGTTCAAAAGAGGCATTTCCATGGTGCCTACAAGTCCCTTACTCACGACCAGGTCAAAAAACCTGTTCCTGACAGTGACAGGAGCTCCTGGGTCAAACTGAGTCTCTTCATTCACAAGGAGAAAAGGCACTTTCCACCAAAAAGTAAGATGCTGCGGTAGGATTCCTACCCAGTTGACAGGAGGGATCTATAAGTAAACTTAGGAGTTATTTCTAGGAATGAAAGAGGTTCATACATATTGCTCTGGGATAGTTACAAGGCAATCTGTTTGACGTTAAATGTGCATCAGTAAACTAGGCTAGTCGATGTAAATTAGGCTAGTAAGATCTACTATAGACCAGAGATCTCGTTTCCTCATGTTTACAGGATTTGAGGGATCGTCTCCACACTGGCTCATTCAATAGGCTCTAGTTTGGGTCCTGGAATATTCATTCTCAGGCAGGCAGAGGTGATACTGAGCCTGATGGCCTAAGAACCATATTTTGAGAAGGATCCAGAGGCCTCCTTGTCCATCAATTTCTGTTACGTCTGCAAAAATGTTATATGCAAAATTGAGATACAGTGGAAATGATTTTGATGACAAATATCAAACAAAAAGACCTGCGACACAACAATAAAATGTGGAGGAAGTTTGGGGTGAGGTGGCATGTGGTGTTGGTGGTATTATTTTGCAGGAGGGAGGAAGAAGAACTGCTGGTAAATATTTTAATTGTTAAATACTTGTTTGTAAGTCAAAACAAGTAACTGATGGTATTTTTCCATTTATTCCGAAAAAAATAAAAAGAGTATAATTTATGTTAAACATAACCAACAAATGATTAAGTTAGGTCACAAACAAAATAATTGCCATATTGGAAATGTAACTTCTTTGATGACAAGGCTGTGACTATACACCTGACCCACCACGTTCATAAGCAGGGCAGAGAGGGTGATACAGTGTGGCCTGGAAACCTGAGATTCTCCATTGTGTTTTAAAGTTGATCTGTTACAGTCATATGTTAACTTTACTCAAAAAATAACTCTTTTACAAGGAGGAAGTATTCCGCTTCCCTGGTAGCTCGGTTGGTAAAGAATCTGCCAGCAACGCAGGAGACCAGGGTTCTATTCCCAGGTCGGGAATATCCCCTGGAGAAGGAAATGGCAACCCATTCTAGTATTCTTGCCAGGAAAATCCCATGGACACTTTGAGAGCTACAGTCCATGGCATCTCAAGAGTCAGACACGACTTAGTGACTGAACCACCACAATTCTAAGAAAACCCACACAATCTCAACCACAAAAAAGAATGAAATGACACCATTTGCAGCAACATGGGTGGACATAGAGATTATTGTACTCAGTGAAGTAAGTCAGAAAGAGAAAGACAAATACCATATGACATCACTTATATGTGGAATCTAAAGTAAGACTCAAATGAACCGAAACAGACTCACAGGTATTTTGAAGCTCTCTCTTTAATTTTCCATTTGGAGATATATCAGTCAAAAGAAGTGAAGTGAAGTCAAGTCGCTCAGTTGTGTCCGACTCTCTGCGACCCATGGACTGTAGCCCACAAGGCTCCTCTGTCCATGGGATTCTCTAGGCAAGAATACTGGAGTGGGTTGCCATTTCCTTCTCCAGGGGATCTTCCCAACCCAGGGATCAAACCCAGGTCTCCCACTTTGCAGGCAGATGGGAGCCACCAAGAGGGAGAATCTTACTTAACCATGCCTTAAAAATGGAAGACTTGGTGTCTTACTCAGTTTCGGCTGCTATAACAAATTACTATAGACTGAGTGGCTTAAGCAACTAACTTTATTTCTCACAGTTCTGGAGGCTGGAGGTCTGAGATCAGGGTGCCAGCATGATTGGGTTCTTGGAGTTCCCTCTTCCTAGTTTTCAGAGAGCTGTTTCTTGCTGTATTGTTACACAATAGAAACAGCTGGCTAGTTTTGGGGGGGCCCTTCCAGTAAGGGCACAAATCCCTTTCATGAGGACTCCACTCTCATGACTTAACTACCTCCCAAAGGCCCCACCTCCAAAGACCATCCCATCAGGATTAGGGTTTCAGCATAAGAATTTGGAGGAGCACAAACATTCAGCCCGTTGCACTTGGGTTCAAGTTCTGCTTCTGCCACTGAGTAGTCTCATGCCTTCAGTCATTTAGTGTCTCTAAACCTTATTCCTGGTATCTATGAAGCAGTACTTCTCTCTGCCTTCAGGGTTATTCTGGAACTATGAAATGTATTATAAGATATGTAATAGATACTTATTCTTTTATTTTTCAGATAATGCCATATTTGGATAGAGTCCATCTACAAAGGCACATAGAAACACAATCTCTTTGATCCTTCTTCAATATCTAAATTATTTACAAACTAATTATAAGAGAAGCCAAAGAAAACTATTGATTAGATCATCAAGAAACCATTGAGCCACACAAAACGTATTACATCTTCACTGCCTCCCATCATTTAGACTTAAACGTTTTGAAGAGAGGATTTGAGTTATTAAAGATACTTTCAGAGATGGATGACCTAAACGTTCACTTCATAGCGATCTCTTAACTAATTTAAAATTTTCAAATAATTTATATTGTTTCCTTTTTTTAGAGTTACCGGTGTTTTACTTTTATTAATTCTTTTAAAAAAAAAAGGTGTGTGTGTTTTTTTTTTTAATTTAGAAGGAAATGGCAACCCACTCCAGTATTCTTGTCTGGGAAATCCCCTGGACAGAGGAGAGCTTGGCAGGTTACAGTTCACGGGACTGAGAATATGTCAGACACGACTTAGTTACTAAACAACAAACAACATAGTTGATTTATAATATATAAGTTTCAGATGTACAGCACAGCAACTCAAACATGTATGTATAAAATATACATATATGTAAATATATATATAATATATATATATATATGTACACTTTTCTTGGATTCTTTTCCCTTACAGGTTATTGCATAATATTGAGTATAGTTCACTGTGTTATACAGAAGGTCCTTGTTGGTTATCTATTTATATTTATACATAGTATAAACAGTAGTGTGTATATGTTAATCCCAGCCCCTAATTTATCCTTCTTCCCACACCCAGAGTTTATATTATTTTTGTAAATCAGTGGAATGTGTTGACCAACCACACCAATCGAGTTGAAGGCTAAAGTTTCCCGAAGTTTACATTTGCTTCTATTGATTACTTATATCACCTTACTCTGTTAGAGCAATGATTTTGACAATTTGAATAAGTACATACTTGAGGGGGTACTAGAAGATTCGATATATGCAGAATACATCATGAGAAACGCTGGGCTGGAAGAAGCACAAGCTGGGATCAAGATTGCCGGGAGAAATATCAACAACCTCAGATATGCAGATGACACCACCCTTATGGCAGAAAGTGAAGAGGAACTTCACATCAGAAAGCCTCTTGATGAAAGTGAAAAAGGAGAGTGAAAAAGTTGGCTTAAAGTTCGACATTCAGACAACGAAGATCATGGCAACTGGTCCCATCACTTCATGGCAAATAGATGGGGAAACAGTATCAGACTTTATTTTTCTGGGCTCCAAAATCACTGCAGATGGTGATTGCAGCCATGAAATTAAAAGACACTTATTCCTTGGAAGGAAATCTATGACCAACCTAGATAGCATATTGAAAAGCAGAGACATTACTTTGTCAACAAAGGTGCGTCTAGTCAAGGCTATGGTTTTTCCAGCGGTCATGTATGGATGTGAGAGTTGGACTGTGAAGAAGGCTGAGCGCCAAAGAATTGATGCTTTTGAACTGTGGTGTTGGAGAAGACTCTTGAGAGTCCCTTGGACTGCAAGGAGATCCAACCAGTCCATGGATTCTAAAGGAGATCAGTCCTGGGTGTTCTTTGGAAGGAATGATGCTAAAGCTGAAACTCCAGTACTTTGGCCACCTCGTGCGAAGAGCTGACTCATTGGAAAAGACTCTGATGCTGGGAGGGATTGGGGGCAGGAGAAGAAGGGGATGACAGAGGATGAGATGGCTGGGTGGCACCACTGACTCGATGGAGGTGAGTTTGAATGAACTCCGGGAGTCGGTGATGGACAGGGAGGCCTGGCGTGCTGCGATTCATGGGGTTGCAAAGAGTCAGACACAACTGAACGACTGAACTGAACTGAACTGAACTGATAAAGGCTTTTGTTGTATATCATTGCTGTTGTTCAGTTTCTGCTAAGTCATGTCTGACTCTTCAACCCCATGGACTGCAGCACTGTATGCTTCCCTGTCCTTTACTGTCTCCTGGGGTTTGCTCAGATTCATGTCCATTGAGTTGGTGATGTTATCCAATGATCTCAGTCACTGTCAGCCCCTTCTCCTCCTGCCCTCAATCTTTCCCATCATCAGGATCTTTTCCAGTGAATAAACCCTTCTCACCAGGTGGTCAAAGTATTAGAGCTTCAGCTTTAGCATCAGTCCTTCCAATGAATATTCACGGTTGACTTCCTTTAGGTTTGACTCCAAGGGGACTCTCAAGTCTTCTCCAGCACCACGGTTCAAAAGCATCAATTTTTTGGCACGCAGCCTTCTTTATGGTCCAACTCTTACATCTGTACATGACTCCTGGAAAACCATAGCTTGGCCTCTACAGATTTTTGTCAGCAAAGTGATGCCTCTGCTTTTTAATATGCTGCCTAGGTTTATCATAGCTTTCACCCCAAGGAACAAGTGTCTCTTAATTTCATGGCTGCAAGTCACTATCTGCAGTGATTTTGGAGCCCAAGAAAATAAAATTTGTCACTGCTATCACTTTTTCCCCTTCTATTTTTCCATGAAGTGAGGGGACCAGATGCCATGATCTTAGTTTTTTGAATGTTGAGACTTAAGCCAGCTTTTTCATTCTCTTCTTTTGCCCTCATCAAGAGGCTCTTTAGTTTCTTTTCACTGTCTGCCATTAAAGTGGTATATATCTGAGGCTCTTGATATTTCTCCCAGCAATCTTCATTTCATTTTTTGATTCATCCAACCTAGCATTTTGCATGATGCATGATGAATAGGTTAAATAAGGAGGGCAACAATATACAGCCTTGTGGTACTCCTTTCCCAATTTTGAACAAGTCAGTTGTTCCTTGTCTGGATTTAACTGCATACAGGTTTCTCAGGAGACAGATGGTCTGTGTATCATTGCCCATCCCAAGTGGGCATTGCTTGAATCATCTCATGGTCAAATCCTATTTGGCTAGGGTCGCCTATCTTTCACTGATGCTTGGATAGCAGACTAATTTTCAAATTTTATCCTGGCTTATGTTCCTTATAATAGTTTAAGTTGATTGCTATTCGATTTCTATTAAGAGCCTTTTATATGGCAAGCTGAGCACTGCCTGGCCTGGAACACAGCTGTTTCTTGGCATTTGTCTTTATATTAGTGAAATATTCACTTTTTATTTGGCTGCCCTTTGCCTCCATAGGGAGCTCAGATTCATTAGCCAAAGGATTTTAATGTTGAAGGGAGATGAACCAGGCAACTGGCCTACAGCCCTACCGCGCACAAGGGCAGAGTATGAATAAGATCCATCAGATTTGAGGGGATGTGAAAAAAAATAAACAGACCCAAACCTAAGCTTTTGCTTTTCAAGAAGGCAAATACCTAGTGTCAGGAGCTGTGAAGGGTTAGCCTGCCACAGCTTCATGGGCATTGACAGAAGATATAAGACTCCTAGTTCCGAGGCAAAGGACTTGTTATTTGGAGCCCAGCAAGTAGCACAAACCTCACATACCTGTTGATTCCTCTTGCCCTCCCCTCCGTCTTCCCTTTCCTAAAATCCACAGGACAATATGGAGCTGTTCAGATAGATGACACGCACACAGAGGATCTGCCTCACAGCTAAAGACCACTAAGTTCAAGAGAGCCAGTCTTTGCCTGGTGGAAGACATTCTCTTTATTATACTGGACAGGAAATAAACCCTCCCTTTGATTCAGTGGGGACATGATCTCTGTCTACCAAGACCCGTGGTAATACAAACACCCTTGAAGAGGTAGCCTGGAACAAAAGCTTTTGGTGCCTCTGCATAAAACTGCAGAAATGTGAGACCTGTGTATGGGGAGTGATCTCCCAACACCTGGCAGCCCAAGTAAAGGCTAGAAATACAGCGCCAATCTATTTTCAGCTGGAGCCTGGTGGGCTGCAGTCCATGGGGTCGCTGAGAGTTGGACTCGACTGAGTGACTTCACTTTCACTTTTCACTTTCATGCATTGGAGAAGGAAATGGCAACCCACTCCAGTGTTCTTGCCTGGAGAATCCCAGGGACGGGGGAGCCTGGTGGGCTGCTGTCTGTGGGGTCGCACAGAGTTGGACACAGCTGAAGTGACTTAGCAGTAACAGCAGCAAGATTTTTCCAGTAGTCACATATGGATGTGAGAGTTGGACCATAAAGAAAACGGAGCACTGAAGAATTGATGCTTTTGAACTGTGGTCTTGGAGAAGACTCTTGAGAATCCCTTGGACTGCAAGGAGATCAAACCAGTAAATCCTAAATGAAATCAGTCCTGAATATTCATCGGAAGGACCAATGCTGAATCTGAAACTCCAATACTTTGGCCTTCCAATGTGAAGAACTGACTCCTTGGAAAAGACCCTGATGCTGGGAAAGATTGAAGGCAGATGACAGAAGATGAGATGATTGGATGGCATCACCGACTCTATGGACATTAGTCTGAGCAAACTCCAGGAGATGGTGATGGACAAGGAAGCCCGGCATGCTGAAGCCCATTGGGTCGCAAAGAGTCGACCGAGCAACTGAACTGAACTGAAGATGAATCAAAGGAGAAAAGCAAGTATTAAGTAAGTGTCTGGTTGTGTACAATATACTTAACTTTTCTAACCGCGTTTCAGTCCCCACTGCCTCCTCCCCAACTGCTTGTGGTTTTCTGCCGTATTCTGTCACCACCCCCCTTCCACACATTCTGTTCACTTGGCCAGCTTTAACATTACAGTAGTCCCCCAACCCCAACCCACAGTTTCACTGTCCATAGTTTCAGTTACTTGTGGTCAACCATAGCCTGAAAATATTAAACAGAAAATTCCAGAAATAAGCAATTAATGATACATTTAGAATTTTTCACTGTTCTGAATAGCATGGTGAAATCTCACGCTGTCTTGCTCCATCCTGCCTGGACATGAACCATCCATCCCTTTGTCCAGCGTATGCTGCCCAGTAGTCTCTTGGCAGCTGACTGAACTAACAGACCAACTATCTCAGTATCGCAGTGCTTATGTTTAAGTAACCTTTTGCAATAACAGCCCCAGAGCACAAGAAGTGCTTCTGTTAAGTGACAAGGTAAAAGTTCTAGACTTAATAAGGAAAAGAAAAGAATCCTTTGCTGGGGTTGCTAAGATCTACAGTAATCTTCTACCTGTGAAATTGTGAAAAAGGAAAAAAAAAAATTGTTTTCCCTTTGCTGTCATACCTTGAACTGTGGAAATTACAGCCACAGTGTGTGATAAGTTGAAAAAGTATTAAATTTGTATAATAAGACACTTTGAGAGAGTCCATATTCACGTAACTTTTATTACAGTATACTGTTATAATTGTTCTATTTTATTATTAGCTATTGTTAATCTCTTACTGTGCCTAATTTATAAATTAAACTTTATCATAGATATGTATGTGTCAAGGAGGAAGAAAATTTACTCTGCCCTTCTAGGCTTTTCTGGATGGCCTAAGAACTGACATGAGACAGATTAACAGGAGAAAATCAAATAGTTTAATGGCGTGTAGACATGAGAGAGACCCAGGAAACTTCAGTAGCTTTCCAGAATGGCTGAAACCCTTACCTTAAATACCATCTTCAGCTAAAGATTAAAGAGGATATTGGGGGTAGTGGTTTGGGACTTCAACTGGGAGGAAGGCAATTCACATGAAGATGAGAAAAAGTCCTCTATCTAAATTCTTTTAGGCAGGTAGGACAAATGGTCTTCTTGAGTCCTCTGGAAATTGTTTTCAGTTTGAATTAACCCATGTGTTGCAGGAAGGGGGACCCCTTTCAGGGCTGGAAAAGGGGCTCTTGTCTAATACTCAGAAATGAATTGTCCAAGGAGACACATGTGCTGGCAAAGCAAGAGACATTATTGGGAAGGGTCACCCAGGCGGAGAGCAGGAAGGTGAGGGAACCCAGGAGAACTGCTCTGCCACGTGGCTCGCAGTCCCAGGTTTTATGGTGACAGAATTAGTTTCCGGGTTGTCTCTGGCCAATCCTTCTGATTCAGGGTGCTTCCTTATGGCGCATGCATTGCTCGACCAAGATGGATGCCAGTGAGGAGGATTCTCGGAGGTGGAAGGACACATGGCATCTCCTTTTGATCTCTCCCAAACTCTTTTGATTGATGGTGGCTTGTAGTTCCATATTCCTTCCTAGGGCCTCCTGTTGTAAAATCACTCACACAAATGGTTATATGGTGCCTGGCCAAGGTGGGCAGTTTCAGTTAGTGTGTGTCCCCTGATTCGTGTGCCAAAGAGACATTTTGGGGTGGCAAATTTTGCTCCCCTGATATGTATAAGGAAGATTGTATATATAAGGTTCTATGCTAGCCTCAGTTTCAGTATCCAGTGGGGTGTCGTAAACTGTCCCTGTAGATAAGGGGAAACTACTGTAGGTTAAATACTACCTCCTTCAGGGACTTCCCTGGTGGTCCAGTGACTAAGACTCTGCACTTCCTCTGTAGAGGGCTTTGATCCTTGGTCAAGGAACTAAGTTCTCGCATGCCGTGCAGCCAATCAATAAATACCATCTTCTTCTGGAAGCTTTCCCTTCCTCACCCTCTTTCCTTTGTTAATGAAAAGATGTTTCCCGCCATAACAATAAACAAAGAATGTTGCAGCCATCAACTTGTCACATTACAGCTGCCCTTCAGTCAACCCTGAGGGAAAACCAGACAAAGACGCTAGGATAGAAGAAAATTACAGGCCAATAGAGATCACTTTCATGCATTGGAGAAGGAAATGGCAACCCACTCCAGTGTTCTTGCCTGGAGAATCCCAGGGACGGGGGAGCCCGGTGGGCTGCCATCTATGGGGTCCCACAGAGTCGGACACAACTGAAGCAACTTAGCAGCAGCAGCAGCAGAGATGTAAAACTCCTAAACAAAATACTAGCAAACGGAGTCCAGCAATAAGGACCACACACCATGATAAAGTTGGATTAATTCCAGGGTCACAAGAATGTTATAACATGAAAAGCAATCACTGTGACACACCACATCAAGAAAAAAAAACCACATGAAAAGACAAATTCCACATGATTTCCTTGAACTTAGTTTCCAAAAAAGGTACTTTAGTTCCTTCTGTTGAAAAACACTGGGGCAATTTTACTCATTGAGTAAAAACCAAAATTCATTCGGCTGAGTGATTTGGTAAGAGACTGGCCTGTCACTCTTCCTTGAATTGGCTACTTTAATAAAGTGTGTCAGAATGAAAGTGAAAATATCACATGAGTGCTTTCAGCTCCAAAGAAGAAGGACACATCTCCTTGCAGCTAGTAACGGCTTCCTCAGGCAAGTGAGAGACTTAAACACTGGTGCAGGTAAGTCCTCATATGCTATGTAATGAGCCCATAGGAAGCTTCCTCATTTAAGTTAAAAAAGGCGGGAATTCCCTGGTCATCCACTGGTTAGGACTCGGCCCTCTTAGTGCCAAAGGCCTGGGTTCAATCCCCCGTCAGAGAACTAAGATACCACAAGCCAAGCAGTGTGTGGGGGTGGGGGTGGAGGGGGGAAGGGGAATGAGGAAACTTCCTCATCCAGGGACTACATATGAGAGCTGGCCACTCGGTGATCCAAGCAACCACAGTGGTTTTAGACTGCCAGAGGGAGGAACTGAGAAGCCAGAGGGTGGAGTTGACTCTAGAGTGACACCTAGAGAAGTTAACCTTACAAGCAGCGCATTGGTTCACCATAAAATAGTCATTAGCAGTTTTAGCTTGGCAAACTGATATCTGAATAGGCAACAAAACTTTCAAAATAACAGAAAAAGGAGTGAAAGATTGCCAACCTCCAAACTATTAATAATGTCCCAGTACGGTTTGTCAAGGGGCTTCTCTGGTGGCTCAGAGGTTAAAGCATCTGCCTGCAATGCGGGACACCTGGGTTCGATCCCTGGGTTGGGAAGATCCCCTGGAGAAAGGAAATGGCAACCCACTCCAGTATTCTTGCCTGGAGAATCCCATGGACAGAGGAGCCTTGTGGGCTACAGTCCATGGGTCGCAGAGAGTCGGACACGACTGAGCGACTTCACTTCACTTCACGGTTTGTCAACCAAGGTCCGTCTAGTCAAAGCTATGGTTTTTCCTGCAGTCATGTATGGATGTGAGAGCTGGGCTAGAAAGCGAGCTGAGCACTGAAGAATTGATGCTTTTGAAGAAGGTGTTGGAGAAAACTCTTGAGAGTCCCTTGGATGGCAAGGAGATCCAACTAGTCCATCCTAAAGGAAATCAGTCCTGAATATTCATCAGAAGGACTGATGCTGAAGCTGAAACTCCAATACTCTGGCCACCTGATGCAAAGAACTGACTCATTTGAAAAGACCCTAATGCTGGGAGGGATTGAGGGCAGGAGGAGAAGGGGATGACAGAGGATGAGATGGTTGGATGGCATCACCGACTCGATGGACATGAGTTTAAGTAAAATCTGGGAGTTGGTGATGGACAGGGAGGCCTGGCGTGCTGCAGTCCACGGGGTCGCAAAGAGTCGGACAAAACTGAGCGACTGAACTGAACTGAACTGATGGTTTATATGGGGTCTTCCCAGAATCTGCCTGCAAATGCAGGAGACCCGGGTTCGATCCCTGGGTCAGGAAGATCCTCTGTAGAAGGGAATGGCAGTCCACTCCAGTATTCTTGCCTGGAGAATCCCATGGACAATGGAGCCTGGCAGGCTACAGTCCATGGGATCGCAAAGAGTGGGACATGACTGAACGACTATCACTACTACTACTACGGTTTATATGCATAAGGAATTTATACTTACAAGTTATTGCTTAATTGAGAATTAAAGGAAATCTCACCCTGAAAATGGACTCTGTCCAAAACTTGTGAGAGAAAGCCAATTGGATAAAACACATCTTCAGAATTTTGACTTTAAAGAAACAAAAGGCCTTCCACGAGAAATTTCTTTCTCTCTCTGATCCTTTGAAATGTAAATTTTTCTACCTGATTTTAGGCATTTTTATTGTGTTTTGAGAGCTTGATCTCTGCCATTCAGAATATATACATATGATATACATTTGGCAGCCAGTCAAACAGCCTGGGATTCTGAGCAGCTGTTTCGATTGGCTGTGCCAGCAAATTTGTCACAAATGGCCCCTGACCATAAGGGGCTTTGTCATCTCAACCTTTGTTGTGCCTGTCTATATAATGGGGTTGCAAAGAGTCAGACATGACTGAGTGACTGAACAAATACAATGAAGGTCTTTACTTAAACTATTTTGACAAGTAAACTTTCTGGCTCTTGTGAAGGCCGCATCTTTGTACTCTCTTGTGGGGACACATCCTGAATTTTATGGTTTGAGTTGCTAACACATGGCTCGTCAGTGGCCAGACAGGGATCCTTTAAATTGGAGAAACTTCTAAATTGGCAAGGTTTTACAGAACTCTCATTATAAACAGCTGTTTTACTAGTGTCTATGAAAAGACAAAATTAGAAGGTGGATACAAAATATATATATATAATAATGGCTAACCTTAAGAACCTCTACCTGCCAATGCAGGAGATGCAAGAGATGTGGGCTTGATCCCTGGGTCGGAAAGAACCCCTGGAGGAGGGAATTGCAACCCACTCCAGTATTCTTGCCTGGAGAATCCCATGTTCAGAGGAGCCTGGTGGACTACAGTCCATGGGGTCGCCAAGAGTTGGACGCGACTGAAGTGAGTGAGCACGCATGCATGCACAAACTAACAGACATCATCAGATCGAGAGGCTTTGTGATAGCTGAAAGAAAGTGCTACAGTGGAAGTCAGGGGATTATAATTCTAAATGTGTCACACAGTAGCTGCAAGAATTTATGCAACTTATTTAAATTACTTGGACTTTAGAAGTAATCCCCAGAAAATTCCTGTACTGAGGATATTGGACTTCTAACACTTAGTGTCCTCACATGCTATGCATGATTCTCTAATACATTAAGTAACTGAACTGGGAAATGAGAAGTAATTTACACCATTTTTAACACCCAAGGTATAAATACCACTCAGGTTATTCATGAATTACTTGAATTGAGATGTTCACCGAAGAGGTCATCTTTTTTTTTTTTTTTAAGATATGCTTATTTTGGAATTAGGCAAAGATAAGGGGGATAAAGAGGCTTCTCAGGTGGCTCAGTGGTAAAGAATCCACCTGTCAGTGCAGGAGACATGGTCTGACGTCTCAGTCGGGAAAATCCCGTGGAGAAGGAAACGGCAACCCACTCCAGTATTCTTGCCTGGGAAATCCCATGGACATTGGAGCCTGGCAGACTACAGTCCATGGGGTCACAGAAGAGTTGGAGGCAGCTTAGAGACTAACCAAAAGGGGGATAAAGGAGTATTAGGATGTTTTTCTTGTGATATTTGAAAAAAAAGAGCTGGAATGAAAGTCATTCCATGTTTAAACTTGTAACGTTGATAATTCCTGACTTATCTAGTCTTTTGCCATTCTATATTTTTGACTGACTTTGTAATCTTAGCACAAATTTTGTCATAGTTTTAAAAGGACAGTGAGGGAGTTCCCTGATGGCCCGTGGTTAGGATTCTGGGCTTTCACTGCCTTGGCTCGGGTTCATTCCCTGATGACGAACTGAGATCTTACAAGCCATATGGCATGGTCAAAAATTTAAATAAATAAATAAAATTAAAAAGACAATGAGATTTGCATATTCATGAAAACTAAGCTCTAAAAAACATAGAACCAGTCTCTGGAAACCCTTTTTAAATTACTCAGATCTTATAAATGAAATGTGAGTTCACAATAAGCTGCTTTGAAGTATTCAATCAAAAGCACGAAAAGGGCAAGAAAGGGCAAAGCAAGAATTAAACTTTGAAGTGTGACTGTAGCTCAACCATGCAAAAACAAGACTCTTCTTTATGTTTAGTTTAGAAGAGGGATCTGAGAGAAGGGAAGACAACATGCAATAGCAAAAGTAAAGAGGAGGACTGTGACAGACAGGGAGTGAGCAGGAGCGAGACTGAGCTCCAGAGTGATAATGCGGACTCTTGGTTGCATCAAAATGAAAGAAAAGGACTGATATTTTTCTCATTTAAAGAAAGATACTAAAAAAAAAAAAGAAAGAAAAGAAAGAAAAAATAAAATAAAGAAAGATATTATTCTATCTGTTTCTTACTAGAATAAAAAAAGATGACAGCTGGAATAAGAAATGCTTACTCCAGTATGGCAGGTCACCATATATAGGGAGGGCAAAAGCTCTTTTTACCTTTCAACTGGGGAACAGCTCCTGGATAAGGCAAAGACTTGCCTTTCCAGACCAAGAGAGTTTACTCCTATTTTTCAAAAGATTTAACATTAAACAAATCTTTGAGTAACAGTTAATGCATTTCTAGGTTAGAGGAGAAAAATAAGCATATTTTAAAAAATCAACCCACTGAAGAGGTATGTAATATTCAATATCCATTTCAAAGAGTAGATTGAAAGATAAAATACTGACTTCTCAACTGCCATCATTGGACTTACTGCCTCCATACCTCTTATTTATTTATTCATTTTCTTCCAGCTTTATTGAGATACCTTTGACATAACAGCGCTACGTTGAAGGGTGCAGCGTAATGAGCTACATACACAGTAAGCTCAGTGAACACCCGTCATCTCATAGACACAAATTAAAGAGAAAAACATTTTTTCTTACGATGAGAACTTTTAGGATTTGCTAAAAGACTAACGTATCTAACACACAATAGTGTTAATTAAATGTATCCTGTTGTGCCTTACATTCCTAGTACTCAGCTGGCTTACCACTGGCACTTTGTACATTCACTTCGGCCTTCCCCCACACCCACCTCCAGGCACAAATACAATCTCTTTTTATGAGTTTGTTTGTTTTTAAAGTACAATTGACCTCCAACACTATGTTGGTTCCTTTTACACACAGTGACATCTATACATTTCAAACTGATCACCATGATGTCTAGTTATGATATGCCACAAAACAAAGATATTACATAGTTACTGACTAAATTCCCCGCACTGTTCATCTCATACCCATGACTCATTTATTTTGCAATTAGAAGTTGTACCTCTTAATATCTCTAATTTATTTTTTTCTTCCCTCAAACCTCTTCCTTCTGGAAACTGCCTGTTTGTTCTCTGTATCTAGAACTGTTTCTGTTTTATTATGTCTGTTAATTTTTTTTAAGATTCCAATAAGTGAAATTATGCAGTCTTTCTTTCCCTGTGACTTGATGACTACCTTCAGTGTTATGTTTGGATTCCTTTCTCTTTTCTTAATAATTTCTTCTTTTTTATTTTACTTACTTTTTATTATCTGTTTTTCTTTCTCTTTTTTGGTGTGTGTCTATTACAGATTTTTGGTTTGTGGTTACGATGAGTTTTTATATATACCAATCTCTCAATGTGATTGTTGTATTTTGTGGATTTCTTAAGTTCAAATTCATTTTTACAACCCAGACTTATAACGCCACTCCCCCAATGTTTACTGTTTTTGACGTCATATTTTATATCTCTTTGTTTTGTGTATCCCTTAACTGTTGTGCATATAGATAATTTTATTACTTCTGTCTTCTAATCTTCCCTTATGCATGGTTGATGTACCATTGTTACTGCATACTTGCCTTTACCAATGAGCTTTTTCCTCTTGTAACTTTCATGTTCCTAGCTGTGGGCCTTTTCTTTTTCACTTAGAGAAGTCCCTTTAGCATTTTTTGTAAAGCTGGTTTGGTGGTTCTGAACTCTTTCAGCTTTCACTTGTCTGCAAAACTTTTGATCTATCAAATCTGAATGAAACACTTGCCAGGTAGAGTCTTCTTGGTTATAGGATTTTCCCTTTCATTCTTTTGAATATATCATGCCACTCCTTTCTGGCCTCCAGAAGTGTTAGTTTCTCAGTCATGTCTGATTCTTCGCAACCCCATGGATTGTAGCCTCCATGGACTGTAGGCTCCTCTGTCCACGGGATTCTCCAGGCAAGAATACTGGAGTGGGTAGCCATTCCCTTCTCAAGGGGATCTTCCCAAACAAGTGATCAAAAGTTTCTGGTAAAAAGTCAGCTGGTATCTTTAGGGGAATTCCCTTGTAGTATGCAACTTGTAGGTTTTTCCTTGCTGCTTTTAATATTTTATTTTTAATTTTTGTCATTATAATCACAGTGTGTTTTAGTGTGGTCCTATTTGGGTTGATCTTGTTTGAGACTCTCTGCTTCCTGGACCTGGCTATGTGTTTCCTTTCTCAAGTTAGAGAAGTTTTTAGCTATTATGTCTTCAAACATGATCTTTACTCCCTCTCTTCTCATTCTGGGACCCCTGTAATGTGAATGTTAGTACACGTGGCGTTGTCCCAGTGGTTAACTATCCTCATTTCTTTTTATTCGTTTATCTGGCCAGCGTCAGTGATTTCCACTCTGTCTTCTAGCTCACTAATTCATTCCTCCATATCATTTAATCTACCATTGATTCCTTCTAATGCATTTTCATCTCAGTTATTATATTCTTCATCTCTGTTTTTTTGTTACATTTTCTAGCTCTTTGTTAAAAACCTCGAATCTCTCTTTCTGTTCCTACAATCCTCTCCTGAGTTCTTTGGACATCTTTATGATCATTACCTTGAACTTTTCATCAGGTAGATTGCCCATCTCCACTTCACTTGGGTCTGTTGAGGTCTCATCTTGCTCCTTTGGAACATATTCCTCTGTTACCTCCTTTTGCCTAACTTTCTGTTTGTTTGTTTGTTTTTCTGTGTATTTGGTATATTGGATACATTTCCTAACTTTGGAAAATTGGCCTTTCATAGCTGCTGCTCAATCCCTTCAGGTTACCAGAGCTACGTGCTCTAGGGGTGCCCCCTATGTGGACTGTGTGCGTCCTTCTGTTGTGGGAAGTTGAGTACTGGGGAAGCTATGGTAAGGTGTGGCTGGCCCCTGGTCTGGTTGGCTGCCAGGCCCTGCCTTGTGTAGAGGCTACTAGGTGTTAGTGAGCAGGACCAGGCCATGAGGTGCTTGCTGCAGAGTCCTGGGGGGTCTCAGGGCTAGCGTTGGCCCACTGGTCAGTGAAGCCAGGTTCTGGGATTGCCGCTGGTGGGGCTGGGGTTCCCCAATCTAGTGTCAGCCTGCTGGTGGGTGGGGCTGCTTCCACCCACCCACATGGCTGCTTGTGAGTTCCAGGCTGTCCCAATGCTGGTGCTGACCTACTGGTGAGTGGGACTAAATATTGGAGTGGCTGACTGAGGCGTCCCAAGATGTCTTTGAACTGGTGTCAGCCTGCCAGTGCATGGGCTGGATCCTGACATGGAAGGTTATGGGGCTGCAGGGGTCCCGGGTCTGGTGTCTGCCTGCAGGTGAGTGAAGTCAGTTCCTGGGTCTAGAGCTGGCCCACTGCTAAGTGGAGCTGTGTCCTGGGATCTCTGGCTGCAGGGCCCTGGGGGTCTCATGGTTGGTAAGATGGTTTATCAATGGACAGGGCTGGGCTTCAGCCCAGGTGATTATGAAGCTGGTGCTTGCCCACCGGTGGATGAAGCTGGTGTTGGTGTCCTGGTGGGCAGGGCTGGGTCCCAGGGTAACTGTGGGTTCAAGGGGTCTTAAGACAGCAGGCCTTCTGGTGGGTGGGGCTGTGTCTCCCCCGAGCTGGTTCTCAGAGCTGAGGTGTCCTGGTACTGGGGCTGACAGGCTGGTAGGCAAGACCAGGTCCTGGTGCTAATAAACTTGAAGGAGGATTCCAAACTGGCACTTACCAGTACCAGTGTCCACCAGGTAGAAGCAGCTCTCCAAAATCTGCTGCTGCAGTTCCTGTGCCCCCAAAATGAGCTCCAGTTGCCTCCTGCCTCTCTGGGAGGCTCTCCAAGGTCAGCAGAAATGTCTGACCCAGGCTCCCTTCTAACTACTGCTTCTGTCCTGGGTCCTGGAGTGTATGAGATTTTGTGTGCTCTCTTTGTGAAGTCTCTATTACCCACAGCCCCCCTCGGTTTCCAGAAAGTAAGCCCCCCTGGCCTTCAAAACCAGTTTGGGAGCTTGTCTTCTTGGTGGAGGAGCCCTGGGCCTGGGGAGCTTGATGTGGGGCTCAGACCCCTTATGCCTTGAGAAGAACCTCTGCAGTTGTAATCCTCTCTCGTGCACGAGTTGCCCACCTGGGTGTACGGGTCTTGACTATACCACGTCTCCGCCCTTCCTACCTGTCTCATTGCGCTCCTTCTTTATATCTTTAGTTGTAGATCTTTTCTGCTAGTCTTCTGGTCTTTCTCCTCAACTTTCTGGTCTTTCTCTTACAACTGTTTACCTGCTCTGTAAACAGTTGTAATCTGTGTGCCTGGGAGAGGTGGTGAGCTCAGGGTCTTCCTGTTCTGCCATCCCGCCCTCTTTCTCTGTTCACTTATTTTAAAAGTATGTGAGAGCATATGGATATTGCAAACCTTGCTTCAGGACACAAAGAAGATGCAAAACCAAAAAAAGTAGTTTGCCATCAAAAGGTTTACAGTTTCTGGAGGTGAAAAACATAAAGTAACCCTAGTAAAAAGGATTCATGGGTTACACGTCATCAGACTGGTGTTCATAGCATTGCATTTTTCCTTTATTATAGTACTATTCATATTGCTTTGCAATTTGTTCACTTGTCAATCTTCTTTACACTGAGAGCTGAAGGCAAGAACTGTACCATGTTTGTCCCTAGCCTACAGACCTAAGACTAGTGGGCAACCTGTAGGAAGAGCTCAGTAACTATTTGTATAACAAATGAAAGAAACTGATCAATACATGAAGGAAATGACTACACAGTTTAGAGGGCAAGGATCATGTCTGGCTGGGGTGGCTGTGTAGGCTAAAGTCATGTACGTTGGCTCTTAAAGGATTTAAAGGTGAGAAGATGTCCAACAAAGGGATTGTGAGCAGATGGCAGTAGGAAACGGGCAAAAGAGATAGAGTTAAAAGAGAACTCAGAAATCTAGTTTTAATACAACCTCCCACTAAATGTACGAGTTTCATGTGATATCATGGTGATAAGTGGCTGAATATCTCATAAAGGGTCCTGTGCTGCTTCTTAGATGGTCTAACTTGATTGGGGACCCTCTACCCCCACTCCTCCATAAATGAATTCATTTCAAAATATTGAAGATTATGTAAAAATCACTTTGATTTTTAGGAAGTTGTTTCTCTGGCAGGTACTTTTTCCAGTGTTTGCTGCTTATAAAATTTAACAAAATTAAATACTCAGGTTTTGGTATGAATCACAATACCTTGTAAACTATATTTAAGATTAAAAAAAATTGTAGTAAAGTACACATAACAAAATTTACCATCTTAATAATCTTTACGGGTATAGTTTATTGGCATTAAGTACATTTGCATTATTGTGCTACCATCACCATTAGGTACAAGACTCTCTTTACTCCTGAGATTTTCAAAACTTATTACTGCATGCAAAAATGTCAGATACATTTTAAATGAAGCTATTTACATTTTAAACATGTGACAAAATTCAGCCTGGAACTTAAAATCAAGTTATTAGCTAAACTTTGGGGCTTGGTGTTTAATGATGATTGTACAAACCATGGGCTTCCCAAGTCAGAATCTAAGATCAACATAAAAACCGTGATCATTCTTCTCTTAAAGAGAGAGAGAATTCAAAATGCAAAGTTCAGTTTTGCAAACCCAGAAAAGACAGGACTTTTGACAGGATGAGAAACTAGATACTCTTCTGTCACTGGATAAATCCTGTGAGAAGTCAAAGAGGTGGTAAAGAATCAGACTGGGGCCTGTTCCATGCCATCACAGTAGCGCGTGTTTCTTATCTGTGGGAGCCACCCTCGCCAGAAGAAACGGTTTCAGTTCATGCGGTGGTTGCTCTTAACGGGCAAAGAGGCAGCAGTGTTCCCAATCTTCTGCTAAGAGTTCATTAACTGAAAAGCAGTGCAAGGTAGAATCTGAACCCAGGGTTTCAGGACCTAAGCCCAGTTTTACTTCTGAGAGAAACTCTTCTCTAAAATTATAATCTTCTCTATCTTGATACTTCTCCAGTGGCTTCTGCAGTTGAGACTTGTCAGGACACTTATTTTTCTCAAACACTGCCCTCTGCAGGTGGTTTTGTTCGGAGGCTATTTCGGGAGCAGCAGCTGAAGCTTGGGAAACAGTTTCAATGCGTTCTGTGTTGTCACTTCCCTAACTTCTTCCACTGAGACCCCTTTCACCTGGGCAATATATTCTGCTGAAATGGAAATGTTCCGGGGCTCATTCCGTACCTGAAACAGAACAAAGAGACACTGAATCAAACGTGACGCTTGACAGAAGCAATCCTTGGAGACTGTGGATAAAAGATGAAAACGAGTAGGTTAAAACAACTGATGGGTTCTTGCCTTTTTTTTTTTTTAAGGGGGTGGGGAGAAGGCCCTGAACTTCAGCCTGAAAGCTAAGGCTACAACACTGATTTTAAGTCTATGCTGCTCTTGAAACATAGGGCTCACAATACCCTAGGGCAGGGAATTAACAACTGAGGTCCCAGAACCTCGCACATGAAGCAGTCTGCACAGTGGACACTTGGTGACCTGACCGAAGCACTAACTGTCCCATGGTCTGCTCCTCAAGCAAGTGCTTGTAAAGACTGTGCTCTGCTGCGTGGCCACCACACCCCACAGGCTGCAGTACAGTTTGATTCAAGTAATGCCATCGTGTGTCTGAAGACTAAACAGGTTATGCACCCGTATTTCACTGATTCTAAGATGCATTTCTCCCCTATCTTAACGTCTCTGAAACTGATAAATATTTTACTGACATCCAATGCCATGTGAAGGTATAACTGGTAGTGTTTTCTCCCTTAAGGGTCACAAAATAGCGGTCCGTCTTCAATCACTGGCATTTAGATATGATGAAATATATTATTGTTGTTATTATTTACTCAGGATGATAATGTTCAGAGGAATATGACAACTGTTAAGAGTAAAAAAAACAAAAAACCTTGATAATGTAGGCTACTAAAAAAACAATGAAAAATGTGCACCCAGATTTAGGTTCAAGGATATTCTTTATATTGTGAACAACATGGTTTGAACTGTGTGGGTCCACTTAAACACAGATTTTTTTCAATAAAAATTACAGTACCGCACAATCCAAACTTGGGTTGAATCTGTGAATGCAGAACCATGTGAAAGAGGGCTGGATCCAGTGTGTAAAACTGAAGACATCGAGGGCAGATAGATGCGGACTTTCCACGGTACGGCGCAGGGCTGGAGAAGGTGTCAGTACCCCTAACCACTTCGCTATTCAAGAGTTAACTGTACCATGTTGGAAACAAACAACCTACATGGCAATATCCGGTTAAATATACTCACATGCTAAAATTTATATAGTTATTAACCAGGATGAGGAAAAGTGTTTATTTATTGATGAACACATATGTTCACCACATAAAAGCAAGTTATGAGATAAGAAGGACATAAGAACCTGCATTTATTTAGTGCTTATCGTAGGCAAGGTTTTGTTCTAAGTTTTTTATGGAATTTCTCATTTAATCCTCAAAATAACTCTAGGAGATAGGTACTATTATTATTACCATCCTTTTTTACAGATAAGAAGGGATCCTAAACAGCTAGTAAACAGCCCAATTGAGGTTTCAACCTGAGCAATCTGACATCAGAGTATATACTTTTAACCAGTATACTAGAGTGGTAACCTTTCAGTGGTAGATGGTTCTATTTTCTTATTATTTTCTGTGTTTTCTATTAGTCTAAGATAAACACATCTTATTCAACAAAAAACATATTCACTTAAAAAATTCATTTATTCAATAAATATTTTTGAGTACCTACTGTGTCTTCCCTTCAGGTAAATATAATTTATAATGGTAGCAATATTTATTTATTTAGGCTGTGCTGCAAGACTTGTGGGATCTTAATTCCTAGATTAGGAATTGAACCTGGGCCATGGCAGTGAAAGCACCAAGTGCTAACCACTGGACCACCAGGGAATTCTTAGCAATATTGAAAATATGATTCTTTATGGCCTATAATAACAAAATGTAGAGCAAAAATTTCATAAATAAATCCATGACTATATCAATACATACATGTACTGAAAGACACTGAGGCTAATTTTAGCATGCTAATTAAAAACAGAAAAATGAACATTTATTGAGTATTTACTATATATCAGACACACTAAGCACTTTCATATACATTACTTCATTTAATCCCCACTGTAATACTTCATAGCATTTTACTATTATTTTACCCACATTTTATAAATGAGAAATAGTTCCAGAGAGATTAAGAGACTTGACCAAAGTCACACAGCTAGTGGGTACCATCACACAACAGATCTGAATCCAGGTCTTTCCGACTCTAGACACTGGGGTATTTTTTTTTTTAAACGTTTTTTTTATATTGGAGTACAGTTGATTAACAATGTTGTGGCAGTTTCAGGTGTAGACACTAAGCTTTTCTACTATACTGGTCTGGATTTCAGTATTACATAAACTAGGTTGTGACCCATAGCAAATAATATTCTTTGGAGCACTACTGCCATATTTGGAAAAGACCTGATGAAATTTAAGTCAATATAACCTTTCAACCTAGCACTACAGTAAGATTCCATTATATTTACTCTGTAAGGAGAAACACAGCTAAATTGAAAATATTTCAAATGAAAGATACACTAAATAATGTAGAAATAGGAAAATCATTTACCTGTTTTTCTGGTCCCAGTGCAGGGGAATCTGTTTCTAAGCAAATTGAAGTTAAAGGCAACTGTTTCACAAGTTTCTGCTTCTTAGAGAAAAGAGAAAGCTAGTAAGTTTAAAACATGAGAAGTAAAGATTAAATAAGGAGCATTAAACCTACCTGGCAATGCATTCTATTTGGCAGGAATTTAAAATTCATGCCTGAACATTCAACTAATAAATGTCCACTATGTTCTCATCATTCTACACTAACAGATTTAAAAAGACACATTTTTGGGAATTCTCTTGTGGTCCAGTTGTTAGAACTCTGTGCTTCCACTGCAGGGGGCCCAGGTTTGATTTCTGGATGGAGAACTAAGATCTTATAAGCACTGCAGTGTGGCCAAACAAAAAAAACATTCTTTGCCAAAAATTATCTGAAGCCTCTAGGAACTCAAGAGAGTAGCAACCAAGAGCAGAAAATGAGGTACATCCAGCAAGAAACCAAATATCTGGTATCACATGCTCACTGAAAGATCCATGGAGAGATTTCTATTGTTTCTCCACCACTACCATACTCAGGGTTTCTTCCTGCTGTTCACTTTAGGTCAGTCAAGGTTTTATATTTATAAATCCAAGTTCATGTGCATATTTTGAATTTTAGATTAGGAAATAGATGGTTTGATATTCTGTTTATGATTTTGCCTGGATTATAAGGACTTCAATTAACTCAATGAGTTTTACACCAAGAGCAATTCTCTTGTTGCCACTGCACTTTTTAAGATAAAAAACGGAAAGGAGATACATGATGCAGAGTGGAACAATGATGAAATAAATTATTTTAAGAGTAAAATTTCAGGGCTCCCTTGGTGGCTCAGTGGTAAAGAACCACCTGCCAATGCAGAAGACACGGTTTGATCCCTGGTCCGGTAGGATCCCACACGCGAGGGGCAACTCAGCCCGATCACCACAGCTAGGAGCCTGCACTCCAGGGCCTGGGAACTGCAACCACTGAGCCCGCACACCCTCAAGCCTGTGCTCCCCAACAAGACAAGGCACCGCGAGGGGAAGCCCACAGGCTGCAGCAAAGAGAAGTGCCTCGCCCACAACGAGAGGAAAGCCAACACAGCAACGAACACCTGGCACAGCCAAAAAAGAAAGAGTAAAACTGCAAAAGCACAGGAATATGTATGCTCGTGCACTGCTGGCAGACAAAAATTAAACTGGTATAAATTCCTCAAAGGAAATGTGACAATTTAACCACATATCTAAAAATACATACCCTTTTTCTTAATGGTTCCATTTATACACAGTAACTGCAAAAGTTATGTGAACAACTGTGGATGTGCAAAGCTAGTCACTGAAGTGCTGTCTGTTAACAGTGAAAACTAGAAACAATGTAACCTTTACTTAAGGTAATGCTTAACTAAATTAGGTACATCCATATTGTGAAATATTATGTAATTATTTTAAAGAAGAAATAGGTCTATGTTTATAGATACAAAAAATATCCATGAAGCTAACTCAAAACAAAAAGAATATGATATCTTCGTATTTTATATGAATCAGATGTTAACAATGATTGTCTCAGTGGTAGGACGAGTTGGGTTGACCGGAAATTTGTCTTTTTCTGAAGTGTCTCTATTTTCTATAATGCACAAATATTATCTTTAAACTTAGAAAAAATAATAGCATTTTAGTTTAGAAACGGAAATGATAGCACTGCTAAAAAGTACTACTGAATAAGAAATTTCTCCATGAATGGTAAAAGTAGGAAAAATAAAAGTAATCTTGGATCAACTACAATAAAAATTAAAAAACAAAACTAAAATGCTAAATTGGTAAATAAAAAGATAAATTTGGACTATTGCCTCCCCTGAGTCTTAAAAGGCTGGTTCAAGAGTTAATGATAAGGAAATGTGAAGATATAGAAGTAATGAATAGCTGTTGGGTTGGAAAACTGGTTAACAACTTAGAGTACAAATCAATCATATAGGAGAGTTACCAAATTTCCAGTTCCCTGAAAGATACACACAGAGGTCTGACACACATTCCTAAGTTGTTTTTATAGGAAGCGGACCGTCACCAGATGAAACTGCTGACCTCAAGCATGTAGATCTCAGGCCATTTGAAACCAGAAGATTGACTGATGATGCTTAAAACTGTATCTTGATGTCAACCAATTCAAGCACTGGGTACAAGCTGATCACATGCCCTGCAGCCTCCTCCCTCACACGGCCTTTAAAAACACTTTTCTGAAAGCTATCGGGGAGTCAGGTCTTTTGAGCATGAGCTGCCCAGTTTTCTTGTGTGTGGATCCAATTTAACTATTTTTTTTTCTTTGGTGATTAGTGCTTTTGGTGTCATGGCAAAGAAAACCACTGCCTAATCTATGGTCACCAAGATTTGGATCTGTTTTCTTCTAAAAGTTTTGTAATTTCAGCTCTTACATTTAGGTCTCTGATCCATTTATGAGTTACTCTTGATGTAAGTATGAGGTAGGGACCTAAGATTAATTTTTGTAATGAAACCAGAACAGTACATAACAGTACAGTACCGTAAAAACTACTGAACAGGAAAAGTTCACAGCAGTAAAGTGAAAGTTCCTATTTTAAAGTGTTATGTCACAAAGCGTAGAACCAAGTTTAATGAAAGATTTTACCTGCCCACTTCTTACGATAGAAGGAGGAATTGAGAAGAAGTATCCGGCTTTTACCCCTTCCATGGCTACAGATGGCCGACCGTC
The DNA here is from genome assembly GCF_032405125.1 of Capricornis sumatraensis. NCBI lineage: Eukaryota > Metazoa > Chordata > Mammalia > Artiodactyla > Bovidae > Capricornis > Capricornis sumatraensis. The sequence goes on from NC_091082.1 coordinate 78,008,441, forward strand.
AAACGCATGCAGCAACACTTTGTCAGCACCTCTCAAAAATTAAATCAGAGTTCATTTTATTTCCTTAATGAAAGGTTTTCCCACTAATCAAATTGAACAACACAGATTTTAAGTAAATGTTGGTCACTAGAAGGTTCTGTGGTTTCTAAAGGATAGATAAACGTACAGTGTTCAACCAGTAGAATAAAAATAAATTCTTATTCTGCAGAATAAGTTATATAAAATTGAAACAAATTTTAAACAATTATTTAAACTTCCCATTCCAAACCTTCTTGAAGTTTGTGAACTATCAAATTATTGTTCCTAATAGGTCTTTAAATGGTTAAACTGTCCTTAAGAAGGAGGCTAGTAGAAATGAGGAATTGAATGATTAACAAATTCAACAGTACACACACACATACATATGTACTGCTCTTACTTGATCCAATTAAAAAAAAACTTATTTTACTTGATCTAATTTTTCATTCGCTTTATCCTCGTCTGACAAACATTACAATCACACTGAAAACCTTATAAATAGTAGGCTGACTTGCAAAACCATCTTAATTGATTTCCATCACTACCCTGGCCTGTTCCCTTCTCTTTAAGAAAACAAATAAAGATGTCTTTTTCTATGAGAACATGGACTAGAATTGTCAAACTTAAACATTAGGCACGTTTTTCTCAGGAACCTACATACCTTGCTCATTTAACAGGCTGATGGTAGGTCTTCCGGCTGAGCGTGAGTGAACATTTCTGTTGAACAACAAAAAAACCTCCTTTTAAGTATTTACTATGAACATATTATTTTTGATCTATTAAAGTAGTTAAGAGAAAAAGAAAAGTAGAGCTCCATTTCAGGAGAATCATTATTTATCAATAATGTGCTTTAAAACTATTAATATAGAAAGATGATAATTAACCTACAAAGGCAAATTTAGTCTTTTGGCTAATTGGACCTGTCTGATTAGGACTTGTCTTTGCTCTTCCTTCTGTTCATCAGTGCCAGCAAATCTGGGGGAGAAATCCAGTCCAACCTATAACAGAAAAATAAAACAGAATCACGTTTATGGTTTAATGAACCCCAAAAGGCAGATGATGGAGCAGTACTGTCCAAGAGAAATATAACGCGAGTCATACACTCAAGCCACATACACAGCTTTACAGCTTCCAGTAGCCACGTTAAAGACACTAACAAGAAACAGGTGAAATTAACTCTAATAATATACTCTAAGTCACAATTCCTAAACCATTATCAATGTATTACAGTCATTCATATTATTATCTTAACACATAACCTATGTAAAATTACTGAGTTATTTTACATTTCTTCTTTGAGGTACTGAGACTTTGAAATCATCTGTGCATTTTATCCTGATAGCACACATCAGTTTGGGCCCGTCACAATTCAAGTGCTCAACAGCTGCATGTGGTCACCACACTGGACAGTAATGATTATAAAGGACTGCTTCCCTTGATACTATTTTGGCATGCACTGCTATAAGCTATATTCTGAATGTGTTATTCTTATCTTTTATTTTTACAAGTGGAATTACCAAGTGGTAAAATGTCTCACAACTTTAAATTATTTAATAAGTTTTTTATTATAAACTCTAACCTATTAATATTTAAAGTATGCTTGTACATACTATTTGAAGTAACCAGAGAGATGGCCTTACTTAAGCAAAAGGAAAAAAAGCAAAGCATATTGAAATGTTAATAAAGCATCTATTAACAAGGCCATGGGGAGGTGTTCTATTGTTTTATCCCTAAGCGCTTTTGCTTACTGAGGAAGTACTGACAAGTTGTTATTCAGCTGAGCAGGGTGAACATAATTATCTAAGTTTGTTCTAATCACCAACACTGAGTTAGGGACTGCCTTCATGTATCACATGGAGGTCTGAATTAGAAATCACTTGATCAGCTGGTGGATATTTACCTCTCCAATTGCCAATAACTGATCCTTATAATTCTCGATAATGGGCAAAGCTACATCCAAATCCTGGGATGAAAAAAAAAAGTAAATTCATTCAAATAGGAGAGAGGAATGTCATAGGTTTGGTGTCAACACCTATTATATGCCAGGCACTTTGCTACGCTGGGTCCTTTACATACAAATTCTTTACCCAGTTGAGGAGCTAGGAATGGTAATCCTTCTATAATGGTGAGTAATTATAGCTGGCAATTTGAGCAGAAATGTCCCATACCCAATTAGTTATAAGAACATTACTTCTTATGAAGATTCCCACTTCAACACTTCCTTCTGTTTAGGAGGCATTTCCTGGTATTTAGGAGGAGTGATCTGGATTTCCTGGAATAGCTGAGCAAGAAAAAACAAAGCCACTCACCTTGGGGAGTCTGGGAGTACGTAGCTATATTCTCCTCTTAGAGTACGAATGAATGACTTGTGAATTTTAACAGTGATAATCCCAAACATCTTTTGCACTATTTTCACTGATTTAATTTTTATAGTTCTGCATACCCCATTTTTGTCCTAAAGTTTCAACAATATAAATACTAAATATCATGTATATGGCTATTTGTCAACTACTGAAGTAACTGTATAGTTAATTCCATAGTTTCCATATCACTATTTCCACTTAAAGAGAATTTTCCCTGTAAGGGTTTCCTTGTAAGAGAAAAACAAATATATGGAAAACTTGGTTCTAGATATTTTAAATTACTTTGAGGATTTCAGAGTATGTAAATTCAAAGTATTTCTAGTGAGAATAATCAGAAAAAGGAGAATTAAGAAAAGGGAGGTAAAACAGATGGTCGAGGAACAGGAGAAGACGTTATAATTATGCCTCAAGAGAGAGAAAAGAAGATGAGGGAGGATAAATCAAGGCCTTACAATTCCAGAAGACTCAATGGAGCAGAATTAACGTTGTCAAGAGGAGCTAAGAGTACGTAACCCTAGTTATCAGAGAAGGTGTCTGACAATAGCTGAGTAGGTCAGTGTCAAGAAAAGATCTTCTGTATCAAATGTTCAAACTAATCTGTGTGTCTGGGACCTCAAAGGGACTGGAGAAGTTGGAGAGATTACCCAGGAAATGTAGCACACTTAGAAACCTTAAGACAAAGAAATTACACATTTTGATGAAGACCAGATATAGGGAAAAAAATCTTCTTGGGTATATGTATTATCTATAAAAACAAGGAAAACAAACTTACAATGAGATTATTTCAATTCCTTGTGAAATAATTTGGAAGTTTCTGGCAAGTCAAGGATAGTAAATTGTTAATAGAAATACTACTTCATACCATTAATATGTATAAATATATGTGGTCTTCATCATTTTAATAGATGTAAAAATATTTCAAAGGACATTCATAGGTCTCTTTCTGACTTTAGCGCTATTCCTACTTCCTCCATAAGGTCTCAAGTTCCTTAATAGCTAGTGGTTCTATTGTGGGGTTTTAAAATATTCTATGCCTTTATACTCTATGACTGGGAATACTGCAAATAATGATTCACCATTTACAAACGAGGCAACTGAGACCTGGCAAGGTTAAGTGCCACAGATCGCAGAAGGCAGCAGGCCAAGTCTCTGACTTCAAAGCTCATGATGTTTCCACTATGCTGTTCAAAGAAGGAGGGAGAGAGAAGGAAAGGAAGGGCAAAGGGGAGGGAGGAGAGATTTATTCTGACTGACTTAAAATAATTAGAATTTTTTTTTAATTAAAGAAAATATTTAGCCTTTAGAACCTTTAGGGGTCAGGCCTGTAACAGAAATGAGTGAAGTGGGTTAAGTAGGGACAGGAGCCAATGTATGGCTCAGTGGGTGAAGAATCTGCCCAAAATGCAGGAGATGCAGAAGATGTGGGTCCAGTCCCTGGGTGGGGAAGATCCCCTGGAGGAAGGCATGGCAACCCACTCCAGGATTCTTGCTTGGAGAATCCCATGGACAGAGGAGCCTGGTGGGCTACAGTCCATAAGGTCACAAAGAGTCGGACACGACTGAAATGACTTAGCACTCATGCACATATACCTTATAACCCACATTTTCTATAAAGTTATATTTAACATTGTAGCATCATATTTAACACTGTATAAGTTAACTATTTATTTTTGAACTGCTAGGCTGTTTCCTCTTTTTCTCTATTACAAATAATGCTGTAATAAACCTCTTTGTGAAAGAAGATAGAATTTCTTTCTTTTGGATTATTGCTTTAGAATAAAAATCAGAAAGAGGAGGATTACTGAGTCTAAGGGTAATACCATTTTTTATGGCTCCTGTTTTATAAGACTATTACCTTTAATGTGACACTTCTTTGGTCTTCTGGTGAAACTCCTTGAACTGGGTGAACACCCAAGCATGGCAGGACAAACCCATTATACCTAAAAATGTAGAATGAATTAAGAAAGCAGGATTATTAGACTAGGAGACAATGTTACTCTGAAGAACAAGTAGGAAAGAATTTTTTTAAGGCTGTTAATGTAATTTTTTCCCATCTCATTCTCTTTAAAAATGGATGATCTTTGATATTATAAACATGATACCATATATGCATCCTTATTAGCAATTCTATTTCTTTATGAGAAGTAGCACCTTTCTGAAAGCTGGATAATCTTTTCAAATTCTCCTGAATGTTCAGCGACCACGACAAGAGCCATAATATTGGCCTGAAACAAACACGAATAGAATTCAGTTATAGTCTCAAACAATATCCATCCAATACAACTAAATAACAATTTAAAGTCTTCTGTGCTTTCAGTTATCCTTGCTCCCTCACACTCCATCAATATCATCATAATGGCCATCACTAATTAGCTACATATGTTTTGGACATATGTTCAGTGAGTATAAATATTACCCCATTTAATCTGCACACCCTTCTGACATAGGCATTGCTGTAATCCATTGTTTGGATCAAGAGACATTTGGATGGAGTCAAATAACCTGCCCAAGATCATTAGGCCTGTGTTACTCCAAATACCACACTCCTAATTAAACTGCGATCGTGAAACATGGCTACATATAAAAATGGCAACCATTTCTATAAGTTTGAAGGAAGATCACAAAACGCTAGTTGTAATGAATTTCATAAATGCTTCCCAAAATTAACAATTTCCCTCCAAACAAACCAAAATGTTTCAGAACACTTTTATAGTTTTTCCAAGATCTTCAGAATAATGCTAATTTAAGAGCTGACAGATGCACCGACCTGTTCTATATAGCTGGCACGCCTGGTGTCTGTGGGCATGTGTTTTGGATTCAGACTATCTTGTCTGTATCACTTTACTAGTGATGCATCTTTGGACAAATTAATCTAGGCCTTAGCTTCCTCATCTATAAAACAGGTAACGGCTACCTATAGAATAGTAGCTTCCTTAGAAGGTTGTTGAGAAACATTAAATGAGATAATGTACAGAATGGGTTTAAGTTCAGTGCCTGGCACATAGCAAACAACAGATGCTGCTTATTGTTAATGTATTTTTTACTGAAGCAACATCAACATATTATACCGACATTTCAAGCTATCTTAGATCAAAATTAGTAGGAAGATAAAAACAACCAAAAAAGAGCAAGTATAGCTATTGGCTTACTTTCTTGGCTTTCTCCAGCACATCATCCAGATCCTAAAATAAACATAAGTAATCATGATCATTTTAGATGGATGAGTAACTATCCTTTGCTTGTGTATACCAACGCAGTTGAGGCACCATAAAGACTGACAATGATGGCAAGGAACAGGGCGGTGAGAAGGGCCTAGCTGACGCACCTTACATTTACTCTCTCCGTAAATTCTGGCTTATGTTCCCACTCTACTGGAACAGAAACTGTTATTGTCAAATATAAAAGACAGTTCTCTGTCCCACTCTACCCTTCAGCAGCATTAGAAACTCCTCACTTGTCTACTCTTTCCTTCCCCAAATATTTTCCACTCTTGGCTTTTGCAAATACTTCTCTCTAGCTGTCCGCTACTTATCAATTCTCCTTGACTGGCTCTTTCTCCTCTGATTTCAGGACCATAGGCTTTTCTTCGCGTACTTCCTGTTAAGTGATCTCATTACTATACTCATTATGCCAGTGAGTCCCCAATTTTTATCTCCAGCCTGTAATTCTCTTCTGAACCCAAGATTCACATTTTAAAATGACCATATGACATTTCCACTTGGATGGACATCAGGTTTCAACATGTGCCAAGCATAACTATTTTCTCCCCAACAAATCTGTTCCTTCTGCCTGCCTTCTCCAATCTGTTTTCCCTCATCTCAGTAAACAGCACCACCATCTCTCTCCAGCATCCTCAAGTTCTTCCTCTCCCTCTCTGCACATCCAGGTCCTCTTAGTATGTACTTTAGAATCGATCTCCAAAATATAACTTGAATCCATCTGCTTCTCTCGCTTGCAACTCCCCTGTAACCTCTGTCATCTTTAGTCTCAATACTGCAAAAGCCTCCAAACCGGTTTTCTAACTTCTAACCCTTGCTTTCCTCTATCCATTTACCACACATCAGCAGAAAGGTTTTTAAATGGATTATCAGATCATGTCTCTCTCCTTCAACCACCCACCCACCCACCAAACCGTTTTGCAGGATCCCCATTGTGATTCTAATGAAATGCGAATTCGTGCCTCACCTATCCTATGCAAGCTTCTTCAGTCCGATTTTATGCTTCTCTCTTTCTAGCTCATAGGACGCCACCCAGCCTTTCGATAGCTTGAATGTGCCAAATTCTGTCCTGTCGGGGGGCCTGCAACCCGCCTGCTTTCCTCACCACCATGCACCCACCGCTTTGTTCTTCTTCCGCATTTAAGCGTCACCTCTTGAGAGGTTTACCCGCCAAACAGAACCGCCTCTTTCTCTAATACTAGCCTCTGGTTTCCAATGTAGCAGGTAAAACACGTTGACATTACGCGTGGAACTTCGCCCCCGGGAGGATAACTCGAAGGGTAAGGACGGGGGCTGCCCCGCTCCCACGGGCCCGACCTCGCCCTCACGTACGTGGTCAAAGTCCGGGGCGGAGAGGTGGCAGTGACAGTCCACCAGCCCTACGCCCACCGCCCGCATCGTGGCAGCCACCGAAACCCCTGGACTCGCCGGCGGAACCACAGCCGGAACCCGAGTGCCGCGGTGGGCTGAGTTTCCGGCCGGACGAGTGCTCCTTCCTCCCGGGAAACCCGCCCTTCCGCCCTCAGAATTCCCGCCCCCAGTTCAAGTTGGAAAAATGGAGCGGGTCCTTCGGTCGGTGGCGCGTTCTCCTTGTCGGGACGTGGGGAGAGTGGCCAGGACAGAAGACAGGGCCTCGGTCCCTGCCACATACCGAAAAGACTTCCGTGTGCGCTGCACTTCGAAGCGGGCCGTGACGGAAGTGCTAGAACTGTGCAGCAGCTTCGTGCAAAAGCTCGGGGACGCGCTGCCTGAGGAGATTCGGGAGCCCGCGCTGCGAGATGCGCAGTGGGTACGGGCCCAGTAGCCATCTCTTGTCTTTTCACCCGCTTTCTCCACACCCCGGTCTCAGTGGTCAGGAGGAGCCCACGGCCGGCTTTGTCAGAGTTTAACGGTGCCCGGGAACGCAAGGGAACGAGATAGATGCTGGAGGCAGCCGGGTGTTTCAGTTAATTTAGGCCAGTGCTGTCCGACGAAAAATTCAAGGCGAGCCATGTATGTCACTTGAAATTAAAAGGAAGAAAATAGGTGAAATTAATTTTAATGATATTTATTTTAACCGACTGTGTCCAAGATACCATTTTAACTTGTAACAATTTTTAAAAAAGGAACAGCTAGTTTACATTCTTTGGTTCATACCAGGCTTTTCACATCTGTCTTGAACCTGATGTCCTTTTCCACTAGCTACATTTTAAGGCCTCAACAGCCACAAAGTGGCTGGATTGTCCCCTCTTGGACGGTGTAGACGGAGACTCAAAGGAGAATCCTGGAAGTCAGTCACCAGGCTAGCTTTTGGTCTGTCTTTTTGCTTGTTTTTAGAATATCTCGTAAAAAGAGGGAAAACATTTTCCCTACGAGTCTAAAGTAGATAAGGAAGCTTCCCATTATAAACTTCACTAATATCACACTGACCCTTATAACTCGTTTCCCCTTCCTTTCTCAAGTATATTGCAAAGCTGTGTAGAAGATGAGCTTTTTTTGCCGGGCGGGGGCGGGGGGGGGGGCAGGTGCGGGGCGTGGTGGGAAGACACAACAAATTGAGGGATTTGTGCCAGTCTGAAGAAAGCACACAACCTATTTATATACAGGGGAAAATGTTAAAGTGTTTGTAATGCAGTACAGTTTTACTGACCACAGTACAAACAAAATAAAGGCTAAGTGGATGAAGAATGTAAGAACACTCCCTGGGTTGTGATTCTGTGTTCCAGTATTGTATACACTGACTTTTATATCATTCCCCCCTTGCTAGCAAGGGAAGGATAGAGACATACCTGAGGACATTTTTAGTAGTAGTTTGATGGGAGAAGACTTGTTTCTTTGTGTAATGATCTTAGAATTTACCCCTTTCCAGGAAGTGCTAAGGTACTTAGAACATTAATTCTCCTTATAGGAAAAGAGGAACTTGGCTTAACTGATTATACTTTATTAATGGATGAGAAAGTAAATTAGAAGATAAAAGATGTGAAGATTTAAACTACCAAGGGAATTCACTTGTGTTTTAGTTAAGAAAACAGATAAAAGGTGGAGGCTTCAGTAATGTTGCCTCTCTATCTAAAACCACATAATATAGTAACATTTTTTGTGATAGTTTTTTTAAAACTTTATTTTATTGAAGTATAGTTGATTTACAATGTTGTGTTAATTTCTACTGTATAGCAAAATGATTCAGTTATACATATATATGCTTTCTTTTCCATTATGGTTTATCGCAGAATATTGAATATAGTTCTCCGTGATGTACATTAGGACCTTGTTGTTTATCCATTTTACACGTAAAAGTTTGCATCTGCTAATCTTAAACGTCTAATCCATCCTTCTCCCTCCCACTTCCTGCTTTGTACCCACAAGTCTCTTCTCTGTGACTTTGTTTCATAGACATGTTCTTCTGTGTCATATTTTAGATTCTACATATAAATGATAGCATATATCTTTCTCTGTCGGACTTCCCTCACTTTAATATGGTAATGTCCAAGACCGTCCATGCTGTGGCAAATGGCTTTATTCCATCTTTTTTGCGGTCGAGGAGTATTCCATTGTGTATGTGCCGCGTCTTTATGCTTTCTCTGTTGGTGGACATTTAGGTTGTCTCCATGTCTTGGTTATTGTAAACAGTGCTGCAGTGAACACTGGGAATTGCATCTTTTTAAAAATTTTTAAAGTTATTTATTTAATTTTGTGTTTGGCTGGATCTTCGTTGCTGCGCGAGGACTTTATCTACTTGCGGCGAGTGGGAGCTTTACTCTTTAGTTGCTGTGCTCGGAGTTCTCTTTGTGGCGGCTTCCCTTGCTTTAGAGCCCTGGCTCTAGGGCACGTGCGCTCCAGTAGCTGTGGTGTGTGGGCTCCATAGTTGCAGTTCCTCGATTCGAGAGCATAAGCTCAGTGGCTGTGGTGCACGGACTTGGTTGTCTCATGGCATGTGGGATCTTCCCAGACCAGGGATTGAACTCATGTCCCCTATGTTGGTGGGCAGATTTTTAGCCACTGGACCATCAGGGAAGTCCTGCATATCTTTTCAAATTTTATTTAGTACTTTTCTCCAAATATATACCCAGGAGTAGGATGCAGATCATATGGCAACTCTTAATTTTTTGAGGAAATTCCACACTGTTTTCCCTAGTGGCTGTATCAATTTACATTCCCACCAATCATAAAAGAGGGTAGCATTTAAAATTTGTAGATTTTTTATTAAAGGCTTTCAAAAATTATTTAGTTAATTTTGGCTGCCGAGTCTTCACTGCTGTGCTCAGGCTTTCTAGTGGCAGGCGGGCTTCTCGTGGCAGTGGCTTCTCTTGTTGCAGAACACAGACTTGAGGTGCACCCGCTTAGTTACCCCACAGCATGCGGAGTCTTCCCAGACCAGGAATCAAATCTGTGTCCCCTGAATTGGCAGGCGGATTCTTGTCCACTGGACCACTAGGAAAGTCCTGTGTGTTTTTTTCTTTTAATATTTTAATTTACTTATAATGGGTGTAGGTAGTGGGCTGGGGACAGAGATTGAAAATAACAATCCCAAAACAACAGAGATGGAGGATGTGGACAGCGTATTCATCTCCTATTGTTGATATAACAAGTTACCACACTGAGTGGCTTAGCCATAAGTGAATCAGCTATAAGTATACATATATCCCCTCCCTGTTCAATCTCCCTCCCACCCCTCTACCCCACTACATCACACCCCTGCCTTCCCACCCCTCTCGGAAGTCACAGAGCACCAGGCTGAAAGTGAGTGAAAGTGAGAGTCATTCAGTCGTGTCCGACTCTTTGCGACCCCATGGACTATACAGTCCATGGAATTCTCCAGGCCAGAATACTGGAGTGGGTTAGCCTTTCCCTTTTCCAGGGGATCTTCCCAACCCAGGGATCGAACCCAGGTCTCCGACATTACAGGCAGATTCTTTACCAGCTGAGCCACAAGGGAAGTCACAGAGCACCAGGCTGAACTCTGTGTGTTATATAGCAGCTTCCAGGGCATGTACGATCTTCCCAGACCCGGCACTGAACCCACGTTCCCTGCACGTGCCAGGGGATTCTAAGCCAGCATCTGCTGTGCACGTTGGGAAGGTGTGTGTCAGGGCTGCTCTCTCAGTTCACCCCACCCCTCCTTCCCTTGCTGTGTCCACACGTCCACTCTCTACGTGTGTCTCCATTCCTGCCCTGCAGATAGGTTCATCAGCACCATTTTTCTTGATTCCATATATATGCGTTAATATACAATATTTATTTTTCATTTCTGACTCGCTTTGCTTGTATAACAGGCTCTAGGTTCATCCACCTCAGTTCAGCTGACTCAAATTTGTTTGGTTTTATGGCTGAGTAATATTCCATCGTATATACGTACCGTAACTTCTTTATCCTTTAGTCTGTCGATGGACGCCTAGGTTGTTTCCATGTCCTGTCTATTGTAAATAGTGCTGCAGTGAATATTGAGGTATATGTGTTGTTTTGAATTATGGTTTCCTCAGAGCATATGCCCAGTAGTGGGGTTGTTGGGTCATACGGTAGTTTTAATCCTAGTTTTTTAAAGGGCCTCCATATTGTTCTCCACAGTGTCTGTATTGCATTCCCACCAACAGTGCAGTACATTCTCTCCAGAATTTATTGTTTGTAGACTTTTTAATGATGGCCATTCTGACCATCATTTAATGATGGCCTTTCTGACCATCACCTCACACCAGTTATGGTACGTAACTGGTGTGAGGTGATACCTCGCTGTAGTTATGATTTGCATTTCTCTAATACATAAATCACTGCAGATGGTGATTGCAGCCATGAAATTAAAAGACGCTTACTCCTTGCAAGAAAAGTTATGACCAACCTAGATAGTATATTCAAAAGCAGAGACGTTACTTTGCTGACTAAGGTCCGTCTAGTCAAGGCTATGGTTTTTCCTGTGGTCATGTATGGATGTGAGAGTTGGACTGTGAAGAAGGCTGAGTGTCAAAGAACTGATGCTTTTGAACTGTGGTGTTGGAGAAGACTCTTGAGAGTCCCTTGGACTGCAAGGAGATCCAACCAGTCCATTCTGAAGGAGATCAGCCCTGGGATTTCTTTGGAAGGAATGATGCTAAAGCTGAAACTCCAGTACTTTGGCCATCTCATGCTAAGAGCTGACTCATTGGAAAAGATTGATGCTGGGAGGGATTGGGGGCAGGAGGAGAAGGGGACGACAGAGGATGAGATGGCTGGATGGCATCACCAACTTGATGGATGTGAGTTTGAGTGAACTCCGGGAGTTGGTGATGGACAGGGAGGCCTGGTGTGCTGCGATTCATGGGGTCACAAAGAGTCGGACACGACTGAGCGACTGATCTGAACTGAACTGAATACTTAATAAAGTAACATTTTAAAAAATTGATACAACTATGCAATGAATATTAAAAAGACAATTTGGATAATCCTTGAATAGAACTGGATAGAGTAAGGATTTTACTTTATAAAAATCTTTTAAAGTATAGAATACATACTCTAACTCATAATTATCAGTTATCATTTGACTTAAGCTTTTTTTTTCCTTTTTAAAAAATTTATTTTTAAATAGAAGGGTAATTTTAAGCTTTTAAGTATATAAAATGTATTCTCTTTATGAAAAATAGCATAAAGCAAAAATCTTTGACTTCCTCTCTCCTATCCCTCTTCCTTTTTTGGAAATAACTTATTATTTTGGAGGATATAATCCTTTTTTTTGGCTTTAAAGCTGTCTCTCTGTTTTAAAAAGTGTTTTGTTTTTTTTTTTAATACTAATCGTGTCATGCTGATGAATTGTTAACATCCTGCTTTTTGTTTAAAAAAACCGAATATGTCTTTGGTTATTATTTGTTAATGTTATATATAGATGTACTTCATTCTATTAGTATTGTATGATATGGGTATATTGTATATTTAGCCATTCTCCTAATTTTGAATTTAGATATTTTTCCCTCAATATTTCATAATATCAAACAGAACTGAAATAAGCATTCCCAGTTTATCTTCTTTATGTTTTTATGAGAATGGTCCTTTAGGTTATGTTGATAGACGTGAAATTGTTAAGCTATAGGGAATGTGCATTTAAAATTTGGATGTACCATCAAATTTCTTTAGTTTTTTACTTTTTAATGTATTATAAACATTTTTAATGTTACAAAAAATAGATAGCACAGTGAACATCCATATGTCTATCACCAAATTTAGCAGTTATCAAAAATATGTTATACTTCTATTTTAAAGCAAATTGCATCTCTCATGTCATTTCATCGTTATATACTTCAAAGTACATCTCAAAAAAAAAAAGAGTCCTAGGACTTTCCTGGTGGTCCAGTGGTTAAGAATCTGCCTTGCAGTGCAAGGGATGTGGGTTCAACCCCCAGTGTGAGAAGAACTCACATGCTGTAGAGTAACTAAGCCCAAGCACCGAAACACTGATCCCAAGTACCGCAACTAGAGAGTCTGTGTAAATCCATCTACCATAGTGAAAGATCTCCAGTGCTGCAACTAAGACCCAACGCAGTCCCCTCCCCACCAAAAATACAGTCCACTGTAAAGTAGAAATTAATTTCACTTTCTTTTAAGCCTGTGTATTTTCCCACTTGTTAACACTGACTCTCATTCAGCAGCAAATGTATTACTTATACCCTTGAGGTTCATTTGAGCCCAATTTGTTAGCTTGTTTTCCTTTCATTTACTTCCCTGGTGGCTCAGACAGTAAAGCATCTGTCTACAATGTGGGAGACCTGGATTCGATCCCTGGGTTGGGAAGATCCCCTGGAGAAGGAAATGGCAATCCACTCTAGTACTATTGCCTGGAAAATACCATGGACAGAGGAGCCTGGTAGGCTACAGTCCATGGGGTCGCAGAGTCGGACACGACTGAGCAACTTCACTTCACTTTCCTTTCATTTAAGAAGTAAATTTTTTTTGTTTGTACCAATATAGTAAAACTTTTCATCACATTTTCTCATGGGTAGCTTAATGGCTGTTGGAACTAAAATGTAGGTAGAATAAACGATTGAAATGGAATCTCACATCATTGAAAAGCAAAAGCATAGCAGTAATCTGGTCATCTACTTTTTTTATATTCTCTATCACAAGTCTGAATTGTCCAAATGTTTGAATTCAGTATTTAAAGTTATTTTTAGTAACTTGATTTTTGTGACTTTATTGCAGACTTTCGAATCAGCTGTGCAAGAGAATGTCAGCATTAATGGGCAAGCATGGCAGGAAGCTTCAGACAGTTGCTTTATGGGTATGTGACTTCACTTTGTCCCTCTGTCATTCATTTCTGAGTTATTTTTGTAGCCATTCCACTTTATTTCCTGCCATGTCACGTGGAAGATTCCTTCCAGGATCTTAGTTCCCCAACCAGGGATCAAGCTCATGGCCCCTGTAGTGGAAGCTTGAAGTCCTAACCATTGGACTACCAGGGAATTCCTACCTGTTTTCAATGTCACCTCTTTACTGGCAGAGTCCCTTTACTGGAAAAAAAGAGAAAATCAATGTAGAAGACTATTAAGGTCATACACTGAGGCAAACAACGTAGTGGTTACCATGATCCTTTATATATGCTATCTGGTATTCCCACAGGACTTTCATCTGCTCAGTCTTCAAAAGTACCCTTGTCAATAGCTTATTGGAAAATACTATAGAACTGTCATGAGATGAAGCAGGCCCAGAGAATTCCTATGCTTAATACTTTATAAATCAAGTTATATATTTATAAGCGATCCTTTGAGTAGATAGTGAAATACTCTTAGAAATGTGAAGTTAAACTGTGTAAGTACCATAAAAAGAATGAGTTTAATATTTGCAGAAACCTCCTTAAAAAGACAGAATATTTTGCTGGTCCAGGCAGACTAGATTGCACCCTACCTAATGAAGGTGACATATTTAAAGAAATTGAAGTTTTAATAGAAAGAAAATGGTCAGTGTAGGAAGGAAAAAAAATGGTAGAAAAAGAATGATCAGTGTGGGAAGAGAGACAGAATTCTCCAGCAACATCCAGGAAAAGGGCTGTCCTGACAGGAGGACTGGAGTACCTCTTGGTCACCATGGTGATGGTACAGAGATCTGACCAGTGTAGACTGATGTCTCTGCTCGCTGTTAAGATTAATCACTTAAACCTTTGAGCATATGCCAAGCCCTGTCAAGTAATTCTCTGTGGCTACAATTTTTCTTAGCATTAAGATAATTTGCCCAGAAGACTTTACTCTCTGGGCATTATTATAATTACCTCTTCAAAGACGCCCAGAGTTCACTTTGTGGCTTACATTTTAAAATGGAAAAAACAACATCAGATTTTTCACCTATTAGCAGAGTGATTGCCAGTTAGTGGGGAAAGGCAGCATATGAGAATCACCTAGGAGTATTTTCAAACTAGACAGCCTTTACTGAGTGTTTATGTGACTGTTGTTCTCTGAAGTCAGTTTGGAACTGCTGTATTGTTTGGTCCAGACTGCCTTTAGCATATGATTCATCAGTTTATAGATCAACATGTGTATTTTCTGACAGGTTGGCAGCATGAGTGCGTGGCTGAAACCTGGATGTTCTCTGTCCCTTTCCCTACCCCTTATAACTCTGAGGGGAAATAGTAGAGAATACTGCAGTTTTACCTTCTTTCATGGGCACTCAATCAGTGTCAGACACCATACCAAGTTCGAGGAAATAAATGAAAAGATACGATTCTTAACCATTTAGGAACTCATCATTAAAGGAAGGAAATCGACAAAAACACATTACTCCTCAGGAAGTGGGAGAAGACATAACAGAGTAGGTTGCTATTAAATGCATTTAATGAATAAAAGTATAGACAGAAAGGAGGTTGGAAGGACGTTTGAAGCAAAGAAAAAATCATGTGCAAAGGCACAAAGTGAAAGTTGCTCAGTCATGTCCAACTCTTTGCCACCCCATGGACTGTACAGTCCGTGGAATTCTCCAGGCCAGAATACTGGAGTGGATAGCCTATCCCTTCTCCAGCGGATCTTCCCGACTCAGGAATCAAACCGGGGTCTCCTGCATTGCAGGTGGATTCTTTACCAACTGAGCCATCAGGGAAGCCCTAAAGGCACAAAGGAGTGATATGTTTGGAAAATGGCAGAAGTGAATTGAGACAGATGAGGCCAAGTTGGGACCAAATCACATAAAGCCCTGTAGCGTATGCTGAGGAATATGCACTTTATCCTGTAGATCAGGGGTCCCCAACCTCTGATGATCTGAGGTGGAACTGATGTAATAATATGTAAATAAAGTGCACAGTATATGTGATGCCCCTAAACCACCTCCCCATAGTCCCCTCTTACCTTCAGGGGATGTATCCAGATTGTCCAGTCGATGCCTGAAGTCCAGATAGTACCAAACCCTGTGTATACTATTTAAAAAAAAATTTTATTGAAGTATAGTTAGTTTACAATGTTGCTGTTCTTCTGTACAGCAAAGTGACTCAATAATACACATATTATATTCTTTTTCATTATGGTTTGTCACAGAATATTAAGTATAGTTCCCAGCACTAGTAGGCCTTTGTTGTTTATCCAACCTATATACAATTATGATAAAGTTTAGTTTAGAAATTAGGCTCAGTGAGATTAATAACAATAACAATAAAATAGAACGATTATAATAATATTCTGTAATGAAAGTTATGTGAACATGGTCTCTTTCCGTCACTCTCAGAATATCTTACTGTATAAATTTAATGCCTTTTCTGTCTGAACTAAAGACTTACGGTGCACTGTGGCTGTAACCTTTGCAGTTTGAGGAATGACAACAAAGCTAACACAAATTTCTTTTTTCTTCTTCACAGTTTCACTGATAGAAGATTTATTCTTACTATAAATCTTAGCAACTTCAGCCTACAATTTTTTTCCTTATTAAGTTGCAAACTTCTGCCTTTTCACTTAATGGAAGCACCTTACAGCTTCTCTTTGCCATATTTGATTTTTTAATAATTCATTTATCATTTTTGGCTGTGTTGGGTCTCCGATGCTCCATGGGTTTTTCTCTGTTAATAGATGCAGCAAGCAGGGGCTGCTCTCTAGTTGTGGTGTGTGGGCCCCTCCTTGAGGTGGCTTCCCTTGTTGCAGAGCATGGGCTCAGGGCTCAGGCTTCAGTAGCTGCGGCTTGCGGGCTCTAGAGCGCAGGCTCAGTTAGTTGCGGGCTTAGTTGCTCTGCAGCATGTGGGATCTTCCCAGACAAGGGGTCGAATCTGTGTCGCCTACACTGGCAGGCAGATTCTTTATCACTGAGCCACCAGGGAAGCCCTTCTTTGCCCTGTTTAAATTGCCAGCATCACAACTCTAGTGCTTTGGGGCCGTTATTAAGTAAAATAAGGGTTAGTTGAACACAGACACAGAGATACTGCAACAGTGGATCCGATAACCAAGGTGGCTACCAAATGACCAATGGGCAGGATAGATTGGACAAAGGGATGGTTCATGTCTTGGGTGAGGTGAAGCAGGACAGCCTGAGATTTCATCATGCTACTCAGAATGGCACACAATTTAAAACTTAGGAATTGTTTATTTTTGGAATTTTTCATTTAATATTTTCAGACTGTGGTTGACTATGGGTAACTGAAACTGCAGAAAGTGAAACCACAGATAAGGGTGCACTACTGTAACGAGAACAAGTGTGTGTTTTAGAATCTAACTGCTGACTGTGTCAGGGACGGATTGGAGGAGGGAGAAATTCAGGGGAGAACCTCTCAGACCTTAGGAGGTTATTGCAGTAATACAGCCAAAGACGGTGAAGACCACCCTAAGAAAGAGGGAAAAAAGATGGGTTCGAGAGATGTTCAGAAGATAGAATTAATAGGGTTTGTATCTGATCTAATACATAGAATCAGTAAGTTTCACAAGGGCAGAGGCTTTTGTGTTTTGTTCACTGAGATTATTGTGCAAATGAGTGAACAAATGAAAGAAGGAATATACAAGTGAAACCAACTTTCTCCCTGCCCCTCTCCTCTGAGAGGGCTATCCCCCATGCCCGAGTGAAGATCAAAGATCTTGCATGCTGCAGCTGTGCCCTGGTGCGCCAAATAAATAAATACATATTTTTAAAAAGAATTAAAAAGTAAGTTCCTTGAGAGCAGGCAATATATATATTTTTCTCATCACTATGTTTTCAGTACTTGGCTTGGCACATAGTATATGGTTGGCTAAAAGTTCCTTTGGTTTTTTAAGTAAAAAATAAGACAGTCTTTCATTTTCACCAAGAACTTCACTAAACAACATATTCACTGTTTTGTTCCACTACCTTCTGCCATTTTTCAGGCAACTTCATAATTCCATCTTCCCAAAACTTTTTATCTTTTTAAGCAAATAACTGTTCAGGTTCCTTTTACAGTCTTCCAGGAAACTGAAATTTTTTCCATTTAGAGAATTTTGTGAAGACTGAAATAAATGGACACCTGAAGGTGCAGTGTCTGGTGAACATAGTAGATGAAATCAGAACTTCCCAGCCAAGCTGTCACGGTTTCTGTCTGGTCATCAAAGAAGCATTGTGGTCTTGTGTTATCAGGATGGAAGATGATGTGTTTTCTGTTGATTGATTCCAGACACTTTTCACCTATTGCCGCCTTCAGTTGGTTTACTTGGAAGTAGCACTTGTTGGAATGAATCGTTTGGTTTTCTGGAAGGAGCTCATAATAGAGGACTCCCTTTCAGTCCCACTATATATACAACCTTTGGATGAAGACCAGCCTGTGGTGTGATTTGTGGTGGTTCATTTCACTTGCCTCATAATCTCTTCTATTCCACACTATTGTACAATATCCAGTTTGCATCTCCTGTCACAATTTGCCTTAAAAACATGATATTTTTCATTATGTTTCATTAGAGAATCACATATGGAAATATGCTCAATACGGTTTTTTCGCTTAACTTATACGGAACCTAAACATCGAGTGATGAACATAACCAAGCTGGCGCAAATGATTTTCAGTGCTAGATTTGGATATTTTGAGTATGTTGACTATCTTCTGCATGGTGTAATGTTGACCATTCTTGATTAATGTCTCAATTTGGTTGCTCTCAACTTCAATTGGTCTACCCACCCGTGGAGCATTGTCCCTTTAGAAAACTCCAGCATGAAACTTCATAAACTACTTTTGACACATTCAGTTGGTCACAGCATCTTCTCCATACACTGCACAAATTTTTCTTTTCTGTTTCAGGTGTGTTTTTATGTTTCTTGAAATAATAAAGCATAATACGCTGAAAATGTTGCTTTCTTCTTCCATGATCAGTATTAAAATGGCTACTCAAAAATTCACCAATTGATAAGCTTTTTTAAAAAATACTGATATGACAGCTGTCACAGTACACTCTTAACAAAATTGTTTTTAATGAAATTTAAGACAATTAATCACTACTAGAGCCAGTTACAGGAAAAACCAAACAAACCTTTTGGCCAACCCAGTGCATATTTGTTTAGTCGCTAAGTCGTATCCAACTTTTTATGACCCTGTAGACTGTAGCCTGCCAGGTTCCTCTGTCCATGGGATTTCCCAGGCAAGAATACTGGAGTAGGTTGCCATTTCCTTCTCTAGGGGATCTTCCTGACCCAGGGATTGAACCCATGTCTCCTGCATTGAGGTGAATTCCTTACCCCTGAGCCAGTGGGGAAGCCAGAGTAATGACAAATTCTTCCCTGCTTAAATTTATGCCAGCAAATTTGGAAAACTCAGCAGTGGCCACAGGACTGGAAGAGGTCAGTTTTCATTCCAACCCCAAAGAAAGGCAATGCCAAAGAATGTTCAAACTACCGCACAATTGCACTCATCTCACACACTAGCAAAGTAATGCTCAAAATTCTCTAAGCCAGGCTTCAACAGTGCATGAACCATGAACTTCCAGATGTTCAAGCTGGATTCAGAAACACAGAGGAACCAGAGATCAAATTGTCAACATACGCTGGATCATCAAAAAAGCAAGAGAGTTCCAGAAAAACATTTATTTCTGCTTTATTGACTATGCCAAAGCCTTTGACTGTGTGGATCACAACAAACTGAAAAATTCTGAAAGAGATGGGAATACCAGACCACCTGACCTGCCTCTTGAGAGGCCTGTTTGCAGGTCAGGAAGCAACAGTTAGAACTGGACAACAGACTGGTTCTAAATCAGGAAAGGAGTATGTCAAGGCTGTGTATTGTCACCCTGCATATTTAACTTATATGCAGAGTACATCATAAGAAATGCTGGGCTAGATGAAGCACAAGCTGGAATCAAGATTGCCAGGAGAAATATCAATAACCTCAGATATGCAGATGACACCACCCTTATGGCAGAAAGTGAAGAAGAACTAAAGAGCCTCTTGATGAAAGAAGAGAGTGAAAAAGTTGGTTAAAACTCAACATTCAGAAAACTAAGATCATGGCATCTGATCCCATCACTTTATGGCAAATAGATGGGGAAACAGTGACAGACTATTTTAGGGGGCTCCAAAATCACTGCAGATGGTGACTGCAGCCATGAAATTAAAAGATGCTTGCTCCTTGGAAGAAAAGTTAATGACCAAGCTAGACAGCATATTAAAAAGCAGAGACGTTACTTTGCCCACAAAGGTCCGTCTATCAAGGCTATGGTTTTCCCAGTAGTCATGTGTGGATGTGAGAGTTGGACTATAAAGAAAGCTGAGTGCTGAAGAATTGATGCTTTTGAACTGTGGTGTTGGAGAAGACTCTTAAAGAGTCCCTTGGACTGCAAGATCAAACCAGTCCATCCTAAAGCAAATCAGTCCTGAATATTCATTGGAAGGACTGATGCTAAAGCTGAAACTCCAATACTTTGGCCACCTGATGTGAAGAACTGACTCATTTGAAAAGACCCTAATGCTGGGAAAGATTGAAGGCAGGAGGAGAAGGGGACGACAGAGGATGAGATAGTTGGATGGCATCACCAACTTGATGGACATGAGTTTGAGTAAACTCTGAGAGTTGGTTATGAACAGGGAGGCCTGGTGTGCTGCGGTCCATGGGGTCACAAAGAGTCGGATATGACTGAGTGATCTGAACTGAACTAAATTTATATGTTTCAGTTTTTAGCTTTATCATTAGGTGGCGCTAAGAAACCATTTTCTCTACACAGAAGATTTAGCTGGAAGATTTGTTTTTGATAGCTGATTGTGAAATAGTAACAATATTCCTTTCAAGCTAGTGATTGAACTTTTTAAATAATTAAAATATAAGGAAGGCTGCTCATTTAAATGAATATTTAAAGTAATAATGATTATATCTTATAATACTCTCAGAAGTAATTTAGTTGGACTTAGTGAATATTTTTTTGATGAATGAAAGGTCATACATGACCTCATTAATCTTTACCTGATATGTACTTTATGCTGATATATGTCAGCAGTGTCTCAAAATGTTCCCCAGTATGTGTTTAACATGTTTGAGACTTCTCCATAATGAAGCTCTCTACTCAGTAAGATAAATAGATCTATTTCTGGCATAGAATTTGACATAGCAGAACACACAGGATGCAAAATTAGTTAAGCTGAGGACATAGCTTTTTAGTATTTTTAACTACTTAATGTTTGCTACTTTAAAAAATAATTTCCAGGGACTTCCCTGGTGGTCCAGTGATAAGAATGTGGCTTGCAATGCAGGGGACCAGGGTTCCTTCCCTGGTCAGGAACTTAGATCCCACATGCCCTGGGGTAGCTAAGCCACAACTGGAGAGCCCCCATGCCATCCAATACAGCCAAATAAATAAGTAAAAATAAAGAATAAATTTCAAAATAAGGTTAATGTATTCCCTGCATTCATTTCATCTGAGGTGCTTAATTTCTGAGCCTCATTCCAGAGATCTCTGTTGAGACTTCCCTGGTGACTCAGAGGTTAAAGCGTCTGCCCGCAATTCGGGAGACCTAGGTTTGATCCCTGGGTTGGGAAGATTGCCTGGAGAAGGAAATGGCAACCCACTCCAGTACTCATCCCTGGAGAATTCCATGGACAGAGAAGCCTGGTAGGCTACAGTCCACAGGGTCGCAAAGAGTTGGACACGACTGAGTGACTTCACTTTCTTTCACTTTCTGTTGAGAATCAAAATTTCTGCCCTTCTCCTTACAAAAGAATGTGTACTATATGATTTCATTTATATAAAATTCTAGGAAATGAAAACTAGAATTTAGTGATGAAAATTTGATGAGTGGTTGCCTGGGATAGAGAGCAGTTTGGAAGGAGCTGGAGGGGGACATTACAGGGGAACAGAAGGAAACTTTTAGGGTGATGGTTATGTTCACTATCTTGACTGTGGTGGTGGTTTCAAGGATATACACATGTTTAAACTTATCAAATTGTGTATGTTAAGTATGTGCAGTTCACTGTATGACAGTTAGACCTCGATATAGCTGTTTTTTATTTCTGACAAGTTCTCCAGGTGATTATTCATTCTCTAGGAGTTTGAGAATCAGTACAGTTGACTTTTGAACAACACAGATTTGAACTTCAAGGATCCGCTTATATAGGGATTTTTTTTTTCACCATATATATACTACAGTACTACTACATGATTTGTAGTTTGTTGAATACACAGATGTGGAAACTATAAAGTTATGTTTGGATTTTTGATGGTGTGGAGGGTCGGTGCCCCTAACTCCCACATTCTTCAAGGGTCTACTGTATTTTAAAACATAGGAAAGCAACTGATAAGATAGCTTTAGCCAAATCAAAGAAATACTAAAATCAAATGTTAAATGCTTTCAGTGTGGTTCTTTCATTATGTTATCCTTCTTTTCTTGTACTTTATCCTGCAGCCATTTAGAACTTTTTCCTAAAGACTCTTGATCTTGCCGGTGCTGTTTTCTCTGCCTCATGTGCTTCTCCGTATTATTTTTTCCCTACCTTTTTTTAATGCAGTTTATTTACATTTATATCAATATTTCAAGATCCAACTCAGATGTTACTTTCTCTTTAAAGTCTCAGATTCCCAAGGCATAGTTATTGTTCAAGTTGTTCTTTGTCCTGGTAGCATTTTGTTCATACCTCTGTTGTATTCGTGAAGTTGTTTGGCAGTTATCTGTCAGTTTCTTCCAGTGAACCATAAGCTTTTAGAGAACAGGGGTTGTGTTATATTCATCTTTGTATTTCCCTCTTTTTTTTTTTTAAGTTGTTTTTCTGTCTTGTCATTAAATTTTACTACTACAGGGTTAGTTTTATGTCATTTGTTATTTGATACAGATTTTAAAATTGTATTTATCTTTAATTTCTAAAGCTTGACGTTTTAAACTGATAAGGCTTCCAGGTACAACTATATTTTTCATTTTTAATCAGTCGTTCTTCAGAATATATTGTTACTATATTGTTTGGAACTGACACGTTATATTGTTAGATATTCTCTTACTTAATATGACTTCATGAAAATTTATTTAACATAATCATAACCTTATTAATTTTTCTTAGTTTTTTGCCATAAGAGAAAACTCTAGATTTTTCCTTTATGCATTTGCACAGATACTGCATGCTTTAAATTATTTTGTAGATTTTAGCCCACATATATTTTTGTGTGTCTTCTTTAGGCATTATATTGTTGAGTTTTGTTTTAATGCCAATCAGTATGCTGTACTTTATATTAGAATTTAGTTCATTTGCTTTATACACTTTAATTGATAACTTTATTCTAATTCCTTTGTCCTGTAAGTTTTCCCTCATTGTATCTTTTTTTTTTTATTTCTCTGATTTGGGGTTGGATTCCCACAGGGGCTCAATAAGTAATTGACTTTTAAATGAATAGATGAATCAGTCACCAAAGTGAGGCATCCATTAACTTGCCATATTTGTTTTCCTTAAATTTTGTGTTTTCTAAATTCAGTTTATTTATGTTACATTTTCATATAGAATATAAACTGTGTGTTTTAAAGAATTTTTGATATTATTTTTTCCCTTGAAATAGATTCTGATATCAAAGTCCTTGAAGACCAGTTTGATGAAATCATAGTTGATTTAGCCACAAAACGTAAGCAGTATCCCAGAAAGATCCTTGAATATGTCATCAATATCATAAAGGCACAACAAGAGATTCTGGTAAGATGATTTACCTTTAAAATAGTAAATTTTATGTAATGTCTGTTTTACTACAGTAAAAAAGTTAAAGTATAAGATCAAGAGGAGATAAATGTTTTCTTTGTTTTTCATGCCTAAATTACTACTGTTTGTCTATTTATTATAAAACTTCCCCCTTCTAAGTCACACTAGGTTTTGAATACAGCTGATAATAAAGTAGAATTTGAAGATGGAAGACTGACAGTAACTTAATTCTGAGTCTAGGAAGGAGAAAGAAATTTATTTTTTAAGCTTCTTCCTTCTATCTGTGATTTGTATTTGGCACATTATTTGTATATAGTTACGTATTTTGGGAGACCCTTGTCTTTGTTACGTATTTTGGTGATGAAGATTGAGACTACCTGTTTATAATGCCAAAATTTGCTTTATGAATTGTGTTTAATTTCTTTTGCTCCAAAAATTATGATGAGGCAGAAGGAGGTTTGCTGGAATGGCATTGCCTCTGGAGTGAGACATACATGTGGCTTTCAGCTTTGCTTAATGGTTTGTCCTTACTTTTTGAAATTAGCATACTTTCACATATAAATTTTCCAGTTGCTTAGTTTTCAGGAATTGCTTCAGAGAGTGAAAGCAGGTACTTTATCTAAAATATTTTGCTTATCATTCTATGAGAAAAAATAGTTATAAGCAAAATTTTTCTTTTTTATTTCTTCCACAGAAATGTCAGTTCTCCAAGAAATACCCCACTCCCATCTCCCTCATCTACTTTTAAAGTTTTCTCAGGAAAAACATTCCAAATGTATTTATTTTCTAGTATCTTTCTCCCTATTACTACCCTTCCTCCCTGCTCCCACCTCCCTACCAAAAAACCTGTAGTCAGTATTACATTAAAGAAAGTTGCTGACCTAGATGGGGTGTTGCTGTGGAAGTTTAAAAATTGATGCAAAAATGAATGAGATGAGGATACTAAAGACAGCTTTAAAACAAACAAACAAAAAACCTTTTTGGCTCCTGCTGCTTTGGGCAAGAGAAAGAACATTTTCCACTTCCTTTTTGCCTGAATTATGGATCTTGTTCTTAGAGTTCTGCTACTGCAGTCCCAGTGTATCACAGGTAGGCGTTAGTGTGCTGACACTTTCAAAAACAGATTTCTGTGTGAATATGAGTTCGAGTTCTAACCACTCGTCCTAAAATGAACTTTCGAAAACCAGTCCGTTAATAGTTTGAAAACTACCTTATACTTTAAGATTCTTTCACTGTGCCTTTATTTTGCTTCTATGCTTCTTTCTTGTATGCTGCATCTTAGTGTATGCAGTAGGTGGCAGTACTCTAAAAGGTATAATTCAGACTTAATTTGATCTGTTCTTTTCTCCTCCCTCCCCTACAGGATCTGATTTGGACATTTGTTTTGTTTTGGGTTTTTTTTTTTTTTTGCAAAAGAATGATACTGCTGACTAATATTTGTTTATATTAGCCAAAGAAAATGTTTCTGTAAGTCACTTAGTTGTTAATTTAAATCTGTTTTATTTTATGTTTAGAAGCAGTACAACCCTGTTGTACATCTGTTGGACCTAAAATATGACCCTGATCCAGGTGAGCCAGTATTCATTTGTGGTAAAAATGAAGCATGAGCTTGTAATTTTAGGAGTTCCTGATATTCCTTTAAAGGTTTTAGCATCAGGGGTATCTTCCCTTTGATGCTCTAACTCACTCCCAGTCATAAGCATTTCAGTCTTTTTCTCACTTAGGTTTATGAGAACTAGCTCTGAACCTGCCATCTCAGAATTTCTAGGGTCAGGAACCAGGAATGTGGACTTCCGTTAAGCGGTCTCCTGACCTAGAGTGTTACCACCTTCTCCATCCACCTTCTCCTATAATACCCTCCTGTCTTTAATACTATTATATTATCCATTCTTTGCATTACAGCCAAAGTGGTACTATTAAAGCACTCATAGTATGTTTTCTTCATGTGATAACCATCACTGGTTTTTCATCATTTACAGAATGAAATCCAATAAAAATATAATATTGAACTTAAGAAGAGATATGTACACTTGTTACACCTTTGAATTCAGTTCTGTTTTCCACTTAGGTGCATCTTGTAAAACACAAATAAAAAGAATATAAACTGTAAATTCAGCAACAGAACTAACATTGCTAAAAATGTGGATCATGCATATTTTTAAATAACTCTATTCTTACCTTTAAAAATTTGTAACAATTTTCCTAAGAGACATTTTGGAATTTGCGTTTGGCTGTCTAACGTACCAATTTTGAAGTCTTTGTAAAAACACTTAAGATCTTGATTTATTTGTATGGGATTTCTATACTTATGGCTTTAAATACCTCACCCTTGTTGAATTCTGATTGACCTTCTAACATGTCCCCTGCCCTTCCAAAGTGTCCCAAACCAATGGGATAAACTGAGAGGGGGAAGCAAATGTAGACTGAAGTTGGTTAAAATCATAGCAGTCACTGTATTTGACAATAAACATTAACCTAGTAGCACTTACTTTGTCATCGGTTTGGTTTGGTTCAGTTCAGTCGCACAGTTGTGTCTGAATCTTTGCAATCCCATGGACTGTAGCACACCAGGCTTCCCTGTCCATCACCAACTCCCAGAGCTTGCTTAAACTTATGTCCATTGAGTCGGTGATGCCATCCAACCATCTCATCCTCTGTCGTCCCCTTTTCCTCCTGCCTTCAGTCTTTCCCAGCATCAGGGTCTTTTCCAGTGAGTCAGTTTTTCGCATCAGGTGGCCATAGTTTTGGAGCTTCAGCTTCATCATCAGTCCTTCCAATGAATATTCAGGACTGATTTTCTTTAGGACTGGTTTGATCTTGCAGTCCAAGGGGTTCTCAAGAGACTTCTCCAGTACCACAGTTCAGAAGCATCAATTCTTCAGTGCTCAGCTTTCTTTATGGTTCAAATCTCACATGCAGTCATAACTAATGGAAAAACCATAGCTTTGACTAGATAGACCTTTGTCAGTAAAGTAATATCTCTGCTTTTTAATATGCTGTCTAGGTTGGCCATAACTTTCCTTCCAAGGAGCAAGCATCTTTTAATTTCATGACTGTAGTCACCATCTGCAGTGATTTTAGAGCCCCCTCAAAATAAAGTCAGCCACTGTTTCCACTGTTTCACCATCTATCTGCCGTGAAGTGATGGGACCAGATGCCATGATCTTAGTTTTCTGAATGTTGAGCTTTAAGCAGCTTTTTCACCTCTTTCACTTTCATCAAGAGGCTCTTTAGTTCTTCACTTTCTGCCATAATGGTGATATCATCTGCATATCTGAGGTTATTAATATTTTTCCCAGCAATCTTGATTCCAGCTTGTGTTTCTTCCAGCCCAGCATTTCTCATGATGTACTCTGCATAGAAGTTAAATAAGCAGGGTGACAATATATAGCCTTGACATACTCTTTTTCCTATTTGGAACCAGTCTGTTGTTCCATGTCCAGTTCTAACTGTTGCTTCCTGACCTGCATACAGGTTTCTCAAGAGGCAGGTCAGGTGGTCTGGTATTCCCATCTCTTTCAGAATTTCCAGTTTGTTGCGATCCACACAATCAAAGGCTTTGGCATAGTCAGTAAAGCAGAAATAGATGTTTTTTCTGGAACTCTCTTGCTTTTTCGATATCCAGCAGATGTTGGCAATTTGATCTCTGGTTCCTCTGCCTTTTCTAAAACCAGCTTAAACATCTGGAAGTTCATGATTCACGTATTGTTGAAGCCTGGCTTGGAGAATTTACTTATTTTTAAGGGCTATTCATATTTTGTCAAACTTGGGTCAGATCTTCCTAGGAATTAAAAGGTATGGATACAGTTGAAACTTTGTTTTTACCCTTTTCCCATCCCATTCCACTCCCTTTTACTTCAGAATAACCACTATGCTCAAGTTGAGAGGATCCTTCCTATCCATGTTTTTGTGCTTTCACTTTATAGATGTATATCCATAAACACTGTATGGCATGTCTTTTAAAATTTTTACATAAGCTGTATCATACCAATCATATCATTCTGCAACTTGTTTTTCCCCATTGGTATTGTATACACATTATCTGCATTCATTTAGTTTCTATATAATATTCTGAGCATGAATACTTCTCTGTAAGTCCGTTCCTCTACTGAGGACACTTGGTTTCTTTTTCTTTTTTTGGCTGTTATGAACAGTTTTACAATGAGTATTTTTACACCTGTGTCTTGTAAACTGTGGCATACTTAATGTTGCAGATTTTCTGAGGCAGATTTCTGGAAGCAGAGTTTCTAGGTCCAGAGAGCTTGTCTCTGTTCAGCTTTATTACATTTGAGCTTTACTACCCCTCCAAAGGTCATGTCAGTTTATGGTTCCACCGGCAGTGTTTGAAAGTTCTTGCTTCTGTACAGTTTGCCAAAAATTAATTGCTGTCAGGTTTTCTGTACTTTTTTTTTTTCGCCAGTGTGATGGGCATGTAGAAGGTTTTAAAGTGAGGATGTTCGTCTTGAGTTACCTATTTATATTCTTTGCCTGTTCTTTGGTTGGGTATTACAACTTTCCTTATTCATTTCTAAGAGTCATATACACAGGCACATGAAGATATACACATGCACACACATTATAGACATTAGTGTTATAACCACTGTAAATATTTGCTCTCAGTTTTGGGTTGTCTTATAACTATTTATAATGACTTTATATATACATAAGTTTTTAAAATATATATAACTTTATTGCGATATAATTTATGTATAATAAAAGTATGTACATTTTATGCATACAGTTTGAGTTCTGGCAAATGTATACAACTCTGTAACCATGACCACAATTCAAATACAGAATTTTTCATCACTCATGAAGTTCCCTTATGCCCCTCAATTTTATGCTTTTTGTCTCTAACTCTGCTAATATGGTGAATTAACATTGACAGATTTTTCTGATGGTTATCATTGCATTCACATGGAAAACCCCACTTACTCATTAGTATATTTTTTCTTTTATATACTTGAATTAAAGTTACCTATATTTTATTTATATTTGTATACTATGTTAAACTATAGTATATTTGCATCTATAGTCATACAAGAAATAAACCTGTTTTAAAACATCCTGTCCCTTTCCAGTTTTGTCAGCAAGGTTATGCTGCCCTCATAAAACAGTTTCTAAATGTCACAGGGTTTTTGGTCTTTGAAGAGTTGGTGAGATTCATGTATAAAACTGTCTGAGCCTAGTTATAAACTGACTTAGTATATTTAATGGTTATTGATTTCTTCAGGTTTTTTTTTTTTAAGTCAATTTTGGTAATATTTGTTTGAAAAACAGTCTCTTTCATCCATGTATTCAGTATATTGGCATGAAACTTTATGGTAGTTACTTATAATTTTAAAAATTTCTGTTCCACATATGCTTATTTCTTAATGTTGTTCATTTTTGCTTTCTCTTTTTTCTTGATATCTTGCTCTAGATTTCTTTGTTTTTAATTGGTCTTTTCAGAGAGTCATCTTTTAGTTTTGAGTTTTTCTATTGTTTTTCACTTTTCTGGTTCCTTGAGTTCTGATCTTATCTTTAGTGTGGTCTTCCTGCTTTCTTGAGTTTTATGTGTTACTTTTAACTTCTTAAATTAAACACTTCATTAGTTTACTTCAGTCTTATTTTTTAGTAAATAAGTACAGATTTATCTCCAGGTCCTGCATTAGCCATATCCTGAAGACTCAACATGTAGAACTTTCATAGTTTAACTCCAAATATTTTTTTCATTTCCAAATGTAGGAGTCTTACTTATTTTCCTCTTTTTTGCCATCTGCCATGTTGATAGATTTTTATCTCTTATTTTCCTTTTTTTCTGGTTTGAAAGCTATCTGCTATGCTTCTTTTCCTTTAGTGTTACCTGTTAAAATTTTAGCATACTATAGTTCTAAAATTATCTAACATAGTCAGGAGTTATACAGTATTTCAGGTTCCCTCCTAGGCAAGAAAAGGACTTTATTATACTTTACCCACTGAATAAGCACATCCCTCCCTCAATTTTCCTTCTTATTTGTGTCTAGAACTTTATAGCACTCATCTGCTTTTTGTCTCTATAGATTTGACTATTCTAGACATTTCATATAAATTAAATCATGTAATATGTCATCCTTTAAGAATGGCTTCTATGAATTGGCATAATGTTTCAAGGTCCATGTTATAGCATGTATCAGTATTTTGTTGCTAATGTAAATGGAGTTAAAAAATAGTTTCAGTTTGTTTATTGCTACTGTATAGAAATAGGATTGATGTTTATATCTTGATCTTGTATCTTTCAACCTTGCTGATCTCATTTATTAGTTCTAATAGTTTTTTAGTGGATTTTTTAGAGTTCTCTACATAAAAGATTATATCATGTGATCAACAAATCAGAGTTTTACTTCTTCCTTTCCAGTCTGGAGGCCTGGTACTCATAGTTGATGATAAGTCTGCTCAGAGACTAATTGTCATTCTTTAATGGATAATCTGTATTTTCTCTCCTGATTTTTCATAATTTTTTTGTGTATTCTTAATGTTCTACAGTTTTAGCACAATATGGTTAGGTGTTTATTTTTTATTTCTCTAACATGGTGCTTAGGGTACACTTTTTCCAACAATGAAAATAACTTTCTTGCTTTTTCTTGATTATATAAAAATGTATTCACATCCCCAAAGTGTTAAAAGCATAAGAAATGAGTTTAAATCACATGGAATCATGTACTCGAGATAACCACTATTAACATGTTTCTAACCAGTGACTAGTACTCTTGCCTGAAAAATCCCATGGACGGAGGAGCCTGGTAGGCTGCAGTCCATGGGGTTGCTAAGAGTCGGACACAACTGAGAGACTTCACTTTCACTTTTCACTTTCATGCATTGGAGAAAGACATGGCAACCCACTCCAGTGTTCTTGCCTGGAGAATCCCAGGGACAGAGGAGCCTGGTAGGAGGCCGTCTATGGGGTTGTACGGAGTCGGACATGACTAAAGCGACTTAGCAGCAGTAGCAGTATTATAATATATTGCTTATTGCTATCTCTTCAGTCCACCTGC
Source organism: Capricornis sumatraensis (assembly GCF_032405125.1). Classification (NCBI taxonomy): domain Eukaryota; kingdom Metazoa; phylum Chordata; class Mammalia; order Artiodactyla; family Bovidae; genus Capricornis; species Capricornis sumatraensis. The sequence continues at coordinate 78,039,048 of NC_091082.1, forward strand.
AGATCTTGCTGCCTTGACCTTGAAAACGTATTTCAATTTCAACTACTTCCTATCAAATCCATCTCTACTGCTGTTGTCATTGTCTCCATATTCTCTTAGTGGGACTACTGCAGTAGTCTGCTGGTCTCCTTCCAGTTCAGTTTGCCACATGGCATCCAGGGGATTCTTTCTGAAGCATAATCAGGGTGCATCAGTCCCTGCTTAAAAGTCTCCAGTGGCTCCGCATCATACTTCCCTTGGTCTACAGGTCCTCTCTGACCTGGTCCCTGGCTGCTCCTCAGATTTCATCTCTGACCCTAGTTTCTTAGCACTCTCACCTTTGTCTACTGAGCTCCAGCCACACTAGCATTCTTTCTGTTTCACCCAGAATGTGCCAAACAGGCACTGGCCCTGTGGTTTTCACACTTGTTGCTCCCTGGTTCCTGTCTGAAACTATCTGCCTGACTCTCCCTTCATTCAGCTCTGTTCAAAGCGTAACCTCGTCAGCAAGGTCTTCCCTGACAGTCTGTGTCAGATCCCTTCCTGACCCCCTTGCTCATACTCTGTCACCCTAACCTGCTTTATTTCCCCTACTACTTACTGACATTATGTAATTTCTCTTTATTTTGTTGTCTTCATCCCTTCCCTCACTGTACTATAAACTCCCTGTGAACAAGGGCTTTGTTTTGTCTACTTCTGTATCCCTTAGCTTTAAGATCGTTATCTGACATAGTACACTCAGGAAATATTTATGAAATAAGTACATAATTATACATGTTCTTTTAAAAATTTTAAAAAATAAGGATAGTGTTTAACTTGTTTTTGGCCTCCTTCCTCCTTTCCCATCTACTGCTCCTTCAGAGATACATCACTAATCTGGTGTGAAGCCGTTTACCCTTTTTTCTCTTTTCATATAATCATATTAAAATACATACATACTAGACATTTGGGGAGCATAATTTATTTTACAGAAAAGTGATTTATGTATTCAGATTATCTATACCTTACTCTTATAAATATATGGGAGATCCTCCAATTCAGCTACCATAGATCTCACATTATATTTTAAATTGTGTTATGTTTTTATAATTAGTTTTTGTTTCATGCTATTAATAAATTTAAGCTTAACATTAACTTGTAAATAGTCAATGGTATATATATAGTAGAAAATGGAAATCCAGTCTATTTGTCTTCCCCAGTCTATCTGAAGTCAGTCAGTTCAGGCAGTTCAGTAGCTCAGTCGTGTCCGACTCTTTGCGACCCCGTGAATTGCAGCAGGCCAGGCTTCCCTGTCTATCACCAACTCCCAGAGTTCACTCAAACTCAGGTCCATTGAGTCGGTGATGCCATCCAGCCATCTCGTCCTCTGTCATCCCCTTCTCCTTCTGCCCCCAATCCCTCCCAGCATCAGAGTCTTTTCCAATGAGTCAACTCTTCGCATGAGGTGGCCAAAGTATTGGAGTTTCAGCTTTAGTATCATTCCTCCCAAAGAACACCCAGGACTGATCTCCTTTAGAATGGACTGGTTGGATCTCCTTGCAGTCCAAGGGACTCTCGAGTCTTCTCCAACACCACAGTTCAAAAGCATCAATTCTTTGGCGCTCAGCTTTGTTCACAGTCCAACTCTCACATCCATACATGACTACTGGAAAAACCATAGCCTTGACTAGACGGACCTTTGTTGGCAAAGTAATGTCTCTGCTTTTGAATATGCTATCTAGGTTGGTCATAGCTTTCCTTCCAAGGAGTAAGCGTCTTTTAACTTCATGGCTGCAATCACCATCTGCAGTGATTTTGGAGCCCCCAAAAATAAAGTCTGACACTGTTTCCACTGTTTCCCCATCTATTTCCCATGAAGTGATGGGACCGGATGCCATGATCTTTGTTTTCTGAATGTTGAGCATTAAGCCAACTTTTTCACTCTCCTCTTTCACTTTCATCAAGGGGCTTTTTAGTTCTTCTTCACTTTCTGCCATAAGGGTGGTGTCACCTGCATATCTGAGGTTATTGATATTTCTCCTGGCAATCTTGATTCCAGCTTGTGCTTCTTCCAGCCCAGCGTTTCTCATGATGTACTTACTCTGCATATAAGTTAAATAAGCAGGGGGACAATATACAGCCTTGACGTATTCCTTTTCCTGTTTGGAATCAGTCTGCTGTTCCATGTCCAGTTCTAACTGTTGCTTCCTGACCCGCATATAGGTTTCTCAAGGGGCAAGTCAGGTGGTCTGGTATTCCCATCTCTTTCAGAATTTTCCACAGTTTGTTGTGATCCACACAGTCAAAGGCTTTGGCATAGTCAGTAAAGCAGAAATAGATGTTTTTCTGGAACTCTCTTGCTTTTTCCACGATCCAGCAGATGTTGGCAATTTGATCTCTGGTTCCTCTGCCTTTTCTAAAACCAACTTGAACATATGGAGTTTCACAGTTCACATATTGCTGAAGCCTGGCTTGGAGAATTTTGAGCATTACTTTACTATCATGTGAGATGAGTGCAATTGTGTGGTAGTTTGAACATTTTTTGGCATTGCCTAAAGGTTTAGGATCCTCCAGTAGCTAAAGAAAGGCTTCCCAGGTGCTACTGGTAAAGAACCCACCTGCCAACGCAGGAAACTTAAGAGACATGGTTCCGATCCCTGGGTGAGGAAGATCTCCTGGAGGAGAGCATGACAACCCACTCCAGTATTCTTGCCTGGAGAATCCCATGGACAGAGGAGCCTGACAAGCTACAGTCTAGAGAGTCACAAAAAGTCGGAAACAACTGAAGCAACTTAGCATGCATGCAGTAGCTAAAGGAAATCATAACAGACATTACAGAAGAACAATAAATCATGAAATAAAACAAGAATAGTACAAAAATAGAAATGATAAAGAAGCAAAGTTAAAAGATTAAGTTAAAGATTTTCTAGAAGATGAGAGTCCTCAGACAAATTTACATGGAATTATAAGTGGAAGATGAGAAGAGGAAACAAGCAAAACAAATAAAAAAATCCCCCCTACTCAAAAACAAGAAAAAAAGTGTATACTCTATTTAAATAAAATTGCGTGTATGTGTGCTGCTGCTGCTAAGTTGCTTCAGTCGTGTCCGACTCTTAGAGACCCCATGGACTGCAGCCTACCAGGCTCTTCCGTCCATGGAATTTTCCAGGCAAGAGTACTGGAGTGGGGTGCCATTGCCTTCTCCATGTGTATGTATAAAAAAGCATTTAAAAAATTACCAGTAAGAACCACAGAAATGAACCATATGTTACATACTTGAATGAAAAAAATCACAGAATAGAATATATTGTATATATATAAACAACTCAAAACTCCCTATGCCTATCTGCCCATATACAAATGTATTGATAAAGATCTAAGATTAGACATATCAAGCAGTTATAGTAATTGTCTATTTGAAGGTGTGTGACAGCAGATATTTAGAAAAGGCAGAGGAACCAGAGATCAAATTGCCAACATCCACTGGATCTTCAAAAAACCAAGAGAGTTTCAGAAAAACATCTATTTCTGCTTTATTGACTATGCCAAAGCCTTTGACTGTGTGGATCACAACAAACTGAAAAATTCTGAAAGAGATGGGAATACCAGACCACCTGACCTGCCTCTTGAGAAACCTATATGCAGGTCAGGAAGCAACAGTTAGAACTGGACATGGAACAACAGACTGGTTTCAAATAGGAAAAGGAGTATGTCAAGGCTGTATATTATCACCCTGCTTATTTAACTTCTATGCAGAGTACATCATAAGAAACGCTGGGCTGGAAGAAACACAAGCTGGAATCAAGATTGCCGGGAAAAATATCAATAACCTCAGATATGCAGGTGACACCACCCTTATGGCAGAAAATGAAGAACTAAAAAGGCTCTTGATGTAAGTGAAAGAGGAGAGTGAAAAAGTTGGCTTAATGCTCAACATTCAGAAAACGAAGATCATGGCATCCGGTCCCATCACTTCATGGGAAATAGATGGGGAAACAGTGGAAACAGTGTCAGACTTTATTTTGGGGGGCTCCAAAATCACTGCAGATGGTGATTGCAGCCATGAAGTTAAAAGACGCTTACTCCTTGGAAGGAAAGCTATGACCAACCTAGATAGCATATTCAAAAGCAGAGACATTACTTTGCCAACAAAGGTCCGTCTAGTCAAGGCTATGGTTTTTCCAGTGGTCATGTATGGATGTGAGAGTTGGACTGTGAACAAAGCTGAGCGCCAAAGAATTGATGCTTTTGAACTGTGGTGTTGGAGAAGACTCGAGAGTCCCTTGGACTGCAAGGAGATCCAACCAGTCCATTCTAAAGGAGATCAGTCCTGGGTATTCTTTGGGAGGAATGATGCTGAAGCTGAAACTCCAATACTTTGGCCACCTCATGCGAAGAGTTGACTCATTGGCAAAGACTCTGATGTTGGGAGGGATTGGGGGCAGAAGGAGAAGGGGACGACAGAGGATGAGATGGCTGGATGGCATCACCGACTCAATGCACATGAGTTTGGGTAAACTCTGGGAGTTGGTGATGGACAGGGAAGCCTGGCCTGCTGCAATTCATGGGGTCACAAAGAGTTGGACGCAACTGAACTGAACTGAAACCTTTAAAAATCATTTTCAGATTGCTTTATTTTTATTTTATCTACAGCAAATTCCTCCCCTTGACGTTGCTTATATTGGCTGTCCTTCATGGTTGTAATTTCTTCATATATTTAAGAATTTTGCTTAGCAAGTGTTTCTTGACTGAGTTTTTCATGTGCTTTCTTATTGCTGCTTTCCCCTCTTCCTGTCTAGCAGTTTTGTGGTTGCCTTCTGTCTGGCCCTTGATCAGTCCCAGGCGAGAACCACATCTTAAATTGACACTGGGAGGGCCTCTGTTCCACTGTAATATTGGCGATAGTGGATCTAGTCACTAAGTCAGCAGGCAGCTTAATATAGCCCTGGCTTTGAGGCATTTTCTGCCATCAACTAGTATAGCTTTAAGTATGCTGCAGCTCAGTAGCTCAGTTTGTTGGTTTTTTCCCCCAGCCTCCTTTTCAGGGTAGGAAAACTCCATTCGAACCCTTGGTTTCATGTATGAGGCCAGCTCTCCCCATTCCCTGCCCCTCTGGTGCATGTTGACACCTTTTTATCTTGTGGGTAGCAAATTCCTAGTTACTTACTGCCTACCTTCCGTCTGCCCTCCAGTCGGTCTGTAACTTTAGCCTGACTTAAAAGCTTTTTCTCTTCTACTTTTTTCTGGTTCATAGAAATTTACTTTGTACATGCTTTGAATTTGTCTTTAAAATTTTTCTGTCTTTATCCAGTGGTACTTTGGACAAAAGCGGGGAGTTTATGAACTTCCAAGACCAGCTTGACTAGAAATTTAGGATACTCTTAAAAACACAAATCAACTTTCATTCCTCTCTGCTTAAAATCCTAAAGTCTCCCAATTTTAAAGTATACATAATAGACTTTGACCTTCTCAGCATTCCTTTATGTGATCTGGCCCTTCCAGATTCATTTCAAAAGCTTTCCTTTTTGTTCTAGCCCTCTGTAGACCCTCTCTTTCTGCAAAGTGGTTCAGCTGTATGTGTGTGTGTGTGTCTATTTGTTTTTTAGTTTCTTTTCCATTGTAGGTTATTACAAGATAGTGAGTAGAGTTCCCTATGCTATTAATATGTAGTAAGTAGGTCCTTGTTGGTTATCCATTTTATATACAGTAGTGTGTATATTTTAATCTCAGACTCCTGATATATCCCTCTTATCCTTGGGTAACAATAAATTTGTTTTCTATGGCTGTGATTCTATTTCTCTTTTGTCAGTAAGTTCATTTGTATCATTTTTTTTAAGATTCCACATATAAGCAATATTGTACGATATTTGTCTTTTTCTAACTTCACTTAGTATGATAATCTCTAGGTCCATCAGTGTTGCTGCAAATGGCATCTCATTCTTTGCTGTGGTTGAGAAGTATTCCACTGTGTGTATGTACCACATCATCTTTGTTGATTCATTTGTCAGTAAACACCTAGTTTGTTTCCATGTCTTGATTGGCTATTGAAAATAGTGCTGCTGTGAACATAGTGTTGGCTCTGTGTCTTTTCAAATTACAGTTTTCTCCAGATAAATGCCCAGGAGTAGAATTGCTGAGAGATCTGTTTTTAGTTTTTAAAAGAATTGCTGTGAAAGTTGCTGAGTCGTGTCCAACTCTTTACAACCCCATGAGTATACAGTCCATAGAATTCTCCAGGCCAGAATACTGGAGTGGGTAGCCTTTCCCTTCTCCAGGGGATCTTCCCAACCCAGGAAGCAGGCGGATTCTTTACCGACTGAGCTATCAGGAAATCGCCAAGGAATTCCCATACTGTTCTCCATAGTGGGTGCACCAGTTTACATTCGAATTAGTAGTGTAGAAGGGCTCGCTTTTCTCCACCCCTTCTCCAGGGTTTATCATTTGTAGCCTTTCTGATGATGGCCGTTCTGACTGGTATGAGGTAATACCTTATTGTAGTTTTGATTTGCATTTCTTGAATAATTAGCAGTGTTGAGCATCTTTTCATGTGCCTGGTGGCCTTCTGTATGTTTCTTTGGAGGAATATCTATTTAGGTATTCTGCCCATTTATTTATTTATTGAGCTATATGAGCTGATGGTGTATTTTGTAAATTAATCCTTTCAGTCACATAGTTTGCAAGTATTTTTTCCTCAGATTGTCTTTTTGTTTTGCTGATGGTCTCCTTTGCTGTGCAAAAGCTTTTAAGTTTAATTACGTCCCATTTGTTTATTTTTGGTTTTGTTTCCATCACTCTAGGAGACAAATCCAAAAAAAAATATTGCTATGGTTTATGTCAGAGTGTTCTGCCTGTTTTTCTCTGAGAGTTTCATAGTATCCAGTCTTACATTTAGATTTTTAATCCATTTTAACAAAGTTTGCTTTTGTATATGGTGTTAGATAATGTTCTAATTTAATTATTTTACATGTAGCTGTCCAGTTTTCCCAGCACTACTTGTTGAAGAGACTGTCTTTTATTCAGTGTATATCTTTGCCTCCTTTGTCATAGATAAAATGATCATAAGTGTATGAGTTTACTTCCCCCAGTACTTCTAAGGTTGACATCTTCTCAGTTTTTCTTATTTAAATGCTACCTCCGCAGAGAGATCTTTCCTACTCACCCTGGTAAAAGTAATCTCTCCCCAATTCTCTGTCATAATACTTGTTTATTTCCATAATACCATTTGTTACGACATGTGCTTGTTTCTTTTCTCACAAAACTGAAAGCTTCATGAGCTTTTTACTTTGCATTTTTGTTTGCATTATGTGAAGCCAGCATATAGCATCATGCTCAGTAAATACTTACCACATGACTATTATTCACCCATGGATTCAGCATATTTATTGAATGTGTACTATATGCCAGAACTATTCTCACTGTGGAGGATGTAATGGTGAATGATACAGACAGGGTCCTTGCTCTGTGGAGCTTACATTCTAATGAGGGAAGGAAAGTATCAACAAATAGAAAAATAAATAACATCAGTGCTAGGGTGATGTGTTTAGGTGATGGGAAACACTTTTCTGAGGAAGTAACAAGAAGGAATTTATCTTGTGACAATCAAGAGGAAGAACTTTTCAGTTAGAAAAGCTAGAACAAGGTTCCTAAGAATGAGCTTGAGTATTCATAGAACAAGGGACTACTGAGGCTGTAGTGGAAGGAATAGAGGGAAAGAGCATTATAGGAGAAGGTTAGAGTCTTGACTGAGACCAGATAACACAAGCTAGGAGTTCAAAAATATGTGGTACCTTAAGACAGATGCAGTTCTTGGGTACTGAAGGAGCTGGTGAGGTGTAGGTGTGAGTAGAGGCCAAGGAGCCTAACACATGTGTTAAACAGATGGGTTAAAATTGTGGCAAAGTGTTATCTTCCAGAAAGTCATATATCACTGCTTAGTTTTTGGTTTCCTTTTCACCGGGGATGCTACTTTTTAACTCATGGTTCTTATTCATGCCTTTAGTTACCCTTTTTAGAAACTAGTACAAGCCAAACATCCTATATTATGCATGCTTGCTCATACATGTTCATAAAAATACAGTGGAAATGGAAAGGAAACACTCAGTTAATGCTTTTTTTTTCCCTTGCTGAATTTCTGAATTTGTGCATGCTTTTGGAATTTCATGTTTCCTAGTTTAGTCAGTGCAGTGACCTAAAAGCAAAACAAGGTTGATTACTCAATCTTTCATTTCCACTTTTTCATTTCCCTGTGTTTTAGAAAGCAAGTGACTAGGGAAGGCAGTGTACTCAAGGGTGCCTAACTTCCACATTTTTAAGAGCAAACTTTTATATATATATCTTTGCAGCAGTCTTCTAATTAACTCCCTACCAATAGGATGAGTTTTCATTTGTCATTTATAACCTTTTGTGATCCTATTAGTGAAACTAATCATTCTTTCCATATCATCAACTTTTTAAAAAAGTTATTTGAAATTAATTGACTAGGCTCCCTTTTTATTATTTCCTGTCCTTCACAAAACATGTAGTAGTGACAAGGATCTATTTTAAGTTTCTCTGTAGTAGACTTTATGATAGTTCTTTTGCTGACCCTACAAGCAGAGGACTTAGAGACAGTTCCTCTTTTTTCCTAATAATGACAGCTTGCTTAAGCCATTGTTAGAATATTTACAGGTAGTCACCCACTTACAAATGGTTACATTTCAGACATTTATACTTAATCTGAACTTTGAAATTTGAACTGTATTTCCCCCTGAAAAAATGTGCAAATGGTATTATAAATAAATAACTTTCTAGGCTACCCTTTAAAGACCTGTGTAAACCTGTGTGTGCTCGGTCACTCAGCTGCATCTGACTCTTTGCGACCCTATGGACTATAGCCCACCAGGGCCCTCTTTCCATGGGATTCTCCAGGCAAGAATACTGAAGTGGGTTGCCATGCCCTCCTCCGAGGAATCTTCCCAACCCAGGGATTGAACCCGTGTCTCTTGCATTGCAGAATTCTTTACCGCAAAGCCACCAGGGAAGCCCCATGTAACATATAGTGTAGCTGAAATACTACACATTTATGATGAAAAATATTAGGAAAATCACACTTGAGATGCACATTAGTTCTACTGCGTGACATTTAAATAGAATCTGGAGGTAGTCCTTTGGGTTCAGTGATACCTTTGTTTGTGATGAGACAGTGAATAATGGTGCCATGAAGGTGTTCCCATGAAGGTGATGGAGAGAGCCCTTGAGGATGCTTCTGCAGGAAGCCCATCCATCTCCTGTATGGCAAGGACCAGCCATCTGGACATGAGACAGTTTATCACGAGTACCTGTAAGCTCTTACTAGTTACAGCAAGTGGAACATTCATTTAAAATAACCTTAAGTGAGAAATTGAAAAGTTTGTGTATTTTGAATTCCTGAGCAGATGTTAATGTTGGTGAATGCTTTTCTGATACATTTACAGATGACATATTTCATTTTTAGTGGTCATATTTGTGTGTTTATTTTTCCCTTTTTGGGTTTTTTAAAATCTGTGTGTGTTTAGTTTTATTCCTAAAATTATTGATGCTCCTTAGTTTTCAAAGAAAGGAGTTTAATTTACTTAACTAAAAACAAAACAGTACTTAAATGTTAATAGTTGAAACAAATTTAACTCTAGACTTTTAAAAATTCTTTGCTAGGCATAATTTATTTTTGTTTTTATCTTAAGAGATTTTTATTGTAACAAAATTTTTGACTGTTTGCTAACATATTCATTTGAGTATAGCATAATTCCTGGCAAAGTGGTAGTTTGGAAAGTTACATATAGAATATAGAAGAGTGTGTGCTGTGAGTTTCTAACTCTATTTAGTGTTTATTCAGTTATTCGTTTAGTTCAGATACATTTCTCAGCTGTCACAGCTCCTTTTTTCCCATCTAAAAAAAAAGAGGCTGATGAAACCTGCTTCTGTCACAGAGTTGCTAAAGTTAATACATAGGATTGATTGGCATTGTATGACAGCCCATAATACTACAGAAATGCGCTATCAGAAGATCACGTGTAGGGAAAACTTCCATTCCTTCTGTTTCTTTTACCTGAACTCTCCTTTTTATAGCCAAGTTTCTCAAAAGAATAATCTACACTCATCCGCTTCACTTTCATTTTTGTCAAAAATCATCAGTAGTATTAAGCATTGATATTGTTATGACTATGTAAATGTTCTTCAGTATGAGTCAGGTAATCATACTATGAGTGTATTTTCTTTCTTGAACATCTTTCTACCCCCCCCCCCCTTCGGAATGCTTTATTTTTCTGTTTGCTTTGTTTGCTGATGTGTCTTTCACTAATTCTTTCCCAAACACTTCAATAGAACTGTAAAATTCTTCTCAATATAGTAAACACTTCCATCAAATCCACTTTTAAAACGCTTTCCTTTTTTCTTGGAGGTTTTCCTCTGGGAGCCTTTTGTCTTCCTTTTCTAATCTGGACTGTTTGCTCTTTAGGCCTGCTGAAGAGCTTTCATTCCATCTGTTTTTTCCTCCTCATCCTGGGGATTTCCTTTACTTCTGTTATGTTTTGGATCATGTTTCCTGGTTCCTGTGTTTTCTTCTTTCTTGATTTATTCTCTTGTTTTGGTATAGCACATCCTCTACCACCCACCTCCTACTTCCACTCACCCCCAGCCACCCAGTACGAAATCTTCTTAGTCTATAACATCTATGTTATAAGAGCTCTTATAACATCTATGAAGTTTTTACTCCTTTCAATTCCCTTGTTGGATTGACCTCACCTTTGTGCCTCCATGGCAAACTTTGTTATAGCCTTCATCCATCATACTTTTCAAGCACCTGCTCTACAAGTCAGACACTGTGATTAAGATTAAGAGAATAAGGTTCTTGTTCCCAGGGAAATTCTGAAAAATAGGAGCACCATGGTTCTCACTGCGGGGGCCGTACTGCCCCCTAGTGGTCCTTTGAAAAATAGGGGGAAATTTTTAGTTACAGCACTAATGGGAGGGCGTAGCTGGCATTTTATAGTCAGGGGCCAAGAATACTAAACATAGTGTAAGTCCAGCACAAGTTTAGAATGTTCCACCAAACATTCATGTATGAAAATCTGTTCGCAGTTATCCAAGCCTGGGACCTAACTCCATTTTACATGCAGTCCCAAACTACTTGGCACGGTTTTCATTGTTATTGCTTGTGCAACAGATGGGAAACAGCTATTGTCCATCTGTGTGTGTTTGCAGAAGAAAACTTTTTGTTAAGTTATATGTGTTACTACGTGCTGAGTGACTGAACTGAAGACAACTTTCTAGAGTAAATGCTGAAAAAGAGATTTCGTTCATTATGTGTATGTTTGTATATATTGAGCTATAATATATAGTGCACAGCTTGATGAACTTGTATACATATATACATATTAAAGTATGTAACTGCCACTTGGATCTAGATATTGTCTGCAGAGTTGGGAAACATAGGATAAACCTATTTTTATGGTTTTTTAAAATATATATATATTTTTAATTTATTCATTTTTTAATTGAAGGATAATTACTTACAGAATTTTGTTGTTTTCTGTCAAACCTCAACCTGAATCAGCCATCAGTATATATATATCCTCTCCCTCTTGAACCGCCCTCCCATCTCCCTCCCCATCCCACCCCTCTAGGTTGATACAGAGCCCCCGGTAGAGTTTCCTGAGACATACAGCAAATTCCCACTGACTGTCTGTTTTGCATATGGTAATATAAGTTTCCATGTTACTTTCTCCATACCTCTCACCCTCTCCTCCCCTCTCCCCATGTACATAAGTCTATTCTCTGTCTGTTTCTCCACTACTCCCTGCAAATAAATTCTTCAGTAGTATCATTCTTCTAGATTCCATATATATACATTAATATGCGATATTTATTTTTCTGACTTCACTCTGTATAATAGGCTCTAGGTTCATCCATCTCATTAGAATTGACTCAAATGTGTTCTTTTTTATGGCTGAGTAATATTCCATTGCATATATGTACCACAACTTCTTTAACATAGGATAAACCTATTTTTAAAAAGTACCTTTTCAAATAATATGCTGTTACGTTTTCATATGTACAGTAAATATAGTCACACTGTCCAAAAATCTGGAAACATCAGGAAAATATCCTATTTATTTCATTTTTTACATTTTAACAGTTAGATCCATTGCTTTAAATTTTACTTGAAAAGGTAACTTGAAGAAGAAGATATAGACTATATTATTTGCAAGTGTAACTAACACATATTTATTCTGCTTCCCAATTTTACAGACACTCTGTACCCCAAAAAGTTTCTGTATATTCATTACTGGTCAATATTCTGCTGCTCTCAGAGGTAGCCACCATTCTGACTTAATCATCATATTTCTTCAAATATTCTTTCTATCTCTATTAATTTACATATGCAGGAAAGGTAAATTGAACTAAAAAGAAGTCTTTGCAACTAGAGTTGCATTTTATCAGTCTGATTATGAAATGTTTTAGATCCACTTACAACTTTCATACTCCCTTTTTTCAAAAGATGAATTACTTAGAAATTTTCAACAACATTTTTACTTGCAAAGGATTTTGGTACAGTGTGTAGAACAAAGCTAATGGGAAATATGTAATGGAAGATTTGTCTTTTTAATAGAACCAAATGTTACTGAATTAACAGAAGCACCCAAAATGTAGGAATCTCATTTTTATTAATAAAAATTATTTTTAAATACTTCCTATTATTGCCACATTGTATATTAAAAACTTTTTTTACAGTGATAAGAAATTATGTGAATTTAAAATTTTCAATTAGATTGCTTGTCTTTATTCTTACTCCCTGGTGGCTCAGGCAGTAGAGTGTTCTGTCTGCAATGCGGGAGACCTTGGTTCGATCCCTGGGTCAAGAAGATTCCCTGGAGAAGGAAATGGCAACCCTCTCCAGTACTCTTGCCTAGAAAATCACATGGACGGAGGAGCCTGGTCCAGGCTACTGTCCATGGGGTCACAAAGAGTCAGACACGACTGAGAGACTTCACTGATTCTTACTCTGAATCTGTCCACAAAGGTCAACCACATATCTTCTGTCTGTTGAGTCACTGAGTCGTGTCTGACTCTTTGGAACCCCATGGACTGTAGCTCGCCAGACTCCTCTGTCCATGGGATTCTCTAGGCAAGAATACTGGAGTAGGTTGCCATTGTCTCCTCCAGGGGATCTTCCTGACCCAGGGATCGAACTCACGTCTCTTGCATCAGCAGTTGGATTCTTTACCACTGTGCCACCTGGGAAACGCCATCTTCTCTATAGTTCTCATATTTCTGTTTTTGTCTTATCCATTCTATATTCCCCATCGCCTTTCAACAGTATGACTGTATGATCTCTGAATTCTTTTTAAGTGGATGTGATTACTGAACTACTGAATGTAATCTGAATTATGGTGGAATTTCAAAGTAGGAGATAATATTTTCTATTGGATTTAATCCCTACACTTTCCAGTGTTTTAGTGTAGGGAATTATTTTGATGTAACACTTTTAATAAGGCCATCTCATTTGTAGATACATTGTGCTTCCTAATTTTCACCATTTCAACATGCTGTACTTTGTATTGGCATATTATCCACACTCTTTTAAGATTATTTCCTCCCCTCTTGTCATATTCAAATAAATAGAATATGTTATTTCACTGATCTTCTGTTTTATATATAGAATAACCTCTGCTTTTCTTGTTAAGTAAAGGTGAAGAGTCCTCACAGATTATTGTCCAGATAGCACCTGCATGTCTTTTATGACTTGGTATTAGATTACAAGCCTAAAATATTGTTTGGTGGTTTCTTTGCAGCCCCTCAGTTGGAAAACTTGAGATGCAGAGGAGAAACAGTAGCTAAGGAGATCAGTGAAGCCATGAAGGTAACTGCCTACTAAATTATAAGTGAATAACATGTGTAGCTAGGTATTTGCTTTTAGCATTCATATGTGTGTTAGTCTGTTGTAATAGGAATTCTCAGTAGTCTTTTAAATAGATCTTTAATGAAATTATTAAATGACTGTAACATTCAGAATGATTACCATTTTTTAGGTATCTACTGTGTGCCAGTGTTATGCCTGGCTTCTTTAAAGGTTGGGCTTCGCTGGTGACCCAAACAGTAAAGAATCTGCCTGCAATGCAGGAGACCTGGGTTCCATCCCTGCATTGGGAAGATCCCCTGGAGAAGGGAATGGCTAGCGACTGCTGTATTTTTGCTTGGAGAATTCCATGGACGGAGGAACCTGGCAGGCTACAGTCCATGGGGTTGTAAAGAGTTGGACACGACTGAACGATTAACACTTTAACTTAACTTTCTTTGAAGGTTGGTTATATTTTTTGAGTTCTGAGAGTTAGAAATCCATCAAACAGTTTTGATAATAACACTAACATTTAGTCAGCATTTATGAATTAGGCCCCGTCTAACTGTTTTACATATATTGCATTACCTCATTTAATCCTTACTCTATCCCTCTGAGAGAAGTACTGCTGCTTCCTTGTTTTACAGATAAGGAAACTAGAGGGGCTAAGCAGATTCCCCAAACATATCATTGTGCCAGGATTTAAACCCTGGATGTTTAGCTCCAGAACATGTACTCTTAACCACTGTATTATACTGTATTTATGCAAATAATCAGTAAATAATATATAAGAAGAATAGCAGAAGAAGTTTATTAGAATCAAACCGAGGGCCATAGCCCAGGAAAGAGCTTCTCAGTAGCTTTGATGGGACTGCTCCAAAGGGTAGGGGAGGAGCCAGTCTATATGAATTTTTTGGCTGGGGAAGAAATGTCAAGATTGCAACTTGGTAAAAGATTACTGCTAAGTGCGAAGAACAGGTGTCTCAAGTTAATGATTTTAGTGTTTTTTTCTGTGTATGGGAAGGTGCAAGAATCTGGGGTCGTTGAAATCTGTCCTTAAATGTGCATCTTAACTATCTGGGAGCCTGTGTATGCAAAGCACAGAATGCTCATCTTGGCTTTCCCATCCTGAGTTCCCCTCGGGGCTCCCTGTCTTGGGTGAGTGCAGTGGGTCGTGCCTTCACCCTTTGTGTAACTGGATGATGAGCACATTCTTTTCTTTAATGGTGAAAGCAGAAGTACAAGATATGTTTGACAGGCCACAAGACAGGCTGTTTGAGTTAGCATACAGTTCAAACTAAATCATGTATAAACCAGAGTGACTTCCCCATACCTCAGTATGTGGAAATTTCTTCCATCAACTGCGTATCCAACTTGGAGTTTTAATATTATTATAATAAAATTGTCTATGTTCTTGACATGTATTTTGCCCAAACAAAAACCATTTGGATATCTAGTACATGAAAATTATTTTTAAACTCCTTCAGAATCTCCTCTGTTTTGATTACTTTCTGTAACCTTTTGTGATGTGTATTGATCCCATGATTTTCTGGTACTCACACTTCTCTCACAGCATGCTCTTAATCAGACATTGGCGAGCTGTGGTGGGCCAGGCTAAAACCCAGCCTGCCACCTGTTTTTGTAAATAAAATTGTTTTGGAACCGAGCCATGTACTTTCGTTTACTTATTGTCTATGGACTCTTTGGGGCTTCACAGGTGGCACGGTGGTAAAGAATCTGCCTGCCAGTGCAGGAGACACGGTTTCGATCCCTGGTTCTAGAAGATCCCTAGAGTAGGAAATGGCAACTCATTCCAGTATTTTTGCCTGGAAAATTCCATGGACAGAGGAACCTGGTGGGCTTCAGTCCAGGGGGTCACAAAGAGTGGGCTGTGACTGAGTGTGTATGCGTGCATGGCCTCTTAACACTAGAATGGGCCTAAAATGTTTATTCCTTGGATAGGGAAAATGCGCTGATCCCGCCTCTAAGATTTCTAAAATACGTACTATCCTAAAATACAGAATTCCAGACGTTAGATTTTTTTAACTCTGAAATTCTGTTACCGTGTGTGTGTGTGTGTGTGTGTGTGTGTGTGTGAATCTTTTCACCTTGCTGTGAGGCTTTAGTTCCCCTGCTAGGAATCTAACCTGTACCTCCTGCATTGGAAGGACAAAGTCCTAACCACTGAGCTGCCAGGGAAGTCCCTGTTACCTCCTGTTTTACTAGAGTTTTATTTTACTACCAGGCATTATAAAATAGGAATAGAATACATCTTTTTAGCTTTTGCTTTTTGTTAAAATCCCTCAGCTAAAATTGGTATTTTAAAGTAATGCCGATTATCTATGACCTAAAAATAAGGTGTTAGAAAAAGGCTAGACCTGAACAACTTAAATACTTACCTCTGTGTTTTTGTGTTTCAGCCTGAGATTAACGTTACGTATTACTGTTGTTTGTTTTTTAAGTCCTTACCTGCATTAATTGAACAAGGAGATGGGTTTTCCCAAGTGTTAAAGATGCAGCCTGTTATCCAGCTCCAGAGAGTCCACCAGGAAGTCTTTTCCAGTTGCTGTAGGAAACCAGATGGTAAAGCCGAAAGCTTTATAGCACAGATAGAAGCCACACCAGCCGAGACTTCTACTAGGACGACTACTGACTTGGTACTGAGAAGAAAGCGAACTAAAGACTGCCCCCAGAGGAAATGGTATCCGTTGCAGCCAAAGAGAATTAATCTTGATACATAAGCCCTTTTTGTTCATCTTAAGAGGTGAAATTAGGCACTGTCAACATTTAGATTACAGCCTAATGCCTGGACAGGACTTTGTTTAAAACAGCATATAACTAGTGATTCCTTAATACAAGTATAGTAATGCTATGTTGGGGTGTGATGTAATATTTTCACCTGTAGTCCATGAAAAGCATATTGTTTGAATATTGACACAAAGCCTGTCAACAGTCATTAAGAGTACAAACTTATACTGTCCTTAAATACCATCAACACTTGGCTGCCTTACAGCTTTTGTGGAATTTCAGAAGTAACATATCCCACTGCGTTTCCCAGATATACATCTTTGTTTAAAAAAGAGCTGCAACAGTTTATTTAAGGGCTGAAAGTCATCATTTCTGCACAGTAGCAGATACAGTTGTTTTCTTGGGTACCTCCCCCAAGGCAGTTTGATTTATCAAATTAACATGCGGATGACAAGACTGGCTTTGACTTTGTTACACTAAGTTCCATTAATTTGAATTTGTGGGATTAATTTTAATTTTTTTTGTTTTGTTTTATAAGACAAAGAAGATGATTTGTGTAAGAATTTCTCTTAGAAATAAAACTTGCCATGTAGCTGGTGTTTCTTACACACACTTTTGTTTTTCATAGATTAACTTTTAAACATAAGTTGACTTGGAACTAATAATTTCTTTTCAGGATTTCTCATTATATTTTGTAGATGAATCCGGTTCAAAAATATATATCAGATTAAAACATTAAACAGATTGTCACTGTGGAAGAAATACAGATGATCATATTGAAATATTTTACATTTGAGAATGTTCACATATCAAGTATATAATCATTGGTAGAAAGAAGTCTGAGAAAGCAGTATTGCCTATACTCCTAAACATTTAAGTAGAGTTTCTCTAGCTCTTATTGTTTCTCTTATTCACATTAATACAATGTAGGCAGGGCCATCTAGTTTGCCAGCTGTTTTCTTACAAACGATTGTATACCTTCGTTCCTTTACAGAGGAATTTACTAATCATGAGGTTGGAAAATAATGTACTTCTCTTGTTCATTATGTCTTAATTATCATGAATAAGAAAGTCTGTCTCAGTGAAGAAAACTTACAAAGCTACTTTATTGCATTCTGAATTTGAATGTTACAACTTAAGATCTGTGTATTTGTATGCAATAGTGTGTTTTTATTAAAATAATGTACAAAGACTGCAGCCTTGATCCTGTGTATTTTTGAGACTTGTCTCAGGCCTTCTGGAGCTCAGCTTTAGTTGGATGGTAGGTCAACACCTTGCACATAACTAAATTTCACTGTAAAACTGGAGTCTACAGAATATTGCTATACTAATGTCATGCTTTTTCATAATATCAGTACAAAGGTCTATGAATAGTTTCACTCAAAAGCATGCAAACAAAAGCATTATTGTTAATTCTCCTAGGTTAGATAACTGAATTGTATTTCTGTAAAAAAAGTCTTTTTAAGAGATTCATATTGAGATACATAGAGTTTAATAACTTGATGTCTTAGATTCGTTTGCAATATGTTAGCCAAGAAAAAAGAGGAATAGATGAAGTGAATATGGCAACAATCTTGATAATGTTGGATCTGTGTGAAGCTATAATCTTTCTACTCCTGGGTCTGGAAATTTTTATAATTAAAAAGTTTGTTATTTTTAAAGCCCTCAGACAAACAGCTGAAACTTGAAATCTTTGAGGGCTCACAGTGTTACTCCACAGTTATAGCAGAGTTCCGAATGAAATACCATTAGGAAAGAAAATATATTAGCATTATTAACTAAGGTAAACATGGTTGATATCAGTAATTTATTATCAATAAGTATTTTTAAGAAGAGAAATTGAGGGATTTCCCTGCTGGTCCAGTGGCTAAGACTCAAGTACTCCCAGTATAGGGGGCCGAGGTTTGATCCCTGGTCAGGGAGCTAGATCCTACATGCTGAAACTAAAAAGATCCAGCATGCTGCAACTAAGACCTGGTGCAACCAAATACATATTTTTTAAAAAAGAGAAATTGAATTTCTGCATAGACTGAGAACTAGCTAGCTAAGGTGATGAAAAGTCAAAAAGTCTTGAAGGAAATAGTTGCAAGAAATATTGAAGGAAAACATAGAAAATCAAATAGTGACATACCTATGGTAAAAAGAAGGCCAGATTGGACAGAGTCTTAAATTTCCTTTCAACAAAAACCAAAGTCAGACAAAGAAGCAAAACACAGGAAGGTCAAATCCAGTTTCAAGGGACAGAGGACATTTAAAGCAGCTAGTTCCTGAAAACACTGAAGGAATATCTGTGTTTTCCAAACATCAGGCATTAGAAACTGTATTAGTCAGCTTGGGTTGCTGTAACAGAATACCACAGACTGGGTGACTTAAACAACAGAAATTTAATTTCTCACGGTTCTGGAGATTTGAAGCCCATGATCAAGGCAAATTCAGTTTCTGTTCCTTCGTGCATACATTGGTGGTTGGGGCAGTATTGGTCTCTTTTCTTTTAAGAACATTAATCCTGTTAGAAAGCTACACCTGTGACCTTATTTAACCTTAATTACTTCCTTAGAGGTCCTGTCTCCAAATACAGCCACACTTGGGGCAGGATTATGGGCTTCCCTGGTGGCTCAGACAGTAAAGAATCCACCTGCAATGCAGGAGACCTGGGTTAGGAAGATGCCCTGGAGAACGGAATGGCTGCCCACTCCGGTATTCTGGCCTGGAGAATTCATCCATGGGGTCACAAAGAATCGGACATGATTGAGCGACTTTCACTTTAGAGCTTCAACATATGGATTTTGAGGGGACTCAAACTTTAGTCCATAACACTGGGCAACAGATATCTTTTCCTCGACCTCTTTCCTTGGGCCTTCATGGCTTGGGCTGCATAGAGAACAAAGTCAATGAAATCAAACTTTTACTTTGCTTCAGAATGCAGCTATCTGTAAAACTGAGTTTGTCTGACTTCTGTTGAAGGCCGTTTTCCCTTATATACCTTCATTTATTCATTTATTAATCCACTCAACAGATACCTGGTAGTCACTACTTAGTTCAAAAGTCAGGTTCAGAGCATAGTTTCTGAGCCAGATTGCCTGGATTCAGACATCTGTTCTACTGTTACTAAATAGAATTGACCAGGATACCTCTGTACCACAGTGTTCTCATATATAACATGGGGATGACAATACCCACCTTACAGTGTTATGAGAAGTAAGTGAGTTCATAATATAAAGTCTTTAGTACTTGGCACATAGTATACATAGTGAGCATTCCATAAGCGTTATTATTACTTGGTTTGTCAGAAAAGGAAGTGAAAACAAGGGATAAAATGTCAAGAGTCTCATATTCCAGTGAGAACAGTGATCATGCAGTGCAGCAAATGGTACAGAGATGTGTGTGGGGGAACTTGGTGAGAAGCCATGGAGGTCTTTGTGGAGGAGGTTACATTTGAGCAGTCTTGAGGGAGGAAGCTTCCTGGCAGTGTGAAAGAATCCAACAGGGCAGGTGGCTGAGAGGGAGCACTGTGCACGGGAGGACCCCCAGGTAAGTCTCTCTGTGTGAGTCTTGTCTAAAGAGGCTTGCTATAGGCGAACCTGAAGAGAGAAGCAGGAGCAACTCTTAAGAATTTTGTCCTCCCCAGAATGGGGGTGAGACACCATTAGTGTCAACACAGGAAGGGCAAGGAGGTGGAAAGTCCATTGAATCCGCGGTCCCCGTTTTGTGGCATTTACCCCAAAATAGCAAGAACAAGAAAGAGAAGCATACTCATCTTTTGAGGAAACCGGGAGGTAGGTTGCCCCAAACCATAGCAGATGAAGAAGGAAAGTGTATGGAGGAAAGAGAAATGAATTAGCAAGTCAGAGGGATATCAAACCTAAGTGTCTGCAGAGTGATACATTGATAAGGGAAACCCAATTCTGCTGCACCCCCACCCCCAGAATCACTTGGCAGTTGAATGGAGGACACCACAGAGTCTGAGGTGAGATGGAGAAGCCTGAAAATGAGGTGGTGACTTATCCCCTTCACTCACTGTTGGTAATTATGCGACAGGAGTTTGTCTTCTGAAAAACTGAAGTAAAGACCTGGAGAGAAGAGTGAAACCCAGAGCAAAAAATGGGCAAAGTGAAGTTCCGTACTGGAGTGGTGAGACTTGGAGTTCCAGAATACTGGCAGCCTCACACATCTTAGCTGGGCTTCTTTAGAGAAATTGAAAAACTCCCCAGAGAAAAGAGCTCCAGACAATGATATTTGGAGGTCCCAAGCCACATTTCCAGCTGACCAGTCCAATTGCTCTACTGTGGAGCCATTTTGTCTCTTAAGACCCATCCGCACAGGGCTTCCAGAAACATTTTTGTATATACTTTACTCTCTGAAATGGATAGAGTTCCCTTGCAGTTCAGTGGTTGTGACTTGACACTTTTCACTGCCAGGACCCGGGTTTGATTCCTGATTGGGGAACTAAGATCCAGCAACCTGCACAGTGTGGAACAAGAACGAACAGGAAGCAACCCAAATATCCATCAATAGTCAAAAAACAAGTGTGGCATATACACACAATGAAATACACAGGAATTTTAAACAAATTACTGATACACGTACAGTAAGTCCCCTACACACGAACAAGTTCCCTTCTGAGAGCACGTTCGAAGGTCCAATATGTTCATAAGACCAACAGAGTTAGCCTAGGTACCCAACTAAGGCAATTGGTTATAAAGTACTATTCTGTAGTAGGTTTATAATACTTTCATACCAAAAACACAACAAACACAAAAAACATTTGAAGTCTTACAGTACAGCACCTAGACAAGTCCTGTTGTGCAGTATAACAGCTGGCATATCGGGACTGGCATCGCGTGAACAGGCAAGAAGAGTCCCTAACTGGAGGGGGGAGAAGAGGTGACAGACGGTGGAGGTGAAGGATCCACACGACAAGAGGTGGAGGGTGAGCTTCAATTTCACTCATACTTGACGTTGATGGAACACACGTTTGCATTCTTGAAAGTTCATATGTAGGGGACTTAACTGCAATATGGATAAGTCCCAAAGACATTATATTGAAAGAAGCCAGGCTCGAAAGAGTACATACCATTTGTGGAAATTACAGAAAAGGCAAAATGAATCTATGGTGGTTGCCTGTGGGGAGAGAGGAGATACTAACTGGGAATGGGCACAGGGAAGCTTTTTGGGTGACAGAAATGTTCTGTATATTGATCTTACTGGTGCTTATATTGCTATACACATATGTAAAGTTTCATTGAGCTATGCACTTTAAATGTCTTCATTTTATTTTATATGTTTTATTTTAAAGAAAAATAAGCATGAAAGTGGAAATTCACTGGATATGTGAAGGAAGCCTCTAAATGCAGAGACCAAAAGACTGTAGGTCCCACGAAGGCAAGAACCTTTGTTCTGATGTACCAAAGCTAGTGCCTGCGGGCACATGGCGGTTTCTCAACGCATATTGGTTAACTGAAAACCAGAACACAAAAACCAGAGGGAAATTAGGATTCCAAAACAAACAAACAAAAAACCCAGACAAATACATGGCAGAGTTACAAAATAATTACTGCTTTCCCAGAGGAGAGACTGCTTCCATTAAGAAAATTCCAGTGAAGAATTTAGTAAACGAGGAAGAGTTCTTAAAAATTAAAAGTTGAAGTGTAAATGGTGAAATAAATTCAGGATGAGGGCTGTAAGATGAGTGTTTCCCAAAAGTAAAACAAAAAGATTAGGAGATGGCAAATTAGGAAGAAAAACTAAGAATAAAGAGAATAAATTCAGAGGGCCAGAGGGTCTAGTTGGTTAGTCAGTTCAGTTCAGTTGCTCAGTTGTGTCTGACTCTTTGTGACCCCATGAATTGCAGCACGCCAGGCCTCCCCCTGTCCATCAGCAACTCCCGGAGTTCACCCAAACTCATGTCCATCAAGTCAGTGATGCCATCCAGCCATCTCATCCTCTGTTGTCCCCTTCTCCTTCTGCTCCCAATCCCTCCCATCATCAGAGTCTTTTCCAATGAGTCAACTCTTCCCATGAGGTGGCCAAAGTATTGGAGTTTCAGCTTCAACATCAGTCTTTCCAAAGAACACCCAATACTGATCTCCTTTAGAATGGACTGGTTGGATCTCCTTGCAGTTCAAGGGACTCTCAAGAGTCTTCTCCAACACCACAGTTCAAAAGCATCAATTCTTTGGTGCTCAGCTTTCTTCACAGTCCAACTCTCACATCCATACATGACCACTGGAAAAACCATAGCCTTGACTAGACGGACCTTAGTCGGCAAAGTAATGTCTCTGCTTTGGAATATGCTATCTAGGTTGTTCATAACTTTCCTTCCAAGGAATAAACGTCTTTTGATTTCATGGCTGCAGTCACCATCTGCAGTGATTTTGGAGCCCCAGTAAAATAAAGTCTGACACTGTTTCCCCTGTTTCCCCATCTGTTTGCCATGAAGTGATGGGACCAGATGCCATTGTCTTCGTTTTCTGAATGTTGAGCTTTAGGCCAACTTTTTCACTCTCCTCTTTCACTTTCATCAAGAGGCTTTTTAGTTCCTCTTCACTTTCTGCCATAAGGGTGGTGTCATCTGCATATCTGAGGTTATTGATATTTCCCCCAGCAATCTTGATTCCAGCTTGTGCTTCTTCCAGCCCAGCGTTTCTCATGATGTTCTCTGCATAGAAATTAAATAAGCAGGGTGACAATATACAGCCTTGACATACTCCTTTTCCTATTTGGAACCAGTCTGTTGTTCCATGCCAAGTTCTAACTGTTGCTTCCTGACCTGCATACAGGTTTCTCAAGAGGCAGGTCAGGTGGTCTGGTATTCCCATCTCTTTCAGAATTTATCACAGTTTATTGTGATCCACACAGTCAAAGGCTTTGGCACAGTCAATAAAGCAGAAATAGATGTTTTTCTGGAACTCTCTTGCTTTTTCCACAATCCAGCAGATGTTGGCAATTTGATCTCTGGTTCCTCTGCCTTTTCTAAAACCAGCTTGATCATCTGGAAGTTCACGGTTCATGTATTGCTGAAGCCTGGCTTGGAGATTTTTCTTTTTTTTTTTGGCTTGGAGAATTTTGAGCATTACTTTACTAGCGTGTGAGATGGGTGCAATTGTGCAGTAGTTTGAGCATTCTTTGGCATTGCCTTTCTTTGGGATTGGAAAGAAAACTGATCTTTTCCAGTCCTGTGGCCACTGCTGAGTTTTCCAAATTTGCTGGCATATTGAGTGCAGCACTTTCACAGCATCATCTTCCAGGATTTGAAACGGCTCAACTGGAATTCCATCACCTCCACTAGCTTTGTTCATAGTGATGCTTTCTAAGGCCCACTTGACTTCACATTCCAGAATGTCTGGCTCTAGGTGAGTGATTACACCATCGTGATTTTCTGGGTCGTGAAGCTCTTTTTTGTACAGTTCTTCTGTGTATTCTTGCCAGCTCTTCTTAATATCTTCTGCTTCTGTTAGGTCCATACCATTTCTGTCCTTTATCAAGCCCATCTTTGCATGAAATATTCCCTTGTATGTCTAATTTTCTTGAAGAGATCTCTAGTCTTTCCCATTCTGTTGTTTTCCTCTATTTCTTTGCATTGATCGCTGAGGAAGGCTTTCTTATCTCTCCTTGCTATTCTTTGGAACTCTGCATTCAGATGCTTATATCTTTCCTTTTCTCCTTTGCTTGTTGCTTCTCTTCTTTTCATAGCTATTTGTAAGGCTTCCCCAGACAGCCATTTTGCTTTTTTGCATTTCTTTTCCATGGGGATGGTCTTGATCCCTATCTCCTGTACAGTGTCACGAACCTCTGTCCGTAGTTCTTCAGGCACACTATCTATCAGATCTAGTCCCTTAAATCTATTTCTCACTTCCACTGTATAATCATAAGGAATTTGATTTAGGTCATACCTGAATGGTATGATAATTGATAGCCATTCCAGAAAGGAAGGGCAGA
This sequence comes from Capricornis sumatraensis, assembly GCF_032405125.1. NCBI lineage: Eukaryota > Metazoa > Chordata > Mammalia > Artiodactyla > Bovidae > Capricornis > Capricornis sumatraensis. Next base: position 78,063,544 of record NC_091082.1, read on the forward strand.
GAAAACCAAGGAGTCAAAATTATCAAAGAGATGATACAGATACCATATGATCCAGCAGTTCAATTCTGAGGTCAAAACCTAAGAGAATGAAAGGCATGTCTATGTAATAATGTGTGAATGAATGTTTATAGTAGCAAACAGAATGTCTATCAACTGACAAATGAATAAATAAAACATGGTACATCCACTTGATGGAATATTATTTGGCAATAAGAGTTAACGGTACATGTTACAGTGTGGATGAAACTTAAAAACATGCTAAGTCATAAGTCACTTATAAGATTATCTTTGGTATGATGCCATTTATATGAAATGGCATTACAGGTATAACAGGCAAATCTATAGAAACAGAAAATAGATTAGTGGTTGCCCAGGACTAGATTGAGAGGGTGGGAAGAATGGGGAGTGATACTAATAAGTATGAGGTTTCTCTCAGGGGTGATGACAATGTTCTAAAGTGATTGTGGTGATGGTTTTTTGGTGAATATACTAAAACCCATTGAACTGTACACTTTAAATGGGTGAATTGTATGGCTTGTGAAGTATATCTCAATTTTAAAAGACAGTAAAGAAAGAAGAATAATACACACACACAAAAAACATTTTCAGATCCCAAGACTCTAGAAGATAAAACCTGAGTATTCAACCCAAGGAATGAAAAAAAACTCATCTCTACCAAGGTAGGTTACTGAGAAATGCTGGATAAAGAGAAATTCCTAAAAGCTTCCACTAGAGGAAAAGATGATAAAGAAAAGGGAATTGGAATGGCATCAAATCACTAAATAAGAGTCCTTGAAGCAATACAATTTGGAAATTCTTGGTATAAATGACTTGAAATCTAGGCATCCATACCCAGTCAAATAATCAAGTGTGAGGTTAGCCAAAAACCATTCTCAGAAATGCAAAACCCTAAAAAAAAAATTATCTCCAAAGCATCTTTTTTGGGGACACTTCAAGAGCATGTGCTCCACTACAAAGTATAAACCAAAGACGCCCATGGGTCTAGGAAAGAGAGGCTCCAAAACAGCGGCAGATTCAATTCCACAGGACACAGTTCAGTAGATCTGGAGAAGAGAGCAGTCAGGTTAGGCTGGAATATGAACACATTAGACTCCAAAAGAGACACTATCGGGAGGAGAAAATATAACTGACAGCTTGGAAAATTATATAGAGGAGATATTTAATAGTATGTGGATGTTCAAAGAAACATGTCAAAATACCAGGAAATTATTCACCACAATAAGCAGAAAGTTGTACAAGGAAAGAAACGTAATCATAGTTGGATACACAGTGATACTTACAAAGACATAATAATGAGCACCTACATCTGAATTAAGTAAAAAATTGAGACAGTTATATTGGGAAGGCAAGAGGATTGGCAGTTAATAATGAGTACAGCATGAGTACTGGACGTTAGAACAGACAGTGGTCAAAGCACTAGAGTGGGGACTCTGGAGGCCCCTGCAGCTGCTGGGTCCTGGGAAAGTCCAGGGTTTCCCAGGACAGGATCTGGAGCATCCAGGGTGACAAGGATGGGATGCTGAGAAAGCTCCTGTACCAACCAATATACCAGGCATACTTTGCAGTATTGAAACAACTCAGACGGTTTCCACTCTGACCATCTGAATATCAACCACGAAGTAGGAATGTTGGGGAGTGAAGTCTTTGCCACAACTGAAAATAAATGCAAAGTGTCTGAAATAGCTGACTCCAGAGATAGCCCAAGATGGATATTATTCAGTAAATGCCAGAAAAATGCAGCTAAGAGAATGGAAAGCGGTTACCTTTGTGGATGAATCTAGGTGGGAAAAGTGGGCCAAGGGACTGATATTTTTTGGTATAAGTTTTGCAGGTTTGATTCTTTAAATTATTTGCATTTAATACTTGCATAAAAATATATTTGATTTTTAAATGATTTAAAAGCTGCAACACAAATACAAGTGAATATGAGTTATCTTCGCCGCTGTCTTCTCTTCTTCATATCATTGAAAATTAAGAAATAAATTGTACTTCAGGGGTTTCTTTCAGTTATTTCAGTTCCATTATCTCAGTATTTTTCAGATAAGATTCTGTTTTTAGTTGAGAGTTTTAGTTTTGGTTTCTTTGAAGTTTTTTCTTTTTTTTCTCCCCCTGACCATTTGTTTTGCAAATAGATTCTATTATCAAGTCTCTATGTACAAAAATGAAGAAAAAAAAATCTTTCTAGAGAACCACTAAAAGGTTACTGGGTATTTTATATGAAATGATTTGGGGAAATTAATACTATATTCATTTGAAGCCTCAAATTCAAGGAGTCCTCCTATAATTCATTGATGTATCTCTTAAGTTGTTTGTAGCCTGTTGACCCTCTACTGATATTAGCCAAGTGAATGAGTGATTTCATATTGCAAATTTCTAACTTGTCAGTTTCTCTAGATCACAATCACAGGCATTAATAACTTGTGGTATTTATATTCTTTTTTAAATGACTTTAAAAGATAGTCTTACTATGCAGGAGGCAGAGTATAGTGGGGAGTTGGTGGGTGGCTGGGGAATTTAAAGTCCTAAGGGCAAATCACTGGGAAACTCCCCTGAATTTGAACTCTGGAGTCTTCATGCTACTACTGTTGAAGTGTAGTCCCTGTGTCCCTGAGAGTGTCAGAGCAGAGGAAGGCATTCACACCCCTCAGACTGACTCCCTGGTGCTTGCTGTTCGGTCACTCTGTAGTGTCTGATGCTTTGCGACCCCATGGACTGCAGCACGCCAGGTTTCCCTGTCCGTCACTGTCTCCCAGAGTTTGCTCAGACTCACGTCCATTGAGTCGGTGATGCCATCCAACCATCTCATCCTCTGTTGCCCATTCTCCTCCTGCCCTCAATCTTTCCCAGCATCAGGGTCTTTTCCAATGAATTGGTTCTTTGAATCAGGTGGCCAAAGTACTGGAGCTTCAGCTTCAGCATCAGTCCTTCCAGTGAATGTTCATGACTAATTTCCTTTAGGATGGACTGGTTGGATCTCCTTGCAGTCCAAGGGACTCTCAAGAGTCTTCTCCAACACCACTGTTCGAAAGCGTCAACTCTTCAGCCCTCAGCCTTCTTTGTGGTCCAACTCTCACATCCATACATGACTACTGGGAAAACCACAGTTGTGACTATATGGACCTTGGTTGGCCAAGTGGTGTCTCTGCTTTTTAATGTGCTGACTAGGTTTGTCATAGCTTTCCTTCCAAGGAACAAGTGTCTCTTAATTTAGCAGATATATTTGCCCTCCGGTCCTCTCTTCCTTTGGCTACAGTCCTTTGACTTCCAGGTGGCCTGGGTAAGAAAACCTGGCTCCTCTGGTTCCCTTGCTCCAGCGGATCCTGCATCAGCGAAGGCTCAGGCTGCTGTATCATCACTTGGACTAGCTTCAGTTCAGAGAATGGCCCATGGCTTTGGGCTCATACCTAGTCATGGATTTTAAGGACTCCTCTGTGGCCCACATCTTCTGCCATGATGGCACTGGAGCTAACTGTCCATCTCTGCCCCTTGCATTACCTGGATGGGACTCCCCTTCACCAGTCCGTAAGTATCCGAGACTTGGACATTTCATTCTTTTCATTCCTTCAAACTCTTCTGAGGTTTAGTTCCTCCAAGAAGCCACTGGGAGGTTACCTTACCCCTTCAAGACTCTTGCTGCCTGCATCATGCCAATAGCCCTGGGTTCTCCCATCACTGCCCTTTGCAGCACCAGCTGGTTCAGTGACTTTTCTCGGGTTAGACTGCCTTTGTTCCTACATTTAAAGAAGAAATATTCATTGAATGTATTTATTTGGCTGTGTCGGGTCTTAGTGGTGGCATGCAGGATCTTTTTCGTTGGGGTGTATGGACTCTTTAGTTGTAACGTGTGAACTTAGTTGCCCTGAGGCACATGGGATCTTAGTTCCCCCTCCAGGGATGGAACCTGTGTCCCCTGCATAGCAAGGGGACGTGCTTAACCACTGGACTGCCAGGGAAGTCCCCTGTTCCTATATTTGAAGCTCCTTTTCTTTTGAGTCATTTAACACCTAAGCATCTCCACCATAGGAGAAGGTGGGAAAGAAGAGTAGAAAGGAGGCTTTGACTTGCATATCTTGCTTCATTTCCTTCCCTGTTGAAAAGAACGTGGTGGGAAGAAGGTTCAAATAAGCATGGGTATGCATTCTCTCTGATTTATCATACTCTACTTATGTCTGCCAACCTCTGATCTTTTGAGGGTGTGTGTGGACATTAGAAAATGAATGGTGGGTAGGATAATATTAGTAACATCTGACCAGTTTGTAGGACACCTCGGGGCCAAGTCCCACACATTCCATTTGCAGAGCCTTGTGAGCTTTCCCAATCACATTCCAAACAATATTTTAAAATCACTTTTCATAATCACACCTCCTTTTATCCTACAGATACTCAGTGAATGCAAACACTGTGCTAAGGTGTGTGGCTACACGCGTGTAAACAAGGCACAGACCCTGCCCACAAGCAATCTGCCTTTGGTTCCCAGAGACATCAGTGGCAGCCAGAAATTTAACAAGGTGACAAAGGAGAGCAGAAGGAAAGGGGCCCCCAAGTTTGGGGGCAAAATTGTACTGCTGCTGGGTTCCAGACTCCCAGAGGGAAGATGAAAGTAACACTCAAGGGTTTTGAGACTTCTGTGGAATTAGCTGCTTGTAAAACATTGCTTTGTCTGGCTTCAAAAGCTATGATGGAGCCCTAAGAAAGTCCTGTCATTTACAGGCAAATCTTATTACTTACTTTGATTTCTCTTTATTAGAAGCCCAACCCAAGAATTCTGCTTAGGAATTTTTCAGATATGACAAATGATTGCTTCTCTAGAAATAGTCTGTACTAAAATGAGTCCTCATTTCTTTCGTCTCTCACACTCAAAAGGAACAGAAATCCAAAGACAGAAATCAGTATTGTGTTCTCTCTGTCTGGGTGATGGACGTGTGGCTGCCTCACCGCCAACTTCCAACAATCCCGAGATGGTCTTTCCTGAAACCCAGGGCTTGATCTGCTGCACACTCTGCCCTGGAGCCCCTCCTGCCTCCCAGCTGTTGTCGGAGTCAGAGGGAGGGGAAGCAGAGGAGGGACAAGATGAGGTGTGGCAACAAAGGGACCGTGACCAAGTGTGCCACGCCTTATCTGTGAAGGTATGACTCTCCAGAGATTTCCTCGAATGGTCTACGTGACGTGTAGATAAGCCCTGTGGTTCCCTTTGCTGTTTAATACATCAGATCAGAGTCTCAGAATTCTCAGAAATCACTTTTTCCCCTAACACAACCCCTTTTATCTTTCATATCTCCCTTTAAATATGATGTGAAAGAATTGTGTAAACCAACCCACGAAGTAATAGTGCAGCGAAGTCAGGTGAAAGGCCATTAATAGATTAAATTATAAAGTTGTTTAAGGCAATGTATTTTTGTTTTTTAGGTTTTTTTATAAAAAAAAAAATTAGTTTGTTTTTGAAACAAGCACATAAAGAAACCACTTGGAAATTCCCTTGCGGTTCAGTGGTTAGGACTCGGTGCTTTCACTGCCAGGGCTGGGTTCAATCCCTGGTCGTGGAACTAAGATTCTGCAAGCTGCACCTCAAAAAAACAAAGCAAACAGAATTCACTATATGCCTAGAATGCTACAAAAATACTTCCCTATAAGTGTTGAAATATAACTGTATCAACTTATTTGCAGAAAGTGAAGTTGCTCAGTCACGTCCGACTCTTTGCAACCCCATGGACTGTAGCCTACCATGCTCCTCCATCCTTGGGATTTTCCAGGCAAGAGTACTGGAGTGGGTTGCAAGAGAATAGTAATAAAATACTAATAGTTACTATGCCACTGAGTGCTTCCTGTGTGCCAAGGACACACTAAGAACTTCACGTGCATCATCTCATTTAATCCTCAAAACCATGCATGAGGTGGGAGCTATTATCATCTCCATTCTCAGGATACAGAGATAGAGGTAAGACAGTGTACATGCCCAGCCACCTTCCTGGGGGTCTGCAGACAATACTCGGTGAAACGAGGTGGTGTGACTGCAAACTCTGCCGCCACCGCTCTCCATCAGTTCAGCTCAGATCAGTCGCTCAGTCGTGTCTGACTCTCTGCTCAGCCCCCATGGACTGCAGCACGCCAGGCCTCCCTGTCCATCACCAACTCCCGGAGTTTGCTCAAACTCCTGTCCATAGAGTCGGTGATGCCATCCAGCCATCTCATCTGTCATTCTCTTCCCCTCCAGCCTTCAATCTTTCCCAGCAACAGGATCTTTTCCAGTGAGACAGTTCTTCACATGAGGTGGCCAAAGTATTGGCGTTTCAGCTTCAACATCAGTCCTTCCAATGAACACCCAGGACTGATCTCCTTTAGAATGGACTGGTTGGATCTCCTTGTAGTCCAAGGGACTCTCAAGAGTCTTCTCCAACACCACAGTTCAAAAGCATCAGTTCATCATCACTCAGCTTTCTTTATAGTCCAACTCTCACATCCATACATGACCACTGGAAAAACCATAGCCTTGACTAGATGGACCTTTGTTGGCAAAGTAATGTCTTTGCTTTTGAATATGCTATCTAGGTTGGTCATAACTCTTCTTCCAAGAGTAAGCGTTTTTTAATTTCATGGCTGCAATCACCATCTGCAGTGATTTTGGAGCCCTCCAAAATAAAGTCTGCCCCTCCCCATGACACAGAGCAAAGGCCCCTTGCCTTGGGTCACAATATCCTTGCCATTACACCATAGCTCCCTCGTGCACTCTTTTTTTTTTTTTCTTTAAATTACATGTAGCAACATATAGTAACAACAAACATTTCGAAATTTCCCAGGAGTTATGAGCAGCATCTAAGAAATTGCTCAAAGTGGTTTTTAAAAGTTGATTATCTTAAGGATATTGTGTGTGTATTTCTGCTGTTAATTACTTGAGAAATATAAATCATGATAGCCAACAATTACTTCATGGCAGGAAGTTAACAGTCCTGCCCATTCAAGATTACAGTTATAAATTCTGAATGGCCAACTGTGAATTAACAAGCTTTCAAAGCAACTTCCAGACAACTGAGTCATCAAGTGTTTCAGAGAAGTATGTGGCACACATTTAAGTCATTGTTCTCTTTGGTGACATGTTTATGATATAAATTTAAATGATAAAAGAGGGATTCCCTGGGATTTCAGTGGTTAGGACTCTGTACTTCCACTGCAGGCTGCACGGGTTCAATCCCTGGTCAGGGAACTAAGATCCCACAAGCTGGGAATAATAATAATAATAATAATAATAATAATAATAATTTCAGTTGACTAAAAATTGTGTCAGTTTTCCAAATACATGCAGCATCTGTTACAAAGATAGTGTTTGGAAAACATTAAACTGACCTAGTTTCATTTTCCCAGTTAAACTTTATTGTCTCCTGGTCTTCCACATCTAAGGCTGAGCGCTGAGTCTTACTGCACCCCAGTAATGAGGGGGAGCAGCACCAGCCCCACCTGGAACAAAGGACCGTGGAACAGCTGCGCCTCTTTTTTTTTGGCTGTTCTTGTCTTCATTGCATCGCTGGAATTTCTCTAGTGCGGCTCATGGGCTGCAGGATTCCCAGGCTCAGTAGTTGCAGCTCGTGGGCTTAGTTGCCCCAGGTATGTGGGATCTTAGGTCTCTGACAAGGGATCAAACCTGTGTCCCCTGCATTGCAAAGCAGATTCTTAACCACTGGACCACCAGGGAAGTCCCCAGCTTGAGTCACAAGGCAAGTCCTGAACACCATATTTTTTGGGTAGAGAAAAGGATTTTCTAATTCCATTAGCCTCCATATACTACATTAAGAATCAGGTCTGGTGGGCTGGTTATAAGCACAGTCTAGGATAGAAGGCAGGTAAGAAATCTTGGTCCATTCTGTCCCCAGTGGACTGTGGAAAGATGAAGAGGGTGAAGCTAGCAGGCCCAGAGCCCGACTTCTCCTCTCTGGGCGGTGGTCTAGACTGATGGGACTCCAGGAGGACAGAGCCTGGAATATGCTGTCTCTGTGCTCTTCGCACCGAGATAAGACATAAGAGTAAAATCAGCACCAAGGTGGTGCTCCAGAGTTCAGCCCCTGACACTGTCTCAGCTCTGTTGTCTCACAGAAGGCATTTGGAGTTCTCCATATGCCACGTGAAGAATTGTAGGAGCAGCCAGCAAGTGGAGGTGGCTGGCAGCCTACTACGGGGTACCCAGGCAGGCAGTCATACCAAACTGCCTTAATTTTTATAGTTTTGTAATCCAAGTCTATGCCCCAACCAGTAACGCTGAAGAAGCTGAAGTTGAATGGTTCTATGAAGACCTATAAGACCTTTTAGAACTAACACCCCAAAAAGATGTCTTTTTCATTATAGGGGAATGGAATGCAAAGTAGAAAGTCAAGAAACACCTGGAGTAACAGGCAAACTTGGCCTTGGAATATGGAATGAAGCAGGGCAAAGGCTAATAGAATTTTGCCAAGAGAATGCAATCATAGCAAACACCCTCTTCCAACAACTCAAGAGAAGACTCTACACATGGACATCACCCAGATGGTCAACACTGAAATCATATTGATTATATTCTTTGCAGCCAAAGATGGAGAAGCTCTATACAGTCAGCAAAAACAAGACCAGGAGCTGACTGTGGCTCAGATCATGAACTCCTTATTACCAAATTCAGACTGAAATTGAAGAAAGTAGGGAAAACCACTAGACCATTCAAGTATGACCTAAATCAAATCCCTTATGATTATACAGTGGGAGTGAGAAATAGATTTAAGGGACTAGATCTGATAGAGTGCCTGAAGAACTATGGAATGAGGTTTGTGACATTGCACAGGAGACAGGGATCAAGACCATCCCCATGGAAAAGAAATGCAAAAAAGAAAAATGGCTGTCTGGGGAGGCCTTACAAATAGCTGTGAAAAGAAGAGAAGTGAAAAGCAAAGGAGAAAAGGAAAGATATAAGCATCTGAATGCAGAGTTCCAAAGAATAGCAAGAAGAGATAAGAAAGCCTTCCTCAGCAATCAATGCAAAGAAATAGAGGAAAACAACAGAATGGGAAGACTAGAGATCTCTTCAAGAAAATTAGAGATACCAAGGGAACACTTCATGCAAAGATGGGCTCGATAAGGACAGAAATGGTCTGGACCTAACAGAAGCAGAAGATATTAAGAAGAGGTGGCAAGAATACACAGAAGAACTGTACAAAAGAGAGCTTCACGACCACGATTATCACGATGGTGTGATCACTAATCTAGAGCCAGACATCCTGGAATGTGAAGTCAAGTGGGCCTTAGAAAGCATCACTACGAACAAAGCTAGTGGAGGTGATGGAATTCCAGTTGAGCTATTTCAAATACTGAAAGATGATGCTGTGAAAGTGCTGCACTCAATATGCCAGCAAATTTGGAAAAGTCAGCAGTGGCCACAGGACTGGAAAAGGTCAGTTTTCATTCCAATCCCAAAGAAATGCAATGCCAAAGAATGCTCAAACTACTGCACAATTGCACCCATCTCACACGCTAGTAAAGTAATGCTCAAAATTCTCCAAGCCAGGCTTCCGCAATACATGAACCGTGAACTTCCAGATGTTCAAGCTGGTTTAGAAAAGGCAGAGGAACCAGAGATCAAATTGCCAACATCCGCTGGATCATGGAAAAATCAAGAGAATTCCAGGAAAACATCTATTTCTGCTTTATTGACTATGCCAAAGCCTTTGACTGTGTGGATCACAATAAACTGTGGAAATTTCTGAAAGAGATGGGCATACCAGACCACCTGACCTGCCTCTTGAGAAACCTGTATGCAGGTCAGGAAGCAACAGTTAGAACTTGGCATGGAACAACAGACTGGTTCCAAATAGGAAAAGGAGTATGTCAAGGCTGTATACTGTCACCCTGCTTATTTAACTTCTATGCAGAGAACATCATGAGAAATGCTGGACTGGAAGAAGCACAAGCTGGAATCAAGATTGCCAGGAGAAATATCAATAACCTCAGATATGCAGATGACACCACCCTTATGGCAGAAAGTGAAGAGGAACTAAAAAGCCTCTTGATGAAAGTGAAAGAGGAGAGTGAAAAAGTTGGCTTAAAGCTCAACATTCAGAAAACGAAGATCATGGCATCTGGTCCCATCACTTCATGGGAAATAGATGGGGAAACAGTGGAAAGAGTGTCAGACTTTATTTTGAGGGGCTCCAAAATCACTGCAGATGGTGATTGCAGCCATGAAATTAAAAGACGCTTACTCCTTGGAAGGAAAGTTATGACCAAGCTAGATATCATATTCCAAAGCAGAGATATTACTTTGCCAACAAAGGTTGATCTAGTCAAGGCTATGGTTTTTCCAGTGGTCATGTATGGATGTGAGAGTTGGACTGTGAAGAAAGCTGAGCACCGAAGAATTGATGCTTTTGAACTGTGGTGTTGAAGAAGACTCTTGAGAGTCCCTGGGACTGCAAGGAGATCCAACCAGTCCATTCTGAAGGAGATCAGTCCTGGGTGTTCTTTGGAAGGACTGATTCTAAAGCTGAAACTCCAATACTTTGGCCACCTCATGGGAAGAGTTGACTCATTGGAAAAGACTCTGATGCTGGGAGGGATTGGGGGCAGGAGGAGAAGGGGACGACAGAGGATGAGATGGCTTAATGGCATCATTGGCGCGATGGATGTGTCTGAGTGAACTCCGGGAGTTGGTGATGGACAGGGAGGCCTGGCGTGCTGCGATTCACGGGGTCGCAAAGAGTCGGACATGATTCAGCGACTGAACTGAACTGATGATGCATTTATTTTCTATTGACTATTCCTCTGCCACTTATTATTTTTGCAGAAAGTTCTTGGCTACTTATTTTCTAATCCCCACATAAACTTTAACATCCAATGCCCCCCTCCAAAAAAAAAAATCTTGGTGGTATTTTGGGGGAACTGCATTAATTTTATAGCTTATTTTTTTAAGGAAGATGGACAGATTAATTCTTATCTAAGAACTTGGTATGATCTGGTTTGTTTTTTTTTTTAGAGGCCTATTGCTAGCATGACTCTGCTTGATTATTAGATTTCAAAACCCGTAGCCTATTAATCTGTCTTGAAGTCACTTTGAAACACCATGTACTCCTCTCTTGTTTTTAGGAATTGCAGGGTGTTATTGTGGTTTGTTTGTCTATGAGTTGCTATACAGTAAGTCCCCTACTTATGAACCTTCAAGTTATGGACTTTCAAGGATTCAAACTTGTGTTCTTGAATCCAATCACATAAGTTAGTTTATGTGTCAGGCGTACACTGACATGTGCGTGCATCCTCTACAGGTGGTTGTGATTTGTGTACTTTGCTGCCCTGTACTGTATAGACTGCAGTAGTTCAGCATCTTTATTTCAAGCTAGATCTGCAAGAGGGCGACTTCTCCGTGCAATGTGAGGAGCTCACTAATGAAGACCCAGTGGAACTGGAGGCCCGGAGAAAGGATGAAGAGAGACCACGAGGAAGGAGAAGGAACTGCAGAACCAAAGAGATGCACGACGCAGGAGACGGAAGGGGATTTTCTTGAAGGCACGGTTAGTTGTTGAATCACAGGACCCAAATGTGGAACAGCACACAGAGTGTGCAGCCACCGTTCAGAATGCAGTCCAGTGCTACTGCGTCATCCACGACGAGGGAAAAAGAGCTACTACGCAGACATTACTGGATCATTTTTTCAAGAGGATAGAGAGAATTGAATCCAGCAAGGAGCCGGAACTTGTGCCATCAACGTCAAATGAGAGTGAAAGTGCAGCCTGCCCTCCGTCTTCTGTTGCTGCTGATCCTTCGGTTCTGCCATCTCCCACCGCCTCCCCAGTCAGTAACTCTTCTCGCCTCTCCACTCCATGCCAGCTCCTGTGTGCCAGCTGTTGTTCTGTACGGCGTACTCTTTAAGGTACTACACTGTAAGATTAAAAACATTTAATTTATTTTTGTGTGTTTGCTTTTCATGTATTATTTGTGTGAGAAGTATTACAAACCCGTTACAGTACAGTACTATATAGCCAAGTGTGTTAGTTGGGTACCTAGGCTAACTTTCTTGAACTCAGGAACAAATTGGACTTAAGAACGCACTCTTAGGATGGAACTCTTTCATATGTAGGGACTTATTGTATAACAAATCATCCTCCAAATAATGGCTTAAAACAACAACCAAATGGTTACTTGCTCGCAGTTCTGCAATCTGAGCTGGGCTCAGCTGGATGGTTTTTCTGGTCTTCGTGCTGGTGGTCACTCATGTGGCTGCATTCAGCCGGCAGGTTGGCTGGAGGCTGGCTTCCTCTGGGACTTGGGATGGTCAAGTGTCTCCCTCTTTCCCTACAGTCTCAGTGTCTCTCTCTTTCCAAATGGACTTCCCATGTGATTTCTCCAGCAGGGTAGCTGATCTCTTCACACAGTAGCTCAAGGATCTTCTTGGATTTAAACCTGGAACTGGCACAACATCACCTGTACTATGTTCTTTTTTGGATAGATATAGGGACCATTGCTGGAGAAGGCAACGGCACCCCACTCCAGTACTCTTGCCTGGAAAATCCCATGGACGGAGGAGCCTGGTAGGCTGCAGTCCATGGTGTCGCTAAGAGTCGGACATGACTGAGCGACTTCACTTTCACTTTTCACTTTCATGCATTGGAGAAGGAAATGGCAACCCACTCCAGAGTTCTTGCCTGGAGAATCCCAGGGTCGGGGGAGTCTGATGGGCTGCTGTCTATGGGGTCACACAGAGTCGGACACGACTGAAGCGACTTAGCAGCAGCGGCAGGGACCATTGCAATGGAATTTTTTTTTTTTTTTTTACTTTACAGTCTGCTAGACCATACAGTACTGTACTAGGCTGTACTACTACTACTAGGCTACTATTGCTAGACTGTTCTAGACTATACTAGACTGTGGTAGTACAGTCTACTAGACTGTACTGTAGGCGGGAGGAGAAGGGGCCGACAGAGGATGGGATGGTTGGATGGCATCACCGACTCGATGGACATGAGTTTGAGCAAGCTCCAGGAGTTGGTGATGGACAGGGAAGCCTGGCGTGCTGCAGTCCACGGGGTCGCAAAGAGTCGGACATGACTGAGCGACTGACCTGAACTGAGACTGCACTATATTCTATTAGTTAAAGTAGGTCCTGGGCCAAGTCAGGTTTAAGAAGGGGTTTGAGGGTGGGGTCTCTACAAGGGCATGAATGCTGGGAGACATAGTTCATGATGGGCCACTGAAATGATGGGCTACCACAATAGTCTTAAAATTCTTCAATGGGTACTAAATCCCCAGGATCTAACCCAGTGGTTGGGATCTGTTGAATGAATACTGCTGGCTGATGCTTCATGTATAAGTAGCACCACTGGAATGTGGAAACTCAGGTTCTGAAGGCAAAGTCTGAGCAGCCACCTGCAAAATCACACTTACAACAGCACCACTTGTTTACTGATGCGTTGAGGTGTGTGGGGCCTCCCGCACATCTGTGAGACACCATCCTCCTTCTCAAAAGGCAACACCGATTATTATATACTTCTTGAGAATCTATTCAAAATACACACGAGTCAATAAGTAAATTGCAGCACTTACATTCTGTGGAAACAAAGGGGAAGTTCTTTGAGGAGAGTGGTTAGCATGGAAAGAGGCCAGAGATTTCACTGTTCTGGTTAGTCAAGGAAGATTTCCTGGAAGAGGTGGTTTCAGGAACTCTACGTATAATGGGAAAAGACTGAGGTCGACTGGGGGATATTCTGAACAAGTGATATGACCTTAAAAAAAATCCAAGACACCAGAGTAAGACGGATGAAAGGAGTGATGAACAGCTGTTTGCAAAGAGCGAAAGGCCAATTCAGGAAGGAGTTTGGCGGAACAGTCCAGCCACTGCCTGCAAAAGTTGGGCAGTGCCTGGGGCATTTCTGCAAAGGTTGAGCATTTCTGCAAAGGTTGAGTCTGAGACTTGCTGTTGCTACACTGGGACCCTCTTCCATCTGTCTTCCCTGCTACTTCTAGAAGGATTCAGGTCAAGGCACAAAGGTGAATATGGCTGGATCTCTCAGGCTCATGGGTAGCAGTGCACAGCCTCAGAGAGTCTGTAAAACTGGCTTCCCTGGAAAGAAAAGAGACCAGGAGGAGGCAAGATGGGAGAGCCCAGTTAGCTAGAACTCTGGGCCCCCCTGAAACCAGAGCTCCTTGAAGAACATAATCCTCTGGGCTGCCCTCCTGCCAGGAACACACAGTGAGGGGCAGAGTGAGGTCCCTCAGGCCTGTTCTTTGTGACCCTTCCTGTAGTGATGAATGTGGGGGGAAGTGACCGGGGAGTGGGCAGGAGGCCTGGGTTAGTTTTCCTGCTCCATCCACCTCCCCAGAGTAACCAGCCAATTCCTATAACTGCCTTTGCCATTTGTGGCTCTTATTAGCAACCACAGTCTTGAGTCAGACAACCAGTAATGCTGTCTGAAAGCCAGTAAATATTTGCCATATGTAGAATCCTAAGCCAGGTTCCATGAGAGGGCACATAAAATCAGAAGTGAGAGGAAGGCCCAAAGGTCATCTGATCTAGCTCTGTGCTCTCAGAAAGGAGAATAAGCAGGTCAACCAGTTGTCAGGAAAAATAGCCTCTTCGAAGGTTTCAGGGAGACTGCAACTCTTTGAGGCATAAATAAAATAACTGGAAAAGAGACTCAATGCCAAAGAGAAAGAGCCTTATGATTCACTCCAGAAAAGAGCAGGTCAAGGGTGCAGTGGTTTGTTTGGTTCTGTGGAAGAGTCTCAGGCAGGGGAGACTTGCCAGCGCTCCTCTGCCTCTGCTGGGGAGAGAACAAGAGGAAATGAGTTTGAAGGACAGCATGTGGAACCGAAAATAAACATGAACTGCTGACCATCAGCGGAATTAGGTCCTGGAACCCTGAGGGTGGGTGGAGACTCTTCATTAAAAGAAAAAGAAATCTATCAGGTATACTTTGTCTAAACAGAAATCATAAAGGATCTAGAACAATCTTGCCAAGGTCTTTCATTGCTATCAGCAGTTCTTATTGAGTAAAGGGATTATGGGCAAATTGATTACAGTAAATTATTTTAATTAGTTATTAATTAAATATATAATAGTTTGTGATTGTCAGTGAGTATTGCCATTGTTATTTTCTAATTTTATATGATAATTGTTTCATTTTTGTAATAAGAATTTTTATTAAAATTTTATTAAAATTCTGATCTCCTGTGACTTAAATATTTATAGCTCAATTTTTAATAAAATCTGGAATTGCTTGGTGTGTGAAATTGCACACACAGGAAATATAAAACTTCAGTTACTTTTATGTAGGTAAGTGTCTGAAACTTGCCTGGAACTTCCTACTTTAAAAATAACATAGCATAGTATCTAGATATTTTTTAAAGTTCTTTTGTATTATACAGTCTCCTGAAACTTCCACTTTGCCTGAAAAAGTGAAAGGTTTTTTTTTTCCTTCCAGTTTTCTTGAAGTATAATTGAAATACAGCACTGTACAAGTTTAAGGTGTAAGAAATAAATGTTTGAAACTTAGTGGAGAGTTGTCCATTTCCATGCATAAGAAAATGCATCAGAATTTTTAAAATATACTTCTCAGCTGTTTTGCTACTGTGAGAATATTTCATGTGTCATTGACGCAGAAATCACTTTGTAGCATGAGTTTATCAGTATTCTGAATAATTCACCCTTCCAATCTGTTGTGTAGGAGATATTTCTGCTCAACGAATTGGAAGTTTTCTAATGTACCACTTTTGGTGAATTTGGTTGTTCAAGATGGAATTTTAACAAACGTTCACTATGTGAGCTAGGATGTTACTACAGGAGAGGCACATTGCCTACAAGCCAAGACACAGGCATAAAGAAACGACAGGACAGTCCTGGTCTGAATCACTAACGAGAGAGCCCATCACTCGTTTCCCAGATGTGTGCACTTTGATACCAAGCCACCCACCATCTAACACGTTAGAGCACAATGGAAGAGGGCCATCACTTCTACTTGGAATGATTAAGAACGTCTCCACAGAGGGTGCATTTGAGCCACATTTCATTTATTTATTTATTTATGACCGTGCTGGGTCTTTGCTGTGCCTGGGTTTTCTCTAGTTGCGATATGCATGTTGCTCATTGCAGTGACTTCCTCTGTTGCAGAGCACCAGCTCTAGGCTTTCAGGCTTAGCTGCCCCACAGCATGTGGGATCTTCTTGGATCAGGGATCGAACCCATATCCCTTACATTGGCAGGTGGACTCAACCATTGGGTCACCAGGAAAGTCCCTGAGCCACACTTTAAGTGTAAATGGGGGGGCGGCATCTAGAGGCGTTCAGGATGGTGCAGCGTCTGACCTACCGTCGTAGGCTGTCCTACAATAGAGCCTCTAACAAAACCAGGCTGTGCCGAAGCCCTGGCAATAGAACTGTTTACCTTTATACCAAGAAGGTTGGGAAAGCACCAAAATCTGCATGTGGTGTGTGCCCAGGCCGACTTAGAGGGGTTCGTGCTGTGAGACCAAAAGTTCTCATGAGGTTGTCTAAAACAAAGAAACATGTCAGCCGAGCATATGGTGGTTCCATGTGTGCTAAATGTGTCCGCGACAGGATCAAGCGCGCTTTCCTTATTGAAGAGCAGATCGTTGTGAAAGTATTGAAAGCGCAAGCACAGAGTCAGAAAGCTAAATAAAAAATGAACCATTTTTGAGTAAAAAATAAATAAATAAAATAAATGTAAATAGGATTTGGTTGACAAAGTACATTCTAGGCAGAAGCAATGGCTTGGGTGAAGATGAGATGTGCTGGCAGGGACCATCTTAGCTGGGACATACTATGATAATACCAAGCCATTGACATAGCTGGATTTGTTACATCAGAAGTACGCCATGAGATTTAAAACTTGGGTTAAGGTTTAGGATGGTATTTGTCAGAAAGTGGGGAGGTATTGGAGGTTTATGACCTAAGTATGTGTCTAATTGCTTGTGGCACTCTGCTAGATGGAGATATACAAGGAGATCTATCCAGAAACATATTCCTGGCTGCTCTATTCAGAGGCATTGGCAGAGTTCACTTCATGTGTGAAAACAAAAACACAAAAACAGAAATGAGTGGAAAATGCAATAGGTTTGAATAATCGGTAAAGTCTCAACATGTTTTAAAGGGTACAATTTGAGAGGAAGGAAAATATTTAATTTGACCCTCAGTCTTAGTATAACTCAGGGAAATGCAGATCGAGACTACAATAAAACAGCATTTCCCACCTCCTAGACACACAAAGATTTAGATATCTGATGATTGATAGAACAACTAAACAAAAATCAACAAGGATATAGAACTCAAGCAACATGGTCTAAGCAGTATTTATAGAACACCCTACCTAGTCATGTATGGATGTGAGAGTTGGGCTGTGAAGAAGGCTGAGCGTCGAAGAACTGATGCTTTTGAACTGTAGTGTTGGAAAAGACTCTTGAGAGTCCCTTGGACGGCAAGGAGATCCAACCAGTCCATTCTGAAGGAGATCAATCCAATCTGAAGGATTTCTTTGGAAGGAATGATGCTAAAGCTGAAACTCCAGTACTTTGGCTACCTCATGTGAAGGATTGACTCATCGGAAAAGACTTTCATGGTGGGAGGGATTGGGGGCAGGAGAAGAAGGGGATGACAGGGGATGAGATGGCTGGATGGCATCACTGACTTGATGGACGCGAGTCTGAGTGAACTCTGGGAGTTGGTGATGGACAGGGAGGCCTGGCGTGCTGCGATTCATGGGGTACACAGAGTCAGACACGACTGAGCGACTGAACTGAACTGAACTGACCCAACATCTGCAGAATGCACATTCATTTCAAGTGCCCATGAAACATACACCAGGTTAGACTATATCCTGAGTCATAAAACAAACCTCTGCAAATTAAAGAGAATTTTAACTATAGAGAGTATATTCTCTGATTACACTGGAATCAAACTAGAAAGCAATAGCAGAAACATAAGAGGAAAATCTTCAACCACTTGGAGTAAACACTATTCTAAATAATTCATGAGTCAAATAGGAAATTGCAAGGGTAATTTTAAAAATTCCTTGAACTAAATGGAAATGAAAATATGATATATCAAAATTTGCTTGACATAACTAAAATAATGCCAAGAGGGAAATTTATGCACTAAATGTGTCAAACTTTCAACTAAAGAACCTAGAAAACAGCAAAATAAGTCCAATCAAGCAGAGAGAAGGGAAAAGTTAAAAACAGAAAAATGATAGAGAAAAGCACAAAAACAAAAAGACGATTCTTTGGAAAGATTAACAAAATTGACAAATCTCTAGCAAGACTGACCAAGAAGGGGGAAAAAGAGAGAAAATACAGATGACCAATGTCAGGAATGAAACAGGGAACATCACCCGAGAACCTCCAAGCTCAAAAGAATAATAAAGGAATATTATGAACAATAACATACACAAAGATTTGACAACGTGGGTGAAATAGACTCATTCCTCAAAAAATATGAACTACCATAACTCAATAAGCAAGAGATAATTTTAATAGCCTTATAACTATTGAAGGAATTGGCTTCATAATTTTAAAACTTATGAAAAGGAACCTCCATATATGGATGGTTTCACCAGAGAATTCTATTAAACAATTAAGACAGAATTTTAGAAAAATTTTTAAAACAATTAAAAAAATTTTTTTTTGTTGAAATATAGTTGATATACAATGTTGTGTTAGTTTCAGGTGTACAGTAAAGTGATCAGTTACATACATATGTATTCTTGTTACATGTATATAATAGGCTTTCTACATACATATGTTCTACTTTTAAGATTCTTTTCCCACATGTGCTGTGTTGTACTTAGTTGCTCAGTCATGCCTGCCTCTTTGTGACCCTATGGGCCCTCTGTCAATGGGATTTCCCACCAAAAATACTGGAGTGAGTTGTCATTTCCTTCTCCAGGGGCTCTTCCCAACCCAGGAGTCAAACCCATATCTAATGGCATCTCCTGCACTATAGGCAGATTTTTTACCACTGAGCCACCAGGGAAGCCCTTTTCCCATATAGGTTATTACAAAATATTCAGTATAGTTCCCTATGCTTACCGTAGGTCCTTGTTGGTTATCTATTTTATATAGAAGAGTGTGCATATGTTACTCCCAAATTCCTAATTTATTCCTCGCCCCACATTTCTCCTTTGGTAATCCTAGGTTTTTTCTAGGTTTGTGGGTCTATTTCTCTTTTGTAAGTAAGTTCATTTGTATCATTCTTCTAGATTCCACATATAAGTGATATCATACAGCATTTGTCTTTGTCTTTGACTTCCTTCACTTCGTGTGATAATCTCTAAGTCTATCCATGGCGCCACAAGTGGCATTATTTCACTCTTTTTTATGGCTGAGTAGTATTCCATTATATATATATATATATATATATGTATATATATATATATACCACACCTTTTTTTTTTTGGCCATGCTGAGCAGCTTGCAGGATTTCAGTTACCCCACCAGGAACTGAATTCGGGCCATCAGCAGTGAAAGCTTGGAGTCCTAGCCACTGGGTCACCAGGGGATTTCCTGCACCACCTTTTCTTCATCCATTCATCTGTCGATGGACATTTAGGTTGCTTCCATGTCTTGGCTATTGGAAACAGTGCTGCAATGAACATCGAGGTACATGGATCTTTTTGAATTATGGTTTTCTTCTGATAAATGCCCAGGATTAAGGCAAAATTAATACCAATTCTATACAGTCTCTTCAAGAAATAGAAGAGGGGGACATTTTCCATTTTATCTTATGAAGCTAGTAATACTAATACCAAAACCAGACAAAGTCCATACAAAATAAAGAAAAATACAGACCAATTATCCTCCATGAATACAGGAAAAAAGCAAAATATTAGCAAGTAGAAAATAGCAAAACATAAAAATGAATTACACACCATGACTAAATAGAGTTTGTTCCAGAAAGAAAAGGTAGTTTCAGTACTTGAAGATCAATTGGTGTAATCCACCATTTTAATAGACTTAAAAAGAAAAATCTCATGATTATATCATTTGATGCAGAAAAAGTACTTGACAAAATTCAACAATTCATGATAAAAACTCCCAGAAAAATTAGGAATAAAGGGCATGCATGCATGCATACTAAGTTGCTTCAGTTATGTCCATCTCTTTGGGACCCTTTGGACTGTGCCCTGTCAGGCTTCCCTGTCCATGGGATTCTCCAGGCAAGAATACTGGAGTGAGTTGCCATGCCCTCCTCCAGGGGATCTTCCCAGCCTAGGGGGACTTCCTCAATTTGATAAAGAATATCTACAAAAAAAAAAAAAGCTACAGCTAACATTACAATTAACATGATGAAAGACCGAAAGCTTTACCGTCTAGGATCTGGAACAAGGCAAGAAGGTTTGCTCTTACAGCTTTTATTAACATAGGGCTGGAAACTTTTGTCAGTGCAATAAGAGAAGAAAAAAAAAAGCAGATCAGAAAGGAAGAAATGAAACTATCATCGTTGGAGGTGACATGATTGTTTACATAGAAAATCCCAAAGAATCTACAAAAAATTCCTAAACTAATAGGTAAGTTCAGCAAGTTCATAGGACACAAGATAAATCTAGAAAGAGCAAATAAACACATGGACACTGAAGTTAAAAATATAATACCATTTATAACCACTCAAAGAAAAAAAGAGAAATACGTGTTAATCTAACAAAACGTGTAGAGAACTTGTAGCTAAAAGTTATAAAATGATGATGAAAGAAAGGAAAAATCTAAATAAGTGGAGAGACATACTGTACTCATGGATTGGAAGACTCAACCTAGTAATCAATTCTCCCCAAATTTATATATAGGTATAATGCAATTCCGGCCAAGATCCCAGCAAGATTTTTTGGTGGATACATACAAGATTGTTCTAAAATTTGTATGGGATGACAAAGAAACTAGAATAGCTAAAATAATCTTGAAAAAGAAGGAGAAAGTAGGAGGAATCAATTTATCAAATTTCAAGATTTATTATTGATATATAATGATAGTAATCAAGACGGTGGTATTGGAAAAGAAATAGATACATATGTAAGTAGAACAGAGAACCCAAAAATAGACTCACAAATATAGCCGGCTGATTTTTTAAGTTTTTCAGCATTATATTTATTTATTTATTTGGCTGCATTGGGTCTTAGTTGCAGCACATGCGATCTTCGTTGCATCATGGGGTATCTTGAACACCAAACACAGATTCTCTAGTTGCAGTTGCTCTAAGGTATGTGGGATCCTAGTTCCCTGACCAGGGATCAAAGCTGTGTCCTCTGCATTGCAAGACAGATTCTTAACCACTGGACCACCAGGGAAGCCCCTTGGCCAGCTGATTTCTTATCGTGATGCAAGAGCAATATGGTGGAAGAAAGATTGTCTTTCCAGCAATGGTGCTGGAGCAATTGAACATCTATAGGCTAAAAAGAAAAAATGAACATCAACCTAAGACTTCACCTAACAGAAAAATTAATGTGGATCATACACTTAGATATAAAACATAAAACCATGCAACATTTAAGAAAAAAATAAGAGAGAATCTTTAGGATCTAGGGATAAAGAGTTCTTAGACTCAATACCTGCCGGGAGCCAGTGTGAGGAATCCCGCCCGTGACAAGGTCATGAGGAAGGAAGCTGACATACGCAAGGCGTGCTCAGACTTTAGGGACCCCTCTGGAAATTCCTAAGCATGTACCCCAACAAAAATCTGCCGGTTTTTGTGCTCTGCTTTTCCACTCTTCTGACATTTTCTGGAAAAAGTCAATTCAGGGCTTTAGTCTTCTGCCTTTGAAAGAGTGTTTCAATCCAAAAACCCCTCTGATGGCTTTCTCGCCTGCCTGCAGGACTCGTACAGCTGCGCGTGTGATTGTTTGAGGCCTCCTGACCGCAGGAAGCACAGGAAGCTTAAAACATCCTAGGAATGTAGGAGCTTCCGAGGAGTCAAAATCTTTAGAATAGGACTGATTAAAAGTTTCATTTGTTGAGTCAATGCTTGCTGCCAAATTTTCATATCCTTTATTTTTAGATATAGTTGGTATATAGAAAAACAAGTAGTAGACCTGGTATTAGCAACATTAGATCTTTGAGTTAAGTACCTTTTTTGTTATAACCCACTGCGCCTTTGTTCTATAGAGATATAACTTTAGCGCTTTAAGATGTAGATTAAAGAAAAACACTTCAGGAGAAACAAAATTAACATTCATTATGGAAGAGAGCCAAAAAGTGTTAACAAGCCTCTTGGCCAGAAGATAATGTAAATCACCTGAGACCTTTTGTCTACAAAATGATATACGGAAAGAATCTGGGTTGCGAACGCTACATAATTTTGTGTTACCCATTGATCTCCATGTTTTATCAAAAGTATAAAAGGCCTTCTGAACAATAAAGGATGGGACCAGTTTCTCGGACCAGTTTCTCGAACTAGTCTCTCGGCCTGGTTTCTTGGGAATCTGGCTCCCCCCGTGTCTCTGTCTCTCTTCTTCTCTCCCTTTCCCTCCCTCCGCTCTTTACTTTAATTTCAGGCTGAATCTCCACCTGAGGCTCGCCAGCTCTACTTACTTGCCCTGGCTGTTAAGACCCGCTCAAAAGGGAGCTTAAGGCGAGGCACCCTTAGATATTCAAGCGGGCGCCGGTGGCCCAACGTAGATGGTGCAAATTCCTTGTCTGGAATTTTATTGGTCTTCCACGTAAACCAAGCTATTCAGCCCTCTTCAGCCCTCTTTCTCCGCTTAATCTTCCTACTACACTAGAGTTTCTTAATCTAATCTTATATCAATAAATAAACAAGTCTTTCCACGCCAACGCCGTCCACCCTTCGAATTCCCTGGATCCACCGGGGCTGGACCCCGGCAAATACCAATAGTGTGATCCACAAAAAAGAAAAATTGATAAATTTGCCTTCATAAAAATTAACAATTATATTCTGCAAAAGAACTTGTTAAAAAATGAAAAGACAAGATTCAGAGTGGGAGAAAATAGTTGCAAACCACATATCTGAATAAGGACTAGTATCTGGTATGTAGAGCTCTCAAACATCAATAGCAAGCCAACAAGCCAATTATAAAATGGACAAAAGATGTAAAGAGAGAATTTACTGAAGAATGTATAGGGATGGCAAATAAATACATGAAAAGATATTCAACAGCGTTAGCCATTAGGGAAGCGCAAATTAAAAACCACAGTGAGCTATCATTACATATTTATTGGAATGGTTAAAATAAAAATTAGTTACAACAACATGTGCTGGAGAACATGCTGAGAAATAATATCACTCATACATTGCTGGTGGGAATTTAAAATGGTTCAGCTGTTCTGGAAAACACTTCATCAGTTCTTTAAAAACTAGACATTCAACTGTGCTATGACCCAGTGGTCTCACTCTTGGGCATTTTCCCTGAAGAGTAAAGATTTATGTTCACACAAAATCCTGTATACAAATGTCTGTAGCAGCTTTATTTGTCATATCCAAGAACTGGAAGCAACCCAGGTACCTGTCAATGTGTTACTGGTTAAATAAACTGTGGTACCATAAAATACTACTAAATATAAGATACATAAAAATATGTAAAATACCATAAAATACTACTCAGCCACAACAACTGCAAAAATGAACTATTACTGATCCAGGTAACAACTTGGATGAATCTCCAGAGAATTATGCTGAGTGAAAAAAAAATAAATCTCAAAAGATTATATACTGCCTGACTGCATTTATATAAAACTCTTGAAATGAAAAAGTTATAGAAATAGTGATTTCTATACCAAAAGGTATGGGTGATCCTTATGGTGATAGAAATGTTCTGTATCTTGACTGTTTCAGTGTCAATATCTGCTTGCAATATTTTGCTATCGTTTTACAAGATTTTAGGAGAAACTGGGTAAAGGGCACATGGCATCTCAGACTTCCCTGGTGGTCCGGTGGTTAAGACTCTGCTTCGCTGGGGAATTAAGATCCTTCCTGCTGCATGACATGGCCAAAAAAAGGCAAATCTACACATATCTCAAAATTTTAAATTTTAACCAAAAAAAGCAACAAAATGATAAAACTTATGATATTTAAGGTAGGGAGGTGGATGGAATAGGGATGAACTTGAAAGTAAATGAAAGGGCTTGTCAGTGCTTTGGTTTGTGGATTAGATGATGGGTTTAGAGCTGTTTGCTCTATTATTGGGGTCTTCCCTGATGGCTCAGTGGTAAAGATTCTGCCTGTAGTGCAAGAGCTGCAGGAGACTCAAGTTCAATCCCTGAGTCTGAAAGATTCCCTAGAGGAGGGCATGGCAACCCACTCCAGTATTCTTGCCTGGAGAATTTCATGGACAGAGAAGCCTGGTGGGCTATAGTCCATGGGGTCACAAAGAGTTGACACGGCTGAAGAGACTTAGTGCACTGTATTATTACTTTATAACTATGTGACAAATAATAAAAAGAAGTATATTCATGAACCAATGAGGACAGAGTAAAAGGTACCAAGAATCAAGGTTGATCCAAGTTTGTGTCCCTGAGGTCTACTGGGGGGGAGTAACAAATGATCTCAGTTTCTTACGAGAAGCAGACTTCAGGCAGCTTTCTTACACATACCAGAGGCTCTTTCTGCCATAAACAAGTCAACAGCAAGGGCAGTTGTTAAGAGGGAAAGGAGATTCCTTGAAACAGCCACAAACATCCATTTTAAGAGTTTGGGGAAATACCAAAGGTATTATCCTCTTTCTAATGAAGTGTTCTGCTTGCTGGTGGAAAGTCATTCATAGTTTATTCATTCAGCAGCTATGTGACCAGTGCGTGCTAGGCACAACAAGAAGCTAGAGATGCCTTCAAGGAAATTACAGATTCGTTGTGGAAAGTGGTCAGTTCTACAGGAAATGAGTGAAATTATTTTTTTTTTCAAGTGAGTCATGAATGTCTTATTCATTGTTTTAAAGAAAATAATGAGCAATCTCTTCAGATATTAGGGTATTATAATTCCTATGGTATGCCATAATTTGAGGTTGCCTTCAGTTCAATTCAGTTCAGTTGCTCAGTCGTGTCCGACTCTTTGCGACCCCATGAACTGCAGCACACCAGGCCTCCCTGTCCATCACCAACTCCCGGAGTTCACCCAAACTCATGTCCATAGAGTCGGTGATGCCATCCAGCCATCTCATCCTCTGTCATCCCCTTCTCCTCCTGCCCCCAATCCCTCCCAGCATCAGAGTCTTTTCCAATGAGTCAACCCTTCGTATGAGGTGGCCAAAGTATTGGAGTTTCAGCTTTAGCATCAGTCCTTCCAAAGAACACCCAGGACTGATCTCCTTCAGAATAGACTGGTTGGATCGCCTTGCAGTCCAAGGGACTCTCAAGAGTCTTCTCCAACACCACAGTTCAAAAGCATCAATTCTTCAGTGCTCAGCTTTCTTCAAAGTCAAACTCTCACATCCATACATGACCACAGGAAAAACCATACCTTGACTAGACGGACCTTAGTCGGCAAAGTAATGTCTCTGCTTTTGAATATGCTATCTAGGTTGGTCATAACTTTTCTTTCAAGGAGTAAGCATTTTTTAATTTCATGGCTGCAATCACCATGTGCAGTGATTTTGAAAGTGAAAGTGAAAGTGAAGTCGCTCAGTCATGTCTGACTCTTTGCGACCCCATGGACTGTAGCCCACCAAGCTCCTCTGTCCATGGGATTCTCCAGGCAAGAGTACTGGAGTGGATTGCCATTTCCCTTCTCCAGGGGATCTTCCTGACCCAGGGATCGAACCCAGGTCTCCCGCATTGCAGACAGACGCTTTAACCTCTGAGCCACCAGGGAAACCCCCAAAAATAAAGTCTGACACTGTTTCCACTGTTTCCCCATCTATTTCCCGTGAAGTGATGGGACCGGATGCCATGATCTTCGTTTTCTGAATGTTGAGCTTTAAGCCAACTTTTTCACTCTCCTCTTTCACTTACATCAAGAGGCTTTTTAGTTCCTCTTCACTTTCTGCCATAAGGGTGGTGTCATCTGCATATCTGAGGTTATTGATATTTCTCCTGGCAATCTTGATTCCAGCTTGTGCTTCTTCCAGTCCAGCGTTGCTCATGATGTACTCTACATATAAGTTAAATACTAGTATTTCACAACCTGTTAAAACATTATTCTACTAGATGTCTTTCTGTGGGAAACAGAAGTGGAAGGGGAAAAAAAAAAAAGAAAAATCAGTCACTTAATTTTTCTGTGACTTATGCTAACATGATGCTTCTGAAAGTCATTAAGCACACTCACATCTGCCTTGATGGTCTGTGCTGGGCCTTCTTTGGGGGCAACTCTTCTAATCCGAATGCTAGACGCCCCAGTGCAAATGTTCTTTATGTATTAATCAATTAAAGACTTAGTAAGTACACGCTCTGCCTGAGTTTGAATGCTAACTGCCATTTTTTTCTTGGTAATCTGGGCAAATTTCTTAAGCTCTCTGTGCCCCAATGCCCTCATTTCTAGTGCTGGTTATTCCTGCAATGAGGCACTGAGTGGGGGAGGAAGGAGGGCAGAGGGGTTCAGGAAACATTGCTTTTGCCTTCATGGAGATTTTAATCTAGTAGGAAAAGACAGTAGGGCACTAATATATGAATAAGAATATTCACTGGAAGGACTGATGCTGAAGTTGATGCTCCAATACTTTGGACACCTGATGTGAAGAGCCGACTCATTGGAAAAGACCTTGATGCTGGGAAAGGTTCAAGGGGAGAAGGGGACAACAGAGGATGAGATGGTTAGATAGCATCACTGACTCAATGGACATGAATTTAAGCAAACTCCGGGAGAGAGTGAAGGACAGGGAAGTCTGGTGTGCTGCAGTCCATGAGGTCGCAAAGAGTCAGACTTGACTTAGCAACTAAACAACAACAACAAGACCTGGAAAGACACATCAAACTGCTGGGGGAACTGGAGGCGATGATCACTGTTCATTTATCTATACTAGTTGAATCCCTTCTTTTTAAAAAGAGAATTCGTTCGTGTATTTCGTTTGTAAATGAATACTTTTTTAAAAGCTTCCTAAAGAAGTTGAGTACTGGAGAGAAAAGGGATGTGTAGTTAATTCTTGGTTTTTTGGCTGTGCTGGGTCTTTGCTGCTGCTCGCTCACTGTCTCTAGTTTGGCACGTGGGGGCTGCTCTTCATTGCTGGATGTGGGCTTCTCATTGCAGTGCTTTCTCTTGTTGCAGAACATGGGGCTTTAGAGACAGCGAGCTCAGTAGTTGGGGCCCTTCGGCATGCGGAATTGTCCCGGATCAGGAATCACACCGTGTCCCCTGCGTTGGCTGGTGGGTTCTTAACCACTGGACCACCTGGGAAGTCCTGTAGTTAATTCTGATCGTTAAGGAAAGTCTTCATGGAGGAAGAGATGATTCAGCTACTTTTGGAGAAAGGAGCAGATGTCCATCAGGTCAGCTGATTTAGGGGCGGGACGGGGATGTGTATGGAAAAAGAAAGAGGGGAGCAGAAGGACAGGAGCCGAGAGTGCACACGTCTCGGTGTGGCCTGGAGGACCCCAAGAATGCAACTGCATGCACATGAAGGACTGAGCTGGGTCGAGGGGGCGGAGAAGGTTGGAGAGGTGGCAAGAGCCATGTGAGGCCAAGTGGGATTTCTGTGCTTCATCCTGGTGACGAAGGAGAACCAAGGATAAGCCCTGATTGGTCGGGTGGAAGATGTGGAAGATGTCCAATGATTTCTGCTGGGCGGCTGGGCAGCTATTGGCCCCAGACTGTGGGCCAGGACACAGAGAGGAGCATGCTTGGGTAGACGATAGACTTAGTGTGGATCTTGTGAGGCTGAGGTGTCTGTGGGATATCCCAAGAGAGAGGCCCAGGAGGGAGGCCTTGGTGCAGAAAGATAAACTGGAAATGAATGAGAATGAGAGGAGCTGGGCCAGGGACGGAGGGTGGAGCTCAGGGCAGCCATGACCAGAGGCAGCCAGAGCTGCAGAGATGAGAGAGACAGACAAAGGCAGATGAATACACAGAGAGACAGAACAAGGATATAAACCCAGCCGATTAAATTCTCCAGCCACTATTCCAGAACCTTCTTTGACATCTGGGCCAAACACTAGCATCCCACCATGAGTAACTTCTTTTCTTTTCCTGTCTCCTTCCCCCGATCCTGTTTTCTCCTTTGGCCTTTTTCTTCTTTCCTCTTTGCTTCGGCAGGGCCAATTCTACTTGCAGAAACAAGAAGATAACAAGCTAACATAATGAGATTAAGGATTCTCCCCAAATCTCTTCCCAACTTTTAGGACCATAGAGCCTAAAATTTCACTGTGTGGTATTTGTCCTCTGTGTAAATGCATCTTCAGTACTTTTTCATTTTATTAATAAAATGCAAATATCTTTAATAGAGGTAATATGAACCCTCAGGTTTGACTTGCTGTCTTTGTCTTTCTGGTCTGAGAGCTAAGGGAGAGAAAAACCTGAAGGGTGGGAAGATTGGGTGAAGAAAATGTGGTGATGGATTTTGAATCAGGCTGTAGAGCATTGGCCTGTAGCCTGCATAGCCTGCCCCTCAAGGAATCCTGGGCACCAGGGAGGCAGTTCTGAGGAGTGGATATAGAGGGTGCAACAGAAGGAACATTGCTAAAAACAACCCTTTCTGTTGTTCTTCAGTTGAGTCTCCTCTTTGTATCAGGTGGCCAAAGTATTGGAGCTTCAGCTTCAGCATCAGTCCTTCCAATGAATATTCAGGACTGATTTCCTTTAGGATGGACTGGCTTTATCTCCTACAGTCCAAGGGACATGCAAGAGTCTTCTCCAGATTCTTTCCAGAGTTGGAAAGCATCAGTTCTTCAGTGCTCAGCCTTCCTTATGGATGAACTCTCACATCTGTACATGACTACTGGAAAAACCACAGCTTGGACTCTATGGACCTTTGCTGGCAAAGTGATGTCTCTGCTTTTTAACAAGCTGTCAGTTTTGTCATAGCTTTTCTTCCAAGGAGCAAGCGTCTTTTAATTTCATGGCTGCAGTCCCTGTCCACAGTGATTTTAAAGCCCAAGAAGATAAAATCTGTCACTGTTTCCATTTTTTCTCCTTCTATTTGCATGAAGTCATGGGACCAGATGCCATGACCTTAGTTGTTTGAATGTTGACTTTTAAGCCCGCTCTTTCACTCTCCTCTTTCACCCTCATCAAGAGACTCTTCAGTTCCTCTTTACTTTCTGTCATTAGAGTGGTATCATCTGCATATCTGAGATTATTGATATTTCTCCTGGATATCTTGATTCCAGCTTGTGATTCATCCAGCCTGGCATTTCTCATGATGTGCTCTGCATAGAAGTTAATAAGCAAAGTGACAATACACAGCCTTGACATACTCCTTTCCCAATTTTAAACCAGTCAGTTGTTCCATGTTTAGTTCTAACCCGTTGCTTCCTGACCTGCATACAGGTTTCTCAAGAGGCAGGTCAGGTGGTCTGATATTCCCATCTCTTTCAGAATTTTCCACAGTTTGTCATGAGTCACACAGTCAGAAGCTTTAGTGTAGTCAATGAAGCAGAAGTAGGTGTTTTTCTGGAATTCCCTTGCTTTTTGTGTGATCCAGCAGATGTTGGTGATTTGATCTCTGGTTCCTCTGCCTATTCTAAATCCAGCTTGTACATCTGGAACTTCTCAATTACCTAATTAACTAGTAGGATATTCATACACAGCTGGCAAGACTATCAAATTGCAAGGCCATCTTGTACTATGAGTCAAATACCTTGAAAATATGTTATTTCCTTTTGATTAGCAATTCTTTTCCTAGGAATTAAACTTTAAGGCCATAATTAGATAAATGCAAAAATATGTTTACACCATGATTGCTATAAGCTTTATTATTTGCCCTCCCTAAATTCATATGTGAACCCCAGAGTGACTACAACTGGAGATAGGATCTTTATAAGGTAATAATTTAAGTGAGGTGATAAGGCCCTGGTCCAATGGACTGTGGCCTTAAAAGAAGAGGAAGATAGAAATGGGTCTTTTCCTCTCTCTCTTCCTGCCATGTGAGGGCACAGTGAGAAGACAGCCTCTATAAGCCAAGAAGAATCTTTGCGGGAAACATAGCTGGCTAGCATCTTGATCTTGGACTTTTTGGCCTCTAGAATTGTGGGAAATACATTTTTGTTGCTCAAGCCACCCAGACTGTGTTATTTTGTTATGGCAACCAGAGTTACTAATACAATGATATTTATAACAAGGTTGTTTATACAGATGGAGAAACTGAAAACAACAGAGTAATTGATTTTTCTTTTTGTGCATACAGAAAGATTGAAAACAGAGTAATCGATGGGCTTCCCTGGTGGCTCAGCTGGTAAAGAATCCGCCTGCCATGTGGGAAACCTGGGTTTGACCCCTGGATCGGGAAGATCCCCTGGAGATGGGAACGGCTACCCACTCCAATATTCTGGCCTGGAGAATTCCATGAACTATTCCATGGGGTCACAAAGACCCAGACAAGACTGAGTGACTTCCACTTTCCCTTTTTTCAAGTGAAAAGGAAGGTTAGAGTATGACTTCATGTATACACATACATATGTATATCAATATAAACTTGCATGTAAACATGTGGAAAAGCAATATATGTGTATGTCAGTGTTCTCCAGAGAAACAGAACCAGTAGGATGTATTATACACATATATATACCAGAAACCTCATCGTCTGTGAGGCTGTTTCTCCTTTTCATAAGACAATGCTTCTGTAATTTCACTTTCTATAGACAGACCAGAAGGATAATTCTTTTTTTTCCATAAAAAGGACAAAAATTTGACTAAAAATATTTAGGTAATTTCTTTCAGCCTCTCAACAAATTACTGGTAATGACATAATTTTTTTAGAATTGTTGTCAGATTTGAAAAAAATCTCTAAATTTTTCAATGTGTGAGTTGTTATATTTTAGGACATTTCACGTTTTATTTTCCAGCGATTCATCTTAAACATTCTTAGAACTGATGACCTTCATCTACCAATTTGTTACCAATGTCCTCATTGTACTGGTATAGTTTCCTTGTCAATGTCAATATTTCAGATAAGAGCAGCAAGAATTGTAAATGTTTTTCCATTGTGTTTATATAATGTACTCTACCTCATTGTGGGTCATCAGACAATCCAAGAGCTTATTCACTGATTCCATTTGATGTTGTATTTTCCTCTAAATGAATTACTGCTTCATTGTAAGCTGAAACGTGTTGTTATAATTTGCTTATTTTTGTCAAAAATTTTCTATTGATTTTAATTGCTTATCTTATCTTTTACATTTCCCTAATTTTATGTGTCTTTTTCTCTCAGTTCCTTTTGGTTTTTTTGGCAGTGCCATGAAGCTTGAGGGATCTTCTTTCCTCAACCAGGGATCAAACCCAGGGCTCCTGCAGTGGAAGCACCGAGTCCTAACCCATTGGACCACCAGGGAATTTTCTCTCAGTTCTTTAATACATAAATGAATTGATTTTCAAATTTTTTATTTATTGTAATTAAAATATAGTTGATGTACAATATTGTGTGAGTTTTGATGTACAACATAGTGATTTGCCACTTAAATACATTATAGAATGATTGTCATAAGTCTAGTGACCATCTGATACCACACAAAGTTACTAGAATATTATTGTATATGTTTCTCATGCTGTAAATTACCTCCCTATGACTTACCAACTTTATAATCGGAAGTCTGCACCTCTTATTCCCTTCACCTATTTCATGTAACTCCTTACCCTACACATAAATGAATTTGAAGAGAGAATGTTGTCCTCCCTATATGAAAAAATCAGAAGTCTGTACTCTCTTTTATTGAAAATGTTCCAGAACATATTTCCAAATAGCAGTTAAAGTGTCATAATCAAGCTTCATCAAATAAATCACTCCCATTAACAAAGAAAAAAAATTCCTTATAGTACATTTATTATAGTATAAGCTGTATGGTCGATTTCATTCCTGGGAGGAGAGAATGCTATTTTGACTAGAACAGCACATGTGTGACAATCTAAGAATTTTCAGAGATTAGCTTCTGGGGCTGTACATTTCAAACCTTGTTTCTCTTTCACCACTGACATCAGTGTGGCGTCTGGCCTTGCAGGAATATTCACGTCTTAGTACAACCTACCTTGTCAGGTGAGTTAGTACAGAGGGCAGCAGGAATATTCCTGGCAGCCATACAGGTAGCAGTAATAGGACTTGACAGAAGAGACTGCAAACCACAACTCTGTATCCCAGTATATAAATATATCTCTGATTAAACCTTCCCCCAAATGCCCACAGCCACTTCAATACCACCAGACTTGATGGGACTGAGTGGAATTTCGGGGTGGAAAAGAGACAGTGGTCTGAACCATCTATGGCTGAAATATCCCAGTTGTGCAAAT
This sequence comes from Capricornis sumatraensis, assembly GCF_032405125.1. NCBI lineage: Eukaryota > Metazoa > Chordata > Mammalia > Artiodactyla > Bovidae > Capricornis > Capricornis sumatraensis. The sequence continues at coordinate 78,095,878 of NC_091082.1, forward strand.
ATTATTATGCCCTGTCACCATATGAACACATTGCCAGGGCCCATTCTGGTCCTGGCCTTGAAGCTGATGCCCACTGACTTCCTGGCAAATTGGCCTCAGGCTCCTCCACTCTCAACAACTTCCAAACCCTCACCCCCACTCTCCTGGTTTGTTGCCATCAACTCTTTTCATCTTCCTGCCCATTTCAATCTGTTCTTAATGCAGTGGCCAATGTGATCCTGTAAAAACTGTCAGATCATGTCACACTTCTGCTCAAAAGATTCCGATGTTTTCTCATTTCACTTCCAAAAAAGCCAATAGTCCAAGTGGCCCTTTGCCTTTCTGACCTCACCTCGTGGTATCCAGCCCTTTCTCAGTCCACTCCAGTCTCCTACAGTTTCTGGAATGACCAGGCACAGTCCCATGAGGCTCTTGAACTTGCTGTTAATGCAGTCTGGACGACTCTTCCCATCTCCTTCTGAAAAGCCTTGCTTGACCTACCCTCGTGCTTGCATGGGTGTGTGCTCAGTCACTCAGTTGTGTCTGACTCTGCGACCCCACAGACTGTGGCCGCCAGACTCCTCTGTCCATGCGATTTTACCACTTGAGTAGGTTGCCATTTCCTCCTCCGGGGGATCTTCCTGATCCAGGGATCAAACCCACATCTCCTGTGTCTCCTGCACTGGCAGGCGGGTTCTTTACTGCTGAGCCACCTGGCAATCCTGACCCGCTTCCCCCTACCCTATTTCTTGTCCCTGCTTTGTGTTTCTCCGTAGGCTGTATCACCATCTAAACAGATGTTTTGCTTTCTGACTCTCTCCCCTCTCTAGAACTGAGCTCCATGAGGTGTGGATCTTTGTTGAGTCCATGGTTGTGCCCATTTCCTGGAACATGACCGATTTCTGGTAAACACAGGGGTCTCTGCCTTTAATGGACCTTTCTCTAGCCCCACCAGCAGCCCACAGGACCACCTTCTGAGAAACAGCAGTGAAAGTAGTTACTGGAAGTCCAGTTTCCCTAAAAGAGAAGAGCAAAGGTGACACAGTGGCAGGATTTTCTAGCATTTGAGCAACTTTGTTTTATAACGAAATGTTTTCTTGTGAAGTGAATCACCAGAGGATTTGATCACTGAGCCATAAACCTCTTGCACCTCCTCCCTTTGTCCCCAAAAATGCAATCCAGAGTCACTGTGGTAGTAATAGGAAATTGCCAAATCATATAATCTTCCCAGTTCAAAGGAAAAAATACAAATAAAGAGAAAAGGAGGAAGAAGCGAAGCAGACACTTGAAATGTCTGTTCTTGTTTATCTTTTCTTCCTTTTCATTTTTATTTCTCCTTCTGATTTCAAATAAAATGAACTAGAAAACAGCACAGAAAAGCAGCAAATACAGGCTGTCATTAGCACATCCCACTTGGTCAGAGAGGTGTTGACATTCTGGTGTAACAAATGAGCTCAGAACTAGGAGAGATAATATCACTTGTAAATATAAAACATTTTAAGTTGTTAATGTAATAAAACATTTTCCAAAATGTTTAAAAAAGACAAGTGAAAGTATTTATAATCCTACCATCACAATAGAAAAGCTAGAACTTTCGTATATTCCCTTCTAATTTTTCTCATATGCATACACTTTTTCATTGTGGTAAAATAAAAATACAACATAAAATTTACCATCTTAGCCATTTTTAAGTGTACATACAGTAGTGTTATGCATATATTTTTATATACATGTTACTGTTATATCTTTTGTATCCTGACTTTTTTTCCCAGTTTGCCTTCTATCAAATAAATCGTCCATGTAGCATTTTTGTCTACATGCTTGTAATTTTAAAGATGCATAACATTCTATCCCATGGTTAGAACATACTTTATTTAGCTGTTCACCTATAATGGGACATTTATGTTGTTTACAATTTTTCACGTACAATATTCTTATGAATTTTTAGTTCATATAGTATTTTCTCTTTAATATTTTCGATTATCTTCTTGAATGATTTTCTAGAAGTTTCCTAGGAAAACTAAGTCAAGAGTGATGTCTTGCATGATCCTTGAAAATTACAATAGAACTGCTTTCCAATGCTTTCTACCAATTTACAGTGATACCGGTGCAATATGAGAACACCAATTTCACCACACTTTCACAACTTTTTCTTTTGATATTAAATTAATATTTTAATTCAAATATTAAAAGTTTAAAAGTCATATTACTTTAACATGTATTTTTCCTATATCTATTTTCCTTGTTTTCTCTGTTGGAGAATGCCAGTTTGTGTCACTTGCTATTTACCTTTAGGAGGTTGTCTCAATATTTTTCTTATTCTTTTTCATGGGCTGTATATATAATAAAGATTTTACCACTGTCAGATTTACTGTGAATATTTTTCCCCATCTACTGGTTTAAAATGTCTAGTTATACTGTCACCTGAGTCAATTTAACACTGTTACACTGCTCAGATCTTGTCAATGGGGTTTTTCCTATCACCTTCATCTTAGAAAATTCTCTCCACTTTGTCTTATCCCCAGGGCTTTGATAAAGGATTTAATTCTGCTTTATCTTCCTGATCTTATTTTCTATCATTATTTCATTCATTCCTTTTGATGTACATGTAGGTCAAATTAATGTGCCCTGTAAGTTCTCACTAGTTAACCAGGACTCTTCCTTTTAATATATTTGAGGAAAGCCCTGAGTAACTGAAACAGTAGGTCTATACCTGTGTGAAGAGTTCTTGTGTACTGGGGATGGGTTCCAGGCTCCCTGGGGGAAGAGGAGCAAGGTAGAGCCCAAAGGACCTAGAATGTGATGTGGTTCAGCGAGACCAGAAAACGAGCAATATCTAGAATGCAGCGTGGGAGTGCGCCTAAATGTCCTTGCGTTTTCACCTTGCTCTTCTGTTAGAAACAACACCGGGGGATGAAAGTGTTTCTAAACATTAAAGACCACTTGACTCGGAGATTTCCCCGTCTTTATTGGAGTCTGTACCTGGATAGGAGGCAGAATAATAGCCCCAGGGCCACCATGAGTTCTGCTGAGCGAAGAAAAGGATAAAAGAGAAATCCAGGCGGACGGAGAGAGGGCTCCGCCGCTGTGCAGCCTTAATCGTGGAGGCGCCCACCCTCTGTCCTCCCGCGGCCCGCGTGCACCTCCACCCTCCTCTCGGCTGGTCCAAGCCCCTATACACACAGACAAGAATCACCACTTGCTTCCCTGCCCTCTAGCTGGCTGCATCTCAAAGCTTTTGCAGGGGTCTTAAACCTGGCGCGAAGAGCCACGTGCGCTGGACTGGGAGCCACAGGTGTCCGCCCCGCTACCCCCGACTCCTCACCACCCTCTACCCCGCCTTCCTCCCCACGGCTGCCCACGAACCTGGAGCCTGAAAGCTTAAGCGACCACACTCGGAAGGCACGCCTGACCTCCTGATTCTGGTTCCCACCCGCCGGCCCAGGTTCGCGGTTATCTTTCCTTCCCGGTGCTCACAGTATGCAGACCACAAACCCATAACCACTTGGTTTTTTTTTTTGCCTTTTTTTTTTTTTCCTTTGCTGGGATCACGTACAACATCGCTTGACTTTGCATCTTTTAACTGGCAGGCAGGTGGAGGGAGCAAGCCTCGGCCTCCTTCTGGCACGAAGTCCCGCATCTTAACTTTGTGGGCAGAGCATCCGCCACTTGAACCTTGGGAGAAAAAAGCATCGGGTCCACTTCACGTTAGCGCGCAGGGTCCAGATCCCCGAACCTGTGTACCAGGGGCGTCCCCCGTGCCAGCCAGGCTCCGGGGAAGCCCAGCCACTGTGAAATCTGCAGGACAATCTCTTCCTCGCCATCCTCCCCGAGGGAATTCACCCTCCGGGGCCGCCCCGCCTGGTTCCCTCCCACTGCCCCGCGGAACTGGCGAAAGAGGAGAGAGAAGGTGCTCTCCTCAGAAAGGCCCCGGGGTGCCCCGTGGGTCTCAAGGTGCACAGGCCTGCGTCTCCCCGGTGGGGCCCCGGAGGGAGGGAGCGTGACCGATCGCAGCCCAGAGAAAGTCCCCCGAGACTGTGACCCCTGCGGGCGGGGGGAAAGGCGGGCGGATGCGCAGGAAGGTGCCGCGATGGGACCGGGAAAGAAAACACCCCCTCCCCTCCCAAACCTCCCACTGGAGTTTCTCAGCCCGAGTTCTCCGAGAGCGGCCGAGAGACGCCCCCCAGGGCTGCGCGGCGCCTCCACGACCGCAACCTGTCCCAGCCTCGCTTCTGGTGAGGGGGCTTCGCGCTCCCTTCTGGGTTTCGGAGCCACCACGTGACTTCCACGAAGAAGGGGGCCCCAGCGGAAAGCGGCGGCAGGGGTGGGATCTGGGACCCCGGGGTGCGGCGAGAGGGCGGGGAGAGGAGGAACGGAGCGGGGGTGGGAGAAGGCGGGGCGGGGCGGACTCGGGACGGGAAGGACGGCGCGCTGGGACCGGGGGGTGGGGAAACCCAGGCGCCGCGCGGCGGAGCCGGGGGAGCGGGAAGCCCGGGGGGCGGGGCCGAGGCGGCCGCCCGCAGGTGCGGGGGCGCTGGGATGCGTGCGGCCGGAGGGAGCCGGTAGGCAGCGCCCCGCGTGCAGGGCGCGCCGGGCCGCGCGGCCGCTCGTCCGCGAGGCTGCGCGGCGGGCCGGGCCGAGCCGGAGCAGCGCCCGGCATGTCGCAAGGGCTCCCGGCTGCCGGCAGCGTCCTGCACAGGAGCGTCTCGGCGCCCGGGAACCAGGCGCGGCCACAGGTAGCGAGCTAGATGGAGGCTCGGGGGGTGGCGGGGGGTCCCCGGGTTGCGGGGAGTGGTGGGCGCGCTACGAGGGGCGCCAGGAGGTGGGTGCTGGGGCTCCCGGCTGGGGACTGATGGGAGCAGGGGTAGAGGGCAGTGCGGGAGCCGGACGCGAGCGGCGAGGGGGCACGCGGGGACCCCGCTGTGCGCCTCTGCCCGGCCGCCCCGAGCGCACTCCAGGTGCCCGGGGCGTCCGGGATGGTGACTGGGCTCCTGAACCTGAGAGGAGCAGAGGTCGGAGGGCGCCGACGTCTGGTAGGGCTGGGCACTGTTCACGCTGCCCGGCACGTGGGGTCTGGGCCGCCCTGGGTGTCGCCATCCGTGTGCCGCCGCTGGCTGCCGTCCCATCGCCAGAGCGCGTGGTCCTTCCCCGCCGCGCCGAGCTGGGGCCAAGGTGTGGAGAGGGGAAATTCCGCTCCGAGGGGCGGCTCGTGCCCAGGCAATCTCAGCGTGTACTCTCCTCCGGCGGCCTCCCGAATGGCCCAGGGACGCGAGGTGGCGGCCCGAGGTGGGCAGACTCCAACCTCAGGGCGGGTGGAGAGCCCTCGGCGGGCGCCGGCCCCTCTGCGCTGTCCACCACAGTGTTTACAGCCGCGTACTCGGGGAAACACACAAGGTTGCCGGCAGGGACGGCAGACCGAGAACTTCTCACTCAGCTACGTTAGGATCGAGTCTTTTCAGGGTTATGCCCTGCTTCTCAGTTAGGTGCCTGCCGCAGAATGTCATCGGGTGACGCTAGAGAGTCACACAGCTGAGTCTGGGCCTCAGCGTTGCCACACACAGGCTGAGTAGCCTTGGGGAATCTGCTTCACCTCTCTGAGCCTCAGTTTCTCCACGTGTAAAAATCAATATAATATAACTTCTTGTGATTTTTATGAGGACTAATAGAGATATGGTTAGTAATATATGAATATATCAACATTTTGCTGCTCTCTTTCCGCCTTGATTAAATATTTCTACTGGTTGTCAGGTCCGACCATGTGGTAGGTGCTAACTCCAGTTTGGAGTGTCCAGTTTTACAGGGCAGGATGCATGCTCCTCCCTTGGGCCTTATGAATCTCCAATGAGGACCAGAGAGGCATGATTTGGTGATGAGTGCTATAAGGGACTCAACAGAAAATAGCAGTCTTAACAGACGTTACTGAAGACACACCATGTGGCGCTTTGGGATAAAAGCTAGTTTTATCTTATGCAGCTCCAAGTGCTGGGCTGTTAGGATGATCATGGCAGAGATTACTGACCACTTGTTCAGGACATGCATCTCTAGTGCCCAGGACAGTGCCTGGCACATGGCAGGTACTCAGTTAATACTCACTGAAAGAATGAATGAATCACACAGCAAATGAGAAAATTGAAAAATCAGAGAGTGTAAGTCATTTACCCAAGGCCATATTGCTAGTAACAGACAAAACCAAGAACCTATATTTCTAAAGCTAAAGTTCTGTGTGTCAGACCCCCTGTTGTGTTCTGATTACCTCCACCAAGACTTCTTTGCCTCTTAAAGACTACATCTTAACATCTCGTGTCTGGTCCCTTAAACACTGTCTTCAGGCCACTTCTCTCTGTCACGTTCTTTCTTCTTTTCCTTTCATAGCTTTATTTTCTTGCATATGCTGAAAATTCTCTACTCACTGTAACTTGAGGAGATATGTATCTTTCTTATTTGGAATATTAGATCAGATAAAATGATATCTGAAAACATCTGTTGTTTCATGTTATCAATATTTGCTTTCTACTAATAGTAATAACTGAGTAGCTTTCCTGTGTTTGTATCCCACTGAATTCTTGATCTCTGAACTCTTTAAAGGTAGTATTTCCATGGAATCTTCTCACAGGTCTCTGGGAAGCAAATACTCTACCCCTCCTCTGTTTTCTATAACTGGATGAAGTGTTTTTACCATTGTAGGTGCATTTTTCTGCCTGCCTTTTCAGAATAACTCTTGAAGGACTTGACTAAGTTTGGTTAAATCTCTTATATAGCTAAGAGCTTTCAAGACACATCATCAGTTTGCTTTAGGATTCAAACTGCTCTGACCTGTGAAACAAAATGTCAGTCAAGCACTGTTCAAAGGGATGAGCTGCCTGTGGCCTTTAGGACCACTTGGTGTGTTGGGAGAGTTGCGTGGTTATAATCAGTAATCAGCATAGTTGTGATTTGCACACAATGTCAAAAGTACCTTTTTGTGTGTGGTGGCGGAAGGCCTGGCCCATGGCAAGTCCCAGATAGCAGCCGCCTTTTGCCTTTACCGTCCTCAAGTGCACACCAACACCACACCTCTTCCAGGCACACGCCCCAGGAGGTGGGTGGGGGAAAGGTTTGAGAACTTGGTTTGGAGTCCAGCAGACGCGAGTTCCACTTCCCGTTCGGCCTCTACTAGCTGTGATACCTGGAGCAAGTTCCTCAACCTCTCGGAGTTTCTTATTCCTCATCTTTTAGATGGCAGTCCCACCACGCAGGTCTCGGGGGCGGCGAGGGCGGGGGAGCAGCTAACCCAGCCATAGCTCATGCGTAGTGCTCCCTCGACGCGGGGCCACTGATTCCCCCGCTGATGGAGCAGCAAGCGCTGCTGTGGCTGCAGCGAACATGGTGATGCTCCCGAGCAGGGCTGGATGAAGGGAGCGGGCAGAGGAGGGGAGCGGGCAGAGGAGGGGCGCGAGGGGCCTCAGCATCCCACCTGACCACGCCCTTTCCCCCAGAGCCCTGAGGATGACGACAGGAAGGTCCGGAGGAGGGAGAAAAACCGAGTTGCTGCTCAGAGAAGTCGGAAGAAGCAGACCCAGAAGGCTGACAAACTCCACGAGGTGAGCGGGTGTTTGGGGCTGAGCCACGCCAGGGCCACGGCGGGGAGTGGTCCTCCGCCCCCACCCCCTGGTCATCACCACTTTGGGCCCGGGTGCATCTAATCCCGCTGCCTCCCTCCAGCCCAGCGTTCGGAGTCTTCCCTCTCCGGAGTCTTCATTGCTCCTTCACTGGCTGTATCTCACAGTTCTCTTTTAATTTTAAAGCAAGGAAACTTCCTTTTGATCCTGACTCGCTTTCAAGCTAGTGCCCCGTTTCCTTTCTTTCGCTCCTTTATTTACCTGGTTCTTCTTTTTTTTTTTTAATTATTGAATTTATTTGGCAGACAGGATCTATTTTCATGGCATATGGGATCTAGTTCCCTGACCAGGGGTGGAACCTGGGCCCCCTGCATTGCGAGCATGGGCCACCCGACCACCAGGGAAGCCCCTCCCTGCTGCTTAAAAAGAGACCTGCTGTCGCGATGTCCCCAGTTCCCATTTATTTCCCAGGTCACTGTGATATCCTTTCTGCTCCCCAAACACACACACACACACACACACACGTGCGCGCGCAAATTTCCTACAGAACCGGCTCCGCTGAGTCTGCTAGTGTCCTGACACTGCCCGGTCCAGGGACCTCATTCTAGTCCCCTGATCCTTGACCTTGCTGAGACCTCTGACACCAGTAACCCTCAGCTTCTTGGAACATTCTTTCATGGTCTTTAGCTTCTTTATTTTTATAACTTTAAAAGAGTGTTTATTTGTATTTATTCCTTTGGCTGTGCCAGGTCTCAGTCGCAGCACTCAGGTTTTTCAGTCTTCATTGCAGCGTGCAGGATCTTAGAGTTGCAGCATGTGGAATCTAGTTCCCTGACCAGGGATTGAACCCAGGACCCCTGCATTGGAAGTGTGCAGTTTTAGCCAGTGGACCACCAGGGAAGTCCCCCTGCAAGGTCTTTAGCTTCCTATTTCTCCTGACCCTCTTAACCACTTTTTTCTGTTTCTTTGATCACCTTTCTACTTGTCTGTTTTCTCGCATGTTGGTGCTGACCATGCTTTCAGACTCTACCCTTTTGTCCTCTCACTGGGAGATTTAATCTGTTGATCTGTTGGCTCCCAGCATCGCTCACCCTCAGGTAGGCAGTGATCACTGCAACAAGACCTCTGTCCTGGCCCTAACCCCGCATCTCCAGTGTCTGCTTCGAGGCCTCCAAATGGGTCCCCGCAGGCTCCTTGGTGGCAGCCTGGCCATAATAGTGGGATTGTTCATCCTGAGACTTCCTCTTCTCAGCTGTCTTCAAATTGTAATATGAAGCTAATGAACCGTCGACCCATCACCCCAATCAGGGACCTGAGGGTGATGCTAGACTCTTTCCTTCCCTGAGATCCCTGTGTATTATCCTGTATAATCTCGCAGCCAGGACGCGGGAACCACTCCGTGTCAGCAAGTGATGTAGAAGGCATCCCAGGATCTGTCCAAGGAATCGATGGCAGCTCTGTGCTCATCTTCACGCAGGATTGATGTGATCATTAAGGGTTTTGGTTCTGCACTCTCCTGCCAGTCTTTCTGGCCGTAGATTGTCTCAGCATGGCCAGTCTGAGGGTGTTGACAGCATTGGAGCCTGTGGGCTTTTATGAGCGGGAAATGACTATCTCTAAAAACCCCTTCACAGTGAGCAGAGAACATATTTAGAATGCACAGCCTCCAGGGAGAGGAGACCCATTGATGTAAATTCACGGAGGGCTATACATTATAAATGCTAGATTCTTTCTTGAAAGTAGGAAATCTGCATTGTAGAAAGAGATTAGGACCTTCAGACCAGGGTCAGGGAAAGCCTGTCCCAGACTAGATTGTTCTTTAAAATTCCTCAGAAGAATTGGGATGTCCTTTGCCTCTTTTCTTCCCTCCCCTTGCTCCTGAAGCAAGCCTGGTTCTAGCTTCCTGTTACCAAAGAACCCCCAGAGGGGATTTGTTGCTCAGTCAGTGCACAGCCCTATGTTCAGAGCACATGCGCCAGCCTGACAGCTGGGCCCTTCCTCTCGAAGAGCTTCTAGTTGGAGATGAGTATATTAATATCAAAACACACCAGAAGATACTCGGCTTTAAGACCTCTGTGATTATGTGTGCAGAGGTGACTAAATGACTTGGATAAGATCTTTCGTGGAACCAGGTCAAGTAGATTCATTCAACAGATATATATTTTTTAATTTTTATTTTTATCTATTTATTTGGATACACCAGATCTTAGTTGCAGCACTTGGAATCTTCGATCTTCATTGCAGCATGCCGACTCTTAGTTGCCATGCTGGATCTAGTTCCCTGACCAAGGAGGGAACCCGGGCCCCCTGTATTGAGAGCACGGAGCCTTAGCCACTGGACCCCCAGGGAAATCCCTCAACAAGTATTAATTAAGAACCACTGCCAGCAAGGCACTGCCACTGGGTCACAAGGAGAGGAATCAGATCTCATTCCTGTCCTGGGGAGGGATAAGAGTCTTAAAGTGAAACTGAAGTCAAAGTTGCTCAGTTGTGTCCGACTCTTGGCAACCCCGTGGACTATACAGTCCATGGAAATCTCCAGGCCAGAAGAGTGGAGTGGGTAGCCTTTCCCTTCTCTAGGGGATCTTCCCAACCCAGGGATCAAACCCAGGTCTCCTGCATTGCAGGTGGATTCTTTACCAGCAGAGTTAGAGGATTTTTATTAATTGTATTGATTAGTTCAGAAAGCCTGGAGCTTATTCTGTATACCATGGAAGGTAACATGAATACTTTACTACAGCTTCAAAAAAAGAGATGGGTCTCTCTCAATTTCTGTCATTGTGGGATTTGATAACCAAATGAACTTGATGTCTTGGAAACTTAACGGTGGTTCGTCACATTTTCTCCTGCCTAATCCCTCCTAGAACAGTGGGTGGAGGACCCTTCATAGCGTTCTTAGCTTGTTCTGCTATCCATAGACATAACCACGCCAGCTGCCCTTTCCAGAAACGGGGCTGATTGCTCTGAAACCCAGGGCCTCCACAGAAGACCACGGCCTCCCCTCTTTTTCTGGGGAGCTGCCAGGATGGATCAGGATCACGCACCACGGCCAATTTTGTTGGGAAACACAGTGTCAAGGAGGCCAGGACAGTGGTTCCATCCATGCCACACGGAGCCCTTTACTGTCACTAGCTACGCTCAAGTGTCAGTGGTCGCTGGTGGCAGCAGCCACCTTGGTGACTAGTTTTCAAACTTTGAAGAACATCTGCACATTGAGAGTGAGATGTCTGGTTCAGACGTGTGGTGATGAATAATTTGTGTTCCAGTGGGTTGCGGGCAGGGGACCCTGCACACTGCTGTGGGTCAGAGCTGAAAGCCCCGCGGGCTCCCTGGGGCTCCCAGGCCACGTCTAGGTTGGGAGAAGTAAGAGGTGATTGGAAACCTCCTCCTCAGACTCGGAATGCGGCCAGCACGTTGGGAGACATCGAGGGGCCAAGAAACCCACGGCCTGACATCCACAGCTGCCCTGCGATTCCCTGAGGAAGTTCCTGTCCTCTGAGGAGAGGAGCCCACCCGTCCTAAGAGTAAAGTAAAGCGGGGTTTTTTTCGGCTATGCCAAAAAACCCTGCGACCTGTGGGATTTTAAATTCCTGGTCCAGGACTCGAACCCACACTGCTCTGCAGTGGAAGCATAGAGTCTTAGCCAGTAGACCGCCAGGGAAGTCCCCTTGAGTAAAGCCTCTATCCCATGAATTTCTCTATCCCATCTGGTGGGCTGCCATTGCTAAATATCTCCAGGTAGCACGAGCTCTTTGCTTTTCCTGAGCACTGTGAAGGGGAATATTTAGAGCAAGATGTGTTTAAAAATTCCCACCGTCCTCTCCTGCCCCCTCAATTCTTGAGCCTCTCTTCCCTCCAACATCCAGAAAGGTCTCCTCTAGTCCCAGCTGTTACAAGCCTCTCAGGCGCCATCCTCCTTCCCCAGATCTCCAGCCCCAAAGATGGGGGAGCTATCCTATCAGGGCAGGACCCCCCCCAACCCACGCCCCACCAAGGGCAGGTTGGGAGGGGCACCTGGGCAGGCAGAGCCAGGGAGAGGCCAGGCTCACTCTTGAGGGTTGTCTGAGTTCCCTGCGGGCGGGTGTTTCTGGAAGCCACACTGTGGTGACGAGAAGCGGTTCCTAGCATATATCTGTGTGCCTCACTGTTCACTGTGGCTTTTCAAGTCACCCAGTCAAAGCACTTAACCCTTCTCTTGGGGATTTTGAGCCCGTATTCATCTCTGAACACTAGGCACACGACCTGGGTCCACATTTACAGATGGGAACCCAAGAAGACGGTCCGGGTCTCTAAGGCCAGTTGTGAGTGTGTCAGAAGTGGGTCACACTGGTTCCAGCCAGGCACCCGGAGATGTAAGACTGAGAAAGGATTTTGAACCAGAAAAGGAAGGCAGCAGTGCCACCCTCGGGAGCCCTGAATGTCACAAGCTGACAACTGTCTTGGGCAATATGATTGTGGAGTGTGCCGCCCTGGTGTTTTCAGATATTGCATATTCTAAGAGAATGCTTCATGTCAGTCCTCAGCGGGTTTAGAAAGTGATGATGACACTAATTTGTACCGCCCTGGGCTGGTGACACAATTTTTCTGCTGGGAAGCGTATGAGCTTAAGGCTTGGGAAGAGACTTATTGTAAAATCCTGAGTTCGAGTAGTCCTTTCCTGCTGGTAACCACCATGGGGGAAATTTGGGCCCAGGCCCTGCCAAGCAAAAGCAGAATTGCTATCATTGCGTGAGAGCTGCGGCTGATGTTGGGGTCAGGGATCAGGTCCCAAGTGTGTATGACCTCGGAAGAGTCGCTGTACCTCCGAGCCTCGGTTGCCTCGCTTGTGAAAGGGGGTCTGTGTCCTCCTGATGGCCTTTATCTTCCCCTCATTCCCTTCCTGCCTTAGTTATCATCTCTGGCCCCTGGTTCCCACATACCAGTCTTTGCATCAAAGGCATCTTAGAATCCAAATCTCTCCCCACCCAGACAGCACCGCAGTCCTCAATCAGCCTCTCTTAGGTGCTCAGACCAGGGTTTCTCAAGCATAGTACTATTGATATTTGGGGTCAGCTATCTCCTCACTGCGGGGGATGTCCTGTGTACCCTAGGACATTGAGCAGCATCTGTGCTCAACCCTCTACCCCCTGGAGGCAGTGGTGCCCTTTGCAGCTGTCACCACCCAGGCTGTCTCCAGCCGCTCCCAATGTCCCCTGGGGACTGCCAAGATTGCCCCAGTTGGGGATCACTGCCTGAGACAGTTTAATTTCCGAGGCAGAACTTGGATTTGCAGTGATTTCGCCACCTCCCATTCTCGTCTCTGCTCTGTGGCTGTGTCCTGCAAATACCCAGAGAAGGCAGCCTGGTGACCTCAAACCCTCCCAGGGCAGGAGACTCGAGAGTCAGCAAGATCAGAGCTAGACTGATCATCTCTTTGGAAATAACAAAGGGTCTAACGGTCTTGGCTTGTCTTACACACATATGAAGTCCAGGTAATTTTCCCCAAGCTGAAGAGGGTCTTCCTCATTCCTCTCTGTACCCACTCAGTGTTCTCACCTCCTCTTCCCACTCCCCTTTTTTATTTTTGTGAAGCTGGTCTTGCGTGAAGGAGATTTTGACTTCTTCTCTTTTTATTCCCTCAGCTCGATGAAAAGCCCCCTCTGCAGATTTATGAATAAAACTTAAATCCCAGAAGAGAAAGTCCCTAGGGAGAAGGCAGCCAGGGGACCTGCTGGGCGCCCGCTCTGTGGCCTTTTTGAGTGGAGGTTTAGGGCAAGCAGAGAACTTAGGCAGCGTGGCCCCCGTGGCTTCCAGAGGGAAAGCTCACAAGCATCTTGCCACACAGTTCAGTAACTACACAAAGGCATTTGGAATATACTGCCACAGGAAGGAGTCTTTTCTTTGGAATCCAGTTAAAATCTTAGCTCACTGTGCTGTCCTTAGTTGTTCAGTCGTGTCTGACTCTTTGCGACCCCATGGACTGTAGCCCACCAAGCTTCTCTGTCCATGAGGACTCTCCAGGCAAGAATACTGGAGCGGGTTGCCATGCCCTCGTCTAGGGGATCTTCCCCACCGAAGGATCAAACCCAGGTCTCCTGCATTGCAGGTGGATTCTTTACCATCGGAGCCACCAGGGATGGGACCAATCAAACGTGTTCTCCATTTTACTTGGAGTGAAGAGCATTTCCAGTTGCAGGATAGAGTGTGTGTGTGTGTGTGTGTGTGTGTGTGTGCGCGTGCGTGCGTGCGCACGCATGCTTGCACACATGCATGTGCAAGCTACCCAGAGCTATAGCTTCTCTGAGCCCTCTGCTGTGGGCAGGCTCCCCGTGGTGCCTAGGCCCCCATGCCCTCCTCCTATCCAGACCCTTCTAGCCCATGGAGGGCCTCTTGCTGCATCAGGAGACTGACTTCTGACTCTAGGACTAGAGCTGGTCAAAGGCCAGACGAGAGTCTGGGGAGGTGGGGGTGGTAGGTCTGGGGGAGAGCGGCAGGCAGATGTGGCCAGCCCCCTGGGGGAGCCAAAGTGACCCCTAGACAGCCTGCGGGCATGTGGGTGAGGCCTGCTGCCGTGGAGAGTATTCCAGGCCACCCTGAGAGCCTGCCTTGGAAAGACAGGGGGCAGAGGGATAGCTTCAATGGCCTGTGCATGGAACCCCTCTGGGGCCCTTGTTCTGAGTGGGAGGAAGGTGACTAGAAGGAGGAGGCAGGGAGGAAAGAAGGTAAGAGGAGACCGAGGGCGAGAGTTGAGGAGTCAGTGATGTTGAGGAGTCGTAGATGTTGGCACTGGGGCCGGTCAGAAGGGTTATAGGAGAAGGTAGCGGAGCCCTTGGTTGCTATACATTTCTAATCTTTGGGGAGAGACTTTATTTATTATAAGTAAGATTGAACTATGATACAAGACCGAAGAGAACAAATAATGAGAGATGTGGTTTCATTAGGTGCTGTAATCAGGGAAGCCTTCCTGGAGGTGGTGGACTTGAGCTGGGCCCACATTCGAAAAAAGGAAGATAGCTCAGTTGAGGAGAATAGCTTTAGCAAAGAGGGAGAGCTGAGAATTTGCATGTGCCTTCATGCTTGTAAGAAGATCAGACTTTTTCCGTAATATTTCTTAAACATTACTGGTAAGATAGTAAGGTTGGGTCCCCAGCTCAGAAAATGCATGGTACGACAAAGCCTAATCATATGAATCAACCTAGAAATGGTTGAAAACAGCTTTTCAACAAGATGCAAATGAGACTGTCAGCCTTAAGAAGGTCAGGCTCTGCAAGTGGCCGAGTATTGTAGGACTTACTAACGAGTTGGATGAAGAAAAAGACTTGCTTCATCAAACGAGGGGAAAACTTAGAGCTGTGTGGTATCACCAGTTTAGGAGCTGGCATAATCAATATTCAAAACGATTTTGCTGAGCTGGAAGGTGCCCAAGAAACAGGGTGAAATTCAGTAGAAGTGGATGTAGAGCCTACCCTTAAGCCAAAATATTAAATCTGGTCGTTCAAGGACGGAGATGCAGCAGGTGCCGGCAAATCCAGCACTTCTCTGCAAGCTCAGGGAGAATCTCTCGAGCCAGCTGGCTTTGAACGTGGGTCCCACCCAGAGCAGACTACCTCTAGACAGCTGCCCTCCGCATAGCCGGGCCCTTCCCAGACTCACGCATTGTGTTAGGGGAAGTTTGCTCAGAGCCCCTGGCAAATGGAATGTACATCGGGAATGGCCTCCAGGAGGGCAGAGGAAGCAGAAGTCCTAAAACCCAAGGAGCCCAGAGGACCTGAGGCAGTTGGGCTCGTAGAACACCTAAGGGGAAGTGGTATGGGGCCATCTCCTCACATTTCAAGAACTGTGATGTTGAGAAAGTATCGCACGTACTCTGTGTGGTTCCATAGGTGGAACCAAGCTCAGTAGGTGGGTGTGAAGGGGAGAAGGATTTTAGATCAGTACAAAGTGGAGCTTTCTAATAGAGCGGCTCGGAAACGTTGGCAGGAAGTGTCCTTGGAAGAAGGAGAGAGTCGGATGTTGGAGATGGGATTACACAGGGAAGGTTTCTACACTGGGTGGGCTGGGTCAAGGGCTCTCTGATTCCACCCTCTTCCCCCGCCCCCAACCAGCCCCCAGTTCTAAGCCTCTGTAAACTCTCATTTAGTGGAAACTTATTAGGTGAGTGTTGAAACAAAGCCAAAGCACGAGGTATTTTGCACTCATTTACTCAGCATTCAGCAAACATGCGTTCTGTTCCAGACACTTTTCCTGGTGCTGGGGCTAAATGAGTGAACCCAGCAGAGACCTTCAGAAGTAGATCAGCAGCTAGCGGGCAGGGGTGGCTGACTGCAGAGGGAGATTGAAGGATGAAACAGACGGAACAGGCTCCGTCTTGAAAGCAGGGCTTCATCTTGGGCCAGACTGTGGACTTTGAGCTAGATGCCTAGGATCTACGGAAATGACATGCCAACTGGAAAACCAGGCCCCCAGAAGGAAGAGCCCCAGGGCTTGTACCTAGACTCTCCATTGTCTGAAATAATACCTTAATTATCTATGTAACTGAATAGAGTCATGCACTCTATTATGCTTATTGGGGTATGACCACAAGCCTATTGATAATTGTCCACTGTTAACTTACTAGGGTCGCAAAGAGTCGGACCCGACTGAGTGACTGAACTGAACTGAACTTCCTAGGGTTAAGGCATATGAATCACGGGTTAACTCTATCTTTCTTTTCCTTTGTTCAGACTAGTTTCTGGGAATTTGGGTAGGTGGATTTGGTCACAAACACTTAGGGTATATAAGGTTTTCCCAAAAACTAGTCGGGGTCCTTGGCTAAGAGGAGACTCTGCTTTGGGTGCACCAGTGTAATAAACTCCCTTCTGCATTGTCCTTCTGAGTGAGTTTGTTTCCTGGAACACATGGCTACAGCAAGATCAGGGAACTTTCAGATGGATGGAGACGTTCTGCGTCTTGATCAAACCAGTTTATGCTTGTCAAAACTCATTAAACTAAACATGTAAAATCGGTGCATTTTATTTTATATGAATTATACCTCAGTAAGGGCTTCCCGGCTGGCTCAGCAGGAAAAGAGTTCACCTCAGTGCAGGAGACACAGGAGACGGCGGTTTGATCCCTGGTTCTGGAAGATGCCCTGGGGAGGGCATGGCCCCCTACTCCAGTATTCTAGTCTGGAGAGTCCCATGGACAGAGGAGCCTGGTGGGATACAGTCCATGGGGTTGCAAAGAGTTGGACACGGCTGAGCGAGTAAGCACACGCACACACGCGCACACGCACACACGCGCACACGCACACACACGCACACACACACACCTCAATAAAGATGATTCAAAAAAACAAAGCCCTCATAGAACTAGCGCTCATAGAACCTTTCAGCCCAGTGGGAGGGGAGAGACATGGAGCAGATGAACAGACACATCCGAGGGCTGGAGGCAGGCACCGTTAAGGAGAAGCTGCCAGGGAAGGAGGTGAGAGCTCCGTGGCCCACGGTTACATCTGCGGGAGGATGGGGGAAGGGCACGGGTTTCAGGGCCAATTTTGCGCCTTTCCTGTCTTCTCAGGAGTATGAGTGCTTGGAGCAAGAAAACACAGTGCTTCGGAGAGAGATCGGCAAGCTGACGGAGGAGCTGAAGCACCTGAGCGAGGCGCTGAAGGAGCACGAGAAGGTGTGCCCACTGCTGCTGTGCCCCCTGAACTTTGTGCCCTTGCCACGGCCGGACCCTGTGGCCGGCTGCCTGCCCCGGTGAAGCCCAGAGACGGCCCTCCTCGGCTCAGCGAGGAGCCCGACGAGTTGGTGTCTGTCACCCCCACTGGAGGAGGCTTCTCTCCACATCCGGGCACCTGGGTCACCTCTTTGGAGCTCCGGGCTCGGTCCTCGGTGGCCCAGGCTCAGCGTGACGCTCCCCCTCCCCGCAGGAGCCTGACTCAGAGCCTGCAGCGGAGCCAGGCTGGAGTCGCTGTGCTTCCGCTTTGTCAGCTAGTACCTTCCCTTGCAGAATCATTTCCCCTAGCATATGCATAATAAAGGCATTGTCGGGACTTCCTTGGTGGTCCAGTGGCTAAGACTCCCAGCTCCCAATGCCCCTGGTTCCATCCCTGGTCAGAGAACTAGATCCCACATGCCACAACGAAAGATCCTGCGTGATGCAGCTAAGACCCAGCTCGGCCAAATAAATAAATAAAAATATTTTTTAAAAAGTCATTGTCTTCTTTTCTTTTGGCCAAGTTCCTGGAATTTAGAGACGCAATACCTTTCCTCTTTCTGAAGAGGTCATCTCCTGTTCCCTCAGGTGGTTTTGCAGCTCCTGGGTCTGATTTCCCCTCCTGGTCATCGGCCCCAAAGACATATCCAAGCTAGATGGGGAGGCATCTGGCGGGGATGGGACTCCCTGCCCTCCCCCAGCAGGGTGGCACAGAGGTGTGCTGGGCCTGACTCCTGTTTGTCATATGCTCTGTGTGGCCCTCCACCCTGGTTAACTTCCCCACCCAGGCTAGATTGTCATGGAAGATTTTCTATTCCAGGCTGATTTTCTCCTGAGACTGTGCACTGTACACTGAGTGTTTTCTCTGTACACTCGTTGGTCACATCCCATTCCGTTAGTACTCATAGGATCAGGCAACAAGTTTCCTTTTATAGAAGTCTGAATCACTATTGAATGGAAGAGTTGTTCAGTTGCTAAGTCATGTACTACTATTTGTGACCCCATGGATGGCAGTACGCTAGGCTTCCCTGTCTTTCATTGTCTCCAGGAGTTTGCTCAAACTCAGGTCTGTTGAGTTGGTGATGCTATCCAACCATCTCATCCTCTGTCGCCCCCTTCTTCTGCCCTCAGTCTTTTCCCAGCATCAAGATCTTTTTCATTTAGTCGACTCTTCGCATCAGGTGGCCACAGCACTGGAGCTTCAGCTTCAGCATCAGTCCTTCCAATGACTATTCAGGGTTGATTTCCTGTAGTATTGACTGGTTTGATCTCCTTGTTGTCCAAGGAACTCTCGAGTCTTCTCCAGCACCACAATTTAATAAAGCATCAATTCTTTGGCACTCAGCCTTCTTTATGGACCAACTGTCACATCTGTACATGACTACTGGAAAAACCATAGCTTGGTCTATACGGACCTTTGTTGGCAAAGTGATGTCTGCTTTTTAATATGCTGACTAGGTTTGTCATAGCTTTCCTTCCAAGGAGCAAGTATCTTTTAATTTCGTGGCTGTAGTCACCATTCACAGTGATTTTGGAGCCCAAGAAGATAAAATCTGTCACTGTTTCCACTTTTCTCCCTTCTATTATGGGACCAGATACCATGATCTTAGTTTTTTGAATGTTGAGTTTTAAGCCAGCTTTTTCACTCTCATCAAGAGGCTCTTTAGTTCCTCTTTGCTTTCTGCCATTACAGTGGTATCATCTACATATCTAAGGTTGTTGGTATTTCTCACAGCAATCTTGATTCTAGCTTGTGATTCATCCAGCCTGGCATTTCTCATGATGTACTCTGCATGTAAGTTAAATAAGCAAAGTGACAATATACAGCCTTGATGTACTCCTTTCCCAATTTTGAATCAGTCTGTTCTTCCATGTCTGGTTCGAACTGTTGCTTCTTGACCAGCATACAGTTTTTTTAGGAGACTGGTAAGGTGGTCTTGTATTCCCATCTCTTTAAGAATTTTCAACAGTTGTTGTGATCCACACAGTCAAAGGCTTTAGCATAGTCAATGAAGCAGAAGTAGATATTTTTCTGGAATTCCTTGCTTTTTGTATGATCCAACGGATGTTGGCTATTTGATCTCTGGTTCCTTTGCCTTTTCTAAATCCAGCTTGTACATCTAGAAGTTAGTTCACCTACTACTGAAGCCTAGCTTGAAGGATTTTGAGCAGAATCTTGCTAGTATGTGAAATGAGTACAATTGTATGATAGCTTGAACATTCTTTGGCTTTCCCCATCTTTGGGATTGGAGTGAAAGCTGACCTTTTCCAGTCCTGTGACCACTGCTGAGTTTTCCAAATTTGCTGACATACTGAGTGTAGCACTTCTCTTATTTATACAAATATTAGAGTAGATGAGGAGAGGAGAGGCTGTTTCCTTTCCAAGGTCCCAGTCAACTCTACTTTTTCAGAAAAATCAGAAGCAAGCCAAGCTGAAGGAGGCCCCAGTGAGTAAAGCAAAACAGGAGAGCAATCCCCATCCCCTCCCAGTTCTCTTTTATCCCTGGAACAAAGCAGTTGTAGAAGGTGGAGCCAGTCCACATAAAGGGAACAAGAAATGGGGACAGAAAAGAAAGTGTGAATGTAACCAACTGTAAATGCAGTTGGTTAAAAAAGAAAGAAAAGAAATAGAAAGCAACCCTTCCAGGGGTGAAGAAATAGCTGCTTTCATACCAGGATCCCATTTGGCTGCTTCCCACAAGCCTCTTTTTCTTCTCCTTTTCTTCTCCTGCTTGCTGGAGTCTCGCCTGTGTCTTCTGACTCACACAGGATGATGGTGGCAAGGTTTGCCTGGTCAGAGGCGCTGAAAGGTGCTGTTAGATAACAGGACCTGTGCCTGCTGGCTTCTCAGTTGGCGCTAGTGGTAAAGAACCTGCCTGCCAACGCAGATTAGCCGTAAGAGATGCGGGTTTGATCCCTGAGTCAGGAAGATCCCCTGGAGGAGGGCATGGCAACCCACTCCAGTATTCTTGCCTGGAGAATGCCATGGACAGAGGCGCCTGGCGGGCTGCAGTCTCATAGGGTTGAACACGACTGAAGAAACTTAGCACATAGCACATGCCTGCTGGCAGGACCAGGTCAAAGCATCCTGAATGCAGCTGTTTCAAGGGGGTGGTGGCATTATCTAGCCTCACAGCTTGTGGGATCTTAGTTCCCTGAGCAGGGATTGAACCTGGGCTCTCGGCAGCAAAAGCACAGAGTCCTAACAACTGGACTGCCAGGGAATTCCCAGCACAAGAGACTTGAAAATCATCCAGCCTCATCCCTTCACTTTGCAGATGAGGGGTGTGGCAAGGGGGAGGAGATTGCTCACGGTCGCCCGTGGGTGCAAAGCAGAGCCAGGCTGTGACCCCGGTGGATCTGACCATGGATCCAGTCTAGTTGATAGGCTGCTGTCATGCCACAAGGCGGTGATTCCGGGCAGGGTCCAGCTGAGCCAGTGGCTAAATGTGGTGTCACCGTCTGTCAGCACCTCACCAGGCTGCCCCGTCCCGGCGAGCGGCCCTTCTGTGAAGGATGGACTCCTAGCCAGGGCCCCAGGGGCCGATGTAGCTGAGAGCATGACACATGGAGTTGCGCTTTGTACCCGCAGGCATTTTGCCACAGCTGTCTTTCAACTCCAGCGCGTTCCTGAAGGGAGCATTTTACCCTCTGGCTGGGGCTAACCTGGCCCCTGCAGGACTTCCAAGCTGCAGCTTGCAGACCCCTCTAGCTGTCCTGAATGCTGATCCGCTCGGTCACCGCTGTCCAGCTGGCTGATCACCCACTCTGCTGCTGACCCGGGGGCATCCGAGCCTACCAGCCCCACTGGCCAGAGCCCCCTGGCTCCATGTAACCACCCAAGGCCCGGTCTCCTTCCATGTAGATGCCCTGTGCCCCTGAGGACTTGGGGTCCCCCCAGGTCCTCTCCTCTGACTGGGAGACTAGGAGGAAGTGTCCAAGGTGGACAGTGGGGAAGGGCTGTATCCTGGAGGTGAGAGGGCATCCTTTCCCACCCACAGTCCATGGGCCAGATCTCAGGCCTCACCCAGCCGCAAGGGAGGTTGGGAAATGAAATTCAGCCACGTTCTTGGGAGCTGGAGGAACAGGCTTAGGTGAATATCTGCAATCTTTGCCATAAGAAGACCCAGCTTGTGGTCCCCAAACCTTGATAAAACTGTCCCGTTAAAGGTCCCCAGAAGGCTCCTTTTGTGCCAGATCTGATGGGCATGTCCCAGGCTTGATCTTCCTTTACTTCCTAATGGCCTGCGACACTAGCTTCTGTGCTGCTTGTCAGTATAAAGGGGTCTCCCCTTCTCGGAGCCTCGATCACCACCTGTCCCTATACTGACGACTCCCACATTGGTACCCACAGCCCCACTGTCTCTTCGGAGGGCAGACCTGTGTGCTCAGCTGCCTGTCATGTGTCTCTGAGAGGACCTCTCACAAGCATTTCCCCTTCAACATGTTCAAAGCTGGACTCTTGGCCTCATCATCTTCTCTTCCAATATGCTTCTCAGTCTGTTTTTAACTGTCTGTTAAAAGCTCCAACATCCACCTGGTCGGAAACCTATACATCACATTTGATTCCTCCAAGTCCTTCGGTTATGTCTCCTAAATACCCCACTATCCCGATCCGGCTACTTGGCTCCAATGTGCCAGCTGTCTTATCTGCTGATTGAGAACTTTATTCAGATTATCTGATGAACTCTGGGGCTTCCTCCCTAAGCTGGGTGCTCACTGAGTTTGAGCTCACATTTAGGGAGGATTAGGCCCCCCACATTTGATGTCAACAGTCAATTTGGAGTTAGGGAACCAAAAACTAGGGTAGCCCAGGGTAGTGAGTCAACAGTGATGGGGCCAAGTCCCCTCCAAGATAACTGGAGATGTGACGAGCGTTCTGAAAACCAAAGAGTCATCAACCTGGTTGCTAAGATTGTCTCTGCCAAGATCCCAGTGACATTAGGGGCTGTCTCAGCTCTCCACCTCCTACTCTGAAAAGGCAGAAAATCTGTTTAAATTACTCCAAGAGGGACAGGGGAGGTAGACCTGTTCTGGAGACTGGATTTGATTGGTTATGTTCACCCTGCTGCGTGTGCCAGATGCTGGGCCCTGCGTGTGAATTAAATCTGTGAGTGGCTCTTTGTCAGGCTGGAAGGAAGGGAAGCAGGCTGAGAAAGGCACTTTTAGAATAGAAAGTGTCAGCGAGGGAGGAAGTCCTTCCTTCTCACCCATGCAGCCACACCACTTCCTGTCCGCAATCTTGCCCCGTATTGCACCACCGCAGCCTTGAAACCTGGGGTTTCCATCACTGAATCAGGCCCCAATTTGGGCCTCAAACCTTGGTTGAGAATGATGACTCTTAACGGACAGGAAAGTGAGAGACCCAAAAGCCCCTCTCTTCTTTCCCATCAATGCTAGGGTTCCCACAGTCTGGGTGTACTCCCCAGTGCTGTGGGTTCTTCTCTAGGAGGAGCTGGAGGAAAAGGGACAGCCCCGGAGCTCACTGACTCGTCTTCCCTCCAGGATGTGAAGGAAATCTGGCAGAGTTACCCAAACCACAGTGGGAAGACTTCTCCCCGAAAGCCAGGACAGCAGAAAGAAGGAAGAATGGAGAGGAGGAAGGAGGGATGAATGGAGGAAGAGGAGAGGGTGATGGGAGTCCTTGGGCTCTGAAGCTAAACCATCCTTGTTCCTGGGGAAGTTATGCTGAAAGCCCCAGGAGGGCCGGCTCTTGGAAGGCCCCTAACAACGCCACACGTCTTGAGGCGTGAGAGTGGAGCTGGTCAAGGCCAGCTCCCGGAAACCTCACTCTACTTGGAGGCAAGGGAAATTTCCTGGATCACCCATTTAGAAACTGACCACCCTGGTGAACTGTTCCTCCCCAAATATCAGGGGCAAAGGAGATCCGTGAGGTTACTACCATCGCCACGGACATCATCACCATCAATGCGGCGCACACGGAAAGTCTGCGGTGAGCAGGTGCAGGTACCCTTGACGTGGCGTGCTCGAGTTTGAGCCCCAGGCTGGGGCTGTGTTCAGGGCAGATTCTGTCCCTGGAGATAGCTCACCTGCTCTTCTGGGTGCTCTAGCATGACCTTTTCTGGTATGATGTTCTTGAGAAGATCAGAAATGTCACTGCAGATCAGACCAAAGGCCCCTGGCTCAGGATTCCAACCACGACCTCGAGGGAAAGTGCGAGGGAGAGTCCAGCACTTGCTTCCTATGACCCTGTCCTGGAAGGCCTGAGTGTTCCCGGAACTTCCCTGACTTCCCTTAATAACCCTGCTGCTTATCTGCATGCTTGCTTAGTCGCTCAGTCGTGTCCAGCTCTTTGTAACCTCATGGACCATCTGTAGCCTGCCAGGCTCCTCTGTTCACAGGATTCTCCAGGGAAGAATACCGGAGTGGGTGGCTGTTCCCTTCTCCAGAGGATCTTCTGAACCCAGGGATCGAGCCCACGTCTCCTACATCTCCTGCACTGGCAGGCAAATTCTTTACCGCTGCTTCCCTTGGGAAGCCCAGATGCTTATCTATTCATCCATTAATCAAGGGTCTTCTTGAACTGGTTTGAGTTCTCTGTCACCTTGTACTGGACGGCACTCTATTCAGCATCCACCCCGTGTGGTTCCACATCCCAGAGGAAAACTCCTTGAACGGCGCTGGGGTCTGGAAAGCCAGATTGTTTCCAGAGCATCCCGGGTTCACCAAGCTTCTTTGCAATCTTTCCTCTAGACTGGTAGCAAGGCCAGAAAGTACCTTCCAAAATGTCACAAACCCACAGAAGGGACAAACTGACAAACCCTCAGTGTGCCAAGCAGGACTTTTTGAAATTGAGAAAGTAAGAGAGTTCAAGAACCAACAGTGGTGGCCAGCATCCTGAGGCCAAAGGGTGGAAAGAACCAGCGAATATTCCCCACAGCAGTTCTTGAGCGGTTGCAGCACATTTGCAAATTATTAATCATTATGAAACTTTATTAGTAATTGACTGCATTACTTTTAATTCATCTCAATTATTGCAGTCAACAAATATATTTATTAATAAAATGAATTAATTCATTATTGTAGTATATCAATACACTTATTTATGAAGTAACAATAAAAATTTTATTGTAGCATAATAAAATAATGAATTATTAATAACTAGTTACTATTATGAATTTAGTCTTCCCTGGTGGCTCAGCAGTAAAGAATCTGCCTGCAATGCAGGAGTCGCAGGAGACAGTTTTGATCTCTGGGTTGGGAAGATCCCTTGGAAGAGGGCACGGTAACCCACTCCAGTATACTTGCCTGGAGAATCCCCACGGACAGAAGAGCCTGGTGGGCTACAGTACATATGGTGGCAAAGAGTCAACACAACGTAAGTGACTTAGCATGCACTAATTAACTATCCTTCAAACGATTACTAGCTAAGTACCCATTGTGTATGTGGCAGGGTTGGGGGTGGGGAGCAGGACCAGCAAGGAAAAGATCCCCCCTAAATACCTTAGAGGGCCACCTCGTCATAGAGTTTCCAAAATCTTACCTCCAGACCTGTGTCAGTAGGAGGAAACGTAATGATTTTCTCCATCTTGTTGGAACAGGGAATACCTCTCTTTAAAATGTAAGCAACTACAGGACAAGAATTGTGTTTTTATTCATATATCCCTAGTTGCCTAACATGGTAACCAGCACATTTGCTTAGGAGTAAGAAGTCCTATTTGAAGGATGGATGGAGAAGGATGAATGATGGATGGATTTTCCTAGTCTTCACCCCAATTAAGGCCTCACCCTCATTCCAGCTCCCCCCAAAAACTTACTCTTACTCTCTTTGTGATGTGAATTTCTCATTGTTATTTCCCCATTTAAGAGTGTGGACCTAAGCTACTTTTCTTGTTCCTGTAATTTATCATCTGGGTCAGCCTGCCTGTTGTAAATTAGGGATTCCCATAAACCACAGTGAAGTTGTTTTTTAAAGGCCTGGTAACGATACTGTGGAAAGGGACAGTAAGCTGGTTGATGAGAATGGGGGAGGGGGCAGAACTCTACGCAGAGAACAAATCTCAAGTGTCACCTTCAATTTTATTTAAAAGCTGAAATACAATTGTATTTATTTGTCCCGCAATCCTTACTGTTTAAGCCTTTAATATTTATTTAGGATTACTTAACTTGTCACCTGTGCACACAGAAGTGGGATACATAAATCACCAATAACCCTCAACTAGAAAGAGAGGGGAAAAAAAAAAAAAGAAATTTAACAGGATGCTTCCCTTGTGGCTCAGCTGGTAAAGAATCCGGCTGAAATGTGGGAGACCTCGGTTCGATCCCTGGGTTGGAAAGATCTCCTGGAGAAGGGCGTGGTAACCCACTCCAGTATCCTGGCCTGGAAAATCCCATGGACAGAGGAGCCTGGAGGGCTACAATCCATGGGGTCACAAAGAGTCCAACACAACTGAATGACTTAACTTCACTTCATAGGGGGAAAAAACACAGGCATCCCCAGGAGCTTGTCTGGGTTCAGTTCCAGACCCCTGCCTTAGAAGGATTAAAGCAATGATACAAGTCACATGAATTATTTGGTTTCCCAGCACATATGAAAGTTATGTTTACTATAACTATACTGTAGCCTATTAATAAAGTATGCACCAGGATTACATCTAAAACCCAATGTACATACCTTAATTTAAAAATACTTTCCTACTAAAAAGTGTTATTATCTGAATCTTCAATGAGTCATCATCTTTTTTTTTTTTTGAGTCATCATCTTTTTGCCTGTGGAGTGTTTTGCTGCTGGTGGATGATGGTGGCTGATGACTGATCTGATCAGAGTGGCAGTTGCTGAAGTTGACTGTGGTGGTTTCTTAAAAAAAGAGCAAGGAAGTTTGCCTAATCAATTGACTCTTCCTTTCACAAGCAATTTCTTTGTGGCATAGAATGCTTTTCAATAGCATTTTTACCTCCAGTGGAACTTCTTTCAAAATTAATCCTCGCCACTGTTACTGAAGCAAACTTGGGGGTGCTCACTCTATATGCAGTTAAGTCGATTTACTGACACTGGACTGCGGTGAAGGAAAGTTCAGAGCTTATTGCAGGGCCAGGCAAGAAGGATGGACAGATCAGGCTCAAAAGACCAAACACCTCGATGGTTTTCAGGGAAGGGTTTTTAAAGGCAAAATGATGGAGACAGACAGGGTATATGACCATCTGTGTACACTCTTCTGATTGGTTTGGTGGTGAGGGAACAGGGTGATGTTTCTGGAATCTCAATTATCAACCTTCTGGTTCTAAGTGTCCTGGGGTCTACATTCTGATGGTCAGCATACAGTTAACTTTTTCCACTTGGTGGAGGTTTTAGAATCTGCAAAACAACTCAAGGGTATGGCTCAGGACAGGATCTATAAACCTTGAGGAGGAACTAGAGGTCCTCCCCTTTGTTTTATGGCTAAACTACTATTCTTTTGTCTTGCTTGACTGCTTTCCTTTGTTTCGGTATTTTCTCACTTTTCTGATTAAATTTGGTTTTTGGAACTCGGGGAAGGCTTACCATAGGGAGGGGGCACAAGGAAGAAGTGGGGTCTGTCTCTGGGAAGACCCCACTGCAGGGTCCTGATCCGTTTCATCACTGCTTTAGCAACTAAGTTTATATAATATAAATCCTATGTTGTCATTTTAGCAATCTTCACATCATCTTCACCACGAGTAGATTCTATCTTAAGAAACCATTTTTTTTTTTCCCCTCAAGAAGCAACTCCTCATCTGTTCAAGTTTTATCATAAGATTGCAGTGATTCAGTCACATCTTCAAGCTCCACTTTTAATTCCAGTTCTCCTGTTTCTACCACTTCGGCGATTACTTCCGCCGGTGAAGTCTTGAACTGCTCAAAGTCATCCATGAGGAATGGAATCAACCTCTTCCAAACTCCTGTTAACGTTTACATTTCTACCTCTTTCTACGAATCATGAATATTAATGGCACTTAGGAAGGGGAACAGTTTCCAGAAGGCTTTCAATTTACTTTGCCCAGATCCATCAGAGGAATCACTACATATGGCAGCTATAGCCTCATGAAATGTGTTTCTTACATACTGATAAAACTTGAATGTAGAAGTTACTCCTTGGTCCATGGGCTACAGAGTGGCCGTTGTGTTAGCAGGCATGAAACAATTTTAGTCTCATACATCTCCATCAGAGCTCTTGGGTGACCAGGTGCATTGTCAATGAGCAGTAATATTTTTAAAGTCTTTTTTTCTGAGCAGTAGGTCTCAACAGTAGGCTTAAAATATTCACTAAACCATGTTGTAAATAGATACACTGTCATCTAGGCTTTGTTGTTCCATTTATAGAGTACAGGCAGAGTAGTTTTAGCATAATTCTTAAAAGCTCTAGGACTTTCAGAATGGTAAATGAACATTGGTTTCAACATCAAGTCACCAGTTGCACCAGCCCCTAAAAGAGAGGCAGTTTGTGCTTTAAAGCTTTGAAGCGAGACTGGCTTCTCTCCAGCTATGAAATTCCTTGATGACATCTTCTTACAATAGACGGCTGTTTCATCTACACTGAAAATCTGTTGTTTAGTGTGTAGCCACCTTCATTAATTATCGAAGCTAAACTTCTGGATAACTTGCTGCAGCTTCTACGTCAGTAATTGCTGCTTCATCTTGCACTTTTATATCATGGAGACAACTTATTTTCTGAAACCTCATGAACCAGACTCTGCTAGCTTCAAACCTTCTGCAGCCTCTTCACCTCTCTCCACCTTCACAGAATTGGAGAGAGTTAGGGCTTTGTTCTGGATTAGTCTTTGGCTAAAGGAAATGTTGCAGCTGATTTGATCCTCTATCCAGACCACTAAAGCTTTCTCCATATCCGCATAAAGCTGTTTTGCTTTCTTGTCAATAAGTGTATTCACTGAAGTAGCACTTTTAATTTCCTTTGAGAACTTTTTCCTTTGCATCCGCAAATTGGTTAACTGTTTATTGTCTAGCTTTGGCCCATCCTGGCTTTTGACATGCTGTCCTCACTCAGCTTAATCATTTCTAGCTTTTGATTTAAAGTGAGAGATGTGTAACTCTTCCTTTCACTTGAGCACTTAGAGGGCATTGTAAGGTTACTAATTGGCCTAATTTCAATATTATTGTGTCTTAGGGAATAGGGGAGGCATGAGGAAGGGGGCAGAGATGGGGGAACAGCTTGTCAGTGGAGAAGCAGGACACTTAACATTTACTGATGAAGTTTGCCGTTTTATATGGGCACAGTTCATGGAGACCCAAAACAATTGCAATAGTAACACCAAAGATCGCTAAGCACAGATCACCATAACAAATATAATAACAATGAAATTTTGAAATATTGCAAGAATTACTACCAAAATGTGACACAGAGATATGGAGTGAACAGATTTGTTTGGAAAAATGGCACCTATAGACTTGCCCGATGCAAGGTTGCCACAACCCTTCAATTTGTAAAAAAAAAAAACAAAAACACAAAACACAGTATCTGCAAAGCCTAGTGAAGCAAAGAGCAATAAAATGAGGTGTCCCTTCAGGTAGTCCAAAAAACACCCTTCAGCTTACCTAATTATAGTCTTTCAGTGTCTTTGAGCTAGTTTACAATTCTATAAATTGTAGCTAACTGAGCAATGCAAAGTAATTTTTACCTATAGACATGCAAACTATACCAAAAGATGATCATTTTCCTCCCGTCCTCTCCCTCCAAAAACCAGTTTGCCTGAATTTGCACAATCATTCCAATATTCCAAATCCATAAGTATGACCAGTCTTTGCATTCTCTTCTGAACTGGTTATAACTGCTCAGCTCCCCTGTTGATTAATAATCATTACTGTTTATATGATCTAATTTAATCTTTATCTTAAATGTGCCTAAAAATTTTAATACATGTTTATTTTATATTCAGATATGAGCTATGTTTTTTTTAATTATTTTTAAACAGGTTCAAATGATCCTAGTATTGTTGGTTTGGAGGTGTTCACCCCATGCAGATAGAGGCAGTATATTGACACTAATGTCACCTCCAAGGAGCTAAGTCTCCGGGGCTCCTTCTCCGGTTCTGCTGTCTTGGGCTGCATTATCCTGAATCAGGTCCTCATATTTTGCTGTTCCTCCTCCTCCTTTTTTTCTTCCAGTTCCAAGGCATGCTTTCCATGACAGGCTAAAGGCCATTTTTCCTGGAAGCCTTCTGGATCCCCAACACATTGGGCTGAATGTTCTTATTCTGTGCTTCCCTTGACGGTACACTGAGTCACAACATACACCCCATGCTTTGTTATAGCTCATTTAAATAGTTGAATATGCAAATGAATGGATCTTGTGTGAGAGGTTTCTCAGCACCTTCTAACCACCCATTCTGGTGCCCGACTTCCATGAGAAAACTTTTCAGGTATGAACGGAATCTCTGTGGAAATATTTCTCTTTCTTCATTTTCAGCAGACACATTGCCTTTTAAAATTTATTTTGTATTGAAATACCTTTGTGCTTAAAACTCTTACACCTGTATATGTATGGCTGAGTCCCTTCCCCGTTCACCTGAAACTACCATAGCATTGTTTGTTAATCGCTATACCCCAATTAAAAAAAACAACAACAAAACCCTTACACCTGTTTCAATTTTCCCTATTGATATTTTCCTCTTGTGTTCTTTTTTCCTCCTCTATCCTCTTTAGTGAGCTACAGAGTCCAGGAAGCTAAGAACACAGGGTTGAACCTGTCATTGCAAACAAATGCTTTGAAGGTGAGTACAAGCCAACACATTTCACCGCAAGCTGTTCTCCAGCTGTCCAAACCTTCAAGGGCTCAACAAAGGAGCGGACTTCTCCCTGTAGCCATTCTTGGGGTGTCCCTGAAGCCAGAGTGCACCATCTTCACACCTCCACAAGGACACGATGGCCTGCCCTGGGCTGAGTCATCTCAGCCTGCAGAAAGCTAGGAGAGAGAAAGCCACCCAAGAGGCACTCCGGGGCCCCAGAGCAGACTGAACAAATCTGTGCCCTTATCCAGTCTAATTCTTTGTATTAATAAGGAGGAAGATGATGATGCATTTCAGAAATCTCTGGACCACGCTTTCAAACCAGGATTTCAGAAAGGCTTTGCGGTGTACTTGTATCTCACCCCAGGGCCAGGCAGTGCGGTTGGTGGTCACCGAAGGTTCTTTGCCTTCCAGCTTATTGGTGAGAAAATATGGAATCCTGTGTCTTTAAGAACTGAAACTGTCTAGAAACAGGATTTGATACCCAGTAGGAGCCGGGAGACTTCCCTTTTGCTGTTCAAGTTTCACCTTCAGTTATCAGGAACTGAGCAGGGGGCACCAACTCCTGGAGCTGCTGCAGCACAGGCCTGGGGAGCTGCTGCTCTCTGGGGATGAATACGCTCTGCTTTCTTTTTGAATGTGCCTCGTCACAGTGAAAAAAAGTCCCTGGTCGACTCTGCACGTCCCAGGGTTTCACTGGAAGAGAGGAGCACCAAGTGCAGTCCCAGAGGCCACTGGCCCCAGGATCCCCTGGGCTGCCCCTTGCGGGAGGCCTGGCATCATATCTGCAGCAGGTGGAGCCCAGGGAGGCAGGGACTGTGGGGCAGAGTCCAGTCTGTGCTGGTGGCGGAGTCAGCCGACTCACAGCCTCATCAAGGGACCCTGTGTTGGAGGGCTTTGAGGGTCACATGGTCCAGCTTACACATTTGACAGCTGAAGCAGTTGAAGCCCCAGAGGCCAGCCACGTGCTGCTAGGGATGCATGGTGGGCGTCAGGGCCAGGACTGTCGGGAATCCTCCTATCTCCATATCTCGGGTGTCATTTTTCTGCCATTCCACAGAATTGACTCACACCACTGCCTTGCACAGGCCGTGTCGGAGGATGTGGTTGTGCTAGTGTTATCTCACTTGCGGCCCTGAGCCATTTTCACCCTTCTCTGCCTCACTCTGTGTGCAGGAAGCTGACCCCTGCGTCCTCCAGCCCCTTCTGCCCCATTAGGGGGAAAGGCGGACGGGGCAGGCTGGGATGTTCCTTGCGGGTCCCTCCGGGATCTGGGCCCTCAGATCTGACAGTGTCATGTTCTTCTGTGACAATAGCTACCCCTGGAGCAACAGCCCCCTCCTCCACCATTTCCTCCTGCCTGTTCAGGCCTAGATGTGTCTGTATCCACTGTTTGTACCCGTTCGGTGCCTCAACATCTTAAGGTCCCCTTAATCCTGCCCACCTCCCTCTAAATTGTCTCTTCACTAAAAGCTCTTCCGTAGAGTAGAATCTTGGTACCTGATTGATATGTTGGTCAAACTTGGTCCAGCATTCTAAACCAAGGACCAGGACTTCCCTGATGGCACACTGGATAAGAATCTGTGGGCCAATGCAGGGGACACAGGTTCGATCCCTGGTCGCAGAAGATCCCAGATACCGCAGAGCAACTAAGCTCAAGTGCCACAATTACTGAGCCCGAGCTCTAGAGCCCTTGAGCCGCAACTACTGAGCCCCGCGTGCTGCACCTACTGAAACCCATGCACCTGGAGCCTGTGCTTTGCAACAGGAGATGTCGCCCCAACGGGAAGCCCACGCACTGCAGTGCAGAGTGGCCCCCGCTTACGGCACCTAGAGGAAGTCCTGGCAAAGCAGTGAGGACGCAGCACAGTCAAAAAATAAATATTAAAAAAAAAAAAATCACCAATGGCCAATGATTTTTAAAAACAAAAATAAACCAAGGACCAGTTGGTTAGCAACAAATAAATCCGCGCTAAGGAATATCACCACCACCAAAAGCTTGGAGAAAATTGCTTTGTACTTACTCGCTCAGAGCCTTAAGACTCAGCATCTGTCTAACTAACTAATGGCCAAAGAACATGTTTCTGGCCAACAGGGTCTGCCCTATGAAGGCAAAATTAAAAGGCTGCCTGGAGTCAGTCCATCTCCAGCTCTCTGCCTGCTGGATACAGTGGGACTGAATTCCTGAGCTCCCTGCGGGTGTAATTCTTCTCTCAGCTTCTCTTACTCTCCACTCTCATGTGTAAACATACTCTGCTGTTCGTTTCCCAAGTCCTGGAAAATGAAACCATCATCCACTAAGCTTCCTGAGCTGGAGACTGCACTGTTAAGTGGACTCCTTCCACCAAGTCCAGCTGGTCTCCAAATCTATCCCTGCCTTCCATCCATCCTATCACCATGGATGTTTCTCTGTCACCAAGGGCGTCACTTTGGACCAGGAGTTCTCAGGCAAGATCAACTGGAGAGTTTTTTTCAAAATGTAGATGATTTAACTCTCTTTGTCCCCATCCCCTAAAGGGATATAAAATTGTTGGCCATGGTAGAATATATTTTGCTACTACCCAATCCCCACGTTCACCGAGTTCCATTGGTTTTGACCTTCATATACTTTCCTCTGGTTTGCCTGTCTCTAGCCTCTCTACATCTCTCCGATCATTTCTTTCTCCTGCTTAAAAATCTTCAGAGGCTACAAAGATAAAAATGAACCTGTGGGTCCAAACAAGGTCTTTCACCACCTGCTTCTAACCTATCCTTCTAGTTTCGTATCTGAAAGTACAGGGTATAAAGTAGATGGTAGGAGAAGGCAAGAAAAGAAGACTACAAGACAAGAAGGCAAGACAGAATACTACACTAAATATTTAGGGGTTCTGGCTGCTAAGGTCAGGAAAAGAACCTCAGCTGCAGAACTGCCCTGTAAGTCCAGAATCTGAGGGCTCACCAAAAATTTTCATGAGACTTTTTCTGGACGGTTCCACATGGACAGTTTTCATTCTTTATGATCAACAAAGCCTAAGTAAGTCAACAGCCTTCATGAAAGTCTCCACCTGGTAAGCCCTCAGCCATCTTTCAACTCACAGTTCTAGTGGTACCTCCTTTGAGAGGCAGCCCCTGAGTTACCTAGTCAGAGCTGGAATAATCAACTATTATTGGAATAACTATTATTGGAATAATAAAGCTATTCTTCCTTCCTCTGTGCTGTTGTAGAACCTCATATGTGTCTCTGTTATAGCACTGATCTTTTACTCAATTTTAGTTTCACTGTATTATTTTTAAATTTTCATATAAATTTAGAATTACCTTGTCAGTGTATAGAAACCACAGTTGTTTTCAAATAGGGTTGCATTAAATTTATAGATCAATTTGGGAAGAAGAAGAAAAATTGACATCTTGATAATCCTGAATCTTCTAATCCATGCAGGTGATGTATCTGTCTAGCCTTTTATTTATTAATAAGTATTTTAAATATCTCTCAGCTTATATAACCTATTACAAAAATTCACTGTAGACATCTTACACATCTTTCTTTAAATTTATCCCTAAATATTTGATGCTTGCTGATGTCAGCATCAGTGGGATTTGTAAGATTATAATTTTCCAGGTGTTTGTTCTGGTTTATTGATTTTTGTATATTAATCTTGTATATTTTCACCTTGCTAACTTCATTTACTAGTTCTAATTATAGTGTAGGTATTCTTATTTTTAAGATTTCTTGGAATTTTCTATGTAGGTAGTTATGTTGCCTGTAAATAAAATTTTACTTTTTCTTTCCAAACTGTGGAAAGGAAAATTTCACTTTCTTGCCTAGTGCTTCAGCATAGTATTTAACACAGGTGTTAAGAACAGTTATCTTCTCATTTTTCTCTCTCTTAGGGGAAATCATTCAGTCTTTGACCATTAGATATGTTGTTAGCTGTAGTTTTATTTTAGAATTGCTGTTTGTCAAGTTTAAGAAATTCACTTCTATTCTTAGATTGCTGGGCACTTTATTATGAAGGATTACTGGATTTTTTCAAATGCTTCTTTTATTGAGCTGATTATATGGTTTTTAATCCTTTATTCTATTATTGTGGTCAGTTACATTGATTGATTTTGATTTTTGAATGCTGTGTTGACCTTTCATTCCTGGGATAAACCCCAGCTGGTCATAGTACATTATTCTTTTTAAAAATTGCTGAATTCAATTTGCCAAAGTTTTGTCAAGAATTTTTATTCCTATGTTCATGAGAGATATTGGTCTGTGAAGTTTTTCTTGACCGGTTTTTGCCAGATTTTGGTATAAAAGTTTATTTTTAAATCAAACTGTATTTTTTAGTCAAACATACACAGTTTTAAAACATCAGATAGTGCTAGAAGGCTTATGGAGTAAGTGGCATTAGTTTCAACTACAAAAACAGAAAACCCCCAAATATTTGTGCTTAAACAAGATTGTATGCTAAGCTGCTTCAGTCATGTCTGACTCTTTGTGACCCTATGGACTGTAGCCCTCCAAGCTCCTCTGTCCATGGGATTTTCCAGGCAAGAAATATATGTGTGTGTATGTGTGTACATGCCTGTGTTTCATTTACAAGCAATAGGAGAGGAAGGGAGTTGAGCTGGCATGGTATGACATTTCCACTGTGTCATCAGAGACCTAGGCTCATTTTCTTTTCTTGATTATTCTTAACATCACCTCATATTCCAAGGTGGTTGCTGGGGCACCATTCATCATATCCATATTTCAGGCCATCAGCAAGAGAAAGGGGAGGAAAAGAAAAAGGTTGTCTGTCTCTTACTTTTACAAAGCCTTCCAGAAGTCCCACACGACCCTTCTAC
Organism: Capricornis sumatraensis; assembly: GCF_032405125.1. NCBI lineage: Eukaryota > Metazoa > Chordata > Mammalia > Artiodactyla > Bovidae > Capricornis > Capricornis sumatraensis. The sequence continues at coordinate 78,130,665 of NC_091082.1, forward strand.
TTACGATTCTTTGGCCATCATTTTTCATATGACCACAGCTAGTTGCTGACTTATAGAGCTTCTCCATCTCTGGCAGCAAAGAACATGATCTGATTTTGGTACTGACCATCTGCTGATGTCCACGTGTAGAGTCGTCTCTTGTGTTCTTTGCAGAAGATGGAGAATATGGAGAAGCTCTATAAGGTCAGCAAAAACAAGACTGGGAGCTGACTGTGGCTCAGATCATGAACTCCTTATTGCCAAATTCAGACTTAAATTGAAGAAAGTAGGGAAAACCACTAGACCACTCAGGTATGACCTAAATAAAACCCTTTATGATTATACAGTAAAATGAATGAAGTGAAGTCGCTCAGTCATGTCCAACTCTTTGCGATCGTATGGGCTGTAGCCTGCCAGGCTCCTCTGTCCGTGGGATTTTCCAGGCAAGAGTACTGGAATGGGTGGCCATTTCCTTCTCCAGGGGATCTTCCCAACCCAGGGATCGATCCTGGGTCTCCCATGTTGTAGCAGATGCTTCACCATCTGTGCCATGAGGGAAGTCCTCAATTATACAGTGGAAGTGACAAATAGATTCAAGGGATTAGGTCTGAGAGGCAGAGTGCCTGAAGAACTATGGATGGAGGTTTGTGACATTGTATGGGAGACTGTGATCAAAACCATCCCCAAGAAAAAGAAATGCAGAAAGGTAAAATGGTTGTCTGAGAAGGCCTTACAAATAGCTGAGAAAAGAAGAGAAGTGAAAGGAAAAGGAGAAAAGGGAAAGATATACCCATCTGAATGCAGAGTTCCAAAGAATAGCAAGGAAAGATAAGAAAGCCTTCCTCAGTGATCAATGCAAAGAAATAGAGGAAAACAGTAGAATGGGAAAGACTAGAGACTTCTTCAAGAAAATGAGAGATACCAAGGGAACATTTCATGCAAAGATGGGCAAAATAAAGGACAGAAACGGTATGGACCTAACAGAAGCAGAAGATGTTAAGAAGAGGTGGCAAGAATACACAGAAGAACTGTACAAAAAGGTCTTCATGACCCAGATAACTGTGATGGTGTGATAACTCACCTAGAGCAAGACATCCTGGAATGTAAAGTCAAGTGGGCCTTAGGAAGCATAACTATGAACAAAGCTAGTGGAGGTGATGGAATTCCAGCTGAGCTATTTCAAATCCTAAAAGATGATGCTGTGAAAGTGCTGCACTCAATATGCCAGCAAATTAGACAACTCACCAGTGGCCACAGGACTGGAAAAGGTCAGTTTTCATTCCAATCCCAAAGAAAGGCAATGCCAAAAAATGTTCAAACTACCGCACAATTGCACTCATCTCACATGCTAGCAAAGAAATGCTCAAAATTCTCCAAGCTAATCTTCAACAGTATGTGAACCAAGAACTTCCACATATTCAAGCTGGTTTTAGAAAAGGCAGAGGAACCAGAGGTCAAATTGCCAACATCCATGGGATCATAGAAAAAGCAAGAGAATTCCAGAAAAATATCTACTTGTGCTTTATTCACTATGACAAAGCCTTTGACTGTGTAGATCACAAGAAACTGGAAAATTCTTCAAGAGATGGGAATACCAGACCACCTTACCTGCCTCCTGAGAAATCTGTATGCAGGTCAAGAAGTAAGAGTTAGAACCAGACATGGAACAATGGACTGGTTCAAAATTGGGAAAGGAGTCCATCAAGGCTGTATATTGTCACCCTGCTTATTTAACTTATATGCAGAGTACATCATGAGAAACGCTGGGCTGGAAGAAGAAAAAGCTGGAATCAAGATTGCCAGGAGAAATATCAATAACCTCAGACATGCAGATACTGCTGCTGCTAAGTCGCTTCAGTCATGTCCGACTCTGTGCGACCCCATAGACGGCAGCCCACTAGGCTCCTCTGTCCCTGGGATTCTCCAGGCAAGAACACTGGAGTGGGTTGCCATTTCCTTCTCCAATGCATGAAAGTGAAAAGTGAAAGCGAAGTCTCAGTCGTGTCCGACTCTTAGCACCCCATGGACTGCAGCCTACCAGGCTCCTCCCCCATGGGATTTTCCAGGCAAGAGTGCTGGAATGGGTTGCCATTGATATGCAGATGACACCACCCTTTTGGCAGAAAGTGAAGAGGACTAAAGAGCTTCTTGATGAAAGTGAAAGAGGAGAGTGAAAAAGCTGGCTTAAAACTCAACAGTCAGAAAACTAAGATCATGGCAGCCAGTCCCATCACTTCATGGCAAAAAATGGGGAAACAGTGACAGACTTTATTTTCTTGGGCTCCAAAATCACTGCAGAGGGGGACTGCAGCCATGAAATTGAAAGATGCTTGCTCCTTGGAAGAAAACCTATAACAAACCTTGACAGCATATTAAAAAGCAGACACATTACTTTGCCAACAAAGGTCCGTCTAGTCAAAGCTATGGTTTTTCCAGTAGTCATGTATGGATGTGAGAGCTGGACCATAAAGAAAGCTGGGCATGGAAGAATTGATGCTTTTGAGCTGTGGTGTTGGAGAAACTCTTGTGAGTCCCTTGGACTGCAAGGAGATCCAACCGTCCATCCTAAGGGAAATAAGTCCTGAATATTTATTGGAAGGACTGATCCTGAAGCTGAAGCTCCAATGCTTTGGCCACCTGATGCAAAGAACCAACTCATTAGAAAAGACCCTGATGCTGGGAAAGATTGAAGACAGGAGAAGAATTGGACGACAGAGGATGAGATGGTTGGATGGCATCATCGACTCAATGGACATGAGTTTGAGCAAGCTGAGGGAGTTGGTGATGGACAGGGAAGCCTGGTGTGCTGCAGTCCATGGGGTCACAAAGAGTCGGACACGACTAAGTGACTGAACTGAACTAAACTGACAACTAGTTGCCAGGAAGGGTGGGAGATATAATCTTTTAGCTTGCCTAGGATTTACTGAGAAAGAAGAATATCGTTTCAAACATTACCCTGAGCCAAAAAAGCTAGGATACAAAAAGAGTACACACTGTATGATTCTATTTGTATGAAACTCTGGTAGTCAGATCTAATTTCTAGTGAGATTTTTGATTGCAAGCCAGGATTGAATAGGATGAAGTAAAAGGAAACTTTGGGGAATGAGGGAAGTATTCTGTAACTTGATGACATGAGTGTATAAATTTGTCAAAATTCATCCAAGTATATACTTAAAATGGATGTGCTTGTGTATATAAACTATACCTCAGTAAAGTTCATTTTTATAAGTATGGAAAATCCCAGAAGCCATAACAAAACTAACATAAATGTTGTTCATGTCTATCAACTCTTTATTCATTTGCTTACCTTAACATGATTGAAATCAGAATGCGCATAATGACTCTGAATCTTGCTTTTTTCACTTAACATTACATCATAAAATTTTCCCATAAAATGCTCCATTAATATTCATAATTGCCATTTTAAATGACTCTATAATCTTTTGGGAATTGAATATGTAGTATACGTTTACCAAAAAAATTGAGAAACACCCTACACAGTAACAACTCAGTTTTCCCCCCAACTCTGACCTTTAAGGCCCCGTACTTAGAAGCAGTGGACATCCAGTTTCTAGTATGTACATTCAGAAATATTCTATGCACAAAAAGACATAGATATGAACATCTTTCCCTCTCCTTGTACACATAAATAAGACAATATGAGAAACTTCCTTTTCCTCGCAATACAGCTTGGATACCATCTCCTGTTCACACACCAGCCAGTCAGTCAGTCAGTTCAGTTGCCCAGTCGTGTCCGACTCTTTGTGACCCCATGAATCGCAGCACACCAGGCCTCCCTGTCCATCACCAACTCCCGGAGTTCACTCAGACTCATCGAGTCCGTGATGCCATCTAGCCATCTCATCTTCTGTCGTCCCCTTCTCCTCCTGCCCCCAATCCCTCCCAGCATCAAAGTCTTTTCCAATGAGTCAACTCTTCCCATGAGGTGGCCAGATTACTGGTGTTTCAGCTTTAGCATCATTCCTTCCAAAGAAATCCCAGGGCTGATCTCCTTCAGAATAAACTGGTTGGATCTCCTTGCAGTCCAAGGGACTCTCAAGAGTCTTCTCCAACACCACAGTTCAAAAGCATCAGTTCTTCGATGCTCAGCCTTCTTCACAGTCCAACTTTCACATCCATACATGACTACTGGAAAAACCATAGCCTTGACTAGACCGACCTTAGTCGGCAAAGTAATGTCTGTGCTTTTGAATATGCTATCTAGGTTGGTCATAACTTTTCTTCCGAGGAGCAAGTGTCTTTTAATTTCATGGCTACAGTCACCATCTGTAGTGATTTTGGAGCCCCCCAAAATAAAATCTGTCACTGTTTCCACTGTTTCCCCATCCATTTCCCATGAAGTGATGGGACCAGATGCCATGATCTTCGTTTCCTGAATGTTGAGCTTTAAGACAACTTTTTCACTCTCCTCTTTCACTTTCATCAAGAGGCTTTTTAGTTCCTCTTCACTTTCTGCCATAAGGGTGGTGTCATCTGCATATCTGAGGTTATTGATATTTCTCCTGGCAATCTTGATTCCAGCTTGTGTTTCTTCCAGTCCAGCGTTTCTCATGATGTACTCTGCATAGAAGTTAAATAAGCAGGGTGACAATATACAGCCTTGATGTACTCCTTTTCCTATTTGGAACCAGTCTGTTGTTTCATGTCCAGTTCTAACTGTTGCTTCCTGACCTGCATACAGGTTTCTCAAGAGGCAGGTCAGGTGGTCTGGTATTCCCATCTGTCTCAGAATTTTCCACAGTTAATTGTGATCCACACAGTCAAACGCTTTGGCATAGACAATAAAGCAGAAATAGATGTTTTGCACACATCAAAACAGGTCAGATTCTTTTTAACCCCTGCAAGTGTTCTATCTAGTTATTGTTTAGTCACTTAGTTGTGTCTGACTCTTTGTGACCCCATGGACTGTCGCTCCTCTGTCCATGGGATTTCCCAGGCGAGAATTCTGGAGTGGGTTGACATTTCCTTCTCCAGGGGATCTTCCTGACCCAGGGATTGAACCCACGCTTCCTGCTGGCAGGTGGATATTTTTCCACTGAGCCAACTGGGAAGTCTGTTCTATATGGTACTTAACCAGTATTGATAAACACTTAGGGTTTTCCCAAGTCTTTTTTTTTTTTTTTCTATCTCGCATACCACAAGATAACATGTTGAAGTTTTGACTCAGCTGCCAAGTAAAAGTAGATGCTACGTTCCAAAGCAAGAGCTAGCCTGTATGTGAAATTTACCACAAATGTAGCTGAAAGCTGATGACATGACCATTGAAACCTCTGAGCTACACTGAGAATATAAAAGGATGGAGAGAGAAGAGTTGGTAAAAGGATTTGTGAGGGCATCCTCCAACCCCCAAGGTGAAGAAAGACTTGATTCAACAGATAACTCAAAGGGCTCAGGATGCCCGTCCTGCAGCCTGGGGTCTGTCCTCTACCTGGGAGATGCTGGGGAGGAGAGAAATGCGAGAACGCTATCTTAAAGGTATAAAGTGGTGTGGCTGCTGCCTCCGCTCCTCTTGTGGGCTCGGGACTTTTCCAGAGAAAACTACATTCACGAGTTTCTCCGTGCAGCAGTTGCAGCTAAGCCAGGGCCATCTCCTACTCCCCATCCTCCCCTCTTCCTCCCGTCTGTCAGCTGGAGGTTCAGGAGGCCAACTTTTATCTCCTTGCCCACAGATCACAGCCTGTTCCGCCCATATTCTCAGCACAAGATGGGCTAGGGCCTCTGGATTAGGTCTGGCACCCGTGCGCAGCCTGGCTCCTTGCCTTTGACCCTTCTTGGCCCCCAGCCCACTTACCCTGCAGGTTGGGCTGAAGGGGCGGTAGTGGTAAAGAATCCACCTGCCAACGCAGCAGACACAAGAGACCCAGTTTTGCTCCCTGGGTCAGGAAGTTCCCCTGGAGAAGGAAATGGCAACCCACTCCAGTATTCTTGCCTGGAGAATCCCATGGACAGAGGAGCCTGGCAGGTTAAAAGTTCATGGGATCTCAAAGAGTCGGACGCGACTGGGCACTTGTCAGCAGTGGGTCACTGTGCTGAGCCTGAAGGGCTTGTCTCCTCCTTCCTACCACCTTCATCAAGACAGGGGCTGCCTCTGGCCCCGCTGCTGCTCTCCTGGGGGACCCTGCTTTCTGGGCTTCTTCCCTCTCACTGGGCCAGCTTCCAAGGTCATGACCTGCACATACCCCCACGTGGTCCTTCTCAAAGTCTTCAGGTTGTTCTCTCTCTGTTCCTCTCACCCTCAACCAAGCTCAGGGCTGGCTGCCCCCACAACAAGGCACGTGCTCAGAGAGGGCCAGCCCCTGTTAGCATCCTTGGGAGCAAAGCGAAATTCCCTCTGGGAGAGTCACTGCCCGTGAAGACTTTAATGTGCTTCGAAGGGCGTGAGGATCTTGCTGAAATGCATGAAATGCACACCCTGACCCAGGAGACATGGATGCTGCAAGTCTGCGTTTCCAACAAGCTCCTCAGTGATGCCAGTGCCCTGTGGACCGAACGCTGAGTGGCAAAGCCAACGTGAATTATTTAGGAGGTCATTCTTTGGAGTCATCTCATGAGGCCAGCAGAGCAGACAGAACTGAAGATGAAAGTGAAAGTGAAATCGCTCAGTCGTGTCTGACTCTGCGACCCCATGGGCTGTAGCCCACCAGGTTCTTCCATCCAAAGGATTTTCTGGCAAGAATGGAGTGGGTTGCTATTTCTTCCTCCATGGGATATTCCTGACGCAGGGATCAAACCCAGGTCTCCCGCATTGCAGGCAGATTCTACCGTCTGAGCCACAAGGGAATTAAAGATAAATTATTTAGATATTGTAAAGTACCAGGGCTTTTATTTCTTCCAAGGATATGTATTATCATGGAGTGGAGTGACAGGGGTTTAAAAAGAGTCCAATGAATCTGCTGCAATAAAGAGGGAAGCACTGGGATGCACAGGTGTGTGAGGACCTCAAAACAGCTTGAAAATGCCTGATTCTCGCCCACAGACCAGAGTTCTATGACTGATTCTCTTACCCATTTTTTTTGTTGCTGTTGACAATAAGGGCCATTTTTAGGGGATTTTCTAGCACTCCTTGAGTATGTTCTTATATATGCATTGAACAAATGAACAAATAATTGGATTTGTTTGCTTAGAAATTAGTTTACTCATTGTACCAACGTAAACTCTGGTCCCATCATGGTGTTGTCACAAAGTCTGTGCACAGCCCCCGTTAATGATGCTTTCCCCAAAGCAGCCTAAAGGAGATCAGTCCTGGGTGTTCATTGGAAGGACTGAGGTTGAAGCTGAAACTCCAATACTTTGGCCACCTAATGCGAAGAGCTGACTCATTGGAAAAGACCCTGATGCTGGGAAAGATTGAGAGCAGGAGAAGAAGGGGACGACAGAGGATGAGATGGTTGGATGGCATCACCGACTCAATGGACATGGGTTTGGGTGAACTCCAGGAGTTGGTGATGGCCAGGGAGGCCTGGTGCTGTGGTTCATGGGGTCGCAAAGAGCCGGACACGACTGAGCAACTAAACTGAACTGAACCCCAAACCTAAGCTGGGCTCCCGTCAGGTGCCTTCTATTGCCCCTAAAACGCTCAGGGATTCCTCAGGATTACATGGATGTGTTTTCCTGAGCAAGGCTTAACAATCGCTGTTGCTGCCTTGCAAGGACAGCCGGTAGCAGCTCTCTCCTGTTATCCTCACCTCCCTGGTCTGCGTTATGTTGGGGTGGAGGTGCAGGAGGACAGGCAGGGAAGCTAAGGGCTGCCTCGAGAGGTGGCCGAGAACGGCCGCCCCGTGGTTTCCCTCTGAGTCATCAGGGCAGGGATGAGCTTGGAGAAGTGGGGTTTTCCTGCCAGGGTTCGATCTCTCTGGGTGTGAGCAGATGCAATTGGCTCTGCAGCCTGGCAACCAACACCCACCCCCACCCCTGTGGCTCCTGCCTCATTTGCCTCATGATTTACATGGCTGGGTCTTAGACAGTAGCGGGTAAGTCTTATCCAGAAACGTTTAGGCAGATGCATGTTCTCTGCATACCTATGCAAGTGAAGAGTTCTTTGGAGTGATGGCAGGATCAGGGAACCAGATTTGGGGCTGTTTTCTCACGTGGGCATTTCTACCAGCTGTGCCAGCTGCTCATGTGCTCAGAGCCACGAAGCTTCAGTGTCTCACCCGGGTCCGCCTTATGAAGCAGCCCCTGAGGTGGGGCCCTTGGCCTTGGAGTGGAGGGGACGTAGAATTGATAAACACGGCCCTGGCTTTTGAGGAACTAATAGTCGGAGGCAGGAAGAGAAGCGAAGTAAGATCCTGAAAAGTCACGACAGAACTTCTGTGTAAATGGGCTTAGGAAGCGTAAGGGCCGAGGGTGGTGATCACAGAGAGAACCGAGGTGCTGCAGCCCTTGGGGGGCAGGGGAAGCAGAGGGGAGTTTGCTGCATCCCCCAGGGAGTTACGAAACCTCTCTAAGCTTTGCTGTCCCCCCTACAGTGGGTGAGACAGTTACACCTACCTGCTCAGCTGTTTTGAGGAGGAAATGACATAACAAATATAAAATGCCTGGAGCAGCCTCTGCTCTGAGTGACCAATGTCAGTCATCATTACTGTCAATAGGACGGAACTCCATGCAACTCCATCACCTGTCACAGGTGGACCAACCGTGACGCTGTCTGGTGTATTTAGTTTTCCACTGTGAGGAAGGCCTGCCCTGAGCCTCACATCCTCAAAGCTTGGGTTTTCTGTGGACTCTACACCAGCAATGAATGAACGGCTGGGCAAAGTGCCATCTGTGGCTACCAAACAGGACAGACCAGAATGAGGCTGAGAGGTCCATTTGAGGGTAAACCTTGGGACTGCCGCCTCAAGGGTAGAGAGTGTAACTTGCTTCCCACCCGCAGCCAGGTGGGGCTGGAACAGGCTGGCCGACTGAGAGGTTACATGGTGAGTAGTTAGGAGCATAGGGCCCAACCAGGTTCAGATTTCAGCACTGTCACCCTTCCTATGCCCTTGGGAAAGTGACCTTAACCTTGCTGCGCCTCTGTTTCTTGATCCATCACAAAGTATTGTGAGAATCGGAGGAGTTAACACATACAAAGGGGTTGGAACCGTGGCAGGGAATCAACACGATGTATTAGCTAGGCTTATTTTTTTATTTATGTGTGTTAGTCACTTAGTTGCATCCGAGTCTTTGCTACCCCACAGACTATAGCCCACCAGGCTCCTCTGTCTGTGGAATTCTCCAGGCATGAATACTGGCGTGTGTTGCCATTCCCTGCTCCAAGGGATCTCCCTGACCCAGGGATCGAACCCGGGTCTCCTGCAGTGCAGGCAGACTCTTTACCGCCTGAGCCACCAGGGAATCCCAAAGAGACGAAAGTGTGTTTTTGACTGGGCTGGGTCTTCGCCTCGTGTGGGCTTTCTCTGGTTGTGGCGAGGGGGAGCCCCTCTCCCGTGCGATGCGTGGGCTTCTCGTTGTGGTGGCCTCTCTTGGTGCAGAGCACACTTGGGCTTAGTTGCTCCGCGGCATGTGGAATCTTCCCAGACCAGGGCTTGAACCCAGGACCCCTGCATTAGCAGGTCACCATTGGACCACGAGGGAAGTCCCTTAGCTATTCTTATTGAGCAGAGACCCCTGGGTATGAAATTCTGGGTTTTGTCCCCGTCTGATCATTTTTTTGGAGGCGACTGACATGTGTAGGGTAGAGTGAGGGGAAATTGTGGCCAGTGGACCAAGGACACCCAGGTGGGCAGGCAGAGCCCTCTCCTTGCCCAAGTCTTCAGGGAAGCGGAGGATAGGATAGGATGTTTGCCAGGAGGGAGGAGGAGGTGCTTGTCCAAGGCCAAACAGTTCCTCTAATGGACTTTCACGGATTTTTTTTTTAGCAACTTCCACGTGGAGGTTGGGTGGCACCTGCCCAAGGAGGCAGGTGGAGAATGGCTGTGTCAGCTGTGCTTTCCCACCCCCCAGCAGCCCCTCAGCCTGGCCTGGGTGCCTAAACCTTACCATCTGACTTTCCTGACCACGATTTTTCCTTCTTTCCTTTTATTTCTTTACTTAAACAAACAAAAAACCCTTGCTGTGTCATACCTAGTTTTGTAGTTCGCTTTAGGTCGCTCTCAGAATAGGCAGAAAATAAATAAACAAACTTACTCCTGGAGTTCTCATTTACCTTTCTTGAAGTTTTTACAGCCCTGATTTTCAAACTAATTTTTTTCCAGAGAAATCCTTTTTTTAAAAATGAAATATTTCACAGACACCCTACAAATGTATATTATACTTACCTTGGGTATTGTGGGTTTGGCTCCAGACCACCATGGTAAAGTGAATATTGCAATAAACTGAGTCTCACAGTTTTTGGGGTTTCCCAACGTGTGTAAAAGCTACGTTTACACTATAGTGCCATCATTTAAGTGTGCCATAGGATTATGTCCAAAAAAGCATACTGAAAATACTTGATGACTGAAAAATGACAAAGTAACCACAAAAATAGCATCAGAGATCACAGATCACAGATCACCATGGCCAATATAAATATAACAAAAAAGCTAGAAATGCTGTGAGAATTGCCAAAGTGTGACACAGAGAAATGAAGTGAGAAAACACTTGAAAAAATGGTGCCGATAGACTCGCCCGACCTAGGGTTGCTGCAAACCTTCAATTTATAAAAATAAGAATAATACCTGCAAAGCAAAAGAAAGTGAAGTGCAATAAAAAAATATGCGAATATATTTATGTCTTACTCAGGTTAAAGCAGGAAAAGGGCTCCAAGTCCAGGCGCTGGCTGTCCCCTTTCTCCTGAGCTTAGCTCCCCAGCCCAGCCTTAGCTCTGGGGAGCTCTGTTTGTAAACCACCAGTTGGCTCCATGGAAACCATGCCACAGTGTTCAGTATGTCATTTAGAGGCAAAAAAAAATAAGGAAGTGAGATGACTGTATGACCTTTCGGACAGTTTGCTAATTACTGCTGCTGCTGCTGCTGCTAAGTCGCTTCATTCGTGTCTGACTCTGTGCGACCCCATAGACGGCAGCTCACCAGGCTCCCCCATCCCTGGGATTCTCCAGGCAAGAACACTGGAGTGGGTTGCCATTTCCTTTTCCAATGCATGAAAGTGAAAAGAGAAAGTGAAAGTGAAGTCGCTCAGTCGTGTCTGACTTCTATCGACCCCATGGACTGTAGCCCACCAGGCTCCTCCATCCATGGGATTTCCCATGGAATGCTAAAGAATGACTATTCATTCATATCTAACAGAAAAGAACTATGAACAAAAACAAAGTCTTGTTCACTCTTCTAGCATAAAAAAATAATCATTGAGAGTTTTAAGTAACAATTCGGTCTTAAACCTTACTGATGCAATGTCACTGTTGAACTGTGGTTCCTTGGTGCGAAATATACAAGAAAAAAATTCAGAAGTCATTCTGGAACAGAGTGTTAATCGATCATCAACACAAGCTGTATCAGGTGTATCTGTATCAACTGCTTCTGTCTCCCTAAACCAGTGAATTCCCGAATGCCTCCATTTGTCTGTCTCCCTGTTTAACAACACTCTTGCTCCTCAACTCCCAGCTCCATGAAGCCTCTGTGATCTATCTCGTCCAAACCCTTTAGGCCTCCTAGGGCAAGCGCAGGCTGCTCTGAGCCAGGCAGCACACCTGGCTCCCCCAGGGAGGGGATAGTCTGGGGTCTGAGTCCCTTTGCACTTAGTGGTCAGCCTCACTGCCACCATTAGGCTCTACTTCTGCCTGATACCTAGCACAGCATCTGCTTCTAAAATAATAAAGACCTTCATGGCCATGTTGGTATACAGTCAAATGTATTAATATTATATATGCAAACATTTTCTTGAGACTTTCTTCTGATTAAAAAATAATTTTTTTTAAGCCTCCCAAAGTTTTGTGGGCCCTTTGCACTATGCAGGTATATAAGGCTACTGCTTGCTAGCATATGTGGACTGAGCAATTTGCTTAACTTCTCTGGGCTTAGTTTTCTCATTTGTAAAATGAGGATAATAATAGGACCCAATATGCAAAAATAAATGTTAGATATTACTTGTTTTGTTTTGCACAATTAAAAAGAGGGAAACACAAGGGATTGTTGTTGTTGTTTTTCAGTTGCTCAGTGGTGTCCAACTCTTGGCCACCCCATGGTCTGCAGCACACCTGACTTCCCTGTCCTTCACTACGCCCAGAGCTTGCTCAAACTCATGTCCATCAAGTCGGTGATGCCATCCAGCCATCTCATCCTCTGTCATCCGCTTCTCCTCCTGCCTTCAACCTTTCCTAGCATCAGAGTCTTTTCTAATGAGTCAGTTCTTTGCATCAGGTGGCCAAAGCATTGGAACTTCAGCTTCAGGATCAGCTGCCAATGAATATTCAGGACTGGTTTCCCTTAGGATGGACTGGTTGGATCTCCTTGCAGTCCAAGGGACTCTCAAGAGTCTTCTCTAATACCATAGTTTAAAAGCATCAATGCTTCGATGCTCAGCCTTCTTTATGGTCCAACTCTCACATCCATACATGACTACTGGAAAAACCATAGTTTTGGCTAGACAGACCTTTGTTGGCAAAGTAATGTCTCTGCTTTTTAATATGCTATCTAGGTTTGTCACAGCTTTTCTTCCAAATAGCAAGCATCTTTTAATTACATGGCTGTAGTGCCCATCTGCAGTGATTTTGGAGCCCAAGAAAATAAAGTCTTGTGCTGTGATCCAACCTCAAATCTAGTGTATCCTTGTATTCTTGGCAAAAAAAAAAAAAAAAAAAGTCTTCCTGTTTCAAAGGAAAAGCAAGCACCACAAACGCACACACACACACACACAAATAATAAATGAAACCAAACCAAAAGCCCTTTCCGAGACATCCAAGAACTCTTGCCAAACACCAACTCAATGAGTTCACAGTAAATGAATCAGAGACACAAGGCTTAGATTTCCCTCTCAAAGTCCCAAGAGGGAAGCAGGAAGGCAAGAAATTCAGAGAGCGGCTGGTTGTGCCAGCCCAGCCCTGCCAGCGGAACAAGGGATCAGAAGTCCAAGAGCCCCTCAGACATCCTTCCCCTGGGCTCAATTCACATTTCTCATTGAACATAGGTTATAGCTCAGATGGTAAAGAATCCACCTGCAATGCAGGAGACCCGGGCTTGATCCCTGGGTGGGGAAGATCCCCTGCAGCAGGGAATGGCTACCCACTCCACTACTCTTGCCTGGGAAAATCCCATGGACAGAGAAGGCTGGTGGGCTATGGTCCACGGGGTTGCAAAGAGTCAGACATGACTGAAAGACTAGCACTCTCCCAGAGAGTAGGTGCCATTAAGGGGCCCTGATGAGAAACTGGGTAGTAACCAGGGCCCTCCAAGCCCAGTATTTGGTTTGGATTATTATGGCTTAACCCTCCATCCATTCTATTCTGTTCATTCCAAGATGCAGGCAGGTAGGATTTCTAAGAAAGATTTGAGGGGTAGCATGGAGGTGGTGGATTGGTTCTCCGTGGAGGAGGTTTTCCAAGAAACTCAGCTAGCTTCCTGAGAGATGTTATACTCTGGAAGGTTCCCAGGGGCTTGGCAGGGGAACTCTGGAATGACTCAAGTGCTGATCTGAACCAGGAAAGGGTGGGTTATGGCCCCAAACCACACCCTCCTCTCACTTTGTCAAACTGCATCCGTTTTGCTTACCGCTTCACCCCCGTTCCCTACCAATCAGCAGGAAGCCTTCCTATATGAACCAGGAGCCCTTTCCACCCAAGTCACCCACACCTCCAACACCCTCATTTGCATACATGGTTGGATTTTATTGACATCTGAGGGTGCTCTGTGAACAGCTTCAGCAAGGTCCACTAATGGAATCTAAGGAGTCCGATCGCAGCTTTTTAAAAGACCTGCCAGAGGCCCAGCTTGGCTGAAGCCCCCTGGAGCCAATTTGTCAGTCAGTCAATACACATGGAGTGCTCAAGCACTTCTAGCAAGGCCTTTTACTAAGCTCTGATTTCTGCAAGACTGAGACAGATGTTAGGGAGAAGGCAATGGCAACCCACTCCAGTACTCTTGCCTGGAAAATCCCATGGACAGAGAAGCCTGGTAGGCTGCAGTCCATGGGGTCACTAGGAGTTGGACATGACTGAGTGACTTCATGTTCACTTTTCACTTTCAAGCGTTGGAGAAGGAAATGGCAACACACTCCAGTATTCTTGCCTGGAGAATCCCAGGGATGGGGGAGCCTGGTGGGCTGCCATCTATGGGGTTGCATAGAGTCGGACACGAATGAAGTGACTTAGCAGCAGCAGCAGCAGCAGAGAGAGATTAAAGACCTGACCTCTAGAGATGGCAAAGTCAGGAAGAATATGAAGAGAAACCCCAAAGAACTTCAGACACAAACATCTACAACCTGACCTGTTACCCTGTGTGGTCAAGCCAAGCAGAGGCAAGTGCACCACACTGTCTTAACCTGGCTAAGGTTCTAGAAGCCAAGGTTCTAGAGCCAGCTTCTTCCTCTCTGCCCAAGCAGGTCTTTTGTGGAGCATCTAGTCTCTCCGATCCTGAGTGGAAACAAAACAAGTCTGACACCGTCGCCAACCCACTCTAGACATCTCCCCAGCCCCAGGGAGCAGGCAGGCCTTCCTAGCCTAGAGGAGAATACAAGTGTCTCATCAGGACTTCCGCGGTGGTCCCGTGGCTGAGACTTGGAGCTCCCAAAGCAGGCAGCGGCCCGGGTTTGATCCCTTGTCAGGACGCTAGACCCCATATGCCGCAACTAGGAGTTTTTGACCCAGTGCAGCCAAATAAATAAAAATAAATAAATATTAAAAAAGACTCCTGGGGCTTCCCTGGTGACTCAGTGGTTAAAGAATCCTTCTGCCAAGGCAGGAGATACAGGTTCGATCCCCGGGCTGGGAAGATCCCACATGCATGGAGCAACTCAGGCTGTATGCCGCAGCTATTGAGCCTGTGCTTCAGAGCCCAGGAGCTGACACTACCGAGGTCATGTGCCACAACTACTGAAGCCCGAGTGCCCAAGGGCCCGTGCTCCATAACAAGAGCAGCCACTGCAGTGACAAGCTCACGCGCTGCATCTAAAGAATAGTCCCCATTTCCCACAACTAGAGAAAGCCCGCATGCAGCAACAGAGACCCAGTGCAGCCACAATTAAATAGATAAATAAAACTATACAGAGATATATAAAGACTCTCATTACTTGTGTCTCACTACTCTTGTAGCCCGCCAGGCTCCTCTGTCCATGGGATTCTCCAGGAAAGAATACTGGAGTGGGTTGCCATGCCCTCCTCCAGGGGACCTTCCCGACCCAGGAATTGCACCTAGGTCTTCTGCATTGCAGGCAGATTCTTTACCGACTGAACTACGTGGGAAGCATAATAAATAAAATGATATATAAAAAAGACTCTTATTATTCAAAACTGGGCACCATGTGCCCCACAGCAGACAATGGGGGCACTCAGCAATTGCATTGGCAGATTTATGTGAGAACCAACCCCCTGGAGGAGAGGAGATGGATTCAGGGGTAGAGCTGGAGGCTGTGGTTTGTGGTGACCCATGACCCACTCTAATTACATGCACCAGGCAAGGAGCACAGAGCACACAGACCCAGGGCACACAATTACATAAGATGGCCCTCTGGCCTTGGGACATCCCATATGAAAAGTCAACCGAAAGCCCGAGGCTGTCTGCATTCAGTGCCAAATCACCGATGTGCACAGTGTGTCAGAGGGAAATAATAATGGTAACATTTAGTGAGTACTTCCTATGTGTCAGAGCACTACTCTAAATGGTTTATACATTTCTAACTTTTCCAGTAACCCATATGCCAAAGACTTTGACTGTGTGGATCACAATAAACTGTGAAAAATTCTGAAAGAGATGGGAATACCAGAACACCTGACCTGCCTCTTGAGAAACTTGTATGCAGGTCAGGAAGCAGCAGTTAGAACTGAACATGGAACAACAGACTGGTTCCAAATAGGAAAAGGAGTATGTCAAGGCTCTATATGGTCACCCTGTTTATTTAACTTATATACAGAGTACATCATGAGAAACGCTGGACTGGAAGAAGCACAAGCTGGAATCAAGATTGCCAAGAGAAATATCAATAACCTCAGATATGCAGATGACACCACCCTTATGGCAGAAAGTGAAGAGGAACTAAAAGCCTCTTGATGAAAGTGAAAGAGGAGAGTGAAAAAGTTGGCTTAAAGCTCAACATTCAGAAAACGAAGATCGTGGCATCTGGTCCCATCACTTTATGGGAAATAGATGGGGAAACAGTGGAAAGAGTGTCAGACTTTATTTTGGGGGGCTCCAAAATCACTGCAGATGGTGACTGCAGCCATGAAATTAAAAGACGCTTACTCCTTGGAAGAAAGGTTATGACCAACCTAGATAGCATATTCAAAAGCAGAGACATTATTTGCCAACAAAGGTCCATCTAGTCAAGGCTATGGTTTTTCCAGTAGTAATGTTTGGATGTGAGAGTTGGACTATAAAGAAAGCTGAGCGCTGAAGAATTAATGCTTTTGAACTGTGGTGTTGGAGAAGACTCTTGAGAGTCCCTTGGACTGCAAGAAGATCCAACCAGTCCATCCTAAAGGAGATCAGTTCTGGGTGTTCATTGGAAGGACTGATGTTGAAGCTGAAACTCCAATACTTTGGCCACCTGATGTGAAGAACTGACTTATTTGAAAAGACCCTGATGCTGGGAAAGATTGAGGGCAGGAGAAGGGGACAACAAAGGATGAGATGGTTGGATGGCATCACTGACTCAATGGACAGGAGTTTGGGTAAACTCCGAGAGTTGGCGATGGACAGGGAGGCCTGGTGTGCTGCAGTCCATGGGGTCGCAAAGAGTCGGACACGACTGAGCGACTGAACTGAACTGAATAACCCATAAGGTGGGTACTAGTATTATTCCCATTTTATTGATGTGAAAAATGAGGCTCAAGGAAATGAAAGCACTCTTGGTGTCACGTCATTTTTATCGGTCGACCCAGGATTTGAACACAAAATTCCACCTCCCCAAGAAGTGCTGTGTTTTTCACCTCTTTGGGAATGAAAGGTGACAGAAGGCACAAGACTCTGCCTCCTACCCTTGTTACTTATTCTGGGGAAGTCAGGGAAATTTGATGGCTGCGTTTTAAAGTAAGCACCGGAATCTCAGCGACAAGATCATTTTTGGATGCCTCGTTTTGCAATATTTAAAATCCTCAACTTGCGAGCATCCTTTTCAGTTATATATTCAGTATCTTGTAATAGCCCATCATAGAAAATAATCTGAAAAAATATATGTGCATCACTCTGCTGTACACTTGAGACTCGCACGATATTGTAAATCAGCTGTACTTCAGGTGCTAGAAAAGATAAAAAGGCTGTGCTGTGAGCAGCGGGCTGGGACTGGCTGGCCGGGCAGGGGAGGAGCCGAGGGGGGAGGAGGAAGGGACGGCGGGGAGCGAGAAGCCGCGATGCTGGCCGCTGCGGAGTCCCGGGCTAGCCGCCCGGCGCTGCGCTCCGGGAGGAGGCCTCCGTGCCGCAGCCAGGATGGAGGAGGGAGGGGAGAGGGGTTCCAGTGGCACGGGCCTGGGAGAGCGTCCTCGACAGCCCTTCTGCTCGCTCGGGGTCGAGTCCTTCTCGAGAGGCAGCTCTGTCGCGGGGGGCCCCGTCCTGCCAGGGTCCCAGGTCTTCGGAGCTGGCGTCGGGCAGCGCCCCGAGTCTCCTGAACCACAGCGCCATCGTGTGGCCACTCGCAGGTCCCTCTGGGGCTCCTCCGGCCCCCAGGTGTCCCGCGCTCTCCCCACCTGTGCGGGAGGCTTCCAGTTGGCCATCTTCTGAGGCAGGGAACCGAGAGGGGAAGTGGGCCTGCGTGCAGAGGCCGGGACAAGACCGTCTGGCTCTGAGAACCGGCTTCTCAGAGGATAGCATATCGGAAAGGATGCTCCTTAAAGCCCAAGCAGGCCAGAACGCTGCCCCCTGGCTTGTGAGCTTTTATCTTCCACCTTCTTTGGGCCTCAGTATCCTCATCTGTTAAAGGGGCGTAATAATATCGGGTGAAAGATAGATCACAAAGCCTCTAGGATAGTTTCTTCAAGCTGTAGGAGCTCAGTGTGTCACTGATAGTGCCGTCATCCTCGGTCATGCCCACAGGTCTCAGCGCTGCTGAGATTCATACTTGGCAGATGGTGTTCGGGTGCATTGCTAACTGCTTGGGATGGCTTCTTAGTGCCAACTTAATAGTGGGATAGCCCTTTTCATACTTGCCTCTTTTCGTAAAAGATAACAGTGCAAATGTTCTTGCAAACCATATAAAATTAGCTAGGTAGACTTTTCACTGGGCTTCCCTGGTGGCTCAGTGGTAAAGAATCTGCCTGCCAATGCAGGAGACACAGGAGAAGAGGATTCAATCCCTGGGTTGGGAAGATCCCCTGGAGAAGGAAATGACCACCCACTCAGGTATCCTTGCCTGGGAAATCCTCTGGATAGAGGAGCCTGGTGGGCTGCAGCCTATGGAGTCCCCAAAAGAGTCAGACACAACTTGGCAACTAAACAATAACCCATCTATTCAGCAACCTGGGGGGGGTGCCCCATCTTTACCAGTTACTTTTGCCTCCCGCATCTGTCTGAAGGCAAATACATTCCACTCCTGGGAGGCATTGCTGGAGTGAGGGGAAGGCAATCATGCAGGGGGTCCCACAGACCCAGAGTTCACTTGCCAGGTGAGCACCTGGGGCAAGTCACCAACTTCTCCAAACCCCTGTTTCTCATCTGTAAGTTGGAGATCTTAATTCCCACTTCCTTAGTCTTTGTGGGATTGAATGAGGTATCTTGTAAACACTTAGCACAGTGGATTTAGCATGTATTAACATCACCAGAGAATTTATTAAAAGACTAGTCAATGAGCCCCGCCCGGAGTTTCTGAATCAGTGTGTCTGGGGTGAGGCTCAAGAATTTGCATTTCTAATTTGCATTTCACGAAATGGTGCCACAATCTGTCCAGGGACCAAACTTTGAGAAGGACTCATCTAGCATATTCTGGACCTGCAATTAACGTTCACTGTGACTTCCCAACCACCCAAAGTACAAATCAAAAGGGAGAATGAGGAGATGTGGGGGAATATGAACCCAAACCTAATCAAGCAAAAGCTGCAAACCCAACGTCTAGCTAGTAATAAGAATGGTTCCGGCTTCCCTGGTGGCTCAGATGGTAAAGAATCTTCCTGCAATGCAAGAGACCTGGGTTTGATCACTGGATCGGGAAGATCTCCTAGAAAAGAGAATGGCTACTGATGCCAGTCTTCTTGCCTGGAGAATTCCATGGATAGAGGAGCCTGGTGGGTAACAGTCCGTGAGGTCACAAGAAGTCAGACAAGACTGAGTGACTAACGCATTTTTTCAAAAACAGTTTCATTTAACAAGTATTAATTGAATATCTTCTCTCCGTTTCTTCCATGTGCTCTGTTGGGCTTTGTTTTGCTCACACGCGTGATCTCATCTGATGTTCATCTTAGGCTTTTGAAGTGTGTGATGATCAGGAGGCAGGGGTCCTCAGAGACATCTGGTGACTGCTAAGGGCGCAGAGCTCTGGAAGGCAGAGCCCAGGTGGTTGGACTCAGCTGACTGTGACAGGGGCCTTTTAAGCGCACTCTCGGGTGGTCCCTTGGGAACCTGCCTTATGCCTTGCCCTTGGATGGCTTCTGTCCTGTCTGAATTCCCATCACGAGCGCACTCTCTTAATCAATCGTCCTGCTCTGGGGTCAAGTGCTGAATCATCTCACCCTTGCTGGGTTCTTTGCCTCTGACTCTCTTCTCACACCCAGGATACTCATTCCTTCCAGAGTGTGGCTTGTGTCCTGACCCCCGGCTCTTTACTCTGGGCCCAAGACTCTCAGCAAAGGAGGAAGTCCTCAGGGTTTGGGATAGAACCAGGAGGACCACCCTTGGCTGTCACACCCCATACAGGCCCTTCAGGTCTCAGAAAGAGTCCTCCCTTCCCCATCCGGGGCCCCTAGATGCTGCAGGGACCCAACCACGGGACCCTCAATGGTGACCCCTCCCCCACTCAGTGTGGGTCAGGGAAGGGGTACTAATGGCCCGGACTCTGGGATGCCAGAGTTCTCTCCTCCAGGCCCCAGATGCTTTTGAGTCTTTTTGGTTGCTGGAAGGAACAGGCCTTGAAAGCGAAAAGATGGGATCTAAACCCAGCCCTGGGCCTCTGCTACCAAAATAGCTGCGCGGCCTTAAAGAAGTCACAGCTTCTTCGCCTGCTTTGGTTTCCTCATCTGCAAAGGGCTGAGGAGGACCCGCCTCATAGAACCACTGTGTGGCCTGAAAGACATCTGTGTGTTCAAGCTGCTGGCACCTAATGAGCACTAATAACCCCTTTGGTGAGCCTGTTCCTGGGGATACACAGGCCGTGAGACAAAGGCCCCGCCTGCCAGGAGCTTCTACCCTGTGGCTTTGCCCAAACAGGACAATGGCAGGAGGCCTGAGACTGGGTCTGGCCGGAGGTGCTGGGTTCAGGAGGCGAGGCTGTTGGTCCAAGGGATGGGCACCCCGTGTGTGAACCCTGCAGCTGAGTAACTAAAACCTGCTCCCTGCCAGCTGGGCCTGAGTCAGAGCTAATGGCCTGCTAATGGTTTTCAGAGCGCTGCCTTAGAGGTGTGGAGAGCTGTGTGACTCACTGCCCTGCCAGCCAGAGAGACTGGAGGCTCTTCCATCCAGCGCTCTCTGCTCTGCTCCATGCTCCTTCCTTCATTTATTCATTCATTTGCAATGAATTA
This sequence comes from Capricornis sumatraensis, assembly GCF_032405125.1. Taxonomy (NCBI): domain Eukaryota; kingdom Metazoa; phylum Chordata; class Mammalia; order Artiodactyla; family Bovidae; genus Capricornis; species Capricornis sumatraensis. Next base: position 78,151,411 of record NC_091082.1, read on the forward strand.
ATTTGCATGTTTCAATGAATTTGCATAAATCCATTCTGCAAACACTTTTCAGGAACCCAGGATGTGCTGGGCCCTGGGAACACAGGCCCAGGTGAGGGAGACAGATTTGAAGGGGGAGAGACTGAAGGTGGGCAACCCCCCACCATCTGCCCCACTCAGGTTCTGAGTGAGGGTGGGGGTTGATGAGTTGGAGCTTTCCTCCAGGCTCTCAAAGCTCACTTCCTTTCTTGGGGTGGGGGGGTTTCAGTTCAGTTCAGTTGCTCAGTTGTGTGCGACTCTTTGTGACCCCATGGACTGCAGCACACCAGGCTTCCCTGTGCATCACCAGCTACCAGAGTTGGCTCAAACCCATGTCCATTGAGTTGGTGATGCCATCCAACCTTCTCATCCTCTGTCGTCCCCTTCTCCTCCTGCCCTCAATCTTTCCCAGCATCAGGGTCTTGCCTAATGAGTCAGTTCTTCACATCAGGTGGCCAAAGTATGGGAGCTTCAGCTTCAACATCAGTCCTGCCAATGAACACCCAGGGCTGATCTCCTTTAGGATGGACTGGTGGGATCTCCTTGCAGTCCAAGGGACTCTCAAGAGTCTTCTCCAACACCACAGTTCAAAAGCATCAGTTCTTTGGTGCTCAGCTTTCTTCATGGTCCAACTTTCACATCCATACATGACCACTGGAAAAACCATACCTTTGGCTAGGTGGACTTTTGTTGACAAAGTAACGACTTTGCTTTTTATTATGCTGTCTAGGTTGGCTGAAGTCACCATCTGCAGTGATTTTGGAGCCCAAGAAAATAAAGTCTCAGGGGGCATCTCAGGAAAGGCCTAATGAAGGATAAGTTTGAGGACTGGACTTGACTCCTGCTGGAATGTGGGATGAGGAAGGAGGAGGCATGGAAAGTAGTTCTGGGAGACCAAGAGAAGGGTACCACTGACAGTTGTGGCCAGAGAATTGTCCTGGATGGGGCAGAGATCAATTGGCTTCAGCTTAAGTGTTTTCTTGAGTTTCTTTTCTTTGAGAAGATGAAAAGAGAGTCGAGAAGCCCAGTGTGGGGATACTGGGTGATAAACGCAAGGATGTAGGAATAGCAAGTGCTTTCTTGTCCCCAGCTGCCTTGAGCCTTTCTTCCCTGTTTCTCTGTTTCCAGCAAAGAACAGTGACCCCCAAAGTGGCTCCCCTGACCTGTCCCCTCCTCTGCACCTGACGTCCCGATTTTGCTTCAAAGTTCTGCCTGTGACTCAACCAGAAAAGAAGTCTTGATTAGAAAATAAGAAGCTGGGAATTTGAGTCAGAGAATGGAAGGTAACGCGGTTCAACCCTGCACTGTAGCTAGTAAGCTTTTTTTGTTTTTTCTAAGACAGTAAGTTCTAGGTGGTTTATTACACAACAAATACACAACTGATCAGAAAGTAGGTAAAACAGGAATGAATCACTCAAACGCAAAACAAGGAGCTATATGATTTTGAGAATTTTATTTTCTGAGAGTAAAAACTACAAAACTGAACAAAGGGGAAAAAAAATCCTGAGAATCTGATTTAGTATTCAATCCTTTTAAAGTCATTAATTTTAAATATAATTGCTTTAAGTTTGTGCTCACAAAACTAATTATCAGGTTGGCCAGAAACTTCATGTGGGTTTTCCTGTAAGATGTTACAGAAAAGATGCTCCCACCACTGTCCTGCCATGAACACTCAGTCTCCTTGGGGTGCTGGGCACCTGCCGAGGGGTAACACTCAGGTGGCCCGGCTTCTCCTTCTGGTTCTGCCTGTACATCTGCTCCAGGTTCTTCTATCACAAAGCAGCTCAAAGCAACTCAAAGCTAGTTGATTGCCCAGGTTTTCTTCTAACTTCAACAACATGTGATTAATAATTTCGAAAACAATGAAATTCGGTGAATCAGTATATCAGGATGCTTTGGTTGCAAATAAAAAAAATTTTGGACTAAAGAACTAAATGATGGGACTCATTCATCAAGACAAACCAGCAGATCAGATGAGGTGGTTCTGGGACTGGGGTGATGTTTCTGAGAGATCATCGAGGACTCAAGCTCTTCCACCTTCTGTCCCTGTCTTCTTCATGGCTGCCACTGTCTTCCCTCATGGTGTTAAGACAGACGGCTGCAGTGGATTCAATGTAGCAGCTTCTCAAGCAGGAAGAAAAGGGGTAAGGATGCAGTCAGTGAGGAAAATCTTTCTCAGAAGCTACTGGCAACTTCTTCTTGGTTCCCTGGTCAGACCTAGGTCCTTGGTCTAATCTTAAACCAATCACTGGACAAAGGAATGGGACTGACCAATCATGATTTGTCCACTTGAGCCTGGTGGATAAACAAATGAAAATTTGGGATTCTGTTAGCAAGAGAGGGTTGGAGCAGCTCTTTGGTGGGCTACTGATGGTTGTAGCCTGTCACAACTGGAGGAAGGCTTTCAGCAGCAAGAAACAATTGTCTGGTTGTCGTAATCAAAAGGGGAATTTATTGGGAGCAAAGTGTATGGTGGGGCCTTGAGGAAATAGGCTGAAAATAGCAGAAGACTTTTGAAATAAGTGCTTCTAGGCCAGAATGGCCTAGTTTGGACCCCTCATCACTGGGAAAGAATTCTAGCACCTCTGCACTTTGCATCACTTGTTCAAAACCGAAGTCTTAGCCAAAGGATCATATTGAATCAGGCTGGGATTCAACCGGGACAGCTGGGTACAGAGAAGGACCACCTGGCCTGTTCAGTCTCCAAAGCAGCCATTTACCAAGACCTTGTACAATGGGAGATGCTCATCCAATAGGAAAGAGGAGTTGCAGGTTGCACAGTCAACACAAAACCAGACAGCCCAGCTAAGATACAGGGATTAAAAAGCCTCTCTGAAAGCTGGGCTTCCCTGGTGATTTGGACAGTAAAGAATCTGCCTGCAGTGAGGGAGACCTGGGTTTGATCCCTGCATTGGGAGGATCCCCTGGAGAAGGGGATGGCTCTATTCTTGTCTGGAGAATTCCATGGACAGAGGAGCCATGAAATTATAAGATGCTTGCTCCTTGGAAGGAAAGCTATGGTAAACTTAGACAGCGTATTGAAAAGCAAAGACATCACTTTGCTGACAAAGGTCCATATAATCAAAGCTATGGTTTTTCCAGTAGTCATGTACGATTGTGAGAGCAGAACCATAGGAAGGTTGACAGCCAAAGAATTGATGCTTTTGAATTGTGGTGCAGAGAAGATTCTGGAGAGTTCCTTGGACTGCAAGAAGGTCAAAGCAGTCAATCCTAAAGGAAATCAACCCTGAATATTCAGTGGAAGGACTGATGTTGAAGCTGAAGCTCCAATACTTCAGCCACCTGATGCAAAGAGCCAACTCATTGGAAAAGACTCTGATTCTGGAAAAGATCAGAGGCAAAAGGAGACGAGGCTGGCAGAGGATGAGCTGGTTATATAGCATCATTAACTTGATGGGCATGAACTTGAGCAAACTGTGGGAAATAGTGAAGGACAGGGAATCCTGGCATGCTGCAGTCCATGGGATCACAAAGAGTCTGACATGACTTAGTGACTGAACAAGAAAATATAAAGAAATTGTGACAAGTCAATAAGATTTTATTCTCTCACATAAAAATTCCAGTGGTAGGCCATCCAGGGAGTTATCCAAACCCAAGATCCTTCCAACTATCTGGTTCATCATTTCCAGAGTGTGGCCTTCAGCTTTGTGGTCCAAAGCGGAGTGGATACTCATGGCCCAACCATTATGCCCACACTCCAGGCAGGAGGGAAGAGGAGAGAAGAGCACACTCATCTCTTTAAAGAGACTTCCTAGAAGTTTCACACCAGAAGTAGTTTTCAAAGTGTTTACAACATGGATTTTAACTAATCAGAATGGATGCCCTCTATCAACGACCGGTGGTCCAGAATTCTTGCCTGAGAATCCCATGGACAGTGGAGCCTGGCGGGCTACAGTTCATAGGGTAGCAAAGAGTTGGACCCAACTGAAGCGACTTAGCATGTACACTCAAACGCAGGTGATACACACACACATGGACACAGAGATGTACAGTATTATCTATAAAATGTTTGAAAAGTCTCAATCTGAAACCCATTTGGCCTCAGGGTTTTGGATACATTCCAGTGTGCTTGGGACATCCTGGTTTACCCTTGTCCTGGTGAAATTTTTAACAGCTCTCCCAGGTTTCACTTTTACAACTGCCCAGTTTGGATGGTAAATGATAGGGTCAACCTCTGGATAGGGGATTGCGAACCTGTACAAACTAAGCTCTCGAAAAATGGCAGTAGAGCTCCTGTAGTGCCTATTGATGTATGTAAATATGCTACAGTGTTTCTTCAAGCAACAATTCAGTTCCTCACAGCTAGACAATACCTGCCTGCCGTTTTTGGCTCCTTTCTCCATGAAACAGCGTCCACGATGGCGTGGCAGTCGTTTCATTCCAGCACCTCTCAGAGCACAGTCTTGGATGCAATGAGCACTAAATCAAGGCAGTTTTCTGAATCAGGAGAATGAATAGCATTTTCTGAACCTTCACAGACCTTTCTTTCTTCATCCCTGGTGAAGTTAAAAAAAAAAATAGGTCTAGAGATGACTGTGCAGCAGCGTCCCACAGGCGAGATGCCCCCTCCCCGCGGCGGAGGTGCAGGGAGAATGGCCGAGAAGAACAGCCTTTTCCTGATTTCGCTCATTGTTCTCCTGTCTCTTGGCCAGGATCTCGACTGTGAGCAGGGCCAGCCCTGGACGAAGCCGTAGAAGGCCCTTGTCTGTTTCCTTCACGCCACTCCCTAGGCATCCATGTACCCTCTTGGTCTTCCCCATTGCAAGGCACAGAGGACTGGTCCCCAGCTTGGCTGGTCTTCGCTTTTGTCTGGGATGTGCGTGTGAAGAGAGAATGCTAAGGCCAGCCCAGGGTCAGTGACTTGGGAGTCTGGCACCAAGCCCAGGAATCTGTATTTGAACTAGTCCCCTGGTGATTCTGAAGAGCGGCCCAGCTTAAGAAACACAGGCAGAGTGCAATGAGCAAGGACTTTGGAATCAGACAAAGCTGAGTTCAAATTTAACTGCTGCCGCTGTGGCCTGGGGCCCTACCTAAGCTTCTCTGAGTCTCAGTCTGCCCATCTGTAAGATGTGAAACTTCAGGAAAATAATGTATTTCAAATTTGAAAGATGTTTCTCAGTTGAAAGTCTATTCTCAAATATGAAATCAGACACTCCCCAGGCAGCTCATTAATGCAAAGGGAGAAGGATTCATTAACCTCATCATTGCTAAAAAACAAATCGGCTTATGCCTACCTCCCACCCTGTCCTCTGACCCACTCCCATCCAGGAGCGCAGAGGGCAGAGCTCATGACCTCAATAATTGTGTCTCGGCTTGGCAGGTAGTACGTCGCCAACAAATATTTGTCAATTCCCTGCTTGATTTATTGTACTGGCTTACCCAGTTTCGGCTAAAGTCTTTAAGAATCTAGTTCTTGGGACTTCCGCTGGTGGTCCAGTGGTTGAGAATCTATTTTGCAAGGCAGGGGACTCGGGTTTGGTCCCGGGTCAAGGAACTAAGGCCCCACTTGCCACAACCAGAGGGTCCACGGGCTGCAACAAAAGATCCCACCTGCCACAGCCAAGACCTGATACAGTTGAATAATAAACAAACAAGAATAATAACAAGCAAAGTGTTGACTAATAATAAACAAACAAAACAGGAATCTTGCTCTTGGTAGTGGGGGAAACATGGCGGGAGAGAGGTGGACTATGGGATTAGGTAATATTTTATAGTTGGATTTTTGTTATTTCTGCAGGACTTGTGGCAGTATGGCTTAATGAGAGCGGAGAGTCTTTAGAATCTGCTGGACTGGGCTTCAGATCTTAACCTTCCCCGTAGTGTCAGGACAAACTAAGCTCTCAGTGGATCAACACAGCAAATGTTTACCTCGCCCAAGTCAGAGGGCAGGGCGAAGGGTGCTCTGCTCCATGTAGTCACGCAGGGAGCAAATTCCTCCCATTTTCACAGCTTCCCAGTGCCCTGGGTCATCCAGACAGTGATGGGAAAGGGCATGAATAGACCAAGGACCAGAAGTGGCAAAATCATTTCTGTCCCTCTTTCACTGGCCAGAATTCAGTGATGTGATCAGCCTAATTACAAGATGACCAAGGAAATAGTTTAAGACATACCTAGAAAGAAAAAGAGCAAATGGATACCCATGAGCAGTAGAAAGTTCTGCCAAAACCATTTATCAGCTGTGTGACCTTAGACAAATGCCTTGAACTTTCAGCCTTAGTTTCCTCATCTGTACAATGGGAGTGATACATGTCCCCTGGGACAGCTGAAGACTTGATACACAGCGTGCCCTTCCCTTTGAAATATATGGAAGAGCATGTTTTCTTTTCTCTGAGGAACCCCAAATACTGAATGGTTGAAAGCTGGCCTTCAGCAAACTTCCTACCTAGTTAGGGGCACACAGAAAACACAGCTCCTCTCTCCTGGAGTGGCGGGTTCAGTTTGGGTTATCTCCTTTCAGGGAAGCAGTGAGGTGGTCCCTGAATCTTGGGGAAGTTTGTTTTAAGGTCTTTTCACAACATGTGTCGAGAGTTTGCTGGAGTATTACCTTCACAACCAGAAGCATCTGTACTCTGATTACCTGGAGGAAAGAACCAGAAGGGAATGACTTCTAATGCAGCATCAAACAGTTATGTTAATATACGGGAAAACATTCTCATGAAGCTTAGCAGACTGGTGGAAAGATTTTGGAAAAAAATCTTTTCTTGAAATCTTCAAGACGCCGGTTTCTACCTTTTGGACTTACTCAGCACATCCCAGCCTAGGGGCAGAAGAATGGAAGCTGTTGCTTCTGGGGCCACTTCATTCTCTCCTGTCCTTTCTTGGAGGGGTCTCCCTCTCCCTGTAAATGAGGTACCTAAGGCTTTGTGCCTGAGTTGACCTATCCCAGAGCTATCCTCTGAGGCCTTTATTATAGGAACATCCAGACTGCTGCCTGGCCAGATTCCAGAACATTCTGTTCACTTGACCAGCCGTACCCAACGAGGACAAGTAGAAGACGGTCAACGTGGGAGATGCAAGAAGAGAGGAGAATATCAGTGTTGTCAGGGGGAGTGGGATGTAAATAGTGCCTCATTTCAAAGCTGCTGCAATGCCCTGCGTGCCCTGCCCTCCAGCATCGAGTGGTTTTGGCAGGGCATGGGGCTGAACCAGAGCTCGCAGCCAAGAGAGGAGAGGCGGGGAAGGCTTGGCAGCTAGATGCTTTCTCTTCCTCTGACTTTTGCTGGGTCACTTAGTAACGACATAGAACCCAGACTGCTCCTTCCTCCGAATGACTTCCAGCCGCACCCCTCCCCAAACCCCAACTCAGAACACTCTATTTTTAATTTTCTCTTGGGAAGTGGATTCCAAAATTTCCCTACAGTCTTCTGTCTTCTCGTCAGGGAGCCGCTGATTTCCAGTAAATCCAGGGTCACATAGCTTTCTATATTCATTTGCATTCGGTTTGCATAAATTAGCATGCCACCGAAAGCAACCCAGGGAATCAATGCAGAAGGACTCCTGCTCTGGAGTGGAGGAGTGCAAAGGCAGCCACCTCCCCTGAGAGAGTGCAGCAGCCCTGACTTTTAGCAGGAAGTTCTGGCATCTTGCAGGTCTGCAGATCCCCATCTTGGGCCCACTGAGAGCTCTATCAGTGTTTTTCTTGTTTCCTGGACCTTGAAGCTTCATCCTCAAATGTGTTGGCATCCAAGGGAGGGGATTCAAGTCACATAATGGGGGTGGCTGGCCAGTGGGAGGAGGGATTCTCGGATATGAGTAAAGGCAGAAGGGAATGAAGCTGTGGGCAGGAGTTGGGAGCAGAGAGACAGAGCTTCTCAGTGGAGATGGAGCCGTCCACGGGGAGGGGACGAAGAGGAGAGGAAGAAGGAGCAAGAGTGGGTGAGTGAACGCAGGCAGGTTGGTGGCAAGTACTGCCCGGCCAGTCAGAATGGTGCACAGCAGACATTTGTTATGTAGCAAATGAACGGTCCTAAGAGCATGAGGCTGGGCGGCTTTCCCAGGGACCATTTCCCTCCTCTCTTGCCAGAAAGGTGTTCAGTTCAGTTCAGTCGCTCAGTTATGTCCGACTCTTTGTGACCCCATGGACTGCAGCACGCCAGGCCTCCCTGTCCATCACCAACTCGTGGAGCTTACTCAAACTCATGTCTATCGAGTCAGTGATGCCATCCAACCATCTCATCTTCTGTCATCCCCTTCTCCTCCCATCTTTGGTCTTTCCCAGCATCAGGGTATTTTCCAATGAATCAGTTCTTTGCATCAGGTGGGCAAAGTATTGGCATTTTAGCTTCAGCATCAGTCCTTGCAATGAATACTCAGGACTGATTTCCTTTAGGATTGGCTGGTTGGATCTCTTTGCAGCCCAAGGGACTCTCAAGAATCTTCTCGTTGGACTAGGGTTTCTTGCTGGGGTCTGGAAAGTCATCCCTTGAGTGTCAGAGGTGTCACAGCCTGAAAATGCAGATGACAGCAGGACAGGATTTGGGGTTATTTTTCTAGAAGGAACATGCTACCCCACCCACTCACTTCCCCAGGGGCCCCAACATTCCTGAGACTGCATGAAGGGTGCTGCCTGTGGCAGAGGAACGAGGGAGATGAAGTGTTCCCAAAGCCCGGGGGAGGCTGGTCCCTGGTGTAGTACCCACTGTTCTAAGCACCAGGGATGGTTCTAAGCCACAGAGCTCATTGACTGCTGGCTCTAGGCTGGCCACTCCACAGTGGCGGGTCTGGTATCTTCTAAGGCCATACAGTCCATGGAGTTAGCCCATGGTGGAGTCCAGGGTCAGACCCCTGGGGATTTAAGCCTGGCTCCACCACTGGGGGTCCTGGGTAAGTTATTTGAACTCATCTGTGCTTCAGTTTCTTCATCTGAAAAAGGGGAATAATATTGTCTACTTCATAGAGTTGTGGTAAAGAACTAAACACAATAATCCCTAGAGTCCTTCGAACAGCAGCTGCTGGAGAGGAAGGACTCGAGCGATCTTACCACTATTATATGAGGAAGCCCCAAGTAAGAGGCAACGAAAAAGATTGCAGAACTTGGAGGGAAACATGGAGTGGGTTCCCAGTTTTTTGGCCCTATGCCCAGGGCAGCAGCTGCTCCTAAAAGTTCTTACCCAGCCACAGCAGCAGGCCGTGTGGACGCGGGCCAGGCACGGGCTCTGGTCAACCACGGGCTTGGAAATGACACTGTTAGCTGATGGTGGTTCCCTTTTTCTCTCTCCAGGAGGTGGGTATGGAGGAAAGGAAGCTGTTCCTTTATTTGTTTGGCAGGAAGGAGACATGGACTGGAGAAAGGGACCCCAGCAAAAAAGAAAGACACGGGACCCTCCATGACTCGTGCTGACCACTCTTAGTAGAGGGCCCCTGGGGAGGGTCTGGCATCGCAGGGAGACACCACAATATTAGTGGTGTCTGTCTATGTCCTGGGCCTCCCATCAGTGAGAGTTGGCAGAGAGCTGCTGGGAGGACTGGTGGAGGGACTATGGAAGGTCACTGTTGTGCTTGGATGCAGGAAAATAACGAACGATTTTAAGCTATGGTGTTGGAGAAGACTCTTGAGAGTCTCTTGGACTGCAAGGAGGTCAAACCAGTCCATCCTACAGGAGATCAGCCCTGAATATTCATTGGAAGGACTGATGCTGAAGCTGAAGCTCCAATACTTTGGCCACCTGACGCGAAGAGATGAATCACTGGAAAAAAACCCTGATGCTGGCAAAGATTGAAGGCAGGAGGAGAAGGGGACAACAGAGGATGAGATGGTTGGATGTCATCACCAACTCAATGGACATGAGTTTGACCAACCTCTGGTAGATGGTGATGGACATGGAAGCCTGGCATGCTGCAAAGAGTTGGACATGACTGGGTGACTAAGAAACAACAATAAATGAATGGACTGGTGACTGTAAATCTTTATAACAAACATTCCTGGAGCCCTTCTTATGAGCCAAGCTCTGTGCTGTACCTGGGGACCCAGAAACAGTAAGACTGGCCACCTCTCTAAAGGAGGTTATCAGTTCAGTTCAGTTCAGTTCATTTCAGTCACTCAGTCGTGTCCGACTCTTTGAGACCCCATGAATCGCAGCACACCAGGCCTCCCTGTCCATCACCAACTCCCAGAGTTCACTCAGACTCACGTCCATCGAGTCCGTGATGCCATCCAGCCATCTCATCCTCGGTTGTCCCCTTCTCCTCCTGCCCCCAATCCTTCCCAGCATCAGAGTCTTTTCCAATGAGTCAACTCTTCGCATGAGGTGGCCAAAGTACTGGAGTTTCAGCTTTAGCATCATTCCTTCCAAAGAAATCCCAGGGCTGATCTCCTTCAGAATGGACTGGTTGGATCTCCTTGCAGTCCAAGAGACACTCAAGAGTCTTCTCCAACACCATAGGTCAAAAGCATCAATTCTTCGGCACTCAGCCTTCTTCACAGTCCAACTCTCACATCCATACCTGACCACAGGAAAAACCATAGCCTTGACTAGACGGACCTTAGGAGGTTATGAAGTGAAGTGAAGTGAAGTCGTTCAGTCGTGTCCGACTCTTTGCGACCCCATGGACTGTAACCTACCAATCTCCTCTGTCCATGGGGTTTTCCAGGCAATAGTACTGGAGTGGATTGCCATTTCCTTCTCCAGGGGATCTTCCCGACCCAGGGCTGTACCAGTTAAAAGAATTAGTTCAATCCCTTTCTTCTCAACGGGCTTCCTTGGTGGTTCAGACACTAAAGAATCTGCCTGGAATGTGGGAGATCTGGGTTTGACTGCTGAGTTGAGAAGTTCCCCTGGAGAAGAAAATGGCAACCCACTCCAGTATTCTTGCCTGCAGAATTGCATAGATGGAGAAGCCTGGTGGGCTACAGTCCACGGGGTTGCAAAGAGTCGGACACGACTGAGTGATTGACACTTCTTGACAGGATACTGCACAGATACCATTTCTCCCTCCGCTCCAGGCACACAGATGGCCTTGGGGGTGACTCACTGTTGACCTAAAGTGACTTAGCTCATTAGGTGTTGCCTAAGGTGACTTCCCTGACAGCACACCCATTCTCACTCTCAGTTTCTCACCGACTCACAGAGCTGCTCTCTGTGGCCAAAAGCACTGGACTGGTGGGTTACACAAAGTCCCTAGCTGGCTGTTCTCCGTGTCATTACTATTCAGAACCCAGAGCAGTGTGCCAGCCCCTTTTTTTCCCCAGCTCTTGCTCTTCTCTCAATATCCAGCTGCTAATATGCTATCGGATGTCTGGTGGTCCTGCCTGGGATCCATACTCCAGGCCCCAGATTCCCCTTGTTTGGAGTGAACAGAGGAAATTGCCTTTAATGTAACAGAGTTGCTATCTCTCGGGCCTGGCCTTAAGAGTTGGGTCTTCTTGTTTTATGTCATTTCTGATTTATCCTCAGCCTGACTCCAGTCATCGTCAGCCTAAGTTAGATCCTGGGGGCCTAGAAAATTTCAAAACTGGCTGCTAGTTGATTCTTGAATTCAGGGAATTCTTGGACTTTGGAATCAAAAGGGGCTACTTATGTCTGGAGTACAAGGCAGTGGTTGGAGGGAGGCTGGTTGTGTGGATCCCAACATGCTGCGTCTGTGATCACCCCTTCCGCATTCATCTCTAAAGGCTGAGACCCAGGCCAGGGCTGGGACAGCTCTCTCTGGGCACAGAGACCTGCCAGCATTGATTTCACTCCTGAACCAAGAGGCCAAAAGGACATTGTGATGGTAAGGCACTGAACGTGAAACAGAAAACCAGCGACTTTAGTTTCAGGAAGTCCGAAATGGAAAGCAAGTGTTGCCATTCTTTGAGACCCATTGTAGGCTATCTTTTGTGCTGTGCTAGCCAGAACTCTGCTATTTACTTGAAGTTGGATCTTGGGAAAGCCCCTTTCCTCTGTAGGCCTCAACTTCCTCATCTGGAATGTGGGAGATCTGGGTTTGCGCATAGGATTAGCCAAGCTCCTTCTGGGCTTGACCTGCTGTGGCTCTAGGTGCTCCAGTAATCTGTCCATCAGAGGCCAAAGAGCTTGAAGGCATGTGAAGAGAGATAGGGAGGAAGGGACTAAGAAAGGTCCAGCAAGAGTGAGTTGCAGTAACTGAAAGGGGAAAGGAAGAGAGGGGGGTAAGACAATCAAGTGAAAATGGGGCGGAGGAAGAGCATAAGAGGAGGGGATAGGTGGTCTCAGCACGGTAGCCTCAGGGCTCCTCAGGCAGGATGTGCCTGAGGGGCAGGTTTACTTTGTTGGGAAGGGCGTGGGGTGGGAGTGGCAGACTCTAATCCCCAAAGAGGGCCCCGGTGATATTGCCACCGCCCCCTGTTCTTTTTCACTGTGAGCTTCCCATTTCCTTATCAAGAGGCGGAGTCTAGTTGCTCTCCCTTTAAATCTGACCTGGCCTTATGACTTGGTTGTAACCACAGAATGTAGTAGAAGTTAGGCTGGGTTGCTTCTGAGGCTCATTCAGAAGTAGCTTCCACTGTTATGCCCAGAGTCCAAGTCCCCAAAACTGAGAGAATAAGACGTCCACAGCAATGCAAAAGCATGAAGGGGTTTTATTTCTAGCTTGAGCTAGGGCTCCCGCCACATCCAACGCAGTGGAGTGGAGCAAGGAGCCCCGAGCCCAGGTTTGCAGCAGTATTTATAGGTTTTAGAACAGAGCGTTGGCAAGGGCTGATTGGCTGCAGGAGTTTCCTAGTATTTACTAATTGACTAATCTTTATTGGCTGCAGGGGGTTCCTGGTATTTACTAATTGGCTATTGGCTGCAGGGGGATGTCTTTTACGTCCTGATAAACTCAAACCAGGTTACGGGGAGTATGCTGATTAGACAAGTCCTGGCATCTGCAGGGATGACCTCACTGGGCAATGACTCAGCCTTGCCCGTGAGTCCTACCTTAGTCCCTGAAGCCTATCATGGCGTTTGTTAGGTCCCAACACCACTTGGTTATCTTGGGCACTTGATCTGAGGGAAGCCATCTGACTGCCTGAGACCATCATGCTGGAGAGGCCACAGGTAGGCATTCCCATTGACCAGTTCCAGCTGAGTCCCACCTTCTAGCATATCCCTCAAGTCACCAGACTTGTGAATGGTGCTACCTTTGACTCTCCAGGTCAGACTACTTGTCAACCTCGCTTGATGCCACAAGAAGTGGAAGATTCACCTTGCTGAGCCCTGCCCATATTCCTCATGTAGAAGAGTCTGGGAGATATAAGAAAATGACTGTTGTTTCAAGCCACAAAGATTTGGGGTAGTTTGTTATAAGGCAAAAAGTACTAGAATGAGATGATAGGAGATGTTTAAAAATGCAAACTCCCGGACTTCCCTGGTGGTCCAGTGGCTAAGAATCCACCTGCCAATGCATGGGACACAGGTTCAACCCCTGGTTTAGGAAGATGCCACATGTCACGGAGCAGCTAAGTGTGTGCACCACAGCTTCTGAGCCTGCACTCTGGAGCCGGCAGACTGCGACTTCCGAGCCCGCGGGTCACAGCTGCTGAAGCCCCTACACCCTGGAGCCTGAGCTCTGCAGCCAGAGAGGCCACCACAGTGAGAAGAGTAGCTGCACCACAGTGAGGGGGCCCTGCTCGCTGCAACTAGAGAAGCCCGCAAGTGGCAGTGAGGACCCAGCGCAGCCAACTGTAAAGAAACACGTAGTAGATAAACCCCCTCAAAATGAAAAGTCCTTTGAGAAAAATCTTTTTAAATGTTTGAACAAGACTTTTAAGAGTCCAGAGATGTGTGAAATTTCAAAATTAATTTGTAAACCAACTTTGAATTTTGCCTATTAAGGACATTACAACAAAACTACCGTTTTCTGTAGGTCACCATATTGTATATTTTTAAGTATATTTTTATCATGAAAAAGGGAGAAAAGGCATTATATCCCAGCCGAATGGCTAAAATGAAAGCAATAAAAAGTATCCAGTATTGGCAAGGATATGGAACAACCAGGATTTTCATACATTTCTGGTGGAAATTGTTACTTTCATAGTCATTTTGGAAGGCAAATAGCTTGGCAGTATAGTCAAAAGCTGAACATATGCATATATTCAATTCCATTCCTAAGTTTATGCCCAACAGAAGTTTATATTTTTACCAAAAGATCTGTATATAAATGTTCATAGTAACACTATTTTCAATAGGTCAAAACTAATCATAACTCACATCAACACAGAATGAGTAAATTATGGTCACACAATGGAATACTGTATAGCAGTGAAAATAAATGGATGATTGCCAGCAAAGTCATGGACAAAACTCATAAATATGATGTAAAGGGAAGGAAACCAGACGCAAAGAGTACACAGTATGTGATTCCACTGATGTAAAGTTGAAAAGCAAATGACATTCATCTATGGTGTTAGAAGCTAGGGTAGTGGTTACCCTTGAGTAACTGCAGGGTAGCATGTCCAGGGTTAGGGAGATGCTCTGATTCTTCACCAGGTGCTAGTTTCATGGGATTGTTCATTTATGAAGCCTCATCCAGTGGAATGCTTACAATGATACACCTTTTTGTATGAATGTTGTAAATTGATCCTTGAACAATAGGGGTTAGGAATCCCACTCTCCTTTTCCAGGTAAAAATCCGCGTATAACTTTACAGTCAGCCCTCTGAATCCACAGTTACATATATGCGGGTTTACCCAACTGTGGATCGTGTCGTACTATAGTATGTATTCAGTAAAAAATTGAGTTGACCGGGGCAATTCAAACTCATGTTGTGTAAAGCTCAACTGCACTTCAAAATAAAATGTTAAAAAACAGGGAGGCAGGACATGATCTCAAAGCAAAGGATAGATCTTCAAAAAGCTAATTTAGCTTTATAAGAAGTTTTATGAAAAGCAGTGTATTTGTTACTGTTTTTCTAATTTCTCCTTGAATCAGCATCTATTGTTATGGCAGGGTCCTGGGAATGTGACAGTGTCAGTGGGAAGAGGAAAGAGGGGTGACATGGTGAACATCAACCAAAGCTGTGGGGAGCAGGCCAGCTTTCAGGGGGTACATCTCAGCAGCTCCTGGCTGCTGCACTCACAGTCCACGCTCAAGCTGTATCACTTACATGTATGTGCGTGCTTGTCTAGAAAGGTGTCTCCCAGCCTTTCATAGGCCATGGCATGTATAGAAGATGGCGACATTGGAATGGCACACTGGGGTAGCAGGTGGGGCTCCTGGCGGCCGAAGCCAACTGGCCTGGTCCTCCACATGCTCCCAGGAGGAGGGGTATCAATACCTCGGCACACCTGTGGGGGGTAACATCCTCTAGAGAGTGTATGGGAAGCCATTGGCCTCCATTATTCATTTCACATGCTCTGAACTGGCAAAGGGGGAGAGTCTGGGCTTCCATGGCCCTTCTGCTCCTGGAGAAACCAGCTCTGCACAGCCCTCACCCCTGCACTTCAGGTCCCATTTGCAGTCATGAATATCATGGGGTTCAGAAGGGCTGAGCGACATTCTGGGTTCTCCTCTATGCTGTGACCTCACTTCTATTTCCAGCCTCATTTCCCACTGCACCCTCATCCCACACCTCACCCTCTCTCCCAAGCACATCACACCCGGGGCACACTGTACTTGTCTGTCATCTGTGAACATTTCTTCAGTCCTCCTCTCTCAGTTCAGTTCGATCATTCAGTCCTGTCTGACTCTTTCTGACCCCATGGACTGCAGCATGCCAGGCTTCCCTGTCCATCACCAACTCCCGGAGTTCACTCAAACTCATGTCCATCAAGTCGGTGATGCCATCCAACCATCTCATCCTCTGTCATCCCCTTCTCCTCCCGCCTTCAATCTTTCCCAGCATCAGGGTCTTTTCCAATGAGCTGGTTCTTCACATCAGGTGGCCAAAGTATTGGAATTTCAGCTTCAGCATGAATATTCAGGACTGATTTCCTTTAGGATTCTTTCTCTCCATCACACTATTCCTTCCACCAGTGTGTTCAGCCTGTCATCTCTCTGCTAAGTCCTCCCCTTCTCTATGAAGACTCTTTCTTTCATTCTTTTTTTTTTTTTAATTTTTTTATTGGAGTACAGTTGCCTTGATGCTGGGAAAGATGGAAGGCAGGAGGAGAAGGGGATGAGAGAGAATGAGACGGTTGGATGGCATCACCGACTTGATGGACGTGAGTCTGAGCAAGCTCTGGGAGTTGGTGATGGACAGGGAAGCTTGGCATGCTGCAGTCCATGGTGTGGCAAAGAGTCGGACACGACTGAGTGACTGAACTGATACCTGCTTTACAATGTTGTGTTAGTTTCTGCTGTACAGCAAAGTAAATCACCTATACGTATATCCCCTCTTTTGGGGATGTCCGTCCCCTTTAGGTCGCCACAGAATGTTGAGTAGAGGCCCCTGTGCTATAGTTTCTCATAAAGCCTCTTTCTATACATTGAGGCCACTACCATACTGTGATTTGTGTTTATAAGTGTGTATGTGTCTTTGTGAACATCCTTGTGGTTTCTGATTTCCTATCCTGCCCACAGTAGGTGATCAATAATTATTTCTCAAATGACTTCCAGGCTGCAGAGGGACCCTGACACTAACTCCACCCTTGTTCTTGGTGGTCACTCACTGTCCCCATGAGTCCAGATCCCAGCCTCTCAGACCTGTCTTTCAGCCATTTCATGCTCTGCCCCTCCACTGGGCTTCCCTGGTAGCTCAGCTGGTAAAGAATCCACCTGCAATGCAGGAGACCCCGGGTTGATTCCTGGGTCGGGAAGATCCCCTGGAGAAGGGATAGGCTACCCACTCCAGTGTTCTTGGGCTTCCCTGGTGGCTCAGACAGTAAAGAATCTGCCTGGAGTGTGGGAGACCTGGGTTCGATCCTTGGGTCAGGAAGATCCCCTGGAGAAAGGGAATGACAACCCCCTCCAGTAATCATGCCTGCAGAATCCCATGGACAGAGGACCTGGCGGGCTACAGCTCATCGGGTCACAAAGAGTCAGACATGACTAGGTAACCAAGCACCGCAGCACAGGCCCTCCACTGCCAGGGTCCTGGAGCCATGCTGCCTGGATGAGACACACCCTCATTGCCCAGACCCCCTCACCTCCTCCAGCTCACAGCGCTGGGATTGGCATTAGGCTAATTGTGTTGTACAAAGGGAAAGTGTCCCGGTGACCCAGCCTCAGTCCTGGCTCCCCTCATTCAAGAGCCAGCCTGCAATACCAGAAAGTGGCCACAAGGGGCTCTCTGGAGGTGCCTCTTCACCCAGGGGAGAAGGTCACTCGTGGGCAGCTCTTCCCTGATGAAGCCTTGGGGGGTCTCCAAGTGCTGATGCCCCACTATCCCTCTTGGCTGCCCATCCTGATGTTTTACCCGTAGCCATCTGTAAGCTGTTGTTTTCTATCTTAACCCAGTACTCTCTGCTTTCCCATGAGCCTCTCTTCTGGGCACCCCCTCTACTGCTCGCGGCCACAGGGGGAGGTCACCTCTGCTTTTGTCAGTTCCTCTTCCTTTAAATGAGGGCCACACCTACACCATGAGCTCCCTGTCTTTCAGGATGTGGGCTAGGAAACTGTCCCGTTCTGTCTCCTCAACACCTCCTGCCTGCCCACTTCTGCCCACACTGCCCGCTTCTGCCCCCCAAGTTCAAGGCTCCCTGACTCTGGCCAGGATGAATGCAATGGCTTCCTGGAGGATTTCCTGTCTCCAGACTGCCCCCTGCCCATCTGCTTTCCACCCTGGAGCCAGAGAGATGTAACTCTCACCAGGCACTGGCTTTTCAGTGGTCCCCGAAGTCTTGGCCACTCAGACAGTACTCCAGGGCTCCCCAAGACCCAGCGGCCCGATTCTCCAGCCTCACCGCCCTCCTCTCTTGCCCTCCAACCAGCTGCACTGAAATACTTGCGGTTGCTCAACACAAGTGACGTTGCAAGCCTTTGTACTTTGCCCGCAATCTTTCCCGTGGCCTGATGGTCTACCCACCTCTCTCCCAGCCTCCCCCACCTTCACCTTTGTTCCTCATCCTTCTTCCACCTGGCAGAGCCCTGTTCATCCTCAGAGCTGCCAGTGCCCCTGCGAGGCCTGCCCTAAACCCCAGCTCCTTCCCATGCCCCAGCACCCCTCCTCTGAATAGATCTTGTCCCCCAAACACACATCTCTTGTCTGTCGCTCAGAGTTGTGATATTTCCTTGTAGCTTGTCTGGCCTCCTTCCCCGTCTCTGGACCTCCCTATGGGACTGGGGTGGCATGTTGCCCGAAAGCTGTTGCACCTAGGTAGCTGGCTCTCTGCACCATCACCTCCCACCTTGAACAAGTCCTTTAAATGCTCCTGAACGTCCCCTTTGCTGATCTGCAAAATGAAGAGATGTGGGCTTTGGAAGGGGGCATGTACGTGAAAGAAGCTAATAAACAGTTAATGGCACATGGTTTTGTTGCATTTTCTTCCTCCAGACTAGTGTTTACCTGCACTTGCCTGTGTGGAAATCATAAAATCAAAGGAATGTGGATGTGATCTTTTTTGTAGTTTCTCCACCTTGAGTCCAGGGGAAAGCTGGTGAAGGGTAAACCATTAATTCTGTCCCCTCCAGCAGCTCCTAGTCTTCTCAGAAGCCCTGGGTTAATGATTCTGAGGTTGTTTTCCTCACAGGGTCAATTTGTATCTAATCTTTGGCATGGTGTGTCCTTTCTTTCTTAAGAAAAACTTGACTCATCCTGGGGTCAGGAAACTTGTTCTGCTAGGAAACGCAGTGCATGTGTGCAGGTCTCAGGGTGTCTCCCTTTCTCATCGGTGGCCCCACCATCACCAAGAGCCCACTATCCCCCAGCAAACAGAAGAGACCTCTCCTCTCCCCACTCCCCACGCTGCAATCTGTGGAAGTCACAGACTGAAGGTCCAGGAAGCTGTCGCCTAACAAATAATCTCCTTCATATGAGATTTAAGGATTTGGTGTTGGAACCCCAGGAATAAAAATGTCCCTGAAGCTTGTGTATGGAGAAACCCTTCTGAGCCTAGCATTCAAGAGTTTAATTAGCAGCTCAGAAGGACTGGATTGCAGAAAGAGGCAGCTCCATTTAGGAGTGGACCCTGGAATTCCAGGCAGGAGCCTGTTTATGGCTGCGACGCAGGTCATGCCAGGGGCTAGAAGCTTGGGAGCCAGGCACAGTCTTGGAGTTAAGGCCAGCTGTGGGTTTACTAAAGTTCAAAAACGGATTCACAGAGTGTCCCCAGCCCCCACTTCTCAATCCGGTAAAACTGATGCTCCTCTCTGTGGTTTTGGAACATGGTGGTAAGAATGCTGGTGCCTCAGGTTCCTGTGCTGCTTCTGTCTAAGGCTTGTTTACTTGCCTCCTTGCCATACTTCAGACAGGACTTTGCATAAAAGAGTGGGCTGGTAGATCACTATTCTGCAAAGATCCTGTTGTGCGACTGAAGCAGGTTACCTTCTCCGAGCCTCAGTGTTCTCATCTGTAAAATAGGCATATCGTTCCTTCTTTTTCTAATAACCAGAGTTCTTGTAATTTACCTTAAATAAATGCAAGGTGAAGAGACCAGGCATTTCAGACAGATCACTTTTGTGCATATATAGAAGTGAAAACATGAGGGAAAGGCATTGGCAATAATTTCACAACTGCCGCAGTGATCCAACTTCAGAGATAGTACAATGTGAAAAACACACCTATGTACCCACTCTCTTGCTTAAGACAGAACAGTTCCCAGCAACACTGATAGACTTGGACCCACCTCCTTGATCTAGCCTGTCCATCCTAGAGAAAACTGTCCTGAATTTTGCGTTTATTATTCCCTCACTTTTGGTACAGTTTTATGAAACCTACCCCTTATGCAATACATTGATCTTATTTCTGAATGGTTCTGTAAGTAGATTACATCCCATTCTTTGATGTCTTTAAAAATCATGAGAAGTTATCTGTGATAATGTGTATAGCTCCATTTCTCACTATTGAATATCCCACTCTCTTCCTATCCTACTGTATTAATCCTGTTGATGGAAATTTGGGCTGTTTCCAGTGTTTTGCTATTAGATTATTTTGCCATAAACATGCTCATAGTTGTTTCTTAGAACATGTGTGTTCCTCCTGGGTATATACCTGGGAGGGGAATGGCTAAGTCTAGATGAGAGTCCTCGCTGTTCTGACTGCCAGCAAACACTGCTGCACCTTATTTCCGTGCACTGAACAGCCAGGGGGGATGGGAGTTCTGTTCTCAATTTGTTTACAGACCTGCAGGGGTAATAAACATTTATAGAAAGGATAGGGAGACAGTGAAGAAGAGTTTCCCAGGCCACAGTCTGACTTTCAGCCACAGCCCTGAGCAGCAAAGCCAGAAAGGAATGGAGGCCGGACGGGGCACCGCTGTTGGCACTGGGCATGTGTGTGAGGTGGGGTTGTCCTTGAGTGGACCAGTCTCAGGCTCCGGCTCAGCTGACATCACAGAATCCACTGTGACATCACAGTCGGGCTTCGGGACCTGGAAATGCAGAGAGAACGCTGCAGGCCACTTTCAGGTTGTATGGTTCTTTTATTTAACCTGCAGTAAGGAAGCTGGCATACGCTCGCCAGGGATATTTCCCTGAGCTCTGGTCCCCTTTGCAGCTTCCAGCTCTGGGTCCTATTGATGAGCTGCAACGGTCACTGTCTCCGTGGCCTCAGATGTCACACTCCCAGCGATTTCCAGCCCCTGGCCACTCTCTGCCAAGATGTCCACGTCTTTATTGTGTGACAAGGCCACTGTCTTCGTAGTGAGATTGGCACGGACATTCCTCAAGAAAGAGCTGATCCTGCTGAGTCTCTTGTTGGTGGAAAGTGAACTCCCGGTAGACAAGCTCCTGGCCGATTTGTGCGAGGTCCTGGACTCCTTGGTGATGGGAGCGTGGCTGACGCCTTTGTGCACAGTGCCCCGCTTGCTGTCCCCCGGGCTGCCGTGGCCTTTCTCCTTTTTGTCATCCCTCGTGGCTCTCCGGCCACCTGAGGACTGGCCGGCTGTCTTCAGGATTGCCTTGTCCCCCACGGTCTTGTGGCGGCCTTCGGCTGACCCGCGGGGACGTGAGCCCCTGAGAGCGTGCTCCTTCTCGCGGCGTTCCCTTCTCTCCCTTCTTCCCCTGCGGGCTTGGGACACTCTCTGGGGCCTCTCTTCCTGTTCACTCTCTTGGTCTTCCTGCGGCAAGGCTGAGATGAGGGTCCCCTCATCCTCCTGATTGGCTTTTCCTTTGGCGGTCTTCCTGGTGGCCTCCGCTCCAAACATAGTCATGCTGGCTTCTGGGGAGAGGCTGGTGGATGTGCTGGAAGGGTACTCCAAGTTTTTGGCACCATGAGCCAAGGCTGTTTTCCTGGTCCTCAGGGAGGTTTTGGCAGCACCTGCCATGGCTATGTTGCTTTTGCTTCCTTCTGGGCCCTTGGTGACGGTGACTTCAATGGCCGTGGTCCGCTCTTCAGAGGCATGGGACTTGGTCACGTTCAGATTGCCCTCTGTGGCATCTGCTGCGGCCACCTGCATCATCGCCCCTGCTGCTGACTCTTCATCAAGCTTCCTGGGTTTGGTGTTTGCCATGGCCCCGTCGGGCATAGGATCGGGACTGTAGAAGTCCAGTGGGAGGCCCTCCCCGCCGGCAAAAGCTGCAGAGGTGGCCCCGGACACCTCGGAGCCCACGTGGAGGCTCCTGACGCTTACCTGGTCCTGATCCCCCCGGCCTTGGAAATCCATGGCCGTCGGGCTCCTCCTGTCCTCCTCGAACACGGGCATGCAGATCATGTCCCCGGCTGGAATGGCATAGGTGCTGCTCTGACTGTCCACCGGCGGCCGCAGGAGGTAGATGAGCTGCTCCCAGTAGGCGAAGAGGTCTTCCTGCGAGTCCAGCGGGGGGCACAGATGCAGGTAGCAGGAGCGACCGGTGGCAAACTTCAGGCGCAGCTGTTGTTTCTCGCGGTTGTGAATGGAGATCCTCACGAACTTCAAGGGAAGGAGCCTGGTGAGCTCTAAGGTCTTTGCAGCCTTGCGGCTCCTGGCCTTGGTGGTCTGGCCACGGCCTGTGTGGTCGTTGCAGCCGGTGGCGGGCCGGGCCAGTAGCATGACGTCTGGGAGGGGAAGGAGGGGGCTGGTGGATGCGATGCCCACGGTCACCATGCGGACGCGGTTGTGCACGTCGATCACTTCTCCCCTCTTGGTGATTTGGATAAAGTCGCTCTCGAAGATTGGGGCATACTTGAATATATCGTACTCACCCTTGTGCAGTTGTCGCTGCAGTTTGCCCATGGTGGTGTTGAACAGGCCTGCTCCGGCGCCGCTCTGGGCCGTGTGATACGGTAGCAGAGACTCCCGGTTCATGGCTGACTGTGATCACGACAAGCTGCTCTGGCGAGACGGGCCCCTGGGTCTTCCTTTCCTTGGCCTCCTTGGCAGAAGAGGGAGCCGCGGTCTCCTGTGTCACGCAGACGGCTCCACGGCAGGTCCCCCAACCCCACCACACCCCACAGAGCCTCCCAGAGGCAGGAGTGGGCGTAAGGGTGTGGGTAATTGCCGTGAGGATGCTGCAGGGCGCCTGGACCCCAGGCTGAGTCTCTTCAAGTGTGTTGCAGAGGTATGGTAGGCCACACTTAGCCTCACCTCGCTTCTGCTTCTGGCTTTTTGTCTCTGCGAGAGGCTGTGAAACTGCACTCCTAGTGAAAGAAGTGACCAGTTTCTCAGCCTAAACCCCCTGTGCAGCCATATTTATCCTGGCTATCCTTTGTGACCTGTCACTGTCTCATATGCCTTTGTCCCATCCCTCAGCCACCCCCTCCAGGCAGGGCCACCCCATTGCCCTGCATAGAGGACAGGTCCACCCTGCCAGGGGCTCAGGCACGTACCAAAATAAAAATGTCTACAAATGGGAAAGTTTTGTCTGGTTCTCTTTTACCCTCCCCCAAATTCGGCAACTGGATGAAGCCTATAGGAATGTCAGAGGATGGGATGCACTTGAGGCATTCGAGCTCATGGTTTAATTGTATCGAACAATGTAGAATTGGCAGTCTCAGTCCTTAGTCTGTCCATTTATAAAATCTCAGTAAATGTTGATGGTGATTTTAATAATAACATTAAAAATTGCTTCTCCAAGCCCATGCAGCGTTCTTCACGTATGCTCGTAAGAGTCCATTGAGTTTGGTACTGTTGCTACTGTTCCCAGCTCACAGGTAAAGAAACTGAGGTGCCTTCTCTTAGATCTGATGGTAGAAAAGGCAGTATTTGAATGCAGGTCTACCTGATTCTAAATGTTGTTTAGAATCTTTGTTCTGAATGCTATAGTACTTAGCCTCA
Organism: Capricornis sumatraensis; assembly: GCF_032405125.1. Taxonomy (NCBI): domain Eukaryota; kingdom Metazoa; phylum Chordata; class Mammalia; order Artiodactyla; family Bovidae; genus Capricornis; species Capricornis sumatraensis. The sequence continues at coordinate 78,174,680 of NC_091082.1, forward strand.
CAAACAATGCTTGGGCCCACCAAAAGTATTCACACTGGACTGATTTAACTACCTTTACGAGAAGACCTGTTTTTAGAATTTGCATAATTCTATGTGTGTATATATATTATGGAGAGAACCCAAGGCATCACATGGGCTGGTTTGGGGATTGAATTACCTGAGAGATCGCCTCAGATCCTCCCCACTTTCAGTTCAGTCACTCAGTCGTTTCTGACTCTTTGCGACCTCATGGACTGCAGCACGCCAGGCTTCCCTATCCATCACCAACTCCCAGAGCTTACTCAAACTCATGCCCATAGAGTCAATGATGCCATCCAACCATCTCATCCTCTGTCATCCCCTTATCCTCCTGCCTTCAATCTTTCCCAGCATCAGGGTCTTTTCCAGTGAGTCAGTTCTTCACATCAAGTGGCCAAAGTATTGAGTTTTCAGCTTCAACATCAGACCTTCCAATGAATATTCAGGACTGATTTCCTTGAGAATTGACCGGTTTGATCTCCTTGAAGGCCAAGGGACTCTCAAGAGTCTTTTCCAACACCACAGTTCAAAAGCATCAATTCTTCTGCACTCAGCTTTCTTTATAGTCTAACTCTCACACCCATACATGACTACTGGAAAAACCATAGCTTTGACTATGGTTTTTTAGGCAATGTCCCTGCTTTTTAGGCAATGTCCCTGCTTTTTAACATACTGTCTAGCTTGGTCATAGCTTTTCTTCCAAGGAGCAAGTGTCTTTTAATCTCATGGCTGCAGTCCCCCTCTGCAGTGATTTTGGAGCCCAAGAAAATAAAGCCTGTCACTGTTTCCATGGTTTCCCCATTTACTTGCCATGAACTGATGGGACCAGATGCCGTGACCTTAGTTATTTGAATGTTGAGTTTTAAGCCAGATTTTTCACTCTCCTCTTTCACTTTTATCAAGAGGCTCTTTAGTTCCTCTTCACTTTCTGCCATAAGGGTGGTGTTATCTGCATATCTGAGGTTATTGATATTTCTCCCAGCCATCTTGATTCCAGTCTGTGCTTCATCCAGCCCAGAATTTCACATGATGTTCTCTGCATAGAAGTCAATAAGCAGGGTGACAATATACAGCATAATGTACTTCTTTCCCGATTTGGAGCCAGTCTGTTGTTCCATGTCCAATTCTAACTGTTGCTTCTTGACCAGCATACAGATTTCTCAGGAGGCAGGTAAGGTGGTCTGGAATTCCCATCTCTGGAAAAATTTTCCACAGTTTGTTGTGATCTACACAGTTATGGGTTTTGGCTAATCAATAAAGCAGAAGTAGGTGTTTTTCTGGAACTCTCTTGCTTTTTTGATGATCCAAAGGATGTTGGCAATTTGATCTCTGGTTCCTCTGCCTTTTCTAAATCCAGCTTGAACATCAGGAAGTTCACGGTTCAAGTACTGTTGAAGCCTGGCTTGGAGAATTTTGAGCATTACTTTGCTAGTGTGTGAGATGAGTGCAATTGTGCAGGAATTTGAACATTCTTTGGCATTGCCCTTCTTCTTTATGCTTGTGCAAAGAGCTCCTGCATGGAAACCTACCTCTTCGCTCTCAGCACATGTCCTCCCGTGGTGAATTGGGGGATGGGTAGCCTGAAATGTAAGCTCCAGTTCCAAGAGTCTGCTAGGTGCCCTCCTGGAGGGTAATATCTCTCTACTGGGCAGAAATGGTTTGGAAGCCTTGACACCTACAGGGAACATGTACTATTAGACACTCTGTCTCACTGCCACTCTCAGAGAGCTAATCACAGAATAAGTAATTTCTAAATTGTGACTTGAAAGTTCTGAGAAAGGCCCCTGTTCCCAATTCTCTTATCCGAAGTTTGATACAATGCCTGAACTCCCACCTTAGGGAGTCATACCTTGAGGATAAGGGCTATCTTTCCATTAAAATACACACAGATGCCCATCAACAGATGATTGGATAAACAAAATGTAGTCTATCTATGCTGTGGAATACTATTCAGCCAAAGAAAGGAATGAAGTACTGATACATTTTATGACATGGATGAACGTTGAAAGAGACATGGATCTCTCAGTGAAAGAGATCACGTATTATAATGATTCTATTTCTATGAGATATCCAGGAGAGACAAATCCATATGGACAGATACTAGGTCAGTGGTTCCCTAGGGCTGGAAAGAGGGGAGAATGAGAAGTATTGGATTTTTTTGGGGGGGTGATGAAAAGTTCTGGAGCTTGATAGTGGTGATGGTTACATGGTATTGTGAATGCCACTGAACTGTACACTTTAAAATTGCAGTTGTGAATTTCATGTGTATTTTACCACATACACACACACACTTCTGCTCAGAAGCTTTATAGTTAAAAAACATAGCTTTCAGCTTTAGAAAGGTCACCTGTGTGACCTTGGGCACACTACTTAACTCTCCACTTCCTCATCTGTAAAGTGGGGATAATAGTTGCTGTGAGGATTAAATGAGATAATGTAAAGTATTGAGTAGCATTTCTCAGTAAATGTCAGCTATTATTAACATCAGTCTCAGCTGGCCCTTTAAGCCTTGGTGTGAATTCCTTCCTGACAGCAGGTTTCGGTAAGACAGAGAAGATTCTGTGGTTAGAGCCATGGTGAGAACTGAGAAGGATCCTCACTGGGCAAAGCTGGCCTCCTCGGAGGTTTTTCCTCTGGCAAATCCGTGAAAACACTACTCCACTGAGAAACTGCTTGAACCCCACCGAAGAGCATGGGATGCAGAAGACAGGAAAAGCTTACTGTGAGTTTGGATTTCAGGTTTATTCAAAGCCCGTGGGAGAAATTAGGATAAAGATGGAAAACAGTTAGCATTTTAGCTTCTGGCAGAAAGTGGAAGCTTTGATCCCAGAAACCCTGTCCTGGGCCAGACCCCTTATGGCTCTTATACTCGGAAGCAAGTGTCAGGCCAGATCTCAGGGAGAGACACAGGGACAGGATGAGGGCAAGAGACAGGGCAGGGTGGGCTCTCCACGCCTGGCCAGTGTGACATTACCACCCCTGCAGGTGACGGCCCGAGGAAACGGCCTTGTTAACCAGGCGTCTGGCTCCAGCAGAGGTCCCATCCCAATTTATCCTCTCAGAACCCTCACCTCCCCTAGCTGCTGAGTGTGAAACAAGATGAACCAAGCAACTTGATGGTAAATACATATTAACCCTTTTTTTTTAAGTGGAAACATAAACTTGGTGACAGACAACAAAACTATTTTTAATGCATTTGTTCAAAGAACTTACAGTTCCACTGATGATTTACAGTGCGCTTCTCAGATCACTTTTTCTTGCAACAGCCGCCTCCCCCTTCCTTCCGCTCTAATTCATTGCTGTCCGTGGCAACTTTAAAACTGTCTTGAGCTTCCTAACAGCTGATTGGTGGCACAAGCAGGAGGTTAATGCAAGGAAATTCTTCCCCCTCCACCAAGATAAAGAAAACAGACTATCTCCTGAAAGAAGCGGTGACTGGTCCTTCCACCAGATGCTCTGTACAGATTAGGAGCTGCCCCTGAGATGTAGCTAAAACAGCAAAATTAGGATACCTGTGTCTCAGGTGATAGTTTGGAGAAAACAAACATGAGTTCAAAGGAGCAGGCTCCATCCACATGTATGAACAGTCAACAAAGTCAGGATCGCTCTGTAAAACGGCACTGATGACAGAGGAGCCAATTTTTATTGCCAGCCTGTGAGTGTCGGGTGTGTGCACAGGGCAAGAGCAAGGCACCGTGATTCTGTTGGAGACCTAACAGAATCACATGCTCCAGAGATTCCAGAAAATTAGGTGGACTATTTCCTCTGAATTATCACACCTATCAGAAAACTCTTGAGAGCCACTTGGACTGCAAGGAGATCCAACCAGTCCATTCTAAAGGAGATCAGCCCTGGGATTTCTTTGGAAGGAATGATGCTAAAGCTGAAACTCCAATACTTTGGCCACCTCATGCGAAGAGTTGACTCACTGGAAAAGACTGTGATGCTGAGAGGGATTGGGGGCAGGAGGAGAAGGGGACGACCCAGGATGAGATGGCTGGATGGCATCACGGACTAGATGGACGTGAGTCTGAGTGAACTCTGGCAGTTGGTGATGGACAGGGAGGCCTGGCGTGCTGCGATTCATGGGGTTGCAAAAAGTCGGACACGACTGAGTAACTGAACTGAACTAATCCTGTCTGAAATTATACTCTCTCTTCCTCCCCACCGTCCTTTTCCAAAATTTGAAATGCTTATTTGCAACAGTGAGACACATTTGGACATTACAAGAAATGTAATTCGAGTGAAGCCTTCACGAAGAGTTCTACCACAGATTGTAAGGTTCAAGTTGAACAACAGGTGTATATTTTAGGCCTTTGAATATAGAGAAACAGGAAGTTCAGGTATTCAGATTTTATATAAAATTTCTATCCTAGTACCCAAAGTCTAAAGGATATACTTGCTGCTGTGTCCTAGTGTTTGTCAATGAGAGATTGAGCATTAAAAGCCAGAAATTGAGGAATAGGATTGAAAGTCAAAAAGCCCACCAAGTGGCACCCCAGAGAACAAAGAAGAACCCTTGAAGAATAGTCAAAGTTCAAATCACCCCCTACATCACCGTCTCCAAAGGGGAGGGGAGAAGAATGGTCAGAGCTCAAGGACCAACTGCTTTAAAAGAACAGAAACCAGCACCACACTTTAGTTCACCATGTCTTGGTTCCAATATTTATTATATTGACAAGTTAAGAATACTAGGATAAATAAGTAATATTTTCTCTTACAGAAAATTGTAATGATACTACTGAGTAGGATTAAACACTCTGAGGATTTCACAGAAACGTCAGAATTTAAACAGACAGTAGCCAGAGACCTCCTGGCCAGTGTGAGTCGACTTTCTCACAGCTATCAGTGCTCTGGGCCAGATTTCCACAAACATCTGCATGACAGAAACGATGCCATTAACATCTGATAATGCTAAAGCCTAGGCATCACCTGGCTTCAAATGCGTGTCCACTGAATGTGGTTTTCAGTTGCAAGAACAGGAAAAGTGGAATATTCTTTGGCTCTTCCCGCCTAGGAAAAAATTCCTGACCTAAGTCACTGAGCAGAGACTCCTAAGCCTTTGGAAGCTGGACTCGTGTTTCTGCTTTCTTCCTGTGACCTTATAACTGAGTTTGCGATAGAGGGCCCGCATTAATGCCTGAGAGCCAAGCGGAAGAGGTCTTTTCTGTTGGCACAAAACTGCACTCAGCACTGCCCAGCCCAGTTCTCTCCTGCCAGAGCTGGCAAGCCCTTCTGGCCACCTGAACACTTAGCAAGACACTGCACATGGCGACAGCCCCCCAGACTCTCAGAAACCAGGTCTGAGCTAAGTCACGAAAAAGTCACGGCGGTGTCGTGCGGCACAAACATCAGTAGAGCACAACGCCTAGTTTTGAAACGAACGCCTTGCACACAGCAACTCCTGTACAGAACAGCGTATTTGCTAGAAAGCACAGCCCTGGCCATTGCACAACTTCACGAGATGCCATTCTCACTCCATGTCCCCTACAAGTGACAGTGGCGGCAGCAGCGGAGGAGGTGGCCCCACCCCACCCACCCAAGGTTACAGACACTTCTGCATGGATGCTAATGGTGGAGTCCTGAATTTTGCAGAATCCAGATGCGAGGGAGGCAGGACCCTAACTGGGGGTCATCTGGAGAATCCAAGGATGGCCGGGATGTTAAGGCTTAAATCCTGGAGTGGAGGCAAAAGATGCCCTTGCCCCGGTCCAAAGTCCACTCTGGAGTAGAGTGGAAAGGCCCGGCTGAGTCACGGAGGGCACTCTCACCTTGATGGTTCTTGCCTGCTGGGATTCAAGAGGTGCATACGAAGTCAGATCTCCAATGGCTTCAGGGTTTCGGATGTAAAAGGAGGATCGATGAGGACTCCCCAGTCGCCCCATACCACGGCTGCTTAGCCCTGCAGTGTTCCCTCCTTTATCTGTTGGATAAAAAGGTTCCTCTCATCTTCCGGAGTCCGCCCGTTCTGAGCCCGAACAATACACGTGGGCCGGTGCAGGTTGAGCATGTATATCAAATGCTGCTTCTCATTCTTGAGCTCCTCAATTTGTGCCTTCAGCTCAGCATTCACGCTCTCCAGCTTCTCCGACTCCTGGGGCACAAGCAACAGAGGTATTGGGAAAGGAGCCAAGGGAACTTTCCCGGTGGTCCAGTGGTTAGGACTCTGCTTCCACTGCTGGGGCCCGGGTTCGATCCCTAGTTGGGGAACAAAAGTCCCACAAGCTGCCTGGTGCAGCCAAAAAAATAAAACAAGGAAAGGAACCAAGGTCCAGTGAGGAAGGGGTGGCCTGCTGGTGGCCCCTGGATGGCAGGGGCAACGGCTGGAACACATCAGGGCTCATCAAGTAGGGAATGGCCTGCAGAGGAATGCCGTTGGCACCCTGTTATGAAGCCCCACAAAGCTGGGAGAGCAGCATTAGGTTTGAAAGAGTCCAGAGCTTGGAGAAGCCTTTGAACTCAGAGCTCCTTCAGAGATATCCTTTCCACTCAAGGTGGAGGCAGGTTGTGATCCTAATAGTAATGGAACAGCAGTAGAACCAACCGCAGAGACCTCCTTTCTAAGAATCAAATAGGCCATAGGCAGGTCGTCTGGACCTGAAAGGACCTTGGGGGCTGGAAAGAAATCCAGACTCAATGGTGTTTATAGTCTTATACGTTTATAGTCTGATTTCACTGAGAAGCTCATCTCCACAGAAAGAATGTATGTAGAAATAAACAAAATGTCTTAACTTTCATTGACACCCCCTGATGCAACCTGTGGAACCTGAGACATGTGGAAGCCAAGTGAAGACTCTGCCCTGGCCTGTCCTCTCTTGGGGAAGGGGACACGGCCGCTGCAAGGACTGCACCAGAGCCCCGCTCCACCTGCCCAGAGACACCCCTCCCACGGGTGTTTCTCCCTTCCGGAAGGGGAGCCTGTTGAACGCAGCTGGGAGCACAGACTCAGCTGCACCGAGAAGGGCTGCAGAGTTAAGAACCAGATAAGAATGCAAAGAAATGTAGCCTCTGCCTGCGGGGCAAGGAGATAACTTGTTTGAAGAGGTTAATTAAAGGCTTTTCACAGTGAGCCAAATGAAAGCTGGCAGCTTCCTTTTCTCAGGAAAATGGGCGAGCGAATCCCCTTGAACTAGACGGACATATCCGACAGCTTGGAAGTATCTGGACATGTATGGACTGACTGAGGATGAGTGCGGGCATCAGATGACCCTGTCGTTTTCAATTCACACACCTGCATCTTATACATCCAGAGACATTTATCTTACTAACAGCTTTGCTACTTCCTTGTTCTGCAATTGGCATTTCTGCCACCAGCTACAATGTCCTTCCTGGGAGAGCACTTCTGGGTGGAGTCTTTCAAACTCCTCTCGCATGGGACTGTGAGGTCAGAGGGGGCCAGGTGTGAGAGAGGAGACAGGAAGGGTGGGGCGTGAGGTCAGAGGGGCCAGGTGAGAGTGATGGGAGGGGCGAGGCAAACAGGCACTCACTTTCTGCAGGCACTCTGTCTTCTCCTTCTTCTTGTTTCGGCACTTGGCGGCTGCAATCTTATTTCTTTCCCGTCGTCTCTTTTTCCTTTCATCTTCTTCAGGGGCTACCTGTAAAATTCAAGAGGCACAAGCTTAAAGGGAGGCCAGAAATTCAACCCACCTCAAATACACTGCCTTTTATTTCCGGCTAAAACTGACAAACCAGGACAGCCTTGAAGAATCTAGAAGTAAAGCTCTAGACTTTTGCACGAAACCTTAACACACTGCACATACTCACACATGCATGCACACGCACACACTCACACTTAAGAATGAATAACGGAAATCAAAGAACTGTTAAAACTATATTGGCAATACTAGTAAACTAAAATTTTACCTTTTAAAAGCATTTGGATTTTAAAATAGGAGTTTGATACTCAAAGTGATAACTACTGGTAATAACTGTAGTCAACTAGAGCAAGAAACAGATTTTGTTCAGTAAGTATGGCCTTTCCTCTAGAATGACCTCAGGAGCATCACCTCGCCACTCACTCCCCTGCCTCTCTTATTCATATTCTATCCATCTCTATCATCACCTGGAGCATCATCATAGCACCTCCTTCCTAAATTCAGAGGAAGCCCACGCAACTCCTAGAGAACAGGAACCCAAGCCTATTCCTCAATCAAAGAGGCATCATCAGCCCATGGCTTGGTGCCACCTGTGGGTGGAGAACTAGAACCATCCATTGACTCATCCAACAAGTATTGATGATATTGATCTCTCCTTCTGAGCCCCACCCTGAGTCAGCCCTGGGATCCTCGGAGATCCGGCCTGGGTCTGGCTTTAGGATCTGGTCATCCATGGACGATCACTCTGACTTTGTCTGAGGACTGATGGGGAATCAGCAAAGTCCAGTTGCTGGACTGACTCAGAGACTGGAGTCCAGCTGGAGTGAACTCACAGAGGGCAGAGTGGGTGACGGTTTAGGCCACTAATGTCAGGCCTCCATGTCACTTGTCACTGCTCCAGACAGCTGGAAAGAGCATGGGAGCCCCACCTCAAACGGAAGAGATCTTGGACCACCATGATCACCTCATATCTGACTCTCGGTTAGATGACGCTGACTTAGCTTAGGCTGAGATGAAGGCTTCAAAACATAGGGAAACCAAGCCCAAGAGGGAAACACAATGAGAGGCACCTCTACCCTTTATGTCTTAGATCCTAGAACCACAGGCAGACGCTGGGTTTAGACTAAACTGCCTGTGAATCTCAGCTCCACCACCTATCAGGTGTGAGCCCTTGTGCAAATTATTACACTCTTCTGAGCTTCGGTTTCCTCACTTGTAAAATGGGATCAATCATCTTACCTACCTCATAGGGTTGTGATGAGGGTCAAGTTAATGTCAATAAAGTCCCCTGCATAAGGTTTAACTTATGGTCAGTGGTATGGAAGGCTTCAGTTATCATCAGTAACTTCATCACAGGTTTCTTCATCAAGAAATCAGCAACTCTAGTGTCTCCTTTGCAACTAGCTCTGCAGATATTTTTGTAGAGGAAGGATTCAAAGTTTTCTCATAAGAGGAAGTACTTGAAAGTAGAGCAAATCTCAAGAGTCACACACTGTCAGGCACGGAGAAGCCTTTCTAAGGGCCATGTAGTTCAACCCCTTCACTTTTTAAAAAGAATTTATTTATTAATTTATTTTTGGCTGTGCTGGGTCTTTGTTGCTGCAGGCGGGCTTTCTCTAGTTGCAGAGAGCAGGGGTTACTGTTTGTTGCAGTGTGTGGGCTACTCTTGTTGCAGAGCAGGGGCTCCAGGCACTCAGCTTACGAGTCTAGTTGCTCCACGGCACGTGGGATCCTCCCAGGCCAGGGATCGAACTCGTGTCCCCTGCATTGGCAGGTGACTTCCTAACTACTAGACCACCAGGCAAGTCCCAATCCCCTCACTTTATGGACATGGAACTAAGGCAGAGTGGCCAAGAGTATTGTGCTCAAGGAGGACTAGGAGTCACTAGCTCATGGCGACCAGACTAGCAGGCTGCAAAACCGGATGTAAACCCAGGCGTGTGTCTCCTTATCCCACATCCTCTCTGGGTCACAGCTGCCTCGTCACCCCAGGCTCCCTTCTCAGAGGGGGCCGAGACCTGGGGAGGAGGCTCGCACTGCCCAGACACAAAGGATGCCCACAGGGTTGTGAATTACAGTCACCACTAAGGAGACCAGACCACTCAATTAGACCATTAGGTGCATCCTCTTCCCTACAGAAAAGTCTACTTGTTAAACTGATCAAAGATCAGAAGATCACTGGATGAACACAGAAGCAGAGTGGATGAGTGGCTTCAAGGAATGTTTCCATAAGCAAGAGGCCTGCTTCTTCCTCAGAAGAGCCCTCCACACATCCTTCTGAAATGCTTTCCTTCTTTCCATGGGCCCCACTACTTCCAGGCTATCCTGTTATCTCAAGGTATTTTTCTAAATTAATTTTTGTTGGAGTATAGCTGCTTCTGTTATTTCAAGATATTTAATTAGAAAAAAATTGTTTTTAAATTTTTTCCTTGAGGGTCTCATGTTTCACCATACACTGTCCAGTGTTGGACTGGGCACCAATGACTTCCTCTGACGTTAATTAGGGTACAGCCAATGTCCCTAATGATGTCTTATGAATACAGCATCATATAGCATCATCCTGCCTACCATTCACTGGATGCTAACTCTCAGCCAGGCCCTCTGTTAGACTCTTAACAAATGCCATCTTATTTAACCCCTTGGATCAATTCTACGGAGGACATTATTACCCCTTCCACCTTCCTTTTTAGAATCATAAGAGACCCCCCCTCCCCAACTTCCTTTTGAGCTCAGTTCTTTTCTGGCTAGGTCTACTACCTCTTGCCCAAAGGCAGTGATCATGCCAGGTAAGTGAGTCAGAAACACTCCCATCTTGCATCCAGCAGGGCAAGGCCAACAGAGCAGTGGAGAACTCAGCTCTGAAGTCCTTGAGAGCCCCCCCAGCATCGCCAGCAACCACCTCTCAAACTTCTCAGCATGCCTATTACTCCAGGCATCTTATAAAAGGTTGCCAAGTGGAGAACTGCACAGGTGCCAGAGACAGAAGTGAACGTCGGTCAGAATCTGTACCAAGGCAGTGAGCATGGCTGGCTGGTCCTTGCTCCACAGTCTGGGTTCTTACGGTGTTGAAAACCATCACCGCACTCTCTGCTTCTTCAGAACAACTGGGCACAGAAGGTAATCTCGTACGGATTCATGGCTTTCCATACCCTCCACACTCTGGTGGCTTCCAACACTATCTCTATCCCTGACTCTCCTCTAAACTCCAGACCCAATAGCCAACCGTGACCCCCTGCCTACAGCATGCCTGGCGCAGGCGAGCTGTGCGACAGGTAAGCACAGGAAGAACGGCCACCGCTGGGAGGACCCACCTCGGCTTTGGTGACTGACATCTCGAGGGGCCTGCCGCTGACAGTGACGGAGTCCAGCGCCGAGGACATCCGGTGGCAGAGGTGCTTGTTCTGGATGGCGAACCTCAGCTCTTCCTTGACAAAGGGTGTCAGGTTAGCAAAATCCTCAAACACCAGTGACCCAGGAGGGGACAGGCAGGGGACGATGGCAGAGGCACTGACTTCCGAGGCAGAGACCTGGCCTGGGTGTTGAAGCATCATTTTGCTGAAAAGACACATGGAAACCCAAACTACTTCAGGGATCTGGGGGCTCGGGATCAAGTCCCCCCACCCTCACCCCCGCACCTGAGACCTCCAATACCCAAGTCCCACCTCCCCACCTCCAGAGGAAGATCCCATCAGCCCTTGGGCTTCTGCTTTCTTTTCATTTTGTGCCATCCTGTCTTAAGTAAAACAGGTTCTTAAAAACCCAGCTCAGTGATGTGGATAAAATGCTTGGTTGAAGTTTATAAAGGGTGGTGTTTCAGGCTATTCTGAATTCACAGGAGCTATTAGTGTTGGCTGGTGTGCATATATGCAAATATAGCCTCAAACAGTCCTGAAAGAGGAAGAGCATTAAAAAAAAAATCAGAGACTCTTATGTAACCCCATCTGCAGTCTCTTTTATAAAAGAAACTCGGAGCATATTTGAAACCAAGTAGAATCTGTCTGTGAGTGGTAAGTAAAAGCAAGGAGCGGGGACCCTTGAGTTTGGGAAATCTATCTCTGAAGCCTCTCCCTTGGGAAGTCGGATCCGAGTCAGTGAGAGTAAGGACAGTCACGGTCGGAGGTGGGTTTCTTCACCCTAGTTTAAGAGGAACTGGGTGTGGGAATTCAGGTCACCCCTCAAGGTTAAGGTTGGTGAAGCAAAAGACCTCAAAGAAAAGTGAGGCGCGCAGAATGTGGATTTTTTTTTTTGAGGAAGTGTTCAGCCCTGTGATGGTTGGAGGGGCGTGGACTGGGGACACAGGGGGCTGGGACTGGATCTGGCATTAGGGAGAGGTGTGAGACCTGAGCTCAGCCTCCATCTGACAATCATCTGGGAGCTCCAGCCGCACCAGCGCAGAGTCCCGCTGTGGATCTTTCCAGAACCTGACCCTGGCTCTGGCTGCTCCCAATGCCTGCCGATCGCTGGAGACCATCTGATTGAATACATGAAATTGGTGAGAGGCGGTCAAATCAAATGGCCTCTGAGGTCCCATCTATCTCCATCATTCTACAGCCCAGGGAATCCCAAGGGAAAAGGTAAGGGGAGTGGGCAGAAATAATAATGGTTCCACGGTTCCAGTTTGGAACAGCCCTCTGTTAATCTCTCCCTGCCATATATTCCCTCCAGGAGTGGCCAAGCCCCTCCTCCCTGCAGTCACTTCTCCAGGGGCGATGAATGTGGGAACTGTCAGGGTGGGCGGTCCTCTTGGAGTAGCCCTCTCTGTGTGGGAAGCTGCGGTCAGTAGCTACATCCCACCAGACGAGAAGCCCTTTGGCAAGCTGCTAACGTTTCACAAGTGCCTCCCTCATACCAGAAACCTCACTTCACCTTCATGAGAACCCACTTAGGTCCCAGTCCCACTGCAGAGATGAGGTGACTAACATTTAGACAAGCTAAATAATTTGGCCAAAGTCACAGAGCTAGTAGGCGGCAGCATCAGGATTTAGAATGAAGTCTGACTCCGAGACGCATACCCCCACTTTACAGAATATAGAATATGATTCTCTATGTTACAAAAGCAAACAAAAAGCCAGAGCACAGTTTTCTTGGTGGTTAGGAGCAGGTGTGGGGAGGGGGTGAGGGCCCTGGAGCTGAAGGGACAGACAAGGAGACGAAACAAAGGGCTATGGAAAGCTTGAGATGAGTTGCTGAGCGTTCTCTGCCTGGGTGCACACTCGGGCTGCCCCCACATTCAGGGAGTATGTGTTAGGGCATCTTTTATCCACAAAATTCCCAGACTGGGTCAGAACATCAAGACTAGAGGCCCATTTCCTCCTCTGTCATCATCATACCTCCCAGAGCCTTCTCTCTCCCCTGTGAGAAAGAAGGCTAATAACAATCACCCTATTTTCCCAGAGAATTGGGCAAGGCGTTGACGAAAGAATACCTGAATATGCCCTGGAAAAACATAATGCAACTAGGAAATATGTTATTACCGGGCCTCCCAGGGATCTTTCCAGCCCAGGGCTGACTCTGAGGGGGTCCAGGTAGACGGGTGGCTCGTCACTCTCTCTGATCTCAAACACTTAATGAACAGAACGCTCTGACCTCTACAGCCCCCAGTGGGTCCAAGATCCACTGATGGAGGCAAGAATTCCAGGTCGACAAACACCACCATTGCCGACTACTCAAAGAAACCCAGGAAATGTATGAATTGACTAATTCTCTCCCCAAAGCCATATGTCATGAATCAGAACTGATGCTTTCCTATCAATTTAATCCCATAATCTTAGGATGTTGGGAGGAGACTTTTCTGGCAGGTGTTAAACTCTCTGAGAAGCCAGCTTTCCAAAGCCAGAAAGACTTAAGAGCCTCCCAGGCATTTGTGTTTTCCCTACCTTTCCAACTTTATTAAAAGCCCAATAGTTCAGGAATGGAATTCAGAGCTACCACTGGGCTGGCCTTTGTCTGGAGGACTGCACGGCTCGCACGGAGGCAGTTTGAATTCCACTGCAGTTGAGTGTAGTTCCATTTCACCTCCCAAGTTTATTAATGAGCTTTCGGGGCTTGGCATCTGCTCTTTGGGATTTTTTCTCCCCTTCTTAGTGTAAAGTCAGCAGTCCTGATGAAAGAAATGGAAGATGCCAGTGGTATGCAATGTTTTTATGAAAAGCATTGGGTGGGCTTACTTGAAGATGCAGACTGGTTATGAAAATGTTTAAAAGCTTTTCAGAAAGTAAAGCAATGGTATCTGTAGAGATTTGGGCTATTCCTGCACTCGGCTCATCTTCAGTTTCTTGAGATACTTTCTTTCAGTGTCCTATCTTTTGCCTTTTCACACTGTTCACGGGGTTCTCAAGGCGAGAATATTGACGTGGTTTGCCATTCCCTTCTCCAGTGGACCACGTTTTGTCAGAACTCTCCACCATGACCTGTCCGTCTTGGGTGGCCCTGATGCTGGGAAAGATTGAAGGTGGGAGGAGAAGGGGACGATAGAGGACGAGATGGTTGGATGGCATCACCGACATGAGTTTGAGTAAACTCTGAGAGTTGGTGATGGACAGGGAAGCCTGGCGTGCTGCAGTCCATGGGGGTCACAAAGAGTCGGACCCGACTGAGCGACTGACCTGAACTGAGATACTTTCTCGTTATTTGTTGCCTCGTTCTCTTAAAAGTGTGATAAGCCTAGACTCAAGGCTGTGTCCCTGAGAAGAAAAATGAAGGTAAAGCTTCGGTTTTTCAGAAAGTTGAGATCCTTGAATATCTCCATTTGGAGAAAAACATTTCAGAGGATTTTCTGAGCTGACTTTCTATATTGATCTTAAAATTGTCCAGACTTGTTACAAAGAACCTGCATTTGGCTTCTGCATCATTATCTCTAGTCAAAAATCGTGTCATATCATCAGTAGTTTCATCATTTTCAAGAAAGTGAAACTTTACTCATCTATGTCTCTAACTGGAAATCCAGCTCCCAGATTTTATTTCCTAGTAGCTGCTACTACATTGAATTTTCACTTTTAATTTTCATCTTTTTTCCACTAAGCACCACTTGTAAAACAAGTAGAGAGCCAGTTCTTCCACTGACTTCTGGTCTTGGTCTTTCTCCTAGCCCACTGGAAGCAGGTACACAGACACTCCAGTTGTAGCTGGAAGACTAGGCATCAGGACAGAGACGATGCTCGCAGGCCTACGTACTGCCACTCACGCGCTGTGCTCTCAGGGATATGCTTCCTGGGCCTCAGTCACCTTGTCTGTAAAACAGAGACCAGTACTGCCTGCCCCAGTCCCTTCACAGGGCTGTCAGGAAGATCAAACACGAAGGTGGATTTACACACATCCTGGAAGGCCATTGTTACTGTGATGTGATCCACTTTCCCTCATTTCAGGGGGGTGGGGGTGTGGGCTCGTAAAGTTCCTGTTAATGAAATTAGGTCCTATTAATCAGAAGTTAACTGGAGCCCTCAAGACACTCAGCTCAGTCACAGCTTCTTTCGCACTCTGATTGACCTCAGGGCTCTTGACAGATCATTTACACCCCACTCTTTGCTGGCACCAGCTCGTCTCCACTGGTCTTAAGTACTTGAGAAATAGCCAGCTCTCACACATGAAGCCATTTCTGGTTTCTGTGGTGTCCTGGCTGCATACTTCCTCCTTCCCGGGTCGAGTAACACTTGGAACCACGGACCCTGTCCCTTGCCCAGCCCAACTGAAAAAGGAGGAAATCATGAGCTATGTACGATGGGATAGAACACCCAAAACCAGAGTCATTTAGGTCAGATCTTCATTTTGCAACTGAGTAAAATGGGGTCCAGAAAGGTAAAGTGACTTGCCCAAGGTCACCATAAAGCTGGTGAATGGCCCAGCCCAGGCCAAGCTGTTGACCACACACCTGCTGTTCATTTTGCTCCATTCCCAAGAAGGCAAACGGAGAAGAGAGCCAATGGCCAGGTAGATGAATGGTCAACAGTCCAGGGAGCCTGTGCCCACCAGAGAGGAGGCTTTGATAGGATTAAGACAGGGAAGGAGTACGGGGGCAGGGAGGGGAAAGAATAACGAAGGCAAAAGACCAAGGGGAGAGAGAGAATGGTGGGGTTAAGACAAGAAGAATCCAGAGGCTGCCACAGGTGCTGGGTGCTGTATTTTATTTACACCGCGCGCCTGGAGTGCTTTCTGCAGTGCTGTCTCTGAAACCATTTAGACAGTAACAACTGCAACCCACCCGGGTCTTCATTCAGATAATCCTTACAGCAACAGCTTACCTGTTGCAGTGTTATTCTACAACAAATGGGAACTGCCAAACAAGGGGACAGTCATACCAATTTCTCCTTCATTCAAACTGAAAGACTGGGAGGCCCCCAAACAGATGCGACTGTCACCCACACTGAAATAGATGCATTCAGAGGGCACCCACATTTTCTAGTGCCCAGTTTATTTTTTTTCTGGCTCTATTAAGGGGTGAGCAGCTCCTTCATAGGAAAGGCAGCCTACTGTGATTTGGTAATTAAATTAGGGGAAAGGAAACGGTTAGGAGGAAAGGAAGTAATTTGATGAGATGAAAATGGCGGGGGGGGGGGGGGGGGCGGGCAGTGGGAGCAGAGAAGGAGAACCATCCACTGGAAAGCACCTTGGGAAGGGAAGAGATGCCCCATACAGAAGTCCCTTTCCCCTCACTGCCTCAGAGGTCGGCCAGCAACATCCAAGCCCCCTCATTCAAGTCCCCTCCTAGGTTGCTTTTCTTTCAGTTAACACCACTCTAGAATCTGAAAACCTTTGTCCAGAAAGGACTGTAATGGTTATCCGGTCCAACCAGCGTCTTGTGCTTGCAAACAGGCGGAGCGGCCAGGGATGCTGAGGCTCCAAGCCACTAAGGGCAGTGAAAGTTTCAGGGTGCCGGCTCCCTGGATCACAGATCCTATCGCTCAAAGATCTCAACTGGCTTTGCACTCTCGCTCCTCCACCCCCACCCCACCCCCCTCCACAACGGTGGGTCTCTCAGGATGAAAAGCAGAGAAATCCGCGAGCCGCCCGCCAGAGGAAGAGCCCAGGACTGGAGTCACAGGTACGAGAGAAAAGCGTGTGAGAAACTTGGGACAAGTAGTCTCTGGCACCTGTCCCCGGTGCTCTCTCTCGGTCTTCTGCCCCAGGGCAGCGATAGGAGCGCGCGCCACCGCTTAAAACTTTTCCTAACTTTAGCCGCCGGCTACCCGCGCAGTCCTGCCGCCCCGCGCTCCGGGGTGGGCAGGGCGACCCCCAGCGGCCGCGCCCGCGACCCCGGCTCGCCCATTCCTTCCCCATTCATTCCGTTCCGCCCCTGCGGCAGCCGCTCCGCGAGCCCCGGCCTCCGTGCGTCTCGGGAAAGCTGGGCTCGGGAGTAGCAAGAGCCGGCGCACCGAGCCAGGGATGGAGCCGGCTGGCGAGCCTGATTGGCTCGGCCACTCTGAGCACCCACCGATCTGAGCACCTCGATCGCCCCCTGGGAGTAAGTAAACGAGAGGGCGGCGAGGAGCTGTGCTCCGACGCCAGCGGACGACCTCTCAGTTGCCAGGAACGTTTCGCGCCCCAAATCAAAAGAGAAAGTTCTTTGCGAGAAAGTTTCTAAAGCGCGGAAGAGCAGCGGTGGTTGGGAGAGAGATTCAGCCAGAGTTCTTTCCAAGCTGGAGGCTGCGGGGCAAGTGCCGGGGGAGTGGGCGCGGGGGTCGGGGACTGGTTACTAGATGGGCGCAAAGATAAAGCAAGCCACCCTCGCCGCGCTCACCTCCTGTATCCACTTGGGGCGGCCAGGGTCCGGAGGGCGGGCAGGGTCGGGGTGGGGTCGGGCTGGCTGGCTGGCTGCGGGGTCGGATGGCGAGCACAGAGGGGCTCACGACCGGCGCGCGGGCTGGCGGGTCCGCTGGGGCGGCGGCGCAGGGTGAGCGCTGTGCAGTGCGCGCCTCTCTGCGTGCGACTGTGGCTGGCAGCGCGTTGCATCACCCGTTTTATAGCCCTCGGGCTGGCGGCGCGCCCAATACTCTGGGTTACCAATCCCAGGCTGACGTAATGCTATTAATAGCTTCCCCGGCGAACCAACAGAACTAGGCTGGGCCGGAGGACGGGAGGGGTGAGGGGGGGACGGGGGGGAGGGGCCAACGAGGAGGAGGGGAGAAGGGGGACCGGTGATGCAAGTTCGGGGAGGAGCCGGCCGCGGCGAGTTCTCCTGGGACGCACGCACCCGCCCGCCCTCTCGCTCCATATCAGGACCGGAGCCGCCCGGGCTGGCCGCCAGATGTGCGTACTCCAGGCATGAGCCAATGGTGCCCAAGCCAGCGGCATGACTCCACCGCGCTGGCATCTCTCCCTCCGCTAGGCTGGGGAGGTGGGAGGTGGGGGGTGGGGGGGGCGGTGAGGTTGGAGAGGTGGGTCCTGGACGCTGCCCAGACTAGGTGAGACTGGGAAGCTAGAAACGACCTTTCTCTAAAATGCGTGGTCATTTTCTGGAGCTTCGGGAAAGGACACCCACCCTCCTCTTCCGCTTCCCCGTCAAAAGCCTCCTTTTCAAGTAGGGGACGGGGTACGAAGAGGAGTGTCATTTCCCCAGTGTGGAAGAAGAGGTCAGAGGCACCCTACGGTGAATCCACACCGTTACCGCCGGGGGTAACCTCTGCGGCCGGGACCGTGAGAAGACTTGTCAGCGATCGGCGGGCACGGTGCGCCCACGCCCGGGGCTCGCGCACACCCCACGTGGGCGCACACGCGGAACCGCCTCCCGGCGGCTTGGGAACCCGACGCTGAGGCCAGGGCGAGCGGCAGGGAGATAATTTTTTTTTTTTAACAGCCACAAAGCGTTTGAAATTGACAGTGAAACGAACAAGCCAGTGAAAAGATGAGCGACCTGGAAAAATCAGAGTCAACTCAGAGAAGGGCTAAAAGTAAGGTTGAAGCCTAGAGACTAGAAGGAGAAGTAAAGAGAAGGTGCTTTGGTCTCCGCGGGCCGGGCCGGGCGGGGGTCGCCCGGCTTTCTGGCAATGTTGCTGGAAAATACACCTTCGGCTTTCGCGTGTTTTACTGCGCCCAGAGAGGATCGCGCGGGGACCGGACCGCCGGGGCTGGAGACGCATTAACCGCATAGCAAATTAGGCCCCGTGGCAGAAATCCTTTTCTCCCTAAAGTCGGGGCGGGGGGCGGGATCTCGCGGCCCAGACTCGAGCCGAGTCTTCATCAGAACTGGATCTGAATCTTAAAATCGAGCTTCCAGTTCTGATTCCCCGAGCCCAGCTGTCTAGGACCAGAGACCTTCTCAACTGCTCATGGACGAATGTGGGTGGACGCGACTGTGGCCAGCTCTGTTTGGCACCTGTGGGAGAGGGAGACCCGCGCGCCCGTGGGGTTGACGGGTACCTGCTTCCACCTGCCTTTAGAGAGAGAGACGGTCCAGGGTTCTAGTGTGGCAATTTGGGCTAGGAACTAAAAGGCTCTGGGAGCCCAGATCTCTCCCACAGCCCCGCCCCACTCGGCTGTTAACAGCCGTCAAGGAAGGGCCTCTCTGTGTCTGTCTCCCTCCCTTACACACACACAGTCCCGCACCCTCGAGGGCTCGGCCCGTCTCCCCAGCCTCTCCGATTGCCCAGCGGCCTGGGATAGATACCCTCAGAGCTATAGGTAAAGGTGAGTCCCCAGCACCCTGATTCCCCTCCCCAGAACCCGAGCCTCATCGGGACACACACCCGCCCCACAAGCTTCGGGGCCCAGGACCCCGCGGAGAGCGGCCTTGGAAGTCATCCCGAACCCAACTCCCACCCCCACCCTCGCCCCCGGCCCGTCGGGTAGCCTGGAGGTCCTACGCAGGGTCCTAGAGGATGCCGCCGAGGACCTCAGCGAATCTCCAGCGGAGTCGCGCGGGAAGCGTGGGGCCGTTGTTTTTGCTTTACTTTTCACCCTGGTAACGGACTTCCGGGCCCCACCTCCACGTCCCCACACCTCCACCCCTCTTCACCCGCCCTCCTGCCCACGCACCGGCAGGTAGACCCGGGGCAGCCAGGTAAACCCCGGGCGTGTCCTAACAACCCGTAGAACACCGCGAGAGCAGGAGGAAGGGCGTTTGCAAATTTGCATGGAAGTTATTTGAACGTCTCTACCTATCTTTTCTAGCTGCTCGTCCACTGCCCTCGAGTAAACGCCACCCTTATAAAGCGAAACAAGGGGATGGGGGAGAACACGTGAAGGCTACCCGCTGCCCCCGTCCCCCACCACTAGTTTTTTTTCCCCTTTGTGAAATGCCTACAGGAATCTTTAACCGGTTTACATTTTAAACTAGGAATCCATTAATACACCCAAGCCAGATTTGTGGAGGTTTATGTCCTGTCGTTAAAAGGAAATTCAGCTTGGAGCGTAGGTAAGCAAACAGCCAGACCAGCCTCCGCAACACAATACCACAGAAGGGTAATTAAGCCAGAGAAATCCACAACCCCTGGTCGGTTTATTTTTTATTACCATGGAACCTCCCGCTTCCCTCGTTGACCTGCTTCATTCTAATAATTCTTGGTTCTGAATACCCAAGTCACACCTGGGTAGAAACGCTGTCAGCTCTTCGCAGAAGTCTGAGCGTCGCCCTCCCACGGAAACTTGAAAAGCGATAAGAATCTTGACAGGGAAGTCAGTCCACCCCCTTGTGAATGAAGCTCTTATCCAAGGAAAACAAAAACGACTGCTGCGTGCCTCCCTGCCCCCAGCCCCCAGGAGGACTGTGAAACCTGCCTGGTCGGAGAGAGACACCGGGAAAGAGCCGGAGAAGGGGACAGCCCCAGGTTGTGTGCCCCGGTGGGGTGATCGATCCGTGAGTTCGGTGCGTCCTCAATTCACCCTAACTTTGAACCCCAACCCGTGTATCATCTAGGGGAGGGGCAGGGGAGGATTCCCAGACCACAGGGCTTCTCTGCACAAGGCAAAGAATGCCTGTCCCCTCCCTGAGAAGGAAGCCTGGGTAGAGTTATTTCAGGGGTTAATCCTCAGTGAAAGAGGGTTAAGCAGAGACTTGAATACTGCTGAGGTTTTACGCTGGAGAAAATGCCTGGGGAATCCACATTCAGAACCAGCCCCAGTATGTTTTGCTGAGTGAGATAAGAATTGGAAACTTCATGTTGGGGCAAGTGCAAAAGGAAAGGGAAAAAGTTAAAAGGAGAGGGGATGGAACTAGGCAGCTAAAAACAGCCCACTGTGGCAACCGAACCTAAACATCAAAACATTTGCAGGGAGCCAAAAGAGAGGGGGGAATAAAAGTTCAAGAGATATTTAAAGGTTTTAGCCCTTTCTTTAGTCCAGGGAATAGTCCCTTCCCACTCCTTCCCCCACCCTCCATTATTCTTCTTCAAACCTCCGGATTATATCTGCTCGAAGCTCTAGAGAGCCAAGTGAAACGCCAGGGAAAGAGCACTTGGAGCCCGCTCCTGCTGGCCCAGCCCACTTCTGCACCTCAGGAAGGGAATTCTGTTCTTTTCTCTTCTGCTTTCCAAAAACCCACACTTTTTATCAAGTGGATTTGCATGGGGGATTACTAATATGAGTCTTCTCCCTCAGGAAACACGAGGAGGCAGCATATCGTGGGCTCTGAAATGTGGCAGGCGGCGCTTTGATTCGGGATTCAGCCTATTATCTTGTGACATTTCTTCAGCTGTGTCATCTTGGATAAGTCATTTCACTCTCTGCCTAAGGTTCCTCAGCTGAAAAATGGCCCTCATAATGGCATTTAACATGTAAGGATTCCCTGAGGATGGGACACACAGCCAGTCTTCAGTAGGGGTATCATTAATTACCAATCAAGGGAGGCATTCTGGGGAAACCCCTGAGTCCCAGAGCCCATTCTGTCTCCCTGTGTATACTCAGTCGCTTCACTCGTGTCCGAGTCTTTGCGGCCCTGTGGGCTGTAGCTCGCCAGGTTCCTCTGTCCATGGGATTCTGCAGGTAAGAGTACTGGAGTGGGTGGCCATACCCTCCTCCAGGAGATCTTCCTGACCCAGGGATCGAACCCAGGTCTCAACATTGCAGGTGGATTCTTTCACCATCTGAGCTACCAGAGAAGCTCAAGAATTCTGGAGAGGGTAGCCTATGCTATGCCTTCTCCAGGGTATCTTCCCGACCCAGGAATTGAAGTGGGGTCTCCTGCCTTGCAGGCAGATTCTTTACCAGTTGAGCTACTAGGGAAGCCCTCCTGTCTACCTAGTCAGTGGCAGAATTGTGGATGAAGTTGAGCTACATCCAGGAAATGACCATCTTCAGGGGAGCGGGGATAGGACACCACAAAGAAAACAATGAGAGCAATCCCCATTTTCCATCCACACATTTTCCTTCCTTTCTCCTCCTCTTCCTCCTTCTCTCTCTTAACATTTCTAAGGAGTATTTCCAAAGAGTTTTACCCATGAGCTTGGTGCCTTGCTAGGTAGGAGGGGCTGTGAGAGGAGTACCCAAGGCAGAGATTGCCTCTTTGGGGACCTTCTGGTGTGCCATAGACACCCACTTTGGACCACAGGACCAAAGCCTAGGTAGCAGCTTTTTGCACCTGAGTGGGGATCCTGGAGCCCCAGAACACCTGAGTCCCTGAAGTCAAGGGATTATCAGGACTCGGGAGACCTGGGACCCAGTCGAAATTTCCCCTCCAGCCAATGGCGTGACTTAGTGCAAGCCATAAACACTTCCTCCATGTTCTGGTCTATAAAATTTATTTCATATTTATTATCAGCTGAAGGAGGAAATGGCAACCCGCTCCAGTATTCTTGCCTGGAGAATCCCACGGACAGAGGAGCCTGGTGGGTTACAGTCTATGGGGTAGCACAGAGTCGGACACGACTGAAGCAACTTAGCACACACTCATTGACTCTTTAATATTGACTCCCTCCAAACTGTTGCAAGAAGCAGTGAGATGGGGCTTCTCTGGTGACACAGTGGTAAAGAATCCTCTTGCCAATGCAGGAGACATGGGTTTGACCCCTGGGCCAGGAAGATCCCACGTGCCGCAGGACAGCTGAGCCCATGTGCTGCGGCTACTGAATCCCGGATGCTCTAGAGCCTGTGCTTCGCAATCACAGGAGGCATCGCAATGAGAAGCCCTTGCACCTCAACTAGAGAACAGCCCCTCTTGCCACAACTAGAGAGAAGCCCGCACAGCAATGAAGACCCAGCACAGCCAAGAGTAAATAAATACACATTTTACAAAAGAAGCAGTGAGATAATAGCTGTGAAAGTCATTTGAAAACAATTTTAAAAATCGTACTTTTAAAGATTCCTTTGGAGGATTTAGTATAATTTTTTTTTAATCATTATGAAAATTTGGGAAATGAGCAACAGAAAAAGATTACCCATCATCTCAGCATTATTAGCATTTTGGTGTGTTTCTGGTCTTCTTTCTCATGCCTATGATTTTTACAAACAGAATTGGGATTGGGATTACAAGCAATGTTGAAGTTTGCTCTTTTGCTTATTACTCTGAATTGAATATGGTCCTTATTACCATAATTATTTCTTTTCAAAAGTGTTGGTCATTTTATTGTGAAATGTAGCACACATACAGATGATTATAGAACATATGTACTCATTTTAATAGTAAAACTTCAAGGACCTATCATTTGAGTAAAGAAGTAGCCCACCAGATCAAGTCCTTAGAAGCCCCCATGCCACCATTCCTGATTACGCCTGCCTCTCTCTACCTCCCAGAGGTCACTGCTGTCTTGTTACCATAATGGTAACTCTTGTTACTATAATTTTTAATGGCTGGTAGTGGTGATATGATTTATTTAGTCATTCCTCTACCTTTAGCAGAGTGCTGCTAGAGTGCTGTACACATTTAGCAGTAGATTTAAATCTTTATTACGGGGAGAGGTGTCAGATTCCATCATTGTCCAGGTTGCTTGCACGGAGTTAGAGAAGGGTCTTCATTTCTATCTTCAAGTGCTACATGGGACATAGTGGAAGATGGGAAGATACCGAATGATGGTGATTACCAGTGCATTTTTCTTGGTTCTTAAGTATTCAAACAAAAAACTCCCGCAGGAACTTTTCCCATGAAGCATCTCCTTTAATCCTTCCATTCACTACTTTGGGCTTCCCAGGTGGTACTTGTGGTAAAGAACCCAGCTGCCAATGCAGGAGATGTAAGAGACGCAGGTTCAATCCCTGGGTTGGGAAGATCCCTTGGAGGATGGCATGGCAACCCACTCCAGTATTCTTGCCTGGAGAATCCCATGGACAGAGGAGCCTGGCAGGCTATGGTCCATGGGGTCATAAAGAGTCAGACACGACTGAAACAACTTGACATGCACGCACGCTCACTTCTTTGCCAGCCTCCTTTATTTTCTGTGTATCCACCTTAAAATAGACAATCGGGTCTGTGGCGGGTGAGTGGCGCAGAGGCAGAACAGCTGGAGCAACTGTGCCTTCCGGGCAGTTGTTCCCTATGGCACAGATCGCACCTCAGCTCTGGTGTAAAATCTATGCGAGTGCGGCACCATGGGAGACATGGGTGATGCCAGGTAGGCAGCCACTGGAGCAGGTCCCTTGAGTCTGGTGGCGTTGATTTTCCAAACTACAAAACACCAGCGCCAAGAAGACTTTGGAAATCATATGCTTGCATCAAACTGGGCATGAACTTGTTCGTGGCTTCACTGTTGGGCGCCAGAGCCAGGCAGTAGACAGAGGGCATCTTGCTGGAGGGCATCTGTCTTAATTAATACGTGCCTTAAATATTGTTTTATATGAAACAAATGTGGGTACATTGAATTTAAATACGTCACACAAGAGTTTTTAAGGAAAGGAAGAAGACATCAAATACATTTTGGGCTTGGGATAGGCTACCAAAAGTTAAACTCCGAGGACCCTGGGAAGGATTTGTTCCCTCTCTTCACTTCAGTTCAGTCGCTCAGTCATGTCCGACTCTTTGCAACCCTATGAATCGCAGCCCACCAGGCCCCCTGTCCATCACCAACCCCCCGGAGTTTACTCAAACTCATGTCCATCGAGTCGGTGATGCTATCCAGCCATCTCGTCCTCTGTCATCCCCTTCTCCTCCTGCCCCCAATCTTTCCCAGCATCAGAGTCTTTTTCCAATGAGTCAAGTCTTTGCATGAGGTGGCCAAAGTATTGGAGTTTCAGCTTTTAGCATCAGTCCTTCCAATGAACACCCAGGACTGATCTTTAGGATGGACTGGTTGGATCTCCTTGCAGTCAAAGGGACTCTCAAGAGTCTTCTTCAACACCACAGTTCAAAAGCATCAGTTCTTCGGCGCTCAGCTTTCTTCACCATCCAACTCTCACATCCATACATGACTACTGGAAAAACCATAGCCTTGACTAGATGGACCTTTGTTGGCAAAGTAATGTCTCTGCTTTTGAATATGCTCTCTAGGTTGGTCATAACTTTCCTTCCAAGGAGTAACTGTCTTTTAATTACATGGCTGCAATCACCATCTGCAGTGATTTTGAAGCCCCCCAAAAATAAAGTCAGCCACTGTTTCCCCATCTATTTGCCATGAAGTGATGGGACCAGATGCCATGATCTTAGTTTTCTGAATGTTGAGCTTTAAGCCAACTTTTTCACTCTCCTCTTTCACTTTCAACAAGAGGCTTTTTAGTTCCTCTTCACTTTCTGTCATAAGGGTGGTGTCATCTGCATATCTGCTGCTGCTGCTAAGTCGCTTCAGTCGTGTCTGACTCTGTGCGCCCTCATAGATGGCAGCCCACCAGGCTCCCAAGTCCCTGGGATTCTCCAGGCAAGAACACTGGAGTGGGTTGCCATTTCCTTCTCCAATGCATGAAAATGAAAAGTGAAAGTGAAGTCGCTCAGTTGTGTCCAACTCTTAGCGACCCCATGGACTGCAGCCCACCAGGCTCCTCCATCCATGGGATTTTCCAGGCAAGAGTACTGGAATGGGTTGCCATTGCCTTCTCCCATCTGCATATCTGAGGTTATTGAGATTTCTCCCAGCAGTCTTGATTCCAGCTTGTGCTTCTTCCAGCCCAGCATTTCTCATGATGTACTCTGCATATAAGTTAAATAAGCAGGGTGACAATATACTGCTGCTGCTGCTGCTAAGTCACTTCAGTCGTGTCCGACTCTGCGACCCCATATACAACCTTGATATACTCCTTTGCCTATTTGGAACCAATCTGTTGTTCCATGTCCAGTTCTAACTGTTGCTTCCTGACCTGCATGTAGGTTTCTCCAGAGGCAGGTCAGGTGGTCTGGTATTCCCATTTCTTTCAGATTTTCCACAGTTTATTGTGATCCACACAGTTAAAGGCTTTGGCATAGTCAATAAAGCAGAAATAGATGTTTTTCTGGAACTCTCTTGCTTTTTCTATGATCCAGCGGATGTTGGCAATTTGATCTCTGGTTCCTCTGCCTTTTCTAAAACCAGCTTGAACATCTGGAAGTTCATGGTTCATGTATTGCTGAAGCCTGGCTTGGAGAATTTTGAGCTTTACTTTGCTAGTGTGTGAGAGGAGTGCAATTGTGTGGTAGTTTGAGCATTCTTTGTGGTCCGCTGGAGAAGGGAATGGCAAACCACTTCAGTATTCTTGCCTTGAGAACCCCGTGAACAGTATGAACAGTCCCCTCTCTTAAGTGCCTTTAAATATAAAGTAATATGAGCAAAGGCTGTTGTGTAGCACTCACAGTGTTCCAGACAATGGGCTGAACCCTTCACATGTAGTTAGTGACTGTCACCCTCATAACAGCCCTGTTAGGTAATTACTATGGACATCTCTGTTTTGTAGATGGGGAAACTGAAGCACAGAGAGGGTAAATAATGGACAGGTTGCACAGCTATTGAGTGGTAGAGCAAGATTTGAGCTCAAGTAGGCTGGCTCCCAAGTGGGCTTCCCTTGTGGCTCAGCTGGTAAAGAGTCTGCCTGCAATGCGGGAGACCTGGGTTCGACCCCTGGGTTGGGAAGATCCCCTGGAGAAGGGAAAGGCTCCTCACTCCAGTGTGGAGAATTTGGTGGACTGTATAGTCCGTGAGTCGCAAAGAGTCGGACATGACTGAGCAACTTTCACTTAACTTAGGCTGGCTCCCAAGTCGGGGTGCTTGATCATGACACCTACTGCCTCTCAGCAAATGCTCACAGGAACACTTGGGGAGCTCTGACAAGGTTCAGTGTCCTGGCTGGATGCGGTGGGATGTTGGACTCACAGAGGAAAAGTGGCGCTCGTACAAACCATAAGTTGTGTTTATTTTATTGAAATATAGTTGACCTACAGTGTTTGAATATCTGCTGGACAGTTGTGATCCAGTTATACATGTTCTTTTTTATATTCTTTTCCATGAGGGTTTATCACGGGACATTGAGTGTAGTTCCACTCTGCTATACAGTGAAGGGAAAGTGAAAGTCCCTGAGTCGTGTCCGACTCTTTGCAACCCCATGGACTTTACAGTCCACGGGATTCTCCAGGCCAGAGTACTGGAGCGGGGAGCCATTCCCTTCTCCAGGGGATCTTCCCAACCCAGGGATCGAACCCTGGTCTCCCACAATGCAGGAAGATTCTTTTACCAGCTGAGCCACCATACGGTAGGACCTTGTTTATCCACCCTATATATGATAGTTTGACTCTGCTCATCCCAAACACCTCATCCTTCCCCCCCACCCACCCACCACCTTGGCAACCACAAGTCCATTCTCTGTGTCTGTGAGTCTGTTTCTGTTCCATAGACATGTTCGTTTGTGTCGTATTTTAGATTCCGCATATAAGTGATGCCACGTGGCATTTGTCTTCCTCTGAATTATTTCACTTAGTGTGCAGAATCATAAATTCTTACACTGAAAGGAAGCTTAACAGAAGACTTCTGAGCTCCCTGCTTGCCCTTTGCCCCCAGAAGATGCTCCATTGCTAAGATGGGGTCAAGGTAAAGAACAGCCGCTTGTGAGAGGGATGGGCAACCTTTTGGGGGCATCCTGACTGACCATGTGCAACAACCCCGGAGCTGAAAGGTGAGTGGCAGAGGGGTGGGAGGCAGGGATGGTGGAAAGAACCTTGGACCTACACTGTTTTCCTTCCCTTGCCTTATTCTTGAAGCCTACACATCATAAAGAACCCTGATACATCAGAAATGTCTAGAGCCCGATGAAAAATGCCATCTGTCAGGTCGACTTACCAACTGATTTTAAAAGAAATTAAAAAATCAATGGGAGGCTAGGTCATATTTAGCTTTTACTATATACTGAGCACACACTACATGCCAGACACAATAGTAAGCACTTTAAAAAATATCCAGTATCTTATTTTCATCCTTGTGCCAACCCTGTGAGGCAGGTATTATTGCTTCAGCTTTATCGATGAGGAAACCAAAGCTCAGAAAGGTTGAATCTTAGACACTTAACTCAAACACAGGTCTAATTCCCTTCAAAACTTCTATTAACTTCCACTACCCCCCAAATATTAGAGAGTTTTAAAATGTGCTCATTTTCCTTTAGCCTTGCCTCTCTTGTTGAAAAGCCTCCCCCCCACACCCACCCTCCCACCCAAGTCTTGTTGAATGCCTGGAACCTTCTAGTGTTGACCTTACCATACTCCTAAAGTCTCAGAAGTCTCCCATGTGACAAATTCCAGATCCCTGTGCCCTCGTGATACTATCCTGTCTGCCAAATTTGCAATTATTCCATAATTTGCTTTAACCACAAACATAAGCCCGGCTATTGACTGAGTAAACTGAGTAGGGCTTTTCGGACTTTTGTTCAGTTTCCCAAAATACGATGAACTGAAATCATCTGATGATGAACTTGTACTTGAAACTGGAGTGGCTGAGGGTGGAGTGAGTCACTCCGGTGAGTTGTATACCTACCAGTCAATCCTTCAGATTCTGTGCTACTGCCAGATCATGTGCTTGGCAGTATGTTTAGACATCTTGGGATTACAAGGGCAATGCCAGAGTATCCTTTGCCCTTGAAGAGTTTAAAATCTTGTTTAGGTGGCAAATGAAGATGCCTGAAACAGTATCCAGCACATAGCGGTTGTTTATTTCAGCAGACGTTTAATGGGTACTTAACGATGTGCTGGGTGGTACGATGAGATGCAGATACACGGTGCTGCTGCCCTCCCTGGAAGATGCTCACAGCTCGTGGAGAGACAGACTTTGACAACAGGTAAAGCTGATGTCATAAGGGCTAAAGTGGAGCAGGAAAGCTCTGCCTGGGAGAGCTGGCAAAGGCTGATGGACAAAGTGACTTTTGAGCTCAGATGTTGAAGCTGAGCATCTTCTGGGCAGGGAAGGAGGGCAGCATTCCAGGCACAGAGAGAAGCAGAAGCAGAGGCAGCGGGTGCCAGGAAGTCAGAGACTGTGCCCTGCTCATCTGTCTATTCATCCCCAGCTCCTTGCACTGTTGCAGACACCGACTTGGCACACAGTAGGTGTGCATGCCATGAGTGAGAACACAGAATTGTGACAGCCCACAGCAGGTCTGGAGAATGGTGAAGCAGCTGTTGAGCAGGCATGTGTGTGGAAGGGAAGGGGATTGGGAGCTAGTGGGTGGGGAACAGACTGTGACCAGCCTTGAAGGTTGTAATAATCAGTTCAGATTGTGTCCCAGGACAAAGGGGGAGCGGTGGGTCACAGGGTCTTTCGGCAGTGTACGGACACGGCAAGTGCTGTTTAGGAAAACTGCTGGTACAGGACTGAGGGGGGGACTGGATGGGAGAGGAGGCTGCAGGTGGAGGCATCAGAAAGCCGCAACTGGTCAGGATGGAAGACCAGATGAACTGAGGAGATGGCGGTACCCCACTCTCATGTGTTGTTCATCTGAAATAAAAATTATCCATGAACCATATGCTCTTATGTGTACTGAAAGTGAAGTCACTGCTTGTCCCCTCTTTCCATCGCAAAGTTGAAATTCCTTCATTAATGCAGAACTTATCCCATCTGGAGGGCTGTCCCTCACTTGGTTGTGTCCGACTTTTTGCAACCCCATGGACTACATGTAGCTGCCAGGCTCCTCTGTCCAGGGGACTATCCAGGCAAAAATACTGGAGGGAGTTGCCATTTCCTTCTCCAGGGGATCTTCCCCACCCAGGGACTGAACCCAGGTCTCTTACCTCACTTATATAAATATAGTGGTATAAATTCTGAATTTTTTAAACTATTCTTCAATTCCCTGATCTTAAGCTCTATGTTTAAAGTCAATGAAGATGACGATGACCACGATGAGGATGTGACGCTTTAAAAGCCCCTTTTCTCTTGATGTCATTTTCTGTTGACCGAGGATTCTACAGAAGAGATACCTACCTGGTTGCATAAGAGTTAATCATCAAGGAAGCCCCATGTTATCTCTGCCAGCCTGGGAAACACCCCCTGCCCAGACAGATTATCTCTTTCCCTCAATTTCTAGCTCATAGTCTTGGCCTCCGTTTTCTGATCTGAAAAGTTGCCACAGCCACATAAGATTACTGTGGGCAATAAATTCATTGACTTATCCATCAAATATTTCTTAAATGCCTGCTTCATACCATATATTGTTCAAGGTGCTAGGAAGACAAGAAAGAACAAGGCAGACAAAGGCACCACATTTGGCACTTAGCTGATACCTGAACATTGATCTTCTTACATTTAATTTAAATTAAAATAAAGCTGGTGTGGAAACTCTAAAGGATTCTCAACTCAGAAGAACCAATGTTGTCTCTGTCACACTTTTTAAAAAATAATTAGGCAACAAAATACTGACCTTTACCAGCTCATTGTCTATGTGCTGGAAGGAAGCCAACACCTTTTTTTTCCTCTTTCATTTTGGCCTCGAAAAGGGAGAGGCTGGGCGAATGGGGGCCATGTACTTTCATTCTTCCACAGAAAGCTTTGGCTTTAATTTTCACATTCCCCACAGCGCACCTCTGCTTTGGCTCTGCTACATGTCCTGACATGTAGAACTAAGGGAAACACGAAATGAAAACGAAACAAGTGTTCTACCTGAGTCACTGTCTGTGTTTCTCTTTTATCACCAAAGCAATGCACTCCCACACAATTGAGACTGGTTCTATTTAGATTTAAAAACGTCATCTTTGTAATTAAAGCACACTATTATTGCTATAAAGTAAACAATTGGAAAACATGTTCTTAGAAACATCTCTCTGATTCATAAATACTTGGATCGTGAAGTCACAGAGGTGGAATGCTAACCTTGCTAACACGCTGATGATAAGGATCAGTAGATACTAATATTACACAGTGAAAAGTGAGCTTTAGTCTGGAGCAGAAGAAAAGTGGAAAATTGGGCAGTTATTTTGTAAGGATCATTTGGAATAATATAGGTTCTAAAAATACTTTTTCTCTAAGGTTGCAATTCACTTGGCTTGTATGTATTAATTCATTTAAGGAATACTTATTGAGTGCCAACCTCCTGACTTGCCACTCCAGGTCCTTCTCTGCCCCTCTTCCCAGCTCAGCTGGGGTCACTCCCATCAGCACTATCCGTCCCAACTACTTGAGGTACTAGTAGTTCCAGCTTTTCACTGAGCCTTTCACATCACTTTTGCTGCTGCTGCTAAGTCACTTCAGTGTGTCGGACTCTGTGCAACCCCATAGACGGCAGCCCATTAGGCTTCCCCGTCCCTGGGATGCTCCAGGCAAGAACACTGGAGTGGGTTGCCATTTCCTTCTCCAATGCATGAAAGTGAAAAGTGAAAGTGAAGTCGCTCAGTCTTCGTGACCCCATGGACTGCAGCCCACCAGGCTCCTCCATCCATGGGATTTTCCAGGCAAGAGTACTGGAGTGGGGTGCGATTGCCTTCACATCACTACGTTGTTGCGTATCCTGACCCTTCTGCCTGAAATTCCCTCCTTTTTCCCACAACCCAGCCCTCTCTGCCCGGAAAATTGCTATCGTGTTTTATCTTTCAAAATCCAGTTCCGAAGTCACTTTCTCACGTATGCATTTTCAGTCCCAACCAGGATGAGCTATGAATTTGTAATTTAAATGAAAGCATGAATCTCTTTGTTCAAAAATGATTAAGAATTTCAAACTGTGACAGCGGAGCTTTAAGCGTGGGACCTTTAAAGAGTGGGATGGCAGATCACATATTCACCGAGCCAGCCCTGGTAACATTTATTCTGTGTTCCCATAATTCTTAGTCGATATTGTTGTTTCTTGGCCATTCAACATCCATCCACCCCAATTTAGGTTTCCCAGTTTCCCTCTGGGAAAGCCACGCCCCTTGCCAAGGGCCACGGTGATTGATCCAGGAACCAGCTCAGAACCCAATCAGAGCTAATGAGCTGTTGGGACCGGTTGACTGAGGCAACTCACTCCCTTTCCTGCCAGACTAGAATGTGTCAGTGAGGGGCGTGGGGGACTGCTGTGAGCCAGAGGTTACTGGGGTTGTCACATGGAGCAGGAGATAGAGAATGTGAGAGGCTCTGCAGCAAGGTGGGCCTCCAGGCACAGGTACTGAGCACTTTTCAGTTATCTGAGCCAGTAAATCCCTCCTTTTTGCATAAGCTATTTGGAATTGGGTTTTCTGACACCTGCAAACAAGAATCCCAGGGAAACACACTATTTGGTTCTTATACATTTTTTGTATGTGTTCCCTCACTGTTTATGAGTTCCTTGGGAGCAAGAAGCTCATTTGTTTCATCTTACCATCCCTGGATGCTTGGGATAGTCTTGAAATATCCTTTCAACTTGAAAACAAACAGAACGATTGTGATAGTGGGTGGAGAAACCACAGTTGGTCACCTCATCTTTATTACTCTGATTTTTTTTCTTTGTGAAATCTAAGTGAAGTGAAAGTTGCTTGGTTGTGTCTGACTCTTTTCGACTCCATGGACCATATAGTTCAAGGAATTCTCCAGGCCAGATACTGGAGTGGGTAGCCATTCTCTTGTCCAGGGGATCTTCCCAACCCAGGGGTCGAATCCAGGTCTCCTGCATTGCAGGCCAATTCTTCACCAGCTGAGCCACAAGGGAAGCCCAAGAATACTGGAGTGGGTAGCCTATCCCTTCTCCAGGCCATCTTCCCGACCCAGAAATTGAACTAGGGTCTCCTGCACTGCAGCAGATTCTTTACCAACTGAGCTATCAGGGAAGCCTATGTTAGTGGCGCTGCCGTACCTCCACTTCGTTTAGTGCGTGCTGAGTCCAGATGACCCAGTGATAAGCTGATGGGTCACTTCTGCTCACAGGGGCCGACAACACTGTCTTCTCTCTCCTCAGGTGGGGGCCTGTGAAGGACCTACACCCATTAGCCCCTGTGTGTCCCATACAACCCTGGGAAGGGATCTGAACAGGGAGGGTTATCTCTGTTGTACAGACTAGAAGTTGAAGGAAGAGTCTGGGCAGTTTTGTCAAAATCTAGAGCACCGCTGTCCAACACGATAGCCGCCTGCTGCAGGTGGCCAGTGACCACTAATTCAAATAAAGATGTGCTGAAAGTGTAAAATGCACATTGGGTTTTGAGGACTTAGGACAAAAAAACACATTAATTTTTATGTTAATTGCACATCAAAATGATACTTTAAATACATTGAGTGAAATAAGATGCATTGTTGAAATGAATGCCATTCATCTAATTTACTTTTATTAATGTGGCTACTAAAAAATTAAAAATCATCTATGCGGCTCACATTCAAGGTTCGTATTTTATTTCTTTTGGATAGCTGATCTAGAGCTAGCATCCTGGCTCCTGCTCTGTTTCTATCTATAGACTCAAGCTCTCCTCTTCCTCTGGCCACCCTTATCTGAGGCTTGTCTGCCCCACTGTCTCTGCTCTGCCTTCTCCCTCCTTGATCTTCCATCCTTCCTCCCTAATGGGACAGAATGTGTAAGAGGCAGACAGACTTTTAAGCCTGATGCTTGTTGCTTTCTACTAATTTTTAAGGGCACAGAATAAGCACTACATCAACTTTGAAAAGTTATCAAGGTTTGTTTTGGGTTGTTTTTTTTTTAGTTTAAGAATATTCTCTGGATATTTACTTTGAAAAAATAACTTAACCTGTATTTAATTTTAAAAGAAAAGTAACAAATGCAAGCTGGGAAGTTATAATAAGACGTAGTCTAATCCTTGCCATTCTTTCCTTAAATTCGTGAACCGTGTAGATGCTTCATGTACCTGGGATCGGTCTTAGCCCCGGGGCATCATTTCCCCAGCTCCCGTCTGCAAGGTCTGCTGGCCACCTGCTCTTCAGTGCCACTGAGCCCTAAACTAGAGGAAACAGGATTCAACTCCGGGAAGAGGGCTAGAATAGACAGAAGGAACATTTACTCTCATGAGAGCTTAGCCATTAGAACAGGCTATCAAGGCAGTTGAGAGAGGACTTCTTTCAGGTAGGTCTGTGTGGCTCTGAGTGGGTACTCATTTGTAGGCAATTCAAGGACTGACGGGAAACTGAAAGCTGTCTTGGGTGTAATCAGAGAGCTCAAGAGTTCCAGGAGTGGCTATTAGGTATCATAGAGTGAGCAGGACTATGGGGAGCTTTCAGAATCTACGGAACAAGTAAATGACAGCTCTAGGCTGAGCCTGGTGACTAAAACCACATACTTGGAGAGACATAAATACGCATGCTTAAGATCACTTACAAAGACTTGAGAACATTAACTTTTTTGAGGGGGAAACACTAATTTTTAAAAGCCATATTATCAATGAGTGGGTCAGGCTGGCAGCACCTGAACCCACTGATCTTAGCGGTATCCCTAGAAGTGGGACCGCTTGCTCTGGTGTACTAGGAAGCAAACACCACATCAAGGGAACTGAACTGGAATCTAATAATACCCTAGATCTGACCCCTGGTTTTCAGGATAGGGGACAGAGGAAATGATTAAATGATGCTATGAGGATGCAATCAGCAAAATTCAGAACGGAGGAAATTCTGCGAGTCAAATGACCTTGTTTCTTCAACAAATAAATAGCATGAAAAAAAAAAGGAGGAATTATCATAGATTAAAAGAGACTGAAAAGACTTAACAGCAACACATTGTCTTTTGACACCTGATTCAAACTGTAAATAACAGTTCAAGCGATAATTTTGGAACCAGGAACATAGCACAGCCTAGCTCATCAGATGACTGTTAAAATCAGTGTTCATTTTATTAGGTATGTTGTGATTATTATTTTAAACGTCCTCATCAGTCTGAAAAAGTAATGAAATTCTGATACACATTACAGCATGGATGCACCCTGAAAACATTATGCTAGGTGAAATGAGCCAGATACAAACGGATGAATATTGTTTGACTTCAATCATATGAGCTGTGTGGCATGGGTAAATTCACAGGGACAAAAAGTAGAACAGAAGTTACCAGAGGCTCTGGAGACGGGAGGATGAGGTGGTGTTTAATGGACGTGAAGTTTCAGTGTAGGACGATAGTGTTCTGCAGATGGATGGTGGTGACGTTTCCACAGCAATGTGAATGCCAGTGGATTGTGTGCTTAAAATGGACACAATGGCAAAGTTATGTTTGTGTACGTTACCACATTTTTTTAAAGTACTTATTTATTAAAGATATATACCCTGAGGGATTTCCTTAGTGGTCTAATGTTTAAGACCCAGTGCTTCTGCTGCAGGGGGCATGGGTTTGATCCCTGGTCAGGGAACCAAGATCCCACATCCCATGTAGCATGGCTAAAAGATTAAAAAAAAAAAAAAAAGATATACCCTGAGATACCCATGATTTGCTTTAAGATGCTCCTACTCTCCCTTCCCCTCCCCCATTAAAAAAAAAAAACACGTGGAAGGACAGATAATAACACTGGCAAAATACTAATCATTGTTAAGGCTGGGTAATCTGTAAGTACATGTTTGAAAAAAATCCCACCATTAATTTTTTTTTTTTTAATGACTAGCTCTCAAGAGTAAAAACATACAGTGCAAATCTGTCAGCAAATGTAACTGGGCCCAGCTTGATTGGAAAGGGCCCGCCATGGACTGGGAGCAGAGCTGTGGAGACCCTCTTCTGCCGAATCCCCTGTGATGCTCTATAGGCCATCCGTGTCTCAGGAGTGCTGGCTTTTTCAAGGCTGCATCCCTCAGTGACAGTGTTTTCCTGACCTCTGCCCTTAGGGGAACACCTAATACCTTCCTCAACTTTTCTCAACCAGATTGATGAGCTTCTAGATTATATTTTTTCCACAAGCATAAGCCAAGATATTGCTTTAGATTTTTCCTTGTCATAGTGGCCTGGTGATAATTGCTGAGTATAAAGAACCTCTATTGAGCAACAGGATGATACCAGTTGTTAAAAACACTTGGGAGGAACCCTTGTTGCCTAAGGTCCCTGAAGAGGCTTCACGGGAGAGGTTGCCTTAAAGAAAGTGAGTCTTGTAGACATATCCTTAAGACAATGGAGAAAGACATTCCCGATAGAGGAATCAGGATCTACCAAGGCCTGGGGCCCAAAGGGGAATGTCTCCAGGTGCAGGGACCCAGGAGGGAAGAAGAGGCTAGAAAAGCTAGCTGGCATCAGGTGGTGGATGCTTTGATATGTCTTGCTAGGAATTTCATCCTTTCAACAAACTGAGCCTACTAAGGGGCACATTCTTCGCAAAGATGAGCAGTGCTCCTTTCCTCCAAAGAAGTTTAAGAAGAAAGATGATGAAGGGAAGTGATCATCCACTGTACCACCTGGGACATGCGGCTGTAGGGTCCAGAGTGATATGTTACACACTGACTCTCTAATCCCCCTTCACCCAGCTTTGCAGGTATGAAGTGGGACCAGGGCAAGTAAGAGACACCTGCTGAGGACTTAAAAGAAGATTCCAGACTATAAATAGAGCTTGATACAAGGAACCAGGTTCATAAAAAAGAGAAGTTTCTCACTCCGTGCAGCCTCTCCTCCTTATATAAGTGGTTAGCTCCTGTAGCCAGAAGTAAGAGCAATGAAAATCATTATCCTGCTCCCTCAGTGCTGCCTGTAGCCAATGGCAACTTCCTACATCTCTCAACAAGAGACCCATTAAGCTTATATTACCATTTAAAGAAGTGCCTGGAAAGTGTGTGGTTTTTGAAGGAATAGTGACACATGACCATTGCAAAATAAACATTTGTAGTTTGGGGTCCTGTATTCACACTGAATTCAACTTTTAAAAATGTATGCTTCTTCCATTAAAAAGAATGAAATAATGCCATTTGCAGCAACACGGATGGAAAGCCATGCTGTCGTGCTGAATGAAGTAAGTGAGACAGAGAAGAAGAAATATCACATGACATCCCTGATAGGTGGAATCGAAAAAGAAATGATACAAATGAACTTACAAAACAGAAACAGACTCACAGACTTAGAGGAGGAACTTCTGGTTGCCTGAAGGGGAAGGATGGAGGGAAGAGATAGGGAGTTTGGGATGGATATGTACACACTGCTGTATTTAAAATAGATAACCATCGAGAACCTACTGTACAGCACATGGAACTCTGCTAGATATTATGTGGTAGCCTGGATGGGAGGGGAGTTTGGGGGAGAATAGATACATGTAAATATATGGCTGAGTCCCTTTGCTGTTCAGCTGAACCTGTTACAACATTGTTAATCAGCTATACCCCAATATAAAAGAAAAAGTTAAAAAACCTTAAAAAAGCTGTGCTTCTTCAAGGCATTTCCCTCTTTTACATTTTTAACATTGAAGCAACATATGCACAAGATGAAAAGTTTTCCCAATAGTTTGGAAGTGTTTTTAAAGAAAAGCAACAGTATTCACCCTGATACTCATGCCATTTTTCAGAGACTACTATTTTCACTTGCCTGTCTTAAAAATTATTTTAAAAAATCGTTCAGATTTTTTAAAAGCCAATTTCTTGGTCAGTTTAAGACTATGACTCTTCTGGACTCATCTCCATAAAATATGAGGACGTAAGCTTCCTACCCCCTGCCCCCAGCTTTCTGATTTATAATTTAATTCTCTTGGTCCCCTTTGCACACTGATACATGCTTATTCCTCCAGTTTCTCTCCCACCTATGCAGTACCTTTGAACTCTCTGCAGCGTAAGCTGAGGATATTAGCCTAGTTCCCTTCTTTCAGTCTCTCTCTTTTCCTTCCCATTATCTGCTATCTGTGCCTTTACTTTTACATCCGGAAGGAAAGCATCTTTAGTCAGCTCTGTCACCACCATAAGTTGTCCTTGCCTTGGGGGTAGTTTGACTTTAAGGGTGAAAAGCTAATAGACAGGGTTTGCATCATTGCAACAAAGTAAATTGGGATTACAGATCTTCCTCAATTTATGCTGGGGTTACATCCCGATAAACCCCATCATTAGTGGAAAATATCCTAAGTCAAAAATACATTTAATACACCTAACCTACCAAACACTGAAGCTTAGCCTCGCCACCCTTAAACATGATCAGAATGCATACATTAGCTTTCAGTTGGGCAATATCATCTAACACAAAGCCAATTTTATAATCAAGGGTTGAATATCTCATGTCATACAGTGAACACTGCACTGAAAGTGAAAAACGGGATGGTTTTAAGTGTATCAGCCGTTTACCCCGGTGATCATGTGGCTGGATAGGAGCTGTGGCTCAATGCCCCTCCCCAGCATTCGGACAGAGTATACGCTGTGTATCACTAGCCGGAGAAAAGATCACAATTTAAACTTTGAAGTATGGTTTCTATGGAATGCATATTACTGTCAAACCATCATCAAGTTGAACAGTTGCATTATAAGCAACTGAACAGAAGCATTATAAGCCGACACTGTCTGTACTGTTCCCTGGGACCAGCTAGTATTACATTTCCTTCTCTGCTAACTCAGAATCACCATCTCTCTGCCACTAAACGGAAAACATACGTAGTCAAACCAGTCAATTGGATTGTGTCTTTTGCTCAAAGTGATGCTATGTTTATCTGGCTTCAAGTTCAGACAATCACTTTCTTTTTTAAAAAATATACCTATGTCTACACGTTTTTTAAAAGGAAGCTATCGATCAACTTTGAAGACAACTAACATGTGGCATTATTTTGAGCATTTTAAGGAGAGATTATGTGGATGGTGGAAGAAGAGAGCTACAGCCAAAATGTCCATAGTTGGAATCAATACGTAGCATTCAAAAATGGAAAAGTAGGGAAGTTAGCAGAATAAACAT
Organism: Capricornis sumatraensis; assembly: GCF_032405125.1. Classification (NCBI taxonomy): domain Eukaryota; kingdom Metazoa; phylum Chordata; class Mammalia; order Artiodactyla; family Bovidae; genus Capricornis; species Capricornis sumatraensis. The sequence continues at coordinate 78,213,283 of NC_091082.1, forward strand.
ATTATTTATAAATGCAGAGAAGAAATGGCTAAAAGAATGGAAAATAATTGCCTCTGGGGAATAGAAGTCAGGAATGGGGCTGCCGGAGCTGGGATACTTGCATTTTTCATTTTGGAGCCTTGTAGTATTGTTGGACTTTTAAAACTTTGTACACGTATCACTTTGATAAGAATTACAATTAAATTTGAAAAAAAGAGTAATTATCCCTCTCATCTCACTTTCAAGATACTCACCGCTGACCCAATCTGGCAGGTGAGAGTGAGGTGCTAAAAAAAGGATGTAGGGGCTCTTTTGCATGGGGGTGAGCCGCATGAAAGCATCACTATGAACAAAGCTAGTGGAGGTGATGGAATTCCAGTTGAGCTATTTCAAATCCTGAAAGATGATGCTGTGAAAGTGCTGCACTCAATATGCCAGCAAATTTGGAAAACTCAGCAGTGGCCACAGGACTGGAAAAGATCGGTTTTCATTCCAATCCCAAAGAAAGGCAATGCCAAAGAATGTTCAAACTATCACACAATTGCACTCATCTCAGTTCAGTTCAGCTGAGTTCAGTTGCTCAGTCGTGTCTGACTCTTTGTGAACCCATGAATTGCAGCAAACCAGGCCTCCCTGTCCATCACCAACTCCCAGAGTTCACTCAAACTCATGTCCATTGAGTCGGTGATGCCATCCAACCATCTCATCCTCTGTCATCCCCTTCTCCTCCTGCCCCCAATCCCTCCCAGCATCAGAGTCTTTTCCAATGAGTCAACTCTTCACATAAGGTGGCCAAAGTACTGGACTTTCGGCTTCAGCATCATTTCTTCCAAAGAACATCCAGGACCAATCTCCTTTAGAATGGACTGGTTGGATCTTCTTGCAGTCCAAGGGACTCTCATAAGTCTTCTCCAACACCACAGTTCAAAAGCATCAATTCTTGAGTGCTCAGCTTTCTTCACAGTCCAACTCTCACATCCATACATGACTACTGGAAAAACCATAGCCTTGACTAGATGGACCTTTGTTGGCAAAGTAATGTCTCTGCTTTTGAATATGATATCTAGGTTGGTCATAACTTTCCTTCCAATTGCTGCTGCTGCTGCTAAGTCACTTCAGTCGTGTCCAACTCTGTGCGACCCCATAGACAGCAAGCCACCAGGCTCCCCCGTCCCTGGGATTCTCCAAGCAATAACGCTGGAGTGGGTTGCCATTTCCTTCTCCAATGCATGAAAATGAAAAGTGAAAGTGAAGTCGCTTAGTCGTGTCCGACTCTTAGTGACCCCATGGATTGCAGCCCACCAGGCTTCTCCGTCCATGGGATTTTCCAGGCAAGAGCACTGGAGTGGGTTGCCATTGCCTTCTCCATCCTTCCAATTAGTAAGTGTCTTTTAATTTCATGGCTGCAATCACCATCTGCAGTGATTTTGGAGCCCCCCCAAAATAAAGTCTGACACTGTTTACACACTAGTAAAGTTATGCTCAAAATTCTCCAAGCCAGGCTTCAACAATACGTGAACCGTGAACTTCCTGATGTTCAAGCTGGTTTTAGAAAAGGCAGAGAACCAGAGACCAAATTGCCAACATCCGCTGGATCATGGAAAAAGCAACAGAGTTCCAGAAAAACATCTATTTCTGCTTTATTGACTATGCCAAAGCCTTTGACTGTGTGGATCACAATAAACTGTGGAAAATTCTGAAAGAAATGGGAATACCGAACCACCTGACCTGCCTCTTGAGAAACCTATATGCAGGTCAGGAAGCAACAGTTAGAACTGGACATGGAACAACAGACTGGGTCCAAGTAGGAAAAGGAATATATTGTCAAGGCTGTATATTGTCACCCTGCTTATTTAACTTATATGCAGAGAACATCATGAGAAACACTGGGCTGGAAGAAGCACAAGCTGGAATCAAGATTGCTGAGAGAAATATCAATAACCTCAGATATGCAGATGACACCACCCTTATAGCAGAAAGTGAAGAGGAACTAAAAAGCTTCTTGATGAAAGTGAAAGAGGAGAGTGAAAAAGTTGACTTAAAGCTCAACATTCAGGAAACGAAGATCATGGCACCTGGTCCCATCACTTCATGGCAGATAGATGAGGAAACAGTGTTAGACTTTATTTTTTTGGGCTCCAACATCACTGCAGATGATGATTGCAGCCATGAAATTAAAAGATACTTACTAATTGGAAGGAAAGTTATGACCAACCTAGACAGCATATTCAAAAGCAGAGATATTACTTTGTCAACAAAGGTCCGTCCATACTTTGTCAACTATGTCAAACATAGTCAAGGCTATGGTTTTTCCAGTAGTCATGTATGGATGTGAGAGTTGGACTGTGAAGAAAGCTGAGCACTCAAGAATTGATGCTTTTGAACTGTGGTGTTGGAGAAGACTCTTGAGAGTCCCTTGGACTGCAAGGAGATCCAACCAGTCCATCCTAAAGGAGATCAGTCCTGGGTGTTCATTGGAAGGACTGATGCTAAAGCTGAAACTCCAATACTTTGGCCACCTCATGTGAAGAGTTGACTCATTGGAAAAGACTCTGATGCTGGGAGGGATTGGGGGCAGGAGGAGAAGGGGATGACAGAGGCTGAGATGGCTGGATGGCATCACTGAGTCGATGGACATGAGTTTGAGTGAACTCTGGGAGTTGGTGATGGACAGGGAGGCCTGGCATGCTGCAATTCATAGGGTCACAAAGAGTCGGACAAAACTGAGCGACTGAAATGAACTGAACTGAACTGAACTGAGCCGTATGGCCTGGTGATGATGCCCCACGGTGATGCGATGGATTCTTCACTGGAAAACCAGGGATGTTAGCATCCCTGTCTTTTCTCCAACTTCCCTGTGTTGGGGGCTGTCTGTGAGTAGGGTAGGAAGTGGTACTGAGCATCCCAAAGTTTAGAATGCACAGAGCCTCATTGAACCTGCTAGTTTTCATCCAAGTCCATGCCCTGCCTGGAATCTTCATGTCCTAAACCTCCCCAGTTTCAATTTTCCTTGAAACGAACCTTCTCAGGGTGGGAGGGTAGCCACCTGGCTGTTGGGGGTCGGATAAGCTACTTAGGGGGTGATCCTCTCGATTCAGATTTGTAAGTTACCTCCCTGGTTTCAGCCTCACCCCTCACTCTTACTCCAGCTAACTGGTGCCCCCAGATGCTGAGCCTCACAGGGATCTGTAGAAAGACCTCCACCCCCACACCTGCCACCCTGCCCCGTCACCCTCTCCAATAAGCACCTCACTTGGGCTCCTTCTGCTCTGCTAATTACATGTGCCCCATCCCACGCCCACTTTCTGTCTTCCACAATTCTGCTGATATCTCTCTTGTTATCTATTATCCTGTCCTTTCTGTCCTTATAAGTTAATGCAATTTTTAAAAATCCCTGTGGTGTTATTTTCAGAGCATTTGTGGAGAGAGAAAATGGAGATTACCCAGTTAATTTTGAATGAGCAATGAGTGAATGAATGGTTAATGGTTAACTAATTTGCAATTGACTTTAAAGCAGAAAGGCTGGGTTTTATTCACCATTTTCCTGCTCTCTGTTGTGAGTTTACATCCTAGGGTATCACCCTGTAAGCAATACTTTGTCCCTCAGCCAATGGCTACTTCCCTGAGCCGACCCCGTAGGCTTCTAAATGTGTGGGTTGGTCACAAGAGGCCCAGGCTAGAGACTGTGGTTTGTGTCATGTAACCCACCCCCATGGCAGCAAACCCAACTTCTGCAAAAATCCAGTTAAAGTCAGTTGTTTGGAATGCAAAACATATTTTTCTATAGAAACAATATATAATAAAGGAATATTCTAGCTCCCAGGCCAGCTTTCTTAAGCTCATAGATATGAATTCAGTTCAGTTCGGTTCAGTCGCTCAGTCGTGTCCGACTCTTTGCGACCCCATGAATCGCAGCACGCCAGGCCTCCCTGTATTTATTAATGTACCCATGCCCCAAATTTATTGAACACAAGTTATGTGTGATTTGAGAACTATATTATCATCATCAGATCTTTTAAATACATCAGATCTTTTAAATACACAGTCTTTTAAATACATCACTTTGCTCAGTTTTTGGCTCTCACTGTTTTTAACTTCCAGATGGTCACCCCTTTCCCAAACATAACCCTCTTCCTCTGTCCTTCCCCCAACTCACCCACCTCACCTTAAGAGAAAGAAGCGAAGCCGGAGTCAGAGTCAGTCCAAACGTTCATTTGTCAGACGGAAGGTCCCCAACGATTCTCGCTACACCCAGAGGGCTCCTGTGCCCAGGCAGGGCCCTTCTAGAAAGTAATCATCATGCTTTCTCCAGGGTATTGCAGGGACTTGGGTAAAACTGGGAATGAGCTTTTTTTCAGCTATCTTTGAGATTTCTGAGTCTTTAGCACTGACATGAACAAAGAGTCCATTTTTTGAAGGCTTGTGGCTGATAACTGATGGTTATTTTTTGCCTTCCCATAAAATTCAAAGGTGATTGGAGCTTGTAGCCAGTGGGACACTTTGTGTGTTTATTTCACTCCTGGCTCACAGAGAGCAGCGCTCTCACTCAGGAGGAGAGGGGATGACTACTTCGCAGGGGACATTTGAAACTCTCACCAAACTAAGTTCTTTGGCACTTTCTCCAAGGTTATTCTGGGCAGGAGTTATCCTCCAAGATAGAAAACTCATACTGATATGAGTACCATCTGAAACCCTGTACCACCAACTCTGTATCATCAACTCTGCACCATCAACTATGTACCGTGGTCCAAGAAGAGTATTCCCACCCACTCACCTCCCGCTACCCCAGATAAAACTCTGCTGGCTTGGGACAGAAGAATCAGGAGAGCCAGAAGTGGGGATCCTGCCTTGTTGGTGTCCCTCCATCTCCAGTCAGGTTCCAGACTCAGCAAATCAGAGAAACCTGATGAAAAACTGGGTAACCTCAGAAGAGAGGAGACCTGCACCCCCTACCATAAGTAACTTCCCTGAGAAGCCTACGTGTGAGGGTAAAGAGGTGTGGCTGAGTGATGCATACGGGATGGGCCCAGAACAGATTCACGGCGTGGTGCACAAAGAGTAGCCAAGACCCCCCTACCCCCCACCTCCCCTGCCCACAGGCAGGACCCAGGAGAGTCGAGAGAGGCTGGAGAACCGGGAAGTTTGGGGAAAGGAAGATGCCAGAGACCATGGGAGGCCACAACAAGACCTGGATCATTTGCGAGGAAGCCAGGACAATGAATGGCAGTGGTCAGTATTTTGAGAAAGAGACACAAGGGCAGAATGCAAAACTTGACTGAATGGATAATCTGAAATCATTCCATAATCATTAAGCTGAGCAACTTTATCCCAAGAAGACTAGATTGTTTTTCTTATGACAAAGAATAATTATGAAATATATTTGACTACATTTTACACCTATAAGTATGTAGCCTATAAAATTTGCTCCTGCTTCACTTAACATTTTAAAATTCACACATCTTCATAGATTCTCTGGAGGAAACAAGCAGGTGGGACAACAGAGGCTGAGAGGGAGCATCCGTGTGGAACGGGGTGGGATGCTGAGGGCCCTTTAAGGAAGGCTCTCCTTAAGATGAAGCATGAAGGATGAGAAGGAGCCAGCCACACAGAAAGGTGTAAGAGTGCTCTAGGCAGAGGGAAGAGCATAAGCCAAGGTCCTGAGGCAGGAAAGAGGTCGGCTATTTTAGGAACCGCAGGAAGTTCAGTGTGACCAGCATCATGAGCAAGGGAGGGAGCAAGGTGGGTTTGGAGTGGTGGAGAAGTAGGCGGGTCCACCTGGGGCTTCAAGTACTTCTGTCATTAGCAGCCCCAAAGCCACCACCAATAGACGTCCTCCTTCAATCCATGGCTTCATTCAGAAGCCTCCTTCTTTCCCCACTCTGCTTGCGGTTCTGCCTCTCTACAGAGGGCCTTCTCCCCTGTGCCTTTGGAGGCCTCCCTGGTCCTCAGAATAGACCTTCCCCCGGAGAGTTTTCTCCACCTCCTCTTCTTGGTATCTGGCAGGTCAGAGAGGGGACACTATTAGATGGTCAAAGAGCTTAAAAAATGGGCCGATTCCTCAGTCTACCTCCAGGCATTCTCATGCGGGAGGCCTGGCTGGGCCCTGCAATCTGTACAATCAGCAAACTCCTACAAGAGTTTGAGGCAGGTGACCTGGAAGCTGCAACTGGAGAAACTCCAGGAGAAAGACAGAGGTCAGATTTAGGCAGGAAGAAGACAGAGGGGCAACTTAAAGAATTTTTGACTCTAGAGCAGTGAGAGAGTTAATTTTCTGTGTCAACGTGCCTGGGCTACACACTGCCCAGATATTTGGTCAAAACATTATTCTGGATGTTGTTGGATGAACTCAACATTTTAATCAACAGACTCAGCAAAGCAGATTGCTCTACTAACTTGGGTGGGCCTTATCCAATCAGTTGAAGTCCTTTGCATTAAGACTTGCACAGAAACATCAGCTCTTCCTGGGTCTCAAGCCTGTTGGCCTTCAGACTGGAACCATACCATCAGTTTTCCTCGGTCTTCAGCTTGTTGACTGCTGACCTGAGAACTTGCCAGTGTCCATGATTGCACGAGTCAATTCCTTATAATAAATCTCTCTCTCTTGCTCCCTCTCTCTCCCTCCTATAGGTTCTGTTTCACTAGCGAACCCCAACTAATACAGATAGTAACAGCTGTTTTCTCTTTTCAGGGTGATCAGAACTTTGTAATACAGTGGGGAAAACTAGCCTGATGGTAAAAGTTGTTAATAAATTCTGTTGTGTGAAATTGAAAAGTATAATGTGAATGAGACTTGAAAAAATAATTGCAGCTACTGTTTGTGAGTATCCTCTGGTAGTGTTTTATCTCCTTCCCCTTGTACTTTTGTAACATCTGCCTTTCTTGTATGTATAATCGCCCGAGGGCAGAGATACTGTTTCGGTCACCACTGCGTCTGCGAGAGAGAACCTGGCACACAGTAGGTGCTTGCTAAGTACTTGTTGACCCTGTCAGTCAATTTATTCCTCATCTTCACAACAACGCCACATGCTCAGGACTGCAATTTCCATTTTTAAAAAAAGCAAACCGATGCTCAGCTTGAGCTCTCTGATTACAACACCCCACCCCCACCCCTTCCATCCATGTCCGCCTGCTCCGGGCCCAGCGAAGATGACCTCTACAGAGAGATAACCTGGGCTTCTGGCCAGAGAAGGAGAGGCCAAGGTTAAGACCTCTGTTCCAGCGTATGGTTCCGACAGTGACTGTGTCCTCCGGGGCTGTGGCTCGTCAGGCAGCCCCTCTATTTTATGGTCTCGACTTTCAACAGGATCCAATAAAATCTTCCCTCCCTTGCCCTGCAGGCCTGGGTAGGGGGAGGGCCGATCCGGCTCCCTGCTAGCACCATTTATCTGTCCTTCGGCCTCCCCGTGGGCTGCTTTAACGCTGCCAGTGCCTCAGGTAATATTCCCTCCATTAAACTCTCTTCAGTTAAATCCCTGGTCTGTGCATTCCTTTTCCTGCTGGGATCCTGACTGATGAAGAAAACTTAGGTAACAAAACTAAAAGGCGGTGGAGGCAGGATTTGAACCCAGGTGTGTCTAGTTCAGAAGTCTGTTTCCATTTTGTTTTACCTCACTACCCCTACTGCCCTCTCAGAAATGGATTAGGGATGAGCCTACCCCGTGACATCCTGTAATCTCTTGTAGAACGGTCTACGAACCTGACAGTCTTTAGACCTCCCTCTTCCCAGAGAGGAACACTGGTGGTGTGGAAGTAGGGCTTAGCCTTAGCCTTCTGTGGCCCCAGAAGCCTGAATTTGAATCCAAGCTCTGCTAGGAGCTATGTGACACTGAGCAAGGGGGCTTCACTTCTCTGAACCTCTGTTTCCCGATTTGCAAAGTGGGGCCATGCACAGCAGGAGGGAGTGAGGAGTGAATCGACCTGTGTGTTTACACCACCAGTTCAGTAAAGTAGGGGTCTCCTACCTCTCTGCAGTCCTGGTCTTGTGGCAGTGCCTGAACACGTCCCTGAAATCACTGAGTCTCTTTTTCAGGTCAAAAAAAAAAAAATGCTGTTAAATCTCTATGCAGGGAAGCTGTCAGGGGTTTTGACTGCCAACAAAATACAGGCCTGTTTCAGAAGGAGGAGTCCAGAGACTCCGGCTCAGGAGACAGATCTTTTCTCCCAAGCTTCCTTTCAGGCATTTAGTTTTGACTCTCTTGTGACATGGCCTAAGGTGAATCTCATGACCAGTGTGTTTCTTCTCCAGCGCTAATGACAGTGACTAAAATAGGGCGTTATGGGCCAGCCCACACAGCCCTCCCCCTGGAGAAGTTCTAGAGGCCGCGTTGCTTTACAAGGGTGCAGTGGGTTTGAGACCCATTGGTTGGTGATTCTGTTCTCTTTATAAGCCTCACAATGTGTAATTGAAAACACATTCATGCAAGCTTACTAGTATCAAGTTTGGGGCAGAGGCTGGCCAACTTCTTTCCAGTGCAAAGTGAGGCTTAAAAAAAGTGAGATGAGGTGAGGTGGGTAAGGGCTGCCAGGTAAAGTACAGGATGCCCAGGTAAACCTGAATTTCAGATAAACAGCAAAAAGTTTTTAGTATAAGTATATCTGATATGCTATGGCAACCCACTCCAGTATTCTTGCCTGGATAATCCCCATAGACACAGGAGCCTGGCGGGCTGCAGTCCATGGGGTTGCAAAGAGTCGGATATGGCTAAGCAACTCAGCACACACACCTGCGCTATGTGGGATACACTAAAAAGTCTTCGTTTGTATCTCAAATTCCCATTCATGTGGGCGTTGTGTATTTTTATTCACTAAATCAGGAAGCCCTGTGGGGTGGGGAAGAGAGATGTTTCACTGGCCTAAGAGAACACTATTTTCTGGCTCCTCATACACATTCTAGAAGCTCTCTTTTATTCAAAAATCACTGCGCTTTTTATAACTTGCTCCATTGAAAGATGACTCTATATAACATTTTATTAGCTGAGTATCTCAAATTCCCACTTGAGTATCTCAAAATTCCATAGAATTTTCCAGGCAAGAATACTGGAGTGGGTTGCCATTTCCTTCTCCAGGGGATCTTCCCAACCCAGGGATGGAACCCCCATCTCTGGTGTCTTCTGCATTAGAAGGCAGATTCTTTACCACTGAGTCATTTAGGAAGCCCATATAAGCAGAGAATCACAGTGAGCAAGACTTTTGTGACTTGAACAGGAAAGCAGGCCATATTTCGTTTATGTTGGTTCTTTCCCTTAAGTCATTAACAATTATATCATGAAGTTTAATATTTATAGCAGGGCAAACATCTATGGAATCACAAGTACTTTTTGCCTTTTAAATTCAACGCAGCATGCTTCCAGTGGTAAAAACAACAACAGCGATAACAAAAAAGAAACGAAAGTCCACCACACCCGGAAGAGATGCCTTGGGCCATATACACTTTTCTCAAACTGAAACTGAAGTCGCTCAGTCATGTCCTTCTCTTTGCGATCCCATGGACTGTAGCCTACCAGGCTCCTCAGTCCGTGGAATTTTCCAGGCAAGAGTACTGGAGTGGGTTGCCATTCCCTTCTCCAGGGGATCCTCCCAACCTAGGAATTGAACCCAGGTCTCCTACACTGCAGGCAGATGCTTTACCGTCTGAGCCACCAGGGAAGCACTTTGCTCAGGGCGCTGCTAAACCTTTTGTAGATATCAGCTCAGAACTGAATTGTGTCGTCATTGTTCTGCATTCTTAGTTTTCTTGTTTTCCACCTTGAGGGAACATTGGGGAACAAGTTAGGAAGGTGGCTGGATTCTCCACCCCAGGCCACACACCACCATCAGCAGGTCAGCTCCCCAGAAACCCAGGACCAAGCATCACCCTCAGAGGGCATTTCCTGTCGGGGCATCACTGAGTCACTGAGGCATGTGATAATGTTGCATGTCATCATGCAAAAATTAAATTATATTCAGGTCAAAAGTTTTGTCTTCCCGTTTCCATGAAGAGCACCATGACACTTCTGAAAATAGTGTTAGTGTCCTAAGGATTCTAGACAAATGTCACAGTTTTCTCAGAATGTTGGAAGACTGCAACTGTGGGATAATTACTGGCTTTTAATGTGCCTGTCCTTAGTAGTGAAAATAAAGTACAATGATCATATTTACATAGTAAACTGAATATTGGGGAACAGTACAGCAAAAAAGAAGACCCTCCCCCCAATAGTTCAAACTCTGTGGAGAGGAGTGATACAGGTAAGTAATTGTGTCATTAGGATAGCCTGGGTTACGTAGGTAACAAACAGCTCTAAACATCTTGGTGCCTTAAAAACAATTAATTTGTTTCTTGTTCATACTACATATCCATCAGCTGCAGATCTGCTCTATTATTCTCACTCTGAAATCCAGGCTGACAAAGCTGGACACCATCTGCACAGAGTGCTACCGTCCAACCGTGGATGTTCATTTTATAAAAGAGGAATTCTGGCCTTAGGATGATTAACTGATTTAGCTAGGCAAGGAGCAGAGGCATCCTGAAAACAAGATCTTTAAACTCTTACACCAGTGTCCCTTCTCTTCTACAGATGCCAGTTATCCTCTGTATTAGATTGACCATGCTCCAGGGGGACCGGGAGTAAACAAAGTCCCAGGTTCAACTCCAAAATTTTTGTCATGTTTACAGTATACTAGGGCTTCCCCAGTGGCTAAGGGGTAAAGAATCTGTCTGTAATGCAGGAGCCACAGGCATACATGGGTTCGATCCCTGGGTTGGGAAGTTCCCTTGGAAAAGGACATGACAATCCACTTGAGTGTTCTTGCCGGGAGAATCCCATGGACAGAGCTACAGTGCATAGGGTCGCAAAGAATGGGACACAACTGAAGTGAGTTAGCATGCACACATGCACGACATGTTAGTCATCATTCATTCATTCAGCTTACTATATGTTGTCATTATCTCATGCACTGGGTATACAGTGGTGATCAAAATATATACAGTCCCTCTCCTTATGGAGCTTAATGATTTTATGATGGGAAATACATGGAGTCCCTGATGCTGGGAAAGATTGAGGGCAGAAGAAGAGGGTGTCAGAGGATGAGATAACTGGATGGCATCACTGATGCAATGGCCATGAACTTGGGCAAACACCCAGAGATGGTGAGAGACAAGGAGACCTGGCATACATGAGGCTGCAAAGAGTTGGACACAACTGGCAACTGAACAACAAGTACACGGAATTCAGTTTCCCAAACTTGGGAAGAGAGGCTGAGGTTGCAGGGAGTTGCCTGGGCTCTAACTGCTAGAAGCTGCAGCCCTAGGAGTATAGGAGGATGCAGACATGGCCTGGTCCTTGGGAATGAGTCAGTGATTGGATCTGCGGTGTCCTTGTCATTGCCATATAGCAGTGACCCTGAAATGCCATCAGAAACTCTGGTTTGAAGTTGAGAAGTGGAGGACTGAGTGGGAGAATGAGATAGTGGAAGAAAACGGAGAGATGAGTGAAGAAGAGAGAGAAAGAAAATAGAAACAAATCAAATATGACTTCCACCTGAAATGAGCCTGCACATTCAATTCCAAAATACATGGAGAAACTTAATGCTCAGAAAGACAGTCTTTATGAAGTCAATAATCAGGACAAGATTTTATTCCACATTGAAACTAACTTTATAAATCAGCCTAACAAAGACTTTAGAATAAGTACATCTAAGGTATCTAAAGAGAGGGCTAAAAAAAAAAATTAGGAAATTATAAAACAAACTAGATAAAAACAATACCAGGTTTATTATTATTTTTAAAGACTCAACTAGAAATCTCAGAAATGAATAATGCAATCATTGAAATTTAAGATGCCCTGGATGAGAAAATTTATGGTCTGAGTAAAGTTGAAGAGTGCAGTAGTAAGGTGGAGAGGGTGCCAGGAACACACCCAGAGTCCAGGCAGAGAAAGAGAAAATATTCAGAGGTGTGGAGGATTGATTTAGAGACACGCACTGACCATTATCTAAGGGGAATTCTGAAGGAAGAGCAAGGAGTGGACACTCAAGCAGTATTTAAAGAGATCGTTCTGAGACATTTTCAGACCCGAAGATTTCCAATCAAAATTACATTTGAGTACCAAGCATGGAAATAAGAATAAATTCATACCTAAACACATGGTAGCAAAATTTCAGAACTTTAAGGAAAAAGATAGTCTGAAGTTAATAGAGATAAAAGATGAATTACCTGCAAAGGAATGAAAATTAGTTTGATGGCAGCCTTCTCATGACAACAATAGATACTAGGAGACAAGGGGTATGTTCCAAGTGAAGAGAGAAAGTAATCGTCAATCCAGAATTCAATATCCTGAGAAAGACATTTCAGAGATGCCAAGACCAAGGGTTTACCAATTACTGACTGTCACTAAAATAACTACTAAATTAAACTTTAGTAAATATAGCCAGCTATTGACTGCAAAAAAAAAAAAAAAACACAAAAAACAAAAACCTTTTTTTAATATTTAAAAAGAGTGAAATTACAACTCTGAAACAAAAACAACAAGATAGGAAGCAGGATTCACCAGTTTACTAAAAAGTGCTGGGATATGAATGGAAATCTAGAAAGATGGTACAGATGAGCCTTTTTGCTGGGCAGGAAAGAGACACAGACTCAGCGAAGGGACCTGTGGACGCAGAGAGGGAACAGGAGGGTGAGACAAATTGGGAGAATAGGATTGACATATACACACTACCATCTGCAACACAGTGGCAAGCTGCTGTATAGCCCAGGAGCTCAGCTCGTCCCACCTAAAGGGGTGGGATGGTGTGGGGATGGGTTCAAACGGAGGGGCTTTGTGTATACATACAGCTGATTCATGTTGTTGTGCAGCAGAAACTAACACACTATTGTAAAGCAACTGTCCTCCAATAAAAAAAATAAAGAGGAAAAAAAGTGCTGGGGCCTTTGTTGTAGTCAAAAGAACAATGGATACATAATACCTTAAAAATATATTCAGTAAATAAAGTGATCAACTTAAGAAAACAGGAATAGCAGAAAAATTTAAACAGAAATATGAAAATCATAAATATAAGAGGAAAAATTAACTAAATATTATTTAGGGAGAATGAGTAAAACCCAAAGTTGATTTCTTGAAACAACTTACAGAAATAGACAAACCTTGAGCAAAACTGAAAAATGGGGGGAAAAAAAATCATCAAACCCCACAAACAGAAAATTAGAATAAAAAGAGGTTAGAAATAGATTCAGTGGAGATAGAGAAATATGTAAAAGAATGCTATTAAAAATTTAATGTCAATAAATATGGAAATGTGGAAGAAATGGGTAATTTTTAAGAAAGAACAAATAAATTTTGGTAATTTATTCAGATGAAATCAGAATAAAGCCTTAGCTAATAAAAAAATTGTTAATCAAAAGGTCTCCATCTTTCAAAGAAACAAGGCCCAAATAGTTTTACTAGATCTTCAAAAATATAAACACTGTTTAGAAACAAACAAACAAAAGAAACCTCATTTCAGAGAATGAGGGAGAAAAAAGGAAGAGCATTATTTAACTTATTTTTTGAGATACTAAAGTCAGACAAATAAAGTACAAGTAAAGAAAAATTTATTTACTCTCACTTTTCATGTAGAGATAAAATCTTAAGGAAGACATCATGACCAAATAGGACTTAGTCTGAAATTGAAAGTATAATTGGTTACAAACCCTACTAAAGGTTAAAAGAGACATAAAGCCTTTTCCTTTATTTTTATATTTTAGTGTTGTTTTGATAAATGCAGAAAAGACATTTCATGGAATGCAGAATTCATTTGTGGTTAAAGAAAAATGTTTGCAAACTGGGTATAGAAGTTAACTTTCTTTACCTGACAAAGGCTATATATGAAAATTTTACAAATATTATACCAACTCATTATGTTTTAGAGGCATGTCCACTAAGTCAGGAATAACATAAGGATAGCAGTTAGAAGCCTGTATTCAGCGTAGTACTAAGGGTCTTGACTGGTCTTCTTTGCACTAGCAAAGAAAGGAGGGAGACAGAGACCAAAAGAGAAAGAAAATTGTTCTTGTTTGTAGAAAATGTAATTGTCTACATAAAGAATTCAAGAAGATTCACAGAGAAATTCTTAGAGTTAAAAGGTGTTCAGTGAGGATGCTAGATAAAAAGATCACACAAAATTAATATCATTCTTAGCAGTAGTCACTAATTAGAAAATATAATAGGAAAAAAAGAATTCTATCCACCATAGTAGAAATTATGTGACACTTAGTATTAAATTTATTAAAACAAGTGCAAGACCTCTGTGAAAAAAATTATAAAAGCATTATTGAACAATATAAAGACCTAAATAAATTTAGAGAAATACCATGTTCATTAGAGTATTCAGTAACATAAAAATGTCAATTTTCTCCATATAGATGTATGGGCTTACAGCAATTTTAATTTTAAAAATCCTCAAAATGTGTGTGTATTTGTGTGTGATTCTTAATAAGATAATTCTGAAATTCTTGTGAAAGGGACAAGAAGAATCAAGACAACTTTGAAGAAGAAGGTAGATTTGTCTTATTAGATATTTTGATATTTTAAAAGACCGTGATGGTATTGAGTCAGGGGACAGATAAATAGATGAATGGAACAGAACAAAATCCCAGGAATGACCTAGACACATGAGGAAACTCTCTGTACATCACAGAACAGTGGGGGAAACAGAGGGACTGAGAAAACTAGTTACCCAGGTGGGAAACAAGAGAAAACCGCCTCCTACTCCCCCAGCCATAAAGACTAAAGACCTAAATGTGAAAGCGAGCTTGCAACTTTGAGAAGAAAATGTAGGAAAATACATTTATTATCACCAAGAAGGGAAAGATTTCTTATATAATATACAAACATACAAACAACCAAATAAGAGGGATATATCTGATTACATTAAATCAAAAGATTATGCACAAGAAAAAAAGACATACAAACGCAATAGAAAGAAATTATAAAACAGGAGACGGTATTTGCAATGCATACAACCATAAATAGGAGATAGTCTAAGAAGCAGTAATTACACAAGCAGAATTCTTTGATCACAGGGCAATAACACTATTAATAAACAGAAATTAAAACAAAATAACAATTAAAGTATAAGATCATGGCAGTTAGAAGATAACTAAAGTAAGAACACACCATATCAAAATTTATGAAATGCTATTAAGGTATCCTGAAAGATGAAATCATGGTCTTCAAGTTTTCATTATCTTTAAGGAAAGGCAAAATGAAAGCTTTCAGTCCAAGGATTTAATAACAAAAACAACAAAAATAAAATCCCTCGAAAGTCAAGAGAAAGAAAAAAATAAAGGCAACAACAAGATTAAATGAGTTAGAATATAGGAAAATTTATAAAATTAATTTGAGGGCTTATTTAAAAACAATAAGATAGACAAAGTTTAGAGAAAGTGAAGAAAGGAAAAACTTGCAAATAATAAAATGGAAATATAAAGAAGGGATTCAATGTCAGATGAGGATATAGTTTAAACATAAGATAACACTTAGCAAAATTGTAAGTTATGAATTTTAACTTAGAGGAAATCATCTTCTGTAAATACACATATTGCAAAAATTGGAAATATTAAGCCTAAATACATTAATCACACTGAAGAAACTAAGGGAAGAAAAGATGGAGAGAATTCCCTCCTGGGAAAAAATGTCTAGGCCTAGAAAACTGTATAGGGAAAATCTTTCAGATCTTTAGAATTAGGTAATTACTATGCTTCAATAATTATTTAAAAACACTGAAAGACTTGGAACGTGTACCTAATTTACTTCACAAAGATAACCTTGATGTCAAAACCTAAAAAAAAAAAGCTCAAAAAAAGAAAATAATGAATCTATCTAAATTATGAACATAGAGAACAAATCCAAACACAGATAACAGAGTATCAAGAGAATAACCCCAAAAGGATTTAACCTAGAGTGAAAAGGTTTTATGTCTTAATATTTGAAAAATCCAACAGTATAATATATCGCATCCACCAGTTTAAAAAGAAAATCCAAATGAGATTCTCAACAGATGCAGAAAAGTCAACTAGTCCTTATTTTAAAATGACCAGAAATTTAAGAACTCCTTAACAATAACAAAATATTTATTTCAAAACTACCTGTGAGAATGAAATACTAAGGTAATAGTATTAAAATCAGGAAACAAGCAGGGATACAGTTCATTGCCAATTTTATTTGATTTTTAACTGGAAGGAAGTTCTCACCAATTTAACAGTATACATCCTAGCAGAAAACTGCTATATGTAAAAAAGAGATACAAAAGCCAGTAGATTTTCTACATAGAAATACTATCCAGTTAGAAGGTATAACTTTAAAAACTCAAACTACAGTAGTAAAAATGAGCAATGATGACATTGAAAACCTCTATTAAATTCCCTGGGATAGTTTTAATGAGAGAGTAAAGGATCTATATAATAAAAACTACAAAATGTTACTGACAAATCCAGAAGAGAATTTGGATATTGTTCCATGGCAACAATGTCGGTATTTTTCAAATTAGTTTGTATCTCAATATACTTTCAATAAAAATTTCATAAGATTCTTTTCAGAACTTGATATTATCACAATAATGTTTACTGAAAGAATAACAAGGTATAAACAGCAAAGAAAATGTTGAACATGGAAAGGAATGATGAGAAAGTGGCCCTGCCCTGTATTAAACAATTTTAGGAAGCAGGTGTAAATAAAATGGTGCAGAACTGACTAAAGAACAAATATATGAATGTACAAATCAGTTGCACAGAATAGATATTCTGAAACTATATTAACCACAAGAGCTTAATCTACAATAAACACAGCATTGCAAGTCAGTAGGGAAAAATTATTACTTAATAAACTAGGCTGGGTTAACTATTAAGAAAATATAAATTTAAAGATTCAGATGGCTCAGTGGTCAAGAATCCACCTGCAAAGCAGAAGACATGGCAGAAGCCATGGGTTTGATCCCTGGATCAGGAAGATACCCTGGAGAAGGTAATAGCAACCCACTCCTGTATTCTTGCCTGGGAAATCCCATGGACAGAGGAGCCTGGTGGGCTACAGTCCATGGAGCTTCAAAGAGTAGGGCACGACTTAGCAACTGAGCATATAATAAAAATAACATTAGATGGATAAATAGGTGTAAATATATAAATGTAAAACCATTAAAACTAAAATGACTAGAAATACATTTTTTAAAGTTTAGTAAAAATAAATAAATAAATAAAAGTTTAGTAGTTTAAGTCATCAAGGGAATGTAAATTATAACTATAATAAGCCACCACTGCACACCCAACAGAAAATGGCTAAAATGAAAAAGACTGACAACATCAAAAGTTGACGAGAATACAGAGCAACTGAAACTCTGATGCATTGTTGGTGGGAGTATAAAATGATACAACTACTTTGGAAAAAAGTCTGGCAGTTTCTTATAAAACTGAGTCTATATATACATCCTCTGACGCAGCCATTCCACTCCTAGGTATTTCCCCCAAAGAAATGAAAGCATATATTCACACCGTGTGCTGTGTTTAGTCACTCAGTTGTGTCCGACTCTTTGTGACCCCATTGATTGTAATCCCCCAGGCTCCTCTGTCCATGGAATTCTCCAGGCAAGATACTAGAGTGGGTTGCCATGCCCTCCTCCAGGGGATCTTCCCAACCCAGGAATTGAGCCCAGGTCTCCCGCATCACAGGCTTTACCGTCTGAGCTACCAGGGAAGCTGATATTCACACTGCTGCTGCTGCTGCTGCTAAGTCACTTCAGTCGTGTCCGACTCTGTGTGACCCCAGAGACGGCAGCCCACCAGGCTCCCCCATCCCTGGGATTCTCCAAGCAAGAACACTGGAGTGGGATGCCATTCCCTTCTCCAATGCATGAAAGTGAAAAGCGAATGTGAAGTCGCTCAGTCGTGTCCGACTCCTAGCGACCCCATGGACTGCACCCCACCAGGCTCCTCCATCCATAGGATTTTCGAGGCAAGAGTACTGGAGTGAGGTGCCATTGCCTTCTCCGAATATTCACACTATGACTCAGCAATTCCACCTCTAGGTATTTCCCCAAAGGAAAGGAAAGCATATGCCCATAAAAGTGCATGCACAAGAATGTTCATAATGGCCCCAAACTGGAAATAGTTCAGATGTCCATCGGTAGAGGATGGACACGCAACTGTAATATAGACACATATGAACTATTACTTTTGACAACCAAAAGAAAGTCTTGGAACACATCAACACAGATGAATTTTTTAAATATCATGTTGAGTGAAACAAACTGTACACAAAAGAGTTCATGCTGCCTGATTCCATTTATATAAAGTTCTAAAGCAGGCAAAACTAACTGACAGAGAAGAAACTAAAGGCTGCGGTTGCCTTTGGTGTAAAGTGAGAGTAAGGACCTATGGGGGAAGGACACTGGGGAACTTTCTGGGATGATATTAATTTCTTTCTATACATATTTTAATAGTTTTATTTGGATAAAATTCACATGCTATACAATTCACCCATTTAAAGTGTACAATCCCCTGATTAATATATTATGTGAATATATTAATGATTAACATCTATTCTTCAATATGTGCAACCACCAGCTTAAAGAGAAATCGTACCCTTTGAATTTTTAAATCTTTGTAGATTTATGGATTTTCATTTATCAAAACTCAATGAATAATCGACCTGAGATTTGAGAATTTCACTGTAAATATGTATGTAAACTTTATCTTTAAAACTTTTTTATTAGAGGGAAATATGAAATAAATTTCAAAGTTCTATGTAGAAAGGGTCATTCTTCAGAAAAGAAAACATTGATAGATCTGAGCCACTAGGGAAGCCCTAATTACTTTAAACCCAAAAATCTTTGTGTGTCAAAGACATATAAATATAACCAACACTAAATGCAAATATCAAGCCAGAGATTAATTATGTTTTTTAAAAATATTAGAAAAGGAGGGTTTTGTCTATATATTTGTTATATGTGTAAAACATTCTAAATCATTGCAAATATTAAGCTACCAACAGATATGAGGGCAAAGACTCCGAACACAAAGTTCATAAATTGTAAATAAAATTTAACAAACATGAAGGAAATTTCCTCTTGTTTACAGAAATTTTCTCTCATTTACAGAAATTTTAAATTATATCAGGAGCAATATACACATCAAAGGCACTAGGAGTTGTATGCCTTTTGATTTATTTTCCTTTGAGAAATATATTTATTCTCCTTTGAGAAGAGATATTTAATGAGAACAAGAACAGTTATGCACAAGGATTTAGCTACAAAAATGTTTATTGCAGCATCATTTGAAACACTGACAAATCTGGTGTTAACACAAATGCTTAATACAGAGAGTGTTAATGAAATAAGTTACAGTACAAGATATTAATATAACTTAGCACTCCTGCACAACCATGTGAAATGATATCATAAAATAATTAATGGTATGGAAATATGTTTACATCTTGAGTTAGAAAAAAAAGGAAAAAAGGCCAAAAATTCCTTCATCCTGTTAGGCTAACCCATTCCCTTGTATCAATGCTGTGGACACACGGGCATTTGGTTCCTATCAACTTTCCTTGTTTCCCATTTCCCTTTGGAAGCTGTTCTGGGAAGAACAAATAGGCTAGCCTCAAAACTGGGCGGGGGAAAGACACGTAAAAAAATAAAAAGAGAAAGTGTAAAATACTGTTTCAGTTAACCTTTTTTTTTTTTTTAAATTGGGAAAAAGTATATAGGCACATGATCAGAAATTGAAACAGTCAAAAAATGCATGATGAAAATAATCCTTCCAGACCCAGGAGACTTAATTAGCTTTTCTTATCTTCTTCAAGATTTATTTTTTTTAGGAAGACATCTACTAAAAGGAACAAACAAAGCATAAGAAAGAGAAAAGAAGGAAGAGAGGGAAGGAAAGAAGGGGAAAAGATATAAAGGGAGAATATGGGGGAAAATTAGAATGAGTTTAGTCTATGAGGGGTCTAAATAGCCCAAGTTTATTTTAGAATATATGTTAAACATTTGGACCTCAAATATTCAGCAACTTGCTACTACCTTAACAACACTACTACATGAACATTTGGAGAAGGAAATGGCAACCCACTCCAGTACTCTTGCCTGGAGAATCCCATGGACAGAGGAGCCTGGTGGGCTACAGTCCATGGGGTCACAAAGAGTTGGACACGACTGAGCGACTAAACACACATGAGCATTAGATCATTGACAAATATTTATAAAATATATCAAGATCAAAAGTGAAGAGTCTTTTTACTTAAGAAGCCTTAATGTACAGGGACTGTGTCTTCCAACCCCACATTAGGGTTCCCAGCCTGGCAAGCATTAGTGTACCAAACAATGGAGTAGGAGGTGTGAAGTCAAGACTGTCCTGGACGTGTGGCTCTGATTGAAACACCAGTGGGGGTTCAGAACCTTAGAAGCACCGGGCAACCTGGGTTTACCCTGTTGGAGAGCATGCGTAGGGCAGCAAGCACCAAATGACAGCCACTGGGAGCCCACAGGTTTTCTTTCTTGGCATCATCTTCGGATGTTCGGGACAGGACCATATGTCCTGATCCTCTTTTACAACCATTTTTGGATTGATTAGTCATGAATAAACTGGTTTATATTTACTGCTTGAAGTAAGCCTAAGAATATTATTTCCATGGGTGGGGAGAGGAGAAATCAGTTAATGCAGATAGTCCACAAAAAACACAGCTGGGCCTCTCAGTTGAGGGCAGGTTAGGGTTCTTAGTGTGAGTTCTTTGCTGGGGGCCACTCCCTTTTTTTCCATGATGCAAATATAGAATATTCAAAGGTAGGGTAGTCAAGGGATGAGATTTGATAGAATTGATTTTTACTGGTTCATCAAAGACATTCCAAAGTGAACAGGAGCATTTCTGTGTATGATTAAGCTTGCTAGCTTAAAAATAATTAACAATTTATTTGCAAACAATTTATTTATATGTGAGCTTATAATTAAAGACGTGTTCTTTTTTACATTAAAAACAACAACAGCTTTTATTGACTGCTCACCATGTGAATGACAATTGGTTAGAAACCCTTAGACATTTTACAGGATGAGACAAAATGCTTTGGAGAGAAAGCAACATGGGAGCCAGAACAAAAGGAAATAATTTATTGAGGGATGGCAGCAAGGGGGAAAAGAAGGAGACAAGGCCAAGAAGCTGAAGCAGGAATGGAAAGAACAAGAGAACGAGCTATCTTTGAAGCCCTAACAGAATCTGGAAATCTGCTCTTGCCTGTATGAACAGGAAAGTGAATGTTTTTCCCATTGGGGGCGGGGGAGGGGGAATAGCAGAATTAATCTTTCCTAAAAATTTCTTCTTTTATACCTTCAAGCATGTATCTGAGTGGAACTTGTGTTTTCCAAGAGTTTATGTAGTCCAACTACATATCTTTCACCTGCCATCACAATGCCTCAGACTAAGTTGGCCCCATTGTTCTTATACCTGCAGTGATGACCTCAGTTCAAGATTCAGCAAGCGAAATTAAACCTAACAGTTCTCCTGATGCACCTCTAACACAGAAACCCAAATGACTGCCGTGTTTTGGAGAGCCTATTCCGAAAGAGTTTCTGAGTGCAGTGTTGCACTTCCATCTGATTTTAGTGGGTAGCCCAGGGGATGTTAGCGGTTACTTTTCCTTAGTAGTGCTGGTGCCTCAGTAGACGAGTCTATTTGCTGAGCCCCGCAGCCCTGGGCAGAAGGAACTCAAGGCAGGAAGATCAAGGCAAGAAACCCAAATAAACAGAAGAGCAGAGCTCTGAAGTTGAAAGCTCTTATTCATTAATTCTGCAAACACTTACTGAGCACTTACTATGGGCAAGTTCCAGGTCAGACATGGGGTGGGGGGGTACCGTAGACAGACGCTGATCCTGCCCTCCCAGAGCTCAAGGTTCATCCTCTCTGGCAGGCAGAACAAGTGTTATTAACTTTCCCATTATGAGACCAGGAAACTGAGGCAAAGGACAGACATAGCTCTGGATCACAACTGGAGCTCAGCTTTTCTCTCCAGAGGCCTAAACAGTTGGCTAACGGAACTCAACTGGCTGTCAAACGTTTCTCTTACTAATTACACAAAGCTGCTTTAAGAAAGTACTCACTTCACCGCGGGCTTCTGCTCTGCATCTTTAATATTCAGGAACTGATTTGTGCCCCTATTCCTTTCTTAGAAGAACTAGCCTATTTTTCACACAATTTTAAAATTGTTATTATTATTAATGCTGGTAATAAATCAGCTTTAAGAAATAATTTGCTGAAATCTTTAAATCCATCTTTCCCTAGAGTCGGTCATATGAAAACTAAGACTGTGAAAAAGCTTAACAATTTTTTTTTAATACAAAATGATCAGGCATCCAGGTATTCGGCTAAAAAATGGTCCATCTGGACCCTTCTTCCTGGAACTCTGCATTCACCTGCCTTTCAAGAAATCTGAATCCTTTTCGAGGAAGAGGAACCCAGAAAGAAAGGTTCTCTTTCCTGAGAGCATTTCCCTTATTCCTTTACTTCTTTCAGCTGTTAGCAGCAGCTGGCGCCCTCAGTGTGCTGAACTGCTCCCTTGTAAACATTCTCTCTAATACCGCGCATTACTCATAGTTTGAAAATCACTTTGACTCCTGAAACATAATTATGTTAATGTCAGATGAGTCAGCAGGGGGACCACACGCTGCTCCTATGGCAGTCACGCCTCCGGCCAGCCTCTCAGCTCCTGAGGCTTGGAGGGGGGGCGGGGAACGAGGGGGGGCAGAATTTAAAAAGAGAGAAACCCCCTCTCGGGGAGGAGAGAAGAGAAATGAATGCTTATGGCTCAAAGAACGGCTTCAAAGAGTGGCTGATTTCATTTTAGCTGCAACATGAAAGGGAGAGTCAGAACGAAATCGCTAACCCTAGGTTAATCCGTTTACGTGAAGAATAAACAAGAATTTGGCGAGTTTCCTCTAGACAGCTGTGATTTTTCCCGCCGGGATGGGTTGAGACAGGTCACTCGTGAATACACAGTCGTGATGGTATTTCCCGGGCTCCCCTGGGACCTGTTTTCACACCCGTAGGAGGTGATGCCGGGCAGCCCAGGAGGAGCACGGAGGAACATCAACCCGGGACAGCCAGAGGAAATCGGCGGCGGGGGCTCATTCGCACGGGGACCCCAGACGGTGCCCGGCTCCCCTGGGCTTTTTAGCTTTGGCGCTGTGCCCACTGGGCAAGCGCGACCCCCCTCGGCCTAAAGTTTGCAGCCACTCTCTTGGGCTGTGCTCAGCATCACTTACAAGCTCTGGATTGTTTCCTAGATGCTGGGAAATGAAGAACCGAGTAGCACAGGGTTGGAGGTTTTCGGCATCTCGGTAACCACACTGCTACCGCCCCCTGCTCTAGTCCTGGTCGCAGACCAGCCCCCCAGCAACCCCAGCGTCCTCTCTCAGCCTGCCTTCCCCCTCTGAACTCAGGAAACCATTTAAATACATGGTTATGGTGCCTCCCTCCCGAGAAGGCTTCCAGGTTCCTTATCTCACTCGTGTCTCATGATAATGCCTATTTTATAAGTGGGGAAACAGAGGTCAGGGAACGGGTGTCCTTGTGCAAGGTCACACAGTGAGGGACAGAGTCACACACTCAGACCGTGGGGCCCTTCCTGCTCTGCCAACAGAGAGCTGGGAGTCCATACCTAGAGGACTGAACAATGCCAGTTGGGGTTAAAGGACCCCAAGAGTATATATATTTTTTACAGCCAGGTAAGATTCTTAGTTGGCTGTAATCTACAGAGAGGCAGTGACCTGCCCAAGGTCACAGGCTCAGAAAGTGACAGGAGAAGCTGCCAGACAGGGTCTCCTGACCCCTGATCCAGGGCTTTTTCCCTTTGGCCTCATTATTTCCTCACTCTGGACTTACCCCAGGTTAGACCTGGGAAGAGTCTGTTTTCCATAATTAATCTAGGCATCTACACTGCTGATTTTTTTTAAAAAAAGCATTCTATTCCCAAAGCACAAGGCCCCACAGGAGGCAGAGATGTCAAGGAGGAAAATTCACTGGAAGGAAAGGGTTAACCGCATCCAGTGGCTTCCCAAGATGGTATGACTGATCAATACCCCAGATTAACTATGGCAATGATCGGTGGTACCCTCAAACCATGGCTTCATCCAGGCTCATTTCAAAGGCAATTCAACATTGCCTTCATTTGACCCCACTGTAGTTATGTAACCTATGAGGGGTAAAATGCCCAATCCAACCTAGAGATTCTTCAGCACCCTCACTCTAGGCCTTCTGATCACCTACCCTTGGACCACTCCTTTGGGTGATGTAGAGGTTTCACGGGGCTGGTGCATGGAACTCACTTTCCCACTTCTCTCCAGGGTGAGGCTGATCTTGGCCATGCTGGGTATGTCCCCCTAGCTAGAGGTTTCCTGACCAAATAACTTTCTGCCATGGCATTTCCCCCGCTTGGCCCCAAAGATAAAGAAAAGTCAAGACTCACATTTTGAGGTGGGTGCCGAAAATCCTTAGGGAGCTGCGGAACACCCTGTTTAGAGGAAGATTTCTCCTCGGCATGTCTCCCCTTCTGGTGCCATCCAATTTATCCTTGAGGCATGGTTGGTAGAGAAGGGCTGACTCCGCCCCCTGCCCCCCAAAGCAACCAACAGCTGTTACTATATTGAGTGGCAATATGATGTCATATCATAGGTGACTAACTCATCGAGCCTTCTCTGCGAGCCATCAGCTAAATATGACAGACTTCCATCATCCTGACCTTTTCACAGGAGAAAGCTGAGTGAGGGGCTTGAGGCTGCCTCTCGGGGCTCAAGTTCATGCCTGGCACTCTGTGGTCAGCATCTGTGACCGAGCATGTGAGCACACACATGTCCAGTCCCATACTGACTTTCCTCCACTGGCCTGACTTTGAAATTAGTAGCCATCAGGATGTTTAATAATCAGAGTCATTAGTGAGGAATTGGGGAGGGGGTTGTATATATTTACTTGCATAACCTAAGTACTGTTAGACATTTTACATATGGCTTTTTATTTAATTTTCCAAATGCCCTGAGGAAGACAACACAATCCTGTGGAGTTAGAGAAACTGAGGTCAGCGGGGTTAAGGACTTTCCCAAAGTTGCAGAGCTGATCGTGGTGGGGCTCAGACGCCAGCCCAAGTCTCTGTGACCCCAGGATGGACTGAACTCTACATACAGAAGAGTGTCATCACCTCACATGAATTTTTTTAAAAAGAGACTTTATTTTGTAGAGCAGTTATAGATTTACAGCAAAACTGAGCAGAAAGTACAGTTTTTCCCATGTGCCCCTACCCATCCTCACCTCCACTCTCCTCAACTTAGATGTACCAGAATGGTATATTTGTTACAACAGAAGAGCCTACACTGACATATCATAATCCCCAAAGTCCAGTTTACATGACAGTTCACTCTTGGGGATGCACATTCTGTGGGTTTGGACAAATGTATGATGAATGTATACATCACTGAATATCACAGAGTAGGTTCACTGTCCTAAAAATCCCCTGTGCTTCCCCAATTCATCCCTCTCTCCCTTCTAACCCTTTGCAAGCGCTCACATTTTTACTGTCTTCATAGCCTTGTCTTTCCCAGAATGTCATATGATTGGAATCACACAGTATGTAGCCTTTGCAGGTTGGCTCCTTTGACTTAGTGATATGCATTTACTGTTCCTCTGTGCCTTTTCATGGCTCTCTTTATTTTTGGTGCTGAATAATATTCCATTGTCTGGAAGTACCACCATTTATCTGTCCGTTCACCTGCTGAATCACCTAGCTTTTAAAATTTCATTCTACTATGTGTGCGTGCTTAGTTGCTCAGACTCTTTGCAACCCTTTGGACTATAGCCCACCAGGCTCCTCTGTCCATGGGATTCTCCAGGCAAGAATACTACCGTGGCTTGCCATTTCCTTCTCCACGGGATCATCCCGACCTAAAGATCGTACCCGAGTCTCCTGTGTCTCCTGCACTGCAGGTGGATTCTTTACTCGCTGAACCATTCATTCTATCGTGGTTCACATTAAAAACAGAGATAGCCACAGGAACTGGTCTTTCTCTCCTGGACCTCATACCTACCTCCTCACTACTGCCACCCACATGGCACCTGTCAGGGGGTGCCACTTTGGTCTCTCTTGCTATGCATCATTTTGCAGCCTGGGAACCAGCTATTCCTCCAGAACAAGCACTAAGGCAATCTGAGGAGAGCTCATACATGCACATGGCCAAACCATCTCACGTTCCCTTCTTCCTTCAGCCCAATGTTTACCGTCCAGCCCCCAACACAACACAATCATTCCTAACATGTCTCACCAGTTACCACACGGGTTTTCTTTTTTTAATTCCAGCCATCCAACCACCCAAAAGTATTTACTGAGTACCTCCTCTATGTCGGTCTTAGATGGAAAGTCTCTAGAGGACACTGAACGTGTTTATGTAAATTTGCGTGCACTTACATCTATCACAGTACCCTGCTCCATGAATAAAGACTTTTTGCTGGTGTGTGTACGTGTGTGTGTGTGTGTGTGTGTGTGTGTGTGTAGACAAAAACAAAGGCAAACACAGTGACTAAAAATAAGCCTGTGAGACCATCTGAATTAGCATCATCCAATTATAATTAATTACACTTAACATTATAATTAAAAAACTATTGGTATGATTACAATAAAAGTCCTTATATAGCGCTTTCTGTGTTTTGGTGTTTTTTGTCACTGTTCTTTAGTTGCTAAGTCGTGTCCAACTCATTTGTGACCCCAATGGACTGTAGCTCGCCAGGCTCCTTTGTCCATGAGATTTCCCAGGCAGGAATACTGGTGTAGGTTGCCATTTCCTTCTCCAAGGGGTATTCCTGACACACAGATTGAACCCATGTCTCCGGCATTGGCAGGCAGATTCTTTACCACTGAACCACCAGGGAACCCCTTTAGTGCTTTTACATAGATGGTAAACCTCCTTGTTGCCTGAACACGCTGTACAAGCTGAAATAAAAATAGATTAAAGAAAGCTTCAAATAAATTCCTGGAGGGCAGATCTATAACACGTTATTAAAGTGGAGTTAGGAATAACCAGGGTGCATTCTTAACCAATGAGAATGACATCACGAAGGGCAAGTGCCATAATCGCACCCAACCATCTTAGTGGCTCCACTGGAGGCTGGTGCTCAAGCAAGACAGAGCTCAGGGTTAACCCTGCAGCCACTGCTAAGCGGTCATCGAGGACCTGGGTGTACCCAGAGACCCCTGGGCTTCCGCTATGCTGGGAGCCTGCCAACGGCTCCCTACATCACAACCTGCACTTCTGTGAGGCAAGTAGCTGTGAGTGCCATTCTCCATTTCGCCCCCACAAAAAAGAAGCACTTTGCTTTGTATCATCCAGTGAGTCACCGGCATGGCTGGGAACAGACCGAGGATCCCTGCTCCTTTCTTTGCTGGGGCTGTCTGCTGGAGATCACAGTCCTTCCAGGTTAGTGGCCAATTACACTGATGGTTCTTACCAACATTTAATGAGGTTTTGGGGGATAGGAAAATGACGGGAAGTAAAGGCTGGGAGATAAAATAATCAAAACCTGAATGACACACAGCATCTTGATTACCGAAGGTTTAAAAACAGCAGCCCAACTCATTGTTGTTCTCATTCCACTGGGAAATGCGCCTAAGTTGGCTCAGATGGTAAAGAACCTGCCCGCAGTGTGGGAGACACAGGTGTGATCCCTGGGTCGGGAAGGTCCCCGTGCACATTTATGCTCACTGTTTCACCTGAGACTCCTAACAGAGGCGTGAACTGTGAAAGGCACAGTGAGCTACTAATCAAGTGACTAGGACTCTCCGCATAAAAGGCCACGTGGCCCCAGGCAGGTCACTTCACCCGGACCTCAGTTCCCTGGTGGTAAAACAGGGGCTGGCCTGGCTGGCTTGAAGGTCCCCTACTGCTCTAAGCTTCCATGTCTACGTGTCCAGCCCCATACAGAGGGAGAGCCGCTGGCCACAGCTGGTGGTTTTCTCCATCTTCTCCCAAGGCTGCCATCGGAGACACACAGGGTGTTCGGTCAGAGGCTCCAGAAAACCCGGAGAACAGGAAGAGCAGTGGCAGGGACTTCATCAGCCTGATGGGGGTGCCAGGAGCAGGGCACACAGAGAGAGCTGGGTGTTGGCTGGAGACTGGGTATTAGGGGAGAGGGGTCAGTTCTAAATGTCTCTGGGGGCTGAGCCGGGGGAGGAAGGCAGCCCTGAAAGACCTGGCAGGTGTGACCTGAGGACGCTCTTGTGACGCTCAGCCAAAGACCCGTAACGACTGTCAGAAGCTACCAGTGATAGCGGCTCACGGCCCACCTCCACTTCCCGGACACAGGCAGCAGCGTTTTGCTCAAAACTGTAGGAAGCTGTTGTCTCATTTCGTTTTGGCATGACGATGCTGTTTCAATAGGAAATCGCTGCTTTACAGAGAGGAGATGATGATGCAGGAGAAACAAGGTATTTCTTCAGCACTGGGGCAGAACTGGACGCTGGCGTGCCAGACCAGGACGCATTAAGCAGGATGCCCTCTCTCATTTCCAGAGAGAAAACAGAGCCAAGGGAAGGCGTGGCAGGGCTGGGACTAGGGTGTGGTGAGGTGCCTAGAGTGCAAACCTCAAGGAGGTGCCCGCGCTCTCTCGGGTGCCCGCAGGTACAGGAAGGACACCGAGAGGAAGCGCCTCTTCACTCACCTTACTCTCATGCGGGCCAGGCCCTGAAGTCTCGCTCTCCTGTATCCGCAGGCTGGGGTTACTATTGGGTTACCTGTTCAGAGGCACTGGAATTGCAGTTAAAGGGGAAAAACTACTCTCCAGGACTCAATACACCCAGAATAAAACATAGTATCACAGCCCACCTTCATCACCAAAAACACTGACTCGGAGTCCAACTGACTTGGGAGTGACTTTCAGGTTGCTGTTCCTTAAGCTGTGTAACCTAGGGAAACGTGCTTAATCCTGCTGTGCCCGGATTCCCTTCCTCATCCGTAAAATGGGGACAATAACAACCATCTCAGAGAGAAGAAAGAATTAACAAGAGCGGAGGGAGTATAACGAACAAACCTGCCACACGGTAAACCTCAGGGGATTCTTAGTCCCCAGTGAGACTGTGATCGTGCTCAGTGGCGAAGCATTGGACGGTGTTCCTGCCTCCGGGAACGTCCACAGGCAACATTAGCCTAAAAGGAGGCGTGGATACCAGTTCACAAAGTTCACATCCATAGTTTCTTGTTCCAGGTCGCACACCTAACAAGAGAATTTGGACAAGGTCAAAAAATACTGATAAAAGGGCCAAGGGGGCCCAAGTTGATGTATTATCAGACATTCAAATCACAGCCTTTCTCTGTCAGCAGAGGTGTAAGTGAAGGAGTAGGCAGTCAAGGGCCATGGAAAACTTCTCGACTTTTGGGTCAAGAGCTGATTCTGGTTAAGCAAGGAGGGCTTCCAGGAGGAGGTTCAGGGGCTTCTGGGCGCCTCCAATGAGGCTCAGTTGCTTTCCGTTTTTTCATTCCTATCTCAGCAATCACCTTCTCTCAGTACAAAGGAATATAAAACTGGCTCCGACTCTACGGGTGGGTGAGCGGGGTCCTCGCCCCACATCTTTCACGATCCGAGGCCTGGTCCCTTTAAGGCATCGAAACTCAGTGAACATTCTAGGCTGGCCCCGCGGCCTTCCCGAGGCGCGCTGACGTCACCCTTCGGGGAAGCGGCTGACGTCAGCGCGTCCTCTGCGGTGGGGGCGGGGCCGTGAGTCACTCGGGCCGCGCCCCTGGCCCCCGTGCGCCGGGTGCACGTGAGCGCGACCCGCGCTCGCCTAATTTTAGGTTCGGCAGCCCCCATGGGGTCGGGCGAGGTAAAGGCCAGCAGAGGGGACGCGGGGGGCTGGGGGCGCGGTTCTGCCCGTCCCTTGCTGCCCCGCCGTCGGTTCTCCTGGAGGACGGGTCCCGGCCCGAGCTGCTGGAGTGCAGGCGATTGCAAGCCCGGTCCTGAGCTTGGCGTAGGCGCTCAATAAACAGAATCGGGGTTCCCTCCTGGATGCGACGCGGGGCTTCCCAGAGAGGGCCAGGGTTCTGGAAAGTTCCCTGGGGGCTGAAGTCAGAGCAAGAGCAGGGCTCGGGCGTCAGCCCTCGGTGACCTCCCCGGGCGATCGCCTGGCCTCTCTAAGTGGACCCCGGGATTGGCCGGTGCGGCCCACAGCTGGGGGAGGTGGGGGTGTGGGCGGGGAGGGAAGGCGGCGGGGACCCTCCGTGAGCAGCCATGCCCGAGTCAGTGACAGCGGTAGGGACGGTGCCCTCAGTGGTGTGGTGGCCGTCCAGGGGGTGGGCTAAGTACAGAGGCCTCAAGTTGAGGAGACATCGGAGATGCTCAAAAACCCAGAGGCTCCATCCCGAGCACCGGGAGTTACCCAGGTGACCTTCCAGGAATCATGAAAGCTTCATTTTAAAGAAAGCAGTGCCAGACACCTTGTGAAATCGATACTCTCTTGTTCTTTGGGAGGTGGGGGACCGATGCGATGGACATGAGTTTGAGTAGGCTCTGGGAGTTGGTGATGGACGGAGAAGCCTGGCGAGCTGCAGTCCATTTGGTGGCAGAGTCGGACATGACTGAGCGTCTGTCTGAAGGAACTGGGGGGTAGTTCTGGAAAGAGGCTCTGTGATCATAACGTGAACAGCAATTTTGACTTTACCGAGTGGTCTGCTATTCCTCGGTGGACCTGCATTCTTGTTGGCGTGGCATCTTCAGATTTCACAGGGATTGTCTCTTGTTCGATTGCCAAGTCGTATCTGACTCTGAGACCCCGTGGACTGCAGCAGGCCAGGCTTTCCTGCGTCCTTCACCATCTCCCGGAGTTTGTAGGCAGCTTGTGAAACAGTATTGAAGAAGAACGGTTCCTTTGACCTTATTAGGTGAAGGGTGTTAGATGTTACAAAATAATATTAAATAGAATGATAAACTGGGAATGCCAAATGGTGGTAGGGTAACTTTTCTAATTGTTGGACCTTTCAAATTTACATTTCAAGTTGTTGAAGGCTGGAAACTTTAAAAAAAAGCAACTTTGCGTATGTCCTTTTCTTAGAAATGGTGGAAAGTTCGTTGTGGAATAAAGGTAGCCTTGAGGATTGTGACATAAATGAATGACAAATCTAAATCAGATACGTAATTTTCATTTTTTTCCCCAAGAAATACCGCATTGGTTTTGGTAAATTGGAGATCTTTTTCAGATATAAATATGGAAACTGCAAGAGTGTTTATTCCCCATTCAGTATCCATCTTAACAGTTTAGAAAGGACTAGCAGTTTACAGTCTTCACAACTGAATACATCCGGAGGTATGCATAGTGTTTTATATTGTTCTAGCAACAGAAGGCTCTTTGTCCTAATTTTGGATGGTTGCTACCACATATTCCTCAATGGTGCCTATTTGGGACTTCAGTTGAGCAGGTGTCAGTGTTGATGAATCATGGTCTCAGACTGAGCTAATTTCCCTTTGTGTAAGGTTATTGTTGTGTGTGTATATAATATATAAGAACCTGAACGTCAAGTTTTTCACGTTCAGAAGTTAAGGTTTTTAGTCCGGAAGCTGAGTTCTTGCTTTAAGAATGCTTCACCTTGAAATGGGCCATGTGCATCCTGAAGACAGCCTGTGAGTGTTTCTGTGTGTGAGGTCTTCCCTGCCCCCACATTGTCCCTGCTTTCTTTGAGTCATCTGTTCTTCAGTTGTTCCCTGTGCCCTGATTGTTCACTTACTGGTTTGTTTCTCCCGCTAGACTAAACTCCTGGGCCCATGAACTAGTGTCTGTCTTTGTAGCTCTGGCATCTAGAATAGGGCTGGCATGTAGTAAGAGCGAGCTACTTTGGTGGTGTTTTGTTTCGTTGAATAAACGTGAGTGTTCCAAATCAAATCGCACATGTTGGGAAGGGAGGTTTTGTTTTGTTTTGTTAGTAGCTGAGAGGATGGACCTGTATTGCTGTTGTAGGGCAATCAGTTCCTTTCTTTTCCAGATCTGCTGTAACCTGTTCCCTAGTACCACCACCACCACCCACGAGCAAGAAGCCGAGGAAAATAAAACCAACAACCAGACTCTACCTTATTTTGGGATCTCAATAGTATACTGTACTTTTAGAGTCAAGATGATAGAACCTTGGCTCTCCCGTCCAGAACTAATCCACACACTGGCATTAGTCAGGTTCTTTTCACAGAGCAGTTGTCCAGTCTTTACTCTTAAAGAAAAATAGGAAATTCAGGACCTCTGCTGTGACTGGACAGTTAAGACTGGTTGGTGAATGGAATGTTTACATTTGAAATAGAATGGGTTTCTGCACAATGATGCTTAATGCTTACCCTGAGAAAGGATTTAAGTATATAAAATGAAGATAATGTACTTATTCTCTTCCTTAAACTGGTCAAAGGGAGGGGATTTTTACAGTAAAGTTTTACTAGCCAAACTGGAATTGATGTCAGACACTGAATTTTACAGAAGGTTGACAGCAGAATAAGTTGCTATCGGAGATTTCGTTTTGAAAATACACAATACATAACAGTGATTACTAATATTTTCTGTAATAACTCAGTACTTCTGCAACATTCAAAATCAGATGGTCCACATTTTTACACCCACTATGTTTAAGTCAAGAAAGGGTGATGTATATTTGGGAAGATTTTCTAACAAGATTTTAATTAGGTTTTAGAAAGTGGTTCAGCTGAATTTTGCCATGCAAAGAATTACCTGAGAGGGATGAAACAGAAAAGTAGCTTTTTGTTGAAAACAAGAGAAGAAGGGACTTTTTGCTGGTGATTTGGTAAAATTTTAGCAGTTCCTACTCACTTTCCTACCATCCTTCTCACCAAGAATACATCTTCAGGCCCTGTTTTACTTGTATTTTTTTCCTCAAAAGAGAGTCTTCTGTAATAGTAATAAAAAATAAAATGGACAACAACTTCCAGTTACTGAGCACTGTGTGTCAGACACTGTGCTCAATGCTTCATGAAGTTATTTCAGCTAATCTTTGTTACTAATCCTATGCTGTACGGATGTTTAATTATTTCCATTTTATAGGCTCAGGGAGGTTAAAGGGCTTACTTAAGGTCATATAGCTATGAAGAAACAGCTGTGATTTGAACTGAGATTGTATTAGGGTTCTCTGAAGAAACAGAGCCAATAGGATGTGTGTGTGTGTGTATGTAATATACGTTGTTGGTCAATGGATAAGTCGTGTTCAACTCTTTGCAACCCTATGGACTGCAGCATGCCAGGCTTCCCTGTCCTCCACTATCTCCTGGACTTTGCTCATATTCATGTCCATTGAGATGGATGCTATCTAACCATCTCATCCTCTGCCACTCCCTTCTCCTGCCTTCAATCTTTCCCAGCATCAGGGTCTTTTCAATGAGTCAGCTCTCCGCATTAGGTGGCTGAAGTATTGGAGCTTCAGCCTCAGTCCTTCCAATGAATATTCAGGGTTGATTTCCTTTAAGATTGACTGATTTGAACTCCTTGCAGTCCAAGGGACTCTCAAGGGTCTTCTCCAAACATGAAAGTGAAAGTGAAGTCACTCAGTCGTGTCCGACTCTTTGCGACCCCATGGACTGTAGCCCACCAGGCTCCTCCGTCCATGGGATTTTCCAGGCAAGAGCACTGGAGTGGATTGCCATTTCCTTCTCCAGGGGATCTTCCCAAACCAGGGATTGAACCCGGGTCTCCCTCATTGTAGACAGACACTTTACCGTCTGAGCCACTAGGGAAGTCCAAACATACATGTGTGATATATGTTCATGTGTGAGTCACTTAAGTTATGTTCAACTCTTTGCGACCCTTTGGACTGTAGCCCACCAGACTCCTCTGTCCATGGGATTCTCCAGGCAAGAATACTGGAGTGGGTTGCCGTGCCCTCCTCCAGAGGATCTTCCCAGACCAGGGATCAAACCTGTGCCTCTTTATGTCTCCTGCCTTGGCAGATGGGTTCTTTATTACTAGCGCCACCTGGGAAGCCCGGGTAATGTATATAACATATATTGAGAGATTTAGTATAAGGATATAAGGAATTGGCTCATGGCAAATCCCCAAATGTGCAGGGTGAATTGGCAATCTGGAGACCCAAGAAAGCCAAAAGTATTCCATTCTGGGTCCAAAAGGCAGGAAAAAGCTGATGTTCAGTTTGAAGGCCATGAGGCAGAAGAATTCCCTTTCACTCTGAGGTGAGGCAGCCTGTTTCTTCAGGCCTTCAACTGACTGAGGGCCATCTACATCACGGGCAATCTGCTTCATTCGTCTACCAATTTAAGGGTCAACCTCTTCCCAAACCCCCCTCAAGGAAACACCCGGATAATATTTGATCAAATAGCTAGTTAATAAAGTGTTACCCAGATCCATTTGATTTCCGAAGCCCTTGCTTTGAATGTTCTTTCACAATGGCGCCCTCCCACTCGAGGTTTCACAAAGTTGCTTTAACCCTGAGTCTTTCCCCCCTCACCTGGAATACCTGTCACAATCCCTGCCCCTCTTTACTACATAAGCACACCTAATTGTTGCAGGTGTTTGAATATCAGTCACCAACTCAGAATCCTTTTCTGAAGAGCACGTGCAACACAACCATTTGCTTCCTTAGAATAACTTCCCAGCCTTCGAATTACACTCCAAGCTTTCTGATTCTCTCTGCATGTAACCTTTGAACTAATGCCCACCACACTAGCAAGTCTTACCTGACTCCGCGTTCATCCTCTTCCTTGGTGGTGGAGCCCAGCGAGCCCTTGAGCTGCTTCCCTTCTCTCAGCCACCTCCTTCGGACCAAGCTTTCTGATCGTTTACTCTTGACTACCATCACTGTTACTGTCACTTTGGTTCTCTAACCTCTCTACCCCTCCCCCCAAAACAAGGCACTGTCACCGCAGGGGTTTCACTTGGTCGAGTTCGGTCTTGTGAACCCACAGTCCACAGATTGGTTATTTAACAGTATTTCCATGATCTGTTATATGTGCTTTTAATAAATACTGTTTATAAAATTTGTTGGTTATCATACTGAAAAGAATAGAAACATTAGTTTTTGCCTGATTGGCACTATTCTGCTACATCCTAGGACATGTTATGCAGTTTTCATGGATATCATTATGCTAGTTCTTCATCATTTTTTCATGAACAGTCTTAGAACATTCGTGTTTGGGTTGTTTTTTCTTTTAGTTTTGCATCAGCTTTATTCAAATATAATTCACATACCTTTCAACTTAGCAACTTTTAAAGGGTAGGAGTTAATAGTACATTATGGACGGAGGAGCCTGGTGGGCTGCGGTCCGTGGGGTCGCTAAGAGTCGGACACGGCTGAGCGACTTCACTTTCACTTTTCACTTTCATGCATTGGAGAAGGAAATGGCAACCCACTCCAGTGTTCTTGCCTGGAGAATCCCAGGGATGGGGAAGCCTGGTGGGCTACCGTCTATGGGGTCGCACAGAGTCGGACACGACTGAAGTGACTTAGCAGCAGCAGCAGCAGCAGCAACAGAGTTGAGCAACAGTCACCAGGATTCATTAATTTTAGTACGTTTCCATCACTGTGTCAAAATATCTTGCACCCATTCCCTCTAAACCCTCCAGCTGTGAGCAGCTGCTTTCTAAAGTGGCTGTACTAATTTATAATCCCACCAGAAGTATATGAGGTTCTAATTTCTCCATGTCCTTACCAACACTTGCTAGTCAGAGCATTTTTTTTTTAGCAAGTTAATTGTCCGTTAATATACAGAGCATGGTCATTCCTAAAAAGTAGTACTTTCTCAGAGATATTTATGCTGTTTTTTAATTGTTATTCAAGATAAAAACATTAGAAAACATTTTTAATGGAAAAAGTCAGATTTTTATTGATATTCAAGAGTTATGGTCAAGCCTGACAAATCTTTAAAAAACTGAAAATTTTAAGATAGATTTTGGAAGATGAGCTTCTTTGAGAGAGGACACTTGTTAACAGATAGTTGTCACGTATTTTCACTTAAGGGATATTTCATTCTTCCAAAAGTTAACTGACCAAGCACAATACACTTAACGGGTATTTTTATCAAAGCCACAAATAAAAATATTGATACATCCTTCTGCCATATTGGGCTTCCCTGGTGGTGCAGAGGTTAAAGCATCTGCCTGCAGTGTGGGAGACCTGGGTTTGATCCCTGGGTCGGGAAGATCCCCTGGAGAAGGAAATGGCAACCCCTCCAGTATTCTTGCCTGGAGAATCCCATGGACAGAGGAGCTTGGTGGGCTACAGTCCACGGGTTGCAAAGAGTCAGACACGACTGAGTGACTTCACTTTTACTTTCTGCCATATTAGAAAAAAATCAAGTATGTGTTTTTTGATTGACAAATGACATCTGCCACAAGTATATTATTTTAATCAAGCTAAGATAATTCCTCTTCCTGTTACAGTCTATTCTAGGGTTTCCAGAGCTTGGAATTACATCAGTCCTCCTAATTTAAATTGACTTGGTGGTCTTTGGTGTGTCTGGGAGAATAAAAACAGAGGGTATTAAAGTAGGAATCATAAAACTCTGAGAAGTCTGATGTGCAATTTTGTACTATTTCACAAGCAAATTCCAGTGGCAAGGGAGTGACTTTGGTCTCTAAAACAATTCTGAGGCTGGGTCCTTTGTAAATGGTTTCTTGGATATATTTGTTTTTACTGAAGCCTTGATAAAGAAGAAACATCACTTATTTACTCTTTCTTGTGGGTTTAAAAAAAATATTTGTTTAGTTAGTTGAGCCAAGTCTTAGTTAGGGCACAGAGGATCTTCAGTCTTCATTGCCGCATGCAGGATCTTCAGGTGCAGCGTGTGGGCTCAGGTTCCCTGACCAGGGATTGAACCCTGGTCCCCTGCCTTGGGAGCACAGTCTTAGCCACTGGACCATCAGGGAAGTCCCTCCTGTGTTCTTAATAGTGTTTTGTTTTTGTGTTTTTCTTTTTAACCCAGTTTTGTTTAGAAATAATCATTTCTTTTCTTTGCCTTGGAAAGAAGCTGAGCTACCATTATGTTTTAGAATGCAATTAAATCTATCAAGGAATGAAGCTAGCTGATAATTTTTTGTCCTTAACTATTATATGAGGGGTTTTCAGCATACTATGTAAGCAGAATTTATGGTAGTATCCTAGAAGTTTAAATCATTGAAATTTTTAACAGACTTAGATTATTATTTTCTGAGATTTTTTAAAAATAGCATCACTTTAACAACATTATGGTTATAATAAATGTTTTGCAATCCAAATTTTTAAAATATAATATTTTAATATCCCATTTTAAAATACTGGTACATTTATTGAATTATATTGGATTATTAGCATTATAAATAAATACCAAAGAGTTGCTAGCCCTCCTTCACTTATAAAATTGATTTTGTGCCTATATTGTAAATTGTACTTTAAATTTTATTTTATTTTAGCTGGCTAGTTAAGAGTTCAACCTTTTAAAAAAAAATCAGGTGTACTGAGGTAATTTACATGCAGTACAATTTATCCTTTTAGGTATAAAATTATAAGAATTTTGTAAAACACAGTCATTTAATCATTCCCACAATAAAGGCATGACATTTCCACTACTCTAGAAAGCTCACTTGTGCCTCTTTGTAGTCAATCATTTCCCTGAAAACAGAATTTTATATTAAATTAATGAAACGACTTAAAAAAAAACATAACTGGTACACTGGTTTGGGGGCCATTATTATTGTAACTGGATAATAACTTTAGTGGGAAGGAAGATGTAATTGGAATAAACCAAATTTTGAATATATGACTCTACAGTGATTGGCTAGAAGTGTTCAAACAAAACATAAAGCAAAAGACTGATTGTATTGTGTTTTATTCATCTCCCTGATGTATGCTTGCTTTTTTCATCCTATGTCCACCTCCCCAAATGTCTCAATATGCCTAAATCCTTTGGACATTTTCTCTAGCTAGCTTGCGTTTTAGTCTATTCAGTGAATATTCGAAGTGGAATATTATTTCTGCTCTCCTGAAATAAACAACTTATTGGCAAGGACCGTGTCATCTTCATTTGTTTATTCCCATCTCTTCCATAGAAAAGAAGCTGAAATATTTCTTAAATGGTGAATGAAATTTTCCTTTAACTTGGATGATTTCAAGCTGAGCAGAGAGTGATCTGAGAATGACTTGGATTTTCTCAAGTAAATATTGAAAGTATCGTTAATACTAGGTTAAAATGTAAAACTCAGCTAAAAACGTAGGTGATAGAGTTGGGTCTAAATTTGAATACTGCCTTTATGATTTAATTGTAGAACTTCCGGCAAATTCATTTCTCATAATATCAGTTTTTCTGTCTACAAAAATCACAATAAAAAATGAAACAAAATACACGTCTCATTAGAACTCTGTGAGGAGGAATGTGAGATTAAAACCCTTGGCACAGCGTCTTGCTCATAGCCCGTCTTTTAAAAAGCTTTTTATGTAAATCAACTATGAAGTACAGTTGATTTACAAAATTGTGTCAGTTTCAGGTGTACAATGAGGGATTCAGCTCTCTCTCTCTCTATATATATATATGTATGGGTTATAGCTTTCATATATATATATATATGAAAAACTGAAAGATGCTCAGTCTTATCTGACTATTTGCACCCGCATGGACTGTAGCCTGCCAGGCTCCTCCGTCCCTGGGATTCTCCAGGCAGGAACACTGGAGTGGGTAGCTATTCCCTTCTTCAGGGTATCTTTCTGACCCAGGGATCAAACCTCGGTCTCCTGCATTGCAGGTGGATTCTTCTTTACCATCTGAACCACCAGGGAAGCCAGTATATATATACTTTTCAGGTTCTTTTTGAAATTCTTTTCAATTATAGGTTATTACAAGATATTGAATACAGTTCCCTCTGCTATACAGTAGGTCTTTGTTGATTATCTATTTTATATGTAGTAGTATCTGTCAGTCCCAAACGCCTCTAAATTACCCCTCACCCACCTTTCCCTGTGTAACCATGTTTGTTTTCTATGTGAGTCTATTTCTGTTTTTAAAGAAGTCCACTTGTATCATATTTTGAATTCCACATATGAGTGATATCATATGGTATTTGTCTGACTTAGTATGATTATCTCTAGGTTCATCCATGTTGCTGCAAATGGCACTATTTCATGATTTTTACAGCTGAGTAATATTCCATTGTGTATGTGTGCATATAGTATTAGTCACTCAGTCATGTCTGACTCCTTGTGATCCCATGGACAGTAGCCTGTCAGGCTCCTCTGTCCATGGAATTTTCCAGGCAAGAATACTGGAGTGGGTAGTCATTCCCTTCTTCAGGGAATCTTTCCAACCCAGGGGTTGAACCCAGTTCTCCCGCATTGGAGGCAGATTCTTTACCATCTGAGCCAACAGGGAAGCCCCTATGTGCATATGTGAGTGTGCATACATATATATATGTATATATATATCATGTCTTCTTTATCTGTTCATCTGTTGATGGACATTTAGGTTGCTTCCATGACTTGGCTATGGACATGGCTGCTCTAAACACTGGGGGTGCATGTATCTTTTCAAATTAGAGTTTTTGTCTTTTCTGGATATATGCCCAGGAGTGGGATTGCTGGATCATATAGCAACTCTATTTTTAGTTTTTAAATTAATCTCCATACTGTTTTCCACGGTGACTGTACCAATTTACATTCCCACCAACAGTGTAGGAGGGTCCCTTTTCCCCACACCCTCTCCAGGACTTACTGTTTATAAACTTTTTGATGATGGCCATTCTGACTGGTGTGAGGTGATACCACACATAGTTTTGATTTGCATTTCTCTAATAATTAGCAATGTTGGGCCCACATGTAGAAGAGATAATTGTCTTTAAGAACGCAGATGCAGGTGGCTGGAGCTGGCCTATGGGCTCGAGGGAATACTTACTCTCCAGATTTGTCTTTCGCAAGCTTTAGGAGTTGGTGATGGACAGGGAAGCCAGGCGTGCTGTCCTGGCGTCCATGGGGTTGCAAAGAGTCGGACATGACTGAGCGACTAAACTGAACTGACTGAATTTTGGTTAATTACAGGCCTTCATTTTTTTTTTTCCCCCAGAGAGAGGAAAGCCAAGGGGAAAACGTGCTCAGCTGCAAGTTGCGTAATGTCTTTAAGATAAGAAAAAAGCAGTTGTTTCCCAAGTGACTGACTGCGGATCTTATGAAAGGATCCTTTGCTCTTAATTTTGCAATAGAGTACTGTGTTTCATGTGACTATTTCTTATAGTATACCTATGGCTCCAAACAGTTATTAAATAAAGACAATTCTGGAAGGACTAAATAATGCTTTTTGAGGTGAACCAAGGGCATGTGAATGGCTCATCAGGTTATTATTAATTGGTTCCCATTAAACTTCCTTGGAGGCTAGAAGGAAGTTGGCAGGTTAGTTCGTTAGCTCTTTTATCCTGAACAATTTAACTCTTGGCCCGCACTGCCTCCTTGATGCAAAATACATTCTTTTAACTTTACTTGCCCTCCTTCAGAGGCAGTTTAGCAAGTGTCTGGTTACTAGAGCACGTTCATTTGGAGTTCATGTCCCACCTCAAATGGTTCTTCAAAGTATGCCTTCTACCTTATTTTCTGAGCAAAATTTTGGTGAACACAATTTTCTCTAATGCATCACATTCCCAATAATGTCTTAGAACCTTTAGACTGGATCTTCTGGCCTTCCCGTCAATCTGACTCTAAAGACAATCTAGATAGAAAATTTTCTGATGGCCCTGTTCCTGCAACAGGGAATATTCAGGTTATTATATCGCTCAAGCAATCTTCCATTTATTTATTTAAGCATGTATTTCCTGTAGCCGGGGCTCATATTAATAATTAAGATTGCATTTAGTTAGAAGCTACAAAGTTTGAACAGCTAACTAGAATTTTCAGTTAACTGTCATGTATTATCCCCTAACCGCTGATGAGAATTTACTGTACCACCTGTATTGTTCTTGATTTGGAAAACTTTAACCCTTTATCTTTTCATTTGATATATTTTCCATTAATGATCTTTCCTAATGAAAAATCAAGTGTCATTTTTATAATGCATTGAGTGATTGTATTTTTTTCAACTATTTATTTGTTTATTTTATTTTTGGTTGCGCTGAGTCTTCTGTGCTCCGCCAGGGCTTTCTCTAGCTGTGGCGAGCGGGAGCTACTCTCTCTCTGGTACACAGGCTTCTCACTGCGGTGACTTCTCTTGTTGCGGAGCACAGACTCGAGGCGCACAGGCTTTGTTGTTGTAGCTCACAGGCTCAGTAGTTGAGGCTTGTGGGCACTAGGGCACTCAGGCTTCAGTAGTTGTGGCCCATGGGCTTAGCTGCTCCGTGGCACGTGGACTCTTCCTGGACCAGGGATCGAACAATGTCCCCTGTGTTGGCAGTCAGATTCTTTACCGCTGAGCCACCAATTTCTTCCAATCACTGGAAGATCCAGTGATTGCCTTTCTTTAAGCTATAGTTCACTAGTTGTCAACTAAACATTAGGAAGAAATATATTTCTTATTTATTTTATTTTATCTTTGTGCTCAGTCATGCCTGACTCTTTGCTCCTCCATGGACTGTATCTCACCAAACTCCTCTGTCCATGGAATTTTCCAGGCAAGAATATTGGACTGGCTTGCCATTTCTTACTCCGGGGGGATCTTCTCCACCCAGGGATCAAACCCGTGTCTCCTGTATTGGCAGGCAGATTCTTTATCACTGTGCCGCCCGGGAAGGCCCTAAAGTATAGTTAATTTACAATGTTGTGTTTGTTTCTGGTACACAGCAAAATGATTCAGTTATATACACACACATATTCACATATATACATGTATACATATTTTCTCTTTCATATTCTTTTCATTTATAGTTTATTATAAGATATTGAATATAGTTCCCTGTGCTATACAGTAGGACCTCATTGTTTATTTTTACATAGTACATCTGCCCATCCCAAACTCCTAATTTATCCCCTTCTTTCCCCATTGGTAACCGTAAACTTATTTTCTATGTCTAT
Source organism: Capricornis sumatraensis (assembly GCF_032405125.1). Lineage (NCBI taxonomy): Eukaryota > Metazoa > Chordata > Mammalia > Artiodactyla > Bovidae > Capricornis > Capricornis sumatraensis. Next base: position 78,255,236 of record NC_091082.1, read on the forward strand.
GAGTCAATTTCTGTTTTATACACAAGTCCATTTGTATCATATTTTAGATTTCCTGTTGTGGTTGTTGTTCAGTCTCTCAGTCATTTCTGACTCTTTGCTACCTATGGACTGCAGCCCACCAGGATTCCCTGTCCTTCACTGTCTCTCAGAGTTTGCTCAAACTTATGTCCATTGAATCAATGATACCATCCAATCATCTCGTCCTCTGTTGCCCCCTTCTCCATCTGCCCTCAGTCTTTCCCAGCATTAGAGTCTTTTCTAATGAGTCAACTCTTCACAGCAAATGGCCAAAGATTTGGAGCTTCAACTTCAGCATCAGTCCTTCCAATGAATATTCAGGATTAGTTTGCTTTAGGATTGACTGGTTTGATCTCCTTGCTGTCCAAGGGACTCTCAAAAGTTTCCAGCACGGACAGGACTGAGTGACTTTCACTTTTCTTTGAGATAAGAATGAAAACTGACCTTTTCCAGTCCTGTAGCCACTGCTGAGTTTTCCAAGTTTGCTGGCATATTGAGTGCAGCACTTTAACAGCATTGTCTTTTAGGATTTCAAATAGCTCAACTGGAATTCCATCACCTCAACTAGCTTTGTTTATAGTGATGTTTCCTAAGGCCCACTTGGCTTCACATTCTAGGATGTCTGATTCTAGATGAGTGATCACATCATTGTGGTTATCCAGGTCATTAAGACCTTTTTTGTATAGTTCTGTGTATTCTTGCCACCTCTTTTTAATCTCTTCTGCTTCTGTTAGGTCCTTACTGTTTCTGTCCTTTATCGTGCCCATCTTTGCATGAAATGTTCCCTTGGTATCTCTAATTTTCTTGACGAGATCTCTAGTCTTTCCCCATTTTATTATTTTCTCTATTTCTTTGCATTGTTCACTGAGGAAGGCTTTCTTATCCCTCCTTGCTATTCTTTCAGTTCAGCTCAGTTACTCAGTCGTGTCCAACTCTTTGTGACCCAATGGAATGCAGCATGCCAGGCTTCCCTGTCCATCACCAACTCCTGGAGCTTACTCAAACTCATGTCGCTTGCGTCAGTGATGTCATCCTCTGTTGTCCCCTTCTCCTCCTGCCTTCATTTTTTCCCAGCATCAGGGCCTTTCCAAGGAGTCACTTCTTTGCATCAGGTGGCCAAAGTATTGGAGTTTCAGCTTCAGCATCAGTCCTTCCAATGAATATTCAGGACTGATTTCCTTTAGGATGGACTGGTTGGATCTCCTTGCAGTCTAAGGGACTCTCAAGAGTCTTCTCCAACACCACAGTTCAAAAGCATCAATTCTTTGGTGCTCAGATTTCTTCACAGTCCAGCTCTCACATCCATACATGACTAATAGAAAAACCATAGCCTTGACTAGATGGACCTTTATTGGCAAAGTAATGTCTCTGCTTTTGAATATGCTGTCTAGGTTGGCCATAACTTTTCTTCCAAGGAGCAAGCGCCTTTTAAAATCATGGCTGCAGTCACCATTGCAGTGATTTTGGAGCCCCCCGAAATAAAGTCTGTCACTGTTTCCGCTGTTTCCCCATCTATTTGCCATGAAGTGATGGGACCAGATCCCATATCTTAGTTTTCTGAATGTTGAGTTTTAAGCCAGCTTTTTTTTTTTTTCCCCACTGTTCTTTGGAATTCTGCATTCAGATGGGTATATCTTTCCCTTTTCTCCCTTGCCTTTTGCTTCTCTTTTTTTCTCAACTATTTGTAATGCCTCCTCAGACAACTGCTTTGTCTTCCTGCATTTCTTTTTCTTTGAGACGGTTTTGGTCACTACCTCCTGTACAATGTTACAAACCTCCATCCATAGTTCTTCAAGCACTCTGCCTATATAACGGCTCATTGCAAAACAAGTGCTGAATGCTATTTTTACTTTTTATCTTTTTTTTTTTTTTTTGGTAAAAATGAAAATGCCCTTTGGACTTCTTTAGGTTAGTAAAAAAAAGTACTAATGTAGGTCTTTAATAAAAGCAAAATTGTGTAAAGCAAACTTTCAAAAAGTAGGGGATACCAATATGTGGAAATTAACACAATTCTGAACATCCATTTGGCCAAAGAAGAAATCTAAAAAGGAAATTAGAAATACCCTAAGATAGAGACTTCCCTGAGGGGTCCAGTTGTTAAAACACCATGCTTCCAATGCAGGGGGCATAGGTTTGATCCCTGGCTGGAGAGCTAACATGCTGCAGTCTATGGGGTTTCAGAGAGCTGGACATGACTGAGTGGACTGAACTGAACTGGGGAGGTAAGATCCCACATGCTTCACAGCATGGCTAAAAAAGAGAGAAAGAAATACCCTAAGATAAAAATGAAAATAATATACTAAATCTTATGGGCTGCAGCAAAATCAGTACTAAGAGAGAAATTCATAGCAACAAATACTTACATTAAAAAAGCAGAAAGATCTCAAATAAATGATCTAGCTTTACACTTCAAGGAGCTAGAAAGATAACAGACTAAGCCCAAAGTTAACATAAAGAAGGGATTGACAAAAATTTTAGCAGAAATGAACAAAATAGGAAATAGGGGAAAAGAGAAAAATCATGAAAATGAGGATAGATTTTTTTTTTAAGATAAAACTGATGAATCCTTAGACTAAAGAAAAAAAAGTGAAAGTGAAATTCGCTCAGTTGTGTCCGATTCTTTTTGACCCCGTGGACTATACAATCCATGGAATTCTCCAGGTCAGAATACTGGAGTGGGTAGCTGTTCCCTTCTCCAGGAGGTCTTCCCAACCTAGGGATTGAATCAGGTCTCCCACAATGCAGGCGGATTCTTTATCATAAAAAGAAGACTCAAATAGATCTGTTTTTTAAAGAGATAAAATAAAAAATGAAAGAAATGTTACAACTCATGCTACAGAAATAAAAGAACTATGAGAGACTACTCTGGACAATTATATGCCAGCAAACTGGATTACCTAGAAGACATGGAAAAGTTCCTGGAAATGGACAATATACCAAGACTACATCATGAAGAAATAGAAAGTCTGAACAAATTTCTGAATGGTATGGAGACTGAATCAATAATCAGAAATATCCTAAAAAGTTTGATTTCACTGGTGAATTCTACCAAACATTTAAAGAAATGAGTACCAATCCTTTTCAAACTCTCCCCAAAACTGAGGGTTAGGGAACACTTCCAAACTCATTTTATGAGGTGAGCATTACCCTGATGCCAAAGCCAGATGAAGACACCACAAGAAAAACAAAACTAAATGAAAATTTCCTAATAAGTATAGATGCAAAAAATCCTCAATAAAATACTAACCAATCAGATCCAGCAGCGCAAAAATACTTTGACGCATATACAGTGAACTGAACTGTGACAAGAATGTCAAGAATAGACAATAGCAAAGGGATAGTCCCTTCAATAAATGGTTCTGGGGAAACTGGATATCTACCTGTGAAAGAATGAAACTGGACCTGTCTCTTACCCCATGAACAGAAATCAACTCCAAGTTCAGTTCAGTCAGTTCAATCGCTCAGTCGTGGCTGACTCTTTGCGACCCCATGAACCGCAGCACGCCAGGCCTCCCTGGCCATCACCAACTCCTGGAGTTTACCCAAATTCACATCCATTGAGTCAGTGATGCCATCCAACAATCTCATCCTTTGTCATCTCCTTCTCCTCCTGCCCTCAATCTTTCCCAGCATCAGGGTCTTTTCCAATGAGTCAGCTCTTCACATCAGGTGGCCAAAGTATTGGAGTTTTAGCTTCAACATCAGTCCTTCCAATGAACACCCAGGACTGATCTTCTTTAGGATGGACTGGTCAGATCTCCTTGCAGTCCATGGGACTCTCAAGAGTCTTCTCCAACACCACAGTTCAAAGACATCAATTCTTTGGCGCTCAGCTTTCTTTACAGTCCTACTTGTACATCCATACATGACTACTGGGAAAACCATAGCCTTGACTAGATGGACCTTTGTTGACAAAGTAATGTCTCTGCCTTTGAATATGCTGTCTAGGTTGGCCATAACTTTTCTTCCAAGGAGCAAACATCTTTTAATTTTATGGCTGCAGTCACCATCTGCAGTGATTTTGGAGCCCCCAAAATAGTCAGCCACTCTTTCCCCATCTATTTGCCATGAAGTGATGGGACCAGATGCTATGATCTTAGTTCTCTGAATGTTGAGCTTTAAGCCAACTTTTTTCACTCTCCTCTTTCACTTACATCAAGAGGCTCGTTAGTTCTTTGCTTTCTGCCATAAGGGTGGTATCATCTGCATATCTGAGGTTACTGATATTTCTCCCGGCAATCTTGATTCCAGCTTGTGCTTCATCCAGCCTAGCATTTCTCATGATGTACTCTGCATATAAGTTAAATAAGCAGGGTGACAATATACAGTTTTGATGTACTCCTTTCCCAATTTGGAACCAGTCTGTTGTTCCAAGTCCAGTTCTAACTGTTGCTTCCTGACCTGCATACAGATTTCTCAAGAGTCAGGTCAGGTGGTCTGGTATTCCTATCTCTTTCAGAATTTTCCACAGTTTATTGTGATCCACACAGTCAAAGGCTTTGGCATAGTCAATAAAGCAGAAACAGATGTTTTTCTGGAACTCTCTTGCTTTTTTGATGATTCAATGGATGTTGGCAATTTGATTTCTGGTTCCTCTGCCTTTTCTAAAAGCAGCTTAAACGTCTGGAAGTTCACAGTTCCTGTATTGTTGAAGCCTGGCTTGGAGAATTTTGAGCATTACTTTGCTAGCATGTGAGATGAGTGCAATTGTGTGGTAGTTTGAGCATTCTTTGGCATTGCCTTTCTTTGGGATTGGAATGAAAACTGACCTTTTCCAGTCCTGTGGCCACTGCTGAGTTTTCCAAATTTGCTGGCATATTGAGTGCAGCACTCTCACATCATCATCTTTTAGGATTTGAAATAGCTCGGTGGCTGCGCGGCGCTGGAGTGGGGAGCAGCTGAGAGGAGCTACCTAACATCGAAGGTCAGAAGCAGCAGTCGAGAGGAGCTGCTGCTAAGTTGCTGCTAAGTCGCACTCTGTGAGACCCCATAGACGGCAGCCCACCAGGCTCTGCCATCTCTGGGATTCTCCAGGCAAGAACACTGGAGTGGGTTGCCATTTCCTTCTCCAGTGCATGAAAGTGAAAAGTGAAAGTGAAGTCGCTCAGTCGTGTCCAACTCTTCACGACCCCATGGACTGCAGCCTACAAGGCTCCTCCGTCCATGGGTTTTCCAGCAAGAGTATTGGAGTGGGGTGCCATTGTACCCCACATCAACTCCAAAGGAAATAATATGCAAACCTAAGACCCTAAACTGTAAAAAACCTAGAAGAAAACGGAGGGGGTAAGCTTCATGACATCAGTCTTGGCAGTGATTTAATGGATATGACACCAGAAGCACAGGCAGCAAAAACATACATATATATACAATTACGTCAAACTAAAAAGCTTCTTCACAGCAAAGGAAACAATCAAGAGAGTAAAAGGCAGACTGCAGCATGGGGGAACATATCTGCAAACCATACATCTGATAAGAGGTTATCTGTAAAGTATGTGTGATAGTTAATTGTGTCCACTTGACTGGGCTAAGAGATGCCTCGATAACTGGTATAACGTCATTTTCTGGGTGTGTCTGTGAGAGTGTTTCTGGGAGAAATTAGTATTATAATCAGTAGAGTGAGTAAAGAAAATTCTGGGCAGGCATCATCCAATCCATGGAGGGCTTGATTAGATCAAAAATATGGAAGAGGGACCTCTCTCTCTTCTTGAGCTGGGACATCCATTTTCTCCTGCCCTTCGACTTCAGAGCTCCTGGTTCTCAGACCTCCGGACTCAGAGTGAATTATACACCAGCTTTATTGGTTCTCCAACTTGCAGATGGCAGATTGTGAGACTTCTTGGCTTCCATAACCACGTGAGTCAATTCATATAATAAATCTCCTCTTATATACTTATCTTTATATCTATTGGTGCTGTTTCCTTGGAGAATCCTAATGCAACATAGAAAGAATTCCTAAAACTCAATGTTGAAAAAACTAATAACCTGATTAAAAAGTAGGCTAAGGATCTGAATAAACATTCTTCTAAAGGAGACATAAAAATAGCCAACAGATACGAAAAAAAGCTCAATATCACTAACCATTAAGGAAATACAAATTGAAACTACAATAAGCTATCCCCTCACGCCTTTCTGAATGGTTATTATTTTTTTTAAAAAAGACAAATCTTGGTGAGGATGTGGGATAAATGGAACTTTTGCATACTGTTGGTAGGAATGCCAAATGGTACAGCTGCTATGGAAAACAGCACAAAGGTTCCTCAAAAACTTCACAGAACTACCATATGATCCAGCAATCCCACCTCTGGGTCTCCTAAGAAATCAAAATCAGGATCTCAAAGAGCTATTAGCACTCCTGTGTTCACTGGAGAACTATTCACAGTAACCAAGATGTGGAAACAACCTAACTTTGCTCACAGACAGATAACTGGATAAAGAAAATGTGACCCATACACATAGGTAATGGGATACAGTTCAACCTTGAGAGAAATTTTCTGCAGTCTGCAACAGCTTGGGTGAACCTTAAAACACCACGCTGAGTGAAATGTCAGTCGCAGAAAGACAAATACTGTACGACCTTCATTAATATGAGTTGGGGTAAGGGAAAGTGAGGAGTTATTATCAACAGGCATAAAGTGGGTTAAACAAGATGAATAGATTCCAGAGATCCGCTGTCCAATAAAAAGAACTGACTCATTGGAAAAGACCCTGATGCTGGGAAAGATTGAAGGCAGGAGGAGAAGGGGACGACAAAGAATGAGATGGTTGGACGGCATCGCTAACTCAATGGACATGAGTTTGAGTAAACTCCAGGAGTTGGTGACGGACAGGGAGGCCTGGCCTGCAGTCCATGGAGTTGCAAAGAGTCAGACACGACTGAGCGACTGAACTGACTGACGGTACAGTATTGTATCTATAGTCATTAATAATGTATGTTTACATGAAACCTGTGCTCTTAACAAAAGTCTGCTGCTGCTGCAGCAGCAGCAGACTTTTGTTAAGAGCACAGATTTCATGTTGTGTTCTGGCCACAATAAAACCTGTAAATGAGTTGTTTTTTGGCTGTGCTGGTCTTTGTTGCTGCGTGAGGGCTTTCTCCAGTTGTACTGAGAGGAGGCTCCTCTCTAGTTACAGTCTGAAGGCTGCTCACTGCGGTGGCGTCTCTTGTTGTGGCTCCCAGGCTCTAGAGCACAGACTCAACAGTTGTGGCAAACGGGCTTAGTTGCTCCGAGGCACATGGGATCCTCCCGACCCAGGGGTTGAACCCGCGTCTCTTGCACTGGCAGACAAATTCTTTACCACTGAGCCACCAGGGAGGCCCGAAACGACTTTTTAAATGTAATTTTCAGTTGTTGGAATCTTGTGTTTTCTCCATCCAAAAGCTCTGAAGCTCTCTGCTATATAAGAACAGCACTTAAATCAATAGAAAAAGTAGTTAACTTGGATGTGAGGGGGAAATCTATAGCCATAGGAGCTTATAGCTAATAACTGTGACTCATTGCTCTCCCCAATGCCATCAAATTCAAAAGCATATATTAAAACTTCAGTTAAACTAGCTAAAGGCTCTCTTGTGTGTCATCTACTTATGAGCAGAACCAATAATAGTCTTTGTTGAACTGACTGAAGCTTCTCAGTGTTAAATTCATTTTGTGAATAGACTAGAAATAAAATTTTCTTAAACACTTTAGAAACTGACAAATAGAAAAGCTGTTCAAGTCCAATGCTTTTTTTAGATCTTTGCTTTCTAAAATCAACTGACCAGCTAATTGAAATGTTAGCATGTGAAACCAATTCTGCTTGCTGCTTCCACTTCTCTTCCAGATCGTGAGCTCCGTCAGTGAGAAACTGTGTCATTTCCTATCTGAAACCTTAGAGCTTACGAAACAAAAACAGCACCCAGTAAATTCTTGAGTGAATTTGAATGACTAGCAAATAGATACAAAAGTGAAGTATTATCACTAGTATTTTGGAGTCAATCAGATAAGGTTGTCTACTTCCTATCCTCTCTCCTACAATCTCTACTTCACACCCTTGAATAAGCATGGTTTGATTTTGCCTATATGCTTGGGGTGTGTGTGTGTGTGTATAGCATGAATGATTCCGTGGGGTACCCACCTTACAAACTCACCTTCTCTTCCATCTCTAGTTTAGGATCAGGAAGATGTAAAAGGCAGTCATAACTTTCCTGCACCTTCCATAAAGGTAGTGTTTTACATAATTTATATGTCCATTAAGTATTTTCCTCAGGATATATGATTCCTTTATATTGAATTTATAATTTCATATAATTAATTAGCAGAGGGAAAAGATAAACATGAAAGTACTTTTAAAAGAGGGCATTGGCAGGACTCCCCTAGTGGTCCAGTGGTTAAGAATATACCTGCCAATGCAGGGGACATGGGTTCGATCCCTGGTCCAGGAAGATTCCACATTCTGCAGCGCAGTTAAGCCTGTACGCCACAACTACCAAGCGTCCACGCCCAGAGCGTGTGCTCTGCAGCGAGAGAAGCCACTGCCGTGAGTTTCCCACGCACCGCGACCAGAGAGTGGCCCCGCTCACTGCAGAGGGAAAGTGTGCAGGCAGCAAAGAAGACCCGCTCAGTCAAAAATAAAGACAATAAAATGATTTCTTAAAAAACAAGAGGGCAGTGGCATAGGATGGGCAAATATCAGACCACCAACAGTAAACATTCTATGGGAGTCGAGGCAGGAACACAACCTGAGCATGGACTTGGGAAACCTGGGTTCTAGGCCTCCTGCCCCTCTGAGTAGCTGGGAGAACTATACTGGTCCTTGGGTCCTTGTTTGTGTCCTCATCTGGAAAATGAGGGGGCTCAGTGACCTTTAAGATTCCTTCCAATTCTGTGGTTCCATGTGTCACGTGACTTTTAAATAACAGAGTACTTGAATTGCCAAAACTTAAGCCTTAAGCCTTTTTTGTTTTGTTCTATTGTGCCTTCACCACATCGTTGTGATGTAAACATGAGTTTTCAGAATTTCCATTTTTCAAACGGGAGTCTGAGCCGGGTGACTTTGGGTCATATGATAGATTGCCTAACCTCATTTTAGACAGCTTCCTTAGATCATCAGATGTTTAAGAGAAAAACAATCTAGTCTCTTCAAGACAAGAGAGCTTATTCTATACCACTGTTACATTGGTCTCATCAGTTATCCCCTAGCTTTTCCAGTCACGTTAAACTGAGTAACCTTAATTTTCACAGTTCCCCCACCAGCCTGTTATTTGCAGTGATCTCTAGAACAACTGCCAAGTGAAAATCCCCATGCATGCTTCATAGGATGAGTTCCTATCATAATCCCCCTTTCACAGGGAACTCCCCAGTTTTGCCCCCTTGCCAATATTAGAGGACTCTGCTAGATTCTTAAAATTTACCTACTCCTTCACCCTGAATCTGCCTGCAATACAGGAGACACTGGTTCAATTCCTGGGTCAGGAAGATCTGCTGGAGAAGGAAGAGGCTACCCACTCCAGTATTCTTGGGCTTCTCTTGTAGCTCAACTGGTAAAGAATCCACCTGCAATGCAGGAGACTTGGGTTCCATCCCTGGATTGGGAAGATCCCCTGAAGAAGGGAAAGCCTACCCACTCCAGTATTCCGGCCTGGAGAATTCCGTGGGATGTATAGACCATGGGTATCAAAGAGACATGACTGAGTGACTTTCACTTTCACTTTCGCCACCCTAAACACTGGATCACTACTCCTTCCATTAGCATTTTAAAGTTTTGAGGGATGGACCATTCATGATGTTCTCAAGGCAAGAATACTGAAGTGGTTTGCCATTCTCTTCTCCAGTGGACCACATTTTGTCAGAACTCTCCACCATGACCTGTCCGTCTTGGGTGGCCCTACACTGCATGTTTCATAGCTTCACTGAGTTAGACAAGGCTGTGGTCCATGTGATCAGATTGCTTAGTTTTCTGTGATTGTTGTTTTCAGTCTTTCTGCCCTGTGATGGAGAAGGATAAGAGGCTTATGGAAGCTTCCTGCTGGGAGAGACTGACTGAGGGGGAAACTGGGTCTTGTTCTGATGGGCGGGGCCATGCTCAGTAAATCTTTCATCCAATTTTCTGTTGATGGGCAGAGCTGTGTTTCCTCCCTGTTGTTTGACCTGGGGCCAAACTATGGTGGAGGTAATGAGGATAATGGCGACCTCCTTCAAAAGGTCCCATGATGCACTGCTGCACTCAGTGCCCCCAGCCCTGCAGCAGGCCACTGCTGACCCACGCCTCCCCAGAGACTCCTGGACACTCACGGGCAAGTCTGGGGCACTCTCTCGTGGGGTCACTGCTCCTTTCTCCTGGGTCCTGATGTGGACAAGGTTCTGTTTGTGCCCTCCAAGAGTCTGTTTCCCAGTCCTGTGTAAGTTCTGGCAGCTCTATAGTGGGGTTAATGGCGACCTCCTCCAAGAGGGCTTATGCCATACCCAGGTCTGCTGCACCCAGAGCCCCTGGCCCTGCAGCAGGCCACTGCTGACCTGGACCTCCTCAGGAGACACTCACACACAGTTCTGGCTCAGTCTTTGTGAGGTCTCTAGGTCCTGGTGCACACATGGTTTGTTTGAGCCCTCTGAGTGTCTCTGGCAGGTATGAGATTTGATTCTAAATGTGATTTCGCCACTCTACCATCTTGCTGGGGCTTCTCCTTTGCTTTTGGACATGGGGCATTTTTTTGGTGAGTTCCAACATTCTCCTGTCTATGGTTGTTCAGCAGTGAGTTGTGATTTTGGGTTCTCACAGGCGAAGATGAGCGCACATCCTTCTACTCTGCCATCTTGGAGTCAACCAAGTTGTGACAGAATGTGGTCCACTGAAAGAGGGAATGGCATACCACTTCAGTATTCTTGCCTTGAGAACCCCATGAACAGTATGCAAAGGCAAAATGACAGGGTACTGAAAGGGGGACTGCCCAGGTCGGTAGGTGCCCAATATGCTACAGGAGATCAGTGGAGAAATAACTCCAGAAAGAATGAAGAGATGGAGCCAAAGCAAAAGCAACACCCAGTTGTGGATGTGACTGGTGATGAAAATAAAATCTGATGCTGTTAAGAGCAATATTGCATAGGAACTTGGAATGTTAGGTCCATGGATCAAGGCAAATTGGAAGTGGTCAAACAGGAGATGGCAAGAGTGAACATTGATATTTAGGAACCAGCAAACTAAAATGGACTGGAATGGGTGAATTTAACTCAGATGACCATTATATCTGCTACTGTGGACAAGAATCCCTTAGAAGAAATGGAGTAGCCATTATAGTCAACAAAAGAGTCCAAAATGCAGTCTCAAAAATGACAGAATGATCTCTGTTTGTTTCCAAGGCAAACCATTCAATATCATGGTAATTCAAGCCTATGCCCCAACCAGTAATGCTAAAGAAGCTGAAGTTGAACGGATCTATGAAGACCTACAAGACCTTCTAGAACTAAAACCCAAAAAAGATGTCCTTTTCATTATAGGAGACTGGAATGCAAAAGTAGGAAGTCAGGAAACACCTGGAGTAATAGGCAAATTTGGCCTTGGAGTACAAAATGAAGCAGGTCAAAGGCTACAGAGTTTTGCCAAGAGAATGCACTGGTGGTCATAGCAAACACCCTCTTCCAACAACACAAGAGAAGACTCTACACATGGACATCACCAGATGGTCAATACTGAAATCAGACTGATTATATTCTTTGCAGCCAAAGACGGAGAAGCTCTATACAGTCAGCAAAAACAAGACCGGGAGCTGACTATGGCTCAGATCATGAACTACTATTGTCAAATTCAGACTTAAAATGAAGAAAGTAGGGAAAACCATTAGACCATTCAGGTATGACCTAAATCAATTCCCTTATGATTATACAATGGAAGTGACAAGTAGATTCAAGGGATTAGATTTGATAGAGTGCTTGAAGAACTATGGGCAGAGATTCACGACACCATACAGGAGGCAGTGATCAAGACCATCCCCAAGAAGAAGAAATGCAAAAAGGCAAAATGGTTATCTGAGCAAGCCTTACAAATAGCTGAGAAAAGAAAAGAAGCAAAAGGCAAAGGAGAAAAGGAAAGATATACCCATTTGAATGCAGAGTTCCAAAGAATAGCAAGGAGAGATAAGCAAGTCTTCCTCAGTGATCAGTGTAAAGAAATAGAGGAAAACAATAGAATGGGAAAGATTAGAGATATCTTCAAGAATATTAGAGATAACAAGGGAACATTTCATGAAAATATGGGCACAATAAAGGACAGAAATGATATAGACCTAACAGAAGCAGAAGATATTAAGAAGAGGTGGCAACAATACACAGAAGATCTGTACAAACAAGATCTTCATGACCCAGATAACCATGATGGTATGATCATTCACCTAGAGCCAGACATCCTGGAATTCAAAGTCAAGCGGGCCTTAGGAAGCATCACTATGAACAAAGCTAGTGGAGGTGATGGAATTCCAGTTGAGCTATTTCAAATCCTGGAAGATGATGCTGTGAAAGTGCTGCACTTAATACGCCAGCAAATTTGGAAAACTCAGCAGTGGCCACAGGACTGGAAAAGATCAGTTTTCATTCCCCAAAGAATGCTCAAACTTATACAAACTTTCACAGTTCCCCCACCAGCCTGTTATTTGCAGTGATCTCTAGAACAACTGCCAAGTGAAAATTCCCATGCATGCTTCATAGGATGAGTTCCTATCATAATCCCCCTTTCAACAAACTTTATGCAAACTTTTATACAAACTTTTATACAAACTTTCAACCCCAAAGAATGCTCAAACTACCGCACAATTGTACTCATCTCACATGCTAGTAAAGTAATGCTCAAAATTCTCCAAGCCAGGCTTCAATAATATGTGAATGGTGAACTTCCCGGTGTTCAAGCTGGATTTAGAAAAGGCAGAGGAACCAGAGATCAAATTGCCAACATCTGCTGGATCATAGAAAAAGCAAGAGAGTTCCAGAAAAACATCTATTTCTGCTTTATTGACTATGCCAAAGCCTTTGACTGTGTGGATCACAACAAACTGTGGAAAATTCTGAAAGAGATGGGAATACCAGACCACCTGACCTGCCTCCTGAGAAATCTGTATGCAGGTCAAGAAGCAAAAGCTAGAACTGGACATGGAACAACAGACTGGTTCCAAATCGGGAAAGGAGTACATCAAAACTGTATATTGTCACCCTGCTTATTTAACTTATATGCAGAGTACATCATGAGAAATGCTGGGCTGGTGGAAGCACAAGCTGGAATGAAGATTGGTGGGAGAAATATCAATAACCTCAGATATGCAGATGATACCACCCTTATGGAAGAAAGTGAAGAAGAACTAAAGAGCCTCTTGATGAAGGTGAAGGAAGAAAATGAAAAACCTGGCTTAAAGCTCAACATTCAGAAAACTAAGATCATGGCATCCAGTCCCATCACTTCATGGCAAATAGATCGGGAAGCAATGGAAACAGTGAGAAACTTTACTTTTGGGGGCTCCAAAATCACTGCAGATGGTGACTGCAACCATGAAATTAAAAGATGCTTGCTCCTTGGAAGAAAAGCTATGATTAAGCTAGAAAGCATGTTAAAAAGTAGAGACATTAATTTGCTACCAAAAGTCAATCTAGTCAAAGCTATGGTTTTTCAGTAGTCATGTTTGGATGTGAGAGTTGGACTATAAAGAAAGCTGAAAAAAAAATAAAAAATAAAGAAAGCTGAGCATCGAAGAATTGATGCTTTTGAACTATCGTGGTGGAGAAGACTCTTGGGAGTCCCTTGGACTGCAAGGAGATGTAAACAGTCCATCCTAAAGGAGACCAGTCCTGAGTGTTCATTGGAAAGACTAATGCTCAAGCTTAAACTCCAGTACTTTGGCCGCCTGATGCAAAGAACTGACTCATTGGAAAGGCCCTGATTCTGGGAAAGACTGAAGGCAGGAGGAGAAGGGGATGACAGAGGATGAGATGGTTGGGTGGTATCACTGACTCAATGGACATGAGTTTTAGTAAACTCCGGGAGTTGGTGATGGACAGGGAGGCCTGGTGTGCTGCAATCCATGGGGTCACCAAGAGTCGGACATGACTGAGCAACTGAACTGAACTGAACTGAAGCCAGTAATCCAAATCCAGAGCTGTCTAAGAGATGTAGTATGTTACCACAGGTTTTGTTTTAAATAAAACGGCACTCCCCTCCTTAGTCCCAGCTAAGAGAGGCCTCCACCCTGGATCCTAGGTTTCAGTGAAAGTGAAGTCACTCAGTCGTGTCTTTGCGACCCTGTGGACAGTAGCCTGCACCAGGCTCCTCCATCCATGGGATTTTCTAGGCAAGAGTACTGGAGTGGGTTGCCACTTCCTTCTCCAGGGAATCTTCCCCACCAAGGGATGGAACCCAGGTCTCTCACATTGTAGACAGATGCTTTACCATCTGAATCACCAGGGAAATCAGAGGGTGTTGCAAACACACACTGTGCTGATGAACACCTGAGCACCTGTCTCAATATCTGGTGCTCAGCACGACCTACTTAGCCTATAACCCTACATATCTGCTCTAGTGACCAACACAATCCCAGGGAAACACCTCATCAAATCTCCTGCTAGAAATTTTGTCAGTTACTGCCCCAAACATCAGAGTCAGGTATTCAGTTGAGTATGAGGAGATTTGAGCGCAAGCAGTAAATTCATTAGGTAATAGAAAAGAAATTCACTTGTCAAATCCTTCTTCTCAAATATCATGAATACAATAGTTTAGGGGTTCTTTGGCTGCACTGGGTCTTCGTTTCAGTACTAGGGCTTTCTCTAGTTGCAGCGCCCGGGCTCAAGAGCACACAGACTCAGTAGTTACAGCACACACGGGCTTAGTTGCTCGGAGGCATGAGGAATCTTAGTTCCCTTACCAGGAGTTGAACCTGAAACCCCTGCTTGGAAAGTGGATTCTTGATCATCGGACCACCAGGGAAGTCCCTACAATAGATTCTTGCAGAAAAAATACTCCTCTTTTCCACTCCAGATCCTGAATCCTTCTTTCCAGAGGTAATGCTTTTGAGTTTTTGCCACAATTCCTCTTTTTCATATAAGCCATATACAACCATTTACATAATGTTTATATTGTAGTTGTTATTATAAGTAATCTTGAGATGATGTAAAGAACATGGGAGGATATACATAGGTTGTATGCAAATACTACACCACATAATATCCATGAATTTTGGTATCTATGGGCAGCCCTGGAACCCGTCAGCGTGGATACTGAGGGATGACTGTATGTCTTTATTACTCATCCAGCATTGTTAGCTCATCAACAGAACACCTAGGTATATCCCTAATCAGGAAATTCTATTGTCTTTCATACTTTGCCCACATGAAAACCACAGCTTTCACCTACTTTTTCAACTTGGATGTTGTATTAGTCAGCTTGGATTGTCCTAAGATACCACAGACTAGGTGACTTACACAACGCTTATTTCCTCCTGGTTTTGGAGGCTGCAAGTCTAAGGCTAAGGTGCCATGGGGTTGGTTTCTGAGGAGCCTTCTCTTCTTGGTTTGCATGTAGCTGCCTTCTTGCTCTGTCCTCACATGGCCTTTCTTCCATGGACATGCAGAAAGATTTCTGGTGTCTCTTCATCTTATAAGCACACCATTCTTAGATTAGGACCTCATTCTTTTGACCTGTTTAATTACCTCCTTAAAGGCCCTATCTCCAAATACAGTCATACTGAGGGTTAGTGCTTCAAAATGTGTATTTAGTAGGGGATACAATTCAGTCCATCAGAGGTGCGATATATGAAGGTGTATTTGTTGAGGTAGAAACATAGAACATGCTTTACTTAACAGTTTTTTAGCTTAATTTAGATACTTAGACATATGGCTTGTGGTTCTCCATTTATACTTTTGACCTTGACCATACAAACATAAGAAACAGGCCTGCAACAAAGAATATGCTACAATTTGTGGCTAAGAGTGGCTTTCATCAAACCCAAGGGGTATTTCCAGAAGAATTTGTCAATGAATAATGCTGTCTTTCAATGGGATGAGCTATGTGACACAGCAAACTCCCTGTTGGGGCTTCCTGGTAGCTCAGATTTTGGTAAAGAATCCGCCTGCAATGTTGGAGACCTGGGTTCAGTCCCTGGATGGGAAGATCCTTGGAAAAGGGAATGGCAACTCTTTCCAGTATTCTTGCCTGGAGAATTTCCATGGACAGAGGAGCCTGGCGAGTTATAGCCCATGGGTGGCAAAGAGTCTAACATGACTGAGCAACTAACAACCTTCACTTTCTAACTCCTTGTCACAGGACCTTTTAAAGCAGACGATGGATGACTACATGGCAGAAATACTGGGAACTGATGCCCATGCAGAGTAGAAGGTTAACTAGTTGATTGCCAAGACCCCTCCCAACTTTAAAATCCTGCACAGACTCTTTTTTCTATAAATACAGGCTCTCTTCCTTAGCTATATCTTTTCAAAAACATTAGCTTTTTAATGCTGAAATCAGAGAAGTTTTTCTATGGTTGTTAGTTTCTTCAGAACATTTGGCTTAATGTCAGCCACAGTTTTTGGGTTGCATGCACTTTCAAAGACAAGATTTTTGGCATCAAATATTTCAGGTTAAGTAGTAAAACCGTGGCTTAATAAAAACAAAACAAAGTGCATTGCTTTCTATAAGGGTAACTCAGATATCTAACATCTAAATAAGGTATTTGCTTCTGATAAAGTCACCCATCATGAGAGGACATTACAACAGAAAATACTCTTCTCCATAAAATAGCTCTTAAACACATGTGGGGAACTTGAATGTATTATTTAGCAAGAACTAACAATGGAAAGGCTGGAATTACTGATGGTCTTCACTACCCCAGAGAGCTTTTTTCGTAATGAGAATTTTCCTAATTTGTACAGGAAAGGGAAAACAACTGTGTTGTACGAAGTATGAAAAGACCTTAATGGTAGGTCCCCTAATCCTTTCAACTCATTGTACTCGTAAGAAAACATACCTGGAGAGGAGTCACACAGCTAGTTACTAGTGAAACCAAGACTGGATCATTGCTCTCCTGCTCCCAGTCCAGCCTTTGTTCCATATGCTACACAGGCATGGGCAGTTCATTAAACAATTTTGGACCTGAAGTGAAAGTGTTAGTCTCTTTGTCATGTCCGACTCTTTGTGACCCCATGGACTGTAGCCCACCAGGCTCCTCTGTCCATGGCATTCTCCAGGCAAGAATACTGGAGTGGGCTGCCATTTCCTTCTGTGGATCTTCGCAACCCAGGGATCGAACTGGGGTCTCCTGTACTGCAGCCAGATTATTTACCACTGAGCCACCAAGGAAAGCCTATTTTGAACCCAGACTCCCAATATTAAGGATCAAAAGCACACTGGATAGAAAAATGGCCTTTTTCCTAAGCAAAATAAAACAAAATTTACCTAACAAAGTACCTAATGTTGTGATGATCATTTCTATTTCTGAGTTCTATTATTCTAGGTATTGAATCATATGAATAGTTCAGAATTCTCTGACTAGAGGACCGTCAATTTCTCTCTCTCTTTCAACAAGCTGACATTCAAATTCTTCCATCCCTCTTCTTTCAGTCACTGTTTATTCTTTCTTTATTAAAAAAACAAAAGCAAACAAAAAACCTGTAGACATATAGAACCCTTTTCAACAAAATGTTCTAATACATCACAGCACTTAGATCAGAAAATTATGTTTGAAGTTTAATATAGAGGGCTCCAAAGGAAATCCCTTGAAGATAAACATATACATATCCAAAAATATAGGAAAACTACAAAACTTCCAGTGAAAAAAAAAGAGAGTTGGAAGCCATAAAAGGTAACTTCATTTGCGAAACAGACTGTGGAGGGAACTGAAACACAAAGGAAAAAGCACCAAAAACTGGAACTTAAGTTAAATCCTCCTAGAAGGGGAGTGGGGCAGACCAATGCTGAAGGCTCAGAGTGGTAAAAGCAGAAAACCCAAAACAGGAAATGAAAGTCAAGTGACAAAAGACAAAGGGAAATTAAGCATTCTTTATATAAGGAACTAGAGGGATAAAAAGGAAAATATTACCTTATTCGGTGTTAGAGGGGGAAAATGCACACTCACTAGCCCATCCATACAGATTCCGAGGGAGTCAGCGCTGCTCCCTGGGAACAGGCTGGCCGCCGGCTCCCAAGAGACCTCCGGCCTGGCATTTGTTGCTGAAGGGGAATTATCTCCAAAAGCCCCAATTCCCTGAATTGTAAGTTGAAGTTGGTAACAGTGGTTCCTAAAAGATTAATTCAGACAATGTTCATAAAGCACTAAGCATAATACTGCTGCTGCTGCAGTCGTGTCCGACTCTGTGTGACACCATAGACGGCAGCCCACCAGGCTCCCCCGTCCCTGGGATTCTCCAGGCAAGAACACTGGAGTGGGTTGCCATTTCCTTCTCCAATGCATGAAATTGAAAAGTGAAAGTGAAGTCGCTCAGTCGTGTCCGACCCTCAGCGACCCCATGGACTGCAACCCTCCAGGCTCCTCCGTCCATGGGATTTTCCAGGCAAGAGTACTGGAGTGGGGTGCCATTGCCTTCTCCAAGCATAATACTAGTTCCTAGTAAATACTGGCTGTGTGGTAGGTGTTATTAACATCATTCCAAACTTACTTCTCCAAATGTTACTCTTTCTTTATATGATTATTTATTACAGATAATAGTCTGGTAGTTATATGACCTTGAAATATATAGGTAACTACCCTCCCAGGTCATCATTTGTAATATGTTTTCATCAGCACCCTTGACAATGGACCGTTAGTGACAAATTTTACTAACTCAAATTTATAATAACAAAACAGAAGCAGCTTAAGCAGTATTACCAACGTGATAACAGTAAACAAGTGGCTTATCTGAAGACAAGACCTACACTTCTGAGTCCTGTACTCTACCCAGGATGTCCTGCTAAGACAAAAATAGCTACTTAGTTATTTTACATTCTTATTTATAACTAATATCAAGAAGCATAATCTCAACAATGATTTAGACTGATTTAATTTGTAGAAAGAAATCTACATTTGCTTGTCAGTATTAAATACTTCTTAAAAGGAATGCCTAAAGCACCATTTATATTTTCAAACTGAGGACAGCAAACATTGAAGGTACAGAAGCCTTTAATAAATTATTACTACACATTATAACAAAAACATTACTATAAAAATTTCACACGTTGACACACTCATTAGAAAAACCTCCTGATCTTTCATACCCTAGAAATGTATATGTTTTATTTATTCGGTCTTATTTTCTGCCCCTCCAATATACTAATAAAAATACTAGTGATGTTAATACCTAATCTTCTTCCTTTTTCCTTACACTTTCCCTCCCTTGCAAATCTCTGACTTTCAGTTATAAGACATTACATAGAAGAAGGATGTAAACTGATGTTTGGTCTGCTGAGTGAGCATTTATCTATCCCAAACACTATAGTGGACACCAGAAAAGCCAGACAACTAAAGGTGGTATATATCCAGAATTGGGGTTCCCAGATTTAGAGTTCTGGGCTCAGTAAATTTTCAAAAAATTGAAGGGATGGGCATCAAGATGCTACCATCTAATTTGCCAAGTAAGAACATTTAAAACAGTTACTACCATTCTTTACTAAAAAAATGTGAACTTTAAGAAAAGCCTAGTAGGCAGGACAAAAACACCAGACTAAAGGCAATCAACAAGAAATGATAAATGACAACCTTAAAACTTTTCCTCATTTTGTTGGAGACCAGTGAAAATGGACTGGTATAGTTCTATGGCCTGGTCTCTGAGAGAGGCTCCAGAGACTTCCCAAGAATCATTTTGGGGCCAAATAAATGTAAAATAGCTTCCCTGGTGACTCAGCGGTAAAAGAATCCAGCTGCAGTACAGGAGACGAAGGAGACATGGGTTCGATCCCTGGGTCAGGAAGATCCCCTGGAGGAGGAAAAGACACTCCACTCCACTATTCTTGCCTGGAGAATCCCATGACAGAGGAGCCTGGTGGGCTACAGTCCATGGGGTTGCGAAGTTGGACACGACCTAAGTGACTGAGCACGCGCACACACACACACACACACACACACGTAAAATACAAACCTAATCAGATGACATTTATTGAGAGGTCACTGCGCCCCAGACCCTATGCTAAGGAGGGATGACCTTCTGATGATTGAGTAGAGGAGGGTGCCTCTGCTGCTTTCTCATTCTAATCACCATGAAAGCCAGGAAGACTAGAAAGAACTCACTGGTGAGCTGCTCTTTCCAAAAACATGACCTCCATATGAAATTTTAAAACTCCAACATAACAAAGACTTGAGCAGCTCTTGGGAGGCCTTTGTAGCGGGATCTAGCCACAACTAGGATTGTAAGTTCTTTCACAAAGGGACAGAAAGTTACCCCTTTTTTTGCCACAAGCGTCTGTGCTGTGATAAAGCACTGCTTTGACGAGAGTACTGGGCCTGGTCTGAGACCACAACAGCCAGACCGTTATGACAAACCAAAAATAGCCCCATAATCTAAATCAAGATACATGGTGAGTGACCCACCCTGAGTCACCCAGACCCATTTGTTACATACTTTATTTTTGGATAAATTCAGTGGGTACTGAAAGTGTTTCATTTGCTGCTTTTTCCTCTCCAAATAAGAGGACGAAGAAAGGAACTAAGTCATGTGGTTTTGTTTAACTTAGCATGAAGGTTGCAACCAGTATAGATGATGTGAGTCCTCAGGTTTGCAAAGCCCACGGCTAATTGGTTGGGATGATGTGTCTCTCTGGCCTTAGCAAACTGCCAAAAAAGAGCTCACAATCTGTTGCATAAAAAATTTTTTCTCCCAGGAATACATGTTTATCAGTCCAAGATTTTTGTTGCCACTCAGTGAGAAAGTACAAGTAAATGAGACTGTCAGTGTGGAACAGAATGTAGTGGAGAGCTTATTTGCCTTATTTAGGCTTATTTCAGATTTAGGATGTGGATTAGTTGTCTAAGTGTTTATAATTTGTCTTGTAAATCTTCTAAATGTTTCATGTTAGTGAATGTGTTATATTAATCTCTCAGATTGTAAAGTGTCTGCCTGCATACAGGAGACCCGGGTTCGATCCCTGGATCAGGAAGATCCCCTGGAGAATGAAATGGCAGCCCACTCCAGTACTCTTTCCTCCATGGCTGGAGGAGCCTGGTAGGCTACAGTCCATGGGGTCGCAAAGAGTCAGACATGACTGAGCAACTTCACTTTCATCCTTTAAAGTGATTTCTCTGATTCTTTACCATTGTCTGGTCCTCCTGTCACTGCAGATATATATCCTAGCGTTCTCCTTCCATTCACTGCCCCTCGGCCTTCTCTTTGTTCTTCCAAAACGTCAATGTTCTTCTCACCTCAAAAACTTTGCATTTGCTATTTCCTGCACCAGCAGTACCCTCAGTATCATCCGTACATAGATGGCTCCTTGTTTCTTAAGTCTCTATTCAATATCATTCCTTGGAGGAGCCTTCCCTGACCACCTTGGCTAAATAAACCCATCCCTAAGAGTCCCTCTCTAGTGCCTCACCTTGTCTTGCTATCTTTACAGAATATCTAAGAAGATCTTGCTCACTTATTTGTTAACGTACAATTTACCTTCTCTATCATGAAAGCCCTATGAGAACCAGGAGTCTCTCTTGTTCATTCCTACAGCCCAGCACTGAAACAGTGTCTGGCACGTAGCAGCGCTCAACAAATATTTGTTGAGCAAATGGTTGAATGAAAGGATAGAAGGATTCCCCAGCGTTTTCATATTTTGTGACCCTTATCCCACAGAGTTCATGACAAGATGGCGCAAAGGCTAAAGTACTTTCCTTGATTCTCTCGATAATTGTATCAATAAATATAGGCCAAATGACTCATGATGTAAGTTTTCTGGCATGGCTTCCTGTGATTGCCACATCTCTACTTCACTGAAGTTATATTGCTCAGTCGGAGACAGCAATCAGATAAGAACACAAATAAAATTTTAATATAAAAAGGAAAGGTTAGATGTAGTGATTTAGAACAGGATAAAGACTTCTTTTTTCCTTCTTTGTGGCACCTAGGATCTTTGTTCCCTGACCAGGGACTGAATCCATGCCTCCTGCAGTGGAAACTTGAAGTCCTAACCACTGGACCACTAGGGAATTCCCAAAACTTCTTAAAGTACAAATATCTAATTTAAATCAACAGCTAGCTTGATTATTATTTGCAGGGAAAAAAAACCCACTAAAAACAAGAGGCCCATCTTTCTTCATTTCTAAAATATTGATATGGAAGTTCCAACCAATTGTAAAGATAAGAAAAGGAAATAAATGATACAGCTATTTTAAAGTAAAGACAAACTATCTTTATAGATAATAATTATCTACCAGGAAAACTTAAGGTAGTTTTCTAAAGGGAATAATAATGGAGTTTAGTGAGGTACAGTTAAGAAATTATAATCAGAAATAGTATTTAGAAAACATGGAGAAAAAAATAGCTAAAGAATATTATAGGTGCTAATAGACTAGAGTTTTTTTTCCTATCCCTAGTGTCCAAACATGATATTAATCTTAGACTGTAGAATATGCTGTGAGTTTTAATATAATATTGTGTTTTCCTATGAAAAAGCATAACATCACTTGTTCATTCTGCTATCATTTATCAGTTCAGTTCAGTTCATTTGCTCAGTCGTGTCCAACTCTTTGTGACCCCATGAATTGCAGCACACCAGGCCTCCCCGTTCATCACCATCTCCCGGAGTTCACTCAGACTCACGTCCATTGAGTCCGTGATGCCATCCAACCATCTCATCCTCAGTCATCCCCTTCTCCTCCTGCCCCCAATCCCTCCCAGCATCAGAGTCTTTTCCAACGAGTCAACTCTTCACATCAGGTGGCCAAAGTACTGGAGTTTCAGCTTTAGCATCATTCCTTCCAAAGAAATCCCAGGGTTGATCTCCTTCAGAATGGACTGGTTGGATCTCCTTGCAGTCCAAGGGACTCTCAAGAGTCTTCTCCAACACCACAGTTCAAAAGCATCATTCTTCAGTGCTCAGCCTTCTTCACAGTCCAACTCTCAAATCCATATATGACCACAGGAAAAACCATAGCCTTGACTAGCCAGACCTTAGTCGGCAAAGTAATGTCTCTGTTTTTGAATATGCTATCTAGGTTGGTCATAAGTTTTCTTCCAAGGAGTAAGCGTCTTTTAATTTCATGGCTGCAATCACCATCTGCAGTGATTTCGGAGCCCCCCAAAATAAAGTCTGACCCTGTTTCCACTGTTTCCCCATCTATTTCCCATGAACTGATGGGACCAGATGCCATAATGTTAGTTTTCTGAATGTTGAGCTTTAAGCCAACTTTTTCACTCTCCTCTTTCATTTTCATCAAGAGGCTTTTTAGCTCCTCTTCACTTTCTGCCATAAGGGTGGTGTCATCTGCATATCTGAGGTTATTGATATTTCTCCCAGCAATCTTGATTCCAACTTGTGTTTCTTCCAGTCCAGTGTTTCTCATGAGGTACTCTGCATAGAAGTTAAATAAGCAGGGTGACAATATACAGCCTTGGCGTACTCCTTTTCCTATTTGGAACCAGTCTGTTGTTCCATGTCCAGTTCTAACTGTTGCTTCCTGACCTGCATACAGATTTCTCAAGAGGCAGGTCAGGTGGTTTGGTATTCCCATCTCTTTCAGAATTTTCCACAGTTTATTGTGATCCACACAGTCAAAGGCTTTGGCATAGTCAATAAAGCAGAAATAGATGTTTTTCTGGAACTATCTTGCTTTTTCCATGATCCAGGAGATGTTGGCAATTTGATCTCTGGTTCCTCTGCCTTTTCTAAAACCAGCCTGAACATCAGGGAGTTCACAGTTCATGTATTGCTGAAACCTGGCTTGGAGAATTTTGAGCATTACTTTACTGGCATGTGAGATGAGTGCAATTGTGTGGTAGTTTGAGCATTCTTTTGCATTGCCTTTCTTTGAAATTGGAATGAAAACTGACCTTTTCCAGTCCTGTGGCCACTGCTGAGTTTTCCAAATTTGCTGGCATATTGAGTGCAGCACTTTCACAGCATCATCTTTCAGGATTTGAAACAGCTCAACTGGAATTCCATCACCTCCACTAGCTTTGTTCGTAGTGATACTTTCTAAGGCCCACTTGACTTCACTTTCCAAGATGTCTGGCTCTAGATTAGTGATCACATCATCATGATTATCTGGGTCATGAGGATCTTTTTTGTACAGTTCTTCCATGTATTCTTGCCACCTCTTCTTAATATCTTCTGCTTCTGTTAAGTCCATACCATTTCTGTCCTTTATCGAGCCCATCCTTGCATGAAATGTTCCCTTGGTATCTCTAATTTTCTTGAAGAGATCTCTAGTCTTTCCCATTCTGTTCTTTTCCTCTATTTCTTTGCATTGATCGCTGAAGAAGGCTTTCTTATCTCTCCTTGCTATTCTTTGGAACTCTGCATTCAGACTCTTATATCTTTCCTTTTCTCCTTTGCTTTTCACCTCTCTTCTTTCCACAGCTATTTGTAAGGCCTCCCCAGACAGCCATTTTGCTTTTTTGCATTTCTTTTCCATGGGGATGGTCTTGATCCCTGTCTCCTGTGCAATGTCACGAACCTCATTCCATAGCTCATCAGGCACTCTATCTATCAGATCTAGGCCCTTAAACCTATTTCTCACTTCCACTGTATAATCATAAGGGATTTGATTTAGGTCATACCTGAATGGTCTAGCGGTTTTCCCTACTTTCTTCAATTTCAGTCTGAATTTGTTAATAAGGAGTTCATGATCTGAGCCACAGTCAGCTCCTAGTCTTGTTTTTGTTGACTGTATAGAGCTTCTCCATCTTTGGCTGCAAAGAATATAATCAATCTGATTTCGGCGTTGACCATCTGGTGATGTCCATGTGTAGAGTCTTCTCTTGTGTTGTTGGAAGAGGGTGTTTGCTATGACCAGTGCATTTTCTTGGCAAAACTTTATTGGCCTTTGCCCTGCTTCATTCCGCATTCCAAGGCCAAATTTGCCTGTTACTCCAGGTGTTTCTTGACTTCCTACTTTTGCATTTCAGTCCCCTATAATGAAAAGGACATCTTTTTTGGGTGTTAGTTCTAAAAGGTCTTGTAGGTCATCATAAAACCATTCAACTTCAGCTTCTTCAGCGTTACTGATTGGGGCATAGACTTGGATAACTGTGATATTGAATGGTTTGCCTTGGAGATGAACAGAGATCATTCTGTTGTTTTTGAGATTGCATCCAAGTACTGCATTTAGGACTCTTTTGCTGACCATGATGGCTACTCCATTTCTTCTGAGGGATTCCTGCCCACAGTAGTAGATATGATGGTCATCTGAGTTAAATTCACCCATTCCAGTCCATTTTAGTTTGCTGTTTCCTAGAATGTCGACGTTCACCCTTGCCATCTCTTGTTTGACCACTTCCAATTTGCCTTGATTCATGGACCTGACATTCCAGGTTCCTATGCAATATTGCTCTTTACAGCATCGGACCTTGCTTCTATCACCAGTCACATCCACAACTGGGTATTGTTTTTGCTTTGGCTCCATCCCTTCATTCTTTCTGGAGTTATTTCTCCACTGATCTCCAGTAGCATATTGGGCACCTAATGACCTGGGGAGTTCCTCTTTTGGTATCCTATCATTTTGTCCTTTCATACTGCTAATATTTATACTCCTACTCTATTTATAATTTTGTAAATAAGAGTTTAAGAACTCTGTAGAAAACAAAAGAAAAGGAAGAAAATATGGTCCCTGCTATTGAAGACTTTATAATCATGTTGGAAAGAAATAATGTATGCATGTGAAATTA
The DNA here is from genome assembly GCF_032405125.1 of Capricornis sumatraensis. Classification (NCBI taxonomy): domain Eukaryota; kingdom Metazoa; phylum Chordata; class Mammalia; order Artiodactyla; family Bovidae; genus Capricornis; species Capricornis sumatraensis. The sequence continues at coordinate 78,281,053 of NC_091082.1, forward strand.
TTAGAAAATTGCTTCTGATAACATTTATTTAGTAAATACTCATTCAGCATCTATAATGAAAAGATCTTTTTGCAAGTTGTATGTGGAATAGTGGGAAGACTTATCATAAATATGATTAGAACTCAATCATTGCCATCTTGCAAGCCATTAGGGGGAATAAGGCATAAATCTTTATATTGATAAAGCAATTAAGCTGAACCTGGAAAGAGAAAGGAAGGCTTTCAGTGAATAGAGATAGAATGGGTGGCATTCCAAGTGGAGGGCATGACTTTGGGTAAGAAGAGAACGTTTAGGACATGTTTGTGAATGCTGAGTAGTCCTGCTTGACTGGAAGACATATATACAAGAAAGGGACTGGAAGGTAAGACCAGAAGGAGAGATTGGAGCCTGGGTTTCAGGATGGGGGCCAAGGGGGTCTTGCATTCACAACTGCAGAGTTTAGATTATAATTTTTGAGCCTTCAAACATTTCAAAATAAGGGAGGATTGGGACTTCCCTGGTGGTCCAGTGGTTAAGAATCCACCATGCAATACAGGGGACGCAGGTTCAGCTCCTGGTCAGGGAAGTGAGATCTCACAGTTCATGGAGCAACTACATCCATGAGGTGCAGCTTCTGAGACCGCATAGTCTGAAGCCCATGTGTTGCAGCTACTGAAGCCCATTCACTCTGAAGCCTGCGCATCACAGCTATAGAGCCTGCATGCCACAGCTAGAGAGTCTGTGCTCCACAACGAAGATCCTGCATGCTGCAACTAAGACCTGATACATAAAGAAACATTTTAAAAATGAGAAAGGACCTTATAGCTTAGTTTTAGCAATATTTGTCTGATGGCAGCATATGGGTTGAGTCAAAGCATGAACAGACAGAAGATGGAGGGTCTGTTAGGAAGCTTTGGAAAAATAAAAGAACAAACTAAATGTTCACATATGAAGGGAAAGTTAGTCATATGATTTAAGTTAGGCAACCAGTCCATCCTAAAGGAAATCAGTCCTGGGTATTCATTGGAAGGACTGATGTTGAAGCTGAAACTCCAATATTTTGGCCACCTGATGTGAACAGCTGACTCATTTGAAAAGACTTTCCTCAGTGAAAGTCACTTCATTGGGTGTGGGATTGAGAGAAAGAGAGGAGTGCAGAATTATTCACGTTTGAACTTTTTCCAGTGTAAGAGGCATGTTTTCTTCCACAGATATTCATAGGGAAGTTAGGAGACAGAGCTGGTTTGGGGGAGATGATTCACTTTTGAACTGAAGTACGATGGTGCGATAACTCCTCTAGAGCCAGACATCCTGGAATGTGAAGTCAAGTGGGCCTTAGGAAGCATCACTATGAACAAAGCTAGTGGAGGAGATGGAATTCCAGTTGAGCTATTTCAAATCCTAAAACATGATGCTGTCAAAGTGCTCAATATGCCAGCAAATCTGGAAAACTCATTAGTGGCCAGGACTCTGCTGGACTCATGACTGGAAAAGGTCAGTTTTCATTCCAATCCCAAAGAAAGGCAATGCTAAAGAATGCTCAAGCTACCGCACAATTGTACTCATCTTACACGCTAGCAAAGTAATGCTCAAAATTCTCCAGGACAGGCTGCAACAGTACATAAACCATGAACTTCCTGATGTTCAAGCTGGATTTAGAAAAGGCAGAGGAACCAGAGAATAAATTGCCAACATCTGTTAGATCATCGAAAAAGCAAGAGAGTTCCAGAAAAACATCTATTTCTGCTTTGTTGACTATGCCAAAGCCTTTGACTATATGGATCTTCAAGAGATGGAATACCAGACCACCTGACCTGCCTCTTGAGAAATCTGTATGCAGGTCAAGAAGCAAAAGTTAGGACTGGACATGGAACAACAGACTGGTTCCAAATCGGGAAAGGAGTACGCCAAGGCTGTATATTGTCACCCTGCTTATTTAGCTTATATGCAGAGTACATCATGAGAAACGCTGGGGTGGATAAAGCACAAGCTGGAATCAAGATTGGTGGGAGAAACATCAATAACCTCAGATATGCAGATGACACCACCCTTATGGCAGAAAGTGAAGAAGAACTAAAGAGCCTCTTGATGACATTGAAAGAGGAGAGTGAAAAAGGTGGCTTTAAACTCAACATTCAGAAAACGAAGATCATGGCATCTGGTCCCATCACTTCATGACAAATAGATGGGAAAGCAATGGAAACAGTGAGAAACTTCATTTTTGGGGCTCCAAAAATCACTGCAGATGGTGACTGCAGCCATGAAATTAAAAGATGTTTGCTCCTTGGAAGAAAAGCTATGACCAAGCTAGACAGTATGCTAAAAAGCAGAGACATTAATTTGCTGACAAAGGTCCGTCTAGTCAAAGCTATGGTTTTTCCAGTAGTCACGTACGGTAGTGAGAATTGGACTATACAGAAAGCTGAGCACTGCAGAATTAATGTTTTTGAACTGTGGTGTTGGAGAAGACTCTTGAGAGTCCCTTGGACTGCAAGGAGATGTAACCAACCAGTCTATCCTAAAGGAAATCAGTCCTGAATATTCATTGGAAGGACTGACTTTGAAGCCAAAACTCCAATACTTTGGCCATCTGATGTGAAGAACTGACTCATTTGAAAAGGCCCTGATGCTGGGAAGGATTGAAGGAGGGAGGAGAAGGGGATAACAGAGGATGAGATGGCTGGATGGCATCACTGACTCAATGGCCATGAGTCTGAGTGAACTCTGGGAGGTGGTGATGGACAGGGAGGCCTGGCGTGCTGCGGTCCACGGGGTCGCAAGGAGTCAGATATGACTGAGTGACTGAACTGAACTGAACTGAACCAATACATTTGAAAGACTAGGAGAATTATCTGCATGATGAGCCCCAGAAGATGGTTGAAAATATGAAGATAGAGCTCTTAGGGAAGTTGGACTAGGGGTGAAGATCTGGGACTATCTGCATAGAGATGTTAGTTGAAACACTAGGATAATTTGAGGCCACCAGAAAGGAAGAATAGAAAATGAAGACAAACTGAATTGAGGAGAAATTTTGGGACATACTTTGAGACAAAAGAGGAGCCAACTGAGGAGACAGAAGTAAGTTAGAGTTGGGAGGCAAAATATTCCAGTCACTCCAAAGGGAAGGGAAGAGAATTTGCAAGGAAGTCGTGCACAGCTGCATCATATTCATTAGGAAGATAAGCGAGGCTAGAATTCAAGAGAAGCTATTACTGGGTTCACCAATGAGTTCCTTCTTATTAAGTAAAAATAAAAGATGCATTTTTAAAATTTTCACCAAGAACTTTATTGAACAGTGTATTCATCATTTTGTTCTGCTACCTTCTGCAATTTTTCAGGCAACCTCATAATTTATTCCTAAAACTTTTTATCTTTTTGAGCAAAAGTCTGTTTCAGGTGTTTTTAATAGTCTTCCATGGAATTGAAATGTTTTCCATTAAGAGAATTTTGTAAAGACCCAAGTAAATGGAAATCTGAAGCTGAAATGTCTGGTAAATATGGGGGATGAATCAGAACTTCCCAGCCAAACTGTGACAATTTTTGCCTAGTCATCAAAGAAACATGCAGTCTTGCATCATTCTGATGGAAGATATTTCTGTTGACTGATTTTTCTGTTTTCCATTGACTAATTCTGGATGCTTTTTGTCAAGTGGTACTTTTAGTTGGTCTAACTGAAAGTAATACTATTGGAATTAATCGTTTGGTGTTCTAAAAGGACCTCATAATAGAGGACTCCCTTCCAATCGCACCATATGCACAATCTCACCTTCTTTGGATGAAGACCGGCCTTTGGTGTGGTTGGTGGTGGTTCATTTCATTTGCCCAGTGATCTCTTCCATTCCACATTACTCTACAGTATCCAGTTTTCATTGCTTGTCACAATTTGTTTTAAAAACAGAATATTTTTGTTATGTTTAAGTAGAGAATCACCCGCAGAAATACAGTGAAGCAGGTTTTTTTTTCACTTCTGTGGAACCCAAATGTCAAAGTGATTAACATAACCAAGCTGGTGCAAGTGATTGTCAGTGTTTGATTTGGATATTCTGAGTATGTTGGTTATCTCCCGTGTGGTATAACATTGGTCGTTCTCTATTCATGTCTTGATTTGATTGCTGTCAACTTCAACAAGTCTACCCAGCTGTGGAGCATCGTCCATTTAGAAACCTTCAGCCTGAAACTTCATAAACCACTTTTGACACATTCGATCAGTCATAGCACCTTCTCTATACACTGCACAAAACATTTTTTGCATTTCAGTTGAGTTGTTACCTTTCCTGAATAATAAAGCATAATATGCCAAAAAGTTTGCTTTTTTCTTCTATCGTCAACATCCAAATGGCTACACAAAAATTCACCCCTTTTGAGTTTTTAAAAAATGCAATGTGAAAATTGTCACAATATGGTCTAACAAAAATTGTTTCAAATGAAGTTAAAGACAATAAAGTGCTACTAGAGCCATCTTATGGAAAAAAAACTGATCGAACTTACTGGCCAACCCAAAGCATCTGGCAGTTAGAGTGAGCATTTCAGTTTGCATATGTGTGGAGGGAGTGTAGGAAGGGAAGTCAGATTTGAATGGACAAGGTATGAGATAAAGGAAATAAAGGTTATTCTCCCAAGAAATTCAGTGGGAAAGGGAGGGAGGACCAACCTAGACAGCATATTAAGAAGCAGAGACGTTACTTTGCCAACAAAGGTCCGTCTAGTCAAAGCTATAGTTTTTCCAGTAGTCATGAATGGATGTGAGAGTTGGACTATAAAGAAAGCTGAGCACCAAAGAATTGATGCTTTTGAACTGTGGTGTTGGAGAAGATGCTTGAAAGTCCCTTGGACTGCAAGGAGATCCAACCACTCCATCCTGAAGGAAATCAGTCCTGAATATTCATTGGAAGGACTGATGCCGAAGCTGAAACTTCAGTAGTTTGGCCACCTGATGCGAAGAACTGACTCCTTGGAAAAGACCATGATCCTGGAAAAGATTGAAGGCAGGAGGAGAAGGGGACGACAGAGGATGAGATGGTTGGATGGCATCACCGACTTGATGACATGAGTATGAGCAAGCTCCAGGAGTTGGTGATGGACAGGGAAGCCTGGTGTGCTACAGTCCATGGGGTCGCAAAGAGTCGGACATGACCGGGTGACTGAACTGAACTGAACTGAACTGGGAGGGAGGAAAGAGAAAAGACAGAGGTGTCTGACTAGTTTCTTTGTAGATGTCTCACCGCTAAGTGGATAACTTGTCCAAATTTTCAAATTACACACCGGTGCTATTTAGGGTCTGTCTATAAAGACTCGCGATATATTACATTGCCAACAATTAGTCCCTGCTGACCTTGTGGAGCAGCATGGACTGGGTTCTGTGGAAGAATATGCAGAAGTGTAAATATAAGGGCAGCAAGAGACAGGTTGAGAGAAACTACTGTGAAGCAGCAAAGAACCACACAAAGTGCAGAGCTGGAAGTAATCAGCTTGGTTCCTTGACATCAATGACCCCCTGTTCTGTGCCAGCCACTGGGATCTGGTAGAGGGATGACTGTGGAGGGTGAGTATGGCCTCTGCTTCATGGTGAGATGTCTACTAATAGCTTCCAACCTGGAATATTGTGGGGCTGGAACAGCAGGAGAGGTGTCCCCAAATGGCTGGCTTTTATGAGTCAGAGGGGGAAGAGAAGGCAACCTTCAACCTGTGTGGCACCAGCACAAGGATTGCCTGCCTGTGTGTGTGTGCCAAGTTGGCTCAGTTGTGTCCGACTCTTGGCGATCCTATGGGCTGTATCCTTGTCTGTGCATGGGATTCTCCAGGCAAGAAGACTGGAGTGGGTTGCCATGCCCTCCTCCAGGGGATCTTCCCCACCCAGGGATTGAACCTGTGTCTCTTATGTCTCCCGCATTAGCAGGCAGCTTCTTTACCACTAGCATCACCTGGGAAGCCTCCCTGTGAGCCAGCATAATTCCCTCCTAACTACAGTGGATGTGGAGGGTTTAAGGGCGAATAAGATCACAAAGGTGATCCTGAAAGCTATTCATAAATCTTGGAGGTAGCTACCCCTCCTTAAAACCTGAAGGAAAAAAAAAAGCTTTTTTTTTTTCCTGCTTGATTTTCGGTCAGTTCGGTTCAGTCTCTCAGTCATGTCCGACTCTTTGCAAACCCATGAATCGCAGCACGCCAGGCCTCCCTGTCCATCACCAACTCCCGGAGTTCACTCAGACTCATGCCCATCGAGTCAGTGATGCCATCCAGCCATCTCAGCCTCTGTCGTCCCCTTCTCCTCCTGCCCCCAATCCCTCCCAGCATCAGAGTCTTTTCCAATGAGTCAACTCTTCGCATGAGGTGGCCAAAGTACTGGACTTTCAGCTTTAGCATCATTCCTTCCAAAGAACACCCAGGGCTGATCTCCTTCAGAATGGACTGGTTGGATCTCCTTGCAGTCCAAGGGACACTCAAGAGTCTTCTCCAACACCACAGTTCAAAAGCATCAATTCTTCAGCACTCAGCCTTCTTCACACTCCAACTCTCACATCCATACATTACCATTGGAAAAACCATAGCCTTGACTAGGTCCCTCCACCACGATTTCTCTGAGTTGAAAGCAGAACTATTCTTCTGTGTCATGATCACACCACTGATTAGGAAAAACATTTTCTGCCAAAATAAAAAATAAATACATGTTCCCGATCTCTGATTTTCACATGAAAGTCCCTCTCAAGACCAGGCAATGACTGGCTACTCACCTTTCTGGAACAGGAAGGAGGAAGAGCTCACCGTAGTCATCAGAACCAACCCACTCTTTACCCACAGACGGCAAGGAGGACACAGCAGCCTCCCCAGATGCCCTGTCATCTTGTCATCTTTGTCATGAGACCAAGACTGTGCTTCTGGAAGAATCCATGTGATTCAAAAAAGCTGGTTGAACTTTACCCTGCTTAATACCACTTGATATCTGGCCTTTTTCTTAAAAGCCATTTCATTTTTCATATCAGGGTTAATTAAGCAAACTAACCCTTAAGATCCCTTCTAAGTTTAAAAGACAGTATAGGGTGGGAGTTAGCCGGTAAACTCTCTTGGGGGTGGGGGGCACTATTAGCTCGTTTATTTCACTAAGGAAAGTCTCAAATACAGGGACATGGGGCTTCCAAAATTCAGGAGAACATGGTTGTAAGGAAGTGACTGTATAATGTTCGACCACAGGCCCCTGTTTCCTCAGGATAAATGGGAAACAGAGATGTCCACTGAAGACTTAAGACTGCGGGTTTAAGCAGTAATAGAGTGGATTCATGGGAGTTCTTCCATCTCTGGTACTCCAGAATGACATCCTTGAGCTTAATGCAATATTGTACACATCTTCTTTGGTTAAAAGTTTACCAATAAACCCATATATTCTGGAAAGTTCTGAAGGCTTGCAAACTGTGGAATTAGTATGAGATACTCAGTGAAGAGTGGCCAAGAATCCTGTCATCCAATGAGTCTTTAATATCATGGATGTACTAACAACTGTTGTCAAGAAAATCACAGCCATCCCCACAAAGGTACTGGGTTAATGAGTTTGGAAGAATCCACGGTATGACATTTCTATTCAATATGGATCAGATAACTAACTTTTAGAATTTCTTTGGGGTCACCTGGGGCTTTTAGTATATAAACTCAAGGGGGTGAATTTAGGAAAAGACCTACTGCCCAGGAGCAAAAACAACACAGTCTTCTTAGGCATCTGAGCTTAATCATTTCAACTCTGGAGAAGGGACCAGCTAGGTGAGCGTATGTTTCTGGTCTTCAAGGTTTACCTAAAACTTTGTATCAAAGACTCAAAAGCAAATGGTGCCCTTGTGCTATGGTGATGAGCACCCCAGAGACAGACACAGGGAGAGATTTCTTTTGACATTGCTGTTTCTGGCAGCTCTGGGCTCATGGCTCAGGTATTCAGGTTGTTGTCAACGAGATTAACCAAAACCGTACATTTTGTGAAAAGCAGGCTCTGTTTCTGAGTAGCATCTAGATTCCCTTAGCAGAGGCTGAAGCCAGGAAGAACTCTCACTTTCATTTACAGCGGGGCATTTCCTGATTCCTTTACTTTTTTTTCTTTCTTCTTTTGTGTCCTTTGGCCACCTGATGTGAAGAGCCGACTCACTGGGAAAAAACCCTGATGCTGGGAAAGATGGGGGGCAAGGGGAGAAGGAGGTGATAGCGGATGAGAAGGTTGGATGGCATCATCGACTCACTGGACATGAGTCTGAGCAAACTCCAGGCGATGGTGAAGGACAGGGAAGCCAGGAGTGCTGCAGTCCACGGGGTCGCAAAGAGTCGGACACGACTTAGAGAGTGAACAGCAAGAACAGCAAAGCCACAGTGTAGAGACTCAGAGCTCTCCCTCACCACGCGTTACAGGCTTCTCACCAGCTCTCCATCCATGCCTTACAGAGCAAGCAGTCACCGCTGCAGACATCACCCCTCCCTTTCCAGACTTCCTGCTGGCCTTTGTGTTGTTTATTTTCTCCTCCAAATTGGTGTGTGAAGCTTATTTTAATTCAGTTTCACCTGGATACAAGCATCAGTGGGACTAAAGCCCTGTTTCTGGACTTGAGGATGTGGGTCTTTCCCTCCATCCAGATCTAGAACATGAGGACTTTGCTTTGCTCTGACTGAGCTTTCCCTAGCAACTCCCGACTTTTCTCCAGCCAACTGATCAAGTCTGGAGTCCCAGGGTTTCACCTTGCCATCTATTTCAGCGTGAGCTTGATAAATCTGCATGAATTCTGAGAGATGACCGTGTGTCTCAGGTATTCAGTTACTACCAGAGTGAGACCAGGGAATAATGCTCCTCTTCTCTTAGGGTTGTTATGAGAATCTCGAGCTAAGATATTGGAAAGTGCCTGACACAGTGCTTCTCAAGAGTTTGGCTTTTGTCAGCTTTCCTTTGAGCTGCTGAAAGCACTCTTTCTCCAGAAAAGTGCCCGAGGATACAAGTTAGAGTGACACATTCTCCTAGTATCATGAGGAACACGATTAATGGGAAATGACTTCAGTTCACTGCATCTTCTAGTAATGCTGTGATGCCATCGCAAAACAAAAAGCACATGACTACTCGTAAGCCCGTGCTACCTGAAAAAGAAATTGGATTTGACTCAGAAAATCAGGCCGTACAGCTAATCGCGCTGATCCAATAATGCTGCCCTAAAGAATGGCATCATCAGCCCTGGGGCATGGGGATGGGGGAGGAGGACGAGCAGGGAGAGTGAGCTCTCGGGGAGGCAGCTGCCCAGACACTCAAGCCAATGAAAAATTCATGAGGAGATGTTTTATAGCCAATGTCTGATCCCACTGCTGGGTCACAAGCTGGTCTGAGCCAATCAATAGTGTCAATCCTCCCGAAAGGAACTAGTGATTGTGTGTTTATGAGAACTGGGAGGTTTCCCAAGCCAAGACCAGTTTCTGGTTACTTCGTATGTGTCACCCTTAAAAATATAGAACTTATTTTGAAAATGGAACCCTAGACCTTTAAGAAATTATACAGAGAGAAGGCAGAGAGGTACTTCTCAAATCTGCGTGGGGGAAATGCTTGAATTTTCTTATAAGTCGAACTAAGGACTGGTTTTTGAGTTGAAGCTACTTTTTTGGGTTACCATTCTGTGTATACAGTTTCTTTATACTTAGATATAGAATTCTGAAAATAATTCTTTCCCATATGTGTTAAACTCAAATACAAATTGAAATGTATGAAAATGAAATCATAAAAAGAAAAATAAGTGGAGTCAACTTTATCCTTACACATCACTAAGTTCCAGGTTGTTTTGATTTTAAAACAGTTTTAAGAATCATAGAAACTTAACTTCAGTTTGAGGATTTGCTTTTTACACAGGCAATGGTGTAAAGGCAGAAGTGTAAAGGTGCAGAGACAGCAAGAGGAGTCTTAAAGGTTATGTGCTCACAAGTCTGCTGAGGATTTCAGGGGAACCATAACACAGTCTGGTTAGATGAGAAATGCTCTAAGAAAAGCAGGGCTTCCAGGTGTGGCTAGATTAGAGCCAGATGCCATAATCTTCATTTTCTGAATGTTGAGCTTTAAGCCAACTTTTTCACTCTCCTCTTTCACTTTCATCAAGAGGCTTTTTAGCTCCTCCTCACTTTCTGCCATAAGGGTGGTGTCATCTGCATATCTGAGGTTATTGATATTTCTCCCGGCAATCTTGATTCCAGCTTGTGCTTCTTCCAGCCCAGCATTTTTCATGATGTACTCTGCATATAAGTTAAATAAGCAGGGTGACAATATAAAGCCTTGACGTACTCCTTTTCCTATTTGGAACCAGTCTGTTGCTATCACTTCTTGGGAAATAGATGGGGGAACAGTGGAAACAGTGTCAGACTTTATTTTTTTGGGCTCCAAAATCACTGCAGATGGTGACTGCAGCCATGAAATTAAAAGACGCTTACTCCTTGGAAGAAAAGTTATGATCAACCTAGATAGCATATTCAAAAGCAGAGACATACTTTGCCAACAAAGGTCCATCTAGTCAAGGCTATGGTTTTCCCAGTAGTCATGTATGGATGTGAGAGTTGGACTGTGAAGAAAGCTGAGTGCCAAAGAATTGATGCTTTTGAACTGTGGTGTTGGAGAAGACTCTTGAGAGTCCCTTGGACTGCAAGGAGATCCAACCAGTCCATTCTAAAGGAGATCAGTCCTGGGTGTTCTTTGGAAGGAATGATGCTGAAGCTGAAGCTCCAGTACTTTGGCCACCTGATGAGAAGAGTTGACTCATTGGAAAAGACCCTGACTCTGGGAGGGATTGGGGATAGGAGGAGAAGGGGACGACAGAGGATGAGATGGCTAGATGGCCTCACCGACTCGATGTACATGAGTTTGGGTGAACTCCGGGAGTTGGTGATGGACAGGGAGGCCTGGTGTGCTGCAATTCATGGGGTCGCAAACAGTTGGACATGACTGAGCGACTGAACTGAACTGAACTGACGTCTTCAAAGCAGAGCCCATTGAATACCATCTTGCCCACCCTCACTCATAGGTGAATGAGACATCAAGCGCTCACAAAGGAAAAGTCTTGGAAAATCAACCTGTGAAGTAGGAAGGCAGGAGAGGGAGAGGATCAGAATGGGATAAGGAGTTTCCTCCACTCCCTGGTGATGGTGTCAGGAGAGAAGCTGCGCCCTTGCATCCGTGTAAAGAAAAAAATATTTATTTTAATGGTCGTGAAATTAGCACCACATCATTGTAAAGCACACAAAGTAAAAAATAAGAAAATAAAAATCATCCATAATCCTGCCATCCTAAAGTGTCCGTTTAACAAGATGGAGTATTTTCTTCTGGGGTGTTATATCTCTCTAGATATAGACGTAAAGATACAGCATGTTGGAATCTTACTGTAAAGCGTTTCACATCCTGAGTTTTCAGTGTATGTTTGGTTTGTAATCATTTTCACTTGTCAGAATTTCCAAATGTGGTATCTTCTTGTTCTGTTGTTTAGTTGCTCAGTCATATCTGGCTCTTTTCTTTGCGACCCCGCGGACTGTAGCCCACCAGTCTCCCCAGTCCATGGGATTCTCCAGGCAAGAACACTGGAGTGGGCTGTCATTTCCTTCTCTAATTGTTCTGTTAGAAATCTGTTCAAAGTATGTGCCATTCTTCTATTTTTTAATTTGATTTTTTTTTATTGGAGTGTAATTGCTTTACAATGTTGTATTCATTTCTGCTGTGCAACAATGTGAATTAGCTATATGTGTACGAAAGAATGATACTGAAGCTGAAACTCCAGTACCTTGGCCACCTCATGCGAAGAGTTGACTCATTGGAAAAGACTCTGATGCTGGGAGGGATTGGGGGCAGGAAGAGAAGGGGACGACAGAGGATGAGATGGCTGGATGGCATCACTGACTCGATGGGCATGAGTCTGAGTGAACTCCGGGAGTTGGTGATGGACAGGGAGGCCTGGCGTGCTGAGATTCATGGGGTCGCAAAGAGTCGGACACGACTGAGTGACTGAACTGAACTGAACTGATACATATACCCTCTCCCTGTTGAGCTTTCCTTCCACCCCCGCTCCACTCTACCCCTCAGTCATTGCTCTATTGACAGATGGGTCATGTACTCTCAAGTCTTAGTTCCTGCGGGTGTATGCAGCCTGCCCATCGATGTGCCCTGAGCCCTCACATTACTGTTTAGTTCCGATACCACCTATGCTGAAGCCAGCCCCTTTCCCCGCCTATCCTCACTCCCTCCCAGGGAGGCAGAGTGGCAGGGTGGGAAGAGTTTGGGCTTTGGGGACTGCCAGCCTGGGCTCCATCCGTGGGCTATGACCCAGTACTGCTTACCAGTCGTGTGACCTTGGGAAGCTTGTTAACTAAGCTTCAGTCTCCTCACCTATAAAATGAGAATAACTTTATGGAGTGTTAAGATAATGACCCAATATAAGAGTGTATGTGTCAGTTTCCTGCCCTCTGCCCTTTTTCGGTTATCAAGCTTCTCCCAGAAGCAGCGATAGAGCAGTGTTAAGAGCTTGAGCACTAAGTAATCTTGGCGCTCTGTGCCTCCACTTCTTCACAGTGTTTTGGAAATAGCGGTACCGATTGCTGCAGCTGTAGGGTTTTAGGGAGGATTCAGTCAGGTGATCCGCAGGAGGCCCTTGCTGCCTGCACAAGTAGGAGCACAATCCATGTTGGTTCTTCATCCATTATAATCTCATAGGACCTGCCACGAACGTCACTTCACTGTTTTCACAGAGCGTGAGCTCCCCTGTGGCATCAGAGCGGATGATAAGTTGGCCCGGTTAGCTGCCTCTTGGAGTCACTGTCTGGTGAGCCTCCCAACAACCCAGCACCAGGCCCTGGCCCCGCCTCAGTGCAGCCACACCCTGCAGCAGGCTCTGGCCCCAGACACCCCTCGCAATCTCTGCCTGACCAGTACCGGAACCGAGGAGCCTTTGGAATGAGTGGCCTGAGAGGGAGAGAATACCTCAGCCACAGCTTGGCATGCAGGTATCAGCCAGAGGGAAGACAGTTGGGCTGTGAGAGAACTTCCTCAGAACTGAGTCAATTTTCAGAAAAAAGGCCCTGAGGGGGAGAGAGCCTCAGGGAAAGGCCAACACAACCTTGTTCGCATCTTGGACCTTTCTTGGGGAGGCCTCTTCTTTTTACAGGAAGTGGTAACATTCTTGCCCTGGCGCCACCATGCAGGATTACAATGAGAGGAGAGAATTCACCCAGAAACCGGGGCGTGGTAGCCATTTTAGAGGGTGTCTGCCCTGCCCCCACCCGCCCATTGTACTCCAGCAGAGGGTCTCACAGCGTGGTCCCTGGATCAGCATCACCTGGGAACACAGGAGGAATGCAAGCTCTCGGTCCCACCCCAGATCTACTCAGTCAGAATCCGGGGGATGGGCTTCCCAGACATCAGCATTCTCATGCGTGGTTTGTCCCTCAGAATTCAGCCCAATGAAAGATCGAGTATGGGCACAAATATTTATGTATTATTACAAAGATGCTCATCTCAGTATTATTTATATAGGACAAAACAGAAGAGTGGAACAACCCAAATAGCCAAGAGTATAGGTTGAGCAAATTATGGTATATCCATATAATGAAATATTATACAGCCACAGAAAATGACATTTTAATAAAACACTCGGTGTCAAGGGGGAAATGGTACCAAATAATGTTATGCGATAAAAGATGAATATAAAACAGTACGTACAGATTAAACCCATATGTGTGCATAGAAAAAAAATCTAGAAGGAAACACAAAATGTTAGCAGTGGTTATCATCTCTGGGTAATAGTACTGGAGAGTGTTTTTATTTTTTATTTTTCTTTGTACTATTTGGTATTTTCAAATTTTCCACAATGAACATGTATTACTTTCACAAAAAGAAAAAAAAAACAAAAAACGTAATGACAGTATGAGAACTTGGTTGGTCACTTTACTTCTCCAAGTCTCCATTTCTTGTACCTCCAATGGCACCTGCGTAGGCCCCCTTCCTCCAAGCCCAGTGGAGAGAGTGCGATCGTTGGCAGATCCTCCCCGACAAAATATATTCTCCTGTGATCTCCACTTTCACCACATTGTTTATCACGAATCAGAAGGAGCTAAGCGCTGTTTCATTTCTTTCCCATCCTCTGACAGCCTGACTTTGGGCACAGCAGTGACTAAGATGTCATAACCGGAACAAGCTCAGAGGTGACCAGGCCAGTCTCAAACTGCAAACAGATCTGGCAGAAGAGGACAAGAAGCAGGGCATGAGGGGCCATTAACGTGCAGGAGAAATGGAGACAGGTTCAGCTGTGCACTGGGGCTGGTCTGCCATGGTGCCCTGAGGACAGAGCGGGCTCTGGCGGCCAGTGATCCTTGGAGGTCTGGCTGTGGGCTGTGGGCAGATTCAGGAAACCAGAAAATAACACCACAACCCAGTGGAATGCCTGGCAGATACGGGATACTCAGTAAATGTCTGTTGAGTGGAGGAATAAATGAAACTTCATCATGGTCTCTGGAGATCAATACCCTCCATCAGAGGATGCCTTCAGGGCCTGGGGTCCAGGCACAGAAGAGTTGCAGGGAGAGGGGCTTGGGGAGAGAGCTCAGCTGCGTGCAGAGAAATGGGGTCAGTGGGGAAGGCAGAAGCCTTGGAGTCCAACCCAGGTTTGAATACCACCTCCATCACTAAGTGACGAGGTGAGCCAGGGGAGTTTGCCTAACCTTCCTGGCCTCACTTCATCCCTGGCACCCTGGGGAGGACTCCTGCACCTTGAAGGGCTGTTTTTAGATGTTTCCATGAGATGATGGAAAGCCTGTGAAAGACAGTTACAGGTCTGCTCCCGTGCCTGGTGGTACCCTGAACACAGATTAAAGCGGGAGCTGGGACCCAGGCTAGCGCCGGCCGGGCAGGGCATGCTGCCACTCGCCCCGGAACTGAGGTAGGTCTCCGGCACCGGCATCAGCTCTGATTGGCAGCAGAGGCCACAGCCTCTGCACTGCCTGGCTCAGAGGCTGGTCAGTGCAGTCTGGAGAAGGATCCAGCGATGGGCTGGGGGAGACAGAATCTAGGGAGACAGAAGCTGGCCCAAGGGTTAGGAAGCTGGAGTCAGGTTAGGGTGTGGCCACCCAACAGGATCCTCAAGGCAGAGGATATAAATTTGGGGTTCTCCTTCTCAAGGGCGGCTTCGGGATCTCATTTACTTGAGGTGACCCGTCTCGGTGAGGAGTTGGTGCAGCTCTTTGCTGGGTGCGCTCAAAGGCTTCTCAGACCTCCTCCTTCACACACACTGTTTTCAGAATGGCTTCCTAATGGCGTCACAATGACCTGAGGCAACTCATCTTCAGAGATGAGAGGCCCTTACCCCTGCACAGGCATGCCTCCTTCTCATATCTTCTGGCTCTTCTTCCTGGAGCCTTCTGTGGCCAAGCCCTGCCCTCACGTCTCTGGGTTTACCTTTACTTGGAAAGCACACCATACTCACTGTTACGTGGATAACCCACCACCCTGTCATTCCCACCAGCGTCTTGGGCAAGATTTGCTGGCAAAGCACTCTCCGCCCTCTCCTAAGTGCCTCTGACATAATCGCCTCTGTGTCATGTCAGCCCAGGGCACCCCATGAGCTTACCTGGCGTGGGGATTGCGTCTCACCATCCATCTGCCCTCTGCAGACCCTAGCATGGGCGCTTGATAGCTGCTGGGTGAAAATAAGGAGGGAGGGGGCGTAGCAGACACTGTGGATTGGCCGCCCACATGCCCTTCGTGATCTCCTCCCCTTGTGTTCGTGTACTGAGGAGTTGGAAATAAAATACATACTCAATTTTCCCAGATACTCTGACAGCTAGGGGTGGCCAAGTGAAACAGTTCAATGAGGTATCAGGGCAAGTCTTCAAGGAAGACTTTCCCGGATAAGAGGCACACTTCTCTCAGAGAAAGTCTTTGATCCTTTTGCCCTTCCGTTTTCTTCCTACCTGGAATGAAGACATGATGCTTGGAGGCTCAGTAGCCATCTTGCAACCATGATGCAACAAGTAACAGTCAGAATAGCCAAGTGACAAAGAATAAAGTACTGTGTGGTTCTTGAGGGTATTGTTATGGGAAACACATTGACTGAAACCACCCACCCTGGCCAGGCACCATTGTAACCATTTGCATGAGTTATTTTACAACAGGAGGTCCTGAGAAGGAACATGGAACTACGAAGCCACCACTAACTAGGAGAGTTTAGGAAACATCAAAAAGGAGATGCCAGGTGTCCTTCCACCTCCCAAAATCCTCCTCACTGGCATTCATCTTGGCTGAGCAATGCGTGCACCACCACCAGGAAGGACCCTGAGTCAGAAGGATTGGCCAAAGACAACCCAGAAACTAATCCCATCACCATAAAACCTGAGACTGCAAGCCACGTGGCAGAGCAGTTCTCCTGGGTTCCCTTACCCTCCTGCTCTCCACTTGGGTGCCCCTTCTCAATAAAGTCTCTTGCTTTGTCAGCACATGTGTCTCCTTGTACAATTCATTTCCACGTGTTCGACAAAAGCCCATCCTTGGGTCTTGAAAGGGGTCCCCTTTCCTGCAACAGCAGCTTCACTGATGACCATCATTCCTAGGCGGACCAACGTCATGGCTTGTTTGGGACCGAGAGGTATCTAGAAATGCAGGACTTTTGACGCCGGAACAGAAATGGTCCAGGACAAGTAGGGACTTTGGTCACCTATCCTAGGCTATCTGAGCCCTTGTTAGGTAGATAGAATAGGGAAAAGGAGTCCAATATGGCGATGGCCAAAAGACAAGGAAGGGAAAAGCCCGCAAAATAGAGCAGAGGAAGGTCAAAGGAAGGTCCGAGGACCGGAGTGAGGACTTCAGGTAGAACAGCACTCCTGACTAGGCCCAACATGCGTAGGGCAGGCCTAGGGGGAAGAAAAAAAACGTATAAAAAGAGGAGCCAAAGGTCTCTCTCGCTCGCTCTCTCCCGAGCGCTGGGGCGCTCTTCTCTTCCCGTCTGTGGATCAACGTGCCCTCATGCCTCAAAGATGGATTTTCCTGCTATCTTCTAAATAAAATAGAGCTGTAACACTGATTTGTCTAAGAGCTATAACATGGTCCGTTCGAGACCTGAGAGCTATAACACAGTCTGTCCAAGACTCGAGAGCTGTGACACGCCAATGGGGCTTTAATGTCCATCACTCCAAAGCTTTGTTGTGACGAGACAAAGAACCGAGGAACATACACTTGCCTGACACCCTGAACTGCTTATTTCCAGAGATTTCTTATTATACAGTGAGAAAAATAAGTCCTATTTACCTCAGACATTGTAGTCAAGTTTTTCTTCATTTGAGTGTGTTAGTCACTTGGTCATGTCTGACTCTTTACGACCCCACGGACTGTAGCCCTCCAGGCTTCTCCGTCCGTGAGATTTTCCAGGCAAGCATACTGGAGTGGGTTGCCATTTCCTTCTCCAGGGAATCTTCCTGACCCAGGGATTGAACCTGGGTCTCACGAATTGTGGGCAGACTCTTTACTGTGGCCACCATTTGTAGCTGAAAGCATTCCTGTGGATGCACGTAAAAGTTGGTATTTCTAAGATTCAGCAAGCAGACATACAGAGTTGCAGGTCATTGAGTGCTAGTGTTACAGCAGGCGGGTAGCTAGGCATGAGCAGAGAAATGGGGCAAGGACCAGATGGCAGGAAATCAGGCATCTTGTAAACAGCAGGGGTCCATAGCAGACAAAGGAAAGCAGGCACCTTCAGACCAGCAGGAAACTACACATTCTGAGTGATAAGAGTCAGAGTAGCAGACAAAGAAAGTTGGGGGAAGGAGGCAATCTCCTGTGTCCAAAGTAACCTTTTGCTCACTGTGCTCTCCTTAGATAAGATTAGTCTTACAGATAAGAAGTACTCCACCATGCTCAGATGCCGAGACACTTCTGATCTAAGCTAAATGGGGACAGAAATCCCTCCTCCCCTTGGGAAAATGCAGCTGGGATGAAAATCAGGAAAGTCGACCCCCAGACTCCTCCTTCCCCAGTGAATATTCCAGCCCTTCATTTGTTATTCAGTCGCTCAGTCATGTCCCAGTCTTTGTGACCCTGTGGACTGCAGCACATCAGCTTCCCTGTCCTTCACCATCTCCCATAGTTTGCTCAAACTCATGTCCATTGAATCAGCGATGCATATCCCTCATACCCGGCTAGCCAAAGAAGCTCAGCAGGGCAATTCTTCACCTGTCTGCCGCCCGCTCTCCCTCCCTCTGAGAGTGTGTCCTTGCTTAAATAAACGTTCACTTTATTTTCTTAACCTCTCTGCTTTGTCTCCGAATTTTTTTGCATTGAAGGAAAAAACCTCAAATTCACGGGCAACACTACCTGCCTTCACAGAACTTATCTCAATTGAGTTTTACAATGATCTTTCATGGTAGGTTTTGTTATACCCATTTTACAGATGAAAAAACTGAGGCACCTGGTAGCTCAGATGGTAAACTGTCTGCCTGCAATGCAGGAGACCCGGGTTTGATCCCTGGGTTTGGAAGATCCCCTGGAGAAGGAACTGGCAACCCACTGCAGTATTCTTGCCTGGAAAATCCCATGGACAGAGGAGCCTGGCAGGCTAGAGTCAATGGGGTTGCAAAGAGTTGGACACGACTGAGCAACGGACACAACTAACACCAAGAAGTTTAGCCCGACTGGAATCCACGTCCTGTACATCAATGTCATATTCCCTTCTCCCCCATAGCCACTCTAGCTCATTTTCTTTTAACTCAATTTGTGGTCATGTAATGTTATTCAGGAGTGGGCAACACTCTTCGAATGAATGAAGTCACTGTGAGATACAGCCTTGCCTTCTCTTTATGGTTTCTTTCTGGACAAGTCAAAAAATCCTGGCGATTTGACTTATTTCTCCATCACTACTGTTAATGGATAAGAGAGAATTGGTTCACATAGATTAAAAGATGTTGTTTAAATTATTGTTGATTAATGATTAATTAATGATTCAAAAGGTACAAAGGGGAATGTCGTAATAAATCTCCTTTCCACCCCTGTTGCTTTATAGATGAATATTAGAAAAGCTTCCATCAGTTTTAAATTGATGGTTTTCAATGTGGACCATAATGAATAGCCCCTTAAATTTGTATTCAGCTTTAGAAATTACAAAATGCTTTCAAAGGCACAGTCTCTCTCTCTCTTTTTCTTTCCAGCTGATTGGGGGAGTTTTCTTTAGATTCCGTTCAGAGTCACAGCTTTCGGCAGATCTTACTTCCTCCTCATGCCCTCAACCCTACCCACGCCCTTCCCCTTTCCCAGAGGCCAAGACTTCCCTCTGGGTCCCTCACACCCTGGCTGGTCTCTTGAGTCCTCCTGGGTACAACCATAGGCTCTTCATATATTCTTTGTATCACTCGCTGCACCAGGAACAAGTCTCTCCCAGAAAGATGCTCTGAAGATGCTGTTGATGGGCCCACAGGCTGGCCAACCTATTCTTGCACATGTGTGGCCTATGAAATACCCTCTTCAACCAGCACATTTGACTCATTTTATCTGATGGTTTGCATATCTATTTATAGTTTGTCCCTTACTAAAAGTTTTGCCTACAAAGAGTCTGTAATATAAAGGCAAGATATCATATTCATTGGAAAAACATATCTATATCTATGTATACCTACACCTATGTGTACCATATAATTAAGACTCATTACAAAATCTATGTATAGAGCAATTTCTGGAAATAACTCATTATTTCCTTTCTCTCTTAGCTCAATTGCACCTCTCCCCCAAGGTTTCTTCATCGCAGTTCGGATACGCCAGTTTCCCAAGCCAGGTTCCTCCACTCGTTTTGCTCCAGCCCCACCACCAACACAGCTGGCTGCCTGTCAATCCCAGCTCTCGGTGAATCCCGTCTATTCTTCTCTTTAGCTCTCTCACATCTCCTTGCTTTTCTCCATTCCCTCAGCCACCTCCCTGGTTTAGCCCCCACCGTCTCATACCCAGGTGGCGCTAGTGGTAAAGAACCCACTTGCAGGAGAGACCTAGGAGACCTGGATTCGATCCCTGGGTCTGGAAGAGCCCCTGGAGGAGGGCACGTGCGCCCGTCTTTGATCCCTGGCAGGGCAGTGCTTCCTCTTCATGGAACTGGCCATGTGACATGATGATGTGTTTGTGAGTCTATGTTCTCCACCCCATCACGACCCTTGACGACAGGGTCCAGAATACTCACTCCAGTATCCTTGCCTGAAGAATCCCACAGACAGAGGAGCCTGGTGGGCTACAGTCCATAGAGTCGCACGGAGTCAGACACGACTGAAGTGACTTACCGCATTCCGCTGCACAGCTCATGCCCCAATTTTGGTAAGATCCTTACAAACAGGCTCCTGCCTTCTCAGTCTCACTCTACCTTAATTCATTCTCTAAATTTCAGTCAGGGTCCTTTTGCTTTAAAAAAGGAAAAAAAAAAACAAGACAACAAACAGTCTTGCAACATACCCCGCTTACAGGTCCACTTGTGTTCCATTATTCTCAGGAAGTTGTTGAATCCCCTTCTCAGCCCGGCTCTGGTTGCTCTGCAGCCCCTCGCTCACCTTTGCAGACACTGCCCATCACCCACGAGCTGTTCCTGAGCCCCTCACCTCCCGCGCCCGCCCTCCAGGTCTCACAGGGCTCTTCTGGACTCCAGGTGCCCTCCCCTGCACTGATTCCTTCAGGTCTCAGCCTCACCAGTGTTCAACAAATAAGGTTAAGATGTAAAAAGTCAACCTAGTTAGCTATATAATGATCCTGGGTTTTCCTCGTCATGTACATAGTGACCTGGTCACTCCATCAAACATTCATCCATCGAAGAGTCATTCATTCTGCTCAGATTTATGAGACACAGCACACCTAGAGGCCCAGGGCAGCCCCGGTTCTAGGTGTCAGGATATGTCTAGGTGCCAGCATGTGTCTCTTTCTGCAGATTGGTTCGGGCAGTCAGTCTGCATTCCCATCTCTCATTTGTCTTTACTCAACGGATGGCCATGAAACAATGAACAGAAGGGAAGCCCTGTCCTCAAGGGTCGTGATGGGGCGGAGAAGATAGACTGACGAACACATCGTCATGTCACATGGCCTGTGCCCTGAGGAGGACAGTCTGCCCTGCTGGGAATCAAAGACAGGCTCACAGCAGAAGTGAGGCTGAACCGACAGGTGTTGACAGGTAGACGGGGCACCAGAGATCAGGGGACACGGAAGCAGGAAAGGGAGGTTCTTTCCGGAAGAGGAAATAGTGCATACAAGGCTTTGAGGGTCACTAAAACCTGGCTATACCAGGACTCAGGGAATGTGCCCAGAATGACCAGCGTGCTGGGAAACACGCACCCCACGTCCTGCCTGCTGCTTGTACCTCCTCCTCCACCAGAAGTACACGCTTTCCCCTTCCTCCTTCTCTGAGTCCTCCCCATTCTCAACCCACTCGAGACCTGCTTCCTTCACAAAGCCTTCCGGGATTATACACTGAACAGACAGGCACTTAATTCCCTTCTGTTTTTGTACATTGCCATTCAAAGATTCCATAACAGATCTCAGCTTCCTACCAAATTGTAAAGTTCTAGAAGACAGGGACTATGATTTACGCTTACTTTGAAATTTCTCTGCGTATCTGGGCAAGAGACCTGGGGCTGCTCCATGAATGCTGGTTGAAGCCACCCTGGAGGCCTGGAAAGGCAGTGCCCATATCCCTAACCTCAAATCATCCCCAGTGAGCCTCTTAATATATCTCTTCCATCTTCATTCATCATCTGCTATGATATCAGCTTACAGTCTTGTGCTGAGAACAGATTAGATGCCGTTAGCCTGGGTTTATGATTCTCAGAGAAGAAGTAAATAATGATGCTACCAGGAATGTAAGGGGATTCCCATTAGAAGTCTCTAGTTCTAATCAACCTTTGAATTTACTGTTAATTAACATCTCACCCATGGAAAGTAAAAAATGTCATCTGTGAAGCCCCCTGAACTTGCAGATAGAAGAAGCGGGTCTTTGTTCCATCTCTACCATGTATCAGCCTTATGACATTGGACAAGTCACCTACACATTTTTTAAACCTCAGTTTCCGCATCTTTAAAATGGGAATGATAATACCTCACAGGATCACAGCTGCTCTCAAAGGGCTATTATAAGGATTAAAGGGGGTCATGAATGTGAACTTGATTGGTAATATGTGAAGTGTCACTTAAAACTCAGAGAGCACTTTTAACTTTATTACAGATGAAAGTTCTCGCCCCTCTGTTTCATTCTCAGCATTTGCAATCCAGACACAAGCTCTCCACAGGGAGGTGAACTGTACTGATTTTTAGGAGAGAGAGTGTCCTTCATCTCCTATCTGGGAGATCTACTCCAACCACCTTCTCAGACCCCCGTAGATGTTGGGGTAGTTGTGTCTACCTCCCTCAGAACTGCAGGTCCTCAGGCAGGCATGCTGCAACCATGGGAGCTGCCCCACCATGCTCAGACTTCTGAAACACTAGCTCTTTCCGGGGAGAATTCCCTATTGCCAGCTGTCCTCTTCAGAGAGCTCTGCTTAGATTTGTCAGCGAATGTGGATACAAAATGCAAACAACAAAAGCGGGCCCCAAACCTAAGATCCTAAAAGAGAAAGGGAGAAGGGGACTCTGGAAGGAGAGACAGTCATGTCTACACAACCGGAAAGAATCCAACCAGTTATCAGCGTCCATGCGTGCTCAGTTCAGTTCTGTTTAGTCACTCAGTCATGTCTGACTCTTTGCAACCCCATGAACCACAGCATGCCAGGCCTCCCTGTCCATCACCAACTCCTGGAGTTCACTCAAAAACTCATGTCCACTGAGTGGGTGATGCCATCTAACCATCTCATGCTCTGTCGTCCCCTTCTCCTCCTGCCTTCAATCTTTCCCAGCATCAGGGTCTTTTAAAATGAGTCAGCTCTTCACATCAGGTGGCCGAAGTATTGGTGTTTCAGCTTCAACATCAGTCCTTCCAGTGAACACCCAGGACTGATCTCCTTTAGGATGGACTGGTTGGATCTCCTTGCAGTCCAAGGGACTCTCAAGAGTCTTCTCCAACACCACAGTTCAAAAGCATCAGTTCTTCGGCACAAGGCTTCCTTTACAGTCCAACTCTCACATCCATACATGACTACTGGAAAACCACAGCCTTGACTAGATGGACCTTTGGTAGCAAAGTAATGTCTCTGCTTTTTAATATGCTGCCTAGGTTGGTCATAACTTTCCTTCCAAGGAGTAAGCGTCTTTTAATTTCATGGCTGCAGTCACCATCTGCAGTGATTTTGGAGCCCCAAAATATAAAGTCAGCCACTGTTTCCACTGTTTCCCCATCTATTTGCCATGAAGTGATGGGACCAGATGCTATGATCTTCGTTTTCTGAATGTTGAGCTTTAAGCCAGCTTTTAAACTCTCCTCTTTCACTTTCATCAAGAGGCTCTTTAGTTCTTCCTCACTTTCTGCCATAAGGGTGGTGTCATCTGCATATCTGAGGTTATTGATATTTCTCCCAGAAATCTTCATTCCAGCTTGTGCTTCTTCTAGCCCAGCATTTCTCATGATGTACTCGGCATAGAAGTTAAATAAGCAGGGTGACAATATACAGCCTTGACATACTCCTTTTCCTATTTGGAACCAGTCTGTTGTTCCATGTCCAGTTCTAACTGTTACTTCCTGACCTGCATATAGGTTTCTTAAGAGGCAAGTCAGGTGGTCTGGTATTCACATCTCTTTCAGAATTTTCCATGGTTTGTCATGATCCACACAGGCAAAGGCTTTGGCATAGTCAATAAAGCAGAAATAGATGTTTTTCTGGAACTCTTGCTTTCTCGATGATCCAGCGGATGTTGGCAATTTGATCTCTGGTTCCTCTGCCTTTTCTAAAACCAGCTTGAACATTGGGAAGTTCATGGTTCACGTATTGCTGAAGCCTGGCTTGGAGAATTTTGAGCATTACTTTGCTAGCATGTGAGATGAGTGCAACTGTGTGGTAGTTTGAGCATTCTTTGGCATTGCCTTTCTTTGGGATTGGAATGAAAACTGACCTTTTCCAGTCCTGTGGCCACTGCTGAGTTTTCCAAATTTGCTGGCATATTGAGTGCAGCACTTTCACAGCATCATCTTTCAGGATTTGAAATAGCTCAACTGGAATTCCATCACCTCCACTAGCTTTGTTCGTAGTGATGCTTTCTAAGGCCCACTTGACTTTACATTCCAGGATGTCTGGCTCTAGATTAGTGATCACACCATTGTGATTATCTGGGTCATGAAGATCTTTTTTGTACAGTTCTGAGTATTCTGCCACCTGTTCTTAATGTCTTCTGCTTCTGTTAGGTCCATACCATTTCTGTCCTTTATTGAGCCCATCTCTGCATGAAATGTTCCCTTGATATCTGTAATTTTCTTGAAGAGATCTCTAGTCTTTCCCATTCTAATATTTTCCTCTATTTCTTTTTGCACTGATCACTGAGGAAGGCTTTCTTATCTCTCTTTGCTATTCTTTGGAACTCTGCATTCAAATAGGTATATCTTTCCTTTTCTCCTGTCCTTTTCACAGCTATTTGTAAGGCCTCCTCAGACAGCCATTTTGTTTTTTTGCATTTCTTTTTCTTGGAGATGGTCTTGCTCCCTGTCTCCTGTACAATGTCACGAACCTCTGTCCTTAGTTCATCAGATCTATCAAATCTAGTCTATCAGATCTAGTCCCTTAAATCTATTTTTCACTTCCACTGTATAATCATAAGAGATTTGATTTAGGTCATACCTGAATGGTCTAGTGGTTTTCCCTACTTTCTTCTGTCTTCATTTTAAGTCTGAATTTTGCAATAAGGAGTTCAAGATCTGAGCAACAGTCAGCTCCCAGTCTTGTTTTTGCTGACTGAATAGAGCTTCTCCATCTTTGGCTGCAAAGAATATAATCAATCTGATATGGGTGTTGGCCATCTGGTGATGTCCATGTGTAGAGTCTTCTCTTGTGTTGTTGGAAGAAGGTGTTTGCTATGACCAGTGCGTTCTCTTGGCAAAACTCTATTAGCCTTTGCCCTGCCTCATTCTGTACTCCAGGGCCAAATTGGCCTGTTACTCCAGGTGTTTCTTGACTTCCTACTTCTGCATTCCAGTCCCCTATAATGAAAAGGACATCTTTTTGGGTGTTAGTTCTATGCTAAGTCGCTTCGGTTGTGTCCAAATCTGTGACTCTGTGGACCGTAGCCTGGCAGGCTCCTCTGCCCATGGGATTCTCCAGGCAAGAATACTGGAGTGGGTTGCTGTGCCCTCCTCTAGAGGATCTTCCTGACCCAAGGATCAAACCCACGTCTCTTACATTTCCTGCATTAGCAGGCAGGTTCTTTATCACTGTGCCACCTGGGAAGCCCAGAAATCAGAGCCCTTGATTCAAAGCCTGTCTTTGCTACAAACGGGCTGTGTGACCTGGAGAAATTCACCCAACCTCTCTGAGTCTCTAAAATTACATCCTGTAAAATGAGTATAGTAACGTCTGTCTTTTGGTGTTATTTAAGGATTAAGTTTATACGAACTTTACCAAAAGGAGAGTGCCATGTGACTATGAGCCAACCGTAAATGTATCTGTCTAAAAGAATTATTCATAATAGCCTAGATGAATCGTACATCTCTAGACCTCCATGGGGTTGTCCATTAAGAAACTTTAAAAGCGATTCCAAGAATCACCTCAAGGTGTGAGAAGGCATCTCTTGCAGGTGAGGGGTGTGCCATATGAACAGCAGTTGGTTTCCACAGGTACCCAAAAGCCACCTACCCCCGCCTTGGTTCCCTATGTCCCCCCGTCCCTGAGAGGGCCCAGTGGCATCCCCCACGCCTAGATGCACTCCAGGCTTTATGGTTCCCAAGGCCCTTCTTCTCATTTCTTCTCCCAGTAAACCTGTTCGCTTTTTATGGATGACTTGCCTGAGGTCTAGTCAAGGCTATGGTTTTTCCAGTGGTCACGTATGGATGTGAGTTGGACTGTGAAGAAAGCTGAGCACCAAAGAATTGATGCTTTTGAACTGTGGTGTTGGAGGAGAAAGCTGAGCACCAAAGAATTGATGCTTTTGAACTGTGGTGTTGGAGAAGACTCTTGAGAGTCCCTTGGACTGCAAGGAGATCCAATCAGTCCATTCTAAAGGAGATCTGTCCTAGGTGTTCTTTGGAAGGACTGATGCTAAAGCTGAAACTCCAATACTTTGGCCACCTCATGAGAAGAGTTGATTCATTGGAAAAGACCCGGATGCTGGGAGGGATTGGGGGCAGGAGGAGAAGGGGACAACGGAGGCTGAGATGGCTGGATGGCATCACCGATTCAATGGACATGAGTTTGAGTGAACTCCGGGAGTTGGTGTTGGACAGGGAGGCCTGGCGTGCTGCGATTCATGAGGTTGAAAAGAGTCGGACACGACTGAGCAACTGAACTGAACTGAACTGAACTGAACTGAACTGAACTGCCTGAGGCCACAAAGCTCAGAACAGCTCAGGCTGTTCCTCTGCGGCCTGGAACCACCAGCCTGAAGGGTCAGCTGGGATTTGAATCCAGGTTTCTGACATCCTTGCTGCCCACAGCCCGGGCCATGAGCCCAAGCTTAACGAAAGCCCTCTGGGCTGCAGTCTTGTGAGTACACAGACCCTCCTCCCCTGCATTGACACAAAACTCCTTGGCAACCCCGGCTAGACCTGAGCACCTATTTCGACCCACGGGTTTTTATGTTCTTGCATTTGTTTCCAAGGGGACCAGTAGGCACTTGCACTCCCCTCTTTGGTCCCTCGCCCCGTGGAATTGGTAGCACCCTATTGGCCTCACGCCGTGATGAATGGGCTTCCTCCGGCAAGCGGGCAGTGACTGAAAGCCTGCCATCCTGTGGGCCCTCGTCTGCAACAGCACACTCAGATGCGATTAGCCCAAGTGTCACAGTGCTTGGCAACGGTTCCAGGAGGCAGCGAGGGAGGGCCTTTGTTCACGCCACCATCATGTCAGCTGGCTACAGTTCATTTGGCTGCCAGCCTGCTTGGCTTTTTGCATCATCCCCACTCCCTCCTCCCTCAGCTAGTGGTTAGTCCATCATCCCAGATTGTTCAGGGAAGATTCGGGGTGTGTGGGTCAAGTTGCTGTGTCTTTTCCTAAAGCAGCTCTGGCACTACCTAGACAATGAACAAATGCTGCATGGTTTAGGAGGGCGGCTCCTGGGGGAACCTCTCCTGTTAGTTGGTGCAGAGGAGAAGGACCAAGTGTGGCAAAATTTGGCCTAGCACCCAGGCACTTGGGTCTGTCCCAGAAAATGTTGTATTTGGGGTGGGGGGTAGGTTTCAGCATTTGTTGTTTCAGCGCATTATAATGAAACACATATTACACGCCTGCACTGTTCTCAGTTCAGTTCAGTCACTTAGTTGTGCCTGACTCTTTGTGACCCCATGGACTGCAGCACACCAGGCTTCCCTGTCCATCACCAACTCCTAGAGCTTGCTCAGACTCATCTCCATTGAGTTGGTGATGCCATCCAACCATCTCATCCTCTGTCATCTTCTTCTCCTCCTGCCTTCAATCTTTCCCAGCATCAGGGTCTTTTCCAATGAGTCAGTTCTTCGCATCAGGTGGATAAAGCATTGGAGTTTGAGCTTCAGCATCAGTCCTTCCAATGAACACCCAGGACTGATTTCCTTTAGGATGGACAGGTTTGATTTCCTTGCAGTCCAAGGGACTCTCAAGAGTCTTCTCCAACACCATAGTTCAAAAGCATCAATTCTAGCACTGTTCTAGACCCTGGGAATAAAGCAGTGAACAATACAGATGAAAGTCCCTGCCTTATGGGGCCAACATTCTGGGTTGGGAAGGGGAGTGAACAGGAGAGCCAGGCAAACAAACCCAAAAATAGCTGTTAAAGGATGCTAGAAGAAAATTAAAACAGCCAAGAAGAACCTGGCCACAGGGGATGCTCTTGTCAGCTCCCATAGTGCGTTCAGCACGCAGTGGGTCCCTGACTGATCCACCCAGCTCTGCTGGGCTGGGTCTGACTCCCACAGCCTCTAGCAGCAGTCGATGGGGGCTGCTAGGATGGAAGAACCTCCTAGAATGACCTCCTGCTGGCAGGAGTATCCCCCAGGAGCCAGACTCCACCCAGTGCGGCCCTCTCCACCCACCCCAGCCAGGATGTCCTCTTCTGGAATTTTTCCTCTTCCCTCCCCCAAATGTAACCTGGTGAGCAGAGCGAGCTTCGACTCGGTAACACAGATACCGGCTCTCTGAACACAGCCATTCAGATATGCGTAACCTAGAGGAGATCTCGTACAGGAACTAATGGAGAGACTATTGCTAACAAACAGAGCACAGCCATCTAGAGAGCCGCAGATCCAGCCTAGGCAGGGCCAGGGCAGAGCTTTCTGTAAAGGGCTGTCCTGTGTGTTATAGCATGGCCAGCAGCGTCCCAGGCCTCAGAAATAGCTCCAGAAAAGGAAAGAAATGTTCCCTCTTGCCAATCGCCCTTCACTTGAGAACCACTAGCTTAACTCGACGTCACTCAACTTAGTGGACCTAGAAGCACCTTTTATCTGGGGAGGACTCTGAACACCACACAAAATTATTTGTGGGTTATTTCGAACACTCCGGAAAGTGGTGCATCCAGCTGAAGCCCACTTTCCCTACTACAGGGCCAGGGTCTCGGGATCTGGGCCCTGTATGGCCCTCCGGCCATACTCCATACCACCGCAGTCTCTACCTTTCACTTCAGTCAAGCCCAACAGTTTGCACCAGCCTATATCCACTCTGCAATGAATGTCCTGGGCCTTTGCTTGCGCTACTCCAACTGTCTGGAATGCCCTCCCCACTGTCCTCGCTGTTACTGAGTCCAAGCTCACTCTGCTTGCCACAAGACAAGTCAATGAATCCGAGGTACTGGGATCAGGAAGGGACTTTATTCAGGAGCTGGCAGATGGAGAAGATGGCAGGCTAGTGCCTCAAAATAACCACCTTGTCAGGGCCTGGTTGCCAGGTTCTTGCATGGATCCGAGATGGAGTCGGGTGCGGGGGAAGGTGAGGAAATCAACTACAAAGACTATTCAGTCCTTGCAAGTGTCCCTTAGAAGGGCGAGCCTCAGGCAGGGGGATGTATCAGTTTCCCCTCTTTATAGTCCTTCACAGGTGGGCGGCTCAGGTTATCTCCCTGAGGCGGGCCGTTAGGTATGTTTATAAAAACAAAAAAGGGTGAAAGGCACAGAAGCAGATCCAGTGTAAATTGAAAATGAACCCTTCCCGGATTCAGCACCTGGCTCACTGAGTCCTTCAAGGTGCGTTTGGAGGGGCTTCCCTGGTCGCTCAGATGGTAAAGACTGCACTTGGGGGTCACCCCCTGCAGGAAGCCTTCCCTGATGTCCAGACAGGACTGAGGACCCACTTTGATCATGAGCTCCCTTTGCACCTGACACTTGGGCCTTCCCTCCTCTGAGAGCAGAGACGGGACCTGAAGCCCTCTGGCCCAACCAGTCCTATAGTGTCGGTAGTTTGGGGTTATGGGCCCATTTCTCCCACTTGACATTCAAGGCAGAGACTCTGTGTTTTCATCTCCAGAACCTAGCAAAGTGTCTGATACAGAGTCTATGCTCCATAGACGGCAAAACGAATGGACAAGTCAACAGAGCACAGAGATGGATGAGATTCAGAGCGCGCACAAGAGAACACTGGCTTGGAGGAGGGACAGAATCAAGGGGGAATCGTGTTTCTGCAACAGAGGTGGGAATGATTAAGTGGCCTGCCCTTCATTCCTCTTCCCTTCAGGCTAAATACTTCAATTGCCTTAACCTTTCATCCCACATCCATCTCATTTCCCAGCCCTCTAATCATCTTTGTCGTTCACATTCCTCGGGGCCTTCCCCGTGATTTCCAGGGGCCGCTTTTGCGTTTGATGTGCTGTGTTCAGAGTGGCAGGAACGTGAGCCTGGGAGTATCACTTCCACTTAATTAGCGCGGGATTCCACAATTCCCAGACCTCACCACCGCTGGGCCTGCTGGCTGCGGGAGAAGCCCTGCCTCCGGGCACCAGCAAATGGTTTTCACTGAGAAGTGAGGAGACAGAATCTAACTGGTGATTATTCTAACGATTTCCTTTTCTGTGTCAGGACTGCTCCATGGGGAGGCCGGGCTTCTAGGACAGGAGGGTGGGCCAGGCCAGGTGCAGGATGCGGAGGAGCGGGTACCAGGCTTGGAGAGGCTCGGTGCTCTGGGCTGGGATGAGGACAGTTCACACTAGAGGAGGCACCCGAGGGACGTGGTGCCTTGGCGGGGTAACTGCCTTCACCTGTGACGGACGGGGGCAAAGCGGGGTCCAGGGCCTTCTCAGATTCAAGCCTCTTGGATCCACTGCCGTCCTGGGGAGCTACGATGGACAGACGGAGGGACAGGCTCGCTGTGTAACTCCCAGTCTGGAGGGCTTCTGGGACCCCACAGCCCCTTCTCCTGGGTCAGAGACAGAGGAGGCAGTGCTGGGGACAGGAGTCCTTTAGCAGCCTGATGTCTCATGACACAGGCCCAGTGCGTGGCCAGGTAGCCCTTGGCTCCCAGACTGCCGCCCCTGGCCAGGCTGTCGACCCCTCCCGTTGACAGCGGCCTCGGCCAGTTTGAAGCCATGCTTTCTGGAGTCCCCCTCACGCTCCTTCCGTCCAGCCTGCCTCAGCTCTCCACCCTGCGGCTGCCCAGGGAGCCCTGTGAACCCCGTCAGCCTTCAGTGGCCCAGCAAGTTCCTGTCATGCTGGCTCCTGTTTCCACTGGGGCTGGCTGGTTTTCATCCATCAGATCATCATCGATCAGCCCATCATCAGTCCGTCAGCAAAGGCCTGTCGGGGGCTGGGCACTGTTCCGGTGCTAGAGATGCAGAGGTGAAGGAGGCAGGGTTCTGCTCTCGGGGGGCTCGCTCCCGTCCTCATGGGAAGGCCTGGGCAGTTGACTGCAGAAAGAGGCAGAGGACCCATGGGCTCCATGGGTGCCTCGCTGTTTAATCAAGTCCAGCTCCACCGCAGATACCCCACCGCAGTCCAGCTTCAAGGGGGCAGTCTTGAGGAGGCTGCCTGGCCAGTGCCCGCTCTGGCCCCTGCTGCCCCCCAGGAGGCATGGAAACAGCAGGAGTTGCCCCTCACTCACACTCACACATCCATCCACACTCCATCCATCCACACTCCATCCCTCCACACATACACACTCACACAACCATCCACACACACATCCATATGCACACATCCATCCACACACATCCATCCACACATCCACATATACACTCACACAACCATACACACACATCCACACACATCCATACACACATCCATATATATACTCACACATCCATACACACTCATGCACACACATCCACACACACATCCACACATACATCCATACACACTCATGCACACACACATCCATGCACATATACACACACACATCCATCCTTACACACACATCCATACACATCCATCCATACACACACATACACGCACACATTCACACACACACACATCCATACACACACAGATCCATACTCACACACACATACACACTCAAGGATGCTTAGTGAGAGGCCTGGGGGCCGGACACAGGGCCCACCATTTCTGCCCCTGGTGGCGGGTGGAGGTCTTTGAGCCTGGATGTGGTTTCCAAAATGGACTGCTCTGGCCAAACTCGGTGCCACACTGATGGGAGGCCTGGGGTGGAGAGATGAGCCGCACAGCAGGACACCCAGGAGCAGGCTGTGGAGTAGCCACTGCACCGGGCCTGGCTCACAGGAGCGGGTGTGGGTCAAAGACGCACCCTGTCAGCGCGGAGGGCACACGTGCAAGGGCTCGGTAAACGGCAGCTCCGTTGCCCCCTGCCGCCTCCGCAGGAAGTCTTCCTTCTGCCCTCTCGCGCTCTCCTCCTTGGCGACTGTCCCAAGAGTGAGCTGCCTGGGAAGAATGCAGTGACAGAAATACTCTGCCGCGTTGGAGCGTCCCTGCTGGCAGCTGCTCTCGGGTCCTGGGCCGCCCTCCCCCAGGAGCGGCTGTGCCCTGTGTTGCCCGCTCTGCCGCGCCCCTAGTGGCGGGCTTGGGGAGAAGTCACCTGAACTCGCCCAGCCTGTTTCCAACCTCTGTTAACTGCGGATAAAACCTCCCTCGAATACCAGTTGCGAGTATTAAGGGAGGAGTGGCCACCTTTCTTCATTCTAAAGAAAGAATGAGGGACTTCCCTGGTGATCCAGAGGCTGACTCTGCACTTCCAACACAGCAGGGCCCCAGACTCAATCCCTGATCAGGAAACAAGATCCCTCATGCTGCGACTAAAGAGTCCTCAGGTCACGGTGAAGATAGAAGATCCCGTGAGCTGCAACTAAAGCCGGCACAGTCAAATAAATAAATATAAATACGGGGAGGCAGGGGGAGAAATTTAAAAAGAAAAGAATGAGAGAACGGAGCGCCAAAGAAGAGAACGGCAGGAAGCCAGGCGGAGGTGTGGGCTGAGGGAGGCACGTGGCACCTGGCTGAGGTCAGCACAAAATCCTAACAGCCGCAGCCCTTACTGCCTGCTGGCTGTTCTTAAATCTCTGAACCCAACATGCCTCACTGTACCTTCACAAAAGCCTCATGAGTCAAGTAGTATCCCATTTCACAGATGAGGAAAAAAGAGGCCAGAGCGATTAAGGAAGCTGCCTAAGGTCATTGCCCAGCTTGGAACAGACAGAGGTGTTCACCCCCCTCCACTGTGGTCCTTCACCTGCAGGGCCTCCCCAGTGCTGCCTGAGGGCCTGAGTCACTCCAGCCCTCATCTGTGAAGTGGGTGTGAGCATTCCAGCTCTAAATGGAATGTGTGACATTGACTGGAGGGTCCTCGCCCCTCTCCAGCCCTGAGAGGGAAACACTCTATAAACAGGGGATTACCTATTGGCCCCGCTGCCCTGAGCCAGATCTCCGGTCCTGCCAAATTGTTGGAATGGTTCAGTGACAAGTGTGTTCTTAGGAAGAAATTTATGATGCCTTATTCAGAGTGAGTCACCGAATCACTGCGGTGAGAGGCACGGGGGAAGGGGCCATCTGCAGACACAGGCTAACTCACTCTGGTCCCAGCTGCCCTGGGCTTGGCGGCCTCCCCGGGCCCCAGCCAGAGGCTGAGTGCTGTCCGGTGAGCTTGTGATCAGGGGGCAGAGGGAGACCGCCTTCAGCGGGGTAAAGTCGATGCCCCGTGGTGAATCTGTACACGCCCCAAAGGGTTCCAGAATTCACTTTCGGCCTGCCATCGAATTTCCTAGTCAAGTCAGGCTCCAGGTCACTTGGAGTCCTTTCCAAGGGTCTTGCATAACCCTTCTAGAACTGGATCAGCCAGGGAATATTTCACAGTTTGAGTGAATCCTCTTCTCTGCCTTTGAATTCTAAGAGAGGAAGGTGATTAAAAAATTAAACCTGAGAGGAAGATTTAGCTTAGTGATTGCAGTTCTGTTGGGATTTTTTTTTTTCCTTTAAAGACTACACACACCCATTTTCATGAGGGAAGTCCCACCCTTAAACGTCGATGTTTTTGGTCATACATGTGACTGTTAGAAGGACCAGCATGGGAAAACGTCTGTCGAGGAACAGCAGGTGATCTCTTTAGGCAGATGTCACTGGAGGTCACCAGACAAGGCTGACGCTCCCCTGTCTGCTCCTGGGTGCAGCGTGAGAACTTCTCTGATGCACCCAAACCCACAGGTTAGGATAGAGCACGCACACAGGGCCCAGGATCCATGGTCTGCAGACCCAGCGTGGACCCGGTGGAAACCAGCTCACTTCATGGGTGGTCACTTGTGTCGTCATCCACATTTTGCAAACAGCTAAAGGCCAGGATGGGAAAGCAGACCACTGGGCAGCAAAAAGTGGAGTCCATAGGGTTGTTCATCGTGAAGCTCACCCCCTCTGCAGAAGGAGAGCCCAGCAGGCCTTTTCAGGTACTGTTGACTCCTACTTTAATCATAATGCTAACATGGTAAACACCTTCATCTCTAAGTCCTAACCACACGAGGAGGAGATAAACTGGAAGGACAGAAGAGCCTCTAGAGCTGAGATGTTCAGTATTTTGAGGGTGAGTGACCTCTCTGAGGATCTAACCTGTGAACGCTGGCCCCAGAAAGAAGCTTTCACACCCCGTGCATTCTGTACCGTATCAGGTGGCTCTTAGCCCCTGAGGCTCAACCACAACACCCAGATTAAGAACCCTTGCCAGAGAGACTGGGCAGATCTGTGAGCTGACCTCTCGGACCTTGGAGAGCAGACGCAGCAACTTTAACCTGCTGCCGGCAAGTTAAACCTGATGGAACAAACACCCCTGTCCCTGACAGGTGGGGATGGTCCTCCCAGCGGCCGTGTCAGAGCCCAGGTATGCTTGACATGTCCACCTAAGCAAGCAGGGATGCACGTAAACACTGGTTGAGCACAGTAACTGCTATCAAAGGGTTTAGAAATGATGTGGCAGGCACTCTTCTGGTGCTTTAATACATTGAATCCTTGCAAAAGCCCTGGAAGATGTTTCTCAAATTCCCTCTCCAGTGGTCAGACAGAAAGAAAACACTCACTGGTACTATTGAACACTTGCTTTGTGTCAAACATTGTGCTAAGAATGGGTTTCCCATGTCTTCATTTACTTTACACAAACCACACTTTACAAATGAGGAAATTCAGGTTCAGAGAGACTAAGTGATATGCCCGAGATAACAGGGCTGTAAGCAGTGGAACTGGGATCTGATCCAAGTTTCTC
This sequence comes from Capricornis sumatraensis, assembly GCF_032405125.1. Classification (NCBI taxonomy): domain Eukaryota; kingdom Metazoa; phylum Chordata; class Mammalia; order Artiodactyla; family Bovidae; genus Capricornis; species Capricornis sumatraensis. The sequence goes on from NC_091082.1 coordinate 78,315,742, forward strand.
CATTTCTAAACCCTTTGAAACTTCACAGCACATAGATGGGGAAACAGTGGCTCACTTTATTTTTGGGGGCTCCAAAATCACTGCAGATGGTGATTGCAGCCATGAAATTAAAAGAGAGAGCCGTGGCACCCGGAACAGGCATGCATGCATGCTAAGTCATGGCTGACTCTTCCCGACCCCGTGGACTGTAGCCCACCAGGCTCCTCTGTCCATGGGATTCTCCAGGCAAGAATATTGGAGTGGGTCGCCGTTCCCTTCTCCAGGGGATCTTCCCAACCCAGGAATCAAACCCGCATTGGCAGTGGGGTCCTTTACTGCTAAGCCACCAGCGAAGCCCAAGGCTCCAGCACAGGAAAAGACAGAGGGAAGTCTCCGCACCAAGAGCAAGGAGCCAGCCCAGACTGAGCAGCGGAAAACGCACAGGGAAAGGAAGTTTCCAGAGTGAGGGACACAGGGCAAGGACTGGCTATTCAGCACAGCTGGGCAGCAGGCGGATTGCTGCCAGGGACTGACGGAGCCACTGAAGGAAGTGGGGGAAGTTGGTATAAGGAGAAGAAACAGAGAAATGGGAAAGGGGGGGTTATTTATCCTTTCTTTAAAAAATATTCTTACTTATCTGGCTGCGTTGGGTCTTAGTTTCAGCATGTGGGACCTAGTTCCCTGACCAGGAAAGGAACCTGGGCCTTCTGCTTTAGGAGCATGGAGTCTTAGCCACTGGACCACCAGGGAAGGCCTAGATTATTTGTTCTTGAAAAAAAAAAAGTTTTATAAAAGGCATGTAGGCGAACATTTTAATCTAGAGTGAAAAGAAGGGAAAAAAGCAGCTACTGAGTTGGGGGGAGGGTGCTTCCCAGGTGGCTCAGCGATAAAGAATCCATTTGCCAATGCAGGAGATGCCAGAGACGCAGGTTCAATCCCTGGGTCAGGACGATTTCCTGGAGAAGGAAATGGCTACCCACTCCAGTATTCTTGGCTGGAGAATTCCACAGACAGAGAAGCCTACAGTCCATGGGATCACAAGGAGTCGGACACGACTGAGCACGAAGGCGCTGGGCACCGAGTCGGGGAGCAGGGCAGAGCAATAGAGAGGGGTGAGCTGTGGGCCCCTGGATTCCACTATACCTTTTAGCTCTATTTGATTTTTTTAACTATGGGAATAAGTCACTTTAATAAAAATCACTTTTTACGCAAAGATAAACAGCTTGGGCTCTATAGTCCGATTACCCAGGTTCAGACCTCTGTTTACTTTCTTACTGGTGGCAGGGCCTGGTTCGAGCCACTGGCCTTCTTGTTTCCTTATCTACTTTGTAAAATTGAGGTAAGGGTTAAACATACTTTCTGCAAAGGGTGGTACAGGACATGTGCTCAATAAATCACAGCCAGTATGATTTTGAAGACTGCTGAGAAATTCCATGATAGAGTGAAAGCAAACTCCGCTGCCCCAGATATGGGAGGAATTGAGAAAGCCTGAACAGTATCACCCTTGCATTTGCCAGTAAGTTCTCCAGCTGTTGTAAAGTCGCTCCCACCCCACCCCCTCCCTGTCTTGGTCATTAGCGATATCCTAGAAGCGACTTAGCAGCAGCAGCAGCAGTCTACCTTGCAGAGTGACTTAGGAGGCGCTGGACATGCTGCAGAGAGTGGCTTTTCACATAAAGGCCCAATTCATTTCCAGGGGCCTGCTTGCAGGCTTTCCTTCTGATGCAATCATCCCACACAAGCTGTCTCCGTGGGAGGGGTCACAAAGCAGCTCCAGGATGGGGCATTGGTGCAGGGCAGGGAGAAGGCAGTGCCAGGCTCGGCTAGGGGCGGGGAACACACTGCATCAAGCAGAAAGTCCAGCCCCTGGCCTGCCAGGGTCCCAGGCTCAGAGCCCCCACAGCGATCTGGGGCCCTGCCCCACTAAGGGAGCCTCCAACGAGGGCCTGGGGATGAGGATGCTGACTCCCGGGCCCAAATATATACACACACTTATTTAAACAAGCATATGAATGGGGCAAAGTCCAGAGGAGACAGGTACCCTAACATGTTAACCAGAGTTCTCTCTGAATGGTGATTTGAGGTGATTTTCATTTCTTCTTGCTTCTCTATAAGTTTCAACTTTGGTAAAAAAAAGATCATACGTTCCCTTTGTAGTTTTAATTAATAATGATGATAATAAAAAAGGAGGCAATGAATCCCTGAAAGGGAGTGGGTACACGAGGAGGGAAATTCCATGGCCCCTAAAACTAGGGACCGAGGGTCTTCAGGTGGAGGAAATGCCGGTCCTCTGCCAGTCAGTGTTCCAAGAATTCAGAGACCCCCACTTGGCAGGGGTGCCGATGTCGGGGCGGGGGCTGGGGTGGCAGAAAACAGCTAAAGCTCCAGTAAGCTGCAGTCTGTGCCAGGTGCTGTCTATGCTGGAACTCACTGAATCCCCAGAGAGACCTCATGAGGGAGGGCTGCTTGTCACCCAAGCTTAGTTTCTCCAGCCAAACAGCATGATTTTCTGTCTCCCATACATGACCCAAAGTTTCCACTTCCTTGGAATTTTGTCTCCATGCCTTCTTTCAAGTTCTTTACTCTTCCTAAATGCCTTAATGTGTGTGTGTGTGTATGTGTGTGTGTATATGTATGTGTGTGTATGTCTGTGTGTGCGCGTGTACGCACACTCAGTCACTCAGTTGCATCCAACACTTTGTGACCCCATAAACTGTAGGGACTGGGGGCTCTGAGCCCAGGACCATGGCAGGCCAGGGGCTTTCAGGGATTCATCACCTCATTCTTTATTATCATTATTAATTAAAACTACAAAGGGAATGTATGAGCTTTTTACCAAATTTGAAACATATAGATAAGCAAGAAGAAATGAAAATCACTTCAAATCCCACCATTCAGAGACCCCAGGTTCTCTGTCCATGAGCTTTTCCAGGCAAGAATACTGGAGCAGTTTGCCTTTTTCTCTTCCAGGGGATCTTCCTGATCCAGGGATGGAACCAGCATCTCATCTCTTATGTCTCCTGTATAGGCAGGCATATTCTTTACCATGAGCCACCTGGGAAGCCCATGTTAATATATATAAAATGCTAAACAAAGTAGTGTGCAGTGGAAGTGCCTAGCAGTAGTAAAACAAGAGCTCCTCCGCTGGGCTATGTGCAGGCTCACTGAAAAAGGACCCGGGGGCTGGCTGGAGGTGTGTGAAGGTCAGAGTGTGTCTAGGATGCTGAACCTACACTCCTCGAGGCCAGGGATCCCCACGCCCCAGCTGCTTCCAGAGCTGGTTCTGTTAGATCCTAGAGATCCCAAGAAAAATGCAGACTTGGCCATTACCTCTGGGCAGGCAAGAAAGAAAAGGTTTTCAAGTTCCCAAGAGATAACTAGATGACAACATAGATGTCAATTACGAACCACGCTCCCTTTTCTCAAAATCATGTATGTCATTAGTATTCCAAGCACTTATTCCCCTGTTAGTATCTATCACAGAGAAAGGTCAAGCTTCTCTTTGCCCACAGAAGGAAAACCAGTGGAAGAATAAAGTCAGCCACCACCTCTCCAGCCCAGTAAGGACCTCTGGGCCTCCTCCTTCCCTGGGCAGGGCCTGCAGAAGGCTTGCTGGGGCAGGGCTGACAGCCCCCCCAGCCCCACCCCGTACTGGGACCAGCTGCCTCAGGCCCCCTGCAGAAGACCTCACGGCAATGGCAGGCCAGGTAGGAGCCTGGATTCCATGTGTGTCCCGGACAAGAGCTGGGGAAGGGTTTCCTGCTGCGATCCGAGCACAGCTCCATTCTGCATCTTATAAGCACAGGTATCAGAGTGGAGGGCTTCCCAGGTGGCTCAGTGGTAAAGAATCCACTTGCCAGGCAGGGGATGCAGCTCTACCCCTGGGTTGGAAAGATCCCCTGGAAAAGGAAATGGCAACCCACTCCAGTATTCTTTACCTGGAGAATCCCATGGACAGAGGAGCCTGGCTAGCTACAGTCCATGGGCTCGCAAAAGAGTCGGACATGACTGAGCAACTAAGCAACAATAAATCGACCTCCAGACACATACTCAGTTGCCCATTCAGCTCCTCTACTGGGCTGTGTAATAGGCATCTTTCTCCTCACGGGTCCAAAACTAGTAAGTCCTTGATCTTTTCTCCTCCCATAGTCTTCTTCACTTGAACTCATGACAGTTCCATCATTGTTCAGGCTGAAAACCTTGGAGTCACTCCTGACTTCTGTCTCTCATACTTGCACACACTCCATCAGCAAAGCCTTCCTCACACGTGCAGATTCTGACTGCTTCTCCCCGTGTCTCCCTCACCCTGCTCCAAGCCCCCGTCAGCCCTGGCCTGGTTTGCAGTAGTCTCCTCAGTGGTCTCCCTGCCTCCACTCTTTGCCCTGTAGTCTGCTGTGAACATCCCAGGAGGTAGACTATCCTGTGAAGACAGGGGTCAGGGCAGTGCCCTTCAGCGGGGCCCCATGCTGTCTGGAGCAGTGGTCCATGCCACCTCTCTGCCTGCACTCCTAGGGTTCGCTTCCCCTCTCACACCCCTTCAGCCACAGGGGCCTCAAACTCACCAGGCACGCTCCCAACCTGAGGGCTTGGCGTTTGCAGCTCCTCGGCCTGGACACCTTTCCGGGTTTCCACGTGCTCACTGCCTCTCCTCCTGGGCACAGCCTCATTCCTGTCTTTGTACAAAACTTCCTTTTCAGTGAGGTCTTCCTCAGCCTCCTTGCACTACCCTCCTCCAATTTCTGTCCTGTGTTTACTTTCTTTTTCTGCATGATACCTATCACCAAACATACTATAATATTTATGTTTAATTTTTTATTAACTTTTAAATATTTTCACATCTTTATTTTTTTAATAAAGTCTTTATTGAATTTGTTACAATGTTATTTCTGGTCTACGCTTTTGGTCCCAAGGTATGTGGTGTCTTAGCTCCCCAACCAGGGATCGAACTCTCACCTCCTGCATTAGAAGGTGGAGTCTTAACCACTGGACCACCGGGAAAGCCGTATAATCTTTATTTATTTGGTTTACTATTTGTCACCCCTACTGGGTAATCAGTGTTAAAGAATCCACCTGCAATGCAGTAGACAAGGGTTTGATCCCTGTGTCGGGAAGATCCCCTGGAGAAAGAAATGGCAACGCACTCCAGTATTCTTGCCTGGAGAATCCTGTGGACAGAGGAGCCTGGAGGACTATAGTCTGGGGGATCTCAAAGAGTCGGAGGAGACTGAGCGTGACTGAGAACGAATGGGAATTTAGGTCCCTAAGGCTAGAGATTTTTACCAGACACACAGTTAATGCTCAACAAATCCTTGTCAACTGAGCGAATGAATGGAATCAATTGTTCTAATGTGTCTGTGTCAGCTTTTAGACAGTCAAGTTCAGGCCTTCCTCCAGTTGAAGGACACTGAGCTCTAGCAAGGAGGTGGATATTCCAAGCATCACAGCACACTTGCTTTAGAGCTGGGCTGGGAATGGATACCCTCAGCTCTCAAACAGAGCCTGTCCTCCGGCCCTCCTGCCACCCACGGAGGTCACTCCATTCTGACAGCAATTTCCAGTCTCCTGAGCGGTAAAATTAGAACAAGGAACCTACAGAAAACAAAGAAATGAGCTATAGGGCAGGGGTATTTTTAGGCTCGTTGGTTTCTAAGTCCACACATATAGAAAGGTCTACCCACGTGGCTATATATAGTGGCCAAATCAGGAAGTCAGTTGAGTGGTGGGTCAGCTTTTCTGGGGGTGGCTGAGTGAGGCTGTTGCCACACGATCAGTTTCCAGCAAGAGTGGCCGATTCCAAGGAAACTGAGCCTGCTGAGTCATCTGGAAGCTGCATACCTCACATGGGGTGCTCAGAAAGACTCTGAGGCGTCAGATCCTCCTTTTTCTTCTCCTCAATTAGCCAGAAGTTACCAGTGAAACTCCAAGGCCCACCCGGCATCTTAAGGTCAAAGTCTCCCCAGTGCTGGCTTGCTATCTTGGGGGCAGATGGGGAGTCAAAGGGGGAGACTGAGCAGTAACCTGGAGCCTCTGTGTGCCCAGTTGACCACAGAGGCCTCCTGGGCTCTGGTCCGTTTGTCCACCAGGACTTCCTGAGACCTCAGACCAGATCTAAAAGATGAGAACTGGGTTAGCATAAAGCACTTCCTAATGGTCAAACATTCTCTTAGTCACATATGGATCTCATTTTATACAACAACTTACTAGGGAGGTACTGGTAAAATTGTCTCCAGTTTAAAAAAAAGAATTCTCTCCATTTTATAGTTGGAGAAACTGAGGCAAAGTGTGGGTAAGTGATGTATCACCCAGGTCTCAGTTTAAGTGGTGCAGCTGAGCCATCTAGGTCCACAGTCCTCAGGCTAAGCTGTGCTGGCTGGAGGGGAGCACGTCTGGGGCTTTGAGATCCGTGGCTGGATCTAGGTATTGATGCTGCAGGTCTTTGATGGGTCTTTGAGCTAAGTGATGAACGTGAAGCAAGCACATCAGTTGCTTATGAAAAAGAGTGAGGGTAAGTCTGTTCCTTTTATCTGGGAGAAGCCGAGGGACGGATCCAGAACCTTCATGGAACATGCTGGAAACTGAGGTTTTACAGTAGCTGTAACGGGAAACCACTCGACAGGGTGACATGGTTTGGAAATAGGGGCTAGTGCCCCTCTGCAAAGCTGGAAAAGGACCAAACACCAAAGTTGGGGTATATCCTTGCCCTCATGTGGCTTATGTTGTAATGGAGGGACACAGACAATGACCACAAACAAATGCAATCACTAAGATGGTTATAAAGGGGCTAACCAAAATAAAACAAGGGAATGGGAAGGGTTATGGGTTGAGCTGTGTTCCCCCAAAAGCTGTTGAAGTCCTAAGCCCCAGAGTATGACCTTATTTGGAGGTAGAGTCGTTATGGAGGTAATTGCGTTAAAAAGAGATACATTAGGGTGGGCTCTAATCCAATATGACTGGTATCCTTATAAAAGGGAAAATGTGGAGACAGGCACACTGGGAGCATGCCACGCGAAGAGGAAGAGAGCTCAGAGTAGAGAACACCAAAGATGGCTCCATCTTCCAGAAGCTCGGAGAAAGCATGGAGCAAGTTCTCCCGAGAGCCCTCAGAAGGAACCGACCCTGCCGGCACCTTGATCTTAGAAATTTCTAGCCTTAAGCCACCGGTCTGTGGTGCTTTGTAATGGAAGTTCTAACAAAGTAATGGGCTTCCCTGGTGGCTCAGATGGTAAAGAGTGCAATAATTACCACCTGCAATAAAACAAGATAATGAAATTGGAGACCTGGGTTTGATCCCCGGGTCCGGAAGATCCCCTGGAGGAGGAAAATGGCAACCCACTCCAGTATTCTTGCCTGGAGAATTCCATGGACAGAGGAGCCTGGTGGGCTACAGTCCATGGGGTCTCAAAGAATTGGATGGAACTGAGCAACTAACACTTTTCACTTTCAACAAGCTTAACACACAAAGAGGATTAATTTAGCTAACAGATCGGTTTAGGTCTATCTGAGGAGGTGACAACTGAGCTGAAGCCTGAATGTTGAGAAGAAAAAGCGGCAGAAGATCCATACCTCAGACACGGGAACTAACTTGGCATATCTATGGAAAGGCCCGTGTGGCTGGAGCAGGGCGAGCGGGGCAGAGAGAAAAGAACCTTCATGGAACGAGCTGGAAATCGGGGTTTTACGCCAACTGCAACGGGAAACCACTCAATGGAGTGATGTGGGACCCGACTTTTCCCTTTAAAAGATCCCTACAGCTGCTCTGTGAAAAGCAAGCTTGAGGATCAGGTAAGGGGGGACCAGTTAGGAGAGCGAGGTTCACGGTCAGAGGAGAAATGAGAACCCCTGGCTGAGAGCACTGGCAGAGGAGAGGGGAGAGTGCTCTGGTTCGTGATGAACTTTGGAGAATTCCAACAGGACTTGCTAGTCCTGGGGCGAGAGAAACAGGGACATATGGAAGACGACCCCTAGGACTTTGGCATCTAAGCAGCTAAAAGGACCATGGCGCTTTTTACAGTAGGAGTGGCTAGAGGACGGAGTTTCTTGATGAGAAATAACCAGTCAGCTCCCACCCAAATAAGATTTATAAGATGAGGCCCAAGGAAAGATTAATGAGACATGGACCCCCTCCCACAACTCAGGGCTTGAAGGAGGCAGACACATAAATAAATAATACGCATACACCACGTCCAGCAGCTGGCTACACACAGCTAGGAGTGACCGGGGAAGTCGGCCAAAGGAGGAAAAGGTTTCTGTTTTACTTTTTCAGGAAAAGGTTTCTGTTTTACTTTTTCAGAATAACTTCAGACTTCTATAAACATTGCCAAAACAGTACAGAGAATTCCCAAATACCCTTCACCTAGTTTCCACACATGTTAACACTGTACAAATTTACGGTACAGTCATCCAAACCAGGAAATTAGCATTAGCTACAAACCTCATTCAGATTTCATCAAGTTCCGCATCTGGTCCAGAGCCAATCCAGGATCACCGTAGCACTCAGTTGCCACATTTCCTTAGTCTGTCCAGCTAGGAGAGCACCTTCGTCCTACTCGGTCATGGCCCTCATGCTCTTGAAGAGTGCTAGCCAGTGGTTTTGTAGAATGTGCTCCCATGGGAGTTGGTCTGCTGTGTCCTCAGGTTGTGCATTTTTTTTTCCAAATTTATTTTTTACTTTTGGTTGCACTGGATCTTTTTGCTGCACGGGCTTTTTCTCTGGTTGTGGCGAGTGGGGTCTACTCTCTAGTTGCGACATGCAGGCTTCTCGTTGCAGGGGCTTCTCTTGTTTGCCTTCAGGTTCACAGACTTCAGGAGTTGCAGTATTCAGGCTCAGTAGTTGTGGCACGTGAGCTCACTAGCTGCAAGGCACTTGGGATCTTCCCAGACCAGGGACCAAACCCGCGTCTCCTGCCTTAGCAGGCAAAATTCTTTACCACTGAGCCACCAGCGAAGCCTCGGGTTGTGCATTTTGACAAGAACACTGCAGAAGTGATGCTGTGCACTTCTCAGTACATCATATCAGGCAGCACACTAGGCCAATAAGCTGTTACTTGTTGATTCTGATCCCCCAAGTCAGGTGGGGTCTGCAGGTTTTTCCACTGTAAAGTTATTCTTTTCCCCGTTGAGTTAATAGGCATCTCATGGGGAACTACTTTGAGATGATGTAAACATCCTGTTTCTCATCTTATTTTCACCCGCAAATGTTTGTTTCCGCTGATGAGTCTTGCTTAAAACAATCATGACTGTGGGTGTCTGCCAAGGGGTGGTTTTCTATTTCCTTCACGCCTTCAAATGTTCAACAGTCAGAATTTTTTCTGTAAGAAGGCTGTCCCTTTTCCCTTATTTGCTTACTCAAATATTTACTATATCATTATGGACATATTATTTCCTATTTTTTCCTCTTGTTCTATAAGTTACAATCTATTGTGATCATTTTTGTTGTTGTTGCTCAATCTCAAGTTTGGGAGTCAGGAGCCCCTCCAAGTTGGCTTCTGTGTTAAAGAGGAAAATTTTGGAGCAAAACTTAGGACAAAGTTATGACGGGGAGGGAGAGGGAGAAGGGAGAAGAGCGGCTTCCCAGCCTGGAGGGCAACCGTGGGCTCTACACCCAGTCCTCTCTGAGGATGCTGGCCAGCCTCCGGGCTGGCTGCTCCTGACCATGAGGGCCAGGAAGATGCAGCCACATGCCTTGCTCAGGGGAATCGACCTCCACTGAAGGTGCCCTGCCTCTAGCAGGACCTCCCCAGGGACCAACCAGTGGGCTGCAGCTCTTGGGCTGTTAAGGCATCTGCCTGGATCTGCTCCAGGGGAGCCGTCCACCGTGCACACTGACACCACCCTCCCAGCAGCCACTTCCTGCCCAACACTGCTTTGTCAGAAAAGCCGTCACCCAGAGCTCTGGGGGTCCCCACTACTCAGCCCGTGACTGAAGGTTGTTCCTTTGACCACCCTGCCTGAAGGGATTGTATCTGGGGAGGTGGCTTGACCCTCAGAGCTACGGAGTGATGAAACCCCTCGGCCTGGAGACCATCTAAGCAAGACTGGCTATTGTTTGGACTGGTCTGCTGTTATTTTTTTCAACCCAGGGCCTCGGTAAAGTCTTGCGGGGATGCCCAATAGGTAAAGTAGGTGGGAACGGGCGAAGGGTGAGGGGGGAGTGGCAGTTGGATTTCCATCAGTCTGGTCCAGGCCCCTGTTGACAGAAATGGAGCTGGGCCCCAAAGGGAAATGGTTTATCTAAGGTCACAGGAGCAGTGGGTGGCTAGGCAGGACCAGGACACAGTGTCCGGAATCCTCTTGTCCTTCTCACCGCTGCACATTCCCAATCCACTGGTTTCTTGTTTATCGATGACTGATGAGGCCACAGCCTGGGTTTCCTTGTCCATTTCCTTCTTATCACGGCAGGCAAAGAGATAGAGACCAGTCTTCCAGGCCCTTCTGTGGCAGGGCCTCTTGGCAGATGAGAATCACCCCACGGCCCGTGACCTTTCTGCATTTTATCCCTGCTGCTCCTTCAGGCTGGAGGGAAGGGGAGCTGTCCTGGGTGGTTTAGTAAGTCAAGGCCAAACTCACTTGGCAATCTCTCCTGGTTGGAGGCCCATGACCTCACCCAGACCCATCGCCTAAGGGCTAGAATCTGGGTACCATTTCTTCCTTCCCTCCCTTCTCTTCCTTCAGGATGAGAAGCATCCTTTTCCCCTCTTTTAAATTTCAAATTAAAAGCTTTAAGATAGGTTAAACATTCACAGGACTCAAAATTCAAAAACTATAAACATCAAACTGCAAGAAATCTCCTTTCCAACTCTGCCCTTTGGACTTCCCCTCCCCGGGGCAGTCACTGTGGTCTGTCTCTTGTGCAACTTTCCAGAGACCTTTGTCAGGTTAACAAACTTTTTCTCTAAAAGATCAGATAGTAAAATACCTTTTGCTTTGCAGGTCAAAGGGCCTCTTTCCACCCTGCCATCGGTGGGAAAGCAGAGACAGATGACACAGAAATGAGTAAACGTGGCTGTGTTCCCATGAAGCTTCATTTATGGGCCCTGAAATTTGAATATCGTGTAATTTTCACATATCACAAAATATTATTCTCCATTTTTCCCAAACATTTAGAAACGTGTAAACCACATTACCTCACATGCAATGCAAAGATGTAGTATTTCAATGTTCAGATAAACCATAACATATTCAAACGCTATCCTGTTGGTGGACTTTCAGCCTAGTTCCAGGCCTTTGCTATTACAGAAAATACTGCAGTGTAGACACCTGCCCATACATCATGCCACATACAGGTGATGTCTCTGTAGGATACATCTGGGGACAAGTTTGATCAAATCTGAACAGGCTTTCTACTCCTCCCAGGCACCTCCACCTCTTTCCTCCTCTCTTTAAAGTCTTCATCTTGCTTCCTGAGTACTAATCAGTTAACATCACATATACTCAGAGCTTCACAAGCTCGAACCCTGGCATATTTCTGCAGTGATGCTCTAACCACTTGGCACCTGCCCCAGGCCAGTCCCTGACGTAGTTCTCACCTGAACTTTGGACTCCTAGTGGGATCCTGACTTGACTCTGTCACTGCTCCAGCCCTTCCTCAGGGAGGCCCCGGGGGATGCATCAAAGTCACCAGTCTATTTCTAATGACTTCTCGTTGGCTTCTCCAAGGGAGGCCAGTGTTTACTGTGCAAGAAAAGCCACAATCCTTAGAGGGGCACCTATGGTCTGGCCACCCCACCCATGGTCTGACCCTTCCTATGACAGCTTTCCTAGTGGCTCAAATGGTAAAGAATCTGCCTGAAACGCAGGAGACCTGGGTTGGGAAGATCCCCTGGAGAAGGGCATGGCAATCCACTTCAGTATTCTTGCCTGGAGAATCCCCAAGGGCAGAGGAGCCCAGAGGGCTTCAGTCCATGGGGTTGCAAAGAGTCAGACACGACTGAGCGACTAAGCGCCGCACCACACAACAGCTTAGCGCCTAAGAGAGTAGACCTTGGAGCCAAACCAGGCTCAATCCTGGCTCTGCTCAGAGGTCTGACTTTGAGCAAACAAACTTGTCCTTGGTGAAAGCTCAGTTTTCTGACCAGTGAAATGGGCAGAGCAATAGTCCTCACCTTTGAGGGTGGTTGTGAATTAATCCACAGAGAGCACTTAGGACCATGGCTGGCACATATTACAAGCAGTGTGTGCTGTGTTGCTGTCTTATTTTTAAGCTCAATCATAGCTTTCTCTCCCACACTCAGCACCCACATTTCACCTCCTCAGGCTCCTGGCTCTGTAGCCCTACTAGATTGTGGCCATTTTGAACTCACCCCATGCCCCGTGACCTTTCTGCATTTTATCCCTGCTGCTCCTTCAGGCTGGCAAGCCCTTCCCACCCTGCTCCCCATTGAAATGCTATCCATTTTCCAAAGCCCAGCTCAGAGGCATTTTCCTTTCAAGGCCTCGGTCTCCTCCTCTCTTGTATTTCCCCTTCCTTCTCAACTTGTATGATTGCCTTTCCACAGCCTCCTGCATTCGTATGAGAATTGTATATGCTTTTGCCATCCTTCAAACTCGACTGCCAACTGCCTGAGGGCAAAGTTAGGATCTTATTCATCTCTGAGTTCCCTGTAGCACTTAGCACAGAAACTTGCATGTGGGAGTACATAAATGCCTTTAAATTTAATTGCAAACTTGAATGTGAACATATGAAGAAATACTTATGCTGCCCAAGGTAGGACTCATTACTTCTCCATGGTCTAGAGATCACATTCATATAATCAGTAGGCACCAAGTTTTCCCCAAACCCCACAGGCAGGTTGGAGACCTGTAGGCTTCTGCTCACTCATTCCCTGTCATTCTGCCTTTGATTCAACAGATCCTACACTCCTGCAAGAGCTTTCCTGGTGGCTCAGTGGTAAAGAATCTGCCTGCCAATGCTGGAGATGCGGGTTTAATTTCTGGAAGATCCCCTGAAGGAGGAAATGGCAACCTACTCCAGTATTCCTGCCTGGGAAATCCCATGGACAGAGCTGAGCCTGGCCGGACTATTGTCTATGGGGTCACAAAAGAGTGGGACACGACTTAGTAACTGACCAACAGCAACTAAACAGTCCTTCGAACAGTGTTTGCTTTGCAATCAGCATCCAACTGTCTTTCATTCCTCCCATAGGATAAGGACCAGGTGAAAGAGAACCAAGCTGCGTCCAGGATCTCATTAGCTTTGGGGTGCAGATACCCGACATGAATCAGAAACTTTCTACTCCTCACATAATGGGGCTCCAAAAAATCTAGATTGGTAGGCTACTTTGCTTATAACCAAAAATCCCTCTGAATACAGTTGTGAATGTGTGTGTGACTGGAGCTCAAAGAGAGCAAGGTCACCAAGCCACATATCTATGGAGACCATGCTGGGTTACAGGTAATAGAAATCCTAAATAGCTGGCTTCTTCTGCCCTCATGTAACATAAATCCTGAAGTCTTGTGGACCATGCCCTCCATGCCCCAGGCTCTTCCTGCTCTTCTGCTCTGCCATGAGATGTGACTTCCATCTTCAAGGTTGCCGTATGGTCATAGCATGATCACTGTGGCTCCAGATGTCATACTCACTCCAGGCAAGAGAAAGGAGAAAGAGGGCAAGAGGCAAAGTGGCACAGTTGAGTCAACTTCCTTTAAAGAGCCTTCTCAGAGCAACTTTCACTTATTGGACTGCCCAAAAAGCTCTTTTTTCTTTTTTGGTAAGATGGCTCTAGTAGCATTTAGTTGTCTTTACTTCATTCGGAACAATTTTGTTACACTATATGGTGATAGCTTTCATATTAGCATGCATTTAAACAAAATCAACATTGGTCAGTTTTTGTGTAGCCATTTTAATACTGAAGATGGAAGAAAAACAACCTTTTTGGCATATTATCTTCATTACTTCAAGAAAGGTAAAAATGCAATGGAAATGCAAAAAATGTGTTCAGTGTATGGAGAACGTACTGTAACTCATCAAAAGTGTCAGAAGTGATTTGCAAAGTTTCGTGCTGAAGTTTTCTTGCTGGATGATGCTCCACAGTCTGGTAGACCTGCTGGAGTTGATAGTGATCAAACTGAGGCATTAGTTGCAAACAGTCAACCGCAATACACCATGAGGGAGATAGCCAACATACTCAGAATATGCAAATCATTTACACCAGCTTGGTTATGTTAATTGCTTTAATATTTGGAGTCAACATAAGCGAAAAAAAAGCTTCTTGATTGTGTCTCTATACACAATTCTCTACTTAAACGTAACAAAAACATTCCATTTTTAAAACAAATTGTGATGGGCGATGAAAAGTGGATACTGTATAATAATGTGGAATAGAAGAGATCATGAGGCAAGTGAAATGAATCACTACCGACCACACCAAAGTCCGGTCTTCATCTAGTGAAGGTAATGTTGTGTATATGGTGGGATTGGAAGGGAGTCCTCTATTATGAGGTCCTTCTGGAAAACCAAATGATTGATTCCAACAAGTACCACTCCCGATCAGACCAACTGAAAGCAGCACTCAATGACAAGCGTCCAGAATTAGTCAACAGAAAACAATTTTCCACCAGGATAATACAAGGCTGCATGTTTCTTTGATGACCAGGCACAAACTGTCACAACTTGGCTGGGAATTTCTGATTCATCCCCTGTATTTACCAGCCATTGCACCCTCGGATATTACATTTATTTTGGTCTTTACAAAATTCTTTTAATGGAAAAAATTTCAAAACCCTGGAAGATTGTAAAAGACACCTAGGAACAGTTCGTTGCTCAAAAAAAGATAAAACGTTTTGGGAAGATGGAATTATGAAACTGCCTGAAAAATGGCAGAAGGTGGTGGAACAAAATGGTGAATACATTGTTCAATAAAGTTCTTGGTGAAAAAGAAAAAAAAAATGTGTCTTTTTACTTTAAAACTGAAGGAAGTTTTTGGCCAACCCAAGACCTCTCCTTGGCCATACCTGTGTCCCATGCACACCATCACTTCAAAACGTAGTTTATTAGCTGGGAAACGTAGTTTCTTAGCTCAGCACTTTGCTCCCCCAAATAAACTTGGGGTTTTGTTAGTAATGAAAAAGGGGGGAGTAGAGATGGGGTTGGGAGTTAGCTCTCTCTGCCAAAATTGGGACAGTCAAGGAAGACTTCCTGGAAGAAAATGAGCCACAGTAGGATCCAATAAGAACTTACCTCATGCCAGGCACTTCAAGTACAGGTGGGGGAGGGGAGGCTTCTGTTATCTTCCCGTGGGAGGGAGCAGTTCCAGTTTCCTTTTTAGAGATAAGGAAAATGAAAGCTAAAGCTGTTCAATAGCTCACCCAGGGTCATGGAAATGGCAGTTCAGATTCAAAATCCAGAATCTGCCTGCCTCCGTTGTCCCTGCCAGGCTCTGTGTCTATGTGAGAGGAAGGAAAGAAGAGGGTTCAGGGATGGGGAGGCTCTCGGTGTTTTTCCAGAACAGAACTCTGACAGGGTTAGGAGGAAAAGGGAGTGGAGAGGCCCAGTTTGCTCCAAGTGGGTATTTCCAAACATCGGGGTTATCTTACTTATCTATCGGCTAATTGCCAGAATAATTGAATCTGTTTTACATTAACAAAAAAAAAGCATTCGCATGAAATAAAAATTGAAAATCAGATGGAAAACTGAGGAGACACGTGGGAGATGAGAGCGCCTTTCGATGGGCCCAGAGACAGGGTCAGGGAGAGGGTGGGAGGACCAGCAGGGCAGGGGGTTCTCTATGCTCTCTCCAAGTCCCTCCTGCCACCTGCCAGGACCTGGGGAGGCGAGTCCTGGCAACGTTCTCTCCTGGGGCTGGCGGCCAGCAGTGACACACAGGGTGCCCTCCTCCTGGGGCCTCGTTCCTGTCCCCCCAGCCCCCTGCGAGGCTCGATAAATGGAAAGGGAACTCCACTCCCTCCTCTTCCACAGAGGTGTGTCTAGATCAGGGAAAGCCTAGGGCCTTGGGTTTCACCCTAGATTTGGGCCCCTGGTATTAGAGCCTGCCAGGGGCCAGGCAGTGGCTGTGCTCGAGCGCCCCCTCTGGACAGGACCTGGGACTGCATGCAGGGTGAAGCGGTCAGATATGTCTGGGGCTCCTTAGGAGCTGGGTGGCCTGAAGCAAATTACTTGACTTCTCTGACTCTCACCTTCTGCATCTGAGAGCCAAAATAATCCTACCTTGTGGGACTCCAGTACTCTTGCCTGGAAAATCCCATGGATGGAGGAGCCTGGTAGGCTGCAGTCCATGCTAAGGGTCAGACACGACTGAGCGACTTCCCTTTCACTTTTCACTTTCATGCATTGGAGAAGGAAATGGCAACCCACTCCAGTGTTCTTGCCTGGAGAATCCCAGGGACGGGGTCGCTAAGAGTGGGACACAACTGAACGACTTCCCTTTCACTTCTCACTTTCCTGCATTGGAGAAGGAAATGGCAACCCACTCCAGTGTTCTTGCCTGGAGAATCCCAGGGACGGGGGAGCCTGGTAGGCTGCTGTCTATGGGTTCGCACAGGGTCGGACACGACTGAAGTGACTTAGCAGCAGCAGTGGGACTTGGGAAAAAGACAAGGTGTTGTATCAATACATAGCCTTGTATCAGCACACATGTAACCTACTAATTTCATTAATGTAATTGTTATTATTGGTGCCTAAAACCTGAAATACAGAAAGAGGGACAGGTTGATGGGGGTGGCAGGGGAGGCTGGAGATGATCAGTTACTGCCCTTTCAAAGAGAAGATAATTCCTGTCACTTGCCTCAGTGAATGCATAGAAGGGCTGGAAAGGGCAGGGGGAGGGGGGCGGAGGGGGAAACATAGTCCAACACTATATGAATTAATCAGTAAACAGGGGCCTGGTAAGCCCCCATGATGCGCTCAGCATAATTCTAAGCTCTCTGACAAATGTATAAAAAGTAGAGTGAAAACTCTGCTAATCCAGTCATCGAGAAGTTGTGGCAGGTGAATTTTCTGAACACCTGAAAATTTACCAGCCCCACACACTTTAAGCACTTTTATAAAAAAAAATGTTAAATACTTTTGATTAGAATATTTTTTAAGCACACTATGCTCATCTCTGGCTTCCTAGAGAGTATTGAATACATTGTGTGTTCCCTTGTCCTGTGATATGATGATGGCCCTGGATCCACTGGATCATAGAAAAAGCAAGAGAGTTCCAGAAAAACATCTACTTCTGCTTTATTAACTATGCCAAAGCCTTTGACTGTGTGGACCACAACAAACTGTGGACAATTTTTCAAGAGATGGGAATACCAGACCACCTTACCTGCATCCTGAAAAATCTGTATGCAGGTCAAGAAGCAAAAGTTAGAACCATACATGGAACAATGGACTGGTTCCAGATTGGGAAAGGAGTACATCAAGGCTGTATATTGTCACCCTGTTTAGTTAACTTATATGCAGAGGACATCATGCGAAATGCCAGGCTGGAATCGAGATTGCCAGGAGAAATATCATTAACCTTAGATATGCAGATGACACCACCCTTATGGCAGAAAGTGAAGAGGAACTAAAGAGCCTCTTGATGAAAGTGAAAGAGGAGAGTGAAAAACTTGGCTTACAACTCAACATTCAAACAACTAAGATCATGGCATCTGGTCCCATCACTTCATGGTAAATAGATGGGGAAGCATTGCAAAGAGTGACAGGCTTTATTTTCTTGGGCTCCAAAATCACTGCTGACGGTGACCGCAGCCATGAAATTAAAAGATGCTTGCTCCTTGGAAGAACAGTTATGACCAACCTAGACAGCATATTAAAAAGCAGAGACATTACTTTGCCCACAAAGGTCTGTCTAGTCAAAATTATGGTTTTTCCAGTAGTCATGTATGGATGTGAGAGTCGGACCATAAAGAAAGCTGAGCACTGAAGAATTGATGTTTTTGAACTGTGGTGTTGGAAAAGACTCTTGAGAGTCCCTCGGACTGCAAGGAGATCAAATCAGCCCTGAATATTCATTGGAAAGACTGATGCTGAAGCCCCAATACTTTGCCAACCTGATCCGAAGAAGTGACTCCCTAGAAAAGACCCTGATGTTGAGAAAGATTGAAGGGAGGGGAAGAAGGGGACAACAGAAGGATGAGATGGTTGGATGGCATCACCGACTCGATGGACGTGAGTTTGAACAAGCTCTAGGAGTTGGTGATGGACAGAGAGGCCTGGCGTGCCACAGTCCATGGGACTGCAAAGAGTCATTGAGCAACTGGACGGAACTGAACTGAACTGGAGACTGTGGAGTAAGGGTGGCTGTTGATTTCGCCCTTATGGTTCCTGGGCTCCACTGTATTTTCACACCTGCATTTATGCTTTTTCTAGCCATTCTGTCACTGTCAGGCTTTCATGTGTTGGTTTTCCCTTCTCTTTTTGAGCCTCCCCCTAATGCTTTCACTTTATTGCTTTTAATCTCCTCTAAGTTTGGAGACCAGGCACAAATGGTTCATCTTTCACAGCTCATCTCAGTCCAGGTATGGGAATTATTACAATTTATCAAACACCTACTATGGGGCTTGGATAGCCACCCAGGTGGCTTAGTGGTAAAGAATCGACCAGTGCAGGAGACACAGGAGAGGCAGGTTCAATCCCTGGGTCAAGAAGACCCCCTGGAGGAGGGCCACCCACTCCAATATTCTTGCCTGGAAAATGCCATGGACAGAGGAGCCTGGTCGCAACAAGTTGAACACGACCTAGTGACTGAGCATGACGTGCTGAGCGTTTTACCAGCTGTTTTGCAGCCATTATTTCATTTTTCACAACAGCCCTGTGAGTTGGACATTTTAATCTCCTTTTTATAGATGTGTGGACTGGGGCTCAGAGAATGTAAGCAACTTGCCCAAGGTCACACAGCGGCTGGTGAGTGGCCAGGTTAGAATTCAGATGCAGTGTGTCCGACACAGGGACCATCCAGACAGTTCCTGCCGAGCATCACGGCACAACGTCTGTGGTAAGTCGCATGCTGTTGCCTTTGTTGGGCTATGAGAGCCTTGTCTTCCTAAGTAGAACGTGAGCCCCTTGAGGGCAGTGACCTGGCTGCCCACTTACATACTGCCCATACCATTGCCTAGTGTCAGGATCCAGGTGGTCAACAGTTGCTTTGCAAAGAGCAGGAGCCCGGAAGACAGGGGATAAGAGAAGGAAGCAGGCTGTTGCCCCTTGGCACCCAACCTCTCATACCTCCCTACGGCCTAAGAAATTCAACTTGCCCCCGGCATTCACTCAGCGTCTGTGGGCCACTCTAGGGTGGGAGGGAGGAGAGGCTGCCCAGGCGGCTGGCATCTCCCTGGGAACGGACCGACTGACGACATGGAGGCTGAGCTGGGGTGAGACCCTACCAGGAGGGGGCCATCCAGTAGGGAAGGCAGGTGTTGGGTCCAGGGTTTCTGCTAAAGAAATTCTAGAGCAGGTGCCTCTGAGGAAACTCCTTCTTACACAGCTTCTTTCCTGAAAGGAGAATGAGTGGAATTCCAGGGGACCCAGTTTTCCAGCCCAAGCAAACCAGGCCAGGACCCCAGCAGGGCCTGATTTTGCTAAGTAATGCTGGCTCTGAATCTTCGCTTCTGTGACTCGAACTTGGAGGTGGAAAAACAGCCCCATCACATGACTTACGGATTTCGCCGTGACAGCACACTTTCTGTTTGTGTTTTGGTTCTCTGGCGGTGGCTCTGTGCTCAGAGGGGAGCCCCTCCCCACCCCGCCCCACACCACCCCGCTGTGTGACCCGGGCGCACATGGCCATGTCACGTGACCGTGGCTGCCCCGCGAGCCAAACATTTCTCCAGGTGACATCATGGCCTTGCTGATTGCCCAGGTGTTTCAGGGCCTCCCGGGGCTGACACGGAATTTGCATCACTTCTGATGCTTGGCTCCCGATTTGTTTGTCTTTGGTTAATGGTAAATCTGGATTGGGGTCGAGGGAAGTTGTTGAGACGACCAGACGGTAAACACGTCTCACAAAAGCCTGGCGGCACCGGGACCTCCGGCCCCCCTGCCCCTCCCCCACGCCGGGAGTCATCACGGGTCTTCCTGGCCCTGCCTGAGGCCCAGAGATTGTGATCAGGACACTGAGGCACCGTCCTGGGACTTACTGCAGTTTGGGGACCTCTGTGCACCAGCATCCAAGACCCAGAGCCAGGCTTTTCTGAGCCCTAGGCTTTTCCATGGCTCTTTCCTCACTTCCCTCTGGGTTTCTCTCCTCTCTGCTCAAGGCCTTTTACCTGGAATCCCCCTCCCACTAACCTTGGGCAATCCATGGGCAATCCCTTCAGACCAGTGGAGGGCCAGGGCTGAGGGACTCTGCAGAGACCACCTCCCCTCGTTACCTTATGGGGGAGGAGACCCAGGCTGGAGGGTTTCTTAATCCATTTTTCTCACCCACCCATTTCCAGCAACTTTCACCTCACTGGCCTCAGTTTGCCTATCTGCTGAGGAGTGGGAAACAAGACCCATTCTTCCAACCAGAAAATGACCCGGACGAGCTGGGTTTGCAAGAGGGCATGTTACCCCATCGCCCCAGAAGTTCTCAAACTTGAATGTTCACCTGAACCCCCAGAGGGCTTGAAAACAGAGAGCTGTTCCTCCCCTCTACCCCAGGGATTCTGAGTCAGTACGTAGGTCTGGGATGAGATCAGAAAATTTGCACCTTTTTAGGCAAAGCCGATGCAGCTGGTTCAGGGACCACACTTTGAAAAGCACTGCTCTAAATCTCCAGAACTCACCCAAAAGAGAGGCCGTATGTGTGGAGGAGCTTCCCTGGTGGTTCAGACAGTAAAGAATCTGCCTGCAAGGCAGGAGATCCGAGTGCAGTCCCTGGGTCGGGAAGATTCCCTGGAGAAGGAAATGGCAGCCCACTCCAGTATTCTTGCCTGGGAAATCCCATGGACAGAGGAGCCTGGTAGACTCCTCTTTGCGTGGGATGGCAAAGAGTTGGAAACAGCTGAGTAACACACATATGTGTGGGAGCCTCTCAAACTGGCCGAGGAAGCTGGCAGCTTGAAAGCAGCCATGGTGGGAGTATTCACACCTCGAAAATCAATGAATGCTACAGACCAGAGCTTTTTTTTTTTTTTGACAGGGATGTGGTTAATAAACGTTTACCGGGGCACTGCTGGGTAAACCGAGGGCAGTCTTTCTCCTCCTCTTTGCTCCAAGACTGGCATGCTGTGACTCAGGAACAGGACAGGAGAACTCAATTAGAATTCTTTGTGCCTCCCTTTCATTTTCTGTAAATTGGAAATAACAGCATCTCTCTCACTGGGTCATAAGAATGAAGCAAGAAAATAACTATGAATCATTTAGCAAAGTACTCAGCACAGAGTAAGTGCTCAAAAACATTAGCTATTATTATTGTTACAATCCTTTGGATTATAGGGAATCTGTCCTTTGTCCCTACAAGATTATAAAGTTCTATGTAACTGTACACCTAGGAGAGGTGGAAACCATGCCATTCGGGACTTCACAGACTTGTGGCCTGCTGCACATGGTCCTCCTTCTCTGGGGACCCCCCCAACTGCACACAGTGAGCCCCACCCAGCCCCTGGCTTTGTGCATGCAACACCCTGGGCCACAGCTGCTTACGACAGACGCGCTCTTTCCTGGGAACTTGGATCTGGAACCCAGAGCTGGCCCATAACTCACCACCTCAAGGTCAGTGGGGCAAGCAGGCTGTGCCTGCAGCCAGAGGGCCGAGGAAGGGCCGCAGAGAGGAGGGCGGAGCAAGTGGGAGGAGGCAGTCACGGGAGTGAGGTGGGGAAAGAGTGCTGGGGACGCCCGCTTCTGAACCAGGGCTGCTCTGCACATTCTCTCACCTTGCCCCGAGCCTGTATCCTCTAAGCTAAGGTCCATGGTCCTGTATCCTCTCAGCCAGGGTCCACTGTAGCTTAAATCAGATCAAAGTGGCTTCTGCTAGTTGAACCTGAGAGTCCCAACTTCTCCCCTCACTGCCCTCACTGCTCACACCTGCCCCAGCACAGGCATGGGGCCCAGCGCCAGCTCGGCCCTGCCCACCGCCGGCCCTGGGTAGAACTCAAGGCCTCTCTTCTTCCACCTATTCATTCCATGTGAACCTGGGCGGGAGCAAGCCTCCTTCTGCATTTTCCCCATTGTGTGAATAGAAATGAATATTCCCAGCATCACCTAGTCAGTCAAATCACCTACTCATCCCCTGCTTAAGACCCTTCAGCACCTTCCGGGGCTCGTCCAGCCGCCTTTCCTGCCCTGGAGCCACTGCCTGCGTCTCCCAGTGCCACCTCCGCTCTCACTCCTGGACGCTGAGTGACAAGACCCACTGGCAGTTCCCTAAGACCCTCATGCTCTCTCTGACTTCCCTCTGCATAAAACAATTTCCCCAAGGCTACAGCCAACTACCGACTGTTCTTCAAGCCCCCTGCCCCTCTGATGTCGCTTCCCCTGGGCCATCTCTCCCCAGTGCGACCTTGTCTGCCTACCCTGCCCTGGACCGCTCAGCCTTGTTCACCTCCCTAGCATCACAGCCCTCGCAATGTCCTGCTGGTGTGCCCACCTCCTCCGCCATCCCGCGAGTTCCCAAGTGCAGAGGCCAGGGGCTGGCCCCCCCGTGTCCCCAGCTTCCACACTATATGTGCTCAGCAGGTATTTCAGTTCATGTGGTGACCTGAGAAAAGTGGGCTCCAGAAACTCGGGGGCCATCACCGTCGTCCGTGGCGACCCTCCAGAAAAGCAACTTTTCCAGAGGGGAGGAGAGCAGAGGAAGAGGGGAAGGCAGCCCTGAAATGGGCCAGGCAGAGGCCACTGAGGGATCTGCTTGTAAGGCGATCAGATAGAGAGCTCTCTCTCCTGGAAGAGAAGCCGCAGGTTGCAGAAAAGGAAGTCGGCGGAGAGGAGACAATGTGAAGAGTAGAGGCTGGAAGCGCAGCATCTGCAGGGGACAGAGGAACTCGAGCCCTGGGCCCTGGACTCCCCTTCGTAGACCCTGGGCTCACACCGTGAGTGCTCCCTGGAGGCTCGGGCCCCAGCGCTCGCGGACTTGCTGGTGGCTCCACCACAGGATGGACACATGTGTCTAACCTGAAGGAAGGCCCCTGTAACCTAACCTAAAGGGAGCTGCTGGCAAGCTGCTGCAAATACAGTTCTCTAGGGGCTCCCTTGCCCTACTCGGCCTGCTACGTATGCTGCGTGTGCGCTAAGTCACTTCAGTCATATCCGACTCTGTGCCACCCTATGGACTGTAACCCGCCAGGCTGAAAATTCTGTCCATGGAATTTTCCAGGCAAGAATACTGGAGTAGGTTGCCATTTCTTCCTCCAGGGAATCTTCCCGACCAGGGATCAAACCTGTGTTCCTTACATCTCCAGCATTGGCAGGCAGGCTCTTTACCACTAACTCCACCTTGGACTTCTTGGTGGCTCAGACAGTAGAGTCCACCTACAGTGAAGGAGATGTGGGTTTGATCCGTGGATTGGGAATGTCCCCTGCAGAATGGAATGGCTACTTATTCCAGTATTCTTGCCTGGAGAATCCCATGGACAGAGGAGCCTGGCGGGCAATAATCCATGGGGTCACAAAGAGTCAGACATGACTGAGTGACTTGTACCTCACTTCTCAGCTCAGCTTGCTAAAGCCCCTCTCTAAAGCCAGCCCCGCTTGAAGGCCCTGGAGAGGGAATGGTCACGTTGCCCAGTGCCGGGCAGGACGTCACAAGGCCCTTGGCTTCGCCCCCTGGCTCCAGGCAGGCTCCTCTGTGAGGCTAGCCAGAGGGCCCGGTGGCTCACCTCCCTTGGGCACAGGTCCCATCACAGCGTTGCTCCAGTCACAGACGTCATTCCCCAGTGACCGCAAAGGCAGGCTACAATTTCTCCCACAGTGTGGAAACCCTAGTCTCTCTAACCCCTGGGGAAGCGCTCCCAACCAGCTGGACTGAATGCTGAAGTTGGGTCGCTGGCCCATTAAACTCCCAGCCCAGGAAGTCTATGGTGTGAGGCTTCCGTGTAATCTGTGATCAATTCTCAGGGCTGCCCAAGAAAGATATTTTATCGGTTAGACGTTAGGACTTTAATAGATGATTCTACTGAAGTTGGGTATACAAGAAGCTACCAGAGTTTAGAGACAGCCTACATCACCTGCCTTTTCCAGCAACTTAAGAACTAGTATTACTGTTGAGAGCTTATCGTCTAGGTGGGCAAAGAAAATGGATGTGCATTAAATAAAATTGTGGAGTTCAATTAAACATTAACTGGAGTGGTGCGTGCTGATTGCAACAGGACTGTAATGTAGCTCACAGAGACAGTTCTTCGTCAGAGACTTCACGGAGTAGGCAGACCAGAGCCGGGCCTGCAGTGGGGAGGATTCGGGTCAGTGGAAAAGAGTAGGAAGGTGCTCGGGGAAGGGGAATTGCAGCCGTAATTGCCTGTCGAGTACGCAAGAGAGGAGGCCTGGATCAACCAGAGACTATACTTTAAAGACAGGAATATAAGATTCAAGACAGGGTCAGGGGTGTGTGTATCAGGAGGCAGAAGTGGGGGCAGTTAGGAGGCACCTGTGTGCCCCAGCTCCAGGAATTTGGGCTGATGGAAATGATGGAAAGAAGGCACGGCGAGGGAGGCAGAGGACTGAGGGGCCGGGAAAGAGCTGAGGAAATTTCCAGCCATCTCTGGCCACCAGCAGGCGTGGGAGGCTGACTGGAAGCCTGAGGGAGAGCTCGTCCCTCTGGGCCCGCATCCTGCTGTGGTGGCAGGCACCCCAGCAGCCCTGCTGATCTGGGAGGCAGACAGGTCACCTGCTGCCCTGTGTGCCCAAGGTGGCCAGCCTGTCACAGGCCCCTGGGAGCCACTGCAGGGCTGTGCGCAGGGAATGGCAAGTTGCAGCACTTCCACAAGCATGCTGAGGATAGCTGCTAGGTGCAGGGCGCCTCCGGGGAACAGAGACAAGTGAGGTGGGCTTCCTGCCCTCCAGGGACCCCGTGCAGGGGAAGAAAACAGGACGCGGTGAACAGCAGTGAAGGGAGGCCGGGTGGGCTGCGTTCAGGGCTGTGGGGGAAGCAGGGAGTCCAGTCCTGACTGGAGAAGTCATCTCAAGGAGGGCTGGGCTGTGCACACCTCAGAGAGCGAATAAGAGGCGTTCACTGCCTGGTGGAGGAGACAGGCAAGGGGACAGACAGGGAGGGAGAGATTCCGGTCAGAGAGCAAAGGGCGGTCAGGCAAGGGGGTGCGGACCCTCCGACCTTCCCACAGGAGGGTCCGGCGGCCTTGTGAGGGCGGCTGGGGATGGGACAGAGGGTCGAGGCAGATGCTGGGCCAGGACGGGGGAAAGAAGGGCGGCGGGCACCCGGCTCCAGATGTCAGGGCATGAAGGGGAGCCTCAGGCCCGCCGACGAGGCTGCAGACAGGAACCTCTGCTCCCAGTGTGGAACATGCTCCAATTCTGTGGGTGCATGGGGAAGGGCGTGGTGAACTCTGCCCCAGACCTGGGGTGCAGGGGGTCTGGAAAGTTATGTGCGCTGGGCTGGGTGCCTTGGGGAGGTGTGCAGGTTTCCTAGGTTGAGGAAGAGGGGCTTTCAGGCTGAGGAGTCAGCATGAGACAGGGGTCGAAGCTGGAAAAGAGCCAGGCACGGGGAACAGCAGGGTGGTGTAGCCGGAGCTGTGGGCTGTGTGTGAGAGAGACAGACAGACAGACAGAGATACAGAGACCACAGGCAGAAACAGAGAGGAAGGGAGGGGAAGAGGCAGGGAAAGACAGCGAGCTTGGAGGTGAGGACAAAAAGAGACTGGGGGCCACTGGGAGGCCTTCACCCACCCTCCCAGGGGACCCAGGCATCACTCTTAGGCAGTGAGGAGACCCGCAGCGCACGAAGAGCTGTGTGTTAGAAAGTGGACTCTGCCTGGAGGAGAATGGAGGGAGACAGAGCCAGGAGGCCGGAAGACGTGAGGAGGCTGGGGCACTCCCAGCTAAGAGAAGGAGACTTCCCTGGTGGCACAGTGGATAAGAATCTGCCTGCCCACCCAGGGGACACAGGTTCGATCCCTGGTCCGGGAAGATGCCTCAGAGCAACTAAAGCGTACGAGCTGCAACTACTGCAGCCCGCTCGCCCTGGAGCCCGCGCTCCGCAGTAAGGGAAACCAGTGCAGTGAGAAGCCCTTTCGCCATGACTAGAGAGCAGCCCCTGCTCATTCCGACTAGAGAAAGCCTGCATGCAGCAATGAAGTCCCGGGGCAACCAAAGACAAATACATTTTAAAATAGAAATATAAGAAGGTCTGTGGGGAGGGCAGGGTTCGAGTTCTGTCTCAGCCATTTTGAGTCTGAATTTTGCGGGGCGACGGCCAACAAGAGGCAGAAAACGCTGGAAATTAGGGCAGAGGTCAAGCCCCTGAGGAACACAGACTCCAAGCCCAAATGGGACGAAGAAAACCTCTAGAGGTTTCTACAGCGGTCATGTGCGGGGTGACCCTGGGGCAGGAAAGGCGATGTCCTGGGGAGAGACTCAGGAGGAAGGAGGGTCATTGGTGACGACACAGAATGTCACTGAACCTGGAATAATGCCGGTGTTTTAGTGTCAGAGACGTGAGGAGGGGTGGGTGTGGATACTGTTGAGTTTGGGGTGGGGGAGGGACATTGTGGGCAGGATTTCTGAGCCAGCGCCCCATGCTAAGTGGGGCACGAAAGGGCACAGAGGAAGGGCGGGGAGGCTGAGCCTCTGGGGGCACCCAGCCCCCTGCCCCCGCTGTCACCATGACCCCGTGTATGAGCGAGTGAGTGAGGGTCCTGCTGGGGACGCAGGACTCTGGTTCTCATTACCGAACCCCACCCCCCACCACGGAAGCCCCTTTCCCACGAGCCTCGCTCACTGTTTCCTGGTGATTCCTGGAAATAACCAGGAATAATGCAGGCTGGGACCTGGCAGGACTTCCAGGTGCATGTCCTGCCGCCCGCAGGCCGGGAGGTCTCTGAGCAAAGGGGACCTATGTCTCCCCTCTTCCTGTTCCCTGTCTGGGACAGGCCCATGTATGCCAGGGTGGCAGGCGGGCAGGCCACATGGCACTCCGTCTCTCCGGCAGGCAGGGGGTGTCCCAGATCCCATTTCTTCCCGGCAGGAACAAACTGAGGCTCAACCTCACGGTCACGCAGACCTGTGACTGCCACAGACTTCCTGGTTGGACGCTTTCCTGGTTGGTCCAGGCAGCCCTGCAGGTCCCTGCTGCCTGTTTACCTAATCTGCTCCAAACAGATGAGATTCCCCGGGGGTGGGTTCGAGGTGAAGGGACAGGGAAGGGTTGTTCTCATCCAGACCCGCTCAGCCCACCTGTCCCAGAGTCTCTTGTATTAGCAAATGTTTTCTGGTTCCTATGGCAACTGAATCCACACAACCCGGATTTGTTATTGTTCCAAGAGAAAAAAAGGGAAGGGCCACAGCGAGGTCTGACGTCGGTGTGCCGTCCATCAGCCAGGCAGCTGAGTCACTACCATGGTCTGGTGAGTCCACAGAGTCACCTCCCTGTGGTCTGAGGCGCCCGCTGGCCTTCTGGCTTTGGCAAGAGGCTGGTCTCTCATCTGCATGTGTCAGCAAGCGTGGGTAACTGGGCACCCTGGCGTGCTGAGTCCTGCCTTGGGCACCGCGGTGACTAGCAGGGGTAGAGAGAGGGAATTTACCGAATAAGGAAGAGTCCTGCCCTCCGAGGTGAGAGCTCGTGGGGCTGGGGACACATTCCCTGTTCTTATAGAGCACACGTGTATTTACAGCTTTGAGGGCCACCTAGGAGTTGATGTACATCACAACCTTAGCCAAGTTGCCTGGTTGCTCCATGCCTCAGTCTCCTTATGTACCAGATGGGGAAGCAGGTTCTTGCTCATGGGTTGATAGGGGAGAGAAATGAGACACCTTCAAGTCCTCCAGGACTTTAAAGTCCTCTAGGAAGGAGCCCCTGGTGGCTCAGGTGGTAAGGAGTCTGCCTGCAGTGCGGGAGACCCAGGTTCGATCCCTGTGTCTAGAAGATCCCCTGGAGAAGGCAATGGCAACCCACTGCAGTATTCTTGCCTGGAGAATCCCATGAACGAAGGAGCCTGGTGGGCTGCAGTCCATGGGGTCGCAAAGAGTCAGTCACGACCGAGTGACTTCACTTTCACTTTCAAAGCCCTCCAGATCCTGCTAGTTTCCACAAAGGAATCAAGAAACGTGCATTTTTCCTACTGCTGATCGGCCAGATGCTGGCCGCACATCTCGGGACCACCCGGAGGGCGAGGCAGAGGAAGCACCCCGACTCCCTGAAAACAGGTACCAGCCCCCCTCGTCAGGCAGCCATGGGTGCAGCCGCCTCCATTCACCCCCACCAAGGACTGGAATGAGCGGCTTCACTAGCTTAGACCTAGAAGGAAACAGCAAGAAAGTGAGCAGGTGAGCCAGAGGGGATGGGTCAGCAAGCATGTGGGGACAAAGGAAGAGCCAGGAGGCAAGCACCCCAGAGAGACGGTGCTCTGGCCACCCAGACCTGCTCCGGTCTTCGAAGAATGCCCTCGCTCTGAGGCCATGCTGGCCAGGAGCCTTCTGATGACAGCCTGGCCTTCTGGATAGAATTTCCCTCCAGAGAAAAGGTGTCGATGGGTGAACATGGCTCTCGGGCCCCCCTGGATGGTTGTGTCCTCACTGGGAGTGGCTGAATCAGGACATCGGTCGTATTTATTTATGCTCGCCATGGCACGCAGGTCAGCCCTGAGCCCCGTCACCTCACAATGTCTCACCAGCACAGATTTCTAGCTTACAAAGTGGAAATTCAGCCTTTGGAATGGGATGACCACAGAAAGGAACTACCACCCAAGAGGCATGCAGCCTTCCCCCCGGGGAGTCCCATAAGACACCCACTCTGCAGAGTCATCTGACAGCCCCCCTCTTCCTTGGCATATTCCACGCTGACCTCTGCCAGGTGCCACAGCCAGGCCAGCTGACAGCTGCCTCCCCCAGGCTGGCCCTACGCAAGGCTTTCCAAACTGGGGAGCAAGACCATAAATGAGTCATGGAATGAATTGAGTGGGTGAGGTGAGCATCCTTAATAATTAGCCAGAATCGGGTCACATGTGTCAGAATGCCTCACGGGGAGTCAGGGTGAGTGTTATTAAATGCATATTATGTGTTTGTGTGTTGTATGTATGAACACACATGTGCTACAGGGATACAGCAACAGGAAGATGGCACATTCTGACTGGGTCACTTGTGGGCATTTAATAAAGGAACAATTTATAAAGACATGGGTAGGATGTAGGGAAGTCACAAAAGCTAATGTAGGGCCAGATCTAAGAGTTGTGGGGCTTGGTTATCACCCTCAGACTTGAAGGCAGAGGTGGTTCCAGGACTTGGAGACAGAGAGAGTGGTGCGGTGAAGGCTCAGACAGGAGCTGCGGTCACTGGCCCAGGGAGGAGGCCAGCCAGCCTGCGGCAGTCGATAGGGAATGCATACTTAGCGTCACTGCCCTGCCTCTTCCCCAGCTCCTGCTAGGCAGTCCACCAGCTGGACCCAGCAAAGCCTGAGGGCCAGCAGCCACGGGCCCGGCCCACGAGCGGAAGAGACCAGGACACAGGGCGTGCATGGGGTGCAGTGTAAAATGCACGTCTGACTGTGAGTCTCAGGGAATGAAGTCTTAAAGAACCTGGAACCATCACTTCCAGGAAGAGGTGAAAGGTTTCTGCATAGCCCCGGGTCCGGGCTCTGGGTGGCAGCTAAGACCCATGAGGAAGGGGTTGCCCTGTTCTTCCCTGCAGCTGGGACCACACCTGCCCTCCACCCCCCAAAGTGCCAGGTTGGAGATGCCCAGCAGTGGGGCTGAGCACAGCGTCCGCAGTCTGGGGCAAAGGTCACGGGCGAGGAAGGGCAGGCTAGAGGAATGGTGGGGAGAGAGGAACAGAGGGCCCTGTGGTTGGGACACCCACGCCCGGCAGTGGCCTCAGCCCCTCAAGGCCAAAGGGCAGAGTTCTATTTCTGGCTCCCGTGGGAACAGGAGACAATGGTCGTCTTGCTTTCCACAGGCCTGCGGGCGGCTCGCTGCTCCTCAGCTCCGTGTGGTTGTTCTGGACTCACACAAAACCGCCTCTGAGCCTCCTTTCCACTGGCCACACTGCTGGGGGTGTCACACGCCAATCCACATGTGGGGTCACATGCTGGGGACTTCACGCCGTCATCACCAAGTGTGACCGGACTCCAAGGCTGAGTCTCCTGACTCCTGGCCCATCCTCCAGGAGCCCGCCTGACACCTACCTTTGGGTACCTGGTTCCCAGAAGACAGACTCTTCTGGAAAGAAAACAGTTTCCTCTAATGATTTTTTTTTTTAATGACAACACTGTCTATAATAACAGAGAACTCTCACCTCGGCCTTGCTGTTTCCTTAGGCAATAGAAAGCCACTCTGCCTTCCCAGACCTGGGTCCCTCCCGGCTTACTCATCAACACATGGAGCTAAGGTGTTTACTTGAGAGTTAATAAGGTAGAGAGCATTTTGCCCTTTGAACAGTCCTCCTTCAGAATTTCATTTCCCTCAGCCGCATTCCTGGTACCGGTCAAGGTTGGACGGGAGTCTCAAGAACACAGTGAAGGTGGTGCCTGCCCAAACCAGCGGGATCTTGGGTCAGACCCTGGTGTGAGATCCTGAAAGCACCTCCCCAAGGAAATGGCTTGCCAATGTCATCCTTTTAAGTCAACCAAACAGAAAGTGGTTGCTTGAGTATTTCATCAGTCCTAACCGAGTCATTATTAACCATGCTGCTGAGTCGCTGCAGTCGTGTCCGACTCTGTGAGACCCCATAGATGGCACCCCACCACGCTCCCCCGTCCCTGGGATTCTCCAGGCAAGAACATTGGAGTGGGTTGCCATTTCCTTCTCCAATCCATGAAAGTGAAAAGCTAAAGTGAAGACGCTCAGTCGTGTCCGACTCTTAGCGACCCCATGGACTGCAGCCCACCAGGCTCCTCCACCCATGGGATTTTCCAGGCAAGAGTACTGGAGTGGGGTGCCATTGCCTTCTCCATAAGTTAGAGGAAAAGGAAGGAAAGTCCAAGAGGATCAGGGTTTTCCCAACATGATGCTGGTCAGTTTGGACCATGACCTGTGGAAAGCAGCGGGCCAGTGGCAATGCCTGATTAGCATCCCTTTCAGTTCAGTTCAGTCCCTCAGTCATGTTCGACTCTTTGCAACCCCATGGACTGCGGCACGCCAGGCTTCCGTGTCCATCACCAACTCCCGGAGCTTGCTCAAACTCATGTCCACTGAGTCGGTGAGGCTATCCAACCATCTCATCCTCTGTCATCCCCTTCTCCTCCTGCCCCCAATCCCTCCCAGCATCAGAGTCTTTTCCAATGAGTCAGCTCTTCGCATGAGGTGGCCAAAGTACTGGAGCTTCAGCTTCAGCATCAGTCCTTCCAATGAACAACCAGGACTGATCTCCTTTAGGATGGACTGGGTGGATCTCCTTGCAGTCCAAGGGACTCTCAAGAGTCTTCTCCAACACCACAGCTCAAAAGCATCAGATCTTCAGTGCTCAGCTTTCTTTATGGTCTAACACTCATATCCATACATGACTACTGGAAAAACCATAGCTTTGACTAGATGGGCCTTTGTTGGCAAAGTACCATTTCTGCTCTTTAATAAGCATCCCTTTACTGTGTCTCATTATTCTTCACTGCTCTGCCATGGTCCCCGTGGTGCTAACTCCCTCTCCATGTCCTGCACTTCCAACCTCAGGTGGTCAGTGGTTGACGCTCTCCCTCAATAATTTGAGAGCACAGCTCTGTCTTATTCACCTCATGTTGTCCCCACTGACTGTACCAGAGTTTGCAAAATTCTCCATGAAATATGTCTGGGGTGAAAGAATGCATTAAACATTCATTACAGCTTAGTTTAATGATGTGGAAAAAAAATTAAAGAGTTAGCTGTGGCTTTCTAAACTTATTTTTTAGCATTGAATACTTTGATTCCAAAAAAAAAATCTAACACAAGCCCCCCCAAATAAAAGCAAAGCAGGACACCCAAATAACTTTTCCGGGTCTAACAAATAGAAATGACAGATATACAGTTAAGATTGAATTTCAGAAAAATAAATAACTTCAAAAGGTTAAGTATATCCCAAATATTGCATGAGGCATACTTACACTAAAAAAATCTTTTTTCGTTTGTTGTTTGTCTGATGTTCAGGCTTAACAGGGTGCCCTGGTTGTGACTGGTGGTCCTCCACTCAGGCCCGTGCATACTCAAGGGCGCCCTGGGGCTGTACAGGCAGGTTGAGGACCCCTGTGTTAGGAAACACGGTCTTTCTCCTGCGCTACTGTCCTTCTCCTGCATCCGGAGCTCCTCTCCCTCTGAGCAGGGCAGACGTCTCCTTCCCAGCCCCTCTGCCTGCACTCCAGGAGTGTCCATGGCCCTGGGCTGTGACAAAAGACTGCTCTAAGAATGGACTCGGTTTCCTGAAGCGTCAGAGTGCTGTCAGAATCATCGGAGAGGCAGACAATGCTGGTGACAAACGGCGAAGCCTGTTCACACGACAGTTCCGAGCCCAACATAGATTTCTGCACACCTGGTTTTCATCCAGAACCTGACTTGCCCTGAGACCCTGCCACCTGTTCTGGGAAGGCACGGGATGGAGCTGGGGTGGTTCCACTTCCCGATTCTTGCCCCCGGCCAGCTCCTTCCTGGGTGAACAGAGGGGCCACCACGTCCAAACCCGTCTCCCCGGCTCTGCCAGGTGGACACTGGTGGCCTCTGGGAGCCCAGAGCAGAGCTGATCAGGGGAATGGTGCATCTCCCTCTCTTCAGCACCCCCCTTTCCTGAAAAAAAAAAAAAAAAACAGAGTGAAGGGGCTCCTGTAGAGTCACGTGAACTCCTGAATGACTTCCAGAACTAGCTCGCCCTGGAGAGGGAATAGGAGGACCTGGAGAGGGAATAGGAGGACCTCAGTGGATGCCGCCTGCTGAATTTTGCCTGCCCACCTTGAGCCCTCTTCTCGGGTAGCTAGTCCAGCGAGTGGCCTTGGTGCGGGGCAGACAGTCCTCCAGCCCCGGTGTGACCCAGACTCGGCCCATGGGACGCTCTGCCTTGGGGCCTTAACCCTCAAGGGAGAGAAGGACAGTTAGAAGTGATGCTTTAGCACCGTTTAGGGCATCACCGGATGTCCCTCTGCAGCTCTTTGGCCCCATGATTCCCAAACACGCAGTGCTTTCTGAAAATAGAGACACGGGTGAAAATGGGGGCAGAAGTCATGAGCGTCACTTCTGGGTGGAAATGGCATTAAAATCCAGTTCCTAATTCACCACGCTTCCCCCTTCTGTCACAGGAGCCAGCAGCTTTCCAGATGGTAGCCACTCCATCAGCCTGGGTCCTGGCATGAGGACCACTCAGAGAGGAGGCCCACTCAGAGACGAGGCCCAAATAACTCTAGGTGACCTTTTGGAGCAAACACGAAAGAAATGTTTGTTGCATCAAGCCACTGAGAGGTTGGGGGTGTTTGTTACTGTAGCGTAGCCTCTCCCATCCTGACTGATGGCCAGGCAGTGTCCCAAACCTCCCGAATCTCAATCACCAAGGGAGCCCACACTGAGACATTTTTCCAAGTCCCACTCACAGGCAGATTTTGGAGATCAGCCAGGTTTGGGGACCCCCACTTCACTCCACACTGACCCCCAGTGCACAGCTCTGAACTGTAGTGACTTGAGTGGCAGCCCCCTAATATATTGCTACATTCTAATCCCTGGAACCTGTGAAGGTTACATTATTTCAAAGAAACATCTTTGTAGATGTAGTTAAGAATCTTCAAAGAGAAGATTAGCCAACAAGTAGGACAAGTGTCCTTATGAGGGGGAGGCAGGATAAGGAGAGAGAAGGTCCTGTGAGACAGGCAGAGAGTGCCATGTTGTGGCTACAGCCAAGGAATGCCAGCTGCCACCAGAAGCAAGACAAGCGAGGAATGATTCTCCTCTAGAACTTCGGAGGAGGATGTGGCCCCGGGGACACAGTGACTTTGGACTTCTGGCTTCCAGAACAGTGAGAGAATGCATGTCTAGTGTTTCAAGCCAGCGAGTCTGTGGCACTTTGTTACAGCTGTCTGCAGACAGACAGTGCCCTCGAATCCTCAGGGAGCTTCCCGTCTCCCAAGGGAAAATGGGGCCGCACCAGACAGGGCCGGGCAACAGGAGCAAGGCTGACAGAGCTGGGCTGACTGCTTGGGAAACGAGCTCTGGTGGAGGGCAGGTTTGAGCAGAGGTCTGGGGGGATCTGCCATGCAGCTTAGTAGAGACGAGGTGGGGTTCAGAAAGGGACTGGGAAAGGTGAGGACCCCAGGATGGGGAACTGGCAGGTTCTCCAGCACAGAGGAGCAGCCCAGGCTGTGCTGGGGATCCTGAATGGAACAGGAGGGCTGGCAGACTTGGCCTGGAAACCCAAGCTGCCATTCCTTCATAGCAACGTTTATAAAGCCAGAATGGTAATTTGAAAAAGTGTCTCTGATTTAAAAATAAGCCAAAATAGTTAAATTCAAAATTGTATCTTTTCCCTGACCACAACCACAAATATATATATCGTGTGTATACACACACACACACACACACACACACACACACATATATATATTTGTATAAGGTGTGCTAAGTCACTTCAGTTGTGTCCAACTCTTTGTGACCCTTTTGACTGTAGCCCGCCAGGCTCCTCTCTCTATGGGATTCTCCAGGCAAGAATACTGGAATGAGTTGCTATGCCCTCTTCCAGGGGATCTTCCTGACCCAGAGATCGAACTCAGGCCTCTTACTTCTCCAGCATTGGGAGGCAAGTTCTTTACTACTAACGCCACCTGGGAGGCCCATTTGTATTTGTATATATATTTATAGACAGCCAACTCATTGGAAAAGACCCTGACGCTGGGAAAAATTGAAGGCAAAAGGAGAAAGGGGCGGTAGAAGATGAGATGGTTGGATAGCATCACTGATTCAGTGAACACGAACTTGGCCAAACTCCAGGAGATAGTGAGGGACAGGGTGCTGCTGTCCATGGGGTCACAAAGAGTCGGATACAACTTAGTGACTGAACGGTAAGAGCAACTTGTATTTATATAATACAGAGAAAAAGAGACCAAAAATAAGAAAATTGAGGGATAGACTTAGGAATTTTTTGTCTTTTTTTTGTTGTTGTTATTGAAGTTTCAACACTTTAAGAAACAAAAGAAACCCAAGATGACCAATTTGGGGTTAATATAGAGTTAATGAGCTACTGAGTGTTCTTAAGGAAGGGTGGGGTGGTTGGGGGACGAGAAAGGGTGATAAAACGAATGGTTAAAGAAAGGAGCCCGGGCAGTCCTGTGCTTTAAGGGAGCAGACGCTCGCTACACTCGACTGCCCTCTAGTGGCCAAATCCGGGAAGCCAGTCAAGCCTTTCCGAACTGCCTCCTAGACAAGGTTAGGGTCAGAGCATAAGGAAGGAACCCTCCGGCGCTCCGGTGCCAGGGAAAGCCTCCCAGAGGACACGATGCTTCCACTGAGCCTGGTGATTCTTTATAAGGGGGCCAGTCCAGCTGTTAGGGCCCTGACAGGGGATGAGGAAGGGTATGGCTTGAGCCTGTATCGCATCATTTGGGAACGCAAAACATTTGGTAGGGTGACGAGCAGGCTCCTTCAGGATGGGGAAAAGTAAGGCTGGGGAGGGGAGCCAAGGCTGTGCCTCCAGGAGGGCTTGAAACGCATCATACACAGTGTATGTATGTATTTATATACAGCCAACTCATTGAAAAAGACCCTGATGCTGGGAAAGATTGAAGGCAAAAGGAGAAAAGGGTGGTAGAAGATGAGACGGCAAGGTGTGCAAGGGTTTGAGCAGGGGTGTGATCCAGGGACGAAGGGAGGGAACATCTTCAAGTCTGCCCCTTAGACCATCATTCTAGCAAAGGTGTGGAATCTGGGATGATTGTAGTGGAGTTAGCGGAGGACGGAACGCACACCGAGGCTTGAGAACCCTCCATCTGAAGCTCTTTGCAGTCCACCCCTTCACCCCCTGTGCTCTCTCCTAGGGGCTTACAGGACTGGAGACGTGGAAAAGCGACAGGGAACTGAAAGACAGTTAACTTGTGAAGATAAGCACGGAAACTGGTGACCCAGCAGAAACGCGCTCTAGAGCAGCACGTTTTGCTGCCTGCTATTTTGGCACCAGGGGCCAATTTCCGGGAAGACAGTTATTCCGCAGACCCGGGGCAGGGGGTGGTGGGCGCCCTGGAATACATCCTCCTAAGAGGGGGCTTTGGGGGAAGTGGTTTTGGGATGATTCAAGCGCAGTACATTTATTGTGCCCTTTATTTCTGTAATTATTACATCAGCTCCTCCTCAGATCATCAGGCATTAGGTCCCGGAGTTGGGCACCCCTGCTCTGGACAATGACAGGTCTTATATTAATCTGTTGAGTGCGGTTGAGCCTGAGGACCAGCCTGCTGACTCTGGGTGGGAGCATTTTGAATCCCCGCTTTGATCTTTCTTGGTGCAGAGCTCTCTGTTGCCATGTGGATCGCTAGGGATTTAACACTCGCCTTCCGTTATACTCCACTTCATAGTTGCTCTCTGCTTTCTACTGCCTGTTGCCAGCTGATGGCTGCTGTCATTGTTTACTTGTTGCTGTTTAGTCCCTAAGTTGTGTCTGACTCTTTGGTGACCCCATGGATATAGCCCGCCACGCTCCTCTGTCCATGGGATTTCCCAGGCAAGAATACGGGAGTGGGCTGCCATTTCCTCCTCCAGGGGATCTTCCTGACCCAGGGCTTGAACCTGCATCTCCTGCTTGGCGAGCAGATTCTTCCACACTGAACCACCAGAGAAGCTGGCTGGAGTTGGAGCCTAATTTGGGAGGCCAAGGCAGCTGCCTTCCTGTGTAGCATCAACAACTGGTGTATTGATTAGGTCACAACCCTAACGACTAAATACGTTCTCATTTTACAGATGAGGAAATCAAGGCACAGAGCGGCGGAGGGACAGCCACAGTCAAACAGCTGAGGCGACAGGGCCAGAAGTGGGAGTCTGGCTCCTGAGGCTCTGCTCTGAACCACTTGCCCTTTAACCATCCTTGTGTTGGTCGCTCAGGGACAAGCAGAACCACTCTGAGGAGTGTTTTGCCTTTAACTGTCTTCTTTCCTGTTCTCCACCTTCATTCAAACTGTTTCCCACTCCCTGGAGGTTATTTAATGGCTAAGTGAATCCTAATGAAATATTAACTAGATGAGAAACACCTGTACCTTCTCCCCTGAACCCTTCCCTTCTGCTCCGAGTCCCAGGGTTTGCAGAAGGCTCATGGGTGCTGACTCCCCAGGGGTATTAATGGGAGGACACAGCCTCTGACTCAGGGAAATTTATGTTCAAAGGGAGTCGAGGTACATGAATTATTCAGTTTGGTGCTTTGCTCACTATCAGCGTGGTGAGCTAGTGTTTTTTAAAGCATGAGTGGTTGCACATTAGTGAATCATGACATGTTAGTGCGTCTCCGGTCATGCTATATTTAAATGAAATTAACAGGGAGGCCTAGCGTGCTGCAGTCCACGGGGTTGCAAAGAGTTGGACACGACTGAGAGACTGAACTGAACTGAAATTACAGTTTACAGTGCCACGTGCATGTCACGTGATATGGTTAAGTATTGTCTTGGGAAATTTTGTTTCAGTTGTGTGTATCTGTATGAAGGCATGCACACACTTGACTACGATATAAAATGTATTCTTTCTTTTAAAAGATTTTTTGATGTGGACCATTTTTAAAGTCTTTATTGAATTTGTTATAATATCGCTTCTGTTGTTCATGTTCTGCTTTTTTTTTTTTTTTTGCCCTGAGGCATGTGGGATCTTAGCTCTCTGACCAGGGATTGAACCCACACCCCCTACTTTGAAAGGTGAGGGAAATTCCTAAAATGTGTTTCTTACTGTGAGTTCAGTCAAAAACGTTTAAGCACCATGTATATATTACCAAACATTTTTCTCCTCTGGTTTCACAATGCTTGTTTACAAGAGTTTTACAACCCATGTTTTGCTCGAGTTAATATGAAAGTAGTTCCCATCAGCCAGTCTACACCACATAATAGATGGGAGGCGGGGTGGGGGTGTTGCTAACGAGCCTGTGGAGGGAAACTGTTGGCCACAGAGCTGGGTTGCGCCCCTCAGCCTCCAGAAGTGCCCCTCAGATGACAACCCAGCACCTCACCTGCTTAACTTCACTCACCAGAGCCTCATCAAAACTCTGAGGCCTGTGAGCCCGGTAATTGTTTGAATTAACACAGCTTGTTTGGAGCCAAACTTAAGCTATATTTTCCTAGTGCATATTTGTCGTTGAAATCCTGGAGTGGATTGCCATTCCTTTCTCCAGAGGATCTTCCCAACCCAGGGACAGAAGCTGGGTCTCCTGCATCGCAGGCAGATTCTATACCTTCCCTGAGCTACAGGGGAGTCCTAAAATCCTTCTATAAGATCCATATTTTAAAAATCCAGTGTATGAATTTATCATTTAGTCTTCCCTGCTTCTCATCAACCAGTCCTGACCCATTTGTAGGACTTCCTCCTTGCGTCCCAGGCAGGCACAGACCCCCACAGATGAGTGGATGGAAGAGTGGTCCAGCCAGCCTGGGTGCAGCAGGCCTGCTTTGGCTGCTTCTCGGAGGCCCCTCCCCTGCCCCTGCCCCTGCCCCACCCTGCTAAGCCCCCACCCCGCTGCACTGTGGGGCCCTGAAACTGGGTCTTTATTCAGGGAAGACAGCCTTCTCCTATAGGGCGCCCAGACCCTGGGGTCACTGGGATTCCCTGTGCTGAAGCCAGGTAAGTGCTCACACGTCTGTCATGCATTCACCTTCTCTCAACAAACTGACAGTCCTGGCCCACCTTCTGGGCAGGGTGGATCGGTATCAAAGTTAGAACATGAAATCAGACAGCTGGGATGCTCCTCTCAGATCTTCCACTGACAAGATAATGCCTTTGGGCACGTAGTTCAACCAAACCAATGTTCAGCCGCCACACCTGTGAGACAGAGGCTGCTAATAGCACCTGTTTCATCATGTTGCTGGGAGGGTAAGATGACGTCACACAGGTAAGGCATTTGAGCCCCACACCACACTTAGCAAACAGTCAGTGCTCACTGTGTGCTGCCTGCCATTACCGTAATGGTTATGATTGCTACAGTAGTCTTCCAGGCAGCCTCAGGGCAGCTGTGGATCTGAGAGCCACACAGGCCCCTCCTGGTTAATTCCCAATATCTGTTACTCAGTCACCCACTGACTTTCCCACTATAAACCTCTCGATTTCCACAGGGCCCCTTGTCCTCCATTGCTTTCTCACCTCTTGGCGGCCACACCCGCCTCCCAGCTCCCCTCCCTCTGCACCCAGCCCAGCTTTGAGAGATGCTGGCTCCTCTGTCTTTCTGTGGTTGTGGGGTGTGGTTGTGAGAGGCCCTGGGTTCGAGTCCTTGCTTTGCTACTTCCAGTCAGGAAGCATGGCTGTTTGGTTCAAGTAAGTCAGAATGGGCTGGAGAGGGGTCTTGAGTCTGAGACTCTGCCAATAGGGAGGGCCCCGCTGGTCAGGCAAGGCCCAGGGCCGACTATGTGTGACGAGGGCTCCCAGCTGCAGGGCATCCAGCAGACAGAAGGAACCCTGCCTCAGGGAGGGAGTGGACTGGAGGCAGGTGGTCAGTCCCTGCCGCCTCCTGGACAGGGCTCAAGGGAGCTTGAAAGGGTCAGGGGACCCACCGTGGGAACAGGACCTCCGTAGGGGAACTGAGGTCAACGCCCAGACACATGAACTGGGAAGGTCTTGTTTTTGTGGGAAAACTTGGATGTACACCGAGGGTCACCATCTCCAGAATCCACTTGGGGACCGTCTGTGAGCAGAGGTGCCTAGGGACGTGGGACTGATTGGCTGTAGCGGTCTGCGCTGGGCCCCGCTTTGGGGAGCCATGCGGAGAGGGCCTCGCTGGCCCCGGGGCTTCCTGCCTCTGGACTAGATGGGTGTGAACCAGGAGGGACAGGGTCAGAGCTGGTTTGGCTCCAGGGGAGGAGGGAGGCAGAGGCCTGGGGAAACAGCGTCACAAGGAAATATTGTGTTATTCAGAGCACGTGTCCCCTGAGCCTCCTTTCGCTCAGTTCTGTGAGATGAGAATGGTGATAATCCCAATAACCTAAGCCCTTTTAGTGTGTTACAGAGGTGAATGTAAGAAGTCGTTTGGAGGGGGTTCCCTGGGGGGTCCGTGGTTGAGAATCCACCTTGCAGTGCAAGGGACATGGGTTCGATCCCTGGTCCAGGAAGATCCCATATTCTGCGGAGCAACTAAGTGTGTGTGCCATAACCACTGAGCCTGCTCTCCACAACAAGAGAAGTCACTGCAATGATAAGCCCCCACACAGCAATGAAGTGTGGTCCCCACTCACCGCAAATAGAGAAAGCCCAAGTATAGCAATGAAGAAAGACCCAGCGCAGCCAGATAAATAAACAAACATCTTAAAAAAAAAAAAAAAGTAGTTTGGAAATAGGCGATCTAATGGTCTTATATTGTCATTACTGTCCCTCCATAAGAACACAAGGATTTACTACAAATCACTACACTGTAAACTGATACAACACATGGGGCATTCACAAAGTTCCCTGAAATCAAACGAGGGTTCTGAGCAGCAATGGCTCGGAGAATGGGCCTGGCTGGGGTGACAGCAGTGAGGGAGATAAAGGAAGAGAGTTACCTGGGTGCAAAACTGGCGACACAGCAAGGCTTTGAAGCTTTCTGAACCAGGTGCCTGCCCGCTCTGGTGCTCACCTGGTGTCCAGAGGTGGTACTGTCATGACTGGGGATCCCAAACTGAGGCTTCCCTGCTCTGAGCCAGTCCGGGGTTGGGGGGAAGGCCTTTGGTCAACATGGGCAGACCAGTTTCTTCTGTGGAGCTGGAGAGCTGGCTCAAGGCTGCTCCTGGATTAAGGAGCCTCCCCAAGAGAATGGGCATCATGCAGGCCCTTCCCTTCTGTTTGAAGAGATTCTGCAGGTTTACAGTTTTCATATCCCCTCATACACTTCATCCTCTGGACACACCAGCCCAATTCTTATCCTATTTTTTTAAAATGTTTGTTTTATTTATTTACTTGGCTGCCCTGGGTCTAGACTCTGCCTGCAATGCGGGAGACCTGGGTTCAATCCCAGGGTTGGAAAGATCCCCTGGAGAAGGGAAAGGCTACCCACTCCAGTATTCTGGCCTGGAGAATTCCATGGACAGTAAAGTCCATGGGATCGCAAAGAGTCAGACACAACTGAGTGACTTTCACTTTTTCACTTTCCTGGATCTTAGTTGTGGCATGTGGGGTCTCAGTGCCCTGATCAGGGACTGAAACCAGGCCCCCCTGCCTTGGGAGCCTGGACTCTCAACCAGTGGGCCAACTGGGAAGTCCCTATTATTCCATTTGCAACAGCACAAATAAGACTCAGAGTGATTTGGCTAAGGGCACACAACCAAGTTGGGACTAGAACCCAGATGCCAGAGCCCAGACCCAGCCCATCTCCCAGGCCATTTGGAGCTCAGTGTCCCAGGACTGGGGCAGGAGCCCATATCAGACCCCAGCTGACCAGTAGCTTGAAGGGCCAGAACCTGGCAGTTCCAAGCACAAAGATGCATGCCAGTGGATTAAAACTGTGTCTGGTAGCAACATGTGAGAGGTATGTCCTTTCTTTTTTACAGCTTTCTGTGCTGATCAGAACTTTTGCATAAGGAAACTGTACATTTATAATCAGGCCCAAGAATCATTATTTGTCTGGGGCTGGGGTAGTGTATAGCTGAGTGAGGTCCCTTCACCTACCAGCAGCTGCTCTTGTGGGCCTCATTACACCTGAGTCCCCTGAGGCTCTTTTCCTGATGACGGTCTGTCCAGTTCCCGTTTCCAGTTCTCTCAGCTCAGTCCCCTTTCTGGCAACCACAGCTGCCCTCCCCTGTCCTTTGAGGGTTTCCCAGCAAACCTCTGTGCTCAGCTCCTTGGCGGAAGATGAGGGAATCACATGGCTGAGTGACTGATGTTTTCTGAATCATGGAATGGAAAGAAACACTATACACCAAGCCAGCACACAGGGCCTCTGTTACAAGCCTAGTAACAGCACGGTGTGGACATGATTCATCCGAGACTGCCTGGCATGTGCACACGTGTTGGAGCGAAGGCAGTGCAATGCTTGCCTTCTCCGGTGACAACAGGGCTACTCAGAGGGCAGCCCCAGGCCCCGCCCAGGCACACCACGGAGCCCAGTAGCCCTGCAACCCCCCAGCTCGGGAGCTACCAGAGAGGTGTCTGGGGAAAGTCACAGACAGCAGCTGGGGGACAGGAGATGAAGAGGGTGGGAGACTTGGAGGTGGGGTGAGGATTGGGGGAAGGAACTAGACAGGCAGGTGTAGGTAGAATGTGGTCAGCCTCTCCTGACAACCAGGAAACAGGCTCTGACTTCTCCACTTCACATTCCAGAAACACACGCCAGGGCCCACCAGGTACGGGAGACACACACCCACCAATGTCAGAACACACCTAGCAAATAATTCGTGGACTCACGGAGTCCTTACGAAGTCCAGGAAGGTCTCAAGTCCTTGACCTCATCCTCCCGACAGCCCTGTGAGGACACCAGGGAACCCACGTGGGAAATGAGAACGCCACACTGGACATGAAGTAACTTGCCAAGGTCTCGCAGCCACTAAAGGGAGCTATAGCCCAAGCTGTCTGGGTCCAGAGTCTGAGCAGAGTCCCTCCTACAGGCCAGGGACCACCCCTCACATACATTATCTGATTTAATTCTCACAGCAACAATGCAAAGAGGTATTATTAATGTTATTCCAGTTTTAAAGATGTGACAAGTGAGGCTCAGAGTGGTCAAATATGTTTCCTGAAGCCACACAGCTGGTATGTGTGAAGTGGGGACACACCCAGGTCTGTCTGACTCCAAAACTCATGGTCTCTACCAGGACATCTCTGTTCTCACCATTCTGGGGGGACAGTGCCGCTCTTTTCTGTGTCTCCTACTCCCCGACCTGTGGTTTGGGTTGGTTAGAGCTTGGTTATTCCACACAAGGTCCTCCCATGTTGGAGAGGAAGGAGAGAGGTGGTGCCCCAGGGCTAATGGACCGACTTCGCCAGGGGACACTGTGAGAGTTTTGTGGGGGTGGGGAAGGATGATGGAGGTGCGGCGATGCCAGCGAGCCAGCGGGCCCAGTGGCTCTCACCAGACTATCAAAATCCCCTTCTAGGAAACAGAGGCTAGATGTGGTAGAGGTCTGGGGTAGGGGAAGGGTGACTCCAAGGGGCAGCCCGGGCTCACCCTCCTCACATTCAGGGCCTTTCCCTGCCCTGTGAAGCACCTCCCCAGGAGTCCCCATGAAACCAGAAGGTGAATATGGGATCCCAAAGTCCTAGTCCATGAGCCACGTGGACAGATAAGATGGTGATTTTGTTCGGCTGGATTTATTTCTCTTCCTGTCACTTAAAGTGGATATCTTTTTTTTTAATTAATTATTTATCTGGCCATGCTGGGTCTTTGTGGTTGTGCCTGGGCTTTCTGTAATTTTTGTGCGTGGGCTCTAGAGCGAGCAGACCTCAGTCATTGAAACTCTCAGGCTCCAGAGCATGGGGTCAGTAGTTGTGGCGCTCAGGCCCAGCTGCCTCGTGGGTCTTCCCTGACCAGGGATCGAACCCATCTCCACTCCACTGGCAGGTGGATTCTCAACCGCTGGACCACCAGGGAGGTCCAAAAGTGAAAGTGAAGTCGCTCAGTCATGTCTGACTCTTCGTGACCCCATGAACTGGAGCCTACCGGGTGCCTCCGTCCATGGAATTTTCCAGGCAAGAGTACTGGAGTGGTTTGCCATTTCCTTCTCCAGGGGATCTTCTCCACCCAGGGATTGAACCCAGGTCTCCCGCATTGCAGGCAGACACTTTACCATCTGAGCCACCAGGGAAGCTGGGGAGGTCCTAAAGCTGATGCCTTTAAGCAAGGTGTGAGTCCTCCAGTTAGCCACAGGCCCCACCACTCCCCATTGCTTCACACCATCCCACTCACTCAGGCAAGTTGCCATGTTACACTGGAGTCTGAAACCCTTGAGACATAATTTGTTGTCAGCATTTCACCCAGGCGGAAAAAAAAAATACGTGTGCCTCCTAGGCCAAAATGAAGACACTGAGGTGCTGGGAGGTCACGGTCAGGTTGCCCCTGAGCAGCTGCTCCTGAAATGTTCAGCTGGAGCTGGGG
This sequence comes from Capricornis sumatraensis, assembly GCF_032405125.1. Lineage (NCBI taxonomy): Eukaryota > Metazoa > Chordata > Mammalia > Artiodactyla > Bovidae > Capricornis > Capricornis sumatraensis. The sequence continues at coordinate 78,359,915 of NC_091082.1, forward strand.
AAGAGCCCAGAATTTATTACAGTCACTGCTTATCTGGGGCCTGGACCCATGTAGCAGTATCCTGTGGCCGCTGTAACAAATAACCACAAACGTAGTGGGTTAAAACAACAGAAGTTTATCATCTTAAAGCCCGGAGGTCAGATCTCCAAAATCAGTGTCTGGGCTAAACCAAGGTGTCTACAAAGCAGCGTTTCTTTGCGTCGCTCCAGGAGAGAATCCATTTCCTTGTCTCTTCCAGATTCTGGAGGCAGATGTCATCATGGTCCCCAACATAAGGATGGGGAAACAAGCTCAGAGGGTTCAGTGATATTGCAGGTAGTTCAGAGGCAGAAGACACATGTAGAACAGGGGCTGAAGGGCTTGATGAAAGACAATGTACAAAAGTATGAGCAGAGTTGGGGGACCCACAAGGGCCGATGGGCACCCAGAGCCTGCAAAGCAGGGGGCTGTTGCCGCTCTAGGTGTCTGGGATCTGGTGTGTGCTGTAACCAGAGGAGATGGCTGCCCACGAGGAGCCTCTGGGAGAGACATCTGCCACTGCCAAGCCCCAGTCCAGCAGGGAGGGCATCCAGGCCACATTCTCCTCTCGTCCAGCTGAAGCCAGAGGGTGAGAGAGCCCACCAGTGCAGCTTTAGGCCAGCTTCCGGGGCACAGAGCTGGAAGAGCCAGTGGGGAACAGCCCAGCATCTTCCCCGAGGTCATACAGTCTGTGCAGAACTGGCTCTGTTGTTGTTGCTTAGTTGCTAAGTCACATTCAATTCTTTTGCAACCGCATGGACTATAGCCCGCTGGGCTCCTCTGTCCATGGGATTATCCAGGCAAGAATACTGCAGCAGGTTGCCCTTTCCTTCTCCAGGGGATCTTCCCGACCCAGGGATCAAACCCGTGTCTCCTGCATTGCAGGCAGATTCTTTACCGCTGAACCACCTGGGAAGCCCAGAGCTGGCTCTACGCTGGTTCTTGTTGACTCCAAGGAGGAGGTATCTGGTAGCAGCAGAGACACCTGGGGAGAGTTTGGCCTTTTGACTTTCAAATCATTTCATACTTCTGAGTCTCCACTCCAACTACTCTGCTAATTCCTCCCACCCCTCAGAAAACACTTCTGGGTTCAGGTCATCCGCCCAACTCCACTGATTGATTTGGGCTCAGTTATTCCCAAGTGGACTCCATGTCACCGGAACTAGGCAATTCTAGAAAGCAAACTCTGTAGCAAGCACAAATTTATAAAGCCAAATATGCAGCCCACACTGAAGAGAACTGGCTTGAGATGACCCGTTGCTTTGGGTTGCTTCAGTCATTGATGCCCACTTGAGTGAAAAACCACGTTCCAAGTTTGTTGTGACACGTGCTTGGAGTTAGAACTGGGGACATGTCAATGGACACACCCACAGGAATGTAGACAGGTCAATGCGTATACTTGGTTTTGCCAAGTTAGCAATTATTTTATTGGGCCTAGCTTCAAAGGGGGCCAGGAGCCTTTGGCAGGCAGGGAGGAAAAGCTTCTTTTTCTTCATCTATTTGTTTATCTCTTGCATGGTTTTTTCGTGCAAGCACCAATGACCTCTGTAACACAAAAATGTTTCCAAGACGCCTGGAAGTCCAGGCAGCCCTGGGGACACGTGCAGCTCGGGACTCTCTGCTCTCCTGCCTCCCTGGTTCTGTGTAAGGTTGACAGGCCTTCTCTGAGTGGGCAGGTGAGGATGCGAGCTGGCATGGCCAGAGAAACAGGCTACAAAAGGACTGGCACGTCCGCAGCTCCCTTTCTGGGCTGCAAACCTGTTATCTTGCATTCTTTCGGCAGCCACTCAAACTGCCCTATGCGGCTCCTGGACCCACACCCACGTCTTTCTCACCCCACCACCTCTCCTGTGTCCAAGCTTCCCCCCCATTTCCAGCCTCCCGCTCAGCTGTCAGTGCTGGCCAGGCAGCCCACGTCCTGCCCCACGTCCCCTGGGATGAAGGCTGGGTCTCATACCCACCCTGGATTAGGACAGGCAGGTAGGTTAGCGCTACAGGTTGAAGGGTGGAGATAAAGGGATCCATGTCCTGGGGCTGACTCTGGAAGACCCAGTGTTATGCCCAGCAGAAAAACCCAGCTGTTCCCAAAGCCCCTCAGGGTGGCCAGGGACACCCACTCTCTGACAAAAGCCCTGAAACCCACACTGTAACAAGCATGGTGGGTCTGGCTGTGACCTCCTAAATAAACCCCTGCCCACAACTGAGCTGGTGACTCTCCGGTTACTGACAAACTCAGCTCAGGAAGACCAGCCTGGAGTGGGGGGTGACCCTAACGTCCCAGGACACCCCTAGCCTTCATTCTCACCTGGGGACAGCACCCAGAGCCACAGAAGCACCTTGTATGTGAACAACACCAGACAATGTTCAAAACACCCTGAGCTCCACATGTAACCCCACAAGAAAGAACGTTCAGAGGCACCATTTCTATCTGCACAGGTGAGGGGGCTGAGTCACTTACCTGGGGCCCCAGGGTCCCAGGCTGCTGAGTTGGACCGGAGCCCATACCACTGGACTCCTCAGCAAAGGCTCTTTCCCTCAGAAAGTGGCACTTCCCGGGGTATGGGGTGCTCCTGGGACCCCCAACACCCCCAGAGTCTGACGGCCAGGGAAGCCTGATCTACGTCTCCTCACCCTTCTGATCTGGCACTCGGGACACTGTGCATGCAGCTCTGAGCTCCCTGGGCACTGCCCTCTCCAGCTGACCACACGTGGTAGGCTCGGGGCTGCAGTCACGCTGTGACGTGGCCGCTGTGGGCACCTGCCTCCAGCCTACAGCCCTGGTTGAGGACCTCGAAGGTCATTTGAACAGAGGAGGGCTGTGAGCTTAGGATAGGTGGAAAGTTTGCCAGGTTTTGAGACTGCAGAAGCATGTTGTTCAAGCGCAAGCCCATTAAAACCAAAGGACCTACACTGACTGCCAGGAGGCTGGGTCCTGCCTCCCCCACCTCACCCAGGCCTCCTCTTGCTCCTCAGGCCCTGGGGCCATCTGCCAGGAACATGTAGCTCATATCGCACAGGTTTAAACACCAGCCCAGAGCCCTCCTGGTTGCATGCTCCCTGCCTTGGGGAAGCCTTGCCTGTTCTGGTTCAACGAAACCCACCTCTCTGCCCACCAGAGTCCCAGAAACCCATCCGGGATGACCTCCCTGGGTGTGCCAGGCTGCAGGGGAGGGTCACGAGGAGGAAGGGACAGCTTTGGGATTCTTCTCCCCTAGAAATGCTACCTGGAGCACTAAGGTCCAGAGGAAGGAAGGAGAGAGAGGATTCTGCCCTTGGGTAGGGGAGCTCCCAGTCTGCAGGGGAGTGTGTACAGGGTACAAACACACATCGGTGCAGAAGTCCAAAAGGGAAATCCCACAAAAGCAAACCCAGGCTCCTCTGGGCGTGCAGTCACACATGTCAGTGAGGGGCTGCTGGAGTGAAGGCAGGGCAGAGACCCCGCGAGGCAATGGAAAGTCCTCCTACAGGAGGCCTTGGGGGGAGAAAGGGAGAGCCCTGAGGCCAGCGGGGTCACACTCCTCAGCCAGAAGGAGAATGGCAGGCAGCCTGTGCTTGGCGCCCGAGGTGAGAGGGGGACACTTCTCCTAGGTGTCCCCTGAGCTGGGGGTTCGGTTGGGGTGAGTGAGAGGCACAGTGGGGGTGGGACAGCCAGTCCGAGGGGACCCACAGCAAAGGCATCAGTTGGGGGAGGAACCGGCTTGTACTCAGCCCTGGTACGGAAGGAGAGAAGAGGGAAGGAGGAGACAGAAGGAATGGATCCATTTAGCTGGATCATTCTTGTTACTGAGGAAGGATAAGAAATAAGACAGTCATCAGTGAGAATTATTTTTTACTGAAGAATTGGTTTCAAGCTTGTAAACATTCAGTTTAGTTCAGTCACTCAGTCGTGTCCAACTCTGCGACCCCATGGACTGCAGCACACCAGGCTTCCCTGTGCATCACCAACTCTCAGAGTTTACTCAAACTCATGTCCATCAAGTCGGTGATGCCATCCAGCCATCTCATGCTCTGTCGTCCCCTTCTCCTCCTGCCTTTAATCTTTCCTAGCATCAGGGTCTTTCCCAATGAGTCAGTTCTTCACATCAGGTGGCCACAGTATTGAAACTTCAGCTTCAGCATCAGTCCTTCCAATGAACACCCAGGACTGATCTCCTTTAGGATGGACTGGTTGGATCTCCTTGCAATCCAAGGGACTCTCAAGAGTCTTCTCCAACACCACAGTTCAAAAGCCTCAATTCTTCGGCGCTCATCTTTCTTTATAGTCCAACTCTCACATCCATACATGACTACTGGAAAAACCATAGCTTTGACTAGACAGACCTTTGTCAGCAAAGTAATGTCTGCTTTTTAATATGCTGTCTAGGTTGGTCATAGAATGTAAACATTAAAACCCTCTGAAAAGAAGCAGTGTGACACGAACTCCAAGAGAGATGAAATCAAGGAGTTTCCTGAGAGGTTTTGAGTAAGAATTCCACCCCTGAGATCCCCTCAACCCCCAGGAGCTGCAGTAACCCAGTGACAAGGGCTTCCCAGAAGGGCACCCCACTGCCCCTCACCAAGAGGTGGTTGGGAGCCTGAGCCTCCTGCCAAGGCCCAGCTCGGGCCCAGGGGTCTGTGGGGCAGGCCTGACTCTCACACCTCATCTCAGAACCCAACCTTGGCTCTGAGATCCACCAGCCCTCACATCCTGCTCATCCCCTTGGCCCCTAGAGCCACCTGAGGCCACTCCTCAGCACTGCCTGGCCGGGACCCACGTCCTCCTTGGAGCCTGGACTCAGAGCTCCTGGGAGTGAGCAGGTTCAAGCGTGAACTCTTCCTGAACCGGCTGGTCAGGCCTCCACCCTGTTCTTGTCAGGCGGTGAGCAAGGGGCAGGGCAGATGGGTGGCCTGAGCACACGAGGGCTGTGATGTGCCTTGTGGAAAGAATACGTGCGCGAGATGAGCTTCGTCCTCACCGAGAACAAGATGGTGTGTTTATCGATATCTCCTGGGCCCGCCCCGTGCCTGTGTGCCTTCTGCTCACATCCACCCCCGCTTCAGCTGGACCTGGGGGACGCGGCCACCCAGAGTGTCTGAGGCAGGCGTGCGTGTTCTGTCATGTGTCGGCCTCAGGTGGGAGGTGGGGGGCCCCACGGAACCTGCACTGAGAGCTCAGCCTCAGGCCCACCACGGGCCCGACCACACAGCTCCCTCTTGGAACACCGGGCACCTTCTGCAGAACCGCCGGGCCCGTGACCTGGGAGCATGCCCATGACAGTGGAGGGGAGCTGGTGGCTGTGGAACGCCCCTTCCCTGGCCTGTCCCCCTGCCCACCCCCAGATACCTGCCCCCCTTCCCCTCTGAAAACACCATCCCCGGCTGTTACCCCACCTCACACAAGGCAGACGTCTCCACTGCCTGCCCAGTGCACTGTCCTGGCCCTCCGCCTGAGACCACCCTTGAAGACCCCCTCCATTTCAGGGCCCCCCTGTTCTTACAGCCCAAAGCCCTGAGCCCTGTGGGAAGGCTTCTTGGGGTGTCTAGGGGCTGGGGTGAAGGCCTGGGCCTGGCCCAGGCCCGCAAAGCCACCACTTTGTCTAATTAGGTGTGAAGTAGGCCTCCGTGACCCAGGCTGGGGAGCAGCCCGGCAAAAGTGATTCTTGTAGGGAAGCCAGTTCTGAATACTGAGCCACCGTGCGGGGGCACAAAAGTTCAGGCTTCACGGTGACTTAGGTGCCGAGCGGAGGGCAAAAGCCACAGCCCAGGCCCAGGGCACCTGCCCTCCATGGGCACCAGCCCATGCCGCTCTCCCGACTCCCACGGCTGCACCCTCACCCTCAGTCTGTATGCTCTGTGCCTCCCGCCACTCCCAACTTCCACTGCAGGTCACCAAGAGATCCTGCACCTAGCAAGGCCAACAGAACTTTGAAAACACGATCAATCCTCACTACTTATAGATTGATCACTTGCAAATTCACCTACTCTCTAAAACATGTTTCCCCCCAAATCAATACTCAGGGCTCTTTTGTGGTCCTTCACGAACACATACAAAGTGGTGAAAATTGGAACCGCCCGATGGGGACATTCCCAGGTGACATCACAAGGAGACGCTCTGCCTTCTCATTTCACCCCCAAGACTGGAAACAAGCATCCTTTTAGTGTCTTGTGAGTGTCATGTTTTCAGAGTTATCGTGCTTTTGTGTTGATGATTTCTCAAGGATGCTACTGATGTGCCAGTGGGTGTTCCTAAGCATAAGAGGGCTGTGATGGGCTTTACAGAGGAAAGATGGGCACCAGACAAGCTTGCTTCCCTGATAGCTCAGTTGGTAAAGAATCCACCTGCAACGCGAGAGACCTGGGTGCGATCCCTGGGTTGGGAAGATCCCCTTTGAGAAGGGGAAAGGCTACCCACTGCAGTATTCTGGCCTGGAGAATCCCATGGACTGTACAGTCCATGGGGTTGCAAAGAGTCGGGCATGACTGAGCGACTTTCACTTTCAGACAAGCTTGGTCAGGTGCCAGTTAGATTGCTGCCTGTATTTCTTGTAGTGGCAAAGGTTCCGGGCCTGGCAGGAGCGGCGTGCACGAACGTCCCCACCCTCTCAGAAGCCTGATGCCAGCCACCTGGTCTTTCTGTCCACAGTTATATTTCAAGCAGTGCTTCTTCATTTACTTTTGGTTGAGAAACTGCATTTCCCCCGGCTTCAAAACCAGAAGAGCTAGACCAAAGGAGAAGATATATGAGGGCAGACGGCTGCTCCTGCCTGCGGCCCAGCATACTGCCACTGGTCCCGCCCGTTCTGTGAGGTTCTGGCGTCTGGCTCTGGGCCACCCTTTCTTCTGAGACTGTGCTCCCCTCCCCACCATCAGCTGAAGATACTAACCAGACCTCAGTTGTCACACGTGGGCCCAGGCCCCCAGCACGGTGCCTGTCACATAGAGGTCCTCCGTACATGCTGGGTGTCTTGTCTTGTTTAGTACTTATTTTTGTTCATTTAGTTGGCTGCTCCGGGCCTTTTTTTTTTAATGTAGGATATTTGGCCTTCATCTCCACGTGCAGGAGCTTCAGTCACAGCATGTGAGATTAGTTCCCCAACCAGGGATTGAACCCAAACCCCCTGCATGGGGAGTGTGGAGTCTTAGCCACTGGACCCCCAGGGAAGTTCCTCTTCTCTTCCCCTTAGGTTCCACCTCCTGGGCTTTTCTGGGAGCAAGAAACAAAGACTCACCCAGGTAACTGCAGCAAAAGAGGTTTTCTGGGAAAGAAAGGCTTTCCTGGAAAAGGAAACAGAAAGGCCCAAGATCCCAGGAGCCAGTCTCTGTCCCTCCCCCAAAGGCATCGGAGCGTCCTGCCCCCGTCCTCCCACTGCAGCTTTCACCTCGTTCCCTCACACTTGGAGGTTATCTCAGAAGTGCTCCCCGCGGCGCCCTCAGCTAGCTCAGTTTCTGGAATTTTCCAAGGCAGGAACAGATGGGTCTCTACCTGGTCCGGACACAGTTGCTGGCTGGCCAGCCCTATGGGTGAGCCACAGGGGTGGGTGACCGCGCGGTGGCCGGTCACCTGCAAAGGTCCTTCCACCCAGGTGGAGAGACACGGGGACCTTCGGGAGGAGCCCTGCCCCCCAGAGCGCTCTGTGTGCAGAACAGGCCAGCCGGCAGGAGGGTGGGATGGAGTGGGTGTGCGAGAGGCTGGAGCGGGGGTCGCACGTGGCCCCCTCTCCTCCCTGTCTTTCCTCCTGACACGTGGAGGTCCTCGCAGGGAGGAGCCGAGAACAGACCCGCTGACCTCTCCCGGACAACCCGGCCCCTCTTTCTCAACAGGGAGCAAATAACCACCTGCAGGGGCACCTGCTTTTGATCTTTCCAGGGCCCGAAAGGCCCCCAGAGGCCAGGACAGGGCCTGGGCCACCTGAGCCCGGTGAGGAGCACCTAACCGTGTATCAGGGAGGTGGCGGCCGCGGGAAGCCCCGGAAGGGCAGCGTACGGAATCGTTAGAACCCAGTAGCAGGGGTGCCTGAGCAGGGTTGGGCCCAGACGTCTGAGGTGGGGGCGGGTCGGCTGGTGGGCCTTCTCTGCGGTGGCGGGCAGGACGACAACGCTGGTCCTGCAGCCTGGACTCGCTGCGGCAGCGGGGAGGAGCCCGGCTTCCGCAGCTAGGACGGGGAGCCAGGCGAGCCGAGCTCCCTCCAGCGCGCCAGGCCGCTTCCAGCGCCTCCTACCCGCAGAGAGGCGAATCGCGAGCCGCCGCCAAAGCCAGAAGCTGCGTGCCAGTCCCAGCCCCCGCGCCTCAGAAGGGGGACAGAGAGAAAACCAGCGCACCAAGAGGGGAAACTTGTTCTCCTGCACGTGTGTGTGTGCACACATCGATATACACGCATAGATATACATGCACACAGCTACACATGTAGATATACACAGAGATATACACAGATATGCACATATACACACACCACAGAGATACATACATAGATATACACACACACTACACACATTGATATGCACACACTATACACAGAGATATATACATACACATAGATACAGGCAGGTACACACAGGCACACAGATGTGCACACACAACACACAGATACACACAGATATGCACACAGTATACACAGAGATATATACATACACACAGATACAGACAGGTACACACAGACAGGCACTCATGTCACACACACACAGATGTACACATACACACAGACACACCACACACACAGATGTACACATACACAGACACACAGATACACACACACATATACACTCACCACAAACACAGATACACATCACACACAGAGCTGTGTACATATACAGAAACAGAAACACACACAGATACACAAATACATACATATAGGTACACACCACACAGGCACACACACACTGAAACTGCAAGCTCCCTCCCTGCAGGCTGGATTGTGGGTCATGCCCCTTGAGTGTCAGAACCAAGTCAGCCAATCTCATGGCCTTGACTGGGGTGGGGGGTACTTTTCTGATTCCGAACTGTCTGCCCCTGGACCCATTACCTCCCCAGCCCCAAAGAGCCCCCTGGTTTGAGATCCTGTATTAAAAGGAAGCTCAATATTTCTGTCTCCGGAGGGACATCTTGGCCGATGGTGGGGAAATGACCACCCCTGTCCTGGGAGAGAGTCTTCTGCATTTAAATTGATCATTACACAGGAAACACAGTGAGACTCCTCTACCAACAGAAAGTGAAAGCACTCAGTCATGTCTGATTCTTTGCAACCCCATGGACTATACTGTCCATGAAATTCTCCAGGCCAGAATACTGAATTGGGGAGCCTTTCCCTTCTCCAGGGGATCTTCCCAACCCAGGGATCGAACCCAGGTCTCCTGCATTGCAGGTGGATTCTTTACCAGCTGAACAAGGGAAGCCCAAAAATACTGGAGTGGGTAGCCTATCCCTTCTCCAGTGAATTCCCCTACCCAGGAATCGAACCGGGGTCTCCTGCCTTGGAGGCAGATTCTTTACCAACTGAGTTATCAGGGAAGCCCCTACCAACAGGAAGTATGGGCTAAAAGTGTTCCTCTGTACTCCGTTTAAACATCACCTCCTCGTGGAGGCCTCCCCAGCCTGTTCCGTCTAATTGGGTCCCTCTGCCACCCTAGTGCTCTCCATCCCCTTAGGAGCACCTGTCATGGGGGGGTTCTGTTTTTTGAGGTGTGTTGCTGGTCTTCTCCTCTAGACAGCAGACCCCCCAAGGGCAGGGTCATGTCAGCCCCTTCACCTCTGCAGACTCAGGATCTGGCCCAGGGCCTGGCACATAGTAGGTCTCTGTAAGTGTCTGTCAAATGACTCGACTTCACAATATCAAATGGTTCTAGATGAGCCGCGATGTATGAATTTGTGGCATGGGTGGCATCGCCAGTTCCAAGAATGTCGTGAGAGGCAGTTCCTCTCCTCTCCCACAGACCATTTCCAGATTGAGAGGACGGTGGACCGAGGACTGTCCTGCCCTCTGCGGCATTTCTGCCAGGCTTGTGGTACACCTGTACGCCCACGGGGATGAGGGCCTAGCCTAGGCTTCTTCCTCATCACCGCCTCACCTCCTGACCCTCCAAAGGCACCGGACTCCTTGAGTGTGAGAACTGATGGGACCCCATAGATTCTGAAGACGGCTCCACAACACAGCTACCTGGGGGACATTTAAGAATACCACTCTGGGACCTGCCCTGCTGGTCCTGAAGTTAAGACGTCACCTTCCAATGCAGGGGCTGCAGGTTCAATCCCTGGTCAGGGAACTAAGATCCCACATGCCTCATGGCCAAAAAACCAGGACATAAAACAGAAGCAGTATTATAGCAAATCCAATAAAGACTTAAAAAATGGCCCACATCAAAAATATCGGTTAAAAAAAAGTAAATAAAATAAAAAGACCAATTTGTGGATCCTGCCAAGAGCTTACGTCCTGACTCTGCCACACACTCTGCGAGCTTGGGGAAGTTAATTAACCTCTCTGTGCCTTGATTTATTCACTTGTAAAGTGGAAATAATAATAATCCCAACCTCAGAGGTTTGCTGTACGGATCAGTCAGCAATGTACGTAAAGCTCTTGGTGCGACACCTGACTCAGTAAATACTGGATAAATGTGGCTATTATTGTCTTGATGATCTCATCACTAGTTAGCGACTGACGTGGGGCAAGCATCCAAGCCTCCTGATGCCGGATCCAGTGTTCTTTCCAACACGTCACTCTGAATGTGCACACGGTCTTCCCTCTGAGGCCAGGCTCACACTCGGCAAAGTGGACATATGGCCGCTGCCCCAGGTCCCTTAAGTCAAACTGAATGGAAGGGAGAAACTGGTCCTGAGGATGAAGGACAGCTCTGACCCCCCAGGGAGCAGGCAGTTGGAGAATGTGGGGCTTCAGCAGGCAGCCTCTGAGTCCTTTGGGAAGCCCTTTGGCTGCTCCTGTTAGCATTTCATTATGGAAAAATTGGGAACCAAAAATAGATGTTCTTGATGGGAGCTTAATCCTCAGGGCTTTGCAAAACAGCTGCTGGAGAGTTTCATGAATCAACCGCCAGGGGGCACTACCATCCCATGCAAGTGGTGGGCGGTTGGGCCAGAACTGGTGCATAAAAAGCCCAACACCTCTGCACAACCTCATGCCCCAGCCTGTCCTGTTCAGGACGCTATGGCTAGGGTCCCGGAAGATCACGCATCCCTGGTCCTCTTTGCAACTCAGCCCACCCCTCTCCTCCTCTGGGACCTGTAAGGGCAGGGTCTTGCCTCTGTTTTCCTGGCTTCTTCCCTTCACCTCATCCCGCCCCCAGCCTATCCCCAGGCACAGCATAGCGCTGGACACATAGCAGGCGTGTGTTTAGCCACCTGATGTGAAGAACGGACTCATTTGAAAAGACCCTGATGCTGGGAAAGACTGAAGGCGGGAGGAGAAGGGGACGACAGAGGATGAGATGGTTGGATGGCATCACAGACTCGATGGACATGCTGCTACTGCTGCTAAGTCGTGTCCGACTCTGTGCGACCCCACAGACGGCAGCCCACCAGGCTCCCGCCCCTGGGATTCTCCAGGCAACAATACTGGAGTGGGTTGCCATTTTCTTCTCCAGTGCATGAAAGTGAAAAGTGAAAGTGAAGTCGCTCAGTCTTGTCTGACTCTTCACGACCCCATGGACTATAGCCTACCAGGCTCCTCAGTCCATGGGATTTCCCAGGCAAGAGTACTAGAGTGGGTTGCCATTGCCTTCTCCATCGATGGACATGAGTTTGGGTGAACTCCAGGAGTTGGTGATGGGACAGGGAGGCCTGGTGTGCTGCAGTCCATGGGGTCACAAAGAGTCGGACATGACTGAGCGACTGAACTGAACTGAACTGTTGGTTGGTAGACGGATGTGTGAAGTCCAGTGTCATTAATAAATTGTGGAAAGGAAACTGCCTATGCCCTGTGGGAATGGTGAGAGTGTGGAGTGATATGGATCAGAGAGAGGGTTACGGCTGATGGTTAGGGGGAGGGTCATGGCTATTTGGCAAAACAGGGTGGAAGGCTTAGGCAAGGAGTCAACAGAGGTAGCTCAGAGATCCGATAATGAGAGACTGCTCACTGCCCAGCTCGAATCCTTACCTCAGAGCCCCGGGCGGCGGCATCAGGATTCGGGGGTGATGAACTCAAGCAGCCCAGCACCACTTAGCTGAACTCCAGGTGTGCACCACTGGCCCCATGACCATCGTCAGCCTCTCCTGTCTTTGGAGTGGTTTGCAGCGGCCACCATTCAGGCTGGGAGCTCCCACAGGTGGCCTGGCCCCCGCTGCCTCCCTGTGGGTGAAGCTCCAAGCCTCAGCACCCTGAACCTGTAACGCATGTCAGTAGTCCACAAGTCTCACTCAAAGACCCTCAAGGATTTGAGAATCTCTGCCTGTAGCCTATCATGTGTGTGCATGCTAAGTCATTCAGTCGTGTCCGACTCTTTGTGACCCTATGGACGGTAGCCTGCCAGGCTTCTCTGTCCATGGGATTCTCCAGGTAAGAATACTGGAGTGGGTTGCCATGCCCTCCTCCATGGGAGCTTCTTGACCCAGAGATGAACCATCATCTCCTGCATTGCAAGCGTATTCTTTACCCACTGGGGAATCCCCCAGCCTAGCATTTTGCATCCTAATTCTACCTGCCCAAAGGTCAGCCTCCTCTGGAAGACTTGATTTTCAGGTAGAATGAGGCTGCATGGAAAGAACGTAGGATGGAAATCAGACTTCCCTTGGAATCCCAGTTCTCCACACGTTAGTTGCCTATCAGAGGTGTGGTTTCCCTGACAGTTTCCTTAGCCTTCCTGAGACCCAGTTCATCACCCAGGACATGTTACTACCTCCTTGCAGAGGATCAGACAAAGAGGCAAATACCCAGTGTCAGCGTATAGCTCACACCTGGCTCAGTGAAGTGCCACTCACAGTTGTCCCCGACACAGCAGTAAACAAGAGGCGCGTGGGGCCCCAGCATCAGTGACCAACGGCGTGAGTGTGCAGAGGAGGCTGGAGGCCGGGTCCAGCCGGGAGGGGCGCGCACAGGGTGGGCTTGTCTGTGTGGAGGTGACCGAAGCCCAGAAGATGCAGCAAACTCGGTACCCCAGGAGGGAGGGGAAAAGGGGGTGGGGGGGTCATGCTCAGGAGTGGGGAGAAGGGGCAGCAGCGTGATTGACAGGCCACACACCCCAGCGCACCTCCTGGGCTGAGAGCGTCCGCTTTCCCACCTCCAGCCACACTCCAGGCTCTGCCTCTCACCCTCCCCTCTCAGCTGCCCCTCTTCCGTCTCTTGGTTCCACCGCAGCCCAGCTTCCCTGGGTCGGTCTGCTGCACACGCTGCTTCACCCTTCGGCCGTGCTTTTCCAGGTCTTTCCCGGCACCCTCTGCAGCTCCTGCCTCTGCCTCCCACACCCCGGGGGCTTCCAGAACCTCAAGTCTGCAGGAGCCCCAAGTCCTCTAGTCCCCCTGGAGGGGCCACCCGAGAGCAGTGGGGCCACAGGCAGGACCTAGACAGAGCCGGGAGGAGGTCTTGGCAGGAACAAGGTCGCGGACCTGGCTGGAGGGTGGGCTTTGAAGTCCTGAGCGGAGACCCGAACAGTGCGGGTGAGGCCTGGGGTGAGCTCAGCACATGATGGACACGTGTGATCTTAGGCCTCAGGACTGGGTCTCCCGCTGGCAGTCTCCCATGTGAGGTCCTGGACGGGGGTGGGAGGGCGGCCGATGGAGGACCCCCAGTGACCCAAGGGGCAGGGACAGGGCAGCCGCGTGGGGACGAACAGAGGTGGGTAGTTTGGTCAGAGGGGCAGCTCCTTTATGCATTTTTTCCCTTTGGGCATCAGAGCAGGTGGTCCCCGGGAAGCCCTGTGAGGAGGGGCAGCTCAATGGGCCCTGCCCAGCCCACGCTGGACACCAATACTCAGGGCCCGGCTTCTTCCCTTCACCCTCAGGCTTTCTGAGACTGTCCACACTGGTTTCCATCTGCTGCGGTGGTTGCCAGGGGAACCACTTACTATTTTTACATGTCCCCACATGACAAGCCTGTGGACAGGCGCAGATGTGGTGGGCTGAGGAGGGACCTGGGAAGCAATGATGCCCAGTGGGCTCTGGAAACCTTGATGGGAGGTAGGAGCTGCCACGAGGCCTCAGGAGTGGGTCTAGGATTCAGCTCTACATCCCTGGGGGAGGGGCATGCCAAGGGGAGGGGTGCCCCAGGTGTGCGAACACCAATCCATTCTCTCACCCGTTCATCTAACACAGAAGGTGCTGTGTGGTGGGCCAGACGGGGGAGAGAGCTGAGATCGGGGCGAGTGCATCTCAGCCTGGTGGAGAGATGGACAAACTAAACACAAATGTTCCCACAGGGTGCCATGGGTACCATCTTGGCAGAGAGGGATCCAGGAAAACTCCGTTGATGAGAGGACATCTCAGCCAGGATGGGGCTTTGCAGGTGATGCGGACAAGGGGTAAAAGCATTCCAGGCAGAGGGACCAGCCTGGGCAAGGGGCCAGGGGAGACTATGAGTGAGGCACCTTCAAGAACTGAAGTCACTTCTGCAGTGTGGGCGAGGGTGGAAGCTGGGCAGGGCCCCAAAGCATTAGGCGGAGGTGGGGTGGGACAGCTGCATCACAGAGGTACCCCCAGGCACACCTGACATTAGGCCTCTGGCAGCAAGTGCCCTGGCAGGAGGGGGGGAGGGGCACGACTCCCCATTGCCCTTGGGACTCTGGGGAATCTCCAGGGCTTCCAAGGAACCAGAGAGTCTGAGCTCTTGGAGGCAGATTCCATCAGTGGAGCTGGGTTACTGCTCATAGTTCTGGGCTGAGCAAACGAGTGTCCCAGGAAAGGGGAGACAGAGAGACAGAAAGTGCCATAGCTGGCCACCCTGATTTCTTCAACCCCAGCCTGTTCCCAAGACCCCAGACACACAGTTAAAGGTTGCTCTCACCTCGGTCCATGATCCTTCCAGAAAGTTCAAGAGGCCATCGTCCTTAATGTGGGGGTAGAAGGGGATGGACACGGGGAGATAAAGTGACACCACCCAGTGTCAGGAGTCCACTCTCACATACGTGCACACCTCATGTACACATGCAACCGAGCCTAATCCTAGAAGCCTTGTGAAACGGGTATTTTGGACCACCTCCCCCCCCATTTTAAAGGTTAGGAAACTGAGGCTCAGAGAAGCTGAATAACTCCTCCAGGATCATCCAGGTAGGAAGTCATGAAATCAGGATTCAAACCAGGTCAGTCTGATGCTAGACCCTATCTCTCCACAAGATGATTTACTCTGCAATGTAACTTACAGCTGCTTGCCAGGCACCAAGCTAAGTACTGCAAACCAAAACACAAGATACCATCTCATCTCCAAGAATCTAATGAGATAGATTACATGGAGGAATGATCGCAGATTGTATTTTCCCAAAATGGCCCATTGCCCCCTGGAGCCAGGGTGGAACTCTGTATCTGCCTTGGCAAGTAGAAGTCACACCATCTGGTGCTGAGGCTGGGTAATAAAAGGAGGCACAACCCGGCCACCATGCTGTGAGAAGTTACATGTGGAGAGGACTGGAGCTCCTGCCGGCAGCCAGGCTCACTATGGGCCCTGCGGTTCCCACTGCGCCCTCTCAGAGTTCCTCACACTCAATCTCTGAGCTCTAAGAATAGCCGGTTCACACCACAGACCCTGTGGTTCCCACTGCGCTCTGTCAGAGTTCCTCACACACAATCTCTGAGCACCAAAAATAGCCGGTTCATGCCACTAAGTTCTGGGAGTGATTTGTAAGCCATGGTCACTGGGATGAGAGGTTCATAAACTGTAAAGTGCTGTACAACGGTCAGATGTAGTTAGTAAACCTAAGTTTGGCATAAGGGGACTGTGTCAACGTCTTTGGAAGTAAATTTTGTCTTAACCAGGGCTCTCCCCCGAAAGCAAAAATGGAGCAGGGGCTTGTGTGCAGGGACCCACGTTTTGGAAATGATCCATGGGTTTGGACAGTTCAAGGATGTGTTATGGGGGACTTTCATAGCAGTCCAGTGGTTAAGACTGGACTTCCAGTAGTGGAAGTATGGGTTTGATCCCTAGTCAGGGAACTAAGGTCCAGAGTGCTTCACAGTGCGGCAGAAAAAAAAAAGTGCTATGGAGTGGATTCCCACTGTGCACAGCTGGGGCTCAGCATCTCCTAGGACCCTTGAAGACTGGGCCTCAGCGGGCAGAATTGGTCTACTGGTTTCAGCCCTGTTGGTGAAGGGCTGCCACCCAGATGTTAAGTCCTTGCACTTGCTGTTGGGAATGGCTCGGAGCAGCTTGCCTGGCCGAGAGCCGAGGGGAGAGCTGAATCCACACTGAGAGCTGACACCGCATGTGCTGGGCTGACAGACTGTGAAGCGAAGCATAAGAAGTGAACAGCACGCTACAGCCTCAAGGCAGCGACTACATCCACTGCTCCGGACAGAGGCCAGCAGGACCAACCTCTGCCTGGACGGCTTCCCCACCGGCCGTGGGACAGCCTGCTCGCCTGTGCAGCTGCAGGCCTGCGTGAGGCCTGGAAGCCACTGTCCCCCAGAAGCCTCTCTCTGCTGACAGAGCCCCGGCAGGCCATGCTTGCCAGAGCCTGGGGCTTTGAGGAGTGGCCTTTTGAAGGAAGTCAGTGTAGAGGGTGAGGCCACTTTATTCAGACCCTTAAGTTTTTCTCCAGGAAGCTTATGAGGTGGTGAGCAGACGCCTGAAGGACCTGGGGTGTGTGATTCTGGGGGTCATCTGTCCAAGCTGGGACCGGGCCAGGGTGCCCTCTGCACGATCCCACCTCTGGAAGCTGGCTTGCTTGTCACACCCCTCCGCCAGCTCCTCTGTGGGCCGGTCAGCTCCACTGATCTCCGTTATGGGACATTCAATACTTAATGGTCTTCCAAATGGAGAATGAGGTTCCCTGCTCCAGGGCCTTGCTTCCGGCTTGTCCAGCGTTAAGCCTCTTCATCCCGGTTACAGGCCAGGAGCCGGCTCCGCACCACCTGCAGGGGAGGCCTGGGTGGGCGGGAGCACAGAGGGAGGAGGACCTGACTGTGCTCCCCCTGGGGGAGTGTGGAGGGGCTGCCGCTTGCTGGAGGAACTTAGATTTGGGGAAGGACGTCACGAATTACACCACCACCACCTAGCATAGGCCAGGAACTGAGTGTCCCCTCTGAGAGGTTGAACTTGAACCTGTGTGCTTAAGAGCCCAGCCCCCATCCACTCTCCCATCACCTTTCCTTTACCTTCACTTCTCCTAAGGCTTGCTTCCCTGGTGGCTCAGACAGTAAAAATCCACCAGCAATATGGGAGACCCCGTTTCAGCTCCTGGGTTGGGAAGATCCCCTGGAGAAGGGAATGGCCACCCACGCCAGTATCATTGCCTGAAGAATCCCACGGACAGAGGAGCCTGGAGGGCTACCGTCCACAGGGTCACAAAGAATCAGGGGCGACCGAGCGGCTCGTTTTTCACTTTCACACTCCTGGGTATAGATCATGGCTCCTTCCCTCCTGCTTCATTCCAGGGTGATGCATGACCTCCCCACTAGACCCGGGGTCCTCCACTGGGAGGGGTCCTCACCTCGGAGGCTGGTGCAGCTCTGTCCCCCAGGTCTGCTTAGGACTCAGGGGTTTCCTGGGATGCGAGTTTCAGTGTAAAACCCAGAAAGTCCGGCAAGTTTGGCCACCCTAGACGCTTTCATGTTTGGAGGAGACAATCTCATCAAAAGGCAATTACAGGGGCTTCCCTGATGGTCCAGTGGAAGACTAAGACTGAGTTCCCAGAGCACAGTGGGGGCGGGGGGCGGGGGTGGGGTGGGGAGAGAGTTGCAGGTTCAATCCCTGCTCCAGCAACTAGATGCTACATACCACAGATGAAGGATCCTTAGTGCCGCAACGGAGATCAAAGATCCTGCATGCCCCAACTAAGCCTTAGTGCAGCCAGTAAGTACATAAAAATGTTTTTAAAAACCCAGCAGTTACAAGGTGTGCGCTAAGCTCTACGGGACCCCAGAAGCGAAGGCTTCTTGGCAGAAGTGCATCCCGGCTGAGTCTTGTAAGAGGATATAAACCTTTAAAGTGAAGAAGACATGACAAGCAAATGTGGGAGAAGGGATAAATGGGGCAGCAGGCTTTGGGCCCCAGGGATGTGTGTGTCCTGTAGATGCCAGTGATGCAAATCCTCAGGCCAGGCTGTATCCCCTCCCCCAGCTGCACCTCTCCCTAACCCCACCACTAGGGCCCGTCTGGGGTGCCCAGACTTCTGTGTGCTCAGCCCTGACAGAGGCTTACCTGGAATCTGGTGATGAGACACAGTCTTATTCAGAGAAGACCCTTGCTGGGGTGTGGGAGGCGGTCTTTGAAGTGCAGAGTAGGGCAAGAGGCAGAATTGCCCCAGCAGTGGGGATCCTAAGACCCTGATGGGAAACTGTGCTGTGATGGAGGCGAGGGGGGAAGAGAGAAGTGGGGGAAACAGGAGTCCTGAAAAGTCCCCAGGGACTGGGCTTGGAGACCTCGCTCACCCTGCAGAGATGGGGCTCTAAGGAATGGAATCCTAATCCTTCCATTGCTTGGTGATGTTGGCAGTTGGTGGCACGTAATTAAAGGAAAGTCATCTCTCAGGGGTCCCCAAGGACTTGTAACCATTATTATTCATTCACACATCATCTGTTTCAGGGCAAAATGTCCCAGTACAGACCGCCTTGGCAACATGAACAACTTCTTGAATTCCAGGCCACAGAGTCCTGCCTGAAAAGTTTTAGACCCACTCCTCATGGATGGCCAGTAAGCTCCCAGCTTCTTGGCTGGGACCCAGGAGTCCGCCATTAGTCTGGACACACCAAAGAGTAAAGCAAAGGTCAAACCTGGACCTTGGTAAGGATGGGTATGAGTCCTCCTGGAGGTGACTGGTAAGGTAGTGCTCCTGAAAGTCCATCTGAGCCCAAGTGTATCACAGTCTCTAAGGGAGCTCATTGCAAATGCAATTCCCATGTGGCATCCCAGGAATACTAAATACTAAGCCTTGGGGGTGGGATATGGGAATCAGCATCTTCAACAGTCACCCTAGGAGAGTCTTCTGCTTAGTATAAAATTCTCTCTTGAGGGGTAAGTGCTATTTGTTTTAATAAAAGACGAAGTTTTGTGTCAAAGAAATTTGTCTCAAAAAAAAAAAAAAATCTCTGCTATAAAATTTCCAGGATGAGTCTAACGCAGAATTTCTCAACCTTGGCACAACTGGCATTTTGGACCAGACAATTCTTTGTTCTGGGCACTGTCCTGTGCATTGTAGGATGTTTAAAAACATCCCCCCACACTAGATACCAATAGCATCCTACAGCTGTAACAACCAACCTTTCAAAACAGCTCCAGACACTGCCAGAAGTCCCTTAAGGGAAAAATCCTACCCTCAAAAGAGTCTTTCCTTATGAAATCTGAGCTGAGTTCAGTGTGCTGCCTGTTCTTCACCGTCATTGGAATGACCTCCAGGCCAGGCCCTGCGCACATGGAACCCCCGCCCTCCTCACCACTTTCCAGCTGCAGGTGGAGCTGAGGCCAGTTCACATTGTCGTTCTCCTGGTTGTGGTGAAGAGCCAGGCCCTTTAATAGCTCCCTTTCCCCTTCTCCTTTGTGGCTTGTTCCCTGGTGGCTCAGATGATAAAGTGCAATGTGAGAGACCTGGGTTCGATCCCTGGGTCGGGAAGATCCCCTGGAGAAAGGCGTGGCAATCCACTCCAATGTTCTTGCCTGGAATACTCCATGGACAGAGGAACTTGGCAGGATAAGTCCATGGGGTCACAAAGAGCTGGACACTACTGAGCGACTAACAGTTTCAGCTTCCCCTTCTCCACCCTTCCTCCTGATGCACCTCCTTCCTGCCACATCTCATGGATGCCTCTGCCGCCTGGCCCCCTCGCTTGCCAGGGAGACAGAAAGCAGGCCAGCAGAGACAAGTGGTGCTAATGAGGCTCCAAGAAATGCCCTGCGGGGAAGAATTCTCCTTTTGCGAAAACAGGAAGTTTATTTTGGTGCTTAAAGTACACAGGGCCACAGTAGAAAATCTGACAAGTATAGAACAATATAAAGAAATCAAGGCCACTTGTAATTCCACTGCCCACGAAGCCCCCGCTGACACCTAGGAGGCGTTCCCCTCGGCCACCATGACCTCCCCGTTGGTGTGCAGGCAGGACACCTGGGTGAACAGAACACTTGACCAAGGGTGATGAGAGCCATTCAGCGTTCCAGGTGACACACGTGCTCTATTCAGAGCCGGTGGTGACCAGAGGGTGCGAACGCCTGTTTTGCAGGAGATCTTGCGTTGGAGGGTCTCCCCGCCTCGCCTTCCCAGGGCCAAGCTCCTGCCAATCAGAACTCATCCTTTATGTCGAAGTGGGGCTGGTCTTCAGGCTTGAAGTCCAGGTTTGGGCTGCCATCCTCATTGAGGATTCTTCGGGCTGTATAGCCAACGATCGGGTATTTGGCTTTGTACACTCTGGTGAAGACGTCATCCAGTGATTCCAGCTCCTCGGCCGTGAGGCCCGTCTTGGGGAGAAAAGCCCGAGAAACACAGGGTTGGGAATGAATGAATTGGACTTGGCCCCGGCCTCTCACACCTCCTCCCTGCTTTATTCTCCCCATATCCTTCAGGCAAGAAAAAAAGAAAAACCTCTTGAAAATCAAATCGCGGACAGCTGACTTTTTTTGTGTGCTCATGAGTGTTGGCGGAGAGGAGATGGGGGAAGCAGGGGCCACATCAGGTTTCGGGGTTTGATTGACATGGGAATGATAGGGTCCAGAGAGCTCCCAGGCGGTGCGGGGGGCGCCCTGTGTGGTCTGCAGCCACCTCCTCTCTGGAATGACTCTCACCGCTCTCTACCCTCCCCCCATGATAGATCTGCACACCCTCTCCGCTCCACAATTTCTTAATTTGTTTCTGTAATGTTGTCACTCAAGAGTTTGACTCATCTGAGCGACACTGGAGTGAATGCCAGCCTTTCTGTTAGGATGATTGAGATGACCCTGAAGTGGTCTTTGCTAAGGCTGTTGTCTCCTTCACAGAAATATGAGCATGCGGGAGCCTCTGCTTCATCCCCTGAGCGACCAGGAGTGGCTTGGGAAGTGGGTCTCAGAGATGAAGAGCAAAGCACCCAGGGGCTAGGGGTGGCGGGGGCAGACTGTAAGGGGGGTGGCACTGCCAAGGCAGGCGGGAGCCAGACTGTGAGGATCACTGAGCTTGATCACAAGTGCCCAAGAGTCTGGCCTTGACTCTGCAGGCAGTGGGGAGCCATGGAGGATTCTTGAGCAGAAACGTTAACAGCGAGATCTCTACTTTAAGAAAACAACCGGCTAACAACCGGCTATCAGAGGGAATGGACTGGACTGTGAACCGACTAGTTAGGAAGCTTTGCTGTTGCCCAGGGGCACGTGTGTCAGGGGGAAGGCCATGGCCAAGGAGGTGGGGCACTCTGACAGAGGCTCAGAATCTGGCTCACAGTGTCATGGGTGAGGTCTGCAGGGTCCAGGGACATCTTGGCCACCCCTCTGGTGGAGTCCTTCCCGGTCAAGGCGTTGTAGGGAGCTCCTCGTCCATAAAACTCTGCAGTGGGGAGGACAGAAGAGGATATGAGCAGGTGTGCACAGAGCAGCTAGGAGGGGGTGGGCGGGGGCTTTCAATAACCCCCCCAATCCTAGAGAGACCCCGGCCTGAGAGGAGGGTCGGCAGTGAGGAGAGGAAGTCCAACAAGCCACCCCAGCCATCTGCTTGAGTCCCACAGTTCAGAATATGAAATAAATCATACATGCTGGGCCGACAGGTAACTTTTTTAAAAATATAAGATGAAAACAATCTCTTAAAAATATCTAAAATGTAAACAAGAGGAATGTTCTGTCTGCCTAAATGCTCATGGAAGCCAAGTCTATTTCCATACGTCTTTGGCTTGGTATCAAATAAACAACAAACCATTACAAGACAGCTTCCGTGATATCAGCTATAGTTTCCATTACAGAAAACACGAAAGGGCATTAAAGAGCTCTACAATGTTCCGTGATCTCAACCCTTTGCTAAGTAAAGGGTTTTTGCTAAGGCAAATCATTCAGTTTGACTCTGACTCTAGAGGCAACAGGGAGCCACAGAAGACTTTTGAGCAGGAGCATGATACTGTTAGAGAAACACTGCTGAAGCACACTGACAAAGGCAAAGCGCTCAGGGACTTCCCGGGCAGTCTAGTGAGGGTTTGATCCCTGGTCGGGGAATTGAGATTTTGCAGGCCACACAACACAGCCAAAAAGAAAAAAAAAAAAAAAAAATTATGAACCCACTCTGGAGGGAAAGGACTTGCCCGTATTCCCTCTGCTCCCTCACCCCTAGAGCACCCACTTTGGGCATCATGCCCCCCAGAGGTAAGGGTTCATGAAAGCAAGCCACTTACCCTTTCCAGAAGTGACATCGAACACCACCCCCTTGACTGCCATGTAGATGGGCTGATCTTCCTAGAAAGCAAGCGGGAAGGTATGAGGAGGAAGCAGAGAGCCCTGCTCTTTTGGCTCAAGTTAGTAAAGTCTTTTCCCATCATGGGCAGTGCAAGGGGCGGTGGGTGAAGTTACAAAGCAGCTGTTGTCAGCCAGTCCTCAGCCAGCATATGACCCTACCTGCAGAAGCACGCCCACTCACAAAACCTGGGAAAAGTTACGAAGCTTCATGACAAGTCTATGGCAATACCTTTCTTTTAAAGAAAAATCAGGAGCTGAAGCAGCTCTATTCAGATAAAAATTCAAAAGAATATTGAAGTTACTTAAATCGGTTTAAATTGCCTCTCATTTTCACCACACGTGGATGTAATCAGTGCAAATGAGCTACGATATGTTTTGCTTCTTATAGGTAATATTAGTTCATACAAACATTGTCATGTGTTGAAATAACCAAAACAGCTGTCACTTAAACAGCTCTATCGTATTTTAGTTATGCTATACCTGTTTACTATTCTTCTATTTTGGCTTATCTGGATGGTTTCCAATTCCTTAGAACCATAACGGCAGCATTATGAACACCTTTCAAGTTACTTTCTTATGTGTTGAGCTATTTCCTTGAGGCCTATTTCAATATATCGAATTCTGGGGCCCAAGTAGATGACCAACATAATCACTTTTTATATTTTACCAGTTTGTCCTTCAAAAAGTCATCTATGGTGCTAGAAATATACAAGCAATGCCGTTTCCTTGCAGCTGTAACCATGGGTTTTACATTTTACTTTTTGCTGTATTTGTGGGTATTCAGAAGGAAGGACAGAAAATAAAATGTAGTTCCTAAGTGACAGGTAAGGACTCTGGAGGAATTTTAAGTTAAAAACAGATATTGTATATTAACACATATATGTGGAATCTAGAAAAACAGAACATGCTAAGTCTCTTCAGTCGTGTCAGACTATGCGTCCCTTTGGACTGTAGCCCGCCAGGCTCCTCTGTCCATGAGGATTCTGCAGGCAAGAATACTGGAGTAGGTTGTATGCCCTCCTCCAGGGGATCTTCCTGACCCAGGGATCGAACCCGCATCTCTTGTGTTTCTTGCGCTGGCAGGCCAGTTCTTTACCACTAGTGCCACTTGGGAAGCCCCCCAGGACACAGTAGGTTCTGTGAAAGACCCCAGCAGCTGGGACCCCTGTCTTTCGAGATCTCCAATCTGAAGCGTCCACCGAAGATTCTGTGCAGCTCCCTGCCGGGAGTCCGGGCTCTCAGCACAAAGTGCACCGCAGAGTCTGGGACAGCAGAGTCTGCCCTGGCTCTCATCCAAAATGATTATCATACAAATGAGACTCATCGCTAGATGTTTCGGAGAGACTTGTTTACAAGGTCCACCATCCCACAGCAGAAACTCTTGGGGGTCAGATGTGTTTTGCAATTCAGAATTTGTCAGATTTAGAAAGGTGTCATGAGGCACATACCAGAACACCTACGGGGGTCTGAGGAAGCACCCTGTCATCAAGGATATCAGCATTTCACAGTAAAGCATAAAGGTGAATAGTCACACTAAGTAGGATAAATAAAGTCTATAAATAGACTTGCGTAGCTCCAGCAAGGTTCCATTACGAAAAGCATTCAGATCAGGCAGGGTTTCGCTGTCAAATGATATTAAAAAAAACCTTCTGCTTTCCAAAGCTCCTTTTCTTCGATTTCTGAACTGCATAAGAGGATTACGGGTCTGTTATACAGCCTCTTGTTTGTATCTTTAGTAATAAACTAATAATAATATTAATACCAGCTAAGATTGCCTAAGGTTTACTGTGCTAAGACTACTCCAGGCCTCAGCTAAGCACTTTGCACACCACCATCTCATTTAATTCTCACAAAACCCCCACACAGAATAGGAACTCTTATTATAGCCAATATGATGGCCAGTTTTATGTGTCAATTTGGATCGGTGACAGTATCCTTATTCAGTACTTATCTACGTATTGTACAGAGGTATTAATGTAGACGCGATTAATATATACAACTGTTGACTCTGTGTACAGAAGATTATCCTGGATAATCTAGGTGAGCCTGATACTATCAGTTGAAAGGCCTTAAGAGCCTTTGAGGCTTCCCTGAGGAGGAAGAAATATACCACCAGTGGACTGCAGGATCTGTTCCTGCCCAGAGGTTTCTCGCCAGCCCTTTCTGACACCCTGACCTATTCAATTCAGACTTACCTAGCCAGCCTGCATGATCACATAAACCAATTCTTGCAATTAAAAAAAAAAAAAAAAATATATATATATATATATATATATATATATATATATATATATATAGGGACTTCCCTGGTGGTCCAGTGGTTAAGAATCCAAGCTTCCACTGCAGGGGGCATGGATTTGCTCCCTGGTTGGGGAACTAAGATCGTGCATGCCATGTGGTGCAGCCAGTATATATATATATACAATAGATACACACACATACATACGTAGATAATTTTTTTAACTGGTTCTGTTTCTGATGGAACCCTGACTGATAACAAGTATCACAGATTAAAAAAAAAAATTGAGACTTTAGCTATTTGCTGCTCAAAGGGACTCAAATCCAGATATGATTCAAACGTCTAATGCTCTAATGAGCATTATACAAACAGTTAACACTCCTGAGAGTGAAAGGCGATGCTATTAACTTAGAACTCTTTCTTCCCTTGGGTTCTGTGCTGGGGGTCCCTAGGATCACCCCTAGATTTGGAGATTCATGAGAAGGACTCAGAGAATTTGGCAGAGTTGGACTCAGAGCTAGTTTATTACAGCAATGTAGCAAGGATACACAGCTGGATCTTAAGGGGAAAGGACACAGAAGGAGCCTAGAGGAATCTACCTGTGGACTTTCTTAGGCTGGCCCTCCCAAGAGGGGGTCAACAGAGCATGTTCTTTCCCTGCAACAAAATGCAGTAACTCATGTATGTTTCTGCCCAGGGAAGCCCTGGAGAGCTTCAGAGCCCAAGGTCTTTACTGGGGGTCTGCCATGCAAGCCCTGTCTGCCCAGCACTGTTCAACATGAACGCACAGTTTGTACAAAGAGCCCAGACTGAGCCCCCTTTATCTGTTAGGGAAGTGCAGAACACCCTGGAAATCCAGACACCAAGAGCCACTCTTGCAAGCGGGCCTATCTAAGGATGGCAGGCCTGCAATGTTAACTCTTCCCTGCACAGATTCCCTGTTGCTCCAAACGGGGGTCCTTTAACATCCTGCCACATCTTCGTCACCCTCCTTTCGCATTCTCAGTAGCACCATTGCCTAGGGCCCAGGTTTCTAAGTCCCTCTTGTGAACCTAGGCCCGCTAAGGCTACTAAACTTGGGGGTTAGGGAGCCCACAGCAGAGGGTTTTAATGACAGAATATTAGGTTGCTTCCTTCTTCTACCACTATCCGGTGGCACGCCTCCCTTTGCTCACAGTATAAAAGCAGGAGGTTGATTCCTATCTGCTCTGAAACGCTATCCTTCCCTGATTTCCCCACCTAACTCTTCCCCATCTCCTGACCTAATTCCAGCCCCCATGGTCCTTCTCCTGGGCAGCACCCTGTTCGCAGGCTCCACAGCCATCACACTGGGCCCCACCAACCAGAATGGTCAGGTGACTGTGAGCGGTATCCTGGAGTGCTGACCGGCTGACGGGGTGGGATATCTCTGTTTCTAACCTTGGATCTCCCCCTCTGCCGGCTCCCACAGCTCTGGTCTAGCCCCAACAGCACCAGTACTAAAAGCCAGTTTGCGGAGTCCGGGAATACGGAGGCTGGAAGACAGAAGAGCAGGGAGAGCCTGGAGCACCCCTGGGCCTGCCCCCACGCCCGCCTAGCCCAGGGGCAGGCCTTGCTGCCCTCTCTCCCTCCCCGGGAGGAGGCAAAACTGTCTGTCCCCAACTGATGCTCACACTGAAAACAAAAAAGTTTCTCCGTTTCCTGTACTGACTGAGTCAAAATGCGTCTCAAGGAAACAGCTCCAGGAAAGAGAGAGAGTGAGAGGCGCGGGGTGGCTGTTCCGGCCCGGGAAGCCAGGAGCCAGGCGCCCCGACGGCTGGGGACCTCCCCGTGCCCCCAGGCGGCGATCAGGCCTGGACAGAGGGGTCCGGGCAGGCCTCGCGCCCCGCTCGGGGACGGGACTCCGGGAGGAGGCGCTCCCCGAGGCCTGCGCCTGGCCCCCCCGCACCCCGAGATCTCTCCCGCGCTCCGCGGCCTCCCGGGGGGTCTCTGCCCCCGTCTCCGCTTGGCTAGACTCGGCCCAGTCTCCCGGCCCGCGCTCACCTCCTCCCCGCCGTAGCGGGCCAGCTCCTCCTCCGTGAAGAGCCGCACCGGGGGACCTCGCTCGGCGGGACGCGGCGCCTGCCCGGCCCGGGCTGCGGGGAACCCCGCGGCCAGCGCCACGATCAGGGCCAGCGCGACCAGCCGCCGCCCGGGCGCGGGGCCCGCCATGGTGAGCGCGCCGAGCCCGGCCAGGGGCGGCCTAGGCGGCGGAGCCCGAGCGCGCCCGCCCCGCGGCCCCGGAGCTCCGCCCCCGCGCGCGCCGGCCCAGTGGCCGGGAGGCCCGCGAGCCTGGAGCCGACAGCCGGACTCCGTGCCTCCCGCGGGCGGCGTCCCGCGCTCGGCCACCCGAACCCCGAGACCGGATACTTGGAGCTGGGGTGCTGGGGTCTACAAACTACAGACTGAAAATTTCGCCAAAGAGTGGCACGTGTCGCAGCAGTCCCTTGTGTTAAGATTACAGGGTTGACTCAGCCCAGCATTCCAGCACCGAGGAAGATGTATTTATAACCTAGGACCCCAACTTTCTTAATTCATTTTTACTTTGGGCTGACTTTTTTCTTCCCAGTTGTGTTTAAATTTCGGGTCTCCAAAGGATTTTTGCAAAGGTGGGGCACATCAAAGACATACCCTGAAATAATAATAGCTAACATGGGAAATAGATGGGGAAACAGTGGAAACAGTGGCTGACTTTGTTTTTTGGGCTCCAAAATCATTGTTGATGGTGATTGCAGCCATGAAATTAAAAGACGCATACTCCTTGGAAGAAAAGTTATGACCAACCTAGATAGCATATTCAAAAGCAGAGACATTACCTTGCCAACAAAGGTCTGTCTAGTCAAGGCTATGGTTTTTCCCGTGGTCATGTATGGATGTGAGAGTTGGACTGTGAAGAAAGCTGAGTGCCGAAGAATTGATGCTTTTGAACTGTGGTGTTGGAGAAGACTCTTGAGAGTCCCTTGGACTGCAAGGAGATCCAGCCAATCCATCCTGAAGGAGATCAGTCCTGGATGTTCTTTGGAAGGACTCATGCTGAAGCTGAAACTCCAATACTTTGGCCACCTCATGTGAAGAGTTGACTCATTGGAAAAGACTCTGATGCTGGGAAGGATTGGGGGCAGGAGGAGAAGGGGACAACAAAGGATGAGATGGCTGGATGTCATTACTGACTCGATGGACGTGAGTCTGAGTGAACTCTGGGAGTCGGTGATGGACAGGGAGGCCTTGGTGTGCTGTAGTTCATGGGGTTGCAGAGTCGGACACGACTGAGTGACTGAACTGAACTGAACTAAACTGAACATTTGTGCAAGGATGTCTTCATTAATTTATTCAGCAAATGCTTTTTGAGGGTTTCCACATACCAGGTCACTGGAGACACATTGCTGAAGAAGGCAGATCCACGCCCAATGGAGTCTACGTTCTATGGGTGAAATAGACAAAAGTAGTGTGAGGTGGTGATGGATGCTAGAGAGGGGGGAAAACATGGGCAACTGAATAGGGAGCGTTGGGAATTGGGATTTTAAATAGGCTGAGGGGGGAAAGCCCCAGGGAAGACGGTATTTGTATAAACGTCTAGAGGACATATGCCCAGATGGTAAAGAATCCACCTGCAGTGCAGGAGACCTGGGTTTGATCCCCGGGTGGGGAAAATCCCCTGGCAAGGAAATGGCAACCCCCTCCAGTATTCTTACCTGGAGAATTCCATGGACAGAGGAGCCTAGCAGGCTACAGTCCATGGGGTCGCAAAGAGTCGGACAAGACTGAGGAACACACATGCGCACTATGGGAAATGAGGGAGGTAGCTCGGGGGCGCGGGGAGCAATCCTTACAAAGGGGAAACTACAGAAATGCTGAGGAAGGAGAGTGTCCTGCTTGTTGGAGGTACAGCAAGGAGGGAAGAAGGGTAGACAGTGAGGTTGTGGGGTAAGGGGGTACAGGGAGCTGGAGGCAAGGGGCAGATCTTGTGGGACCTCCCAGCTTTTTTTTTTTTAATGACTTTGGCTTTTAGGTTGAGTGAATGGAACAGAGGAATGAGTTAAAATGTTTATGGAATGACTTTGACTCCTGTGGGGAGAAAAGACAGAAGTGGAAGCTACTGTTATAATCCAGGCGAGAGATGTTGGTGCTTTGGCCCATCAAGGGAGGTGATGAGAAGTGGGTGGGTCACGGATTTGTTTTGCATGTGTGGCTCACAAGATTTGCTGACAGATGAGACATGGGGTCTGAGAGACAGAGAGGAGCCAAGGATGACCCCAAGGGTTTTTGGCCTGGGCAGCTGAAGGATGGAGTCTCCACTTATTGAGATAAGGAGAGACAGTAGGAGGAGCAGGTTTGGGTGAAGATCAAGATCAGGCTTGTTCACTCTGAGAACACTTAGACAGCCAGGTGGAAGTATCAAATAGACCGTTGGCTGTATGAATCTGGAATTAGAGGGAGAGCTCAGGCAAGAGAGAGAAAATTTGGAACCCTTGGCATTTAGTTTGTATTTAAAGCCACGGAATGGATGAGATCATCAGGAAGGGCATGTAGATTGAAAAGAGGCAGGAACAAGGACTGAGTTCTTGAGGCTTGCCAACATTTTGTGGTTGGGAGAACCAGCCACCAAAGACGGGCGTGCTGTGTACTAAGCACTTTTACGTGTATTAGCTCATTTAATCCTCACTGTAACTCTATGAAGCTCCTCTGTCCATGGGATTTCTCAGGCAAAAATACTAGAGTGAGTTGCCGTTTTCTTCTCCAGGGCATCTTCCAGACCCAGGAATCAAACCAGGGTTTCCTGCATTGCAGGCAGATTCTTTACTGACTGAGCTATGAGGGAATCCTATTCCATGTAGTAAGTAAGAGCTGTTATTATCACCCATTTTACAAATGATGAAATTTAACTGCACAGACCTTAAGTGCCTTGCTCAACATCACACAGTAGGTGGAAGAGCTAAGATTCAAGCACTGGCCCTATGTCCCAGAGTCTGCCCCTGACCACCCGTCTATACTTCCCTTCCCTGATTGTACCAAGTTCTCAGCCCTGTACTTCTTCAACAGAGTGGACTTTGATTACAGAGCAGCCTAAACAAGACCTGTCCACAAACCATCTGAATCTTAATTTCCACATCAGTAACATATCAGCCCACCTCCTAGATAGGACTGTGCTGAAACTAAAAGTGATGCAGGTGTGAAAAGCTGCGTAAGCTGTGCAATATCCACGTTACACCGTGTCACCAGGTCTCCAGGTAGGAAGAGGCCCTGCTAAGCCCTTAGAATATCACCCTTTTCCTGATGCATCCTGTTCCTTGGCATACAGGGTGCAGCATCTCTACTTGAGCCCTTTTCTCTCCCTACAATTGTGTTATTAAGAACTGCTTTGGGCCCAAGGAAACTCCCTATAATTTCTACTGATCAGATCTAGCTTCCCCGTCCCAGAGACGCTGAGTGTGAGTCTATAATGGAATAGCATGTTCACATGCCCTTGGATTTCTCCAGGCCTCCTCCTGATGGCTCTTCCCAGATTGAAGAGATTTCTACTTGAAATTCGAGAGATTTCTACTTGAACCCAGATTTGTTTTCCCAAATGAATCAGTTACCTTCAAGGAAAACAGAAACTACTCTATGGCTGTGCTGTAGGGAGTTGGTTATATAGGTAATGGAAGAGGCTAAGAAGCAACCCTGAGGGAGCCCAGAGATTAGCAAAACAGGAAGATTGGTAACATCCGGGAGTGTCTTAGAGCTTAGGAGCCTGCGTCACCTGACTGAAGCTAGAACCACGCGTGCACACACACACACACACACACACACACACACACACACAGCGTTTGCCTCGGGGCTAGAGCTGTGGAAGGGAAGCTGCTAGGGCAGAGCACAAGGGAGAGAAAAACCGCGGCTTCCCATTGGCCCAGTTCTGCTCCAGGCTTCCAGCAGAGCTTCCTCTTGGCTGAGCCCAGTGGAAACCCAGCCTTCAGGACCAGTCCCTGTAACCCAGAGCAGGAGAGGCAAGAATGGGATCTGAGAGCAAATAAGCCCAGGATCAGCCCAACCCAGCCTCCACCGACCTGGCTTCTACCCGCTCATCTTGTTACCAAGTCCAAGCTCTCTTGGCTCACTGCACAACAGGCCAATGAATCTGAGAGACCAGAGATTGAGGCATGGAAGAGACTTTAGTCGGAGCCAGCAGACCGAGAAGATGGCAGGCTAGCACCTCAAGATAACCATCTTATTGGGGTCTGGATGCCAGGTTCTTTTGTAGATCAGAGAGAAGTGTCAGGTGGGTGTACGCTCCTCAGTTCTGTCTCGTCACAACAAAGATTTGGAGTGACGGAAATTAAAGCCCCCCTCGGCGTGTCACAGCTCTCGGGTCTTGGACAGACTGTGTTATAGCTCTCGGGTCTCACACGGACCATGTTATGGCTCTTAGACAAATCAGTGTTACAGCTCTATTTTATTTAGATAATAGCAGGAAAATCCATCTTCGAGGCGTGATGGCACGTCGATCCAAAGATGCAAAGAGAAGAACGCTCCAGTGCGCAGGAGAGAGAGAAACAAAAAGTGTATGCACGCGGGGACGGGGTGGGAGTGGGGGGAGAGAGAGCCCTTTGGCTCCTCTTTTTATATGTTTTTTTCTTCCCCCTGGGCCTGCCCTATGCAAATTGGGCTTAGCCAGGACTGCTGTTCTGCCTGTCCGGTCCTCGGACCTTCCTTTGACTTTCCTTTGTTCTATTTTTGCAGGCTTTTCCCTTCCTTGTCTTTTAGCCACCGCCATTTTGGACTCCTCCTATTCTAACTACCTAACAGAAAGAAGCAATGAGGAACTAAAGTCAAAGGCAGAACAGAGAGGGAGAGGCAATGGGGAAGTAAAGTGAAAGGGTCTCAGTTCAGTTCAGTCGCTCAGTCGTGTCCAACTGTTTGCGACCCCATGAATCGCAGCACGCCAGGCCTCCCTGTCCATCACCAACTCCTGGAGTTCACTCACACTCACGTCCATTGAGTCAGTGACGCCATCCAGCCATCTCATCCTCTGTCGTCCCCTTCTCCTCCTGCCCCCAATCCCTCCCAGCATCAGAGTCTTTTCCAATGAGTCAACTCTTCCCATGAGGTGGCCAAAGTACTGGAGTTTCAGCTTCAGCATCATTTCCTCCAAAGAAATCCCAGGGCTGATCTCCTTCAGAATGGACTGGTTAGATCTCCTTGCAGTCCAAGGGACTCCCAAGAGTCTTCTCCAACACCACAGTTCAAAACCATCAATTCTTGGGCTCTCAGCTTTCTTCACAGTCCAACTCTCACATCCATACATGACCACTGGAAAAACCATAGCCTTGACTAGACACCTTTGTTGGAAAACTAATGGCTCTGCTTTTCAATATGCTATGCTATCTAGGTTGGTCATAACTTTTCTTCCAAGGAATAAGCATCTCTTAATTTCATGGCTACAGTCACCATCTGCAGTGATTTTGGAGCCCCCCAAAATAAAGTCTGCCACTGTTTCCACTGTTTCCCCATCTATTTCCCATGAACTGATGGGACCAGATGCCATGATCTTCGTTTTCTGAATGTTGAGCTTTAAGACAACTTTTTCACTCTCTTCTTTCACTTTCAAGAGGCTTTTTAGTTCCTCTTCACTTTCTGCCATAAGGGTGGTGTCATCTGCATATCTGAGGTTATTGATATTTCTCCCGGCAATCTTGATTCCAGCTTGTGCTTCTTCCAGCCCAGTGTTTCTCATGATGTACTCTGCATAGAAGTTAAATAAGCAGGGTGACAATATACAGCCTTGACGTACTCCTTTTCCTATTTGGAACCAGTCTGTTGCTCCATGTCCAGTTCTAACTGTTGCTTCCTGACCTGCATTTAGGTTTCTCAAGAGGCAGGTCAGGTGGTCTGGCATTCCCATCTCTTTCAGAATTTTCCACAGTTTATTGCGATCCACACAGTCAAAGGCTTTGGCATAGTCAATAAAGCAGAAATAGATGTTTTTCTGGAACTCTCTTGCTTTTTCCATGATCCAGCGGATATTGGCAATTTGATCTCTGGTTCCCCTGCCTTTTCTAAAACCAGCTTGAATATCTGGAAGTTCACAGTTCACGTACTGATGAAACCTGGCTTGGAGAATTTTGAGCATTACTTTACTAGCATGTGAGATGAGTGCAATTGTGCGGTAGTTTGAGCATTCTTTGGCATTGCCTTTCTTTGGGAATGGAATGAAAACTGGCCTTTTCCAGTCCTGTGGCCACTGCTGAGTTTTCCAAATTTGCTGGCATATTGAGTGCAGCACTTTCACAGCATCATCTTTCAGGATTTGAAACAGCTCAACTGGAATTCCATCACCTCCACTAGCTTTGTTCGTAGTGATGCTTTCTAAGGCCCACTTGACTTCACATTCCAGGATGCCTGGCTCTAGGTGAGTGATCACACCATTGTGATTATCTTGGTCATGAAGATCTTTTTTGTATAGTTCTACTGGGTCTACAGTATTGCAAAACATCTCCAAGGGAGTGGCCAGCCTTTGGAACAGGTGTGTTAATCTCTTCTGTTCTCAGATGGGCAGGGACAAACCATCACTCCAGGAGCTGAACAAAAGCACTTTAGTTTATAGTCAGGCAGAGGGGGCAGTGTCCTCCAGGAAAGCCAGGAAGTATAACAACAAAAGCAAGTCAAAGAAACAGTTTCCAACACAGGAGTCAGAATCAGCTTCCTTCCTGCAGCCATCTGACTGTCTCCTAAGGGCCCCTCCATCAGCCCCCTCCAGCCACACCGCCTTCTGTTTGGGTCCCAACCTGGGCCTCTGTACTGGGGTACAAGTCCTCATGGGCTAGGGGCGCAGGTCATCATGACCCTCTTGTCACTCAGGTCTCAACTCACAGGAATCTACCATCTTGAGGCCTTTCTGGACTCCCCATGATCAGCACCTCCTCCCACAGCCACCCTGGCACTCACTATGCCATCCCATATTCTCTTTTCCTTTATTTAGACCTCTGGTCACTATGTGCAATTACTTTGTTCATTTCTTTATTCAAGTACTCTGGGTACCAGCAACTGCCAATCATATCCTTGTTGGAGGCCCTGGGACACAGAAATGAGCCAAACACGTAAGCACCTCATATTCAAGGAGCTGAAACAGTACAAGGAGGCTGAAAATATTGGTGGCCTAAAAGTTCGTACGGGTTTTTCCGGAAGCTGGTACAGAAAAATCCTGTTGACTTAAAAGTACTCACAACCTAAAAGTTGAGTTATGTTTTATTTGGTGGGACTTTTTAGGACTTCCAGCCCAGGAGATAGCATCTCAAGTGACCCTGGGACAGCTGCTTTGAGGAGGCGAGGGGAGGAGCCAGGTTATATGGAAGTTTTGCAACAAAGGGCAGGTAGTCTGAACATCAAAAGATGATTGTTAATTAAAGAAAGGCAGATAACCCAATTAAGGAATATAGCTCTTTTCTATGTATGGGAAGATGCAAGATCTGGGCTCACTGAAATCATTCCTTTCATATGCACCTCAGCTATTTGGGGCCATTTTCGGTATTTTCATGTCCTATGCTTTCTTTCCTCAAGGTTTACCGTAGGAAGAGGCTGCAGTATGATGGCTCCTAGATGGCAGACATTCTTCTCTTTCCTGAGTTCCCTTAGAGCTTACTGGCTCATTTGGGAGAGCTGGAATGGCTGATGACTATGACATCCTTGCATTCTTGTTTACTGATATAGCAGGAAATATTCAAATTTTCAAACCCAATATAAGAAACTCAGAAGGTGGTACATACTAGGGCAAAAAGTAAAGCTGCATAGGGGGATGAGCTGGCAGTGGGGTTCGCTGTTTTAACAGGGTGCTCAGAGGAGGTGATACTGATATAGATAAGGAGATATTGGGAGAAAGACCTGAAGGCAGTGAGGAAGTGGGTCATAGAGCTCCCAGGATTAGAGCAGTCCCAGAACAGGGAGCAGCCACTGCCAGTCTCTAGTGCTCAGCATGTTAAGATGAGGAGAGAGAGAGAGAGAGGGGAGGAAAAACAGACGAGGTAGGCATTGCAGGACAGATCCTATAGCGCCTGATAGGTCCCTGTCAGGACTCTGGCTTTGGAGGAGGCGACGCAGAGGAGTGACATGATCTGCCTTTGTCTAGCAGGCTCTCCCTGACTGCTGTGTTGGGAACTGGCCATGGTTGTAGCCAGGGTGGGAATAGAGAGGGCCAGCTAGGAGGCAACTGAAAATAACCTACGAGAAATGCTAGTGGTGTGTACCACGATGGTGATGACAGAGGTGATGAAAAGGGGCCACATTCTGAATACAGTAGAGCCAGCAGGATTTGCTGATTTAGATGTGGAGTGTAAGAGGAAGAAAAGAACCAAGGATGACTCCAGAGTTTGACCAAAGGAAATGGGAAGATGGAGTTTATGACACTGAGGAAGCCTGAGAGGGGAGTGGGTTTGGGATAGGAAGATCAATAGTTCCACTTAAAGCTTGCAGTAACCACTGACACTAACACACCATATCCTTACAGTGTGCCTGGTGGCATTCCAAGTACTTTCCAACTGATGACTCAGTTAATCCTCTCAGAGCTGTAGGGATAGGTATTAATATTCCTAGTTTTCATGGCAGGTAGTGGATGCACAGAAAGATTAAATAAAGTTCCCATTCAGTAAGTGGCAGAACCAAGACTTAGAACCAGGCAGTTTGGTCACAGCTACCCTCTGCTGTTGCCAGGTGGACATCCAGTGAAGAAGTTGCTTAGGCACCCAGACGGGTGAGCCTGGGCTCAGGGGATAGCTGGAGGTTGGAGATACGCATTTGAATTCACTTGGAATAAAAAATTCACACTAGAGTTGTGCTCTGTTCCTAAGGCTGCTATATCAAAATGCCACAGACTTGGTTGCTTAAAATAACAGAAATGTATCCTATCACGATTCTGGAGGCTGCTGCTGCTGCTGCTGCTGCTGGTAAGTCACTTCAGTTGTGTCTGATCCTGTGTGACCCCATAGACGGCAGCCCACCAGGCTTCCCCGTCCCTGGGATTCTCCAGGCAAGAACATTGGAGTGGGTTGCCATTTCCTTCTCCAATGCATGAAAGTGAAAAGTGAAAGTGAAGTCGCTCAGTCATGTCCAACTCTTCGCGACCCCATGGACTGCAGTCTACCAGGCTCCTCCGTCCTTGGGATTTTCCAGGTAAGAGTACTAGAGTGGGTTGCCATTGCCTTCTCCTTCTGGAGGCTAGAAGTCCGAAATCAAGGTGTCAGCTAGATCATGCTCCCTCCAAGACTTTAGATAGAATCCTTAATTGTCTCTTCTTAGCCTCTGGTGGTGGAGAAGGAAATGGCAACCCACTCCAGTGTTCTTGCCTGGAGAATCCCAGGGACGGAGGAGCCCAGGGACGGTAGGCTGCCGTCTATGGGGTCGCACAGAGTCGGACATGACTGAAGTGACTTAGCAGCAGCAGCAGCAGCCTCTGGTGGTGGCTGACAATCGTTGGGATGCTGCCCATTGCCAGGCTAAGGATGGAGCCTGGCCTCCATCTACAGCTGCATCGGGCATTCTCCCGGTGTGTGTATCTTAATATCCTCTTCCATCACCTTGTAAGGTCACGAGTTACAATAGATGAAGGGATTGCCTTGCTTAGCACGACCTTGTCTTGACTAATGACATCTGCCACAATCCTATTTCCAAGTAAGGTTACATTCTGGGATACCAGGGGTTAGGACTTCCACGTACCTTTTGGGAGAACCCGACTTCCATAACAGGAATTTGCAGGGTATAGGTGGTAATTCAAGCCATGAGACTACAAGAGACCACTTTATTAGTTCCTTGGGAGTGAGAAGGAAGATCAAAGACCTAGCTTGAGGAAGGCCATCCTGTAGAGTTGAGGGGATAAGGAGAAATCAGCAAAAAGAAGTCTTGAGAAGGAGCAGCAAGTGAGGTGAGAGGCAAAATGGGAATACGTGGTGTCCTGAAGCCAGAGGAAGAAAGTGTACAAGGAGGAGGGTGGAAGAGCTAGGCCAATGTAGTCGATAGATCAAGAGAGAGGAGGATGGGAAAATGGCCGTCTGATTTGACAACTCAGAGGTCAAACCTTAATCAGCACCCTTTCAGCAGAGTGGAGAACATAAAAGCCTGATTGGTGTGTGCTCATGTGGAAATGGGAGGAGAGGACTCAGGTGCTGGGAGCCAGCGGGAGGAATCCTGCCCGTGGCAGTGGTATTGAGGAAGGAAGCCAGACAAAACGCAAAGAAGTGATCTAGCTTCAGGGGTTGCCCCTGAGTTTTCCTGAGCATGTACCCCAAAAACCAGAGTCGGCCTGATTTTATTGTTCTGTGCTTTCCACTCTTCTGACACTCTCTGGAAAGAGTTAACTCAGGGCTTCAGGTAACAGTCTCCTGCAAAAGGAGTGTCTCAGCTCAAACCCCTCTGATGGCTCTCTAACTTGCCTGACAGTTAGAGACTTTTACAATTTGTCGATTGTTTACAGCCCCCCAACCACAAGAGGCACAAAGCTTAAAGCATCTTAAGATGCAGAGCCTTTTCTAAGAGCTAAAAATCATATTGGTGATGGGTTTTCACTGTTGACTCAATGACTGCTGCCAGGCCTCCATATTCTTTATCTTTTAGACACCTGAAGGATATTAATCAATGTAATAGGGATATAGAAATAGGAATGTAGTAGCTTTGATGTCAGCAACACTAGACTTTTGAGTTAATTACTTTTCTTTGTTATATATCACTGCACTTCTCTTATGTCCTTGCTATATAAGAATGCAATTTTATTTAGTACTTTCTGAGAGTGGCACCAGACTTTGGGAAGAGCAAGACAAATAAGTCTTCTGGTTGACAAACCCTTATTAGAAAAGGGCTGTAAAATGTTAATTGGCCCTCTGGCCAGAAGATGATGTAAATCACCTAAGACTTGTGTATACAACTAGGTATGCAGAAAGAAAGCCTGGTTTTGATAAGAGTCAGGGCTGCTGATGCTACATAATTTTATTTTATCCATTGATGTCTATGTACAAAAAAAGGTATAAAAGGCCTTTCTGGACAATAGGGGATGGGCCAGTTGCTGGACTGGTTTCCCCCGTGTCTTCTCTTAACTCTATTTTCTGGCTGAATTCCCATCTGGGGCACGGAGGCTCGCCATGTATACTTACTTGCCCTGGCTTCTAAGATCCACACGAGAGGGAGCCCAAGGTGGGGCACCCCCTGCTATTCAAGAGGACGCCGGTGGCCTAACATAGATGGTGCAAGTTTCTTGTCTGGAACTTTATTGGCTTTCCACGTAAACCAAGTTATTCAGCATCTTTTCTCCACTAAATTTTCCTGCTACACTATTTCTTCTTAATCTAATCTTATATTTCTAAATAAATAAGCTTTCCTCGCCTATGCTGTTCACGCTTCAAATTCCCTGGCTCCACCGGGGCAGGACCCCGGCGCTCAGGGACATCAACTATAGAAAATTCCATTTACATGCACATGGTCTGTTTCTTGACTCTAGCATGGAAGAGCCACGAGAGCAAGGACTTTGGAGTACCCTATTCATGTCTATATCCCAGTGCTGACCACACTGTTATTTAAACCATGTCAAATATTGTATTCATCAGTATCTCCTTCAAATGCAGGAACCCATCATTTTCCAATTTGGTCATACCAACAGAGTAGAGAGAAATGATAAGGCTGAACTAGACTTCTCTGGTTCCTTCTAGTTCTAAATTTCTATGGTTGCATGACTTGTTCTATCAACCCCCCTTGTAGTAATGTAGTAAGGCATTTAATGAGTTGTTTATTATTGTCTATTTGTTTTGGTAAGCAACTGTTAAATGAAAAGGCTGGAATAAGTGTTCCATTCATAAACTTAACACTTTTTTGCTGATTGCCTATTATGTGTTAGGTGCTATATATATTGTCCCATTTAATAATGTGAGAGGGGAGTTAGTGATGGACAGGGAAGCAGGGCGTGCTGCAGTCCATGGGGTCTCAAAGAGTCAGACACAACTAAGCAACTGAACTGAACTGAGAGGGCCTAGGCTGGGATGGAGTGGTCAGAAGAGGTGGTGGAGGCCTCCCGCTAGGAATACTCTGGAGATTCAGGGTGCTCTGATGTGGCTGGTGCTACGGTGGTTGCCACTGAGGAGGGAAGAGGCCCTGAGTGGCCACGTGCAGGGGTCTGTAGAGTTGCAGCTGCATGGAACACAGAGCAAGCATTCACCAAGGCATAAGCAACCTCTATCTGCTGCACTACTGAGCAGCCCAGGGCACCACACAGAACAGCTGTTCCGGCAGTGGGAGGAGGGGAAGATGTGAGTCTGCCCGGCTACAGGGCAAATACCCAATTTTCCACCACATTCAGGGCAGGAGGCTTTTTCTGCTGCAAACAGCACCTTTGGGTTTTGCTGCATGACCTATTTTGATTCAAAGAAGGATCTAGGAAGCAGGTGGCGTTTAGCAGTTGCATTCTAAGGCGAACAGAGGACAGCTCAGACCTGCGGGATAGGGGCAGAGAGCCAGGATGAGGAGCTAGAGGTCCTGACTCCAAGGGTCTGGCCCAGCAATAATGAAAGAACTGGGTTCTGTCACTTGTCTCTGGGTTAAATGATCTTCATTTGTTCATGGCTTTCTCTAATCCTTTCTGAAACTAAGTACCTCAGTTTCCTCATCTGTAAAACAGAAAGAAAAATGCCCTCCTTACCGGGTTCCTCCTGGGATAAAAGGCATAATGGCCGTGAACTTGCTCGGTAACAAATTGCTCTGCAGATATTTACAACAGTTATAAACCACCAGGCTAGGCTTCCTCTTGCAATTATAGATTAGGATCTCCTACCCGTCTGACTTGGCCCCTTTGTTCCACTTTCCACTCATCTTCTCCGTCCTTCCCCCTCCAATAAAGAGAGGAAGTAAGAGAGGAGGAAAGCATGTGCGTGGCTCTGGGTAACCCGCAGGCATCGCTGTCCCAGGAAAGCGGAGCGCTGTCCCCTGCATCTGGTTCCATCACTTCATGGCAAATAGATGGGGAAACAATGGAAACGGTGACAGATCTTATTTTGGGGGGCTCCAAATCACTCCAGATAGTGACTGTAGCCAGGAAATTAAAAGACGCTTGCTCCTTGGGAAAAACAGTTATGATCAACCTGCTTTATTAAAAAGCAGAGACATTACTATGCCAACAAAGGTTCGTCTAGTCAAATTTATAGTTTTTCCAGTAGTCATGTATGGATGTGAGAGTTGGATTATAAAGAAAGCTAAGAGCCGAAGAACTGAGGGTTTTGAACTGTGGTGTTGGAGAAGACTCTTGAGAGTCCCTTGGACTGCAAGGAGATCCAACCAGTCCATCCTAAAGGAAATCAGTCCTGAATATTCATTGGAAGGACTGATGCTGAGGCTGAAACTCCAATACATTGGCCACCTGATGCGAAGAGCTGGCTCATTAGGAAAGAGCCTGATGCTGGGAAAGATTGAAGGCAGGAGGAGAAGGGGACAACAGAGGATGAGATGGTTGGATGGCATCACCAACTCAATGGACAAGAGTTTGGATAAATTCTGGGAGTTGATGATGGACAGGGAGGCCTGGTGTGCTGCGGTCGATGGGGTCGCAGAGTCGGACACCACTGAGCGACTGAACAGAACCGTCCCCCGCCCAGAACTACACTTTCCAGCAGGCCTTTCGCGGCTCCGGCTCCCGTGGGGCGCGAGGCGCATGCGCCGAGTGCGGCTCCGCCTTGGTCCCGAAGCCGCTCCTCCCTCCGAACAGGTTTCGCGTCGCCGCCGAGAGCCGGCGGATCTCCGGGCTGCGGTGGCGGTTCTGTGGGAGCTGCCTGTCGCGAACTCGAGCGGGCTTAGCTGTGCCTTAGCTCCGGTCAGGGCCATGATCCGCCAGGAGCTCTCCACATCCTACCAAGAGGTACACGCACGGCAGTGGCGGGGAGGGCGCTGCAGCACAGTTTGCTGCGAGGCGGAGCGGGTCTCGAGGGTCCGGGCGTTTTCTGGGGTGCCCGGGGTGGGGGGCTTCCGGGTGGGCAGAGCGCGCCGCCGAGGAGCGGTCGGGGGAGGGGTCCCTCGGCGTGCTGAGCTGCGGCGGAGCAGGAAGGAAGCGGGGCGCGGAGCCTCCTCCGGACGCGGCCGTGGCTGGGCCGAAGGATGGAGCCCGGGGGCCCCGGAGCCGCGACCCGTAACCAGCCGGTGACTGATTAAAAGCCTCGTCCGGACCGGGCGGCAGCGCGGCCCGCCGGGCAGCACTCCGGGTCGCCTCGAGGACGGTGGGGTTCTTTGCAACAAGTGGAAGAACCCACGCCCTTCTTTCTCCCCGGCCGGAGTAGAGGCGCGCTGGGCGGCAGCTCACCTCCATGCCCAGGGCCTCGTGGCCCCTCAGCTGCTAGCGGTAGCGATCATCACAGCCCGTCCGGATGGCCAGCAAGCTTTGAAAATGTGCTTTCTCCCACAGAGCTGCTTCTCGCTCCGCTCCGTTTCTCTCTCCTGTCTCACCTCCTCTCACGACTGTAACTCTCACTTTCCAATTCTTTGTCTCTTTTCTTGCCTGTCCTGAGCTACCGACGAGCGGTTCCATCTCTTCCCCCAGACCAGCTTCTCCTCCTGGCTCCAGCTCTCCTGTTCCTCCTCGAGGGTCCCAAACCCTGGTCATCTCCGGTGCTCTCCCCTCCCCTGTGCCCCTCACCGTGCCCCCCTCCCTTGGCAAGTTCAGGCAGCTTACATCTTCCATCCTCAGGTTTGAGTCCCTGATTCTGCCCTGCTCACCTCTCCCTGTTTGGTGTCTCCCATACTGTGCACATTTGCTCAGGGTTCTACCTTAATCCTGGGCTTCCCTTGTGGCTCAGCCGGTAAAGAATCTGCCTGCAGTGTGGGAGACCTGGGTTCTATCCGTGGGTTGGGAAGATACCCTGGAGGAGGGAATGACTACCCACTCCAGTATTCTGGCCTGGAGAATTCCATGGACTGTATGGTCCATGTGGTCGCAGAGAGTCTGATACAACTGGGCGGCTTTCACTTCACTACCTTGATTCCAGAGCATCCCTTTATACATACACCCGAAGCTGCCACTGGTCTGTCCAGAACAGTCCAGACTTCTTCACAAGCTCTGACAGCCCTGCAGCCCTATCCCGTCATCATCTCCTCACCCACCTAGGTTCTGACCACACTGGAAACTCACCATTTCAAACTGTGCTCCTGCTATGCTTGTGCTCACACTGCTGCTTCAAGTCCTTTGGTTAAAATTCCCTTATTTTACAAGGAGGGATCTCAAATCTCACTTGTTCCATGCAGTCTGACTTTCCAGACTAGTCTGAAGTTTCTGTCAGTCCCTCTCATGTGAGCTGCTGCTGCCTTGAGCAATACTGATCAATACTCATGTACATTTCACCCTTT
The DNA here is from genome assembly GCF_032405125.1 of Capricornis sumatraensis. Taxonomy (NCBI): domain Eukaryota; kingdom Metazoa; phylum Chordata; class Mammalia; order Artiodactyla; family Bovidae; genus Capricornis; species Capricornis sumatraensis. Next base: position 78,401,981 of record NC_091082.1, read on the forward strand.
GTAAATGATACTGTGTGGAGTCTGTAAAGCAGATGGCTTTGCCCTATAGTAAAAAGGGAAGTCAAGTTGAAAACAGATGATATATTTGCCTGAGGTTTGCCATTTTTTATTGCAGGATCTGAGCTAGAATCTGACTTTGGGACAAATTTCTGTGTTTCTCCTACCATTTCCTTTATCCCAGAGGAGCCTGTTGGGTTTTAGCCAGGGCTTGGGATTTTGTGGCCCCTAGATTCTGTACCCAAGACAGTAGAGGAATCCTGGGGAATGAGGACTCTGACTCTGCAAGTTTTCAGGTTTATAGGGAATAGAGCGTAATGGATAAATACTACGACTTCAAAATTTTTTGATTTATTTATTTTTGGCTCTGCCGGGTTGTGGATGCGCGGGCTTTCGCTAGTTGCGGTGAGTGGGGGCTACTGCTCGTTGCGGTGCGCAGGCTTCTCATGCTGGGGCTTCTCTTGCTGCTGAGCACAGGCTCTAGGCTGTGTAGGCGCAGTAGTTGCGGCTCCTGCGCTCTAGAACACAGGCTCAGCACCTGTGCACGGGCTTAATTGTTCTTGGCCTGTGGAATCTTCTCCAACCAGGGGTCGTACCCGTGCATGGGCAGATATATACTTCACCACTGAGCCACCAGGGAATCCCCAAATACTAGGACTTTTAAGTCAAAAAGCCCGAGTTCCTATCCTTGCCTCACCTCTTGCCATTTGTGTGGCTTTTGTCAAGTCACTTCTCTGAGCCTCCGGTTCATCTGTAAAATGAAGCTAGTGGTAGTCCTTATCTCATGGGGCTGTGAGGATTAGCTGAGTTGGTATGTAGGGTGCTTAGCTCAGTGCCTGGCAGTAGTGGCCCCTCAGTGAATGCTAGTTCTTGTTAACAGGGTGTGGCAGCTCCTGCTTCTGGAAAGCATTGGGGTCCTGGTTTACAGGACCCTGTCCCTCATCTGCACATAAACTCTACCGTCCTCTTCTCAAGCAGGGCTCCTAACACGTTTGCTAAAACATAGGCAGTTATCCTGCTTGCAGGGTCAAGGCCAAGGGTGGATTCAGTTTCTGTTTCCCCATGGTGGGAGATACTGGAAGGACCCCTCCCCTTGCCTTCCTCAGTAGCCCATTCTGAAGGTCCTGTCTCTCACCTTCAGAAGACGGCGGCCTCTTGACTCTTTCTTGCAGGCGTCATGCTGGAGAACTTGGCCAGGGCCAGGCAAGGAGGTGGGTTTATTATGGCTTCAGGTAGTCAGGAGGGGAGCTGGGTTAGGAGGCTGTTAGGGTTATAGGCTGAACCTGTGTGAAGCTTGGATCCGAGAGTGCTGGGCCTTTCCAGGACTTGTACCTCCCTTTCCCTTTGGCCAGCGAGAGCCCTGGGGCCCTCTTGGTCTGTGTTCCCACTGGGGTCCTGGCTCTTGTGGTATGTTCTTTAAGCTCCTAGCCCTCTTTCACGTGTTGGTTTTCCTTTTCTTTTGGGCTTGGAAGACTTTAAACTAGAAGTTTTCCCTGATTCTAAAAGGTCAGGCGTGGAGGAGGAGATGGAAGAGTATTAGGTACGTAGAAGCTTTATTTTAGCTCAAGTCTCCTAGAGATGAATTTTTAATGAAAATGTCTTGAGGGACTTTCCTGGTGGTCCAGAGTTTAAGAATCCACGTGCCAATGCAGGAGACACAGGTTCAGTCCTTGGTCTGGGAGGATCTCACATGCCAGGAAGCAGCTAAGCCCACGCACGGCAAGTACTGAGCCAGCGCGCCTGGAGCCTGTGATCTGGAACAAGCAAAGCCGCTGCGATGAGGAGCCCCCACTTGTTTCAACTAGAGAAAAAGCCTGAGCAGCAGTGAAGTCCCAGCGCAGCCAGAAATAAATAAGTAAAATTATTTTTGAAAAAATGAGAAAAATATTAAAAAAGCGGAAAAAATCTTGAGACCTTGAGTGTTGACACTGGGAACCTAAGAAAATACTGGGAAAATCTATCCCTGCCCCCACCCTTCCAATCCAGGGGACTGCTGGCTGCCACCTGGAGTGAGACACTCTGGTCCTGGTGTTTCTTGCTCTTCTTAATACTGTGGAGCCTTGTTGGTTACCACTGTTCATTGTCCCCATTTGACAGATGAGAACACTGAGGAAGTGAGGTGGAGGTTGCCTGCTATTAGGCTGCTAATTAGCACCTGTCTCTGGGGTGGCCTGCCCTCCCCACTTTGTTCTGCATTTGCAGCCTCAGTTGGTGGACTTTAGCTCTGACGCCAACTTCACTGTTCCATCGTCTGCCTGAGCAGACGCTAAGCTTGCATTTCCTCCTCTTCCGGAAAGTGACTAAGAGCATGGGTTTTGGAACTAGACTAACTTGGATTTGGCTCCTGTCTCTGTGGCCATGGAAAGTCTTGTGAGTTGAATTGTGTTTCCTGAAAAGATACATTGACGTCCTCACCCCCAGCACCTCAGAGAGTGACCTTATTTGGAAAGAGGGTTATTGCAGATGTACTTAGTTAAGACGAGGTTGTACTGGAGGAGAATGGCCCTTCATCAGCCTGCTCGGTGTTCTTATTAGAAGCATGACTGTGTGGAGACACAGACTCCATGTAAAGGTGGAGATGGCCTGGAGAGCGGGTGCACCTAAAAGCCAAGGCGCACGCGGAGTTGCTGGCATCACCTGGAGCTGGAAGAGAGGCGTGGGAGAGGTTCTCCGCCTCAGCCTTCAGAAGGAACCAGCCCTGCGACCACCTTGACTTCAGCTTGCTAGCCTCCATAACGATGAGGGGATAAATTAATTCCTGTTGTTTTCAGCCAGCTAGTTTGTGGTGCTTTGTTGTGGTAGCCCTGGAAGACTAACATATAAGAAGTTATTTGAAATTCCTGAACTTCATTGTGTTCATCTGTAGAGCTGGTATAACATACCCTGCATCATGGGCTTCCCCGGTGGTGTTAGTGGTAAAGAACCCACCTGCCCGATCAGGAGACGTAAAGAGACATGGTTCTATTCCTGGGTATTCAGGAGACCTAAAGAGACACGGTTCGATCTTTGGGATGGGAAGGTCCCCTAGCGGAGGGCCTGGCAACCTACTGCAGTATTCTTGCCTGGAAAATCCCATGGACAGAGGAGGTCATCCATGGGGTTGCAAAGAGTCAGATAGGACTGAAGCGACTTCACGTGCACACATGCACATACCCTGCAATGTGTGATTTTTTTTTTTTGATAATTAAGTGAGAAGCAGCCTCTGCTTTCTTGTTTTAGTCTAGAGAGGCAAAGCTGATGTAGCTGACTTCTTTGTGCTCTTTGTTCCTCCTTTTAGCTGAGTGAGGAGTTGGATCAGGTGGTTGAGAACTCAGAGCAAGCGGACGAGCGGGACAAGGAGACGGTCAAGGTCCAGGGTCCAGGGATCTTACCAGGTGAGTGGACTCAGCGCTGGGGGTGGACGTGCCCGGTGCTGAGCCATTGCTGCAGCTGCAGGCCCCAGTCCAGCCAGACACCTGTGTCAGAGGAGTGGTCCTGCCTGGTGTTGGATCTCCAGTATCACCGTCGTTTTGCAGCCATGCATATTGGATACAATGGCAGGGACTTTGGTTCTTTGCTTTTCTGTTTCTTTTTCCCTGGGAAGCTGTCGGCAGTTGAGCCTCTGATACCTGGGTCACTTCCCAGGGCCCTCTGGGAGATTATCTGGTAGGCTCATGTCTCTGACAAGAGGCCTCTTCAGTTTCGTCGCCCAGCTAGCTGGTCCCATCAGTAAGGTAGCATCCTGCAGAGCCTGGCAGTGACAACCTCTGGTACCTTCACCACCTCTTCCTCCTGCCTACACTCTGCTCCCTTAGCTTCCATAATGTGGCACTGTGCTTCTCAGACCACTCCTTGCAGCCTCTTTTGCAGTCACCCTCCCGCTCTTGGGTGTTAAATATTCGTCAGAGGCCTCCTTCTCGCAGTCTCTGGTGGGTGGCCTCGCCCAGGCCCCCTCCCCTGCCTCAGTCACTGTTTGCACACACGTGTCTGCCTTGGTTTTATCTCTGGCCCAGAGGTACCTTTTTACATATGCTGTGTACCCTGATTCCCAGGAGATGGCTCTGCCGAGATGTCCCAAAGTTCCCCTGAACTCCACATGTCCAAAATTGACCTCATGGTTTCCCCACTGCCAGCTTGACCCTCTCCCAGTGTTTCCTGTTTCCAGGGACAATGCCATCACCACCCAGTGGGACCTGAGAGTCATTCTTTTTTCCTTCCTTCCCCGCTTCCCCGCTTTCACTGCCCCTTGACCCTGCTGGCGTTTTTCTTCAGGCCTCGCTCCGGGCTTTTTGGTTGTTTTATTCCTCTGCCTGGAGTTCTCTTCTGTCTGTCATTTAGTTAATGCATAATCATCTTTCAGCTGTCAGCTCACTCTTTTATTTTCCTGCAAAGCCTTGTCTGACTGCCTGGCTAGATCACATCCACTGTGACTGGTAACCTCTGCATCTCTGGCTTGGAACTGTGGCTGATGGAATGGTATAGGAGTTTGCCTGACTGTTGGGTTAATGTCTGTGTAGTCTACTAGACTATAAACCCCACCAAGGTGGAGACCAGTCCCTTTTGCTTCCCCATTCAGCTCTGGCCGTGCAATAAGGATTTGTCGAATGAATGCCTGAGTGAGTGAGTGGAGTCCTGCCTGACTCCAGCTTCTTGGGTGGATTGAGGGGGGTGGGGCTCTGCTCCTCTGGATTCCCATATTTGGAGGGGTGGGGATGGGATTGGAAATTCTGTGATTGTGCCTAATCCTTAGAGAAGACTTTATAGAAGGAAAGAGGCAGGAAGGGCGGCTAACATTTACTGACTGCTTCCCCTGGGCCAGGCTCTGTCATCCCCATGGCCCATCTAATTCTCATGACAGCCCTGTGAGGCGGTCATCCTCTTGATTCCACTTGAGGCCCTAAGGCTCAGGGAGATTAAGTGCATTGTGGGAGAATCTTAACGCTGGCCTGCAGACTGACTGCATCAGGTGCTGTCTGACCCCAGATGCTTTCTACTGCACCTGTGATTTAAAAAAAAATAACTTACGCATCCTTCTGTTAAATTCCAGTGTGCTAAAGCTTGTAGCAGGACTGCCCCGACTCTGACTCTGGACATTGCCTCCGAGGGAGACAATGCCCTGAGGTCCTAGGGAGAAGGTTTTGAAAGCCTTGTGTATTAGTTTCTATCTTTTCTATAACAAATTACCACAAACTTAGTGACTTGAAACAGCTCAGATTTATTATCTGACAGTCCTGGAGGTCAGAAGTCCAAAATGAGTCTCCCTAGGCTAAAGTTAAGGTGTCAGCAGGCTGCAATGCCTTTCTGGAGGCTCCAGAGAAGAATCTGTCTTAGTGCCTTTTCCAGCGTCTCAGGGCTGCCTGCCTTTCTCAGCTCATGTCCCTTCTTCCACCTTCAGGTCTTTCTCAGATCTGCTCATTCTGACACTGACTTCTGCCTCCCTCTTCCATGTTTAAAGAGCCCTTGTGATTATACTGGGCTCATCCAGGTAATCCAGAATCATTTCCCTGTTGTTGTTTTTTTAATTAGTTATCTGTGCGTTTTTTGGTTGTGCTGGGTGTTTGTTGCTGCGTGTGGACTTTGTCTAGTTGTGGCGAGTAGGGGCTACTGTTCACTGCACTGACAGGCTTACGCGGCGGCTTCTCTCGTGTTTGAGCGTGGGCTCTAGGTGCATGAGCTTTCGTAGTTGGCGGCTTGCGGAGCCCAGAGCACATGGGCTTCAGTAGTTGTGGCGCACAGGCTCAGTTGCCCCAAGGCATGTGGGTTCTTCCTGGACCAGGGATTGAACCCATGTTCCCTGCATTGGCAGGTGGACTCTTAGCCACTGAATGGAAAGTCCCATTTCCCCGTTTTAAGGTCAGATAATCAGCAAGTATAATCGCATCTTTGCCCTGTAACTTGCCGTAATTATAGGTTCCGAGCTTGAGGACGTGGACACCTGTGGTGGGTCATTATTTTGCCTGCTGCACCCTGCACGGCCCTCTTGCCCCGAGGCTGAAGAGGATGGATGGAGGCAGCAGGAAGAGGATGGAGGCCAGACTTGGAAGGCGAAGTTTCCTGTTGTGTTTCCTTTCAGAGATAAATGCCAGGCAAATGAGGACATGGCCATGATGACCTTCAACCTTAGCAGCCTCTCTTTCTGCTTCAGATTCCTGGGGCCTCAAAGCCTGAGACGAGGCAGAGCAGGAAGCCAGCCCCCAGGCAGAGCGGATTTTGGGTAGTTTGTTGGCCAGCAAGAGCCTTCCCTGATTTTGGGAAACTCGGCTGGATGCGTGTCCTGTTTAGACTGTAGACAGCCCGGTGCTCAGAAGTCCCTTCAGCCGGTCTCAGCAGTGACTTTGACGATGTGGGGTACAACTTTCCAAGCCCGTGCTGTGCCTCTGAGTCCCCTCACGGTAATAAAACTGATGGTACTGATGATAGCAGCCACGCCTGCTAGGTGCTTTCCTGTTCCAGGCCTGGGCGGGGCTTTCTGTATAGACTCTACCACTGCTTTATAATCCTCCTAGCCACGTTCTGAGGGAGATGTTTAGTACACAGTACTTCTCTGTACCCCGACTGAATGAATGGCAGGGCTCCCAATGAACCCAGGCCTGTCTCTCTGAATGTATTCTGACTCTGGCTCAGTTGTTCCTGGATGAGGGGCTTTCTTGTCCCAAACTCCTGCCTGACATCCACCAGAGTCACTCACGGACTCCTTCATCTTTGTGCCAAATGCCAAAACCGCAAAGAAGGGGAGTGAGACATGGCCTGCTTCCCGGAGCTCAGGCCACGTGGAGAGAGAAGGCAGGCTACCCTGAGAAGGACTTAACCCTCCTGCAGAGCCTGCCCTGAACAGCTGAATGGGGTCTGTTTCTCCCTGTCGCCTGCGTTCCTAGCGTTCATTACTCTTCTTTTGTAGCATTTAGCACAGCTGAGAGGGCACGTCTATCGACTGCAATTCTTCAGTTGTGTCAACCCCTTGGGCCTGCCCCGGAGTTCTGTGAGGCATGAAGGTCTGTCTCGTCTCTACTCCCGCTGTAATTCCAGTGGTTAGTAGCCTGGCCCTGTCTAGGAGCCCCGTGTATATCAGTGCTCTGGGAGAGGGAGGTGGGGCTTTAGAGCAGGAGAGCACCATATCTAAGCCAACTTGAATGAATGAGTGAACAAAGGCCAAAGAAATGGTAGAGACAGGGACTTCAGGAATGAATGAGCAAGGGCTAGTTGGTGAAGGAAGTGTGATTAATCCAAAGGAAGGGTGATGTATGGGTGGAAAAGAAGGGCTGGCCAGGGAGGAGGGGTGGCATGTGCGAACACATAGAGGTGGGAATGAAAATAGGACATTTCAGAATCAGTGGGAAGCACGGCGGTTGCAACAGAGGGTTGGTGAGAGAAGCAGAGGGAGTTGAGGTAGGAAAGCCAGGCTGGGCCAGGCTGGGGGTGCGGTTTCAGCATTGGCGGTTTGGCCTTTCTCTAGGGAGCGGCAGTATTTAAAGGAATTAGAACAGAACAGTAAGGAATGAAGTGGGCATTTAAGGAAGGTGAGTGTGGCAGGGTGTGGGGCTGGATTAAGTTGAAGCAGTCCAACTGTGGAAAATTCTTAAGGAGATGGGAATACCAGACCACATTACCTGCCTCCTGAGAAATCTATATGCAGGTCAAAAAGCAACAGTTAGAACTGGACATGGAACAACAGACTGGCTCAAAATCGGGGAAGGAGTCCATCAAGGCTATATATTTTCACCCTCCTTATTTAACTTATATGCAGAGTATATCATGGGAAATGCTGGGCTGCATGAAGCACAGCTAGAATCAAGATTGCTGGAAGAAATATCAGTAACCTCAGATATGCAGATGACACCACCCTTAGGGTGGAAAGTGAAGAGGAACTAAAGAGCCTTTGATGAAAGTGAAAGAGGAGAGTGAAAAAGTTGGCTTAAAACTCAATATTCAGAAAACGAAGATCATGGCATCTGGTCCCATCACTTCATGGCAAATAGATGGGGAAACAATGGAAATAGTGAGAGACTTTATTTTTGGGGCTCCAAAATCACTGCAGATGATAACTGTAGCCATGAAATTAAAAGACGCTTGCTTCTTGGAAGAAAAGTTATGACCAACCTAGACAGCATATTAAAAAGCAAGACATTACTTTGCCAACAAAGGTCCATCTAGTCAAAGCTATGGTTTTTCCTGTGGTCATGTATGGGTGTGAGAGTTGGACTATAAAGAAAGGTGAGTGCCAAAGAATTGATGCTTTTGAACTGTGGTGTTGAAGAAGACTCTTAAGAATCACTTGGGCCTCAAGGATATCAAACCAGTCAATCCTAAAGGAAATCAGTCCTTGAATTTTCATTGGAAAGACTGATGCTGAAGCTGAAACTCCAATACTTTGGCCACCTGATGTGAAGAACTGACTCCTTGGAAAAGAGTCTGATGCTGGGAAAGACTGAAGGCAGGAGAAGGGGATGACAGAGGGTGAGATGATTGGATGGCATCACTGACTCAATGGACATGAGTTTGAGCAAGCTGAGGGAGTTGATGATGGATAGGGAAGCCTGGCGTGCTGCAGTTCATGGGGTCAGACTTGACTGAGCAACTGAACTGAACTGAAGGCAACTGTGCCATGTCAGAGGCAGGAGGCTGATATGATAGCCTGTTTTGATGTGGGGGAGAGGGAGAAGGAAGAAAGAAGATTCTGAGGTTTGAAGCCAGGTGAGGAGAATAACATACAGAGGGGCAAGTGGCTGGATGAGAAGACAAGCTTCAGTGGGTGTGGTGTCTGGGTGGTGCTGGCCCAGAGGCAGTGAGAGCTACAGGACTGACAGGAGAGAGTTGAGGACTGGACCCGTAGCGGGAGGTTTAGGGGCCTGGAAGAAAGCCAGGGACACAGAATGTGGAATAAGCAGGGAAGGGCCATGAGCTTGGGAAGCGTCCTCATTTGGAGGCCAGAAGAGGAGGTGGGCTGGAGCTTGGGGTAGCAAGACAGGAAGACAGTACAGGGATGCTGAGTGTTTAGCAGCCGAGGTTCGAGTTAAGCACCCGGCTTTCAGGATTGTATTCCCAGTGTTACTCTCTGAGGGAAGCAATTTGATGCCATAATGTGGTTAAAGCCTCAGTCTGTTCATTTCCTCTCTATCAGGGGAAGCACAACCGCTTATTATTCTTTTCAAAGGGAGAGATGAGACCGACATGCTAATTGAATAAGCAGTTTATTGTATTAGGGATGTAATCAAATTGAGAACATTTGGTTAGTTAGTTCTCCACGGAAACAACTGTATATTAATAGAATAGACAAAGATAAGCAACCAAAGAAAAAATAAAGTAAATTGAACCCCATTAAAATGAAAAACTTGCACACCAAAGGATATTATCAGGAAAGTGAAAAGATAGCCCACAGGATGGGAGAAATTTTCAAATCATATATCTGATAAAGGACTTGTATTTAGCAATTATAAAGAACTCTTATAACTCAGTAATAAAAGACAACCCAGTTAAAAGTGGACAAAGAATGTGAATAATGTTTCTCTAAAGAAGGTATACAAATGACAGATAAATACATGAATAGATTCTCAACATTGTTAGTCTTTAGGGAAATGCAAATCTAAACCACAGTGAGGTGTAATTTCATACCTACCAGGATGACTGCAATCAAAAAGATGATGATAAGCAAGTTTTGGTGAGGATGTAGAGAAATTAGAAACCCCAGATGTTGCTAATGAAAATGTATTAATAAAATGGTGCAGCTACTGTGGAAAATAGTCTGGCAGTTCCTCAAAAGGTTTAAATATAGAGTTACCATATGACCCAGTGGTTCCACTCTTAGTTATATATCCAAGGGAAATGAAAACTGTATGTCCACACAAAAACTTGTAATGAATGCTTATAGCAGGATCATAATAGACAAAAAGTAGAAGCAACACGATTGTCCGTACACTGATGAATGGATAAATGCCGTGTTCACACAATGGAATATTATTGTGCCATAAATAGGAGTGAAGGACTGATACATGTTACGACATGGATGAATCTTCAAAACATTGTCACGTGAAAGAAGTCAGACACAAAAGGTCACATACAGTATGATTCCATTTATGAGACTTGCCTGGAATAGGTAAGTCCATAGCAACGGAAAGTAGACCGTTGGTTGCCAGGGACTAAGATAAAGATGGAGTGACTGCTAATGGGTATAGAGTTTCTTTTTGGGTAATGACAATGTTCTGTAATTAGATAGTGGTTGTGACTGTACGCTTTGTGAATATTTTAAAAACTACTATATTCACTTTATAAAGGTCTGTTTTATGGAATATAAATTATATCTCAAAAAAAACCAAAATGAAATTAAAACAACAAACCCATCACATCACTAAAAAAAAAGAAAAGGATAAACAAAGAATTCATTTCTTCGTCTCAATCTGAATGCATCTTAGCCCAGTGCTGTCTGCAAGGTAGAGTTTTGCAGGGTTATGGTAGTCAGCCAGTTTCCTTTCCTGTGAATAAAGGTCTCAACGATGTTTTCAGAAGTTGAGTTGCTCATCACACATCTTAATGGACTGACTTACCAATACATTCTGGGGCACGTTTGGTTTTTGAAACAGTTCTGTTATGGGTTTTACAAAACTCATAAATTAATTTTCTCAAGGAAGTCTCGTACATTCTTTTTGTCTTTCTCCTACTGTGAGTTTGCATATATATGAAGGATGCATGGGCTCCCCAGGTGGTGCTAGTGGTAAAGAACCCACCTGTCAGTGCAGGAGACCTAAGAGGCATGGGTTCAATCCCTGGGTCAGGAAGATCCCATGGAGGAGGGCATGGCAACCCACTCCAGTACTCTTGCCTGGAGAATCCAGGCAAGAGGAGCCAGACAGGCTACAGTCCATAGTGTCACAGAGTTGGGCATGACTGAAGCGACTTACCACAGGCACACATACTTTTGAAAAGCATTCATCCAATTTGCCACAGAATAGCCAGTGTTTGGTTTTTCTGACTGAAGAGTACATGGGACATTTTATCAAATATCTAGCACCTTTTTAAAATAATGGTAAAATGTAACAGTGTCTACTTCTAGCATTCAGTGAGTTCACTCACCCAGTTGTGTCCGACTCTTTGCAACCCCATGGACTGGAGCACACCAAGCTTCCCTGTCCATCACCAACTCCCAGAGCTTGCTCAGGTTCTTGTCCATTGAGTCGGTGATGCCATCCAACCACCTCATTCTCTGTTGTCCCCTTCACGTGCCTTCAATCTTTCCCAGCATCAGGCTCTGTTCTAATGAGTCAGCTCTTCGCATCAGGTGGCCTAAGTATTGGAGCTTCAGCATCAGTCCTTCCAATGAACATTCAGAACTGATCTCCTTTAGGATGGACTGGTTTGATCTCCTCACAGTCCAAGAGACTCTCAAGAGTCTTCTCCAAGACCACAGTTCGAAAGCATCAATTCTTTGGCGCTCAGCTTTCTTTATGGTCCAACTCTCATATCCATGAAAATAGCTTTGACTATGCGGACCTTTGCTGGCAAAGTAATGTCTCTGCTTTTTAATATGCTGTCTAGATGGGTCATAACTTTTCTTCCAAGGAGCAAGCGTCTTTTAATTTCATGGCTACAGTCACCATCTGCGGTGATTTGGAGCCCAAGAAAATAGTCTGTCACTGTTTCCATTGTTTCCCCATCTGTTTGCCATGAAGTGGTGAGATTGGACGCTACCATCTTAGTTTTTTGAATATTGAGTTTTAAGCCAGCTTTTTCACTCTTCTTTTTCACTTTCATCAAGAATGACTTAATCACTTTCACTTTATCACTTTCATCAGGATGAACTTTAGTTCCTCTTCGCTTTCTGCCATAAGGGTGGTGTTATCTGCATATCTGAGGTTGTTATTTTTCCTGGCAATCTTGATTCCAGCTTGTTCTTCATCCAGCCTGGCATTTTGTATGAAATACTCTGCATATAAGTTAAATAAGCAGAGTGACAGTATACAGCCTTGACGTACTCCTTTCCCAGTTTGGAACCAGTCCTTTGTTCCATGTCTGGTTCTAACTGTTGCTTCCTGACCAGCATACAGATTTCTCAGGAGGCATTGGAGTGTCACACATAGCATGTGTGGATGAGAAACAGTTCCACGGTTTTTTATTTACATTACATGCCAATTTGTAGATCAATGAAAGCCCTGTAAAGAAGTTAAATTTGAAGTCTAGGAGTCAGTATTCCAGGACCCTCATCCGATGTCCATTGATGACTGCGGGGCCAGGATCGCTGCACAAGGTATGGAGTTGGACCAGATGGCCTTTTAGGTCCCTAACAACTCTTAGAAGATTTTGTTCAGATGTTATTATGCACCAATTCAGTCATTCAGAGTTCCTTCCCTCTCATCTTGTGATCTTAGGATATAGCACCCTGATTGCCTGTTGCCACCGCAGTTATGAGCCACTCAGACAGTGAGTGTGCTTTTAGCTGCCTTGCTCTGAAGTGAACCTGTGGTCCCACATGGACCGTAGGGGCTGGGGGTGCCTTCCAAGCAAAACGGCTGTGGGCAGGCCCCTGTGCACAGACCACCGTACTTCCGGTGACCGATCAGGGACCAGCACCTGAGCCAAAGGAAGCTGTCTGCAGTTGAGTGGGAAGAAGGGCCGTGTCTGTGACATGCCCAGTGGGGAACCCTTTCCTATACACAATACTCTTCAGGAGAAGGTCTGGATGCGAGACTGAGAGAAAGACTTTTGAGAGTGAAATGGAGCAGAGTTACGAGAGAGGCACGGCTAGAAGGCAGGTTGCAAAGCTGTGAGGGAGGAGAACTGACACAGTCCCTCGTAACAGGAGGCAGCAGCAGTAGACTCAGAGGCAACAGAAGTTGAGAGCAGGAGTTGCGTTAATTCCTTTCGGAGAACTGGAGCTGCTCTGTGCCTTGGCTTCACTCTCAGCTACCCAAGGGGTTTCCTTGGGGCTTCCTGCTTCCTCTTAAAACATCCATTGGCTAGAGTAACCTGCTCTTCACGACCTGAAGGAACCACACAAACCCTTCTGCGAATTGGCATTCCTGTGAAGGAAGAATTTTTTAAACTTTCTGCCATTAATAGTAAGGCGCATCAATTGGTTTCTAGTTCTGTGTGCCTGAAATGTACTGACCAGTTGAGAGGTAGCTAAGTTGGCATTGCACAACTTAATTCATCTGTTTTTTGGGCTGTTCATCCATTTAACAGACATGAAAACATTACATGCCTATTATGTGAAACACTGTATCCTGTCCCACCTCCATTTTATCTTCTTGTATTTTTTTCTCATTAATTATTATGAGATGGTTGTTTCATGGTCTTCATCTTTGTTATCTTCATCGCTGAGGGCTTCATTTTTTGAGGGGTAGAGGGTACATTCTCTCTCACAGTGACAGTAATTCATGGAGCAGGTACTCTGCCAGGCATTTGAAGCAAATTTGTCATTTGCTTCTCTCAGAAATGCTAGAACACTGAAATGATTTCCTTTTCACAGGCAGCAGGTGAGCCCTAGGAGCGCCAGATGGCTTGCTGTGGGCCACAGAGTGGTCATAGTCAGCAGCAGAGCTGGGTTTGCAGCCCATGCTGCCGCTGTGCCTCTGGGCTAGAGAGCTGGTCTTCAGTTCACCAAACACGTGAATAGTGAACAGCAGATGATGCCTTCCTCAGAATCCTCCCGGGGCTTTAGTCCCAGAGCTAACACAGCCTCCTCCACAAAGCCTCTGCTGACCTCTGCCCCGCTCCCTGACTCCCCTTCGTCCCTCTGAGGAAAGGAAATCTCACAGTTTCCACCTTCAGGGACTTCGGAGTTCTGTTGCGCTTGTAGCACAAACCATCGATCCTTCTCCCTTGGGTCCTCTCTCGGTATCTCCCTGAAGCCCGCAGCACAAAGTGTTGCACGTAGAGCTGGTGCTCGATGTTGGATTGTGGGCGTAGAGTGAATGATTTCCTTCTTTCTGACCACCTAGGGCCCTTTGTAGTTCTGTGCTCCTCTTGCTTTTGTGCTTTCTAAATAAAAGAAAATGAGATACGAGCAAATACTCTTGTGTCTTTGTATTTAAAGTCCATCTCTTAATTACGGCATTTGGTTGGGTCTTGGGTTTAGTCCAGACTGGTGGTAGTCTCTGCCTTTCCACTGGTATCTAGTCTGTTTACTGCAGGTGCTGGTACGGTCGCCTGTGGCTCCACCGTTTTATTGTTCTCTGTTTGTCTCATAGGTTTGTTGTTTCTCTGTCGCTTCTTTCCTGAAAGTTAGAAAGTTTGCAGTATTGTTGTATAATTTTTGCATTAGATAGCCTTAAATTTTTAAAATTATATAACTGGTTTTTTATATTTACCCACATAGTTAACATTTCCAGGGATCTTTCTTGCTTCGTATACATCTGGGAGTTACCATCTAGTGTCATTTCAGAGTTTTCTTTAGCATGCATTCTAGTGCAGATCTGTTGGTAATGAATGCTCTCTGCTTTTGTGTTTGAAAATACCTTTATGTCCCCTTCATTTTTAAAGGTTAGTTTGCTGGAATTTAAACATTCTTGAGTTGATGGAATTTTTTTTTTTCTTTCAATACGTTAAAGATGTTCCATTGTCTTGTAGTAGTGGTGTCAGTTGCTCAGTCGTGTCTGACTCTGCAACCCCGTGGACTGTAGTCCACCAGGCTCCTCTGTCCATGGGATTCTCCAGGCAAGAAGACTGGAGTGGGTTGCCATTCCCTTGTCCAGGGGATCTTCCTAGCCTGGGGATTGAACCTGGGTCCCCTGCATTGCAGGCAGATTCTTTACCATCTGAGCTACAGGAAAGCCCCCATTGTCTTTCGGCCTTCATTACTTCTGATTAAACATTAACCTGTTGTTAGATTTAATTTCCTGTATGTAATATGCTCCCCCCTCACCGCCTCCATTTTTTCCTGGGTGCCTTCAAGATTTTTTTTCTCTTTGCATTGGCAGTTTCAGGATGATTTGCCCAGAATTGGTTTATTACTTATCTTGCTTGGCATGTATTGAGCTTCTTGAATCTATAAATTGATATTTTTTTCTCCAGGTTTTGGGAAGTTTGGGCCATTCTTTTTTCAGATATTTTGTGCGATCTATTTTCTCTCTTCAGTTACCTTTTGTTAGACTGCTAGATGTCGTCCCACAGTTATCTAGGCTCTGTTAGATTTTTCTTCAATCTTTCTTGTTTCAGATTGGATGATTTCTGTTCATTTAACTTCAACTACACTGTTTTTTTTTTTTTTTCTGCCATCTTTTGCTGTTAAAGACTACATAGTGAGTTTTTCATTTTATTTATTTTTCTTTTCAGCTCTAGAATCCCCATTGGTTCTTTTTTTATAGTTTCTATACTTCTCCTCTGTTCATTCCTTATCCATACATTTTCTTTTAAGTCCTTTAGGTGCTGTAAAATTCCTGTCTGTGAATTGCAACATTTGGGGTCATCTTGGTGCTGGTTTGTATGTACTACTTTTTTCAAGTGTGGGTCACATTTTCTTGTTTATTTGCATGTCTAATGATTTATTTTATTGAACACTAGACATTTTCAGTGACACATTATAGAGGTTCTGAATTCTCTTATGGTCCTGTGGGAAAAAAAAATTTTTTTCAAGTATAACTTCCATTTTATTGTCTTTTCAGAGAAACCAATATTTCTTCAGTCTTTAAGGACTTGGATCCTTGCATGGGCTTTGGTGGAGGACGTGGGGCAGCACCCGCAGGTCTAAATCGGGGTGGAGGTGTTCGGTCCTTCCGGGCTTCCTGAGAGTGATTCCTGACTACCTTGCTGTGAATCACACAACTCACGCAGTAATGTAGTTTCACATACAGATTGGGAGGCACATGGGCGTCGAAAACACTCGCTTCAGAAATGTCCCTGATGGCTGTGGCCTGTACGATGTTCCGAACAACGAACTTCTTAATGGCCTTCTCCTTGGGCACGCATGGGCACAGTTGGTACAGTGAGTAGGCTGCATGTGGCAGCGGCCCTTTTTGGCACGACCATTGTTCCTTCTTTTCTTGGTCATCTTGGAAGCACTGAGGTGAGAGAGCCTCTGAAGAATTTTTTTTTAGCAAGTAGATAAAATAGCAAGACTCAAGTTCTAATCGCCTATATTCTTGCATGAAGAGCAGCTGAACTCTATTCTCAATCTTGCGGTTTCCAGCTGCTGCTTTTTCCTGGCCCTCCTGGGGTCTTCAGTGAGAACTGGAGCATGTTTTGTTTGCAGATTTGGGAGTTCATTCGCCCTTGTAGCTTCCTCCCTTTCAGAGTTTTCCCCTAACTTTCTGGCTGCTTCCCCAGCCTTGGACTTTGTCCACTGTCTCCCTGCACCACACCTTATAGAGACTGTTCAGAGCCCTCAGGCAAAAAGCTGCAAGTTTACAAATCTCACCAGACGCGGTTTTGTTTTTTCAAAAGGGGTAGATTCTCTTTTGGTTTCAGCTTGCTTTTGATCATTTTCCAGCGCCTTCAAATAATTTTAAATTATTTCGTCCAAGTTTGTAATTGTGTTCTGTTAGAAGGGTGGTGTGACCGCGCAGCCTTGTCACTGTTGGAAGCCAGAAGCCAAGCACGTGCCTTCTGGGGCTTCCATTCCAACCCGGCTTCCTCCTCAGCCTGGTGCTCAGCTGCTGGGGAGGAGACAGGCTTTTCCTCAGGGAGCCCACGGTTTCAGGAGCAGAGACCCTCCAGGAGCACTGTGGGAGTGTCTCAGCTCGGCCTGTCCTCAGCAAGTACCTCAGGCTGGTGGCTGAAGCAACAGAAATGTTTTTCCCGGTTACGGAGGCTGGAAATTCAGGGCCCTGGTGTCGGCAGGTTTGGAGTCTCCCAAGGCCCCTTTCCTTTGGCTTTCAGTCGGTGCGTTCTCATGTGTGACTTTTTCTCTGAGTGTCTGCACCTTCTTGTCTCTCCCTCTTCAAAGTATGGTTAATTTACCGTGTTTTGTTAGTTTTAAGCATACAGCAAAGTGAATCAGCTATGCATATATGTTCTCTTTCAGATTCTTTTCCAGCCCACCAGGTTGTTCCCTGATGCCGAGACAGGTCCCTGTGCTATGCAGCAGGTCCTTGCTGTTCACCTAGTTTTTTTACAGTAGTGTGTATATGTTAATCCCACATCCCTGATTTCTCTCTCTCCACACCGCCTCCTGCTCTCTCCTTTGGTATACATTTGTTCTCTAAGTGTGTGAGTCTATTTCTGTTTTGTGAGTAAGTTCATTTGTATCATTTTTTTTTTTAGATTCCGCATATTAATGATGATTGTCTTTCTCTGTCTGACTGATTTCACTTAATATGATCATCTGTGTGTCCATCCACGTTGCTGGAAATGGCATTGTTTCCTCCTTTTTAATGGATGAGCCGTGTTCCACTGTGCGCGTGTGCCTCATCTTCCCTGTGCATTCACCTGTTGGTAGACTCAGGTTGCTTCCATGTCTTGGCTGTTACAAACAGCATTGCAGTGAGTACTGGGCTCCATGTTATCTTTTCGAATCAGAGTTTTCTCCAGATGCGGGCCCAGGAGTAGGATTGCAGGATCGTATAGAATTCTGTTTTTAGTTTTCTGAGGACCCTCCGTAGTGTTCTCCATGGTGGCTGTACCAGTTTACATTCCTACCAGTAGTATGCTGCTAAGTCGCTTCAGTCATGTCCAACTCTGTGCGAACCCATAGACGGCAGCCCACCAGGCTCTGCCGTCCCTGGGATTCTCCAGGCAAGAGTGCTGGAGTGGGTTGCCATTGCCTTCTCCAATGCATGAAAGTGAAAAAAGAAAGTGAAGTCGCTCAGTCGTGTCCGACTCTTAGCGACCCCATGGAGTGCAGCCTACCCAGGCTCCTCCGTCCATCGGATTTTCCAGGCAAGAGTACTGGAGTGGGTTGCCATTACCCATAGGCCCTCCCTTTTCTCCACACCCTCTCCAGCATTTATTATTTGTAGACCTCTTACAGTGATGGTCATTCTGTACAGGTGAGAGGTGATTATGTTGTTGTGGTTTGATCTGTGTTACTCTAATATCCCCTGGAGAAGGAAATGGCGCCCCACTCCAGTATTCTTGCCTGGAAAATTCCATGGACAGAGGAGCCTGGTAGGCTACAGTCCATGGGGTTGCAAAGAGTCAGACATGACTGAGTGACTTCACTTCACTTCACTCTAATAGTTAGCGATATTGAACGTCTTTTCACGTGCCTTCTGGCCATCTGTATGTCTTCTTTGGAAAAATGTCTGTTTAGGTCTTTTGCCCATTTTTTGATTGGATTTTTTTTTTTTATTAAACTATATGAGCTATTTGTATGTTTTGGAAATTAATCCCTTGTCAGTCTTGTAGTTTGGAAATATTTTCTCCTAGACCATGAGATTGTCTTTTCGTTTTTAAGCTTTTAAGTTTAATTCAGTCCCAGTTGTTTACTTTTGTTTTTATTTTCATTACTTTAGAAGGTGGATTTAAAAAAATATTGCTGCGATTTATGTCAAAGAGTGTTCTGCCTACGTTTTCCTCTGGAAGTTTTATAGTGTTTGGTCTTACATTTAGGTCTTTTATCCATTCTGAGTTTATTTTTGTGTATGTTGTTAGAGAATGTTCTAATTTTATTCTTTTCCGCGTAGCTGTCCCGTTTTCCCAACACTGCTTACTGAAGAGATTTTCTTTTTTCTTGTGTATATTCTTGCCTCCTTTGTCATGGATTAATTAGCCACGAGTGTGTGGGTTTATTTCTGGGCTTGATATTCTGTTCTTTTGACCTGTGTTTCTGTATTTATGCCCATATCATACTGTTTTGATTACCTTGTAGCATAGTCTCAAGTTGCTAGGAAAGGTGGAAAAAGGGAGGAGAAGGGGACGGCAGAGGATGAGATGGTTGGATGGCATCACCGACTCGATGGTCATGAGTCTGAGTAAACTCCAGGAGTTGGTGATGGACAGGGAGGCCTGGCGTGCTACAGTCCATGGGGTCACAAAGAGTCAGACACGACTGAGCGACTGAACTGAACTGAACTGAACTGATGGTCTCAAGTCAAGGGGTGTGACTCCTTCAGCTCTGTTCTTCTTTCTCAAGATTGTTTTGACTGTTCAGGGTGTTGTGTGTGTCCATACAAATTGAAAATGTTTTGTTCTGTTTCAGTGAAAAATGCCACTGGGCTCTTCCTCTTCTTTATAGTCATTCATGCTATTGGATTAGGGCCCATCCTTATGACCTTCTTTAACTGCCTTAGCTCCTTGACGGCCCTGCTCCAAACACTGTCATCCTGTCTTAAGTCTTCACCTTAGGGCTTTTGGGGAGGGGATGGCCTCAGGACACATGC
Organism: Capricornis sumatraensis; assembly: GCF_032405125.1. Taxonomy (NCBI): domain Eukaryota; kingdom Metazoa; phylum Chordata; class Mammalia; order Artiodactyla; family Bovidae; genus Capricornis; species Capricornis sumatraensis. The sequence goes on from NC_091082.1 coordinate 78,421,201, forward strand.
AGTCATTCACCATTTAGTTACAGAAGGCCTGCCATATTCCAGGCATCGCATGAAGGGCTCGGGGTGCAGTGTGGACAAGAATGGCCCCGTATCCACCCACGTGGAGCTCACAGCCTGGGGGATAAAAAGACATGTAGACGGTGACATTGCAGAGTGATAACAAGGGCCATAGGGTGTCCTGGGAGCACTGAGAAACGGGTGCCAATCAAGTTACGGGGTCGAGGGGGCTTCCTTGAGGACATGCCTTTCTAAACTGAAACCTGAAAGGTGAGTTAGGAGGCAGCCATTGGGAGAACAGTGCTTCAGGCCAGGCTTCGGGTGAGAGGGGCTTCAGGGCAGAGGAGGGCACACTGATTCGGCTGCTCAGGGGTGGGCAGCGCCCATGCTGGGTTGAAAGCGTCTCCTGGGGTGTCTCCTCCAGCTTGGGTCCCCATCCTGGCAGAGCAGGAGTGTGGTGTATGTTGACGGGTGCCAGGTGTTGGGCTTTGGGGTGGGGGGTTTGGGTGTGCAGACAGCCTCGCCTCTGGGGTGAAGCAGGTCAAGGGCCTGGAGACGCCCTCTGGGTCATGTGTGTGTTGTTGTTGCTCAGCCCTGGACAGTGAGTCGGCCTCCAGCAGCATCCGTTTCAGCAAGGCCTGCCTGAAGAACGTCTTCTCAGTCCTGCTCATCTTCATCTACCTGCTGCTCATGGCCGTGGCCGTCTTCCTGGTCTACCAGACCATCACGGACTTCCGCGAGAAGCTCAAGCACCCTGTCATGTCGGTGTCTTACAAGGAGGTGGATCGCTACGACGCCCCAGGTAGCGCCTGCCCCAGGACAGGCATTGGGTCCCAGGCAGCGACTTCTAAATACCCCCCAAGCCTCCATTGCATTCCTGGCACGGTGCCGGCCACCATGGGAAGGGCAGGGGAGTCTGAGACAGTCTGGGTGTGGGTTGCCCCACCCCATGAGCTGCTGTTGGTACCCAGCCAGAGGGTCGTGTGCCGAGGAGCGACGTGGACCAAGCCTGGAGTGCTGGCTGCAGGGCTGGAGTGGGCACCGAAGACTTCGTTCACAGCAGGATTTGAGCTGGGCTTTGGCAGATGGAAGAGTTTCTCTGGGAGGCGGGTCCATAGGAGCAGAGATGAACTTAGGGAGACAGGGCTTCTCTGGGGAGATGAGTCTAGTCTGGCTGGAGCCGGGCCCCAGTGACCAGGGGAAGTGGGAGTTCCGGGAGGCAGGGGAGGCGCGGCCATCCAGAGATGGCTGGGGCCTGCCTGGAGAGGGGACCCCCGGGCCACATCACCCACTGGGAGCCATCTCTATCGAAGAGGGGGCTGTCCGCTTCAGGGTGGCGGTGCTGGTGCTGGGTTCTGGTAGCGTGGTGTGAACGGTGGAGGGGGGCGTGGCGTGAGGTCTGGGGGCTCGGGCTCTGCCCGCCCAGCCTGTGCCCCCGCCACTCTGTCCACGGGACGCCCCCGAGTGACCCTCAGGACGGACTGCTCACAGTGCAGAGCCGGAGTCTCGAGTCCCCTCTCCCGGGGGCTTCTTGACAACGTGTGCCGGTCCTAGCCTCTTCGCCCGCTTCGTGATTGTCCCTCCTCTCTCTGTCCGCTGTGGTCTTTCTCTCTGTGGGTTTTACTCTGTATCTGGTCCCTTTGTCTCTCTGACGTTGCCGGTGTCCGGGGTCCATGTGCAGCTCTCAGTGTGGTTAGAACACCTGCCATCCTTGCAGCTTGAAGTGCGGCGCCTTGGCTGGGGAAGGGGAGGGACTTTGGAGATGTGACTTGCACACGTGGAGCTCCCAGTCGGAGCAGGAGATGAGAGACGGGGGACCTGGGGAGTCCCACCGCTGAGGGTCACCCGGTGAGCCTGCAGGCGGGCAGCGGTCCGGGGGGCCTGGCCTCCCAGCTTGGTCTCTGGGGACCTCCTGGGAGCACGTGGAGGAGGGCTCTGAATGGGGTGGGTGTTGCTATAGGCACCGGGCTGGCTGCATCCCCAGCCAGGAGAAGGGCTAACTGAGAAGGCCCTGGCTGCCTCCATGAGAGCGGGGCTTTCTGAGGGCAGGGCATGGGGCTCCCCACCCTCTGTAAACAGCCCTTTTTTTTCTTCCTCGTCTGCAGTCACCCCAGGAGTCCTGGACTTAGGTGATTGATGAGTGTGAAAAAATACGCATGACATGGTTTTAGGCGTGTGTTCACTTCTCCCTGTCCCGCCTCCAGGCATCGCCCTGTACCCCGGTCAGGCCCAGCTGCTCAGCTGTAAGCACTATTACGAGGTCATCCCGCCTCTGAGGAGCCCCGGGCAGCCCGGAGACGTGAACTGCACCACCCAGAGGATCAACTACACGGACCCCTTCTCCAATCAGACCCTGGTAACGCTCGTCTCCTGGGCAGTGCGTACCCCGAGGGTCCCCATCTTCTTTCTGCCAGCTAGCCTCCCTTGCCCTTGGTGTGGGCCCTCACCCACAGCAAACATGAGGCTGTCCTCTGGGGTCTGGCCGTGGCTGGCTCGCCTGCATCCAGGGCGGCCGTGGGGCCTCATCCTTCTCTGAGTGACCCTCTGCGATTCCCTCAGTGTGGATGGAAGGAGGCAGGGCTGCAGAGTGAAGCTGGTGTGATGTCGCCAGGCGGGCCCCGTTCCCGAGTGCTCAACAGAACTGCCAGGATCGTTTCTGATAATACAGATTCCAGGTTCCACTTGGGCCCACTGGAATCGTGGTTCCTGGGGTCGGGGCCTGGGAATCCGTGTTCTGGAATAACGGGGCCCCCTGTGAGAAGGAGCGCTGGTCCGGGAACAAGGACCCTGGCCCGGCCATCACGGAAGCTCAGCTCAGCAGGAGAGTGGATGACAAGGGTTCTGGAGGCAAAGAAGGAATTCTGTGTATATTTACATCCTCTCCTTTGCATCCCGTATCCTTGTTTCCAAAAGGACAGGGCTGCGTTAAGTTTTCCAGCTCAAAACGAGGAAGGAAAGGGTTTCTAGGCAGAGGAGCTCTGCACCAAAACATAAAGCGAGTTAGCAGCATGCTTGTTTGTTCCTCTGAGCAAAATTCCACAGGTAGGTGTCTCTGGAGAGCCAGGGGCCCCCAAAGGGTAGCAGATGGCGAAGCTGTGGACAGAAGGCCTGGCTGGATGAGGCAGCTCGCGTGTTGAATACGGAGCAGGACCTGCCCCTTGGGTGATACAGAGGCCCCAGGTGGACCTGAGATGAAAGAATTCCTCTGAGACTTTTTGTTAATATGTATTCTAGACCTCCTCCTGAAATCCTGCTGAAATGATTCCCGTTCCTGCACAGGATAGAGTAAGGTACAATATCGATAATAACCCTGCCAACCAAGAACGGATAGGAGGACCAGAGATTTTGAGGAACTGGTGTAAGGTATAAACAGCCCATTGGATCAGATCTATGGAGCAGGGCCAGGGAAAGCCCATGCGCGAAAGCAGGGGCCACGGAGTCCCTGCTGTCATGGTGAAGGCTTTCCTCCCACTCCCAGCTCTCTTTCATCACGAAGAGCCAGGCTGCCCATTGGGCAAGTTGGGATCCTGGCTCTGGGCCCGGCGGCCCGGCTTGCAGCCCTCGCAGGGCTTCTGGGGACAGTGCTCTGGGCGAAGGCCCCGGGGCCCTTCTCTGCATAAGCTCGGGGTGGAGGTTCCTGCCTGGGCACTGGGTCAGCAGAGAGAAACAGCAGAACTCAGACGGGATGTCCGCAGCAGGAGGAGGAGAGTGCTGGGATAAAGGACTCTTTATGGGAGATGAGGACGTGGAGTGCCTGGCCCGCCGGCCCGCACAGCCCACTGCCTCGGGGTGTCCTCCCCGTGAGCCCCAGGCCAGGGCCAGCCTGCAAGAGCCCCGCTTAGGAGGAAGCCCACACCCCAGACCTGCACTAGTCAGCCCGACCCTACACTCAGAATGGAGAATTCAGGGTCGCCGGGAGACCAACAGCAGAAGAGGCTGGAGAGGAACTGACAGAATTGACTCCAGGAAATGGGAGCTAATTTAAGTGAAAAGAACTGTAAGAAATTTGAACGAGGAGCTGGATAGTACAGTGCAGACACCATCCGGATGCCCCGCTGTCTTAGTTCCCTGGGTACCAGCCTGTGCCCACTTAGATGGCTCTGTGGATACCGGCTCCCTGGCCTTCCTTCCTCTTGGCTCCCCTCTGAGTGGGACGCTTACCAGGAGTCATCGTGGCCCACACCCGTCCAGGCTGGTTGGATTTGTTATAATAGTTAGAGTTCAACTGAATATCATAGAAATTCATGAAATGAGGGCTCAAAAGGAGAGTTGTTTCCGTGCAGACGGAAGCTGACTGCAGTTACTGCCTCCAGCCCCAGGTGGCTCCTTGCCATCCATAGCCGTGGACTAGAGAGGAGGCACCTGGCCCCCGGGCCCCGCGTCCCTTCCCGCACCAGGCAGAGCGGTGAAGGAGCAGAGGCCGCGATGGAGCTCCCCCGAGAGGCATGGCCACCTGCCGAGGCCTGGTGACGCCCCTGGGGTGGGACCTGTGAGGTGTGTCCTGCCTTGGCCCCGGGAGGAGACTCCTGCGTCCTGGGTTGCCCGGGCCTGGTCCACTGGAGAGCCCGCCTCGGTGGGTGGGCATGTGTGCCCGGCTCCCCAGGCTGGCACTCTGGTCTCTGTCTCTGCAGAAATCCGCCCTGATTGTGCGGGGGCCGCGGGAGGTGCAGAAGCGGGAGCTGGTCTTCCTCCAGTTCCGCCTGAACCAGAGCAGCGAGGACTTCAGCGCCATCGATTACCTGCTATTCTCGTCCTTCCAGGAGTTCCTGCACAGGTGCCCTTCAGAGCCCGCTTGACCCCCGGGATCTCACTCTAGCCGTGTGCATCCCTGGGCTGGGGGTGGGGGGCAGGTGCGGGGAATTGGGACACTAGGCGGCCGCCGGGCAGATGGAGAGCCCCCTGAGAAAGTCCTGGGAGCCTGGGAGGGTGTTCTGACCCCACATGCAGAGCTGGATGTGCCCCAGAGGGTGGGCACTTGGGTCCCCCACTCCCTGACGGCGCTGCAGAGGATAGGCCGGAGCTGCCCGGTTTCTGTAAGGCCCCAGGCGGCCAGCCTCCGCCCTGGGCTGCGTTTCCCCTGTGTCCTGGGACGGGGGGGCTGGCCCTAAGGGAGGGCCCAGTGCCCCCTTGCCACCCATTTCTAGCGGGAGGGTGCAAGTTCTTGTACATCTTGGGACACCCCTGTTGCACCATCTCTGGGGCCCAGAGTGGTCGTGGGCGGCGGGAGCGTGTCCTGCAGGGGGTCCTGAGGGGCTGGTGACTTGGGTCCTCCAGGTGCGGTGGCTCCGTTTCAAGGAGCCGTGGCTGAAAGAAGGCTGCCCCTCCACCCCCGAGCTGACGTGGCCATGAGCTGCCTCTGCTGGTCACACTGTGGCCCTGTCCTGGGGCTCGGGGCCTCTTCTGCCCCTTCTTCTAGCTGGAGCTCCCCTCCCTTCCCTGCAGACGCGGGCCGCGTCCCCTCCTTGCCCAGCGCCTCCCTGTACCCCTCTGAGCGTTCTCAGCGCTGTGCTGCGGTTTCCTCTTGGCCGTGGGCGCTCTGTGACCTTTGGGTGGGCGCTGCAGATGCCTCCTCTGGCTGAGAGCTCCCAAGGGAACCCTCCTCCCCTCTCCGGGCCTTTAGGGAGGCTGATGGCCAGGGAGGGCACCCTAGGGCTGCTGAAGCTGAGTTCTCCAGGGTGCTGGGGGGCCCAGCCCAGTCTGCAGGCCTCTGCTGGGAGCAGGTGGTGGGGAAGACAGGGAGGGGGTAGGGTGGGGGGCTTCTGCTGGGAGCTCCAGGGACCACGCTTCGGCCTTGAGGCAGGCGGCAGCTTCCCCTCCAGCCGTGAAGAAGGAGGGGGTGGGCCGCACCCTGCCAGTACCAGCAGAGGAGCTGGCTGCCGGTAGGGGCTGGAGTCTGGCTAAGTTCGAGCCCTGCCTGATTAACGCAGACCTTCCTTCTCTGCTCTCCAAGCCCAGACAGGGCCGGCTTCATGCAGGCCTGCGAGAGTGCCTATTCCAGCTGGAAGTTCTCCGGGGGCTTCCGCACCTGGGTTAAGATGTCCCTGGTGGAGACCAAGGAGGAGGACGGGCGGGAGGCGGTGGAGTTCCGGCAGGAGGTAGGTGGCGCTGGGCTCACCTTGCACCGTCCCTGGGTCCATCCTTGAGTCCTGCATGCGGGGAAGCCTCTCGGAGGGGTCAGCTTCACCCCAGGGTCTTAAGGGTGAGTGGATGTTCGACAGGAAGTGAGTGGGCTCGCCGCCAGGGGATTTGCTGCGTGTTTTCTTGTGCAGGCCTGACCTGTCCCAGACCCTTTGCTTTTGTCCCAGTGGCTCCCAGAGGGCACATGGTGGAGCATTTCACAGAGCGGTGCCTGGTCCAGCTGGATCTGAGCTGGTTTGTAGCTCTGCTCCACTCCCTCCCCCATAGCTGGCAGCTGCATTAAAAAAAAAAAAAAAGACTATTCGCAGGGCAGAGGTCAGATGCAGGGAGGGGCTCTGAAGTGTTAGGTGCGTGGTGACCCATTGGGACACAGGAGGAAAATTTCTTTTTATATTTTTAAAATCTCATTCTAATCTGTTTGGTTTTAAAAAAAATCTCATTCTTTTTGTCTTTCTGAGTGTTTTAAAACACAGGTACCGTTATGATAGTGATAGTAATGTCACTTGTAAGAGTGATAAATGTGTTGGGTACATGCTCAGAACGCTCTGCTAATGGGGAAGTGTGATAGGAAAGCTTTCAGCCCTCTGACCTGCAGCCAGAAAGCATGCCATGATCCAGGCAGGAGAGTGAGAGGCTCTTGGGAAAAGGCGTGGAGCTGGGGTGGAGGGAGGGGACCCTGGGGTTGCCTCGGCTTCTGCCCCTGCAGGGGCTCAGTCCTCCCGCCGGCATGCACGCCCAGGGCCCGACCACCCTGTGTGTTGTGTATCGGTGGCTGGGGGTCTGCAGGGGTGTGGAGAAGGCTCTGTTCTCGCATCCTCTGTTCCCCCGTGGAGGAGTTCCATTTGGGCTGGGCTCCGAGGGGCAGCGTTAGGAAGGGGCCAGGTTGAAGTAGGAGGACCCACTCCAGCTGACGGACGGGCCAACAGAAGCCAGGCACTCAGGGCCTCCTCTGGGTCTGCCCCTGCCCGCACCACGGTCCTAGGACTTCTCCAGGTGGGAGGCCTTTGGGAAAGGCTTAAAGCCAGTTTCCTTTAAGAGACAGGATTTTTTTTTTTTTCCTGCCATAGGTGGTGACGACCCCCTGGCAGTAGGTCCTTAAAATATTTCTCTTTTGCAAGATGGTTGTCATCGCCTAGATTTTTACACCACACTTTTCGGCCAAGAACTCTACAAGTTCTTTCTTATCTGGCCCCCAAATCAGCTGAGAAAGGAGACTCGGCATGTCCACCTTATGGTTAGATCTTCACAGGCCTCCCTGGCTCCCCTGGGAGCTCCAGCTGTGATCTGAAACCAGGGAGCCAGCCCCCTCACCCCGCAAGCCTGTGCGCTATGGAAGGGGTGCGTGCCTTTCAGCATTGGCTGCATGGGAAGTCTTTGGCAAGGGATGTGAACACTCCTTGGAACAAAAATGTTTTTAAAATTATTTTCTTTATGTTTTTATATCATGTTGTAAAGTTCAAAATGCTTTTCCTATGTGTTGTTTTACGAGAGCCTTGCTACAGCTCAGTGAGATGGGCGTTTTGTCCTGTTTATGAGTGCAGAGGAGAGCTGACTCATTTGAAAAGATCCTGATGCTGGGAAAGATTGAAGGCGAGAGGAGAAGGGAACGGCAGAGGATGAGATAGTTGGGTAGCATCACCGACTCAGTGGACATGAGTTTGAGTAAACTCCGGGAGTTGGTGGTGGACAGGGAAGCCTGGCGTGTTGCAGTCCATGGGGTCACAAAGAGTCAGATACGACTGAGCGACTGAACTGAACTGAACTGATGAGTGTAAAGGAGAGGCTCAGAGCAGACGATGGCCCAGCCAGGCTTCTGCCCCTGGGACCTGTCTGCTCTCCATCTCACCTCCCAGCCTCTGCAGTTGCTGTAACCAGGCCTCACCAAGCACGCCTGCTAACTGTTTACAGGGAGTGCTCAGCTGGGCCAGTCTGTGAGGCTGCACTTTGTCCTGCAAGACTGGAAGGGTTGTAACACTCAGCTCTTCAGGTCAAGTATTTTGGAATGTGAGATTTTTATGTTGTGAGTTGAGCCTTACACAGTACTTTGAAAATGATTTAATCAGGAGTACAGATGTCTAGCTTCCCAGGAGGCGCTAGTGGTAAAGAAACCCACCTGCCAGTGCCAGAGACTTAAGAGACACAGGTTCGATCCCTGGGTGGGGAAGATCCCCTAGAGGAGAGCATGGCAACCCACTCCAGTATTCTTGCCTGGAGAATCCCGTGGACAGAGGAGCCTGGGTGGGCTATGGTCCCTGGGGTCGCAGAGTCGGACACGATGGAAGTGACTTAGCATGCACAGGTATCTAGTGACAGATTTCAGTGACAGTCCAAAACACCCACTGTGTACTCCAGATTCTATGGGAACCAAGCTGAAGCCTGGGCTCTGGGACCAGTCTCAGGACATGGTGTAGAGGAGGTTTTTGTCTCTTTGCCTCCAAAAGATGGAGCGAGGGGAGCCAGGGTGTCAGATCCCCTAAACTGCCCTGACCTTCCCTGGAGCCCCGGCCAGGGCGGCACAAAGGCCCTAACACTGCTTTCTATCCTCTGTACCTAGACCAGTGTGGTTAACTACATTGACCAGAGACCCGTGGCCGAGAAAAGCGCTCAGTTGTTTTTTGTGGTCTTTGAATGGAAAGATCCTTTCATCCAGAAAGTCCAGGATGTGAGTATCGCCTAAGGTCTTGACCGTGAGCTTCCTACCTGAGCTGTTTAGGCTCATCCTCGCGGGCCGTCCTCATCTCCTTCCGTAGCGCTGATCTGCCGCTTGTATTTGTGACATGCACGTTCTCTTTCATTTGCGTTTAATCTCGTCTTCAGCGCTGGACCGTCTTCCCCGTGCACACGGGGGCTTCGTCTTTGTTCACCGTTTAAGTGTGCAGCACGGTGCTTAGTCTGGAGTAGCCACTCAGCAGTGGTAATGAGTGACTGGAGTAGAGAGCATGAAGTCAGTCGTCTAGTCACTGCTGCTGGAAGCCGTTGTTGTTTGTTTCATTGCTTCTCTGTAGAATAAGAATCTTTTATTTGTCATTAGTCAAAGTAGAAAGGTACTCCTCAGGGGACTTCCCTGGCAGTCCAGTGTGGTTAAGACTCCATGCTTCCAATGCAGGGGGCGACGGTTTGATCCCTTGTTGGGGAACTACGATCCCACCTGCCCTGTGGCGTGGGGCCAGAAAGAAAAAAGAAATTAAACTAATCAGAAATTAAAGAGAGCATCAATTAATGTCAGATTCTAGACTCACCGTCTCAGAAGGGGGGGAGTAATGGGACAGCTTTGCCAGAACATTCCTGAGACGCCATCCCCCAGAGCTAGTCCCGTATCTGATAAGCAGTTTTTGTTTTAAAATCATCATAAAGTATCTTCATGCGGTTGTGGGCTGGAGGAAGACATCGCAGAGCTCAGAGGCTCAAACCCGGAGGGTCTCTCTGACGTGGTGCGTGATCCCACCACGCTGTTAGCTGTGGGCCTGGCTGGGCCATGCACACATTAAGTGTGTGCGGACCCCCTGAATAAAAGACACTGCATAGAAGAATGAATGCCTTTAGTTCCACAGGGGAAGTGTGTGATCAAGCGCATTCTAACCTGCTGTGCTCAGTGTTTTAAGTCCTATTGCAGGCCACATAAAGCCCTGAGCTCAAGGTCCCTTGACTTAAGTCGTCCGTCAGGTCCACAGGCATCCTGAATGGTGGTGGTGGAGTAACCCCTTTCATAGATGAGCCCGAGGTCCCCCTGCTGAACTGGGACTTAGAAGTGCTGTGTGTTGACCAAGCGGGGAACTCAGACGTACAAGCCGTGACCTTGGCCTTGAAGGAGTTTCAGTGGGTCGGAGGACCACCTAAGCCATAAAGGAAGTAATTGCAGACCGCGAGGAACTGCCCGGGCAGACTGTGGGAGAAATCGCTCTGCTCACATTGAGAGGGTTTGGCTTAGTAGTCAGCGGGAGCTGTGAAGGGCCTGGAAGCATCAGTGACTCGGGGAAGCGGCCAGGGCAGGTGAGTTGGGGGGTCCTGGCCTGCAGGCCATCAGTGTTGTTTGGAAGCAAGGTCGCATTGTGAATTAGGCCAGAAATGTAAAACTCAGCACTGATTATCTTATTTGTGCAGAGCTTTTTTGAAAAAAAATTTTTTCTTCTTCTTTCAGGATCACTTTATCAAGAGGGGCTAGTATTTTTCTCCTCAAACTGGAGCTGTGAACAAAGTATAGAGTTATGGCAATTTAATAATTTCTTGGCTGCACCAAGTGGCATGCCGAATCTGTTTCCTGACCAGAGATCGAACCGGAGTCCTAACCACTGGACAGCCAGGAAGTCCCAAGTTATGGCAGTCTTAAAAACCGGTTGTTTTTCTCGTTGTGCCAGTAATCTGGGGGGCTCTTTGACAGTAACACTGAGAATCAAAAATGGAAGCCAACTGAGAAACTTGTGTTTGTTTCCATTTCACAGATAATCACCGCCAATCCTTGGAACACAATTGCTCTTCTCTGTGGGGCCTTCTTGGCATTATTTAAAGCTGCAGAATTTGCCAAACTGAGTGTGAAATGGATGATCAAAATTCGGAGACGATACCTTAAGAAAAGAGGTCAGGCAACAAACCACATAAGCTGAAGCTGCCGATGTTCTTCGCAGAAACTGCCCGAGTTGATGGAAGTTTTCATCACTTCCCCTTTGGTAAACCAGGTTGCCAACGATCCAGTCCTCACTTGAAGAAAATGGGCTTTGCCAGGGGCTAGCCTGTCACACTGCAGCTTCTAACCTGGCCCCCCAGCGAGACTCTTAGAGCCCAGTGGAACAGATCCAGTGGATGACCTAAACGCTATTTAAGTATTTAAATTATTAATGAACATTTTGTGACATATGACATGAATGTCAAATGGAAGATGGACTCAGAATCCAGTTTTCTGAAAGTTTGTGGAAGCCGTCTTCCTTCTTCCTTGGTTTGGTGTATAGTTAAGGTCCAACAGGATGATTAAGGTTCTGATCGTAGGTTTTCTCCTTCAGATTTTTTTTAAATGAACAGAAAAGTGTGTGACTTTCTTCTGCCCCACTGGTGACTCTCTGGCGGCAGAGATCACAGTGTGGAACCAACCAGTGTGCTATTCATGAGAAACACAAAACCCCTCATATCTCTGGTGCCATGTGCGAGTCTCTGACACACTCACTCATGTGTTAAGTATTAAATGAGACTGTTTTTTAAAACTACTGTGGAAACTATAGTAATTAGATCACTTGTGGACTGAGCAGCCACCTACCTACCTGTCTGGCTGGAATACTGACTGATGCATGTATGAGTTTGGCGTGATTAACATGCAGAAGCGCTAGGACAATGTGTGCAGAGTAGGTCCCTCCTCAGTGATTTGATGATTTCATTAACAGGTGAGTAAAAGTTAGGTTGATACCGAAGGAATCAGTGAGCCAGTGTGCTCATCTGCTCCATCAGTAGGCACTGGTATGCTTTTATCCCGTGACCTCCAAATAAAAGGGGGGGTGAACCTGGACTCCCACGGTACATCACAAGCACGTGCAGGGAAGGGCAGGAAGTGGCAGTGAAGCTCTGTGAATAAGCTGTGTTAACTCTTCTGTCCTGCAGCCCACCCATCTGAGAAAGGCACCCTCAGCATGGGCCCTCAGAGCTTTCAGCCTAGCCTGAAAGGAGTACCATCTGGGTATTTTTCACATGGTAGCCACTGACTGATTTAAGGTTTTGGAAATTATTTTTGGGAGTTCTAAACTGTTTACATGACCTTTGCATCCAGAGAGGACTTGGGTAGTATTTCTTCAATTTCATAATTTGGTTTTAGGTAATTCAAAGAGAAAAACTCCAATGCATGAGGGGGCCAATTTTAATCTCATGTCTAACTTAGCAAGAAACTATGGTTTTTGGTTGAATTATTAAAAGTGAACTTGTGTAAGGAAATACTCTGCTGTTTTTCTGTGGCACTGAAGCAGGCATACCAACTTTAACCAAGGTCTTGTTAACACTTTTCTGTAAGGCAAATGCAAAGCCTGGCATAGAAGCTTACATTAACAACAGTATTGAAAAACAAGTGTGTGTATTTTTAAAGTATTTCGAAAGTTGACACACCATTTTCATACTAAGTATCTCACAAAATTGGCTCCAATGAACATACTGAAACTGCACTTCCTGTTATTTTAGGAAGCTGAGAGACCTCTTGAATATGCTTTAGAGTGAGTACCTAGGTCGGAAGTGAACGTTTCTAGCTCTTTAACAGCTGTTAACTGCAGCCTGTCAAAACCTGCTCTAGCTGCTCTTAGTAAAGGATATATGCTTAGACCGGCAAAATAAGACATTAAGACCCAGCCTTCTCTTCTAGGGGGGCTGGGTTTGCCTTTCGTGGTGTTCAGCAGTAGGATCCCTTTTCTTCTGCCTGTGCTGCCCCCAGCTGTCAGTAATCCTAGCGGGCCTTGGGTTAGCGTGGAGCACTGGGCAAGAACACTGGGTCTGGATGGTTGTGGTAAGGCTGCCACTTGGAAACAGTGTAAAATATGAGCCAATTCCCGAAAGGAAGTTTCTCCTGGGGCCACAGTGAGTGGAATGAGCTGCCTTCGCAGTGACCTAGGAAGAATGTGCTAGAATTTCTGCTAGAGTTTTTTATGGTTGTGAAAGAGCAGAAGCAGGTATCAGTAGTTGAAAGCCTGGTAACAGTTTCTGATTCTGCCACAATCTCCCTGCCCCCCATAAAAAACAGTGCCATTACTTACAGATTTTGAGGTTTTGCTCCTGGGTCTGTTTTAGTTAACACTGTCTATGTATGTAGACACATTTAAGGTAAGTTAAACCCATCCTGTGAACATAAAGGGACATAAAGGAAGATGGAGAGATACCCTCAAATTTAGAATTTTATGTACAAATTCTGTAACATAGAAAACTTTGGGAAATGGCTGGAACACTCGTCTCTAGCACACAGTCTTTCTGTTCTTTAACTGGCATACAACCTGCAGTTTGCCTTACAAGTTTTCTGTGTATACATGTATGTACATGTATATGAATGAATGGAGGGGGTGGGCTTCTGGATGTCTCAATTCAGTGCTGAAAAAAGCAAAGGTGACGTAAGGCAAAATACAAACATAGACTTTATTAAATGCTGCTCAATCCCCCAATAAAGATCTTTCATTACAAAACAGTTTTCCACACAACTGCAAGTTAAGAGATTGGAATGGTACTCTGATAATAAAATGTGAGAAATACTTGACCAAGTAAAAACATACATGACTTCCTACAGGCCACCTTTTCAGAACCCTACAGAGGAAGCCTACTGCATTTCCTTTAAGTAAAGCCAGGCAGTGACAACGCGCACTCTGCACCACCACACCGTGGGACTCAAAGCCTCCGTCCCTGTCAGGAGGGGCCGGAGAAGGGCAGGCTGTGAGGCCTGGGAAGGCCCTGCCTTCAGCCTTTGGGAGGAAGAGGAGGAATGAACAGAGAGGCAGGCTGTGTTCACTGTGCTGCCTCCACTAGTCTGTGCTCATCACCCTGGGGAGTTGCAGATGAAGGGGGAGATGCATAAGGACTGATCTGAAATCTGGTTTACTTTCCCAGCTTTTATTTATAATTTGTGCTTTTTAAAGCCTGGAATTAAGTTTTTGCTCAAATTCCAGAGTACAGTAATGTATCAAAAGGAAGGCTTAGGGCAGGCAGTTCCCTCCATCATACTTCTGGAAGAGATGAAGGGAAGGATAAGAATTACACCTTAGTTTTAGTTTTAGGAAATAGTCTTTTTCCTAGGATGTAACTAAGGTCTGCAGCGATGTGAAAAGCACATTATCAAAGGGAAAAATATACAGAGCAGACTACTACGCCTATGTGCAACACAACCAAAACCAGGATTCAAGTCATGATTCCTACCAATCCCGTAATTATTTCACTCATCACATTGATGAGAAAGTTCATTCATTTCTGTGAAACTTCAGAAGTGACACAAATCAATGATTAGACAAGGGTTACAATATACTGTGGCCATGATACAGCATAGGGCTATGTTTAGTCCATATATTTTTTCATTTACAGTTGCCAGAAAAAAAATTGGCCTTTTAATTATACTGATGAGGTTTCATAATTTTTACATATTTCAAAAAAGTGTACAAAACTGCCTAGCCAACAGAGGTGGCAGGCTTTTTTTTATCCATCATTTGTATTGCTGAGAATACTGTGCATGTTGTAAGCACTGTTCTGCTTTTCTAGAGCTTTCTTTAGCTTTAGCTCCTCCAATTTTTTCCATAATTCTTCTCGTTCCAATTCCTTCTTTTTCTCCCTTTAAACAAAGCAAGAATTTTGTAGTTAGAAATTTATTTCATAGCTTGAAGAAACATGCTGTTTGGCAGTTTGCTGGAAAACAGACTTGCTGACTCACATTTCATTTAAACCCCCCCACCTAAAGCATTTGAGAGTCAGGTCTACCTAGGGCACTGCGTTATTTGCCATTACTCTCCTCAGCGTAATTAACCATGTCTGTGTGTCTCCCGCACCAACTGAAATGTATCGCCATCTCCACGGCCACTATAAGTGCTTCATGGCTGACAAACCACTCAACGTGGACTCAGTCACGTAAACCCCATGCAGTGGCTGTAGTCGTCACGATCGCTCTTTTGCCACGAGTCGGTCTGGGGTCGTTTCCTGGTGGACCCGCATCCTTCTGCATCCCATCTCTAAGCTACCGACCAGTCTGTGTCTTACTATTTCTTGTCTCTTGCATGTCAGATGGAAACTTTAAAGTGTGAATAATCTCTTAACCCCACAAAACTCAAAACATGTTGCTTCAATTATTAATACTTAATTTCAGTTCTAAAGAGAACATTTTTGAATAATGTGGACACTACTATTCTGAAGGGCTATATAAATGTGTGAAAAACCCTCAGGCTTACAGTTCCACAGTTACATATGCTTTAAGGGGACAAAAGTGCTGATTCACGCAGATAGTGAGATACAGGATCAGTCTTAGTTATGTGAAATACGCATTTTTCAATGTAAGTTTCATATGATCCCAGTCATCTCTTCCTTCTTCCTATTACTTCCAGGGCTCTTAACTACCTACTTTGTTTTCCTGCCTGAAAGGTGCTATTTAAAATAAATAACCCATTGAGTTAGTTATTGATGGACTAGGATGACTTTGAAGAAGAGAGATCCTTTCCCTGCTTGACACCAGAAAACCAGGACTAAGAACTTAAAATCAAAGTAGATCAGTTTTTCCAAACATAATAGGTGATACAATTATTAGAAATAAATGGGCTCAGGTACATCAGTTATTGTCCACCTTAAGTTTAAATATTGTGCAAGGAACAGTTAAAGAATAAGCTCACTATGGAAGCCCATGTGGACAAAATCAATTCTCATAAATGTAAAAATAAAACTGATTAAAATAGTATTTAAAATTTAATATAAAATGTATTTCACAATGTAGATATTACCAAGACTGATGAAGTCTAAGGCTCACAATGAGATCAGAATTTATGATCCACATTAAAATCATAATCTAACCATTAGGAGTTTACCTGCATATGACTTTAAAGTATTTATTATTGTTGTTATTGTTTAATCTCTGAGTCCAACTCTGCAATGCCCTGGACTGCCAGGCTCCTCTGTTCATATGCACTGGCAGGCGGAATCTTTCCCCTGAGCCACTGGGGAAGCCCATCAAGTGTTTATTATGCTAAGCTGCTTCAGTCATGTCTGACTCTGTGACCCTATGAACTGTAGTCCACCAGGCTCCTCTGTCCATGGGATTCTCTTCAGGCAAGAATACTGGAGTGGGTTGCCATTTCCTCCTCCAAGGGATCTTCCTGACCCAGGGCTTGAACCCGTGTCTCTTGCGTCTCCTGCATCGGTGGGCAGGTTCTAAACCATAACACCACCTGAGATGTTCAAATTGTAATGGCTGATGTAATTGGCTTTTTAAACATAATTTTAACTTAGAATACCTTATTGGACTGAATCACATTCAAGTAATCTAAAATGTACAGTTAACTTTGTAATTAAAAATGTCAAATACCTTTGTCTTTCAGCTTTGTATGAGCTAGTAAGGTCATCGAAAAGCTTGCCGTTCATCTCCATGAGGGTTTTTAGCACATTGTACACCAGTGCTACAATGGTCCTAAAAGGAAACAAGCCAGTGCTGGGTTACTGATGCTACTAACAGATGGGAAATGTATCACCATCATCTCTGAAATGGGTCTGACACTGACTGACTCAGTCAATCCACTAGTGAGGATAAACTGAAGCTCAAGAAGTTCAGTAATTTGTTGAAGGTCACCCAGCCAGTGGTAGCAGAGATAGTCTATCTGATTCCAAAACTCATGTCCTTCCCACTGTGTCATGCTTGGGTTAAACCCTAAAAATGTTATGGCCAGCTTCCTGTCTGCTCTAGAGTCTGATTTGATGATTTAGTCACCAGGTCGTGTCCGACTCTTGCGACCCCATGGACTGTAGCCTGCTAGGCTCCTCTATCCATGGGATTCTCCAGGCAAGAGTACTGGAGTGGGTTGCCATTTCCTTCTCCAGAGGATCTTCCCAACCAGGAATCGAATGCAGGTCTCCTGCACTGCAGGCAGATTCTTTACCAACTGAGCTATGAGGGAACACAGGGACTACTCTAGAGTCTACTATCACAAATCCTGAATAACAGCATTAAAAGCAGCTGGAAAAGATGCAATTACTATGACTTGTAAGAAGAAAAGTAGACAACAGGATAAGGATGTTACAGAATTTAGAACATACGCAATCTAAACATCACTGACGACCCTGAGCACTGACGCTTCTCCCTGGGCTAAGCCAGCTGAGATGTGAGCCTGGATACTGGCAGAATGTCCTATCAGACAGTCCTTAGATTTGCAATTCTAAACAAAAATTAAGAACATGCAGGAGTTCAGAGTTTTTAAGGATAAGCCACCCCATTCTTTTCATTTGGCCCTGCAATAAACCTTTCTCTGCTACAAACAAACAAACATACAGACCCACATATATGTACAACTTCATAAAACTCACTGCACAATAGAACCATGTGATGTTAACCTTGGGAGTTCCAAATCTGTATAGGTTTCCTATGTATGGGTTATGAGATCAAATGACAAAGACGTTAGAAAAACAAAAATGACACAATCAACATAAAAGACACTTACGGATTCCAGTGTTCTTTGGAGATTTTGTACAAACTGCCAAACATAATCGGCAGAATTTTATCAATATTCTCCTCAATCAAACTAAGAATATATTCATTGTTCCAGAAGTACAGTGCCCTTTCTGCAACCTAAAAAAGACATTCAGAAACATCAAAACTAAGAAAAGTAATAGTGTAAAATAAAAATGGCTTCACTGAAAACACCATACCTGAAAATGAGAACTGGATACACACTTGGATATCTGCTTAAAAAGGGGCTCTTCAATTTTTTTGAATTGTGTTGGTTCAATGACATCTAAGATTTCTTCAATTTCTCCTAAAAACATCACCTAGGTTAAAAAAATTTTCTTTTAAGAAACATAATATGACAAATTATATGATGTTAATATAGAAAACACAAATGAGAAGGTTAACAGTGGACAAAAAATACCATGACAGTATATGCAACTTACCATAATGGACAGCTCTTCCACCAAGTTTCTCTAAATCCCACAGAACAGTGCCCGCTAGGTAGGTAGTGGTGGTGATACCCGCAACCCAAGGAAGCACGGTGTATAGCCCTCAGATTGAAAAGTTCTAATAAAATGCACTGTTTTTGTTAAACAAAACTCACCTCTTTCTGACTGCATGTTTTTGGCCAAAATTTCAGCAATCCTCTGATCACCTTCAAAAAAGGGAAAAATTTGGCATGAATTAAGCAATGAAGCTGGCTAACCTCAGGAAATTTTAAGTAACTGTGATAATATCAATATTCATTCTGAAGTAGCAGAGTATTATTCAGTACCTCTGCATCTCCCCTCACTCTGCTCAGCTTTATTTAGGCTTTTATCCTTTCAACAGATGCCTGCTGAGCGCCTCTGTACCAGATACTGCTCTAGATCAGGGACACACTGATGGACAAGACCAAGATGGTCCCTGATTTTCATGAAGCAGGAAGACTGACATAGTTAGCAATTAAACTTATAAATAATTTTAAGAGTAGTAAGGGCTACTTCCTACTAAGTATGAGCTAATGACTTGGTGGGGTGAGGAAAGGAGGTTATTTTATGGAAAAATTAAGGAACAGATAATTCCTATTTTTTAAACTATCATGAAGCATCCCCCCAAAGCCAGAAAGCTTCCAAATTTGTTTCATGGCTAGCACAGTTTTGATAAGCCAAATACAGTGAGACAAGAAGTCATGAATTCAAGTAAACACAGTTGTAAAAATCTGTATTAAACTGAATGTAACAGTATATAGGAAAAGGAGTATGTACTGTCACCCTGCTATATGCAGAGTACATCATGAGGAATGCTGGGCTGGAGGAAGCACAAGCTGGAATCAAGATTGCTGGGAGAACTATCAGTAATCTCAGATATGCAGATGACAAATCCCATGGATGGAGGAGCCTGGTGGGCTACAGTCCACGCGGTCGCAAAGAGTCGGACACGACTGAGTGACTTAACTTACCACCCTTATGGCAGAAAGTGAAGAAGAACTAAAGAGCCCCTTGATGAAAGTGAAAGAGGAGAGTGAAAAAGTTGGCTTAAAGCTCAACATTCAGAAAACTAAGATCATGGCATCCAGTCGCATCACTTCATGGCAAACAGATGGGTAAACAGTGGAAACTGTAGCTGACTTTAATTTTGGGGGACTCCAAAATCACTGCAGCTGGTGATTGCAGCTATGAAATTAAAAGACGCTTACTCCTTGGAAGGAAAGTTATGACCAACCTAGACAGCATATTAAAAAGTAGAGACATTAATTTGTCAACAAAGGTCCATCTAGTCAAGGCTATGGTTTTTCTAGCAGTCATGTACGGATGTGAGAGTTGGTCTATAAAAAATTGATGCTTTTGAACTGTGGTGTTGGAGAAGACTCTTGAGAGTACCTTGGACTGCAAGGAGATCTAACCAGTCCATCCTAAAGGAGATCAGTCCTGGGCGTTCATTGGAAGGACTAATATTGAAGGTGAAACTCCAATATTTTGGCCACCTGATGTGAAGAGCTGACTCATTTGAAAAGACCCTGATGCTGGGAAAGATTGAGGGCAGGAAGAGAAGGGGCGACAGAGGATGAGATGGTTGGATGGCATCACCGACTCAATGGCCATGAGTTTGGGTAGACTCCGGGAGTTGGTGATGGACAGGGAGGCCTGGCGTGCTGCTGTTCATGGGGTTGCAAAGAGTCAGACATGACTCAGTGACTGAACAGTATATTAACAGAATAATACTATCTACCCCATAAGTTATTCCAGAAATTCCAGA
Organism: Capricornis sumatraensis; assembly: GCF_032405125.1. Taxonomy (NCBI): domain Eukaryota; kingdom Metazoa; phylum Chordata; class Mammalia; order Artiodactyla; family Bovidae; genus Capricornis; species Capricornis sumatraensis. Next base: position 78,440,708 of record NC_091082.1, read on the forward strand.
ATGATTCAACTCATTATAGGTTAAAAGGGGTGAAAAAAAACCTCAAAAACTATATGATCATCTCAAAAGATTTTGAACAGTTGTTTGATTGACTATATATTTTGATAACAATTTTGTAAGCTTGAACTAAGAATTTATCAGAAACCATCAGTAATCAACTTATATACTGATTCCTGGAAATAGGCAGTAAAACATTTGGGTGCTTTGGTAGAGGTAAATCTTTGACAGCCTTTTAAGTAAGTTTATAGTTATTGGTCTCATCCAATAATGAACACTCATTCAAATTAAAACTGGGGAAGAACACTGTTCTGGAGCCGATCCAGTAAGAAGAATTTGATAAATAATGCTGGAAAGGAATACCAGAATTATACTTACTTGCCTAAGTGTATAAATATTAAAAGAACTGAAAAAGTACTAAAATGAGTAGGAAAATTCAGTATGTGGTTAGATAAAAGATAAATATATAAAAATCAATACCTTTTAAAACAAAATATCAGTTATAATAATCAGATAATAATTAAAACAAGGTATTACCACGGAAACTGACAGAAAAGATATGACATAGAGGAGTGTCTAGACAGACTCAAGTATATACAAGACTTAATATATGACAAAGGTGGCATTTCAGTTCTGGAAAACAGCTAAATTAGTCAGTGAATTGGTGGTAACTTGAACCAGTTAGAAAAAAAAATGTCGCTCCTGTGGGAGGCAGATGCCTGAAAGAATCTCCTATGGTCCTGATTTCCTGAACTCATCTTCTTGTGTAGTTGAGCCCTTCCCTTAAGTGTGCACTGGCCTGGGGACTTGCTTCTAACCAACAGAATGTGGCAAAAGGGACAGAATGTTATTTCGATGGGAAAGTTAGAAAAGATGTGACTTCCACCTTATGAACAGATTCTCCTGGGCGTTCTTGTCTTGCAAACTTTGATAGAGCAAGTTGCTATGCTGGAGAGGCCCATCATGCTAAGTTGCTTCAGTCATGTCTGACTGTGTGACCCCATGGACTGTAGCCAGCCAGGCTCCTCTGTCCACAGGATTCTCCAGGCAAGGATACTGGAGTGGGTTGTGCTGACCTTCTCCAGGGGATCTTCCCAACCCAGAAATCAAACCCATGTCTCTTACATCGGCTGCACTGGCAGGCAGGTTCTTTACCACTAATGGCACCTGGGAAGCCAGACAGGCCCAAGTACCAAGGAACGGAGGGTGGCTGCTCGCCAACTCCCAGTTAGGAGCAGCAGTCCAACAGTATGTGAAGAACTGGATGCTACCACCAACCATCACGTGAACTCAGAAGCAGCTCCTCCCTCATCTGAGATTTTACCCGGCCAATGCCTTGACTGCAGTCTTACGAGAGACCCTGAGGCAGAGGACCCAGCTAAGTTGTGCCTGGATTCCTGACTCACAGAAACTATCCAATAATAAATGCTTGTTGTTTCAAGCCACTAAACTTTGTGACAATTTGTTACACAGCAATAGAAAATGAATACAATTTCTTACCCTTGTCACATGAAAATTTCAGTTTCCAATAGTGTGGTGGGTTGAATGGTGGCCTGCAATCAGATATGTTCATGTCCTAATTTCTATGAAATCTATGAATGTGACTTATTTGGAAAATGGGTCTTTACAGATATAATTAAGTTAAGGATCTCAAGGTGAAATCATTCTGGGTTATCTGGATGGGCCCTAAATCCAAAATGACAAGTATCCTTATAAGAGATAACGTTGGAGGAGAGACAGAAGAACGGGCAGCAATGTGATATTGGAGAGATGCGGCCACAAACCAGGAATGCCTGGAGACACCAGAAACTGGAAGAGGCAAGGAACCGAACCACCCCTAGAGCTCCTGGCAGCCCTGCTGACACCTTGATTTTGGACTCTGGCCTTCAGAACTGTGAGAGAACACATTTCTGTCATTTTAAACCACCAAGACAGTGGTAATTTGTCACGGCAGCCCTAGAAAAACACTATAGACGGAATAGTTTTTACATGTAAAAACTAAATCCGTTAAATAACTAGAACATAATACTAGAGAGTGTTTTTATAATCTCAAAAGGTAGAAGGATTTTACTTAGCATGACACCAAAGCCAGAAGCTATAATGATGAATAAATTTCCCAACATTAAAAATTTTCTTTAGTTCTTTAAAAAGGCAAATATTAAGAACAGTATATTCAAGTTAAAAGGAAAACTCCAAATGGTTAAAAAAAAATACTTGCAAAACACAATAGGCAAAGGCTTAAAAGTAGGGAAAGGACACAGAAATATAAATGACCAATAACTTTATAAGAGTATGGCTGTGATAATTTTTAAAATCCAATTAAAATATTTCATGCTTATTGGACTAGCAAAAATTTAAAACAGTATTCAGTACCGGCTGATGTGGGGAAACAGGCACCATCACACACTGTACTCTGACCCAGAAACAGGTTTTAATTTCAATAACTTGGTTTATTAAAAATGTTACATACAGTAAACCTTATCTTTTTTTGGTGTGCAGTTCTGAGGATAATTTAACACACACATTAAGATTTTTTTTGTAAGCCAACACTATAGACAGGACAAAGAATAATTTCAACACACTAAAACATCTCCATACCCAGCGACATGTTAATAGCAACAAAAATGCCAATAACTCAAGTGTCCATGAATTGAGGATGAATTAAATATGTCAATCCACACAATGGAATTTGATGCTACCAACGAAAATATGAAGCAGACTAATATGGCAAGATATCCATGTTATACTGAGAGGTGAAAAAACCCAGTCAGCATTTCCCACTGTTTTAACTACACACAAACATACATGCAGAAAAAATTTATAGCAATGTATTCACCAATTTGTATGGTTATCTTTAGGGGAATTTTAAGGAATTCCTTCACATTATGCTTTATGGTTTTGTCTTATGTAAATCAAATTAACACATTATTTTGATAAATGGATGTAACAATAAAGTCATTTCCATTCTGGAAAATAAAATAATTTCAATACAAGATCTAGGAACACGAAGAATGTAACAAACCAACCAAACCTCTGACTTATTTACAATTTGTAGGAAGCTTTGATATGAATGCCAGCTTCTAGAAAATGATTATTAGGGCTCAAACCCAAGTACTATGGCCATAATTTTGGTGCTAGGATGGCCCAGAATAGTAACTGCAAGATCTCTATTATCTGCAGATCTTAATGTATTAAAAAATATTTTCCTTTGTCAACTTGGACATTTTACCTCCTCATGCTGCTCCTATTGCTATTAACTCACCTAACTCAAATGTCTGGCCCTCATCCCTCTCCCTAACCTTTCACTCTTTAAAAAGAAATCAGCAATCTCCGAAATCCACTCCATATTAACTTAACCATATTTAATGCGTATCTGTTTATTAGCCACCAAGCATAAACCATATTATGGGCTTTCTTTTTCTAAATTCTAATATGTTATCATGGATTTCTATTAAGTTTTAATCCACTTTAGAGGTTAATGCGGTTTCATGTAAGTATTGGGCTTCTAATTCTATTTGTCTTTAGAAACTGTTTTTAGCTATTTCAGAAAGAACTGCAAATCTAAAAAGTCTAAAGCTCTAAATATCAGCGAGCGGAAAAATACCTTTTGTTCCTTTACACACACAAAACTTAAGTCAAAGGAGGACCAAGTATGTAATTTTTGCAAGTGCCCCTAGCCTCACAAAGTTCTAATATGAAGAAAATCACATAATTTAAATCCTTCAAACCCTGTGCTATTCGTCAAGAACTCTAACTATTTAGATTTAGAATACCTAGAAAACACTCTCTCAGAATACTTATATTCACCAAGGTTAAAACGTTGTTTTCTAAGTGTTTATCCTTTTCTGTTTCTCCCTAAACTTATCTCTTGTTTTTCTTCAATCTTCAATTTTCATGGTAAAATTTTTATTCTCTCCTGAATCTTTGTATTAATAGATAATTAGTAAGCAGGAGAATTCTAAGACTGAATTGCTATGCTGATTCATAAAGTAAATAATCTTTACTCCAAGATTATAGCTCAGTCACTAAAGACAAGGAAACACATGGTTTATCATAACTGAGAGGGAAAATCCTATTTCTAAAGATAAAACAAAATTCAAGGAAATATAAGGAAAATTCAAGGAAATTTGGAATCCTTACAGTATATTTTAATGTTTTAATTTTAAAAGGTGAATGAAGATGAAAAGATTACCATTGAAGATAATAAATGTATAAATGATTTCACTGTAGTCATCTGAGCCTGTCATCACACATCTTAACTACTATATATTAATTTTAACCTATATTTAAGTTATTTAAGACACATAATTCATGAGAACTTGCCATCCCATTCTTATTCTTTAAATACAGATTAACCTCACTTTTCTTCTTCCAAATGATTTTAATTTAAAATATATTACTACGACTGTTGGGTAGAGCTATAAGAGTATAAAGAAAGCTAAAATAAAATGCTATGATGTAGACCAAAAACATAAAAATAAGTAGAACACTTACAGGTTCTGTTAGTGTTGTATCTTTCTCCAGGAACTGAACAACACAGTAGGCTAGCTAAAATGAAAGGGACAGTTTATAAATGTTACTGAATGAAATAACATTTAGTAATGCAGGATTTTTATATTTAGCTAACAAAACTACTTCATTTTAATAAACTTCAGTTTATGGCAATATATAAAAATAAATATACCCATAATTATGTAAATAAGTTCTACTTAAAAAAGATGTCCTTTTTTTAGTAGTAACTTCTGAATATTAAGTTAACTGAAATATTAAAGAAAATGTAGTTGGGCATATCAATCTTTCCATATTACTGAGGTGGTAGAGCAGTTCTTTGGGGAATTAAAAGTAACTGTCTTTGTCTTATAAATCAAAAATGTAACCATAGCCCACTAAACAAACAGATAAATAAAGCTGAGTGAAATAAGTCTAGCGCTAACATTTTAGTTTTTTAGCATGTTTCTAACATGTATTCCTATACTGATATGATATTCTCTGAGTGTTAATAGAAGAAACCAAAATCATTCTCTAACTAGGTCATGGAGGCTAGACAGAACATTCTGCAAATATGTGGGATGTATTCAAAGTCACACAGTTAATTAGGTCAGGGCCTGGACTAGAAAAGAACTTGACTTTTCCTATATCTATACTTAAAATGCATTGAGCTTATTTAAGAATACTAAATATCATCATGCTTTAAAAATTATGATATAATTAAAAATTTGCTTTGGGCAACTTACAAAGCAAATTGTTTAAGTATACTTAAAATTGCCACCTCAGTATTTCTCAGTTTCTCTGCCTTTATATCAGTTTTTGAAACAATGTTCATTTCACCTGAAATCTGCTACTTACCTGAGCATGAAACAAAGCTAATCCTTTTGCAGTATGCATAGGAATAAGAACCTTCATTAGAAATTGTTTATGTTCTGCTTTCAGTGGCAATGCAAAGCCATTGATAATACTGGAGGGAAAAAAAGGCAGGGGAAGTGTTACATAGTTACTACTTTCTTTCTAAGTTAGTACATCCCCAAGTACACAGGAACTGCTTTGCTTCAGGCCTGGTGTTGAATGACTTACTTATCTGCAACCTAAGTTAGACAGACTATCACTAGGAAGCCTGTTCCTCTAAGTCACACAATGATCCCTAAAGAAAATGAGAACTGCCAATTTAATGTCCCAGTAAGAAATTTTACATTTTCTATAAAGCCTATCACTTATTGATGCCTTTATTTTTCTTCTCTAAAGTACAGGAGAGTCAGTATCACAATATTGTTAGAATTTTCAATATATTCTGAAGTAAATGGGTAGTTTCTCTTACTTTATTGAAAGTTCTGAAATTAAGAACAGTTATCTCCATAATCATGCCCTAAATATTAACAGAGGAGACTAAAACCATTCTTTAAATAGAGGGTCTAAACTCTCAGGTTAATACTGCTATGTGGTGAACAAGAAGGCAAAAAAGTTCACAGAACTAAAATCAAAGGCTATAGATTCTTCTAAAAAGAACAGATGTACGGGAATGGTCCATCAACATTGGAACAAGAATGTAACTTCCTGTAACTTCATCAAAAATTCACTATAGCTTATTTCATCTCTTCCCAATCAGATTCTGGAAATTTCTGAGGCGGTCTGGCAAGATTAGGCATAAAATATGCCACAGTTTCAAAAGCAGGGAAGTCTACTCTGAAACAGATGCTCTGTGTGGCACTACTTTAATATGCTGACCCCCTAAAAAGCTACAGTAAGAATTCAGTTGAGAAATTATGCCTTATACTGTATATTCAAATTATAAAATGTGAAATAATTTCTCTAATCCCAGCTACTATTTTAATACATAAAAAATTCAAAGTTACTTAATTCTTAAAAAGAACAAAAAACTGACTTACCTTCCTAAAATTTCAAGGAGTTCAGCAACACCATTGAAATGTTCTGTTTCATATATAAACCTGAATTTAAAACAAAGATATAAAGAAAAATATCAGAAAACTAAACTGAATGAAAGATGCAGGAAGGTACAAAGATTAAAGCAAAACCCCCTAATCTGAAGCACCTACTTAATGATTTCATTTATAAAGTAGTCAAGATAGGGCCCACATATATTTAATTAGCTTTGTCAGAACATCAACTGAAAATACTTTAAGAGCTATTGATTTAAACAGTATTTATACAGGATTTTTTAAAATAAGTGCTCAAACAGACAAGTTCTTCTCTCAGTAAAATTTAACCGTGAATAACATTTGTATTATCTATTAAAAACTGTCATTAGTACTATCCACTTAGATGAGAAGTTACAAGAAAAAGTTAGATGCAATCAAATGATATCCACAAAATAGGCTAGAAATGACTCAACTACTATCAGTTAAGTTCATAAGTTTCAGACATTAAAAACTAACCTAAAGAAATTAGAATAAAAAAATATGGAAGGGAAAAAAGTGCTATACATGAATATACAAATAATATACCTGAGGAAAATGTTGTTAATTTGTTTTCTGATGAATGCTCTTAATCCAAGAAATTTCCCATAAATTCGATGTAGAACAGTCTTCAGGAAGTCACGTTCTCTGGGATCTTCACTATCAAAAAGCTCCAGGAGCTTTAAAAAAAATCTGAGAAATTACTTTTTAAAAATAATTGAGCTAACACTTCACTCTAATTTTGATTCCCACAAAATCTTTAAATTTTTTACAAAGACTCTGCACCCTATCAGATTGACTTTATTATTGCTAAATAATGGCACTAAAGAAGTGGCACTAAAGAATGGCACTAAAGCTTATGGAGTATTTATTTCATTTTGAAAAAGAATGCACAATAAATCAAATAAACACTTCCAAAAAAAGTGCAATTTTTTTTTCCTTCCTACTCATTTTATTTTTTTTAATTTTTAATTTTATTTTTATTTTTTTATTTTTTTAATTTTAAAATCTTTAATTCTTACATGCGTTCCCAAACATGAACCCCCCTCCCACCTCCCTCCCCATAACATCTCTCTGGGTCATCCCCATGCACCAGCCGCAAGCATGCTGTATCCTGCATCAGACATAGACTGGTGATTCGATTCTTACATGATAGTATACATGTTAGAATGCCGTTCTCCCAAATCATCCCACCCTCTCCCTCTCCCTCTGAGTCCAAAAGTCCGTTATATACATCTGTGTCTTTTTTGCTGTCTTGCATACAGGGTCATCACTGCCATCTTTCTAAATTCCATATATATGTGTTAGTATACTGTATTGGTGTTTTTCTTTCTGGCTTACTTCACTCTGTATAATCGGCTCCAGTTTCATCCATCTCATCAGAACTGATTCAAATGAATTCTTTTTAATGGCTGAGTAATACTCCATTGTGTATATGTACCACAGCTTTCTTATCCATTCATCTGCTGATGGCTTCCTACTCATTTTAAAATTCTGTCCTACTCTTGGCTACTAAACATAGCTTATAATTTTAAACTGTTGAAATCTGAGATTTTTAAAAAATGCTTTTAGAATCTTAAGCTTGTAGATTGCAAATTGTTACATAAACAAGTTTATATTACTGTGTTTTAAATAAAAAGTTGGATTTTCTTAGCAAAAAATAAAAATCTATTTATAAAATACAATTACCTATGAAGTCATCAAGGAATTTCATGTTCTGTACTTTGGGATTGTTATTAGATTGGTGCAAAAGTAATTGTTGTTTTGCACTGTTGAAGCCCGCTGTTTGATATTGGAATACATTTTTAAGTAAATGTGGTTATGCTATACATCATTTTAATGTGTGTTTCTTGCTTTATGTTTTTTTGCTAATAAAAGCCCAATGACTTTCAGACTATGGAAATGATGTTAGACAAAAAGCAAACTTGAACGATTTTTCTATTTGAGTTCAAAATGGGTCGTAAAGCAGCAGAGACAACTCACAACATCAACAATGCATTTGGCCTAGGGACTGCTAACAAATGTACAGGCCGTGGTGGTTTAAGAAGTTTCACAAAGGAGATGATAGCCTTGAAGATGAGAAAGACAGTAGCTGGCCACTGGAAACTGACAGCAACCAGTTGAGAGCAATATTGAAATGGATCTTTTTACAAGGACATGAGAAGCTGCTGAAGAACTCAACACTGACCATCATACAGTCACTTGGCATTTGAAGGAAATTGGAAAGGTGAAAAAGCTCGGTAAGTGGATGCCTCGTGAGCCGACCATAAATCAAAAAGATCACCATTTTGAAATGTTGTCTTCTCTTATTCTATAATTCGTCAACAAACCATTTCTCGATTGGATTGTTGATGTGTGATGAAAAGTGGATTTTAAACGACAGCTGCTGATGACCAGCTCAGTGGGTGGACTGAGGAAAAGCTCCAAAGCATCTCCTAAAGCCAAACTTGCACCTCAAAAAGGTCATGGCCACTGTTTAGTCTGACCCACCACAGCTTTCTGATTCCCAGTGAAACCATTACACCTGAAAAGTATGCTCAGCAAATCAATGAGATCACCAAAACTGCAATATCTGCAGTCAGCTTTGGAAGAAAAAGGGCCCAATGCTCCATGACAATGCCTGACTGCAAGTCCCAAAAGCTGAATGAACTGGGTTACAAAGTTTTGCCTCATTCCCCATATTCACCTGACCTCCTGCCAATGCACTACCATTTCTTCAAGCATCTCGACAACTTTTTCAGGGAAAATGCTTCCACAACTAGTAGGAGGCAGAAAATGCTTTTCAAGACTTCGCTGAATCCTGAAGCACGGATTTTTACAGGAATAAACAAACTTATATCTCGTTGGCAAAGACGTGTTGATTGTAATGGTTCCTATTTTATTGATAAAGATGTGTTTAAGTATAGTTATAATGATTGAAAATTCACGGTCCAAAACTGCAATTACTTTTTCATCAATCTAATAATTACTGTCATGATAGGAAGCTCTGAACCTTAAAGTTTTTTTTCATTTTGTCTTTAATTATATGTAATTGTTAATTTGTGTATCTCTTCTACAAGAGTGCGTGTTCTTTGAGAATAGCGATGACTTCAGTTATAATCCTAAAGTGTCTTGCTTATTGTCTGCATTTGGTGTTTGCCAGATTATTAAGTACTGCATGAGGCTCCAGCTAAAAATATCCATAAAGCATGAGAATTTGTATTATTATACCTAATTAAGTCACTTCAAATTATTCTAATTAAAATGGCTAAACTATTCACTTAAGACACTCAAATACAAGTTTCTGATGTTGAGTTTACTTGGAAGATATGTTTTGAAATTAATAAAAGCAATCCTTAATTATTCAGGTCACTATGTCTAACTCAAGAACAAATGTAATGTAATACAAGTCGATCCTCGGGGTCAATGTGAAATATTAGAAAACAGTTGTTAGCTAAGTAGAAAATCTATTTAAGTAAATATTTTGAAATATTATAATCTAAATAAAATAATTTGTTTTATATAATCACATTTATAACCTATTATATATAATCAAATCCTGATTGTGTCATCTTTCAGCTCTGTAAATTTGGACATGATCTACCTCTTTATGTAATAGCAGATAAGGGCAGTGCCTGGCACATAAAAAGCACTAAATAATTCTTGGCTTCCTCCTTCAGGAAATGATTTGAGCACAACCTGGAATTACATATTTGTTTTCTTCTCTTGCAATAACAAACATCCAAATTTATACTTCAGATTTTTCTCCTATACCTCTACATCTTAAACTTACCACCTAATTAAATAATCTCAAAATATAAAAGTTGAGAAATGTCACAGTAGTATTTATTGAAGCAACACACTAAGAATACCTCAGAGCAGTGATCTGTGAAAGCACAGTGATGTAAACTGTTAGAAACAAATAATGAGGCCTTGGCTTCTTGGACAGTTCAGGCATTTAGAGTAGATGGTAGAAAATGGGTCCTATCCTACCAGTTTTCTTCCTGCTGCCCTCCAAACCCACTGAATAATCCACCAGCCAAAATACCTCAAACTCCAGGGTGAAGAAGCCCTACAGCAATTGTTCCACTCAACCTATTATCTTAAATACAATTTAACACAGCATTACTAAAGTTCCTTTGCTATTGCTAAGTCACTTCAGTCGTGTCCGACTCTGTGGGACCCCACAGACAGCAGCCCACCAGGCTCCCCCGTCCCTGGGATTCTCCAGGCAAGAACACTGGAGTGGGTTGTCATTTCCTTCTCCAATGCATGAAAGCAAAAGGTGAAAGTGAAGTCACTCAGTCATGTCCAACTTAGCGACCCCATGGACTGCAGCCTACCAGGCTCCTCCATCCATGGGATTTTCCAGGCAAGAGTACTGGAGTGTGGTGCCATAAAGTTCCTTAATACACTGTATTTCTTCTATAGCACAAGAGAGCTACAGAAGGAAACATGCATTCATCTCTAATACCAAAATAACAGTTCCATTTAATGACTGTTTCTAACTTGGTATTGAAATGAAATCAACATTTTACAGTTAACACACATCTAGTATTTCGTCATAGTTTCTGAAGAATTACATGAAAGGTTAAAGGACAATGACAATGTTCTTCATTTATCAATACTTCACAGCACTAGTGAAAATACTTTACGTGGTAGCTGTAGCAGATGATCAGAAATTAACTCCAATACGTGGAGCTCATTAGCTTTATCCTAGGGGACACATAATGGTGGGAAGAAGGCAGCAAAGGTCCTTGTAATGATCTTTAATCCTGGCCTCAGCACTTCAGCACTTCGTTACTACCCTTCCACTCGTCCTCTGCCTTTCTTTAAAATGCTAATTACTTTAGAAAAGGAGAATATCAAATTCCTAATGAGACCTCACTCACAGCTAAGTCCTTCAAAAGACAAAATAGACCCAGAGAAGTTTGCTCTACTTCACAATTTTGTCTAGGGCCAGTGAAGTCCTTTGTATTTGAAAGATGCCTGCAAGTTACCGAAAAGATTCTGAAAATAAAAATGAACACATTCTAAGAAATGAATTTTAAGTATTAGGTTCCAAAATAAAAAAACCCCAGCTAACAATCAACTTATAAAAAGAAAGAAGGTATCACATATATTTAGCTCCTTTCCTTCTTAAATATTTTATCTGTGGTTTAGGAACTGGGTGGCTAGAATTCGTAAGGTGGGAAGGAGTAGGGGAGAAAAGGTAGTGACATAAAGCCCAAACTTCTGAAAATAATTTCATATTTATTTTCCCCCTCTCTGTCACAGCGCTTAGAACTATATGTCAAGTTCAAGCTCAAAGACTTAAAAATTTTTTAAATGGTTTTCCCCTTAGTTATACCAAATTTTCTAAGTTACACATTCCAACAAGGCTTGCTTTTCTGGTCTTTATAAAACAACTATGAAAATTTAGGATTTAGACAGGATAATTTAATTGATATAACAGAAGGCAAACCTTGATTAAAAATACTCCTGTATTCTCAAAGCTACTTTACTTTTAGTTCTCATCATCTGGCAAGAATATTAGGTGCTGTTAAAAAGAAATCCTCAAACTTTTGAAAGACTATTTTAATCACAAGTTAATAAATCACTGCTGAAATGAATATAAGGAAATTTTAGACAGAAGAATTCCTTACCTGTTGTACAAATTTCTGATCAATGTATCGCTTTGCAATGCTAGGCTGGAAATCAGGGCTCTCCAAAAATCTCAAGAAGAATTCATACACCAACTGTAGGACAAAATGAAATAAAAGCCAAGATGAAGCCTATAAAATTTTACTGTATGTGAAATTCATATCAAAAACATACCTCCCTTAACAACTTAGTAATGAGATTTCAGATCTCATTATAAAATGTGATGAATTGGTAACATTTTTTTCAGAACTAAATATATACACACAATTTGTCTCCCAAGTTGGTACATTTTGGATTTATTGCTTTGCATCATTCATTGAAAATATTAACTTACAGGAGCCAGAAAACAAAGACGATGCCTATAAAATATTTAAGTTAGAAGACGTTGCACTCCATAGTCACTGGGAACCTTTCTTCAGTGGTCTGCTAAACTACCTCACCTTAATTTCCAGAGTTACTTAAATGCAGGATCAGAAACCTCCAGATAAGAATAAACTGAATTGTAAGGGACAGTGTATCAGTATCAGTTTTAAAAAAGAGAAAAACTTCAAGTCCTTCTATAAAACTACAGAGGGAAAGAAGTAACTAAATCGAAACCAGGATATCTTATCCACACTTTAGAGATAATTAACCAAATCATCTACGTGCAGGGCTCAGAAATAAATGTCTGTGCACCACAGTGAATAAACTAAAAGCCCTAATAAGCCTTTACTTAAAAAGTGCTAAGCATCTTAAAAATACAGTACTGCCCTCTTAACCTCAAGTGCTAAGTTCTAAGCACCACCTCCCCATGACTGAATGGCACTGGACCCTTTTCTATTCGTGGTTTCCATCCACAAATTTAATGCCTTTTCCAGCTTAACTGAGCATTTACCATGCACTGTGGCCATAGCTTTTGTAGTCTGAGGTGTAACAGCAAAACCAGTGTGATTTTTTTTTTTCCTTCCTCAGAATTTCACAGATAGAAGATTTATTACCACAAATCGCAACGTCAGCATATGCTTTTTTTCTTTCCTTATCCAGTTGAGAACTTTTACCTTTTCCTTAAAGTACTTCACAACTTCTCTCTGGCATCCCTAAAGGTTGTTGTTGTTTAGTCGCTAAGTCGTGTCCAACTCTTTTGCAACCCATGGACTGTAGCCTGCCAGGCTCCTCTGTCCATGGGATTTCCCAGGCAAGAATACTGGAGTGGGATGCCGCTTCCTTCTCCAGGGAATCTTTCCAAGTCAGGGATCAAACTCCGGCATTGGCAGGTGCATTCTTTAGCCCCACATCAGGGTTTCTTGAAGGCAAGTGTTGCAATGCTGTGACAATCAGCTTGGTAACAGAGGTAGAGCTGGACACGACTTAGCGACTGAACAACAATCACCACCACCTGGGACCATCAGAAACCTAAGCACTGGAGTCTAAGAACTTCTGGGCTGGTGAACACATCAAAGTGCTAAGAGGGTGGCACATGGAAAACCTGAGCCTTTTGCCGCACCTTACCACATGCCTCACTTCTGTTTGGCTGTTTCTGAATTTTATCCTTTATAACAAACTGGTAACAATAAGTAAAGTGATTCCTTGAGTTCTGTGAGCTCTTATAACAAATTACTGAACTGGAAGAGTGGGTCATAGTAACCCCATATTTATAGCCAGTTAGTTAGACGGATGGGAGGCCCAGAATCGTGACTGTCACCTGCAGTGAGCAACAGTCTTGATGGACTGAGCCCTTCACCCTAGAGGTCCCTGCTAACTGTGGGTAGTCAGTGTCAGAATGAGTAAACCGTAGGACACGCAGTGAGAATTGGAGAATTTCTTGGTATAGAAAATCTATGTATTTGGCATCAGAAATGGGGGTAGAAAAGACAAGTTTTCCTTTAGCTATGTTTAGTATGAACAGATAGTAGGCACTGTAAAGCTCATTCACATATTGGGGAAGTAAGACAGAAATAAAAACATAAAATGGTATATACACAAGAACTATACGGCAAAACTATGAGTGCGGGAGACATTTAGAAAAGGGCTATATCACTGTGGGATAAGGTCAACAGGAAAAGTTTTAAGGACACACAATTTGAGCCCTGCATTAGATTTAATTTTGGACAAGAAGAAAGAGGAGGGCTTTTTATAAGATAAGTAGAACCTGTCTCAAGAAGACAGTGTAGGGTAGAAGCTGGTGGGTATAGAATCAGAGACGTGGAATATTTACACAGATCCCGAGTTAAAAGCAGTGGTAAGGTGGGACCAAGTCAACCCTGAGTCAGAAATGGAGGGCTTAAGGCTTATTAATTTTAACAGCAATAGCATGTCTTCTGGGAAACTTATTTGACTCAAGCTCCAGATCAAAACGCACCCTCTAAATCACATACCCAGTTGAAACCTGCACCTATCACAGATATGACATGTTATTTCTTACAGAGCTTTCATCAGCACTGTTTACCTGACACAGTGACCATTAATTAAGTGACCAGTCAGGATTAGCAGCGAATCGCTTTTATGCTACCAACTTAGCACCACTGAAGAGATGACGACGAAAAGTTAAACACATGTTGAATAATCCCAAACAGGGGCAGAATAAACACGAGTGATCTACAGAGCTAAAAATCTTCAATGTGGCACAACTAAGACCACATTTCTATAAAACTGCATCCTGTCTCCAGTCACTCTCTCTATACCCTCTATCCTGCACTATTGTTTTTAATTGTATCTATCACACCCTGACATAGTATTAGTTATTCTTTCCCCCAAGAATGTAAGACAGTTTGCTTATTAGTTCAATACTTAACCCCCAATATTTAGAATAATGCCTAAAAACAACAGATGACCAACAAATATTTGCTGAATGAAACATCACAGTTGTTGAGAAACTGTATTTCTGTATTAAAGTTTCTCTATCTTCGTCCACATGAAAAACTGATTTGCCCCAAGAACCTAAGAAACCATGCTGCAAAGGACAACAGATACTTTCAGCAATGAGTTTAATTCTTTAATAAAATGGCAAACTTCATGCATGAGCGGTGTATGGCTGGTCTTCCTATTCCTATAAGCCAAAAAGCACCCTAAAAAATGATAACTAACATAACTAAAAACTATAAGGAATGAAGGATAATCTTTCCTTTCTACTCAGTACTGACTGTGTCTTTCCTATGGTAGGTAAAATAAATAAAATTCTGGTCTTTACCAATAAAAGAGTTTAGAAGGTACAACACAAAACAGCAAAGATTCTTAATGTATTTGTAATATATTACTGTATTTGAAAATAAGACCTATACCAAAAGCTAAAGGAACTAGAAATGTTTGACCTAGAAAGGCAAAGATTTAAAAGCAACTTTAATGATTTACAAATATACAAAAGGCTCTTTTTCAAGGAATATGCTGACTGAATGTTTTCCAACCTCTATTAAGAGGAAGCTAACTCAAATGGAGTTTTAAAAATTCATCTATTATTTGAAAGAATTTATATAAGAATTAACATATACTAAGCTAAATGAGAGATAGTAAGTGCCTAGAACATTGCCTGCATGTGTGCTAAGTTGCTTCAGTCATGTCCAATTATGTGCGACCCTATGGACTGTAGCCCACCAGGCTCCTCTGTCCATGGGATTCTCCAGGCAAGAATACTGGAGTGGGTGCCATGCAACCCAGGGGATCTTCCTGACCCAGGGATCAAACCCACATCGCTTCCGTCTCCTGCACTGGCAGGCAGGTTCTTTACCACTAGTGCCACCTGCTGCCTAGGACACAGCAAACAGTAACAAAATCTTAGTTCTGTAAGAATCTTTTTCTCCCTTCTGTAATCCTTTTAAAAATAAGACATATTCTGTGTGAAGCCTGAATAGCTTATATAGGATCAACCTGTTTTCCCTCCTGCTCTTTTAACTATAATAATTAAAAAGATAATTAATAACAAATAACTATGATAAAAAGGTTAAAGTAATAAAAATGTTTCTCAATCTTAAATAAGGATAAAAGATGTTTCTTTTCTATTTCTGTGTATAAGTGTTAGTGCATTAAGCCATGGTCCCTATAATTTTAGATTCTTGGAACATGCAAATATTTAAAATATAGTATCTGGTCAAGAAGTATTTGAACATGAAGGTGTACATTATAAAATATGTATGTCCCCAGTTTAAATTTCTACTTATACAGATCATAAAGAAGAGCCTCTAGTCCCTAAAGCCAAGTTATCTTAAAAAGGTCTATGTTCTATTCAGTATACTACATAATTGCATCTTAATTATCTGTGCCAAAAAGAAAACTGATAAAAGAAAACAAAAATACTATATAATCTGCCTGTATTCCAGGCTAGTAGAGCAGTCATGCCTCTCTATCTATAACTAGCTACATAGAAAATTATGTATCTTTTTGGTCTTCAATAAATATAAAGCAATAATATTTAGGAAAGAAAATTTTAAAATAACTTAACTGTTTTATATTAATAATTATCATATAATATTAAGTAAATTAAAAGATATGACCAATCCACCAATCCCCTAGTACTGAAATGGCCTTTCTTTTGTTCTTTTCTTCTGTGTTTCTTTATTCCATTGTTCATTAGTATTTCCATTACAGTGTGAAAAAAAAAGTAAAAAGAAATTGTAAATTAGCACATTTTAAGAAAACTCATGAAAAGGTTGAAGAAGCAAAATTTTGAAAGGTTTTGAAATCATCTGAGATTTTTCCCCTCATTGACTAAATTTAATGTTTTTTTTCACCCTACCAAGTTAATTTCTAGCAGCAAAGATCCAATAAGCTAAATGTATTAATAAAATGCAAACTTAGTACCAAACAAAAAATTTCAGGTGGATTCAAATAATATTAACAACCAGGACAGAAATTTTAATTGAGCAAATTTCATCAGTGCTACACTATAATTTCACTCATCAGAACAGCTTTAACATTTTACTGTAAAGAAAATACGATGACTAAATAGTAACAAATCCTACCAATCAGTTCACTTCGTATTTAGCAGGCCATCTGACCGCCAGATTTAAAAACTGTATATCAAATTTAATTACTAGAAATATTTTAAACTATAAACACTTATATTTAGAGCAGAGCCTTTTAATCAGTAGACTATGGATGTGTAATATTTCTTGTATGTCTCTGTGAATTTATCTCAGCGAACACACACTTTTTAAAAATCATATTTTGAAAGTAACTCACCATCCCCTAAAATTTAAGAACCACTAGTTTCAGCAAATTTAAGTGAAATCTCAGATCATACCAGTGAAAAACCAAAAGCACATTGTATGTATGGCTGAAATTTTAGTTAATTCTCAAGGGCATATAAAAATGTCTTAATGGAAAAACTATTTTTCAAAATTCAAAGACTGAAGAGATTCTTTTGAGATTATCCAACTACATGTGATCAAAAATATGTACAACTTAACAGCTAACGAGAATTTCATGCTTTTAAAACCTCTTTATTATTAAACCCAGTATTGCTGATTTTACAAAAACCATGGTATAATTTCAGATGAACTGTGTGCAGTGCTACTAAAAAGTAGTTTACCACTTCAGATTTTCTATTCTATAAGCTCTAATGTGCTGATAAATCTTAAAAGTTTTATCAATTTACACTAATCCTAGAATTCCTCTTTCATTCTATTTGGATGTATAGGTGCTAGACAGATCAAATAAATAATGAAGCAGACTATTGCTTTAAAATGTCCCAAGTAGTTTAGAATATTAATTTCTTTCTCTTGTCTTTTATAATAAAATATAAAATGAAATGTCACAAAAAAATTCAAGTCCTTGCAAAATAAAAATCAACAATATAATCTGGGGGAATTCCCTGGCGGTCCACTGGTTAGGACTTTGCACTTTCACTGACAAGGGCCTAGGAGGAACTAAGAGCCACATGCAAGCCACATGATGCCGCCAGAAAAAACCCAACCTTCCCCAAACCAAACAATATAATCTGAAGCAACACCGAGCACCCATATATGAAGCACGGTTCTTCTCTATCTCCCAGGGACTATGTAGAAAATAGCTGATGTTATCTATCCTATTGTCTATTAACAAAGCTATCATTTTTCATTTTATTCAGGACAGACTCTTGTCTCCAATGGTTCAAGCCTGTGGCAGGCATTATAGATAAGCCAGTATAACACCCATTCCCTTCCCCCCGTATGTCTCTACTACTGAAGTTGGAAAAACTAAATATTCATTCTGTCAGTCTGCCTTTCAACTACAGTAATGGAAAAATTAAAGAGTAAAGAAAAAAGAGAAATCAGAAACAGTTCAACAAAATACAGAAAGAGATGAGAAAAACAAAAAGATTTCAAGGGAAAAGATACAGAGACAGAAGAACAGAATCAACATGAACAGCAGAAAGAAGAAGAAAAACGTGGTAGAATGAAATAAATACTAAAAAGTATACTGAAGAAAACGTTTCAGAAATAGAAGTGGGCTTTTACAGTGAAAGAACACCATTCAACTAGGAAAACTGATGTGAAAAGTCAACACTTACATATAGCTCAATAAAAGCAACTGGCCGTTAAAGGAAAAATATCTTTTGGGCATCCAAGCAAAACCACTAAGAATATGAGAAAAAAAAAAAATCAGACTGAAGACAATGGAATATTTAAGGTACTTAAGGAATTTAAGGAAAGAAGCTGAACCAAGGATTTTATATCAATTCAAGCTGATCTTTAAACGTGAAGGCTACAGACAAAGTGCTATGAAATATGCAAGAACTCAGAGACCTTCTACTAAAGAATGAGCTTCAGATTACCAAGAAATGATCAGAAAAAATTTTCATAAGGATTGACAGTAAATATTAAATAAGTTTCCTACAGAACTAATGACAAGTGATGGGCATATAGGTATTTACTGAGAGAGTAAAAGTGTATTACTTATACTAGATGCTAGAGAGGCAGGAAGTAGAGGAAGAAAAGATTACTTACTAATTTCAATACTGTCCACTCTAGAGAATCAATAAACTAGCTACAAAAGAAAGCACCAAGGGTATTTCTTAAAGGTATCAGCATAAAGGCAACCATTATATACATATATATACATATAATCTGTGTGTATTTATGTATATATACACCTCTTTCTAAATATCGAAAGTATATCTTTTTTAAAAAGGGGAATGCAAAGAAAACAGATACTATAGTTTAAAAAAAATTGTGCTATGTTTTGTGCATGTGTTATCCCATTCAATTTTTATATAACCCTGTTTTATGCCAGCTTTGTAAAGGAGGATGCAGAGAAATTTAGCAGCTTAATTAAGGTCATTTCCACAGGTAAGTTTTCAAAACTGAGATTTGAGTAGAGATCTGTCACCAGGATCATTTCCACTTCACCATACTTTGTAATAATAATTTTCTTGTATCTTGTTAGAATGTGTATATATAAACTTCTGTACCATTTAACTAAGGCACATCTGTACCTGTATAATTATACCTTTAAAAAGTCACTTATGAGGTCTAAAAAAAAAAAGTGATAGCTAGTAGGAGACCTTATTTAATGGTGTTAAATGAAGCTAAAATGGTATGAATTAAAACTTCATAACAATTTGTATATATCTGTCTTGGACCATAGATGGTACCTAGGGGAAGCAGTAAAGCTTTTAATAATGCAGAACAAGGACACTGGAGCAATATTTTGCTATAAACCTTATCCTAACACTTACTTTTTGCATAATCTTGGGCAGGATTCTTGATCTATTTTAGCTTAATCTTAAGCTTATTCATAAAATACGAACAATAGCTACTTTTTATAGTGTTATTACACAACCTGCTCCAGTATTCTTTTCTGAAAAATCCCATGGACAGAGGAGACTGGCAGGTTACAGTCCATGGGGTTGCAGAGTTGGACACGACTGAGCACACACACAGAGACATACATAATTACCTAAACACGATCAGCAAGCCATCTGATAAACTAATATTATTGGTTGTATGTAGGCCAAGTACGGGCTTCCCCTGTAGCTCAGTCGGTAAAGAATTTGCCTGCAGTGCAGGAGACCCGGGTTCGATCCCTGGGTTGGGAAGATCCCCTGGAGAAGGAAATGGCAACCCACTCCAGTATCCTTGCCTGGAAAATCTCATGGACAGAGGAACCTGGTGGATTGCAGTCCATGGGGTCGCAAAGAGTCGGGCAAGACTGAGCGACTAACATAGGCAAATAATTTAATTCTCTAGAAAAACACTTCGTTGTGCTTGCCTGCAGATTTTAGGTCACTAACACTATCTTAGCTGGTTTTAGAAAGTCAGAGGAACCGGAGATCAAATTGCCAACATCCGCTGGATCATCGAAGAAGCAAGAGAGTTCCAGAAAAACATCTATTTCTGCTTTATTGACTATGCCAAAGCCTTGGACTGTGTGGATCACAATAATCTGTGGAAAATTCTGAAAGAAGTGGGAATACCAGACCACCTGGCCTGCCTCTTGAGAAACCTACATGCAGGTCAGGAAGCAACAGTTAGAACTGGACATGGAACAACAGACTGGTTCCAAATAGGAAAAGGAGTTCGTCAAGGCTGTATAGTGTCACCCTGCTTATTTAATTTATATACAGAGTACATCATGAGAAACGCTGGCTGGAAGCAGCACAAGCTGGAATGAAGATTGCCGGGAGAAATATCAATAACCTCAGATATGCAGATGACACCACCCTTACGGCAGAAAGTGGAGAGGAATTAAAAAGCCTCCTGATGAAAGTGAAAGAGGAGAGTGAAAAAGTTGGCTTAAAGTTCAACATTCAGAAAACTATAAGATCATGGCATCTGGTTCCATCACTTCATGGGAAATAGATGGGGAAACAGTGGAAACAGTGTCAGACTTTATTTTTCTGGGCTCCAAAATCACTGCAGATGGTGATTGTAGCCATGAAATTAAAAGATGCTTACTCCTTGGAAGAAAAGTTATGACCAACCTAGATAGCATATTGAAAAGCAGAGACATGACTTTGCCAACAAAGGTCCATCTAGTCAAGGCTATGGTTTTTCCAGTGGTCATGTATGGATGTGAGAGCTGGACTGTGAAGAAAGCTGAGTGCTGAAGAATTGATGCTTTTGAACTGTGGTGCTGGAGAAGACTCCTGAGAGTCCCTTGGACTGCAAGGAGATCCAATCAGTCCATTCTAAAGGAGATCAGTCCTGGGTGTTCTTTGCAAGGAATGATGCTAAAGCTGAAACTTCAGTACTTTGGCCACCTCATGCAAAGAGCTGACTCATTGGAAAAGACTCTGATGCTGGGAGGGATTGGGGGCAGGAGGAGAAGGGGACGACAGAGGAGATGGCTGGATGGCAACACCGACTCAATGGATGTGAGTTTGAGTGAACTCTAGGAGTTGGTTGTGGACAGGGAGGCCTGGTGTGCTGTAATTCATGGGGTTGCAAAGAGTCGGACATGACTGAGCGACTGAACTGAACTGACTGAACACTATCTTAAAAATACACAAATCATCCTTTCAGAATGGCTATCATCAAAAAGACCACAAACAACAAATGTTGGTGAGGATATGGAAAAAAAAGGAAGACTTGTGCACTACTGGTGGAAATGTAAACTGATAAAGTCACTGTGCAGAATAACATGGAGGTTCTGCAAAAAACTAAAAGCAGAATTATCATACGACCCAGCAATTTCACTCCTCGGTGTATATCCAAAGAAAACAGAAACACTAACTTGAAAAGATACATGTATCCCAATGTTCACAGCAGCAGTATCTACAATAGGCAAGATACGGATGCAACTTAAGTATCCATCAACAGATGAACAGATGAAAAAGATATAGTGTTATATTGTGTATACACACACACACACACACACACACACACACATACAAGGGAATACTACTCAGCTATAAAAAGATTGAAATTTTGCCATTTGCAACTACATGGATGAAACTGGAGGGTATTATGCTACATGAAATAAATGAGAGAAAGACAAATATCATATGATATCACTTAAGCATGAAATCTAAAATATAAAGCAGACTAGTGAATATAACAAAAAAGAAGCAGACTCACAGATATAAAGAACAAATGGGTGGTTACCACTGGGGAAAGGAAAGAAGGAAGAGGCAAGAAAGGGGTAGGGGACTACAAGGTACAAACAACTATTTATAATAGAAATAAGCTACAAGAATATATTATAAAGCACAGGAAATATAGCCAATATTTTATAACTACAAATGCAGTATAATTTATAAAAAATACTGAATCACTGTTTATATACCTGGAACTAATACAATATTGTAAATCAACTATACCCCAATAAAAAATATTAACGTCATTATAGTTGAAGCATTAGGCAAGAGTACCTTTTACTTTCTCCCTCATAGCTTTGCTTATTTTAAAAGTAAGAAAATATCTGTAAACTGAAGGCATCATATGGGTCTTCTCAGAGCATTTTAATTATAGACATTCTGGAGAGCAAAAATAAAACCTAATGTATACAATAAAAAAACCAACAATCATAAAGACTAGCCATATAAAAACATGTGCAAAGAAACCCTATAAGGGCTTCCCAGTTCGATTCCTGGGTTGGGAAGATCCCCTAGAGAAGGAAATGGCAACCCACTCCAGTGTTCTTACCTGAAAAATACCACGGACAAAGAAGCCTGGGGGGCTACAGTCCGTGGGACTGCAGAGTTGGATATGACTGAGCACCTGAGCACACACACACACCCCCATGGCATGCATGCATGCACAAGAAACCCTAAGCACACATAAGTATATTTCATAGCTATAATGGAACCTTTGTAACAGTTCTTAAATACAGCATAAGAGTTACAATATATTCTGCTCTGAATCTTATCTAAAGAGCCCTGGTTTTTTAAGTATTAAGTGTGGTAGCACCAATGTGATTCAGTTAACTGAGTGAACCTCAGATGACCTTATACTAAAGCCATGCATTTGAGGGGAATGTCTGAATAAAGAAGTTAGGGCTAGAAAGAATTGGCTGGAGAAGGTTTAGTGGAAGAAATGGTCCTTCTCATAAAGTAAGTTTTTTATTACCAGTTTTCCAATAATTATGAGGAGTTGTCACACAGTGGCATTAGGGCAGGAAGACTGTCCCTCCTTCAGTCTCAACTAAAAAGATGTGCTTCAGAGAGGACTTCTGCAATGGCAGAGTGAGGACTTCAGTATATTTGCTTTCCCACAAAAAAAAACAATGAAAAACACTTTGAGCTGGCAGAGAGACAGGTCACTAGAGATTATCTAGTTTGAGGTGCAAAAAGAAAGACTGGATACAAAACAACAGAGTTTCAAAGACCTGTGGGATACCATCAATCATACCAACGTACTACACATAATGGGAATCTCAGAAGGAGAGGAGAAACAGGAAGGAATAATAGTTGAAGAAATGGCTAAAAACAATTCAAATTTGATGAAAAGTATTAATTTATACAATGAACTCAACTGGAGCTCAGTGGAGCTCCAACCAGAATAAAGTCAAAGAGATCCATATCTAGAGACATCATAATCAAACTGACAAACGTTAAAGACACGGAAAATTTTCAAAGCGGCAAGAGATAATGTATCACATACATCAGATCCTCATAAGATTAATAACTGACTTGGACAGAAAACTATGGACATCAGAGGATCAGTGAGAGGACACCTTCAAAGTGTTAAGGGGAAAAAGCACTTAGCCAAGAATTCTATATCCAGCCAAACTGTCCTTCAAAAATGAAGGGACAATTAAGATATTCCCAGATTAATCGACTTGCCTTACAAGAAATGTTAAAGGGAATCCTTCAGGCTGAGAAGAAAGGACACCATATGAGTTCATAAGAAGAAAGACAGAGCATGGGTAAAGGTAACTACATAGGTAAATACTGTGTTTTTATTTATAACTCTTTCATTTTGTTTTATAAGACAACCACATAAAGCAATAATTACAAAACTGGGTTGATGGATGTACAATGTACAGGCATACTTCAGAGATATTGCAGGCTTGGTTCCAGGCCACCATAATAAAGTGAATTTTGCACTAAAGCAAGTCACATGAATTTTTCTGGCTTCCCAATGAATATAAAAGTTATGTTTACATTATAGTCTATTAAATATGCAATCACATTATGTTTTATAAAAACAATGTACATACCTTAATTTAAAAATACTTTATTGCTAAAAATGCTAACCATCATCTAAGTCTTCAGCAGGTTGTAAACTTTTTGCAATAATAACATCAAAGATCACTGATCACAGATCATCATAAAAATATAACAATGTAGAAGTTTAAAATATTAAAAGAATTATCAAAATGTGACACTGAGACATGAAGTAAGAAAATGGTGCTGATAGACTTGCTTGACACAAGGTTGCCACAAACCTTCAATTTGTAAAAAAATGCAATATCTGCAAAGTGCAATGAAATAAAGTGCAATAAAATGCCTGCATAAAGATCCAATTTGTATGACAGTAACAGCACAGAAGAAGGCGGAGGGAATGGAGGTATACTGGACCAAAGTTTTATATACTACTAAAATTATTAAAATTGAATACTACTACTATTCAATCAAACTAGTTCATTTTAAAATGTAATCCCTAGGGTTAGTACTAAGAAAATACCTCAAAAAAGTATAGTTAAAGAAACAAGGGAATTAAAATGGCACTCCAGAAAATCGTATTTAATACAAAACACAGTAACGGAGTAGAGGAATGAGAAAGACATAAGACATAGAACAGCAAAATGTTGTTCAGTCGCTAGACTGTGTTCGATTCTGTGACCCCATGGAGCCTACCAGGCTCCTCTGTCCATGGGAATTTCCCAGGCAAGAATAAGGGAATGGGTTGCCATTTTCTTCTCCAGGGGTTCTTCCCAATCCAAGGATAGAACCCACATCTCCTGCATTGCAGGCTGATTCTTTACCACTGAGCTACCAGGGAAGGCCAAAACAGCAAACGTAAATTCTACCATACCAGCAATTACATTAAATATAAATGGGTTAAACATTAGTCAAAAGCAGAGACTGTCAAAACTGATTAAAAAAAAAAGGTTTCAACTACATGCTGTTTACAAGAGACAGTATTTATTTAGCCACACTGTGTGGCTTGCAGGATCTTTGTTCCCTGACCATGGATTGAACTTAGGCCTTCAGCAGTGAAACTGAAAAGTCCTAACCACTGAACCACCAAGGAATTCCCAAGAGACACAATTTAGATTTAAAGAAACAAATAGAGAAGAAGTCAATGTACAGAAAAGATATATCATGCAAACAGTAACCAAAAGAGAGTTAGACAGTAGCTGTAAAATACTATATAAATACAGTATTTATATAGTGGCTATAAATTTATGTAGTATTTATATATGTAAATTTATTAGTATTTATATAAATATAGTATTTAAATAGTGGTTATAGAATACTATATCAGACAAAATGAATTTTAACAAAAAAACTGTAAAATGATTATAAACATGATTTATAAGACCCCAAAATACATGAATCAAAAACTGACATAACAGAAGAGAGAAACAGACAATTCAACTGTAACAGTAGGAAATTTCAATATTTCATTTTCAATAGTGGAGAGAACTAGACAGAAGGTCAATAAGGAAACTGAAAACTTAAACAACCAACTAGATCTAAGAGATTTTAACACAACACTCCATCCAGCAACAACAGTATACACATTCTTCTCAAGCACACATGAAACATTCTCCATGATAAACTATATGCTAGGCCCAATACATTTAAAAGGATTGAAAACTTCAAAGTACATTCACCAAACATAATGGAATAAAATTATAAATCAGTAACAGAAAGAAATATGGGAGCCACAAATATGTAGAAATTAAGGTGAAAGTTGCTCAGTCCTGTCTGACTCTTTGTGACCCCATGGACTATACAGTCCATGGAATTCTCCAGGCCAGAATACTGGAGTGGGTACCCTATCCCCCCTTCTCCAAAGGATCTTCCCAACACAGAGACTGAACCCAGGTCTCTGGCATTGCAGGTGGACTCTTTACCAGCTGACCCATCAAGGAAGCCCAAGAATACTGGAATGGGTAGCCTATCCCTTCTCCAGTGGATCTTCCTGACCCAGGAATTGAACCAGGGTCTCCTGCATTACAGGCAGATTCTTTACCAGCTGAGCTACTAGGGAAGCCCAGTCCCTCAGTTGTACCCAACTCTTTGCAACTCCATGGACGATAGTCCATGGAATTCTCCAGGCCAGAATACTGGAGTAGGTAGCCTTCCCTTTTCCAGGGGATCTTCCCAATCAAGGGATCAAACCCAGGTCTCCCGCCTTGCAGGCAGACTCTTTATAAGCTGAGCCACAAAGGAAGCCCCAAAATTAAACACATTAGTAAATAACTAATGGGCCAAGTAAGTCACAGAGGAAGTTAGAAAACACTTTGAAATAATGAAAATAAAAACACAACATGTCAAAACTTCTGGGAAACATGTTAAACAAAGACTTACACATTCATACCAGTTCTAGTCACAAAGGCCAAAAAGCAGAAACCACCTAACTGTCCATCTACTGATTAATGGATAAACAAAATGTGGTATGTCCACACACTGGAATATTATTCAGCCATTAAAAGGAATGACATATTGATACATGTTACAATATTGATGAACCCTGAAAATATTATGTTAAGCATTTAAGGCAAATCCATAGACACAGAGAGTAGATTAATAGCTGCCAGTGGCTAGGAGGTAGGGGGCAGGTAAAGAATGGGAACTGACTGTTAATGACAAGGGTGTTTCCATCTGGGATGATGAAAAGATTGTGGATGATGAAAAGGTAATGAAAAGGTGCCTATTACACTAGGTAATAGTGATGGCTGCATAGCATTAAGAATGTACTTAATGTTATGGAATATACTTTAAAACTGTTTAAAAGGTAAATAAGTGTAATTTACAATTAAAAAAATTTACAATCAAAAAATATTTTGGGAAAAGGAAATGTTAAGAAAATGTATTAAAAATCTAGTACTTTAAATAGACACTCAAATCTAAAACTGAGTTCCATGATTTCAGCAAAACAGCATAAATGTAAAAATTTTAAAAATAAAATTATGTTCCATACTTGTATGTGAGGCCAAGAGGCCTCAAGTGTGGGTTCATCTTCTTCTGGATCAAAATCTGGATTATCACTTGGAGGAAGAGTTCGGAAGATGTTAGCACTGATCTGTAAAGAAAAATAAATTTAGACTTCTATTCTCTGTTGTTCAGTTAAATTTAAAAATGCAAAATGAAATATTTTAAAAATAACTTTAAGGAAAAAGCTGTGACTATAAGTCTAGCTCAAAACCTATAAACCTCTTCAAGATACGAAGGCAGCCATTTCTTTCTTTCTTTTCTCTATCCCATAACTCTGACCTCTAAAGACATCAAATTTCATACAGACTACCTCCAGATTCCTCTTTAAATCACAAATTTTTTTTTCAAAGTTTTGCTTAAAAAAAAAAGTGGAGGGGAGGAAACTGGGGGAGGGGAGCATAAAGTTCCTAACTCTCCCTATCCCTAACTTATTCTTTTCATCTTTCCACAACTTCTCC
Source organism: Capricornis sumatraensis (assembly GCF_032405125.1). Classification (NCBI taxonomy): domain Eukaryota; kingdom Metazoa; phylum Chordata; class Mammalia; order Artiodactyla; family Bovidae; genus Capricornis; species Capricornis sumatraensis. The sequence continues at coordinate 78,468,193 of NC_091082.1, forward strand.
CATACTTTAACCCAGACTTTTACTTACCTTATAACCCAAAAGAGTTTGGTAAAATATCTCCAGTCTTACACACACACCACATTTTATAAAGAGAAGGAGGATGGGGGTATATAGCCATTACAGACACAGTTTATAATACCTCATGATGATTTGGCATGACCGACTCAATGGATATGGGTTTGGGTGGACTCCGGGAGTTGGTGACAGACAGGGATGCCTGGCGTGCTGCGGTTCATGGGGTTGCAGAATCAGACACAACTGAGAACTGAACTGATGATGATTTGATTTAGATGATTTGATTTCATTTACTCTGAGCCTTTTAAAAAATATTAATCTCTCTGAAATAAAAGTATGCTTTGAGACTCTTTATTTTAGATTCTAACTCATCTTTCACACTGTCTTAGTACCAAAGTACGCTACAGTCCTTCTCTAGCAAAGAACAGATTGTGAGCCCAACTCAAAATTCTTTGAAGAATGATAAACAGACTGACAGACCAAATGGTTCAGTAAACACGTAAAACCCTAACATTTGAGGCATTGGTCATTTAAGATAAAATACTTGGGGAATAGAGGATGAGACAAATGTTTGGTTCAGTTCAGTTCAGTTCAGTGGCTCATTCATGTCCGACTCTTTGCAACCCCATCAATTGCAGCACGCCAGGCTTCCCTGTCCATCACCAACTCCTGGACTTTACTCAAACTCGTGTCCATTGAGTCAGTGATGCCGTCCAACCATCTCATCCTCTGTCGTCCCCTTCTCCTCCTGCCCCCAATCCCTCCCACCATCAGGGTCTTTTCAAATGAGTCATCTCTTCGCATGAGGTGGCCAAAGTACTGGAGCTTCAGCTTCAGCATCAGTCCTTCCAAAGAAATCCCAGGGCTGATCTCCTTTAGGATGGACTGGTTGGATCTCCTTGCAGTCCAAGGGACTCTCAAGAGTCTTCTCCAGCACCACAGTTCAAAAGCATCAATTCTTCGGCGCTCAGCTTTCTTCACAGTCCAACTCTCACATCCATACACGACCACTGGAAAAACCATAGCCTTGACTAGACGGACCTTTGTTGGCAAAGTAATATCTCTGCTTTTCAATATGCTATCTAGGTTGGTCATAACTTTCCTTCCAAGGAGTAAGCATCTTTTAATTTCATGGCTGTAATCATCTGCAGTGATTTTGGAGCCCAGGAAAATAGTCTGACACTGTTTCCCCTGTTTCCCCATCTATTTCCCATGAAATGACAGGGCCAGATGCCATGATCTTAAGTTTTCTGAATGTTGAGCTTTAAGCCAACTTTTTCACTCTCCTCTTTCACTTTCATCAAGAGGCTTTTTAGTTCCTCTTCACTTTCTGTCATAAGGGTGCTATCATCTGCATATCTGAGGTTATTGATACTTCTCCTGGAAATCTTGATTCCAGTTTGTGCTTCTTCCAGCCCAGCATTTCTCATGATGTACTCTGCATATAAGTTAAATAAGCAGGGTGACAATATACAGCCTTAATGTACTCCTTTTCCTATTTGGAACCAGTCTGTTGTTCCATGTCCAGTTCTAACTGTTGCTTCCTGACCTGCACACAGATTCCTCAAGAGGCAGGCCAGGTGGTCTGGTATTCCCATCTCTTTCAGAATTTTCCACAGTTTATTGTGATCCACACAGTCCAAGGCTTTGGCATAGTCAGTAAAGCAGAAGTAGATGTTTCTCTGGAATTCTCTTGTTTTTTTGATGATCTAACGGATGTTGACAATTTGATCTTTGGTTTGTCTGCCTTTCTAAACCCACCTTAAACATCTGGAAGTTCACGGTTCACATACTGTTGAAGGCTGGCTTGGAGAATTTTGAGCATTACTTTGCTAGCATGTGAGATGAGTGCAACTATGTGGTAGTTTGAGCATTCTTGGCATTGTCTTTCTTTAGGAGTGGAATGAAAACGGATCTTTTCTAGTCCTGTGGCCACTGCTGAGTTTTCCAAATTTGCTGGCATACTGAGTGCAACATTTTCACAGCATCATCTTTTAGGATTTGAAATAGCTCAACTGAAAATCCATCACCTCCACTAGCTTTGTTCATAGTGATGCTTCCTAAGGCCCACTTGACTTTACATTCCAGGATTTCTGGCTCTAGGTGAGTGATCACACCATCGTGATTATCTTGGTCATGAAGATGTTTTTTGTACAGTTCTTCTGTGTATTCTTGCCACCTCTTCTCAATACCTTCTGCTTCTGTTAGGTCCATACCATTTCTGTCCTTCATTGTGCCCATCTTTGCATGAAATGTTCCCTTGGTATCTCTAATTTTCTTGAAGAGATCTCTAGTCTTTCCCATTCTGTTGTTTTCCTCTATTTCTTTGCACTGATCACTGAGGAAGGCTTTCTTATCTCTCTGCTATTCTTTGGAGCTCTGCATTCAGATGCTTATATCTTTCCTTTTCTCCTGTGCCTTTTGCTTCTCTTCTTTTCACAGCTATTTGTAAGGCCTCCTCAGACAGCCATTTTGCTTTTTTGCATTTCTTTTCCATGGGGACTGTCTTGATTTAAGGGACCAGATCTGATGAACTATGGTTGTTTGGTGGTATAAGCAAATTCGCAACCATTCTTATGAAGTGGCATCTATGGTATGCCAAATAACTGTTAACTGTCCCCAGTGGCTCAGCAGTAAAGAATATGCCTGCAATTCAGTAGACACAGAGGATGTGGGTTCTCTCTCTGTGTTGGGAAGATACCCTGGAGAGGGGCATGGAAACCATTCCAGTATTCTTGCCTGGAGAATCCCATGGATAGAGAAGCTTGGCAGGCTACAGTCCACTGGGTTGCAAAGAGTTGGACACAACTAAACTGACTTAGCATGCACACACGCACAACCCTAAGACTTAGAAAGTAAAAATCTAAAATTTGATTTGCTAAAACTCAAAACCTATAAATGGGGAAGAACCAATAGATAGTTTAACAGATATCATTTTCACAACAAGTGGCCAAAAGTCATAGCTAGAACTCAAAAAGGGAATATAACCCACAGAAGGGCATAATTTGCCTTTGAAATCATACTTATTATTGTTGGTCCCAAATACACCAAAAAGCTTTAAAGAACTAAGTGAGTAGGCTTCTTAACTAGAAATGAAGTACCCAAAAGTTAAAAAAAAAATTTTTTTTTAAGACAAAAAACACACCTTTTGCTTGGGAAAACGAATTAAACCCCCAAATTTATTAACATATGGCAAATTACAGAATAATTTGACTTAAATATGTACATAGAGCTTATTTTGTTGTTGCCCAGTAGCTAAGTCATGTCTGACTCTCTGCAACCCCATGGACTGCAGCACGCCAGGCTTCTCTGTCCTTCAGCATCTCCTGGAGCTTGCGCAAACTCATGTCCATTAGTGATGCCATCCAACCATCGCATCCTCTGTCACCCCCTTCTTCTCTTGTCCTTAATCTTTCCCAGGATCAGGGTCTTTTCCAGTGAGTCAGCTCTTTGCATCAGGTGGCCAAAGTATTGGAACTTCAGCATCAGTCCTTCCAATGAAGATTCAGGGCTGATTTCCTATAGCATTGACTGGTTTGATCTCCTTGCTGTCCAAGGGACTCTCAAGAGTCTCCTCCAACACCACAGTTCAAAAGTGTCAATTCTTCAAAACTCAGCCTTCTTTATGGTCCAACTCTCACATCCATACATGACTACTGGAAAAACCATAGCTTTGACTAGATGGACCTTTGTTGGCAAAGTAATGTCTCTGCTTTTCAATATGCTGTCTAGGTTTGTCATAGTTTTTCTTCCAAGGAGCAAGCGTCCTTTAATTTCAGGCTGCAGTCACCATCTGCAGTGATTTTGGAACCCAAGGAAATAAAGTCTGTCACTGTTTGCATTGTTTCCCCATCTATTTGCCATGAAGTGATAGGAGCAGATGCCATAATCTTAGTTTTCAGAATGTTGAGTTTTAAGCCAGCCTTTTCACTTTCTTCTTTCACCTTCATCAAGAGGTTCATTAGTTGCTCTTCACTTTCTGCCATTAAAGTGGTATTATCTGCATATCTGAAGCTGTTGATATTTCTCTCTGCAATGTTGATTCCAGCTTGTGATTCATCCAGCCCAGCATTTCACATGAAGTACCTCCACGTAAGTTAAATAAGCAGGGTGACAACATACAGCCTTTCTCGATTTTGAACCAGTTCGTTGTTCCATGTCCAGTTCTAACTGCTGCTTCTTGACCTGCATACAGGTTTCTCTGGAGACAAGTAATATGGTCTGGGATTCCCATCTCATTACAAATATTCCACAGTTTGTTGTGATCTACCTAGTCAAAGGCTTCAGCATAGTCAATGAAGCAGAAGTAGATGTGTTTTTTTTTTTGGAATTCCCTTACTTTTTCTATGACCCAGCATATGTTGGCAAAACACCCTCTTCCAACAACATAAGAGATGACTACACATGGACATCACCTGATAGCCAGTATCAAAATCAGACTGATTGTATTCTTTGCAGCCAAAGACAGAGAAGTTCTATATGGTCAGCAAAAGCAAGACTTGGAGCTGACTGTGGCTCAGATCTTCAGCTCCTTATTGCAAAATTTAGGCTCAAATTGAAGAAAGTAGGGAAAACCACTAGGCCATTCAGGTATGACCTAAATCAAATCCCTTGTGATTATACAGTGGAGATAACAAATAGATGCAAGGGACTAAATCTCGTAGACAGACTGCACGAAGAACTATGGATGAAAGTTCGTAACGTTGTATAGGAGGTGATGACCAAAACCATCCCCAAGAAAAAGAAATGCCAGAAGACAAAGTGGCTGTCTGAGGAGGCCTAATAAATAGCTGAGAAAAGAGAAGCAAAAGGCAAAGGAGAAAGGGAAAGATATACCCAACTGAATGCAGAGTTCCAGAGAATAGCAAGCAGAGATAAGAAAGCCTTCTTAAGTGACCAATGCAAAGAGTATAACTTAGTTTAGATCATACTTGCTATAACGTTCCATGTGTTAATAGCTCAGTCATGTCTGACTCTGTGAAACCTTCCATAACCAACACAAGTTTAAACTGTGTGCCTGGTGACTCTAATAATTCCAAATGAATTTTTAAATATTTTGTTATGCACTAAAATACAAAAATCATACATCCTAAACAAATTTCTACAGTTTGAAGAATATGGTTAAATAATTAATAAACAGTACCCTGAACAACATTTCTTCAATAGTTTTTTTTTTTTTCGCATCAGATATTTCAAATGTTTGTTCATATCATTTAAGGGTCCTGAGTTTTGATTAAAATTCAGTGCTATAGAAGCTACATATATGATATCAAAATGTCCTAAATAAGAATGGTCTATATTTGACTCCCTTACCTACTTCTGAGATGTGGAGAGCCCCATATTTTTTCATTAGTCTTTCCTTCCCCCTTTAGCTATTCTTTCTCCATTCAGCTGCACAACATTAATTACCTACCAACCCATATCATCTTGAGTTTACATCTTTCTCCTAAGTTCTAGGTCCACACTCTCCAATGTGGTAGCCATCAGTCATTGTGGCTACTGAAGTACCAAACGATCATAAAGCAATGACAGCATCACTGGAATGGATAATCTTTCAAACGGACTATTTTAAAAAACATTCTCTTGAGTACATCAACTATTGTACATTTACTAAAAACCAATCTCATTAAATTGTAATTACACCTCAGATCTTACTTGAATTTATATAAATCTGAGGAACTTAAGTCTAGAAGCTTACCATTTTTACTATATCAGAATACGCTGATTCAACAATTACACCACGATTAGTTGAAACATACTCAACCAGTTCATTCAATGTTGCTCTCTTAATTTCTTTGCTCTTCAAGTCTGAAACAGAGTCCATGAAATCAAACAGTATGCAACACTGCTGCAACTTCTGACAGAAAAGCTCTTGCTGTTCATTTGAGGTGGCATCTATAAATAAAAATAGAGAGAAACTTAGAAATGACCTACTCAGAAGTTACCTTCATATGTTTACTATTTTGTAGAAGCTATTCACATACATAAAGTAAAATTTCTCTCAAAAGCCTAGTGTGAAATTTACCACATAATCCCATTATTCATGCCAGGAATGAAATTTTACATTCCTCCTCTCTCACTACCCATAATCAATCATTAAGCATTACTGATCCAATTCTTTTTATCTGGAATCTATCCTCTTCTTGTCACCCCTCTGCCGCTTTCATGACTCACACATTCGTCATTTAGACTACAGCCGTGACGTCCTAGGGCTTCCCACATGACGTGGTGGTAAAGAATCTGCCAGCTAACACAGGAGACTCAAGAGACATGGGTTCAATCCCTGGTTGGGAAGATCTCCTGGAGTAGGAAATGGCAACCCATTCCAGTATTCTTGCCTGGAGAATTTCATGGACAGAAGAGCCTGGCGGGCTACAGTCCATGGGGTCGCAAGAGAGTCAGACATGATTTAGAGACTACACAACCACCACCACCACCACCACCACCACCTACCAGTGCCCTCCTCCAAGGGATCTTCCCAACTCAGGGACAGTTCCTCAAGGGCAAGGATCATTCACTGAGCAGGCTTTCCTTTTCATCTCTTTTACTACTAACATGGGATATACAGGGGGTTTCCCAGGTTATTTTTTTCCCAGTGCTAAAGAATCCACTGGCCAATGCAGGAGTTGCAAGTTGAATCCCTGGGTCAGGAAGATCCCCTAGAGAAGGAAATAGCAACACACTCCAGTATTCTTGTCTGGGAAGTCCCATGGACAGAGGAGCCTAGTGAGCTAAAGTCCATGGGGTTCTCTTACATGACAGGCTAGTAGCCTACAGCTAACATGTTCGAAGACACAATATGATCTTCAAGACTAGCAAACAGTAGATTCAGGAACATGTTACATATAAAAAGTAAGTTTCTTTTTCTGGGCACCTATCTCTTCAGCCTCCTTTGAGAATAAATTCATGTTTTTCATAGCTTCTCAATTCAGTAATGTGCTACTTAGCCTAAAGACTTCTTTCAAGTTGCTTTCTCCTCCAGAATTATGTCTCAGCATTACCTAATATTTGGATGCAAGAGGTCATCTTCGGATTTTACCAAACATTAGATATATTTAGAAAGCAGTTAACATTTCAACTCATTTGGCACTGAGTTAAAATACAAATGTCCAGTCCTGAAATTTCTGTTAAGTATTGAGAAACAGAAAAATCTTTTCTTACCTAAACACCTCCTATAAGTACATGTTCTATAGAGTAATCTGAACATAATAAAATATAACACTGGCAACATTAGCATTTCCTTCATGCCAAATACAATTCTAAGTGTTTCCTATGTCTATTTATTTAACTTTAACACAGTTCTTTGAGGCTAGTTTTGAAAGTTAGAGATGATTTCCTGTCTTCAAGGGCTTAGAAGCAAGTTGAAAAGGCAAGATACAAAACCTTAAAAAATATAACCTGGAGTCAAAAAGAATTTGAGAGTGCTTATAAGATTAAATATAAACAGAACAATTATAAATAAAATCAGGATTAATTAAAAGCAGGAAAGCTATACAAGGTATTTGACTGTTTTAAGCACTCTGCATTGAGTCTCTTGGAAGCTAAGGTAAAACAATGGTGGAAGAGTTGATCAGATTGGAAAAGGTTAAATGAGAGAAGAGAGGATGCTCCTATCGTCTACTATTGGTTGGCTTACTTCTAGGTTCAAGACACATAACATTTTTATATCAGTCCAATTTTTATAATGGTTATCCTAGTAAAAAAAGATCAATGGTTTCACCATTAAAAAATTATAAAACAGATGTTTAATATAGCCTAACTCTTAAGGATCTTTCTGAAACATCAATTTTCAGAATTTCCTCATAAGAAAAACAGACAAAAAATATATTTCAATTACCTGAAAAAATAAGACTATAGCTTGGCTGTATTTCATAAATATGAATAAAAAGCAATTTGTGAGAAAAAGAATGTGTAATAATTTTGTTTACTAAATGTAAAAAGTACTGACAGTGTCTACACTGATGACTTTATACTTCAGTTTCCCCATTACAAGCATGCTTGCAAATGAAGTATACTCAGTGGTGTTTCAATATGGCAATTTAGCACTTTCAGGTGGTAAGGTCACATATTGTTTTCACTTGGCTATTTTTACTAGGCCAATATAATAGACTTGAAATACCACTATATTCATACTTATTATCATTGCTTCAAAATACCTCTGATATTGATAACAAGGTTCAGTCAGTTCAGTCTCTCAGTCATGTCTGACTCTGCAACCCCATGAATCTCAGCACGCCAGGCCTCCCTGTCCATCACCAAGTCCTGGACTTCACTCAAACTCATCTCCATCGAGTCAGTCATGCCATCCAACCATCTCATCCTCTGTTATCCCCTTATCCTCCTGCCCCCAATCCCTCCCACCATCAGGGTCTTTTCAAATGAGTCAACTCTTTGCATGAGGTGGCAAAAGTATTGGAGTTTCAGCTTTAGCATCAGTCCTTCCAATGAACACCCAGGATTAATCTCCTTTAGGATGGACCGGCTGGATCTCCTTACAGTCCAAGGGACTTTCAAGAGTCTTCTCCAACACCACAGTTCAAAAGCATCAATTCTTCTGCGCTCAGCTTTCTTCACAGTCCAACTCTCACATCCATACATGACCACTGGAAAAACCATATGACTAGACGAACCTCTGTTGGCAAAATAATGTCTCTGCTTTTGAATATGCTATCTAGTTTGGTCATAACTTTCCTTCCAAGGAGTAAGCATCTTTTAATTTCATGGCTGCAATCACCATCTGCAGTGATTTTGGAGCCCAAAAAAATAAAGTCTGACACTGTTTCCCCATCTATTTCCCATGAAGTGATGGGACCAAATGCCATGATCTTCATTTTCTGAATGTTGAGCTTTAAGCCAACTTTTTCCCTCTCCTCCTTCACTTTCATCAAGAGGCTTTTTAGTTCTTCACTTTCTGCCATAAGGGTGGTGTCATCTGCATATCTGAGGTTATTGATATTTCTCCCGGCAATCCTGATTCCAGATTGTGCTTCTTCCAGCCCAGCATTTCTTGTGATGTTAAGTTAAATAAGCAGGTGACAATATACAGCCTTGACGAACTCCTTTTCCTATTTGGAACTAGTCTGTTGTTCCATGTCCAGTTCTAACTGTTGCTTCCTGACCTGCATATAGGTTTCTCAAAAGGCAGGTCAGGTGGTCTGGTATTCCCATCTCTTTCAGAATTTTCCACAGTTTGTTGTGATCCACACAGTCAAAGGCTTTGGCATAATCAATAAAGCAGAAATAGGATACAGGTTCAAAAAAGGTACTTTCAGACATGCAACTACTTGGAAAACTTAGCACCCTCTAACAACCTTTTATAGGAAATTCTGAGGACATGATGCAGCAATAGGGAGAAAGGGAAAGGAATGGAATCCTGGAATTACAGAAATTCAAGAGAAGCAGACCTAGAGAAAAACTGGATCAGTTTAGAGCAGGAGGAAAGGCCCTAAGAAACTGGTATCTAAAGCAGAATCATTAGGGTATCTTATCACATGGAGATTGGGAGGAAAAAACTGAGAGTATGTTAAAGGTGGGAAAAAACAGATAATTAGAAATTCCAGGAAATACTTTAAAAAAACTAAATAAGAAAGGATATATATTATTTAGCTCTGGAGCCTATGCAGTCACACATAAACCCTGCCCACTGGCTTTCAACTTTTAGAATTAACTTAACAATTTATATAAAACTTAATTATGGCCATAGAAAATATTAACCTTAAAAATGTAAAGATGACAAAAGCTGAGGGTGAAAGGAGAGAAGGAGAAACTGAGGGGCACTACCTTTCCAACTTCACTTCCCATCATTCCCCCTTTACATCCTAAGTTCCATTCATGCTGACAGTTCCAAGTTCCCCAGGTGGCCTGTTTGCACATGTACTGGCTGGAATGCACTTTCCCATCATTATTTCTTCATTTTCTTTAGAAGCAAATAAAGACAGTGCCCATGCAAACACTACTCAATGAGTAAAAAACTATTTTTTAAAATTTTTAATTGGAGGATAACTGCTTTACAAGGCTGTGTTAGTTTCTGCTGTACAAACAGCGTGAACCAGCTCTATGTATACATATATCCCCTCCGTCTTGAGCCTCTCTCCCACCCCTCTAGGTCATCACAGAGCACTGAGCTGAGCTCCCTGTGCTAAACAGTAGCTTCCTACTAGTTATCTACTTTAAACATGTTACTTATATACGTCAGTACTACTTTCTCAATTCATCCCACTCTCTCCTCTTGCAGGAGAAAACTTTAGTCAAAGGATTTGAAGTCTACCAGGACCTAAACACAACTATACCTTGTACTGTGAGACAGAGAATCAGGATATGTTAAGCCTAATATCATTAATTTATAAAACTTCCTCTGTACTAATTTCAAGCTTATCAAGTGCAGTGTTAAGTGTTAGTCTCTGAGTTGTGTTAGACTCTTACAACCCCACAGACTATAGCCCACCAGGCTCCTCTGTCCATGGGATTCTCCAGGCAAGAATACTGGAGTGGGATGCCATTTCCTTCTCCAGGGGATCTTTCTGACCCAGGATAGAATTCAAGTCTCCTGCAGTGCAGGCAGATTCTTTACCGTCTGAGCCACCAGGGAAGCCCAGAGCTACTGCAAACTAGCAAGCGCAGTAGTTCTAAAATTTGTCCACAAATTATTTGATACTCCTTTCTTCAGAAAGTGGAGTCTACTTCTGCCGTCAATGTGGGCTGGACTAAAGTGACTTGCTTCCAGGGAACAGAGTGAATACTGCGGAAGTGATGCAACATGACTTCCAAGGTGGATTTCTGCTGGAGTCACAAGAGATCTCAAGGTTCACAGAATAAACTATTTGAGAAAAAAGTAACACCTATATAGTTGAGTACAGAACCTAGCTTATCCCCTGACTCATTTGATATTAGCGAACTTTGTAAGAAGTTTTTGAAGTAAATTAGAGTCTTTAGAAAAATGTAAGGAAGTTTTACACTGTACTCTTTGGTGTCAGTTTATGAAACCTATTTAGAAAGACTGTACCACCAAATTAACAGGTATTTAAGACAAGTTCAGGTTTTTTAACAGTACAAATTGTATCTGACTATATAAGTATCATGGAATACATGAAAACTTTCAGTCTCAACCACATTGGTATGTTAATTCATTCTCAAGAGAGGAAGGTCAGTTTCTCAAGAAACATGATGTTCATGGTGAATTTTCAATGAGTTTATTTCTCGGTCTTATACATGCAGATACATGATTTCTTATCATATAAAATACAAATATAAATTAGCCAAGCTCGTGACATAGTCACAAATGCTAGTTTATTAATTTAGGATGATAAATTATTCCAAGTACTATATCTGTCCATGGGATTTCCCAGGCAAGAATACTGGAGTGGGTAGCAATTTCTTCCTCCAGGGGGTCTTCCCAACTCAGGGATTGAACCCACGTCTCCTGCATTGGCAGGCAGATTCTTTACCACTGAGCCACCAGGGAAGCCCAGTTAAACTTTAAGCAGACCTATCAGTTCAGTCATTCAGTTATGTCTATTTGTGACCCCATGGACTGCAGCACACCAGGATTCCCTATCACCAACTCCTAGAGCTTGCTCAAACTCATGTCCATAGAGTCGGGATGCCATCCAACCATCTCATCCTCTGTCATGCCCTTCTCCTCCTGCCTTCAATCTTTCCCAGCATCAGGGTTTTTTCTAATGAGTCAGTTCTTCGCATCAGGTAGCTAAAGGATTGGAGCTTCAGCTTCAGCATCAGTCCCTCCAATGAATATTCAGGACTGATTTCCTTTTGGATGGACTGGTGGGATCTCCTTGCAGTCCAAGGGACTCTCAAGAGTCTTCTTCAAGACCACACTTCAAAAGCATCAATTCTTCAGTGCTCAGCTTTCTTTACGGTCCAACTCTCACATCTGTACTGGAAAAACAATAGTTTTGACTATGTGGACCTTTGTTGGCAAAGTAATGTCTCTTCTTTTTAATATGCTGTCTAGGTTGGTCATAACTTTTCTTCTAAGAAGCAAGTGTCAAATTTCATGGCTGCAGTCACCATCTGCAGTGATTTTGGAGCCCAAGAAAATAAAGTCTGTCACTGTTTCCATTGTTTCCCCATCTATTTGCCATGAAGTGATGGGACTAATCTTAGTTTTTTGAATGAATTTTAAGCCAGCTTTTTAACTTTCCTCTTTCACCTTCATTAAGAGGCTCTTTAGTTCCTCTTTGCTTTCTGCCATAAGGGTGGTGTCATCTGCATATCTGAGGTTACTGATATTTCTCCCAGCAATCCTGATTCCAGCTTGTGCTTCATCCAGCCTGGCATTTCACATGATGTACTCTGCATATAAGTTAAATCAGCAGGGTGACAGTATACAGCCTTGATGGACTCCTTTCCCAATTTTGAACCAGTCTGTTGTTTCATGTCCAGTTGTAACTGTTGCTTCTTGACCTGCATATAGATTTCTCAGGAGGCAGGTCAGGTGGTCTGGTATTCCCACCTCTTGAAGAATTTTCCAGTTTGTTGTGAGCCACACAGTCAAAGGCTTTGGCATAGTCAAACAAAGCAGAAGTAGATGCTTTTTCTGGAACTCTCTTGCTTATAGGAGAAGCCAAATCATAACCAGAATGGTATCCAGTGTATTTTCTACTGAAAGTGAAAGAAGTGAAGTCGCTCAGTCATGTCCGACTCTTTAAGACCCCATGGACCCCACCAGACTCCTCCGTCCGTGGGATTCTCCAGGCAAGAATACTGGAGTGGGTTGTCATTTCCTTCTCCAGGGGATCTTCACAACCAGGGATCAAACCCAGGTCTCCCACATTACAGGCAGATGCTTTAACCTCTGAGCCACCAGGGAAGCCCAATTTTCTACTGCTTAATAACAAATTATCCCAAACTTTAGAGGCTTAAAACAAGAATTATTATCTATCACAATTTCATTGGGTCAGAGATTCAGACAACTTATCTTTGCTTCATGGTATCTAAGTCCTCAAGCTAAAAAAACTAGAAAACTAGGGACTGCAAACATATGAAGGCTCAATCACTCATATGTCTTATAGTTGATTCTGGCCTCTGGCTGAACGACTAGTTAGGGCTAGTGCCAGAACCCCCATATGTGACCTCTCCATATGGCTTCAGCTTCCTCATCATATGGTGACTTGGTTCCAGGGGCAAGTGATTTGAAAGATCTAACAAAGAACAAAACATGACTTTTATGAGGAAAATTATAAAACTCTGAAGAAATATATCAAAGACATAACTAACAGAGATACATTTTGGATTACAACAGGGTATTTTGCTAGAACTTGAAGAGTTGCTCTCACAATTCATCTGGGAAACCAAACAACCAAGAATAGCCAAGATGATTTTCAAGACAAAGAAGGGAACAGTGATCTTATTACACAAGGTAATTAAAACTAAACGGTATTGTGCAGGAATAGACAAAAAGACCACAGGCTAGGGAAATAAGGCACCTACAAATACGTGCCATACATAGAAGATATACAACAGAATTGGTGTGTTTTTTAAAAAAAAAGTCAATGGGGAATTTCAAAATAAATTATGCAAAGACTACTTGCTATTCATATTAAAAAGTTAGATTCCCTCACTTATTTATACATTTAATTCCAAGAGAACTAAAAAATTAAATGTGAATAGGAAAATTATGAAGTATTTAGAGTTTTCTAAACAACTCTGAATGGCATCCAGCACACACACACACACAAAATTTATAAATCAGTAAGATAAAGAAAATAAACCTACAGAAAGGCATGTGAAACACAAAGCACCAATAAAGACAAGACATTTAACCACACTAGTTAAGGAGAAAAATGTAAATATATATAAACTGTATATATGAGTTTATGTATGAAATGCCATATATCATTTCATACTTATTGCATAAGGTTGACAAAAACTGTGGGCAAGACTTCTGTTTCTGGCAGACCAATCTTCCTATAGTAAACTACTAAAAACTGGACAAAATACATGAGGTAATTGTCTTCAGATGCTGGAAAACAGGTAGTACAGGACTGCTATTTCTGAGAGAAGGAAAAGAGAGTGAGTTCCACAACTGCAACAGCTCTATTTGTAACTGCAGTACAGGAAGAAACAATACAGGTTCAAAATAGCAAACGCCAAATAGACTGAGCTAAACAGACACTGCAGATCAAGGCTCCTGAATGGCTGGAATTTGCATGGAAAAGTACTAGAAAGAAGCTAACTATACAGAAAAGGAATTTTCTACTTTTCTATTTGTACTGAAGTAACAGTAGGACATTTTTATTCTATCAATATTCAGCAAATCATTTTGAATGTAAACCAACCTTAGCTTCCTGGCATAAATCCCAATAATCATGAGGTATTATCTATGTGCTGCTAAATTCAATTTACTAATCTTGTGTATAAGATTTTTCCATCTATGTTCATAAGGGATTTTGGTCTGTAATCACTTTTCCTTGTACTGTCCTTGCCAGGGTTTTTAATTAGGACTCAGTTAAATAGATGTAAGACTTACTCAGACTTTTGTTTCTTCCTGTGTCAGTTTGAGAAAGCTGTTTGTTTATTTCAAGGGATTTTCCCCACTCCTCTCCTCTAAGTTTTCAAATTTATTGGCATTATTATATACCTGCAAGCTATGAATTTCTAGATAATTGTAAGGTACAAATTATTACTATAAAAGAAGCTAAATCTTTTAGTCCACAGGGAGATCAACTTTTAGCAAAACAAGCTTAAGAGCTCCAGACCTGCTCTCCAGTGAAACTGATGAAAATCATTTAAAAAATAACTTTTTAAAGCCTCTGGAAATAATCCTAAGGCGAAAAGTAAATGAGGAATCATCTATCCAAGAGTATCTATGAATATCTGAAGCGAAAAGCCAATCTTAGTATCTGAACCAAGATAGTTTTCTCCCTTTCTCCTGTCAGCTCAGCTAGGCAGAAATTCCACTCCAGAGAGGTACACCCAAGGATACCTCTACCTCCAGCTCCCAGACAGCTTTCTTTAGGTATGGAGCAGAATGCTGGCAGTTCTCATTCTGCCCACAGCTACCTGTTGCTGAGGTCAACTCCCAGGCCAGTGTTGTCAAGAACGGTAGACGTGCTTCTCCTACCTGGGTAGAAGTCCGATCTTCTACCCAACCTCGATCCATGGGACAAAGACTCTACTCTTGGTGCAGAACCACTGAGAACACTGGGGTTCCAATTACCTTAGTCTTGGACTATAAGGTTGTAGTTCCATACTGGAAGAGGAAAGCCAACAGAATCTCAGACGCCTGCCCCCTCTCCACCTCACATTCAGCTCCTGAAATGGGTTGTTCCTCAGAGAGAAGCATGCCATTTTCCCCACTCCTAGCTCCAGAGCTCTGGCTCACAAGATTTTGCCTGGGGAAGAGGGAGAAACAAGCCATAAATCGGCTGTTTTGTCTCTTCCCAAAGGAATTGGCTTCATTTTCAACAGAGCATGAAAAGTTCAAGCTTAAATTTAAGCTGAATCTCTCAAGACAATGGCAGTTGTGGTAAAAGGTAACAGATCTGTAGATTCAATGAGGATATAAGGCTAAACTCTAGACTGGAGAGTTTGCAAGATAATATCAGATAAAGGAGCAGCTTAGAGGAGCCCTCCTGGTGTCAGAACAAATATCGAACACTAATATCAAGAACTATCCCTTCAAAGGAGCCTGAATTTGATTGGATTGCTGAACAATGATGCTCCACTGCATTGTTGAAAACAAGATAGCAGTTAGTGGAAAGTCACTGGAATTTAAAGTTGAGGCTGTGGTCAGGAAAAGACAAAAAGTCCTAGTCAGTTGGTCAAGAATCTGCCTGCAATGCAGGAGACCCAGTTCAATTCTTGGGTCGGGAAGATCTGCTGGGGGATAGACTACCCACTCCAGTATTCTTGACCTTCCCTTATGGCTCAGCTGGCAAAGAATCTGCCTGCAATGCGGGAGACCTGGGTTGGATCCCTGGGTTGGGAAGATCCCCTGGAGAAAGGAAAGGTTCCCTACTCCAGCATTCTGGCCTGGAGAATTCATGTATAGTCCATGGGGTTGCAAACAGTCTGACAGACTGAGCGACATTCACTTTCACTTTCTTTTCTTGTCACAACTACTGCCATTTCCCTGGAGAAGGAAATGGCAACCCACTCCAGTATTCTTGTTTGGGAAATCTCATGAACAGAGGAGCCTGGCAGACTATGGTCCATGGGATCACAAAGAGTCGGACACAATTGAGCACGCCAAAAAAAAAAAAAAAGGGAGGCCATAATTGTATGCTTCCATTCATGCAAAATGTTTAGAATAGGGAAATCTATAGAAACAGAACATAGATAAGTGACTGCTTAGTGTAGGGATGGCAGGGATGAAGGGATAATGGAGGTAATAGTTAAAGAGTATAACATTTTTTTTGAGATAATGAAAATGTTCTAAATTGACTACAGTGACAGTAGCACTTATCTGTGAATATACCGAAAGCCACTGAATTATATACTTTAAAAGATGAACTTTATAGTACATAAATCATATCTAAATAAAGATGTTTAAAAAATTTAATCCAGTCCCTAAAATACTTTTATGTCAAATACCTAAGATATTATTCAAAGAGAGTAAAAGTTTAAGGATAAATTACAGTTTAAAGATCATATACACATAATAATCACACAAACTTCATTCCACCATAAATGTACATGTTTACAACAGATGCTTAGAATATTCTTGCTTTGTCTTTATATTGCCTTTATATTTCATGGAACATGTAAATGAAAATTAAAAACCATCATGTAAGAGTTAATAATAAGAACACAGGCAAAACATTCTCTGACACAGACAAAGAGAAATACTGTATGACATTCCTTATATGTAGAATCTAAAAAAAAATGATACAGTTGAATTTACAGAACAGAAAGAGAGACCTACAGACTTGGAGAATGAACTTATGGTTGCTGGAGGGATGGGATAGTAAGGGAGTTTGGGAAGGACAAGTACATACGGCTACATTTAAAACGGATAATCAACAAGGACCTACCTTATGTGCAGTGCATGGAACTCTGCTCAAAGTTATGTGGCAGCCTGGATGGGAGGGGAGTTTGGGGGAGAATGGATACATACATAAGTATGGCTGAGTTCCTTCCTTGTTCACTTGAAACTATCACAACACTCTTTGTTAACCAGCTATACCACAATACAAAATAAAAAGTTTAAAAAAATTCTCTGACAGAAATTTTACTGGGGCTTCCCTGGTGGCTCAAACTGTAAAGAATCTACCTGTAATGCAGGAGACCGGGGTTTGATCCCTGGGTTGGGAAGATCCCCTGGACAAAGAAATGGCAATCCACTCCAGTATTCTTGCCTGGAAAATTCCATGGACAGAGGAGCCTAGCAGGCTACAGTCTACAGGATGGCAAAGAGTTGGACACGACTGAGAGACTAATTTTCTTTTCTTTTCTGACAGAAATAATATCAGTGATTGGTCAGTCTCCCAAAGCAACCGAAATAAAAGCAAAAACAAATAGGACCTAGTCAAGCTTATAAGCTTTTGCACAGCAAAGGAAACCATAAACAAAATGAAAAGACAGCCCATGGAGTGGGAGAAAATATATGCAAATGATGCAACCAACAAGGGCTTAATTTCCAAAATAAACAAATATTAAACCAACAGCTTCCACAATTCAGTAACAAACAAACAACCCAACTGGAAAATGGGCAGAAGACCTAAACAGACTTTTCCCCAAAGACATACAGATGGCCTAAAGGCACATGCAAAGATGCTCCTCATCACTAATTATTGGAGAAATGCAAATCAAAACTACAATGAGGTACCACCTCACACAGGCCAGAATGGCCACCATCAAAAAGTCTACAAGTACTTCCCTGGTGGCTCAGACGGTAAAGCATCTGCCTACAATGTGGGAGACCCGGGTTCAAGCCCTGGGTTGGGAAGATCCCCTGGAGAAGGAAATGGCAATATACTCCAGTACTGTTGCCTGGAAAATCCCATGGACTGAGCCTGGAAGGCGACAGTCTATGGGGTCGCAAAGAGTCGGACAAGACCGAGCGACTTCTCTTTTCACTTTTACACTGTTAATGGGAATGTAAATTGTGCGACTGCTATGGAAAACAGTCTGGAGTTTCCTCAAAAAACTAGAATTGCCAAATGATCCAGCAATCTCCCTGCTGGGTATACACCCAGACAAAACTATAATTTGAAAAGATACGTGCACACCTATGTTCATAGCAGCATTATTTACAATAGCCAAGACAGAGAAACAATCAAAATGCCCATCAACAGATGAATGGGTAAAGAAGCTGTAGTATTTTATATATACACACACATGCATGCACACACAAACACACAAACAATGAACTATTATTCAGCCATAAAAAAGAATGAAATAATGTCATTTGAAGCAACATGGATGTACCTAGAGATTATTATAATAAGTGAAGTATATTAGAAAGAGAAAGACAAGTATCATATGATACCACTCACATGTGGAATCTAGAATATAACACAAATAAACATATTAAATCCAACAGGCTACAGATATAGAGAACAGACTTGTAGTTGCCAAGGGGAAGAGGAGAGTGCAGAGGGGAAGGATTGAGAGCTTGAGATTAGCAGATGCAAACTATTATATATAGGATGGATAAACTACAAGGTCATATTTTATAGCACAGAGAACTATAATCAATATTCTGATAAACTATGAACAGTTTCAGTTCAGTCGCTCAATCAAGTCTGACTCTTTGCGACCTCATGGAATGCAGCATGTCAAGCTTCCCTGTCCTTCACCAACTCCTGGAGCTTACTCAAACTCATGTCCATCGAGTCAATGATGCCATACAATCTTCTCATCCTCTGTCATTCCCTTCTTCTCCCGCCTTCAATCTTTCCCAGCATCAGGGTCTTTTCTAGTGAGTCAGTTCTTTGCATCAGGTGGCCAAAGTATTGGAGTTTCAGCTTTAGCATCAGTCCTTCCAATGAATATTCAGGACTAATTTCCTTTAGGATAGACTGGTTGGATCTCCTTGCCGTCCAACGGACTCTCAAGGGTCTTCTACAACATCACAGTTCAAAAGCATCAATTCTTTGGTGCTCAGCTTTCTTTATAGTCCAACTCTCACATCTATACATGACTACTGGAAAAACCATAGCTTTGACTAGATGGACCATTGTTGGCAAAGCAATATCTCTGCTTTTTAATATGCTGTCTAGGTTGATCACAGCCCATAATATTAATGATAATATATAATACTGTCCTTAATATTAAAGTTAATATATACATATATACATGTATAACTAAATCACTTTGCCAAACAACAGAAATTAACACACTGCAAATAAATTATACTTCAATAACATTTTTTTAAAAGAGATGATAATAATAGCTTATTAATATGGCCATGTAAGGCTGGTTTTAAGAACAGTACACTGAATAAAATAATTACATTCAGAACAGCAATATAACCTGGAGTTTTCCCTTGTCATATGGTTTTACTGGTACTGTCTTAAATGAATATTATCAGAAAATCTAGTCTACATTCATTTCTTTCAAGACCTCAAATACCGAGAACATTGAAATCTTAAAATATTCATTATCAAAAAATCTTCCTCTTCTTGTCCACTGTCATAAAAGTTAATATGATATACTAAACTTCAAAGAGATAACTAAATTATTTCAAGTTGTTCATTATTTTACATTTAAGAACAGTTTGAAGGTCTAGGTATCAGAAGTCATAACAGAAATAACAGTTTTATAGGTATAATTTTTCTTAAAAGAAAAAAGGTAACATATTTCCAAATACTGCTGCTCACATATTTGAAATCTAAAGTAGGCGCTCATATAAGATTCATGCTACAAATTATAGAACAAGCACCGTATCATAGCAACCCAGCAATACCACTACAGTGACACGCTGAGGATGCAATCCAAGATTCTAATTTAAGAAACTGGCACAGAATATAGGACATGTAGCTTTTTTTGGCAATACCCCTAGAACATTAATAACTAGGAGTCTAAAATCAGCTTTTATTTGAAACTTTAGAGGATCAAGCTATTACAAAGTAACAACGGAAATGTTTATTAACAAATGATTCATAGCATTGTAACTAAATATGACTTAGTTAAGGGTCTATGAATTCCTTAAAATTGAAAATGCTGGAAAAATTGTAGATATCACATTTTAGAAATCTGAATATATGCACCCTACCAGTCTGATAATACATTCTAATATACAACTGTATATACCATTTTAAGAAAACCCCTAGAACACCATCTAAAACTTTAAAGACACAGATATTAAAACATAAATATTAACATGTCTTACTCAACTACCATTCAAATATGAGTATGTCCAGAACTACTACACTACAGAAGGGTTTAAGTAACTGCTCAATCTTTATCTCAAAAAGTTCACTATGTTACTTTTTTTTTCCAATTAAAAAAACCACTTTAAAGTAGATAAGAACAAGAAATGAAGATAAGCTAGTGAAGATAAGCTTAAATGAAGATAAGCATGTTACATGGATCTCTCGGAATGTAGAACCTTGAGAAGCAGAATACTGAAAAGAGGCTCCTAGGAGAATAAATGGAATATCTCTATCAATCTGCTTAATTTGATTATAAAGCCTACTATTCGTTAAATACAGTAAAGGTTTTAGAAGCACTCTTGTTGATAAAAGTGAAAGAGGAGAGTGAAAAAGTTGGCTTAAAGCTCAACATTCAGAAAACTAAGATCATGGCATCTGGTCCCATCACTTCATGGCAAATAGATGGGGAAACAAAGGAAACAGTGGCTGACTTTATTTTTCTGGGCTCCAAAATCACTGCAGATGGTGATTGCAGCCATGAAATTAGAAGATGCTTACTCCTTGGAAGGAAAGTTATGACCAACCTAGACAACATATTAAAAAGCAGAGACATTACTTTGTCAACAAAGGTCCATCTAGTCAAGGCTATGGTTTTTCCAGTGGTCATGTATGGATGTGAGAGTTGGACCATAAAGAAAGCTGAGTGCCAAAGAATTGATGCTTTTGAACTGTGGTGTTGGAGAAGACTCTTGAGAGTCCCTTGGATGGCAAGGAGATCCAACCAGTCCATCCTAAAGGAGATCAGCCCTGGGTGCTCATTGGAAGGACTCATGCTGAAGCTGAAACTCCAATACTTTGGCCACCTGATGCGAAGAGCTGACTCACTGGAAAAGACCCTGATGCTGGGAAAGATTGAGGGCAGGAGGAGAAGAGGACAACAGAGGATGAGATGGTTGGATGGCATCACCGACTCAATGGACATGGGTTTGGGTTAACTCCGGGAGTTGGTGATGGACTGGGAGGCCTGGTGTGCTGCAGTCCATGGGGTCGCAAAGAATCGGACAAGACTGAGTGACTGAACTGAATTGAACTAAACTGTTTCATTTGGGGCCTCTGGGGAACAAGAAGTATGAAGTGTTTTTATAGATGGTTCTGATAGCTGTGATGAGTTTCGTCTTTTAGCTAACTCTACCTGCATCCCATAAGAAACACCTGCTATTGTGTTAAGAAAAAGGATTACTTACTTTAACAAGGTTGTTGAAGTTTCTAGAGCAAGTCCTATGATAGTCCACAAAATACCCTACCTACTCCCCTCCTCTATCTGACCAGAGATGGGCTTTAGGGTGGTGGTGGTGGTGCAATTCAAGGACCCTGGAATTATATATAAAATACTGTATATATTTTCTGAGAAGATGATGGATTCAATTAGATTTTCTAAAAGATCCATGTATAATCTCCCTAAAATAAAGAACCACTACTCTTAGAAATTATTTTATCTCCTTTTATGGATAATATAAGGAATTTTCATAATCAAGATTTAGAATTATTTGACTCAGCATTTCCAAAAATAATAAAATATAGTCAGAAACAATTCTAAATAGATTTCATTTTTTGTTTCAGAAATGTGCTATTTATAATATTTTATTAAAGTCAAAGTAATGAATTATAAAACAGCATACATTATTATATGATCTCACTAATGGAAAATCTAAGATGATGCTCAAATTTTTAGAAGTTTCTTCTGGCTGGGGATTTTTACTTTCTATCTTTTAAGATTCTCTTTTGGCTTGTTTTTTAAGAGTGAGTCTGTAAGTTTATACAAAAATAATAAAGCCATTATACAAGAAATAGGGAAGTTAAGAATATGACATTTCTTACTGCATAGTCTTTAAATGAGTTTATTTTAGAAAACCATGAAAACTGAGATTACTCATGACTCATTGCAAGTATTGTATCCTAAAATAGTCATTCTTATTCCACAGAAGAAACTACTTTTCTAGATTTTTTTTAAAGCAGTTCTCAAAATATTAAAATATATTATGTGTAAGCTTACCCAGGTGGTACAAATTAAAAACAGAATTATCAAACTATATGAAGTACCAAAATCAGTGCCTAGGTATCTGGTAGGTATGTAAAAGCTGGGTTATTTTTTTAACCTCTCTTACATGAATCATAGAAATTTCCTGTGAAGAGAATACTGTGAAAATTAAATGCACCTTTAAAATATTTCATTCTCACATTTGCTACTTTATTTCCACTTCGGATTCAAATTTAGTCTGGGAGCACAAATGTATGTAGATAACTACTTAAGGAGATGACATATTGTCTAACTTCAGTTTTGGGGGTGGAATTTAGCAGTCAAGTGATAAGATGAATTGGCCCAGTTGACTTTTATTATACTCAAGTCTCAATTATCTGACTGCAATTTATTTTCCTTCCTTGAATTGGGAAATAATGATTAGAAAGTACAATGTTAACGTGGTCACAGTTAAAAAATTTTTTTTCAAAACTATTTGTACATAGCACGTGTAGCGGGGAACAGAGAGGAAAAAAATAAGTGGACAGAATTTAATCAGTTTGTGATATCCCATAATAATTCCATAATTCCTCAAAGCTGCTAATTACAGATTATAACTTTTAACTGAGTAGAGACACCAAATTATAAATCTAGCTGACACAAATGTGCTAACTGATAAAAGTTCACTTCATCTTGCTTCTCAGTACTCATTCACAAAACAGATACTCTCCAATTTCTTCTACAGAAAAACTTTATGTTACTTAAAAAATGGAAGAACTGTGCTGAAAGGAAGACCTGCAAAGAAGATCAACAAAGCATTTTTATTCCAGGAGAATTTGAGACGTAAAGATCTTTTGCTTTACAGGGTCTTGGAAAAACCTATGTTCAGTACTGGCCTACCTGCCCAGGTCCTGTAAGAAATCAGTATCTTTCTTGTAAGGCTCTCAATTATTTCTCCTTTGCACTGTTTAGAACATAAAGAGCTAAAAATAAAAAATAAAGTGCTAATTTTGCTTTACTGCAGACAATACATATCTTCAGTTTCACATTAAAGAGGAGGAATTAACTGAGAAGATGAAGTTATAAATGACTTGCACAAGAATATAACCTATATGTTTTGGTTTCTTCATCAACAAAATGCTCAATTTGGAGCTGTACGTAAACTATCACTCAATTATAAATCATTATAAAATTGTAAATTACTGCATGGCACAAAATGGTGTTTTTCTTTAAATCAATTTAATAGCATTGGCTTCATTATTTCACTCAATAAATATTAAAACCAAGCACTGAATGCCTAAATACTGGGAAGGAAGTTATGGCTCTTAGGTCCTGAAGTATTTAACTTCTAGTCTAAAGGCAGAAAACAGTCAATTAAATAACTTACCATATTCACGCATCTGTCCCAACATATTTTGTGATCACCTCACACATATATCAAGGATATCTTACCACTATATGATGTCTTGTACAGACACTGCACTCAATGGGGCTAGATAATCCCATTTTGGCCAAAAGATATAGTGGTCAGCATCTCAAACTACTAACATTTTCTAATAAACAATCTCAACATCTTTTAATTCATGTTTAGAAGTTACAGAAATTACCAATGGGCACTCTCTGATTCACACATCCAAAAGTCTATTTGATATTTATACCCAGGTTTCTGAAAGACATCTCAAACTTAGAATGTCTAAATTATAACTCTGAATTTTTCCTCTTTATTGGTTCTTTTCCTAATGTATTCCTTCTCAGTGGTGGTAGATCTAAGCACTCAGCTAGCTGGAGAAGGCGATGGCACCCCACTCCAGTACTCTTGCCTGGAAAATCCCATGGACGGAGAAGCCTGGTAGGCTGCAGTCCATGGGGTCGCGAAGAGTCAGACACAACTGAGCAACTTCACTTTCACCTTTCACTTTCATGCACTGGAGAAGGAAATGGCAAGCCACTCCAGTGTTCTTGCCTGGAGAATCCCAGGGACAGGGCAGCCTGATGGGCTGCTGTCTATGGGGTCGCACAGAGTCGGACACGACTGAAGCGACTTAGCAGCAGCAGCTGTCCAAGCTAAAACACCTGAGAAATATCTCTGATTCCTACCTTTGTCTGTCCATCTCCTCCATATAACTCGTCGACAGGTCCCAGCTTAGCTGTACTTTGAACACATTTCTTTTCTCCATCTTTATTGCTACCACCCAGCCCTAGCCATATCATATCTCATCTAGCCTATTAAAACAAACTCTTGACTGGTCCTCCTTCTAAAAACCTAGTTCTGCTACAATCCATTCTCCACCCAGCAGCTCGAGTGATACTTTTTTTGTCAAACTTCTTGAAAGAGATGTCCATACTTAATGACTTGGCTCTCCATTTCCATTCACTCCCCACCTTAGAGAACTCTGGTTTCAAGATCATCAACCCTCTGAAATGCATCTCGAGTCACCAGTGTTGCCTGAAGACTACCAAACCCATGGAAGCTTTTCAGTTCTTAAATATTTGACCTGTCAGCCACTCTTCTGACTGCTACTAGCCCCACCTCATCCCTATTTAAAAACACATTTTCTTCCTTTGACCACCTTGTCCCTACCCTCTCCTGTCCCTACTCTCTCCTATCTTCCACTCAAGCTGTTGCTCCTTTTCCTCTGATCATCATCTAAATGATGATATTCTTTGCCCTTTTTTTGTACTGTACATTTCCAGTAAGCAGCTGCTTCTACTTGCATCTCTTCAAAAATCATCTTTAATCTAAAGTTTCTAAATGCTGATTCCTAGCACAGCTCTTTCTACTTAGCTCCAGACCCAAATATCTAATTTCCTACTTGACTCTTCACTTCTATTTCCACAGGTAGTTCAACCCGTCCCACATGTAGAACCACTATCTTTTCCCACATCTGATCTTCTACTCTTTTTCCCTTTCAGTAAACTGCTGCTATACATCTAGTTGCCCAAGTCAGGAATGTATCATCATTGATTTTTCCCTCTTTCCAAGTCCCTGCTGTGATATCACTCACTCCTACTTAGACAAGGAGACCATTAGCTCTTGCTTGTGTTACTGTGCCAGCATTTACAGGCTTCCCTGGTGGCTCAGATGGTAAAGAACCCTGCAATTCAGGAGACCAGGGTTCAATCCCTGGGTCAGGAAGATCCCCTGGAGGAGGGCATGGCAACCCCCCTTCAGTATTCTTGCCTGGAGAATCCCATGGCTACAGCCCATGGGCATGCAAAGAGACGAAGCACATCACAGCCACTTACTTACCTCTAAGGATGCCCACGTTGTCCTTGGCAGGCTTCTTAGAACCCACCTATCTTGGTCTAACACGTCTAGCCTTGCAGGTCTCAGCTTACCTGTCACTTTCTCCAGGGAGACTTCCCTGATCTTTCTCCTCTTACACAAAATTGACTTGAGTCCCTTACACACTCCCCTAGGCTTTTACTGCTTACTCTTATCACAACACTTGTCGCTAATTGAAACCACCAGTTTACATGTCTAGATGTACCCCACCAGACCACAGGCTCCTAAAGACATTTCAAAAGAAAAAGCATTCATCATTTTATTAACTTTACTGAGTAAAATTTTAACCTCTACAATGGTTCACCTAAAATTTAAGCACTATGAACATCAAAGAGGAAAATATTTCTGTATTAGATTTTTTCTTTATTAAATTTAAATTTTTACTTTATTTTACTTTACAATACTGTATTGGTTTTGCCATACATTGACATGAATCCATGTATTAGATTTTGAAAGCAAAGCATATTTCCAGTTTCACAGCAGGCAAACAAAATATTTTTCCTCTGGCTAATTAAAAGAAGAATGGTACTGCAAGTGAAAAAAAAACATATATCCCTATAGAAGTTATATTTTATTTTACTTATGACTTCAACAAATGTTTATCTTTAGAAAAGTTTGTTTAGAAAATTGTTTTAAAGACACCCCTCTTTGCTAAATCAAAATTCAGAGCTTATGACAAAAACTGTCTCATCATTTTTACTTTATAAATTTAAAGGCATAGGATTAACCATAAGTTCAAATAATTATCACCTTCTGATAATAATTATAATTCTAGAACATCCTTTATCAGTGAGTGTGAATCAAAGGCAAAGACCAATCAAACAGAGAAAATGTATCATTTCTGAAGCTAGAGTTAATATTTTACACTCCTTTACTACAAGTTAAGTCCAGTCTTTAAAAAATTCTGGTTTCATAGAGCTAACATTTTTTTAGTTATTGTCTGTGCAGTTTACTCACTAACTAAGCAGATTCTGAGGGAGCATCTAAGAGCTTAAAAACCCTATACTTTTTCTCCCTACCTTAAAGAAGGCTCTTGTGGTGAGAAAATAAGATGTTTATTTTATGTGTGTGCGTGTGTGCTTAGTCACTCAGTCGTGTCCAACTCTTGCGACCCCGTGAACTGTCGCTTGCCAGGCTCCTCTGTCCATGGGGAATTCTCCAGGCAAGAAAACTGGAGGGGGTTGCCATGCCCTCCTCCAGGAGATCTTCCCAACCCAGGGATCGAACCCAGGTCTCCTGCACAGATTTTTTTAAAATATAAATTTATTTATTTTAATTGGAGCTTAGTTACTTCATAATATTGTATTGGTTTTGCCATACATCAACATGAATCCGCCACGGGTGTACATGTGTTCCCCATCCTGAACCCTCCTCCCTCCTCCCTCCCCGTACCATCCCTTTGGGTCATCCCAGTACACCAGCCCCATGCATCCTGTATCCTGCATCAAACCTGGACTGGCGATTCGTTTCTTATATGATATTACACGTTTCAATGCCATTCTCCCAAATCATCCCACCCTCTCCCTCTCCCAGAGTCCGAAAGACTGTTCTATACATCTATGTCTCTTTTGCTGAAGAACAATGAAACTCTTTCCCAATGAAAGCTAAACCAGAATGACTCCTGAGGTCCCGTTCAGCACTGGGAGGCTCAACTAGACACAACAGCACAGTAAGGGAACCGTAAATGCAATTAGCAGCACCATTCCAGTAGGAGGAGTGAGTTCCCAAGAAATCCCTTGCCTTCAGTATCCGAGTTAGAAATAGGTTCTCTGGATTTTATGTGAACCTATGATACTCAGCAAACTACCAGAAAACCCTAATAGGTTTCTTTAAGAAATATGATCAAAACTGCACAATTTCTAAAATCCACCATTACTCACACGAAAACCCACATGAATAAATTTCTTCAGGGAAGAGTTCAAAAATATATACATAAAAAGTGGTCTGAAACTGCTTATTCTGCTCAGACAAGTACAACTTATTTCATATAAATGTAGTCTGTCCAGTAAAACTCTTTTGGCACATCACGAGGGTTACCTGTTACATAATACTGCACTAAAAGTAATTATATATTTAAAATCTGTTCCTTTCATCTCCTTCAAGGACATCCTTATAAATACATACTGAACCTTAAATTTAGAAACTACTGGAAATTAGTTATTTCAGTTTATCTGGTATTTATATACAGCTGTCCACATCTGGAAGTCAACCCAGTATTACTTTTCCACACAGATCTTACACAGTACCTTCCCCAGCAATAATGTTACATGTCACACCCGTCACTGGCAAAGCCCCAGAAGTCAAAGTGAAAGTAAAAGTGAAGTTGCTCTGTCCTGTCCGACTCTTTGTGACCCGTGTACTGTAGCCCACCAAGCTCCTCCGTCCATGGGATTCTCCAGGCAAGAATACTAGAGTGGGTTGCCATTTCCTTCTCCAGGCAAAGCCCCAAATACAGGAGCAAACAATCATCTGTTCCAAAACTATATCTACTATTTATCATGGTATTAAAAACCCAAAATTAATTTACTTAAAAAAACCCTGAATAAAGGTGTAAAGGGAGGGCTAACAGGTAATTTCTTAATCAAAACAGTGACGGCCTACATGATCATACTTGTTATGCACAGAACACTGTACTTTGGTACTATAACAGGATACGAAAACACAGGTGACTTCTGCTTTCACAAAAATCTTACCATCTCATTCTGGAGAGAGGACTTCACTAGGTAATGACTGAAACTGACTCAAAACAGCAAATCAGAAAACACGGGTATTATTCAAACTGGCTGGCAGAAAGGCCAAAGACAAGATACGGTTATAAAATGTAAACAGCCCCAGGTCACTGCTGCCCTACCTTCAGTTAAAGACTATGGTCAAGATTTAGAGGACAGATGTGAAAACCCTCTGAAGAAAAAATTTCTTTCTCTCTCTCTCCCCCCGCCTCAAAATGCTGTTTATTCTGCAAAATTCTGAAATGCTTCACAAATGTGTGTCATCCTTGTGCAGAAGCCATGCTCATCTTCTATAGTTCCAATTTTAGTATATGTGCTGCCAAGGCAACCACAAGAAAAACATTTCTTGATGCTAAATAAATATAAGGCATTATCAAAAACACAGTTATGATCAACAATATCTCATTTGTTCAACACCTAATAGTCAATTTATACAATAGTTATATTAGTCCTAAATCTTCAAGAGGTGGAACACTGCTGTGAACATCCAGCAAACAGTTTTACATTCCAGATTGGTTGGGATTATGTTACCCTGGATGACGGGATTAAAACTAGGCAAACTGCTTTCTTATGTTCTCACTTCTGCTTGACAGCTCAGCCACAGCTCCAAAAATCACAGAAAAAAACAAACCTGATCACCTTGTATCAAAGGATAACAGCGGAGTTTTAATTACGCTAACTACAACAAACTACAAAAGATCACGCCTAAAACTCCAGAATCCAACAGCATTCTCCCCCTTCAGGAAAGCAGCTGATTAGCCATAGGGGGCAGCAAAGTTAAGAGAGTGAAAAGTAAATAGCAGCAGGTGAAGTGAGGGCAGGAAATGTTAACAGGCTGGGTAATGAGCCATGAATATCTAGAGAAAAGCATAAAGTCTCAATTAATGAATTAAATCAATAGACAGATAATGTCAAACCAGTGATTCTCAACCCTGGCTGCACATTAGAATCATTCTGAGAGCTTTCAAAAATACAAATGCCTGCAACCTAGTTAGACCAATTTATTTAGAGTCACTTGAGGGTAAGACCCAGGCACTGATGTTTTTTAAAACTAAGAGCACAGCCAGGGTTGACAACCCTGCTAAACACATATAAAAAAAAATAAGCTAGTCTTCATCCCTGTCTTTTTACAATTTTAAAAAAGTTAAAATTCAAAGATTATCAAAAATCTATTATTTCCCAAATGTATTATTTTTGTTGATAAACCTGTCTTTGTCATCCAAAGTCTTTAACTCACTAAAGACCAACTCATCTTCAAGACTATCAAGGGAAAATACTATTCTTACAAGTAAAAATGATTAACTGAAGTTCAGAAGGGTTAACCAACCAGCCCAAAGTGATTGTGACTCATCAATAATGCAGGAAGACAACTTCAGTCTATTTACCGGATGGTACTCTGTCCCAGTGATCACACTATTTTACTTAAACACATTTAACTGGAGTCTTACTTTACAGGCACTTCATAAAAGGATGCAAAGTTCAACTGAGAATCAGAGGAGGTAATAAAACTGGGGGAAAAAGAAATCTGACCCTAAACAGGAATTCTGAAAATGTTAAATTAAGACTTAAATGGAAAAGTTTTTCCTTCATGTGAAGGCCAACAATGACACTATATTAATTTCTCTAGAGGTATATCCTAAAAGTTTTTAAAAATTAAAATGTAAGCTGACTAGAAGAAATATGGTATTATTAATACTTCCAGAAGATAGCTGTAAAATGACTAAAATGTTATATATTCCTTTGTAAACACACTTTTAACATATTCAGGTGAATTTCAACTCTCCTTTAATGCTATCCCAATTACTAAAATGGGTTCTGGGTTTAGATGAATGAAATTAACTTTGGGGAAAAAAATCTATAAACCTTAAAAGTTGAGTGAGTAGTGATCCTCACCAGCACAAAAAAAGTCATTAGTTAGGAAATTTCAAATCATGTCAGTGCTCTTGTACCAGATACCTTAAAGACCACATCAGTTCAGTTGCTCAGTCATGTCCGACTCTGCAACCACATACATCAAGAAAAACAAACAAACAAAAAGTGTTCCATAAAGATAAGGGAACTCTTCAAATGAACACCACTACTACAAGCCTCAATACCTCCAGGAGGACCCAACTTCTAAGAATATAACAACCAAGAAACTGAGGAAATTTGGGAAATTCTTTACCTCATCTGAAGCGGACTTTAATCTCAACGCCAGTTTCTGTTCTTGCCATTTACGGTCTGTCTCCTATGAGAGACTCACACCTATATAATTCTACTGGTTAATTCAATTTCTTTGCTTGATTAAAAAAAAACTTCTAACTATAGCATTCAACATTTAAAAAGTCATTTACCCTATTTCCATATCCACACTTATGCTGATGTATGGCTTCACCTCAGTGCACATAGATCATATCTGAGATCTGATTATAAATAATTTATACTTTACACTAGCAAAGCTTTACTATTTATGTGAACCCTTCATTTAAAAAATACTTTTAATTTGGATTTTCAAATATCAAAGAGAATGGGAACTAATATTCTTTGCCTATTTTTAGGAACCAATTACATTATTTCACATAAGCCCTACAATCCTAGGGAGATAGAAGGTTTTATCCCCATTTTACAGATAAGGAAAGCAACTCAGAAAGATTAAACT
Organism: Capricornis sumatraensis; assembly: GCF_032405125.1. Classification (NCBI taxonomy): domain Eukaryota; kingdom Metazoa; phylum Chordata; class Mammalia; order Artiodactyla; family Bovidae; genus Capricornis; species Capricornis sumatraensis. The sequence goes on from NC_091082.1 coordinate 78,499,157, forward strand.
TTTACCTTTGACCCAGGGCTGACCCCAATGACCCAACTCGATTATCATCCTGCTCAAATGTTCATAAAGCAGGTTAACAGCAAAAATACTGAAATCATTTAACCTGCGTACCAGTGTCAACTGCCATCCAGAGAAATAATCACAGGCCTGAAACTAAGCTCTTTAAGTCTCAACGTCACATCTGGGAATAATATTGGTCTTGCACAGAGTTGCTGGGATAACACAATGATATGCAATTTTTGTAAAAATACAGGGTAGTGGATTCTCACACAACATTACCTCAGGAGGTGTGAAAAAGAAACAGATACCCGGGATTAGGTATTACACAACTTTTTGGACTGTTTCACTTATTATGATCGATACTGTTCTTATAATTTTAAAATGTAAAGAAAAGTATAAAATAATTTATAAATGTTGTTATATAATTGTGTAACATCTATTATTCTACCAAACCAATTCTTTCAGAGACACAAAACAGGTTAAACAGACACAAAAACTTCCCATTAACAGGGTTTTTTTTTTTAAGTTAAAAGTTTCCTAACTGTTGGTTACTAGAGGAAAAGTTTAAGGTAGAAAAATTAAGTACAATACTAATGTAAATATAAATACAGAGAGATGATTGATAGACTGTCCCTACTTTTATTTTCTCATACTTAGTTTTCAGAGGAACTTACAGAACTAACATAACAAATTTCAAGTGTTTTGGAAAAAAAATTGTTTTTAAGCTATACAAGGCAGATTGAGGGCCTATGTAACAGTTTCTCATTTTTAAAAACTCCTTTTAACAAGGCTTGTTTTTAAAATACTTTACATAATTTTCTCTGAACATTTTTACCATTAAAATTTTGCAACCCACTTACTAAGTTATTTTGCACAAATAAACTTCTTTGGATGAAAAAGTGGGACTATTTTTATTACCCACAATATGCTTTGAGGAAAATAGCTGGCACCTTTCCAGCTCAGATCCATGTGGACAAAGTGTAACATAAGCAGGTTGGTATAAACACTGAAAGATCTTGGATGCCCACAGATATCTGAATCACTCCACTGTAAGATGGTATTTCAGAGCAGGAAGAAAAATTCTCTTTCATACACATATTACAGGGCTTTCCACTGGTTTTTGTAAGGCCACAAATGGAAAAAACTACTACTGACAGAAAAAGCACACAACATGTGGTATCAAGGACACTGCCAAAGTTCTAAGTGGAGCAACTGAATTTTTAAAAAACCACTTTTCAAGCATTTTGGCATCTGGAGTAAAAGTCATTTTTCCTAATGGTGGGTAATCTAAGTAAGAATCTTATTCCTCAATTAAATTTACATAAATTTATCCTGAATACATAAATTTCCTTATAAAGATACTATATTTTCATGTGAAACACATAGATTAAATCTAAAATTTTAATTTTCTCTACTAGTGAGCAAAATACTATAAATAAAACACTTAATAGCACCTTCAACTTGTTGAACTATACACCATATAACTTAGATGATTACTGACTGTATATTTTTGCTAGGCTTTTAAAAGCAAAATAAAGTTGCATCTCTTGGCTTGAAGTAACTATCAATATATGTTTAATATTCAATTATTTTTATTAAATACAAATAAGTATTATATTTAAAAGGACAATATAAGATAAACTTATTTGCAAAGCAGAAACAGAGATACAGATGTAGAGAAAAAACATGGACACCAAGCAGGGAAGAGGGTGGTGGGATGAACTGGGAGATTGAAAATGACATATATACACTACTGTGTATAAAATAAATAGATAATGAGAACCCACAGGGAATTCTACTCAGTACTTTGTGGTGATCTAAATGGGAAGGAAATCTAAAAAATAGACCATATATGTAGAACTGATTCACTTTGTTGTACAGTAGAAACAATATTGTAAAGCAACTACACTCTAATAAAAATTGATAAAAAATGAAAAAGACAATATAAAGAACCACAATATCTTACTGAAAAGCAAAGTAAACACATATGAAAGAAAAACACTAACACTAGCCTGGCACCAAACCTTCAAACTGCAAAAATAATTTGCCAATTTAATGGGGAAAAAAACCAAAAATGTAAAAATAACTATGATGTTTTAGTTAAGTTTAAAATTTTAAATTCATGAATAGCAGTTCAATGTCCTAACAAGATAGAATATTGTTTTATAGCTATGACATCACTCAAGAATTAAAGTCTTGGCAACATCTACCATTCGTGGTCTACTGTAGGCTATGATACCAATGTCTGAACAATTTTTGTATACTAAAGAGCAAATGATAAATGCAGTACCACAGGCTACTCATCTTAAATAAAACTTTCTTTCAAAAGCCAGTTTGATTGTGGCAGTGGGATGCTTAGAAGCACCCCAAGAAGCAGGGTAGTGTAGGATGTGAATGGGGCTCCAAAGTTACTGCAGGTCAACTGTGATTTGATCTGGGGTTTTCTTTAGACTCCTGGCCAAACTAAGACTGGATTCCTAGGCCTAAAGAAAAATCAGAACCAGGCTGGCCTTGAACCGGATGCAGGAGCTCTTTGAAACTGATCGAAAACCTCCTGAACATTATCTATTTCGGTACAGAAACTTTCATTTCCTGGTCTTGCAAAACAGATGATCTAGATTTCTATCAGGTTTCTTTTGTAGAAAAAAAAAATTCAAATGTTTAGGACCATTATCATCTTGTTCCAAGACAATGTCTATCTCATAAAAAGCAAAGACCTTAAAATTATAAAATTAAAGGGTAGTAATCCACAAAAAAAATAAACTAGAACGTCAGGAACCAATTTCTTTTTTTTTTAATCCTCTAAACCTAGTGGGAAAAGTAAGTGAGCCAGAAGGAGTGCCAAGTTCTGTAAGGCGTTAGGCATGGACACCAATTTGAATTACTGTACAAATCTACAGAATCCCTGGAATCACTGCTTGGCGAACTAAGTTCCCATTTCATTGCAAAGCACCACGACCTACTCCTTAATACTTTTCCAACTCTACCGTGTGTATCTTCTCAGACAATATTTTAAATCTTTCCATTCTTTGGGCTAAAGAGTAACATTTAAATCTAATGACCCAGTAAGACACTACCCTGGTTAGATTTTTAGGCTTTTTCTTTATAAATCAATCTAAAGGCAGGTAACTCTTAACGGGTGTACGCATTAGGATTCCTAGTCCTAAGACTCTTTGAGGAAAGTAAAAGTTACAGTGTGCGCAAAGACGCTTTATAACTGGAAAAGCAACAGATTAACTGAGAGGCCGAAAAGAGGAGGCAGGTCTCAGAAAAGTGAAGGTCGAGAACGTAAGACAGGTTGTTACAACAAGATGGGGAAGGGCAAGACTCGAGGAAGAAGACTGAAATAAGAAAAAGTCTACCCCTCCAGACTCAGGAGGAGAGTTGCAAGCCCAAGGGCAGGAACCCGAGCGCGCAGGTGGGGAGGGAGGGGTGCTGGCCTCCTCCAAGAAGGGAAGAGTTAAAGTGAACCCAGATAAGTGAGGGGGGAGAAACAGCAAGACTCTTTTAACATCAAACCTGTCTGAATCATAAAGACGGTGGGAGGACGCCAAGGAAGGTTGGGGAACGCAAGCCCCAGGTGGGCAGAAGGAACCCCCCACCCCCGCGCCCGAGAAAGCAAAGGCTCCGGCAGCGCCGAGAAGAACCCGCGCGTTCCTCCCCGGGCTGCGCCCTCGGAGGTTACCTACCTTTGAGTTGGGGCAAGGGGTGCAGCTCCGGCTGGCTGCACTGGCTGCGGAACTGCGACGAGCCCTGCGAGCGCTTCTGCCTCTGCGCCTTGCGCACCGATTTCCGGGTGAAGCCGTCCACTTTTTCGGCGGCCGAGATGGCGGCGCTGGCAGCCCCCGCCGCCGCCGCCGCCGCCGCCGGCGACGACGACGACATCTCCGCGGCCCTGGCGCTTGGCAGCTCCGGCTGCGGCTAGCACGGAACGGGCAGCGGCAGGAGGAGGAGGAGGCGGGGGAGAGGCGCCGAGGAGCTCGCGCCCCTCCGCCCCGTGCCCCCCAGCCGCACCGCCCTCCCGCTCCCGGGCGCCCGCCAAGCTCTCTCCTCGCCGCCCGCCGACGCCTCACGGCCGCATCTCAGGGCCGGAGGTTCCCGGTCCCCGCCGCTCGGCGAGCTCCCCGGAGCTGGCGGGGGCCGAGGGGGGGTGGTGTGTGAAGAAGTTGTTGACTCCCGAGTTCCGAGGGCGGGTGGACGGGAGCCCTAAGTTCAGACAACTGAGGCGAGGACGCGGACGTCGAATGCGCCTCTCGTCCCTGGCGGCCCGGGTCCCCGGGCGGCCGGCCCGCCAGCACCTCAGTGGCCGCTGCCAGGGCAGCCTGCCCTGTCTCGAGCCTCCTCCCGAGGCGCTGCCATCGCGGGGGCCCTCCGAGCCGCTGTCTCCACCGCCGGCGCTCTTCCCTGTCAGCGCCGACCCCTCATCTCCCGGGGCGGTGACCCGCCGCCCCGGCCCTGGGCGCGCGCGCGCGCGCGTACACACACACACACACACACACACACACACACACACACACACACACACACTCGCTCCTCGAAGCGCCCAGCGGTCCGGACCCCCTCCCCCACGCGCCCTTCCGCCGCCGACAGAGAACCCCTGGCGAGCGGCCGCTACAACTTGAGAAGGTGCTGGGAGAGGCGAGGGGCGGGCGGCGGCAGGGAAAGTGCGAGCGCGTGTGCGCGCGCGCGTTGGAGGCGCGCGGCCCGGGGGCGGGGCCTCGCGGGGGATGGGGAGGGAGGAGATTGACTGACAACTTCCGCGGGGTCCGGCCAGCCTCTCGGAAGCTCGGGAAAGAGTTGCGGGGTGGGGGGGTGGGAAAGCATGCCAGCTCCCTCAGCCAATCGCAGGGTGAAGCGGCCCAACGGGCTGAGGCGTGGCCTTTTTCAAGGTCTTATCAAACTGGGAGGTTGGGCGGAGAGAAGGGGCGTGGTTACGTGACGGACCTCGACCACAGCCAATCGTAAGTGAAGACGGCTTAGCGGAGTGCCCCTCTCACGTCACAACCGCGTAACTCTCGAAGGCTTGAGGGGAGGGGCGGCTCCAGCAACGAGGGTCTGTGCACGCCTGCGCGACCGCTCAAGGCTATGGTTTCGTAGACAGCCTATGAGGAGACCGGGAAACTAGAGGAGGGAGTTTAGAGAGCAAAAGAGAAGGCCCGTACCTTTCCCTCCCCTTTCTGCTAGCCAATAAGAAGCTGAAGCGACTGGTGGGGAGCTTGAGGGCTGGAGCGAGAAGGCGTGCCAAGTGTTACGTCACTGGAAAGGGGTGGAGCAACAACCCGTGTGATTGATGGCTGAAGTCGCCCCGCGGAGGAAGGCGAGGAAATGAACTTGTCCTATGGGAGCGAGATGCTGGACTCTTGGGCGGGCCTTGGAGCCTCTCTGGCTCTAAGCCGCGCACTTGGAAGTTACCGGATAAATTTACAGCTCTCTCAAGGTTCTGGCAACACAGTTCCTGGGAGCTGTTTTAGCGCGAGTTCGGACTGTCCGGTGCCTACTACTTGAAAGCCTTTCCCAAATCCACATCCTCCAAGAAAAGGTTTCTCATTCCCGATTTAACATCTTACTAATTTTCACTTTTTCAGCCGGAGACCTTGAACTGCTTCAACAGGACGACTATGAATTCGCTGATCAGAAGTTTGTAGATTTGAGGACTGGCAGTTTACTCTTACTAGGATCTCTTACAGGTTCCATCCACATTTTCCACTTCTTAAAGACCAGAAATGTTGGTCATCTTAGTTTTTTGTCCGGTGCTTTCTGTATAATGATGCCTAATAAAAATAAGTGAACTGCACAGCTTGTCTTGTCTTTGGCTTAGTGGACCCCAATCTCCATTTCTCTTCAACGAGCCCCAGATCTTTTCTTTTCGACGTGCTAAAAATACTGCCATATATTTAAGCAACACTACCTGATGCACAGGTAAAGAAGGTGGTAGGAAGTTGAATTCTAGATCTAGAATCGAATGCTACCTTAAAATATTTCCTTCCTTATATTCACCGGGAGAAGGCAATGGCACCCCACGCCAGTACTCTTGCCTGGAAAATCCCATGGACGGAGGAGCCTGGTAGGCTGCAGTCCATGGGGTCGCCAAGAGTCAGACACAACTGAGCGACTTCACTTTCACTTTTCACTTTCACGCACTGGAGAAGGAAATGGCAACCACCCACTCCAGTGTTCTTGCCTGGAGAATCCCAGGAACGGCGGAACCTGGTGGGCTGCCGTGGGGTCGCACAGAGTCGGACACAAGTGAAGTGACTTAGCAGTAGCAGTATATTCACTGAGTAGTGAAATTGTACACAAGCGTTCTAGTCAAGGAGGTTCAAACTTCAGCAGTGTCTTAGACATCTTTCTCTTTCTCATCCAATCAAGCTCCAGACTCTCTTGAATCTACCTTAACAAACGGTCAAACCAAGCTTTCCTTACAATTTGCTTAACCGATCCCCAAATATAGTTCAGAGCTTTCAAACTCTCTGCCAGATAAGTCTTTTTACTACTGCTACATTAATTTTATTGGCATGTGTGAAGAACCATCCAGTACCTATGGAATAAAGTCCCAATTCCAGGTTCTTCTCATTCTAACTCGTGGATGTCTTTCCAGGCATAAATTGTGCCATGTCTCTACACAAATTCTTTTTTCAGTTTAGACGCATCATTCCACATACTGATAGCCTAGAAGCAGAGGATTCCTCCTCTGTTCCTCGTAGAACAGAGGAGCCTGGCGGGCTACAGTCCATGGGGTCGCAAAGAGTCCGACGTGACTGAGCAACTAAGCACAGAGCATTTATCACCTACACCACTCACAGAGTCTGTCTTCATATAAGGTCAGAGATTGCAGGTGCTATGCTCTTTCTTCCCCGGCTGTTTGTAACCATCGAAAGAGTAAGGGACCTCCTGGTGGTCCACTGGTAAACAATCTGCCTGCCAGTGCAGGGGACATAGGTTTGACCCCTGGTCCAGGAAGATCCTACATGCCACAGAGCAACTAAGCCTGGATAGCACTATAACTGAGCCCATGAGCCTAGAGCCTGTGCTTTGCCACAAGAGAAGCCACCTCAATAAGAAATCCAAGCACTGCAACTAGAGAGTAGCCCCCACTTTCTGCAGCTAGCTCAAGACTGCATGCAGCAATGAAGACCCAGCACAGCCGAAATGAAATTAATAAATGAAATTAATTAAAAAAAAGAGTAAGGACTCAGTTATTTTATACCTTTGTATCTCTTACTGAACAAAGTATAAATATGCAGTATGTACCAATCTAATTTTTAATTCTCAAGAACAGGGTTTCTGAAAGTATAGTCATTGGATTACCTGCATAAGAATCCTCTGGGGAGCTTATTTAAAATGCAGATTGCTGGGCCTGACACACAGAATTCTCCCTCACACACAGAATCAGAACCAATGGGAAAAGCACTAAGATATCTTTTTTTTTTTTTTTTTTGCCGAATGGCATAGCATGTAGGATCTTAGTTCCCCAAGCAGAGATTGAACCTGCGTGCCCTGCATTGGAAGCAGAGTCTTAACCACTGGACTGCCAAGGAAGTCCCCTGAGAAATCTGTTTTTAATAAGTTTCCTAGGTCATTCTTATGCACATGAATGTTTGAAACTCTAGTCACCTGGATGTTATTTAAAATAGATCTTAAATGTCCAGAATTTGTAATAAAGAGAATTTGCATAGGCTAAGAAGGGAAAATAAATAGCAGAAAGCACACCAACAAAGGTAAAATTCTTACTGGAATATGACATAATAAATAATGGAAAAAAGAGACTGAATAGAACAGGTAGAAAATAGATACTGGAAACAAATTCTTGGGAGGTTTGGAACAAGCAAAACTGTCTGAGTTTTCTGAAATAGCCTCTTGGAGAAGAATTTTGAGAAAAATTTTAAAGAAAATGTGAGTCAAAACCAAAGAAGAGAGCAAGATGGCATTCTAGATTCAAGTTACCAAACATTTTGGGTGGGATGGAAAGAACTATAGCCAAAGGCTCAAAAGTCCTGACTTCATTAATTATAGCATGGTCCCATCAAGTCACTTACCCTCTCAGAGGCTTGGTTTCCACATTTGTATATCAGAAAAAAAAGTATTTACAATATTGGCATGAGTTTTAAATATGATACATAAACACTTGGAAAAGTGAATATCATGCACTTGATAATTTTATGCACATATGTTTGTCCATAAAATTATCATGTGCATGATATTAATCATTTCTTTTCCATGCACGGTCTTAAGTAAATAAAGTATCTGAGTCATAAACAGATTAGGTCACTAAGAATCATCTAACAGAAAACCACAGTCTCAGTGCTGACCTGTTTGTACCCCTGACAAGGAATAGTGTCAGTGACGATTCCATGCTGTAGAACTCCTGTTTTTTTCCATATGTGAACACCCATATATAAGTCAGAGGCCAAGACTTCATCACTGGCAAATTCTTTGCTTTACTTTATCCTCACATGACTTGATTTGTTTACTGATTTCATTGTTTTAATCACAATGACTATCTTGCAGGAGAAAATAAGCAAGGAGATCAAACCAGTCCATCCTAAAGGAAATCAGTCCTGAATATTCATTGGAAGGACTGATGCTGAAGCTGAAGCTCCAATACTTCGGTCACCTGATGCAAAGAAATGACTCACTGGACAAGACCTTGATGATGGAAAAGATTGAAGGCAGGAGGAGAAGGGGATGACAGAGGATGAGATGGTTGGTTGGCATCACTGACTCGATGGACATGAGTTTGAGCAAGCTCTGGGAGTTGATGATGGACAGGAAAGCCTGGAGTGCTGCGGTTCATGGGGTCGCAAAGAGTCGGACATGACTGAGCGACTGAACTGAGTGAGATGACAATACTTACAATAGCAAAATCAAGGTCTTTTAATGGTTTATAGTGTGCATCAGAGGAAAAAACATTCTAGCAACTCTGATGGCTAAGCATATTATGTGTGCTTTAAATTTCAAGAATACTAGAAGAAATTTTTTTAAAGAGTGCATCAGAGACAGTATTATGTCCACATCACTGTGAAATTCTCTAAAGCATGTCCAAGCAAAATTTTGGCTGCCAACATTTCTCTTTCCATAAGAACCATGATACCCAAACGGTACTACTCCTATAGAACACCAAACAAATATGCTTTATCTGAAAATCAAATAGTAGTGATCTTTTCCCAATTTACAGAAACAAAATAAGATTTTTTCCTTGTATCTTTCTTAGAATTTTGATTCTTACAACTGCACTACTGAACTTGAATCTAAATCAAGATAGTATCGTAAAACATTAATTTTTAATATGTCATTCCTTCTTATTTAAGTACATTTAAATTAGGTAAAATTCCCTCCCTGGGAGGCAATCGAAGCTATCAGATTCTTTTATGTGCTTCTAGAGATAGAATCTGGAGAAGGAAATGGCAACCCACTCCAGTGTTCTTGCCTGGAGAATCCCAGGGACGGGGGAACCTGGTGGGCTGCCGTCTGTGGGGTCGCACAGAGTCGGACACGACTGAAGTGACTTAGCAGCCGCAGCAGAGATAGAATCAGTTTACTCTCTTAAGATTTAATAAATTAACATTTTTAGAGGCTCCACCAAAAGCTACATGATTTATAGGTATTTCATCACTGAAGATGGAGTAGGAAATGGCAATCTACTCCAATATTCTTCCCAGGAAAATTCCATGGACAGCGGAGCCCTGTGGGCTATAGTTCATGGACTTGCAGAGCTGGACACGACTGAGCAACTGAGCACGCATCACTGAAGAAGTTTGAAAACCACTGCTCTATACTTCAGTGAAACTTCCAAAGCTCTTACAGACTTATTCACACCTATGCATTCATTCTTTCATTACTTTATTAATTCACTCATGTTGCAGATATTATATATGCATGCTGTGAATCAACAAAATATGAAATTTGAAGAGACCTTAAATGCTAATCAGGTCAAGTTGTTACCTGACCTCAGGTAGACCAAGAAGGTCCTCCTCACAGACCTCAAACTGATCCAAACTGGAAAGTCCTTTTTTTTTCCCAGGACTTACAGGAGACTTTTGTTTCTGTATACAGTGAGATCTGACTAATAACTTACTCTCCAAGTGGTCAAAGATTTTTGGCACTTGGTTTTCATAAACTAAATTCAGCAGTTTTTAGACTTTTTCCAAGAACTCTGATTCTGTGTTGTCTTTCTGGCCACTGTTCAAATACAAGTGCTCATTGAGACAATTGGAATTTTGGCAATTTTCAGGAAGGATCCTTTGTCAACAGGGGAAGATTGGTAGTCATGGTTTTCAGTTGATGCCATTTTTGCTTTCAATTATAAATTGCTTTCAGTTAAGCTTGTCATTATTAAATAAGTTTGTTGTGGGCTATTGTACAGGCTATTGTGCTGGTGAACCAAGAACTCAGACAAGGTCAGTGGCTGTAGAGATGGTTAGACTGGAGATTTATCTTAGTGGAGGATTACATAGGACTTGCAGAAGGAGTGAATGTGAGCTGTTGGTACAGCAGAGGTATTACTAATTCCCCCAAAGCATTTACTGGCACACTTACACTCTGTGATTATCTCTGAATCCTTTTCTCATAGCTGTGAGGTCTTTTGCCCCATCTACGTGGGCTGAGTTGAAAATATTGGATAACTCCTGATGTGGGCAATGCTTTACCTGTTTACTAGATGAGGAACTAGAATAGGCTGAAGGAGCTCAGCTCATGCCATATCCTTTCGTCCTAGCAGAGTGGGGTTTAAAAGATTGATATTGGTGAACTCTCTACTCTTTAAATCAACCCTGCAAGTATTTTTCAAGCACCATCCATGTACCAGGCAATATGCCAGACACTAGGAATGAAAAGATAAATGAAGCATGGATCTTTCAATTTAGTGTGGAGGGATAGCACAAACAAATGATCAAAGAGTATATCCTAAGTGTTCCTTATAGCACTGTGTAAACACAGTGGAAAAAAGAGCAAATTTGGTTTGCAAAGAGGGTCAGAGAAAATGTAACAGAAAGAGTAATGTTTGAAGTGATTCTTGAAACAAAACAAAAATTTTATAGGGATAAGGACAAAAACAACAGAGAAGGATACTTGCCGTTCAAGAAACTAATTTACCCACCTTTCTTCATTACTAAAAAGATTTCCAGGGAGTTCCCTGGTGGTTTAGGATTCTGAGTTTTCACTGCCACGGGCCTGGGTTCAATTCCTGGTCAGGGAACTGTGAAAAAAGATTTCAATATTTCAGTCAATGAATTTACTTATTTCACACAACATTTTACCAAAAAAAAAAAAAAAAAATTCCATTTCAGCAGAAGAATATATTATACCACACCTTGAGTCAGAATTTGACCTGGAGGTGAATGGGCAAAAAGAAAAAAAAAAAAAAAGCAGATTAAATTCATAACAGGACTGCTCTCTGGCTATATTTTGCAGCACAGTCATTATAAAAGTACTGTTATCTTTCTTGCTCAGTCCTGTCTTTGTGACCCCCTCATGGGGTCTTTGTGACCCCATGGACTGTAGCCCTCCAGGCTGCTCTGTCCATGGAATTTTCCAGGCAAGAATACTGGAGTGGGTAGCAGTTTCCTTCTCCAGGGGATCTTCCTGACCCAGGGATGAAACTCATGTCTCTATCTCCAGTGTCTCCTGCATTGGCAGGTGGATTTTTTTTTTTTTTTTTTTTTTACTACCGCACTACCTGGGAAGCCCATAAAAACACTATATGGCTACTTACTGTTCCACTCATATGCAGATTTTATGCAAACCTGTAACTGATCTTCTTTCATCTGCCTGGAGGAAGCAAATAGTAAGTTTTGAAGCAATGCCTATCTTAAAATACCTAGTGGCTGCATGCCAGCAATGTGTTCTCTCTTACTGGCTTGCTACTTTGGCTCAAACTTCCAAAAAATGGTCAATCTGAAAATCTAAGAAATTAACCTTATATCCTCAGTATCAGGTGATGTCTATGCTTTGAAGAAGCAGTATTAGTAATATTACAGGATTTTCAGGAATTATTGAACTGGAAATTCTCCAGTGTTTCCAGATCCTAAGATTTGACTTCTGTGCCAAAGGACACAGTTGATTTTTTTTCTTTTTAAACTGTGTATGTGTCTGGGCAGGCACATATAATCACCTTCATAAATTTAACACCTACCATATACCAGGCATTATTCATACAACAAATATGGCAGAAAGAGATCAAACAAGATTATTAAGGTCTCTCTCTCATCTGTGTGACACTCATCTCTACTGTCCTAGGATTCTCCTATTCTCCTTGTTTCCAGTGACTTCTGTCATGTCCAGGAACAATTTTTTTATATTCTAGCATCTCTGGGGTTCTCTATTCTTCTCTTGTAGAAATCAGTGGAGCCTGGAGAAGGGAATGGCAAACTCACTGCAGTATTCTTGTCTAGAGAATCCCATGGATAGAGGAGCCTGCCAGGCTACAGTCCATGGGGTCACACAGAGTCAGACAAGACTGAGTGACTAACACTTACTTACTTCCTTGTAGCTGTAAGATGATCTAAAGAATTTCAAGCTTCAAAACTTGTACACAGTGACACCCAAAAGTTAAAAAAAAAAAAAGAAATCGGTGGAAATTCAAGTTCGTTTATTCAGTCTGTATAGAGACATTCACAAAGAAATTTAATTGACTGGATTGAAATCTCACTGCTATAAGATGCCTAGCACTATTTGTAAATGTGGCGCTCTGAGGTACTGTTACCTAGAGGGAAAATGAGCTCATCAAGAGATATAATGTTTTCCAATGTTTCCTATTCATTCACTCAAAAAATATCCCTTAATCTGTAATGTCCCTGCTTTATTCCAGGTGCTCGGAGGATAGCTATGAGTGACACAAGAATGACTTCATGGAGTTCACCATCAGTGGGGAGAGCTCACATCAATTACAGTTATGAGGACTTCCCTGGTGATCCAGCGGCTGATTCCAAGTTCGCATTGCAGGGAGCTGGGGTTCGATCTATGGTCAAGGAGCTAGATCCCACATGCCCCAACAAAGATGGAAGGTCCTGCATGCTGCAACTAAGACACAGCACAGCCAAATAAATAAATAAATGAACAAATATTAAAAAAAAAAATTCAACTAAGAGAACAAAGCAGGGAATATGCACCAAAGGAAAGATGGTATAATTGCACACACAGTTGGGCAAACCAGGGGGGCTGGTCATCCTATGGACCAAACAAGCACCATCACAGATTTATGAGGCCTGTTATGAACACAGCCTGTGGGTAAATATTGTGGTCCCAACCCTAAGGGAGCACCAACTCAAGGGGAAGAGATGAGGCATATGCCCAGGAAAAGATATTAATGACTTCTCTCTCAGGACAGTATTTGATGAGAGCCAATGCTTTTGAACTGTGGTGTTGGAGAAGACTCTTGAGAGTCCCTTGGACTGCAAGGAGATCCAACCTGTCCATCCTAAAGGAGATCAGTCCTGGGTGTTCTTTGGAAGGAATGATGCTAAAGCTGAAACTCCAGTACTTCATGCGAAGAGCTGACTCATTGGAAAAGACTCTGATGCTGGGAGGGATTGGGGGCAAGAGGAGAAGGGGACAACAGAGGATGAGATGGCTGTATGGCATCACCAACTCAATGGACATGAGTTTGAGCAAACTCCGGGAGTTGGTGATAGACAGGGAGGCCTGATGTGCTGCAATTCATGGAGTTGTAAAGAGTCGGACATGACTGAGAGACTGAACTGAACTGAAGGTGTTTTAAGAGCGGTGGATGGGGAAACTGGAAGCCAATGAGATTAGGTGAAAGCGAGGATAGGTATCCAGGATAATGACTTGGCTGAGGGGTGCTAAGCAGAGTGTATCAGCCCCCTGTGGAGATTTTTTTAAGCTCTACAGTATTTTGAAAAAAAATCCCAAATGACAATCCAGACTCCCTGCCCCCCACCTGGCCTCATTTCCCCTTCCTTGATGACCACAGGCTTTAACTAAAAATGGCCCTGAGAACAGGTACGAAAGACATTACAAGGAAATACCAGAGAGACTGGATGGATGTGAGGGTGGCAACTCAGAGGGAAGAATTACAAATAGTGCCAAGAATTTGAATTGGTGGACCATGTGAACTGGAGGCCTTTAACCAAATGTTCAAAAGCTAAGTCAGTTTTCTCTTGTGGCAGGGGAACGAAAGGAGTGTCAGAGGAAGGAAGGAAAGGGGACGCAAAGATGAATCTGAGGCTAGGCAAGTCGAGTTAACAGAGTTTCTTAAGGTCATTGAGGCGGAGAGCTGGATCTTTATTTTTTAAAAGAGGCGATGACATGCTAGATATTAACAGAGGGAAAGATGAAGGCTAGACTGGGCTGGCCGCCTGGAGTAGGCCAGAGCAAAGAGGGAAATTACACCAACAACACAAACCTCTCTTTCTTCTTTAAGGAAAAAAAAAGAATGACAGAAACAAATGGGCAAAAGATGTGCAGTCTGCCGTGTGCCTCGGGGATCTCCAGGGCTAAACACGAAGAAGGGCTGCAGTAGGAGAAGCAGGGCTCAGCCGCTGTGGCGGAGAGTCAGGGATGAAGAACAAAGCGGCCCTCGCCGCTCACAAATAGGGCTCAGCGGGGACTTTCCAGGTGGTCCAGTGGTTAAGACTCTGTGCTTCCAATGCAGGGTGGCACCAGCTAACTCCCTGGTCGGGGTCACTGTATTTTAAAAATGGTGACATTGAGCTGATCAGTTCAGTCCAGCCGCTCAGTCATGTCTGACTCTTTGTAACCCCATGGACTGCAGCACACCAGGCTTCCCTGTCCATCACCAGCTCCCAGAGTTTGCTCAAACTCATGCCCATCGAGTCGGCAATGCCAACCAACCATCCCATCCTCTGTCGTCCCCTTCTCCTCCTGGTGATACTTGGGCATTTATGAAAGGGGAAATCCAGACATGGAGAGAATTCTCTGCTATGTGCATTAGATCCAGCCAGCAGACAGACTGCCAACCTCCAGGTAGCAGAGTAAGGATTCCGCAAAGCGAGCTAAATAAAGGAAGGCTTGAGCACCGCTTTAGAGAGTGTCCACCTACAGGAAAAGTGACACCGGAGTAGCACCAGCAGAGTAAAAGCCAGAACAGATGGGTTGCAAAAACAAAAACAAAGGAAATGCATTGATTTAGATTCCTGGGGAGAAAGGAAGTAATAGCCTGTCAGTGACATCAAGGAGGAAAGTTAGAAGACAGTGTTTGACGTGTACAGAAAAATATTTTTATTGACTTAAGCAAGAGCTATTTTAGTAGTGAAAAAAGAAATCACGATGAAAAAACTTGCACTTCCAGACATGAAAATTAACAGAAACTGGATTAACCCTCTCACAGGACACAAGAAATTTAGGCAAAAATGCTTGAAATAACTGTTTTCGTTGTACAAAACACAGTGCAGGACTGCGATTCCTGGGAGTAGAGAAACAATAAGACTAGCTTTCTGCCTGGAGGCACTTTCCAGATGACAAAGAAGAGGGATCCAAGCAGAC
This sequence comes from Capricornis sumatraensis, assembly GCF_032405125.1. NCBI lineage: Eukaryota > Metazoa > Chordata > Mammalia > Artiodactyla > Bovidae > Capricornis > Capricornis sumatraensis. The sequence continues at coordinate 78,514,619 of NC_091082.1, forward strand.
AAAACAGTCTTGCTAAAACGAGGGCAAAAAGATCAGAGTTTGGGCAGGATTTGGACTGCAAGGAGATCCAACCAGTCCATTCTGAAGGAGATCAGCCCTGGGATTTCTTTGGAAGGAATGATGCTAAAGCTGAAGCTCCAGTATTTTGGCCACCTCATGCGAAGGGTTGACTCACTGAAAAAGACTCTGATGCTGGGAGGGATTGGGGGCAGGAGAAGAAGGGGACGACAGAGGATGAGATGGCTGGATGGCATCACTGACTCGATGGACGTGAATCTGAGTGAACTCTGGGAGTTGGTGATGGACAGGGAGGCCTGGCGTGCTGTGATTCATGGGGTCGCAGAGTTGGACACAACTGAGCGACTGAACTGAACTGAACTGAACTGAGGTAGCTGTATTTTTTGAGGCAGAATAGCAGAGAACAGGGAGGTATATGGAGAAAGAAATCCTGAGTCGCCCTGAATCTTAAGCTGAATGCTAAACTTATAAGGTACAACTAACTCTATGGCACTCAGGAAAGAGAACTCAGATTGCTAAAAGTTAACCGAGCTCCTTAGCAGAGCTGGGAAATACTCAAGTTCCAACCAGGCAGAGTGGAGAGAACTTGTTGAACTCCTGTGGCTTTTAGAAGAGACTCTATAGCATGGATCCCCAACAGGCACCAGTACTATCAAGAAGGTATAAGAATTTATATTGAAATTGAAATTTTTCATAACAATAATAATAACAATTCATTTTCATATTTTAAAACATGAATTAATATATAGATTTTCATTGTAACCAAGAGCATTATGTAAGTCAGCTGCAAAAACTAAAATAAAAATATGAATATTTTATACAAATATGAATATCGATGAATTCACAGTTGCTTTTCAATTTGTGCAATACTTCTTTGAATTGAACGTTAATAATACTGAGTTTACAGAAAAGTTAGTGAATTACTTAACTTAGATAGAATTGACACTGATTTCAATTTGCTTCAAAGTCAGGTCATTTCTTCTAAAATTAAAAACACCAAGTTTGACAATACAGATGCCCACATTGAAAGAGTGATGTTTGGAACTCAACTCAGTCATTGGAAAACTTTTCAGTATGCTTGAAGTAATTCGAAAAAACTCTACTTTTTTAAACTATAAATTGTATGAAATAGAAGATAAATATTTCTGATGAAAATTTAGCATTTGCACTGAAATGTGGTCTAAGCCTAAAAATACACACTGGACTTAGAATAAAAATGTGACATCCAAAACTATGGCCACTTGATGTGAAGAACTGACTCAGTGGAAAAGACGCTGATGCCGGGAAAGATTGAAGGCAGCAAAAGGGGACGACAGAGGATGAGATGGTTGGATGGCATCACTGACTCAAAGAACATGAGTTTGAGTAATCTCTGGGAGACAGTGGAGGACAAGGAAGCCTGGCGTGAGGCAGTGCATGTGGTCGCAAAGAGTTGGACACAACTGAGCGACTGAACTGAACTGAATATACAAACATATAAATAATGCAACATATAATAATCATATATTGAGATGATAATATTTTGAAGATATTTGGTATTAAATATGTTATTAAAATTAATTTTTACCTTTTTTACTTTTTATGCATTAGAAAAACTTTTTTTTGCCAGTACCACCTGGCTTCCAGGAAGTTTCCTGGGCAAGGTTTGAGGCCGTGTCCCCTTCAGTGGAAGGATGGAATTTTAACCACTGGGCCACCAGGGAGTTCCCTCTTTTTATTTTCCCTGATATCTCAGTTGGTAAAGAATCTGCCTGTAATGCGGGAGACCCTGGTTTGATTCCTGGGTTGGGAAATCCACTGGAGAAAGGATAGGCTACCCACTTCAGGATTCTTGGGCTTCCCTTATGGCTCAGCTGGTAAAGAGTCTGCCTGCAATGCGGGAGACCTGGATTTGATCCCTGGGTTGGGAAGATGCCCTGGAGAAGGGAAAGGTTACCCACTCCAGTATTCTGGCCTGGAGAATTCCATGGACTGTATAGTCAGTGGGGTCCCAAAGACTCGGACACAACTGAGCGACTTTCACTTTCACCGGAACACTTAAACTTACATATGTGGCTCACATCTGTATCTTGCACTGTATTTCTATTGGCAACTCTACTCTAGGGTAGAGACCTCAGAGACTAAGATTTAGGCTTCAAATAGCTTAAGTTCAAGTCTAGACTCTGATACTTCTTAATTGTATATCTTGGGCAAGTTGCTAAACATCTCCATGCTTCAGTTTTCCCCATCTAATACGTGGGGAGTAACAATAGTTCCTACCTCACTATAAGAGTTGTTATAAGAATTCTTAAATAGTATCTAACACATTGGAATTACTATGTGTAATAGCCATTGCTGTTGTTTTATTATTATTATTAACTATGTGGCCTTGAGAAATTTCTTAACCGTTAATTTACTCATTTGTAAAACAGTGATAAAAACATGTTTCTCACAAGTTTAATGAGATAAAGGGATGCAGAATTGTTTGATAGGAGGTAGGTGCCCACCACAAACTTGCTGAATCTTCCATATATTACCTGGTGTTCAGAAGTGTCTGTAATCTGGCTCAGCTCATGACTCTTTTTTTTGTTTGTTTGTTTAATGGAGAATAGTTGGTTTACAGTGTTCATTAGTTTCAGGTGTATAGCAAAGTGAATTGGTTACACATATACAACATACATACATATCCACTCTTTCAGATTCTTTTTTTAACACATATATACATTCTTTTTTTTAAATTCCTTTCCATTATGGTGTATCCTAAGGAGATTGGATATGATTTCCCCTCTGTACAGCAGGACCTTGTTTCAGCTCACTGCTCTTAAATTCAATAGTGTAGGGATAGTAGAGGTGGGGAAGCACTTCTCTGACAGTCCAGTGGTTAGAACTTGGCTCTTTTACTGCCCAGGTTCAAACCCCGGTCAGGGAACTGAGATCCCACAAGCTGCATGGTGAGGTACCCCTCAAATAGTGTGTGTGTGTGTGTGTGTGAGAAAGCAGTTGCAAACCATAAGGTCCTCTTTAGCTGTTAAACATTATTTTTATTATTCTCTACCATGAAATTCCTCCTGCAAATATTTGTTCGCTAAGCTTGGCTTTATTTCGAATCGCCCTGGTTTCACCTTCTTACCATCTAGTCTGAAGGCTTGCTTTTCTGTGGTGCCTTCAGTGTGGACTCCAGCCCCAGCATGATCTCTCTGTCTCTTCTAAATTCCTGAAACACCTCCTACCCATTGTGTATGTTGCTGTTCTTGTCCCTAAGTCGTGTCCAACTCCTTGGTGACCCCATGGACTGTAGCCCACCAGGCTCCTCTATTCGTGGGATTTTCCAGGCAAGAATACTGGAATGGGTTGCCATTTCCTTGATATTTAACCATATATTACTTTGTATTGTTTTAAAGTAATCATGTAGGGTGAATGTTTTATAAATTGTGAATTTTCCAACAGCACGCGATAATTGCTCAAAAAATATTTGGTCCACAAGTGGGGAACATTCGAAAACATTAGAGGGAAGGTCTTTTTTTGAGTTTGGACTCGGGAGAATCAAGTATCCTCTACGAAGAACAAAGAGCATCACTGGAGAGAGGGTTTTTAGCAGAAGTTTGAGATAAGCGTGAACAGGCAGAACAGAGCTGATGTGGGAAGTGAGAGGGGCAGAGGTGGTGGCGAAGGACAGAGCAGAGGTCAGGAAGCAGAGTGGACACCCACCCTGCGGGACATTCCTAGAACTCAAGGCAAAGCTCCTTCTTTCCCAAGTCCCTCCAACAGCTATTTTTAGCCATGTCCAATTTTAGAAAGTGACACAAGGTCTCATTCCAATCAGTTCTTTTGCCGATTTCAGACAGCTTATTCCCAGAAATTCCTTCCTCTTGCCCTGGGAGCCTTCCCTACCCTCAGGTATTTAAGATGTTTGGAAATCCTCCTCTCCACCAGAGGCTTTGCTGACCATCTGAAAGTGAACGAGGTCAGGTGCCTTCTGCACTCGGGAATCCCCCTGCTCACTCCGTCAGGATAAGACAGCTTACTACCCGGATTCTGCAGGATCCAAACAGTGCCTGCTCCACGACAGAAGCCCCTGAATGCCACTCCATTGCCACTAAGTGAACCAACGTCGTTTTAATGACATTCATGGTAGCATGGTTGATTCTTGTTTGGGCTACAGTGGAAGAAACACAGCTAATGTGGAGAGAAAGAAGCTGTTGTTCAACCATGACTCATAGGCTTAGCTCTCAACACAAGGTTCAGGTTTGTTTTGCATTTTTGTGGCTCTAAGGTGATGGTGACTTGGCAAGGAGAAAGGGAGGCAACACGGTAGGGACAAGAGAGACAGGATTCAGGCTTTATCACTACTTTCAGTGTGAGTTTGGGTAGCAGCTCACGTGGGTTTGAGGAGGTGACTTCCCTCCTCAAAATTCTATGATTCTGTATAATGATATAATGCTATGATATCTGAAAAGTATAACGAAGATGTTTTCTAAAAGGCTGACTGCTACAATGAGACAGAGAGGTAAATCAACCTACAAAGGAGAGCCAAAGGAGTACAGAGCAAGGGCCGGGAAAAGGCAGGGTTTTCCCCTGGAATATCTTCCTAGTTAAATGGACATCTACATCTTTAAAAACATTCTGCTATTCTAAAGTTAGACTGTGTCATTAGGCACAGTGCACCAATGACAATCATTCCCAGAAGGGGGTGGATCCTCCCCACGGAAAAGGGTCCCTACTAACTGGTCTTGAAGAAGCAGGACATCTCGGGTCTGGGGCTTCGGCCTACAGGCTCAGAGACGTGGGCCACCAGAGGCCAGCATGCCTGGAGAGGGATGTTGTCTCAGTCCCTTGCTCTCTTTTCACCCAGCCAGGTACAACCAGTCTCTCTCTCTCTCTCTTTCTTTCTAACTTTGTACCCAGCCCCCAAGCCAAAATCTGATTACATAATTAAGTACTTAGTAAGTATTCTCTGATGCTGATTTTTAATGAACTTGGCTGGTACTGCTTCCTGTTTTGAAAGAAACCAGCCCATTTAAAAAGCTAGTCCGTGTCCCCAATACGCACTGTGTCTTAGAAATCAAATGGGCATTTTAAACCATTTTAGAAGGGAAAATAATTATATGTAAATAGGTTAAAGTTCTTACAACAGAGAAGGTAGCTATCGAAAAAAGAAACTTGGGTAGCAGAATATGATTCTGATACCAATACTAGTATTTGCCCATCTGTTTATCTATCTATTCATCTATCTACCCTATCTATTCTCAGATTGTTCTGAACTAATATCAGAAATATCATGAACATGTGTTCATGTTCACATCCCCTAGAGCCTGCCTTTACCCTGGGATTTTGGAGCAGAGGCAAGAGATATCTGCTAGACTTTTCAAGGCATCTTCCTACCAAACTACTTCGCAGTCTCCTGGGTACTTTCAAAGGGTACCTTGGAATGAAATCTAGAAATTCACATGACGGCCTCTGAACTTGACCCCAGGCCTGCTCATGTCCCTTAGTGGAGTAGAATCAAGATATCCTCACAGCATTCTTGGTGTGGGCACTGAATAGTACAGAGCGAAAAAAGAAGACAGAAAAGTTAAGGGAGGGGAGCGAAGATACTGGGAGAGATGATGGGCATTCAGGAGAGGCGCTGTGGTTATTCTCCATAAAACTATTCTCTCTTCTCACTCTACACCCATGACTATCAAGGATTAAATCTAACACCATTATTTCCCTCCTTAAGATCTTTAATCCCAAGATGCCTGCCTTTGCAACCTTGGTTTGACATTTAGTCCTGCCTGTCGCTTCTTCCTTAACACTCCCTGCCACACCTAAATACTTCTAATTCCCCATGTGCTCTCTCCTTTCAATACCATTGCCCATGTTGAACGCTGAGAATGCATTTTCCCACCAGGACCACTTCCATTTTCTATTTGTTCTTTAAGATGCCTCGTTTGCCACCATCCCTGATACCCCCCGCCTGAGCTTGGTCTCCCTCCTAGGTTATCTCTGAGCTCCTGATAAGTAAGTAAGTCAGTGAAGTCACTCAGTTGTGTCCCAGTCTTTGTGACCCCATGGACTGCAGCCTACCAGGCTCCTCTGTCCATGGGATTCTCCAGGCAAGAATACTGGAGTGGGTTGCCATTTCCTTCTCCAGGGGATCTTCCCGACCCAGGGATCGAACCCAGGTCTCCCACATTGCAGGCAGACACTTTAACCTCTGTGCCACCACGGAAGCCCTGAGCTCCTGATAGCGTGTCTCTGTCATTGTCTCTATTACCATATGCTGTGATCATCTCTTTGCTTTAATATCTCCCTAACCAGACTTATGGACCATAAGCTCTTGGAAGGTAAGACCATCTTTTAACCGTCATCATATTCCTGCTGTCTTGCACAATGTTAGTCACTTTACTGAAGCTCAATAAACGTTGATGAATTAATCAGTTAGGCTATAGATTGGGGGTAAAACCATCTCAACCATCTGGCATGGCATGGTGCCACAGAAAACAGCTGGTTTCATCTCCAGTGTTCTCCTGGGCATAAGCCTTGAGCTCCACAAGCCCTCTCTGACCCGGGCCCCGTGTCCACACACAGGGACACATTCTCCCCACCTAGGCTTAAACTGTTCAGCTCTGAGCTCCGTGCTCTCCCTCTTTTGGACATCTACTCCCTTTCTGAAGCCACTGGGCTCTTTTCCCTCCGTGTCTCTGCCCCCTCGTCACGGTATGCTCCGTGCTTTCGGGTGTGTGTTTCCATGCCTGTTTTCACCTGCGTGAGTGTGTTCCCTGCCACCTTCACTCAGGCTGAGATTCTGCACATGGCCCTGGCTCTCCACCAGGCCCTCTGCAGTGCTGTGTACACAGAGGAGCTCACCTCCCTCATTGGCCTTGAGCCTGTTTTGGACAATTCGTAATCCCCACAGTCTTCAACCATGGTTGCAGGAGGCCACCTTGTATGATTTTCTCTGGAGCTGTTCATTTCTGCTGTACACCTGGGCCAAGACCGGATCTGTGCCGAGTTACTGCACAATAGATGCTTCACTGCTGTCTCAGGGATGTCAGGAGGTGGTATGCCAGGACCTCAACAAGCTCAGAACAATTAAACAAAACTTGACACCTCACCTGTGTTAGAACATCTCTAAAATTTCTCAGTATATTTTTAAGGAAAAAGCAGTAAATTGGGGATCTTGGCCTTTCCTAATCCCAGGGATTAAGATTCAGTGAGATGCCAGGTCTCTATTGCAAATAGAAAACTATCTTTATATAAAGTTGTAACTTTTGACAACTGATCTCTAGTTTCATAGTTTATCGTTTATTTCTTTTTAAATAGAGGACCATATTAAGCCACTTTCATTGCCATCCAGGGGTCTACACTTGAGAAATACTGGCCCAGGTTAGGAGTACCGTCTGTGACCGCAGGTTAGATGGATGTGAACAGGACCATGAAGGAATCAGATTTGTGACCTTGGCCCTATTACCACTTGCCCAAGTAGGATGTGGTCCGAGAGGCCTGGCAAAGCAGGAGCTTGGTGACTACAAGCTTGAGAAAGAGCAGGGTTCCCTGCAGATGACCAGTTACAGGTCCCTGTGGATTCTGGGGCTAAGTATAACCCCAGACGTCTGGTGACCAGCTTCATTTTCCAAAGAGCTTCTTGTTTGAAATGGTATTCCCTACTTCAGTGGGTGGGAATAAGTTGAACTAAATGCCTTTTAAGCAGTGTAACATGATGGTTAAGAGCAGGAGATCAGGAATGAGGCATATTTGAGTCTGTACCCCAGCGTGGCCACTTGGCTGCTGTCTGCTCTTGGGCAGGTTGCTTGACCTCTCTGACCCTATGTCCTTATGTTTTAGAAGGGGATGGTATTAGAGTTGGCATATGATCCAATAATCCCACTTCTGGGCAAATATCTAGAAAAGACAAAAACTGTCATTCAAAAAGATATTGGGTTGGCCAAAATGTCTGTTTGGATTTTTCCATAAGATGTTACGGAAAAACTCAAACAAACTCTTTGGTCAACCCAATACACGCACCTCTGTGTTCACAGCAGCACTGTTTACCAAAGTCAAGACATGGAAGAGACATAAGTGTCCATCAACAGGTGAATGGATACAAAGGGGACGGTGACAGCACACACTTTATGAGTTTCCTGGAAGATTAAATGAGAAGTCTTGCAAGGCGCTTGGCATGTCATCAGGTACTCACTCAGTGGTAGCTTCTCTTCATATATAAAGAATATTACGAGTGGTAATAATAGGAAGTCATATTTAAAATGATTCCAGCAAGACAGGGCCCAGATGGGCCGTGCTCTCAGGCCACCACCCCAGTCACCGCTGCCTGCCTTCTCCCAAGGTGACCCCGGTTGGCCATGACAGCTCTGTCCAGGTGCTGAGTGAGGGTGGAATGTCGGCCAGGATCGAGCTGCCTGGGCGTGAGCCCTGGGCTGGCAGCTGTGAAAGGAGGAGTGTGGAGCAGAGGAGAAATGGGGTGTCAGTGGGCGAGCAAGACTCTGGGGAGGAAGTGGCTTTGCCGTGGGGTGAGGGTGGGGTAAAGAAGAGGGGATAGGCAGGGCTAGAGAGGTTTTCCACAGGAAGGAAAGCAGTTGAGAAAAAAATGACCCACCTTGTGTCTTACTGGCTTCTTGGTGTCCTTTTCCGGAAACAAAGAATCAGAAAGAGAACCCAACACAAAGCTTCTAGAGTGTTACTAAATATCAGGCATTTCTCTCTTTGATATATATGGGTGGGCAACTCACCACTGTCCTGTCTGCAGCTCCAAAAAACGAAAAATGGGCTGTGCTTTACAAATGGTCAGACTGCCCGACTGAGATCAAATGTGTGCTTTTCACCCCAAAAGCCTTGTTGCACAACTTGGTGTTATTTCCACAGGCAGCTGAAGTAATTCTGCTCTTGAAATCTTGCCCCGTGTGACATTTTTTTCCCCTTGTTTGTTAGCCCAGTAATTATTGACAAACAGTACCCTAGTTCAGCTCAGTTCAGTCGCTCAGTCAGGTCCGACTCTTTGCAACCCCATGGACTGCAGCATGCCAGGCCTCCCTATCCCTCCCAACTGCCGGAGTTTACTCAAACTCATGTCCATCGAGTTGGTGATGCCATCCAATCATCTCATCCTCTGTCATCCCCTTCTCCTCCTGTCTTCAATCTTTCCTAGCATCAGGGTCTTATTCAATGAGTCAGCTCTTTGCATCAGGAGGCCAGCGTATTGGAGTTTTAGCTTCAGCATCAGTCCTTCCAATGAATATTCAGGACTGATTTCCTTTAGGATGAACTGGTTGGATCTCCTTGCAGTCCAAGGGACTCTCAAGAGTCTTCTCCAACACCAGTGATCAAAACCATCAATTCTTCGGTGCTCAGCTTTATTTATAGTCCAATTCTCACAACCATACATGACTGCTGAAAAAACTTTAGTTCTCCTTCCCTTTCTGCTATAAGGGTGGTGTCATCTGCCTATCTGAGGTTATTGATATTTCTCCTGGCAATCTTGATTCCAGCTTGTGTTTCTTCTAGTCCAGCGATTCTCATGACCTACTCTGCATATAAGTTAAATAAGCAGGGTGACAATATACAGCCTTGACATACTCCTTTTCTCATTTGGAACCAGACTGTTGTTCCATGTCCAGTTCTAACTGTTGCTTTCTGACCTGTATACAGATTTCTCAGGAGGCAGGTCAGGTGGTCTGGTATTCCCATCTCTTTCAGAATTTTCCACAGTTTATTGTGATCCACACAGTCCAAGGCTTTGGCATAGTCAGTAAAGCAGAAGTAGATGTTTCTCTGGAATTCTCTTGTTTTTTTGATGATCTAACGGATGTTGACAATTTGATCTTTGGTTTGTCTGCCTTTCTAAACCCACCTTAAACATCTGGAAGTTCACGGTTCACATACTGTTGAAGGCTGGCTTGGAGAATTTTGAGCATTACTTTGCTAGCATGTGAGATGAGTGCAACTATGTGGTAGTTTGAGCATTCTTGGCATTGTCTTTCTTTAGGAGTGGAATGAAAACGGATCTTTTCTAGTCCTGTGGCCACTGCTGAGTTTTCAAAATTTGCTGGCATATTGAGTGCAACATTTTCACAGCATCATCTTTTAGGATTTGAAATAGCTCAACTGAAAATCCATCACCTCCAGTAGCTTTGTTCATAGTGATGCTTCCTAAGGCCCACTTGACTTTACATTCCAGGATGTCTGGCTCTAGGTGAGTGATCACACCATCGTGATTATCTGGGTCATGAAGATCTTTTTTGTATCATTCTTCTGTGTATTTTTGCCACCTCTTCTTAATATCTTCTGCTTCTGTTAGGTCGATACAATTTCTGTCCTTTATTGTGCCCATCTTTGCATGAAGTGTACCCTTGGTATCTCTAATTTTCTTGAAGAGATCTCTAGTCTTCCCATTCTGTTGTTTTCCTCTCTATGCATTGATCGCTGAGGAAGGCTTTCTTATCTCTTCTTGCTATTCTTTGGAGCTCTGCATTCAGATGCTTATATCTTTCCTTTTCTCCTGTGCCTTTTGCTTCTCTTCTTTTCACAGCTATTTGTAAGGCCTCCTCAGACAATTATTTTGCCTTTTTGCCTTTCTTTTCCTTGGGGACGGTCTTGATCCCTGCCTCTGGTACAATATCATGAACCTCCATCCATAGTTCTTCAGGCACTCTGTCTATCAAACCTAATCCCTTGAATCTTTTGTCACTTCCACTGTATAATCATAAGGGATTTGATTTAGGTCATACCTGAATGGTGTAGTGGTTTTCCCTTCTTTCTTCAATTTAAGTCTGAATTTAGCAATAAGGAGTTCATGATCTGAGCAACAGCCAGCTCCTGGTCTTGTTTTTGCTCACTGTATAGAGCTTATCCATCTTTTTCCACAAACATTTTAATCAATCTGATTTTGATATTGACAATCTAGTGATGTCCATGTGTAGAGTCTTCTCTTGTGTTGTTAGAAGAGGGTGTTTGCTATGACCAGTGCATTCTCTTGGCAAAAGTTTGTTAGCTTTTGCCCTGCCTCATTCTGTACTCCAAGGCCAAATTTGCCTGTTACTCCAGGTATTTCTTGACTTCCTACTTTTGCATTCCAGTTCCCTATAATGAAAAGGACATCTTTTTTGGGTGTTAGTTCTAGAAGGTTTTGTAGGTCTTCATAGAACCATTCCATTTCACCTTCTTCAGCATTCCTGGTCGGGGCATAGACTTGGATTACTGTAATATTGAATGGTTTGCCTTGGAAACAAACAGAAATCATTCTGTCGTTTTTGAGATTGCACCCAAGAAAGGCATTTTGGACTCTTTTGTTGACTATGATGGCTACTCCATTTCTTCTAAGGGATTCTTGCCCACAGTAGTAGATATAATGGTCATCTGAGTTAAATTCACCCATTCCAGTCCATTTTAGTTTGCTGATTCCTGAAATGTCGATGTTCACTCTTGCCATCTCCTGTTTGACCACTTCCAATTTGCCTTGACTCATGGACCTAACATTCCAGGTTCCTATTCAGTATTGCTCTTTACAGCATCAGATTTTGCTTCCATCACCAGCCACTTCCACACCTGGGTGTTGCTGTTGCTTTGGCTCTGTCTCTTCATTCTTTCTGGAGTTATTTCTCCACTGATCTCCAGTAGCATATTGGGCACCTACCGACTGGGGAGTTCATCTTTCAGTGTCCTATCTTTTTGCCTTTTCCTACTGTTCATGGGGTTCTCAGGGCAAGAACTAGTCACCTAGTTCTGTGAGGCTCAAAGCTGGGAGCTCAGCAGCAGCTACCAGGGCATCTCCAGAAAGCACGTTGCATTCTGGAGAAATGAGTGATCCCCGCCCTCTGGAGCTTCTAGCCTGGTGCCCTGTGTCCTTCAGCTATCAGTATCCAACCGAGATGCAGTGTGGTGCAGACTGATGCCCCCTAGAGCCATGCCCGATGGATGGAAGCTTAGGAAGCTTCTCCTATCTCAAACGGGAAGCAAACGCCACAGGAGAGCAGGGTTTCAAAATCAGGGTTTCTTCAGCATCTTGGAAACACCCACTTGCCTCTCCCACTGTCCCCAGAGTTTCACTTCTTATCTCTGCTCAGCTACTTGCTTTTCCGTATTCTTTTTCAGACTCTAGTCTCCAAACTTTCATCAGGCTTTGTTTATGTAACCAGTCGATTTATTTGACTCTGAGTTTCGTCACTTCCCCTCAAATCAGTCTATTCCCCGATGGCTCAGAGGGTAAAGAATCTGCCTGCAATGCAGGAGACACCAGAGATGCGGATTCGATCCCTAGATTGGGAAGATATCCCAAAGAAGGAAATGCAACCCACTCCAGTGTTCTTGCCTGAAAAATCCTGTGGACAGAGGAGCCTGGCGGGCTACAGTCTATGGAGTCCCAAAGAGTTGGGCACGACTGAGCAACTAAGCATGCATGCATCGTTTGATATAGCTCAGCCCAGTTCTATCCTTCCCTTAGATTTTGCACCTTCCAAAATTTGCACCTTCAGCCCAGTTTCGTCATTTCTATTAAGCCGTGCGACCATGTACCCAGTCCTTCAAGCGAATCTTTGACTCACCCCTGCCACCTTCCTAAATCGTCACCAGCAGTTCTGGGTGCTTCTTGAAATGTCACTCGACTGGCCCCTCGTCACTGCCACTCTGTAAAGCCCAAGCCCTTATCACGTCTTCATGCCTGTACCTTGGTAACCGCCCCCTTCCAGATCTCTCCAGCTCATTCCATCCTGCCTAATGTGTCAAAATGAATCCACTCAGAACATAGATCTCATCACTGCATTTTCTGCACAGAAGCCTCATCACTGCCTACAACACAAAGTCCAGCCAGACAGGCAGCCTGGCGTTTCCCACACTCCTCTGCAGTCTGGCAGCTGACTTCTGCAACCACCTCCCCTCTCCCCAGAGGACACCCGCTGCTCCCATTGGGCTGCATTGACTATACTGTACTCTGCTTGGTATGTGGGAGGTGCTAACTCCTAGGGAGGGAGAGAGGCAGGCAAGGAGGAAGGAAGTACTTGGCAACATCCCCTTCACAAATCTTTCTCTGGGGGCTCCAGTCCTTCCTCTAGCACCCAGCTCGGAACTGCTCCACCACTCAGGTCTACATCACTCACTGACATACAAGCAAAAACTTGGAGTATGAAGATTTCCAAACTCATATAAAACCCTCATGAGCTCACCAGCCATCACATTTTGCCGTATTTATTGCATCTATCCTGTCTCCACATTTTTGGGGGTGTGTGTGGGGAGGAGGTAGAACATTTTAAATCAATGTTTTGTAGACATTGTGCAAATTTATGCACAAACACTTCAGCATGCATCCCCCCAAAGGACGTTTTTATACATAGCCACAAAGCCACGATCACACCTAATAAAACTGATCATAATTCCTTCTTAATACCTATTATTCAGTCTATATTCAAGTTTCCCAAGTTGTTCTTAAAAAAAATTGTTTTTAGAGTTGGCTGTGTTTTTTAATCAGGATCCAAGGTCATGATAAATAATATCATAATTGGTTTTTTCTGTGAGATCTCTTTTAACTCCTTTTAAAGCAGAATATCTTTCCTGGTGGCTCAGATGGTAAAGAATCTGCCTGCAATGCAGGAGACCTGGGTTCGATCCCTGGGTTGGGAAGATCCCCTGGAGGAGGGCATGGCAACCCACTCCAGTATTCTTGCCTGGATAATCCCATGGACAGAGGAGCCTGGTGGGCTATAGTCCATGGGGTCACTAAGAGTCAGACATGACTAAACTAGAGTGGTCCAGTTTTCCACCCCTCCCCATGCCATCACCTCCATAAATAAATCAAGCAAGGTCCTGTAGTGTCCTGCATTCTGGATTTGGCCAATTATTTCCTTGTAGTATTGTCTAAATCCACTCATTTCAACACTTACACCTTGCGTTACCCAGTCGTCAACCTAATTTTTGCATGTGCTGTGAGCTCTCAAAGATAAAATTCTGTGTGTGAATGTGTGTGTGTTTAGCTTCAGTGTTGTGAAGACTTTTTCACATACCAAGATTCTCAATAAATACTTGCTGATTAGCATTTATTATACTCTTCTGTCTGCAGAATTTTGTACTAGGGTGAGAGAGACAGAAAAGATTCTCAACCTTGGTGTTTCCGGTTCTGTTAAAGATGCAGGACAGCAGCTCTGGAATTTGAACATGGGTCAGAACCACCCAGAGGGGCTTGCAGGATTCCACGTCCAGAGCTATTGAAGCCGTAGGTCTGGGACCCGCCTAGAGAATCTGCAGTTTTAACAAGCCCCTAGGTGATGCTGCTGGTCCAAACTTTGAGAACCACTAAAGTCAGACATGAGCTTCAGAAAGTTTTCCACCAGTTCTCAGTGGCCAGGCTCTTTGCACAGACCCAGTTCCCAACACTGCCCACTTCTGAGGTCTCTCTCTCTGGGCTCAGTGAGCGAGCTGGTTCCTCTAAATCTTTCCTGGGGAGGAGCTACTTTGAAAACACTCCTCCAGATGGAGAATGGGGAGGTGAGGATGCCTGACTGGAGGGTAGAGATGAGGAGGAAGGGGTCAGGTAGGTTCTGTGAGTCACAGAAAGCTGGAGAGGAGTGCTGGGCAGCAGGGGCTTTCCCCAGGCTGGTTCCTGAGAGCTTCAGGCACTTCTCCGCATACGCGGCGCGGTGACGCTCTGTAGAGTGATTCACAGCAGCCAGGCTGGGTGTGGCTGAGGCTTTGTGCCACAGCTCCTGCCCCCAGGTCTGCCATCCAGATTTGGAAGGAAAAGATGCCCTTTGAAAGGAGTGGGCAAAATGAGGGAACTGGAAAGTCTTTTAAGAGCACCCTTGAATCAAAGGGACCAAATTTTAAAAATCTGTTATTTTGCTCAACACTCTTAGTTCAGTTCAGTTCAGTCGCTCAGTCATGTCCGACTCTTTGCGACCCCATGAATCCAGCACGCCAGGCCTCCCTGTCCATCACCAGCTCCCGGAGTTCACTCAGACTCACGGCCATCGAGTCCGTGATGCCATCCAGCCATCTCATCCTGGGTCGTCCCCTTCTCCTCCTGCCCCCAATACCTTCCAGCATCAGAGTCTTTTCCAATGAGTCAACTCTTCGCATGAGGTGGCCAAAGTACTGGAGCTTCAGCTTTGGCATCATTCCTTCCAAAGAAATCCCAGGGTTGATCTCCTTCAGAATGGACTAGTTGGATCTCCTTGCAGTCCAAAGGACTCTCAAGAGTCTTCTCCAACACCACAGTTCCAAAGCATCAATTCTTCGGTGCTCAGCCTTCTTCACAGTCTTAACCAGACCTTGTTCCATCCTGGGCTTGTTTCTTTCCCTGCAGCCAGTTATTTCTGAGGGTTTTCCTTATGTTAATTCCTGTCACTTTATTCCTTCTACTCTCTACCTCATTCTTGGGGGACAGACTCCCTACCCCCTGCCCCTTACCTGTGGGCATTAGAATTTCTAGACTTGGCTTCTCATCACTTCTCACTACGTATAATTTCCCCTAGAGATACATCTACTTCTTTAGTTTCAACCTTCCACCTATATGTTCATGGCTCCCAAAAAAACCTAGCCTAGACCTCTCTTTTGACTCCAGACCATAACTCCACTTCTTGCTAGATGCCTCTACTGCATGGCCCTCAAGTACCCTGCTCAATATATCTAGTCTGACTTGTTTCCTCCATCCCAAAACTTCTCTTCTCTTTCCTCTTGCCTTCTACCCTATTCCTCCTGCATTCCCAAATTCAGTGATAGCATCAGCACCACTCGAGTTGTTCAAGCTTGAAATCAGGAATTCTCTTCACTTCTCTTTTCCTCACCCACCGTCTATCTAACTGCTCACTGAGCCCCATCTTTCCACCCCTGAAATGTCTTTATAATTCATATTCTTCTTGCTATCTTCCCTGCCTTTGACTTAGTTTCAATCCTCTTGTAATTGTAAGAATCACAGCAATATGAAAATAACTGCTAGGTATTGAATGCTTACTATGTGCCAGGAACAGTGCTCAAATTCCTAGATACCTTACCTGATTCAATTTCAAGCTAATGAGGTAGTTCTTACCATCTCCATTTTATAGATGAGAAGACTTCTGAAAGCTTAAAGATATTAAGGAATTTGTGCAAGATCCCTTGCTTGCTGGTAAGCCTTGGAGCTAAGAGCCTGTAGCCATAACCAGTACCCTGTGCTAACATGCTTCCAACCTTGTGGGCATAGCAGAATCATCTGAGAAGTTTTTAAAGCCTCCTGTTATCTCAGCTCCACCCTAGGCTAATTGCATCAAAACATTATCTACTTCCCTGGTGGCTCAGAGGTAAAGAATCCACCTGCAACGCAGGAGACCTGGGTTCAATTCCTGGGTTGGGAAGATCCCTGGAGAAGGGAATCACAACCCACTCCAGTATTCTTGCCTGGAGAATTTCATGGATAGAGGAGCCTGGCGGGCTACAGTCCGTGGGATTGCAAACAGTCAGACACCACTGAGCAATTTCACTCATCTGAGTTCACCTCATTATCTACTTCTACAACTTCCAACTTTGCACCCATATGTTCATAGCTCCCCAGATCTTTCCAGCCCAGATCTTTCTTTTGAGTTCTAGGCTCCTTCCTCAGGTGTGCTCCTGGACGGTCAGGACTGAGAACCATTGCTTTTCTGCCTCACATGTAACTATTAATACCATTTCTGCTCCCTATCCCACTCCACCCTGAACCTTCCTGCAGGACACTGTCTAAGTATTAGTCGCTCAGTCGTGTCCGACTCTTTGCAACCCCATGGACTGTAACCCACCAGGCTCCTCCGTCCACAGGATTCTCCAGGCAAAAATACTGGAGTGGGTTGCCATTTCCTTCTCCAGGGGATCTTCCTGACCCAGGGATTGAACCCACAACTCCTGCAAGTATTGTGCATTGTAGGCAGACACTTTACCATCTGAGCCACCACCTAGCTGTTCTTTTAAAGCATCACCATGATCAAACACCCTTGTAGCTCCCCCCTGCCTATATAATGAAGGCCAAACTCCTCAGTGGAGCATCCAGACCCTCAACAGTCTTGCATTCCCATCTGTAACCTGCCCCCTACACACACACCTGCTCTGGCTTGCCTACTCTCCCTTCAGTCATACCACGGACTTGAGATTCCGGTATCTTTGCACATGCTATTTGCCCAGCCTGAAATGGCCTTACCCTTTAAGGTCCCCCACTCTAACTCTCTTGTAAATAGTTTCTCTTTGTTCTTTCTTTTGAGACAATTAAAATGTCACCTCCATAAATTCTCCAGCTAGTATTAATGGCTTCCCTTTTGTTCTATCTGTAATCTGTCTTATTACTCTGAGTTGCAATGATTTATTTACAAATCTTTCTCCCTCAAAAGACTTTGAGTCTCAAAAAGATCTGGGTCTTGTTCATATTTTTACCCTCATGACATAACCCATGTTAGGCACTCAGTAAATGTTGAATGAATGAACTCCCTTGCTGGCTTTGTAATCCATGGCTGCTGGGCCCTATGGTGCAGAACAAGTTCCTGAATCAGTTGAGTCCAAGTCCAGGTTCTGCACCCTTACTAGTTGTGAGGCCATTGACTGGAGGCTAACAGTGCTGACCTCTATGACTTAGTCTCCTCATCTGTAAAAGAGGGGTACTGATAGTACCTACCTCAGAGAATGGCTTCATATATATATATATGCACCAAAGAATTGATGCTTTCAAACTGTGGTGCTGGAGAAGACTCTTGAGAGTCCTTTGGACTGCAAGGAGATCCAACTAGTCCATCCTAAAGGAAATCAACCCTGAATATTCATTGGAAGGACTGATGTTGAAGCTGAAGCTCCAATACTTTGGCTACCTGATGCCAAAAATGACTCATTTGAAAAGACCCTGATGCTGGGAAAGATTGAAGATGGAAGGAGAAGCGGACAACAGAGGTTGAAATGGTTGGGTGGCATCATCAACTCAATGAACATGAGTCTGAGCAAACTCCAGGAGATTGAGAAGGATAGGGAAGCCTGGTGTGCTGCAGTCCATGGGGTTGCAAAGGGTCAAAGACAATGGAGCAACTGAACAACAATATATATATATATAGTAGTTTATATATATGAGTATATATATAAATATATAAAACTATAATATAATATATTATAAAACTACTATATGAGTAGTATTTCACTTATATTTTTTCCTTATTATTAGACTGTTCTGCAATAAATACTGAGTTTTACATATATGTAGAACTTCACCTCCCAAAATACACACACCCATCCATGCACACCAACTCGCCAGCCCATAATATATACAAACTCCACAAACATCCACATAACGCACACAAGCACGCGTATCCCCTTGGGAGGAAGAAATGCTGAGTTCAGACGTGCCCCAGCCACAGGGAGGCTGAGAATGTGGCTGCAGAGAGGATGGGTGGACCTCGGGCCATCTCTGGCTCTCAGCCAGCAGGAACGGCGGGCAGTCTGCCAGCTCTGCAGCAGGGAAGTGACATTCCTATTCATCCAAGCCTTCCAGTCAACATCCAACCTGCGTGTCCGGAGACTCTGAAGTGCAGGCCCTGAAGGGGAGGCCCGGCTGTGCTGGTCTGTTTCTCTGCTGGCGGAGAGAGAGGCAGGGGGCTGCACAGCACACAAAGGACGGCTGGGACGTGACGACCTTCCCGACTGGGCTTCCTGGAGCAGAGGGGAACTCACCGCTGTCAGAAATGATTTGTTTTTATTCCCGAAAGTTTAGGAAACGTAGGAGGAACTGTATGGAGGGAGATAAATGCCAACACATTAATTGGAAGTTCCTTTTTCTTCCACTGAAAGAGAAAACTTGATGGAGTGGGCAATGGGCATGTGCAGATGCATGTTTTTATATATAGGATGGATAAACAAAAAGGTCCTACTGTATAGCACAGAGAACTGTATCCAATAGCCTATGATAAACCATAATGGAAAATAATATTAAACAAATATATACATATATATAACTGAATCACTTTGCTGCACAGCAGAAATTAGCACATTTTACGATCCACTCTATTTCAGTGAAAAAAATATCAATAATAAAAAAAGTGAAAACTTGTAGTGACTTTTGAACTGGCTTTGTTGCTTAGGCCTCAGTTTTGATGCAGTTTATTAATAATATCAAACCTATTAATGTAATCAGCCTGCTCCATGTCGGAGTACATTGTGACCCAGAAGAAGCAGGCGACACAAGACCTGCGGAGATCATTCTAGCTTTCCCATTGAAGGGAACAAAGGATGCCAAGCATTAGGGCAGAAATGAGGAAAAATCTCTGGTTCCGTGAACTATCCCCGACCTTCAGAGAAGAATCTGAAGAGATTAGCAGCAAATAGAATACAGCCCTGTCCAGAGTCGAAGGCTCACACAGCGTGGGCCCTGCAGCCAGACTCCAGGCCTAGATCCAGTTCAGAGTCAGCGTGAGAAGGTCACGTGATCGAAGACCACCTCTGGGTGCTCTGCGTAAGGCAGAGAAGAAGAGAGAATTCCTAATTTTCTAAAAAGACACAGTTTCTACCCTCAAAAAGTTTACACTGCAGCTAGGAAAATAAAGTGGACACTCGGGAAACAATTAGAAAAAAATCTCCATCCCTCCATCGTGGGCAGTGGAGATCCTAAGTGTTGAAGAGGTTCACAGAGATATGGGGCCACCAAGGACAACCACAGAGGTCATAACCTCTGTATAGTTTGCAAGACCACACCTCCTTCAATGCTGATGGAAAGCCATGATCCCAATCATCACCAGCCTAATGAGGAACAATTCTGATAACAGAAGAAGGTGTATTAACATAAATAACCAAAATTTTATTAGTTTGTAACTCTGGTGGATTACGATCTTGGGCCATCCATCTATCACCCCAAAGTTTCCCAATTCTTTCCTTCCATTTAAAAAAATTGAGATATAATTTACATACCACAAAAATCTACCACTTTAAAGTACACAATTCGGTGGTTTTTAATACATTCACAAGGTTTTGCAACCATCACCGCTATCTAATTCCAGAAAATTGTCATTGCTGAAAAAGAAACCCTGTACCCAGTAAGCACATGTTGAGTCATGTCAGTCATGTCTGACTCTTTGCGACCCTGAGGACTATAGCTTGCCAGGCTCCTCTGTCCATGGCATTCTCCAAGCAAGAATACTGGAGTGGGTTGCCATGCCCTCCTCCAGAGAATCTTCCTGGGCCAGGGATCGAACCCTTATCTCCCGCAGCTCCTGCATTGCAGGTGGACTATTTATCACTGAGCTGCCAGGGAAGCCCGTACCCAGTAAGTAGTCACTCTTCATTCCCGTCTCCTCCCAGCTCCTGTCAATCACTAATCTACTCTCTCCATCTCTATGGATTTGCCTCTCCTGGATATTTTAAGTCAAGTAGTCATGCAGTATGTAGCCTTTTGTGTCCAGTGTCTCTACTTAGCACACGGTCGAGGTTCATCCGTGCTGTAGCACGCGTCAGTACCTGTTCCTTTTCTAAGTCTCTTCTGGGCATGCTGGACGGTGGTGCCTGTGTGCTCACGAACACCTGCTCTCCAGCAGCCACTTAGGAGATGGGCCTCGCAGCGGCTACCTCTGCCCTCTGTGTGGATGCTGTTTCCCATGCCTCGGGTCTGTCTTCCAGTTCTTTGAACTGGAAACCCCTAAAACATCAAATAGCATTCAGTTCCCATCAGTCCTGCCCTCTTAGAACTGGAGCCATATCCTGTTCAGACTTGGGGAAATGGAACCCTGTATACACGTCTCTGGCTCTTTCCCACTTACTGTATGTACAAAAGAAAATGAAGGTGGTACCTGCTGGATTGTTGGTGTGAAGGAAAGAAATGTATACACTTAGGGAAATTGATTTCATGAAGTTCCAGGTGACAAAGTTGATGATCAACACAGTGTCCAAGTTTGATAAGCCAGGGGTTCAGGCTAACGCATTTTTCACCCTGGATTCTGGAAGGGCCTCTCTCTGGCAACTGCAATGGGTCTTCTTTCATCTTTTTTGAAGCACAGAACCCAAAGAAACAGGGAACTGAGTAGCTGTAAAGACAATTACTTTTAGGACTCCAGTGAAGTCTGTCTATTGATCGATTAATCAGTCAATCAATATGTGATTTCTCTATCAACAAATACTGGGTCTTAGCACCATGCTGCGTGATAATATGTACTAGCTTCTGATACATTTGTGGAAGAGCTTTCCCGGTAGCTCAGTGGTAAAGAATCCACTTGCAGTGTAGGAGACGCAGGCTCAATCCCTGGGTCGGGAAGATCCCCTGGAGGAGGGCATGGGATCCCATTCCAATATTCTTGCCTGGAGAATCCCATTGACGTAGTAGCCTGGTGGGCTACAGCTCATGGGGTTGCAAAGAGTCAGATATTGACTGAGCATGGACACACACATGTTTGTGGAAAAAGAGGATAAAAAAGAAGAGAAGATAGCAGAACCTGTGTGTTTTTTCACTCCCAGGAGTCAGCACCTGCGTTGCTATGTCAAAGGGCTGCTCTCAGGCCTCAGGGTGGCCTTGGCCTGGGCTCTCTGCAGGCTGAAGGGCCTGCAGTCTACACACCTGGGGAGCGGTCCTCGACCAGGAACCAACAGGGGCGGGCCACAGAGACAGAGTTCTCTGACTGACTTGGGCATGTCAAGTCCAGACATCTTTATTTTTCCATTTTCTCAGCTACTTTGCTCACATCCCGAGGATCCCCTGGAGGAAGGAATGGCAGCCCGCTCTAGTATTCTTGTCCGGAGAATCCCATGGACAGAGGAGCCTGGAGGGCTATAGTTCATGGCGTTGCAGAGAGTCAGACACAACTGAGCAGCTAACACTTACCTTTTTTCCAAGGTATAAAGACTAAATCAATGGATATAGAAGATTTTGAAGAAATATACTCACAAATATAAAAAATTATTTTAAAAAATAGCTTTTGACTTTTTTAAAAAAGGGAATCTTGGGCAACTAAGAGGGGATGTCTCAAAGAATGAGGCCAAGAATGTCCCCTTGAGTCCTCAGTGGGGTCTGCATCTTACCATGACCCCAGAGCTGGCACGTGACCATGCATTCATTAACCCACCACCAGAAGCCTGTTTATACCTTCCAGCAGGGCTAATCCATAAATTTCCATGAGAAATTAACATGTGTTACAGTATTATTAACTAAAGTACAGACTTTATTCAAATTTCACAAAATTTTATGCTAATGTCCATTATGTGTTTTCATTCCTTACTCAATTCCCCTTTGCATTTAAATTGTATTGAGCAGCTTCAGCTGCATGCAACAATTCTGACAAATTCTCTTTTAATTTTTATTCTTACAGATATTTTCTAATTTTCCATATTATGGTTTCTTAGATATACCCGTCATTTAAAAGTGGACATTCAATTTTCAAATACATAGGGTTTTTAAAGTATCTTTCATGTTAATTTATCATTTTGATATTAATTTTGCATTTAAATGCTTTCTTCTCTACGATCAGTTTTTTAACTTTATTGAGGCTTTCAATGGCCAAGTCAAAGATCTCTCTTGATAAATGTCCAATTATACTTGGAAATATGTGGGTTATTTTCAAATATCTTTTGATATTGATTTCTAACATAATTCCACAGTGGAAAGAGAACAGATTGTGTGATTTCAATACATTTAGACCATGACATTTTTGCACCTTCTTTTATGTCCCTGGATATGTCCTAGTGTCTCCTGGTTTATAGTCTATGGGAACTTGAGTAGAATTTATATCCTGCTACTGGGTGAAAATTGTATAAATCTTAATTACGTTGAATTGGTTCATAGTGTTTTTCACATCTACTATAGCCTTCTACTTTTCTGTCTATTCATTCTATTAGTTTTTGAGAGTTTGATATTGAAACTCCAACTAAAAATCTTAGTTTATCTACTTAAAAATTAATTTGTAATATGTAGTGGAACTATACATAACTTTGTTCTGCATTTCCCAAGCCTCCTGTAAATGTGCTATCATTCTTTAATAATTAAAAAAAATAAAAAAGAAAGAAAAAATATAGAGGTCCATGAGGAGCCCCAGCAGAATTAAGAATAGGGAGAGAAGGCAAAAGAGGAATAGAAAAAAAGGAGAGGGGAAAATGGGGGAAAGTGGATGGGAGAGGACAGGTGGGTAGGGAACAGATGAAGAAGTAGGGATAAAGGAAAGAGAGGGGACTGAGTGGATCGTGCAGGAGGGTGATGGGCCCCATTGGCAGCTGCTCCTGTAACGACCACATCCCACGTCCTGGGCTCCCCAGGCACTGGGGCTGCCGTGGAGGCCCCATTTGCCACGCCCAACCCTTCTCTCAACTCTCTGGCTACCTTTCCAAATTTTTTGAGGAGGAAAAAATGTTTGGGAGGGTCTCTAAGGCAATCTGACCTTGACCCCCCACAGACCTCCTGCAGGCCTTGGGCAGAAGGTAGCCAGGAGAGTCAGGAAGCAAAGGCCCAGATCCGCTGGCAAACAGAGGGCACTCAGTGAGCATGCCAGCCTGTAAATTGTCCTTTTGTTTTGCAGGCTTTACAGAACACGGTTTTATTTCATGTGACTGTGCTATTTCAGGAGGAATAAATATTGCTGGCGGTCTGTTTAAAAGGCTAGTGACCTGAAATGGTTTTTTGGGGGTTTTTCCCCCCTTTTCTTTTCCATTTGAATCATCTCCAAGAGACAGGTCTGCCCCAATATCGTGCAGTTTTAATTCCTTGGCTTTTAGTTCTAACTTTCTCTTTTTGTCTCGTGACACGCTGGACAGGCAAACAAAAGGGAGAAAGATATGAGATAAAGCTGTGAAGAGCTGACCGAGGCCCAAGGAAAAGAGGGGGGAGACGTCCAGGCTGCAACCCGGAAGAGGGCATGGAGCCACTGGCTCTCTGTTGCCTTTGCTGCTTCCGGAGCTGTTGTTGGACCTGTAATTACAGCCTCTTTCCTCTGATTTCCTCTGTGAAAATAGCAACATTCAGACTAAGTGCCGAGTAGAAAAAGGCACTACACAAAGGATCCGGGATTTATAAATACAGTTAAAATTACAGGATTGTTACCCCCACGGTTTAGGTCTCTGAAAGGCAGGTTGGGAAGAGGGAGAGGGCACAGCTCTTGAAACTTAAGTCCTAAAATACTCAGGTGTGTCTCTTTGGGGGCCTTGTCAAGGAAGATTCACCACAGTCTTTTTTTCCACTGGATGTCAGTCATTATAAAAAGGAATGTCCCTGATGAGGCACATACCATTTTCCAGATTTTTATTTTGATGTTTTTAAGATTCTCACTCACTTTCTAGTTTTTCAGTCTCTTTTCAAACTCATTATCTCAAAGGAGAGGGTGGAGGTTATCCTTGTCTCATTAAATACCTCCCAGTCTTCTGGGACCTGCTTTTCCTTTTATTATTTTTGTTTTGTTTTGTTTTTACTTTTTGGCCCCATCATGCAGCATGTAGGATTTTAGTTCCCTGACCCAGGAATCGAACTCATGCCCCCCTTGCGATGGAAGAGTGGAGTCTTAACTATTGGACGTCTGCTTTTCCTTCTAGACAACAATGTGTTCCTGCTGGCACTATCATGTTCTTACATGACCCAGCACCCTGGTCATGGCTCACCTACACTGGCCCTCCTATGGGATTTCTTAACCTGGGACGAGGAAAAATTATCAGGAAAGTTCATCTCTGGTGAAAGAGGCTATCACAAGGAAATATGGACATGGAAAGTGGAGCCAGCCTGTGCCATGAAAGAGAACGAAGCAACCAGGAGAGAGAACCAGAGACAAGAGGCAGAGACAAAGGCCTGGCCCTGAAGTCCTTAGTTCTAGCAGTTCTTGAATCCATGTATCCCTAAGCTTTGAAGAGGATGAGATGGTTGGATGGCATCACCGTCTTGACAGACATGAATTTGAGCAAGCTCTGGAAGTTGGTCATGGAGAAGGTGATGGCACCCCACTCCAGTACTCTTGCCTGGAAAATCCCATGGATGGAGGAGCCTGGTGGGCTGCAGTCCATGGGGTCGTGAAGAGTCAGACACGACTGAGGGACTTCACTTTCACTTTTCACTCTCATGCATTGGAGAAGGAAATGTCAACCCACTCCAGTGTTCTTGCCTGGAGAATCCCAGGGATGGCGGAGCCTGGTGGGCTGCCGTCCATGGGGTCACACAGAGTCAGACACGACTGAAGTAACTTAGCAGCAGCAGCAGGGAAGCCTGGTGTGCTGCAGTCCATAGGGTCGCAAAGAGTCGGACACGACTGAGTGACTGAACTGACTGAAGCTTTGCTTAGTTACTCAACTTCCCCTGAATCCCATGAACTAATATATTCCCTTTTTTGTCTAAACTTGTTCCTGTGAGGCTTCTGGTGTGTGCAACTGAAAAGCCTTGACTAATATGGCTAGATGCCAAGAATTCTCTAGGGAAGTTGACAAAGAAATGTTATCAATGCAGCTTCTCAAAGTTAGTTTCACAAAGGGTTAAGAGCAATATTTATAGTTTGCTGACTGAATTGCTGTCACTACCCTACTTCCCAGAGAGATAAATGGCGGGAAGATGACTGAAAATACCCCAAGCAGCAGTGGTAACTCAACGACTGAAGAAGACGAAGGAATACGGGGAGAAGACTCATGGTCTGGCCCCTGCCTTCACGTGGAATCACAAAGAAGTTGGAGATTCCCATTAAGGTATCAACTCTCACTATCAGATCTACAGTAAATGAAACCCAGTTTCCATGTCTGCTTCTCAGTAGACTTGAAAAACGCAACAGACCGTCATCAGAAGAAAGCCTGTCCTCTGCTTCGAGTTGTCGCCTCCACACTAAATGACTCCAGTCCTCTTTGTGTGTCAATGGGGCAAGTGGACTGGCATGGCATGATGGTGTGGAAAATGCCCCGAACTGGGATTTCAGTCAAGGTTTTGCTACCAAGCACTTAGAAGACCAGTTTCCTCATCTGCTGAACAAGGAATTGGGCTAGCTGTTGTTGCTGTTCAGTCGCTAAGTCATGTCTGACTCTGTAACCCCATGGACTGCACGCCAGGCTCCTCTGTTTGGGCTAGATGACCTCTAAGATCCCTTCCAGCTCTTATATTCTGTAACTCAAAGGTAAGTTACTGGCCTAGTATCATTCTTCACAGTGAATACTATTTGCTTTCCACCAAAAGTGGAAGAGAGAAGAAGTTCAAACATTTTGCTTTCTCATATTTAAGGTGAGATGATTCTTTTTATAAAATTAGGGTTATTTCTAATATACTATTAGATTTTAAAAATAAGTTTACTGCATAAAAATAAATGTCTAGGGGCTTTCCTGGCGGTCCAGTGGCTCAGGCAGTGTACTCCCAATGCAAGGGCCCCGGGATTGATCCCTGGTTAGGGAACTAGATTTTACAAACTGCAACTAAGAGTCTGTATGCTGCAACTAAAGAGACCCCATGTGCTGCAACAGAGATGAACGATCCCATGTGCCTCAGCTAAGACCTGTGTAGCCTAAATAAATAAATATATACTTTAAAATGTCTACTATCTGCTCAGAAAGTAGTAATATAAATACATATAAGAATGTATTATACTAATACCATAAAAGTTACATTTCAAATCAGTGGGACAGATTAGTCAGTAAACTGTGATAGATACATGTTGGGATATAAATATTTCCCTGGAGGGGTCCACAGCATGGCAAAAGCGGATGTCTCTGATGAGGGAAATGTGAGGCTGGGGAACTTGGGCCAAAGGGTGGATTTCCATTGAATACCCTTGTGTACCTTTTCTAATATTCTGTCATGCAAATCTATTAGCTCCAAAGTTTGCCTGAGTCCAAACCCCAGCTCCCCATATTGCTAGCTCTTAATCTTGGGCAAATTCTTCCCACTCTCTGAGCCTATCTCTTTA
Organism: Capricornis sumatraensis; assembly: GCF_032405125.1. Classification (NCBI taxonomy): domain Eukaryota; kingdom Metazoa; phylum Chordata; class Mammalia; order Artiodactyla; family Bovidae; genus Capricornis; species Capricornis sumatraensis. The sequence goes on from NC_091082.1 coordinate 78,541,405, forward strand.
TCTGTGAAATAGGGTCAATAACTTAGCTTGGTGCTGCCTGGCACAGAATAAATTCTCAAAAATGGAAATTACTAGTGAAAAAATAAATGTCCACTATAAAAATATACATACAAATAAGCAAACAGGAAAGAAATTAAACAATCTGTCATCCTTCCTATCAAAGATAGCATCTATTAATATTTTGTGTATACAAATGAGATATTTTTCTATATACATATGTACTTTTTTTTCCTATGAAAACTGGATCAGAATATCCGTTTTGTTTCTCAGGTGGGTTGCCACATTTAGCAGCATGCTAAAATCATCTATGTTAATAAGTATGTTTGTATAGCATTGATTTTAACAGCTAATTGTTAATCTGTTGTTTCTATCTGCTTAGTCACTCAGTCATGTCTGACTCTATGCAATGCTATGGACTGTAACCTTCCAGGATCCTCTGTCCATGGGGATTCTCCAGGCAAGAATCAGTTGTTTGGGTGCACCTTAATTTATTTACTCAATCTCCTATGGCTGGATAGCTGGAGAGTATTATTTTTCATTATTATAAACAATCTTGTAAATACACTTCCTGGGTCAGGAAAATCCTCTGGACCCCACTCCAGTATTCTTGCCTGGAGAATCCCATGGACAGTGGGGACTGGTGGGCTACAGTCCATGGGGTTGCAAAGAGTCGGACATGACTGAGTGACTAAGCCCACACACAGAGCATATATATACATATATATATATATACATTTTATATATATATATAGTAGCCTGCCATACTCCTCTGTCCATCAGATTCTCCAGGCAAGAATCCTGGAGTGGGTTGCCATGCATTCCTGCAGGGTATCTTCCTGACCCAGGGATCGAACCCAGTCTCCCAGATTGCAGGCAGATTCTTTACTGTCTGAGCCACGAGGGAAGCCCATACATATACATATACATATACGTATATATATATATATACATATATTTTAAGACTTGTAAGTGAGCAGCCAGTAGCAATTCAGTGCAGTTAGGGATGCAGCCCATCCACACGTGTGAGTCAGGCTCTTTGAGGCTGCAGGGAACCATCTGATTCCTCTGTACCACATGACCTCCCACCATCCTGGTCACAGCTGGTTGGACTGGTATCCTCTCCCCCACGAAGGCAGTCATCTGGAGGCTGGCCAAAGGGCTGTGTGGGGCCTGGCAGGAGACCTCTGCCCTTAGAGGGATTCCTTTCCTGGATGGTGACTGAATTAGTGACCTCTGTTGCCAGGTGGCACAGTGGTAAAGAATCCACCTGCCAAGGCCGGAGACTCAAGTTTGATCTCTGGGTCAGGAAGATCCCCTGGAGAAGGAAATTGCAACCTGCTCTAGTATTCTTGCCTAGAGAAGCCCATGGACAGAGAAGCCTGGTGGGCTACAGACCACGGGGTTACAAAGAGTTGGACACGACTGAGGGACTTAGTGAGAAAGCAGCTTCTGTACAAGGGGCAGGCAGGGTGTTAACTCCCTTTAACAGTATTAACTGTAACCAGAGGGTTCCCTATGACCTGACAGAGAAAAGGATCCCTTCCTGTGTGAGGCTCCGGGTTCACCCTCCCTAGCTCTAGGTAGTTTAATTGGGAGGGTGGAAGTGTGTTTTCTGGAGCCAGAGAGCCTCGGTTTGGATCCTGGCTCCTTCCTGTATGACTTTAGGCTAGTCTTTTAGCCTCCCTGTTCCTGAGTTTCCTCATGTGAAAATAAGGACAACAAGGCCTACGACAAAAGGCTACTGTGAAAACTAAAAGAAGTAATACAGAAAAGCCTTGGGAAGAGCACCCAGTATTTAGCAGATATTACTATTCTGCCTCTGCTAGCAGGGTTTGCACTACCTAGAATCTCAGGAATTTAAAGAGCCCTACAGGTCACTGATACCTGCAAGGACAAGCAGATGACTTCAGATATCTTGCTATTACTCGTTTACTTTTTAAGTACTTCGGTTTCTTCCACTGGATTTGTGACCTCCTTGAGGGCATGGGTTAGGCCTGCCAGGTAAGTATCTGATTTCATGACTGATTCTGCTCTCCAGTGAGAGAGTACTTTCTGCGCAGCCTCAGCACAGCCAGTTTGGACCAGTGCAGTGGACGGCGGTCTGCTGCCCTCCCCCACCACAGCCTTCCTGAAGCTGTTCTCCCTGGATGGCCCAGGGCCAGGAACCTTTCCCGGCATGTGGAAGCCTAGTGCTGCGTGCAGAGCTGAAATTTTGGGACTAGAATCTTGTATCCTAGTCTGCAGGCTTAGAAAAACATCCCCGCCAAGGCTCCCCGAGATCCTCCTTTGGCTTGTGCCAAGAGCTGTCAAATTGTAGGGGTACAATCTGTTTTGGGGACTCCTCCCCGCAGGAAGACAGTACATCTGCCTGCTTCCTGAAAGATGCTCCAAGTCACACACTCTGATTTCCCCTTCTGGGGAAAACCTCTGTCTCTGAGGTTAGAGTGCATGCTAAGTTGCTTCAGTCATGTCCGACTCTTTGCGACCCCCTGGACTGTAGCCTGCCAGGCTCCTCTGTCCATGGGATTCTCCAGGCAAGAATACTGCAGTGAGTTGCCATGCCCTCTTCCAGGGGATCTTCCCAACCCAAGGATCGAACCCCACTGAGGCTAGAGCCTCAGACAAATAATGGAATAAAGACAGTGAAATTTGTTTGTCCTTCTCAACCCTTGTTGGGAAAGATTGAGGGCAGGAGGAGAAGGGGATGACAGAGGATGAGATGGCTGGATGGCATCATCGACTTGATGGACATGAGTTTGAGTAAGTCTGGGAGTTGGTGATGGACAGGGAAGCCTGGCGTGCTGCAGCCCGTGGAGGTCACAAAGCATCAGACATGACTGAGCAACTGAACACCACCACCCCTTCGGTCTCCTCTGGACACACCTGCTGACTTATCTGCGGCACCAAACACATGCCTCAAATGCCTGATTGCTAAGCGGCTCCTGAGCCCCAGCTTCCTGTTAGCTGGAGAGAAGCTTGGCTGAGCAGGGCAACCAGAGAGGAAGGCATCCCAGAGGCCTGGCAGCAGGTTTAGTACTAAAGTTATTGGGGAACAAGAAATTACTTTTTTAGTGTTAGCCTGTGCCAGATATTACGCTGGGTATGCTGCATAATAATAACAATAATATTAACATCACATAGCACTTGCCACCTGCAAATGACGATTCCAAGCATTTTATGCATATCAATTCACTTAATCACTACCCCAAACCGATGGAGTAGGTAGTGTTATTATCTCCATCTTACAAATGAGGAAACCGAGCCATAGAGACATTGAGTAACTAACTCACTTAAGGTCCCACAGCTACTAAATGGCACACCTGGACATATATCAAAAGCTTTCCCTTTTTTGATTGCACTGGGTCTTCATTGTGGAGTGCAAGCTTTTTGTGGGCTCTCTAATTGCAGCATGCAGGCTTAGTTGCCCGCCCCCTAGCCCAGCACTTGGAATCTTAGTTCCCGGACCAGGGATTGAATCCACCCCTACACTGGAAGGCAGATACTTAACTTGGTGGCAGTGAACCACCAGGGAAGTCTCCAAAGCTTTTCAGTTAATGTCTAAGTATGATCATGTATGGATGTCCACTTTTGATTCTCATAGTAACTCCATAATAGCTTATAGGTTAGTGTGATCCCACCTTATGGATAAGAAAACTGAAGCTTAGAGAGCTTAAATATGTTCAAGTCCACAGTGATCAGTGGGGTTCATGCCAGGCCTATCTGACTCCATCTTGATACAGAGAGAAGACCTTGTAAGAGGAAGGAGGCCACTGCAGGACCACAAGGATCGGGGATGTGCAAACTGGGTCTGCTGGAGGTTGCACAAGCACCGCAAAGGAGCCAGACCTTGAATTACCTGCCCTTTGGCTACTTTCAAGCTGCGCCAATTAGCGACACGGGTGAGCTGATTTAAGTCTCAGAGTGGCAGGCCTTTTAGAAAGGTGAACCCAATAGAGCTGAAAAAATGACTCTAAATGCAGCCAGCTCACCAAATGGAAAAATCTCAAAGCATTTCTCACTCTCTTTCTAAACCATCTTGGAGTTTTTCTTCTCCCTTCTTTCCACTGGGATTTTTCCAGCCCAGCTTCAAACTATTCTTCAGCTCAAGATTGTTCTGATTCTAGAATCCCAGAACTGGAAGGAACCTTAGAGATTATCTAATGTCCCTTGTCAAGGCTAATTAAAGCAACTTCTACCTCTCATTGTATGTTTAAAGCTTTGCCCCTTGACCCGAGGAAGAAGACTTGCCCCTTATTAATGGGGCTCAGTGACTGACTAGCGGTGAAGCTATTTCAGGGACTTACCTGGAATCATACGATGGAGGCCGATGCTGGCACTGTCAATCTCCTAATACCACCAGCAGCCAGGTCCTCACTGGGGAAGGCAGGGGACCTACTCTGCCTTTTTCTAAACAGAAGGAGCCCTTAGAAGGGTCACTAGGAATATAGAAAGAAGTAGGATCCATGGAGAAACTCACCTACATGTAATGATAACACTGTGAGACTGTCGTAACAGATGTCTGTAAGGAGTTTTATGTGAGCTCTCCAACCATAAACTACCAGGACCTGCAGGTGTCCACAAGCTTCACTAAGGAAGAGACCCACAGAAGAATCTGCGGCCCAGAGAAACTGCAGGCCTAGAGGCAGCAGAGTTTATCAGCTGAAGGCAGGCATCACTGACTTTCCAATTTGACTTTCCCCTTTCCAGAGTGGGATTATGACAAGTGACACACCTTGGCATTCCCAGACTTTACTTCATGGTGCAGCTGTCTGACTGGGTGACTCCCCATACTAACGTGGGAATGAATGATGACTATAAAATTGAGTTCATAAAATGAATGGCTACATATCTAAGTTATACTTTACACAGATTCTTTATCATCATCGTTATCTTGACCATCAAGCACTAACTGATTACCTAGCTCCATTTAGAATCAAATGAGTGAGGATGAGGTTTGTCCAGTGGGGTGGAGGCTTATGCCGAGCTCAGCATCTGTGGCTCCCATCCCCACTGGGGCCAAGTTCCCAGCTGTGGCATTGCTGAGGTCCTAAACCCACCGGGGGCAGGGGAAGATTTGACTGTGGCAACAACAGGCATATCAGCATATCAGTAATCTTAGTCCCACACCAGTTGTTTCTTGGCAGAAGCTACCAGTTTACCTTAGTTAAATGCCTGTTAAGTGTCAGGCACTCTTTAGAGTGCTGTATATAACTTGGGCTTCCCTGTTGGTTCAAACAGTAAAGAATCTGCCTGCAAAGTGGGAGACCAGGGTTTGGATCCCTGGTCGGGAAGATCCCCTGGAGAAGGGAAAGGCTACCCACTCCAGGATACTTGCCTGGAGAATTCCATGGACAGAGGAGCCTGGCTATAGTCCTTGGGGTTCCAAAGAGTCAGACACGACTGAGAGAATAACACACAAAGGTGCAAAAAGTAGATGCCAGACCTTTCTGGGGCGGAAAGAAAACACAGTTTACAGCAGAGATGAAAGTGACGAGGCACCCATCACAGATGACTGGGTACTTAAAATACAATTTACTGACTTTTGTTCACATTGTGGGTAATTCACATTCCTTTGCTCAGCCAAGGTAGATGGCTGAATCCTTGTTTCCAAGTCTCTCAACTGGGAGAAATATAAAGTCAGGGAGAAAAGAGAAAACCTAAAGTAGGTGCTTGTCACCTGAGATCAATGCTGTGATCAGGTTCTGATAAGTATAGTGATGATGCTAAATGTTCAGTGGAGATGTTCCTTCTCCCTTCAGGTTTTGACTTTTATAACATCTGCCACCCCCTTTATTAGGGAAAACAGAGTGGATGGAGCATGAGGATGTTCCAGTTGGATGAGCTGCTACATGAACGTTCCAAATGCTAATTCCTTCACCAAAAGCAGCCCAATAATTTCATTCCTCTTGACCAAACTGGATAATGCAGGGGTAAGAACATAAAGAGAACCAGTGCTTTTAAACATAGGTCTGGGCCCTGCTGGTCCAGTGGCTAAAACTCTGCACTCCCAAGGTGTTATGCTCCAAGCCCGTATCTCCGAACAGACCAAGAGAGCAAGTCCACCACAGTAATGCAAAAACAAGAAGGGAGTTTATCTCTAGCACACTAGGGCTCAAGTCTCATCCCACACAAGGGAATCCGACAAGAGCCGCGAACAAAGAAGTATGGCGGCTTATATACAGGCAGTTCTTTGTCTCAGTTACAGGAGTAGCTGGCGTTACATGATTGGCCAGGCAGGATGAGCGCATATCCTGTCTCCTTCTGGTAAACATGACTCAGGTCCTAGAGACCGTCGTTTGGTCCCTAACACAAGGCAGGGGGGTGAGGTTCAGTCCCTGATCAGGGAACATTAATAGATCCTGAATGTCATAACTAAAGATCCTGAGCACTGCAGGGAAGATCCCAACGCAGCCAAATAAATAAATATTTTTAAAAATGAATAAAATAGGTTAGGTTTCCCTGGTAGCTCAGTGGTAAAGAATCTGCCTGCCAATGCAGGAGACTCAGGTTCGATTCCTGGTCCGGGAAGATCCCACATGCCAAGGGGCAACTAAACCCATGTACTACAACTGTTGAACCTAGACCCTGGGAGCCACAACTACTGAGTGCATGCACCCTAGAAACTGTACTCCCCAACCAGAGAAGCTGCCACGAGGAGCCCTTGTACTGTATCTAGACAGTAGCCCTGGCTTGCTGCAACTAGAGAAAGCCTGCACAGGAATGAGGACCCAGCACTACCAAATAAATAAATACAATTATATTAAAAAAATAGATCTGAGTAGCCTTTAAATAATCAAGTATTATGATATGAGAGAGGGCTACTTTAGAGCTCCATCTCCACTGAGAGGAAAACTTGGCCAAAGGGCCTCAGTGGACTTGACTAAAGGGATTTGGTCTTCCTAAGTAAGAACTCCCACAAGGTAAGAAAACTGAACAAGAGAACTTCCTTCTTTACAGCAGGACAGATTCTTATTGGACTGAGATGGTTGCGAAAGTTCAGCCTATATTGACATAAAGTAAAAACAGCAAGTATATCTTCACTATTCCAAGAGTAGTCTGCAAACCAGCAGCATCAGCCTCACCTGGGAGGTTGTTAAGGATACAGGAAACCAAGGCCCCACTTTCCACCTACTGAGTAAGGATCTCCCCTTTGACAAAATTTCCAGATGAAACTCTCATACCTAAGAGGCTGAGAAGCACTGGGCTGAATGACCTTTGCAGGTTCCTCACAGTCAGGGGGAGAAGGCAATGGCATCCCACTCCAGTGCTCTTGCCTGGGAAGTCCCATGGACGGAGGAGCCTGGAAGGCTGCAGTCCGTGGGGTCACAAAGAGTCGGACACGACTGAGCGACTTCACTTTCACTTTTCACTTTCATGCACTGGAGAGGGAAATGGCGACCCACTCTGGTATTCTTGCCTGGAGAATCCCAGGGACGGGAGCCTGGTAGGCTGCTGTTCATGGTGTTGCACAGAGTCGGACACGACTGACGTGACTTAGCAGCAGCATAGTCAGGGAGTTGATAGGCCGCCCATGTTGAAAAGCAGTGTGGTCCCTCTGCGCGGGGTACCAGGCTGCTAAGGAAGCCTGAGGCATGCTGTTTTCCCCGTCCCAAGCCACAGTTCTCTGCTCATCTGCTTTTAGAGGACACATTTCTCCTTACGGGGCCCGCAGCTGCAGTCCCTCTAAACACACACCAGACTCCCTGTGGCAAATTCCTGGGAGAACACATAGCTTGGGAGTCCAGTGGGTGTTCAAGAGGACTGCAGCTGCAATACACTTGACGCTTGAAGTGTGCCGGGCACCCAGAGCGAGGAGCCCGGCAGGCAGTCCAGCGGCTTGTGCAGACCCTAGCTCTCCCCTCAGTGGTGAGAACTACGGCATGAGCTACCATTCATTCACTGGGCCCCACAGATGGCGGGCAAAGGTCAACATCTCGTCTGCTGAAGAGTCACAAGGCAACTCACATACTTTCCCTAGAAAGCTTTGTAAATGTCATTACTGCACGAAAGTGAAAGTCGCTCAGTCGTGTCCGACTCTTTGTGACCCCATGAACTATATAGTCCACGGAATTCTTCAGGCCAGAATACTGGAATGGGTAGTCTTTCTTTTCTCCAGGGGATCTTCCCAACCCAGGGATCGAACCCAGGTCTCTCACATTGCAGGCGGATTCTTTACCAAATGAGCTATCAGGGAAACCAAACAAACTGCCCTTTTTGAGGCCCGAACTCAGGACCTTCAGATTATGAGACTGACACACTGCCTATTGCGCTAAGAATTATTCATAAATATCAATGAGACAAAGAACATCCAAAGTCACGTGGAGAGTGAGAGAGTCTCAAGATATGGGCAACAACCAAGGGGATCTAGCTCACAGCCATACACACATGTGTCTACCCAGCTGCTGGTATCAACTACTAATTTGGTCTTTGGGGGCTGCTCTAGCAAAATACTATAGATTGGGTGATTTAAGAGAGGTTTATTCTCCCAAAGTTCTGGAGGGAGGAAAGTTCAAGATCAAGGTGTAAGTATATCCAGTTCTCGGTGAGTCTTCCTAGCTTATACATAGCCGGCCGCCTTCTCACTGTGCCCGCACATGATATGCCGGGCTAGGAAAGAGAGAAGGCAAAGAAAGCACTCTGGCCTCTCTTTACTCTTCTTTTAAGGGTGATAATCCCATTATGGAAGCCCCGCCCTCATGACCTCCTCTAAATCTAATTATCTCTTCAAGGGCCCATCTTCAAATACTATCACACCAGGGATCAGACCTCAAGAGATGAATTCTGTGGGGACACAATATAACTATCACGGTAATTGACTTCAGAGAGCCCATTCTCTGATCTATATTTTTCTCGATAAATCCTATATTTGTGGCTAATGCTAATATTTTATTGTACTAAGGCTACAGTAATTAAAGCAATGGAAATTTAAAAATGTACACATCTTCATAACAGCCAGTTGTGCTACAGAAAAGCAGTTCACCTGTGTCGAGGGTCTCCCCACTGCTCCATTTTTGTTGGACGGTTGTCCTCAAAGACGGGTGGCGCTGAATATTCACAGTAAGGAGATCAGAGGCTTAAGAATTAGAATGTTTTGGGTTAAAAAGTGATTCTATGATTCCATACCTATGACCCACCTAAACTTTAATTTCCCCACCTATGAAATGAGTGAGTCATAATGACTTCTACTATTATATATCATGCTTTAGTTGTGTGAAGGTTGAATGAAATATACATGAAACATTCTGCCACAGAGGAGACATTGACTACAACGGTGGTATTAATATTGCTGCAGTTGATATTACAGAACATGATCCGTATATCTTCCTGGCTCATATGCACTTTCTACTCAGACTGAGACCTCCCAGAAGCAGGAATCCAATTTCCCGTAACTGACTCCTTCTCATGTTCTTGAGATTATCTAAGCTCTCCTGCTTCCTGTAGCTCATGGAGCAGCTCATGGCGGGCTCTGTTCTTGGGGAACAGAAGAACTACTGTGGCCACTTGCCTGACTACTGACCAAAGAACTCCTGAGATCTTGAGCTCCCAATAAAACTTGCAGCACAAGTTAGACCTTGTTTGGTAGGAGGCCAGGAGTTCTCCTGACTCTCCAACCCGCATTGCCCCACCTTGGTACGTACTGATCTTTATCCATACCTCGTTACCTTGCCTGCTTATCCTTAACATAACTCTTCAGCCCTGAGCACTGGTTTTCAATGGTGAGCTTCTCCTCACTTTCTCTCTCATGTCTGCCAGGATTCCCTGGGGTCAGCTATCTGAGCAGGCACCTTGGATCATATTCAGTACTTCCTGGGTAGGTCACCTGTACTTTCCCAGAGTAGAAGGAGGCCTCATTTCCACCTGTCCATGTGGTCCTAACTACACCAAGTGACATCAAAGTCTGTGGTCATTCATCCGTGGAAAACTCACAGCCCCAGAGTTCATCCCAATTCCTTTCTCCAGCACTCTTGAACCACATGAATGACTTGGTTTCCCAGGTAAAGGCTCTGTGCCTTTATCCCCAATGCCCACTCCTAATCAATCATCCAGTTATGTCTTCTAGGAAGCTTTCTGCCTTCTCTCTCAAGCCAAGCTGGATTTAGGGCCTCTCCACCAAGCTTACCTCCACCCTTTCCCACTGTGTTGGAATGAACTGTGTCTCCGCCTCCTCACTAAACCACGTTCCAGGAGGGCTGGGGCCATGTGTTGTTCGTCTCTGTATACCCAGCACTTAGCACTGTGTGTAACACATTGTAAGCATGCAGTAAATATTGAAGAAAGAAACAAAGAGGAAAAGAAAGAAGGGAAGGAGGAAAGAAGACAGAAAAATAAAGAACAGCCATAGGAAGAAGGAAATAATGAGAACAGACTAAATCTAATTCTGTAAAAGTCTTCCCAGTGGCCCTGAGCAGTGAAGCTAAAACCCATCCTCCCCTCTGTTTAATCTTCCAACTTCTCTCTCCCTGTTATTAATGTAAAAATAGAATGAGTTTATATAGACTCATTAAAATCATTGGCTAAATAATGATGATAGTTCCTGGAGCCCTGGGCCATCAGCAAGCTTTATAAAATACTTTCTACTGACAGGAGGGCATAAAACCATCATCAAACAGGAACACTGAACTTTTTCCTGGTCACAGATACACCGTCCAATCAAAGGTCAAGGTCAGTCACTTTTGGTGTACAGAGCCCTCTACAGCTGACAAACATTTCCACACACATCCAAGGAGCTGGGGACGGAACAGCTCGTAGGGATTCACTGTTGGTCATGATCACCTTATAGGTGTCTCCACCAGTGGTGAGGAGCAGGGGCCCAGAAAAGTAAGCAGGAAAAACAAAACAGCCAGATAACCCAGAAAGCATCCACGTGTGTACACACAGACGCACACACTCAACAGTTTAACTTTCCTAACAATGTTTTGCTCAGATTAATAATTAAATGGCCTATGTACTTTGACTGGAAGCCAACTTCTCAGCAAGGAGAGGTGATGGAGAACCATATCCACGAGGTGAGCCTGGAATGGAAATTAGCCAACCCACCATGCAGATAATCTAGTTTCCTACCTTCATCCCCTATATCTTCTCTGCCTTTGTTCAGCTCAGCATTTTACAGAGGGATTAGGTATAAAGATCCCCTGGAGGAGGGCATGGCGACCCACTCCAGTATTCTTGCCTGGAGAAGCCCATGGACAGAGGAGCCTGGTGGGCTACAGTCCATGGGGTCGCACAGAGTTGGACACGACTGAAGAGACTTAGCATGCATGCATACATGAGAAAGTTCAGTCTACAAACTTTGGTCTGTTCCAGCCAATTCAGTCTTTGTTCTCTCTACACTGAATGGGAGTAACACTTTGACCCTGAAGCCTGAGCCCAGCTGTTTCAGTTGTGTTTGGAGACAGCTCCTCTTGGCCTTGGGGGCTCATCCATCCATATGTGTCCTTTCCCTTCAGCAGATCCTGCTCTCCTGACACCTTCCTGACAAAGAGTGCATACTCCCCAGGATTCCCTTTGTGTCAGGAATTTCCTTCCTGAAGGTGGAAATCATGTGGCAGTTACTCCCCAGGGTACTGGATAAATGAATGTGGTGGTAGGAAGAGATAATCTATGATAGACTACTTTCTAAAAATACTGTCAAATGTTTATCGTGTCTCCGGAGAGGAAGAGATGAAAGTTAACAAAGGGTCCAAGGGGAGCCCAGCTAGTGCTCAGGCAGGCGGAAGTGGGGAAAGGAGCCTGAGAAGGAAGAAGGCGCAGGCCACAGAGGGGAGTTGTCCTCCCCAAATCCAAGGAGGGCAGCGCCTCCGGGACAGCAGAAGGTCCCCTCTCCCCCAAGGCACCTACCGGGCCAAGAAGCAGGTACAAGGCCAGGCCGGCCTCCTTCCCAGTCCCCTCCGCTTCTTCCTCCTTCCCTCCCCGCCTGCTTTCCTTCCGTTGGTTTCTGTTGACCCTCTGTGTGTCGGTCCCGTGTGGGTGGTGGGAATATGAAGTCAATAAAAGAGTTCCTAACCTCAAGTTATCGAGCCGTAAAACCAGTAGTGAATGTGTTCCACAAAGCAAACAATGCAGGTATATCGTAGGGCCCGTGTGAGAAAAGGTGCCAGACCCAGGGGACCTCAGTGGGAACCGTGGCCATTTTTACCTGCAGCCTTTCAGGAGCAAGGTCATTCTCGGTGTTTCTCCACTGCTCCAAATATAAAAGAACAAAGAGATTAGACAATTAAATTCAATGTCAGACTCTTGATTGGATTTTGTTTGGAAAAAATAAAATATCTATTAGAATTTGGGCAATGCCAAAGAATGCTCAAACCACCGCACAATTGCACTCATCTCACACGCTAGCAAAGTAATGCTCAAAATTCTCCAAGCCACCCTTCAGCAATACGTGATCTGTGAACTTCCAGATGTTCAAGCTGGTTTTAGAAAAGGCAGAGGAAACAGAGACCAAATTGCCAATATCCGCTGGATCATGGAAAAAGCAAGAGAGTTCCAGAAAAACATCTACTTCTGTTTTATTGACTATGCCAAAGCCTTTAACTGTGTGGATCACAACAAACTGTGGAAAATTCTGAAAGAGATGGGAATACCAGACCACCTGACCTGCCTCTTGAGAAACCTATATGCAGGTCAGGAAGCAACAGTTAGAACTGGACATGGAACAACAGACTGGTTCCAAATAGGAAAAGGAGTATGTCAAGGCTGTATAGTGTCACCCTGCTTATTTACCTTATATGCAGAGTACATCATGAGAAATGCTGGGCTGGAAGAAGTCTGGAATCAAGATTGCCTGGAGAAATATCAATAACCTCAGATATGCAGATGACACCACCCTTATGGCAGAAAGTGAAGAGGAACTAAAAAGCCTCGTGATGAAAGTGAAAGTGGAGAGTGAAAAAGTTGGCTTAAAGCTCAACATTCAGAAAATGAAGATCATGGCATCTGGTCCCATCACTTCATGGGAAATAGATGGGGAAACAGTAGAAACAGTGTCAGACTTTATATTTTTGGGCTCCAAAATCACTGCAGATGGTGACTGCAGCCATGAAATTAAAAGACGCTTCCTCCTTGGAAGGAAAGTTATGACCAACCTAGATAGCATATTCAAAAGCAGAGACATTACTTTGCCAACAAAGGTCTTGTCTAGTCAAGCCTATAATTTTTCCAGTGGTCATGTATGGATGTGAGAGTTGGACTGTGAAGAAAGCTGAGTGCAGAAGCATTGATGCTTTTGAACTGTGGTGTTGGAGAAGACTCTTGAGAGTTTCTTGGACTGCAAGGAGATCCAATCAGTCCATTCTAAAGGAGATCAGTCCTGGGTGTTCATTGGAAGGACTGATGCTAAAGCTGAAACTCCAATACTTTGGCCACCTCATGCGAAGAGTTGAGTCATTGGAAAAGACTCTGATGCTGGGAGGGATTAGGAGCAGGAGGAGAAGGGGACGACCCAGGATGAGATGGCTGGATGGCATCACTGACTCGACGGACGTGAGTTTGAGTGAACTCCGGGAGTTGGTGATGGACAGGGAGGCCTGGCGTGCTGCGATTCATGGGGTCACAAAGAGTGGGACACGATTGAGTGACTCAACTGATTAGAACTTTCCTAAAGGTCCATTGTTTAAGATTCGGAGCTTCCACTGAAGGGAGAACGATCTGATCCCTGGTCAGGGCACTAAAGATCCTGCATACCACATAGCCATTAATAAATAATAAAGGTTAAACTCTGCAAGGCCTTGAGAAAAAAAATTTTTTAATCTATTAGAAGGCTTAATGGGGGACATTTTGAAACTCTTTATATAGATTGAAAGTCGCTCAGTCGCATCTGACTCTTTGCAACCCCATGGACTATACAGTCCATGGAATTCTCCAGGCCAGAATACTGGAGTGGGTAGCCTTTCCCTTCTCCAGGGGACCTTCCCAATCCAGGGGTCGAACCTAGATCTCCCACACTGCAGGTAGATTCTTTACCAGCTGAGCCACAAGGGAAGCCCCCTTTATATAGATTAGGAATTAGGTAATTCAGGTAATCATTATAAATGTTCTTAAATGTAATAAAGATTATTGTGAATATGTAGGAAAATGTCCTTATTGCTCAAGAGGTGTGTGTTTAGGTGTTTAGGGTCACGTCTACATTTCACTTTGAAATGGTTCAGAAAAAAAAAAAAATGTCTATATACAGCAAAATGTAAGCAATTGTAGAATCAAGGAGAGGGACTCCAGTGTCAATTGTACTATTCCTTCAGCTTTTCCACCCGTCTGAAACTTTTCCTGATACAATCAGTTGAAAACATTCTCTCCTCTTGCTAGCTGTTACACTAAGTTCCCAGCAGAATAAGGCCATTTACGGAGCAGTTCACCAACCAGTAATCATAGCTGAGACTTGCCAGGTGCCGGGAAATTCTGAGAGCCAGCATGCTTTCTCTCCTTTAGTCCTCAAAACAGCCCTGCATCAGTGTGGGCTTTCCTTCACAGAGAGAGGACACTGAGGCTCGGCCAGGGGAAGCCCTCAGCCCACCTCCCACCACTGGTAACCCTCAGGACCAGATCCCAGTCTGGCTTTGATGTGGTTCTAGTCCATGAGCTCCTAGCCACAATCCTCAGGAAACACTTTGAAATGCAACATTTAGTTGAAGAGAGGGTGACAGAAATCATTTCCAAGAAGGTCAATCTGTCAGCCTGCGAGCCCAAACAAGAGCTTGTCCTGCTTTAATAAGGAGAAGAAAGGCCTCCAGGGGCTGCAGGGGAGGAGAGGCCACCAGTGAGCGGGGAAGGGCAGAGAAGGAGGAAGCTGGGAAGGAAACGTGGCCTTACCTTGTGTACCCACAACGATTTGGGGACAAATGGAAGCTGTAAGGCAGGTATTTCTCTTTGGAGCAGCAAAGTAGTTTCTGTTTAGTAGAGAATTTGCTACAATCAACACTGCTCCACATCACTAATGAAAGCTTGGCGGGGGCGGGTTGGAAATCACAGCTGAGACCTATCATGGTGTCTTCTTCCCAAAGGCTTTCTTAATCAAGATCCCATTATGCCTGAAATTCCTATTCACTGACCCACCATTCAGGACACACAATACGATTTACGAGAGCGGGGCTGGGCTGCCATTCCCCACCCTGTAACCCCTGGTGACCCGGGCCAGAGCACGCTAAGGGCAGGGTGTGCCCGGGCAATTGCATCTATAGGAATTTCAACCCCGACTTCAACTTATTCGCCCTCTGCTCCTGTCTCATGACTAACCAGCCCATGCACATGGCAAAGCCACTGTTCCAGAGCCAGCCTGGCAGACCTACTGTGTAATAAACCAGGGTCAAGTTCTATTTTGCTCTCGGTGTATGAAATGTAAGAGTTGGGGAAATCATGTAAAAAGTCAGGAGTATGTAAACACTCCAGACACCAGTCTCCCAGGGGTTTGGCATTAGAACAAAAGTCGCTTCCTTCAGTGCCCTTTTCTTATAGCCCAGCTTTCCCTGTGAGGGCAGAACTACTTTATAAAACCTCCATCTAGTGGGATGTGCTGATTAACGGGATTCACCACTTGTGCAGGGATGCAAAGGGTTGCCTTGTGCAGACTCTAGGGACCACCCTGGCAAGTTTGTTTGTTTATTTATTTATTTTTAAAATTTTTAATTTTTTTTACTTTACAATACTGTATTGGTTGTGCCATACATCAACATGAATCCGCCACGGGTGTACATAAGGAGCACAATCATGCCAGCTGACCTCAGTAGATATTTCTAGAAAATTCACTCCATTGTGACAGTTACAGACCCTTCTTCAGCCAGACCAGGGGCAATAGACTCTCAAGCAGCCCTCAGAAATCAAAATGTTGAAGTCAACTCTCATGATTCCTGAGAAGCAGGAATTTCAACTCAGTGGGAAAGGAAACCATCACCCAAACTTCAGAAAGCTACAGAAATGACAGTTCTTTTAAAAATCCCAGAGTGAAACGTGCACCAGGGAGGGAAGCGGCAATAGGAGAACGTTTGTCAAAATAAACAGCTTTTACGGGACATTTCCCCCTCAAACAGTACTCCTGTCCTTAATCCATCCTGAACACCCCATGGCTGTAAGCATCTGATTAGCTGCTGCACAAACCTCACCTGCTCATCGCCAGAACTGGTCCCCTTCCCCTGGCTTCTCTGAGCCCCATCACTCTCTCCTCCCAATGACTTTTGCAAAGGTCAGCATGAAGCCACCCTCTCCTGCTTAAAAGTTGTGGCTAGCTCCCGATGCCTTACATGATAAACATGCACATTATTTACCTGACACCTAGGACTTCAAGACTCCTTCAGCCTCCTTTCCCCTGATATGATGGGATAGGGGTGTGCTCCCAAGCAAACTTTGTCCCTGTCACACAGATTTCTCTGAATTCTCTCCCTGTCTCCAATCTGTGGCTCCTCACAATACCTTCTCACTAGCTGTTTCCCTCCTAGGATGCTCTTCTTTCTTCCTCTGGGTCCACAGACGAAACTGAGGCTTTAAGACTCAGCTCATATCCCCATTGAGCTCCTCCAGAAAACTCTCTCTCCCTCTACACACCAGAGACCACACACAGACACACACACACACACACCCGGGCTCCCAGCTTATCTCCCTGGCTGTTCAACCATCACACCTCTTCCCAGGGCCCTGCCCTGCCCTCTGTTCGCATACCTGCTGCCTACATGGGGTGGAAGCACTAACATCAGGACAGAGCCCAGCCAGCACTCATCTTCACGCTCCTGGCTTTTTTCTTCAGTGCCTGGCACCCAGTAGGTCTTTCATACTGTGGAAGGAATCTAGATTCTCCCCAGCCAGCCAGTGTGCTAAGTGTGTTAGTCGCTCAGTCGTGTCCAACTCTGCAACCCCATGGACTGTAGCCCACCAGGTTCCTCTGTCCGTGGAATTCTCCAGGCAAGAATACTGGAGTGGGTTGCCATGCCCTTCTTCAGGAGATCTTCCTGATCCAGGATCGAACCCGGGTCTCCTGCATTGCAGGCAGATTCTTTCCAGCGAGGCCAGGGCTTGAATTCCATGTCTTCCCAGACACCTGACAGGCAAGATTTCTACCCCCCCCAGAACTCTGTGTCCTATATGGTCTGTAAATTGTTACTTCTCTCTTCCTGAATATTTTGCTACTATTTTCTAGAATTTAAAAAGTTTCTTCTGCTCAACTAGAATAGGCTTTAGGAAAGTCACACTGTTTACTCCTTCCCTTCCCCAACCAGCCTCCGGTTTTGTTTAGGAGAGACTGTTGATTGCTTTGTTGGCTTGTCCTTTAAGACATCAACATCAATTGTTTTCAAATCTTTTAGTTTACAAAGTTTAGCCTAAAGACTGACTCTGTTCTCCATTCAGAATCCGAGGGTTTCTGCAGGATGGAGGCTGTGAATTTGGAAGCTGCAGGAAAGTGAAGGGCTAGTAGGGGGGGAAAGGTCCTGGCCCCGGGCCCTGGCACTGTCCCTTCTGTCTGTCTTGCCGCCTGGCTTCCTGAAGGCTGGGCGCTGTGCTCTCTTCCCAGGGCCAAAGTGTTCTGAGGCGACCCTAGATTTACACACTGAAGTCCCCCTCCGACTTTCTCAGGGTTACCCTTGTGGGGCATGGTTCTCTGCTGTTCTGATTATACTTCTCCGACAGGCCCTGCAATTCTCTAAGTTACTTTGTTTCTGTGGCCCTAAGGGAGGAAATTCACAGCCGCTGCTTCCTTGTGACTTTGGAGAAACTTTTTTCAGCCTCACCATTTCAGAAATTCTAAAAGGCAAATCTGGGGGAGGAGGACGATATGCAGAAAATCTCATCTTTGGCTCCCACCTGCCACTTTTTATCACCAGCTACTGAAGAGTCCAGCTGCCCCGAGGCCTTGAGCCAGGATGGTGGTGAACTAGACAGTGTCGGTAGGATGCTCAAGAACAGCCTTAAAATGGTCCCAAGGAAATCAGCTGGCATCTTGCCGCACCACTCATTCTTTACCTTTATGACCCGACCTTACCCTCCCACGTCATCCTGCCACAAACTTCCCTCAAAGGCAGGGGGCCAAGAATTTGTTAGTTGAAGGGGAGGAGCCTTCCCCCAGTGGGCTCCCACAGCCCCTCCTGCCTGTATCCTTTGGATGCTGGGCCTGACTGTTGGTAGGATAGAGATTCAGATCTACACAGCTGCTCAGAGGCAGGGATGGCCAGGAGTTAAGGACAGGAGGGCAAGGGTGGGGACTAATTAATGGAGAGATGGACACACATGTGTTCAGGTCACCCTGGAAAGGCTAGTGTGACATAGTTGTTGTTAATCAAGGTGGACTCCACCTAGCCCAAGTTCCTTGGAGCCTCTCCAAGGGGGTCAGCCAGGCAGCTGATAGCACCTCGGGGTTTAACAGCAGTTATTGGAGTGTCTAGGTTCCAGGGCAGGAAATAATGTTGAATCTTGGGGGGGGAGGGTGATGAAATATCAGTCAGGGGCTGGGTAAAAATAGAACTTTACAAAGAGGATTGATAACAGGGAATCAGGATACTGAAATCAAACCAAGTTACTAGCTGCAGAGCTTGGTGGGAAACAGGCCAGGGCGTCTCCACTTCCTCCTTCCAGGCATCAGGCCTGGTCCCACACATGGGCAGGGCTGACTTTGCAGCAGAGTTCTCTCTTTGCTGGACAATCAGCCCCAGAAAGACAAGGACCATGCCTGGAACACTCTCTGCTCAGTAAGTGTCTGCCACATAGCAGATGCTCAATAAACACCTGCGGAGTGAATGGCCATTGTGTAAGTTGCTGGGGAGCAGAATAAACACGCCAGGCACAGCCTCCTTCCACTAGAAGAGCAGAGTTGGTCTTCGTCCTGTTAACCACGTTACCAGAGGTCTGTGTGGGCCCTTCCGGTTCTGGCCTCTGAATTTAATAAACACATATAGTGCTTGCCATGTGCCAGCAAATTCTAACGAATTTAATCTTTAAACAACCCTATGAGGCAGGTATTTTTATTAGCTCCTTATTATAGATGAGGAAATAAGCACAGACAGGTCAAGTAACTTGACCCAGGAAGTGATAGAGCTTGCACGCGAAGCCAGGCGTTCTGGCTGTAGGGCCCGTGCTCACACAGACTTGTGTAAAGGCTAGGGTAGCCAGAACCAGCGCTGTTTGTGATCTGAGAACCATCTCATGCCCGTCACTGTGATGCTCCTAAAGCCGTTCACCACCCTGAGGCGCTGGTAGTGACCACCCAACATGGAATCAGTTCCCGCTGTGTTTCTATGTCTCTGAAATCCAAGAGAGAGACAGACGAGAAAGCTTTGTCTTGTAAAACAACTCCTTGGGGCCTCTAAACTCTGCCACTGGTGCAAGGATCAGCATGGGTGGGCATGCAAATTGTGCTGGCACTTAGGTTCCTGTGCTCAGAAGTGCCCTGCATTTTGTTCTAATGCTCTTCTGTTGTCATCTTTTAAAAATTAATGTTTGGGGAGTATCGTTCCTTTATAATGTGTTGCTGCTGCTGCTAAGTCACTTCAGTCGTGTCCAACTCTGTGCGGCCCTGTGGACAGCAGCCCACCAGGCTCCTCTACCCACAGGCAAGAATACTGGAGTGGGTTGCCGTTTCCTTCTCCGTTATAATGTGTTAGTTTCTACTATACAGCAAAACGAATCAGCCATACCTGTACATGTACACATATATCCCCTCCCTTTTGGGCTTCCTCCCATTCAGGTCATCACAGTGCCTTAAGCAGAGTTCTCTGTGCTTTACAGTATCTTCTCATTAGTTATCTATCTTTATAGTATCTTGATATTCCTAATAATTTTTTAACCAGGGCTCTGGGATTTTTTTTTTTTGCATTGGGCCTGTGCAAATTGTGTAACTGGTCCTGCCTGAGCTTGTATACTGTCTATCAGTTCATCCAGATTACCTTTCTCTCAGCGTCCCTCTCTTGTTTGTAGGAATCAGACTCTTATAATTCAATAAATTCTTGTCATTCTCAAGTGCTAGAAGATTATGCAGGTCAATTCTAGTTTTAAGAGTCTCTTATTTGAACGTTTGCCCTGAAGCCCATTAGGATTTTTTTTTTTTTTTTCTGTAAGATCTGAGGACTCTGATACTCACTCCATCCACCTGTCCTCTTCCCATATTGAAATCTTCTAACCTCTCAACTCCCTGCTCATTCAGGGAACAGATCAAGCCTGTGAGGCTGAGGTGGTTGGCGGCCAAGAGAAGCCCCAACTAGAAGAGAACATCCACAGTGTTAAAAGATAAACTGAGACGTAGTAAACATTTAAAAAGTTTATTTGAGCAAAAATCAATTCCCGACTGGGTGGCGCCAAATGAAGTGATTAGGAGCACTCTACTCTGCAAGAGGAGTCAGGGGAAGGAATTATATAGAGAAAATGAGGAAGCAGAGAAAGGAAATTATTTGATTGGCTTTGGTTTAAAGCCTCGTTGGCTGCTCGTCATTCGTTCTCCTCAGTGTTTTTATTTCATAATCGTGAGGCATTTACAGGCTTAGATTTTGGTTTGCTTTTATAGTCTGCCACAGAATTAGAGCCACCTCTGCCTAATGACTTCCCTGTTGAATTAATTTAACAGTTGTCTAGATTAAAAGAGGTACAAGAAATGTGTCAACTCTATCCGTGAATCTTGTTTAGATCCTGATTCAAATAAACCCACTGCAAAAAGATGTTTTAAATATTCTGGCAATGTTAAATATGGACTGGATATTAAGTGACATTGAGGAATAATGCTTCATTTTGTTGGGTATTGAAAAAAGGTATTGTGGCTATGTAAGAAAATGATCTTATTTCCTTTAGAGATGCATACTGACGTGGTTTGGAATGTTAGGACATGGTATCTAGGATTTGCTTTAAAATGCTTTGCAGGGGACTTCCCCGGTGGCTCAGTGGGAAAGAATCCACCTTGCAATGCAGGAGGCACCAGTTCGATCCCTGATCCAGGAAGATCCCTCATGCTGCTGGGCAGTTAAGCCCATGTGCTGTAGCTACTGAAGCTCGTGCGCCCAAGAGCCTGTGATCTGCAACAAGAGAAGCCGCCGCAAGGAAAAGCCCACACACGTCAACGAGGAGCAGCCCTCGCTCCGCACAACAAGAGAAAAGCCTGCGCAGCGACGAAGACCCACCCAGCACGGCCAAAAGTGTAACATCAAATAAAAATTTAAATGTTTTGGGGGGAAAATAGAGAGGGAGAGAGATGAAATAAGTATGGCAAAATGTTGATGCTTGTTGAACTTAATGTGGGGTTTCTTGTACTCTTCTTTGTGTATGTTTGGAAGTTTTCATAATAGATAAACACAAAAGAGGGGACAAACAGAGTGGGAGACACAGAGCATTAGATCTACACGGTTTCCAGAAGAGTAGAAGCAGATGCTTACGCTGCTCTCTTTTAACGGGGTGGAGGAGCCTGGTCTCTGAGTGAACTGTTATTTATTTACGTGGATGGGACTGGACTTGGCAGTATCCCCTGAGGCAATCTTGAGCTGCTTCAGTGGTCTCGGGAATGGCTCCACTTACTCTCCTGCCTGGTTCCTCGTGTGATCAGCCGCTTATGAGGACACCGGTATAATACGTGTTATAGCGGATCAAACTCATAATCTCCACTTATCAGCTTCCTTCCCTAATTTCATCGCATCGGAATCCTGTTTCCTCTCTGGACTAGTTCAGTGCTGCCTCCTAGGTGACGCCTCTGGTGACCACTTGGCATATCCAGAATTCTCCCTCATCTCCCACAGCAATTACAGTCCAGCATCTGGTGCTTCATACTGTCCATGGGTTTCTCGGTATGAAGCACCAGATGCTGGAGTGTAATCGCTGGGAAAGACTGAAGGCAGGAGAAGAAGGGGGTGCCTTCTTGGAAGAAGAGTAAGACGGAGGATGACCTGATGGACCTGAGTGTGAGCAAGCTCCGGAGTTGGTGATGGACAGGGAAGCCTGGTGTGCTGCGGTCCATGGAGTCCCAGAGTCGGACACGACTGAGTGACTGAACTGAACTGATCTATGTTTAGTTTTCTATTCGCACCTAGGTAGTTCTTGATTAATTTTGTACAACCCATTCTTGTGTCCCCGACAGACTGCAGTTTTCCATGGCCTTCCCCCCCCCGACAGAGTCAGAGTACTCTTAACAGTCTTATTCCATTCTGAGCACAGAATGGCTGAGCATAATGTCAGCCATTCGTTCATATGTTTATTCCTCCAAATCTGAGCACCTACAACGTGCCGGACATGATGCTGAGGATTCAGCCTCAAACAAGATAGACCCAATCTCTGTCCTAGAGCTCTTTCTGCTGAGAGGGAGAGGTGACACTAAACACAAAACGTACACATTAGAAAACAAATTTCTGCCTAACTAAAAAATTTATGACATTTTCATTCCACTCGTTTGACTTAGTGTGAACAGAATGCTAGATTTGTAATTTAAAAAAATAGATATGCAACAAGCAACAAAGGTTTACTCTCTAGCGCAAGTAAATATAGTCAATATCTTGTAATAACCTATAATGGAAAATAATCTCAAAAATAATATATGTGTGTATGTACAACTGAGTCGCCTTGCTGTGCACCTGAAACACTGTAAGTCAACTATACTTCAATTAAAAATATATATTAAGAAAAAAAAACTGCACAGCAAAGAAATTCATAACAGTGTTTGCGAGTCCTGTAAAAGCAGCGCCCGCGATTCTCTGAGTGTGCAGAGCAGGAGACTGGATGTGGTCTGCAGAGTGGGGAAAGGCTCCCCACATGAAGTCACTTCAGAAAAGGACTCGAAGGAAATGCAATTATCCTGCCAAGGAGGTGGGGAGGAACATTCCAGGCAGAGCAAACAGTAAGGGAAAGATCCTTGGGGAAAGGAGTGTGGCATATCACAAGAAGTCCATTTTAACTGATACGTGGAGACCAAGATTGAAGCATAGCTCTTTAACTGAGATGAAAGCTGGGTTCTTGTTATCATCTCAGGTAGACTTTTGCAGTAATTGCCTCCAGTTTATTCTTGTCGTGTGATTTTGTCCCTCTCCCCCAAAAGCAGCAGTCTGTTTCTCTATTTGATGAATCTGGGCTTCTGTTGAATCTGTACAACCTTCTCTTGCAAGTATGTGTGTGTCAGTAGCTTAGACGTGTCTGACTCTTTGCAGCCCCACGGACTGTAGTCTGCCAGGTTCCTCTGTCCATGGAGTTCTCCAGGCAAGAATATCCTGGAGTGGGTTGTGATGTCCTCCAGGGGATCTTCCCAACCCAGGGACCAAGCCTGGGTCTCCTGTGCTGCAGGTGGATTCTTCACTGTCTGAGCCACCAGGGAAGCCTTTGGCAAGTGGATGATAGCAAATTTGACACAGTGGAGGCTCTCTCTGGTGGGAACCCTTTGCCACCACATGACCACGTCCCCTCGGGGATGACAGGTACCAAACAAAGAGGCTCTGACCATACCCACTGTTCTCCTGAAAGTCACTTGAGGCTCCAGATCTACAAGTGAGGCCATGCCAGACCACCCAGTCGCAAACAAACCAGCCCAGATCAGAGGAACCATCCAACCAACCCACAGAATCATGAGCTACAATAAATACTTGTTATTTTAAGTCATGAAGTTTAGAGGTAGTTTGTTACGAAAAGCTAAGTGATATATCATCCTTATGTCTTACATGTATGCACTTATACCAACTCCCCCCTAATTCCAAAGATTTGTTAGGCCCTTGGGGATACAATAATGAGTAAAACTCAAAGATTATCATGTAGTTGGAGAACTGTTCTACCTAGAAAAAATAAGTATCACTGAAGTTCAAAATGATAAATGCTGAGGGAGTTCTACCAATACTTCTACAAGCATTGGCAGAAAGAAGTGATCCCCAAGGCAGAGAAACTTTCTGCAGGGGTGGAAACATGCACTTGATATAGAAGGCTGTTCATTTAATCTTATATGACTGTAGAGTAATGGAAGTAGAATCTCCAAGACAGGAGAAGATTGCAAATAACATGTTCAGGAAACTGGTGAGCAGTCAGGTGTGGGCAGAAGTTAAAGCCTGTAAAGGAGGTTCAGCTCAGTTCAGTCGCTCAGTCATGTCCAACTCTTTGCTGTTGAGTCACTTCAGTCGTGTCCGACTCTGTGCGACCCCATGAATCACAGCACACCAGGCCTCCCTGTCCATCACCAAATCCCGGAGTTCACTCAAACTCATGTCCATTGAGTCAGTGATGCCATCCAGCCATCTCATCCTCTGTCGTCCCCTTCTCCTCCTGCCCCCAATCCCTCCTAGCATCAGAGTCTCTTCCAGTGAGTCAACTCTTTGCATGGGGTGGCCAAAGTATTGGAGTTTCAGCTTTAGCATCAGTCCTTCCAATGAACACCCAGGGCTGATCTCCTTTAGGACGGACTGGTTGGATCTCCTTGCAGTCCAAGGGACTCTCAAGAGTCTTCTCCAACATCACAGTTCAAAAGCATCAATTCTTCTGCGCTCAACTTTCTTCACAGTCCGACTTTCACTTCCATACATGACCGCTGGAAAAACCACAGTCCAACTCTCAAATCCATACATGACCACTGGAAAAACCATAGCCTTGACTAGATGGACCTTTGTTGGCAAAGTAATATCTCTGCTTTTGAATATGCTATCTAGGTTGGTCATAACTTTCGTTCCAAGGAGTAAGCATCTTTTAATTTCATGGCTGCAATCACCATCTGCAGTGATTTTGGAGCCCAAAAAAATAAAGTCTGACACTGTTTCCACTGTTTCCCCATCTTTTTTTCTATGAAGTGATGGGACCAGATGCCATGATCTTCGTTTTCTGAATGTTGAGCTTTAAGCCAACTTTTTCACTCTCCACTTTCACTTTCATCAAAAGGCTCTTCACTTTCTGCCATAAGGGTGGTGTCACCTGCATATCTGAGGTTATTGATATTTCTCCCGGCAATCTTGATTCCAGCTTGTGCCTCTTCCAGTCCAGTGTTTCTCATGATGTACTCTGCAGAGATTAATGAGAGATAAAGTTGGAATCAAGAGGCCAGGTTATGAAGTGCTAGGGACCTGGGGTTAGAGCTGATAGATTTAACAAATAAAAATTCAAGATGTCCAGCATTATTTGGGACAAATACTAAAATCTTATTTGTTGATTGTCTGAAGTTCAAATTTAACTGAAGTTCTGTTTTTCTGTCTGGCAACTGTAGCTGGGGTGGCCGAGTTCAAATGCCTACAGAAGGCTGGAATATGAAGTGAATGAGGAATATGAGCAGGGTGTCAGGTGACAGAGTGTGGTGGGGACTGTGGCAAAACAAGAAAACACTTGCTCCACTTAGACGAGCAGCCCAACTTTGCTCTTGCCAATTACTGCCAGTGTTTCCAACTCTTCTAACATTTCAAGGGATGTTGGAACTTTGGATTTTATGTGAAATCTCCTGTTTAATATAAATGAACATTTCAATATTTTTAACGGAAGTATAGTTGATTCATAATGTTGTGTTAGTTTCTGGTATATAGCAAAGTGATTGATATATAAATACATGTATATTCTTTCCCGTGGCTTATTATAAGAGATTGAATGTAGTTCCCTGTGCTATACAGTAAGTCCTTGTTGTTTATCTGCTTTATATGCAGTAGCTTACATCTGCCAATCCCAAACTCCTAATTTATCCCTCCCCTGCTTCCCTGGTAGCTCAGTTGGTAAAGAATCCGCCTGCAATGCAGGAGACCCAGGTTCGATTCCTGGGTTGGGAAGATTGGCTGGAGAAGGGATAGGCTACCCACTCCAGTATTCTTGGGCTTCCCTTGTGGCTCAGCTGGTAAAGAATCTGCGTGCAATGAGGGAGACCTGGGTTCAATCCCTGGGTTGGGAAGATTCCCTGGAGAAGGGAAAGGCTACCCACTCCAGTATCCTGGCCTAGAGAATTCCACGGACTGTATAGTCCATGGGTCGTAAAGAGTTGGAAAGGACTGAGCAGCCTTCACTTAACCCCTTTCCACGTTGTGTGCTGTGTGCGCTTAGTCGCTCAATTGTATCTGACTCTTTGCGACCCCATAGACTGTAGCCCGCCAGGTTCCTCTGTCCATGGGGTTTTTCAGTCAAGAACACTGGAGTGGGTCATCATTTCCTCCTTCAGGGGATCTTCCCAACCCGGGGATCAAACCAGTGTCTCCTGTGTCTCCTGCAGATTCTTTACCCGTTGAGCCATCAGAGAAGTCCCTTTCCCCTTTGGTAACCATAAAGTTGTTTTCTGTGTCTGTGAGTCTCTGTTTTCTAAGTAAGTTAATTTGTATCATATTTTATTATAAATAGTGCTGCTATGAACACTGGGGAGCATGCATCTTTTAGAATTAGAGTTTTCTCCAAATAAATTTCCAGGAGTGGGATTACTGGATCATATGGCAGCTCTTAGTATTTTAAGGAACTTCCATAATGTTCTCCATAGTGGCTGCACCAATTTACCTTCCCACCGACAGTGTAGGAGGGTTCCCCTTTCTCTACACCCTCTCCAGCTTTTATTATGTGTAGAGTTTTTTATGAAGGTCATTCTGACGAGTGTGAGGTGCTACCTCATTATAGTTATGTTTTAATATGTTTTAAACCCTCTGTGAGCCAAACAAAATTTGTCTGCCAGCTGCAGCCAGCCTGAGGCTCTCCATTTTATGTCCTAAACATCTGAATAATGTTTCTTTTTACTGCAGTAATACATAGCCATAAAAAATACAAACATCAAAGAATTAAGGTGAATGAGAGCGTTATTCTCCCAGTCCTTCCCTCCAAATCCTATTCTCTTTCTCAGAGGCAGCCTCTGGTTCAGCAGGCTGGAGCTATGTGTAATTTGGACACTGGGGAAAAGCTAGAGTCTGCAAATTCTAGATATACACTCTAGTAAACTTCCATGTATATGTATAGGACATCTGTGTGTGAGGAAATATGAACAAGGATATTTATTGCTGTGAAAAAATTTTAACATCTAATCCCCATGTTAGAGAATGACATAAACTATGATATATTCATATGACAAAATGCTATACAGTAGTTAAAACAGATGAACTAGATAGTCATGTATCAAATGGATAGATTCTCAAAAACATGAAGTGAAGATAGAAAATAAATAAAACAAAATTATCTTCTCTATTTATTTCTATCTCTCCACTTTGTTCAAGTATAAAAACATGGACCAGGTGGAAACATGTTTAACTCATTGTACTAGTATCTTACTGCTGCTGTAACAAACTAGCACCAACTCAGTAACTTTGAAGAATACAACTTTATAATCTTACAGTTTTCACGGTAGAAGTCTGCAGTGAGTCAGCAGGGCTGAGTTCCTTCTGGAGGTTCTAGGAGAGAATCCTTGCCTTTTCCAGCTTCTAGATGCTGCCCACATCCCTTGGCTCTTGGCCCCACCACACCAACTTCTGCTTTTATCACTACATGTCTTCTGACTCTGACCCTCCCTCTAGTAAAGATGCTTATGGTGACACTGGGCCTAGCAGCATAATCCAGAATAATCTCCCCATCTCAACTTCTTTAATTAAATTACATCTGTAAGTTCCCTTTAGCCACGTAAAGTAATGTATCCACAGCTTCTAGGGGACTAGGACCTAAACATTTTTAGGAGGCCAGTATTCCCTGGTGGCTCAGTGGTAAAGAATTCACCTGCCAAGCAGGAGCCGTGGGTTTGATTCCTGGGTCTGGAAGATCCCCTAGAGAAGGAAATGGCAACCCCATTTTAGTATCCTTGCCTGGGAAATCCCACGGACAGAAGAGCCTGGCAGGCTGCAGTCTATGGGGTTGCAAATAAGTCAGACAGGACTGAGCGACTAAGTAACAAAAAAATTGTCTTGATAGCCGTTGTCTGAGGAGAGAAGGAAGAAAATAGAATGGGGGAGATGAATTAAGATAATTTACCTTTATGTGCCGAGTTTAATTTCTATGCTTTAAAAAAGTTATCTGAGAGACTTCTCTGATTATCAAACGGCCCTGAGAAGACCCAGCTTGGGGCAATACTTTGAGAGCTTCCGGGGCCAAGAATGGGGCCTTTAAAAACACGCCTTCTTCACTTATTTCACCCTTCCACTCCCACTCTCCCTTCAACCAAAACATATCTGCTTTTATCTGGTTTTCATGTTGGGGTTCCACATAAAATAGCATAATTCAAAAAGATGTTCTTCTGTTTAAATACAGACACATTCATGCACGCATGCATGCACACACATACACAGTTTGAAAACCACTGATTCATTTCAACCTTCATCACTGTGTGATTGAGGAGTCAATATGGGAAAGAAAAAGTAATTTTAATTAACAAAAGGTGTTACTATCTCTTAGTAAATCTCTTTTATTTGTGAGTCAGAGGCCAGGCCACTGCAGCAGACCCACAGAGGAAAACCTTAAGATTTTCCAGTAACTGGAATTGTTTTATCTGAAAACGTTTCCTGGAGTCATGGATTCCTAGGACAGGGGTGTGGAGGCAAGGAAGGAGAGGGCGTTTCTTGAGGAGGAAAAATCCTTTGTTCGTCCTCCTGCCTCCAGATGAATAATGAAACTGCTGAAAAGAGGGCTATTAGGAAGGGAAGATAGTAATAAATCTTTAAATCTCAAAAGTAGTTTTAAAAAAAAAATGATATCAGATTTCCCAGCCCTCCAGTAGGCTCAGAGATCATTCTTCTGCCTCCTTTTTCCTCATTTGCTTTTGTAAAGATATGTGTGTTTTCCTTATTCTGTCTTTCTAAGTCTGCTTTTTGCCTGTCTGTTTTTTTTTTTTCCATATTTATTGTATTTTATTTGAAGTAGAAGGACAGGGCTGGCTGTCATGCCTCCCAGGCAGGGTATTTGTTTGGGGGACAGGGAGGACAGAGGTGCTATTCAGGTGAGGTGTTCTTTATCAGTTGTGGAATAAAAACTATAAAGAAGCTTAGCTATAACACAGAGGAGAGCAGAAGGAACAACTGGTCAACCCAAGAGCACTGGCTTGGCCATGTGCTGTGCTGTGTAGCAGGCAACAAGGCGTGCAGAGTCGGCATCCATGTCTGGAGACTGTATAATCTCAAGCTTTTGAAAAATTTTCACTGGCTCTGACAAATGACTTGATTTCCAAGTGGAGAGGTGCATTAAGAGGTTGCCCTCAATCCAGCTTGTATAGATTAGGTTTGGCTATAGTTGAGAGCAGTGGTGACTAACATTTCTGGGACGGGCACCTGCCAAGTGGTCGTCGTTATCCTGGGCATTTGCAGACTGCCGCAGAAACTGTTGGTGGCCTGCTCAACTTGCATTTCTCCCTTTCTTTCGTGTTGACAGGGCTCCAGTCTTGTTCATCTCTTCTTTCATTTTGAGGCTTAGAGAAAGGTGATCTATCCCCTGATTCCAAAGATAAATATTAATCCATCTAAACCAATCACAATATTTCCATTTCCCTTGATATTAACTAACTGGCACAGGAAGGGTCATGTGATATAATTCTGGCCAACAAAATATGAAGGGAACTCTTTTTGGAGGGGAGGGGGAAGGTTCTGGGAAAGAGACACAGAAAGAGATAGCTTTTCTCTCTGGGTATTGTGTTTGGATGACATTCCTGAAATTGTTTGCATTCAGCGTGTTATCAGCCTCAGGATAAATGTCAGCACAGAGAGGAGGGCAGAGTCAAGAGTCCTGATATTCTCCCCTGAAACCTGGGATAACTCTGGACTTCCTAACTCATGATATGATAACGTTTTTATTGCTTGGACTTCCCTGGTGGCTCAGATGGTAAAGCGTCTGCCTACCATGCAGGAGACCTGGGTTCAATTCCTGGGTCGGGAAGATCTCCTAACTCATATTAAATTGGAGGTTCTGGTACTTACATCAGAAATTGTTCTGATGTCCACTAGTTAGTCCACTTAGTCTTCATCATTGTCTGTGGAGAATATAGCTCCATTTTATAGTTTAAGAAATGTATTTAAGTTAATACACCTGGTAAATAGCGCAAATTCAATGCAGTTCTAACTTTATGAAACAGATGGAACCAGGCATCAACCTGAGGCCAAGGGCAGAATTTTGTCCACAATGTCTAGTATAGTGCCAGACATACAGTAGCCATTCTAAATGAGCTAGCCCAAATCCCAGGTTTATATTATTACCATATGCTACTACTTGCAGTTCAGTCCAGTTTAGTCGCTCAGTCGTGTCTGACTCTTTGCCACCCCATGGACTGCAGCACTCACACTTTCCTGCCCATCACCAACTGCTGGAGCTTGCTCAAACTCATGTCCATTGAGTAGGTGAGGCCATCCAACCATCTCATCCTCTATCATCCCCTTCTCTTCCTGCCTTTAATCTTTCCCAGCATTAGGATCTTTTCCAATGAGCCATCTTTTCTCATCAGGTGGCCAAAGTATTGGAGTTTCAGCTTCAGCATCAATCCTTCCAATGAATATTCAGGACTGTTTTCCTTTAGGATAGACTGGTTGGATCTCCTTGCAGTCCAAGGGACTCTCAAGAGTTCTCCAACACCACACTTCAAAAGCATCAAATCTTTGGTGCTCAGCTTTCTTTGTAGTCCAGCTCTCACATCCGTACATGACTACTGGAAAAAAGCATAGCTGTGACTTTACGAACCTTTGTCAACGGAGTAATGTCTCTGCTTTTTAATATGCTGTCTAGGCTGGTCACAGCTTTTCTTCCAAGTAGCAAGCATCTTTTAATTTCATGGCTGCAGTCACCATCTACAGTGATTTTGGAGCCCAAGAAAATTAAGTCTGTCACTGTTTCCATCGTTTCCCCATCTATTCACCATGAAGTGTTAGGACTGGATGCCATGATATTAGTTTTTTGAATGCTGAGTTTTAAGCTAGCTTTCTCACTCTCCTCTTTCATTTTCATCTAGAGGCTCTTCAGTTCCTCTTCACTTTCTGCCAAAAGGTGGTGTCATCTGCATATCTGAGGTTATTGATATTTCTCCCAGCAATCTTGATTCCAGCCTGTGCTTCATCCAGCCCGGCATTTCTCATGATGTACTCTGCATACAAGTTAAATAAGCAGGGTGACAATATATAGCTTTGCCATACTCCTTTCCCAATTTGGAACCAGTTGGTTGTTCCATGTCCAATTCTAACTGTTGCTTCCTGATCTGCATACAGATTTCTCAGGAGGCAGGTAAGTGGTCTGGTATTCCCATCTCTTGAAGAATTTCCCACAGTTTGTTGTGATCTACATCTTAGCACTAGCAGATAAATTCTATTCCCCACAATATGGTGAAGCAGACATTCTTAAAAATCCTGTCTGTAAAAAATACCTAAAATATCTAAAAATAACCTAAAATTTTTTTTAAACTTTAAAAATGTATTGCTGAGCCGCTGTGCCTGTATATCACCCCCCTCCTCATAAACACACAGACTGAAAAGGAAAAACTAAAAGGCAAAAAAATCAAAGCAATAGAAAAATCTAGAGAGATACGTGAATGCTAAAGCCGGAGGTACCATGAAGAAACATCTGTCAGTTTCTAGCAACCAGAAGCCACAGAAGCTTAAGGATCAGACGCCCTAATAAAAACCTGGGCTTCTGCAGGGTCGAATTGCAGTGGAAGTGGGGTACCCTACAAAAGGACTTAACAAGGAATTACTTCTCTTGGCTTTTGCTCTCCGTTTGAGAGGAAAAACAAAACAAAAATTTCCCTTGAGATATGTGTCA
This sequence comes from Capricornis sumatraensis, assembly GCF_032405125.1. Lineage (NCBI taxonomy): Eukaryota > Metazoa > Chordata > Mammalia > Artiodactyla > Bovidae > Capricornis > Capricornis sumatraensis. The sequence continues at coordinate 78,572,971 of NC_091082.1, forward strand.
GCATAAGCCATTTCTTGACTCAGGTTTAGGGTTTAAATTCACTCTACTTACATATTTTTGACAACCTAAAATTGAGAATTTCATTTAAATTGTGTCTGGGTAGGTGGTGACTCTGAGCACCTAGAAGAAGTAAGTGTATATCCTCTCTTGTGGAACACACCAGATCTCAGAGAATCCCAGCCGGTAAAGACCCAAAAAATATAAACTCACAGTTTTTTAAGGAATTCCCTGGTGATAGTGGTTAGCACTTTGTGTTCTCACTGCTGAGGGCTCGGGTTCAATCCCTGGTTGGGGAACTAAGATCCCACAGGCCATGTTGACATGGCCAAAAGCAAAACAAAACTCACAGATTTAAAAAACAAACGATAAAATATACAAGGAAATAAAATGCCACAAATGAGAGTCCAAAGAAACAGCTAGAAGAAGAATCAGACCACGGAGATTGTGCATTGTTTAAAACATACCCTTTAGGATTGTTTGATTCTAACCTTTCCTTGCCTTTGCTTTATTTTAAAACTCTGTGGGTAGTAGAGAACTGATAATAATATAAATTAATTATGCTAACCCATGGACATTCAAATGAATCCTGTCCAGTGGAGGGACAGCATTTCTTCTCCCCACCCTAGAAAAACCAGTTTTGCATCTATTTGCAAATTCTTTGCAATATTCCTGATTGATAAATGTGTTGTCCTTTGGATTCCTTTGAGTCAGTTGTAACATCTGCCTAGTCCTCTCATTGTGTGTACCGTGCTTAGTTGCTGAGTCGTGTCTGACTCTTTGCGACCCCATGGACTGTAGCCCACTAGGCTCCTCTGTCCATAGAATTCTCCAGGGAAGAATATTGGGGTGGGTTGCCATTTCCTTCTCCAGGGGATCTTTCCAACCCAGGGACTGAACCTGGGTTCCCACACTGCAGGCAGATTCTGAGCCACCAGGGAAGCCCGAAAAAGAACATATATATAGATAGATAGATAGATAACTGAATCACTTTGTTGTATACCTGAATCAACAGTTGAACAGTTGTAAACCAACTGTACATATGTATACACATATATATATGAAAAGTGAAAGTGTAGTCACTCAGTTGTGCCTGACTCTTTGCAAGCCTATGGACTGTAATACGGATACAAGTTGGAGAAGAGATGGTGACCAGTGGGAGGTCATTCAGAGTGAACTCCTCTACTCCTGGGCAGAATCCACCACTCTCTTAAAGGCTGCTCCCAAGGTTAGCAGCTAACCCAGTTTTCTTTGGAGCAAGAATGCCAGGGTTCAAACCACGGCCCCAACATTCAAATCTGAGAGACTTGGGTCAAGTTACTTAAACCTTGCCTGCCTCATTGTCCTCACATAGAAAAATGAGAATAGTAATACAGCCTTCCTTAGTGGGGTTCTTGTAAAGATTAAATGAATTATATTTGTAAATTACTTGAAATAGTGCCTGTGGCCCATGGGTAAAAGCAAGTATTAGCTAACATTATTAATTATTGTCAGCATGACTCAGTGGGCTATTTTTTTCAGGCCAATTTCAATCGGAAACAGGATCACCACTTCCCAATAAAGTGGTGGCTTCTTAATCTTTCTCTTTGCTATTTCCTTTTCACGCACTTACTGTTTCTGGTGGTCCCAGAAACAAACTGTATGGGGTCGATGGGTGGGTGGGGGGGACACAGAGAGCAAAGAGTTGGAGATAAATGCCAGGAATCAGTGGAAGTAGCCATCATCAGAAAAGCTGGCGTATCTGTGGCAGCTGACCTGAAATAGAAAAGGAGGGAAATGTTGAAAACTGTTTGTCTCAAAATATTCTACCCACCTCAGGCCTGTGGTTAGTGAGTTATTCCTGCTAGTCAATTCATGTCCCCAGAGGGAAGATATTTTCCCCAGAAGACCCTGTTAAGAGGTGGCAGAGTGAGTGGTGAGCCATGTGGTGAAGTGAAAGTCACTCAGTCGTGTCTGACTCTTTGTGACCCATGGACTGTAGCCCGTCAGGCTCCTCCTTCCATGGAATTCTCCAGGCCAGAATAGTGGAGTGGGTAGCCGTTCCCTTCTCCAGGGCATCTTCCCAACTCAGTAATCGAACCTGGGTCTCTGCATTGCAGGCAGATTCTTTACCAGCTGAGCCGCCAGGGAAGCCCTGAGCCGTGTGGCGTAGTGGCTACTTCCGCAACCTCTGATGCTCAGTTGCCCGTGTCTGTGTCCCTGGTCTGCCATTCCCCGGTTGTGGTATCTTGCATGGTTTACTGAAATTTCTTTACCTGACAGGGCTTTAAGGAGGATTAGATGAGATGAGGAATATAAAATGCCTGGACAGTAGTCAGTACTCAATAATCCAAGGGTGCGTGCAGTATGGGCTTAGAGAAAGCCTTGTTCAGTGGACTCTGGCCAGGATTTCCCATCGGAACCACCAGGAGTTTATTAAAATACCAGGGCCCAGGTCTTTCACTGGAGGGGAAACCCTGGGGGCTGAGCAGATTTACTTTCCCAAGAAGGGGAGGAGCTACAAACAAGCTACAGTTGTCTCCTGCCTCGGCTGGCAGTTCTGCACCAGAATGTTAAGTTGTTACCCGTGTGGTGCCCAAAATACCAAAAGGCCACGTGACATGGTGGGGATGGCACAGGCCTTGGTGTTACACAGCTCTGCAGGGAGACGCAGCCCCAGTCAGCTGCTGGCTGTGTGACTATGGTCAAGGCACTTCATTTCCCTGAACCTCAGGGTCCTCATCCGTGCGGCAGAGATCTCTATAGATTTCTTTAAGCTTGTGGTGAGGATTCATTTAGGCCCAAAAGTGCCTAGCAGTCAGTCAACATCAGCATCACTTGTCTTTTCAGGATAGGGCCCTGACACCATTCAATGCCAAGCCCCTCTGAGAAGATGGGAGATGAGCTTCTGAGAGCATCCTCAGCAGTAATGGAGCTGTTCAGGTATGCAGCTGGCCTTTAGGCATTACATGGAACTGAATTTTCTGCCAGGGGAACATCTGCCAGGTCACTGGTCACTGCTCCCAGTGGGTGGGTCATTGAGGATGGGTAAAATCTCAGAGGTTACAGTAGTTGGGAAGCTGGGCAGGGCCGAGACAGGCAGTGGGGAGAGGGCCACTGGCTTCTTCCTTACTGAAAAATGAACTGTTCGTTTCCAGAAGCCAAGAGCCTTCATATTAGCCTATAGGGCATTCCCTCCCTGCCAGTGGAACAAAAACATCCCACCTGGGCGGCACCCTACTGAAAAGCAAAGCAAGCTCTGTGATGGTTGTTGGTGGTGGGGTTCCCCTTCATCCAACCACCCGGCTAGAGGAAGAGTCTCCTTGATCCGCCTCCATTTGCTCCCTGAGTTACACTCTTGTGATGAAATAATCTAACTCCCAGGATTAAATTCACAAGCAGAGTCACACACGTTATAACACAAAACCAGTGATACACAGCCAAACCAGAACCACAAGAGGCTTAGTCAATAGAAATGACAGACACTACATCCCCTTCTCATCTCCCATCTCCCACCCCGGCACCCCAGCTGTAGCCCCCCATCTGTCCAGGTGAGGAGGAAGCCCTCAGATGGGAGCTGTTCCCCACTGCTCTTGGGGTCAACTAGTACAAGGTATGGCCAGTCTTTACCAAGACCTTTCTAGCCACAAGATATTCTCAGGGAATATTGGGAACGGGGGTGGGGTGGGGAGCTTAGAAGTCAATCAGCTTTCTTTGCAGTTGTCTCTTTCATGCTTATGTTGTGACTTTTCTTGCTTTGGGGCTCTTGTTGACATTTTGCCTTCACTCTGACTTTTGCTGTTTCCAAGAGCACGTGCACCCCATTTCTCCAGAAACCTCCAGGAACCCCTACTGGAATGTGAGTTCCTCACCTGTCTTGTCTGTCTTTACATCCTCAGCACTTAGCCCAGTACCTGGCACCAGGATGGTCCCCAGTCAAGGGTGCTAAGCCAGGGGAGCAGTTTCTTATTGTCCTAGAAGTGAGACTCACTTAGAGAAGGGTGGCTCTGTCACCTTTCTCTAAAAGGTGGCTCTCTCCATCGCTGGCTTGACTGAGCAGAGGGCCCACAAGGGGGGTGGGAGGAGAGGAATCAACAGCTTTCCAGCTTCTTCTCCAGGCCATGGGAGACACCTGGGATGTGGAATCTGATACCTGAAACTGTAAGGACCATTAACTTAAGCCCTATGAACCTCAGTTTGTCTGCTGGTTTCCAAGAAAATATAGGATTCTCCCTTCTTGCCCCACAATCAAAGAGGTTCTGACAATTCAAGAACAAAGGTTTCCACTAATACGTTCTATAAAGAAGTATATGAGTGACAGCCTTTACTCTTTGTAAAGTGGTTTCACTAGTGGGTTCAGTGTGGTGGCTCAGAGGTTTTAGGCACTTACCATGTGTTAGGCACTGGGCTGGGGGTTTCAGTAAGTCCACAAGGTGAGGAGAGCACTCTAAAGGGGGCCCAGAGAAGCTAGCCATTCACAGACCGAGCTCAGCCTGGGGGTGTCCTAGAGGTTTGTGTCACTAAAGCAGCCTGGAGCCTTTTCTCCTCTGGAGTCTGAAGCTGTAACAAACACCCAGATCATTCCCATTCGGCTTCAGGACCACCCCCAAGCCCCCGGGCTGAGTCTGTGAATGACTCTTGGTGCTGCCCCCATCAGCACCAGTGCGGGCCACATCTCTGAGAATATTGAGAAATAACTGAATATAATCTATGCTGAAGCCACATTTGGATTATGGACATCATATGACTTCAAACATCAGCATCCATTCTAATAGGAGATATTGAAGGAAGAAAAATTAACGGACAAGCAGAGCTGCTGCTATTTCCCTCCTTTCCCACATCAGATCAGATGCTAGAGAAATGCCAAGTCCTCTGCCAATAGCCAGCGCCACTGATTCCTGGCACCTACTTCCTACTTCTTTGCTCTCTGTGTCTCTTCTTCATGCAGTTTTGCTTCCAAGAGTCCACAAGAAACAGTGGTTGGGTGTAAAGGAATAGCAAAGAGAATGATTAAGGAACTGCCACTCTAAGAGAAAAGGGGAGGGGCAATACTAGGGTAGAGGGGCAAGAGATGCCAATTACTAGGTATAAAATGAGCGACAAGGATATATTGTACAACATGGGAGTATAGCCAATATTTTATAACTAAAAATGGTGTGTAACCTTTAAATATTGTGAATCACTTATATTGTACAGTAACTATACTTCAATTTTTTTTAAAAAAAACTGCCACTTTATTTTAGTCCTAAAAGATGATGCTGAGTAAGTGTGGTACTCAATATGCCAGCAATTTTGGAAAACTCAGCAGTGGTCACAGGACTGGAAAAGGTCAGTTTGCATTCCAATCCCAAATAAAGGCAATGCCAAAGAATGTTCAAACTACCTCACAATTGCTCCCAACTCACATCCTAGCAAAGCAACGCTCAAAATTCTCCAAGCCAGGTTTCAACAGTACATGAACCGAGAACTTCCAAATGTTTAAGCTGGATTTAGAAAAGGCAGAGGAACCAGAGATCAAATTGCTAACATCCATTGGATCATAGAAAAAGCAAGAGAATTCCAGAAAAACATCTACTTCTCTTTTATTGACTATGCCAAAGCCTTTGACTGTGTGGATCACAAGAAACTGTGGAAAATTCTGAAAGAGATGGGAATACCAGACCACCTGACCTGCCTCTTGAGAAACCTATATGCAGGTCAGGAAGCAACAGTTAGAACTGGACATGGAACAACAGACTGGTTCCAAATAGGAAAAGGAGTCCGTCAAGGCTGTATATTGTCACCCTGCTTATTTAACTTTATGCAGAGTACATCATATGAAATGCCGGGCTGGAAGAAGCACAAGCTGGAATCAAGATTGCTGGGAGAAATGTCATCAATCTCAGATATGCAGATGACACCACCCTTACAACAGAAATGAAAGAGGAATGAAGAGCTTCTTGATGAAAGTGAAAAGGGAGACTGAAAAAGCTGCTTAAAACTCAACATTCAAAAAGCTAATATTATGGCATCCAGTCTCATCACTTCATGTCAAATCGATGGGGAAACAGTGACAGACTTTATTTTGGGGGGCTCCAAAATCACTGCAGATGGTGATAGCAGCCATGAAATTAAAAGATGCTTGCTCTTTGGAAGAAAAACTGTGACCAACCTAGAAGGCATATTAAAAAGCAGAGACATTACTTTGCTGACAAAGGTTCACCTAGTCAAAGCTATGCTTTTTCCAGTGGTCATGTATGGATGTGAGAGTTGGACTGTGAAGAAAACTGAGCACCAAACGATTGATGCTTTTGAACTGTGGTGTTGGAGAAGATTCTTGAGAGTCTCTTGGACTGCAAGGAGATCCAACCAGTCCATCCTAAAGGAAATCAGTCCTGGATATTCATTGGAAGGACGGGTGCTGAAACTTTGGCCAATACTTGGCCACCTGATTCGAACAGCTGACTCACTGGAAAAGACCCTGATGCTGGGAGGGATTGGGGGCAGGAGGAGAAGGGGATGACAGAGGATGAGATGTTTGGATGGCCTCACCGATTCAACGGACATGAGTTTGAGCAAGCCCGGGAGTGGTGATGGACAGGGAAGCCTGGCGTGCTGCAGTCTGTAGGGTCACAAAGTGTCAGACATGACTGAGAACTGAACTGAACTGACCACTTTATTGGGAAGCAGTGATACCATTTTAGATGAAAAGATGCCTAAAAATAGACCATGCAGTCATACACACAATAATAAATTACATGTAAACGCCAAACAATTATGCACATTTTAATACAAGTATTCCATGTGGTGCTTCAGGGTATTTGGAGATAGTATGAGAATACCCCCAAGTACAGTCTAGCGATTAAGAACTAAGTGCTGAAGTCCATCAGATCTAGGTGTTGGGCACAAGCTGTGCTGATTACTAGTTACAGGACTTCAGGCAAGCTCTATGGCCTCTCTGTGCCTCAGTTTCCTCCTCCATAAAATGGGATATAATGTAGTACTCACCTCTGGATAGGCTGTGAGGACTGAGTAAAGCACTGTAGACTCTCCTTGATAGTGGCTTGGAGGAAAATAGTGACCCTAACGGGATTCACTTCTCTGCTTTCCTCAATCCTTGTCAATGACATCTCTTCTTCACTCCCACACAAGGGCACCTGATTCAATGCAGACTCTTCCACCTTCAAGGTGGGGAGCTGTGTCCTTGGCTTTAAGACAGATATCTTAAATTCTCTTCCGCAGTTACAATGACTCAGCTGTTGCTTAGGGATTTAATTAACTAGTAATTGGAGGCTTGAAAGAGACAAACCTCTGGGGACTTTTGCTCTGGTTGGCTTTCAGAAGAGTGAGAATGGAATATAAAGAAGCTTCAAGAACTTCACTGTCCAGTATGGTAGCCACAGGGGCTACTGAGCCCTTGAAATGTGATTGTCCAAATTAAGAATATGCCGCAAGTATAAAATACACCCCAGATTTTAAAGATTTGTATTAAAAGAGGAATATGTGTCTCATTAATAATTTTTATTAAAAGTTTAAATGATAGTATTTTTGACCTATGTGTTTACTTTTGTTAATGTGGCTACGGGAAGATTTCAAACTTCTGTGGCTGTTGGAAGATGCTGTTCTAGAATATTCATGATTTAATAGTGACTTAACAGGCCAACACTATTTAAAACATGGATCGCCTTTTAATATTTTTAAGAGGTAGATATTGTTATAACCAATTTTCAGACAAGGGCAGCAAGACTATAACAACTCATTTTGTGTTGACCATCAGTAGACCTGAATAGATGTAAGCTGATGGCTAATCAGAGGGAAGAACACTGACTTAGGAATCAAGAAACCTAGCTTCTTGTCCTTGCTATATCCCTAAATAGCTGCGTGACTTCAGGCAAATTACTGCCCCTCTCTGGACCTCTGATTTTTACTCAAAAAATAAAGGGATTGGCTGGATTTGAATTTAAAAGTGGGAAGCTAGAAGCCGGTAGACCAAATGCAGCCCTATATCTGTGTGTTTGGGGCAATGCCACTTTTAATTTACGTGGTTTTAAGTAGGGGTCAGCAGCTCTTCTATTGCCTAGGGCTCCTACCACTCCCCTTGGACTCTCACTCCACCACTTCACAGACTTTGTTACTTGCCTCAAAATCCTTAGCTGCAAATTTTAAACTCCAGATACAGTGACCCCATGGAGGACGGTCTACTTCCTTCTATTCACTCCAATTCTGACCATTTTCAGGACTGGGGGTCTTAAGTAGATTGGTGATCACCAATCTACTCTAGGCCAAATTTTATCTCTCTTTTTTTAAAAACGATGTATTCCAACAAAAATAGTGCCATACCTTTCTGTAAACCATAAATATTAAACTAGAAAGAAACTTAAAAATAATCTATTCAGGGTAAACTTCTCATTTTACAGATAAGGAAACCAAAAGAAATTTAGAGGATATAGTGCTTTTATACTTACTGTGTCAGTGATTTTATTCTCTGTTTTGAAAAGTAAGATAAAAAATTATTTTTGAAATCAAATCTTATACTTATTTGCATTTCCTTTACAAGAAATCCAGGTAGAATTTTCTTCTTTTTCCTCTTTTTAACAAAAATTCAATGGGACGACTAGCTAGGGGAAAAAAAAAAGGTGGAACAGAACTGCTTCCCTTTCCTTGTGATTATTCTATATAAAACTTATAACAAAAAATAGGTAAATGTAACCCATGCAATGAAAATAAATAGCTAAAGGATTTTAAAGCATTGAAAGAAATCTTTTTGCAAGGATAATAGCAAGTGGGACGTGAACTACAGCTTTTGCATATTAAACGCAGGTCTTTGTCTCTTTCACCTAAGTAGTGTGAGAAAGCAAAATCTAATTTAATGGGGGAAAAGGAAAAGACCATAAATAAAAGGGTGTGTTGTTTTCTGAGTGACAATCTTCCTATTGGCATTCTGCCCAGAAGCCCTTTCTTCTTGTCTAAACCACATGATCAGGATAAGTTGAGTAACCAAATCGAGACCCCGAAGGGTCAGGAGATACTGCAAAGCTGATCAATACCTTCAGGGTCCAGATGTCAGCCAGACCTGACCGTTAACCTGGTCAATATTGCTGTTGGATGAACACAGAAATTCCACCTGTGATCTCGGTCAGGAGACACTCAAGCTCCGTGATGGGGGAGGTCCTTCCCAAGGCTAGGTGGTCACAGGCACCCCAGAAGTGTCTGGAGATATAATTACCCCTGCCCCCCAACACTGCTCCCAGGGTCTCTTGTCAGGAGAGTCTTGTCTAACCTTGGGTCCATGCCAGATTCAGGCAAGGAATAGCTCCTTGTATTTTTCCCAGGAACTTTGCTGCCCATCACAGCCATGACCTCTACCCTCAGGAAGTCAAGGTCCAAAGCACAGAAAGATAGATCTATTTTTCATCCATGAAAACATAAAAGGGTAAATGCCAGAGGTTGCATCAAGGATTCAAGAAGAGGTGAAAGCGGAAAAAAAAAAAAAAAAAAAGGCTTTGCGACTGGCAAAAGCCAATCCAACCAACTCAAGGTGGAAAGAAGATGAAAATTAATAGTAAAATGTTTTAAAGAGATACATTTTTTCTTGATTTTTCTATTCATTTCCTCCTCTGCTTTTACCCTTCCTGCATAGTAGGTCCTTAATTTTCCCTCCGTTTCTCCAACAATCTATTCTTTAAAGGTGCATCAAAGATTTCACTTATTAAAAAAAAAAAGAATTCACTTCTCCCATGAGGCTTTTCTAACCCTTCAACCACAGATTATCTTACTTTACTATCTGCACTGTTCATTTGCCACTTAACTATGGTCTTGATGTGACCAGGCTGTAGACCCTTCACCGGCAGAGCTGTGTGAGTGACAGTATCTAGCTGACCTAAGCAAGGAGCTATAGAGAGGAGCCCAGGGAAGCAGGTATCAGCCTGGACCCTTCCTGCTTCCCATTCCCAGCATGCCCTGGGACACCGTGCCTTCTGCTGACTCCCTCCTGGTTCCCTTCTGGACCAAACAGGAACCACTTCTTTCCTCAATAGAAGGCTGAGAGAACTAGAGGGCTTTATCTTTGTTCAAAAGATAAAGTATCAGGGAAACAGAAAGCATTATCAACCGTTCAGGGAGTTTTATAACAGCAATTACCATTATCTGTATTATTAAGATTTTCTTAGAAATCCAAGTCTTTTCCCATGGAACAGATCAAGACCATTAAAAGAAAAAAAGGAAGCAAAGAAAAACCTTTCACGGATTTTTTCTGGATATTGTTACCATGATTCTGAGGACTTTATTTTATTTTATTTTTTTAGCAAATATATATTCATTGGGTTTAGGGGCTTCCTAGGTGGCTCAGTGGTAAAGAATCCACATGTAACCCAGAAGACACCAGTTCAAGCCCTGGGTGGGGAAGATCCTTTGGAGGAGGAAATGGCAACCCACTCCAGTATTCTTACCAGGAAAATCCCATGAACAGAGAGGCCTGGTGGGCTACCGTCCATGGAGTTGCAGAGTCAGACGTGACTTAGCAACTGAGCACACATTCAGTGGGTTCACACAGTCCACAAGTTAAATGCAGGCAAGCCCATAAAACAAGCATTAACAACAAAAATACAGTCCATGTTGAACTGAACATTTAAAATGGGTAAGATGATGTATTTGATGTTGTATTTTTACCACAATTAAAAACTGAAAACAAACCAACAAACCACACAGTCTATGTATGGTGCCAGGCACTAAAATACGAGCAGCAAGTTGAAAATGGAACACGTGAGCGTGCAAGTTATGGTGGAAGACGCATGAAGAGTTTAGCTTAATTGGAGGGAAGTGCAATCCATAACTGATAGAACACAAGCTAGGTAACGAAGAAAATGACTATTAAAAACTCAACCATGGAATAGAGATAGGCATTTGTTAAGACATTAAAATTATACTTGGAATGCACATGGAACTGAACGCAGAACTAAGTACTATATTCATTAGGTGTCTGTTTTTATTTATATAATTCACTCCCTTTGAAAAAAACTACAAGACGGAGTCAAGATTTGCAGTCTTGTATGGCTGAATGTGTGTGTAACTTCATCCTTTTCCCCCTAAGTTAAAAGTCAGTACGTGCCAAGAACATAAAATTCCAGCCGGACAAATGAGGAACAGAGGAAGGAAACGGCCACTTTGGCCGGCGCCTTTGATGGGCACATCTGTAGAGAAAGTACCAACACTGGCAGTGGATTCTCCCTGCTCAAAACCCTTAAAAAAAAAAAGATTCCCCATTGTTTGTTGCAGTGTTTCTCAAACATATCTGATTTCAGGACAATTTTTATGTATAATACATTGAGAAAATTACCAGGAGGAGCTAATGAATTGCATCATCATAATGATGATAACAGATAGCATTCACTGATACTTACATGCCAACACTGTTCTAAGCACTTCATACACATTGACTTGTTTAATCTGCAGAGACACCTGCAAGGTAAGTATTGTTACTACATCAGCCTTCTGATCCTCCAAGTTTCATAGTGGAGGATTCAACCAACCTTGCGGAGGATTCTACCAACCTTGGACAGAAAATACTCAAGAAAAAAAATTCCAGAAAGTTCCCCAAAAAACTTGAATTTGCTGCATGTCAGCAACTATTTCTATAGCATTTACACTGCATTTATAATTATTTCTATAGCATTTACATTGTACTAGGTATAGTATGTCATTTTAGAGATGATTTAAAGTATATGGGAGGATGTGTGTATTATATGCAAATACCACACTGTTTTATATATAATGGAGTTGAGCAACCCTGGATTTTTATATCTATGGGCAACCCTAGAATCAATTCCCCTCAGATGCTGGATTTGAGGGCTGACTATATCTCCTATTTTACAGCTGAGGAAACAGAAGCACAATCACAGAGTAATTTGTTCAAGGTCACAGAGGTAATAAGGGGTAAAGTCAGGATGCGAACCAAAGTAGTTGGACTCCAGAGTCCAGAGGCCTTGACTGCTGCTGTGAACTGAATGACAGTGTTCCCCCAAAACATGTAAGCTGAAGTTCTAACCTCAGTGTGATGGTATTTGGAGATGGGGCCTTTGGGAGGTAACCAGGTTTAGATGAGGTCATGAGGGTGGGACCCCCTACCTAACCCCCCGACCCCTGACTGGATTACTGTCTTTATTAGAAGAGACATAGAAAACTCTCTGTCTCTCCTTCCATAAAGAAGAGGTCCTGTGAGCACACAATAAGATGGAGGTCGCCTACAACAGGAAAAGGACCTCAGAATGAAACCTACCCTTGTTGATACTTTGATCTTGGACTGCCAGCCTCTAGAACTGTGAGAAATAAATTTCTGTTGCTTAAGCCACTCAGTCTATTTGCTATTTTGTTACGGCAGCCTGAGCAGACTTAGACAATCACTATATTTCACCTTCCTGCCCAGCACAGAATTTTAAGGAATGGTGTGTAAATGTTTAGGCCACAATAAACATGGAACAGCGTAAGAATGAATGCTGAAATCACAGGATGCCTGATGAGAGATGACTCTTGATTGGTTAGTCTTGCTGCTTCCCTTAAGCTCCCAGAGCAGGCTGGTATGCTCTCCATAACATGCTTGTATAGAAACATCATTTTTAAAGGAAAATCGACTGTAGGGGAGAAAAGATAAATGTTTTTAGTATCTTTAAAAAAAATAAGTGTTAGCTTTTAGATTTACAGAAAAATTGCATGTGGCACTATTTAAAATAGCCAGGACGTGGAAGCAACCAAAATGTCTATCAGCAGAGGAATGGACAAAGAAAATGTGGAACAAATATACAATGGAATATTACTCAGCCATAAAAAGGAACAAAAACGGGTCATATGTAGAGATGTGGATGGCCCTAGAGACTGTCATACATAGTGAAGTAAATCAGAAAGATAAAAACAAACACTGTAAATTAATGCATTTATGTGAAATCTAGGAAAATGGTAGAGATGGTCTCATTTGCAAAACAGAAATAGAGACACAGATGTAGAGAATAAATGTATGGATTCCAAGAGGGGAAAAGAGGTGTGGGGTAAATTGGGAGATTGGGATTGATATCTATACACTACTATGTATGAAATAGATGACTAATAAGAACTTACCATTTAGCTCAGGGAAGTCTACTCCATCCTCTGTGGTGACTTAAATGGGAAGGAAATCCAAAAGAGAAGGGAAAAATGTATAGCTGGTTCACTTTGCTGCATAGTAGAAACTAACACAACATTGCAAAGCAACTACACTCAGATAAAAAATTGATTTAAAAAAATGAAAAAAGAAAATAATATAGCACATTTATTACAATTAATAAAACAATATTAATACATTATTTCCAACCGAAGTCCACACTTGATTCAGATTTACTTAGTTTTCATCTGATGTCCTTTTTGTGTTCCAGTATCTCATCCAGGATGCCATGTTACATTTAGTTGTCAAGTCTCCTTAGGTTCCTCTTGGCTATGACAGTTTCTCAGACCCTGGTTCGATTCCTGGGTCAGGAAGATCCCCTGGAGAAGGGATAAGCCCAATCCAGTAATCTTGGGCTTCCCTGGTGGCTCAGCTGGTAAAGAATCCGCCTGCAATGGGAGACCTGGGTTCAATCCCTAGGTTGGGAAGATCCCCTGGAGATGGGAAAGGCTGCCCACTCCAGTATTCTGGCCTGGACATGACTGAGTGACTTTCACTTTCACTTTTCAAGTTGCATAAGGATAGGTTCTTGCTCTGTTTTTGCTCTGCCTTCTACAATCTGTTGTTTTCTTTTATAACCCCTTTTCCAAGTTCTGAGGCATATTTCCTCCTTTTTATCACTAGTTGCATAGGTGAGCCATGGTTTAGTCGCTCAGTCATGTTCAGCTCTTTGCAACCCTGTGGACTGTAGCCTGCCAGGATCCTCTGTCCGTGGGATTTTCTAGGCAAGAATACTGGAGTGGGTTGCCATTTCCTTCTCCAAGGTAGAGAAGTTTTATTCAGGTACAGTCCTGCCTGGGAACCAGCGGATGCGAGCATGGTTGTTTGGCTGTCCCCAGATCTGTGTATTTTGGAAACAATGAGAACATTTGTGGGACACAGGCAAAAGCCCCACATGGACTCCCATGTACCTACATCTAAATATTTAAAGTTATGAATCAAGAGAATAAACGGTTAAATAAAATGTTTTATCCTCCTAATTTGACAAGTGTACCTTCATCATGACCTGGGGAGGCCATTTCAAGCGCAGAATTCTTGATCTCCTTGGAGTTCTGTGCTGAAATGGAGTGGGTCCTGTTTCCCCACTCAGTCCCCACTTGTATTTCTGCTCCTGGCTCTGAGGGGCCTCCTGAGCAAGGCCACGGCTACCTCAGCCTGTGGTCCAAACTCTGTCTACAATTTTTGCAAACAGCTGCCACAAGGCCACCTGAAGATCTTACAGGGACAGAGAGGTTAGTGCCAGAAGCAGAGCCCCAGGAAAAGGTCACACAGGCCCTAGAAGCAGGATCAGGAAAGGCCCTCTGCCCAGAGGATTCGGGCATCCCTGCTCCTTGAAGCATCCCTGCTCCTTGAAGCATGGTCTAGAAGGGGCGGTGGGCTCTGGTGGCCCCATCTCCCAGGCCCAGAGGACTCCTCATCCAGTGAGGAGAGACACAGCTGAAGGAAGCCTATTTCTCAGACTTGAACGTGCATGTGAATCACCTGAGACCTTATTTAGTGGGTCTGGGGTGGGGGCTGAGATTACAGGTCTAAAAGGCTCCTAGGTGATGCCAATGCTGTGGTACAAGGACCATACTTTGAATAATCAAGCTCTAAAGCAGGGCTCCCCAACCTCTGGGATCCAATGCCTGAAGATCTGAGGTGGAGCTGCTGTAGTAATAATAGAAATAAAACGCACAATAAATGTAATGCACTTGAACCATAACAAAACTATCCCCCTTTCCCCCTAGTCCTGGAAAAAAATTGTTATCCGTGAAACCAGTACCTGGATCAAAAGCTTGGGGATCACTGCCCTAAAGTATAAGTCCAAGGTAGGGGTCCTTCTTGCCTTGGCAGACTAATACCCTAGGCAAAAAATGATATAATTGATATTAATTTAATCACACCCATGGTTAAACTGGGGCTTCCCAGGTGGCTCTAGTGGCAAAGAACCGACTTGCCAGTGCAGGAGACACAAGAGATGCGAGTTCGATCCCTAGGTTGGGAAGATCCCCCGGAGAAGGAAATAGCAAACCACTCCAGAATTCTTGCCTGGAGAATTCCATGGACAGAAGAACCTGGTGGGCTACATAGTCCATGGCGTCACAAAGAGTTGAAATGACTAAGCATCTGAGCATACAAGTACAGCATGGGTAAATTACCAATAGAACTTAGTATACTTTCACTACACAGAAATGTAGATGTAATACAAATCTGAATGTAGTATCAGTGCCCATTCGGGGAGTTCTTTAGTTTAGCAGGACCCAGTAAGGGGCACAGCTTTCAGCCCTGACAACTGTCCTTTTCTTCCCCTTCTGGTGTCCTTGACCCCTTCCTGCATGTGGCTGGCTCCGAGTCCCTCCCTGCCCAGTTACTGGCATTTCTCTTAGAGCTTTGCTGTCCTTTCTGCAGATTCTTACAAACATTTCTTACTTTTCCTCATCATTTATTCCACTCTTTCCTCTCATATGCTTTCCCACACTCTCGGCACCTTTCTTCCGGCAGTATTTCCAGCAGACTTGCTACTTTTCCAGGTCCCTCTGCCCTTTGCCCTCAGCCCTCAAGCCTCCTCCTCTGAGTCACCCCGCTTGTCTTGCAGCTGCTGCCCCTGTCCTCAGGCTCCCAGAGGCACTCACTTTCCTGATACTGGGAGGCACCCTCCAGAGGTCTGCCTTCTGGGGCCCGGGGAGGCGTCTTCAGCCAATTCCATGTGGCCAGAGAAGCTATTTCTGCCTTTCGGAAACCTCCTCACTGGGGCAGGAAGTGACCAACTTCCTGGCAAAGAGTTCTCAAGAACATCTTCTCAAAGGGGAAAAAAAGAGAAAACATACCTCTGACGTACACGATGGTTTCCTCACTTTTAACTGGCCCTGCCCGCAGCCAGTGATGTGGCTCAAGGCTGACGAGCTTCTGCTGGTGACAGAAGCCTAGCCTGTGCAACCCACTCAGACTCAGGGTGTTGGATGTGGCAGCGGTTAAGTTAGCTTTGACTGAATCCAGTTGAGCTTCCTGGGGCTGAAAACCTGTTTCCTATTTACTCTCTGCTTCTGCGGCTCCTTCCATGGGGCGAGCCAATAGTAAAGAACTTGCCTGCCAATGCAGGAGACGAGTCCCTGGCTGGGGAAGATCCTCTGGGGGAGGGCATGGCAACCCACTCCAGTATTCTTGCCTGGAGAATCCCATGGACAAAGGAGCCTGGTGGGCTACGGTCCATAGGATCACAAAGAGTCAGACACGACTGAAGTGATTTATCACGCACATAGGGACACCGCCAAATATTGGTTAATACATAAAGTGAATTTTTTGCTAAAACTGAGGATTCGGACGCGTCAGAATGCTGAGTCAAGCAGATCGTGCCACGGGCATACAGGAGGATGCAAGCTTTCCTCCAGAAAGAGGAATGGTGTAAAGTGGAGCCAGAATGCTTACCTCGCCCACTCTAACCACCTCCCTAAACCCCCAGAAAATGAAAAACAGAGCAGAAAAAAAGTTCTGTGTTCACTGGACACATGAGGATTTTGCCTTAGGATTATGTAAGGGATGACTTTAGGGGGCAATAAACAAGCTCTTTCCAAACAGTGGCATGTTTGATATGTGTATGTGCTCAGCCTCTCAATCGTGTCTGACTCTTTGTGACCCCACGGACTGTACCCCACCAGGTCCCTCTGTCTATGGGATTCTCCAGGCCAGAATACTGGAGTGGGTAGCCATGCCCTCCTCTAGGGCATCTTCCCGACCCAGGGATTGAAACTGCCATCTCTGGCATTGCAGGTGGGTTCTTTACTGTTTGAATCACCAGGAAAGCATGTTGATATAAATGGACCCCAAACCAGTTTACTCTCTTTGGTTGTACATACTGTAAGGGCTCGTTAGACTTTAGCAAAGACTGCAGGTGAAATCACTGCTGACTATGATGTTGTTTTGAAGTCTATTTTTTTTTCAAATATTCTATCCTAAATTCTAGCAGTCACAGATGTGCCTCCCGCTCAAAAAGTTTAAGAACCACCATCCTACCGCCATCTAAGATGCAACAGGACTATCCCCAAGGGCAAATTGAAACAGAAGTGTCGGTCTTCAGGGTGTTGTTCCCTCTTCCTGCTACCAGCTTCTTGCCCACCATTGTTGGTTTCACCTCAGTGCAGAAAACTTACTGCTGTATGGTTCTTTCTCCCCAGGTTAGTAGTTCCAAGATGTCGTCTAGCTAATCTAACTGACTAATCCATGCACACCTGCGTGCTAAGTTGCTTCAGTTGTGTCCGACTCTGCCAGGCTCCTCTGTCCGTGGGATTCTCCAGGCAAGAATACTGGAGGGAGTTGCTATGCCCTCCTCCAGGGGAATCTTCCCAACCCAGGGATGGAACCTGCATCTGCTGCATTCCAGGTGGATTTCTTTTTTTACCGCTGAGTCCCTGGGGAAGCCCAATCCATGCTATCATGCAAACGGACATGGGCCCTTCCTTCCAGTCACTGTACATGTTCATGGTGGTCTCAGGAGACTCGACCTCTCTAGTGCCTGGCGGGACAGAAGACAGAGAAGACACATGAGGAAATCTTGCTGAAAGAAGACTTTCTCACAGGTGTGATCTTGCCATCCTCTTGTTCTACCGTTATACTGGTCTTCTACACAAGTGATTCAACGTCCCTGAATTCCAACCTCTCAATTCAGTGAGACCACCAGGCTTTGTTTGTTTTCCCCATCCCCTGACTGAAGCCTAGAAACTGCCTCCAACTAGTAACCTAAAGATGAAAGTGGAGAGTGAAAAAGCTGCTTAAAGCTCAGCATTAAAAAAACTAAGATCAAGGCATCCAGTCCCATCACATCATGGCAAATAGGTGGGGAAAAAAATGGAAACAGGGACAGACTTTATTTTCTTGGGCTCCAAAATCATTGCAGATGGTAACTGCAGCCATGAAATTAAAAGACACTTGCTCCTTGGAAGAAAAGTTATGACCAACATAGACAGTGTATTTAAAAACAGAGACATTACTTTGCCAACAAAGGTCCATAGAGTCAAATCTATGGTTTTTCCAGTGGTCATGTATGGATGTGAGAGTTGGACCATAAAGAAAGCTGAGCACTGAAGAATTAATGCTTTTGAACTGTGGTGAGGAGACTCTTGAGAGTCCCTTGGACTGCAAGGAGATCCAACCAGTCAATCTTAAAGGAAATCAATCCTGAATATTCACTGGAAGGACCGATGCTGAAGCTGAAGCTCTAATTCTTTGGCCACTTGATGAGAAAAGCTGGCTCACTGGAAAAGACCCTGATGTTGGGAAAGATTGAAGGCAGGAGGAGAAGGGGGTGATAGAGGATGAGATGGTTGGATGGCCTCACCAACTCAAGGGACATAAGTTGGAGCAAGCTCCAGGAGATGGTGCAGGACAGGGAAGCTGGCGTTCTACAGTCCATGGGGTTCCAAAGAATTGGACACAACTGAGTGACTGAACAAATAAGCTGAAGCAATCATAGGACTGACCTTGTTTTTCCCCCTTTTTTAAGGGACCACAGTCCTGTGCTGACTATTGTCCAAAGTCTGAAACCACTGTGTCATAGTTTGCCCAGATTTTTAGTTACTTAAGGTAAGAGAGTAACCTCTGGAGCCTGTATTACTTCATCATGGGCAGAAGTTGAACTTCTCTCAAGGAAGATTTAATGAAATAACATATGACATTTTAAGTCATGGTGTTTTTACTTAGTAGATATTGGTCATTTTTTTCCATTTATTGCATAATTTTGGTAAACATTATTTTAAACTGTGTATACATTCATTCACTTACCAAACACATTGGTTGAGTAATTCCTACGCTCCAGGCTCTGGATAAAGCAGTGTGTTGAGATAAGATCGCCAGCCTCCCAAAGCTTTTACGCTAGAGGAAGGAAGACAGGTAAAAGATAAACCTGTGATAAGAGCTAGAAAACAGGGTGGTATGTTAAAGAATGACAGGGCAGCTGCCGAAGATTTGTATTTAGGGAAGCCCTCTCAAAAGGTATGATGTAGGAACTAAGTGAGGGATCTGCGGGGCAGTCGCGTGCATTGTTCCAGGCAGAGGAAGGGACGTGCCTGAACCCCAGGAAAGTGGCAAGCCTGGTGCGTTGGTGGAACAGAGAGGAGACTGGCTTGATGAAAGTCCAGTGAACCAGGCGGGAGAGTGATACTAGATGAACTCAGGGAGGTAGGCAGGGGCCAGGCTCTGCGGGGCAAAGAATGTCATACAGAGGCAGAATTTATTTACTTAATTTTGTTGTTACATATTGACTTCCTTATTCCTGTCCTGTGAAACTTAGATTTTTGCATTTTACAACATCGTATCATAAATAACACTGCAATTAAAACCTTTGTTCTCCACTATCCCCATACTTAGATTTATTTCAATATGGCAGAATTCCAAGACTGGAATTAAAGAGTCAAGAGGTAGCAGCAGGAGCTGATGGTGCCCTTGGGGTCCCTGTTACATTCAGGGGTGTCTGTCCTCAGCTGCGGTGGGGCTGCTGACACTTCACACTTTGCACAACTGGAGCCACCTCCCCACGTGCCTGGGAATGACACCCCTCCAAGCCTACAGCCAGCGGCTGACTGGTGTGCAGATACAAAAGCTCCCACCTCCTTGCCTCAATGCAGGACAAACTCTGTGGTGCCATTTACACTCCAGAGCTCCTGAAAGGACCGGGTGGAAGCCATGATCCTCCTGAAGCCACATTCTTGCTGAGTTTTTCCCGTCGCTACCCTCCTCCCCCTCCCTCCCTCCCAGATTTATTCCAGAACATTCCCCTTAAAAGTCACCTGCACAGGAATCCCCACATCAGGCTCTCCTCTAGACAACCCAATCTAAGACAGGATATGAGGTTTTTGAAGATTCCTAATTTATCCCTGGTGGCTCAGAGGGTAAACATCTGCCTGCAATGCAGGAGACCTCGGTGCGATCCCTGGGTCGGGGAGATCCCCTGGAGAAGGAAATAGCAACCCACTCCAGAATTCTTGCCTGGAGCATCCCATGGATGGAGAAGCCTGGTGGGCTACGGTCCATGGGGTTGCAAAGAGTCAGACACAACTGAGCAACTTCACTTTACGCAGGAGATGCAGGTTTGATCCCTGATCCAGAAAGATCCCATACACCCTGGAGCAACTAAGCCCGTGCACCACATTTACTGAGCCTGTGCTCCACAGCAAGGGAAGCCACCTCAGTGAGAAGCTCAAGCATCACAGCTACAGAGTAGTCCCTGCTCGCCAAACTAAAGAAAAGCTCACACAGCAATGAAGACCCAGCACAGCCAAAAATAAATAAATACATACATAAATAAAATTATATAAAAAAGAAGAGATTCCATTTTTAGAAACACTCTGTCCACTGAAGGCAATTTGAAATGTACACAGTTCTCATGAAGGGTAGAAATTACTGGGAGGTCGCAGATAGGTAGCTGATGGATAACTAAAGGTCTGGAGGTGAAGGACTCACGGTAGCTGATGGCTCCCTGTGGAATGAGGACTGAGATTCCGTTGGGTTTGGAGGAGTTAGGAACACAAGCCTGTGAAGACTTAGGAAGAGCCAGACTCGACCTTCGGCAGCAGGAGGTCATTTGAGAGCATCAGGTGAACTTGTTCCTTCTTTCAGTGATACTGAGTTATCCCACTGGTCCCAGAGCCCCCTCCCATTCTCCCCCAGGAGTCAGCTGTTTGATCCCAGGAGCCCTGTGACTTTAAGATAAGAGGACGAGAGAACAGAAACACTGAAGTCGGGGATGGGAGCAATGGTCAAAAGAAAGAAGGAGACACATTGAGAAATGAGAAAGAGGGTTCAGACCAGGGGAGGAAAACGTAAGGTATCCCGACACTTTAATCATGATTTTTATTCTCCTCTGTGCTATGGGAGAAGAAGGCAGTCCCCCAGGAAAGCCGAAGATCAGCAGTGACTGTCACGTGGGTGTGTATACTCAGTCATGTCTGACTTTTTGCAACCCCATAAACTTTAGCCTGCCAGGCTCCTCTGTCCATGGGATTTTCCAGGCAAGAATACTGGAGTGGGTTGTCATTTCCTTCTCCAGGGGATTTTCCTAACCCAGATAGAGACTGAACCTGTGTCTCCTGCATGAGCAGGCAGATTCTCTACCACTGCGCCACCTGGGAAACCCAACGACTATCACATACACACACTCACCCTGCTACTCTTCCCTGGGCCCCCATCTCCCCATCCTTTGAAGAGAGGATCTTAGATAAGGGAGCCCCAGCAGAGGGTTTGGAAGCACCTCTTATTGAGAGTCTGGGCAGATGCCAACCTGGCTTCCAAAGTAGATGACAATTCTACTGCCAACCATTTCTGAAGAGGCTGACAACTGAAGAGGCTGTGATCTAGAATTATTAACATATCTGACCAAACATCAGGGAAATGAGAAAAGACTACGTGCAGGAAGGCAGTTGGACTTGCTCTGCATTCTTGTGCTATCTCTACCCATCAGAATGAGAATAGCGAGGATTAGGTACACACCGGAACATACCCCTCATGTACTGAACACACACACCCTTCCAGCTCTAAGGTGGCATGGTCCTGGAGCTGCTTTTCCAGGACTGTGGATGGGTCTCACTGAGCCAGTTTTCAGGATGATGGTAATAACTGAGACTTACAAAGTATTTCAGACTCTATAACTTACAAAATATTTCAGAAATACTACATTTAGCTGCCACTCATCTGTAAGACAGCTACTCTTTATCACTGTGGTTTTCACTTTCTCATGATGAGTACACTGAGATGGGTTCACTGAGGGTCAGAGCAATGGAATAACTAGCCCACACTCCCAGAGCCAACATGAAGCAATCCTTTTCTACTGAATCTGCATCGTGTTAGTTCTCACACTCTATTTGCCTGCCTTGTCCCTTTCTCTGCTCACCGGAGTCTTCTTACATCCTGCTGCTCAGGGCTAAGAGTTCTGAGATCCTAAAAAGGGCAATAGGGTGTTGGCCACCCTTGGACTCCTGAAAGCCTATACTGTCTTTCTAAAGGATGTTCTCATGCTTGATGGAAAAAGACCGTGATGGCACAGCCTTTTAAATTTGGGGGTACAGCTCCCAACTTCCTGAACTCATGAAGCACTCCTTTCTCTGCCTAATTTGCTCCTCTATTGCTCCCAAGATGGCAGGCGTCTTCACATCAATGGAAAGATGACAAGATGCACGAACCTACCCCTGCATGTGTATCCACTGCACCCCAGGGCGTGCAGGAAGTGACAGCGCAGGTCACCGGCCACTGAATGCTGAGCACATTGCTTTATAACCTGCCCCACCAGCTCCCTGTTACTCCCCTGCCAGCAGAGCTGCCTGTGTGACTAATCTGGGTGGATAGAATGCTAATTCTTTCTCTCCTTACCCTAAATGAAGTCTTGTTAGGAAGGTAAATGCTCTGCCTAGAACAAATACATCACTTAACATATTCCAGAGACACATTTAAATTATCTAAATTATTTTTAGATGACGCACCCCTTTGGATTATCCAGACCATTGCTGCTTTCCTTAGCAAGAATGATTGAGAATTGACACAAAAAGAAACTCACCTGAAGCCCGAAGCCAGAAACCCCAGGGCTTAAGCTGACTTGCAGAACAGGTATAGAGCCTACTGTGGAAGGAAGTCTACAGCGATCATGTTTGGGAGAATTAGTCAGCCCGAAGAACGTGGTGGTGGTAATTCCAGCCTTTGCAAGCCCTGACTCACTGCAGAGCGTGCTGTATGGTGGGGACAGACCCAGCTTTGGATTGGATGACTTTCTCAGGTGGAGACACCCTGCAGGCCTGGGAGGCTCCATAATCCTCACCAGGGTATTATTACCATTGCCAGTTCTAGCCGTTAGTAGGCACAGATGCCCTGCTGAGGTTCCCAGGTGGGACGTGTAGGGCCAAGACTCCTCAAGAAAATAGAAGCTTCTAGACTGGAGGTTCCTTCCCCAGCTCACAGCAACAGAGGCGCTTAGTTCAGGGAGGCTACGATGGTGGCAGAGAGGCAGGGAGGGAGGAAAACTGTGGCTGGCTCACCCCCTAGAGCAGAGTGCCTGCCATGCCTTGGCACCAGAAGCAGGCTAAACAGCCATGCCACTGCCCGCAGGTCTGTTGGCTAGCCCAAGAGGCCCCATGAGGGTGATTAGAACTAGAAGTATTTGTCAGACAGCAACACCGATCACAGAGGAAACCAGGCGAGAAACAAGGAGAAGTGTTTCCTCTAGGAGCTGCTGCAATGAGGCAGGGGGAGTTCTGGGTCAAAGGCCAAAGACCAGCAGATTTAAGGAACAGGCTGTGGAGGTGATCAGTGAATTAGAGTCCCTCCCATTCCTAATGTTCTGGGGTTCGAGTTTATGGGAGGAAACTGAATAAACTTACTTCAAAAATACACAAATGCTCAGCACCAGGAAACGTCAATGATGCAGTCAAGACTGTCTGCCTTGAGCATGATCCTTGTTGGCCACTGACAGCAGGGCTGAAGGCGACACCACAGACAGAGGGTGTGGGTATAAGAAAAGGTAGGTGATTCTAGCTGAAATATCGGGGAGCTGGTTATGGAACAGATTGGAAGGGGAAAACTCCATAAAATGAACTCTTTATTTTTTTAAACTCAAGGCTGAATATCTCATCTTTCCTCCTGGGGAGAGAGATTCTGCTACTGTTTCAGCCTCCTAAAGGAGGAGACGACTCAGGTGTTCCCTCTGGAAAGGTGGCTGCTGGTGAGAGAAGAGGGGCTACAGGGGATTCAGGGCTGACTTAGGGTTTGCCGCAGTGATTGAGATGGCCCAGGACGCTGACTTCCATGGGTCAAAATCCTGAGTTAGGTCCCTCATGCAGACACACAGGTGGCTGCCATGTGGATGGTCTGAGATGCTTCTGGGACAATGACTTATAAATGTCTCAAGGGCAAGTCACTACGCAGTTAAGCTAGGGGAGGGGTCAGGTGTGATGCTCTAAAGCTAAGCAGAGTCATGCAGGGCCAGGAAGGTGTTCTAGAAAATGGGGTTTCTTTTTAAGTATTTGCTATTATTATTTTTGCTGCACTGGTCTTCGTTGCTGCCCATGGGCTTTCTCTATTGTGGCGAGTGGGAGCTACTCTCTAGCTGCAACGTGCAGGCCTCGTGCTCCCTTAGCTGCTCTTGTCGAGGAACACCGGCTCTAGGTGCGGCCTTCAGTAGTCGCAGCACGCAGGCTCAGTTGTTCCGCGGCGTATGGGATCTTCCCGACCAGAAATCGGACCTGCGGACCCTGCATTGGCAGGTGGGTTCCTAACCACGAGACCACGAGGCAAGTCCTAGAAGAGGGGTCCTCTGATCTGCCTCTCTGGGGAAGGAGCTGTCCTGGCTCCTGCACGATCTGCCAAAGCCTCTCTGTGTATACCCACCGCCCCTGCAGCGGCAGTACTGTTTCCAGCTCTGGTCCTTGGACTCTTTCATCAGTGGAAACTGATGAGGTCAGGTGAGGAGTTCAGGCAAGGCTTTCACTGGGACTTATGCTGCAGCAGTGGGGAGTGAAAACAAGTGATAGTTTCCATCTCTAAGGAGGGCAGGCTGGTTCCTTAAATGAGGTGAGGGTAGGGGTGGATCAGTGCGTCTGATTGGCGGAGTGGCTTAGGTCTGCTCACCCGCTTGGTGGTGCTGTGGGCAGGATCATATGCAGTACCCTGCTTTTGCTCCCAGCACCTCAGAGTTGGTTTGTGGTCTTTTTGTATCTTGTTCATAATTGCCCCAATAGCTCATGCATACAGTTACTTTTCGTCCCTTATTTGCAGGAGTCCCCAAACTCTAGGATCTAATGCCTGATGATCTGAGGTGGAGCTGATGCAATAATAATAGAAATAAAGTGCACAATAGATGTAAGGCACTTGAATCATCCCCAAACCATAAAACCATCACACACCGCCCCCCACACTATTTCATGGAAAAATTGTCTTCCACGAAACTGGTCCCCGTGTCAAAAAGGCTTAAAGATTTCCCTGTATTCTGTTGCTTGAGGAGATGTTTGTCCAGGTGCAAGTCCCCTGGTGGCTCAGATGGTAAAGAATCTGCCCGCAATGTGGGAGACCCAGGTTTGATCCCTGGGTGAGAAAGAACTCTTGGAGAAGGGCATGGCAACCCACTCCAGTATTCTTGCCTAGAGAATTCCATGGACAGAGGAGCCTGGTGGGCTACAGTCCATGGGATCGCAAAGAGTCAGACACGACTGAGCAACTAACACCAACACAAGCCCTGCAGCAAAGGGTCCCAGGTTCCAGTCTGCCTCAGCACAGCTTTTAAGCATCCAGGTAGATAGAGTCTCCTTGATGGATCAGGGTGAGCTGGGGATGGGGGGCATTTACTGAGCTCCTACTGCCCAAGGAGGCTGGATCCTATGTAGGAAAGCTCTTGGGTTGCCAGAAAGATCTGGGTTCAAGTCCTTCCTGGGCTACTTATTAGTTGTGTCTCCTTGACTGTGCTGCTGACCTCTCTGATTCTACAGAATCCTTGATTATCAAACGGGGACAATCACTCCGCAGGGCTGAAGAATGTGATAAATGTGATAATATACAGCCCTAGGCCAAAAGTAGCTCCACTCGTTTTGCTTCTTGTGCACGTCAGAAACACAGTGGGAGAGCAGGGCCTGACATCGAGGTGGATTAAGGAGTTGGAGGAACAGGCCCAACGCGGGGCCCTCACTGTGCTTTCCTCTCATCCAGTGCCATGAGGAGGGGAACCAGCCTGAACCCAGGGCACCTTACCGAGATGGCAAGCCCATCACACCAGAGACTCATCCACGCAGAACCTGTGACAGGCCCGGGACACACGAGCCTTGCAAACCGTGCCTCAGCACTGCCTTTGGCAAACAGGGTCACCCCGGAAACCCCCACTAAGCCCAGACTCTCTGGCCCCGCCTGCACAACACAATGCAAACACAAATTAAAGCCCGAGGTGCTACACTGGCCCAGCCTGTGGTGCGTCTCCTTGGTTGAGATGATAGGGCGGAGAAATGAAAAGTAATTTCAAAAGGGGAAACATTAGTTAAGATTGTGTGGGCAAACTGCCAGTAGATAGACTTTCATTTTTCTTTTTACATTTCAGCCCTATTTGTGTATTTTTTACAAAAACATTTTTTAAATTTATTTTTGGCTGCGCTAGGTCTTCATCGCTGCTCGGGCTTTTCTGTAGTTACAGTGAGCTGACGCTACTCTTTGCTGTAGTGTATGGATTTCCCTGGAGAGACTTCTTTTGCAGCGGGGCACAGGCTCTGGGTGTATGCGGGCTTCAGTAGTGGTGGCACGTGGGCTCAGTAGTTGCAGCTCCCGGGCTCTAGGGCACAGCCTCAATCACTGTGGCGTGCGGGCTTAGTTGCTCCGAGGCATGTGGGATTGTCCCTGACCAGGGATCGAACTGGTGTCTCCAGCATTGGTGGGCAGATTCTTTACCACTGAGCCACCGAGGAAGTGCCCTATTTGCATGTTCTTGTATGAGACTGTGTCTGCCAGGTATTAAATGCGTCAAGCCAAAAGAGAAATAATACGTTCTGGGTTCCAACTCCAGCTTTTGTTAACTGAGAGAGAACTTGGGCAAATCCTTTAATCTTGTTGGGCCTCAGTGACCTCATTAAAATGGGGAGACTAGTGCCTTCTTAAAGGGTTGTGGTTAGGATCAAATAAAACAACGAGTGTAAAAGCCCTTGGTGAACTGGAGGTAAAAGTGATGCAAGGGGAAGCTCGTTTTTGCGTGTTGAATGTTCCTTGACTGCTTGAAGCATCTGTTATTACCAGGTTGACTTCCAGGCTATCGAGTGATATCTCGGCAGATATCTGGGCCTGCCTCTTCCCTGCTCATTCAGTCCTTAATTCGGTCTCACACCTCCATCAGGTCAGAAGAACTGAGACAGTGTTGACTTGTGCCTGGGGCAGGTTGGATGTTGCTGAAGAGTCGTTGAGGACTCCTCGGCAGTGGTCCCCAGCATTTGTGGCACCAGGGACCAGGGACCGGTTTCATGGAAGACAGTTTTTCCACGGACCAGGGAGGAGGGGATATTTTGGGGATGATTCAAGCGCACTAAGGTTCACACTCCTATGAGAACATAATGTTGCCTGCGAGCTGACAGGAGGTAGAGCTCAGGCGGTCACACAAGTGACAGGGAGCAGCTGTAAATACAGGTGAAGCTTCGGTCACTTGCCTGCCGCTCACCCTCTGCCGTGTGGCCCGGTTCCTAACGGGCCGCAGACCGGTATCGGGCTGTGGGCTCCCTGCTCTGAGGGACAGAGGTGACGTGACAACTTGCTGGTGTGAGTGTGGGAGCCATTCAGTGCTTGCCTTGCACATCCTCTCAGAGCTCCTGTTGCCCCAGCCTTTCCCTCCACAAGGGAAACAAAAGAAGAGATGAGGAAAGACTCATGGTACACAGGATGCTGACGGCCAAGGCCGCCAAGTTGCTCCACCCACAAACCCTCCATCAAACACTCGAATCCACAAGCGAGAAACACAGCCTCTCAGGTCCTCCCCTTACTTTTCTCCTCACGCTCTCCCTTCTCACACGCTGCAAAGGTGATCAGAGACAAGACTAGATGTACAGCTAGGAAGCCGAGGAGCAGGTGTGATTCCCAACCGTGCTTCGCGAATCGAGTTTACTGTCTCTTGCTCACCTTGCTTGGAGCAGAAATGACCTTGTCAAATCAATTTTTACTAAAAAATTAAAGCCACTTGCTAACCATAAGAAAATACACACTTGTTGTAGAAAATTTAGAAAAGAAAGTGATAAAGAAGAAAAAAAGACCCTCCGTAATTCCACCATTACTGACATCTTGAGTGAGCTTCCTTTTGGTGTTTCCTCAGTCACATAATGTGGGTGCTGGGTGTACAGTTTTGTGGACTTTTTACTTAATGTTATGACAGGAAAATTTTCTCATAGTGCTAAAATCCTCAGAAAAGTAGAATTTTTAATTGTTTCATGAGGTCTATCACACAGATGAATCACAAACTGTTTAACTGATGCCCTATTGTTCAACATGGAGGCTGTTTTAATTTTTTCCATTCAAAATAACACTGCTATTTATATCCCTGTACATAAGTGTCCATGTCTCTGATTATTTCCTTAATATAAATTACTAGAAATAGAGCTACTGGGTCAAAAGAGTAAGAACATTTCTGAAAGTCTTGCTTGACCTATGCTACCAAACTGCCCTCAAGAAAGTATGTACCAATTTACCCTTCTACTTGTAGTGCATAATGGCACCCGTTCCCCCCTCCATCAAAGCTATGTATTATCTCTGTTTTAATCCTTGCTATTTTAATAAGTGAAAACTGATTTGCTTCATTTACTTCCATGTAGCAGTCCTGTCCTGTCATTGCACTCATGGGACTCATTTGTATGTTTGCAACCTGTTTGTTTATTTCCTATGCCCTGCCTATCTCTAAACAGAATCTGAAGCGGTAATAAGTCTAGGTAATAAGTCCTTAAAATAGTAATTTCCCTCCTTGCAGCTTCTGTGACTGGCACGGTGGTCTTCGTATATTTACTTTTATTTATTTGTTTATTTGAGCTGCATCAGGTCTTGGGTGTGGCGCACGGGATCCAGAGCACGTGGGCTTGGTAATTGCAGTGCATGGGCTTAGCTGGTCCACACCATGTGGGATCTCAGTGCCCCAGTGAGGGATCGAACCCACGTCCCCTGCAAACAAGGCGAATTCTTCACCACTGGACCATCAGGGAAGTCCCTTCATATATTTAAATATTTGATTCAAGTTTAGAGGTTATTTTTGAACCATCTAGAGATGTTCACTAGCACAATAGGGTATTCTCTCTTTTGCTAAGAGTATGGCCCTATTATGTCCTTTTCTCTCAATTTTCCTTGCTTTTATGTTTTTTTTAAATTTTACTTTATTTTTAATTGGAGGGTGATTATAATATTGTATTGGTTCTGCCATACACCAACATGAATCAGTCATAGGTATACATATGTCCCTCCTTCTTGGACCTTCCTCCCACCTCCCATCCCTCCCCACCCCTCTAGGTTTTCACAGAGCACCAGATTTTCGTTCCCTGCATCATATGGCAAATTCCCACCGGCTGTCTATTCTGCATATGGTAATGTATGTTTCCATGCTACTCTCTCATGTCACCCCATCCTCTACTACCCCTACTGTGTCCAAAAGTCTGTCTTTTATATGTGCGTCTCCTTTGCTGCCCTGCATATAGGATCATCAGTACTATCTTTCTAGTCCCATACATATGCATTCAGTTCAGTTCAATTCAGTTCAGTCGCTCAGTCGTGTCCGACTCTTTGCGACTCCATGAATCGCAGCACGCCAGGCCTCCCTGTCCATCACCATCTCCCGGAGTTCACTCAGACTCACGTCCATCGAGTCCGTGATGCCGTCCAGCCATCTCATCCAGGGTCATCCCCTTCTCCTCCTGCCCCCAATCTCTCCCAGCATCAGAGTCTTTTCCAATGAGTCAACTCTTCTCATGAGGTGGCCAAAGTACTGGAGCTTCAGCTTCAGCATCATTCCCTCCAAAGAAATCCCAGGGCTGATCTCCTTCAGAATGGACTGGTTGGATCTCCTTGCAGTCCAAGGGACTCTCAAGAGTCTTCTCCAACACCACAGTTCAAGAACATCAATTCTTCGGCGCTCAGCCTTCTTCACAGTCCAACTCTCACATCCATACCTAATTACTGGAAAAACCATAGCCTTGACTAGGTGGACCTTAGTTAGCAAAGTAATGTCTCTGCTTTTGAATATACTATCTAGGTTGGTCATAACTTTTCTTCCAAGGAGTAAGCGTCTTTCAATTTCATGGCCGCAGTCACCATCTGCAGTGATTTTGGAGCCCCCCAAAATAAAGTCTGACACTGTTTCTACTGTTTCCCCATCCATTTCCCATGAAGTGATGGGACCGGATGCCATGATCTTCGTTTTCTGAATGTTGAGCTTTAAGCAAACTTTTTCACTCTCCTCTTTCACTTTCATTAAGAGGCTTTTTGGCTCCTCTTCACGTTCTGCCATAAGGGTGGTATCATCTGCATATCTGAGGTTATTGATATTTCTCCCGGCAATCTTGATTCCAGCTTGTGTTTCTTCCAGTCCAGCGTTTCTCATGATGTACTCTGCATAGAAGTTAAATAAGCAGGGTGACAATATACAGCCTTGACGTACTCCTTTTCCTATTTGGAACCAGTCTGTTCTTCCATGTCCAGTTGTAACTGCTGCTTCCTGACCTGCATACAGATTTCTCAAGAGGCAGGTCAGGTGGTCTGGTATTCCCATCTCTTTCAGAATTTTCCACAGTTTATTGTGATCCACACAGTCAAAGGCTTTGGCATAGTCAATAAAGCAGAAAGAGATGTTTTTCTGGAACTCTCTTGCATTTTCCATGATCCAGCGGATCTTGGTAATTTGACCTCTGGTTCCTTTGCCTTTTCTAAAACCAGCTTGAACATCAGGGAGTTCACAGTTCACGTATTGCTGAAGTCTGGCTTGGAGAATTTTGAGCATTACTTTACTAGCATGTGAGATGAGTGCAATTGTGTGGTAGTTTGAGCATTCTTTGGCATTGCCTTTCTTTGGAATTGGAATGCAAACTGACCTTTTCCAGTCCTGTGGCCACTGATGAGTTTTCCAAACTTGCTGGCATATTGAGTGCAGCACTTTCACAGCATCATCTTTCAGGATTTGAAACAGCTCAACTGGAATTCCGTCACCTCCACTCGCTTTGTTCGTAGTGATGCTTTCTAAGGCCCACTTGACTTCACATTCCAGGATGTCTGGCTCTAGATTAGTGATCACATCATCATGATTATCTGGGTCGTGAAGATCTTTTTTGTACAGTTCTTCCGTGTATTCTTGCCACCTCTTCTTACATATGCATTAATATATGATATTTATCTTTCTCTTTCTGACTTACTTCACTCTGTAGATTCATCCACCTCTAGAACTCACTCACATGAGTTCCTTTTTATGGCCGAGTAACATTCCATCATATGTATGCCCCGCATCTTCTTTATCCATTCCTCTGTTGATGGATGTATAGGTTGCTTCCATATCCTGGCTGTTGTAAACAGTGCTGAGATGAACCCTGGGGTGCATCTGTCCTTTTCATTTATGGTTTCCTCAGGTTATGTGCCCAGTAGTGGGACTGTTGGGTCATATGGTAGCCTTTGACTGTGTGGATCACAATAAACTGTGGAAAATTCTGAAAGAGATGGGAATACCAGACCACCTGACCTGCCTCTTGAGAAATCTGTATGCAGGTCAGGAAGCAGCAGTTACAACTGGACATGGAACAACAGACTGGTTCCAAATAGGAAAAGGAGTACGTCAAGGCTGTATATTGTCACCCTGCTCATTTAACTTCTATCCAGAGTACATCATGAGAAACGCTGGACTGGAAGAAACACAAGCTGGAATCAAGATTGCCGGGAGAAATATCAATAACCTCAGATATGCAGATGATACCACCCTTATGGCAGAAAGTGAAGAGGAACTACAAAGCCTCTTGATAAAAGTGAAAGAGGAGAGCGAAAAAGTTGGCCTAAAGCTCAACATTCAGAAAACGAAGATCATGGCATCCGGTCCCATCACTTCATGGGAAATGGATGGGGAAACAGTGGAAACAGTGTCAGACTTTATTTTGGGGGGCTCCAAAATCACTGCAGATGGTGACTGCGGCCATGAAATTGAAAGACGCTTACTCCTTGGAAGAAAAGTTATGACCAACCTAGATAGCATATTCAAAAGCAGAGACATTACTTTGCCCTTCTAAGGTCCGTCTAGTCAAGGCTATGGTTTTTCCAGTAGTCATGTATGGATGTGAGAGTTGGACTGTGAAGAAGGCTGAGCACCGAAGAATTGATGCTTTTGAACTGTGGTGTTGGAGAAGACTCTTGAGGGTCCCTTGGACTTCAAGGAGATCCAAGTAGTCCATTCTGAAGGAGATCAACCCTGGGATTTCTTTGGAGGGAATGATGCTAAAGCTGAAACTCCAGTACTTTGGCCACCTCATGAGAAGAGTTGACTCATTGGAAAAGACTCTGATGCTGGGAGGGATTAGGGGCAGAATGAGAAGGGGACGACCGAGGATGAGATGGCTGGATGGCATCACTCACTCGATGGACGTGAGTCTGAGTGAACTCTGGGAGTTGGTGATGGACAGGGAGGCCTGGCGTGCTGCGATTCTTGGGGTCGCGAAGAATCGGACACGACTGAGCGACTGAACTGAACTGGACTGATGGTAGTTTTATTCCTAGTTTTTTTTAAGAAATCTCCATACTATTCTCCATAGTGGCTGGGTCAGTTTGCATTCCCACCAACAGTGCAAGAGAGTTACCTTTTCTCCATACCCGCTCCAGCATTTATTGTTTGTAGATATTTAGATGAAGACCATTCTGACTGGTGTGGGGTAATATCTCATTGTAGTTTTGATTTGCATTTCTCTAGTACTGAGTGATGTTGAGCATCTTTTCATGTGTTTATTAGCCATCTGTTAGTCTTCTTTGGAGAAATGTATGTCTAGGTCTTCTGCTCACTTTTTGGTTGGGTTGCTTGCTCTTCTGGTATTGAGCTGCATGAGCTGCTTGTATATTTTGGAGATTAATCTTTTGTTAGCTATTTCATTTCCTATTATTTTCTCCCATTCTGAGGATTGTCGTTTCACTTTATATGATTTCCTCTAGTGTGCAAAAACTTTTAAGTTTAATTAGGTTCCACTTGTTTATTTTTGTTTGTATTTCCATTATTCTGGGAGGTGAGTCATAGAGGATCTTGCTGTGATTTATGTCAAAGAGCATTCTGCCTATGTTTCCCTCTAAGAGTTTTATAGTTTCTGGTCTTACACTTAGGTCTTCAATCCATTTTGAGTTTATTTTTGTGTATGGTGTTAGTTCAGTCACTCAGTTGTGTCTGATTCTTTGCGACTTCATGAATCGCAGCACGCCAGGCCTCCCTGTCCATCACCAACTCCCAGAGTTCACCCAAACTCATGTCCATTGAGTGAGTGATGCCATCCAGCCATCTCATCCTCTGTCGTCCCCTTCTCCTTCTGCCCCTAATCCCTCCCAGCATCAGAGTCTTTTCCAATGAGTCAACTCTTCACATGAGGTGGCCAAAGTACTGGAGTTTCAGCCTCAGCATCAGTCCTTCCAATGAACACCCAGGACTGGTCTCCTTTAGGATGGACTGGTTCGATCTCCTTGCAGTTCAAGGGACTCTCAAGAGTCTTCTCCAACACCACAGTTCCAAAGCATCAATTCTTCAGTGCTCAGCTTTCTTCACAGTCCAACTCTCACATCCATACATGACCACTGGAAAAACCATAGCCTTGACTAAAAGTGTTCTAATTTCATTCTTTTACATGTAGCTGTCCAGTTTTCCCAGCACCACTTATTGAAGAGACTATCTTTTCTCCATCGTATACTCTTGCTTCCTTTGTCAAAGATAAGGTGCCCATACATGTGTGGATTTATCTCTGGGCTTTCTATCTTGTTCCATTGATCTTTATTTCTGTTTTTGTTCCAGTACCATACTGTTTTGATGTGTGCTAAGTCTGGGATACCTGGTGTGCTGCGATTCATGGGGTCGCAAAGAGTCGGACACAACTGAGTGACTGAACTGAACTGAACTGAAGTCACTTCAGTCATGTCCAACTCTGTGTGACCCTATGGACTGCAGCCCCCTAGGCTCCTCTGTCCATGTGATTCTCCAAGAAAGAGTAGTATAGTGTGTTGCCGTGCCCTCCTTGAGGAGAGCTTCCCTAACCCAGGGATCGAACCCACATCTCTTATGTCTCCTGCATTGGCAGGGGGTTCTTTACCACTAGTGCCATCTGGGAAGCCCATTGTCGATAATTATAGCTTTGTAGTACAGTCTGAAGTCAGGAAAGTTGATTCTTACAGCTCCTTTCCTCTTTCTCAAGATTGCTTTGGCATTTAAGGGTCTTTTGTATTTGCATACAAATTGTGAAGTTATTTCTTCTAGTTCTGTGAAAAATACCATTGGTTGTTTGATAGGAATTTTACTGAATCTGTAGATTGCTTTGGGTAGTACAGTCATTTTCACAGTATTGATTGTTCCAGCCCAAGAACATGGTGTGTCTCTCCACCTGTGTCGTCTTTGATTTCTTTCTTCAGTGTCTTATGGTTTTCTGCATACAGGTCTTTTCTCTCTCTAGGTAGATTTATTCCTAAGTATTTTATTCTTTTTGTTGCAATGGTGAGTGGGATTGTTTCCTTAATTTGTCTTTCTGATTTTTCATTGTTAGTGTATAGAAATGCAAGGGACTTCTGTGTATTAATTCTATATCCTGTGACTTTATTCATTGATTAGCTCTAGTAATTTTCTGGTGGCATCTTTAGGGCTTCCTATGTATAGTGTCATGTCATCTGCAAATAGTGAGAGTTTTACTTCTTCTTTTCTAATCTTGATTCCTTTTTTGCTCTTACATTTAATCTTAAATGTATATAATTATTTAGTAGTTAAAAAAAAAAACAAACACAAAACCGTCTGTCTCCTCAACTGGGTTGTCAGTCACTGGAGGGCAAGGGATACATGCTTTTTATTTCTCTTAGAAGAAATGAGTACAGCATCAAGCACACACTGATATTTAATTTTTCATTCCTTAATTCTCTTATTTAACAAGCATCGTTGAGCATCCATTAATACGTCAGGCATTACACTCCGTGATGAAGAAACTAGCTCCCCTTCTGACAGGAGTGGGGTATGTCAGCACACAGGATGTTAGGAGAGCATTAAGCAGAGATCTCACACCAGGATTGGAGGAATCAAGGAGGACTTCCTGAAGGAGATGGTGGCTGACAGGAGCTAGCCAATAAATAATATGGCTGAAGGGATGGGTGTTTCAGGAAAAGAAAGAAATAGTTGTGGAGTTATAGTCAACAAAGAAGGTATGAGGCTTGAAGGAATTTACTACTGGCTCAACACACCCAGAACTTAGGGAGCAACAGAGAAAATGCAGGAGATGAGAGTTGGGCAAACTCTGTTATATGTGACCAGCTTTGGGCCTTACCCGTCAGTGTATATGGAGAAGGCAATGGCACCCCACACCAGTACTCTTGCCTGGAAAATCCCATGGACGGAGGAGCCTGGTGGGCTACAATCCATGGGTCGCTGAGAGTTGGACATGACTCAGTGACTTCACTTTCACTTTTCACTTTCATGCAGTGGAGAAGGAAATAGCAACCCTCTCCGGTGTTCTTCCCTGGAGAATCCCAGGGACGGCGGAGCCTGGTGGGCTGCCGTCTATGGGGTCGCACAGAGTCGGACACGACTGAAGTGACTTAGCAGCAGCAGCAGTCAGTGTATATAGAAACAATCCCACTGGCATCAACACCCAGCTCCTGTGTACTCTGCGTCCTATTAACTTGACCACAGGAAGACAAGATCTTGGAGGCAGAGTTCAGTGTCCTTCCCATCAGGGGACTCTTTGGGGAGTACGTCCATGCTTCAGTGAAACAACCTAGGTCATCCCTCACTACCATCTCTAGCCAGACTGCAATACTGTAGTCCCAGGCCTTGGTGCTTCTGCAACGGTGCCAATGCAAGA
Source organism: Capricornis sumatraensis (assembly GCF_032405125.1). Classification (NCBI taxonomy): domain Eukaryota; kingdom Metazoa; phylum Chordata; class Mammalia; order Artiodactyla; family Bovidae; genus Capricornis; species Capricornis sumatraensis. The sequence continues at coordinate 78,608,620 of NC_091082.1, forward strand.
CTGGAACAAATACCTAGCAGATTAAGGCGCTTCATATGTTGAAATCGGAGCATTACTGCTGCATCTGAAGTGCAGAGATTACTGCACTGCCCTAGCAAAGTGTGAAGGAAAATGCTCTTACCGGATACGAGTCATATAAGGGTCCACAGCAAGGTTGCTCAGCTTCACAGAACTAGCTCTTTAAACATCCACACAAGCCTTTCTTCCGGGAGCCACACATGCTGCCAACACGGCTAGCGGAGATAAGTCCTAGAGCTAGCTTCCACTGCAAACCCGGAACACCATCCTCCTTGGGCACTTGGGCCCAAATGCTAGATGAATTCAGGGAGGCAGATCCCTTCTTCCCTATGACTGCTGAGTTCTCAGGCCTCACTACCTATGATCATGCCTCCCTCAGTGCCACCCCAGTTCATCAGGTGACTGATCCAATCAGGAATAAGGTTCAGACTCTTTCTCATACGTTGTACTGTTCAACTTCTGTGTCAATCAACAGGTGTAAATGGATACATGGAGGGAAGGCAGTGGCCCAACCATTCTTATCAAAGGTATCTGAACACCATCTCCTGCTCAGACAACACATTTGGCTTTTTGAAAGTGTTTTATTTTTATTTTTTGGCCATACCATGCAGCATATAGTTCTTAGTTCCCCGACTAGGGATCGAACCTGTGCCCCCTGCAGTGGAAGGACGGAGTCTTAACTACTGGACTGTCTGGGAGGTCCCCACATCTGGCTTTGTTAAAGTACATTGACTTTATTCTGTAAGCAAAGAGGATCCGATAAAGTTTTCATGTAGTATATTAGTATACTAACTGCACTATACTAATTAGTGATTAATATCCACAGTATACATGGAGCTCCCAGAAACTGGTAAGAAAAGACAAACTTGGTAGAAATGGATAAATGATATGAATATGCAATTCATGGAAGAGAACATCTAAATATCCAGTAAATGTACTTAAAATATGCTAAAGAAAATTAAAGCAATAATGTAATTTTACTTTTTACCCTTCAATTTGGTAAAAATTAAGAAAGATAACACCTACTTCTGGTAACAAGAAAGAAGAAACATTTGTACATTGCTAGATGAAATATAAATTGCTACAAACTCTTTGGCAATCAGGCAAAGACTATAAAAATTTAACACATATGTCCTTTATCCCAGCAATCCCATTGCTACTAATTGACCCTACAGAATCATAGTTAACCCTTGAACAATATGGGTTTGAACTTCGTGGATCCTTAATGGGCTGTTTTGTTTTTCTTCTGTAGTAAATACTGTAGTAGTAAACGATCTGTGGTTGGTTGAATCAGCAGATACGCAAAAAGAGAGGAGCTGTTTCCCAGGTGGCGCTTGTGGTAAAGAAACGGCCAGCTGATACAGGAGAGATAAGAGGCGTGAGTTCGATCCCTAGGTTGGGAGGATCCCCTGAAGAAGAAATGGCACCCCGCTCCAGTATTCTTGCCTGGAGAATCCCATGAACAGAGGAGCCTGGCAGGCTACAGTCCATATGGTCGCAAAGAGTTGGGCATAACTGAAGCGACTTAGCATGCAGGCACCCATATATATAGCAGGCAAAGTATGGTGGCTCAGATGGTAGAGAGTCTGCCTGCAATGCAGGAGACCTGGATTCAATCCCCGGGTCGGGAAGATCCCCTGGAGAAGGAACTGGCAATCCACTCCAGTATTTTTGCCTGGAGAATCCCATGGATGGAGGAGCCTGGCAGCCTACAGCAAGCACATGGGGTTGCGAAGAGTTGGATAGGACTGAGAGACTAACACAACGCACAGGTTACATACAGATTTTGGACTACGTGGAGAACTGGTGTCTCTCATCCCTGTATTGTTCAGTGTCAAGTGCAAAAGCAAAGGACAAAGGATATATGTAGGGAAGTGTTTATTGCTATATTGCTTATGGTTGGCAAAACACTGAAAACAGTGAAATCCCACTGTTAGGGGAATGACTGAAAACGTATTGATGTACACAGTCTGTGAGGAGTTGTTTAGCCTTAAGAATATGTTAGATTATACTCATTGACTTAGAGGGATTTCCATGAAGTGTGATTAAGTGGGAAAAGCTATATGCAAAGGTGTATATGTACTCTGATCCAATTTTTAGAAAACACAGGCAGTTCCCTGGTGGCTCAGAGGCTAAAGCGTCTGCCTCCAATGTGGGAGACCCGGGTTCAGTCTCTGGGTTGGGAAGATCCCCTGGAGAAGGAAATGGCAACCCACTCCAGTACTCTTGCCTGGAGAATCCCATGGACGGAGGAGCCTGGTAGGCTACAGTCCGTGGGGTTGCAAAGAGTCAGACACGACTGAGTGACTTCACTTCACTTCACTTCACTGATAGCAAAACAACAACCCTAAAACCTTGTGTGTGTGTGTGTGTTGCCCGCCTTGCAGATAGGAGTGACCAATGAGATATAAGTGGAAGTTTTGGATGGAGTGTTTGCTGAAGTTCATTTTTACTCCTGGTCTTCCCCTTTTCTTATCTGAAATAAGGATGTGATAGTTGGTATTTTTACAGTTATTTTATGGCTTTGAAGATATGAAGTGTGAAAGACTACAAGGCAAATGGAACCTGGCTCCCTGATCACTTTATGGAGCCCTGGACTTTGTACGTGCAAGGATAAAACCTCAAGTGACTAAACGCCTGTAGTTTGGTCACTATAATGAAGGACCAAATAAAATTATGATTATAATGAAGAAAAAGTATGAAAGTACTCATTCTTAGCATTGATTACTTGGGGTGGGTGTGGGGGTGCAGGAAGTACAGAAAGAGACTGGAAGGAAGGTACAAAAAAAGAATCTAAATAAAAGGTGTCCTTCATTCAAAACAAAGCATTATGATATAATTCCATTTGTTTCCAATTATATATTCACTCCTTCCAGGCCCTGTTTGTTCCTACTTAAAATTATTCCTCCCTCAGGGCCATCCATCTGAATCCCAAGGAGGGATAAGGTTTAGACCCTTCTATCACATGATCGATCAATACAAAAAGGAGCCCATAGGGATGACCATCACAACATTAATGGGGAACGGGGCTATCACAGGGAGGAGGATTTCAGGTGATCATTTCTTTCTTCCTTATGTTTGTATGAGTGTTTTAATTTTTATATTGATTTGTGCTGCTACTGCTAAGTCGCTTCAGTCGTGTCCAACTCTGTGCGACCCCACAGACAGCAGCCCACCAGGCTCTGCCGTCCTTGGGATTCTCCAGGCAAGAACACTGGAGTGGGTTGCCATTTCATTCTCCAATGCATCAAAGTGAAAAGTGAAAGTGAAGTTGCTCAGTCGTGTCCGACTCCTAGCGACTCCATGGATTGCAGCCTACCAGGCTCCTCCGTCCATGGGATTTTCCAGGCAAGAGTACTGGAGTGGGGTGCCATTGCCTTCTCCAATATTGATTTGTATTATTTATATAATCGGGAAAAAACAACAAAGCTATTTTCATTGTGAAAGTGAAAGTTGCTCAGTTGTGTCTGACTCTGTGATCCCATGGACTGTAGGAATTCTCCAGGCCAGAATGCTGGAGTGGGTAGCCCTTTGCTTCTTCAGGGGCTCTTCCCAATCCAGGGATCAAACCCAGGTCTCCCACATTGCAAGTAGATTCTTTACCAGCTTAGCCACAAGGGAAGCCCAAGAATACTGGAGGGCGTCGCCTATCCCTCCTCCAGCAGATCTTCCAAACTCAGGAATCAAACCAGGGTCTCCTGCATTGAAGGCGGATTCTTTACCAACTGAGCTATCAGGGAAGCCCTTTTTCATTGTGGAACAACAAAAATAATACAAAGACTGGAGTGAGGCAAGATTGGAGGCAAGATCAACTACAAAGGCATTTCAATCATCCAAGTAAGAAATGACGATGGGTTGAAGGAGGTAATGACAATTGGAGATGGAGAGATGTAGAAAGACATAGTAAGAAATAGTAAGGAGATACACTGGGGCTTCCCAAGTGGTAAAGAATCTCCTACCAATGCAGGAGACACAAGATATTTGGGTTTGATCCCTGGGTTGGGAAGATCCCCTGGAGTAGGAAATGGCAACCCACTCCAGTATTCTTGCCTGGAAAATTCTGTGGGCAGAGGAGGCTGGTGGGCAAGAGTCCACAGTTTCACAAAGAGTCAGATATGACTGATCATACATGCACGCCCTCCAAGGAGGTAGATTGATAGGATGTAGTGATTGATTGGAAGAGGGGGAGAAGGCAAGATTTCTAGATTAAATGAGTGGATGGAGAGGTGTGCCATTCCCGAAACGAGCAACAAAGGAGGAAAAGCGACTGAGTGGAGGACGTGTAGCCTCTGCAAAATACTGATGCCGAAGCTCAGGCTGAATCACAATCTCTAGGCACATATTGCAGATGATTCCAGGGCACAGTCAGTGCCGAGAAAACACTAGTAAAGATGCTAACAGGAGACTAAGGACCAGAGGACCAGGAAACCTGAGAAAAGAAAACAGGATAAGAGAAGAACAAGGAAAGCTGAAAGTGAGGTTTCATGCGCTTGTGAGGTTTGCTTGTTCAAGGCTTTTGGGAAAGAGTCTGAAAGGGTTTGTGGGTGAGAACGGCGGCAAATGTTTCCGAGAGGGAGAAGGGAAGTGAGTATGAGAGCAGTTTGAGGAATTAGCCTTGGACAGGAGATGTCTTCCTGTGGACTGGGGAAGGAGAGAAGTGTTCAGTAAGTATAAATGCAATAATTTGTAGGTGCAGAGAGAGAGAAGAGATGGAGAACGTTCATGACTGATAGTCTTGGTGTCTGTTACTGAAGCCAGCAAGGCTGTCCTCGTCTGCTTTTTAAAATGTGCATTCATCTGGCTCTGTTGCGTCTTAGTCGCAGCACCCAGGATCTTTATTTCCTCATGCGGATCTTTTGTTGTGGCACATGAACTTGGGTGTGCAGGCTTAGTAGCTCTGTGGCACATGGGATCTTAGTTTCCAGACCAGGGATCAAACCCATGTCCCCTGCATTGCAGGGTGAATTCTTAACCACTGGACCACCTGGGAAGCCCCAAGGCTGCCTTCTAAGAGAGGTCTTGAATAGCCACCGTAGGGAATGAAGGAGGAAAGGGGCACTCGGAGACATTGCCAAGTGGTACCAAGCGCCTGGCTTTGAATGGAGACGTGACTCTGCCTTGGCCCTGACCTGCTCCCATGTAGCAGATGTACCCACTGTTCCATCAGACTGTTTTTTTATTTTGGGGTCTGTATTCTTTTACTTTATTTTTTTTTAATATATATATATTTTATATATATATTTAATTAGAGGATGATTGCTTTACAGTGTCTTCTGCCGTACAACAACACCGACATGAATCAGTCGTAACTACATACATATCCCCTCCCTCTTGAGCCAACGCAGACCTAGAGATCGGACTTGCGGACGCAGCGGGGGAAGGAGAGAGCGGGAGGATCTGAGCAGGCAGCGTTGACAGTGCACACACCACGTGTGTCACGCGGTTTTGGCGTACTTGTGGCTTGTCCTGGATTTGTCCCTGGGGACCGTGTGGCTTCTGGGCTCAGGAACCTGCAGAAGCTCCGTGTGGGTGTTTTCTCTCTGAGAACCTGTGGAATCTGATCACGAAAGAGTCATTTTAGGACAGGGGCTTGCCTCGGATTCTGGCTTCCTGATGGTGTTGATTAGGGGCCAGGATTATACTCAGTCTGTGTGTGAGTGTACATGTGCTTCCTTCACTTCTGCTCCAGGGGACTCAATTTACTGGAGGGGAAGCACCTGTAATCCCTGTTTGGAAAAATGTCTGCTTAATGGCAAGTCTCCCGGATGTGACTCGCTTGACAATAAGAGTTCTAATGGAGTCAGGTCTCACTGTAGCCCCGTTTACGTATAGATATGATCAGACATTTGACTGGCTAGCTGGAAACGACTGGGTCCTCAGAATGATCTCCCTCATATGTATTCTCTGACTTTATTGGGATCTCTGGTGTTTCCACCCCTCCATTTCCTCCCACTTCAGCACACCTCCTGGTGTATCTTCCTTCTATATCCTGCCTGAAATTCATGGCCTATCCTCTGGCATTCTTAGCATCCAGGCTCCCAGATTTTCCTGTCACTTCTTCTTTATCTATTCAGCCTTGGATTAATCTAGCCATTTCCTCTGCTTCTGTGTCAGGCCTACTGAGCCCTTCATCAGGGCCTGGGTTTTTGCTCCAACATGGTCAGCAGGGATTAGAGGGGAAGGATCCCACTGACAGGAATCAGTGACTTCAGGACCAAGAACTGGCCCCAGAGTAGCCAGGGTATTGGTTACATTCAAGAGAATTGAGCCAACATGTAATATATTAAGGATAATGAAAGTGACTCATTGTTAGTGAAAGGAATTCCAAATATGAGAAGGGTAAGGCTAAGAGAAACCCTGTGATACTAAATTGAAACTGGAAGTATTGGTGAGAACTCATGGTTTTTAGTAGGCAGACATGGAAATAGACATACAGATGTGCATGTGTGTATATGTTTATCTTTTCCTAATTCTGTCTATTGCAAGGATGGGGGCCTTAGAAGTAATAAATGACTCTCCAGTAGCAATGAGCACACTAAATACCCAGATCCTGACTTATGAATATCACCTTCCGCTAAAAGGAGTCAAGTCTCCTCAGAGAAATGGCTACTTTAGGGGCCAAGGCAAGGAGTATAAGATGATTCTAGATCCTATTACTAAAAGTAAGAAAATACTCAGAGAATGATGAAGTCAAACCATAAGGACACAGGAGATAACATGAAGAAATTGCTACTGGTCATATGTATGGACAATTTAAAGATAAAAAATAATAATAGTAATAGATTATAAGTCATTGAATAAAATAGAAATTCATGAACTTACACAACTGACTTTTAACTACAAATAAACAATTTACGGGGCTTATAAACTGTGTAGAAATAATTAAGTGTATTACAATAGCACAAAAGCCAGAAGGGGTAAAATATAAGTATATCATTGTATGTTTCTTACCTTATACATGAAGTGATATAATATTTATAATATATAATATCTTGATTTCAAGAGATACCTGTGAAAAGTTAAGCATGCATATTGTAATTTCAACCACTAAAATAAACAAAAATCTCATGACAAATAGCTAAAATGTCAATAGAGAAGACAAAATAGAACACTTTAAAAAGTTTGTTTTTTTGCTCTATACAAAGGAAAGCAGGAAGAGAGATTGAAAAAAAAAAGAACAGAGAACAAATGGGGTAAATTGAATATAAATAGCAAGAGAGTTGACTTAGAAGCCAGTTCTGTCAATAATTACACTAAATATAAATAGTCTAAACTCTACAACTAACAGGCAGGATAAATAGAATGGTTGGAGAAGGCAATGGCACCCCACTCCAGTACTCTTGCCTGGAAAATCCCATGGGTGGAGGAGCCTGGTGGGCTGCAGTCCATGGGGTTGCTAAGAGTCGGAAACGACTGAGTGACTTCGCTTTCACTTTTCACTTTCATGCATTGGAGAAGGAAATGGCAACCCTCTCCAGTGTTCTTGCCTGGAGAATCCCAGGGACGGGGGAGCCTGATGGGCTGCCGTCAATGGGGTCGCACAGAGTCGGACACGACTGAAGTGACTTAGCAGCAGCAGCAGGAAGGCTTCACCACAAATGTGACAACTAAGCGAATACCTGAAGGAGAAGAGGGAACAAGACATGCAGATAGGTGAGAATGTTTCAGAGAGAAGAGTGTGTGTAAGACTGACTTGGACTATTTTAAAAACAGAGAGCTGATTAGTAGACACTGCTCAGAGATGTAAGTGAAAAGTGAAAGTCGCTCAGTTGTGTCTGACTCTTTGCAACCCCATGGACTATACAGTCCATGGAATGCTCCAGGCCAGAATACTGGAGTGGATCGCCTTTTTCTTCTCCAGGGGATCTTACCAACCCAAGAATCGAACCGGGGTCTCCTGCACTGCAGACGGATTCTTTACCAACTGAGCTATCAGGAAAGCTCAGAGATGAAGCTGTCTGGATTCTCACTGAAATATCCAGGAATATTCTTAGGATTATATTCTAGTAAATTATTATGGCCTCAGAGCTTTGCAGGAATATCCCTTAGAACATGACTAGTTCTGGTTCTCAACTATGCCTTTTCTGAGCTCACACATTCTCTGTGCTCTATCACAAGCCACTATCCTTTACCGCAAGCCTTTAAAGGTTATAGTGATAATAATCAGAGTCATGGAATTAGGGACTGCAAGCTATCTCAAAGGTCATCAGGCTCCAACCTCGTATCTGTGACAAGGCTGACAAATAATGAGTCAGAGTCACATCCAGTGGAAATGATTTCGCACTTCCCAGGGCCAACTCTTCATCCCATGGAAGGCTTTAGTAGAAAGTTCTTTATTCCAGTGCCTCACTGGAGTTAGATTTTTTCCTGTGTCTAAGCAACCGTGATGAATGTCTTCCCACGTGTAGTGAATGAGAAAGTGCAAGAGTTTCAAATTGACCATAAGTTTCTCGGCTCTCATCACCTTCACAGGGCCTGTCAAATGGTTTAGGTTTCAAAACTTAAACCCTTGGCCTTCACTAAACCATCCCAATATCTTCTGTCAAGAGGCTTCCTGGACTTTTGAAGGGAAAGTAAACCAAATGGGCGTTTGTTTCTCATCAGCGAAAGCAAAGTGCTTGCAGAGGCCAGCCGGGCTATTTTTGTCTGTGGGTTGTGGACAGTTGCCAAGACTGAGCAGAGGTGTTTGCCTGTGGTAAAGACAGACAGGGACGGGTGGAGATGACTACTGATGCAGGAGAAGGATTCAGAACCTGAGAAGCTTGTTGAGATGATCCTAGCTTGACCTGCAAGCTCAGACTTCTGATTCTCCTCACTTGCACCTCCTCGTCTGTGGGCTCAGGACTGCTGTGGGATTCCTCTCCAGATAGAAAGCAGATATCAAGCCTTTGGTTGGGCCTGGTCATGTAGTGCCCTCATCTTACTGTGTGATGCTCTCATTGCTGGTACCCTGAGAAGTATCCTCACCACCATCCTCTCTTGTGGGACTCTGCACTGCTTTGGCCAGATGCAGACAGCTGGGGTGGGAGGAAGAACCACCTGAGATTTTTGTTGTTGTTGTTTGGTCACTACGTTATGCCCAAATCTTTGTGACTGTTTGGACTGCAGCATATCAGGCTTCCCTGCCCTTCACTATCTCCTGAAGTATCTCCCGGCGTTTGCTCAGACTCATGTCCATTGAGCTGGTGATGCTATCTAACCATCTCCTCCTCTGCCACTCCCTCCTCCTTTTGCCTTAAGTCTTTCTCAGCATCAGATGGCACAAAATCTCAAAGGAGTCAAGTTAATCTGAGGGATCTAGGGACAGATTCAGATTCAAAGACTGAATGTCATCCAGAGAAACACCAGCTCCACCAGCCCCGGAATGCTAGGATTTCAGAGCCAAGAATTTGTAACCAGGTAGATTTAAGACTGGGGCTTCCCAGGTGGCTCAGTGGCAAAGAATCCGCTTGCCAATGCAGGAGACACAAAAGATGCCGTTTCGATCCCTGGGTCGGGAAGATCCCCTGGAGCAGGAAATAGCAACCAACTCCAGTATTCTTGCCTGGGAAATCCCATGGACAGAGAAGACGGGCGGGCTACAGTCCATGGGGTCACAGAGAGTCAGAGGAGACTGAGAACAGATCTAGGATTATAAGAAAGCAGTTTGGGAACAAGCCAACGCAGTGCAGTTCAGTTCAGTCACCCAGTCGTGTTCAACTCTTTGCGACCCCACGGACCACAGCACACCAGGCTTCCCTGTCCATCACCAACTCCCGGAGCGTGCTCAGACTCATGTCCATCGCAGGGTCCTGAGTTATTTTAGTATTCGCATTTTCCGCATTTTCCTTTAAGAGTCCATGCGTGTTGAATACATACACGTGAATGAGTGTGAATTCAGGGTGATTAAAACAATTTTTTAGATTCGGTTTGCCTGGATCTTAGTTGCAGCTTGCAGGATCTTAGTTGCTGGGAACTCTTAGTTGCAGTGTGTGGGATCTAGTTTCTGCCCAGGGATTGAACCTGGGCCTCCTTTATTGGCAGTGTGGAGTCTTAGCCACTGGACCACTGGGGAAGTCCCAGAGTGATTTTTTTAAAAATAGAGATTTTAAAATATAGATTAAAATACAGATTTCTGGGCCCTGCTTTTAGAAATTTTGATTGAGGCAGTCTGGGTGGGACCCAGAAAGCCATCTTTTGGAAATTTCCTGAGATGACTCTGGTTTGTGTTTGGGAATCATCAGCTTAAATGGCTGGAGGTGAGGCAGACACCTGTGCTGGGTCTCTTTGCTGACCTCTGAACTTTCTGTCCTCAACTGTGTGGATCGTATCTGTTCTCTCACCTACGTGGATGCCTCTCGTGACTTGATTACCTCCCTGCCTTGTTTTAGCGGGTCTCAGGGCTGCTGTGAGCTAATGATAAAGAATACTTAGCATAGCGCCTGGTATTCAATAATCATCACTCAGTGGAAGTCAGTTGTTATTATCTCTGATTACAGTTACATAATAGGCCTGAATTGGACAACCCATTAGACATTACAATCATATTCCTTGAAGACAGTGTAACTAGGTCAACCTCCTACCTCTTACATTAATCCCTGGAATCTTACATTAATCTCCTCCAGGAAACTTCCTCCTGTTTGGCCCCATTGGGTTCTCACTTGGTGCCAGTCCGATTTTCTTGGGTTTGCTTTCTATTTTTCTGGCAGGAACTGGAGCAGGTGTAATCCCCCTTTGTTTAGAAATACTCTCCACTGGGTGAGAGGAGTTGGGCCTCCCACTCATCGTGTTCTGGTGGTTTGTTTCCATTCCTCTGTGGTTGTGTTTATGATTGTGGTACAGCTACTTGGAACTGAACTGCAGTTTCTTTGGAGACAGGGGTATTCTGTAGACATAGTGTGAAATTCTTTGGCCTGAGAGGTCCCTAGAATGTAATATAATATCTCTGCTGCCTCTAGAACTACCCAGAGTAGATAGGATTCTACTGTTACGACTAGAACTAGAGTAAACGCTGGATTCACTCATTTGTTCAACTGATGTTCATGAGTACTTTTAGGGTGCCAGGCACTACTAATACTGGGAAGGAAAAGAGGGCCCTACATTTCAGCCCAGATCCTCTTTGTCCCCTCTCCAGTCCATTGATTGCAACACTGCCAAGTTAACCTTCACTTGTTCATACTCATAGTTACTGAACACCTACTGTGTGCTCGGTGAAAGAGTTGGTAGGATATAGTTCCTGTCTCCCGGGAGCTCACAGCTTGACAGGAAAGCAAGCTCAGAACCACATACCTATTCTATTTCAAGTTCTGTTTGGAATGAGTGAAATGTGTTTATTCTACCAAGGCCTTAGTACTAACTCAGAGTTATAACAGAAACGTGTGTAGAGTAAAGGAGTGTAAGAATTAAATTTACTTCAGAAGTGTCATTCATTTAATAAGCGTTTACTGAATGCCTACTATATGCCTGGCATTATTGGCAACCCACTCCAGTATTGCCTGGAGAATCCCGATGGACAGAGGATCCTGGCAGGCTACGGTCCACGGGGTCGCAAAGAGTCGAACATGACTGAGCTGCTAAGCACATGCTTGGCTATAGAGAAAAATAGCCTCTGTTTTTATGGGATAGACTTTAGAAGTGTGGCCTCTAAAGAGTAAGAGAAGGATACAAATTCACAGGATACTGAGTTTGTATCCTGGCTCTTCCATTGATTAGCGGTGTGATCTTGGGCAAATTACCTACCTTCTCTGAGCCTCACAATTCTCATCTGTAAAATGGAGGGAATAACATTTACTGTACATACTGGGAAGATTTAAGAGGATTTTTTAAAAAAACCTTTCTGTTTAATCACCCTTCGTTCTCATCTCCTACCTTATATAAAAGTTGGGCAGTGCCTGACTGTTGCCCTGGACTCTAATTTCCCAAGGTGGGTGACTGTGTCATATACAGTTTTGTATCTACTGTGACAGCTTCCTGTTGACTCCTGCCCATGTCTGGTTTATGGTCCCTCAAAACTGCTGTTCCTGGTTCCAGACCTGGGGCACCATCCGCTGACCAGGGCCCTCCGGCCAGGCTGAACTGACTCTTATCACAGAAACAACGCAAAACAGGGGCACGGCGCAGGAAGCTGGTGTGGTCAAGTTCATTCCTAGTCTCCTCCAGGTTCCTGATGTGCCCCTCAGTTTTAACCTCCACCTCCTCCCAGCTTCCTGAACCCAGCCCTGCCCCTGCCCTCTCCCCTGCCATCCATGTTGCATTGCCTTGTCCGACTTCCTGCCTGACCTCATTCTCCACACTGGCTCTTGGGGCCTGACTGATACAGCACTGTCTGCTTTGGAAACCTTGCTCACACATTCACCCCAGCTGGCCTCTAAGCCTCCCACTCTGACCAATGCCCTAGTGGAATCCTTGCTGTCAGTTTTTCTGCCCCAGTTGGGCTTCCACCCACCCTGACCCCTCCACAAAAATGCACTGAGTTCTAAAGTGTGCCAGGCTCTGGGTTGGGGAACATGCAGACAGATGAAATGGTCCCTACGCTGAACCACATATGTGACTGACCTGGTCTTCAACTCCCTCAGGATAAAAAGAGTTGTGTTGGAAAAGGAGTCTCTAGTCTCCGCCATGAGGTTTTCTTGCTCACTTTGATGAGCAGACAACAGTATGCCTTCTGGCAGAACCCTTCAGGCACCCCGTTTTATCTGACCTGCAAGAATCATGCAGGGTAAGGAGCAGTGGATTGATAAATAGTTAATGAATATTTGGGCTTCCCTTGTAGCTCAGTCGGTAAAGAACCTGCCTGCAGTGCAGGAGACCTGGGTTCGACCCCTGGGTTGGGAAGATCCCCTGGAGAAGGAAATGGCAACCCACGCCAGTATCCTTGCCTGGAAAATCTCATGGACAGAGGAGCCTGGTGGTCTGCAGTCCATGGGGTCGCAAAGAGTCGGGCACGACTGAGCGACTAACACTAACTAACTAACTAATGAATACTTACCATGTTCCACGTACTGGGCATATGATAGAGACTATGATCTGCTTTCTGCCCTTGCAGAGCTTGGAGCCTGTGGTAGACAGAATAGAGGCACCCAAAGATGTCCGTGTCCTAATCCATGGATGCTGTGGACATACTCTGCTACCCAGCAAAGAGAATTAAGGTTGCAAATGGAAGTTAAGATTGCTCACCAACTGACTTTTTTTTTGGCCATGCCACATGACTTGTGGGATCTTAGTTCCCCGGCCAGGGATCAGACCCAGGTCGCAGCAACAAAAGCACCAGGTCCTAACCATTGGACCACCAGGGAATTCCCTAAAGTAGGGAGGATATCCTGGCTTATTTAGGTGGGATCTGTGTAGTCGCACAATCCTTAAACGTGGAAGGGACAGGAGAGCTGGTGTCTGAGTGATGTGACATAGGAAAGACTCAACCAGCCATTGCTGGCTTTTCAGTTTTTTGGGTTTTTTTTTGGCCTTGCCACATGTCTTATGGAATCTTAATTCCCTGACCAAGGATTGAACCCAGGCCACTCGCACCAGAAGCTCATAGTCCTAACCTCTGGACTGTCAGGGAATTCCACTGCTGGCTTCGAAGATGGAAGAAGCCATGTGCTAAGCATCTAGAAACTGGAAAAGGCAAGAAACAAGATTCTGCCTGGAGCCTCCCACCTCGGTTTCAGTGAAACCCATTTTAGACTTCTGACCTTCACAACTATAAGATAGTGAATCTGTATTGTTGTCAGTCACTGTTTGTGGTGATTTGTGACAGCAGCAATAGGAAATGAATCCAGAGCTCAACTCAGAAGATGGAAGTTAAAAAGGGATTAAGGTTCAATGTGATGAGTGCAGGGACAGAAGTATGGAACTCTGTGAGAGTATGCACAAGAGGCCCCAGCCCAGTCTTAGGGGGGTTGGTAAGGGGGCAGTCAGGCCGTGCCTCCTGGAAGAGGGCTGGGCACCTACAGGAGAGAGAAGGAGTCAGAGAAGAATCTGCTGTAATCGTGAGAGGGGACAGTGGTCTAGTCCAACGGGAGCCCAGAGGTGTGGGGTGTCTGGGCTATGAGAGTGAGAGAGGCGCCCGAAAGACTGCTCTGGGCTAGTCCCTCCGCCTGCAGTTTCTCCTTTTAGGAGAGGAATTTTGCTCACGTTTTCAAAAGATGTAAAAGATAGATAAATTACTGGTACCAAATTCATACCACAGACTATTATGCCTCCATTAAAAAGTAAATGTAAATATTATTTTCACAGAACAAAATGTAAAAGGCACAATTTGACCCAGCAAGTCTCACTGCCAGGAATTTATCCTGCACATGTAACCTTTTCAATTCAGCGCAGTTCAGTTCAGTCGCTCAGTCGTCTCCGACTCTGCGACCCCATGAATCGCAGCGCGCCAGGCCTCCCTGTCCATCACCAACTCCCGGAGTTCACTCAAACTCATGTCCATCAACTCAGTGATGCCATCCAGCCATCTCATCCTCTGTCGCCCCTTCTCCTCCTGCCCCCAATCCCTCCCACCAACAGGGTCTTTTCCAGTGACTCAACTCTTCACATGAGGTGGCCAAAGTACTGGAGTTTCAGCTTTAGCATCAGTCCTTCCAATGAACACCCAGGACTGATCTCCTTTAGAATGGACTGGTTGGATCTCCTTGCAGTCCAAGGGACTCTCAAGAGTCTTCTCCAACACCACAGTTCAAAAGCATCAATTCTTCGGCACTCAGCTTTCTTCACAGTCCAACTCTCACATCCATATATGACCACTGGAAAAACCATAGCCTTGACAAGATGGGCCTTTGTGGGCAAAGTAATGTCTCTGCTTTTTAATATGCCATCTAAGTTGGTCATAACTTTCCTTCCAAGGAGTAAGCATCTTTTAATTTCATGGCTGCAGTCACCATCTGCAGTGATTTTGGAGCCCAAAAAAATAAAGTCTCACACTGTTTCCCCTGTTTCCCCACCTATTTGCCAAGAAGTGATGGGACCAGATGCCATGATTTTCGTTTTCTGAATGTTGAGCTTTAAGCCAACTTTTTTACTCTCCTCTTTCACTTTCATCAAGAGGCTTTGTAGTTCCTCTTCACTTTCTGCCATAAGGGTGGTGTCATCTGCATATCTGAGGTTATTGATATTTCTCCCGGCAATCTTGATTCCAGCTTGTGCTTCTTCCAGCCCAGCGTTTCTCATGATGTACTCTGAGTATAAGTTAAATAAGCAGGGTGACAATATACAGCCTTGACGTACTCCTTTTCCTATTTGGAACCAGTCTGTTGTTCCATGTCCAGTTCTAATTGTTGCTTCCTGACCTGCATATAGGTTTCTCAAGAGGCAGGTCAGGTGATCTGGTATTCCCATCTCTTTCAGAATTATCTACAGTTTATTGTGATCCACACAGTCAAAGGCTTTCACATAGTCAATAAAGCAGAAATAGATGTTCAAAGATGAATGTACAAGGAAACTGAATGGTTTCTAATAGGTAAAATAAGAAATATCCTGTTTCCATAGATGGGTGGATGGTTTGGAACTGTGGTGTTGGAGAAGACTCTTGACAGTCCGTTGGACTGCAAGGAGATCAGACCAGTCCATCCTAAAGGAAATCAGTCCTGAATATTCATTGCAAGGGCAGATGCTGAAGCTGAAACTCCAATACTCTGGCCACCTGATGAGAACTGTCTTGTTGCAAAAGACCCTGATGCTGAGAAAGATTGAAGGCTGGAGGAGAAGGGGATGACAGAAGATGAGATGGTTAGATGGTATCACTGACTGGATGGACATGAGTTTGAGCAAGCTCTGGAAGTTGGTGATGAACAGGGAAATCTGGCATGGGGCAGTCCATGGGGTCGCAAAGAGTCAAATATGACTGAGCAACTGAACTGAACTGATAGATGGGTGATTAGTTATATTAGTATTTGAGGTACCCATGGTGTGACATTCTATGAAACTTACTAAAAGCAAGGCGTGAAATCTATTTGACCTGATAAGCAGAGAGATTTATCCAAACCAGGATGCTTTGAGAGGGGGAATCTGTTGATAATTATACAGGATGGACTGTCCCAGGCAAACTGGGACATACAGCCATTCCAATGAAAAGAATGATCTCCAAGGAAGATCTTTAGGTGAGAAAGGCAAGATGTATCACAGTATGCATAGCATGACTTCATTTGTGTGGGATTTTTCTTTTTGGGTGAGGTCTTTGTTTCTGTTTTAATAATGTTTGCTTGTTTATGCTGGGCTGTGCTGGGTCTTCGTTGCTGTCTGGGCTACTCCCCACTGTGCTTCTTGGGCTTCTCTTGTTGCAGAGCGCAGGCTCTAGGGCGTGTGAGCTTTGACAGCTGTGGCTACCGGGCTCTAGAGCAGAGGCTCCATAATTGTGGTGCACAGGCTTAGCTGTTCCTCGGCATGTGGGACCTTTCTGGATCAGGGATGGAACCTGCGTCTCCTGCATTGGCAGGCGGATTCTTTACCACTGAGCCACCAGGGAAGCTCTGTGCAAGTTTTTTAAAGAAATGATACACTCTCCTAGTTACCTATGCATAGATGCTTTTTCATAAGAACATGTAAGGAGCTGATCACAGATCTGGAGAGAATGCTGGAATGCCTCCACACGAGGTTCTTATATTCATTGTGTAATATATATACTGGATATTTAAATTACTTTTATAATAAAAACATCAAGTTGACTGGGTACATATATTCCTTTCATAATAAAACTGCAAATTCAAATAAAGTCATAGAAAGTCATACACAACTGAGTTAGCTGTTTGTGCCCAATCTTCCTCCAGTCCTTAGGTCCACTCCCTCATCAGTCTCGCCACTCTCAGTCTGGTCCGGGGTCTTCACACCCTACTGAGTCTGAATCCCAACAGTTTCAATAGAAGGTGATGGAAAACAAAACATAGTCAATAAATAACACATCCATATCACATATGAAAAAATCCCTCTTGGTGTCCAACTGGGACAATTATAAAAGTAGAGGTTACATTTTCCAGAGAAAATTTTCAGCCTCCTCTTTAAAGGGGCCCATTCTTGCCTCAGAGGAAACAGGTGCCCATTTGTAGAAAATGTTTCTCTTCTGTTAATATATTCTAAAACCTACTGCCGGACAGTAACTTGTTCCTGCCACTCCCTTTTCCTTCTGCCCTGAGAGGAGCACATTCGACAACTTTCCTCCTTTAGTCAATAGGTTTCTTCCACGAAGGGAAGGGTTGAATTCTAGGTCATTCGTCCACCCACTTCCTGAGAAAAGGTCACTTCCTCAGTCCTTATTACAGACCCTGCCTGAGAGCAGGGCGGGAAGGACTTTTTTTCGGCTGGTGGGGTCCCATTTGCCTCCAGACCTGTTGGTTTCCATGGATGTTTATCTCCCTGGAACTTCACTTTCAAGGAAAAGGAGGCCCCAAAGCAACCAGTTGAAGAGACCGAGAGGGTGGAGGTTGTTGATATTTCCCTGAACAACTTTTTGACCGAATTCCAGTCAGACTCATTCTGTTCCTTCCCTTTCTCCACCCCTCGAGACCACTTAACTCTTCTAGCCTTGGAGAGCTTTCTCTCCCAGTGAGGTTGCAGGATAAAGGGGAATAATAACACTGGTAAGTGGTTGAGCTAGGGCTTGACCAAGTCTGTCTGCCTCAGAAGGCTGTGCAAGGGACTTCCTGGTGGTCCAGCGGTTAAGAATCCGCCTTGCAATGCAGAGGACACATGTTCAGTCCCTGGTCAGGGAACTAAGATCCCATGTCCTGCAACTATTGAGCCCATGGGCCACAACTGGTACGCATGATGCAAGGAAAATCTGATGTAGCCAAAAAAAAAGCCTGTGAGATCTCCATACACCTGGCCCATTCCTGAAACTGAAAGTGTGTATCGCTCAGTTGTGTCCAATTCTTTGCGACCACGTGGACTGTAGCCCACCAGACTGCTCTGTCCATGGAATCTGCCAGGCAAGAATACTGGAGTGGGTTGCCAAGCTCCTCCAGGGGATTTTTCAAACTCAGGGATTGAATCCAGGTCTCCTGCATTGCAGGCAGATTCTTTACTGTCTGAACTACCAGTTCAGTTCAGTTCAGTTCAGTCACTCAGTCATGTCTGACTCTTTGTGACCCCATGGACTGCAGCACACCAGGTCTCCCTGTCAATCACCATTTCCCGGAGCTTGATCAAACTCATGGCCACTGAGTTGGTGATGCCATCCAATCATCTCATCCTCTGTCATCCCCTTCTCCTCCCACCTTCAATCTTTCCCAGCATCAGGGTCTTTTCAAATGAGTCAGTTCTTTGCATCAGGTGGCCAAAGGATTGGAGTTTCAGCTTCAGCATCAGTCCTTCCAATGAATATTCAGGACTGATTTCCCTGGACTATCAGGGAAGCCCTTTACTGTCGCAGCACTTGGGAAGCCCAGCCCATCCCTGCTGCTGCTGCTGCTAAGTCGCTTCAGTCGTGTCCAACTCTATGCAACCCCATAGATGGCAGCCCACCAGGCTCCCTTGTCCCTGGGATTCTCCAGGCAAGAACACTGGAGTGGGTTGCCATTTCCTTCTCTAATGTGTGAAAGTGAAAAGTGAAAGTGAAGTGGCTAGCTCATCCCATCTCTCTCCTTCTGGGAATTCAGCGCCCCCTTCAGGCAGGGCTCTTCTCAGCTCTCACCTCCCCTGCTCCTCAATAGGCTCCATCCCATCCTTACTCCCTGTTCAAGGACCTCACCTGTTCAGAGTACCCTTTCAGTCCTATCTCTTTCAGAGATTTCCCTGAGCACCGATGTTATGCTAAAAAGATATCAGATTTTTAAAAATTATTTTATAATGATATGCAGAAGACTGTTCTCATCATTAATGATAATAAAATCATTGACTGTAGCAGGGGGGCACATTCAAGCTTCAGGCTTTGCCTGGTGGCAGCCTGTGTGAGAAGCACTGGATTTTCCAGGATGCTTTTTCCGGCTCTGACCGAGAGCAGCAGGGGTACTGACAGCCTGAAGTGCCCCCAGACTGTCCTGCTGCGCAGGGTGAACGCTAAGCCAGCCAGAACCAGCCTGATGGCAGGAGGTACTGCGAGAAAGCAGACTGCAGTTTGCACATCAAATCCCAAGCTGTTTGGCCTCAAATACAAAAGAGTCACTTTTTAAGAGGAAATCAGTTCTTTCCATGACTGATGTGATGCCATTGAAATATCTCCTGGTCACTCTCTCTCTCGGGGTATGGCAGGGAGTGGTGTGGTCTTCAGATGGATCCTAGACACTCACATCTGGCTCCTCTGACCAGGGCATTCTGGCCAACACTGCCAGTCCAGGGGTTTCTATTTCCAGCTGTTAGTAGAAAGAGAATCTGGGCTGGAGTCAGAGAATCATTAAATGTTCAGAGGTGGAGGGATTCAAGGAGAAATCCAATACCCTCTGGTAAGGTATTGATAAATAAGGCCAGAGAGATTTCAGAAGTTGGTCCCAAATACAGATCCTGGTATCTGCCAGTCTTCTGAAAAGCAAAAAAAAAAAAAAAAGACAAAGTTGTTCAGTCGCTAAGGCGTGTCTGACTTTTTGCAACCCCATGGACTGCAGCACGCCAGGCTTCCCTACCCTTCACCATCTCCCAGAGTTTGCTCAAACTCATGTCTGTTGAGTCAGTGATGCCATCCAAAAGTAGTGAATTTAAAAAAGAAATGAAAGTTATTTAATTTAAAAGACACCCCCTTTATTCTGGTATTCTGGTTTTGCCTTGTTTTACTGTTAAAATGCCTTTTCTTCTATGAAGTGATGTTGATAGTAGATGGCAGGTGATTTTTAACTCTCTTAAAAGGAAAGTAACGACTGTACTCGAAATTCCAGTGTGCGGATGCCAGGGCTTGGGTTGCTCAGCAGTGGCTGCTCGTGTATACACCTCGCCAGGGCGGAGCTGAGTTTGCATTCCTGTTACTCACTGTTTCCTTCTGAGAGACATGTACCCCTGACCCTGCGTAAGTGACTTTACACCCTGACCTTATAAAATGAGGGATAATAAAACCTGCCCTGTGTCACAAAGGCTAAAACGAGACGACGGAGAGGAAAGAGCTTCAAGAAGTAAAATTTTTACACTTAACAAGGGCTTGGAGTGATTATTGTGTCTGTCAGTTGATTCTCGATGCTCCAGCTGTGTGGACTGTTTGCTTTGAACAGTATTAGTTTCCTAGGGCTGCTGGAATGGAAAACCACAAACCAGTGGCTTATAGCAACAGGAATGTGTTCGCTCAGTTCTGGAGGCGAGGTCTGAAATAAGATGCTGGCAGGGTCACGCTCCCTCCAAAGCCTCTAGGAGATGATCTTTCTGCGCCTCCTCCAGTTTCTGGTGGCCGCAGGCTGTCCTTGGCTTTTGACAGCTTGTCTCCTCTCTCTGCTTGTGTCTTCCCATGGCTGTCTCCACTCTGCCTGTCTCTGCCTCTTCACCTGGTGTTCTTTTTGTAAGGAAACCAGCCATATCGGATGAGGGGTCCAGCCTCCTCCAGTCCAACCCTATCTTAATTGAGTTCATCTGCACAGACTTTTTCCCCAATAAGATCACTTTTCGAGGTACTGAGGATGGCTCAGTACCTGAGCTGAGTACCTCCCTGGTGGCTCAGACGGTAAAGAAACTGCCTGCAATGCAGGAGACCCGGGTTTGAGCCCTGGGTCGGGAAGATCCCCAGGAGGAGGATGGCACCCCGCTCCAGGATTCTTGCCTGGAGAATCCCATGGACAGAGGAGCCTGGCGAGCCACAGTCCATGGGGTTCAAAGAGTCGGACATGACTGAGAGACTAACACTTTCACTGACAACTAAGATTTCAATATATCTTTTCTTTGTGGGTAGGGGGAACACAATTCAGCCCACGACAAAGATCATCAGGGTACATTTTAAAAAATGTTTGTTTATTTATTTCGTTGGCTGCCTTGGGCCTTAGTTTCAGCACGCAGGGCCTTCACTGCGTCTTCCATCGCGCTGCACCGGATCTCTAGCTGTGGCGCGGATGGGCTCAGCAGTTGTGGTGCGCATGGGCTCAGCAGTTGTGGTGCGCGAGCTTAGTTGCTCCACGGCAGGGGGGCTCTTTGTTCCCCTCACCAGGGGTCCAACCCGAGTCCCCTGCATTAGTAGGTGAATCCTTAATCACTGGACCACCAGAAGTCCCATCTAGGTAAGTTTTAAGTTGCATTTTAAGTAGCACCAGCTACCCTGATTTTAAGAAAAGCAAATTTTATTCTTCCACCCTTCTAAGAAGAAACGCTATGAAGCAGAAAGGAAGAGAAGTGGTGGGAGGCGGGTGGAGAATTTTGGAGAATTATAGCAGCTGGTTAATCCTTGGCTCCTGAGAAATGGAGCTCCTTGAGCAGCAGTGATCAGAGATGGAAAGCAAATCCCAGGCTGGGCTGATTCCTCAAAGACCTTTTAACTGGACTGCGGCCCCC